>NC_141908.1:15000000-20000000 GCF_057802395.1 Ceratotherium simum simum
TCCTTTGAGATACTCTGAACTTTCAAGAACAGTGTTTTTGCCTTATACCTGATATTAATTTTCTATGCTGTATAACAAATTACTACAAACTTAGGGGCTTAAAACACATTGGTTATCTCACAGTTTTCATGGATCAAGGATCCAGGCACAGTTTAGCTGGGTCCTCAGCTTAGGATCTAACACTGCTGAAATCAAAGTGTTGTCTGGGCTGTGTTCTCATGTGGACACTGGACTAGCGAAGAATCGGCTTCCAAGCTCACTCAGTTTGGGTTAGAGTTCATTTCCTTGCAGCTGTATGAACAAGGACACGAGTTTCTTCCTGATTCCTGGCTAGAGGTTGCCCTCAGGTTCTAGAGGCCACCAACAGTGACTCCCTGCCACGTGACCCTCTTCATAGGCAGTGATGCTTGCTTCTTCAAGGTCAACAGGAGAATATCTCACTCTGTGTCTGCTAAACAGGGCCTAATATAACATAACATGAGGGTGACATCCCGTCACCTTTGCCATAGTCTATACATTAGAAACAAGTCATGGGTTCAGCCATCACTCAAGGGGAGGGGATTACATAAGGGCACAGTCATTGTGTGTGTCTGTCACATACCTCTCACTACTGCCTGGGTTTCTTCCTTTCCCACTAGCTCACTTTTCTCTCTGGTTTAGGCTCATACAAGATGGTTGTTCCATCTCTTAGTGTCATTTACCCAGATGGACTGGATCTCAGGCACCCACTCTCAGGTCTTTGCATGTGCCCACTACTTGCTTGGAAATCTTTCTCTCTGATTTTCCTTTTCCTTCCCTTCTTTCTTCTTCCCTTCTCCCATTTATTTTTCTTCCTACCTGTCTTTTATTACTGGAATAAGCTTCTATCAGATGCCTTTCCAAAAGTAATAAGTATAAACTCTGGACAAACTACAAAAAACAACTACCTGAAGGCACTGAAGAATGACAAAAGCAGGCACATTCTGGAAAGAAGCCAACACTTGGAAGAAGGGAGCAGCAATGGGTGAGTTTTCCATTTCACAGCATCTGGCCCGAGGGAAGGCTTCAGCCTGCATCTTGCAGGATAGTTAAAGCTTCATTTAAAAACTGCTTTATTTTCTAACTGGCCCATAAACTATACATATTTAGGGCAGATTCTAATCAGGTGACCTAAGAATATAAGAACTTAGCTGAATTTTGAGCTTCTACCTAAAAAATGAATTTGCAGTTTGGGTGCAATCAAGTTATTCGCCTCATAAAACAAACAAGATATCAACACTCTTTGGAAGACTATAATAGAATGCAGAGTCTCCATTACATAATATTCAAAATATGTAGAATATAATAAAAAGTTATTAAACATATGAAGAAACAGAAAAATGTGACATTGAGGATAGAAGACAATCATTGGTGACCGACCATAGCAATAATAACAGTAGATGTCAATGGACTAAATGTTTTAATTAAAAGGCAGAGATTGTCAAAATGAGTTAAAAAAATACCCAACTGTGTTATGTTTATAAAAGATTCACTTTAAATATAACGACACGAATAGGTTGAAAGTAACAGTAAGCATAAGAAGAACGGAGTGCCAGGATTAATATCAGATAAAATTGATTTCAAGACAAACGGTATTATCAGAGATGAGGAGAGGCGTTTCATATTGTTAAAGTCTTAATTCATCAAAAGCTCAACAATCATAAATTTATAACTGCCCGTATTGTTTTTGAGGGCTGTCATAACAAAATACCATAGACTGAGTGGTATAAACCATATAAATTTATTTTCTCACAGTTCTGGAGGCTAGAAGTTCAAGATCAAGGTGTCAGCAAGTTTAATTTCTTCTGAGGTTTCTCTCCTTGGCTTGCAGATGGCCGCCTTCTCTCTTTGTCTTCATATGGTCTTCCCTTTGTGTGTATCTGTGTCTACATTTCCTCTTCTTATAAGGATACCGTATTGGATTAGAGCCCAACCATATGACCTAATTTTACCCTAATGACCTCTTTAAAGGCACTGTCTCCAAACTCAGCTACATTCTGACATACTGGGGGTTAGGACTTCAACATATGAATTTTGAGGAGACACAATTCACCCTATAACAATACCTCATCTTTCAAAACATATGAAGTAAAATTTGAAAGAATTTAAGGGAGAAATACATAATTCTAGTCAGAGATTTTACCAGCCCTCTTTCAGCAACTGATTAGACAAAAAAATCAGTAAAACATATATGAGCTGAAAAATGGCATCAACACCTTGATCTAATTGGTATTTATAGGACATACACTCAACAACTGCATATTAATCTTTCCCTCTCTCCTTCTATATATAAACAGTCAAAATTTGCTTTAAAAAAATCAAATTTAAGTTGGCCGTGCTTTTAATAAAAAGCCTACATAGGAATTTTGGTCCAGGATGAATATTAAAGTTAAAAACATCAAGGTTCTGGACTCAAATATGCTACATGGTAAGAGCTAAGTAACTCCTTGTTCTGAACCCTAACCTGTGCATGGGGAGGGAATAATCCATGTACATGAGAATGGTCAAAAAGTAAGGTACAATTCATAATAAAGAGAAATCCTAGAAAGAGGGAAGGTGGTCACACCAACACTGGAAGTATCAGTCAGAGTGAGGTGTACTGGTCCCAGGGTAATAATATTTATTTTCTTTGCGCTGGTATTTCTAAGAAAATGTTTTAGTTCCCAGGTCCCAGAATTGTGGGGGCTGGATTTGTAAGTGTTTCAGAGGCTTCCCACCTTCTTGCAAGTAACTGAGTGGGCCAAATAGTTTTATGTTAAAAAGTTTTACTGTTTTAAATGTTGAAAAACAAATCAAGTGAATTCTACCTTATGCTGTATACAACCCTTATGATAACACTGCCATAGTGTAACATAGAGGATCTCAGCCTAAAGGGTGTCTATATTTTCTTCCACTACTTTCCTTCATACGGTGTGAAGTGGATCTGGAGCCAGGCTATGGAGAAAAAAAGACCACCCCTCTGAGACCACATGAAGATCTGCTGAAGGAATCCGTGGATTGGCAGAAGCTGCATCTGAGAGGCTCTCTGCCCTCTACTGATACTGGGATAAAAGAACAGAATGAGATGTGCTAGGGGGCTCTTGAGTGTCTGGGAAGATTGTTCCAACATGGTCACACTTCATTCCATGGTGTCAAACACCTTTACGCCATCAGATCGAATAAATGATCTGAGGTTCAGAAGACTAAACTCTACTGAGGTATAACCATCCTCAGCAGGATCAAGCCTGTTGGACTCTGCAATGCGTTTGACGTATTTAGGATCCCAGTGCATTTTAAACGTTTTGTGCTTTTCCTGGCATTAACTGCATATCACAGAATTCATAGTCTTGTGGAAATTATTCTATATCTTAACTAGTGCTTCATCCACTGATGAGATCCATTCATTCTCTGCCATGTATTTCATCTCATATTTTATTAATTTTTCAGGTCTGTTGATTAAGTCTGTTCTAACCAAGCATCCTACAACCTTAAATATCTACTTAGCCTGGGAAGTCTTACTGTTGTTTTAACAATCATCATGAACCATCACTTCCAGCTGCCTACACATTTTTTTAGTTTCATAACTAATGCTTCAACTTCCAGCCTCTGAAAGGAGCTGTAGTTTATCTGCCCAGCCATGTGCTAGCGAAGAGCTATCCCACTAGGTATAAACGGTACACCCCTCTGCCTGCTGTTCTACTTTATCCAGGGCAACTCCAGCCAGCCTCACAGCACTCGGCTCATCTACAGCTGTCATGGCGTGGCCTGTTGTCCCTCCCAGGACCAGGCAATATCCTAAGCCAGGTGAATGCAGGAGGGAGAACTAGGCTGAGTACCTTCAGAAATCTCAAACCCAGTTATAGAAAGCTCAACACTGGATTTTGTCCAGGAGTAGCAGATTACCAAAGAAAAATAGATGAAGAGCCCTGCTCCTTAATAAAAGTTCAAGTTCAATTCCAAAGTCCAGCCCTCAAACCCAGGCAACTAGGCAGATCTAGCACACATACCACCACCAAATGTGGCAGGCACTCTTGGAAAGAGAAAACACTACTCAGAGTGAGGCAGCTTTTAAAAAGGGACTGAAGTAGACCAGGGACTCTCAAGGAACTTGAGCTGGGGACTGGGGGGACTGTAGCCCTCTCCTCCTCCTGGTGCAGCAGTAAGCACTCCCAGGCTCCTCTTTCCCTGAGTGCTGATAAAGAAAGTTGAAGAGCCCACTCAGAAGAGTGTGAGACCTAAGTGAATCTACAGAGGGGTTCCCCAGTCAGCCCTTTTTCTCTGGGAGCTTCTGAGCCCTGCCATGCCCATCCCTGCTTTTTAGTTAGTTTCTGCCATAATTCTCCTCTTTGAAACAGTTGTACTTCTGAGCTAGAATTTCTAAACATAGTCTGCCTCTATTTAGATCAGCACTGTGGGCTTCCATCTGATCTCCGTTCCTGGGGCTAAGCTCCCTGGTTCAGGTTACCTAGGAGCACATATTGCTTTATTCTCAGCCTCTGACTCTGTCTGTATTTAGAAACCTGGGCTCTGGCTAGCAGGGGCTTTTCTTGAATTCTGGAGTCCAGACTTCTACCACCCTTGCTTGAGCCCCTTTGTGGCCTTGCTTGATTAACTGATCACTGCAGAAAGCAGTGAATGATTTCTGCAAAGCCCAGGATTATAGGCGGTTGATGAATATTAAACAGGCAAGAGGAGTACAGCCTTTAAAGCAGAAACAGTGTGCTATTATCTGCCTCTCTGGACAGAATAGGAAATCCTGGAGAACAAGAACTGCATCTTATTCAGCTATGGAGCACATAGCTGCTTGCCTATCATAAGCACTAAATGAATGTTGGATGAATGAATGAGTATAAGAATATACTTGTAGGGCCGGCCCCGTGGCTTAGCTGTTAAGTGCTCGTGCTTCGCTACTGGGGGCCCGGGTTTGGATCCCTGGCGCGCACCGAGGCACCGCTTCTCCGGCCATGCTGAGGCCACGTCCCACATACAGCAACTAGAAGGACGTGCAACTATGACATACAACTATCTACTGGGGCTTTGAGGGGCAAAAAAAAAAAAAAAAAGAGGAGGATTGGCAATAGATGTTAGCTCAGAGCCGGTCTTCCTCAGCAAAAAGAGGAGGATTAGCATGGATGTTAGCTCAGGGCTGATCTTCCTCACAAAAAAAAAAAAAAAAAGAATATACTTGTTTACAGGACAGTGTGGTCTCTATCCTCATGAAGCTTACAGTCCTTAAAGTGTTTTTTTCCAGAACCTAATATATTATTGTATAGATAGTACACACTCAAACAAGTTATTAAACCTCTATCTTATACCAAAATACTTGGAAGCATCTTTTCAACTTCTTCAGATAGAAATGACTGCAGGTAAGACAAAATCCTACTTTATCCCAGGCTAGCTGTGTTAACTAGGTATAATTATTTAACCTTATTTTCCTTACCCTTAAAATAGAGCTGGGAGTCTCCATCTCAAAAGCATGCTGGCAGGAACAATTAAGATAATAAGTGAAAAGCAGCAAACACAGCGTCTGGGACATAACATATTTTTGGTGAATTTTCCTTTGCATCCTTTCATAAATTTCAAATTTCTGAGTATTAGTCTGAGAATGCTCCTGAAAGAAGCTAGAAAAAACTTCTCTCCTACATTTATGTTAGTGATTTCCATGTTTAGAAGAAGCTCTGAGAGGCAACTAGGGAACTTTTCTAAGCCACACAATGTGCAGCCCCTCCCCGCAATACCACCCCTATAATGTGTAGATGGCAAAATATTTCCAAATGATTTTGATAGCCTTAACCACTTCACCAAATATCCGTACCCTCTTGTCCTACTCAACAGTTTTTATTCCTGGCTGAACATTAGAATCCCTTGGGGAAATTCACAAACTCTGGTTGATTTTTAGTGCTGATAATCTTACAATATTGTTCTATTCCATTCATTGTCCTGCTTTCCAAGATAAATACATCACATCTTGTCCTCTGTCCTTGAATGTCTACTAGTCATCTCAAAATTATCATGCCCAAATATGGATTCCCGGTTTATCTCCCTCCCATAATCTACTCCCATTTTAGTAAATGGCAGCTCCATCCTTCCGATTACTTGGATTAGAAAACTTGGAGTCATCAATTACTCCTCTCTTCACTTTTCTCTCCTCTCACATACCATATTCAATCCATCAGCAAATCCCATTGACCCTCACTTCAAAATAGATCCTGCATTCAACCACTTCTCACTACACTACTTCTGCTGGAAACTTGGTCCAAGCTATTAGCATCTTTGGCTGGATGGTTGCAAAAGCTCACTGTTATCCCTTCCTACACCCTTGCTTCCCTTAAATTTCCTCAGAGCAGCCATAATGAGCTATTTAAAAGAGAAGCCAGATCACATCCTTCTTCTACTCAAAAGCGTCCAATGGCCTCTTGCCTCAGTGAAAGCAAAAGCCAAATTTCTTAGAGCAGCCCCAAATGTTGTCAGTGATCAAGCCCTTTTACTGTCACTACCTCTGGGCCATCATCCTCCATCATCGTCCATCACTCTCCCCCTGCTCACACGCCTGCAGCCTTACTGGCCACCTTGCTGGTTCTTAAATGGAAACTCTCTGAGCTTCCCTGCTGTTTCCTCTGCCAGGAGCACACTTCCCTCTGAAATCCACATAGGTCATTGTTCACTTTCCCCAAGTCTCTGGCAAATGCCACTGTGCAAGGATGATCTTTCCTGACTACCTTCTTCAAAATAGCATCCTTGTTACTCTCTCTCTTCCTTACTCTGGTTCATTTTTTTTTTAATGAAAACATCACCACTGGAACATGTTTATTTATTTGTTTATTTGCTTATCATCTCTCTTCTTCTGGTATAACATAAACTTCAAATCTCAAGGCCTTTGTCTACTTGGTTTACTTCCATGCCCTAAGTAGCCAGCATGGGGTCTGCCACTTGGGAGGCATTTATAGATATGTATCATGAAGTCTGAATTCCCTGGTGGCATCTAGTCTTGTAGAGTTTAGATTTTCTGGCCTAGAACCATTTGTCTGGGGCAAAGAGGTTTCATTAGAGAGAGATCAGTGTCTTGATGGTAGGAGATTGAGTCATGTGTCATTAACACAGAATCAAGTTATTTTATAACAAAATAGTCTCAAGATTTTGTTTATTATTTTCACTTCTTAGATCTATCTTTCAATTATAGGCTATTCTGTTAGATCCCCAGATGGATCACAGAAGCTAGTTCCCGTATTTGCTTCTCACCTCTCGGCTGCTTTGAAACACTATTCCCTCTTCTGCCTGACAAAGCTTAATTTGTTAAACCTTTGATACTCAGCCCAAAATGTCCATTTTATAACTGATCTTTCTAGATGATTATGGTTAGATTTACAACCAGATGCTTACTATATATTTCACCGTCTTAGTAGTATTTGCTTGGCCTTTTAAAATGTGAAGCTTTTAAGGTGGGTGTGTATGTGTGTGTGCGCGAGAGAGAGAGCGCAACAGAGAAACTGAGAATGTCTTCCCAGAGTCCTTTGATGATTTACACTAAGTAACTTAAAAATTGAAAACAAAATCTATGAACTTCCTGTTATTTTTGTCTCTGACACCATCTTATAACATGAGTTCTATAACAGCAATATATTTTTTTCACTCATGTGATTAAAATTTTTGAACACTAAGTCCCCTGAGTTCCTTTTCAAAGATACTGTAATATACCATAAATTAAATAGGATAGTTATTCTGTTCTTTTTATGTATATTTTAAAGGTCTCTGTTTTAATTACTGGACTAGTTGCTATTTTAATTGCTATTATAATGTCTTTGCAAACACTGTCTTGGAAAATGGAATTTTCTAGAAAGAATATAGCTCTCAATCATATTTGAAGAAGAAATAAAGGCTTATTTATATAATAAATCTGTGTGCATTACATGTAGCAGTTTGTTTTCCTTTACCATCAATATGAAATTCATTTTTTCTACTACCTGGAAGTTATTGATAATTTTAAAGACATTTTGCCCAGATCTAAGCAATAAGAATTTACTGTAGATTGTGAATCAAGGAAATACACTTGAATTAAACATAGTGCAACAAAGTCATGGAGCTTAAATCTTAATAAGCAGATATTGATTGAGGATCCTGAGAGCATCTACAAATGCAACTCTAGATGTGAAAATGAATAATATATAATGCTTCCCGATGTTTTATAAAACTGTCAATTAAAAAAATTAAATCACCTTGGTATATTTACTGGGGTATCACGTGTGCTCTAATTAATAAAAAATACATTTGTGTTTTATTTTACCAAATGAAATATATAGCAATAGCTCTCACTCATGAGTTATTTTCCTTGTGAGTAATTATATCCATATTCATTTTATCTTTTAAAATAATGTTGAGTAAAAACATTGAGTTAATATAAATTAACGAAAACTAAATGTGCTCTAGAAGAAAAAAAACTATTGTTGTTAAATGCATGTGCAACTATTTCAACACAAATGCAAATCAGCCCTAATTTTAATTTCAAAATGCCACTCTTTAACGAATATAATGCACAATCAATTTTAAGTACCAGACAGGATGCTTTATAATGCTGCTCTAGGGAAGACACAATTTTTCATTTCATCAACACAGTTAAATTGTATCACCAAATAATCTGTGTACCTCTGATTAACCAGATGCCGTTTTTCCACCCTCTGTCCCAGATTAAAACACAGTGGTCTGTTCAATAGGGTACTAAAAAAAATAATTGATAAGATTTTTCTTTTTCCTCCAGATAGCCACCCCAGCCCCCCCATGTAGAGGAGAAATGAAGCATGGCAAGTATTTATTTAAGTAACTTTTGGAAAAACAAATTAAAATAAACAATGTATTTGTTCCAGTTTTATAAGGTCCATCATAATGCAGTGTAATGCATACCAGTGCCTCTGCCAATCTCTACGTCATATCCTCTACTTTTCCTTCTTAAAAGCTCTGAATATCTGTATCTCTTTACTGGTGACTCTCATTTCTCTGTGGAAGGCTGGCCTAGCCAAATGTGACATACTGGGAAGTATTGCAGCCTAAGTCTCACAGCTGAATAGAACTTTGAATTAGCTCTTGATCTAATAGTCTAATAGCATAGATGTATCTGGAATGTAGTTGGTTGCATAAGCCCTAAATCACAGCATTCCCCATACCCTGCCTTATTGACATTTCTACTTCTCTTGTCCTTCCATAGGTTTTCTTAGTTGGAGTCCCATCAATCTCTTAATCATTCTTCCCGCTGGAGGAAGGTTTCTGCCTCTTGTAGCACCCCTTCCTGCTCACTGTGAATGAACTTCTCTCCAAACCACAGTGCTAGTCAGTGTCCTCTTAACTAGAGCCTGACTTCCCTTCTTGCCTAGCCCACCTGCTGTTAGACAATTCCTTGGTATTGAGCCTGGGCACCTTCCATGCCTGGCCTGGCCAAACACTCTGGACAAAGTGATATGGACCACTCATTTATCTTTCTGTGTTGACAGCCTCTACAGCCTTGTAGCTGACCAGCCTCAGTCCTGCCACATCTGGCGCTTTCTCACCAGCCTGTTTGCTGAGGGGCTATCCTGCCTCAAGGCTACACCCATTGCTGTGCTGATATGCTGGTTCCCTGCCAGATGGCTCAGTCAGATAGATGTGCTTGAGCAAATCAAATCACTGCCAGAGTTGGGACTCTTATTGCATTCTCTAAAGCTCTATTTATTTATTGTATTAGTTGTGATTCTATCACTCCCTATCAAAAAATGAAAGCCCAAATAGATGCCCTTCACATACAAAGGCGATGCTGGATATGCCCTTTGAGTTTATTTTCCCTTAGTACCGATAACCTCCTCTTCACACCCATTCCTCCCTCCCACCCCACACACACCCACTCACGGTTTGCACGCTAACTGCTTTGGCACTGCCTTGTTAAGAGAGGGTGAAGTCATCTGGGCCATAAAAGGGAGTAGCCACCTCTTGCACCTAATGCTAAAAACACTGAGCTAACTGAATCTCAAACCCAAATGGAATAACATCTCATTTATCCCACATCATTGGTAAGGGAAATGTTCTCTTTAAGTGAAAATATTTTAAAATATTGTGGATAGACAGTTTTCTAAAATTATTACATTGCTCTCCTCTTTCTTAGACTAGGGATTTTAAATATAAAGACTTTGGTCAACATTTGGAACAATTTCTGTGCTATGCCCCCAAAGATTATTAGCCTACGTGCAATTGTTGGCTCCTAAAATAGGTGTCCTCACACTGCTTGGCTGTGTAAATCTCTATGTCTGCTTTACGGTTTTTCCATCTATCCCTTCATTTTTCGTGATTGCTAGCAGCATTTCCCCTTCAATCTGTTTTGACCTGGGAGGTGAGATAGCCACGTTTGGTAGAATAGGTCATAACACAAAAATACATTGGTTCTGACTGAATGCCTGAGGACATCTCTTGAGAATATATACATGAGCTTTTAGGGAGAATAATTTTTGAAATATTATGGCCTTACTTTCTTACTCATAACTGCAACTCTGACCAGTTGATGTGTCCCTGAAAATACTATGAGAATACATAAAAGCTAGAAAAACATTGCCAGTCGTTCCAATAGCACATCCACATTGTCACAGAAATACTGAGACAGAACTCACACAGGTGCCCTCTTCCAGTCATGGACTCCAACCCGTGTTCCCTAATAGATAATCTAACACACATAGATATGCTTAGAAGGTTTTGGGTGCGTATAAAATCCTCTTCGGAGTTTTTGCTGCATCGTGATCTGTATTCACATTTTTTTCTTTTCAGGATAAAGTGGTTGTTGTTTTGTACCCTAAACATTCATCCATGAAAGACTTCTTAAAGACACAAGACATCTCTCTTTCTTCTCAGTTCTTTCCACTTCTTAAAAATAAATAATTAAAGTAATCTCCTTCCCTAAGTGCTCTGCCTTTTGCTTCTTAAAAATCTTTCTGGTGGAAGATTCTGAACGACAGTAGGAGGCCAAATTAGCAGGCCCAACTGCTCAAGCTAAAGAGGGAAGTGAGAAAAGCTTTGTGACTTTCCTACACCTTAATTTACGGCATAAGAATCACAAACCCTGAGGAAATTTGCCTTTGATCCTTGAAATGGACGTCAAGAAGCTTTTTTTGCAGAATGATCTGGGATTACATGTAAAACATTAAAGATTGAACACCCAGCCTCAAAGACTCACAGGAAATTATCTCCTGGCCTAGGCTGGAGGTTTGGTATCACCACTCACTATCACTAGGAGAACTAAGACCCCAGTTTACCATATTCAGGTCAACTTTCTCAGGAGGTAAGAGAACAAATGTTCATTGTACTCGGGACCAGAAATGATTTCACTGAACTTTAGAATGTTCCATTTTAAATCATGAACAGTTGTTTACCGGGCAGGCCATTCAATCTAGCAGCACTCTCACAATGCTGGTGGCTTCTTTTTGGGGGGGTTGTAAAAATGAAATGTAAAACCTGAGCTTTTTTTTAATAAAACAAATGAATTGGATGCTATTGATAAAAAATCGATAATATTAACAATCAATATATTCTCCAAACCTGGTCAGTACATAAGGAGGTAAGTGGGGCATTCATGCAGGATGCAGACATTTCGAAGGAAGGAAGGAAGGAGTAAAAGCCATGTCGGAGAAAGAATAAAAACTACTAAATTCTATTTGCTGTCATTACTATTCTACTCTCCTCTTCACAATCTCTGGATTGTGCTTCGTGATCAAAACTGTAAGGAGAAGGCACGTGAATACAGTGAGATGGAGCTCACGTGCCCCTTCTCAGGGGAGCTGTAAAGGAGTAGGACCCTATAGGAGTACGGCCATCCGCCCCATAGGATGCTGGACTTACCTACATGATTGCTTACCTTTCTGTCTCCAACATCTAGCATTCTGCCTGCCTGATCAGTTTTGTGCCTGCTGGCCTGTTCAATAATAAGCAGAAGCCTTCACCATTGTTCTCTTCCTTCATGTTCTCACCCAGCCATGACTACTCTCCTACCCTGGGTTTGAAAGGAAAGTGTAATTTCACAAATTAGTGCTGCCATAGTCTGGCAGAGCAGCAGTGTGGAAGGTTCCTTCCCTCTGCCCAAGCTAGACGATGGCATCGCATGGCTCCTCTCCTAGAATTCTTCAATTTGATGTAAAGCCATGTCCTAAAATGCACTTATCCTGCTTTATTATGAGTTCACATTTTTCCATTACTAAAATAACAAAATGTAATGTAATGCAGTGAAACCACTGTTTACATTGTGGTGTGTTTCCTTCCAGTCATTTTTTTTCCCCAAAAATGCCCTTATCCTTGACCCTGTAGATACTGTAAATATTTTATTATCCCTCACACTTTTACTTTGATCCTCTTGGGTGAAGGCTCTATTTGCATCACTGTGTCTGCCTTGTATTTTTAGTTATTGGAGCTAGCATACTAAAAGTAGAGTAAACAAAGACTTTGGAATCAGAGACGCAGATTTAAATTCTGGCCTTAACAAGTAAGGTGTGTGAGTTGGGTAACAAACTTAACCTCTCCTTGACTCAGTTTCCCCATCAAAATGTGATTAAGACATATTTTATATGATTGTCTTGAATATCAGCATTAGGCAGTCTATGTATACTGCCTAGCCAGCTGCCTAATGCAGAGCAGACATAATAAGTAGTAGCTCCCTCCCTCATGTCTAGAGGATAGGTTCCAAATTGTTACACTCATTTGGAGTATACTGATGAGTAACATATATATAAGAAATTATCTATTCAGAGATATTTTATTGGATACTCAAGCATAGGACAGTAAATCAGTTATTTCTTTATAAGGATTTCTGTGAATTCATACTTAAATCTATATATCAAATAATTATTATTCTTTATCATATCTCATAAAAGAATGTTTTTTCTAATTCTATTCCCATTGTACTACCTATTTAACTGTATTTAAGGTCTATAGTCTCAAAAACAAAACAAATAATAATAAAATTTTCATTTTTACTAAGTATGTTTCCAGAGGAGGATAATTTAATTTCCTTTAAAAGATTCATCATAACCATTTGTTTATTACCATGGGGACAAAGCGGTTCTTGGCTTTTCTTGAGTGTTCCTTAATGACACACTAAAGATCATCCATCAGTTTGGCAAGAAGTTATTGACTGTTGAGTCTGGTAGAACACAGTACTAGGCATTGTGGGAGAATACAAAATAGCTGGAAGCCACCTTTGCAGACAGACCTGATTAAAAAACAAATAGATAAGCTATTTAGTTTACTTGTCTCCAAAATGGTCTTCACCGATCTTAAAAATCGAAGGTGCTTATAATGAAAACAGCTCGGGGAGCTTGAAATCAAGTAGGCAAAGCTTCATATTCCCCCTTTACCACTTGAGTGGCATTTCTATAAGCAAGTCACTGATCATCTCCGAACAGCATCCCCTATCTGCAAAACGAACTTTAGATAATAGATACTCCACATGCCTAATAACGTTTTTGGCATTAAGTACTCAGTTGCTGTTATTTTCATTTATTTTTCCTCATTCTTCTCTATTGATAATACCTACTTATAGATTTTTTACAATCAGATGAGAAAACCTATCTAAATATCTATGAATAACAGATCTTGGAATCTAATAGGAACTCGATGTTAGTTTAGTTCCTTGATCTTTAATTTCCTAAAGAGAAAAGTCTCTGATCAATCTGTGTTTTTAAAGAGTATCCATTAATATCACTTTTCATATCTGAACTTATATATACATGTTAGCACTGAAGAAAACAAAATAAAGCTTAGCTTCTGTATTTGAATACAAAGGAAACAGTGCACTATACATTTACTTTTGTGGAAATGACTCTGGATTCTTTAATAAGTCTCATAACTCTTCTGACTGATAATATTTTGAACATGTCCCCAAATCTCTCCACATGGAAGGGTTTAATGAGTGCATATTAAAAATATCAGATTGTCTACTGGTTTGATTACATGGAATGTTTCTAACAGCTCAAGTAGTCAGGTAATGAAATTTCAAGTTTGCGTACTAGTTTTCCTATTGGTCATGTAGTTCACAGTTACATTTAGAAATTTTTCCATTTACCAAATGGCATCCAATGAAGCAATATTTTTGATCCATGAAAGCTCCACTAACTAGATGAACACCACCACAGTAACGGGAGCTAAATCTGCACAAGTTTCATCTCTATTCTATTTGTTTCAACTGTATGGTCATTCATATTGGTTTCAGCATTTATCCCACGTTTCTTACTTGGTAATTGCAGATACATAGAATTTGTCATTACAAATGGTAGACTCACCTATTAATTCATTTAGAGGGTATACTGTGTGACAGGCCCTGAGAAGACAGTTTTGAATAACATAGTTCCTCACCTCCGGGAGCTGCCAGGCTCTCTGCCAGGAACTGCTGTCACCTTATTATTAACCTGGAGAACACCTAAGCATCCTTGTTTAGGTTGGGCTTTCTCACATGGATACATTTCTAATGTAGAAAAAGACATACAATGGTAATAAAAAGAATATGCTTCACATAGCAAAGGTATAGGGGACAGTGCCTGCCCCATCCAGGTCCCGTAAACACTGCAGGCTGACCCCTGCACTACCAAGTGTTTGAACGTGGGTTCTGGTCCCAGGCAGCCATGCTCATTCTAGGCAAGTTCCCACAGTAATTACAAGTGATCGATTTTGCTCTTGTCTGGCAGGATCTTGGATGGCTGGTTTCATCAGGCCCATGATGATGGGCCGTTTTGCTGATTCTGACCCCCTTCTTTGGCTCATATAGTGGCGACTTTTGAGGTTTCTCTCTGTACAGATTCTGGAATCCCTCACAAACTCCTGGAATAATTCCCTTTTCCTGATCCTAGCCCATGAATTCAAACTATAAGACAATTTCCCAGACTTCCCTTCAGAGAGGAAGGTTTAGGAAAAGAAAAAGAAAATTAGGGGTAGAGAATTCAAGAATAAGAGGCCATCCCTAAGCAGAGTTTTTAGGTATAAAGCAAAGATATAAATGGCGAAGAGGTTTCACATATATGAATGAACCATACTTAAATTGGATGGGTACTTGGTGGAGTTTATTTTAATAATCACTAGCTAAAGGCTAAGATAGGAAGTATTAAGAACAATTTGCTGACATATTTTTGACGCAGAATCAATTTGAACTTTTTCCTTAGTTTCATTTATACATAGTTATCAGAAGGGAGGGTTGCCTGAGAAACCACATCTCATTCGGATTGTTTACCTCCTGTCCCTTTCACATTGTTGTAACCTCAGGAGACCTTCCTTGCCTCTTGTGGCCCTGCAGAGAAACACATTGAGGTGACTACAGTTTGAGGAAGGAAGCTCTTTCACTCTGGAGGAAGTGAGAAAGATTAATTAGAAAGAACCCTGCAGGTGAGGAATAAGAAAATCTAGTAGGGGATGATTATTATAGTGCAAGTAAGAATAATAAAGAAACACTGAACTGAGTCAGTAACAATGTGATAAGAGAGGTCAGATAGATCTGAGAATTGTTAAGACAGTAGAATTGGCAATACTCAGAGATAACTGGATGTGGAGAATAAAGGGAAGGATGAGTTGAGAAAAATGTTTCAATTCTACCCGCCCCGCTAAGGAATATAGAATGGAATAAGGAAGGAGAAGATAAGTTTAGTTTGGGGCATATTTACGAGGAGAGATATCTGACGTGCAGAGAGAGACATGAGTCTGGAGCTCAGGAGGAAAGGCATGGCCATAGAGAAAGTGAGCCACTAGCACTGAATTTGGTAGTTGAAATCTGAAATTTGGCAGTAGGTAACATTGCTTATAGAAAGTGTGTAGAGAGATAAAAGAAGAAAGCTGAGGATGGATGGCTGTATCCAACATACTTAATATGAAAGTAGAGGCGGGGAAATGAGAAATGAGAAATGGGAAAGATCTGAATTTTTGTAGAATCAGAAAAGGATTATGCCACAGAGGCTGAGGGAAAAGAGAGTTTTAAGAAGTAAGGCATTGGGGCCGGCCCGGTGGTACTAGCAGTTAAGTGCACGCGCTCCGCTTTGGCGGCCTGGGGGTTCGCAGCTTCGGATCCCGCGCGGGCACAGACGCACCGCTTGTCAAGCCATGCTGTGGCGGCGTTTCATAGAAAGTAGAGGAGGATGGGCAAGGATGTTAGCTCAGGGCCAATCTTCCTCAGGAGAAAAAAAAAAAGGAGGAGGATTGGCATCAGATGTTAGCTCAGGGCTCATCTTCCACCCCCCCCAAAAAAAGAAGTAAGGCATTGACTGAAGTTTGGAAAATGCTCAACATGTTCAGCAATTTTAAGTAATTGTGACTTTAAGAAGTTTCAGGAGAATGATGGAGCAGGAAGGCAGACAAGGAACTGAAGAATGCCTAGAAGTAGGCTACTCTTCAGAGAATCTTGAAGGAGAGGGAAATTCTATCTGAGCTAGCTAGCTCTAGAGAAGGCAGGTTTGAAGAAACTTTTATTTTTGGAAGGCTAGTGGAGGATACATGGATAAGAGGGTTTTGATTCGGCGGAAGATTAATTGTGAATATGGTTCAGAGGGTCCCAAGCAAGTTGACTTGCTGAAAGGAGAACATAGAGAGAAAAGTTGAAGAAATCTCCCAGGACAACAGGAACAGTTGAGAAGGAGAGAAGTCCATAAGCCATGTGCCTGAGACCACAGGGGAAAGCCAGAAGAGACTTAGAAGATAGCTTCTCAAACGTGAAGGAGCATAAGAACTACCAAGGGATTTTGTTTAAAGGCATATTCTGATTCCCTATGTCTGGGGTTGGATCCAAGATTCTGCATTTCAAATAAGCTCTCAGGTGATGCCCATGTTACTGGTTATCTGACCACCCTTTGAGAAATAAGGACATAGAGGAAAGTAGCTGCCTGAGGCAAATGGGTTTTGGGGTGTAATCAGTCTAAGTTCAAAATAAGGGCATAATTTGACAAAAGACAGAAAAGGTGATAGTTAAACATGACAAAGAGGAACTACAAGAATGCATTCTACAAATAGTTCATGTATTCATTAGGAATGTACTAAATTCTTATCTAATCTGCGTATGCCTCTCCTTAGCAGAATGTAGAACAAGGCACATTAAATCCAGTCTCTGAAAGTTTAAGAATATCATAATATGTACAAGAAAACATAAACAGAAATGCTATTAATTAATACATAGATACGTAAGCACTTCAGAAATAAGTAATAGTCCCACCTGTTAAAGACAGTAGGTAGACAGCTCAAATATTTCTTTGGATTAATTTCTTTGTATGGAGGCTTCATTACGGATTTTCAACTTGCCACTCATTTGGAAACTGAACAAATATTGAGTGCATTGTCATCCACCTTCCTTACATTCATCTTTAAAAGAAGACATGACAGATGTAACGTTCCTATCAATGTGAGAATAGTAAAGGGAAAAATGAGGCTGCACCTTGCTTTGACGTGATCCTATCTCTTTAAGCCTCTTTCACAGCGTAGAGCTGCATGAAGCATGAGTCTGAAATCATTTGGTCCAGACAGAAGAGACACAAGGAGCAAGTATCATGAAAAGAGAAACAGTGTTAGATGTTCAGAGATTATCTCGTGCTCCTTTAGGCATTTCCTCGTTTACTGCATCTGGGACACCCCACTCCCCACCTCTTGCTACTGCTCCACTATCTTAGGCAATGGATAACACATCATTACTGTCATTCTTAGCTCCATCGGGTTGTTGTACACATACTATGTGCTCATAGCTGTTCAAGGACTTTAGAGCACAAAAAGATTGGTCAGAACAAGTTCAGCGTCTTTAGAGACTTGCTAATTGGCTTGGAAGAAAGGAATAAACATAAAACTATATTATGAACTAGTGTTGCCCAAATAGTCTTCTGCAGGATAGTATTCCATGAAAATCTACTAGAAAATATGAACAAAAAAAGGAGTTTGATACTAAGAGTTTGTAAAATACCATGTATTAAAACTTCTCTTCTTCAATATGAATAAGAAAGCATGCACATTTTAATGATTCTGAGAATTACTGTAGTAAATAAATCTGGTTAACTTTGTTTAAACCAAAGCTTTCTGAAGATTTTTGTTTTGTTTTTAAACCTTTGAACCTTGTATATCATAAAAACTATTACTATCTCAAGGACTTAGTATTCCTCAGAGGACAAATAAGGAAATATTATGGTAAAGATTAAACTGTTTGCTATAGTCAGTCTAGTGCAATTAGGGAAGCAGGTGATCATTTCAGGAATCTAAAGAACGCATCAATTAGGAGTTTGAGCTGGTGTTGAATGACATGAGTATTTTGTGCATTGACAAAATAAGGTATTCTGGGTTGGAATGGAAGTCGAGAGGGTTAACAGAATAAATAAAAATGTAGAGAAAGAAACAGTTCAGGGTTCAGTTGTGTTTAAACGAGAAAATCAATATGCCTGGAGAGGAGGGTTTTGATTGAGTGAAAATCAATTTGGCAAGACTGATTATAAAGACCCTTGTATTTTGGGTTAGGTTCTATGAAGATTGAAATATGCATTAGTTCCATCTGGAGGAGAACAAATAGAGAATATGTTCTTAACATTCTCACCAAATCATTTCTTCAAGTTTTTAAAAATTTCATTGTTGTTTCTGTTTTCAAAAATAACACAAGCACATGGTGAAAAATTCATGACATAAGAAAGTAAACAGAGGAAAATTAAAATCACTTATAACTCCACTGACCTGATATAATGCAGTTGACATCAGGACTATCCTTTGTCAATTTTTCCTAAGTGTACACATGCTCACACACTCATTTTACAAAAGTCAGCTCACACTATGTCATAGTGGCTGTAAAATAACCTCCTATGAGGCAAATAAGTTAATATGAATGTGTGTAGCAAGGTAGGGTGGGTGAGGTGTTGAACATGCACTCTTTCACACAGACATCATTACAAATTAAATACATGGAATGTTCTCTGCTTCCACAAAGAAATATACTATCTCCTTGCACGACACCCCTTTTATTTAAAACATACAGCCATCTAGGTCCATTCTTAATTTTACCACCCTTGATGGAAATACAGGTATAAGAAAAATTTTATTTTTCCACTCTAACAGTCGGAAAATGATAGATAAATGGTACCTGACTCTAGGCCTCAGTGTGTGGGAGGCAGAGACAGACAGGGAAGGGTGTTGAACCAGAGATCCCAGGTCCCTCTGAGGGTACAGCCACCACTCCGCAGCAGCTGCCGCACAAGCAGGAATGGGGCCCAGAGTTGGCAGATTTTCAAGAGAAGACAGAAATCCAATACTTGTGTGATATTTCTTGATTTTTTAAAAACAGGAATTAATCATTTTAGCAAGAGAGTCAGAATTCAATAGAAACAAAGCACACTCAGGACTCTACAGTTTGTGTATACGTATCCACAAAACAAAACAGAAACAACAGCAACAAAACTTTCTGGTTCTTTACAGTTAGGAAGTGATACTACCGTGCATCCTCTCTGGCAGAAAATCTCAAAGCCCCAGGGTAATGGGCATTTTTACTTACTAGACTTTTCTATCTTTAGATGTGACCTGGTACAATATTTACATTTGTATTAGCATATTATGAATCTTTCATTATAAAAAGACTCATTTGGAAAGTCTGTAGCGTTTCAGAAATATGCTTACTGAATGTATATTTTGTTGATTTGAATAGGTATTTACCCACTGGAGGAAGATCTATTCCCAAATGCCATTTAGGTTGTTTTCAAGAACTCCCTACCGAATATTGATGCAGCTGTGTGTCTTTGCAGCAGTGGGAACAAAGCCAGCTTGCCGAACCCTGGAATCACAGTGCGTAATTAGCACAATGTCTGTAATCAGGGAAAGGTTAGCTCAGAAAAAGAAGAATATAAATGTCTGTGACACACAAAAAGGAACAAGAGAGAGATCATCTGAACAACAAGAACAAAAAGAAAGTTGAACTTTAAGTGTAAAAAACAACCGATTTATATATATACACCATATCTTCTTCACTTCAAATATAAAGTTTTCTCTTGCCTGGTAATTCCTAACCAGGTGATAGTATGCTTTTATATATTTATATCATTAGTATGGCTTTTAAATAAATATGCTTCAACTACTCCAGGTTGACAAAAAGAGAGCATTCATACTCAGTCAAGATTGCCTAAGCACAGAAAACACAAAATAAATCGGAAATGTCATTTTTTTTTCCATATTGGCAAGAACAAGAACAGGTCAGATTTTAAGGCACCTGCCAAGATCTGAATTTCTACCATTTATCTTGCCTTTCCTTGTTTAGAATTAGCGTGAGAAATCTTTAACAATATCTATCACGGTTTATATTTCATGCCCAGGGATAATTTTAAACAGATGAGGTAGGGGAAATACTTGTTTATGGTCCCAAGACTTTTTTTTATCCTAGTATTTTACTGATCTCATTACTTCTACCATTTGAATTTTGGACCTTTGGATTAATACTCTTAGCAATGCACAACTTTATAAATTGACCAACTCATCTCCACTAATGCCCAGGTTAATGTTTGGGATTTCTTCCACAGTAACAGTAGACAGGGAAGCAAGTGAACTTTTGACAGGAGAAAGCGAAGAGAGCGTTATTCATATTGCTGCATGGAGTTGGTGGGTTAATCTGTAAAATGGGGTTTAGGATGGATTATCTCTAAGGTGTTCTCCTTCTGGTAAGTAGATCCAGTATGAAGCCCTTAGAAAGTCAAAGAACAGAATCAGAGTAACTGTACAGTTATTTTTCTAATTGGTTGGTTGATTGACTGATTTAATAAAGATTTATTAAACAACAGCTAGATGTCAGACACTGCTTAGACACTAGTGATACAATAGTTAACAAGTAGATGTTGCCCATTTCACCATAAACTTAATGTAATAAAATTTACATGATAGGAAGGTACAAAAACATATCATTACACATGTAATTAATTAATTATAATTCTAGGTATTATGAAATTGCATATAAAAGGGAACTTGATCTAGTCTTGAGTAGTCACACAATCATGTCACATAATAAATGTCCATAAGGAAGTGCTCTTTAAATTGGATTCTGAAAGAATATTAGGGAAGATGAGACACGGTCCAGCCAAAGGAAGGTGGAAGGAAGCTGTACATGTAAAGGCTTAGACTAAAATGATTCCTGTATGTCTAAGAAATTTGAATTAAACCAGTAGTGCCAGAGGTCAGATAATGAACACATGAATGGCAAAGATATGGCTGAAGAGGTATCTGTAGGTGAATCAAGCAAGCTCATTTGGAGCTATATTGAGAATTTTGGAATTTATTCAAAAAATAATGTGAAGTCATTGAATGGTTTGAAGCTAGAAAAGAGAATGATCAGATATTCATTTTATATATCACTAGATCTGTTGGGTACAATAATAGTGACCAGTATTTGCTGAGGACTTCCTATTCACCAGGTATCTTTAGGAGTGTTACATGAATTAGCATACTAATAT
Organism: Ceratotherium simum simum; assembly: GCF_057802395.1. NCBI lineage: Eukaryota > Metazoa > Chordata > Mammalia > Perissodactyla > Rhinocerotidae > Ceratotherium > Ceratotherium simum. Next base: position 15,021,417 of record NC_141908.1, read on the forward strand.
TCATAACAACTTAGTGAGGTGGATATCATTATTTCCATTTTACAAAAAGGTTAAGCAATTTGCTCAATGTCACAGAGCTAATCAGTGAGCAGTGTGACTTGAAAGCTAGCAATCTTAACCTCTATACTTATTTGATGGTAGAAAGGGATGGAAATTAGTTTGAAGGAGTAGATAGACTACGTAAGAGATGGTGTTGGTGCAGACTATTACAACAGTAACAGACTGGAGAGAAGCGGAAAGAATCAAGAGATATTTAGAAGATAGAATCAACAAAAATTGGTGGTTGATTGGATGTAGTAGGTGAGGGAGAGAAAAGGATAAACGGTAACATCTAGGCTTGGGGCTTGATCATCTGGGTGGATAGTGGTGCCATTTATCAAAATTGGACCCTATCCCAGGTGTAGGTGAGAAGGCTTTTGCTAGGTCAAAAGTTATTATCATGCAAAATCATTCCTGAAAAACTATCTTAGAAGACCCTTGCATTCAGAAATCTGGTTTCACTTCCTATTCCAGTATTTCTTCTCTCTTCGATGTCCTTCTGCTCTCCTCCCAACATGGTTACACTGAAGGTGTTTGAGGCAATCATTATGTGAGCGAGAGGATCAAAAGGGAAAGACGGCATTTAAGTTCTTTTTCCCTCTCTTAAGCTCCATTGTCTAATTGTACCTATTTATTTCTATACCTTCACGAATGTTTTCAACAAGATCAGGTCAGTCCTCATCATCTTTCTTTTTATCATGTGTTGAGCTTACAAACCCTTTTCAGGAATCTAGGCACAAGTCAGTGCTCCAAAGGTGTGAAAAAATATGTAAAATACGGACACATTTTGAAATATGAACACTAGCAGTTATTTTCAGGCAACTCATGTTAAAATACTGAGCTCATTGGCCTAGAAGCACACAAAAGGAAAAGCTGGCTGGTAAAACTGCTGTTTTGACTTTCCACCTCCAAGGTAGCAGGAAGTGAATTTCCAACTTCCGTAATTCTCTTTTCCCTTTTCAATGATAAAAGCACATATTATTTGACTTGATGTACCTTGCAAATGAAATAAACTAAACAATTCATTCTCTGTCATGACCAAGTATCAATCAAGCAATCACCAAATACTAATTGAGGGCCTAACATGGCAACGTTAATACACCGGAAGAGGGAGGAGCTACAAGGAAGTGTACAAGTTCTTCTCACAGCACTTTCTATCTAGCTGGTGGGACAAGATACGAACATGTTTAAGAAAAGATGAGTGATTATCAGGAGAGAGAAATAAAAGATATAGCAAGTAAGAAAAGATTAATTGTACCATTTGTATTTTCTGCTGGTTCCAAGAAAAGAGAAAATTTTGTGTATTGGAAAATTTGATAAGGATTTGCAGAAGATGAAAGTTTTGAGCTCAATCTTCCAATATGTATAGATTTTAGCTAGAAGAAGAAAAAATAAAAGAAAAGGATGGTATGATATTCCAATTATGAGCAACTCAAGAGGAAAATGTGATGTTGTAGAAATACATCAACAATATTAAAAGTTAGGAAATTTGTGTTTTAACTCAGCTTTAACAATAAATATATATATTTTTGCAGAGCAGTAACCTTCTCTGAATCTCTGTTTTCTCACTTAAGTGCTCTCTATGGAATCTTTGAAATTTAACATTAATTTAACATTAGTTTATATTATAAAGAAAGAGTAATTTCTTCTTACTTGTCCAGCATTATATGAAACTAACAAAAGGTGGAGTGTTTGGAAAGATGCACATTATAGTCCTGACAGTCTAGGATTCAAATCTTGGCAGACCCATTTGTTATCTAGGACACTTGAGCAAGTTACAAAGCCCTGATGAGCTTTGATTTCCAGATAGATAGATAGATACATAGATAGATAGATAGATAGATAGATAGATAGATAGATAGATAGATAGATAGATAGATAGATAGATGGATGGATGTTATAGATATAAATATAGATAAATAATCAACCTTTTCAATAGTGAACATAGTATGTAACGGTACTGTGTATAGTAACTGGTTGTGTAGGAGTCGCTGAAAAAATTTGGTTACAGCTTTTACCATCCATGGATGAAATAGCCCTGGGTTGCAGTCATGAGATCTGAGTTCAAATCTCTGCTGTGCAATAGACTCTGTAAGTGTCTTTGAAAAAAATAAGGTTTGAACTTGATCATTGTTTACACATATTTCAGTACCACTCAAATATTTTGGAGAAAAACAAAAAGATCAAAATACATATGGGGCAATATGAATTGTGTAGAATGCAGCAATTGAGGATGCTAAACAGCTAGAGAATGCTGTAGTTACCCCCAGCTTCACATTATTTTTATCTTTTAACTAGGCAAATATTCCCCTCACACCATTCCCCTGCTGATGCATTTGATAACTTCCAATTTCTTTTCAATGTGCTTTGAGATTCTTGGATACTGTTTAGGTTGCACAACATTTTCACTCCTCCGTGCTAATTAACATCACAATGAATAATTATCAGCAGCTTCACGATTGTTTCTAGCATACTGTTTATTTTATTATTTTTGTAGATTATGAGGAGAGTGACATAAAACACACCACCAATTTTCATGCCAAGAATATTTCATCTAAGAAATGCCATGCAGTGCATTGCAGGGATAAACGCCACTTATAAACACGGCATTCTAATGTGTATTGAAGTTTCATGTACTGAAGATTGGAGTAGCTGTGGTAGTCAATGAATAATGGATAGGAATGATTAATGACTTTGTGAGATAAGGGATAATTAGATTTGGCATGTGCATCCACCATTTAAGCAAATTGGTATGTGGAATGCATAGTTGAAAGATACAGACAAATGACATTAAGCTTCAATGATTCAAACAGGTCTCCTGAGAATGGATGATCCAAATTCTTTTCTAATTTTTCCCCAACTCAACACAACCATAAAGGTAACCATGGATCTTATTTTTACGCTGGCAATGGTTGCCTCAGCAACAGAGTGACAGACTCTGAAGCCCAGGCAAACCTCTTCACACCTTTCTGCCTTGAGGTCATTTACCCTTTTCCCAGAGCTCTGTCATTTACTCGAATAATGTTCTACAGTTTCACTACCTCTGGACACAGTGACGTTGGGGGGCAAAAAAGAGCCCTTGGCAAAATTATGAAGAAGGAACAGTTTTCTATAACATGTCCAGCAAATCTCCCCCCAGCTCCCCAGTGCACATATACCACCATACACATAGGCAAGAATACCTGTACCTTCATAGGTACTAAACTAACATACTACACTATGGCTGCTCCCCTCTTCTCAAAGTGGCACATTAATAAGGTCTACCCTTTGCAGATAATGGAATGCTTTGGATCCTCTTGATTCTTAACAAACCATTTATGTCCCACTTCCCTTGTTTGAGTTTTCTAGTTAAGTTAAGAAATTAATCTATGCCAATGTGTTAATGCTACCCTTCTAAATCTCAAAGTAGAAACACATTGGAATGTCATAATCAGGAGAGAGGCATGTCAAAAGTAATTTCTTACTACTTCTAATATTAGTTCCCAATATTAGATAAAATGCAAAAATTATGTGAAGGAAATTTTATTATTTAAATTAAGCTTTCTTTAATGTTACCTGTATAAAAAAATACTCACTTGTATTAAAATGTGCTTCTATTTTCTCCTAGGAGTGAAATAAGTGGAGTTACAATTAAAATGCAGTATCCTCTGCAGGCTGGGGAGTAAGGTAGGGGGAGAGTCTGGTGGCACACGAAGAGAATCTAAATTGCGAACATAATCCTTTGAGAAAAAAATTTTGGTGGAGGCTAATTGATAAGTGGGTTTTATTCTTCATAAATATTTACAATTTTAAATGGATTCAGGTAAACATAGCAGAACGTATGGATGATTACTATTAGGAATTAGGGTTATGTATTTATTAAATCAAATGCCTGCCCATCATACATATTTTATTTTGTCTGTGTTTTCAGTACGGCAATATACAAAAGTAATAATAGTTAAATAAGAACCAAAACCAGGGGTCCGGCCCAGTGGCGCAAGCGGTTAAGTGCGTGTGCTCCGCTGCGGCAGCCCAGGGTTCACCGGTTCGGATCCCGGGCGTGCACCGACGCACCGCTTGCCAAGCCATGCTGTGCTGGCGTCCCATATAAAGTAGAGGAAGATGGGCACGGATGTTAGCCCAGGGCCAGTCTTCAGCAAAAAGAGGAGGATTGGCAGATGTTAGCTCAGGGCCGATCTCCCTCACAAAAATAAATTGAAAAAAAAAAGAACCAAAACCAAAAAAATTATTTGGAAAAGACAATAAGGCTGGGAAAAGCAGAAGGCAGTAGGAAAAGAGGAAGACCAAATATAAGATGGATTGACTCCATAAAGGAAGCCATACACATGAGTCTACAGGAGCTGAGTAGAGCTGATGAGGACATTGTGAACATCACTCATTCATAGGGCTGCCAAGAATCAGAGCCGACTGGCAGTATGTAACAATGATAAAAAACAAAAACATAATACTCAGGGCTGCACATAAGCCCTATATCTTAATATACAACTCTCAAAAAGTCTACTTTTGAGTGGTCTATATGGGACCTTATATGTTGACCAAAAATCTTTACCTCAAGGATTTATCAATCTTAGACTGGTTACACAGATAAGGGAAGTAGAGATGAGATGAAGCATGAGGTGGCCAGCTCTGGAAACCTAGCCCTTGGTGAGTTCCTCCACCTACAGAGAAGAGATAGAAGAGGAATAGAGATGGAGAAGACGGGTGTGCGTGATTTAATGCACATTCAAAGTTAGTGAGAATGAGTTCATTATGGTTTGATTGATCACTAATCAGATTTGAAGGGTCTTTCTTGGGCCAACGTGTGGGATTGGGGATGAGGAGTAAAAGCTAGGAAGGTTATGGGAAGAAAACAGCAGAAGACATGATCAAAAATATACCTTATGAAAATAATGAGAATTTGAGGCTAATAGAGGTGACATTTGGGGGCAAAAGAACCTTTCAGGACCTTTATATTAAAATAAAAGAGCACATACACAGGGTATGTATATATGTATGTATTTGTATTGTGTATATGTATATACGCCCCAGAAAACTTGTATTGTGTATATGCATATATGCCCTTTAAAACTTTGAAATTTTGAAATAATAATATAAACAACAAACTTTAGCAGAGGAAGGAAAAGAGATATATAGTTGGGTAAGTCACTATATGATTAATCTTTTGAAGAGTGGAATCAAATGATACTGTCTAATATTAGTGAGTCATGAAAAAAATCAAAATATTTACTACCCGAAGAAATATAACTCAGAAACTATAAAAAGAAATTAACTATCCAGAGTAGAAATGGATATGAGTGTGTGAGGAATTTTGTACTCTTCATTTGAGACTCATGTCCACATATTTTAAAAAATTTTGTAGATAGTTCTTTAATTTAAAATATAACTTTAAAAAATTAAAGAGCACCCTTGTCAACACAAGACTGGATAAATAAATTATAGTGAAATAAATTTTAATGGCCACTTAAATCCCTCAATTTAGATAATGTTCATAACTTCTGAAAGTGCTTTCACATGTCGAAGTAAAAATCATTTATTGATCATTTCTTCTGGGCAAGCCATTGATTTTCCTATTAACTCATTTATTTTCATCCCTGAGACAGGTAAGGGAAAATGTCTTTTCATCCTTTTGACAGTTAAGAAAACTAAAACACAGAGAGATTAGGTTGATTTGCCTAAAGTCATAAAACTAATCCTGATGGTACTAAAACTCTGTTCTCTGTCTTCCCTACCCTAGATTCTTGTGGTTAGTGTCTCTTCCCAATCACTGGGAAATGGGTGATAACCAAAAGAGTTAGTCCAGTGGAGCCAATGTGAAAAAATGGAAAGAGAATTGGGAAATGAATAAGTAATTAATATTTTCTACCTGACTTTCATTTGCCAGGCACTGTGGTAAGTGCTTACACAGATTTTGCTTCATTAATCCTTACAACAATCTGTGTGAAATAAATAGTATTGTCCCCAGCTAACATATAAGGAAACTGAGGCTCAAACTAGCTAAGTTACTTAAGAGAGTCCACATAGCCAGAAAACGGCAGAGAATTTTCTAATTCCAAACTTGTGGTTTTTTCCCCCAAGCAGAGTTTCTCAACCTTGGCCTTATTGAAAGTTTGGTCTGGATAACTCTTTCTTGCAGGGCTGTCTTGTGTCTTGTAGGATGTTTAGCAGCATCCCTGGGTTCTGCCCACTAGATGCCAGTAGCATCCTCACCTCCATTTGTTGCAACCAAAAATGTTTCCAAATGTCCCAGGGAAGGGGTGAAGGGATCAACTCTAGCTGAGAACTGCTGTCCTACAGGTATGGATTATCTTCTTGAGCTGTATTAGGGAACGTCCCTCCAATGGGATTCTAGCTCCTTGAACGTGGATTCGTTTTGGCTTTCTCTTTGTACCTCACTGTGAAATTCTTATTCACAATGTTGAATTTTATGAGCTCTGTAGTTCTGGAAAGCAGCAATAGCAATCTGGAAAGCAATCCCTCCACCCCTTTGTGTTCAGCAGAAGATTTACTGCAAGGAACCACCCCTCCCATTGACTTTGATAAGACTATATAAGTTCCTCTTGTCTACCTCTGACAGGACCAGACACAGGCCCTCTAAATTCCCATTCTTTGCCTTGTAAACCACTAGATGAACTGTTTTGTCTCCACTGATCAATCAGAACAAAATGCTTGTAACATAACTTTGGTTAAATTTCTGTCCTTCTCCCAGGCATCTGGAATTTGATCCACCCTCAGCCTGAGCCTGCAGACAACCCCCCCTTAATGTCCCATCCTGAGAATAGACAGACCTCAGGATAAACATTCTTTCATCTACTGTCCCACCACTTCACATTTGCTCATCTACTTCCCCACTCCTAGTTTTTTGTAACTTTGTTTACCGATCTTTATAAAGAAAAGAACTTTTCTAGCTAACTTTTTTTTTGTTGTTTGTTTTTTGTTTTTGTTTTTTTTTTGTGAGGAAGACCAGCCCTGAGCTAACATCGAATGCCAATCCTCCTCTTTTTTGCTGAGGAAGACTGGCCTTGGGCTAACATCCACGCCCATGTTCCTCTACTTTACATGGGACGCCACCACAGCATGGCTTAACAAACGGTGCGTCGGTGCGCGCCTGGGATCTGAACCTGGGAACCCTGGGCCTCTGCAGCGGAGCGCGAGCACTTAACCACTTGCCCCACTGGGCCGACCCCTTTTCTGGTTAACTTTTGAGAAGCCGGCAGATCTCATGGTTAGATGTTCTTCCTATTGTGTTAGACCCTCCTCCAACTCCTTTACAATAATTTTGTTGAATAAAATTTCTTTTTAACTCTGATTCATTTTTTATTTGACATTATAATAACATAATATAATGTAATATAATAAAGCATAAGCAACAGCAACAAAAATGAATGACAATGTCCTGATATCTCTGCCATTTAGGACAGAATCAAAATACTACATTTAACCTAAAATAGAATTTCAATTAAAAAAAAGCATGTAGAATATGCGCTGTAAATGTATAACTGAGTAAAAAAATGAAGGCATTGCATTCAATGACTTAAAACATTGCTAATATTTTGAGCCTTCGTGGGCTTGTTTGGATCCCTCAGGCCAGAAGCCAGAGAAAACAGCTGCCCAAGAACTAACATCTATGCATTTGTCAGCATGGGCCACAACTGACATGTCAGTTGAGTATTAAAATGGCCAAGGCATTGCTGGCTGGAGTGAGTGACTCTAAATGAGAAGCCAGCATGATAAGATTCATCGCCTGAGGCTTTTTTTGCTTAAACTTCCCCTCCAAGGCCTGGATTTACGAGATGCCAACTTGTCTCCAAAGATAGTCTCAATGACAGAGAAATGGCTCACCTTTGACAAGGTTAGTTCAAGGGAGCAGAGGTGGAACAGAAATAAAGTCAAAACGTGATCTGTCATGGAGAAGTTACCTTTTGTAGCCATATCAGTATTATCCCTTGTGTGTGTTTCTTCCATCCTGAAACCATTTTAATTCATTTTATAACTTAACAGGGAGCAGAGCCTGTGTGGGAGTGGGGGTGAGGGAGGGAGAAATGGGGGAGCAAAAGCAGTTCCACCAGTAGCTGAATTGTTGCCTTCAAATTTTTTAGCTTCTCAACCCAAATTTTGGACTTGGCTCCAATTTTTTTTCTATTTCCTAGGACTGATATTCTAGATTAGAATTTTCAGTTGCTATTTTGACACAAAAAACCGTTAACATGAATTCATGTTTTTCCCACATAACCAGAGATACTCAAATGGATGAAGAGGTGCCACGCCTGAGAGAAGAGGAATTGCCTCAGTTCCCTGACGCAACCTGTCAGCCAGTCTCCTAAATCTCTCATCCCCATTTTTCAACCATACGTCCATCCTTTCTTCCACTTATGAGTGATCACACTAACATTGTCATGGAGATTTTTGGAGCAACATTGGTTACAATCATAAGGGTATTCAGAGGTGTAAAAGCAAGTAAATGAATAAGGATAACAGTTATGAGATAATACGAAATTGTAGGACCCATGACTAAATAGTGTTGAAAGGCATTAAAATTTAATTAAAAACTTTTTTTGCAGACTTATGTTACAGCAAGTTTGTAACTTCTACATAAGATCTATAAATAGGTTTAAAATCTGCTGTTGGTAGGCCACAGAAATGTGTTTTGTATGGTTTGTATGTTGTTCAATAATTTGAAATAGATACCTTCATTTAATTGAGACTTGACATAAAAAAATGGATTTCTGACTTCTCTTCCTAGGCTGGTAGTATCTAATCCACATTTCAGCAAGGAAACAACTGCTTGACCTTTATAGAAGTTCTCCCTTTTTGAGGGGGCATAGGCTTTCATGTTTACCAGTCTATTGGATTACACCTGCCTGTTCAGTCCATTTATATTTCTTGCCAAGCCTCTGTGGGCATCTAAGTTTGAAAACTCTAGTCTAGAAGTGCTATGATTCTTTGATCCTACTCCAGATTCACAAATCCACAATCTCCTTCTTCTGCACATTTCATCTACATTAGTTAAGATATGCACCTATTGGGAATGGGTATATTTTTTTTTCCAGGGATAAATATCCAAGAGGGTCCATATATCACCCTGGGAAATAGCCCAGTGAAAGAGAAAACAAGGATCGTGAAAAATAATGAGTGAATCAATGTTATCCTGTATGATCAGATTAACAATAATGATTATGAAAAGATTAATCTTGTATGAAGTAATCTCAAAAGCTTATGTGGATCAAGATAGGTGCATATTTAATAATTTGCAATAAAATAAATGTTCTTCAATTTCTTTTCCCCTGCAAACAAAGATAAGAATATATTAATGTATTCTTTTCAAAAAGAGAATATCTTGTTTTAAATTTTGCATGTTCAGGTTTTCTGAAAAAGACTAACTAAAAATGTTCTATAAATCTTTTGGAATTATAATAAGTCAGACAGTAATGGGACAAATTACAAGTACTGTAAAATTGCCTTAGGTATTATATTTTCTAGAAATTAGCGTTTTAGAGTACATTTTGAGTTTATGATTAAATGGTAATGCATAAGAGCATTTTGATTTGAATTGAAAAAGATGTTGCACTATGTATGTATGTAGCATAACATATATATGTGTGTATATCTCTATCTACCAATTTATCTATCTATCTGTCTGTCTGTCTATCCATCCATGCATCTATCTATCTAATCTGAGTCATGGTTAAAACAGTATCTGTCCAAATTTATGGGCCTGGCTTTTAAACTATAGGCTTTAAGTTTCTAGCCATCTGACATATAGTCAACCTCATGAATAGCCTTTAAAAAATAAAATAAAATAAAAGTAAATAAAGCTGTAATGAATCCAAAAACCTTTTTATTGCTCCTTCCTTATTGTATTTAACATCAGCTTCTTTGTTTCTCCTTTCTCTTACTAAATAATTTATTTTTAAGCCTAGAGTTTTAATATTTTAAGGAAATTCAGCTCTGTAGATACTTAGTTAGACCAAGTAATAGTTCAAATAGGTGCTTTCTATTCCCTTCAAGTTATAATGCACAAATAAAGTAATATAAAAATTATCAACACAAAAGGCTTTTACATGTCTCCTACCTCAAAAATTTTGTATTTGGAGTTATGATAATCTTTGTTCATTAGAGATTAGATGAGTTTAGGAATGTGTTATGAGAGAATGCATCTTCCAATGCAATTCTATTGTAAGAAACTTTTTCATCCGTTTCTAATTTGCTCATACAGTTTTCTCTTGGGACTGGAGTCCTTGCATTGGATGCCAAGAAAGCCATCTTGTAGGAAATCAGTCACTGTAAGACACTTGCACAGAATAGAAAAATATTCCTTTACTATTTCACTACAAGATGCTATCTGTGGAAATTATCAGTAATTCTAAGCATTCGCACAATGACTGTTCAAAGTGACATTATCAGAGACATGGCATTGACAGGAAGAATTGCAAAGCAGTAAAGGAGATAAAGTAATCTGCAGAAGTACAGTAGGCCATCACAATGATGCCAAAATAGCTTTAGGTGATGGAAATTATATGTATGTTCATGTCTTTAGAGCTAAGAAACAAAATTTAAGAAATTAGGTTATGTCAAGAGTTAATCTGACCTATGCTTGAAAACATCTAAGTTACACTAAAAAAGAAAAATGGCACATATATATAGTGACAGACAAAAACTAGACTATTGGTGGTGAAAATCTATACAGAAACTAAAATATAATAATGTACACTTGAAATTTATACAATGTTATAAGTCAATACGACCTCAATAAAATAATAAAAAAATAAAACTTTTGTGTTGCCATCAGTAAGTTATATCTCTCCCAAGGACTCTCACTTGTTTATTTGGAGTTTTTGCCTGTGTATTTTTCAATATAATCACTGAAAATTTGTGTAATTAAAACGAAACAGCAAACAGAAGAGTGAATGATTCATCAGATGTGTGTGCTTAACTTCAGTACATGTTTCATTACAAAACATAAAGATTTTGTTTGCCTAGGCTTGATATGAACTTAATAGACTTTGGACGTAGTCAATGATCTACAACTGTGCTAACCCATTTTGATGTGTTAAATCATATGGATTTTTAGAATCACAATGTAGCAATCTAAGAGAAAAATTATAAGAAAACACAAATGATAGAGAGGTAGACCTAGACCTGAGTAAGTGTTAAGGACAAATAGTAAAATATAAAATCATTTCTATGTCATCTTTGGTAAACTCAATTCTTTCCTTTTAACCATAGGGAAATTCAATCAATTCAGGCAAACATTCATTTTATAAAACAGATTTTTTTTCTAGCAAAAGGAAAGATTGAGTAAATTTTTTCTTAGTTGATCAGATATTTTTGTTGTTATATAACAATTTTGGAGAGCAGTGGTGTCTCACTGAATTATTGACAAAGAAAAGAAAAAAGAGACTACCTCTTAATCACACTGATGAGACTTCACTTAGTGTAAAGAACCAGGGAGATCATTTACACTGTTACTAAGGGTACTCTACATTGCTATGTTTATATATATAACTATATATATATATATATATATCACCAATATCTTATACTATGGTATGAAAAACATTTGCAAGACATGTATTTAGGTCTAGAAGTATAATCTTGGCTGTGAAACAGAGCAAAGCCAAGCAAACTACTTATTTATTCATATGTTAAATGGGTATGTATTGAGTGTGTGCTATGAGTCAGGCACTGTTCTAGATACAGGGGATAAAGTGCTGAAAGATAGACAATAAACCCATAAAACTTATATATTAGTAGGAAATGGCTGGTAATAAACAAGTAAAAACAAGAAATAAACATGATTATTTCTGCTAGTGGTAAGCAGCATTGACAAGCCTAAAGCAGAGATTGGTACCAGAACACAGGGTACTGTCACAACGTCTAAAATATGCTAGAGTGGCGCAGTGCTTGGGTAGCAAGCAGCAAGGGAACTGATATTGGAAGCAGGCCGGATGGAGACCCAGGTTATGTACTTGTAAACCGTTTGGTAAAATTGTCGTCCACAGTAATTTGGGAAGCAGATCAGGTGCCTACTTAGCCTGTACCTCTAGTGAAAATGGTTGGAAAGCGTATGAGTAATTGTGCCTATTGAAATAGTAATATAAGAAAATGTTTATTCAGGAAAGAATTGGCTGAATTGCTGAAAGAAATAAAAAGAAATTAAAAATAGTCCAGATGTGAGAGTGCCAAATAGTGACCAAAGTTTACTGCTTAGACCACTAACAGTAACAGATAAGAGGAAAAGACACTTTGATTGATAAAGGACAATTCATATGAATCCCTGAAGCGAAGATCAGATTAAGGCTGTGCTCATCTCACCCAAGATTATTGTGCCAGAAAGCCCAACATCACCACCATTAACTGAGGTATAAAGTGTGGAGGTAAACAAGTAAAGAAGTCAATCAGGCTTGAGAACTATGTCTAGGAAAGCTTTGGATGTGATTACAAGTGCATGGAACATGACTGGTATAAAATAGATCACATGCCTACTAAGTTTTTGAAGGAATTGTATTGCCAAAACTTCCATAAACTTAGTCTTTAAAAAAGCCTTCGGCATTTGGAGCCTGAAAAGAACTCTTGGGCTCACAATTTTCCAGGAGAAGGAAGCATACAGTGAGAAATATTCTTCCTTACATGTTTTTTTCTAAAAACACTGTAGATGTCATCCTGGAGAATAGAATCAGGAGCCACAGAGAACACTGGACAAAAGGAATTTCTGAAAGAGAGCAGAATCGAGATTTGATCAAGAACTTTCTCCACTCCTAATTTAGGAAGCCTTCATGGCTCATACAATGAGATTTCATAAATGCTATGGACCAAGGATTGCTTTGTGTTTCTTCCTATCCTGAATCAGAATTTTCACTTCAGTTATTGTCTGCTGGGTCCATTATTGGTTATTAGGTCAGGATGCAGATAAATTTTAGTTTGGTTGATAATTTGCTACATCATGAAGAGCCAAATCTGGATCTGAATGAAAATGTTGCACCTCACCTGAAAATTCTGAAATTTGAGCTACAGACAATAGCTGGGTGGGACTTTGGGTTGTCTCTAGAGGGAATGAATGTGTTTAGTACACGGAAGAAGGCAGCAAAGGGATATTTGAGGCACATGAAAATGAACTGTGACATCTCAGCTAATCATCACACCCTTTCTACTTCTTCCTGGAAAAATAATTTCTCATTCTCTTTTCCAGTTGAAAGTAATAAATGGTTTAGAAAATGCAGGGAGAGTAATGTGCACTTGTTCTAGGCCTAATCCATTAAAAACTCTTCATGCATGAATTGGCCACATCAAAATATGTCTCTTTACCTTGAATATTTTCTCTGAAAGAAACTTTGACCTCCCCCACCACCTAACTGCCTAAAAGAATTTAAGATAGAAGGCCTGTCCCCAGGACAGGGCATCACCATAGATAACTCTGGGTATGGAGAGACTGGGAGGGTCCTTCCTAAGCCCATTCTTATCAAAGCTCTGAAAACCAAGTAAAAGTAGAAGTTACCCTTTGTAAGAAACATTTACGTTTGTAAGGGAAATCTCCATTTGTAAAGATATTTCCCTCTCTGTACTGGGAAGAAGGGGGGGTAACTTTATTTCTAGAAACTCTTATCAATTGCTGAAGGCAAGGACTTAAATCTGCATATTAACCTCCTGTTTACTGTGCTTTTCTGGTAAGCTCCCATAGCTGACTTCCCCCACCCCCAACATCCTCCTTTGTCTTTACCTGAATATACTATTTAAGATGAGAACCTCTGCCATTTGTCGTCACTCAGTTTCCCTGGTCTCTCCCATGTATATGTGTTATAAAGCTTTGTTTGATTTTCCTTTGCTATTCGGTCTCATGTCAATTTAATTTGTAGCCCAGCCAGAAAGGACCCAGAGTGGGTAGAGGATAGTCTTCCTCCCCTTCACATGATCTTCCATATTCTTTCCCCCTTTCCAAGTGTGGAATTTAGGTGATCCCCAGATGGAAACCAAGTTTTGAAGATTGATGGAGCCAAAATTTGAAAGAAGGCTTGTTTCCAGAATCATTGTTTGGAGGAGAATCACTCAACTGGAAACACCTGTTTTAACTGTTATGTGAGAGAGATGTAATTTTTATGGTATCAAGCTATCGATGTTTTGGAATTTATTTTTATAGCAGCTATTGTTACATTAACTAATTTAAATTATTTCAGCTCCAAGTAAGAAAAATCTTCTTAACATAAAAATTCTAGGAAGATTTTGCAGCTCAAGGTTATCGTCAATATCCTGGGAGACTATCATCCTTCCATCATTTTCAGTGCACTGCCTCTTTTGTCCTTATGTTTATTGTCATATGGCCACAAAGTGGTTGCCATAGTTTTAGGCACTATAATCATATGTGACAGAAAGATATGGAGGTGGCAGGATGTGGAGGGATGGTGACTGGGGCTGCAAAATGATCTTTTTCTTTATGACTCTCTCTTTTAGTCAGTGAATGAAATCTTTACCAGCATTCCTCTATGATGTGTATTGAATATTTGTGTCCCCCAAATTCATATGTTGAAATCCTAGCCCTCAAGGTGTTGGTATTTAAAGGTAGGGCCTTTGAAAGGTGATTAGGTTTAGATGAGGTCATGAGGGTGGGGCCCTCGTGATGGGATTAGTGTCCTTAAAAGAAGAGGAAGTGAGATCAGAGCTCTCTCTCCCTCTCTGCCATGTGAGGACACAGAGAGAAAGCAGCCATCAACAAGCCAGGAAGAGAAATCTCATCAGGAACCAAATCTGCTGGCATATTGATCTTGGACTTCCCTGTCTCCAGAACAGTGAGAAATAAATGACTGTTGTTTAAACTGCTCAGTCTATGGTACTTTGTTATAGCAGCCAGAGCAAACTAACACACCCCACCATACCTTTACTGTTTTGACTCAAGGCTATGTTAACTTCCCCATTCCTCCTATTCATAATTAGTCAAAAGAAATCTGGACCATGTAGACATTCTGCAGAATTGGTTCAGGTACCCAGATATTTTTGCATATTGGTCCTCTTAGTCAATGACATTATGTTAATTAGACCAGAATAGCAAGAAGTTACAAATGTGTTAGGGGTCTTGGAAAGACACATGTGCCCCAGAAAGTGGAAAATAAACTCTATGAAGATTAGGGGCCAGCCACATCAGTGATATTTTTAAGAATTCAATGGTCTGGGGCATCTTTGAACAATCTAACCAAATTAAAAGACAGTAGTACTGCACCATTTTGGATTCTAGAGATAGCATATTTCACACTTAGGAATACTTCTTTGGGGGTGACAGAAAGGCTGTCAATTTTCACTGGGAACTAGAGCATACAATTGCCCTGTAGCAAGTCCAGAATGCATGTGGTTCTACTACTTGGACCACATGACCCAACAGATTCTGTATTACATGTATCAGTGGTGAGAGAGGATGCCACCTGGAGTTTACCATAAGCTGTAGTAGGAGAATCACAACATAGACGTCAAGGGTTCTGGTATAAGATTGTGCCACCTGCAGTGGAGAATTGTACTCTATTCAAAAAACATTTCCCAGAAGATACAGGTCAGCTGACTATGAGATATTCAAGTGATCATTCAGCCAGTTCTTTCCATCATTAATTGATTTTTGAGAGACTCAAAAAGTCATAAGGTGAGATGGGCTCAGAAGAAATTCATCGTAAGATGAAATTGCACATTTGGGTTGAGTCAAAGCAGGGAAAGAGAGTACAACTAGATGCACAAGCAGGGAGCATAGCCATCCATCACTATTACACCCATATTTCTTTCTCAACTCACATCTATGGCTCATAGCTAGCTGAAGAGGACCATCATGACTAGCTGACAGAGGAGAAAAATGACTGAGTTCAGCCATATGTGGTTGGCTCATTATATGGATGCAAACTAAAAACGAAAATATGAAAAATATCTGTATGAATAAATTTCCACAGTGGGCAGAGCTTCAAGTGTTGCTTCCACTTGGTATGGAAAGACAAGCAGGCTGAAATAAGAGTATATATATATATATAGACACCTGGGCTGCGGTGAATGGCCCGACTAATTGGTCAGGGGCCTGGAAGGAGACAGATTAAATGACTAAGATAAAGAATGTGTATGAGGGGCCGGCCCTGTGGCTTAGCGGTTAACTGTGCATGCTCCGCTGCTGGCGGCCCGGGTTCAGATCCCGGGCACGCACCGACACACCACTTCTCCTGCCATGCTGAGGCCGCGACCCACGTACAGCAACTAGAAGGATGTGCAGCTATGACATACAACTATCTACTGGGGCTTTGGGGGGTAAAAAATAATAAATAAATAAAATTTCAAAAAAAAAAAAAAGAATGTATATGAGGAATAGGTATGTGGATGGATCTATGGGGGTAGTCACAAAGTGTGAACACCTTTGTGTCATGGGTTAACACTCAACAGAGAGCATCCAACATAGAAGAGGCACTAATTAACCAAGTTGAAGTGAGTCAGCTTATGCCAGCTAGCCTCTCTCAACTGCTATCTCAGTGCTGGGACAATAGGCAAATAAATAGAGCAGCCATGGTGGCAAGGATGAAATCTGTGCATAGGCCTAATAGTATGGGCTCACATTTACCCAGTTTGATCAAGTTACTGCCACTTTTGAATACTCAACCTGCCAATAACAGAGACCCATGGTGTACCTCCAATATGGCACCAATCTTTGAGGAGACCAACAAGCTACTTAGTGGCATGTTGAATGCATTCAATCCCTTTCACCCTAGAAGGAACAGAAATTCATCTTGATTGGAATGGTCCATATACCCAAGAATGGATTTGCCTTTCCAGCCCACAGAGCTTCAATCTGTACCATTATACAATGGACTAAAGAGAGTTTGATATATCAACATGAACCCCACATAACATCATATTGAACCAAGTAACCCAATCCGAAAAGATAACCATAGGATCCACTGATCCATCACATACCACAGCACTCAGGAACTGTCTGCCTTAGAGAGCAACAGAAGATGTTCATAAAGGCACAACTGAGACTCCAGCTTAGAGATATACACTCAGAGGACGGGGCCCCATCCTCCATGATAAAATGTGCACTATGTCTCAATGACCATTATGTATAATTGTGTCCTCAAGAGGTATAATATGTGGTATGGAAACTAAGGGATTGTCTCACTTACCATATCTCCCAGTGACCCCCTAAAGAAATTTGTGCTTTCTGTCCCCACAATTTTTGATTCTATATGTTTAGAGGTCCTGGATTGCAGAGGGTCACAAGTGCCTCATTAAAATTTAAGCTATAGCTGCTATCAAGTCACTTCAGGCTTCTCGTACTGATAGACCAGCAGATGAAGAAAGAAAGTCATCTTAGGAAGGCAGTTTACCTTGATCATCAGGAGAATGTAAGGCTACTGTTACACGATGGGGACAGAAAAGAGTTTGCATGGCCACCACATGATTTACCGGGTGACTCACCAGGCATCTCTTGGTAGTCTCTTGTCAAATTTTTAGGGTAACCAGATAAGTGAAACAGGAAAGGCCTGAGAAGCTTATAGTAAATAAGCCCAGACCCATGAGGTATGATGTTCTACAAAACCTAGTTTGTAAGCTACTAGATTAGCAGAGACCCTAACTAAAGGTGAGTGGAATCTAGAAATGATAATGAGGAAGGGAAACAATGAGTATCATTTATGGCTTTGGACTAGCTGCAGTGCCTGAGCTGTAGCTCATCTCATTTACCATTTGTGTGTTTTCCCCAGAAATTCTGGAGGAGCTGGTCCCAGAACATAATACACAAAGCACAAGGATCTGAGTAGCACAGGGAGTGGAAGGTAGTGGATGCTCTTGTACATCATCATTTCGCTGGTAGGACTGAGGCTCTTACTCTCGCAGCTTCTGGGAGTATTTTTGGCTGACAGCTTGTAGCCAGGACGTTCCTCCGAGAATTACCCTCAGCCAAGGAGAGCTGAAACACCCAAGGTTAAGCTCACGCCCCTCATTCAACGACTGGCTGATGAGGAGGTACAAATATCTACTCCTTTGCAGCAAGTTGGGATAATTCTGTATAAAATCCCAGCACCAGAGCTCCTAGTGGGAAAGATGGATTCGCTGAGGCCTTAATGTTGACTGCATTCCTCTGGACAATTCTGTTCCCTTCACTCCTCCATGGGTGTTAATTCCAAGGATATTGCCCAGTAAACTTTCTACCTGCACATCTCTGTCTCAAAGTCTAATTTCTGGAGAGCCCAAACTAAAACAATGGTCAAAATGGTCTCTCTACAAATGTGGTATTTAGACTGAGACTTGAGTGACAAGAAGAATTCGGCCATAAGAAGAACTATCTAAAAAAGGTGGCACGATAAACTTTATTTTTTAGCTATAGTCACTCTACCACTCAGGATGACTCAATCCTATCTCTCTTTCTTATCCTAGGAAAGTCAAATATGGTTTCTAAGAAGTTTGGAGCCTTACTGTACCTTAAAAGTTATGCCCATATGAATTTTGAGCAAGAATTGGACATTTCATTAATGCCATACTTTAATCAATTACAGGCAGAAAGAAAAGGGATACTTTTATCATTTAGAGATTTCAGGTCATTTTTATCGAGGGATTAATGTATTACATGTTCATGATATAGTTTGTTAACTAGCCAATAGGAATCATTATCTAAAGAAATTCTTCATTAGTGAGATTTTGGTGATCTAAGAGTATTTAAATGAGAATCAATATTTCTAATTTCTCTCAGAGCATTTTAGTAAAGATCTTCACATTAGAATTCAATACAGATACAGATCTGAAGTATCCATATTTAAAAAATTTGATCCTTAATTGGGATTAGAGACACAATCTTTAACATGAAGTTAGGAGAACATTTATTAAGTGGAAAAGATGTTTTGAGGGTCTCTGCCAGGCAGATTGCAACAGCTTTATTACTATTATCACATTTAATTATATAAAGAAATTGTTACAATATCTTGGGTCTTGATAACAAGGCCAATTGAATGTCAGCCACACAGGCACATAGCTGTCTCAGTTTAATCTCTACCAGACTGTCTATCTCCTCACTATCAAAGTGGTTATGTTCACAGGAGTATAATGTCTAGATTAGGCAGCCATTCGGCCTGAGCAAAACCTTTTCTTACTATTTAAGAGACAGCACCAAGGGAATGAATTTAAACTTGAGAAATATCAGGTTTAAAATGGATATTCATTGATTTATTTATCCTAAAGCTTTTTACAAGTTTCACGGTAATATGAATTAGGTATCTATCACATCTGAAATGAGCTGCTGCCATAAAAAAGAATGAACTTGCTAGCAATGTGTCTTAGAGAAACTGACAATAATACATATGTATATACATGTGTATATTTGTATATACATAAATATACATTTATAAATACATAAATATGTGTGTGTATATATATATGTGTGTGTATGTGTATATATATATATACTGAACTTAACTGAACTTATTTAGCTGTTCACTCTGACTGATGGTCTTCATTCCTTTGGAGCCAGGCTATCTCTAATCTACCTACTGTCTTCCTTCTCCCCATTCTCTACTTAAATATTTACTTTTTATTCTAACATTATTCACCAATAATGAAACTCTTCATATATGTGTAGACTTCTTGAGAGCATATAAACACACACATTCAATGTGCACATAAAAATATATATATTAGAGCTCAAGAAACTACAACTTGTGTGCTGGCCAGTTTTCTTGTAAAGTTTTATAAGAACACAGCCACGTTCATTTGTTTATATACTATCTACGGCTGCTTCCACAATCCAACAGTAGAGATGGGGAGTTGTGTAAGAAACTGTATGACACACACACAAGCCTAAAATATTTACTATCTGGCTGTTTAAGAAAAATTTTGCTGACCCCTGATATATACACATTCTATTAGTTATCTTTTGCTGTGTACCTAACTATCCCGAAACTTCACGGATTGAAACAATAGTCATTTATTAGCTCCAAATCCTGAGGGTTGGCAGTTTGGGCTGAGTCCATTTGGATAGTTATTCTGCAGCTCTCTCCTAGGCTCACTCACATGGTGGCAGTCATTGGTTGCTCAGCAGGAGGTTGATGGTTCGAGAGAGCCTGTCTCCTGTGTCTAGTGGTTGCTGCTGACTGTCACCTGGGACCTCTCCCACTTGGTCTCTTATCCTTAAGAAGACTAGCATCAATTTTTTCTCAAGGTGCTTTTAGGGCAGCATTCTAAGAA
Organism: Ceratotherium simum simum; assembly: GCF_057802395.1. Taxonomy (NCBI): domain Eukaryota; kingdom Metazoa; phylum Chordata; class Mammalia; order Perissodactyla; family Rhinocerotidae; genus Ceratotherium; species Ceratotherium simum. The sequence continues at coordinate 15,041,637 of NC_141908.1, forward strand.
AGCAAGAGCAGAAGCTGGAAGGTAGCTTAGAGTCTTAAACTTGTAATATCACACCCATTAAATTCTAATAGTCAAAGCAAGTCAGGAGACCAATCAAGTTTTAAGGGGCTGTAAGAATCTACTTTTTGGGAGGATTAGTGAAATCACGTTTTAAAAGGGTATCATATGGAAATTGAAGCAATTTGTGACCATTTTTTTGCAATGTACTCTAGATTACATTGATATTATATTATCTGTCAATTTCAGGAAATGAAATGTTCCATGTATAAATGCTTCCCAGGACTTCAAATACAAATCTTTTAAAACTTGAAAATATTCATGGTAGAAATTTTTCACTGCTCTCTGGCACTTTATCCTGTCTTCCTATATAGAATATGTGGATTATAACTTAACCTATATTGATGAATAGCTTTGTCATTCTCTAGTGTTACTTACACAGGCCTCTAATACAGCAGTGCTCTCTGGGTTATTGACAAGTATAGTTGTATGGAACAGCTGCCCCTAAACCAACTGATCAAATAGATTTTTTAAAATTCTATGACTGTTTAGAAACATCCTCAGATTTTATTTTCTCTTTCTAATTTTCTGCTTCCAGCTATTGGCTGGAAAATTACATTTAAAATAATGTGAGGATTGCATATAAAGCAAAAGTATATAGTTTCTTTATGAAAGCCTTGCTCAAACAGTCTTCTGCTTTAATGCAGCTTAATTTGATTACATCACCAAGACTTCTCAGAAAACAGTTGGTCCAGTTTCAACAGCCAGCCGAGAAACTGCCATCCCTCTAACAGGTAGCTTGGAAGACATTTGGAATAAAACCAAAATTTTCTAAATGCTATGACCTGAATGTCTGTGTCCCCCCTAAATTCATGTGTTGAAATCCTAATGCCTGATGTGATGGTATTAGGAGATGGGGCCTTTGGGAGGTGATTAGGCCATGAGGGTGAACCCCTCATGAATACGATTAGTGCTCTTATAAAAGAGATCCCACAGAGGTCTGTGGCCCCTTTAACCACATGAAGACATAACGAAAAGTCAGCAGTCTGCAACCTAGAAGAAGGCCTTCACCAGAACCTGACCGCGCTGGCACCCTAATCTTGGACTTCCAGCCTCCAGAAACGTGAGAAAAATATTTCTGCTGTTTATAAGCTATCCAGTCTGTGGTATTTGGTTATAGCAACCCAAACAGACTATGACAATAAATATTCGTGATAAACCAGTCATTGTACTTGCTCTCTCTTACTCTGTTTCTTTGTACACACACACACATTATATTTTACATAATAAAAAACCTGCTTATCAAATAAACATTAATCTATACATGCTAGGATTGGTGAAGTCTTTTAGCAAAAAGTATACAAAACCAAAATTTCACTTTGGTCTACACATGTTTCTTTGATCTCTATTGTATTCAAAATTTTATTTTTAATTAATTGTCAATATATTAAGATTAGTAGATTTCACATAAAAATCTAGATTTCTGGCTTATCTGAAAAGTTAGAAGATCTGACATAAAGGTACATCTTTCCTGCCTGACGATCACCCAAAAAAGCTCGAAAGTTGCTGATACATTTTGACTAAGCAGCAGTCTCTAGTTCACTGCTCTTTCATACAACCTACATCCTCTCATTCTTGCTGCCCACCCTGGCTGTGTGTCATTTGAATTTGGGAGTCTGGTTTTATAGTAACTTTTCTTTGGATCTGAATTTGTCCTCACTGGACTGGGTGTATTTATTAATGCCGTAATCATATTAATGCCGTAGGAATTGACTTTCTATGGGAATTCCTCTGACTTTCTGCATGCAGTTAAGATCAATTCTTAAAACACCGGCCTTTCTGCTGGTGTTGATTTCCTGTTTCTGTGCCTTATTATGCACTAACATCTGTTCCTTTGCATCTGTACTCTGCATTGCATCATGCTGCTGAAAAAGAGATGTTTTTCTCCTTCTACTTAGGAAAGTAATGACCCTTCTTATTGTTTTTTTGGATTTGTTACTTTGGGCCATATTTTAATTCGTGCTGAGGTCAGTTTCCCCCTGCAACCTGGGTACAATTATAATGTTAGATTTGTTTCCAGTAGGAAGCTCAATTTTGTCTTTCACAACTGGCACATAAAGATAAGTCTGAAGTTTTCCTTTCCTTTAAAGGATTTCCCATACCCTCGTGGAAAGGCCAGTTTTCTCCCTGATCACATCTGTTTTCTAGTCTTACTGACCACCTGACCAGAATCATATTCACTAATATGACCTTCCTCTAATGATTTCATGTATATGGGCCATTCAGATGTTTCATCCTCAATGATTTCTCTCTGCTCACTTTCTTTCTCCACCCACCACTCATCCCACACTTGTAAATTCTCCTTGTATACATAGGAATACATAGAATTATAGCAAAGGATTAAAAAGAGCATAATGAACACAATGTTTCCTGAGTATAACTAAAATTCTCTCCTTTCCCCACCATACTATTACCATGTTATTGTGGACAAATTGTGTTTTTGGGTGACACATGATTCTTTAAGAACACTTACCTCTAATAGGCAGTGGATAATTTATTGTACACCTATCTGAGTTTGTTGTTAGAACACTGCAGATTAAGAGCAAATGTGATTGTTTTTTGAATCACAATTACTATGACATATATACTTAATATTTGGGTTAATTAGCTTTATGATGACATATATACTTAATATTTGGGTTAATTGGCTTTAGAAAAAATCAAATGTACTAGAAAGATGTAACCTAGAAATAATTTATAGATAATCACAGAGGTTCCCAAACTTTCTTGGTTCAGAACATGCTTAGTGTCTTAGTAATATTTTCATGATGTCACCAGGACAAACAAAATACCTGACATCCTTTTATTAAGTAGTTAAGTTCAAAAACTCTCAATAATTGTTTATGTCCTAACAACCTGTTGGTCATTGTGCAACTTCTCACATCTTGGAATCAGATTGCACACCACTATTCTCATTTCCTGTTTCACACTGATTTTCACATGGTACTTGCTGTTTGTCACAGCAACTGCCGGAAAGCCGGTTCATAAAAGATATGACATGGTTAAAGGGAACGTAGTGATCTTATGCTGAAAATGAATTCCCTCCATGTAGTAGGTTGCACAGTGTCTGACAGGGGTTGCTGTGAGTTCCCTGTGGTGCCCTGGGGCACTTTGACACACAGTTTGGGAACTATGGGTCTAGACGTTGAACGAATGCATATGTATACATCTGTGTACCTTGGGTGGTTCGGTGAGTAATTTTGCACTTTAGATATTTAACTTATAAAAAGTTCATGGCTTCCTGGCACTTTAAAGATAGGTCATTAGCAATCATTTTGTAAAATCTCTCTTGACCCAAAAGGAAGCTAAGGCTCGGAAAGGTTAAGGGCCTCACCCATCTCCATACTTTTTCAGCTTTTCTTTTAAATTTTACTATCATGCCACTCAGAGGTACTATATGTAAAATATTTTACAGTTTGGAAAATGGCATGCGGCTTCTTTTATAATGCAACGCTAATATACCACAAGTCTAATCTCAGAAATACAGAGATGAATTGATTAAAGTTAATTTCCATTGTTTGTGTGTGTTTTATGGCATGTTTTGTTCTGTTAGAAGTGCAGAATTCCTTTTGGCAAAGTGCAACACAGTTTCCTGAATAGATCTCACTTGGGTCTAAGGTTTCCCAGTGCTGGATGCTCTTATGTCAAAAGTCAGACCTTAGGGACAAGGGCCTGACGTGTCAGAAGAGGGAGCAGTGACTCCTGCTCCAACTAACTCACCCTCACATTGTTCCCACTGCCCATTTGCTTAGGAACTTCCTCCTACTGCCAGGAAGGATATTTTCCCTTTATCGAAATCAAGCCTTTTTCTAAGGTGCATTTTCAACTCCATTGATTATGTTTCTCCTGACGAGATCATTCTCAGTAGACTCTCTACACTTATTGAAGCCCCATTATCGACATCACTCACTTGTCCCAGAACTTGCTAACTTATATGGCGAAATAAAGGCATAATTAAACAGTTCATTTCAATTCTTTATTCCAAATTCACAAGAAATTGATTTCAAGCCATCACCTGACTAACATTTTGTCTATAAATGTGCACATGAAGGACCAAATCTATAGAAATATTTAGGTCGATTATGTAAGCGAAATCTTCAAATTTATTGCACAACGGTCTACTTTAGGGGTTGGCAAACCCCTAAACAAAAACACGCAGCAGGTGTCCATGGACCAAATACACCTGCTGCGTGTTTTTGTTGGGCTGTGAACTAAGAATGGTTTATATATTTTTAAATGGTTACATTTTAAATAGGTATATAAGTACCACATAATATCCCTGATTTTGCTTTTTGATATTCTTAGCTTAAAATATTTACTACCTGGCCCTTTACATAAAACGTTTGCAAAACTCTGGTATACTTATTTCTGTGCCCATTTTAATCCTATGTTTGTCACTTTCAGCTAAGTAGAACTACTTCAGCTAATTAATTGCGTGGGTAATTCAACTACATTTAGATTCAAATAATCAAATTCTATTGACTTCAATAAACACTCATGGAGCTTCTCTTTCAAAGTAGATATTATGCTAGGTTCAGGGCTGTAAAAATTAAGACAAGAAGCTCACAATTCAAAAGAATCTCCTCATTTTGCTTGTAGCATATCACCTTTACATTTCATTTTATTTATACTATTGAAGTAGTTTACAACCTGTTTGTTGTAAGTTAGAGGACTGAGGATTGCCTTTTGACTCTTGTGATCAATGAGAAAGTTTGCTGAAGGCAAGAAAACAATTTTTCTATTTCCCAAAATATATACTGCAGTCTGGCTATTTGACTTCTTTTATCACTTTCAGTCAATTCACACTGGAAATTGAATAACATCTGCAGAGATTTTGTCGCAGTAAAGCATACCAACAAAGGTCAGGGGCTGTCACATTTCTAACTCTGAATAGACGACTCCTACTGAAATGACACATTCCAGGTTGTAATTTGCATGTCACCACGTAAAGTAACAGTGAGTAACCCTACTATATGAACGTGTTTCTCTTTACATTGAACAGAAACACGAACTCCATCATTCCCAATTCACTCTTTAATATCTCAAAGTTACTTGATACCCCCAAAAAACAGCAGTTGAGTCTTAAATGCTTCCCACTCAGTTTTAAAAGAAATCACACTGTGATATATATGACATTTTTTATCCCTAAATTACCCATTCAGTTTCATAAAATATCTTTGAAACTGTATATTTCATGGACACAAAGAAGAATTTCTCCATTGTTAGAAGGTTAAAAAGGAAAAGATGATCTATTTAAAGTGGTTGACAAACATGTCTACACAAAGAGACAAGATGCAATAATTACCCTCTCATAAACGACAATGAATTCGTTTATAGAACAATGAAAATATTAGGTGACATTTTATGCATTTCTCTAAAGTTTATTTTTTTTAGAGTTCTATTTTTGAAATATAATTAATGTCTCAGCACTTATGAGTCAAAAGAATCATTGTTTTAGTCTTGCATTTTACCCAAAAAGGCCGTTTAGCTTGTGTGCCAGTGGCTGCCATTCATTGTTTCTCTCAACAAATATTTATTAAGTACGTACTGTTTTGTAAGCATAATGTGACACCAAATTATTGCTGTTTCTCCAAATTTGTTTCCCTTCAAAGCAAAATAAATATTTTATAACTACCCATTTTAATTCTGGATTAAAAAATGAAAATTTCTTTTTTAATTTCAACTATTCATATAATTGGTGAGTAATAGTATAAAGTATAGTGTAGTCCTTATTATAGTGTATTTTTTATTTTAGTCGAATCAACATTAACTCATTGTTGATATTTACAATATTTTTCATGATGTATACAATTACGTAAATGTAACAATTCACATCAGCTGATTCAACAGGAGCACCTACTTTTCACATGTTTTAAGTAACTCTATTTCTCTGTATAGTCACTCACTTTAACAATTTTCACAAATCTTCTACCCCATCTCCAAGGTGCGTCTTTACTTATCTTGGTTTGCTTCATTGAATTCTAGCTAGACTTTAACCTTACCTCTACAATTTTTCCTGGTTTTTATCTTCTAGCCTTTTATCTTAATGGCTGGTGAAAAAGGCCTGAGGCAAGGCAGAACCAGGTAACTTCAGCTGAAGGAAAGACAGTATCAATAACTACTACAACTATATTTTAGGTTCACAGTCTTAGCTTTGAATTTCTTTTACTGCCCACTATGTACATGCCTAAAAGTCAATTAAATGAGAAGTCAATCAACTGTTTTTTATTAGCAATGATAAAATAGTTACATAGCAGTTTATGAGTTATAAAACAGTTCCACATCCATTATTTGTATTTGATGTTCTCTTAAAAACACAATGGAAGGTAAAACAAGGAGTTTTATTATTATTACCATTTTCCCAAATGACAATACAAGGTCCAGCGGCTCCTGTTGCATTTTCTAATATTACACAGCTAGTAAATGCTAGAATTGGACTTAAGTTCTCTTGTATCAAATCCTACATTGTGTTTTCATTTTGTCATGCCTCCCCTTTTCACACTATTTATTGAGATCAAGTACTGAAAACAAAAACAAAAACCAATCCTGTCCTAGATAGGGTGGGAGATACACAGTACAACTCCGAGAACTAAGCTGATAAGTGTATTTCTACCATGAACAGGTACATTAAAAATAAGTATTAGAAACAGACATACCTTAGTGGTACAGTATAGAAGAAGAAACAGTACTTCATGCTGGGATAAGCAGGGGAAGGGCAAGATAAAGATGAGATATGAACTGGCTCTTTAAGAATAGATGGGCTGTTTTATGTTAAAAAGAGTGGCAAGATCATTCTGGAAATGAGCAATAAAATGAACAAATTATTGAGGCGACAATGTGCGAATCACATGAAAATGGACACCGATTGTTTGGAAAGTGAGTTATTTGGTATTAGTTTGGATGGTGTTCAAGAATATAGAACAGAGTTGAACAGAGAGAGTCCACCACCTACTAGTGTGATGAAGTGGTGCAAATTATTTAAGCTTTCTGAGGTTCAGTTTCTTTTTCTAAAATGTGGGTGTAGCAGACAAGTCCCAGGCTGCTGAAGTGATTAGAATGTACAGAAGCCCTCAGCAGAGTGCCTGGCAAGACAGATGCGCTCACTGGCAGCAGCAGCAGGTATTATTATTGGTAGGATCCCTAGGTTGCCAGAGTCAGGAGGACTGTTTAATGGCGTTGCCCGGAAAGGATCAGAGCACCATGACGACAGTGTTCAGTTTACCCTTCTAACAGGTTGTTACTGTCAGTGCTAAATGACAAACAAGCTACAACACCAGACAACACAATGCAGAGGCAGGTGGGCTAAACATGTATACTCAAAGAAGAGAGACACTGAACTGCGGGTCAAACGAAAATAAAATAAAGTCTTTCCCAGAGGACAGTAGAACTAACTACAAACAGTTTTTTTCCTCCGTTTGTTAATTTTGCCTCTTTAGTACATTGTTCGTAAAGACAATTTCAAAGCAATTTGGTAGGGCTTCCGATGAAAAAGGGCAGACTCAAGCCATTTTTATTCTACCCTCTTCCCTTAAGCCTCATTGAACATATATATATATATACACACACATGGGGCAGGGGGGCGGAAGGGGGCACAATTAGCTTCAACACGGCAAGAAAGGGTTCTAACTGCAAAACTAAAACTAAAAAAATTCCACACTAAAATTTGGACAAAAATTAGGGAAGATGCTTAAAGCTGATATTTATCTCCTCAGACTTTGTGGGCAACTGAGATTTCTCCAAAAATGAGTGACATGGTCCTGAAAAGACAATTGAGTACTACTTTGTGGAGAGTGTTGACAAAGTCTAGAAGTGTGCATGGTCCAAGGGGGGATGGGAGAGTGACCCTGTGCAGACCCAAACCTGCAAGGCAGAACATGACAGAGTGTCCTAAGTGGACCCCTGCAGATGTAGCATTTTAGGGTCTTCAATCCTGCTTTTTAGCACAGGGAGATGATTGGACATAAGAGGGTTAGGAGGAAGAGGAAGCAGTGACCCTCTGATCACATCATAGGACTTCACTGTGAGCCGCAGTCTTGCCCTGAAAGCCAAAGGCTGAACAGAGAGCTGCTCCTAAGTCCAAAGACATAACAGATTTTGTGAGAGGGTATTTGAAACAATTAACAGGAACTGAAGTTTTAGGTTATTCCAAGGCAAGGGCCCGCACCCTCCCACACCCGCCCAACTTTAATCTCCACTCTGTTCATCTTCAAATAACTACGCCAGGTAGAATTTACCACCATCCCACCACCACTTTCCTTGAAAGAGACATAACTGAAAAGACCAGTGTAAGACCCAGGGACTGCAAGTTTTAAATACGCATAGAGCTGTGTCCAGAATGTCACTTAATGAATGTCAGCAAAGATTACCTCTGGGCGAGAGGAATTTTTCATTGCACTTTTAGGTCTTATATATTTTTTAAATAAAATGTAAACATTTGGCTAGTGGATAAACAAATGAAACATAATACAAAAAGTAATAGTCAAGTAGAGAAAACTGAGGGGAAATAACTATACAGCACAAAGTGAGGGTCAGCGGAAATTAGACGATGAGAAAAGAGGAATGCCCCACTGATTCATTTACTGAGCAGTCCCTGTGATGTAGTATCAGGTCGTGAGCTTATGGTGACAGAGATGAAAGGCAAGAATCACAGGGAATGAAAAGCTCACAGTCTAGTTTAGGAGACAAGCCAGGAAAGAAAGGATTTCAATAGAGTGAGTTTTTGTCTTTGTTTCTGCTCTTTTGATGGTAAACAAAAGTGCAGACTGCTATGGAGAGGCTTTGTTTCGGAACATTTAAGTGCTGTCTACTTGCCCAGGCCCTCCTCTGGTGATAAGACACGTAAAGTGAAATGGGATACTTATTCAACATCACCTTTGTGCTGGCTCTGGCTTCTGCTCTTGCTTTCCTCTGAAGCAGAAAACAATGAGGCCGAGATTAGTGAAGAGGTGAGTACCAGCCTAGGAAAGGGGGAAGGAAGTCCAAGGGGAAAACTGGCTGTTGGCCATTATTATTATTATTATTAACTTGGGTGCTTTCGGAGGAAAAATGTTTTTCCAGAGTGTGAGGGAGAAGGTGGTGAGAAATGGACTTCAGTGATGAAAATCTGAAATGGAGATTGTGGAAAATGGCAGAAAGTGCAAATTAGGGACATGTGCAGCTACTGCCCAACTCACACTGGAGTTCAGCACATTTTCAGTTGCAAATTCACTCGGTGGTCTTACCATATTTTTTTAGCAATGATTAATAATGTAGAAGTCAAATGGAAAAAGATCATTAAATTGGCTTATTTTGCCCTTATGCGTGAAGGACAAGAAAGCAAGGATGTTTCTAATAGAAGAAAGAAATGGCCATTCCTTGACGATTGTGATAATTGCCCATGAAGGTCTAAGTGTATTCAGAAAAACAAAGAAGGCCGAAGAGAATGAATTGAGAAATTGAGAAAAGAGGGGAAAAAAAAGAAGAGGAAATCAAAGTCTGCAAGCTTCGAGGAGGTTGTGAGAGGGTGGTATATCAGAATTTAAGGCATAAGAGGTAGAGCAGGTTTGGATGAGGACAGTTTTTCAGGATGTTGCTCTGAGGGTGGGTGGCTAAAATGAGAGTGCACTCAAGAGTGTGGAAGTCTACCATGTCCAGGAATCCAGATCATGCCAGAATTAAGATTTTTTTTTCTTAGTTAAATTTGGCTACAAGCTCACCTAACATTTTACTAATTGTTCAGTGGAAAAGGAATATGGAATTAATATAATCCCCATTATATATACATTTACATTTTTAAGTTGTTTTTTATTCCTTGTGTGGAAATTATGTAGGTAGCACCATTTTTGTTTTTCTCAAACAATTGTCAAATAATATTTTAGTAATTCTGAGGAAATCTAGATTGAAGAACCCTCCAGGTATTTCTCTGGAAGAATGATTCAAAAAGTGTGCTCCCCAACAGCATCAGCATCACCTGGGAACTTTTAGAAATCAGTATTCTCAGGCCCTGCCCTGGATTTACTGAATAGCAACTCTGGAGGTGGGGCCAGCAATCTGTGGTTTGATCAGACTGCTATGTGATTCTGATGCATGCTTGAGTTTGAGGACCACTGCTCAATAAGTTTTTATACCAATTGATGGAGTGGTGTTATTTTGACACCCTAAACTATTAAAATATTTCTACCAATCTCTGACATTCATCTCCTCTTTCCACCATCTCCTTGACGATACCTACAGCCATCATAGTACTGCTAGTTTAACATCCAGCATATTTAGCTGGGTGTTTTGGTTTGGTGCGTTCAGCTTCTCTTAACCATTATGGATCAAAACCGTTTACCATAAGATAAGATAAATGGCAGCACCACTGAGAGAGTGCAGCAAAATAAATAAAATACATTAAAGAATGCACTCAACTTGGAACACACAAAGCGCTTATTGGCTGAGCATGTTTGTACTGTGACTGGCTGATATTCATGGGATTAGAACAGGCCATATATCCTGTGCTGCTTGTCCTCATGTGTTGAGAGCACAGTTTGGAAGATGGTATATGTTGGGGGGAGGGTAGTATATGTGTGTAATGTGTATATAATACATTTATTTATGTAGTGTAAGGTAAGTTATTTTAAGCTGTTTATAGAATAGTTTGGATATAAACAGCATTTACATAAGCCAGGTCTGGGAAGGGAGATTTGAATGGCATATGTATATATTTTTTGGAGTAACTTTTTTTTTTGATGGTGTGGCGGACAGACTTTGAGATTTCCTACCCTATAGTTTAATGGAATTGGCCAAATATTCACATACTTCAACTTCTGATTTTTCAGTTTGAAATTTGGCTTGTTGTGAAGTACTATTTTATTAGAATGTTTCTTTTTAACTACGTGTTTTCTAAATATAGTACTACAAATTCATTCATTCAGATTAGAGTAATGTATTATAATTTGGAAAAGAATGGGTTGAAATGATCATTTTTATTCTTCCTGAAAAAGGCTTTCTAAATGTATTAATATTTAAGGGGAAATATTTAACCTGCTCCAGCAAATGACATACTTTCAGTTATAACACAATAGATGTGAACACACACACACACACATCCCAAAATTGTATTATATACAGAAGAAATCAGGATATCCTTGTGTACAGAACATGCTTCTTCTGATAAGCTAATTAGAAATTAGTGTTATGAATGTATTAAAACTAGTCTTTACTCTGTCAGCCTCTTTAAGTATGAGCTATCTAGATTGCAATAAAACTACTTTTAAAAATCATTAAATATTTAATCAGAATATTTTCTCATTTCAACCATTCTCCATTGTTAATCCACTATTATAACTAAACGTGCAATATTTATATACCACCATTCCTCCCAGAAACATAGCAAATTCTTTTTGCCCTTTTTTAATTTGGTGGTTTTTCTAACTTTTTATATGCCTTTTACTATTGCCAATATTTTCTTAAAACTTCCTCCCCTGAGTATGTAATATTCACATGCTTACTAACCTATCTTTCTCTCTAAGTGCTGGGAAACTAACATTTACTCTTCTGTGTGGAAGTAATCTGAGTGTATGAAATTCAAGTCATGAGGTCTGTTGTATTCACTCAACCAGACAGTCTCATTTATATTAATATGCATATATGCAAATAGTAAATAATTATATATGCATATATCTACATATAACTATGTATTTAATTTACACACACACACACACACATAGAGAGAGAGAACAAAAGAGAATAGGGGAAGGGAAGGGAAGAGAAGGGAAGGAGGAGCGGATGGTGTGGGGGAAGGGATTGCCTGAGTAGACAAGCAAACATTTCAAAAGAGCACATAAATAAGTAAGATTTTTTTATTCCCTGGGAAAACTTTGTTGGCTCAAATTAAGACTATCATAATGAAATAATAAATCACGGGGTGAATACAGACTGAATTCTCAGTATGTTATTCATTTCAGGTGGTCTTAGCTCATTGCAGACTCTTCTACAAGAGATAAGCCAGGAACAGTTAGCAATTTTCTCTGTTGCCACATTAGGTGCTCTGTGCTCTCTTCAGAGTAAATGTTGCGCCCAGCTAAACATCAGTGTGGTGCAAAAAGAGAACTCTTTCTGAACAAGCCAACTTGCAACTCTGTAACCAGGAAGAATAAAAATAAACTCTTTTCTTAGAAGTGCAAATCCCTTTCTCTAAGGCTGTGTTTTCTAAGGGAGTGCATTTAGGTATGCTTGAAACTGAGGCCTCTTGGGAATCTCAGCCTCCCGCAACGCGAGGCAATCATTATTAGAACTGAAGCAGCTCTCCGGGTTCAGCATATGGATCACAAACTGGCAGAGAGCCTGAGCTCTCCGAGGAAGGGCGCCAGTGCCCCTCCGTCTTTTCCTTAGCTGTTGGGAGAGATTTCAGCTTTTCAGCAGTTTCTCTTCCTGACCAGCTTTTCCCAAGATAAATCTGAGCTAGCACCATATGTTTCAAGAACAAAAAACAGCTTCTGAATTATTATAGCCTGGTGTACTCTTGCCCAGGAAATTCAAGCTGCTTGGGCACTGTAATCATAGGACTAGGCAGAATTTGAGAGAGCAATGAACTTGATTTCACAACTCTTTGTCAAACAACTTTTGTCCACAAAGAATAAGTCTCTTCAGGAATTTCCCTGAGATACGAGAAAATGTTGCCTATAGCCCATAGTCATTTTGGAATCATAATCCTGACTGAATGACCAAGTCTCAGATGACGTTGAGTCCACAAGTATTATTGGAGTTTGAGGAGGTCAGTGTTTTCCTTCTTTTTTTCTTTTTAAATCATTGAGTGGCTATAATTGTCAGGTACTGTACTGAATGCTGGGGATATAAGAACACTAAAGATACTATACTTGATTCACAGAGTTCTAATGTGGTAAATGAACACATCACCAAAAAGCTTCAAAATTGTATACAAGTAGATTTATAGGGATCTATACAGGGTTTGGCAGAATCACGAAGAGGAGCATCTAAGCCCGTCTAGATGTTTTGTAAAAGGATACCTGAAAGAAAACTATGCTGAATCCTAAAAGACATGTAATGGTATATAGAGTGAATAGTAGAAGAATGGATGGACGTTGTGGGTAGAGAATATCTTATCAATAGAGACACAGAGGCAAAGAAAGGAGGATATAAGAGGAGGACAACAAGTGGTTGGATTTTTATTTGTTTATTTTTGCATAAAATATTCAGGAAGAAATGGAAAAATTAGTTCAGGAGATACAGAGAGAAGAGTTAGTAAAAAATCTTTCATTGAGTCCATTCATTCAGGCATTCAGCATGGTAGATTAAAAATGGGCACACAATCTTTGGCAGTCTTCTCATCAACAGAATCCCTTCTTCTTGAATCTGGGATGGCACTAACACTTGCTTGATCCATAAAATATGATGAAAGTCGCCTTCTGGAACTTTCCAGGTTGTGTCCTAAGAACTGCTATATAGCCTAGGCCTTTCAGAATTCTTGCTCTTGAAATCTAGCCACCATTCAGTGAGGAAGCCTGAGCAACCCCATGCAGAGACTCACATAGAGAGAAATAGACGTTCCTCCTCACCAACTGCGCTGGCTGAGCATCCAGCCTACAGTCAGCACCATCTTGCCAGCCACGTGAATGACTCATCTTGGAAGTAAATCCTTCAGCCCCAACTGAGCTGCCCCAGCTAATGCTGCATGGAGCAGAGATGAGCCTTCCCCTCTGAGCCCTGCCCAAATTATAATTTTGAGTAAAGTAAATTATTATTGTGGCTATAAGCCACTGAGCTTGGAGGTTATTTGCTATGCAGCAATATAATTAACTGGAACAATCAGTACGTATTTATTGAGCGCTCACCCTATTCTTACAATAGAATGTAAGGGATTGTAGACTTAAATCCTGACAAAGATTCTCTCCTTGACCAAACCCTACCCAGGCTCCTCTGAGCCCTCTTATTGACTAGTTCTCAAACTTGGCATATAAAAATCAGACTCCACACACAAATGAACATCCACAAATGATTTCGTCCACTGTCTTCCTTGCACATTAAAAGAATTAAACAAACACCAAGATAGTTTCTAACAGCTCAAGGCCTTATCCCTAGGATGACTCTAGCCTCCCTTAAAGTTCCTGCTTGAGAAAACTTAAGGGTCTCAAAAGTTTACTGCTTGTTTTAGCCAAGGTCTGAAGTCAGGCCCTCGAGCACCCTTTCTTAGAGCATTTACTAAAAAGGGCTTCCAATTGAGAATATTTCCTCTGTCCCTTTGAGATGTATATGTATCTCCTACACTCAGGAATATCTTTCTCCAGGACCTGAAAGCTATTCGTTTGAAACGTAATCTCCATGAAGGATAGGGCCTCAGTCTCCCACACTCTGTAGGAGGATAGAAGCCTAACTTCATATTTGCCAGCTAGCAGACACAACTGGCCTATGCAGCATTTACACTGACAAGTCCTTTGTTATTTTTCACTTCCCTGGTTCTACAGAGGCCCTGTTTGCCCCTCTTCCTGCTTCCCCATTCTCCATCTAAAATGCCCAATCACCTCCGTACCAATCGAAATTGAGTTCGGTTCATGCTGGGCTCTTCTCTATTGCAATAGTATATTGCTGATTAAAATCTGCCCTTACCACTTTAACTAGTGTCCAACTTTGTTTATCTTTGACAATCCTAAGGCAAGTAGATTTCAGCTTTAAAGCCATCTCCTACCCAATAGTAATGACTGCCTGTGCAGAGTTGGATTCTAGGATTAACATGAAAATAATACAGGAATGGCTTAGTGATGACTGTCAGCGGCAGAGAAAATAGTTATGGTAGCATATGTGCTTATCGTTTGCCAAATTTGCTGCAGTAAATGCTAAGCCCCTGAGAGGTTTTTTTTTTTTTTTTTTTTTTTTAAATAATGTATTTTGGCAGCTAAGTTTAAAATGACTATAAGAGAAATAAAGTGAAGTTAGGGAGAGTAGTCAAGAAGCTACTGGTGTTTCAGGAGAGAGAAAAGGAAGGCCTGCACCGGGGCAGTGTGATAGAAATAGAGAAGACACAAATGTCATGAAGAGGATGGAGTCCAGCAGAGTCCAGGGTTATGCCCAGGTCTCTCTAGGAGGTTGCTGAGTGACTAGCTGTGACACTATGTGAAATAGAGGAGTAGTCACCCAACCAGCAGATGGCAGAGAAGAATACTATTATACAGTTTGAGATATGTTGACTCTGAGGGCCTAGGGACATATATCTATCTGTCAGCTAACTGTCAGATTACATATTCAAGTCTGTAATGCAAGAAGAGGTTTTGTATAAAGATATAGATTATGTTATCATGACCATACAGATGGTAGTTGAAAGAAAAAAAATGGAGGAGAGCCAACAGGAGAGTCTACGGATGGAGAAGAAGTGGGAAGAAGATGAAAACTTGGCAAATGCTAGCACTTACAGGAAAAACCAGGAGAATAAAATCCACAAGGGATATGGAGAAAGAACAGTACTGACGTTCTAGTACAAGCAAGAAGGTATGGTGTCACAGAAACTAAGAAAGTACAGATTTTTAAATAGTAATCAACAGTGTCAGATGATGTGAAATGGTCTCATTAGATGAGGACTGAAAAATGTTCATTGATTTGACAATTAAGAGGTTATCAGTGACTTTAAAAGAATAATATTAATAAGGTAATATAGCTATATAAGTTAGCTTTTTCTGCAAATGAAACCTTTTCTAGATTTAGTAGCTTAAAACAACAAACAGATACTTAGTTTATGAATCCACAGATTGGCAATCTTGGCTGGGCTTGGCTACCTGGTTCTTCTAGTCTGGGCCAGACCTGACTGATCTCAGTGGATCTCAGGTGAGATTGTTCATGGATCCGTAGTCAGCTGGGAGGTTCCCTGGGCTGAGTGACTGGGGCATCTACTCACATGGTCTCAAATCCTCCAGTAGTCTATCACTGGCTTGCTCATGTGAAGTTCACAGGGTTCCAAAAGCAAGAGTTCTTGAAGATTCATGAAATCCTGCTCAGAACACATATAACATCCTTTCTGTACCATTATATCTACTAAAGTAAGATATAAGACAGCCCAGATTCAAAGGGTGGAGAAATAGACTCCATATCTTGATGGGAGAGGCTGCAATGAATTGCCGTTCTATCAATCTACTCAGCACCAGCAAAAAGTTCTTGGAATTCTGGTTATCTGCCATAGCCATAGCCATTTGTGAACACAAATGCCTTCAAGTAGTTATTTTAGCATGAGCTTTGTATAATGTCAGAGCATGAAGGTTGCTACAGCCCTTTAAGTCCACAGAGAGCTAAAGAGTGAGAAACTTTTCCTTGCCCCACGAAAGCAGCAGCAGCAGAATTCTCTTTAACAGAAAGCTAAGGCCTCATTTAACCTAATATCCTCACCTTTAAAATGCATATTCAGAAGACTTTCTTTTTTTGGTAAGGGAAGGGCCAGATTATTGGCATACACCCTCCATTGAAAACAACTGAAAAATCTTGATAAGATATTACAAAAGAGCTTCTTAGAAGCCTCACACAGACAACAGGACAGTAAAGAACTATCAGGCCAAAAAAGGAGGACTAATGAAAACCCAGAGATTTATGCCAGCACAGAAACTGATTTTGCCCTGAAGGTATTTGACTTCCTGGCAGAGGCCTTCTGAGAATGAGATCAAAATCAAAGCCCAGAATTCAACTAAACTGAGAAGTCTAATGGGATTCCTTCTTCTTGGTAAGCCAAGACCCTGAAGAGTTTACCCTCAGGCTAAGGATGAACCAGAAACAGCAGAGCCTGGGTAGAAGGACAGTCATGCCTTGAATTATCTGTATCAAGTCTTGAGCTTGATGCAATAATGGACTTTCTCTTTGAAAAATCATTTGTCAAAATAATCCTAAAACAGTTTCTCAAATAGAATATTCATCAGATCAAAAATGATAACTAGGTGCATATACATGCTAGACTCTGTGAAGATAAGCAGAAAAGGCAGAAATAGAAACCAGAAACCCAGCAAAAGGCAAAAACATTAGATACTGAAATAATTAAACACCAACTATTTTTTTTTAAATGTTTATTTATTTATTTTTCCCCAAAGCCCCAGTAGATAGTTGTATGTCATAGCTGCACATCCTTCTAGTTGCTGTATGTGGGACGTGGCCTCAGCATGGCAGGAGAAGCGGTGCGTCAGTGTGCGCCCGGGATCCGAACCCGGGCTCCCAGTAGCAGAGCGCATGCACTTAACCGCTAAGCCACGGGGCCGGCCCCAAACACCAACTATTAAACAACTATGCTGACAATGTTTAAATAAATGAAAGACCAACTTAAAGATATCTGCAGAGGGCTGGGAACTGTAAAAACTGACAGCAGGTTTGAAAAGAAAAAAAATAAAACTTCTAAAAAAATACATAATAGAAATTAAAATCTCTGTGAGTGGGCTTAACAATAAACCAAGGAGAGCTAAAGACAGACTTGGTTGAAAGAATCTAAAGAAGATAGGTTGAAAAGAATTATCTAGAGTTCCATCCAGAAAGACCAAAGTAGGACTATACATGAGAGAGACTAATAACTATAGAGGACACCATAACAACGTCTGGTTATGTATTCAGAGTCCTAGACGGAGAGAAGAGACACTCTGGGACAGTGGATATATCTGAAGAGATAATGACTGAGAATTCTCTAGATCTGAAAGACAGTAATCTGCAGATTCAAGAAGCCCATAAATCCCATGCAAGATAATTAAAAAGAAATATGTAACTAAATATATTACATTGAAACCGTAGGGGAAAAAAAGACCAAGAGAAAAATCTTAAGAGAGGCCAGAGGTAAACAATGAAGGAAAGATTATCTTCAAAGGAACAAAGATTAGACTGACAGTTGACTTCTTCACAGCAATGAAGACAGATGATAGAGGAAAAAAAATCTCTTTAATGCTTAAAAGAGAATGATTACAACTCACAAAACATTTCATGAATGTTGGTGAAAAACCGATGTTTTAGTCAAACAAAAGTAGAGGTGTCATCATGGCAGACTTTCACTAAAGAAAATCTAAAGGTCGTACTCCAGGTAGAAAGCAAATGATCCCAGGTATGTCTGAGGTGTTAGAAGGAATAAAGAGCAAAGAAAGTAGAGATATGTGAAAAAAACACACGTTCAGGGCTAACTGATCTCTTAAGTCAGGGGTTGGCAAACTTTTTCTGTACAGGGCCAGAGTGTAAGTATTTTAGGCTTCGCCATATGGTCTCTTTTGTGTATTCTGCTGTTGTATTGCAAAAATAACTATAGACAATATGTAAAAGTATGGGAATGTGGTTGGATTCCAATAAAACTCTATTTATAGAAATAGGCAGTAGGCTGGATACGGCCTACAGGCTATAGTTTGCAGACCTCTAATTCAAGTGAACTTCCAATTCTATTCCTGAGCTCTTTTGGTTTATCTCTATCTTTAGGAGGAAGAAACAAAAGGACTAAACAAGTTCACATCCTTTCCTTCATTGTTGTAGTTTAACATATATGGGGCCAGTACCCATAAATGTAGCCCAGGCTCTGACTCCTCCCTCTACAGTCACGATTAGAGCACTGGGAGATCATCACACAACTTCCTCTCATAGCCACTTGACTCTTCTAATTGTAGGAAATACTCAACGATGAGGCAATTAGAATGAGCTTTCTGAAACACAAATCTGATAATGCCTTTTCCCTGTTTACATTTTTTTAAGAACTCCTTTGTCTGGTCATCAAGTGCCATGTCCTCACAATGACATGAGAGCCCTTGCGATTTGGTGTTGACTTTTCTCTCTAGCCACTTCTCTCCCACTCCATCTAAGCTCATCTCATCACTTAAATTGAGCACCATGGTCTCCTGACTACCGAGTACTGGCTGCTGCTGTGTGGTTACCTGGGATATTTTTACTGCCCCCTTCATCCCCACTGTGTCCAGCTGGCAAGTACTAATCTTTTAAGATGCAATCCAGGCAATGCTCTTTCCAGAAAGCGATGATGACCGAAATTCAGCACACACAGCTCCTCTGGGCTCCTAGTGCTCCTTTAACGTCCCCAAGCTCAGCAAGCCACACCATGTGTCTTTGTTTGTCTGTCTTCCCCATTAAGCTGTGATTTCCTTGAGGATCTCTTATTTCTGTACCCCCAGCATGCTATAGAGTGGGTGCTCAATTAAGTCTGTGTGTGTCTTAATGAATTATTGGATGAAGCAAAAACAAGGATAACAACAACAAAACCCACCAAAAGAGGATAACCTTAAGTTTATCTTAGAATTAATCTAAATCAAAATCACCCATTAATCAAGTAACCCCTAACTATCTATTGAGCATGGTTATAAAGAGGTCAAATTATTCAAAATATTATTGGATAGTAATTTTGCTGTTACACTTTTAGCAATTTAACTTATCACTTGAGTAATTTAAATTATCTGTAATATTTAAACACATCTTTAATTGAATCCAAATGTGAAAATAACGGAAATGGGTATAAAGACAAAAGAAACTTCTTTTGTATCAAGCCCATCATTTGAAACAATTTAAATATTTGTATCAGTTGACCAATCACATGTGTATATTACAAATTCAAGACTGCTTAGGTTAGCAATACCTTTGGTTAATTATTTCAATTTTTAATTTTGAAACATAATTCTAAAAGTTAGCATTTGTATACGCTATATGTTCTTTAGATTTTCAGTGTACTGCTTAAATAAACTTTAGTAAGCATTGCATTGTACAAATAGCAATTTGTTTATGCCTACCTACATTTTAGTGTGTTTCGTTTATTCATTGATTTAGGACACATAATGGAACTACTGGTGTGATGTTATTTTCTCTTAATTATTTTAAAAATAAATCTCTTTAGAACGGTTTTACAATATTTGCTCTAATCATTTTTTTAACAACAAATTTCCAACCTTGATGTTTGTGAGATTACAGCATAATTTTCTTTTATTGCTTATTTCAGTAATGTTTAACATTTTCGTGTAATATGGAGTTAATTTAATATTGACTAGTGTGACATGAAATCATTTGTTGTTCATTTGAATGTCACATATATTTTCTTAAATGTTTCCTTATAATTTAATATTTAATAGGCATTAAAAACAAATTGTTACCTATGTATTTGCCTTAGTTCCATTAGCATGCTGTGCTAATGTCTTTGAATATAAGTGGTGAGTGGGATTGTCTCAGACCTTTATGGGGTGGATGGTGATAGAGGAGTTTTCTTAAGGGAATCTAAGTGAATTAAAATAAAAAGACTCTAAGATTATTTCTGTTTCACGCTCCGCATTTCAGAAGCTTAGTGTAATGCTTATAGAGTAGTATTTTGAGAGACTTAGGAAGAAACTGAATGAAAAATTTCTCTCTTGGGCAAATATTTTCTAGGGTGGATATGACATTAAGCCCCTATTAGTACTGGTTTAATGAGTTTACCAGATTAGTTAGCAAGGAGGAAAGTCCTGAAATAATAGGTAAGACGTGAGAGTAAATAAGTGGGCAGCAAAATCTTGATCACTTGAGCTGTTCTTTAGGGCAATAGGGTCAGCATGTTTTGGCAGGACTTCACACCACAGGGACCTAGGTGGCCTAAAGATCAGGTAGAAGAGGTAAAGATTAGAGGTTGTTATGTAACTTTATCAAGGCATTTCACCTCTCTGAGCTCGTAATTTGAAAAATCACTTATAAAGTTTAAATAAGGAGCTTGGGTAAGATTGTTAGTATATTCTTTTTAATTCTAAAGTTCTATGATATTAAGGGATTTTGAAAAGGGAATTAGAGGCAGCTAAAGAATGGTTTGATAATTTGACCAATTTCCTAGTTTACCAGTAGAGTCAGATGCCATGTGTCTGACCCAAGCAGGAGCATAATCTTTTGTATCCTTCCTTGAAGTTCAAGGTCAACCTGGTACGTTTTCATCAATGATTGCATAATACTTTTATTGTTTATTAGTGAATCAGAATTATAATTATTATCATCATTTAGCTAAAACCTGGTGAATGAAAGATTAAAGATTTTACTCATGTTTTGATTATGCAGTTATGTATTAGATTACAGCAGCCATTTACTTCACATAGTATTTGATCCATTCCATTGTACATAAGTGTTTAAGAACTGCACATATGAAGAGAATCAGGGAGCTAGTGGTGTTTATGGAGAACACAACAGTGACAATTTTATTGAATACCCCATCTGGCTACTCAAGTCAGATATATTGGTATCACACACAGGCTTCTCTTTCAAATCCTGTTGATTTTACCTCTAAAATAGTATATACAGAAATCCTCTCTATGTGCAAATCCTGTTAGTTCTCTTTCCCAAATAGTTCATACAAATCCACTATTCTCTATCTCCACCATACCACCCTAGTCCAGGGTACTATCCTCTCTCACCTGGACAACTTTGGTTACCTGGGAAACAGTCTCCTGTTTCCATATTTGCTTGCCTCCTATCTGCAGCATTTTATTTGTTCCAGTTACCTACAGGATTATTTGATCAAAATATATCTCCCTCTAAAAACTAAACCATGGAGTCAAGAAACTTGCTTGTTTTTCTCAGGTTCAAATCCCTACAACTATACAATTGCATTATATCGTCATCCTGCCTTATGTGCCCTAAATTCTGGAAAACAATTTCACATGTGTGGTTATGAATTGTTTTTCAGCAGCAGCAGCATCTTTGGAATAACCTCATAGCTCTCATAGGTAACCATTTTAAATTGAATAGCACTTATTAAGACAAAAACGTTCTGCTTTGTGTGTTTTAAAAAATCATTTCCTTCCCTTAAAACTTAAAAGTGCCAACCTTCTCCCCAGTCTTTACAGAGATATTGCCAAAGTAGTAAATGAGCTGATTTGATTTTGATCACTTTCACTTGACTTTGCCTATTTTATACTAAAGGAGCACCGGAGGATATAAAAGGTTACAATTCAGTAGTAAAGGAGAAGAAAATTATACCCTGAATACTCCCTGTGTGCTAAATCTTACACATATTATCTTTCATTTAATTTGAACAGCCTCTGGGTTGTTGAATTTTTTTTTTAATCACCTCTGCTTTGTAGATGAGGAAACTGATGTTAGAAGAGATTCAGCCATTTTCCAAAGTATCTCAGCAGGTACATAGTACATGGCAGAGCCAACACCCCAGTTGAAGTCTCTGGTTCTCAAACCCCTGTTCTTCTTTATAGACTATGTTCTCTCAAAGTAGACGTGGCCCAGGTTAACTCATTACCAGCATTATTCAGTGACAGAATTGTAAACTGAATGAGGTTGATTTCATATCTAAAGTTCAGAAGGAACTTTTCTCCAACGTTGTATTTTATCATTAGGTAGGTTTAGAGAAGAGACTTTCTTTTCAGTCACAGGCAGACCCTAATACAGTGATTTTCTATCGTGATTATGCACGAGCTTGACCAGGGGAAATATTAAAAATCAGAATTTCTCAGGGTGAAATTCAGGTTTCAGTATGTTTAAAGCTCTCCAGGGGATTCCAATGTGCAGATAATGTTGGGAAGTGCAGCTCAAATTCTTTTTGGGAATGTATCATTATGTCTTTAAATTTAGTGTACAGATGAACATTAAATTTTAGTCAGACAATAATTATTATCTAATATGGGAGGCAGAATCAGGAACATGATGCTTACTGATTCTATATGAAAGAAAATATATGCTTTTACTTTCTATTTAATATGTATCATGTCCACTCATTATTAATAAATCCCTGCATCTCCCTGCAACTCAGGTAACAGACACTTGAAATGCTCTTCATAGAGAGTATGCCTTTTTTGCTGTTCTAGAGTTATTTACACATTTTCTCCAAGATGTGTGTATGTCTATGTGTCTCTATACATTGAAGCAAAGTGTTAATTCAATAATAGCACCAGAACACAATTTTCTGAAAAGAAGAGATTCATAATAGGCTCACAAAGAAGGCAGAAGAGCAGCACGCAATGTAACAATGTTGAATGTACTACGGCTGCTGTTTCAAGGGCACAGGTGAATTTAAAGCTACTAACATCTACACACAGCCAAAATCACTCAAGGCAGTAAAGTAAAGAATGGCTCTTATGAATAAAATATAAGCCAAGATTGTTTCTTTTAAGAAAAAAGACATATCTATGCTAAATCGTAAAACCTGTTTCTAGGACTGTTCCCTATAGCAATGCTACTTGTCTGCTTGGCTTAGTCTGATTGTCAGCCTCTTCAGTGAGGCTCTCGTTCAGATAACCATCAGGTGATGTATGTGCTTTTTAAAAAAACAGCTGGGAAAGAACACATAAATGTGCATTTATTCCATTTCCAATCTGTGACTCATTTCTGCCCTTCTCCAACCTATTGCTGAATCCTGCAGCATCTTTCTTCTTTGTAGTCCCTCTATCTTCCCTGACTTTTTCGGATCCACTCTCATTAGCTCAGCTATGAGCTGAACTTCTATTATATCCACAACTGGACAATTTCTCCTTGCTGTTCTTATTCTTTCTGGCTCTTCACTTTCTGGCCTTGTCTCAGTGTCACTGCCAATGACATTGAGCAATTTGAGCGTGTTGTCTTCTGTTTGTTTGAGAAAACGTAATGGAAACTTTTTTTTGAGTCCCCAGATTGTGGGCCAGGAAACTTCCTCCCTCTCAGCTTCTAAATGTTTTAAACTAAAGCAATCAGGCCTTATGAACATTGCTTCCCTCCTCTGCCTCAGCTACTCCCTCCCCTGCTGCTCCCTACATTGCTTTGTAGGAGTTCATCACTGGTCCCTCACAGTGTTGGAGGTGGAGGAGGAGGAAGAAAGGGAAAGAACAAGGAGTATAGAACAAAGAGGACAAGAAAAAATAAAGATGAAGAATAAGGGAAAAGTAGGCAGAAGAAAGGTTGTAAAAAAAAGGGAAAAAAGAAAGAATTCTCTCATGCTGACTCCTTGAAGAGCAAGGATATTTATGAATTCTAAGATAAGTGTTTAATTGGCAAGCAGACAATTGCATAAACATTGATTTATTAATTTCTATTTATGAAGAGAAAATAGTCATTTAATTGCAAAGTTAGGAAAGTAACCTTTTGTCCTTTATAAATATTAATTTTCAAGATACTTAGAAAATTATTGGCATTGATTTGGCAGATCTCTTTTCGACTATCTGGGAAATTTCATGCCTGAAGCCAAATACACATTTTTATTAGGTGGAGGCTAAGGCCACTGATAAATAAATTTAAGAAAATTCTAAGTTGTTTAATGCACTTTGTATTTAAAACTCTGGGAGGCAAAGAGAAGCAGCCAGCAAGTGTTAACAATAGTGAATTTAAAACACATTTAATTAACAAATGAGTACTTTTACACTTATCTTTATACTTATTCCAAGACTAAATGAACCCATATGCTGTGAATAATGTCTACATCTTTTTTATAATCATACACTATTATCTGTTTGATAGCCAATACTATGGTAATTGGTAGCTTAGCATGCTAATAAATGTGTCTGATGGATTATTATAACACTGTTTTACACTGAGCATTAGAGTTCAGGTACAAAACATCTGTATGCTTTTTTATTGTAATTTATCATATCTGATTTAGTTTATGTGGTTTGACATGGTACTAAATAATCTATTGCCCTCTGGAAAGAGTGTGCTTGAGGTACTGTTTAATAATTCTCTGCCACATATTTGTTCTGAACATTTATCAAAGATGATAGTGTGATCTAGTTCTTTTTAGTTTTATCTAAAAAATTACAATACTATAATGTACTAAATGAGCAAAATGTAGAAACTGTTTCTGTGTGCTGTTTAAGGATCAGAGTCTGTTAAGAAATAATGACTAGCGTTTGCATAGCTGACAAGCATATTCTTAAATCTAAGAGATATTTAATGCCACATTTGCATGATGTATTTTCTCTTATCACTAAATAATATATTTCTCATTATACTTTTATGACCCTATGGGTTTTCATTGTGTTTGTTTGTTTTAGAGCATCCACATTTATCCTAGTAGATTACGATGACATAAATCTACCTACCAGGGTATTAAGCTCAAATCTATTTTATTTTATTTATTTATTTTTATTATTCATTTATTTTTTCCCCCAAAGCCCCAGTAGATAGTTGTATGTCATAGCTGCACATCCTTCTAGTTGCTGTATGTGGGACGTGGCCTCAGCATGGCAGGAGAAGCGGTGCGTCGGTGGGCGCCCAGGATCCGAACCCAGGCCACCAGCAGCGGAGCGCGCGCACTTAACCGCTAAGCCACGGGCCGGCCATCAAATCTATTTTATTTAAATTTGGACACCATATAAACATATACACTCGATTTGTTAACAAACACCACATTGAACACTTACAGATAAGAATGGTTATTTTATGCTGAATTTTATGTATATATGTATACACACACATTGATATATATATAATATATATATATATAATCCTCAAAGAAACTATTAGATTTCTGAGATTATTATGCTCATTTGCTAAATGAGAAAACACAAAAAATTCTCAAAGAGGTTAAGTAATCTGCCTATATTCACCAACATGTAATTTAAGAGACTAGAAATTAAATTTGGATCTGTCTGATGTTAAAGCCTGTACACCTCATGGCTATGCTAAACTGAGTAAAGACAGAGTTAATGCATTTCCAACAAAAGCAAAAATTACTGATCCTTTAGTTAGCTTTTGCCATCTTATTGGGAATATTGAGAGTAAAACTGTGATTTCTGTAAGGAAATGACTGAACACTCTGGAAAACACCCATTATGATCTTCAAAGATCCCTAAGCTTCCTGGACCTGGTTGAAAACGTTGTTTTTGACATCCTTAAGTACTTTGATAGTTTCACATTGTATTTGGACCGTGAGACCCAGTGTTTAACAAAATAAGAATACTACTACTGTTCTTTCTTATCTCACTAATTTTTTTGAGAAATGCAACAATAGAATGATTCTGGCTTGTTATTTTGTTCCTTTATCCATCTTCATACTTTTATTGCCTAACACAGTGCTGAACAGCAGGTACCCAATCATTATCTGTTGAGGAAATTATAGATATTAAGAACAGGTGGCCGTTTGGAATCAATTTGGTTAGTGTCATATGTTATTCTAGCGCTTTGTTGTTACCATTTGCTTTAAGTTGAGGGTAATTTTTAATTTTCAAAATTTGAGAGAGATTATAATTTTAAACCAATTGTGCCATGTAATGGACCCAAGACCTCATTAGATCTCTGAAGCATGCTCTAATTCTGTATTTAGGTTGTGAAAATAATTACCTTAACTTTTTTCATATATTTATTTTTATTTTCCCCTTTTTTTAATATCCTTGAATGTAACCCCTAGTAATGAAATAATGTATAAATACAGGGATATAAATGTGTACATATGCATATATAAATATGTACATATGCAGCCACATGTATGACAAAAATTGCAACTGGCATTCAATTCTAAGAACATATAATCTGTAACATGATTGACACAGAATGAGACATTTAGATATATAAATTAATAAATTACTAATTTATGATGTCTCTACTAGATTAAACTAATGTAAACAGTTTATACTTTATAAAGTTTATGCATTTAATGTTTGTCTTAGGCAATAACATGCAACTTGTCAAGATACATAATTTAGAATGATGGTAGATCTAAACACTTTTTTGTTTATCAATGTATCAGTTTAATTAAGTATTATCCACTACAGGATGGCAGACAATATCTGAGCAAACGCTAAGGTAAACATAATTTAAAATTAAAAAGCTTATCCACTAAATATATTCAGATGCACTAACTCAATTAATCCAATTTTTTTTCCTTTTGGTAAATATATTTTAAAGAAAACTAAGAGTCACAAAAGTGTATGCTTAATTAGAAAGCATACTGAAGATTGCACCAAAGGGGTAGACTGAGTACACAACTCTACTCTATTTTTCAAAATTCCATAAGATGAGAAAAAGCCAGAGAACATAGTAGGATGGAGGAGAAGATGGAAACGAAGAGAGAGAGAGAAGGAGGGGATGTACCACTGGACAAAGAGGCTTCACACACACACACACACACACACACACACACACAGATCTTTAAAGTGAGCACAGGAAACTGGAGAGCGTTGTCCGAGAACCAGAAATTTTGAGGAATCCCTGGAACTTAGAAAGGAGCTTACAAACAACTATGAAGAAAATAAAATAAACATGAGAAAACAGAGCCCCAATCTTTTGTATTGTAAGATCCTCTGCTAAGGGTGTAGCGGTCTAGGAGACCTTCAGGATCAGCATCATTGGATGCTAAACAAGGGGAGGCCACTTGAATATTCATCAGGGTGATTATTGGAGCAGATGGGCCACTCTTCCTTTATCAGTTTATACCAATTTATACCAACCAGCTACCATTAAAGACAGTTTCCTTTAAACTTGTAATTTCCAATTGAAATAAAATAGAAAACTCAATTGATGGGTTGAATTGAGCAGTGGATAGAGCTAAAAAAGAAACTAGTAAACCCCAAAATGGATTTCTCCCAGGAATTCAGAAAATAAATATGTACCACAATTATGTTTAATAATCCAGGAATATTGCAAAACTTTTGTTAATACTAAATTAAGCCCTGAGAATGTCAACGTGGGGTGACTGGTGGAGATGGAGCACACGGTATAAGGACGGCAAAAGTATGTGACAGTCATTTTCTAAATAGATACTAATTCAAATTATCCTTCAAAAATTATAGTATAAACGTGTGTATCGAACATTTGTAACTGTTAGACATATGATGCATAATGCTTAAAACTTGAAAAAAAAAGAGAAAAGACAATTCAATTCAGTAAAGTAAAATAAAAGAAACCCAATTAGATGTCAGGAAGAAGACCACATTAAAAACATCTAACGCACCATTCATTTACCTTCTCAGACCCACCTGCTCTTCTCTCAGCCACCTCTGTAATGACCAGCTCCAAGCAGACTACGACCAACATCTACAGGTGTGACCGCACAGCATGTCACCTCGATGCCCTTGCTTGTGCCTCATTCATGCCTCCTGTTCCCAGTGCTTTATCTTTCACATACAAGTGCAGGAAGCTAAGGATCCTTGCTGAGTGCTCATCTATGTCCGTCCAAAATATGAGGAGGGGGGGAATTAATACCCCATCAGCCAGAATTTTGAGGAGTGGGTGTAGAAATTCTCACCTCTTTCCCTCAAGCATACTGTTCTGAGTCATACAATTTCCGAGAGAGTGATTCTGAAGTCAAGCATCAGTTTTCCTTTGTGGTAACCAGCTCAATAACACGTTCTCTACCGCCTTCCTTCCTCCCACCGCTTGACCTCACTGCTTCTCCCTGGGGTCACACTCCCTAATTTTGCAGAAGCACATAAGCCTTCGACTCTGGCTCTGCAGTCTGGAGAACCCAACCTAACAAACGCTAAGTTAGTAGGTACAATAAACACAAATAAGTTATGTTTCCTTGTTATAAAACAAAGATCCTAACATCAGGCAAAAGAAAATAAAAGATAAAAGAGAGAAAGAAGCCAAATTAACAACAGTCCCAAATCTAGCTATATGCTGTATGAGAGTGAGACAGTTAAAATATGATAACCTAAAGTATGAAAATAAAATAATGGAAGAAGTATAGGATAAATTTTAACACAGAACAAGCATTGCACCAGCACTATGAAACCAATTATAAAATCAGAAAACAAAATGATGAATGGGACAAGCTAAAAATATGTCATATTGGTGAAAGTAAAATCATGAAACCTTATGTGCCTAAAATATAATATCGAACTATATAAAACTAAGCTGATAGAAATATAAGGAAAAATTTACTAATCCTTAAATTGTAGAACCTTTGAGATATTTCATTCCAAATGTATTTAATGATGATATTAGATTCATCATTAAATAGTAAAATCATTCATAGTAAAATTCAAACAATTTGATTTAATAGCTATACATATATATGTACAGAAAAAGAGAGAGAAAGAGAGACAGAGAGAGAGCTGCACTCTTAAGACAATAATACAATTTTTTCAAACATACATGAAAGACCATTTAAAATTTTCACTTAATAGATCACAATTAAAATCAAAACAAACTATACAACAGAAGGCCACATTCTCTGAACAAAATATTTAAAAAGTAAAATTAAAAAGAGCCAAAAATAGCCAATAAGAATAACAAATATCTTTTACTTGGAAATTTTAATATATTTTAAAATAACTCATACTGCAAAGAAAATGAAAACAGAAATTATAAAATATTATTATGTGAAAGATACAATTATCAGCATCTGACCTTCATTTGGTTCCTCCAACACTCTGTGCTCATTTTCACCTCAGACCCTTGGCACTTGCTGTTTACTGCCTAACATTTTTCTCAGTTTCCAATTAGGATAATCATACTATCTGCCTCAAATGGTATTTGGGGGTATTAAATGGATCAATTTGTATAAAGCACTTATAAGGAGTGCCTAGCAAACTTGTAAAACTGTAAAAACAATTTTACAAGTGCTATCCAGCTACCATCATTACTATCATCATCATCACTATTATTATTTTTCCTAATTATAGATACTATGCATTTTATTTAATTAGCATGCGTTTTTAAATTTCTTAAGTTTGAACTCAATGTAAGTCTATATTTACAAATTGCCAATGGCTTAGCTTTTGCATAGAGGGTAATAAATTTGTGATTTGTGTGCAAATTATTGCTTAAATTGCATTATTGGATACCACCATAATGCCTCCCTCTCAATAAATTGGTAGCACTTTTCCATTGCAAAGAGCAACTGGAAACTAACAGCTTCAAAAGCCATTTGGTTACTTTTGGCATGACTGAAAAAAGTAAATGAGTCATTTTCATCTGTATTTGTCTATGAATTTTTAATAACAAATAGAGAAAACATAAAAGTTTTCCCAGAAACTTCTGCAGAGGTCAGAGGCTTCTTAAATAAGTGTCTAAATAGGAGGGAAATCTCTATGTTTCCTTTTCTGTTATTTTTATGAGGTTGAATAATGATTTCTGTCATTTAACAATATTATTAATTGTGGTAATTCATAGCCTTCTAGCTGTAATGGCTAGGGAGAAGACAAATAGAATTTTAAGAGTCTTAAAACGTCTCCGGAGCAACCAAAAAGATCCTGGTTTAATTGTTTAAAGGGAAGTAAGGAATTTCTAATTCATTTTGAAATGCAGCAGGAAGCCTGGACCCTCTTGGAGGCAATGTATGGTTGTGGATATACTGAATCTGTTCTCTCAAATGGGGTTAGCATCATCTCTATACATTACCAGGAACATTTTCTAAGGTTAAAGAATTTGAGGAGCATCCCACCAAGTTCAGCTTACTATTTACATAAAATGAACATTCCTTAGAAAGGAAAACTAATAATCCATGATGAAGTCAGAAAGGAGAAAAATATTTCAGGAGAGCACATGATCAGAAGATGAAACCTGTTTGAATAATACAAGATGTCACGAATGAGTTCCCAAATCATACGCTACTAAACTCTGAAGAATGGTAGAGAATGGGAGAGTTGATTCATTTAATTTCATTTCTTTTTTAATGTTCATTTAATTATTTCTTTCTGTCTATCTTAATATTTATGGTATTGTGTGTTAATTAAGTGCACACAAACTCAAAAGAATTTGTCTTATGGGAGAAGATGTATCAGAATTTGGGGACTAGGAAAACAAAGATTAAGACCAAAGCTAGGAGTGATTATGAAGAGGAGGTAATAATGGAAATATTTACAGAGTTGTCTTACAGAAAAAGTCAACTACTTTTTCTGTACTGCTTCAGACTACAAATATAGGATAAGAAGTTGGAAATTTAAAAGATGGATTTCACGTCTCCATGAAAGGAAGATTCTGCTAACAGAGCAGTAGAAGCTGGGGGTCTTTAAGGAGTATATTTCTTGCTGTTGTAAGATTCATACTCAGTCTTGATTTCAACATGAAAGCTAGAGAAGAAAGGCTGACAATAATGTTTCCCAAAATGGAAGAGAAAATTCTATGGTGTTGTCACCTATCCCTTATGGGGGATGTTTTTACAGAGTCTGGGTTATTTCTTGTGTTAGATCATGAACAAGCCTGCCCATAGAAAGCCCTGACTGAAGAAAACAGGAAATCTGCTAAGCCCTCCAGAGTAGGTGCAGATAAGAGAAGATTGCCCCAGTAAGAACAAAGCAAGAATTTTAAGACCCGAAACCTCCTTGGCTTCTGTATAGTTTTTGCACTGCTTATTTGCTGCTTAAAGAGAAAGCAAGCTTGCACCGAGTCCAAGTGAAAATTCTCACCCATATTCAAACTCAGATGGGGAGGTGTGGCCTTGCCCACCTTATCTCAGAGATGTTGGGACACTATTGCGCCTTGGGAGGGGTTGCCCTGAATGACCTCAAAAGCCCTGTCTAACTCCTAAATTCTATGAATCTTATTTATGCCCATTATCTATTGATCTATGAGGTTGCTATCTATAAAGCAGATGCTTTTTGAAGTCTTACAGTGAATAATTTACCATATCCTTACATCTTTGCTGTTTCATTTTTTTCCATCACACGCAAATTGACTAAAAAATAAAACAAAATAAACAAAAAACCTATATCCCTTCTGTCTCTTCCATAGAAAGAGAATCTCACGCACTACAAACAGCAACTCCACACCTTCTTGGCAAGTCACCAAGTCCTGGTGACCTCATCTCATAAAGAGGTCTGGTACATCTACCTACTTTTATACTTGAAATATTGAACGTGAAAAAGCAAAAATCTTATAAATCCTTAGTTAAATGTAAAGCTTTGTTTTCATAATCCCTCCATGCCACCATTCAACTCTAAAATAATTTTTCTCGTGTATAACAAATGAAAGAAGAAGAGAACATTTTACAGAGAAAACTCGTTTCCCATCTCAGGCAGCAGAACAAGTAAACTGGCACATGGAGGGGATAAGGGGGATATGGGATACACTGCTGGGATAAGGTGGTGTCCTGGCATATCTTCTTTTATCTCATGTCTAAGGGAGTCAAGAATAGCAGCTTCAGTTGTAAAACACCAGATATCAGTTTTGCTAGAAAACATTTAAAGAAGATACAGTTTCATTATTGTTATTTTTTGTGGGGGAGGGTTGTCCACTTTTAAACCTAAGGTGAGAAAATAACACCTGTAATTGAAGTGATTTCTGTTATCAAACTGCTTTCATTTGTGGAGACACAATGTTAGATGTCATAGTGGTAAGAAAAGAAATGAAAACTTATCCTGTATTCTTGGTTATAAACTGTTTTAGGCAATTTTGTTGTGAGCGAAAGGGATGAAGGCTACTTCAATGAGCAAGGTTGTTGGAAAGGTAGGCATGACTACGAGTCGATGTCCCCATTTTGGCTACCTCCGTTCCTCCTCTTCCTTCCATTCACCCCCTTTTGTCTCAGTGTCCCACTCCTTTACTTCCATTTTAGGCCATTTGGAGAGAGAGGATGAGCAACATTGGACTTACGTTGATATCGTTCTTAGATATCCAGGATCTGATAACCATGGTTCTCCTCAGTGACCCACATTTTTCAGACTCTGGACGTAATCGTACCTCAATGACATCTTGGGTCTATTCTGCTCATGCTGGTCTGCACACTACAGTGTCCTTGACTCATACGTTCTTTCTGTGAATTGTAGCCTCTATGCCCCACTGTCCAACCCCAGGTTGTTGCTTACAGATCCATAAATACGCAGTAAACATGTAGGGAAATTCAAGGAAGTCATATAGAGAATTATATTTACCTCTGGGGGAGATGTTCTGGAAGCAAGAAATAAAGGAGATTTGACTTTTGGCAATATTTCATTTACTAAGCTGGACTAAGTAGATGTGGCTATTCATTGTATTCTTGATAAATTCTGTACGTCTTAGATGCTGCATGATAGACTAATTTTTAAAAGAGTGAGTCTAATATGACACATTTTTAGTATTATATCAACAAAACCCTACATTTTTATGTGACAGGAAATGCCAAATAGCAAATATTTGTGAGTAACGTTATAAAATATTAAAATATGAATTTATGAGCAAATTCTCCCTTAAAGTGGCTTGGGTGCAACAACATACAGTCAGACCTCCATTCTAGAAGCAGGTGGCAGACAAATTATGCCAGTTCTACCAGCAATTGTGAAGAGTCACCTTGAAATCCCTCTTGGACGACTGGCTGAAAATAAACATTTTCAGATAGTTTGCTCTTCAAATACCAATTTTATTTTTGACGTTTAGTATAAAAATTACGAACTTGGGAGAATAATAGAATTTCAAGTTTGAAAAGCTCCTTAAAAGTTACCTGTTCAAGTGCTTCTTAGCCTGCTGTTTATCTTCTATCAAACACTTTGTCAAGGAAAGTGAGTTCTCCTATCATCGAGGAAAAAAACTACTTTTTCCAAGAATGACATTGATAAGTTATTAGGAATTCTGTTACATTTATCACTTCTTATAGTAAGTTTCAAAACAACAAAAATTTCCAGTGGTAGTTTTGGAGTAAGTTTTATTTGTATTACTTCTTTTGTTGAGTTGCATAGCTCTACAACTTATAAAAAATAGATGAAAACCAGGACGGGCTCTATGGAAATTCAAGACAATAATGGAAAACACAGTTTCCAGGGGCCTGGAGGAGTCAAGTCATTAGTGGTTTGTACCATCTTTTTGTTTTAGTAAAAGCTAGACTCACTGAAAGAAAACAAGTTATATGAGAAATGGCAGACAAGGCAGACCAATTGCATAGTTTTATTTCAAGCACCGCAAAAATAAACAGCAGCATTATTATTAAAGGAGAGTGGGCAATTCAAAAGTAATGCTGAAATAAAATAATAATACGTTAGCAAAGAAACATAGTTAAAGTAGAAGCCAAACACATTATATTTTGAAAAGAAATTATGTGTAGCAAGTATGATACTTATTTGTAATAAAGATCAGGCATGAGACTATCATAGACCAAAAGCTAAATTAAGAAAGTGAATTTTAACTTTAGCTGTTTAGTTATAACTGTAGTTTAACTTAGATTGCTACAAGAAACTACAAAAATAAATCCAATAGTGCATGAATGCTATTGAAGAGACAGTCCACTGTGTCACTTGCAATGAAGAACCAGGTATGGAAACGATGCTAGAACTGAGTTCAAGAGACTCACGCTTTTAAAAACGAATTGCCATTAGGAAGCAAGAGTCAAACATGACATTCATTGTTGTCAACTACATAAAGACTTAAAATTCTCAGTTACTAGAAAGTGGACTTTCTATCTTCTTTTACATTATTCTAGGACTCTGAGAAGCCACAAAGCATTTAGTACTGAAATCAAAGATGATAATAACTGATCACACTATATAAGGTAAAGTTTTCCAGAAAATTAAGTTAACTCAAATGTTAGCATTATGTTCATCAATTGAATGATCTCCATGAATCTAAGATGTATTGGCTGTTCCATTCTATTTGTAACTATGACAAGAAACCATATTTTTTGTATTTGAATCTAAAGGCAAAAGTTGGGTAACGCACTGCTAATGATAATGTGTTAGCTTCCTCCCTCCAAGCCAGAACATTGATTAATTAGTTCATTCAACAACGATTTATTGATATGCCCATCAATTGTAAGTGACTAAGCTAGTTGCAGACAGTAAACTAAATTGAACAAAAAATGGTTTTTGCCCTCAAGGTGCATATAGTCTAGTAGGAAAAATAACATACTCAACAATATTCTACAAATGGATATTGGGAAACCCTAACATGAGATGCTACAAATTTCAGAGGAAAAGTCTAAAAGAATGAAGTTTTCACTCAAATAAACCTTATATTGAATGCACAATAGGCCATGAGATACACAGTTTTCCATATTTGTATTTATTTTGAAAATTTCTATTAAAAATTTCTTTTTTTAATTTTTGAAAATTGAGATACAATTTACCATTTAAATCATTATAAAGTGTGCAGTTCAGTTATCTTTAGTAAAATCACAATGATGTCCAACCATCACCAGTAATTCTAGAACATTTTCACTATCCTTCAAAGAAAACCCATAATCGTTAAGCAGTCCCTATCAATTCTCCCTAGCCCCAGTCTCTTGCAACCACTAATATACTTTATGTCCCTATGAATTTGCCTATTTATTTTGGACATTTCATATTTATGCAGTCTTACAATATATGGCCTTTTGTGTCTGGTTTCTTTCACTTAGCATAATGTGTTCAGAGCTTATGTACATATCGTACTTTGTTCCTTTTTATGGCTGAATAATATTCCATTGCATGGATATACCGCATATTGTTTACCCATTTGTTAGTTGATGGACATTTGGGTTGTTTCCACCTTTTGCCTATTGTGAATTAAGTTGCTATGAACACTCATGTACAAGTTTTTGTGTGAACATATATTTTCAATTCTCTTAGGTATAACCAGGTGTGGAATTGCTGGGTCATACGATAACTCTATGTTTAAGTTTTGGAGGAACTGTCAAACTGTTCTCCATAATGGCTGCATCATTTTATACTACCACCAGCAATGTACACGGATTCCTTTCTCCACTTCCTCAGTAACACTTATTTTCCATTTTGCTTTTGTTTTTTATAGCCATCCTAGTGGGTATGAAGTGTATCTCATTGTGGCTTTGATTTGCATTTCCCTAATGACTAATAATGTTGAGCATCTTTTCTTGTGCTTATTGGCACTTTGCATACCTTATTTGGAGAAATATCTATTCAGATCAATTGCTGATTTTTCAATTATGCTCTTTTTTTTTGCTGAGTTGTGAACGTTCTTTATGTATTCTGAATACTAGACCCTTATCGGGTATATTATTTGCAAATATTATCTCCTGTTTATGAGTTGTCTTTTTACTTTCTTGATAATGTTCTTTGAGGTATAAATTTTTAAATTTGATTAAGTTCAGTTTAGCCTTTTTTTCTTTTGTTGCTTGTGCTTCTGGCATCATATTTAAGAAACTATTGCCTAATTCAAGTACAGAAAGATTTACAGCTATGTTTTCTTCTCAGAGCTTCATAGTTTTAGGTCTTACATTTAGGTCTTTAATCTCTTTTGAGTTAATTTTTGTATGTGGTATGAGATAAGTGTCCAAATTCATTCTTTTTCTTGTGGATATCCAGCTGTTCCAGTACTATTTATTAAAAAGATTATTCTTTCTCCAGAGTGAGTGGTCTTAAACTGTTGTTGAAAATCAATTAGCCATAGATATATGGATTTATTTCTTGACTCTCGATTGTATTCCATTGATCTATATATCTATTTTTATGCCAGTACCACACTATTTTGATTACTGTAGCTTTGGAGTTAGTTTTGAAATCAAGAAGTGTGAATCCTCCAACTTCGTTCTTTTTCAAGATTGTTTTGACTATTTGGAGTTCCTTGCAAGCACACATAAATTTTAGGATGAATTTATTCATTTTTGAAAATAAAAAAGAAAGTGGGATTTTGATAGGGATTGCATTGAATCTGTAGATCAATTTGGAGAGTACTGCCATCTTAACAACAGTATATCTTCCAATCCATAAACATGGATGTCTTTTGATTTATTTAGATCTTTAGCTTATTTCAACAATGTTTTGTGGTTCTCAGTGTACTATCTAGCACATCCTTAGTTAAATTTATTCATAGGTATTTTATTCTTTGTGATGCCATTATACATGGAAATATTTTCTTAGTTTCATTTTTGAATTGTTCTCTCCAAGTGTATAGAAATACAATTGAGGTTTTATATATTGATCTTGTATCTTGCAACTTTGCTGAACTCATTTATTAGCTTTAATAGGTATATTTGTGTATTATTTAGGGTTTTCTTTTTTATGTGTGTATGTAAAAAAATAAACTTATTCAGTTTATTTATATTAAATTTAATTAAACTTAATTTTACTTAAACTTAAATTTAATTAAACTAAATAAACAATTTATTTAACTTATTTAAACTAAATTCAACTTATTTAAACTAAACTAAATTCAATTTATTTAAACTATTTAAACTAAAAACAAAACAAAACAAAAACAGTGCACTCATTTCTATAGATAAGACCATGTCATTTATGAATAGATACAATTTTGTGTCTTACTTTCCAAGCTGGATGCATTTTATTTGTTTTTCTTGCCTTATTGCTCTGGCTAGAACTTCCAGTGAATGTTGAATAGAAGTGGTGAAAGCAGACATCCTTGGCTTATTCCTGATGTTGGTAGAAAAATTTTCAGTCTTTTACCACTAGTATGAAATTAGCTATAGGTTTTTTATAAATGCCATTTATCAAGATGAGAAAGTTCCATTATATTCCTATTTTGCTGAATATTTTTATCATAAAAATGAGGTTGGATTTTGCCAAAATTTTTCTGGGTCTATTGGAATGATCATGTGGTGTTTTTTTCCCTCCTACATTCTATTTATATGATGTATTACACTAATTTATTTTCAAGTGTTGGACCTCCCTTCATTTCCTGGGATGAATCTTATTTTGTCATTGTGTATAATCCTTTTAATATGCTGCTAGATTCAATTTGCTAGTAATCTGTTGATGATTTTTCTGACTATATCATAAGGTTTATCGATCCCTAGTTTACTTTTGTTGTGTTGTCTTTGTCTGGCTCTGGTACCAGGGAATTATAAGTCTAACATAATAAGTTAGGAAGTATTCACTCCTATTGTATTTCTTGGAAGAGTTTGAGAAGTAATGGTATTTTTCTTTAAATGTTTTATAGAATTTACCAATGGTCCTGGGATTTTCTTTATTGGGAGATTTTTGATTATTGATTCAATCTCTTTGTTTGTTATAAGTCTATTCAGATTTTCTATCTCTTAATAACAAACAAACACATAGAGACAGAGATTGGATTGGTGGTTACCAGAGGGGAAGTGGGGGGGAGGAGGGTGAAAGGGATAATTCGGCACATGTCTGTGGTGAGAGGTTGTAATTAGTATTTGGTTGGTCAACATGGTGTAATCTATGCAGAAATAGAAGTATAATGATGTACACCTGAAATTTATACAATGTTATAAACCAATATTACTGCAATAAACAAAAATTAAAAACAATAAAATAAAGTTGCTGCTATATGAAAAAAAGATATTTTATCTCTTTTTGAGTCACTTTGGTAGTTTGTGTGTTTCTAGGTCTTACTCCATTTCATCTAGGTTATCTAAATATATGGCATACTTTTGTTATAGCATTTTTAAAATCATTTTATTTCTGTAAGTTCAGTAGTAATGTCCCCACTTTCATTTCCGATTTTAGTAATCTGACTTTCTTTTTTGGTCCGTCTAGCTAAAGGTTTGACAATTTTGTTGATCTTTTTAAAGAGCCAACTTTCGGTTTCATTGACTTTTCTCGGGTTTTTTCCTAAACTCTTTTTCATTTATCTCTAATCTTTATTGTTAACTTCCTTCTGCTTGCTTTAGGTTGAGTTTGATCTTCTTTTTCTAGTTCGTTAATGTGGAGTTTAGGTTATTGAGTTGATTTTTTAAAAAAGTGCATGTGTTTTCAGCTATAAATTTCTCTCTGAGCACTGATTTTACTGCATTCCATAAATTTTGGTATGTTGTGTTTTTGTTTTTGTTAATTAAAATATTTTCTAATTTCTCCTGTGATATTTTCTTTGACACTCTGGTTATTTAGGATTATGTTGTTTAATTTCCACATATTTGTGAATTTTCCACATTTCCATCATTTATGAGTTTCTAATTTCATTCTATTGTTGTAAGAGAACATGCTCTATATGATTTAATCTATTTAAATTTATTGAGACTTGTTATGTGACCTAACATTTTCTATCCTGGGGTATATTCCATGCGGGCTTGAGAATAATGTCTATCCTGCTGTCGTTGGGTGGGGTGTTTTATACATGTCTGGTAGGTCCAGTTGGTTTGTAATGTTGTTCAAGTCCTCTATTCCCTTGCTAATCTTCTATCTTATTCTATCCATTATTGAAAAGGGGGTTGAATTCTCCATCTATTATTGCTGAATTGTCTATTTTCCCCTTCAATTCTGTCAGTATTTGCTTCATGTATTTTGGAGTTCTGTTTTTAGATGCATATATGTTTATAATTGTTACATCTCCTTGAAGGATTGGCCCTTTATCATTATATAATGACCTTTTTTAGTTCCTACACAATTTTTGTCTTAACATCTGTTTTGTCTGAAATTAGTATAGCCACTCTAGTTCTCTTTTAACTATTATTTGCATGGAATATCTTTTTCTATTCTTGTAGTTTCAACTTATTTGTGTTTTTAAATCTAAAATATATCTGTCACAGCCAGAATATAGTTTGATCATGTTTTATTATCCATTCTTCCAATCTCCAATTTTTAATTGGTGAGTTTATTTCTTTTACATTTAATGTAATTATTACTGGTAAGGAAGGCCTTCCTACCCTCATTTTTATATATATTTTCCATATGTCTTTGCTATTTTATTCCTCAATTCCTCCATTACTGCCTTCTTTCTTGTTAAAGGAATATTTTCTAGAGGACCCTTTTAATTTTCTATTGTTTCTTTTACCATACACTTTTGAGTTATTTTCTTAGTGGTTGTCCTGTGGATTACAATTTAATGTCTTAATTTTTAACACTCTAGTTTGGATTAATAACAGCTTAGTTTCAATAGCATACAAAAACTTTGGTCCTATAACTCCGTTCACCACCTTTATGTTTCTGTCATTATAATTTATATATTGTGTTCCCATCAACATAGATTTATAATTTTTTTATGCTAGCTATTATGTTTTAAGAGGAGTTACAAACAATAAAGGCATTTATAGATTTATAATTACCTATTTATTTACATTTACAAGTGTTCTTAACTTCTTTGTGTGGATTCAAGTTATTGTCTAGCGTCCATTTGTTTTAGTCTGTAGGACTTTCTTTAGCATTTTTTGTAGGGCAAGTCTATTAGTGAAAAACTGTCAGTGTTTATTTATCTCGGAATATCTTACTTTCTCCTTCATTTTTGAAGTATGGTTTTGACACATATAGAATTCTTGGTTGACAGATTGTTTATTTTTTGGGGGGGGGGTTAGTACTTTAAATATGTCATCCCACAGTCTTCTGATCTCAGTGATTTCTGATGAGAAATCAGCTCTTAATCTTATTAAGGATCGCTTGTACATGATAAGATACTTCTTTCTTGCTGTTTTCAACATTTTCTCTTTGTCTTTGGCTTTTGACAGTTTGGTTATAATGTGTCTCAGTGTGGATCCTTTTGTATTTATCTTATTTGGAGTTTGTGGAGCTACCTACATGTATAGATAAATATTTTTCATCAAATTTTGAATGCTTTTGACCATTACTTTTTCAAATATTCTTTCTCCCTCTTTAATTCTCTCCTTTTTTTCTGGGACTCACATTATGTGTGTTAGTATGCTTGAAGGTGTCCCACAGATCTCTTAGGCTCTGTTTATTTTCCTTCAATCTTTTTTCTTTCTGTTCTTCAGCCTTTATAAGCTGAATTGACCTATATTCAAGTTTGTTGATTCTTTCTTCTTCCTGCTCAAATCTGTCCTTGAGTGCCTCTAGCGAGTTTTCCATTTCAATTGTACTCTTCAGCTCCAAAATTTTTATTTGATGCTTTTTAACAATTTCTATCTTTTTATTGACATTTTTTATTTGGTGAGACATTGTTCTTATTGTTTCCTTGAGTTCTTTAGATGTGATTTCCTTTATCTCTTTGAATGTATTTGAAATACTTGATTTAAAAGTTTTGTCTACTAAGACCAATGCCTGATTATTTAGGGACTGTTTATATTAATTATTCTTTTCCTGTGCATGAACCATACCTTCTTATTTGTTTGCATATCTAATTTTTGTTGTTGTTGTTGGAAACTGGCCATTTCGAATATTATAATATGGCAACTATGGAATTCAAATTCTTCCCCTTCCCCAGGGTTTGTTATTGCTGCTTGTTGTAGTAGTTGTTTTTGTTTGTTTAGTGGTTTTTCTAAAATAATATTGTAAAGTCTGTATTCTTTGTCATGTATGGCCAATGAAGTCGCTTTTCTGTTATATTAGTAGTCAGCTAGTGATTGAATAGAGATTTCCTTACACACCTGGAACCAAAAAAAATCTAC
Source organism: Ceratotherium simum simum (assembly GCF_057802395.1). Classification (NCBI taxonomy): domain Eukaryota; kingdom Metazoa; phylum Chordata; class Mammalia; order Perissodactyla; family Rhinocerotidae; genus Ceratotherium; species Ceratotherium simum. The sequence continues at coordinate 15,082,651 of NC_141908.1, forward strand.
CAGACTTTGGAGATAGACTATCTGTGTGTGTTGGGCCGTTCCTTCAATACCAGCCAGACAGTTTACATCTCTGCCTTAGTATTTACTTCCTGCTGGCACAGAGCCTGAAGTTTAGCCAGAAGTCAGATATTAAGGCCTTTTTAGGTCTTTCCCGAGCATTTGCACTGCCCTGTGCCTATGTGTAGCCTTCTAGATTTCCTAGAGTATGTTGGAGCTTTTCAAAGCCTTTGTTCCTCAAAACATCTCATTCTCCAGTCTTTTATACCAAGCTTTTGTTAGTCTATTGTTTGCCCCAACTGTTACTCATTGCCCCATGCAACAGTAACTAATATGTTTGCCTGTAAATGTTTTTGAAAAATTCCCCCTTGATAGCCACCTCAGCACTGGGAGAGTTTCAAGTTATGAGAGACTAAGGCAGCCTTTTGAGCTAGTCCTCCAGGGAGCTACCAGGCAGGTCAAAACAAGCAACTACAGTTCTTTGTGAATGGGGTCTGTTCTGCTCCCTCCAGTAATGATACCTGTACTGGAAATAAAGGATGTCTTTTTCAGTGCCACCATTACGTTGAGAAGTAAGAGATGGAACCAGAGCAAATTAAAACACCACAAAAATCACTGTCCTTACCAAGATTCAGCTGGAGTTTCTTGATTAAGCATTTCCCTGATTTCTGAAGGATTTTGGCTAGTTCCCAGTGTAGTGAAAAAGTCCATTCAGATAGCCTTTACCAGGTTTTTTATTGTTTTTATGGAGAGATGAAATTTTGAAGTTCCTTCCTCTGCCATTTTTGCTCTGTTTGGAATTTCATTCATTCATTCATTCATTTATTTAGTGAGGAAGATCAGCCCTGAGCTAACATCCATGCCAATCCTCCTCTTTTTGCTGTGGAAGACCAGCTCTGAGCTAACATCTATTGCCAATCCTCCTCCTTTTTTTTACCCCCCAAAGCCCCAGCAGATAGTTGTATGTCATAGTTGCACATCCTTCTAGTTGCTGTATGTGGTACGCGGCCTCAGCATGGCCAGAGAAGCAGTGTGTTGGTGCGCGCCCGGGATCCAAACCTGGGCCACCAGTAGCGGAGCGCGCGCACTTAACCGCTAAGCCACGGGCCGGCTGGGAAGTTCTTTTGAAATAAGTCACTCTATAGAGTTACTGGAATCGTAATGTGGTGGTTAAAAAAATTAATATAACCTGATAGCTAAGAAAATATGTTTTCCTTTCCAGTTATCTCATAACTGGAATTTTATTTTCATGATTTCTGGCTCACTTTTTTCCCTACCCTACTCCAAAAAAGATTTGAGATGACTTAGATATATCCATATGTCACTTAAAAAAATCTATGAAGATAAAGAAAAGGGGAACTATCAGAGCCAAATTGTCAGTTGAACTCAGGAGGAAGAGTGTAAAAGTGCACACTGTTATAATGCCTTCACATATGACATCCAGGACTATTTGAGATATAGTAAGTGTACCAGATTGGCTGGAATGAAAGATTCAGATTTGGAGTGCTCTTCATATTAGCAAGGGTAACATTATTTTCTGATATTGGAAAAACATAAATTAAAATCGAGAAAAAGGATGGCTATGTATCAAATTTCTGTAGTCTAAGAGTTTAAAATCATTTCCAACATCTTGCTTCACTTCTCATAACTATATTGCTATAAAATCAGCAAATATTGTCTTCATTGCATAGATAAGGATAAAGAATGAAAAACTATAAGTAGATAGTTTTGGTGGTGAAATGGAAACTAGAACTAGCTTTCTGCTGTCTAATATACTCTTTTTCCTCAAGCTTAGTTAGAAAATCAGCAATTAGTGGCATTTTTGATGTTGGTATAAATGGACATAATGCATACAATAAGTTTTCAATGTTACTTCTTATAATCTTTGATGCCCACCTTCATCATTATCATTATTTATATAATACTAAAATTAGTGAGTATTAAGTGGATTTAAGATACATTTTTAGAAAGAAAATACATAATGTGTCATTGTATCTGTATTACATAAATTTCATTGCTCATTCCTTTGACACGTATTTATTATTATTAAAACTTATTTATCTAGCTTTTTATCTATCCAACCATTCATTTTCTCATTAAAAATATTTATTAAACATATTCTTTTTAATTGCTGGGGCTAAAACTATGGAGAATACATAACTCTCTGCTTTTAATTTACTTGCAGACAACTGGAGGAAACAGAAAGCTTGAAGTACACCAATAAAACATTGATTTATTGGACTAGGGAAGATGACTTCCGTTATCTGATTTGGCCAATGACAGGCATGCTGGAGCTATGCAGTTGAGAAACATAGAAAAAAGGAAGAGAGCTGGTGATGGATAGAATTTTAGATGCGCTGGGAACATCTAAGTGTAGACATACAATAGGTTGTTAGCCATGACACTGTACCGGCTGTCCTGGGCATTCCAAAAGAATAAAACATACTCCCAGTCCTCTATGGCTTTACACTTTGGTTAAGGTAATAACACATGTATATATAAAAGTAAATTTAAAAGATGAGATATCACTAGAGAGTAAGAAAATTATGCAGGGCCGGCCCCGTGGCTTAGCGGTTAAGTGCTCGCGCTCCGCTGCTGGCGGCCTGGGTTCGGATCCCGGGCGCGCCCCGACGCACCGCTTCTCTGGCCATGCTGAGGCTGCGTCCCACATAGAGCAACTAGAAGGATGTGCAGCTATGACCTACAACTATCTACTGGGGCTTTGGGGGGAAAAATAAATAAATAAATAAATAATTTTTTTTTTTTTTTTTTTTTTTTTTTTTAAAAAAGAAAATTATGCAACTGAGCTACATACATAGAGGCTATTGCTATTTTCTAGGCATAGAATAAACTGTGGGCACAGTAGAGAGGGAACAATTCATGAAGGATGGAGGACTGAAAAGGATGGTGAGTAAGAAGTCAGATTTGGGTAACCAGGTGGGAAGTAGTTTGAGAATAGAGGAATTTATTGGGGGCTGGTAGGGGATATTTGAGAGGTGAGGATCATCAAGAAATATTCTAGCCTCTCTTTAGTTGCTGATATCTATGATAAATATTACTTTCAGATTTTCTAATTTTAGAAACTGTCCTTATTAAGCATTCATTTCTTTAATCTATGTTATTTGGAAGATACAAGTGAGTATTCCTTTGCATGTCTAATGTTTCTTTATTATTAATTTACTGCTTAGATGTGAAGGTTGCTGCCCTTCTTGTACATACTAAATGTGTGTATGAATCACATTGATTACTGTTGTTCTACAACAGTTAGACTCATAAAACAAGAAAGGAGGAAAAATATTGAAGTTTTACTGATTTAAAAGGATGAAACAGAAGTGGTTAAAATCTGATTGGAAATAATTATTACTAATGAAAATGTGACCATAGACAAATATTTTCTGAAGTTGAGAAACATTAAGATTAGACTGAATCCACAGTGCTTTTTCAATCACATCATAATAGTGACTGATACAGTGAAAATTTAATTAACATTTACTATTGCTGGCAAAGAGCAATGACATTATGAATGGACTTAGAGGGGACAGTGTAAATATATTTGTAGAAATCAGATAACTGGTTAGAAGAATCAAGAGAATGATAAAACATTTGATTTATTCAACTTTGGCATAAGAGTCACCTATCTATTCAGCATATTTATAATTTATAAAGTTTTCAATGTATTCTGTGGATCAAAGATCATCTTAATTGTTCACTAGAATGATATACACATGTTACAACTGTTAAAATTGTTAAATCTCAAATGCTGTAAATAACAAATGATTAAAAAATAACATAGAGGGATATCACTTCAACTTTGGTTTCTGAACATCAACCAGATTGAAGGAGGATACAGTCCATGTTTAATATGAACCAGATGGTGTTTTGCTGATGAAGCTTATAGAAAAAAAAAAACAAAATTAAAATACTAAATATAGCCACACACTCGAATCTGCAATAATATTAAGGAAATGGCAATTCCGATTTTAAAAAAAGATCACAAGAGACAAGAACAGAAAGTATAAACTAAAATAAAAGTTATATATAGTAAATTTATGCAAAGATTGAAAAGAACTGGGGAAATGATAATAAATTCAGCCACAAATATAGTGTCATTTTATGTTTAAATTAATTATATTTGGATATGTCCTTTTCTCCATAATATTTTTGGACAATTGAATGTTTTGGTCTTCAGCCTTTACAAAGTATCTTCTAATGTCTCCTCTATCAAAATAAATTACTACTGTGAAACATTCACTATTGAACTTACAAATTAAGGTGGATTCTCTGGTTGAAAACTACAAACTGTTGTCACCCACTCTGATTTACAATAACTTCACAGGGCCAGCACAGACCTAATTGGATGTAATATACATAACGGTGCTCTAGGGAGAGATTCCTATTTTATTTTCTCACCCAAGTTGAGAATCATACTATGTAGCTTATTAAAAATGCCCATGGCGTGTGAAAGGTAGGAATCTTTTTAAGCTTTAAAGTTTCCAAGAATTCAAATGGTATGGTTTTGAGTAATTATCTTTATTTCATTAGATAATAATTTATATCTTTTGTAACCAGAGCTGTATTCTGTCATTGCTTTAGACAATATCATTTGTGAAAATGATGGTTTTACAGATGAGACAATTTTAAATTGCTAACACCTTGATTAATTGCTAGAACCTTACGTTCTCTTTTTATCTCAACAAAATGTCTATTATCCTTGCTTCTGCATAAAAACAGCTGGTCAATTCAAAATTACCAATGGTTTGAATTTTTTTGACATTAAGCAAAATACACAGACATGTGTGTACACACATACACAGTTTTCCAACATACACCAAATGTTTCTCTTGTGCAAATACAAAATTGAGAAAATACTCATCAAATTAGTAAAAGAAAAAAAATGAAACAAAACAAAAAACCATGAGCTAACAGAACTGATAAATCAAAATTGTTACCTGTGTCCTTTATCTGATCAAAATATATATTTGATGACCACAGAAATAGTGAGGAGGAAGAAATTTGATATATTACATATGTATTAAAACCAAATAAAAGCCAATGTTTCAAATGTTTTAAATGTTTTCTCCACAATTTTTTATTTTATCTTTTTTAATATTTTTTTAATTTTTTTTTTTGTTATTATTTTTTTTGTGTGAGGAAGATCACCCCTGAGCTAACATCCATGCTAATCCTCCTCTTTTTGCTGAGGAAGACCGGCTCTGAGCTAACATCTATTGCCAATCCTCCTCTTTTTTTTTCCCCAAAGCCCCAGTAGATAGTTGTATGTCAGAGTTGCACATGCTTCTAGTTGCTGTATGTGGGACACAGCCTCAGCATGGCCGGAGAAGCGGTGCATCGGTGCACGCCCGGGATCCGAACCCTGGCCGCCAGTAGCGGAGTGCGCACACTTAACTGCTAAGCCACGGGGCCGGCCCTCCAGAATTTTTAAATTAAAAAGATAATTTGCTAATAAAAAGATAATAATTTAATTTGGATTTTCTTTAGTTTCTTTTTTTCATTCTATTTGAGTTGCTAATGAGTTCTGATGTGACCACAAGACAGTTAGCAAGGAGAGAGAGGGAAAAATCAAGAACCCAGTTAATATATCAATTGACTGGTCAATTCCTGAATAATTGAGAGTTCACTATATTATCTTTGGTAGTCATATATGATAGGTGTTAGTCATTGAAAGTTATGAAGCTTGATGTGTTTTCTATGGAAGAAGACATTTTAAAACAATAGCTACACGAATTGTTAATATTTGTATTTATACATATTGTGATAAGGGTGCTTACAAAAACAGCTTAGCAAAACAATGAGGTTTCTCAAATTTTGTGATCTTGGAAAGTGAGTTCATTGAAATCCAATCAACTGATTTTTCAAATAAATCTGACCTTTTCAAGATTCATGTGATTATGCATCATTTTCTGGTATTCAAGAGTGGCTAGATCAGTCATGTAAATCACATTATATTGTAAGGAGAAAAAAATAGACACAATAAATTTTTCTCTATTAGCACATGAAGTATCAGTTAGAGATTCTCAAAAAAATAGTCCAGCCCTCAGAACTCCTTAAACAAAATATTTTAATTAGTTGGGCTAGAAAGGCTTAAATATATTCCAGCATCGTTGAGCCAGAGAAACCTGCTCTGTCTCTCTGTTGTAAGTGTAGCTTTGGTCAGACAACACTCCTCAGTGAAGTAATTTTGTGTATGTCATTCCTAAAATAAATTCTTAAAATTATGAAATTATTTAATATGCAAAATATCATAAAGTCCAAGGTTTTCACCTAAAACATTAGGCAGAGTCTAATGTTTAGTTTTAGAATTAAACAGAGTTCTTGATTATTAGATTCCAATTCAAAATGGTTCACAAGTGCATGCTATGAAGTGAGAAAAGGAATGATACTATTGGTAGGAAAATATTAACATGGGGCAGACATTGTAAAATGGATTATGGCAAGAATTGAAATTGAAGTATCAAGATGGTTTGGGCAAAGCTAGTTCTGTTTGTGTATCTGCCCTTTGGGCAACACATTTATCCTTTCTATGCCTTGCTTTCCTGATCTGCAACACGAGAGGCTGAAATTAAGAAATGTTTCAGTTCTAACACTCTGTGAGCCAACAATCAAGAATAAAATGTGTTCAAAATATTATGATAGCAACAATACTAGGTTTTTATGAGAATTTAGTCTTTGACTGATAAAATCTTAGCATTTTACTTGTTTTACATAATTTAAAATTTACAACAATCCTTTGAGGTTGGCTTTATGAGATGTGGAAACTGAGAATGGCTTAGCAGGTAGGTGACCACACCAGAATTCAAACCTGCATTTTCTTGATTTCAAATGCTCTTTCTACTAAGTCATAGGTTCCTGATTGAGAGAAAAATAATGAGACAGCAAGAAAAACACAGCTTAATTTGAGAAAAGGAGGTGGGAGCTTCATAATGGTAACTCTACTACTAAAAAACCAACAAGCAACAGGATGGCCTGTTGGCAGAGGACCAGTAGGCTCATGGCATCCTCATTGTGTAACAAAGGGCACCACCTATTTATATAATGTGTTTTCTTAAAACATACCATTACTCAAAGTCATACCAAATCCTCATGTGAAAATGATGAAGGAGAAGGTCAGGAAGAGATTTCCAGGTATATGGACACTATAGATTTATAACTCTCGTTAAAATTCCTGAGGCAGCAAAGGTGTGACCTAGAAAGATATACTGTGTGGAAGAAACAGAGTGAAGGAACTCCTCTGTGATACTAAAAGGAGAAAAGTAAAGAAACAGCAAGAAAAAAACAGCACTGTTACTATGAAAAATGTATAAAGAACATAGCTTGTTAATGCATAAGGGCAGAGATCCTAAAGTTCATATCCTTACTTGGGTCATAAAAAACATCATTAAGCTGGAAATCTTAGTTTTATCTTATCACATGAGCAATATCTCATAGTTAGGAAGAATGATGAACAACCCTTCTCTCCTGGGTGAATGCCAGACTAAACTCAAAGTAGGAACCCAGTGATTATTTGTCTCCTATGATTCAAGTACCAGATATTGGAAATCATATCAATGGAAGGAAAACTGGTATTCCTTGAAATTTACTTAATTAAAAAAGATTGCGTCAATAAGTAATTTTATTCTATTGGCCCAGTGATCAAAGAATACTAAAAAAAAAAGGATGAGTATTTGTTATAGACATGACCATCTGTTGGTAAAATCTTCTCCTTTCCCTTTGATTTGTACCCGAAATTGTAACTAAATTTACTCAATTAAAAAAGTTAGTCAATTATGAGTTAGTTCATTTTTAAATCAAGTTGGAATTAGAACCTTTAAAAATATTTATTTATTCTTTTAAAAGAAGATATATGTGTATGTGGCTTGAATAGACCTGAGGGAGGTTGAAAAAATAAGATTCTAGCATCATCTGTGTTTATATTTATTTGGTCTTTGAATGGTTACTTGGATGGCTTCATCAGATGGCTTCATCAGTTTCTAAGTATCATGTTTTTGAATACTAGGAATTGGTGGTGTTAGTAAAATATTGCTTGAAATTGCCCTATAGACACTTGCTAACAGATAGGTACATTTGTACGTCAGTAGAGTCTGGCATTATTAGTTAGTGTGCCCAATAATATGTAGTCGCTAGGACCCTAAAGCACCAAACAACCTAGGCATTATAAAAAAAAAAAAAAATGATGCCTTAAACACCAGCCATGCTCATGACAGTAAACACAAAATAAGTTTTTTGAATGCACCTGACCTATAAGAAGAGCAACTGAGTTCACTAACTCATGGGGAAAAAAAGTGTACACACTTAATTTGCCAGGTCAAAAAACTGCTAGGCAGGTCTTGCCCTCTGGTATAAAAAATCATGTCATGCTTACCCTTTCCTCCTGGCCAGAATGCCTACAAACTCTCTCGGCAACACAGCTGTTTCCTTTATGTCTTACCCAGAAGACTAAAAAGTACAATAACAAACCGTTTGGATTCATTATTATCTAAAAGTTTAAATGATTAATTACCATTCTTTAAAAATTAATTTCTCTGAAGTGAAAGCTAAGGATTTATCTGTTCAAAACTACTCAATAGATTTGCATCTTCTACAGGATAAATCAGAGATTCTCGATATGGCACACAATTCTCCTCAGTATCGGCGCCCTTACGTTCCTGTCCATCATTTTCCACTTCTCTCCCCTCTCAAAACTTACACTCCAGCAAAACCAAGAAATTTATATTTGCCTACACATGGCGTGTTCTCTCACGTTTTATGCTAGTGTACATACCGCTCCATAGGCTCCCCTTCTCTGTGCATGTAACAAGGAAGCATCTTCTGGCCTTCTCTGACTCCTCCAGGTAGACCCATGAATTCTTGCTCCCTCCTATGCTTCCACTGAACCTCCTAAATGCCTCATATGTAGCATATTTGTCATTTTTTTCACCTGTGTGTCTAATTAAGTGCTTTGATGATCTAATTGCTGGCACCTTGTGCAGTACCATAGCATAGAGGCTAAAAAGGAAGGGCTGTGATTTGGATTCAAGTTCCAAATAAAATTTATTTTAGCTAGATGACTTTGAGCAAGTTACTCTACCTCTCTGGGCTACAGCTTCCTCAATTGTAAGACAGCAGTAATCACAGTCCTTCCTTTATAGGGTTGTGATGATTAAATGCAACAACCCTTGTGATAATTAAGGAGTCACTGATACACAGTAAAAGTGGTCTATAATGTTTGTTTTTATTAATACTTTAAATGCTATTTAAATCCTTGGCTCATAGAAGAATTTTAATAAATATTTGTTGAATAAAATGAATGAATGGATGATTAAAGACAGGTTGCACTAGCTCTGATTTCTGATATTTCTCTTAGTTTTGTAATACATATCTTCTATCTATATTCATTGTCCATATACCCCTGTGCCAGGCTGATAACAGGTATCCAGGCTTTAATGGACCAGCCCAACCAGTGCATCACTATTCTTTACATTTTCCTTGCCAGTTGGAACTTAAAAACAAACAAGAAACCCAAGTAAAGTGTAGTAGTTTAAACAGGTTCACCTGAGAAATTTTTAAAATAGGATAATGGATAATGGTGGAATTCAAGTTCTGGAGAAAATTTAAGTCATGTCTCCTACATCACTCCTCGATCAGATCACATGACTTCATCTCATGGTTGACTTCAGAAATCATATAGACTAGACCAGTGCCTCTCAATCTTAAAAGTGCATGTGAAACACCTGAAAACAGGTTAAAATGCAGACTCCAATTCAGAAGGTATTGGGATGGGAAATGCTGATACATTTGTTGTTTCTCAGACCATATTTTGTACAGCAAAGCAGTAGATCAGTGTGCAAATTTTTAAGAGCAAAAGAATCAACTGGGATGCTTGTTAAAAATGTAGACTTCAGAAGCCCATACACAGAAAGTATAATTTGGAGTGAAGCCAGATATCGACCTGGTTAACAAATACCCAAGGCCCTTCTCTTAGGTGGTCTAAGGGCTACCTGTTGAAAATCACTGCACAAGAAATATAAGCTGCTTTAAGGCAGTCTTCTTTGCCTGAAGTTTCTCTTGCTAGCAGAATTCCTGGAAATTACTGGCTGCTAAATATATATTCACATTATAATTGAAAGCAACAAAAATGAATGAATTATCCAGGATTTTACTAGAAATTTTAGAAAGAATGTGCACAGAAAGCAAAAAAGTATTTTTGTCACATGCGTGTATATGTAATATGTGTGGTAAGTCTGCAAAGATTTTCCGTAACAACCTGAGGATATTCATTATTTATCTCTTTCCTTCATAATCCTCTAGTTCTTCATTATAGATAAGCAATAATATTCAGGAAGTACAAACTAAATGATAAGGCATAACTGTTAAGAAAATTTGTACTCAGACAAGATTATTTTTAAGTTTGTCAACACACACTCCTCTGAACGTTGCTCACTGCATCTCACATGATATGTGTTTGGCTAATGAGTTCTGGTCTGAGTTTGGTAGACAGATGACTCTCCTGGCACCTTAATCCACTTGGAAAGTGAGAAGAGTGGCAATGGCTCCCACTGTTCTTCCCTCTCAGAAAAACATCACACTGTCCTCTCTCAGAGCTAGTTTGATCCCGAGGCTCAAAAAAGGGAGTGATGAGAGGTAGTCCATATCTTGCAGATTTGGGGCAGCTCACTGATGTATCTTTGTTCTACATTTTAATGTGTTTCTATTATAGAATATTGGGAGTTTCTTTAATTCACCCCCAGAAAAACTTGCAACAAGACAACTTTATGTCCAGATATTTCATAGTAATTTACATATAGAAGATGGGTTAATGAGGATAAAGCACTTTGAAAAAATAAACAGCGACGTAAAACAACAACAAAAAACTAATTGTGGTCAGATGTGGCGTTAACTGAGGAGAATCTAAAAAAAGCAAAGTAGTTTATGTATTTAGGCACTAAGGTGGAAAATAGAAGCGAGCATCTCAATGCCTTATCCACGTTTCCTTTGTTATCCCTTTAGAGTGTGTGATAACTAAACGTCACTTTTTTATTTTTTTAAGTTTTTTAACAGGAGGTTGTAATAATTTGACTAAAAGTTTCTTGTTCTTATAATAACAATGATAATGGCAGAATAATAATAATAGTAATCCTTATTACTCTGCTATAACTCTCATTTTTCACCAAAGAGCATTAGAAGGCTTAATTACATATATCTCTTTTCATTTAACAGAAATCACTAATCTCTCTCTTTTAGGTGAGAAAAACCTAAGACAACATTAATACCCATATATAGGAAGCATTTCACACAAAGTATCAGAGGAAAAAAGAATAGGAAAATAATAATAGTAATAGTTAATTTTGTTAGATGCTAATCATGTGCTAGTTATACACTATCATTTTATGTATATAAACGTATTTAAATCAATGACAACCTTATGAAGTAGTTTCATCATTTTATAGTGGAGGAAAATGAGATATAGAATGGTTCAGATTTCCTAACAATTCACACTCCAGGTGTTTGAATTTTAAAGGACGAGAGGAAGGATGTGGATTATAAAGGAAGTATCTACTGTAATTACAGTTCAACATTGGGTTGGCTGAGGAGGTGAAATTTAAAAGTCGTTTAATTTTATTTGTTCCATAAACATGTTTTGAGAATTTTCTATATGCCAAATATGTGAATGGTTCTGAAAATACAAGGATAAATAAAACTGAATTTTCTCCTTCAAGATATATTGTAATTATAATTCATTATTACACAATTAGTGTATAATAAAAATAACATATTGTAAAAGTATAATATTATAGAAAAAATTGGTTAAAAATTTGTGTTATAAAACTGATTTCTAAAAAATTTGCATAGAAACTCTGAAGAGATAACACTTCATTCTGCCTTATGGGGGTAGGGGTGGAAGTGGATAGAGAGATAGGTAGCGAAAGATTTATGTTTAAGCTTATGACTAAAATTAAGTAGGAGTCTTCCAGGCAGAAAGAGAAAATATGGAGTAAATAATGTGTTAGGGCATTGGAGAGGTTAGTCTCAGGTTTGCAAAGCAATTCTGGCTAGAGCACAGCATGGAATATGATATGGAGTAAATGACAACTGGTGTTATTGGCACAGTAGCTTGTGTTTAGATTGGGAAAGGCCTTACATAGTGTGATTAATGAACTTATCACATAGAGTACCTGATCCCACTTAAATTTTAGCAAGATAACTCTGTAGGCAGTGGGAAAATGGAATGGGCATGGTTAGAATCTAAAGTCAGCGAGAGCAGTTCAGTTGTTTTAAAATTGGCAGTGAGAAAGAACTAAAGCAGTGGCAGTGAAAAGGAGGGAGAAGGAGAAATTCCAGGGACTTACCAGTCAAGACTGGAGATCAGTTTGATATGGGAAGTGAGGAAGAGTGATAAGTTAAAGGTAATATTACTATTAATTAATAATTATTGAGAGCTTACAATGTGCTGGGATTGTTTTGAACATTTTAAGAGTTTTAATTCATTTAGAAAGGTCTTGAGTTTTGAGCTTGGATGACTGAATGATGCTTCCCATTTCATATATAGAGAATAAAGGAGAAGGGAGAAAATATTGAGAACAGTGGGAGATAATGTGTTTGGTTTTAGGAATTTTTGAGAAGCCTACATAGCATTCAGGTGGTGAAGTCTACCATGCTATTGGTAACATGGTTCCCATGTTGAAGACAGAGATCAGGGCTGGAGATATAAATGTAGGGCTCTTCTTGTCCACGGATCAATGACGCTTTGTAGTACATGAAGAGGTGAAAGTAAATCTTGGGACATAAATACTTAAGAAAAGGGAGAAAGGACAAAAAATAAAAATGAACAAAATGAAGTAGAAGGAAAATTAGGAAGAAAAAGATAAGGAAGGAGAATGTTTAAAGAAGGATATTGTGGTAAGATTGCCAAATTTTGCATAAAATCTAAGTAGTATGTAAACTGAAAATAAAAATTTGGGTATTAGGAAGTTGTTGGTAAATTTTAAGAGTACATTTCAGTTGCATGATCAGTGTGATAAAGTGAATGGGAAGTGAGAAAATAGAGGCCAAGCGGACTATTGATTTGAGGACGTTGACACAGGAAGGAGTTGGAGCTGGAGGGTAAGAACCATGGTAATACTAAAATTTTGAAAAAATGAAAAAACTTTAACATACAATCAGGGCAGAAGGAGCCATTGAAGATGGAGAAACCAAAGGTACAAAGTAAGTGACAGAAGGTCAGCAAGGTGCAGAGAGTGATTATTGATGGAGCAAAGTCCCAAGGGAGGCGACAAAGTGAGAGAAGGCAATATTTCACAGTGTTTGTGACTTCAGGGTTTGGAGTCAAGCAGTTCAGTTTTAATCCTGGCTCTCCTACTTATCAACTGTATGAGCTAAGAAGTTACTACACCTCTTTATTCCTCAGTTTCATATCTGTCAAATGGGAAAATAATAGTACCTACCCTCAGTGTTACTAGAAGAATCAAATGATATAAGACTTGTAAGAACAGAACATACTACTATTGGTCAACTGCTCTCCAAGAATTAACTGTTATATTCAAGAGAAAAGCACAAGAAACCATTATGGAAAGGAGCAGAATCACTAATCTTTGTGATAAAACAAGAAGGAAAAAGAGACCAAAAGCTTTGTGAAGGCTACCTAGCAATGAAGCTATATTCTAAATATACATGAAGAGTTCTTTTATTATTTTTATATTTTTATATATGGTAACATAAATATTCTATATCTCTAAGGAATATTAATACTCAGTCATTTGTTGCTATGGTAAATAAATATCTTTCTTCTTATTCTGAATCACACTAATCACAAACACTTAATTTCAGGGGTTTTTTAGTCGTTGTCTCTGCAATCGTTCAAGCTACAGACTTAGAGAATGATGATCAACTCTTTCTAATAACTACATAGAAATGTATAATATTAAAATTTTAGGTTTTTACTTCTTCATCTCTTTGTGCAAAATGCCAGCTGCAGTGATACACTCTGGGAATGATTTCTCAGCTTTGCAAGGTCTCGGCTCTGCTATATGGATACTCATGGCATTTTAATAGGAAGAAAGGCAATTTCCAGAGTAAATATGACTTAAAAAGGTCTCTGTCCATTGCTAAGAAAAATGAATTCCAGGATAGTCCCTTCTGATGTTAGCAAATACCACCTATTTGTTTTATTTTTTAACCACTTTTGTCTCACTCACATGCAGACTATATTGACACCAAAGAGTAATTTGTTCTCCTATTCTGACTCTCTAAAAGAGAGTTTTATAAGAAAATTGTATATGACAGATTCAAGCTTTGCATTTTACTGGTATAGTAAGCATTTATAAAGGAACAACTCCGCAATGACACATATCACTGTGGTTGTACACTATGTATGTATGTAATGGGTAGCCTGTGTTTCAAAGTGATTTTTACAATGATTATCTTATGTAGTCCATACAAGTAGTATGGACTACTTGTAGTCCATACAAGAGCAAAACACATTATGGCTATATTTCAGGTGAGAAACCTGACATGAAGAAAGCCAAGAGATTTTCCCCTAAGTCAGATGACAAGGTTAGAAATGCTAAACTGCTACAAGCTGCATTGTTCACATTATAAAAAGCCATTCATAAGGTATTTTTGAGAGCTTTTGTAAAGATTTACTCTTCCATGAAATCACTGGAGAAAAGGACAAACAGAATAAATTCTCACCTTTTCTATTTGTTTCTTTTACCAGCACTCTAAACATCTATAAAACTGCTTATATTTAATATTCAATCTGCATGCAGAAGAATGACTTCAATTTATAGAAAGCAAAGATTCAATGATCTAGGAAGTTTCCTATGGTTATTTTCTTAAAGGTCAACAGAGGTGAGGAAAAAATTAATTAATTAGATTTCAAATGCATCCTGACTGAACACAATTAAACCAAGCAAACTCTCGTCATCTTCTCTTTTTTTTTTTTTAAAGATTTTATTTATTTTATTTTTTCCCCCCAAAGCCCCAGTGGATAGTTGTATGTTGTAGCTGCACATCCTTCTAGTTGCTGTATGCGGGACTCGGCCTCAGGATGAACGGAGAAGTGGTGCCTCGATGCGCACCCGGGATCCGAACCCGGGCCACCAGCATCGCAGCGCACGCACTTAACCACCAAGCCACAGGGCCGGCCCTCGTCATCTTCTCTGATAAGCCAATTAGACATCCTGTAAGACTCATTAGCCATCAACCAAGTGAGATCAATCAGTGCCATGATACCACATAGAGGTTGTCCAGAGTTTGTATCTCATCAAGTTATTTCAGGCTATTTTTCTCTACCTTTAAATGTATATTTAATTGACAGGAGAAATCATTCTCCCTAAGTGATTCTTCTAAGTGTAAGCTCTTAGGATATTTTCTTCTGGAGAAAAAAAGTTATGAGACATTTTGGGACTCTTGAGTATCTAAGAAGTCTGTTGCATGGTGTTTAGACTGCTTCTGAGTGAGAAACATCTAGGTGACAAAAGTGGCAATTTCTTTACACCAAAGGAGCCTCCAGTTAGGGACTGTATGTCAAAAAGTTTTCAATAACAATGAAATCCCAAGAATTGTGGGGCTACATTCTGAAATGACATCCTAATCAAGTATTAGAGAATAATTCCTTACATTATAAATTGACTGTCATACTTGGAAAATTATATTCTTAAGTAAACCCCACCTTAAGAGGCAAAATGTAATCTAAGGTCAATATACAATTTCAATGAATTCAGATATCCACTTCAGGACAAGACTGAGTAACAGGACAAGATTTACCATCATGCCTGAAACAACTAAAAACGAAACCAAATCCAAACCAAACCAAAACCAAAACAAGAAACTAGACAAAATACATAAAACAATGGTTTTCAAGACATGGGATATCAGGCAATGAAGGAGAGTGATTTTGAGAGATGGAAAGTAAATTAAGTAAGCCCTAAGATTGCCTGACCTTACTTTCTAAAGAGACTCTAAGACATGGTGCACAGAAGACAAATTAGGCAGAACACTGAAGTCTCCCTGAGCTGGAAAAATAGTTGTTAAAAGTCATAGAAGGGCAAGGCTGCATGAGTTTGTGTGACAGAGTATGGCAAAGATGAGGGCTCTATAAACAGAGCCCTCCAGAGATCTACAGAGGGTCCCTTTAAGTTTTCAGCTAAAGAAACTTCCTGAGTCAGGGAAAGAAGCACTCCTCATAATATACAAGACATTGGATGAAGCACTCAGAGAATTTTGCCTCAATAGTGGGGTAAACTTAGACCAAGACTAAACACTGCTCTGGTCTGCTAAACAAAGCTTAAAAGTAAAATGGAAAGGGATCAAACTATTTCCAAATAACTTTAGCTGTATCAGAAGAAAGCTTAATCATATTTATATGAATGCAAAAATATCCAACACCCCAGAAAGGTAGAATTCACAGTCTCTGGAATCTAATAAAAAATTATCAGACATTCATAGGAGCAGGAAACTATGACTCATAATGAGAAGAAAAATCAATTGAAATTTTCCCAGAAATAACACCATGATAGAATAGAACACAAGGGTATTAAAATAATTTTTGAGCTGAAAAATACCGGATAGGACTAACAGCAGATTAGCACTACAGAAAAATAGATTAGTGAACATAAAGACAAATAGAGACTATCCAAAATGGAATACAGAAACAAAAAGATTAGAAAAACAAATAAACAGAGCATCAGTGAACTGTGGGATAATTCAAGTAGCCAAATATACATGTAATTTGAAGGAGAGAAGAGTGAGAACAGAAAAAATCTTTAAAGAAATAATAGCTAAAATTTTTCCAAATTTGATGAAAACCGTAAACCCCCAGATCCAAGAGGTTTGAAGTACTTCAACCACAAGAAGTATGAAGAAAACTGTACCAGGGCATGTATAACCAAATTGCTTAAAATCATTGATAAACATAAAATCTTAAAAGCAGCCAGAGTAAAATGATACTACATAAAGGAACAAAAATAAGAACGACAGTCAACCTCTCAGCAGAAACAATGGAAGTCAAAAGGCAGTTAAGTTATACCTTTAAAGTATCGAAAGAAAAAAGAAAACCTGTCAATCTAGAGTTCTATATTCAGTGAAAATATTTTTCAAAATTTGAAGTGAAATAAAAAAGTTTTTTAACACACATCAAAGCTAAATTTCATAACCAGCAGACTTGTACTACAAGAAGTATTAGGGAAATCCCTTCAAGCAGAAGGAAAATGATACCAGATGGACACTTGCATCAGTTAAAAGGAGTAAAAAACAGCAAAAAATGGGAAGTATGTAAGAAAATAGAAAGACTTTTTTTATTATTATTTAATTCTCTGTGAAAGGCAGTTAACTTTTCAAACTAAAGTAGCAACTGGGGGGCCAGCCCAGTGGCACAAGTGGTTAAGTGCGTGCTCTCCACTGCGGCGGCCCGGGGTTCGCCGGTTCAGATCCCAGGTGCGCACCGACGCACCACTTGTCGAGCCATGCTGTGGGGCATCCCATGTAAAGTAAAGGAAGATGGGCATGGATGTTAGCCCAGGGCCAGTCTTCCTCAGCAAAAAGAGGAGGATTGGCGGATGTTAGCTCAGGGCCAATATTCCTCACACACACAAAAATAAAATAAAATAAAATAAAGTAGCAACAACATACTGAAGAGTTTAAAAAAATTGTTGAAATAAAACTTATGACAACAATAGAGCAAAAACTGGGATGGTATAAATGGAAGTATACTTTTGGAAGATTCTTATACTATATATGAAAATTGAATTAAATTAAATTAAAGATGTATGAATACTAAAAATCCTAAAGCAATCACAACAAATAATTTTAAAAAAGTTAAAGCTTACAAACCAAAAAAGGAGATAAATTGGAATAGTTTTTAAAAATCATTTAATCTAAAAGAAGGCAGAAAAGAGGGAAACAGGAAAAAAGATAAGCTCCACTACTGGAGGCCTGGGTTTGGATCCCGGGCACGCACCAACGCACCGCTTGTCTGGCCATGCTGAGGCTGCGTCCCACATACAGCAACTAGAAGGATGTGCAACTATGACATACAACTATCTACTGGGGCTTTGGGGAGAAAAAGGGAAAAAAAGGAGGAGGATTGGCATGGATGTTAGCTCAGGGCTGATCTTCCTCACAAAAAAGCAAACAAAAACAAAAAGATAAAAATAGGATAAATAGGAAGCAAATAGCAAGCATATTAATATTCACATTACATGTAAACGGCCTAAAAATGCCAAATGAAGATAAGAGATTGTCAGATCAGATTAAAACCAAGACCCAACTATATACTGTCTACAAGAAACTCACTTGAAATAATGTATGCGAGTAGGTTAAGTAAGATAATGAAAAAAGACATATCATGCTAACACTAAACCAAAGAAAGCTGGAAGGGCTATATTATTATTAGACAAAGTAGATTTCAGAACAAAGAATATTAGCAAAGATAAAGAGAGTCAATTTATCAGGAGGACATAACACTCCTGAATGTTTGTATGCCTAATAATGAAGCAAAATACAGGAAGCAAAAATGATAGAATTATAATGAGAAATAGACAAATCTGCAATTATAGTTGGAAATTTCAAGACGCTTCTCACAATAATTGACAGAATGGAGAGAAAATCAGTTGGATATAAAAGATGTAAATAACACTAGGGTTCAACTTGACCTAATTGACATTCATAGAACACTGTACAAAAGCAGAATGTACATTGTTTTCAAGTACACACAAGTACACACAAACATTTACCAAGATAGACCACATTCTGAGCTGCAAAATGTCTCAATAAATCTAACATGTTTAAAGTCATACAATGTATGTTCTCTGACCATAGGAAGATTACATTAGAAATGAATAACTGAATGTAAACAGAAAATTCCCAAATATTTGAAACATATTTATTTATAAAATATGTCTAAACACACTGTTAATTAAACAAGAAATCAAAAGGGAAATTTGAAAGGATTTTGGACTGATTAAAAATGAAAATACAACATCTCAATGAGTTTGGGCCCATATTTTTCTCCAGAGTTACTATCTTAATTATTCTTCTTGTAATGGCCATCTGTACATCTTCTCCATTCACTCTCTTTCTCTCCATCAAATTTTCAGGTGCTGCCTCTCCTGTCTGGCACCTACTGCTTATAATAGTAGAAGTTATGTGGAACATTGAGGGGTTGGGAAAAATAAAAGGATTCAGCTATGCCAAGTTTATTGACATGAACTTACTAAACATATATTAAGGGATTTTTCATTGACTAAATGATGGATTTTTGGAGCTTCTGTTGAAAAAGTCTCTCAGTGCAATTTACAGGAATGATATGCATCTCATTTTCAATTCTTATCACAGCATTTGAGCCCTTTAGACTTATTTTAATTATGCAGAATAATTTTTATTGGTGAT
Source organism: Ceratotherium simum simum (assembly GCF_057802395.1). Classification (NCBI taxonomy): domain Eukaryota; kingdom Metazoa; phylum Chordata; class Mammalia; order Perissodactyla; family Rhinocerotidae; genus Ceratotherium; species Ceratotherium simum. The sequence goes on from NC_141908.1 coordinate 15,102,031, forward strand.
CATGTTCTACAGAGAGTAGTATATATCAATTTGACCTTTTAATTTTCCATTCATTCACATTAGATACTAGAGAATGGTAATGTTTTGTGACTGACACCTAGGCATTGCCACATCTGTTTTTATTCTCAGCAATGAAAAATGCATCATTCATGTTTAAACTATACCCATATTTTCTAAAAATTTTCCCTCTGATTTATATGATTAACTTATTTAATGAGGCAGAAAGAAGGTCTCACACTTTGTGCTTAGTCACAAACAACGAGCGACTGGATAAACAGCAACTGCACATCAGTCTGCCTGACTTCCTATTATTATCTACCAGCAGGAATAAATTAAAATTCGATTCTGTTGTTACATCCATGTGTACACATTGTCATGATGCGTCACCATCTATTACAAGCTTGGCGCTTAGGTTTCTGGATTACCTTTACTTGACTGGACATAGAATTTTTAAAATAAGATTTATGAAAATCATAAAGTTGTACACTTGCAGAAATCAATCATGAATGGCAAAATCATCAAAAAAATACAAAGATATTCAACTATATTTTATTTTAACAAAATGAAGAAGTAGATGGCATACTAAAGGTAAACTGGAAAGTTTTAGAGAACCTACTATTCACTATCAGAATACTTACCACACTACATTTTAAATATCTATTTTATTTTCTTTAAAATAAAATTTCTTGAGGGCAAAAAGTAGCCTTGCCAAGTTTTGTACCCTAAGCGCATAGCACAATTCCCTACATACAGTAAGGGCTAAGCAAATATTTGTTGGACTGATGAATAAACTAATAATATATAATATGTAAAATATATTATATATAAAGAATATATATATGAAAAACGTTGGTGAATATTTACATAAAATGTTTGCTTTTTTCAATAATTTGTGGTTGTTTTGTGAGTTATTCATGTTACATAAATGATGTAATTGTTTTAAAACTCTCCATTTCTTCTTGTTAAATATTTAACTTACAAATTAAAGATGTAACACAATTCACTTTACAATATTTTTAAAATTCTTCAAAATATTTCAAAATGTCAGAATCGGACACTAGTTATTTAAATGTTGATGGTTAACATTGAAAATGAGGAAAGGCAGATCTTGAATATAAATAGAAGTAACATTTTTATTGATATAAAAATACAAAGAATGTTAATTTAGCTCTATAGAAAGTGTAAAGGTGGAGTAGGACGAATCAATGGATCTCAAAGTTTCATTGATGGATTCTACTTATTTTCTTGCTCACCCAAAGTCACACATGCCACAAACCAAGATCTGAAATATGTATTCATTTTCTCAGCTCTGAAACAATGGATGGCAGAGAGAGCTACCAGGTATTAATTATTTTCTTCCTGTATAATGGCAATGATTGGACTGGTTTTGGAATTACTCATAAGCATGAATGAGCTTAGAAGAATTTCGGATATTTTCAGGTGTGAGCATATTAGTTTTTTTGTTTTTTTTTTGTGAGGAAGACCAGCCCTGAGTTAACATCTGATACCAATCCTCCTCTTTTTACCGAGGAAGATTGGCCCTGGGCTAACATCCGTGCCCACCTTCCTCTACTTTATATGGGACACCACCACAGCATGGCTTAAGAAGCAGTGTGTCGGTGTGCGGCGGGGACCGAACCTGCAAACCCCCGGCCTCCAATGCGGAGCATGCACACAACCACTGCGCCATCGCGCCGCCCCGGTATTAGTTTTTTTAATGCTTTTAGAAACATTCAACATATGGGTGGGAAATTAAATTATTTTACCTCAACATTAAAATTGTTTAAATATCCACCAAAGATATTGTTTTATAGTGCTGTTGTGTGTTTAAAAACTGTTATAGTAGTGTATTTTATAACCATGGTAGCAACAAACAGAAATGAAGACCTACTTACAGAGCAAGTGATAAACACAGATCAAATGGGTTTTATGAGCAACAGAGTGGCTATATCCAAGGCTATTTACTGTAATGACAAAAGGAACCAATATAAAAGATACAAATTTATTCTTAACTACAGGTACTGAAAAGTCTTCTAAAAAAATTAACTAGATTTGTTTTTCTTTTCCACATTACAGAACACAGTTATTTTGGAAGAATTTTTTTTTTTTTTCTGGTGTTGTTAACACTCAAAAAATGAAAAATGTTAATGGTAACAATTCTCAACTGCAGGACTCATATCTCCTAATTTGTGTGTGTGCATGTGTATTTATTTCTATCTCTTTATGTCCCAAGCAGTCCTAGATGTAAAACAACAACTAAATTAAAGCTTGATGAATTAGATTTTTAAATTGTATGACTTTATTTTTCTACAAATTATTTTAGGCAATTTATTTGTTAAAAGTACATAGAGTGAATTAGTAAAAACAAGGAAAAAATAATTAAAACGGGGGCTCAACACCAGGTCCTTGCATATAAGAGATGAAGAAGGTATAAGAGAAAACACAAGCGTGAAGACCATAAAATATACTAGCTTAAATGTAATTGAGCTGGTAATTTGTCTCTGAGTTTAGGGCTGATCAAGGGGGAAAAAGGGACTGATCAATTACAAAAAAAAAAAAAAAATTCTTGTTCAAAATAGCAGTAAAAAATATACATATATACATACAAACGTAACATTTTGTCAGGGAAAATTGGACTGAATTGTTTAGAAGAGTAATAAATGCAACACTCACCCTTTCACTCACTCTTTTACCTGCACTGAAACAATTCAAAGCAAAGAGAACAAAACTTCCAACAGCTCTTGGGACACGTGTAAGTGTGGGGGTGGAGGATAAAAAAATAAATCCTTCTATAACTCCTTCCCATTTCATTTTAAAAATATACTTTCTTGAGGTATAATATACATACCATAAAATGCACCTATTTTAAAGGTATAATTTGATGTTTTCCTAAATATGTGCACCCATGTAACTTCTACCTCAGCCAAGATAAAGAATATTTCTATCACCCCCAAGATTTTTCTTATTCCCCTTTTCAATCAATACTCCCACATCTAATGAATTTTAGCATTTTAAACTTTATTCTTAAACTTTATTTGATTTTTTATCAGGAAGTATTATATGCTTTTGAAACTGCAAAGTATAACTGATTTTTTTTTAATGAATAGTATTTCTTCTAACATTCTACTCTTACACTCATCCACTGGGTAACCCAACTGGTAACCCAAATTAGAAGTTCGAATGTATAATTTTCCAAACTTATCATTGTATTTATTTAAAGACTTATCACATATACGAAATTTGTATTTCTTTAAATGTGATTTTACCACTTATGTTACTCTGAAACTTGCTTTTGTTCTTTTGCATTTCTATTTCTCTCACTTGATACCATGGACATCTCTCCAGAAGAATACTCATACATTCTTATTCCTCTAAATAGATGTATCTACTTTAACTTATCAACTTTTTATTATTGATGAAATATGCTTGATTTTAGATTTTTCTCTTCAAATAATACCACAGAAATGTCTTTTAGGGCCGGCCCTGTGGCTTAGCGGTTAAGTGCTTGCGCTCCGCTACTGGCGGCCCGGGTTCGGATCCTGGGTGTGCACCGACGCACCGCTTGTCCTGCCGCGCTGGGGCTGCGTCCCACATACAGCGACTAGAAGGATGTGCAGCTATGACATACAACTATCTACTGGGGCTTTGGGGGAAAAATAAATAAAAAAAAAATAAAATTATAAAAAAAAAAAAAGAAATGCCTTTTATATAAAATTATTTATTTGTGCTTATGTTGCCATAAAATAGATTCCTGATTGGAATTGCTGGGTATAAAATACTCTGTATATTTTTAATTATAACTGATATCACCAGGTTATAGCAATTTACATTTTCACCCAAAGCTAAAATAAGACTTTGGACTCTAAGTACTGAAAATATTATAGCATGCTTTTACTCCTACATATGTAATTTAAATTAAAACAAAACTAACAATACAATAAATGAAAGAAAATCCAATACCACTCTGACTTCTTGTGATAACTTTGTACATCTTTTAAAATGTTAAGTAGCAGAATCTTTAAATAAAATTTTGGAAGTCCTGCTTCTTTTAGAAATGTTGCAGTATTGTTCCCACCTGCAATAAACACCTGCTTTTGGTATAATTTTCTTAATAGCACCAGATGATATCAAATTTCAAAAAATTTGACAATCTGAAGGACAAAAAAAACATATCTCATATTCATTTTAATTTATATTTTTCTGACTGGTAGGTAAGTTTGAGAATCTTTTCATGGATTTAATAGCCTTTTCATTTGTGACTATGCTGTTTAAAAATAAATTTCAGTAGTTATATGCATATCATATGAAGCTAATAGTTGAGTAAGTATTCTTAGCTGTCATATCATATAATCCTATCACTATTCTGTGCAATTAGATATTATTGTTATTTGGCAAATGAGAATACCAAAGCTCAGAACATTTACCAAATTTTCCCAAGCTGACACTGTTAATTGATGGTCATTCTGTGCCTAGAATTCATTCTCCACGAATCTTGAGTCATTGAACAAATACAGCCTGACTTCCATCTCTGAGACAGGCATAGGTTAGGCCCCGAGGCAACAGAGGGGAACAAGAACCATTGTCTGCAATTAAGGATCTTACAGTCTCAGATCATATCATGCTTTCTAGAACATGCTTCCTCTCCTAACTTTGGCTGTCAAATTTTCCGATTTTACAGTAGCCCTTCAGCAGAATAGTGCTGAATACTGGGAGAGAGGAGAGAAGGAACATTTGTTGCTAGACATTTTTTCCCTCCTGGGGAACACCTTACGTATATCAAAGGGAAAGGTTCTAGAGGTTAGGTTCAGCTAGTGGGTATCTCACAAAATTGCAAAGCAGGGAGAATAAACTTATCTTTGTCACCCTTCCCCACTTGTGTATGCTAGGGGCACTAGTATGCAAACTCAAAGTAGAAATGTGCCCTTTAAGTTTTTAATGTCTGGTTTTCTTAACATCTGTTTATGCAAAGTGGGATATCTGTTGTTTGATAGTTGTTAGCTCATTAATTGTTTAGACTCTTATCATGTGCTGAGTATAGAGGGACAATGGAAATATAAAGAACAAAATAAAGTTTTGTCCCCTGTGAGGACTTGATAGAAGAGAGAGCCAAGTGACTAGATGTAGCATCCTCTGGGGTGGGAGAGAACAACACAGAAGATGCTCTAAGAGTGACACTGGAGTTCAGGTATTGGGAGAAGAGGAGTATATAAAGGATAGAGGGAGGAGTACATAAAGCAGAAGAATTGGCATGGACAAAGGCCTCAAGATAAGTAGCGACAAGAGGTGAGCAAGGAAAGAGCAAACTTTTCACGCAACTGTAGAGCCAAGTATGAGGAAAACGGTGGCCAGGGCCAGATCTTCAAGGGTGTTGTAGCAACTTGGTTTTATTCAACAGGCAAAAGGAATCCCCAGTTGGAATTTAACCAGGTAAGTGAATGATGAGATTTGGCTAAAGAAATCTCATTCTAGTTGTAAAATGAAGGATGGCCTGGAGAATGGAGCAGTTCAGAAGAACTCAGAGGGACTTTTGGAGGCAATCTGGGAGAGGGACAAGAGTCTCAAGAAGTGGCAGTGGCTATATTGTTGAAGTCTGCCTCTCTCTTCTCCCCAAAACCAGTCACCCATTCTCTCAAGGTTGCTCTCCCTACTCACTCACTTACACATTCACTCTCACGTTCATTCAACTAATATTTATTTTGCTCCTTTTATAAATAGTGAGGATACAGCAGTAAGCAAAACAAAGTCTCTGCTCTCATGGAGGTTACATCTTTACAAAACAACTTCCCCATACTTCATGAAATGTCTGTTTCAGTGCTTAGTTATTCCAGGAAGATTTTCATTTTTCAGCACCCAAAGGAAAACATAACTTTTGGTGACATTTCAAGCACTAAGTCAAAAGGTGAGATATTTTGGATCAAAAAAACACTTCACTTTCTTGAAATTATATCACAGAGGTAGCTAACTGCTTTCCTACTCATGACACTACATGTACTGTCACAGTTTCAACATTTGTTGACAATCTATTTTCTTCAAACCTTTTATCCTGAATATTTTAATGCATTTTCTCATTTATTCATTATAATGACATAACGAATTCAGGATTGAGATAGCCAGAATAAAGACTCCTCAAAAGATGTCCACGTCCTAATACCCAGAATCAGTAAATATGTTACATTACATGACAAAAGTGACTTTGCAGATGTGATTAAGTTAGAAATATTGAAATGGGGAGATTATCCTGAGTTATCCAGGTGGGATCAATGTAATCACAACACGAACTCTTAAAAATGGAGAACTTTTCCTGGTTGTTGTCAGAGAGATGGATGTGACAACAGAAGAAAGGTCTGAGAAATGACAGCTTGGGAAGGATTCCTATTGCTGATTCTGAGATACGGGGGGTTTTGTGTTAGGAACAGAGTGAGGTCTCTTGGGGCTTTCCAAGCTGAGAGCTAGCAAGGAAAGAGAGACTTGGGTTCTACAACTGCATGGAACTAAAGCTGCCAAGAACCTGAATGAACAGGAAATGGATTCTCCCCTGGACCCTCCAGAAGGGGAGGCAGTCTTGCCAGCATGTGGATTTTAGCCTGTTGAGACCTGCACTGGAGTTCCTATCTACAGAACACATTTGTGTTGCTTAAGTCACTAAATGTGTGGTAATTGTTTTACAGCAGTAATAGGAAACAAATACAAGGATTATGATGACATTGTTTAATAGATGAGGAAATGGAGGCTATTAATTTATTATTATTAAATTAAGCTATTGTGTCCATTTGAGGCAGTGAAGTGACTGAGCTAGGATTTGAACCTAGTGTACTCTGATTTTAGCGCCCCTACTATTTCCTCTATCATAGAATTTACTTGAGTTTGAGCATTAGGTTACTTATGTTAATAGCTGACAGCTTAGAAAGTATATTTTATTTGAGAAATTAATTTGTAGACTGTGACATAGGATACCATGAGATTGATGTGTTTCAAGGAGATAGAACAATTTTGAAATCAAAGATAATTTACAGACGTTAGACGGGGGAGCAAAAAAGGGAACTTTGTGTCTGAAAAAAAAAAGTTACAGGGAAATTGGTTCATTAAAACCTTTACTGAAAGATTCCTCTTGGTACAGAAGAGAAAATTGAAGCCTAAGTTTTAAGCGACTTGCTCATGGTCATTGAACAATTTGGCAGAGCAGGGACTAGAATCCAAATTTACTGTAAAGCAGAAAAGTTCCCCTTAAGAAGAGATGAGAAGATGACAGATGTATAGGAGATGTGTGTGTCAAGGGAGTTGGGTTGGGGAGCTGGTGAGATATAGGGAATCATGGAATTCTGCTTGTCTCTGTGTGTACGCACATATCTACGCTCACCCTTAATCCAAGATAATCAAAACGTGTTTTCTCTCTGGATTATAAAATGCGTACCAGTTTTATACAGAATTATTGGAAAATATAATTTAAAAATATAAAAAGAATGATGAGTTATAATCTATAGCATTTTTTTTATTTGTGCATCTAAATTACTCTTCACCCTTTTTCCCTTAGTTCTGCACCCTAAGAAGCTGACCCTTACAGATGTATTGTTAGGATCTTTGTTCCACCGGCTTCTGATTGGTTTCAGAGAATGAGATCAGCAGGCTCACTCTATCTGCTGGGGATCCACCCCATGAAGCTTCCTTCTGTAATTTCCCTGCTCTGTTCTTGCTTCTTCAGGCCAAGATATGGTAATAATTCCTTGCTCTTAGTAGCCCCAGAGTGCTGCACTATCCCTTGTTGGTACCACAAATTAGCTCTTTTTTTTTTTCACTTGCAACTTAAAGCTTGCTGCTCACTATAGCAAGAAATTTCATTAAACCTAGAGAGTAATATATTCTTGATGTAAGAGTCTGCAGCAACGTATCCAAAAGTACTGTGGGGGCCCACCCAGTGGTGTAGTGGTTAAGTTAAGTCTGCGTGCTCCGATTTGGCTGCCTGGGGTTCCTGGGTTCGGACCCCAGGTGCAGACCTACGCACTGCTTATCAAGCCATGACGTGGTTGCGTTCCATATAAAGTGGAGGAAGATGGGCACGGTTCTTAGCCCAGGGCCAATCTTCCTCGGCAAAAGAGAAGAGGATTGGCAACAGATGTGAGCTCAGGGCTAATCATCCTCAAAAGAAAAAAAAGTATTGTGAAGAAACAGGAAATAGAGTTGGTAGTATTCAGAGAAATAAATCATCAAAAATGCAAACAGGATTATTTTGAAAGTCCTAAGTTCTTTAATATATTTATTAATTTTTTATTCTAACAATATAACTATTAGGACAGAATTTATATGAAAGAGAAGTATTTATTTGAAAATACTATGAACCTCTCCAATGGGCACAGTAAAGTAATATATTCTAGCATACACCCTGTCAACTCATCCATTGTCCATGTAAAATGCCGTATTATTTTCAAGAAAACCGGAAACTGTGTCTTTTGCTGAACATGAGGGCAGGATTCTCTTGCAATTCACCACTACAGATAGTAGCAAGCAATGTTCTTAATATTCTATCCAATTAGATGTTGACAATGGAGGGAGAAGGCTGTTATTCGACTTAGCCTTGGCAATAGACTAGAGAACAACTTCCTACCTTGGTCAAGGCAATTGACTATTCAGCCTTAGTTTTCTCATCTTTTAAAACAGTTATAATTTTCTGTGCCCTAACTACTGCCTTATAAAGTTCCTGCAAAGCGCAAAAGAGGAAAAACACATGATACTACCTCAAAGTTAGGTATTCTTAAGGTAAGACACCTATGGAAGACAACAGATTTTGGTTTGGATTATGAATTTGCCTACTGCTTTATGTGAGCACCATTAAGGCTATATTTGTCAAACCTTAGACGCCCAGATTGGAGTTAAAGTTGCTTTCATATTATCAGACTGTAAAGAACTCCTGCTCAGGTTGGGGCAGCCTTTGGCTACTAGACTCTCAAGTACTTTCTATGGAAACATGTGAGGCATGGAGATCTCAGACTGAGTCCTTTTTGTGGTTTTCAAAGTAAGTACTGTCAGCCATATAAGTAATAAATAGAAATTCAAAAGCAAGGACTTGATAAACACATGCATGTGGTTCTTCCAAAGCCAGGATCTGACTAAATAGACAAATTCAGTCAACTCATTGTAAATATAGACACAGTTTCAGCCTGCTTTTGCCAAATATTAGAAATTAATAAAATTGCTTCATGTCACTCTTCCTATGTAATTTTGTTGGTTTGGATCGCTGTTACAATTCTCTTCTGTAAACTCTCATAAATTAGTTGTTCTGAACCCATTCAAAACTTAGAATTTTCTGTATCAGTGATTATTGCTCCTATTAGAGAAAAGAAGCAAGCTGTGACTTGACAAAGAACCTCCATATTTAAAATCATTCAGCAGAGTGATAGCAAATTCAAGATTCTTTGCCCTCAAGATTATAGAAGCAGACACCACTTTCCCTTTTCCCTCCAGATCTCCTCCCTCATATAAACAGAAGCTCTTCCTTCCATCCCACCATTCCCATTTCCAGAATTTATAATTTATGCAGCCAAGGTTGTTTTCATATTGACTTCTTTTGTTTACCATTTTACCAGTTCTTGGTTCTTTGTAAAATATATATATAAATTTGGGTTTGTTATAATTGTAGTGTTACAATTTTTCAAAGGAGAAGTTTCTCAGAAATGTGTCCCATCTGTGACCTTTATCCAAGAAAGCTGACATCTTTTTGCAATATTTAAATTTCTTATAAACGATGTAATGATTATATTGACTAGGGGAAGCAAAGGTACCCTTTTATATTGGAGTAACAAAAATTATTGTTCTACCTACCACTTTTCCTAACATAAACTAATAGTGCAAACTAAATTCAGTGATTCCCTTAGGAAATTTGTCGTTAACTAAGACATGCTACTACAAATTAAAATATTATTAACGTAGTATATATCTAGAAAATTTCAATTTGGACTATGGATCTGCCCAGTCGATAATCTGAATACTTAAGCCTGTACATTGAAAACCACAGAGTTATAGATTTAAGTACCAATATTGCCTAAAATATAAAGCCAGTAAAAAAGAAAATGCCTGGTGTCTTTTAAAGACATTAAAAGCTGTCCTCAACCTCTATTTCATACAATTTCTATTTTTTGGTAACTGAAGTCAAAAAAGAAGGAAAAAACATAAAAAAGTGAATGTCTGACTTAATATTTGCATGTGTTTTGTCTCTCAATCATCTTTTAAATGGATAAACTCTCCACCCTCTTGGGCAATTTATAATGTCATTATTATATTTATACACTACAGTCTATGACAAAAAAAGAAGAATGCGATTTACAGGTAGGGAGATCAAAGAATATTTCAGATGTGAGGGTATAGGATTTAACTGAAGAGTGACAGATGATTACACCTCACTTCAAGCCACCTGTGATATTAAAAATAAATTAAATCCCTGGAAGCAAAGCAAAGCCATTCAGTTTCCACACCCATCTGTAAGCTTGATGTTTATTACTTTTGCACTAGCAGCTTAGAGAAATATCCTTACATAGATTGATTCTTTCAAAGCTTGAAAGAAAAGGCCTTTGTGAGGGGGCTAAGAGCAATCTTTCCAAATAGCTGAATCCTAGAATTCTTAATCTTTTCACATTTGTATCTTAAGTGTATAGTTTTCATTATTTATATAAAAGTGAGAGTTTTATCTATTTGGTTATACCTATCAGACTTGCAAATTTACAGGTAATTTTTATTCTAAAAATGTCTACGAAAAATAGTATCTAATCAAGCACAAGGAATAGCAGAGACACTTAACTTATACACGCAGTTTACATTGAAAATGGACAGAATCTAACGTGTACACTAGAGGAAAGACGAGAAAACACTGATGGTGTTTCTAAAGTGTGTCTCCCCCTCCCCACCAGCCAGGCACAATTTTCACAATCAGTTTTAGAGAAAAACAGAACATTGCGTGAAGACCACTGAGGAAAAATATATAATTTTGACTCTCTTTGACAAGCTGAAGATTGGCTATAGAGGTAGGTGAATTAGTCATCTGCATATGTTGATTACTTTAGGGAGATTATACAATTCTCTTCCCAGTATCTTTATTTTTGTTTAGAATCTCTTTAAGCAGAAGACCAAATTTTTTATTTACCTATTAGAAATAAGATATAGAATTCACTTCCTTTGGGAAAGGGAAAATAATGGCATTTAACAAGTTCAATCCAACCAAAATATATTAGGTCAACTCCTGTTCTACGTATGAAAGAAACAGAGTTAATCAAGGCATAGAGTCCTCACTCCCTAGTAGTTTACAGAGTGGAGTCAAAGTTGTAATCATATGGGTTATGTTTGCCACAATAACATTGTGTAGCAAACATATCTGCTGGTCAGCTGGTTGTCAGTTTGTCCAAGATGGCCTGACTGAGATAACTGGGACAACATGGTTCTGTTCCATGTGTCTCTGATCTTCCAGCAGGCTAGTCTGAGCAGGTTCTCATGGCAATGGCAAAAGGCTAGAGTAAATAAGCTTCAGTCTGCAAGTGCGTTTCAAGCCTCATCTTGCATCATATTTGCTAACATTCCATTGGCCAAAGTGATTCACATGGCCCAGCTCGGAGTCAAAGTGGGCAGATACCACAAAGTAACATTGCAGAAGGAAACAGAGAAGGGTAATGAATTTTACCAACATTTTTTCAATCTAACACAAAAGTTGCATACAGAAATAAATGCAGTGTAGTAAGTACAATATTAGACTTGATAAGGTAGACAATAGATGTAATTCAATTTGTAAAACTGCTATGTTGTAAGAGGAATCTTTCTGGAGCCGGTAATCTCTGAGGAACTGAGATTTAAAGATAAAGTGTCATTTCCCAGGTCCCCAGAGGAAATAATAGCATTTCAGATATTGCGAATATGTGGAATGTGGATATATGGAAAGAGTATAATTGGTAAGTGTAGCTATAAGGAAAGCACACGATAGTATGTCAAGTGCAGATGTGGGTGACAAGGACAGCATGAGTGCTGAAGAATGGCAGTTGGGGATCTAAGAGACAGGAAATTGGGAGCCACACTCTGGAGAGTGTACATGCCATGGTGGATAATTCTCCTTAGAGTAAATTTTAATAGGGTGGGAGAGGAGGAGCAGTGAGATAGCCAGAGGGCACCAGGTGCGTGAAAGGGAAGAGACGGCTGTGAAAAGGCAGCCATGGAAGTTCCCAATATACATTCTACTGCTTCGCAGTATTTTTGAGACTTAGTCCTGATCACAGTCATTTTAAATTAAAAACATATATCTAAAGGATTTTTCCCTAGATAATTTTCTCACGTAATTTGAGAATACTATGCTACTCTACATAGTAATTACACTTACCCCACTTCTTGTACCCAGAGTTTTAATGCACTTTTTCAAGTGCATTAAAAATACGCTTTTATATTTTATACATATACACTAACCACTAGATTCTGCAGAGGCAAAGCAAAAACATAAGATTGTAAGTTAACAACAACAGCAAAAACCAGAGTCTAGAGAATTGGGTTTTCTAGTTTGGTTTAATGAAAATGAAATCACTGTCCTGAAATAAAGCCTAAGTTAGTCCCATGAAGAGTCAATTTAATGGCGGGAAGATGAGGTACAGTAGAGGTGCAGATCAGGAACATGGAGCAATACTCAAGATGATGGTGATGAGGGATAAGGCTAATCAAGGAGGAAATGGTGAGACTGATGAGTCAGCTGCCATGCAAATATATGGAGAGTCAATTTGGATTTCATGTGCTTTGCAATTGCTTCTTAAAATCCACTCACATGTGCAAACCCATGTGCACACATGCATGTGTATACACACACACACACAAAGACTGTCAAATAGTCGTACAAACTGTGAGTAAATTAAAGGGAAGATAACATGAATTTCCAAGCACATGCATGCTATACAAATCATGTGCATAGGATAAAATTTGGCTTTATGTAAAAAGGAATGGATACTTTCATTAAAACATTAATCACACTGAATAAATACACAATCAAAATTCATCTAATATCTTCATTGAATTTACAGCCTAAATATAATAAGACAGTACCATTTTCAGTTTATTGATTTTATTTAAACTTGATTCTTTAAAGCTTTGAAAATCTGTGTGTACATGTTATCAGATTTTGACGTGGAAAGATCTTAAGGGTAGATCACTGATTTATTCGTTCATCCCTGAAATAAAAAAAAAGTATTACTCACTCTGGCTGTACTAAGTACCAGGGAGGCAATGAAGAATAAGTCACAGCCCCACTTTTAGGAACTCATGGTGTAGTAGAGAGAGTAGATGCAGCTAAATGGTAGACTGCAACGTGACAAATGGAATATTAGGAGCAGATCCCAGGAACCGTAGGACGAAAGCAGTGAATGATTATTTCTGCAGTTGTTCTTGTTGATTCCGAGGGTTCACAGAGTGACAACTGATCTAAGAAGTAAAGGATAAATGAGAGAGAGAAAGACACTCCAAAAAGGGCGAAATAGCTTGGGTACAAATGTCAAAGGGCATGACATATTCAGAGAACTGCAAATAGCTGGGTGTAGTTGGAAAGTGACCTTGAGGAAAACTAACATAGGAGAGAGAAAGGAGCCGCAGGCCCCTTCTTCCCTGTGGAGTTGTTGACACAGTAACACCCAAGTTTATGGAATAAATAAAGTATTCATGCATGGATACCACTGACTATCCATAATGAGTTCACAGGCTAATGCTCTGTAATTATTGATGGTATCACAATACCTTCCAAAGCCTTCAATTTTAAAACTCTTTTTAGTTCCATTTCCTTTTTCTGTTTTTTATTATTTTCCCCACTAAGGCAACTCAGTTATCAAACTCTGCTCATTTCTTTTTTGGATGTCTCTTGGATCTGCTGACTAGCCCAGGATCTGAAACCTGCTATTTATTTTCAGACGCTTCTTAGTTACCCTGGGTGCAGAAAATCTCAGCTGTCTGTGGGGCAGGGAGGGCAGAACTTTTAGGTGTTCTCTGTAGGAGGCTGACATTAATGTATTTCACGTTCAAGAACTTCCCATTAGGGAGCTCTGAACAAGAAGCCAGGGTTGGTTATTTTGTGAACCAGGCAAATGCCTAAAATTTTACTGACTATAAACAAAGATGAACCTGTAAGCTGACGTGCGGAAGAAAGCATTTTTACTCTGGGCACTCCTAGTGGTCCTATTAGGACCTCAGAAAGTCCTTCCTCTTTGACACTTCTTTATTTCCTCAACCAAAGTTCCTTATTCACCCCAGCTTCCACAATAGCCCTATGCGGCATGAGTCAGCTCTCAGGCCATTGATTTTGGACTCCTATTTGTTACATTCGACCTGGTTTTCACTCTACACAGGTGCTGGTGGTCTGTTGCTGCATACCTCTGCAGCCCATTCCTTGTTTCTGCCCAGCTAGGTCCCTGCTGTCTGTGGACTTGCCTGAACATGACTATATTCAGATACTGTCTTTTGGTGTTTTTAATAGTCATCACCAAGTCTCCACACAATTTCTCCCATCTGCTACCTGTTTCTCTTTTCTTCCCATGCTTATCTCCATAAAGTTCTCAAAATTATTTCTGTCCTCTAGTCAATATAATCTCTTTATTTTCCTTGTATTTGCATTATTTATTCTCGTTCCAGCTAATTTATGTATATATATCAAGCTTGGAATGCTTCATCCATAATAAATTTTCTCTGTTTCTTTTTTTATTAGTTGCTAATAATTCAATCTACCTCCTGGGGTTTGTAGCCATGCAGTCAAACAAAGCTAATATGGTGCCAGCACTAAGATAGAGGTCCACTGTAAATGTCGTGGTAGAAATTTCTAGTCATTACCCATTCTCAATTTCTATGACTACTCAAGGATATTATCCTTCCTTGTCCTTTTTGCCATTTACTTAAGTGAAAACCAGTGAATAATTCTAGCTAATGGCTTTTCAGGAGAAGTAACTTTAATCACTTGCAGGCCAATGACTTAAATTATTGGTGTAAATACTCCAGAACTCTCCACTTCTCCCTTGATGATCATGGAGTCTGGACTACTGAGTCACAACTGAGAAGACAGCTGCCCTGGACAGTTGGCCAAGCCTATGGTTGACTTTGGGATAGAAGTAAAATGTTCCTGCTTTAAGAAACTGATATTTTGGGGTTGATATGTTACTGCAGCATAACCAAATCTACACTTACTGATAAAAATATGGAATATTCTGAAAAATTTCTAAATAATCTCAGTTTGTATGATCGTGATTTGGTCTCATCTGTTATTCATTTATAGAGACATCATAAAAGTTTATCTTTTAACAAATGTATTCTTCAATGTATAGAAATTTTATTTGTTATATAGTATATGCAACAGAAGTGCCATTGGTTGTTTGCTATTTATAAATGTTAAGTGCTAATAAAAGCCTATTAAAAAATGTTTTGAGAAATAACTAAGAGCTTGAGTCTCCACAGAGCAAGAGAAACAGTAACAGAATATTAGTAGCAGCAATACTAGAGACAGCAAATTCAATGCATTATTGAAGGCTGGTCTGAGGTCAAAGAATATGAGGAAGGAGCAGAAACTATCTTCAGGAAAAAACAAGATGTTAACTTCAAAAGAGCGTCTGAACTATGAGGGGAAAGATTCTCAGATTGAAAGTAGTCAAGGCTCTTACATAGAAAAGTGCTGAAAAGAAAAAGAAAAAAGGTTACTGCTTTAAATACTTGAATGTGGAAAAAGACATTAATAGAAGGAAGTTATCAGGTAACTCTTGGGCATGAAAATAATTGTATTTAGAATGATAAAGAAATCAGAGCAAACTCAAGTGTAAAATCTCCACTGTTGATAAACGTAACATGTAGAAAAAAAGGAAATTGGAGAATCACAAACAAATTTAAAGTCAGGAAAGTAGTAAAATAGATAGATGGAGAGCTGAAAAGAGATAGAAAGGTAGATAGGTAGATAGATAGATAGATAGATAGATAGACAGACAGATAGACAGACAAACATATATTCAAGTAATTTTTTCTCACATTCCAATTTAGATTTTAATAGAATGTCATCAGAGAAGATTTAGCATCTCCCCATTTCCAGTTTCAGTATGTGACTGTGTTGAAAATTGCACTGTTAATATGTCCGAACTATGATTATATGGTCATACATGTGTTAGTTTTACAAAGAAAGAAGCTGTTTCTTTTTATAAGACTTCAGTCTATTTAAATTGTGCAACAAAAGAAAACTAATTAGCTTTGGCACAAGGAACATGAATAATTAATGCAGGTTTGTTTAGTTATTCACCTTGATAGCAACTAATTCAGAGAAAGGAAGGAGAAGTACAGTTTACAACAAAACAAATACAAGAAAAACACATCATTAGTGATGATGAGAATAATTTTGATGAGATGAAGAAGAAGAAGAGAAGGAGGGAAGAAGGAGGAGGAGGAAGGAAAACATGTCACAGAAGATGTATGGCAAGTTAAGAAAGTTAAGTCTTCCACTCTACAACTTGATCCATTACGGTTTAGTATTAGAAATGAATAAACTGATAAAGTTTGCTCTATATTTCTGAAAACAACCAAAAACTCCGGTAGTAGTACACGTTTGTAGTCAAAACCAAGCATTTTAGAAAGAATTTTAGTACAAAGCCTCTAGGATCAGTGAGAAAAGATTAATTACAAGTAGATCGCTGCTTTATTTTCAACTACTGTACCAGTGGGAAATATTACCTTAAATCTTAATTGTGATTATGATTTCCATAATGGGCCATCTACAAACTAGTCTCTCTAGTTAGGTTTCTCAAATAGATTTTCTGTACCTCCGTTAGAGTGATCTTACATGAATCTGATCTAGTAACCCATCTGCTCAAAATTCTTTGATCATGCTATTGTTGTGTTAACACAAGATACTAAGCCCTTTACAACTTGGCTGCAACAATCTTTCCAGACACATGTTCTATCACTATCCCCAGAGTTAAGCAACAATCAATTCTTAGTTCCTACGTTCACCTTCTCTCTTCTTCTGGTGCATCTTTCACTTTCTCTACCTGTGGACTTCCAATTCATCCACCAGGTCCAGATCACACATGATCCCCTTTATAAAATTTTCCTCAGTGGAGAGTGAATTTGCAGGGAGTAAAAAAATAGCTAAAGTATAAGAGAGCCTTGCATAGATCCATGATGATAATGTTCCATAAACTGACAAATGTGATTAATTCAACCTCAATAAAACTAAAAAAGAAAAATAAAGGAGAAAAAGGAGTAAAAAAATTGCCACCACCAAACCTCCTGTCAGAATAACCCATTTCTCTGATCTGTAGCTCTCTGTCTTCTATCATCACAGTCTGGTTAGTAATATAATTTAGTTTATGTTTGTTTTTGCCACTATATAACAATCTTCTTAGGGAATAATACTATTTGGTTTATTAGATTATTGTTGTATGTCTGCTACACCATTAATATAGCAAGGGGTTAATAAACATCTTTGGATTTGAATTGACTAATTCACTGTCAACTCAGGCTGAAGTTTGCTTGCCACTGAAAATGAACGAGTCTGAAAATATCACAGAGATGTTAGCTCTATCCCAATTATTACAAATTCTAAATATTTATTGGGTTCAAACAAAATGTAAGAAACAATGTATTTTGATAGACAGAAGGGCTAATTATACAATTTAACCATTGTACAATACCACTAACCATTCAACCATTTAACCGTTTAGAGGTCGTATGTGACCTTTTCACAAGAATATTCATAATGGCGATGTAGAAAAAAGCCAGACTGAAGCTGATAGATGAGAAAGTGTAGACAATATTGGTGGTATGTTATTGAGAAAGAAAAGAAAAAGGAATGTATCTTGGGAAAAGGAGTCAAAAAAAGATTTTTTATTAAGAAGCAAGGTTTTGAGTATGAATGCATGCTTAGAATATGGATTAAGTAGGAGTGTACAAGAAAAAAATGATAATTTATGGTATAATGTCCTGAAGAATCTGGGACCAAGGTACTAGAAGAAAGGATAGTCTTGGCTTTTTGCCATCTCTCTTTCTCACACATATGCCGTCAGCTTATTACTCTTCTTGGTAAAGGGTTATATAGCCAGAAATAAAATAATAGAAAAAAGGAAGAAAGGAAGGGAGGAGAGGAGAGGAGAGAAATCAAGCAGTGAAGTTATATAAAGTTATAACTTAGAAAAACTTGCTCAATATTGGAGAGGTTATATCAAGTGTAAGGCCCTAGAAGAGAATTAATAATTTAAACAGGTGATGAAATTTGGGTTCAGGAGAAGGTTGGGAAGGGAAAGACATGATGAGTATGAGAGAAAGTGTTTATGACATAGAGTGAACAAAGTTGATGATGTGGAGCAGAGATGGAGCTGGAAAAAAGTTCTAGGATTTAACTTTTCTAGTAGCTCTACTGAAGTATAATTTGCATCACATAAAATTCATCTGGATATGTGCACACTTCAATTGAGTTTTTGGCATGTAATTTTTTTCTAAAATCCTTAATGGCAATTAGAAAATCTATCCCATAGTAATGCATTTGTAAAAGTCATCTTTAGCCTTTTGTAGATACTCTTAAATGCCTAGATTCTCATTACCTCTATTTAATTATGCTATTTATTTGTATTATTTACCTTTTTGTTGTTAAATGATGAGTTTGGTAGTTTTGTTGTTATTTTTATGGACTTGTGTTCATTATAAATAAGTTGCTCTTTAGATCTGATTGGTCGTGGCAGTTAAAATAAAATCATGATCACTCTTTTGGAGTAATTTGCAAATTCTTATACTCCCTACATAATTACATCCAGAAGGGTTTATGAGATGGAACTTCAGGGAAGCAGGGTGTAAATGATATTACTGAGAATCCTGGAAAGAACATGAATGCAATGACCTCCTCCTTAAAAGCTTGCTAGGCCTTAATTAAGTTTTGTGGTGATTACTGTAAACTCAAGGCCTGGCTCAAATTGAAAAGAAAATCTACACTTAACAAACAATAGCCATTTTGATCTCAGTTTGTCACACCTTTCAATGCTTTTAAAGTTTCTGGAATAGGCTTATTGGACTTTAAATAAAAGGAAAATAAAATATAAATATGACATTTATTAAATTGTCATATTTTACTATTTAATTATTTTAACTTCAAAAAAGACAGGTTCACTTTTAATCAAAATTATTTCAATTGCTGCTGTAGGTTTATCATCTCAAACTATGATACATGAATTACGTGCACACATTTCAATTATAAAGACTACTTAACCATGCACTCTGACAGCTACATCACAGAGTATGTCTTTAGTTAATCTAACACTGAGGATCAAGGCATCCTTTTAAAATTTTCAAATTCTGAACGCTCAGAAGTATGTGCATTAATTTTTTTAGCTAATTTTATAAATCTATTTTCCTATTTTAATTATGGCCATGTTATGATTAAATTTGAAGACTCATATACAACGTGCATTTTCATGAAAGGATAAAACTATATATATTACACACACACACTGTTATATATATATAACAACAGTCATTCTTTTACTATGTCCTCAACATTTAATACATTTGCGGGGTTCAGCTCCAATGTGACTTCCTCCAGCCTGTCTTTCTGTTCTAACAAACGTGCAAAGAACACGTTCATCATCCATTATATCAGTCCTGGGCTATTTCCCTCGACCTAATTCACCACCTATTTCATTCATTCAGTTGACATTTACTGCATGCCTGCTCTATGCCTGGCATTGTACTCAGCACCGTCCAAAGGAGGCAGACTGAGTCCCTGCTCTGGTCAAGTTTACATTCTAGTGGAACAGACAACACATATCTAATCAAATAAGTAAGCAAGATAGTTTAGACTGTCCCAATTGCTGTGAAGAAAATATACAGGGTGATAAGATAGGAAGTAATTTAGGAGCCCTCTTTTAAATAGCTGCCCAGCAAAGTCTGCTTTGAGGAGGTGATACTGAGTGGAGACCTGAAGGAGATTGAGGTAGACATTGAAGGACTTGGGAAGAACCTTCCAGACCAAAGGGAAAAAAGTGCAAGACCCTGTGAGAAGAAAGTGTGTGGGCTAATTGGAGAACTAGAAGGAGAATAGTATAACTGGAAATACTAAGTGTAGGGAGGGGAGGGGAAGTGTGAGAATAAATGAAATGAGGTTAGAGAAAGCCAAAATTATTCAGTCATTGGGCCTTGAAAAGCAGTTTGGATTTTATTCTATGGTCTGTGGAAATGCACTGATTTTTCTCTTTTTTAGTAAAATAGATTTTATGCAGGGGAGTGATATGATCTCATTTCTAATTTAAAAATCTCTAGAGTGTGTCATGGAGCACAGTTTGAGCAATGGCGAGAGTGGAAGCTGTGCAAATCTACATACGGCTGGCTGTGGCGGTGCTCTAGGCGAGAGAGAGTCCCACCTTGGACTAGGAAGCTGGGGGAAGGGAAATTGGGAGAAGTGGTTACATTCTAACTTTATTCTCGGTGAAGCTCAGGGCTTCCTAATGGCTCTGACATCAAAGCAGGGAAATGAGGGAAAGAAGAAACTAAGGTAATGCACAATGGTGACTAACATTTTTTTTTTCCTTCTTTTTTTACCCTCTTATTTTTTGTACACAGAGAAGAATATTAGCAGAAAAATACGTTGGAGAATACAAAAGTTACTTAAAATGGATTTGGTATTACTAGCAATTGAGAGGTCTTTTCATTACAATTAACAGATATTTTAAACTACAGACTGATAGGCTTTTTACCAGTAATTTTTGTGTTTTTATTCTTAACATGCCCGTGGGATTGATACACTGTGCTAACTTGCAGCTATGACCATTTGTGTTCCTTTTTTTTTCCTTTTTCTTTTTGCTCAAATCTGTTACAAACTGCAGTCACCTTAAGTACTATTCCTTCTAGTCCAATCTGACCTTTTGAACCCAAAAGCAGCAGTCACAAATGTGCACCAGGTTCACCCCACTCCACAGCCCAGGGTTTGTATTTTAAATGAAATATACACATTCTAGCAAAAATGCAAGAAAAATGCGGCTCTTAGAAGAAGACCAAGCATCAATGATTCTGGTGAGAAAGCTTATCCTTTTCTGCATTAATTGTCAGGCAGGAGTTTAGAAGCAACCAACTATATCTCTTTAGAGTTTAACACTGAGTGGCAGCAAAATAGAACCAAATCAGATTTATTGGTATGGCCTATTAAAGTATTAAATAAATAGAGGAACCAGAACTTCCAAGTTCTGGCAAATGGGTTTGTGGTAGCAAATTAAAGTTATGAAATCTTGGGTCCATCTGTTTCTGCAGTTTATATGACACTTGATTATCCCAAGTACCTATTTCAGTCACCCAAAGGTAGTTTGTACAGAAAGGCCATGGAGCCTATTGGTTAGGTCAGAGCACATGGTCTGTGGAGCTACACTATCTGGTCTCAAACTCTAGCTTAGTTCCTTGCTACCTGTATGACACTGGGGAAATTACCTAACATCCCTTAGCTTTTTCAACTCTAATATGGGCCTGATAATAGGATTAAATTCTTAGATTATTATCATAATTGAATGATTTAATATGGGTGAGACAATTTAAAAAGTGCATGGCTAGTGTAAGCTCTATATATGTATTATCTATTTTTAGCATTATTTTGCTTTTTCTCCACTTTTCTGGTTATTCAGTCTACTAGGCAGTGCCCTACTCAATAGTAAAATTCATTGACAGCACTCCATTTTATATAGTGGATGAAAGCCTTCAACCATGTGTAAAGCCTAAAATGACCTTAGGGGAATGCAATTTATATTATAATGGCTTAATGGGACCAATTATATTATATCAGCATAAAAACTTTTAAATAGAAAAAGGTATTCACCACTAAAACTGTCCTATATTTCAGCAAGAATGTTCATATGCCAACTGTTTATTACTTAAGATTCAAGAAATATTCACCAGTTAGTATTAAGTTTTATGATTTTTAATTCAATATCCATTAATAAGTTAATTCAAAAGCAGGAAGAGCTTTATAATATGACATTTAATTATAAAATAGTCTTCCATATAAAGCATCTAGGAACAACGTTAAACTTTTCAACAAATGTAATTAATTAAATCTTTCTAGGGAGAAATTGGATCATTTGGTAACTCTAATTTAAAATCATGGAGAGGGAGTCTCTGCAGCAATGAGAATCACTGGCATTCTCTTCATATCCAATTTTCACACACTAAAAAACCACAAAATTAGTAGTCAAGTGTATACTGCATTATTAGCTCTGATTAGTGTCATTAATATTGTTTCAAAGAAAATAGGTTTTGATATCAAACCTAAAATCACTAGAGGCTAGATAATGTACAGAAATAATATTTTAGTAGGATAATAATGCTTAAGTAATAAAAGTGCTCTTTTATATTTGAAAGTTCAATCTGAAAAATTGTATTATATTTGAAGTAAAAATATAATTTTTATTTTCCTTATTATTTTGTTATTTTGCTGAAACTTCATTAATTTTAAAAGAAAGCTTGTAATTACCCCAATTAGTCACTATTTCATTACAATCACCCCCATGACAACAATAAAATCTGTGGGATTAGAACAACAGGAAAGTTATAAATGGTTTCATCACAATTTACTGGCTCTGTTCCTATGAGATTTTCATAGATCGTTATAAACTGTGTGGAGAAGGAAGAGTTAAAGAATCTCTAAAATAAATTAGCATAACTAGTTGCAATAGAGCAATATGAAATGTTAATGGTCTACAATGCTGTAAATTAAAATCTATTTTATTTATAACATTTAAAGAAAAGTTAATAATTTAAATTATTATATTACCCTCCCCACCCCAAAAAAGCTTCTGCATGTTATTGAAAGTTTTCTTGATATGGCATATATAATCAATTGGCCTGGCTATGTTATTCAGTTCAGGCAAAAAAATGACTTTACATATTTAGATAAACTGCATTTATTTAAATAATTTTTCTTGAAATAAAAAGCAGTAAGAATAATGTATTGTTCTACACTATGGAATATAAAATGTTATTGGCATTAAGTTAAATAAAAAATTACAAATATAACACATGCTTATTGTAAAACAAACAAACAAAAGAAATTAATTAAGAAAATCAAAGTCTCTGACATAGCTACCCAGTCCCAGTTCTCAGAGGTTAGCATAGTTGACAACTTGGAGTGTAGCCTTGTAGACCTTGTGGGACATCACAATTGGCCACCCCAAAATGTGTCTCTTTGGCATGAGGATTATTTTGGGCTTGGTTACTTTTAAGAAACTGTAGAAGGGAAAGAAGCTCTGAAAAGTAGAAGTTACCCTTTGTAAGAGACATTTATATTTATAAGGGAAATCTCCATTTGTAAAGGGATCTCCCTTTCTGTACCAAGAAGGAAGGATGACCTTATCTCTAGAAATTCTTATCAGTGCAGAAGGCAAGGACTTAAATCTGCATACTCTTGTTTACTGTGCTTTCTGATAATCTCCTATAGCTGACTACCCCCCGCCCCCAACATCCTCCTTTGTCTTTAGCTGAAGGTAGTATTTAAGATGAGAATCTCCGCCATCTTGTCGAGATACTCAGTTACCCAGTGGGTCTCTCCCATGTATACATGTTATAAGCTTTGTTTGATTACCTTCTTCTATTTGGTTTCTTGTCAATTTAATTTGTAGCCCAGTCAGAAAGGACCCAGAGTGGGTAGAGGATAGTTCTTCCCCTTCAACCTTTTCCTTACACTTATATGGGTTCATACATATATATTCATACATGTATATATCTTTTCTGTAAAAAAAGTAAAAGAATTGTAACTAGATCTGCTGTCTTTCAACTTGCTTTTTTCAGTAAATGATAAATTTTTACATAAATTTTCTTATTTCTTAATGGCTGCAAGTCATCCATTCTACTGATTTCACATAATTTATTTCACCGATGATTGACCTTGAGGTTGTTTCCCATATTTTACTGTTACATACACTGTTTCAGGGACCATTTGCACAGACATGTTTGAGCACCTGTTGAAGGTCTTTGCAGGACTGATTCTTAGAGGAAGAATTAATCAGTTAATGGATTTGAGCATTTAAATTTTTGAGAAATACAGACAAATTGCTCTCTGAAATGGTTGGGCCAATTTACTCTCCTATCAATAGTATATGTTAGTGCCTGTATACCTCATACTCTCTGAAACACTAAATATTATTCATCTGTACATTTTGCCAATCTTGTTGGTTAAAAATTGCTGAGTCGTCTTGTTAGGACGTTCACTTATTTAATTGAGACTGGGTTTGGGTTTGGGCCATTTGGATTTCTATCTTAGGGAATTTCCTAATCACATTCTTTACTTTTCTATAGCATTCCTTCGTTCTTTCTAAATTCTAGGAGCTCTTTATAAAATGTGATTTTTCTCTTTTTTTTCAATGTAGGTTAAAAAGAATTTTTCAAAATTTGTCATTTGTCCCTGAAATTTGTTGATGGAATCTTGGCAACTGTAGAATAAAGCCCCTTAACAGCAATATTTAAGGTATATTATGAGTTGCTTGTAGATATTATTAGAAAGCATAAGATTGTGACTATATTAATTATTAAAAGACAAGAAGAGATTCATAGTTATTCATGTAATGTTACTCTTTCCATTTGCTTCCATCTGTTTTCCTAAATTTTGGGGATAAAGCAATAAAACAGACACACAGACACACACTGCATTCGTGTCACTGCCCTCACAGAGGGGCAGTGATTGAGGAATTAAGAAAAATGATAGAAAGTAAAGGAATATAGTTAGTTAAAAAAAAAAAGCACCTAAGAGAGATTATCCTCATTACAGTTGACTAATGGAGATCTAGCACACACAAAAAATCATTAGGTTATATATTAGTGATTACAAAAGATGATAGAAATTGATAACATTTTCTTGGGAAGAAATCAATTGACATTTATGCCAGAAGGCAGAAAATTAACATGTTTGACTATGCCCACCTATATTGTAAAAGAAATATGTCTAAACGCAGTTTATATAATTAACATTGTATTTTTTTAAGTTTTAATGATTCTTCTTTACTAAGCTTCTAATATATTTACTAATGTAGTTAATTAATTTTGACTGTTTATCGTTTATTCTTCAAAGTAGTTCATGCACGTATGCTGCAAAAATTTTAAATGAGCCCTAAATAAATCTCACTTCATGATTCTTTTCAGGGCTGAAAGTGTATCTTTTGTATTAAAAAGTTTTCAAACTATGAGATTATATATCCATAATATTTACACATTATTAAGTATGACAGACTGTTCAGTAAACACCACCAAATATCAAGTATGTTTACTCAACTAGTGATAGAAATTTAAGGAAACTGAGTACAAATCCATAGGTAAAAGAGGTAAAGCCTACTAAACATGAAACTCAAAAAATAATAACAATAAACAGGATAGAAAACAAACAATAGGGCTCAGCCCCGTGGCTTAGCAGTTAAGTGCTCACGCTCCGCTACCTGTGGCCCAGGTTTGGATCTCGGGTGCGAACCGACCCACCGCTTGTCGGGCCATACTGAGGCAGCGTCCCACATACAGCAACTAGCAGGATGTGCAACTATGACATACAACTATCTACTGGGGCTATGGAGAGAAAAAGGGGAAAAAAAGGAGAAGGATTGGCAATAGATGTTAGCTCAGGGCTGGTCTTCCTCAGCAAAAAAAAAGAGGAGGATTGGCATGGATGTTTGCTCAGGACTGATCTCCCTCACACGCACAAAAAAAAGACACTCGACTTAAAAAACAAACAAACAAAAAACAATAATGCAAGTGATAAGAAACATCAAAACTGGTGGAAAGAACTGATAGGATACGTCATACAATTAAAAATAAAAATTTCTAAATGAAACCATTACAATCATCTTGATTCTCTTTCTTCATGTGCATTGTTAACATTTTAATAAAGTCATAAAAAGGAATTTCCCACTTTAAATATTAAAGCTGGAGCAAATCTCTCTGAAAAACACTACTGAAAAATGGTTCCCCAAGCCAACTGATTTACGAAAAATGATAATCTGTTGGACCAATAAAACTACATGATGAGATTATTTCAGTGGAAGAAAATGTGGCCAAGTTTATTTATCTAGGAAATACAGGGCTGTGTTTTTCTCTGTGTATGAAGGTGACAAAGTGTCCTCATTTGTGTGAGATGAGCCATACTGAATTATATAGTCCAGCAACATGGAAATGTCAAGAGTGTATTAGGGGTAGATGTGAAGGGAGGAAATAATTACAATCAATACATTGCTGATGGTGATGAGCGTGTATGAAATAAAAGATCCGCCATCCTCAAAAGATTTACCTTCCCTGGATTAGTGATAAAATGATCTAGCAATGTCATAGAAGAATCATTTGAATATATATCCATATTAAAATATTAGTATCATTATTTTCTATTTGCAAATAAACGCAATTCTTATTTTAAAAGGTCTTTTAAAACTCAAATCAGGACTTGGAAGATTGTGTCTCTACTATCACAGGACACCAGGTAAAAACAGAAAGCCATGGGAAACAGTCAAGGCGGTTATTTTCCGTGAGGAGAGAACAAAGGGTAGTGTTTTGTTTTTTACTGGAGGCTAGGTATGGAGATTTTTGAGCATCTCTATATTGTTAAATATCACCATTTTGTACCAACTTCTACTTTTCCTGTGACAATTTTATGGATCATGTGTTCTTAATCTACAAAGAAATCTTGGTTACCTACAGCAGTGCTTTTCAAAGTGTGGTAACCTGGACAGGCAGCATCAGCATCACTGGCCATATCCCAGACCTACTGAATGAGAATCACTGGTGTTGGAGCCCAGGAATCCATACAAAGGGACTTGTTATACATGCCAAAATGTGAGCACCACTAGCTGAGCTGTCCAATATGGTAGCCACTAACTACTTGGGCTATTTAGATTTAAATTTAAATTAATTAAGATAAAATAGAATAACTCAGTTCTTCAATTACACTAGTCACATTTCAAGCGCTTAATAGCTACATTTGGCTAAAGACTACCACATTGGAGAGTAAAGGCACAGAACATTTTGATGGTCATAGAGATTTCTATTAGATAACATTGCCTAGGTCATGGCAATGATCCAAACCACTGCTGATTTTGTCATGCCATCTTCAGTTATTCCAAAACTTCTAAGACCCTCACTCTGTTTACTTTCTTCTCTTTAGTTCATCTTTGTCAGGATCAGTATTACTTTAGGGAGCAGAGAATTTGGGGTTAAGATGTCAACGGGAAGTAGTATTGCAAAATCTTTCTCTTCCAAATTTTCAAAAAGTAAAAAACTAGTTAAATATAAATTGGCAAGATTCACCAACAGCAAATAAACATCAACATCCCAAAGTGGCAACCAAAGAAAGAAAAGAAGAATCTAGAACTGGGTAAAGTACTACTGAGGAAAGAAAGGGAGTTAGAGCGGGTTGTTGATTTGGGGGATGCCTACCTGGAGAGGACAGTTCACTCTAGTGCAAAACATACAATTTTAAAGAAGAGAATAGAGCTCTGCTCCAGCAAGGAATGGCCTCAGCTTCATCCAAGACCTCCCCCTTCCTGGTTTTCATGACCCCAGGTATAGAAAAGTAGATTAAATTCAACATCCACCATTCAAATTATAGTTCAAGAGAAAAACAAGGTACTAGATAAGATGACTAAAATGTGAAGAAGAATTCATTCATATTATATGGAAGTAAATAGAGCTGCCCAATTCCAGATGAACAAGATTTTAACAATGGCATGATAATTATGCAAACATATTTGGGCAGGGGTGGGGTGTGTGTTGAGAGGAACATAACAAAAGACATAAAACAAAGGAAAGAGGCAACTGCATAAGACAAAAATAGATTCAATATAAATATAAATTCAATAAAAAGGGAAAATACTAAGTTAACAACAGAATAAAAACTATCAAAACAAATTGAATATCAAAACAACTCCACTATAGATTTGACAAATGAATGAAAGCCACAATGAATGGAGTAGGGAATACTCCATTCACAGTATACTCCATTCACAGTAGTCTGTGAATATCTGGCATGGAGGGAAATAACCAGAGTGAATGCAAAGGAAGAGACAGAAAGATCAAAACAATTAGAAGATGATAGATATGGAAAGTGGACAAACAAGATTGAACATAAAGATCATTGATGTTCTTGAAGAAGAAATCCAACAAATGAAACTAGTACTGAGGAAGGTAATTCCGGGAAAAATTTCCTGAAATGAGAGAACATTGAATCTGCAGACTAAACAGATACAATGAATAAAATACCAGGAAAATTTATCACTGAAGAACCAGTATGCATATATATCCTAGCAATTTTGTTTTGTTTGGTGAGGAAAATTGGCCCAGAACTAACACCTATTGCCAATTCTCCTCTTTTTGCTGAGGAAGATTGGCCCTGGGCTAACATCCATGCCCATCTTCCTCTATTTTGTATGTGGGACTCCATCACAGCATGGCTTGATGAGTGGTGTACATCTATGCCTGGGATCCAAACCTGCAAACCCTGGGCCGCTGAAGCAGAGTGCGCCGAACTTAACTACCATGCCACCAGGCTGACCCTATCCAAGCTAATTTTTTAATGGACTTCAAAGATAAGTAAATATATTTTGCAGTTCTGTAGGCAGAAAAAAATTCACTTAAAAGGGACAAAATGTCGATTGTTTTTAAATTTCTGCACTGAAATATTCTATGCTAAAAGACAATGTAAAACTATCGACAAAGTTCAAAAGGGAAAGTATGATTCAATAATTCTGTGTTAATCCCAAATATATTGTCATTTGAGTAAAAGGCAACAGGCAGACATTTTCAAATGTAAACAAAAAAAGCCTTCAGGGAGCATTGCATTCATGTTCTTTTTGGAAAAAAATAAACTTCCCAATGGTGAAATTCAGCTAAGAGATAAATTACTCAAAAATTGAGACGCCATGGTAGAAAAGCTAGTAGTAAGCATTGAATCTACTTAAACATAACACGTAGACAAAGTGGCAGGAAAATTATAGACACGGAAAGGTATATAAATGCTAAATAAAGCAACAAAATTGAGAAGAAAGGTGGGAGAAAGAAGTTGCAAGAGAAAGAGTCCTAATCACCATATCTTTCACAGCAAAAACATCAACTAACATTGTAAAAATGAAAGGTTTAAATTATTTTAATAATTTTCATAATTTTTAAAAACTTTCTGAGCAATTTTTCAAAAGTTCCTGTAATAAAAAGTGTTTACGTAAAGTTCAGCAATTTCTTAGTTTTACTTCCAATCATTTTACTTCCATTAACATCAAGTAAAATTTACCTGGCTTATTTTACGTTTCTAATTTAAAATTAGAAGTACTCTCATTTAAAGCAAATTATTTTTTTAATTAATTAATTTATTTTCCTCCCAAAGCCCCAGTAGATAGTTGTATGTCATAGCTGCACATCCTTCTAGTTGCTGTATGTGGGACAGGGCCTCAGCATGGCCAGAGAAGTGGTGCTTCAGCGTGCCCCCGGGATCCGAACCCATGCCGCCAGCAGCGGAGCGTGCGCACTTAACCGCTAAGCCAAAGGGCCGGCCCTAAAGCAATTTTTTAAAGTTAAAATAGGAATGAAAAGCATATCTTAATATTTTTATGTTAACCTAAAGATATTTTCACTTGTCAGTGTTCACCGGTTATTTGATGTAGGATAAAGCTTTCTTTTTGAGTACATGTCCATTAATTGAAGTTCAAAATTTTCCTTTCAGAGTAATCATACCACAACATATTTTCTACAATTTTATTTTCTTTAAAGAGCAAGACATTCGCATTAAAAATGTTTGCAAAGTAGTCTGATTGCAAATCTTTCTAGATTTTTTTCTTGTCTTATCCCAATGTTTTACAGTTGCCTTTCCCACATTAATTCTACAAAAATTTTTGAAAACTTAATTGTATTAGGTCTTTCAAAAGCATTCCATTTAGTTTTCATAGATACAAGTCATATTTTTTCAACTTTGTGTTTCATGAGTTCACATAATATTTCATTAAAATATTAAATTATACACCTGAAATTTATACAATGTTATAAACCAATGTTACCAAAATAAACAAAAAAATAAAATAAAATATTAAATTAAAATAACAAGTGTAACTTGCATAAACAGGTTTGGGAACAAATCTATCTGACTCTTAACATGTAGCTCTACTGGTAGGAATCTAAGCGCATGGTCAGACTGGAGACGTGCCTACCAACCATGAGTATCTATTGTCTCATAGGCACGGAGTTAAAGGGTTGTCAATATAGAGAGCCTCCACTGTACTCTTTGTAAAACATAGCATTTAAGGTACGACCTTGTTCTTATAAATTACTTCTTTACTCTATTTTTCACTATACATATACCTATCTAGTCATTCTTATATGCATATATATGCATAGAAAGAGGTTTAAAATTATATTCAATAAAAAATAAACACATGTTAATGTATTCAGTAATCTATTTCATTTCTTTATCTTTCTATGATAAGTATCTATCATTTTATTACTATATTTTGTTACTATATATTATATATTACTATACATATTTTCACTATCATTATATTACTATTCATTAACTACAAAATTAAAAATAAGTAAACAAAATCACAAAACACAAAACAAAGATGCAATGAAGAGCAAAGCCTGATTGAGTCTGGGATGCTAGTCAATAGGCTACAGTGGATACTTCTGGTTGTGTGATTAGCATATATTGACCCCTTCCTCCTTCCAAAAGAACCTTAAGACCTCTCCTCTACTGCCATGAAGCCCATGTGCTTCAGAAGAATATAATCAGCAAATTATGTTCCCCTAACCACAGTCAGTATTAAACGTGGACATGTGACTTAGACAATTCAATCAGGTTAAATCACAGAACTCTTTGTTAATTAGAATGCTGGACAGAAACATTCTTTCTCAGCTTTCAGATATAACAAGGAAACATGTGGCCCTTGTTGTTAATGGTAACCATCCTTTAGCCATAAGGAGAATCAATACAGGATGAAACTGGTACCGTGAGGAAAATGTGATTGATTTTTAATAGCAACGACTCAATGAAGCCACCAACCCTGTGGCTCACCCTATCTCATTTAATTCCTGCCAGGTGAGCAAATAAGTCTTTTTGGGTGAAGGCTGGGTTGAGTACGATACCTAAATCACCCTTATTAACACATTTATTTATTAGTCAAGAGCACCAATCCTTTCTACTACATAAATAACACACAATAATCAAATTTGTGCTTGAGTATATTTATAAACTACTCAGGAATAAACATGAAATCTGTGAAATTCAGAAGTCTATTCTACCCAAATGTTTTCCTAACTTCAAATTCCATACAGTTTTGGTCAATGATGGACCACAGATACCATGCTAATTTTATGGTCCCATAAAATTAGTACCATATAGTACAGGTGTGTAGTAGGCTATACCATGTAGATTTGTATAAGTATACTCTATGGTGTTTGCACAGTGACAAAATTGCCTAATGACACATTTCTCAGAACCTATCCCCATCCTTAAGGAACACAAGACTGTATTTCAGTCAAATTGGTTGTGTGTGGACCTATTTCTATGTAAACTAACACTTGTTAGGAAAATGAATTAGAACAAGTTCAAAACTGACGACTCTCCAGGACAATAACAAAAAGTGAATCCCAAAGAGGGACTAGCGATTGGTTGTGATTACCATCTAAGTCAATCTCATTCTAAATGAGGTTTTAACAAAACAGTGACTAAACTCTAGAGAACCAACTTACTCATCATAGTCAAACTTGGTTTTTAATTGTGCTGCTATAGTGAATGATACCAATGAATCCAAGTTTGCAGACTTGATTTTCATAGCAGGTCATGGTTAAACCAGAGAATGTCCTTCAGCCATTTTACTACTGCAAATTATTAGCATGAAAGTGAATGAGCAAAACTTGATTGTCTCAAATAAAAAACAAATATAAACATAATTTGGAAAAACAACTACTTTTAAAGGTTGGTTATCTTCTTCAATAATGAAAGATTAAATTTCTAAATAGGTTATGCCTTAAAGAAAATGAGAATTGTCTCAGAATTTTATTCATGGCTCCTTGCCTCTTTTTCCTCGTGTTTCTTGTAAAACTTCACAGCATTTTTCTCTGTTTCTTTGATGTCTACTTGCTCTCTCCAACTTTTACTTTTCAGTTACAATACAGCTAAAGTATAATTTTGCTTATGTCACAGCAAACTAAACGAAGGTTGGCACTCATTTATATCTCTGTGCGAATCAATTTTAATGTGTCACTTTTTCCAATGGTGTTTTTACACCTAAGGCTATATCTCTAATAATAGAAGGAAAGTCTTATTCCTTCTAAAGCAGATTCAAAATATAAGTGAGCGCGTGGTCGTGGTTTTAAGAGGGTACAAAAACCCTTTTCCAAGAGACCAATAATGGTACCATATGGTTATAATCTAGTTCATCTTTTTGCCAAACAATAGGTAAATAGATAGATGAAGTAACCTAGCAAGTTAAATTATGGCTGTAAAAATTCAGTTCCTTAAAGTGGCTAGCATACCGTAAATCTGTGGTACCCAAATGTGACCTCAAAATCTGAATCAATCTCCTTATCTCTCAAATTGAGTGTCAACTTTGTGAGTTCTAAATGTGTTAACACACAGGAGGTGCTCCAATTTCACTCTTTTATTCAAATTGAATATGTATTGAGCCACAAAGTCTGGGTTATCTTTACAAAATGCATGTTACGCATGCATTTGTCTGAATTATCTGGTCGGTTGTCTATCGTATGCTAATGATCTCCTAAACAAATCCTTCCCTTTTCTGTCCTTTAACTTCCTAGTGGGGGTTAGATGCACATCCTACGTGCTATCTTAATAGCCTGTGTTTTTCTCAGTCATCTATCACTTTCTGTCTACTCCATTAAGGTTTGAATCCCTTGAGGGCTGGGATCCAGTTACTAGAGATCAATAATCTTGGGATTAGATGAAAGAACAAACAAATTGAATCAATTTATTGTTAAATTGTAATTTAATTTGGGGTGAAGTAAGCAAAGCTGCATTAACACATTGTTACTAAGAAGCAAATATTTGCTAATATACACAGTCAAGAGAAAAAACTTTGACTATAAGGAGTTCTGTTTAGCTGCGTGGTTTTAGATAAAACTCAGATGCCAGGACTTTATCCCCTGTCCTGAGAAAATAATCTGATGATGATAATCCCCCGTGCTAGGAGATGAGCCACTATCTGGCCGGTCTATGATATATCTCAACTGCCAGTTTCTCTTCAATGTGCCAAGACAACATATAACTTTCATCAAATGCATATTGCAAGAGTTTGAGAAATGAGAACACTACCAATATAGGAAACAGTTTTCATCCTTATAAGAGGGGCTTTTAAAATATGGTTGAGCTACATAGGATCTGAGCTGCTAAAATATTGCTTTGATCAATAAACTGATCTAGTACAAACCTCTAGAAAAAGTTCCCCTCGTTGCCTCTGTGATATTGTGATATAAAAAGAAATATATATTTGGTCTTCGTCCCTGGTTCCTAGCACTGAGCTCCTTGTGGAGTGATAAGGGTGACGGGGTATCTATCTTTTGTTATTCATAAGCCCCTTTCAACTATACCTGAGTTTATGCTAATGAGGTGACGCTTGGTGGCCACCTAGTTAGCTTCAGGATGAGGGCTACTTGCCGGAGGAAGCAACTATGTGATTAGAAGGTTGGAATTTTCAGCCCCACCCCTCAAACTCCAAGGAGGAGGGAGACGCTGGAGGTTAATTATCAATGACCAATGGTTTAATCAACCACGCCTATGTAATGAAACCTCCATAAAAACCCCAACAAAGGGGCTTGGAGAGTTTCCAGGTTGGTGAACACATTCACGTGTACCAGGAGGATGGTGTGCCCCCAACTCCTGCACTTGGGACATTTCCAGACCTCACCCTATGTACCTCTTTATCTGTCTGTTCATTTGTGTCCTTTATAATATTCTATATAATAAACTGGTAATAGTAAGTAAAGTATTTCCCTCAGTTCTATGAACCATGATAGCAAATTATCAAATCTCAGGAGAGAGTCATGGAAACTTCAGATTTGTAGTCAAATTGGACAGAAGTGTGGGAAACCTGGGGACCCTCTACTTGCAATTGGCATCTGAAGAGTGGGACAGTTTTGTGGGACTGAGTCCTTAACCTGTGGGCTCTGGCTAACTGTGGGTAGTCCATATCAGAATTGCTTAATGTGAGGGAAAACCCCACACATTTGGTGTCAGAAGTATTGTGAGTAGAGAAACAATTTTTCCTTTTAGCCTCCAACTTCACCTTCATTTAAGCCATATCTAGATTCTTAAGTTCTGATTTATTTTCCCATTTTAATTTTCCACTCATTTCATCATAAGGCCGTAACTAAGCCGGCCAGCAATCATGTTGAAAACTTGTGCATGCTCCAGGCAAACCTTGGTCATACTCTGCCTTGATCTCTGCCCAAGTTTTCAGTTTTGCTCTTTTATTCTCTAAATCACCTTTGCCAAGCAGGGCCCGGACATTCAACCACACTTGAGAAAGAGTCAAGGGTGGGAGAAGACTGACTTTTGGCTACAGAGAATAGATTCCAGTGACATGAATTAATACTAGCTTATAAAGATAAATCCTGAAATCTGAGTGGCTTAAGACAATTCAAGTTTCTCAATCACACTGGCATTCAATGAGGGTTGGTGGGGACTGGGAGGGTGGGTGGTTTCTGTTCCCTGGAACCAGTTCAGAGCCAGGTGCTCCCCTAGGTCCTCGGAATCCTGTACATTCAGCCCGATGACAAGAAAAGAGGGCTAGAGATGCTTTTTGGGCCTTGCCTGGAAGAGGCATATATCGCTTCCACTCATACTGCATTGACCAGAACTCAATCATGTGGTCACACATCACTATCAGGATGCTAGAAACTGTAGTCCAGCTTGTGCCCAGAAAAAGAGAGGACACAGGCATCAGTGAGCAGTGACATAATCTGCCATGTGCAAGATCTCAGAAAGTCAAGCAGAAAATCCTCAGAAGTATCAATCTGAGGGGTATGTAACTCTGTAAAAGGATCCTCCATAGGTTCACTTAATTTAGTGTGTACGTGTATGTCTGTATATCCTGGCTATAATCTCTGTACAACTGAGGCAAACTAAAATTTAAACAACGAACTTATATTGTAAAAATACTACTTGAGGAAGCTATATGAATCCTTTTGTAAAGTTAGTAGTCCTCTTCCAAAATGAATAGTTGCCCCATAATTTACATATGCCTTTAAAATAGGAGTATTATGTAGTTTGATTTCTTAAAGTAGTCACATATTTGCTGTAATAATTCAAGGCTAACATGAATCTGCATTACTATTTGAAAAGTATATTCCATGAGCCAGAAATGCTGAAACTAAACCAAAATCTTTGGTGGTTTACCTGTCAGATTCTATTAATTCACCAACAATAAATGAAAAGACATCACTTAAGTTATGCTATTAATTATAGATATACCTAGATTAATTATTTTGTCATTTTATATCTCCATTGCCCAAGAATATTTTATCATTTGTTTAAACGAGTCAGTGGCCCATTGGATGGAGATTAATAGTAAAGTGTTTGCTTAGTATGGTCCCACGAAATGAACTGCGTAAGAAATCTGAATGAGCCTGGCTGGCTTAGTTGTCCAGAACATAAAATTTATGAAGTCATTTTCATGGATTCAATCATTGTTCCAACTGAAAAACCTTGTTACAAAAGCACGAGACTAGTTGTATTGCCCTGACAAAGGAATGAACAAATATTTCCAGGGACCACAAGGGTACTCTTGAGGAAAGAATCTGAATACTTGGAAAAAATTCTATATAGTTCAAGAAAAATAATTCACTCAAATCACAAAGTCTTACTGAAAAATTAGTAAACATTTTGTTTTACCATATGACGAATAAAAGTATTATATTTTATTTAATATAGTCATAAGTGACCTGGTACAAAGAAATGTGTTCTATAAACAGATTGTTCATTATTTCTGAAATGTACAACACATAATAAATTGTTGTGAATCAGATTTGGACATGGCACAGCATCTGAATTCAGAAGCCATTTACTTTGAAATAG
Source organism: Ceratotherium simum simum (assembly GCF_057802395.1). Taxonomy (NCBI): domain Eukaryota; kingdom Metazoa; phylum Chordata; class Mammalia; order Perissodactyla; family Rhinocerotidae; genus Ceratotherium; species Ceratotherium simum. The sequence continues at coordinate 15,138,062 of NC_141908.1, forward strand.
CTTAGTCAGTCACTCATCCTCCAAGAATATATAGTGAATGCCTAATCATGGTTTTAGATGCTGAACTACAAAGATAAAAGAAAAATAACCTTACTATCAAGGACTCTTCTTTCTAGTAGAGAGTAATAAATGCAAAAAATAATGAGATTATGAGATGCTTATAAAATTCAATGGAAGCAAAGAAGGAAGGTCACCTAAGCTGACCTAGGGGAACCAGGAAAGGTCTCAGCTTAAAAGTAAAGACTGAGTAATATTTGTTTCTGTCTGTGTAGCAAGACATGGAAGACCATTCAGAGCAAAGAGAATAAGAGAGGTTAAGGCATGAAGATACAGAAAAACAGAACTAGATCATAAGATGGGTGTAAGGGAATAGACTAAGTAAGGAATTTTAGATATTATGCTTTAGGTAAAGAGAACCCAGTGAAAAATTTTCAGAGGCAGCATAACATAACGAGGTTTGCTTGTTTGGAAAATCCTTTGGGTAACTATACAAGAATGGATTGCAGCAAGGGCAGTAATTTCCACATGTTTTGTGCATAAAGAATTATGTGAGCCCCATGCCTAGAGATTCTTATTTATTGTGTGCCTAAATAGAGGCCCAAGAATTTGCATTTCTGATACACTCCCAAGTGATGCTCCTGCTGCTGGTCTGTGAACTGTACTTTGATTAGTACTGGATTAGAGGCAAAGAAAATGCCCCAGGAATAATGATAATGATAACCTGAAATAAGGCAGTGGCAAAAAGGATAAAAAGAAGCTGAAGATGTTTTAGCAGATGGAATAACTAAGACTGATGCGTCTTAGGACAAATAAGTTTTGAAAATATAGAAATAGTCTTTCTGCTTCACTGGGTTGTACAAATCTCTCAGCCTTTCATTATCCTTCATTTTCTTTTTTTTTGTGAGATCAGCCCTGTGCTAACATCTGCCAATCCTCCTCTTATTTTGCTGAGGAAGACTGGCCCTGGGCTAACATCTGTGCCCATCTTCCTCCACTTTATATGGGATGCCGCCACAGCATGGCTTGACAAGCGGTGCGTCGGTGCGCGCCTGGGACCTGAACCTGTGAACCCCGGGCCCCCGCAGTGGAGCATGCACACTCAACCGCTTGCACCACCAGGGAAGGCCCCTCATTATCCTTCATTTTCACTCCCTACTCCCTCCACCTCTCACTTTCCTTCCTTCCTTGCTTAAATGATCAGTCAAAATCACTCCTTTGCATACATTCCCACTCCTTTGCCACCTACCCCACATTTCATTGTACTTGTTTTGATATACAAGACTCCTGATTAAACTTAGCCCCCTGACTATATCTACATTTTACAGCTGAAAATAGATGACTGGAGAAAAGCACAAAGCAGTAATGATTGGGACTCTAAATTTACTGTTACTAACTTTCATTGGGTCCACAGTGCAGTTTGGCAATCATACTATATTCTTCTAGTCCATTCTCACTCTCACACTATCTGCTATATCCTTTGACCCTCAGTACCAGCCTTAGTCTCAGCTTCATATTGTAGTGAGCACCTAAAACCACTCAGCAGAGAGCCTCTATAGACTCTCTCACCACACCCATCGCAAGTGCCTCTGTGCCCACACCCTCTGCTGGCTCTCCTGCTTCCCCAGTGCATGGAACACAGCAGAAAGATGGCCACCTATGAATCCGGAAGCGGGCCTTCATTAGACACAGAATCTGCCCATGCCTTGATGTTGGACTTCCCAGCCTCTAGAACTGTGAGAAATAAATTTTTGTTATTTATAAGGCACCCAGTCTATGGTATTTTGTCATAGCAGCTCAAACAGACTAAGACAAAGGCTGTCTGCAGCTTCCACTTCTGAAAACCCCTACCCTGGTTGAGCTCTGCTAGGTCTCTGTTTTACACCCTCCACTTCTCATTTATCTATGGAGCTTTGCTGCGTCCTCAGGATTTGATCTTCAGGAAATCCTTTGCCACCAGACCGTCTGGGTGAAGTCGCCCCCTCACTGCTTTCTTGGAAGTCTCAGTTGGTTCTGCAGACCCTCCAGCTCAGCCCAACTCCTGCTGAGGCAGCCGCTGAGAGCTGCGGGAAGCATTTACTCTGAATCCTTTCGCTTTTTGCTGTACCAGGAGCTTTAATAACTGCATATTTATATTAGCACAGAGCATCACCCTGGTTACGAAGGGAAGGGAATCTATAATGTGTTTTAGTGCACCACAGAAATTTTACATCTCTGGTTGTATGTGTGTTATAAGCTTTTTTTTTTTTTTTCACTTCTTGTATATTCAATCTAATGATTGGATCCCTGGGTTTTGTCTTTTTCCTTAGGCAATTTTCTCACAACAAATTCTCCTTCTTATTTTTTTTTCAGAATACATGATAAATCTGGATTCTCTCAATGGTCTTTTAAGTTGTGATTTTAAATACCATTTACTAAAATAGTCTGGATATTATTGATACTTTCAGAAATTTTCATCTGATGTTTTAACTTTACTAACGAAAGACAATTTTTTTAACTGAGATATTTTAGAAGTCTCAGGAATATTTTAACTCCAGGTTACACACGGTTTAGAAAAATGTTATTTTACTATTAAATAAAGTTAACTAAAAAATAACATCTATTTTGCTTTTTAATAGGGAATGAATAAATAAAATCAGTGTTTTTACTTGTCAGGATCAGTCCAACACTATTTTAATACGTTTAACATGTAGCATCTACATTAATCTCCACAACTATCAGTTGTTAACTGGATTGTACAGACTAAGGAAAGAAGCACAGAGTGGTTATATGACTCCAGGCAAACCCTACAGTCAGTAATAGGGCAGTGACTGGAGCCTAATGTTTCTATTCTTGGTCCCACATGCTCAAATACTATATTTGTGGTAACTAGGCTGAACCACAATTTTCCAGAATTCTCTTTCCTGTATATTTTCCATTAGAAGGGGCCACTAGTGAGATTCTTCTGGAGATTTAGACAGTAGGAGGGAAGGAGCAGCCCTTCTGCAGCTCACACACTGCTGTTGACTGGCTGGTTCACCTCGTTGGCGTGAGGCAGCGGTTGGGCCTACAACTGCCCCGCCTTGTCCTGAATCCTCCTTCAGCTTTCCCAGTTCCTGGGCCAGGTATGCGATTAGGTTGTCATAAAAGACTCTAGCTTCTGCAGATATATATGCATATTTTTTCCATACATATTTTCCATACATAGATTACAAATATAGATTCTATATATTCCATATATAGATTCCATATATAGAGAGTCCATATATATAGATCTATACATATAGATTCCATATGTGGAATCTCTCTCTATATAATCCATATACATATCCATATATGGAATCCCTATGTATAATCCGTATATTGTATGTAGATATATATACAAAGATAAAATCTGCTAGTGGTTCTGCTTCTCTGGTTGAACACTGACTGATTCAATACTGCAGTATAAATCTGATTCCACTGAGATAATAAATATCATATGGACTTTTATTGATTTTTTAAAGTTGAATTCTTCCAAAGAGACCCCTGTTTTGAACCAGGCTTCCTTTCTTTACTCCTTTCTTTCAAAGAAAAAAATGAGTGAGTGAATTTATGAAAATCTTTGACATTTGAAACAAACATATTTTGTTAATATATGAAATGCTAGTAATTTGTTATTTTACTACATCATGGGCAATATTAGTCCTTTCAATTTAGAAGAGTAATTTAAATTATAGTCTCTCATTTTCCATTTTCCTTACTAATACGACTCCAACGAGAGGTCAAGAGTCAAAGTAAATCTTGCATAGCCTTTCTCTCCTCTGCTCAGCATCTAACCTTATGTGTTCCTAGCCCCTTATCCTGCCGTAAATTTAGTTTCCTCAAGGGAACTATGTAACATAACATTGTTTCACCTCTGCAGTGGCAGAAATCTGTTGACTTTCCCTCCCTTTATTGTGTAGACACCACGAAGACCCAGGAGCTGCCAGAGTGTTCTTCTTCTTGGACAATATTGTACACTTTCCCTTTAAATATACTTACAGCAGCATCAATAGACCACAAACCAATCTAACCTGAAACAGTCTTAACAAACAAAATCGAGGAAGAATGGCAAGGATGTTAGCTCAAGGCAAATCTTCCTCAACAACAACAACAAGAACAACAAAAAACAGAAAAACTACAGTGCCCTTGTGACTATGGTGAAACGTTTGCCTCTAGATAAAACAATGACACTTAAAATGAACCTGAAATCTGGGTCTCAGTATTACCAGGTGTTAAGTTAAAATTTCAGGAGTGCCATGCTGTCCTCATGTGTAAATATATGCAAAGATAATCCATGGATTTTGTTTAAAAACTATACTGGGCTTAAGAATGTTTTTAAATTCTAAGGTTGTTATGCTCAGAAATATATCTCATGACATTTTAATTCTTTCTATTACACAAATTTGTAACAGCATTGCTCGAAGGAACTTAACAAGACTCAAAGTAATTATTCTCATCCATCTCGCTGAAGATATATAAATCTTACATTAAAGATTTTGCAAGTTACGGAAATATATTGTCCCTATGAAGTACATCTAGCATCAGAAGGATTCAGATGAAGCTTTGGAAGAATAATTGAGAAAACCAAGTGATTTAAATTAGAGCTCAACACGAGTGTCCAGCAAATCATTTTGCAGGCCTTTTGCTCCTCGTTTCTGTCTCTTCCATAAGTAGATTATGCAAATAGGTGCCAAGAGATCCATATCTCTGGCAGGCTAAGATAGACTGTGGTTACTTTAAATTCTCGTCCTCTCAAAGGGCAGACATCATAACCCAAAGTATTTTCATTATGATTCACTCAACAAAATGATGTGTGTCAGGTAGACTGCCTATCAATACTATTTAGTGAGTATTCATTTTGGACAAGCTTTGTAATGTGGTTTGGAGCAGAAAGGCAAATAAAAGAAAAAGACATGATCTTTCCTCTCAGATGCTTAAACTAAAAAGTCACGTGTATATCCCCACTCTCCTTCCCCTAGCGACACACGAGGAATAGAGCAAATCCTCATGTGGCCAAATCGCACAATCACTTATCCTTGAAACACACGCTAGATCCTATCTCCTTACCTCCGCATTTTCTGAAGAAACTGGATACGCAAAGCACACAAAAGAGCCAATACACAAACACAAAAATAAACAAAATAATCCACCCTGATAAAAGGATATTAAATATCTTTCCAGCATAATTTTCTCTGACTCCATTTTTTTCCTTGATAAAATTGAGATAACAAGAGTACCAATATTATACATACATGTAAAGATTGAATGAAATAAAGTAGAAAGATCATAGCATGTAATCAACATTCAATAAACAATAGTTAGGGCCGGCCCGTGGCTTAGCGGTTAAGTGAGCGCGCTCCACTGCTGGTGGCCTGGGTTCGGATGGGGCGCGCACCAACGCACCGCTTCTCCGGCCATGCTGAGGGCGCATCCCACATACAACAACTAGAAGGATGTGCAGCTATGACATACAACTATCTACTGGGGCTTTGGGGGAAAAAATAAATGAATAAATAAAATTATTAAAAAAAATAGTTAACAATACTAGGGAAAGTGTTAATAGCAGCTGCGCAGCCACTCAAACAGCAGCAGCCTTAATAATCCATTCATGAACTAGAATTGAGTACATTTTATATGCCAGACGCTGTACTAGGTGCTGGCAAAATGAAGGTAAACCACGCATTCCACACCCTTAAATATTTCTCAGCTTTTAGTGGAACACACAGCTACATTCAAACACACAGACACAGAGATACAGTTATAGTGTGGTCAACGCTCTCGTTACATTTCATGAGGTGTTATAAGAGCGTGTAGAGGGTCATTGCTTGGCAGATGTCACATATTTTCTGGCATTTCAATACTGTCTGCTTAAATCCAAACAAAAGTTTAATTAGATTTTATTCTTGTCTATTTTTGGTAGGATATCAACCACTGCTACCTAGTGAACTCGTTTGAGCTGGATAGCCAGCAAAACACATGGGTCAGCTACCACGTGTAGAATCTTTGTCAAAGTCACCTGTACTTCAACACATGTCCACTTGACAAAAGATTACAATTCACATTGGTTATACAAATGACATTCCATTACAATGAATGTCCAGTGAGTGAACAGCATATAGTATTTTCTTAAAATAGGATTGCACTGGAGCAGAAACTGTATGGGTATAACCTATCACCACTGTGCAGAGTGTTATGATTGCAACTGGTTTTTCATTTAAATGGTCTTGAGACTAAATGATGAGATTCTACCTGTATAAGCTAAAAATGTAAAATCATATTTTAGTTTTCTCAATTATACTTGAAATAAATGTATGAGAAAATTGTTTATTTCTTTTTTTTTTTATTTTTCCCCCAAAGCCCCAGTAGATAGTTGTATATCATGGTTGCACATCCTTCTAGTTGCTGTATGTGGGACACGGCCTCAGCATGGCCAGAGAAGCGGTGCCTCGGTGCGCGCCCGGGATCCAAACCCGGGCCGCCAGCAGCGGAGCACACACACACAACCGCTAAGCCACGGGGCCGGCCCTATCTTTTCTTAAATTAATAAAATTAACAGCTGTAAAAAATATTAACTTTGCAAAGAATTTTCCAATACTCTAGTTTTCCATCAATTATAGTCACAGATAACTCATCATATCCCATCCAACAAAAGTGTATATATGAACAAAATACATTCTGTACATCCAGAGACACTGGCAGTATTTACTAAATGCATACACCTCTATTATCCATTGCAAACATTTTCTTTTGGAAACAGGCTTTTGTTAATGAGAGCTATGATAACAACATCTTTGTTTTCAACTTCCTTCTTCTTAAGATTGAAAGTTCATAAAACAACAATCACCTTGCCTTTGTGAAGGCACTAAAATAGCAGCTGACAATTTGGTAGGAGATGGAGTTATATATCTTCAAATAGTAGTATCAGCAATTGATATATTCTTGCTGGATACTCGCATATATGATGAACATTGCTTAGCACCAGAGGCCTGGTTAATTTTTTTCCTAATTAGAAATGAGGTTACACAAAAATGATGACCACAGTTTAAACTGGCCTGTAGAATTGTCATATAGTGCTGGTCTTGCAACTCAATAATAAAAAGATAAATAATTTGATTAAAAAATGAGCAAAGGATTTGAATAGACATTTCATCAAAGAAGATATAAAAATGGTCAATAAGCACATGAAAAGCTACTTGATATCATTAGCAATTGGGGAAATGACTATCAAAGCCGTGATGACAGACCTCTTAGAATAGCTATAATAAAAAAAACAGACAGAATAGCATTGTTGATGAAGATGTGAAAAAATGTTGGTGGGAATGCAAAATGTACCAGCCAGTTTGGAAAACAGTTTGGTAGTTCCTCAAAATGTTAAACATAGAGTTAACATAAGAGCCAGCAATTCTGCTCCCAGGTAAATACCCAAGAGAAATGAAACCATATGTTCAAATGAAACTTATACATAAATATTCATCACTGCATTATTCACAATGGCCAAAAAATGGAAACAACTCCAAATACCCATCAATTGATAAATGGATAAATAAAATGTGGTATATAGTAACAATGGAATACTATTTAGCAATAAAAAGGAATGAAGTATTGATACATGCTACATGGATGAACCTTGAAAACATGCTAAGTGAAGGAAGGCAGATACAAAAGTTCACGTATTATGGGACTCCATTTATATGAAATGTCCAGAATAGACAGATCCACAGAGGCAGAAAGTACATTAGTGATTGTGAATATACTAAGAACCATTGGACTATACACTTCAAATGGGTGAATTGTATGGAATGTGAATCATGTCTCAATAAAATTGTTAAAAAATGACAATTAGTCTGTAGAAGACTTCTTGAGAGTCTCTTTCCCCATCTGAACATCACTTGCTTTCCTTCTTACATGGCTGGGAGGAAGACGAGGGTGATCTAGCTCAGTGATTTATAAACTTTTTTAATTGTGCAAATTTTAAAAAGCATTCCTTAAATGAAACTCAAATATATAAAACATAAAAGCAAAATTTTAAACTACAAATTCATCTCATAATGTCAAATTTTTACGTTTGTTAATCTGAAAACATTCAATTAAACAATGAGGCTATCCCAATAACCTCAAAATTTAAGAAGTTGTGAATCACCACTATGCAAAATTGAAAGTTATGAATCACAGTAACAATTATATCAGCATTACGAATTATTTTATTTCTATTTTGTTTGGGTTGAACAATTCCAAGAAATCCTGACCCATACAAATAAATAGTTGCAAATGGTTTAAACAATTTGATTTATAATTAATATACCTTTTCAATTAAATGATTCCAGAATGTGAAAGTTTTGTTGCTTCAAAATTCTAAAAACGAATCACATTATTTATCATAAACATAAAAATTGAATCAAAGTTTATCAAATAATAAACATTAAAACTTTCTGGAGTATAGTCTTATTAAGATGATCAGTGTTTTGTATTTATTTGTTGTTGAACAATTTATTTTTAACTATAATTATAGCACATACCAAAAATTTGTGTCCAAACTTTACCTCGAATTCAATGAAGCATGACATATACATGCTATGAGAGGATATTTATCTTCATAAGTTTGTGGAAGTAGGCATGTGTAGGCCTTGATTTGGGATAATACCAATACTGAGTTGCAACCTTTCTAAATAAAAATTAGTTCTAAACACGAAGTATGTGTGCACACATATGCACATAGATGGGAGAGCAGGAAAAGCTTTATTCTCAAGTCCTCACACTCAGAAAATGAAGTCAAATTGGAGCAAAAGTCATCATATTGATAGTGTCTAATATGTTAAAATTTGTGTTTATAATTCATTTGAAGTTGCCTCTTTTTTACATCACAATTTTAAATATGATGAAAAAGATACATTTTATTAATATAATTTTAACTAAATGCTTTATGGGATTGGTACACTGAGCCTAAGGGCTCCATAGTGCAGACTTTGAAAACCAATGGGCTACAGTTATGCACATGTCCCTCGCAGGTCTAAAATTCTATTGTTGTATTATCTTAAGCAAGATTGCAATGTTTTTTAAAGTTTGCATAAATTATTTAACATTTTATAAATAACATGTTATTTATAAAAGATTTTTGGATTGCTGGGCCCTGATGCATTCTCTCTCAATAACCTACAGAGACATAGGACAAAACAACCACCACCACCACAAAAACCTAGCAAGCTCTATTCTACCTCATGCACTTGTAGTTTCTGTTTCATTTGCCAGAAACGCTTTACCTGGTACCCAGGAATGACTACTTCTATCCTTTAAGTCTCAGTTTAGATGGCACACTCCTCCTCAAAAGGCTATGCCTGACCAGAGAACCTAAGGAACCCCAGGCATGTCCTAACTATTTATTTATTGCAAGTCCTATGCACCTAGATTTATGCCAGCAAAATTGTAGCTCCTGAAGGACAGAGTGTGTCTTGTGGGTATTTCCTGTCTCACTATCCCTTTACACGTGTTGTCTCACACACACGTCCTTATATACGTAGACACCGGGAGCTCCTAGCACAGTGCTAATAACATGGTAGCCTTAGAGACAGATTTAGGGCCAGACCAGACTTTTCCATTTGGCACAGATATTTCAAAAGATCAGAGAGTTTCATACACTAATTTTACGAAGCAGGATATCTCAGACTAGAGAAAATAGATCACTTTCTAAATGACTGTTGTTGTAGCTGAGACTAGAACTCAATTCTCGAATCTTATGGTAATTACACTAACACGTCATACTGTCTTTAACATGTTTATGTTTTATCATGGAAACAATATAGGAATGTGTATTTATGTGTATTTGTATGGGAATGCATTGCTGAAAATAAAAAAGTTTTGTTTTGTGTGTTTCTTGTGAATGTATTTCTATTTTTCTATATATGTATATGAATTTATATAATGCAATTTATATATATGCACTTATATTTATAAACTTATGCATGAGAACTTTACCATATACAATGCATATTTATTATTTATTTAGATTATTTTATCATTCCAAAAAAAGTCTTCTATTGAGATGCTAGTATGTTAGTTTGATAACCTAATACTTTTTTTGTGTGTGTGAGGACGATTAGCCCTGAGCTAACATTCATGCTAATCCTCCTCTTTTTGCTGAGGAAGACCGGCTCTGAGCTAACATCTATTGCCAATCCTCCTCCTTTTTTTTTTTTTCCCCAAAGCCCCAGTAGATAGTTGTATGTCATAGCTGCACATCCTTCTAGTGGCTGCATGTGGGATGCGGCCTCAGCATGGCTGGAGAAGCGGTGCGTCACTGCGCGCCCGTGTCCCAACCCGGGCCGCCAGTAGCGGAGCACACGCACTTAACTGCTAAGCCCCGGGGCCGACCCAATAACTAATGTTTATATCTCTAATCACAGTAAGCTACTTACATCAGTTAATATTTAAGGAATATAGTTCTAATTTAATAATTATTACCATGTCAAAACATTCATTTGATAAGATTTTATTAAGTCCTATATTTAATATCAGATAAATATTAATTTACTTACAAAATATATTGAAGATTTAAATGCCTGTCAGTGTATTAGGGAAAAGAGAAGGTAGAATTCAAATTAATGTGGTGTGCTTCTTACTCTCAACTGGCAAATGCAACAGTGGGATAGATGAGTATGTGAAACACTCTAATATGAGCCAAATGAGTAAAGAGCTCTGATAAATGTAAACCAAAGTAATAAAATCCAAAAGAGTGATATTAATTCAGCTTACAAAGACCAGAGAAGTCTTGATACAAGGAAGTATTTGAGCTGGAATAGTATAAGAAAATAATATTTTATTACTTAAAAAAAAAATCTATCCGCTCATTATTAAAAAGCTACATTTTCAGTATAGCTTTAGGGTATTTTACAATATTTAGATTTATTTCTAATAACCTAGAGTAATTACTTATGGAAGCACCCTGGGAAATAAATGCAAAGTTGGTTGATTACAATCACTTTTTAAGCATTTATAATTAAAAGTCAAAAAAATTAAATTTATTTACCAAGCACAGAGGAAACTCAATAGAAATCTGCTAGGACCATCTTTTTATCACTCAGTTATCATGTACATCTTCCTTATAAAGTTTTCTGCACAAAAACTAAATATAATAAACATGACAATAGTATGAAGCAAATTATAAAATGAAATACTAACCCAAATATGATGGAAAGTTTAGCTTTCTTGAGCTAAATCTTGTAAAATATACGACTGCTCCTTCCTGTGAGTGTTGCGTACTAAATCTTATCTTGATTTATGGTTTTGGAAACTTACAAAGGCATGCTTTCTAATACGTACGCTCAGTCATGGCTGAAAAGTTCACTAATGTACTATATTCCCTGATGAACCAACCAATTTAATAACTTTGCCAATGCCAGATTTTGAACAAAGCAGCCTCTCATTGACATTCCAGTGCAGTAGCTAATAGCAATTAGATTTCATTGTAGCATTGTATCTTGCTATTGTCATCCCAACAAGAGATGCTTTCCTTATAATCCATAGAATTGACATAAATGTAAATGTTAGTCCAACCCGCTGAATAAGTGGTCTATGGACCCTCATTACCAGATATGAGCTCACATCTGTCTCATCGTCATATATTGTTTTTTCGTGTCATTTATTTTCCAGTCTTTGAAAAGATTCCAACATATTTCAGTTTTTGAAACCCTGTCACCGATTTGGCAAAATCTTTCAGGTTCTGGAGAAACATATCTTTCTTTTGTTAATATTGTCCCTATAGAACCTAAGTAACTAAATAGGGTGCTAAAGGCACATTGTATGGCTAGAAAACTCAGAGGTTTTCTAAGAAGTACAGATGTTAGAATCTAAAAATTACTCAAAGTGCTATGTTCAAAAAAATTCAAATCATCACTCCTCTGCCCACATAGAGCAGTAATCTTCCAATTTGACATCAATGACAAAAGGATGTTGAAGAAAGTAATATCATTGAAATACATTGTTTGGTGTAGACAAGAAGGTATTGAATTTACATTACTGTAGCTACAGATAGCTAGGAAAGATCATTTTAAATTCAAGTGGTTATCAAAGTAATTGAATGGCATATGAATATATAAACATAGTGTTCAACGGCTTTTTCAGGATTTCCTTTAAATTACATTAACCTTCAGATTTCTGAAAAGATGAATCAACTTGGGCTGCTGGCTCCCTATCCTAAAATCTACTCTAAAGGGAGATGCCACAGGAAAACAAGACATTTGATGGATCATATATACTAACATTAAAACGGTGAAAAACTCTTTGGGGAGATTAAAGATAGTCGAGTGTCAACATGAGAGAAACTATCCAGTGGTCCAGAGCTGAGGCTGGGGGGGGATTCACACATTGCTTTCTCCTTCTCCCCAACCTCCACTCACCATTGCACTGGGTGAATCAACACCTCTGTCATTAGCACTGAGAGAGAGAAAGCAACCAGAAAGAAAATCAGTAGGACTAGTCCAGCCCAAACTAGAAAATTTGGGATAATACATTAGAATGCAAACTCCTGGGCCCCAACCAGATGGGCCTTTGTGAGTCAAACTTCTGAGGGTGGGGCTAAATAATCTGTATTTTGACAAGCCTGCCTGGTAGTTCTGATAAACACTCACGTTTGAGAAAACCTAGAGCCCTGCTGGGGTGGAAAGTGGTTAACAACAGATGTGCTCCCTGCAAAACTCGCTCCTTCCACAGAAAGAACAGCAGTACTTGACAGGGTAGTACAAAAAATAAAATAAAATAAAAACATCCCTGAGGGAAAAGGATGGTCAGTAGTGGGTGGAGGGGGAAAAATGGAAGTGGTTCAGCTCACATTTTCATATTCCAGGCCCTCTGTCCTGAAGTGTTTAACTCTCTTCCTAAAATCACAAGAAACATTGTAAATATCCTTGTGGAGATAAGAAGGAATATTGGAAAGATAAAGTAAAAACAAATCATTTTTACATTGAGTATAAAAACATTGAGTATAAAAAAGAAGAAATGAAATTAAGAAATTAATTGAAGAGTTAAATGGCCAGATGGACTCAACTAAAGAACAAACAAGTGAGCTGAGCAAGTAAGTCCAGAAACTCTCCCAGGAGGCAAAGATAAAGAAATAGAAATAATAAGAGAAAAGGTAAGAGATATGAAGAATATCAATAGAAATGTTAATATTCATTTAATAATAGTCCCAGGACACAAAAAATAAGAAAAGAATAGTTGAAGAAATAATGACCAAGATTTTTTTGGAACTAAGACCTCAGATTAAAGGGGTTCATAATATACTGCTAAAAGCAAGTCAACAGGCCCCAAATGAAGTCCCTTATGCTAACACCCATGTCACCAAATCTAGATTTAACTTAATTATGGTTTCAGCCTCTCCCAGGAATGGAATCTTAAACCAGTCAATCAGGATTCACAGGTCATCACTAGTGAGGTGATCTATCTGAGAGACCCCTTCCGACCCGTAAGGGAAAATGACCTTGTCATAACCAATCCGCTTTTTGCTAGTATAACTTCCTTTTCCTGCTCCCTTCTACTTATAAAAGTCTTTCATTTTGTACAGCTCCTTGGAGCTCCTTTCTTTCTGCTGGATGGGATGCTGCTCAATTCATGAATTGTTGAATAAAGCCAATAAGATCTGTAAAATTTACTCAGTTGAATTTGTTTTTTAACAATATTGAACCAAAAAGATAAGGGGGGAGGGAGAAGATTTATGAACATACTAAATTAAATTTAATAACATCAAATGCCAAAAGAAAATTCTAAAAGCTTCCTGAGGGAAAAATCTTACATCTACAGAAAAAAAAATTACATGTCATGGGGTACAAAAAGGACTTTGAACCTAAAGTGTATTTCTACCAGAATTATCATTTTAAAAAAATAAAGAGATTTTTCCAGTTACACAGGCTCAGACACTTCATCTGATTAAAATCTTCTTTGAAAGGATTTTTCAAAAAGTTACTGCAGTAAAAAGCAAAGAAATATGGGAATATGAAAAAGTAAATAACTTATGAAATTTTAATGTTAACCAAAGCAATGATGAAAAGAAGATATCCAAAAAAACTTGTTTTGGAATGGGGATGGCAGGCAAAGGAAGGAGAATAAGTGGTGAAAAATGCTAAAGAACTTTCCTTATTTGGAGGGAAAAAGATGATAGATAAACAGATATATAGTTATAGATAGATAACATGTTTATAAATAGATTAGGAAAAATAAATGTATGTATGGGCCTGTAAAAGTTGAAAGAAAAAAAGGAGGATAATAAAAGCAGAATATATAAATTAAAACTAACTGAGGAAAATTTGTTTTAGTTAAGAAAATATAGAGAAGATAAAAATAAAACTATAGTATAGAAAATAAAATACCTGAAACAAGCTAACAGAAATAAATATGACTATGCAATTTTAACAGAACTGAAATCCAAAGTCACAAATATAAAGTTTATCTCTCAGTTTTATAAAAGGTCCATTAAAAATTATCACCAAGAGATTTATTAATTGGAAAAAATTTGTATGAGGTCAATACTACAGAAGATAATGTTAGGATATCAACTTTCTTATCAGGAAAAAATAGAAATTAAAGTTTGCAGTATCAAAGTGGATACTATATTCTGATAAATAGAGCTAACAAAAAAAAGGAGGATCAATAATGAAAATATATGCAGATCTAAGTAGGCTTAAAAAATATGACAGCAAATGATGAACTAAAAAAGATAGAATTAAAAAAAAATTTCACTTGACTATTTTGACACTCATGAAGTGATTAAACAGACAAAAATCGTGCAATACATTTGAACTTTTAGATGAAATGTTCATATTCCTTGAAAAAACTACTTACCAAAACTGGCACAAGAAATGGAAAATCTGAATATTCCTAGATTTCTTTATCAAATTTAATTTGCATTTAAAAGTCTTCCCAGGAGGAAAAATACAGACTCTTAAGGCTTCATTGGAGAATTCTTCTAAACATTTAAGGAAGAAATAATACCAATTCTATATAACCCTTACAGCGAAAGGAAGAGTGTGCCAACACAATTGATGAGGCTGGAGAAAGCCTGATACACATCCCTGATAAGACTCTTAAAAAAATGAGAAGACAATCCCCTATATCTCACTAATATAGATACCAAAAAAACAAAACAAAATACCTAAACAAACATTAGCAAACTAAATCCATCAATATATAAAAAGGTTAATAAAACATGGATTTGTTCCAGAAATTCAGGGTGGGTTTAACACTCAAAAATCAGTCAATGCAATTCACTACATTACCAATATGAAGGAGAAAAACTGTATAAATGGGGGGAAATTTTGAATTCATTTAAGTAAGCTAATAAATTCTTGATTTGAAAACTGATAAGAATATTACAAAAATACAAATCTAACAAAATATCAAGTAGTTATTAAACTTTCTTCAGCCTCAACATCTGTTGTAGAACATGTATTGTACAAGATATTATATGTAAAGTGCCTAGTAAAAACCTGAGTGCTCATACAGTGGTAGTTATTATTGTGTTATATATTTCCAGTGGAAAGAGGGGCATCTGTAACGCTGTCTTAAGAGTCAAGAAAGCTTCAGGTAACGAGATAAATAATTCCTGGTGCAAAGTATTATGCCCATATATTTGCCACAGTTGGGTAAGAAAAAATATAATCTAATAGACTTAGTAAGGAAAGAAATGTCTGAAGTGTAGGTAAAGGATGTAAACAATAATAGATTAAAAAAATGGGATATAAATATTTAACAGTCTCATGAGGCAAATTCACTGATATTAGAGAAAAAGAAATGCTTATGAAATGGAAGTACCATTACTCTCCTGTCAAATTAGACAAGTTGTCCAAGACTGGTAAAAACTGAAGTGGAATTGGAGTCTATTCACTACTATATACGCATCACTATACTGATGTGATAATGAATCAAATTATTAATAGTATAGTGTCAAGAATGTGATTACAAATTGCATTATTAATAATACCAAGAAAATAATCTTCTCCCTAAATTTACATACTCAGTGAAAGCAAATTGTCACTCTGTGTTCAAAAATATTTTTAACGTATAAATGCAAAATATTCTACTCATGGAAAACTATTACACAGAAATTGAAATTAACAAAAAATATTTTAGGGTCCAGCCTAGTGGCATAGTGGTTAAGTTCACGTGCTCTGCTTTGGTGGCCTGGAGTTCGCAGGTTCTCATCCCAGGTTCAGACCTATGCACCACTCACCAGGCCATGCTGTGGCGGCATCCCACACACAAAATAGAGGAAGATGGGCACAGATGTTAGCTCAGGGCCATCCTTCCTTGGCAAAAAGAGGAAGACTGGCAACAGATGTTAGCTCAGGGCCAATCTTTCTCACCAAAAAAAAGGTAAAAAAATATTTTACCTTAATATGTTTATTATAGAACTATATAATGATAACAAAAAAATAAATGTTATAGCATACTAACACAATGGAATATTGTGCAGTCATAACATATTATGTTGAAAGCAAAATAATAACAACATGGGAAATATTTGTGCTATAAAGTTTTATGTAACTACAGTGAGGAAATTTCCTACATACTGTAGTCTGAACAATTTTTTTAGAAAAGAAATATGGCAACATCTTACTGATAGTTTTCTTGGAATGATGGCTGATTTTTAAAATATTTTTCAAAACTTCTATATATTCTATTATATTCATGGTTTAAATAATATTCAGAAAAAAAGTTTATTTTACAAAGAGTGAAAGAAAATAATTATTTCAATTTAACTCAATTATCTTCCTAATTGTTAGAAAACATGACTTACTATGATGTTTCTAAACAAATGCCCTGAGGACCTTGCTCTTTAGCATATAGAATTTGTGTTACATAGACCAGGATATAATGAGCACAGATGTATTTATAATAAAAGAGAATGACAAGAGCAATAGACGTTGAAGCTGCATGAGGGGCAAATCAATTAATTTAGAAATATTTGTGGGAAATAATGCTGGAGTTGGGACATAAAAGCAGCAGAGCCTAAGGCAGCTGTGGAGGCATATTGACTAGCAAACAATAACTCTGAAAAATAATTAATTGATCAATTTAATCAAAAGACATATTTGGCTCACTTCTCATGGGCCCAGTCCTCCAACCATCCTCCCTATGTGGAATTGACCAATCGAGTTGGTCAAAATATTTAACAATTGTGTAGTGATATAATCTTTGATTTGACAAAATGCCCAGAACCAAGGTCATCTGAGCTACATTTCTCTATGTTGATTCCATTTGGTCCCCAAAGCCTTTGTGTACAGGTATTTCTAAAATTCTACCACATCCTTCCATTTCTCAGCTCCCCCCCGCGAGGTCATCATGGGTGTCACAGAATGAATACAAACAATAATTAATGATAGCTAGGGATGTGCCTTTTTAGGCAGCTAGAGATGTGTTTATCAACCTTGAGTCTATTACCCAGTATCAATGGTAAGTGAATGATAGCTATTTGTCGTCTATTAAGATTGTATTTTCATGACACTGAATTGATCTCAAGAATTTAACATCTGTTGCAATACAATATGGCAACTTTTAGGCCCACTGAACCATATTCTTCCTATATACAAAAATCAAGTATTATCTGGAGAATCATGAAATACTCTCGACATTTTAAATGTTATTATTGTGCTTATGATTAGTGTATCCCTTATAGTCTAATACTTAGAAAATAATCTTTTCCCTAACTTGCAATCACTGAGGAATAACTAATTTCCTGGGGACATCTGGTTTGTTTTTGGAATAAACAGTGATTGCTCACGGAGAGGCCACTGTGAGTATCTGTTTGATATTGAGATTTTAGAACACAATGATATTTAATTGAGGCAAAAGAAAATAAGAACTCAGAGTCATTAAAGATCCAGCTATTCCACTTCTGGGTATTTATCCAAAGAACATGAAGACACTAATTCAGAAAGATATGTGCACCCCTATGTTCATTGCAGCATTATTCACAATAGCCAAGACTTGGGAACAACCCAAGTGCCCAACAACGAATGAATACATAATGAAGATGTGGTATACATATACAGTGGAATACTACTCATCCATAAGAAATGACAAAACGGTGCCATTTGCGACAACATGGATGGACCTTGAGGGTATTATGCTAAGCAAAATAAGTCAGGCAGAGACAAATACTATGTGATTTCACTCATATGTGGAAGATAAACAAACACAAGGATAAGGAGAACAGATTGGTGGTTGCTAGAGGGGAAGGGGGCAAGGGGAGGAAGAAAGGGTTAAAGGGGTGCATATGTATTGTGACGGATAAAAAACAGACTTTTGGTGGTGAACACAAAGAAACTGAAACATAATAATGTACACCTGAAATTTACACAATGTTATAGACCAATATGACCTCAATAAAAAAAATAACATTAAAGCACAAAAATTAAATAAAGGGGCCAGTCCAGTGTTGTAGTGATTAAATTTGGCATGCTCTGCCTTGGTGGCTCGGGTTTGCAACACAGACCTACACCACTCATCAAGCCATGCTGTGGTGGTGTCCCACATATAGAATAGAGGAAGATTGGCACAGATGTTAGCTCAGGGCTAATCTTCCTCACTAAAAACAAATAAAATAAAATAAAAATAAATAAATAAAAATTTTAAAAAATGAAGGAAATCTGAACCTTTTAGCCAATGTCCTGGGAGTGGGCAGTTGACAACAGGATTGGTGCTTAAGACGTGTGCTGCCCATTGAGATTTGAGTAGTGTCACGTAGTCTTTGATATCTCACACACCACAGGCATCATCACGTGCTTTTAAGCAAAGCAGCTTTAAATTTGCTTGAGAAAACGGAACAAATTCTTTGGATTCCCATTTAGCACCTTGACAATTAAACCTTTCCCGAGTGGTCAATAAAACAAGCTCCAAGAAAAAAATATTTAGTAATGTGATTTAGCATTGAGAGTGTGTGGCCTTACCTGGCATTACAGCTAGATTGTTGAGCTGACAATAGTTCCACTGTAAAACACAAGCGATGGTCACATGAATAAGGATGTAAGAGTCTAGAGAATGTAATTAGTGACATAGGAGATATATTTAAGGAAAAATTACAGCTTTTAATCATTTTAAGAGGCCAGAGACCGGAAAGCACGGGCAGAATAAAATGTGTGTGACACAGAAGTAAACACAAGTCATAGTACCACACAATACTGTTAACATAATGGCTTTGCTGTTCGGCAGTTCAGTTTATCATTTAATGCTATATTATCAAGGCCTGACGTTTTAATTTCTTTTCTACTTAATTGATATCCCCTTAACACAAGGTAAAGACAAAGTTTCATACCCTGGTCTGGGGTTTGCTGTGCTGCTGCTAATTGGCTGAACCAATGCAAACATGCAACAATCTTATTAAAACAGCAGTTTTTGTGAGTGGTTTCTGGTGAAGATTCCGATATTTAGATGTAAATGGACTGTCACAACACTAAGTGCTCTAGCTCACACAAATTTTCATTTCAGGCCAGTCTGGTTTTAGAAGTCTACGGCTGTCAAATCTTGAATCTCTCTCTCTGATCCCTAGAGCAGACGCACTATTTTGCTCTCGTAATAAACATGTGTCTGGTTCTAACTGATTACTGTATCAACTAGAACATAACAAGATAGTCTATCCAAAGGGTTGTGTGTCAAAGAGCAATTTAAGTTTCTTGGTGGAATAGAGCAATTTCTGAGAGTTTCACAGTGCAATAGTTACAGGCTTGATCCAGAAAGGACTATATTAGATTGTGCATTAACCTTTTTATTAATCACGCTTCTAGAAAAAAGGCATTTCAGAAATAATTGCTTATACGTATGTTATGAATGTTTTCCCAACTGCCAGGGATTAAAATAAGCTTAAAGGAGTTGCCAGACTGCATAAACAAGGTGAGTAATTAAATGTCACAAGAGACCATGGGTGAGTCTTTTACCATGAGTGCCAATTAGAATATTTTGGACATGTATTCCATAATCTATTGCAGACCTACGTGCCTCAATTTCTGCAATAATGTATTCCAGAAAATTTTGCTATGAATTACATTTTGTATATAAGGTAAAATACTGATTTCATTAAGAATTATCTGGTGTTATGGCCTGAATGTTTTTGTCCTCCCCAGCATTCATATGCTTTGAAGCCCTGACCTCCAGTGTGGTTGTGTTTGGAGATGGGGCCTCTAAGGAAGTAAAGTTAAATGAGATCATCAAGTTGGCATCCTGATCCTATAGAATTAGTGTCCTTATGAGAAGAGATACTGGAGAGCTCGTTCTCCCTCTCTCTCTCTCCCCATGCACACTCACTAAGGAAACATCACGTGAGGCACAGCAAGAAGATGGCCTTCTGCAAGCCAGGAAGAGAGCTCTCATCAGAAACCAACCCTGCTGGCACCCTGATCTTGGACTTCCAGCCTCCAGAACTGAAGAAATAAATTTCTGTTGTTTTAGCCACTGAGTCTATGGTATTTTGTTATGGCAGCCCCAGCTGACTAATATTTCTGGTATGAGCTATAGATATAAAGTATTTTGTCAAGTTAACAGTTAAGCTCTAAGCAGAGAAGGTGGAAAATGGATGAAATCACAGAAATTATCCTAAGATAACTAAACACAAGTTCCAGGGTGTTTATATAATGTGAGTAGGAGAAAGTGAAATATAGTAGTCCCTCCCTTAACTGTGGGGATACGTTCCAAGACTCTCGTGGATGCCTGAAACATGGATAGTACTGAACCTAATATATATTATGTTTTTTCCTATACATACATACCTATGATAAAGTTTAACTTATAAATTAGGCACAGTAAGATATTAACAACAATAACTAATAATAAAATAGAACGATTATAACATACTGTAATAAAAGTTATGTGAGTGTGGTCTCTCTCTCTCTCAAAATATCTTATTGTACTGTACACACCCGTCTAGTGTTGATGTAAGCATTGTGATGTAGCCTTAAGCTACTACTGACTTTCTGATGATAGGTCAGAAGGAGGATCATCAAGCCGTGGTGATGTCAATGGTTTTATATCAAGAGCAGACGATGTTGTGGTGATGTTAACACAAGCACTAGGATACCGTGAAGGTTGACCTGATAACCCAGACGGCTAAGTGACTAATGAGTGAGTAGTGTTTACAGCCTGGATACGCTGGACAAAGGGATGATTTATGTCCTAGACAGGACAGAGCAGAATGGCGGGAGATTTCATGACACTACTCAGAATGCCAATTTAACTTATGAATTGTTTATTTCTGGAATTTTCCATTTAATATATTTGGACTGTGGTTGACCAGGAGTAATTGTAACCACAAAAAACAAAACCATGGGTAAGGGGACTACTGCACTTCAAAATTAAAAGGGGAATCTGAATTAAATACTGTTGGATAGGAGTTGAAATTAATGATGGATTTTATCTGTATTGAGTTCACCTTTTATTGTCTCTAACATCTTAAGTTTTGCGAGAATTGTTTAAATTTATTATAAGAGAGAATAAGGTAGGGCTTGTGCTAAATGTTATTCACATGCATTATGAAATTGAAATCATTTAAACAGTGTGAAATGGGTGTCAGGATAAACTGACAGAGCAATTACACAAAGTAGAAAATGGAGGGGAAAAAAAGGTGTAGAAAAAATTCAGTATATGATAAAAGTAGTACACAAATTAGAATAAGTAAAACTATTTTTAAGGGGCCGGCCCGTGGCTTAGCAGTTAAGTGCGCACTCCGCTGCTGGCGGCCTGGGTTCGGATCCCGGGCGCGCACTGACGCACCGCTTCTCCGGCCACACTGAGGCCCCGTGCCACATACAGCAACTCGAAGGCTGTGCAACTATGACATACAACTGTCTACTGGGGCTTTGGGGGAAAAAAATAAATAAATAAAAATTATAAAAAAAAACAAAACTATTTTACTATTTTTAAATTGGTGCTGAGGGAAATGGATAATTATTTCCAGAAATGAAAAAAAGATGTCTAGCTCATTTATTGCAACATGTTCTACAAGAATTAAAAGACTCACAGTACACATATCTATTTATGTATACATGGTGACATGCAGGGAAAATTATATTCTGTATATGAAGGCATAAGAGAATTAAAAAGCAAATGAATAAATAATTATCTGAACTTGGATTAGGAAAGACAAGCATAATATCAAAATCAAGAACCTCGAAAGAAATGATTGATAACTTTGACTAAATAAAGCTTTAAAAATCATGAAAAATTAAAAAAAAAGCATAAGAAGAAAAAAGCACGATAAGAGAAAAAAAGGGATGATAAACTTACCAACATTTGTAAGGAACTCATACAAATTAATGGTTAAGAAAATTACTCCTCCTTCCAAAAGAAAGGGCAAAGTATAAATAGGCAGTTCTCAAAAGGAATAACTAGACAAATGCCTAGGAAAAAAATACCCAAAGTCACTATTCCTTAATCATGCAAATTAAAACAACTAGGTACAAATTTAACTGGAAAATCAGCCGCTTAAATATGTTTCTAAGTAATTGTGTTAATGACAGCAATAGACACAGGTAATTCCATGCATTTTTGGTAAGCTGCTATCATATTTCTGAAAAGAAACTCAGAATCATATCATCATCTTTTAACTCAGAAAGCCACTTCTAGTTATTTAAGAAATAATCATGTTTTACTATATGATAAAGAGGCTATAGTGTATGGAAGAGGTAACCTCTTCCATAATACCAGGAAATGATCGGTGGTGTATACAAAGTTTTATGTATAAAATATTTACGGTGGCATTATTTATAATGGAAAAACATATGGAAAAAAAAATTTCAGCTAAACAATTTCTTACACCCATTAACGGCAGGCATTCTTTAAAATTATACCTTAGAAAAATACAATGATGTAAAAATATATACTTTATAATAGCAGAAAAAAAGGTATATTAAAATAGTATCTAAATATAAAACTAATTTTGTTACTAACATCCAACAGAGCAAGATGTCTATCTATCTATCCATCTATCTATCTATCTATCTATCCGTCTATCCGTCTATCTATCTATCATCTAACACCTATCTATCTATCTATCTATCTATCTATCTATCTATCTAAATATCTATCTGGATATCTATCTATCTATTTATAAAATATAAGAGGAAACTGGCTAGGATGAAATAGACCACAGTGTTGAATGCTGACTTTATGAGTGACTTTATATACTTTTCTATATTTTCCAAAATAAATATTTATTACTTATATTATCAGAATTGAATTGACAATTAGTATTCTTTTAATTTAAGGATCTTCTCCCTACATCCCCTGTGGAGGAAATATATGTGGCTAGATTTTGTGCCAAACTCCCTGTTTCCACTGACTGGCTTAAATTAGATGGTACAGTGGTTCACAACCCTGGCTGCCTATTGAGACACCTCAAGGAGCTTTTAGAAAATACTTATGCCAGGGAAATTTCACTTGCAGACATTCTGAGTTAATTTTTCTGGGATAGTGATGTCTTTTATACACTCCCTAGATTTTTCAAATGTGCAGCCTGGAGGTTCACAAACTTGCTTCTTCATGAAATCCACTGGAGGCTCTTGTTTAAAATATGGTTTCTCAAGCCACATCATTTGGAAATTTTGAGAGAATTGGTTTAGAGTTGGCACTTGAAAACACACACATACACTTAAACAACTCGGATAATTATTTCTGATCAGCAAAGTGTTTGAGAATGACTAAATTTCAATCATAGTGCCTGTGAGGAATCATTCAGCTTTAAATGACACTGCTGCAGAAGGACAATTCTATGAAGGGAGAGCAAATCTTATCCATAATTCCAATGAATTAAAATTGCAAGAGGAGAGTACTACTTACACATAACATGGTTCAATATAAATTCAACACTGCATACATTGAAGTGCCTAGTGGGCACATTAAGTCCTAAAGAAATTTGGAGAGAGAGAGTGCTGACTCTGGGCTGAAGTGGAGGTAAGAGACTTCAGTAAAAAAGGCAGTTTATATGGACCCTAAAGGATGGAGAAGGGTGAGTTGGGCTTAAAAGCAATGAGAGGATCTTTCTTTTCAACAGGAGAGAAGGAATGAACAAAGAGCAAGCCAAGTGGCATATTGATCAGGACAGTAGGGAGAGATGAGAGCAGAACAACAGGTTGTAACCAAAGTGGAGAGACTAAAATGAGTGACAGTGGGGCATGATGACAGGAGAATGAGTGACATGATTAAAAGACTGTAGTTAAGAAAAATATCCCTATAAGTTAAGTGCCTGTGGTATTCGTTCATTAGTGTATTTCCAAAATCTGTACCAGTGATTAGCACTCATTAAAGGCTCAATAAATGTCTTCTTATGAGTGAATATGATTATAATGATGATGTGATAATTTATCAATTGTTTAGGGCTAATAGAAAAATACATTAAAGTATTATTTTTTAAGGGCTTGGGGAAAAGATATTTGCAATGTGAAAATGATTGCCATGATATTACTTAGCTATTCTAGCCCCACTATTTTGCTAACCTCCCTTCTTCACCACTAGAGGTCCTAGCTTCTGCTTCAGGAGGGCCTCCATGACCATCTGCTATGTGTCATCTTCTATAACTGGATCCAGCTCTGGTCTTGTGGTCCTGGACAACAGGTTGCCCTTTGCAGTATAAACCCAACAAATACATTTTTTTTTAAAGCACGGCACTTCTACACAATGAAAAAGAAAATAATGGCTAACAATGTCTTTGTAGTGGGCTCAAGGAAGACCCAGGACAGTATGAGGCGTCACTGTCACCACATCCCTACATCTTAATGACGGAATTTGGAAAAATAATAGCATTAGCAGGTAGAATTTTTCAGTTTCCTGTTTTAGAATAAAAGCAGCTTGTTCAAAGCAGGGAGAAAGTGAAAGCAGTTCGATTTTACATTTTCTTCTTCTAGGTCAGTGATTCTCAAAGTGTGTCCAGGGACTAGCAGAATCCGCAGGACCTGAGAATTATTAAAAATGCAAAGTCTTAGGCTCCTGTCTGGATCTACTGAATCAGAAACTCTGGGTATAGGGTCAAGCAACCTGGGTTAACAGACCAGAATCAAGTATGAGAACCTCTATTCCAGATGTTTGATATTCTTCTGGCTATTTTCTTTTTTTGTTTTTTTTTTTGTGAGGAAGATCAGCCCTGAGCTAACATCCATGCTAATCCTCCTCTTTTTGCTGAGGAAGATCGGCTCTGAGCTAACATCCATTGCCAATCCTCCTCCTTTTTTTTTCCCCAAAGCCCCAGTAGATAGCCGCATGTCATAGTTGCACATCCTTCTAGTTGCTGTATGTGGGACGCGGCCTCAGCATGGCCGGAGAAGCAGTGCGTTGGTGCGCGCCCAGGATCCGAAACCAGGCCGCCAGTAGCGGAGCGCCCGCACTTAACCTCTAAGCCATGGGGCTGGCCCGTCTTCTGGCTATTTTCTATCTCACCTTTTCAGACCTTTTGTTGTTCTTCTGGCTTCACATTCCTCTACCTTCCACTCTTGCAAATGTAGTCAATTCTCCAGAATATTTTGTTGGATTATGTACTTTTTCAGCAGTGAATGTTAAGCCCTGTTAGACTTTCTTGTGCCTACTCAATTATTCTGATTCTGCATTCAGCTCCTAATGCAGTTTAGAATCTCAGTGCCCTGCCCTAAAGACTGGCTTGGGCAGTGATACTCTTTGTCTCATCTATGGAGCTGCTGACGACTCATGTAGCTGCTGGAGCGTTGTCCAGAGTGCGAAAGGATGGTTCAGAATATATCATGCAAACCTCAGCTGGTGCTGCCTGATTACAAGAGAGGTACCAGGTCCTGAAGAAAATGATCAGGGTAAGTGGCCAAAGTGCCATTGCACCTATCACAACTCTAATTAATTGTTCTCATAATTTATTTGTAATGTCTTTTTTCTAACTAGAATATAAGCTCCATAAGAGCATGACCATTCTATCTTATACCAGATGCCTAACAAAGCACCTTGTTCATAGTAGTAATCTGTAAATGTTCGCTGAACAAATGAATATCAGAATGAATGAATGAAAGGATGTCTATTACACAGAATTCCAAGAAGTAAATATGTTGAAGTCAGTAGGGTTATTCACACATGTTCTGCTCTATCTCTCCCTCCGGGAAAGATGCACTTCTCTGCCCCCTTGTTAGCGGGTGTGGTCAAGTGACTGGCTGGGCCAAGTTAAATGAGAGGCAGCTTTAAAACCATGTAGCAAGAGTGAGGTATAAGTATTTTCTTTAGCCATCAAAATTTGTTATACTAATTATATTTTATTTTTTATTTTTGTGGTGTAACATACATAAAGTGCATTAATCTTAAGGTATATTCTATAAATTTATGCACATGCATACACCAGTATAACCATGATGAGATCAAGATGTAGAATATTTCCAGCACCTCAGAAGGTTCCTTCATGTTCCTTCCCAGTCAATACAACCACCCACCCACACCCCACTCACTACTATTCTGATTTCTATCACCATAGGTCAAATTTACCTGATTTAGGAATGCTGTATAAATAAAATCATATAAAACATTTTTATTTGTATCTTATTTTTTTCACTCAAAATGCTGTCTATGAGATTTTCCCAGATTGTTTCACATATAAGCAATTTGTTCTTTTTATTATTGTATAGTGTTCTATGTTATAAATACCACAATTTACCCATTCTCCTGTTGATGGATGTTTGGGTTGTTTCAGCTTTAAGCTATTAAGTATAAAGCTATTAGGAAAATTCCATACATGTATTTTGGTGGAAAATGCATTCATTTGTCTTGGTATATACTTAGTAATGGAATTGTTGAGCCACAGGACAGGCATGTGCTTAGTCTTTAGACATTCTGAAAATCTGTACAGTGGTTCTCCAATTTCAGTTCATCAGTATCACCTGAAGGACTTGTGGAAATACAAATTGCTGGGCCCTACCCCCCCCCAGAGATTCAGTAGGTCTGTCTGGGTCCAAGATTTGGCATTTCTAAAGTTTCCAGGTTATGTTGAAGCTGCTGGTCTAGGGACCACACTTAGAGAAACACAAATGGTTGAATGGAATTTGCCATTGAAATTTTAGAGTTAAACGCACTGCAGCTTAAACTAGAGTACCATACTGATTCTAAGGTGGTCAGATTTAACAAACAAAAATACAGGATGCTCAGTTAAATTTTTATTTCAAACAGTCAACAAACAGATTTTAGAATAACCATGCCCTCATGCAATATTTGGGACATATACTAAAACACTATTTGTTGTTTATCTGAAATTCAAATTTAACTGGGTTTCCAGTATTTTATGGATTAAGCCTATCTGATACAGATATTACTTTCTTTTTTCACAGAAGACCCTGACATGCATCTTGGTTAAGTTATGATCCAAGGACATGCAGTAATAAACGGGAGCAGCAGATTTCTTCCCTCGGTCTGTCTGACTACAGCCCATGTTCCTTCTACTCCCACCATACTGCCTTTCCTGCTACCCAGTTGCCTAGTTCTAAGTGCGAGACAAACTTAGTTTCCAGGGCTGTTAATCCAACATCAGACGGAGTGGTGCATTCATGTAGTCATGCTTTAGCCTGTGATGCTACTCAGAAATTTGTCTTTCCCAAGTCGAAGAAGAAAATTATTTCATGTCTTGGTTTAAGCTCTCACCTGTCTTTGCGTCTAGACCTCGCTGCCTTGCAGATCTGACCTTAGTGATCAAGGGTTCACTTGTTTCCTCCAGGGCTGTAATTCCATATTAAGTCACCTACCAGGGAGTCCATGCAGGAGACACATGGCTTACCTTTCTCTCCCAGAGGGAGAAAAGGACCTGTCACTTCTACAAATCACTCTTTTGTAGTTGAACAGGGCAGCAGGCAGTTAGAATTTCCCTGATGCTTGTCTCTAATCCCGACATCCAAGGCCAGGCCGGGTAAATGAACTCAGTCCTGGAGGAGACATCTTGCTCCAGGGAAGGGCTTTCCTGGTCTGCTCCAGCTTCTAATTAATGTCAGCAATCATCCCAGTTGTTCTAGAATAGACCCCTCGCTCCAAAATATTCTCCCTTCCTAACAGGTGAAGTTCTATTATTATCAATGCATTCCTTGATTTTAAGAATAGCTTGCAGTGGTGAAAATCTTTGGAAATGCACGTTCATTATCAGGACCAAGTATCAGAGGATATGCCACCATCAGTAATACCAGGTAAAGGAGTTTCCTTAGACCCTCTCTTCTTGACAGCAGAGTTCTTGGGCTGCATAAAGACTCTTGCAAGGAAAGAGAGAAAGGAAGGGACACCAAGTCCAATCACTATTCCTGAGTTTTCTGCCTGCAGAGGCTGAATTGGACAGGATTCCAACCTGCGCTTAACTCTGTTTTACCCCCCTAATTACTATGTTGCCATAATCTATTTAATTGTCAGTCTCCCCATCAAGCTGTGTGATTCTGAGAGTAGAAATGGTTAATCTCTGTCCCTCAGGACATCAACAGTGTGCTTAGCATGTGCTAGACATTCAGGACAGTTTGTCAGACTGTCTCAGTAGTTACCAAGGACAGACTTAGATTTTACAATTGGGCCTTAGACTGGCCTATGGATACTTTTAGTGGTACATTTGAAGACAGCCTTCTCCATACAGGGAGCTTTAGTATTTGTGGCAGGGTCTAAAATCTAACTCCCTACACACACACACACACACACACACACAGCCAAGGTCTCTGGGAGGAGATAGTTTCTGGACCAGAGATGCAATCTGAAGTTACCTTTGCAAGCTTGCCTGTTAAGAGTTTATTTGAACCCTTGAGTGTGGGATGCTATTGGAAGGGTTGTTTTCCAAGCTATTTTATAGCTTTTTGGTCCACTTAGGTAATCAAACCTCGTACAGGAACTGCAAGATGAGCAATTCCCACGCAGCTGCTAAGAAGAAAACAGATCTAACCTTTAAATTTGAATGCACGCAAAAAAGATCATCTCCATAAACAGAGCCTGATTGAAAAGTGAAATGTTGTCCCCTTCCGAAAGAGTAAATTAGCTCTTTGTTCCCTTCTGCCTTTTATGGCTTTGAGAGTCAAAGTGTGGTCCCTAAACAGCGGCATCAGCATCCCATGAAGCTTGTTAAAAAGGAAGGATTTCAATCCCTACCCCATACTTGCTGAATCAGAACCTGTATTTGTAACAGGTGATCTGTGTATACATTAAAGTGTGAGAAGTGCGGCTTTTCAGAACAAAATGATCACAATTAATTTCACTCCTGGGGCCGGCCCCACATCTTAGCGGTTAAGTGCGCGCGCTACACTACTGGCGGCCCGGGTTTGGATCCCGGGTGTGCACCGACGCACTGCTTCTCCGGCCATGCTGAGGCCACGTCCCACATACAGCAACTAGAAGGATGTGCAGCTACGACATACAACTATCTACTGGGGCTTTGCGGGGAAAAAATAAATAAATTATAAAAAAAAAAATCAAATAGCGTTCTTAGATATGACACCAAAAGCACGTGATAATAGAAAAAATGGATAATTTGGACTGTATCCAAATTTTTAAAAATTGTGCTACAAACTAAACAAAAAGTGAAGAACAATCCAAAGAATGAAAGAATATATTTGCAAATCACATATCTGATGAGTGACTTGTATCCAAAATATAAAAGGAACTTTTACAATTTAACAATAAAAAGGCAAATAATTCCATTTAAAAAATGAGCAAAGGATTTGACTAGACATTTCTTTCTCCAAAAAAGCTGTACAATCAGGCCAGTAAGTCCAGGAAAAGATACTCAGCATCACCAGTTATTAGGGAAATGCAAATCAAAGCCACAAATCCACGAAGATGGTTAAAATCAAAAAGGAAAACAATAACAAGTTTTGGTGAGGATGTGGAGAAAATGGAAAATTGTACATTGCTGGTGGGATTGTAAAATGGTGCAGCCACTTTGGAAAACAGCAGTGTCTCAAAGTGTTGAACATAGAGTTGCCCCATGACCCAACAATTCTGCTCCTAAGTATTGTAGGGGTCAGACTTTACCACTCCAAAATGTGTCTCTCAGGGCTTCATTATGTTTAAGAAAAAAAGATTCAGAAAGAAACTTTGACCTTCCTCCTGACTGCCTAAAAGAATTTCAGATAGAAGGCCTGTTTCAGGAAGAAGCTAATACCATGGATAACTATAGTATCATATAAACTAGGTATGGTACACAGGAAGGAACCTAGTAAGGTCCATTTGATCAAAGTCTTCTCTACGTCTCATTGTCTTTGCAAGGCATGGCAAGCATTTATTTACCAAACATTTCCCTCTCCATCTCCATGTGAATTGCCCTCCTCCCCTTTGAAGTCCAAAACCACTACCCCCAACATCCTCCTTTGTCTTTAACTGAAGATGCTATTTAAAGTGTTGGCTTTAGCAATTTTAGCGAGTTACTCCATTTTCCTGGATTTCTCTCATGTATACATGTTATTAAATTTGTTTGATTTTCTCCTGTTGTTCTGCCTCATGTCAATTTAATTCTTAGACCAGCCAGAAGAACCTAGAAGAGTAGAGGAATAGTTCTCCCTCCCTTACAGTATATATCTAAGAGAAATGAAAACCTATGTCCATATTAAACTTCTACATAAATACTTAGAGCAACTTATTCATAATAGCCAAAGAAGTGGACACAACCCAAACGCCCATCAACTGGTGAATGGATAAACAAATGTGGTATATCCATATAATAGGATATTATTCAGCAATTTTTAAAAAATGAAGTACTGATACACGGTATGACATGGATAAACCTTGAAAACATGCTAAATCAGAGAAGCCAATCACAAAAGGCCACATATTGTATCGTTCCATTTATATAAAATGTCCAGAATATGCAAATCTATAGAAACAAAAAGAGATTAGTGGTTACCTAGGGTGAGAGGAGAAGTGACTGCTACTGGGTATGGAGTCTGTTTTTAGAGTGCTGAAATTTTATAAAATTAGTTGGAATAATCTCACAATTCCATAAGTACACAAAAAAACCACTGAATTTTACACTAAAAATTAAAAGGGTTAACTTTATGCTATGTAAATTATATCTCAATAAAGCTATTATTAAAAATATTAAATAGTAAATCAAATAACATATAACCTATACATTGTTCAGCTATTATGTCTAACACTTTGGAAAATGGATAACAACATCATGATAAATGAATTAAATCTCAAAAAGTACTGGAGTATGTGGCTCAGACAAAAATCAATACAAGTATAAATAAAGAAAAACCACTGCATCCTATATATCTGTCCTTTTGCTCATTTATCCATTTATTCCTATGTACATTGAATGCATTCATTGAATGTGTACTAAATATGAGGCATTATGGTAGCTGTAGACAGATAGATATACAGTATCTATTTATTATATATACATCTATATATCCGTGCGTTAATGTGACCTACCGTCCAGAGTAAAGTTAAACTAATAGCAAATAATTCAACAATGCCTGATAAAAAAATGATAAAGTATAGAGCAAAGGTAGTCAAGTCATTTTGTTCATATAACCCCCAAACGAATTTTGATAAACTGTGTATTCCCTACACATTTTTAAGTTGACATCTAAATATTTCCATTATGAGTTTAAATTAATATTCCTTATTTATAGCAGCTAGAAACTATTTTAAGATGAAATAATATGAGTGAATATAACTGGGATGAATATTTCTTGATATGATTCGATAAAATAAATTTTAACTATGTGTTGAATTAAACACATGATATCTGAAATACATTATTTAGATGTTTTACACAATGCACTTTGAAAAATGTAACAGTCCTTCCATGCATTCCAACTACATTTCAAAGAATCAGCTTCACTAATCTACAGCTTCAGCTGTATGAATTACATGCATCCCCAAATAGGCCAAAATATTTCTCTAATAGCAAGCTTCAACCTTCTCTCATTGAAATATACAAGGCAAGAAAAGACAGGAAATCCTATGAATTTATGTTGCCTAAATTAAATATTAAAATATACTTTCCTTAAGCCAATATTTCAATTTCTCCTTTGATGCCCTAGTGGATTTTACAACCCAGGGAAGGCTTTACAACATCACAGTAAGATTTGGTATGGGTGAGGAGTTTTATTTGTTTGTTTATTTGTTTGTTTATTTTTGGTAAATTGGGAGAAAGGCTGTTGTGAATGCTGATTTATTCCCAAATTAATTGGTTCTAGCAACGATCATATCTGAAAGTTGAGGATACGGAAATGAGTTCCCTTAAAACTCTTGGTGGAAACACACCAATGGAAAGTTTTTCTTTTGTCACCACAGGTTCATGTATTGACATGGGTACTCAAATATGGTGCGAAGATCACTGTTCTAGAGTAGACTGGAGAGTTCTGAGCTCTGTGGAATTACCAAAAATAAAGTAGAGGTGTGAGGAAACAAGCAGGAATTGAGGAAAGAACAGTGAGTAGAGTTTGCATTTCTTGCAACCATAGCGGACAGCATATGTGAAGATGGGAGAAGGAATGACCAAAGTAGGATGCTATCAGATACATCGGCCTCTTAGTACTTGTAAGGACTATGTGTCAGAGGTGAGTGAGAGCACAGCCTTATAAATTGTTACTTTAGAACCTCCAATTAACAATATTCTTTTCCATTCAAATCAGGCTATGCTCAGGCAGATGCGGTAGATTGTTTCCAAGATAGGTGCTAGCAATCCTTTCCATCTCTCTACAAGCAAGCCATTCTGCCCTGGAGATATTGCATCTATTCCTTCAAACCCTTGAATCTGGGCTGCCCTATAACTGTTTTGACCAACTGAGTATCGTGTAATCAATGCTGTGTGATTAGATCAGAAGAAACATTACAGCTTCCCCTTAGGTCTCTTGGACCACGTGCTCTGAGAAAAGCTAGCTGCCATGAGAAAAGTTGTACTCCGAGATCTCCATGCTGTTAGGAAGCCCAGGCTAGCTATATAAAAAGGTCGTGTGGAGAGATGCCTAGCTAGCACCCTTCTCTTCTAGCCATCTAAGATTCTGATAACCAATTCCAATGTATGGGGGTTTTCCCCCATACATCCAAGCAATTCTTGGACACCAGCTGGGTATCTTACTCAGCTCAATTCAATTCAACTCAATTTTGACTCTCTCTACCTGAAGATAGTATCAGATCCCATAGATTGAGGACTCAGTCCTACAAGACTTCCCTCCTGACTTCAAATGCCAATTGCACGCCCAGGTTGTCACCTGTGCTTCTGACTGACAGGCTACAGATCGGAGATTCTAATGATGCCCTTCTTGGGTTTGATTAATTTGGTAGAGTGGCTCACAGAACTCAGAGAGATATTTTACTTTGTATATTACTGGTTTATTATAAAAGGATATAAATCAGGAACAGCTAGATGAAGAGACACATAGAGCAAGGTACAGGGAAAGGTTGGGGAGCCTCCATGCTCTCTGTGCATGCCACGTTCCCCACATCTCCATGTGTTCACCAACTTGGAACCTCTCCAAACTCAGTTTTTTGGGGCTTTTTATGGAGGCTTCATTACATAGGCATGATTGATTAAATCATTGGCTATTGGTGACTGATTCTATTTCCAGCCCACTCTCCTCCCCAGAGGTCAGCGGGTGGGCCTGAAAACTCCAACACTTCAGTCACATAGTTGGTGCTCCAGGCAACCAGCCCCATTCTTAGGTGCTTTCCAAACGTCACATCATTAACATAATGAAAGACACTTTGATTGCTCTCCTCGCTTATAAAATTCAAGGGTTTTAGGAGCTCTGTGCCAGGAATGGGGACAAAGGCCAAATGTATATTTCTTATAATACATCACAGTATCACATCATCCCAGCCCAAGCACTGAAAATGTGATTGAGGTGTCTTCAGTTGACTCCAGCCCAAACACTATCTGACTGCAGTTACACAGGAAATGACCGAGCTATGCCAGTCAACCAGCAGAACCATAGCAGATAATAATGGTTATTGAAAACCAGAGAATTTTGGGGTAGTTTGTTTTGAAGCAATAGTTAACCAGAACTGGTGATTTTTGCAAGATTTGGCTATATTATCTCTTGTTAAGAAGAAAGTCTAATGGGCTCAGTTTAACCTTCCAGGAAGATTATGGATGTAGTTGCAACTGGAGTTATCAACATGGATTCAGTGATGAAAATTTCATAACACTAATTAGAATCACAGAATTACAGAATTATAGACTTGATCAAGATGTTAACCGTTTACTGGTCTTGCAGCTTCAAAGTCAAAAGACTAGTTTGTGGGCTAGTTCTTTGGAATTCTGTTCATTCTTTCAGATCTCTTTGACCACATTAAGCAACTGGAGTAGTCACTGAACTGTTTATCTTTCAGGAAGCATACCCTGCCTGTGAATAACTGAGGACCTGACACCAAACCTCTTAATCTCAAGTTCGTGTGCCCAATGAGCAATAAGCCAATCACTGAGACACTGGTGCTTGGAGATGGAGAAAGATTTATTTGAATTGGCCAAAACAAGAAGGCAGCAGGATAGGGCCTCTCAAATCTGCCTTAAAAAAGGAAGAAAAAGCAGAGGGGATTTTATAGAGCTAAAGTGCTTGGGAGGTGGAGTTTGGAGAAACAAAGGGGAAGTTCCAGTTACTTTCACTCCAAATAAGCCCTTGGGCAACTAGACTTCTGGGCATCAGCAGCAGCTGGGGGCTGGTTACCTGGTGGTCATAGTTTCCTTAAAGGCATTCTTTTTCTTCTGCAAAACAAGCTCATAAATCCTTGTTACACTTGAGTCACTTCTCAGGTTAAACATGAAAACAGCAAATTAACAAGATTAACTTTTCATCTGTGTCTGTGTTGGGAACAAGGTCTAAGTGTAATCATGCTCTTATTGAATATTTACAACCCTCAGGGAGCCGGTTTCAGACTTATTAGATAAAAGAGTGACTATGTGATTTCAAATTCCCTCAAAACTACAACATATTGTGATTTCTCCTAGACATAGTTGCGCATGTCCAATTGCATAATTTGACAATTTATTTTTATGCCTCATACGTATCTAACACTTAAGTTGGCCAAATAGAATTTTATTGTTCCACCCATAATGTGGTCCTACTTAGTCTTTCTTCATCTCAATAAATAATGCCATTCATCATTCAGTTGCTTAAATAAAACTTGGGGTCATCCTTGACTCTTTCCTTTCCTTCCCCAAACCTCATTTAATTCACCCCAAAGTCTTTTCATATCACTACAAAAATATATTTCAAGTCCACCTACTTTTCTTTATCTCTACAAACCTAGTATTGTTTTTTTAAATATCTATATTTATTAATATTACGTTAAATGCAAACATGAGGTTTCCTGGAATATAGACAGATTAATTATTGCTTATTCATAGAAATACCTGCACTGTATCCTCGTTGCTCCAATTCTTGTAGAGCTGGATGTCATGCTATACTACAGGATCACTATGGTAAGTGAGGAATACTGAATATACGAATCTGGGTGGTTATATAAGAGAGAGAAAGCCATCCTGACTTCTCTCCTGACAGATGGAGAGAAAGCTTTCACTCCCTAGTATAAACAAATTCAGCGTAGGAAGGATCCTCGGTTCTTACCCTTTGGAATGTAAATATATGTCTATAGGAGAAAGATAATTCAAGTCTATCCAACTTTATAACGTAGGATTATCTCTATGGTTCCAGGGCCTCATCCCTCCCTTACAATGTAAATACACCCTTCTGAGGCGGTAAATCTTTCTAGACGGTCTATCACTATCTAATCAGTCATAATTTAATTTGTAATGCTTGTTCTTTTAAGGCCAGTTCCCAAGTTTCAGTAAAGTTTGCTCTGAAAGCCCTAATTATGTGGAAATATTAAAATACTCTCCCTACAGCTCCACACCTAGTCAAAGCCATCACCATCCCTCACGGAGGCTGCTCCTATAGCCTCCTAAGTCCTCTCCCTGCTTTCACACTGTCTCCTCCATTCATTCTCCACAGAGCAGAAAGCTTGATTTATATAAACATTAATCTCGCTGTCACTCATCTGCTTAAAACACTTTAGAGGCTTCCCGTTTAGTAGAATGAGTCCAACCTACTTACTGTGGCCCACAAAGCCCAGCGTGATCTAGCCGCCTCTTAGTTCCTTGACCACTAAGCTTCCTTCCCACACAGAGCCTTTGGCACTGCCATGTCCTCTGCTGGGATTGCGCTTGCAGGCTCTGGCATGACTGGCTTCTTCTTTGCATTTGGGCCTCAGGTTAATGTCACTGCTCTAGAAAGGACTTTCCTGAACATCCTATCTAAAACAGCTGCTCACCTTTCCCCTAGTCTCCGCCACAATACCAAGTTTATAACCTTCACCAAGATAGTTCAATTGTTATATCTGTTACCTGCTTATTGTTTATCTTTCCTACTGTGATCCAGGAGGACAGAGATCTTTGTCTTTTTTTATGTTTTATTCTTAGTGTTAAGCAACATGCCTGGCAGAGAGTGGGTGTTCCATAAATTTCTATTGAAGAATAGATGAGTAAATGGATTCCTTGGGGCTATACACGGAAAATCAATCAAAAACAGATTGCGTGTCCTCTTGGAGGCTATTACTTGTCACCTTGACACTGAAAGGATATCCAAGACAACTTTTAGAAAGATAAATTCAAGCAAAGTAGAGAACATAAAAATATCAGAAAATTTTAATTCAAAAGTGAGAATTTTCTATAAATGGGGGACAAAGGGAAGTCTATTGATTTCAAATTTTTGTTTCACTTATAGCATGTGCTTAGATCCATACTAGTCTCTTGAAGGAATAAAGAGAACATATTAGGTATCATCTTTGATTTATCAGAGCTTCGCATCTACTGAATGAGGCATATACACAGAAATACAAATTGCTTGTCTATAGTTCAGATAGTAGCCACATTTGAATGTTAAATAGCAAGAAAAAGCCATACATTTCTTCAAAGGTCTACTTCCCTTCATGGAGGGAAGAAGTCAAAGGAAATGAATCTCTAGATTACCTTAGAAAACAAAGCTCAAAGCAAAGTTGAATAAACTTATTAAAGTTTAAGTGCTATATTCCAAATAGTATTTGATTTTTTTGAGCATGAACAATTATATTTTGAAGGATAAATTTTTAGAGTCTATTTTTAGAGATTTCCTAGGCACAAAACTTTTTGGAATTTCCAAACTGAAGGTGATATGTGTATATAAATATCTCTCTCTATATACATATATATATCTCTTCTTCTGTATCTCACCGTACCACACAGCACACTTCTAGGTACAAAATAAGTGACTAATGCCCACAAATTGCCCAGTAGGGGAAAAAAAAATCAGAATGTAGTGGAAATATTATTAGATTGGAAATGAGAAAAAGTGTTTTAAGTTTGGATATGCCCCTGAAATACTAGATGACCTTGAACAAATGGCCTTGTCCTTCAGATTTTCAGATGTAAAATGAGAAGGCTATACTACATTATTTCTGAGATCTCTTCTGGATTTAAAATTCTCCAAATAGGTAAGAGCATGCTAAAAGACAGGGGATTCTATGAACACTTTTGACTTTTAAAGAAATTATCAGTTTTCAAGGAAAGAAAATATGCCTATTTGGAACTTAGTAATTGTCAAAAGCGTAAAGAATGCTGCGATGCAGAGCAGATGTGCTCTGCTAAGAGTAACAACAAGATATTAATTCCAGAATAAAGGGCAGACAGTTTACTCAGAGGCTTTTGGTAAATCTGAAGAGATGCTTTAAACAGAACAGAGCTTTGCACCATCCCAAATAGGCAACAAATGAAAATATATTGAAACTACCTCTGCCAAGAAAAGTAACATGACTCAGGCCCACAATAAACACCGAAATTTCAATAGACATAAAAAAGATTTCAGAAAACCTGGCAAAACAAATCATCTCAATTTTCATACCAATAAATCGTGGTTAATATGTCTTATTTGCTCTAAAGTCAGTCACCAATTCTTTCTTAGATTACGTACAACCCCTGGTTATTATCTGCCAATGATTATCTAAGAATTGTGCCATGTTGAATTTTTAATTCTAAATAGAATTGATTATTCATTTTGCTGACCAACAGTTAGATTATCAAGTTGTATTTGTTAGTTCTGGCCGTTTATGTTTCCATTTAGGGTCTCTGAGAAGACTAAGGACATCCTTTACTTTCAGTTTTTAATTAATTATTTTTTTATTTTAAGAAATTCAGCTTTGCATTTATCTTGAAGGGATCATCTCTATCTTAATTGAGGTCCACTACCACATTGTAGGGCTTCATTGATATTCCTCACTATGAGTATTTATTTCTTTAATTAATTCTGGAAAATTCCTGGTCATTGTCTAGCCCTATTTTCTCTAGTCTATCCTTTTGGAACTTTGTTGAGATGTATGTTAGATATTCTTACTCTTTCTTCCATGTCTCTTCATTTCCTATTTATATTTTCTTTCTCTGCTGCATTTTAGATATTTAAAAAAAATCTCTCAGTTTACTATAGTTTCTTTCTTCGGTTGTGTCTGATTTGCTATTAGGCTATCTATTAAGATTCTAACTTTTATAATTGAATGTTTTAAAATCTAGAAGTTCTATTTTGTTCTTTTCCAAATCTGGCTGTTGATAGATTCTTGTTGCCTCCTCCAGGGCCAGATTATCCATTAGATACAGTAGGCACAGGCTTAGGGCTCATGACACTTTCAGGTTAGGGACCTATAAAAATGTTTTACTTTTTATTTTAAAATCAGAAGGGGAAAAAAAAGGACTTTTAGGTTGAAGAAAATGTTTTGATTTATAATATTAATATAGTTTTCTTTATACTAGCATAGAAATAAAGTATAAATTTATACATATGTATGTTTATGTATATGTATACACACATACACACACATAAACACACATATGGAGGAAGGGGCCTACAAAGGCAAAAGCAAGTGCCTAGGGCCCATCAAAATCATAACATCATTCTGCTTTCCTCATATAGTGTTTTAATTCTTTAAATATATATTTTATATTCAGTATTGGATGATTCTACTATGTTCTAGTATATGCGGTCTCTGTAGCCTGTAGCTCTGATTCTGTAGTTTGTTGTGTTTGCTGACTCTTGCTCACAGTGGCTTATTTCCT
Organism: Ceratotherium simum simum; assembly: GCF_057802395.1. Taxonomy (NCBI): domain Eukaryota; kingdom Metazoa; phylum Chordata; class Mammalia; order Perissodactyla; family Rhinocerotidae; genus Ceratotherium; species Ceratotherium simum. Next base: position 15,177,069 of record NC_141908.1, read on the forward strand.
TAGGTGTTTCCTGATGTGTGTGTGTGTGTGTGCATGTGTATAAATTTGTGTCCTTTAGAAATTTCTCTGTGCAAATTCATTTAGGCCTGACTTGAAAGTACGTCCCTACAAAAAGGATTTTTATTTGCTCCTGCGAAATACCTAGGACACTACCAATTCAGAACAACTTTAAACACAAATTATGACTTGAGATTTTTTCCCAAGACACAAAAATGGTGTGAATTCTGGCTCTGACTCAATGACTGTTGGCTTGTAGTTAAGCCTTCTCAGAGAAAACTTTTTTTCCTACCTTCCTCAAGATCTAGACTGAGAAAGATATACATCTCCACACACTTCCTCAAAATGACATGATTCTTCCTAGAATTTCATTGATGGTATTACTTTCTGGGGAATCTGGATTTTTGTGTGGTCCGTGATTTGAGTTTTCATCCTCCTTGGTCTCAGGTTTTATGTGCCCAACTTCTAAGCCTCCAATGATTCACAGATGCCTCAAGGTCAAAGCCACCCCTGTATTCTTGAGGTTTTAGACTGTTTGAGGATTTTTCTTACTTTTAGCTCAAGACTTATTTACAGATTTAAGCTAGAGTTTTAGATAATCTGTACCATCAGGGGTCTTCTAAACAGACAACCTTCCATCAGAAATGCAGTAGGTACTATTAATTGTCCACATGTCAGTGATTAGGAAACTGAGGGTCAGAAAGAGAAATCAAATTTTCTAAGTTTCATAACTGATAGGTGGCTGAACCCAGATTCATACGCAGGTCTGCTTGACTACAATATATTTTATTGAGAAAAATAGCCTTACGCTAACAGACAGAGAAAAGACTAGCAAACTATTAACAACCACTAAATACATTATTTAAAAATCTTTTATCAAAGAAAATTTCAGGCCAAGATACAAGCACTAGAGCAGTCTTCCAAAGATTTAAGAAAGAAATAACACTGTTCTTAAAAATATCCCTTAAGAAGCTGTTAAAAAAAAAAAAGAATAAACCCCAATTTTGTGGTAACATATACTAAAATATGACAAGAATCATTCAACCAAACTTGCTTACAAATATGATTATAAAATCCTGAGTAAAATATTACTTGACTAATTCCAACTTTATGTAAAAATAATAGTACATGATGGTTAATATAGATTTATTTCAGAAATGCAAGGTTGATTTAGCAAAAGAATATTAAGCCAGATAATTCACCACATTAATGGATTAAAGGATAAAATTATACAATTATTTCAATAGATACAGAAATAGCATTTGGTAAATGTAATTTCTATTCCTGATTTTTAAAAAAAGAAAGAAATTTAGTGATATGTTTATCTACCAAAGAAAAATCCTTAATAGAAACATAATAGACGATAAAATATTGAATAGTAGCACACAAAAGGGGGAGGAGAGAATAGAGCTTTATATGATTAAAATGTATTTATCTCACTAGAATTAAGATTGTATAAATCTGAAGTAGATTCTGATAAGTTAAGATGTACATTGTAAGCCCTAGAGAAACTACTAAGAAAGTAACTGAAAAGTATAGTTTAAAATCACTAAAAGGGGAGTCAAGATGGCGGCGTAACCAGACTCGGAACTCACCTCCTCCTGTGGGCACAGCCAATTTACAACCACTCGTGGAAAAATTACCCCTGAGACAGAACTGAAAACTGCATAAGAGGAACTCCTGCAACAATGGACAGTCCTAACTGAGGTGGAAGAGGCAGAGACTCCCTTCTGGAGAGGAAAAATGCAGCCTTCACAAGCCGCCAGCTTCACGGCCGCCGGGAGCAGCGCACAGGTATGCAGCCTCCCTGGAGGCGCGGGGCCCTGAGCCAGGAGTGTCCCCGCTGTGGGCATTTTGTGGACCCAGCACAATCGAGAGGAGCGGCATAGTATCTGACTTTGCCTGCTACTAAAACACTGGGGAGCACCCCCAGAAAACCCGGTTCACAAAGAAACTAAAACTGGCTCTTAAAGGGCCCGCGTGCAAACTCACCTGTCTCAGAAAGGATCCTAAAATCACCAGAAAGAAAGGTGCACAGTGCTGTGGTGAAAAGAGACTCACCTAATAGGCCGAGTGCATCTCGGTGAGGGGTGAGACCTCTCCAGGGACTGGGACAGTGGCGGCAGCCATTGTTGTGGCCTGGTGTGGGCGTGCTGACACAGACGCCATTGGAGTTCTCCCTGAGGCCTGCTAGCCCAGGGTCTGCCCCAACCACTAGAGCACCTATTTAATCCAGCTCAGCCAGGGCAGGCAGCCCACCCTAGAGACTGGCCCCACCCAACAACAAGCCCTCAGGCAACTTGTGGGCCTGCATAGATTGGTGACTGGATTCTCTGCAGCCTGGCAACTGAGCCGACTTGAGCGGGGCAGGGTGTGCACAAGGAGCGGGTGGAGAGTGTGGGGTGGTGGCTGAGTGTGTGGGGCTCCCGCCATCGAGAGACTGAGTCCGCTTGGGGAGGTTGGGGCACTCACATGGGGCAGGACTGTGTTGACTGTGTGTGTGGACCCGTGGGCGGCAGGGTTTGTCAGCTGCAGAAGACTTGTGCTTCTCAAAGACCCACATAGGAGGTTTGCCCCACCTTCCAAAGCCTGAAACGATTGGGTGCTCCTGTGCCTGAGGCCAGCCCCACCCAGCTGCAATCCTCAGAGAGCTGACAAGAGACCTAATAGGCTAGAGGCTTACAGCAATTGTAAGGCCCTGAGCCTAACAACCTGCAACGCTGGGGGCCTACTCACTTAAAAGAAATACTGCAACACAAATGTGGTATTAGAACTTGCAGCCAACTGTGCTGGGGCTCCCCACACCTGATAAAGAGACTGAAGGGCCCACAACAACTACAAGCAGCTGAGCATTACAACAGCTGGCCAGGAGCATAACTCAGCCTCCCTGGGCGCCTACAGGGAGAGCAAACAGGCCACAACAGAAGGACACACATAGCCCACATAGGGGTCACCCCTGGAACATTGAGAACTGAGGGAAGCACACTGGAAGCCTCCTAAGGCATCACTTACATAAGGTCACCTATCCAAGAGCAGGAGACTGAGATGACCTACCTAATACGTAGACAAAAGCACAGGGAAAGAGGCAAAATGAGGAGGCAAAAGAATACATTCCAAGTAAGGCAACAGGACAAAACCCCAGAAAAGGAACTAAGTGAAACAGAAATGAGCAACCTACCCGACAGAGAGTTCAAACTAAGAGTGTTAAGGATGCTCACTGATCTGGGGAGAAGAATAGATGAACTCAGTGAGAATGTCAACAAAGAAATGGAAGATATAAAAAAGAACCAATCAGAAATGAAGAATACAATACTGGAAATGAAAAATTCATTAGAGGGACTCAAAAGCAGAGTAGAGGATACAGAAGAACGGATCTGTGAGCTAGACGAAAAACTAGAAGAAATTACCCAAGGTGAACAGGTAAAAGAGAAAAGAATTAAAAAGAGTGAGGAGAGTCTAAGGGACCTCTGGGACAACATCAAGTACACTAACATCCGTGTTATAGGTGTCCCGGAAGGAGAAGAGCGAGACAAAGGGGCAGAGAATCTATTTCAAGAAATAATAGATGAAAACTTCCCTAACCTAAGGAAGGAAACAGACATCCAGGTACAGGAAGCACAGAGAGCACCAAACAAGATAAACCCAAAGAGGCCCACACCAAGACACATCATAATCAAAATGTCCAGAATTAAAGATAAAGAGAGAATCCTAAAAGCCACAAGAGATTGTCAAGTTACATACAAAGGAAACCCCATAAGGCTATCAGCTGACTTCTCAGCAGAAACCTTACAGGCTAGAAGAGAATGGCATGATATATGTAAAGTGCTAAAAGGAAAAAACTTACAGCCAAGAACACTCTACCCAGCAAGGTTATCATTCAAAATGGAAGGAGAGATCAAAATTTTCCCAGATAAGCAAAAATTAAAGGAGTTTGTCACCAAGAAACCAGTGCTACAAGAAATGTTAAAGGCACTCATTTAAGGGGAAAAGAGAAGACCACAAATAGGAAAAATTATCTATTTCCATGATTAGAACGTAATGGATACAAATACACAAAAAAGAGGTTAGATATGATATCAAAAACATAAAAGGAGGGAGGAGGGGAGTTAAGAGTACAGCTTTCAGACAGAGGTCAAACTAAAGTGACCATCAATTCTGTATAGAAGAAGAAAGGAACAGAGAAGGACTACTAAAACACTGAGGAAAAAAAAAAAAGGTAAAAAATGGCAGTAAGTACATACTTATCAATAGCTACTTTAAACGTCAATGGACTAAATGCTCCAATTAAAAGGCATAGGGTGGCTGACTGGATAAAAAAACAAGACCCATATATATGCTGCATACAAGAGACACACTTCAGACCTAAAGACACTCACAAACTGAAAGTGAAGGGATGGAAAAAGATACTCCACGCAAATGGCAATGAAAAGAAAGCTGGGGTAGCAGTACTCATATCAGACAAAATAGACTTTAAAACAAAAACTGTAAAAAGAGACAAAGAAGGGCATTACATAATGATCAAGGGAACAATCCAACAAGAGGATACAACACTTGTAAATATCTACGTACCCAATGTAGGGGCACCTAAATATATAAAGCAATTATTAACAGACATAAAAACAGAAATAGACAGCAACATAATAATAGTAGGGGACTTTAACACTCCGCTTACACCAATGGATAGATAATCCAAACAGAAGATCAATAAGGAAACATTGGCCTTAAAGGACACGCTAGAACAGATGGACCTAGTAGATATATACAGAGCATTCCATCCAAAAACCGAAGAATACACGTTCTTTTCAAATGCACATGGAACATTCTCCAGGATTGATCACATATTAGGCCACAAAACAAGTCTCCATAAATTTAAGAAGATTGAAATAATACCAACCATCTTTTCTGACCACAACGGTATGAAACTAGAAATCAACTACAGGAAGAAAATCAGAAAAGCCACAAATACGTGGAGATTAAACAAAATGCTACTGAACAACGACTGGGTTAACGAAGAAATCAAAAAATACCTGGAGACAAATGAAAATGAAAATACGACATGCCAGAATTTATGGGATACAGCAAAAGCGGTTCTAAGAGGGAAGTTTATAGCAATATAGGCCTATCTCAACAAACAAGAAAAATCTCAAATAAACAATCTAACAATCCACTTAAAAGAACTGGAAAAAGAAGAACAAACCAAGCCCAAAATCAGTAGAAGAAGGGAAATAATAAAAATCAGAGCAGAAATAAATGAAATAGAGACCAAAAAAACAATAGAAAAAATTAATAAAACCAAGAGCTGGTTCTTTGAAAAGATCAACAAAATCGACAAATCTTTAGCTAGACTCACCAAGAAAAAAAGAGAGAAGGCACAAATAAGTAAAATCAGAAATGAAACAGAAGAGGTTACAACAGACACCTCGGAAATACAAAAGATTATAAGAGAATACTATGAAAAGCTATATGCCAACCAATTCGACAATCTGGAAGAAATGGATAAATTCTTAGAATCATACAACCTTCCAAAACTGGATCAAGAAGAAGTAGAGAATTTGAATAGACCAATCACCAGTAAGGAGATCGAAACAGTAATCACAAACCTCCCCAAAAATAAAAGTCCAGGACCAGACGGCTTCCCTGGTGAATTCTACCAAACATTCAAAGAAGACTTAATACCTATCCTTCTCAAACTCTTCCAAAAAATTGAGGAGAGGGGGAAGCTCCCTAACTCATTCTACGAAGCTGACATTACCCTGATAACAAAACCAGACAAGGACAACACAAAAAAAGAAAATTACAGGCCAATATCACTGATGAACATCGATGCAAAAATCCTCCACAAAATACTAGCAAATCGCATACAACAATAGGTTAAAAAGATTATACACCATGATCAAGTGGGATTTATTCCAGGGATCCAGGGATGGGTTAACATTCGCAAATCAATCAACGTAATACACCACATTAATAAAAGGAAGAATAAAAATCACATGATCATCTCAATAGATGCAGAGAAAGCATTTGACAAGATCCAGCATCCATTTATGATAAAAACTCTGAATAAAATGGGGATAGAAGGAAAGTATCCCAACATAATAAAGACCATATATGAGAAACCCACAGCTAATATCATCCTCAATGGTGAAAAACGGAAAGCCATCCCTCTAAGAACAGGAACCAGACAAGGATGCCCACTGTCACCACTCCTATTTAACATAGTACTGGAAGTCCTAGCCAGAGCAATCAGGCAAGAGAAAGAAATAAAAGGGATACAAATTGGAAAGGAAGAAGTGAAACTGTCACTATTTGAAGATGACATGATTTTATATATAGAAAACCCTAAAGAATCCACCAGAAAACTTTTAGAAGTAATAAACGAATATGGTAAAGTTGTAAGATACAAAATCAACATACAAAAATCAGTTGCATTTCTGTACACTAACAACGAAGTAGCAGAAAGAGAAATTAAGAATACCATCCCATTTACAATTGCAACAAAAAGAATAAAATACCTAGGAATAAACTTAACCAAAGAGGTGAAAGATCTGTACACCGAAACTATAAAACATTGCTGAAAGAAATTGAAGAAGACACAAAGAAATGGAAAGATATTCCGTGCTCTTGGATTGCTAGAATTAACATAGTTAAGATGTCCATACTTCCTAAAGCCATCTATAGATTCAATGCAATCCCTATCAAAGTTCCAACAACATTTTTCACAGAAATAGAACAAAGAATCCTAAAATTTATATGGAACAACAAAAGACCGCGAATAGCTAAAGGAATCCTGAGAAAAAAGAACAAAGCTGGAGGTATCACACTCCCTGATTTCAAAATATACTACAAAGCTATAGTAACCAAAACAGCATGGTACTGGCACAAAAACAGACACACAGATCAATGGAATAGAATCGAAAGCCCAGAAATAAACCCACACATCTATGGACAGCTAATCTTTGACAAAGGAGCCAAGAACATACAATGGGGAAAAGAAAGTCTCTTCAACAAATGGTGTTGGGAAAACTGGATAGCCATATGCAAAAAAATGAAAGTAGATCCTTACCTTACACCATACACAAAAATTAACTCCAAATGGATTAAAGACTTGAATGTAAGACCTGAAACTATGAAACTTCTAGAAGAAAACATAGGCAGTACCCTCTTCGACATCGGTCTTAGCAACATCTTTTCAAACACCACATCTGACCGGGCAAGAGAAACAATAGAAAAAATAAACAAATGGGACTACATCAAACTAAAAAGCTTCTGCACAGCAAAGGAAACCATCAACAAAACGAAAAGACAACCTAACAATTGGGAGAAGATGTTTGCAAACCATACTTCTGATAAGGGCTTAATCTCCAAAATATATAAAGAATTCATGCATCGCAACAACAAAGAAACTACCAACCCAATTAAAACATGGGCAAAAGACCTGAACAGACATTTTTCCAAAGAAGATATACAGATGGCCAACAGACACATGAAAAGATGTTCAAAATCACTAACTATCAGGGAAATGCAAATGAAAACTACAATGAGATATCACCTCACGCCCGTCAGAATGGCTATAATTAACAAGACAGGAAACAACATTTTTTGGAGAGGATGTGGAGAGAAGGGAACTCTCATACACTGCTGGTGGGAGTGCAAACTAGTGCAGCCACTATGGAAAACAGTATGGAGATTCCTCAAAAAATCAAGGATAGAACTACCATATGATCCAGCTATTCCACTGTTGGGTATTTATCCAAAGAACTTGAAAACACCAATTTGTAAAGGTACATGCACCCCTGTGTTCATTGCAGCGTTATTCACAATAGCCAAGACTTGGAAGCAACCTAAGTGCCCATCAAGGGACGAATGGATAAAGAAGCTGTGGTATATATACACAATGGAATACTACTCAGCCATAAGAAACGACGAAATCCAGCCATTTGTGACAACATGGATGGACATTGAGGGTATAATGCAAAGTGAAATAAGTCAGAGGGAGAAGGTCAAATACCGTATGATTTCCTTCATTAAGTAGTAGATTATAACAACAATAAACAAACACATAGGGACAGAGATTGGATTGGTTGATACCAGAGGAGAAGGGGGGAGGGAGGAGGGTGAAAGGGATAATTGGGTACATGTGTGTGGTGATGGGTTGTAATTAGTATTTTGGTGGTGAACATGATGTAATCTATGCAGAAATAGAAGTACAATGATGTACACCTGAAATTTTTACAATGTCATAAACCAATGTTACTGCAATAAACAAAAAATTTTAAAAAATAAATAAATAAAAATCACTAAAAGAATTTAAATGTTATACTACAAAATATTCATTGAATAAAAAAGAAAGCAGTAAAAGAGGAACAATGGAATAAAACGAGACAGACGTATAGAAAAGCAAAAGAAAAATACCAGATGTAAATTCAACCATATCAATAACAACAGTAATGTGAATTGATGAAATAATCCAATCAAAGTGAGAGATTGTTAGACTGGATTAAAAAATCAAAATATAGTTATATGCTTTGTATGGGAGACACACTTTAGATTCAAAGAACCAACTAGTTTGAGTAAAAGCATGGAAAAAGGTATACTGTGCAAGGAGCAACCATAAGAAAGCTGTAGTGTCTATACTAATTTCAGAGAAAATTGACTTTTAAACAAAGAATATTACTAGGGGTAAAGAGGGATATTTTATAATAATAAAAGTTTCAAACTCCATCAGGAAGATATAACAACTACAAATGTATAAGCACCTAAGAACAGAAACCAAAAATACATGTAGCAAAAACTGACATAACAGAAGGCAGAGATAGAAAATTCAACAATAGTAGTTGAACACTTAAACACTCCATTTCTAATAATGGGTAGAACAATTAGACAGAAAATCAGCAAGGAAATAGAAGAGTTAAACCATACTGTAGACCAACTAGATCTAACACGTATGTATAGAACACTGTACACAATAAACTGAACATACATTCTTCTCAAGCACACACAGAGTATTCTCCAGAATAGACTACATACTAGTCCATAATTCAAGCCTCAAAAAATCTAAAAGAATTGAAATCATACATGTTTTCCAACCACAATGGAACCAAATTGGAAATCAATAAGAAGGAATTTGAGATATTCAGAAATATGTGGAAATTAAAAACCATGCTCGTAAACTACCAATGCATCAAAGAAGGGAAAACAGAAAATATTTTCAGATGAGTGAAAATGAAGACATAACATACAAAAACTTATGAAATGCATCCAAAGCAGTGCTTAAAGAGAAATTTATAGCTATAAATGCTATATTAAAAAAGAAGAAAAATGTCAAATGAAAATCCTAATTTTCCAAGCTAAGACACTGGAAAAAAGAGAGACAAACTAAATTCAAAGCAATAAAAAGAAACAGAATAATAAAAGAGCAGAAATTAATGAAATAGAGAATAGAAAAAATAGCAGAGAAGTCAAATAAACCAAAAGTTGGTTTTTTGAAAAGATCAACCAAATTGACAAATACTATCTAGAATGACCAAGAAAAAAAATAGGGAAGACTCAAATTACTGAAATCACTACTGACTTCACAGAAAAAAAAAAAAATGATTATAAAGGAATACTATGAATAACTGTTTGCAAAAACTTAGCTAAATTAGACAAAATGGGAAAATTCATAGAAAAAGACAAACTACCAAGACTGACTCAAGAAGAAATGAAATATCTGAATAGACTGATAACAAGTAAAGGGAAAGCATTAGAAATCTTATCACTTCCCACAAACAAAAGTCCAGACCCATATGGCTTTACTAGTGAATTCTACCAAAAATTTAAAGACAAAACCAATCTGTCACAAACGCATCCAAAACATAGAAGAGGAGGGAATGCTTCCAAACTCCTTCTATAAGTCCTTAATATCAAACAAGATGAACACCACAAGAAAATTACAGACAAATATTTCTTGTGAATATACACATAAAACCTAACAAAATACTAGCACACCAAATCCAGCAACGTAGATATAAGATTACATACCATGACCAGGGATGCAGACAAAAATCAATTGATGTAATGCACCATATTAATAAATAAAAGGACAAAAACCACATGATCAGCTCAACAGACACAGAAAAAGAATTTGACAAAATTCAGCACCTTTTCATGACAAACATATTTAACAAGGTAGAAACAGAAGAGAACTTATTCAAACTAATAAATAACATCCATGAAAAACTCAAGTTAATATATCATACTTAAAATGGTGAAGGACTGAATGTTTTCACAAGAACATCAGGAACACGACAAAAATGTCCACTTTCACTACTTCTATTCAACATTTTATTGGAGGATCTAATGAGAATAATACAACAGAAAACAAAGTAAAAGACAGATTGGAAAGAAAAAAGTAATCTGCATTGCAGATAACATAATATTGTAAATAGAAAAATCTTACTAAATCCACTAAAAACTATTAGAACTAATGAACAAGTTTAACAAGGTTGCAGGATACAAGATCAATATGTAAAAATCAATCATGGAGATGGTGTCAAGATGGCAGCAAAGGCAGACTCTGAGCTAACCTCCTCCCACAGACACAGCAAATCTACAATTACTCTTGGAACAATTACCCCTGAGAGAGAACTGAAAACTGGACAAAAACAACTCCTGCAACAAGGGACAGTGCTGACTGAGGTGGAAGAGGCAGAAATTCCTTTCTAGAGAGAAAAATCCACCTTTGAGCCACAGCACTTCACAGCCGGCCAGGAGCAATCTTAAGGTATGAAGCATTCCCTGGACGAGTGGGGGATCTGAGCAGAAGAGCATTACCACAATAAGCTGCTTTTGGACTCAGCACAACCAAGACAAATGTCATAATATCTGGCTTTGCTGCCTACTAACTATAATGGGGAATACCCTCAGCAAAGCAATCAGACATAAAGGAATAAAAAACCTACTCGTAAAGGGCCCATGCACAAATTTACCCGTTTTGGAAAGCAACCTAAAATCACCAGAAAGAAAGGTGCACAGTCGTTTGGTGAAAAGAGACTCACTTGGTAGGCTGTGGGTTCATCTCAATGAGAGGTGAGACCTCCCCAAGGACTGAGACATTGGCGGTAGCCATTATTGTGACCTAGTACAGGCATGCTGACACAGATGCTGGCAGATGCCATTGGAGTTCTTTCCCTGGCCTGTTAGTGCAGTGGTCTGCCTCACCCACTAGAGTACTGACTTGAGCTCAGCCAGGGCAGGCAGCCCACTCTAGGCACTGGTCCCACCCAACAGCAAGCCCTTGGGCAACTTGTGGGCCCACATAGGCAGGGTGCCTGGAACCTCTGCAGCGAAGTGAGTGGGTCCACCTCTGTGGGGCAGGGAGTGCAGGAACCTGACAAGGATGCCCACTTTCAGCTGTCTCATTTAACATAGTATTGGAAGTCTTAGCCAGAGCAATCAGGCAAGAAAAAGAAATAAAAGGGATTGAAATTGGAAAGGAAGAAGTGAAACTGTCACTATTTCAAGATGACATGATTTTATATATAGAAAACCCTAAAGAATCCACCAGAAAACTTTTAGAAGTAAATGAATACAGTAAAGTCAAAGCATACAAAATCAACATACAAAAATTAGTTGCATTTCTATACACTAACAACAAAGTAGCAGAAAGAGAAATTAAGAATACCATCCCATTTACAATTGCAACAGAAAAGAATAAAATACCTAGGAATAAAGATAACCAAAGAGGTCAAAGATCTGTACACTGAAAACCATAAAACATTGTTGAAAGAAACAGAATACACAAAGAAATGGAAAGATATTCTGTGCTCTTGGATTGGAAGAATAAACAGTTAAAATGTCCATACTTCCTAAAGCAATCTGCAGATTCAATGCAATCCCTATCAAAGTTCCAAAAACATTTTTCACAGAAATAGAACAAAGAATCCTAAAATTTATATGGAACAACAAAAGACCCCAAATAGCCAAAAGAAGCCTGAGAAAAAAGAGCAAAGCTGGAGGCATCACACTCCCTGATTTCAAAATATACTACAAAGCTATAGTAAACAAAACAGCATGGTACTGGCACAAAAACAGACACATAGATCAATGGAACAGAATTGAGAGCCCAGAAATAAACCCACACATCTACGGACAGCTAATTTTCAACAATGGAGCCAACAACATACAATGGAGAAAGGAAAGTCTCTTCAACAAATGGTGTTCAGAAAACCGGACAGCCACATGCAAAAGAATGAAAGTAGACCATTACCTTACACTATACACAAAAATTAACTCAAAATGGATTAAAGACTTGAATATAAGACCTGAAACCATGAAATTCTAGAAGAAAACATAGGCAGTACGCTCTTCATCATTGGTCTTAGCAGCATATTTTCAAGTACCATGTCTGACTGGGCAAGGGAAACAATAGAAAAAATAAACAAATAGGACTACATCAAACTAAAAAACTTCTGCACAGCAAAGGAAACCACCAACAAAATGAAAAGACAACCTAACAATTGGGAGAAGATATTTGCAAACCATATATCTCATAAAGGGTTAATCTCCAAAATATATAAAGAACTCATACGTCTCAAGAACAAGAAAACTAACAACCCAATTAAAAAATGGGCAAAAGATCTGAACAGACATTTCTCCAAAGAAGATATACAGAAGGCCAAAAGGCACATGAAAAAATGTTCAACATCACTAATTATCAGGGAAATGCAAATCAAAACTACAGTGAGATATCACCTCATGCCCATCAGAATGGCTATAATTAACAAGACAGGAAATAACAAGTGTTGGAGAGGATGTGGAGAGAAGGGACCTCTCATACACCGCTGGTGGGAATGCAAACTGGGGCAGCCACTATGGGAAACAGTATGGAGATTCCTCAAAAAATTAAGAACAGAACTACCATATGATCCAGCTATTCTACCGCTGGGTATTTATCCAAAGAACATGAAATCACAAATGCATAAAAATATATGCATCCCTATGTTCATTGCAGCATTGTTCATGATAGTCAAGACTTGGAAGCAACCTAAGTGCCCATCAAAGGATGAATGGATAAAGAAGATATGGTATATATACACAGTGGAATACTACTTGGCCATAAAAAATGATGAAATCTGGCCATTTGTGACAACATGGATGGACTTTGAGGGTATCATGCTAAGCAAAATAAGTAAGAGGGAGAAAAGTCAAATACTGTATAGTCTCATCATAAATAGAAGATAACAACAACAACAAACAAAACACATAGAGACAAAGATTGGATTGGTGGTTAACAGAGGGGAAGTGGGTAGGAGGAAGGGCAAAAGGGGTGATTAGGCACATGTGTATGGTGATGGATTATAATTAGTCTTTGGGTGGTGAACATGATGTAATCTACACAGAAATCGAAATATAATGATGTACACCTGAAATTTAAGAAAAAAATCAATCACGTGTCTATATACTTAAATAAACAATCCAAAGCGAAAACAGTTCTATTTAAAACAGCATCAAAAGAATAAAATGCTTGGGCATAAATTTAACCAAAGAAGTAAAGATGTGCATGCTTCTTTAACCAAGGAAGTGAAGATGTGATACTGCAAAGTATCTGCATAGAGATCTCTCCAACAAAGATACACAAATGGCCAGTAAGTACATGAAAAGATGCTCAACAGCATTAGTTATTAGGGAAGTGCATATCAAAACCATGATGACTTACCATTTTGCAATCTCTAGGATGCTTACAATAAAAAACAAGAGAATAGCAAGTGTTGGTGAAGATGTAGAGAAGTTTGAACAATCATAGAATATTGGCAGGAATGCAAACTGGTGCAACATTTTTGGAAAGCAGTTTGGCAGTTCTTCAAAAATGTAGAGCTACTATATGACCCCCAAATTCTGCTCCTTTGTTATACTCCTCAGTGAAATGAAAACCTATGTCTTCACAAATAGCTTGTACACAAATATTCCTAGTAGTACCATTCAAAATAGCCAAAGTGGAATCAACCCAAATGCCCATCATTGATGAATGAATAAATAAATGTGGGGTATCCATAAAATGAAATATTATTCAGCAACAAAAAAGGAATGAAGTAGTTACATTTGCTACAAAATGTATGAACATTGAAAACATTATACTAATTGAAAGAAGCCAATCACACAAAAAGAATATTGTGTGATTCCATTTATAAGAAATGTTCAAATTAGGTAAATGTATAGAGACAGAAATGAGATAAGTGGTTGCCTAGGGTAGAAGTGGAAATGACTGCTAATAAGTATAGAGTTTCTTTGGGGGATGCTGAAACTGTTCTAAAATTAGATTATTTTGATGCTTCCTCAACTCTATGAACATACCATAAAATATCAAATTTTACAGTTTAAATGTGTGAGTTATGTGGTAGGTGAATTATATCTCAATAAAACTATTTAAAAGTAGAAAGGAATTTTATATATGTTTTTGTAAAAATAAAAAAAGTGAACATCATACTTGATGAAATGTTGAAGGCTTGTATTTAACAAACATAATGGCATCCTCTATCACCACTTTTTTTTTTTTTTCAAAATTTTACTGGAGGCCTTCGTCAGAATGGTAAAGCCATAAAAAGCAATGAAAGAAAAATAAAACTAGTTACTACTATAAGATGATAAAATTATTTGGATATAAAATATAAAACAACTTCAGATAAATTGTTATAATTTAATAAGAAAGTTTGGCAAGGTTGCTGGATACAAAGTCAATAAAAAAATTCCATTTCCATATTCCAGCAATAAACAGAAAATACGATTTTACCAAATATATATAATAAGATAAAGACATCAAATATCTAGAAATAGAAACCCCTGGCTCTGCTGAGTGATCCCACCTCCAAGATTCCATGAGGAGGCCGTCTGGCCTATTGAAACTGAGGTGGTGGCCCTGGTGATATCTGAATCATCTTTGAGGTCATTTTTCCCTCTTCTTGAAGAAAAGCATACTTCACAGCTACATAGCTCTATCAGCCAGTCCTGTTAAATCTAAGGAATTTGACAGCTTTCCTTCATTTCCTCCCGTCTCCATCCCTTCCAATTCAAACTGACAGTGTTTCTGCTCACTTAATCCCATGAACTCTTCATCGAGTGATAGTCCAGCCACATCCTTAGTGTTCTCTTCAGAACATGCTTTCTCATTTTTTACAATATGGATAGGCTAAGAATTTTCCAAATCTTCAAGTTCTGATTCCTTTCTGCTTAACAATCTCTTTTTCAATTCATCTCTCTCTTTTCACATTTTACTATAAGCAGTCAGCAGAAATTATACTGCTCCTTCAATTCTTTGCTTAGAAATCTTCTCAACTAAATATCCCATGTTATTGCTCATAAATTCTACTTTCCACAAAACACTAGAACGCAAACAAAATTTATCCAAGTTCTTTGCCGCTTTATAGCAAGGATCACTTTTCCTCCAGTTTCCAGTAACATGTTCCTCATTTCCATTTGAAACCTCATTGGAAAGGCATTTTTTTTTTTAATTATTTATTTATTTATTTTCCCCCAAGCCCCAGCAGATAGCTGCATATCATAGCTGCACATCCCTCCAGCCGCTATACTCGGGACGCGGCCTCAGCACGGCTGGAGAAGCGGTGCGTCGGTGCACGCCCGGGACCGAACCCCGGCTGCCAGCAGCGGAGCGCGCGCACCCAACCACAAAGCCACGGGGCCGGCCCTGGAATGGCTTTTAATGTCCACATTTCTACCAACATTCTGTTCATGATCATGTATATATTATCTAAGAAGATGGAAGCTTTCTCTCCAGCTTTCCTCTTTTCTTTCTAAGCTCTCACTAGAATTGCCCTTAATGTCCGTATTTCTACTATGCACCTCAAAACTCCTCCAGCCTCTACCCATTGCCCAGTTCCAAAGACACGTCTGTATTTTTAGGTATTTATTACAGCAGCATCCCACTTCTGATACCAAAATCTGTATTTGCCAGCTTAGGCTGCCATAACAAAAATACCATAGACTGGGTGGCTTAAACAACAAGAATTTATTTCTCACAGCTTTGGAGGCTGAGAAGTACAAGATCAAGTTGCCAACAAGATAGGTTTTATTCTGAAGCCTCTTCTCTTGGCCTGTAGATTTCCACCTTCTCACAGTGTCCTCACATGGTCCTTCCTCAGTGTTCACATGTGGAGACAGAGATCTCTCTCTTCTTCTTCTTATAAGGTCACAATCCTATTGGATTAGGGCCCTTCTTATGACCTCATTTAACCTTAATTACTTCCTAAAGACTCTATCTCCAAATATGGTCACATCAGAGATTAGAGCTTCAACATAGGAATTTTGAGGTGACACAATTCAGTCCATAATGTATGCCCATTGATTAGACTGTTTAATATTATAAAGAGCACAATTCTCCCCAAATTCATGGAGAGATTCAATGCAGTCAAATCTAAAATATAGGAATGTTTTTTATTTGGGGATGGAGTGAAACTTAATAAGCTGATTCTAAAATGTATGTGAAAATAGCTGGCCAATAATAGCCAAGATTCTTCTAAAAAGAAGAACGTGGGAGTTTCTCAACTTGACTTCAAGACTTATTTTAAAACAATGGCAATGAAGAAAATGTGGTATTACTACAAGGATTGAAAATTGATAACTGCACAGTTACGGAGTCCAGAAGTACCTCATTTCATTTGTAGACACTTGAATTATGACCAAGGTGGTGTTGTAGAGCAGTAAAAAAAAAAGACAGGGTTTTTCAGTAAATGGTGTGGGAACAATTGGATATCCATTTGAAAAAATTAAATTTGATACCTGTATCACATCATACACATAAATCAACTTCATGTGTCTATAGGCCTAAATTTGAAAGACATTTTGCTACAAAGCTTCCAGAAGATGATATAAGAGAATACCTTTGAGTTTGTAAAAGAAGTCTTAAACAGATCTCAAAAAACAATAGCCATAAAAGAAATGTTGATAAATCATATATTAAAATTAGGGACGTCTGTTGATCAAACCAAACATGAGGAGAATAAAAAGATAAGCCACAGAATGAGAGAAAATATTTGTAGCATATAAATGAACAAAAGACTGTATCCAAAATAGACATAGCACTCACACAAATGTATAAGAGATAGATAAACCACCTAGTTGTAAAAGAGCAAAAACTTGAAGAGGCACATCACAAATGAGGAACTCCAAATCGTTAATAAACATGAAAATGTGATCAATTTCATTAGTAATCAGGCAAGTGAAAATTAAAACCACAATAAGATCACACAACACACTCACCAGACTGCCTAATTAAAAAGATTGACAACACCATGTGTTGGCAAGGAAGGGAGCCATTGGAGGCCTCGTAATCTGTTAGCGGGAATGTAAATTATACACTTCTGAGCTAACAATTCACTTCTAGGCACACATCTGATAGAAGGCATACACATGACCATTAGGAGACATATATAAAATGTTAATGGCAGCACAATTGTAATAACCTCAAATTGAAACAACCCAAATGTCCATCAATAGTAAAATAAATATAAAAATTGTGATCTCTTCAGCGATGAAAATGCATCGACAATGGCTATGTGAATTAACATGGATGAATCTTATAAATATATGCTTGAGGTAAAAAAGAAAACAAGAAAAAAATAGGGGCCTGCCCCGTGGCTTAGCAGTTGGGTGCTCGCGCTCCGCTGCTGGCGGGCCAGTTTCGGATCCCGGGCGCGCACCGACTCACCGCTTCTCCGGCTGTGCTGGGGCGGCATCCCACGTGCAGCAACTAGAAGGATGTGCAGCTGTGACATACAACTATCTACTGGGGCTTTGGGGGGAAATATAAATAAATAAAGTTAAAAAAAAAAGAAAAGAAAAAATTAACAGTGATGATTCCATTATGTAAGCTTCAAAAATCTATAAAAATAAAACTATAGTGTTTAAGGATGCATAGTTCGGTGGTAAAAGTATAAGGAAAGTGAGGAATTAATTACCATGAAAGTCAAGAGAGTGGATTCATCTTGGAGAGAGGGAGGAATTTTAATTGGGAGGGGCATACGGAGAGCCTCTGAGGTGCTGGCACTGTTGTATTTCTTGTTCTAGGTGGTAGTTACACAATAGCTTATTTAATAGCAAACTGTTAAGCTTTACATCAATGTTTAATGCATTTTTTCTGGTTGTATATTTTATTTCCTAATAAAAAGTTTAAAAGAAAAAAAAACTAAACTTGCTTTTAACCACTGTCTAGCTGACTCTAGAAAATAGATGACAATTAGGTGTGAAATGCATGCATACATAAAAGTATATTCATATATAAAATTTCTGTATTGATTAAGCTACTATATATAGCCTGCCTTGGGTAACTATCTGTTCATGACTGTTTTGAAGAGAAAATGATTTCCTGAATTCCTAAAAAACAAACAAACAAACAATTCATCTAAATAGTTAACATGCATTTTTCCTGTCACACCTCTCTCCATGTAATAAATTAGATGAAATTCCCAGTTACCAAAACTACATTAACATTCTAGTCCACATCCAGAGGATTGATTTAGGAGAGACTTAGAGAATTAATGACCTGCCATTGTTGTGCATATTAAATGCAGGCTAGTCTACTAGAGAAGAGATTGGGCAAATTGGTACAAAGACATCAGGAAGAAAATAAAACTCTGCTCTTTTCTTCAATATGTTGATACTATGTATCTGAAGAATGCAGTTGGAGAGCTGCATCTATGTGAAACCAACACATACTATTGAAAAGTGAACCTTTCTGCCAAGTAAATAGTCGTATTATTGTTAAAAACATGATTTAACCAATTGTTCTATGTAGTATAGATAATGCCATTGTTGTGTAAGTGTTAACTAAGTTATTGTTAAATCTAGATTTAACTACCATTTATAGAGGCCCTTCTCTATTCCAAACTCTATAACTATACTCTTTAATTCTTGGAATTTTTATGAAGGGAGTTTTACTGCAAAAAAAAAAAAAAAAAAATCAAAGAGATTAAACAAACTGCCTGAAGTTACACAGCTAGGAAACGTTAGAAGTACAGTTTGGACACAAGTGTTCTAAATCCTGTTTGAATAATTTTTCACTACTGTATCAGTTGCAGTAGACTAACTCCTTTGACAAACAACTTCAATACCTAATTGGCTTAAAACAATAAATATTCATGTTTTATAATACAATCCAACATTTAGGGTGCCAGGTTGAAGAGCGCGGAAGCTGTGCACTCCATAGTCATTAGGGGACCCAGGCTTCCTCTAGCTCCCGGCTCTCCAATGCCTCTTCCACTGGATCGTTTGGCATCTGTCCAGGATACGAAGGAAGAGAAAGAGCTTGGAGAATCCTGTAGGAAAGTGTGACATTTTTACAGCTGGAAACGGCCTACATATCTCTTATTCCTATTCCATTGGCCAGAACTCAGACACATGGCTTCACCTAACTGCAATAAGGCTGAGAAATGAAATCCTACTTTGTGCCTATCAAGAAAATGAAGGGATTTGATGAGTTTCTATTTATTACCATAGCGCATCTCTCTATTCTCGAGTCTATTGCCAGCCTCATTTGCATAATTTTTCATTGATTGTGGATTTTGCACGTTTGGTATTTTAGCATCCACACTCAATTATTTTATTTTCAAACAATATGCTAAATATTCATAGACTTCATTTTCAGGTCTTTTAGTAATAATGATAGTAGTCAATACTTATATGGCTCCTACTACATATTAACACTTCCTCCGTCCTTCACAATCATTAACTAGTTTTAACTTCTCAACAACTATATATGAAGTAGGAAATATTACATCTCTTTTTGTAGATTAGGAAACTGAGGTACAGAGTTTAAGTAACTTGCCTAATTGTTATATTTCTAGTAAGTGCAACACAGAACAACTAGATTTTTACCCTACTTAATTGGCATCACATTATTCCTTTTCTATATTTAATCTCTCTTTGCCATAAACTACATAATTTCCCATCTTTTGCATATTATTACTTACTCATTTATTTTGTCTTTTTACATCTTTTTATGAATACCTAATTCAAGCTTTTAAAAAATAATTAAATATGTAATCACAAATTTATTCTGAAGTTTATTCTGGTAAATTGTAGGTAGGTTTTAGACTTGGTTAATTTCTTATTAAGTAATTTTGATAACCATATAAAGTCAAGTATTAAAAAATCTGTTAAGCAATTGTTAAGGAAAATTGCCTGGACTCATGTTACTTTAAAAAGTAATGCTCTATTATAGTTACTATTCTGTTGTTTTGATACAGTGTACTTCATAAATATCTTTTAGGCAAAAAAAGAACATTTAATGTTTTCAATAGATATTGGTCATAGGGTGAATTTAAGTTTAGCTAATTCCAAAGTTACTTAGCACAGTGGTCCTTTGCATGGAGGGACTAGGTCAACATTCAAGGATTTATGGATTTTCCTAAGGCTAAATTTAGATCCTTAACCTCTTAAACTTTGTTATTGTTGTTGTTTTAATTAGAGTTACTTAAGGGTTAAGCAACTTTGTTTCTGGAGACCCAGCAATAAATTGTTCTCAGAGAATTAAAAGTGTGCACAGACGTTGTAATCTGGCAGCCATGAGTTGGAATTCTTAGATTATGTTGTACAACATACTTTGACTTCCCTCACCTGCAAAATGGTAATATTAATGTGTACTTCATGGAGGTCCTTTAAAGATAAAATAAATGCATGCAAAAAAAAATTGCCACATAGCGGCACTCATTACATAAATATTAGCTATTATTAAATAAAGTGCAGCAGCTGGACACTCTTCTCTCATGGGACTTTGTTAAATATGTGGAATAATTGAAAAGTGGACAGGTATGGAGAGAATAGCAGAGAGAGATGGGAAAAATGAAGATATCCACAGGGAAGTAGGATTAGGGTAGCAAAGATTTTTAGGTGGCAGGGTGCTAAATTGTATCTGGTCGGAGAATAGGGCCAGACTTAACCCTGGCAAGACTGCAAGGGCAGGAGCAAAGGACAATGCTAAAAAAAAACTTTTTTTTGTTTCACAGTTTTAACTGGAAGGTTGACTTTATATTACTCATGAATGCAATATGAGAATATTTTTATCAATAATATGTTAATTTGATGAAATGAAGTTCAAGCTTTAAAAGTGTTACTAATATGTTTATAAACCTGGAGAATGTTGTCATTATTTCTACCTGGTAAAGATCAAATTTCTTATTCTGGAAATCACAACTCTCCATATTTGGTCCCAGCCAGCCTCTTCCACCTTGATATCTCTGTTACGCTGAGTTTCTAATTCCACAGCCAAGATAAGCTACTTATTCTTCCTCCTGCTGGTTCTCCTTGCCATGGCTGTGCCTATTCTTGTGCTATTTCCTCATCCTGGCATAACTTCCCTCTGCCCCCACACACCCCCAAATGTCAAAAAGCTGACTGATTTTCAAGACCAAGCCTCAATGCCGTGTCACTGAAACCTCTGCCATCTGCCTTGGCTACAAGGAGATTTCTCTTCTTTGAACCTCCATAACATTTGATCTGAATCCCTGTTAAGGCTCACAATGCTTTCTAGTTCATTATTTTAGTTTTGTGTTTAACTCATAGTAGATGTGCAGTATATTTGATGATGAAATATGTTTTACAAATTGCATTACGTGAAGCACTAGTGTACTGTGAGACTGGTGTTTTTTGAAAAAGAATTCTATGATCACTTAAATTTGCGAAATTGTAATTTTTCCCTAGTATATATTTCTTGGAGCCCTGACACATTCAAAGAGGTATTTAGAATATGAAGTATTTGAAAGGTTGTTTAACTATGGAATTAATAATTTTTAATAATAAGCACCTTTTTATCTTACAGTATATTGGTGGTCCATGGAATACATTTAAGGAAACACTCACGTCCAATGGGCATAGGTATTACCACTGCCTCAGCTCAGTAGAAGATCTTTAGTTGGCTCTGCTAAATCCCATCTTCCCTAGTTGTGGGAACTTTTTCCTTCCTTGTCACTACCATTTCTCCTGGTGTTCAGGGCTCCATCCTCTGTGCTGGATTCTGGGAAGGGGACTTGTCCACATGGAAAGAATATGGTGGGGGGGTGGGGTGGGAGTTTGAGCAGTCTGAGCGATTACAAGGCTACATGCTGCAGTTGGTTGGCCGTCTGCATCAAATGGCAAGATAAGATCAACTAATATGCCTCCTTGTCATAGACAACGTACAGGGTTTATCTGCATAAAGACATGAGGTTCTCGAGGAGCCGAGCAGTTCCGCTGGCTCTCGAGCTGTTTGCTAACGGCGCCCGTGGAGCTGTGCTCAGAGGGCTGTCCTGATGGACCCCATTCCCCTTTGTGTGGTCCTCGGCCTCGTGCTCTCACCCAGTCTGTGGATCCTGTCTAGTTTTGGTTGAAGATAATAAATTGGATCACAGATTTTTTTCTTTTTTAATTTTTGTCTAATAACTCAATGGATCATATCATTTGAACTTAAGAGCTGAGGGTTTCACTTTGTCTTCCCTTTGTTCTCCTTTGAGAGCTTCCATACTAGGTAATTGGTATATTAAGTCAAATTGGCTACACTGTGGGGGCCAGGACAGGGTTTTAGGGTACAAGGAAGATTGGAAGGGGTAGCAGAGGCAGATGGCTAATACAAAATATTATCTTGACATACTGATATACATGAATTCTCTCTCCTACAAGTTGATACATTCCTTGAGGCTTATCCTTATGTGGTGTGTGGTCCATAGTACTTAGCAAAAAGAGTTAGTGTCTAATGAATTTTTTCGTTCATTCACTCATTTTGTTAAATGAGTATGAAATTTTTCAAACATTAGTTGTGGGGAGAGTTTTCCAACCACATCCAACCATTTGGGTGGGGTTATTAGTTTCCAGTGCAGAGAGATGGTAAGGAGGTTCTAGTTCTAAAGGAGGTTAAAGATTCTGCCTCGTGGAGACTTGATACTAGCTCCAGACAAAAAGACATATGTTATTCCTATAGACAGACAGACATCCTCAGCAGGAGGCACATCCTGCCAAGAAAGGCAAATCATCATGTAACATATGGTATGATATTGCAAGATAAGAGCAGATTTCTTCTTCTTATCTAAATGGTAGTTTTGACTCAGTGTCCTTCAATCACTCATAGTAAAAGGAGATTAACAGCCTATTTAATCATTGATCAGAAAAAAATGCATTTAAAGATGTTGCAAAATGACTCTTCAGCAAGGTCACATGATTTTCTTACCTTGATTTGAGATTGTCTGCTAATGACTGATTATGTTCCTTTTTGATAAAAGCACTGCTGGTAGTAATGGCTTTATGTGTGGGCACAATTAAGACTAATGTTTCATCCTTGGTTCATTCACCATAGCCACATACTTGAGGACAGTCCTTCTGCATGTCGATCTACTTCTGGCATTTCTTGATGCAGTTAGGCTTAATTTTAATAATAAACCTTACAATTTATCTGGTGTTTAACATTTTTAAGGTGCTTTAACACCTGTGTGCCACATCAAACTCATTATAACCCTGAGGCTAAAGAGAGCCAGAATCACATTTCTAACTGCACATTAAGTATAAGTGACACACAGCATTTGTCACGTAATTTGTGACAAGGTTTATTCTGAGACCCGCTAGTGCCTTTTTTCCCCTTGAACTTTAGCATGTCCTTGGAATATCTATTGTTTGTGACACTTGCCTCTTTCCGTGCTCAGATTGCTTCACTGTTACACAGTTACTTGGATGCTTGGCTGCCAGTCACTCTCTACAGATATCCCTCCCACGGAATTGGTTGGGGTGAGCATTCCTTTAGGTCTTGGAATTTGTCTAGGACTTGTTTTTCCCTCTGTCTCTTTAAAAAAAAAATTAGTTTTGATTTTTCACAATAGTGCCTTTCTTTATGATGTGATTTTCCAGAACTACTGGCAGCAGAAAACACGTGCCAGATATAACTTGGTGTGTTTTCTTGAGCAGAGTGACAGCATTTGTCCAAACTGTACTCTGCTACAGTGCTCTACACGTAGAATATACTCAATAAATTGGGGAAATTCAGATATTGTTATTTCTAAGTGGATATACATTGTCAATGCCTCACTTGGCTCCAAACTTGATTTAATTTGTCATTGAATTATTGGGACTTAATAGGCACTCAATACATGCTTTAGGAATGAAAGATGCTAATAATTATCCGAATGTTGGCTGCAACAACAAATGGGTGATAATTCAAATTGCTCTAATTGTGGTTTATTTTTATAAAATTTTGAGAAGTTGGCTTGGAGATATTGAGGGCTGCTCTGCATTTGTGGATCAAATTCAATTTTTTTTTCCCCTTTGTGTATGTTCTATTTCAAGCTCTCCACCTTCCAAGGCTCCTGCCCTCTACCTTCATTGAGGGGAGCGGGCGGGTAGTTTTATACTTTATTTCCTATCTTTATTTTCCCCCACAATATTGCTTCTTGTACCTTTCATGATCAAATTGCCTTTTTCCAATTATCTCCTTTTTCTAGGGCAACACATTTTCTCTTTGCCTTGTAGGACACAAAATCACTTAGAAAATGTGCTCCTGCCTTAAATCTGTTTTACTACCAGCTAACGCCATCAGTCGACCTGAGATTACTTCTTCTAGCTTGTTGATCAGCACTGGAATACACAGGTACCTCTCTTAGCTCATATTGTGCTAAATGACATTAAACCATGTTTATCTCTCCACCAGGCTGTGAAATCCTTGAGGAAGGATGACACGGTGTATTCTTGTGTTCATCCATGCCTGATGGCAGAGCAAGTGCTACCATGTCAGCCCAATAAGCCCTGGTGGAATTCTATCCATAGTCTTCTCAAGGTGGGCACCGGTCACTGGACATTTGCAAATGAATGCTGACTTTAAGGACATCTGAACACACACAATAAAGATGTATAGTGTGTATTTCTCTTTTTGCCAAATGTCTTAAAATATTAGTCATTCTTACTTTCAACTGCAAAACATGAATAAAGAATGGAACAATTTTGACAATCATCTGTCAAATTTCCAGATGTCCTAAAGCAATATTATGATGACTTCATTCATAGGTTTTAATTTGGACATTTTGGAGTTAGATAGAGACAAGTTGAAAAAACCATTTTTTCCTAAGATAATGATTTTCTTTGGGCTTCCCATAAAAACTCAAATGCTATACAGAAAGATAAAAAGAATGGCTCTATAAAACTGCCCTACAAAGTTAACTGCTTGGAATGTTATATGGAAGTTTAAAAAAAAAATTTGTACATTCAAGCCCAAAGCTTATATTATCATGAGTAAAAATGACAATGACGTGATCTTAGGTTCAAGTCATAGTTTTATTATTAGCAACATATGTAAAAATATGTGTGAAATTTTTAAAGTTTACTTAGAGTCACACAAATCCAGATCTGAAGATTCTTTTTCAGACTGAACAGTTTAAGGAATAAAATAATATGGAAGATTTTTCTAAATCCAGTGCTAGAGACAGTATGAACAAGGATACGTTACCTTACCAGGGCTGTCATAACAAACACCACAGACTGGGGTCTTAAACAACATTAACTTATTTTCTCACAATTCTGGAGGCTAGAAGTGTGAGATCAAGGTGTGGGCAGGGTTGATTTCTTCTGAGGCTTCTCTCTTGGCTTATAGATGGCCTTCTTCCCTTCGTAACTTCACATGATCTCTCCTCTGTGCGTGTTTGTGTCCTAATCTCTTCTTGTAAGAACACCAGTAATATTGCATTAGGGTCCACCCTAATTACTTCATTTTACCTCTTTAAAGACTCTTTCTCCAAATACAGTCACAATCTTAGGTACTGTGAGTTAAGATTTCAACATAAGAATTTTTGGGGGACACAATTTATCCCCCCAAAAAGATTATGAGATAACTCCCAAAGCAGATCTTCCCTAGGTAAGGCTGATTGCACAGCATGTGTGTAAATGAAGAGATTCTCGGTGTGTTGTCTCTGGTGGACTGTCTCATGATGACATCCCCATCACAAGAAGGAATTGAGAAGAGAAATATGCAGATCCTGTGTGGGTTTTAATCTAAAAAGGAAATTCTTTTCAGTCTCTCAGAACATTACAGAAGGAGATGCTTTAATATAGAAAAAGTAACAATAATTTTTTAAACAGGAAAATTGTCCTTCTTTGATTTCCATATTGAGGACCTTAATCCAATCTTAAATCACTCTCAAAATGAACTTCAAGTTCTATCTGAAAATAATTTCAACATTAAATCCTTTGTGTTAACTAGAGCTTCCTTGATCAACTTATATTTTCTGTTAATATAGTTACCAAACTTAGTTTTCAAAGTAAAACTTTCTTTAATCTTAATCATTGTACAGACACATGAACATTTTTGAGACTTGTCACTTTGTGTCAACATCTATATTAAAGGCATTTTCTTTTTCTTTTATCTACTACAGTCTAATGACCTAGTGTTTTTTTTAATGATGCACTCAAAGATATAGGGATCAATCAATCAACACATTCTCTGTACTGGAAAAGTATGCTCAAAAGGAGAACTAGAGGATGCCACTCTGTGCTGAACACTGGTTTTGATGTCTTATAATACAGAGGTAACAATTATGATACTCATTTTCTAGATGAGAGGCCTGGTCATGTGGCATAAATGACACATAAAGGTCAGACCACTAGTATGTCCCATGAATTAAACTCAAACTCAAGCTTTCACTGACACCAACTCCTATGCTTTCCAATACGCCATACAGTATTTTTCTCCAAATGGTGAAATAGGGATGGCAATAGCATTTATGGTAGTGCCTTGATCTTGATGCTGTGATCCTCAGAAGACTCTCTGAAGTACATATAATTATCACCCTTTTACAGATGAAAGATTTCCACTCCAGAGGAGGTGAGCAACCTGCTACCCATGATGGCACAAGTGTTGAAAGACAGAAGATGAAACAGGTCCCAAGACTTATGGGGATCTTCTCAGTATAAGGCATTAACCTTGCTCTTAAGGAGTTTTATATTCGTAGTTATAAAACTAGAAAAAATCCATATTTACATCCAAATGGTGTCCAAGGAAAAGTGAACATTATCTAAGAGGACATAATCCCACGGCAAATTTTTCCTAGTTAGGTTATACCTCTTCCCATTGAGCCTATCTTGAGTGATCTAAATTTTAGTCTTCACTGCGTCACTAACCCAAGCATTTTGAACTAATTTCTTTATTTGTAATCATACAATAAATCCTCTTTAACTTGAAATCCCAATATACAAAGTGTTCACTAGTACCAGTCATTACTGAAGAGACCGAACATTCAAAGGAAATTTATTTAAGTTTTCTAGCAAAGTAAGGGAGATCCTGGGCAATCTGTATATGGGGAGAAATTTGGGAACTGGGTGGAAACAACGAAGAGAGAAAGGAAGAAATCAAGGAGGAGAGAGAGAAACAGAGACTACTATGAGTGTCAATTAAAGCAAAATAAAATAAATAACCCGTACTAATAGAGAGAATATGAAAGAAAATGAGTCAAACCTAGATATAACCAGACTGGAGGAAATGGCAAGTAGCAGGAGAGGAGGAGAAAAGCTAATGAGAAAACATTCATTAAAACAGCTCAGTATTATGTGCAACTGAATAACTCATCATATATCAGTTGTCAGTATATCTAGGCTTAGGCATCTGGGTACATGACTGCAGAATTTGTATTGCACGACAAAGGGAGAAAAGTAGTCACAACAATTTCCAGGGAAGAAAATTTATACATGTAGATGAAATTTATACATACAGACTTTTGATAATTTGTGAAAATAAAATAATATTTGAAAATTTAAGGAAATGGCTGATGCTAACACAGGTGTAATAAATATATCTAGGCCTATATCTTCAATAGAGAAATACTTTTATAATCACTGCCAAAGTTATTTCAACCTGCAGATTGTGATATTTTTCAGAATATAAACTACAATACAGACAGATTCCATGAGAAACTTAATCTATCTTGTAGGCACTATTATGGGGTTTTCTATATCATTATATTAATAAAAAAACATATAATGTTCAATGGCAACCTGAGATTCAAATTTTTGATAAAGTATCAAATAGAGCTTAGAAAAGGTTTTACTGTCAGTGTTATGTTTGAAAAAAATGATGTCTATAATGAATTGCTTTTTTATTCATGAGATGTGAGAAAGAGTTAAAATTGAAGGTAGGTTGAAGGAGAACAAAGTTGGAGGACTTATCCTATCTGACTTCAAGACTTACCATAAAGCCACAGTAATCAAGACAGTATGGTATTTGTGAAAGAATAGACAAACAGATCAATGGAACAGAAGAGGGAGCTCAGAAATAGACCCACATAAATACAGTCAACTGATCTTGGACAAAGGAGCCAAGGCAATACTATGGAACAAAGATAGTTTCTTCAACAAATTATGCTGGAACAACTAGATGTTCACATGCAAAGAAATGAATTTGGACACAGAACTTACACCCTTCATAAAAATTAGCTCAAAATGGATCACAAACCTAAATGTAAAACACAAAACTATAAAACTCTTAGAAGATGAAACAGGAGAAAACCTAGACTACCTTGGGTATGGTGATGCCTTTTTAGATGCAGCAGAAAAGACATGATCCATAAAAGAAATAATTAATAAGCTGAACTTCATTAAAATTAAAAACTTCTGCTCTGCGAAAGACAATGTCGAGAGAATGAGAAGACAAGCCACAGACTGGGAGAGAATATTTGCAAAAGACACATCTGATAAAGGACTGTCATCCAAAATGTACAAAGAACTCTTAAAACTCCATAATAAGAGAACTAACAACTCAATGGAATGGAAAAAGAGTATAATGAAAGCAACCTCAAATAAGTTAAAAAGTCATGTTATACCAAGTGTGCATAACAAATCCATCATATTTTAATAAAAATAAAGATTTTCTAATGGAAAAATCAATTTCTTCTCATGTCTACTAAATGTTAAAAATACAAAAGTGAAGGAGTGGCCACAGGTAGGGAATATTTGCTTGTTGACTCCAGCTTCAACCCACTCTAGCAGTAGCACTGAGTTTATAGCACTGGATTGTCAACATTCTGTTGCTTTGTGCCTTCTGTGAGCAATGGTCTTCCAGTTCTAAAAGAATGGTTAGTAGCAGTAAAGTTTCTCTTTTACAAAATCTGTCCAACCTGTAAAAAATTTTAAAACATTGACAGTGTGGGGGAGCAGAATTGGCCACTCCAAAATGTATGTCTTTGGCTTGATTATTTTTAAGAACACAAGACTCTGGAAGAAACTTTGACCTTCCCCCTAACTGCCTAAAAGAATTTAAGATATAGTGGCCTGTCTCAAGACAGAGCTATCACCATAGATAATTCTAGGTATGATTCACAGAAGGGCACCAGCATGCCCATTTTTATCAAAGTTCTGTCTCTTGGGTCACATTGTCTTCAGATGGCCCAGCAGAACACTTAACAAACATCTGTCTTTCCATCTCCATGTAAATTGTCTTCCTCCCCTTTGAAGTCCCCAATGACTACCCCCAACGTCTTCCTTTGTCTTTAGCTGAAGATGGTATTTAAAGTGGTGGCTACATCAATTCTGGCAAATTACTCAGTTTTCCTGGGTTTCTCCCATGTATACACATTATTAAACTTTGTTTTATTTTCTCCCGTTATTCTGTCTTGTGTCAATTTAGTTGTTAGACCAGTCAGAAGGACCTAGAGGATAGAGGAATTGTCTTCTTCCCCTACAGCAGTAATCTCATGATCTGGTCAAGGAGACCACCACATATGATAAACTAATTGAATCATGTAGGGGCCCTTTTTAACCTCCCCATATCACTTAGTGTGTTGCCCTAAAAATAATGGCTCCTCAATACATTCTTATTCATTTGATTTATAAGATATCTTTCATACACTAACAAGAAAAAGAGCCAAGTCAATTTAATAACTCATTTGTGTCTTACAAGGCAATTATAAAAACCTGAAATGAAGCTAGCATTGTAGGAGACTACAAAAAAAAAGGACCACGATGATTCTACTTCCTCCCAGTAGCAAACGTTATGCATGCAGAGGCTTGTAAAGTACTTGGTTTTGTTTTACTTTTTCATTTTTACTCTCTTGATATTTTTGGAATTCAAATGCCATGTGAAGAAGTCTAAATATCTGCTTGATGTTTAAGACATGGGTTTCAATTTCTCCCATTATCCCAGCCAAATGTCAGACATGTGAGTAAGGTCATCTGAGACTTCATCCTGAGCCTAGGTGAGATCAGGCTGGCTCTGGCATATCTTAAGGCATCATTTGATGTTCAGCTACTTTATAAAAGCAGTGTCAGCATTGTAAATATACCTCTATTTTTTTATTTCCCATCAAACTACTGCTCTCAGGAATATTCTATCATCAACCAAGTGAATAAAGAAGGATTTTACTAATGCATTGAAAAAGGCCAAGTAAAATGAGCCAGGTCACGGCCAAATGAACTGAAATGAGCATGTTTAAACGATTAACAATATGTTTATTCAGATTTATTTACTCCTTGCTCACTGAAAATGAAAGTCTAGCTGCTCATGGGAAGAATGATATCTTTTCATGGTGTCCCACCCTACTAACTTGTTTTGGAAATTATGAATGCTGCTATAGGAGGGAAATTAGTCAATCAATCAACAAATACTTGCTGAGCCTCTACTATCCTCTGTGCATTATGTGGGATACTGTGAACACAGCCTATAAGAAATAACAGCGCAGGCCTATGTATCTTTGACCATCTCTGTATCACTTGACCTTTGGGAAGCAAAATTAGGCTCCTCTAACCCCAGACAACATGTAGTTGCTCCTCATCTAGTCTTCAAGCAAAGGATGAATTTGGGAGATTAGGAAAAGTGTCCTTGACCAGAAGCCAATGTACTTGGTCTGAATCCCAAAGTTTTCAGTAAGTAATTGTGTGATTCTGGACTCAGCATCTAATTTTTCTGTGCCTGCATTTTTTTCATTTACAGTTTGGGAGGTAAGAACTTGACTTCCTGGTCTCAAAGAATGATGTGAAAACAAACTTTAGCATTTTAGAACTAAACAGCCAAGATAAAAGTTTATTAACTGAAACAATAGCTATTTCATTTTTCTATACTTAAAGAGAAGACTTAGATTGGTTTATTCTTATCTTTTAGTTTCATCCATCAGGAAAGTAAACTATAGCAACTGTGTGGATTTGACACTCTTGAATAAGTTTTACATTTTCTCTTTTCTTCTACTTGGTTTTTTATTATAACTCATATTTTTCCTGATCTTGATTTTTAGATATTTTTCCTTTTTATTTTAGGTATTTATTTTATTTCATTATATGCATTATTTATAAATGACTCCAAATCTTTTATGAAAAAAGATAGTAAATAAATTTTAAAACAAACATGCATATAAACACTTACTTGTTGCAGGGGAAAGAATGGGCCACTTGCCTGCTACAGCTTTAGGACACTGTGAACGATCTGGTCAATTGCTATATATCCCAACTCAGTTTATTTGCTTTCAGCACATGTGCTATGGACTGTTAAAATCTCTGGTGCCTCTCTGAGTTTCCCTGAAGAAAAAATATTCCCTGGACAAACAAGGGCATGATATCCAATGACCAAAGGACTGGTTTCTTAATCTCTATAATTTAATTTGGCTGTAGCCTAAGTCACTCAATTACTTCTTATCTTTTATTAAATTTGCCTCGTTAACTGAACATATTAGTTCATAGATAGGTAGGTAGGTAGGTAGACAGACAGACAGACAGATAGATAGATGGATGGATGGATGGATAGATAGGTGACTTGTCCGATGGCTCAAAGCAGATTCAATATAATCAATTAGATCAAATGCCCAAAAAGATCCTGATTTTTTTGGAATCCAAATGCCATGTGAAGAAACTTAAGCTTCTTCAAGATATTGGAGAAAAAGTATCTGCTAGACATTGGAGACAAGGGGCCCCATTTTCTCCCATTACCCCAGCCAAATGCCAGATACGTAAGTAAAGAATGTTACCCATCATCGATGGCACAACGGGCCACTCCTCCTCCTCTATATTGAAGTTTCTGATTTAATTTTGAAGTCAAAATAAATTATTTTCTAGGATCTTTAAGCCTATAAATATAGACACAGAAACCATCCACAAAATATGCAGGTAATGTCGGCTCCATTTCCAACACAGGTGATCAGATGTGAGGTAAAGCTAAGGTGAAGGAAGCAAAACCTGTGTCAGAATTGCAGTCACATCAACATCACAAAGATAAGCAAAGAATGACCTTCAGCGAGCTGTTAGCACACGTTTCTGCTCCAGTCTTGTCCTTTGCCTAAATCTCCTTTGAGAAACCAGTTTCTGATTTTCTCATTTTCACACCTTGTTCAATATGAATGCATACAATTCTACAACATATGCATTGTATTTGGTTTTGAAACTGATATGTCTGTCTCCTTCATGTCATTACATCTTTTACTTTTACAAGTGCTTCATTTTATTTTTTTAATGTTTGAAAAACCTGGCACATTTTGTGTACTTTGTTGCTATTTTATACAACTGTATTTATCAAAAATTCAGTCTTTGGAACGTTCATTAAATAATATTGCTCGTGGGGCCAGCCCAGAGGTGCGAGCAGTTAAGTGTGCACGGTCCAGTTTGGTGGCACAGGGTTCGCAGGTTTGGATCCCGGGCACGCACCAACGCACCACTTGTCACCCCATGTTGTGGTGCTGTCCCATATAAAGTAGAGGAAGATGGGCACAGATGTTAGCTCAGGTCCAATCTTCCTTGGCAAAAAAGAGGAGGATCAGCGTCGGATGTTAGCTCAGGGTTGATCTCCCTCACCAAAAAAAAAAATAATAATAACATTGCTTGTTAACGACTGACCATAGCACTTAAAATCCAAACAACAAAGTACACTGTAGGATTATTTTTCCCTTTTAGTGAGAAACTTATTTATTTTTAGAGAGCATTTTCATTAATCTTATCTGGCGTGTCTCTTTGTGTGTGTGTATTTCCTACAGTTAAAAGTAAACTCTGCCCTCCTAGATAACGCTCACAAAATTATATATGACAGTGCTGAGGCAGCTCTTCGTTGGCATGCTGCCACCTGCTTCATTAATGAATATTTTTTAAGCTTCTTTGAAGTCTTGAATATGAAAATAGAATAAAATGTGATTACTGTCACTATAGCACTGCCAAATTTGTTAATGAGTCAATATTATTTTGTCTCAGGCCAAATTTGGTGGTTGTTTTGCAAACAGCACAAAGCAATGATTAACATGTAAGCTGAGCTCCTCAACTTTATGCTGTGGATGTCTTTTATGCAGATTTATTCACCATTTTTCCCTTAGTGTTTGGGATGGATTAAATTTCATAGCTTCAACTACCTCACTTATTCAGTACAGATCCTAAGAGTAGGTAAAATGGAGGTGAAAAAGCTCCTTGGGGCATAAGTACAGTCTCTTCTATTATATGTTGTCATAAAATACTTTATGTAATGGCGTTTGTCATCTAAACTGGGATTGCTAAAATCCTGAAATCCTGTTATATACAATCATCTTTGTCTTTATTAGTCCTAAATTCTCTAAACTACTGAGCATGGTCTCTTCTGCCTAATTCAAAAGATCCCAGCATCCCACAGCCTGCAGAGAAGTACATGGACAGCACAGCATGGGGAACCTCCGCCAATGAGAGGACATGGTCACCTTAAGCCACAACCTTTCCTGCAAAATTATTTAAAAGTCCTCTTGAGTTATTTACCCTCTTAAATCAAGTCTAAACCACATTTCCTGTTTTTTTTCCTTCTGTCAATTATTTCAGTTACCACAAAGATACCCACCCACCCACCCCCATGGAGACTGTGAGTTGTAACATTTTTCCTCAGCACATTTGCAGCTTTTGCATTTGGGCTTCGAAATCATTTAAGAATTATGCAAACTGTTTGCTTTTTTAGTGATAGAAAAGGTACATTGCACATCTAGAGTCTAATTTTCATTCTTTTCAACTCCTAATATTCCTCAGAGATCGCTAAATTAGATAATTTTAAGAGTTTAGATAAATTGGTCAGGTTTATAATGGAGTGCTAAGGGGAAATGAAGATATCTGTGAGATGATGATAATAATAATAGTAATAACAGCAGACAGTTTATTGAGCAGAAAACTAGTGAAATAACAAAAACATTAATCATTGCTAGACAGTAAATTCCTTGAGGGCAGGGACTGTATGTTGTAAAACATTTAGAGGTGTGCCCTGCCTGTACTGTGGTTAAGTGGTCAATAAATATGTGTTAACTTCAGTTTAATGTCAGAGAAGAAGTGGGGAGAGAGACAAATGTAGAAAATAAATGATAAAACAATTCACCTATAAAGTCATCTACTATTTGAATCATCTTTAAAATCCAAAGGATATAAATTACTCAGTACTCTAGATAAGAAAATTATTTGCCGAACTTCCAATAACTCCTAGGGCAGAGAATCACACACCTTCCTGGTAAATCCTGTTCCTTCAACATGGAAATATCAGTCATATATGTTGCAAATGGAGGAATAATTGACTCAGTATATTTCATCATGAAGAGCATGGTATACAACGCATCTTTTAGACTGTGTTCTCAAGGAAGTAAGTTCAACTGTCTAAGTGAATCCAGCTAATTAATCAGTTTGAGTGACTTTTTCCTCTCTTGACAAATGTCTGACTAGTCATTTTAAAATCATCTTGATTGTTTCCTATTCTGAAGTCTTTTTTTATTTATTTTTTCCCCCCAAAGCCCCAGTAGATAGTTGCGTGTCATAGCTGCACATCCTTCTAGTTGCTGTATGTGGGACGCGGCCTCAGCATGGCCGGAGAAGCAGCGCGCCGGTGGGAGCCCGGGATCCGAACTCGGGTCGCCAGCAGTGCAGCGCGCTCACTTAACCACCAAGCCACGGGGCCGGCCCTGAAGTCTTTATTATTTTTTTTTCTGCTGAGGAAAATAGGCCCTGAGCTAACACTTGTTGCCAATCCTCCTCTTTTTACTTGAGGAAGATTGGTCCTTAGCTAACAGCTGTGCCCATCTTCCTTTATTTCGTATGTGGGACGCTGCCACAGCATGGCTTGATGAGTGGTGTGTAAGTCCACACCCGGAATCCGAACCTGCAAACCCCAGGCTGCCGAAGCAGAGTGCTTGAACTTAACCATTACGCCACTGGGCTGTCCCGTGTTGATCAGTTCATGAAGAACTTTTTTCATTCCTTTGCTTGTCTTTAAAGTTTCTTAGTAATGTCATTTTTATTTTATTTCTTCATGACAACAACAAATAAGGGGGTGGGATATTTAGATAACCAGTGGCCTTCTCTCTCTCCAGGTTTTTCACTATTTCATTATTAAATATGGCCAAATAGACAATTGGAGTTGTAATACTTTTCTTCTTAAATGTTAATCTTGGGTCAGAGATACACATGAGCAAGCAGAGATGGGAGACAATATGAACAAAAATACTTGCAAATACGTACAAAGGAAGAGGGAAAGAAACAGCCTGGTCACTAAATAGTTATTAAAAGAAGAATAAATTTGATTTTGTTAACCTGTTAGCGGGTACTTAAACTATAGTAACTCTTAAATACATGTAACATACAAAGAACAGAGACTATGGTAACAAAAGTCTAGAGTTTAAGAAAATTTTACAACTAATCAGCTAATAATAATTATAAAAGTAATGATAATGATTTTGCTAATGATGATAATGACGATAATTTTCTGCATCAAGCACAGGTAGTTCTATATACTTTAAATTGATTGATTTAATTTAAATGTCACAAAAGACCCATCAGGTCAGTAAATTTATATCCTGATTTTATAGATAAGGAATGGTGGGCTCATGGACGTTAAATGACTCAACCAAGGACATATAACTGAAGGATCTAAGATTCAAACTCAAGATGACTGCAAAGCTTCAGAAGGGCTCTTAGATCCTTGGCCTCCTTGGTCCTTTTCTGTGTTCTGCAAGCTGGAAGTGCAAATGAAATGATTGGAGCTCTAGTTGCCACCTTGGACCCTGAGGTACTCTTGGGAATGGGAACAGGGATAATGGAACCATAAGGTAGAAGGAGCCTCGCTCCCTGACCCTGTGCCTAACTATCCTTGAACAAACAATCTCGGAACATTTCTCTCGTGTTTAAACCACTATGATTTTGAGGTTTTCTATTACTTGTGGTCAAACCTAATTAAAATATGCCAACACAGTACTGATCTTGGCCCAATAACTGAACTTGTTTGGTTCTCTTTTATACTGTCTGATCTCTTACCTTGTTAAACTGGGACTGAGGCCATGGGCCTCGGGCCTAGAACTGGCCCACGGGTGTTAGGAGAGGTCTGCAACCCGCATTTAAAGTCCCATGTGAGTGCCAGGGGAGATCCAATACAAATGATCCAAAACCAGAATTTCCGTTTATACGGGCTAGTTAAAGAAATGAATCAAAGATTTGAGGCCAAAGGGGTTTGGGAAAGGAGGGGTGTCAGTGCATTCAGAGGATCAGAACACGCAGAAGGGAAATTGGACCTGGAAGAATTTCATGAGCCGGAATTCAGATGCCTGGAATGCTTTGTATACATGGCAATACTGTGGGCAGAAGGAGAAGAGTTTTTAAAAAGAGGATAAAGCAAAACCCACACAGCAAAATGAGGATATTGATGGCGCTGACTCTACCTACCCAAAGATGACTTATAGTATGAATCCAAGGAAGAAGGGTATGTGAAAGCAACTTTTACACATAAATCTGTAGTATATAAATATCCAGCTTTTTCTCTAGAAGTATTCAAACGAAATCATAACGAGTAATTAAGGCTAAAGTTTTTAAATGTATTATTACTTAATGTTGTCTATATTTAAATAAGGAAACTTCTGATCCAGCATCCCCTACAGTTCACTGTTATCTCATAGACATTTTATTGGTTGATTCCACAAATGACTTAGTAATTTATTCATCTAACATCTTTAAAGGGTAGTTTTTGCTGTTTCCTCCCTCATTCTCAATGGCAAAGACATCCATTCAACAGAGTAAAATCATCAAACAGCCCCTGTCTGGGACGGAAAGTCTAGCCAGTAGTCTTTATCATATTCACAGTGCCATATTCCCCATGGGATCTCAAATTATTGACATTAATAAAATGCATTCAAATAATTTTAACTCTATATGGTCTCGAATTCTTTCATATTCCATGACCTTTATGAATTGTTTTATTATCAGGTCAAGCACAGGAAAGGAAAGTACAAGTGAGCCTCCTAAAATCTATCTTTGTCTATACTAAGGTTTCTGCTATTTCTCCTCATCCACGAACTTTGAACTCTAAACCCATGAATAGTAGTTGAAGAAAATACATTTAACTCAGAAAAGACAAAATTTGGCTCTGATGTCATCAATACTTAGAGGACATTGGCAGGAAGCCTCTACAAGTGGGTAGGCTGGGGAGTACAGAAAAATGGTTTAAAATTGAGGCAAACTGAACAGCCCATTTCCCCATCTAAATGTGGATGCTGGTCCTCACTTCCTGTAGTTTTCTTGCCTTATGGGACTGTGAGCTCAGTATAACTAGAATATCTCATGCTTCAAGAAAAAGTAGAAACCCAGGTTACTCTATAAAATGTTAATATTTTGAAGGGTACAGCTCCATTGCTGACTTGCTGTTTGTGCCTCAGTTTTCTCATTATTATAAAGGGGATAATTTAGATAGAATAATAGAACTCTATCTCAGAGGGCTATTATGAGTAGCAAATGAGTTATTATTTGTAGAACATTTTTAAAAATGACTGACATAGTAAGCATATATATGATAGCTAAAATGATAAATGATAGCTAAATAAAAATATATCAATCAAACTTTGAAATACAGAGTAGGGGCATCATTATATAAGCCAAATAAAGTATAATTGTGAATTCATTCAGGCTGCATGACACGAGTTTTGAACCCCTGATTTAGGGGAACATGATAACTAATGCGACACCTAGGAAAGAAGGAGTAGTCTTTTTTTTTTCCTAGATGTACATCATTATATTTTGATTTCTGTGTAGACTGCATCATGTTCACCACCCAAAGACTAATGACCATCCATCACCACACACATGTGCCCAGTCAACCTTTTTGCCCTCTTCTTTCCCACCCCCACCCCGGTAACCACCAATCTAATCTCTGTGTCTCTGTGCTTGTTTGTTGTTGTTGTTTTTATCTTCTATTTGTGAGTGAGATCATACTGTATTTGACTTTCTCAGTCTGACTTATTTCACTTAGCATAATACCCTCAAGGTCCATCCATGTTGTCACAAATGGCAAGAATTCATCTTTTTGTATGGCTGAGTAGTATTCCATTGTGTATATTTGCCACGTCTTCTTTATCCATTCATCCCTTGATGGGCACTTAGGTTGTTTCCAAGTCT
This sequence comes from Ceratotherium simum simum, assembly GCF_057802395.1. Classification (NCBI taxonomy): domain Eukaryota; kingdom Metazoa; phylum Chordata; class Mammalia; order Perissodactyla; family Rhinocerotidae; genus Ceratotherium; species Ceratotherium simum. The sequence continues at coordinate 15,215,388 of NC_141908.1, forward strand.
TGGCTATTGTGCATAATGCTACAATGAACATAGGGGTGCATATATCTTTATGCATTCATGTTTTTATGGTCTTTGGATAAATAACAAGCAGTGGAATAGCTGGATCATATGGTAGCTCTATTCTTAATTTTTTGAGGAATCTCCAAACTGTTTTTCATAGTGGCTACACCAATTTGCATTTCCACCACCAGTGTATAAGAGTTCCCTTTTCTTCACATCCTCTTCAGAGCTTTTATTTCTTGTCTTGTTAATTATAGTCATTCTGACAGGCGTGAGGTGATATCTCATTGTAGTTTTGATTTACATTTCCCTAGTAATTAGTGATGTTGAACATCTTATCTTGTGCCTGCTGGCCATCTGTATATCTTCTTTGGAAAAATGTCTGTTCAGATCTTTTGCCCATTTTTTAATTGGGTTGTTTGTTTTTTTGTTGTTGAGATGTATGAGTTCTTTATATATTATGGATATTAACCCCTTATCAGATATACGGTTTGCTAATATCTTCTCCCACTTGTTAGGTTGTCTTTTTGTTTTGTTGATGGTTTCCAAGAAGGAATAATCTTGTTCTGTGTTACTTCAGATGGGATAGAACTGAGATCGGTGAGTGGAAGTGAGAGGAAAGTCTAATTTGAGTCAAGATCAGAAGGTACTTTCCGCCAAATAGATACATCTAACAGCAGAATGAACTACCTAAAAAACTAGTAAGTTCCCTATCACTGAATGTGGTTCAAGCAGAAACTATAAGATAGATTATCTTTTGGAGATATAATAAAGAGAATTTCTTCAGTGGATAAGGCTTTAGAAAAATGAACTCTAAAATGCTATCCAGGGCCAGCCCTGTGGCTTAGTGGTTAAGTGCATGCGCTCCGCTGCTGGCGGCCCAGGTTCGGATCCTGGGCGCGCACCGACGCACCACTTCTCCGGCCATGCTGAGGCTGCGTCCCACATACAGCAACTAGAAGGATGTGCAGCTATGACATACAACTATCTACTGGGGCTTTGGGGGAAAATAAATAAATAAAATTATAAAAATAAATAAATAAATAAAACGCTATCCAACTCTAAAGTCATGAACCTAATATGACAAATATCAGAGAATCATGGCAAATAGACAGCACAGCAACAGGGGGCACTGCTGACCCTATCAATAACCCACAAGCAGTCGTCAGTTACATCGCTGACCAAGGAGGCAGAGGAAAGGGAGATAGCAACGGATAATCGTAGGTGTTTGTGAGGACTGAACGAAGATCCACTATGGGATTTCCATACCCAAAGTCGCAGCAGGGTGCTGATATCAGAACCAGGTGCACAGTCAGGGGAGGGGAGAGTAGAGTGAGATGACCAGAAGGGCAACTTGCCAAATAATACCAGCTACCTCCCTCTGTCTTTCTCTTCAGTCCCTTCTTATGTGATGACTACGGCCCTACAGCACCTTGAAGAGGCTGCTTGGCTTCTGACAATTGTAAATCTTTTCCCTCAAGTGGAAATTGATGGTGGGTGAATGGAACGTAGATTGGGGTGATAGAGAATTGACAGAATGTCACCAAGATGAATGGTCAACCACAACTTTGCCAAGGGCAAGTACTACATCTTGTCTTCATTAAGGGTTGAAGGAATCCATTTGTATGTACACTCTCCCGACCCTTCTCCACACACGCAGAAATTGAAGAACTATACTGGAGATAAGGTTTTGTTTGTTTAATTTTTGGAGTTTACTGTAGCAAGATCAATTCTTTTCACATAGCCTTTCCTAACAATATGGTCATTAAAAAGGAGATGATTTTTAAAGTCAATTAATTTGCTTTTACTCTGACATGTCTGACATATTTTAATTAATGTTTTAATTTTGGGTACATGTTTTTTCTGAAAGTTTCCCAAAGGTTCAATTTTTAAATAAGATTATATACCAACCCTAGCGGATTTTATAAAATAAATATAGTACCAGAGACTATTTCCTATTATTTACCTGCCATAGCATCTCCCTGATAAATTTAGATTTCCTTATTCTAAAACAATATTTACAAGTTTTCTAAATGCTATATAGTTTTAGAACTTGGAGAATTTTAAAGACTCTGCCCACATTTAAAGATGAAAAAGGTGAAAGCTAGAGAAGGAGTTAGTACAATTTATAAGGCTAGTTAGTGGCAAAACCAAGAATTTAACCTTAAATTTCCTGGTTCTCAGTCTAGTATCCTTTCTATGCCACAATAACAACAAAAATGTCTCCAACGACACAAACATTAGCTGGGTTTCCAATAGAGTAAGCAATAATGAATTTTGTGTTGGGGACACAGAAGAATAGCTTCTGGCCTCCAAGATTTGTGCAAGCTGAAAGGTGAAACAAAATAGCCTTCAAAGTCATTAATAATACATATAAGGAGTGACTGTCATAGTCTGTTGAATAAAAAGGGATTCCAGGATGAGCTGGGTTCAAATTTCAAAGTGGTAAGCCTCAAAAAATTATGTTATATGAGAAGACAGAAAAGAGATATTATGACCCTTTAACCTTCCATATTTTCAACAATTAGTATGTAACAGGCATTGTGCTTATTCCACAAATATCTAGCAGTGATTTCTTGAACACTTGCTCTGTACCAGACTCTCACTGCTCAATGTACTAGGGGTATGGAGAGCAACAGCAAATAGATAGATTTCGGTTTTTATATAATTTTATTTCAGTGGGGAAGGAAGATGGACAACTGACACATAAATAATTAAGTGAGAAAAAAATAACAGAGATAAGAGTTGTGCAGAAAATACAAATGCAGTGATATAATAGAGAATGACTGGATAGCTATATTATTTTGATGGTCAAGAAAGCTCACTTTGAGGAAGTAATTTTTAACCTCTGAAATGTGAAGAGGAGTCAGCCATGCAGAGATCAGTGGCGAGCATTCTGGCACAGGCAAAGCTGGTACACGGGTGCTGATGTATGTATGAGTTTGGCATGTTGAGAAACATGAAGAAAGCTGAGGGAGCTAAGTGAGTACAGGAGGCAAAATGAAAGTAGAGGTACACGAAGAAGAGGTAGTTGGGGATAAGATTTAAAGAGGGCTTTTTGAGCCAGGGTAAGGAGTTTGGATTTTATTACAGATGTGGGGATGGTTGTGGGTGTATATGTGTGTATGTGTTTGCATGGGAGGGAGGTGTGGGCTCTGATGTGTTTTAAGCAGGAGAATGACAGATCTTTTTAAAGATCACTCTCGTATGCAGTAGATCAAATGTGAGATGAAAATCTTGGGATCCAGGGAGGCTGGTTAGACAATCAGTCTGTAGCCCAAGCAAGAGAAATGATGATTTGGTCTAGAGCAGTGTTGGTCAATGGAAGGGAAGAGCATTTCGCCCCGGAAATATTTGCAATGTCTGGAGATGTTTTCGATGATCATGACTGGGATGGGGGAGGTTGTTACTAGCATCTAATGGATAGAGACCAAGGCTGCTGATAAACATCCTACAGTGCACAGAACAGTTCCCACAAAAAGAATTATCCAGTGTTAACAGGGACAACTTCATGGGCTTGTGATCTGTGCAATCTCATAGGTGACAGCCCACACTCAGAAGGTACCCACACTAGATTTATGGTTCTGCTGTTGCTGGCTTGAAATTCTTAATAATTTTATCTTTGAACTTTTAATTTGCATGTGAAGTCCATTGGGATGATAAAGCATGCCTATAGCAGAGGAAATATGTCCAATAGGATTATTCTCCATTCCTTGCTGGCCCATTGATACATAGGGTTTGCCGTACTTGATGAACACAGTGTTCCAGTGGATTCATGATCTGTGGAATTTTAATGAGACTCAAAGTGAGTATAAGGTAACCATGTTAACATCTACAATTGAGTAAGCAGAGCCTGAAAGCCTCAAGTGACCATACTTTGTGTTTGAAATTGTTTCCAATGCAGAAAGAAGGCAATGACTTTCTCAGCAACATACAGGACCAAGGAATATTTTATATCCTTTCTTACTCAATACTCCCCTGTATTAGCCAAGAACTTATTTGAAAATGATGATATTGCGGGCCGGCCCCATGGCTTAGCGGTTAAGTGCGCGCGCTCTGCTGCTGGCGGCCCGGGTTTGGATCCTGGGCGCGCACTGACGCACCGCTTCTCCAGCCATGCTGAGGCTGCGTCCCACGTACAGCAACTAGAAGAATGTGCAGCTATGACATACAACTATCTGCTGGGACTTTGGGGGGAAAAATAAATAAATAAAATTATAAAAAGAAAATGACGATATTGAAGGACAGCGAAAGAAAGATAGGACAATCCTTGTTTCCTTTTTTTTTCTTCTTCTTCGAAATGAATTTCAAAATTGCACACATCAAGAAGTAAAATAAAAGTAGTTGAGTTAATTTTGTGCAGTGTTTCCACTGTTCTGGTAAGAACAAAACACATATGCATACACAAGCTATGAAATACTAACTGTAATTTTGATGATTCTGCATATGAGTTAAACGCTCTTATATTTGCATTTAAAACCGGCATTGTACAATATAAAGATGAATGGTAAAATTCATGCCAATAATTTAACATTTTAGTTTTTCTTTACTAGAACAACATTAAATAGAAAATTAACACCATGACAAGAAAAGAGAGAGACTTCAGAAGAATGGAAAAAGCTTTATGCTTTAGAATCTTTTTTTTTTTTAACTTTATTTATTTTCCCCACTAAAGCCCCAGTAGATAGTTGTATGTCACAGCTGCACATCCTTCTAGTTGCTGTATGTGGGACACGGCCTCAGCATGGCCAGAGAAGTGGTGCGTCGGTGCGTGCCCAGGATCTGAATCCCGGGCCGCCAGTAGCGGAGCACGCGCACTTAACCGCTAAGCAACGGGGCCAGCCCCAATGCTTTAGAATCTTTAATGTCACATTTTCCCTGCATTTTGAACAAAGGACTCCACATTTTCATTTTGCACTGGGCCCTGCAAATTATGTAGCTGACTCTGGCTCCAAACATCAATAACGCCAAGGTGGAGAATTCCTAGTCTAGAAGGTGTCAGGGAAGATGGAGAAAAGTGGGCAGATACAAGATTTGTTCTGGAGTCAAAGTTAACTGGACTTTCCAGTGAAAGCCTCAATCAAAGGTGAGGGACCAAGGATAGCTAGTTTGGGGCTTGAGTAACTGGTAAAATAGGGTGGATAGTCATGTGATGCCGTATATCATCTAATTTAATCCTCGCAACAGTAATATGAAATATATGCCTTTTTCTCATTTTATAAAAGAAGAATGAAACTCCTTGACAAAATCCCAAAGCTGATAAAGAGCAGAGCCATAGTTCAAATCCAAAGTCCTTGGAGTTCACAGGGCGCATGTCCTTCCAGCTGCGCTGCATCCCATAATCAGAGGGAAACTGTAGGCTGAATGAGTCTCCCCTACAAATTAGGGAGCAAATTGTGAATGGAGGCCTGTTGAACAGAGAGAGTAAGAACTTTATTCCTTGTCTGCTCTGAACCGTGGATTTTCCTGCTCTGCTTGTTATGCCAATAACGAATATCCCTTTCACTATGTCTTATCAATTCATCTGTCTCCCAATATTGCATAATATCTTAGAGGATAGTTATAGAAATTGAGAAATATGAGTGTATAAAACAGAAAGTATTTGCTGTGGTTTTCATTATGCTATGTTCTGTATTTTATATCATTCATATTTTTCTTTATAAACTCCTTGTCAAATATTTGAACATTTACTTTATCTGTAGTTTGCAAGAACACTGAATATAGTATCAAAAACCTAAAAAATGATTCCGATATTCTACTCTATAAAAATTCAAAGTATATAAGTATAGCGAAACTTTGAAAAACTCATTCTAAAATGTCATATTCCACTAGACATACAGTGATGCTGAAATTTACAGCTTTAAAGATGTCCTTGTCTATTTTTTTATTATTTATATATATATTTGAAAATAATTGATATTCTAATTAAAGTATCTCTTTAAATTATACATGAATGAATCCCTTCTACTAGCAACAATAAAATAACATATGACATTGAAATGTGTTTATGCCAAGGATTTCAGTAATTCAGTTGTGCAATAATGAATGTTTCATTATTTAACTTATGCTAATTTCTTAACTGTCTCCACCTGCTTATTTAGATAACCAGATCCTGAATTTTTCTCTGAATATTTGGATCAAGTTCTAGTAAGCTGAACTGCCTTACTCCTTTTCTTTTCAAAATTTGTTATTTCTCATCAAGCATACTGCTGAGAATTTGGGTTGAACTCATTACTTTCTCAACAGAGCTTTCACTGTCCCAGGAGGCAAAGTAAGATTTATTCCAAGTCAGAGCCAAAATAAAGATATTAGTTTTAGTTTGGCAATAAGCTGAAGTAAGAAGAAAATCTAGCAACTTGCATTATGGCACTCAGTGTGCAATGTTGTAATTTATTCATGTACATGTCTCCTCTCCCAACAGGCTATGAGGTCTTTGTGAGTAGGAACCAGGTCTTATCCCTCTCACCATGTCTCCTCTCCTTTATAAGGCTCCAACACAGGGCTTCAATAAGTGTCTGATACATGCATGAATGTTGAAGAAAAGCATGATATCGCGGGCATAAATAACTCCCAAAACTTTAATAGTTACTTCTCCTGACTCAAGTTGATTGAGATGAATATGAGTTAAAAGCAAACTACAAAATTCCAGTTTGTATTCCAGAGCCACACTTTCTAACAATGCTCTTGTGGAAGAATAAGACCATGCCCAGATTACAGGTAGATTGTGTCTCAATGTTTTTGTTTTTGTTGCTATTGTTTTATAACGATGTGACTTTGAGGACTCTTTGATCTGGCATATTTGAATAGCAAAGAAACCCCCTGCCTTCTCTCTTTGCCCAAGATCAAAAGGCTGCTCCATGATTTGCAAGCTGGGTGGCAGGGGACAAGTTGACAATACTGAGTCTCCATTTCCTCACCTGTAAAATATAGGTTATAATAGAATATATATCACAAAGGTGTTGTGATTTCCAAAATTTAAAAGTAAGTACTGAGTACAGTTCCAGACACGTACTAAGAACTCAGTAAATGTTAGCTTTTATTAGTTTAGTATGACAGGTTAGCTTTTTTATCTTTCAAGGTTCAGAGTGAACTCCACCTCCTTTATTAGATCTTCCTTAGGACTCTTCCATCCACTTTAATTTCTCCCTTTTGTGATAAATATAGCACATTTTAATTGGAAAAGAATTTGGGGCACTTAGAATTTTTAAAACATCTTGAATTTCTTTGTTATTGCTTCTTAGGCCTAAGTCTTGTTTCCTCATTTTTTTTCCCTATTAAAAGGAATGATGGAATTTTTTCCGAAGGGGGTCATGGCAGCAACTTCTCCAAAAAAGGGCAATGGCTGGGTGGGGTGAGGTGATTATTTGACATGGTCCAAATATGGAAAGCTAGAAGGTAAATACCAGTCGTCTTCCACGGAGCACCAATGACCATAACTAGGGAAGCCATATATTTATCATCTTCAGTAAGACAATAAATGAAAGACAAAGAAAAGCATATGAGTGCTGCTTAAATTAAAAGAAAAAAAAAGAAAGAGAAGGTCAAAAGAGAAGGAAAGGAGAGTGGATATTGCTGGCATTCCTTTTTCTCTGATCCTGTGGTGATGCTGCCTCTGCTTTTGAGGGTTCACAACTATTTAATCAATAAGTTCTACAACAAACCTAACTAAGCTGTAATAAATGTCTCATTATCCCCCCCAGCTATGTTCATGGAAAGATCCTGATGGATGTCATATGGCAAGAGAAAATATACTTAAAACAAGCATTTCAGGCTGGCCCTGTGGCTTAGTGGTTAAGTGTGTGCTCCGCTACTGGCGGCCGGGGTTCGGATCCCGGGTGCGCACCGAGGCACTGCTTCTCCGGCCATGCTGAGGCCGCGTCCCACATACAGCAGCTAGAAGGATGTGCAACTATGACATACAACTATCTACTGGGGCTTTGGGGGAAAAATAAATAAATAAAAAAAAAAACAAAAAAAAACAGGCATTTCATCTGAGACAAAAATGCACTTTACATTAATTCCATGAGTTAATAAAGATGTTTCATTATCTCTAAGTCCTACCTTTACCTGATCATTGAAGTCCATTTTCAGCAAAAATGGAAACCTACCCTCTGTTGTGACAGTTATCAAAATCTCATATTTTCTTGAGATTCTGTAACACTCACTCCTAGGGAGATATCTTCACCTTTTAATGTCTCTTCAGCCTTTGTATACTCCTCCAGTCAAGAGTTTCCCTTCCACTTTCCTACTTTCTGTAGTTTCTAATTGCCCAAAAAATAGACCTTTTTTTCCACTTAAAATATTCTATTGCTATATGAAGTAAATTTTTTAAACTACACAGTCTCCAGACATTCTCATCCCTACATAGAATCACTGTTGTGTGTTCTGTGCTAAAATAGGAAATATAATTCATTGAATGTTTACTCTGGGTCAAGCATGTATTCAGTGTTTTTCATGTATTATACCATTTACTTCTCACAAAACACCCTATGAAAGAGACATTATTATTATATCTATTTTACTAAAAAGAAAACCGAGGCTTTGAGAAGTTTGCCTAAGGCCACAAATTAATAAGACAAAACTGGATATTGAATCAAAGTTAACTGTTATGCTATATTTCTATTGTAAAGAACAAAAAATCATGTGTTCAGGGTGACGTTCTTTGTTGAGAACCATGTCCAAGATTAGAGGAGGAACAAGGAAGCTACAAGTTTGAGTTAATATTAATTCAGATTCCTACAAATATCAGGAATGAGTTTCATTCTGACTGTTCTTATGTAACTGTGACTTTCTACCTGTCTCTTTTCCTGTGGCTAAAAACCTTCAAAGAGCTGTGGGAGGAGAGAATAGCCTGGGTGGTGACCTGGGGACCACTTGGGAGACTGCAAGTGTCCCCAGATGTGAGGAACCAGAGGAAAGTCCTTGGGTTTCTACCTTCCCTCACCCTCTCCTTCCTCAATTCCCATTACCCCTCTTCCCCAGTCAGAGTTAGGCTCCCATATTATCATACACTTATTAAATCTTCATACTTATCACACTATGTGATAATCACCCATATATTAGTCTGTGTTATGGACTAAAATGTACCTCCAAAAATTCATATGTTGAAGTCCTTACTTCCAGTATCTCAGAATGTGACTGTATTAGACATAGTGTCTTTAAAGAAGTAATTAAGTTAAAATGAGCTAATTAGGATGAGCCTTAACCCAATATTACTGGTGTCCTTATGAGAAAAGGAAATTTGAACACAGACAGGTACAGAGGAAAGACCATGTGAAGACACAGGGAGAAGACAGCCATCTACAAATCAAGCAGAGAGGCCTCAGAAGAACCCAACCCTGCTGACACCTTGATCTTGGACTTCTATCCTCTAGAATTGTGAGAAAATAAATTTCTGTTGTTTAAGCCTCACAGTCTATGGTACTTTGTTATGGCAGCCCTGGCAAACTAACACAGTTGGAAACCCTCAGAGACTTGGAGTCTCTCCAGGGAAAGGGCTGTGGCTTCTATCTGTCATTCACCAGCCAACTGGTGCAGGCTCTGGAAGGTGACCAGTACATATTTGTTGAACGAATGATTGTATAAATAACTATCACAGATATTACTGCATCCTCCCCCACCACTACCAACTAGTGAACCCACAAATATAGTTAGTTATCAGTCCTAGAACTTGGTGATTTCCTGTTTGCTTGCTTGTTCTTTCCCACACTTCCTCTTTCTCTTTCTTCTTTTCTTTCCTGTAGATACAAAATAGGTTCCTACAGTGGCAAAGATAGGGTACGGGGTTGGGTCACGGAGACTGCAGGATTCCTGAGTTTATACTTGGCTACTTCTTCACATATGATTGTAGGGTTTCATAGGAAAAGCAACTTGGAAAAGTCCCAAGGAAATTGCAGAAATATGATGGGCAATTCTGTTTTGGATAGAAGAGTAAATGAGACTTTAGAGTAGGAAGAGTAATGGGAGATCCAATTTATAGTAAAAACTGATGTCTACATATTGTTTTGGTTAACTAAAACCAACCACAAGGTAATAGCTTCCCTTATGTAGTGCTTATTATGGGCCAGATACTCTTTGTGGTGTTTTATGTTTATTAACTCATATAATTCTCATAACTCCTGGAGAATTACAATCATTATTCCTATTTTATACTTACAAGGAGGGTACGTAACTTGACCCAGTCCATACAGACAGCAAGGGAAGAAACCAGCATTAAAACCCAGGGTTTTGGGCTCCAGGATCTGCGCTCTCAACTGTTTCATCTCTATGGCATATATGTTTGTTACAGCTAGTCCTGCGTATCAGTTAAGCGAAATATGCTTTTAAATTATGGATTTCAAATTAAGTATGAAATATATACATATATCATCTCATAGTCCAATAAAAGCCCAAACTCATTCCTTATTGTATATACTTATTTTGTAAATAAAGCAAAGTGTTACTCTTAAGCCATTGACTGATAATCCTTCTCAAATAAAATAAAGCCAACACCTAAATCCAATAAATGCAACAACAGGGCCGGCCCCGTGGCTTAGTGGTTAAGTGTGCGCGCTCGGCTACTGGTGGCCCGGGTTCGGATCACGGGCGCGCACCGATGCACCGCTTCTCCGGCCATGCTGAGGCCGCGTCCCACATACAGCAACTAGAAGGATGTGCAGCTATGACATACAACTATCTACTGGGGCTTTGGGGAAAAAAATAAATTAAAAAAAAATAAAAAAAAAATGCAACAACAGCTTTCATTTATGAGTGCTCTCTATGGTGCAGACACTGAACTCAATCTTTTCATGAACTCTATTCTTTAACCCCCCCAACCCTGTGGGGAGGCATTATTATTTTCCTAGTTTTTCAGCAGAGGTAACAGAGAGACACAGATAGGTTATTTAAGCTAATCAAATTCACACAGCTAAAAAGTGGCAGAGCCAGCTCTGGCTGACCCTAAAACTCTTGATCATAAACACTTCACAAGATTCATTTAACAATTCTTTTCAGTTTACATCCATTTTAAAGTTTATCCTGAGTCCCAGATCAAGTGTCCTTGAAATTCCTGTCAGATCCAGGTGTAAGTTTTTGTTTTTTCCAGGGGGTCCATCTTCCAGATCTACCTTGAATCCTGGGAATCATCCCAACTTAACCTAATAAGAAGGTAGATGTTGTATGATTTGTCTGACCATATGGAGTATGTGCCTTTGGCTTATTCCTTGTCTCTTGGAGTTAGCCTCATGAATGCTATGTGATAAATCGACCATTTCCCGCACTCCGTCATGGACTGAATTGAATGTGAAGGTAAGTGCCGGCCCTGTGGTTTAGTGGTTAAGTGTGCGTGCTCCGCTGCTGGCGGCCTGGGTTCGTTCCCTGGCGCACCGCTTCTCCGGCCATGCTGAGGCTGCGTCCCACATACAGCAACTAGAAGGATGTGCAACTATGACATACAACTATCTACTGGGGCTTTGGGGGAAAAAAATAAATAAATAAAATTATAAAAAAAAAAAAAGGTGAAGGTGATACATCAGGGAAAATAAAATCGCCCTTGGAGGATTAAACTACAAATCAACGTCTTATGAATGAGGTCAGAATCATCTTAAGATATAATGGTCCTTTTTACAAAAACCTCTTAAAATATAATGATCCCAAGGCTAGTAATAGTTAACCGTGACCGCATCAAAAGCTCTATTTTTTAATCAAGTGTCCATCAAAAAAATGGATTGGTTAATGATAGAACTTGGGAATAGTAAGGAGGCAGAGACAAATCTTGGCACTGCTCAAGCAGTGCCCTGGGAGAACAGGTCCTCATCACAGACTCAACCTGTATGGTTTGGGTAGCAAGTAGTTCTTGAGATAACTGCATCAGCCTATACTATCTTAAGGCTCTTGAATATTCAAATCATCATGAATTCACCCTGTTTTAATGTTAAGCAGATTTTGACCATAATTTGGCTTTAACGTGCTGGGCCGCAAGAAGAAAATATTGACCAGGAGATGTGAGTATCAGATTCCTCTAGCAGTAATCTTTCTAATTGCAAATTAATAGCTGGCCATTCTTGTTTCGAATATCATTTCATGAGAGTGGTGTTAATTTGATTCAGTGTTCACATCTAATCAAGTCTGGGATACTCCCAACAAAATTGGGTTTCTGAGCCTGGGGAGCTGAGGGTCAGTTGTGAAGCCTGAGAGAACACAATGCAAGGGCCTTTACTGGTGACACAATTACCTCATTTTCCTTTGGATGCCTTCAGCAACATCTCGCTGTGCTCTTGGACTTCTTTAGAAGGGAAAAGAGCAATCTGTCAGGAGAGCCTTATTTCCTTTCATGACATAGTGTAGGCATAAAAATTGTTTCAGTTTTAGTAAGCTGTAGCCTGGTGCATAATGAGACATACAGCCATAAATAACTAGTCTCAAAGTTTGTGCAAGATCATATTAAGACAGATGCCAAAGCTCATAATTGCAATACACTGCATATTACTGAAACTTTTCATAAAATCTAATGAGATTCTAACTTATAAGGAAACTTGTAGAAACATAATTGGATGAAACTTTTAGCCCAGAGGGCAAAAGAAGCTAAAAAGCATGACTAGTATATGTGTTCCTAAAAGGAAGGTGTTCAGGAAGATGTTTAAAATCCAATAAGTCCAGTTTGATTGCATTATCTTTTGAAAAGTAGAATAAAAATTTTTGAATAAATGGTTCCAGGAAGGGTAATTAAAAATTCCCACCACTCAAATTGCATTGAATAAGATATTCAAAAGATGAGGATCTTCTGTGATGCCAGTGAGAAGCAAGAGTGAGCTAAAGGGACTGTCTAACCCAGATTTCTAACTACGTGCCTGAGCTCCTCCAAGAATCTCCCTGTTTTAGAGGAGGCAATAAGACCTTGGAGGAAAACAGTTCACTTTAATGTAAGCCAGAAGTAAACAAAGATCTTCAAGGAAGCAAAGAAATTTAATGAGTCCTGAGTTTCATTTTCTGTACCTTGTTCGTTAACACAGAACACAAAATTCTTCATGGAAATGAGTGACAGTTACATGTTGGGTCAAGGAGGGAACCAGTGACAACTTCCTGTAACATAGAGAGCTGCTCCAAGTGAATGTTAATGAGCCAGTAAAGAACAAAGTGTGTTGATGTGCATGTGATCATATACGAGCTTTTAATGAGCCTTGTATACACTTAGGGGAATCTCCAGTCTTCACGTATAACCAAAGAGGTCAGGGAAAATTCTAGACTTTTAGTGCAGCACATTTTCCCCTTTCTCTAAGACACAGGCTACTAAACGCTGGTGACAAATTTACGGAAGAAATCACTCATTCCATTTCTTGCATATATAACTAAAGTACAGGCTTTAAATTTTGCTTTTTGACTTCACCATTTATTAGTTGTGTGACCTTGGGCGAGTTACTCAACGTCTCTAAACCTCAGCTGCTTTGACTATTAAATAGGGATAAAAATATTTACTTCCCAGTGTCGTTGTTAGAATTAAATAAGATCAAGTTTCTAAAGCTTCCAACGCATTATCATTAATATTTCATAAAGCTTCATATTTACTAATAACAATCTATTTAATCTTTCAACAGGCAACCTAAATATTGTAAATTACATACAGCCTTTCTTATATTACACTTTTCACATACAAATACTTTGCATAAAATATATAGAACATAGGGGATTTTTCACATATATATTAACTTATTAGATAACAATATAAAAAAGCAAGTGCAGAGCCCAGCATGAGATAGCAATAAATAATTTTCTTTTTCATTTCTCATTAGCTAGCATATGCCCCAAATGTGAGTGAAAATCTAAGATGAAATTAATGACCATTCTTCCTTTGTCGTGATTTATGTGTGATTATCTTTTGAATAAACAAATATAAAATTTTAAATAAGAGATTTTATACATTAAAACTGTGCAGATGTCAGGATGGGCTTTCTTCTGGTTAAGTTTTCCTAATGGTTCAGAAAAGACTCGGAATAATGAAGCCGAAATAGGTGTATCAGAAAGTTAATCTTCCTTTCTGTTTCCTCCCCATCATGCCTAAGACAATGCCTAGTCAAATGGAATTACTATCTGGAATACAACGTGTCCCAGCATCTTCTCTCTCACTTGAATATTAATATGAAATGATTAATGAACCTGTTGCTCAACATATTAAATTAAGTAACAGTGAAGAGATTAAGAATGCCTTTCCCATTATTGAGTGCTGCATTTTAAGCCCTAATGTGTAAAGTAGACCATTAGTCTTCAGTCAGGCTTTGTAATAGATTTATTCATGAATTTATCTCACCTTTTTTGCAAGCAAGTCATGCAGCAAATATTTATTTCTTCATTCTACTTAAAGAATTGAAAGCTTGTTCCACCACTAAATAATGCAGATCTCTGACCCTGAGATTTTTACATAACTGTCATTTTTAGACCAATTAGTATGGATAGCTAAGATATTCAGGATTTAATGCTTCACCCTCCTTCTGAGACTCCTGCAGTGAAACTGCTTTCTCTTAGGGTATGTAAAAACCTAGAAGTCCTCAATATGAAAATATAATTTATAATCACAGCACAACTTTAATATCATCTGCCTCTGTTTCCATAGTATCAATATTCAGCAACTTTTGCTTACAATTAGAATAGATATACAAAGTGTCCATCCCTACTTCTCCAGTCTAGGACGAATTATTGTTCTTTGTATATTTTCCCAGATTTTAGTATTTCTTAGAATGACCTTTCACATTAGAAAGAAACCTTTCTTTTTTATAGAAAAAGATCCTCTCATTTTATTTCTTAGGATGACCAGTTGTCTTCCAAGAGGAAACTGTGAGAATTGTTTTGTAAAGATTGGGGCAAGCAGTTACCTATAGAGAAGTGGATCTAGAGACCTGCCATTTATTTTTGAACTGATATCTATAAGGAATCTGATAAAAATAAGATGTAATAGGTGTGTTAGATGCTTTTCAATACAAGAAACAAAAGGATGCATAAACAAGACTAATACCTATCAGAATGTGTGTGTGTGAGAGAGAGAGAAAATATGAGACATTGCTAACCTCATTTTGAGAAATTTTAAAATGCTTCTCCAGGTAATGTATTTTAAATTAAGTACTAGGTATTTGCCACTTAAATAGGGCTTTTCAGTGCATTTTAGTCATTCATTTACTTAACAAGTTACATGAGGTGCATATCTTCAGAAAACAGAATATTGTTACAGCTTCTACGTTGTCTAAACTAATATATCAGGGAAAATTAGTTTAAATGGACTCTCATGCCACTTGTCTAGGTAATGCCCGGGCCAAATTCCAGTGGTTAACAAGGAGGACTTTCATAACTACCTGGTGGATGGGTCACTGTGCTGTCGGACCACATCAGAATGTAGCTCCCTGAATGTAACTTGAGTGAATATCTTTGTAATTGTTCTGGGAGCTCTTTCCAGTGTTGATATCTTTATACCAGTCTTCGGAATTTTGTGTTTGAAGTGCTGAAAGTAGAAGAGTATGTCCACGCAGGTCCTAGGCTTGATTTCAGCCATTTTACTTTGGGAGTTCTACTAAATAAATAAAGATGTAGTGATTTTGAGTTAGCTGGATGCTAGCTGCTGTTCATCCTTCACTTCTCTACCCTAACTATCCAAATAAATACTTTCTTAGAAAAGAACTGCAGAGGAGAAGCAAGTTTGTTGTGCTGAATGTCCCCTGTGACTACCTCTCTTCCACTTTGAGCAACAAGCTGGATTAGCAGCAAGAGCCACAAGGTTTGTAGCCGATACTGCACTGGCACGCACATGACCCTGCCAACCGAGGTCCAAGCCACGGATATCGCTCTTTCCAGCAACGTGTTTCATAGGCTCGACAGCTCCTGTTGTTACACGGTTGGTTGACTGCATGCTCTCTGACTCCTCCCAAGATCTCTATCAGTAAGTGCAGCAGCACAGGAGTGGGTTCCCTCTCCTAGAGCACAATCCATGGAGTGTCTAGCTATGATGCATTCAAGCATATCTCTCAGTGAGCTGTTAAGAGCTTGTGGGACTGTGTGCATTCTCTTGATCTCCTTCCCTATTTCCTTTAATAACTTGTATTTTATGCTTGGAATGTGAGTTTCTAAAGATGTCCCTCCCCTCAGTCTTGACTACTGTAAGGCTGGTAGGTAGGGGATGTGTTCTCTTAGTCAGCATCATATTCCCTGTGCTAGAACAGTGACTGGATAAGCACTCAAGAACTGTTTATCCATTTTTGTATTCACAATGCCAATGTCACATTGATAAAGTAAATCTATCCTACAAAAGAGTGAGAAATGTTGATTTTATTGGCTTCCATAGGAAAATGAAAGATGGAGTTTATGGGCCAGCCCCGTGGCCTAGCGGTTAAGTGCACACGCTCTGCTACTGGCGACCTAGGTTGAGATCCCGGGCACGCACCAACGCACCACTTGTCTGGCCATGCTGAGGCCGTGTCCCACATACAGCAAGTAGAAGGATGTGCAACTATGACATACAACTATCTACTGGGGCTTTGAGGAGAAAAAGGGAAAAAAAAAAAAAGGAGGATTGGCAATAGATGTTAGCTCAGGGCCAGTCTTCCTCAGCAAAAAAAAAAAAAAAGATGGAGTTTATATCTCATAGAATACTGCAAGCAACTTAATAAAAATCTCTATTGGTCTTTTCTGTTCTTCCTCTATATTTCTCTTCTAGCATTGGCTCTTCCTTTCTATTTTGTCCATTTTTTTCTAAATCAATATTTTTAATATCCTCTATTGTCTTAGCATTTTAACTCTGTCCCCAAATTTCTTGTCCCCTGAGAAAAATAAGTCTTTCTATCAACTGAACTGACATTCTCTAAAAGGCAGATGAGCAACCAGCTGCACAATGCAAACATGACTTTGAGACATTCAGCCCCTGAGCCAAGCAGTTTGTCAAATTATCCATCCACATCTTCCCCTTAATGTGTAAAGGAGAGGCACAGGGATAAGGTAGGCATGGCCGGGGGTGGGAATTGTACTGCTAAGAAAAATAATTTTTCCTTTTTTTTTTTTTTTTGGTGAAGAAGATTAGCTGTGAGCTAACATCTGTTGCCAATCCTCCTCTTTTGCTGAGAAAGACTGGCCCTGGGCTAACATGTGTTAGCCCATTTTCCTCTACTTTATATGGGATGCCACCACAGCATGGCTTGACAAGCAATGCATTTGTCCACGCCTGGGACCTGAACCTGGGAATCCCGGGCCGCTGAAGTGGAATGCACGCAATTAACCACTGCACCACTGGGCCAGCCCCATATTTTTTCCTTTGAATTATAAACAAATGAATGAAAGAGGCCAGCCTGATGGCGCGAGCAGTTGGGTGCACGTGCTCCGCTGCAGCGGCCTGGGGTTCGCCGGTTTCGATCCCGGGTGCACACCCACGCACCACTTGTCGAGCCATGCTATGGCGGCGTCCCATATAAAGTAGAAGAGGGTGGGCATGGATGTTAGCTCAGGGCCAGTCTTCCTCAGCAAAAAAAGAGGAGGATTGGCAGATGTTAGCTCAGGGCTGCTTTTCTTCACAAACAAACAAAAAATAAATGAATGGAAATGCAAATGTGCTGTCCTCAATCACGGCCATAGCCATGTATTCTTTCCAGTATCTAAAGAAGTAGTTGAACTTTGACTTGATTTTGTCTTGCCTTAAATCACACAGCAGTATAGGCCATCCTGTATTCATGTATTCTTTATTCTGTATTCACAATCTTGTCTGTATTAATCAGGGTTAATTCAGGGAAGCAGGACCACCATAATTTCTATGAAATTATAAATTAATTTTAGTAATTAGAACTTATGCAATTGTGGGAGGAGCCAGGGAAGTAAAGGTCCAAAAAGGGGAGCAAAATCACCAACCTGTCCTCCTGCTGGTGAACAAGCAGCTTGCAGGGAAACACGTGTATTGGGATCGTGAAAGAGGCTGATGCAGAAGTCTGTGACAGGTTTTGGTGCTTTGTGGCTGTCAGCCATTTGTCTGGTGTTGGACCTGAAATCCATCTCTGTTGGTCAGCAGGGATGGTAATCAGAAAGGAAAGCTGAGAGTGGAGAAGGGAAGAGCGAAGATAAACCAGAGCCCATCCATACCTCCCTGTCTGTCTCTCCCCACCGCTAACAGGGATCTTCACACGATGGCTGCTGCCGCACTTCACCTTCCCAAACTCACACGACTTTACTTTCAATCAACTCTAACCCTTCAGATAAAGGAGACCATACAGAAAAAGGATCCCTAGAAATGTAGTTCCCGGAATAACTGAGTTGACGATAGAACAACCCAGCATACTGTCCCATGAGGAATCAGATTCTGGCTAACTTACCCAGGAAGCTAGTCAATTATCTTCAGTTGAGAGTTGGTAGCCATCAAGGCACAGAATAACTGTTTCAAGGGGACACATGGAGCACTGTGAATGCCTAGTTAACCCAGAATATTAACACACATATGTTGATTTTGAGATGCTCTTTAGATGCCTGAGCATGCACACACACACTCACACACCCACGCTCTCACTGGTAAACCTACTTATCTACTATGAATCCTACCACAGAGTCTGTGGAACATACGAATTGCTTAATTTATTGAATAACCAAGAAAACCACACCAAATCTACAAAATAAAAGTTGGTGTTGTTCTGTCCTAAAGTAAAGACTCTCAATGTACGCTATCACATAACTGGGCTTAAAGCAGGCAGTAAAATGAGAAATTTGTTTGTTACAAAGAGTAAATAAACTTCACGCATCATAGCCTGACTTTTGTCAAATATCATTGCTTCTTCTACATTGCTCCTGTCTGAATAATCTTCACCCTACATTTCTCTTTCTATACTTTCTCATCTGAATGGCTGCTTTGTAGCTTTCACATTTATTTCTGATACACTTTTCTTATCTGTCTTTATCTCTCTTTCCCTTTTTCTCTTTTTTTTTGTTTTAACTTTTCTGTCTGCTCCTCATGGAGCTTCTTTTTCCTTTTATCATTGCTCCAAAATCAGAGAACCATTTTAATTAGAGTCTTTGATTTCATAGGAGAGAAAATCACAGTCCATCTGCCAAAAAGTTGTCAGCACCTCATTCCTGAGTGTGAGATTTAGGTTTTTTCCACTCGGCCAGCATACGTCACCAATATTGCATCACACTGTTCTAACATTGGGGAGAAAGTAGCAAAATGCAATTCCAGCATCTTATGGTAGAGAAATTCTTTTTATCTTACATGAGCAGTGAGTTCTTAGTCTTTTTAAATTTTGTTTTCCACTTGGACAGTTGTATGTGATAGGTTTCCAGATGGAGTTGTATGTGTAGAGTTTTAAAAGTTTATTTTGTTTTGCCTTTGTTTTCTTGGACTTTGCATCCTAAGTCTGGTGTTGCTGCCTATAAGAATGCTGTATCGAGAAGAGGAATTTTGAAATAGGTAATAAAATTCTGAATTTGACTATCTGCAGATTTGTAGGCATTTTTTATAAAAGACACAAAGGTCAGTAGACCTGGAATGAAAATATTAATCAAACTCTTGGTTTCCTACTACATGCACATAAAACTATTTGAGTTGATTGACTTTTAAAAATTGTCAGCTAGTTGCTTTGCTTTTTTTGTGGAGACAGAATCTCTCTCCTTTCAGAATAGCATACTGCTAAGTAAAAGACACCCATCTCTATATTTTTTTTTCCTAACCCTATATCTAAGTATCAAAGAGTGAACTTCCAGTCTCTTCAAAACATACTACAGATATCTAGTTCAAGCACCTTATATTATAGATGATAAAAAGAATGACAACAGAAGAGTGGTCGTAAGAAACTTGTTTAGAGTTACTTAGCTATTTTCTGTAAGAGCCTACATCAGGAAAAATAAGAGCTATAAAAATCACACCCTGCTTAGTGAGGAATATCAAACTTGCCAAACTATGGCCCAAACAAAGCCACTCAGGGACTGGCCCCAAAGGCTGGACAAATCTGTCTGCTAGCTTGTTCATTCAGCCTTATCTGCTACACATTTCCATGTGTCGTAGAGTTGAAATTGTTTATAAATTTAGTTCAAGAGTCAACTTGTTTAAACTTATTCACTGAGTGTTTTTGATACTTGAGTGAAAAATAAATTAGCACCATTATAATGATATTTTCTTTATTTACTGGTATATCTAATTGGATTTTTTTGTGGTTGTTTGTTTTGTTTAGAAAACATATTTCAGTTAGTTGAGAATCGTATTTTTAACTTTTGAGAAAAAGGGACTTCCAAGTATTTGGCATGGTCTTTGTGGTATGGACTACTGACTCACAATACTCAAGGTTAGGTGCCTATATCCCGTGGGAAGGGGTGGAATCACGTCCCTGAGTTTTGCTGCGTCTGTTGTCGCAGACTCTGGTGCCATGTTGCCACGAGGAGTTTGGCCATGGGAAGTGTGCTGATGGGGGAGGCATACGGCCTGCCTGCTCGCTGGCTCCAGCAGGGCTGGGGCTCTCTGCAAGCCAGGATCTCAGGAAATAACGGAGTTCATGTCAGGCAGTCTTTGGACCTACATATTTTCCTTTTGTAATAAAATATTTACACAAATCGTGTATTGAAAAGAGGGAGGTGGTAATGTTGTAGAGTTTGAAAGCGTGGGCTTTTGATTCAGAGAGACCTGGGTTTAACTCCTGGCTCCTCATGAAGAAAACTTTAAATAAATAAACAAATAAGGAAAAATGAGAAAAGATCTTTGCTTATATAAGCATGAGATATCTCAGGAAGAATTTACTAGTCAAATATTAGTTGCCTCTGGGGAAGAGAATCCAGTGGCTCAGAGACAGGACTGGGAGGAAACTTTTCATCAGATACCTTTTACTGTACTTTGAATATTGAATCATGAGACTGCATTACCATAAAAAGTTAAAAAAATATAGGGAAAATAAAAACGTAAGCTAAAGCAAAAAGAAGATATAATATTACATATAATAATATTCAATAATTTTCTCACTAAATAATGAAGCTTATCTTCCGTTTTGTTATGCAGCCAAAGTCAAAGTTTGAAAATTTCATTTATAATGCAGAATTTCAGCTTTTTTAATTAAAAAATTGTGGCCAAGATGTTAACAAATAAATACGTGCCACTAAGGTCAAATACACGTGCTTATACAAAAATATCCTTACAAACTATACCAAAAAATCATATAAAATATAATTTTAAACAGAAAATTATAAATTACGAAAATAAAATTCTAGTTATAGTAGCAATCACCCTGTGGTAAAGGAAAAGATATTTATTCTGTAATCCTCAATATTCCTTTTTAAAAGTGAGACTATAGTGTTTATTTTGTTGAGTTTTTGTGAAGATGAAAATGAAATAATGTATATATAGCTCCTAATGCAATGCTTGGCGCTTGGCAAGTCCTCAGCAAGTTAGTGTAACCAGTAGTGGTGTTATATTTAATATTATGATTGCATGTGAGATCAGGGAAAGTGGACAAGATAGGGACAACCATGAAATCATACAACCACATGTAACTTTAAAGAAATCAAAACCTAGAGAATTTGTGACTTAGTTAATTCATGTAGTTAATTTCTGTAAGAGTTAAGATAAGAAGCCAAATTTCCCAGTAACAACTCAAAGTTCTTTCGAAAGAATCAATCTGTTATTTAATGTGGTCTACATAGACTCTTGCCTCCCAAAGTGTGGTCCAAGGACCAGAAGCAAGGCTGCATATAGGACCTTATTAGAAAGGCAGAATCTTAGGCCCTAGGCTAGATCTACTGAATCAGAAGCTGCATCTTAACAAGATTTCCAGATGATTCACTTGCATAATTAATGTTTTAGAAGCCCTGGTATAGACTAAACCTGAAATTGTGGTAATTGAAGGTAAAACCATAAATAAACTCCAAGAATTCAGTTAAAAATCAATAAGGTTATGTCAAACAACTGACTGAGAAGTGAAAAAAGCCCCAAATCACTGTGAGGCAGAGATCCTAGATAGATGGATGGACGGATGAACTGAGAGACGATAGACACAAAGAGAGCCACTGTGAGACATATGTAGATACATACATTTCTGTGTTGTGTGAGAAAAGTATTGCACTAACTTTAGAAGATGTGAGTTCTATTTCAAATCAACTATAATGTATTTTTGCTACAATAAATCAAATAACTTGTTTGATTATTTCTTCTCTTGCATAATTTGTTAAAACAAATTGACTGATTGTTAGAATATAAATTTAAATTCACTTTCTTTTTTGTTGTTGTTGCTGGGGAAGATTCGCCCTGAGCTAACATCTGTGCCAATCTTACTCCGTTTTGTATGTGGGTCACCTCCACAGCACAGTTGACGAGTGGCGTAGGTCTGCTCTCAGGATCCGAACCCATAAACCCAGGCCGCCGAAGTGGAGCATGGGGAATTTAATCACTACGACCTGGGGCCGGCCCCAAAATTTGCTTTCAATTAAGTAAAATATGAAATCTGTCAAAAATATAGTGTGTTCACATGAACATTTAATAAACTACTGATTCATTAAATAATTCATTTCTTAACCAGTTATTTTGACATTCTGTAAACACAAGTTGAGTCTCAGATGCTATTCCTGTTAAGATTTGTAACAAACAAAGGAAAGGCTATGTAGATAGACTCTGTGTAGGGACAAGAACGAAGGATTTGGAGTCACACAAATTCAATATAAATCCCAGGTCTGCCTCTTAGTAGCTGTCTAGTTTCCTAAATTCCCTTGGACAGATTTCCATAATTCTCCACTCATATATAATGGGAATATTAAAAAGCACCTCACAGGCTTGTTTTGAGGCATAAGAACACCCATAGAGTGCATCATCAACATCCTACTATTAGGTAGATATAATAGTAATTCTGGAATTATTATATGTGTTAACTGAAACCTTAACTGGAACTCAACTCACAACTGCAACACTCGTGACATGATCTGATCATTTTCAGAGTTTCAGTGGATAGTGCACATGTTTAATCACTGCTCTAAGTGAAGCACAAAGGACGCTGCCATTTTTGCAAACCACTTTTTAAAAAAAAAGCTTAACCCTGACACAGTCGATGTACATTTTTGTAGTAATCTATTGGATAGGAGATAGTGCAATCAACTTCATTGGGTAGATCATGGTGAATTAACTCAAATCATTACTCCAAATTATTTTTTTAAAAAAGGAAAAGAAGTGAAGATACAAAGGTACTTAAAATGTAACATCGTATCCTAGAATTTTCAGGGATGGGGAGTAGATTTAAAAACTAAATGATAATATTAATCAAATCTCTATATTTTCAGAGTTTTCTGTAATTCACAAAGCACATTTACATACTTTGCCTCATTAAATTAAATTGTCGTGAGCTATGAGTTGGCCTTCCTTATTCTCATTTTATATATGAGGAACTTGAGATTCAAAAGGCCAAGTTACTGGGGCTGGCCCAGTGGCACAAGAGGTTAGGTGCGTGCCCTCCACTGCTGCGGCCCGGGGTTCGCTGGTTCGGGTCCCGGCTGTGCACCGATGCACCGCTTGTTAAGCCATGCTGTGGCGGCGTCCCATATAAAGTAGAGGAAGATGGGCACGATGTTAGCCCAGGGCCAGTCTTCCTCAGCAAATAAGAGGAGGATTGGCATTGGATGTTAGCTCAGGGCTGATCCTCCTCACAAAAAAAAAAAAAAAAAGGCCAAGTCATTTTCTCAAGGTCTGTGGACAATAAGGAGGTAGAGCTTACTACCCTGTACCTGCCTCACAAAAACTCAGGAGCCAGCTTTCAACCTAGTGTGGAATGTTAACCCGGTAAATGCTGATTAAAGTAAGGACAACTGTTTCTTAGGGACTGTTTATCTGTTTCATCTCGAAGTTTCTTTATGGACTTAATTTCGGTCAGATATCTTACTTTTTTCTTAACAGCTAAAGTCTTTCTATCCGTGAGTCTTTATAACATGAGCATTACTACTAATACTCACCCCAAATTCCCCCCTAGAAAAGCCCAAGGAAGATTTCCAGGGCCTGGAATGGCTGTGAGGAGACAGAGGAAGTGAACTCCAGAGAATGGAGCCAACATCCAAAAATAGGGGACAAGAACTGGAAGAAAAACGGGGCCCAGCAGACAGTCTGCCTAACCCTTCATCCAAAGAGGCTGGGCCGGAGACAAGTCAAGACAGCGGCGGAGGCAGACTCTGAACCCACCTCCTCCCGCGGACACAGCCAATTTACAACTACTCGTGGAAAATTACCCCCGAGACAGAACTGAAAACTGGATAAGAGGAACTCCTGCAACAAGGGACAATCCTAATTAAGGTGGAAGATGCAGAAACTCCCTTCTGGAGAGGAAAACGCCGCCTTCAGGAGCCTCATCGCCTCGCGGCCACAAGGCAGCCGCCCACAGGTACGCAGCCTCCCTGGAGGCGTGGGGCCGGAGCCAGGAGTGCCCCTGCTGTGGGCATTTTTTGTGGACCCAGCACAATCGAGACCAGCGGCATAATATCTGACTTTGCCTGCTACTAAAACATTGGGGAGCACCCCCAGAAAAGCTGGCTCACAAAGAAACTAAAACCAGCCCTTAAAGGGCCCACGCACAAACTCACCCGTCTCAGAAAGCATCCTAAAATCAGCAGAAAGAAAGGTGCACAGTGCTGTGGTGAAAAGAGACTCACCTGATAGGCCCTGAGTGCATCTCGGTGAGGGGTGAGACCTCTCCAGGGACTGGGACATTGGCGGCGGCCATTGTTGTGGCCTGGTGTGGGCGTGCTGACACAGATGCCATTGGAGTTCTCCCTGAGGCCTGCTAGCCCAGGTCTGCCCCACCCGCTAGAGCAGCGATTTAATCCAGCTCAGCCAGGGCAGGCAGCCCACCCTAGAGACTGGCCCCACCCAACATCAAGCCCTCAGGCAACGTGTGGGCCTGAGTAGATTAGTGACTGGATTCTCTGCAACCTGGCAACTGAGCCGACTTCAGTGGGGCAGGGCGTGCACAAGGAGTGGGTGGCGAGTGTGGGGCGGTGGTGGAGTGTGTGGGGCTCCCACCATGGAGAGGTCGGGGCGCGCACACGGGGCAGGACTGTGTGGACTGTGTGTGTGGACCTGTGGGCGGCAGGGCTTGTCAGCTGCAGAAGACTTGTGCTTCTCAAAGACCCACATAGGGGCTTTGCCCCGCCTTCCAAAGCCTGAAACAATTGGGTGCTCCTGTGCCTGAGGCCAGCCCCACCCAGCTGCAATCCTCAGAGAGCTGACAAGAGACCTAAAGGCTGGAGGCTTATAGCAATTGTAAGGCCCTGAGCCTAACAACCTGCCACG
Source organism: Ceratotherium simum simum (assembly GCF_057802395.1). Lineage (NCBI taxonomy): Eukaryota > Metazoa > Chordata > Mammalia > Perissodactyla > Rhinocerotidae > Ceratotherium > Ceratotherium simum. The sequence continues at coordinate 15,240,616 of NC_141908.1, forward strand.
CTGGGGGCCTACTCACTTAAAAGAAATACTGCAACACAAATGTGGTATTAGAACTTGCAGCCGGGGCCAGGCTGGTGGCTCAAGGGGTTAAGTGAGCAGGCTCCACTGCGGCGGCCCAGGGTTTGCCGGTTCGGATCCTGGGCCCGGGGTTTGCTGGTTCGGATTCCGGGCGCTCCCCGACAAACCGCTTGCGGATCCCAGGCGTGCACCGACAAACCGCTTGGCAAGCCATGCTGTGGCAGTGTCCCATATAAAGTAGAGGAAGATGGGTATGGATGTTAGCCCAGGGCCAGTCTTCCTTAGCAAAAAAGAGGAGGATTGGCAGATGTTAGCTCAGGGCCAATCTTCTTCACAAAAAAAAAAAAAAAGGAAAGAAAATTGTAGCCAACTGTGCTGGGGCTCCCCACACCTGATATAAGAGAGTGAAGGGCCCACAACAACTACAAGCAGCTGAGCATTACAAGAGCTGGCCAGGGACATAGCTCAGCCTCCCTGGGCACCTACGGGGAGAGCGACCACACCACAACAGAAGGACACACGTAGCCCACATAGGGGTCACTCCTGGAACATTCAGAACGGAGGGAAGCAGACTGCTGGGCCTCATAAGGTATCACTTATATAAGGTCACCTCTCCAAGAGCAGGAGATGTAGCTTGACCTACCTAATACATAAACGCAAGCACAGGGAAAAAGGCAAAATGAGAAGCCAAAGGAATACCTTCCAAGTAAGGGAACAGGAGAAAACCCGAAAAAAGGAACTAAGTGAAACAGAAATGAGCAACCTACCTGACAGAGAGTTCAAACAAAGGGTGTTAAGGATGCTCACCGATCTTGGGAGAAGAATGGATGAACTCAGTGAGAACGTCAACAAAGAAATGGAAGATATAAAAAAGAACCAATCAGAAATGAAGAATACAACACTGGAAATGAAAAATTCATTAGAGGGACTCAAAAGCAGAGTAGAGGATACAGAAGAATGGGTCTGTGAGCTGGAGGAAAGACTAGAAGAAATCACCCAAACTGAACAGGTAAAAGAAAAAAGAATTAAAAAGAGTGAGGACGGTCTAAGGGACCTCTGGGACAATATCAAGCACACCAACATCCGTGTTATAGGTGTCCCAGAAGGAGAAGAGCGAGACAAAGGGCCAGAGAATCTATTTCAAGAAATAATAGATGAAAACTTCCCTGAGGAAGGAAACAGACATCTAGGTACAGGAAGCACAGAGAGCACCAAACAAGATAAACCCAAAGAGGCCCACACCAAGACAATCACAATTAAAATGTCCAGAATTAAAGATAAAGAGAGAATCCTAAAAGCCGTAAGAGAAAGACAAATTACATACAAAGGAAACCCCATATGGCTATCAGCTGACTTCTCAGCAGAAACCTTACAGGTTAGAAGAGAGTGGCATGATATATTTAAAGTGCTAAAAGGAAAAAACCTACAGCCAAGAATACTCTACCTGGCAAGGTTATCATTCAAAATGGATGGAGAGATAAATAGTTTCCCAGACAAGCAAAAATTAAAGGAATTTGTCAGCAAGAAACCAGTACTACAAGAAATGCTAAAGGGACTTATTTAAGGGGAAAAGAGAAGACCACAAATAGGAAAAATTATCTATTTCCATGATAAGAGGGTAATGGATACAAATGCACAAAAAAGAGGTTAGATGTGATATCCAAAACATAAAGTGTGGGAGGAGGGAAGTTAAAGAGTAGAGCTTTCAGACAGAGGTCAAATTAAAGAGACCATCAACTTAATATAGATTCCTATATATGTAGGTTACTGTATATGGACCCCATGGTGATCACAAACCAGAAACCTATAATAAATACACAAAAAACTAAGAGAAAGGAACCCAAACGTAATACTAAAGAAAGCCATCAAACCACAAGGGAAGAGAGCAAGAGAGGAAGAAAGGAACAGAGAAGGACTACTAAAACACTGAGAAAAAAAAATTAAAAAATGGCAGTAAGTACACACTTATCACTAGCTACTTGAAACGTCAATGGACTAAATGCTCCAATCAAAAGGCATAGGGGGCCGGCCCAGTGCCGCAAGTGGTTAAGTGCATGCGCTCTGCTGCGGCAGCCCGGGGTTCATCGGTTCGGATCCCTGGCACGCACCAATGCACCGCTTGTCAAGCCGTGCTGTGGGGGCGTCCCATGTGCAGTGGAGGAGGATGTGCATGGATGTCGCCCAGGGCCAGTCTTCCTCAGCAAAAAGAGGAGGATTGGCAGATATTAGCTCAGGGCTGATCTTCCTCACACACACAAAAAATAAAGTAAAAGGCATAGGGTGGCTGATTGCATAAAGAAACCAAAGGGGCTGGGCCAACAGGTACAGGAAATCTTACATGCAACAGCATCACTAGGGGATGCGGTTTCCTGCTGATTAGTAAGTTCAGGTGTGCAAGAGGCCAGTCAGCAGGTGAGAAGACAGGAAGGCTTTGAAAAGGACACTGCCATCCAAAAACTTTCCTGCCAGGGTGGAAAGACAACTTCCTTCACAAAAACCCAGGGACATTTTCTTTTTCTAGACTACAATAGGGAAAAGGATGCAATATTTTTATATAGTGTATAAATGGATCTTTTATCAATCTAGAATCTCTACTGGACATACTAGAGGCCAAACTTACTGAAAATTTGGCAGGTATAGAAGGAAAAATTACAGGCTTTGAACTCAGATGGACCTAGATTAGAATCCCAGTCTTGCCAATTTCTAGCTCTGGGAGATTCTAGATGGTTACATCTGCTCTTTGATTCTTAGTATCTTTACTTTCAAAAGGGAATAATAAAATGTGTCTAGCAAGATTAGTGTAAGAATTAACTGCTATATTATATTTATTATAATGATAGGCATAAGGCACTGAAAAATAGTAGTCATTACTACTATTATTACTATCATCATCCATTGATTTTTATAGTTTGACGTACAGAAAAGTGCACGTCACAAGTATATAGCTAGAATTATCACACAGTGCACATACTCCTATAACCACCAACTAGATAAAAATAGAATCAGCTCTCCTGTACCTTCCCCGTCAACTCAGATGCAATCACAATTCTGACTTTTAATGCCAGAAATTAGTTTTGTATGTTTTTGAAATTTCTACAAATGTAGAAATTTGTGCAACTATGTCTTCTTTTGTATTTAGCTTTTTTCACAAAATAGTACACTTATGAGATCTCTGTTATTGCGTGTAGCAGTAGTTCATTCATTTTCATTGCTATATAGTATTTTATTTTTAATGAATATTTATACTGTTGAGGAACATTTGAAATATTTCCAGTTTTTAGCTATTTACAAATAGTGTTGCCCTGAAAATTCTACTTGTCTCTGGTGACATATTTACATAGTTCTATTCTATACAATCTTAAGAAATTGCTGGTCAAGCGAGTGTGTGTATTTAATTTTAGGAAATGTTGCAAGACAATTTCAAAAGGGATTCTTCCCATTCACCATCCCACCGACATCTCATGAGACTTCCTATTTCTCTGTGTCCTCACCGACACTTGGTATTTTCAATTGTTTTAAGAAGTCAGCCATTTCTAGTGGGTGTGTAATGACATCTCATGGAATTTTAATTTGCATTTCACTGATAACTGATAAAGTTGAGCTCCTTTTAAAATATGTATTTGCCATTTCAATATTTTCTTATGTGTTTATTGAAATATTCAAATCTCTTCCTATTTTTCTTTTTTTTTCTGCCTTTTTCTTGCTGGTTCATTAAAAATTTTTATATATTCAGGATGTAAATAATCTGCCAATTGGAGGAAAATATTAACAGTTTGTTCTGTGGCATTTCCTCTAACCTCAGGGGTGTCTGAAGATGTGACCTTAGTCAAATGCTCCTTGCAGCACTAATATTCAAGAAATTGCCCGGAGTGTGCTTATGTCAGATCTAAGATAACAGAGCATCCTATCTAAGACTATGTACTAAGATAAGCCACTGAAAAACTAGAACTGACAAAAAGAAAATAGAATCCATAACTTGCATAGAGGTATGAGATTTTAAAATTTCCTCATAAATTATTTCTATGATGTAAGACGCTGATCTTTGGGTGTGGATGGAGTCCCTACTTGTCTCTACAAAGCTTTGTATGTCATATGTAGACTAGATAACAGGAACACCTTGGTCTGTATATGAGGAAAACACAAAAACATTCTGAGATTTATACAATTTTAATGTCATACAGAGAAGGAAGTTGTGCTCATATACAGACTACAGATAGTTTAGGGAAGTTTCAAAGAATACGTTTTAATTTGGATAACATATATTATACCAGAGATTTCTAAAATGTAAAATGTATGCCTGTCTTATGTCAAATGGTGTTTTCAGTCAGGTTCTACAGTGGAGATCTGAATTACTACCATTTACTCTAGTATGAATTTCTTAACCACTCTCTCTCTCTCTCTCTCCCTCCTTTCTTTTCTTTTTCTTTCTTTCTTTCTTTCATTCTTTCTTTCTATCTTCCCCTTCCCTCACTTCCACCTTCCTTTCTCTTCTCTTTTCTTCCCTGACATACCTTCTTCTTGACCAAATTTCAAATTGAATCTACCTGAAACAGAAAAGGAGTTTCTATTGTATATTAATAGATAATTTTCATCCTTTTTCCTCTCTGTGGATTCACTGAAGGTTGGAGGGAGAAGCAGACCAGTGATTTCACCCAGATAGTAATCTTTTTGCATTAAATTATTTGTGGATTATCTCACAGCATACACAAAAATTAACTCAAAATGGATTAAAGACTTGAATGTAAGCCCTGAAACCATAAAACTCTTAGAAGAAAATATAGGTGGTAAGATTCTTGGCATTGGTCTTTGTGATGATTTTTTGAATCTGATACCAAAAACAAAGGCAACAAAAGCAGAAATAAACAACTGAGACTATATCCAAAAAAAAAGCTTCTGCACAGCAAAAGGAAACTATCAACAAAACGAAAAGGTAACTCTACAAACGGGAGAAAATATTTGCAAATCATATATCTGAAAAGGGGTTAATATCCAAAATATATAAAGAACTCATTCAACTCAACACCAAAAATCCAAACAATCTGATTAAAAATGGGCAGAAGATCTGAATAGACGTTTTTCCAAAGAAGACATGATGGCCAACAGGTACATGAAAAGATGCTCAATGTCACTAACCGTCAGGGAAATGCAAGTCAAAATCATAATGAGATATCAGCTCACACGTGTTAGAATGGCTATTATCAAAAAGACAAGAAATAACAAGTGTTGGTGAGGATGTGAAGAAAAGAGAACACTTGTACATTGTTGGTGGGAGTGTAAATTGGTGCAGCCACCATGAAAAATAGTATGGAAAATCCTCAAAAAATTAAAAGTAGAACTACCACACAATCCAGCAATTCTGCTTCTGAGTATTTATCTGAAAAAAATGAAAACACTAACTCAAAAAGATATGTGCACCTCCATATTCATTGCAGCATTATTTACAATAGCTAAGACATGAAAACAACCTAAGTTTCCATTGATGGATGAATGGATAAAGAAAATGCGGTATATATACACAATAGAATATTATACAGCCATGAAAAAGAATGAAATCTTGCCATTTATGATAACATGGATGGACCTTGAGGGAATTTGCTAAGTGAAAAAAGTCAGACAGAGAAAGACAAATGCTGTACAAATTCACTTATATGTGGAATTTAAAAAAAAACAAAAAACAAAAAACAAAGCTCATAGATACAGAACAGATTGGTGGTTGCCAGAGATGGAGGGTGGGGATGGTCAAAATGGGTGAAAGGGGCCAAAGGTACAAATTTCCAGTTATAAAATAAAGAAGTGTTGGGGATACAATGTACAGCATGGTGACTATAGTTAGTAATATTGTATCGCATATTTGAAAGTTGCTGAGAGTAAATCTTAAAAGTTCTCATCACAAGAAAAAAAGATGATGGATTTTAAGTAGACTCACTGTGTTGATCATTTCTTAGTGTATACAAATATCAAATTATTATGTCATACACCTGAAATTAATATAATGTTATATGTCAATTATACCTCAATAAAAAAAAGAAAAAGAAAAAATAAATTATTTATGGATTGAAATAGGTTTATAAAAATACACACACACACAAATGTGTAGATACTCTCACACTATGAAATAAACAGATATCCACTCCCAAACTTCTGCCCCCCAAATTAAATATGACAAAATATGAATGTTTTTCCATGACAAATTAAGGAACATAAAAGAAATGAAGATGCCATATATCTGATGCCCCTACAGGTTAGCGAATACCTAATTCTATTTTTTGACTGCTCAAGAGCAATATTAAAGAACCCTATCCTTCAAATCTTTACAATTTCCATAACAAAGGAAAAGACAGCTTTTCTTTCTCGAGAGCTTCTTCAAACCTTATTTCTTTATCTCTCAAGGTCATATCTGCCCTCTGGCACCTGTTCCTCTTCCTCAGAGATTGTAAAGTCTTCTTGAAGCTTGTGAGCATCAACAGGCTTCTCTGCCAAAGGAGCTTGACGTTTTTCATCAGTCCTCAGACAAATTGAGAAGTCTTAGGCTTTTGAACACTGGAGATGGAAGATCTCTTTATCTATCTTTCTGTGCAAAATACCTAATGACACTTGAGTTAAGGTGAAGGCATAAACTCTTAACATTTATTTTATGTTGGATTATACCTGGTAAAAGTCAATTGTGAAAGAGAATAATAATTAAAAAGCTAACATTGTTGACAACTTGCTATGTGTTAAAACTGTTCTAAACGCTTTACAAAAATATCTCTTCTAAGATTCACAACAGCTCTAGGAGTTAGGCAGTATAAGAGAGGAATCTAGATTCTAATCTTGATTATGACAATCTCCCTGTGTGATCCCACACAAGTCACTTAATTTCTCTGGGCCTTCATTTCCCAATATATATTAGTTATCTATTGCTGCATAACAAATTATCTCAAAACTTAATAGCTGAAAACAACAGATACTTCTTATCTTATAGAGTTTCTGGGGTCAGGAATCCAAGAGTGGCTTTGCCAAGCCTGGTTATATTGAGATGTTGGCTGGGGCTGCAGGCATCTTGAAGGCTTGACCTGGGCTGGGGAATTCACTTCTGAGCTCATTCACGCGGTAGTTGGAAGAGTGCTTCAGTTTCTCATAAGCTGCTGTGGAAGCCTCAGTGCCTCACCACGTGGCCTTCTCCATAGGGCCCTTCACCACAGAGCAGCTGGCTTTTTCCACAGTGAGTGATCCCAGAGAGAGTGAACAAGACAGACGCCTCTGTGCTTTCTTATAAACTAGTCTCTGAAATTGCACTTCATCCTTTCTCACTAGCTTTCTTTTCTTCAAAGAAGCAAGTGACTAAGCGCAGCCTACACTTAAGTAGAGGGAAATTAGACCCCGCTCTTGAGGGGTGGCATATCAAAGAATTTGATATGCAGACATATTTTAAATGGTCACATTATTTATAAAAATTAATAGGATGAGAGCCATGGGTCGATTTCAGTGGGTCCTTAAAACCCCTGAAATTTTGCAAAAATGGTTTCAAGACTTCTCTAGCTGATTAACCATGTCCTCCTTTTAATGCTGATTCAGATGGCGGCCTTGCTGATGTATATCACAGTGCAAGTCTTAGAGCCAGCCTTACTTATGAAAGTCATTACTAGTAGACGTGGTAGTAATGATATTTCACTGACAGCTTGACGAATTTTCTGATATATTTACATGCATGTAACTACCACCTAGATCAAGTTATAGAACATTTTCAACACCCCAGAAGGCCATCTCAGGCCCCTCACCAGACACCACGGTCCCCCAAAGATAACCACTATTCTGACTTCTATCACCATAAATTAGTTTTTAAACTTTAATAAAATAGAATCATACCATAAATATTTATTTATCTGGCTTCTTTAGCTCAATATGCCTTATTTATTTTATTTATTTATTTTTTTGTTGAGGAAGATTGGCTGTGAGCTAGCATCTGTTGCTGATCTTCCTCTTTTTGCTCAAGGAAGATTGTCCCTGAGCTAACATCTGTGCCAGTCTTCCTCTATTTTGTATGTGGGATGCTGCCACAGCAGGCTTGATGAGCAGTGTGTAGGTCTGCGCCCAGGATCCAAACCCTCAAACCCCAGGCCGCCCAAGCGGAGTGTGCAAACTTAACCACTATGCCACCAAGCCAGGCCTTCAATATGCCTTACTTTTAAGTGTAGTGGAAGGTTACCTTGAGTCCAGACAGAAAGCCATCTGATCACAAAACAACCTGTACAGATGTTTGGAATTCTTATCACAAAAAATTCACTTAAGAGATCAGGTGTTACTTTCTGGAAGCAGCATGGAGTAGCATGTTTGAGAACTAAAGTAAACATCTGGATTTTTTTCAGATAGAGAGCCTTGTTTATATCAATTCATTAAATAAATATTTATTGTGTCCTTCCTATGTGCCAGGCATTTGAATACATGACTAGAATATAAATATAAATAGGCACAGTTTGTAATCAAAAGCAGCTTCAGCTGACCGATTCAGGGATGATTATAACACAGTATTACTAGTCCTGTCATGGAAGTAAGCAGACCAAGAATGGGAATCCTAGAAGGTCCAGAAAGGTGATGCTTGAACCAAGCCTTGTAGGCTCAATAGGAGTGACTAGGAGTTCAACATAGAAACAAGAGGTTATACTCAAAGAAAGGATAGAGGAGCTGTAAAAATTTGCAGAAAAAATAGGCATAGCATATTTGGGAGATGGCATGGCTGAAACTATGAGGGTGGAAAGTGAGGCTGCAAATGTGAGCAGTGTCCGCATCATGAATCCCTATGCACACCTTGGTTATGAGCTGATAGTTTACCCCATGGGCCATCAAGAGCCTTTGAAATTTTTAAGAAAGGAAGTGGCAAGATCAGATTTGCAGAAAAATAACTCCAGCAGCAATTTAGATAATGAGTTGGAAAAAGGACAAAATGGGAACAGGAGGGCCAGAAAGGAGGTAAATGATGTTATAAACGAGAGATAATGAGGGCCTGGACTCTGGCCCTGCAGTGGGCATAGAATGGAGTAAAGGCAGTTCTGAGATGTCCCTGAAGGTTGCACAGTGGCCCAAAGGGATCATTTGTCTTCTCTGGGAAAGTTCACAGGCACAACTTTCATTCTCATTGATGTTCTTTCCACTCATCTTTGAACCCTGAGATTTCCCAGATGGCATTCTAGAGGTCCCCAAGTCTCCTGACACTGTAGGTACACTTGTATTAGTTGTTACAATACTATTACAATTAGTTATGGGCATGTGCATTGTGGGGCTGGGGACATGCTTTTCCTGAGCTGAGGTTTATGACCCACATAGCTTAAAACCATTGCATTAAAGGATCATTAAGGCAGATTGAGTCAAAGTATAGAATTATGTAAATTACGGTGTAACTAAGCCCAACAGTTGTTTACCAAACAATTTAGGTATATTATAATATCTAAATCGCATTTTGTATCATGCCAATAAACTGAGAACCTTAACAGTAGGAATTTTACTCATTTTTATTTAAACTCTTAAAATCTAGCACAGTGCCTGACACATATTTGGTGCTCAATATCTTGTTGAGTGTATGAAAATAGTAACCCAAAATACAAACAGCTTGTGTAGAATGGGGATGTTAACACTTACAGTGTTACAGTGAGGGTTAAGTCCAAGTAAACTACAGATTAACGTACTTGGTACTTCATGATACAGAATAAGTATTCAGCACATGGCAGTTTAATTGTATTAGCCTTGCCTTCAATAACACACATAAACTCCCATCTAACAATATCTATAAGGAAATCATTAAACCCTGAATAAGGATAAGGGTAATAATTTTCCAAACATTGATTTTTAAAAACGCTACAAATGATATTAGCCAGAATTGCCATCAGGAATAAATGTTAGAAAGAAAAGTTTTTGATTACTTTTAATTAGCTTTTGATCTTCCCTTCACCAGCCTTTTATCCTCTCTATAATAAAAAAATAATGAGGGAAAAATGAGTCAAGGTACTAAATCAAAATGAAGCAGTGATATAAAATTCTGTCTAGAGAATTCCTTCACATCACATAAACATTTCTGATTCTAAGTGTTATAAATGGTATATCTTCCTCTCCTGCAAAACATTCTAAACAAAACAGTCACTGGAAGGTTTCCAAAGAAACTAAAAAGCATATGGAAAAAAATACACTAATATAACGTTGCTGGTTAGAGTGCAGGAGGGAAACATACCCTTAGGACTAAATGCAATAAACAGTAATGTGAAGTGTCTGGCATGTGAGTCTTCTGGAATTCTTCTCGTCTTGGGGAGAAGAGGCCCCTGCGTAGCGTGTACTTCCTCCTCCTTGAACCTCTATGGTGCCCACAGGGAGAAGCAGATCCCCCATTCTCAAGTCTGGCAGCAGAAACTGGGGAGAAGCAGCTTGAGCATCCTCCACAAAGTTCTTATTCATCTCCTCCTTCTAGTTCTAGTCTCCAAGATCTGCATTGAGACATTTAGCAGCTTAAAAAAAAAAAAAAAATGAGTCATTATTGGAAACAATGATATGTTTTCCTCATAAAGTAGGATAATAATGACTTTAAAAATGATTTGTGTCAGGGCCCGGCCCGGTGGCGCAAGCGGTTAAGTGCGCGCGCTCTGCTGCGGCAGCCCGGGGTTCGGCGGTTTGGATCCTGGGCGCGCACCGACGCACTGCTTGGCAAGCCATTCTGTGGCGGCGTCCCATATAAAGTGGAGGAAGATGGGCACAGATGTTAGCCCAGGGCCAGTCTTCCTGAGCAAAAACAAAAAAGAGGAGGGTTGGCAGATGTTAGCACAGGGCTGATCTCCTCACAAAAAAGATAAAAAATGATTTGTGTCAGGAAGTGCAAATTTTTAAAAAGAATAAGCAGTAGTTTATTTAATCCCCAATATTTATTATTCATATTAAGGGATTCTGTTCATAAAAAGAAAGAATGTGACTTCAATAGCCTTTCAATTAGTCTCTTATTTTAGGTGAAGATTGATATAATTTTCTTCAAAAGTGTTAGGATAAGGCAACTGATTCCCTAAAAATAAAAAGTGCCTGGGATTAGGGACAAGAATACTAAGATAAAAATGATGTATTATTAGATTAACTTTAGGAATATTGTAATTACACAGAATGTTGTTCCTGAACTGCCTCTTGGCTATTGCTATTAGGAGAAAATATTTACTTGTGTTTTGATATCCACTTTTCTGTGGAACATGGATCTCTTTTAAGAAGTGAATTTAAGCAAAAAGTGTTTATAAGTCCTCCAGCCCCACCCCACATACATAAAACATGGCAGACACAGCAAAGTAAAGACAAAGAGACCCAGAGCAAGTATTTCAGGGAGGCTAGGGGCTGGGGCATCACTCAGCCACATGGAACTCAATCAATAAAAGTCTGAGTAAATGTATATGTGAAGAATCAGACTGAAGCCAGATCCAACGAATCCAGGACCAAATGGGCAACATGAATATGGGCACCGAGAGATTTTCACTGAATCCAATAACTTGTAGCTACTATAATAAAGTGTCTTCAAGGTCATTCATTAGTAGGCACTTATTCTCTAAAAACTTTCTGACCTTTAAAATCTTTTCCCCCTGAAACACAAGCCTTCCCAATATTTCTCAAATCAAACAGACCTCTGCTAAGATAAGACTTAGGTAGTCATTGTGGCATGATATTTATCACAGTGACTTCATTTTCTTTAACTTCACAGCAAGTTCATCTTTGATGAAAATCCTAGTGGTATCTATGTGACCCCATGTATTTGAATCTCAAAACTTTGGAAGGTCAAATGTTTCCTTATTTATAGTCCCTGGAGCATCATTTTTCTATCTTTTGCATCTTCTGACTCTTCCTTATTGTTGTTTATCTCCTCAAGGGGAGGGTAATTTTTATTAGAACTCATTTTTGGTTGGAGCTAGTTTGTTTACTCTGAGTACTATGTGCCCTGGATTGTGGATGTGTCCCAGGGACTACTTTTATTTATTTATTTATTTTATATTTATTTATTTATTTATTTATTTATTTATTTATTTATTTATTTATTTATTTATTTATTTATTTAGAGGAAGATCGGCCCTGAGCTAACATCTGCCAATCCTCCTCTTTTTGCTGGGGAAGACTGGCCCTGGGCTAACATCCATGCCCATCTTCCTCCACTTTATATGGGACGCTGCCACAGCATGGCTTGCCAATGGTGCCTCAGTGCGCGCCTGCGATCCCAACCTACGAACCCCGGGCTGCTGCAGCGGAGCTCGAGCACTTAACCACTTGTGCCAGGGGGCCAGCCCCAGGGGACTACTTTTAAATTTCCCTTGTTAAAACCCCAAGCATTTCATGAATCTTGGATACATATCTATATTGTATTCTTGGCTTTGGCTAGTGTAGAGTAAATCCGGCCCCATTTCCATGCACAGCACCAGACAGGGAGTTTCAGTTTCTCACGGCAAAGTGTCTTCTCCACAAACAGTGGGGTAGATGGCAAGCTTCCTGGTCATTATGTTTGTTGGCCAAGTTCATCTAGATTCTGTTTTATGGACTTGAGCTACCCTTTAAAGGTCCCAAATTGGTTCTAGTTCCCCATCTCACCTGGGTACAAGGCCATGTATCTTGGCCCCTTTTGGGCTTTGTTATTCTAGACATATAACACCATTTCTCAGGTCTGATACTTTTTGGCTGCATGAGTGAGGTTAACCACTTTGACATCGACTTTATCACAACACCTATCAGTTTCCCTCTCATTGTCTTTAAATTCTTTCAATTGTTTGTATTGTTGTTATTATTATTATTATTATCATCATTACCATTATTGTGCATTAATGTTAGTGGATACAGGCAAGGTTAGTTTTCCCTGCTGCCTGAACCATGGTTTCAATATTCTTTCCCTATCTATGACATTGGCCTACCATTTATTTTGTGCATTTTAGCTAGTGAAACCAATGACTTTACATAAAGAAGACTATTGTAGCAGGCCCATTAAGAGATAACTTTCATACAGATGAGCTTTTACCAAGACTATTAAAATCACACAAAGTAAGTAAAGGAGGTAGTTACTTATTTCACTTATGTAAAAGGCTGTCCTTGGATACACTCACGTAATATCTATTTTCTATGGATGAACTGTTTCTTTGCTCATTCATTTATTAGAACAGTCTTTCTGGAAATATTTATCTATAGTCTTGAATGCGTTAGGTACTGTTTTGGAGGTTGGAAGTACAGAGAGGAATAAGAATGTGTCCTATTCCCAAAGAATTTACAAATGAACTGGCTATAGATTCAATGATCAAAGACAGCAGTTAGGACACAAAGAGGAAGAGAGATGGAAGGTCCTCAAGAAAGTCAGACATCGTTCCTGCACTGGAACTTAAAGAAAATGGGCGGGAGTGGATCAGGCTGACCAGTGTTTGGAGGAGGGGAATAGAGAGGTAGATAGTCCAAGTGTGAAATTGTGAAGGAATCTGTGATTGACAGAGCTGTTAGAAATTGGTATGCAAAGAACAGAGTTTGAGGCAAGGCCCAGCAAGAGGCAAGGTTCTGAAAGCAAAGAGGGACCATACCGTGCTAAGGTTTGGGAAGCAAGCAGCGATAGCAATGCTAATGAAAAAAATTAAGCAGGGAATTGTACAATCAGATTTGTGTTTTAGAAAGATTTTTTGGCACCTGTGACAATCAAACTCATATAACTGATCGTTTGACCACATGTAATCAGTTCCTTTCCTCATATTGACCCCTGTTAAGCACAATTTGAAGACAACTTAGCCAGGAGTAACTAGAGTGGTCAACAGAGACATTTTTTCTCCTTCACACTTTTCCAGTCTACTGATGGACAATGTGGTGTCTGATGAAATCAGGAAGTATTATGAGGTCTCAACTATAATCAGGTTTGTGCTGGTACAGAAAGGAACCCAGAGGACTAACACTTTGGCTTTCTTTGAATTCTCATCTTAAAACAGAAACATCAGAATCTGAATGTGGAGCTTATATTTACAAAACAGTAAAACTGCACTTTATCTATTATGGTCTAAATTACGGAAGAGAAGGAAGAGATAAAAACTTAACACAATTAAGTTTCCCTGCAAATTATTCTGTCGTGGACTTTCAGATCTGTTTTTGCAGTTGAGAGATGATTTTTGTTTCTTAAAGACTCATATTTCCCACACATTGTAATCAAGCAGATCCTCACAGCCTTCCTCTAGGGTATTTGTTGAGTAATTGATCAGCATATTTAAATTCATGAAAACAACTTGAATGGCATGGCTTGGCATTTTGATTTTTCAATATAATATGTCATAGGAATGAGCAAGCATTAGAGAAAGTGGGTTCTTAGCCTCAATTCAAGGTAAATATATCCTGTTGAGAATTTTTTGAAATTAATAACTGATTTTATTAATACACCTTCAGAGGCACATTATTCCCATGACATATTATGCTAAAATTAATAGTAGAACACTGAGCTGGGTTGGTCCCCAGCTTGGTTATGTTAGCGCAGCTTGTTCCTTAAGTTTGTCCTTGGTTAGATCCAGTATATAAAAATATGTTTGCACGAGAAAAAAATATCTGCAGTGAGTCAGAAGGAAGATGCCATGATGAAAAAAAAAAAGCAGTTATCTCCCCAGCCCCTCATGGTCTATTCTTCAAGGTCTCAGCTAGAGAAATAAACAGATTCGGATAGAGTTTGTCTCTTCTAACACCTTAAACATGAACCCTGCCACAAGAGAGAGGGAGAAACAAGAAAGGAAACATGTTTCCTGAAAAAATGTCAATTTAGAAGTGATTGGCAATATTCCAATGGCTGGATTTTTCACACCTCTTGACAACCTAAAGATATTTCATCACATCTTTTGCAGATGTCAACCTGCAAAGCTACTGTAATTCATTTTGTGGTTCACATACCATCCAGCTGAGTGAGGCAACACTCTGGGGGAAGCTACTGACACAAAAGTTGCTAAGAAACAACTAAAATGCTGTTAAAAATTGCTTAGATCCCAGGCCTCTTCTTGGTGGCCCTCTCTGCCTCACAGAGAGGTTTTATATGCATTAGGTTGGATTAGTGATTCTGGTAGGATCCTTACTCTGGGAACTAAGAACTCCAAGGAATCCTCAACTCTGCCCATTTTTTTTTATTAATAAACTTTACTTTTTAGAGCAGTTTTAGTTTCACAGCAAGATTGAGTGGAAGGTACAGAGAGTTCCTATATACCCCCATCTCCATATAAGCACATTGTTAAGTTATTATGCAGTGTTTATTAATCATTTCATATCTGTTATTCTTGTTTTCCTAATGAGATTGTAAGTTTCTTGATTAGGAAGATATGTCTTGTCCTTCTCAGTATCCCATATGTGAGAGAAGTCTATGCACTTTGATTGACTGATCTAGATGCCAGGGCCTTGTAGAACCTTGAGGTGATGTCATATGTGGAGCTGCCTTATCACATAAAGCAGCTTGATGTGGTGGGAATGGCAATGATTTTGGAATCGGACATACCTGGGTTAGAATCTTGCTCCTTTAATTTACTAACAACTAAATTTACTCTTCAGAGTCTCTTTCTGATTCTTGTAAAATAAGTGATATGCTATCATTGCTGCATTGCACGAGTGTTGTAAGAGAATGTCTACTGAGACTGTGCCTGTGATACAGCTGGTACAAACTTTGGTTAGTAACTGAGTAAACATTGTCTTCCTCCTATTATGCTCTCTCACTCCTGACTCTATTCAAGATTAATTTTACATCAATTATTTTCTGGAATTCATGTACTTTTATCTTACCTAAGTACTCAATTTATATGTATAAATATATAAATTAATAGCATATATCACTGAAGCTAGGAGGGAAAAGGAAGGATGATTGATAAAGAAGGATCATAGAGAAAGTAGAAACAGGATTAAGTTAGGGGCCGGCACCGTGGCTTAGCTGTTAAGTGTGCGCACTCCACCACTAGCAGCCAGGGTTTGGATCCTGGGCGAGCACCACCGACGCACCGCTTCTCTGGCCATGCTGAGGCCACGTCCCACATACAGCAACTAGAAGGATGTGCAGCTATGACATACAACTATCTACGGGGCTTTGGAGGGAAAAAAAAAGGAGGAGGTTTGGCAATAGATGTTAGCTCAGAGCCGGTCTTCCTCAGCAAAAAGAAGAGGATTAGCATGGATGTTAGCTCAGGGCTGATCTTCCTCACAAAAAAATAAATAAATAAATAAATAAAAAATAAAAATTTAAAAAAAAAAAAAAAAAAAAGAGGGGCCGGCCCGGTGGTGCAAGCAGTTAAGTGCGTGTGCTCTGCTGTGGCGGCCCGGGGTTTGCTGGTTTGGATCCTGGGCACGCACCAGCACACTGCTTGGCAAGCCATGCTGTGGCGGAGTCCCATGTAATGTGGAGGAAGGTGGGCATAGATGTTAGCCCAGGGCCAGCCTTCCTCAGCAAAAAAAAAAAAAAAAAAAGAGGAGGATTTGCAGATGTTAGCATAGGGCTGATCTCCTCACACACACAAAAAGAAAAGCAATAGAATTAAGTTAACTTTCACACAATGAGAAATGTTCTTGGACACTCCCAAAGGCAGCTCTTAGGAGAACCATGAAATAGCTTTACTGGATTTCAACTAATGTACTTGAATATTGGGGCCTCTGACATGATTATGCAAATATATGCAAATCTAATTGTTCCTATAGTCATAAAAAGGGACTCTGCTTTATCAAGAACCTTGTAATACCCCCATACTAGACTCAGATGTCAAAAACATCTCTAATTTTCAGGTTATCGGTTTAGTGGGAAAAGTAGGAGAGGGGAGATCTGGTCTCGCATTCAGGCTCCTGTGTAACCTATTACGTAATCTTGGTCAAGTCATCCAGCCTTTGAGGAAGCTTCATCTTTTGGGAGTTAGTCACCATGCTGCCTCTTTCACAGAGTTGTTCCAAGGATCAAGTGTAAAGCATACAAACATCACACCAAGATTATTATGTATGGCATACCAGGGGCAGGGGGCAACTGCCTGTTTTAGGTTACAGGAATGTGCCCACTCTAATGAATGAAAGAAAGATAAAATAGAGAAGAAATTGAGGACCAAAGGGGACTGAAAGGAGATCAAAGCAATACTTCCTAATAGGAAGCCCAAGAGGAATGATTTCAGAGAATATACAATGTAAAGTAATCCCAATTAGACCACAGAGGCTGAACAGTATTGTTTACACCAAAGACATATTTTACCCTGGTTTTTGATGAAAAGGGGATTGGGTAGTTTCATTGTGAAATTAGGTTTGCTTTTAAGAACAATAAATTTATGAAATAGGCTACAAACATGTCTTGGGAAGGCAGACACTATAATGGTGGCTGATTAAATACACTCAGTGACTTACATTTTGAGACAAATTTCCTCAGTGGGGAAAGGAATAATGTTGCAGGAAAGACATCGAGGAGGCAGAAGGGATTGACGGGACCAGAGTGATAAATGGGAAAGGAGGTTATATTACTTCTGGGAGCTAGAAAAACTGATATTACAATAGTTGAAGAAAAGACATTGAAGAGCAGAGATATGATTGAAGCTTTTAAGATGTTAAAAAGGATAGTAAATGTCAATATAGATAAGCTTTACGAAGGATAATGACAAACACTGCAGTTTAAGAACAGATTCTAAAAATAAGCATGGGATAGAAGAAGATTACTTTTTTGGTGTCCCCTGCATACTCTGTCCACTCCTAGATTATCTTTATTTTGTTGATCATAGCTCAGGAAGGCATGGAGTCAAAAACGTTGTGCGTCATCGTAAAAGACAAGGATTCAAACCAGAATTAAAATAGCAATTCATAAAATATTCTTGAGGCTGTACATTAAATTCTCCATAGAACCAATGATAGAAACATGAGTACTATGTAGATTTGTTTAAAAGTCCTATGGACATTGTTCTTCCAACAAGGTTTTGTGTTGGTTTTGGCCAAGAATCATGTGGGCATTACCATCCTGGGATTACTTTTTTTTTTTTTTTTTTTTTTTTTTTTATTTATTTTTCCCCCAAAGCCCCAGTACATAGTTGTCTGTCATAGCTGCACATCCTTCTAGTTGCTGTATGTGGGACGCGGCCTCAGCATGGCTGGAGGAGCGGTGCCTCGGTGCGCACCCGGGATCCGAACCCGGGCCGCCGGCAGCGGAGCGCACGCACTTAACCGCTAAGCCACGGGGCCGGCCCCTGGGATTACTTTTAAGTGCACTTTTCATCTTGGAGGATTCAGAGTCATGCAAGGGATTAGTGTAAATAAAAAACACAAATGCTGTGAGGATGTATTCATTGTTTGTTCCCACCCTAATCCAGACATCCTTATTATCTCTGTCAGTGGGCAAATTATTTCAAGTCTACCCTATTACTGAGCATATCACTCTTTCAGGTCTCTGCCTAGTCTACTGTCACTGTGTGTCTCAGGTGTTTAATTATCTCTTTATTTTTGTCTCTTGGGATTTCCCTTAATTTCTGGCAATTTGGAATTGCATTTAAAGGATATTTGTGATATTTTATTAGGCGTTCCTAGATTTTTTTTTAGCAGTCTTCCATACAGCTTGGAAATACAAGTTGTTGAACTTCTATGAACCTTCCAGTAAATAAGACAAATAATAAAACAAGATTGATACTTTTATCCAATTATGTAGATTTATTACCTTCATAGGAAATCCACGAATGTCATTGCCCCACATGTGTATGTGAAAAAAACATGTTCTTGCATCGTCACTTCAGAGATTCTCTTGGGGAAGGGAAAACCTCTATCTACTTGTATTCTGATCTGTATGCATTGGTTTCATGGGAAGTTACTCAGCATCTTGACTGATCTCTTTCTTCTTGTCCTGTAGGCTCAGTCACTCATCTCCTGGACATCTAATTCATGACTGATTCAGAAATCCCAAAGGATATGGCCATGAAGAATTTCCTGCCGGCTTTCCTCCCATGGGCCCACTACAACCCTCCAAGACATCACTGGCAGAGTAACGTTAGCTCCATCTCATCTAGTCTAGTCATTAGTACCTTCTGGGGAGGAAGACCAAATAATCTTTACATGTAGATAAGATATAATTGTTGCCAAAGATAACCCAGTTTCTCATACTTCTATCACCTTCACTCCTCCCAGAAACATCCTAGAAACTCAGCTCCCACTACCTTCTGTCCACTCTGTTCTAGTTAAGGTGACAATTCAAGCTTTCATATGTGGTCCTGACATAATCATTAAAGTGCTTCTTTCCACACTCAAAAGTGAACCGGTGTGGAAAATAAATTGTATGGTCATTCTAGTTCTAGTCCAATTTATATGCAAAGCCTGACTAAGCAAATGATTTAACTGTCTTTTTCCTCCTCAACGAGTCAGTCTTGGAGTCAAGCCATACTCCTTTCACTTAGTGTACCCCAACATGTACTTCTCTTATTCTCTCCAACTATCTGAGACTCCTTTTCTGCCAGAGAGAACCTCAATCTGAGGCACCACAGCAATTCCTAGATTTCTGTGGAGCCTCAATTCATAGCTTTCCATGTCTACATTCTGTGCTGGTTTAGTCCATAGAATTAAATTTTCACTTTGATTCTTAATTCCTTAATTCCTTAGGATAAATGTTAACTTGTCTAATATTGTAATTTTTCTTCAATCCTGAAAGTTGACTCTGAACTCCAGGTGGTACCTGTCTTCTGGGGAAAGACTCCAATCTGTAATTTGGCTCCATATGAAAACTATCAACTCAACCCATTACCCATCCCTGGCTTTCACATTGAATCTCCATTTGAAATAAATTAGTTCCATTTGCTGAACCCAATGTCCTGGAGGCAATTCTTGACTGGATTATGTCCAAGTTGGTTTTGTCCAATGGATGTCTGCCTCAGACCACAAGCTACGCCCAAACCTCCAAAACCAACCTCACTGACTGCCTAGATTCCTCAGTCTTACTTGGTATCAATTTTTTTGGCTACCAGACCCATATGGTCAATGATCCAACTTGCTAAACATAAGCTTGCCTGAATCTCAATAATATTTAATCTGATACTACATCTATAAATCAATATCAGGGGAAAAAATATCAGAAATTTAATTTAGTTACACAATTGTTTTGATTGCTTTTCCCTTCTTGGTATGCAACTAGTTAATACCTATTGTTTCATGGTAAGTAATTGCTTAAATTCAGTGTAGTTTAAAAAATACAATATACAATCAAAACATATTATTGAATCTCTATTGTGTGGTTCTGGGTTAGGCTCAGGGTGGGATACAGGAATAAATGTGGCATATATCCTGTCTCCAGGACCTCCCAGTCTGGTAGAGTAGCCTGTCAGTTTAATATATTTTGCATAAGTAAGGCTGATTTTGTATGCCCATGGAGCAGATGTAGAGATGGATAAGAAAAGTCCATCCAGGGCCAGCCCCTGGCTTAGTGGTTAAGCGCGTGCACTCCGCTGCTGGCAGCCCGGGGTCGGATCCCAGGCGCGCAGCCGCGCACCGCTTCTCCGGCCATGCTGAGGCCGCGTCCCACATACAGCAACTAGAAGGATGTGCAGCTATGACATACAACTATCTACTGGGGCTTTGGGGGAAAAATAAATAAATAAATAAAATTATAAAAAAAAAAAGAAAAGTCCGTCTGCCCAGGATTCTAGTTATAATTAAATGAGTCACTTCTAAGGCTTAGGAAAAATCACAGTAAAACGACAAACTTGTCAAAGATGCTGTTTAATAGTGTGACAATAAATTTCCTCTCCCTTATGTTGATTAGTGGGGGAAAACAACCAGACAGCATAAATACTCTGTGACTGCTGGCATCAAACACAGTTAGAGGATGAAAAACAATAGTCAACCTCTAACTGAACAGTGACAACTGTTCTTGAATAAATCTATTAAATTAAACTGAAGGCTTTGAATTTTGACATTTAAAGGAGCTTTTCTTTTAACTTGTTTCCCTGTTTTAAATGGATGAAAAGGGAGTACATTTCTTAATTTTGGGGGGGTTTGAGCTTATTTTAAAATTTGAGATCTATTTAGTTAGCTGCAGAGAAGCACAGTGAAAAGAGTGTGGGTCTCAGAGCCAGAAAATTCTGAATTTGATTCCCAGTTCTGTGACTCAAATTCCACAACCTAAGATAACTGTCCGGATGTAATTCCTCTTTCCCTCTGTATGCACACCCCTTCCTTGAGCAATGGGTTTCCTTATTCTTCCCATTTTATTGATTGGATTCTTTCTTCCTTTCAAAAATTGTTCTTGCTGATCATCTCAGATGGAGAAAACCAAACCAAATGAAATCAAACAAAGAAACACTTCTCTCCATACATTCAGTCCCTAACCACTCTTCAAGGGCCAGCTCACAATGTATGTATGCCTTATGAATATTTTCATGGGATTTCATTAAAACTGGCACTGAGGGGGCTGGCCCAGTGGCATAGCGATTAAGTTTGCACTCTCCGCTTTGGCGGCCCGGGGTTTGCAGGTTCAGATCCCGGGCACATACAGACACATCACTTGTCAATCCTTGCTGTGGCGACCTCCCATATAAAGTGGAGGAAGATGGGCACGGATGTTAGCCCAGGGCCATTCTTCCTCAGCAAAAAGAGGAGGATTGGTAACGGATGTTAGCTCAGGGCTAATCTTCCTCTCACACACACACAAATAAATAAATAAACTGGCACTGAATACTGACTGACTTAGGAAAACATTGGTTTACTGTTTAAGAGTCTTATGTGAAGGCCTAAAAGGGATTTTCATAGAAAAGAGAGATATTGCTCTAATTCAGCTTTACATAGACTTGGGGAGAATCACCACACCTCCTGAAATGCTGTGTAGATCAGCAGATCTCTCTTGCATTTTAATGCATAAAATTGCCCAGATTCTCTTTTCGGTTGTGGGTCCTGAGTATGCAATGCTATCCAATAGTTTATTAAAGTAATTCTTAAAATCTTATATCCTTAGATATCTTCTTAGATTGGTTAGAATTTTAAAGCTTTTCTTCTAAAAAATTTACTATAAACAAGGACTTGGAATCTTTTAAATGTCCTCCTTTCATTCTCACAGTCCTAAAATTGATTTTCTCTCAATCTAGGTACAAAGAGAAGAGAAGAAAAATGAATAGGAAGAGAAAGGGCAATTTTGGAAACAAAATTGTAGAATGACAACAGAATAAAGTAGTTTTAGAAGAAAGATAATATGTCTGGTGGTTGACAAGCCTCAGAATTTCCTTGGAAGTCATGAAAGTAAAATCTTTGGTTAATTAACAAAAATCACTAAGTTGGCAGAGTTCATTTTCTTTATAATACTATTTTCACTCTGAATGGGCAATAATTATTTTTCAAATGTCTTTATTATTTTTGTCTTAATACCTTTTGTTGACGATCACTAATAGAATTTGATATACAGAGTAATTCATGGAAATACTGGATGAGTTTAGCTGAATGAAGTCACTTAAATTGATACCATCTTCTATGAGACCTGTTGTAGATTTATCTGATTATCAATCTAGAAACTCTAAGATCACAAGGAAGCTATTTTCCAATTTAAATCCATCTATTTCATACCATATTTTAATAGGATGTATTTAATTGCCTTTTATCTAGATATTCCCCATGTAACAACACAGATTATACAATTTTGCCATCCCAGATATAATTGGTAAGATAAGGCAAGCAACAGTTAAATTGCAGTGAAATGAAGTTAATATTTCTGTTAATTATGAGGATGATTTTTAATAGTTCACTTGTCAAAATTCTTATTAGAATTGAGATCATGTTGCAGCATTAAAATATATATCATAATATTTAAAAACACAGAGTATTGGTCTAAAATACAATTAATATTAACAAAAATATTCTCAAAATATTTTTTAAAACATAAAATTACATCTAAATGAAGAGGCATAAGTAAAGGCTAAGAATGTATGAGATAGGAAACAGCCAACCCAAGCCTAGAGAGATAAATGGTATGGAGAGGGGTGAAGCAATCTACACTGATGGAATATGGCAGGTTCCAGGACCCAGAAGAAAGCTGCTGTGATCAGATGCAAGGACGCCCCATGGTAACCCCTGAAATATGCCTTCAGCATCTGTTGGATTGACATAAGGCATGGTCTCGGGGAGAAATTGAAGGTGTCTTGCAGTAATTTTTGTGTGTGTGTGTGTGAGGAAGGTTAGCTCTGAGCTAACATCCATTGCCTATCCTCCTCCTTTTGCTGAGGAAGATTGGCCCTGGGCTAACATGCATGCCCACCTCCCTCTACTTTATATGGGACGCCGCCACAGCATGGCTTGAGAAGTGGTGCAACGTTCCGCGCCCGGGATCTGAACCTGCGAACCCCAGGCCGCCGAAGCGGAGCACGCGCACTTAACCACTGCACCACCAGGCCGGCCCCTGTCTTTCAGTAATTTTTAATATCAATCTTGTCTTAGGAAATAGAAGAACATTTAATGTCCCCATAGGATCTTATAGCAGAGGCTGTTATTGCTTCCCAAGTGTGTGCTCCTCCAGTTTTCCTTGAGTTAGGATGCACGTGACCAATGATTTGGTGAAAGTGTTATGGCCACTTATACGTCTGGCCCTTAAAAGTACTCCATGTGCTCTTTCAGCTCTCTCACCCCAAGTGTGGTGCCCTTAAGGCACATTTTTCAGATGGCATAGCCATAAGATAGAGGAGATCCACTGGCTCACTCACATTGGACTTACATGAATAAGAAAATACCATTAATTTATTGTGCCAGTGAGATTTTAGCATTTATTTGTTACCACAGCACTACTTATTCCACTCGGACTAAAACATAAATTGATATCATACGTGGGCTGCT
Source organism: Ceratotherium simum simum (assembly GCF_057802395.1). Lineage (NCBI taxonomy): Eukaryota > Metazoa > Chordata > Mammalia > Perissodactyla > Rhinocerotidae > Ceratotherium > Ceratotherium simum. The sequence continues at coordinate 15,264,397 of NC_141908.1, forward strand.
ATTGTACCCCAAAACTACAGTAGGTGGCATTATTTTAGGAGTTGGGGAACGGGGCATGAAGAAAATGGTATCAGAGGCTAGGAAAATAATGAATGTTTTATTCAACAGTAAACATTGGTAAAATTGTCTCCGGCAATAACGTGGGTGGCAGATGGTGTGAGAAATAAATATTCATTACCATTGAGGTTTAGGGGTTTATTTGTTGCCACAGCATAGACTAGCCCAAGCTGACTAGCACATAGCTACTTAGCTGTTCCTCTATTTTCTCTACTTGTTTTTTGAGATCTGCACTTCTTTTGATAGAAAACAGAGGCTTTCATTACACAGGCAGAGTGAAAGCATTTAACATTCCAGATTGAAGTACCGAAATTACTGAAATGTGTTCATGGGTTCACCAATATTTTTTAAATACTTGCTATCTTCAGGACTCTCCTAACTGTTGTGGGGGATAAGATACGAACCTTGCCCTCAAGAAGGACAACTAGAGAACTGTCATATAACTATAATTATGAATTAACTACAATGGAATGTACCATGTGTCACCAATAGGGCAGTGCCATGAGGAGCTGTGCAAGGCAGAGGAAAAAGGATTATTTCTCGGTGGGGATTCCGCAGATTCTTTATTGGGAGGGGGGGAATATTTTAGGTAGCCTTGCATGGAATTGCCAAAGGGCTGGGGGAAAAGTTAGGGGCGAGGTGGAAGGAGAGCATTCCAGATAAGAGCGAAGATATCACACCCACAAGTATCCAAACCCACACGTGACTGATAACAGCTCTTTTTCTACTTTAATCTTGAAAAGGGATAAAAGACAGATGGTGATAAAAATACTAGTCATGGAATCAAAAGGATTCTCTCAGCTATCTGGATTCAAAGTAAAAAGATTTCTGGTTCTATGCTTCAGCAGAAAACTGAGTATTAATTTTCTATATACAGTCTCCTTTTTTTTCCCTTTCCCTCTGATAGGATTGTAAACTCAGTGACAGGGACCACTTTTTTCTCCTACAGTTTAGTAGCCTGTTGGGGACATGACAGGTATTCGTATTTGTCAGATTGACAAGGATTTTCACAAGTGATTCTGAAGTCTGCTTTTACTCTAAGTAGAGGTAAATCTGATCCTCTGCTCTATTTACTAAGAGTAATCTGCTCTTAGTGACTGGGAAACAAGATCTTGACCTCAGCTGAGAACACGCCTGAGTCCCGCCAGGACCAACCAGATTAGATGGATTTGTGGAAAAAGTGACCAGCCTGCAGCTAGAAAAGCCAGAATGCACTGGCAGGAACTAAGCAAACGGATAATAAAACAAGCACATATTTGTTTTGTCATTAATATGATTTGATTAAATACTAATGTGAAAAAAATCAGTAAACATATATACACACACACACACGTATATGTGTGTGTGTATATTTATTTTTTCACATGTATACATATATACCTGTATATCTCCTAGCAACAGTTCTACAAACTCAATCATTGTGCTTTGACAGATTGGTTTTGGGTCACTAATAAGAAGAAAAGCAGTACCGTGTGTCACAGAAATTTCTTGCCTGTGGGCTTCCACAGGACAAAAGAGGATCTGTGATTCTGAGTATATCAATTCTTGTCCTTCTGTTTCTCTGTCTATAGATACCGTTTATTGGATACTTATTACGTGTCAGGCTTTGAACTAAATGTGTTACATGCAGCAGCTCATTTCATGGAATCCTCATAGGGGTGTAATGAGATAAGGAACAGTGGTCACATTTGCTGATGTGAAAATTGAGGCTTAGAGAAATCAACTGGCAGCTTCAGGATGCAAACCTAGAGCTGCCTGACTCTGGAGAGCATAATTCAAACAACCAAAGTTCAGTGCGCCAAATCATGTCACAGTCCTCGATCTGACATACTTTCCACCTGTGTGTGTGAAAGAGAAAGAACTATGGTTGCTGCCTTCAAGCTTTCCCTATTTTATTTTTTGGGGGCACGCCCATTGTTAAATAAAGATGTTTTGGCATTGAAGAGAAAGAATTTAATGATATAAAAGATTATTTACTAAGGAAAAGATATAAGGTAAGACTTGGGAAACATCTAGATAATTTAATTGAAGAAAGTTGAAGTTTTAGGCGAGTACACTTTTTAGCCTGATTCATTTAAATAGTTTTTTTAAAACAATTAACTTATTTGAATGTATAAATAACTCTTACATCATAGATTATTTCTTCCACAAATGATATCTAAAGTTTCTTTCAATGGACTTAGTAAATTATGTAACTAATATGATATGATTAAAAATTTACAGAAAATTATGCCAAATGAATATGCCATAGAAAAATCCAGCTGGAGGATTAGAATGCCAAGATTTTCATTGACGAGTCTAAGAAACAGTCTTCCTTGTTGCCACAATTTTGAATATATGAATTTTAGTTATTTGAAACAGAATTACAACTAGAATATTATATTTCCGAAGGATATAAAACGTGTGTATGTATAATAATGTGTGTGCCTGCATATATAGATATATATGTACACACATACACACGGTATATATATAAATATATGTATATATTATTTTCAAGGCTACATTTTGTTTTCAAGTAGAAATTACATTTTCAAAGTACAAATATTTAATCACTTGAAATTTCTTAGAAAACGGGAATATGCTTAGCTAGCCTTAATTCATGTCACCATTTTTTTGGCAAGAGGTGTATAGATATGGCGTTCCAGAAGTCCTCTAGATCACTCTCTGTTTATCCATTCATCTACACATCCATACATGGGATTACAATTTCGATTTCAAATATTTGATTAAGTTTCTAGATATTTCTGTAAGTAGGAAAAATAATATTTGCCCATTTATCCTAAGTTATATACGAAAGTTCTCACAATTTTGATGAAAAATTTTACATCGATTCAAAATCGTATTGTTAAGTTAAGGGTACATTTACTGCTAGGATTTTCTGTCTAAAACCAAGTCCCTCTTGGATGGATTCACAGACCAAAGGAAAAAATAATGTTAGCTACTGTTGGATAAAGTTCCTTTTATAAGTGATTAGTTTTAACTCTAAGCAGTAAGTGGGAGAACACCTGGAAATATCTTTTCCAGAGACTTTGGCAAGGACAGCGTGATGCAGTGCATTCTTAAAGTTTTACTCTCAGCAAGGTCTGAGAAAGTTATAATCTGTTTAAGAACATATCTTTATGTGACTTAATTTTCATTGTGAAATAAAAAGCTATTTCAAAATGTTCTCCCATGAACTGCTTTGTGTGTTTCATAACTGAGGACCAATTCAGCTCTGGAAAGTTAGAAAAAAGGGGAAATAAATCATCAAAAATAAATTTAAACAAAAGATGTCACTCATTTAAATGTGTCCAAATGAGCTTCTGAAATAATTTAAATCTTGAGTAGATAAGAATATGATAAGATGGCATCAACAAGATAGTCTCTTAGTTTTTTGTCTAAAGTCCCATTTATATTCAGGGATTCTCTTTTTTTTTTTTTAAAGAAAAAGCAAGAGAAAAGCAAACCTTATCTGGACATATAGCCAATCTATTTCTTTTTAGTCTTCTTGCTGCTGATAAACTATTTGAAGTATCAATGTTATATTTTACCTAAATTGTACTTCTCTGCATCTTAATTTCCAATTCCATTAAACAGAATTTTGATCTCTTCCTTTGATGAGCTTAAGGTTTTGCAAATTATGTGCAGAATGTCTAACTCTTTACATCTTATGTCCTTTTTTCTCATGCTTTCTCTGCAAACCCAGCTTTCCCAAATGATCTTTCATGCTAATGCACCACAAACTGACAGTTTTGGCTAGAGAAACTCAATGCCTGTAATTAAAACCTAGTAGATAACTCCTCTTTCCCACGAAAAATAAACGTGGTTTCTATAAATTGGGTCATAATTATTTGCTTTCCAAAAGCCTGTATTTCTGAGTTGGTCTTAGGTTGTGAAACACCCAAAGCTAATTTTCAGTTTGGTGGCTCTGTTCATAAATGTGAAATACTAAACTGCTGGGTATTTGACCTGTTTCTCATTCCAAAAGTATATTACAAACATCCCCTATGGTGAAATATGGGACATAAATGCACGAACCTATTATAAGATTTTTAAAGGTATATTCTATTAAAAAACTTTTAGTATAAAAATTTGAGAAAGCAGAGACAGTGGAGTGCTATAATTATAACATTAATATGTTTTATTTTCCCCATTTCTTCTACTACCACATAAAATATGCTTTATTGCCATATCATCTATTTTTTAATAAAATATTTCTGATGTCTTTGAAAAATATAGCAAAAATATCTTTGCATAGTCTAAATTTTCCACTGTAGATTGGAAAATGAAAGTTTTCATGAAAAGCTATGCAGATTGCCTAACACTAAACAAGTGGCTTGAGAAATGTTTGTTGCTGATTTTTTAAAAATGATCAGCTAACTATAAATTTAAAAATGACTAACCCATTTGGTCAATGCAATCTAAAGAGTTAATGCTCAAATCAATTGCTCATCTAATTTGACAAGTCGTTTGAGTTTGTTTCTATGTTAATGTAGTAAAAATGATTCTCTATCAGGCCTAATAAATAAATTATGAAATCTTTCTCTATATGTGACAGAGATATAGGAAAACATCCATTATGATGAAGAAATTGACAAAAGATGAAAGTGGTTTTAAAAAATAGTAGGTTGTTTTATCTGCCTCGATTTTAAAACAATCTCTTTCAGCAGTTCACAAGAATCTACTATGTGCCAGGCATTTTGTGTGCTGGGTGTAAGGTGAAGGGGGAGAGGTACACTCCTGTAAATAATTCAGTGTAATCAGTGGTATATAAATAGAAAAAGAAAAATTAAGAGATCACAATATTTTACAATGAGTGACTAAATAGAATGTGACATTTTACTTGAGTCATGAGAGGTGAATAGGAATTTTCCAGCCAAAAGAAGGAAAAGAGGATATGCTAGGCAGAGTAAGGGTATGACTAAATGCCACAGAGCTTGGAAAGCACATGGAATATTTGGGAAATGCAAAGCCGGTTGACTGAATCTCAGTGTAAATGGGATAAATGAATGGGAAAGAGTCTAGGTGAGGTGATGGATGGCCACCTTATAAGAGTTATAAATACCATGCTCAGGAGTTTGGCATTATCTTCTGGGCAATAAGGGGTGACTAAAGGCTTATGACATGGGACATTGTGTAGTCATGTTAGAGTTTATACAGAAAATTCTGATATGGTTGTGAAAATTAAACTGGACGTATGAGAGACCTAGCTAGGGTGAAGGGATTACAAAGGAGGCATTTTCGGTAGAGAACCCAGGAGAGGACAGCGGTCAAAGGCGGTGAGAGGTTGTAGTTAATAGGTTCCCACTATTCCCAAAGACCTTGGGAATAACAGGAAAATGGGTGGATTCAAGACAGACTGCAGTAGTAGCTTGAATTCAACTTGATTGCTTAGAAGTAGGAGTAGGGAAAGAAAGAAGGGATAACATGGATTCTGAAATGGATGTTTTTATTGAGGAGAGACATAGTTGCTATTTCAATGTTTTTAATAGGTCTTAGAAAACATAGTACCAAACTTCAACTGTTTTAGGGACTTTAAAAAAAATAACAAGGGGCTGGCCCCGTGGCTTAGTGGTCAAGTGCGCATGCTCCGCTGCTGGCGGCCGGGGTTCCGATCCCAGGTGCGCACCGACACACCGCTTGTCCAGCCATGCTGAGGCCGCATCCCACATACAGCAACTAGAAGGATGTGCAGCTATGACATACAACTATCTACTGGGGCTTTGCGGGAAAAAAAAATAATAAAATTAAAAAAAATTAAAAAAAAATAACGAAAATTTTGATGCAATTAAAATATATTTCTCTATTTAAGAAGACATATGTCTTCTGTCATTCTCTAAACAAGAATGTCTTACATGTCAATTTGTAAATGGCTACACTCATTAGTAATAGTCTACTTCTACTGAAGACCTTAGATATACACATTTTTATGTTCTGATTTTCCTCTATCTACAAGCCCCCTGTTCTTTTCAAGTCTATTTATTATTTTTCCCTTGAACATACTTTTTTCACTCTGTTACACAAAAGTTTCTATACCCTGGGTTACGTATTTTCTCTCTCTCTTAAAAAACAAACAAACAAACAAACCTCTTCCTTCTCTCTCTCTACTCAACCTCCCTGCCCCAATCCACACATCTGCATTCCAGCCACGTGCCTGTATACTACTTAACCTTAGACATTTCAATGGCCAACTTCCCTACGAAGACATCAAAGGATGCATTGATCTTCAGGCTTCTTTCACTTTTTTTTAAACTCTTGAAATTTCTATAGTGTTTTTAGCTCACCGGACAGTACATACAGCTTTGTATTTTTTCTGTTTTATGCACTCACTTATTCCACAAATTTTCATTGAGTTCTTTGTACACAGAAGGCACTACTCTAGGAATTTTATGTATATTATGTCACCTCCATCTAAACTACAAGGTCATTGAGGGCTGGCCCCGTGGCTTAGCGGTTAAGTGTGCGTGCTCTGCTACTGGCGGCCCGGGTTCGGATCCCGGGCGCGCACCAACGCACCGCTTCTCCGGCCATGCTGAGGCCATGTCCCACATACAGCAACTAGAAGGATGTGCAACTATGACATACAACTATCTACTGGGGGGCTTTGGGGAAAAAAAGGAGGAGGATTGGCAATAGATGTTAGCTCAGAGCTGGTCTTCCTCAGCAAAAGGAGGAGGATTAGCACGATGTTAGCTCAGGGCTGATCTTCCTCACAAAAAACAAAACAAAACAAAAAAAACTACAAGATCATTGAGAGAAAAAATGAATATAATACATCTTTGTAGTCCCACCACAAACAAGTCAGTAAATTCTTAATAAATATTGACTTCTTATCTGTGTGCATGTATAAATATGTGTTGTGTTTAGGTATATATTGATGGGGTTCAGGGAAAGCTGCCCCAAGATGTGCCACTGTGGTATGAGGATTATTTTGAGCTGAAGACAATAAAGGTTCAGAAGACTCTGAAGGAAACTTTGACCTCCCTTCCCCACTAACTGCTTAAAAGGATTTAAGATAGAAGGCCTGTCCACAGGACAGGCCATCACCATGGGTAACTCTGGGTATGGGTAGACTGGGAGGGTCCTTGCTAAGCCCATTCTTTTTTTTTTTTGTGAGGGAGATCAGCCCTGAGCTAACATCTGTGCTAATCCTCTTCTTTTTGCTGAGGAAGACCGGCTCTGAGCTAACATCTATTGCCAATCCTCCTCCTTTTTTTTTCTTCCCCAAAGCCCCAGTAGATAGTTGTATGTCATAGTTGCACATCCTTCTAGTTGCTGTATGTGGGATGCAGCCTCAGCATGGCCGGAGAAGCGGTGTGTCAGTGCGTGCCCAGGATCTGAATCCTGGGCTGCCAGTAGAGGAGCACTCGAGTAACCGCTAAGCCCCCAGGCCGCCCCACTAAGCCCATTCTTATCAAAATTCTGTTTACCAAATATTTACATTTGCAAGGGAAATCTCCATTTGTAAAGGTATCTCCCTCTCTGTACTGGGAAGAGGAGGGGATGACCTGATCTCTAGAAACTTGTCAATGTGGAAGGCGGGGTGTTAAATCTGTAAAATAACATTACTCTTGTTTACTGTGCTTTTCTGGTAATCTCCCATAGCTGACTCCCCCTTCCCCAACATCCGCCTTTGTCTTTACCTGAATATGCTATTTAAGAAGAGAATCTCTGCTATTTTGTTGAGTTACCCAGTCTTTCCTGGTCTCTCCCATGTATACATGTTATAAAGCTGTGTTTGATTTTCTCCTGTTATTCTGTCTCATGTCATTTTAATTCGTAGCCCACCCAGAAGGACCCAGAGTGGGTAGAAGGATAGTCTTCGTCCCCTTCAATATGAATATATATATATTGTTAAAAACAAGACAACAGGCCCCAAATGGAATTGCTTATGCTAAGCCTCACATCACCAAACTGTTACTTAAGTTAATTACAGTTTCCACTCTCCCAAAAAAATGGAATCTTAAACCAGTCAATCAAGAATCACTTGATCAGCACTAGTTAGGTCATCTGCCTGACAGACAGACTCCTGCCATCCCCTAAAGAAAGTAATCTTGCAATAACCAACCTACTTTTTTGCCTAGTGTAAGTTACTTGTTCCCGCTCCTTTCTGCCTATAAAAGTCTTTCTTTCTGGACGGCTCCTCAGAGCTCTTTTCTATCTGCTAGATTGGATGCTGCCCTATTGGAATTGATTTTTGTTCAAATAAACTCTTAACATTTTTAATATGCCTCAGTTTATCTTTTAATTATATTTTTAATTATATTGCTATAAGTTTCTATAATTAACAATAACAGAAAGAAGTGCTAATAAAAATAAATTAATTATAATTAATCTTATGTGGAATTATCCCATTATATATAAAATTTATGTTTTGTCCCTCTTACATCAAACTTTTTCATATAACTAGCCTTTTGAGAATATTTGACCATTATTAAAGGGTGAAACTTGCACTATTCTCCGTGTTTTCCCTCCTTTGTCTCTGAAAGAACTGTTCATAGAATTATACCATTATTTTTTTTCCAGAAATAGCATGTAGGCATTGAAATGTCAAAGTAAATGGAAAAAGCAAATTTCATTTTGACTGTGACAATAAAAATAAATAAATAAATAAAGGTGGCTTTTTCTACAAAATGAGAAAAACAAAGCTACTGTATGTGTGAGTAAAAATATGCTTGTTATTATTGTAAAATAGGAAAATGGTGAAAATCAAGGTACATTTTTTTTTTTCATATCTGCAAGTGCTATTGCCAGATGGGGAAGTAACTTTGCGTGTTGGTCTTTGAAAGGCAGCAATGCTCACCAGGAAACAGAAATGTTGAGTGCTTGGAATCCTCACAAATCGTCAGCTGTGCTTGTTCTAGACCCCTCTCCCACCCACGCACACACCCAGGCTAAATAGATTATATAGTTTTACATAAAGAAAATTTTTTGTGTGTATGAGGAAGATCAGCCCTGAACTAACATCTGATGCAAATCCTCCTCTTTTTGCCAAGGAAGATTGGTCCTGGGCTAACATCCGTGCCCATCTTCCTCCATTTTATATGGGATGCCTGACACAGCATGGCTTGACAAGCGGTGTGTCGGTGCGCACCCGGGATCCAAACCTGCGAACCCTGGGCCGCTGAAGTGGAGTATGTGCACTTAATGCTACACCACCGGGCCAGCCCCCAAAAGGAAAGTTTTGATATGCTAAGAGACCTTAATGGACTAAGCCCATGGGCAGCACACACACAAAATTGAATTAACAATTAAGTAGACCAAAAATAAGTGGTTTGAGGAGACTACTAGCAGTCCAGGTATAATAAGCATCTTTACTGGATGCAGACAACTATTAACCAGTTGATGGCCTTCAGTCATACTTAGATATAGACCTGCAATTGTGGCCTTGTCTCTTCTAGCCAGAATCACCAAGCTAGTGCCCTTCAGTGAATCCATAGACAAACCAATATCTACAATTGGTTTTCTCTTATGTAGAGCTTTAATAATTGGACAATCGCTGAATCATTTTCCATAAAACATCTGTCACCAAATGGCATTGATTATGGTTAAGGTGGTCTAATTCCACAACAGGAATGATTACACTCCTCTCCAGACTACCACATCCTGGTGATCTTCCTGTTCTCTGCAATCTTTCCAGTTTCAATTTTAATGACTGAATACTTATTTTTATTTATTTTATAAACTTTTGTTTAAATCAGATCAATGTAGATCAAGTTTCTACTTTTAGAGCCTGTTCAATTAAATGAAACTTGCTAATCATGTTAATCAATAGCCTTAAGATAATATTCTGGAAGGGACGTCATTTATGTAGCCTGTCCCTTCCAGAAACCATAATGCTTACCGTTTTACCTGGGTCAGATATGCCTCCTGTGAGAACATTTCCCAAAGTATATATGCAAAAACACTTATTCCTTGAAGCTTTGAGGAAAAATACTTGCTAATCTATTAAGTATGGGTACTCCTACATATTTGTCTCTATTTTAACATTTCCCATGCAGTTAAAAGCTCTGAAACATCATTTATCAATACTGTAACTAGGGGCCGGCTCGGTGGCGCAAGCGGTTGGGTGCGCGCGCTCCGCTGCGGCGGCCTGGGGTTCGCTGGTTCGGATCCCCGGCGCGCAACGACGCACTGGTTTGGCAAGCCATGCTGTGGCGGAGTCCCATATAAAGTGGAGGAGGATGGGCACGGATATTAGCCCAGGGCCAGTCTTCCTCGGCAAAAAAAGAGGAGGATTGGCGGATGTTAGCACAGGGCTGATCTCCTCACAAAAAAAAAAAAAAATACTGTAACTAAATACGTTGTTTTTATTATATATTAGTCAAGCTTAATTCACTTATTTTATTATCTGAGTTCTCCTAATTTATTTTCCTGGGATAGTTGTATCCATATTTGATCACATGTATTGTCACTTAGACTTCTCAGTCTGTTGTCTGTAATTTCACAAAGTTCAGAGTTTAAACGTTAAGTTTCAGTTACCATTTCAATGGCCTTTGCAACCTCTCTTCCTAATTAGTGCATAAATTTCACTCTATATCTTTATACACTGCAATAATGTCAGATAGCAGATTATTCATTGAAAATGTTTCTCTGTTTTCTGACATAGAATTTTGATTTGCTCCTTTCCAAATGCTCTGCTATCTGCCTTTGAGTTTGCCTGAATTACTGCAACAATTGGAAGATGTTTTATACCCTCCTTTTTGGGAAAGCAAGAATAACTACTAATTGGAAGACGGAAACAGTTATATAGAAAATAGAAATACCTTGATAATTTCTTTGTTACACTATTAATCATCGTCCGTCCTCACCAGTAGAAGTGACCACAATTTTAGTTGTTTTACCTTCTCATACTCTCCATTGTTTAGGCTATCCAGCGTCACATGCTAACCCTTCATACTTACAACTAAATACCTCAAGGTCACTAAACTGATTATCTATTCCATCAGATTCACCACTTATAAAAAAAGGCAAATCATATTAAACTGCATGCGTCTATTCATCTTGAATCCCAAGTCTGTGTTTGGGGTGGAGGGAACATAAAATTCACAGAATGCTTCAATGAATCATTATTTTAGGCAACATATAATTGAGCGTCCCTTTCATTATGCTTAAGCTGATAAGAAAGTAGTTTTAGGAAAGAACCAGGAAAGATAACTTCTCTTCTTTATGTTCAGGAAATATTCCCTAACCCAAGAAAATCCTAGACCAACCATATACATAATCGAAATAAGTATACCTGGTTGAGCAGTCACCCTGGGTCCCAGTTGGCCAATGACTCATCCAGTCAGCACTTTAAAGTAAAGGAAATAGAACTTGCAGGCATACAATTTATATCAAAGGCAAACCAGGCTAAATGTTTCCCTCTCAAATTTTATATGCTCCCCTTCCTAGCTCCCAGTACTTCTTTTTATTCTTCTTCGTTTTTTTTGTGTGTGTGAAGAAGATTGGCCCTGAGCTAACACCTGTGTCAATCTTCTTCTATTTTGTATGTGGGACACCGCCACAGCATGTCTTGACAAGTGGTGTGTAGGTCTGAGCCCGAGATCTGAACCTGCCAACTCTGGGCCACCGAAGTGGAGCACACGAACTTAACCACTACGCTACCGGGCCAGCACCCCAGCGTTTTTTCTTTCATGGCATTTTCTACCTATGAGGAAGTCACAGATATTAAATGTTAAACTAATTATATTCTTGGAGGGGGAGACATGTAGAAACTCTTGGAGCCTCCTGGGAAGACCCCTGATAGATTTTATGCCAACACATGAGGTTACCAAAGCTCTCAGCAGAAAGTGTGCTTCTTTGAAGTTCGTGAAAACTACTTTCCTCTTCGTGAGATTACTGTTGATTTGGTGATAACTTTTATACTTTCCACAGCATTGAGTTAACTGCACAGAGAAGATTCTTAATGAATACTTGTTGAGTGAATCAAACCAAAATCAACTCTTAGGCCTATTTGCTAGAGAATACCACTCAGAAGAGTTACCAAGATTTCATTTTTCTCATTATAGGAGCACCTCTCTCATTTAGCCACAACAGCATCTCTATTAGAGAGGATATAGAGCTTTCTTATTTTTTTGGAGGAAGATTAGCCCTGAGCTAACATCTGTTGCCAATCCTCCTCTTTGCTGCTGAGGAAGATTAGCCCTGAGCTAACATCTGTTGCCAATCCTCCTCTTTTTGATGAGGAAGATTGGCACTGGGCTAACATCCATGCCCATCTTCCTTTAGTTTATATGGGACACTGCCACAGCATGGCTTTGATAAGCACTGTGTAGGTCCGCACCTGGGGTCTGAACCTGTGAACCCCGAGCCGCCAAAGCAGAGCGTGTGAAGTTAATACTATGCCACCAGGCCGGCCCTAGAGCTTTCTTATAAGGCTATTTTCTCCTGGTCTTCTGAAATTTTATTAAATAAGCAGTTTTACATATTTCTCTGGCATTTGAATTTATGAATGCTAAAAGTCAAGGTTCTTTACACAATACTTCACTTTTAATTTATTAATGATATTTCCAGAGTCTTCCTAGCAAGAATATAATTTCCTAATATTCTTTTCATTGGCCAATATTCGAAGTAAGCTTATTTCTAATAATTAATTCTTGAAACAAAAAGCTAACATAAAACTGTAGTCTACCAAATATCCAAAAAGACTAAAACTTACTGAATGCATTGACTCTGAAAGCTATCTGAAAATGTCACAGAATCAGCTTTTGCCTAAATTTCACTCAAGGGAATCATGTATTTATTTCTTTGCCTTCCGTAGAACTGAATCAAAGTTGGAGCCAACAAAGAATCCTCGTTACCGTTGTCATTTTGAAATCTCATTTTCAGTTCTGATGGACTATCAATATTGTGACTCTTTCGCTCAATCTCTCAAAGGTACAGAGCCCTCGATGTTATCTATGAATTCATCATCAGTTATATGCTATTATCTCAGTAATTGAAGAGCAATGTAGGATTGGAAACTCTACACCAAAATTAGGAAGAACAATATTTCTTTCATTTCTCACTCTTAATACCTAGGTCATAAGCACAGATGGATTTGAGTTCATCCTATTATCCCTAGTACCATTTTTCCCCCTCAGTATTTCACATGTAAGGTTGCTCTAGTTAAAACTCCACAGAGATTTTTGATGTGTAGAAACTGGGAAAAGAAATCAATTAAAAACTGCAGGCAGTTACTCTGTTTTGAAAGAAATGGAAACCCGACTTTGTCTTTGAGACACACGACTCTTTTGTTTTGGAATAGCCTCTTCTTGTGGTCCTACATGCCTCCCTCAGTCCGTTTGCCACCATTCTTTGCCCTGCCGGGTCGCCAGAGGCTGACCTTTGCAGACTGGGTTTTTGCGATGGCTGATATCTGGTTGGATTCAGCTAATGGGAGGCATGATTGGAAGAACAGAGGACAGGAAAGAGCGAATGGGGTATTTCTTCCTCCCTCATTTCCAATCCTAGCATCTTCTTTTTGGAAATAGTTGAGACCTCCAGAAATATTCTTCCTATTGGATAGCCCATCATCTGTTGTTTCACTTCTTACCGAGCTCCAGTAACACTATTTTATTCCCTTATTCATTAAGATCTGGGCAGAGACATTAAGTACCAGCACCCCTAAATCGCCCATCTTTGGGTGCCTTATGATCCCTCATGTGTTCCCCTAACCCTGAGTTGATACATTCCTTGGCTGTAATCTACTTGAGGTAGGGATTTTGGTCTTGTTATCACTCTATCTCTATTAGCCACAGAAGAATACCTGGCACCTAATAGGTACTTAAGAGATATCAATGCTGAAAGTTTAATCTAGAATAAGACAATATTTTAAGATGTTTGCTTGTGTTTACTGCACACTAGATATACTTACAACTTTCAAAATTTAAAGATTGTGATACTCTGGAAAGTGCATAGACCCTGGTATCATACAGTCCTGTGGTTATTGCTGCCTCTCTCTCTTACCTTTGAAGTATTGTGGCCAATTCCCTGCACCTTAATTTTTTCATCTGATAATAATACTATCTCATAAGTGATGTTGTGTGGATTACACGAGAAAAGTTATATAAAACACCCAGCACTCTGTCTGACATATTGAAACTAAATACTACTACTCTTGCTTCAGAACGAATGTATTTTCAAAATCTGGCTAGCCTTCCTTTTTCCCACAGAGTAATAGAGCTGTTAAAAAGAACAGATTCAGAATGGCGACAATCAAAATTACCAAATGTTGAAAAGGTCAAAGCGGTATAGCATACCTTTATAATTCATGATTATTGAATACATTAGCATTCCAATCCCTCATTCTTAAAGAAAAGATTATAATAAGGACCCAAAATGGCCGCACATTAATCCTCTCCTATGACAATAGTTGTTCCTTTTCTGGGAAATGTACAAATGTAACCTCTGCTGACACTGAACTTCAAATTGGATGCCACACTGTGCTTCTGGTTTTGATAACAAATGGATACCCAGGAGAAGAGAAATAGGAAATATGCTATATGCTCACAAAAGAAAAAGGCTTTCAAATATGCTGTGGGTTAATTTCAACCAAACTGCTAGGTCTAGAAAATTATGTAATTGACATCCCTGTTTAAGAATATTTTGAGCTTTCACAAGGCTGGGCTGGGTTTTTACACAGGCTTTAAACAAGCAATCAAGCATCTGCTTCCCAAATTAAAGAGCCAAAAGACTAACTGATGTGAGTTCATGACTACAATGTTAAATATTTCTTTGTAACTGTTGGATCATTTTCAATTCAATCAGTTTTATTTTTATTTTTCATGATATTTCCAGGGATAACATAGACTCATAATCACTGTCTGTTAGAATTATAAAGGGCTTTAGGGACCTCTTAGCCCATCCCTCTCATTTTATAGATGAGAAAATTGAAGACCACAGAGGGTAAGTGTCTTGTCTAAGGTCACAAAGTTAGTTAGTGGCTAAGCCAGAATAACACTGAAATCCACTTGAATTTCAAATAGAAGCCTATTGAAATTATTGCATACAGATTCCTTTTTCTTCCAAATTTCTCTTTAAGAAAGAGCTTAGTAACATCTATGATGAGAGAACTATAAAACGAGTTGTTTGGATGACCTGAAGAAAACTATGAAAATCCTGAAGGATGAACACCTTGGTATTAAAGAGCTGTGTTCTCGAAATCCCCTAAGGAAATGTCCAGCACTTCATTTCCTTCCCCTCAGCAACAGCTTGGACCAAGACTTTGCAACAAGGTTAGACAATCTATCACTTAAGTCAATTCAAAAAGCAACTAGTTATTTTGGGAGAATCAAAGTTATCATTTGATAACAAGAGTTCAAAATATAGTCGCTTGAAGAAATTTGATGCAAAATAATATATTTTCACATATTGAGAAATGGCACTGGGGCCCGCCTGGTGGCGTAGCGGTTAAGTGCATGCATTCCGCTTCGGCGTCCCCGGGGGTCGTGGGTTCAGATCCCGGTGTGCACTGACACACCGCTTGTCAAGCCATGCTGTGGCGGCATCCCATATAAAGTAGAGGAAGATGGGCATGGATGTTAGCCCAGTGCCCATCTTCCTCAGCAAAAATAAAGAGGAGGAGTATTGGCATTGGATGTTAGCTCAGGGCTGATCGTCCTCAAAAAAAAAAAAAAAAAAGGAAATGGCATTGGCATAATAATGGAGGGTGAGAAGAATGGATGCCTATGGTAGAAAAGGCTCATAGGAATAGCCTGGCATTTATCCTCTAAGTAAGCATATAATCTGTAAAAGAGATGGATCGGCATCTAATCTGTATTCGTTTCAGTAGATGTTAAAGCAAAATGACCTTCTGTTAGATATCATAGACCTAAGATGCTGGTTTCAAAGATCAGTAATATGAACTGTAAAAGGATCTGGTTTTGTAATTTTTGTTTTGGTAAACTAAAAAGAGATTTTATTTTACTTAACAATAGTCCGAAAAAAAAAGAGGAAATATCACTTACAAGTGGTTAACCTTCACTACCAGGAATATGTCAGATCCCTCTCTTTTCTGTTTTAGGCAATAACAAGGATTCAATATTGTCCTGGTGATGGAGGATTTTATTCTGCGGTTTCTTCTTCCAAATAAAAAGATTATACTTAGTTCTGGATGTTTCTTCCCGAGGCATCAGGGTGGAAAGGTGTTTCCTAATCCCTTGAGACTCTGATTTCCTTCATATGAATTGGCTTGAGTTAGATAAACTCTGCCAATAATCCTGGAACTATTCTGACCTACTTCCTTAAGAATTAAAAATACAAACTTCTAAAAGCTTTTTTGATCCTATACTTTCTGACATTCACACATTGCAGAGTAAATAAGATCAGTAGAGTAAATGTAGATTTCCAACATGCAATCTCTTGCACCTAGCTTACCCACTCTTAGCTACTATACTAATTATTTTTCATTTGTTCTCCCCAGCTCCCAAAGCCAGATCAATTCTCAATCATACTTGGTGTCCAGGAAACCTGGGCTCCATAGACTGCATATGACATCTGTCTTACCCTCTGACTTCCTACTGGGTTTGGCAGAGTGAAAGGAGAGAAAGGCTGCCTTGTGGAGCTCCTTCTAAGAGCACATTTCTCTGTGGCAAGAGCTCCCGTTGGCTGGTCTGTCCTGCAGGCCCCAGCTCCTCAGCTCGGCCCTGGTAATATCATTCCTTTATTAATTCTTTCTGGTCAAAGGGTTGGAATGACTTTCAACTATTGCTAGTCCCTGAGTGCCTCATATTTCCCAGATGATTTCTTTAGCCTTGTCCTCACCTCTGTGTGTGGTACTGTCATAGCTTCATTAACTTCCCTTTGGTTAAGCCTTTTGGGAGAGCTATTTACTTTTTGCTAGGACACTGACTGATATGCCGCGATTGTTATGTATCTAATCTTTGTCTCCCATTACAATAATTACTCTTGATGGCAGAGAAGGCAAAGGCTGCCTCATTTTGCTGGTATCCTCAGTGTCTACTGCAAAGCCATGCAACTGGTGTTTGATTGGAACGCTGATTGATTGCATAGGGTATAGACTGTCTTATCTTATTAAAAGCTGCCTTTAAAAGCCTTCATCAAGCCATTTCAACACACATAGTCTGCTAATGAGCTAGAATCACTTATGCCTTTGATTTGAACCGTGATGACCAACGTATTTATTTCATAGCCAGGAAAAAAAATAGTGATATTCACAGTTTACACTGTGCCCAGATACCAACAATAAAAAATTACTTTGTTTCACATCGGTCTGGCTTTTTAGAAGTCTTGCCTGTGAGAGATTATATGGAGAGATTCATAATTTGCAACAGTCTCTGATCTTCATGTGCTCTGACTGTCCCCACAGTATCTTGACTTCCTACCGCTAAACTTTGGAATTTTACCTCTGGAATTCCATTCCTGTGGGTAAATTATTTATTCACTTTTTCAGCAAAAAATTTACTGAGCACCTACCACCGACTCTGTTCTGGACCTCGTTCTAGGAACTGGGATTACAGTGGTATGGAAAATGGACACGTATCATAAATCAATAAACAAATGAATAACTTAGATAATTTAAGATATAAATACACAGTAGGAAGGCAATAAAACCAAAAGATGGGACAGAGAGACTTTCGATAGAATGGTCAAGGAAGGCCTCAGATCCTACTCGATCTGAGACCGAAATGACCAGATAGACCCAGATGTGGAAAGTTCCAGGGCAGGGGTCAGCAGACTCTGGTAGCCCATGGACCAAATCTAGCTCATCACCTATTTTTGTAAATAAAGTTGTATCGGAACAGAGAAGGAGAGCCATGCGCATTGGTTTATGTATTGCCTGTGGCTGCCTTAAAGCTACAATGGCAGAGTTGAGTAGATGGCAGAGTTGAGTAGATGGCAGAGTTGAGTAGTTGCAACAGAGACCAGAGGCCCCCAAACGTCAAAATATTTACTATCTGACCATTTACAGTAAAAGTTTGCTGACTTTTGGTCTTGGGGAAGAACATTCCAAAGATAAAGAAGGGCTAGTTCCAGAGATTAAGGCAGGAACAAGTTTGGAGGCCCATTTGACTGGAGTGCAGCATGTGAAGTGGAGAGTGGATGGAGACCATGTCTATGTGTGCAGGGTCAAGACCATGCTAAGCAGATTGGACTTTATTCTACCTGGGGAGTGAAGACACTTTTCATTTTTACCTGAGAGTGAAGTGATCTATATTTACTTTAGAAATGCTGAACACATTCTAGGAGATATGCTTTCACAGATAACTTTTTATTTCGTTTCTTCCTAACAAATATCTAGCTGGATAAAATAATTGGTCTCAGTTTAGAGGTGAGAAACATAAAAACTAAGAGAGTTAAATAACTGGCCAGAGATCAAAAGGCAAGTGGCTGAGCTGGGACCTGCGCAAATCTAAGAGGTTGACGACTACATGGGAAATGAGAGACATTTGACTCCCAATTGCCGGTTCTCGGTGAGCCAGACTGCACACCTCAATTGCTGCCTTATATAGTAATGATATAACTGGGGGAGCAGAAAGACAGTCTGTCCCCCTGAATGCATCTTCTCTGTGTTTAGTGATGTCTGAAATTCCACTATCAGAAGGTCAACCATTTGGCAGCTCTACCTTGGTTACAGAATAATTGTTCCTATTCACTTTGTTCATTTAGATACAAACTTTACTGAAGGGCAATTAAAGATGCGCACAGCATTTGAGTAAAAATAAGGCAGGAATAATCGTAGCCCTTCTGCTACAAAGACACTCTCAATGAAGGAACAGACGTTTTTAGAAAGTTTCGGTTTGATGACACCCCCAAACTTTCTGTACAGTGTACAACAGAGACCCTTGAGAACAGGGACCAGCTCCTATCTTTCCCTGTGTCCCCAGCCCCTTATCTCAGTCCTTGGCATGCTTTAGATGCTGAAGGGATGATTTTCAAGTAAATGAATGTCTTAGATACAAATAATTTCAGATCAAGCAACAAAATAGAATTTTCCTTGTCTCTTAACTTGTATGCAAAATATAAGTAAAATTATGTGGTGTAATTGAAAATGCTCAAATCAGACTCTCTCTCCTCTTGACTCTCTGACCCTGCCACCTGCCAGCACCATGCCCATGTGGGGAAGTGGGATTTGGCAGATCACATTAATTGAGCACTGAAGCAAGAGGGAGCAGAAGGGCGGGAGGATCCTTCTGTTGAGGTTTGCTACCTTCTCCTGCCACTGCTTTCCTCTCTCTCCCTCACCCATGATCCTAATTAAACACCAGCCAAGTCTATCTGTCTGTCTGGGGCATGTTTCGTGCCCCAAGCCCCAACTACAAAGCCTGTGCTAACTCCTCTGAGGTGTAGCTCTGAACTCATCTTCAGTGCGACAGCAGCAGCAACAACTGGAGGAAGGAAGGAAGGGCTGAGAACTATGACAGGATTCTCACCTGGACCACTGTGGACAAACAGAGGAAGAATGAGAAAGGAAGGCCCTTGACAGGAGACAATCTCTCTTGTTGCTGCAAAGCCGAACCTCCATCAAGGAAGTCAGCAATTTTTGTAACATGAGATGTGGTGATGCTCAGGTCTCCCTGAGGTCTTTGGGTGGTGATTCTCTAGAGCTGTCATATCTAACATGGTGGCCACTAGCCATTGGTGACTATTGGACACCTAAAATGTACCGGTGTGACATGTTGAAAGGACAATATTTTGGATATATTGGATTAAATAAAATATATCACTAAAATGACTTCCAGCTGCTTATTTTTACTTAAAAATTGTGGCTATTAGAAAATTTTAAATTACATATTACATAAGAGGCATTGTACAGTGCTGCTCCAGAGGGAAACAAAAATAAAACTCGAGATCCAGAGAGGTAAAGAGATAAGATGTAAGTAGAAGGGGAATAAAAAGCCCTCACCCAATTGCTCAATTTGGACATAGAAAAGGCTCCAAACCTTAGTTCATTAATTCTCTTTTCCAAAGAGAATAACAGATTAACCCATTGACATCTTCTGAAAACTCACATCACTGAAAATCACCACCATTCTAAATGATAACTTGTCTTTAATTGGTATCAAGTGATTCTGTTTGGCTCCCTCAAAGACTCTATAAGTTCTTTAAAGGCAAGGACCGGGCCGGCCCCGTGGCTTAGCGGTTGGGTGTGAGCGCTCTGCTACTGGCGGCTCGGGTTCGGATCCCAGGCTCGCACCGACACACCGCCTCTCCGGCCATGCTGAGGCCGCGTCCCACATACAGCAACTAGAAGGATGTGCAGCTATGACCTACAGCTATCTACTGAGGCTTTGGGGGAAAAATAAATAAACAAAAAAAACAAAAAATTAAAAAAAATAATAAAATAAAGGCAAGGACCAAGCTTTAATATTTTTCTTTATTCACCATAGTGTCTACCAAAACAATGACACACATAAGCACTCAATAAATATTGATCATCTAATATTAACTAAAATAAGATAAGGAGTAGAGTTTTAGAATAGATAGCTATTGAGTTAATGGCCAGCTTGGGGGTTGTGTGTGTGTGTTTATGTATGTATGCCAGTGTAAGCCACACAATATTTAGCGTGAAGTTATTAAACACGGCTCCCTCCTCTCCAGCTATTGTCACTAGGGAAATATTTAATAGTAATAGAAAAGAAGTATCATGACAGCCATATTCCTGATGAGGATTTCATAGTCAGTTTCCACTCCAAGCCAAGAAAATCTCTTCCCACTGAAAGTGATTTCCTCTCCCTTCCACCCTAGAGCCATATGGTGAAGAATAATGTGAATGCCACAGATATAGCGCTTCTGCCAAAGACGCCGGGGACAACAAATGCTTGGATTTGAGTCTTGGAGTGTTACAGCACCATTCAGCCATACCTTGCACAAAGACTCAAGACTAGAATAAGGCATAAGGGCTTTGAGGGAAAAATGAACAGCATAGTGGCGGTGGAAGAGAGAGTGGAGCAGGTTGTAGGGATAAAGAACAACATAGGCTTGGAAATCTTTGTTTCACTTTTAAACTTCTCCAGGAGGTTCCTCTTCAGCCCACCAAGACTCGTCTCCGCACCAGATTTCAGAAAGAGTTGGTGTAAGTCTTTTGTCCACCACGATAAATGTATCTGTCATCAACAACTGTTACTCTAGCTAGAAATCACTCTTCATATTTAACGATAATCAAGTAAACCAAAAGTAAAGATTGATAGGAAGTAAAACAGATGGAAAAAGATTTAAATCTCTATAACATGAGAAACTAGGGCATGCTATTTACCAAGATACGGAAGGAGGGGATGGAGCTGGATTGCAGGGGATGTGCCCAAGGCCATAGAGTCTGAACTGTCAAAATCTCATCGAGCTGGAAATGTCTGCTGATCATTTAGAAATATGAGAGCTGCATTCCAAGGGAAGTTGGGGCTGGGGGTAAAACTGAATATTTATGTATAGGCCTTTGGAATCTTGGACAAGATTAAAGAGCAAGAATTCAGAGATTTGAGGAGAAAAGAGCTGCAGATACCAACCAGCAATACCAGACTTATTTTCTTAGGCGCCGTGCTGTTGAGGAGGAACAAAAACTCATAGGGGGACCCCAAGTATGTAGCGACACTACTGACTGAGTGCTTACTATGCATGGATCCAAGCACTTTGCAAATATTGTCTACAATACGGGTATTTTAATTCTCATTTTACATATTAAGAAAATGAATCACTGAGAAGCCGATTCATCAGAGTTCACATATCTAGTTTGTGGTTAAGATTTAAAATCAAATCTGTCTATGACTAGTTGGCATAATTCTTTCCTTTGCGTATATGCTTTTTTTTAACATGATCATTTGTGGTAAATTGTATATCATTCTCCTTCCAGAGTGTTTGTTCACTCATTATCAATGCATCTTTTTGTTTGTTTTAAGAAGCCCACAAAGATCCTTTCAGGGATTGTTGTGTTCCATATCCAGACTACTTGAATCGTGATTATGACACATCTAGCAGGAATCTCAGCTGAGTAGCCTCCTGTACGGAACTCAGTTTTCATGAGGCTTAATTGTGTATGAGTAACATGGTGCCTGCTACCCACTGCATGTACATAACACAACACTGACACTCAGGGGCACCGGAAAACCCTCAAGAAACCAGAACAACACAGGTGGCATTCTCTCCTGGGGCCTTACCCAAGCATGTAGTATTTGTTCTGTAAACGGGAGATCTGGCATATGTAACCCCCAAACCATATATTTATGAGAGCAGAGCTGTGAACTTTCTTATTTTGTTTTTGTGACAGTCACCCAGTTTCTCATCTTGGAATGTTTACAATAGAAAAAAATGACAACCCTAAAGGCTGTGGGGGTAGAAGTGAGAGTGGAGCAGGTTGCAGGGATAAAGAACAAAGATATTGCTGCCGCATGGTTTTTCATTTGTGTTATGTTTCTTGAGAGAAAGATACACACAGTCAATTTGAGAAAAACTGGAGATTTTAAAATACAGCAACTATGGTCTTGTAGCTTTTTAACTTCAAATTTCCCGCAGTGCTGACCAATGGTTCTTGCAAACAACAATCTTCGGAGTATGTAGACTTCCATATTTTTCTATAAATTTTTTAAAAGTTAAAAGCAGGTGTTATCTCGAGGCAAAAGGAGCGTCTTTTGATATTGTTCCTTCACATAAGCTTTGATTTTGTTTTAAACAGGTCTGATTTCAGTTTGGAAACCTGTGGAGAGGAACCCAGGGCGAAGCTGAATGGTGCCTGGAACAGATCTCACAAGGGTTGGAAGTGCAGAGCAGAGATACTAGGCCTCCAGACCTCCTCTCCTATTGAGAGCTTTTGTTCTTGAAAGCCCGACCTGAGAAAAATGGGGAATCTGCATCACTCATGTGAATCCAGAAGAAAATTGGATCTCTTCAATTCTATTGTAGAGAGAGCACATGGATCAGACCTCACCTATTATTTAAACTATGGTAGTAGTGAGATCTTTTCCCCAGAAGGGAGAATGGAAAGTGAGCAGGAAGGAACTGGAAAAATGGCGCAGTGGGGTCATGGTGGTAGAGTGAGGAGTGATGGTGGTGGCCTTGGATGGTGGTGGAGTTGGAATTGGAAGTTATCGTGATGATGGTGGTGGTGGCGGTGATGGAGGTGATAATGATGGTGTGGTCGTGGTGGTGGAGGTGGTAGAGGTGATAGTGGTGGTGGTGGAGACGCTGGTGGCAGTAGTGTTGGTGGAAAGAAGGCATGGAGCAAGAAAAATGTCACAGAGAGAAGACAATGAGAATGCTAAAGAAACACTTCAATTTTTCTCTAGTCATTCACTGTCTGACATATCTCCTCTTCACCATATTACTTTAGGTTTTTTGAAATGTTGTATTTCACTGATTAAATTGCATCATTTGCAGAATTTCTGTTTCCCCCTCTCCAGTCAATTGAAATCTGAATATGAGATTCTGTGCTGTTGTTGTTGGGGAGGAGAGGCAGAGAATGTCCTCCCAGCCCCTTCCGTGCCGTGAAACTTCACGACAGGCCACAGAGCTTTGGCTTGTTTTCCTCCCTGCTGGTTCTGCCTTTGAAGAAATCTCTGGAAAAAAAATGTGTCTAAAGGAGAAATCCAGGGATGAGAAAGACAACAGGCAGGGACAATCATTTTGCCTGGAAAATATTATCTATTCTATTTTTAACATGATGCCCTTTCTTTTGTGCCTTCATGTTATCAGAAAAGTCTTCTGGGGAAAACCTCTGGGCTAGTTTCATTGACAAATAAAGATAAGATCAATTATGTGAATAAACTGCTGTGGCAAACTTGAAGAATGCTAGCAAAAGAGGCTCAGAGGGAAACCCAAGGTGACGATCCTTCTCTGTGTCACATCATTATCCATGGTTTTTTGCATGCAGAGTTTCAAAGTGGGTATCAGCAGGGAATAAAGAAAATAACCCCAGTGCAGCAGCATAAAACTAACATCTATTTGCACACACCAAGTGAATGTTGGATAAAGAAGACTTGGAACTACTGATATTGTTGGAAAACGTGAGTTTCAACCTAGTCCTTTTGAAGGTTGAACAGGCTTGGATTACTCCAGACTTGAGCAAGTGGCATTAAAATACCTTATACCACCGTCTAAATTAGTGGTTTGCAAAAGTTGATCCAAGGTATACTTTTTAAAAATGCAGATTCTTGGGCCCCATCCTCACAATTTCTGGTTCAAAGCTGTAAACCTGGGATGGGGCTTGGAAATCTTTGTTTCACTTTTAAACTTCTCCAGGAGGCTCTTGCTCAGCCACCAAGACTCATCTGTGCACCAGGATTCAGAAAGAACCGGTGTAGGTGTTTTGTCCGCAATGATAAATGTATCTGTCGTCAATAACTGTTATCCAGCTAGAAATCACTCTTCATATTCATGATAATCAAGTAAACCAAAAGTAAAGATTGAGTGGAAGTAAAACAGGTGGAAAAAGATTTAAATCTGGATAACATGAGAAACAAGGGCACACTATTTACCAAGATATGGAAGGAGGGGGTGGAGCTGGATTTTAGGGGATGTTCCCAAGGTCATAGAGTCTGAACTGTCAAAATCTCATCCAGTTAGAAATGTCTACCGATCATTTAGAAATATGAGTTGCGCTCCAAAAGAGGTTGGAGCTGGGGATAAAATTCAGCGTTTATGTATAGGACTTTGGAATCATGGGGAAGATTAAAGAGCAAGAATTCAGAGATTTGAGGAGAAAAGAACAGCTTGTCTGAAAGCAGCGGTTCTCTTAGTGTGGCATCCAGACCAGCAGCGTGCATCCTTTGGGAACTTGTTAGAAAGGCTCATTCTTAGGCCCCACCACCCTCTGACGTACCGAGTGAACTGTGGGCGTGGGGCCCAGCAATCTGTGTCTTACCAAGTCCAGCGCAGCTGAAGCTTGAGCGTCACCACACTGAAGGAAGCACACTCGGCTGAGACGTGACTGCCTCCAACTAAGATGACCGCTTATATCTTTCTCCAGAGCAAGACAGTTTCTTCAGACATAGCTTCTCAACGGTCTTCATTTCAGAAGTTTTAAATTCACATAATTAACTGACCCATTCATGTGATGGTCACATAGAAAGGGACAAATTTGCACCAAAACCTTTTTTAAGTCTCCATTTATTGAAAAACAAAGAGCTACTTGCTATGTTGAAAAGACAGTTTTTCTACCATCTGCTACTTTTATCACAGTTTCAGAAATATTGGAGTCAAATTTCAGCATCTTAATAGCCTGCAGCAGAGGCTTGAGCATTATCTATCAAAGGATGGGGGAGAGACAACAGGAAACGCCTGAAAAAATTAAAAGGGGAAAATGGATAATGATGGCAGTCAAGGGAGTTTTATTCTTTTTTTTTTTTTAATTTTAATTTTAATTTTTTTCCCCCAAAGCCCCAGTAGATAGTTGTATGTCATGGTTGCACAGCCTTCTGGTTGCTGTATGTGGGATGTGGTCTCAGCATGGCTGGAAAAACAGTGCATTGCTGTGCGCCCGGGATCCGGGCCCGGGCCTCCAGCAGCAGAGCGCGCGCACTTAACCGCTAAGCCATGGGGCTGGCCCAGGAGTTTTATTCTTTAAACTGCCTTTTTACACTCAGGAAAGGGCATAGTTCGTAGTGATCTCTCAGACCCCAGGGTTACCAACTCAAAATTTTGAGACCCAATCTAGACCATGAGAGTTCATTTAATTTCAACATTAATTTTAGTCAAATTATTAATATTAATGAACATCTACATATCTCAAGCACTACATATAAATAAATATATAAGAAGAATATAAAATATAGCTTCTGTTTTCAAAAACCTAGGGAAGTTTACTCAATCATTTAGTTATTATAAAAAACAATGCACTAATGCAAAAAACAGTCTTTTACACATTTCAAGTCACTGTGGATTCTAATGGTGAGAGATACACAATAAATAAATAAATATAAATAAAGATAATTTTATGTGATGATATATAATCTGATAAAAATGGAATAGCATGAAGGAGAAAGACTCGGGGTTAGGAGAGCAATGCAATTTAGATCGGTGGTCAGACAGGTCTCTGAGGAACAGATATTTGAACTGCAGGATATGAGCTTTTCAGGCAGATGAAACAGCAGGTGCAACGATTCTACTTAGGGACTGAGTTTGTCTTGCTTCAGGACTAGAAAGAAGGCAGTGGGGCTGGAGCTTTATGGAAAGGTGATGTGCAAGGTGATGAGGTCACAGAAACGTGCAAAGACCAGAGCATATAGGCCATCATAGGCCATGGCAAAGGGTTTAATTTTTATGTTAAATGCTGTTGGAATCTCTGTAGGGCATTAAAGCAAACAGTATTACATTTTAAAGAGATCACTCTATGTTGGCAAGAGTTTCCCTACTTTTATGCTTGGAGTCAGGGTAAATTGGTACCATCGCTTTGATAAACATATTGACAGTATCTTGTAAAGTTGAAAACTGCGTACTTGAAGACCCAGCAATTCTACTCTTGTCTATATTTCTTCAAGAAATGCTTGCTGATGTGTACCAGAATACACACCAAAAATGTTTATAGGAGCATTTTTCATAATAGTCCAAAATAGAAACAACCCAAACGTCTATTAAGAATAGAATGGAGGACCGGCCCCATGGCTTAGCGGTTAAGTGTGCGCTCCGCTACTGGCGGCCCGGGTTCTCATCCCGGGCATGCACCGATGCATGGCTTCTCCGGCCATGCTGAGGCCATGTCCCACATACAGCAACTAGAAGGATGTGCAACTATAACATACAACTATATACTAGGGCTTTGGGGAAAAAAAGGAGGAGGATTGGCAATAGATGTTAGCTCAGAGCCGGTCTTCCTCAGCAAAAAGAGGAGGATTAGCATGGATGTTAGCTCAGGGCTGATCTTCCTCACACACACACACACACAAAAGAATAGAATGGATAAGTAAATTATAGTATATTTGTAAAATAGAATACTATTGCATTCTTTAAAACACAGCCAGAAATTATTTGATACTTCTCTAGTCAAGAGATGGGATCCACGCATCCTCCCGTTGAATCTAGTTGGGCTCGTGGCACCTCTAACCAACAGAGTTTGGTGGAAATGCCATGTGCCTTCAGAGCGTTGGTCATAAAAGGGCATGTGTTTCTGCCTAAAGCTGCTGGAAACGCTCACTCTTGGAGTCCTGAGTTGCCATGTAAGAAATTCGTCTACCCTGACACCACCATGCTGTAAGGAAGTCCAAGACATATTAGAGGACACTTGTAGGCTCTCTGACCTATTGTATTAGCTGAGTCGTCTTGGCCCAGCTGCCAGACTGTGAGAGAAGCCTCCAGAGGATTCCAGTCCCCAGACATTTGAGTCTTTCCAGCTGAGGCCCCGATATTTTGTAGCAGAGACAAGTCTGCAAGCTGTGTCTTGTTTGAATTCCTGACCTACAGAATCTGTGAGCATAGTAAAATAGTTGTTCATTTTATGCCCTTTGGAGTGCCAGTGGGAGTGGCTTGTTATACAGCAATAGAGAACTGGAACAACAATATCAACGAAACCACAGAAACACACAAGCAACATGGATAAATATATCATAACAGAAGCTAGACATAAAAATAATACAAATTATATGATTCAGTTTACATACAATTAAAAAAGAAGTTAGAAAATTTATATTATTTGAGGGTGCATATAAAGCAAAGCAAGAAAGTGATTACCATAAAATTCAAGATAAATATTACACGTAAGGGGAAAAAGTGGTTTTGACCAGGGATACCTAGCCCTGAGCCAGCCCTGATGGTCTAGTGGTTAAGATTCAGTGCTCTCACCGCCACAGCCCAGGTTTGTTTCCTGGTCAGGGGACCACACCACCAGTCTGTCAGTTATCATACTGTGGCAGCTGCATGTTCCTGTGACGCTGAAAGCTCTGCCACTGGTATTTCAAATACCAGCAGGGTCACCCATGGTGGACAGGTTTCAGCAGAGCTTCCAGACTAAGACAGACTAGGAAGAAGGACCTGGCCACTCACTTCTGAAAAAATTGGTCATGAAAATCCTATGAATAGCAGTGGAGCATTGTCTGATATAGCGACGGAAGGTGAGAGGATGGTGCAAAAACGGGGTAGAGTTCTGCTCTGCTGTACACAGGTTGCTAGGAGTCGGAATTGTCACAAGGGCGCTAACAAAAATAAACTTAGCTCTGATGCTTCCGGGTATAGATATTGTTCTATTTCTTAATCATATTGGTAACTATGTGAATGTTCACCTTACAATAACTGGTTAAGTGCTGTGTTTTATGTACTTTTCTGTATGTATGTTATATTTGATAATAAAAATGTATTTAGAAAAAGATCATTCTGGATTCTGGGTGAAAAATGACTCCAGTAAGCAAGTGAGGAAGCAGGGAAATAAGTTGCAAGGCTGATTCCATACTCCATGAGAAAGATGCTGGGGGCTTGGACTAGCTGCGCAGATGGTGAAAGCAGGTTGGTTTCCACATATTTTGGAATAAGAGCTAGTAGGATTTCCTGCTGGACTAGGTAGGGAAAGGACAGTGCAAAAAAGAGAAGAGTCTGGAAAGATTATAAGTTTTGACTTGAATTATTGGTTGGATAGTGATGGTTTTAACTGAGATTATTATGCATTTCAACGTTACCAACTAGTATTTACTTTTATTGTAATATGCCTAGTTTTCCTGATATGTACTTTTGGGATTAATAAATATGAAAAATTAAAAATCTGGTGACAACTTACTAAGATTATTAAGCAATTAATACCTTCATAATAATTCATTAAGATTTAAATATTACTTCTTCTACTCAAACTTCCACCTGTCATTCCCAGTAACTAAAATGAAAAAGTTTATTTTCATTTCATTTATTTATTCATTTCATTTCAAAATGCAATATAACTAAAATGAAAAAAAATTTCTCTATAGCCTCTAGCATACAATTTCACTTATTCCATTTTTTTTTTGAGAAGGAATTAAAATGGTCCAGAAAGAAAGGAATATTTAGGCCTAAAGTGGAAAGTTATAAACTAGACTTTACCATTAACTAGCCTGGTAGACATAAGTAAGCCACGTGACCTTTCTGTGATTTAGCTCCATACTGTCAAATGCGATTAACTTAATCTTCAATGCTTTTGTGAGAGTAAAATCAGCTTTTAAAGTAGCCTATAATGTGAACATCTTTCAGAAATAAGACTGTGTTATACTCAGATCTCCTCGCTGAGTCCAAATTAGATTAGTCTGTGAACCTAGAGAGTGGGGAATCTCTTCAGACGTCTTTTTGCATTAATTGATTTCCTGAGATGGATGGGTTATTTTGTTTATTTCCTGAAGAAGGGCTGGCCTGGTGTAGAGGTGCCTGGGTATAGGTTTGGGGAAGGAGATAGAAATAGTGGCGAATAATACAGGCAACAGGCTTTCAAGGGTCTTCCCTCAGCCTGGTTTTGAACCCATTTGCAAATTGGTAGTGCTGTTCATCAAATATTTCCAGTTCTCCTTTCATCAAGGTACATAGTAGGATAGTACTTCCCAGACCTCCCCCCTCCCCCGAGTGGAGTCATGGGAAAGTTATGGCCAATAACTTGTAAGTGAAAGTGACGTGTCACTCTCAAGTCAAGCATTTAATTGTCCATTAAAAACGAACCAGCAGAATTTAAGATGGGGTAATCATCCCGCCTTAGTCTCTGAGTGCCTCCAATAAGCAGAGCTCCCTTGCTGACCTGTGATAGACATCTTACAGGAGATAAAAAGAAACATATTGGTTTTAAGTCACTGAGATTTGGGAGTAGCATAATTTAGTCAGTCTTGATTGATACATAAGAAATGGGCTAGAGTAGGGACTAAAGGTGTTTGTTCATGTTGGATTTTGTATATGTCTGGGCCAAGCATCTGCTTCAGCGGGCAGGTAATCAAGAAGAATCCAATTAAGGGGAGGAGTTGCCCAAACCTCATTCCTATTGCCCTAAATTGCATAATACTGCATTGATACCCTTTGGTACCAGAGTGGTAGCAAAGAGCACTACTATGCCCAAAGGAGAAGGTAGCAGAATGCTTAGCACTTCAGAAACAATGCCCTTGAGTTCTCATGAAATTCAGAGAAAGACTGGGAGATGGGCAATATATTGATTGGACATATTCTTGGTAAGTTCTGGAAAATCTGGGGGAAATGTTAAATTCCTCAACGGTGAAGAGTTCTCGTACTTTGAACATTTATGTTAATGTGAGCACATTTGAACTCAGTGATAGGTGATGCTTAGAATAATTGGATTATGGTATTATCATTTGCCTTTGATAGAATTATAGACTCACTTAAAAGAATAAAATTCATCGTTATCTTCTTGGTGAGAACACAATGGTTTAAGGTGTAAGGAAAGCTAAGAAGAATATATGGAAAGTAAAAATGAGACAACTAGCAAATTCCCCAATCCCAAGATCTTTTTATTTCATTTATTTTCTTTCAGAGCTCATTGATCTAAAATCCAGGAGCAGTCACTTTTCATTATTGACCCACATCACTCAACAGCCCTGAAGCCCAGCCTTAGATATTCCATTCTGGACATTAGATTTCTAAATAGTCTGTGGATTATTCCAGATCATAAAGAAAGCAGGTAATAGTTAGGATACAATCCTATTAATGAGGTGATATTTGTACGTTTTATTTTTGATACAAGAGGTTAATTATCCACTGAGTAGACACATCTCTGATCTACCAGAATGCAAGGCTATATTTAGTTACACCAGACGACAGGGCAGAAAAAGTTGTTTTGGATTGTAATCAAACTGCATTTAAATATTTTAAAAGTTCAAATACTTTCATCCCTATTACCTATATTTATACTTGCCCTCTCCTTTTAATTTATGTACAACTGTGGAAACACCCTTCCTGGAACCTCATGCCTGATTATATTCTCTGCTTATATATTTAAGATATGGGTTACTCGATAATTTATATTCTTTTACTTGTTGAATTTACATAAAATATTTGTCTTCTCTAGGCTGACACCTTAAATGAGTAGTGAGTAATACTGGACCCATTATTGAGTTTATTTCTCTCCTATTTCTAACACCCTATTAATACCTAGAATTAGGGAAACAGTGAACTGCAGACACCAGGAGATATTTCCATAAAGATCTCATTCACATAGAAAAGTAGAAAGTTGGAAACTGATGATCTGGATCCACATGAACAAGCAATTCCACTTTGAATATTTCAGTCTTTGATCTTTAAGCAACAAGTAACTTCATGTACATTGTTTGTACATGCAGTACCTGCGCTGTTCATCAAATGTTTCCAGTTCTCCTCCCATGAGGGCACATGGTAGGATTGTACTTTCTGGACCTCACCCCTGGACAGGAGCATCTGGACAGAAAAAAAGAGTAGATCAATATCTGTATGCTTGATCCACATGATGCTGAATAATTGGCAGGATTTCGTAATTCTTCTTTGCCATAGGCAGCTCAAATGACCCCAGTCCTTTGCTGTCAGTTTCCTTCACTCTATTGAAGATAAAGTTTATGAAATGAGGAGGGAGTAACATTAAAGTGCCTGATGTAGTCTGGATACTATATTCAATTCATCTGTATCACCTTAGTTAATATTCACAATGAATCCCAATGATGTAGACATTCTCTCTCCCACTTCATAAATTAACAAACTGAAGCATAGAGGTGGCAGGCAAATTCACAAATAGTTGTGTAGAGTTAGACTCCAAACTGCAATAGGATGGTTTCAAGGTTTGTGTTTCTCTTTACATCCCAACGCTGCTCCTGAAGGAAAGAGGTGAAGTTGGGACCTGACTGCCTTTAGTTGCCCACTCTTTTAGGATAAATGGCACCCCCTAGTGTCACTTATCATTTATTTATTCTCTTCTCTTTTATCTTCTGTACCATCATAAGGCGTTTTCAGGAAAAGGATGCCATTTAAAAAAAATCCTCATTTTCTTCCTCATGCTTCTAAGTAAGTACTCAAATTCCCCTGAGACTTTTCTAAGACCTGTATTTTCACTGGTAGTCAATGAAAATTGACAGTCAGCAAAGTGTTGCACAAAAGCAGTAGTTTCAGGCTCACATAAGGCCCAGGTTCAAATTCTAATGATTTCTCTAGCTGTCTGGGCCTAAAGTTACTTACTTTTCCAAGTTTCAGTTATTTCATGTATACAACTGGAATAGTAACACCTATCTCTCAGCATCATGAGGACAAAATGTGGTAACAAAGGCAAAATGCCTATTCTCTCTAGAAGAACAATAACTATTAGTTCCCTTCTCTAATATGTGAGATGATAGAATACATATGATGCGTCTAAGACACTGTGTATTTTCATACACCTGTCAGAATGTCTTGCTCATAGATTCTTATGCTCTCACCTCTTTTTTCTCTATTTTCCATCCTAATTTTAGTATTCTTTGTATGTGAAGTGTTTATGTTTTTGGGATGTGTCTATTCCAAATACTAGTTGAAATAAATGTAAAAAATCAGTGTTCTGGTGAAATAAAGCACATTCTCTCAGATCTATAAGATCTGATCTTATATATATATATCTGATCTATCAGATCTATAAAGAGAAATTTACGTATTTCTGATGTTAATTGAATTTTCTTTTCTACGTATCATTCTTTTTTTTTTTTTTTTTTAAATTTTATTTATTTGTTTCTTCCCCCAAAGCCCCAGTAGATAGTTGTATGTCATAGCTGCACATCCTTCTAGTTGCTGTATGTGGGACGCGGCCTCGGCATGCCGGAGAAGCGGTGCATTGGTGTGCGCCCGGGATCCGAACCTGGGCCGCCAGCAGCGGAGCACGCGCACTTAACCGCTAAGCCACGGGGCCGGCCCCTCTACGTATCATTCTTAACTGATTAATTTTTACTAGTAAGATAACTTTAGTATTGATGACTATCTTTTGGGCCCAGCTTAATTTTTACATTTGGATATTTGCCTTTCAATCAATCACAAGTTCAAGGTTTTGTTTTTGCCCCTTGTATCAATAACTTCATTTAATAGTTAGGAGTCACATATCATGTGGGTTGAATCTTTTTTTTTTTTTTTTTTTTTAAAGATTTTATTTATTTTATTTTTCCCCCCAAAGCCCCAGTGGATAGTTGTGTGTCGTAGCTGCACATCCTTCTAGTTGCTGTATGTGGGACTCGGCCTCAGGATGAACGGAGAAGTGGTGCCTCGATGAGCACCCGGGATCCGAACCCGGGCCACCAGCATCGCAGCGCACGCACTTAACCACCAAGCCACAGGGCCGGCCCTCATGTGGGTTGAATCTTGCACTCACATCGTTTGTGCATCGTGCTGACGAAGAATAAACAACTAAAATATCTACACCTCAGTTTCTTCTAAGTGTAGTGAAAGGAAGTAAGTCCAATTGAGCTAGGCAAAATAACAGAGGTTTGTACATTCCTCATATTCAAGGCTTTCCTTTGCCTCTTCAAAATGCGAGAGTATCATCTATCCAGTTCAAATTATATTAAGTGCAGAATGATTCAGACAGTGCCAGCTGCCAATTTAAATTTTAAATGGAAACCTGCTTGTTTGCTGACTCTTCATTCACTCCTCCTGTTCCCCCTACCTTTTTTTTCTACTTCTTTTTCCAATTTATTTTAAAGCTACTTGATAGGTATTTCTCACGGGAGAGGCTGCTCTAAGTGAGTAGTAACTTTGAGTCAAAAACTGCTTCCATATTTTCCCCTGTGCAATAGCAATATTTTCCAGTTGCCTGACACTGTTTACAGACAGACCTCAGATTATGTTACAAAATGAATGCCCTATTCTCTAATTGAATGGCTCAGAAAGAGAGAAATGCCTTTTCTCTTATTTTTCCCAGGATAAGATAAATAATTTAAAAATAACTGAGGCTGGAAAGAAACTATATATGAATCCACGCAGGTGGACTTAGCATAGAGTTATTAGGAACTACGTCTTTCCTGTCTATGGCGGGTCTTGTCTAAATACCGTGCCCTACTCTTACCTGGAAGTAATCAGAATGGACTGTTGGCTCCCGAATAGTTAAGGTAGGATCCAGTGAATGAGGGGGTCCCACTGCAAATTCTGTTTTCTATTAGGATTTGAAGGGCAACATGTACAGGCTGAGTTATAGATCACCCTGAGAAGATGGTGGAATTAATTTTAATACAGTCAGTAGCATATACCAATTTGAAACTCAGAGGAGAGAGACCGTCTAGTCCTTCAGTGAACTCTAAACCTGTACTCTCCATTCCCCTCTGGCATTTATTCCTTAATATAAACTTTAAAAAAAAATTCAAGTATACTATCCAGGCAGAAAAACAGACAAATCCTAACTGTCCAGTTAGATAAATTTTTACAAAGTGAGCACATCCATATAACTAGCACCCAGAGCAAGAAACAGGACATTTCCAGAACCCAGGCAGTCTCCTCAAGCCCACTCTTGGTCACTATCCCCTCCCTCAAGGGTAACAGCCATCCTGACTTTCAACACCACAATGTAGCTTTGCTTGTCATTGACCTTTATGTAAATGCAATCACACAGTGTGTAGTTGGAGTTTGAGAGCCCTTGTTCTCAATATGGGTCAGCAAAAAGGAGAATAAAAGAAGTGACTTTTTGTTTCTGTCTCCCCTTCTCCTTGTCCCCCTCCTGCTCCTTCTTCTTCTCCTACTTCAATAAAAGTTTTATTTTGGAATAATTTCAGATTTACAGAAAAGCTGTAAAATTTGTACAGAAATTTCTCATAAAACACCCGCCAATTTTTCCAAATGTTAACATTTTTGATACATTTGTCAAAACTAAGAAATCAACATTGGTACATTACTTGAACTAAACTTTAGACTTTATTCATACTTCACTAGTTATTCCACTAATGATTTTTTTTCCTGTTCTAGGATCCCATCCAGAACACCAGATTTAGTCATCATGTCTCCTTGGACTCCCCTGGTCTACAACAATTTCTTAGTCTTGCCTTGCTTTTTAAGACTTTGACAGATTGAAAACTACTGGTGAGATATTTTGTAGATTGCCTGTCAATTTGAGTTTGTCTGATGTTTTTCTTGTGATAGGACTTAGGTTATGGGTTTGGGGGAGGAATATCAAGAAGGTAAAGTGCTCCTTTCTTCACTCATTTCAGAGAGTTTATGATATCAACATCACTTATACAGGGTGATGTTTACCTTGATCACTTTGGTTACAGTAGTACCTGCCTGGCTTTTTCACTATAAAAACCACCCCCCTCCCCTTGAATACTGTATTCTGTGGAAGAGACTAAGTCCAGGCCCCACTCAAAGAGAAATGAGGCATGTGAATACAGTTCACTTCCTGGAGGGGATAATACCTACCTATGTTGTTGCTTGGAATCCTCCTGGAGAGACAATTTGTTGCCTCTCTCCCATCTATTTATTTATTCAATCATTTGTTTATATCAGTATGAAGTCAGGTATATTTATTTTATACTTTGGATTGCAATCTAGTGCCATGTTATTAATTTTGTTGCTCAAATTGTCCCAGCTTTTGTCTTTGGGAACTTGTTCAGGTTGGTTCCTGTGTCCCTTTGACATGTTATCATCCTTTTTTACACATTTAGTTATTGACTGCTCCCTTACTTTCTGACACAGATGTTCTTTTGAATGGTCCAACATTACCTGGGAATGTTGACTTTCATTTTAAAAATAGAATTGAGGCTCGGAATAGTTCAGTAACTTGTCCGAGATCACCCAAGGAGTAAAAAATAGAACAAATATTTAATCCCAGAACTCTGGTGTCCAAGTCCCTAAGTTCTTGACAACACACCACCTGCTTTGCAGGAAAATTAGGGCTAATGAGAGGCCAGGACCCAAGTAAGGAGAACTTCATCATTAAACATCAGGTAGTGGACTCAGAAGGAGCTCTCTGGCCTCGATGCCTCTGGGAAGAATCTGGAGGCCACTGGATCCCTGGTGGTACATTAATTGTGAAAACTAAAATTAACTAAGGAACTGGGGAAGCTCTGGGCTCTGTTGCCAGTTTCGTGTTCTCATGAGCATGCTGGGGTCACAGAAAAGTAATCTTGACTTGCTCTTTGTTTCTCATTCTGTTTTACTCTTTTAGGTATCTGGATTGTTCAGCTATGAATCTGTTCAAATAGGGTTCTATGATCAAAGTAGCTAAGAATTTTCTTATTTCTGCCACCGCTATAGCATCTAACCAAGAGAAGGGTTATTAACTTTCAGAAAGTGACCTCCCATCTGGTGCATCAGTTACATATTGAAATAAATATTGCTTTTAGCTGGCCAAAGATTTCCAACTCAAGTCAGGTTGGCCAAACTGCTGGATTATAAATAGTCCTAAGGAAAACTCTTACTTTTACACAGGAAACAGACATTTATGTTTATAGTGAGTCAAAATACTTTTCCTAAATTCAGGAGGCAAAATGCTCATATTGAGGTACATATATAAATGTCTGCAATGGGCAAATTTAGAACAATGCGCTACGCTTAAATTAACATATGGACAAAGGACTTCTAATTACAATGAGATCACAATTCTTTATCATGCTCTTAGTGGTTCACTTAGAATTCTGAATAAAAGTTTCTTTACCTAAGAGAAGAAAGCTCTAAGTTTTAATAACTATAAATCCAAATTTTATTAAATCCCTAAACACTGGGACAAGTTGTGAAAAATAAATTTAAAAAATTTTCAAATCAAGACCAAACAAGTAAAAGATAGGTAATTGAATGGTATACAAAATACTCTGACAGTCCCATAGGAACAAAAATATGAATGATTACTATATAACTCCAAATTATTAATAGTGATATATGCCTCAAGCAATGCACTTAGAACTTACACTATCATTCTTTGACATATAATTAATTCATTTTATCATTCTGAGGCCAAACAATGTTTAATGATGCCAATAAAAAGGGAATTAAAAACTGTAATTTTGGCTTATGACTGAGAATATGTTTATAAATGTAGTCCAGTAAAGCATTGATTGATGTATGTATCCTATTCTAAAATACACTCATCTCGTTTCTCACCCAATGACATGGAATGACTGAAAAAGGGAGACAGTACCTGATATCATAATCTTTTGTTTGAGGATTGATTATTGTAGTCGAGAAATAGATTACTCAATTATCAGCAAAGACACACTTTACCCAATAATTGGGGTGCAAGACTCATCCAAATCACTTTGAAAAGCAACTGAAAGTCTAAATTCCCTCTGAGACCTTCACTCCCCAAATGCCCCTGCCACTCACTGCTGTCTTTTGGCTTCTCAGCCTAAAATTACTTTTGGATCAAGAGGGATATAAACAAGCAAGAATAATAGAGCAAAACACTTTCCTTTTCTCAGACGCTCTAAGTTCTATGAAGTCTGTGTGAGAGTTGTTCTGCCTCTGAACTTTGTCTCAACTTTCATGAGAGCCAAATGTCTGTGGTTCTTCTTCATGGCCATGTGACTGAAGTGACAAGTTCTCTGAGCATTGTGCATTGTTACAGATGCATGGATTGGTGATGACTCAGGAACTGGACCAAAACTCAGAGCTCGACAAAGACCAGAATTACCAGTCAAGGATAACTTAAAGCCCGAGGGGAAAATGCCATCCTTTAGTCACTGTTCTTTTGGAAAAATCCAAAAGTAAAATATAATATGAACTTGTTTTGACTGTGAGGTTAAAAGTAAAGCTCAAAAGTAGAAATGCAGCAACAGTTTTAATACATTGGAAAGATTTAAAAATTAAATGTTTTTGTAGTACATTTTGTCTGCAGGACACCAATCTGAGCAAACAGCATAAAAAAACAAATAAAAAATATATTGTGTTTGCTCTCAACTTACTAGAGAGATGAAACATACCCACATGAGGCACTGGAGAATAATTACAAAACAATCCAGGAAAAATTACATAGTTTGGTCACAATGAATAGGCACCAAAGTGATGGGGAATGAGGGAGTTAGCACGGCATCAGAAGTGAAAAGTTGTGTCTATGTGTGCAACAAGTGAAGTAGGATTTTAGGAATCATCTTGTTAATTTGACTGCTTGATTGTAATTTGTAGATGGCCAAAGTAGGCACTTAGAGCCCAAATAACCACTGCGTAGGACACCCTAGCATTCTGCTAAGACAATGTATGACATCCTTTAGTTTTGGCTGGGGCATTATCTCTTTTGAACACTACTGTACCCCCAGTACCAAGAACCAAGTCTGATGTTTAGTAGGCAATTGATTAATATCTGTTCTTTAAGTGAATATAAAAGAACACAATAATATAGTTGCATTGGTGGTCAATGTTACACTAAGAGGACTCACAGGACTCTAGTCATACTTATAGCTGTGATTTGTCACAGTGAAATGATGCAAAACAAAGTCAACAAAGGGAAAAGACACATGGATTGAAGCCCAGAGGAAATTAGATGCAAGATTCTGTGAGTCCTCCCCCAGTAGAGTCACACAGGACACGCTTAATTCTTCTAGCAATGAGCTATGATGACACGTGTGAAGTGTTGTCTACCAGGGAAGCTCATTAGAGACCCAGTTCCTGGGGTTTTTACTGGGGGCTGGTCACATAGGCACCTGCTGCCTAGCATCGACCAAAACTCCAGATGCCCAGAGGAAAGCAGGTGTTCAACATAAACCATATTGCTTGCATATACAGTTTAAGTACAGTGAGCCATTCTTACAGGGACTAACCCTTTTGAAATCCACGTTCCCAGGTGCCAGCCAAGGGCAAACCTTGCAAGCAGGCCTAGGGATAGCAGACATAGGCCTGCTATGTTAATTCTTTTCTGCATAATAGTTTTACCTATTTCCTTTTTGAGACATCTGATTTTGTGTATAGATGACAACTCTAAAGAGAAATTTGGCAGTTTCCTAACTAATTTTATTGTGCATAACTTTTCAAAGTGGGCATACTTCAGAGCAGAGCCTTATTTATGAGTCATCTCACCATCTCCATCACCCATACAAACCCTTGTGTTAGTTGCTAATGTACATCACATTCAAATGGTGCTCCATGCATTGTAGTCTCACACTGAACCAACATCCTAAAGATTTGATTGGTTTATTTACCCACAATCTCATAATCATAGCTCTTCTTTCATAGTATATAATGAAAACAAAATATAAAGTGAGATTAGATCTCAATTACC
Source organism: Ceratotherium simum simum (assembly GCF_057802395.1). Lineage (NCBI taxonomy): Eukaryota > Metazoa > Chordata > Mammalia > Perissodactyla > Rhinocerotidae > Ceratotherium > Ceratotherium simum. The sequence goes on from NC_141908.1 coordinate 15,303,422, forward strand.
AATAAATGCAGTTATCTAAAACGCCTGGAAATAGGCTATGCTAATTTAAAATTGTCAGTTTCTTTTGAAAATACTCATATCTCATAAAGAAATCAGCAGAAGCATGACAACTTGAAGACACGATTGGGTGTCTTCAACTGCTAGATGCAAAGTGAAAATATTAATTCAATGATGTATTTAGAAACCTAGAGTTTAGCATTTTATCAGAGGAATTGTTTCCTAACTTTCTAAATAATAGTTATAATACTAAACTCTCTTGTGTTTTACAGTAAATATGCCTGCCATCTATTTATATTTGCACGTTGTAGCAGGTTTCCAGTGTTTTCCTCCACTTGACTACTAACCGTCCTTGTTTATTCCCTGTTGACCATGTTCATTGGTCATTAAACTAAGCCACAGCCTACATTCAACAATCTACAGGCATCTGCTTCTCCTCAACGAACACAGATAGTGGGTATATTCAGGAGAGTTGAGAACCTGGGGTGTTTTCTTGCATAAGATACTGAAATAAGTACTATAGTTTTCAAACTTTTTTTCCAGAGGAAATCTGTTTTCAAACAAACTCTCACCTGGAAGTCCAAGTAAAAAGTAAAAATCAGAGGTGCTGAAGAGCAAGTGATGGGGGAGGCCCAAAGCTGCGCTCGCTTCCTCTCTTCATTTTCCTCTCCCAGCAGCTCCTAAGTCACAATGGCAGCTTTTTAGAAAATAATCTGAGCACTGTTTACTCTATTCAGAGCCTAGCATTCATGCGTTTATTAATCTGCAAAGATATTAATTTGTTCACGGTCACAGAGCTCACTTAGTGGATGAACCAGATTCAAGTTGCCCTGACTCCAGAACAGAACATGACAATACTGGACTTCCCCACTGTTTCTGAGGTGATTGGACCTGACTCCAGTTTCGCCATTCAGAGATGGAGGAAAGGAGTCCCGGAGAGGTTAGTTTACCTGGAAGACTTCTTTGCTGTTTGGTGTGACCTCACACGTGAGTTTAGGTTTCTTTACTCCCAGGACATGAATTGGCTACTCAACCAGAACAGTGTTTTTGCTCCTCTTCAAGTCACTCTTCATTCTTCTTAAATATATGTTTTCTCCCCTCCTCTTTTTCCCCATATTTTATTTTATTTTTTTTTGTGAGGAAGATCAGCCCTGAGCTAACATCTGTGCTAATCCTCCTCTTTTTGCTGAAGAAGATTGGCTCTGAGCTAACATCTATTGCCAATCCTCCTCCTATTTTTTTTTCCCCCAAAGCCCCAGTAGATAGTTGTGTGTCATAGTTGCACATCCTTCTAGTTGCTGTATGTGGGACGCGGCCTCAGCATGGATCCAAACCCGGGCCCTCAGTAGCAGAGCGCGTGCACTTAACTGCTAAGCCATGGGGCCGGCCCTCCCCTTGTATTTTATACTCACGCTTATGTCTTTTGTCTGTAAATTTCAATCACCAGCATCATTACGTGAGAATCAGCAAGTCCCTTGTGCAGTGTAAATTAATACTCATAAAATGATATAAGGAGAAAAAGAGCCTCCTTTTATCTATACTCTGGTCTGATAAATATATGTTACAGTAAATTACCTAATTAAATAAGCATAACATGAAAATTAGATGTTTGTTTCTATATGTCTTTGAAGAAGTAACCATTTTCCTTTCTGTGCTATTTATTATCCCCTCAATTTGCAAAAGCTGAATAATCAGGAATTCCACACCATGGCTGTAATTGCAAGCATATCCACTAAGTGCCGATGTGGGATATTTTGTTGCTGAGCTTGTTAAAAGTGACAACTTTTTCTTTTGTTTTTTTTCAGTAGTTAAGTTGGCCTATATAATCATACCACACCCTTATCAGCACAGTATTGTTCTCTAATATGTATTGTTTCCTTTAGTAGTCCAATTACTTGACAAACAACAATGATGACAATGACAATAACCGTGATAATAGGTAAAGTTGATTGTCTGCATACCACGCGCCAGGAGTCATTGTTAGCACTTGAAGTGCATTGTTTCATTTAATGATGTCAAGAAAATTACTTAAACCTTTCTGAATGCCTCAAAGACAAACTAATCCAACTCGTGGGTACTTGCCCTTATCCAAAGTTCTGCATCACAGAAGTCTGGACTGCACACTCATTTGCTGTACACCATACTACCTTGGACCGTTACCTAACCTCTCATCTCCAGCCACTTGTGCAATAAACAATACATTTGTTTATCAGGAAGACGGAAACTCAGTGGTTTCTTTTCCCATGATCTCTCTGATTTACCACATATCACCTATCTCCAGGTTCTGCAAATTTTATCTACTAGATCAGGGCTTCTCACACTTTATGATGCATGTGAATTCCTCGGGGGACCTGTTAAAATGCAGATTCTGAATCAGCAGTTCCTGGAGTATGTCCAGAGATTCTTCATTTCCCACAATTTTTCAGATGATGCCACGCTGCTGATCCAGGGACCTCACGTTGAGTGAAAAGGTCTTCAGCAATTCTAGAATTGATCATTTACCCCCCATCCTTGGTTACTGTCTTATGTGAGAGGGAGTGAGGGCTAGGTCTGTGGATGAGTTCGTGGAATAAATCCCAACATGCCAATGTTTTGTCACTTGCTCAGTAATTACCATTACTCTTCCTTGTCCTTCTTCCCTATAAAGCTTGTAAAGCTCTAGTTAGGCAAGAAATGTACTCCTCTGTTACTCGAGTAGCAGAGCATAGACTTCCAAGTCCTTACTTTTGCGTGGCAGATCATGATCTCTTATGAGTTTTTCAGATAAACTATTCCCAAGTATTTGTATTGATGGCTCTTAACCCAGATGTCTGTATGTCTTAACCTGGTGAAGATTCTGATTCCAGAAGGTTTCTGAGGGGCTTTTAGACAAGAGCCTGATGAAATCTGTATGACGGGCTGGTTGATTATTAGTGACCCTCAAACTGCAGCTAATTTTCCAAATATATAATGGTGAACCCCCTCTGACCCCCACAGCTTATCTCACTGTCCCTTGGCACCTACTTAATCCACTTTCTTATCCTTAAGGATGGCCCTGCCTGGAAATGCTTTGCTAATAGAACAAAGTGCATGGATCCATGGCAGCCTGTGGAAAGATGCCATTAAAAAAAGATTAAAAGGGGCCAACTCCGGTAGCCTAGTGGTTAAGTTCAGCACACTCCACTTGTGCAGACCTATACTGCTCGTCTACCAGTGGCCATGCTGTGGTGGCAGCTCACATACGAAAAGAGGAAAATTGTAGCAGATGTTAGCACAGGATGAATCTTCCTCAGGGAAAAAAAAAAAAAGATGAAAGGGCCAGGTGTGGTGAAAAAACATTATGGAAAATTTTTAATTCTTTTAATTAGTAAGTTAAGGACATGCAAATGAAAAGATTTGGTCAATAAAAGAATAATACTCAGTATTGCTGAGGATATGAGCAACCTTTAGTATATTGCTGGTGTATAAATAAGTTAAAGGAAAATTGGAAATATATATTACATACATTACAAATGTGCTTGCTCTTTTCCATGCCCACCAGTTCAACTACTGAGAATTTATCCTAAGAAATTATTAGGCAAATGTGAAAATATAATTTATGTATATATATTTAGATAAACACAGGGTGTGTGTAAATGGCATTTCTCAAGATAGTGAAAACTTAAAAATAAATAAAACATTTAAAAATATGGAAATTATTACAATATTATGTTGAGCCGTATTGAAATAATTGGTATTTGATTACTTATGATCTGAAAAGAATGGCACTTTTGTATGGTTCAATTTAATAATTATAGTACATATAAATAATCGAATATCAGTACATCATTAAAATGTACTTGTATATGTGTTATGTACATAGAAAATATATGTGGAAGACTTTCAACGAAATGCCAGAGTTATTTATATCTGAGTGTCGGGATAATACTTACCTTTTTTTTCTATATTTTATAAGTTTTTTCTCAATAAACATGGGCAAATGTGTAATTTAAAAATAAATAAATAAAAAGGCCAGTGTTGAGATAACCAATTAGTAATTTTCTCACATTAACAATTTTAAGCTCACTTCCAGTAACTCAAAGTTGGGAGTACTTCAAAGTATTTTCTGCAGATGGTGACATGATAATATGTGTTATTAGAAAAAGTAATTTCAAGTTATTGTATTGGAATTCAGTAATTACTTTTTCAATAAAGAAGGTGAAAACTATTAAAGCAAAAATGTGAAATAAATTAGCTTTATATCTTACACTCAATTAAACTATCATAGCAAGAAGGTATGAATTAAGATAATTTGAGGATAAGAATAAGGCTTTACAAAGCAGAGATTTAACGCTCTTCTAAAATCCATTAAAATACTCCAAAAGATCATAGCAAAGCAGGTAGCCCACAAAAGAGTTCAGAGAAATTGCAAGTGAATGCTAAATAGGGAGAGAGAGAGTTTTCACCTCAGAAGTCTTAGGAGATCACGCACAAAGTAGCTCAAGCATGCAAAGCATAGCTTGGTGACAGTGGTCCTAACAGTAAAGCTGAGTGTTCCATTGGCTTCACCACCTTAGAGAACAGTAAGATAGTCCTGTTCCTCAGGTGTGCATTGTCTCAAGGAATCCTCATACGATTTGAGCAGTCACTGATATGTGAGCATTTAATTTATTATAAAAGTGTGCTCAAAAATAGTAAGCTCTTGCCACTCCCCTGCGAAAAACTCGCCCATGCCTTCCTACTGCGTTTGGAATAAAAATGAGATTCCTTACTGGGACCCAGAATGCTTTATAGGCTCCAGGTTTTGCCCGTCTCTCCAATGTCACCCTCCATCATTCACACTGGCTTTCTTCTCTCTGCTTTAGAATAGGCTGAACTCATTCCTGCCCCCATGCTTTTGTGCTCACTGTTCCCTCCACCAGGAATATTCTTTCTCCTGTTCTTTGCAGGGCTAGGTCTTTGTTATTCAACCTGGGCTCAAATGTCACCCCTTAGATTTCCCCAACCACCAAGAAAATCAAAATAATCCCCCACTCTTACCCCAGCCATTCCCTATCATACCATTATTTTTATGTTTAGTTTCCTTCACAGTACGCATCACCAACTGACTCTCCCTTTTATCTGTGAACTCCACCAGAGACAGTAGGATGTATCCCCAGTTCCTAGAACTATGCCTGGCATATAGATGCTCAACATGCTGTTGAATAAATGCCATGGCCACTATGGGAAAGGTCTAGATTGTTTCATTTGTGTGGTTAAAATGGTTGAGGGGAGCAGTTGTGAAAAGATGGAGAGTCCATGGATCCTGACTTTCTGCAGAGTCCTGCCCCAGGGGACTTTCTTGACCAAAACACCATACTTCTGTTTGGTTCTTCCGGGGTTTGTTTGTTTCACTTCACTTTGATATGAACTAAATTACCAGTAACCAGATGGGTGCTCAATGCTCTTTTGTGTCACTTTTGATACAATCAACATCTGGAGGTTCTGGAATGAACTTCTAAAGAGACATTTCCCTACCTGAGAATTATTGTGTTTTTTGCATATTTTCAATGGCTTTTTAAAATAAAAATTTACTTTATATAATCTGGGTTATAGAAATTGTGATTTTTTTTTCATTTTCTAAACATGATGTTACACTTCAATATTCCTTTAATTCTTTTCAAAACACACCCTGGCCCAATTCCAATACTCCTCACCATCTGCGGGCACCTTCTTCATGCTCTCCACTCCCTCACCTTGAGAATCACTGAAGCAGAGCAGTGTTTCCCCAACCATTATCCTCTTATCCTTGAGGGTGCTTAGATGTATTTTTAGGAGTCCTTCCAAAGGGGTATGATGCATCAAACAGAAGTTTGAGAATCACTGAGGGAAAAAGTTAAATAAAGGAGGACTTACATTTAAAATGCTAATATCTCTAGGAGAACAAATGTTCCATCAGCCATTTATACTATAGAGTGATTTAACTTAGCTTATTTTTCCCCTATTACACAGCTGAGACTAGCTACTCTGTGAAAATCAAAGCTTTGCTGGAAAGGAGAACAGTTAATTTCAGATCATGAAGCTACCGCTCTTGTTCTTCAAATAGGAGTGGCTGGGCACAGGGTATTGGCACGAGAAAGAAGGAGGAAGGGATATGAAAATGAAAGTGGGGTTTTGCGTGCTAAGACCAACTGTCCTTTTAAATATTATTTATTGGTCTTGAGTTCAGGAAAATAAAAATAAATTAAAAAAAAAAATGGAATTACCTTCTTCCACTTTTTTATTGCTGCCAGAATCTGAAATTTAGACTATTCTCCTTAGTGGTTTACTTAATTTCTTAATAGTTTAAGTCAACTTTCATAGGTTAACATGTTAAAACTAGGCTCCAAACGTAATGGCATTAGTAAAGCAAAATGCATTCTGAATTTCAAATCCAATCTACAAATTCTTTACCTCCTTAGACTGTAATCTCTCAAGGATGGGACTCCATTTTCTTCATTGCTGAACTCCCAGGGCCCTATAAATTGCCCCTAGAGTATATTCTCTTTGAACACTTTTGAGCTCAGAGGTTGCGATTTGGAGACACAGATGCTTGTATGTTGACACCTGTTTCAGGTTTTCTAATTTAAGGAGCTGTGCATGTCTGTGTGGATCATGTGGCTCAAAGATGGTGTCTGACATTCCTGTCTCAGTCACTGTCCTCTCGCCTGCATGGAAGAGGCTCTTTCTACACCAGAGAACAGAGGGCTGCATTGGGTGTCACTCTCGAAGCAGGCAACAGTAAGACTTAGCCATGAGCAGAGCTGCCAACGACAACTTACGTGATTAACAGGCAGAAGGACACCTACCATAGTGAGAGACAGCCATTTCTCACCTCAGACCAGGCAGCAACTTGGTAAGGGAAATTTCAGGGGGAGAAAAACCAAACACGCCCTATTTCTATCGCTTCCGCCAAATAAGCAGCATGCTTTCTATCCTTACGACCTTCATAAAACGGACAAAACTCAAAAATACAATAGGAGGTGGGAAGTGGTGTGGATAAAAAACTCAGCTGTGTATTTGCTTCAATCATTCAGCGACCAGTAAGGAGTCCCACACCACTCTCCCTAGAAGGTCACTAAGTTATTGCAGCTGCAAGGTGATTGGACGCAAGGGAAAATAAATGAAGCAACAATACAACTCCAAGGGTGGAAAAGACTTGTAAAAAGTTTACTAAGTCTCCCCCTCGAAAAGATTACTAGCTTTTCAGCCCTTTATACATATTGTAAGGGCAGAGAAGAGTACTGTGAATACTTTCCTTTTACAGCTCAATCTAATTTGGCGTGCTATTATAATTTCTGGCTCAGTTAGCAAATGACTGGAAATACTGTTTTCTGTAATTTTCCCTAAAATGTGACAGTTCTATAAGTTGTTCTATTGATGTACTTGAAACCAACCCAAGATGGGAGTGACTATTATTCTTAATTTTTATTACCAAGGAGATTTTATTGGTGCCTGTGTGGAACTACCTGAGTGGCTATCTACATACTGTGATTATGGATTTGGGGAAAGAATGACTTCACCAATTTTAGGAATGAAGATGCCTAGAATTCTACCATTAGAGATTAGCAAATTGGGATCAACCTTGTGTCCTCTGGAATAATATTTTTCTATGTGAATATACTTGAGAAGGTTTTAATAAGCAATCACTACTGATATCTTCACATTAGAAGGGGCATGATTATTTTGAAGTCCCTGGAGGGAAGGGAGAAGGGAAGGCAGGTTTAAGAAGAGATAGAAGAAAATTTTTAAAAACTGGCTTAAGTTTTGAAGAAAGGAATTTAAGACAGGTGTTGTTGTTCCTCATAAACAGAGCGACGTTGGGTAAATTACATGACCTCTTTGATGATTCTTATCTGTAAAGTGAGCGATAGAAGATGGAGTCAAAACGACAGGAAAGAAAGCCAAAAAGGCCACATTATCAGGTTGGCCATCTCTACAGATCTCTACAGGACGGTTTCCTGATCCCAGTGGGCCTCCTGAGAACCCTGCTATTGGATATCTCAGAAGTTCCCCCTCAGCTCCAGACCACCATTGTCAGTGATGGCCTCAGAGGCATCAACTTCCCCGCCCTGGGGTTGTGTGTCTACAAGGGTGAGGTGCTGTCAGTTTACCTTGAAAGAGAAAGTCTTCACACAGCAGGTCACTACAGCAGTGACTGGAGTAAGAGGTAGGATAGGGGGTATTTTAACTGGCACAAAACAAACGCCAGATGCGCTTATTTTGTGTCTATGTGTTTAGTTATTTAATATCTGTTTCCTGTCTCTATAAACGTAAGCTCTGTGAGAGCAGGCCAATTGTTCTCACTCATTCTTGTCATACCTATTCTTAGTCTAGACTTGCTGAATAAATGAAAGAACAAAAATAGTTGCCTTTATAGTTTAACTATGAATGTTTTTGTGTGTATTTTAATTCTGAAATGCTTATTTTTGTTGCTGTTTTGGTGTGTTTTATCATTGGTTGTTAGTTTACTTCTATTTAAGCACCTTCCCTTTTTCAATTAATTCTGTTTTTACCATTTTTGCTTTGACACAATTTTGTACTGCCAATAACTGAGTTAAAGGTCTTTTCAAATCTTGTTTACTTTTAGATGCTTTAATTTAGTTTTTATAGTATACCATTAAATTTCTTTAAATCCTTACTAAACTAGCTTTTAATTTTAATGATTTTGCTCACAGATCCTTTTTGTTTCCAATTTGTACTTTAATTTTCCGTGTAAAGGAAATGGTTTATGTTTTTGGATTAGCATATTTTATCACCGTTGTCTCGTTTAATCATTATATAGACACTGAATGGTAGAAATGATGGGGAGAACTACGCTCCCTCCCTCTTCTTGTGACCAGAAAGCTGAGGAGTGTTTTCACACTGAAGTCCACTGCTCCTCACTCTGTGTTCTTTCCACTGTGCTACGTGGGGGGCATTGAGTGAAATTAGTGAAACCAGCTAATTTGAAAATACTGAAATTATTCTCAAGAAAAGCTGGGATATGGTAACAGTTATTTTAAGGATGCAGTTAACATAAAATGCTACTATAGTCACTACCCACTTAATTACTTACTTTTGCGTAATCCGTTTACTATGGATCTGAATGCTCTAAATCTGTAAACATGACAATAAAATGAAAAGAGAAGTTAAACTGGTCTTGATAATAACTACACTCAGTGGATCATCTGATTTCCATGTCCCCTCTAAAGCAGTCAGTATAACTCTTGTTTTTCTCCCCTACTCAAATGGGTGCCTTCAGATTCTACAAACCCAATATTGTAATTCTAAGGCATTTTTTTTTTCTCTAACTTTTTGTAAGAGCCGAATGTAAAGATGAGGAACTGTGGCATGGTTAAATATATATATTTATACACACACACATATATATACACACACAATATAGTATATTATATAAATTATATATACATGCACACACACATATATATATATATCTTAACCTTTATCTCTCCTCATCTACAAAACAAAAAGGAAAATAGAATACTAGTAATTCTCATAACTAGTATGAAGATTTCATAGAAAATGTAGAACACACACACAGACGCACACAAATAATTTTAATTTAGTCTACTGAGGCTCAGCTGTCAGAGCTGACTTTGAAGAACTTAGTGACTTTGGGTCATTTTAATTCCTTTACTTTCTTCAGTTATGAATCGAGAGAATACCTGTTTTGGGGCTACATTTAAAGGGTTATTCTAAGGATAAAACAGGATAATGCATTTGTGACAAAGATTTAAAGAATGAAAAGTATCTTACAAAATTTAATGTCCCTTGTAAAAACAAAAAAACAATTGTATTTTCTTATTAAGAAAGTGATATATGAGGATTATGGGGAATTTGGAAGACGCGAGTAAGGAGCAACAAATGTGGATGGTCGTGGACACTCATTTCTTTCTCCCTTTCAGGTGTTGAGCAAGAAGCTGGCTCCACAGACCTGAGATAACTCAGTGGAATAGCGGGCAGATAGTGGAGGCTGAGCTCATGAGACTTGACCCTTTTTTAAAAGATCATGTTTTGTATCAAGATGCTTTCATTATTGTGTACTTACCTAGACATTCCCTGCTTCCCTTTCTCTACATATGTAGACTATCACAGCAGTGGGGTTCTCTCTACCAGGATGCTTTTCACAGCATGTCAAGCTCTGCTGGTTCCAGCATATCTCTTGGTGGAAAAACAATATGGGCTTCTGTATCATCTGCTCTGAAACTGCTATCAATGAATCTTTTCACATGCCTGCACCATGTCACAAAGAGTGGGTATACCTGTGCTTCTTTGTGCAAAGATAAATGAATACATGCATAAATAAATATTAAGCTGTGAATCCCATAATCCATAGATAATCACTTACTGACATTTTTAACAGCATTTTGAATTCATCTGGAAACATTCAAGCATATACTAAAAGCAACTTGCCTCTGTGAGCTTTTCTAATCCACTATATAGCAAACTGATAACAGTGATGTAAAAAGGAGATTTAGAAAAACCAGAACTTTTTGCCTCTGAAGTGTGTGTGTAGAGAGATTTCAGTGGTTGAATGGAAGTTTCTTGGTATTGTTATGCCCTCTCTGTAAAAAGTTATTTTGTGTTTATTCACTTGTTTTTTAATTTTATTCAACTATTTTTTGTTAACTACAAATAGATAGCACTTTGTGAGAATCTAAGAGTGGTTAAAAAAGGGGAAAAAAAAGATGTTAAACACATTCCTTGCCTTCTGAAACTTGTATCCTAGTGGGAGAGACAAGACAAGCACACGAGAATTAAATATTTCATTCTCCATTTTCTTTTTAGTAGTTGACAATGGTACTTAGAATATTCTTCGCAATAACACTGTAATGTTCTTGACTTAAAAAGTGTCTAATATCTGTCCTCAACATGTGCAAAATTCTCATTCATAATAACTCAAAATAAGAATTTATTAAAGTAATTTAACTAGGTAGCTCATTAATTTAAAATGTCCTTCTCTTATGTCGATAGATTAACCAACCTATTGCAAATATTTAAGACATCTTACTTGCATATAATCTAACAAAATTTCTAATAATTATAATAATAATGACTTTCAAATACTAAAGCATCTTTGTTGAGGAATATAAAATCTAGATAAATGTATTCATAATTTAATGGTGTGTTAAGGTAACAGTAGTTGAACACTGAAAGTTAAATGGCACTTCATACAACAACTGGCTAAATTTTGTTTTAATATATAAATATATTGTCTTTTGGTATTTCTTGAATCCAAATTCTCTCTTGTACCCTAAGGCATTAAAACAATGATTCTAACTTCTGAAATTAGATTGGTGCTTACTTTGACTAATTATAGGTCTTTTAGATTTTCCAAGGAATATACAGTTCACACATAAAGGAGGTTCCATGGGAAAAAAATGAAGTATAATAATTTATCACTTGCCTGTTTTCTCAAAGTAAAGCTATAGTAATGGCTAGTGGAGTTAGATGACAAAACATCCTGCATTATCTCATTTGATCCTGTGAGTTAGGCAGAACAGATCTTTCTTTCCTTCTTTCTTTCTCCCTTCCTGCCTCCCTCCTTTCCTTCCTTCCTTCCTTCCTTCCTTCCTTCCTTCCTTCCTTCCTTCCTTCCTTCCTTCCTTCTTTCCTCCCTTCCTTCCTTCCTTTCTTCTTTTCTCTTTCTCATGTTATCCTCAGGAGAAAATAGCTTTGGAATTATGGATAACCATGGTCACAAAAGAATGAATGGCTACATCCCACCTGATGAAATAACAATACTGGCAGAACTCCAGGGTGCTAATCAGATAATTTTAGTGCAGTTCTGAGTATCCCTAATTCCAGAGTATAGTAAGAGGGGAGTTATCACAGGTCAGGGCATGTCATTAACAGGCCATAGAATCAAATGGGATGTAAGGTCATTAAGCTTATGCTGGGCTATAAAGAATGAACAGATAGATTGGACAGTGTCAAAATTAACAGTGTGTTTGAAAGGATTCAGTCATGAGTTCAAGTTTCATAAGATATGAAGGGAGTAGGCCCTCTAAAAAACCCCTAGATATGATATAACTTTGATGAGAAGCTGTTTAGGACCTTGGCTAGCTCCCAGGAAGTGGGTTCTTATTTTGTTAACACTAAAAGTCATACTGGAACATGTATATCTATACATAAAGATCTTCAGACGAGTCTGCTTGTCTAAATGATTTTTCTTGTGAGTACTTGGCTTAATCTTTATGAAACAAAGAGTTCCTCATTCACAAGAAGAGTACTTAGTCTTCACATCCACGTTCAGGAGAGAAAGTTAAGTCTTTTTCCTTGCCTAGAAGTTCCACAAGAGTATATACTAATTAGAAGACCATCATTGTGGTTGCAACAGAGGAGCTGTGTACTCTGCAACACTGGATGTCTCAAGCCCCAAGGTATCAACTCCACTGGCCTGAAGATAGAGGCCAGGCGCATACACGGACTCCAAGACAGATGCTGTCTGCCATTGAATTAACCAAAGTCCTGCAAATTTTTACAGTAACATGTCTAAGAAAGGGGAGAACAGATTATACATTATTTTTAAAAATAATATAAGTAATTGTGACACTGTTAAATTGTGCATTGTCTTCCATTCAATTAAATTCATGATTTGTTTTAATATGCTAGAATCCTGTGGCAGAGGCTGTCAAAACCCAAATCTTCATTTTATCTTCCACCTGAGCAGCTCCTTTAGCATTAGGTGCTGCCGTGCGACCAAGTTCAGACCAATAGAACTTTCATGAAAGTGACATGTAACACTTCCGGACCTGGCCCATGCACTCTCCCATGCTATCTTCCATGATTTCTCTTCTTTTCTCATCTCCCAGTTTGGTTAATGCAGGTACAGTGGAACACTCCAAGACTATACAGCTTAACAAAGCCATTAGATGGAATAAGCCTAGAACTCTAAATAAGTGCATAGAGCAGAAACAACCTTCTTCTCTGTGCAACCTAGATTGACGATAACATGACTAGGAAATAAACCTTTATTGCATTAAGCCACCAAACTTGGGGTTGTTATAGATTTAGCCACTGCAACTAATGTGATATGACTTAATATATGTTTTTGAATATGAGTTATATGATCAAATCACATTATATGAAAGTGAAGGTCCCAAATATGACCTATAGCTCTTGCATTTTAATAAGCCAAACCTTTGCATATATAATACACTTGAGCATCTTGTACTTTGAAAATCAACTATGATCTTCTTGGTACCGATTTTGTCTGTTCAGGTTGTATAACAAAAATACCACAGACTGGGTGGCTTAAACAACAAATATTTATTTCTCACAGCTCTGGGAAGTTCAAGATCAAAGTGCTGCTAGATTTGGTGTCTAGTGAGGGCCCGCTTCCTGGTTCATAGATGGCTGTTGATCCTCTCACTGTGTCCTCACATAGAAAAAGGAGAAAGGGAAATCTCTGGGTTCATTTTATAAGGTCACTAATTCCATCCATGAGGGCTCCACCCTCATAACCTAATCACCTCCCAAAGGCCCCACCTGCAAATACTATCACATTGGGGTTTAGGTTTCAACTTAGGAACTTTGGCGGGGGACACAAATATTCAGTCTATAACAGATTTTCAGATCCTTTTTTCAAGTATTGCATTTGGATATACTATTCCTACTAAATTATATTTCTTCTAGATAAAGTTTAGGAAAGCTGGCAATTTTCCCATTTTAGTCTCTAATATTAAGCCACTTATTACAGTTATCAATGCAAGTAAAGAAAGATGTTTGACCAGAAACAATTGGCTGGGAAGAAGCAGCCATTTCAGAAATGCCGAATGACTTGTATTGAAATCCTTTATGACAGAGCTTGAGAAATAAATGTAAAATAGTGTTTAAATCGTCATCTCAACACGGCGAACAGTAATAAATATGAGACCAAAAGCAGTAAATATTTAAATGATGACTTTACATCTCTTAAATGCAGTATAATGTCCTGGCTATATGGTAATGACATCATTAAACAGAAATGCATTGATCTGCAGTACCAAGATGTTTTATAGTAACTTCTGTCAAGTGACATACCCAAAGAGCTCCCGGTCCTTTAAGTAGACTCATACACACCTACAATTTGGTGACAGGTTCTGCCTAAATAATTGTAGGGGAATGGTAAAGCATGGACTTTAGGGTCAATAATCTGAAGATCCAAATTTGATTTTTTCCTGTCTTTTATTAGTTATTTAACATTTTCTGGGTTTCAGTTTCAATACCTCTAAAATGGGAATAATAGGGTTTATTCTGAATATGTTCAAGAGTGATGTAATTAAATAAATGCAATATATTACTTATAGGGATGATAAATTCAAGAAGATATTATTGATATCATCATTATCACCATCAATCATCATCATCATCATATTTAAGCAATATTAAGAGATTATGTTTGTAACAGTAGACTTAGTCTTACTGTTGGGTTCAGAAGATCATAGTTGATTTTCAAAATATAAGATGCTAAAGTATATTATGTATGCGAAAAATTTGACTTATTAAAATGCAAGTTCCATTGGTCATGGTCAGGACCTTCAGTTTCATATAATGTGATTTGATTATATAAATCATATTCAAGGGCCGGCCGTGGCTTAGCGGTTAAGTGTGCGCTCCACTACTGGCGGCCTAGGTTCGGATCCCGGGCATGCACTGATGCACTGCTCATCCGGCTATGCTGAGGCCGTGTCCCACATATAGCAACTAGAATGATGTGCAACTATGACATACAACCATATACTGGGGCTTTGGGGAAAAAAAAGGAGGAGGATTGGCAATAGATGTTAGCTCAGAGCCAGTCTTCCTCAGCAAAAAGAGGAGGATTAGCATGGATGTTAGCTCAGGGCTGATCTTCCTCACAAAAAAAAAAATAAATAAAAAATTAAAAATAAAAAATAAATAAAATAAATCATATTCAAAAATATATATTGAGTCATACAACATTAGTTGCAGCAGATAATCTATAACAACCCCAAGTTTAGTGGCTTAATGCAGTAAAGGTTTATTTCCTAGTCATGTTATAGTCAATTTAAGTTGAATAGGGAGGAGGGTTATTTTTGATTCATGCACTTATTTAGAGTTCTAGGCTTATTCCATCTAATGGCTTTGTTAAGCTGTATAGTCTTGGAGGGTTCCACTGGACCTGCATTAATCAAACTAGGAGGTGAAAAAAGAAAAGAAATCGTGGAAGATAGCATAGGAGAGTGCATGGGCCAGGTCTGGAAGTGTTTTATGTCACTTTCATGCAAGTTCTAGTGGTCTGAACTGGGTCACATGACTGTACCTAATCCTAAGGGAGACTGGAACACAGAGTCCACCTATATGAACTATATATTACTCATGAAACTTAAGGTTATATATATATTTTTAAAGATTTTATTTATTTTTTTCCCCCCAAAGCCATAGTAGATAGTTGTATGTCATAGGTGCACATCCTTCTAGCTGCTGTATGTGGGACTCGGCCTCAGCATGGCCGGAGAAGCGGTGCTTCGGTGCGCGCCGGGGATCCGAACCCGGGCCATCAGCAGCGGAGCGCGCACACTTTTTTTTTTTTTTTTTTTTTTTAAGATTTTATTTATTTTATTTTTTCCCCCCAAAGCCCCAGTGGATAGTTGTGTGTCGTAGCTGCACATCCTTCTAGTTGCTGTATGTGGGACTCGGCCTCAGGATGAACGGAGAAGTGGTGCCTCGATGCGCACCCGGGATCCGAACCCGGGCCGCCAGCATCGCAGCGCGCGCACTTAACCACCAAGCCACGGAGCCGGCCTAAGGTTATATTTTGTTTGCCCCCTCAGGTTTTGGACTTACTTAGAATCCATTACCCCTTTCTTCCTTCTTCTTTCTCCCTTTTGGAATGGGAAAGTTTATCTTATGCCTGTCCCACCATTGTATTTTGAAAGCACATAACTTGTTTGGTTTCACAGGTTCATGGCTGGAGGAGAATTTGCCTCGGGATGAATTGCACCTTGAGTTTCCTCCATATCTGATTTAGATGACATTTAGATGAGACTTTGGACTTAGACTTCCAAGACAATTTTGGGACAAGTTAAAACTTTTGGGGCTATTGGGATGGAATGAATGTATTTTGCATGTGAGAACATGAATTTTGAGATGCCGGGGCTGGAATGTTATAGACTGAATGTTTGTCCCCACTCTTAAATTTATCTGTAGAAACCTAATTCTCAAGGTGATAGTATTTGGAGGTTGGGCCTTTGGGAGGTGATTAGGAAACAAGGGTGGAACTCTCATGAATGGGATTAGTGCCTTTATAAACAGACCCCAGGGAGCTCCTCTCACCCCATCTACCCTGTGAGGACGCAGTGAGAAGACAGCCATCTATGAACCAGGAAGTGGGCTCTCATCAGAAACAGAATCTTCTGGCACCTGGATCTTGGACTTCCCAGCCATTAGAACTACGAAATAAATGTTTGTTGTTTAACTACCTGGTTTATGCTAGTTCAGTTATAGTAGTCTGAAGAGACTAAGACAGAAATCTCTCCAAAGATGTCTGTGGGTAACATGTTCCTAAGGGTCATGATTTGTAGAGTACAAAACCCATGGAAGTCCTAGGGAGAGCTGAAGTGGGAAGAGAGGCAGCCACTTCTAGCACAGGGCAGTATTGCCTAGGGCATAGAATTATAGGGTTTGAACATGACTTTTTGGTCTTTTCCTCTTTTTTATATTAAGAATTTCAAAAAATAGATGAGAATACAGTCATTAAAAATTACCCATTAAAAATGGGTAATAAATTTACCCATTTTCAGAGAGTCTGTCCCATTGGCTTCTGAAGAAAAGAACATCTTAACATATTGTATAAAGCCTGTATCAAGTGATTTTAATCCAATAATAGCAACTATAGTTTATATACTACATAGCTTATAAAACATTTTCATATATATTTTATCTTTGTATAATTCTATGTGGTAGGAATTATTATACATATTTTTTTTAATTACATGAAGACTAATCTTTAAATAGTCTTTTTGGCTACCACAATACCTTCTACCATCACTCTATCTCCTTTCTGACAATTTAGATTCCTTTTTCAGAACTCACAGTTCTGAACTCACAGTTCTGAACTCACAGCCCAGAGAGGTTTATCTACTCACCTTCCTCTCTACTACTCATCACTCTTATATTTTGTACTAACTTTAATTAATTTAAATCATTGAAACTTGAATGTGTTGCTTTAAAACTTGCTCTAATATCATTTACTTTATTTATCCAACAAACATTCTTTTTTTTTTTAAAGATTTTTTTTTTTAATTTATTTTCCCCCCAAAGCCCCAGTAGATAGTTGTATGTCATAGGTGCACATCCTTCTAGTTGCTGTATGTGGGACGTGGCCTCAGCATGGCCGGAGAAGGGGTGCGCGCCTGGGATCCGAACCCGGGCCGCCAACATCGGAGCATGCGCACTTAACCACTAAGCCACGGCACCGGCCCAACAAACATTCTTGAATAATTTCCTGTTTACCATAACGAGTAAGACCCAGGAAATACAGTTATTGATTGTGGTAAACTGAACTTCTGAAAAAAAAAAGAAGAGATTCTGATTTGTAGTGTTTGCCAATTTCTATGGTATAAATAGTCCCACCATAGATGATCCCAAGCTGCCAAAGATTTAACAAATAGCTCACAAAATTCTCATTACATAACTATCGGTTCTCCTGAGCTTATATATGCCAACTCCATCACACCACTGGCGGTGTCAATGCAGATCCAGTCCCAGCTCCCAAGGAGCTTATGGCATGATAAGAAAGATAAGCATTCAATTTAAGAAAATTATATGATGTTGGGTAATAATTGCTGTAATGAAAGTATGTGCTAGAAACAGAGACATCACATGAGTAGGAATGATCAATTATTTGGGAGATGAAAATCAGGGAAGTTTTCTTTGACAAAATACTTGAAGCTCTGCAACTTTAAGTCTGTGTGGGCTTTTTCCTTCTACATAAGCAGCAAAGGTCATTCAAGCAGACTGAGTGGTGGGTTGAAAGGCATGGATGTGTGACATGCCATGACATGGTTGTTTATCTATGGTGCAATGAGAGGATCTGCCAAAAAAGGAGAGGAAGCCAGGCATCAGGTCACTGAGGACTTTTTGTGCTTTCTCTAATTGTCTTCTAGTTGTTCACTCAATTAGATGAACTCCATGACAGCTAACATGTATCTGCATCTAATTTTTCCTCTAAAACACTGTCTAACTCTTTATCTATATCCATAGCTATATCTACAATCAGTGTGTTTTCCCTTAATGTCATCAAAACTCATTTCATTGTCAACTCCTCTGGGAAGATATTCCTGATCCCTTCTCCCCTTGCTCCCATTCTGTCCTGCTTCGTGCATCTAATCACAGTCACCTTACTCTCCTTTGGGGTAATTCTCATGTGACTCTGTGAATTTATTACCAAGATTGTAAATTTATTCATTTAGATGTCTCTCTCTGTCACCTGAAGTGGTAGTTCCTTGTTATCTAGGACTGCCTAATTGTTGTTTTTATTGCCAGAGCCTAAAACAGTGTGTGATATATCGGAGGCACCCAATTTTTATGAATTGTGTTGAATTAATGAGATGCTTCTTGATTATAATTCAAAAGGTTAAACAAAGAGTGCTGGGATTCTAATTATTGGAAATGTGAATATCCTCTATTTTCTGGCTTCACCTTTCTAGTTATTGCTGCCATATACTCAGAGAGAATGAGTTTTAAGAGTTCATACTAACATTGCTTAGAGGACAAAAATTTACTAGGCCCTTTCAGCCTTCTAGCACTTTTCCTCAGACTAAAATCTATCCAGCTTAAGCAAGATTACAGAGACGCTGATAAGAAGGAAGGATTTCCATGGTGCCCAGAAGTGGGATAGAAACGTTGATCCTTGAATTTCTGTGCATGGCTTAGGACATTTCTAAACGTGGCACCAACATAAGACTATACTCACCAGCTGCAGAAATCAACTTCCTTTTAAAATCAATGAATTTCAGTGCTGGAAAGGACTTTTAGATATTTAGATTGGCACATCTCAACGTGAGCGATACACTAGCTTGAACTCTAGAGGTAGACTCTCCTGGTATAGGTTACTACTAATCTTTCCTTGGACATCATGACATGTAGCTGATACATGTATAAAATGAGGATAATAATAGTAAGTAAATTATAGTGTTATTGTGAAGGCTAACCTAGATGATGCATATACAGTGTCCATCCTCTAGTCGCACCTCTATCTATGCTCTTATTGTATCATTGGAATCAAGGATGGGGATCAGGACCCAGACTGGCTGAATTCAAATTCCATCTCTCCCATTTACTGGTTGTGTCACATTAGGTAGGTAAGTCACTTGATCTATCTGGGTTTCAAATTTCTTATTCCTAAAATAAGAATTACAATAATACCTACCACAAAGGATTGCCGAGAAAATTAAGTTATATGATATGAAGAGTTCAAAACAGGGTCTGGCCCATAATTAATAGGAGATAAAGTTGAAAGATAGGTGAGCATTAGATCAAAGAAGTAATTGAATTTTATGCTTCAGTAAAAGAGGTTAACCCCTGTAGGGCTTCTATATTTTATAAATTCATATGAAGATTTGGCCCACTGATGTTGCTCAGTCATTGCTATTACTTATTCATTACCGGCACATCAATGAAGATCCCAACGCACTTATAGAGCACATATCACTATTTGTAATCATGACAAATATAGTCATTTCTGCTTCACAGTTAACTTCTGAACTTCAAAACTATGTTCAACATTTTGTAAATGTTTCTTCAATTTCCTTGTAAAAATGTTAAGCTAGTGTTAGAGTGTAGATTTGTTTTCCTTAAAATAAAATTATTTGACTATAGCAGAGTTCCCCAAAACATCCTGCCTCTTTATTCTTTTTCTTCCTTTAATAGGCAAGTGTGCCTTAAGATCATCTTCTTTTTTTTCCTGTCAGAGGTCCAAATATGCTGCACTTTAACAAACATGGTAATACAAACAAAGGCTCAAGGCCCCACTTACTGTTATACGCATAGGCTGGCTATGGCATGCGGTGAATGAAGAGCATTTGCTTGCCCAGAAACTGTTCAGACTTCATGAGATTGTCAATTTCACCATACATGTCTCTCGATCATTATAAAGTATGAGCTCCTTGAGGACAGAAATTCTATTTATCCATCCCTGAGTCCCTAACTCCTAGCACAGAGTATGACCCACAATGGGTGTGTTGAATGAATAAATATATAAATATAAATACTTGATGCTTCTTAGCCATTGGGTTACTGATGTTCACTTTTCTATTTGATTTTGTTTTCTGTGCACTGGCAGTTGACTATTTAAAGAACAAGCGACAAAAAATGGGGATTGTATCTATATGAATCACTCCATGAGCTGATTGTATTTGGATTTCAGTAAATTTCAGATCTAGGCTTTTGCAGTGATTTTCAAGGGAACTTACTAAGTTCAAATTCCTAAAATCAGACCACAAGTCTGCACTGCTTCTTTATGAAAACACAAAGGGCTTAGAAATGTGCTAAGAATGAAAATGCTTGCTTTGGTTTCCAATTATACCTCACCAGATAAAGGACATTAATCTAAGACCTGTTAGGCTTAGCTCCTTTGGGGAGAGGGTGTGGAAGAAACTAACGTTTATTGATTCTGTATCATGTGTGAAACCCATTATATATGTTCATTAAAAAAAATCAGGTTTGTTGAGTTATGATTTACACAAAGTAAAAGTCCATGATGAGGTTTGACAAATGTGTGTAGACATGTAACCACCACAGCAATTGAAATAAACACACTCCACACAAATATATCATCCCCAAAATTTCGCTTGTGCCTTTTTCTGGTCAAACTCCTATCCATGCTAGGTTAACTTGGACCAGATCCACTTGGTTCTACATCTTAGCATTTAGCTCAACAGGTGCTTAAAAAAAACTGTGAAGGAAAGCAGTTAATGCTTAGCCACCCTGAGATGCCCCTAACGCTATGGTCCACCCTGCCTCTTAAAATGAGATTGAGTCAGTACAATAATGCTTGTTTTAGCTGAAAATAAAGTATGAGGGGGAAAACTTAAGAAACACATTGAGGGCCGGCCCTGTGGCTTGGTGGTTGAGTGCGCGCGCTGCGATGCTGGTGGCCCGGGTTCGGATCCTGGGTGCGCATCGAGGCACCGCTTCTCGGTTCATCCTGGGGCCGAGTCCCACATGCAGCAGCTGGAAGGATGTGCAGCTACGACATACAACTATCCACTGGGGCTTTGGGGGGGGAAAAAAAAAAAATCTTTAAAAAAAAAGAAACACATTGAGATAGGGAAAATTAGTCCACATAGTATAATATTTACAGAGAAACCTCCCATATTGTGAACGAGGACGACAATTGTTTGCCAGCCAAGGTATATGCACCCCTCTGTCTGATAAAAGCTTGACTAAGACAAATATATGTTTTGTTTTGTTTTTAAAGAAAATAGAATAAATAAGACAAAGATTTGGTGCAATGTACTGTAAAAAAATAATTTTATGTTCCTCTGCTCTAAAAGATTTACATCCTGGCAGAGACTATTAGGGTAATCCTGATATAATGTGAGAATTGGGGAAAAATTCTATAAAGAGAAATCATTTACACTCTAGAATGAAGAATTTTCTTTAATAGTTAATCTTACTTGATACGTGTTATTAACCCTACTGTACTGGCCTAGGGATGAAGGGTGTTATAAGAAGTAACCTGCTTCCTTGGAAAAACCAGAAGTATCTATTATGTGCTTGCTATATGTTCAGGCCATGGGACTTACATATTTTTAAAAAGTTACAAATACCTAACATTTTATTAGCCTTAAATCAGATTAAGATTATGCATGACTATGGAAATATGCAATTCTTGGACGTGTTATATGGACTAAAAGTCACATGCTCCCCTTTCCGGGTCAACTCCGAGGGTCAAGTGGCATTAAACAAGTGGATTTCCCCCTATGCCAGGATGCAGTCTCCTTTCCTTTATTGACATATAGGTGTCATCACTAAAAGGAAAAGAAGATCCTTTCAGAAATAATTACTCTTTTTTTGCATCCAAGATTTTATCTATCTAAAATCTATTGCATTCTTTGAAGAAGAAGCCACACACTGACTTTGTCTTTCTCAAGTCATTTATTCTTATGAGGATGGACTCTCTCTGATGACCCTGTCTGCTGAATCAGTAAATGGATGATGAACCAGACAGGCAAAACAGTGAGGGGTATTCAGGTGACTTAGCTGTGAGGGAGCAGTCCAGGTGAGGAATGACTTACTTCTGAGGAGGGACTGATGCCCCCTGAGTACTGGCATCAGTCAGCCATACTGCACACCACTGCAGTTGTACCGATGTCTTATGCAACCAAAATCTTCACTGAAACAAATTCAGGATGTAATAAGTTGTCAGCTTCCTCTAGGTTAATACATAAGATGTGTGGAATCAATTCTCTGACAAAAGTTCAAGAGTTCAATTTTCCTTAGTTATTGCTGCTCACAGAATTTCTTCTCAATGTATTCTAAGTGAATTAGCTCTGAAGAATGACACCTACCAGCCACAATCACAAGAAAGTGGGTAAGTGTTTAGATACCACATAAATAACATAACATTGATATCCAAAGCGCTCTAGTCTACCTGACACTAACACATCTTTCCCCTATTGCAGTCATTTTTTTTTCATTTGATTTTATAACTACTTCTTACTAAAGGCTGTCAAGGAGACAATGCTGAGGCAAAACATTTTTTTTCACAATTTTTGATTATGTGAGTAGTTCCTGGAAATTCTAATTATTCTTTGTAGAGAAATGACCTACAGATGAAAGAAAAACAGCAAAATTTCTATAAGTGGGACCTAGGTTATAAAATAAATTCAGAGATGAAGAATAGCATTGCTATTCAAGGCCAAAGCTATGCTTTATGTAAAAGATTTTTGTATCTTTTATAGTCTCTGTTCTCCCTCCCTCTCCAATGACATAAACTTCCAAGTTGTATGTCTTCGTTTAGTGTTTATTTTCTATTTAAATATAAATTAAACTCCTTTAAGTGGAATTACTAGAACAAAGGGAATGCACATTTTTTGGTTTTAAAATATACTGCTATTTTTCTTTTGCAAAAGTTGGGATCAATCCATCTTCTTACCAACATTGTGTGAATATTGTTTCTCATGTCTCTCCTGTCTCCATGTAGTTGAATCACTGCTACTAGCATGTATGTAGATTCCTACACTAACATAAAAATTAATGTCATCCCTAAAATAACAGTACTATAGCATAGTTGGGATTTTTTTCCTTTCATAATATAAATCCCCCCGTCTCTATTACAGGGGAGCCTCCTAGGAGTATGAGGTTCCCTTGGCTAACACTTATCCACTGCTCTAGAGTCCCACTCCTGCTCCTCTCCTCCCCTCTCTCTCTCCTCCCCAGGGAAGAATGTTTTCCATAGGATTTGCTGACTTTGGAGGAAGGAACCTGGCATGAGTGTTTTGGTATTTTTCCTCTGTCTTTTAGAACCAGGCTGCTAACAAAGACAGGTCACTGTGCTCTGGGCATGGCGGAAGGCTTCGCTTGTGCTGGGAGGACTCTGGTTTTTCAGCATTGTCTAAAATTGAGATTAGGTGGTTGTTTTGGTCTAATTCAGGGGTAGAGCAAGCTAACTCCTTTGGCCAAAGGTCTAACACCTTATTTTCCAATCAGCTCATCAGAATAACACTGGCATTTTAATCTCAACTTGTTCTCTTTTCCAGTCTCTTAATTGAATATCAGCTTGGAAGATCAAGAGAAGTTTGTAAGTCTCCTTAACCCCCTATGTGTGTGTGAGGGTATGTGCATGTCTGCATATGTACATATTTGC
This sequence comes from Ceratotherium simum simum, assembly GCF_057802395.1. Classification (NCBI taxonomy): domain Eukaryota; kingdom Metazoa; phylum Chordata; class Mammalia; order Perissodactyla; family Rhinocerotidae; genus Ceratotherium; species Ceratotherium simum. The sequence goes on from NC_141908.1 coordinate 15,327,216, forward strand.
ATACGAGGAACTGTGTTCTTTAACATATGTATTTATATTTCTATTTGCAGTTATCCAAATGAATCATACTCTAGTAATGAGAAAATGTTTTAGCTGCTAAAAATTATTAGCGACATAAAATTTGACCTGTGTTCTGTTCATAGGATCCTACCAGTTACTACTTTTCTCTGACTGCAAGAGCATCGAGACAAAGTTTAGCAACTTCTGACCACCTTGCTTCCTCACGTGTACGATCTCATTTTCATCTTGAGCCTTAATACAGCTTTATGAAGGGATGAGCAATGTTATGAGTTTCCCTGTTTAAAAGATGAGGCTTTTTCAATACCACTCCACCACTGGTAAGCTGGGAATCTGGCTCTGGGAGACCGAGAGAGAGAGCATTTGCAGATCTCCTGCTGTAAATACTCCCACCAGAGCTGATTTCAAACTGCCAACAGTTTAACAATCAGCTCACAGAATTCCTGACCGTGTAACAAGCAGGACCCACTGCAAAACAACCCACTAGTCCAACCAAGTTTTCGGACTCTGACTCCTAGGTTGTATTCTGCCACATCTCTCTGCTTCTTCATATGGTCCTCTTTCTACTCTAATTTAAGCCCTCAAGCTAGATTTCTTAATCCTGTCCTCTAGATTTCCACCTCTCAATCATTCTCTAAGTGGCAAGCAGAGAGATGGTTCTAATATGCCACTCTTGGGCTTGCTCTTGATGCCTAAAAATATGTCAGAGACTCCCCATCACCCTTATGAAAACTTGAAACTCCTCAAGTAGCTTTTAATGCCTGCCAGGATCTGGAATGTGATTCCCACTACAATCTTACACCAATGATCTGGTTCAGATAAAGTGAACTTTGTTCAAATATCAAAATGTATCATGATCTTGCCCATTTTGGAGCCCTCATTCAAGACAGATCCAGGTAAACGTGCATATCCTATATCTGTTAAATTAGACTCTTTGTTTCTGCCAGATGTCCCTGTGGTATGTGGAATAATAGCCCCCAAAGATGTCTATGTCCTAATCCCCAGGAAAGATGAATATGTTACGTTACATTGCAAAAGGAACTTGGCAGATGTGGTTAATGTCATGAACCTTGAGAAGGGAGGGTATTCTGGATTATCCATGGAGGTCCAATCCAATAATATGAATCATTATAACTAGAGAATCTGTCCTGGCACTGTCAGAGAAAGGCGATTTGAAAGGACTCAAACCACTGGCTTTGCTTTTGGAGGAAGGGGCCAGGAGCCAACCCACGCTACAGCCTCTGGAGGATAGGAATGGCTCTCTCTGGACAGCCAGCATGACGTCGGAAGCATGGGCCCTAGAGCTGCAAGGAACTGAATTCTGCCAACAACTAATGAGCAGGAAATGAATTCTCCCCCTGAGCCTGAAAGAATTCAGCCCTGCTGACAGCATGATTTTAGCCTGTTGACTTCTGGACTTCTGACCTCTGAAAATGCAAGATAATACTTTGTGTGGTTTAAGCTGACAAACTTGTGGTAATTTGGTATGGCAGTAATAGAAAACTAATACAGGCCCCTTCATCATATGCCAAGAATCAGCTCTGGCTATTCCTCCATATAATTCCCATCCTACTCAAATTCAACCCATTCCTCAGGCCCCAGCCCCCAAGCCATCTTTTCCCAGAGATCATCACTGTTCACTTTATCCCACATACTCTCCTGTATCACTTATCACTACTTTCTCGATTTATCTCTGTCATTCTTTTAGTCAATACTTTTATTTGATTGTTTGTTAGAATATGCTTTCCGAAGACAGTTTATAAGATTAACAAAACATTGTGCTATTCATACTTTTTCTTTATTTTGTACTTTTTCAGTGTTTTGTATTTCCTATTTCATCCTTACTGGATAAATCACATTTTCCCCTTTATTTCTATTCTTTTAGTGAGTGTTATGGACTGATTTTTGTGTTCCCTCCTCCAAATTCAAATGTTGATGCCCTAACCCCCAAGGTGATGGTATTTAGAGATGGGCCCTTTGGGAGGCAATTAGGATTAGATGAGGTCATGAGGTCATGAGGTCATGAGAGTGTCACTTCTCTGGGACACAATTTGACCTATGTTAGACTTTTTCAGCCTATCGTCCATGTCTCTTAACATCACTTTCATATTTTTATCTTCTTTTTTGTTATTTTCTTCAAGTTTATCTTTCAGTTTTTTAGTTTATTAACATTTTTAGCTGCTTTTAATCCACTCATAGAGGGTATTCTTAAAAATTTTTATTTTGATATAATTTTAGGTCCATGTTAAGTTACAATAAAAGTACCTGGTTTCACCAGTTTCCCCCAATAGTGACATCATACATAACTGGAGGAAAATGTCAAATCCAGGAAATCGACATTGGTATACTGTTAGATAGACTACTGACATTTTTCAATTTTCACCATTTTTACATGAATCCATTTGTTTGTGTGTGTGTGTGTGTTTTGTGTGCTCTGCAGGTTTATCCCATATATAGATTCATGTAACCACCACCACCACTATCAGGATACAGAACTGTTCCATCACCCAGAAGAAATTCCATTTATATTCAAATCTTACTCCCATGCCTGCCCTTGTCAACCATTAATTTGTTCTCCAACCCTATAATTTTATTATTATTTTTTCAAAAATGTTATAGAAATGGAATCATACAGTATGTAACCTTTTGAGGCTACATTTTTCATGAAGCATAATGTCTTTGTAACCCATCCAGGCTGTTGCATGTATCAGTAGCTTGTTCCTTTTTATTGTTGAGCAGTATTCCATTGTACAAATGTACCAGAACATGTTCAACCATTCATCTATTGAAGGACTTTTGGGTTGTTTCCAGTAAAACTGCTATGAATGTTTGTTTACAGGTTTTTGTGCAAACATAATTTTTCATTTCTCTGGGATAAGTGCCCAAGGGTGTGATTCCTGGGTCAAATGGTAATTGCGCATTTAGTTTTATAAGGTGAGGAACAGTCTTCCAAAGTGGCTACATCATTTTAAATTTCTACCAGATATGTTTAAGAAATCCAGTTTCTCTGCGTCCTTACAAGCATTTAGTATTATTACTATTTTTTGTTTTAGCTGTTCTAATAGGTATGTAATGACCACTAGAGTTTTTAATTCTAAGAGTTCTATTTGGGTCTTTTCCAAATCTATGTAATTATTTACAATAATTTTTTATTCTATGCTCATTTTTGTATTTCAGCTTTTATTTATGTAACCATTTTGTATGTATTATTTTATATTTTATACTTAATAATTTCAGTGTCTTAAGTCCTTGGAAGTCTAGATATGTTTGTTATTTCCACGGACTCTCAAATCTGGTGGTTTATATCTTATATGTTTATTACTTTGACTTTATTTGTGAGCTCACATTAGGTTGAATTCAATCAGTATAATTCCTGAGAGCAAAAAATGGAGATTTCCTACAGATAAGATTTTGATCGCTTATGCTGGGAGCCAGAGGTTGTTACTGACCTGGGACCACTTTAGCCCTCCTTGAGGGTCTGAACCAAATGCAGAGTCCCAGTTTCACCTCCAACATTTAAGTGAGACTCCCATGTTAGTTTCCCAATCTCAGATCTTATATAGCATAAATGCCTCAATGTAAACTGAGATTTCAAAATTGCTTAACATTATTTTTTTTTTAGTTTTAGCTAATTATTATTGTTGTGAATGTATTTAGTCCATTGGAGAATTTTCTTTTTCTCTTAAAATCTTAGGAATGTAGTAAAATATATGTTTGTTAAAATTGATCTAAGATTTTTTTTGACTATAGTAGGAGGATCTTTCTGAGCATCTCTTCTGCTATATTGCCAGAAGCATATGTTCTTGGCTCCATTTCTCATATTTGTTATGGTTTTCCCTTAGAAGTGCTTAATGATTCAAATAATGCTCAGTTAATGAATGAATGAAAGAATGAATAAATTAATGAAAATTAGTAAATAAATGACTCAATTCATAACCTCTTTGGGATGTATCAGGATCATATTTAGACAGAAGTTCCTTAAAAAATTTCCCTTCAAAAAACTGAGCAAAGCTGTGGTGTTTTTAACATCAAAGTTTTATACATACTTCCTAACACGCGTATCTTTTACCACAACAACAATAGGATTATTGTATGGCAAAAATAGATCAAAACTATAAAGTATAAATTTTAAAAGCTGATTATGATCAGAGGTTAGCCTACCTGTGAAACAATAAAAATGAAAAGAAAAAAAATGAAAATATGCCATGTTACAGGCCACTAATTTGCTGAACATATGGAGTTGGTGATTCCTGATTGAAATAATTGACCCAGTATAGACAAATCATTTGAAACCATGTTCATTCAAAAGCTAAAATCATACCTCTACAGTCTAGATAGTGTATTTGTTACATTACAAAAGCCTAACCCCTCAAGGTTATAGCAGGTAGCGATTTTTTTTCCTTCTAATATTCTTGTTATACTCATTAGAAGTGAAGTGTTTTCTTCTCTAAAATTACATATATAAGTTGAAAATTTAAGCAAAAGTGTTACATTAACAGGTATAGGATTGAAACACTTTCTTCCTCAATCTAATTGGTGGTTTATTGAACTGTTGTTTCCTTTCTTAACATATCAAAGTGTTATCTATATATGGCAACAATACTTTTTAAAGCAAAATAAATACTATAAATTCACCTTCTTTAAATTTTTTTTTGTAATTTCGATGCACTATTGGCCTTCATGAGGACAAATATCATTAATTAAGTAAACCTTTACATCATAAATAGAAATGTCAGCTCTTGTAATTTCCTGATCTCATACACATTAGTTGAGTGACAAATTTAAGCAATGGTAGAGACTTGAGGAAATTTGGTTCTGTAAAAAGTCTGAAAGCATTCTAATTCCTCTTTAGGCACAAACTTTAGGTTTTTTAATTGTATGGATGAATCCTAATGCCAGTAAAATTCAGATCAAAACTATTTTTTTTATTTCCTTGGAATAAATCGACTAGAAAGAAATCTGAATGTAATAGAAATGTGATAAAAAAATAGCAATTTAAGGGCCTGGCAATTGCAAGGAAATGAAAAACACAGTGAGATATGTCAAGCACTGCAGCATAAATAATATAAAAATATGCAGTTTTTCAGATTAAATGGACTATCCTTCCATTTTCTGATGTTCATCACAACATCATTTAGTAATACACTTTGAGGCATCCAGTAACAATTTACGCAGTATTTACCAAAAGTAGTTGCATAAAGAAACAAGCTTTTGGTCCTAACAAAACACAGTTTTTGGTATTTGATGTGCTCTGTGGAGTGTTCCAGATTTAAAGATGTCTTTCTGCAAAAGAGTCAAGTCTGTGGAGACAATATAGAGGAAAGAGGACTCGTAGCCAGGATCCAAGATCTTGTCAGAGAAGTGATAACAATGAGACCACCTGAAAGAATAATCTACAGGAGAAGGAGGGTGAAGGAAGGAGTTGTCAGGGCTGCCATACTCAAACTTGGCTGCAATTCATTAGGTTGCGTAAGGCTGGAGTTCACATGTGCCGGATCTTAAGGTATCTGCTGCCAATTATCCTGTCCCCATTCCCATTGCCACTGGGATACGTGGCGTCACTAATGTACCAATTAAACATGATCCTTTCTCTCGTTTTCAGGATTCTCTATTAATGCTACCAAATTTTTCCTGATTGGAACTTATATATAATTGACCATGCAATCCTCTTTCATTAGCTATTTTTAGTCTTTGTAAAATACAAAAACTATTGTCTTTACCTAGAGAAACATAATTTAAATAAGGAGAAAAACACAAATTACATCAGGATACAGTAACACTATATCCAAGAAAAACTTTAACCAACTTTAGAATTTATTTTGTCAGAAGTGTATACTTTGATCTATAAATTCTGAATTGGCCATTCAGCTAACCAGTGTTAGCGCCCCCTAAAGGCCATAAGAGGGAAAAAGAAAGATGAGGGCCCGACTGTGCATCACGTCAGTGGTTTCTTCTTAACTCTCAGGATGAAACCCAAGTCCCTTAGCATCATACGAAGCTCTTTCATGATTTTGCCTCTTTCTGGTCTCCAGATTCAATTCTCAATCTGTCCTCATGTGTTTTCAACACTCTAACCAGACTAGCCTACAGTATCTCCACAGGACCAGCCCTTTCACAACCTGATGCCCTTGAACATGCCACTGCATCTTCTTAGAATTTCTATTCTCTGGCTTTTTACCTGGAAAATTTTTACTAATCCAGAAGGACTTACATCAGGACTCAGGCCCTTCCTATACCCTGTGTCTGAGTGAAACACCTTTCTCCCCAATCTCCCAACAGCACATATACCTTGCTTTTATAACCCTTACCAAACCATATTTTATTAACTATTTTGCTCATCTGTTTCCTTTTCTAGATTTTGGAAAAGTCTGTGTCTCATCTCAGCATCCCTATACACATGAAACCATCAGACACATCAGAGATGCTCAATAAAGGAATATATTTCACAGAGTATTTTTACTATTTTGTGTAGGTCAAAAATAATGTCTTTTGCCTGGCACCATTTTTATTCAGACAATGGTTAAGGCTCCACTCAGAATGTTATGTTATGGATCTGTTCTGATGCTTCCTCATAGCATCTAATTGTTCGATTTGTCTGTCTGCTTATTGGAAGCCCGCTGTGTGTTAGGAGGGAAGCTCACAGCTATTTTAAGAGCTACGTATTGAGTCAGCCCTGAAAGTTTTGTTTATCATTTTTTGTATTCTGCTTCCTTTTATATTCCTTGGGACCACTCAAGAGCATTTAAAGCCATCTTCCAATTTATTTTTCCAATGTATATTTCCAGCTGAGTTTTTTCTGTTACTTGATAGATCTTCTCACAGAATTCTCAGACCGGCTTTGAGAAGAGTTCACATCACATTATTTCAGCTTCTTAGTTGTTTTTACCGTTATACCCAGAAATGCAACAGGAGGGAGAAGTAAGTGAGATTCTCTTTTAGAGGTTAGATAGCACTGCATAGCAATTAGAGTAAGCAGGAAAAAAAATGTAGAAGAAGCAGAGACATCCAGTGGATTCTTGATCTAATGTTTAAGGCTTCCTCCAGAGCTGCTGTTTAAGAGGAGAAAAATCTCTGTTATGAATTTTTCTTTACTTCAAGAATGTGCCAAGCCATGTAATTAAAACTAGGAAGGTGGTTGATACAGGAAAAGCAAATAAAGGCAGTGACTCAGAGGAGGCGTAGCATCTGCCTCATGAATTCTTCTGTTTGTGCTTGGAATGGGGAGAATCAACGTTCAAGTGAGACAGGGAAAGTAGCAGCTAGAATAGTGTTATTTCTGAGCCCTCAAACCAGCTCTGCCATCTGCCTTTCTGCCACTGTGGGCTGCATTCCATGTCAGTGTGCAATAGAGGAAAACGAGTCACATTAGGTAAAAGAGAAAATGAATGTCTCCTTATTAGAAGACTTCTTAGACCCCTTCCTTCGAGTTTTGAATTCCTGGGAGGGGGATTGCCAAGTGGTCACACAGTTCCTAAGCAGTAGCATTGTGGGAAGCTGCTAGATTGTCTTGCAGATTTCCACAGATTTGGCTGGTAAGGAGAGAATGAGCTGAAATGGATAGAGAGTTTATTATTCCCATCACAGCAGACAACATGAGTGCCATGCTTTCCTCAGTCCCTTTACCCCTCAAGGCCCCTGGGGGTGATAGGTGGAGGGCCCACGAGTCTGTGTCACATCTGAGGAACACTGAGCTTAGAAAACCCCCAATCTTAGAAGAGGACTGCTAGCAAACCCATCTATCATCCACCACAGAGAGAGATATTATCTTTGTTACCCAGGAATACAAGCAAATCTCTCCCGGGAGGTGAGGGAAGCGTCTCTACTTTATTATCCTGGAATGTTTCCCTTATACAAACATTCCTAAATTGACATTCTTAAATTCTTAAAATGCTTTTGCCTGAAAGACTGTATAAACACATGAGAGATCCAGGGAGAATTGTCTCTCAACAGGGGCATAATATGTAGTATTTTCCACATTTGCTTAAATCACTAAAACTATCCCTCCTCCTTTTTTTCTTTTTTTCTGCCTAAGCATTTTGCCCAGTTGGCGCTCCTTAGGATGCCCTTCGAAATACACTGTGGAGGGAAAGATACGAAGGATCTGGCGTCAGATACCTTGATTCAAAGGACAACTTAAGACTTACTAGTTATGCGATCTCGAGCAAGTTTATTAAGTCATCTAACTCTTAGTGTTTTCAGCTGTAACACGAGGAAAATAATAAAAAACTGAAATATTGTAATAATTTATTTTTGTATGTCATGTACCCATAAAAAGTCAAAGTAGCCAACAAGAATTCTTAGTTCCCTGCTTTACTTCTTGTAAAAAAAATCTTTTTTGTTTCTAAACAGTCTTCATTTTTCTCTCTTCATTTGTTCATTTTCAGAGTCTCTCAAACATTTTCCAAATAGAATCAGTAAGAAACAGGATAATATTCCATCTCTATGAAGTCAGAATTGAGTTATGCCTTTCTCTTTCAATACAAATTTCACTCATTTTAATGATATGAAATTTCTTCTCTCTAGAATGAAATTAAAAATACAATTTTGGCAAATCATATGTCATTATCCTAAGTTCAATACCTGTATTCACTTGTGCTATAGAGCACAAACATAAAGTCAGGGTATCTTATATCAGGTTTCCAAGATGCAGGGCCTGAGATAGAGGTACTTGTGCAAGTTGGGGAGAGCTCAGAAGAAAAACCTGTAAGGTAAGGAATGAGGAAACTGGAATACTGCCACGTTCGAAGCTCAGTGAGGAGCTGGTTTAGCTAACATCCAGCTGCACTCAGCCTGATTCCTCAGGAAACTCGGGAGCATGCACAGCATCACAGATTTATCTCACCTTAAGGCAAGTGAGCTGGTCTTTTGTATGTCAGCATCAGTCAGACATTGGCTGCAGGATACATGCGGAGGGAAGGGTGCACTCTCCCTGGTATTTCCCTATATGCTGAGGATAATTCTTAGTGGAGGGTGTAACTGCAGACCACTAGCAGCCCGTGCTCACAGCTGCTGGGGGTGGGCACAACTGCCTGGTAAAGAGGATCTGGGGGGCCAGCAACAGCAGCTCCTACATGAGGAGGCTAGTTAGAGAGACATCGATAGTAGCAGACTTTATGAAAGAAACATGATAGCTCAGATTAGGATGGTGGTGGTGCAGATGGTGAGAAGTAGGTGGATGCAGGATTTAAAACATAATGAATGTTGAAGCTAAGATCTATCAATTGCCTCCCTTTTTGTGTCCCTTCCTTATATCCAATTCCAAATATTGTTTCTTTTTTTCAAATTCTTCCATCTGTTTCAATTTCCGTAAATCTCTAGTTGCTGACTATTTTGCCTGGTGCTTTGACTTTTCATTTTGTTCTGACCCTCCAATTCTTGGCAATTTCCCAGGTGCTAACTGCATAAACTTTAGAGATCTCATTCTGCTCTCTTGATCTCAACTTATTTCCCTGGCCTCTGACCGACTGCTGCCTAAACACTTATAAATCTTTTGTGCTCTGCTTTTCTGGTCCAAATGACATGCCTTATCCCCACAACTTTCTAGTTGTGAAGTAGGACAGGCAGAGACACTTTCAGACTAGGATCCAAATAACTTTGTAGAAAATTTTGCTCCAGACTATAGTGGCACTCAGAGATAGCAAAAAGAGGAGATAAAACTAAAGAGTTTTCTGTCCTTTTCTTTTTTTCTTTGAGATTTACAGACCATTAGTCTGGGACTATTTAGTGTAGAAGCAAAGAAATATACTGAGTTCTACTGTCTGAAGGATGAGAATGTTTTATAGCCTAGGTACTACTGTATTAACCGTGTTCTTATGAATGATGCCAATGCTATTGGGAACATCTAAAGACAGTTGTTGTCCTCTGTTTGATCAGGCCACAAATGGTTTGACCACAACCAAAATGGTTAATATACAAAAGTTTTGGTAGATAATATGGAAAGTATCAATTATCTGGAAATTTTACTTTTCTGAATGACTCCCTCTTTCTCTTAAACATGATCAATACATGCAGTTACTGTAATAAAAGTTTGATTAAGGAGAACACTTGGAAAGTGGTCTTTTCGACAACTTCAAAATTAACTCAATTTGTCTCAATAGTCCTGGTAAAAATCCTTTGACTATGAGTTAGTCCATTTCTTGTCTTGCAAATGGAGCCTTTGAAAATAATCAACTTTTTGTTTTGTAACTAAAAATCCTACTGGACCACAAGGCTACCTGAACATTAATTTTTACTTAACTAGATTACATAAATGAAAAGCATAAGAGGTTGCTTTGAATGTTTTCTAAAATACTTTTTTAAATTTCATGATGAAACTTTATTTTTCTATCCTTTGTCATTTTCCAACAAGCTAAGTGCAGACAACATACAGTTAACTGAGGTTTATGCTATTTTCCAGTGTGATTAATCAAGCTTTTGCTGTAAAATAATTCATTTTTTCATGCATAGAAACATCTCTAATTTAGCTTTATTTTTTACAGGGTTAGAGGGAAATTTTGAGCCCATACATTTATTTGAAATACAATTAGAATAATGGAATCATCTATATCTTCTTAGCATTAAAGACTGTAGAATGGACAATTAAAAGCTATCCTAGATTAATACTATTAAAATGTCATGAGTAATATAGCCTGGCCATCTGATTTATCATTCATCATTACTACATAACTTACTCAGAAACTATGTAATGAGGAAGGATGCTAAATTAACACGCTATGAATTCTTAAGTAGAGGAAGAAAAACCCTCAGATTAGACTGCTTCTCAGAATAAGGATTTTAACTACCTAAAATCTGATTCACTGGAATGGTAGCTCAGGGATCCATTCAGCATGTGCTAGATTAACAGCACCTGCAGAAGCGTGGATGGCCAGTCATGAAGGTGACAGTGTTAGGAAGGAGTTGTTTGGTTAAAGGTGTACAGGGTTAAACTGGCTGCACATATCAAACTGGTAACAGCTTTAACTGAAGTTTTTTCAGGCAAAAGTTCTGATAATCATTAAACATGTGTTGTGTGAATTGCAAAAAGTCTACATCTAAAACTAACCATTAGAAATAACTCCTCTTAAAGTACATAAGCAGAGAACCATGAGAACTCTGGGGTCTGTCAACACCGAGAATTGTGTTTAACACAGATGGGGACCCAAACTTGCAAGGCCAGCCTGTTAGATTTTATTCTGTGAGAACCTGGGGACTCTATGGAGAGGGTCCCCACAGAACTGTATTTGGGAGTGTGTAGCACAGATAGGGTGTGGGACTGTCAGCTACTGACCAACCATGCTTCAACTGAAGTGGTTCTACTTGTATCTATGCCAGTGCTTCTCAACCTTTAGCACACATCAGAAACACCTGGAAAAGCTTGTAAAATCAGAATTCTGGGTACCCACGCCCCCCAAAAAATCTGGTGATTCAGTAGGTCTGTGGTGGGTTGTAAGAATTTGCATTTCTAACAAGTTCTGGGATGCTGTTGGTGTAGGGACCACGTTTTGAGAAACACCAAATTCTATTATTTATGTCAGACCACCTAATAAGAGTTTATTTGAAGACAGCATTCTAAAGCTAAAAAGATCACGTAATAAGTCAAAAATGTTGAAAACACTCATATAAGTAAAGTCTCTCTGGCATGCCTATTTTCCCTTTTTATACTCTTTCTCTGACGTCTCTGGTACCTGAACAACCCTGACTGCCAAAGGCACCCCAGTGTGCAAACTAGTTTATTCATTCTTATTTACTTGTGTCCCTTGTCCCTCTCTTCTTCCCTCCCTTTGTCCTTCCTCCATATATTCAAGACTTAATGTATTGTGGGCACCAAGCCAGATGCTATGCTTTTTAATACAACTAAGCTCTTGAAGAGTTTATAATCTGATATTTAGAGTAGTCAAATGGTGACCAGTGTGAGAGGTACTTCAACAGAGCTTTTCTCATACTGTTTTGCCAAGAAATAATTAATTTTTCCTAGAAGTATGAATAAATATTTCACCTGAGAGATAATATTTGAACTGATTCTTAAAGGATGAGCAGAATTTTCCCAATCATAAAAAAGAAAAAAATCTGGTGTGGTGTTTCAGGCAAGGAAAATAACTCATGAGCATACGCTTAGAAATTTCTGAATGTCTGACAGTGAACATGGAAGGAGCTAAGGAAAGTAGAGATGGAGGGAGACACTGTGTTCTTGCCATATTGCCGTATTGGATTGACACCGTTTATCATTTATAAAGACTGAAGCTCTGTGAGGGCAGAGAGGGCAATTTATTATCTTTCTTAAAAGTATTCTTAGTGTCCAGTGTCATTCCCTGGCCCCACCCATTGAAATTTGGATTTATTTGTCTGAGGTGGAGCGCAGACGCCAGGGCTCTTCTGAAGGTCCCCAGGTTACTCTAACATTCAGCCAGATCTGAGAACCACTGTGAAATCAGTTCTGAAGGTGAACTATTTTAGAAGCTCTCTGAGTGACAAATGTGGAGAGCTGAACTGAGTTGGTTCTCCAATTTTCTTATCTAGGTGTAAACACTTTTTTTCTATTTAAATGCATGTACTTCTTCCCTCCAACTTCAACTGTTGCCAACCAAACAACCTTGGATCATGACCGTGATTGCCCAGTCTACAGTGCCCTTCTTATGGATAAGTTCCTGCATGGTTCTCAGATCCCTAAGTAATGCTAGACACCTTCCTTTGCCTTTTTCTGAACCAACATACCTTCATATACTGTATGTAATGCCTCTCTTACATATAATTCTTCCTCCCACCAGATGTTTTTTCCTTTCTTCCTTGCATCTTCACAGCCTATCAACTCCTCACACATGGGAAATAATAAATGTTGACTTCAATTGATGCTAAAATGAAAAAAAGGCACAAAAAGATGTAAAGAATACAGCTGGAAAATAAGAGAAATGATAATGAAGGCATGTTTGTGACAACTCTCTATTTTGGCATGTATTTTATGTGTATGTGTGTGAGGAAGATTAGCCCTGAGCTAACATCCGATGCTAATCTTCCTCTTTTTGCTGAAGAAGATTGGCCCTGGGCTAACATCTGTGCCCATCTTCCTCTACTTTATATGGGATGCCGCCACAGCATGGCTTGACAAGCGGTGCATCGGTGCACGCCCAGTGGAGCACGCACACTTAACCAGTGTGCCACTGGGCTGTCCCCTGGCATGTATTTCTTTCAGAGCCTTGAACACCCTAAATCCTTCCTTGCTTTGGTGTCCTCTGCCCAGCAGCTCTCCTTGTCTGACAATTGGCTCCACCTCACCCTGCCATCTTGGCTCAGAAGGGTGGAGAGGACCTTGAGATTCTATCACAGTAAGGAACTCCCTCCCCGACACAAACACAGTTTCTTCTAATCACTATATCTCGTTTGTTTTCTTCATGCACTCAGTACAACCTTTCATTTGTTTCCTTATTCACTGTCTTTCTTCCATTAGATTGTAAATACTAAGAGATCAGAAACCAATTCTGTTTTACTCACAAATACTGTAACCCTTTCATAGTCCAGTGCTAGGCACCCAAAGGAAGGGATTCAATAAATATTTGTTGAATGAATGAATGAATGAGTAAATGAATGGATGAATGGAAAAGAAGAATCTGGACACTAATACAGGTTCATTTCCCAGTCCTGCTAACTAAAATAGATTTCTCCATTATATTTATTTAAACAGCTTACAACTTTAGCAAAAAAAACATGCAATTAGAGAGCTATTAATCATTTAAAAAATAAATCTGCATTAAATGACCTAATCCAAACTCAGTCACATCGATGTTTTTATTAGGCTGTTACTGTATCCACAATCTCTGTTTTTGCAAAATAACTTGTATAATTTACTAACATGACTGAAGTTTAACCATTTATTTAAATACGGTCACTCTGTTTGCCAGACTATTTTGCACCCAAATCAGAATACCAGTTTATATTTGAAAATCATGTTTTCATTTGTTATTTTATTTCATAATCCCATACAAGTATCATTCTTATCCATAGAATACTCACCGTCTGGTCAATTGCTGTTAATCGTTTCTAAATCATTCCTGAGAAAATCAATGATAGAAATGCCATCTCCTTGTAAAGGAGAAGGCTACCTTGGCCTCGAACAGAATTTCCTAATCCAGGATGCAAATTAGAATCATATGGGGAGCTTTTAAAAAGAATACAGATGCCAGGCTCCACCCTCTGAGATTTGAATTTCAATAATTTGGGGGGAGAGCCAAGGGATTTCTATGACTTTTAATGCTCCCAGGCGATTTTAATGTGCAGCCAAGGTTGAGAATCAGTGATTTAAACAAAGAAAAATAACTATACTCAAGCAGAGAATGGACTGCTTGCTCTCTAGACTTTGAGAGTTGCCTTGACATTCAAATCAATCGAGTCATTATACATAAAAGGCAGAGAAATTCCTGCTCCTTGTGCTCTCGGTACTGGCAGCTAGGATGGGCCATGGCTACAAAAGACTTGGGATGCGGGACCTGTTCACTCCGGTGATTGGCTCAGGACTCGAACTGGTTATGAGCAGAACAAATGATCACCCCATCCAAATCTGGATGCCTGTCTCACTGGCTCCTTGAACCTCTGTGCTAAGCCTCTGCCCACGTCATTCCCCATCTCTAAATTGTCCTTCCCCTCTCCTGCTATTAACAGCCTGCCTTTCCTCTGCAGCCAACCAAAGCCAAGATGCTCCGATGGGACCACTGCAAGACAACTCTAGATCCCTGAACTAGTCTGAACTATCTATCTATCTATCATCTATCTATCTATCTATATTTTATATTTTGAACTTAGAAACTATGTGCTAAGAGTTTCATTAGGCATTTTACATATTATTTCCTTTAGTCTTCTCTTTTTATTTTATTTTATTTCCTTTAATCTCTTTTTAGCCCATCAATACTTATGCTGTATTTAACATTTTTGTATGATAAATAAATGAAAAGCAGTAGTATATATTAGAGTATATGAGGAAGCTATTTGGTGTAAAACTAATTCAGCCTGACCTTGTTTTTCCAAAAGGGCCTGACATGGCCTGTTGAGCATGCATTGTACATCTGCTTTAACATTTACAATGTCCCAAAGCAAAGAATGATGCCCTTAAAGATAGGATTGTAGCTTCCCCTCACATCAGCATTTCTTTAAGGATAAGCATCTCTTCCTGGAAACTAAGGAGTAATTACTGACCTGCTGTGCTCACCTCGTGACCATTGACCTGCTGACCACCGACCTGCTGTGCCAGCTAAGTATCTCGTGACAGTAGTAAAAGAGATATTCTTGTCATATGTGATGTATGCTCTTTGTTCCAAGATGGCATATAACTACTCTGTATACCCCACTTCTTTGGTGCCCTGCCTTCCCTGGGCTAGTCCTTAGACCTGGCTCATAATAAACTCACCCCAATTTTGATTTATAGATTGGTTATGGATTATTTGTGTCAACACATATTTGTGCACTTTTCCTCAAGATTATGAGTTCTTCAAGGTCAAATACAATATGAAATATTTCATTGTATTAAGTCACAAGGCTAAAGGATGAAGAAGGAAGGAAGAGAAGGGAAATTGCTGTATAGAGAGTCCCTCCTAGATATAAATTCTCACAGTAATCTTTGGAGATTTTATTATTATCACCAATGTGTAGACGTAAAACTGAGGCACAGAGAGGTTAAGCAACTAGTCGAAAGCAGGATAGAACTTGAACTTAATTTAGTCACTAATTAAACTCACTGGGGGAAACATTAGCCTGGTGTTTGCTGTGGGAGTGGGTTGGCAAGCTTGAGCCTTAGGTTCTTTGTGGGGGGACTACTAATTAATTGCCCATTTCTGTTTCCAGAGGAAGGATATCCATTAACTTATCATTCCTGGTCTCCTTCTATCCCCTCATTTCCTACTTTCCTTGGGAGTGAGGAGTGATTTACCTGATTGATGAGCTTGACAGAAGGAACTGAGTTTGCTTACCTCCGTCCTTTCTCGCTTCATTTTCTTGAGAGCTAGCTGCCTGCAGAGAGCATGCATTGAGCTCTGCTTCCGCACACCGTCTATTTTCCAGGGGCAGGGCCCCATAAGGTGATGCTTGTGGGATTCAGTGCTGCCTGTGAAGGGATGCACATGTCCCTCTAATTCTGGAGGTCAGCCTTAGGAAAGCCACACAAACTTGAATTACGCCTATATCACAGTTTCCAGTATCAGCTTCATCAGCAAAAGTAACACTTTAGTTTCCTTTTCTGACTTAATTGGTGGAAAATTTACGCAAGTAAAACAAGGGAGACCTTTAATTTGTTCCTTAAAACAGTGGTTCTCTAAGTGTGTTCTGGGACTAGCAGCTTTAATAACACCTAGGAACTCTTTAGAAATACGAGTTCTCAGGACCCACCCCAGACCAACAATCTGTGCTTTCACAGCCGTCTAGAGAATTTTGATGCCTACAAAATTATGAGAACCACTGCTATGGAGAGGACATTGAGTCCTGTCTCTTTAGGCTCCATGACAGTGGGTAACAAAGTGCTGTTCTCTACTATCCAGCTCCAGGCACGAGGGGCTGTAGGATGATTGTTGAGCAGGCACTGACGGTACAGACTGAGAGATGACGGCAGTTAGACATGTCATCTGTCAGTTTTTTCTTCCAGGCTGTGACCAGAGTGGTTGTATGGTTTTATTTTGCTTTGTTTTGTTTTATTTTTCTTTTCTATTGCTATAGCCTGTCAGTGTCTAAAAGGTTGGAAGATTTTCTTTTTCTTTCTATTTTACAGATAGCTGAAGTGTCAGATTATTATCTTTCCATTCTCATTCCTGAATAAACTGCCAAAAAAGGAGGAAGGACCAGATCATCTTCAGGGGAAGGGGCAGCAGCCCCTCCTTCTGAGGAGTTACAGTTGAATTCAGTTGAGAGCAGCATGGTCTAAGGCAGTGGTTCTCAAAGTGTGGATCCCAACCATCAGCATCATTTGGGAACTTTTAAAATGCAAATTCCTGGCCCCACTCCAGACTGCTGAATCACAAACTCTGGGGTAGGGTCCAGCAATCTGAGTTTTAACAAGCCTTTCAGGTAGTTTTGATGCACAGCAACGTTTGAGAACCACTGCTGGGGCCTGGCTATTCGTAGTGTGGTCTGGCACAATAGTAGAGGCATCACCTGGGAGCTAGTTAGAAATTCAGATCTCAGGCCCCATGCCAGACCCACTGACCTAGTCACAATCTGCATTTTAACAAAATCCCCAGGTGATTGGTAAGCATATTAAAGTTTTAGAAACACGGGTGTAGAGTCAAGGATGCAGACACCAAATTATGGAACAGGGTAAGCGAACAGGATTTTAATGAGGTTTTCAGCATAAGCTATGAACATGTAAGTTACAACCTGGGGAGTGAGGCTGGAGAGAGGAAATGGATTGACACCTGGAGAGAGATAGCTGTGTGGAAATCTCCTAGGAGCCCACCACCTATTTCAATCTGGTTGCCCTCATTAACCTTATGCTAGCTCATTGGTTAACACCACTGCATCAGGTACTTGCTTGGGCTTAGACCACTGCCGGGGACTTACTGTATCTCATTCCGCTACACGCAACATCACAGGCCACGTTTTTAGATCTGCATTAAATTTCCAACCAAGCTTCTTTTGGAATTCTTCCCACAGAAGGGCAGGCCTCCCTAGATGTCCACAGAAGGTCATTTCTCAGCCCAAACAGGTAGCGGCCTAAGATCAATAAGGACCAAATGAACACCGAGCACTTAAACATGTGGCTGGAGTGTGAATAAGCAGTTGGAGAAATGGTAAAAAGGTCAGGTAGCAAGCACTAGCTTTGTAACTAGCAAAAGTACTTGTGCATATTTGGCATTTCACAGAACTGCAGGCTGAGTTTGATTAGTTATTAAAATTATGGTCAGCTGGTGGGAGAATCATGATAATTGGTATAGGTCATAGATAATCAAAAGTGTCTCTCCCAGTGGGATAAAACCTATTAAAATTTGTTATTTAAATATCTTTGCCATTTCCACATTCAGCTCACATGCAAAATGACTTGTCCCAGTCTTGGTCTCCAAGGAAGAAAGCAAACCTCTTCCATTGTTCTTTGTTTGGTGCTAATTAACATTTTCAAGAGGATTGACTTAGATGTAGCTCTGTATACCGGAAAGCTATCACTCCACTCAACTTCTAGATCATAGCTTTATCACATTAAAGAATTAGCTTTTAATATTTAGAATGCTTAGGTTATTTCAACTGGTATTTCCAAAATTTGTAATCACACACGAATAATCCTCAGCCTTATGCCCCCAGCACTGAGGGGAGACAATGCTTTCGTGAGAGGGGAATCTCATTATTTCCAGTCTTGGCCCTGTGCCTTGGAACTCCTGTTCCTGAAAGCCAGCTAGCCAACATGGACTAATTTGGTAGAATAGGTGAACTGGCATCTATCCCAATGGCTCTGAAACCTGATGGAACATTGGAATCACCTGGGGAGGTGTTAAAAATATTGATGCCTGCCCCTCCCTCCAAAACAATGATTCGTTTGGTCTGAGGTGGCGCCCAGTCATCATTTCTTTAAACAGCTTCCAGAATTCTGGTGTCATTGCACAGATTATTTTCCTCTTCTCCACTCAGCCTCCCACATACTTTGCCTTCATCACATCTTTGTCTTGCAATACTTGACTCCTGATCTTTCTCAGCGGCCCCATTACTTTCATCATCAACTTTCCTAGCTGCCCCACCCACCCAATTTCTTTCAGATATTTTAAACAAAAATGAAACAAAGAAAGCATATTTGATACAAAACACAAAAAAGCGTAAAGAAAAAACTCAAAAATAATACATAACTCTACCACCCAAGGATAATTATTGAGAACATTTTTTATGTATGTTTCTCTCTACATGAGAACACATATATTTTCTTTACCAAAATTTGTCATGCTAAATATACTCCTTTGTACCTTAATATTTTTTCTGAGCGCAACATTATGTAGAGTATCCATGACAAATAATGATTTTTTCCACAAGCGTTTTGAATGATTGAAGGTGTGTCATCATTGTATGCACCATAATTTAGTATACTAAACCCTTGTTCTTTGGTGTTTATGTATTTTAAATATTTTTGCAACTAAAAGCAGTGCTGGGACGAGTCCTCTTGTTTATATATCAATGTAAATCTCATAATTCTGACCCACCACTAATGAATCGGTAGTCGTGAGGCACAGAAGACACTGGTAAAAACAAACAAATAAAGCAGTCCATTCTTTCTACAAGCTGAGTCTTCGTAAAAGACATGGTTTGAATGCCAAGGTTTTCTGCTCAGATTGGAAAATTCCCATTGTCCTCACTGCAGAATTTTGGCTGTCCATGGTGCCTATTTCTCACAGGATCCACTAAGTGAAAAGTATTCTGCAAGCAATTTCTATTCCTTTACAGCATTGTTTTCCAAACTATCCTGGTGAAGGGCCAGATTTTTGCTTGTTTCATTTTGTTTTACTTCCAATTTTTCATGGATATATACTTTTGTAAAATAGTATAAAAATGAATTTCTAGAAAAGTAAAATAAAAATGACATACAAAATACAAGGCCCATTTTTTTTTTATTACTAGATTCAAGAGTCATAAAATTTCTTCGACAATTTGCCATAAATATTTTAAGAGCTTACTCTCAATCTCTATACCCAATTTCAGAGCAGGCCAGTAACTAACAGTTTACAGCTCAGCACTAATGGACCATAATTTGAGTGGTACTGGTTTAGAGCAAATTCTCAAGGAGATGCATTAGCTAACTGAGATAATCCAGTGTTTGAGTGGGGAAAAGTTCCCTAGCAAAGGCATAATAGAAGTGCAAAGTCAAGTAAGTATTTTTTGCTAGCAGCAAAATGACCAAATGAGAGTGGGGTGGCCAAGAAAAATAAAAAACACACAGGGCTGGGAAGCACGTGATCTACAAATGGAATGATCCAGAGAAGAGAGCACAGACTCTGCCCAAGGATAACGTGCAAACTCAGGAAGCATTCTATATTTTTCCAAAAATGTTGTATTTCTTGACCTAGCAATGGTTTTACAGATTTTCTTCTTAGAACCACTTATTAAAATGTACTCATAAGTTTTATGTGGTTTTGTATATTTGATAATTAAAAAATGCTATACATACGCCTACATGCTAATGCTTGCTAAGGCTGTAAGTCACAAATGTTTCTATGTCAACACAACTGAATGCAACTAAGTGTTGGAAAATTTACATTGGGGGTGACTTTGGTACATTCATATTCAAAAAGTACAGTGTTTGTATCTAAAATTCCTTTCAACAGCCCTTAAATAAAAGATCTCATACTTATCACCCTTACAAAGGATAAACAACTGATAAAAATGAAGACAGACCAAAGATTCATTTTTACTAGTGAAGGACACAGTTTATTATTCTTAAAGGAATGTTGTCAGGTAAGATGCATCTTAAAGGAATAAATCTGTGTGTGTGTGACGAACATCTAAATGCCAGGGCGTGGGGATGGGAAAAGGCATTCTTACCACTCTGCCCCCATCCCTCTCTTATTTATATTTTGGTTGCTTAATGAGGGAAAGAGAGAATACTCTTTCACTTAACCCTTACTCTAAGATGGCATAGAAATTCATTCAGAACTAGCTATGTGATATTTAGAGCGTTTTCTCACTAAGAATATGTATATAAACAAGTATATATTGTGACTAGCCTGGAAGTCTCTTTTATGTTTCAACTTGAGTTTCAGGAACAATGTTTCATTGGTGAATTAAACTTTGCTTTTCTGATTTTTACCTATTTTATGCTTAAATGACGAGGGGGCATGAGGCAGCTGGAGAAAGACAGTGGCACCTTGTTCTTTATGACATTCATTCACATTTCCATTTTCATTTTGTCACCGGAAAACTCCTAGAGCAGTTTGCTTCGATTCCTTTTTCAGAGTTCTAAGCAACGTCTCTCCTGGCTCCTGTGGGGTTTGCTCATCAAATACAATGGAGGAAAGAAGTCTGGACACTTTCTCCAGCATCATTCTCAGGCCCACCCTCCACAGCCCTCTAGAAGCCTTTGTCCTCTTCTCTGCAACCAGCCCAGGCTCCAGAGATATCAAGTCCAGTCCCGCAGGCTTCTCTCTCCTGAGGGGAGCTTGTTCATAACTAAACTCTGTAGCTATGGGCAGGTCACTTATCCATTTGAGGCTGTAGTTCCCTCGTTTCTTTGGTTGATTTTTAAATTCTCTTTTAAAATTGTTTAAAAATATTTTGATTTTTTGCTTTAGGAGCTGAGGAAGGAAGCAAAAAAGAAAGACTGATAATGGGGTCAGAGGAAATGAATGAGTAAATTAAATTCACTTGGCTCAGCAGAAATAGATCTTAGTGAATGAAGCCAAAGAGGACTCTGTGCTTTGAACCTCTGGGACATCTATCAAGCTTTGTGTCACCATGATTATTTTTATTGGCATTTCACAAGACATTTCGGTAAAGGATCAGAACAAGAAAAAATAGGATGAGAGAAAGAGAAAAGAAAGGAGAGTCTGGGAACGGTAGGCAGTTGTCCAGTTCTCTTTGGTCAATTTCCTGCTGGTGGAAAACAAGGGACAGAAATAAGGAAAAGGAAAGATAAAATCAAAGTGCAGCGGGAGATGGCACAGAAGTAGTCAAAGAACTGACAGCAAGGCACGTTGTCAGGGGCTCCCTTCTCTCCTACTAGTCACCAGTGACAAGTCTACAGTGCTTCTAAATCAAGGACTGCAGATCAATCGCTTTGAAAGACCAATGGGTGATATAAATAAGTGAAGCTGGCTCAGCATGAGACAAGAAGGAATGATAGGAATTGTGTGAATAGAGGAGCACATTTCCCACGTGAAGGGGCACCCACCACCCAGGGCAGGGCCTCCTGAATTGCCAGGTCAGCCAGCCCAGTGTTGCCAGACCTTCCGATACTTCAAGAGAAACCCCATATCTGGATTTTTATTTAAAATGCCCTGATTTTCAAAACATTATTTAGTTTCTGTGGACACTTGTCTTTACCCCTAACTTTAAAGAAAAAGGGAAAGAAGGAAAGAAATGGAAATTAATTCTCACATTAATTCTCCTTCTGTAGAGTCAATATTGCCTTATATTTTTTTCATTTGTTTTTCACATATGGACATTTGCTTATGGAGATTCAAAAATTCCTAAAGGGCAGTCACCATGCCCTGTATTTCTTTATGCTCTATATGAACTCACCTACAAAGACTAGAGTTCAGGTTTGATTAAAAAATTCTGTGGCTGAATTAAAATAATCTGGTAATGCATTCCTTTTATTTTTCTCTCCCTGGTGGAACAAAACAAAATCTATTATTGCTTATGTTTATGTGGCCACCTTTTGTCAATAAAGTAGAAAATACTGGTATGAAGCAGGTGTATCCTCCTTCCGTGTTTTTCTCTCCAAAATGCTAGTTCCCAAGCCTCTAATTAAAGTCTTTGAAATTTCAGAAACTGTTTTTAATACACCCCAAAAAGGAATGGCAAAGTGGTTACATGAGCTAATTCAATTTCTGAAATTTACCTCAATATCAGAATATTCCTGATTAGAGGTCAGCAAATGATTTCTGTAAAGGGCCAGAGAGTGACTATTTTAGGTTTTGTGGCCGTTTGGTCACAGCTACTCGACTCCGCCCTTGTAGCACAAAAGTAGCCAAAGACAAAATATAAACTGGTGAGAGTGAGTGTGTTCCAATATGACTTTACAAAAACAGGCAGCACACAGGATTTGGCCAGTAGACTGTAGTTTGCCCTCATGAAAAATCAATTTTTTAGCCTGCATTTTCCGGATAACTGCTTCTATTTCAAATTTATATTCCAGTGTAGACAGCTCGCTTTATTTAACATTTTCTCCTACTTCTTGCTGAGAATTGACTCCTTCCCTGATCATTATGTTCCAGTCTTAGTACAGGCCATTCTACTTCTGATACTTGCAAATCATTACTCCTTCCAACGCCAAATTCAACTACAATTCAGTCTTCACCGATTTTGTCTCTCATTTGATTGTTGGAAACAGCTTCCCAATTGGTCTCTCATTCTACAGCCTCCCACACCTCTGATATAGTCTATTTAGATATACTAATTTTTTTTTTTTTTTTTTTACTATTGAAGCTATAATCTTGTCACCCTTTGTTCAAACATCTTCTATGACTCCCTGTTGCCCATATAAATAAGGTTCAGACTCCTCAGCAAGGCATGACTGCCACTGGACCTTTCCAGCTATGTACATATCCAATTATTGATCTCTTTGCATCCCCCTCGGCCAACTGAGAATCGTTACACTGTTCTGTGCTTTGATTGTGCCAATCCCTCTCTGGATCTTGAACTCTGCTTGGCTAAATCTCAGTTTGCTTCAAGACCAGTTTAGATGCCACCATCTCCAGGAAGTATCCTAGGTTCCCCTCTGCTGAAGGTGTGCTTTCCTGCATCTGTAGTCTAGAACTTTGTGTCTTGCTTAGACTACGTATTATTCTATTATTACCTTCAGTTTTAAACTACCTGAGGAAAAGATCAAAGCCCCATCATGACCACCACCAAGACCTAGACCGAAAATCCTGCTATAGGAGACAGCATTATCAAAAGCTAATATTTAGGGGCTGGCCCAGTGACATAGTGGTTAAGTTCACGTGCTCCACTTCAGTAGCCCTGGGTTCACAGATTTGGATCCTGGGCATGGACCTACGCATCGCTTATCAAGCCATGTTGTAGCGGCGTCCCGTATATTAAGTTAGCTCGGGGCCAGTCTTCCTCAGCAAAAAAAAGAGGAGAATTGGCAACAGATGTTAGCTCAGCGTTAATCTTCTTCCTCTTCTTCAAAAAAAGCTAATATTTATCAAGCACTTTCTATGTGGCACTATAAAACTTCATGTTTTACACTTTTTATAAATGTTAAATCACTTAATCCTTACAATCACATCTTTTACAGATGAGGAAACTGAGGTGATTGTATAATATTTATTTTATAGGTGAGGAAGCAGGCAAAGAGAGGTTACACAGCTAGTTGGTTGCAGAGCTGCCATCCAAACCCAGCGGGAGGCTTGGGAGCCAGAGTCTTGGCTGCTGCATTGGACCATCTCTCAGTACACTTTTATAGGGTTTACATTTTGCAGAATTTGGATTATATCTTGCTTCTCCTCACTTATAGAAGTTGTAATAATTGTATCTATGCCTTAATGACATCTCCTGCATCACAATTATGAGGTATTTGAAGTTGAGTACATTTGTTCAAAAATAAAACCCTCAAGAATAGAATTGTTGTTGAAAACTACAATCTGTTCTACGTGTTCTACTTGATTATTACTAAAATAGTTTTTTTTTTTCAAGATTTAAAGATTCCATCTTACCTCCCTTTACTCCCGTTCTTAACTTTACAAGTTAAAATCAGTTTTTCTGTTTTCTTTCAGTCTTCAGGTCTGGATATGTGAAAAAATTTTTTAAAATATTAAAGCCAATTCCACTTTTCCGTGGTGCTCTCCTGTTCATCTATAACCTCACAACATGGCATTGCTCTCTTCCTGGAGAGGGGTGGGGAGCCCTAGTGAGTACCCTAGCAGCCATCCATAAGCATGGGTTGGGTTTTGCCATGTTTCTAAACACGAATCTGCTGAGCTTTTGGGGCGATATTAGCTCACTCACATTTTATGTAGCACGCCTTGACGCAAAGACCGCAAGAGCAAGCTCCAAAAAATCCACTCGGAGAGTCAGCACGCTTGCCTTGGTTTGTATGTCACTGGACTGGTAAGTCAGGTTCCAGATATTCCTTCTATGGCCAAAATAATCTTTCCCTTTGGTGGTGGCTAGAGCCCTCTTGTCCTTCCTTTCCCTTTGGCCTTGGGCTGCTCATGCCTCAGACTCTATCTTAATACTTCAGTAGGTAGAGACCAGGGTCCAGAATTAATAACGGGTGAGAAGGCGCTGCTGATGAAGAGTGTATCAGTTTCCTAGCGTTGCTGTAAAAAAGGAGAACAGACTGGGTGGCTTAAAACAACAGAAATTTATTTTCTCACTGTTCTGAAAGACAGACATCCAAAATCAAGATGCCAGCAGGGCCATGTTCTCTCTGAAGCCTTTAGGGGAGGATTATTCCTTGCCTCTTCCACTTCCTGGTGGCCTCAGGCACTCCTTGGCTTGTGGTTGCATAAATCCCATCTCCGCCTCTGTCTTCACATGACCATCTTCTCCCTGTGGGTCTCTGTCTTCTCCCGGTGTTCTCTTTTCATTAGAACATCGGGCATATTTGATTGGGGCCCGCCCTAATGACCTCATCTGCAAAGACTCTTTCCCAGTAAGGTCTCATTCACAGGCGCACATCTTTTGAGGGGACACAACTCAACATATAACAAGGGGTTAGACTCCTCTTCTTCCTTTCCTCCTGACCCCACAGGCCCAGGTGAGGGACAGAGAGAGGGTGGGCTGTCCTTCAGGAATGTTAAGCATGAGTCCCCAGTCCTCACTACTCCTTCCCCCTTGACACTCTCTTACAGCCTTCGGCACCAGTCCTGCTCTCCCCTTGTACTTCTCTTCTGGCCTCTGCTACTGCCCAGAAGTTACCTTGGACTCCAAGAATAACTATAGAAAGGGGATCAGGTCGTCCTTATTGCTCCTGAAACCAGATGCTCCTCTGTTGTGCTAGGTTCAGGTAAAAAAGGTTACAGATGCCTGGGAAGTAGCTTCTGTAGATAGGCAGAGGAGATAGGGCTTTGCCATCAAAGAAAACTGGATTCCTCTCTAAATCCGTTATTTATAAGCTCAATAATTCTTGCCTATTTAAGCTTCAGGTTCTTTATAACATAAAACTGAAGACAAAATTACCTTATAGAATTATTGTAATGATAAAAATGCCACAATATATAAAGCATCTGGTATCTAAGTGTCTCTTAGCAAATTAACTTTTTTTTTTCTGTGAGGAAGATCAACCCTGAGCTAACATCCATGCCAATCCTCCTCTTTTTGCTGAGGAAGATTGGCCCTGAGCTAACATCTGTGCCCATCTTCTTCCACTTTATGCGGGACACCGCCACAGCATGGCCTGACAAGCAGTGCATCAGTGCGCGCCTGGGATCCGAACCCGGGCCGCCAGCAGCAGAGCACGCACACTTAATCGCTACGCCATGGGGCCAGAACCCAAATTAGCTTTTTAATTTGGAACTCTGAGTAATTTTTCAAAAATTTGGAAACCTGAACAATTTTCCCAAATTCAAATAATGCAAGATGATCAGAGAGTGTCATGGAGTCTATAGAGTCTATGGTGGAGGTATGGTATATGCTGCAGAAACTAGCCCGTGAAGGAAATAGACCCCATATTTAAACAACTGGCCTAAGACCAAACTTCTGGAAGACAACCTGATCATTCTTTTGATAAAAGTTCTAATTAATTTATGGGAAGCTCATTGCCATAATCTGTGTCTGCCTTCAACATCATGCCTTTAAAAATATGCTGTATTTTCCTTAGATTTATCACTTAGAGTATTTGGTTGCAGGCAATAGAAATGCATTCTGGCTTAGAATGAAAAGTAAATTTATTGGAAGGAAGATGTTAGCCCATAGAATCAAAGGAATTGTTGAACAACCTGATAATAGAAAGGATAGGAACAAGATATCTCTGAATATCCAGGCAGCAAGACAGATGTACATCCAAGACTTCATGATGACCGAATAACCTGGTGCCATTTTGGCTCAAAACACATATTTTGAGATGAGATAGGCTGATTGAGCTAGCACCTCCCACCCCTCATCCTAGGACTGCAGGGCCCCAAGTTTGACAGTCTCAATAGGACTGTATGCATTGAGAAGAAGTTCCCTAAGGAACAATCTAAGTGTTATCACTAGAAGGATGTAAATGAATGCCTGGCAGGTAAAATTGACAGATGTCTACTGTGTTGTCATTTTAAGAACAGAAATTTACCTTGACTTTCAATTGTCATTCATACGAATAACCAAATGTATCAAGTGAATGAATGATGGCTTGCCTTGTTCCTAAAAGGACTTATGAATAGGTAGAAAAGGTAGTGAAAGGGCTGTTAGGAAAGAAAGACTCCTGCACCTAAATCTCTCAAAGAATTTCTCCTATGAACATTCCTCTATTTTGATTAGTGTACATTTTTGTAATATGTAGAAAACATTTTATAGCACGGCAACTATTTATCAGATGTCGACAAAGGATTAAGAGTCTTTGATGTTTTAATCCTGCTGGCAAACAGAGATCCTGAAACCTCAAGCTAGGAAACAGGGAAACTTAACTGGGAGTGAGATGAAGGGGAGATTGTATTTCTAAGACCTGTGGGAGATCCCTGTCTTGCGTTA
Organism: Ceratotherium simum simum; assembly: GCF_057802395.1. Classification (NCBI taxonomy): domain Eukaryota; kingdom Metazoa; phylum Chordata; class Mammalia; order Perissodactyla; family Rhinocerotidae; genus Ceratotherium; species Ceratotherium simum. The sequence continues at coordinate 15,354,492 of NC_141908.1, forward strand.
GGCTAGGTGAGGGCTGCAGGTGGGCGCTCTTGGGCGTCCATAAGGCACCCTGAGCATCTCACACATATGGAAGGAAGAACAGACTCAGAAGAGGAGAGAGAAAGAAACAGTGGAGAGATCCCAGAACAATTATCACAAGCACTAATGAGTCTGTGCCTCCTCATCAGAGGTCATGGATGTGTGCTTCCTGGGCAGAGAAAGGGCCAGGACTCAGTGGGCAGTTGCTTGCCCTTCTCCTTTTCTATCTTAGTCCGGCTCAAATGTTCTACCCCACATTTCTACTGCCTTCATTTTACAGATAAGGAAACTGAGGTTCAAAAAAATTAGCTCACTCGAAAGTCCATACAGCCAGCTGATAGTGGAACAGGGATTTTAGCACAGGCCACCCAGCTCGAGTTCCCCTTTTAACCCTGTGCTATGTGGCCGCTCTGTTTCCCAGTCTTTATTTTTTCCACTAGGAGTGGAATAAACAGCTTGTCCCTCATTAAGCCATTTAAGCAATCAGCTGAGGAGCCATGTGCTTTGGGGTGTAGCATAGCAGTGAGGGGGGACAGCGGGTAAAGAGCTTCCCAGCCTTCCTGCAATCATCCAGGCAGGCAGCCTGCTCATAGACGAGAAAGATCTTGAACTATGATTGTGGTTTTAATTCTTATTATGTGCCAAGCACAGTGTTGGGTGCTTTTACATATTTTATCTCATTCTACTCTCACAAAAGCTTTGTCAAATGAGTAAGACAATCTGCATCATATTGCTGAAGAAACAGGTTTAAGTGTCTTGCCCAAGGTCACAGGGCTAGCCCTTGACAGGGCTGAGAGGAGAATCCATGTCACTTGATTCCCAGTCTCATGCTTTTTGCACTGCCCTGTGCTGTCCTTTATGGCTTCAGTAATTGCAAGTCACCAGGTGACTTTCTTGGATGCCAGCCTTCTGAAATAAGAGCGCACAGATCTCTGGATTTCCTGAGGTGGGAATAGGGATGCCTCCTATTGATTGTATCTCTCCACTGTTTCTCCTTGAAGTGTTACAGATTTCCCTTTCCATCAAGCTTTCTTTACAAATAGGGCTTAGGAAAGGCTGGAGGGATGTTTATCTGTCAGGCAGATTTCTGTCTATTGCAGAAATGTTAGCCTTTTCACAGACCGCTGCATCCTTCCTTAAACACTTGAGGTAAACCGAAAGATGTCTTCTGGGACCAGACTGATGGAGGGGATACCTGTATGCATTCTTCAGTCAGACACAAGTTCAGGCCACAGTCATGACCTTCCAACTAGGAGAGGACAAGGTCTGACTACATTTTTCCTGCTCCGTCGAGACTTGTCTGATTAAATTCCAGTGAGGTGAGTTACATAAGCAGGTAACAACTAACATCTAGCATATTATAAGCACCTGTCCCAATCACCACTAGGAGCAGAAAATAACAATACTATTTTGCTTTATTTTTTTCAGTTTGCAAAAATTGCTAAAGACCATAACCATCTCTTCTCTACTATTTCCCATTTATTCCACATCTATTGCTTTTGTTAATCAACGTAGATGACAACAATTATGGAAGGGACATTCATACAGGTTTCCATATTCTTTGTAGTATTTAACACAGTTACTGTGCATTTAGTAAGAGCTCAGCAAACACTTATTGATTGAAAGATTGACTGACTAGATAGTTATCCAGCCTAGGGTTACTGTTAAATATAATCCTGAAAATTCTAGGAGTCTCTCAAGGCCTAACTATTTCTCTATCATAACAAAAATCCAGGTTATCAGAAACAAACTGCAGTAAAATGCTTAGGCTTTTTTCCTCCCTTTGCACCATGTAGCTCACAGCCAGAAGCAAGAATAAAGTTGCATCCTCTTTGCAAATCATTTACGCCCCACTTCTATCCAAGTGAAATGAAGGGGAAAGTAAGCTTGACCCAAATTATCAGTATTGGATGTTTTTGAAATTTCATTATCCAAATAACTCACTATAAACTTTTCTGATTTTATAGACTGTCTTTCATGAAATCAAACATTTAATTTTATTTTTCTATATAGTATCCAATTATTTGGCATCATTAAAACATGTTCAACTGATTATTCAACTTTTCCCTGGATGTTTTGCCCTGTATGGATGTTCATTCATTCATTCATTCATTCATTCATCAGATGTTTTTTGAGGAGCAACAAAAAGCTTGGAAACATGCAAGGCAATGGGGACACAGGATAAATATGATAGTTTTTGCACTTGGTAAATGCAGAATTTAGCCAAACTTGTGGATATGTTACTGCCCAACATGGGGCCTTCTGCTCGCTGCAAGACATGCCAATAGTCAAGAGGCAAGGTGGTAGGAGAAAAGGACATTTTTATTACAGCTTGCTAGCAAGAGGGAAGATGGCTGACTAATGTCTGAAAAAAACCATCTTAAGGGTCACAAAATCTTATAGCAGTTATATAGGCCATTGGGTTATAGGGGAGGGGGTTAGGAATGTTGACCCTCGGGTCTTACAGACTGGGAGTCGCCAAACCAGATCTTTCAGTTTTCATTGGTGATGGCTATTAGCATAGACTCTCTGTTCCGGGGTCATCACATTCCTAAGGAACTCAAAAGAACAAAGTTATCATCTTATCGCAGCTGGGAGGTACATGCACAAGCAGGGGTCATAAAATCTACAGAGCAGTTAGATCTCCTGGAGGGTGCATATCCAGCTGGGTTAGTTTATCAGAGGTCATTCAAAGTTACAATAGGGTTTCTTTTCTACAATATGGCTTCCCTCACGTCAACGTTGTCTTGAGCCAGTATCAGATAGATTCATTGTAATATTATGCAACTGTGATGAGGCAGGAGCATGCTTGCAGTTTAGGAGGAGGAAACCATGCAGAGGTGTGGGATGATGCCTGGAAAGGGGAGAGTCGACACTGCAAAATCCTGGAGGAAGTGGGAGAAGAAGGAGTCCTGAGAATAGTTGAAGGAGACTTGGAAAAGACCTGAGATACCTCTTCCCATGCTAGGAGGGAAAACATAAGTGCACGAGTCGATCTAGAGAGGTTTGGGGAGGTGGCGATGTCTGTGGGAGTGAACCTTGAGAAGATTCTCCTTTAAAGTCCTAATGACCCCTAATAATCACTCTAATTAATCATTTTTTATCCATCTTAGAAAACGTTAATTAACAAACTGTTAATTATGAGCAAGATTTGTGTGCTCCTTTCTGAGAAATTCGGATTTTACATTTGGGAACTTGAATGCCTGCAGAGTTACTCTTGGAAGTTACAGTGAAAGATTATGAAACAGCCAGGATATTTCCCCTTTGATGGGGATGCGTGGTTATAAGCAAAATCCTCTGTTACCCTCGTGAAAAGCTGATTTGCTTGGACATTAAAAAAAAATTCATAAGTGGAGGGATGGAACCAGTGTAGATAAAAATCAACATGTTTAGGGGCTGGCGTGGTGGCGCAAGTGGTTAAGTGCGTGCGCTCTGCTGTGGCGGCCCAGGGTTCGCAGGTTCGGATCCCGGGTGCAGACCGACACATTGCTTGGCAAACCATGCTGTGGCGGTGTCCCATATAAAGTGGAGGAAGATGGGCATGGATGTTAGCCCAGGGCCAGTCTTCCTCAACAAAAAAAAAAGCATAAGATTGGCAGATGTTAGCACAGGGCTGATCTTCCTCACACACACACACAAAATCAATATGTTTATTATCTCTTAGAACAGAGAAAGAAAAGATAGTGAAAACTATCTCAAAGATTTTTACGTTACCTGGAGTCTTGAAACTTCTAGACACTTGCTTACTTTAAGGATACTAAAATAGAGCTAGCTCAAAGAAAAAATTCATTCCTGCCTTTTTGTAAACACTGAAAACTCTCTGGTCTCCAAGCCCGGAAATGTTATCACACTTGGTGTCATTATGTAATAGATCTATATTTTTTCTGAGCCAGAGCTCTTTTCCTTCTTTTTCTTTTGTTGTTGCTGTTTTTGGATAACAATAAAAATAAATACAAGGATGTGCTTTTACGGACTGAATTGCCTCTCCCACAAATTCATATGTTGAAGCCCAAACCCCCTGTACCTCAGAATGTGACTGTATTTGGAGATAGGGTCTTTAAAGAAGTAATTAAGTTAAAATGAGATTGTTAGGTGGGTCCTAATCCAATCTGACTGATGTCCTTATAAGAAGAGGAAGAGGTACCAGGGATGGGCACGCACAGAGAAAAGGCGATGTGAGGACACAGGGAGCAGACGGCCATCTGTAGGCCAAGGAGAGAGGCCTCAGAAGAAATCATACCCGCTAACACATTGATCTCAGACTCCAATCCTTGAGAAATGTGAGAACTTAAGTTTCTGTTGTTATGCCACCCAGTCTGTGGTATCTTGTTGTGTCAGCTCTAGCAAAGTAACGCATGCGCCATGCCACAAAGATTATTATTTCTATCTGCTCCAAATAATAGCAACAATTGAGAGGTAAAATATTTTAGGAAACCTTCTTGGACATGTTCTTGTGATAATCCTGCCTGCATCTGGGAAGAGATAGGCTTAATAAACTAATATTTCTAAAGTGTGATATCACAAGGCGTTGCCCATTTATGTCAGAAAATAATTTATACAAGTTGTTTCTCTGGAGGAAATGGAAGCACCCAGATCTTTCTCTGGAATGATTATGTTTGCTGCTCTATAATAATTCTATTTGAATAATTCTATTTGAAAATGGCAAAAGCTAGTCTTTCTGGCCCTAAATGAGAAAATAAAAATTGTTACTGGATATCATCACTATCAGTCATCTAAACTGTAAAGGAGAGGGTCAGACAGCCTGCTGCCATTTCTGGAGAAAGAAGTGACCAAGTCATATTCGCAAGGCTCTACTGTGGAGGAACTTTTTTTCTTCTGCTTATCTTTCCCTCCTGAGGCTGGAAGTCTTATCAGCTCAGGCATTGGAAACAAAAGAACAAAAGCCCTCTAGCAAAAGGCTGAGAAACCAGAGCTGGAAATAGATGCTATTATTTGATACTATTATGAGTACGAAATAAAGAGGTCTTGTTTTTCATTGATTCCTGTCTCTTCATACTATGTTCTAAATGTTTTGATAAAGAACCTGTTAATTAATTTGGACCCGGCAAAAAAAAGGACAGCATCACCAATCTTAGCCAAAGATCCAGAACAAGTAGGAAATGTAATCACCTACTGACATTGAGGAAAGATGGACTAGCACAGCATCCACAGAAGAGTGGAGAGGGTTTGAGATGGTTGCTGTGAAGAAAAAGAGATGAGGCCAGGGAATAAGTGCAAAGACTGTCCAAGGATAGAAAGGGTCCAACTGAAGTTGGGAGCAAAATTTGTAGTGACCCTGAGCCACCTTAAGACTTCTTCAGACCATCTCCCTTACCGGCCCCACCACCTACCTTCAAGCAATTACCCAAATCTGTTCTTTCTAGTGCCTTAATATCTCTCAGATGTGTGGCCTTCTCTGCTTTCCTGCTGCCACCAACTATTTCAGACCTCTTCTCCTCTAGCATGGAGGGAGTGATACAGCAGACAAGAGCAGAGACTGAGTTCATATCCTGACTGCGACACTTACCAGCTGTGTGACCTTGGGCAAGTTATTTAAACTTCCTAACAGTAAATTTTCTTATCCATACAATTAGGGTGATACTAGTATAAACTACCTTATAACATTATTACAAATATTAAATAGGATTCATGTAAAATGCTTGGCATATACTAAGAGTAAACAAACTATTAGCTGTTATTATTAGCTATCATAAATGATTATACTGAAAAACAAACAAAACAAGAAAAATTAATGCATTCTTCCCTCAAGTCTTACTCCTTTTCAATCCATAGTATATCTTATAGCCAGAATGAGCTTTGTAAAATACAAATTATATTGAGTCACTCTTCTGCTGGAAACCATTAATTGGCTCACTATCACCATCAGCATAAAGAACAAACTCCTTGGCAACGTAAACAAAATCCTTCTTGATCTGGCCCTAGCTTACATCCCTAACATGATCTTTCCCCATTTCACTCTCCCCCACTCCCTCTGCTCTGTGCTGAAGCTATATTAATGCATTTGGCCCGTCAAATTTGTTGTATTCTGCCTTCCTTTTGGAGTTTAGCATCTGCCACTGATTTTGCCTAGAACCCTTCTCCCTCCCTCCCCCATTCCCTTAGCCTAGGACTCAGCTTAGAAAGTACTTCCCTGAAGAAGATTTTCCTAATCTCAATATTAAGGTCAGCTATCTCTCTTATGCATGATAGCCCTCTATTTCCCCTCTCAATGCGTGTCCCACACTACTGAATTGTAGTGGCTTGTTAAATAGCCTGTTTTCTCAGATTGGAACGTAAAGTTCAAGGAGTCTACAACTAAGCCCTCTGGCATTCCAAGGTTCTAGCACCAAGAGGCACTCAACCGTGACAGCTATTATTAGGAAGAGTAAGTAGCACTACAGAGCTGTTAATCAGTGATGAAAAAGACAAAATATTTCCCAGCACCAAGGCATTCTTGGAAATTCGACTCCACTTAACTAAATCCTAATAAATAATATTCACGTACCCGAAAAAAGAAAACATCAACTGAGTGGGGAAGTTGAGCATAGAACATGGACAAATCAGTCAGAGAAGCAGAATACATAATGTCCAGCAGTAATAATGCTGCAACTCACAAACACAAATAACAAGTTTGTTCGACAACTCTATCTCCACAGCAGAGATGGATGCATTAGAATATCAAAATCCCCAGCTAATTTCTTATGATCTGATAATATGTTCATCAAGAGCATTTCTAATTTTAATGTGACTCTCCATTTAGATTTGCCAAGGAGACTATGGGTAGATCAGCTAACAGACTCTCTGGCTAGCTCTTTACTTCTGTTGCTCATAGCAAATTCAAAAAAAAATTGCGTGATAGGTAATATTGATATGGGTCTCTTGTGGGTTTGGTTGAAAAGAGACCATCTCTGAGGGACTGATCAAGTCTGGATGTCACGCTAAAATGAACTTTATGGATCTACCAAATTAAGATGGAACCTTGGAAATTTGTGGCCACAGCAAAAGACTTCCCTTCCTGAGGTCCTCTGAGAGTGGCCAGCCACCACTTTGAGTGTTTTGTCTGTGGTCCTGCTCTCTGTGGTTGTGTTCTTTTATTTAATGGAATAATGGTCTCATTATCTACCATCCACTGTAAAACCACACAACTAATGAATAAAACAGAAATGAATTTTTCTGGACTAGACTTCAGTTGATGCCCATTAAAGTGGCAAAATTACTTCTTCCAAGAGTCTTTATGCTTTTTAAGTATAATTGGCTATTCACCTCCAGCTTTTTTTTTTTCTGTTTGGACAATTAGCTTGCATTATATTTTTATTATGCATTTATTCTATCTGAGAACAATTAAAAATTATTTTCAAAGCTTTCTTTCACATTGTATTAAGGAATAAGTTATAAACATTTCTAATAGAGAAAATTAAAGTAATTTTCATGAAGATTTCTGTGGTTTTGACAAGTAGGCAGAAATTCAAATGATGTGGGGAAAAAACCTAGTTTCCTCCTACATTTTTCACTGATTGTTCTGGTCCAATTTTGAGGTATTACTTTATTTCAGGTTACCCTTCTTTGCCCACTCTTGCTATTGAAGCTATTTAAAGCTTAAAGCTATAAATAAGACGACATAATTGGTAAATCCTACAGCAAGTTATTGTGTGAAGATTTGCCCCACATATTGAAGTATGGATAACAACAGGAGTCTCAATACCTACCCCTTTGGTTCTCAAAGTTGAGTGTGCACCAGAATCACCTGGAAGGCTTGGAAAACCCAGATTTCTAAACCCTACCCCTAGAACTTCTGATCAGTAGGTCTGAGGTGGGGCCATAAAACTAGCATTTCTTACAAATTACCAGGTGATTCTGATGCTGTGGGTCTGGGGACCACATTTTGGGCCTTTATTTTTTATTTCTGATGGAAAGAAATTTGACCAAAGGCCAGAAATTGTCCAGAGCCTCACTCTTAGTTCCGGTAAGCTTCTGGGTTCATTGCATCCTTGGAGGTGAAAGCTATTCACAGCTGGGTCCGCATGGCAAACTCCCAAACATGCTCGGAGGTTTCAGGGGTGAATTTTACCAATAATCATTTCATCTTTAGCTATAAACTTCTGGCTGCTGCTTATAACCTACAAAATGGCTTATTCTCTCTGCAGGTTTCCTTGGAGCTTACTCTATGTCTATTCAGTGAGCAGTGCTGCCACCTTCTGATTGTCAATTGAAAACGTATATTAAAAAGTTGTGCCTTTTGTTCAATGATTATATACTCAGCAAGTATTTATTTTAATGTTCTTTTCTTTGTGAATTCCTTTTCTCCCTTGGGCCTCGTATTTCAAATGCGACTTATTGTTTCCTGTTAGCACATTTCTATACCAAGCCCTTGTGCTGTAATCACAGTTCCTCAGCATTTATAAACTCTGTCCCAGTGAAACCTCCTTCCCTTTATGGGTCTGGAGTCATGTGGCAAAGAAAAATACCAAAGATTACACAGTTTCTTGTGAGTGGGTTGTTTTTCAAAGACTATTTCAAAAGAGACTTCTGAACCCCAGTGCACAAAGTCTTTTTATAAAACGCATTTAAAAAATCTCTTTGTTTTAGCTATTCATAGCTACCTAACAGAGATTTTGCCTCAAAAAACCCCCCATATCTGATATTTTATAGAATCTAACTATATTGAGTAAAATGCTGGGAGGACATTTTCTTTCAGATGGAGTAATAGACTATTGGACCCTGTTGGAAGTAGAATATACTAGTAGAGATTGTTGGAATCATGGGAATCTAACCGAATCACATGATTTTAAACCTGTAGAGAAAGGTCAAATGGTAGATCAAGGCTGTGCATGTTTGGTGATAGAGCTAGGACTCTCTGCAAACACAGTTCACTTCTCTGGACAGGCCTGGCCTACAGGAGTCCAAAGGTCATCTCTGGACCCTTTCTGCATCCAAAGGAATGGGACACTATAATTGACCAAGCCTGGTTGATGTACCACCCCTGCGACCAACAGTCAATGTTTCTAACCACATGGAGGAAAAGTCATGCCTTTAAAACAACTGAGGCTTAGATAAAATAGCTCTCTTGGGTTCACATAAGTAGGAAAAGGAATAGTTGGGGCTCAAACTAGGTTTTGACTCCAAAGCCCCAGAGTTTTCAACAATCCTCCACTGCCCTGGGTTAGGAGTGTAGGTAGGGCATAAACACACAATCTTGAGGGGAAAGTGAGGATTTTCTGCATCTTCTCCTCATGACTCTTCCAACATGATAAGGGCCCCGTGATCCTTCTCCTTGCCTGTCATCCACCTCATCACCCTTCCGCCTTAGTAGACTGTTAGCCAGTAAGTCTATCAGGAGATTGTTCAATGCTGACTAAGCCTGTTCCACACTGTCTTCTCAGATTCTCAAGAAGATAGAGAAGAGAGAAAAGAGAAGACTGAAGATGAAAAAGACCAACTCCTATTTATACAATTGCCTCTTATCTATTAGCACAAACAAGCTCTTTGATCATGGGCAAATTAAGCTCTGTGTCTCAGTTTCACCATCTGAAATTGGATATTAGTTCTTCATTGTAGGATCGGTGTGATAATTAAATGAGGATTTATAAGGAAGTGCTGACCACGGTGACCAACAGATAATAGACAATAAATAGCGATTCACTGTGATTATTTTTATTGTTAGCATTATCACCTCAAAAAAAGGTGTTCCGAGCCTGACAGATCCTATCTGCAGTACCACCTCAGAACTACCTCAGCTCCCTCTTTGTAGCAGTACTTTACTACACAAACCCTGAATAATTTGGATGAAAAAGGCTGATTGAATTGGTGCAGCTATCAGAGAACAATATGTTTCTTTTCCTAAGAGTGAATATTTGATTGAGATCACCCATTAGGAAAAATACCTTAAAAACTGCCCCGTGTCCATTTGCTAAGCCAACGATGGCCAGTGGTGTGGGCGCCATGTTGGCACAGGAATAGAGTCTGCCACTTAACTTATCCCAGGGCTTTTTTAATTTTTATTCTTTAAAAACAACCTACTGGATCATACATGACATCCAATCCTGACTTATTAACTCGAAACTAAACGAGCATTCGAGAAATTTAATTGAAAGCAGGATTCAGAATGTTAATAAGCCCTTGGTCAGGAGGGGGATTGATGTTCCCGGCTGTAAAGTCAGCCTGGAGGAAGAGTCTCTGAAGACCTTGTCATCAGAGGCAGGCTAAGCTTCTATCTGCTGCCGCTGTCTTCCTCGCAGGCTTACTTCCACTGGCTCTCCCAGCAGTCCACCTGTTCCCCACATTCCTGCTTAATCAGTGTCCCCCAGAGAGGCCGCTGCCTACTGGCTCCATAGCAAATCAAGCACCAGGCCAACAGCACACTGTTGCTATTAGGAATGAAAAGCAAACAGTTTCTTGGAGTGAGATTTTTAATAAATGAAAAGGATGATGCTGGGAATATGGGAGTTCAAACATTTGAATCCCTTCCTATTCCATGCAGAAAACCTAGAAAACCATATATGTGCTCTGCTCTAAGAAATGCCTTTCTGAAAACATGCATGAAGATAGATTACGCTTTATTCAAACCATTTTTGCATATGTTAAAAGGAGAAGTTTCCATTCCCAGAGTCTCATAGTGTTAGAGAGTGCTAATCATACTTGGAGCATATCTTTTTATGAAATATTTCCAGGAATACAAGTATATTCTTGAGTTTCTCTTTATCCTTCACAATTCAAAACACAGGTGGCCTGCTTAAATCTAAAAGGTGTCCAGTTGAGGCTAAAGCAATGCTATTAACATCTCCAATGATTTCCCTTGTTGTTTCTGCCAAATATATGTTTCTGCATATTTATTTTCTATTTTTCTACAATTGACACCAAAAATAATTTAAAGCAAAAAATAAAGCAATGTAAAATTTTCCAATAGTTACAGAAACAAATATTTCATTACAGACAAAAATGGAGATAATGATAAAATAGAACTATTGATTGCAAGGTAGTGCCACCAGGTCTAACTTAAAATGTTTATTTGCCAGTGGCTTTTGGAAACCTGCATTTGGCCTACAAAAGAGGGGTTAAAAGTGTCATCCCAAAAGAGATAAAATTATGAATTGTATGAAAAGTTGAGGAAGTCAGTATTTAAAAGCACAAACCAATCCCAGTGCTGCTTGCTCTGGGGGTTTGAACATTGATTTAAGGATCACTGGCTTCTCCGAGCCACTTGGCTGGCTAGTTTAGCTTTTCCCAACTGAATTGTAGAAGGACTTTTGCTGAAAACACTTCTGTTCAGTTACACACTGGACCTCTTAAAAGGTAAAAAGAAGACTTTATTCCTCCTTATCATTTTGGTTTAGGAGAGGTAAGGAAGTGTAATATAGTAGCTATGAGCGCACACTCTAGGGAATGACTGCCATTAGATCAAATCTCTTCAACACTTACTAGCCAGGCAAACAAACCTTGAAAGTAGGTTCTTCTTCTATGAAAGGAATAATAATATCCACTCCAGAAGACTATTTTAAGGATTAAGTGTGGGAGATCAGAATTTTCCCCTCTAAAATGTATCCCTTTGGCTTGATCATTTTTAAGAACAAAAGACTCAGAAAGAAACTTTGACCTTCCACCTAACTGCCTAAAAGAATTTAAGACAGAAGGCCTGTCCCAGGAAGGAGGAACCACAAATAACTACCACAAATAACTCTACATGTGGTAGACAGGAAGGCACCTAGCAAGGCCCATTTTATGAAAGTTCTCTCTTGGGTCCCATTGTCTATAGATAGCCCAGCAAACATTTATTTACCAAACACTTGCTTTTCCATCTCTATATAAGCTGCCTTCCTCCCCTTTGAAGTCCCCACCCACTACCCCCAATATCTTTCTTTGTCTTTAGCTGAACATGGTATTCAAGGTGGTAGCTTCAGCCATTTTGGCAAGTTACTCAGTTTTCTTGAGTTTCTCCCATGTTTACATGTTATTAAATTTGTTTGATTTTCTCTTGTTATTCTGGCTCATGTCAATTGAATTCTTAGACCAGCCAGAAGAAACTAGAGAGTAAAAGAATATGCCTTCCTCTCCTACATAAGTAATATATATAAAAACATCTAGTGCAGTGTATCTGGCACATAGTAATGCTCAGTAAATGTTAGCCATCTTTATCATCTTCATCATCATCCTATCATCAAAAGCTTTGGATGCCTTGGAGAAGAGCTCAGAGTTTCTTCTACAGGAGATGTGGAGCTATTCAAGGAGTAGTTGTATCATCAGATGTGGCCCTTAAGTCCTGGAAATTGTGTGAAAGATGGATGTAAGCAGGGCAAAACTGGAGACAGGGATATTACAAGGAGACTGTTCACCTAATTTGAGTAGGAGAGAGCTTGATGCAAAGCAGGAGCTTCAGGGAAAGAATGGGGCAAAAAATGGATTCAAGAAGAATCCAGAATCAAAATGGGAAGAACATGGTAAGAGTCTGGATGTGGAAGATGAAGTGGATGAAGGAATTAGAGATGACTTGTCTTTCCAGCTTAGATGACTTTGTAGATAGTAGAGCCATCCATCAACCCATGTAGAGAGTACATCTCATATTCCTCATTCCAATGGCCATGATCCCTTTATAATGTCCAGATTCATCACTTTTGTTGGGCCTATATTTCTATATGAATATGCAGAGGGAAAATTTGTCTATGAGGTAAAGTCTGTGGCTTCTAGTATTCAAATGAGTACCATTATTGTCATATTGAGTTTAGTCATTAGAGATTTATTTATTTGGACATGACATATTAACTTATTTATGCTTATTATAAATGAGTTTGTAAGTTTTCTTCCTGAGGCTTTATAAATTCCTTGTTGGAGAGGATGGAGAAATGAACAAATGAAAGGTTAATCAAAGAAAAGAAAGAGAACACATATCAAAGAATGAGGAGTGGTAGATTGGGTCTCACTTCTCAGCAGGGATCAATAAGGACCCAATCATCATCCCACAAACTCTCAAATAGGCTGCTAGCAAATAGGAAAATAGATGGCTGTGCTTCAGTCCTCTTGACCAACTTGTTCTGGGCTAATGGACTCTTCTCTTTTTTCACTTTACATTTTGGAGCCATTAGGGTTGAACTGAACCAAAGGTTCACTGACTGGCTGACAGAAACCCTGCCCAGCCTTGGCCAGAAAAGAGAAGTTAACACAGTTGTCTTTGGTGCTATTCACCTCTCCAGCTACCACCATTCCCTTCCTTGCTCCTTTCTCTTAACTCTCTACCTCTAGACTCCAGAAAGGCTTACCAATTCTCAGTAAGGTACTGGCTGATAAAGTTAAATATTTGCCAGAAATTTACATTTTAACAAAGGTCTCTTGAAAATGAAAACTTTTAAAGTCCAAAGGAATTCTAAGTTTAGAAACATAGAATGTTTGTCTTGAAGGTCTTGTCTAACATTTCACGTCTTTCATGATGGAGGCTGGGAGGTTTGATGATCAGAAACCCTGCCTAAGTCCTGTGGGAAGCTGCCTAACATTAAAACTAGCCTGAAAGAGCTAGGGAACATCTTATCGGGAAGACTTACTTATTCTCCACCCCCATCTCACAAACGTGCACATGAACTCTGCCACCCTTGCTGATTTGGGTATCCACTGCTGGTTTCGCTAACAACTTTTGCTTATCTCCATTATAGTACTTATCATGCTGGACTGAAATTGTTTTTTTTTTTTTTTTTTTGATTTTCTTCATCAGATTTTCATCTCCTTCAGGGCAGAAGCTGTCTTGTTATTCTCTTTGTACCATCTAGTCAACACAACACAGGACATAATGAAGAGAAGGCTTTAAGGGTGGGAATAGTCTACTGACTTGGTTGTTTTAAGACCTAGGTTTTCCTTTTGGTTTGTATTCTAACTAGTTGAATGACTGAAAAATTTTCAGAATCCTCAGAGCTTATCTTTAAAATGGACTGATATTGGGCCAGCCCCGTGGCTTAGTGGTTAAGTGCACGCGCTCCGCTGCTGGCGGCCCGGGTTTGGATCCTGGGCGTGCACCGACACACGGCTTCTCCAGCCATGCTGAGGCCGCGTCCCACATACAGCAACTAGAAGGATGTGCAACTATGACATACAACTATCTACTGGTGCTTTGGGGAAAAAAAAAAAGGAGGAGGATTGGCAATAGATGTTAGTTCAGAGCTGGTCTTCCTCATCAAAAAGAGGAGGATTGGCATGGATGTTAGCTCAGGGCTGATCTTCCTCAAAAAAATAAAAAAATAAAATAAAATGGAGTGATATTCTTTCCATACCTCAGATTCTTAGCTCTCGTTTCCTAAAAATTCAGCTGGAAAAAATCTGTAAAAAGCACTGTGCCATTGTAAGGATTTTTAAATATCATGCTCAATAAAAATAGTTAGAGCTAGAGCCAGTTCAGGGAAAAATTATGAGTCTTCTTGTTGGCTTCTCCTCTCCATGTTCAGGGTCTATATGATATCCTCAGTCCTGCAGTTCTCTCTCTCCAGGCCTTTCTCTTTGGGAAGTACCATCTATTGTCTTCCTTTACCTTTCTCATGTAAAAGAAATGAGAGAACTGGCATTTGTAGCTATTTATGGAGCCATGCATTATTCTGGGTACTTTAGATAAACTGTCTTATTTTACTTTCCCAACTATACTGCAAAATATTTGCTATTAACCCGTATTACAAAGGAGACAGCTGAGGTTTAGAGAAGTTAAATAACTTGCCAAAAATTACCCAGATAGGAAGTGACAGATTCAGAACTGGAGCCTTAAGTTGTTCTGGATGCAAATAATTGGATATTCTCACCATTCCACTGTTGTTTTCTAAGCTGAGAGTTACTGGATTTCCAAAGTGATATTTTCACCTTTAGTCTCTCTCTGGGATTATCATGTGCTACTGAGTGTGGAGGAGTTAGCCACATCCTTCCCTATCCAGACCATACTTATGCATTATACTATAAGCATGCTTCTGCAAGTTAAGGCAATGACTCTCTAAGACAGGCAACTTTGGGCAGGGTTGACCTGTAGAATTAGAGTACTAGCCAAGGACACCAGAGGTAAAGTTCACAACTGTGCAATAGAGAAAAACAAGTAAAGAAGAGCCATAGCACAGCTAACAGACCTGCTTAATCAGTTATGGTTATCTGCACTTTCAAAATTGATCTTTCAAATTCTCCTTTCAAAAGGAGAAAAGTCTATTCAAATCTTCCCACTGAAAATGATAAAAACACATAGCCAAATTAAAAACTAAAATTGACGTCATTCCAAATACTTGTTTCAGAAATAGCAATATCTTTTTGGAAGCTGACAGCTTTGACAGCAACATCTTTTGTTTATAAGAATGTATTGGTAAGGCCCTTGTTATTTTCAAAGCATATTCTCAGTAAATCTGCAAGATAAGTAGGGTAGGCATTAGAAAAAAATTATAGAATGAATGCATAGCCTAGAAGAGTCATTGGAGGCAATCTCATCTAACTTCTTCTATTATATGCACGAGGAAACCAGAGCACAGGGAAAAGCAGTGGCTTCTTCATCTAAGCATTGCAGATTAGCATAGTCAGGATAAGATTGGTTACGCTGTGTAACATACAAAGTGCAACATGACAGTGGCTTAGCATTTAAAAGTGTTTATTGCTTATACAAACTCTGCTGCAATTTGGGCAGCTTGCCAGGGCGGTTCTCTTCTCATACACGACTTTCTTCTAAGACATGACATTATAAGACCTTTGCAGTTTCTATCTTGTGGCTTCATTGTCTCAACACGTGCCTTTTAGAATCACTGTGATAGATGAAGTGAGTTGATGGATTACCAGGGCTAGTCATGGCCCCTGCTCAGAAATGACTTGTGTAAATTCTGCTCACAATCTATTGGCCAGAACTAGTAATACGGTCTTGAGCAAGGGTCTGGGAAATGCAGTATTTCATGTGTCCAGGAAGAAAAGGAGGATCAGATGTGGGTGTGCATCAGTAATCACTACCATAGAAGTGGTTCAAAACTCAGGCTTCCTAATGACCTCTTTCTATTAGCACATGGCCTCTGGGTAATATTTGTAATGGATGCTGGAAATCAGAGAAGACTAATGAGAAATTTCAGAAAACTCTGATGTTATCTTAACCCTAATTTTTTTTTCATTAATTTTAGGGAAATAACTGTGATCTAATCTCATTCTTTCCAAATATAATTGACTACCTTAAAAAGAATTATAGTCATGTGCTACACAACAACATTTTGGTCAACGATGCACTGCATATAAGATGGTGGTCCCATAAGATTAGTACCATATAGCCTAGGTGTGTAGTAGGCTATACCATCTCGGTTTGTGTAAGTACACTGTATGATGTTTGCACAACAACGAAGTCACCTAATGACACATTTCTCAGGACGTATCCCCAACATTAAGTGTTGCATGACTGTACTGAGTTTCTAGGGGATGCCATCTTTATTTTCTCTTTTAATTTTGCAGCAAGCTATTAAGAGGGTTATTAATAGCCCTGGTTTAGATAGGAACATTTTGGTTGTAATTTACCTTTTGGTAAGAAAATTAATAAATTACCTCAAGTCAAAAAAACAAAAATCTTAAAAGGAGAAACTATATTAAAGAGACCCAGAGCTCAGAGAAACCCAAAAAGGAAATATTATCAGAAAACCAAACTTCAGATAAACTGGAATTGGGCCTCATTCAGAATTTGCAGCTGCCCTGTCTCCTGTGAGCAACTTCCAGCTTCTCTGAAGCAGTCTGTCCCTTCCTCAATCTCTCTCTCCACACGCCTCTCCTCCATCTTCGCCAACTTCTCTGCTTTCAGTTTCTGAACACTTGATCATTTCTGCTTGTATATAGCTCAAAATCATTCACCAATTCTCTCTGCATCTCGGCAACCCTTAATTATGGCCATTCCCGTCACTACTAACTAGCCTTGTCTCTTAACAGCCTAGTTGCAAATTTCAACTCATCCTCATGAACTAGGCCATGTTAGTCCTATGTCATAGGCCCGCTTATGAATCAGCTGCCTTTGAATCAGGCATCCACCTCTGCACACACCTGTGCACCTGTGACCTTGTTAAAGAAGTTGGAGAAGCAGTGAACATGGACACTCTGACTCAGCAGGACTAAGGGCAGGGCAGCTTACTGCAGAAATGGGGATGAGTAGGCAGGCAGTAATGGATATGCCTAATCTTGTGAAAGGTCATTGCTACGGTCCAAATGTTTGTGACCCCTCCACCCCCGCAAAAGTCATATGTTGAAATCCTAACCCCTAAAAGTGATGGTATGAATAGGTAGAGCCTTTGGGAGGTTATTAGGTCATGAGGGTGTAGCCGTCATGAATGAGATTGGTGCTCTTACAAAAGAGACCCCACAGAGTTCCCTAGCCCCTTCCATCATATAAAGAGACAATGAGAAATCTGCGACCCAGAAGAGAGCCCTCATCTGACCGTGCTGGCACTTGATCTTGAACTTGCAGTCTCCGGAACTGTGAGCAATAAATTTCTGTTATTTATAAGCCATCCTATCTGTGGTATTTTGTTATAGCAGCCTGGAGGAACTAGGAGTCACAATGCTAGTAAATGTTAATGTGAAATTTAAATGCAAAATTGCCTGACACTCAGTACCAAGCTGAAGGAGGAAAAGTGTAGGAGTAACACCGAGGCTGTAACTTAGTAGTTTCTTCTCTTGTTACCTTTTACTCTGCAGATTCTCAACCCTCAACCAGTCTCAAATCTAGCTCTACAGACACCTCACAAAAGTAAAATGTTTTTCGAAAGCTGAATAAAGTATTTTACAACACATTTAGAGGATATTCCAGATTGAATCAACCCAATACTAGAATAGTTGGAGTGGCTGGATGAAAATAATAAATCAACAATTCTCAGACTGGAACTTTGAATTTGATCTCTTGGGGGCTCATTGGCCAGGTTGGATCTGCTCAAGAGGGAACTCTACCTATTTTCAGTGCAAGAATTCAATCTATATCCTTTATTTCAAAATTTGTGAATGTGTATCACTACCAATACGGATGATTAAACTTTGTCACAAAATCCTAGGTGACATTACTGAAAACACTTACCCTCCCTGCACCACAGTTTCCACAACAGTAAAATAAGAGGAATTATATTGAATTACCTCCTAGAGTCCTTACAACTATAAAATTCTATGACTAGCTCACCTCACAAATTTTGCATGCAAATGTCTACATCTACTGATTACAACCTGAGGGAAGATCATTTTCCTCAATGTTCATTTTAAATAGCATTCAAGAATTCTTGAAGAGATTTCCTTTTTAACTAAACTGCAGCACATCCAGTAGAACTCTCTGTGATGGTGGAAACAGTCTATATCTGTCTAATACCATAGCCTCTAGCCACACTTGACTATTGAGCACTTAAAATGCAGCTAGTGCAACAGAGGAACTGAACTTTTACTTTCATTTCATTTGAATGTAAATAGCGACATGTGGCTAGTGGCTACCATATTGAACAGTGTAAGACTGGAGATGTACACAGTGTGATGACAAAAGCGAAACCAAGAGGTAATGATACTATTTGGATGCATGAATTAATATTTGAAAACCACTAGCTTTCATTTTTCTGTGGAACTGTGGACTCCTCTTTTTAGATTTTAGGTAACAATCTATTCTGGGATGATGCAAGCCTGCCCACAAGCAGGGAAAGAGACTGATGTTGCCTCAAGCTCTAGCTCTATGTGTCAGAATAGTAACTAATTCACCCAAACAAATTTCAAAACTTTCTTGAAAAAAATAACAATGGTCTCTTACACTATGTCTCATCAGAGATTTAAGACACTTATATAAGGTTCTTTGCAAAAGATAGGAGCAGGACAAATGAGTAGATATAAAAATCTTTAGTAGTTTACTGGATTTGAAATTTGGGGCCCCGAATTTCTAGTTCCACCTTTATCGTCAATTGATATTTTCTTTAATTCTAAATTACCATTTAATGTAAAATGAACCAACAATTTAATAACAGCTTTGGGAGAGGGAAGGTAGTGTTGGGGGAAAGACACGATTTCTTTAGCCACCTGATTATGGCATTTGTTCCATAGGCTACCGCTTTTATTTTCAGTAGCAAGATTTCAGCCTCTAAAACTTCTCTACATGTATAATCTAACAAATCCCATAAACGTTTTTGTCAACTACGGGTTTGTGAAGCTTCACAGGGGAAAGCTGTTTTTTCTTCCCCAAACTCAAGATCTTAACTTCTTCAACTCCTTCAGAAGTGATGGTATAATTGAACAAAAACAGGGTTTCATCTATACTTTCATTTCTTTTTCTTTGATTGAATTATATATTTCTAAAAATTAAGTTGAATAGTTTTTCTAGACTATCAGTAAGACACTTTTGACAGATAGATGTTCTATACATAAGTGATAGTCTTTCATGACACATAGATCAATCACAAAGTGGTCTTTGAGAATTCTCAGACTTACTCTGAAAGATCAAATACTTTCTATTGCCTTTAACTGCTTTGCTCAGTGTGTGGCATGCTGTCTACTTCATATGCAATGACTTTTCATTGCAAAGTGGTCTCCTAATAAAAATGTTAAAAGAAATCTTAACAGAAAGTTAAGAATATAAAAATAAATTAAGATATAATTGCGGTGCTACCAGGAAAATTAAGTATGTTGATGTGAATAAGCCCTTCATGCATGGCCTAGTGGCATAGACCTAGGCAGCAATGACTGTCAAAATTCTCTTCTCTGTTTCTCAACAGGCAGGTGGTGATGGTTGTGTTTTTAAATGTTTGTATGCCCTATATTTGAATAAATATGGATATGGTAGTCATTATTTAAGCAAGTTTCTTTAATATCTTGGGTCACCTCTAAAATGGGATTAATGATGCTAATTACCACCCTTCCCTAGATAGTGGATCCTTACACTTTTAAAATACTATGATTTTTTAGAGACCTTAGAAATTATCCACTCTAACCCATGATCTCTTGAGTAAGAAAGATAAACCAGTTCGGGACATAATTATAATTATAATTTTATTTTTATACAGTAAGACACTGCTTAGCCAGACTGCTCAAGAAGAAGGATTACCCTCAGCTGAAGTTGCTACATAACTGAGATGTGGTCCATGTTTCTTCTTGATTATATTATGTATTTTACCAAGTCTTATTTCCTATGTACAGTTCGGTGTAGAGAAAAAGTTCAGTTGGATGAGGAAAGACAACCTAGGACCGCATGATCATTTTTGGGGGGTGTAGATGAGGAATATTAAGGAAGAGATGACCAGTGTGTCACCAGGACACATTCTAGCTCCATGTCTTCATGTTAACTGTATTTACTGTTTGTACCAAAGAACACCAAACTTCTTTCACCAAGTCACACATACCAAAACATTAGTTCTTATGTCAAACACACTTTAGTGTATAATTCTAAGCAAACTAGTTGTAACTCCAATTTTTTTTCTTAAACATTTTGGAGACCACCTTAGTGATAAAGGATAATCTTAGCTCGAGCCTTAAGTTTTTTTTAAAAAAGGCAATCATTTCCATTAGGAATTTTGCTAATATTAGTGCACTGTTTTTGACAGTGCACTAATCAGACATCTACACCACTTATTTGGTAATCCAGTAGTGTCTAGAGTTATTTTCTAATTTTATCATTCGTATTTATCATCTCCATGATCATACTATAAGATGGAATATTCTCTTAAATTAATTGTGTGAATTGAGTACCTAGTGATGTATATGGATATTTACTGACATATTAGTAATCATCCATCAATTAATATACCAGCTTTATTTGTGTGTGTCTCTGTGTATGTTTGAGTGTGTGTGTGTTCTGCTTTTGTGTACCAGAAAAAAGTAATTTACTAAATTAACTAAAAATTCTGATTAGCTGCATTCTGGTTAACAATAGCTTTGCTCTAATAATTGCTTTCATTTTAATTTTTAACATGTATTTTTTATACTAGGAGTTTCAATATAAAGCTAATGGTACCTACGTTCTAATATTTTTCAGACTATTATTAGTTAAAAGTCTTAAAAATTTTTGCTGGAAGAATAAAATATTTGTCTTTCATGAGACATTCAAACTTATTTCAGAGAAATATGGAAAAGAATGTCTTAAACATATCAATATTGAATTTTTTTGCTTTCAACCAAGGAAGATGACCCTTTCTTATTCGAACCTTTTCAATGAATAAAGCATTAATTTTCCTCCCACTGACAACCTGGCCATTAAGAGATTATACATCACTCAAAAGAAAGTTGGGGAAGATTATTTATATCAATACAAATTGAATTACTGAGAATTTTCCACAGAGGACATTTTCTTCTCAATTGTTACCATTATTTTGGTGCTTAATTACTGTCTTAATTTCAAGCGGGATCAATGCCTTTTGCAATCCCTTTCATAGAGCCTATTTTCTGCTCACAGATAACAGAAAGATTTCTAGTTCCATATCTTTTTCCCACTATCAAATCTCTATGTGGTCTTCAGGAGCTTAGATAGGTAGAGGCTAGAGATGTACTATAATATTAATGAACTCATAATTTTTAAATTGAAAGGAACTCTTACAAATGACTTTTATCTTTCTAGAGGGACTGTTACCATTGTGAAATAAGATCAATATTTTTCTCTTCTTCATTTTTAGTTGCTGGTTTTTTGTTTCTTTGTTTTGTCTTCCCAATTATTGTTGATGGCAGATGGAGTATAGGGAAAGGCTTGATATTTCAGAGCACTCAGAAGTAATTTTGCTTTATTATTTTATTTTTATTTATTTATTTACTTGTGGAAGATTGGCCCTGAGCTAACATCTGTGCCAATCTTCCTCTACTTTGTATATGGGACGCTGCCACAGCGTGGCTTGATGAGCGGTGTGTAGGTCCGTGCCCAGGATTTGAACCTGCGAACCCCAGGCTGCCAAAGCAGAGAGCACAAACTTAACCACTACACCACCAGGCTGGCCCCTATTAGTTTATTTTTATAACAAGAAATAGAGGCTTACTCAGGTTGCATCAAACAATGGAGATAATACCATATCCAAATAATGAAGATTTACCATAATCCAGGTCTCAAAGAAACCCAGAGAAAACATTAAAAATATCTTCAGGAAAAAACCAAAACTCCAAATATGTCCGAGCTTTACAGAAACTAGAATATAGTTCAAGAACTTTCAAGGAGCCAAGCAAGGCCTCTGCGTGAAGAAAGCTCATCATTTCCTTCTTACGGGCATTGTTTTGGCTTTTCTCTGGGGCTCAACCATCACCACGACTGAATTACTCTCTGATCTTCTCTGCTTCTCTCTGTGCCTACTTTGGTTGGCACGAAGTCAAAGGTCAACTATGATACCATCAGCTGTGACTAGGGTATCAGGGCTACATGAACTAGAACTTGATTATTTTTTAGATCCAGAACTTGATTATCTATTTTTTAGATATAAACATTAATTTAATCAACTATAGAATTGTGAAATGTTGCTTAGAAATTAATTTCTGTATTTTAGGAAGTAGATTATTTTTCCCATAAAAACCTTTGGCTATCACCATACTGCTGAGGATATCATTGTACTCAGAATGCTTGTCATAGCCATAGATTTTATAAGACTTTAGGAAACTCCTGGGAATGCTCCACATCACCGTCTCCCCCCAACACACACACACACCACCTACAATTTTTACCTTTAGTACCTAGCCTTACCGTTTTTCTTTTTGGAAATGGTGGGCACTCAACAAATATTCTTTGAGTGAAGGGATAATAATTTGAATGATTCTATCTTGGATTATACATTTTTAGAAAGTGGGTAGCATGCTGTCTTAGATATTTTTGCACTGTTTAGTCCAGTGCCAATCATAAATTAAATAAGTTCCTGGTGATTACAGTGGGAATATTACATAGATGTTTCTGTATTTAAATAGGAAAGTAGATGAATTAACATTGACTTAACCGTGGTCTGTCTGGAAGGCAATTTGTCTATGCATATCAGCAGTCTTAAAATAATTTTATCCTTTAACCTAGCTATTCTACTTATAAGAATTTATCATAAGGAATTTATCAGAGAGTCAAAGACTGCATCAAAATTTCATTAATAATTATTCATAACTGTAAAAACATGAAAGCATTCACATATTGGGTTAAATGTTATTGTGCTACCAATATACAAATACACTACGCAAATATCAAAATAATGTTTTTTTTAAAAAAACCACACACCTAAAACTAATATAATGTTATATGTCAATTATACCTCAATAAAAAATAAAATAAACAATGACACATAAAACTCTTAATGTCAAATTCATTAAAAAATCTGAATTAAGATATAATATAGTAAGAAACCATTTGGAAGTATGTATGTGTGTATAAGAAGACAGAGGGAGAAGTTTAAAAGAATATATAAGAACGTTAATAATGAATATTTCTAGTAGGTAGGATTATGGTTGCTATATATCTTCTTCATAGTTTTCTAAATTCTTCAAAATTTCTATAGTAAATATGTCATGCTTTTATGATTGATAAATGATAGAAAAATTATAATTTGGCTTACTAACACCCTATTATTAAAGGAAGATATTTAGGTGTTCTTAATGTTACGTTCTCAGTTCTTGTGTCCTTGAGATTGATATCGGCTCAAGACAAGGTTGAGATAAGGGAAGCCATACTGTAGAAAAGAAGGCCTATTGTAACTTTGAATGACCTCTGACAAACTAATCCAGCTGGATATACACCCTCCAGGAGATCTAACTGCTCTGTAGATTTTATGACCCCTGCTACTGCATGTACCTCCCAGCTTCGATAAGACGATAACTGCATTTTGAGTTCCTTAGGAATGTGATGACCCCTGAACAGAGAATCTATGCTGATGGCCATCATCAGTGAAAACTGAAAGATCTGGTGTGGCACTCCCACTCTGTAACACCAGAAGGTCAACATTCCTAACCCCCTCCCCAATAACCCAATGGCCTATACAACTGCTGTAAGATTTTGTGCCCCCTTAAGATGGTTCTTTTGGACGTGAGTAGGCCAGCTTGCTAGCAAGCTGTAATAAAAAGTCCATTTTCTCTTACCACCTTGCCTCTTGACTATTGGCATGTCTTGTGGCGAGCACAAGGCCCCACATTGGGTGGTAACAAGATCATACAATTTAACAGGGAGGAAAGACCACACTCTTTGGATCAAAGTTTCCTGGGATGTGATGCATGTCTCATGCATTGCATGTGACTTGAGAACATCACGTTAGCTATCTGCCTGCCTGAGCTTTCTCATTTGAAAAATGTGGATACAAGCATTAGCTTTATAGAATTTCTATGAGCAAGAAAAAGAGTTAATAAATGTATTAGGGCAGCTTCTATGACTGGTATATAGTAGCCATTCAGTAAATGTTAGATGGCGATGATGGTTATAATTTGGTTTTGCTCTTCTTTGTATTTCAATGGAAAATTGCATGTTTTCAAAGGAAGTATTTTGGGACCTTCAAAAACAGCAGTGCTGTATATATGGAGTGAATTATTCCAGATGAAGTAGAGAAAGCATAGCACGTTGTTTAAATGATATCTTCATGCTAGCTTGATTTTATGATCCTAAGTACTTTCATTTAAAATATAAATAAAGAGCAAAACATTTATCTCTTCTCAGACTTATTCACTCATTCCATTAGAGATATCCCAAAAGATTAAAAAAATAACCAAAATGTGGGCAGTTTCAGAGTAAAAGCAAAGGGTTGGGTTGGTTCTTCTATTAATAAACACCACATAGCTCTTGTTATGTACCAGGCACCCACTCTTCCAGGAAATTTGCGAACACGCCCTCATTTAACCCTTACAACAATCTTACCATAGGTTCTATTATCATCCCCACTTTAAAGTTGAGGAATCTGAGACACAGAGGTATTCGATAACTTTTCCAAGGTCGTATAGCTGATAAAGGGCAACCTCATGCCACCCAAGGGAGCTTGAATCCTGAACCCATGTTCTTTAACTTTCAGCTCCCCTGAATCCTCAACACTATTATGCATTCTCCTTGTGTCTTGATTTGAAGATCCCCCTAAAGTCTTCCCTGTATTCAAATGGAAATCTTTGCCATTCTGCTGAGCTGGAGGTGTGTACAATACCTACCCACTAAAATGGAAGCTCCCTGGGGGCGGGAACCTTTTCTGCTGTGTTTATTGCCTATTTCCAGCACACAGGACAGTGGCTGGAAGAGAGGGCACTCAAACACTAATGACTAAATGGATGAATGAATTGATGATACTCCAAAATTACTTTTCTCTGATTTTAATCTTTTTTTTCCTGCTCTCCTTGGAAGTATGTGAGGTGCAACAAACTAAACTTAGAGCACAAATAACAGTTCCCAGTCTTTTTTTTCCTCCATATGCCGAGGAGGACTTGTGCCTTCCTGGTTTGAAAAGAAAGTAAAATCCTTATCCCTAATATTTGGCCTCCACTTTAGTTGGGAGCAATTTCTTTCTTTTCTGGAACAATCCTTATCTGCATCTGTGCTAGCAGCCATTTTACTCCCTTGTCTTACCTATATACGCAGGTGTCACCTTTTTCTTACTACCTGATGAATTCCTTAACTACAGTGATTACTCTTATCTGTGCTTTTATTGGGCATAGCATCTAGCACAGTACCTGGCATAGTAGGTGCTCAAGAAATGTTTTACCTGAAAAGAGAGAGGGTCAAAATTACTTTCTAAGAACAAGCAATTTATCCTATAGCAGAGGCTGGCAAACTTTTTCATAAAGGGACAGATAGTAAGCATTTGAGCTTTGCAGGCCACACTGTCTCTGTTGTAACCACTTAACTCTGCCTTTGTAACGTGAAAACAGCTGTAGACAATAAGCAAATGAATGAGCGTGGCTATGTGCTGATAAAACGATTTACAAAAACAGGCTCTCTTTGCCTTCTTCTATGAAAGGGTAGATTTGGAGGGGCAAGAGAATGAATGTATCAATAAAACCTTCCCCATTACTGGAAAAGATCAAGAGAATGTGGCCTCCTGAAAACAAGTCAGATGCTTCGTTTGCATATGCAAAGACCACACTATGGTTTACTTTATATATCTTTCTTTCCCAGCATGAAATCCTTTACTAATCTCATCTTCTTCTCAATTTCCCCTTAAAGTTCTCATCCTTCCAAATGTTTAAAAGATAATAAATAAAACTTTCTATTAAAGATAATGCGCTTTCAGGGATCTCTCTGCAAAGAGGAAATGAGGGGAAAAAATCTTATTAGGACCTATCTTCGTCATATAGATTGATCTGCAATTCATCAATTATAAATTTGGATTTTGCTTTATCAATCAACTCCATCTCTTTTCTTGTACTATCCCTTTAGGATATTGAAAATGAAATTAGTTCTTGGCAATTTCCTAAGGCAAAGGGGAAAAGTGTCTAGAAAATATTTTGGCTGAAAATAAAATCATAGGCAGATGCAAAACACCATGCAACTAAGTGGTAAAGTATAATATCAGTAATGATCACCTATTTACTTCTAATTTAAAGGATGTATTAGTGTCTAACCAGGGAAATAGAAACTAGTACTTCTATTTAAATAGAGGAAATTCAAGGCAGGGCATTGTTTACAGCGGTAATGAAGAAGTTGACAAGCAGAAAAGGAAAAAGGCCATGTTACCACAGCCCAAAGGAATCAGGATGGACCTGACTGGTAGGAGGTGGATCAGGGAAGAGAAACAGCCAGTGCTGAGCTGTCCCTAAAGCTTAGAGAGAGGGAGAAAGTACTTTGGTTTCTCCTTTCCTCCCACCTTCCAATCTCCTGCCAATGCCTCCTCTTAGTGGAGCCCAGTTGTAAAGCAGCTGACAATGAAGCCCAGGAAACAGCCTGAAGGGTCAGCTCCTTGTGATAAGGGGCAGAGTAGAGAAAGAGGAAAAAATGGATCTAAGGCAAACACACCTGGACGAGTACAAATGGAAAAGGTGAGAGGATAGATGGGAAGAAATACGTTGACACTGACTGTAAACTCCATGAGGCTTGGGAAACCACGTGGGACCTGTTTATATACGAATTCTCCCTGTATCTGCGCATAGGGATCACTCAGTAAATATCTGCCAACTAAGTGAGCTCAAGGAGAAAGCTGCTAGGGATTCTCACATCACACAGCTCGAGCTTCAAATTCCCCCTCTTCCATTTTCTTGCCTTTCTTCCTTCCTCCCTTCTTTCACCACAACTATGTACAGCTGAGCCATAGTTGCACTCAAACTACAGATAGTGGTCCTCAGGGCACTGCCTCCTAGAGCAGCAGGGTGATCAGTTTCTGTCTCTACAGTGCCCTTTAATAAGTGCTGGTGGTGGGGATGGGGAAGGGACTTTGGAGGTGGAGAGAGTGAATTGTCACATGAGTAGAGTCTGTGGGTCCACTACTCTGGCCTTTGCTCTGCTTGATTGACGTTGGACAACAGAACAGCACATTAAGCTGAGCACTTAATTCCTGACCTATCCCGGGCTGCTGACTCACGGTTCTGTTTTCCAGCTACCCACAGGGCTAGCCAGGCCCTCATGACCCATTTTTTTTCAGAGAGGTTCTCAAGCAGAGCTATCGGATCCCAAGCAGTGCAATTATTTCTGTTAAACCGTGGCCCCCAAACTTTATAAATTGTGTTCTCTATAATAAAACATGTTTGAGCTCATACTCCCATAATATGTATATTTAAATAACTATTGTCTCAAGACACATCATAGACCTAAGATAAGGGTCACAACTAATAACAGAGGATATAAATTCATGATACAAATAATTCCTGCCTAATAATTTAGAATTTTGTTAACTAATTGCTTTTCAGATCTGATTAGATTACCACGGTTTTACTTCATTTTGGGGCTGATAAGAGCCCATGAGAAGAGCAGAAGTGTTGGCTCTTTCTATTTATTGTATATCATTCATGCATTGTTAGTATTATCTTAAAATAGTAGCAATATTTCAAGGCACTTGTTCATTTGGTGAGGGTCATCTTAATTAAAAGAGGAAAATATTCATAACTCCACTTAATGGGGCCCTTGTAAACAACGATGGGTTACAATACACGGAAAGCAAGTAGATGAATGAAGACATGCCTGTCAGCCCCTCATCAGTATGGAACTGTAACCACAGGCCCTCCTGGACCAGTTCAACTGACCCCATCTCTTACCAACAGAGTGATTAAGAATTACCTTTCAGAAAATCTGTGAAGTCACGTAGCCAGGGCACATGCAAGAGAAGAAATCGTGACCTGAAACAACCTCAGAACCAAAGATCCTCCTTGCTACAGAACCAAAGAACTGGACACAACTGGAACTTAAAAGTTAGACTCTTATCAGAAGCGAGGGGTCCCTCATTCAGGAAGATCCGGTGTTAAAATTCCTCCCCCACCTCATCAAAAATGTTCAGAACCCCATCATGAATGTTTAGAACCCTGTCATAAATGTTTAAAACCTTACCATAAATTTCCACGTACCAGCCTGTTCTCCCTAACCTCTTAAATTTTGCCTTAAATCCTAAATCAGGGAGACAAATCTGAGAGCACATGCCCCCTGTCTCCCTGCAGATTGATCTCATAGAATAAAACTGATTTCTCTCCCAAAGGCTGATGCCATAATTAATTGGCTTGTTTATGTGCATCAGGCAGAGAACCCCAATTTTGAATGGTAACGGATCTCCCCTCCCTACTCAGGATGCCACTTGTACCATGCTGTGCCTGCCCGTGTGATCAGCAGACCTGGTGAGGGCCATGATGTCAAACTATATGCTCAATAGTAGAAAACCTTCATTCTTTTCTTACTTTCTTAGATGAACAAAATTATAAATAGAATTTCCAAGATATTCTCACCTCTCCTCACTTGGGAGACCAGTGCTTTAAACCACAATCCTCTCCTTGCCAGAATATCAGGCACAGACTCAAGACGTGCCCGGAAACTCTATACATCCCCCACCTGGATCTTCACTCATGGGGATTTTCTCCCAGAAGTCTGTGTGGGTTGAAGAGTGGACCCAAAAAGATATAACCAAGTCCTAACACCCATTACATCTGTGAATGTGCCCTGATGGAGAAATTGGGTCTTTGCAGATGTAATTAGGTTAAGGAGCTCAAGATGATGTCATCCTGGATTGAGAGTGGGTCCTAAATCCAGTGAAGAGTGTCTTGATGAGTCAGAAAAGGAGAAGACCCAGAGACCTGGAGGAGAAGGCCACATGAACACGAGGGCAGAGACTGGAGTGACGCATCTACAAGCCAAAGAATGCCAAGGGTTACCAAGATCTACCAGAAGCTAGAAGAGAGGCATGGAGCAGATTTCCCCTTGTGATCTCCAGAAGGAACCAATCTTGCCAACACCTTGATTTTGGAACCTGGCCTCTCAAACTGTCAGAGAACAAATTCCTTTTATTTTAAGCCATCAAGTTTGTGGTAATTAGTTGCAGCAGCCTTAGGAACTAACACAAGGTCCTATTGTGTCTCTTTACAGTTTAGCCTCTTAAAGGACACATCCTCCAATATACGCACTGCACCAAATAGGCTTGTATATCTCTAAACCAAATTGTGAACAGTATCTAGGTTGTTTCTTACACAACTCTTGGATCAAAGGATATGGCTAGGCATATTTTTCAGTGACCTAGAGCTTTCACTGACAGTTAAGATGCTAGTATCTTTAGGAGGCTAATCTGCACAAAGTTTAAAACATGACCCGTGGGGTCAGTGTGGACAACTGCATAAATCTACTTAACAGAGTTGCTCTCTCATTCCTCTCTACATGGAATATTCATATGAAGCCTTGAAACTGATACAGACATTTTGCTACCATGAGAGAAGCCAGCCTAAGGATGAAGCTGACACATGGACCTAAGAGAATAACACAGAAATAGAGTTGGCACCCTGATCAAACCATACCTGAAGCACACACACTTTCAATCTTCTTAGTAACTAAAGCATAAGAACCTTTATCATTTAAGTCTGCTTGTAGTGAATGTTTTGTTACTTGCCACCGAAAACACCCTAGCTGGTACACTCTTTGCTCTCTCTCTTGTCCTCTCAGTCTCTCTTTCTTTTTTTCACTTATAAATTCAACAGTTAAGTCATTGTTGAATTGTAGGCCTTTATACTTCCTGATTTTTTTATGTGTATTATTTTTAACAAGTTTGCCAGAGTTTTCTTAGTATAAGTATAACAAAATATGTTGATGTTTTCCATTTCCTTTTTCCAAATGATAGACTTTATGGTGATTAAGGAAAGTAAAACAAGAAGACTGATATGAGTTATAAATTATTTATAGAAAAGTTAAGACAGAACAAAGTTCTTATGTATATATTCTTCTTTTTCTCAGAAAGTTATGAAAAAAAGGGTTTAAAATGATGAATTTTGCATATATTTATAGCACACCTGGTATAACAAGGCTATTTAAAAGGTACTGAGAGGAAAATTATGTTAGGTTAGGATTTAAATTTTTCCAATCTGCTGACAAAGTCACAGTCCTCCAGCTGGATCCATGAAGGCATCTAGCTCAACTTGCCTTTTGATTTTCCATTTTGTCGTTGCTATTTGACCGTAACCCCCTGTATTAGTATGCTCAGGCTGTCATAACAAAATACCACAGACTGGCTAGTTTAAACAAGGGAAATTTATTTTCTCACAGTTCTAGAGAACAGAAGTCCCAGATCAAGGTGCTGGCAGGGCAGTTTCTGGTGAGGCGTCTCTCCTTGGCTTGCAGAGGGCAGCTTCTCTCTGTGTCTTCACCTGGTCTCTTCTTTTAGTGTGCATACTCCTGGTGTCTCTTCTTATAAGGACGCCAGTCCTATTGGATTAGGGCCCACCCTTATGACCTCATTTAATCTTACTTACCTCTTTAAAGGCCCTGTCTCCAAATAGAGTCACATTGGAGTTCAAGGCTTCAATGTATGGATTTTGTGGAGGAGAACACAATACAGTCCATAGCACCCATCTTCTTTTTTTTTGTCACCTACACCTCCTCATCTTGCAGGCATATTACATGCTTGAAAGCCACCATATACGCCCACACACACTTGCCTAAAAGGGAGAGGGGGGATTTTTAAATCTATTTACAAAAGAATATTACCACTTACTGAGGGACACCCATGGTAATAGTCCAAAGGTTTAGTCATAATGACCCTACAAATAGTTGAAATCAGTCAACATTCTCTTTTGAGATAGCCATTATTTGGTTTATATATTTAGGTCCAACTTGTCTTAGCCAATCAAACTCCCCAACACACACACACACACGCTGCCCATAGCAGATGAGGCCAGCCTCTACACAGCTCCAGCACATGGCATCCTTATCCCTGCCTCTCTACTCACGGCCATGCTTTCCAAGGCTTGGAATGATCATTCCAGCTCTATCAGCCTCTTCAATTCCTCCCCCACTAAGACCTACTTCCTCCCTTAATCCTGCATATACTAGTGCAGGCCACCCTGATCCACTCCATTTCCGATCCTCTATCATGAGGACTACTTCTGTCACCAGCACATGTATCACCAGCACTATCACAGCTCCAGTAGCTAATTCCATTTTTATCTGTTTTGTATTTATGGGCATGAATTACTTTCTCAAATACATCATGCCTAGTGTCACCTTATTCCTAATCTTCATCAAACCATAAAAGGACGAAACCTTGCCCCGGTGCCCTCCTGGTCCCCAGAACTATGTGGGGATCTAACTGAAAACTTGGAGAAGCTTGTGGTGTAGCCCCATTCTCGAACAGCAGCAGGCAAAAGCCCAAATCCCTTCTTTGGGATCTCCCTCTTCCAGGTTCTTCCCCTGCGGCTGATCCTCAGACATTATGTAACTACTCTGATTTACAGCCCAGACATGTGTTCAAGTCAATTTTCCCTCTCGGCATTGTAAATAATGAAGATTGAGAATTGAAAATGCTCCTATTAACCTAGCATCTAAGCAAGCAGCTCTTCTAATTTAAACATTTCTATTTTATGGAACCAGACAAATATGCTTTATTAACAATATTGTCTAGAGGACTTTAGATTCAGGTATATTTACTGTGCCTGTAAAACTAGTCACCATTTCCATTTCCCACTGACATCAAGCTAAACTTTGTGTGAACTTTAACAATGAATGAAAATTGATTAAAATCACACATGCTGAATTATTTTTTTTCCCAAGGATAGCTAACAATTTTCTAAATAAACTTGACCTTTTCACTTTCATTTATTTTAATATAAAGGTAAGTGGAAATTACACCCAAACAAGTATATCAATCCACTTGGGCAAGGCTAGAAACAAATTTATGTCTGTGAGAATGAAAAGTAATTTAGTCTTTTTATTAAGATGTATTGTAAAATCACAGTTGTGATCTAGGGCCTGTTTTGCAGCTCTGTGCACTTATTTACAATTTTCTGGATCTTTTTTTTTAATGGTTTATTTGCTTTTCTCAGAATGAGGAGCATAGCTCTTAAGGAGAAAAAGATTTAGATACGCCTTTTTTGTTTATTTATAGGAATAATTCTTTAATGTAAAACTCCTATATCAATAGAACCACCTAGCTCTGACACAGCTTTCTGTATAGCAATTTCTCAAAGTGATTTCACATATATTTTAATTATTTAATCTCACCAGCAATGCAATGACTTTTTTTTTTTTGCTGAGGAAGATTAGCCCTGAGCTAACATCTATTGCCAATCCTCCTCTTTTTTTTTTTTTTTTGTGCTTGAGAAAGATTAGCCCTGAGTAACATCTGTGCCAATATTCACCTATTTTATATGTGAGTAACAATATGGCTGATGAGTGGTGTAGGTCCTTGCTCGGGATCCGAACCTGTGAACCTGGGCTGCTGAGGCAAAGTGCGCCAAACTTAACCACTAGGCCACAGGGCCAGCCCCAGCAATGACATTTTTGGTGACACACTTCAACCTCAAGGAGAAGCTCATCTCTCTGCCGATGCCTGTTCCCACCCTCTTTTCCTGACACCCAGGTGCAGAGGGACTTGGATACAGGTCAAAGACAAAATGGGCTCCAAACTGCTCAAAGTACAAAGATAGTGGAGATTGTGGTGAGAAGCACACAGCTATAAGACTCCATTTTGTTTGTGAAGTATCTTCTAGGGGCTTCCTTTGGATTTACTTCTTTTCTTTTCATCTGTGCAGCTGGTTGGTCCGGGTCTGCCCCTCATTTTAGAGCTACATCCTGCTCTTGGCAAAGAGGGAGAATCCAGGATGGGTTCAAGGAAATAAAGAATAAATTAGGCTGCTTAGGCCTGCTAACTGCCAGAAGGGGGCCGTGACTCACATGTGACAGGCCACATCAGGGTTGAACGTGACAAGGGAATGCAAGGGTATAGTGCCAGCTAGTAAGACAATGGACGTTTGTCTTGAAGTGTCTTCATGAACTATGGAGCAGAAGCCAAGCATATGGGAAACCAGGGTAGCATTTTATCATTTAAGATCCAGGCCAAATATCTTAAACTATATAATAATGTCTGTTTTACTAATATCTAAGCTGAAGCTCGGAGAAGTTAAATGGCTTATCCAGTTTCACATAATAGGATAATTAACAGCTCAGAATAGAGTACAAGTCTTGATTATTCCTGTAGGGTATTTTCCAGGGTGCCTCATAGCAACCCTGGAGCCGTGATGAGACCCTCTAGAATCCAAGGTTCTCCCTTTCACCTATAACATCCTCTGGCACCTGTGTCCCATCTGCAGGGCCATTCTCAGATAGTAATGGCCACCCGCTACCAGTGGACCAGGAAGATGCTGGGAGCAGAGGGCATCCACTGTGATTCTCTTCTGACGCTATGAAGCGGCTCACATCATTTCATCCTCTGGAACACCTCCCCACATCATCTTAACCTATCAAAAACCTTTCCTCATTTCAAAACTTGGTTCTTCTGTTTTTTGTGACCATGCTCTCATACTTAGAGTGATGGTGGACTTGTGCAATAAATTTTTAGTGAATACCTATCAAGCACACAAATTGAGTCAAGTTCTGGGAATGAAAAAATATAACACTTGGTTCTTACCTGCCCTCAAGTAACTTATAGTCTAGTGGGGTTGATCTATAAAGAAATTGACTATCACATTACATCACAATGAGGTCACTTATGGGCTTTCAGATGAGTGGCTTCCTCACAGGGAGTGAAGCTTGAGCTCAAATCCCTCCCCCAAGTGCCCATATTTATAATTATTCATCCAATAGAAAATTAATCACCTTCTATCCAGAGATATCTTTCTAAGCTTGTGCTGAAATGCAATTTAAATTTTTCATTGGTATTTAACTTTCACATTATTTTCTTAGATGACCTCATAGTCATTCCGACTCTGAGATTCTATAATACCCTATTTTTCCATCTTGGCAGTGCTATAAATTCCAGCAATGCAGAGACTTCTTTTCACAACAGCCTCAGCTTTCCAGACACACACATGAAAACAATTCCTTGGATGTGGCCGGCACTCCACTTTCCTGGATTTGACTGAAAAGTGCCTGCATGCACTCGGGTGTCGAGCACGTCACTGTTCTCACTGTGTTCTGACTGTTACAGATTATGCTCTTTTTCCAAATTTAGTTATCTTTTTTAAATCTGAGTTTCCCCACATTCAAAATGAGAATAATGAGTCCTACATTGCAGGATTGTCATAAGAGTTAAAAAATATTTCATAATAAAATGTCGAGCACACAGAGAGCCTTAAAGTGTGGTCTTTGACCGATGTTCAAGGGCTTAATTGCGGCGAGAGAGACTTGAATTCAAATCCTGTCTTCTCTACTTATAGATAGTAGGACAGTGGGTGAATTACATATTTTCTGTAAACCTAAACATTCTCATCGATAAAATAGAGACAATAATCATAGAACCCACTTCCTGAGGTTTTGGTAAAGATCGAATGAAGTAACGTTTGTAGAGCCCTTAGCACAGGGCCCAGCATATAGAAAACACTCAATAAATGTCAACTTTTAAGATTCATATTTGTTAGCTAGACTTAGTGACATAATGTGTGAATTCCCAAGATCTTAAATGAGATTACATCATTTATCCAAAGATCTATCTTTACCATATCATCCTGTAGATACCTGGGTCCTAACCGAGGAGTGAGAAAAAACTCTCTGAAGTTAATAATAATAATGATAATAATAATAGTGCACCATCCAAAGCTCCTGCTCATTCTCTATTGTCACTTCACTGACAACTAAGCCTACCAATGGTCATGTGTTCACTGAATAAGGGTTTAACAAGCCAGGACACTTAATCTAAAGATGAATAGGAAAGACACAAATCCTGTGCTTAAATTTCTCAGGATCTTGTTAGGCAATGGAACATACAAAGAGTCCCAAAACTGTTGAGTATGTACTTATCATTATGGGGCACTTAGGGTACCAAAGAGAGGGATAGACTCTGCTCCCAAACAGAGAGTAATAAAGAAAAGCTCCACTGGAGAGGTTGGACTGGTAGTCAGTCTTGAAGGCAGAGTTAGTTAGGGTTTACCAGACAGAAGAGGTAAAAGGAAATGACGTGGTCAAACAACCTGAAGCATGAAATGCTCAGGTGACAAACGGAAAGGTTGGTGATGGTTTTGTGTTGGTGATGTGGGTGGAAGTGGGGAAACACTGGAAGAGACACAAGAACCAGCTTATACAGGAACTTGACGTAAATCTCAAGGATTCTTGACATTTTGGGATCACAGATTTCTTTCAATTTCCAGTAAAATTATGCACCCCCTCTTCAAGAAAATGTGCATACAAACACATTTTACAAAATATCATTAATACTGAGAAAGGTGAGAAGTAGAGTCTGTAGCCAGAAAAAAAAATCACTCAGTCCATCAGACAAGCACGTGGAGTCCCTACAGGGTGAAATAGTAATGGGTATGCTGGCTGGTTCTCCAGCATCAACAGCTTTTTGTTTTTGTTTCTTTTTTCTTGGAGATTTGCCCAATTTTCATCTCAACAGCTACACTTCCATATAACAGAAAAATGCTTTGAGAGAAACTGACTCAATCTTTAGGGTCTGTGGTAGGAGATATAGGTCCAGTTTAAGATATTCATCAAAATTCCACCTTTGGCCACAGTTATTGATTCAGAGGACGGCAGGAGACACTTATTTGACCAAGTGATTTACTGAAAAAGTTTGCTAAAGGCTTCTGAGAAATAAGCATCCTTGCTTTTCTGGGAGGGCTTCCAGAAGCAAATTGCACAATTTCTCTTTTCATCTGTATGGTTAAGGACCTAGTAGCCCCAGGGGTTACTGCCAGCCTTATTCTGTGATCGTGATGGGGAGCCAGGCTTTAGAATTAAGCTGGTACCATGGGAGGCAGGATAAAGAGGTGGAAAGGAACACGGCTCTTACTGGTACTTTTGAGTCAGAGAATCAATACAGCCCTAATGCCTACCTATCACTGGGCCTTCTTTTTATGGTAGCCACTAAGTCCCCTATGTGGTTAAA
Organism: Ceratotherium simum simum; assembly: GCF_057802395.1. Classification (NCBI taxonomy): domain Eukaryota; kingdom Metazoa; phylum Chordata; class Mammalia; order Perissodactyla; family Rhinocerotidae; genus Ceratotherium; species Ceratotherium simum. The sequence continues at coordinate 15,390,821 of NC_141908.1, forward strand.
CAAATCTGAATTAAATTTTGATTTGTTGTATACAACATTATCCTATACATACATTGTAAAAAATTAGATATATACTCTCCTATTTGTCCATACAGAGTCCAACACAGTGGTCCTTTTGCACTCTCTCCCCATCCCTCTCTCTTTTGGTCCCTCTGCTCTTCCCACACTGTATGGTCTCAGCTCACAGTTGCTTAATTCCATTCTTCAGGTCCTGCATTAACTCAGTTGTTTCATTTGTTTGCCTTAATAAACAAACCTTCTCCTACTAATACTGACTTCCTCTTAAGGCGTAATTCTAGGGTTTCAATGTTAACAACCTCTGCCTCTTTGCTCTGCCTATCAAAACTGCTAAGGTTTCCTTCTTCATACTTAGATATGAGCCAAGAGCTCCAGAGAAGGGTGGTAAATTCTCTAATGGGGATATGAGGATGAAGAGGAACAAATCTTCATTCTACTATAATAGTGCCTTCAGTGTGATCAGAAATTCCCCAAAAGACCATAGACCTTGCAAGGATCCATAAGTTCAGGGTAGGAATACTTACATTATGTGTTGAGGAGCTATTGAAGATTTTAAGGAAAGATATAATATGGTCATATTTGTATTTTTTCAAAGATCACTGTGGACCATTGTTGTTAATATATGGCCAAGTGGAAGTCTCCTACGTCTGCATTTTATTTTTATGCCTGGAAATTAATTTATCATAATTTATTCTTTGTTCTATATATATGTAATCTATATAGATAGTTAAACTAGATAGACAGATAGACATAGCTAGCTAGATAGATCTATATATAGAGACAGACATCTGTCACAAGGACAAATTATGATGAGAGAGAGTATATATGTATATATACACACATATACAATTCTCATAGGTTATCTTAGATTTATCACCATTTAATGATGTGTAGTTTTATGTCCTTTTTATGTCCTCCTACTTAAAACAGCCTGTATACTGACAGAATCATAGAGCTGTAGGTTTAAACTGGATCAGAAGGTCCAACTCATCCAATCATTTAAAAAGAAAAAGCTATTTGTCTACAAAGAAATACAATCTCTCGCAAGTAAGAGGTAGGATTATTGAACATATCATGAGAGCATTTAAAAATGGAAATTGATTATTCCTCACCAATGGAACTTATATTTTAAGGTAGTCTGATATATAGATCATAAACATGGTAAGATAGTAATCAGGAAATTTATCAGGAGGGACAGTTATCGCTCTGGAAGACACCCCTGACTTACTCAAACAGTGTTCAAAATATGCTATGACCCTCTTGCCTTCATTCATTTGAATGCACCAAGCTCATCTTTCCAAACGCATCCTGGGTACATGCAAAGAGCTAGGGGACAGTTGCACTTGGGACTTATTCAGACCGTATGTCACTCTTAATAGCCTTGTTCTCAACGTACCAAACTTTCACTCCCCTTTCTAAAATCCCTCGGCCGATTAAGTCTTACTCTTCTGACTTCAATTTAATCAAGCCTTCTTTTAGAGGGGCTGCTATTTCTTTTCTGATTTCATGTGTTGTGAGTATAGCAAGAAGCACATGATCCCTTGATCCCTTTGTATTAATTATGTATTGCTGTGCAATAAACTCCTCCAAAAGTAGTATCTGAAAATAACAAACATTTATCTCACACAATATCTAAGGTCAGGCATCCAGAAGAGTCTTAGCTCGGTGGTTGTGGTTCAGGTTTCTCATGAGGTTGCAGCCAAGATGTCAGATGGGTCTACCATCATGTGAAAACTTGACTGGGGCTGGAGGATCCACTTCCAAGATGGGTCACTCACATAGTTCTCGGCTCAAGGCTGCAGTTCCTTTCTGTGTGGGCATCTTTTTATGATATGGCATTGACTTCCCTCAAAGAGAACAATGAGAGAGAGACAGACAGACAGACAGAGAAGAAAGCTGCCCTCTCTTAAATCTAATCTTGGAAGTACCATACTATCACTCCTGGTATATGCTTTTGGCCACACAGACTAACTTGAGTACAGTGTGGAAGACGAATATACGGAGGATGCAGTCACCAGAAGATGAGGATCATTAAGGGCCTTCTGGGAGTTTGGCAACCACACACCCTCAGTGAGTTCAGGGGTCCTGCCACTGGGCCCACCATCCCTAACCCAACTCCTATGACCCTGTAAAGGAAGGGGGAATGGATGTCTCTGAAGGTGTTTTTCCTGCAATAATATAAAAATGTGCATGAAGAATGTGTTCATGTTTTCTAAACACCCTTGTGGATTTAGGTAGAAAATTACTATCTTGATAAGAGGCAAAATGTTGAACTTTCAATTGTACTATAGCAGTGGATAAAAGCAGAGTTGTAATCTGAATTGTAATATAAATGACACATCTAAAATGCTTTTAAAAATGTAAGATGATCTGTTCTTGAGTTCTGAAATAAAAAATAACTAATTTTCTTCTTTCTCTATTTTGGTACTTTCCAACTTTACTATTTTACATTTTTATAACAAAATTAAATAAATATAAATAAATAAAATAATAAGTGGGTAAGAGAGTTTGTTTGAACTATAAATATACTATCGTTAGAGCTATCTTGTAAGAAAGGCTGCTCATATCTAGAATTTTTGGCTATAAAATATATGAGAAAGGAACAGTAAGTTATAATATCTTTAAAAAATAACAAACGCTTAAAGCTAAAAGATGAAAAGTGATATTTTTTTTAAAAAATAATTGGCTATCTGGAGGAGGAAAAGAAAGTAGAGGACCCCAAAAGTGTGCACTAAGAGAGGGAGGTGGCAGTTTGACATCTTCTAAGCTAAATACTCAAGCAGACTAAGGCTTTGTGAAACCATAAATGAAGCCTTGATAAGATACCTGAAGACCACAGCATTAGAATGAACCCAAAAGGAACAAGAATACAATCTTCAAGGAAAAGAAACAAGGCTGAAGCGTAGACTGGGAACACATATCCAGGCTATGGTGAGAGGTTTGATTGAGTTTAGAACCTTCAACATTCAGAACTTTGTGCAGAGTAAAGTCTACCTCTGGTAAAGGTCTACCGTTGTTCATTTGGTTAATTTCATTTCCCAGGAGAAACATCCAGCACTGCTGGAGAAAGTTTGGTGGGACCCTGGGCACCATCAAAACTGGTGAAGCCAAATGGTAACATGAGTGTTTTATATCTGATCATTAATGGCTTATGGTGATTATATTAATGATGCTTTAGAAGCAGAGTCACAAAGCTACACTCACTCTGTAGGGAAATGAAAGAATATTTTTTTTTTTTTTAAATTTATTTATTTATTTATTTATTTATTTATTTATTTATTTATTTGTGAGGAAGACTGGCCCTGGGCTAAGATCCATGCCCATCTTCCTCCACTTTATACGGGACACCGCCACAGCATGGCTTGCCAAGCGGTGCGTCGGTGTGCGCCTGGGATCCAAACCGGCGGACTCCGGGCCAAAGCAGCAGAGCGCGGGCACTTAACCGTGGGCACTTAACCGCTTGCGCCACCGAACCAGCCCCGACTGAATATTTTAGAAGTTCATTGCACCCATCTTCACGTTAAAAAATGTCCCTCTTTTAATTCCATTTTGAAATCTAGGTGTCTTCACATAAGATGTGACCCTCAAGAAGAGAACATTTATAAGTATCTTAAATGTGATAGAACATAAAATATACAGTACATGAAATCAACTACATAAGTAGTGAAACAAGTCACAGTGAAATTATAAATATTTATATAATATTAGTAATATAGAAATCAAATCTAAAATTATAAGAAGTATATTTTGAACGGGTCTACCACTGCCTCTGCTGTAAGGGCTGGAAAGTGACTTCCAGTTAACAGAGAACAAAGTGGTATATTTAGGTTGAACTTACTCAATGCTGATTCAATCCTACTAGTCTCTCTGTAGTGTCCTCTCCATTTAGTTAATTATAACATGATCTCTTCTACCTACATAACTTACCATAAACTTATTAACTTAGTTTTATTTCTACCAACTAACCTTGATGTCTTTCCCTTTTCTGGTGCATTAGATTCCCTTTCTGCTAATGACTTCAAATCAACACCACTCAGTTCAGGAGTTACTGATATGCACCAACGAGTCCCTACTTGGGCAGTGAGGCAGTTTGGAAGGGCTATGTCTGGTGGCTTTTCTACACATCAGTTATAACCCAGAGGTTCTATTCATCCTAAGGCAGCTCGAACATATTCACCTGAAAGAGACATCAAACAAGAACCTGACCCATTATCTCAAGAGGTGGCTGGGGAGGTTGGGGCATGCTATCTTCCTAGTACTATACCAGGTAACTTTTGCTTTGTCAACAGCTCCCTTAATTAAAAGTGAGCACGAATGCCACTCCCTGAGTGCCAACAATGTGGCAGAGATCTTGATCTGTGCTTGACTGTCATTATCTTGCTTGGTTCTTAAAACTCTCTGAGCTATTAGTATGACCGTGTATTTTTTTCATTGAAGAAATTAATGCTCATAAATTAATAATACATTAAAAATGACATAATCTAAACCTAAACTTGCTAGCATCTGAAGCCTATTCTTCCTCCCCAATGCCATGCTGCTTTTTCAAGCCAAATGGCTTTTGCCTCTCCTCTGATGACCCTTTTCATCCACCTCTCTAACTTAGCTTACGGCACACACACACACGTACACACACTACTTAGGTTAGCTAAGCATTATTTTTTTCAGCACCTATAATTTGATTCTTTGCCAACCAGCCACAAAACAAACTGTTTGACTGAATTTTTCATATTGCATCTAGTTTGCTAAATGATAAGGGACATGTAGTAATAAAATAATGTCCCAGAGGACATTTTCACATTTTACTCGCTGTTTCTCTTTTAAAATTTCCATCGTTAAAAGCGCCAAACAGCCATAGGCTCTGGATATAATAGTTTAGCTGCAAATAAAAGAACCATCTTTATGGATGGAAAGTGTGAAAAGGACTATTACATCAGTCTCTCAGCTACTGTCCCACAGAACATTGTAGTATGTTCAAGCAAATGAGGGCAGCAGTTAATAAACCGGTCTTTTAAACTTGTGTAAGATTTTCCATGCCTGGATTTCAGATCATTTTAGAGGCAAGTATCGATTTACTCTTTCTTTTCTCCTAATTTTTCATATGGACAAATTTAGGCACGGAGGAGATAATGAGCTTGGCAGAGGGTGAGGAGCCAGACACTGATAGCAAGTGGGTGCATATTGTAGGATGCTCATTTCAGTGCTTCTTGCTTGCATTGCTCACAATGGAAGCACAGCCATCCTGTTACACTTGTATTTTATGGTTCACTGAACAGCCGCAATAACAAATTTTAAATACCCATCAAATGTCATAAAATGTCATTTAATATTGTTCTTGGTTTGTAAAGGGAAAATGAAAACTGATAAAGTTCATGTATATTTTGTGTTGGTTCAATACCCTAAATACCATATGATAAGACATTCAAAAAATATATAGTCGATGGTAGTAATATGCTAATATTAAATTAGAATGTTCTACATTTTTTCAAGAGAAAGCAGTCATATTAAAAAGGTTCTTTTAATGATGCTCTAAACAATGTCTTTGGCTGTGTCATGGCATAGGCTGAGTTGATAATAAAAATTGCTTTTGAACAGAGTACTCTAAATTTTTACAAGACTCCAATTCTCCTGTGCAATTATAGAATTTGAAATGTAATTCTCCGCAGGACCATAAAAGAATTAGACCAGAGAAACTCTGTTAAGAATAAGGCAAGATAAAAGGAATTGCTTCAAATATCCTTTTTATTTTGCTATTTCTTAGTGTCATGTTATATTCCAAGTCACCATGTTGTTATCGAAAAAGACAATGAGAAAATCCACTCTACACAATTGAACATTTCTAAAATGTTGACTCAGGGATATTTTTTCTCTTGATAATTACATATTAATTCACTATGGTCACCTGTCTATGAAATACACAAAGAATTTCCAGAGCAATGGGTGATCAGCCAACGTACCACTGTTTACCAAAAGTTTATCATAGACCCAACACTGTGTTAGGTACCATGGGTCATGCAAATGGTGTATAAACTAGTCCAAAGAACTGAGATGTGTTCATTCAAACTTGACTTCTATCTCTATTTCACATCCAATTAATCACCAGGTCCTATAGATTCCACCTCCTTAATAATCTCTCAAATCTGCCAGTTCTACATCTCTAGCACCACTATTAAGAATTATCACAGTAAGTTCCTAACTGCTCTTCTTGTCTCTAACCTTGTCCACTTTTAATTCATTCTGAGAAATATTTGGAAATAAAATTGTGATTATATCACCCCTGCTCTCTATACTATTTCAGAGTATTTACATTTAACTCATGAGAGAGTCCAAGCTATCAGCATGATTATGCAGTGTCCTCATGAGCTGACCCTTCTTACCTTTCCAGCTTTGATTTTTCACTCCCCCAAATATATCATCCAAATTAAACATCATGTAGTTTCCTGAGACAGAAAGACCATGTTCTCTTCCTTCTCCAAGTCCTTTTTTACATTTCATCTTCCTAGAACACACTTTCCCTCACCTTTTATCTGACCCACTCTACAAGTCTGTCAAGACAGTTCAGGAATCAAAGTTTCCGTTATGTCTTTCCATATCCTCTCCTCTCCTATGGCTTAGATCCTTTTTCTATGTAAACTCTTAGCTTAGGTACTTACATCTGATAGTGTATTTATATGGTTCTGCTGTCTTGTATGAGACATCTCTTAGGTCTCTGAAGACAAAGATCATGTTTTATTCATCTTTTATCTCTTTGATCTACACAGAACCTGGAACATGGTTATTCATTCAACAAAGAAAGGTTCGTGGAAAAATAAATGAGTAAACTCAAAATGGAGAGAACATATATTATTTCCACCTTCATTTGCAAATTTCTCATGTTTTTATCCTTCACTGAAAACTTTACCCAATGGGATAGTTGGTTTCTGATTCCATAGCGTGGGTTTCTAACATTTTTTAACTAAATGCTATGTTTCAATTATTAATCATATATTTAAATAATAATACTATACTTTATCAACTGTAAGATTAACTATAAGACACTATAAATGGTAAGACATATCCTCTCTACAGAGATATTAAAATGTGGGAGAAAATCTGTGTCTTATAATTAATGAAATAAAATTTCTTGAGGTCTTGTCATGCGCTTGGCCCTGTGCTACATTTTATATTCGTAATTGTCTTAATCTTCAGAACACTTCTATGAGGAGAGTACTTTTAATATTCTCATTTTAAAAATTATTAAGCTGAGTTCAAAGAAAGTTAGGTAACTCTCCCAAGGTTACACAGATTGTAAGTCGCAATGCTAGGATTTCAGTCTCTATCTTACTCCAAGGTGCATGTTCTGCTGTCTGCAATGTTCCTGATATTTGTTTATTTGGGCTCAGCTCTGAGAGGAAAACCAAAGAAAATAATGTTACTAACCCTCATTTTAGAATGTACTTTCCTTGGCTCCACCATACACAGACACACATATAGAAACACAAACACACTCAGAATTTCTATACAGTGTGGTAGATATCTTTCTTTAAATGTTATCTAGTAAGCGTTAAAGTTAGTTTTGCATGTATATTATCAAATATCTCCTGAAAAAAAATGGAGACACCTCAAGAATTGAAAGAAACACGGTTGGGCTAAGGAATGAGTAATACCCTGGAATGTTAATGACAACTTAGGAAGGGGCATGCTAGCCTCATTTAAGGGCGGGCAGATGTCTCCCACACAAATGTCAACACATGACAAAAATATGTTACATAAATATTGTACATTTTAAGATGCCAATAGAAGAATAAGCCCACCCAAATACTGAAGTAGAGGTAGTGCAAAAAAAATTCTAAATTTCAACATACTACAAGAGAATTGAACCCATAAAATGTTGAAATCAATACTGTGGATTCTGAAACTAATTTAACTCTTCCTGCTTATTATTAAGTGGTTCCAACATGATCCAGAAGTTCCAACATTGGAATAAAACATATCTGAATAATTTTCGTGCTAACTTCTCATTACTCTCCATTCCTCTATAAACACACTTGCACATGCACGTACACACTCATACACACACATTTTCCACATTCAATTACTATAATCCATGTCTTGGTGTCAATTCTCCAGAAAACTAAAGTAGATGAAGGTAAATTTGCCCAATTCACATCTCTTTTATCATGGTCCCCGGATGCTCAATGTCACTGTGCAATACCTGGCCCACCAGGACTTCCTCTTCTCTCGTCTTCCACCAAAGCCAGCTCTCCACCCATCCCCACCACACAATTGACTCATCCAGAGTCCCTTCTCTCACAGTGCAGATCTCTGCTAGAGCTTAAATCATCTAAATAAAACATAGGCTGATAATATTTTAGTGAAACATTTCTTTTAGTTACTATTTTTATTTTAACCAAGAGTAAAGCTGGCCAAAGTCAAAATTATGAGAAAAACAAACGTCATCTTAGAAACTTCCAAAATCCTAGACATGATACTTCATTCCTGGTCAGTGGAACCTCCTTTCCCTTCCCATCAGACACCCAGCAGCTTCCTTAACCTCCCTAGAATTTTTTCAAAACTGTATCTCACATATGTACATATTTTAGCAAATCAACCAGGATAAGACAACCGTTGAGCTGATGGCTTCCAGTCTTTCAGCAAAGTTACTCTGAGTTTAATTTACCAGAATATGTCCTTGATGACCCAGTACACCATCCAGGTTTCTGATGTAGCTAAGGTAAGAATATATATCCTCCTATAATTCTAGCTTTTTACTTTTGTTGATGTGGTAACTGTTAACAAAGCATCCTTTATTAAACTCAGCCCAGGCATGACTTCCTCTAGGGAGCCTTCCCTAATTCCTCTTCTCTGACACATTGCACCCTGTGCCCATCTCTATCACAGGTCTTATCTTCCTATACGCGCTTGTCAGTTCACCTGGACTGTAGATTCCTCATACACAAAAACTAGAGCATGTTTACTTCTATATACCCAGAATACAAAAGAGACTCATTGTAGGACTAACTTTTTCCCCAGCTTTCTGTACTAACCTAGTCCTTTAGCTGAGCAATTCTCAAGTAAAAGGGGAAAGCACTATTTCCTAGGACCAAGACTCCCCTGGGAGGCCTTTCCAACCAAGCACAGTTTGGTGTTTTTGCTGTATTTCCTGCAAAATGGTACATCCTCCTCCACCTCTCTTGGATGAATCACTGCTGCCTGAGTCATTCCACAAGGCAGCAACAAGGAATATGTTCTAATCCTCAGGTGCACGCAGGTAGGAAAAATAAACAAGAATCATTGCTCTGATTCTGCTGAATTGCGTGTATGTCTTGTAAAGCATTGTGCCTCTGTGACTTTCCACGTGTTGGGCCCCACCCTCTTCTCCATTTGACTAATTCCTATTAGTCCTTCACGTTCTAGATCAAATATTACCTCTTTCATGAAGACTTCCAAGATCTCCTTTTGCTTATTTATATAGACTTCTCAGGATTCTCCTCGTGCCTTGTGTATACAGCCATCACAGCATATTATCTATGTTTACTCTATCTGTCCAATCCATTCTCTGTCCCACCCACTAAATTATGAGTGCCTTGAGTTCAAGAACTGTGCTTTTAATATTTCTATCGCAAGGCCCTATCATAGTAACAGGCAAATAATATGTAAATGATAAATGATTTCTGATAGATAAATAACAGAGTGAGTGAATTAATATTCCACCTTGAACAGGGTGCCGTAGAAAATAAAAGAGAATTGCATAACGTGTTTCTCCTTTTGAATTTCTTTGAGGTGATGTGACTCACACATAGGAACAAAGAGTAGCACAAGATATTGTAGGAAAAAGTGCTAAATTTGTCATCTTTGGGTGTTCAAGTGGAGGAAAAAATTCCATTTTAGACAGAGTTAGAAAAAATATTTCCTTATAGGAAAAGAATACTTCAACTGGAATATGAAGTTGTGAATGACTGGAATAAACAGACAAGAGAAGAAAAGACATTCTGTGAAGACGGGAAACTACATATTCCCAGGTGTGGTTGTGGGAATGGCATAGTATGTGTGCTACAGAGGCCACACAAAGGAATTGGAAGAGGTTTGGGACATGGCAGCAGCCAGAGAAAATTGGGAGGCCCAACCCCGGGCTCCTCACTATCACTTCCTGGCATAGGCCTTATCTAAAAGAGATTATAGTTTCTTCAACAGAAATGCCCAGGTCTCAGGGATTCTTGTTGAGCTCAGGGCAGATGTTAGTTCTGCCTTAGTACCTCATCTAGGATTCTGAGGCTGGGATTGGGTTGATCTTTTAAAATGAGTCTTAGAAGGAGACAGCCCTGATGGCCTAGTGGTTAAAGTTCAGCACACTCCGCTTTGGCAGCCCAGCTTCAGTTCCCAGGCACAGAACGACACTACTCGTCTGTCAGTAGCCACATTGTGGTGGTGGCTCACAGAGAAGAACTAGAAGGACCTACAACTAGAATATATAACTATGTACTGGGGCTTGGTGGTCAGGGGGCGTGAGTCTTAGAAGAATGGACAAAACCTGAAGACTATTATGAAAGATAGAATTTACAAAGTCAAGGTTCAGATTTAAAGATTACAAATGTGGGGGATCAGAATTTGGCACCCCAAAATGTGTCTCTTTGCCTTGATTATCTTTCAGAACAAAAGACTCAGAAAGAAACTTCAACTTTCCTCTAAACTGCTTGAAACAATTTAAGTAGAAGGCCTGTCCCTGGAAGGAGAAACCACCATAGATAACTCTAGGTGTGGTAGACAGAAAGGCACCTACCAAGGCCTATTTTTATCAGTTATCTCTTGGGTCCCATTGTCTGTGGATGGCCCAGCAAACATTTCTTTACCAAATATTTGCTTTTCCATCTCCATGTAAATTGCCACTCTCCTCTTTGAAGTCCCCAACCACTATCCCCAACATCCTCGCTTGTCTTTAGCTGAAGATGGTATTTAAGGTGGTGGCTTCAGCCATTTTGGTGAGTTAGTCAATTTTCCTGGGTTTCTCCCATGTATACACGTTATTAAACTTTGTTTGATTTTCTCCTATTATTCTATCTCGTGTCAATTTAATTCTCAGACCAGCCAGAAGAACTTAGAAGGGGAGAGGAATAGTTCTTCCTCCCCTTCACAACTGAACAAGAATTCTGCCTTTGGTTTTTAAACAAAAGGACTATGCCCAAATAGAAACACTTAAATCAAGTGGCCACTTTGGCTTTTAAGTAATTGAATTACTAAAGGAATACAACATGTTTCAAAGATATATCTGTTAATATTTAAATTCTAAGGCAATTACTAGTCTCTGTGACCATACCATAAAAGGACTGCTAAAGAAGTACAGTTCCCAGGTAGTCCTTCCTGAAGTTCCTCTCAGTTGTGGCCAGAAAGAATAATGTTTGGCAGAAGTACCATAAAGGGCTTATGAGGAATCCAGCAAGGATGACCAGGAAATCAGTTGGAAGACCTTGAGTGAGCCAACTGTGCTCCTTACTATCCCTGTCCAGTAGTGTACACTATTTCCTTCAACAATGGACAGACGTGTGAAGATTCTGTTCTCTTTTCCCATATGGAAATTTTAATTGATGTTTTTCTGTTTCCTCACCATCGTTGTATAATAGTTGTCTGAGGAGTGTTAAATATACAGATTTTACTCATATATTGCAAATTAATGAGTGTGAAATCCACATATCATTAAAAAGATTACACATTACAGAGACCCCCTAAACTTAGGGCTAGTTGCAGTGGTTGGACTTGGCTTTGAGTTGTCTACTAATTGGCAGAGAGTGAGTGCATGTGTGATGCTTGAATTGTATTAGATAGAGGCTCCTTGGAAAGTGCTTTTTTGGAAAAGTGTGTTGTATATTGAGCAAACAGGTACCTGACAGGAGTAGCTGCATTCTTGCCCGGCTCATGCCCTCTACCACACGGGTGGGCACGTGACTCAAGATGAGCTCATTGAAGTGCCCCATACTATCAACCACAGGGAGGAGTCTAATGTTAGACACATGACCCAAGTTGGGCCAATCGAAGATATTATCCCAGCTTTTCTTATGGGGCTAACAGGGTAAATGCTATCTCTTGGAGTCATAGACGCTAAGAATCGAAAGCAACTGAGAGAGAAACAGAGATAAGAAATAAAAAGAAAGGAGGAATAAATCCTGGGGTTATGATGTTCTCATTTTTAGCTCTTTATATCTGTGGATCTATCCTTGTTTTGGCATTCTCTTCTTTGATTTTGTGAGGTCCCATAGTTTTGCTAATAAATCACTGTTTCTTGTTTTGGTCTGTCAGAGTTTAGCTGTTGCTGCTTAAAAAGTCCAAACAATAAAGAACTAACATATGTAGCTCAATCCTCACAACTTCTTAAAGTAGCTATTATTATTCTTATCTGTAAAACAGATAAAAAAATAGAAACTTAGCAAAGTTAGGTAATTTTCCAAAGCCACTTGGCTCAGAAGTTTTAGAACTGGGATGAGAAGTAAGGTCTGAGACTATACTCCGAGTGCATGTCTTTCCCCTCCAACTCCTTGTCTTCTGAAGATGACTGGGAGTTGATGAGGTAGAGAAGGAGTGCAGGGTGCATTTATTCTATGTGGGAAGAAACACATGTTCATGTCCTCTTCTGGGAACTGTAAATAGCACTCGAGGAAGACAGTGGAGTGCTCTAGTAGGGGCAGCTGCAAGAGTGGGTGATGTGGGTGACGGGGACAGTATCAAAGAACATAAGCAAGGGAGAAATAGGCTACATTTATGCTTTAGAAAAACAAGTTTGGTAGTGGTGGGGATAATGCACTGGAAAAAGGCAACAGTATAATAGTTACAGCTTGAAAGGAGAAATCTCTTTTAGGGGAAGAGTAGGTCATAGGAGCAGGGAAATGAACAGGCAGGGGGGCAGAGTTAGGGAGGGTGCAGTGAAGAAGGAACCTGGTAAATAATAATATTTCAAAGCTAAACAGAGGAAGAGGAATCCAAGGAAGAGTCTGAGAAAGGGCAACCAGATATTTAGAAGAAGGAAAACTAGAGTATCTGAAAAGGGGGAGTAACAATCTGTGTCAGGCAATGCAGAAAATTCATGTAAAAACAGAAATAAAATGTGTCCTTTTGATTCAGTCAGTGGGAAATTCTTGTTGACCTTGACAGGGACATACTTGATTAGGTGATGTTCACTAAATTGTTAATAATTTGATCACAATCAGCCACAAACTCTTAATAGGTTTCTGTGGGCTTTTTAGGTAGAGTCTGCTCAATTTTACAAACACAACATTAAGTATGCTGAAAATGTAACAGAAATTATTAAAAACTATACCTACACATATGAATCAAATATGCTAGCACAGGTATCTCATAATGGAAGTGAGGGTAGGTCCTTCTTGCATTCACTTGGTAAAAATGATGATCGTTTCCATCCACCAACCCCTTTCGTTCATGGAGCAGGTAACAGAGTGTCTGAAGCAAACTGGACTCCTCTGGCAAAATGTGGTGAATGGGAGAACAGAAGCACAGAACCCAGCTATGGGCACCTGGGTAAGACCAAAGGCTTGCTGGGTGTTTGGTGTCCCCTAGTACAGTCAAGTTTCTTACTCAGTCGGAGACCTTTAACAAAATACTGAAGAAGGCGGCCACCCTGGTGTGTCAGCATCGTAAAACCAGCCCAGAAGGAGAGACAGGAAGCACTGTCATGTGCTAACCTCATCCTGTTTGTCCCCTTTTGTCTTTGCCTTTTTTATTTCTCTTTATACTGCAGGATCCGCTTCTTTCCAACCTTTGAACAACATTTGAACACGCCACATTATGAGTTACAGTGAAGTAGGGATAGAGTGAAATCAACTCCTTTAACTGCCATTTCTCATCAAGTGGTCAGAAGGTGAAAGAGAAAATGCCTCAGAGCTGCCTCTCTATGTAACTGTCAGGAAGGCCCACTTGGCTTCCAACTCCCACAGGGCCTGACTCCAGGTTACGTGAAAAATAAAACCCATTAAAGCCAACCTGAGCTGCAAATAGCCTAAGAAAACATTTTCCTTACCTGGAATGTTATGAATGGCTTACAGGGTGCTGAGACAAGGATTCTCTCCACTCAGCGTGCCAGAAGAAGTTTGGGGCAGCTGGAATCCCTGAACCTATCATCATAGGCCACAAGTGGCTTTGGGCCTTTGGTACTATAGTACCCCATGGTCCTATACAAATATGAGCATTTGTATTTGTGCCATGATGTAGAAATGGCAGCACGGGTCACCTCTCACCTAGGCAGTGGGTTTGAACATATTAAGAACAGACTTTGGAAAGTGAGAAAATCTGCAGGATCCAGGGGAGTAAATATTGAAAGCTGGGATGTCACTACTAATGGGCCAGTGTTCTGAGCTTTCTGCAGGCGGGGTAGCAGGGGCAGGGAGTTTAAGAGGAGAAGAGCGGCATTGTCATCTAGGAGCAGACGGGAGTCAGTCAACTACAGACTAAGTTAGAGCTTCTTTTATACTCACTATCCCTATCACATTCTTAATTGAACAAAACCAAAAACTATTTTAAAAGAGGGCACACTGGGTAGTGAAGAGCTCATGTCTGGAGTAGAGTGGACCTGGATGAGGGTTCTATTTCCATCACTTACACAAATAGCTCCATAAAAACAGAGACCACTTCTGTTTTTGCCCACCTCTATATTCTTAGCATTTAGCACAGTACCTGGTACACGACAGGGACTAAATAAATATTTGTTATATATTATAGAAAGCCTAATAATGCTAATAATAATAACCTGACAATTGCAATTTAGAATTAATTACTGGGTAAACATCTGGAACTGTGGGCTTATGCAAAGTACAAGAAAATAATGTTTCACAATTAAATAGTTGATAGTGACTATTGCACAGTGAAAGTATTATTAGATTTAGAAGAAAAAATGGAATGATCAAGGTAAACTAAAATATCATGAAACCACAGAATCTCAGGATTGAATGAGTCTCTAAAACCATGTTTCCAAATTCCAGCTGGTATGTGAATCCTGGGAAGATGTATGCCAGTCTGAAGTCTTGAAGAATGATTTGGATTTGGCTAGATAGAAGAACAGTTGTGAAGGGGTCTTAATCTTCAGAGAGAGAGAAGGAGAGAGAACTAATCTAAAAGTCCTGTTGATTGTTCTAGGAAATGCCGATTACGTCATCTTGGACATGAGAACAGCAGGGTCTAGGACGTGAGCCTTAGTTATCAGCACTTCCACTGAAGAAATGGGACTGAACAATTGATAATGCTTTAAGTCATCTCTTCTAAGCTTTGCTTTTGTCAAAAAACCGGGTCAGCCTTTTGTTAAATTTCCCAGGATGTCGATAGTTGGAAATAATGTAATTATTTATATAAATAGCACCATAATGCTATTTATCTCTTCTTATCATTACAATAAAATGCCACAGCTCTGTCTCACAACATAGATTATAACAGGAGCATAAAGTACAACAAATTAATTGTTTCTCATGATAACAATGTTGGATGACAAAGAAATAAAAATAGGCTGTCCTTTTCCCAAAACAATTTTAAAACTTGAACATTGAGGCGTATTCAGTCTACTCTGATCTACTGTAGGCTTCAGTAAAATGTATTCTTTCAAAGCATGGGCTTTTTTTTTGTTTTTGCACAGATATTCCCTGCTGTTGCATAACAGAGTCAGCCCACACAGAACCTCCATTTATCCCTGGAGGCAATTCTTTTAAAAGGTTTTCAGAAATCAGGAATAGAGTTATAGCAATAAGCATCTCTGAACTAGATCTTACCGGACGAGCTAATGAAAAGTAACTGTTGTTTTGTTTCTCATATAAACTTATGAGTCTGTCTGGTCCCCACAAAATAGATGATAAATGCTATTTTAATAGTAGAAAATATGGAGAATCAGAGGAGAAGAGCCTTATCATATCCATAAGAAAAAGCAAATGGAATCTAAAAGTGGTTATAGAGTGAGAGTTCTTACTACACACAAGAGTCTAGGTGTGGAAGAGTCAAAATGAATCAGGTTCCATTGGTAAAGCAAGACTTATCCAGACATTAGACTGTAATGGACTTTGTACTAGGTAGTATGTGGTATTTTCAAAAAAACTGTATTAGAGCAGTTCAAAGAAAGCACCATTGGCTGATATGGTTGAACATTGAGAAAAGACTTCTGAGAAAAAGTAAGATTTAAGCTGGGACTTGCAAAATGGGTAAAACTGGAATAATTTAGGCAGGATTAAGATGGGTATTTTGGGAGAGATACATCTTAATTCAAGACTAATTGTTATAATCTAAGTACAGAACAATAAGGAATATAATTTATGATATGGACTATATGGAAAGAGACTGAGTCCTAGAATCAGAAAACATGGAATGACTTCTCCTTACATGAGGGACTCTACTATGTAGTAGTCAAAATTCATCTCCTCTCTAAGTAAATTCCTTTAATGCTGGGGCCATATGTTAGTCATATTTGCTTTTCTAGGGCCTAGCACAGTGCCTGGTTTGTAATTTTAGTTCAATGAAAATGTAGTTGACTGAATGGCCCCCAACTATATATTTGAATAGCCTATGTAAACAACCTTGAAGGAAATGAGTTTAACAGATTAAAAAAAATCAATTTGCTTCATTATTTTTTCAGGACTATATTCATTGGTACTTTATACTCTTGTACTCTACACTTATGGAGAATTATTTCATTGCATTAATATAACCCCTAAACAACAGATTTGCACTAACCCTTTAACACACATTTTTATTCAGTTGACCTCTTGTTGTAAGGACTGAAGAGATAAGCAATTAGCTTTTAAAGAAGAAAGGCAAAATATTGAATTCTTAAAAAGTAAGGATTTAGAGAATAAATTTCTACTTCTAAGACAGAATGGACGATGTGGAACCAGAGTGATGAGAGAACACATTATTGCAGTCTTCTCTTGAAGCTCTTATAATACAGAAGCTGAGTTGATAAAACTAGATGGGGTGGTTTTGGTAGTAAACACACAGGAGAGAAGCAAGTCAGAAAATAACTCTGTGGGCTGGAGTGATCACAAAATCAGGAAAACAATGGAATAATGTTGCACGAGTTTTCCAGAAGGACATCAGCAGCAGAAACATCAAAAGTTTTTATTAAAATCTGCATGTTAGCACTCCCTCATTTTAAATTTAAATGCTATTCATAATATCTTTTGCCTGGACACTGATGTTACAGTATTTGGAAAATATCTTCAAATATATAAACCTCAAGAGAAAATTAAATGAAAATATAAAGTACAGATATGCCAACAGATGTGTTCTAGATAAGACTCTGCAAGTTGATTTCCATCAATTATATCCTATTTTAAATGTCTTAGGAGAGTTGTTCATTTTTCAAAAATACCTGTGGAGAATCCTGTCATGAACTGCAGAATTGTTTCCTATAATCTGCACTTTGTCAACATATTTCAATATGTTGAGTGTACTTAGCTAGAGGTTATCTACACTGAGGCTCGTCCTTGCTCCATGAGAAACACTATAATAGAAAGAGAGATTTACCTTCTTGATTCTTAAAATTTTAGGATTGCACAGTATTAGAGTTTGAAGCATTATTGTAATGAGCTAGAGAGCCCTAGGTAAGATTTTATAAACCTTCTTAAAAATGTATTCTAGTAGATATATCTCCAAGAAGTAATTTATGATGCATTATCTAAATTCCTCCTGTTGTCCTAATTGGCATTATAAGCAGGACTGACAGCTTACTCTTCTTCACTCCCACACACTCAGAAATAAAACACACATAGACACACACACACACACACACACACACACACACGTACAACCCTTCAAGTGGTAAGTAGTGCTTTCATTTCTGCAATACTACCTAATAATCTATAATCACTAACTATACTAACTATGATGTACTGCAGTAGTCATGTGCCAAATATGGCCAGCCACCTGCTTTTGTAAATAAAGTCTTATTGGAGTAAAGCTAGGCTCGTTTCTTTACATATTGTCTATGTCTTCTTTCATGCTATTATAATGACAAAATTGAGTAGTTGCAACCACATGACTCACAAAGCCTAAAATATTTACTAGCTGGTTCTTTTAGATAGTTTGCTGACCCCTGACCTATAGTCTAAGTCCTATAATGCATCAGGAATTCCTGATCACGTATAGCTGTCAAAACTGAATGTTTCTTAATTAAAACAATGCAAAAAGATTTCTGAAATAGGAATACTTAGTGTTTTATTTTTAATTTACTTTTGGTGATAGTGCAGTAAACATCCCTTAATACCATACCACCAATGGCATACAGTATTTGGCCATAGAAGAGTAAATCATATTTATTAATATTTTAATGTGCCAGAGATAGGTAGGCTTTTTCGGGTATATATAGATTTTTAATCTTCAGAACCACTTAGTGAACTACTGTTATCTCCAATTTATAGATAAGTAAATAGAGGCCCAAAAGTTTATAAAAATTACCTAATGACATACAACTAGTATGTGGGACAGCTGTGATTTGATTGCAGACCCTTTTTCAAAATCCACATTCTTCCTAGTACAGAATAAAACCTTTTATTTTTATTTTTATTTCTTTATCTCTCTAGGAAGCTAACTGGACAAAATGTGCAGGCAACTCACATCCTGGATTGCCTCCTTAGCCCAAGAGTCCTCTACCATTTAGTTCTAAATAAATACTACAATATAAACAAGAGAGGCCTGAAGAATACCAGTTAGTGTCGTTACAATAACAGCAGGGCCTTTTAGAAAGCAATTATTCTCCTATCATACTAGGTAGAAAAGGAATCATTCCACAGACCATTTATGGTTCTCCCAGGAAATGTTCTCTGCATTAGAAGCCAAGATCCTTTTTCATATCACTGCAACAGATCTCAGCTCCGCCTCTCTGTATTTCAATCCCCGCTCCAAGCAAATAAAATTTAGAAATCTCATTTGAAGTCTTCACAAATAAAATGCTTTGAAACAATTGCCCTGCATTAGAGTTTCATGAACCAGTGGGGTGTAATCAGACCTTGTTTGAAAACCACGTTCCAGCTCCATGTACAATATTACTATGGCCACTGCTACGTGGAAAATCCACGCTCTAAAACACAATGAAGGTCTCCAGTTGTTTGAGGACACAAATGGATTCTTAGTCAGAAACAACCTGCTGAGAAATGACGACTTTTTTTTTTCCATATTTTTTTGTGAGGAAGATTAGCCCTGAGCTAACATCTGATGCCAATCCTCCTCTTTTTTGCTGAGGGATACTGGCCTGGGCTAACATCCATGCCCATCTTCCTCTATGCCCATCTTCCTCTACTTTATATGGGACACCGCCACAGCATGGCTTGACAAGCGGTGTGTCAGTGCGCACCCGGGATCCGAACCGGCGAACCCTGGGGCACCGCAGCGAAGTGCGCACACTTAACCGCTTGCGCCACAGGCCAGCTCTGAGAAAAGACTTCTTTTAAAGAGACATATCCATGTGTCTGATCCAAATGAAAATATAAGGAATTGCCCTTAAAATGACAACTTTTACCCTGCAGGGTTAATTTCCCTAGAAATCATATCATCATGATCAATTTGAGAGCAAAAGTAGAGAAGAAAAAGGAATTATCATTTTACTATTATCTAGCCCAAATTAGAGATAGTTTGTTAATAACATTCACTCAATTTTCTGCAAGGGCATTTAATAATTATTAATTCCACCAATATTTACGAGCTCATTGAGTGTTCACTATTGTGTTATGCCTAAATTCAGATTCAAATATTAAAAAAAAAAAAAGATGCTGCCCTCAAGTGCTTATATCTAGTAGAGAAAATTTGTAAATAATAATTACAATATGTGAGCAGAAACGAAATAAAGGCGGGCAAGAGGAGAAGAGAAGAGAAAGGATCATTCACCAGCGCACACGGTGGAGGCCAGACTCTGGTAAACTAACTCATCATCAGCTGGTGAAGTAAGGGAAGCCAGGATTAGTCAAGTTGCAGACTTTCCCATAGTTGGAACATATAATTCCTATGGAAATACAGGGTTAGACTGAAAGCAATTTTCAGGGAAAATGAGACAAAACAACAATAACAACAAAAAAAGAAACGACCACTCAGATATTTGGAAAACTGACCTAATCCAGAAAAAGCAAGACAAACACAGGTTTTACGGTATATTCACGGTTTTACCATCAATTAGAAGTTAGTCATCACTGAACTATGTCTGGTTTTATCTTCATGGCTACCAATTGGAATTAAAGATATTTCCTATCATAGTAATTAAGCCATTTGTTTAATTCCTGCTCTTAGCCATAAGCATTTAGAAAGTAAAATGATAACTGACTGAAGCAAAAATCTAATCAATGTAACCTGATTTATTCATCATGTTCTGGTTTATTACAAATGTTAAAATACAGCAAATAAAACACTCCATATCTTTCACTTTAGGAAGCTTTCACTTTATAAATCACATGTAAAAATATGGGTGGTTGGGTGCGCCTTTTATAAAATGTTACTTTATCTGCCTCACATAAATAACCACTCTCATGAAGCTCAATCAGGCTAGAGTTATTGCAGCGATGATCAGATTAAACATGCTTTCATTTGTTCTAAAATAAAAACGTATCTATTTTAGCACAATATATGACATATTCATCTAATGCGTTCCAAATTGTTATCTGCAGTTTATACAGAAAAAAACCTCTATATTCCTTTAACTATACTGATTCACAAAGAAGACAAACATTACTGTAGCCATTTAGCAGCTGTTAACTGCAGGCAAGTTTTTAACCCCTGATTTTCAGTTTTTTTCCACCTGTAAAATGTAGAAGATAATAATTTAGTGGCTTGTGAAGACTGAGTGGAATAATCTATGCATGAAGTAACTAGCACAATATCCAGCACAGAGTAGGAGATTAATAAATGTTACTTATTTTTCCATTAGAGTAGATCCTATAAGATCCATTTCAGCTCCCAAGGAACTGATCATCTATTTCCTCTATTTTTACATCCAAAAATAAAGATGGGGGTGTAATGTCATTTTCCCTATAAGAAGTCCAAATCCAGAAAGCCTAAAAGGACTTGAGCACAGGGGGGAGGTGCTACCCAAATGTGCAATAAAAGCTGCATATTTTACTTTTTTATGTATCCACAATGATGTTAACAGTTAACAGTCTTGCCTGGACAACCATCTTCAGTGCGCAATATGTGACCTGCGATGAAGTTCATATACTCACCTTTGATCATTACCAAAAAAGAGAAAACTTTAAAGCTTGGGCTGAAGGGGTGGTAGGGAGCAGATGAACCAGAGCAAGACAACATGGCTCAGTAGCTAAGATTATAGAGTCTGAGATCATACGAATCTATGTATAAACTACGGTTCTGCCAATTCAAACTATGTGGACTTGGGCAAAGTACTTTCTTGGAAAACTTAACTGAGGAGGTAAGTGGGAACAATAAACAGGGTCATGTGTTTGACGTTTAAAGTGCTCTGTCTATGGAAGGCCCTCAATAAATAGCAGTTAAATATAATTTTCAATTATATTTAATTATGGAAAGATTATAAAGAGTCAATTCAAAAGAACGATTCATCCTGTAGGATCTATTCCTATGAGAAAAACACATGTATAAGACTTCTTCCTCCAATTTTGGTCCAAAATTGGGCAGCATTAGAGAAACCTGGAAGCTTGTTAGGAACGCTGAATCTTAGGCCTCATTCCAGTCATACAAATCAGAATCTTTTCGTTTGTTTGTTCGGTGAGGAAGATTGGTCCTGATCTAACATCCATGCCCATCTTCCTCTATTTTGTGTGTGGGATGCCGTCTCAGCATGGCTTGATGAGTGGTGCGTAAGTCTGCGCCCAGGATTCGAACCTGTGAAACCCGGGCCGCCAAAGAGGAGCGTACAAACTTAACTACTACACCACCGGGCTGGCCTCCTGAATCAGATCTTAACAGGAACTTTAACAAGATTCTCAGATAATTCAGATGCACAACTAAGTTGTAGAAGCACTGATCTAGAAATTTTTTTAATGCTAATTGTTCCATGAGTTATGGCTATGACACTGTGTGTGTATATATTCCATATATAGATAAAATATCACATACCAATGCACCAATATTTGATTAGATGAATTGAAATCCTTTATAACCAACAATGCTAACCATAAAATAGGTAAAGTTGGTATGTTAAGTAGTTTTAATTGTTATCTACAGAAGTAGCCACTGTCTTATGGAGAGTTAAAAATAGATGTCTGATGATATTAATTGGAAAATGAAAAGTAAAAGTTGAAATGAAATAATTGAATATTGCCATTTCACAGGATAAAATTAATCTACCTCTTTGTCTACTACTTGTTGTCCGTGCAGATCAGCATTCTCTCAAAATGTTCTCTAAGACAACTTATATCACAGTCATATAGGGATTAATTATAAATGCAGATTCTCGGGCACCAAATCTCCAAGCACAGTTAATTAGAATTCTTAGTGACTAAGGGTACAGAAGATGGTGGTACATATTCATCTTTTCCCTTTTAAAAGGATACTTAAAAAAACGTTGATGACTAGGTCCTACCTTCCGAAATTCTAATTTAGTTTATCTGAGTGTGGCTTGGGCACTGGCATTTTTTAAAAGCCCCCCAGACAATTCTAATGTGAAGCCAATGTTGAGAACCACCATTTTCAATAAAGCTAAGCTTCATGGTTACTGTGAAGAATATCTTCATCAAGTTGTCCATTCCTGATGATGAAATGTAACCTCATACACTAGATTGGAAGGATAGATTGAGCACAAGGACAGAACACACACACGGCCTTTAATATACAGACATTCACTAGCCACAATCCTAAAGTTATAATATTGGTTAGGACTCATAACACAAAAATATTTGCTAATTAACTGATGATTTGTCAAATCAATGTGAACTCAAACATTTCCCCCTTCTTACCACTGACATCTACCTCTTCCCATTTTATTATTAAAAAAATCACGTTTAAAATACAAGTGCAACTGGCTAAAATTATGGAACTTCACATTTTTGCAAATGATCCAGGATTTCATAAAAGTGATGTTGAAGAACCGTGTGCAAAGCCATTGACAAATGACTTTCTAACAGAACTAGACCATTTAGCAAGAAGAGGAAATCAAGAAACTGATGAGTATCATAAAAAGACAGTTCAAAGGAGAATAATTTGAATTTCAAAAGATTAACAGAGGCCCATGGGATAACTGCCGATGTACTGAAAGATTTCTGTAAAAAGGACCCTTTTTACGAACATGATGCAAAAGTCATCCATGAAATGAAGGGTTACACTAACTTTGAACTTAGAAAAATATGCTGAAAAATGGAAAATTTTTTGTGTTTCCAATAATCGTACAAAATTGCAACTATAAGCTAAATTTTATATAATGTTAGCTTATATAATTTATTTTCATAATTTTTAGTTCTATCTTTTCTAGAAGAAATCTCAGTAAGCATGTTTATACAACATATAGTCTGAAATTTGATGCTGCATTTTACTGGGATCAACTATTCTCTGAAAATAAAGACTTTTCTATATTTTTCTCACTACCGTGGTACCTATCACAACAAGAGATCTCAAAACTGCGTCTAGTCCAGAATCATAGCCAGTGCAAAGCCACTGAAAAATTACCTGCTAGGATGGATCTTCATTGCCACCACCCCACATGACTCAGTTTTTTAGAAAAATAACAAAGTTTAAAAGCTACACTGTGCAGATGTTCCTTATAACATTCACTTGTTTATTTAAAAACAGAGTTTTTAGTAATAACTTTAAAATATTTTTTTCCTTTGCTCCAATAATTTAGCTTCTGGTAAAATAAAATAATCTAAAATACATTGTTTCATTCACTGGGGCATTGTTAATTGTGGTAAAAATGGGAAATCAATAAAAATGCACAATATTAGGAATGGTTAAGTGAAGTAAACACATTCCTTTAATGGACTGTTATTAGTCCACAAAAATATTATAAAGAATTTTTACACATCAGAGAATGCTTACGTTGTAATGATAAGTGAAACAAATAGGACATATATCATTTATTTAGTATAATTTTAATTATGTTATAAAAATATGCATATAACAACAAAACTGCAACAATATATGCAAAAATTTTAATAGTAAGTAGGATAGGGTCATAAAAGTCATTTTTCTTCCATTTAAAATTTCCTTCTCTACTTTTCAAATTTTCTAATATATTCCATGAAAAACTTAAATTATTAGAAAAATAAAACAAAAGACTTTTAATTTTAAGTTCAAACTAAGCAAGATATCTTCTGTTCTCAGTCTTGTAAGTCTAACTAATTCATCAAGATTCCTTGTTTCTTGATATGTTACAGTGGAATGTGAAATTCAGGTTTGAGTATCCATAGGTTCTAGTATTGATATGCAATAAATTCACTAGTAAACTTGCTTTCAATGAGGATTTAAAAAATCTGATCTAAACTTGTTATAATTGAGTATATTTCATAGAATGGGAAAATGTTATATGTATGAAAAAATATTTTTAACATGATACTAGAAAAAAATAACAAAAACAGAAACCAAATCACTAGTCACCAAATCTTCCCTATGGGATGAGTTCTGAGCAGCAAATGCATTGGCCGCAGGTTTTTCCTAGTACGGTCAGTTATCATTACCTAGCAATCTGAATTGACATGTGGATTAGAAACTATCTGCCCACCCAAGACACTGTACGGAGCTATGGAAGGGACAAGAATTCAAATCAACAACATACCATAGACTTGTTGTACAAGTTAGGTTAGGGGTAGAGAGGGTGTGAAATAGAATAGGGTAGAGAGACACAAGAGCTTACAAGGTGTAATACGTCACGCAAATTAAGTGGCACGCTGAGAAGGAGAATGTTTAACATCTATCTTCTTACCCTTTGTATCCACCTGATACAATACTTAAATCACAGTACTAAGCCAGTAGCAGATGGCTAATAATTCACTAAACAGCAGGTAATACAATAGAAAGATGTTACTGGAGCTGGGACGACCCTAGAACACAGGGAAGGGCTGATACCATCCTCCTTGACATCTCTGGTAGGAATATCTCAGTATTAGGATTAAATGTAACCAAGAAAGAATCTGCATATGGAGGAAAAGTCTCAACATTTTTGTGAGAATATGGACTAGTAGATATTTCACAGGGCATTTAACAACAAGCTCTAATAAATTGTTTGTGGAAAACTGTTATAAATTCCACCAAGTAACATATGCAGTTCCGAGAATCAAACAATCGCCCATGAATCCCCGTGATAATTTCTGTGTTAGAAGAAAAATAGTGCAGAAAGTGTAACAAGAAAGGTTAACTGGAAAAGATATGGGTTCCCACTAGCTTACAAATTGAGTCTTCCAGAAAGCAATCAGCATGACATCCTCCCCATTTCCTTGCCTCATATTTCATCTATTATCTCCTGGAGCTGGGTTTGAACTTGTGATTTTAAATTTTACAAATGGAACATAATCAGAAAGTGTTGACATAAATATGCAATCACTGAGTATCAATGCAAACAATTCACTCATGCAAAGAACAGTTACCTAGTTTATCTATCAAACACCTCTTTGTAGGGAGAGTGGGAGGGAGAGGTTGGGAGGAAGAGAGAGAGAAAGAGAAAACTTGTAGTCCAGAAAGAAAATATAATAATATCATTTCCATTAACTCTGCTGTTCTTCCAAGGGCTTTTTTTTTGTCTTTCTTATTCGAATGTGGCCCCAAATCCTAATAAATATAAAATACATATGATATATAACTTTCTACAAATGATATTGAAACAATAAGATATCTATTTGGAAAACAAAAATAAACTTGAATGCTTTTCACTCACCACACACAAAAATACATAAAAATAGAGCGACATCAGCAAGGTGACCGAATAAGATGTCCCTCTCTTGTATCTCCTACAAACAATGATAACTTGACATCTAAGCACAGACAAAAGTGCCTTCCAGGGAACATTGGGATCCAGGTAGGAGATTGTGAAACCCCAGTGCAATTCAAGACCAAAGAGAGCCATTTTGAGAAGGAAGGTTTGCACCCAGGTGGCTGACTTGCAGATTGTGGTAATAGCTACATACCTGGAAACAGTTCTGTACCCCTGAGGACTTGGCCTCAGGCCCATTTACCTTGATCCTACTACTGGCACCATATGCCAGGGGACCTGGCAGGAGTCACACCCACCCATGAGTATGCTTAATAATAGGCATTTAGAATTTGGTCCCAATTGTAGACCCTGAAGTAGCCCATGAGTCAGCTTTAGCCCTTCTATGCCACAGTCCGGGAGCTCCTGGAGGTAAGCCTGCAAAATTCAGTCAGATTATAGATTCTGAAAAGACCATATAACTGGGCTTCGGCCTGTCCCAGCTGCAGATGTGAACAGTCCTGCTGACATAAGGACCTGGCAGGAGACACTCCTGCCTGTGGCCCTGGAGATCCTGAAAGGTCCCTATGCTCAGCTGTAGCCCCCTCACAGCCAAAGTCTGCTAGTAGACCTGTCAGTTTAAGCCCCTCCAGCCACAGGCTGTGAGCAATCCTGCTGGCACAGGACCCAGTGGGAGACACTCATGTCTGCACCTCAAAATATCCAGAAGGGGCCCTGAGCTGTAGCCCCTAAAGCCACAGTCAGGAGGTAATCCAGCCCACTCAGGGACCTGATGGGTGACACATCCATCTGTGACTCCATAGCCAGGTCTGCAGACCTCAACCTTGGCTGTAGAAACTGAAATATCCTTGTGCCTCTGTTCCAGCCCTCTCAGCCATGATCCAGGGCCAGTCTTGTCCAGCCAGGGACCCATCCGTTGACTAGACAGGAACCCTCCCTGGGATCTACCAGGAGCCACACACATCCATACAGCAGGTAATAGGCCCACTGACTGAGTACCCAACTGTGAACCCTAAAATGGACACTTGTCCCAGTGCCACTCTACTGAACAAACTACTGGAAGTAGACCTATCCACCCAGGGACCAGAGAATCCACACCTGCCTGAGCCCCTGGTAATAAGCACTCCAACTGTGGACCCCACTGCAGATCCAGCAACGACCTCAAAATTGGCTCCAATCTAGCATGAATAAAATTCTAGGGGTAATCCTATTAGCCCAGGGAATCAATAGAAGAAGATCTTTACCTGCTGAAACCAGCCTGTAAAGACCGGAAGAGGTGTTTGTTCATCAAAATGCACAGACACCTATGCAAGGCTACATAGATCACAAAGAATCAGGCAAACATGACACTGCCAAAGGAAACTAATAAAGCTCCAGTAACGGACAACAAATAAATGGAGATATATGATTTCCTGACAAAGAATTCAAAACAATCACCTTAAAGAAACTCAATGAGATTCAAGAGAACACAGATAGACAACTAAACAAAATCAGCACAACTATGCATGAACAAAACAAGAAGTTTAATAAAGAAATAGAAACAATAAAAAAGAACCAAATAAAAATCCTAGCTCAGAAGAATACAATGAGAGAACTAAAAAAATTCAATGGAGAGCTTCAACAATAGATTTGATCATGCAGAAGAAAAAAGTCAATGAACTTGGAGACAGACCATTTAAAATAAGCCAGTTACAGGAAGAAAAAAAAAAAAGGATGAAAAAGTGAAGAAAGTCTATGTGAATTATAGGACACCATAAAACAAATAAACGTTTGCATCATGGGAGTCCCGGAAGGAGAAGAGAGAGAGAAAGGGGTAGAAAGCTTATTTAAGGAAATAATAGCAGAAAGCTTCCCAACTTTTGGGAGAGAGATGGACATACAGGTGCAGGAAGCTCAAAGGACCCCAAGCAAGATCAATCCAAAGAATATTACTCTGAGACACATTATAATCAAAATGTTAAAAGGCAAACACAGAGAGAATTTTGAAAACCGCAAGAGAAAAATGACTCATCACATACAAAGGAAGCCCCATAAGGCTATTAGCAGATTTCTCTGTTGAAACCTCACAGGCCAGTAGGGAATGGGATGACATATTCAAAGTGCTAGAAGAAAAAAACAGCCAACCAAGAATATTATACACAGTAAAACCAACCTTCAGAAATGAAGGAAAGATAAAGACATTCCAAGACAAACAGAAGTTAAGAGAGTTCATCATCTTGCCTGACTTGACTTGCCTAACAAGAAATGATAAAGGGAGTTCTTCTGGTTGAGATGAAATGACACTAAGTAACAACATAAAAACAAATAAAAGTATAAAACTCAACAGTAAAGGTAAATATATAGTCAAATTCAGAATGCCATAATATTGCAATGGTGGTGTGTAAATCATTTTTATCTCTAATATGAATGTTAAAAATTAATATCGTTAAAAATATCTTTAGCTACAATAATTTACTAATGGATGCACAGTATAAAAAGGTGTAAAGTATGATATCAATAGCATAAAATGTGGGAGGAGAAGTAAACATAGAGTTTTTCTGTGTGATTGAAGGTAAGTTGTTAGCTTAAAATAGACCGTTATATCCAAAAGATGTTTTATGTAAGCCTTATGGTAACCACAACAAAGAAACCCATAATAGATACACAAATGATAAAGAGAAAGGAATTAAAGCATACCACTATAAAAAATAAATCACAAAGGAAGACAACAAGAGAGGAAGAAAGGAATGAAGGAACTGAAAAGAAATAAGCATAAAAAAATGAACCAAATGACAATAAGTCCTTACCTATCAATAATTACTTTAAATTTAATAATTTTATTTAGTTATATTTTTCCCCCCAAAGCCCCAGTAGGTAGTTGTATGCCATAGCTGCACATCCTTCTAGTTGCTGTACATGGGACGCCGCCTCAGCATGGCCGGAGAAGTGGTGCGTCGGTGCATGCCCGGGATCCGAACCCGGGCTGCAATTACTTTAAATTTAAATAGACTAATTTCTCCAATCAAAAAACAGAGTAACTGAATGGATAAAAAACAAGATCCAAAAATATGCTGCCTACAAGAGACTCACTTTAGCTTTAAGGTCATACAAATGCTGAAAGTGAAGGGATAGAAAAGGATATTCCATGCAAATGGTAACCAGAAGAGAGCAGGAATGGCTATACTTCTTTCAGATAAAATAGACTTTCAGTCAAAATCAGTGATAAGAAAAAAAGAAGGTTACTATACAGTGATAAAAGGACCAATTAATTAAAAAGATATTAAAATTATAAATATATGTGAACCCATTATTGGAGCACCTAAATATTTAAAGCAAGTATTAACAGAAC
Organism: Ceratotherium simum simum; assembly: GCF_057802395.1. Classification (NCBI taxonomy): domain Eukaryota; kingdom Metazoa; phylum Chordata; class Mammalia; order Perissodactyla; family Rhinocerotidae; genus Ceratotherium; species Ceratotherium simum. Next base: position 15,419,992 of record NC_141908.1, read on the forward strand.
TGAAAGGAAAAATAGATGGCAATGCAACAATACTAGGGGACTTCAATACCCCAGTCTCAACATTGGATAGATCCTTTAGACAGAAAAGTAATAAGGAAACAGTAGATTTAAATAACTCTATAGACCTAATGGACCTAACGGACGTATACACACTATTCCATCTCACAGCAACAAAATATTCATTCTTCTCAAGCACATACAAAATATTACCTGGGACAGATCATATGTTCAGAAAGCAAGTCTTGCTTTTTTGTGAGGAAGATCAGCCCTGAGCTAACATCCATGCCAATCTTCCTCTTTTTGCTGAGGAAGACCAGCCCTGAGTTAACATCTATGGCCAGTCTTCCTCTTTTGGTTTTCCCCTTTTCTCCCAAGGCCCCAGTAGATAGTTATATGTCATAGTTACACATCCTTCTAGTTGCCACATGTGGGATGCCGCCTCAGCATTGCCGGACAAGTGGTGCATCGGTGTGCACCTGGGATCTGAACCCAGGCCGACAGTAGCAGAGTGCACTCACTTAACCGTTAAGCCACGGGGCCCCCCACAAAGCAAGTCTTAGATTTAAGAATATTGACATCATATCAAATATATTTTCTGACCACAGTGATATGAAAATAGAAATCAATAACAAGAGGAAAATGGAAAAATTCACAAGTATGTGGAAATTAACACAATTCTGAACAACAAATGGGTCAAAGAAAAATCAAAGAGAAATGAGGAAGTATCTTGAAACAAATGAAAATGAAAATACAACATACCACAACTTATGGGTTGCGTGAAAAGGAGTTCTAATAGGGAAATTTATAGCTATAAATGCTTACATTTAGAGAAAAGGAAGATCTGAAATAAACAACCTAACTTTATACTTCAAAATATAGAAAAAGAAGACTAATACAAGCCTAAAGTTAGCAGAAGGAAGGAAATAATAAAGATTAGAGCAGAAATAAATGAAATAGAGACTATGAAGACAATGGAAAAAAACAATGAAATAAAGGGTTGGTTCTTTTGAAAAAAGTAAACAGAATTGGTGAACCTTTAGCTGGACTAACCAAGAAAAAAAAAGAGAGAATTCAAATAAATAAAATCAGAAATGAAAGAGGAGACATTACAACTGACACCACAGAAATACAAAGAATTAGAAGAGGCTATTATGAACAATTATATGCCACTAAATTGTATAACCTAAAAGAAATGGATAAATTCCTAGAAATACGCAAGCTACCAAGACTGAATCATGAAGAAATAGAAAATCCGAACAGCCCAATAACAACCAAGGAGATTGATACAGTTATCAAAAACTTCCCAATAAAGAAAAGCCCAGAAGCAGATAATTTCAGTGGGAATTCTGCCTAACATTTAAAGAATAATTAATGCCAATCCTTCTCAAACTCTTCCAAAGTGTTGAACAGACAGAAAACTTCCAAACTCAGTTTACAAGGCCAGCATTACTCTGATATCAAAGCCACATAAGGATCTACAAGAAAAGAAAACTACAGGCCAATATCCCTGACGAATATAGATGCAAAAATTCTCAACAAATACTAGTAAACTGAAATCAATAACACATTGAAAAGATCATACACCATGATTAAGTGGGATTCATCCCTGGGATTCAAGGATGGCTCAACTTATGTCAATCAATATATGTGACACAGCAGATTAACAGAATGAAGGATAAATTCATATGATCCTTTCAATAGATGCAGAAAAAATTTTTGACAAAGTTTAACATTCCTTCATGATAAAAGCTATCAACAAATTGGGTATAGAAGGAACATACCTCAACATAAAAAAGGCCATATATGACAAACCCACAGGTAATATCATACTCAATGGTGAGAAGTTGAAAGCTTTTCCTCTAAAATCAGGAACCAGACAAGGGTGCTCACTCTGGTCCCTCCTATTCAACGTAGTGCTGAAGTCCTAGCCAGAGCAATTAGACAAGAAAAAGAATAAAAGGATCCAAATAGGAAAAGAAGAATAAAACTGCCTCTGTTTGCAAATAACACTACCTTCTATAAAGATAACCCTAAAGACTCCACCAAAAAAAATGTTAGAACAATAAATGAATTTAGCAGATTTGCAAGATATAAAGTCATTATGTGAAAATCAGTTGCATTTCTATACACTAACAAGAAACTATCTGAAAGAGAAGTAAAGAAAAAATACAATAGTATAAAAAACAATAAAATACTTAGGAATAAATTTAACCCAAGAGATTAGAGATCTGTGCATTGAAACTATAAGACACTGATGAAAGAAACTGAAGAAGACAGAAATAAATGAGGAGCAATCCTGTGCCCAGGAACTGGAAGAATTAAAATTGTCATATTGTGTATACAACTGAAAGTGATCTACAGATTCAATGCAATCTCTATTAAAATTCCAAAGGGATTTTTCACAGAAAAAAAAAAAATCCTAAAATTTGTATGGAACCACAAAAGACCCTGAGCAGCCAAAGCAATCCCAAGAAAGAAGAATAAAGCTGGAGGCATCACAATTCCTGATTTCAAAATATATCAAAGCCATAGTAATCAAAACAGTATGGTATTGGCACAAAAATAGACACTTAGACCAATGGAACAAAATCAAGAGTCCAGAAATATATCCACACAATATAGTCAACAAATATCTGACAAGAGAGCCAAGAAAGCTCGATGGGAAAAGAATAGTCTTTTCAATAAATGGTATTGGGAAAACTAGATATCTACATGCAAAAGAATGAAATTGGACTGCTATCTTATACTGCTCACAAAAATTAACTTGAAATTAATTGAAGACTTAAATGTAACACTTGAAACATTGAAACTCCTAAAGAAAAACATAGGGAAAATCTCCTTGATGTTGCTTTTCACAACAGCTTTTGGGATATGACTCCAAAATTACAAACAAAAAAAGCAAAAATAAATAAGTGGGACTACATAAAACTAAAAAGTTATGTACAGGAAAAGAAACAATCAACAAAATCAAGAAGCAACCTACAGAATGGAAGAAAATATTTGCAAGCCATGTATCAGATAAGGGGTTAAGTTTCAAAAGATACAAGGAACTCATACGACCCAATATGAAAAGGACCAATAATCAGATATAAAAATGGACAGAGGACCTGAACAGACATTTTTCCAAAGAAGATACATACATACAAATGTATGCGTACATAAAAATGGCCAACACGTACATGAAAAGATGCTCAATATCACTAATCATCTGAGACAAATCCTTACAAAGAAGTGCATAGGGTGGAGAAATGACAAGTCCGTGTGAGAAAACACAGAGAAAATGAGTCAGGTCAGAGGGAAAAATCACATTGTCAGCGAAGTGGTTGAGAATATAATGACATTTGTTTATATTGAATCCATTTGTTTATGTTTAATCCACTTGCTTATGTTTTTGCCATGAAACTCAATGGCAAGAAGTAACAAAATTGAGAGTGAGAACAACAGGATGTGAGTTTGGTGGAGAACTTCAGAGCATATGGAAATGTGAACACACAAATGGATGGATGACCCTAGTGAATTATATCTTGCAAAGTGACCAAAGATAACAGGGATGTTAAAGACGGTGAGTTTATTTAGCTATGATTTTTCCAAGAGAATTTGAAGTCAGCTCTTAACCAGATGATAGTGCTTCTGCAAGAATGAGAATAGTTGTGAAAGTTATCCAAGAGACTGATTTTTCTGCAACTATCCAAAAAATAGGGGCATCCATAGAGAGTCTAGAACTTAAATTGGGAGCAGAGGAGTAGTGATTGGGTAAGAAGGTTGCCCTCAAGGGATGAATTCTGAGGCAAATTGGACAATATGGTGCAGTCACAACCAGCAGAGAGACATTTGCAATATGAATAGGGAAATAGAACACGAGAAGAGTGAGAAAGAGAATCTTGGAGGACAGCAAATTTGTTATCATAGAGAGGGGGGAATCTAAGCATGAAAGATCAATTTCACTCTAGGAAACAGAGGGGTTGGTAAGGCAACACAGAAAAAATAAGGTCTGGAGACAGAGAGGTGGCTGGGAAAATAATGGGTTCAGAATCAGATATCCAGGTAGCAGAATCTGCTATTACTTCAAGGTCCTACTAGTTTAGTGTGATTAACTCTTCTGTTTACAGAAGTGTCATAGATACCTTGTAAAAGTCCTGAAGGGCCAATACCTTGAGTAACGTCTCCTAGTCCTGTTCCAGAGAAAGATAGAAGATGCTTGTTTTGGCTACTGGTCCGTGCTGCATCCCTTATTCTGCTCAATCAGAAAGAATGAGTCTGGGGATGTCACGATGGCGGCGTAGGCAGACTCTGAACTCACCTCCTCCCGAAGACACAGCCAATTTACAACTACTTGTGGAAAAATTGCCCCTGAGACAGAACTGAAAACTGGATAAGAGGAACTCCTGCAACAAGGGACAATCCTGATTGAGGTGGAAGAGGCAGAGGCTCCCTTCTGGAGAGAAAAAATGCCACCTTCACAAGCCACAGCGCCCCATGGCCGCCCGGGAGCAGCCCACAGGTCCGCAGCCCTCCCTGGAGGAGCGGGACCCTGAGCCAGGAGCGTCCCTGCTGCAGGCATTTTGTGGACCCAGCACAATCGAGACCAGCAGCATAATATTTGACTTTGCCTGCTACTAAAACATTGGGGAGGACCACCAGAAAAGCTGGTTCACGCAGAAATTAAAACTGGCTCTTAAAGGACCTACGAGCAAACTCACCCATTTCAGAAAGCAACCTAAAATCACCAGAAAGAAAGGTGCACAGTGCTGTGGTGAAAAGAGACTCACCTGATAGGCCCTGACTGCATTGCAGTGAGAGGTGAGACCTCTCCAGGGACTGGGACATTGGCAGCAGCCATTGTTGTTGCCTGGTGTGGGCGTGCTGACACAGACGCCATTGGAGTTCTCCCTGGGGACTGCTAGCCCAGGGTCTGCCCCACCTGCTAGAGCGCCAATTTAATCCAGCTCAGTCAGGGCAGGCAGCCCACCCTAGAGACTGACCCCACCCAACAACTAGCCCTCAGGCAACTTGTAGGCCTGCATATTGCTGACTGGATTCTCTGCAGCCTGGCAACTGAGCCAACTTCAGTGGGGCAGGGCGTGCACAAGGAGTGGGTGGAGAGTGTGGGGCAGTGGTGGAGTGTGTGGGGCTCCCAACATGGAGAGAGTGGGTCTATGTCGGGAGGTTGGGGCACACACATGGGGCAGGACTGTGTTGACTGTGTGTGTGGACCTGTGGGCGGCAGGGCTTGTCAGCTGCAGAAGACTTGTGCTTCTCAAAGACACACATAGGGGGTTTGCCCCACCTTCCATAGTCTGAAACAATTGGGTGCTCCTGTGCCTGAGGCCAGCCCCACACAGCTGCAATCCTCAGAAAGCTGACAAGAGACCTAAAGGCTGGAGGCTTATAGCAATTGTAAGCCCCTGAGCATAACAACCTGCCATGCTGGGGGCCTACTCACTTAAAAGAAATACTGCAATACAAATGTGGTATTAGAACTTGCAGCCAACTCTGCTGGGGCTAACAACACCTGATAAAGAGACCGAAGGGCCCACAACAACTACAAACAGCTGAGCATTACAACAGCTGACAAGGAGCATAACTCGGCCTACCTGGGACCATACAGGGAGAGATAACAGGCCACAACAGAAGGACACATGTAGCCCACATAGGGGTCACCCCTGGAACATTGAGAACTGAGAGAAGCACACTGCAGGACTCCTAAGACATCACTTACATAAGGTCACCTATCCAAGAGCAGGAGACGTAGCTGACCTACCTAATATATAGACACAAGCACAGAGAAAGAGGCAAAATGAGGCTGCAGGGGAATACATTCCAAGTAAGCGAACTGGACAAAACTCCAGAAAAGGAACTAAGTGAAACAGAAATGAGCAACCTACCCGACAGAGAGTTCAAACTAATAGTGTTAAGGATGCTCACTGATCTGGGGAGAAGAATAGATGAACTCAGTGAGAATGTCAACAAAGAAATGGAAGATATAAAAAAGAACCAATCAGAAATGAAGAATACGATACTGGAAATGAAAAATTCACTAGAGGGACTCAAAAGCAGAGGAGAGGATACAGAAGAACGAATCTGCGAGCTGGACGAAAGATTAGAGGAAATTACCCAAGCTGAACAGGTAAAAGAGAAAAGAATTAAAAAGAATGAGGACAGTCTAAGGGAACTCTGGGACAACATCAAGCACACTAACATCCATGTTATAGGTGTCCTGGAAAGAGAAGAGCGAGACAAAGGGGCAGAGAATCTATTTCAAGAAATAATAGATGAAAACTTCCCTAACCTAAGGAAGGAAGCAGACATCCAGGTATAGGAATCACAGAGAGCCCCAAACAAGATAAACCCAAAGAGGCCCACACCAAGACACATCATAATGAAAATGTCCAGAATTAAAGATAAAGAGAGAATCCTAAAAGCCGCAAGAGAATGTCAAGTTACATACAAAGGAAACCCCATAAGGCTATCAGCTGACTTCTCAGCAGAAACCTTACAGGCTAGAAGAGAGTGGCACAATATATTTAAAGTGCTAAAAGGAAAAAACTTACAGCCAAGAATACTCTACCCAGCAAGATAATAATTCAAAATGGAAGGAGAGATCAAAAATTTCCCAGACAAGCAAAAATTAAAGGAGTTTGTCACCAAGAAACCAGTGCTACAAGAAATGTTAAAGGGACGGACTTAAGGGGAAAAGAGAAGACCACAAATAGGAAAAATTATCTATTTCCATGATAAGAGGGCAATGGATACAAATGCACAAAAAAGAGGTTAGATATGATATCAAAAACATAAAAGGAGGGAAGAGGGGAGTTAAAGAGTAGAGCTTTCCGAAAGAGGTCAAACTAAATAGACCATCAATTCTGTATAGAAGGAGAAAGGAACAGAGAAGGACTACTAAAACACTGAGAAAAAAAGTTAAAAAATGGCAGTAAGTACATACTTATCAATAGCTACTTTAAATGTCAATGGACTAAATGGCCCAATTAAAGGGCTTAGGGTGGCTGATTGGATAAAACACCAAGACCCATATATATGCTTCATACAAGAGACACACCCCAGACATAAAGACACTCACAAACTGAAAGTGAAGGGATGGAAAAAGATACTCCATGCAAATGGCAATGAAAAGAAAGCTGGGGTAGCAGTACTCACATCAGACAAAATAGACTTTAAAACAAAAACTGTAAAAAGAGACAAAGAAGGGCATTACATAATGATCAAGGGAACAATCCAACAAGAGGATATAACACTTGTAAATATCTACACACCCAATGTAGGTGCACCTAAATATATAAAGCAATTATTAACAGACATAAAAAGAGAAATAGACAGTAACATAATAATAGTAGGGGACTTTAACACTCCACTTACACCAATGGATAGATCATCCAAACAGAAGATCAATGAGGAAAGATTGGCCTTAAATGACACACTAGAACAGATGGACCTAGTAGATATATACAGAGCGTTCCATCCAAAAACTGAAGAATGCACGTTTTTTTCAAATGCACATGGAACATTCTCCAGGATTGATCACATATTAGGCCACAAAACGAATCTCCATAAATTTAAGAAGATTGAAATAATACCAAGCATCTTTTCTGACCACAACGGTAGGAAACTGGAAATCAACTATAGGAAGAAAATCAGAAAAGCCACAAATAGGTGGAGATTAAACAAAATGCTACTGAACAACGACTGAGTCAACGAAGAAATCAAAGAAGAAATCAAAAAATACCTGGAGACAAATGAAAATGAAAATACGACATGCCAGAATTTATGATATACAGCAAAAGCTGTTCTAAGAGGGAAGTTTATAGCAATATAGGCCTATCTCAACAAACAAGAAAAATCTCAAATAAACAGTCTAACAATGCACCTAAAGGAACTGGAAAAAGAAGAACAAACCAAGCCCAAAATCAGTAGAAGAAGGGAAATAATAAAAATCAGAGCGGAAATAAATGAAATAGAGACTAAAAAAAAATAGAAAAAATTAATAAAACCAAGAGTTGGTTCTTTGAAAAGATCAACAAAATTGACAAACCTTTAGCTAGACTCACCAAGAAAAAAGGAGAGAAGGCACAAATAAGTAAAATCAGAAATGAAAGAGGAGAAATTACAACAGACACCTCAGAAATACAAAAGATTATAAGAGAATACTATGAAAAGCTATATGCCAACCAATTCGACAATCTGGAAGAAATGGATAAATTCTTAGAATCATACAACCTTCCAAAACTGGATCAAGAAGAAGTAGAGAATTTGAATAGACCAATCACCACTAAGGAGATCGAAACAGTAATCAAAAACCTCCCCCAAAATAAAAGTCAGGACCAGACGGCTTCCCTGGTGAATTCTACCAAACATTCAAAGCAGACTTAATACCTATCCTTCTGAAACTCTTCCAAAAAATTGAGGAGGGAGGGAAGCTCCCTAACTCATTCTACAAAGCCGACATTACCCTGATACCAAAATTAGACAAGCACAACACAAAAAAAGAAAATTACAGGTCAATATCACTGATGAACATCGATGCAAAAATCCTCAACAAAAAGCTAGCAAATCACATACAACAATACGTTATAAAGATTATACACCATGATCAAGTGGGATTTATACCAAGTATGCAGGGATGGTTCAACATTAGCAAATCAATCAACGTGATACACTACATTAATAAAATGAAGAATAAAAATCACATGATCATCTCCATAGATGCAGAGAAAGCATTTGACAAGATACAGCATCCATTTATGATAAAAACTCTGAATAAAATGGGTATAGAAGGAAAGTGCTTCAACATAATAAAGGTCATATATGACAAACTCACAGCTAATATCATCCTCAATGGTGAAAAACTGAAAGCTATCCCTCTAAGAACAGGAACCAGACAAGGATGCCCACTCTCACCACTCATATTTAACATAGGACTGGAAGTCCTAGCCAGAGCAATCGGCAAGAAAAAGAAATAAAAGGGATCCAAATTGGAAAGGAAGAAGTGAAACTGTCACTATTTGCAAATGACATGATTTTATATATAGAAAACCCTAAAGAATTCACCAGAAAACTTTTAGAAGTAGTAAATGAATATGGGAAAGTTGCAGGACACAAAATCAACATACAAAAATCAGTTGTATTTCTATACACTAACAACGAAGTAGCAGAAAGAGAAATTAAGAATACAATCCCATTTACAATTGCAACAAAAAGAATAAAATACCTAGGAAGAAACTTAACCAAAGAGGTGAAAGATCTGTACACTGAAAACTATAAAACATTTCTGAAAGAAATTGAAGAAGACACAAAGAAATGGAAAGATATTCCATGCTCTTGGATTGGAAGAATTAACGTAGTTAAGATGTCCATACTTCCTAAAGCAATCTATAGAGTCAATGCAATCCCTATCAAAGTTCCAACAACATTTTTCACAGAAATAGAACAAAGAATCCTAAAATTTATATGGAACAACGTAAGACCCAGAATAGCTGAGAAAAAAGAACAAAGCTGGAGGTATCACACTCCCTGATTTCAAAATATACTACAAAGCTATAGTAACCAAAACAGCATGGTATTGGCACAAAAACAGACACACAGATCAATGGAATAGAATCGAAAGCCCAGAAACAAACCCACACACCTATGGACAGCTAATCTTTGACAAAGGAGCCAAGAACATACAATGGAGAAAAGAAAGTCTCTTCAACAAATGGTGTTGGGAAAACTGGATAGCCGTATGCAAAAAAATGAAAGTAGACCCTTACCTTACACCATACACAAAAATTAACTCCAAATGGATTAAAGACTTGAATGTAAGACCTGAAACTATGAAACTTCTAGAAGAAAACATAGGCAGTATGCTCTTCGACATCGGTCTTAGCAACATCTTTTCAAACACCACGTCTGACCGGGCAAGAGAAACAATAGAAAAAATAAACAAATGGGACTGCATTAAACTAAAAAGCTTCTGCACAGCAAAGGAAACCATCAACAAAACAAAAAGACAACCTAACAATTGGGAGAAGATATTTGCAAACCATACATCTGATAAGGGCTTAATCTCCAAAATATATAAAGAACTCATGCATCTCAACAACAAAAAAACTAACAAGCCAATTAAAAAATGGGCAAAAGACCTGAACAGACATTTCTCCAAAGAAGATATACAGATGGCCAACAGACACATGAATAGATGTTCCAAATCATTAACTATCAGGAAAATGCAAATCAAAACTACAATGAGATATCACCTCACGCCCGTCAGAATGGCTATAATTAACAAGACAGGAAACAACATGTGTTGGGGAGGATGTGGAGAGAAGGGAACTCTCATACACTGCTGGTGGGAGTGCAAACTGGTGCAGCCACTATGGAAAACAGTATGGAGATTCCTCAAAAAATCAAGGATAGAACTACCATATGATGCAGCTATTCCACTGCTGGGTATTTATCCAAAGAACTTGAAAACACCAATGCATAAAGATACATGCACCCCTGTGTTCATTGCAGCATTATTCACAATAGCCAAGACTTGGAAGCAACCTAAGTGCCCATCAAGGGAAGAATGGATAAAGAAGCTGTGGTATATATACACAATGGAATACTACTCAGCCATAAGAAACGATGAAATCCAGCCATTTGTGACAACATGGATGGACATTGAGGGTATAATGCAAAGTGAAATAAGTCAGAGGGAGAAGGTCAAATACCATATGATTTCCTTCATTAAGTAGTAGCTAATAACAACAATAAACAAACACATAGGGACCGAGATTGGATTGGTGGTTACCAGAGGGGAAGGGGGGAGGGAGGAGAGTGAAAGGGATAATTCGGCACATGTGTGTGGTGATGGGTTGTAATTAGCATTTGGGTGGTGAACATGAAGTAATCTATGCATAAATAGAAGTACAATGATGTACACCTGAAATTTATACAATGTTATAAACCAATGTTACTGCAATAAACAAAAAATTAAAAAAAATAAATAAATAAATAAATAAATAAATAAGGACTTAAAAAATAAAAAAGAATGAGTCAAGGTGGTATGCATGGTCAACACTAGGCAAAAAGAGAAGAAATTTGCGACTATATTATACTGAAGTCACTGACACCTCCACCTACATGTAAATGATCTAATGTGGGACCCAGGCCTTAGTAATTTTTAAGTGTTCATGGTTTTTAAAATTCTAATGCGCAGCCAGGTTTGAGAACCACTCATATAAACTAAGAGAAATATTTCCAATTCTTTGTTACAAAATTATAGTAGTACCATTAGGAAAACTTAGAATATAGGACCAGGAAAGAAAATCCCAAACATCTCTCACCTATGATTATCTATGTAAAAATTCAGAACAAACTATTAGCAAATCAATTTTAGCAGCATATTTAAAGAACAGTAGAATGTAACCAATGGAGATATATCCCAAATTTGACTAGAAATGTGATTATTATCCCCTAAAAATAGTGTGGAAGAAAACATATGGAAAGTGTAATAAATGCTTAATAAAATTTTAAAAATAATGTAAGAAACTAGGAGCTGATGGATGCTGTGCCTTGATAACACGCATAAGACACATCCCACCAACCCATACATATCCTGTCTACTGATGGCCTCCTAAAAGCCTTGCCCTCAAAGTTAAGTTTAAGATAAGGATATCTGCTTTTCCTGCTGTAATTCTGGAACTATTTGCCAATGTCATTAGACTAGAGAAAGATAGAAAATATTTAATACATAATACGAGAAAAACAATAACACAAATGGAAAACCCAGAAAAGATTACCAAAAAAGGTCTTAGAAATATTAAAGAATTTCAAAATAGTGGCAAAGATAAAAATATACAAAATATCTTACCTTTATACCACACAAGTAATATGTTAGAAACGCAGTTTGAAAAATATCCCATTCACAAAAGCAACAGCAAAAAAATCTTGAAAATGACTTCACTAAAAATATGCAAGACTCATATGAATAACTCTGCCAAAGCAAGAGAGGTTTAAATAAATGGAGCAAGTTCTTGTTCTTGGATACAAAGATTCAATTTGGCATCATGTAAGTTCTCCCTAAACCAATCACTAAATTGAGTGTATGCCCAATGAAAATTCCAATGTGTGTGCGTGTGTGTGTGTGTGTCTGTGTTTAAGTCTGCAATGTGTCAAGATATTTAAAAATTTATCCAGAAAAAGAAAATTTTAAGGATAACCAGGTAAATTGCTCCCCCCCACAAAAAAAGAATAATGAAAGAGGTCTTGTGCTAAATAACATTGAAACATATAGTAATAAAAGAACCAAAATTACAACAGGATGATGTAGGTGCAGGACTAGAATAAATCACTGGAAAATAATTATTGAAAGTCTAAATACACCCAAGACACACTGACAATTAGAATATGAGAAAGCAAGTATTTCAAATAGACAAGGGAAAGATGGATTATTCAATAAGTGTCATTGGGATAGCTTCCAGTCATTGGGTAATAAATATAAGTCAGTGCTCACTCATTTCACCAAAATAAATTCGAGACAGATCAAAGATTTCAATATAAACATATATATAAAATATTGAAAAGTGGGAGGATTTATATATGTGTTATATGAATCTTTAAAGAAAATATTGACAGATTTCACTACATAAATTTTTTAAATGTTGGCATAGTAAAAAGCAGTACAGAGAAAGTCAAGGAAAATCAAAAATTGTGAACATTTGGAAAATGTTGACAGAAAAATATATTTAAAAAAAATAACAGACCCCTTACAACCTAACAGAAAGATGAGCAAAAAATATGAAGAGGAAATATAGAGAAACAAATTAAAAAACGACAAATACACGTGGAGATGGTCAACCTGATTAATAATCAATGAAAGTTAAAAAGAGTTTTTTCATCTATCAAATTGTAAATATTCCAGAGATGATTTATGAAGTGCTTTTCATATATGGATAAAAGATACTCTTTTGGAGAAAGTATAAACTAGCACAACCTCCTTGGAGAACAATTTAGTTATACGTGGTCAAATTTGAAATGGAAAGTCTCATTTGCCTAGCATTTCCAAATCCAAGACTTTATCATACATGAGTATTTATCCATGTATGAAAACAATATATGTGTGCCTGCATACGTAACTGTGTATGTATAAATAAAAATATAAAAAATATATAGTATATAAATATAGAGAAAATATATACATAGATATATTTATACACACATAGGTGTATATACACACAAATGTTCATTGCTGCATTGTTCATGAAAGCCAAAAGTGAGAGAAGATTGATTTAGTCTACTTTGACTCATCCATACAGTGGAACATTATATAAAATATAAGAGATGAAACAGATCTCTCAACTTTCAATGGAAAGATGTCCATGGCATGCTTGTTAGTTTGAAATGCATTCTGCAGATGCACAGATGTACAGTGTGATCTGTGATATGTTCTAATTAATATTTACATGTGTTATCCTTGACACACAGCTATTTTAAACTTCACTATGGTTAGGATCTTTTTTTTTTTTTGAAGGACATGTATTGCTTTTTAAAATTAGTTAGCTAACTACATAAATAGATTAAAAAGTGTTCTTACCTTGGTCCCAAAAATATAGTCTGAATGAACTACCATTTCAAAGGATTACAATATACTAATACACATTACACATTTAAATTGTAGGAAACATATTGCACAGTTCGGAAAGCATCTCTACGGGCTTCAAAGCCTTAAGTTAAACGGTGAGAACGTTGGTTTTTGTTGTGTAAGTCGCTGACTGTAGTAGTGAACTGGAAGATTGGGCAGGATGCATGTGGACATATTAAAAAACATTTTTTTGTTAAATAAAATTCTGATATCTTCTATATTCTTTCTTTTTTCTTTGTAACCTCCTTTATTTCTCTTTCCTTATTTCTCCCTTCAAATATTTATTGCACACTTACTATAAAAGTGGAGCCATGTGAAATAACTGAGACCTAACTGTTTTTGATCTATACAAATATAAAAAATTCTCTATGATTCGATCTCATATATTTTAGGCAATCATGAAATTGAATCTCCCTTATATCCTTATATGGTGAGCATTATTACCACCCCTCATTGATACACACACCATTGAGCAAGTTACTTATATCTCAAAAAATTTATGTATTTATTTATTTATTGACTTTACTAAAATACTGAGTTTATTTCACACGTATATTTTTGTCTCCCAGCCATTTCCATCTGTCTGATGGGCAGTACTATTATAACATCCCACACACACTTAAAACCAAGCAAAGGGTGGAGTTCCATCTTTAAAAACTAAACAGGCATTTTGGGGGCCAGCCCGGTGGCGTAGAGGTTAAGTTCATGCGTTCGAGTATGGCTGCCTGTGGTTAGCTGGTTCGGATCCTGGGTGCAGACCTACTCACCACTCATCAAGCCATGCTGAGGCAGAATCCCACACAAAAGAACTAGAGGGACATACAACTAGGATATACAACTATGTACCGGGGCTTTGGGGAGAAAAAAGAAAAAGAGCAAGATTGGCAACAGATGTTAGCTCAAGGCCAATCTTCCTAAAAAAAAAAAAAAAAAAAAAACCAGATTGTATTTAAAAACAAAACAAAAACAATTAAACAGGCATTTTGGACAACCCATTCTTGGCAGTGGAACCTAGACAACATTTAGCAGACACAGTAGGGAAAGTTCTCACTCTGCACTATAAAAGGGACAGCCATATATCAGCTGTTACAGAAATGAAACGACAAAAAATTTTAGCAAATGTTTAAATATTTAAAAAATTTTAAATTTAAATTTAAAATTTTTAAATATTTAAAATATTTTCTTTAAGAGACTTCCTCCACTGCCAGAGATCTTGAACGGCCTCCTAGTCAGTCATCTGGAAGCAATTCTTCACATAATTGATGAACTTGGCTTCCACTTTAGGAAGAGAACCACCTTTTTCTATATTTGTTTGCATTTTTCTTCTAAAGTCTTCCACAGAACTAGGTCCCTTCAGTGTTTTAGGAGTTTTTTTCTGTTTTTTGAAGGATCTTGACCTTCTGATCTTAGTGCCAATGGCTCTGAGTCTTTTTCATTCTGGTTTGTTTTCTGTGCGCTTTTGGTTGGAGTATTGCATGTAGATTTCTTTACGGAAGCTTTTTCTTTAGCTTCCTCCTCATCAAAATCATTATCATCATTATCTTCATCTTCATCTTCATCCTCACCATTTTTATGAGCAGCAAGTTTTACTTTTTTCTGTGGGACCTTGCTACCTCTTCCAGGAGCAGGTCGCTTTCCAGATATACTTAGGAGTTTCATATCCTCCTCCTCTTCGTCCTTTGACTCTGCATCATCCTCCACAGCTACTAAGTGCTCCCCACTAACGTGCACAGGCCCTGAATCACACTTAACCATAAGACCACACGTGATGTTATATCAAAGCCCCCAAGAGAAACCACAGGCTGTACAGACATTTTCAAAATTGCCAGTTTTACTTTAATTGGACTGCCTTCGTAACACATCGTCTCTGCGTCAACAAGGTACAATTCGTCCTTTGTCCCAGCGCCTAAACTGACTGTTCTAAAAGATAACTAGTGCTCATTTTCATCACTATCCACTTTAAAGAGATAATATTTGTTGGCCTTTAGTTAGCAGCAGTTCTGGAGGCTGGAAGCTCAAGATCAGGGTGCCAGCATGATGGGGGCGGGCTCTCTGTCAAGTTGCAGACTTCTTATTGTGCCCTCACATGAAGGGGCTTAAACCTCAAAGAATTCAAATACCTTGTATAAGAACACACAACTAGTCAGAGCCATAGCCCAAATTAGAACTGAAAGCCTGTTTGACACCAAATTACACGGATTTTATCTTATTTAATGCTGGGTCTTTATTTCATGAGGAGTTTGCATTTCTTTTTGTTATTTCAGATTATCAATATGATTTTTTTTTTTTTTTTTTACCGTTCACTCATTCTTTGTTCACTCACCATTTATCGAATGCTTTCTGGTGGTATGCTAATAAATGTTTAGTAATCTGCTCTCTGGTGGAAAAGTCCTTTCCATGCCTATTTCTATGGTATAAATAGCTCCACCGTGTCTGATTTCAAGCTACTAAGGTGACAGCAAACAGCTTCTACAGTTCCTGAAAATCCAACAGTCAGCTCTCGCAAACCAGCATGAGCCTGACCCAGCACACCATGGATTGCTTTCCATATACCAGGCACTTTGTCAGAAATTAGGGAAAAAATAGAAATACCATGATTTCTGCCTTTGAATAATCCAGGGTCTGGTGAAAGAAAATGATAATCAGTGACACAAATTATCATAACTTTTGGAAAAATAGGATATTTTTAAAGTCTATTGTCTTCTTTACTTTCTCATCTTTTAGACAACTATTTATAATACTGTTCTCAATTGAAAGTTACTTTAATCTCTCTCAACCCACTATAATATCAGTAATTAAAATTTGCCCTAGAGGTTAGCCAAAAAAAAATTGTAAATCAAGTCTACTTCAAAGCCTTTTAGTCTTCTCATTTCTAGTGAACAAAAATTCCTTAATGTTAGTTCATCTTGTATATTCTCCCTAATGTGACTTTTACTAGCTCTACAATGAATGAGAACAGAATTAAATGGCAGTAACTACCTGTGTTACATGTGATAATTACTATAATCACACCATCATCATTCTCTGTATTGATATATTTTTCCTACAACACATCAAGAAAATTATTTACTTCTAAGATGATGAATGACTTACAACAACAATTCAGACAGGTATTATGATGATAGGTAATAGGGTAAACACAATTTTCCCTTGAAATAGAAACACAACCAGTTCTGCATGTTGGCAAGTGTCAATTTTATGCTTAGATAAAGACACTCTTTAAATTTTGCAGACATTAAATGGGGGCTCTGATTAGGAAAAGTCTAATGTCATTGTCAAAGGCAGATGCTTTAAACATGTTTTCTCCCTGAAACATACTGTGTTCTTCATAATTAAAAAAAAATAATGACCATTTTACGGGAGAAAACCAGTTTCACTTATCAAAAATGTTGATTTTTTAAAGGTAGCCTAAATGACAAATTACTAAATAATTCTAAATATGTCATTTTAAGTACTTGAACTGAATTGTTTTCTTCTGTAGGTAGAAAGAAGAAAATATTTCATAAAATCTTTTATGCGAGAATTGCTATTTGTTATTAGAGTGTCATCAGCCCAGCTCTGTGAATTTGATGATCTGTACTGTGAAAGTTGCAAAGTTTCTGCAGGAAGATGTAACTCCTTCATTGACATAAAACAATCTCCCCCACCAACAATAGCAAAGTCCTCTTTAGGAGCAACGTATTTATTATCAGTCTTCTAGAAACATATATGTACACCAATTCCTATCGGCTGAACAATTGGCCTTACACATGTTTGTATTACTAGTTTATAAAAATTACACAGATGCTGTTTGCATATACATTTATTTAAAAGCATTACTGTAATCAGAGTAGCTTTTGATACTGTTTTCTCAAGCTATGGTTAGTAGGAGTCCAACTATCACACTGAGGTTTATGAAATTTTTAATATTATAAATTGATCTGAATTTAAAAAGTGGGATTCAGTCAAGATGATTGGTAGCACTGTTATGACCAGAAAGTGGATGTAACTTTTTTTTTTTTTTTTTTTTTTTTTTTTGTGAGGAAGATCAGCCCTGAGCTAACATCCATGCTAATCCTCCTCTTTTTGCTGAGGAAGACCGGCTCTGAGCTAACATCTATTGCCAATATTCCTCCCTTTTTTTTTTCCCCCAAAGCCCCAGTAGATAGTTGTATGTCATAGTTGCACATCTTTCTAGTTGCTGTATGTGGGACGCGGCTTCAGCATGGCTAGAGAAGCAGTGCGTCAGTGTGCCCGGGTTCTGAACTGGGCCGCCAGTAGCGGAGCGTGCGCACTTAACTGCTAAGCCACGGGGCCGGCCCTGGATGTAACTTTGAAGTCTTTTCAACAAACACGTCTTGAGCTAATTATTGTGTTAAATAACACTAAATGGATGTTCAGATACAAGGAATGTTAAGACATGGCCTTTTCCTGGACAAAGTCCTATGGAAGACCGAAACATAAACAAGTATCTATAAGAGAACATGATGACTGAATCATTATGTGTATGTACAAGGTGTGATGAAAACATGGGGGAGAGAGTAAGTAATGAAAAGTATGACTTTTGAAACTGGATACACAGTAAGATTTCTCCTATCAGAGAAGAGTGGAAGGGTCATTCAAAAAAAAAAAGGTCAGCAAAGATTTTCCCTGCTAATTAAATGCTCTGCTTTTCAGTTTGTGGGCACAGACAGATTTGGAATTGAGCATCTCTCCAATGGGTCATATCTTTCAATCTTTTTTATACGTAACTTCATGTGGGCTGAATTTTCTGTATAATCTACTCAACAGTATTAAAACAAGAAATTCCCCCTCTAGTGAACTGTCAACTTATTTACTTTCACACATATGAATAAGGCTACATTCCATAGCAAAATACATTATTTCTGCCCACACCAATGGTTAGTGATGAGAATCGTGAACAAGCATCAGATTTTACCTTAGTCTACTTTTTATGTTTTCTGAGTTTGGGTTTAATTTTGAAGTATTTTATTCATATTGTTATTCTCATAATCTCCAACAACTATGAAAGCAGTAAGGATATTTTAAGAACACACATGAAGAGCATAATTATTATGGAAATGAAAGTTGAGATAATTAAACTTGGAAGTAACAAATATTTGAGGTGTAGCAGATAAATCATTCGTGAGTGGCAATAATTCAGAAAGTCTGGTCGTGACTCACGTATAGGCCAATCATGTGTCCCGATTTGCCTGGGACAGTCCCAATTTACAGCTGCTGTCCCAACGTCTCTCTGGTTTGGCATTTGTCCCAGAATTTTCATTTTTCAACAATGCTATTTTTTAATAGTTGCCTTCAAACAACTTGGTGTGGGTTTAGGAGTTCTCTGGTATGGGTTTGGGAATTCTCTGCTTTGTACTGTGAGTTTCTGCCATGAGCTCTCTTACTATACGTAAGACAGATGCTCAGGGAACAGAATTCCTGCTTTAACGGGTGGTTAAATTTAAAGACAAGCAGCAGCACTTGACTTCTTTTCCTAAGCCTTTTCAAATGCAACATAACTTCAACCTAACTCTTTTAAGGTAAAACATGCCGGGCTTTTGCCAATAACACGAAGCACACTCAGAAACTCTCCATGTTTCTTGAGAAGGTGGAAGAAGGATGTGGTGCCACCACCCTGGCTGACCCACTTGGTGTACATCCACTTTCACCATGGCCATGGCCTTGAAAGTTCCATGGTCTTGAAAGCCCAAGCCACCAAGATGTTAGTCAGCAAGGCCAGTGGAAAATGAAGGAAACATCGGAAGAGGGTATATGAAATTTGAGTGGGAAATAGAGGCCAATAAGTCCCCGCCTTAGCAAGTGATAGAGTAGTCTAATGTATGTTGCTACAGTGGTTGTTTCATTGTTTTGTGGTGCAAAATTATAACTCCTTTATTTTTTATTTTATAATAAACCATTTTAGGAGCAGTAAATTTAAAAAGTACATTTAATAAAAAATTAATGATTAGATTTATGCTGCTCAGGAAAGTTGGTGATATAACTTTCACAAAATACATGTCATTATTCACCATCCACCATGGGAATTGTAGCAATATCACTGATCATGTTAAAACTGGAGAACACAAGTCTACTTAAAAAGTGCCTCCTTGGGCTTCAAATATTATAGTTAATTTAAGACAACTGTGCTTGATGACAAAGATTTAATACATGCAGCAACAGAAGGTGTGTTTATAAAACATTTTATGAAACTTGACTTTTTATTTAGATTGAATTAGTAGCTTTCTAGATTAATCTTGCTCACTTTTGCTTCCAAGTTTTCATGTACGAAGACAAAATATAAAATGGTAGCTGTTAATTCACTGACTTGAATAGCAGAAGAACTTTGCAAACAGTTAAATGAGTCCAGTTTTATATCAGTGTTGTCAGACTCCTCAAACAGAAAGTCAGTTAATTCCCATAATGGTTCTATTTTTTTTTCCTTCAGTTCATGAAACCAAAGTAGAGCTTTAAAAACTTAATTGTGTCTGTATTAGTCAAGTTTCTTCAGAGAAACAGAACCAAGAGGATATATGTATACATGTATGTGTGTGTGTGTGTGTGTGTATAGAGAGAGAGAAAGATTTATTTTAAGCAACTGGCTCATAAGATTGTGGAGGCTTGGTAAATGCAAAACCTCAGGGTAGGCTGGCAGGCTGGAAACCAAGAGAAGAGTTGTAGTTTGAGACTAAATACAATCCGTTGACAGATTTCTTTATTACTCAGGAGAGGTTAGTCTGTGTTCAATTAAGGCCTTCAACTGATTGGATGAGACCCCACATTACCGAGGATAATTTGCTTTACTTAAAGTCCCATGATTTAAACGTTAATCTCATCCATAAAAACACCTTCACAGAAACATCCAGAATAATGTTTGGTCAAATATCTGGGCACCATGGCCCAGACAGGTTGATATATAAAATTAACCTTCACAGTGTCCAAGGAGAAGCATCATATATTCTTGAGAATGTTATTGCTTTCCATGAAAATATTGAACATTGAAGATAATAATATGAATACAAATTTTGCAAGCGGTAAAAACAATGTTCTTACTAAATTAATAAATCTATGGAGCAGGGAATTTACTTGTAATTAGTTATGGTAAATACATCATTCATATTTGTGCTTAAACTATCTGCAGTATTTTACCAAGCAATGGGAAAACCATGGTTGTTAAAAACTCAACTACACAATTCTTGCTAAAGAACTTGAATGCAAAGTTTACTTTAACTTGGAAGTAGGCATTTCTCCTTGCTCCTTGGATTCTGAAATTCAAACAAATTTTAGAAATGTTTGCCACTTTGAAGAGCTACTTTGTAAATCATCCTGAATGTCCTACTGTAGTACTGAATTCTAATTTCTGGAGGGGACAAATTTTTCCTCTGTATTTTGGTTCCACTTTGTTTGGAATTAGTTGTAGATATTGAATAAAAGCATTCAACAAATAGAAAAAAATTTAGCCTTTTGATGCTTATACCATGTTTCAGTTATTTAAAACAAAGTTTGAAAATAGGATATATTGAAATTTATACCCATGAAAACAAGGGAGGAATTGCATAAATTAAACATAGAGGGCATAGAAAATATACAAGATTTAATTTTGAAATTCTTGAATTGTGCTTTCAAATGTGGACAGAATCTTTTGATAGAATCTATTTTTTGTAGAGAGAATCCATTTTTAAATGGCTAAATTTATGGTCTGTACCAGAGTGGAATAAAAATGAGAAATCCAATGGTTTTGAAGTGTCAATATTTGGAAAAACAATAAAATAATTATTGAGAGAAAACTTGTCTTGCAAAAATATTTGTTTTTGAAAACAGCTAGAAGCGAGGCAAAACAAAAACAAATAAAAGACAAAACCTAACAAAAAATATTAGGTTGAAATATTTTTATATTTTAATATGAAAAAATTAGAATTGAGGGGCCAGCCCGCTGGTGCAAGTGGTTAAGTGCGCACGTTCCACTGTGGCAGCCCAGGGTTCGCCAGTTCGGATCTGGGGCAGGCACTGATGCAGTGCTTGTCAAGACATGCTGTGGCGGTGTCCCATATAAAGTAGAGGAAGATGGGCATGGATGTTAGCCCAGGGCCAGTCTTTCTCAGCAAAAAAAGAGGAAGATTGGCAGATGTTAGCTCAGGGCTGATCTTCCTCACAAAAAAAAAAAAAATTAGAATTGAGAATATTTTCTATTTAATAGTATTTTCTGAGCTTAGGAGGGACTTTAGCAAATGGAAAAAGAATATTTTCTCAATTAAACATATCAAGTTCTACAGTAGAGAGCCAATTGAAGGTGCCAATAATTTCGAATTCATTAACCATAAAAAACAACTTTGAAGAAGATTACATATTTTTGAAGCAGATTTCATATTTTTAAGAAAAACAAATTAAAATAAGACCATATTGCAAATGACTATACATTCTTCAGAAATATACCAGCAATATGGTATGAAATTGATACAAATAAGAATTTTATTAAAATATGGAAATGTATACCAAGAATAACTAAATTACTTATGCTATTTTTTTAACTATCCAAATAATCAATATAAAGTAGGAATTTTTGCTTTAATAAAATAGATTTGCTACTTTTATTTTTAGAGAGAATTTTATTTCTGAAGTTTTTGAATATAACGATCATATAGGTCTACAAAAACAATAAATCCAGTGCGTTAATCAATAAATATTCTAAAAATTATAAAATTAAATTATTTTAATACCTTTTTCACTTTTACAAAAGACCCTATTTGGTTGATAAATTATATGGCCGCATATTATGTGAATAACTCTACCTCTAAACTGAAAAATCATCAGTGACGTAGTACGCTAAATGGCAAAATAAATTTATAAAAAATCCAAGTTTTTAGCTCCAAGATTATTAATAATATCCAATGCCTTATTAGCCTGCTGCTAATTCAAGAAAAGATTAGATATTAATTTCAGAATATGCACAAGAACAGAATTGTTGCTTAAACTTTAGTTGCAAACCATAAATATATTTGTATTGGTATTCTTATTAATACTTCCTAATTTTTGTGAAAAGATACTATCTGTCAGGTACTTCAAGTGCTTTTTCTTATGTAATTCTAGCAACCCATAAAGTAGGTATTACTTTTATCCACTTTTAAAGATAAAGAATACTAGGCATAAAGAGGTTTAGCAACAAGTCCAAGGTCACCAAAGTGGGAATTTGTGATGTAGTCCAGAGTTGCATTCTCTCCAGTGCTCCTTGGAAACAATACAACATCAAAGTGGTGAGCACTGAATGAGTAGGGGGGCCTTTGCCAAAGATAAACTTATCAATGTTAGACGCACACAAGATGGCACACACAATGTAAATCATTAAGTAGGAGAAAAGTGTGCCTAGCTATAAAACATCATAGGACCAGCAGGCTTAACTCTCTCTTCATCAGTTTGAAGGACGCTTAAATTCACCCACCTTTTGAGAACCAGCTGTGTCTCTGAGTGAAGGTGTCTCTATAATATACTGTTCATTTTTCAAATATTATTTCATGTGGTACAGAAAGGATTTTTGAAATTATTTTTTCCTCTGCTACCTAGTCTCATGTGAACCAGAGAGCTAACAAAATTTCCAGGTGGAGAAAAGGAAGCTCATGATCAACATTCTATAAGTTGGGTTGCTAAATTTCCACTGGGCCATCTCTTAGGCAAAAATTATTTTTTCTCTCCCTCAAACCTCTGGAAGTCACTGGCTTATGGACACAAAAGATAATCAGTGTATACTCATTGAATATTTTTCAAAATCACAACATTATTTGATAAGAATTCTTGTCCAAGTTCCAGCATATAGAACATCCTCTGGCAAAGCCATCAGAATGCTTCAGGTTTGTACTTCCTCCACTTCTACAAGGCGCTCCTGATTAAACTTAGACTACATTCTTATTAGCACTCACACAATTTAGCTCTTTGTAAAAATGTGCGTTTCTGTTCGCGCTCTTGTTTTCTGAAGTCTTATCTCCTCTCTAGCAGCATTCATTCAATATCCCCTGAGCTCACTTTGAGCAATAACAGCACACAGACTGGGATTTGCCAAGCATGAATATTCCATTAAGGATCACAAGTATTCTGTAGTTCACTGACTCCATTGTCTTTCAAGGCAAATTTCAACATAAACTCTCAGTTCTGTTTTTCCTTTGCAGAGCTAAGCGATAATATTAACCCCATATTATGAGGGTAATTTATATTCAGTGGGGAATTATTGTTCATATAGACTCAAAAGCATACCTTATTCATTTGTATTTCCTTCTTCCCTAGGTTCTTAAGGCATGTCAGAAGAAGGAGTCCATCCTTCAAGTTATATCTACTAGAAAGAAGTCAACAAGATAAAAAGAAAAGTAACTCATGGATGATTTTTTAATGTAAAAATAAGGCAATGCTCATAGTTTGGACTGTGATATATATACTTGGACATAAGAATCAGATTTTATTCACCTTTGTACCCCAGTATATAGCGTAATGCCTGATACGTAACATTTGTTTAATAAATAAACGTGTTGAAAGAATGAAGCATGGGTAGTCAAACTGTGGCCGTTAGACCAATCCTTATTGTGCACAGCCTGTGAACACACTCCTGCTTATGCACTTGCATAGTGTCTATGGCTACTTTCGTGCTACAACTGCAGAGTATATGGTCCCTTGGCCTGCAAAGCTGAAACAAATTACTATCTGGCCCTTTATAGAAAATGTTTCCCAACCTCCAACAGGGGAATGTTTGGAAGCAGAAAAAAAAAAGTCTCTAGTAATCTTTTCCATGAGCATAAATTTATGTAGTTACAATTAAAGCACATTCAGACTTTAGTGTTTTACTCTTTACTATATCATATGCCTTTTTCCATGATGAGCCCCAGTCTTCACTCTTACTTTAACAGCTGCAACAGTATTCTGTTGCATAGAAAAGTTGTATATGACTACCCCTCCCTGACCCCAGTTTTCACATTTGAAAGATAAAAAGACTCATGTAGATGAACTGTAAGGTGCTTCCAACACTGACTCTCTGGTTCCGTCTCCCTCCCACAGTCTTTCACATACATGCAACTTTAGAGGTTGCAAATATGCAATGTTAATTCTAATATATCTGAGGCCAGCTGAGAGATCAGGTTCTAAATTCTCCTCTTACAGTCAAAACTGGAAGAATCTGGGTGTTTGCTGAACACTCATCATATGGTTCCTACTGGTGGGTCTAGGGCTTCCTGTTTTCACCACTCAAAAGAAAGGGGCCGCTGTTCAGCTCTGCTAAATAAGACAATGCCACATTTTTTTCCCTCAGGTATTCTTTTTCCTAGCAGCCAAACTATGTCAACTTTAGAAATAAAATATAATGGAAAATCACAATGTATTTGGCTTTTCCTTTTTACATTTTTAATCTGCTCACTGAAATGTTTATGTAAGTAGAACACTAATTTTATCTCGATGGATTCATTCATCCACTTAAAAAAAAAAAGCTAAATGCCTAATATGTGTCTAGCATTAGGCTATGCGTTAGAGATAGAAACACGAGTAAGATAGATATTACACTGTGATGAAGTGCTCAGTGAGGAGCAAAACTCTAAGTCCTGAAGATAAAAAAATAAGTCCCACTAACTAGTGTTATATTTAAAATAAAACTCAATATCATAGGTTTACAAAAACTGAGTTTTATTTTAAATATAATACTGCTTCTGACCTAATCAGCTGTATATTAAGATCTCTAATTATGTTCAAGCTTAGTGATATGTAGTCTCTGATGGTCAGAACCATGAGCTTACTATTCTACTTAGGCTACTAAAGTAAAAAGAACTCCCACAGACTCCGTCTCCCCCTAAATTTGAAAATACATTACTGTGTGATCACAATACGGTCATTGCTATGAGAGAGAGCGGTCGGGCCACATGGCTCCTCCCGTGCGTCAATCTGCCCGATTCTCCTCCACTGGAACAAGCATCCTCTTGCGATCACCAGGGATCACAGGTTTTGTGTTTCTAGGAATTGCAGCTCACAATTGGAATGTCAGTGTCTCTACTATTTAGGCAACTTGCAAACTAATTCCTCTTATCAGGTGATAGTAAAGATTTCTTGTAAGGTCTGTCTTACCCAAGTTTAGTCTGTCATTCCAAAAGACAGCTTTCCTTCATTCTTCACCAGATGTGAAGAAGCCATGGGTCACCTCAACCTCTGCTAAGAAGCAAGGAACCAGCAACAGACACGGCAGCCTCGCGTCTAGGGAAGAGTTGTCTTATCTCTTGCAGCAGTCATGGGTAGCATCACAAGCAAAGAAATGGTGAAGAGAAAGGATGCATGAAAAGAACTAGCTCATTTCCCTTTTGGCAGAGATGATGAGCAGGTGAGGAGAAGGAAGGGCAGGGTTGTAGAGAGACTACACTTGGTCAGGCTATTGGGCAGGCGCTTCATGAATGGCAGAGTCATTGTTGTATCTCAAACAGTAGGACAACCACCTTCCTAACTTTGTGCTGGTTTCTCTGGTCACTGGGGCCCACTCTGGTTACTAGGTCCAACAGGGCAAAGTGCTGTGGCAATATTTAAATACACTTTTCAGCATACGTTTTTTCCTTAACCACTGTGTTATAAGGTACTTATGAATTTAGAGGAGACCTGTGCTATTTCAGGAGACTCCAGACCCCTGTCTGCAGCACCCATACGATCCTTTGTTTGCCTGTGCTACTGTTCCTCTCCATCTCCCTGATTATGGCTGGGGCTACAAACTCTGCCAATGAGATGACCATTTCCTACTCAACTACACTCTTGAGTCTCTCAAAGTTACTACGACCCTTCTGCTAACTTTACACTGACACACACGCTTCTTCAGTGAGAGGGAAGATAACGAGGCTAGAATTTAACTTCCATGTGCTGCCTGAGTTCCACAGTCCAGCTCTGAAAGAGTTAGCTGTGAGAGCAAAAGTATGGAGAATCAAAATTCAATTTATCCTGCTCAGAGTTGGTCAACCACAACGAGAAACTCCAACTTAGTATCCAAAGTTTAAACTATTCAAACTGGAAGATTCGAATGTAGAATTTTTACAATTGCTCCCTGGGATGTTTTCAGATGACGCACACTTATGCTCCTTCCCCCAAATTGCCTCTTTAGTTACCCATCTTTATACTCTCCTTCATAATAACAGTTATGGGCCGGCCCCGTGGCTTAGCGGTTAAGTGCGCGCGCTCCTCTACTGGCGGCCCAGGTTCGGATCCTGGGCGCGCACCGACGCACCGCTTCTCCGGCCATGCTGCGCCCGCATCCCACATACAGCAACTAGAAGGATGTGCAACTACGACATACAACTATCTACTGGGGCTTTGGGGGGAAAAAAAAAAAGGAGGAGGATTGGCAATAGGTGGTAGCTCAGAGCCGGTCTTCCTCAGCAAAAAGAGGAGGATTAGCATGGATGTTAGCTCAGGGCTGATCTTCCTCACACACACAAAAAATAAAAAAATAACAGTTATGATTTATCAAGTGCTTATTATGCTAAGGGCACTGTTCTAAGTGCTTTACATGTATTAACTCAGTCCTCAGAGGAAGGTCCTCTTATCATCGCCATCCTACTTTTTGTGGCATGTGATCTACAGAGAGATTAAGTAAATTGCTCAAGGTCATACAGCTAGTAAGTGGCAGAGCTGGGTAAATCCAGGTAGTATGGCTCCAGAGAGCCCAAGCTCTTAACAATTAAGCTCCTCTGTTTACCCCCCTACACGTTATGCAGCAGGAATCTTCATTACTGTGTCATTATTTCAGTGAGGAAGAGATGTTTACATGGTGTTGTTGGAACATACCTAGTAAAAATCTTATCACTGTGCCAATTCATGTAAAGTACCATGAGGACACTATTGAGTGTCCAAATGCCAAGGAGTCTATAGTGGGTTATAAGTGCCCTTGTATCTCTCTCATATTTTTCTTGTATCATTCAAAGATTGATCTGCACTACAGGTGGGCAGCAGAATAAAATATACACATAAAGGAAACAGAGATCCCTGAGTGACTTAGCTAATGAATGTGGATAGGATGAGATATGAGAAGATGACTAAGATGGAGGAATGCTTTGTGTTGACTTGTATTGTCTGAATCCTTCCAGGGACACTGTCTCCCTTCTGCTTTATCATACAAATTGTATGATAATTTCCCCCCAATACTATTGTATTACACAATTCAGATTCTTTTCCATTGATGCTTTTATGACATTAACAAATATGCCCCGGTCTGTGGAGTAATTTTCATGTGTATTATGTGCATGTATTATGATATCTCAAGCAAAATCAAATTTGCTATGGGAAACTTATGCTCCATTTACCTTGTTTCTATCCCCATTTACCTTGATTCTGCCACCAATATACCACTCAGTGTAGCATGCGATCTCAAGAGAAAGCCAAAGCAAGCAGCCTCAAGTTATTTTCAGACTCCACAGTAGTTAATCATATTCTGATGCAAATCTACTGGAGAATTTTGAAATGCCAAGTTAAGCAAGATTGGATATCAAAGATTATAAACCTTTGGGAGGAATCCATATTAACACGGAAGAATGGAAGCCATTCATATTATTTTAGCATTCCAGAACACTCATCTGACTTAAAGAAGGTTTTTTTTGTTATTCTTTGAAAGGAAAGACAAATGGGCATATATCACTTTGGGCAGAATTCTCCAGAAACTATAATCTACAACTACTGCATTTATCTGAAACTCTGTATTTTATTTTAAAGGTCATGGCTGTATAATTCTGACTTGAGCAAGCAGGAATATTTTTCAAAAATGTAGCCTAATTTTATTGTTCATCTTTAAATATTCATTTCACATTTGATGGTCTAGAAATTTGAAATTCAAATTATTTCTTTTCCCTTTATTCTTAGCAAAATCATCTACGAGTAAGAGTTGCAGTTCATTTATAACAAAATGCAACTTAACAATAACAAAATAAGCTTCATAATTCAGCAAGAACTAATTAAAATTATTTAAAAGCCTCTACTTACAGGTGAGTAAACTGTAAATTCCAGTTGCATAACTCAGATTCTTTATGAGTTATTTTAAGGAAATTATTCATCTACTGAGTCATTGAATCATAGATCTGAAAGAGACATTAAAGATCATCTCCTACAAACCTCATATTACTGATGAGGTCTAGAGAGGTTCTTCAGCAAGCACAAGGTCACTTTCTAATAAGTTACAAAGTTAGGAATCAAGTTAAGTCTACTATTTCCAAGGCCTTTGCACTTCGTAAGAAATACTTGGTCAGGGGCCGGCCCTGTGGCGCAAGCGGTTAAGTGCGTGCGCTCCGCTGCGGCTGCCCAGAGGTCCCCGGTTCGGATCCCGGCTGCACACCGACGCACCGCTTGGCAAGCCATGCTGTGGCGGCGTCCCATATAAAGTGGAGGAAGATGGGCATGGATGTTAGCCCAGAGCCAGTCTTCCTCGGCAAAAAGAGGAGGATCGGCAGATGTTAGCTCAGGGCCGATCTTCCTCAAAAAAAAAAAAAAGAAAGAAATACTTGGTCAAGCCATTCTAGATACTGAGTAAATCTTTCTAGTAGCTCATGTCCAAGATCTAGACAGGGTATCTTGTCTCCAGCACAAGATCAGGAGTCACAGGTGACACTGGTTATCCTGGTGGTCACTGATTTTTGGTAAGACATGGTATTCCCATGGATATCCCTTACCAGAAGATCTACGCAGAGGTCAATGAGAGAACCTAATTTTTCTAGAAAACAGTATCGTAATTTTCTCCAGCTGACACATTCAGGCTGTTAATATTAAGCACATTTGATACAACAATCCCTTAATGTAAAGTCTATTTATTGGAGATAGTGGTCAGGTAGGAAACTGATAGAGCCCACCCATTTTTTTCCCCATTTCTTTGCTCCTTTATGAGTTTCCTAGAGCTGCTGGAACAAAGTACCACAATTGGGTGGCTTAAAACAATAGAAATTTATTCTCTTATAGTTCTGGAGGCTAGAAGTCTGAAATCAAGGTGTTGGCGGGCCATGCTCTCTCTGAAGGCTCTGAGGGAGAATCTGCTCCATGCTTCCTTCCTAGCTTCTGGCAGTTGCTAGCAATACTTGGTGGTACTTGACTTACAGCTGCATCACTCTAATTTCTCCCTCTGTTTCCACAGCCTTCTTCCCTCTGTTCATGAGTGTCTATGTGTCTCCACATTGCCCTCTCCTTATAAGGGTACAAGTCATTGGATTTAGGGCTCACCCTAATCCAGCGTAACCTCATTTTTACTTAATTACATCTGAAAAAATCCTTATTTCTAAATAAGGCTACATTCAGAGGTACTGGAAGTTAGGACTTCAATGTATCTTTTTTGGGGACACAATTCAACCCGCTACAACTACAAAATAGATTATTTTTCGTTAAGGGAGCATTATTGCAGGAAACAGTGGATTCACTCTTGGACGATTGTTTTCTGAATCATAAATATTTGGACAATTGAGAAAAAATAAAAATAGATTAGCTGGGCCGGATACCAAATCCTATTACCTGGCTTGGTATGGGGAGTTTTTAAAAATCAGAAATGAGGCACCATCCCTAATGTGTCAGGCCACGTACAGCCAGTGCAGGGATCAGGCAATAGTCCCTGGTGAGTGGGACCATCACCATTATTACAATTCCCTCACCCTTATTACAATTCATTGGAACATTCACTTTTGAATTTTGTGTTTAAAATTTTTACTTACTAGAGAAATTTAAACTATCCATAGTCTCTTCTCATATCTATTTATCTGACCAGGACTCTGAGACCCTCTTGCCATACACATTCCTTGGGCAGAGACGTTCCAAGATGCCAGACACCAATCAGTGTCTGCTCACATTTTAGAAGATACGCTTCCATTCAATAGCAGGTACCAAGATAGGGTATATGTGACATTGTGATTTATAATAAGAAATATATATCTCATATTCATCCCTGTTTCTGGCACAGAGCTCCTAAAACCTTTGGAGCAATAAGAGTGATGGGAGCATCTCTTGTCATAATATTTGGTCTCTTGTCCTCAGTTTCTGAAATCATTTCAGAGCCAAAAAGGTGAAATGAGTGTCTTGTTATTCATAACAAACTCCTTTTCACCACAACTGGGTTTGCAGTAATAAGGTGACTTTTAGAAAACACTTAAAGAAAGGGCTGGTTGCCAGTGGAGCCAACCATGGGATTAGAGGGTTGGAACTTTTGGTTCCAGCCCACTCCCCACTCCCACTTCTGGGGAGGAGAGAGGGGCTGAGATTGAGTTCACTCACCAATGACCAGTGATTTAATCAGTTATGCCTATGTAATGAAGCCTCCATAAAAACCCAGAAGGACAGTTCGGTGAGCTTCCAAATTGGTAAACATATGGAGATTTGGTGAGTGTGGTGCACTCTGAAAGGGTATGGAAGTTCCACGCGCTGTCCCTATACCTTGCCCTATGCATCTCTTCCATCTGACTATTCCCAAGGTATATTCTTTTATAATAAACCAGTAATCTAGTAAGTGAAATGTTTCTCTGAGTTCTATGAGCTGCTCTAGCAAATTAATCAAACCCAAGGAGGGGGTCATTGGAACCTCTGATTTACAGCCATTTAGTCAGAAGCACAGGTGATAACCTGGGCTTGCAATGGCATCTGAAGTAGGGGGCTGGGGCAGTCTTGTGGGACTGAGCCCTTAACCTGTGGGATCTGACCCTATCTCCAGGTAGATAGTATCAGCATTAAGTTGAAGTATAAGGCTCCTAGATTATGTCCGAGAATTGCTTGGTGGTGTGGGGAAAACCTCCCCGCCACACCCTGGAATTGGGTGCTCAGCCTCCTTAGTATATATAGCACAGCTACGGGACACATTTGGAATGATACTCAATTTATCCCCTTGTACCTGTTATAAAAGTCTGCTTTTCTTTTTCACTTTTTGTGAGTGCTGTGCAGTCATATATACGTAACTATACATATGCATACTATAGACTGTAAGTTCTTTAAGGGAGGAAGTTGAAACATAATTCATCTTGATAAACTTTATAGAATTTAGTATAATGTCTTGCATATAACATAGGCTTAAATAATATTCGCAGAGTAAATAAACACATAAATTGTTAAGCCAAAACTGGTTATACGTGAATAAAATTGTGCTCAAATTTCATAAAACACCAAGAAGCTTAATCAATTTTTCACAGGCTAATATATCTGATCAACGCATTGCTTAATGAGTTGGTCTCACATATCATACACAAAGAAATTTTGTCAAATTTAGTAACATGCTATTTGGCAAAAATAAACATGTTGAATAATAATTATACCTTACCTTCTCACAATGGGTTGTTATTAACTGTGTGTAAAGGACAAAATTATTTTTACTTTATGATTTTAAATTATAGAGAAAAGAAAAAACATTGAAAATAATTAGCATATAGATCTGACAAGCTGGATTTATTTAAACAAGTATGTAAAATTCAAATAATACCAGCTAATGACTAATATGTTAATATTTTAAGTTATCAAGCTAAATTATGACTAGTTAGGAAAGGGTGCACTGAAAGGTTGTCATTTAAAACATAATAGGGGGGAAAATGCCTATTTCTGGCCGTTCAAGGTTGAGTTTAAAGCTGACAAAAATCCATTTCTTTTTAAATGTATGTTAATGACCACAGGAAAAAAAAAAAGAAAGAATATGGAAATAGAAATAGAATCAGTAATATTACAAATTTTCTAATAAACTTTTTATTATAATATATCTTTTGGATCTTAAAAGGCCTGGGCCTATGAAGAATTACCAGAAAATTGAACCTACACATGAATCTTCTAGGTTTGGAGCAATGAAGAACCATATATTACCAACTGTATGGGCTTTTCAGATCCCTGACAGGCCCAGGTTTATGCTCTTCCCATATACAGAGTCCTGTTTCCCAAGCTTTATCACAAAGATTTTGAGACAAAATGGTGCTTATACAGTTGATCTTTGTATTTTTTTTTAATTGTTTTCTCTTAACTTGGTTTTGACCACTTAGGCTGTATGACTCTTTGTTCTTAAGTCATTAATAAATTTATCTTTTGAGTGTATTTTTCTTTACTCAAAGTAGCAATAGAATTAAGCTGCACTGAGATGTTTGTATGCATTTATTCTCTATTATAATTGTCTGTTTTCTCATCCACTCATTACTTGCCATTCTTCTACATACAGTATCCCCCACCACAAACAATCACACACACACACACAAATACACTCTACAATTTTAAACAGAAATTTTATCTTATTTGATACATATCTTTATCACCAAGTACAATACTACATGACATGTGTTCAATTACGTTTGGGTGCCTCTTTCTCCCTTTGAAGGCTATGGGAACAGTAGATTGCAGGTATTTGCTACAGGATGGTTTACTTCCAAGATATCAACGATAAGCAATTTATGTGGACTTTATTTTTCCTTTCTCTCCTCTTTTTTATCTTCCTTCTTATCTTCTATAAATCACTGTTTCCTCTGGCCTAAAAATATATGTCTCCCTTTTCTTCTCCCCATTCCGTTGATCTTGTTCCAAAAAAATTTTGGACAAACTCATTGCCTGTCTAAATTTTAATAACAGAGACACCCCACAGATAAGCAAGAAAATGGAGATTTCTTAGACCCCAGACCAAATCTTAGAGCCATCAGTTGATTTGGACAAAGATTTTGCAATTGAAAATTTTTGACTAATTTAATGGATTCAAATAATGAGAACATTTACTGAAAATTACTCATTTTGGGAGGAATTTCAAAGACACACAAATAACACTGAATCACAACATATCAAATTATTCTTTCAAAGGAAGAATGCCCTCTATATAAATACACCTTGGTGAAGCCCACCTTAAGCTATAGCATTGTGTCTTTAAACTTAATAATCTGTACTACAGCATTTGACTGGAAGTCAGACATTTCTGACCACAAAATTTTAACAAGCTTCTTTCCTTGACAGAATTATGTCCCACTCTCAGCAGAGTCAGAAATAATGGAATTGCTCATTAAAAATAATGAGATGCCTTTGTAATGAGTCCTGATCTATAGCTTCTGTCTGTGAAACAACTTTTCAATGGAAAAAATAATTAGATCCTATGGAGGTCCTCACCTTGGGATATAAAAGGTAACACAAAACCATACTTAATTATGTAAACTGAATACTTTAAGAATGATCTTACCAAAAAGCAAATTGACTAAGAAAAGAAGTTAAACTTAATAATAAAAAGGACCTGGAGCAGAAAGATAAATAAAAAAGAAACAAGAAAACACCGTCACTATTTGCTTCCACGAGTCATCATAACTCTATTTCCTAAAGAATTTATCCTCACAGAAAAAGGAGCCCTAGTCAGTGAAGGGTTAATCTCATTTCTCAACCCATCAGACACTTGCACTCTTCAAACATCTAAACATACTTTTCTTGCCTTAACTGCTTCTTTCATGCTGTGAGAATGGAACATAATTTTTTACTGTGGCCATACGGAAATTTAGCAAGCATTTTCTTTAAACATCACACATTTTTTT
The DNA here is from genome assembly GCF_057802395.1 of Ceratotherium simum simum. Taxonomy (NCBI): domain Eukaryota; kingdom Metazoa; phylum Chordata; class Mammalia; order Perissodactyla; family Rhinocerotidae; genus Ceratotherium; species Ceratotherium simum. Next base: position 15,454,072 of record NC_141908.1, read on the forward strand.
TTCAAGGGCTAGTGTAATACAGCAGTAACTAACTTTCCTATAATTTCCAACTATACTGGTGGCCTAAGTCACTCAGCATCGGGTTTTCTGTTTGAAACCCTCCATTTCCAGTCATTAATCACAAGTAATATCATTTTTTAAAAAAACAATCATGTTAATAATGACTATTTAAGTACTTATTATGCCCCAGTAATTACGTTATGTACTTGTCATACATTGTCTTTCTCAGTCTTTACAAAAACCCTAAGAGGTAGGTATTATAATTATTTCCATTTTGTGTACGAGGCACTAGAGGTTCAAGGATATTAAGTAATATCTAAGATCTAACACCAAGTTAGTGATTAAGTATGGCCAGAGAGTGGGGAGTTGGGAAAAAGAGAACCAAAATTAACATTAATTTTACAACTCCACATCCATTTCTTGGAAAATAGAATTCATGGTATCCCTTTCCTTTAATTTATGGTGCTTTGCCTCATGAACTTGTTCAAGGTCTCATCTAATCACTGCAGTCCATATGCTCCTTCCTCTTTCAACAACATCTGGCTTTAGTGTGATTGGTCAAGTAGGTTACAGGATGGGTCTCAGACAACATCCTCAGTTGAGAGGGGCAGCCATAACCCAGTTCCTGGCAATGAAGGGATGCAGGCCCAATGCTGCCAGATCATCCAAACCTTTTCAAGAAAAAAAAAATCCATATTATTATGTAAAATATACTGATTTTTAAATATTGGTTAAATTTTTCAACAGCACATACACAAGTCAGACCTGGCCCAGAGATTGCCAGTTTATATCTTCTGCTTTAAATCCTGCTACAACACTTGAAGACTACAGGATTTCTCGGTTGTCTTCTCTATAGTTTGGGTTCCTGGCTTCCATGGGCTAAGTTTTCCTCATTTACAGAATTTGACTCTGTTCTCTGCTTCTCTCTCCAGTTTTAAATTATTACAAATCATTCTCAATAGTAGGTAGGTTCTCCTTCTTTCCAATACTTAGTACTGAATATTCTAGACAATGATAGGAGTCAAATGTTATATAATTGGAGTCATTTAAACTCAGGTAGCTCATCTGTGGTCTAGTTAGATTGCTTACCTGCCTGAAAACCCAAGTATGAGAAGAAGCATCTAGAATCTCATATGAAGTACAATTTACTTGTATGTAAAGAAGCGGCAGGTCTTTGTCTGAATGGCAATGGGATAGAAAGGATGGGAAAAAAATGAGCCAGATCTGAATCATTTTTATTTTTCATTAATTCCCAAATAATATTTGAGAGATAAAAACTAATGATTCCACAGCGAGATTGAACACCAGTGTGAGGAGGTGCTGTGTTAACACTGGTAACATCAACCAGACTATTGGAAATAGACCCGGAGGGCTGTGGATTTCCCCAGGAGATTCAGTACCTTTCTAGCTGCCTATTTTGTGAGAGAAAAACTAACAGTATTCACTGCCCAGTATTCAATACTAACAGTATTCCCTGGCTGGTATATAGGGAATTCCCACAAAGAATGTTCTTTTAAATATCAGGCATGTTATTTAGTCCACAGAGGTCTGTTTTAACCTGAAGACTTTGACTGCAACTTACACACAAACACACCACTCTCCACCGACCCACCCACAGAGAGTTCCCTTAGCTTCAGGAGCCGCCAAGCTGTATTTGGATTCAAGGTTAGGAGAGAAGTAAAGAAAGGCTCTGCCTTGTTGAAGGGTTGTTGACAACCTGTTGTCAGCAGAAGTCCCCTTTGGAAGACACAACAAATGCATGGAAATAAAGTTTAAACAAAATGACCTTGAGGAGGCCCTGGGCACTTGTTTTCCTTTTCTCCTCTTCCCGCCATCCCCGCCTCCTCCCAGGTTATTGAGTAGTGCATTAGTTTTCCAGCGCTGCCATAACAAATTACCACAGACTGGGTGGCTTCAAAAAACAGAAACCTAGTTTGTCATAATTCTGGAAGGCAGAAGTGCAAAAATCAAGGTGTCTGCAGACTCCCACTTCCTCTAGAGGCTCTGGGGGATATTCTCCGATGGCTCCAGGCATTCCTTAACTTGTGACTGCATCACTCTAGTCTCCGCCTCCGGCTCCACCTGGCCTTCTCCTCTGTCTTCTCCTCCCCTGTCTCTTATAAGGATACTTAGCAGTGGATCTAGGACCCACTCAGATAATCTAGGATGATCTCATCTCAAAATCCCTAAATAAATTACATCTGGAAAGGCCCTTTTTCCAAAGAAGGTCATATATACAGGTTTCAAGATGTGGAAATATCTTTTGCATGGAGGGGAGGTGTCACCATTCAAACCACTACAGGTAGAGAACACACACACACACACACACACACACACACACAGATTCTTCTAACGAGAGAGAGAAGATCGGTGAAGCAGAGGTTTCCTCTCTGCACTCACATATCTTTCCTAGGTGAGATGTCAGGGTACAATGGACTTAGGCGGAGTCCGGAGACTATAATTCTCCTCCTCACTCTGAACATGAGCTTTAAAATCTGTGAGAAACTGAGTCCTGCTTAGAATCTCTGAAGAATTAAATTTCTTTCAAATGCTTCCTTTGGAGAAATGGATCAGGGAAGAGCAGTCTTGGGGAAAATGTACTTGGCATTTATAGAGCATAAAATCTTACAGGCACCATCAATTAGGCATCTACTCTAACACACCTTCAGATAGGTGTTTTGCAAATAAAAGTCAACCTGACTAAGAAAGCTGAAATATTTGCAGGGTAGGTGGTTAAATGATTAAATGAATCTGATGCACCTGCTGCTTAGACAATCTCTGCTCATCAAGTTGGTCCCGAAACACATTCTATATGACTAATTTAAATGCCAACTACTGGGAATAAAGCGAAATCCTATTTTTTTGCAATGGAAATTACCTTCTCAACTAAGGCAACTAAGAAGATGAAGAAAGCCCATGGGCTTTAATAAAATCTCTCTGGGGCTCTGTTAGGATGTGCCTCTAGAAGCTGCATTTGCCTTTTTGCTCACTTGCCTGCCTTCTCAATCAGGTAGAAATTACATACTTAGTCTGGGCCAGTCTTGTCAAGATTAGATGCTTTCTTCACAAATTCACTTAAAGTCTTAAACCTATGGCTTCCAAGTAATCTCCCAGCACTTCCTCTTCCATTCTACTCTTGAATTCCTAAAGCATTATTGGATGTGGGTCCTCCAGCCTTGTTTCCCTTTCCTAGTCTCCTCTACCCACCTGCCTTTCTCATCCCTTGTTTGTCCCTACCCTGTTTCTGCATGGATGCCCTCATGAAACTCATTGCCAATCAGAGTGTGGTTCAGGAATTGTAATTACTTGGGAGCTTGTTAGACCAGCAGCACCTCAGACACATCCCAGATTTATTATCTACTTCTTAATTGTAAGCACATTCAAATGTGAAACATACTCCCTAACTCACATTTGCTTACGAGGTTATGCATTTGCTTTAGCCTGGCCTGCCAGCAAGCATTCTCTCTTGTTCAAGACTCCACTTCTTCACTTGATATTTGTGTAGAACAGTGGAGTTCAATCTGAGCTGTACACTAAAATCATCTGCGTAGTTGTGTTTGATTTTCTCTTTTCATCAAAAAGCCCCACCCTCAGAGATATTAGTTTAATTTGTCTGAGTGGAGCCCAGGCACAGTCTTTTTTTTTAAAACTCTTTCCAGAAGATTCTAATGTGCAACCACATTTGAGAAAAATGTCATAGAATGGCAGTTTCAAAGTCTTGTTCCTGAGTCAGCATCAGCATCACCTGAATTTGTTAAAAATGCAAATTCTTTGGCTCCATCCCAGGCTTTCTGAACCAGAAACTCTGGGGATGGGCCCAACAAGCTGTGTTTCAACAAGCTCCCCAAGTGATTTTGAAGAGGGCTAAAGTTTGAGAAACACTGCCATTGAGTATCTCTTGCCATTCACTGAAAGTTCTATGGAAGGTACAAAAATGAATGAAGTCTGGTCCTTACCCTGGAGTAACAAAAATTTACTTGGAGGAAACACCTCAAACATACAGACAGACCTAAAGATGACATTTCTTTCAGATCCCTGTAATTCTAGTCAGAATGTGACTAAGTACAAGCAAAGTGCATGTGAGTGAATAGAAAAAACCTATTACTTCTGAGTGGAAGGATTTCTGTAGAAAGAGGAAATTTATGTAGGTGATACAAGCACAAATAATAGGAGGTGGGAGGGCATTTAGGCAACTAGCGTGGTTTATTAGGAGATAGACCAAAAAAATAAATGGGTGGTAATCAAACTATGGAGGATCTTAAATGACACTCTAAGCCACCCAAGTATTTCTTAAAAATACCAGGAAAATATTTAATGTATGAGTTGCAGTTAGCTAGATAAAGGGAAAGAAGAAGACAGAGAAATTTCCAGGTGCTGAAAGAGCATTGACAAAGGCCCTGAGACAGGAAAAACAATAACATCTTCAATAGAATTCCAAATAAAATCTCTGTGAAGCAGTCATTTAGGATGCAGGATCCGTGTACTCATCTGTAAGGATGACGTGAAGCTGATTTTAAAGAGGACGGATTGGTAGGACTTGTGACCTTGAAATTCCAATTTAATTCTAAGAGACTCCCATCCTGATTATACTTAATAGAATTCTCCCAACTATTAAAGCCTCTTTTTTCCTCATCATCTCTCTAATTTCTTTCTTTTAATGTAAACTAACAGGATGCTCTGAATAAGTAAAAAGTTAAGGGTAGGGAAATTTTGTGATACCACACATACTTAAGGGTTGCCGTAGTAATGCAGTGTTGAAAAACGATGGTTGTGTGGTATTCTTCATTGATAATGAGATCTTCCTTCTTGGAGGGTTACCATTAAGAAGCACACCGTGGGCTGATTCCCAGTGCCATAAAGACCACAAAAAGAGAATAAAATGTAGTGGTTATTGGATGGCTTTTCATGCTTTACAGCCATTTCTGCCCTTTGAAGTAAGAGATCCCCAATTTTTCCCTACCCTACAGCTGTGACACCACATCGTATCTACCAAATCCTCCTTCCTGAATCTGAGATTAGGTGTTGTCAGATGGAACTCCAAAACTAGAGTATGGAACTCAGGTTGGTAAAACCAAAGTCAAGCCATTACTCAGGATGCCACATGTTTATCTGCTACACAGCAAAGTCAATGGATTTTCTTCCCAAATATACTTCTATTTTCCTTTCCATTATGGATTTCGTTACAAGAAATAGAACACAGCCAAAGGATATCATTATTATCTGACGCCTTACAACTCCAATTAAATTAGTTACTTTAAGTATATCAAAGCCGTAGGGGAAATTCTCTGACATAAAATGCTCTGGCATTTTCAGCAGTCTTGGTTAGTTCAGCTTTGCTCAGAGAACAGCTGTAGAGGTAAGGGTACAAAGATGTGCTGATTGCAAGCCAAGGAACCTGAAGAAAATCTAAATTAAACAAATTCAATTTCTGCTCACCCCGAGGGACAGTCAGTGGGAAATGGGCCCTCTGAGACAGGGAAAGTAATAGCAAAGGGAAAGTAGAAGGATGGACACCTGGAGCCATCCCATAAGCTTCCCAGGAACTTTATTCTTATTGACAGCTGCCCTCGCTGATTTGGAAATATGTTCAGCTTGCTTTCCTCAGGGTGCTATTGAATATATTGTGAGTCAATGAACACAGCTAATTGCAAGAAGACGTGATGCCAAGCAATGCAGTGTAGCAGAAAGTGAACTGGGCTTGGAGTCCAGTGTGTGAACTGCAACTAACTGGCTGTGGGACCTGTGGTAAGGCCCTCCTCTGCTTTGAATCTCAGTTTCCTCCTCAGTAAAATGAGGAGGCATTCACTGGGTCTATGGTGTTTAAAATATCTTTCTGGGAAGTGGCACAATTCCAAAGACAAGCTTTAAGAACCTCTTGGTGGAGAGTAAGGGAATGGGTTGAAGAGAAAGTCGAAGAAACCTAGCCTTACCTTTCCCTTCAACCAGCTTAGACTGTATTTATTTTACATATTTAATGTGCCTGTAAGATTCAATATTAGGTAATGGTCCTCTGCCAAATGAATTTAATAAACACTGGAATAAAAATTTCTATAGTCCCTTTCACCACTAACATTCTATTAATTATTCAGAATTTTCTCACAGTGGAAAACCAACAATAACCACACACGCAAACACATACCATCTCTCTCTCACACACACACACACACACACACATACACACAAACTGGGGGTCATAAGTCTTCAGAAAGTCAGAGTCCAGTTTCCTATAATAAAGGAAAGCTCCCTTGGGGACCCAACTAGATGCATTCAGAGATTCAGACATAGAATCCTGAAAGGGAGTCCACCCAAAGCATGCTGGGATATAACGTATATAGGCTTTAATTGGAAATGAATAGTATTTAGTGCCGTCTCCTTCTCATTCATTTATCTCTTTTGGAAGGGAACTTAGAGACAGACAATATGGATGCATGTCTAGGACAGAATGCATTAGATTAATTTGTTCTTGGGGAACTCTTCTGAATTACAGGAGCAGGGAGATGGTTAACAGAGATAGAGGAGAGAAAGCAGGAACAAAAAGGCCCCAACACTCATATCTGCACAGTCTGCCTTTAGGCACCTCACCACCCAGGCAGAGTGGGTGAAATGTTTCTCCTCATTTGTATACTCCTGCCATTTTGACCTCGTCTTCCATTCTAGATCCTCATTCCAGTTAAATGCTTTCTCCATTCAATTTGTCTACTCATATGCAAGAAGAAGGGAGGATAGGAAACACCCCTGGTACGATGTGGGGGTCCTGCGCCACTAAGGGCTGGCTCGGCCCTCCACTGCCCACACACGGCTCTGAATGGATGCAAAACTAATGCTTTTATTCCTCCTTTAATTTCTTATTCAGCTTCTGAGAAGGCCTGCCTTGGGAATTACAAAGATACTTTGATTTATTCCACAGATGCCGTAGAAGTTAGAAATAGTTAGGGCCCTAGAAATAAAAGACTTTCCATCTTAAGAGCTCTGCCCTGGTGAACTTTAGTCTAGTGGGAAGACCAGTGTGTAAACAGAGAGGGTCACCCAGGCTCTGCTGGGCACACATGCAGGGTAGAGCCTTCTGTTCCTCATGCCGTAGACTGTGAGGACACAGAACTCAGACACAAAAGCTTATACCAACATGTCCAAAATGTCAAGAACAAACTCAAAACTAACCTAGAAACATCCTAATTGGCTTTTATGGAGAGAAAAAGTTGAGCCAGAATATGCTCTTCATCCGATAAGAGTGGTCTGATATACTGGCAGTTCTCATGCTGCAACAGCATGAGAACCACTGATGGAGGGAAATCCCAAGAAACAGATTTCCATGTAAAATTCCTTAAGAATCCATGGCCTGCCACCTCAAATAATCTTCACCTGTCTTGACCTGTGAGTTAGACCAGTTCATTTTTCTTAGGGCCTAACTCAGGACACCTAATTTAGCTGTGAAAATAATAGATGGATAGCAAGTACAAGTATATTGTACAGGGAACAATAAATAGGTCTGGGATTTTTAAGGGGGTTCTAACCAAAAGCGCTTTGGAATAACTCACTTGTAAGAAAAGAAGAATGTGCTCTGTCACCTTCAAAACCAGGTTAGTACATCTGTTAGATGAAGTGAGTGTCCTGGTCTTCTCCTTCATGTCACTCATCACACTTAAAATACTTGCTAAATGTCTTAATTTGGCAAGGTAGAGTCTGTCTCTCATTTTTACTACTTTACCCCAAGAGTTTGTCCAGCGTATATTAGGGCCTTAGTTTGCATTTGTGATGACTAGATTTCACCAAGAGACAATAGAAGGTGGGAGGGGAGCTTTGCATCTTTGTATGCCTATACTTAGAGAATTAGTAAAACAGCAACTAAAACAATTGCCCTGTTTTTCCATCCACTCAATCAGGAATTTCTGAAATGATAATAGTTAGTAGCATGTTGTCTACCTTCAGAGCTACCACTGTCACCCCACATTAGGCAAGGCATTTAATTTAAGTAGCTTATTGAATAATTGTGGCCAATAAATATTGACTGAAGAAATGAAGAAGACAAACAATTTTCTGAGCCCAGCATTCTTTGAGTCAAATCAACCAACCTTTCCAAGGCTGACACTGTGAACTCGGCTTCACATTAAAATCACCTGTATAGCTTTTAGAAATACTAATTTCAGAACCCTGCACCCAGAGACTCTGATATGACCCAGGAAACAGTGAGTCACTGACTTAGACCCATCAGCCATGAAAATTAACCACCAGCCCCACTTCAGGAAACTTGAGATTCCAAGTTATGAGGGGTGACAGGAGAGAAGAGGCCTTTTTTTAAAGATATAAAATATTTAGCAAAACACATACAACTGGTGTCAAATCTACATATATATATGTATATGTATATATACATATATAAAACTATGTTCTGTCATGATTACACAGTTACGTATACTGAGAAAAATTCTGTGTTTAATGTAAGTAGAATATATTAAATGAGTGAGTTTAGAAAAACTGGCTTTGGTAAGTAAGATATAAACAAGATAGTGAGAAGAAGGGCAAATAGTGTGAATCTTTCCAAAAAGAGAAATGAACCCGGATGGAATTTAACCAAGATGAACAGAGTATTTGCCTATAACTCAGCAGTATAGAAACCATTATGATTGCTCTAACTACAGTGACCTCTCCTCAAACTAATAATATTATCTGAGAAAAGTCACAGGCAAATGAATGAAATAGTAGTCAGGGAAGGAATGATGTATGGTCTGGTGAACTTCACCTAGAGGAGGGCTTGTGAAGGAGCTTTGGATGGCTTAGGCAGAAGCTAAAGTATAAGTTCACATGGGCTAGACCTTGGATCAAATAAAAAGCTTATCAGCATCCTATATGCTCAAGAGAGCCTTAGAAATGGTAGCAGCCCGCCCTGTCTTATGCTAGCAGATTTAGTACCAGGGTGAATAAACTAAGTGTGCAACTACATTGCCCCATTTGTTCTACCGGGTGACATTGCTTTAGGGGAGAAAGGATAAGGGCTTTTAGCGATTGGGAACTGTGTCAGCTTTCCTCCTGGAGTGCCCTCTCACTCCTGGCTACTGTCAAATTAACAAGCAGAAATCTCATTAAATTGGAGTTGAGAGGTCAAAACAGGAAGCTCTCATGCCCTACGTCAACAGCAGAGCTCAACAGGAAGAAGAAAGACTTCCTTTTCTTGACCGCAGAAGCTCAGCCAATGACAAACTGTCACAACTTAGCCAAGGAAAGGCCACTACACCTGGAACTCTTTGTTTACAATAGCCCTCCCAACTTCTACTTCCCCTTTATAAAAGAGTTTCTCCTCCCTTCCTTCTGGGGGACTTGCATGTGGCTTGCTGTGATTGCAGACTCCAAATTGCAATTCTTTGCTGATCCCATATAAACCCAATTTTGCTGGAGAAATAACTGGCTGTCTATCTGTTTAAGGTCAATACTACCATCAAGAAGTTTGGAAGATCCTCCATGAAGGTGACTAGATAGTGTGGACTGAAACTATGAGAATAGCAGCCTCCCTGGGACACTACAGTAGCATGGGGAAGAAAGAGTGGGTCTGCGCTTCCATGAGTTTTATGTGTCTGGAAGCAGTTTGATGTTTTGAAAGATGAATGTGGTTGACTGAAAGGTTTTGAGTTCATACTAAAAATTCTGTCTTCACAGACTCATTGCTTATACAGGAACAAGTATAAAGTCCTTTGTGAGGCTACCAGTGATCAATGGGCCTACTGGCAGCCCTGGAAGTGAGATAGAAATAAAGCAGAATATGAAAACGTGATTAGCTTATTGTGATTATTTGTATGAATGATCCAAGCAGGTCCTCTGCTTTGACTCATGAGATCTGGGCTCTGTTTCCAGCTTCACTCACACAAACACTGGTATCTACAACAAAGCAGCGATGGTTTCAATATGTGTTAAGCAGATGTTTGGTCAAGAAACACACCGGAAGTGAGGGAGGGTTTTTTCCTAGGCTGAGTGAAATTCCTGAAGGTGAGGTTTTCACTTCCTCACTCTGCTCCCCTGGTTATTTGTTCCCGCTGCTCTCAACACAGCAAGTTGTTTTACTGTGGTTTTCATAGCTGCTGACACCCCTACAGCCGGAGGGCATGTGCATTGTCTTATTCACCCACCTGCACGGTGCCTTTGGGAGCAATGTTGGTATCTAGTAGCTACTTAATGATGTAAAAAGGATATATTTGAAAATATAATCCTACTTAGTTCTTAGTTCAATTTTGTTTTGTTTAATTCAACTCGTGGGAAGCATTGCAGTCTAGGTAAAACAATTTGGGCTTTTAAGTCAACCCATCTAGATTTGAATCTTAGTTCTTACAAAATCTTTAGTTGAGGAATGTGAGAAAGTCACTTAACTTCTTTGATCTTGAGTTTCCTCTCCCGTAAAATGGGGATGATACGACCTACACTAGCTTCCTTCCACTATTGCGTAATGTTAAAAAAGAGGTCTTGCAGGTTAAAATGCTCAATAAGCTAAAGAGAACTCTGAAAGCATTTTTTAAAAAAATCTCAATTTATAAATGTGATTATTTCTTATATACCCAAACATTTTCCTCGTTGTCTGTCGACCACAAAAATGTTTCCATTCTGGCTGCAGGTCTATGTCTGAGGTTATTAGCGAGGCAAAGGCTTAAAATTATCCCAAATCAAGAGTAGCTGCATTTAGTGATCATCAAGAAAGCAAATACTAAAGAATGATGTATTGAGTGATTTTTTTTTTAGAAAAGTGAAAAAATAGGACCTGCTTCATCACTCTAAAACTAAGAAAACATGTCCACATTATCTTCCACACCTCGTGAGTGATGAGGTTGGCTTTGTGTTTTTTGAGTCACCACAATTTAATTATGACCTATAACCGATACCAAAAAACACAAAATATAATTTTATCCATTTTAATCTTTATTTTTTATTCATTCCTTCTTTTAATCATTTGCTTCATTGAGCATTTACATGGTTAATTTCACTGAATTATTCTAACTCCTAAATTGTGGGCTTTTATCAGGACTTTATAAAGTTCCTCATTAGAGAACACTAATCAGTTTGAAATAGACTTTAGTTGTGGCCAGGAATCGTTATCAAACAGCTAAGTGGCAGTGACTTCAAGTTAAAAAGCAAGACCTTGAGATCATTTTAAAATTTAGAATAATATTTTATAAAATATTTTTAAGTAGTGCCCTCTTTAACAGCATCCACCAGGTCATTTCATCTGCTATTAACATAAGTGTGGATCCTTTGGAAGTGGGCTCCTTGCACAGCGCCATTCATGACTTCTCCATTGAGAAATCCCATAAGAAAAAGCTCTTCATTGCCTTACACAGCTGGGAAGGACACTACCGGTCATGAATATGGAAAGCAGTGCCAAGAACAATGACCTAACAGAGGAAAAAAGAGAGGTCTGAGTTGAAAAACTATTGAGAAATGAAGAGAATATAATAACTGGATAACAGTATGATACGTAAAGAAGAAGAAAAAATTTGGATTTAGATAGACTTACTAGGAATGAGATCTTGGGAAACTTATTTACCTTCTCTGAGCCACCATTTTGTTATTATTTAATGGTGGCAATAGCAACTGTCATCTAGGATTGTCGTGAGAATTAAATGAGCTGACCTACGTAAAATGTCGTGAGTGCTTACAATACGTTTAATCTCTTCTGGCTTTCTCCTCTTCAAGACAGACAGAAAATTAAAGAATGAAAGAAACACTGATAGAGGTGTGGAATGTGCCAAACAGATCCTGCAGTTGAGGCTCCTACAATGCTTGGCTCTTCTGGAGTATTATCGGAACAGAAGAGCATTCCCTCCCCTTCATTTCAAGATCGAGTTGACTTGATACTTTGTCTTCTGCTTCTCCCTTCCCTGCGGCACAGCAAGAAAGAAAGTTAAGGTGAGGAAAAGAGAAATCTGGTCTATGGGGCCAAGGGATTCCCAAAGATAGTTTTCTCCCTTATTTTCTATATGTTTGACGTGTAGAAATACATTCAAGGCTGGGGCTACCATAGGTGTCCATGATGCAGTGGAGCAAGAGGTCACCCTGAAGGCGAACAGAGAGGAGGATAGAGATATGAGGGACCAGGGAATGACCATCACAATGAGGTGGTCATTAGGGCTTTAGATGGAGCTGGGTTGCTGAATTAAGGCTTGGCTGGGTGTGCCCTCTTTAGTTTTCTTTATTTACACTATGGAAGAATCAGAGATACTGCTGCATACACTAGAGCTGATGTAAGTTATTTCTGGGTCATAGGAAGCAGTTAACTGTAGGTCAAAAAATCAGATAGCTTGGTGTCTAATAAAACAGGCAAGGAAGATAAGCTGTTAGAACGAGAGAAGGCATTATTCTGAGGTTACACCAGAGAGTGCCACATAGGGTGTGACCTTCTCTGAGCAGCTTCAGACTCAGCTTTCCAAGGCCCATTGAAGCAGGCTTCAGTGAGTGAGCCCACTGTCCACCTGAACCGCTGTCAGACATTGTTTCCAATTCTCCACCTGTCCGCAGAGGATCTTGAATTAGAGAATCATTTGCCTATTACATTCCCAAAATCCACATAAGGTCACAATGTGCTAAAGACAGAAATGGCAGCAGAATCTAAGTCTCATTCTACACAATCCAATGTTCTGATAATTACACCACATTTGTCCCACTTTTCCTCTGTCTCCTTCTTTCCAAAATTACTTCAGAAAAAGTGAAGAACAGAATTCTCCACAATAACTTTGGAATTTTAGAAAAACTGAATCACTATACCTTCAGCAATGTTTTCATTCCAGACATTAAGTGATTTCAGTTTGGGGAATCTCATTTTTCCCCAAGGAGAAGTATTCGAGATTTACAATTATTCTGCAAGTAAGAAAACAATCTATGATAGGGTAATAACTTGAAAAAAGAAAAAAAATATTTGTCCAGTATCTTTAGAAGAGCCCAAGACAAAATAAAGGCTTTTATTTTGAAATATTCTTTGCAAATTAACCAATTACTTGTTTTATAAAATAAAATCTTAAATGCAGTTTCTATGAGCTGATGGCCCTGATTGTTCCCTTGGCAGCCTGTTCTGCATTATGCTTAACTAACTCTTGTGTGGACTGGACGACAAGGGTGATGGTAACAGATCAGGAGATCTTCTCAGAGCCTGCAAGGTTATAAGGAGATTGCTCTAAATAAAAACTCCTTTTCACCCAGTAATTCTTACCTATGTGGCAAAAAGTGTGAAAAAAACATGATTATCCATATTATGCATTTGTTTAGCCTTTTAATTCAAGGCTAAATCTTTTAAGTAAAACCTTCTTGATTGTTTAAGGATATTGAAGCACAAGAGATTAGAATTTCACTCGTCTTCGCAAACATCATTTCCAAATTTGTCAAAGGAAAACAATACTCTTTAAACAATAATAAAAACCAAGGACTGAAGCAAAGTACAATACGTACATTAATTTGCTAATGGTTCTTCCCACATGTTTATCTCCAGTCACCTTTCCAAGTATGCGGCAATAGCAAAAGTTCCACCATGATTTGAACTTTCCAAACTGTTCTATTCACCCTCACTCTCCTCACGCTCTAAATATTTGAAGTGAAGTCCTATTTCTGGACTGTTTTTGACCCAGAAATCTTATATCAAAAACCAACTAAGGCGGTACATTGTGTGTATTTGGGGCCAGGAAAGTTTTTGGTCTTCCTGCTAAAGCTCATCTTAACCTCCAAATTCTCAAGGAACATGAAACGTAATCTGTATTTCTAATTTCTTTCTAGACAATATGTAGTTTAAATAGTATTTTGAAAAGGGCAGTAGAAGACTGAAGGAGGTACAGGTTTTAATGTCTGCAGAATACTTTGTTTCTGACTTGAATGAATGAGTCAACCCCTAACAAGCCAGCAGGATCATTTGATACGCTCTCACACCGACCTCCAACTGTATTGTTCTGGCCTGGGCACTAGGGATACGGGAACTGGAAATAAATGACAATAGTAATGTCTGTTCTCAAGAGAACTCTTTGAAACAAAGTTTATGGGTGTATACATTTATAATACCACAGCTAAGTTTCAGAGTATACAGCCCCAGGCTCCACACATCCTGAGAGCCGAGGCTAATAAACTCAATTGGGCTATACCTGAATATCTGCTCACATCAGCCTTCCCTTGTTCTAAGTTTTTAAAAATTTTTGCAATCTATTGCACTTTATCCCCACCCCCCCCCAATAATCTGGCAAAAATATTTTATTTGTTGTATTTGTTCATTTGGCGGCTGTTGACATGTGGAAGCTGGAGTGGAGAGAAGGAAAAAGGCCTGGGACAGGCAAGGACTGGCCACAGAGTCTCACTGTGTGGGTGGCATCATAGAAGAAGGCTCACCTTTCTTTGTCAATGTCATCTCTGCACTGAGTCAAGAACATCTGGGCAAACCTAGACCTTACTACAGCATTCTCAAAGCGTGGTCCACAGACTGCTGGGGATTCCCAAGACACTTTCTGGTGGTCCTCAAGGTAAAAACTGTCTCCATCATAATTCTAAGACATTATTTACCTTTTCCCTGTGTTGACATTTGTAGTAATGATGCAAAAGCAATTGTGAGTAAAACTGCTGGTGCCTTAGCATGAATCAAAGCAGTGGCACCAGACTGTGATAGTAGTCCTTATATTTTTCAAAGCCACTCACTTGCAGGAAAAAGAAAAAGCCAATTGTAGGGGCTGGCTCGGTAGCATAGTGGTCAAGTTTGTGTGCTCTGCTTTGGCAGCCCATGGTCCACGGGTTCGGATCCTGGGTGCAGACCTACACACAGCTCATCAAGCCATGCTGTGGTGGCATCCCATGTACAAAATAGAGGAAGATTGGCATAGATGTTAGCTCAAGGATGAACCTCCTCAAGCAAAAAGGAAGATTGGCAACAGATGCCAGCTTAGGGCCAATCTTCTTCACACACACACACAAAAATTCCAATAGTATTTATGAATATCTTTGTTGAAGCTGTAACAAATTATTAATTTTATTTACAACCTTTGATTACACATCTTTTCAATATCTCTGTGAAGTGGGAAGTTTGTATAAAACAATTCTGCTGCACACTGAAGTACAGTGGTTATTTCAAGGAAAAGCACTTGGGCAATTGTTTAAGTTATAAGATTAACTGGCTCCTTTTTTTAATTTAATGTGATTTTTACTTGAAAGAATTACTAAAAAGTATAGTTATTCAGACTTGGGTACTTAGCAGACACTTTCTCAAAAGTGAACTAGTGAATCTGTCACTTCAAAGAAAACAGCTGACAGCTTTTAAGTAAGAATTCATATTCTGGAAAATGTGTATCTGCCACCCAGACACTGACAGCTTTTCTGTACTTACACACCTTTTTGATGAGAACAGTGTGATATTAACATATGTAATTTTCTTACATTTTATAATAAAGTCTGTCAACATTTAGAAGATCCACGTAATTCAGTGAACTAATATTTTTCAAATGACCAATGCATGATGTTACAAAATCATGCGTGAATAAAGAGCCCGTTCAAAGTGTAATAGAGTGTGAAAACTTCCTTGGTATGATTTCAGATACTGCACTGCAATTGCTCTTTAAGAAATTCCCACTGGTAGGGACCAGCCCCACGGCTGAGTGTTTCAAGTTCCGTGTGCTTCCACGCCGGTGGCCCAGGTTTGTGAGTTCAGATCCTGGGCGTGGACCTACATTGTTCACCAGCCACGCTGTGGCGGCAACCCACATACAAAAGAATAGAGGAAAGATTGGCATGGATATTAGCTCACGGCTAAGCTTCCTCAGGCAAAAAAAGAGGAAGATTGGTAGCAGATGAAAGAAACTGCCAGTTGTAGAGTTTGGGGATTGTATCAAAGAAGAATATCCACAAATTATCTAAAAAGGCTAGTGAAATAGTTCTCACAT
This sequence comes from Ceratotherium simum simum, assembly GCF_057802395.1. Lineage (NCBI taxonomy): Eukaryota > Metazoa > Chordata > Mammalia > Perissodactyla > Rhinocerotidae > Ceratotherium > Ceratotherium simum. Next base: position 15,469,947 of record NC_141908.1, read on the forward strand.
TTCCACCTACATATCTAAGTGAAGCTGTATTTCTTCATATATTTCAACCAAGGCAACATATCACAGCACATTTAATGCAGAGAAAGACAGTAGAAACTGGATGTCTTCTATGAAGCCAAACTTAAAGAAGTTTGCAAAAATATAAAATAGTCACTTTTTTCAGTACTTTTTGGAGAAATATAGTTATGTTTTATTAAAAATATGCTATTTATGTTAATATATAATGGTTTTATTATTCAGATTTTAAATGAATTAATAAATTTTTTTTGTCAATTTTAATTCCTCATATGATAGTTATTAACTGATATAAACCCATATGAGTGAAAGCTCTGTGAAGTCCTGGATAATTTTTAAGAGTGTAAAAGAGTCTTGAATCAAAAAGTCTGAAATCTGCTGCTTTAATGCAAGTCAACGTGTTCAATCTACCATTATAAAGTTCAGCAATATAACAAACTCTCTCAGGCAAGGGCCAAGGCATTTACCAACGTCAGGAAAAAAACTGTTGAATGACCTTTGTCTTCAGAAAAATAGTCACTAACAATTTTGCTTATACAGCTTCGTATAAATTATGCTTAGCAAGTAAACCTAGTAAGCTCAGCATGTCTCATTCTGTGAAACAAGCATTTCAATCAAGATAGCAGTCATGATTTTCATTCAGGTAACATTTCTGATAACAATATCCAATTAGCACATCTATTTTATGTCCACCGCGTTAATTTTATGTTAAAAGAAATCCAATAGCGTTCAATTACATTTGCCTCCAAATTAAATTAGCATTACATGAATTTAATGGGTATTTTAATTAGACCATGCTATTAAGAGGATTTTATACAGATTAAATTCTACCTCTGCATGGCTAAACCTTCCTTGTGTTAAACACAGGAGGAAAATTCTTTAAAACATAAGGAGCATAAGAATATCTTATATTGAAAACAGAGAAGGAAAACAATGAGGAAATTAACACAAAATGTAAGCAAGACTTTTTAGCCAGAAATTACCTGAATTGTTTCTAATTCCTTCTGGTAGCAGCAGAACTTTCTTTTCCACTAAAATATTAAAACTTTTATTTTGAAGAATGAAGCCATGTCAGCACAATCCTCTGAGATTCTTTTAACCTTTTTGAAATCATGAACTACCAAACCCAAGCTTGTTTGGTTTTTTTTTTCACTTTTGACCAATAATCCAAGTTCACCAATTCTTAGGAAATTTTAATTTTACTAAATAATCAGGTAACAACATAATGTAATCAGGTCACAACATACTTCAATGAAAACTCAACAGTAAAACTTTCCAGTGCTCTTCTGTATGACTGACATTATTATGGCTTCACTAGTTATAACAATAGGTAACATTCACTGAGTAATTACTATGTGCCTAGCAATCTGCTAATTATTTTGTGTAAATTATCTCTAATCCTTGTTACACTTCTGCAAAGCAGGCGTTATTATTCCTAATTCATAACTGGGAAAAATGAAGCTCAGAGAGGTTAAGGAAGTTGCCCAAAGTCACGCAGATAGTAAGTGCCAGGACCTGCTGATTCCAAAGCCTGTTTTTTCCCACAATGTGACTTCAGTAGGGCCTTGGCTAGGGAGCTGAGTACTCTACCTCTGCAGGCAGGCCGCCTTGGTTTGATTCACGGCTCCATCACTCTATGGCCAATGTGTTTGGGCACATAAATCCTCTGTCACAGTGACCAGTTCATGATGGGGTAAGAGGGATGGACAAATAAGAAACTGAAGGAAATGGCTCCCTATGGGTGTGGGCAATGAGGTGAGAAGGACAGGAATTAAGGTGAGCTTTCTCTGAATATACTTTTTGTATTGTTTGAACTTTTGAACCATGTAAAGGTTTTGCATATCTGAAAAATAAAATCATTTCAGAAAGAAAAAAATAGAAAATGCTAAAATTTAACACAGAAACAAATGAATTTAATTGATAACAAAATCATGCGATTAAAGAATGCTTCAAATAACTCTTAAACACAGTATTGCTTCCGTATTTTCTTATCGGGGTATCTTTTAAAATATATCTGCAAAGTATATCTGCCAAGAAGTTGTATCTAAATTTCACTCAGTAAATTTAATAAAAATACACAAATGTGAAAACACAAAATTAGGATAAAGCAAATTATAACCCATTAATAGAAATTAAAATCCACAAAAATCTTAAGAGCCAAGATTTTCAGTGTAATCAAAGAAAAAAATACAAAATAAAATATGAAAAATCAAATCTATAGTGTTAAATTTGTAATGGAAATATCACTGCAAAGTACTTAATTTCCTTTTCAATAGCTCTTTTGTCTCTGTCCACTAAAAAGGCCCAGAAGCAATGATATCTGAGTAGCAATAAGCATACCTAGCACCTAGATTTTGCTTTCTAATTATTGTTTCCCATGGAAAAGAACCAGAACTATTTAGAGAAAGGACTGATTCCAAGTCTGAGGTTTGGAGGGTACCAGGGAATCTCGGCACAAGGAAGTGATCAAGGATCTATTACAGTCATGTCAAGAATGGATAATGGAGGGCCAGCCCTATGATATAGTGGTTAAGTTTGTGTGCTCCGCTTAGGCTGCCTGGAGTTCACTGGTTTGTATCTTGGGCGCAGACCTACACACCGCTTATCAAGCCGTGCTGTGGCAGGCATCCCACATAAAATAGAGGAAAACGGGCACAGATGTTAGCTCAGGGGCAGTCTTCCTCAGCAAAAAAGAGCAGGATTGGCAACAGATGTTAGCTCAGGTCTAATGTCCTTCACCAAAAAAAAAAAGAAAAAAAAGAATGGATAATAGAGCCAGCTTGAAGGACCATCCATTGTCAAAATTGGAATAAATATAACAGTAAAAATAATCATGACAGTAATTAATTGTAACCCATTAATATAAATTAAAATCCCTAAGTCCATAGTGATTTTCAAACAAAAGAAAGAGAATAAAAAGGAAGACTTTTTTTACAGAAAAAACCCTGCTAATAAACATTGAAGGAAAAATATTTTGTAAAATTACCATTTTGCAAACCCATAATATTGTAGTTGTTTAAAAATGTATCACTAATGAATGCTAAAACCGTTAGTTGAGAAGTGGTTGGGGAAAGAGGATTCACAGATTTCTTACTAATTACAAGGGGAAAAGCGGAAGATCACAATGGAGTAGTCACTATATCAGCCAAGTGATTAAATTCAGAATCTCTAATAGTAGGATAATCTGATGTGACATATTAAGAAATACACAGCATCACCTATAAAATATTCTTGCAAAAGAGAGAGTGTGTGTAATGAAAAACTCAGTTCAGTCTACCTCTTGCGTAGGGAAAAACCCAGTTCTTTTCTCCCGTGTTTCTTTTCTATGCATCTCCTTAAGTACTTCCACAGAATACTTCACTTATGACACTTCTGGTCACCATATGTGGGGCTTTTTCACCCCACACCAACAAGCAATTAACTGACATCAGCTGGGTGTTCTACAATTTAACTCAATTCTGACACTATCTACCTGGGGATAGTGTCAGATCCCGAGGGGTAAGGCCTCAGTCCCACAAAACTGCTCCCACTCCACTTCAGATGCCCATCACAAAGAGTAGATCCCTAGGTTACCCAAAACTTCTGTCTGATTTTGCTATAAATTGGAGGTTCTCATGACCCCCTCCTCAAGTTGGATTAGTTTTCTAGAGCAACTCACAGAACTCAGGGAAACACTTAATGTTTTGTTGTTAGTGCTGTCAAGTCAATTCTGACTCCCAGCAACCCTGTGTACAGCAGAGAAGAACCCTGCCTGGTCTTTTTGCGCCATCCTCTCACCTTCCAGCGCTATATCAGACAATGCCCCACTGCTCTTCTTAGCCAATTTCATGGCTTTCATGGTTTTCACGGCCAATATTTTCGGAAGTGGGTGGACAAGTCCTTCCTAGTCTGTCTCAGTCTGGAAGCTCCACTGAAACCTGTACACCCTGGGTGACTCTGCTGGTATTTGTAATACCAGTAGCATAGCTTTCAGCATCCCAGTAACTCACAGCGGCCGCAGTATGACAACAGACAGATGGTGGTGGAGCTCTCTGAGCAAGAAATGAACCTGGGCTGCAGCGATGAGGGCACTGAATCTTAACCACTAGGTCACTAGGGCTGGCTACTTAAGTTTACTAGTTTATTAAAGGATATAATAAATGATGCAGATGAACATCCAAATGAAGAGATAAATACAGTGAGGTCTGGGAGAGTCCCAAGCACAGGAGCTTCTGTCCCCGTGGAGTTGGGGTGTGTCACCCTCCTGGTACATGAATGTGTTTGCCCACCTGGAAGCTCTCCAAACCCCTACTACTGGGATTTTATGGAGGCTTCTTCACATAGGCATGATCAATTGTTAATTCCATTTCCAGCTTTTTTCTTGTCTCTGGAAAATGGAGGGCAGGCTGAAAATTCTAACCTTCTAATTACGGCTTAGTCTTGCTGGTGACCAGCCTCCATCCAGGAGTCACACAGAAGTCCACCCAGAATCATTTCATTAGTACAAAAGATACTAATTAGAAGCCCTAGTGCTCTGATCACTTATGAATTTACAAAAGTTTCAGGAGCCCAGTGTCAGAAACAGAGTCAAAGACCAAATATTAGAACAAGAGATGCTCCTAGTGCTCTGATCACTTAGGAAATTACAAGGATTTAGGAGCTCTGTCCCAGAAGCCAGGGGGCAGAGACCAATATGTGTATTTTCTATTATGTCATAGAGAGAGAGAGAGAAAAAATGTTTAACCTGAAGCTGATTTACTTAAGCTTGTGGAAAATACAGCATGCATTGCTTAACAACAGAGATATGTTCTAAGAAATGTGTCATTAGGTGGTTTCATTGTTGTGTGAACATCATAGAGTTACACAAACCTAGATGGTATTGTAGGTAGGTACAATAGGTAGGTATAGTGTGTGGGTACCAGTACTAAGATTAGTACACTATCCAGTACTAATCTTATGGGACCACTGTCATATATGTGATCTGTCATTGAACGAAACATCACTATGCAGCATATGATGGTATAGGGGATAGAGGAAAATGCTGAGATGTAGCAAGATGAAACAATCAGCCAAATTCAGATTACGAGACATCCTACAAAAATAATATCCTAGATTCTTCAAAAATGCAGTGTCAAAAAGCAATGGAGGGGAGTCAGCATCATGGCAGAGTGAGCCTACCCTTGAACTCTTCCCCCGATAAGATACAACAAAAGGAACAGTCACAGACCAACAATGGAATCCCAGACAGTGAAAAGCTAGATCGGAAAGATCCACACTGCCGCACATCTGAGAGTGGAACGTGCTGGGCCCCCGAAGGAAGTGGGGAGAGGTAAGGAGAACTCTTCTCCCTCCCCATCAGATCAGCAATCCCATCCACGCGGCTCCCAGAGAGGGGGGAGGGGTGGCCCTCACGAGGAAACCGTAGCTCTTCTGGCTCCCTCAGCCAGTGGGAAACTCCCACACAGAGGACTCAGAAGAGCCACAGGGCTACCATCAACATCTGAGCACACCAGAGAGCAGATAAGGAGGGGTGAATGAGAAGCCACCCACGCCAGGGACCCAGAGGGCAAGAAAGCTCCCCCCTCCCTGCAAACCAGACCCTGCAGCTCAGCCGACCAGCCAGACCAAGCGATCCGCGGCAGACCAGACCAAGGCAGACCAGACCAAGCGATCCATGGCAGACCAGATCAAACGACTGGACCCGTGGATCGCAGCAGGGAGAAAAAAAGAAAAAAAAACTGCGGATCGCAGCAGAAAAACCACGGCAGAGCGCAGGGGGCCTAGACTACACAGCCTTTTACCACCACACAGTGGCGGCGGGTGGAAATTGCAACCAGAGATTTCCAGGATGAGGAAAAACAAAGCCAACACAGGAACCACAATGCAAAGATATATGAAATCACCAGACCAGAAGCAAAATGACAAGCACCCAGAAACCAACCCCGAAGACACAGAAATCCATAATCTAAATGACAGATTTCAAAATAGCTATCATAAAAACACTCAACGAAATACGAGACAACACAAACAATTCAATGAGATTAGGAGTTTCTTCACAAAAGAGATTGAAATCATAAAGAAAAACCAATCAGTGCTGATGGAGATGAAGAACACAACAGAGGAGATAAAGGAGAATCTGGAATCTTTAAAGAAAAGAGCTGACAATATGGAGGAAAGAACTAGCATTTTAGAGGATAGGAATACAGATATGCTCCAGATGGAAGAGGAGAGAGAACTAAGACTAAAAAGAAATGAAGAAAGACTCCGAGAAATATCTGACTCTATTAGGAAATGTAACATAAGAATTATAGGTATTCCTGAGGGAGAAGAGAGGGAAAGAGGAACAGAGCCTATTCAAGGAAATAATAGCTGAGAACTTCCCAAATCTGGGGAAGAAGGAGGAAATACCAGGAGGTGAAGCCAGCAGGTCACCTAAATATATTAACAGACAAAGGCCCTCTCCATGACACCTAGTGGTAAGGTTAGCCAGAGTCAATGACAAAGAAACAATATTAAGGGCAGCTAGACAAAAACAAAAAATAACATACAAAGGAACTCCCATCAGGCTCTCAGTGGATTTCTCAACAGAAACTTTACAGGCTAGGAGAGACTGGAATGATATATTCAAAATACTGAAAGACAAAAACTTACAGCCAATAATACTCTATCCAGCAAAAATATCCTTCAAATATGATGGAGAAATAGTAACTCTCCCAGATAAACAAAAACTAAGGGAGTTCATGGCCACGAGACCCCCACTACAAGAAATACTCAAGAAGGCCCTTAGGCCTGAAAAAAAGAAGAGAAAGGGAATACAAAGCTTGGAGCAAGGAGAAAAATAGGTAGATAAACTCAGAAAAATAGTAGATCTTTACCGGAATAGGTTAGCAACCACTTAAATACTAAAATCAAAGATCAAAGGAAGGAACTCACCAAAAAGAAATTTAACCTCATCACTGTAAACACGAAGCCACAACACAAGAGAGAATAAGGTATAACAAGAACGACTTAGAAGGGGAAGAGGAAAGTGATTGAATTGACTTAGTATAAGGAAATAGGAGGCCATCAGATAATGGACTATATCATACACAAGATTTTTCACCCAAACCTCAAGGTAACCACTAAACAAATAATCAAAACAAAACCACATATGATGAACAAAGAGAAAACTAGAAGAGTCATAAGACAGAACAACCAAACTGAATTGGCAGTCCAAAACAAATGGGACAAGAAACAAAGGAAATGCAAAAGAACCAGAAAATAGGTGACAAAACAGCAACATTAAGCCCTCATATATCAATAATTACCCTAAATGTAAATGGATTGAGCTCTCCAATCAAAAGATACAGAGTGGCAGGATGGATTAAAAAGCAAGACCCAACAATATGCTGCCTTCAGGAAACACATCTCAGCACTAAAGACAAGCACAGGCTCAGAGTGAAAGGATGGAAGACAATACTCCAAGCTATTGGCAAACAAAAGAAAGCAGGTGTTGCCATACTCATATCAGACAAAGTAGACTTCAAGATAAAACAGGTTAAGAAGGACAAAGAAGGGAAATATATAATGATAAAAGGGACACTCCACCAAGAAGACATATCACTTATAAATATATATGCACCCAACATAGGAGCACCAATGTACGTAAAGCAACTATTAACAAACCTGAAAGGAGACATTAACAACAACACAATAATAGTAGGGGATCTTAACACTCCACTTACATCAATGGATAGATCATCCAGACAAAAAGTCAAAAAGAAATAGTAGACTTAAATGAAAAAGTGGACGAGATGGACCTAGTAGACATATAGAGAGCACTCCATCCAAAAACAGCTGACTACACATTCTTCTCAAGCGCACATGGAACATTCTCTAGGATAGACCATATGTTGGGAAACAAAGCAAGCCTCAATAAATTTAAAAAGATTGAAATCATAACAAACATCTTTTCAGACCATGAGGCTATGAAACTGGAAATGAATCATGAAAAAAAAACTGGGAAAGTGACAAAAATGTGGAGATTAAACAACATGCTACTGAACAACCAATGGATCATTGATGAAATTAAAGGAGAAATCAAAAACTATCTGGAAACAAACAAAAATGATAATATGCCATATCAAACCATATGGAATGAAGCAAAAGCCATCCTGAGAGGGAAACTCATAGTGATACAAGCCCACCTTAACAAACAAGAAAAAGCCCAAATAGGCAACCTTAAATTACACCTAACAGAACTAGAAAAAGAAGAACAAACAAAGCCAAAAGTCAGCAGAAGGAGAGAAATAATAAAAATCAGAGCAGAAATAAATGAAATTGAGACCAAAAATCAGTAGAAAGGATAAATGAAACAAAGAGTTGGTTCTTTGAGAAGATAAACAAAATCGACAAACCCTTAGCCAGGCTTACTAAGAAAAAAAGAGCAAAGGCTCAAGTAAATAAAATTAGAAATGAAAGAGGAGAAATTACAACAGATACCATGGAAATACAGAGGATTATAAGAGAATACTATGAGAAATTATATGCCAACAAATTGGACAATCTAGAAGAAATGGATAAATTCTTAGACTCATACAACCTCCCAAAACTGAACCAAGAAGAAATGGAGAATCTGAAGAGACCAATCACAAGTAAAGAGATTGAAATAGTAATCAAAAACCTCCCCAAAAATAAAAGTCCAGGACCAGATGGCTTCTCTGGTGAATTTTACCAAACATTCAAAGAAGATTTAATACCCATCCTTCTCAAACTATTCCAAAAAATAGGGGAAGATGGAACACTTCCTAAATCATTCTACGAGGCCAACATCACCCTGATACCAAAGCCAGACAAAGACAATACAAAGAAAGAAAATTACAGGCCAATATCGCTGATGAACATTAATGCAAAAATCCTCAACAAAATATTGGCAAACCGAATACAACAATACATTAAAAAGATCATACACCATGATCAAGTGGGATTTATACCAGGGATGCAGGGATGGTTCAACATCCGCAAATCAATCAACGTGATACATCACATCAACAAAACAAAGAATAAAAACCACATGATCATCTCAATAGACGCAGAGAAGGCACTTGACAAGATACAACATCCATTTATGATAAAAACTCTCAACAAAATGGGAATAGAAGGAAAGTACCTCAACATAATAAAGGCTATTTATGAGAAACCCACAGCCAATATCATACTCAACGGGGAAAGACTGAAAGCCATTCCCCTGAGAACAGGAATGAGGCAGGGCTGCCCACTCTCACCACTCCTGTTCAACATAGTACTGGAGGTTTTGGCCAGAGCAATTAGGCAAGAAAAAGGAATAAAAGGAATCCAAATAGGTAATGAAGAAGTGAAACTCTCACTATTTGCAGATGACATGATTGTATATATAGAAAACCCTAAAGAATCTGTTGGAAAACTATTAGAAACAATCAACAACTACAGCAAAGTTGCAGGGTACAAAATCAATCTACAAAAATCAGTTGCATTTCTGTATGCTAATAATGAACTAACAGAAAGAGAGCTCAAAAAGATAACACCATTTACAATTGCATCAAAAAGAATAAAATACCTAGGAATAAATCTTACCAAGGAGATGAAGGACCTATACAATGAGAACCACAAGACATTATTGAAAGAAATCCATGATGACATAAAGAAATGGAAAGATATCCCATGCATGTGGATTAGAAGAATAAACATAGTTAAAATGTCTATATTACCTAAAGCAATCTACAGATTCAATGCAATCCCAATCAGAATCCCAATGACATTCTTCACAGAAATAGAAAAAAGAATACTAAAATTTATATGGGGCAACAAAAGACCCCGAATAGCTAAAGAAATCCTAAGAAAAAAGAAGAAAGCAGGAGGCATCACAATCCCTGACTTCAAAACATACTACAAAGCAATAGTAATCAAAACAGCATGGTACTGGTACAAAAACAGACACACAGATCAATGGAACAGAATTGAAAGCGCAGAAATAAAACCCCACATATATGGACAGCTAATTTTCGACAAAGGTGCTAAGAACATACAATGGAGAAAAGAAAGTCTCTTCAATAAATGGTGTTGGGAAAACTGGACAGTCACATGCAAAAGAATGAAAGTGGACCATCTGCTATCACCATTCACAAAAATTAACACAAAATGGATCAAAGACCTGAAGGTGAGACCTGAAACTATAAAACTCATAGAAGAAAATATAGGCAACACACTATTTGACATTGGTTATAAAGGAAACTTTTCAGATGACATGCCTACCCAGACTAGGGAAACTAAAGAAAAAATAAACAAGTGGGACTTTATCAGATTAAAGAGCTTCTATAAGACAAACGAAACCAGAATCAAGATGAACAGACAACCCACCAGCTGGGAGAGAATATTTGCAAAACATACATCTGACAAGGGGTTGATCTCCATAATATATAAAGAACTCACACAACTGAACAACAAAAAAACAAACAACCCGATCAAAAAATAGGCAGAGGAAATGAAGAGACACTTCTCCAAAGAAGACATACAGATGGCCAATAGGCACATGAAAAGATGTTCAACATCACTAATCATCAGGGAAATGCAAATCAAAACAACACTAAGATACCACCTCACGCCCATTAAAATGTCTATAATCACCAAGACAAAAAACAACGTGTTGGAGAGGATGTGGAGAAACAGGAACCTTCATACACAGCTGGTGGGAATGCAAACTGGTGCAGCCTCTATGGAAAACGGTGTGGAGATTCCTCAAAGACTTAAAAATAGAGATGCCCTATGACCCAGCCATCCCACTACTGGGAATCTATCCAACGAGCCTGAAATCAACAATCCAAAGAGGCTTATGCACCCCTATGTTCATTGCAGCATTATTCACCATAGCCAAGAAGTGGAAGAACCTAAGTGTCCCTCGACTGAAGATTGGATTAAGAAAATGTGGTATATATATACAATGGAATACTACTCAGCCATAAAAAAAGACAAAATGGTCCCATTTGCAACAACATGGATGGGCCTGGAACGTATTATGTTAAGTGAAATAAGCCAGAAAGAGAAAGACGAACACTCTATTATCTCACTCATATGTGGAATATAAACCAACACATGGACAGAGAAAACTATACTGTGGTTACCAGGGGCAGTGGGGGTGGGGGGTGGGCACAAGGGGTGAAGGGAGTCATATATATGGTTATGGACAAACAAAAATGCACAACCCAAAATTTCACGATGTTAAAAACCATTAAAACATCAATTAAAAAAAAAAAGCAATGGAGGGAAAGTTCCAGACTAAAAGAGCCTAAAGAGATATTAACCACAAATGTATAAAGCCAGATTGGACATAAGTTAAATAAATAAATAAGGGCTACAAAGACATTAGTACAACATTTGGGAAATTTTGTATGTGTACTAGATATTAGATGATATGGAATTATTGATAATTACTTTTCTTAGTCCCGATAATAGTAGCATAGTCCTGGAAGAAATTGTCCTTATTTTCAGGAAACGCATGGTTAGTATTTAGAGGTGAAGTTTCTTGATGTCTACAATTTATTTTAAATGAAAAAGGTAAATGGAGGAGAGATACAGAGAGGAAAAAAATATGGTAAAATATTGCTAGTTTTTTTCCTAATATTGTATGGACACCCAGGCAGGCCCATGAGTTTTCTGGTCATTCCCAAATAACAAAAAGTCCTTCAGTCCCTTTAGTCCCAAAGGGTACTCTCAATTCAGTAACAGCTGGAGTAATCAAAACTTCCAACTTATTTTAAAGTAAAACCATCTCTCTCCTCCTCTAGACAGACCAGCCTCAATCATGGAAAAGGAGATCCCGAGTAGAGATTTCTTTGTCATTTTCCCCAGTTCTACTCATCCCTATTCACAGGCTTACCTGGGGCAGAGGTCAAGGGCAGGGCAGGGGGAATGTGATGAGGCAGTGGGGACGTATTGCCTTTCACTGAGTGGTATTTTCTTTAAGCATGGCAAGTTTTTAAAGTTAACTCTCAGTGGGGGCACATGTGTGGGTTTGTAAAAACTCTGCCACCTTTTTTGCAATTCTCTCCTTGCTGGCAAATGCACCTCTTCTGGCTCTTCATTCCTCCCTCAGCCCTAGGAGGATTTAACATTTAACATCTCCCTCTTTCTACTGAGGTTTTCTCACCCCCCCTAAGATAATTCCAGAATCAATGTCTCCCTCTCTCACTTCCTCCCTCTTTCCCTTTCTCTCTCTCTCTTTCCCTACATACCTTCTCTTTGTCGCTCTCCCTTAACCTGGCCACATTTGATCCCGGGAAACCATTAACTATGTCTTGATAAACTCTGGACATTTGAGCAGTTTTCATTGCAGCAAATCTTTGTTCTGCATGAGAACAACTAGCCAGCCACAATCTCTAGCTTTTCTATCTTTCAGGCATCACTGGACACCAATGTACCAGCATCCCAGCTCTAGGGGACACAAATCAAGCTTTCAACTAGTCCCATTGAAGCCTCTCTCCTTACACTTGAAATTAGGGAAAGCTCCTCCACCTCTCCTCCATGGTAGGGAGGGGTAGGGACATGCTAGAGGAAGCACACAGTAGTCTGACAAATCTTTCCTAAGACTCTTCTAATCTACAGCAAATTCTCTCAACCTCTCAAATCTCTTTTATAGACCAGAGGTGGTTGGTCCCCTAAGGGTTACAAGACTGGTCCTCGGCCACCTTATTAGCAAGTCCTGCTTTGGTCATCTGGCACCACATGCCTCTCTTTGGCCACATGGGCATGGTTGACAGCTGTTCTCTTGGGGTTTAAACAAAACCTGAGACAGGAAGATTCCTAATAACATCTTTTTTATAATAATATATTTATCCTCTCATTTAATTCTAAATGATCAAATTAAAATGAAATGGAGTACATCATTATACTTCTATTTCTGCATAGATTACATCATGTTCACCACCAAAATACTAATTACAACCCATCACCACACACATGTGCCGAATTATCCCTTTCGCCCTCCTCCCTCTCCCCTTCCCCTCTGGTAACCACCAATCCAATCTCTGTCTCTATGTGTTTGTTTATTGTTGTTGTTATCTACTACTTAATGAAGGAAATCATAGGGTATTTGCCCTTCTCCCTCTGACTTATTTCACTTTGCATAATACCCTCAGTGTCCATCCATGTTGTCACAAGTGGTTGGATTTCATAATTTCTTATGGCTGAGTAGTATTCCATTGTGTATATATACCATATCTTCTTTATCCATTCGTCCCTTGATGGGCACTTAGGTTGCTTCCAAGTCATACACACCGCTCATCAACACATGTTGTGGCAGGCATCTCATATATAAAATAGAGGAAGATTGGCACAGATGTTAGCTCAGGGACAATGTTCCTCACAGAAAAAAAAAAAAAGAGAGAACATTGTAATGAAATCCATAAAGCCATCATCCAGCCTCAACAATTATCAAGTCCTGGGCAAGCTAGTTTCATTTGTACTCTTACCTATTGGCCCACAACTGGACTATGAAGGAAATTCCAGATACTATATAATTATATTCATATGTATTTTAGCATGTATTTCTTAAAGAAAGAACTCTGTTTAGAAACATAACCACAGTACAAATATCACACCTAAAAAAAAAAATAAAATGGAATGAGGGGGTAGGAGAATGGATACTAACTAGGCTTTCATTTAATGAGCTCATCTTTCCAAGTCAGACTCTGCTTGCCCTATAACTTTGGAATTATTTTAGGTTTGTTAGTATTGGCCTGAACTGGACAGAATAAAAAATCTCTGCCTCAGTCAGTAGTTCCAATTGTCCTTCTGAGGTTTTCAAAGAGCTCAAAATAAACCCTTAAGAGAACAACAGCACATTTTGAAATAGTATGCTCTCTTATATGTTCATCTATATTAGAGCAATTTTGAATTTTACAAAAAGTCAATTATTTATTCTTAAATTTTAGAACCCAATTATAAAATATAGATAATCAAAGAGAAAAAATAGCATCATTTTAGGGAGAACTATTGCTAAAATATTCATTTATAATCTTTCAAATTTTATCAAGTTATGCAGTTATTATTTATGTTTATATGTATATATGTACATATATATGGTTTATAGAAATTTTTTTTACTTACTGCTATATATCAAACATCTATATAGATAAGCATGCATCTACGTCATTATGTTTTGTGGTTATATTATAGTCTTATGAAAGGATATTCCAAAATTTATTAATCAGTGGCCATTGAAGTTGTTTTTAGATTTGAATATTAAAAAACAATAACTATGAACATCCTTGTATAGATATCTTTGAATATTTGATTAATTATTTTCTCACTCTAATTACTAGAAATGTTGGTCCAGTAGGAAAGCACATTTTTAAGATTTAGGTCTATATTGTTGAATCTTTCCTCAGCATAGCTATGCCAATTAATAATACCACCCCTGCCAGGCAAAAGCTTCACCATCTCACTACCACTGGGCATCTTCGTTCTTTCACTTTGGCTAAAGTAATGAGATCCAATCACAAAGCTACCCTGTTACTATTTCAACTTATGTTTATCTTATTATTAATAGAGTTGAATTTCTTTACAAATGTCATTACCCATTGTTATTTCTTTATAAATTTTCCATTCTTGACCCCAGCCCAATTTCTTATCGGTTAGTAAGGGTCCTTTGTATCTTAAGAAACTTAACCAACATTTTGTTAGAACCATTTTGAAAAGTATATAATAAGCATTTTTTCAAATATATTGCCATTTTGATTTTGAATGATCTAAAAGTTTTTCTGTAATCAGTCAGGCCCAGTTAGCCTGATTGAAGAGTATTACATAATTCAGCAAAGGCAGAGAAGCAGGCTGACAATTGATCTCAGAGGCTAGAGGGATAGAGAAATTTTTAGGGGAAAAAATCCCAAAACATGAGCAATCTTCTACTCTAAAGCTTTTATCTTGTAAATGAAGATATATAAATTTGAGGTTGTTAGGTTTAAACCTTAGGTCTCAGATTACATAGTTTGTTCTTGCCAGAGCAAAGACTTATGACCCTTGTGTCAATTTCTTTCCACCAGCCCATTTTTCTCAAATTTGGCTGCACATCCGAAACACCTGAGGAGCTATTTAAAATAACCCATGCAAAGAGGTAGCACATGATCTACCATCTGTCTTGTGTGTCATGATAAAAGAATTGTAAACAATTATCCTAAATAAACTCTTAGGTTTCCTCTTAGCTGTCCTTCTTAACGGTCTTGGAAAAAGTGAAGTTTGGTATTTGCCACAAAGACAAGGAGATAAGAAGACTCCAAATCTCCACCCTTTGTCTCATCAACTTTCCCAGGTATTTCAAAACACGGTTTTAAGAGATGGTTCCACGGAAGGATAAAATGGCTTCCTGAGCATCCAGAGTTAGTCAAGGACCGCTTTTTATGGATCTTTCGGCACATCTCAACATCACTACCACCCTACTTGTCTAGGATTTCGCCTGCAGCTCAGATGGTTGACGAAGCAGTTCACGGGTTATCTCAAGAAAGGAGAATTTCAGTTAGATTGGCGAGTTCAAGATGAGAGTCAGGCTATCAGTAAGAATACACAAGTTGTTAAAGGTCAGGTTAATGATGAAGGTTGGCAAAAGACCTCGCAAATGAAAAATTCCAGCTAATTATTTCAGCTGAATTGGTCTTTCTCTCTTGGTCTTCATGTCACAATGAAGTTGGTAACATTTTAAATGAAATAATATTCCAATAAAATGATGGGACTATTAGACATGTTTCATGCCTCATGCGACTAGGGTCCTAGCCATTTAAATCTCAGCAGAATGGTCTTTGGTGAAAAATGGCTTTATGAATAACGTGAATGTCTAGTTTAAAATATAGACACTTTTTCTGGTTTAATTGGCAGGAATTAATCTGGCAGGAATTAAACCTCTGAAGCATAAAACATCCAAAAACCCACACTCTTAGTATTTGGAAAAAAATCGACCTCACCACTTCTTAAATCAGAATTATTTATTTAATCTGATTCAATGCCCAATGTAAGAAAATTAATGTCACAGACTTGCATTATAACTCCCTAGAACCCCAACAATGCCTCTCTGAGTTTAAATGATAGACATGACTAACAAGTTTAAAAAAAGTTTTGGTTTTTTTTTGTGTGTGAGGAAGATCAGCCCTGAGCTAACACCCAATGTCAATCCTCCTCTTTTTGCTGAGGAGGATTGGTCCTAAGCTAACGTCCGTGCCCATCTTCCTCCACTTTATATGGGACGCCGCCACAGCATGGCTTGACAAGCGGTGTGTCGTGTACGCCCAGGATCTGGGCCGCGAACTCTGGGGCCGCTGAAGCAGAGCGCGTGTACTTAATCACAATGCTACAGGGCTGGCCCCTAAAAAGTAAGTTTTACTACTCTGTCTTCACTCACTTACTTCTTCAAAAGTTCTCTTCACTAGTGATCTGCAAAATTCAATCTCTAACCAACCATGGCAACATCTCCAGGAATGTCGAAAGCACCTCATCCCATACAACTCTGAAATTATCCAAAAATTAACTCTCCGAAGACATCACGCCCCATCTTCTGAGAGTCATTGTCTGTCGCAGCTCTGCGTATGGTTCACGAAACCCATTCTCAGGATATTCTTAGCCCTGCACCCTAACAGCCCTAAGTTTACACAAATGCTGACCTCTGACTTAAATGCAGTTTTAAGACGCCCACCTAGGGAGATCCCAGGGCCTGATCACTCAAGGATCCTGCAACACTCTAAGTCTTGTACCAAGTGTCCTTTGGGGTCTTCTAGCTTATATCCAATTAGGCCTATTACCCCATATTTTCTTCTGACTGTGCTGTTACTTCCATCCCCCAAATGCTCCCAGTTCATCCCCTCTATCAGCCTTCCTGATTGTTGTGCAATTATTATGTAAGACCACAGAGCTCGTTTGGGGTTTAGCGCTGTGGCCAATGACTTTGGCATCATGTTTGCCAGGTTTCATTTACTCTAAAGGAAATCTAGATGTACGGGAAGATTAATTCAGTTGTACTTCTTTAGCATGGGGTGCTTTAGTAAGGTAGTAAAGATCATACAGTATGATCTGCAAGAGGAGAGAATGATGAAAGCACATTTTCCATGGAGCAGGGAAATACATGTATCTTGAGAAGAGACTTATTTGGTCATGGAGGGCAACTTCAAGTCAAATGTTTCAGATACTACTGGATTCCATCTGTTCTTTTGGCAGCTGGTTAAAAATAATATTTGATGTTTTCCCTCTCCCTTGCATCCTAATTGGCAAATATTTCCTCTAATTGGTGAACAAGATCTCATATAGTATTATGCACCCAGATGATCAAAAATGTTACTTGCCACTGCTGCCATGGCTGAAGACAATGCTTAGATTATTTTTAAAAAGCACATGTATACATTGCAAGATTATTATAACAGTAAAACAATTGGAACCTGCCTAAATATTCTACAATGGTGCAGCAGCTAATTAAAGTAAGGTCCAACCACTAGATGGAATAGTGTACAGTCATTAAAACGACAACAGGAAGAATATGCTACAATGTGTAAACTGTTTGTGATAGAATGTCAAACACAAGTACACAATAGCAAGTAATAGGCAATCTCTTAATGTCAACTCCGTAAAACAGATACATAAAATATCAAATAGGTAAAAGAAGATTGTGGCTGATATTTTTATTTCATTTCCAAAACTTTCATAATATTACTTGATACTTAGTGTACTTTTTCTCTAAGCAATAGAGATCTGAGCGGTTTCAGAAGTGTTTTCACGTTGTGGCTCTCCCTTGGTACTCTCTGCCAGCCAACTCCCTTCATCACAGATGAGACTTGGTTCTACATGGGTGACCCCTAAGTCTTTTTTGAAATTAGAAATTTCAAAGAAGTATTCATCCAGCAACTGCCCCCCAAACTTCCTTGGTGAAAGGAAGCAGCTCAAACAACATATCACATATCTCAATAGTCTGTTGTTTTGAATATACTCTGTAGATTTGACTTTGAAGCATGTACATAGTTTACATAATTATAAAATATAATTTAAATTGAAAAATAAATCCATAAATTTTAAAAGTAATAGGAAATAAATAAATCTAGCTACATATCTAATGGGTGGCATTACTATAGAGAGAGGAATCACTCCAAATGATCATAAAACACAGTATCTTCACTGTACATCTGTAGTGAGTTATACCTTAGGGACAAAAAGAACTTGGAAAACAATAAGTCACAAACCATTTTGGCATAATAATATTGTTGGTGGTAGTTTTATAATGTGTATTTTATATGTAGTGTGGGCTAAAGCAAAGTGACTACATTTGATTTGTTGAGAACCAGAATTTTCGATGTCGGACTAAGGAAATGAAGGATTGGTGGAAGTAAATTAAAATTCTATATCCCTGAGTTTGAATTGGAGTCATTAGTATAAACTCATGTGTATTTTATTTTATTTTTTTAAATCTCCTTTGCTCTGTCAGTGAAAAGACCTAGAGATAATCACCAACACATTAGCAATAAGCATTCTTAATTCCTAGATCTTAGTCTCTGGAGAAATTTTACTTTTTACTAAAAGAACCAGGGCTTCTTGGAAAACTGGGGAATCTCAGGTCTGCAGCAGGAAATACAACAGAAGAGCTTAGAGGAGTACCTTATATATCAGAAAGGAAGCTCCCAACAGTATTAAAGTGCCAACTTGAATTAGCTCCCACTGAGCAAAGATGGGAAAAGGGCTTCTGTAAGATTAGCAAGTGCAATGATTTATAACACATCAAATGTTTCTCAATCCATTAGTTTATAATGATCTTTTTAAAAAACCCATTGATTATTTTTGGAGACTATTAAGGTATCAACTCATGATTTTGAAAGCTGGTAAATAAAAGTATCAAGCATTTATCCTGTTGTATCTCAGGGTAACCAAATAGTTGATAAGGAGAAGGTTTCTCTTTATAGAAGTATCTCAGCTTAAATGAAGAAGAAATGATAGAATTAGATTACCACCGTTTTGCAAGTCTTACATAATGGTTACTAATGACTGATAATATCACAAAATGAGAGACAAAACAACATAAAGTACCTCCTAATGAAACATACACAACACTGTCTGTGAAACAATCTCGCCTAACAAGGCATATTTAAATCTCATCCAGCCTCTAGATCTAACCAACAATTGACAGAAAATATTGGGGCCAGAAGACACCTCAGAAATGCAGTAAGCAAAATCCATAAGCTGGGAAACTATGGGACACACAACTGGGTGCCTTCAACAACACAAAAGCAAAATAGCAATTGCAAAGAAACAAAAAGAGATGAACAGATGAAGAAAGATATTAGAGATAAATTTAAAAACTACAATACAAATCTTATTTGAATTCTGATTCAAACAAATTGAACATTTCAACCAAAAATTGGATATTCAAAAATATTATAGAATTATTGTTAATTCTTTTTTGGGTGTGATAAAAGTATTGGGATATGCTTTTTAAAAAGGAGTCCTTATCTCTTGGAGATGCATGTTTGATTATTTACAAATGAAATTATATTTCTTTGAAATTTGCTTCAAACCAACCCAAAGAGCAAGGGAAGTAAGTGGGAGGATAGATGAAACGAGATTGACATGAGTTGATAACTACTGAAGGGATGATGGGGGTTCATTATAGTATTGTTATACTACACTATTTTTGTTATGCTCAATATTTTCATTAAGGAGTTCAACAAAGTCTGATACTTATTAACTAAGCCAACAACTTTTAAAATGGACATCAACATAGTCATCATATTGTATAACACTTTTATAATGCAGACATCTTATTTACTCATCAATATACATATAGGAAAGCACCACATACCACCTAATACATATAGGGGTCTATAAATGTCTTTTTAAGTTAAAGAATCCACCAGAAAACTTTTAGAAGTAATAAACGAATATGGGAAAGTTGCAGGATACAAAATCAACATACAAAAATCAGTCGCATTTCTGTACACTAACAACGAAGTAGCAGAAAGAGAAATTAAGAATACCATCCCATTTACAATTGCAACAAAAAGAATAAAATACCTAGGAATAAACTTAACCAAAGAGGTGAAAGATCTGTACACCGAAAACTATAAAACATTTCTGAAAGAAATTGAAGAAGACACAAAGAAATGGAAAGATATTCCGTGCTCTTGGATTGGAAGAATTAACATAGTTAAGATGTCCATACTTCCTAAAGCCATCTATAGATTCAATGCAATCCCTATCAAAGTTCCAACAACATTTTTCACAGAAATAGAACAAAGAATCCTAAAATTTATATGGAACAACAAAAGACCCCGAATAGCTAAAGGAATCCTGAGAAAAAGAACAAAGCTGGAGGTATCACACTCCTGATTTCAAAATATACTACAAAGCTATAGTAACCAAAACAGCATGGTACTGGCACAAAAACAGACACACAGATCAATGGAATAGAATCGAAAGCCCAGAAATAAACCCACACATCTATGGACAGCTAATCTTTGACAAAGGAGCCAAGAACATACAATGGGGAAAAGAAAGTCTCTTCAACAAATGGTGTTGGGAAAACTGGATAGCCATATGCAAAAAAATGAAAGTAGACTCTTACCTTACACCATACACAAAAATTAACTCCAAATGGATTAAAGACTTGAATGTAAGACCTGAAACTGTGAAAGTTCTAGAAGAAAACATAGGCAGTACGCTCTTCGACATCAGTCTTAGCAACATCTTTTCAAACACCACATCTGACCGGGCAAGAGAAACAATAGAAAAAATAAACAAATGGGACTACATCAAACTAAAAAGCTTCTGCACAGCAAAGGAAACCATCAACAAAACGAAAAGACAACCTAACAATTGGGAGAAGATATTTGCAAACCATACTTCTGATAAGGGCTTAATCTCCAAAATATATAAAGAACTCATGCATCTCAACAACAAAAAAACTACCAACCCAATCAAAAAATGGGCAAAAGACCTGAACAGACATTTCTCCAAAGAAGATATACAGATGGCCAACAGACACATGAAAAGATGTTCAAAATCACTAACTATCAGGGAAATGCAAATCAAAACTACAATGAGATATCACCTGACGCCCGTCAGAATGGCTATAATTAACAAGACAGGAAACAACATGTGTTGGAGAGGTTGTGGAGAGAAGGGAACTCTCATACACTGCTGGTGGGAGTGCAAACTGGTGCAGCCACTATGGAAAACAGTATGGAGATTCCTCAAAAAATCAACGATAGAACTACCATATGATCCAGCTATTCCACTGTTGGGTATTTATCCAAAGAACTTGAAAACACCAATTTGCAAAGGTACATGCACCCCTGTGTTCATTGCAGCCTTATTCACGATAGCCAAGACTTGGAAGCAACCTAAGTGCCCATCAAGGGACGAATGGATAAAAAGCTGTGGTATATATACACAATGGAATACTACTCAGCCATAAGAAACGTGAAATCCAGCCATTTGTGACAACATGGATGGACATTGAGGGCATGATGCAAAGTGAAATAAGTCAGAGGGAGAAGGTCAAATACCGTATGATTTCCTTCATTAAGTAGTAGATAATAACAACAATAAACAAACACATAGGGACAGAGATTGGATTGGTGGTTACCAGAGGGG
This sequence comes from Ceratotherium simum simum, assembly GCF_057802395.1. Taxonomy (NCBI): domain Eukaryota; kingdom Metazoa; phylum Chordata; class Mammalia; order Perissodactyla; family Rhinocerotidae; genus Ceratotherium; species Ceratotherium simum. Next base: position 15,491,565 of record NC_141908.1, read on the forward strand.
AAGGGGGGAGGGAGGAGGGTGAAAGGGATAATTGGGTACATGTGTGTGGTGATGGGTTGTAATTAGTATTTTGGTGGTGAACATGATGTAATCTATGCAGAAATAGAAGTACAATGATGTACACCTGAAATTTTTACAATGTTATAAACCAATGTTACTGCAATAAACAAAAAATTAAAAAAAAAAAATTTGAGATAAGAATTATTAATCACATTTCAAAAGGAGAAATCACTAAATTGCAGATGGGGCCTGGAATCAGACAATTCTGACTCCATACCATGCCACTCCTATACTTTAATATTCATATGATAATTCAGGAGCAATTCTGAAACTAAACTGTATTATACCACTAGTCTGCAAAAAAAATTCAATTACTGCAAAAAAAAAAAAAAAACACACTTCAATTATTCCCTATGCCCCAGAGCATGAAATTTAAGCACCCCTTCAGACCTAATGTGGCCAGCTCATCATTACCTGAATTTACCAAACTCTTCTACGGCTCCAGAATTTTGACCCATCAGTCTTTCCCTAGAGAGGTTACTCACATTTTTCCATTTAGTGAACTTCTATTCATCCTTAATGATCTACCTAAAATTATCCTGTCTTGGTGAAGACTTCTCTAGTGCCAAGACAGAGCTAGCCATTCCCTGTTCAATACTTCCATAGTTCTGTGAACGGATATATCCATTCACAGAACATATATATTCACAGTGTAATAATAACTACCATTTACAAAATATATATCAGGCACCAGTCACTATTTAAAGTGCTTTATCTATATTAAACTGAGGAAATGAGGAAACTAAGGCCCTTCTTTGATGGACTGAATCAATTTTATTTGTCTTTTATTTTAAATACCAAATAGAGCAGAGCACATAGTAATTGCTTAGTAACTATTTGTTGAATTGGACTGTTTGGGAAATTTTAATCACTAATTTAAATAACTTATTTAAAGCAAAGATATTCCTCAACAGAAATTTTTAGATAACATAACAAAAAAAGTTTAGATTGAATTAACTCTTGTGATTTAGATCCATTTATTGGAACAGATTGATACTTTGACTTTTCTCAGAAAAAAACCAAAAGTAGTTATTTGTGCTATGTAGCTCTCCACTGACCCATTTGCTTGGTTATTTTTGCTGTTGTGAGGCTTTTTACAAAAGATAAAAAAAAAAAAAAAAAAAAAAAAATGTTGCCACTTTTTTTGGTTGAATAAGGTCAGGAAAGGTTTTGACCAGACTTGGGTGTTTCTCAAAATCTCAATTGAAAATCAGTTTTATAAAAATGCCTCAAATTGCAGGGAACTACTAGGAGTGTATGTTGGTTGACCTCAGAATACAATTTGAACAAACAATGTGTTTTCTAGTTCATCCGTTTTATATTTAGAATGTATTTGTCTTTTAAAATGAACTATGGTGCTGCTGGCAGTCGTATCATTTTGGAGGGTGTTTTAATATGCATAAAACATTGGCTGTTTCTCTAAGCACATTTCACAAGAGATTTTCTATTTGTGATAGTGTGACTACAATTATATCTGTCTTTATTTTTATCACAGACATACGATGCACATTATTCCTGCAGTGCATTTTAGTATTCAGTGCATTTTTTCTGTTTGGCTGTAAATGTCAATATGCTATCAGCCTAGGTCAGGCAAATTCCCCTTTTCTGTGAGAGGTGGAAGCTAATGAAAAGGGTTTTGACTGCTACTGTCTCCTACACAACATTTCCACTTCATTTTAGCCTGACATCCTGATGCCCTCATTTAAAACATGCCGCTTGCCTCATTCTATCCTTGTTTCATCTTGCCACCACCAAATTGTCAATCATTCTTGTAATGCCTTCCATACATGTTTGGGTTCATTTGGTTTTAGATGGCAGAACTTCAAACTTAACCAGTTGAGACAAAAATGAAAAGTTAATTCATGCATGCCCAGGCAAGTAAACCTGGTGCCCAAATCTTTCTTTTCCTGTCACCTGACTCTTGATTTCTTTCTTTTTTTTTTTTTTTTTTTGAGGAAGACCAGCCCTGAGCTAACATCCAATGCCAATCCTCCTGGTTTTTTTTTTTTTTTGCTGAGGAAGAATGGCCTTGGGCTAACATCTGTGCCCATCTTCCCCTACTTTATATGGGATGCCACCACAGCATGGCTTAACAAGCAGTGCATTGGTGCGTGCCCGGGATCTGAACGGGCGAACCCTGGGCTGCTGCAGCGGAGTGAGGGCACCTAACCGCTTGTGCCACTGGGCCGGCCCCCAGACCTTTGCTTTCTTTTCTAATGGTCTCCTTCTCAAATACTCTCTCACTTTTGGTGACAAGATGACAATTGAAAACCATGAACTCCAATCCATAGAGCTTAAATTCCTAAGAGAAAGAAGACCTTTCTATCTCAATACATATACCTGGTCAATTATACCACCTGAACTAACTACTGTGACCCAGGAAACTGGTTTTGCTGATTGTCCAGACCTAGGTCACATGCCCAACCCTGGAGTTGATGGAAAGATGTCAGCACTACTTGAAGGACACACGTTGAGAGTGGAAGTGGGATGGTCTCCCAAAGAAAAGTAGAAGAGCTGTCACCAAAAAGGGCAATGGTTTCTGGGCGAGAAGTAATAAATGTAACCTATGCAATATACAACAATCACTGAGACAATTGTAAGGTAACTCAAAAAGCAATAAATGCAGATTCAGATTACATGGGGACAATGTTCAATTCAAAAACTTACAGTGTGATTTTAGCCAGTTGATTAATTCCTTTTAAACCTCAATTTCCTTCTCTGTAAAATGGGAAAAGATAAGTTTATGAAGATCAAATAGTAAGTATAAGTAAAGTATCTGCCCCACACCACATTGTTTGCCAAATAATAGGCACTGAACAAAAGCTAATTTTCATCAAGGCCAAGGATAGGCTCATCTCACATAGGAAATCATCCTCCGCTACTCCTGTCTTTTCATCTGTACCCTCTGAAATCCTGTTGGCGTTAGAGTCCATTACACAATTTAGCACTTACTTTCACACAGGTAGTACAGCCTCGACATGCTGGATGTGAAAATACCTTGTCTTATAAACTAATTTTCAAGCTCCTTTATGCTGAGATCATTTCTTTCTGCCCTGCTCCCGCACCCAGCCCAGGACTAGCCACTCACTCTGCACAGTCTCTGGACAGGCTGAAAGGTCAAATCACATTTAGAGAATATTGGGTTACACGTACAGAAGTATGCACACGCAGAAGAGGTAGTAAATATTGAAATGATTAATTGAGGAAAGCTGTGCCTAGAAAATAAAACAGCCTCTATGCATTTATTTATTTACTTAGGGAGTGGAGGAAAGGTCAGGAGGTACAGGAGAGAGATTTAGTCACCCTGCTATCTCCGTAAGGATGGTGTGAACGCCTTTTGAAGATCCCTTGTAAATCCTATGGATTTTGTCATATGCAGTAGGATTATATGTGAATCCAGAAAAATATTAGAATTTAATATGGATATTTAAGATAATGATTCACTATAGGTAAAATAGACATTAAGAGGTTAGACTTTGAAGACAGACCTGGATTTGAGCCCAATATCCACCATTTAGAATCTATTATTTTAGGGAAATTACCTAACATTTTTGAGCCTTATAGAATTTGTAGTGAGGGACCTATACGGAAATGTAAGAATTTTAAATAAGATGGTGCAGGTAAAGGGCTTCTTCCCACACAGTTGGGAAAGCAATAAACATTGGCAAAAGTAAGATTTATGATTATGTTATTTGGGGAATGGAGAGGGCATAAATGCGATTAGGTTTGATTTAGAGAAGTTCAACATGTAAGCATTACAATTGTCTTCTTACCCTTGGGAAAAAGAACGCCACACATAATAAGCATTTGCCTAATATCCAGCTGGGCAAGTCCAATGCTGATTCTTGTTTCATTTTCCATCCTATTTCCATTGGTTTCATTTTCAGTGGAGACCAAAATCAGAGGACAGTTTAGACAAGGTTCGTCTCTTTTCTTAGAACCCCACAGGGTTTCTTATCTGTTTCCACGTTTTGGCTCACCTTTACTCAGGACCTTAATAATGGTTAAAATTGAACAATTAGATTCAATCACTGATACTCTCTTGATAGAGATATTAGATTCTTATTTTACCAATTCCACCAGATTTGAGGAACATCATGTAGTTACTGCCAAAAACAAAGCATCTAAGATATTAATGGATGCATACATATAGAGAGGAATGAGAAAATCATGGATAAGTCAGTGAGGTGCTGAATATTTGCTCAGCTGTGGCAGAGTCCATTATAAGAATAGATAAAGGAGGCTTTTGCCGTGGGTGGAAGGGGCAGGGACGCAATCTGAAGTTTTCAATTTGCCCATTAATTGGCCTAATACTTTTCTCTGAAACCTTCTGAATATACTCTTTTTTTTTTTACTTGCAATATATTTTTAATAGTATTTTGAGTAGTTTTACTGTTTTCTTTTTTTTCTGTAGGAATACTGAATATACTCTTTAAAACACAGAAATAAAACCAAATAGATATTGTGGAAGAAATGATTTTTGCTCTGTCGATTGGAAAGGGAGTTTCCAGATAATTCTTGGGGTAAAGGTGACAGGTACAATCAGGGTTTTTATAATACTCTATAATAGTTTTTTTTTCACCCATAATTAAATACTAGCTTTCTCTGTTTAATCTCAATTAAGCCATCATAATGTCAATCCATTATGATCAGTTAAATTAATGTTCTGAATAGGAGAAGCGACAATTTCAAGTAACGCAATAATTAACAGCCTCTAAGCATCATCTTTTTTTTTTTTTTGTGAGGAAGATCAGCCCTGAGCTAACATACATGCAAATCCTCCTCTTTTTGCTGAGGAAGACCGGCTCTGAGCTAACATCTATTGCCAATCCTCCTCCTTTTTTTTTTTCCCCAAAGCCCCAGTAGATAGTTGTATGTCATAGTTGCACATCTTTCTAGTTGCTGTACGTGGGACGCGGCCTCAGCATGGCCGGAGAAGCGGTGCTTCGGTGCGCTCCTGGGATCCGAACCCGGGCCGCAGGTAGCGGAGCGCGCGCACTTAACCACTAAGCCACAGGGCCGGCCTCTAAGCATCATCTTAACAGCCACCTCAATTCCCTTTCTCTCCATGTCCCAATGTAGAGGGTTTCATTTTAGACAAACTGGTCCACTCACTGTTATGCCCTGCAAATGACATACCCAAGCCCAGTTGTGTTCTTTTATTTTCCTTGCCTCAAGTTTCTTCCCTATTTCTCATTGTAATTGATTCTCAAATGTTCCTGCAAGGTGGGTCCCTCAGACCCCCTAACCTCCTATAGATCTAGCAGATAAGCCCTGCTCATTGGTGCACAATCCATTCTTTTGCCTTCCTGTGTATAAATGTTTCTTTCCCTCTACTACACTGAAAAACCTTTGAGGTCAGAGGTTTAACTTCTATGCTATATTTTCAAGTTTTTTTGTATAAATGGTTGTTGATGACTTGTCCATTTATATAATATGCTTTCCTAAGTATTGAGTGGGCACTGAGAAAGAAAAATTAACAGAAAATTATTTCTGCTACTGAAATTGCATAATCTGATATGAAAAGATAAGCACATCAACAACTAAATTTAATATAAATTAATATGGTAGATGGAGTCCCAACTCAACCATGAACTGAGATTTTTAGGACCCTTTTAAATAATTGATGAACAGCCCTAACAGGGGTTAATTTGTATGAGGGTTTCATTTGGGGCTAAAGTAGAAAGGGAAGGGGAAAGTTGGTTTAAATAGAAAAAATAAGTTGCACGGCCATAATATTAGCAGCAAGAGGAGGGGAAGCGGTGCTGGTAGTGATGGGGTGCTGGTGTCTACGTGGTGATAAAGATGACGTTTATAGAAATTGCTCCCAGATCCTTTAATCTGAGCCCCATGCAGAGAGACTGCCAAGTAGAAACTGAAGACAATGTATTCGCAAGGGGTTTAGAGAATCATACGTTGACAAGCACTTTGGAACAGATTCCTATCTGACAGTCATAGACCTGATGGGGTAAAGAGAAGCTTCTGTCAACTTTTATTTATTTATTTTTTAGCTTGGCTGTAACCTGATGAAAGCAACTCTTTAGAAGACTAATTCATTCAGGGTTGTAGGTTGGAGTAGGAAGAGACAAAATAAAATTCTTATTTTCAATGCATAAGGTAAAATTGTTCAAATATTTTGATGTTTGGAAAAACGTTAAGAACAGTCTGGTGTTTGCATTTTCACTTGGCTATTTGGAAGTTATATTATTTTTTTTTTAGATTCCTTAGAATATATTTGACTTTGTGTTAAATATTTCCATACTTATTGTTAACTATACTTGCATGTTCTCAACTGTTTCTAAGCTGCAAAAAAATTTTTTACTTTCTTCCATTTTTCTTATATTCTGAAATCCTTCTTATGTTTACTCATCATAATCCATGCTGTTCACAATTACCAAGAGGCTCTTATTTCATTCCTACACTACAAGGTCTAAATCACTCTGCCAGTCTTATTGGCAAGAAATAAATCCCTGCCAACATTCCATAGCAGTCTTTCCTTTCCACTGTGCTGATCCATTGCTCCCTTGTTACATCTTTCTAATCAGTGTCATTCATTCCTGATAATGCCCAAACTTGAGTTCTCAAGCTTGAGTCTGTACATTAAGAGTGATACAGAAATTGTGCCTTTTATCCAGACAAGACAAACAAACAACAACAAAAAAAAACAGCTCCCCTCCGTTTGTCTCACATATACACAGTGCTATTTTTGGCTTAAATTCCCCCGGGTATTTGATTTAAAATACCATTTTATTTTATACTGATTACATTTATCTGGTGCTAATTTACCTAAAGCCATAAAAAATTGAAAAATTTAGTCTTCCATGTAAAGCTTCAGTCCATATGGTACTAGCTTATTGATTTGTTACTTTTTTGTTGTTTCATAATGTTTTAAACCCCACCAGAACTATTGTTATTTAAAATAATAATATTGCAAACATGCAAGACTTTTGGCTCCCCCGCTCCGTTACCTTTAATTTTTTTTTTTTTTAAAGATACTATCAGGAGCAGTGGAAAGAATGCATCATTTAGATTCCAGAGGACCTGAGTTCAAATTCTGACTCAGCTTTGTATTAACTGATGATCTTTCAAAATTTATTTTCCACTCTACCTTAGTTTTCTCATCTGTAAAAAAGAAACAGGAAATAGCTTATTGACCTGGCAGGGTTTTAATGAGAAGATTATAAATAGTACGCCTAGAGTGTCTAGTGTGTTTCCTGGGACATGGCTGGTTCAAAATGAATGATTGCATCATCATTTTCATTATTTAATACTTTGAAAAAGATTATATCTGTGTGATAGTAACACTACTTTTCATCTTTTTCAAGACAGCCTTGCTTTTTTGAGTTTTGTGTTGCTATAAGGACTAGGAAAGAAACCAGTGTAGTTGACATTAATGGGTGAATTTTTATGGTTAATTGCTGTATTGAAATTACTATGTATTTCCTTTTAAAAACTGTACACTTGAGGAATTTGCAAGAACTGTTAATCAATTCCAGTACTTTGTCAATTACACAGCAGTATGGGACACTTGATTAAAGGATTTAAAAAAGTGGTACAACTAATCTGTTGACTTTAATGTGATGGACACATTATTATTATTGAAACCAACATTGTGAGTATCTTGATATCTATTTACATCATAATCGTCCTCCTTTCAAAATACATTTGGTCCATGGTAGAGACCTAGAGAAAGCAATTGTGTAGATCCATTAGGCATTCAAACGTAATGTCTGTTCCCTATCTCTCCGTATTATCTGACATGTAGAGCAATCTCAAACAGTTGTGGTGGCTGATATCTAACTAGTTCTAACCAGCTGTTGACAGGCTTCACTAGTGGTTCAAGTGGACACTGCTTAGACTGATTTAATTAACCAATTGCTAGGAAGAGAAGCCACACTACCATAGCCTATGCTTCCACGGATAAGGACAAAGGAGAGCCATATAGTCACTAATGTAATAACCAATAATGAAAAGAAAGTTCTTTACAGCATCTGTAACAGAATGGCTAACATGTATTTATGCAAATATCTACTGAATGCTTGGGCTCAGTGTAAAGAAGTATGAAACATGGTACCAATCTTCATGCAGCTCACTGAACTTTTCTGGGTGCAGGCTTTAAACAGGTAAAATAAATTGGAGGACACTACAAACAACACTAAATTTAGGAGCAGATTGCATAGAAAGTGACATCCTAAATGATTTAACTCTGGGTCCTAAGTGCCTTGTCACTGGTTTTTTTAATTTAAAAAAATTTCAAACATATAGAAATTTTAAAAGAATAGAATCATAAACGTCTTGTGTCTTTTTTCCTCAAATCTAATAGACATTAACTTTTGCCATTGTAACATCAATTTTTGAAATAATTTCAAGTCAATTACATACATTTCAGCTATAAACTCTAAATAATTCAGTATGTATCTCTAAAAGTTGAGACATTTTTCTAACTAACTAAAATATCATTACTAAACTAAACAAAATTAATAATGATTTCTGAATAAGGTCTAATAGCCAGCCCATATTTAAATTTCCTCAATTGTCTTCAAAGGTATTTTACGGCTGAATTTTTCAAATCAGGTTACATTCTAGAACCTCACACTGCATTTGTTTGCTATATTTTTTCTGCCTCCTTCTCACTTTTTCTTTTGCAACATGGCTTGTTGAAAAGACAAGTCAGTTGTCCTGTAGAATATATGGTACTAAATTTTTCTGGTGAAGGGAAAGTTGGATCTAGGAGTTTACTACATTCAAATTAATCACTTTGGCAAAAACACTTCATAGCGTATGCTGTGGAATTTATGTGTCACCTGATGTGACGCATTATGGTGTCTGGTTGTCCCCTAATTAATGACGCACTAGATTAAGGTAGTCTTGATCTCTCCATTGAAGTTATGCTTGTTCTCTTGTGCCCAGGAAGAAATCTCTGGTGTCATAATCTGATACAATGCAAACACTCAACTCCCCATCAGTCTTTCATCTAATACCTTTATCATTCATTGATGACCACTTCCTTAGTCAATAATTTCATTTGAGCTTATAAAAAGGTGTTTTATGAACCAGCATTTTTGTTTAACCATGATAATATTGTGTAACAAACGGCCCCCAAATCTCCAAGGCTTACATTAACACTGTTTATTTCACGCTCTTAGGTGGCTCTGAGGTTCAGCTGGTCTAGACTGGGATGAGTTGGGTTGGACTGGAATACAGGTTTTGGGTGGAGTTCAGTTTGCTCTGTATTTCTTTGTTCTTGGCATAGGCTAAGGAGAAACAGCTACTCAGAGCATGGTCTTTTCCTGGCGAAGAGTAGGAAATCCGAACAGGCTGGCAGAAACTTCCTATGAGTCTTTAAGGCTCAGCTCAGAGCTAGCACAGTGTTTGTTCTTCCTGTATCCCATTGGGTAATGCAAATCACCTCACCAAAACCAGTCAATGGAAGAGGGATGTTCACTTTGCCAACTTTAATGGGAGGCAACACAAAGTCACATGGCAGAGACAGTTAATGTATAATTCTTCCACAATAGGGAGTAAAAAGTTGCAAACAATAATCCAATCTACCACATAAAACTTTTAATTATATATTCACTCTCTTTCTTCAGATTATTAATAGACAAACTATTCTTATGAATGTAATTCACTGAATTTATCATGCGAGTCCAGATAATGCTTCAAACCCATTTGAATCCAGTTCTCTCTTTCACCCAGTCAGATAATGAGCAACAATGTAATGTCAAACTTATCTTTGTATTCCTGGTGCCTAGCACATTCCTTAGAGCATAAAAGGTGCTCAATAAGTGTGAGATGAATTATATTTCAGAATAATCCATGAGTTTTGCAAATAATTTCCTTCCAAAGAAATTTATGGCATGTGCGCCCTTTTCCCTGCTTACAAGTACAATTATCTTTGTTTTCCAGATGGAAAGAATAAGACGTTGAGAGGATAAGAAGCATGATGTGCCCAAGGCTAAACAGTAAATCAAAGATAAAGTAGGGAATAGAACCCATCACTTTTGGTTCCTTTTCTGTACATCAGGCAGCACGCCCCGGCGCTTTCATTCTGTATCATACTGTTGTTTCCATACATAAGGCAATTACCACTGAACATTTTGACTATTAGTGATAAATGAGGACTCTGCTAAGCACTAGATCTTTTATACCTCTCTAATACAGAGAGAGAGAAAAAGGGAGAGAGATAGAATCTAGAAATGAGTCAAACTGCTACCTCTATTTTAAAGCCAAAGGAAAAGAGACAAAATAAAGCTAGACCTCCGAGAAGCTAAGGGAAACTATAATCATAGTCAATATTAGAGAAGACCATACTGATCTATATGGACAGAATTAGTTAAATTGTGTTCATATCAATTTTCAGTAATTTAGAAAGTTTGTGGAATAAGAAAAGAACACCAACATAAGAAAATGCAAATTATATGATTGAAAGCAAGTTTGCTCTTCATTTGGAATTAAAACAGGGTGTGCAAAAGTAAGAGGTCAGGGGTCGGCCCCATGGCGTAGCGGTTAAGTGCGCGCACTCAGATGCTGATGGCCCGGGTTCAGATCCCGGGAGCACACCAATGCATGGCTTGTCAGGCCATGCTGTGGCAGGGTCTCATATAAAGTGGAGGAAGATGGGAATGGATCTTCCTCAGCAAAAAAAAAAAAAAAAAAAGGAGGATTGGCATGGATGTTAGCTCAGGGGCTGATCTTCCTCACACACACACAAAAAAAGGTCAGTGGTGGGGAATAAGATTTGCACATCTAATTGATTATTCTAAATTTTAACCACCCCATTATAGACACTCAACTAACTACAAACCATAGATTTAAGTAACAAATTTTATTTAGATGGCTATAGAACCTTATCTATAAATATGTCCATATTCATTAGCTTGCCCTAAATTGAAGTATTTCAGGGGTTTATTTCACTGTCCACTTCTTTCAGAATATCAAGTCTGTCAATCTGCACTCTTACTGGGTAGAAAAATGATTAATTAGAGTTGACTTGCTGTATGGATAATTGATGCACATTTAACAGAAAGGCTTTTACCATCATTATGGAATTTCATAGACTACTTATATACCCTAGCGGGAAAAATAGGTCAAAGCACTTCTTTTCTGAAGAGAAAAATTAACAAATAACAAACAGATATATAGCACTTAAGAGTTACCGCGGTATTGGAGCTCCCTAGAGTTTCCTGAAATTGTGTAAGCAAACCGATATAATAAAATCTGACGTCAAAAGCCACTTAAGGAGAGGAGTCAAGATGGTGGCGTAAGCAGACTCTGAACTCACCTCCTCCCGTGGACACAGCCAATTTACAACTACTCGTGGAAAAATTACCCCTGAGACAGAACTGAAAACTGGATGAGAGGAACTCCTGCAACAACGGACAATCCTAACTGAGGTGGAAGAGGCAGAGACTCCCTTCTGGAGAGAAAAACACCTCCTTCACAAGCCGCCAGCTTCACGGCCGCCGGGAGCAGCGCACAGGTACGCAGCCTCCCTGGAGACGCGGGGCCCTGAGCCGGGAGCGCCCCCGCTGTGGGTATTTTGTGGACCCAGCACAATCGACACCAGCGGCATAATATCTGACTGTGCCTGCTACTAAAACACTGGGGAGCACCCCCAGAAAACCCGGTTCACAAAGAAACTAAAACTGGCTCTTAAAGGGCCCGCGCGCAAACTCACCCGTTTCAGGAAGCACCCTAAAATCACCAGAAAGAAAGGTGTACAGTGCTTTGGTGACAAGAGACTCACCTAATAGACCCTGAGTGCATCTCGGTGAGGGGTGAGACCTCTCCAGGGACTGGGACATTGGCGGCAGCCATTGTTGTGGCCTGGTGTGGGCGTGCTGACACAGACGCCATTGGAGTTCTCCCTGAGGCCTGCTAGCCCAGGGTCTGCCCCACCCGCTAGAGCACCGATTTAATCCAGCTCAGCTGGGGCAGGCAGCCCACCCTAGAGACTGGCCCCACCCAACAACAAGCCCTCAGGCAACTTGTGGGCCTGCATAGATTGCTGACTAGATTCTCTGCAGCCTGGCAACTGAGCCGACTTGAGCAGGGCAGGGTGTGCACAAGGAGCAGGTGGAGAGTGTGGGGCGGTGGCAGAGTGTGTGGGGCTCCCGCCGTGGAGAGACTGGGTCTGCTTGGGGCGGTCGGGGCACTCACATGGGGCAGGACTGTGTTGACTGTGTGTGTGGACCTGTGGGCGGCAGGGCTTCTCAGCCGCAGAAGACTTGTACTTCTCAAAGACCCACATAGGAGGTTTGCTCCACCTTCCAAAACCTGAAACAATTGGGTGCTCCTGTGCCTGAGGCCAGCCCCACCCAGCTGCAATCCTCAGAGAGCTGACAAGAGACCTAATAGGCTAGAGGCTTACAGCAATTGTAAGGCCCTGAGCCTAACAACCTGCCACGGTGGGGGCCTACTCACTTAAAAGAAATACTGCAACACAAATGTGGTATTAGAACTTGCAGCCAACTGTGCTGGGGCTCCCCACACCTGATAAAGAGACTGAAGGGCCCACAACAACTACAAGCAGCTGAGCATTACAACAGCTGGCCAGGAGCGTAACTCAGTCTCCCTGGGCGCCTACAGGGAGAGCAAACAGGCCACAGCAGAAGGATACACGTAGCCCACATAGGGGTCACCCCTGGAACATTGAGAACTGAGGGAAGCACACTGGAAGCCTCCTAAGCCATCACTTACATAAGGTCACCTATCCAAGAGCAGGAGACTGAGATGACCTAACTAATACGTAGACACAAGCACAGGGAAAGAGGCAAAAGAATACATTCCAAGTAAGGGAACAGGACAAAACCCCAGAAAAGGAACTAAGTGAAACAGAAATGAGCAACCTACCCAACAGAGACTTCAAACAAAGAGTGTTAAGGATGCTCACTGATCTGGGGAGAAGAATAGATGAACTCAGTGAGAATGTCAACAGAGAGATGGAAGACATAAAAAAGAACCAATCAGAAATGAAGAATACAATACTGGAAATGAAAAATTCACTAGAGGGACTCAAAAGCAGAGTAGAGGATACAGAAGAACGGATCTGTGAGCTGGACGAAAGACTAGAAGAAATTATCCGAGGTGAACAGGTAAAAGAGAAAAGAATTAAAAAGACTGAGGACAGTCTAAGGGACCTCTGGGACAACATCAAGCGCACTAACATCCGTGTTACAGGTGTCCCGGAAGGAGCAGAGCGAGACAAGGGGTCAGAGAATCTATTTCAAGAAATAATAGATGAAAACTTCCCTAACCTAAGGAAGGAAACAGACATCCAGGTACAGGAAGCACAGAGAGCCCCAAACAAGATAAACACAAAGAGGCCCACACCAAGACACATCATAATCAAAATGTCCAGAATTAAAGATAAAGAGAGAATCCTAAAAGCCGCAAGAGAATGTCGTTACATACAAAGGAAACCCCATAAGGCTATCAGCTGACTTCTCTGCAGAAACCTTACAGGCTAGAAGAGAATGGCACGATATATTTAAAGTGCTAAAAGGAAAAAACTTACAGCCAAGAATACTCTACCCAGCAAGGTTATCATTCAAAATGGAAGGAGAGATCAAAAATTTCCCAGACAAGCAAAAATTAAAGGAGTTTGTCACCAAGAAACCAGTGCTACAAGAAATGTTAAAGGGACTGATTTAAGGGGAAAAGAAAAGACCACAAATAGGAAAAATTATCTATTTCCATGATTAGAATGTAATGGATACAAATGCACAACAAAGAGGTTAGATATGATATCAAAAACATGAGGGAGGAGGGGAGTTAAAGAGTACAGCTTTCAGACAGAGGTCAAACTAAAGTGACCATCAATTCTGTATAGAAGAAGAAAGGAACAGAGAAGGACTACTAAAACACTGAGAAAAAAAAAAAGTTAATGGCAGTAAGTACATACTTATCAATAGCTACTTTAAACGTCAATCGACTAAATGCTCCAATTAAAAGGCATAGGGTGGCTGATTGGATAAAAAAACAAGACCCATATATATGCTGCATACAAGAGACACACTTCAGACCTAAAGACACTCACAAACTGAAAGTGAAGGGATGGAAAAAGATACTCCACCCAAATGGCAATGAAAAGAAAGCTGGGGTAGCAGTACTCATATCAGACAAAATAGACTTTAAAACAAAAACTGTAAAAAGAGACAAAGAAGGGCATTACATAATGATCAAGGGAACAATCCAACAAGAGGATATAACACTTGTAAATATCTACGTACCCAATGTAGGTGCACCTAAATATATAAAGCAATTATTAACAGACATAAAAACAGAAATAGACAGTAACACAATAATAGTAGGGGACTTTAACACTCCACTTACACCAACGGATAGATCATCCAAACAGAAGATCAATAAGGAAACATTGGCCTTAAACGACACACTACAACAGATGGACCTAGTAGATATATACAGAGCGTTCCATCCAAAAACCGAAGAATACACGTTCTTTTCAAAGGCACATGGAACATTCTCCAGGATTGATCACATATTAGGCCACAAAACAAGTCTCCATAAATTTAAGAAGATTGACATAATACCAAGCATCTTTTCTGACCACAACGGTATGAAACTAGAAATCAACTATAGGAAGAAAATCAGAAAAGCCACAAATACATGGAGATTAAACAAAATGCTACTGAACAACGACTGGGTTAAGGAAGAAATCAAAGAAGAAATCAAAAAATACCTGGAGACAAATGAAAATGAAAATACGACATGCCAGAATTTATGGGATACAGCAAAAGCAGTTCTAAGAGGGAAGTTTATAGCGATACAGGCCTATCTCAACAAACAAGAAAAATCTCAAATAAACAATCTAACAATGCACCTGAAGGAACTGGAAAAAGAAGAACAAACCAAGCCCAAAATCAGTAGAAGAAGGGAAATAATAAAAATCAGAGCAGAAATAAATGAAATAGAGACCAAAAAAACAATAGAAAAAATTAATAAAACCAAGAGCTGGTTCTTTGAAAAGATCAACAAAATTGACAAATATTTAGCTAGACTCACCAAGAAAAAAGAGAGAAGGCACAAATAAGTAAAATCAGAAATGAAAGAGGAGAGGTTACAACAGACACCTCAGAAATACAAAAGATTATAAGAGAATACTATGAAAAGCTATATGCCAACCAATTCGACAATCTGGAAGAAATGGATAAATTCTTAGAATCATACAACCTTCCAAAACTGGGTCAAGAAGAAGTAGAGAATTTGAATAGACCAATCACCAGTAAGGAGATCGAAACAGTAATCACAAACCTCCCCAAAAATAAAAGTCCAGGACCAGACGGCTTCCCTGGTGAATTCTACCAAACATTCAAAGCAGACTTAATACCTATCCTTCTCAAACTCTTCCAAAAAATTGAGGAGGGGGGGAAGCTCCCTAACTCATTCTACGATGCTGACATTACCCTGATACCAAAACCAGACAAGGACAACACAAAAAAAAGAAAATTACAGGCCAATATCACTGATGAACATCGATGCAAAAATCCTCAATAAAATACTAGCAAATCATATACAACAATACGTTAAAAAGATTATACACCATGATCAAGTGGGATTTATTCCAGGGATGCAGGGATGGTTTAACATTCGCAAATCAATCAACGTAATACACCACATTAATAAAATGAAGAATAAAAATCACATGATCATCTCAATAGATGCAGAGAAAGCATTTGACAAGATCCAGCATCCATTTATGATAAAAACTCTGAATAAAATGGGTATAGAAGGAAAGTACCTCAACATAATAAAGACCATATATGAGAAACCCACAGCTAATATCATCCTCAATGGTGAAAAACTGAAAGCCATCCCTCTAAGAACAGGAACCAGACAAGGATGCCCACTCTCACCACTCCTATTTAACATAGTACTGGAAGTCCTAGCCAGAGCAATCAGGCAAGAGAAAGAAATAAAAGGGATCCAAATTGGAAAGGAAGAAGTGAAACTGTCACTATTTGCAGATGACATGATTTTATATATAGAAAACCCCAAAGAATCCACCAGAAAACTTTTAGAAGTAATAAATGAATATGGTAAAGTTGCAGGATACAAAATCAACATACAAAAATCAGTTGCATTTCTGTACACTAACAATGAAGTAGCAGAAAGAGAAATTAAGAATACCATCCCATTTACAATTGCAACAAAAAGAATAAAATACCTAGGAATAAACTTAACCAAAGAAGTGAAAGATCTGTACACCGAAAACTATAAAACATTTCTGAAAGAAATTGAAGAAGACACAAAGAAATGGAAAGATATTCCGTGCTCTTGGATTGGAAGAATTAACGTAGTTAAGATGTCCATACTTCCTAAAGCCATCTATAGATTCAATGCAATCTCTATCAAAGTTCCAACACCATTTTTCACAGAAATAGAACAAAGAATCCTAAAATTTATATGGAACAACAAAAGACCCCGAATAGCTAAAGGAATCCTGAGAACAAAGAACAAAGCTGGAGGTATCACACTCCCTGATTTCAAAATATACTACAAATCTGTAGTAACCAAAACAGCATGGTACTGGCACAAAAACAGAGACACAGATCAATGGAATAGAATCGAAAGCCCAGAAATAAACCCACACATCTATGGACAGCTAATCTTTGACAAAGGAGCCAAGAACATACAATGGGGAAAAGAAAGTCTCTTCAACAAATGGTGTTGGGAAAACTGGATAGCCATATGCAAAAAAATGAAAGTAGACCCTTACCTTACACCATACACAAAAATTAACTCCAAATGGATTAAAGACTTGAATGTAAGACCTGAAACTGTGAAACTTCTAGAAGAAAACATAGGCAGTACGCTCTTCGACATCAGTCTTAGCAACATCTTCTCAAACACCATGTCTGACCGGGCAAGAGAAACAATAGAAAAAATAAACAAATGGGACTACATCAAACTAAAAAGCTTCTGCACAGCAAA
Organism: Ceratotherium simum simum; assembly: GCF_057802395.1. Classification (NCBI taxonomy): domain Eukaryota; kingdom Metazoa; phylum Chordata; class Mammalia; order Perissodactyla; family Rhinocerotidae; genus Ceratotherium; species Ceratotherium simum. Next base: position 15,508,581 of record NC_141908.1, read on the forward strand.
GGAAACCATCAACAAAACGAAAAGACAACCTAATAATTGGGAGAAGATATTTGCAAACCATACTTCTGATAAGGGCTTAATCTCCAAAATATATAAAGAACTCATGCATCTTACCAACAAAAAAACTAACAAGCCAATTAAAAAATGGGCAAAAGACCTGAACAGACATTTCTCCAAAGAAGATATACAGATGGCCAACAGACACATGAAAAGATGTTCAAAATCATTAACTATCAGGGAAATGCAAATCAAAACTACAATGAGATATCACCTGACGCCCGTCAGAATGGCTATAATTAACAAGACAGGAAACAACATGTGTTGGAGAGGATGTGGAGAGAAGGGAACTCTCATACACTGCTGGTGGGAGTGCAAACTGGTGCAGCCACTATGGAAAACAGTATGGAGATTCCTCAAAAAATCAAGGATAGAACTACCATATGATCCAGCCATCCCACTGCTGGGTATTTATCCAAAGAACTTGAAAACACCAATTTGTAAAGGTACATGCACCCCTGTGTTCATTGCAGCCTTATTCACGATAGCCAAGACTTGGAAGCAACCTAAGTGCCCATCAAGGGACAAATGGATAAAGAAGCTGTGGTATATATACACAATGGAATACTACTCAGCCATAAGAAATGATGAAATCCAGCCATTTGTGACATCATGGATGGACATTGAGGGTATAATGCAAAGTGAAATAGGTCAGAGGGAGAAGGTCAAATACTGCATGATATCCTTCATTAAGTAGTAGATAATAACAACAATAAACAAACACATAGGGACAGAGATTGGATTGGTGGTTACCAGAGGGGAAGGGGGGAGGGAGGAGGGTGAAAGGGATAATTCAGTACATATGTGTGGTGATGGGTTGTAATTAGTATTTTGGTGGTGAACATGATGTAATCTATGCAGAAATAGAAGTACAATGATGTACACCTGAAATTTTTACAATGTTATAAACCAATGTTACTGCAATAAACAAAAAATTAAAAAAAAAAAAAAGCCACTTAAACCACACTAATTAGACGGATAATGAAAATCAAGCAACTATTGAACTGCAAGGCAGTCACATAGACAATTAAAGGTTAATTAGATGCATGAATACAAGTTCCTCCTGCCCTGGGATTTCTTCCTCAGATGTTTTAGACAGATTCATAAAGGAGCTTGACATAGAACATAAACTCCACTAGGGATTCATCTCTGTGAAAAAGCGTTCTTTGAAAAAAAGACCAAGCTTTAGAAATTGGGGTAGGGTGCAGGTGAGCGGGTGGATGGAGAGGAACAACAATAATTAATAACAATAATGAAATACTTGGAAGGTCTTTGCAAATTTGATCAATAATTAACATGAATTTAAATTTAAATTTATTTTTACTTTAGATATGTAGATAGGATTTTGAAAGACACAGAAAGCTCCAATGACAAAAGGAGGTGAGGTGGTCTGGTAGAGAAAGAAGAACCCTGTATGGAGCGGGGGATGTTGGGGTGTGGATTCTAACCCCAACTCTGCCCCTCTCAAGCTCTGCATCCTGGCAATTCATGGAACCTCTTTGGTCCTCAGGTGCTTTCGCTAAAAAATGAAATCTAATCTAAGTTATTTAATCTTTTATAACTCTTTCATTAATTTAATGTCCATAATCTAATAATTTTCTCTTTCTCCAGTGTTTTCATTGTCATAAAAAAATGCTAATCTGTGTGTGGAGAATAGATTGGATGCTTAAAAATGAAATGTCAAAGCTTCTAAAATTTTATTCCACTATAAATTCGATTCCATATAATTTCTGGGAGCTGAACATGTGCTAGAAACTGTGCTAACTGCTGGAAATTTGGAGATAAATTCCATGACCCCAGCCTCTGTTTCATTATTAATAACAGTTTTAGTAATTAGATACTTTGATGTAAATACCAAATATCAATAACCATATATATTGCACATATTCTCATCAGATTTCAATAGAATCCTTTTATGTGATTCTTCTGTAAAAATAACAGATAGCTGAGAATATTCCTAATAATCAAAGTGATTTCCTGTCATTACTGTATCTCATTCATTTAATCAGCACAACTCTAAGAATTAGCAAGTGTTATTTCCGTATAAAGAGATAAAAAACATATGGCTCAGAGGCTCACTCAAGCCACATAGCTGATCAGAGACTGAGCCAGAAATTGAACTCAGGCTTTTTATATCAACTACCAACTACTTTGCCTTTTGTAGGCATGCACTCTGAGGTTTGTTTTTTGGGTTTTTTTTTCTAATATTAGGGAACAAATCTCACCGACTCAGTAGATATTGTAGACTAATCAGGTTTAGGATAGACTGACATTGAACTCCAATCATCTGAGCACATGTAGCTGGCAGAAATATCTAGAGGCATAGTGAAGAGAAAGGAAAGAAAAGCCTGATGTGTGATGGAAATTTTGTCAGAAATACTGAGGGAAAAAATCAGCAAAAACATTCAAATTCAGAAAGTTTGAAATAGGACTTCTCTGACTTAGAGTAGCATGGTTTCAGGCTACAAAATTATCAAGGAAGATTGCTCAGCCCCATCTGTGCTTTGGGGTTGGGAAACTCCAGAAGAGCTGAGGCTGGAGATGACTTCCTCAGCATGAGGAGACACGGGACAAAAAGGGAGCTGGGGGTGGGAGGAGAGGGTCCCTGGAGAGGCATGAGAGATGATCGAAGAACCACAGGTGATGAACGTACCCTGAAGCAAAGTCCGTGTGGGATTTAGCAAGGGAAGCGCCAGAGATGAAGCAGAGCAAGAATAAAGAGAAGTTGCATAGGATTTGGATTTGACCTTGACAAGTAAAGTTTAAAAAGGAGGTGTGAGTGTGTGTGCAGTTGCGAGGTTGGAGAAGCAGTGTGAGCGAGTGTGTGAAGGAAACGAGTAGCTAACAGAGTTGGTTTGTACTAGGGTGGAGAGAGAAAAGTTGGAAAAATAGGTGAGGCAGTTAGCATGAGCTCCATTTTACAGATGAGAAAACCCCCAGAACTCATGCTAGAACTGGGATTCAACCTAGGATTTTCTGTCCCCAAAGCCTATGCACATTTCCTTACACTGTGCTGTCATGAATAGTGTCTACACATAGGGTGAGCTTCACCATTATCTTGGGTGATTTATTGATTTATAAGGAATTAGCAAAGGATTGGGAATAATTTAAATATCCAACAACAACAAAATAAAGTGAAATAAATAAGAATATGACCATGGAATAAAATATTATAGAACTATTAGAAAAGTTGTTTTTAAAATGTATTTAATGGCATGAATAAATGTTTTCTCATAATGTAATGTAAAACAAAAAATCAGAGTATAAAACTGCTGTAATATAACTTTTGTGTGTGTGTGTGTGTGGAAGATCAGCCCTGAGCTAACATCCATGCTAATCCTCCTCTTTTTGCTGAGGAACACCGGCTCTGAGCTAACATCTATTGCCAATCCTCCTCCTTTTTTTTTCCCCAAAGCCCCAGTAGATAGTTGTATGTCATAGTTGCACATCCTTCTAGTTGCTGTATGTGGGACGCGGCCTCAGCATGGCCAGAGAAGTGGTGCGTCGGTGCGCACCCGGGATCTGAACCCGGGCCGCCAGCAGCAGAGTGTGCACACTTAACAGCTAAGCCACAGGGCCGGCCCTGTAACATAACTTTATTTTGTCTGTATGTGTGAATGAATAAGAGATTGGATGGAAATATATAAAAATATTAATAGAAGTTTTATCTGAGCTGTGGGACCATAGGTTGTTCATCTTTATGCATTTCTATATTTTCTGTATTTATTATTCATAGAATGGGGAAATAAACACTACAAAGGAAAAAATAAGGGAAGAAGTGACAGTGACTGAAGTGTGGACAATGTTCTCAACCAGTTCCATTCCCTGTGTGCACATGAAATCAAGTTGTCACCACTCTGCTTTTTATAGCAAAACGAAAAATTTTAAATCCAGGATGAGTAGATAATTAAAACTTGCGTATGCCTATCAAAGCAAGGACGCTCCAATTCGTGTTTCTGCTTGGCGTCTGAACCTTGTCGCGCCTGTGGGTTTTCTTTCAAAACATTTAATAGAGAATGAGAGGCCATCCCTCCCTGTTAAGTACAGCGCAGGCAGCGGGTGCTGGGACAGCCTTCATAATTATACCTGAGGCTGCACGAGGCGTGCACGCGTGTGATTGGGAAATTGTATCTGATTATGATCGCCCAGTGCTGAATGTCAGAAAACAGCTGCCCTACTGAAAAAACAGCCTGTGTGTGTGGGAGAGGGGTGGTGGTTGGGGGGGGCTGTGGATTTGGCAGTGGAGGGGGAAGCAAAGCCCAGACGCAAACTGAACTGCTGGGGAGGCCGGGCAAGGATACTGCAGGGCAGAAAGAGCAGGGCCTGTTCTAGAAACTACGCCCATTCTCTGCCTCCAAGAACACCGAGTCCTAGCTGGGAGAAGCTATTTGCTTGTTTACTGGTTTGACGTGGGTGAGAGAATTACTCTCACCAGATGTCCCCAGCAGCCAGCCTCTTGGGCTGGGTCTGGCTTTGTCTTGAGTCCCCTGGACACTGTCCCTAATCCCCAGCACAGTCATTCTTTCTGAACCTGGCCCTTAAAGTAAGCTCCTCCAAATGTAAAACACCTCTGATAGGATTTATACAAAAAAGAGTATGACTGTCCTCTCTCCCAGCCTGGTTCTACATATGCATTTCATGCAGCTTAAGAGCATAGTCACTGTTTTCAGCCTGCTCTTTTGAGTGTCAACCTTGGCTTCCCGTCAAACTCCCTGTGAAATATGTCACATTGCAGATATATGGTCCCCTAGCTGTGGAAGGTCCAATGCAGCAGGTTTGAGGTGAAGCTTGGAGATCTCTAATTTTAATAGGCTTCTTCAATTATTGTGATGCCCAGTCAGGGTTTATAACTCCTCCTCTAGATTATTGGTCTAGAAAGCCAATATAGACCAAAATCAAAATATAAAACTGTTTTCTACACCATAGGGACAATGTGGGATAGCAAAGAGTTTTTCTCTTTCTGAGCCTCAGTTTTATCTTCTGTAAAATGGAGATACTATTACCAACTTTGCAATGTTGTTCATGTGAAATACTGAGCACGGTGTCTGGCACAAAGCAGGTGCTAAACAAACATGAGCACGGCCTTCCCTTTCGTCTGCAATATGGGCAAGTACATTTCAGAGTGCCAGCATGCAGTCAGATCTCTAACGTGTCTGAAGAGTGAGGGTATCAAAGGTGTTCGGAATTGAAGGTACGGCTGTCCTAGTTGAATGTTTCCCAGGTTAAAGACGTGCCTCCTACTTCCCTTTGTCCTGTAATAATTTAGTAAGGGTTTCTCTTTCACGGGTTTCTTAAAATTCTTTTTGACACTCATTGAAATTTTAGTCTAGGTCACCTCATGGGGTAATTTCTGAAAGTTTTCAAGGGGAATCTTTCTATCAGTAATTAGTAATTGGCAGTTTGGATAGAGCAGTTGAAACTCTCTCTATGTTAAATTTTCCTCCCTATCACTTACTAGGTTTTAACTTTGGACAATTTATTCCTCCCTATCACTTACTAGGTTTTAACTTTGGACAATTTACCTAGCTTTCGGAGCCTCAGTTTTCTTCACCTGTAAAATGGAGAAAACAGTAAGGAACCCTCACTCTTGTCCCTGGAATTGTATCCTCGATTAAAGTAATGGTCCATAAAACCTCCCAAACTGCATTCTGGGCAACCTTATGATAAGACATGTAATATTTATATCTTAGAGTTGATATGGAGAAAAAATGAGATAGTTCCTAGAAATGTGTTATAAATAGAATTCAATAAATATTGAATTGTCATCATCATATGTCCTAATTTGTATTTCTCAAGCTGCAAGTTATCTGTCATCCCCACTGCCTCCTCTAACTCCTCTCCTATACGTGTCTTTTCTGGCCTCACCCTACTATCATTTACAGTTGTTTATTTTTCCAGAATTTGGAGAAGAAATCTGTACTTGGTTAGTGATAAGTATGACTACTTTGAATAGGGATTTAAATGGCACTAATCATCTAAACTACCTGGTTATCCTCTATTCTTCTCTTATTGTTTCTTATGTGTTTGCTCAAAAGATTGTAACTCACTATGGATAAGGGCTATCACCTCACTTAGATCCCCCACAAGCCAACTCTCTTAGTCAGAGCCAGTAAATACCTATATTTGGAGAGTCCCAAAGTAATCGCCAGGGTTTTAGGGGAGATGGTGCTAGTTGCATAGATGGCTGAGAGCCTCCTGAGGTAGACGGTGTATGCAGACTTTGCAGGTCATGGCCAGGTCACAGGCTTGGGGCCTATAAACTGTCACGAAGTAAGGTTCTTCTTTAAATCCCCCAAGCAGTGCACTGGATGGACAGAATTCTTCCCTGAGGAAAAAAAAACTTGACAGTCCCAAGAACAATAGTTTGGGGGTTGAGTTGGCACTCAGACTGACGTTGTGTCCAAATCACCTAGGAGGAGTCTGGAAGTCTTTATAAAGAAACAAAAGCAAACAAAGTCCAGCATTGCAGCATCTTCCCAGTAAGAAGAAGAGAACACAAGACAAAGAAGGGAAAGTATTTCCCCACTCAAGGTTGATGTCTATAGGAGTGGCTACCTTGTTTAATAGAAAGTGCCTTGTTCACTGCATACTCCCAGTGCCTGGCAGAGTTCTTGGCTCATTAAGTGCTCTATAGAAATTTGCTGAGTGCTAGGGTGAGATGGTGAAGTGAGAGGCTCACATAGCCAGTAAACTCACCAAGAGAATGGATAAGGACAACACTAAGAAATATACAAGTGGGGCTTTAGCATGAATAGGCTGGAGCTTCTTATCATCACTAAGTACAAGATTTAAGGCTCATGGATGGACAGTTTCATGGAGGCAGACAAGATTCACATCTAAGTCCAGCCCATTATAACCCAAGGTCCTTCTTGTCACACAAGCACATTCACATATACACAATGCATCCTCTCTTTCCAGTTACAAATTGTTTCTCCCCTCAGCTGTATCCATCCATCAAAACAGGACCAGCAGTTTATTCTTTGGACCACACTTTGTCTTTTCCTCTTGCTATCTTCTGCTTCCAGCATGGGTAACTGTATCCCCCTGGACCTATCATTCCAAGCGGTATTTTGTCTCTTTTGTAACAGCCAGTGAGAGACCTGTTCTTTATTTGACCCATCTTAGGGGACCTGTATTTTAAAGGAAAGACAAAGTTTGTAAGAATTAATTTTCTAAAAAGAAGGTTTCAAATTAAAAGACCTCATGACCAAAACCATTCACCACAACTTTCAACCTTCATCATTCTGATTCTCCATCATTCTGTCAGTGCTTCTTCAGAGCTCTTATGGTTCTTTGCATTTTAGGACCACCTCCTTGGATGCTCTAGACTGGGAAACACAGAACCGATGACCATTCTCAGGATTTATAGACTATGTATGGTCCCATCTTTCCAAAAAATTACCCTGATCTGTTTCCTTGGCCAGACTAGTCTTAATAACTGATAACACTTTGTGTCCTTCTCAGGCACGGCACTTAGATAAGACAGTCCAGGTTGAAATGAACATCAAAAACTCCTCTGAAATGGGACAGAATTTATAAGATGTGACATGCCTCATAAAAGGTATGTCAAGAGGAAAAGTGTGTGGGAGAGGCCAGGCTTCCCACTGTGCTGATGATGTGGAGGTTTGAGGTCTGATTATATGTCCAGAAGTTTTTCCAGGAAGCAGCTGTATTGCATCTGTGTTCTTCTCTTACAGACCACTGCTCCCACTCACTATACCCTAGATTGGTTCAAATGCATAAGTTGATGGATGAGACCTTTCCCTACAAGAAATAAAAAGTTGAAAACTTAACAAATGACTCTCAAAATATTGTTAAACCGTGTTCTAGTATATGGGATGGCCCTGGGGAAGGCAAATCCTTTAAGGAAGAGGCAAATACTAAAATCCTAGTGGTGTGAGAGCATCAGGCAGCCAAAGAAAGAATTTACATGTAGCAAGGGTGGTGAAAAGAGAAGTAAGGAGAGGGCTGGAGAGACCTTTGCTACCGTCACAATGTTGCCAAGGGCCAGTCTGAGTCCTAATCATCAAGCTCATAAAAGTGCAGGCATAAAATAGAAACAAAGACAGCTGGCCCTGCAAGTATATCCTGTTTCATTATTTAAAGGTTTATTAAGTGCATAGATCATGGAACTCATGTCTCAGATTTCCAATGAGACCTGAATCAATATATTAAGACACAACATTAAGGTAAAGGACTGCAAGCTTTATTGAATACTAAATATCTTTTATAGTGGGATGTCTCTATAAAACTAACTCTCCTGCCCAAATGGTTATTTCAACATTTGTGAGAGAGTGAATGAAACCTGAATGAATTAAGCCTTATTCATGACAAATAGTGGTTTCAAAACAGACAAGCCACCCACTTACTAGATAACTTATATTCAAACAAGAGGGAGAAAGTCTGGATTAATATAGGCTAGACTTAGATATAGAGAGTGGACATCAAAGCCCAGTTCTTGGCAAAGTAATTAGATTTCTGTCTTTGTTTTTGACTCTGCTCCTCACTTGCTGCTTCATTCCTGAATACATCCACCCCATCATACCTTGAGTTCTTCTACCTCTCTCTTCACTCATGAATTTTGATTTATGACTAGATACAGTTTCTTGGGCCTTGATCATTTGTGCTAGTTTGCACTTATCATTAGATGCTTTTAGCTACCAGTCACCCTAGAGTGGTTGGCCATCCTGACTAATCTAGCTCAGGCCTCCAAAACCCCACCATGACAGTGACCTCCTTGGTTAGAGCCCCCATGGGCTTGCTACTGCTACAGCAGGTCACAAAAGCAAGGACTGTCTGTAATTGGACTGAGACTATCTATCTATTTTGAGTCTTTCCGTGAGCTTACTTTTAGGACGTTAAGTTGATTCTGCAGAAAGGATGCCCATTCAAGGAACAGCAAATCTGTGTTCTGGTCCAAGTCTTTCCAACAAATTTCCCTGATACGGTTATTTAACTACATTGAGCATCAACTTTGGAATCACAGTTCTAATTACCTCATAGAGCTGCTTACTGAAGAAAAACAAAACAGAGAGAGAGAGACGTAAATAATAGTTACTAAAGGGCTAAGGAATTTCAAGTACAAAATAAATTTGGAATCTTATTTAAGTTTTTCAATCAGCATCAAATGGGCAGAAATCAATGCAGAAGTCATCCAAAGCTCTTGTAAACATTCATCAAATCTGCTATACGTGGAAAGAGCTGCTCCAGAGATGGTAAATTGGGTTGTGAGAAAAGTTAGATCAGTCAATATTTAAAGGATGAGAGTGAAGGAGGAATTAGTGGCCCCTATAGCGCAGGTCACACAGCATGCTATTCTGTGTGAGGTTCTCCTAGAAGGCAGGGCAGCCGTGTAAGCCTGGGCAGGTTGTTCATTATGCACAAAGTTACCTGGCCAAGGAGATGGGTAGGAGCAAAAATCCATCTGTATCCTGTTCTCCAATTACTGTGTCTTGGCACAGGAAGGTGTCTTCCCCAAGAAAAGTGCCTTTCTACACAGGTAAGAGTTAACATAGCCTGAAACCATGGTAGCAAGTGTTAATATAACCTGAACAGGCCTGAGACCGCTATCTATAGAATGGCCTACTTGCAAGGTTGACCCTTGGCTGGAGTCTGGGCATTTGGATCTCAGGAGGGTTCCCACTGTTCCCTGATGAGAACAGCTCGCCATTCCTAAACTGTATATGCAAACAGCATGGTTTATACTGACCACCTGTTTTCCTTTGTAGTCTCTGGAATCTTGTTACATGCCAGGCAGAGGGTGCCAATATGACCAGCCCCTAATCACCCTGAGCCCGAGTCTCTAATGAGCCTCCCTGGAAGACATTTCTCGTATGTTGTCACAACTTGTTGCTGAGGGAGTTAAGTATGTCCTGTGTCACTCCACTGGGGGAGGACTCTAAGAAGCTTGTGCCCAGTTTTCTCCGGACTTTACTCCATGCACCTTTCTGTTTGCTAATTTTGCTTTGTATCCTTTTTTTGTAATAAATTGCAACCAGAGTCCTTGTAGCAGATCATCAAACCTAGGGATGGTCTTGGGGACATCAACACACTTTCCTCTTCACACTAAGAGGCCATGTGCTCACCAAACTATCTTCTGTGGGGCTGTGTCTGCCTGGAGGTGCTGCTTTCTCCCAGTTCACACAAAGCCATCATTAGGACGATTGAGACCCTGATGGGAGGAGAGGAGGATAAAGAAAATGCATAGGCTTCCCGCTCCACCCACATCCTTTAGCTGATATAGAGAATCATTGGTCATTGTTCCTTTTTCCTCATTGAAGACAGAGTGAACACTGCATGAGGATATTCACTGTGTAGTTATGGAGGTGGGTCCCAGGAATGGAGGAAGGAAGGTCCAATATTTACAAAGCCTTCCTATGTCCTAGGTACCATGTGTGGATCTTTACATACATATCTTAATGAAGTATCATAACAGGGAGGCAGTAGTAACCCAATATTATGCTTTAAGAACCTGGGATGCAGAGAAGTTAAGTAATTTTCCCAAGATCACGTAGTAAGAGGTGAATCATGACTTGAAATTGAGTCTATCTGATTCCAAATCACATCTTCTTTCCATTATATCATGTTGCCCTTATTTTAAAGCCTTTAGCCTAAATGTTTTTCCCTCTGAAAATTGCATCTATCTCACTGTGCTTTTATTAAAATAAAGTGAGATATACATGTTCAGTATGTAGTATAGAATTTAGTATGTAATAAGATTGAAAAAAATTAGAATCATTTTTATTATTACTATGCCTATGATTACATTTGCAGGAGGAATTTGTCTGGCTCAGAACTCCTGTGGCTGCTCTGTCCAGGGCCCCAAGAGCTGGGGATGGTGAGATAGACAATGAGGACTATCTAGAACATACTATTCTGACATATTATTTTTCATTTTTACAATGAAGCACACTAATAATCAGGTATCTCATTAAATATACATCAGATTAGTGTTGATAGTTTTATTTGCATCAACTCCAAACACATACGTATGCAAATCTCAATTTCTTTTATTGTTTCTGAAGTACTTCACAAATCTGCCCTAAACTTAAAGGCAAACAGCAACAGTATAAATTACCAAAAGCCTTGTCTTGGAGTGGCCAGTTTTGTGTTCCCAAGCACATTATTGATGCATGAAATAACTTTACAAATTATTCTCTCTTACACCATTCTATATCCATGAAATTGAACAATAAACTTCCCCAAACGTGTACGAGAGCACATATCCGCCTTCTGTTGTTAACAATTCAAAGCACATACTGATTTTGTTCAGATCACTATTGGACTTACAGTGTGGAATAACACAGAGTTTAATTCACAAACATTTAGTGGGAGCTACTTCATGCTAAACGGCACTTAGCACAGCATCTCTGTGGCATACAATAAGGCTCAGTGTGAGCTGGGATGATGATGGTGGTGGTGGTGTTGGTGGTAGTGGTGATTAAGGAGTAATGTGTGTTCTAGCATTGGACAGAGTTTGGATAGTTTCTGAGCTTAATCATTAATATTTTATAATTTAATAACCTGTACACACACATACATACCACACACATACCACATACACACATACTCATATACACACACACATACACACAAGTATTGCATATAGGCACAAGACTGAGTCCTCTATACCTCTAGTTTCCTAGGAAAACTTTTGATTTCATGAATTTACATTAGGCGTACCGAGCCTATATCATCAGTTTTTTTGGAAAATTCAACTTTTCATAGCTCTACTTATATTAACTACCACCAAAACATACAATGTGTATTCTCCTATTAAAATATGCTCAATATTTTATATGTTTACTTTTAAGCTGCATATTCATAAACTCAGCCCAAACAACAGAAGAACACATCCTTAAAATAAATATAGCCCATTCTGTTTCCATGGGCATGTATTATTGCTATTGATTTTCTAGTCATCTACTTTTAAAGCCAGGTTGAAAATGATTTTTAAGTGCTCAATCTCATTTATTAAAGCCTTGAAAGTTGATTGCCTTAATTTTCCCCCAATCAACAAGATAACCCTTAATTTTAAGGTCTGGATTAGTGGCACTGCCAACTATGAAGTAATGATGCCATTTATTTACATTAGAATCAACATGAGTTCAGAACTTAATGCCCTCATCAATTTTCCAAATAAAACCACAGCTGTAGTGTGGAACAGGTGAAATGAGGTCTGTATTTCTCAGATGTAACATAGCCCAGAGCTTAACCCAGGCTTCATGAAGTTTAAAAGCCAAAGTTATTTCAGCCCTGCAGCGTACTTATTTAAAGAGATGGATGTTATTGGCTGTCTTTCAATATACGGCTTATACTGTCATTAAAACTTGAAATGGGATCCTTCAAGGTTGTATATATGGAATACCATATACTGAAAAGACCCACCCTACTCCCCAATCTCTTTAAAACAGAAAGATAAAAATAACTGTAAAGCCACATCCAGAGTGCTACATATCTACAGAATCCTATCTCCATCCTCATTCCTTATAGAAAAGAACACGCGATTGAGAGATTATGGAATATCAAGTATAAGAAATAGATCTATCTGTTAGCAGCTTTGGTCCAGGAATCAGGAACCTAAAGTGGTTCACTAGAGGACTTCGTGGCACCTACACAACCGTCAAATTAACAGCATGAAAGAATATACTAACTCATCTCTAAACTCCATGAAGTCAGGAACCATGTCTGCCTCTATCTATCACAATGTCTATTAGAGTGTCAAGCACATATCAGGTATCTATAAATACTGAATGAATTAACAAACAGATGCTATATAAAAACAGCGAGGTCCCTCCATGGTGATTAATTACTCTGAAAAAGTTTCCAACAGGATCTATAAAGAAAATCTGAGCTCTTTTCTACAGCAGAATAATTGATTGGCAGAATAAACATAAAGAAAACCACACTTAGATATATCATAGTCAGATTCCTGAAAAACAAAGGTAATGAGAAAAATCTGAAAGCAATTCAGTGGAGAAAGAAAAGTCTTCAAATATTGCACTGAAGCTCATGATATTCACATAGAAAAAAATGAACCTCTATGCCTAACTCTAACTATGCACAATAATTAAATCTATAATGAATAGCAGAACTAAACATAAAAGCTAAACTATAAAGCTTCTAGAAAAAAATAGGGGAATTTCTAGATGACTTGGGTATCTAAAGATTTCTTGCATAGCAAAACTTCTACAGGAATGTTCATAAACACTTTATTCATAATAGCCTAAAACTGGAAACCAAAAAAGTGTCTATGAACAGACAGATTTAAAAACAAAAAACCATGTGGTATTTTCAATATATTAAAATCTAGCAATAAAAAAAGAACAAACTATCAGGGCACAAAACCACATAGATAAACCCCAAAAACATTATGTTGAAAGAAGCTAGAGACAAAAAGTACATACTCTCCGACTCCAGAAATTCTAGAATAGGAAAAACTAATCTATGGTTGTGGAAATCAAACAGTAGTTGCCTCTGGGGGTGGTGGTAGAAGGACTGAATGTGAAGGAAGATGAGGGAATTTTTTTTGTTTGTGTGTGAGGGAGATCAGCCCTGAGCTAACATCCATACTAATCCTCCTCTTTTTGCTGAGGAACACCGGCTCTGAGCTAACATCTATTGCCAACCCTCCTCCTTTTTTTCCCCAAAGCCCCAGTAGATAGTTGTATGTCATGGTTGCACATCCTTCTAGTTGCTGTATGTGGGACGCGGCCTCAGCAAGGCGGGAGAAGCGGTGTGTGGGTGGGTACCCAGGATCCAAACCGGGGCCGCCAGTAGCGGAGCGCGTGCACTTAACTGCTAAGCTACGGGGCCGGCCAGGAACTTTTTGAAATAGTTGAATAGTCTATATCTTTAAAATGTTTTGTAGTACACGAATGTAACCATTTTTCAAAACTCATAGAACTGCAAAGTATCTGTGCATTTCACTGTGTGTATATTTTACTTCAATCTTTAAAAAGCGAAAAAAAGAAATTACAAATCTAACTCATCCTCTTCTCTTTTAAGCCACATTATCCTCTCCTGACTTCCCCATTTCTCTTAATGGCAACTTTATTCTCAGTCAAAACAAAACTATAGTTATTTTTACACCTGTTGTTCCTTTCTCTAATATTTTACCATTTTCCAAATTCAAATAATATTGTAATTTAACCATTTCTGAGTACTTAGGTCTAGCACAAGTAAAGCTATCCAATAATTCACTTATCTCATTTATTCTGCATATAAACCCATTAGTTTTCATTTCCTTATCTACCATGAGGAAACTAAGACTCAGAGAAGTCAAGTCACAAATAGTCAATTGGGAATCAGGATTTGAATTCATGTCTGCCTCCTAATTATTACCAATAGTACTTATTACAAAATCTCCCTCATGTCTGTCTCACTGTGAAGCACTACCCTCAACTGAATTCAACCTGGATTCTGCTCTCAATCAAACTAACAAACACACAAGTGAATAACTGGCTAAGAGCATCAATGACCCCCATGATACTAGAGCTGATAGTTGTACTCTGGCCCACATCTTTGCATTTAGCACTGTTGAGGGTTTCCTACCTAAAGCATACTCCCATTACCTGGCATTACAAAGCGTCCTCCTCGTTTCCCTCCTTCTTCTCCAGCCACATCTTTTCAAGTTCATTTGAGTACTCATCCAAGCCTATTGAGTAGTTGCTAGCATTCCTCAAGATGTGGTTACAGATGCTGTCCTCCTTCTAGATTGTGCCCCCATCCCCAGATAATCTTATCCATACATTTCTCTGTAAACAAAAGTGTGAGCAGCAGTTTGGAATCTACCGTCTCCCTCTCTCCGTACTCTTTCCCATTCTAAAGAAATATGATTCATTCATCTTAAAGCCTAGTTTGATCATTTTATTTTTCTTCTCAAACATCTTCACCCCTCCTCCCCCACTGCCAGCTAAATGAAGCTTAGACGTCTCTTGATATCAAAATGAGATCTTCCAAAATGTAGAAACAAGTTAGCTCTCTTAGCCCTGCGTCACACTGCCCCTTTGTATATCATCTATGATTCAATCTCACACGGTTCTGTGTCTTTCTGCCATCCTTTCTACACTATGCCATTCCTTGTGCTGTTTCTTCCATCTAGGAGATCTCTCTAGACCCCAATTTTTGACCAATACAGTTTTATTTACCTTTGGAAGAGCAGAGTGACATAATGTGTCTTACTTGAAATTTTCCCTTATTCTCAAAGTCAGAAGTATGCTTTTCCTTCTACAAACTCGCAGATTATTATATCGTATGGGTTACACACAAAGATATTGAAGTGGCCAAGAATCATGGTGGGAATTGAGGTAGAAAGGAGGGTCATGGACCAAGTTCCAAAGTCTTCTATAGCTATTGGGTGGTAATTGGTATATAGATAGGTGACAAAGACATTGAGGGGAAAAAGTGGATTAACTTAAGTGCCATGAACTTCAAAAGGAGTTAAATATATGATTTCCTTAAGAATACAAATATTTTCCTCTGTGCTGAAACACCGGTAGTGCAGGAGAATGGAAACTGCACTCATCAGGGCCTCAAGAGAAGTGGTATTCTTAAGGGAGAGCCAGATTTCCATCACTTAAGTAATTGGAATTTTGAACAAAAATTTTATGTATTCAACAGACTGATAAATCTTCACCATTTTTTTTAATTCACCCAGAATTTTTCATTCCTAACATCTGGTGAGATATCAACTGAGATGAAAGAGAATTCTACTGACTATGTTCTTGCCAGTGAAACAAAATAAAACAAAACTCACTAAAATCTTTTCTTGGGAAACAATTAGCTGACCTATAATTATTCTGAGTATGACTTGTTCTGATCATTGCTCTGCTTTCAATTCCTCACACAGGTCTTTATGACCTACAGGAACAAATCCAAACTTGTAAGACTGGACTATAAGGTTATTTTTAGCCTCATTCCCACTATTCATCTACACATTCTTTATGGTCCAACGCCACTAGTCTTCTTGTTTTTTGTTCTATGCAATTTCACCACTAGGTGCCACTGTACACGCTTTTTCCTTTTTCTGGAATGTCATTGCCCTCATTTGTTTCTGCCAGGACAAAACAGCGAACGTTCTGGGACACTAGAATGTAGTTGAACTTTGCCTGATCTGAACCACCTATAGTTAACTGGTTGTTACTTGTTTATTATGTGTACTATCCTGTGTTACATTCATTTGTTCACTTCTCTGACTTGCCTACAAGAACGTGAGCTCTGTACACTTAAAGTCCACTTCTTCATTCTGTAACCCCAGTGACTAGGACAATGGCTACATACAGCACATGTTCAATAAGTGTTTGTAGAATTTCACTGAAATAATATTATCAATAGGTTCAAGAGAATTACAGTGTGACAATAGCAGAGAAAATGGTTAAAAGACCCAAACTGGTAGTTTGGCATATTTGTATCATATCATGATTTACTGACTTTGTGACTTTGGAAACTTATTTAAAACTTCTCTCAGGCTGTTTTATCATTTGGGGAAAAAAGGTAAATGGAGATAATAATACTCTGTGGGATAATTGTAAAAAATTGAGATGATTTGTGTAAAATGCATAGCATAGTTCCTGTCATATAACAATTACTCAAAAAATTATAGCTGCTATTATTTGTATTATGACAAAATGAACACAGAAAAATAGAAAGGAAACACTAAAAGCATTCATGATACACCCATGGACAAAGAAATCCACGTGTTTTTCTTATCACTGAGCTCTCAATGCACACATATTTATGTTTACTCGTCGTCGTGACGGTAGGTTTAGTGGCTCTCCAAGCCTCTGGAAATCTAGACTAAAAGATACATAGATTTTCTCTTTTCAACTTAGATTTTAAATTTCCATTTTCTTTGGACAACCAAATGGTGAAGACTGCCATAATGTCACCATGAATAAACACAGGCATGAGAGGTCTAGGTATGGAACACCTTGTAGGAGGAAGGATAGGCAAATATAAAACAGAATAAAAACATACACAATTCATGCAAATGGGCCCAATAAAAAGTAACAATTTCCCCACAATTTTCAAGAAATAGCTCAGGGAGGAAGCAATGGCTATAAAAAGATGTATATTTTCAAGTCGGAGTTGATTCATAAGTGATTTTCGGACATATGCCTCCCAAATTCAGGTGAAATTGGGTGACTCGGGAGCCTTTTCTGAAGGGCTGGTGGTGGAATGCCTCTTAGCTTTGTGAATAGGCATAAAAATACCAAGGAGCTTCACCCTCAAAATGACATTTCTGAATTGATTTCCTGCTAATAGCAACTCTTGGCAAACTGTTCTGGGCATATGAATCACTGATTAAATCTCTTCCTCTTATCAAAATCTAGTGAAAGTAAAGATAATGACCCAGGATCACGTGGGGGACATGCAGGTCATCCATTGCTCTAAGTGTCTGAAGTCGTATGCTTGACTCTTCCTGGACATGGAAAAGCTATTTATTTGGGCTACGATGTCTCTGCTCTACACAGAAGTGCCTTCACAGAGATTCATCTGGAATGCATACCCCAGCATCTGGGAGCTGTCTGGTCTGTGACGGTCTGAAAAGTCACTAGCTGAATGGCTTACTCCTCCCCATTCTCCACCTCAGACCATATGGATTTGCTTTTCAACTTTTATGATGACAAAAATATTACTAAAAATCAAAACCATCATTAAAATAACAAAAATTAATCAGAATAGAATATAGTTATGGTAAAAATACTTTTCTTGAGATACAAATTTTTCAGTAGCCTCGTTATAGGCACAGGGCTCCCCACAGTTTCTGGGCCATTCTGCGTATGTCCAGAGACATACATGCTCAAAAGCACAATTGATGGTAGGTCAGTTTTCTGATGACTGGCAACACAAATTTCAGGTCCCCAGTTGGAGTGGGGATAGTGGTGTGCTACATAGGAAAGGTTTTATGAGTCTTTTTCTCTTTCTAATTCCTGCCCTTTCAAATAGACTCCTTTTCTTCTTCAGTACTTAGTCCGTAAATGTGCTATCTGTTGCTTATCCAACCACCAGGAAGGGTAGAGGAAGTGGTGAATTCAGCTGGAGGATTGACTCTAGGAAATGTGAGAAATGAAATTTGATGTGTGACAGGAAAAAAAAAAAAAGGTAATGTTTATAATCATTCTTTCCCTTCCTAATCAGATGTATTAATTACAAAAGCCCAGAGAGGTCAGATTTTACATAAGAAAGCATAGAGAAGATAGAAAGAAGGAATGATCTGGAAGGAGACAGCAAGCAGAAGGAGGATCACGTGGGGAGTAGGGGAAAGAGAGAGAGACAGACAGAAAGACAAACAGACTGGTGAAGAGAAAATGAGAGAGAGATCAAGAAGTACTACAGAGCCTGAAAGACTACAGCAGAGACAGAGAGAGCAGATGGAGAACAACCCAAAGAGACACAGAGACAGGGCCCAAGGGAAGGCAGCACATCATTGGGAAAATGGGAGACAGCTATAAGGAAATTTTAGGATATTTGGCTGAGGAATGAACAGTATAATTTACTTGTCTGTATCCCCCAAAGACTTTCAATGAAGAACTACATTGTTCTTCAATCGTTTTGTAGTCAGATTTGTAACCCCTGCCTCTATCCTCTTTCTCCAGGTGTCTGTGTTAAGATGGGTAGCTTTGGGTAGCTTTGGCTCATCCAGATGCACCAGGACACACTTTCTGCTTTGTTCACAGATGCAGTGAGAAAGATGACAACCATGACAAAGTGTGGTGAGGCAAAGGCACTTCGGGGATTCCAGCTGAATCTTGTTACAAGTGGGTATGCAACAAAGTAAAGGAGGGAGGGAGCTGGGAGAGGAGACACAATGTATCCTGTTGCTTCTTCCATCCCCACACCCCAGCTGCCCTACCATCTCTGATGCTGGAAAACTAGATCCCTTTGTTTTCTATGATACAGCAAATGACAATAGGTATAAGGGTCACTGGGAATCGCAGACAGGTTGGGGGTGGAGGTAGACTCCAGGGGGGTGAGAAGGGCTAAAACAATTCCCTCTGACCCACAGGGATGGATGCTACAAGGTAAGCAGGCTCAGACATTCCTTAGGGCATTTATCTCAAGCTGCTGTGGAGGCATTACCTGTACATTGTATGTCACAGCCCCACGTGAAGTCTCACATGAAAAGCAACTCTTAGCACTAAGGCAATAAAACCCATGGAACCGATCCAGGTTCTTTCCCTTTGACTTCTAACCCCAGTTGAGAAATTTTGTAGCTCTACTGTTCCATCTATAGAGTTCCTTACAGTTTCTATATTAGTGTTCTAATTTTCCTCCTGTGCTCTGTACTGCTCACTACAACTTATTTTTTTTCCTGTTCCTGAATTTTTGTCATTTTAAATGTCCTTGATTTTGTTGTAAGGAGCCTCAAATAGTTTGGGGAATGGAGTGGATAAGTAAATGTTTAACTGCTGATGAAATTTCCATTACTAAAAGCAACATGAGAGAAAAGGGTCTTTTTTGTTGTGTATTATTGAGAAGAGACTTAGACCTAACATATTATGTAGAACAAAATGGAATTATAAATAAACCAATCGGAAAAAGAAGAACAAAGACATTTAGTAGTTTGCAGAAGGAGGCAGCATTATATAGCAATTATGAACACAGGTTCTAGAATCCCATGCATCTCCAATATACACAAACATTTTAGGCCGTTGAGTTTTTTTGTAAAATGTTCACCACAAAAGCAGTGTAGGGAAGTATATATTTTACTGAACCTTCAATTTTGTATATGCACTAAACAGTATGTAAGATATCTCACCGTTGTCTTAATTTCAATCTATTTGGTTATTTTTCAGCATGAACGTGTGTTCAAATGTTTTTTTGTGCCTTTGTTTATGTGGATTTTTTTTTTTTTTTGCTATTTTCCTTGCTTTTGGTGACAGCTTTTTGATAAGGTTTATTTGTTTGTTTCAACTCTGCACATGATGCCTGCAGCATTCCACAGCTCCATGACCGTATTCCTCATGAAATCCTGCAACTGGGAAGCACAGCTTTACTAAGACTGAAGACTGGATTCAGTCATTTTCAAATCAAAAGCTCAGTCCTGATTTTCTTGCTTGCATTCCGTCACCTAGGCACCAAAATTGTCTAGAAATACTAGCCTCCCCCAAATAAATTCAGGTGACCAACAGTTTCCCCAAATGCCAATGGTGCATATTCCTTTATAAACTGAAGGGAAAACAAGAGACAAACAAGAAGGACAGATGTCGAGGGCATAGGCAGGGACCCAGCAGCTTCGAGTCATAATCTGGAAAGTGCCCCAGAGGCAGGACTGCTTACATTCTTCTTTCTGTCGCCAGAAATCACAGGGCCTTCATCTCTAATTTCAACTTCCTAAAAACAAAGCAAGGGCTGGACCTCTGAAAGGAAACCCATTCCATTACAAATGATTAGTATATGTTTGCGCTACATACATCTTAAATACACAATTAAAATAAACTAAATTGGGGCCGGCCCCGTGGCTTAGCGGTTAACTGCGCACGCTCCGCTGCTGGCGGTCCGGGGTTCGGATCCCGGGCGCGCACCGACGCACTGCTTCTCCAGCCATGCTGAGGCCGCGTCCCACATACAGCAACTAGAAGGATGTGCAGCTATGACATACAACTATCTACTGGGGCTTTGGGGGAAAAAATAAATAAATAAAATTATTAAAAAAATAAACTAAATTTTCTATTTTCTGAGTATGTTTCTCAACACTGTCTGCCTGCATTACTATCGTCATTGAGGCAAATAATGTTTAAAGTCTCTAGTATCGCTTTCCCTAAAAACATCAACAAATGTTACCTAATTTGAGTTCTCTTCCTAATTTGTAGGTATAGTGATGCTTTAGTTAACAATCTCTCTTTGAGCATAGCTCTATAAAGTCAGCATAGACTAGGACGAGGTTGGAAACATTTTGAGCCTCCTCAGTCTGGGTGAGTGGATGGAAAACTCCCTCATTTGTTTAGGTTTGGATCTGAGATTTGCTGAGGAGAGAATCAAATCTGAAAGAGATGCTAAAAGGAAAGGAGAGGGTCCTGGCCAAAGACAAGTACAAGGGTGAACATCAGCACTGAGGGTTCAGTGGTGATGGGACCAGCTTGGCCTCCTGCCTTATGACTTTGCCTCTCTCTTCTCTACCCTTCACAATGCTGCTGGAACTGTTGTTCCAAAATACAAATCTGAAACATCATCTTGTTTGTAAAGCTCTTTAAAGTCTGTCAATCACAAACAAGAGGAAATTCTGACTCCTCAGTTTGACCTAAAAGGTCCTTCCCATTCTGGCGTCTGCAGACCTCACCACATTCTAATCATAAGAGACTAGGCCAGGTCCTGACGGATGCCGTGATGCTTCATGCCACTGACCATTCTGCTTCCTCTTCACGAGACAGCCACTCACTGCACGCCCTGATGTTGCCTGACTGACATCCATTCGTCCTTCAGGACTTATTTCCTGACATCCCCACATAGAGATGACTATTCTTTTCTTTGTGCTCCACTCTGCCTTTAGCACCTGTTACACGTCCAATGGTATTCCAGAGCTGGCCCGTACAGTCTTGCAAGAGGAGATCCTTAAATTTTAAGGAATTTTGAGAGCCAATTGTTAAACACAACAATTATTAAAAAATAAATTCTATAAAATTACAATGAAATAAATTATACGAAAAACTAAATTAATAAATGCTCAAAGCTCATCCCTTCCTAGTTATTTTTATTACATTTTACTATTATATATGCTTTGGAGTTCTTTATTTCCATCTTATATGTATGGTGGAAATACTATAAATGATGTGCTACTATGAATCTCTTTCCAATTTCGTGTTCAGTGACATCCTGTTAGTAGCATGAAATCAACCATGATGGGAATATTTACACCATGAAAATCAACAAACACTACAAATCAGGGCTTTCCTGTTGTCACACTGATTGTCTAGACTTAAGAAAATGGTTGAGAAAATGTTAATAATCCAGACTAAACTTAAAATTTACTGTGTTACAAGATATGCATTATGAATAACACAAAAAAAATTAAAAATAGACTTTTAGGATTTGAAAATTTTTACCCAACTGAGTAAAACAATTTCTCTGTCATTGATGAATAAGGAAAGTTCTGACATGCATCTTTTTTGTTTCCCTGTCATCTTACTTGTTAACATAAACAAAAACATCAGTGGTTATTCATTTTGGAACTGCAAATGGCTTGTTTGTCATTTGCAACCATCAGTTGCCTATAGATACAAGAGTTCAACCAAAAACCAGTGTAGGCATTCTTTGAGGAGCAGTTAGCTATATAAAATTTATAATAAAGAACATTGTATATTTTGTTATTATTATTTATAAATTGTGTATCATACCTTCTTTATAGCAATAATATTTATAATAAGCTTATGTACATGTATGCATTCATACTTTTTTTCCACCCAGAAGGTTGGTTGTTAAACATTTACTAGTATGCCACCTCATGTGCCTATCTCCCCCAAGAGACTAAAAGTTTTTGTTTGTTTGTTTGCTTTTTAAGAGTTAGGATCATATCTGAAACATCATCAGGTCTTCAGCATCTATTTGATACTCAGTAGGAAACTGATAAATGCTTGTCGACTTGAGTTAAAAGGATTATATTCCCAACTATTTAGATTTGCAGGCTCTCTCCAACCTCAGAGAGATTGACATATTTCTCACCTGGGCCAAGGTGACTGGGGAGCCATAGATTAATTATCCTGTCTAACTGGGCAGGAATAGAGGAAGAGAAGGAGTGTATGGCTAAAGCATCAACATTCTAGATTACATACCTATAACTCCTTTATTAATTTTATGTTTGAAAATTGTGTCACCAGAAAACAGCTATTCAGTGTATTAATATGATAGATTGAAATTATTTTTAGAGTCCGTAGTAGGTGTAGTTAATGTCCTCCTCAAGCATGTTTTCCACCCATCCCCCCATACCCCTAGATTTAGATACCTAAATATACTTAACATTAGTACTTTCTTATGGGAAAAGAGCTGAAAACATATTCATGCCAAAGCATAATCAATGGGGTTACTTAAAATTGTAAAATTTTCCCTTTAATTACAGAATTCACATTGTACCTATATTTGTCCTTATTTGGTTCAGGATAGAAAACAGAAACCACTCAGTATTTGCAGCAGAAATGGAGTTAACAAAGAGCATCAGGTGTTTACAGCACTATTAGGGCACTGGAGGGTCATTCTATAAGCTGTGCCTTCAGGAATGATCTAGAACTGCTAGAACTGACCTACTTGAGAGGCTGT
This sequence comes from Ceratotherium simum simum, assembly GCF_057802395.1. Classification (NCBI taxonomy): domain Eukaryota; kingdom Metazoa; phylum Chordata; class Mammalia; order Perissodactyla; family Rhinocerotidae; genus Ceratotherium; species Ceratotherium simum. Next base: position 15,531,891 of record NC_141908.1, read on the forward strand.
TTCCTCTATTACAAGCCAACACTTGGATTTAGACTTATATGGATGCCTGGATCAAGAAACTGCCACTGCCCTCAAAACCCACAAAAATTTACAGAATGCTCACTAGTAAGGGGCTACTATAAAATTTTACACCTCCAGTTTCTGTAAAAGAAGCAGAGAAACGACGTCTGCCTTACTTCCAAATAGCATAGATGTATATCTAACTGGCAGAATCAAATTCACGTCCAGAGTCATAGCTTTAAGGGAGAATGGAAAATGTGAGTTTTAGCTTTCCTACTTCTACAGAATAGGAAAACTCAATAGAAAGAGATGGAGTTGGATGCTGAGTGCCAACCAACAATATACAACAAAAATCCCTAGCTGTATAATTTCTGCTTTCAGCCAGTTAGTTATGGTGACCTTGACTATATCCTTCAAATTGCACCACAATGTAGCCAAACACTGTGCCAGTAGTTTCTGGAAGTGATGTTTGGCTGAAATAAAATAGCCAACAGCTTCTTTACCTAAAAAAAAAATTTTCAAATATGATTATGATAATTGAAAATATTGCATGTATTTTGTACTCTGCTTTTATTTTCATTTAACATTATGTCATGCCTTTCACGATAAAATTCTTCATAAACATTTTCAAAGGCTGCGTAATACGCCATCTTGTGACTGACCTATACTATACTTGACCATTTCTCTTTTGCTGGTCATATAGGTAAGTTACAATTTTCCACAAATGCTAATGATGTTGTGAGGAACACTTTTGGGTATACACATCTGTCATCCTCTCCAATTATTTTGAGGATAGATTCTCAGCCTTCTCTTAAAATGAGTCTTATTTACTGGCTCACCAAATCTAGGGCTTTTTATTTGTTCAGTAAATGAGACAAAAGTAGATCCCCATTGTTTTAGAAGGAATGGGGGAAAAGTCAGCAGTATATAATTTTGTGCTGAAATAGCACAGCTTCTAAAACACTTAGGACCTTGTTTAGAGGCATTATGTAAAAGCATAGATTGCAGTAAATGTTGTTTTATTCTGACTTGTGTTTTAGGCCCATAATCATGATGTAATAAATCAATATGTTTCTTATTTAAGATGATACTTAATCATTAGATGCTGGTACTGGCAAATACTATTGCTTATTTTTCTAAGGACAATTCCAGTATTTTTAGTTCAAATCAATTTACTAAGTATGCACTTCCCATCGTGCTAAATTCTGGTGAAATCAAAACTGTGTAAAATCATGTCCCTAAACTCTAAGAGCTTAGACTGTTTTGAGGAAGGAAGAAAATTGCTTTATTGCTCTATTTTAAAGCTGCATTATATTCTCTCTAGGTTTTTCTTTAAATCTGAGGTGAAATGGCATTGGGTGAGAGCACAAATGATTCCCTTTAGAATCTCTAGGCTGTAAACTCTTCAAGGACCAAGGATTTATTTCTCATTTAAATTGGTATCTCTTTTGCTTAGTTTGCAACTTGATAAATATGAGTTGGATAATTGAATGAACAAATGGACAGTAAATGAACAAATCCACTCTGACTGTATTCTTTATGACGGGAAATTGGTTCAAAAAAGCCCAAGACCTATGTGGCTTAGTAACTAGACAAATTATACTGAACATAGAGAACATTTATCAAGCACTTAACTGAAGTCTGTTGTAAGCCCTTTACATGTTGTACTTCATTTACTATTCATAACTACTTTACACAGTCAGTACTACTATGTTTCCCAATTTATAGAAAAGAAAACTAAGGCTTAGGGTTAATTTGCCCAAATAATGCAGTGAGTAAGAAATGAAGTGGGGATTTCAAATCCCACTATGCTCTTAATCATTATACTAGGTTGTCCCTTATGTGTTATATAGCAAATATCAGGAATCAATATGGGCAAGATCTTATAGCAAGTTAAGAAAATAAAGTTTAAATGCTATGACCTCCTGCACGTATTTGCAATACAAATAGAAGCACATCGTTTTAAAGTTTCCATGTGTTCTTTTTGCGGCAAGCCCACTATCACCTCTTGAGACTCTACCAACCTTTAATTTCCCCCAAATGCTGAAGGCACACTCTGTCTCAAAATGTTCAGCCCTTAAAGGAACACAAAGCTGAGCAAAACTCCAATTCTGATGGTAATCATGGCCTTCATCTTTAACTGTTGTACTGTGTTGCTGTTGAAATGATATAATTTTCTATCTGTCCATAAATGTCCACTCTGCTCTGCAGTGATGCTTCGTTGATCAGGTTACCTGCTAGCTTGACATAGTTGCTCCTCACTTGAGCTTATAGCCTTAGCTCAGTGGTAGGCAGAATTCCAAATGGTTTGCCAAATTCCTGACCCCCGGTGTACACAAGCCTACTCCCAGTCATTCAATTAACACTAATCTAGGTGTCACTGTGAGTGAATTTTGCAGATGTAATTAGGTCCCAAGTCAATTGACTTTAGGATTGAAAGATAATCTGGGTGGAGCTGGGCTAATCACATGAGCCCTGAGACTAGGGGTCAGAGATGAGTAAACTGAAGAGATAAGAAGAATGAGAGATTCAATAAGAGGGAGACAAAGGACAGGAGACACGGCATAGAAGGTAGGCAGCCTCTCAAGGCTGAGAGCAGCCCCCACTGACAGCCAGCAGGGAGCTGGGGAACTCAGGCTACAAACCCAAGGAACTGGATTCTGTCAACACACTGGACAGGCTTTGACATGGCATCTTCCCCAGAGCCTCCAAAGAAGTTAACAGCCTGGTTTCAGCCTTGCGGTACCCCCGAACAGAGACTCCAGCTATGCAGTGCCAGACATGAGCTAATAAATGTTCATTGTTTTAAGCTGCTAAATGTGTGATAATTTGTTACACAGCAATAGAAAATGAATACAAGTTCTCTGAGTTCACACTCTGAGTCTGAGAAGTTTTTTCCACAGTCCAAATGCTGAAACTTGGTCCTGAGGGGCTTCTAGCATGACCCACTTTGAGATCCAGAACCTCCCTTATCCCATAAACCTTCAAGTCTTCCTGATGGGACCAGGGTTCTAGCCTATACAACTGGAGCATTCTTGTTGAGTTTCCATTTTTCCCTCACAGAAACAAAGCACTCTTCATATCTAGTGATAAAGTCTAAGACCTGCATTTGTCAGGCCACAACAAGTTCCAATGCAGTCTCTACTCAAGTCACTGGCTAACTATTGTAAATGTTCGTAAGTGATCCTTCAATTAAAAAAAAAAAATAGCTATGTATCACGTGACCTGATATTGTCAACTCTAAGCAAAGAAGTTCACCCCTCAGTAATTGCTACATTTAAGTTCCCTTTTAACAGGTATGCCATTGCTTCTGAATTAATTTTTACCAACCAGAAAAAGAAAAAGAAAAACTATACGCACATAAACACACATACTATGTTTCTTTTTCAGCCTTTGTCTCAAAGCAGAATCAAAGTAACAAGGCAAGGAGGCAAACGCATGTTCAGAATGCTAGCCAGAAGTGCTAAGGTGGCAACTTAATGATTTTCAAAATACATAAATAAGGAATATCCATTTGAATCTTTCATGATTGTTTTCTTTCTTTTTGTTTGTTCTTTTTTTTTTTTATTGTTTCTTTACCAGGCAAATATCTTAGAGTCTTAACACACCAGGACTTTTATATATCTGTGCACTTCAGAATGATATTTGCTTTCAAAAAAATTTTATAGTGAGATAAAAGAAAAGCCTGAAGGAGAAAGAGAATTATATTAAACAGTGAGTCATAACAGTTGAACATCAATGAGAAGGCAACCAAATGCTATCTAGAGGTTACTCCACATCTCATCATCTTTTGAAATATGTTATTTTATAGAAGAGAGAATAGACTTTACTCAGCTTTGCAGATCTGAGTAAATAATAAATAAATCTTTGGATTTATTTAAAATGGCAGATAATTCCCTCCTTTAGTGAAAGAACTCAAAGAGTCATGGTGTAATAAAACCACCTTTAATATTGTCAACTGCTTCCTAAGAGAAGTCCAATTTAAAGAGTCAAGGGTTCATTTAAGCATCCCCAGATTTCTTGGCAAGAAGTTATGATTTTAAATTTTACAAAGAGTCAGACTCATCTACATTTTAGGTTAGACAAGTCTAAACTCATTTTAAAATCTGAGTATACACACCTTCTGTTCTGTGCTTAATAAATAGACTACAACCCGGTGGTTAAATCTATGATCCTTTGTTTAATTTCATTATTTTGTCCAAATGTTTTAACAAAAATTTCTGTTTAAAGGGATAACAGCCAAATTGAGTAGAAATTGTTGAGTTTTCCCTTCTTCGTTAAGCTTTTGGAAGGATAATATTAAAGATCATGAGGTTGTAACTGAGGCACCACTCTCCATCTGGTAGTGGTCTATTAACAAAAATATAAAGCAGGAAATAAACATCTTTTGGAAAACTAACCTAGAAAACACAATTCCAAGTTATGATTACAAACACAGGCACTTAAACAGGTAATTGTAAACAATATATAAGACATACAATTAGATGTTAAAGCAGGGTGATATAGAGAAAGACGAGGCTGAAGAAATTTACCTAATCTATGCTAAACAGAGAAGACACTGTGAGGTCAGTCTTCTAGTGGATCTCAATACTGCCTACACAGTAGACTCACCTATGGAGAGTTTCAAAAATCCCTAAACCCAGCCAGCACCCTCAGAAAAATTGATTCACCTGATCTAGAGCAATGTTTCTCAAAGTGTGGTGCCATTGTCACCAACTAGGTGCCTCGAGAAACTCAAGGGTGGGTTTGGAAGCAATTAACTGCTTTTCCAAGTTGTTTCTTTTCCTTTTGTATGTTAAGGAGATATAACCACCAGCCATCCTGAAACTGACCAAGCTTCACCACAAAAGCTATGCCCATGATCTTTGCCTTATTTTTAATGCAAAGATCTCTCCAGGAGGAGCTTAGGCCTCATTATGTGGGAAGCCTGTGCGAGCGAATGCCTGCCTCTCCCTTTTGAATATTCATTCCCCAACAAAATAAAAGTTCCTGCTTCCCTTTGTTCGGGGATGCCATGACTTTGGAAATGATTCCTTGTGTCCTCCTATTTGCTGCAAATACACTTTACTTGTGAGAGTCTTATTTAACTCACCAGGAGGCAAGCCCACTTGGTTCCGTAACACCATCACCTGGGAACTTGCTAGAAATGCAGTTTCTCAGGTCCCACCCCAACCTACTAAATCAGAAATTCTGGAGGTGAGACCCAGTAACCTGGGTTGTAACAGGTCCTGATTCTGTTGCTTACAAAGTTGGAGACTCATTGATCTAGAGTAAGGAAGTAGGGAAGTCAGACCTTTATTGTTTGAAAGTTCTAGAGGTAATTCTAATAGACAGCCAAGATTGAAAACTCTGAGTTAAATATTAAAAATTGGGTAGATATTTAAAGTCTACCATAAGAAAACAAAAACCTCTTCTTTATCCATTCGTCCCTTGATGGGCACTTAGGTTGCTTCCAAGTCTTGGCTATTGTGAATAACGCTGCAATGAACGCTGCAAGGGACGAATGGATAAAGATGTGGTATATATACACAATGGAATACTACTCAGCCATAAGAAACGATGAAATCCAGCCATTTGTGACAACATGGATGGACATTGAGGGTATAATGCAAAGTGAAATAAGTCAGAGGGAGAAGGTCAAATACCGCATGATTTCCTTCATTAAGTAGCAGATAATAACAACAATAAACAAACACATAGAGACAGAGATTGGATTGGTGGTTACCAGAGGGGAAGGGGGGAGGGAGGAGGGCGAAAGGGATAATTCGGTACATGTGTGTGGTGATGGGTTGTAATTAGTATTTTGGTGGTGAACATGATGTAATCTATGCAGAAATAGAAGTACAATGATGTACACCTGAAATTTTTACAATGTTATAAACCAATGTTACAAACCAATGTTACTGCAATAAACAAAAAATTAAAAAAAAAAAAAAAAAACCTGATGAAAAAACAGGTGAAAGATCTAAATAGACACCTCACCAAGGAAGGTATACAGATAACAAATAAACATGAAAAGATGCTCCACATCATGTATCAAAATTGCAAATTAAAACAATGAGATACCACTACACATCTATTAGAATGGCCAAAAGCTAGAATACTGACAATATTAAAACTGGCAAGAATGTGGAACAACGAGAGCTCTCATTCATTGCTGGTGGGAATGCAAATGCTACAGCCACTTTGGAAGTCAGTTTGGCAATTTCTTACTCTTATCATATGATCCTACAACCACGCTCATTGTTATTTATCAGATGAGCTGAAGATACGTCCACACAAAATGTGCACTCGGATGTTTAGAGCAGCTTTATTCATAATTGCCAAAACTTGGAAGCAACCAAGATGTCCCGTGGTAGGTGAATGAATAAATAAATTGTGGTATATGAATATAATGGAATATTATTCTAAAAAGAAATGAGTTACCAAGCTATGAAAAGACATAGAGGAAACTTAAATGCATATTGCTAAGTGAAAGAAGCCAATACGAAAAGGCTAAATACTGTATGATTCCAATTATATGACACTCTGGAAAAGGCAAAACTATGGGGACAGTAAAAAGATCAACGGTTGCCAATGATTGGGAGAAGGGAGGGTTGAATAGATGGAACACAGATGATTTTCAGGGCAGTGAAACTCTTCTTTTTTTATTTTTGTTTTTTAATAGTGGTAAAAAACCCACATATTACTATAATGGTGGATATATATCATTACACATTTGTCGAAATTCACAAAACATACAACACCAAGAGTGAACTCCCGTGTAAGCTATAGACTTAAGGTGAGTATGATTTGTCAATGTAGGTTCATCAATTATAGCAAACGTACCACGCTGGTGCTGGATGTTGATAGTGGAGGAGGTTGTGCATGTGTGGGAGTAGGGGGTATATGGGAAATTTCTGTAATTCCCACTCATTTTTACTATGAACCTAAAACTGCTTTCAAAAAAAAAAGGTCTATTAAAAAAATTTGGTAGATGACATTAAAGGATAATTTTCAAAAAGGTAAATCATGAGTACTGATATAAATATAAAACAAATGTGTCAAAAATTTTATTTAACTCATTAGATGGTAAGGGAGTTGGAAACAAATGTTATAACAGGTTCAAGGAGAATCCAAAGACCCAGCGTAAAAGCCATCAAGAATGCTAAATGATTTTGCCTAATAGAGGCAAAATAGGCTTCTTCCACAGGGAGGGAAGAAAGTCAGCTGAACCTCCAATGGGCAGAATTTATCCGTGTGTACATAGAAAAGAATTATTTGTAGTACTATCTATTTTTCACAAGTTAACTTCTAACTCCACAAAGTTGTATAATAGCTCCAAGACAATCAAATGCACAAACCTCACAGAGTCAGATAATTCAGGGGATGTGCTCTAAACAATACATAATTTCTCCACTGAAGAAGCCTAATAATCTTTTGGTTCACATTAAAGTTGTCTACAGTTTTTCCTTACAGTTAAAAACAAGTGGAGAAAAAGGAAAGGCCCAGGGCCCAGCCCAGTGGCGTAGTGGTTAAGTTCCTGTGCTTCGCTTCAGTGGCCCAGGGTTCACAGGTTCGTATCCCAGGCTTGGACCTATGCACTGCTTATCAAGCCATGCTGTGGCAGGTGTCTTACATATAAAGTAGAGGAAATGAGCACAGACGTTAGCCCAGGGCCAGTCTTCCTCAGCAAAAAGAGGAGGATTGGCAGCAGATTTTAACTCAAGGCTAGTCTTCCTCACCAAAAAAAAAAAAAAAAGGGAAAGGCCCAAAGCTTGGCTCCCCATTCTTGGAGCCTGGTGGCCAAGACGACCATAAGGTGATAAGTCCTGAGAGAGCAGAGGACTGAAATTAAAATATCAAGTTCAACAAAAACAGTTTGTCCTTTATCAAGGGTCTTCAGTGTTGTGATGATGATTTTGTTATTCCTCTTATGTTAATGTGAAGTTGTTGGAGGTTTCTGGAAAAGTGTGATATGATTAATGCAGTGCTTTAGGAGTATCAATCTAAAGCAATCTCTAAAATGGATCAAATGATAGAAATGATTGGAAAGACTAGGTAGGAACCGATAAAATAATCCAGGGGTAAGGGAAAATTTAAAGTTTTCTTTTCTAGAGATTTCCTCTCCACGAATTTCTTTGGGGATGAGCACTCTTCCAAATCCATCTTATTCTACAAAACTCACAAAACCAGTGTGCTCTCTCTCGTGGCCTTGCTCTACAGTAATATGTTGAAAATAGAGACCCATTATTCTTTCCAGACAGGATGGATAGTTATCTGGAGTGAAAAGTTTCATTTTCTAGCATTTCTCATTGAAACTATCACCTGATAATTACACAGAATAGAAAGAAACCATTAATCACATCTTTAATATATCAATTCATCACTGTCTACCTTGTGTGAAGCAGAAGAACTAAAATTAATCAGTCAAACCAAACCACATCACAACCAAATGCCTGGGAAGGGTGGGGGCCAGAAGGAGATCTTTGTAAACGGAGAAAATACATTTGCTTCTGCTGGCAGGAGGACGGAGGCCTCCATGGTAACACTACTTTCTGTCATCAGGATTTTAATCTCCTCCCTTGCCCAGTTTGAGCAATTTCAAGTTGGTTAGAAATTTAAAGTTCTTAAATGTTATCTGACCCACAAGGGAAGAGAGTAGGTGAGTTCTGTCATTGCCCTTTCATTGCACACAATTTTGTTAATGAAAGGCTTTTAGAAAACAAATTCACATTTCAAATTGCAACTGCTGCCTGTGTCTTTTTCACCTCTGTTTCTCAACTGATAAGTCCACTCTGTCAGGTCCCCACTTAGAGGCTCCTTATTCTAAAGCTCTAGGAAAAAAGGTGTTTTTGTGGTGGTGATTAGATGTAGAGTCTTGCTCTGAAGACTCCTGGTCATGAATGAGGCACGTGGGGAACTATTCATTTGTTGCTTATCATCCTCTGCTTTCTTGACTTGTGTTGGTGCCATGAGAAGAAACTTGTCTCATTTCCCCAAATAGATTATAAACTCCTTGAAGATAACAGCCAGGTCCTACACTTATTTTGTTAAGTCACTTTGCAAATATGGCAGCTCCCACGTAGCTGCTTGATAAATAATTTGATGTTTGGTTGGTTGTAAACTGTAGATTCTCTAGAAAGTTTAGGAGGGAAAAGAGATTCTTTTAGGGGCTAAAAATGTCAAGGCACTTATTTCTAAACTCTTAATCTAGATTATAAACCTTTATTGTATTTCACACGGGGAAACGAGATTTGGCATTTTTGAGAGATACACTTTAAGACTTTCAGTGATTGCCATTACAGTACATTATTTCCCCCTATAAAATTCAGGAAATTAAAAATTGATGAGAGTCAAGGCTGTGGCAAAATGAAAACAATCAAGCCACTGAGCTGTGGGTGCTGAGCAGTCAACTCCGCTCCCTCACGAGGAAGAGGCTCCCATTCACAGCCCAGCAGTGCATATGTCAAGTCTGTGCCTCCTCAAAATTGCAAAGTACTGCATATCGGAAGTCTGTGTGTTTGGTCATTAATCAAAGCAATAACATTGAAGCTACCAAATCCTAAACTTACCAAACAGCCTCATCTTCTCTCTAGCTCCTAGCACAGTATAAGATAAATGATGGGTGCTCAATATGTTTTGGATGAATGAACTAACTTGTAGATCACTAAAGTCTCCAGTGAAGGGTGGCCACATTTGAGAGTAATGAAGAGGGGAAGGTAAGAGTTAGGAAAAGCAGAGGTTATGATGCCTATGTCAGCTTCTCATTTTCACGGAAATCAAAGGAGCGCTTTAATATTTGAGTTCTGAGTTAAATGCAGAAACTCAAAATACGTTTTTTTCCCTTAATTTTTATTTTCTGCAAAAAAATGAATTAAAATATAAGAGTATGGGATACCTGACAGCCTGGGAGCAGGTTATGATTGAGGAGGAAAATTCATGCTAGTAGCCAAAGAATAAAACAGCCAAAGGTCCTTGGAACCAGACAAATCTGACTGACGCATCCACCACATTGTCTCAATTTCTAATTGATCAGTATGTGAACTGGTTTGTAGTCAATGTGCTGATTGTGCTGACAATTTAAGTTCCTTTTGTTGGTGAGCTGTTTAGTTGGAGTTGATTATTTGAAGAACCCAGTGCCAGGACATTACTTTGCATTTAAATGAGTTAAGAAAGATATTTTAGAATAATCAAGAAAAAAAAAAAAGTGAAGAGGCTCAGTTTCCTAGGAGAAAGTAGACATATCTACTACTAATCCAGAATGTAACTGAGTAAAAAGAAATGGACCATATAAGTGAGAAATGTTCAATGTAACAGTAAAAATAAGCTACCTATATAAATAAAGACACAGTAATGACAATAAAATTAATGCCTTGATCTGAACATCACCCAGCTTGCAAAGTGCCATCCCATGTGGTATCTCATTTGATTCCCAGAAGTTATCATAAAATGTATTTGCACATTACACATATTCACATAATTGATTTTTCAGCACCAAAGCCAATTACATTTGTACAGATATTGGCTATCATAGTTCTTGTGAGCAGTATTCTAAGTGTCCATTGTTTTCCTTTCATTTATATCTTTTTTTCTTGAATCTTCAGCCTTATGAAGCCTTATGAACCAATTCTTCTTAGAACCTATTGACAAATTTATAGGTTGCTATTATGGGTTAAATTATATCCCCCACAAATTCATATGTTGAAATTCTAAGCCCCAGTACTGCAGAATGTAACTCTATTTTGAATTAGGGTCATTGCTGATGTGAGTAGTTAAGATGAGGTCATTAGGGTGGGCCCTAATCCAGTATGACCTGTGTCCTTATAAAAATGAGAAATGTGAACACAGAGAAGACACATAGGGAGAATGCCATGTGAAGGTGAAGGCAGAGATCAGGATGATGTTGCCACAAGTCAAGGAATGCCAAAGATTGTCAGCAAACCACATTCTCCCTCACAGTCCTCAGAAAGAACCAACACTGCCGACTCCTCGATCTTGCACTTCATGCCCCTAGACCTATGAGACAATAAATTTCTATTGTTTAAGCCACCCTGTTTGTGATACTTTAAGGCAGCCCTAGCAAATGAATACAGTTGCCATCATGCTTGTTACTTTAAGAATGGAGACATGTCTAAGAGTATAGGGCATGGGTCTTTAGGATAGTACACCAAAAGAGAACCCTTCATCATCCGAGCAACAGATCTGACTTCCTAAGGACCCCTCAGTTCACCCTGAGTAAACAAGAGTAGGTTGTTGGAAGCTGATGTGTCCAGCTAGTTCTTCGGATGTGTGATATTGATCACCACCAATCTGCTTTCAATCCTTACACTGGGCTGAGATCTCTTCTCAATGATCTGCAGATCATTGCAGGAAGGCCTGTTGGCCAAGGGAATGAGCAGAAAAGAGATTGATTCCTAGCTTTACCTATTACCAGGGGTGCATTCTTGGACAAATTACTCAACTTCCCCATTTATAAAGTGGGGATAATGAAACTTATCTCACTAGGTTGTTGTGAGGTGTAAATCATTAATCACCTTTTTACAGACATTTGTCCTGACTCAGTGTTGAAAACTGCTGCAGAGAACAGGGAGAAAGACTATAAACACCACCTTTCTGCAGCCCCAGAGACTTTATCCCCAGATGGTGATTCTTTGTTCTTTCTCTGTCTCTTTCCACTGAACAAAATGCCATACAATTTTTTTCCTGTAACATTCATTTGCCTGCTCTTCTTCCTAATTTCTACGCTCCCTTTACCACGTCATCCCCATCAACTTTGCCTTCCTGACATTATCTTACCTAAGGCAGTGATTACTTACTTTGTCTTCTGTTTACTCATCCCTCTCTGGGAAAAGCATTTTTCCCCTGTCCATCGGTGACTGCAGAATTTCAATATAGGTTGGCTTAGAGGCAGTAATTTTGTTGGAATGGCATGCCAAAGGACATGTCTTGAGTATGCAATTGCGAAAAAACAGGTGCTGTGTTTTTGTTTGGTGTTGTTTTATTTGGGATGGCTCAGGGAGAGTGGGTGTGCTAATTAACTCTAAAGCTCCAAGATGCTAAAGTCCCATGTGCTGGCTTTTCTTGTTTATCATTCCAGATTTCTCCTACACCCTGCTCTGTGACCTGAGAGGAGCATCTCTATGGACTGTTTACCTGAGCTCTCTTGTCCTCCTGATGAGACATCCTAGGGTTGGACCAGAGAGTGATGGGGGTATTGATCCATCCCAGCTCCAGGGACCTCCATGCCAGCCTATGGTTTGGCAGTGGCTGGGTTACTCTAAGACTATAGCTTCTTTCCAGCAATGCTCCTAATGTGTAGCTCTTACCAAATTCCAGTGAGAACAAATTCCAGTGATACCGTTCCATCTTTACCCTTCTTCAGGACCAGGGGTTGTAATATAAACAAATGTAATAATCATTCTTGAATACCTCTATCTTTTAGAAAATTGAGGGATTTGCAATATTGCTTGTCCCTGGGCATTTCATTATCCTTTAATTCTTCCTGCACTTCTGTAAATGAATTCTATAAATTCATTAAAACTCTCTTCACTTAAACCCATTGAGTGTGCCATTTCCTTACTGTTAAGATTTTGGTATCCCACTGCCAAAACCATCCTGGCACTGCCACCTCTCTCCCTAAGAACATCACACTGGGTGTAACAGTAGATTGTTGATAAGGAATTTCTACTTTATCCCAGTTCATCTATGTCCCAAAGAATTTTAGTGATTCTTTTCATATCACAACCACCAGCTCATCTGTTATTATGTTATCATGCATCTCTGATATTCTTGAACTTTTCTTTCGCTTTTTCCTGTCTTCATCTTCAAGCCTATCATCTGAATGCAGTCTGGCCTAGTGGAAGGAGTAGGGACAATAGTCAGCCAGCTGGCCAGGCTTGGAATCAGATGTTCAGCTGTTAGGAGCGTATGAGCCCTGGAGCTTTGAGCAAAACATGACTCTTCCATCAGTCTCATGAGTATAACACCCACAAATTCATGGTGAAGAACAAATAAAATAATGCAAGTAAAGGAAATAGCACACAGTAGCGGATTAACAGTTGTTGGTTCCTTTTGTCAATTAAAAAAATACATATGTGGATAGTTCCCTTTGTCTGACCCTTCTCACAGACACTACTGCCCTTGGCCACAAAATGCCCCAGGTCTTTCATTTCCTTTTCCAACAATGCATCAAGCATGGTGTTTTGGGTCCACTTGGAATAAAATGTCACACTTCTTTCATCAGTTTATCTTCTCCACCATCTCTTGGCATTAGTCTTGGTCTGCTTTTCACTGTGACACAATCAAATGTAATAATGATTCTTTAATGCCTCCATCCCTTAGAGAGTGGAAATTTCCCAGCAAAGGATCATCTTTTTCCAGACACTTAGTTTGAGTAACATTAGCTTTGCAGCAGACTCCTGAAACGAATACTGCAGTTACTTTTTAGTTCATATCAGTTACTGCTCATCCTTTCTCATCATTATTGACACTATCAGTCAGTCAGTAAGAATTATTCATTGCATTCCTTCCATGTGTGAGTCTGCTTTCTCCCCTGGGCAGTGGTCCAAGAAGACGAAGACAGCTCTCCTAGCAGTCCTCAAAACCCTCTCAGAACTCAGGAACTAGGTCAGCAGGACCAAGACAACTTTCCTCTCCAAGGAATGGTTCATGCTCTTGGTTTCCTGAGCTGAGAAGCCTGCTTTTGGATTATTTTCTGCTTCTCGCTTTGACAGATTTTGATCACGTCCTTTCTCCTTTCCCTGCACTTTTCTTGTTCCCCAAACTGACCTATAAAGAACTCCTCCATTAGTCACATTCTCTCAGGATCATCTTTCCAAATCCCCTTTTTATTATATAAGCTTATTAATGCCTTCTCTTCTTTTCTTCTTCCACACTCTAAAATGCCGATAAGGGGGCCGGCCCCGTGGCTTAGTGGTTAAGTGCGCGAGCTCTGCTGCTGGCGGCCCAGGTTCGGATCCCGGGCGCGCACCGACACACCGCTTCTCCGGCCATGCTGAGGTTGCATCCCACATACAGCAACTAGAAGGATGTGCAGCTATGACATACAGCTATCTACTGGGGCTTTGGGGGAAAAATAAATAAATAAATAAAATTATAAAATGCCTATAGGTCATGAATTTATTTGGGCTTGGCTTGATCTTTCATTTCCTTATTTTTTCTCATATCTCCGTAGTTCCTAACATACAAATTCATTTATTTGTTCTTTGAATTTTATAGTTTCCACTTTTATGTCTTCAGCTTGTCTTTAAATTCTCCAGGATGGTAGAGTAGAAGGAGTACAGGCTTTGTGTCTAACAGTACTTGATATTAATCTCAGCTTGACCAAACACTTCAGTTTCTTCATCTGTAAGAAGAGATAACACTATCTACTGCATGGACCAGTTGTGAGAACTATCACATTTTAAAAGGCAATAACAATGCCTGGCACATTGCCTGTCTCAACAAATGTTGGTTTTCTTCCTTCTTCTCCTTCATTAAACTCAAACATCAGGAGGCATTTATCATTTGCTGTGGCTTTACTCCTTTCCCTGAAAGCTCATGCTATAACTCTAATTTAGCACATGTCACCAGAGTTGGACAGATTGAATGGGGTGGAGAGATCTGCCTCTTCTGATCATTTTTCTTATATTTCTAAACTTTTCATGTTCTAATAGGAATTTGTCTTCTTTATGCCGTTACAAACTCTGTGAGATTTTGAGGAATTAATTTTGTTTATTACTACAGAATGATAGATATTATTTTTGTCTTCTATTTCACAATCTGTGTTCTTTCCTAGAGACAAATTGCCTAGCATCTATTGGCCTATATCACATTTTGTTGAGTTTGTTACAGACTGTTAGCATATTTATTTAAATAATCACTTTAAAATCTATATGAGTAGATTAATTCAAAGTATTTAACCATGGAGTCACAATTTAGTTGCTTCCAATTTTCTCATCTTTATAAAATTAAATTATTTACAACGTATATTGCTATTTTTTGAAATGAGAAAGATTCTCTGTTCTTTAAAAGTGTCCATTCTCTTCCTTATGTATGCACGTGTGTGTGTAATGTGTGTGTGTGTGCATAAGAGAGAGCTGAGTGGTAATGGTCATCCACTTATATGGTATGATATGGTATATAATTATATAGTATTTATATTATATATATGTAGTATATATACTATACTATAATATATTGTAAATGATCCAAAGTTTATTATGGTTCATCATCAACTAATGTACCACCTATTTTTCAAAAACTACATGATGAGTGTTAAGTGGAAATCCTGTCTCTGGATAGTTTTCTTCTACATATAGATCCAGCTCTTTCACAGCTATACGTGTCCGTAATGTGCTCACCATAATTTCTTGGGAAAAAAATTACATTTGGTCTCTTCTCTCTCAGTATCCCACATTAAGTGACATTTTAATAAATATCTGAAATGAGTGACTGAGGCCTGTGAATTTCTGGGAGAAGAACATTCCAGGCAGAGGCAAGAAAAAGTACAAGTGCCCTGAGTTAAAAGCATATTTGGCAAGTTCAAGGGACGACAAGGGTGTCAGTTTTTCTTCAATGGACAAAGTACAAGGGAGAGAAGTACAAGGTGAGAATGGTAAGATAACAGGGGTGTTGGGATTTAGGGAAGGCTGTAGATTTTGTAGGGTCTTGTGGGCCACTATAAGGATTTTGGCTTTCACTGAGTGAGATAAAAGCTACTGAAGCTTAGTGAGCAGAGAAATTTCACAAGCCCTGATTTGACCTTGCTTTAACAGTACTGTTTTGGCTGTCAGATGAACAGTCCATAGAGACAAAGTATGGAAGCAGGGAGAACTGTTAGAAAGAGGTTGTAATGAGGTGTGTGAGAGATAAGGCGGCTGGAACCTGGGTAGAAGAGGTAGAAGTGGGGAGAAGTATTCAGACTATGGGAACATGTTGAGGGTAGAGCCAATAGGATTTGCAGATGGGTTGTCTGTGGAATGTGAAAGACAGGTAAGAGACAAAGATGACTCTAGCGTTTTGAGGAGTTGCCGGTTGCCATAAACTGAAAGGAATGAAGATGCAGTGAAAGTACATTTGGAGGTACATGGCTATTAGGTGTCTGAATGGAGAAGGAGAGAAGGCAGTGGGATGTGTGTGTTGGGAGGACAGGGGAGAGATACATGATGGAGATAGGAGTTGGGAGTCATTGGCCTATAGATGGTAATGAAAGCCATGAACATGAGTCTGAGAGAAAAGAACTCAACAACTGAAACTGAAACAGAGTAATCAATGAAGAAAAGACCAGGAGACTGGGGTGCCCTAGAAATAAAATGAAAAAAAAAAAGGGTGTTTCAAGGAGAGGGAAGAAATTGATCCACTGAACTAAATGTTACTGACAAATCAAATAAGATGAGGGTTAAGAATTGTCATTAAATTTAACCACAAAGGTTACTGGTATCCTTGACAAGGTACTTTTGCATGGAGTAGTAGAAAAAAAATTCTGATTAATTTGATATTACGAGAGAATGAGAAGAGTGGAAAGAGAAAGAGAAAATATAAGCAATTTTTTTCAAGGAGATTTTCTGTAAAGGAAAGCTGATAGAGGATGAAAACAGGATTTTTTAAGACGGAAGAAATTGCAGAATGTTTATATGTTGATGATAATGATCCGATAGAAAGCAGAAATTGATGGTGCCGAGGAGAAGTGGCAGAGTTACTGGAGCGATTAACTTGAGCAGCAGAAAGTAAAGAGATGCAGTGCTCAGACAGAGGACGGGCCTCAGAGAACCGTTCACCCATGGTAAGAGGGGAGGGGAGGATGTGGACACGGGTGCAGGGAGTAGGTGTGATGGTCAGAGGCTGTGGCAGTTCTCTTCTCGTCTGCATTTTCTCAGCAAAATAGAAGCCAGGCCACCAGCTGTGTGAGTGGGTGAGGGAGGAGGTGCTGGAGAGCAGAGTAGGTTTAAATCGTCACCTAGGAAAGGGAGAATGAATGGACAACAGAAACGCGTGATTGCCTGTCAGCGTTGTGGGCATAAGTTAAGGATATAAGTTCAGTCATCACGAATTTATTGTACAACCAGTCGGCACGACAGCAGGCTTTTCTTCAGCAGCATTCAGCTGCGCAGGCGCAGGCGCAGGCGTGAGGAAGTGAAGAGCTGGATGCGTGCAGGGTGGAGGCTTTGCTAAGAAGAATGAAGACCTAAAAGAGGGCTCAGGAGTTGAGGTGTCAGAGAGGGAGTGATTATATCAGAGGGCTGTGGGACTGAGGCTGGGCAAGGAGGGCCAGGAGCACACAATGGGCATAGGGTAGATGGATTTTAGCATCTGTAGAATTTGAGGAACTATTACAATTGGGGCACCTCAGACTAGTCTGTTTCTTCTGAAATCAGTAGTTTTGTTTTGCTTTGATTTGTTTTTCCTCTGCAAAGACTCTCTTCTTACTGTGGTACTTCTTGTTCATCTTCGTTCTTTTTCTCCTGCTGTATTTTAGTCCACGCAAAATTTGAATTTTCTTCTGTTACAATTTCTGCCGAAACATTGTACTGCTTTTTTGTTCCCTTTCAGTGCTGTCCTATAGAACTTTCTGTGATGATGGAAATGTTCTATGTCTGCACTATCCAGTAAAGTAACCACTAGCCACCTGTGAATATTGCAACCAAGGAAATAAAATTTTCAATTTTGTCTAGTTAGAATTAATTTAACTTTAAATAGCATGTGGCTAGTGGCTAATCTATTGGATAGCACAGTGAGCCTAAGAGGTATCTTTATACCATTTGATGATATAAATGTCATTGGCACTAATATCATTTTTCTGGTCCGCCTTTCACTTCTGCCTTCTCAAGTTGGTTCTAGTGTGTCTGCCTCCTTTTTCTTTCCATTTATTCAACAAACATTTACGGAACGTCAACTATATGCTGGTAGTAGTGAGAGGTATTAGCCATATGGGGACAAATAAGTAAAGATGTCTGTCCTCAAGTAAGGAAGAGATGAGTAAAGAAATTGATGACAATAGTATAAAATTACAGTACAATGTGCCACATGCTATGATTGGCAGAAGTGTGAAGAGTGGTAGGAGCCCATTGGGGAACAGGCAAAGGGAATATCCTTCAGCACCCTACCAAGTGAGGTTTGAATCCTGGCTTTGTTGCTTCCCGAATGAGTAACCCATTAGTCATACTCAACTACAATAGGTAGTAGTAAGAACTTTAAAGATTGGTGTGTGTGTAAAGTGCTTAGCACACTGCCTGCCTTTAAATAGAACTAATTCTCTCTTGGGCAAAATGCACAAATTTCTTTTTCATTACAAAATTTACCTGTGATTTATTTTTAATTGAAAATTGTGCCGTCCTTGTTTTCCATTCTCAGGACATATTTCTGAGTGCACTTGTGTTCAGTTGATTTCTTGATCCACATGCCCGGCAGGGCTTTGGCTGTCCCTGTGCCCACTCCTATGTGTATCTGAAAGGAGCTTCTCTCTCTTCCCACATCACTATATATTACACAGAGTAATCACTCAGTCCATTATTTTTCTTGAACACTTACTGATCCAAAGAATGTTTTTAACAAAATTTGGTGTCTTCATTCCAGAATAATTATAAGATACTGGAAACTTGGAAATAAAAACATGGCCTCGTTCCTGCCAGAAAGTCATGAAAGCTCTATTTGAACACCACCATGGGGAACTCACTACTCTCCAAGGCAGTTCAATTCCGTATCAGGACTTTCATCAATAGAAAGTTCATTTTTTGGTAGAGGGTAATCTACCACCCTCTGGTTCCCTCCATCAGTCCTAATTGTGTCCTCTGTGAGGTGGCATACCACTGGGAGAGAAATGAGGTGGGGTTAGAAGTAGGGCTGGGATTACACATTGCCCTAAACCTTCCTTATCTAATCAGTATCCAGCTAGGAATCGCCTTTACTTGTGGATGTGAATATTGTCCATAGATGAGCCCTGGTGAAGAGCGTCAGAACCACCAGTCTATGACAGGATGAAATAAGTTTAACGCCTCCTGCCCATGACAGCCTTTCACGTATTTCATGTATTACATGCCCCAGGAGTCAGCCTTACTCCAGCCTAAATATCTCTAATTCCTTCCTCTATTCCTCATGTCATGATTTCAAGTTTTCTCATCATTCTCCCTCTTTTGGACCTATTGCCAAGATCCCTCCCTAAAGTGTCTTATATTGGAATCTTTTGAGTTATATCCGAACATCTAGTTGGATGGTTGAACACCTAGAGGTATGCTGGTCGGATTTAAGGGTCTCACAGTGATACTGAAGTTGTAGAACTTTTATTTTCTACTTACCTTTGAGTGAGGTATAAATAATACACAAGCTACACTCCAGGTTTCCTGGCTTCTGGGCCACATTTTTGGCTTTTCAGTGTGTAATAAGAAAAGGATTTGTGAGCACCTGGGAAGTCTTTGGTGACAAACCTAGTCTTTCACAAATATTTTGAATAGTTTTCACAATCCTGTTTTCAAAATTTAGCACCTGGCATGGATGAGGACACAAAGAGGGGGAGAGGCATTCTGAGAGTAAAGAAGAGACAAGCCTCCCATTCCCAGTTGGACTTTCTTGACATATTTACCTTCTTTGACAAAAGAAATACAAAGATTAGTTTTCCTACTTTGATCTGCTTTAGTTCAAATATGCCATTCTTTCTCCTGCCTCCTACATGATAGATAGATACATAATCAATAGATGATAGATAGATTATTGATAGATAATTGATAGATTGATAGATATCGGTGTGTGTGTGTATCACTGTAGTTCTAGTTCTCTTGCTCTTTTGCCATTGTTTCATTTTGCAGTTTTTAGTTTTTGTTTTTCTTCCATGTAGGGCCCTTGCTATCTTCCCACTTCTTTGTTTTCTCATCCACTTTCTCTTCCCCATTACCCAGCTTAAAAAATGGCCAGCATCTTTAGGGGGAGCAGTAACACACAGGACAATGCAAAATGTCTTTTCCCAGGGGACAATAATAACTTGATGGGGCCTCATTGTGGGGCGAGGTCGGAAGAGACGTGAGGCAATTTGCGTTCCAGTAAATATCAGTCTGTCAGGTCCTTGCTGTTGTCTTAAAAATAGCTCCCACATATCAGGGCATATTTTAGGGCTAAGTTAAAAGCACGTTTGCTTGTTCAGAGCATCTCTTATGGGGCTGAAGATGCTGAGGCTGTGGAAAGCAAAGTTGGGAGTATTTATTTGTAACTTGCAGTTCCTCCAGAATTCCCTCAGGGAATGACTGCAGCAATTTAAGCCCAAATATAGAGCAAATAGAAAAATAGGTGTTTTTTTTCCCCACTCTCATAGGATTTGTCTAATACTACCTTCTCATATGGATAACAAGTAGAGAAGAGGATCAATTAAGTGGCCAAAATCTGCAATTTCATCTTCAGTAACTCTAAGAGACTTTCTCAGTCAGTGTTAAAAGTCAGCACATCTAAGCCAGGCCTCTGTGCCTAAATTGCTCTGTTCCCACACATCCTTTTCTCCTTGGGGGAACTTATCATATCCAGGACTATTAACACAAAATATGAGAAAAAGCAGTTGAATGTTGCATTAAAAAAAGTAACTTAATTGTGCTTGTTTGTTTGTTTGGCATTTTAAGAAAAATATAATACCTTCTACTGCTCTAGTCTTTATATTAAAAACACATAAATTCTATTTATATGTTAAATGACAATAAATATTACAGCTTTGTTCTGGCTTGCTACAAAAGAAAGGAAAAGGCTGAAGTGGAGGGAGAGACATAGACTCAGTGGTATAGAACAGTAAGGAGGCAAAAGGCAAATGAAAGAAAAGCCGAAGACAGAGAGGGACAGACACACCCACAGCTGCGGCCAATGAGGCCTTCTTTGTCTCACTCTCAAGGGTGTTGGACTCAAAACTAAATATGATCGTGTCTACCTAAGCAGTCTTGAAAAGGATGAGTTGCTATAAAATTGCATGAGGTTATTTTTGTCATTGTCATTCTCATTGCCCTTGTTGAGGAGTCAAACAGAGCAGAATTGAGCATGGGAGTGTTGGACTCAGGTTTGAGGAGGTTCTGGAATGGGTGGGGAGTGTGCCAGGATGGAGAAGTAGTGAGTGAACTAGCACTGCAAATTGTCGTGTTCATTATAATACTAATAAAGGATAATACTTGTATCTACTGAACATTGTATTCTCCATGTAGTTCCTCAAGCTTCACAAGAGACCTATGGGTAAAACTTTTTATTACTTCAATGAAGCAGGATGGCCTAGTGACTCTAAATGTACGTTCTGGATATAAACTGCCTAGATTCAGATTAAGATTGCACCATCTACCAGCTATGCAATCCTGGACACATTTTTTAGCCTCCGTGGGTATATTAGTTTCCTGTTGCTGATGTAACAAATTACTACAAACTTAGTGGCTTAAAAAAACACAAATGTATTATTTTACATTCTGGAGGCTACATCCCTTCTGGAGGGTCCAGTAAGAATGTGTTTCCTTACCTTCCCCAGCTGATCGAGGCCTCCTACATTCCTTGCTTATGGCCTCTTCCTGCCTCTTCAAAGCCAGCAGCATAGCATCTTCTCTCCCCTCTGACCTCTTGTCTCTCTTTTACAAGGACCTTGATAATTACGTCAGATCCACCCAGATGATGCAGGATAATCTCCCCATCTCCTGATTCTTACTTTTATCACGTCTGCAAAGTCCCTGTTGCCGAATAAGGTAACATATTCACAGGTTCTGAGGATTAGCACAAGAACATCTTTACGGAGCCTTTATTCTGTCTACCTTAATGGGTAAACCAGGGAAAAAATAGTGCTTACCTCCTAAGGGTGTTATGAGAAACACAAGTGAAACACTGAGAATAGTTCCCTTTTCGTTGCTGGTCTTAGCCGGTAACACCTATTGAGTGGAATAGGGTGTGGGGATGGGAGATGGGATGGATGGAGGGTGGGGTAGAGTTGTGTAGTCAGAGGCAGCGCAGCTCTGAAGCTCTCTTCAGCCCAATCTGGTTCTGTAACAAATCCCTGCTTGGTATTAGGGAAACCAGTCACATAATTTTTGAGTTTTCTTTACGTGAAGACACAGATGTCGTGACAATGCCAGGGCAGAATTTAAGAGGTTGGAGGGATCTTAGAAATCTAAGCTAAATTTACAAATTTTATAGAGGAGATACCTGCCTCAGATCCAGAAGAGAGAGCTGTCCAAGGCCACAGTTAGTGGCAGAGCTGAAATGAGAGCCCAGGGCTCCAGATCACCTGCCCAGAGCTCTTTCTACCGTGTTGGACTCCACTTAAGGGAGACTCAGTGGCTGAACTAGTGTTTGCCAACTGCCTTTCAAATGCCACGTGGTACAAGGAGATTGAAATTAATCTGCTGAACATCTGAGTTTAAAATACGGTCTTTCCTAAATGTAATGTCATATTATGGATTGGATCCTGGAACAGAAAAAGGACATTAATGGAACAGCTGGTGAAATTAGAATAAAGTAGTTTTCTTAGTTTTGACAAATGTACTTTGGTGGTGCAAGATGTTAACAATAAGGGAAACTGAGTAAGGAATATATGAGAATTCTCTGTGCTCTCTTTGCAACTTTTCTGTACAATTAAAATTATTCCTACATAAAAATATGATCTTCCCTTTTACTGTGATAATGCCACATCACTTTAAAGAAAGCCTTTCATTGTGTAGGACATGGTCCTAGCATGGTCATTATTCTCTCTCAGCCCCATTGCCGTAGCTTGTCCCTCTACCCAAAATGCTCCTCCTCCAGGCACTGACGTGGCTCACCCCATCACTGCCCTCAGGAACTGAAACAAAACCCTGGGAACTTTCTATCTCCCTTCCCTGCTGCATCTTTCTCCTTAGCACCCACTACTATTAAACACGCCACACATTACTCTAATTTATCTTCCATGTTGTCTACCTCCACCACTATAAAGTCTAGTATTTTTTATTTTTGTCCATTTTGTTCATTGTTGTGTCACTGGCAACCAGAAGAGTGCCTAGCATCCAGAAGGCACTCCATAAATATTCATTGAATGAATGAATGATTGTAACTACCCTGTGAGTTGAGTAGATCGTGTGTGCCCAGCACAGTGTCTGACCCACAGCAGACACTTAACTAACATCCACTTTAAATGTAAGAAATCTATGGCGGGAGGAGATCCGATTACACACCAAGAAGTCATATAGCTTATAGGTGGCAGGTGTGAGATTAGAATGCAGGCCTTCTGATGTCTGGGCCAGACATTTTGTTTATGACGCTTCCTTGTGCCAAGATCCACACCCAGGGCAGGTATGTGCTGCTCCATGTGCCTCACCCTGATTTCCGTGGCTGCTTTCACCCCTCCAAGGGAGCCACGGTTGACCTCACTAAATAATCTGCTAAGTACAGAGGAGAAATGCATTTATGTTGTTGGTTTCCTAATGGCCATTCGTGCTAAACTTAACTAAAATTCATTTCAAGAAGCCCCATCCAAAGAGAGTGGCTTGTTGCCATGACTCAGTATGAATGCTTTAAATACTGGGGACAAATGAGAGACTAGATCAAGAGAGCAGTGTGGTGACACAGAGCTATTACTCCATTCCTTCCTGCTTGTTCAATTCAATTCAATCCAATGAGCAATTCCTGAGGATGTGGTTCATGCCCTGCACTATACTACACATTTTGAGCACTACAAGAGAAGACCAGTACCTGCAACACAAAAGAAAACACATGACCTACTGTTATTACTTGGTCCACTGTGGTTAAGAAGGCAGTGGCAGAGTCCCTGTCCCTGCAGGACAGGAATCCAGCCAGGAGCACCACAACCAATGAGCCCTTCCACCATCAGGCTCACATGCCTTCTCGCTATTAACTCCAAGATGAGGCCCTGCTGAGCTCAGAGGTTTGCACTTGAGATGCACTTGAGTCTATTGCTCATGTGACTCATTTCAGACCCATGCCACGTTTCCAGAAGGTAATAATAGCATCTTTGGTCCACACCACTCTAAGCGATTGAAATTGAATAAAATTTTAATGTGTGAAAGGGGAGAAAGGTTATCTTGTGAATGGAGATCTTTAAATCTCTCTCTTCTGCTTTGTGATTTAAAAAAATCGAAAAATAGTTCACCAAAGCCTGAAAGCAGGAAAATATTTGTACAAGTTTATCATAAGATGGCACAGAAATCATTCCTGAGGGATTCATTCTCTCTCACTCTTTTGCCGGTTTTTATTCTTCCCACCATTATCTTCCTTCATTCATTCATCTCATTTCTCCCCCATTTTTTTTCCTTTTCCCTCTCCTTTTTCTTTCCTCCGCCCTCCTGTTTACTGTGTGCAAGGTACTGTGTTGGTGCCAAGGGAGAACTCAGGATATTGGGAGCAAAGTCTATGTCCTCAGTTGTTGATTTATTCATTCACAACTTGTATGAAGGCCTGCACGATGCTGGGTACTTTATATCATAGTATACACTTTCTAAAGGAACAACAGTCATTAATGAGAATGGATATGGTGTAGCGGGAAGAACAGATGTTTGCTATCAGACCACCCTGGGCTTGCACCTCACTCCTCTACCGCTGTCTTAGTGATCACGGAAATACCCCTTAACTTCTCTGCAGGCAGCTTCCTTCATCAGTTAAGTAAAGAGAATATATTTACCTTCCTGCTGTCATGAGAATTAAATAAATGTGTTATATAAAGTGAGCTAGTACAGTCAAGGGAAGGGGCCCAAAGTATACTGCCTGTTGATGGAATTCAAACGAGAGAATTAACACTTTTAACTCGGGAGATAAGATGTAAAAAGTGTCAATAAAATAACACCTCACTTTAGAGCATCGCTTCAAAACTGTGTGGTAATCTCACTTAATCCTCACCCGACGGCAGCATTGGACCCATTTTTTATATTTGGAAAAACTGGAGCACAGAGATGTAAATTACCTAAAATCGTAGGAGAACTTAGTGCCAAACCTCAAGTCTTGGTATTTCAAACCCGGTTCTCCTTCCATCACACTGCAGCTCCCCTGAGAGCTCTATCCTATGAGTTAGCAAACTGGCTGAGGAAGGCTTCAAGAATACAGCAAAGAGGCCGACCAGCAGAGGGCAGAGAGAAAGTGTAATGTCAGGTGGGCACCAAGAGAAATAGAGACTACCCGAGATGCATTTCATTTTTTCACTTTGTTCCTATGACTTTCATGCTGGCTGATGTTCAGACTTGCTTATTTAGTCTGGTCTACTGAAGTGTGCCACAAAGCAAACTTTAAAAAAAAATGAAATCATGCTCCATGACTGGGAAAAACCAAATAACCTCCTCAGGAAGTAATGACTTGGGGTTGCTCCTCTTCTTAATCATTTTGTGGCCATATTATCAAGGTGGGGAATAAATAGCAGAAATAAATATCATACTGTTTGTATTTCCTTACTCCTCTAATGATTGTTTTTCAATAATAGAGAGAGTAGTTGAGCTTTCACCTAAATTTCAGGAAATTTGGATAAATTCTAGGTGTACTCATTCCTCGGTCCATCATTTTGGAAGTCTAAATTCACCCTTCAGAGTGGAGAGGCTCTGTTAACTTATATTTAATATTTAATTGATGCAAACATTTTAATTTGGATGAGGAACAGTAATATTAACTGTGATATAGCACATTCATTTTTAATAAGCCCTGTAAATATTATTGCATATTTCTGGGAATTTAATTCAAAAAATTTAATGTGAATGAGCATCCAGGGAGCATTTAAAAGTCTTACAAAAATGTAGCAGGGAAATAAAGAAGGAATTCCAAACATACCAAATTTCTTTAACAATTTTTTAGCAATTTTCCTTAATATTAAACCAACTCAATTTGGAAAGGTTACATACACTTAAGCACATGATGCCATATGAGAAATCAAGATAAATGGAAAATATATAACTCCTTTTTACAGAGCATGATTTCAATACTTAATTCATCATCCACCCTTTTGACAGAGAGCTTTAGTATGAATCTAAGCTCCAATACACAATGCACAAACTATAGCTATTTATTACAATGTTGTGTCATTTGTCACTTTTATGGAATTCAGTGTATTTTGCAGGCTGTAAAATGGGCTAGAGTGATTCAGAAATGATCTATGCCATCATTATTCCTCATTTCTAGTGCTTGAATTGCATCTAGTCTCCCCAACAGGCTTGATTTATTAGGTGAATAAATAACAATATGCTTCAATAATGTATATCTATCGAGACTTCATTAGCTGCCCAGGAGATGCTGTCCTGATTTTAAATAATTGAAACACATGTGATGGGGTCCAGTGGACTTGAGATGATTGGGGCATAAATATTTACTAAAGCAGAGTGGTGTAGGGAAGATGCTTTCAGAATAGATTGGAATTGAAGGGACACATTCAAATGACAGTAAATGTTCTTTGTAACAGTGTAGAGATTTAGAGCCTTCTGCTCTCAAAATAGAAAAGGCAACTTAGAGTGGAAGGTGAGGAGATTTGTTTATTTTCTCTGAATCCCAAACAGACTCCTCCAACTTTCAGCTGACTCACCCTTAAAAATATACCTGTAATGCTGGTCAAATTCATGAATGACTAAATTCCCAAGCCCACCCAGTGCTGAGTCTCATAATCCAATAAAATAAAACCCCCAAGGAGTGGCGTATATTGCTCTCCTCAAGGCTAGCACTTTACCTTCAATAGTTGAGGTTATTTACTTGCTAGGTTAAATGAGTTTATGCTCTTAATTAAATATTTTTTAGCTCTCTGTCTGTAACACACATGTGATGAAATAAGTTTAAGTCTGTGGTCAAAAAGACTTGGTTCAGTGCTGTTTCATAAACTTCTAGAATGGTTTGTGTCAGAGGCCATTTATAGCAAGTGCAGCTTAGATAGTTTATAAAGATAAACCTAGTAGAATTTCTAACATCCCTCAGCTGGCATATTTTGACTGAAAATGAATTTGGGGAAGGAGAATTTATTTCTTGTCTAAAATAGACTTAGGAGTTCCTTCTAATTGGAAAAAATATTGTCTCACAAGTGATGAATAGATGCTCAAGGATAATATTTGTTTCTTCTCTAAAAGCAAACTGGAAAGTTCCTTCTCTCTAATTGGAGATGGGGAGGAGTAGTCTCAAAAGAGAGAAATAGTTGCTAAAGGAATGATGTATCTACAGCTAAAAAGTGTGTGCGTGTGTGTGAGTGTGTGTGTGTTTTATTTTGGGGAAAGAGATCCATCCTTTCTCTCCTTAAAACAAACAAAGTCCTCCTCTTCCTTGTTCCAGTGGCACAGGGACAGCAAGAGAGCTAAGATGTCCAGCAGCCTCTGAACCAGGAATCCAATTAGAGAGGTGAATGGTACCATTACCTGAAGCATGAGGCTCTTCACCAAAGTGTCAGTGAAGATGAGTAGTTAAATATGATGAATCAAACCAATGCTTTCCAACACTGAATGCATTTATTTGAGGCATCAGAGAGGACCCACATTAGCACATGATCATACATATTCCTTTTCTTCTAGAAGCTTTGGATGATTTCTGTATCCTGTAATTACCTTGTTTCTGTAACCTGGTGAAAATACAGCATTCTCAATAATGCCTTGTTATGTGAGGACTGAGGCTTGCGTGGGAGAGGTAGTGGAGGGAAACATAATAGATTGGAGAGTACATGAGCGTCGTTGTAGGGAACCTTGACCTGACCCATCACTGGGTCCAACTCCCTTCTCGTCCTGGACCAGTGCTAAGCCTATGTAGATACAGGGTATGTACACCTGGTCTTTCTGCCAGCAAGTCTTCCTACCTGACACTAGCCTGAATCTACAACTTCTCCCTGAAAAATCTTTGGTTTCTGTTGGCCTGATATTCCAGATCCTGGGCACATGATATCCCAGGAACCTTGAATTGCATACACCATAGCCTAATTATGCCTCAGATAAATCGCTTAACCTCAAGAAGCCATCTCCTTTTGTGATTTTGCCTGTTGCCTCTAAGTATATTACATCCACATCTGTATTTTCAGGTCCAAATTTTTTTCTTGAGTTCCCACATATTCAACTGCTACTACATGTTGCTACCTGAATATTCCCAAAATGCAAGTCTACATATTTAGTACTGGTTATTTTTAGTTCACTATATACCAAGAATTATGTTAAATGATTTATATATATTATTTATAATCTTCATAGTAATCCTATGAGGTACATAGCAATTTATTTGAAAAAAATCTATTGAATGCCTACAAAGCATTGTGCTAGGTATTGGAGTACAACAATAAAAAGGTTAAGTCCTTACCCTCATGGGACATACATTCCGAAAGAATTACTAGTCATATTGTATTGATGAAGAACTGAAGCTCAGAGAGATTGATGGACTGACCAGTGGTCCCAAATTTAGTAAGTGGGTAGAGTTACAATTTATTCCCATGTTCTTTATACTACACAACACCAACAAATGTGTGTTATATTCTTCTCGGTCAAGTGTTGGCAAATATTTCTGTAAAGGGGCAGACAGTAAACATTTTAAGCTTT
Source organism: Ceratotherium simum simum (assembly GCF_057802395.1). NCBI lineage: Eukaryota > Metazoa > Chordata > Mammalia > Perissodactyla > Rhinocerotidae > Ceratotherium > Ceratotherium simum. The sequence goes on from NC_141908.1 coordinate 15,560,327, forward strand.
ATGGGCCATACAGTCTCTGTCACAGCTGTTCAACTCTGTCCTTGGAGTGGGAAAATAGCCACAGGCAATGCATAAATGAATACACGAGGCTGTGTTTTAATAAAACTTTATTTATGGCTGGAGGAGCATGGCTTGTTGACGTGAGTTCTAGACAATTCCTCTAACTCCAAGGATTGTGCTTTTTCTGTCAACATTACTATATCTTCTAATCATGTATGTGAAAAACCTTGAATTTATCTGTAAAGGCTCCTTCTCTTCCACGGTCCTCCTCTTCCTCCCAACACCCACAATATAGCCTGTGGCTCACCAATAATAGCTTTTTCATAATGTCAATCACAATACAGATTAGATGACTTCTAAGATCAATTGCATATTATTTTAAATCACTAGGACCAAAATTTATCCTACAAAGAAAACCCTTGATGATGGACTCAAATAATGTTAGCGTTAAAAAAGACCTTAGACCAAATCACTCTATAAATGGCACATAAAGTAAGTGCAGGCTTGAGAGGCCAAAGGTACATATCTGAGAAAGACATATTATAGTCTCCATTTTCTCCTTCCCCCCTTCCTTCCTTCCTTCCCCCCTTCCTTCCTTCCTTCCTTCCTTCCTTCCTTCCTATCTTCCTCCCTCTCTTCCTTCCTTCTTTCTTTTCTTTTTCTTTCTTTTTGTAATCCAAGATAATATCTGTGATTTTCCAGGAACAGAGTTTATTTTTTGCCAAATTGGGAGAGGAGTAACTTCTCACCCTCTGGGCTCTATCCCCTCTCATTACCATCTGCAATCACCAATGTCCACACACCTCTGATCTACTTCCTCACAATCCATGCAGACTGGTGGAACAATCCCACAATCCAGAACTCTCTTTCTTGAGAGGCCACCTCTATTAATTAGGAAATCTACCTAATAGGGAGTAGGAGTGAAGAGAGCTAGAGTGTAGTTTTGATGTGAGGAACTAAGTATATTCATTTCCTATTGCTGCTGTGACAAAGTACCACAAACTTAGTGGCTTAAAATAACACAAATTTATCATCTTACAGTTCTGAAGGTCAGAAGTCCAAAACGGATTTCACTGAACTAAAATCAAAGTGTTGGTAAGATTGCACTCCTTCTGTAAGCTCTAAGGGAGAATCCATTTCCTTGCCTTTTCCAACTTCTAGAAGATCCCTCATTCCTTGGATGGTGGCCCCCAGCCAGCAATTGCATCATTCTGACTTCTGCTTCTGTCATCACATTTCCTTTTCTCTCTCTGACCTTCCCACCTTCCTCATTCCCCTTGCGATTACACCGGGACAGATTGTATAATCCAGGATAATCTCCTCGTCTCAAAATCCTTACCTTAATAACATATTCAAAGACCCCTTTGCCATGCAAGGGAACATTCACAGGTTTCAGAGATTGGAACATGGACATCTTTGGACGAAGGGACATAATTCTGCTTACCACACTAAGCTGCATCCACAAGAATATGTTTATTTTTGGACATGAGATATACTTCTGACTATATTGAAATACAAAATACAAATTAATTTTGAGTCACTCATTGATTTCACAAATATTTATTAAGTATCTGTTATGTGTCAGACAGTGTGACAGGAGGAGGAACAGGCAGGAAGAGTATGTGGTTCTGTCCCCAATGTGCTTAAGGCATGGGAGGACAGTGTGTTCAGAAAGTCAGCAAAAATCTTTGAAGTATATCTTTAAACATATATTCTCTATACCACTCACATTGGCCATTTTGTTTAACAGATATTTATTGAGCACCAACTGATGTCCAGCATTGTGCTGAGCACTCAGTATATACAGCAGGAAGGATGAAAATTCCCTCTTGGAAAGAGCTCATAGTCTGATGGAGGAGACACACAAATGAACAAAGAGTAAACAAGTTGAGATAGATGTTATAAATGAAATAAAAGTGGCATGGGTGAGATTGACTTAAATTGATTGTCTAGAGACAATCTCTTTGAGAGGATGACATGTAAATTGATGCCAGAAGATGACCTTCAAGCACCAACCATGTGTAGGGCTTGGGGAAGAGCATTTGAGTAAAGGAAGCAGAAAGTTCAAAGGCCCTGAGGCCAAATAAAAGCTTGATGTGTTTGAGGTCAAGAAAGAGAGTCCATTTATGGGGAAGAAAGCTAGGGTAGGAGATAGTCATGAATTTTTAAAATTGTTTTTGCTTGACTTAAAGTGAATCCACTGCTCAGAGGACTTCCAAAGACCTCTCAGCCAATCAGAAGATAGGCTGAGGATGCGTGCTTCAGGTCACTCTGTCTTCACATCCACTATCAATTTTGGAGGTCAATAAATACTGCATGGTGATGATTACGGTTTTTTGAGCTTCTCCTGAACAACAAGTAGTTCCCCAACTTTTCATTTCCAGTCATGCTCGTGAATTTTTTAATTCACTACCTGGAGTGTGGAAAAGATTTCTAAGAAAGATGCTCTGGTGATAAGATCTGGTGCTGAGAGATGTGCAGAGGGAGAAGGATGGACATTCGGAAAGAGAATTCAAGACTGTAATCAAGACCGGAAGTGCATACCGTGTGAAGAGTTCCGTGAGAAGATTTGACTTACTAATAAGGCTCCATTTAGGAGACTGTCATGATTGTGGTCTGAATGAGCCCTAAATAGATCAACTACGTGGCAATTATCCACACTCCTTCCTTTCATTATTTCAGACAATCTAGAACTCACACTCTAGAAACAAGGCACAGTTGATATACAAACGCATGATAATGCGTTTTCTCTATCGACAAACGTCTACTCGCAGAAGACTGACCACTAGTGCTCAATCCCCCAGCCTCCTCCCAGGAAAAAAACATATGAAGTGAATACCTATTGATAATAACTGAATATATAAGCTAGACCCTGTTTGCTGACTTGTTAACTAAGAGGAGAGATAAGAATGTTATGGGCAGACTCCCTCTGGATCTGCAGGTTTCTGAAGCCATTTACATGGAGAGATGTCTGTATTAATCTCCACTTCTATTTTCAGTTTCCCTCTTCCATGTCCCCAGTCACAATTAGGACAATTTATTAAATGCTTTGTTTCTAATATGCCCCTGCCTACCTTCTTCTACTCTACAAGGCTGCAGAGAAGGGGCTGTCAGGGAAGCCAAGTTTGACTTGGGGCACAACCATCTTGCTCACTACCTATGAGCAGAAGATGAGCCAGGAGAGCTGCAGCCTGTCAGCATTCTGAAGGAAGCCTTCCCCACTCTCCTTCTCGCTAAAGGAATTTCATTGCAGGCTAACCTAGGGACCAACTCTAGAGAGAAAAAAAAAAAAAGCCTCAGCATTCACCCCTACTTTTCTCACCGTTACATATCCCTCACAGAATCTATTTTAATTCTAGACCCCGAGTAGAGATCTAATAAATAGCTCTTTTCTCTTCTCGGCAAAATTTTTCAAAAAAAGCTAAAAAACCATTTATACTACCTGTTGCCACTCTCTTATTTCCATTTTTTCTCCTCAACTCACTCCAATTAGTTTTTGTCCCCCCAAACACTCTCTACAGTCACCAATAACCATATCCCTGCTCAAGAAAAATGTTTAACTCTGTCATCTTAACTTCTCAACGTTGTTTAGCACAGATCTAGAATGCTACTATGCTACACTCATCGAATTTTCCTCCGATCTCAAAAGCCACTCCTTCTCCCTCTCCCTTGCTGGACCTCAGCTATTAAACCTCCAGATCCTAAAAGCTTGGTCCCAGAGTTTGGTCCTCAAACCCCTTCTCTTCTCTATTTATACCCTTTCATTAGTTGATCTCATCCTTTCCCTGGCCTTAAATACCATCTTGACACAGATGCCTCCTAAGTGCCAGCCTGTCTCCTCAAAATTCTAGCCTCATATCTATTTACTTCACTTGTACATTGTAAAAGTCAAACTTTAAAACGTTGGTACTGAACTATCTATCTGTCTCCATCAGCTTTGTTCCTCACCACCAACACAGCCTTCTCCCTCTCAGTAAATAGCACCAACATCCACTCAACTCTTCAGGCCAAACCTAGGGAACAACCTTATTTTCTCTCTTTCCTTCCCATCCCACAGTGTTGTCAGCTCTACATCATATATATGTGATATATACACGTCATGTAGTCATCAGATATATACACATAACTCTAATTACATATATGTTATATATATGTATTTTTCACCATTTGTCCTGTTACAGCCCTAGTCCAAACCATCACCATCTCTCCCCTAGACCTCTGCAACAGCTCCCCAACCAACCTTCCTGCCTCCCTTCTTGCCCCTAAGTCAATGCTCTAACAGCTGCCAAAGAGAATTTTCTAAACCTTAAATTAGATCTCACCACACCTCTCCTCCCTCTTAAAATTTTCCAGACTTTTCCCTTGGAATTGACCCAGTCTCTCTCTCTAGCCTCATATCCCAATCATACTTCCCTTTGCTCCAGTCACACAGGGCAGCTCCTGTGCCTTCAGGGTACCATGCTCATACCTGTCACACTGTCTTGTACTTCTGCCCCTTCTCCTTGGGATGCACTTCTCCCAAATTCTCATATGGCTCTGCCCTTTCATCATCTGTGTTATGACTATACTTACACATGATGCTTGTTGTATAATAAAACAATAGGAAGGATTATAGTGTGTATATATATATAATATCAATTATATGAATCATTAAACATTTATATAGTTTATTGCACCAATTGTATAATAATTGCACTTTGAACTTATTTTTTCTATCTTGTTTTGCTAGAGGAAGGCTCCCTGAGTGTGGAGCTGTTTGGTTTATTCACTGATGAATCCTTTTAGCCTAGATAAGAGCCTGGAGCATAGAAATACTTAATAATCTGTGTTGAATGAATGAACTCAAATATTCTACCCCTCAGAGATCAAAAGCTACACAGATAGCCATTATCTATATCACATCCTTCAGAGTACTCATCAATATCTGAAATTGCCTATTTATTTATTTGTTTAATATATTTGCCTATCTGTTTATTTGTTTCCTGTCTCCCCCACTAGAATCTACGCCCCTTGAAGGCAGGGATTTTTGCTGGTCTTGTTCATTACTGAGTCCCTATTTCTGAGAATGGTGCTTGGTATATAGTAGCTGCTCGGTAGATACTTTTGGTCTGACCAGTCTTGATGTCCTGAGACAACAAGGGAAGCTGACATGTCCAGTAGGAGCCACTTCAGACAGTCCAGGGCTGGAGTCCTCTGCACATAGAAACACACCGCTACTCTACTCTGAGTGTACACTACAATGTATATGAGTTACTATATGAGTTACATAGAATATAGTATATAGTGTACTGTAATGTACACACTATGTACTGTATATGGAGGGAGGTAGGGATTGGTTGAGAGCCTTTGTTCTGCACCCAAGACCAATCCCACAAAACATTGTGATGGCTTAATTTGTCATTGGCACTTCTCCTTTTCAGTTTCAGTGTTCTTTTCGCCCTGATGCCCAGGTGCATCATGTTTGTTGACTCACTGGCTAGGGGCAGCAGCCCGTGGACACTAATTGTGTTCCTTGTCCCTCATCTGCTCTTTTTTTTTAAATACTTACCTGTTTGAGTCCTTTTTGCTACCTTTGTTGCTTTCAGCTGAGAATGATAGCAAAAGGATAAATCAGAAAAGCAAATTTATATGAATGCCCCAATATCCAAGGGGGCAGAGGATGCCCAGCCCATTAAAGGTAGATTTAAAACCTTTGAAGAGTCAAGTTCATGGTGGGGAGTAGGGTGTTAAAGCCCTGACGTGGACAATAAGAGAGGTAGTTTGAGGGTACGTCATCACACTATTTATTTGATAGTATGTTCTGTATAAGAGATTGTCCCTACGTGTACCCACCAGGTCAGATCAACTGTGAGGAAGCTGAGGGTACTGAAGTGGCACTGAGAACCTCATTTTGATCCCTCATGACCTCATGCCAACTTTTGCTCCCTTTTTCCTCCCACGTGGACTATTTGTTTAAGATGCCAGGTATGTGGCCTCCTATATATGGAGCTATATAGAGCATCTCACTCGATTGACTCCACAAATGAGGAGCTCAGGCCCAGAAAGGGGATGAGACCTGCCCAAGATGATACACCTTTGGTGGTGAACTAGATCAGAATCCAGAACCCCTTGCAGCTCAGAGCTCAATTCTCACCAGCCCCTACATCTGGGGCAAGTCCTGGCACCTTCTACTGATGCTTCAATAGATGTTGTTGACATTTTAAGGAGAAATCCCCCCAGAGTTCCTGATCTCAGGATGGTTACTGAGGGTTGGAGTGGGTCAGAAAGGAAAACATGGGATGAGAATGAAAGAAACATGGGTATGGACAGAATTGGACCCAATTCAGAATCCATCAAATTATCCAAATGTCCTTCAGCAATTATGGATTCATAAACATAAACCTTTCAATAAGAAGTTCTTCTTGACCATCCAACTCAAGATAGTCTCACATTTCCCTGTTTTATTTTCTTTCTAACACAATGGAAATCATCTAATTTATCTGTTTTCTTGTAATTATCAGCCTTGTCCATTAGAAGGCGAGCTCCATGAGGATGGGATCTTATGTGTTCTATTGACTTCATATTCTCAATCTTGGAATAGTGACAGATATTTAATAAATATTTGTTGAATTAATTAACACTGAATAAATCAAAGTTATTGCATAGGTTTTGGTACCATGGAATCCTCAAATAAATATTTTTTGAATGAATAAACCTATTATTTTATCTGCCCTTACTTCTACTGTTTGAATCTAAGAAATCAAACGTCTCTGCTTTGGAAAAAAGATTCCTTATATTTGAGATAGCTGACAGCCTGGATGGCTGGTCAATCATTATAATTCATTTGCTGTCCAGTCCACATTACCACTTTATCTAACTCATCTCTCATAAAATGACAGAAAACTACTGAAAACCACTCACCTCTCTTGAATCCCCCTGACATAGACCCAGAGTGAAAAGGTACAAATATCACTCTCCCCAGGGAGAAGCAATCCCCACCCTAGTCATCATCAGATGGACGGTATTATGATTCCTAGGCACTGAAATCTATCATCTTCAGCTTTTCCACCTACCCAGGAACAGACTGTGGTAATAACTTTAAGGAGCTGTGTTTCAATTCCAGCTGTGGATCAAATTTCCACTTATAAGATTTAACCTGGAAATTATCAGTGACAACCACAGGGGGAACATGAACAGCTGATGTGGGAGGTACATTGGGAGAAGCTGGCTCAGCCTGGCAAGAGGAAAAGACAAGTGATGCACAAGGCAGACCTGAATAAAGAATGTCCTTGTGGAAATGAAACGTGATGTACAGTAATTCCAGCTGTGAAGCCACCAAACAGCCTATTAACAAATAAGTGGCTTGATGTGATTATGGATAAGACAAGTGAAATTAAAGAACGTCACAGGCAATGAAAGCCACATCTGGGAGCTTTGATTGAGAGCTGGTGAGAGGGCTAAACAGCAAGAGGAGATGATGACTGGCTCACACTTTGAATAAGAAAATCAAAGGAAAGGGGATACATGGGGGAAATTCTATTTAATTGGGGTGCAAATGTAGGGGATCATTAGTCTCCAACTTTAAAAGATTAAAGATAAAGGCTGAGAATTATAAGAATGTATAATAAAAAGTTAGAATGTTTCAGCATCTTGAGCCGTAGGCATTTCATTCATTCAATAAACATTGCTGAACACCTCAGTGCCAGGCACTGTGCTGATACACTGAAGAAGACTAAAGACCTCATCTCTTCCCTCCAAGAGATTAAGTTCTAGGGACAAACAAGGCAGTTGAAAAATACAGAAACAAATTTTGTGGTGGGAATCAATGCATTCTACTCCCACAAATGTTATGCTCTTTGAATTTCAGGAACAAGAACCCCTTAGCATGCTTTTAATTGCTTTTGCGTATATTATCTCATTCAATCTTCACAACACCCTGTGAGCCATGCAACAAAGCTGAGAATCTGAGACATCTACACACATCACAGGGCTAATCATTAAACAAGCTGGGATTTGAACCCAGTGTTTGCTCCAAAACTCATGTTCTTTCCACTACGCTATGTTATCTCTGTGGATACTTAGCCAAAATAACACCTGGCAAATCTAGAAAGTGCATAGGCTCCCCTTTTCTTGTGCTTTGTGTCCAACTAGAGTGACCCCATTTTACCTTCTCAGAGAGCAGGAGCCTTTCAAACCTCTCTTGGCAGGATCAGAAATTTGTTTACAATCTGGATAATTGGGGGTGGGGGGGAGTGTGTATTTTATTCTTCCCAAGGTTATTTGAATGCTAACATGTGCTACACTGTAGCCTTAAGATCTAAGCCTGAATAAAAATCTCCAAACAGCAATCAGGTCAGGGATCAGCAGGGAGAGACAGAGGGAGGTATTTGAGGTAGGGAAAGGAAGCCTCTGAAAACTCGCTGCCGAAGTCCCACAAATACTCAGCTCAGCGATGATGCAAATGTGTCCCCCCAGAAAGGACCAGGTCTAGGATGCAGGATGGCGGAGCTCTGTTTGTGGCAGTAGTAGCATCTCTGAGAGAATTTGTCTCCAGCAGCAGTCAGCTCTCTCAAGTCTGTTGTCTGCAACACTTGTCACCATAGAGAGGGTGCTGACTGAGCTGGAACTCAGAGGAAACTTCTCTCAGCCTGGAGCCTGGCCGCAACACTAGGAGGCAGCAAAGTACCTGGGAAAGGAACGCGCTTCACTTAACTTTAGCTCTGGAAATGTTTGTTATTTGGTGAACGTGTGTCGTTCTGCTGGAGTTGTGAATATAGTAAAGAACTAGAAATCGTAGCCTTGACCATTTAAGGGTGTACAATCTCACTGAGGATATAAGAGAAATAAATCTATAGTCAAATTTTTAAAGGGGGTGGGGAGTGGGAGGACTGTTCCAGAGGTGGTCATACTGAGAGTAGGTTTTAGGAAATAGATAAAGAGAGATCAAAGCAAACTACTTAGTTAAGGAAAGCTTCATGGACAAGGAGGACTATGAGACAATTGTGATGAGAGAAAAGAGAAGATCTTTGGTGGAGAGCAAGAGTCCAGATGGTAAAATAAGCCCCAAAAAGATGGAGGTGGGGGGAGCTGCATTGCATTGTCTCAAAGAGGAGATTTTGCAGTGCATCTATTACATAACAGCCCAGGGCTACAGGTTTACAATCATCATTCAATTTGACTCTCAAAATAACTGTGTAAAGGAAGTACTCTGTTTATCCCTATCATAAAGAGAATCTCAGAGAGAAGTAATTTCTCTAATAGGCAAGAGTCAGAGCTAGAAATTGAAAGATCATTCACACCATTCTTTATTCAAGTATCTACATGGGTCAGATGAAGTGAGATGAAGGTAGATAGTTTCCCTGACCTCAAAGAACACACAGCTTGTTTGTTCAGGACACTGACAAATTAATCAGGGATTTCAATCTGGTGTAACGTGTCATGCAACCAATTCAGACAGGGGATTGGTTTATGGAAGACCCTGTGTGGTGCTTTAAGTGAGTCTTGAAAAATAAACAGAAAACAATCAACAGAATGGAAGAAAATATTTGCAAAAGACACATCTGATAAAGGACTGTTATCAAAAATATACCAAAACAAAAACAAAAACCCATAAAGCTCGAAAAGAAGGAAACAAATAACCTGATTAAAAATAGGCCAAAGACTTTAACAGATAGTTCACCAAAGAAGATATACAGATGGCAAATAAGCACATGAAAAGATGCTCCACATCATATGTCATCAGAGGAATATAAATTAAACAATAATAAGATATCACTACACCTATTAGAATGGCCAAAATACACAACATTGACAACATCAAATGCTGGTGAGGATGTGGAGCAACAGCAACTCACGTGTATTACCGGGGGGAATGCAAAATGGTACAGCCACTGTGGAAGACAGTTTGGCAGTTTCTTACAAAATTAACATATTCCTGCCATACAATCTAGAAATTGTGCTCCTTGATATTTACCCAAAAGGACTGAAAACATGTCCACACAAAACCCTCCAAATAGATGTTTATAGCAGTTTTATATGTAATTGCCAAAGCTTTGAAGCAACCAAGATGTCTTTCAGTAGATGAATGAATAAATAAACTGTGATACATCCAGACAATGGAATGCTATTCAGCACTAAAAAGAAATGAGCTATCAAGCCATGAAAAGATGTGGAGGACCCTTACATGCATTTTGCTAAGTGAAAGAAGCCAATCTGAAATGACTACGTACTGTATGATTCTAACAACGTGACATTCTGGAAAAGGCAAAACTGAAGACAGTAAAAGGATCAATGTTTTCCAGGAATTAGTAGAATGAATTGGCAGAGCACAGATGATTTGTATGGCAGTGAAACTACTCTATATGATACTATAATGATGGACACATTTGCCATTATACATTTGTCCAGACTCATAGAATGTATAACACCAAGGGTGAACCCTAATGTAAACTATGGACTTTGGATGATAATGATGTGTCAATGTAGGTTTATCAATTGTAGCAAATGCACCACTCTTCTAGGGGATGTTGATAATGGGGGAGGCTATGCATGTGCAGGGGCAGCAGGACAAATGGAAAATCTCTGTACCTTCTGCTCAATTTTGCTGTGGAACTAAAACTACTCTAAACAATAAAGCCTATTAAAAAATAATAAATAAACAGAAGATATCCAGGTAAAGGAAAGGGCAAGGGTTGTTTCAAGATGGGGAAATAGCCTGCATGTAACCCCAGAGGTGAGAAGGACTTGGCTCAGACAGGAAAGTGTACAGCAGCAGGCCCTAGAGGATAAGGGCATAGACTCTGAAGGCAGATGTCTAGTCTAAGTCCTGGCCCTGCCCCCTGCCAGCTGTGAGACCTTGGAAAAATCATTTAACCTCTCTGTGCCTCAGTTTCCTCATCTGTAAAATAGGGACAATAATAACACGTGTCATAGGGTTGTTGTGATGATCAAATGAGGTAACATTTGTAGAGGACTTAGAATGGTATCTGGCAAATATGTAATGTCATATGACTGGATTCTTTTTTTTTTTTTTTGTGAGGGAGATCAGCCTTGAGCTAACATCTGTGCTAATCCTCCTCTTTTTGCTGAGGAAGACCGGCTCTGAGCTAACATCTAGTGCCAATCCTCCTCCTTTTTTTATCCCCCCCAAAGCCCCAGTAGATAGTTGTGTGTCATAGTTGCACATCCTTCTAGTTGCTGTACGTGGGATGCAGCCTCAGCATGGCCGGAGAAGCGGTGCGTCAGTGCGCACCCAGGATCCAAACCCGGGCCGCCAGTAGCGGAGCACGCGCACTTAACCGCTAAGCCACGAGGCCGGCCCTGACTGGATTCTTAAAATCAAATCTGATCACGGAGGTCCTTTTGTATTATGCTAAGGAGCTTGGAATTTATCTTGAGAATGATGCAGGAATGTTGGGGGAGTTTAACTAATACAGTGAAATCTCTGGACCAGCATTTTAGAAAGCTGAGGAGACTTGCAGTAATTTAAGTGAGAAATAGGGAAGATCAGAAGCTAAGGCAGTGGCCACAGAGAAGGACAGAACACAATGGGTTCAAAAGATACTGAGAGTGGAATATCTAGAATGAGGTGACAGAATGGATGGGGGCAGAGATGGCCCCTAAGTTGTAGGCTTGGGGATGTGATAATCTCTGAAGGAGGTAAGATGCTTCCCTGTGATCCTTGGCCTTCTCTTGCACTCCCTATCACCCCATCCACCACCCTGGGCTGTTTCCCTCTGTGTAAAATGAGTGCTTTCCAGAATATAATCTCTAATTGGCCTTTTAGCTCTAAGAACCTTTGTGTGTCATGTACAGAAATGAGTCCATTACAGGTCAGAGTTTCTCTGCCAGTATCATGGTAGCCATCCTTGCCCTCCCTCTTCCTGTTTATATAGACCATATAGTTTCTATGATCTGCTTACAAATGAGGCTGTAAATTGGCCACCTCTTCTTCTCAAACACGTTAAGTACCCAGAGCTAATGCTTGACCATTGCAAATGGCTCTCTAAGTGGAGTCTTATCCCACGCCGTGGATCCCTCCCTGCCATATGACACTGATGCAGAAGTCGGTGAGTGATTCTGGGCCAACGAGAAGGATGTGCTTCTCCCGTCCTGTCCTACCCACCCACTCCTTTCATGCCTGTGTACGCTACCACATGAAAGTTTCCTGGAGGCCAAAATGTGACCCAAATGAAAACAATGCATTTCTAATCCTTCTCCTTCACCATCCACTGCTAACACGAAACGAATTTAGTCAGTAAGAAAACTAAACGTTACTTGCTTTGATTTATATTTCTGTTTTCATGTTCTTCTGTTTAATAGGTATTCTCCCACTCCTTTTTTAAAGCCACACATTGGAGTATTTAAACACATCTTTCTTTAGAACTAAACAAGATGTTTCACATTTCAACTTCTCTTTCTTAGAGTCACCTTTCGTATACGTGCCGCAGGAGAAACTTCGCAGAAGAAACAATTTTTCTTCCCTCATTACAAGCAATTGGTACATAGAACACTCGTGCATGGAGAGAGGTGATGTCATTTCATTCTGTCTGTTGGGGGTCACCGCCCCCACAGGTCCCAGAACTAACAGACCCACAGCCACCAATTCTATGTGTTTTCAGCATCGCCTGGGAAGCAGCTCCAAAAGTGAAGTAGAAGATGATTAGAAACAACCTGCTGCTTCAAAGACTCACCCACCTGGCCCTCCAGGCTTGTCCCAGGAGGAGATGCATGAATATAAAAGCAGTTTCTTGCTCTCTCGCCAATCCTCACAATTAGCCTGTTATTCGTCATCCCATTTCAAAGATGAGTAAGGGGAGGATTAGAGGAGGTGAGTGACTTGCTCAATTGTCCTACAGAAACACGTCAGGGCCAGGATTAGAATCCAAGTGTCCTCACCCTCTTGATCTCTGTATTCCTGATTTTGAGGCTATGTCACTGGAATTTTGTTTTGTACCTTACGTAACATCACCACTTCTGAGCATGGCAGTGTGACAGAATCAAGAATGCAGCAAGACTTCCCTTACTCTCCCAGCCCCACTACCTGAATTCCAACTTGCTCCAGCTTCTCCAGAGAGATAAATAATATGAATACCAGTAATGAATGTCTCTGCCTCTATTCAACGGTACTTTACAGTTATAAAGTATTTTACATATTTTATCTGATGTGATCCTCAGAGCAGCTATACTAGAGCTGAGTGAGGCAGTCTCCCTTTGCCCTCCACTCGCCTCCCTCACCTCCCTCTTCTGGCCGTGGGAGGCTGATCTCTGTGGATAAATCAACAGTGGTCCCTGCAGTGTGGCTTCCGGTCTATTCTTCCTGAGGAAGACACCACAGGAGATGAGAGGACAGCAGGAGAGAGAGGTCAGTGGATGTGGTCACCAGCTCCCTCGCCCACTAGGTCAAGGCACGGCAGCAGCTGTGCTCCCCTGAAGAGGTGACATCTGTCCAGTGGTCCACTTCTACCCTATTCTATAGCAATGGCTTCAGTACCTTCAGCGTTCTGTTGACCATACCCTCCCCTGCTGGTAAAGGTGCACCACTACTGTGGGAAGCAGTCAGTCTCCAAAGGCTACTCTCTATATCTACATATGTATCAGACTCACATACATATGTATATACCTGTGTATATAACCATATAAATACATATATACTCATAAATACACACACACACACACACACACATATGTCCTAGCGCTTTTCAGATTGAACCCTGACCTTGACTAGCCATCACAGATGATCAGATGGCTAAGGGACTTTCTCTTAGTCACACAGCCAGAGCCAACTACAAAATTTGCTGGGGCCCAGTTCAAAATGAAAAGGTAGATCTCTTATTCAAAAAGCAGGAAAAGAGCTCTTTCGTTTCTTCTGTGGTCTCCCTCTTGATCTGTCATGTGTTTATTTTATTTGCTCCTTAATGCTACACTCCCCAGGAGCAGGTGCAGGCCCTCATGGCACCTGGGGTCCAGCCCCACAAGTTGGCAGGCCGGGCATGTGCTCTCAACCTGAATCCTCCCGGCGCCTGCCTCCAGGCCCCAAACGGGCAGAGAACAGCAGTGATCACTGGGCAGGAGCAGGGGAGCGGCAAAGTGGTGCCCTGGGGAGATGGGAAGTGGCAGGTGGTGAGAAGGCCAGTGAGCTGAGGCATGCTCCAATGCCCCATTGCACTTCACTTACAAAACGCAAATTCAAAGATAAAATCAGTAAGAATTTTGAAATGACAACGACAGAGCATTAAACTCCAGAAGCAGGGTGCCTTTCGGATGGGGCTTATGCTACTGCACACCGAAGATGCTGGCCCTACACGTGGACAGGTCGTGATGGAGCTGGAACTTGAAGAGTATCTGACTCTGAAATCTGTGCTTTTGCCATGGAATCACATTGCTTTCCAAAGCCTGTACATGGCTGCTCTCACATGCAGTGGGAAGATGGGGGTCAGCATAAGCATACACCCTGACAAACAGATCACACCCTTAATTTCTCAATCCTATAACCCACCTCCACTCTCCATTTTGTTAGCTGAGGAAGGAAGGTATTTAGTTTTCCTTAGAAAACAAGGTTGTGCCAGACAATATTTCTAGTGACTTTTCTCCTAATCTCAGCATCAGAAGCACACTGAGCCTCCATTAAGTGTACTCACCCAGCAGAGGTGGCAAATCACTAATTAGAATGCTTTGCCTTAGGAGATACGGGTATCACCAACTGCTTTAAAATTGAACAGTGGGCTTGACCGTTCTTGCTGGAGGTGGAAGTATTGGTTGAGGGAAAATTCAAAATCATCAGACTGGAAAAACATTTCAGCACTTTGGGCACACTGCGGGGGCATTGACTGCAAGAGTGTTTGGCTGCCTGGGTAACACTGAAGTCTGACTCTCAAGAAGGGATTGATGGTGTTGCTTACTGTGCATGGGGGCAGAGGAAATGAAACACAGAACGGCTACCAGAAAAGAAACAAAGACCACCAATATGAGTTTGCAAGCCAGGAATCTATTTCAAAGTAGAACTTCTTTGTGGATTTTCCACACATAACACAAGGCACAGGTGTCTCACATAATAAAGTGGCAGCAGCAAAATCAAACACTCACAAGAGTTTTGCACGTGTGAGATTTGCTCCGTGGATTGAGGTACAAAGGAGATCCAAGATAAGACTGAGTTTTCTTGCAGGTGGGATCAGGACTATTTCATAAAACATAAACAGTCACATTTTAAAAAGTTAAAATAAAGAGGTGAAATTAACCAATTTAATAATATATTTTATTAGAAGAAAACATAGGCAGTACGCTCTTCGACATCGGTCTTAGCAACATCTTTTCAAACACCACATCTGACCGGGCAAGAGAAACAATAGAAAAAATAAACAAATGGGACTACATCAAACTAAAAAGCTTCTGCACAGCAAAGGAAACCATCAACAAAACGAAAAGACAACCTAACAATTGGGAGAAGATATTTGCAAACCATACATCTGATAAGGGCTTAATCTCCAAAATATATAAAGAACTCATGCATCTCAACAACAAAAAAACTACCAACCCAATTAAAAAATGGGCAAAAGACCTGAACAGACATTTCTCCAAAGAAGATATACAGATGACCAACAGACACATGAAAAGATGTTCAAAATCACTAACTATCAGGGAAATGCAAATCAAAACTACAATGAGATATCACCTCACGCCCGTCAGAATGGCTATAATTAACAAGACAGGAAACAACATGTGTTGGAGAGGATGTGGAGAGAAGGGAACTCTCATACACTGCTGGTGGGAGTGCAAACTGGTGCAGCCACTATGGAAAACAGTATGGAGATTCCTCAAAAATCAACGATAGAACTACCATATGATCGAGCTTTTCCACTGTTGGGTATTTATCCAAAGAACTTGAAAACACCAATTTGTAAAGGTACATGCACCCCTGTGTTCATTGCGGCCTTATTCACGATAGCCAAGACTTGGAAGCAACCTAAGTGCCCATCAAGGGACGAATGGATAAAGAAGCTGTGGTATATATACACAATGGAATACTACTCAGCCATAAGAAACGATGAAATCCAGCCATTTGTGACAACATGGATGGACATTGAGGGTATAATGCAAAGTGAAATAAGTCAGAGGGAGAAGGTCAAATACCGTATGATTTCCTTCATTAAGTAGTAGATAATAACAACAATAAACAAACACATAGGGACAGAGATTGGATTGGTGGTTACCAGAGGGGACGAGGGGAGGGAGGCGGGTGAAAGCGATAATTCGGTACATGTGTGTGGTGATGGGTTGTAATTAGTATTTTGGTGGTGAACATGATGTAGTCCATGCAGAAATAGAAGTACAATGATGTACACCTGAAATTTTTACAATGTTATAAACCAACGTTACCGCAATAAACAAAAAATTAAAAAAAAAAATAATAATAATAATATATTTTATTGAACTTAGTATATCCAAAATGCTAATAAAAATTGTTAAATTATTAAAGAGATATTTTTCACTAATTTTTTATTGTCTTTAAAATATAATGTATATTTTACATTGACAGCACTTCTCAGTTCAGATTAGCTGCAATTCAAGGGCTCACCAGCCACATTTGTCTGGTGGCTATCATATTGGACAATGCAAGCCTAAACTCTTTCTTAAGCATTAAAGTCTATTCCATCAACTAACAAGGATTTAGGAAGTCTTTCCTCTGCTTAGTGCCCCCTGCAAGAATCCTTGATACCAGTCATGGATGGATCCCAAGGCAGCTCCTTGTAACTGGAAGCTCCTAGAGAAAAGATATTGTGTGTTATTTTTTTTTTTTTTAATATGGTCAGTGACCTGGTTGGAGACATGCATAGAGTTTATGATGTAATGAATGAGTGAATGAATGAACAAATGAATGACTGTCATTATGGACTACCAGCAGGATTGAGAGGGAATAAAAAATAGGACAATAGAGAGAAAAAACACACATCATCACAACTTTGAACTCGATCTGGTGTTCAAGACTCTCTACGTCTTATTTCTTAGTATTAGTTTTAACCCCATACAACATTTCCCATTGTACTCTGTAATAAAAGCTAATCTCAGGGCTACTCTGCACAAGTAAAGAAAAGAGGAGGATTCTATCAACTGGCGAGTTAAACACACACATATTATAGTCCCTGCTTGGAGATTTACAGTACACACCAGCACTATGATAAACACAGCTGAAAGAATTTCTTTTCAGCAGGACTTCTCAGAGCCTTTAATATGCTGATATTTAATAGTCCTCTCTCTGCCATGTCTCTCCACCTAAATGGTGAGCTTGTTGAGGGCAGGCATCACATTCATTTTGCTTTTATAACCATTTTAGGGCCTTTTATTCCTGCTGGCACCCCTGCCCCTACAATCCAAGCACTGTTAAATGTGGCCTTTTACAATATAATCCGATCACATCACTACACTGCTGAAAGCATTCTGTAAATCTCATCATGCTTAAATGATGTAGAAGCTCCTTCCCATGACCTACAAGGTTCTATGTGATCTGGTTACTATGTATAGCGCGAAACCTGATGGCCTGCCCCAGCGGTCTGCAAACTGTGGCCCTGGGATCTAATCCAGTCTGTTTCTGTAAGTAACGTTTTATTGGAATACAACCACACCCAACTTTAAGTTCTGTGTCTGCTTTGGATACACTGGCAGAGTTGAATGGTTTCCGTAAAGACACTGTGGCCCACAAAGCCTAAATTATCTCCTGTCTGATCCTTGACTGGAACAGTTCACCGACCCCTGGCATACCCTTTCACCTTTGTTCTCTGCCTTCCAGCCCTGCTGGCTTTCTTTCTGCACCTGAAACTCACCACACTCTTTTTGCTTCAGGAATTTTACTTCCGTCATGCCCTCTGCTTGGAACATTGCCCCCACATTACTGCAGGACTGGCTCCTCCTTACTGCTCAGGTCTCAGCTCAAATGTCACCTCCTCGGTTACCTCCCCTAACTCTCCAGTTTAACATGGCTCTTCCCCCCACATCCCGTTACTCTCTCCCTTTACCATGTGGTTTGTTGTTGTTGTTGCTGTTGTTTCTTCACAGCACCTACCACTGTGCTGAAATGACTTTATTTATATGTTTACACACTATCATCTGTCTCCCCTAATAGACTGTATACTCCCAAAGGGACATTCTCTCTCCCTTTCACTGCTGTAGCCCCAGAACCTAGAACTGTGCACAGCACATAGTAGCTACTCAAGATGTACTTAGGAAATAAAGATTATGGAATAAATAAATCCATGTTGGGTTTGCCATATGGCCTCAAGGAAAGAATTTTATGGACTCATTCAGATCAGAACCATAATGGCTTTTAGAGACCATTTAGGACAAACTTCTCATTTTATGTACGAAGAAAATGGGGACTCAAGAGAGGATGTGTCTGGGTTGAATCCAGTTTGACTCTTATCTCAGGCCCAGGGTACCCTGACATCCAGCCCGTCACTGCCTTAACTGACTGTCCACATGGAACTTGATTTAGAGCAGCCTTTCCCAAGGATCTCATTGACCAATAAGCTTTGGAAGATCACAAAGCTAAGTGAGATAGTTTTTTTACTGAGAATTCCTCACATCTTTTAATAAATTATTTTTTGCAGAAAATCTACAAAAACAGGATGTTTTATATAGACTTTCCTAAACAAATTTGAATCCTTTTTCAACACTAGGAAAATACTATCATTTTCTGTATGGTGATCTATATTCTAGTCAATCTTGTTTAGTGAAAGCCGGCAAAGAGAAATGATTAGCAATGTTACCCTCCCCAAATCTCTTTGACGCTCCTATAGCATTCTTATAGCATCCTATAAGGATCCTATAGCATCCTTAGCTCTTTGCTTTATCAATAATCACAGTATATGGAAATTGGCTATTTTGGATCTGTTTCCTATACTAGAGTAAAGCTCCTTGAAGGCTAGAAACATACTTGATTCGTCTGTGTATCTCCAATGATTAATACTGCCAAGAATATAAAAAATTCTTAAGAAGTGTGTCTTGAATTTTTTCCACCACAATGCTTTTGTCTTGGCCTGGAACATTCTTTCCGCAAATGGGTTTTTGGCTCACTCCGTCACCTCTTTCAAATCTTGACTCACTTCTCAACAGAACCCACACTGACCACTTTATTTAAAATCCTAAACCTCTCCACTTGAACTTTCTGATCTCCCTTATCCTATTCTATTTTTTCCCAAAGCACTTATCACATTCTAATACTCTATATACAGTAATTTGCACAGAATACTTACTTTCCACGCCCTCCCCCTACTAGACAGTAAGCTCCAGAAAGGTGAAGATTTCTTTTTTTTATCTGCTATATTCACTAATATATCTCTAGCACCTAGAATGATTGAATATTAGGTGGTCAAAATAAATCTGTTGAATTAGAAAAATGAATTCACAAATGAATGAATGAGGCTGAAAAGACCAAGCTGCATCTCAAGGCTCACCTGAGACTGGCTAGCAGACTAGCAGACCTTGCTGTAATCAAAGCAGATGCTGGGTACTCCTCTCCATCCAGGAAGAAACTAGAGTTCAGGCCAGCCATGTTTAAGAACAGCACTGAACAAATAAAAGTTAACAGCCCATACAGGAGAGGAGTTTGCCTTGCTTAATGACTTGGCAGTAGAGCAAGCGTGGGGAGCGTTTGAAGAGATTTGAGAACTTATCTTTTGTTGTCTCCCTGTTCCCATAGCCCAGAGGAGCCATGAGCAATATTTCCAAAGGACAGCGAACAATGTAATCTTGTTCAACCACCAGGAGGCAGGATGTACCATTAGGATGAAAGGAACAAATAACAGTTACTCTTAACTGATTTCCACGAAGAAATAAATCTTCTTAGAAGGAAAGGGAGTAGATTACCTTTTACCTCCAGCTGTCTTCTACTTATTCTTCAACTTTGGCTGAGGGGCTGAGAGATTGAGGATGCCGTCAATATGGGGCTTGACTGGGGTTAAGAATAATAGAAATTAGCACTTGGGCAAGAGGCGTTATGGGAGACCTTAGATTTGCACTTAGCTGAGCATTGAAAACAAGATGAGGCCCATGCTTAGAGATGACAGAAAACAGGAAACAAAAAGAGGAGCTAAGTGGTTTAAGTTAATTCTTTTTATAAAAGAAAAATGATAATGGTAAGAAAATGAAAACTTTGTTTTTGTAACAAGTGAATTTTGACAATTAGTACTGTTATTCACATTCCATGATCTCCTCAGGAAATGGAAAAAGCCACTAGAAGAATTAATCTAGTCTTTGTGGGGAAAACATCTTTTAAATTTCATTCTATTAACTTGGAAAAGAAAACTCGCTATTCTCTTGAGCAAAACCAGGGCGTACTTGAATGAAGCCAGGACTTTATTTATTCAAGGTTTCAGGCATGTGTGGAGAGCAAGAAGTGGAGCCAAAGAGACTCATAAGAAAAATCTCATCCTAAGAAATGAGAGGCAGCTTCCATTCCTGGGTTTTACCACTCTTTCAGGATGCTCAGCTTTGGAAGCATGGCGCAATTAGGAGTCAAAAGAAATAAAGTAACTATCCATTTTTGAGAACTTATGCTAAGTTTTTTTTTTTACATGGATTTCCTCATTTTATCCTGTGAGAGCAAGACAGTATTCACTACCACTTTACAGATGAGAAAGCTGTGGTTTACTGACGGAGGTAGATAGCCCAGGGTCACCCAGCTAGCGAGCGGTGGAGTCACCCACAACCGAAGCTGATTTGATGCCAAAGCTCTTGTTCCTCTATACTAAGAGATAAGAGGGCCAGAAACTCCATCCCTCAGCAACACAGAGGATGCTAGGGAGGCTGAAATCCAAAGGTCTCGATGTATTAGTAAGGTAAGACATATAAATCCAGGTCTAAATCTCTCAGCGTCTCATCCGGAATCAGCCTTGTGGAAAGGCAAAGAAGGCATGCCCCCGGCGTGGGCCTGTGTGAGACTTGCATGCTATTCGTACCCAGTAAGCAGAGCAGATGGAAGTAGATGAAGATATCCAGGGAGATACAGAGACACACAAGCAGAAACTGCTTGTTAAAACTCTCCTGTTGGAATTCCTCCCTTCCTTCTTTTTAACCACATTTTTTTCCTCAGAGCAAAAATAACAGAGGAATATTTCAATAATTAAAATAAAAACCATAATCCCATTACACAAAGGCAACTATTTCCTTCTAGTCTTTTTCTGTGATATGTTAAATAGTTTTCATTACATTGTAGTGCTTCCTGCTGTGTTTTCTCAATATGTAACATCAGCATTTTTTTGCCATTAAAATTCTATGAGTTTAAAATGTTTAATAATTTTATGTGGAAAAAAATTAAAACACTTTGTAAATGTAATTTTAATATCTAGGTAGCGTATCATCATGTATATGTCATAATTTACTTAATTCCCTAAATGTTAATCATTTAAAATATTTCCATTTTTTTCCTATTATAAATGACAAAGATTAATTTCTTTGACTTAAAGCTTAGCATTCTGCAATTACTCAAATGCCTTAGGAGGGTTGGAATGTGAAATCTGATGGTCCATCTGTATATTGAGAGAAGGAGCTTGCCATATGTTTTCCTGGAAGCGGGTTTTGAGGGTGGGTAGGTGTGCAAGCAGGAGGGCGTGGAGTGCCTGGCGCTTGGAGAATGGGACTCTCCCAAAGGGGAAGGTGGCACAGAAAGTAGAGATTGGGCCAGCAAAGACCACCTCACAGTGCTGACCACCCTGAATGCACCCTAACATAAACCACTGGACGGAATATGAATGACTCAGACCTAAAGTATCCAGATTCATGAGCATACCCAGGGAGTATAAGGCCAATCCTGAGTTTTAGGAGGGAAGATTCCTGTACATTGAAAACAAAATAGAGTGGTTGAGAAAAACTGTGACAGCCTCCATCAGAAGTCACATCACCCACCAGAGAAGCTATTTCTCAAAAGAGCAAATAGCTCCATTGAGAAGTTTCTGAGTTCTAACTTGAAACATTCTTGAAGGCTATATTCACCTCTTAGAGATGTAGAGGAGACATAGTATTTAAAGGACCAAAGAGATTGGTCTTAAGCTGTGACAGGAGCCGGGGAAAGGGTATATAAGTTTCAGAAGCAAATTTCTGAAGGAAGTTCACAGCCTTTTCTGAAGATAGGACTAAGAAGAGGTTAAACAATACTATTTCATGTCTGATTTTAGGAGTGGGGGAACCTGGTAGGGGCATACTCAGAGATAAGGGCAAGGGTTGAACGACCTTTCACGGAACTGTTACATAACAAAGTGTTTGTGAAGGCTCTTAGTTTCTACTCCTTTTCATTTAAGCCTCAATGTAATTAAATCAAAGTCAACAATAATGAAATATCATAAACAATTTTAGTGTTTAATATATGCTGACGAACGTCATTAAGGAGATGGCTACAACAGACAGGGAATATTTAGTGTGGCTCCGTCTGAATGTTACATTGCCAAGGAAACTCAATATTAAGTTTTACTTTAATTATTCCAATGAAATAACTTCTCTAAATCATTTTAAAACCATGGCCAGGAATACTTAAGGAATTTCCAAAATTCTTTTAATGAGGATTTGCTAACTTTATCAAGTATATACAAAACATTCCAGTATTAAAAAATGTATATATTTGAATTGTTAATACTACTGATGTATCATTCATTGGTAACCTTTTAAAATAGGCAAACAAAACTTCCAATGACTTTTTCTGTTGAGTTCTGACTAGATGACAACCATCCGTCTCAGATTTTCCATGACAGTTCTAATAACATATATTCCATGTCATTGTCCTTCCAAACTATCATATTGCCCTAGATATGTCAATATAATGGTGTCAAAAGTACTCTTATTAGATGATTCTCCACACTTGGAAATGACACAAAAATCCTTTGTCAGACTATATTTGATTTTCTATTGGGAAAATATTATCACTCCATCAGTCTCACCAAAAAAGCTGAATTAGTGGTATCTGCCTTTAAAAATATGTTCCACATTCCTTCTGCCACTCAAACCCTAGGTTTCCATCTCTATTGTGTACTCTAATATTCAAAAAAATTAAAATATACACTGAAAATGTACAGTAGGGAGGTGATAAATTAGAAATTCTTGAAATTATCATTACTGGCAAAAAGCATATTATAATAATTTACTTATTATAATAATATTACTAGTAACTTAATATAAACAACTACTGTTCTAAGTGATTTATCTGCTATGGCTAGATCATTGTGTTTTTGATGACTAAGAGTAATATTGTGTCTGGGAGGCCTCTGTTCATTCATCCTTGCATGTGATCACTCCACAAATATTCACTGAGTAGCTTCTTTGTGCCTGGCACTGTATGAGGTACTGAATATACAACAGAGAACAAAACAGTCATGATTTCTATGCACATGGAACTTACAGTTGGTCAAAGATAACAGTGAAGCTGAAACATGAAGGATACATAAGAATTAGCTAAGCAAAGAGAAAGCAGAGAGGCAAACAAGGGGAGGGAACAGCATGTGGGAAGACCCTGAACACAGAAAGTTCTTGAGATATTGAAGAACTGAAAGAAAACAAGTGTGATAGTGTAAAGTGAATTAAGGGGAGAGTGTGATGAGAATAGAAAGGGCTGGATGAGGCAAGGTCTATAGGCCTTACGGAATAGCTTGGATTTTATTTTAAGGAGATGGGAAGGAAATATAGTTTCCTTCAGAGCTGTGAAATAATAAAATGTCTATTTTAGAAACATCACCCTGGCTGCTTTGTGGAGATTGATGAAGGGTAACAGTAGAAGCAAGCAGATCAGGGTGCTGGTCCTCTTCTGTGCTCATCAATATCTGTTCTCTTCTCCTTCTGAAGGACAAGGAAGACAGTCACATCCCAGCTCTTTTGCACTTCGATTGGTACAAGCAAGTAAGTTGGTGAAGGGGCCATGAATAAAAGTAATATGAAGCACTTACAGACCCAAATACAGAGATGGGTGTGAGCTATCTCTGTGTTCTACCCACTTGGGAGGTTCATGCTCTATAAGATACATCTACCAGAAGCTGGAGACTCTCTCGGTCTGGGTCCTTAGTGACTGTGAGGAGAAGTACCTCCCATCCACCCTATCTGTCACCCACTAATCCACTACAGTATGAGCAAGAAATAAATCTGTGTTACGTCATTGACCCTGAGATTTCAGCACTACGTTGTTACCTCAAGTTGGGTTAACTTATCCTGCTTAAAACATGGGGATAATAGCCCTCAATTTGTAGGTGTGACAGTCAATAAAGTAATAGATACATAAGTGCATATGACAGTAGCAAGAACCCAGTAGATGCTAAGAAAATGGTAGCTAGAAATTACTATTACTCACTCTTTTGATTCTGTCTCAACTCTGTTGTGAACTAGCTCTCTGGACTTCGGGTGACCCCTTCAGTTCTCTAGGTCTCAATTCCCTGCCCTGTTGAATGAAGGGTTTGTACCTTATCTCTCAAGCCCGGAAAACCTAGGATTCTAAGCTGATAGGCTAAAGAATGCAAGGGAGTTTGTGGTAGCTGGAAAATCTGGACAACACTTTCCAGTCCTCTTCTTTCATCAAGCAGAATAAGCAGATTCTTTGGATACCAGGTCAATAGACAAATGGCCCGAGGAGCCAGGCCACTAATCCTCCCCTTATGCTCTTCTTTGCATCAAGAAAAAAGTGAAACAATTTAGAATTCTTCCAAGGCCACCAAACAATCCTTAATCTCGCTCTGGAGATTTACAAGCCCAGCAGCTAACCCGAGAAAAGAAAGACACCAATTCTTCTGGCTAAGATGGTCACAAGTGTTGATAAACTACTGCTAAAGAATTTCCCAGTTTGCATTTCTGTCCTTTTCTGAGAACTGCCAGGCGAATCTGAAAACCTCCAGAGCCACTGATACAGACTTCCAAATGAGAGGGAGGTTTGAGCTTCCTCCATGTCCTGGGCATTTCTGTGGGCAGGCAGTGCATATAATCCATTTATGTGACAGCATTTCTCAGAAAATCTGGGCTCTGGCTCCAAAGCTGCCACTAACTAGATCTGTAATTCTGGACAAATAACTCTATATCCTCCACAGCTCTGGATCCTCTTGTGTGAAATAGTGATAATAATACCCACCTTATGTACCTCCCAGGGTTGTCATAATGGTCAAACAAGATGGAATAGAAATGAGTGCCCTTTGAAAAGCGCACTCTGCCCCATGGACACATTTGAGAACCATTGATGCATTGTTGTTATTATTGCTATTATGATCGTTCCTGCTCCAGGATGATTCATCCCGAGGGATCTTCCTTGTGCACATCAGGGACAAAATGAAGAAGCTTCCTCGCCTCCTCCGCATCATGCATGGTGTGGCTGTAAAGGGAGTTTGCTGCCTTGAAAATGCAAACAACCTATTTCCGCTGAGATGATTTTCCTTATATAAAAAGGAACAACTGTTTTTTCCGGTCTGAATGCATTCCTGTCCCCCTGAGAGATCCTAACTGCTTTATCTCTGTAATCAGTTTACCTTCCCAGGTGCTTACTATTCTCTGAATAAACTTACTAAAGTAAACATCTATTCCTCAGATCTCATGGGAGTCTAATCGACTGTTTTTACCCAACTCTCATCCACAAGGGCATTGGGTGTAATAAAAAAAGCAGGATTGGAGACAATGCTCTATAACACCAGCACACACCTAAGGCATGCTGTGAGGTCACTTAGGGGGTGGGAGGGGAGGGCGCCTAGTAGAGTGCCTTTGTCCAACAGCCTAATCAGCACTCTCAAGTGCCCCTTCCTTAGGAACCTTCAGTCTTTGGGGCTATAAGACTTCTCAGGCATCCAGAGTCCTGCCTAGTAACGCAAACATGTTTGGGAGTGTATTTGAAATTTTTAGCTAAAACCTTGGATGGACTTATTGGGAGCTTGCTGAAAGCAAATTGAACTAGGAGATACCAGAAAAGGGGGTGCATGTTTTGGGGAAGTGGCAGAAAAGAACAGAGAGATTATAAGGAAGATAAAAATTTTAGAGTTGAATTATAGATATCTCATCAAATCACTATAAAAACGACATAATTTCAACTCAAAGAGGTTAAACAGTTAATTAGGAATAGACCAAAGTTACTTCAATTCCAGGCCAGTGAGTGAATTTTAAATCAAAATGGTTCAAATAATTATGGAGGTGGGTAAAATATCCCCCTAAATGAAAACATTCCACTGTTGGCAGCCCTCAGTTTCAATGTTATCATGGCAGGAAACATTCTACTATGTGTCAGATAGTATGCAGGACACATGGGAGACAAAAACAGGGCAGCTCTGCCAGGGCATGGAGTTCAGCAATTCGTATCAATATGGGTCAGAACAATAGGATGTCCAGAGGACTCTGGAAGTGTGGAGCAGGAACTCCAAGTCAGCTGTGGGAGGGTTGGTGAGAGGTTCCTTGAGGCACCCAAGCTGGTGTTAAAGGATGTCCCCTGAAGAGAGAGGACAGGGAATGCGCTCCAAGCAGAGGAGCAGCATTTAGAAAGGCACAGCAGCACAAAACTCCGTGGTGTCTGCCACGGAAATACACGTGTGAGTGTGGTCTCTCTGAAGTGCCACATGCCAGGAAGGCCATAGAGAAAATGAGGTTGAAGACACTTGTGGGGAGGGGAATCCTTCAGCTCTCTGCATGCCGCTCTAAGTTTGGACCTTATTAAAGCAATAACGATTCATGTGGGAGTTTTACAAAGGAAAATGACATAGTCATATTGTATTTCAGAAAATTCAGTCTGGCAGAAAGGAAGTGGATGGATTTGAGGGTGTGCAGTAGGAAAAAGACAGAAGGAACTGATACAGTTAATTTACACATCAGGACCCACAAAATGCAGGCTGCCCCAGTGGCCCAGTCCAAAGTCTAAACCTAAGTCAGCCTGCACTTACAGGAAACACCTCACCATCAAGAAAACCTAACATATGCCAATCACAGTCCTCCAACTCTGCTTTAGCTAGCTCATTGTAGGACCAGCTAGCCTTATAAGGAAATCCCCGACCTCACCAATCTTTCTGTTTCCACGCCGCCTCTTCTGATGCTTTACAGAGGTCGTTCTTGCCCAAAACCCCTCATCAAGAGTGCTCCATCTCTTATGAGGCACTACACTCCCCAATCCACGGATTGTTTTCCCTTGAATGAAGAATATCAAACTCATTATTAAATTGTTTTAGTTTCGTCATTTGACAGAACAAATGCAGGAGATATTCAAGAGGTAAAAATCATCCAAATTCAGTAAATAATTGGATAAGGAAGTGGTGAGATAGGCAATGATTAAGGGCAACCCCTTGGTTTAGTAATTCTTTTAATATTGGAGGAAGACTAAGTGTATGTGTTGGGGGTCCAGTAGGATTAATTAGTTTAGAGACTATTTTAATTTGTCTATATCATATTCTAGTGCTAGATTGAGGGAGAAACTACTAAGATATGAAGGAAATTAAGAGTAGAGAGTTAACCTGCTTTCTCTAGTTTAGCTAACTACCACTTTTACCTAGTAATCAGTGCTAGAAAGCTAGACTATCCTAAATACAATAAGGAAAGAGTATCATAATGGTACAAAAGTAGTTGTCTTAGAATTTATGAAAGCAAAATGATATTACTCTCCACTTAAAAGAAATCAGGAAGTATTTGTTGAATGGGTGAAGGCTTAACGTTAAAATTACACCAGCTGAGTGATGAGTTGAGATGGCAGATTAAACACATGCATTTAATGTTGTTTCCTCATGAAACCCACTACATTTATAGTAAATAAACTTTGTAAAGTCTTAAACCCACAGAAATTGGGACAATAGGAAAGGAGAGAATAGCAACAACATTTTGGAAGCTGAAAAGCAGATGAGCAAAAGGTATCTTAGCAGAACTGAGAAAGTTGAATCTTAAGTCAGTATTGAGAAAACCTGAGAAACAACAGAAGTTATATCTTAGAGTCCTCAAGAGGGTCAAAAAATGCCAGTCCCAGGCAATTTTGGAACTGTAGAGTTGAGGGACAGGCAGTGAGGGGGCAGGAAGAGGCTAAAGTAAAGAGGAGGCACAGGTGAAATTGTTTGAGAATCAGGTAAATCATTAGTTGTCATTTTCCCCAGCCTCATGATACTGAGAGATTTCTGCTACACCATAAAATTCTTGAGGCCTATTCCCTTAAAAAAAAGTAAAAGGTAAAACAGAAGGTTCCTGGGGACACCAGGTACAGGTAAGGGTGTGGATACCATACTAAAACCAAAGGAAATAAGTGACTCTGCACAAGAATACTGACTGTTGAAACCCCAAGTCAGCTTCCTGAAAAGCCCGGGCAGTCAGACTTTGATAGCTGTAGGAGGAAGAGGGGAAGGTATTTTATGGGAAGCCTGACCAGCATAGAAAGGAAGTCTCAAAGACATTGAGCCTTCTCCTAGAAAGGAGCTCAAGTTGACAGCCTACCAAACAGAGCTTCATATAACCTTCTAAGACCCCATTCTTAATCATAAACAGGCAACAAGGTTTACCAGATATCAGAGTTAGAGGAAAGCCTCAAAGTTAGAGAAGACTCTCTCACACGGAATACAGAGACCAAAGTGACAAATAGAATAAAAGCAGCTTAGAGAAAACAGAGACCATGCCAAAAAAAGAAGAAATAAAGAAAACAGTTATTCATAGTCTCAGAGAGATGAGATAATGCAGACATGAAACAAGCACAGAAATAATATACAAGAGAAACATTCCTATAATTTAAAAAGAGAACTTGGAAATTCAAAACATAAACAGAAAAATAAAATGAAAATCTCAATAGAAGAGTTATAAGATAAAGTTAAGGGCACATCCTAGAAAGTACAGAAAAACAAGAGACGGAAAATAGAAAAGCAGAAAATTAGTTGATTACATCCAAATAATAGATGTTCTAGAAAAAGAGATCACAGAAAACAGAAGAGAGAAAATCATCAATCAAGTTATTCAATAAAATTTCCTGGAAATGGACGACAAGAGTTTTTAGATTTAAAGGGCCTAGTGAGAGCCCAGCACAGTGGAATCACAAATTTGTATAAACTTCAAAGCAGGGGGAGAGAAGAGACTTACACAAAGGATATAGAGTACTGAGATGGCTTCAGGCTTCTCATCAATCACCCTGGAAGCAAACAACATTGGAAAAATGCCTTTAACATTCTGAAGGAAAGTTATTTTTCATCTAAAATCTATACTCAGGCAAGTAGTTATTAATATGATGCTATAACAAAGATATTTTCAAACATGCAAGGTTAAAAAATGTACTTCCCTCTCACCCTTTCTCAAGAAATACTGGAGTATGAGTTCCACCCTCCACTAATAAAAGAAAAAGGAGAGAGAGAGAGTGAACCAAAAAAGAAGACATGGGAGGTAGGTCATCCAACACAGGAGAAAGGATGAGAGAATCCATTAGGAAATCAAAAAATGCAATCTTAGTGGATAGCTGTGCAGCATACTTAGAGGGCAACCAGTAGAGTTGGAACCCAATGCATCCCAAGAGACAGACACATTGAGGACTGTCATCACTAAGATGCCAACACCATCCACTTACTTTTTACCAGAGAATAAAATGCCCAGGTGAGCTTGACCCTTATTCGTAGCTCGTCTTGGTTTGTCTTGACAATGTGCTAATGAATTTCCTGTTCTTCACACTGCCATGCTTCCTGAATTAGTTGAAGACATTTACTTTGCATCACAGAGATGTTCATCTTTGACCTACGCCTAACAGTTGTAGGTAGAGCACGATGAGTTCAGAAGCAGAAAATATAGAGCCACCCACTCCCCCGCTCATGTTCCTGCAGGATGTCTAGTACATGGTCCACATCTTAACCCTGCCACATGTCCTCCAGAGGAGACTCATGTGAACATGAGCGATGCCACATGATTACTCAGATTCTATTCTTTTTATCTTCTTTTGGAAGCCTTCATGTAATAGTGGCAATATTGTCCTTTCTTCATACAGCTACTCAAATTTCAAAACTAATCTATATTTTATTTGCCAATACTTACACTGGTGATGATATCATAAATAAAACAAGGGAGCAATTAACCCAAAAGTCAGGGTAGTGAGTACTTCTGGAGGGTGGAACAGAGAAATGCAATCAAGGAGAGGCACACAGGAGGCTTCTAAAACACTGGCCATATTCTAATTCTTGAGCTGTGTAGTGGATGGATAAATGATTGCTTTATTATTTGTAAATGATGCATATGTTTTATACACTCTTCTATTTATGTAATATATCATAATCTGTAAAAGTAAAAATAAATACCATACACTTTTCAAAGCTCTTTGCTTTTGGACCCAACTGATCCTCAATGAACCTCTATTTGGTTCTACTTACATAATAGGGTAAACACTTATTCAGTCACCATCATCAAGAAAGAGGTTATGTGTGACATAAGCAGCACCTTTTAGAAGTCTTCACAGAGACTGCTGAAGACAGGAATACTTAGGGAGGGCTTCCAAGAGTGAGTTGAGTTCAATGTCAAGGAAAGTAGGGTGTGTTTGTCTTCTCCATGCAAGTACCCCGGTTTATTTATTCCTCTTTTCTTCCCCCAGTGACAAGTACAGTGCTTAGAATATAGTAGGAGCTCATAAACATCGAATGACTGGATGTATGTTTGAGGAAAAGGCATTCCAGTCTGGGGCACAAATGCAATCTTTTCTAATACTATAGCTGGTCTTCTTGCTTCCCCCTATAGACTATCTTTGCCCCCTGCTTCTCAGAATTATTAAATGAAGAGAGTTCCTATAATGAGGTTTCAACTAAATCATGTCTATTTTTTATCAACTGACATATGTAAAGTATTCTAGACTAGATATTTACATAATATAAAAATGAATAATGTAGCTTCCCCAGTATCTCTCACTGGCCATCAGTGGTTTTCTCACCGTATATCTAAACTTGATGATTCAAAAGTATATTTTCCTGTTTTGTTGATGCCACAAAACTTAAGAATTAATACTATAATTAAGCCTCTACTGTTTTTTTTTTTTTTTTTTTTGACTATCTTAGTGAAAGTAGAACTTCCACAATGCTTCTGCTGCAATCATTATACAAAAGTGATGAGCTGAGGTCAGCAGAGTGACTTGGAAGAAACCCTGGAGGGGATTTGAGTAGTTGAGTTATTGGCTTGTGCTCTGAGATTTTATTGTGGATGTTCATGAAAAATGGAATTCAAGACCTGCCATTGACCTGAGAGCCGCTAACTGTTTTTGAATGAGCCCCTTTTCTCTGATTATGGGTTATGTTTATTCCCAAACTCCTCAAGTCAGTTTTCAGTTTAACTCACAACAGATTACTTAAATAATAATCATAGAAGCTACTTTCACTGCTGTTGCTGCCTCATTCAAACATTCTTTGTTTTATTTTTGTTGTCCTGGTTGGCTTTCACTAGTGACATTTCTTTTTTATTATTCATCCAATAAATATTTATAAAACAGCAATTATGTGCCATGAACTGTGCAAAGTACTGCAGATAAAATGATGAAAAACAACACATGAAACAGATCTCCACACACACTTGAACTTATTTTATATCAGTAAAACAATTACACAGATATATAATTATTTCCATGATAAGTGCTTTGAAACAAATATACAGACCTATGTCTTAAACAAGTCCTATGGCCTATTAACTGGAGAGTCAAACTCCTGTGGCAAGAGCGGAATGACATTTCAAGGATAGCTTCCCCTGAAATGAGACATTCAATGTAAAATTGCAGACTAGGGATGGGAGGGAGCAAGAAAAGAGAGAGGAAGTTCTGAAGAGAGGAGAGAATTCAGGAAGACACTCAAAGTGAGAGGCCATGTGACAATTTCAAGGAACTGAAAAAGAATGACATGGCTGAAGCCCAATGAGAGATAAAGTAACAATGGAGGTGCAGGCAGGGTCCAGATTAGACAGGCTGTGGGCCACGTTAGAGTTATTTCTCTTTTTTTTTGTTGTTGTTGAGGAAGATTCACTCTGAGCTAACATCTGTTGCCAACCTTCTTCTTTTTGCTTGAGGAAGATTCGTCCTGAGCTAACATCTGTGCCCATCTTCCTCTGTTTTGTATGTGGGTCACCACCACAGCATGGCCGCTGACAAGTGGTGTAGGTCTGCACCTGGGAACTGAACCTGGGCTGCCAAAGCAGAGTGCACCGAACTTAACCACTAGGCCATGGGGCTGGCCCCTATTTCTCTCTATCTTGAGAGCAACAAGAAGCCTTTGAAGAGTTTTAATCAGGAAAGTGACTTGGTCAAATTTGCCCTTAAAAGATCACTCTGCCTGTGTTATGGAGAAGGTCTGAAGTGGGCAAAAGTGAGTGTGAGGGAAATAGTGGATCATTCAGTGCTCTGCAAGAAAAGGGGTGGCTTACTCAACAAGACTTGCCTAAAGAAAAAGTAGCAAAGGGATTGTTTACACTGACAGGAGCAAAATTAAGGAAGCAAAATGGAATAGCAAGCCACTGGCCCTCCTCAGCCTGAAAGGACAAAGGGAGCAGGAGTTTACCAGAGCCTGGTACAAGTCAGGGCAGAAGCGGGGCCAGCTGACAGAGCGGGGAGTGGAGATAAATGTTCTAATCTCTCCACTTCCTAATGCTGCTCTCTTGCCAGTGCCCCCACCCAGACCCACATGGAGCCATAGGTCAAGGTCATGGCAGGTAAAGGCCAAGAATGGATCTAGGGAGAGGGGTGCAAATAGAGGATAACAAACTCAAATGGTTAGCAGATCCCTATGGTGGTCCACATTTAAAGATGAACAGTAGTGAATGGTTTGGAGACACACTTAGGAGGCAAAAATCAATAGGCTTCAGTGATGAATTGCTTGCGGGGATGAGGAAGAAGGAGGGGGGCAAGGATTTCTCCTCAGACTCTGTATGGTGCAATGATGACGCCATGAGATAGCCACTGATACCCTTCACAAAGATAAGAAATCCCAGAGGAGGAAGGGGAGGGTGTGGTGATGTTAAGAGCTGAGTTCAGCGGTTGATATACTGAATTTTAAGTATATTTGAGACCATCAGTGTGGATGTTGAATAAAATTTTGGTCATCTCAAATCCATACAAACTATCAAGTTGCAGTGAGTTCCACAGGTGCAGCCCTTGACCACAGCCACGATCCCACAAACCCACGGCATCAGTTAACCCGGGGTGCTGGGGAGAGAACATGGATGTATTAGAGCATTCCCTGCACTGACTCTCAGCCTAGAGTTTGAATTGAGCATCTGGCTAGGACTAGGCTGCCATATCCCTCACCAAGAAAGAGGTGAGTAGCTAAACCCTGTGGCAGTAACACTCACTCCCACAAAGTGATTGAAAGTTGATTTTCTAAGGTATTATGTCTGAGAATAGAGTCCCAAGCACTCTGACTGACTATTGGGCATTAAACGTAATGTTCTCCCATTGCCTATGAAACCCACTGGCTTGTGTTTCCACAAGATCACAGTGGCACCCAGATGGATCCCTTAGCTAGCGTCTCCTCTGTAGCTACTTCTCTGCAGTGCCTGTGCTTGTGGTGTGTGTGAAGGGTGGCCATTCCATTGCCCATACCTTGGGATGAGGCTGACAGAAATGGTGCTGGATGTGCTGCTCCTTTCTCAGGCTCATCTTCAAGAAAGTTCCTGATATAATTCCGCTTCGCATTGACACTCCACCTTCCGTCTCTGAAGACTTTACCTCTTTACTGTTTCAAATTAGTTTCTGATTGTTAGTCCTCTCACTGGAACCCGCTGTATACATCCAGGATTTCTGCTAATATCTTTCTACCTACTCCTGCCCTAGAACCAAATGTCCTTATTTCGCTGTGTGGTATTATGTCAGCACTATAAAGCCTGATATACTAATTTCTTGCTCATAATTCAGAGGATAAATTAATGCATAATTCCCATGACTGAGAAAACAAGACCAATCACATTGGACAACAGTCCCACTCTCCTACCTTCCCATGGTACCAATACAGGATATTAGGGAATATTCCCATTTTGATTGGGATTTTGACAAAAGGTAGATTGGTGAAACATGATAGGTTGTAAATCATCATGTTCGGTAAACTATCAGAATTCTGGTCTTTGGGAAACTCAGTTTTTTATTGAGAGGAAAAAAGGCATTATTGAAAAATTACCTGGGTGAAAAGAAATGATTCCAGGGTTTAGTGACTCCACATTTTATACAGAGCTAGTCATAGAGTAGACAATTAATAAACTCTTATCTAAAGATTGATCTCATAACCGTAACTACATCTCATTTCATGTGGTAAAAGCTTTGATAGAGGTAACTGAAGTGTCCAAAGGAAGCCCTGAGAAGGGGTCTCAAACACAAACTAGAGAAACTATGGACCATTTCCCAGAGTAAACACTTTAAAAGGTGGGCAAATGATATGACATCAAAGGTGGAGTGTTATAGGAAAAGTGAACAACCATCCACAGTTTGGGAAAGATCACTGTATAGCTATAACTGAAAATAATACCCATCCATCTCTGAAACATAAAGGCACATAAAAATGTTTTCCATGGGATATCTTAGATGATTACTATCTTTATAGCTCGTTCATGGAGAGAATGCTTATGGTAGCAGATTCCAAATAGTTCTGTGATTTTTGATCCTTTCCTCATTTTAGGAGTCCAAGCAGAGATTGTGAAATGGAAACAATATCATAAACAAGTACCAGGAGGATTTATCCTCTTGGCTATCAATGTGCAACCTCTCCCCCAGTTATCAATGGAAACAGAAAGGGAAATAAGTAAAGAGCCCATATTCTCTGGTGGACCAATGTAAAGTACCTCTGCTTTGGTGATTTTACACAACAATATAACTGCTGTTGAGGAATGAAGCTTAAGGCATATTAGGTCAACTGTCCCTTTGGCTGGCACACCAACCAGTGTCCCAGAAATGATGAATAAGCATTGTTCACAACCAGATTACAATTACCGTTTGCCAAAGAACATTCTTCTCAGGCAATAAAATACGACTTTGTTTTCAGTGTCAGACATGATTAAGTAAAACACGTGAAGGTTCCTAACTTTATTGATTTCCTTGAATTATGCTCATATCTCTCATGCTTTTCAGCACCTTATTCATGCCTAAAATAGAGGGAGACATTTGAAAGAACAGCTACAGTTTAGAAGACAAAGAGAATTTAGGCAGGGAGATGTGGAGCAATGCTTCATGGGAAAGGTATAGACATAGGATGCTAAAGAGTGTAGAAAGACTAATGATTTTGCCTTTTTTCAGATATGACTAGCTGCTAAATCAAGACAGTTCCATGGTGATGAACATGAAACCATACAGCTGGAACAAACCTGAGAAATAGTTTAGATAACTTCCTTCATTTTACAGATGAGAAATGGGAGCTCAAGGTATGGCCTGCTTTGTTCAAAAATCACATAGCAAGTAATAAAATCAAAACTGGAATCCAAGCTTCTTGATTCCAAAACTACGTCTCCTTCACCTGGCCTTGTACAATATTTAACACCGCTAAGCCTCAGTTTCCTCTCTGTGAAATGGAGATAATGGCTTATGTATCTCATAGGGTTGTTGCTGGAATTGAATGATCATAATATGATTAAAATTTCTTAGCACAATGATGTTCACGTAGTATGCAATAAATATTAGCTGTTATTATTATATTATACTCTTAACACATGCTTTTCTTCAATATTTTTATTAGAAGCCAGACTCGTGAAATCAGCAATCAAATATATAGTATGACTTAAGTGTACTAAAAAGGGTCCCTTTACCAAATATGTATTTTCCACTAAGATGCCTAAAATCCCTGCCTTCAGGGATTTTTCTTTGGGTTTAGCATTACTTTCTTCCAAAAATACCTTTATACAATAGGAACATGCTTGAATTAATGTGCTAATATCTGTGTGTATGAGTTTAACTGATTATTTTTTTCTAGTGGGGTATAGAGCAAGACTGGATGAAGTTTCTGGAAGCCTAGAAAGTGAGTTAAACATATAAGGAAGAATTCAAAAAGGGGAGACTGAGATATTGCGAATATACCCGCAAACCTTCCACACACAGACCTTCCAGCAGACTATGCTGAATTCTGTGTTCCCCTCACGCTCAGCCCTCATGCTGTGACCTCATCAGATCACAACTGAGTAATGGTCAATTCTGGAAGGCCATGTTGGAGAAAAACATTAGAAAACAACAAAATCTCCAGAGGAGGACGGAACAGGATTAAAGGAATTTAGACGTCATGTAATATGAGAACAAATTATAGAACTGGGGTATATTCAGGAGAACAAAAGAGGAGAGGCCAGAATGGACTTGATTGTCTCCCTCAAATGTAGGAAGGAATATTCCAGAAAGCCACCAGAAATCCTCTCAGGATACCAGACAGTCATTCACCTCTTCCTCTAAATTCCCTTTAGTGTTTCTTTCCTGGCATTTATTACAACAAAACTTGATCATCTATGTCTTGTTTTCTCATTAAGTTTTAAGCTCCTCGAGAGCTGGGACCACGTCTTCTTTACCTTTGTCTTCTCCCTTTTAAGGCAGCACTTGGCATATAAATCTTTTTGTTGAGTGAACGAATAACTTCAAAGCGCAGAAGTACACTATGGGTGTAATTCTCAGCGAGAGATTTCCACTCCATAGCAGGAAAACATCCTCAATGCTTAGATTCACACACCAGTTTACATTAGCAGGTCATGGAAAAGAAGCATCTTGGTTCTTCCATGAGAAACGTGGGATCCTGCACTTGGCTGGCAGGTTGCATTAACGACTGCTAAGACGAGTTCAGGCTTTTAACATTTTTACTCAGAATAAATAGCCCCTAATTGGCCTCCCTGACATTTTCTTCCCTCCCTGAACCACCCTCCACATTTCTTTAAAAATTATCATGCTAAAACACAAATGTCACCTTCACCTATATTTCTTGGAAACTCACTGGGTCTCAGTGCCAACACCAGTGTTTGTTAAAGAATATTTTTGTAGAATGCTAAGGCCATAGGATGGTCAGCAAACAATGGGTCCCCTTGTAAACTAAATTTGCAAAATGCCGCATTCTAGTCCTTTCTTGAGACTCAGTGTGCTCCTTAGTATATGTTAGAGACATTGGTGTGTCCCAGACACGGGACAATCTCAAATTGATTCTTTCTAGTCTCATCTTAATCTGAGTCAATGTTTTCTTTTTATTTTCAACATCACCCACAAAGTGCCCTGTTTCTCACCTACTGATCTTAGGGGCTTAAAAGTTCCAGACTGTTATTAGAGACATGGCATCTGAGGTGAGTTGATCACTGGGGTGGGTGGGGAGAAGAGAAGGGTAGGATGAGCTGGGCAGAATCTCTGGAGGCCATCAAGCAACACTTAATAGCTTAATACGCTGACCATCAGAGGTCATTGTGACTTCACATCTGACAAGACGAATAATAGCTCGATGCTAAGAACACTTCCATAAAGCTCATTGGTGAGCTTTCTTCCAAAAAATCTAGCCTCCGCCACCCTTTCTCCTCTCAGAACCCTTTCATCTCCTTCTCTTGATAAAACACAACTCCTAGAGACTGAAATCTTGCAGTTGTAAACCATAATAAAGCATTGTCTTTTTAATTATTTATGTATTTATGTGGTCATATATTTTGATAGATTGATTCTTCCATTTCATTCCTTTCTTAAGATCTGCCTACCTGTTTTTCTTCTCAATGTGATGTGCAAGTCTTAATTTATTCATCTGATATCTGTTTTCAAATAGTTTACATTCACTTTATCTTAAAGTACGACAAATATATTTTTCTTTCATTTTCTTCTTCAGTTCTTTTTCTGATATGTTATCAAGTTGCCTTTTGTTTTCTATATTTCTCTTCTCTACAGATCTTGTGTCAGATTTTCTTCTCATTGTTCTTCTTGGGTTGAGGAAAGTTTTGTCCAAACCAGTGATTTGTCCATGAAAAAGACCATTTTATGGAGGACAGTGTGAGCAAAGTGTGATCTAGAGAACCCAGTGGTTTCCACTCAGGTATGTGGTCTCAGAACACTTTTATACCAGATCAGCCACATTGCCTATTTGGAGGCGGGTTCTCCTCAGGTTCTAGCACTCCTCTTTGGCTCAGCTTGGTTCTCAGTCAAGCCCCACATCTCACACATCCTCTTCTTTTTGCTTTGCTGTTAGTTTTTATCTCTTCAAGGGACTCTGATAAGCAGCTTTGTAGAATCCATCACACTTTTCAAGATGGAGAGAAGAATGGATTGGCTTTTGGCACACTTCTATGGAGAAGATGGAGTTTCTTCTCCTCTTTTTCTTCTTATCAGTGAATACTTTCATAAAGGGGAGCAAGTTTTGCATTTATCCAATGATCTTTTACTAGAATTCCACTTTCTATACAGTGCCCATGCTTCATCTGCCGCTGCTTTACAATTCCATTATTGTTTACTACCAATGAAAATCTGTATTTACTTTTGGCCTTTCTTATTTTATCTGCTATCAATTTCCAAAAATTTCTACAGAAAAAGCAGCAGCATACTTGCAGTAAGCATTCTGCCCTTAAGCCTTTATGAAGTAGTCTCTAGGAATGCATTATGTGCAAATTAGGGATCATCTGTATTTTACTTAATTCATTTACTCACCCATTATTCATTCACCAAATACCTATTAAGTGCCTCTGTTGTGTGTAGGCCTAAACAGAAATTGAGAGGGAAAAAACCCTCCAAAAACCAGCAGTTCATAAATCCCCTTGAGATAAACAAAAAAGTTTTAAAGAGTTTGATGATAGTTTTAGAGACAACTTTTATTTACTCTGCATTTCTATCATCCATAAATTTTATTAAGCGATGATTATCTGCTTTGTTCCTGATCAGAGAAATTTAATTTCATGAGCTACTGATGAGATTGATTTTTCTAAGAAAAGAACATTGGTCAGTTGTTTCAGTACATTTTTCTCTTTTCTTGTTGGTTGTATTTTGAAGGGGAATATATGGACTCCTGAGAAGATTTAAAGAAGTAAGTATTTTTACGATAACCCCACCACAATACATAAAGGAGAATGTAAAACGACTTCATGTAAATCCCACAGGTGAACTAGTAAGGATATATTTTGTAGACTTCTAAGACAAAAACTTCAATTGCCTGAGTTCTTTGGAGGAAATATGCCATGTAAAGCCAATAAACATATAAATAAGTAATAGACCGATGCAGCTATCAGATGGAAAATATAAAGGGTGGATGATGGCTCCACAGTATGGCTCTGGGAAGTGCACTTGCTGCTTTTTTGAGGCAAGAAGGAGCTGCATTTAGAACTGGGCTGTTAAGGTGCCGTCTTTCCCTGTAGAATGCAGACAAATCCGATCAGGGACTATGGCTGTGACTCTGATTATGACTCAGGGACTCAGTCACAGAAAGTATCAACTGAAAATGAACTGGGGAGTTTGGTCCTCCTTAGCTCACTGGGGTGTGCAGGACTGGAAATTGCTTCATGAGATGTAGGATATCATTGGGTGTCTCAGACCTTTGAACCCTTTCTAGATCAATGTATAGGAAGTGAATGGCACTGGCCAGTGTATGGCTGAGGGCCAGGGTGCACTCAAATAACCAGTACTGATAAAATGACTAAATAAAAGAGAGTATCATGAGGTCTCATAAACAGTTCTCCTGCAGTGCAAAAAGATTAAAATCAGGACAGAATAAGGCTAAGACTGAGAAAAACAGTGAAATTCAGTGACAGGAAGCCTGAGTTTCTCTATCCTACTCATGGAACCTCCTAGAGGCAAGTAAACTGTCCATCTCAGAATCTGATGTGTATATAAATGAAGAGATATTTTCCTTTTTCTTTTTTTTTTTTTTGTGAGGAAGATTAGCCCTGAGCTAATGTCTGTTGCTAATCCTCCTCTTTTTGCTGAGGAAGACTGGCCCTGGGCTTACATCCATGCCCATCTTCCTCTACTTTATATGTGGGACGCTGCCACAGCATAGCTTGATATGCAGTGCGTCTGGGATCTGAACTGGCGAACCCCAGGCCACCAAAGCGGAGCATGTGAACTTAACCACTACACCACCGGGCTGGCCCCTATTTTCCTTTATTTAAAAAAATTATTTCTTATCAATGAGTGATACTATAATTACAAAAAATTTAGATCAGAAGTGACTTCAGAACTCCTCAGCTACAGTGGCCTCAAATCTCTTTTGCAGGCAAATCTTTTCTTCAAACAGTGTCTTATGTTCAAGTCTAGTGCATAGAAGCTTATAACAGAGTTGCTCGGGGCTCAGGCGGAAGTCCCTGACCTCATCACTCAGCCTCTGAGGAACCCTAGCTGAGTGAACAGGGTTCTGAGGAACACTGCTTGAACCACCGAGCTGACTGGTCTAGGGTCCTATAGCTAGATAGTGGTAGAGCTGAGACTAGAAGATACGCTGCTTCGATGACAATCCTCTTGACCAATAACGTTCTAAGTTTAATAAGCACATGAATCACCTAGAAATCTTATTAAAACTCAGATTATGGTTCCATGGGACTGAGAGGGTCCTGAGATTCTGCAGTTCTAACAAGCTCTCAGGTGATGTCATGCTGCTGGTCCAGGGAGCACACTTGGAGAAGCAAAACTTTATACTATACGCCATGTTGCCAGGAGTCACGCAAGCATCCCAGAAAGAAATTTAATCTAAAATATAAACCATCTTCCTGAAAACTCATTCACTCAGAACTTCCACCTTCACAGTCTTGACTAATCTGTACCTAAAAATAGAAGGGGCAAAATAAGCCGAGTAGAGAGAAGGAGAGGATTTGTCAGTCCAAGGTGGCCCACCGACTGACCCTTAGAGAATTAATATGAAAGTAAGGAATGGCTCACATTAAGCCTGATTATTTTT
Organism: Ceratotherium simum simum; assembly: GCF_057802395.1. Classification (NCBI taxonomy): domain Eukaryota; kingdom Metazoa; phylum Chordata; class Mammalia; order Perissodactyla; family Rhinocerotidae; genus Ceratotherium; species Ceratotherium simum. The sequence continues at coordinate 15,601,054 of NC_141908.1, forward strand.
GAAATTATAAAACCAGACTTGAAAATGCTGAATTTTTTTAAAAAGATTTTGAGGAAGGATCTACAAACGGAATGAGTGCAAAAGATGAGACTGACATCTGCCTCTAGAAACATTGCCCAGGAGGTGGCGCTAAACCTCAGAGGTCCTCCCTGGTTCCTTGGCTTCATCCTTCCGGGCACTCACCATCCTGGAGCCTCCCCTTTGCAGCCTAGCATTCACCTCACCAACCGGGGTAGCACTGAGCTTTCCTATCAGATGTCCTCTGTTCCTTACCCTTGCAGACTCTTCATACATCTGAGGCAGCTGATCGAATAATTTGCAGGTTAAAGATAGCTTAATGTGTTTTCATTTCAAAATAGTATTTGGATTCACATAATGACCTTAGAGACTCTAATGTAAATTAGTGATAAAAATATGAGTCAAATGTTTCACAGGCTTCCTTGGCGTCTTTCTTATCATACGGTGAAGACAGACGCTGATTCCTCAGTGGAAGTAGACTCTTGTCCACGGAGTGATAGACCCTTTAAAGAGAGATTTTACCTCTCAAACCCTAAAAATTTGGTTATTTCTTGTGGCATCAAATCCACAATGAAAACTAAAATGAATTGTCATGTAATGAAGATCTCACTAAATCAATGATAAGGTACAAAATGCCTTCAAGTTAGTTGAGAAAAGAGCCGCATGTGGAGAAGGTGATGAAGAATTGATTGTATTGACCTTGATCCATCAAAGTTTCTATGAATACAACATAAGAAGAGGAAAATCTTTTTGTACCCATTGGCAGGATCTGTATGCAAATCAATCATGTGGCTTTCAAAAATTCCTACAATAGATTCTATGTAAAGATTTAGCTTCTTTGAGTGCTAAACATCAGTAGTTTGTGAAAACAAAGAAAGAAGTTAAAAATTTTTCAATAATTTATTGTCACAAAACAGTTCTAGTCCATTTATATTTTTAAATGAGACACTCTTCTGAGTTAATGCGGTAAACCAGTTTAAACTATTTAGAAGCCTCCATTGGTATTGTTTTCTTGTAATTTGGTAAAGTACAAGCAAAGTGTTTGAATAATGAAAGAGAGGCATTTTCTCCTCAATACTACATTAAAGAAAAGCAAATCACTATGTTATAATCCTGTTTCCATGGGAACCTAAGTATAGAGCCAGTCTGATACAAAGCATTTCTCCTGGTGTACATATTTTCCCCCTTCTCCTTAAAATATATTTTTGATTACTGTCCAAAGGCTAACGAGTAAGTCCTGGGAACCAAATGACCGTCTTTGCTCATATTTTCCAGGTTGGGAGAGCTGCAGAAGTAGCTAAAACAGAAAACATCAGAGCCTCGTCCTAGCAGGGCTGGAAGATTGGACTTTGAAGGAAAAAAAAAAGCTCTAATGAATCTGATTCTCTGACTTAAGATATGGAGATTAAATTTAAACCCCTCAATTCCATCTGCATTATTTCCTAAATTGTGTGCATAGCATGCCTCTGCCTGGTGTACCCAGCAGCTGGCACAGAGCAATGCCCTCTTCCACCCTCACCACCTTTAACCAGAGTGAAATCATTCGAGTGACTTTTTTCTGGAACAGTTGTTCTCAAATTCTTGGTACTGGACCAGCAACATCAGCACCACCTGGGAACATGTTAAAAATGCAGATTCTTGAGCCCCACCTGGGATCTACTGGATCAAAAATTCAAGAGGGGCTCAGCAATCTGCGTTTTAACAAGTCCTCTGGGTGGTTCTAACACAGATTCTACAGAATCATCATTTATACACCTGTGTGAATAGGGACTTGTGGGGATGCACGGACTTTAACATGGAGCCGAGTGACCCAGAGCATGCAGGGAAGAGTGGCTACAATTCATGTCTCATCTACAGCACCTGCACTGAGAGATCCCTAAGCAACCTAAGTATCCTGGGCATATTTAATATTTAATGCTAGAAGAAGTATGATGTGAGAGGTGGGGTTGTACAGGGCTGTGTATTAAGATTAAATTATAAAAAAAAGAAGCAGCAAACTGTGTTTTATATCATTTTGGACTTTTCTCTTACAATGAAATTGGGTTGGGGACAACCTTTGGTTCCAAATGGTAACTAATTAATTTAACAAATGTTTGGATAAACAATATTTGAATTTAGACTTTTCAGGGTCCACATTGAACTATTTTCTATCCATTTGTGGAAATAGACTCTCTTATTTGCATCTAAATCAGCATTTTCTTTTTAGGAAAAATAGTATCAGAATACATTGCACCAAAAGCTCTATTTGTAAATCATATCTTCAATAAGCTGCCTACTGTTCAAGGTACCCTAGACCTCTTGCCTGCTCTTGTTAGAACACTGCACGGAGCCCAGATGCCCATTACACAGATGTTGAAAAGGGATTTGGGGGCAAACCAGAAGCCTGGGCCTCAGAGCCTCAAAGCCTCCTTCTAACACTAAAATTCTCTTATCTTACGACAAATTGGGTTCTGGGAGGACACGGCGGTAATCATTCTCAATGTTCACTCTCATCATGAAAGGCTATGGATTTAAAATGTTGGAAAGTAAAGCTGATCCTAGGATAAAATTGGAAATTGTCTGAGGGTTAAATCCTCACTCCAAGCACTTTTCTAATCTCTTGCCTCTCTCTTTAAAGAGTATGCAGAAAAAGAAGATCTAGTTATTTGAAGAAGTTTGTACCTAAAGTCCAGTTAATCGAATATCTGCTGAATAACCGTAGCATGCTGTATAATATTGCCTATGCACAACTTGCTGTCCCTTATTACCACATCGAGTGAATGCTTTGAGTATAGTTTGGGAGTAAGGCTGTGATACTTAGTAACTCCTATTACTCTGATGGGGAATTGGGGCAAATATTCTGATAAGGACCTGAACTTCCTTTTCTCCTGCCTCCACTATGGAACAGTTTATACTTTCTATAGAGAATAGAAACACATTTGTAGCTATTTTTCTAAGAAAAAGTTATTGCATTTTTTTATGTAAGAGATCTACATGTTTGACTTAAGGGACAATAAATAACATTTGCAAAACCCAGTCTTTGTCAGGGACCATGCAGTCTGGCCCTGTGCAATGCAAATATTCCTAACTTCTTTAGACAAGGGTGTATCCTTTTATTTAAGGCTTTGCTCTTCTTCGAGCAATTGATAATGGGATTAAGACCTAGAGAGTCTCTAATTACATTATAATTATATCCATTCTCAGCCTAGGGAAGAGGGCGAGAACATGTCTGTCATTGGCTGTAGCTGATAGCTCAGAAATTCCCTAAAGGTGCTTGGCTGCCAGCTGTGGGCACACCCTCCTGTCTGCACTTCCATCAAAAGTGGGAAATGTCAGGGTCCTCCTGGTGGCCTAGCGGATCCGGGGTGCGGATGTACGCACTGCTTGCTTATCAAGCCATGCTGTGGAGGCGTCCCATATAAAGTGGAGGAAGATGGGCATGGATGTTAGCCCAGGGCCAAGCTTCCTCGGCAAAAAAGAGGAGGATTGGCAACAGATGTTAGCTCAGGGCTAATCTTCCTCACAAAAAAGTTGGCAATGGCAAGGTGAGCCTCAGGACCATGCAGAGAACTGAAGTTTTCCATCTTTAGGCAAAGACCAGATAAAATGCAGATAATATTTAACTATTTTTTGTGCATTGCATTTAATTGAGAACTAACCTGGATAGCAGGTTTTTCTGTGTTGGTGTCTGAAATTCCTTTCTCATTATGACTAAAAGGACCAAAGTGTGCGGGTCACACCTAAGCAGGTCAAAATAGTATTGGTTTCCTCCTCCTTCCTCCTACTTCTCTTCCTCTTCACTTTAAAAGACATCACAGGCAGTGAAATGCAGCTCCTCGAACAGGCGAATGTTCAATCAATGATCTGCCTTTTACATAGCACCTGTCTCTGATCTTTCTCCACAAGGATGTTGGAGGATGCTGGTCAGAGGTGCAGGCAATCCTCAATGAGGAAGTGCTGCCAAGCAGCCTCTACTCCAGTGCTGAGGACAACACTCACACAGGTCTGCTGCTGGTACCTGGAAAGTTCACATGTCTCCAAAGGACCTCATATCCCAGTTCTAAAAACGCTCATGCTTTGCTGGTGGTAAATTAATATTCTCAGAGTCATAAGTTAAGGAGAAAACTCTGGCTAACTTATGATATGTAAGGGAAAATAATATACTTGTTTATATGCATAGCATTGTGCTGAAAGGAGAGGGAAAAATTTACTTTTATCTGTGCTTATGGCCCTCCAAGGACTGTGTTCAGCATTTTTATATATGGTAGCACAATTAATCCTTATAGTAATTTTCTTTATTTACACATGAGAAAACTGAGGGCACAGAGTTTGTGCATCTTGGCAGGTTTGTCCAAAGCACATTAGGCTCTCCAAAGGATGAATAAAAGCATAAGGTACTGTTTCTGTATGACCAAGTCAGTGAGACAAATTGACGCCCATGAAATCATCGGTCCTAAGGTGTGGGGAGATGTTGGGGTTATTTTAGGAACAAGAAGAACTCAAAATGTGAAAGGAGAAGGACATTGGTTGGGGCTTGTGGAGAAAGACCCTTCAAATAACAAGCCTAACTCCTTTCCCAGGTTACTAAACTAACATTGGGGTTCACTTATTCAGAATAAGATCATCTGGATTATGTTTGTTCTTTGAAAGACTAGAGCTTTACCAATGGCAGGAGCAGCCTGGCTATGCTATCTACTTATTTCTGTGCTGTTTCCCAAATAAAAGTAACTCTACGTCATTGATAGGTTCAAAGACAGTAATTAGTATTTTGGTGGTGAACATGATGTAGTCCATGCAGAAATAGAAGTACAATGATGTACACCTGAAATTTTTGCAATGTTATAAACCAATGTTACTGCAATAAAAAAAAAACAAAAAAAAAACAAAGACAGCAATCTTTTCAGAGTAATGATGAGTATCATCTCCACAAGTACCTGGAGATCTTTACAGATAATCATTTGAATTGCTACTTTTAAAAGTAGATGATGCAATATAAGCTTTTCTAGCAAGGAAGAAAATTTATGGAAAACTTATCTCTGGAAACAATACAAAGCAAGAAGCAATTTGAAGCTCACAGACAGCGTGAGCCTGGAGGAAGCATCCTGTGCTGGGGTGATGCCATCATGCCTAGGCTCCCCTTGTGAGCTCAGGATCACTTGGTGGAGAAAATTCACAGCAGAACTTTGAATTATTGTGAGGTTTGGGAGCTAGTGGGTGGTAAAACCTCATGGAGGCCAATCATCCTTGTCTCCACTTACTACCGATTGTTATACAGCATTTAGACCAATAATTGAGTTCAATTAGCTTGGGAGTGCTCCAAAAGCCAAACTCCAGTCCTGTGAAATATCTAACTCAGGTTTATTGGGGTTTCCCTGACATCAGCTTCAGACATTTACATACACTTTTTTTTCTGCAGTACTTTCAGTGGACTGTCCTCAAAAATAGCTAGTCATTCCTTTCCGTCAGTTTTAAATTTCTCATTTTAGTGCAGGAAGAAATGGACAAATGTCAAAAGCCTATGTTTGTCTTTAGCACAACATTTTAGGGCCCAATTATGGAACTTTTTATTGTGATTTATAAGCACGCCTTCCCTCAAGGCACAAGTTCACAGTAATGCTTTCCTGGAGTCATATTGATTTTATGAAGTTTCTTTGCACAGAAGAATGTTCAAGGCTAAATACAGAAAACAACCAACTAATAATTTTTTTGCAAAGCACTATGCATTAGAGATATATCCACATATGGATATAAATATATATATATATATTTTTTTTTTACTGTTGGTATAGGATAAGACTGAATCACTAGTCCCTACTCTCACCTCCTCTATATATTCCACAGAAGGGATCGTTCACTAAGCTTCATGGTCCAGGCATACCCATCATCCCTGAACCATAGAAAGATTTAATACTCTCTGTGTCTAATGCTTTAAACCACATACTCAAGCCCTTTGTCACCTGTAACTAAAAAGACACTTTGATAAATTTAAATTAATAACTACAGAGAAGTCCTTGGCCAATTTTTACCTAAATTTGAGTGCGAGAGTAGAATGGTCACCCCACCACAGGCCATGAAATAATATTCTCCACGGAGAACCTCTTTGATGATCCACATCAGAGAAAATCCTAAAGGTAAATAGCTGAAAAACTAATGAATGTCTCAAAGAACAGTAGGAAGTAGTGATAAGAAACCTAATATTTCCTGAGCACCTGCTGTGTGGCAGCAGGCTTAGTATTTTGTTTACATTACCCCCTTTAGTTTTTACAGCAAGCCTGTGAGGTCTAACAATCTTCATTTTCAGATAAGGAGACCAAAACTGACAAAAGACCAGCAATTAGTGGCAAAGTCTGTATTCATATCCAAGTAGCATGACTAAAACATGTACTGTACCCATTCCGCCATCCGCCTTTGAAGTCCGCCAGGCCAGGGGAATGATTGTGGGTGACTTCCGAACAAGCCTCATAACTCCTGAAGACCTTCCTCCTCCCTGTCTTCCCCTCCTCTTCTCTTTCCTGTGTCCTGCTGCTCTTGTTTCATTTCACTCCCTCTGCCAAGTCCTTACCACCCCATTCACTTATAATAAGGAACAGAAATAAAGTGGTTAGGTTTTTAAAAATCATATCTGTTCCCTCCATAAAACACACAAGAAAACAAACAAACAAGTATGCAATAGGGGAATACTTATATTTCTCTAAATTTTGCATATATGAAATATAGTCCTATATAGTCACACATGCTTATAACTTTCCTGCACTCCTAAACTAGCATCCTGTAGCATTCACAAATGGGTTTCTTCAAATATCCTGTACTCTATCTGCCCTCATTGTCAGCAAATGATCTAGATTCACAGAGAAAGTAGAGTGCATAGACAGGACTTGCTCATCGCCTATTACTCCCTTCACTCCCTTGGATGTATAAATGGGGGATCACTAAGTTGAGGGCGCTTCCTAGAGCCTGGGCCGCCTCCTTCATTTCACCGGTGCGGGTCCAGCATGGAGCACTGTTTCCAGCAGGGACGTCTAGATCTGCTTTCCTCCAACCACGTAAACTTGTACAAATTATTTCATTTCTTTGAATTTCAGTTTCTTCATTTGTAAAATGTGAAAAGAAATAAAAAGAAAAACCCTTCTTCATACGGTTGTTGTGGGGGTAAAATTTAAGAGACCAATAAAGACATTCTTATTAAAGTATTTGGTTCACGGTTAGGACTCAATAAATCTTCATAACAATTACGATTTGCCTCAGTCAGAGATTATTTGGTTGATATGTTTGTCAGAAACAAAAGCCCTTTGAACCTAGTTTAGACCAAAGACAGAGGACACTAGAGGACTATCAGGACATTAGGCAAAAGATCCAGAAGGAGTTGATTGCTTGACGTCTTGGAACACTGGAAGAGGGAGGAATAGCCGTGGGTCACTTCTCTGTCTTGTCACTTAATCTCTTGGGGCTTATCTGCTGCATTTCTCCCTCCCTCTCTCTCTGTCTCTCTCTCTCTCTCACACACACATTGGAGGTCTCTGCTCTCTCAGTACTTAACACAAATTGGCTATCCCAGCCAAGTCCACCTTACTTCTAGTTCAAGCATACCTAATCAAGTAAACAAAGCCTCTGTTTCTGAAAGCCCCTATTTTTGTATTTCACACTCTCAAGGGAGAAAATCCATTTGGCACAGCTTGAGCCAGGTGTCTATCTTAGTTCAATGAACCAAGGCTGAGATGGGGCAATGGTAACTGGCTCAGTGGAGGCTGTGGGAACATCTTCTCTGAGAAGAGGACGTAAGCAGGCCAGATGAATGCAAGGGTATGCCTGCTTCATTATTATTATCATCATCACTGGAGGCAGAGAGAAGACCAGAACAAAGATGTTATGATTCCGGCACAGTGTGCTCTGCTTTCCATTATGACCCATTGTTCTCTTTCCATACACACTAATCCCTATGAGAAAGAGAGTCAGCCCACACAAAGCCTTGTCTTCAAATGTTTATAGCTACATTATTCATAAAGCCAAAAACGGAAACAACTCTAATGCCTATCAAACAGTGAATGGATAGACAAACTGTGATATATTCATACTATGGAACACTACTCAGCAATAAAAAGGATTAAAATATTACCACACGTAACAATGAGTGAATCTCAAAAACATTATGCTAAGTGAAAGAAATCAAATGCAAAAGACTACACATTGTATGGTTCTATTTATACGGATTTCTAGAAGTGGTGAAACCACAGTCACAGAAAACAGACAGTGGTTGCCTGGACCTGGGAATGGGGGGGGGGGGGGTTGACAGCAAACAGACATGAAGCAACTTTTTAGAGTCATGGAACTCTTTTCTGTCTTCATTGTGGTGGAGCTTACCTGTCTGCATGTAATTACCCAAATCCATCAAACTGTACGTTAAAATGGATATATTATGTTGTACATAAATTATACCTTAATAAAGTTTTTTTAAAAAGCTAAGAGAGAGAAAGAAAGAAAAAAAGTAGTGAAAAGAGAGAGAGTCATCTACAAATTCTACATGCTATTTTTTCAGGCAAGTCAGCATGTATCAATTACTGTGTTCAAGGAATATTATTATTACTACTAATAAAAACTTTTTAGTAAGCAATTACCATATGGTGGAAAGTAGACTAAGTAATTTTCTTATATGCATTACTGAATTTAATTCTCACACCAACCCTGCAGAGTAGATGTTATTATCCCCATTTTAGATATTAAGAAGCGGTTGTTCAGATAAACTAAGTTTCTTGCTAAGGTTGCCCAGTTGGTCAGTGGCAGAGCTGGGATTTAAATTCAGGTCTGCCTGATTCCCAAGACTCTGTTCCCAGCAGCCATTCTTTGAGATTGAATCCAATATTAAAACCAGTATTTCCTCAAACCATGATCGTCCTATTGGTTAAAAGATAGGAAAATAAGCTAAAACATGGTGAAATTGAGTTTTTAAGCCAACGTCCATGTTTTTTGAAGATGTGCGCTCTGGTGCCCATTAAGGAGAATCTAAGGTAGTTGAAAAGTGTCTCCTATCATGTAGACTATAACTGTGTGCCGTGTGTGTGTAATATATGCATATATTTCAAATGGTGTGATTTTCTGGTTTGTGTGATGTTTATGTGGAAAGGAATGTTTAAAAAATTGTTTCAGAAAAATGTCAAGTGAAAAGTGAATAATTCAGACCGACTGGAGCCCAACTCAGAAACCATTGCAGAATGCTAGTCAACTGTCACCTAAGCAGAGACCTACTTTGTAGATCATATACATGGAATTTAAAATACTTTATAGTGTATCACTAGACTTGAAGGTTCTTAGTCTATACTGCCAGAGGGAATTACAAAATCAAGACAATTATTGTAAAATTGGAGGGAAGGAGATCTATCTTTGCCTTATCTATCAAAAACAAATGAGTATTTAATGAGTTCCTGCCATGAGCTGGGACTGTATACTGTTTTGGAAAGAAAGTAGAATGAGGCATAGAACTCATTTTAAGATATCTTGCTGTATAATTTCCCAGAAAAAAATTTAAAACAAATGAAATAGACACAATGAAATAATACATTGTATGGTTTCAAATAAAGCTACCATAGAAATTCATACTGGAGGAAATCAGTATGAGCCGGAAGACTCAGAGAAGACTGTGAAGGGAAGAGGCAGTAGGGTAGCAGAAGGGTTTAGCAGGCTGTCTAGGATGAGGAAGTAGACAGCCTGGTTTTATATTCCAGTTGAGTGACTTAATAGCTGTGTTATTAGGCAATTTATTCCTTTGTGCCTCGATTTCCTTATTTATAAAATGAGGATGTAGAACTATCTTATAAGGTTGATATAAAAATTAAACAACAAAATACATGACACGTGCTTAGAACACGTGGCTGGCACATTGTCAAGTCCCAATGAGTATTAGCTATTTTGTTATTATATAGGTGGGAATTAGGGTGAAAGTTAAAACTCAGGTAGATTTACAAAGGAAGAAGAGGGTGGGGTGGGTGCTCTTGGGAAAAGGGAATGGCATGAAGTCTATGAGAGATATTGAGGAAAAGGGCTTCAGTGGGGGGAAAAGTACATTTTATACAGAAGAAGGGCAGAAAATTAAAATGAGATCAAGTGGAGCAAAACTGAAGATGACCTTGACATCAGGGAAGAGAAATGTAGATTACACACAAGAGTGATAAAAAATTGGTTATATTCTTCAACAAGGAATTGCTCAAAAAACAAAGTCATGTTTAAAGAAAATTCGTCTCATAGCAACGTATAAAATGAGTTGGAAATAGGAAGTAACACATGAAAGGAAAATAAATAGAAGGCTATTGAAGAATCCTGTGTATTTCAACAAAATTCTAAACTTTAGGCCTGAAATGAGAAAGTCAGAAATCTACACAATAAAGAGCACCCCACACCAGTCTTACCTTAGAGGAAGACTCTAACTACTTATTGCGACAGTGGGGAGGGAATAGTGCCTGATTCTGTAACAAACGGAGAAAATAGAGGCTTCACATTACTATGCTTGGTTAAAGCACATCTATTGCAACAATCAAGGTAAATTCTTCACTGCATCTCACTCCTTTCCCCTCATAGGCGTTCTAAAACTTATTAGGGATATTTTACAGTACCCCCAAATCTATATAAAATAGAAACTGATGAATAATTGTAAAAAAAAAAAAAAGAACTTTCTAGTGCCTTATATTTCACGGCATAAAAGTCTGACAATATCCAGCATAAAAGAAAATAACAGATAGCCCGGCTGGTCTCAGCAAGGTTTACAATAACCTGGAGCATTTTGAGACCATCCCAATCAGAATTCACATTTCTGTGTGATGGTTGCGCTGGCCTTTATCCTACACTCGCTGCCCTTCCTTTCTCACAACCACTCTAGTAAAACAGTATATTATTTGGGTCCAGATCCTTCTCTCCCTTTCAGGATATCCTCTTTATCTCAAACTCAGGTCCAGTATCAGTGCATATTCTGTAGAGTGAGTCTCAATTCAGTATTCTAAATCCCAAAAAGTGCCCCTCCAAGCTATAATACACTATGAGTATCAAGGTCTTTGAATTTCTCAATCCTTTAAAAGAAACCAAATAAATTATTATAATCTATTGAAACTCCAGAACAATAAACTCTGGTTATAAAGCACATAATTAGATATTAATGATCAAATTAAGCCACTTTTTCACAGTTATTTTTAGGACAAACTCCTCCCTATGTGAAAAAAGCCACTGTCGCAGGAGTATGTTTTTTTATCCCAAAGCAAATGTCACCAGATGTACTGAATTGTATGTGTCCCTCCTTTTATAAAGTTGGGCAAGTCTGGGAGCTCTTGGAGCATCTGTGTGTGAGGCAGCATGTTATTGGTGAGTTTCCAGTCATTGCAAATGGTGTCCGCAGCCAACAGCATCTTAAACAGAGGAGCAGTGCCAGTTAAATTCATTTTTGAAGCTCTTACACGTCTATTTCTAGGGCTTTCTTTGGCTTCTTTATACATCATGCACACACACAGATGCACACATTCACACTCATACACACATGCCCACACACACTTTCTTGTTGTCTTTTGTCTATCTAAAGCTCCACACTGTGGCAAGCTCCATGGTCTGTCCTACCCCAAGTGTTCCAAAATCCTAATAGTGTTCCATTCCCTCTCTCTCAAGCAGAATTCACATTTTTGTCTGGTTTCAATTTGGAAAGAAATCATACATTTAACATTTCCAAAAATTCACACTAAAGCATGAGTCACCAGATGATGGGGTGTTTGAATTCTAATACAGGACTCTATTAACTCGAATGACTTTCTACTCAGTAGAATGTGTGGGGAAGATATTTTGATTGGAGTGTGTTTTGGGGTTCCTCCATGATGGCACCCACATGAGAAAAAGAGGGGGAAGTCAGTTGGCATTCCAATTCTGAAAGAAAACACTCAGAACATAGGTTATTTAGCTAACTCCCTAGTTTTGTTTAGAATGATGACAACTGGTTAATTACTTACCCATGGCTGCTTTGGAGTCTCCCCTTTTAGCTTTGCCATAGCCTAAAACCGAATAATTTAAAAAAATTTTTAACAAAAGAAAGCATATATCTACATACCACTACTCTCTTTATATAACAGGTATATCCATGAACTAGTCTTTTCTATATTAAAATTTCATAAATAGCAATATAGTTTAAATGTTTGAAAAAATTTTTTAAAGGAACTCTTTTGAGTACAGAATATACACACACAAAAGCTCTCATATGGACCCACTAAAAAGTTTCCTAGAATGTTGGTCTTACTTTTTTCTCTTATCAATCGTGTCCTTACTTTTATAGTGTTTGGCCAGATGGAAAGACACCTTCTTCATCAATTATTTCCCACTATGCTTTAAGAGTGAATATGTACTTCTGAGTAATACTTTATCGTATGACACCTGAGCTACAGCTTCATGGGCATGAGAGTCACAAAATGAAATTGAACCGCTCTAGCACCAAAGCCATAAGCAGGATGACAGGTATTGATTGTACCCTAAGATGTAATGTAGGCACCTAATGGGGCGTAGTAATGTACAATGAATCATTAGAATATTATTTTAAATTTTCCATTCACCTGGGGGATTGCTAACGGGGTATTTCACCTTCAAGTCACTCCCCCGCCTCCTCAGACTGGGACAGCACTTGATAAAGGTCATTTAGAATATGGTGGATTTTTAGCAGCTTTTGGAAAATTAGTGATATAGTGATTATTTTCTAGGTCCTAGGGAGCAGAAGTCCATATTACTAAGGATTAGGAATCTTTCAAAATTTTTAAAAATGCATCCTTGTGAGTCAAAACACAAAGCTGGAAGATTTACCTGCAAGAACTGGACTCTAATAATCACAACATAATAAACAATGAGCGTTTATTAACCCCTCACCATTACTACTGGGACAAGGGCTCCACATGCATTATTTCCCTAACATGCACAATAACCCTCTGAAGTAGATCCTGTTATTATCTTCATTTTAAGGATATGACAATTGAGGCAGATGGAGATTAAAGAACTAGCCTGAGATGGCCAAACAGTACATGGTAAAGCCAAGGTGAAAAGACAGATTTTACTGCATATGCAGACTATCCACTCTTAACTACTATATATTTCTGACAAAAAAAAAAAGCTACGAGACCTGAAGACATTTCTCAGGAAGTTAAATGACTGCTCATCTGATAACTACAGTTCTTACTCTACAGCAAATTGCCTAGGCCAACCTCCTGGTCACAGCTGTGAAGTGCATGAAAAATCTCTCCAGTGCCCTTTCTGTGGCTCTCGATTCTGAGCATTCATTGCTGCCCTTAGCCACTGACATTCTCCGTGGAGAACCCCATGCACCAGGTGGATTCCTACCTTGATATTCTTCCCAACAAAATTACCTGTCCTGGGCTCCTTTCTCTCACACACTCTAAAACAAAAGTGTTTCAGATTCAATGTTTTTGTTTCTAGTACATCAAATCTCTTTTCCTTTCTGTCTTTCCTTCACCCTTTGTTTTCTCTGTTTTTCTTGGATCCTGAAGGCCAATCTACTCTTCTTTGCTTTCGAGACACTTATTATCCGAATACGGTAGTGTGGCAGGGTGGTCAGGTCTTGTTTTTAGACAAGACAGTGTTTGATGTTAGGCTGACTAGGTCCAAATCTGATTTCTATGACTATTTTGCAGAGAATTGGGGCTAATCTGATCTGATATATTGGTATGATGCTTCCAAATTAGCATTTTATCAGGGCTTTCAAAGACTTAACCCAAATAACAAAGTAGTGGGGGTTGTGAAAATCGCCAAAGATATAAATATTTTAATACCATAGAATCTTTGTTGCCATCATATTTCATCATCAAATGTATATTTCATTCACACAAAATGTGAGACTGATTCAGCAATTTTCTCCTGGTATTTGTCCAATAGCGTAATTAAAAAGTTTAGGAACTTGATGAAGGGTCCTCACAAATTGTTTAATTCAGTCAATGGAGTCAACAAATATTGATTAATTGCCTACTGTGTGCCAGGCTTCTGTTAGCTTCTAGAAATTCAGCATTGACCAAGGCATAGTTTCTGCTTTCAGGATCTCTCTGTATTGTGCAGAAACAAAATAATTTATGCCATGATAGAAATAAAAAAAGATCTCTGAATAGATGAGGGTGCCCTAATATTCTCAAAAGATCGGCAGAAAGGAGAGAGGCCAGTGAACTCTTCCTGGAGGAGGTGACAAGAGATGAGTCATAAATTCTGAGAGGGAGTTGGCTATTTAGAGAATATTGGATTGTATGAACACCAACAGAAGTTTGAATGGGCAATAGAAAAGTTCTACAGGGCTAGCACATTATTACACATTAGGGTTCATTTAGGGAAATTTATTTATTTATTTTGTATCATCTGCAGGATGGTAAGTTTTCATTCCATAAAGGCAAGAGCTGTCAGATCTATCCTCACTTCTCCCTCAAAACTCCTCTTCCCATCTTGTTTAATCTACTTATAGCTTCCACCTAATTGCCTGAAATGATAAATATTTGGGATTACTTCTGGGTGCAAAGAAAAATGTGTGTCCCATTATCTTAGCCTGAGACCTTCCCCACAACCCAGTAAACCTCCCCCTGCTCCCCAAAAAAAGCCTTTGCAGAAGCTTATTGTGCTACTGTTTCATTAGAGAGAACAATCCCAAGGCAGCAAGAGTGAGAGAAAAGGAGTGTAGGAGGGAGCAAATATAATAGAACGTGTTACTGAGCTGGCCAGAATTTGTGAGACGCTGTTTGCTCAGCCCTGCAAGACATCTTCAGAGAGGCCACATGAAGTTGTTGTAAATCTAAAGACTCCATCCAAAGAGAGGAAAGGAGAAAAAAATTTATCCACACATTCTAACATCCCTTGATCTCGCTTGCTCAGGGCTCACACCAAAGAGCGTTAACTCCCCTGCTCTGGCCTGATGGGCATCTCTTTAGAATCTAGGTCCCTCTGTGTAGCAGTACCTTCCCTTGCCTTGTTCTGTGCCCCCACTTGTTTGTTCCCTGTAGTTATGACCCCGTGGCCCCGCCTTATTCTACATTTTAGCCGATGAGGAAAGCTCAACGTTTCCTTTGTTGTTAGGCAGATCTCCACTAGAATCCTACCCTCTACTCACTGACTGAAATTACCTAAATCCTCTGAGTGTGATTTTCTTTCATCTGCAGTATAAAGATAATCCCACTTCCCTAATAAAGCTGTTGGGATTATTAAATGGGATGATAATCTGAAGGATTTAATAAAATTCTTGACTTGTAATGGGGGAAAGAGAGACATTAGTTTTTTCCCTGAATCATTCTCATCATCCTAGTTTATGGTTCACCACTCACCCTCCTCTTAAACACTTTTATACATGTCTGTGCACGGTGAGAGAGTCTCCACAATACTTCTATTAGGAATACTCTATTACAGTAAAACTTGGTAAAAAGATGTGTGCTGTCATTAAACTATTATCCCCCAGACCAACACCAACCCTTCCATATTCTGCTTGATGACACTGAGGCTGGGATTCAGCAAACATATCTCTGCTTTTCCAGAAGGTTCCACGTCAGGCTCTGCCAAGCGGTACTAGCAAGAAAAACAAGGGACTTACTTCCTCCAGTTTTGCTTGCTGTTGCTGCAGGTGTCACTTCAACGACGGCCCTTCGCCCTGGCAGCAGCATTTGGTTCCAGTTCTACTCTTCTTTGGGTCTTCCCAAACCAGCCGCATTGTGTCCCCTTAGAAATAGTAGAACTGGTGGCAAAGTATCCACTCATTAGAAGTCTAGGTCCCACACAATGTTCTTTCTGATTTAGTACCACCAACTGCACAGAGCCTCTCCCTCCAGAAGTCTGGATCCCAGCTTTCTGGGCCCCTCCTCCAAGCTTCTTGGATCTCATCACCCCAAACCTTCTCCTCCTTCCACCATCTGTAATCATAGAGGTGGTAGCTGCTTCCTACAGTTACCAGCTCTGTGGAATTTTAGAGCTAGTCCTTCAACATTTGTTAACCAATTTCGTGGTCATAGTTTGTCTTTGTTAAAATATCCTGTATGGTTTCTACTTTCCTGACTGGGCACTGACTAATACAAGGGATATTAAAACTTTTCCTGCCCAAAAAGGAAGAAGTCACCAAAAGGCAACATGAAAGCTGTGAAAAGAGGGAGAGGTGAGAAAAAAAGATATTATACATAGACATATATCAATCTATATCTATCTCTATCATATCTATATCTGTATCATATCTATATCTATATCTATATCTATATCTATATCTATATCTATATCTATATCTATATCTATATCTATATCTATATCTATATCTATATCTATCTATATCTATACTTGGCATTTTCTTTTCAGCTAATAGAGAAACCGCCAAAAGGATGGCTTTATTTACTTCATCCAACAACCTTTATTATATCTGGACATCCAAGATACATAGCCCTGTTTATCCTCCAGTTGCCAATTTACCAAATGTTTTTGAGATATCACTTTATGGTCCCATCTTTTAATGGCCTGTCACTGTTGATAGCCAATGCCAAGTAGATTCTTCTGGTATATTTTATAGAGGATAAAACCTCCCCTCGCTACTTCTTGTAAAAGAACATTCTCGGGGCCGGACCCGTGGCTTAGCGGTTAAGTGCGTGCACTCCGCTACTGGTGGCCCAGGTTCGGATCCCGGGTGCACACTGATTCACCACTTGTCCAGCCATGCTGAGGCAGCGTCCCACATACAGCAACTGGAAGGATGTGCAGCTATGACATACAGCTATCTGCTGGGGCTTTGGGGAGAAAAAGGGAAAAAAAAAAAAAAAGGAGGAAGATTGGCAATAGATGTTAGCTCAGGGCTGGTCTTCCTCAGCAAAAGAAGAGGAGGATTGGCATGGATGTTAGCTCAGAGCTGATCTTCCTCACAAAAAAAAAAAAAAAAAAGAACATTCTCCATCTTAGTTATCAAATTGTATTATGCCCAAACTCAGTATCTTATCACAGCTTGAGTTTTCTGAGGAATTAGTTTTCCATGGCTGGTATTTTCTAAAATGATGGATAAGGAGAAGAATGAGATAATGGAGAAAGACTGCATGTTTTCAAATGCTTACAAGTGGTTTCCCAGAGCTAGGGCAATATTCACAGAGTTCGATATTTGCTCTCTTATGATATAAAAGAAAACTTGAATCAATCAGAGTGGCAAATGCAAAGGTAGATAAGATGAGTTGAATGTAGCTGAATTCTTACAGGCACTCTTTAAAGAGTTCTAAATTAAGGGACCTACAGCAAAATGATGACTCAGCACCTGCTTAAATACCAGCACCACATAGGCTCCGGTGACAGGCTATGGATGAGGACATCTATTATAATAATAAAAAATTATGAGAAAAACATATACAAAATAACCCATGAAGATTTTCACGCATATATTTTTAAATATTTCTATAATTCTTACAAATAAAACTTAAACTTTTAAAAATGAGATTAATTGCTCCTTCTTCTCCCAAATTATCTGGCTACCATTTGAACTAGAGACACAGGTTCTCAAAAAGACCTCCAAAATCTCATAAAAGCTCTCCACAAAAGTTCTCCACAAAAAAACAGACAATTTCACTACAAAATTAACTCTGCAGTGACCCCAGTACCACCTACCTGTGATTTAGATGGGAAAGCCCAAAGGGAAGGTCCAAACCTTTCATGACCCAAACACTAGCCCACTCTATGACCAGTACTGAACCTGCTGGAGTACATCAGAACTACTGTTACCTAAAATCCTCTCTATCTTTTACCTTATTCTTGCAGAGTACCCCTGACCAAATGGCCTTAATAAATGTGTATTCAACCAGAATATGACTATGAGCTCCAGCTTCCCCAAAATGCATCCTTGTTATGCCATTTCCTTTTGACAACCTCCAGCATTTTCCCACCCATTATCTTTGCAGAGCTAGACATAATATGCTTAGTAGCTATGACTGTACTCCCTAATCCTTCTAGTAGGAATCTCTGTACTGGAAAGTAATGTCCTCCATTATTCAGTCCTGGTTTCTTTCTACTCTAGAAAATGGCATTCCAGGTACCAAACTTGTACTTGGTTCTTTCTTTCCACATGCTATTTCCCTTGCCTGGAATCTCTTTCCAAATCTTTCTATCTTTAACACCTAGCTCACATTAGTTTCATCTTTTCAATGGAGCTTAGTAGCAATTCTGTGCTCTTTATGTGCAGGGCTCTGCTATAAGCAGCTTCACACATATTAACTTATTTAATCCTCATAAAAACACTACGAGGAATATAATATTATTATTCCCATTTTATACATGAGGAGACTGAGGCATCAGAAGTTGAGTAACTTGCCCAGGATCAGACTGCACAGTGCCAGGATTTGAACCCAGGCAGTCTGGCTCCAGAGTTCAGCTCTTAACCATTATTTTTTTCCTGACATTTTTTTCTTATTCCTGTCTACATTTACCTGCCACTGTCCTAAATTCTTGAAGTATTCCTTCACTAAAATAGATGATTAAGCACTTAATAATATGAAATATTAGGTTATGCTCTAGAGTCTACAGAAATACAAATGAAAATATTTGTTTATATAATACCCACAGATGAGGCCCAGAAAAAGTATTATTTCCTAAAACTTCACCAGAGTTTCACCAGAAGCCAGGTCTCCTAACTCAGAGCTCTATCTGCCACATGGTTTTTACCATCTTCCATAGTAAAAGTGGAAGGAAGTATGTTTACTCCTCTTCTCACTTGTAGAACAATCTTCAATTTGTCCTCTATATCTCTCAGCAATTACCACACAGTCATATCCTAACTTCATTCAAACTAAACTGAAAGAATACCCAACTATCGTTTTTTTAATTATAATTCATTTTCCTTGTTCAATTTTTCTGCAATAATGAGTGAATCTTCTAATCTTTTTAAGTTGGAATTGCTAAGATTGTCTTCTGCTAGTTTCTTGCAATCCATTCCACCTTGTCTAATAGGAGATTTCTGAACTTGTCAGTTGAGAGATTTGGGCAAGTCCCTTTTTGTTTATGGGCCTCCAGTTCCTCTTACTGGTTCCTACTGGCATTAAAGTAAGTCCCTCTCTTCCCTCCCTGCCCGTGCTCCACCCACTTCTGGGCAAACCACTATTCTGAATTCGGAGTCTTTCCTCTTTGAACTACTGTAACCCCCTCATTTTCCTTATACTCAAGCATCCCTCATCTCCCACTATCCTTCCACTCTCTTTTGTCCTTTCTGTCTCTGCCCTCTGTCCCTTTTCTAGGTTCCACAGCAAAAGCTGACTTTCTCCATTTACCTTAGTAATTTCAAGCAGGCTGACACCACACTGTTCCCCACCCTCCACTCAGCACCATTCTTGTCAGTGTGTGCTACTCTGCTCTCACCGGCTCTTTATCTTTTCCGCATAGCTTCTGCTGCTGTATCTCATGATTGGTTATGAAGCTTTCCCAGGTGTGATGCTCTGCCTATAATAATGCAGCACACAATGGCCAGGGCCTCCTCCCATTTCCAACTCCCTGCTCATGCCTCTCTCATTATTCACAGGCTAGGAAATATTCTGCCCCTCCCCATACACTGAGCATCTCACATGCACTCTTACCCCAGAGCAGTTACACAGAAGACCACATTGAAAATAACAGTGTCATCATCATCATGTAGGCAGCCTTTATTGAGCGCCCACCATAGACGACTCTCCTTGCCAATTCTCAGACATAAATTACCTCATTTAATCCTCACAATATCTCTATGTGGTTTGTCCTATCATAATTCCCATTTTACTGCTGAGATATAGGCCTAGAAATTAAATGACCTGTTAGGAATTAAATGACCTTGAGACAGGAACTGTCCACTATTTCTCATATTACCAGTGTGCCTGTGGTAGTATCCACTAGAATCTAAGCTCTGGAGAACCAGGGTCATGTATGTGTTGCTCATGTCTGTATTTCCAGAGCTTTACAGGGCATCTGGGCACACAGTAAATGCTCAATAAGCATTTGTTGAGTGAAGATAACATATTTCCAAAGAGAGGAAGCTATTTCTCCATCTGAAGTTGTATCTTTAGTAGCTGTACCCTAATGCAGAGCCACAGCCAAGTGTACTCAATGCTGCTGTTGTGACTGAGTGTGCTAGTAACCCTATACACTTAGATATTATTAATACAATTAGTTTCCTTTGGAAAGCAACCTGTTTTAGCTTATATTTAAGACAGTTTTTATTTAGTTTGTTGTAAAGAAAGGAATATATTGAAGTGAAAAGTATTTGCATCTAGTTCTGGAAAATATAAGCATGTGCATATAAACCTTATTACTTTCTTCCTTGCAAGCAAAAGGCATTTTCAATACTAAATGATGCTCATTGCATGATTATTATTTTGCAGTTACACGTGTGTGTGCCACCATTGTGGTTACTATTATTCAATTAAAAGAAAATTAAGGTATTTTGGTTAGTTGGTTATTGATAACTTAACCTTAATGGCTCATTTAACAGCCCTCATAGGGGCTTTTAACATTTCATAAAAGTGGTTTAAAACAGAAAATTAGCTTTGGGGAAAAAATTATCCAACATGTCTCTTTGTCAGACTAAAGAATTTCTGTGTGATAGCTCCTATTAAAGAAAAGAGCCACTAAAATAATACATTAATTAGATATGTAAAAATAATCTTTTAAGTAAAAATGCACAAGGCAATCCAGTTGCAACAAATGCACTCAACTGATGTCCCTTAACCAGGACAGAGGTGAAACACCTATGACCCTACGCAGAGCATCTGATAACAGAGTTGGCAAAGGGATGATACTCCTTCCTAGTTCTTGATCAAAGGCTTATATTCATTCATCATTCTATTTTTTTGAGGTCTTACAACTGTTTTCCATGAATACTACATGTACAAAGAAAAAAACGTTGAAGGAAAAGACACAAAGATGCTCATCAGTTCTTAGGAAAATCCTTTTTGTCTCATGAATACCCAATCTGAGAACATTCATTAAATCTGCCTTCAAGGTGATCTAATTACATTCTAGAATTAAATATCTGAAAATTAATTCTTCCAGAATTTACCTGACTTGCATTTATTTTGAGGTCATGTTTTGTTTTTTTTTTTCTTCAGTGAGTAAAATATTCTCAGCAAAACAGCTAACACTCTCCTAAAGATATGCCATATTTGGTGGAGAAGGTCCTAAGCAAATTGCCAATGGAAATGAACCACTTCTGCTAGTATGCAAGGAAAACGGCACTCCTTCTGCTGCAGAAAAGATTTGCATAACAAACTGGAGGGTCAAGTCGGGTTTTTAAACCTGTAAATGAAAAAGATCTATTCTCCTTCCTTTATAGAGATTTAAAGAAATAGAATCACCATGGACGTTGATTTTTATACAAAGATATCCATTGCAGGTTTAATGACAATAGTGAAAACTGAGAACAGACTAAATGTCCACCTTTCAAAGAATGGTGACATAAAGTACACGATATCCACACCTTGAAATAATATGAAGCCATTAATAATGATATTTTCAACAAATATGTCATGAAGGAAAATTTTCAGTAGGAAAAAGCTACTTGTAATGTTTCATTCCTTCACTATATTCTCTAGTTTTCAAATTTTAAACAATTTGAACTTTTAAAATTTTAACAATTTTCTGGTCCTCAAGAGGATAAAGATAATTTTAAATGGAAAGAATTATATATGCAGGAGTCCATTCGGTATAATTGGTTTCCTTGGGAAGACAAATTTCTTAAAATGTCTTAAAGCATTTTGAATATAAATCAGAAGTAAGAAAAAGGACAAAATGCTAAGGTATGAGCTTGCCAGGGCATAGTAGGCACCTGAAAATGCCTTAATGATAATTACGGGTCTGATTTGATACTTATTTTATATCACGATTCTAACTATATTTTCAAACACTGATAGCTTGGCACCATCAATAATATCACAATTAAAAACTTACAGCTAGGGCCAGACTGGTGGCGTAAGGGGTTAAGTGCGCGCGCGCTCCGCTGTGGAAGCCTGGGGTTCGCCGGTTCGGATACCAGGCGCGCACCGACGCACCGCTTGTCAGGCCATGCTGTGGCAGCGTCCCTTATAAAGTGGAGGAAGATGGGCATGGATGTTAGCCCAGGGCCCTTCTTCCTCAGCAAAAAGAGGAGGATTGGCAGATGTTAGCTTAGGGCCAATCTTCCTCACACACACACAAAAAAACCTTACAGCTAAATATGTCTACAAAAGTCTCATCTATAAAGTTCAATTCAACTAATTTTTATTAAACACTCTCCCACACACCAGCCCACATTTATATCATGGATTAACTGAGGCTCAGAGTTTTTAAATACCTTGCCGAAGATTACACAGTTGGAAAAGCAAAGCAATGAATCAAACCTAGATCTTAAAGTTCCAAATCCAAGACTTTTTCCTACACTCAACAGAATTATTTCTTCTCATCTTCCCTCCCAGCTTCCCTGTTGTGTCTCCATTTAGCCAAATTCTATCAATTCTTCAAGTCTTGCCTCCTCCACAAAGCTTTTCTTGGCTGTGTCCAATTCACAGTGGTGACCCGCTGAATATCTGTCAAGTCTCCTCAAACTGATGATGGGTTTGAAGCTCTTGAGGCTCCCTTTCAGGGGCCTTTTTCCTCCCTCTCCCTTCCCTCAAGTTTTCATTCCCTGTAAAGCTGGCAGGACAGTGAAAAGAGCCTGTGCAGAGCTATGAAGAAAGAAAGTGTAGAACAAAACCCACCTACAGTAGGAAGCTCATTTTTCAAGAGGCACATGACGAGGGAGAGCAAGGCTGGAGAACGTACCAAAGGCAGAACAGGACCGTTAGGGCAGGAGATTCTCTGGGTAGGACGTGGCCAGAGGTTGAGAAATTAACCCTTCAGAAAAACACATGTTTCGAAGTGGTATTGCTGCAATAGACATCCTTCAGAAGGCATGTACTGATAATCAGTCTCTAGTGGAGAAGCCATGCTGACCTTATAAAAAAGTCCTGGACCAATAAATTGTTGTAGTATAGTAATAACACATTGAGATTTCACTTTGTTCAGACATTTCTTACGGGTTTTAGATGCATTGTTTCTTTCAATCCCAACATCGGCCCATTGAGAGAACTAAGCCTTTGAGGGGTTAACAAAACGTGCCAAAGGACACAGCCGATAAGTGCTGGAGCTGCATTCAGACTCAGGTCTATGTGCCGTCGTATGTGCCCATAAGACTGTATATTTACTGCAGAGATTGCTGGTTGAAAAATAATCACTTGCTGTGTATGGTCCGAGGTACTTTTACTTCCAGGAGCTAGTCCAACCAAACTCATGTACCCTGTTCTCAAATTCAAGGTAGGGGAAAAAAGACAATTCTCTTGCCAGGCCGCTGGTTGAGAGAGGAGCTAAAATGTAACTCTTTGAGTGCTATGGTAATAGGATGAATGTTCATAAATAGGGGTTACCTGCTATTCCGCACTTCCCGGGAGTTGATGCTAGTACTGAAGAGACGTGAGAGAAAAGTACTTCGATTTCCATTTAAGTGTACTTGGTATTATTTTATCAAGACACAAGGGTCAGATGCCGGAATTCCAGGTACAGCAAATGCAGCCCTCTCTGCTCATCTGGATTGGGAAGCTACTGTCACTTGCCTCATAGGCCATGGCTGTTAGATACAGCGGAACTTGGCCCACAGGCTACGTGTCTATTGGCAGCTTCCCAGGAAGGCTGTCTATATGTTTAATACTGGTTGCACTCCTTCCTAGAGAGAAGAATGGGATGTATATCTAAAAAGTAAAGGTGCAAGAGAGAAAGATACAGCAGGAACATTATAAATACGTCAGGGATCCGGGCATGGATGACATTTCACAAAGCCTTCTGAGGGAATTTGGACTCTGATCAAACATTGAAAGCAGCTTCTGATCATGCTTTATTTTGAAAACAGATTCAAATAGGATGGAAATATTCACATGTAAGCCAAAGGGTGTCTGAGGGAACAAATGCTCCAAATGTTCTCTCTGGCGGAGGGCTTCAAAGAACCAAGAAAATCTAGGACTGAGTTAATGTGTTAGATGATGTAAAATTAGTTAGCATGATCAAAAAGTGCTTGTATTTGCATCATGCTTTACCATCTGCTAAATTAGCCTTGACAAAGAGCACGAGGCTATGGTTCCAAATGTGGAGGACACAGACCAGAGCTGGAACTGAACTTCGAAAGGAGCTGCTTATTGAAAGGACGTTGCAGAGGCCAGTTTAGTCCTGGGGATGCCAACAGACTGGAGTGTTCCAAACTGCATTCTGCAGAGCAGTGTCCATGTGAGATCCTTGGACCAAAACTAGTGTCTTATGTCTATATAAATCTAGAAAACACTACACACTGTGCCCTCCTCCCTTAGAGATTCACATTGCAAATTAAAAGTATATTAAAGGCTATGAAAATTCTGTAATTAAGAAATGCTTAATTCTGCCCTAATTGAAGATTTATTGGTCATGGGCCTCTTTTTCAATACTACCATTACTATTACTAGTGAAACTATTACTATTACTAATAAAAATCGATAACATTAATTGAGCATTTGCCATGTGTTAAACATTGTTTGGGAGTGAAATACATGTATTAACTCACTTACTCTTTGTGTGAGCCTAAAATGTAGTAGGTATTGCCATTATCACCACTTTATAGGTGAGGAAGTTGAGGCGCAGAGTAATTTACCCCAGATCACATAACTAGTAAGCAGTGGGGCCTGGCTTAAAATCCATCCGGTCCCACACCCTGCCCAGTCATTTCACCGCTAAGTCAAAGTTACTCAGCCAATGTCAACAAATGACATACAGGTCAGCCATGACATATTGATGGCTAAATTTGTAAATTGATGGTAAAAGCCATAAAATGGTAAAAATTTAAAGACTGTTTTTTTAGCCATTCAAAAATTTGAAGTTGAAATTACATTTGAACCCTGTTTGTATGTAACTTTTTGAATTTAGCAATTATTACTTCAGCAAATGAAGACTTCATGGGAATAACATGTAGCATCTTACTGTTGAATCACCCCAACTGATCTGTAATTTATTTACCAAGAATAAAGCTCTCCTGTTGGCTAGTGCATGCAAATCATTTGCAGTTCTTTCCCTTTAATGTTCTTATTTTCATGATTTCTCTATTAATCTAGATGTTATGTCTGATTGCTATTGATATTTATCATGCTTTCTTATTAGATATTGATATTTAAAAGGTAACTGATGTGGTAAATTTTGTAGATTTCTATCTCTTGATTTATTTACATGTTATTAGCCTTTGATGTTTAAAATTAATCAAAGTCTGTCTGAGGAAATTTCATAATAATTATTGTTGGTTTATACAAATTTTTATTTCTGATAAAAATAAATGAACATAAATTGTTTAAATTGATTTATTAAAGAAACTATAGGTCTTTATCATTTAAAAATTACATTTTATAAAGTTTTAAAAATTTTCATGATTAAATTAAATGAAACTTAATAGGCCAGTAATCAGAAAATCAATTTTCTGAAACTATAAAGATCATCATTTCTCCTGAGAACTTTATTCTTATATGGATTTAATTTTACTTGACATTTATTTTCCCACCACAATTGGAATGTTTTTGATTAAAGCTGAAGTCACCATATTTATAAGACAAAGAATTTACCACAAAAGAAGCTGACATGAATAATTAGGCAACATGAGAATTCTCTCAAATTTTTGTGTGCCTGATACGTCTCTTCTTCAACATTTATGACTCATTTGCTACAAACAAATTGCCACAGACAAACTGCACTAGTATCTAGTCAAAACAGGAAAATACTTGAGCTTGAAGTGTGTACAATGGCAAAATATGAAACAAAGTTTTTCTATGAGCTTTCTATAATAGTAGGAGGTGGAGCTCAAGAAACTAGTTGTAAGAGCACATCATTATCACTAAATCCAAAGTACTTCCCCCCACCCCCAAAGCGCCAGTGGATAGTTGTAAATCATAGCTGCACATCCTTCTACTTGCTGTACGTGGGACACAGCCTCAGCATGGCAGGAGAAGCGGTGTGTCAGTGCGCGCCCGGGATCCAAATCCCGGCCGCTGGTAGCGGAGTATGCGCACTTAACAGCCAAGCCATGGGGCCGGCCTCCCAAAGTACTTTTAAAGTTTGGTTTCAAAAAGTGACTTACTTTAAAAAATTAAAAATAGAACTACCACGTCATCCAGCAATCCCACTCATGCATATCTATCTAGAGGAAATGAAATCAGTACCTCAAAGAGATATCTGTACTCTCATGTTCATTGCAGCATTATTTACAATAGTAAAAATATGGAAACAGCCTAAGCATCTGTGGATAGATGAATGAATAAAGAA
Source organism: Ceratotherium simum simum (assembly GCF_057802395.1). Taxonomy (NCBI): domain Eukaryota; kingdom Metazoa; phylum Chordata; class Mammalia; order Perissodactyla; family Rhinocerotidae; genus Ceratotherium; species Ceratotherium simum. The sequence goes on from NC_141908.1 coordinate 15,627,343, forward strand.
AATGTGGTATATATATGCAATGGAATATTGTTCAGCCATAACAAAGGAAACCCTGCCATTTGTGACAACATGGATAGACCTTGAGGGCATTATGCTAAATGAAATAAGCTAGACAGAAAAAGACAAATACTGTATGATCTCACTTATGTGTAGAATCTAAAAAAGTCAAACTCATATAACCAGAGAGTGAAATGGAGGTTGCCTAGTATGTGAATGGGGGAGACATTACAAGATGTTGGTAAAGGGGTACAAACTTTCCGTTATTGAGATGAATAAGTTCTAGAGATCTAATGTACATCATGGTGATTATAGTTAATAAAACTATAGTATTGTATAATTAAAAGTTTCTAAGAAAGTAGATCAGTGTTCTCACCACACACACACACACACACACACACAAAGGTAAGTATGTGAGGTGTGGATATGTTATTAACTTGACTGTGGTAATCATTTCACACTATATATGTATATCAAATCATAACATTGTAAACCTAAAACAAATCACATTGTGTAACCTAAATACATACAACTTTTATTTGTCAATCATACCTCAATAAAGCTAGGAAAAAAATGACTTACTTCCCTTACATTTTTGAGCACCAAAATGAACTTAGCCAAAAATTGCAAAAAACATGTAAAAGTATATCACTTACTGACAAAAGTTATGGATTCAAAACAACAACTCAACTTTGAAAAAGTGAGTTTGAAATAGTTCATTAGTAATGTTTAATAAGCGTTTTATTGGAACTCTGAAAAAGAATTGTTAACACTAGTAGAATAATATCTGTGTATTCTTGGAGAAAAGCTTCATTATTGTTTTAAAATTCTTGATATGAAAAAATTGATAAAAAATCCATATGCCTGTATTATCACAAGTATTTTCGACACTGTATTTTCACTTGAAAGAAAAGGACAAATCAAAATCATTAGAGCTAGAAAGCTACAACTCCCTTGATGTATAATTTAAGGAAACTAAATTTTGGTGAATGGCAAGAAATGAGTTGTAGTCAAACAGAGAAAACGGTAATACATAAGCTCCTGATATCTGAGACCATTTACTTGTCATGATAAAGAATTACAAGAGATGATCATTAAATTAACCTCCTCAAAAATCACTTGTAGCTATTTCAACATAAAAACCTGATATAAAACATTATGTTCTTGGAAGGAAGCTTGTTAAAAAGACTTAATACATTTTATTTGGATGTTTTAAGCTAATTCAATGTTTAATATTCTATCTAAAATGTTGTCTTTTCTTTTTCTTAAAATTTGAAAAAAGGAAAATGCAATTTTTTCAATAATTCCCTTATAGATGTCCCCAAATGTTATGAAAAATATTGGAGTGTTGCATGCAATACTATGCTCTGTCGACAACACACACAAAAAAAGAAATGTACTTTTGGAAATCCTGGCCCAGTCATTCTGATCTACCCAGGATGGTAGCACCATTTCCTGGGTTTCCACTATTCTTTAGTACGGATTACAACCAACCTATTAATATCAATATCCTGTTTCTTCTATGACTAACTTGGTGGTTGAATGTGGCCCTAATGAATCTTCCAGGCAGTTCAATGTTCTCTCAAATTGGATCAGAGAGTATAAGCAAGCTCATCAACTTGAGTGCCTGAGTATGAGTAGGGAGGAATGGGATAGGAGGATGTGCCCTAGCCCCGACCCCTCTTTTGTACAAGGTAGCATTTAATTCTCAGCTCAGGGATGTTTCCCATCTCCGACTCTAAAGTATTCATGCTTTCCTTTGCTGGAAGACCAGATGATCTTGGATTATCAGAATCAGCTCATCAGTCAGGCATGTGGGATTTTTAGAGTCCGGTTTAGAAATTGACAACACACAAAAAAAATGCAGTGAGGGAGAAGAAAAGGAGAACATTGGGGAGAGAGCTAAAGAAGGGAAGAAGAGAGGATCCCAGACATTCCAGAAAAGATGCAACAACAACCATAACAATGCAAGCTCCTTAGATTCAAGTTATAATTCCAATTAGACACTGTGGTCAGCTTGTGCTTCTCAATACCACCGACGGCCATTCAAATTTACCAACCTACTCTACAGAGCGTTGCCTAGTTAATCCCCCCTTATTCTTCTATTTTCTCTCCTCAGTTTGTGCTACAAGAACAGTGGTTAATTTAGTCTAGTTTTGTTTTTTTTTAAACCTTCGGAATCCTTTCTTCAAACAAAACAGTAGGAGAACCCAGATGAATAAAGCAGAAAAACCACATACTACTCTGTGTTGAAGCCAGGAAGGAACTCCATGAAGCTCCTGTATGGAAGGTTTTGAATTGTTAGTCTTTCTATATTAGTCTTTCTGTTTTGTGGTCTTTCTATCTTATGTTACATATTTATTTGCACATTCTCTGATTGTATATATGTCAGTGCCTCTCAAACTCTAATGAGCATTATCTGAATTACCTAGGGATCTTGTTAAAATACAGAAGCTGATTCAGGAGGTCTTGGGTGGAACCAGAGAGTGTGTATTTCTGACAAGCTCCTAGAGAATGCCACTGCTGGACCTTGGACCACACGGTGAGTAGCAAGGTCTTGTGTTACCAGCTGTAGGCTAAAACCTATGGCAGACAAAAGAAAGTATACATTTTTACTTCCTGCCATTGAAGAACTTAAAAATAATCCATAGAACTGATTAATGAGCAATAAAGCTTATTGTCTAACTAAATGGTTCCTTCACTTAGCGCTTGGTCATATCAGGAAAGTCCTCCAGCACTATAGACCTCAGTTTCCCCTAGGTTCAGATTCATTTTGGTTCCATGATTCTAAAGGCAAAATGGTGTAAATCTAACTGCAGGTGTGGAGTAGGTAGAGAGATCTCAGGAGAGTCAGAGTAGTTAAGGACACCTCAGGTCAGATCCAGGCTAAGAACTGGGGTTGGGCGTTGGGCAGGCTCCCAGCCTCTGCATGGCATAATTAGAGTCTGTGGTCTCCAATGCTGAAGTCACTCCTTTGAGTTCTGCAATGCCATGACCCTCATGGTATTTGCTTTGGTCAAAAGGAATGGGAAAGAATGGCCAGTCTGACAGAGCAACACAAACTCCTCTGACTCAAAAATCTCCAGGGGCTAGGCAGCTAAGGTAAATGAGTGAAGTTGTCCTCAGGCCAATAGGATCTAATGCTCCGGGAGTGTGACAAAAAAAGGTGCTGCTACTCAACTCCAGATGATTTTGCAATTCAAGAAATTCAGAAATGCGGGCATGTTGATTGCAGAGAGGCAGACACTCAGATTTTTCAGACAAATTAGAAATCTAGATTTTTATGTGAATCTTATTTAAAATACGGTGTGTGCTGGGCAACGGAGCCTGTGTGAGGACCTCTGGTTTGCAAGCCCTGGAAGGACTGGATTCCACGTGCAGCCATGAAGGCTTCTAATGAAATCTAGGTTCTCGCAAGTGTGAGTATATTCAAGTATACTTGAGTATCTCGCAAGTTGCCGAGATCTGCCAACCCTGTCCCTTTTTTATGACCAAAAAGAAATTACACAGCAGCCTGCAATAATTTTAGTACACATTTTTTCTTTTTCTTTTGAATGTTCTTGCTTGTTACAAGGTGCTTGTAGTAATAACAGGCTGCAAGTACTTCAAGTGCAGACTGTTCTCTTCTGCTCTGCAGAGACTGCCTATTGTCCAAGAAGCACCTTAGGGTTTCATACAGTTAGTGATTGGCATCTTGTTCCTTTATATATAAAAAAGGTTCGATCATATTGTTATTTATGAAGGCTTCATGACACTTGTTTTAAAGTCGTAGCTGAATGCTTGAGTCATTGGACATTTTCAAACATGTCCGAATGATAGAGGAAGAAAACATACTTGGATGGATGTGCACTGAGGTCTCTCCTTTTTGACAGAAACCTACTTCTACCTCATTTTCTACCCTCTCATCAAATTCAACACTCTGAAGACTGAGAAAAAACAAATAAATCAAATTGGCCCAAAGTGTCTTACTATGTTCTAGAACATTAAAAATTTTTGAATTTAGACAATCCCTGGTAATAACAAAATAGTCAATCAATCTAGTTATCATATTACTTAGATCATTTATCCAACTCTTGGGTCATATTTCTAAAGAGCTATTTGAAAAAATGGGGGAAAAAAGCAAGTATAATATATTGTTTGTTAAATTGGCCCATAAGCACAATAATTTATTTAATTAATTTGTTTGTTTTCTCTTGCTAAGTTGTCAGACTGAATTGAAAGAATCAATCTTGTGTGGCCAAAGAGGTACAGATGATGTGAGGTTTTTTTGACTCAAGGAATTAACCTGGTGACTGAAGTTACAAGATCCAGGATGTAGGTTACCAAGCAGGAGGTTTATTTTTTGAAAACTTCAAACCAAAGTCAACAAGTTGCTTACAAGTAACCATATAGAGAGCAAAATGTGCATTGGACAATAGGCGATCTCTGACAAAAAAGAGTGGAACAATCTCTATTTGAAATTCTTAAAAAAAGACATGAAATTAACAAGTAATTAAAAGTAATTAACAAGGCTCCTACAAAAAAGAAATGGTTGACTAGTATTACCTTAGGCTGTTTTGCACTCCCTTCTTGGCATACTTCTACCTCCAGTTCACTCACCAATCAGTTTAGATATTACTACAGGTGCAAATCAACCTAGCCAAGATCTACCTACCCTGTCCCTGATCAGCAGAACTTTCCAACCGACCCTGACTCTTGTGAAGTCATAAATGATTGTTGTTTTAAGCCACTAAGTTTTGAGGTGGTTATTCAGCAATAGATAACTGATATATTTGGCTTTCATAATTTTCATTTCTACTTAAGATGGAATTCACAGAGCTATAAATCATAAGAATCTATCTCTACTGTATTTTTTTAAACAGGTAAAAATAGATTCAATTAAATTCATAGCTTATAGTGAAAGGTCTATTTTGAAAACCTTATTTTTTTAAACGTAGCTTCCTTTAAAGAAAGAAACAACAAAAAAAGTTAAACTAAATTAAGTAACAGATTTATGTTTAGATCTTAGCGAGAAAGAGAGATACATTTGAAATTTTTCGTAAAATATGATCTCCCTCTGAACATGCTGCATATGCATTAAACCAATATTGTTCTAGTTATCAGCACATATTTATCAATTATGCACAGTAGCTGCAATGGATTTCAAAAATTACTAGAGGTTTATCATTTGGTTCCATGTATTTTTCATCAGCATCCTCCTAAAGCATATATTATACATGCTCAATACTCCCACTGCCTTAGTATTCAGCAGAGAAATATTGCCTCAAATAGGCCTTAAATGTGATTCCAAGAAAGTTAGGTACGTTAGCAATTTGCTAATAAGTTCATTTGATAAGGCATATTACAACACTTCTACCACTTCATTTTGCTCTATCCAAATGCATCATATATAAAACATGAGTATTGGAAAAACTCTGTATTTACTCTAAAATTCTATTTATATATTACATGATAGATCTTTGTGATGGTTTAAAAAAAGAGTAGGCAAACGTTCTGTAAAGAGCCAAATTGTAAATATTTTAGACTTTGCTGGCCCTAAGGTTTTTGTCATAACTCTTAACTCTATCATCGTAGTGTGAAAGAAGCCACTGACAATATGTGAATAAATGGTGTGGCTGTGTTCCTATAACACTATTTACAAAGCAGAAGGCCAGCCAAATTGGCCTGCGGGCTACAGTTTGGGGACCCCTGGTTTAACGCATTGGTGTATACTTCAGTATATCACTTATTAAGATACAAAAGATTATGGAGGGTTAGAAGAAGACTGCAAATGGTCCATAGGAGTCGAGGTAAGGGACAGCATGAAACTACCCAGCCTGTTGATAAAATTAAAACTGGTCAATGGAGAATGGAGAAGGAGAGGAGCGGTGAGAAGCAGGTAGAAAAACAAAATCAGCTCCAAAGCAGTCTCTTCCCTATGACTGTTCCTTCCTCCTACATCAAACGTTCACTAGCTTTTGAATACACTTTGGCACAGCCACTTTGCAAAACTGCTTGGCAGTATCCACCAAAACTGAGCATAGATGTACCCTATAACCTAGTAATTACATTGCTAGGTATGCAATCAACAGAAATACATACATATGTTTACTAAAAGACAAGCTACAACATTTAGAGTGATACTATTTTTTAATTAAGCTTTTTATTTTGAGATAATGGTAGATTCACATGCAGTTGTAAGAAATACTACAGATAGATCTCATGTACCCTTTACCCAGGTTCTTATAATGGTAACATTTTGCAAAACTATAGAACAATATCATAACCAGTATATTGACATGGTTGCAATCCACTGATCTTAGTTGGATTTCTCCAGTTTTACTTGTACTTGAGTGTGTGTGTGTGCGCGCGCATGTTTAGTTCTAAGCTATTCCACCACATGTGTAGGTTCACCCATTCACACAGTCAAAATACAGAATAGTTCTGTCTCCACAAGAATCCCTCACGTTGCTCGTTTATCACCACATCCACCTCTTCTTTTCCTCCTGCTAAGCCCTAGCAAGTACTCATCTGTCCATTTCTAAAATTCTGTCATTTAAAAAATGTTACATAAATAGAATCATACAATATGTAACCTTTGGTGATTGGCTTATCTTACTAAGTGTAATTCCCTGGGAGATTCATATGAGTTGTTATGTCCATTCCTTTTGATTGCTGAGTAGTGTTCCATGATATGGATGTACTACAGTTGTGTAACCATTCACTCATGGAAGAACATCTGTGTTTTTTTCAGTTTGGGGTTATTATGAATAAAGCTGCTATTAATACTTGTGTACCAATTTCACGTGAACATAAGTTGTGATTTCTCTGGGATAAATGCCCAAAAGCATAATTGTGGGTCATATGGTAGATGCTTATTTATTTTTTTAAGAAACTGACAAAATGTTTCCAGAGTGGCTGTACCTCTTAACGCTCCCATCAGCAGTGTATGAATGATCCAGTTTCTCCATATCTTTACCAGCATTTGGTGTTGTCTCTATTTTAATTGTAGCCCTTCTGATAGGTCTATAGTGATATTTCATTGTGGTTTTAATTTGCATTTAGCTGACAGTTAATGATGTTGAACATTTTCTCAGTGTGTTTATTTGTCATCTGCAAATACTCCTGGGTGAAATGTTTCTTCATGTCTTTTGCCCATTTGAATTGTTTGTTTTTGTGTTTTTGAGGTTTCAGAGTTTTGTACATGTACTAGATACTAGTCCTTTGTTGGATATGTAGCTTGCAAATACTTCTTTCCAAGTCTGTAGCTTGTGTTTTTATCTTCTAAACCAGAGTCTTTCTTAGAGTGAAAATTTTTTTTTATTTTGATGAAGTCTGATTTATCCTTTATTCCTTTTATGGACCATACTTTTCGTCTCTGATCTAAGAACTCTTTGCCCTAATCCTGAAGATTTATCCTGCTATTCCTCCTAAAAGCTTTGTAGTTGTATGTTTTATATTTAAGTTCATGATCCATTTTGAGTCAATTTTTATAAAGGGTGAGAAGTTTGGGAGAGCTTCATTTTTTTGCCTATAAATGTCCAATCACTGCAGCATCGTTTGTCAAAAAAGCTGTCTTTCCTCCATTGAATTCTCTTTGCACCTTTGTCAAAAATCAGTTTGGCATATTTGTGTGGTTCCATTTCTAGGTTTTCTATTCTACTTCATTGATCTATGTATCTATCCTTCCACCAATACCACACGATCTTGATTTTTTGGCTTTAGTAAGCCTAACATCAGATAGAGTAACTCCTTACATTTTATTTTTATTTTTCAAGATGGTTTTAGCTATTCCTTTAGCTATGTCCTTCCTCCCTCCCTCCCTCTCACCCTTCCCTGCTTTTTTCCTTCTTTTCTTGTTTATTTTAGTTTTTGCCTTATAGCAGTGGCCAGAAGTTCCAATACTACATTGAATAAGCATGGTGAGAGTGGATATTCTTTTCATATTACTTAGGGGGAAAACATTGAGTCTTTCATCATTAAGCAAGTTGTTAGCTGTAGGTTTTTTATAGTTGCTCTTCATCACACTGAGGTGATTACCTTCTATTCTTGTGGACAGTGCCTGCAATAAATGGGTGTTATATTTTGTCAAATTATTTTTCCAGGTCAATTTATATGATCATATGACTTTTCTTCTCTAGCTTGTTGATGTGGTGGGTTACATTACTTAATTTTCAACGTTGAACCAGCCTTTCATACCTAGAATAAATCCCATTTGTTCATACTGTATAATTTTTCTTATACATTTTTATTCAATTTGCTTATATTTTGTTGAAGACTTTTAATTCTAAATTCATGAGAGAGATTGATCTGTAGCTTTCTTTTTCGTACTGCCTTTGTCTAGTTTTGGTATCAGGGCAATACTGGCCTCATAAAAGAGTTGGATAGTAGTACTATTTTCAGTTGTCCAAATTTAGATGCTGCTCAATAGTCCATCACTGATAGAAAGAATCCATATATTATGGTATTTCATAAAATGTAATACTATTGAGCAATGGGAATAAATGCACCACAAGTACACACAAAAATATACGTTGGTCCCACAGACATTATCTTGAGCAAAGAATCTGGCCGCAAAAGAGTATATTCTATAAGATTACATTTATAAAAAGAACCAAATAAGTGAAAACTAAGTTATGATGCTGGAAGTCAGGATAATAGTTATCCTTTTGAGGAGTAGTTCCTAAAAGGGGGCATAAAGGGAGGGTTTCTGGGGTACTGGTCATCTTCTGTTTCTTTTCCTGGGTGCTGGTTATACAAATGTGGGTACTTATGGACAGTTCATTGAGCTGTGTACTTATCTACCAATTCTGCATGTTTGTTACACTTTGATTAAAAAAGAAAAACAATATCCACCACCCCATCACCAGCCCCACAGAGGAGCTCCCCTTGCACATACCCTGTTTACTTCCTGTTTGAATTTCCACGGACCAGGGTCAGAGGACTCAATACTCATGTAAACACACAGATGAAAACAGCTGTTTTTATAGTGTGTTTGACTAGAAGGACAGGAATTTCATTGTTTTCAGAAAAGAGCCACCATCTACTTTTGTTTCCTTTTAGGCCTTAGGGTCAAACAGCCTCATTGGCGTCCAATGTACAATCCATGTGAAAGTCTGAGAGCCATTCATATTTCTAGGAGGGAAAAAATGGATCAAAAAGTAGTTCTGCCAACTACTTTTCATTTGATGTGCACTCTTTCATGCCTGCTTTTTTCTTGAAGATCGTGATCTCACAGAGTATTCTTCATCACAATACCCAGCTAATTAAAAATAATTTAGCCTGATAGTATCTGTGATTGCAGATATCCTTTCTTTGGTGTTCTGTACTTAAGATTGATAAATGAATAGAGATTTATTAAATACATATTAGAAAATGAAAGCCTTCATTAGTAAAGTACATCAGGAATCTGAAAATATCCTGGCTTCAAAACAATAAGCAGGAATGATAGATTCCAGCGGTGAGTGGCACTGTATCTTATATTAAAGCGGAAGAACAAACAATTCACTGAAAACTACTTCCACCCATGAGATTCAAAGTTCTTAAGCCTTCATATGCTTAGAAAGACCCCTGGCCCTTCTAAGTGCCTCTGATGGTTTGTGAAACAGCACACTGCAAGAAGCCTGCAAAAAACATTGACCGAACACTCTGAGGAAGAGGAAAATTTTGAACAGAATCAATTCACTCCAACTGCAACATATAGTGACTATCAAGTTACCCTCACAAGAAACAGTTCCTATCGATCCACCCACCTCCATCACCCTGACTCTCCGCTACTCTATTTTATTTTACAATCTTCGGGAGAGGAAAAGTTGTTTAAAAAAAAGTTACTAGATGATACCCTACATTTTCAGACTGACATTATAAAACTGTGATATGAATACCACTAAACAGATTAGCAGTGGTTCTCAAACTTTAGCATCCATGAGAATCACTTGCAGAGGCATTAAAAATGCAGATGCTCAGATCCCACATCTACAGATTATGATGGGGCCCTGGATTCTGCACTGTTAACAATCATCCCAGGTGATTCTAATACACAGGACCTGAGAGAGAGAGAAAGATGGAACCAGGCTGAATAAATGAAAATTCCAAGACTGAAAAGTATGTTTGCAAGGAAATAAAGCTTGTTATTTTTGAATACAAATGGCAATAACAACTGAGTATAGATAGTGCTGCCATGTATCAGTAATGTGAGGCCTGATTTATAGACATAAGGAATCAGTAAATATCATATATTGCCCTCATTCATTCATCCAATAACTATTTATTAAACACTTGTGTGCCAGGACTGGAGGATGCAATGGTGAGATATTTCTTGAAAAGCTGACAGTGTAATAGAGAAAACAGAGAAATAAGCAAGCACACTTGTGGCTGAACTGTGCTATGGGGCTGATCTTATTTATTTAAGCCTTGTTTTTTCAGGACAAATCAACCACTGCAAAGGTTAAGAATCCAGGTCACAGAGAGGTTTGAGTGCAAACACCACCCACATTATCGGGGACTCTGGCTCCATCTGTGTCCCCAGGGATGCTGACTTGAATGCTCTACAGGTTCCTTTCTTTCTCCATGGAATTGAGACTCTTCAAGCTGACCAGGCATCTTCGGGCCAAAACAGCTAAAACAGGAAACAGAAGCCCCCACACCACACACGGCAAGTCCTCCAGGTCCTGCAGGTGACCACTCTTTCTGCTCACCTTCAAGGGTCAGAGTGCCGACGACCCTTCCCTAAGAGTTTGAAGCCCTTCTGGAGGATAGCCCCTACCATGACTCTCAAAGAGAGTCTCCGAGTTGCGGCTCTCCTTTTGGATACCTAGGAAATGCCTTATCAGTGGAAGAAAAAGCTACTCAGCAAGAGTATTTTTCTTCTACCAACACCAAAATTGTGTAAAGTGAAGCACAGTACTTACCTTTAGTCTTTCCCTCACCTTAGGGTGACCTTCCTGCTTTTGTGGGGCACATTTTCACTCCAGGTTGAAGGCTAGGACTGATTATCCCTCTCTTTTGAGGGTCTGAATTTGGGGTACTCTGTTAAGAGTTCTTCCAGTGTTGCCTAGAGCCCTTTGTTTACTTGGTTCCCTAAGCGGGACACAGTGGTGCGCTGTGCCAACAAAATCTTGTTTCCACACTTGTAGTATCAGGCACTATTATTTTCTCCAGCTATCATGATTAGATAGAAAATTGATCGAGCCCAGAACCAGAAGAGGGGCCAGTGTGATTGTCCAAGATTTTGTTAACATAGTGGGTGGGAAAAGCAAATTGTGATTTTATGTTCCTCATTCTTTTTATTTTGGTAGTTACATTGTTAGCATAGGTTTTTAGTAGAAAACAATTATAAAATAGTAAAACTATACACAAAATTACAAATCATCCTCTTAGACTTTTGCCAAGGCAAATGGAAGACTCATTTGAATTTGTGTATGTATATATTTATGTATCTGTGTGTGTATAACATATATGTGTAGTCTAACAACTAACTTTCAGTGTTCATATTAATTTGAAAGCTACTTCTTTCATTTAACAATGTATCATAACACCTTCCCATTTCAAAAAAATGACAGAGTTACCATCAATTTCTGGTACTGCAATTTCCAGACTGCATTGCATTTATTGTATAGATTTACCATATATATGGTAAATATATGTATACATGTATATGTATAGATTTACCATATTTTATCTAACAAGTTCTCTAATGTTGTTGTTCTGGTGTTGTTCACAATTTTTCACTACTATAAACAATCTTACATCTTTTAAATATATATCTGAGAGCCTGTGATGAACTCACTTTTACCTACATCTGTGAATCTGGCCAACCATCTCTTTAGGTTACTAAAGTAAAAAGTACAACTTTTTACTTTAACTTAAAAAGTTAAATCTTTACATTTACATTGTAGGAAAAGCAAGCCACTCCAGCAGAACAGATTTGGCCATAACTGGGGTCAAATAAGTATCTAGAAGCACAGTATTAGTTTAAACACAGTTCCTAAATTAATGCAGTTTGTCCAAAAGGTAGGCGTTGGTTCTTGTTGCAAACATAAGCATTTTTTCAGGGGAGTAATTATTATTAATAATAGTAACTTGATTAGTCATAGAAAAGTAAGTATGTAATTATAATAGCAGTGGCTGCCATACACCTCACCTTGCATTCATTTTTTAAAAATTATATCCATATATTGTATCTATTGCTTACCACTACAAATAAAAAGAAGAAAATTGGGGTTATACAGATGGGGCAAGTCTGTCTAGACTTAATTCTATAAATGAATAAGAAGGCCAAAGGATAAAAAAATCAATAAGATTGAGCAGAAAGTGTCTGTGGATCGACACAGGTCTCAGATAGTGAGACACACACCACCAAAGAATTTGCCCAGATTGCTGTGTGCTATTCTCTAGATCAGTATCTTTCATCTCTTCCAACCCACAAGGGGAAAGGAGAGTGCTGAGTCACTCTGTGAGTTGGAGTAGCCTATTATGGGATGTGGTTGCTATGGCAATAGGAGGCATTAGCTAAGGTAGAAGAGTATCAAGATCATTGTATTATTGAGATAAATCTGGACCATATGTGATTTTCCACCAACTTTTTCTTGTGAGCTAGTTTTGGCATTTATCTTTGCCTCCTTCCATAGTGCTGAAACACATCACAAGGCTAATAAAACATACCAAAGTTCTTGCTAGCTAGAGAGATCTCCATTACCAATTAATTTCCTCATGTCTTCTGGGAAATGATTAGGAGTTGAGGGAGATAAGTCTAACAACCACTTTTACCATCTCTTCCTGGCTATGACTTTTCTGAGACAACACGAGGACAAATACTGGGCCGGGAAGTCACTTAAATCCAGTGTGAGAAGAGTACTAGAACGACAGCTTTTTCAGTCTTTCTCACACCAGTTGTCTTGTCCACAGCTCAGTATTTCAGAATGAGCACACTCCTCCCCAGCCTCTTTGAGAATACAACAGGAAAATCTGCCTCTGAGACAGGTTTAATCAAGATACTGACAGGGGCCGGCCCGTGGCTTAGCGGTTGGGTGCGCGCACTCCGCTACTGGTGCCCGGAGTTGGGATCCCCGGTGCTCACCGACGCACCGCTTCTCCAGCCATACTGAGGCCACATCCCACATACAGCTACTAGAAGGATGTGCAGCTATGACATACAGCTATCTACTGGGGCTTTGTGGAAAAAAAAGGAGGAGGATTGGCAATAGATGCTAGCTCAGAGCCAGTCTTCCTCAGCAAAAAGAGGAGGATTAGCATGGGTGTTAGCTCAGGGCTGAGCTTCCTCAAAAAAAAAAAAAAGCTACTGACAAAGACTCCCTCCTTAACCAAACTCAGGCTCCTCTGAGCCCTCTTCTCAACCAGACCTTGACCTTGACCTTGACCTGTAAGGACTGTGGACCTCAGCACAAAGATTCCATCCAAACCCCTGCCCTAAGAAACTTGACCAAACTTGAGCATGGCTTCTAACAACTTAAGGTCATGTCCCTAGGATCACCCTAGCTCCTCTTTTTTTTTTTTTTTTTTGTGAGAAAGACCAGCCCTGAGCTAACATCTATTGCCAATCCTCTTCCTTTTTCTCCCCCAAAGCCCCAGTAGATAGTTGTATGTCATAGCTGCACATCCTTCTAGTTGCTGTATGTGGGACGCAGCCTCAGCATGGCCGGAGAAGCAGTGCACGGGTGCGCGCCCAGGATCCGAACCTGGGCCACCGGTAGCGGAGCGTGCGCACTTAACCGCTAAGCCACAGGGTCAGCCCACCCTAGCTCCTCTTAAAATGCCTGCCTGAGAAAGCTCAATGCTGTCAGGAGAATTTACTGTTTATTTCAGGCAAAACCTGTTGATAGGCCCGGCCCCTGAACCCCCTCTTAAAACAGTTACTATAGAAAGCTATCAATTATAAATCTCTTTCCTGTCCCTTTGAGATATAAATCTTATACCACCCAGAAAGGTCTCCTCCAGGACCTGAGAGCCATCTCTTTGGAATATAAACATTCATGGAAATAGCTCTTGCTCCCAGTGCCTGCAGGAGCGGAGGGGCTAACTTTAGGGGGCACCTTGCCCCAACTTGACCACTACCTCCTGTTATAAAGAAAGGAGAAATTTGTTTCGCCTCTGGATAAGTGTCAGTTAGCAAACCCAGATGGCCTAGTCGTATGGACCAAATCTCCCCTTCACACTCTTCATGCCTTCATCTAGCACATCCAGCATTTAAGCAGTCCTATCTTTTATTTCATTGAGTTAAACTCAGGTTACATGGAGGTCTCTCCTCTAATGAAATAGTATGACTAAATGAAATCTGAACTCACCGCTTTTACAGATGTCTGGCTTTGTTTCTTCCCACAATACTGATTATTGATGTTGTGATGAGTGTCAAATCCTACCAGTCCTGGTCTATAGTACCAAATTCCCTTTGTGATGTTGTCTAACAGGATTCCTGGGTCCTGATAGTTCTGATCTCCACTAATTATTTGATCCCTGGTGCTTTTATTACCTGCCTGAACCTCCAATTTCTCAGCCTTCCTGGCCCTGAAATGTGCCTGTTGATCTCTGCCCCATCTCTTTTCATGGACCTGGCAACGCATAGCTTGTGTGTAGAATCATTTAAAGAGACAAGAAGGGACACATAAGGGACTGAAATAGATAAGAAATTTTCTCATTCTTATCCTCAAAAGGATAAGAATAAAATGATACATTTGTAACTATATATAAATGATATAGATGTAACTAGAATTACACCTATATCATTTTATCCTTATTCTTTTGGGGATCTTTTTTAAATTTTGAAACACTATTCTTTCATCAACTACCAAATTGAAAACAAATATACCATTTATCTTCAAGAAATATGTCATCATCCCTGTTTATTTGTATTGGTTCTTGAAAATAAAATAATGGAGAAGTTGCAGGTATGAAGTTAGGTAGAAACTCCTAGGAGACAGGTTGTTCAATCTTGTCCTCAGCTCTATTTGATTATCCAAGAATCTATCTCATAGCATAGCAATGCTGGAATTTCCTCTGCTCTAATCCTTTAACACCGTTTAGACTGCATAAAGGAAACAATTGGCGTCTTGACTTAGCCAGGAAAATAGTCCAAATCTCTCAAATTTAAACTACTTCCCATTTTGACTTTATAGCATTTGCTCACCAACCAGGAGGTAAAGAGGTAACAACAGAACAACTTTTATTGCCAGCATCATATTTTTATTACTCTTCATTAAATAATAGTATTGAGGAAGCATTATTTATTATACCTTAATGATGTGCTTGCTGGTCTAGTGGTTAAGATTCAGCACTCTCATCGCCACAGCCAGGGTTTGTTTCCCGGTCGGGGAAACATACTACCTGTCTGGTTGTCATACTGTGTTTGCTGTGATGCTGAAAGCTAGGCCACTAGTATTTCAAATACCAGCAGAGTCACCCACGGTGGACAGGTTTCAGCAGAGCTCCCAGACTAAGACTAGGAAGAAGGACTTGGTCACCCACTTCAGAAAAAATTGGCCATGAAAACCCTGTGAATAGCAGAGGAGCGTTGTCTGATAATATGCCAGAAGGTGAGAGGATGGCACAAAGGACCGGGCAGGGTTCTTCTCTGCTGTACATAGGGTTGCTAGGAGTTGGAATCGACTCAACGACACTAGAAACAAATAAAATGATGTGCTATGTACTGAAAAGAACATGTAATTAAGCTTTGAAATAATGATATGGGTTTTAGAGGCTGAAGACTAATCCAAAAGCTCTTGCATTTCTCTTTCTTCTCTCCTATTCCCCTCCATCTTTGACTAATTGACAACTGTTTGTTGAGAAGCTAATCTGTCCCTACAATGTGCTAAACAGTAATAAGTGACCCAAACTGTTATAGCATTACTGTAAAACAAGAGCTCAACCAATGAGGTGCTTAAAACCTAGCTGGTGAAATACATCTTGCATGTATAAGGCAATCAGCCAGGAAGACAGTATATACTAATCGAAAGTTGTATGAAATTTTTTGTACTCCACTTTTAAGTGTCTGTAAGTAAGATATCCTGGCTCCTGTTGATGTGGGAGAAGAAAAATATAACAAATAGAACACACGTCCCTTATTTACAGGAGCCCAGAATTTAATTAGAGAAAGAGAAGATAACACATATATGAATATAGACAGCATTTGCCAAGTAAATTGTGAATTTTCTAGAAGAACATATAGTGAATAAATCAACAAAGAATCATGGTGAAGATGAGATTTGTGAGTATCTTCAGCATACTCCTTCTCATCTCCCACTCCTAAAGGAAATACCTCTGTAGCTATGACGCTTAGTAAAGGATTAGCATTTATTGGGTCCCAATAGCTTTATGTGAGAACTCCAGGCAATAGAGATGGATGAGCTTGTATTTTTAAGACTGTTTTAATTGCCTGATAAGTCTACACTGGCTATTTACAATACAAGAAATGCTAAAGGAGAATCAACCACAGACAGCACACAGGCTGGTAGGGGATGGATACTATACCTCAGGCCAACTGCTATTCCCTGGACCTGCCCTGCACAGACTACCCTTATCCAGGTGCACTTAAAATAATACATGAAATATGAGGCTGACTTCTCTTTTGGCAACCTAAGGTCCTTTAGAGAAAGGTGAATAAATAGTTTGCAAATCTGTAGCAATGATCACTGCAAAATCAGTAAGGAAAGATTTAGGAGGCAGCTCCTTAAATTCTGGTAATTCTACCGCTTTATCAACCTAGAATTCTTTAGACCAGGATAACTGGTTATCTCAACCAAACTGTGACTATCTAAGACAAAATTTCCCATATTTCCCATATATGATATAAATTCCTTCTATTATTTCTAGAACTCTAATCTTGCCAGTTTTTAATTCACTTGATTTTAATTACCAAAATGCAAAGTGACTATACATGTTTTTTTATTTGGGGGATAATACAGGGATTTAAAAAATACTTTATTTCCAACATCATCTTAAATATTTTTTAAATAGTCACTTTAACAAAGCATGCCTCTTCCAAGCTATGTTTTTATCTATTTTAAAATTCCCACAGATTGAAAGCTGACTTGAAACTGCAACTTTAAATGAAAAATGAATAAATGTGGATTTTAATTTCAGTTACCAAAAAGAACACAATCCTTCAGTTGATGTGTATGGGAACTCTTACAGGCAAAAAATTCTTGATTCTTTTTCTCATTACTGAAAATTTTAATAACAAATCCCAATGGAAACCAGAATCTCTATTCAAGTGATTAAAAAAGAAGTATTTACAGCTGGGTTGAAAATTCCCTATAACTACTGCATTAATCACATTCTTCAGGCACTGGGATAATATGGGATAACACATCCTTCTGATGTTTCTGTGTTGCTGTTAGTTCAGACTGGTTGATGAACAATTCAGTCTGACTGGTCAATTAACCCAGGCAGACAAAATGACAGAGGGTGGGGAAGAACCTCATCTTACAAGACAAAGGGAAACACTGCATGCCTGCCCATAGCACTTCCTGGTGCCCATTTGTTTGGTCTTATTAGTTCTTAGCTTCTTCACTCTGGTTTGTTTTTGTCCTATGACCGTAATGACCCCTCTCTCCCAACTGTCTTTCTTCTCTACTTTTAGATAAAGCTCTATTTGCCAGGAAGGGCCTCTGCTCTGTTGATGCATTTTACATTGTTGTTTACATTTTTGTCTGTGACTATTTCCGCTCTGTGGAAGTGTCCGAAGATTGTTCAGCACTCTTCAACTTCCCATGCAACCATTTGGCCATCTAAAATATATAGAAAATCTCTATCTTTCACTCTCCTGGCTGAAAGTTAAATAAGATGGAAGATAAAACCTAAGCACTAAACTACCGTATTGATTGTTTTTGAGGTCTAAGCCATCTCTTGTTTAATAAATATTCAAAATTCTAAATATTTAGCTAATTTGAACAGTGTTTTTATACTTGTGATCTTGTCACCCAGGGAAGACCCTAAAACATTTTCCATGTCTAATGCTTTATTTTTAATTTGTGCTTGTTTATAGGAACCAAGGCAGAACAATGCCAGATGGCAAAACCACACAACCAGTCCACACCAGCAAGGTCCAAGATGGTGATGGGGTGACCCGTGCAAAAGGAAACATGTGCAAAAGATACTGTGCACAAGAAGGGAAGATCTATGCATGCTCCAAATGCCCCCACCCCAAGCAATGATGCAGAGACCCCTCGCCCCTTCATGTCTCATAAGAATCCTGCTTACCTTCCCTTTGGGGAGGAGATGTTTCAGAGCACAAGCTCTGCCTCCTCCATTCACTGAGCAACAAATAAAGTTTCTACTCTGTTATTCCAAACCCGGTCTCATTCTACTGGTGTGAGTGACCCTGGGCAAAAGGACCCACTTGTGGGTCACCAGTCCTTTAGTGCTCAATAACAATCTCAACTCTGTACTAGTCCTCCATTTGCCATGGATTATGACCAAGATACCCTGAGATGATGGACTAAAACAGTAACAGCCTCTGGGATTTCTCAGAGAAAAGGTCCCTGCCACCAGTATAATTTTGCCTCTCTCATGAGCAATCAAGAATTATGCTCCTCTCCTTCCACTGCCCATAGTTTCTAGCTATTTCCACCTTTGTCATGGTTTTGGAAACACAGACATGATCTTTGGAGTTTCTTTCTCTTGCCCACTCTCTCAACTGCATCATAAAAAACCTAACTCCATTTATCTTCTCCTGTTCTATTCTCTTTCATGTCTTTCATTTTCATCTAAAATGGACTCCAGAAACATCATTTAATCATGTGAAGATTAGGGTTCAAAAATCTAGGAGTCATAAAATGAAATCAGATATTGTAAGGACATAAGTCCATTAATTTCTCAAGTGCTTTGAAAGTGTCCAGAAACCCCCCTTAAAATCCCAACAAAATTATGTTCCAAGTTCTACACCCTCCTCTGGGGAAATCCTCCTTTCCTTCGCATCAGCATTCAGAATACATTTTAAAGTTGTCATTCAATTTTACTTTTTTCTCTTTTATTTAATTACTAGAGTTACAAGAGTTCTATTTTTTACATACATTCATGGCAAATGTACACTACTTCAGATACATTAATGCTAAATAGTCTTTTGTGGATAAGCCTCAGGGGAAACATAACAAGCATTTGTAACTGTTTCTGCAGGGAAATGAATTCTGAGTTCCAAGCAATTGATTTACAAATGAACATTTCAAAAGCTACTCGTTTGTAAGTGGAAGACTTCTTTTATCCTGTATTTTCTGCATTCTAAGCTGTAAACCTGATAAGGTCATTCAACAGAATGGTCTTGGGAAAGGTTTTCCAGATGGACGAGATGTGGTCAGCACCTCCAGTTAGCTGTTGCCAGGACATTACACCCTGGAGAGATCTGGACCTCTTGTTGGATTTTCTGAACTTTAACTCATTCAAAAGGGCTGACCTAGACAATGTGGCATCAAGTCCATCCTGGCCACAAGCCTTGGATCTTATAAAAGTAACTTAGCCTCCTAGTTTTCTTATCTATAAAAGGAGAAGAACAACCTGATGGAACATTATAAGAATCAGAGGGGTATATGTAGAGGTCCTAACAGCACCTTATATTTAAAATAAATGGCTAACAAGTAGAGGTATTATTAATGATTCAAAGCATTGATTAGAATCAGAAAGACTCAGGAAGAAAATAAAATTGATTCAACAAAAAACAAGTATTGAGCTGTTATGACTTAGGTCGCAGTGTGAAAGGCACAATGGGGATGTACAAGTTGGTAGGAAGACAGCATAGTAGTCTAAAGATTCTAAGTCTTAGATGGCAAACAAACACTATGAACCAACTATGATCTACAGACATATGTTTTGTTTGTTCCTCACAATGTTTGAAAATTTGAGTTACTTGTCAACATTTAGAAACAGAAAACTTTGCATGAAAATACAAATTTTCAGATTCTCTTGAAAAATGTGAACTCATTTTCCTGCCTGGCAATAATCAGTTGAAAAGCAGTTGTCTTTTTCATATGGGCTGTGAGGCCTCCATTTTACCACGTTCTCCATCCAGTCTACTTCAACCATTTGCCTGCTGCCCCTCTAAGCAATTGAGTTCGCAGTTCTTGTTTTGGATAATATATTAAAAAAGGTATTCCTTAAAGAGTCCTTTATCACTTCTTCTTTCATAACAAAGTCTAAAACTGTCTATTTATTTTAGAAAGTCAAGATGAATTGATATCAAAAGAAATCAACAGTTGGATGGGCACCGATCTGTACAGGCACTAAGGGGTTATTTTTCAAAACGGTTAGACAACTATTTAAGCCCTACACTTTGAATAGTAAATAATGGTTCATATTTATTGGTGCTTAGGGGCAACAGCTATTCTGAGCTTGTTACCTACATTAATTTATTTAGCCGCCACAACTACTTTTTGAGGTAGGTACTAGTTTTTTCCCACTTAGTACAAAAGGAAACTGAGGTAATACTCTGAGAAATTAATTGACCTGCCTAAGGTCACACAGCTGGGAAATGACAGAGCCAGGATTCAAACCAGGCAGTCTGGCTCCAGGATTATCATGCAATACAGACATTCCAGGATGGTCCATCCTTTCCTGGATAATTTGAAATCCTATCATTATATACACTTACATATATATATATATATATATACACACACACACACACACACACATATATACACACATAACATGTATATATATGAATAAACCACACACACATACTATATACATATATATGTATGATTATGGTATTATTTTCTATTGGTAAAATACAGATAGTGAGTATCAGACTGATTTAATTATTGTGGTTTTATAGAATGCTTTGATACATTTCCTGGCTAGTCTCAAACATATTCTCCTCCAAATAAATTTTAGAATAAGTTTGTCAGGTCCATAAAAAATCATATTGGGATTCTAATTCAGATTATATTAAATTTATAGATTAATTTTGGTAGAATTATCATCTTAATAATATTAAGTCTTTCTATCCAATCATAGAGTAGGCTGGTTGAAAAGATCTTTATGTAGTCAAATTGACAGGTCTTGGTGATGGAGTGAAATGAAAGAGAAAGGAAAGTGTGCAGATGTGTTGTTTTTTAGCAGATACTCCCTGACCTGTTCAAGTACTGTGATCTAGACTTTAGGAAGCTCTAGAGCAGCCATTTGGTGGGACCAGGAAGATCATCTTCTCAACAAGATGAGCCACTTGCAGTGCAGAAGGAAATAGAAAATCTCCTCAAAGTGGCGTATCCTGAGTTGTAATAGAAATGGTGGAAGAAAACTAGCGGTACAGTAAGAAGTTCCACTAGGGAAAATCAGGAGAGGCTGGAAGAAAATGTGAATGAAAGGAGAGGAAAAAACAAGTGTGAACTAACGTTTACTGAGTGCTTACACTGTGCCAGGCCCTGTGCTAAACACTTTATATATAGTCTTCCAAATGCCCCTAAAAATAGCTGAGTGATATTGTCCTCATCTTACAGATGAGAAAGCCAGAGTTCAGAGAAGTTAAGCAATTTTCCTACTTTCATACAACCAGCAAATATTAAGAGTAGAATTTGAACTGAGGTCCCTGAGTCTAATGCCCATGGTAGTTGTACCCTATATAGAATGTAATAGGCTTCCTCCAGTCCTGGGCCTGCTCTCCTGGTTTCTGGATGATTAGTGGTGCCCTGTATGGCAGCTCTGACAGACACAGAGCTGTATGCAGAATGGGAAAAACTAACATTTTGAGCTGTACCACTCCAGATACAGCAGTTCTTTTAAATATAATACTACATAAAATTATATAGAGCAACAGAAATTAATGTAATTTACTCTAAAAATAAGTTGAACCATCATATATAATAGAGGATATAGTTGTGGATAAAAAGAAGATGAAAATAAAATTAAAAAAAAAATCTTCGGCTCCCAGAAGGACACAGCTAAGAGAATGAAAAGACAAGCCAAGATTGGGAGAAAATATTTGCAAATCACGTTCTAATAAAGGATGTCTAAAATATGAAAAAAAAAAAAAAAGATTTCTTAAATCTCAATAAGAAAACAAACAACCTAATTAAAAATGGGCAAAAGAGCTGATAGACACCTCATCAAAGAAGATATATAGATGGCAAATAAGTGTATGAAAAGAAGCTCAATGTCCTTTGTCGTTAGGAAATTGCACATTAAAGCTACAAGATGTCACTACATGCCTATTAGAGTGGCTAAAATCCAAAAAACTGACAATACCAATATTGCTAGTGAAGGATTCTCATTTACTGCTGATAAGAAAACAAAGCAGTATAGCCACTTTGGAAGACAGTTTTTCAGTTTCTTATAATGCTAAATATAGACTTATCTTATGTCCCACCAGTTGCACTCCTAGGTATTTACCCAACAAATTTGAATTGATGTCCATGCAAAAACCCTCACATGACTGTTTATAGTAGTTTTATTCAAAATAACCAAAGTCTGGAAGCAACCAAGATGTTCCCCAAAAAGTGAATGGATAGGCATGCTGTGATACATCCACAGACAATACTACTTGGAAATAAAATGGAATGAGCTAGTAATCCATGTTACATTATGGGTGAATCTTAAGTGCATATTACTAAGTGAAAGAAGCCTATCTGAAAAGGCTTCTTACTCTATAATTCCATTCATATGACATTCTGGAAAAGGGAAAAATATGGAGACAAAAACCTGATGAGACATTACAAGGTGTTGGAGAGTTGGAGAGGGGGAGCATTGACTAGATGAAGCACAGGGGATTTTTAAGAGTGGTAAAAATATTCTGTATGGTAATATAGTGGTGGATACATGGCATTACATATTTGTTAAAACTCATAGAACTTTACAGAACAAGGAGTGAATCTTAATGCATGCAAATTTAAAAAAATAACTAGCAAGTTAGGGGATCTCAGGATGGACTGTACACAGTGACAAAAGAATCTAACTGTATTATAAAAGTATGGCATAACCTCACTGAAGAGTGTGGACTAAAAAGGTGTTGACCTAAATAATTTTGGAAATAAATGGAAACTATAAGACTAGAGACAAAAACAACTGTGTATAAGCACAGTAATCTAATTGGTAAAGTTGTTTCTCAAGGGGATGCAAGTTAACAATTCTGAAACCACTGTACATCTAAACCTGAAACGAACAAGCAAGTAAATGAATGACCAGTGGTGGAAGTCAGGTTTCTCACTGTTGTTGTCTGTCGTACAGACAAGCAAAGGGGGAAGTCCAGAATGATCTATGTGGTACAGCATTAGAGTTAAAAACATCAATATAAACTCATGTTTAAATATTTAATATAGATACATATATATAGATATAGAAATAATTATAGATATGCATATACGCATAAGTTAGTACACACACATGTATTTCCTAGCTCTGTCTGCTGAGAAGGCCTGGAAGCAACAACACCCCGGAATAATGAGCACATCCGGCACCCAGATCTTGATTTGTAATACCGTTCTCCAATAAAAGGATCCAAGGCTCCCTGGAGAAATGGCTGATTCTATGGCCAGGGTAGGGAATAAACAAGATAAGCCTGGAGCATCTTGTAGTGTCAGAAAGTAAGGAAACGTTCAAGAAGTAAAAATGATGAGAGTATGTCAAAGGGACATGGGTACCAACTTGAAAGGGTTCCCAATGGCCAAAACTAGAACAATTTGAGCAATAAAATAAAGTAGTATTGGATTATAATCCAAAGTATAAAATAAATATGCATGAGTTCAGACAGATAGAAATAAATGATTGAATAAATAAGTAAACAAGTGAAAAGAGACAAATCTCAGAATAGAAAAATTTCAAATAATTTATGTAGACACCTTCCTCTCAAGGAGATGGAGCATAACTACCCATCTCTTAAGTGTGAGCTATGCTTAGTAACTTGCCACCAAGAGTAAGGTGTGGAAGGGAGGGGAGGGGAGAACATTTTTACAAGGGAGAAACATGAAGCACTACCTTAGCCAGAAATCAGTTGACATCATCACCAATGTCTTGTCGACAGCATACACCGTTGGCGTAATGTGAATTGAATAGCAAATCACTTCTGAAGTTTTCCTCCCCCAAACCCATAACCCCAGTCTAACTATGAGAAAAACATCAGACAAAACCAACTCGAAGGAATTGTACAAAATAATGGACTCCTCAAAACCGTGACAGTCATCAAAAACAAGGAAAGCCTGAAAAATTGTCACATGCTAGAGGAGAAGGCATAAGGATTAAACGTTATGTGGTACCATGAGTCGGACTCTGGAACAGAAAAAGGACCTTAGGGAAAAACTAATGAAATTGAATAAAGCATGGAATTAATAGTAATGTACCAACGTCGGCTCCTTAATTGTGACAAATGTTATCGTAATGATGTGAAATGTTAACAAGAGGGGAAACTGGGTTGGAGTATATGGGAACTCTCTGTACTATCTTCTCAACTTGTCTGTAAATATAAAACTACTCTAAAATAAAAATATATTTTAGGGGCCAGCCTGTGGCCAAGTGATTAAGGTTCCGTGCTTTCAACCAGGGTTCACAGGTTCGGATCCCGGGCGTGGACCTTCTCCACTCATTGGCCATGATGTGGAGGCATCCCACATACAAACTACGGGAAGATTGGCACAGATGTTAGCTCAGGGTGAATCTTCCTCAGCAAAATATATATGTATAGGTTTTTTTTTTTAAAGGAGAAAATTACATTGTATTGTAGGATAAAGTTCTGTTCTAATAAAGCTCCGCATGTGTTTGCTTTGATCATCCTGCTCCTGCATTTTCCTGACATCAGCACAGTCTGTCCCAGTTATATCTCAACTGTGATGAATTTGGATGAATACCACTGTCCTGTTCCCTTTCCATTCACGAGGAGGAGCACTGTATCTTAGATGGTCCAGGTATCATTATCTCCCAACCAGCCCACCAGCCTCCACACAGCTCTCATCTCCCTCCCTCTTTCTTTCCTTTTGTTTCTTTTCCCCTTTCCATTCTTCTTATATCTAAATGTTGAAGCTATCGTCTATCATATTTGGTACACCAGGTACTTCCATGTATTGTTCCTAGTTCTCTGATTTAGAGATGAGGAAACTGAGTCGCGGAGTGTTTAAATAACTTGCCCAAAGCTGGTAGATGTCTGACCAAAATGATAAGGAAGCATTTGTCTCCCCATGCACAGGCCCCACGCACCAGCAAGACATCACTGTGTCTTTCTTAAAGCCTTCTAGATTCTCTTTCTTCAAGCACGTAATGCAACGTAATAAAGAATTGTACTACCTCATTTTTAAAAGTTACCTGATTATTATTGGGAGAGGGGAGTGTATAGGAAAACGGAGTTGATGAATGGAGGCAAGTAATCAAATCCTAAGCAAGGGCAACCTTGAGAAAACACAACCATGATAAAGAAAATTGTCTCTCCTGGTGAACCAACAGACCAGGAGAGATTTATAGGCATGGTACTTCTCGCCACCTTCTCCATCCCACCTAGATGGATCAGAAGGAGCATTGTTTGTGCTCTGCTCACTCAGCAAATCTTATGGGCACTGAAGGTGCTTGCCACCAGCAGTCCTCTTAAAAGGAGGAGCAGGGAAGGCTCATTAAGAGTTCTCAGTTTGCAGGCTGTGCCAATGTGGGGAAGGGGGTGTTGGTGACACACACCCCCTAGCTTCCCCACTGCTTATCTGCTGAAAATCATAAGAAACCCAAATGCTAAATGAGAACTCATTCAGATGAAGCTTGAAATTGATGCGTTTAAAGAGATTGAATAAACTCTTTATGTTACAATCTGGCACGAGCTTTTAATATTAACTAGTACATATTTTATAGACTGTATTTGTTGCCAAACACTAAAACAAACATTAAGATGCTTTTGCCTCAACCGGTACTATGAATGCTTCCAAAACAGTGGTATAAAAAGCCACATAAAACACTTCATAATCATGGAAATCATCTGCATTAAACTCACAGTTGCCATGAAAGTGGCGGTTATTGTTCATCTACAAACAATTATATCTCTATTACTTACTCTCTGTTAGGGAACATTTCGTCAAAAATTCTCATTTAATTGATGTAAGGATGCATTTTGTTTGGGGAAAAACATAATCTCTAATTTGGGTTAATTAAAAGAATAGGCATTCGGAATTAGTGAAAGGCTGATGTCAATTGAAAAAGATGCCGTGTTATTAGTTTCATAGGCAAAAAGTAACCCACACTAAGCTACAAAGCCTACTGTAGGAAAACAAGGATCTAAAATAGAATTGGTCTTTAATGAACAGATAAGAGTAATGCTCAGTGTTCTATGTTTTCACTAACATGGAGAGCTTGAAAAAAGTTTGTTACGTAAGTAGTTGAAACGTACACTCTGTGTTATCCTGTTTAAATTTTGAATTTGTTCAGCAGTCTTTTTCTTTTTCACTATGCAGTTACCATAGGCACATATAAATCGTTATATATTCAGAATTACGGCAGTTCAGACAAATGAGCTTTTTTTGTAGGGAGGGAGTGACAATTAAATTTAGATATATCATCCAATCAAATTATATGCAAAACACCTATAGACTGTAAACAGTCAGTAGTACAACAAAATATAAGAAAGGACTGAGGTTTGCTAGCTTTGAATTTTTTGTTTGGAAGTTTCCAAAAGGATTTTAAAAACCTCAGAAATTTCCACACAAATATATACCCTTAGAATTTAAAAAAATTAAAAAGGAATCATCTTAAATGTATTTGGTTGCAATGGAATGATTTTCAGGAAACAAAGTACTCTATTTTTTTTTATATCCTGCCCTGTTATCATCCTAGCATATTGCTGGTTATGATCTGCGAGAGAAAATAGAAGACAGTTTCCTTGGTTTAACATGCCTGAGTAGATGGTTTGTAAAAGGATTTCAGGAGATGAGGATGGCTTTAATCGCACTGCACTTTATGTCCACCAAGGCATAACCTGTCACTACACAGGCCATGGCAGCCACGCAGTTTCCCCAGGAGTGAATGGCAGGAGTAAGCCATGGTGACAGCAGGATGTGACTCTCTTTCCTACAACTCAAGAAAAGAAGAAGAAAAACAGCCATGGCATTATTAAAGTAACAGTAGAAGGTCATACACTAAGTGACATATAAACTGAGAAAACAACTGTTAACATAAAAGATTTTATAGCTAAAATGTAATATAGGAATGGCAATGCCTTATGATAAACTAAATGATTATCCATTGCTATTTAATTTAAATTGTTTTTATCCTTCTGGAATAAAATATAACCTATTTTGAGAAGAGATCATTCCCTTTGCCATCTCAAGCTGACTTCATTGGTTTTGCACGTGTTACAGAATGACAGAAGCCTAGGGAAGAAGAAAGGAAAAAATACATCATTTTCCAAAGTCTCATAAAATTTTTTGACACCAGCCTCTGTAAGTGGACCTGTGTCTTTCTAGATCTATGGAAGGTCCACTTACAGTGGCTGGTGGTTCTAACCCCTGACATTGTCATGCAGCATATAACATGTACCACTGGTTAATAAAATCGGTGATGTGGGTATTAACAATTTAGATCCCTAGAGCAAAATCTGCCTTGTCATAATGGCCAGATCACTGGTTATATCATCCAGTGGTACAATGTCCCACTGGCTAACAGAAAAGGTCATAGCAACAGTAAGAACATGCATGGTATAGGGAATGGCAGCCATTAAGAACCAAATGTTTCAACATTCATTCTGTTTATTTAACTACTCTGTGCTACACTTTCTTAACATTTCTAGAATTTACTCAATTAGTAAAGGTAATAGCAATTTGCCTATACTATTCTCCTCTAAGACCCAGATTAAGAATATAATCAAATGTTGGTCAGAAGACATTTATTTAGGTAAACACACTAATAATCCAGTTTTTATATCTAAAATATCTAATTCTTGATATAAATTTTAGTGACATTAGCATTTCTTTTTGAAAGTTCTCTCTAACACGTAAGGCAAGATTCACTCTTTTGGAAATCCTTGGTCCTCTGGAAGTAGTAGTCAAACAAGATGGTGGAAATTCCATTAGAAGACAAATCCACGTAAGACCAGGTTTACAATAGGGATAAAAGTATATCATATTTTAAAATGTCTAATATAGGGACTGTACTGGCTTATAACAGTAAGAATTTGATTCATATCAGGGTGATTTAATATCATTTTTCTTACTATAGTTATATTTTATTGATCTATTCATTATAATCCTTGTTTTCTAATAACTCAGAGATGATTGTGAAATTGTCAAGATAACCTCCAATATTGCATTTATTTTTATCAATGATCTCTCTAGTTTATAATATGCATGGAGGATGGCCCCTAGGAATAGAGTAGTAATAACAATGGAACTGGCTATTATTTATTAAGCATTTTTAAAAATGTTTTACATGTATCATCTCATTTAATTCTCATAATTCTAATACAGAGAGCGTTATCACCCCACCTTACAGATGAGGAAATGAGGTTCATAAAAATTTAGAAAACTTATCTGAGATAATATTGCTAAAAATGGCAACCTGGAATATGAACTGAGGCCGTTTGATTCCAAAGCACACAATTAACAAGTATGCAATATTGCCTCCTGAAATAGAGAGTTTGTCTTTGGCTGACAAAGTATACAAATGTCAAAATTTTCAAGTTCATCTACTTTTAAGAAAATGATAACTAGGAAAGGCAATCTATTTAACAAAGTCAATCTCAAAATGTAGAATTTCAGATATCATGACAGGCAGATAGAGGAGACATGAGTGGTCAAGCTGTACTTCTCCTGCCCTGAGATGATTTTATGAAAAATGAAAGAGTTAGAAATTCTTGGATTAATGTAGAATTTGAGGATTACCAAGCAAGATGCTACTGGGATAAGAATTTAGATTCTCAAGAACCGGGTATAATTTTCAAGGCTCTGCCAGGAGACAACTTTGGCAGAATAGCTCATGGTAGCCTAGAAGACTGAAATATTGAGGCAAGAAGATGACTCTTTCTGGAAAGAGACCAGGAATGGGTATTGAAACAGTCTTTTTGGGTCCCAGTCCTTGTTACTTTCTACCTTGCACACTGGCAAACTTAATACCCCTACAGCCTCAGCCTACCTTACTCTTGAAAACAGGTTTCCAACAACACATAAGGAATATTGTTGGACTTCTCTCTATGTTAAAACTGGTTTTGTCTTCTCCGAGTCCAATCAGGCATAAAAGATAAAGCAGGGGATTTTATCTGTTATTATTTTAATGGGAGCATTAATGATTATCAACATAGGATGGTGATAGTTGTGTTGTTTGGCCAAGGTCAGAGTAGGATTATGGTGGAAATGCGGGAAGACCCGAAGGCCTACCTATTTTGCCTTTCCTTCAATACCTAAGGCTTGGGGTTCTGCAAAGCATAGGATAAAAGCCACTTGTAGAGAAAGGAGACAGGGTATTGAGTGTTAAGACTGGAGTTCAAGTGTCAGTTCTTCCACATGATTTGGGGACAGACCTCTAGCTCTCTGACTCAGTTCCTCCCTCTATAAACCCTGGATGATAATTATTCAATACTCTGAGTGCTCCTTGGTTGGTTCAACCAACCTCAGTGTCAGAAAGGTCCTGGGATAGACTGTCACAGTAGCTCTCAATTAAAAAAATCCACGAGACCAGAATGAGCCACATTTACTCCCAGTCCCAGACATTCCTTGCCTGTAGCAATGGCCACCAGTTAGGTCAGTGGATGCCAATCAGTGGTGATTTTGCTTCCCAGAGAACACTTGGGAAAGTCTGAAGACCCTTTGGTCGCAGCAGGAGGGTGCTACTGACAAGTGGAGGCCAGCAATTCTGTTAAACATCCTATAACACATAGGACTGCCCTCGAAACAAAGAATGATCTGGTCCAACGTGTCAATGGTGCCAAGGTTGAGAAATTCTGAGTTAGACCAAGCGAGACCAAGTGGACACAGGAAATCTTAAGTCTATTTGTATTGACTGACAGAGTCTCTGTGGAAGATATAACAGAAACATTGTGTCTGGTATCATCTGAACATTCAGTTTTTATTTATTTACCCAAGACTACCCTCCTAGCTCTTACTCTTGGTCTATTCCACAAACTCATTTCAAGTTCTTTCTCAAATCTTCCCCCCAGATGAAGCTAGATAGGACATGTATAGCTCCACTTCTGCCAAGTGCTTTGCACCTTAGCCTGCTGCTTCCTTATTGTGTCATCAGCAGCAGAACTTGGACTCTACAACCATAGTGGCCAGGAGCAAAACACATGCACTGTGATATGATATTTGTTGCTGTCTTTGCCTCATTTGGTCCTAACTTCATATATGTCCTTGGCCTATTGCTCTCAAATGGTATCCAGAAGGTAAGCTGTTTCTTTTGCTCTATTTTGCTGACCAGGAAAAATTCAGCCCAGCACTTTAAATGCTCCAAATATTAGTCCAGATAATCACAACCACACTCTTAGCAGTTTCCAAAATCTATTGCAATTTATAAAACTATATAGTGAATACTTACTTCATTACATACCGCTATTATTCTTATTCCAACACCACATATTTCCTTCTTCATTTCATCATATCCTATCAACAATAAGTATACGTGTTTTACAGGATTGCAGTTAGCATTCAATAGGAAGCTACCTAAAAATGTTTTGCAAATACTTGGAACACACGTGTTTCTGTTGTGGTTACCATTGTTGATATTCGTACTCTGGCTTTACCTAGGCCCAAATTTCTACAGATTCTTCTGCTTGGGTCTCTAAGGCTAAGAAATCACTAGTCCAAATAAACTTAAAATCACTGTTCATCCATACCTGTGTGAACTTGCTTTTGCTCCTGAATGAACTGTCTCTCCCAGACCCTAAGCTATCCTTTGAAATTAGCTTATGGTGTTATGCCCTACTTGGTATTCCCATGAGATGCACTTTCTGGACTCTGCATTGTTTCTCCTGCCTCATTGAATTCTCGCTTGCCAGTTCTGCTATTTCCAGTCGGCCCCATCTGTTAGTGATACGTGGTAAGGACTTAAAGTGTAGTGGTGACTGTGAAAATGTGAGACTTTATAAAGGCAAATCTGTCAACATGCAGTGATTGTCTGGGGAATCAAGTGCCTATATGTTTTAGAAGGAAGACTCCTTAAGTTGGATATTTTCAATAAGCAGTATTACCATGTAGTATAACAGAAGGGGCTTGAACTGTGGAGACACGGCAGGACAGCGTGGAGGCCCAGTTTTACCCCTTCCTTACTCAGATGGTTAAGTCCTTAATAGTTTTCGCTAGAATATGTGGATCATGTCTGTCCTGCAATGTTAAAAGAGATACTGAAGGCAGAGGGCTTGACCACAACCAGCTATTTAAAATACGGTCCCCACTTCTTTCCTTCGGAGAAAAGTGGTGAAAAATAAATGAATTTCTTGGTATGAGAATTTCTGGCACAGAATAGGTGCTCAGAAGATATTTTTTTCTCGTGTAAAATCCTATTCTTAAAAAAATAATTTCTTCACTTTTGAAATTTTTCTAGGGGCCGGCCGGTGGCGCAAGCAGTTAAGTGCGCACGCTCCGCTGCGGTGGCCTGGGGTTCGCTGGTTCGGATCCCAGGCACGCACTGACGCACCACTTGGCAAGCCATGCTGTGGCAGCGTCCCATATAAAGTGGAGGAGGATGCACATGGATGTTAGCCCAGGGCCAGTCTTCCTCAGCAAAAAAGAGGAGGATTGGCAGATGTTAGCTTAGGGCCCATCTTCCTCACACACACAAAAAAAACCTTTCTAGCTAAACACTCATGAAAGAATTTAGCAGTAAGCCTACACAGCTGTATTTACATTTTTTAAATCCAACTCTATATTGTCTCTCTCACACACACACATATACACACACACAATAGAGAAGAAAATCCTTTGAAAAAGCCAAGAACATATTTGACTTCTTTTCTCCTACTTACGTCTTCTGCCAGAATGAGAGCCATGTGACTATATATCAAATGAAAGAAAACACTAATATTATGAAGAATATTCTGGAGCAGTAACATATCATTCTCACATTGAATGGCCTTCACTCATTCATTCACTCAGCAAGCCATTTTTGAGCATCAACTCCATGCCAGGGACAGTGTTAGACACTACAGTCACAATGACAGATGAGATACTGCCTGTGCCTCCAGGAGCCTGCAGTCTAACTGTAGACGGGACGTATGGCAGAAGGTGGATAGGGTAATGAGGAAGGTGAAGGGAGAGCGTAAGCAGATAAAGATATATAAAGGCAGTGGTGTGTTGTATGTCCAGTAAAAATAAAGCAAGCAGTCTTCCTGGGGCTGGAAAGGAGGGAGTGAGGAAGAGGTAAAGCTTCAGAGAAGAGGTGAATTCCCTGTGAAGTTGTTCAAAACAATGAGGACTATCTACCAGGCAGGCAAAAAGGAGGGACACAGGGCATTCCTGTGGCAGAAAACAATAAACTTCAACTTAGAGGCTTAAAACAGCAGAGGGTCCCGGGTAACAGCAACTACTTCCTTAGAACTGGTGAGAACGTAAAGGAGCAGAGAGAACTCTAAAATAGGAGACAAGAAACCTGAGCTGTCTGCTTGAGTTTCATAGCAAACTTATCTGAGCTCAAATACTAGCTCCACCTCTTACAGTGTGGGAGACCTTGGGCAAATTAATGTCCTTATCTATAAAATAAAATGAATAACTCCTTCCTTGCTCAGTCACCATGGGAATTAGAGATATTCCATAAAGGAACCTAGAACTGTGTGTATCGCAGTGTGTTCATTTAACAATGGTAATGATGCAATGAAGACGACGATGATGATGGTGGTGGTTCTCTCCCTCTCCTGGGTGCTTTTACACATTCCAGCATCCGGAATGTCCCTTTCTTCTCAGATTCTTCAAGATTACTATTGCTTCCCCATCAAGTCTCAATTCAAAGGTTATTCCTTTGTACAAGTTGGAATAGGGGGCACCTTCTCTGATCTCCCAGAGCACATTCACACTCTATTTCCATCACTGACTTAGTTTTCCATGTCCTCCTCCTTCATCCCAGGTGAAGGGAGAGGGGAAAAGAAACCAGACTGTAAGCTTCTTAAAGACTGGCTCTGCGTCTTATGCCTTTTGGTATCCTCATTTGTGCCAACATTGTATCTATTGTGCATTCAATAAATATTTGTTGAATTAACACATTGATAGGCAAAGAATTGGAAAACAGAATCCAGAAAGGTTCTTTTATAAAATAAAAGATAAATAATAAAATAACCTATATAACATATATATATATTTAATAAAATAACCTTTTCTACTAGGGTTCTGATAGAGAATATAACAGAAATTAAAAGGCTTCAGGGAGTTAAGAGTGCCTCACCTCCCCTGTGGCTGGTAGATTTTAGGAGCAGCACTATCAGCATAACACAAGATAATTATCACCTCTGGTTATGAGCTTCTGCAGCACTAATGTAGCGGTGACCACATCCTAGATGAGTGGAGTTCATCAGAAGAGGCCTGAGTTGAAACCAGACAGGTGCTACGGGAGGTGACAGGACAGAGTCCTCAGACAGTGGAAGCATTAAGCACAAAGATCATGGTATGGCAAAGAGCTTGGCTTGTTTCAGGATCAGAAAGGAGGCCAGTTTAGTAGGAGAATAGTCACAGGGGTGGGGTGGGGGGAGAGAATGGGACACAATATGGTCAGAGGGAAGAACATAGGCCAGATACCTGAGGGTCATCAGAGTAAGGTTAAGGATCTGAGGTTATTTTCTTAAAGCTAAGTTAAGATTTAAACCAAGTGTACAAAGTGATTAGAGTAACATTTTAAAACCACCACTCAGCTGGTGAGTGGAGAATTAATTGTGGTAAGGCATACTGGAAGCCAGGAGTCCATTTAAGCTGTTGCCATAATTCAGGTGAAATGTGAGTGTGCAAGGAGTTTGGATGATGGTGGTGGAGACAGAGAGAAGTGGTTAGACTAGATACATTCGGAAGGTAGAACGGGTAGGACTTGCTGATGGATTGGATGGTGGATTGAAGAGAAGAGAGGAAAAGATGAACCTTAGGCTTTGGCTTGAATCTCTGAAAAGATGATGGTGGTATCATTTAAAGTTAGGTGAGAGAGAGGTAGGCAGCAAGGATCAAAAGTCCTGATTCTAATGTAATAAGTTTATAGTATCTATTAGACATCTAAGTGACAATAATGAGTAAAGAGCAGCATTTAACAATAGAAGTCAAGAGAGAGGACTGGGTGGGAGACATAAGTCTGTTGGTGTTCAGCATCTGGTAATTAAACCCATGGTATTTGTCAACAACACACAGCCAGAAGTTACAATCCAGCCAGAAGTTACAATCCAGAGGTCCCGAGCCCCCTTTAAAATTATTTTTGGTGTGATCCCATATATTCTATGGTCCCATCATAAAAACCCCTTCAAGGTATTTCTTTAGCAAAGGGAGGGGGTTTGCTCTGGTACGTCTTTCAGTTGGGCATGCTCTTTCCAGTTACCACAGTTTCAACTGTACATCTAACCATAATCTTTATGTTACCTCTTAACCTTGGAGGCATTTGGGTGTTTAAATGTTCCTGAGGGTTTAATGGCTCCAAGTTCCTAGAGGTACCAGAGAAGCGGTCGCTGTGATAGGCCCTGAGCAACTCTAATTATTTGGATGAAGAATATCACCATTATTTCCCCTCATCTTCCCCAAAGAAAAAAGAGCCCAAAGACATGTAAAAAAAAAAAAAAGAAAGAAAACACAAAGCAAAATTGCTTGGATACTTAGTCATTTAATATCAAAGATGACAAGCTGTCTGAATGAGATAATATGGGGACACTCTCTTGCCACCCAATTGCTCAGAAGTGATGGAAGAGGTCTCTGCTGTGAGGCAATCAGAGACAATGTTATAATTTACTTTATTACACCTTTGTTGAAACAATACTTCAACCACAGTATTGCCTGTCTTTTACAGTATGGGATACATCATACAATCATTGAATTCTAAAATCTTTCTTGCAGATCTCTGTGGTACATATTTTTGGTTTTTTCCCTCCAAACCATCCAATCTCCTTAATTGTTTCTAACAGAATAGACATATGGCTTATGTAATTAGGAGACTAGGAAGGAAATAACTTTCACACACCTCTACATCTGAAATTTCCAGGCACCCTCTATATTTAAAGCTAATGCCACTGATAGAGGTCATTCATGCACATTGGACATTGAAAAGACAATCAGCAACCAATATATCAGAGAAACAGTTATCTGTATATTATCTTCAAATATTAAAAAGGAAAATTTTAGTACATCCCGATGATTGTCATTAGTCAAAAAAGACTCTTTGGGACTAAAAAGTCACCACAAAATTAAAGTCTTTAAAGACCAACTATTATTAGCATTCATGATAGTGGGTGGTACTAAATCAAGCTAATGAACAGATCTTTTGTTCTTATTAAGATTTACATTCAGGAACACCTGTCAGGCTAATAATATCTTATACTTGGACTATCCTGAAAGAGGGACTAGGAATGTGTCACCATCTTCACTTTCTACCTAAAGACACAAACCTCAGGAATGGGTCCCAAGGTCACAGAATTGGATCCTGAATTTAGACCTCATGATCTCGTCTTTGCACTATTTACCCTTCAGCTTTGCCCTCAGAATACAGTCAAATTCTGAAAGATAACACAAAGTCCAGCCCCGCATAAGTATTTGTAGCCTCATTTCTCACCCCACCCAATCACTTGCACTCTATAATATCGTCAGTCTCAACTAATAAATGCTTTCATAACAGTTATATTGCCTTGTTTCTTCATCTTTTGCACATGTTTTTTCTGTGCCTGGAATATTTTCTTCCCCTCTCTAAATCAGTCTAATTCCTATGTAGGATTCTGATTTGGGCTTTGTGAATGCACCCAGAAAATCTTGTATTTGCCCCACCTAACGTTTATCACTTTGTATATATTTGTATCCTAGGCTGTCCTCTTTAAAAACAAGGAGTATCACTCCATTCATATTTGAATCCTCTTTCACTAAATGTTGAAAGACTGAAACAATGAAAGAGTAAGTCCAAGTCTCTACCCATCATGCCATGCTATGCTCACCCATCAACCAAAGTCAACATTTCTTGAGTCTTTCCTTTCATCTGATTTTATTTCCTTCAGAGGACTTACATAAAGGAAAAACTTTGCCATGGCTGCCCTTCCTTAATCAAGAATACCTGCCCTGCAGCCTCTCTGCCCTAATTCTTTCACTGTCTCAAAAAAAAATTATTCAAGCAAAAAGGTCCATCTATTAAATACAATAAGTATTTTCATGCTATTTACTTTCCATTAAAATAAAGTGGAGCACATTTTTCTTAGGGCAAAATCCTGGAAACCAGAGTTGTGAGAAGTGATGTTTTTCAATCCAGCAGCAGTGATTCATCTTGAAAATTACGGTTTCTGAGTAGAAAGAGCCTCACTAAAGTGGCAGAGCCAATAGTCCCTCGAAATGCCCCATCCATTATCATCAGCAGCAACTTGTGTCTGCTATACTAACCCAATCTTCAAAACAGAGGGACAGAGATTGTCTCTGTTTAGACACAGACTTTCCTCAACCCTAATGTAGAAGGACACTCATAATGCAAAGTAGAAGCCACTCATCCTCAAGAGGATTAGCATATCTGTTGTCACAAGCCCTGAGGCCCCTTTGTCATTTCTCCAAATATTGCTTACGTATTTTAAAGTAAAATGTTACTTCTGCTTAAGTCAGGGAGGACTAGTATGTTTCTGAACTCTAAAGTCAGACTGCATCTCTTGGGAAGACAAATGAGTTTATAACCTTCTTTGACTTTCATTCAAAGAATCTTAATTGAGTACCTGCTAGGCATCATATATTGGGCTAGGCACCAGAATCACCAAGAATAAAAGATGGAGACCCTTTAAGAGCCCTTTACAAGCCAGTGGAGAGAGTTACATGGAAACAAATAATTATAACTCAGAAGATTAATTTTTATTAAGCAGACACAGAGAATTATGTGAGAGCATAGGTGATTAGTTGAGATCATAACTATCTGTCTAGGGGAGTCTTAAAACTTTCATCGAGAAAATTACGTATGAGATTTCAAGTAAGAATAGGAATTTGTTAAAAGGACCATTGTGTGGAAAGGTAGATGCGGCAAAGGAAACAATGAGTCCAGAGGTGGTAGGAAGGCTGTATCTATATCATGATAAAACTTCTCAATTCAACCACATGTACAACCATACAGCTACCCTAGATATCTCCCATTTTTGTAGCACAGCACAGGGATGAGTAACTACAATTTTTACTGAATTAATCACTCTTTTAGATGGCATTTAAACTCAGTCTCCTTTCCCTACCTTCCAGATACAGGTCCATGATGAAATCTTACAGATGTTACTACAATATTAGAAGGTACTTTTCAGCTCCCTGGTGACTTCAAAATGAGTTTTTATCATCATTATAGTTAACAATAATTGCAAATAAAATTCTCAGCTTTTATGTCATAAAAATTGATTCTCACTCTCTCACTCAGCTCTCTATGAAAATGTCATATCCCTTAAGAATTGCTACTCGAACAAATTATAATAAAAAGCACTTACATAGCATTTTTGTTTTGGGAGATAATTTAAGTTTGTTGCCCTTCTGTTAGTGGAAAGAAAAGTCTTAACAGGGTTAATTTCCTTCCCCAAGGCCATATGATTCATTGTGTATAGGGAAAGTGAGAATTCAATTTAAGGATGACCCTCCAAAGGAAAACCCATCCAATCTGCCTTATGCTCCATTTGCAGGTAGTAGAGTAGGCTGTGTAGGTTTGATCTTTCTTCCCCATGGTAAGTGAAAAACAAACACACAAAAATATAAGTTCTATGAAGAATTTCCAAGAGATAAGCCTGTGCAAAATGTAAACTCCCTTTATTTCAGGGCTTATCACCCAGCTTAAATCTAGCTCTGCAAAACACTATGCCAAGTCTGTCCTTGGGAGGTCACGTTCGAAAATGATGATTAATTTTGTTCCAGTTGTGGTATTCTGCTGCCAATTATATCCCACCAACATAGCATATATCCAAGGGCTAAAGAACATTCGTGAAGAGGAGAAAGGAATATAGTGATATTCCTGATTACCAATGTTTTGCTAAATTACAGCTGAAGCTGGCAAGAAGGGAGACACTTATCCAGCATACTGTCTGCTTTGTGTGACTATGGATCTCCCTAGTTACCAAAAGGTGTTAATTACCAGATGGCCTCAAACCAAAGTCAGAGAACAAAACCATTGAAAGCCAAACAAAATGCCAGTACACTTTTTGAGAAATTTGCTATGAATTTAAAAAACAGAGAGAGACTTCTCATTTGCTTACCTATTAAACATGGTCTTAAACATTTATTTAGTTCATCTTAAAGCTGATAGAACTTAACAGTCATTTAATAATCAACAAAAATATATTCGATGTCTACTGTGTGAAAGGTTTTGCGTCAAGTAAGCCCTGCGAGGGATAAAAAGATGGACCTAATGAGATCTCAGCTCTCACAGAATTTATGTTATTTAATAACCCTAAATATCATGTTGAAGTTGTTCAGGCTCCATCTGTGATCTCCAAACACAGACAATTCTTTCAGGTAGCCCATAGCACAAATGTGTCTTATTTTGTAGTGTTTTAGCTCAGTGTTTCTGAAACTTGAATGTGAAATCACCCAGAGGGCTTGTTAAAACACAGATTGCTGGGCCCTACCCCCAGAGATTCTAATGGATTAAGTTTGCGTGTGCCTAAGAATTTGTATTTCTAACAAGTTCACAGAGGATGTTGGTGCTGCTGGTCATGGGATCACATTTGAGAAGTACTACTTTAGCTTATTTATTCCATGCTACATTTGTAGAATCATGTTTTTTCAGGGTGAATTAGTGATTTGTCATCACAAATTTATCACCAAGAATATGTTTACCACCTGACCAAGACATGAGTTTCTAGGAAATTATTTACACCTTATTTTTCCAAAAACCAAATAAAGTAATATTAAACATTTTCAAAAACCTTTCAAATTTACCTCAAAAATACATTTTATGACAACACTTCTTCAGAGTAGAAATTGCCATTCAGACACTACAAATGTCAAATAAAAAAAAGAAACTTGCCATTTGACTAAGAAAAAAGCTAATAAAGTACAAAAACTGGCCTATTATTATAACATTGTCACTCTTTATTAAAAAGAAAATAAAAATCTTGAATGCTTCCTTCTAAAAATAATTGAATTTGTAGTCATTTGAAATAAAATTGTCCTATAATATTTTAAAGTTTAAATACTTGGTTATAAATGCAAATCATAAATGACTGTGAATTGGTCATCAGCAGTATTTGTAACTTGTGGTTCTATTCATGGTTATCACAGGCTGTGATTTTTGCCTTAAGCATATGAAGAAGCTGTGCCAGAATAATTAAAAAGATGTAGACCATTGCTAAGAGAGAGAAAAAAATTCTCACATGTACAATATCCTTCATTTTAATTTTTGTTAAGTCTTCTCTTTTGGCTTCTTCAAATATCACCACTTAAGAGAATGGCCCATTCTCCTAATGCTGAAGGAAAATCTGTACCTTGCCAAATGGAACTGTAGGGTTCACTGAATACTGATGATAACTCTTCCTTTAGCATGTCCGAGTCTGTGTTGAGATCATAATTTAATAAAGTTTCTTTCTTTTTTTTCCTGTACGACTAAAGTCCTTAAGATTAGGACTAAGAAGACTCTCTAAGACAAGGCACAATATAGAAGCATATCATAATCTTTTGCACTTAGAATTTTACGTAATAGTGAAATTGAGGGGATCTTACGTTTTGCATATTGTGATGACATAAAGAGGTGGAATTTTTTCTTCTATGCTCTTTGTATTTCTAATTTTTTGTGGGTGTAATTTGGATATTTAATTATAAAATACTCTTTAAGTCTAAATTGCAAGACCAGCCCAAGCACCATGTGAAATACAGATTGGTGCCCATTCTCTAGGCTAGGGGTGTGGAATTAACAATCAGTAAGATGTCAGTGGGTGCAATTCCAATCTCACCATTGTCAGCTGATCACAGTGTCACACTCCAAAATACCAATTTGCTAAAGAAATCATTATGTACCCATCATGCCCTCAAGCCTACGGATTTAATAAAAAATACTTGTGATAAGATTTTCATTCTCTTTTGCTCCCTTATTTTATCTCCTGTTTCTTATAGTACGATTTTGGAAGGGGCTGTGGGCTAGACATAGTAAGGGGGAAAATTCTTTATTTGCATAATCACGCTTCAATATTACAATAAAAAAGGCAGTCAAAATTATCATGAAAAGCAAGTGTTTGTCTGCTCATAAATGTTCTACTTTGAATACAATAAAAATCCTAAGGACTCCTTCAAATATATTTTGTAAAACTTACAGCTACTCCAGCAGGAGTATGTAGAAAGAAACTAGAACTTTTAGGTCTTGGGATTCTTTTCTACATAGAACTGGGAACCTGGATGTGAAGGTAGTGATAGAATAAATCAGGCAGGTTTTGAAAAGGGGAAAGGGAAGGAGAGAGACTGATAGGAATGGGTCACTAGATGGGAAAAGTAAATAAATATTGTATACTATATTTTGGAGTATCCATAATAAAATAAAATATATATGATTCCTGATCCAGGAATCACCAACTCGGATAATTCACACACAAATTCTAACTTCAAAAAAAGGATAAATGATTTCCTCTACTACCCTTAGACATACATGGATGCTAGATTTATATTAAAATATGAGAGATATAAAAAAAATTCTCACTTTTTTAGGCAAAGTTCTAAATTTGCAATTCCACTGGAAAAAAAGTAAACCAAATCCAGAGATTTAACTAGAAGTTTTAATTTGCTTTCAGTGTAAATAAGAGAAGGCAAGATAGGGAAGAAAAATCTAAGTTTGTTGCCCAGCATGGAAACAATTCTTCAGAAATCAACTTTATAATAAGCCAAGATTAGATCTGTATTTAGCATTCCCAGAGAGTCTCTAAAACTTTCCATTACAGATCTCAGAGTGAAAGGTCCTTTTTTTAGAGTGCTGCTACCTTGATGGTAAGATTTGCAGTCATTTCAGGAAAAGTTTTATTGCTTTACAAACTCTCAAATGAGAGAGGGTTTTATGAGTGCATTGCATTCAGCATTCCATCCAAAGTCATCTGAGAACACGCCTGGCACCTTTATTTGTCTTTCTCTGCTCTGTTCTCTCTTATCAGTTTTGGCTATGGAAACATACCTGCTCAAGTACATCAGAAAAAATGTGTCAGGAACTGATTGAGCTGGAGAATGGCCAGAATAACAAAAACAAATGTCAAGCATCCTGAATAACGTTGCTCATTTTATTCCATTATGACTCCTCTCCATCCCTCCTTCTTCAACTCTGCCACCACCATGACCACAAACCACCTTCACTGGCAACAGTCGCTGAATTTGACCCACTGCAAATATCATCATTTTTTAAACTTCAAGTGGGGAAAACACACACACATTACCCTGTTCTTTCTCCTCCTACACGTTTTGGGCTTTAAAGCTATTTTTAGCCAATGCAATTCATTTTTGTTCATTCCCATTGCATTCTTTTTAGCAGTAAACTGTCAAGAGAAGGAACAGCCAGCATTTACTACACTGACAATAGGGAACAATTCCCAAGAGGATTATTACACTGAACTATGGGGGAAAAGTCTCTAGAGGTTTTAGAAATTCTAAAATGGAGCAATTTACAAGATATTAAGTATCTGGATATTTCCAGAGCTCCAAAGTGGGTCACTTATAGTTATCTGCTGGCCAACCAGATTCCATAAGGGAGTTTTATTTAAAATTTTCAGATAGTAACTTTAAGAGTGAGGGAAAAATTCACTCTAAAAAACCAGACTTAAAACAAAAGAACATAGATCCTAAAAGTTCAAAGAGTCTTTTGAGCTCCAATATCTCATAGCTTTCCAAAAACCTCTCATCTTAGGGTTTTTCCTTAGGTTGTTACTGCATTTTGTTCATAGGCTAATGCATTACCTAAATATAGGTAGCCACTTTTAGCATAAATTCCAAAAGCCATAAATGTTTCATAATTGGGCACATAATTTGAAGTAAGAGAGTTTTCCACTCATCCCTTTTTACTGTTGCAAATTGAAAAATACTCAAGTAATTACTCCCTTAATAGTTTAATGCTTGCAACTATATATACTTTATGAACATCACAAGCATCTTTTGCTCCCCAGAGCAATATCAACGGGGGGGCACAAAAGAACTTAACTTGTACAATTAACCAAATCACCCAGAGCTTTGATTCAAGATTCCTTCATTAAGCCATTAATATAATACATTGCTAAGTGGTGGCTTGTCCAATTTTTATGATGCCTTTCATTTCAATTCGATGGCTACAGTTAGAATGAAAAAAACAGCATCTGCAAGATCAGCAAAGTGATGCAAAACCCTTACACTAGAAACATATTTTTTTTTTTTTTGCATCTACAGTTTGTCTGAGGGCAGTCAATGCCAGAGCACCAATAAGGAAATGATTTTAAGTTCCAGAAAGTAGCATTCATTGGTCCTTACTCAATAAATTAAAGGGCAAATAAAACACTGATTCCTATGACCTCAAACACGTAAACAGAAAACCACTGGTCATTTTATGGTTTTCTAAACATACTCAAAGGTAGATAGCCAGTTCGTAATTCTATCTGACTTTAGGCTACAACATGAATTTCCCACTAGAGTTTATATATTACAATGTGGACTGTCATATATGTACTGTTTTGACATTGTTTGGTGATGGTATACTCATATAATTGACATATGTGGGAATCTGACACGCAGAGAAAAACTTAAATCCTAAAGCTCAGCATTTTATTTCTAAACTTGGACACAGTGCAGAAAATTAATGCTGGAAAAGATTCTGCTTTTGCCATTAGAGATGGTGTAAATTATCTAAATTTGGGTTCTTCATGATTTCAGTTAACTCTGTGTGTTTATATATGATGGGAGTCTAATTATGCATCATTTGATATATTCTGGAAACTTCATTGCTTTTAAAAATATTTGCAGATAAATGGAGGAAAATGTACAGTTTATGGTCTATTTATTACTGAAAGACTCTGACAAAAGGTAGGTAAGTTCACAAGAAAGAGACTTATTGCTGAAAATTATATTCCTTTTGTAATTACAGTCTATGTAGTCTTTATCAAAGGCCTGAGATATAAACCAAAAAGTAATGTAATCATAAAAAACAAGTCTTCTCAAATTTTGGAATCTCAGTAAAAGATATGCAATTGTATGTGAATTAGAGACTGCAGTAACCAAAGATAATCCACCAGGTTATCAATTTTTTTCCATAAAAGAGTTCCAGAGGAACCCATCACTTTCCCCCAAGATGCAAAGAACCCACACAGATAATAATCTAATACAGATAAATGGCAAGATAGAATAAATCCCTCACTGGAATTCTGGTTATTTATGTGTCCTTGTAAGTAAAAACATCCTAAAAAAGAACAAAGAAAGTGACGTAAACATTAATTAAAAATAAAACAGAAGAGAAAAATTTTGAGCTTAGTCCTTTTCATTTAACCATATCATAAAAGTCTCAAATTTAAAACAAGCACCTGAATTAAAGAGTGTCTCCAATTATCTCACTGGTTTTGAATTATATAGGAGCATACTAAAGA
This sequence comes from Ceratotherium simum simum, assembly GCF_057802395.1. Classification (NCBI taxonomy): domain Eukaryota; kingdom Metazoa; phylum Chordata; class Mammalia; order Perissodactyla; family Rhinocerotidae; genus Ceratotherium; species Ceratotherium simum. The sequence continues at coordinate 15,670,877 of NC_141908.1, forward strand.
ACATACGTTTTATACTCACTCACTACAGTCACTTTAGTATAACCATCAGTTCAACGCTCACAGTGAAGAATGTGCATTTCTTTGGAAAGGATGAGAAGTCCTCAATCCATATGACAATGAAATACTGTTATCAAATTTGTATTTAAGTTAATATTATTTGTTTCCAGTAGTTCGTAAATTCTTCACCAGTTCCACCAAGAAAACTGACATGGACTAGAAACTCTTCTAGAAGCTCGCTAAACTTTCTTCCTGAAATATAGCACTGATAGATTCTCAGTCAAAAAAGCAAAAGTCATCAAGATAAAAGAATAGTTAAGTGGAAACTACTCTCTCCGCCTACGCACACATGCAAACAGAACCAAATGCTTCTCTCAGATCCAACTTTTATTTCCAACTCAAACCAACTAGGTATCTCCACTGTCAGTGTTCTGCCGTACCAATGTTCATGTGCTAGGTAGATGAATGAAGATACATAGGCAGAAGTAGTGAGAAGAGAGAAAATCTGGGTCCTACCTTGATTGTTTTCGAGGGCTGACACTTGATGTGATGGGACACGCTGGCAGTTTGGTTCATGTTTCAGGACTCTGGACAGTGCACGATCCCAGGTGGAGTTCCAGGATGAACTAGAGATCCACTCTTCTTTACTGGACTTCAGCACGAGCTGCTGCTGTTGCTGTTGCTACTGCTGTTGCTTCTGCTGCTGTTGCTTCTGCTGCTTTCTCACTCCGGAGGCTGAAACGCTGTCAGACTGGAGGGATCTGTATCTCACTTAGCCCTAAATAAAGCATTCACTTGGTTCATCATTCTCAAAGCTCTTGGCGATATGGAATAGAAAGCTAAAGACTGTTTCAATTCACTTGCACTGTGCCTTTTCAGAACTGAGATGTGACAGCTTCACAGCGCAGCCAATGATCTTGGCTCTCATTCTCCTTCCGAAGGGACGAATACCAGAAAACATACAGAGATCAATTGCAGTACCACAGTTTAAAGGGATACTCTCAACTCCCCTGATTCTAGCCAGTTTATACAATTTTTCACTGCAAAAGAAATCTTTCTCTCTCTCTATCTGGATTTTTTTTTAACCAAAATTCATTCTCATTCTGATACTAAATTTTATTTCTTCCTAGATAGTACTTGCAGCCAAAACACCAGTAAATGCTGGAAAAAGACCTGTTGCCTGATTTAAGATTGCAGATTTTTACATCTGTATGGTAAAGGATTGACATTCTCTGTGGATATTTAAGAAATTCTGCAGTAACAGCCAGCCAAGAGATTGACTCTTCTGTAAGCTGGGAGAAAGCTTATGATATATAAAAAAGTTTTCAAACACAATAGTTATTGGATGTTGCACCAAAGCAAGAAAATAGTTTCTTTTTTCCTTTCTTTTTTATTTTTAACTACCTCTTTCCTTGAGGACATATATATTTTTTTATTTCCTAGGACAAACTAGTAGTTAGTGCATGCCACTTCAGCTTCCCAAATAGTTACTTCTGTGCCTCAAATAACACTGTAGACAAAAAAAAAATCATAAATACTTATAAACAAAGTTTTTGCAGAATCTCCAGTCCCCATTGTCACATCAGTACAGACTAGGATGAACATATCATAGTTGGAAATAAGAGATCCAGTAGGCTTGAATTGATGGAGGACACTATTTTCCAGCATTTATTATAAAGTATTAGAGGTGGCCTAGGCTGAGTGTGTATGTCTCATATGTATTTTTTTCTCAATTTTTTTTTTTGTGTGTGAGGAAGAGTAGCCCTAAGCTAAGATCTGTTGTCAATCCTCCTCTTTTTGCTGAGGAAGGTTGGCCCTAGGCTAACATCCATGCCCATCTTTCTCCACTTTATATCTGGGATGCCTGCCACAGCATGGCTTGACAAGCAGTGCGAAGGTCCATACCCAGGATCTGAACCCGCGAACCCTGGGCTGCCAAAGCAGTGGGAGCAAACCCAACCACTACATCAGAGGGATGGCCCCTGTCTCATATGTATTTTTGAAGGGCAACATTTTTCTGTAACTTTTTTTATTGTGGTAACATTGGATTATAATATTGTATAAATTTCAGGTGTACATCATTACACTTCTATTTCTGCATAGATTACATCATGTTCTCATGTTCACCACCCAAATACTAACTACAATCCATCACCATACACATGTGCCTAATCATCCCTTTCATCCTCTTCCCTCCCCCCTTCCCATCTCGTAACCACTAATCCAATCTGTCTCTTATGTGTTTATTTGTTGTTGTTTTTATCTACTACTTATGAGTGAGATCACACAGTATTTGACCTTCTCCCTCTGACTCATTTCACTTAGCATAATACCCTCAACGTCCATCCATGTGTCACAAATGGCTGGATTACATCATTTCTTATGGCTGAGTAGTATTCCATTGTGTATATACACCACATGTTCTTCATCCATTCGTCCCTTGCTGGGCACTTAAGTTGCTTCCAAGTCTTGAATAACGTGAATATTGTGAATAATGCTGCAATGAACACAGGGGTGCATGTATCTTTACGAATTGGTGTTTTCATGTTCTTTGGATAAATACCCAGCAGTGGAATAGCTGGATCATATAGTTCTATCCTTAATTTTTTGAGGAAACTCAATACTGTTTTCCATAGTGGCTGCACGAGTTTGCACTCCCACCAGCAGTGTATGAGTTCCCTTCTTTCCACATCCTCTCCAATATTTGTTGTTTCCTGACTTGTTAATTATAGCCATTCTGATGGGCATGAGATGATATCTCATTGTAGGTTTGATTTGCATTTCCCTAATAGTGGGTGATTTTGAACATCTTTTCATGTGTCTGTTGGCCATCTGTATATCTTCTTTGGAGAAATGTCTGTTCAGGTCTTTTGCCCATTTTTTAATTGGGTTGTTAGTTTTTTTGTTGTTGAGATGTATGAGTTCTTTATATATTTTGGAGATTAACCCCTTACCAGCTATATGGTTTGCAAATATTTTGTCCCAATTGTTAGGTTATCTTTTCGTTTTGTTGATGCTTTCCTTTGCTGTGCAGAAGTTTTTAGTTTGATGTAGTCCCATTTGTTTATTTTTTCTATTGTTTCCCTTGCTCAGACAGACATAGTGCTTGAAAATATGTTGCTAAGACTGATGTTGAAGAGCATACTTCCTATGTTTTGTTCTAGAAGTTTCACGGTTTCAGGTCTTGCATTCAAGCCTTTAATCCATTTTGAGTTAATTTTTGTGTATGGTGTAAAATAATGATCTACTTCCAATTTTTTGCATGTGGCTGTCCAGTTTTCCAAACACCATTTGTTGAAGAGACTTTCCTTCTCCATAGTATGTTCTTGGCTCCTTTGTTGAAAATTAGCTGTCCATAGGTGTGTGGGTTTATTTCCAGCTTTCAATCCTATTCCATTGATCTCTGTGTCTGTTTTTGTGCCAGTACCATGCTGTTTTGGTTACTATAGCTTTGTACTATATTTTGAAATCCAGGAGTGTGACACCTCTAACTTTGTTCTTTTTTCTCAGGATTCCTTTGGCTATTCAGGGTCTTTTGTTGTTCCATATAAATTTTAGGAATCTTTGTTCTACTTCTGTGAAAAATGTTGTTGGAACTTTGATAGGGATTGCATTGAATCTATAGATGGCTTTAGGAAGCATGGACATCTTAACTATGTTAATTCTTCCAATCCAAGAGCACGGAATATCTCCATTTCCTTGTGTCTTCTTCAATTTCTTTCAGCAATGTTTTATAATTTTCAGTGTACAGATCTATCACCTCTTTGGTTAAGTTTCTTCTTAGGTATTTTATTCTTTTTGTTGCAATTGTAAATGGGATTGTATTCTTAATTTCTCTTTCTGCTACTTTGTTGTTAGTGTGTAGAAACACAACTGATTTTTGTATGTTGATTTTGTATCCTGCAACTTTACATATTCGTTTATTACTTCTAATAGTTTTTTGGTGGATTCTTTAGGGCTTTCTATATATAAAATCATGTCATCCACAAATAGTGACAGTTTCACTTCTTCCTTTCCAGTTTACTCATCAGAAATATATTCCACTGATAAAATGCCATTTTTATAATATTGAACTTCATGAAATTTTCATGAGTGAGCCAAGAACAGTATGAATAAACTCTAGCATGAGAATGAATGAACTAATAAGTTTGATGACATAATTAAATATATATATTATTTTTTCAAAAATATTTCCTGTTCCAAATAGAAAATTGGTCTAAACATTCTGCACAGTAGCCCAAATGTTTGAGAATGGTTGAGTTTCAGAGGGTGATAGCTCTAGTAGCACAGTGAAGGTAAGGACTAGACAGTGGCAAGACAAGATAGGCTGAAACCAGAAAGGTTAACAGCAGGAGTGTTAGAGGAATCAAAAAAAAAATCATGGACAAGGAGACGGGGCCACTAAGAACCAGACAAAGTCTGTGTCCAAAAATCTGGGGTAGCTGTATCAAAGCACCACAATGAACACAACCAAAGGACCAAGAAATCCTATGATTTAAACGTTAAAATTTTAAATAAAAAATGTGGCTGGAATTGTGACTAAAATTATATTTTTATTGGACAGTGATACTTTGAATAATCCATAAATTAAAGAAGAATTTATATTAAAAACTTTAAAACATTGTATATTCAAAAACAATAGAAAAATATCAAATTTGTGAGATGCAGCTAAATCGGTATTTAGAGGGAACTGTATATATTTAAATGTACATATTAGAAATGCAGAAAGGCATAAAATTAATAATTAATAAGCAAAATATTGATCTCAAGGAGTAATAAAAAGAATGGTAAAATAAACTCAAAGTATAGAGGAGAAAATAATAACAAGAAGAGAAGATATTAACGAAGTAAAAACAATACAAAGTATATGGCCCAGTGAACAAGCTAACGAACATTTCAACATGTACTTAGCAGTTTGATTATCTCTGAAGAAATGAACATCCTACATCAGTAGGATTGGCTGAGCTCTTCTTAGAAACTACTCGGTACTAGATATCTGAGGAAACTCCAAACTAAATTATCTGGGTAGTCCAGGTAGAATGGGTGTGGGGGGCATGGGAGTATCCAGAGGGGTGGGGAGCAAGAGTTCAGACAGAGTTCCTCATTGAAATCAGAGAACTATACAGTATGGAAAGTACCATCAACACTCCAAGGACTCTTAATTGGGCACAATGAAAGCCAACATTTACATGCCTCCCACAGAGAGGGCATGCATGGCCAGATTGCAACCACTGTAGTCACATGAGATTTTATTCCTTTTCCACAGTTCTTCAAAATTGTCTTCCATCCCTACTTGGATTGCAGTTAGGATGAAAAAAAGACATTGGCATTACCACCTATTGGTAAGTAGTCATAATCCATCTAAAATCTTTTCCCAATATTGAATTTTATAAATGAAAATGAGAAAACACATATTTATAGGATGGGATAACTAGTATACACCATATACTCTCTCTCCATGTCTCCCAGCCTATCATTATATCAAACCCTAAGTTCAAAGAAAAATCAATTGTTCAGAACAAAATATATGACCCAAGTTTGATTTTGGCCATTGTTTTACCTTTCTGTTACATTATCATTTCACAAATCAAGAGAATGAAAATCACAGTAATTTTAAAACATTTATATTTCATTTGTATAGATTTTTTCATAATTTTGTGAAATGTGCTCAGTCTTAATGCATTCACTTGGAATGTACAACCAGAGAAGATAGAGATTAAAAAAATTTTAGCCAAATGCTAGGAAATTATAAATATCATTTAATAAAAATAAATTTATATACAATTATTCTAATTGAGATGTATTTGGTTCAATATGTTTAGTATGAAAACACCTGCAAAATTTCATCACAGTTTTTCACCTGGTAGGATTTTTTAAAATGTTTAGATCTACTCAGGAAACACTATACAGTGAATCATAGTGAACTAGAAATTTTAGGCAATTTAATCCAAAGGATCAGTTTCAGATTTAACCAAAACTAGTGATAATTATATAAAAAATACGTTATTTTTGAGTTCCACAGTTTGTGGAAAATTAGGAGTGAGTCTTTTCCACCCTCCTCATCAAAGGGTAAGGAAGATGGCTACAAATTTTAGGAAATATTGACTATAATGTTTCTTGAACAACAATTGTTTGATCAGGGAAATAGAAAGCTAGAATTGGCTTAATGAAAACATCCCTTTAGAAAAAACATTGTCACGTTGTTAGATAGCTTTGCCACCAATTGTTCTTTGTCTCAGGTCCTGTCTGCCCTAGCCCTAACCAGCTGGTCACAAGGATGACCTGCTAATTGCAAGCTTAGGCAAGCCCAGGGCCTTAGTCAATGAGAATGATATCTGAAAGGATATTAGGCTGTTTCCTTGATATTTGGGGTGCACTATAGAAAATTCAAGTTCCTACGTAACCATAGAGGAAGCCACCTTCTCATCTTAACACCCACTATGTACATCCCAGTCTTCTGCTTGATCTGTCCACTGAGTCATATACAATTTTTGCTAGAACTGAAATGCAGTTTCAAATTGTCAGCTTCAGTGACTCGGAACTTAAGGCCCTCATCTAATTCCTGACTGCTGCCTTTTTCTCCATAAATGATATCTGCTTCTGATGTCTTTGCAGGTTCAGATTGTTCCCTGAATTCACCCAAGTAGATGTCACTGGCCGAATCCTGGTCCTCATTGTCTTTAAGAATTGATCTTTCCTAGAAACAACATGTATCAGTCAAAATAGGCAAGGTTATGCTGCAATAATAAATAACCTCAAAATCTCAGTGTCTTAAAATAATGTGAGTTTATTTCTCAAGATGCTATACGCCAATACTAGGTTGGCATGGAGGTTCTTCCCATCTAAGGGAACTCAGACTGATGGAGGCTCCGTCTTCATATGAGCTTCCATAATCAACATGGCAGAGGGAAGGAAATGTGGCAAAACATGCTCTCACTTAGAGGCTTCTGCCCAGTAATAGCACATATCATCTCTACTTACATTACATTGGCCAAAGCCAGTTCATGGTCACACCCAAGTTTAGGTAATAAGGAAGTGACTGTTACTATGTGCCCAAAGAGGAGTGGAATCAGAATTGTAGTGAACAACCCTAATGACAACCACAACCCTATTGCTGCTCTTTTTCCATACCGCAGAGCCATATGCCTATCTCTGCCAGCCAGCCTCAAGATACCAGCATGCTCACATTTGAGGCTTTATAGCCTATGGCAAGTTCACTTGGAAGAGACTGTAGATAGATATAAGACAGAACTTCCTTATCCTATGTGTCCTATTATCAACATTGCTTTCATTGTATCTTTTCCTGGATTCTTCAAGAGTAGGATACACATCTACAATAATCCTTGTTTGCAAGAAAATACCAAAATTGAATGTGAGCTAAGTGTATGGGTTTTTCCCCCGCTGATATACAGAATTCTGCAAGGGCCAGGGGCCTTGGTAGGTGGCAGGGGAGGCAAGTCTGACTACATCCAGAATACATATGTCAAACCACTGTGCTATACCAATAAAAGACAGATCTTTTTATCCTTCTAAGCATTGTGACTCCACTAATATAACAAAACGTGAAACTCACAGTTTTCACTCTTTCAACAGGAACCATTTCAGGCACTGCTTAAAAGAGCCCAACAATAGTACTATGCACACTCAAGTAGCAATAAAATGCAATTTTATGGAAAAAAAACCACAAATATCTATATTCACTTTTATTTTAGGAGGTCAACTACCATGTAACACACTGTGTAGAACCCACCTATCTACAATCATGTCACATAATATACCAACTAAACAATATGTTGAAGGAATCATGAAGATGATAATTTAGAAAGCCATAGATATATGTCAATCTCATCTGGGAAGCACTTGCTTTACATTTTCAATTTATATTCCCATTTAAATAATGAAGTGCTTCATTATTCTCACTCACTCATGATGTATTGTCTAAAGCCAGATAGATGTAACGAGAGATTAGAATTGATAAGTAAGTGAAGTTATTGTCTAGCTTATGTCAGTCACTCTCTCAATCTGGCTCCCCATTCCCACGTCCAATAACAACCAACCCAATAGCCATTAATGAGTGTGAATTGCCCCTCTACGCATCTCCTTTTATTAGATTTGGCTCCTGACTTTTTTCACTCTTCATTCTTTGTTTCATCTCTTGGACATCACCACAAACTCCTCAGGGTGGACATTTGGCTGATCTCTGACTTCCAAGTACACTGGGTATGCATTACAAATGATGCAAATGGACCTTAGGATGCATCACTGTCACAGATCAGTTGACTGACATTCCTGACAGGTTTCACTTCCCCCTCTTCCTCATCAACTAGAACCAAACATAAACATCTTGGAAATTATTTCTTGCCCAAAGTGGAGTTCCACACCAATGGAAAGACACAACATTATCTCTGTCAATGTCATTCAGTCTTATGCTTTCATTTTTAATGGTGACATTTATGTTTTGTAGCATAATTCTCTTTGCAAAACTGCCAGCTAAAAATGTGATCCAAACTCTAAATTTATAGAACACCAAAATACATAGCCATGATTCCCTCATGAGAGATTTTCTGAGCTCTCCTCGCCCCTAGTTCTCCAGTTGAAATAATTCAGCAAACAGGACCCCCAAAAGTGCCATAGAAATGATCATTTCTATATACAGATTTTTCCATGAATACATAGAATACATAGAAATAAACACTGGAGGAACTCCTCATGTAAGCATAACAATTTCTGCTCTGCAACTGCAGACAAATGCCTTCAATAAATTCTCTCTATGGAGAGAGTCATAAATCATTGTAACAACAGAAATGCACACATGAAATCCACTGCATTATAATTCCCAGGATACCCAGGAACAGACTACTTCATACAGTTAAGCTGTTGGTGACAGTAGTCCTCCAAGCCACCCTACGCTATTCTAAAGTTCTAGGATCTGACTATTAGGAACTTTGACTATAGCTCCTTGGTCACCCATTCCTTCTGTTCTCAATCTTTCCCATTCTGAGGAGTGTCCCAACATTTATGACCTGCAAGGAGTTCACATTTAAGGCAGATAATTGATGAGCCCAATAAAGCAATCATTATTATCATTTAGGAAGATTTGCTAGGCATTCAGGCCTGGATTCCACTGCATGCCCTGCACTTCCCAACCAGCAGAGTGCAGAGCCTTTGACTTCCAGAATTAGTCCCATCTCTTTTACACAGTAAACAAATAGTAAACAAATATTTTCAACTGTGTCCAACTTGGGGGACTAAATTTTACATTCTCAGCAGCAAAGAAGTGCCATAGCAGGTGTGGTTTGTAACTTTACCATTTTGTACATTGTATAAGAGAACAGGGTGCTCATTTGGAAATTTTCTTCTATCTCAACAAGATTGTGGTCACAAGACAAGTCTTCTATAATAAAAATCCAAGGGGAAGTGTTAAAAAAAATTAAATGTTTGTAATCTTTGGGGAGTGCAATTAAAGGACACAAATTCAGAATATTTTCTCTTCCATCTTAGTCATTGCATCCGTTCCAGGAGAATCCTAAAATCAAAGCTGGAATGTTACCCTTGAACTTCTGCAAAAAGATTGGTAAAATGTTAATGTTATTCCTTTCCTGCCATTCCCAATCATTACACATTCTTCCACGGTTGTCTAAAATATTATCTCTTTCCTCAACTTTTCTTCCTGATTTCCCCAAATAAAGCCGACCTCTTCTTCATGACATTTTTATCTTTGCCTCTTTTATGATTTTAATCCCATTCTGACTTTAGTAACTTAGTTCTGTAATTTTTTATGTCTATTAACTTATCCATAAGTTCTTTGAGGGATAAGATTATGCTTCAAAATTCTTCATACACCATGAAATACTTTAATGCATGCTATGCCCACAGAGGATCAATAATAGCATGTAATATTAATTGGTAATTAATTAATCAAATACAGTCTGTTCATTAAGTTTAGCAACAAATAAGTCACATTTAACCTTAGAGCGCTTTTGGTGGAATGGTAGAGTAGACATCAGATTTCAATGAGTCAAAGAGGGAATAAAAGATGAGAAAATAGACACGAGGAATATAAACCACTCTTAAGAAACTTAGCTGTGAAGAGAAAAAATACGTGCTTGGAAAAGGTAATATCACTATATAAATAAAAGTTATTATTACTATTAAAACACGAAGTCTATAGAAAATCCAAATTTTTCTTTTCTCTAAAAATATTACTAAATCTTTCTATCCTCTCTCCCAACAAATATATCAGATATGAGTCAGCATGGGAACCAAATAGCAGATGTGCTACTGAGCTTATTAAAAAATTTAAGCAAAATACACAGTGTCTGGAGTAACAGTAATAAAGGTGGCAGCAACACCAAGGAAGCTATATTTTATTCTGAATTTTTCAAAAAGAATACTTAAGTTCTTCTACAGTATTCTGACTTTTATACTTCTTGTATTTAGGGGGCAAGCCAGTTCAATATTAGTGTTAGTTCCTTTTGGGCTCCTAAGAGTTAAATGATGCAATGATTTAGAATGAAAATATCCTAAAAAGATGTTTTACTATTAAGGAATTTTTATTGAAGCACTGTTTGAATTCCAACAGTTTCCAGCTCTTAGTGCAATACTTAAAGCATTCATTGGTTGATTGAGAAAGTATTTTGTGTGCCTACTATGTTCTAAGCAACATGCTAGGCACTAGCAGTACAAAAGTAAGCAATAATAATCCTCTCCATTGAGCTCACATTCAAGTATGGAGGAGGCAAGATCAAATGGTGATGCCAAATATGGAGCCACCAGCTCTGAGGGTGTATGATCAAAGAAGGCTTCAGAGAGAACATGAAGCATGAGCTGGGTCATCAAAGATGAGACATGGGAGTTCACCAGGTAGAAAAGTGGAAAGAAACAGGAAAAAAATAATGTAGCAATTTTCAGAGGAAATCTGAGGTGTTGGAGTTAGCATTACCAGTGGCAAGACCAGCCTTTATGAGGAAGAGCTATTTCCAAGGAGACTGGAAAAAAAGACACTTATATGAAGTCAGTTGCAGATCTGTCTCCATATTGAGGTGAGAACTGGAAGTACATGAACAGATTCTATACTAAATATGATAGCATAGCATATAGCAATATCATAATCTGCTGAGAATGAATGAGGCAGGGGATTGGGTTAGAGGAATATAATAAAAGGTTGAAACAGCTATTGAGAAGAATTGATCACGAGTGGACCAAAGATAAATAAAAAGATGTATTAGAGAAATAAGGGTCTAGCTGAAAAGGTCACAGCAGTAATGCCAAAGAGTGGTTTTGGAAGAATATCAAGGTCAACTTGGTAGAGGACCAGCACCCTACACTGCATAGGTTAAAGATCACCAAAAGTTCCAAGTTTTCATTCTTTTATTGCTGGTGGCTGAAATGTCCACACTACTCACCTAGGTGCTTAAGGCAGTTCAGTTCTCCTCTAAAATATAAGAAACGGCAAATTCAGAAAAAGATAACAAATTGAATATATGCATGTAATTTTGCTCACTCCAGAAAATCCACCAGATGAGTAAAGAGATTTTTTTTTTTAAGTTATAAACTTACAAGGATGGAAAGTACAAGAGAGGATTCAATAGTAACAAATTTTTGGAAGACTGAAAGATGAGTAGTAAGTGATTTAGCAAACTAAAAGCAGTGGAAGCTTAAGCTAACATCATGTAAAATTGAGAAACAATCATATTTGCACTGAAGAATCATCAAAAGATCCAAGAAGTGACAACACTAACTACCTTTGGAACTGGGAGTGAAAGGGAGTTTAAATGAAGAGCAAGATAATAATTGGTTTAAAGTTGTTCCAGAAATAATTAGATCCCTAGAATCCTTCCCCACTCTATGCATTTGGGGGACTGTCCTTTCTCTACTCCAGCAAATTCCGGAGGTTTCTCTGTGCACTTCCAGAGAGTTCAACTCCGGAGACTGTAAAACAGACGGTATTAGCACAACGGGACACTAGAACAGTGAGATTAAGTAACCAAATGCATATGGAATGCTGACCAACTCCCTTTTCCCCTTTTTTGATTTCCAGAACCCTGGCAGGCACATCTGTATTTTCCAAACAAGAGATTGGAAGAGTCTGCTCCAAGGAAAAGCCCAAAGACGCTGACATCAAGAGACCCTAACAACCCACCCTGATCACCGTGTAAAAAAGATCCAAGTCCACAAGCCTTATTTGTGTGCTCAGAGGTTTAATCATGTTATGAGCTCCTGTTTTAAAAAATGAGCAGAAAACTAAGGATTACTAGACATTTGAAGTAATTCTTTACGTCTAAAAGAGATTAAATTAAATAGAAAAAAAGCAATTTGGAAGAAATAAGGTCTATGAAAAGAGAAAAAAAATTCAAAAAGAAACTATCAAGAGTGATATATCCATGAAACAAGATGGGAATGCTCTTTAAAAAATTAGAAGAGCATTCAAAGAAAAAAAAGCTCCTGAGAATTAGAAACATGATATCAGAATTTAAATAGTCATGTCATGTAAACTTGAGGAAACTCACTTAAATAGAATATTTTTAAAGAGAGGGAAAAGATAAAATTAGAGGACTTGTTTGCAGTGGTCTGATATATGAATACTGTGAATTCTAGAAAAAAAGAAAACAATAGGAAGGAAGAATAATCAAGCAAATAATTATCGAAATTTTCTAGGAATGGAAGGGTCAGATTTTTCAGATTGAAAGTGGGCGCTGAGTGCCCAATATAAAAACAACAAAATCGCTGTGAAATTTTAGAGTATTGAGGACAAAGATGCTAAGAGCCTCCACAGGAGAGAAATAAACGTGTTATACATCAACCCTGGGGAACTAAAGTAGCTGTGAGTTTCTCAACAGCAATTCTGGAAACTGGTAGTCCAAGCAGAACAACATACTTAAGGAAAATTATTTCTAACAGAGAATTCTATAACTAGCCAAACTATCAATCAAGTAGAATGATAGAATAAAGATATCTTCAGATGTGCAAGTCACAAAATATTTACCTCCCACACATTCTTTCTTATGATGCTTCTATACAATGTTCATCAAAAGATTGTTCTTAATGAAACAGTGCATAAAGAACTACTACTAATTAAAGTACAATGGTTGTGCAATTAAGTTGCAAATTCGCTAGCTGCTTTTCAATGGAATAACATTTTTACTTGAAAGAACAATTGAAAGACAAACTATGATTATGCAGACTTGGATTTTTGACAGATATTTTCTCTAAAATGAACAAAGTGAGCCTATCACTTCAGGGAAAACAAATGATGATATCAGTTACCTATGATAAAATCTGAACTTTGAAGCCAAAATTAGAATTTAGGAAACTGCATCTATCATAAGCTTAACATCCTCCCAATACTTACAGACTTTTCTGATGAGACTGGTGGTGATACGAACAAATGTGATTTTTTTATCTTATATGGTAAAATATGTCAACATTTGGAACATCTAAATAAGTCAGTGAACCAATATTTTCCAAGTGACCAATGCATGATATTAAAGATTCATGCATGGTAAAAGATCCAATCAAAGTACAAAACAAACCAATAAACTTTTCATAGTGATGTGGTTTCAGATCCCACATTGCAACTACCTTTTAACAAACTACCATTAGTAGAGTTTTGGTGTGGTATCAAAGAAAAAGGCCAACACGTATCTGAAAAGTCTATTAACATACTCCTCTTTTTCCCAACCACATTATTGTGTGACGTCTTTTGTCTTCATGCACTTCAAACAAAACAACAAATTGCAACAGATTGAATGCAGAAATAAATATGAAAATCCATCTGTTTTCTCTTAAGGCAGACATTAAGAAGATTTTATTTTGTTTTGGAAGTTATAGTTACTTTTCATAAAAATATGTTACTTAACACATAATGGACATGTTATTGTGATTCTTAAGTGAATTAATGAATACTTTAAAATATTTCTTGGTTTTAATTTCCAAAACAGTCAACATCCATAGAAATGACCCATATAAACAATAGCTCTTTGAGTTCCTCAAGTTTTTAAAAAAGTGTAAGAGTTCCTAAAACCAAAACATTTAAGAACCACTGGTTTAGGTGAAGGAGGAGAGTGAATATGATGGCCATTAGTTTTTTTAAACTAGTTTTTTTTTAAATAACAAGTGCTACGGAAGCACACAACCAACCACTAGTCCAGCCCCCTCATTTATAGATGAGGAAAATGAAATTCAGAGATGGTAAGGCAGTTGCCCAGGATGATACCACAATTAGTGATAAAGCCAGTTCAAGAGTGCCTGTCTCTTTTCTCTCACCTCAAAGCTTTTCTTCTGTTTCATACTGGTTTCTCAACCTCAGTTTCCCAACCTGCATATCATTTTTTAAGAATGGATATTGTATATGTACATATGTGTGGGGTGTGTGCATGTGTGTGTAGAATTGTGCTAGAGATGGCAATCTTTTCCTTCCAGTTTTCTTAACTCCTCAGAAAACTTGTTCTCACAGCCTCCAATAAGGAAAAACAGACTCCAGGAGCCCATTCCTTCTGGTTACAGCTAATGGGACTAGATAGAGACATTCAAACAAAACAAACTTCTCTTTCTGGAATTTAGAATTGGAAAGTAGAAAAAACAGTCAGTGTCTATTAAGAACTTAAGCCAGAAAAACTGAATAGCTGGGGTTGGTGCAAGGGCAACCACATCTGGACCACACTTGCCAAAGCCAAGAAAATGTGAACAGCAGCAGGAGAAAAGACAAGAAGGTATGCAGAGACACACAGAGAAACGGACTGGCCCTCAACTCTCCAATTCCTGGTTCTAAGACACCATGAGGCCCAGCAATGCTTCTTTATTTTGGTTTCCATAAGGTTCTCTTTAATTGGTTCATTTTGCTTTATCTACTTTAAATGGATTTTTATTACTTGCAATCCAGAACCATGTGTGAGGACAAATTATGCAAATTTACATATCCCCTACCGCAATCATGGTGAAGGACAGCTGCTAAGTGTGTGGTAAGAGATGGCAAAACATAAAGCTCTGCCATTTGCCTGATGAAAGCAGTGCCTAAGGCAGAGTTCACTGTACAGAGAACCAATATGCACGCTTACAGTTGGCAACTTGAGAGTTCAACTCAGAGATTTGTAATTTGGACCAAAAATGTCTTTACCACTTTCATTGAAAAACTGGATATTGCGGGGTTATTCAGGGCTTGATAACACGTCATAAGGTCTTCATAAATAATTGTTAAATTAAAAAATGAAAGCATGACCCATTTGTTGCCAACACTGGCTAAATATTAAGATCATCTGAGAAGCCACTTATCCACAACTTCCCATTCAGTTGGTCCAGGCGGGGCCACGAAAAAATAATAATTTTTAAGAGCCACCCCTCCACCAGCTGATGTTAGTATGAGATGGTGAAAGCACATTAGGACCTAGAGAACAAACTGTATAGAAAAAAAAAACAGTTTTGCAGTAATTTCCAGCTACCTCATTGCAATTTTAGAAATGGAAGGTAAAAGTGGTATTTATACTGAAGAGGAAAAGAGACGTTTTCCTAGTTAAATTCTAGAATGTTCTTTAGAAGTAGTTAAAAAGACTAGAGCAGTCAACTAGCAAAGAGCTAAGAAAGAGTGTCAAATCAAGAGAAATCCAAAAGAGAAAATCACTGCGAAGAATGGAAGAAGAAATAGATGTGCTAGTGACTCAAGTGACAGGATAATAAAGAATTTTGATCAGGATATGGCTGAGATGACAGTAACAAAGTAATACCCATTATATACTAATGTTTACTGTTTTTGAAAGCTCTTTCTAAAGCATACGTTAAATGTGCTAGAAAATGTCAAGGGAGTCAAATGAGATGTGGCTCACTTACTCTTGCTTTATGGGGACTCAAACACTAGTAAATGTAAAATTCCCTTTTAAAAGTATGGTTCTGATATGGCAGAGGCTACTCAAACACGGGGTGACGTGCGCGCGCACGCGCACACACACACACATCATAAGATTGCGGACAGATGTGTATTGGTATCGTCTAAAAGCTTTGTCTTCATCCACATAGAGGTGTGGCACATAAGGATCAGCAATACACTGATTAAAATTCCCCAGCCAGCGCTAAGAGAGGCCTTAGACTCCGGGAGAATCTCTTCACTGTCTTCGGCTTGTAGGCCAAAGACTGCAGAATGATGCAGACCCTGCAGTTCAGCTTGCCTATACTTAAAGACACAGTAGACGGACAAGGCTCCAAAGTAAATCTCCAAACACACTGATTCTTTATTTATGGCACCTAGGACATAGAGAACATTAAGTGAACTCAAAATGGCATGTTGCGATCAGATGTTCAGCTGTTCTGCATCACTGGGAACTACAAAGTTAAAAGAACAGCCCTAATATCAGTAATAAATGCCTACCGGAGAACTCCAGTAAAGCTACAATGATTAAATAACACCAAAGAAGAAAGGCAAAGTCTACAAGACACATCCTCTCTCCCTCTGTCTCTCTCTCTCTCTGGCAAAACGCTCAGGCTATTGGTTTTTGTTGCTTCTCCATTCCCATGTTTGCCAGCCCACCCCCATTCTCATGGAAATTTGTTCAAATGGCAGGGTAATTGAGATCTTAGAGGAGCTACAAAAATTATTTCAAGTCTTTGAACTTATCTCTGAGCAAAACTAATAACTTTAAAGTTGATGAATCCATCCTTCACACTATTTTAATATCCAGATGTGGACTCATATTGATTAGAAGACAGGAGGAAATGAAAAAAATTTTTATGGTGTCACAACTATGAATCAGTCTCTCTCCTAGCACTCTATACATGTTACTTATTCTTAGAGTAACCATACAAGATGTGTCAAGTAAAATTGCTTGCATTTTAAAAATAAAGAAATTGAGATTCAGAGAGATTAATCTTCATAAGGACTAGTAAACAACAGAGCCACTAAACACTGGAGACAGTATTGAAACCCAGGTCTGCTTGATACCTCCATTACTCAGGCTTTTCCATCGGTGAATAGCAATCAGAACTTCCCAGCATCACCTATTCATCACCGTTGTCTGGTGGCTGACATCTAATAGAAGGTCAATAAATATTGGTTGAATGAATGGACAGGTGAATGTTCTTCAGAGGCCCTTGATGCTGAGAAGTGACTCAGAAAAAGGAAGTAAGTAGCAGGAAGAAGACAGTAGCAATACCACGGAGTGAAAGCTCTGAGATTCTCATGAATGGCTGAGCTTGAATTCCAGCCCACCTGGTCGAGGTACCAGTCACCTTGGCAGGTATCCTGTGGTTTGTCTCAGGTGTCTTTTTTCCCTTCAAGGCAGCACATAACAGTGCTTTTAACTTGATAATCCACTACCAACAAATAAGCGCTGGTTGAGGAATGCTGTAGCTACTCAACTAATAACCTTGATGGATTGCAAAGTTTTAGAACAGATTTTGATTGTGTTCAATGTTTACTACACATCTGATAAGTGCAGAGATATTGCAGATTGAGTTTGGGCTGAATGTTCCAGAGCATCTTAATCCACAAAGCTTAACTCCTGCGCTGCCTCCCAGCACAGAGTCCCCTGCAACCTTGATATTCATGGTAGCAATTTGTCCTGCCCCTCTCAGTCTCTGAGATTTTCTCTTACTTTTCCTTTAAATCCTCTTGTTCCTATCCTCTCAGCTCAGGTGCTGGAAAGTTTTTCCCCTTTCAGAGAGAAAATAGTCAAAATTTTTCACAACAATTAAGCACATTTAAAAGTGAATCTTTTGAGGAAAACGCGGGACATATGGCCATGTCCCAGCTCTCCATTTCAAATCTCAGTGACCAGCAGTGAAGTACTAAGGCCCAAATGACCAAAGGCAAACAGAAGCAGACGGAGGAGGCACAAAATTTCACAATGAAAACTCTAAAATCTTATCCACCCCGAGCTTTTGGTAATGCTGGGATGTAAACTTCTCAGTGATAAGTTTCAGGCAAACTCTAAGTATGGTTTCAAGAGCAGGAAATTTATTTCTACAAAAAAAGCAAAATGTATTAAAATAATGAAACATGGTTAGATTTTCATCTGTTAAAGTCTACATTTCCTGAAACCATATTTCTGCTCAGTTTTAGTAACTATGCCCAATGCCCTAGCCAGTGAGTAACCAACCCATCCTATTGGTCAGTTGAACAGTTTCATTATTTAATGGCAAATTTGGGTTTAAAAAGAAGGAAGGAACCTCAACTGGCCTAATCATCATCAAGCTAGCCCATGGTAGATATAGAGAAGGAGGTCATCTATGAGATATAATTACAGCATGCCAAGAGGAGGCATTCTGGGCAAAAAATTGATTCACCGGGACTGGTCCTAGACACCCCACTGGTTTCGTAGTACAGCCAATTGTATGATGCAGAGTCATTCTTTGGGGATTTTCTCTCTATTCTCTTCTTTATAAAATATAAATGTACCTACTTCTGGCAAAATTCATTAAAAATACTCTATCCATCAATTCCTTCATCTGAATATGTGAAATGGAAACAGAGAGAGAGAGAGATCTGAAAAAATATGCATCAAACTTTTGAAATCATTTATTCCTAAGAAGTAGGACATGAAGGAGAATAAGAATAGGAGAAAGAAAGACTTTCTTTTATTTTTTTTAAATATTATACAGGACTGGATTTCTTCACACTTTCAACAAATATGCACTACTTTTGTAATTTTGACAAGAGAAATCCAAAAAGAGAAAATTGTTGCACAGGCTCCTGAAGTGTTAAGTGGCTTATCACTTAACACTTTGCCTTGCCTAAGATGAGATTTCCACTAACTGCTCCTTCATATCACTCTTAAGAATTGTGAATTTGAATCCTATTCTGAATCAAAATATCATAAACTACAAGAGCTGGAAGATCACTTAGGGCAAACTCTGCATATTGGAGGAAAAGAAACTAGGTGGTAAGTCACTTGTCTATGACACATTCTCTCATTCATTCAGCAAACATTCTTTGAGTGTCTATTTATTTAATCAAAAATCAAACGCATGTTGGAATTACAACTATTAGTCTGATACATATCTGACCACGCAGGACTTATCATCTAGTACAAATTTATTTCATACCAATTATGTGGCTGACACAATTCTAAATATATTCATACTCATATACCCCTACTTTTAGATAGGAATTAGTAGTCCCATTTCACAGACAAAGAAATTAAGACTCAGAAACGTTAAGTGGTGATATATCCAAACTCAGATCTTCTGCCTTTCAGTCCCAGGGCTCTTGTTCATTTTCTACTGGCCATTCTTCTCTTAGGATTTATTCTAGGAGACTGGAGACAATCAGATGTAAAACTGTTTTTTGTGATTTTTCCCCTAAATTTCTAGTCCAATATTTTCTCTACTAAATGACAGTGATCAATTTATCAATGTGGCTTGTTTATGGCCCCAGTTTGAAATATTATATTAAATAGCTCAGAAGTATTTCCTTGATCAAGAGCTGATATATACTTGGCAAGCCCTATTACTTAAGTCATCTCTCATGGAAGGAAAAAAAGTCTCATTAGAGGGAATTTTTCAATATTCTCTGATGTCTAATTAAAACAAGAATTAAACATCATAAAACTGATTAAAGTTTATGTGGAAGAAAATAACTTACCCTTTGGACTGCTGGTATTTATCATTCTTGGTGACCTCTCAAGATGAATAATTCTGGCCAAATAGGACTGTGATGAAAAGTGTATTTGGGTTGCTTTTCATGCTTCCTCACAAATCTTTTTAAAGACCTTGAACATTCTGTGGATTGAGGATGTCATGACTTATGATACGGGTTAGAATAAAAGGTATTTTATTGAACCTAGAGTGAAAAAAAAAAATACATCTTCTGTTTTAGGATTATAACTTCCCTATAATTATATCTTATAGGGATGCTATGGACTGAATTGCAGCCCCCCCAAAATTTGCATGTTGAAGCCCTAAACCCCTAATGTGACTATATTTGGAGATAGGGCCTATAAAGAGTTAATCAAGGTTAAATGAGGTCATAAGAATGGAGCTCTGATTCTGTAGGATCAGTGTCCTTATAAGAAAAGACACAAGAAATCTTACACTCCCTCTCCGTACGCGCCAAAGAGGTCATGTGAGCACACAGCAAGATGGATCCTGCCTGCAAGCCAAGAGAGGAGGCCTCAGAAGGAAACCTACCTTGCCAGCATCTTGATCTTGGACTTTGCAGCCTCCAGAACTATGAGAAAATAAATTTCTTTTGTTTAAGCCATGCACTGTATGGTATTTTGTCATAGCAGCCTGAGTAGACTAATACAAGGGAATATGAATGTTCATTTATATGAATGGATAATTTTGAGCAGAACTATCTTTGAGTGGAGAAATTTAAGGTTGCTGTTCTGGACATAGGCTTTGCTCCAACTGATAACTGGTTATGAGAATGACAGCATAAACTCCAATATAATTAATATGACAACCCACACTCCTTGGCACGTTCCTTATATACAACTATGGTGATATGTCAAAGACTAATTGAATTCCTTAATCTCAAAGAAACAAGTTTAGTTGACAGTCTACCTGGCCTGCTTTTCTATAAGATAAGAGCTTCTCAACCTGAACTCATTTTAATTAGCAAAGCCATCAGTTTACCTTTCTTCATAAATATTGGCATTAAAAGAGTTACAGAGGGAAAGAGGAAAATTAGTACAATTTCCAGGGAAGGGTTTATATTGTAACGGAATTTTACAGGAAAGGGAGAACAGACACTCAGCTCATTGGCAAACATTTTCCCTCATGGCAAATCTCAGGGCCCGCTTTCCTGCCAGGCCTCAAGGCAGCCTCAGAATCCATTTCTTCATGGCAGTCTTGGCAGCCCTTCTGATGGACTGGAGTTGGCATTCATGTTAGAACTTGATTGCTATGCCTGAGTAAAACTCACTCTGCCATTTTTTTACAGAGCATAGGCTGAATCTAAGATAAATTATGTGAAAAGCAAGTAAGATTTAAAGCCCCCAGCTTTCATATTATTATATTTGGGAGATGAGAAATATTAATAGTTTAAAACATATTGTGTTGTCTAATAATTGCTTATACGATATTTATCCTTAGAATGGCTGTGGCCTAATAGTACAGATTGGCTAATGCAACTTGCATGTTCAACACCCTTCTCCTTTGCCTGATGATTATAAAGGCCTGTCCTTCAGTCTGGAATGCAGTCATGAAGCCTGGAGATGTGGCAGCTTCCAGCACCCATGAAGTAACCTTTACAAGCATAAATGCCAATACATTAAGGATGGTGGAATAGAAGCGTGAGAGAAGCCTATGTCCTCAAGGTCATTATTGAACCCACCTGCCCTGAACTGTTAATGCCAAACTTCTCATTATATTTGGCAAATATGCCTTTAGGTTTTTCATCAAGAGCTAATCAGATTTTCTGTATTTTGCAGTTGAATACATTCCTGATTAACACAATGGCTTTAATTTTAATAAAATCACAAAACTTTAAACAAAACAAAGATTCCATATGATAAATATTTACTCATGAAAAGCTTACAAACTTTTCTAAGCGTACAAAAACCTAGCTGTTTTTCTCAGTTGAGGAACTTCTCACATCCCTCCTCTATCCTGGGAAAGGGCATCAATCTTCTTGCACTGATAAAGGGAACACCAAATTCAGGCTAGAGTACTGAATAGAATTATAATTCTGTTTGCTTTCATAATTCTATCTTTTTTGTCATTTGATCACTCACTAATTCTATGTGCTTGCTCCAATTCTCTTTTATGTATAATAGTCCCTCTCTTTTCTCAACCCTGGTTGGCTGCCAGCACAGAGGAATTCCACCACACAGGTCAGCTGTGTCCTGACTCTGTTCCAATGCAAGCTATGCTTGGCAACATATAAAAAGGCTCAGAACAACCAGAGTGTGGAGTGTGGAACTGGTCTGGTTTCCCTAAGTCAGTAAAGTTTCTCTAGGTATCTACCAACAAGAAGTATACTTATTGCCCAAACTTATTTCCACCAAGCTGTTGACCACCCAGACTTCTCCCTTAATGTCCTACAAACAGGTCTACTTTAAGGGACCCTTGCACAGGGCCATGATATCCTCTGATTAATGTTTCTATCTCCATTTCTCCACTCTCAAATTTAACATAAGCAAGCAAAACACTCTATTGCATTTGAAACTACCTATATTTATTCACATAGCTGTGGTTTGCATAAGCTATACAACATTTATGTATACATATTTTTAGTTTTTTCTAGAGGAAGCATTTTTAGGGCAGAATCTGTGGAAGTAGATACTATCAGATTTTTTTAAAACAAAAAAGTGTTTATGTGCTCTTAAAGCGTAAAGCAAAATCACCTGATGTCATGAGTGGTCACCTCAGCTTACACACCTATGATTTTCATCACTGATAGGACATTCAGATCAATCAGACCACTTTCCACTTCTAGCCAATCAGAACCCAGCAATGTTTGATTATTTGCAGGTTGCACCCACAGAGGTGTTGACTTATTCCAGCAATCACATTTTCATCACTAAACTGAGAAAAAGTTGATTATGGCTTCTGATAAGAAAAATAAATCTGTTGAAAAAGAACAACTAGTAAAATTATTGCTATTCCAATCCCTCCAAAAAAAATCGACAATTAGGAAAGAATAGTCTAAGGACAGCACATTGGAATCAGGTTGGGCAAAAAAAAAAAAAATCTTGAAGATCATAACTTCCCTAGAGCCTCAGATCCACTCTTCTATTCCACTGAATCCCAGCCTTCTTCCCTGAGGCTCACCAGGATTCAAGACCTAACTCTTCTCAGTCTCTACCTGTGTGGGTTGGTCCCTCTCAATCAGTTGCTGGATTAAGAATCTGCTTCAAACTGATAGGCATCTAAAACTATATTACAGGTCTCCTTTGTGATTCCCATCAGGAAGATGACCATAGAATTGTACAGTTATCTGGGGAGGGAATGTAGAATCCAGTCAATAAAGGGAGTATCGTAAAAAAAAATTAAGCAGTGAAGGAAATTACCTTGAACCTCAGCACAAGTGCAGGATTCTGGCACCGCTCTGCAGGAAGCCTCGTTGGGCAGAAAGTCTTTCAATTTGACTTCAGCCAAGTTTGCTTCCTGAACATTCATTCTGCATGGGGAATCACATGCATCCTTGCCTTGCCAAACTGTGGAAGTATAGGCTTTCCCTACTTCTGCCCTCTCTCTTTGCTCTGTCATCGGGAGTTCCCATGCTCGCTTCAGTCTTTCGGAATTTCTCGAAACCACTAGGCACATATATCAGGTTCTCCCAAGAACTCTTTCAGCACATACCATCATGTGGGCTCTCTGCACCTCAGCAGACTTCCAGCCTCTGGGTAAAATGCCAAGGTCCCTCCTTGCAGGCACTCTCAATCTCTTCCAGTAGACTATTCGGATCCTTCTCACCTGGATTAGGTAAATGAGAAGGGGGTGGGAAGGGAATTCTAAAGCCTTTATATCCCTAGCAATTCCCTCCATTCTATCTTTCCATAATTCCTTTTCCTCTTTCTACATGGATGGAAGGTCCATGGGAAGGTCCATCTCGTCCCCATCCCACTGGAAGGGGATAGTGGGGATGAAAGTCCAACGACCAGTTTTGCTATGTTTTAGTGAGTCCTACATAGATGGCTCTAGCACTTCCCTATCATTCTCCACTTCAAGGTTTCCACTAGAATTCTGAAACAAAAGGAAACGTTCCACTCAAATTTCACTATATGTTCAAAGAAGCTAAGAAATTACGTGCAATGTGGTTTTTTTGTTTGTTTTTTGTTGAGGAAGATTCTCCCTGAGCTAAGATCTGTTGCCAATCTTCCTCTTTTTCTTTTTTTTTTTTTTTTTGACAAAGATTCGCCCTGAGCTAACATCTATGCCAATCTTCCTCTATTTTATATGTGGGTTGCCGCCACAGCATGGCTGCCACCAAGTGGTATACGTCCGTGCCTGGGAACCGAACCTGGGCCGCCAAAGTGGAGGGCACTGAACTTAACCACTAGGCCACGGAGCCAGCCCCACAAAGTGTTTTTTAATCTAGGTTTTGAATTTTATAACATTAGTAATTTGAATATTAAATTAAAATTTACTTAATAAACAGTCCTTTCTATCTGCAAAAATCACTTTTCATTGACATTAAAAATAACTCAGCTGATCCTTGTGACCACTAGAAATTCCTGCTGCAATATCCCACCCACAAGAGCAGCTTGCCTAGGAGTCTGACTGATGTGAGCCCAGAGCCATCCGGAGTTTTCTCAGACACTTAAACACTGATTTAGATTGCTAACTACCCCCACCATGTCTGTGCAAGGGGTCAACACAAAGCTCTGAAAATTTCTCCCGGCCCATGCTGATTCCTCTCCCCACCAGCCCATACGAGGTCTCAGCTTGCCTTGTGGCAGAGCCACAAAAATATTTTTCAACAATTAATGCCTCATGTGTGTGGAAAACTGCAATAGAGCAGATATAAAATATTTCATTCTAAGAGGTCTTCGTCAAGGGAAACAATCAACTACCCAGATATTTTATTCTTTGTTTCAGTCTCTTAAACCCTTCTTTTTCCCAGAACCTCCCAAAATATTAATGTTCAAAGGTTTGGTTTACCATGCAGTCTCTCTATAGATATGGGAAAAGTAGCTTGGCCAGAAATAGGACCTTGATCCCCAAATTGTGGGTAATGGAGACACACTGAAATTATAAAATGTTGTATCTTATTATGTTTTTAAATCAGAAGTAATAATGAATGAATTTATTTATTCAACAAACATTTGTTGGACACATTACTATGTGCTAACCATTATGTTAGTTTGGGGGATCTGGAGCTAGATGGCTTCCAGAACTGTAGAGTGACATAGACATGTAAACAAACATGATAGGTTATTGTGATGCTAAATTCTTGTTTTCTCATTATGGAGATTAAGTTAAAGAATTTCCTCTATATCTCTACCTTTTTACTCTCGGGGAATCATCATAGACTTTGGTATGGGGGACAAAACTAGAAGTTGTAGGGCAGTTGAACATCCTTTTTATCCCAGATTTTTCTTTGGGAGTCTGGAACCACTGAGAAAGACTGAAGCGGGAATCTGAAAAAAGGAGAGATACCTGAAGACCATGGAAAGGAATAAGGATATGGGATTGGGGATTTTCTGTAAATGATACTCAATGCTCCTCTCACTGGAGGAGGAAAACTTTACTGGGAAATGATAAAACCACATACGAAGGATTCTAAGGAAAAGATTGGTAGATCTACCCTAGTCACAAAGAAAATGGAGTTGCCTTTCTAGAAATGAAGTCATGCCTTTGAGTAGCTCAAAAGGGCTTGGGAAATAGGCACTTAGATGAGAGGCTGTCATGAGAGAGTTCCTTCCACCTTTCTCAGGTAATCACTGGGTTCTTGTATTATTATAGGGAGGGGAAGAAACTCCCCAAAGCATAAACTGAATTAGTTTATACTCTCTCATGCAAGGGTTTGGATCCAGATTTAGAAAATCTTAGATTTAGAAAAATTTAGATTTAGAAAATTTAAAAATTTTAGAAAATTTTTTAATGATTTAGAAATGATTTAATGATTTAGAAAAATTAAGAAATTTGATGTTTTTTTACCTGCTTCATGTAGGAAGCTCACTTCTGTTACTCAAATAAATGCAATAAGGGATATGTGCCATCAATTAAATATATGTAGGGACAAAAAGGAAGAAATAGTTAATCTTTCTAGAGAACTAGGAAGGTGTACTAAAAGAAAATAAAGGCTTCATATCACACATATTTCCTGTCTCTCATAAATGGTTGTGTCCAATGTCAGTAGCACGTGCTCAACAGTCTCTTGGCAGAGTTGTGCCAACTGACTAACATGAAAAGGCAATTCTAAGTGAGAATAAAGTGACATAATGAATCAAAGTGGTACCTTCTAAGATGACTATTTGATTTTATTAGGTTTCTTTATTTATTTTATGAATAGATTTTTCAATGCCTTAATCTAAACAAAGGAGTAATAGTGTATAGGTATATTAGGCTTAATCACAGGAGCTGTTCAAGACACCTGATGTCTCTATAATAGCACTAAATAAGTCCCTCTCTTCCTTGTTTCCATGTATGATGATAGGTAATAGATAGACAGGTATAAGTATAGGTATAGGTATAGAGAGAAAGATAGAGATACAGACAGATGATAAAGATATAGATAGACAAATATACAGGTATTAGACTAAAATTAAATGAACAAAATACACTGTTCATTATACGTATATATGTGTAATTGTATGTGTGTGCATGTTTGTTTTTGAGAAAGATTAGAAAGAAAGAAAAGAAGTTCACAAAAGCGTTAATAGCAATTCATTCCAGGAATGGGAATTCCATCTGTTTTTGCCTTTTGTCTTTATATTTTTCACTGGATTTTCTTCAGTATTTTTCAACATATTTCAGTATTATTTTCTTCAAAGCTGTAATTCTTTGATTATATTTTTTGTCTTTCATTTTTCCATCAACATTTTCATGATAGACATATACTACTTGATGATCAGACAAAAATAAAAGTTGTGTTTCTTTGTATCTAATTTTGAAAGCAGGCAGAAGGGGAGGGAAAACTTCTAGTTTGAGAGTCTATGGGCAGTGAGGATTCTAGAAATATTACTTCTTGCAGAATGAGCAGTTAAGATAAGCAACGGAACTCAGAAATCTCAGGGTCTGTGAAGTCTGTGTCAATTGTAAAGAGCCATTAAAATGGAAAGTGCTTCTTATTACCTAAGATGTAGGGCTGACTAAGAGTCCAGGCTCATCTCCACCTCAAGTGTCTGCACTTGCCCTTCGCTTCACCTAGAGGTTGCCACTCGGCTGCTACTTCATGTCAGAGAGGGCTCGGCCCATTTTCAACTTCTCTGACTGCCCACGCTGAGGTCACCCCTTCATCCTTACCCAGTCAATTCTTACTATGTTCCCTTGTATTATTTTCTTCATAGTGAAGACCACAATCTTAAATCTTATTTATATACTTTTCTGTTTATTGCCTAACTCTGCCCACTGAACGGGAGTCTCCATGGACTGAGGCTGTGTCTTACCTGTAGTGCTTTACCACCAGGCTGTGGGACAACTCCCACATAGTCAACATTCAAGACATTTGTGGAATGAATGATTGAAAACATTTATTTTTCTTTAATACCTTAATTAGGCATTTACCAGGTACCAATACTCCTGAATACTTAGAAACTGCTTATTCCATGGAACCAATGGATTAACTGATAATTCCCTGTTTATGTCACTGAATACCTCCCACTCTGCTAACTCAGGGCGGAAGCACAGCCAAATTCATTTTCTTTTCGTAAATAATCCAACTGCCTCATAGGAGGAAAGTTTAATACCCTGGTATCTGGTTGTTGAAAATAAATAATGAAAAACCACTCAACTAGCAAAAAGATTTGCTACCCAGTTGTTTTCATAACTACCCCATTGTATTAAGATTTATTATGTATACCTTTTATTCTTTCACTTAGAGGCGTCTGTTTATAACCTAATATTCTCAGAGAGGTTGCAGAAAATTGAAATGTTTTAATTTTATTAAATCTTTCATTCACACAATATTTTTTGATACAATATTTTATGTTTTCAAGTTCTTTAAGCTTATTTTTATCTGAACCTTGACACTGCTGATTTAGCTGAGTCCTTTCATGGAAATAAATTAATATACCCTAACTATGTTGGATAAACTAACATATAAGCTAGTTGGCTAAGCTAGTCCCCGTTTTCAAGCCAATCCACAAACCAGACTATAATTTTCAATTCAATAATATGTTAATAATCATTTAGAGGAATTTTATAAAAACTACTTAGATAAGTTGCAGATCATATTATGAAAGACAGATAAAATTAATCTTATTGAAATTATGTAAATCTAAAATAAGTAAAAACGTAACATATCATTTTTGTAATAATGTATTATAATTGATAGCTAAAATTTAATTTCTTTGGGAAGAAAAGAATTTAATAAAAGCATGGTATTCCTTTGATACATATATGTGTATTTGATAAATCTAACTATGGTGTGTAGCTTTTTAGAATAATTAAATATAAATATAATATGGTATCTTTAAATGAGAGATAATTTTATTAGTTTTTAAGTCTCCTAATCAAAGTTTTGGGGCATACTTTATGATAAAGAAAGGTATATACTATTAAAAACTAATCGCACCTAGGAAGTGCATTTTTTTCTTGTTATTGGAGGCAGAAAATTTAAACCCAATCAGGAATGCCTGCAATTGGAAGAAATATTAATGCTGTAATTTGATTTTAAAAAAAAACTTTACATTATACCAAACATGAAAGAATTCATGTAATTTTTTAAATTGGTATATTTTGTTGAATATAATCAGAAATTTTTGTAATTCTGGAACACGTTGCAAATCATTTAAAAGAATCTCTAATTCTTCAGCTGTTTGAAGGTGCTTTACTTTCTAACACATTACAGATCATAAGAGTAAGTGTTGATAAGAGCTGAAAAGAAATGCTTACTTCTAAAAACAGGGAAAAGAGCTAGTTTTCGTGTTCAGTGCTTCTTAGTGATAGTCTCTTTGCTTTGCTCCTACAGGACTCTGCCTCAGAGGAATGCATTCTTTGACAATAGTTATGGGGTAGAAGAGGGAAAATTACTAAATGAATATTGTAATTAGTCCCACCATCCCACTCTACCATATACCTGAAATCAGAAATCCCAATACAGCCCCAAATACTTTCTAAACAGTCAATCAACCTTATCACAAACATTTTTAATATACTGAAAGACTGAAAGCCCTGAGGGTTTATAGCGACTCATTTACTAAAGGAGCCCTCCTCTTAGATGTCTAGATTTTTTTACAACCTGGGGCTGTGCACTTTTGTAAGATTTGGGATGGGTGATTTGTAAGAAATATGTCTTTCCTTCATAAAGTAGAAGAACCACTATTTTGAGCACATGCAAGTTCTCAGGAATATAGATTTTAGGAATAATATATGTACACATATGGAAATTAAGGATTTGGAAACTGATAGCCTTAAAATTGTCTGTGTCCATGGGTAGCCCTAATCAAGTTTAAAGACTAGTATATTAAAGCACCTATCACCTGATGACGCAGAATGATTCTCCTCCATCCCTCCCTGGGGCACACTTCCTTTTAAACTCTGAAAACCCAAGAGTCTAATGACAGCTCTTTCACCTGGGTAATGGAGATACTCACTAACCCTCCCAAGGGGAGTTGCCATCAGTAATTCCAGGAGACCTTATCCCTACCCTTTTGAGGGAAGCTACCCTTGTTACTCAAAGGTAATTTACTTTTCTAAGGGAGGTGGTCTAAATTATTCCAAGTTGTCTACACTTAATCTTTGGAGTTGAGGGCTAGAATGAGGGTGGAATGAGGTAACCTATCTTTAGTGATTTCAAGATGAGTTTTCTGGCATATATCTCACTAGAAAAGATTTTAAAAACATAAATGTTCTCCAATGCAGTGTCCTACTTTACCTAAGTTTACTAAAATTAGGAAGGATATACTTGAATAAAGCAGTCTTAATAAATAGGAGTAAGAAGTATTGCTTAAATATATCAGTTTGAAATGAAAATGATTCCCTAGTGAGAACATCCTAAGTATTCAGACTTTACTGTGGGGAGGACAAAGAGCTCCACTTGTAGCCTACCATGGTTGTTCCCACTAGTTAGCTCACCAAATAATGCAAAAGTACGTCAGCACAGTAAAGGAATGAGTAAGGGCTTTGGAGTTGGAAAGATATGGGTCCCATCTCCGGTCTGGCCCTTGCCAGATACATGATCTAGGGCACGCAATCAAGTTTTACTGTTGCCAACTATAAAATGAAGATGAAATTACCAACTTCATAGGATTTGTGAGGACTTATTGAATATTTGTAAAGCATATAGCACAGCCATATGCCTGGCATAGCAGCCAATTAATAGAATATTAGTTCACTTTCTTTATTCATCATTTGCTATATGCAAAATTATTCAAAGAAGAATGAGATATAAATACTTCTCTCAGAGAGTGTAAAACGTAGAGACAGCCAGATGTAGGAACAAAAAGTTAATATAGAGTTGATTAGAGGCTAAGAAAGAGGTATGCACAAAGCACAATG
Organism: Ceratotherium simum simum; assembly: GCF_057802395.1. Classification (NCBI taxonomy): domain Eukaryota; kingdom Metazoa; phylum Chordata; class Mammalia; order Perissodactyla; family Rhinocerotidae; genus Ceratotherium; species Ceratotherium simum. The sequence goes on from NC_141908.1 coordinate 15,700,910, forward strand.
GAAGTACAGAGCCAGAAGCCAGGAAGGCAGCCTTTCATATTCCATATGATTTAATTCAACTTAATATAACAAGTCGTCATTGAGATCCTGCTGTCTGCTCAGCGTTATTGGGTCCAATGGACCATTCAGAGTATAAACCGTGAACTCTGTCCTTTGGTAGGTTATAATTTAGTTCAGAAGACAAGACTTACAGGAAACACAATATTTAACAAATATTTTTTGAATGCCTATTATCTGCCAAGATCTATACAAGGTGGAGTGTATACATGGTCCCTTCCAGAGCTAATGTCTATTGGTGGATGTTAATAAGTAAGAAATTAATCAATTAAGGAATTAATGCCACCAATCGATGAGGTACCAAGAGGTAATAGAGAGGATGAGTGTTGTGGGAGGTCATGGAAGGAGGAGGAGAGCATTTATCACTGTCAAGTAGCCCTCAAGCTCATCCTGAAGACCCAGGCAGCTCTTTTGAATGTGCTGAATGGAGACTCAGAATCTGCAACTTTAGTTTCCCATGGGAATGAAACCCTTTTGGTTTTTGTACATCATATAATTTAATGTCTCTACTTTTCCCTGAGACTAAGTAATGAAAAGGCCCCAATCTACCAGGGTTATGTATTCTATTTGTGATATACAAACCATTAACTCTTATATTATATGTGTGTAAATATGATTATTGTTCTAACTATTTTGAACTCTGCTCACAGATGCTCACTGCTTTGCCATTTGACTAAAGTTACCTGATTTTGTCAGATATAGAATCACATGAATTGATTAGGCTTAAGGAATATTTTAAATACCAACCCCAAAGGAGAAATCATAACAACAGATATCAAATATTACAGCTATTAAATATGACTTAAGATAATGAAACTGACACAAGAGTATGGATCTTGATGTAATGCCTTTAATTTTCCTAAACAGAAGACATTTTTTTATAGTAACATGTTAGAGCAAAGTAGCTCAGCCAGTAGAATTCCAAGAAACTGTCAACCTGAAAAGAAATCTTCCATAGGGCATAGGGCTAAGAAATATTCTTCAATTTCACTAGCATTATTTACTTTTGACTTCAGGATTCTTGAAAATACTATTTTCTTTACATGTCTGGTAATAGAATTCAGTAAGCAAATCATCTTTCCTTTCCCATCCACCATGCTGACAATGCCTCACATTGCCTCATTTCTGTCTTATTCTAACTTTCCACCTCTAGGAGAAGGCAGTATGGCAGGGAACAAAGAGGAGAGACATTGGAAATGGGTAGACCTGTACAGACATCATGGTTCCACTACTTGTCTGGGGCCCTGAGAATTATTAACCTCTCTTAACCTCAACTTCTGGATCAATGAAATGGGGATGACAGTATGGTCCATGCAGGATTATTGTGACAATGTAATTAAGGAGGTAATAATCATAAAGTATCTGGAAATCAATAAGCAAAGTTATGTAATTATTGTAACAGGAGGAATGAACCAACCCTTTAAGTGAGAATAAAGGCATTGAATTTTGAGGGAACAATAGTCACCAATGTCTCTCAACTTTAAAGACAATAGTTTGACATTCTCAAATACAGAAAAGTGCAGGTAAATGTATCCAAGAGCCCTTCTTTAAAAAAAAAAAAGAAAAGAAAATATTTCACAAACAAATTCAGTCAATCAAAAGATGATTTAAGATGATGTAGTCAAAGGGCTAGTTTAATAGTCAATACAGAAGTCAGGATGGAGCAGTATCTACAGAGATCTGAGAGAAAGAAAGGTGATCTAAGAATATCCCACCAAATTTATTTGGTCTTTAAGCATAAAGACAACAAACAGATGTTCTTAAGCATGCATGAACTCAGGGAATATAACTCCTAGAAGCCATTTTGATACTAAAATCCAGCCAACTGAGGAACAAATGAAAAAAAAGAACTCAGGAGTAGAGAAAGGATTGCAAAATGACTGGTTATGAGCGCTGAATTCAATTAAATATAGAAGTAAGATTACATAACTGTGGGAATTATGTTTACTGAACAGACTATGATTGTTATAAACCTTGAAATTGTAAAAATAATACAACAATGAAAACTAGGAAGAGAGGAAAAAAAGGTGAAAAAAATCTGAGAGTGCTAATTTCCTCATTTTTTATAGTAGAAAGTTAATTGGTATGGTATAAAATTTAAACAAGAAGTTTTAAAAAATATAATCACTGCAAATTCTTACTGAGTTTCATATGCTTTTGTTTTTAACTAGATTGTAAATATCTTACAATATTTAAGATAAATATCTCTTGTGGTTAAAAAAAGTACTTATCTATTATTTGTGCAATCCTTATACTTCTTTACACAATCCTTTCCATTGGATTTCTATTTCTTTTTGTTTTGTAAAAATTGATAGAAAATAGGTGTAGCAACTTACAAAAAATAATGTTATCTCATTTAATAAATCGTATCTATATCTATCACTTATCTAACTATGTCTTTACCTATCTCCACCTTTATATTTAGAGTGTTGTCTAAAAAGCTATTCACCTGATGCTAATGATGATTATTTCTCAGTGCAAAGATGTTAAGTAATGTTCTAACTTTCTTTGTTATACTTGTCATTGTTGTTTGAATTTTAAACAGTGACAGTATGTCACTGTTTAAAAAATCAGTAAAGTCATTTTTATTTGAAAATGTTTAAAAAGGAGTTTCTTTGGGGAGTAGAACTTGGCTAAGGAATAGTTATATATAACGTATTTGGTACTATTGGGGAGTGTGTGTGTGCAAAAATAGTGGCGAGTGTTCTTTTATACAATGAAAAAGAGGAAGGAAGGAAGAAAAATCGATTACACATGGTATAGTTATAAATTAATTTCTAATTTGTCTCATGTCCAAAGAAATATAATTTGAGAGGCAGGGGACATTCAGAGACTGTATCAGATACCTCCTGTGGACCACATAGAGTCCCCTCACCTCACTGATTTCTGGGCTCCACTATTTCACATGGGCACAGCTTTCACTGCCTTGCCTCTTGCCCACACAGTGCCCCTCTGGCCTCTCATCCTAAGTTTCCCTATTGAACTCATCATAGAACCCGATCTTGTCTCCACACACGTACAATCTAAAAGTATGGGGAAATTAACTCCCTGTTGTTAAACTTTGACAAGTGGGGTACAGGATCCAGCAGATAAATTCTTCCTTCTTTCACCCCAGTGGGTGATCTTAAGACCCAGTTTCTCCTGTGGAATTAATCAATCAGTTGCACTTGACAATTGTTACCTCCCTAAGGCATTCTAGAGAATGCTGACCCTCCAGCTCTGTTTCACTCCTTTATCTCTCATGCTCATCCTATGAGATTAAACTCTCCAATAAAGTGGTAGGCCTATACTCTCTGTACTCATTTTCCTGAGGATCTGCTCTCTGGACAAACCAGGTAGAACAGGAACTATTTCTCTACATAATAATGTGAAAATCTAACTCCACTAAAAAGAGGTGGCACTGCAAATTACAGGGCACTTCAAAATGATTTATTTTCCTCTTTAGGGGTTTAGAAAAAGAATTAATGTTTCTCCTTGGGAAATGAGTATTTATGTGCATTGACAGTACACACATCTGATAGAAAAGTTATACTTAGAAATGGGACTCATAAAGAGACAGTCTATGTCTTACTCTCATGAGAATGCATTGAGCAACTTGGAGAGTCACACCCCTCCTCTCTGCCTTGGGGGGCCTCAGTTTCCCATCTACTTCTCTCCCTCTACTCCACAGGTCCCAGTGTTCCAAAGGCGATCACCAACTGTTCTGGAAGAGTCTCCTTTCACCAACCTGCACCTTTATTCAGCCTGTGCTCCAAAGGATGAGGATGGGGGAATGACTTAAACTTGGTATCTATACTGAAGGGAGATCCTGAAGAAGTTAGGGTGAGAGTGACCACAAGAGGAAGGAATGGAGTGTTCAAAATGTGGATGGAGGGTCAGAAGACAAAGGTTATGACAGAAAATTGCTTTTGCAAAAAACAAACAAATAAAAAAACCCACAAGCCGAGGACAGGGAAGTTAAAGTGTTATTTGGAGAAGATCGCTTTGTCCAATGCGTGTGTATTATCTAGGAGATTTATAGAGCACCCTAATGTCTTCAATACTGTAATATGAACTAGCTTTACAGTGATCAAGCAGGGAGAAATGTGACAAGGGAGCATCATATAAAACGGAAAGGTTTTGTGATGAAAAAGAAAAAAATGTCAAAGATCATGTGCATTGACCCTGAGAAGAAAGCCCAGAAGAATTTTCCTTGTTGGGATATCTAGAGAGATGGAGAGGCTGAGACTGTTACTAAGAGTAAGGACTAAGGCATTTCATTAGAAAGTTGACAGTAGAGAAATTTTGTCTTTCCATATTTGAAAGATTTGCCTAAAATTTTGTTTGGCAATAAGAAACCAGAAATCTGATTTGGTTACAACTAAATTCCAAATTGTCAATAGTTAAATTAAGAGGTATAAATCATCTTTTCATAGAAAGTCTGCTTGTATTTTTTTGCAGAAGGATTCACATAGAGCTGCCACATACATTTGCACAGGCCGTACACTGCAGGACATGTAACAATTGATGTGAGTGGTGCCCCCAGGAGTTGTATATGGACAATCCCCACACTGTATGAAGCTGCCCTGCACTTACTTTTGTACTTCTAAACTTTGAAACTTTTTCTCCTTTTTATTGAAAAGCATTTGAGTTAGAGATGTCTTTTAAAAAGACAGTTCTCCAGTGGAACTATTCCAACAGTAATATACACAGTTCAGTGGAAGCACCTCTATCCTAAGGTTCATCTTTACGGCCTTCTGTCCTGACTCTATGCTACTCGAGATTCTTGACCTCTGCATTGATTTTACATGACATAGGATGTGCTTCTAGGGAGGACTTGCCATCAGACTAGTAAACACAGCCTGTTGTTGTATCCTATGTTCCTTAAAGACAGATTCTAGATATGATTCATAGTTCCATATTCTACGTTGCCTTGTACATAGTAAGTACTCAAGGGTTATTTATTGAATGAGTGGTGAGAGGAACTAAATCTACTATTTCCTTTGAATCTTCCCACTGCAATTGAGAAGAGATAACATCCAAAGGCGACATATGAGCATCGACTAACAATTTTCCTAAATAACACAATTTCTTCTTTCAGAAATATTGCTTAAAGCAGATGAAGAACTAAATGAAGATTCTGAAGTGAAGCTGAAAAGAAAGTCTGGCAAAAGAAGCTCCTTCTTTCCTAATCGGCAAGCCACATTCCCATGGGCTGGTGCTGCCCTTCAGGCCAGTCAGTGTTCTGATTGCATGCATTGGAGAAGCTGGTAACTGTGTTTGTGGGTGTGGGGAGGCAGTGAGAGAGACCCCTTGTGGGGTGTCTTAGCCTGATTGCTGGGAGGTGCCTCCAGGGGTAGGACCTAATTCTAGAGAGCTGTTCTTCTTCTTATACCTCTCCATTGTGATGGATGCCTGTTATTTAAACTCTTGGAATGTGAGGAGAGTGTATCTAAAATGAGCATGATGAAATGGAGCATTATTCAATTAGAAAGATGAAGCGTGATTTTGAGAGGCAGAATATAATTACAAGGTTGGAGCATTTCCAGGAGGTTGTGGATGGCACCCCAGCTGACTATAGGAGAAATTCTCTCAGACTGAGCCCGGGCAGATGGTGTTCGTCATCCTCCTTCTCACAAGTGCTGTGGACCCTGGTCTGGCAATGACATAGCACCCCACAGTCTCAGCTGATGCCCAATTGCTGGTGGTCTCAATTTTGTACAGTTATAAAGCTTTAACCTCAAAACACTGGAGAATGCTGAACTCACACTCTTTTTTTTGATCTGCTGTGAGTAGAAATCAGATTGAGTGAATAAATGTCAAGACATATTGGAATCTGTAAAAAGCTATATAAAATTTAGGTATTGTTATTAATATTGAAAAGGTTGTTCATGTTACAATTTCTCTTGCATAAGTTAAATACATTTAGATTCCTCATTAAAACATAACAAACAGGGCCATATATAAAATTTGTAATTATCACATAGCAATTACTCTCCTTCAGAGATAAGCTCTGTCACAATTCTATCAATATAAAATATTTTACATTACTTTAAATAGGATCTCTGTAAACTTAATTCATTGTAAAAGTTTACATTTAAATTCCAAATACTCCAAAGGTACATCCAAATATTGTTTATTTGAAAAAAAAAGAAAGACTCCAGAAGACTTGATAGATTTGAGAGCAATTAGACATGAAAGGAAAGTAACTCTGGTGTCAGCTGAGGAGCAAACAAGGGGAACATGGTGTTTACAGGTTGACCAGTAATCCCAGGAGTGTCTCATGGGGCTGTTCTACCAAGAACATTCCACTATGTGCTTAGAATCCCACTGTACTTCATTTGGAACGGGGTTTACCTGGTCTTCTTTGCTTATCAACTCTTCTCACTCCTTCTGGAGATTTGACTTCAACTTCTGACTTCTTGTATGTACTTAACATTTTGAATCTTGGCTCTCTTTTATTCACTTTAACAATCATTTTTTGAAGGCCTACACCAGTAATTCCGAAACTTTAGCTTGCATCAGAATTACCTAGAGAGCTTATTAAACCAGGCTGCTGGGCTGAAGAGTTTCTCTTTCAACAAGTCGGGAGACACAGTGGGGAGAAGTAAAAGAATTTGCTTTTCTAGCAAGCTCCCAGTGATGCTGATGCTGCCGGCCCAGGGCCCTCACTTTGAGAACCACTGGCCTCCACTGTGCTACGTGTGGTATTTAGGTTAGCACTAATTCTAACAACCTTATAATGTTAGATATTTTTATCCCCATTTTATTAATGAAGAAACTGAGACTCAGAAAAGTTGAAAAGCTTGCTGAAGGGCACACGGCTAATGGGGAGAAACTAGGAGTCTCGCCTAAGACTCTCTTACACCAAAGTCTATTTTCTTTTAAATACATCATACTTTCTTTCTTTTTATTCACAAACCTAAGCCAGACTCCAACTAATATTTTTAAAACTATTTATAAGAAAAGAGAGTAATCGCTATCATTTTTATCTTCCAACTTCTTAGCCCAAGAATCTGCCTCAGTTCATGGGTGAGAAAACTGCCAGCTGCTGCTGCTTAAAACACGTCTCGCTGGCGCTGATGTCCCCCTCGTCAGATTAGCCATGTGACAAGCAATTAAGGAGAGCTATGCCAATCTCTCTCAGCACCTGCAACTCATTATGGAACCAAACAGCACAAGTCCAAGGGTTCCATTTGGAAGAGTGATATGAACAGATAATGCCTGATTTGTCAGGGATCCCCAAGGCCCATGTTCAACCTCCAGTAAGAAAAATGAAGATTTATGCAAAGTCTATCTAATGTTCTCCATATGGGATGCCACAGACAAAAAAAAAAAATCAGCTGAATTCAGTAATAAAATAGCCTTTGCCTTACCAGGCTATAGCATTCTGGGGAGACCATTAACCATTTTTTGCATGTGGAAGAAGACTCATAAAACTTATAGTATTGCAATGCCGTGAGCCAAAAATCTACCTCAACTTTCTAGGAAATGTTTAAATTGTTCATAACCAAAGATGGTCTTTATAACCCATAGCTATATATACTACAATAATCTAGCTGACCATATGAGTGATGGCTGGTGCCAGTAATGTTGATATCACCTGCCATCCCTAGCTGGCTTCCAGCAACTGTAAGCTTCACTCTGCGCCAGCTGGAGCAAGTAAATCCCAACGCAGGTACTGAAGAAACTCTAGATCCCTGTGCTGAGGTTCAGTAATGTGTGATTGATGGAACTTATCCAGTGAGAGAAACATCCAATCCACTTTTATCAATGATAGAGGGTAGTGTTTAGCGTCATGGACATGCTCTTAGATGGTGTAGAGAGTGTTTGGGTTGGATGTTGTGTTTAGCATGCCTAATCTACTTGTATTGAAATTATGTGGCACGTGCCCCTAAAAGAATTATCAAGTTTGTTATTACCAGAAGAAAGGAGATGCATACGGGCAAAAAATTAGACAACCACTACAGATACTTTTAGTATATGAGGAGGAACTATTCTTGCTCCTAGCTGTGGATAGACCTAATCCTGCCCACACCAGCCATCCTTGAGGAAATCTGACCAGAGAAGCTCAAGTGATTCCCTTTATTTTGGTTGAGAGAGGATTGCCTACCCTCACTTATACTCAAAGAAGCTCAATGGAAAGGACTTTGACCGTCCTTAATGGAAGACTACCCTCAATGGAAAGAACCCAGCCTGCCAGCTCACCCAGCACCTGACTAATGGGAAAGTCCTTGTAAACCTAACACCTTCCTTCACACCTGGCAATTACCAGATGATCTGCAAAGATACTGGGGGAACTCACACCTTACTGAAGGGTTGCTAAGTCTGGAGCCATTAGATAAATAAGTAGACAAAGGAAGATTATAAAAATTGCAGTGAGATTCCATCTTGAAGGATGGAAACCAAGACAAATCATCAGAATAAATGTAGCCAACCAGATTAATATGTCCTAGCAAACTCAAACTGCTGCAGCCTCTAATCGTTCCTTTGTGTGGGCATGAGGTAGTAGATACTTATGTAGCTCAGATTAGTCAAGATGAGCAGTATGTCTCATATTTCTCTCTATGTAAGAAAGGGCAGTACCAGAATATCACCTTGAAGTCACAGAGAAATGACTCTTAGATGAGCAATCATATTCTATTTTAGACTCTAAATAAATCTTCACTCCAGAAGAGGGTGTAGAGAGATTTGGAATGACCACATGCCCTTACAGTGTGGGAAATTACTCATTGTTCAAAAATTATAATAAAATCATATATTCTGTGTTTTGAGTGTCCAAAAGTTGAAGCTGTCAGATCCATGAAAGAAGATTGAAGAACAAGAAGATGTTCAGGGATTCAGACTCTAAGGTAACAACAATAACAAAAGAAGCCAGATCCGCAGACCTAATCCAGAATTATATGGATGATTTGGAACCAGGCTTCAGTGTCTGAAAACATGGCCAGAAGTAGCAAGGCAGAGGTTATGCTGATCCAGGCACAATTACACAAGCCTTCTGCTTTTCTGATGATATTTCTTCCGTTTATGGTTGGTCCTAGAGATAAATGCTCTGAAACTGTTTTGTTCACTGAATAAGGTACATTCTGGCTAAGGTCCTAGCCAAGGTGGTCTTCACCAGGCCAACAAGCAGAAAATAGTATTCTATAGCATTGAGGAACACAGGCAAAGGCACAAAGCAGATGCTCAATGCACATTTGTTGGGTGAATGGTGGTATTCAACAGTTAATGGAATATGCGAGTAGATAGTGGGTAGCAGGAATAATAAGAGCTGAGGCTAAGGAGGTAGCTATCCATGGAAGGCACTGCTAAAGAATTTAGACTTTATCCTAAGGATAGAGGAGAGCCACTGAATGGTATTAAGATAAGGTGTGAAATAATTCTATTTACAGTTTAGAAAGTTCTCTCTGGCTACTAGGAAATGAATGAGCATAGAGGCAGGGAGAAATGCTGTAAAACTATTGCAATGATCAAGTTGAGACTTGAGAAAAAGGAAGTAAAAGCAGAAATGGGTCTTCTTTGATTAGATGGCAACTGATTCCTGTAGTAACCTTGGATTCTTACTCAAAAGACTCTATTTTCTGAAAGGTTCAGTCTATCCTTTAACAAATGCAGGGGTATCTGATCAGCAGCCTCCAGCACAGTGCCACAGGCCTGCATCAGGCCTTGTGTGACATGTGCCCCAACAATCACAGGTTTGTTAGAGATGGAGATGGATGTTAATATGGTGACTGTTCTGGAAACTTGGGGAAAGGAGAGAATGCTTACTAAGAAATGTCAAAGTTTAGACTTCTTATTGAGTCCTTGGCTAGGGACAAACCATTCTTGACTTTGTCTTTCTCCACTTCACCATACCCAAGTGAAATAAGAGACTCATAAAGGTTCAGTTGCTGAGTCAGAGTATGCTTCCTTCCTTAGCATCTCCCATCACCCCAACAGTATCGAGGCTCAGTCAGCCATGAAGAAGAAATAGAAATGTAACTGCAAATGTCATTTACATCCTATGACACTGCTGCTTTATTGAAAGTCCTGGTTCATAGGAAAACAAATTTCTCTCACCAATCTGCTCATAGTTCTATCAACAGGCCTTTTATATTCTTTCTTCTGCACCTCTTCTCCCTCTGCCCTCCCTCGTTAGATAGTGCACATCCCTGTTCTGTTCTTAATAACAATAATATTCATCTTTCAAGGCCTAAATGAAGCCTCATGTCCTTGAAGATGCCTTCCTCCAGATAATATACATTCTGAGGGATGGCTTCCTCCTCTGAAGTCCTGCAGCCTACTTCTTGGTACCTACTGGGAAAGAGAGCCATTGTAAGATGCTGAAGCGGAAAAATCATAGCCCTCAGAGTCACTTTCTATTGGAAAGACAGATATGTGGTACAGAGAAAAATGTCCCGCTCCCACTAAAGACACCCCATCTTAATCCCGAGAACCTATGACAATCTTATGTTACATGGCAAGAGGGAATTGAGGTTGCAGATGGAGTTAGAATTGCTAATAAGCTGACCTTAAAATAAGGAGATTATCTTGGATTATCCAAATGAGCCCAGTGTAATCACATGTCCTTTAAAGTGGAAGAGAGAGGCAGAATAAGATGTCAAAGTCCAAGAGATTTGAGATGCTGTGCTGCCGGATTTGAAGACGGGGCCATGAGCTATGAATGAAAGCAGTATTTAGAAACTGAAGAAGTCAAGGAGATGGAGTTTCCCTTAGAGCCTCCAAAGAATGCCACCCTATCGACATCTTATTTTAGTCAAGTGAGACCTATTTTGGACTTCTGTTCTCCAGAACTGTAAGATAATAAATTTGTGTTGCTTTAAGCTACTAAGTTTGTTACAACAGCAATAGGAAACTAATATACCAGATATCCAGCTTAACGCCTAACACCATCTAACTCGATTATTTTTCTAAAATAAAAGGAGAGAGTATATATTAAGCAAATTATCACAAAACATTTTTATACTTAGTATTATCATGCATAAGAATTACTGAATATTCTCAGCCAATGAGAACTAGAGAAACAGAACAAACTGCACAATTCTAGACCAATGAAAATTAACAAACCACCTGGTCTCTACACTCAGCTGAAGAGAACTCTGCTATCTCCAGTGAGTTTATTTTGCAGTGTGTTGTTCACTCTACTGAGACTTCTCTTTTTATGATTTACTTTATGCAATACAGGACAATTTTGACCCATAATGATTGACAAAAGTTGTACAACTGATGACACTAAGTCAGCCACATATATATGTTCATATCCACACACACATGAGAAATGTCCCACTGGAAACTCTTCAAGGAAGTGCTTTCTAGGAAATAGTCCAGAGAACTGATACTAAACAGTAGCAGGCAGAGGGGGTTTGGTCATACATTGACATTATGAAATCTATCAAAAATCCATCCACAACATGGAAGAATTGACCATACTTATAATAAGTGGAAGAAAACATGTGTAAGACATATCATTATTTCAAGGAACTTGAAAAGAACAAAAAACAGAAACAATTGCCCTCATAAAATACTGAGAACGTAGTCCTTCAGGATTATGCTATAAAGACCCACATAGCAGAGGCACTTAAGTCACTCTTTCAGGAAGACATCTCCAGAGCTGAACAGGGCATTCATAAGAATACTCCTGGCAGTGGAAGATAAGTGCTATGATACGTAGAGAGGAACAGGGCACTGTTGGAGCGGGGAGGTGGGTTATTTAGCCAATCTAGAAGAAGAGAGAAGGCTTCCCAAGGGAGGAAAGGGGCCAGTTGAGTCTTGAAGAAAAGTAGGATAGGCCAGGCAGAGAACTACAAGTAGTCAAACAGAGGGAACAGAGTATGCAAAAGCGTAGAGATAAGATTCTTTGGTACTTTGAATATGCTAATTTATACTATCATTTATATTTTTTAGCTTCATCTCAGGTCTCCCCAACCAAATTATTGTTGCAAAATCTGTGCCTTATACCGCTTCACGACTGTAATACTTGCACAACACTTTTCGAGAAGAAACTGGGAAATTATTAGCTGACGCTGTGACTTGCTCTTTCACGGTCTGACCCTGCCTTTGCCTTGGTGGCATTTGCTGATGTTTCCTACTTCCCACTTTGTGCTCCAGCAATGCCACAGGGCAAAGAGAGTTCTCTGGAAATGTCTTGTTCTTTTGTATTTCAGGCTTCACCCTTACTGTTTCCTTTCCAGGGAATTTTCTTTCATCCTTCCACCTTCCTTGTCCACTGAGTGAGCCCCTGGCCCTCCTTCAAAACAAAGTTCACACCTGATCTGAGCTGCCCTCTCTCCACTGCGCTTTCTTTATTCTTTAACTCGCTGCTCCGTTTTTCTTGTTTGCTGCATTGCAATATATTTCCTTTCATATGTGCTTCCCTCCTCCGACTATATTGGAGCTCCTTTAGTTCAAGAACTGTGTTTTATTCATCATCATAACCCCAATACTTGTCATGGTCCCCACCATTTAATTTATTTGTTATTAATTATTATTCATTTATATTATTATTACCTATTAAATATTCAGTAAATACTTTTGGATGTCTTACTATGTCCTAGGCACCAATCTTGGATCATGTGAACAAGATAGACAAGGCCAGAGGTTAGATATGAGTAAAGAAAAATCAAAAATAGGAAGTCAATAGCCACTATAAATAACAACTTCAGATCGTGATGCACACTATAAAGAAGACAGGGTAATACGATAAGTGCTTGTTGAACTGTATTATTGAATTCATGAGAAATTTCAACATGTGATTTGGCACTGAATTTCAAAAAAGTCAAACTCCAAAACCATACCAGCAGCCCTTATTCACGCCTTTATTCACTTCAAATTATTTACATTCCAAAGAGAAACAAAAAGGGACAACAATTTCAAGCTAGAAAGATTCATGAATCGTTCTTCCTTATCTATCTGCTTGCCTCTGGTAAGAAGAAAACAAAAGGGGAAAGTTAAGATAAATATGACACCAAAATTTTAAATTACACAAACTAAATAGGCAATCAGGCAAAGAAAATCTCAGGAATTAGCGGGGGAGTAGAATAGTCATCAGCAGGTATTTATCTAGTGGGACAACCTAAACAGCTTTTAAGAAATTACCTTGAAAAAGATCTTGATTTAACAATGTCAAGGGAATCTCATCCTATTTCAAATGCTCTTCTGAGGCACTCTAAGGCTGGTAGAAAAATACTAAAGCATTAAAAGGAAACAGAAGAATTCACAGGGAGCCAGCATTTTCAATACAGCCGTTATTTATGTCTACAGGAGCAGGTAGTGAGCAGGGAGACTCCTCCCCAACATCTTCCATAGTGGTCTCATAAAGGATGTACTCTGCTTTTCTTTCAGAGGAGAAAGGGGTAGACCAGAAGACAAGAGATATCAGTTCTCTTTAATCCTCCATCACAAACCAGCTGTGTGGTCTCAGATGAGTCTCTAACTTGAAAGCTGTGTGGGCCTCAGTTTCATCATCTGTAAACTGCAACCAGATAATGTCCTTTCCCAAACTAAGAGTCTGTGATTCTAAGCCATTAAGAACTTGGTTTAAGGTAGAAGGTTATTTCTGTTGGTTCAGGGTAGAGTCAAATTCCAGGACTCTAATTTGCATACGTCCTGTATGCAAGGGTTCCCAGGGAGTGAAGATTACCCAATCCAGCTGTCCAGGACAAACAGAACCATCTCATTTGTGCATAGTAAAAGATCAGACTCGATGTTTCTTTTTCTTTAATGAGAATACAGGCAATCCTCCCTTTGCATGGTAGTCCAGGACCATAAAAATGATTGTGTAAGCTGATACTATGCAAAGTAATCTTTAATTTTTAATAGAGAAAATTATAATTTTTCTGTGATCTTTAAAAATGACAAAATATTAAAAACCTTATTATCAGTTATAAATGCATAAAGTGATGAAAAATAGCAAAACATTTATTTAGTACACTGTAATTTAAAACATTAGAGACATTGAAAATTAAAGCATTTTATATCTTTGTAAAAAACTTATCAAGTCTAAAACTTATCAAGTATTCTTTGAACAGTGCTTCCCTTCTTTTTCTCATCATGTAACTTACAATACAGAGTGAGCTTCTTTTCTAGGTCTTGGCAAATTATCATATTCCTTATTAAGTTTGGATCGGCTTCCAACGTTTACCCTTTGCATTTTCAATGTTATGAAATATCTCCAAGAGTTCCTTTAATTTGAACAGTTTTACTGGCATCACTTTCTCTAGTATATCTTCACCCTTTTTATCACAACCACTTTGTGTCAGTAAGTTTGCCTTCACTCAGTTTCTCTGGCTGCGTACGCAGTCTCTCGAAGGATTGCAGTGTCAACACTCCCAAGGTCAACTCTTGGTGCTACAACTCCATTTATGTTCCATTTGAATTTCTCTTCCAGCATTATCACTTCCTCTTTCTTTACTGAACTTTCAACTTTCTGGGCCACTTCTCTCCTTTGATTACCCATTTGTGTAAAAAGGCATGTGGTTTTATCACCGGGAGACAAGGACTCAACATAACTATATGCCTTGCTTTCTGTGCGTGAACTGAATAATAGATGTGTAGCGACCAGATTTTAAAAAAAGTGAATAATCGGCCACTGACCATGATGTGCATCTGTTATTTACTTAGTGATTTGAACATTGAAGAGCTACCAGCAGTTTGTTCTGCATGTAATTATTCACAGTTAATATACTGCAGTAACTAAGATCTGAACTGTATTTTCAGGACTGGTGTTACTTAACACCAGTTGCGGTTACTGTAAGCCATGCCCATCAGAACTGTGCAAAGCAAGACCTGTACAACCATATCAGCTTTTTGCTTTCCTCTTGCCAATCTAGATAAGGTCATCTCAAGAAGTCCTTTTCTTATCTATCTGTCCTTATTCTTCTTAATCATCTCTTTTTTTTTTTCAGTACTTCAAAGTTACTACAGAAAAATCTCTCTTTCAATTAATCTCCTCTCCTCTCCCATATTCTTCCAAACCAAACCAAGCAAACAAAAAGATGACCTTAATCGTATCTTATAAAAATGATCTTAATCATATCTTTATAAAAATAAAAAAATCATATCTCTACTTCTACCCAGGAGAGAAATACTTGAATCAAAGAAAAGGGAAGTCAGGGCTGGCCAGGCGGCACAAGCAGTTAAGTGCGCGTGCTCCACTGCGGTGGCCCGGGGTTCACCGTTTCGGATCCCGGCGTGCACTGACGCACTGCTTGGCAAGCCATGCTGTGGTGGCATCCCATATAAAGTGGAGGAAGGTGGGCACGGATGTTAGCTCAGGGCCAGTCTTCCTCAGCGGAAAAAGAGGAGGATTGGCAGATGTTAGCACAGGGCTGATCTACCTCACAAAAAAAAAAAAAAAAAGAAAAGAATAAGTAAGTCACATGGTAACTATAAAAATAAGAGAAATATCTCTGACCTCCAAGCTCCTTGAAGACTCTCCTAAGTCCTTTCAGAATTTTTAAAAAGTCTGCATCTATTTCCCAATTCGATTTTAATTAAATTTACTCTTCTCAAGAACCAACATTGAGGATTTTAGTATGTTGCAAATATGCGATCTTTCAGCTACTCTGTGAATTCGATGGACTCAGTGGATAGGCCAGGGGACCTCACTGTTATTTATAACATTGTTATAGTCACCAAGCACCAAAATCCAAGTTACAAATGAACTTTCAGAGCACAACCCAGCAGAAAGTGGAGGGCTTCTCTAAAATCACAATAGCAAGAGGGTGTTTCCCTGTAGAAACAAGATACATATTCTTCTAAGACACTAAGAAGACCATATTTATTTTTACTCATTCTTTAAATTTTAATTTTTCCTTTATAAAATAAGGTGGTTTTTTTTCTCTTTCTTTCTCTCACTGAGATTTAGCATAAGATGACAACCTGTTTGTTCATCTTTGTGTATATAACCTCCTCTCCCAACTTTCAGAGGCCGTATTCCATACAAGAGAGAGTGACTAGAAAGACTTTCAGAATGTTCATGGATCACTTTAAATGTTCATTAAAAGCATACAATTTTGGTATATGATTTCATGAAAGAGGTGTTCTGAGAGAATAATTCTGTCCAAGTTACCCATTTCATGGTAGCTGAAATATGAGCTTAAGTGATAATGATTTCTGAAGGCATCCCAGGCAAAGCATCTGAAGTCATATTTCCAATTGCCTAATACAGACCAGGATTCAAGAAGGCAGCCAGCGAGTCTCCCAGACCTTCAACTTTCTGAATCATTAAGTTCCCAGCCAACCTCATAATGATTCCAATCTGCCCTAATGATGATGGAGGAAGAGGGAAAGTCCAAATCGTCATTCACCTAGAAGAATCCAGGAGAATGAAAATAATCTGAGATTCTCACAGGGCACTGAATTTGAGGAAAAAGATGAAAAAGAGAAATGTTGTCACCATTCCTCACGGGTAGAGATGGGACTGTTCTGGCTGGGAGGGGGAACATATGAGTTAGAATAAAGCTAAATAGAAGTTTCATGAACACTAGTAGGATCTCTCATGTAGGCATGGTTTCCCATTCCAGGGCTGAGCTAAGACAAAAAGAACCAAGCCAGTTTCGTAGGCCTAGAATAGCAAGCAGGGACTAGACGCTAGAATGTCAAAGCACTCCTGAACAAGCTGAACTGAACTCTGATGCAGGGGCTATATGGTTATTATCTTTTCAACATTAAATTTATCTGTCAGGTTTAGACAACTCTGGGAGTTCGTGAGGTGGTCCTATCAAAGGATGCTAGCAATCTCTAGGTAAACACCACCATGACTAAAGCAGAGACAGAAATCAGAGATCCCCCTCTTATTGCACAGAGGAAGAGACATACTTCGCACCACTGTAGTTCTGGTCCACATGCTCACTCTTCCCTCCTCCCACCCTTCAGCCATGGCCAGTCTAGACTGGAACCAGGCCTGAACTGGAATTCAAACAAAATAATACTGAATTCTAAGCCAACATCCAATGATCTAGCTAGATTCTTCTCTATGTCTACTTATCTCTTTTTCTAAGATTGCTAGTATGCTCACAAAAGGTTCCAAATTTGTACTTTATTTTCTTCTGAATTATTCATCACCTTTTTCTAGTATAGCTGGACTGTAACACATTAGAATTATATCTTGAATTCTTTTCTCCTTATTTCCCATTTCCTCCAGAGAAAGGTGTTTCTCTTTAGCCTCTGAGCATACCTGTCAAAGAGCAGCTTTCAATGATAAGAATAATTGTTTAATATACTCCTCTAAAGAGAGTCTGCAATTCCCCAGAAAATAAAATTCTACATCATAGGAAGCTACAGAAGACACAGTGAAATTAGTTTGAACCAAGGCCTAAGGCAAGGAGGAAAAAAATGTTTTTACTAACTTTTGTTTTCATTCTTTATTTAATATTTATTACCAGATGTTAGTATGGGGCACTCACCTCCCACCAGGCAGTCAGTATGTGAAGGTAGGGCATTTGATGCAGTGAGAACATCCACACTCTTTTATCTATGATATTCATTCAAACTAGTCCTGTTTCTACACTTGGTGACATGCTCTACTGGCAAGGGCAAGGAAAATACTCATAATTTGTTAAGAATGCCCTTCAGTTCTTCCCCTCGACTCCCCCATTTATATACAGGTATATATCGTATACATATGTACCTTATGTGTAACATACACACGTCTCTGCGTGGCCTCCAATAGACCACTCATCCCCCTGCATGTGCTTAACAACTATGATATGTATAATACTATACTGCATGTAATGTGGGAAGTATAAAAGAAGTATAAGTGGTTCTTCTCTACATGGGGCTTAAAACCTAAATGAGGAGACAAGTAATATTTAAGTGTATAAGACAATAACACTTGCTCTCTGTATTGGAAAAACCTACAGTTCTCCTTCCTATGTGTCTCCTTTACTACTCATATAGAATACTTCACTTCTGACACTTCTGGTCACCAACTGTGCAGGGATTTTTCCCCCACCAAGCAATTTTCAATGACAATACCTGGGTGTCCTGCAATTTAACTCAATTCTGACACTATCAACTTGGAGATAGTGTCATATCCCACAAGTTAAGGGCTCAGTCCCACAAGACTCCCACCCCACTTCAGATGTCAATCACAAGTAATAGGTCCCCAGCTTACCCATGACTTGGTCCAACTTGGCTATAAATCAGAGGTTCCCACAACTTCCTCCTTGGGTTTGGTTAATTTGCTAGAGTGGCTCACAGAACTCAGGAAAACACTTGTGTTTACCAGTTCATTAAAGGATATGATAAAGGATACCGATGAGCAGCCAGATGAAGAAATACATAAGGCAAGATCTGGGAGGGTCCTGAACACAGGAGCTTCTGTCCCTGTGAAGTTGGGGTGAGTCACTCTCCCCATACATGGATGTGTTCACTGACCTGGAAGCTCACTGAATCCCTAATATTGGGATTTTTATGGAAGATTCCTCTCGTAGGCATGATCAATTGTTAAATCCATTTCCAGTCCTCTCCTCTCTCTGGAGAAGTTATGATAGGGGGAAGCCAGGCTGAAAATTCAAAGCTTCTAATTATGGCTTGGTCTTTCTGGTGAAGCCATTGAAGAGCCCACTCAGAATCTCCTCATTAGAATAAAATGTGCTCCTAGTGCTCTTACCACTGAGGAATTTACAAGGATTTTAGGAATCGTTTGCCAGGAATCGGGGGCAGAAGCCGATGTATATATTTTCCATTATCTCACACTGTCAAATATTTATTAGTGGTAAATTTGTCTGGGTCTTAAGAATTAATCTGCTATATTTGTAGGGGAAACACAGTGTGAGATGTTGCTCAGTTTGCCCTGATAAGAGAAAAGTGAGTTAAGAAAACCTGTTTCCCAAAAGACCACTTTGACCAAAACAGCCAGAAGAATATCAAATCTTGTTTGGCTCTTGTTTCATAGTACACCGACCCTCAAAGAATTACACTGGCTTAAGGTTTTAAAACACTAAGCTGACTGAGGAAATGACAGCAGTCAGTTTGCAACCCCTGAACTAAATCATTTTTTACATTTACATTAAATGAATTTTTTACATTTACTGACATGGATGATTTGATTTTCTAAGTCCAGTTTACCAAGGTTTGGGAATTCCAGTGAACTTGTAGTGCAGAGTATCTGGGACCACAGCTGAAATCTACTTAGAGCCTTTATTTGCCATGTGTTAGCCTCTGTCTAATTCACCTGTATGGGCCATGGTTCTTCCACATCAACTCTCTAGAATCTAAAGGTACTAAGGAAAAGTCTGTGGACATCAAAATATTTATATCTTAATTAGAGTTGACTCTCAACTGCCTATCTACTCTATGTTTTGTGGGCCTATTTCAAGATCAGTAGCCTCCAAACCCCCTAAAAGTGCATCTCTATACTTAGTGGATGAATGCTTATAAGATTAGTTTGAATGCAAACGAATTTTATTATTTATTTATGCAAAGTTCAGCTGGATGACATTTTGAAAGAGTTAACAAGGCAATCAATAAAACACACAGTGACTTTTGGATAATCTGTGCTACTTCTCTGAAAAAGAAATAGAGGAATGGTTATTCTCTAATGAGTAGGAAGTGGAAGGGACATCCTTTTAACCCAAATAGGCCCCAATATTTATTCTTTTTTTGTGTGTGCGTGTGAGGAAGATCAGTGCTGAGCTAACATCCGTGCTAATCCTCCTCTTTTTGCTGAGGAAGACCGGCTCTGAGCTAACATCTATTGCCAATCTTCCTCCTTTTTTCCCCCAAAGCCCCAGTAGATAGTTGTATGTCATAGCTGCACATCCTTCTAGTTGCTGTATGTGGGACGCAGCCTCAGCATGGCAGGAGAAGCAGTGCGTCGGTGCGCGCCCGGGATCCGAACCCGGGCCACCAGCAGCGGAGCGCACGCACTTAACCTCTAAGCCACGGGGCCGGTCACTCAATATTTATTCTTTAGAGACCAGAAAATGATGACCAGCAGACTGTAAGACATAATTCTCAACCTTGGCTGCCCACTAAAATCATCTGAGGAGCTTTTTTAAAATAACCATGCCTTGGCTACGCCACCAGCAGAGATTTTTATTTAATTGGTCTGGGGTGGGGTCCAGATATCATCATTTGTCCAAAGCTCTTCAAGTGATTCCAATGCACAGCCAAGGTTGACAATCACCACTATTCTAAGAGGAGACCTCTGAGAGAACACCCATTTTCTCAATACCTTCAAATACCTTGTAGGTGATCTTGCTAAGGCCCCTCCATTCTGGTAGCTAGATAGGAGTTTATTTTACAGTTGCTTTCCTCCAAAAAAGACAAATTTTCCATTCTGGAGTACTATAACAAGCTCTTCGATTTTAGCCCTTCCTTGGCTCAAGTCTTGGAAAAGGCCTACAGGGCTTGCAAAATCTAGTCATCACTCTCCAAGTGAGGCAACACATTTCTTATGCAAGTGAGTTAACCTAAATAACAATTATTAGCCACAAATGTGACAACTCCGGTAAATAGTGTACTTCCTTTTATCTTGGTTTTTCAAAGAGATCTTCAGGGCAGAAAAACTGCACTCTTGATTTTGCATTACTTGGCAACTAGCAATCTGGGGCCTGAAATGCCAAACAACAGTCTTTTGGGGTCTCGGTTAACTTTGTTCTAAACTTTACACAGCTAATTAGAAGTGTTCAAAGGCCCTCATTTTGAACCACTTAGTTGATGAGAAATGCGTGCTTAATGGGCATCCTCAAAGACACTTTAATGAATCTAGAAGGAAAGCAAAGCAAATTGATTATTATGCAATGACTTGCAAGAGCTCCTTGCAACCTGCTTGTAAATAGCAGAGCACAGAAGTAACCAGGACATGGATGTTGGCAGCTCAGATTACACCAATTGAGTGTAATGATCAAGCTTATTTAAAAATTAAATTTAAAAATTAAATCTTTGTGGGCTAGAAGAAAATATTCCAAGTTAATATCATTCAAATAGTGCTTTGAAAAATCTTAACCCCCATGAGGTACTTAAACTCCTTCGGAAGAGTGAGGGGGCAAGAATTAGGAGCTATTTGGTTTCTTTGGCTGAGAAGATTTGAAAGGTGTCCCACCCCTAAGAATTCTGTGGCCTCCACATCCAAGGTGATTATACTAATCAGTGGTAGTTGAGCTGAGCTCCATCTAAATCAATGTAGCAGATTTTTTGTTTAATTAATTATGGTTTACATTTATATTAGGAGTGTGGGGGAAAAATAACAAAGTAGGTACCACCTTGATAATTTCCTAAAGGCAATTTGTTATACTACTTTCATAACCCTCAGATCATTGGGCTAGGATTCCTGTTATCTCCTCTTCCACGCTTCATGAAGTCAGGAGAAGGGAAGCAGATATCACTTACACCTAGAGGAGACAGATTTACTTAAAACAAAACTCCACTCTTCCCAACACATACCTTTCTTTCCTGCCTTTGTCCCCCTCAGCACCTCCCATGTGGATACATTTCCACATTGCCTTTCATCAGGAGGGCCTATTAAAACACATTGCTAGGTCCCATCTCCCAGTTTCTGATTCAGTAGACATGGCGAGAGGTCTGATAATTTGCATTTCTAACATGTTTTCAGGTGATGCTGATGCTGCTGGTCCAGAGACAACACTTTGAGAATCACTGCTCTAGATGTTCGTTTATTCCTGGCAAATTGCTACTATTGTCTGAGCATGCCCCGTGTCTTTAGACTGCAGGTCCACCCCTCTCCACAAACCCAATATTAACAAGAAAAGACTCCTGACACGATCACCCCATTCATAGGCTCCATCCTAAACCATTCCCTTCAACTCATCTCATACTCCATTTCTAGACCTGTTCCTAATTTGCTGTTTCATGATGCTTGGCACTGAAACAATTCCCCAGGTCTGAGCTATGGGCTTCCCTCCTTCATGGACAACTCTGATGACACTGCTTGCAGTGCCTGTGGGCAACACCTCACAAAGCCCACCCAAGGCCCTTGGGCCTTTTATACTGGCACACGCCTTTAGGGTGTGGGGGTGTGTGTGTGTGTATGTGTAAGATGATATGCCCTTTTATAGTATATGCTAGAAAACAGAGCATAATAGAATGTCAGCATGGGGAAAATACTAAATTATAAAGATATTATTATAAATTATAAAGATGCTAAATTATTTACTGTATCCAGTCTCCAAATTTTTAATTCTTTCTGGAATAAATGGGAATTTTGAAAGCAGATTTTATCTGTTTATAGACTTTAAAAGGTCCCTATTCCACAGCACTGCCCCCCTTTCCTAAAGACCGTTTGGCTGCTGAGGGATTATGTCCTAATCTTAGTTTTGACCCATTTGTTCCTTCCCTATCAAGTGGACTCCCTTTGCTTTTTTTGGGTGAGATGAGAAATGAGAGCATCTACCACTGGTCTCTTTAAGAAGGGATTTCATTCTTTTAACTAAAAGACACCTATTCCTCTTCCTGCAGGACTACCACACCAGTCAATGAAGTCAGGATTCTGTCTTCTAACGGTCTCAGCCTGCCTCAGTCACTTACCAACTGCCTTCCATTTGCTGCCTCCACAGCTTTTAACAGCCCAGTTCCAGGCCGTCTCATTAGAGCCCACCACAGGAATTCAGCATTGGGTGGCCTGAGAGTCAAGGGACTTACTTCTTTATGATTGCTGGGCATGAGCATTTTCCTGGGCACCTTAATACTGACTCTGTTTGGGTCACTTTTATTATTTCTGCAGTAATAAAAGACTGCCAATCAAAATGGTCCCACTTACTTAAAATGTCCCAGTCCAGGCATGTGATTCAGTTATGCCCTAAGTTGTCATGAGCCTGGAAGTGGAGAACCCCAGTGTGAGCTGGACTTCGCATTGAAGTAGCGGTGTTGACGGCCACTACAGCCCCATTGAGGGCCATGATGAGCGGGCATAGGAATCTGGGAGGTAAAATTAAATTATTATGCAAATAACAGAAGGGATTTAGGGAAACAATGTCTCCCTATTCTTTTTTTTTCCTTCTGTGACGTATTTCCACTCTTTTAGGCTAAGAACTCAGCTGTTTCCCTCGGCTACACAGAACTTCCTCCAACTCCACCAGTCGGAGTCCCCTTTCTCTCGCTGTCCTGGGTCAGGCTCCTACCGTCTTTCTTCTGGACCCTTAGGGTTGCCTCCTAACGCACATTCCTGACGTCGATGTCCTCCCACCTCCAGCTTCTCTCCGCTCACTTATCCTTCACGCTACCCCGAGGGTGATCGTTCTAAAATAAGAGTACTCTGCTTGGGAACTTAATGCTTATAAAGACTTTTGGACAAATTCTAAGTCCATGGGCATTTTACGCACAGCCCTTCAGAACCTGGAAGTAGCCTTGCTTTTCACCCCATGTCCTGCCACTATCACTCTTCCGTGAACACCTCATCAGTCACACCAGGTCTTCGGCTTCATCTCATGCCAGTCTTCCCTTGCTCTCTGTACTAGGCCCTTTGACCTTTAAATGCCTCCAATGGCAAATGGCTTTCCCACCTGCAGCTTCACATGGGTGGCATATGTGGTTTCACCTGACTGAAATGTCCCTCTCCAACTTCTCACCTGGTTAATTCCTAACTCCTAGTCATCTTTCAATTATATCTCAATTATCATTTCTCAGGCAAGTTTTGCATAAGCACAGATATAGAGGAGAGAAAACAAAATGGATATATGTTAATTATGATAAATCTGGTTTTGGCTAGAGTTCCTCAACCTTTTTTCTTCATTAGCACAAAGGTTTCTGCTTAATTAAAACAAGCTTTTTAGTTATGTGCATTTCCCTTACTCAGTGGTAGATGTAAATCTACTGTCTCAGACCTTAACTCCTGATTCAAGAAAGCTTATGGAGGGTTTTATAAAACAATACTCATTAGTGTAGTGAATTCTGACGCATTTCATTTGGAAGGAACGTTCTTGAGACTTTTGAGTCATGGTTAACAATAAGAAAGGTGCATCACTTCTGGTTATGAGGGTTGGGAAATCTCAAATGCCAGATTAAAGATTTTGGATCGGTGGGCAAATTTTGGTTAAATTTAGCTGGAATTAAAATAACTAGTTGCTTTAAAAGAATGCAAGTGTGCAATCCCAATAATTATACCCAGAGTGCTAAAATACAATGCAAAATTGATCATAAAACAAATATCAGTCGTCTTTGAGAAATGATGGAATAATGATACATATGAGTAGCCCATAGGTGCGTAATTGTGGTCCAGGTTTTCATAGTTGGGAAAGGTCACTTTAGGAGTTAGGGGGACAGTTTAATGCAATGGTTGATAATTCCTGCCAGATTTCTGCCAAAAGAAGCAGTTATCATGAGGCACCAGCACAGGTTCACAAAGAACAAACTATGCTGAACTAACCTAATTTACCTTTTAGAAAAGGTCAATACATCAAGAAAAATACCACATATCTAACACAAATGGGTTACAGATTGACATTTCTCATTTGCTCCTGAGATCCTCAGGCATGGGTTAGTAAAGCTTTTTTCCCAAACTCTAATGCATCTTTTGGTAATTAGCATTAGTATTGCAAAAAGCTCAATAACGATGATTCATCCCTTATAAATATATGCCATATTAATATCACTTAATAATTTACACGATTACTTTATAATTACTTATAATTTGTTATAAGCATCTATTTACAAAATGAATTCACTGGTATGAGAACATGCTTTCTTGCATTTGGGCTTTAAATGCATTGGGATTCTTCCATCTAAAACTATATTTTTATGTGCATAAAATATTCCAAGTTATTTGGGGACGGTTATAGAAATGACCATATTTCTTGAAAATGTTGCAAAATTAAGACTATAAATATGCTCTTAGTAGGAAAGGTCCTCATCAAAGCTGGATATCAGTGATGCTTGTCTTCTGTTATGGCTATCTCCCTGCCCTGCATAATGTTCCCCCTCCTTTCATTCCCAGCAGCACTAACCACATACTCCCCAATGTCCTCATGATATCTTTACCTTCTTCTAAGCCCAGCTATCTAAATCAACCCACAGGAAAAATTCTGAAACTGGTTATTTATGCCCAATGAACCTGGAGTTTTGCCAGGTTCTTTGAATATAGTTTCTGCCTTCAAAGACCCTGCAGCCTAGTTTAGAATTTATCACATTTCACCAATTTCACATTTTTTCACATTCTAACATCTTTAATATCTACATGCATCTTTCAATAAATAACATTTTAGTTTCCATAAATTATGGTAAATGTAAGCAATGTGGACAAACTACATAGAGTGGGAAATGATTAATTTCATCTAGAAGGTGTGTAGAGGAGATGGTAGAATGACAAATGAGGAAGAGAGAGCAAAGAAAGATTTCCAAGAAGAATGTGATGTCTAAGTCTTAGCTTTAATTGGGGAGGGGAAGGTCATTGCCCTTGTGAAAGTATTTCAGACTCCAGGGTAGAATTTGGCAACTGATGGATTTTTCCATGACTCCTGAAATCCTTTCACACAAAATCAAGCAGGTAACAGTATACTAATGTGAATATAAACAAGGCAGGGCTGCTACCACAGCCTACCTGAACCGCTGACTGTTAAAGGAGCTGAAGCTGCTAGCACGGGAGGCAGAAATTATCAACAATAATAAAAATAGTAACAAAGAGTTTCAAACTAGTTTGCATATTAATTTGCATATTTATTATACATATTTATTGCCACTGTCATTTAATTAATTAATATTAATAATAATGACTAGGAAGGCATACTCTGTACCAAATATTTTATGTTCATTGTTTCAATGCTCACAACAATCTTGTAGATGTTTTTATCCCCATTTTAAAGATAAGGAAAAAGATACTCAGAGAGGTCAAGTCTCTCATCCAATATCATACAGCTATGAAGTAGAGAAACTAGAATTTAATACTTTTATTCAAAATTCTGGCTTGTTTCTTTATGTCATGATGCCTAGCTTCTTCTCCTTACCTAAAATATTCTCCAAGGTCCTTCTGTTGGAAGTTCAGTAAAGGAAAACTCCGAAGGATATTGCTCTGTTTCCATAGAGCCATCCTGAACTGAAAGTGCCTTTGTCACAGCCTGAAATAATGGCCATCTACGATCATCATTCTGTGCGGGCTAAGGTGGCCACTCTCAACATAGCAGTTCTTTCTGTTCCAGGCTATTTCTTTCAACTCATTAGTTTCAGTGTTATATGCCTGTTTGTTCACCAATTCACCCTCCCTGAACCGTAAAAATTTGATGATATCTAGGAGAGCTAGATAACCAAGTTTCTACTTCCCTCTTCGACCTACCCAAGATCACTTCCAGAAGCCAAAATGTTGGGTCAGTCTTACAAGTTAGTAATATAAACTGTTGTTTAGGGAATCTTTATTCAAAAGCATCTTCCTGTTCCGTATCACCAGTCCCCAGGAATTATCAATGATCAACGATTTCTCATAATAGAGCTCTTACCACATTGTATTTCAATTACATCTCTGCTTAACTTCTTCCCATGAGAGAGTTAGCCCCATTAGTACAGAGGCGGAGACTTATTTATCTTTGTAATCCCAAAGCCCAGCACTGTGTCTGACCCCCAGTGGATACTCATTCAACATGTATAGAATGACAGAATGAGTGAGAGTATGAGTGAATTCATTCAGACATTCAGACTTCAACGAACACCTCCAATGATCTATGCAATTGGCCTGACAATGGAGGACAACAAGGAATACGACAATTTGAGCTCCTGCCCTCTTAGGGCCTACATTTTAGTGGAGCAAATAAATAGTAAGCAAATAAGTAAACAAACTATATATTTTCAGATAACAATAATGGCTTACTTTAATAGAGCACTTACCATGCTCCAACTAAAAATATATTCAGGCAAACTAGAATCTGAGGCAAAGCCCAGCTAAAGAGAATTCTGAAGAAGCATGGACTTCAAACAGAAGAAAAGTGATCACAGGTAGAAAGCTTGAAATACAAGAAGAAATGAAAAGCAAACAAGTGATTAAAATTGTAGATAAATCTAAATGAATGTTGACATAAATCAATAATGATAAAATGTTGTGGTAACAGCCAAATTAAAAATAAAATGTACAATAATGACAGCAAAAAATAATTAAATACCTTTGGAAGGTAGCACATTAAGCGTTATCCACTAGATCTATTTCTCCCAACATTAGAAGGTACAATATCAAGAAAGTTCTAGGGGTCAAGAGAACTGAAAGGATAGGGACATTGAAAAACAACCTAAGAATTGTCACAAAATGGCACCCTAAAAATCATTTACTCCAACGCCTTCTTTTTACAGGGTGGGAAAGTGAGGGCCAGAGAGGAAAAAAAAAAAAGCAACTTAGCTTCCCTCTGTGGCTTAGCCTGAGGGGATGGAGTGGGGTTAGTGCGCTCACTTTCTATGTCGCCACACCTTTACAATTGGACCAAGAGTCAATAACCCCAAACTCACTTGGAAAACTGCATTTCAAACTCATCATTTATTTTCAAAACTTCAGAAAGCTAAAATTCAAGAGCAGTGCTTTCATTTAATCCCCTTTGTTCTTTCAGCTTTCAGCTCTCATTTGTACAAGCGAAAGTGAAAATTGCTAATAAAGCTATGGCTTAGAGGATGCTTATGTTACTTCCTTATTTTATATCTCCTGAGTGTCAAAGAAGATAGCCCCACAGGGAGAGAGTCACAGAGAAATGACTTGACTTTTCAAATTCTCCCCACCCTCATCTTACCGTCTCCCCTAAACTGTCTCAACTTCCCCAAACAATATTGAATATGCACCAGCAGCAGATCTGCAAATCATACTTCACACAAAAACTGAACCTTGTTCCCTCACAGATTCTAGCTTTCTAATTATTTTTAAAGAGTATTAAACATTAAGCAGCCGTATCTGAGGAAGTGATTCCTTTAACTTTAGAAGAAGAAATACATTGAACATTTTCTTAACCTTTAAAACATGTCAAGGGCATAAAGCAAAATATACCAAGTTGCCTCTAGGAGAAAAGAACACTTTTTTAACACAAATGCTTTGGCAATTTTGTAGGCAAGAGGTCATTTTCTGCAGAAAGGTTCAGAATGGGTACATTTCCTTTAACGTGTTTTACAAAAAATAACTTACTTTTCATGCTGGGTGGCTGACAATTCAAGGTCTGAGAAAAACAAAATAAAAACAGAACTAAGACAAGATTATTTTAAAGATTCCCAATAAGGGTTGTTGAACTCTCAAAAAATAAAAACAGCAATGCACTACCAGCAGCGTTTGGAGCATTAAACATTGCCTTGATCTAGGAAAATAGTTAGATTTTCTTTTTCATATCTCTTGAATTTTTAGCCACTTTGGACAGCACACCTCTAATATCATGAAGACTGCCGGCCTCTGAACACACACTGGATAAGCCCCTCTTTAGACCAAATAGTTCCTCTTCCTAAAGTTATTTCTTTAGAATCATAGAAGGTGACAAATGAAAACTGAGATAACTAGATACTGATCTAATAGCTTCCTTTGCAGATAAGGAAACAGAAAGGAGGAAAGATTTGCCTCAGGTCGTGCTCTCAGCTAGTTGAGGAACCCAAGCTGGAACCTTGCTTTCTTGAGACTCAGTGTGATGGTCTTTTCACCATCACCACTTGGGCCACAATTTTTTAAAAGCTGTACTCAAAAACCAGGGCAAACTCCGTCTGTTTTTGAGACACAATATACTTTTCTTTCTTTCTTTTAATTCCCTTTTTTTCTCTCATTTAGAAAATGGTTCACAAAATCTTCTCTGCTTTCTTGACATTCAAGGATTTTTGAATAGATTTGCTACATTTTTATTTTAAAACGTGGAGGAGAAAAAAAAAAATCACCTTTGGAAAAAAAAAAATACCCAAAACAAAACAAAAACATTTAAACTAAGAGAATAGGAGAATAGGATAGGAACAGTGGAAAATAAAATGAATATAGGTGGCTACATTTTTGCTACAATAAAACATTTTAAGAGCCAAATGGCAGCTTCTCCATAGCAGGTTTATTATAAAGACACAACCTCATCCTAAACAGCTTTCAGATTCAGCCGTGAAGCAAAGACCTTCTCCCTTAATAAAGGACAATTGAGGTTGAATATATTTAAGTTGCAGTTACCTCAGAACACAGAAAGTGGTACATTAGGCTCATTAACTCATAGGAAAAAAAAAGTGGGTAAGGCAGTTCCATAAAACAAGACAATCCAAATGTGAGATAAAAGTGATTAAATGATATCTCCAAGTTGGACACTAAAATATGATGCTGCTGTGAGTCTTACTTTTAGTAGTTGGCAATGGTGTGTGATAATTCGAGACTATTCCCTGCAATGATTTTTTTTTTGTGGTTTTGGACCCTTGTGCAAGGATTTCTAGTTAATTTAGTCAGGATTTTATTGGAACCAGTTCTCAGGTGGGAAAAGAAAAAGTCCATTTTTATCTAGTGTTCCATTCTGAGAGTTATCCTACTTCAAACTGGCTTTAGTGGAAATCTAGAAATTTTAAGATTGCATCTATACGTGAGTCAGTCTAAAACCCAAGAGAGTATAAATGAATAATTTTTGAATATTTTTCCCTTTAAACATCTAGATAACTGAAGCAAGGGATATCAGAAGTTAAATTAGTCAGGCAATTGCTTCCATTTTCTGTTTAACTTGGTTGTGTAGACATGTCCTGAGTGTACTTTGATGGACTGTGCAAATATCTGAATATTCTAATATTCGTGTGTACCCTAACAACAGTATTTTAAAAACTGTGACCACCTTTGAAACATTCAAACATACTCTGAATTCATGAAAGGAGTTGAGATACCAGGAAAAGAACCCTGTAAGTGGGAATCAATAGCCTTGTTCTTGTTTTGGCTCTGCTGTAGTTAGCTCTGAGACGGTATTAACCTGTGTTCACTACATTGTGTTGCAGTAGTCTATAACCTCCAGATCTCAATGGCTTACAGCACATGTTCATTTCTTGCTTGTGTTTTATGTCAGATGAGGGTTGACTGCAACGCTGTTCCATGCCTTCTTCATTCTGAGACCCAGGCTTAAGGAAAAGTCTCTATCTGGGAATGCAATTCTTGTGGCAGCAGCAAAACAGAGTAAGTCACATGACTAAGCTTGATTTGAGAGAAGTAGAATGTGTAATTCTCTCATAGGAGAGCAACGATAACTGAGAAAGACATACTATCTACCACAGATCATTACAAATATACACTTCCTTCCCTCATGTACCCAAAATACATTCATTTTCCCTTGGAAAAAAGTCATAAAATGCCCATGTAATTATAGCATAAGACAAATTTCTGGGACTTCTTGAAAGTACCTACAGTCCAATCTAGATGTGGCTCCTCTTGGTCTGGAAACCTATGAACTAAAAAGACAAGTTATATGCCCCTCATTCATCCAATAAACAATGGTTGAAGAGGGGTAGAATTCTTGTAATAAACAATCCCATCCAGAAAGGAGAATTGGAGGCACCCAGAATCACCAGCTACAGCAAATCTGAAATCCTCCTGGGCAGATGTTCCAAGGGCCCACTACCCTAGGGCTGGGGAATGATCTTTAGTTAGACTCCAGTTGTATTTCTTGGCTCTGCCCTCTGGGAACCCCTTATTTCCCATTGTCCTTCTTCACCCCGTATGAAGAAAACACCAAAGCTCCCTTAAGGGGGTTGAAAAGCTGTCTCAGTCTGCTCTCTATTTGTAGAAGTTTGAAGCCCTAAAGATCACGTTAAGTCTTGAATATTTACAGACTATTTTAATCCAAGCTGGGGATTCTCTTGGTGTTATAACCCTCTCAAAACTCAAGTTGGCTTTTTATTCATTTGAGTCTATTCAGCTCTAAGTGCAAAGAGCCACCCTCATCATTATTTTCCAGACTGGCCTCTTCATCTTTCTCAAGACTTAATTTCAGACATGAGCTTATCCAGCTTCTGCCATAGAGCATATCCTTAGTCTTTTTCCATAAGCTATGAAAATATTTACTAGGCATCACATAGATAAGCAAAAACACCAATGGCCTCACCCTTGATTTGTTCTTTGCCTCTTGTCTGAGTATTAATTGGATCTTGCTGCTCAAAGCATTTTTCAATATTATTTTAGTAATTGATGACGGGAAACAGTTCCATCTTTTAACACTGATGAATAAAAAATATTAGGAATATTCTTCAAATGCAATCATTACCTTTTTATATAATTTGTAAAATATATAATGATATAAAATTCTAGTATAAATTCAGTACATTAATTTATACTTTATTCATCATCATGGAATCACACATACATGTGCAAAGTATAATTTATTCTTTCTGCAGAATATGCTTGATGAGAACATGGACTTGAGAACACGTTTCATTAACTCCACAGACTCACAGAGGCCAATGGTGCACATTTTAGGATCCACAAATCTAGTTAATGTTTTCTCCACATGCAAGAGTGATGGTCATGGTAGAGTCTGCTCCTGGATCCTGACTCACAGTTTGATTTTCTTTCCACCCAACAGGACCACACTGCACTATGGTTATATACAAAGAAATTCATAATGATTACCAAGTATTATTTTGAAACATATGAAATTGCCAATAATTGACTGCTTTTGACCTTCAAAAACCTCAATTGCATAGAGTGCAACCTAATATTGCAGTCTTTTCTCTCAGGTGTTTTGGAGTTTAGATCTTTTTCCCTTGAGTCACACTTTTCAACATGTGAGGGGTATCACAAACAATTTTGTTGATTCACGTGATTATTTGGTACCCGTAAGTAGGATCAAACAACATTGAATCACATTAGTATGTTAGGATACATTTCTGAAATTGGGAGCGCTATGAGAATCAGTGTTATATATGGTCATTTATACCAATTTCCCTACGGAGGGGGTTCCTGATTGTAATTTTTTACCTAAAATCAACACAGAATTAGAGATTTCTTGTTATTTGTATTGATTGTCCGAGCATTCTTTTGAAGCACTGTGTTGCTAGACATAGCTTGGCCTAGATCACTCACTCCCCTAACACTCACTCACTGCCACCCAAGTAAAATGTCATACCCAGCCCTTACTCTAACTCCCATGTTTGCTCAATCTTTAGAAATAATCAAACTATCTGCTGCAAAGTTGAGGAGAGTATAAATCTATTCACCTAGAAAAAGACACCAATGTGGATTATTTTTAAATTGCCATGAGAGACTCAGAAAAAAGCAGGATGATTGAAGATGTACCAAGGTGTACTTGCTCACAATTCATGTAACAAATGGTAATAAAATAAACAGTTCTGGAGTGGGAACTATTGCAATTGTTTTTCAAATGTTCTGTTTATGTTAATGAGAAAGACTCATATTAGGTTGAACTATATGCAGTGGAGGTTTTTGAAGGTCAAAAGATGCTCTTCTGCTTTTCACATCATTCTAATGTTGACTGACACTAACCAAAAGAAACAAGTGTTATCCTAAGAGGTTTTGTGGGCAACAGTTCTTGGTTAGAATATAATAGCGCCATTTAATTTGTTTTTATAATTACTCCCTATCTTTGCAAAATAAGACTGATTTTCTACTTATATAAAATAACATTTATTTTAAAATACATATATTTAAATTAAAAAGGTAAGTAAAATTAAAGAAAAATATTAAGTAGTAATAATTCAAGTGGTACAGAAATTACTAAGGTTTGAGAAATCTTATTTATAATATGTCTCAAACCCAGTGCGTTTCTCAGCAGGAGTGGTTTGCCTTTTAGGAAACAATTTGAAATTTTGTGTGAACATTTTAATTGTAATACTACAGGAGTTTAATGGGCAGCAACCAGGGTTTCTAGAAGCCCTACAATCCATGTAATATTTCTATCCCAAAAGAATGTTCCACTAGACATTCATATAGGTGAATCTTATGTTTTGTTTTGTCTTTATAAATATTTTTAAAGTAAAATTCAAAAATTTAATTACATAGCCTAAAACACTTTACAAATGAATACAGCTGTGTAACTACTACCTAGAACAACATAGAGAACATGACCCCTATCCCAGATATTTCCTTCGTGTTCGCTCAGTCCTTCTTTGCCCCCAGAGTTAACAACTATTCTGACTTCTCTCACCACAGATTAGTTTTGCCTCTTTTGATCTTCACATAAATGAAATCATTCATTACATACTCTTTTATGATTATCTTCTTTTGTTTAACATTACGTCTGTGAAATGCATCCGTATTATCGTATGTAGCAGTGGTTTGTGTAATTTTATTGCTATAGCATATTCTATTGTATAAATATACCATCAATTACCGTTCTAATAGTAATGGACACACGCCTTGTTTTCATTTGGGGCTGCTATGAACATTCCTGCACATGACTTTTGTGAACATACAGACTGCTTTCTGTGGAGTATATACACCTGGGAGTACAATTGTTGGGTCACAGAGTAGGCTTATGTTCAGCTTTAGTAAACCTTGCCACAGAGTTTTCCAAAATGATTTTACCAATTTACAACCCCATCAGCAATGTATGAGAATTCTGTTGCACTATATCCTCACTTGGTATTGTTAGGTTTGGGTTTTTTTAAACCATTTTTATGAGTGGATACATTTAATTTTAAGCATCTGAGACTAGATGCTATTGATTATAAACAGTAGTATATGTGCAAGGTTTTAATATTAACTGATTTTGTTTTTCTGGAATTCAACTATTACACAAATGTGGGGAAGATTGTACTTTATTTTAAACTTTGCCAAGAGATGTTCATTCTCTCAGAAAATTATATCATTGATGACAACATCACGCATGGTCCTTGAGTCTGTAATAAAATCAACATACCCATATCAGTTTGCCTTTGTAGCTGCCACATTCAGAATGCTTTCACATAGAAATAACAACTATGGAAATGACTATTCATTATGTGTACTAGTGTTTATTATTGTGCGTCTTTGAGCATTTACATATTGAAGTACATATTATTTCATCATAATTTTTTTCTTTTATTGTTCTTTATATTGTAGTTAGGACATTATAATGATACTTTTAATTAGCGTATAGTTAGGTTATTATATACACACATGTATATGTTTATATTTCAGGATAGTAAAGAGGAATTCACAAATTATTTCTTATAAAAATGATATGTTGGTCTGATAAGGTTGAGAACTACTGCTCCAACAAATGAAACTGCCCCCTTTGAATTGCAAATCGTTTGAGGGTAGAGGAAATGGGGGAAAAAACTGGGATGTCCAGAGGAATCCTGTGAATTAGTGTTTTTCGAAAAATAAAATTCTATTGCTAACTCACAACGCACAGCCACTTCCTCCATTTTCAGGCCTCAGTTATCCTCTGCCCCACTTCTCGTCGTCCTTTGCAATCCACCCAAAAGAACACATGACGCCCTATGGACAGGGGCTTCAGTAGCTCCTCTACCACTAGGAATAATTGTCACCCTTGCCCACTCACCAATATGACTTGAAACACCTCTTTTACACACTCACTTTTTTGCTGCAAAAATGGTATCTCTTTAGAAACAGCATTTTGTAAAAGTAAGAACTTGCTCTATTATAATCTCAGAACGTGTCACATGAGATCAGAGTCAGAGGTGATATGAGGCCTTTAAATCTTCTAGGTGGCT
The DNA here is from genome assembly GCF_057802395.1 of Ceratotherium simum simum. NCBI lineage: Eukaryota > Metazoa > Chordata > Mammalia > Perissodactyla > Rhinocerotidae > Ceratotherium > Ceratotherium simum. The sequence continues at coordinate 15,735,458 of NC_141908.1, forward strand.
CCCCACCAGTAACAACTTTGTCAAAACATTTTCTCTTTCTTAAAAAAAAATGCATACTAAATATTCTTAACTTGCTTTAAATAGCCATGCCCATGGAAAGTCTGCCTGATGTAACATAGAAAATATGGGCTGCAGGTAAATCCATTAGTCTTAGAAAAATGACCAATGGCAGAAGCCCTGGTGAAGATTTCATTATTTTGGTTATCACAGCTGGGTGATGCTCATGCAGGCACATATATATTTCTCAGTAAAACAGTGGAAAGATGGCAACCTAGCCTGGAAATTTCCAAGAGGAGCGAGAAAGAGAGATCAAGAGGAATCAGTGTAAGCAAAACTGATGTTGCAGACACAGAAGTAGATTGGTCCCCTGGGGTCATGTAATTTTCTTAATACATAAAGCCTTGGTTATACAGAATAAAATTAACCACCAAACATTAAATTTACCAGGAACTTTTCTATACTTGATTTTAGAGAACAAGAGTCGAATTACACAAAAATAAACAAAAAAAAAGGAAGAGTTAGCAGAGTAATTTTCTGCCAGTGACAAGAATGAAGAAATCAGGAGGCATGGTTATCAAATTTATACGTAATACAAAACTACGAGAAAGAACTAAAATGATATAGTAAAACAGAATTGGGATCAAAAGTGGTCTCGACAAGCTGAAACTCTGGACCAATGGTTCTCAAGTCTGGCTGCACATTATCAGCAGCTGGGGAGCTTTAAAAGACCAGCCATGCCTGGGAACTACCCTCAAAGATTCAGATTTAATTAGTCTGGGTCAGGGGTCAGGCATCAATAGTTTTTAAATGCTCCCCAGGTGATTCTAAAGCATTGTCAGGGTTGAGACCACTGCTTTAGATCATGCCATAGTTCATTCTAACACAGGGTCAGATGCCATTTATTGTCAGCAGTGGTGGGCAAGTGATCAAGAGAAAAGCAACACAGCACAGGCCTAACTGCTGCCTTAGAATGGAAAAAATGGGGGAGAAGTCAAGATGGCAGCGTAAGCAGACTCTGAATTCACCTCCTCCTGCAGACACAGCCAATTTACAACTAATCGTGGAAAAATCACCCCTAAGACAGAACTGAAAACTGGATAAGAGGAACTCCTGCAACAAAGGACAATACTAACTGAGATGGAAGAGAAAGAAACTCCCTTCTGGAGAGAAAAAACGCCGCCTTCACAAGCCGCAGCGCCTCATGGCCGCCTGGGAGCAGCCCAAAGGTCCAGAGCCTCCCTGGAGGAGCCAGGCCCTGAGCTGGGGAGCACCCCCACTGGGGGAATTTTGTGGACCCAACACAATCGAGACGAGTGGCATAATATCTGACTTTGCCTGCTACTAAAACATTGGGGAGTACCTCCAGAAAAGCTGGTTCACAAAGAAAATAAAACCAGCCCTTAAAGGGCCCAAGCGCAAACTCACCCATTTCAGAAAGCAACCTAAAATCACCAGAAAGAAAGGTGCACAGTGGTTTGGTGAAAAGAGACTCACCTGATAGGCTATGAGTGCATTGCAGTGAGAGGTGAGACCTCTCCAGGGACTGGGACATTGGCAGCGGCTATTGTTGTGGCCTGGTGTGGGCGTGCTGACACAGATGCCATTGGAGTTCTCCCTGGGGCCTGCTAGCCCAGATCTACCCCACCCACTAGAGCATCAATTTAATCCAGCTCAGCCAGGACAGGCAGCCCACCCTAGGGACTAGCCCCACCCAACAATAAGCCCTCAGGCAACTTGTGGGCCTGCATAGATTGGTGACTGGATTCTCTGCAGCCTGGCGACTGAACCCACTTCAGTGGGGCAGGGTCTGCACAAGGAGCGGGTCAAGAGTGTGGGGCAGTGGTGGAGTGTGTGGGGCTCCCACCGTGGAGAGATTGGGTCCACTTCAGGGGGTCAGGGCATGCACACGGGGCAGGACTGTGTTGACTGTGTGTGTGGACCTGTGGGCGGCGGGGCTTATCAGCTGCAGAAGACTTGTGCTTCTCAAAGACCCACATAGGGGGTTTGCCCCACCTTCCAAAGCTTGAAACAGTTGGGTGCTCCCATGCCTGAGGCCAGCCCCACCCAGCTGCAATCCTCAGAGAGCTGACAAGAGACCTAAAGCCTGGAGGCCTACAGCAATTGTAAGGCCCTGAGCCTAACAACCTGCCACGCTGGGGGCCTACTCACTTAAAAGAAATACTGCAACACAATGTGGTATTAGAACTTGCAGCCAACTGTGCTGGGGCTCCCCACACCTGATAAAGACACTGAAGGGCCCACAACAACTACAAGCAGCTGAGCATTAGAACAGATGGCCAGGAGCATACCTCGGCCTCCCTGGGTGCCTACAGAGAGAGCAAACAGGCCACAACAGAAGGACACATGTAGCCCACATAAGGGTCACCCCTGAAACATTGAGAGCTGAGGGAAGCACACTGCAGACCTCCTAAGGCATCACTTATATAAGGTCACCTATATAAGGGACAACTGGGACAACATCAAGCACACTAACATCTGTGTTATAGGTGTCCTGGAAGAAGAAGAGAGAGACAAAGGGGCAGAGAATCTATTTCAAGAAATAATAGATGAAAACTTCCCTAACCTAAGGAAGGAAACAGACATCCAGGTACACGAAGCACAGAGAGCCTAAACAAGGTAAACCCAAAGAGGCCCACACCAAGACACATCATAATCAATATGTCCAGAATTAAAGATAAAGAGAGAATCCTAAAAGCCACGAGAGAAAGACAAGTTACATACAAAGGAAATCCCATAAGGCTATCAGCTGACTTCTCAGCAGAAACCTTACAGGCTAGAAGAGAGTGGCATGATATATGTAAAGTGCGAAAAGGAAACAACTTACAGCCAAGAATACTCTAGGCGGCAAGGTTATCATTCAAAATGAAAGGAGAGATCAAAAATTTGCCAGACAACCAAAAATTAAAGGAGTTTGTCACCAAGAAACCAGTGCTACAAGAAATGTTAAAGGAGCTGATTTAAGGGGAAAAGAGAAGACTGCAAAGAGGAAAAATTATCTATTTCCATGATAAGAGGGTAATGGATACAAATGCACAAAAAAGAGGTTAGATATGATATGAAAAACATAAAAGGAGGGAGGAGGGGAGTTAATGAGTAGACCTTTCAGACAGAGGTCAAACTAAAGAGACCATCAATTCTGTATAGAAGGAGAAAGGAACAGAGAAGGACTACTCAAACACTGAGAAAAAAAAAAGTTAAAAAAAATGGCAGTAAGTACATACTTATCAATAGCAACTTAAACTTCAATGGACTAAATGCTCCAATTAAAAGGCATAGGGTGGCTGATTGGATAAAACACCAAGACCCATATATATGCTGCATACAAGAGACACACTTCAGACCTAAAGACAATCACAAACTGAAAGTGAAGGGATGGAAAAAGATACTCCATGCAAATGGCAATGAAAAGAAAGCTGGAGTAGCAGTACTCATATCAGAGAAAATAGATTTTAAAACAAAAACTGTAAAAAGAGACAAAGAAGGGCATTACATAATGATCAAGGGAACAATCCAACAAGAGGATATAGCACTTGTAAATATCTTCGCACCCAATGTAGGTGTACCTAAATATATAAAGCAATTATTAACAGACATAAAAAGAGAAATAGACAGTAACACAATAATAGTAGGGGACTTTAACACTCCACTTACACCAACGGATAGATCATCCAAACAGAAGATCAATAAGGAAACATTGGCCTTAAATGACACATTAGAACAGATGGACCTAGTAGATATATACAGAGCATTCTATCCAAAAACAGAAGAATACACGTTCTTTTCAAATGCACATGGAACATTCTCCAGGATTGATCACATATTAGGCCACAAAACAAGTCTCCATAAATTTAAGAAGATTGAAATAATACCAAGCATCTTTTCTGACCATAACGGTATGAAACTAGAAATCAACTATAGGAAGAAAATCAGAAAAGCCACAAATACGTGGAGATTAAACAAAATGCTACTGAACAATGACTGGGTCAACAAAGAAATCAAAGAAGAAATCAAAAAATACCTGGAGACAAATGAAAATGAAAATAAGACAAGCCAGAATTTATGGGATACAGCAAAAGCGGTTCTAGGAGGGAAACCTCAGAAATATAAAAGATTATAAGAGAATACTACGAAAAGCTATATGCCAACCAATTCGACAATCTGGAAGAAATGGATATTCTTAGAATCATACAACCTTCCAAAGCTAGATCAAGAAGAAGTAGAGAAATTGAATAGACCAATCACCAGTAAGGAGATCGAAACAGTAATCAAAAACCTCCCCAAAAATAAAAGTCCAGGACCAGATGGCTTCCCTGGTGAATTCTACCAAACATTCAAAGAAGACTTAATACCTATCCTTCTCAAACTCTTCCAAAAAATTGAGAAGGGAGGGAAGTTCCCTAACTCATTCTACGAAGCCGACATTACCCTGATACCAAAACCAGACAAAGACAACACAAAAAAAGAAAATTACAGGCCGATATCACTGATGAACATCAATGCAAAAATCCTCAACAAAATACCAGCAAATCGCATACAACAATACCTTAAAAAGATTATACACCACGATCAAGTGGGATTTATTCCAGGTATGCAGGGATGGTTCACTATTCGCAAATCAATCAATGTAATATACCACATTAATAAAATGTAGAATAAAAATCACATGATCATCTCAATAGATGCAGAGAAAGCATTTGACAAGATACAGCATCCATTTATGATAAAAACTTCTGAATAAAATGGGGATAGAAGGAAAGTACCTCAACATAATAATGACCATATATGACAAACCCACAGCTAATATCATCCTCAATGGTGAATAACTGAAACCTATCCCTCTAAGAACAGGAGCCAGACAAGGATGCCCACTGTCACCACTCATATTTAACATAGTACTGGAAGTCCTAGCCAGAGCAATCAGGCAAGAGAAAGAAATAAAAGGGATCCAAATTGGAAAGGAAGAAGTGAAACTGTCACTATTTGCAGATGACATGATTTTATATATAGAAAATCCTAAAGAATCCACCAGAAAACTTTTAGAAGTAATAAACGAATACGGTAAAGTTGCAGGATACAAAATCAACATACAAAAATCAGTTGTGTTTCTACACACTAACAACAAAGTAGCAGAAAGAGAAATTAAGAATACAATCCCATTTACAATTGCAACAAAAAGAATAAAATACCTAGGAAGAAACTTAACCAAAGAGGTGAAAGATCTGTACCCTGAAAACTATAAAACATTGCTGCAAGAAATTGAAGACACAAAGAAATGGAAAGATATTCCGTGCTTTTGGATTGGAAGAATTAACATAGTTAAGATGTCCATACTTCCTAAAGCCATCTATAGATTCAATGCAATCCCTATCAAAGTTCCAACAACATTTTTCACAGAAATAGAGCAAAGAATCCTAAAATTTATATGGAACCACAAAAGACCCCGAATAGCTAAAGGAATCCTGAGAAAAAAGAACGAAGCTGGAGGTATCACACTCCCTGATTTCAAAATATACTACAAAGCTATAGTAACCAAAACAGCATGGTACTGGCACAAAAACAGACACACAGATCAATGGAATAGAATTGAAAGCCTGGAAATAAACCCACACATCTATGGACAGCTAATCTTTGACAAAGGAGCCAAGAACATACAATGGGGAAAAGAAAGTCTCTTCAACAAATGGTGTTGGGAAAACTGGATAGCCACATGCAAAAAATTGAAAGTAGACCCTTACCTTACACCATACACAAAAATTAACTCAAAATGGATTAAAGACTTGAATGTAAGACCTGAAACTATGAAACTTCTAGAAGAAAACATAGGCAGTATGCTCTTTGACATCAGTCTTAGCAACATATTTTCAAGCACCATGTCTGACCGGGCAAGAGAAACAATAGAAAAAATAAACAAATGGGACTACATCAAACTAAAAAGCTTCTGCACAGCAAAGGAAACCATCAACAAAACGAAAACACAACCTAACAATTGGGAGAAGATATTTGCAAACCATACATCTGATAAGGGGTTAATCTCCAAAATATATAAAGAACTCATGCATCTCAACAACAAAAAAACTACCAACCCAATTAAAAAATGGGCAAAAGACCTGAACAGACATTTCTCCAGAGAAGATATACAGATGGCTAACAGGCACATGAAAAGATGTTCAAAATCATTAACTATCAGGGAAATGCAAATCAAAACTACAATGAGATATCACCTCATGCCCATCAGAATGGCTATAATTAACAAGACAGGAAACAACATGTGTTGGAGAGGATGTGGAGAGAAGGGAACTTTCATACACTGCTGGTGGGAGTACAAACTGGTGCAGCCACTATGGAAAACAGTATGGAGATTCCTCAAAAAATTAAGGATAGTACTACCACACGATCCAGCTATTCCACTGTTGGGTATTTATCCAAAGAACTTGAAAACACCAATACATAAAGATACATGCACCCCTGTGTTCATTGCAGCATTATTCACAATAGCCAAGACTTGGAAGCAAGCTAAGTGTCCATCAAGGGACGAATGGATAAAGAAGATGTGGTATATATACACAATGGAATACTACTCAGCCATAAGAAACGATGAAATCCAGCCATTTGCAACAACATGGATGGACATTGAGGGTATTATGCAAAGTGAAATAAGTCAGAGGGAGAAGGTCAAATACCGCATGATTTCCCTCATTAAGTAGTAGATAATAACAACAACAAACAAACACATAGAGACAGAGATCGGATTGGTGGTTCCCAGAGGGTAAGGGGGGAGGGAGGAGGGTGAAAGGGATAATTCAGCACATGTGTGTAGTGATGGGTTGTAATTAGTATTTGGGTGGTGAACATGATGTAATCTATGCAGAAATAGAAGTATAATGATGTACACCTGAAATTTATACAATGTATGAACCAATGTTACTGCAATAAACAAAAAATTAAAAAAAAAAAAGAATGTAAAAAAGGAAGATTCAGAGAGAGACGTCACTAAAATCTGCAAGTACTAGTAACAGATAGCATCAGCAGATGTTGTCTACATGCCAGGCACTGAGCTGAGCTGCAGAAACATGAGAATAGTAAGTTTGCCATACACGAAGAGATAGATGAATAGATGAAGAGAGAGATAAATAGATGCATGAATATGCATGGGAAATTTGGTGAAGGATGACCAAGAAAGTAGATGATAGTTACCTCTGGAATGTGGGGTTAAAGGAAGAATTATTTTATTACATAATTGTATACTCGTTTGCACTTTATAAAAAATTTCACTAAGTGCATTGTCATAATGATTTTGAAAATATTATTTAAATTTCTGATCTTAGTGAAGACAATTTTTTTTCCACTATATCCCCCAACTCAAGCCATATGTTGCCTCTCTCTCCGATAAAAAATAATCAGGATTATTTTTGGGTAATCTCTTTCGTTCATTGCTCATTCATTACACATATCTAAAATGATCTCTGCTAATTAGCAATAGACCCCAATAATTTTGATTGACACTGGGATTTGGACTTGAAGGTCAGACCAGTCCAGATCAATTAGCAACATTTTGCTTGAAAATTGCAGTTTGAGGGGCCAGCCCAGTGGCGCAAGCAGTTAAGTGCGGACGCTGCTTGTGAGGCCCGGGGTTCATGGGTTCAGATCCCTGGCGCACACGGATGAACTGCTTGTCACGCCATGCTGTTGGGGCATCCCATATAAAGTAGAGGAAGATGGGCACGGATGTTAGCTCAGGGCTGATCTTCCTCACGAAAAAAAAAAAAAAGAAAAGAAAATTGCAGTTTGGGAGTGCACTGCCTAGGGTACAGTTATAGATATACTCAGGGCTTAACAGTTATACTGTGTATGTGTGGAGTTAGCAGATGAGCTAGAAAGAAGCCTGTGACTGCTGTAAGGTAAGAAGATAGGGATAAAATAGCATTTGCATTAGCTTGCAAACCCTCCTCTCTTTGTAGCTCCCTTGGGTTGCCAAAGCTCTACAGAACTTTTAGCTCTCCATTCTATTGATCAGGTCTGCCTTTGATGTTCTCTTTAAACACACACCCCAGGAGCAGAAATGTGGGGGGTATTAGGAGTAGGGGAAGAGGAGACTGATTAAAGTGTCTCCTCCCACCCCCTCCACACTTACCCTTCCACCCAGAGGCAACCCTTGCTCCAACAGCCTACCAGCAAGAAAGCACATTTCCTTTTATATGGAGGAAAAAGCACTGGCCAGGGTATAAGAACACCTGGAATCTATTGCTAATTTTAATGTGTAGTTTTCTAAATATAGGCTACCCACTCCACCTGTGAAAGGAGGAAGCTTAGAAGAATAAATTCCAACATTTTAGCTATGTTCTACATCTTTGGATGGTGCTTATATTTAGCAAAATATTAGACTTTATGATACCTTAGCTAGGTATTCTCAACTTCAGTCTACTTGAAAATAGTGCCCTATAAAATCTAGACCCAGAAGATAGAAATAATGTAGATTGTCATGTCATCCAGGCACCAAATATCATGATACAAAATGGCTTTCTGTACGCATCAACCACACAATCAATTCTTCTCAATTGTCCACTTGAAGTGGAGGAATAGAGACCCACTTGACCTGGAGGAATAGAGACCCAAATCACAACAGTATCCTCATTGCCACAATAAAATATGGTGTTGTATTCCAAATACTGAATGTTCTTGTTATACAGAACTGGAGGGTTTTATAGGTGCATGTTTAGATTTACCTGAGTGTAAGTATAATGAATAGCACTGCAGAAATATGGAAGCTGCCTTAGGACCCTGACTTTATATTCTACTAGTAAAGTGTAAAGGAGAAGTCAAGTCCCTGCTTTCAAACAAGAAATCTTATATTTTTGAAGTTTTCTTTCTAAAATGATAGTTCATAATTTAGATTAAAAAGTGCTTGAAATGGAATCATTTTAATGACTTAACTAGAGGAGTGACAGTTTATTGAACAGATGATTAATATGGGAAATCAATTGTATTCTTGAGAAAACAAGTAACAATGAATCCCTGTTCATGCATTTTAACAAAATTGTATGTTAAGCTTTTCTACTAGAGAGATCATTACCAATCAAATGGATTTTGGTTTCCAAAATTTTATTAGAAGTTATCATCAATTTTTATCCATCCTCTAACCCAAAGGAGAAAGAGAAAGCTAAAATAAGATCAAAGGAAAAATCATATCCTGATTTACAACTCATATTTTCTGATCAGACTTACAAATCCAGCTAAAGTGTTTAATCAATATAGAGCACTTAAAAATGATGTCAGTTATAGAATGCTTTCATCTGAAAGCAGTGCTTAAGCTAACTTCCTGTTAAAAAAATAAAATTAAATTAAAAAAAGAAAACTTGTTTCTCTTTAACATTTCTCTGAATTAAATCTAATGCCCAAGACATTACGTCAAATTTAACCTGCTTCTCTAGCTTTTATTGAAGAAAGTGCATAAAATAAAAGAATAAATATTCAAAAATGGCTGCCTAAGGATTAACAGGCAGATTTGTGGGACTTTGAATGGGCAGTTCGAGGACCTCTGTCCTTGCACTGAGAAGCCCATATTTCACTTGGATTTATCGGAGAGGACCAAGAGCTTCTGGGAATATCTCAGTCAGTTTCCAGGTATAAGGCTCTGAAGCAGCAGTGTCCAGTTTTCTCTACGTCGATGTTTAGAAATTAGACCTCTTTAGTTCAGAAATAGAAAATTGACAAGGTATTTGGTCTAAGCCAATACAATCATGAAGGGTACAAATGGAGTAAATGAACCAGGTCATTCAACCTTATACTATCAGCTGTAAGGTCACCTCTTGAAGTTAAAGATGTCAGTTAGAATGGCTAGAAGAAAGCATAGCTTTGAATAGTCAATAGCAAGTATACCAGGCTGATGGGTCGAATGAGAAAAAATTATAAATAGCTTCTACAAGCATTTAGATCAATTTATGAGCGATTCAGCCATAGGTAGTTATTAGGGGAAGTTGGTGATGTATATATATTTTAAAATTTTTTGTTTATTGCAGTAACATTGGTTTATAACATTGTGGTGATATATTTTAGATCAACAGCAGTAGTTGTGCTAGCTGCTTGACATGTGAGTTTTTAACTTAATCCTCAGAAAAAGATCTGTGGGTAGTTATTCCTATCTTTAGTTTACAAATTATGAAGAGAAGCTCAAAAGTTTAAGTAAATTGCACTAGGTCACACTCTGAGTAATGGAGCTGGGATTTGAACCTAATTTGATCGGATTACAGAGCCCGGATTACAAAGACAAAGATGTCTTTGTCTCTCAAAGACAAGACATCTCTGGCACACAAAATCCTTCTCAGGGTCACGTCATATATGTAATTATCTATTGCCACTATAATGCTGTAGTAACTAAAACTTTAATACCTGGTGGACATAAAAGAGTAAATATTTATTGTAGTCCGCTAATCTATGGGTCAGCTGAGAAGCCCTGCCGATTTTGGCTGAGTTTTGCCAATCTAACGTAGCCTCTCTTGTATATCTGTGGTCAGCTAGCAGGTCAGTTGGGGACTGGCTAGTCTAGAATGTTCTCAGCTAGAATGACTTGTCTCTCTTCTACATAGTTGTTTGTCCTCCAGTAAGCTAGCTTGGGCTTGCTTTCATGACAAAGACAGTTTTAAGAAACGGGATGGAAGCAGGCAAAGCCTCTGGAGACCTAGGTCCAGAGCTGGCACACTGATGCTTCCACAATATTTTATTGGTCAACGTAAGTCAAAAAGCCAATTCAGATCCAATGGATGAAGAAAGAGATTTCACCTTTTGATAAGAAGAGCTGCAAAATCACATTGCAAAGGACATGTACGAGAAGGAGTGAAAAAGTAGAACTACTTGTGCAATCTATTACAGCAACGCAAGGATAAAAGAACAGCAGTGTAGACTAGAATTGATTTCTCACCATTTATTTATCCTTTCAACAAATATTAATTGATCTCTCCTATGGTTCAGGCACCTTATAGGTACTGAGAATTCCAGGGGTTAATAAAACAGATAAAAATGAAACTTACATTCTAATGAGAGAAATAGGCAGCATACAAACTAAATAACTAAAATAATTAGTATATATATATTAGTGTGCTAGGACTGTCATAAAAAATACCACAGAAATCTATTTTCTCACAAGTCTGGAGGCTGGAAGCCCAAGATAAAGGCGTCAGCATGTTTGGTTTCTCCTGAGGCCTCCTTCCTGGCTTTCAGATGGCCACCTTCCTGCTATTTGCCCAGGTGGCCTTTTCTCAGTGTGCAAGCCTCCCTGGTGTCTCTTCCTTAATTCTCATAAGGACACCTGTCATATTGGATTGGATTAGGGTCCCACTCTTATGACCTCATTTAACCTTAATGACCTCTTTAAAGGCCCTATCTCTGAATACAGTCATGTTGGGAATTAGGTCTTCAACATATGAGTTTTGGGGGACACAATCCAGCTTATAATAGTATATTAGAAAATAAAAATATCAAAGTAAAAAAAAAAGCAGGAGGCAAGATGTAAACTGCTGGGTAGGGTAGTCCTTGCTGAGAATGTAACATTTGAATAGTGGAGCTGGTCACGTGATAATCAGGGGAAGAACATTTCCCTGGAAATGGAAATGGCAAAGGAAATACTAACTTAAAAAGCCTCCAAGAGCCCCAGGGCAGTGCCTGCCTGGTTTGTAGAGGGGCATGGCTGGAGAGGTCTGACAATGAAGAGAGCGTTAGAGTGTGGAGGTACAGAAGTAAAGTGGTCCAGATGGGACAGACCATAGTGAGGATTTCGGCTTTTCCTCAGAGATACAATGAGAAATTATTGGAGGCTCGTGAGCAGAAGATTTGCATAATCTGATTTAAACTTTTAACAGGATTTTCTGACTGCTTGAACAATACTGTAGTAAATAACCTAGGTGATCAGTTAGGAGGTGCAATTAGGTGTTAGCATGGACCAGAATGGTACCAGTGAGGTTGGTGAAAACTGGTTGAAGTCTAGTTATATTTAGAAACTAGAGCCTACAGGACAGGCTGACAGATCAAGTGTGGGCTTTGATAGAAAGAGAGATATCAAGGATGATGCTAAGATTTTTGGCCTGGGTAACTTGGAAGAATGGAATTGGCAGTAACAAAGATTACTGTAAGGAGGACTATAAGAAGAGCCACAGTGGGAATCATTTTTATTTGATAGTTTGTTTGTTTTTATTTGATTGATTGATAAGAATATCAAGAGCTCAATTTTGGACATTTAACTTTAAGATGGCTGTGTAAGGGGTCCCCAAAACCATCCCTAGCTTCAATGATTCATGGGAAGAACTCACAGGATGCAGAATATAATTGTACTCATGGCTAGGATTTATTACAGCAAAAAGATACAAAGCAAATTCAGCAAAAGGAAAAGACACATGGAGTGAAGTTTGGAGGAAACCAGGCACAAGTTTCCAAGAGTCCTCTCCCAGGGGAAACACAGAAGACAGGCTTAATTCCTCCAGCAACAAGTGATAGCAACACATGTGAAATGTTGTGTACGAGGAAAGCTCAATAGAGACTCAGTGCGCAACATTTTTACTGAAGGCTGGACACATAGGCATCCTCTGCCTAGCACACAACAAAATCCCAGACTTCCAGAAGGAAAGCACATATTCAGCATAAACCACATTGTTTGCACAATTTAGACACAGTGAGCCACTCTTATCGGTTAACTGTTGACTGGGAACACTCTGAGGGTCAAGTTCCTAGATGTCAGCCAACAGCCAACTGTGTAAGCAAATTTTTCTAATAGCAGTCTCAGCCTTGCTGTGTTAACTCCATTGCCAGACCTCCTTTCTGCACAATGCCCTTTGGACATTTAGTGTAGATGTCAAGTAGGCAGAGGTCTATACAGATCTCGAGTTCAGAGGAAAATTCTGAGATGAAGATACAAATTTGGGGAATCACCAGCATAAAGATGGTATTTACAGTAATGAGATTAGATAAATTCCCTAGTAAAACAATAGAAGTCCACGAACTGAGCTCTGGGGCTCTCTGACATTTAGAGGTCAGAGAGATAAGAAGGAACAAGTGGAAAAAGGAGGGGGAGGATAAAAGAAAACAAAAAATCAAAAAACTGAGAAAGAGTCAGTAGAAGTAGAAAGATAAGAGGAGAAGCAGGAGCCTAAGCCGTCTTGGAAGCAACATGAAGACAGAGTTTGATAAACTACAACTCAAGTAAGTTGAGGAGTAAGAAATGATGATCGGGTTGTGTTTTGATGTCTATAGATAATCCGCACTACTTATTCTGAAATATCTTTGACATACTTAACCCATACCCATGGCTTTTTACTTCCCTACAGGGCCCTGTACAAAGCCTGGAAGGTAATAGATGGTCCATGAAAATAAATAGAGCAAGGGTAATCCACATACCACTCCCTCTGTCTCCACCAACCAGCCCTCTCCGAGCACTTGGCAAAGACAGTTACAGAGAAGCAAGTCTTGGGAGCATGTAGGACCAAGTGGGAGGAGAGCTATCTGCATGTGAGGGAAGAATAGTCCAGCCAGGTGGAGAAGCAAGAACCAAGATGCGAGCTATTAAACGACCTAATGCACGTAAACTGCTTAGTCTAGTGACTGGCACTATAAATGCTACTACATTTATCATCAGCAACAACAAAAACATCAGCATTATCCAGGGTTGATCTAGATACAGTAAATCTCACAAAAAAGGAAATCAATCACAATATGATTTAGACTTTCAAGATTTTCAAAAACCAGATAGGGCCTTGTTATTCCAGACCAAATACCAGCATAACATTCTGCCCCCAAATATCCTTTATTTATTCTAATACCCCTGAAATTACTTATACCATATCCTTTTACAGAAATAAAATTCTGTTATTTTGTCCTGATTTTTGCCCATTTTCAAAGTCTCAGCTCTATTTTTACATTGGACTGATAATCCCAATCTCAATTGGGACTCAACTAACGCTCAATTCGTGCTCGATTAATGACATATTAGGACAAATGAATGAACTAACTCAACTAAGAACTAACTAAAGAACTAAGTGAGAACTAACTAAAGAATTGGCACTGTCCATTGGAATTGTTTTTTCTTTCCTTCTCTCTGTCCCCCTCCCTTCCTTCTCTCTCTCTCTCTTCATTTCTATTTGTTGTTGTTGTTATAAGAATTTGTCCAGCATTGACCTTGGGCAGTCAGGTCAAGCAAGAATCACTATAAACACTGACGTATTTTAGAACAATTGTTTTGAAACTGTGGGTTGCAACTCATTAGTGAATTGTAACTTCTTTCTCATGATTTATTAATGTAATAGAATGGAATAGTTTATACTCGGTAAGTTTAGAAGAGAAATGAAAAGATAAAAAAATAAACTCCCACAGTGCATTTTACGTAGTAAGAGCAAAAATTGTTCCTTCAAGTTTTGTTTCTGTGTGTGTATGTGTTTGTGTGTGTGCTGTACTAGGGAGCAAGCATCATGCTTGGTCATGGTCTAAAACATTGAGAAGCACCACTCTAGAAAAATTGCAACAAATGATCATTTTGTAATGCAGAAGACCATTGTCTTTATAATCAGTCTAAACTGAAGTCACAAAGAATAATAAACATACAGAATAAATGCACAGTACAAGACTTTGCAGGCATTTTTAAAATGCATAATTGGTTCATTTTATTGTCTGGATCAGAGATGGTGAATATTTCCAATCCATAAAAACAGGTTTACCATTTTTATTCAAACCTCAGTGAATCCTCACAACTTTTAGCAGCATTTGGGGACATCTTGGTCATGACTATTACATTGTCTGGCTGGAAACACAATTTGAGGTTTGGAAGGAGACATATGCCAAATCAAATTCCCTCACAGGAGGCTCGCTGGACATAAATTTTGCCAATCAGACTTCCTACAGTATCAAGCAGACACAAGAGCTCCTAGGAAGTCAGAGGCTGATTATAGTATCTGGGAAAGATCACAGAATTCCACACCAAATGTCCAGATATTCCTCCAAAGACTTGCTTCCTGGAAGTGCCTAAGATTCACCTAGTTTCAAAATTTATAAAATGAAGTCCAAGTCCAAAGGAGGGCTGCAGTCATGTTTTGTGTGTCTAATACAATGTTTTGTAAATTGGAGACAATATTTAAAAATTGGGAGGCTTCACATAGAATCCATATTCCTAGCTCCTCTTGAAAAAATCAGAATACATGGCAACCACACTGACAATCCATTATGGCAATAAGTAGCTGGGTCTCTGTAGCAGCGGCCTTCTCTGTACAGGCAAAACTTCTCCAGCTGTCCAAGGTAAGCATATGTGCCTACACCTGCTTCAGTCACATATTTTACCTGCCTGATCCCAAGAACATTTTAATTTGCTGTCCATAATCTAGCAACATGTATCTAATTAAAGCAGGTCATTTGGAAACAGAGACAGGTATTGTCAGAGGGGTGAAGCCTGGGAGCTAACATAGTCAACAGTTCTTATATTTCTGTTTCTTGTCCTAAGCACACCCTATCCTGTTCATTACAGTTGCTCAGTAAACGATGACTGTTCTACAGATAAACATAGTGGGCAGTGCACAGCAATGAAAATCAGAAAGCCAAGTGTTCTGGCAAAGAGGGGCCTTGGCAAATATCGTAATAATATCAAATACCATAAACCTCTTCCCACACAAATACTTCCATCACTTATGAACTTAAATTTTAATGCCTCTTCTCTGTAAGTTCAAAAAATCCAGATGTGTAATTTTTGGGGTGCTATATAGATACTCAAGGAGCCCAAGTTACAATGTTAGATGAATAATATCTTCATTTTTAATGTCCCCCAAATGCCCCATTGGTCCTTCTGAACTGAAAGCTTTAATTTTTTTTTCCCTTTTTCTCCCCAAAGCCCCAGTAGATAGTTGTATGTCATAGTTGCACATCCTGCTAGTTGCTGTATGTGGGATGCAGCCTCAGCATGGCCAGACAAGCGGTGCATCCATGCGTGCCGGGGATCCGAACCCGGGCCGCCAGCAGCAGAGGGCGCGCGCTTAACCGCTAAGCCACGGGGCAGCCCCTGAAATCTTTAATTTATGTTCTGTAGCCTAGAAGTCACTTCCTTTACTCCCACATTCAGTGCAAATTCTGCCTCGTCGACATCGCTTTCTGGTCCTGAAGCCTCTGCTGACTCTCCCTTCTCTGGATTATGGCAGCTCTTCCTGCCTTTTCCACTCTTAGATGGGGAAGGGGCACTTACATAAATTTTCTTTCTTGATTGTTCTTTCTGCATTGATTCATCAAATGAATATTAATTGAACATTGGTAAGACAATGCATAATCACTGTCAAGTTTACAAATTGTATAAAATCCAGTCCATACCTTTATGGAAGTGATATTCAACCATATACAACAACCAATATTCCCACAGTTAGCAGTTCAAAACTGAGCACATAATAGATCCTAAGAAAATGTCTATTAAATAAATCACTGAACAGGGAAAGTAAATGAGTGAATGAGCATATGAATAAACAAACAGATAGTCTGGTGAACAGTGCCTTTCTGTTTCCTTTGGATTGTTCATGCATTTATCTTTTGGAATTTTACATTTGCACCATGATGAGCCAGGCCACATTCACAACCATGAACTGCTCCAAATCTGAGAGTGCTGCACCATGCTGCTCTATTTCTGTGGCTTCCATGGTAACAAGAATAGATCCAGAACAAGAAGAGAAAGGAAGCCTGATGTGGATGAGAAAGCATGGAGAATTAGGAATCCACAGGCTGTTTCTGGGTCCAGAATCCACTGTAACTGGATGCATTTGACCATAAATTCCATATGGATGGCTAATTGATCCACTTGAACACTCAGTTTCCTCATCTACAGAGTAACAAGAATAAAGTAGATCCAATTTAGCAGTTACTTATTATGATCCTAATTAGACTTAGAAAGCACCAGGGATAGGCTTTCTCTGACATTTAAAGCATCAAAAAAAATTATAAATCCTAATTTACAAAAAAGAAAATGAAAAATTTCACCATCATGTTTTGTTCTTGTCATTGCTTTGCGTTTTTCCTATACAGTAGTTACTTTTGATCCACGGTGCTGATAATAATCAGAAAGGGCCACTTTGCTTAAGTTGCACATACAAAATGACAAAATTCTCTCCTTTTTTCTTGTTCCTTGATCTGATCAATCAGGATATGAAGCTTGCTGCTTCTGGAATCGAATCTGGTGGACTTAGAACTTTTAAAAAAATAAGATCGACTCCTGTGTTTATTTATTCAATCCATACCTTGGATTCAGAAGAAGGTCACAGCAGTTCTAGAAACCATCCTAGAATGAAACTCATTATTTCATAAGAGGAATAAAGTAGGGATTCTTAAACATTAGCAAGTTTCAGAATCACCTGGAGGACTTGTTAACACATGGATTACTGCCCCCTCCACCCAGAGTTTTTGATTCAATATTTCTGGTGTGGGACCTGATAATTGCATTTATAATATGTTGGCAGGTGAAACTCATGCTGGTGGCCAAGGTACCACACTCGACAACCACTTTTCTTTAGCATAATGCCTGCTTTGGTAGCTATTATTTGTAGCCCTGAAAGACAACCAAGATCCATCAGCAAAAATTATGAAAATAGATTGTAGTCCAATGTAACTAAAGGATTTCTTAGAATCTAATTTGTCCAATAATAGAAAGATCTAGCTTTCATACAGTGGGAGCCTCCCAGCACATAGAGACAAGATGGACACACTTAGGAGTCCTAAAAATGCAAGGTCAAACTAAAAGACCTCTAAAGTTTTTACAACTCTAAGCTGCTACAAAATTTTGAACAAATGAATGAATGAGCGAGAACTAGAAAAAGTATATTTTATGTGCTTTATGCATCATATTTATACTCTAGCCCATACTTCCCCTTAATTAACTTGAGTTTGATCTTTTTTACAGTTGTTATTTTTAATGTACTTCAAAAATTGAGCTGCTGTGTGCTTCACATTCACAGATTTAAAATGATGAGAGAGCAAGAGAATTATATTTGGAAGAAGCTTGCTTTTATCCATCCATTGCACACTTCAAATAAGCAGGGAGTTGAAAAAGGTCTTCACTCCCTCTAGTCTGTACCTTGACCGACAGAGAATAAAAAATTTAAATGAGAGAAAATCAATTATTGATCTGCATTCTTTTTTCATAGGCCCTTTCGTGCAATTCACTATGCTAGCATTTGCCTGGATTTCAACAGCCTACATCATACTAAATGATTTTGCTTTATTGGAATAAAATTGTAAAATTACTAGAGCTACTTTAACCCTTTACCTTCCAGGAAGTGTTGTTTATGCCAAGAAAATAGTCAAGTTGTAGCATGATATAACTCTCTCTTGAAATGCTGCTGTCCTTTTTCTTTGGAGAAAACATAAGCCTTCTCAAGAAAGACTTTCATAAGATGTCTCTAGCAAAGAAGGACTTCGGCAGATTTTTAAATATCATCGTTATAGATTCAATAAATTTTTCTGGAGGGACACCTGTCTCTTTGAAGCGTTCATTTACTGATTTTTTTCACTAGTTTGTTCACCAACAATTCATTGTCACACTCCATGTGTATTTTAACAGAAGAGAGAAGCAGAAAGCAGAGGAGGAGCATGGATGTGTCGCAGTTTTGATGCAAACACAGGAGGTCCCCTGCTGCCTCCTTTTCTTTTTCTTTTCACCTGGCAACAAGGAGAAGAGTTAGACTAAAGGACAGTGTGAGGTTCAAAACATTGGTTGGACGATAGGATATGCAATTGAGATTAATACACTGGAAAAATGAATTAGAGCCAGTTTGTTGTTAGTGCCGTGGAGTCAATTCTGACTCTTAGCAACCCCGTGTACAGCAGAGTGGAGCCCTGCCTGTTCTCTGCGACATCCTCTCACCTTCTGGCGCTGTATCAGGCAATGCTCCACTGTTATTCATAGGATTTTCATGGCCAATTTTTTCGGAAGCGGGAGGCCAGGACCTTCTTTCCAGTCTGTCTTAGTCTGGAAGCTCCACTGAAACCTGTCTGCCATGGGTGACCCTGCCGGTATTTCAAATACTGATGACATAGCTTTCAGCATCACAGCAACACGCAGTCACCACAGCATGACAACAGACAGAGGAGTGGTCTGGCTCCTTGACTGGAAAATGAAACTGGGCCACGGCCATGAGAGCAGAATCTTAACCACTAAACCATCAGGGCTGGTTAGGTAGAGCCAGTAGCAGCAGGCAAACTAATGACGTGTAAGTGAAAAACTAAAGGAGATTGTGGTGTAATGAAGACATGAAAGGATGCAGTGATCAGAAAATGTAGGGGGAGAAAAACTTTCAAAAAGCTCCTCTGGGCCCAAGACTTCAGACTTCATATATATATCACATGTATATACATATATATGTATATGGAATCATACATATGTATAGATATCTATCTATATATATATATATATATATATACACATGCATGCATTATATACTGCCAAAACGTTTCAAAGGAATTTACATATATCACTATACTTTACCCCTAAGTAGATCAACATCCTTCTCCAAAAACTAATAATTTCCTACCTAATACTATATTATCTATATTATATTATACTATAATATTATTATCGCACCTAACAGAATTAACAATAATTACCTAATATCATCTGATATCCTTTTCCCCAACTGTCAAGATCTGGGAAGTTTTTTTTTTTTTTTAATTAATTAATTTATTTATTTATTTTCCCCCAAAGCCCCAGTAGATAGTTCTATGTCATAGTTGCACAGTCTTCTAGTTGCTGTATGTGGGACGCGGCCTCAGCATGGCTGGAGTAGCGATGTGTCAGTGCGTGCCCGGGATCCGAACCCGGGCCGCCAGCAGCGGAGCGCGCCCACTTAACCATTAAGCCACGGGGCCGGCCCAAGATCTAGGAAGTTTTAATGGCAGAAGCCCTATCAATAAGTGATATAGAAGATATTTCCTTAAAGTTTATTTAAGAATTTTAGTTGAAAAGTGATTGCTAATAGTTGAGTATAATTACAACTGTTCTGGTCTGTCTTGAGACATTTTTAACTTAATTTTCCAATTCTAAACTGTATTTTAAAATAAATTTATAAAAAACAAAGGTGGTCAGTGGATATTTTTTGCCAATCTTTTATGTTGTTCTTTCATAAGGTGGTAGATTTTTATAAATATAAATATAAAGAGCTATAATTCTTATATTTTGTTGACGGTGATAATATGGTATTACCAAGCTTCTATTGGAACAGAACAGTGAGAGCTCCCAAGAGACCCTACAATCAACAATCTTGGAAAAATGCCCTCATCTTGGAAGAACATACCTACAAGCCCATAACTGGGCACAGGAATAAAGCTAAAAAGAGAAAAAGATAGAAAGGCAGAAAGATAGATAAAACAATAGGAAACATATGTAAAGACAATGAGAACATAAAGAAATCAACCTCACTACCACTAAAAATTTTGAAAATGTAGGAAAATAATGAGTAAAAATTCAGGAAGCAGTCAACAATTCAAAAAGAAAATTATAAATAATGTTTCCGGGTTATTATTTGAAATAATTTAGCTGGACAATCAGACACAACGAAAATGTGATAATTAGTAACATACAACCTACTAAAACGTTTTATGGCCTTTCTTTTCTTTGTGCTCCACACAAAATATCATTGTCAATTATCTTCCTATGTGTTCATGTTTTCTATAGACAACACAAGATTTGAGACCATCTTAAATATCATTGTACCTTTCACACAACCTAGTAGCATAATGCCTTCCACATAGCAGGGATTCAATAAATATTGGCTGTCTTTCCAGTTGATGAGGATAGAAAACCTAATTTCTTTTAATTCTTGTGATACCAAATCTTGGCTACTAATATGGTATCTCAGGAGTCCTTGGAAGCATTAAGTTTTCTTTTGGAGAATTTCTGAACTGTGAAAACAAATGAGCTCCTTATCTTTAAGGAATGGGGGATAGATGGTAAATGAATGCTCACAGCAGTCCAAGATTGCACTGGAGTGTCCCCAGCTCTAAACAATGACAAAAACTACATTAACTACAAGATCAAGATGCCTAATCAATTTCCAAGCACAAGGAAGGGCTCAGAATGATGGGTAATAACCAGCATGACTTCGTGACCAACAAATCATGTTAGACCAATTCAATTGCCTCCTCTGACAGAGTGGCAGACCTTGTATGCAGGGAGGAAGGGATAGACATAATATATTCTGACTCTGTTCCACATGACATGCTCATCAACAAGGTAGGAAAATATGGCTTGCTGTCAGAGATGGATTAAATTGATTAGAGAGGTGGCTAATTGGGAAGAGAAGGAAAGTCACAGACTGCATGAAAACACAAGTGCAAAGCCAAATATGCTGCTGGTTTGGGTCTGGATAAATTCAAGGGCAAATGAGCATAGCAGGCAGAGCGGAATACAGTTAGACTGCAGAATCCTTGCCCATAAATAGAATAGCTCATGTCTTTTAATGGCATTTGTTCCAACACTTTGGATATTAGCAAGTATATGAATGAGTGGACACTACGTTATTGTACTCATAAGAAAGTCATTACTTTAGATTAAAGCTTTGAGTCTCCAGAATATTCTATTAAAATGCAAAAAAAAAACACAAGACATAATCATTTTCTATTAAGCTATCAAGTTTCCATCAAGGATAGGTTTGACAGATCTCCCCAGATCTGACAGATCGAATGAGAATAGGAAAATAAGATGGCTAATTTTCAAGGGGAAGAAATAGGAGAGAAAGTTTGCAGGATGTTAGATGGCTAAAGGCAGAAGCAACAGGGGCTTCTAATCATCCTGACTATAGTCAGTTTTGACCTGAAATTAATTTCTTCTACTTAGCATCTTGGTTAAGATTTGACCCTAAATTCAGTATTTAGAGCAGGTCAATCAATATCTTGAATTAATCAGATCCACTGGAAGACCTACCATAGATACTTCAGATAGCTTGGTGAGGAATTGAAGAATCATTTATTACAAATCAGCCAATGAGTAAGTCCTTACTAATCTCCAATTATGTGTCCACCTCTGCTAGACACAGCCTCTGCCCTCAAAGATCTGGGGTGCAAAAGGAAAAGGTCACACCTATGAAAGATAAACATATGTGTTCTGATCTCTCCTCTCTCCAATATCTACAATTTCTTTCTCTCAACTTGAGCCTTTCTTCCTTTAAATGTATCCTAGTCCCCTTTCTCTAAAAACTCTGAAAATCTAAAACTGATTTTATCATGTATAAGGATTTTAATAGATGTCTAAAAAGTCTTTGTGATTCCTCCTATGAAAAAGTGGAACCTAATTCCTCTCCTCTTAACTGTGAGTTGTACTTAGGGACAGCCTCTTTCAATATGGCGAAAATGCCGGTGTGTCACTTGGGGAAGGGGTCATAAAAGACACAAAAAATATTATTCATAAGGAAAAATATTGATATACTTGACAACAATAAAATTAAGAACTTCTACTTATTAAAATATATCATAAATAAACTGAAAAAAACAAGCCACAGAATGTGAGAAGATATTTTTAATCCTATCACTATCAAGCGACTTGTATCTAGAATACACAAGGAATTACAAATTGATAAGAAAAAATTAGACAAATCAATAAAAACAACAGGCTGGGGGCCACCCCTCAGGCATAGTGGTTAAGTTTGG
This sequence comes from Ceratotherium simum simum, assembly GCF_057802395.1. Taxonomy (NCBI): domain Eukaryota; kingdom Metazoa; phylum Chordata; class Mammalia; order Perissodactyla; family Rhinocerotidae; genus Ceratotherium; species Ceratotherium simum. Next base: position 15,758,114 of record NC_141908.1, read on the forward strand.
TGTGTTCCACTTCAGTGACCTAGGTTTTGTGGGTTCGGATCCTGGGTGCAGACCTACGCCACTCGTCAGCCATGCTGTGGCAGCCACCCACATATAAAGTGGAGGAAGATTGGCAAGAGATGTTAGCTCAGGGCTAATCTTCCTCAGAAAACAAATAAACAAAGAAAAAACCCTGCAGGCTGAAGACTTAACTGGCTATTTTAAACAAGAGAAAAACCAAATGTCCTATAAACAAGTAAAATAAGATCAACTTCTGGGCCAGCCCCAGTGGCCTAGTGGTTAAGTTTGGTGCACTCCGCTGCAGCAGCCCTGGTTTGGTTCCTGGGCACAGACCTATACCTCTCTGTTAGTGGCCATGCTGTGCTAGGGGTCCACATACGAAAAAAATATAGAGGAAGATTGGCATGGATGTTAGCTCAGTGTAAATCTTCCTCAGCAAAAAATAAAATAAAAATAAGATCAACTTCTTTAGTAACTAGGGAAATGCAAATAGAAACTGCAGCAAACTACAAATACAGACCCATCAAATTGGTTAAAATAAAAAATCTGTGAAAGTCTAGTATTGTTGACAATGTAAAGCATCATCTGCTAAGGTTAAAATCAGGAATACACTATGACTCAGCAATTTCACTCCTAGGTAAATATACCACAGAAACATGGATGCATCGGCACCAGGATACAGGTGGATAAGTTTAATAGCAGCATAGATTTTATAGCCAAAGCATAGGGAAAAATTATTTCAGCAGCAGAATATGCTGTATTTACAAAATACAGCAAAGAAAATTAACTAAAGCAGTGTGCATCAACTTGAATGTATCATATAAATGTAACACTGAGTGAAAAAAGCACAATGCAAAAGCATATATAGTATAATATAATATATTGTTTATTTATATTAAGTTCACAAAATACAAACTAAACAGCAATGTCAAGGAATGCATATGTTGGTGCTAAAATTATAAGGCAAAGCAAGGAAGTGATTACCATAAAATTCAACATAGTGGTTACCTCTAGCAGGTAGAGAGAGGTGGAGATATTCCAGAATGAGCTCATGAGTAGTTTCTGGAATGCTAGCAATGTTTTATTTCTTGACCTTGTGGTGGTTCACAGGTTTCACTTTATAATTCATCCCATTACACTGTTTATTTATGTTTTACCCACTTTTCCTGTGTGTTATATTTGAAAATAAAAGATTTACAGACCAATAAAAGCAAATTCACATCACAGCCCCACAAACTAGCTTCAATTCTCATAGTTCCATAGTGATGACTGTCTGTTTTTTTTTTTCCCAAGAATCCCTTACAAGGGTTGGAAAGACATTCATATTTTGTTTTTCCTGCTTCATTCAGTTTCAAATATTTATTAAAAAAATATTAGTTGAGTGCCCACTATGTGACAGGCATTGTTCTAGGCATTTGGAATTACAACAGTGAAACAAAATAAAAGTAAAAATCACTGCCTTCAGGGCCAGCCCCGTGGCATAGTGGTTGTGTTCGCGCACTCCCCTTTGGTGGTCTGGGGTTCACAGGTTCGGATCCCAGGCACAGACATACGCACTGCTCATCAAGCCACGCTGCTGTGGCGTCCCGCATACAAAATGGGGGAAGATTGCACAGATGTTAGCTCAGGGCCAATCTTCCTTACCAAAAAAAAAAAAGAAAAGAAAAGAAAAATTCAGACTGTGTCAAGGACCATCATAAATAAATAAATAAATAAGCACTACAGGATCACAGAGAAAGGAAGAGTTATTTCTAAGTGAAGAACCAGGAAAGCTTCACAGACCTGCACCCACCCTCCCTCACCCCACAGAGCCAGATCTTAAATCCACCCCTGAAGGAATCAAGCTGATTGTTTTATTCAGAATTAAAGAAACACAAATCTGAGAGGGGCATTAAGGTCACACCGACTGTCCTAATGCATTCTGAACAGAATGAGTGATGGCAGAATCCATAACATTAGTATGATGTTCCAGGAAGGTGGCCCCATAATCTGTCTCAGGAAGCAGGCCCAGGGTTTAATGGTCCCTATCTGTTCTTCTAGGATTAAAGACTGCTTTCCTTAACCAAGCTGAGGTAATGTGAGTTTATAAAACAGTCAGTAAAGAACAATGATGCAACCAAGGAGAGAAAACTAGAGAGCAGAGAAGAGAAAGTGCTCTGAGTTTAAGTTCTGTGTCCCTAAATCAAAATTTCAGAAAATCCCTCCTTGCTCTTCATAAATGGCTAGATGGATGTCTAACAATGACAGCTCTCCTCTCTGATGGGCCACCCTGAAATCTGGGGCTTTGTTACTAGAATTTTGGCCTATAGTTTTAAGGAACCATTACAAAATGTGGTTACCTCCTTCAGATCCTGTGTTTGAACTTTCATTCATTCACTATATTCTAGAATCAATATTCCAATTATGAGAATAAATTTAAAATAAGCCCCTATATTATCCCCCCTCTCCTCATACTCCAATAGGACTCTCTAGGATCAACTGTACAGCTGTGACAGAACTTTGAAATGTCACAAAGTTCTTTGTGATACCAGCTCTCTGGTATCACAGCTGATACCAGCTCTCTTCTTGGACACACTTAAAGGTGACTAATTCCACACCCAGTCTTTGTGACCTTGCATTGTGTGTACACATATCTCTCTCTCCAACCCCACTTTGGATTAAAGTCCCTTGGAGTAAGAAACTGTGTTTCCTTTATATTTCTTGAGCTCATAACATAATCTTGGACTCATAACGTTTTATGCAAGGTAGACATTTGATAAATGGTTAACTGATAATTCCCAAAAATTTATATTAAAGAATAAGAGAGTTCTCTGACATTGTTTCCTATTTATGAGATGGATACAATGCCCTTATCTCAGGGTTGTTGTGGGCATTAAGTGAAATGAAGTATGTAAAAACAATAAACTTGCGTGTAATTGTCTTCAAAAAACAGTGATCTGTGTGTGTTTGTGTATGTGTGTGTAAATTATATTTTGAGCTTCTAGGCATCCTGTGTGATGGAAGCCCAATCTCTGCTAGTTTGGGGTTTCTGTTCTTTCCATAGAGTTGCCTCTAATTGGGAGAACCATTTATGTGGTTCCAAGATGCAGAGTCAGATAGGGGCATCTGTTCCACAGATATGCACTGAAATAGCTGGTCTTTAGCCATCAGGTCACTGTTGACACTCTCCTAGTTCCCATCTTCATAGTTCCTTAATTCCATGGGGTCTCTGTCAGTTCTGTGCCCTGCTGGGAAAGAAAGCTATGTGAGACTGGCATAGCAGACATTCCCTCTCTGGAGTACTGTTGTCTAAAGAAAATATAGAACCTCTCCAACTGGTAGAGTTTTGTCCCTCTCCAAGTTCCTGTCAGAGGAACAATAAGCAAGGCCATCTCTCTGGGACTCACCAAACTCTGCTTCCAGTATCTCTCCTGCTCCTACACTCTCCCTAGTCTGAGAAATTTTCTTATACAGGAGGAGTCCTACTCTTCTCAAAGCCCATTTCTCCTAATATTTTTCCTTACCTTACTCTGATTCCTCTCAGAGTTCCAAAAGGCCCTGGACATTGAAAACTAAAGCCAGAAAACTCCTTTATTTCTTCTTTCTACTTTGCCCTTCCCTCCTGGGGTTTGTGGAGTTGGAGGGAAGCCGGAATGCAGGTAGAATGCAAACACAGGGAAAACACTGGGAGGAAAATCCATCCAGCGGGTGACATTTTTATTACTATTTCATATTATTACTGTTTCATATTACCTAGCAGGTGGGGATGAGCAGAGTATTTCAGATGCTTTAATCCTGTAGCTATTTTCCGGATAATTTCCCCATACTCCTTGAAGAAGGTGTCCCAAATCAGAAACCCTATTTTTACAAGATCACTGCCAAATAAAAGTCACCATTGTTACACAGTCAGAAAACATGGAGTCTTCTGAAAAGAAGGAAGTAGGGCAGACTGTGAGCAGAGGTTGCCTTCCAAGTACTCCTATCTCCCCTCTACTTTTCTTCTTCTTTCTCATAGAAACTCCTTTCATCTTTCATTCAGGCATTTGTCTTCTTCATCCTCCACAGAGATCCGTACAGATCTTCCCTCTTCAGATAAAACCACATGTCAATAGGTTCCAACTGCTACCTCCTTTCCCACAAATCCCACTCCCTCGATAATTTAGCTCATTCTTATATACAAACTGAAGGCCTTAGTGACTCCACACTCCAAAGGCTGCTTACATTTTAAAGGACACTAAAGGAGGGAATCCATAGTAGTCACTAACAGATAGCCATGCTTTCTGATGGTTAGAGACCCTGTTTACATCCTCTCAATTAGACAGCATCTAACAACTCTAGAATATACATTCTTTTTCAGGACATCATTTACAAAAATGACCAATATTGGGACATAAAGTAAGTTTCAACAAATTTTAATAGAATGAAATCATACAGGTCATATTTACTACCATGGTGTAATTAATTAGATATTAGATATCAATAACAAAAAATATAACTAGCCAAAACACTATATATTTTGGAAATTAAGAAAAATACCTCTAGCTATATCTATGTCAAAGGGGAAATCAGTCATGAAAAAAAATTTATACGTTTGTCCTGAATAGTAAAAAAAACACTACACTGCAAAAGTTGTGGAATACAGATAAAGTAGAAATTAGGGGGAAATTTACAGACTTGATGCATGTATTAGAAAACAAGAATGGGAAATTAACAAGTATCCATCTGACCCAGATCCTTCTTCACAGAGGGACTTGCAGCTCATTTGTGGGTAGTGCAATCAGCAGGAAATCTTCATCTGTCAGCTCCCTCAGGATCTGCCTCTGCTGCAAAGAGCTGGCTACCCTAAGGCCATGCCCACATCAAATAACTGAGTACAGAAGGTGTTCCACAGCCCAGCCCAATGCTGAAAACCCAGTGCATGACTATACGCTGATGGGCAATGTTTGCTCAAGCTCCCCACCAAGTTGGCTCTGGCTCATAGTGCCTACATCACAGTTTAGCTTCTCCTGTGCTTTAATTCCGCTTCTTCCCACCTTATACTACAAATTCCATCTCAGTGTATGTGTCAAGAGAATCTGATACCATCTCAAAAAATGAGAAAAAGTGGTGGCTGGCCCCATGGCATAGTGGTTAAGTCCAGTGTGCTCTGCTTTGGCAGCCCAGGTTCACGGGTTCAGATCCTGGGTGTGGACCTGCACTGCTTGTCAAGCCATGCTGTGGCGGCGACCCACATACAAAATGAGAGGAAGACTGGCAATGGTTTTGGCTCAGGGCTAATTTTCCTCAAGCAAAAAAAAGAGGAAGATTGGCAACAGATGTTAGCTCAGAGCGAATCTTCCTCAGGAGAAAGGAAAGGAAAAAATGAGAAAAAGTTTAGTACACTAAATTGACTGAAGTTATAAAAGAAAATAATAAAAATATGACTATAAATTGCTAAAGAAAACATTCAATAGAGATGATTAATAGTCTTTTTCAAAGACTAATAAAATTTATTAACCTCCAGTAAAACTTATTGAAAAAAAATAAGAGAGAAAACACAATTACCCAATGAAAAGGATGCAGAAGTGACACTACCCCAGATGCTAGAGACATTAAATGGATAATAAAAAGAAATTAAAATCACCTTTATGCCAAAAAATTTTTTAAATTATAACGAACGTACACAGTCCAAGAAAAATATAACTTATCCAAACGAAATCAAGAAGGATTTGAAAATCTCAATAGCCTTATAGCCATTAAAGTGAATGAATCAGTAATTTTTTAAATTTTCCACAAAAATTCAAAGGCAAATAAATGATTCACCATGGAACTGTATCAAATATTTTTTAAAATAATTTAAATATTACATAGTAAGTATAGAAAAGGAGTAAAAAATATAGAAAATGAGGGAACATTTCTCAACTTATTTTATGAGGCCAGCATTTCATAGATTTGATATGACAGCAGAAAAAGGACAATGTAAAAAAAGTTGCAGATAACTTTTACTCGTTAACATGCATGCAAAGATCTTAGCAAAATGTTAACAAAGCAAAAGCATCAATCTATCAAAAAGAAAACACTAGGTTTATAACGCAAATTTTTATTTTAACATCAGAATGTTTTAACATTAGAAAATTAATATACTCACCACAGTAACAGATTACAGAATAGTTATATCTCAGTGGTTTCAGAAAGAAAGCTCGGTAAAACACAACATACATTCATTAAAAAAAGAAGAAAACTTTGGAAAGGAACTTCCTTAATCCAAATAAAAGTATATACAAAAAACTTTGACAAAACATATTTACAATCTTTCCCTTTTACACCACAAATAAAACAAGGATTCCCACTATCACCATTTAATTTGACATCATATTGGAGATCTAAATCAATGTAGTAAGATTAAAAAAAGAAATAAAATTTGTAAGAATTGGGGCTTTTCAAACCAAGATGGCGACATAGGAGGCTCCTGAATTTCCTTCCTCCCACAGACACACCAAATATACAGCTACTGCAGAGCAATTCCTTCTGAGAGAAATCCTAAAACTAGCTGAGTGACTCCTATGCATCTGACCATGGAGAAAATACTCACATCAAAACGGGTAGGAATGGCTGACACACTTTCACCACAAGCCCTACCCCACCATGGCACCATAAAACTGAGAGGGAACCCCAAACTCCTAGCTTCTCCCTGAGAGGCAAAGGGTTTGGACCACACGGTGCCCCAAATCAACGGATGGCCCCCAAGTCACCTAGCTCTGAAAGTCAACAGGGCATACGTTTACAAGTCACACAGGACCATAGCAAAGAGGCAGCTCTTAAAGGAAATGAGAACACTCCCAGTAACTATCCCCCCAGGTCTCAGCACAGAAGGAGCCAGGTAAAAACGCCCATCACCCCGTCTTTCCCTGGAAGAGGTTTGACAACATACCTAATAAGCTACTGCCTGAAGTTCAGCTTCTAATGAGCACACATCTAGGTGCTGGCTGTGATGGCCCTGGAGCCGGAAAGAGCCAGCGAACACTTCTCCCACCTTCTCCTTCCTATTAGCTCCAATAATAAAGCCAAGTTACCAGCACCTCCTTGGAAGGAGACTGTCCACACATCTAGCACTCCAACCTTTATGGATGCCCTCAGAACGACAGGCCCCCCAATCACCTAGTTCTGATAATCAACGAGGCTTACATTCACAAGTCGGATGGGACCAGAGCAAGCAAAGACTTTAAGCTGATGCAGAAGCACTCCCACCCTCCCATAGCTATATACTCAGGCTCAGCACAGGAGGAACAGGCAAAAGTTCCCATCTGGGGAAGTTTCTCCCTTGGAAGGGGTTTGACTGCCTACTTTCCCAGCTGTTGCCTGAGGTCCCAGCTTCTAATCAGCATGCATCTAGATGCTAACTATGATGCTCTCCTTTGGGACACTGAAGGATTTTGGCACACCTTCAACTATGCTGGTGAAGATGTGTAGAAAAGGGAACCCTCATACACTACTGGAGAGAATGTAAACTGGTACAGCCACATGGAAAACAATATGGAGATTTCTCAAGAAATTAAAAATAGAACTACCATATGATCCAGCATTCCCACTTTTGGGGATATAACCAAAGGAAACTAAATCATTATCTTGAAGATATATCTGTACTCCCATGTTCATTGCAGTATTATTCAGAATAGCCAAGTTAAGGAAACACCCTAAGTGTCCACTGATGGATGAATGGATAAAGAAAATGTGGCATATATATACAACGGAATATTATTCAGCCTTAAAAAGAAAAGAAATCTTGCCATTTGCAACAGTATAAATGAATTTGGAGGGCATTATGCTAAGTAAAATAATCCAGACAGAGAAAGACAAATACTGAATGGTATCAGTTATATGTGAATCTGAAACAAAAAAATTGAACCCATAAAAACAGAGATTACAATGGTGGTTGCCAGGGGCTGGGGTCGCCGGGAGGGGTGAGGAAAATGGGGAGAGTCTGATAAAAGGGTTGGAACTTTCAGTTACAAGACGAATAAGGTCTGAGGATCTAATGTGACTATAGTTGATAATACTGTGCTGTATAATTGAATTTTCTAAGAGAGTGGAACTTAAGTGTTACTCCCTGAAAAAACGAGAGAGTAAATATGTGAGGTGATGGATATGTTAATTAACTCAATGGTGGGAATCCTTTCACAAAGTATATGTATGTCAAATCATCACATTGTACACTTTAAATATCTTACAACTTTGTCGATTATACCTCAATAAAAAAAGAAAAAAATTGTATAAGAATTGGAAAAGAAAAATACAAACTGTGTCTACATGCAAAAGACATGGTTATATATGTAGAAAATCCGAAAATAACCTACAGATGAATTATTTAAAACAATATGCGAACATAACAACATTGTGGGATACAAAATCAGTTTATAAAAACAATTGATATTCAAAATATCAGAGCAAACCACTAGAAAAAAAATTTTAAAGAACATTCCATTAACAGTAGTATCAAATCTAGAAACAAGGCTAAAAATACATGTGCAGTACCTGTACACAAAGAGATATGTTATTTTCATGGATTGAAACACAATTAAAAAGGTGAATTATATTCAAATTGATTTATAGATTAAATGTAACGCCATACAATATTCTAGTAAGATTACTTTTACAAAATTTGAAAAACATATTCTAAAATATGTCGAAATGCAAAGGGGCCAAGCATAACCAAGACACTCTTGAAGACGGAAAATGGGTTGGGAGGGCTTCTTCTACTATATATTAGGATTATTTTTAAACTATGGTAATAAAATATGGGTCGACAGATAGATTAATGTAATAAAGAGCAGAGAAACAGACTTATCCATAATGGATACTTGAGATACGACAGCGATGGCATTGCAGACAAGAGAAAATGACAGATGTTACAATGAATAGTTCTTAGACAATTGGATGTTCCTACAAAAAATAAATAAAATTGGAACCTTTCTTCACTTTATACACAACCATAAGATGCAGGTAGATTAAAGATCTAAGTATGAAAGGTAAAATTATAAAAATTTTATAAGATAATTCCTCAGAAGTTCTGGTTAAAAACACAGTTTCTTAAACAAGATGCAAAAAGTAATATCCATAAAAGAAAATACTGATACTTTCAACTCCATTAAAATTAAAAACTTATGCTCACAAAGATAATGAAAAAATAAGTCCAGATTGGTAGAAGGTATTTGCCTCAGAAATGACTTAAAAAAACAAGTAACCAGAATATATAAAAAGTGTCTATAAATTAATAAGAACAATTTTTTTAAGTGGGCCAATGAGTTGAATAGTCACTTATATAAAAGAAGTGCATATAGCCAATATACATGAAAAGTATAGTTTCATGTATAATCGGGGAGATGGGAAATAAAACCATAATTAAATACCATTACACACTCACTAACTTGGCAAAAGGTGAGAAGTCTCACACTACCAAATATTTGTGAGGACGTTGACAAAAGGAACATACCAAACATGACCAATGGAATGAAAAATATATGGCATTATCTAGCAAATGAAAGATGTATGACCTATGACCCAGCAATCTCATTCCCAGGAATATGCCCTGTAGAAACTCTTACGGATGTGTACAGGGTAAACTAGAGCTGTACCCAACATAGGGATGAATTTCATAAATGTAAGATTGAGTAAAAGGATTAAGACACAAATACACAAATTTATATATATTTATATATATATATATATACACACACACACAATGTAATTCTAACTCTTCTAAACCTGAAAAACATAAAAAATTAGACTATATATATATATATTTTTTTTTTTTTTTTTTTGGTGAGGAAGATCAGCCCTGAGCTAACATCTGTTGCCAATCCTCTTCTTTTTGCTGAGGAAGATTGGCCCTGGGCTAACATCCGTGACCATCTTCCTCTACTTTATACGTGGGATGCCACCATAGCATGGCTTGATGAATGCTATGTTAGGTCCCTGCCCAGGATCCAAACTCACAAACCCTAGGCTGCTGAAGTGGAGCATGCGAACTTAACCACTACGCCACGGGGTCAGCCCTCTAGACTATCTTTTAATCATACACACATAGATGACTATGTAATTTTTCTGCTTTTATATTATATACCACAGCTTTAAAAATCAGTGACAGGGGCTGGCCTGGTGGCGTAGTGGTAAATTTCATATGCTCCACTTCGGCAGCCCGGGGTTCACAAGTTCAGATCCTGGGTGGGAACTTACACACCGTCCATCAAGCCATGCTGTGGCGGCATCTCACATACAAAATGGAGGAAGATTGGCACAGATGTTAGCTCATCGAGTCTTCCTCAAGCAAAAAGAGGAAGATTGGCAGCAGATGTTAGCTCAAGGCCAATCTTTCTCACACACACACAAAAAACTTCAGTGACAATAAAAAGAATGAAAGATAAAGAAATGAAAGTAACGATTGCAAGAACTTTTTAAGAAGTTTATCTTAAAGAAGGAGGAATATATCAAATCATTACATTGTATATCTTAAACTTACACAATGTTATATGGCAATTATACCTCATTGAAGCTGGAAAAAAACATAAACAGATAACTTTAAGATAATGAAAATATTCATCTGCCCGCTTCAAAATGATAAAAACATCTAATTTTAGAAAAAGGAGAAAGAGAGCATAATTAATGCAGAAGGAGGAGTCAAAGGAACTATTTTTTAAGAGAAATATATGTTTATGTTTAAATGTTTATTAGAAGCTCAAGAACCAACAGAAGGAAGTTAAAATCTGTGCGGGCTCTGCGTTCAGCAGCCTCCCGCAGCTCTGGTGCAGGCAGCGTGGAGTCCTACAGGAGACAGCTCCAGAGCTCTTGGCATAGTGAGGTTGCCCATAACACTGGAATTGGTGGACACAGTGACATCCGCACTGGGCATCATCTGCATAGCTGCTGCTCTTGGCTTTGCGGCAGCAAGAGGCTTCCACCCAGCAGGCTGGAGCCATAGAGAGGAAAAGTACTGTCAGCTTCCTTTTGCCAAGAAGGCTAGTTTTTGTCTCACTTTCTACCACCCAGAGAAAATGGAGCCCTCAGATGACTGTCCTGTCATTTACAAAATTGCTTTCATCTGCATCCAGTCTTTCCTTCTTCTCTTCTTTTATACCTATGTTCTGATCCACGACTTTTTGCTTTCTTGAGATCACATGCTATTATTCATCTCCTCACTCTCCTGTACCTTCAATGTCTCTTTTAATACTGGTACTTCCTTGCCTAGTTAGTGAGTATGTAATGGTATTTAAGTATAGTTTTAATTCCCATTTCCCTAATTATACATGACTATACTTTTCATGTATATTGACTATTTGGATTTCTTTTGTATAAGTGACTATTCAACTGATTGGCCCATTTTTAAAAAATTGGAGCTGTCTCCTGTAGCTGTCAAAGCCAGAGGCACAAAGCTGCAGGAGACTGCTGAACTCAAAGTCCACACAGATTTGAACTTCCCCCGTTGTTTTATTGAGCTCATCGCATACAATACCCTGTGCATACTTCAGTTATTTCTTTGCGATGTATTTGTTGTAGGAATCTTCAAGAACAGTGTTTGTTGAAACGTAATGTGCAGTTTCCTATACAGTAGAACATAAAGAGACCTGTGCTATACATTATTAACAAGCTCCCAGGTGACCTCGATGCTGCTGCTCCCCAAATCATACTGTGAGTAGCAAGGTTCAAAGGCCTGAAAGGGTCAACATATCTATCCACAGAACATTTCAAAACATACCTAAATTACAGGTAAATAGAGCTTAGGTTCAAGCTGGGACACTCTTCAAGACTACCTATCCAAGTGAATGATTAGCACATCTGTCAGTCAAAAATAATTGAGCACCCTCTATGTGTCCCACTATGTGGGCTGCAGACAATTAGTGGGTATTGTCTCTGCCTTTGTTGAATTTATTTTTGACTCAGTGAGAGGCAGCAAGATACTCGAAAAGTACCAAGAATACCAGGGACACTCAGACTAATAAATAGAATGTTCAACTAGACACAGTCCTGTGGAACTGTAGATGAGTTCTTTGTCTTTTTCACTTACTGACATGTTATCAAATTCCTTGGCATATCTTGAATAAATTGCATGGAGCTAGACATCACAGCCATTCTGTATGTATTGGATTCTCTTATGGATAGTTAGCTAAAGGAAAAGTTATCCTGTTAGTAAGCCACGGTAATATAACATATCTGTGGAGTTTATATACTTCATTGACATGGTGATTCTTTACCCTTTACTACATCCAAAAGCCACTTTTACTTATTCAAAAGTACTCCTCCTCTTAAAAGTAAAAACAAGGCACTTCTGAGTGGAGATGAACAGCCAGTGATATTTGATTTGGGATTTGTTCTACCTCATTTTGGCAAGTCAAAAAGTGCTCACAAAGAATTTAGAAAATTTAATCAAAATAGAAACTTCTTGAGAAAAGTTTTAAATTTCAGATCTAGGGAAAGAATCCTACAGATATCCAAGGATCAACAGACCACAAAAGAACCAAATTCTAACTGAACTCAGACTTCCCTTTCACAACAAAAAAAAACAAAATAGTGTAGAGTTTTAGGTAAAAAGCTGTTAACTAAAGATTTCCATATTCATTCAAGTTGCCACTCGTGTGGAAAGGCCACAGATTTTTGTTTTCAGATGTATAAAGGCACAAAAAGTCCAATACCCAAATATCCTTTCTGAGAAAATTACTTAAAGATGCAGACCAGCCCGTGGAAAAGTTATTCAAAATTAAACACTCAAGAATGAAGAAGTTGTGTTTTTTTATAGTGGCTTTAAAAGGACAGGCTATGATCACTGAAATGAGTTAACCACTGTGTTTAGAAGATGTAAATAAAATAGAATAATAATAAAAATACAAATAACAATACAGATCTAAAATTCCAAATTATTTAAACAAAAACTAAGAAATATGTGAATAAGAGAAAAAAGTTTAAAACTTCTAATAACTTCATTCATTCAACAAACACTTTTGAGCCTCTACTATGTGCCAGATATTTTGTTAGATGCTCCTCTTAAAAAGGATGACTTTGGGGCCAGCTCTGTGGCTTAGCAGTTAAGTGCGTGCCCTCCGCTGCTGAAGGCCCGGGTTCAGATCCCAGGTGCACACCAAGGCACCGCTTGTCAAGCCATGCTGTGACGGTGTCCCATATAAAGTGGAGGAAGATGGGCACAGATGTTAGCCCAGGGCCACTCTTCCTCAGCAAAAGAGGATTGGCATGGTTGTTAGCTCAGGGCTGATCTTCCTCACAAAAAAAAAAAAAAAAGGATGACATCTTTAAACTTTAAAAATTAAAGAGATGTAGGTGGAAATAAGTTTTATTCTGGCCTCCTTTTCTTTTGTTTGTAAAGTTGTTTCACAGATTAAATATTTTAGTTTCTGTGTAAAATACATAGGTTTTTTAAAAAATCAAGAAGTACAGAAGGGTTTTAATCAAAAATAGCATCCCATCACCCCAACTCATCCTAATTTTATTTTTAATTTTAAAATCTAGGAACAATTATGTTTAATTATTTCAGTTTTGTTTTCCTAGTTTTCAGTCTACATACTTTTAATGTAAATGCTTATACTTTTATTGTTTGATTCTTCAATATTTGATATCATCTATTAACTCCACTCTGTGAAAGAGAAGAATTTAGCTAATTCACTTGATCCTCTAAAGTCCTGTCTCCCCTTTTCCTTCAGGCTTTAAGCTTTCTTCAGTTGTCTTCCATCTTTGTGATCTGTGCTCACAAATGAGGAAGTGGGTGGACTGGCGTTCAGCAGACACGTGTGAGTCAGCAGAAATAGCATCATAGTGAGAGGGTGGGAAGCACTGGAGAGCGATTTCCTGGGGAAATGCCAGGGTTGCCTCCACTCTGAACACCAAATAGGAATGAAGGATGCCAATTTTAAAATTCTATGTATTGATATCCGAGCCCACTGTTGTCAATGCATGTCTCACTTCTCTCTACCTCCCAAATCTCAAACCCTGGTACGTTCTTGGAATTCTGCTAAGCGAAAAGACACTTTTCTCTGGGACAAACTCCTATGCGTATTTAGTCTGCATCTTTCTCCACTTCATCATCAGACAACACTCTTTCATTTGTTTTCTGTCTTCCAGCAATTTATTAAGTTCTCTCATAAGCAGATGGACCTCTTTGATCTTGGGATCAATGACTTTTTTATTCTTTATTATAATTTTCATGAGTGGCAGAAAGGAGGGAAGAAAAGCATGTGTTTTCAAAACACTATCTTAAATTGGAAGCCTAAGAATATTTTTAAAATAAAAAAATTAAAAGTATAATATGAATTAGGATGATATTTTCCAAATGTTTACAGGAAAACAAAACACAGAAAACATAGTCCATATAGAAAAATACAGACAACAGAAGAATCACCTTCTCTTACTGCTTTGCAGGTGTACACATATGGAAAGCATGGATTTATCACACTGGTGTAGCCTGGTTTTGTTCAGTATTTAAATCATGTAACTCAAATCTTTTGTTCTGACTCCAGGCTCACAAAGCAGTCTGCTCATGTGTCACCTCCCACTAGAACAAACAAACTAGGAGATGATGTTCTGATCAAAGTACATGAGTGTCCAGTTTCCTCTACATTTATTTCTTTTTTTTAAATCAGTCAACTGACATTCTGATTTTATACTTCAGTTTTCTGGGAACATTTCATTTAAACCTCTTCCTAGGGACAGACCCATTCCAGATGTGTTAACAAAAGCATATGCCTGTAATTTCAAGGCTGAGAGCTAGACTCTTTGGCCCATGTTAGCCCCGTAGTGTCATCTGCCTTCTTTAACTCACACAAACTTCTCCTTTTGCCTGTGGAGCAATAACATGGCTGAAAGAAATAAAGGAAGACCTGAATAAAGAGTGATGTATGTCATAGTCTTGGATGTGAAGTCTAGGTATTCTCACAATGTCAACTAATTCCTCCAAAAATGTACGTGTTTACTAAAATGATACTAGATAAACCCAGGGGTGTTTTGTTTATTTGCTTGCTTATTTTAATTTTTGTTTGGTTTTGTATGAGAGGGAGAGAGAATTGATAAAGTAATTTTTAAATTTCATCTGAAGAGTAGACAACTGGGAAAGGCTAATGCCATTTTGAAACTGAAATAGAGAGAGATGTTTAGTATCATCTAATAAAATGATAGAATACACTAAAATATTCAATACTTTAGTGTATTCTATCATTTTATTAGATGATACTAAACATCTTTGGAATACCTAATAAAGAAAGTTACTTTTTCAAGATGTTAAATTAATTCTAATCATTCTCCTTTCAAGGCACAATTATTCCAATATTCAAAATTTACCCTTTGATTTTGAAGAAATATCCACAAGTGGGACTCATCATATTGTTATTAGCAATGATGTATAAAACACACCATTTTAAATATGCCCTCAAATTTACAAGACTCTCAAGGGAAAAGCTCCTCTTAGAAATGTTTTTTAGATAGTTTTCTGTCCATGAATAAATGTTTGGTTTAAGAAGGAAAAAAAAAAAAATACACTAAAATGTTACATTTGAAATTGTCCTTTTGTAAACATAGATGGATAGAGAGAAGAGTAGAAACTGAAAAATAGCAACTGCTATATGTCTGAATTTGATGTTTTAACTGTGCCATTTCAAATAAATATGGAAAGGAAATATTATTTACAAATAACAGCAATGGCTTTATTAGTTGAATAAATAAAACTAGATCTTATCTCATATCCTACACCAAAATGAACTTCAGCAGAATAAGGATTTAAATATAAACAACATAATCATTTCAAGGTAGAAGAAAATCCGATGATATTTATTTTCTAATCAGAGTAGAAACTTACTAATCATAGTATAAATTTATGAAATAACAAGATAGAGAAATTTCACTAAATAAATTTTAAAACATTTGAATATCAAAAATATAAAAACAACCTTAGAAATAATAAGCAACAATATGTTTGTAATAAATATGACAAAAGTTTGATGTCCTTAATATATAAATGTCCTAAAAATCAATAAGATAAAAAAATTAAAATTTCAATAGAAAAATGGATAATGTGAATCACAAGTCACAAAAGCACCAAAGGAAATTGCTAATAAATTTTCCATCTCAATGATAATTTATAAAGCAAATTAAAAAGGAAGATATCATTTTGTACATATATTAGCAATAAATCTTAAAACAAAAATTAAAAAAAAAATACTTCTCAACACTAGTGAGTGTGCAATAAAACAGGTACCTTAAGTCTTTCTAATGAGTTTGCAAAGTGACACAACTTTTCTGCCAATAAATTGTGTAATATGACATTCAAGGTTTAAAGGCTTGTGTTCCAAATAATGATTTTTAAAGAAAAAAATCTATCCTAAGCAAATAATTAAAAACTTTAACAAAGATTTTGGTGATAAAGAAATTTATTAAATTGTTATTTATGTTAGAAAAATATTTGAATAAAAAGGTGGCACGTTTACTATAAATATTATTTTTTAAAAATGTTTACAGATATAGGAAAGTGCCTACAATATAAAATTGTCTGTATGTGTATGCACCAACTTGACAGAAATTGGACTATAAAATATGCATGGGCGTTGGTATGTGTACACACATATACACACAGAGATTTAAAAATAGAAAGAAAGTGCATTAATGTTAACATTGGTTATTTCTGTTAGTGAAATTATCAGGGTTTTTTTTCTTTTTCCTTTTTATACATTTGTATGTTTTTCATATCTATGTAAATATGTAAAATATCTATAATTTTAAAAGAAATAATAATAAGCATTATTCTTAATTTGTAGGTACTGAATTAGAATCAAAACATACAAAAATACATGCCAGTTATATGATTTTTTAATGTAAGTAGTGACTTGCATAATTGTATCTGTTCTACTGAGAAAACTCTTCAACAAAAACGAGTAAAAAAAAATGCCCCACTATTATCTCACTTGTACTTTTTATCCCTTTTCTGATACATTTCTAATAATCTGACAACTTCCGGGTTTGATAATCAGATTAGTAAATTAATTTTGAATTATAATACTGAGACAGAAAATGTTATCTTCCCATTAGCAGCAGTAATAGTGATATTTATATGAGATAAATTTAAAAAACAAAAAAGCACTTTTTAAAAATTCAGAGAGGCTGGCAGAAGAAACTGTGAAAACAGAAGAAAGGGGACAAATTGGCAGTTATAGAAAAAGTTGAGCCCTAAGCAAACCAATGGCCAGGTTTCCCCAACTTCCATTATTCAAATAAATCTGGTTATTTTTAAAAATGTGACTACCCAAGTCAAGCTCCATTCTAATCATTTACTCTGGTCCTTTGTTGTTGGTCTCCAAAGTCTAGACAAACTCCTCTATGGACCCTGCCCTTAATCTAGCACTAAAGTTCATTCGTAAAATATAAAGGTTGTGAAGCTCTCAATGATCTGACAAGTAGGGAATCAGGTTGAAATTAGGATGATAAAGAAATCCAGGAAAGAGAAATATAAGTTAATATTTTAGCAAATAATCTTGCAACATTTTTATTTAGCTCCTGCTATTTGATAGACACTTCACATATATATAATGGTTTATAGCATATTATCATAGAAAATTTGCACTTCCAGGAAGATGGACTAGGCATACTTTTCCCTCGTCTTCCCACTAAGCATAACTAAAGACGTAGATATTTTATATAAATCAAATATAAGACACTAAAGAGTGGAGAGAATTAGGCAGACTGCCTGGGGACTTTGAGACTCAAGGAACCTCACAGTGGTGAGTTCTCTGGGTTTTCTTCAGGTCTCTTATATCCCAGACTTAGAGCTGAAGAAGTCAGCAACCCAGAAATACCAACAGACTCAAATGGACCAACAAATAAAGATCCCTAACCAAATCACATGGCAAAGGGCGGCCTAGCAAGACGGTAAAATTTTAGACAATAACCACTCTATTCCAGCCAAATATCACAGAAAAAACCATGGCCTTCCCCACATACTACAACAAAGGCTGAATGGGAAGCCTAGATTTCCGCACTCACAAGCTGATAACAAAGCACTCTGATACCCCCAAGGGTGATGGCAGGGAAGGCCAGGCAAGAGCCTAGACTTTTATCCGCACCAACCAGTATTAAGTCACCCCCACCATGGTGTCAGTGCAGACTTTGTGGGGAGCCTGAACTTCTGTCTCCACCTGGCAGTAATGAGGTGGTTTCAGTGGAGGTCTACTGAAGAATCTGGTCCTCCAACATCACCCAATAGTAACAAGGCCACCTCACTGACCTGACAGTGGAGACTACGTAGAGAGTCAGAATTCCTATCCTTACCCAGTAGTAACAAGGAGTCCATCCTATGGGGTATAATTGGAAACAAATAGGGGACCTGGACTTCTACCTCTACCTGGCAGCAATGAGGCAGCACCACTCCCCTCTCCTAACAGAATTTAGTCAAAGAAAGCCAGTTAAAACCAAAGGATTAAATAAAATCTACAGAGTCTCACAACAAAATATAAAACTGTTCATATTTCAATCAAAAATTACTTATCACACCAAGAAATAGGTAGATTTCAAACTGAATGACAAAAGGAAATCAATAGATGATAACATTGAGATGAAAGGTTAGAATTATCTGGCAAAGATTTTAAAGCAGCCGTGATAAAAATGCTTCAGTGAGCTAATATAAACATGCTTCAAACAAATGAAAAAGATAGAAACCCTTAGCAAAAAGAAAAAAATCTCCCCACAAAGAAACAAAAGATATAAAGAAGAACCAAATGGAAATTTTAAATTTGAAAAATACAACAATTTAGGAGAAAAACTAGATGATCTTGGGTATGGTGATAACTTTTCAGATACAATGCCAAAGGTACAATCCATGAAAGAAATAATTGATAAGCTGGACTTCATTAAAATTAAAAACTTCTACTCTGTGAAAGACAATGACAAAAGAATCAGAAGACAAGACACAGACTGAGAGAAAATATTTGCAAAAGGCACATGTGGTAAAGGGCTATAATACAAAAGATACAAAGAATTCTTAAATCTCAACAATAAGAAAGCAAACAACTTGACTGAAAAACGGACAAAATGCACACCTATTAGAATGGCCAAAATCCAGAACATTGACAACACCAAATGCTGGCAAGGAGCAACAGAAACTCCCACTCATTGCTGGTGGAAAAGCAAAATGGCACAGCCACTTTGAAAGACAGTTTGGCAGTTTCTTACAGAACTAAATATACTCTTACCACACAATCTAGCAATTGCACTCCTTGGTATTTGCCCTAAGGAACTGAAAATTTATGTCAACACAAAAACTTGCACACAGATATTCATAGAAGCTTTATTCATAATTGCTAAAACCAAGATGTTCTTCAGTAGACAAATGTATAAATCCACTGCGATACATCCAGACAATGGAATACTATTCAGTGCTAAAGAGAAATAAGCTAACAAACCATGAAAAGACATGGAGGAAACTTAAATGCAAATTACTGCGTGAAAGAAGCCAATCTGAAAAGGCTACATACTGTATGACTTCAGTTATATGACATTCTGGAAAAGACAAAACTATGGAGAAAGTGATTGCCAGGCACTGGGAGGAGGGAAAGATGAATAGTCAGAGCACAGAGGATTTTTAGAGCAGTAAAACTATTCTGTCTGATATTGCAATGGTGGATACTTGTCGTTATACATATGTCCAAACTCATAAAATGTACAACACCCCAAGTGAACCCTGATGTAAACTAGAGACATTGGGTGATAACGATGTATTAATGTAAGTTCACCAATTTTAACAAATGCGCCAATCTGGTGTGGGATATTGATTGTGGTTGTACTTGCGTGGCGACGGGGTATATGGAAACTCTCTATACTTTCCACTCAAATTTTTTTTTTGTGAACCTAAAACTGCACTAAAAATAAAGTTTGTTAATAATAAAAAATAAAAATAAACGTGTATTTATACACACACAAATAGGTACCAACATCTTATGCTTACAACTTTTCTATAACTCTAAAAGAACAACAAATTTTCTATTTTAAAAAAATTAAATCAAAAAGAAATAAAAAACTGAGGAAAAAGAAAAATATTTAGGGATGGACTCAGCAGCATGGAAAGGCCAGAGGAAATAATCAATGAACTAGAAGATGGAACATAGAAATTACCCAAACTAAACAATGGAGAGAAAATAGACTGAAAAAAAGTTCAAGAGCCTCAGAGACCTGTGGGGCTATAACAGCAAATCTAATATTCATTTCATCTGAGTCCTAGAAGGAGAGTAAAAAAAAGGGCAGAGTTGTAAGAGAACTTGAAGAAATAATGGCTGAAAACTTCCCAAATTTAGCAAGAGATGTAATCCCACAGATTCAAGACACTGAGTAAAACCCAAAGAAGATAAATTACAAGAAATCCACACCAAGAAACATTATAATTAAACTTCTAAAAACTAAAGACAAAGAAAAAAGTCTTGAAAGTAACCAGAGAAAAATGACTCCTTACTTACAATGAAAAACTCATTCAAATAACAGAGGATTTCTCATCAGAAACCATGGAGATGAGAAAGAAGTGGTTCAACATTTTTCAGGTGCTGAAAGAAAAGAACTGTCAGCCCAAGATCCTACCCAGTGAAAATATCCTTCAGGAATACAGGGAAAATCAAGACATTATCACGTAAAGGGAAACTAAGAGAATCTGTCATCAGCCACCTACCATAAAAAAAATGACTAAAGGAAGTTTTCTAAATAAAAAGGAAACAATAAAAGAAGGAAACTTGGAAGGAAGGTAAAAAGAACATGATAAACAAAAATATCAGTAAATATAATAAGCTTTTCTTTCTCTTGAGTTTTCTAAATAACATTTGACAGTTGAAGCGAAAATTATAACTGACTCATGTAGCTCTAAATGTATGTAAAGGAAATATTTAGGACGATTATATTACAAATGGGGGAAGGTAAAAGGACACAAATTGAGAAAAGGTCCCTATACTCCACTCAAACTGGTAAAATGATGACATTAATAGATTGTGATACTTATGTATATATAATGTAATACCTATCACAACAACTAAAAATGCTGTACAAAGAGATACACTCAAAAATGCTGAGACAAAAGAAAACGGAATTCTAAAAAATGTTCAAGTAACCTACAGGAAAGCAAGAAAAATAAAACAGAGAGGTGAAAAATAAAAAAAAAAACAGAAAACAATAATAAAATGGCAGACATAAGTCTTAACATATCAATAATTACATTTAATATAAATGGCCCAAATATATCAATTAAAAGACAGACATAGAGTGGATTAAAAAACTTGATACAACTGTGTTTTCTACAAGAAACTCGCTTCAAATATAATGATACAGGCAAGTAGAAAGTAAATAGATGGAAAAAGATATATCATGCAAAGGAAGGAAAGCAGGAATGGCTATATTAACATCAGCTAAAATAGACTTCAGAGCAAAGAAAATACCCGAGACAGAGAGGGACGTATACTACATGATAAAAAGGTCAGTCTCTCAAGAAGACAGAGCAATCATATATGTGTGTGCACCAAACACCAGAGCTGCAAAATATGTGAGGCAAATACTGACAGAACTGAAAGGAGAAATAGATAAAACAATTATAGTCGGAGACTTCAATAACTTTCTTTAACAATTGATATAACATCTAGACAGAAAACAAGCAAAGGTATAGAAGAACCACATAACTGTCAACCAACAGGATCTAACTGACATTTATAAAACATTCTACCCACAGAATACACATTCTTTTCAAGCGCCCATGGAATATATACCAATATAGACCATCTCCTGGCCATAAAACAAATCTCAACACATTTTTAAAAATTTAAATCATGCAGAGTGTTTTCTCTGACTATAATAGAATAAAACTAGAATTCAATAACAGAAAGATAGTGACATCTCCAAATAATTGAAACTAAACAACACATTTCTAAATAATCCACGGGCCAAAGAGGAAGTCTTAAGGGAAATAAAAAAATACATTTAACTGAATGAAAATGAAAATGAAAAATCTCAAAATTTGTGGAATACATGTAAAGCAGTGCTGAGAGGGAAATTTATTGCACTAAAAGCATACATTAGAAAAGAGAAAAATTCTGAAATCAATACTATAAACTCTTACCTTAAAAAAACAGAAGAAAAGCAAAATAAACACAAAGCAAGCAGAAAAAGGAAATAAGGTAAGAGCAGAAATCAATTAAATTGAAAACAGAAAAACAATAGAGAAAATCAACAAAACAAAAAGTTGACTCTTTATTTAAAGATCAATAAAACTGACAAATCTCCAGCAATACTAACAAAGAAAAAAGGAGAGAAGACATGAATTATCAATATCAAGAATGAAATAGCAGATATCGCTACTGACCTTGCACATGTCGAAAGGATAATTGGTGACTACTATGAACAATTCTAGACATATCAATTTGATGACTAGACAAAATGGATCACTTACTTGAAAAACGCAAACTACCAAAACTCATCAATATGAAGTGGATAATTCGAATAGTCCTACACATTCTAAGGAAATTAAATTTGTAATTAAAAACACCCAAAACAGAAATCTCTAGGCCCATGTAATTTCACTAGAGAATTCTACCAAATGATTACAGAAGAATTAACACCAATTCTGCACAATCAATTCCAGAAAGGAAAAGAGGAAGACTCTCCCATTCATTTTATGAAGCCAGTATTAGATACCAAATCAGATAAAGACAGTACAGGAAAGAAAACTAAAGACAAATATTCCTCATGTATATATAGATGCAAAGATCCTTAACAAAATAATTACAAATAGAATTCAGCAATACATGAAAGACGTTGTATACGTCATAACCAGTAAGGTTTAGTCCACAGATGCATGGATAATTCAATATTTGAAAATCAGTCAGTATAATTCACCACATCAACAGGCTAAAGAAGAAAAATCACATGATAATATCAATTGATACAGAAAAAGCATTTGACAAAATTCATCACCCATTGATGATAAAATAAGAAAGAAAAAAGAAATAGAGGAGAACTTTCTCAACTTGATAATGAGCATCTACAAAAAACCAACAACTAACATGGTGCATAATGGTGAAAGACTGAATTCTTTCCCCTTAGATCAGGAACAAGGCAAGGATGTCTGTTCTCATCACTCTTATTCAATGTAGTGCTGCAAGTTCTAGCCAGGGCAATAAGGCAAGGAAAGAAATAAGCACACAGATTGGAAATATGGAAGTAAAACTGTACCTATTTGCAAATGACATAATTGCTTACCTAGAAAATCCCAAGAATCATCCCAAAAAACCCTCAGTGACCTAATAAGTGAGTTCAGCAAGGTTACAGGATACAAGATCAACACACAAGAATCAACTCCACTTCTATACAGTAATAATGAACAAGTAGAAAACAAAATTTAAGGGACAATATCATTTACAATCATTCAAAAAGAATGAGTATTTAGATGTAAATCTAACAAAACACATACAAGATTTACAGATTAAAAACTACACAATGGGGGCCGGCCCGGTGGTGTAGTGGTTAAGTTCATGTGTTCTGCTTCTGCGGCCTAGGGTTCACAGGTTCGGATCCCGGGCATGCTTATCAAGCCATGCTGTGGTGGCATCCCATATAAAGTAGAGGAAGATGGGGATGGATGTTAGCCCAGGGCCAATCTTCCCCAGCAAAAAGAGAAGGATTGGCAACAGATGTTAGTTCAGGGCTAATCTTCCTCACCAAAAAAAAAAAAACCTACACAATGCTCATAAAAGAAATCAAAGACCTAAATAAATGGAGAAACATGGTTATGGATTAGAAGATTCAACAAGGTAAAGACACCAATTCTTCCCAAATTGATATATAGGTTTAATGCAGTTCCAATCAAAATCTTAACAAGATTTTGTATCTATAGACAAGATTATTTCAAAATTTATATGGAATGGCAAAGGAACTAGAATAGCTAAAACAAATATGACAAATAAGAATAAAGTGGCAATAATCAATCTACTTGAATTCAAGGCTTCTTATTCAGTTCCAGTTATCAAGACTATGTAATGTTGATGGAGGGATAGATGCATAGACCAGTGGAACAGAAAAGAGAACTCAGTAATAGACCCAGACTCACACAAATACGCACAATTGATTTTTGACAAAAGTACAAAAGCAATTTAATGGAGGAAGGATAGCTTTTTCAACAAAGGGTGCTGGAACAATTGGACACCCAAAGCCAAAATACAAACCTCACCTTAAGAATCACACCGTATGTAAAAACTAATTTGAAATGGATCACAGACTTAAATGCAAAATGCAACACTAAAAATCTTTTCAAAAAAAGGTGAGAGACCATCTTTAAGATCCTTAGGATCTAAGGCTAGCTCTTAGACTTGATGCCAAAATTACAATCAATAAAAGAAACAATTGATAAATTGGGACTTCATCAAAATAAAAAAAATAAATTTTGCTCTGTAAAAGACCCTGTTAAGAAGATAAAAAGACAAACTATCAAATGTCAGAAAATATTTGTAAACCACATATATAATAAAGGACTAGAATACATTAAAAGAAACTCTCAAAACTCAACAGAAAATAGCAAACAATCCAATTAGAAAATGAGCAAAATGCATGAAGAGACGTCTCACTACAGATGATATAGAGATGGAAAAGAAGCACATGAGAAGATGTTCAACATCATTAGCCATTTGCTAAATGCAAATTAAAACCACAAAGAGATCTCACTATATACCTATCAGAATGGCTAGAATAAAAAATAGTGACAACACCAAATGCTGGTGAGAATGTGGAGAAATGAGATCACTCATACATGGTTTGAAATGAAATGAAATGAAAAATGATACAACCACTATGAAAATGAGTTTGGCATTTTCTTAAAAAAACAAACTAAACAGACAACTACTGTACAACCCAGCAATTGGACTTTTGAGAATTTATCCCAGAGACATGAAGACATATGTTCATGAAAAACCTGTAAACAAATGTTTATAGCAGCTGCACTTGTAATAGCCAAAACTGGAAACAACTCAGATGTCCTCAATGGGTGAAAAGTTAAACAAACTGTGGTACATTCACACCATGGAATACATATTCAGCAGTAAAAAGGAATGAACGATAGATACATGCAACTATCTGGAAGAATCTCCAGAGAATTATGCTGAGTCAAGAAAATCTAATCCCAAAATGCTACATACTGTATAATTCCATTTAAATAACATTATTAAAACCACAAAATTATAGAAATATAGAACAGATTATTGGTTGCCAGGGGTTAAGGAGGGAAGTGGAGTGAGAGAGAAGTGGATGTGGCTATAAAATGGCAACAGGAGATGCTTGTGGTGACAGAAATGTTCTATATTTTGACTGTATCCCTGTCAACATCCTGGTTGTAACACTGTACTAAAAGTTAGCTGACAAACAGAAAAGCTAATATTGAACCCAGATACATTTGTTTCCAGGGACCACGCTATTTCTAATTTATTTTGCCTCCTTAGAGGTGAACACATTTGATACGGACCTTAAAGTTTGGGTAGTGCTTGGCTCAGAGGAGAGAAGTTGAGGGAGCTTCCCACTTCTGAGCCTCAATAGAACAGAGAGGAGGGGAGAGGAGGGGAGGGGAGGGGAGGGGAGGGGAGGGAAGGGAAGGGAAGGGAAAAGAAAAGAGCATCAATAAAGCAGGACTATTTGGGGAACAAGTAGACCAGTTTCACTAGAGAGGAGATTTAGAGAAAAATGGATGGGGAATACCTTGGGCCCAGGGTGACATCAGAGTGAGGGGTCCATAGATGGTGGCTGATGAGTTAGCCCTCTCCTCCTAGGAATGAGGATTAAAAGTCATCCCTGAGCAAGGAATGACTCACTATAAATTGCATTTTAGAAAAAGCAGCCTGGCGTGTTGTTCTTTGATGTCTGTCACAGTGTACTCTTGACATTTTTTAAGACCATTCTTGAAGAAATAATGTGAGCAAGAATGCTCACCACTTCAGGATGGCAAGAAATACTAAGAATCAGAGGGCTCATCACAAAAAATATGGAAGCAGAATTAAAGTAACCGCTCTCTCCAGTCAATCCTCCACAATGCTGCAAAGGGGTACTTCTGAAATAAAACTCCGATCCCACTGCTCATGTATGTAAAACTCTGCAATGGTGCCACATGGACTGTGAAACAAAATCCAAACTCTTTATCAGAGCTGATGAGGCGTTGGGTAATCTAGCATCTCTGGGCTTTGTCTCCACTATTCTAGAACACAAACTCTTGTCTCCCCCTGTCCCTCTGGATAAGACTGTCCTCCCCCCGCAGCATGTCATTGTAGTACTGGGGCGTGGAAAAACCTATCAGGCAAAAAGAAGATTGATGGAGAGAGGGAAGGAAAAGTCCCTCTCATTTCTCTTTACCTCCTGTTCTCCCAAGAGGAAGCTTTTTATTTTGACATCTTCCTCCATGAAAGTCAAATTGCTGACCACTGTTTAAGGTCTAGGATGTCTTTTTTCTTCCCCCTTTTCTCTCTCTCTACTCCTCTTACATGCGCCTCTTTTCCTCTCTCCTTGCCCTGCGTTCCTCCTTCTTTTCTCTTCCTTCTTTCTCTGTCTCTCTCCTGTCATCAGGTTTATTCCCCCTTCTCTTTCGCAATACCTGGTTTCCTTTAGCCCACCATAATTCAGCAAATATTCTCCGTGTTATGCCCTTCTCTCTCCAGCCCCCTGCCATGCCCGTATTCTGAAAGTTTATGAGACCACCTGGTACTGCCACTGCCAAGATATTGTAAAACACAAAACAAACAACTAAAACTTCCAATCCAATTTCCTAAGTGTAGATTCATGGAGAAGCATAAACCAACATTTTCTACTCCTCATTCTTTCCCTTGAGATGATTTTAGATGTGCAGTTATAGATAAGGTTTGACCCTTTTTGCTAGTATGGAACACATGGTCATGAATCATTACCTTATAATTACTTTGTAGTTGTTTAAAATGAGATACCTTCCCTACCTATATATTTAAATGCACATCCAGGCTTCCTCTTGGGGGAGGTTTTATGACCTTCTACTCAAGTACACATTCATAACTTTAGTGATATTTTGTCATAACTGCCTGCCCTCCACTGGGCTGATTACCAAAGCTATTAATATACAAACCACATAAAATTTCTGGACTCTTGATTTCAGCAAGAAAACTACTGCTGCACGATGCACTGTTTTGAGCCCCCATAGAACTACTGTTGAACTACATGCTGCTAACATCATTGGAGGATGTTGAGAAACATGCATCTTTGAAAATGTTGGCAATGACAGCATCAAGTCAATGCCTCTTCTCAGGAATCATGAGTTGCAGGTCACTAGGATCTCAGAACCAGAAATAGCAGGCTTTTCCTGCCTTTGCTTAGTTTTCATTTTATGGGCACCATAATTTGTGCAACAGATTGTGTTTCCCCTTTGTTGTGGCTGCTGGTAAATTTACAACCAAATTTGAGGCTCATCTCCAGCAATTGCAGAGTGTCTTACGATATTCATTACATGTTATCAAACGTTCTCTCTGTTTATCCTGTTTTCCTGATTTCATTTTCCCTTTGCTAACATTTCCTCACCTTTCTTTTTAAAATTTATCCCATTGTATGCATGCAGATAGAAAGATAGATAGAGATAAGCTGTCTCAAATCACTTTCTAGAATGATTTGGAGGCATAAATAAATCAATAATGCTTTTCATCACAGCATCAATAACACTCACTCCAATAATATGCTTTTGCTCATGCTTGCTTTAGAATGTGTAATTGAACCTCTGAAAAACTGCTCAAGGCTCAATCCACTCCATTCTTAGGTTGCTCTAGATAGGATATGACCTCTGGCCCGAGAGCCACTTCAATTTAGAGAAAAAACGTTTGAAGACCTGGAAACAGACCTAAGGCTATATGGTAATTTAAGCCACATATTTTACAGAAAAGTTTTAGGATCTGTGGATATTACAGAAGACAATATCAGTGTTTAGAGCTAGAGCAGTAGATGGCTTCATGGAGATGAGACAAAGTGAAGCTTGTAGAGTGGCTGGAATTTGCATTTTAATGATACTCTTTGTGTTGTCTGTTTTATTTTCTTCTTCTTTTCCTTTACTCAATTTCTAATCCAAAACCTTCCAAGTTTGGCGGTAGTGACAAGTGATAAGAACTTCTGTAGCAGGCAGCAGTGCCCCAGGAAACCACCATGCAAATCGTCGGAGAAACAAATCAGTTTGGGACCAAAAGTGACAATGCTTTGTTCTACTTCTCTTAGGTAAAAAGCCTTATTTCAGAGTTACCTCTGAATTAAGGGTGGAGATTTGTTCTTTACATAAAAATCTCCTCTTACTGGCTCCTCGTTGTTGTTTTTCAGTCCTTGTTGGGTGGGGTGAGGAGAGCCTTGGCTAGGGAGAGGAATATTGTCCAGAAAGTAGTGTTGTGCAGGAAGAAATGAGAGTGACTACAGGTATTACGGAAAAAGGAGGAATCAAAGAGAGCATCAAGACTCCCAGTCTGAACTGCTGCCTGGGAGAAGAGTTTGGGCAGCGTTCTACAGAACTAGAGAAGTCAGGAGAAGCAAAGGTCCTCATATCAAGAGACACCAAATATGGAAAGGAACGCACATGGCTTCTAAGGTGAGCCCTTTGCTCACTCTCCCTCCATGGATGACAGTTGCTCTCAGCACTTGACAGCAGCTTCAGCCAGGAATTCCCAAACAGTGCAGCTCCATCACTAGTGCACTGAGACCACCCCTGCTGGAGAGTCACTTCCCTGGGGACCAGAGATGTCTGACCCCATGAGGCAGCGATGAGTTAGCTAGGGAGACAGCTTGCCTGGATGTGCCGCTGCCTTCCACTCTCTGGCCACATGCGTTAGTTCCACGATGAGAGCAGGCCGTCATCCTGAAGTAGAACGCCTGTGCAAGCACGATGCTGGGTGGGCAGCAACTGCAGATACAGAGGAGAATGTGGGCTCCAGGCTGATGCAAGACTTAGCAAGCTCAAGGCCCCCAGTGTCAACAAAGGTCAGCAGCTACCAAAAAAAAATCCATGCAAATAACTGTGCTCAGGCCATTAAACGTGTTCTTTAGATTAATGCTACCAAACCTAATCAGAAAGTCATTATGAGGCTCTGCACAGAGGCAGCATGCTGGGAGGAAATCAAAGTAAAAAACGGAAGAGCCTGGTAAAGGACCAGCCTCTGCTCAGTCCAGTAGCCTATTTTCCCCCTGACTGTAGGAGGGTGACAGTTATCACGCTGGCAGAGACAAAGTGTGGTCTCCTGCTGCCTCTCCCCCTTCCTCTCACCCCTCTTCTTGATAGCTTCTCTTCCATCCAAGGCTTCCCTTGACCAGGGGAGCGTCTCAGCCAGCAGTTCAGGCAGCCAGGGTTCAATTCCCTGACACAGGAAGCCGGGCAGCTTCCTGAACACAGCTTTTAGAGATAATGTGGGGTCAGAACTTGCTATGAGTGCCAGATGAAACCACGGCCAGCCTGAAAGATACAGGAACGCTGGCAGATATCATTCGATAGCCTTTCAAACCAATATTCTTTAAATATTTTTTCAACACTTATTTAGTAAAAGAAGAAAAAAATGGTTTTCCTAATATGCAGATTGTATCACTAATTTAAATTCTGAATATAAATTAGATTCTACCCGGGGAAATTCTTCAAAACACAAGAAACAGAAAAAAAAAATCCTCCTTTATTTCTTTTCCACCTGAAGACATTTGGCAAAACCGTCCTGTTTTCCTGTAGTTCTTGTTACTTTTTCTTTTATAAATTCTCAAATAATGAAACTATTCATGGTTTAAAATTATGTAATAAAGTAAATCATCTAACCCTAGTGAATGACTCTACAGGGCTCAGAGTTTCAACTCCCTTTCACTGACCCTGGCTACAGAAGACTGTCAGTCGGCAGGCTCAGATTCCTGGCACCGCCTGAACTTAAGGATATGAACAAATGTACACAAAGATTGAACTCAGTTGATGGTGTGTGATTAAACTAAACATTCACGCAGAGTCAGGGCTGTAGTCAGAACCATGTAAACCAAGTTACTTGCAAGTTTAATTTGGAAGCAAAGAAGGTGAGCTTTTAATTTGGAAGCAAAGAAGGTGAGCTTTTAATTTGGAAACAGAGAAGGTGAGCTTGAGAGGAAAAGGTTCTGCAGAGAAAAGCTAAGAAAATGAAGCAAATAAGTAGAGAAAACCCTAGATGGGAGTTCCCAGAAGCCCACGAAAGACGGGAGGAGCAGTCTCAACTACTGACTTGCCATTTCCTGTACCTCTGCAGCCCGTCCTATTTTTAAAACAATCACCTCCTTCACCTTGGACTAGTTTGAGTAGGCTTCTATTACTTACAACCAGTGAACAGTGTTAAGACCAGTTTGGGTGAATGTGTGAGTGTGCACGTGTGTGTGTGTGTGTGTGTGTGTGTGTGTCTGGGGGGGATCTCAGAGGAAGGAGCCAGGAATCGTCTAAGGAAGACCTCCTAAGTCTTTGGAACAAATCAGTCAAAGTGCTAAACAACATAGAAACAACATTTATTGAGCACCTACTAAGTATTGTGTGCTGGTTGGCACTCGGAGAAAGGTGCAGCCTCTTGCGGCCGATGATGCCACAGCCCTGGCATTGTACCTAACAGTCATCATCAATGAAAGGAAGAGTTTGCTCCAGGTGGTTCTGAGTCTGACAAGACACTAGAGAGGAGGGCTGCAGGAGGATGACGTGACCAAAGTGGAAGCCCCGCTGGACGGTGTGTAAGGCTGAACATAATTTATGAAGTTCCAGAACAGTGCCCTCAGAAGATGAATGGGGGAGGCAGCTCCATTTTGGTCAGGTGCTCAGTCTTTCTTGACTGGCTGTTACATTCAGGTAATAAAGGAAAGATGGAAAAATTACTCAGAAACTATTAAGCCCCAAGCTACTGTCCAGTACTAAAATGTTGTAAATGTCAGATCTAAATCCTATTTCTTCCAGAGTACTAATTACATTGTCCTCCAGAGCATTAATGTTAAAGTCTATAAGGAAAAAGACAAATACAGTCATTGGCAAATATGTAGACTAAATACATTCAACATGATCAAGGGGAAAGTGTTCCTGGTGGAGCAGGAATGAAGGCGTATTGAAGTCATAACCACCAATCTGTGAAGGGTTCGGAGATTCTCCCTGGGTGAGTTAGGACAGCTATACATCCCTCCTGAGTTCAGCAGGCCTCGGTATTGTGTTAAGTCAAAGGAAAAAAATATAACCTCACTTAGACACTAGAAATGGGATCACGGATATTTTGTAATGTTCAGGCTCTTACCCAAAATACAAACAAAACTTTGGTAGTTGTTCAATGTGAGAAAAATAGTTGTGGCATGTTTCCAAATCATGTGAGAGACCAAAGCTTCAGATGAATCAATAATACAAGCTGACTTCGGTCCTAGTGAATTAGGCCTGAGAGCTAGAAATCTTTCTGAAAGTCAGGAGAATGATTCCACTGAACCAACGCTGAGGGTGTTTCCACTGCAACTGGCCCTGTTAAGAAGAAAGCACTGGTGATGGAAAAGGTGTTCTCTGTATCATTGTTTTCCTCTTGATCCAACTATATATAACACTTGTGGCAGGCAGGGGGTTAGGGAATAAGATTGTTAAGCTTTGTGTATAAAAGGTATACTTTCAGAAACATAAACCTTCATTTTCAATACAGCACTTTATAAACTGAATAGCCCCCAATCCCAACCGTTAACAAGCAGTCTGCCTTTAATATTTGAAAACCAAAATTGCTTTCTATTTTAATCGATGAAAAGCAAGCTTTAACTTACAAATGGATTTTTTCCAGAATTCTTTATAAACCACTGAAAATGGATGTTTATAATGGATGTCCACTTGGTTCTCCATAAAGCTAATTCTGGCTGGATAATTCCATTCAGACAGCAGCGAGCGTTGTTCTCTTCAGCTCCTGTATAATTAATACCAAGATACAAATATATTCCTATCTATTTCAGGGGGAGCAGAAGTGAGAAAAAGAGAAGGGGAGATGATACTAGTGTCAGATGAATTCTCTAATACGTTTCCCCACTAGAGGGAAAGATAAATTAAATGTGCAATAAAAATTTAATAGCGAACAGTGATTGCACTATAGGATCCCTGATAGGAATAAGCATAATGGCATAATAAATTTTCTTGTGTGAGGAATGATTATTTGGAGCTTTAAGCTTTGACAATTCTTGTAAATCTTATCCATTTGTTAGCAATTAATAATATTAAATTGCTTCACATCTCGCTAGACAAACATCAGCAATCTTTCAAGTTATTGTCAAAGAAATGCATAATCTAGTGCACACTACTACAGAATTTTCTAAAATTTCTACGAGATGTTTAATAGCACTGTTCCAAGGAGAAATAAAAGCAATTTAATCTTTACTGCTGATATAAATACATCAACAAATATTTGTTAAATCCTGCTTTGTGCTTTTCATAGACAGCTAGCTGTCCATCAAAATCCATTTTTGCCTTGTAGAGTGCAGACTTCTATCTGGAAAGCGGCTGCTCAGGAAAGGACCATCCTCCAGTCCCCTATGGCCCTGCTGTGGCCATACGACTCATCTCCCCAATGATAGATACTGACTGGAAATTATGTTTGTGTTTGTGAGCCAAATTTTAAGAATGGGATGTGGCTCCTCTAAATTCTTTCAGCTCTGCAAGCTTGATGTAGGAGGCAACAAAATCCTGGGGTGGGAGAAACTAGACATTGAAAGTTGCTGGCCCTGAATTCACATGTTCGTGAACAGAAACACCAAGCCTGGTTAAATGAGTAAGATATAAGTTATAAATTAGATTGCATTTAAGCTGTTGCATAACTGTGGGTTTATTTGTTACAGCGTTTTGGCTCACTCAGACTAATACAACAGCATTCTTGTAGGCTTTGTGAGACCTATAAAGGAGTGAAAAACATCGCACTTACAAAAAGCAACTTTTCTCTGGTTAAAGAGACAAAGAATGCATGCAAAAAAGTAAAATAACACAAAAATATGTAACAATGTAATATTTTAAGAGATGCCAGAGAACAGTACAAAAGTAAATTAACAAACAATTGGCGTTGGCCCTAAATGCTAGGAGTTCAAAGGAGAAAATATAAATATTTATTTAAAATATATCCATGCAGAAATGGTGGGTTCTGCTGCTGTAAGCTACAGTTGAAGATATACTGCTGATAATAGTAAAATCATTTATAATGGGGTTTGCTCTTGTAAGAAATTCTTCACTTGGACAAATAAACCTAAAGCTCCAAATTTCCCCACCCCTTTTCTGATGTATTGCAGTGCTCATTTTCACTGGTTCCAGGCCTTCTGATTTGCCTGTAGCTGTAAACTTAATTTTTCTTCCTGTGACTGCCTTTGACCTGACCGCTCTGCTTCTGCTCTTATTTTGCAGAGTTTCCTTAAAACAACACCTTAGGATCAATCTTTTCCCATAACGTAAAAAGATTTCTATCATTATTCAGGAAGTAAATTTATAAATTCGAGCTAAAAGAGATTCAGTTTAAATTCCAGCCCAAATTAGAAGAGTTCTAGAAATAAGCAAGATGTATTCATATTATTTTTTAACAACCAGTTATTGAGTGTTACTATTTGTCAGACACTGGGGATATAATGATGAGCAAAAACATGTCCACATCCTTTTGGCATGTGTAGTCTAATGAGGCTTCCTATAAAGGATGATGACATATCATATACAGAAAGAACTGAATATATTAAGCTGGTAAGCCTGGAGATCACTCAGTGCTAAAAAGATAGCTATCTTCAAAGATTTAAAGGCTTTTCCTCATGGAATGGGGATTAGACTTATTCCTCATGGCTTCTGTCCACTGATGCACGCACCAAGCAATTAGAACTGTGCCCAGCACCTATTAGGAACTCAAAAAGTATATTTTGAATGAATGAATGAATGTCAGCCTGAGCCTGGGAACTTGAGTCAATTCCAAACCCTTCTCATTTGCAGCAGTAAGGAATGGTGGTTACCTCTGTCACCTAATTGCTGTGAGGCTTTGAAAAAAAAATCAGTTAATTTCTCTGAGAACCAGGATTACTGGATAAAAGCTATAGGAAACTTGATGTATTTGGGCTTGATATATATATCTGAAACACCCTAAAAAGGACAAACACATATCTTTACATTTATTTCAGAATATGGCAGAAAACCTACGGCTGCCACGTGTTCCTTCCTTTATCCAGAAAATCTCTCATAACACAAGCACATTTCTCTCCTGGCTAGGAGTCACCAGGCTTGCATGGAATAAAAGTA
This sequence comes from Ceratotherium simum simum, assembly GCF_057802395.1. Lineage (NCBI taxonomy): Eukaryota > Metazoa > Chordata > Mammalia > Perissodactyla > Rhinocerotidae > Ceratotherium > Ceratotherium simum. Next base: position 15,792,348 of record NC_141908.1, read on the forward strand.
TGTTCACATTACAATAATCAAAACAGAACCAACTCTGCCTTTCAGTCTTCAAGCTCCTTTCAAACCAAACAAAATATGGCCCCAAACACATTTCTCCCAAACAATGCATTCCCATGGGAATGGGAGTAAAAGATCTCAATGCATTTTCAATTTACAAAGCAACTTTCCCTATGTTTAGATCAGTCAATTTATATCTGAGTCCAAAAATTCAAGAGGATCTCACATCTTTCCTCCCTAGCACGATTTAGTTTTTCAAAGAATCTTGTTCTCAAAAATTCTTACCCATCTCTCAGAAATAGGCTCTTTAGTTGGGATATTTCCAGCCACGTAAATGTTTCTTTATTTTCATACATGTGAACTGATTCACTTTGTCAGTGCATGGTTTTGCTTTTTAAAGGGTGCATACAACAAAATCAAGCAATCGTGTTGTCACCCAATATTAGAAAAATAGTCATTATGCTTATGCCCATCTTTTAAGGCCACTTAAAATCAAAATCAGGCCTTACAATCCCTCCAAGACTATTAGATCTGAGTTTTTTATGATTATATGTTAGATTTGATTTGATAACGATCTCCTGAAGTCTAAGTCATTTGTCCTTAATATGCTTTAATATTAATTTAGTTTTTTTTTTTCTTTCTGGATAGACAGTCACATAAGGACAGGGTAAAGTCAGGGCCAGGAAAAATCAAAAGACTTAGAAAATGTCCTAAAAAACTGCAGGGCATCAGATGGAGATGTGGTGCTTAAGAACAAACTTGAGGAAAAGAAGATGATTGGCCTTAAAAAAAAGTGTTTAATTTCTCTATATTGGTGGTTGGAAGTAACCCAAGCACTAAGCACCATAGAGAGATTTTAAAACGTAGATCATACCATATTTATGAATTAGAGTTTTGGGGTGTGGTTCACGGTAAGCAGATAGTTCAGGCTTTCAGGCAATTTCCACCTGAAAATCAGAGTCATTTATGAAGTCCTACCAAAATGTAGTCCTTCATTTCCCAAGAAATAACTGATTTGCCTAGAAATATAACATATGGGAATTGAAAAAGGCAGATTTTTGAGTGAAACCTTGTCCAAGTCAATTTCATGAGCACCCGCAATTTTACTTCCTGGGTATAACTGCACCTCAAAACTCCTCATGCTATGTTGAAGCCTTGGTTGAAAGGGAGTCTGAGGATGCCAGGGCTTGCTGGATCCCTACCTCGCTGGGCCACTGAGCACAATTAAGCAAGGAAGCAGTGAAGGGAGGTACCAGGTGGACCAAGGAAGTCCTGCTGAGCTACAGCACTGGGAGTAGGCAGCGGGAACGGGCCATGCTCTGCTTCAAGACTTGACAGATGAGAAATGGAAGCTCAAGGATTTGAGGAAGGAAGAGAATTGGAACATAACTGAGGCAGGATTTGAACCTGGTTCATCTTAACTCAAAATACTGAGCTGCTTCACTGACATTATAGTATCTCCATGTTTTATGAATCAGTTGGCTGATATGAAGCACTATGAAGGTGACCTTACCCATTCAGGCCAAATTGAAGGGGGAGGACTTTCCAGATAGGCTAAGAAACTTAAACAATAGATGCCCATCAAAAATACTAACAAACCAAAGGCAATAAAGAAAGTGGGCATCAAGAGTACAGAGCACAAGGAAATAGAGATTAAACAAACATTGTAGCACTGGTTTCAGAGGAGAATTCTGCAGGGCACCAGTAACCATCTTAAGATCTTGCCTTGGATTTATAGAGACTTGCAGAAATAGGCAGAGATGACATGTCTCAATGAACATCATTATTACCATTAATTTTTCTTGTTACTCCCTCCCTTTTATTTTATCCTGCCTGGTATGACCAGAAGAATGTGGGTGAATGGTTGTCACAACAAGACTGTGGGTCATGCTTGATGGAAAGACACCAACAGGCACAGTTAAAGGATGCAAATATTCTTTATGAACTAGCATCTGAAAACTGATGGAGATGATTACATTATGGGGGGCAACACAGCATGCTCCCAGGTCTACAAGTCTCCTGTGTAGGTGTGGGTACTGCACCACACATGGTGTGAACATTTCACCAAGTGCAAGGAGCTCACACTTGCCTCTCACATGGTGGTGTTGTGGGTGTGGGGGGAGAGGTTTATTATACTCTCATGTCCAATCCCCATATCCTTCTTTCCATATTCCTCATCTGGAGATTCTTGTTCAGTCTGCCTATTCACCACACGCAAGGAATTGCTACAAAACAACCCAAGTATGCATTTCATTGGGTGAATTCAAGACATTTTCAAACATACAGCATCTCCTTAGAAGTCCAAGGATCAGGCTTGTTTTAGGTCTACTCCTGCACTGGACATGTTGTACATGTTTATTCTACGTAGCTGAAGTTGAGATTTCCAACCCAGGCTAGTCTAGAAATGGTGACTTTTGGGGAATGTTCTGTTTGAAGATATCAGTAGAAGTTTCATCCAATCTTCAGTTTGATTGCTTTCAGGCCTTGGCTGATTTCTAATGTCCTTAGCTGATCTAAGCAAGCTGGCAAGTGGAGGCCTAATTACAGCCTCTACTTCTGACCACTATAAAAGTTTCAGCAGCAGCCAAAGCTAGGAAAAGGGCCTTGGACCATGGCTTCCACTCTGTTTATAGATGAGGACCTTTATTTAATGCTGAAAGGAAATTCTGCCAATTGATGATGGAGAAAATATATAATGAAAACACTACTCTGAATTCAGTAATGCTTTTAAATAAACGTATTGGGCTAATAAGCATGCATGTGCATATTGATAAATACTGCATGTGTGAGACCATGTTATTTATTTAATCTATAATAATGCTTAGTGCATATATGTATTTCTGGGGTCTGTGGCTAAAGTTTAAGAATCATTCCATTTGACTAGGAATCCAGAGACCCAGGTTCTGGTCCTGGCATGGATGCTACTAGCAGAGAAGTTTAGTAGCCTCACATCTCTGGAGTGACTTCCCCTTCTTCATCTGTAGATAAAATAAGGCAATCGGACTAGGTTAACATTTGTTTAAGTTTTTTCCTGAAGTTTCTCACCTGGGTTGTTTATTGAAAAGCGAACTTTTCTGGACCTATCCCACACTTAGATTTGAATCTCTGGGGAAGAGACCCAGAATACTTTACATGTAGCAAGCTTCCCCAGTGACACTGAAACATAGTAACATTTGAGAATCACTTATTCCAGGCAGTGTCTGAGGTCTGTTCTTATCTTTGACATCACTCAAAGACAATGATGGAGCAATCATCTCTATCCATCTCAACTGACTACATGAACAAGGTAAATTCAAGCAATTTGGCCTGAATGGATTAGGTCACCTTCATAGTGCTTTCTATCAGGAAATTAAGTCATATAATATAGAGATTCTATGACGTTGGTGAAGGAGCTCAGCATTTTGAGTCAAATGACCCAGGTTCAAATCCTGCCTCAGTTTTGTTCCAACTCTCTCCTTCCTCAAATCCCTGAGCTTCCATTTCCCCATCTGTCAAGTGTGTATGATGATATAATGCCTATATATTAAGCAGTATGATTGCAAATGTTTCTGTAAAAGAGAGCTTAGGAGACTGTTATGAGAGGTTCGGGGGATTTGATCAGAGACGTAAAAGAAACTTTCCACTCCAAACAAACGGACTGAAGGTATATTTTATTATATAGAGGATAGTAAAGGCGATAGTCCGCAAACAGATCCAAATAGGTCAAATAATAAGAGGGAAACACATCAGCTCGACTGGAAAGGGAAAACATCCACATCGGCTGAAGGGAAATGAGGCAAATCAACCGGAAACAGAAACACCAGGTTGATGGAAAAGAGAACATATCAGATTGGTTACTCATAACATCCATGCCCTACTGCCAGGAGAGTCCCTTCAATTGACACGGCTGGGCGGGAATCACGCATCCTGGGCAAGGCGTCCCTTCCACAGGTGGAACTCTCAACAGGCCTCAGTTTCCAGCAGTTTATATAAATAGTTACAGTTTACAGAGCAAGCATTCAGTGTTCCCATGCACAAAGGGTTATCAGTGGCATATGTGCACTGAGCCTCCTGGCTATCGTCCCAGCCTGGCAGTGTGTACGTGCATTGTTTTCCCTGGTTATCGTCCCAGCCCGGCACAGATGGCCACTCTGTCCCAGACTATGATGCCCAACGGACCTTGAAATTCTTACAAATTGCAACTATCTCTGTGGGAGAAAGGCCAGTTCCCGAGAAAAAGGCCAGTTCCCACCACACAGAAGGCAGCTTTATATCTCTTTGTGTGCTGGTGGCTGTAGGTCAATGGAATAGTCAAACATGGGTGCACTCATGTCAAGACAGAGACGCAATCTGGTAGGAAGTGCAGGATGAGGGAGTGGGATAGGAGACTGATCTTGAAACTTCATTCGCCTAGTAAGGTCCGTTTGAGGTGGCTTTGGCAAAGGTGGGGGGCAGGAACTGATGGAGATCTGCTACCTCTACTCGTATGATTATTATGAGGATTAATAAGGAAATATGGATTTTACATAGCAGAATATCTGACACATAAAAAAATCAATGAATAACTGTTCTCATTATTAAGATGAGCTATATAAAATTGTTGGTATTCTACTCTTTTTGACTGTTAAAAATGGCAATTCTATATGGTTTCAATGTGATGTAATTTAATATTGAAATCCTAGTACGACACAATCAGTCCATTTCTCCCAAATTACGCAGATCCTCTTCAAGGAAGAAAAAGTGAGAGAGGTATTACTGACAATATAATGATTTTTATTCTTTCATAATGATTTTTTTTCTTTTAATGAAAATTCAAAATGCTTCACCTCAAGTCACACTACATTCATTTTTCTGAGTAATGATATGATAAAAAGTGAGGCAGCAGGTGGGAGTTTTGATAGAAAACACCCAGGAGGAAGTTAGATGAGGGATTTTTATGCCTTGTTCTAACTATTATTATAGCAGGCTGTCCTTCTCATAGAGCACACCCTGTTTCAGTGACTTTAATTATGACTAGAAACTCTCCTGATCAGATGTTAATGTGGCTCACAGACTCCATTTGGTGCTTAAAAAGTCACAGAATCCCTGCCTGTTGGTAATGGATGGCTCTGTATTTCCTTCCCTTGGAGGCTGTCTTTATAAACAAGAACTAGTCATATGGAGTGTAAAAATAATTAATGGACTTTACTGAGCTATTAATACTATGTTACTAACCAGATGAGGTATCAATCTAATAATGCTAATTTCACATTCACGTTTTATCTAATAGCTAAAATGATGAATAAATCATTTTGACTCTTGTATGTTTATACTTTATGATTTTAAATTTCTTTAAGTGTGTATGTCTTGACTGAAATTTATTTTCTGTAAGTTCGTATAGTATATCTGGAGAGCTTTCTAAATGGAAGAATCTAAAAGCAAGATTTTCCAAGCAATAATCACTCACGTCGAATGTCTCTCCCAGAAAACATAACGTTTGCCACCATCTGAGTCCAAATACTCAGGATGTCACATAAGAATATGAGAACCAAGACAGAGAAATATAAGCCTAAATATTTTATTAGAACCCCAGAAGGACAAAGAATCCAGGTTTGACTAAATGCATCCACAATAATTACTATTGGCTGATAATGACCCATTAATTCAAACATTGTATCTCTCAGATGACAGAATAAAGCACAAAAGTGTTATTTTAAAAGTAGATTTGGTGAAAGTTTTCTTGTATATTTCATGTTTATTTTGTTATTTACTTTAACTAAAAGAGGATGAGAGGAAGAGAGAATTTTTTTACCTGAATTTTTCTCCATCTCTATCATTTACTTGATCTGTGGGTTAGACCTTGGGAACCTCTATAAGAATCTATTTCTGTGCCTCTCAGTGTCTAATGTAAGGAAAGAATGCTGAGCTGAGAACTAAGAAAAAATGTAATATATGTCAGATTTTTTTTTTTATCCATTGATCTGCTGACAAACACTTAGATTATTTCCATACCTTGGCTAATGTGAATAATGCTGCTATGAACATGGGAGTACAGATATCTCTTCAAGATAATGATTTCGTTTCCTTGGGATATATACTAAGAAGTAGAATTGCTGGAAAATATAGTAGTTCCACTTTTAATTTATTGAGGACCCTCCATACTGTTTTCCATTGGAGCTGTATCAGGTTAAATTCCCACCAACAGTGCACAAGGGTTCCCCTTTCTCCACATACTTGCCAGCATTTATCTCTTGTCTTTTTGATAACAGACATCCTAACAGATGTGAGATGGTATCTCATTGTGGTTTTGATTCGCATTTCCCTGATCATTAGTGAAGTTGAGCACCTTTTCAAATACCTGTTGGTCATTTGTAAGTCGTCCTTGGAGAAATGACTATTCAAGTCCTCTTCCCATTTTTAAATCAGATTGTTTGCTTTTTTGCTACTGAGTTGTACAAATTTCTTGAATATTTAGGATATTAATCTCTTACTAGATATGTGGTTTGCAAATATTTTCTTCCATTCCATAGGTTGCCTTCCAATTTGTTGATGGTCTCTTTTTCTCTGCAGAACATTTTTAGGTTGATGTAGTCCCACTAATTTATTTTGCTCTTATTGCCTTTGCTTTTGATGTCAAACCCAAAAAATCATTGCCAAGACCAATGTCAAGGAGCTTAACTCCTATAAGGATTTCTTTTCTAGTTTTATGGTTTCAAGTCTTACATTTTTCCTTTATATCCCCTTCTGGTTCAAAGATTGCTATTTCTCCATAATCATTTGTCAATATTTTTTTAAATGAACCATTTAGATTTTCTTAGTCCAAGCATTTTTTTATTTCATACCTTGTTTTTTTCTACTTTTTCCCCCTTACCTTATTGAGCATAGCTCTGCCAGTTAGGATCAATTCTCAAAGCTTGAGCAGGAGACATCTGTTGCTGAAGCTGGATTCACTATTCAGCAAGCTGCCTGTAAGTTGATAATGGGACCCTATCACCAAATAATAACTGTTACTTTCCTCCTAATGTCCCTGAAGCATTATTAAATGTGGTACTTATAGCCTCTTATATGCAATTTACCTCTGTAAAAGGTCATCTCCAAGTATAGTACTTAAAAATATGCCACAAGGAACTGTGAGATTACATGCCGAACTATTCATTACTCAGCAAAGGCCTACATCGAACGAGTCCCATTTTAAATTTAGTCTCTTTCTCTTAAAAATGGCAATGGAATCTTCTTTGGTACATGTTCATTCACAGAAGGAAACATCCCATCTCTCTCAGTTTTCTGAACATTTTGAGCATTGCCTGGGCTCAGGAATGCTAACAAATCAAACGATGAAGCAGGTGATGTTTACCTTCAATCCCACTGGTCTTTCTCAGCACTTGAAAGACATGGAGGGTCATCATGTTTCCCTCGGGCTATCCAGGATCTCCTACCCTAATCACACTTTACCTTTCTCCTCTCAACAGTATCTTATGCTCTGGATCTTACCCAATTCCTGGTCCCCTCAAAAAACTAACCTGTCAAGCAAGTTCCAGGTTAAGATAGTGGATTAAAAACATAAATCTAATTTTACACCCTCTATATTAGTCAGCTTGAGCTGCTATAACAAAATATAATAGTCTAGGTGGCTTATAGCAAAAAATTATTTCTCTCAGTTCTGGAAGGCTGAGAAGCCCAAGATCGAGGTTCTGGTAGTTTCAGTTCTTGGTGAGGGTTCTCTTCCCAGCTTGCAGTCCGCTGCCTTCTCGCTGTATCCTCACATGGTGGAGCGAAAGAAAGGCTCTGGTCTCTCTTTCTTTTCTTATAAGGACAATAATCCCATCATGAGGCCCCGTCCTAAGGCACTCAACTAAGCCAATTATCTCCCAAAGCCCCACCTTCAAATACCATCACATTGAGGATTAGGGCTTCAATATGTAAATTTAAGGGAGATACAAGTATTCAGCCCATAATATTCTGCTCCTGACCCCCAAAATTCATGTCTTCAAATGCATAATACATTCATTCCATCCTAACAGCCTCAATTTCTTAACTTATTCAAGAATCAATATTAAAGTTTCAAGTCCAAAGTATCATCTAAATATCATCTGAATTAGATACCAGTGAGATTCATGGCTTGATTCATCTTGAGGCAAAATTCCTTTCCAGCTGTCAACCTATGAAACCAGACAAATTATATGCTTTCAAAGTACAATAATGGGACAGGCATAAGACAGACATTCCCATTCTAAAAGGGAGAAATTGGAAGGAGGATAGAGGTGATAGGTCCCAGAAAAATCCTAGCAAGACAAATACCATTAAATCTTAAGGCTCAAGAATAATCCTGCTTGGTTCAGTGATCTGCCTTCCAGATCCATTGGGGTTACAGTCCCACCTCTGTGGCTCTTCCGAGTGGGAATCGTGCCCCCGAGGCTCCGGCTGACCACTGTCTGGCCTGTTGAAACTAAGGCAATGGCCTCCACTTTGAAACCAAGGGGGCATTCCTGATGTATGAATTGGCTTTGGGGTCATTCTTCTTTTGTCTTGAAGAATAAGGCATGTTCACAGCCAAATAGCTCTATGTTTTGGTCCTGTAGGGTCTAAGAAATCTGATGGCCTTCCTTCATTTTGTCCCATCTCTACCTCCTTCAGTTCATATTGACAGTGTTTCTGCTAGAGTGGCTGATTAGATTCATAATAATCTTCTTATGAAATGGTTATTTGGCCACACTCAGTGTTCTTTTCAGAACAAGCTTTCTCATTTTTCACAATGTGGATATGCTGAAATTTTTCCAAATCTTTAAGTTCTGATTCCTTTTTGCTTAATAATTTCTTCTTCAATTCATCTCTCTACTCACATTTTACTATGCACAGTCAGGAGGAACCAAGCCACTCCTTCAACACTTTGCTTAGAAGTCTCACCTAGGGCCGGCCCCGTGGCTTAGCGGTTAAGTGCGCGTGCTCCGCTACTGGCAGCCCGGGTTCGGATCCCGGGCGCGCACTGACGCACCGCTTGTCTGGCCGTGCTGAGGCCACGTCCCACATACAGCAACTAGCAGGACGTGCAACTATGACATACAACTACCTACTGGGGTTTTGGGGAAAAAAAGGAGGAGGATTGGCGATAGATGTCAGCTCAGAGTCGGTCTTCCTCAGCAAAAAGAGGAGGATTAGCATGGATGTTAGCTCAGGGCTGATCTTCCTCACAAAAAAAAAAAAAGAAGAAGTCTCATCTAAATAGTTAACTAATATCTATCTAAATATTTAATATCTTATTTAAGGATCACAAGGTCTACTTCCCACAAAACACTAGTCTACAGTTCAGCCAAATTATTTGCCACTTTATAACAAGGATCTCCTTTTCTCCATTGTCCAATAACATCTTCATTTCTCTTTGAGACTTCACCAGAATGGTCTTTAATGCCCATATTTCTGCCAACATTCTGTTTGTGATTACTTATGTATTCTCTAAGAAGATGGAAGATTTCTTTCCAGCCCTCCTCTTTTCTTTCCAAGTCCTCACCAGAATTGCCCTAACATCCATACTGTTAGCATGCACCTCAAAATTTCTCCAACTTCTACCCTTTACCAAGTTACAAAGCTGCTTCCATATTTTTAGGTAATTATTCCAGCAGCACCCCACTTCTCAACGCCAAAATCTGTTCCAGTCAGCTTGGGCCACTATAACAAAATATCATGGACTGGGTGGCTTAAATAGCAGAAATTTATTTCTCAGAGTTCTGGAGGCTAGGAAGTCCAATCTCAAGGTTCTGGAAGATTCGGTTCCACGTGAAAGCCCCCTCCTGGCTTGCAGATGCCAGCCTTCTCACTGTATCCTCATGTGGCAAAGAGGGAAAGAATCCTGGTCTCTCTTCTTCCTATAAGAACACTAAGCCCATAATGGGGGACCCACCCTAATACTCTCATCTAAACTTAATAATTATCTCCTGAGGTCCCACCTCCAAATATCATCATATTGAGTGTTAGGGTTTCAACATATAATTCGGGGGTGAACACAAACATTCAGTCCATAACACCCTAACCAAACCTGTCTAAATGTAAAATAAAGGGATAAAAAGATGTGGAATCACAAAGACAATGAGAACAGGAGAAAGAACAAGAGCAAAAATAATTTTGAATCTGGAAATCAAACTGATAAAAGACAACAAAACCCTGAGCCTACAAGAAAACAGTAAGAAATCAACTTAACTTATACCTGATAATCCTCAAAGGCCTGGGAACTGGAAGCACAGATATCTATCTATGATATCTATGAAAATTAAGATATCTATGAAATTAAGATTAAAAAGGGGGCACTAAAAATGAGGAGGATTTGATAAAATCGCTTCAAAAAGTCATCATATTTCTAGATCTACTCCCCAACTCTGGTTTGTGATTGTCCTTGCACAAACCAAGTAGAAATTTGGAGACTGATTTTACTATGAAGAGGATAAAAGAGAGTATGCTGGTTAATTTTTGTGTGTGTCAATTTAGCTATGGTGCCTAGGTTTTTGGTCATATTTCAGTCTAGATGCTGCTGTGAAGATATTTTTTAGATGTGATTAACGTTGAAATCGGTAGACTTTGAGTAAACAGAATACCCTCCATAATGTGGTTGAGCCTCATCCAATCAACTGAAGGGCTTCAGAGCAAAAACTGATATATAATAAATGATTCCCTGGAGAATGCTGACTATTGCAGAGGATCTCTGAACTGGAGAGAGCCTGCCATAGTCACAGTGAAAGGGACAAGGTGAAAGCATAGGAATTAAAGGAATGTGTGCATGCTGAATGCTGAATACTGAAACTTCCAGCCTATGGACCCCATGCTACTCCTGAAATGTAATAACCAGACTCCTACCCTCTGGAAATTGAAAGATCCTTCGCTAAAGAATATGACCAGCCCCAAAGAAAAAGTCTAAAAATACTGACTTTGGGGGTTTCCCTTTAAATAGCTCATCCAGATCACCCTATAGTGAAGCTTCAAGACAACAAGCTTAAGCTACACTCTCAGAGCTTCTGATCAGATTTTTAAATCCTCATCCTTAATCATGAGCAGACAACCCTGGATTACTTCATATCTAAGGAAAGCCTCTAACATAAAAAATAGAAACAACACAAATAAATGAAAAATATAAAGTAACTAGGAGAGATAGAGAAGAAATTTGTTGAGTTAAGAAAACTTAAAATGATTTTTTTAATATCAGTGGAGTAATAATAGAAGATATTCTATTCATGAACCAAGAACAGGATATTTTAAGAAAGAAAATTCAGAGAACAAATTAAAATAACTCATAAATTAAAAGCATGTTAGAAATCAAAAGCTTCAGGGAGAGATAAAATATAAACTTGAAGAAATCTCGAGAAAATAGAGCACAAAGAGATGAAACTAAGAAAGTAAGATAAGAAAATTGAAAGTCCAATCCAGAACAAGTTAAAAGTATAAGAGTTCCTGGAAGAGAAAAGAGGGAAGAAAGACAAGGAGGAATCATGAATGAACTAGTTCAAGAAGACTTCCCCAAACTAAAGGATAGTTTCCAGGTTAAAAAAAACCCCACAAGAACCCAGCAAAATGGATAAAAATAGACCAAAGCATAATATTGTGAAAACTCAGTTTTTTGGAGCCACTTCAAGCTATTTAATGCTTCCAGTAAGAAGGAAAGGGGTCTTCAGGTTTCTGAAAAGCAACACTGGAAACTGTACCAATGCCTTCAGAATTATTAAGAAAAACAATTCTGAATGTAGAATCCAATACCTAGGCAAACTACCAATCAAGAATCAGAATAGATTGAAAATATCTTCAAATTGTTAAGATCTCAAGCTATTAACCTCCCATACATCTCTTTCACAGACAGCTACTGGAAGATATTTTTCACCAGAAGTAGGGAGTAAACTAAGAAAGAATACACATGGGACTAAGAATCAGGAGATACAACACAAGAGAGAAGCAAAGGCCACCACCAGGATGATGGTGAAGAGGGTTCCCAGTATAACTGCTGTGTACCAAATGTAGACAGCAGCCAATCCAAACTGAAGCAAGTTTAAAAATTTGTGGCCAGGAACAGTGCAGGACCCCATATCTACAGCCAGCTTTTCCTTCAGAATGAAATGTTGGGCATACTGAAATTAAAGGAACAATCACTTTTATTGGTGACATCCATCATGGTGACAGTGTACAGCTAAGTCTAAATGACAAGACAATAAAGAAATATATTCCTATCAGGAATGTTTACACCAAAGCCTGGTGTCTCTGTTTTAATCAGTGTCCTGGAAAGATCTATCTTCTTCCTACAAGCTACAATGCAGAAGAAAACACAAATATGCCTAAATAAAAGGAATTCTCCTATGTACATACATGTTTATATATGCATGGAATATTTCTAAAGGATTCCTTATAAGCTGATAGCAGTATTTACCCCCAGGGAAAGGAACTGGGTGGCTGGAGGGGAAAAGTTGACTGAAAACTTAATTTTCACAATTTACCACTTCGATTCTTTTAAAAATTATAATATGTTCTTGTATTACCTAGTGAAGAAATGATTAAAATAAAATATATTTCCCACAAAATATTTTAAACAAACATACTTTTTTTTTTCTTTGTGAAGAAGATCAGCCCTGAGCTAACATCCATGCCAATTCTCCTCTTTTTGCTGAGGATGACCGGCCCTGAGCTAACATCTATTGCCAATCCTCCTCCTTTTTTTTCCCTTTTTCTCCCCAAAGCCCCAGTAGATAGTTGTATGTCATGGCTGCACATCCTTCTAGTTGCTGTATGTGGGACACGGCCTCAGCATGGCCGGACAAGCGGTGTGTCAGTGTGCACCCGGGATCTGAACCCTGGCCACCAGTAGCAGAGTGGGCGCACCTAACCACTAAGCCAAGGCGCCGGCCCTCCAAACATACTTTTGATTCAGCGATTTTACTTGTAGGGATTTTCTAACAAATAAACCTAAATATGTACAAGATGACGTGAGTAGGAGATTATTCATTGCCACATTGCTTGTAATACCAAAGACTGGCAACAGTATGAATAACCATCAATAGGGCAACAGTGAAATAAATGATAACATTATAGGAAAGAAATAAGACCAGACAGAGAAGTAATCTCAATAAACGTCAATGAATTAAACACCAATTTCCTACAAACATGTGACAAGATGCCTAATGACAGTAAAAATTGGAGAAATACAGAGTAAAATAGCAATGAACTACATTTCCATATCCATTAGATTGACAGTCTGGTAATATCTAGCATTGATTATGATATAGGGAAACTAACTCTCAAGTAGAGATTTGCCAATATTTTCTTGTCAGAATCTATATATCCCCACATTTACAGCCAGGGTGTCTACTTCTAGTCAACATGAGCTGTCAAAACTGCCCCACTCATCTTCCCATTTATCCCCTAGAAACAATCTAATGTTCACCAAGAAATCTCCCTGGTGGATTCGAGGTGCCATCCTCACTCTTTGTGCCCTATGGTTCCATTGTGGTGTATTGTCAAACTCTATGCCTCATTTACAGCCCAGAATCTCGATCCCTGTTGCCCAGTCTGCTTTCTTGAGCCCCTGGTGTGGGACGTTTTAGTGTCTCCTCGTCTTTTTCATTAGTGAAACCCACTGCATTTTGTCTGTTAAGGTTTTGGTTATCTGTCCACCTTCATGCTTGCTCTCCTTTGACTTTGCTTCTGCACATCATGCTTGCTGCTTTTGTACTATAGCAGCATGATAACAGAGTGGGCAGACAACATGGTTTGTGGGAGATGGACTGAGAAAGAGAAAGAAGAAAGAGATCTAACATTTATTGAGTATTAACTATATGCCTACAATCATATATAATTTATTTTTTTAATTCTTAAAATAACATTGAAAGAAAGGCAACGTTATTTTCCCCATTTTACAGAGGAGAAAACACGTCCTGATTTTTTTTTTTAAATTATGTCTGTGTTTTGTTTTGTTTTTTAATTGTATGTGAGGAGATCATAGAGAGTTGATCCAAATGTGCAAGAGAAACATTTCTCAGTCACATTTGAAGAGACAGTACTTAAAAATCAGTGAAACGCTTTTGTGGTTAGATATGATCTACACAACCTGGCCTCCAACCCCACCCCTCTCACCTCCCTGACATTTTCGCTTAGTGCTCCCCATCTTAGATTCACTCAGCAGTCCTAGGGCCATCTTGGTTTTCTCACACACTCCAGACCTATTCCTTTCTCAGGACATTTCCACTTGCTGCTTCCCTTGCTTGGACTGCCTTTTCCCCCAGTGACTTGCTCCCTCACCTCCTTCAGGTCTTTGCTCAAACATCTCCTCAGTAATAATCACTCAGCTTAAAATTGCAACTCCCTATCCCTCTTCTCTTTTTTATTTTTCTCCATTGCACTTACCACCATTTAATAGTTTGAATATTTTATTTATTTGTGTACTCTCTGCCTTCCTCGCTAGAATGTAAATTCCACAGGACAGAGACTTTTGTCTGTGTACTTCCTGTGCCTAGGCCATTTCCTGGCACAGGGTAGATGTTTGATTAATATTTACCAAATGAAATAAAATGAATAAACTAAGTTTAGGAAAAGTTGACTTAAGTGAAGTTAATCAGATTTTTTAACTGCAGGAGAAAGAGCCCTTAATATTCCAATGGGTATTTTCAATCACCAAGAAGAGAATCTAGCATGCACAATTTCCCAAACTTACATAAATATATAACCTTCTTTTCATAGAGCAGCTTTGAGGAACTTGCGGTTAAATGGAAATGGAGTTGTAAGAGCACGTTTTGATGAGAAGGAAAAGGGGGAGGACACTAGAATCCAGTGTGTCTGAAATGAAGTGGGAGAGAGCCATTTCACTCATTCATTCATTTATTTGTTTAGAAAATACCTATTTAGTGCATCTGATGGGCCACGAACGCTTCCAGACATAGAGGACAAGGCAGAGACGAAAAGCAGCCGCAGCCCCAGCTCTCACAGGGCTCCCATCCTCTACTGACCCCTCTGGCTTTGCTGACTGCTTTTAATCCTACAAAATCTCAGAGAAAGAATATTCCAAGCCTGTGTCACTGTTGTTTCAAGACTTTTCTTTCCAATTAGAAAGATACAGAAATATAATTAACCCCTGGATGAAGAAACCACATGTAAATTTGGGAAGCAACACAAGCCATGGATTTCCCACCTGCTCTAATTTCATCCCTTCAAGATCTGAACAATAATCAATATGTCGCCATCCAGAAGGTATGACTGTGGAATCCCAGATGACCACCTCTGACAGAATTGTACTCTTTTATCACTATCTTCCTTTGTAACATGGGAGTGATCATAATGCAGAAGAAAGGGGGCTGGCTAGAATACTAATTGGCAGGAAGTTGTTCTGTCATCTCCAGGAGCCAATAAAAATAAATAAATAAATAATTTTATCTTTAAAAAGGTCTTGTCTTCCTGAAACAGAAAACAGGGCAACAACGTATTGTTCAATGAGCTATTGTGGCTCACTCTGAAAATTACTTGTCATGGCAGTAGGCAAGTGTCACCCCTGAAGTCAGCAGCCTGAAGCAGATAGATTGTTTCAATTATCTAATTTTCACAATGAGTGAACCCTGCTTATAGGAAATCCATAGGTGGTTGGCAGTGGTAAATGATGACTGTGGCATGTTGGGAGCCGGTAGATTTACATTCTCTCTCAAAATACAAAACAGGATTGTAATTTTCTGTAAATATTCACAGAAGTAAAACAGGAAGAGTAGGAGGAAGGGAGGAACTCATAAAACTTCCCCTTTTGTCTTAGCTCCTAGATGTGTCTTTTCTTTCCAAATTGTCTTTTCCATGTCTAGTTCAGACAATGATGCAGGTACACATGGACACTTTTGTGGCCTATTGTCTGACTGCATCTCCCTCTTCCCACTGCGCCTCTTATAGTGCTTTGGAGGTGTTATACACATGGCCAGCAAATGCCCCCAAGAAGTCCTTGGCCTCAATGGAAAGTGCTGTTTCACAAAGTAAATTTCACATCAAATGTATGAGAAAATTGCATATAAAGCTCTCTGCTAAACAAGAAATTCAATTACCCTGCATTTGAATAATTCCTCTTCTCTGTGTCTTCTCCCAACATTTTTAGGCCAGTTGTCTAGAGCATTTTTAGGGAGGCCAAAGGGATTGCAATAATTTTCTGCCCCACCCAGATAGATGTCCTTGATTTCAATAAAACCACGAAAGAGGTACACCTGGTGATTGGTGCATTCTCATCATCCAACTCACCCCTCAGGAGTGGGCAACTCATTAATGTGGTCCTTCTTTGCTCCTTCCCACCCCTTCTATCCCAAACAGGGCTGATATGGCTCTGGTTTTATCTCCCTTACTGCCATCCCTGTTCCCAACCCCTATTTTTACCAACCTCTACTTATTATGTTTGTGATTTTTTAGGGAGGACATTTTAAACAAAGATGACTACCAGGAAATTAGGAAATTCAGAAATTAGGAAATTCAACTGTCCCCCAAGTAATGGACCTTCCTGGTGGAATTTTAAGCACCAAGAGCATTTTTGTGTTGTGCTGATGTTGGGCTGGTTTTTTGTAACTATTAAGGGTGAGGCACAAAGTCACACTTCAGTCACACTGTATACAGTCATCTCCAACCAAACCCGGTTCTTAGTAAGACTCTCAGTCCTAAAGAAAATTGCCACCCACCCATCCTACACTTTTACTTAGATTCTCAATGCCTTCAGATCCTAACTACAGTGAAAAATTTCCATTCCCTGCACTGATTTTCCCACCTAAGAATGACATCTCTTTTTCCATGCAGATTAAAAAAAAAGAAAAAGAAGAATTTGATTTCATTGTAATCTCTTTTTGGGTGGTGTTGACATTGATTGAGTGGGTTTGTTTTCAAAGTAATGCTTGCAGAATCCCAGAAAGGAACAGAGACTCAGACATTCAGTTATGCCTCACATGGATATACTTGTTTGGCAAAGTTCAGTTTACAAAGCAAAACTCAGAAATGATTTTCTTTTTAATAAGTTGGAGAACACAAAAGAAAAAGGTTTTCCAAAGCCCATTGGCTGGTGTATACTGTATGCATCTTCAGAAAATCTGGAGCCATATTTTCTCCCTAAAGACTCTGGGGACAGATAAGAGAAGCTATAATCATCAATGTTTTAAGTTCTGGCCTTGTGAGAATTTCTTATCAGTCTCTTCTTTTCAATCTTTGTTTAAAGAACATTTGTCTTCAGTTCAATAGTTTAAACTCTAATGATCAAATCAGTAAAGGTTTCCTTTGTAAGCTGGCAAAGAGGAAGGCAGAAGCAAGCTCAACCTTTCACTAATATTTTGTTTACAGCGATAGAAAATGCCATCAGATGAATTAGAGCCAGAGAGCTTCTTTCTAACACACACATAACATTTATTAATGAGAGGTTGAGGATTGTTTTGTTTAAAAAAAATGAAAAACGTATTGAAATAGCATTCTTGAATGTTCTGTTTCATTGCCCTTTACTTCATGATGCATTAAGATGATGATGAATTCTTTGCAACAAAATCAGTATAGTTTGGTGTTGTAGGTATTAAACATACTTCAATATTTGCAAGATATTTCAGGAATAAATATAGTTGGGCTCTCTAGAGGGTCAGCTTCAAGTGAGAAGTGTGGAGAGTCAAGGGTAAAACAATTGTTTTCACAAAATTTGTAATCGGGACTAAAGATTCTGACACCCCCATTCCAATGTAGGGGGTTATTTCTAACACCTCTAAGCAGTACTCGGACACCAGCTGGGTGTCCTACAACTCAACTCAATTCTGACACTATCTTCCCAGGGATAGCATCAGATTTTACAGCTTAAGGGCTCAGTCCCGCAAGACTGCCCTCCATTTCTGATGCCAATCAGAAGCCCAGGTTGGTACATTTACTTCTGACAGACTGACTATAAATCAGCGGTTCCCACAACTCCCTCCTTGGGTTCAGTTAATTTGCTAGTGAGACTTCATGAGCTCAGAGAAACATTTTACTTACTCACTAGATTACCAACTTACTATAAAGGGTAGTAAAGGATATGAATCAACAACCAGGTGAAGAGATAGATAGGGTGAGATCCTGAACAAAAGAGCCTCTGTCCTCATGGAATGTGGACCCCAGCATGGTGGCACATGGAAGCATTCTGGTTCCCCAACCTGGAAGCTCTCTGAACCCCCTCCTTTTGGGTTTTTATGGAAGCTTCATTACATAGGCCTGACTGATTAAATCATTGGCCCTTGGTGATTGATTCAACCTCCAGCCCCTTTCCAGGGATATCAGGAAGTAGGACTGAAATTCCACCACTCTATTCTGGGTTGGTTCCCCTGACAACCAGCCCCCATCCTTAGATGCTTTCCGAAAGTCACCTCATTAACATAAACCCAGTTGTGGTGGAAAGAGGTTTGTTATGAATAACAAGACAGCTATTTCACCTTTATGGTTTTAAAGCCGTTTTAAGAAGTGAGGACAAGAAACCAAATATTATAACAAAAGATGCTCCTGTTGTTCTTATCACTCAGGAAATTCCAAGAGTTTTGGGAGCTATGAGCCAGGAACCCTGGACAAAGACCAAATATATATGAGAAATATATTTTGATCATCTGAATGACCAAATATATGCTTCTTAGAAATCACAATATCAGAAGGAATCTGTAAAAAAGGGATTTCTCTTGGCTTTTACCAAGAGTAGTGGTAAGAGGAAAGTTGGATGAATACACAGTTGGTATGTCCATCATGCTTCTATTTATACTTTTGTTCCTAAAGCATATCATTTTTATTCTTTAGTTACATGACTTTGGAGAATCCCAAAAGCCTGACTTCTTGTAAATTGCAACAACCATAACATTTTCAATGCAGATTAATTTATAAATATTTCTACTTGGACTTCCTACTTATATGAGCTAAGACAAGAACTTGAGTGAGACTTGGGCTGACTCTGAAACTGGCAAACAGCCATTGATGATTAAGCAGCTAGTAACTGTGGGGGATTGGAACTTGCCAATTCAAAATATGTCTGTGCCTGAATGACAATTTGACCCCCACCCCCACTAACTGACCAAAGGATTTTGGGATGGGAGGCCTGCCCCGAGAAAAGGCCGTTACCATAGATATGGCCAGGTACCTGGGTGGGTCGTGCTAAGCCCATTCTTAGTTCTGGTTACCCTTTATGAGAGACACTTACATTTGTAAAGAAACTCTACATTTGTAAAGTTATCTTCTTCCCTGTTCCAGGAAGAAGAGAGGGATGGCCTTAACTAGAAACTTATGAGAATGGAAGGTGAGGATTTAAATCTGCATGATAAACTTACTCATTGTTAACTGTGCTGTTTGGGCAATATGCTCTCTGACTCCCAATAGGTTCCTATAGATGACGTCTCCCTGGAGCCTGGGTCACCATGGTAATGGGTGTTTGAGCTATTTTTTTCAGGAACTGAACCCCTTGTCCACTTCAGGCCGGATTGAGACCACCAACCCATCAACTGGACCATTTTGACTGCAAGAGGTTGGAACTCCACTCCCAGGGCATGCTAATACCACCATTCTGTGAACATGTATCCTACGAAGAGACACAAAGCCTGACTACGGTTGCGCAGATCATCAATTACCTCATCTCTCCTTACCTCCAATCATTTCAGACCACCTTGCCCCCTTCCCCATAAATACCCTTGAGTCCCTATTTTCGGGGAGGTGGATTTGAGACTTGTTCTCCCATTTTCCTCACTTGGCTGCCTTGTGATTAAACCCTCTCTCTCTTGCAATTTTGTCATCTCGGTGATTGGCTTTCTGGGCAGCGGGCAAAAGTGGACCTGGTGCGGTAACAACTCTCATGGTGCTGCATACAAACGGTTACAGCTACTCCTCAGAAGGATCTATCAGAATGCTACAGCTTTACAAATACAATACAAAGATTTTGAAGGGTTCCATTTAAACAGGCTTTGAGCAAAGGCTCAGACCACTAATAGATGGGGACAATCAGATATCACATTTTGAGCAATCGTACGAGGTCAGGTTTCAAGGGTTTACCTTGGATCAAGACAGGAAGAAGTTGCCCAACAGGGAGGGTGCAGGCAGCATGCCCACCAAGGCCAGCATAGAGGAGCCAGTCATGTAAGGACCCAACAAGGCTGTAGCTGCTGATCCAAGGGCTGAAACCAAGCATCCCATTCAGTGTTTTTAAAAATGAGGAGTAGGTAAACTTGACAGATGGCACGAGAAGCCATTTTTTTTTTCATTCAATAAATATCTATAGCACCTCTTACGTGTCAGGCACTCTGTTATGTGCTAAGCATATAGTGGTGGATAAAACAGACTCAGTTCTTGCTTTACTGAGTTTATAAACCAGTGCAAAGGCAGACTTTTTAAAAAAATATTATCAAACGTAAAATATATACTAACAAACAGTCTTCATCTTAAATGTGATGAAAAGAAAATACAGGAAACAGTATGAGTGCATATTTTTATTTTGGAATCAGGGAAGACTTTCTGAAGAACCAACTTTAAACTGAGACATGAAGGGTTAGTAGAGGTTAGACAAAGAAAGGGAGGAAGAGAGTGAAGGCAGATGTGAGGCAACATGTGTGGGAGCTGTGAAGGGGGAAGAACTTGTAACCTCAGGCCCTCCAGGACCAGTTCAACTGACTCCTTCTTATCAACAGAGTAATTAAGAAATTGTCTTTCAGAAAATTTGCAAAGTCACACAACCAGAGCACGCACAGAAGAAATTTTGACCAGAAATGACCATGAAACCAAAGATTCTCTTCCCCACAGAACCTAAGGACCAGGACATGACCAGAACTTAGAAGTCAGACTCTTATCAGAAGGGACAGGCCTGTCATTCAGAATATCTAGTGTTAAAATTCCTTCCCCATCTTACCATAAATGTTTAGAAGTTCATCATAAATGTTTAGAACTTTACCATAAATGCTTGAAGCCCACCAATCAAAACCTGTCCCACCAGTGTTTCTGCATGCCAGTATATTCCCCCTAACCTCTTAAATTTTGTCCCATATCCTGAAGTGGGGAGATGAATGTGAGGGCACACAGCTGCTATCTCCCTGCAAATCAATCTCGCAGAATAAAGCTGATTCCTCTCCCAAAAGCTGATACCGTAATTAATTGACTTGTTTATGCACATCGGGTAGGAGAACCCTAATTCTGTCCAGTAACAAACTCACACAGTCCAGGGATCTGATAGGAGTCTGGCACAGCCAGAGCACAGCAAGCGGGGGAGAGCAATGGACATGAGACCTGGGATCTGCAGGGCTCGGCAGGCCATGGTAGGATTTTGAATTTTAAACCAAGTGGAACAGAAAGCCACTGAAAGGTTTCAACCAGGAGAGTACATTATTTAGATTGGTATTTGTTTAAAAGGCTTGTTACCACCCAACATGGGGCCTTCTGCTCTCCGCAAGACATGCCAATAGTCAAGAGGCAAGGTGGTAGGAGAAAAGGACTTTTTTATTACAGCTTGCTGGTAAGAGGGAAGATGGCCGACTCATGTCTGAAAAAAACCATCTTAAAGGGCACAAAGTCTTACAGCAGTTATATAGGCTGGTGGGTTATTAGGGAGGGGGTTAAGAATGTTGACCATCTGGTCTTACAGACTGGGAGTCGCCACACCAGATCTTTCAGTTTTCACTGATGATGGCTATCAGCATAGATTCTCTGTTCCAGGGTCATCACATTCCTAAGGAACTCAAAAGAACAAAGTTATCATCTAATCGCTGCTGGGAGGTATATGCACAGGCAGGGGTTGTAAAATCTACAGAGCAGTTAGATCTCCTGGAGGGTGCAGTTAGATATCCAGCTGGGTTAGTTTGTCAGAGGTCATTCAAAGTTACAATAGCATTTCTTTTCTACAACATGGCTTCCCTTATGTCAACCTTGTCTTGAGCCAGTATCAGGCTCACCTTGGTTTCCTAATTTGGAGCAGGAAGAGAGTGGAGGCAAAGAGAGTAGTTAGGAGGTTTCTGCAGTGGTCAGATGAGACCTGACAGTGGCTTGGACTAGAGTACAGCTTGGGGATAGAGAGAAACTAGAGGGAGTTCTTTTTTCAACTGCCCTTTGCTCTGGCAGAGAGGTAAAACCCACTCAACCCCCACTTCCAAGTCTCACTTGGGTATCTATTCTAATTTCTGTCCCCTATTTCCATCTAATGGGCCCATCAAAATCAAAGAAAAAAACTCAGACCACCCTAGAAGTTATCTGTGATGGTGCTCAGGGCAGGCCACCCCAAGATGCACCACTCTGGTATGTGGATTGTTTCAAGCTGAAGATAATAAAGACTCAGAAGACTCAGGAAGAACATTTGAGTTTCCCCTCCCAAACTGCCTCAAGAATTTACCATAGAAGACCTGTTTCAGGAAGGAGCCAATATCATATGATGGCGATAGTATAATGTAAAATAAGATGCTGCAATATGAAAGACAGGAAAGGCACCAAGCCCATTTTATCAAAATTTCTGTCTCTCCTTGGCCACGTTCTCTATAGGTGGCCCTGAAGAGAGCTGTCCGACAAACATTTGCATATCTATCTGCATGTGAATTGTCTTCTTCCCCTCTGAAATCCCAAACCACTACCCCCCCAACACCTTCCACACCTTTAGCTACAATACTTAAGCAAGCAGCTTAGACAGAATGATGAGCTGCTCCTTTCTGAATTTCTCCCATGTATACATGTTATTATACTCGGTATTATTTTCTCCTGCTAACCTGTCTTTTAATTATTTGGCCAGTCATAAGAACCTTAAGGGAAAGGGCAAAGGAGGAATCCCTCTCTTCCCCGACGCCTGCATGAGTAATCCTTAGAAAGGTGTTCATAACCAAGATTCACTTGAAAAATCTATTTTTTTAGGTTAAAAGACTGCTTTTGGTAAGCAAAGCAAAAGCATTGCATGCTGCTAATTCTTCTTACATTCTTTTGGTAGGAGATATCTGAAATCCTAGAGCCAAACACACACTAGAACGGACCTAACTACAGGAAAAACAATGCTGCTTAGTTGAAAATCAGCAAGAAACTTGCCATATTATTAATGTCACCATGGACACTGAAGGCTTTGATATGGATGCTGGAGGTATCTGCCTGCTTTCAACCAGGTGTGACAATCTCACACTCTCTTTCCCCTGCCCAAGAGCCTCTAATTTGAGAGGAAGAAGCTTTTTCAGCAGTTTGCCCTCTAGACCATCTACACAGTAGCAGAAGTTTTGAGTGCAGAAACCAAATCATTTCAAAGGGGATGTGGGATTTGCTCTCAGCACAATTTGGAAAACCACAAGGTTTAGTAGAAAAAGGGCCTGAAAAGGAAATGAGAGCTTCTGAGAAGGACTGCCTTCTGGGCACATCCCATGTCATTTAAAGATGAAACCCATGTTTGCTGCCTAACCCTAAAGTTCCCAATTCTCTGCCTTACCTTACCTCTAGGTGCCCCAAAAGGCAGAAAACATATAGGACCTTGATTCCTGTCCCCGGTTCCTGGCCAGACACAGAATTATGCACAATTGGACCACCCTAAGTATCTCAGCTGAATGCTGAGAGCCCCCCCAGAGGCTCATTGGCAAAGCAGGGTTGGGGTGGGAAGGAAGGTGCGCAGAGCTGTGCACTCCAGGTTTGTAGATGACAGACCGCAGAGTGCACAACTGGGAAAGGAGGGGCTCAGCACCCTTCTCATCCTGCCAGGCATCTATGCCAATAACTTTGTTTCATAAGCTCCTGTGCCCAGTCTGCTAAGTCTTCCCTCTGCAGTGGGGAATATTTATTCCTATAAAATGGAGATGAGAGGAACTCCCTTTATCAATTCCCTGTATTGGTTGTATAACATTCCTTCATTTATTATTGATTCAGCAAATGTTTGAAAGCCAGACATTGGCTCGTTAGACAAGCTAGTGAGGGCCAGAAGTCTCATTTGTATACTGGGGGTCATAACCCAATTGCAAGGCAATTTTGACAATTGAATGAGATAATATTTTAAAGCACCAAGCACAGTGTCTGGCAATAAGTAACTGCTCCATTGTTTTCCTCTCTCTTGCCTTGCACCTGCACTTGTCACTCCTTCTCTCTTGTTGTGGTCTTTCTTGATGCTGAACTTATGCCCACCTTAGAAAAACAGGCAGCTACATAGCCCTTGGGGCTGCCAGGAGATAGTCTATAGCAAATGTTCTAGAGCCATCTCTGTGCTCACAGGAGAGTAAATACGAAATCTTTCGGTTCCTTGTAATCTCAGGACATGGGACTCAATTGGCCTGGTAACACATTTCCATCCTGGTGGAATACATTGCCTTCTCCTTCTTCTGCTGATGCCATGGTGATTTCTAATGTATGACCCTTGGGAGGTCAGGAGAATCTTGTTCTCAATCTATGGGCCCCCAAATTTGGGCATTTTCTGTGCTCTTAGAGAGAAAAGCTCCTTTGGCTGATCTCTGGATTTCCTATGAAGGCACAGAGCTCTGCTCTGCTATGGCAGAGATTCTGAAAGGTCTCAGGTGCATCTTATTATTCAAAAAGGTACCATAAAATAACAAGCAAGGCTGACCACCAGCAATTGAAAAAAATAAAATATTCATCAGAGGACACTACTGAGAAGGAAACAGCAGAGTTAATTTCATGGAAACTTCGTCATAATAAAGGAACAAAATTCCTCACACAATAACGTTATGACTCCTGAGCCTCAAAGCCAACATAAATTAATTGAGGGAAAAATGAAAATAAAACAAATCTGTGGCATATGTGTACAGAATGCATGACTGTAAGTTAATTAAAAAATAACAAATAATAAGGTTCAAGCAATGCAAATGCTGGCTGAAGTCCTCTCATTTACTTAGGATGACCAACTTACATTTTGCTAATGTTAATGCCAAAAGTCATATCTTGTTTGAATAGATGTGAAGAGAGTGTTACTGACCAAGGTGGAGCCTTCTGTTCGCCACAAGACACGCCAATAGTCAAGAGGCAAGGTGGTAGGAGAAAAGGACTTTTTTTATTACAGCTTGCTAGCAAAAAGGAAGATGGCTGACTCATGTCCAAAAGAACCATCTTAAGGGGGCATAAAATCTTACAGCAGTTATATAGACCATTGGGTTATTGGGGAGGGGGTTAGGAATATTGACCTTCTGGTCTTACAGACTGGGAGTGCCACACCAGATCTTTCAGTTTTCACTGATGATGGCTATCAGCATAGATTCTCTGTTCTGGGGTCATCACATTCCTAAGGAACTCAAAAGAACAAAGCTATCATCTTATCACAGCTGAGAGGTACATGCACAAGCAGGGGTTGTAAAATCTACAGAGCAGTCAGATCTCCTGAGGGTGCATGTCCAGCTGGGTTAGTTTGTCAGAGGTCATTCAAAGTTACAATAGAGTTTTTCTTTTCTGCAATATGGCTTCCTTCATGTCAACCTTGCCTTGAGCCGGTATCAAGAACATTAGTGTAATAGGGAGAAATGAAACCTGAGAGCAAAAGGCTGGCAGAATAAGAACGGGGTTAGTTTTGCTACCCTCAGTTGCAAAACTTTGCTTACTTCATAGCCTACATTTTCTCAGAGTGCCTGGTAAGTCATTTTTTTAAATTCTATCTCACTGCAGGAATCATTGAGAAAAATTCTACCCTACAAGGACCTGCATTCCAAAGAGTGGGGCCTGCAAAGGAGTGGCTGAAACTAGAGGAGTAGCTACCATTTATTGAACACCTACTCCCTGCTGGGTCCTACACCAGGCACTTGATATGTGCTACCTCCTTTGAGCCACTTGTGTGAGTGAATTTGAGGAGCAGCAATGTGAGCAAGCAGGAGAAATTGTCAAAGGACCATGAAGTTCAGGTTCTAGTCCTACTTCTGTGAAAAATTGCTGCACAGTATTAGGTGAGCCATGCAATCTTTCTGTGCCTCACTTGCCCCATCTATTCAATGGGGATAATAATTCTTGGTGTGCCTATCTCAGTTGGTTTGTGAGAGGACCAAATAAGATAGTAAGGGGCAAAAACAAATGTAACACAAATGCCAAGAGTTTTTATTGCTTTGTTTTATTTTGCTTGTAGAATCTTTTGAACTTAGAATACTGATCAAACGAATAAGTGAATTCTCTAAACCTATTGAGAGATGGCCTCAGCCTATTGCTACAGGTTTTCCAGGGACTGGGGGATTAAATTTCTCCTGCTTTTATGATGGATGTAGCCTTGCAAAGCTCCTCATTATTCACACAATTTTCTAATTAGGATACTCCTGAAATGAAGGGGATGTTCAGCAAGTGATTTTATTATTTTTTTTCCCTAGGAATCTTGGAGTCTTTCCAAATGTTTAAAGAGATTGGATTTGTGGGATAAAACTCCCATTTATTTCTCAAACTCCCACAACACCTAAGTACTCTCATGTCTTTATATTTCAGAAACTGGTAGTAGCCAAAATATCTTCTTTCTATGTTTTCCCTCTTCGATGACACCCATGTCCACTTTCCCATCTTGTTTCAAGCATTCCATAGATGTACATCTGTGTGAATCCCTATATGTGTTCGTCAAATACAGGTGTGAGATAGAGGCCTTAAATAATCTGACACCACTGTTTGGGTAATTCAGAGTGGATGACATAAATGACATTGTTCCCACCCTTTCATAGAATCTAAGCATTTTAGATTCCTAGTGGATCTTACCAATTACCCAGTTTGACACCCTGCATGTGTAAATGAAGAAAATTTGTCCAAGGATGGTCAAAAGCTTGCCTGATATCTGGACCTGGAAAGTGTATCACATGCCTCTGCTTTATTTTCCTTTCAAAATCAGGAGTCCTCCACCTGGGTGACAAGGAGCATGGCAAGGGAACTTCTTGACTACAGGCTGCTGAGAGAAGTGTTAGGAAGACCCAGCAAAACCTAGTGTTACAAATCCAGACACAGGGACATCCACAAGTGTAAAGGATGCTTTCCACGTTCCCCAAATAGACTCTATGAGAAACAGAAAATGAAATGTATATGCCCTTACTGACAAATTTGCGTATTTAAACTAATACAACCAAAGACATTATATCTAAGGCATGTGATCTAGAACACAGGGAATCAGAAAGAATTAGGGAAAGAAGGTATAGTGTATCAATATGCGCCAGGAAATGCTGATGTTTAAAATATAACCAAAATAGAGGTTTATGCATTATTCTTTATTTAATCTCTATTATATAATTTAACATTTAAAAACTAAAGTCTGTGATAAGAGAAGCATTTTAAAAAATATGAAGGATTTTGCACACACACAAACTACACCTACTTTCAGTAACATCTAATTTATTTTGAATTTTTATTTTTAATGAATGATTTTTATCTCATCAAAGTAACTCATTTACATGGTTACAAAAATAAAATAATACAGAAAATCTTAGGATGAAAACAAGTCTCCTGCCTGATCTCTCCTCATGCCTCCTATCCTCATATCTGAGGCAATCACTTTATCTTTCTTAATTGTTTGTTTTTCTTGTTGTCACTAGCAATTTTCATATTACTAATAGGCTTAAGACCAATATTTCTTGATTTATCAATTAGCTAATCACTTTTGTAACTGGCTATACTTTGGGTTTTGGTGTCATCAAGTGAACAACTAGGTACTTGGTTAAACAAAGTTAAACAGATTTTCTATCTATAGGGCTTTTTATGACTTATGGGGCCACCAAAGTATTAAAAGTTATCTGATAAACACTGTTATCTCTAGGTAGTAGGTAATGGATTATCTTATTTATTTATTTATCTCTATGCTTTAATGTTTTTTCCAAGTTTCTTGTGTAGAATTTTTTTTACTCCCAAAATTTAGAAAAACATGTTCATAAAACTTAAACAGGGAGACATCTGGTTAGAAATAGTCAAATAAAGATATGTCTACCACAAAGCAAAAATAACACAAAGAGAGAGAGAGAGACAGGGATGGGGGGTGGGGGAGCAAATCCCATCTCCTTTGAAGTTATAAAATATCCACAACCCATAATATGCTAAATTTTTATCAAATATATGAAATAGTCAAAGATATAACATGTGCCTTTTTGTTCTCACATGACAGAAAATTTTCTGTATTGTGTAACAAGACATTGAAGAGCCAGAAGTACAGTGCTCTCATTTAGGACAGCGAGGTCAGGGGGCTGAGAGGCTGTGGATGCAACACTGATTTCTTGCTCCTCTCAGACTTAAGGGAGAGGGAGAAATAAGGAAATCAGCAGCCATGTTATCTTTGGGTAGATTCCCCACTTTATAGTTGCCTCTTACAGTCAGCTGAAGAAAAATAAACACATAAAACACTAAGGAGAGAGAGAGACTCGTGCTATACTGGACTGAGCTGTTCAGCACAGAGATTCCCTCCTTCCTCTGAGGGTGCTAGCAGTGCTCTGAGAGTGCACAGAAGATACACCCTTGGGGCAGAATAAATAGCTGAGTTGATGAGAAGGTGTTTTGGAAACAACATATATGGAATTAAGCTGCCCTCTCTGCTGATTCACTTCTCAGCACTTCTTTCTTGTCATACACATTCCAGACAACAACTAGTCCCAACAGCCATACAAACATAATTTATAATCCATTAGGATAGAATATAGACAAAAATATAAAAAGAACAATACAATACAATACAATACAACAAAAAGTGAATAAAGACTACTCTTCAGGATTATGCCAGGAATAAGAATATTTAAAAATTTATGATATCAAATAAATTGTAGAAAGCATGACTTCTTTGAAATTAGAGAGTATATAAAAGATAAACAAATTGGAAAAAGAAATATAAAGTGAATTATAATAATATAAAAAGAAATTAAAATATAAAAAGAAATCTAAAATGAATACTAAGCTGGCAGATCTCAGTAAAGAAATGAAAGATATAATAAAACTGTCAAGGAAATAAAAAACAAATTATAAAGAGTGAAAAGAGAACTGACTCTACTAAAAACATCCAGAATATTAGGGATAGGCTTTAGGCATTTAAAGTGAAAAAAAAAATTGGAAAAATAATTTATAATAATTAGGAGAAGAATGATTTATGCAGAACACAAGGAGATTCAATATACATATAATAGGTCTTCTTGAACTAAAAACAGGACAGTGGAAGAAAAAAATACTCAAAGATACAGTAAAGGAAACATTTTTCTAAACTAAAAATAGATCTGAATATATATTTTCTTTCAGAAAGTTTTCTTCTGTCATATCTTGGAACAATTTTCTTCCACTGTTACACATATGTGTGTATGCATGCATGTGTAAAATGTTCCAGGAAAACGACAGAATGATTAACAATGAGATATATACTTTTAAAGACGTTACCAAACTTCAACATTAAAGAAAGATTCCTGGGAAAGGTGGAGAGAGGCATCTGGGCAAAAAATTAGTTCTGCTCAAAAGTCAAATTTTTCTCAGAGTTTTCCATAGTGATGCTCAATGCTAAAAGAAATCGAGGGCCGGCCCCGTGGCTTAGCAGTTAAGTGCGTGCACTCTGCTACTGGCGGCCCGGCTTCGGATCCCGGCCGCGCACCAATGCACTGCTTGTCCGGCCATGCTGAGGCCGTGTCCCACAAACAGCAACTAGAAGGATGTGCAACTATGACATACAACTATCTACTGGGGCTTAGGGGTAAAACAAAGAAAAAAAAAAGGAGGAGGATCAGCAATAGATGTTAGCTCAGAGCCGGTCTTCCTCAGCAAAAAGAGGAGGATTAGCATGGATGTTAGCTCAGGGCTGATCTTCCTCACAAAAAATAAAAATAATAATAAAATAAAAGAAAAGAAATGGAGTACATGTTTATATATATAAATTATATATATGTAACTAAAGACATTAAAGACATATAAAACAGTCTTGAATGATAACACACGAAGCTGATAGCATTGGTATGCGGATATACTTTGAAGAATGTACTGGGATTGGTAAGATAGTCAAAAACTTTGATTTTCTGTAAAGTTTAAATTTTTAAAGTAGAACATGAGAATAACGTTAACAATAACCACAACAACAATAATAATGATGATAAAGCAACGCTACAATGTTATCAGGGCAAGACAGTGTGAACCAAAAAGTTACATCCAATCAAGTTGTTTTCCAAGTAGAAAGGAGCAGACATCATTTCCAAATATACAAGAACTAAGCCATTTTATGAAATAATTTTGATAAACAGAATGGCTGGAGAAGCTATGACCTAAAAAAAAACTGGTAATAAGAGACCAATCCATTATAAAATTGTTAGACAACTGTGACAATTATTACAGACCAGAATTACACGTAAAGTTTGACAATGTAGTGGAGAGAAACCAGCTTTTTTCACTTAATTAAACTCAAGGAGACATTTATTGGGTAAGTTCTTATGCATGTAACAGTGATCAAAGTGAACATCAGGAAGTTAAAATTATGTAAAAGAAAGAAATACAGAATTGATTGCTTTCTCAGATGGGATCTTCCAGAAAGACTGAAAAATTATTCAACACTAAATAAAACACAAAATAAGGTAATAGAAAGCCATTGTAGGTTCGTGGATGGTGTGGCAGATCATCATTGTTAAGGGTATTCATTCCTTCCCATCCTCCATCTGTAAATACTACCCTATTTCATTAATGCAGGATTTGACTATGTGATTCTCCTTGCTCAATGCAATGTTACCAAACTTGACACAATCAGAGCCTCTAATGAGATTGTGAGGCTGAGTGTCTTCTCTCTAGGCTCTGCCATTGCTATTAGAAGAATAACAGGTAGGTCATCATCCCTCATCTGTAGTCCCAGAAGTAAAAATAAAATGAGTGCTTAGAGACTGAACAAACCAGCCATAGACTGGGAGAAAAAAATTTTAAAACACATATCTGATAAAGGACCTGTATCTAAAATATACAAAGAACTCTTAACACTCAATAATAAGAAAATAATCCAATTTTAAAATGAGCAAAAGATCTGAACAAACACCTCAGTAAGACATGCAGATGACAAACACAAAAAAAGATTTTCAACACCATTTGTCATTAGGAAATTGAAAATTAAGACAATAATGAGATACCTCTATACATCTGTTAGAATAGCAAAGATTCAAGAAACAAACAATACCAAATGTTAGCAAGGATGCAAAGCATTAGGAACTCTCATTAATTGCTGGTAGGAATGCAAGATGCTACAGTCACTTTGGAAGAAAGTTGGGCAATTTCTTATAAACATAAACGTAGTCTTAACCATACAATCCAGCAACTTTGCTCTTAGTAGTTTACTCAAATGAGTTGACTACATGTCTGCACAAAAAACTTGCACACAAAAGTTTATAGCAGTTTTATTCATAACCACCCGAAACTGGAAACAACCAAGATGTCCTCCAATAGGTGAATGTATAGATAAGCTGGTGTACATCATACAATGGAATATTATTCAACAAAAAAAGAAATAAACTATCAGGCTACAAAAACATAGATGAATATTAAATGCATATTGCTAAGTAAAAGAAGCCAGTCTAAAAAGGCTATATACTCTAGGATTCCAAGTTTAGGACATTCTGGAAAGGGCAAAACTATAGGGAGAGTAAAAAGTTCAGTTGTTGCTAGAAAGTGGGAAGGAGGGATGAATAGGTGAAGCACAGGCATTTTAAGGGTGGTGAAACTATTTTGTGTAATACTGTAAAGGTGGTACATGACATTATGCATTTATCAAAACCTATAGATCTTTGCAACACAAAGAATGAACTTTAATGTATGCAAATTTTAAAAAATTATTTATGAGGTTGCAGGATCTCAAGAAACAATGCAAACTATGACAGGAGAATTGAATTGTATTAAAAATATATGAAACAGGGCCGGCCCCGTGGCTTGGTGGTTAAGTGAGCGCGCTCCACTGCTGGCGACCCGGGTTCGGATCCCGGGCTCGCACCGACGCGCTGCTTCTCCGGCCATGCTGAGGCCGCGTCCCACATACAGCAACTAGAAGGATGTGCAGCTATGACACACAACTATCTACTGGGGCTTTGGGGGGAAAAAATAAATAAATAAAATCTTTAAAAAAAAAAAAAAATATATGAAACAACCTCAGTGAAGAAGGTTAGGGGGAAATGTGTTGACCCAAGTAACTTTGGAAATGAATGTAACCTGTAAGAGTAAAGGCAAAAGAAACTGCATATAAGCACTGAACCCTGGTTGATAAAATTGTTTCCCATGAGATATGAGTTAACAATTCTGACAATGCTACGCATATCTACTGAAAATAAACAATTAAGTAAATGGATAGTGGATGGTGGGAGCCAGGTTTCTCACTGTTGGAATGGGAGGTTACAGATGAGCAAAGGTAACTAGCTAGAATGAACATGTGGTCGTGGCTTACAGTTGGCCACCTTAGTAAGAACTTAGTAATTACATACAGAAATATATATAGGTATATGGGTAAATATGGGTTAGTACACACATATATTTTTGCTCTGTAGGCTGAGAGGGCCTGGAAGAAATGACACCACAGTAGAAATGAGCACACTTAGCACTCAGATCTTGGTTCCTAATACCATTTTCCAATAAGGAACGAGGGTTTATTGGAGAAATGGCTGATTCTAGGACAGGGACAGGAAATATACAAGATGATCTTGCAGCACCTTGCAGCCCAGAAAGTAAAGAGGTGCTCAAATAAAAAACAAAAATACACACACACACAAACACACTGATAGGAGTACATCAAAGGGACACAAGAGACAAATGAAAGAGCTCCCAACAGCCAAAGCTGGAACAAGTTCAGCAACAATGAAAATGGCACTTTAGTTCTGTGAACTTCTTCCCCAGAACCCATAACCTCAATTTAATCATAAGAAAAATACCAGAAAAATTACAATTAAAGGGTATTCTACATTATACCTGAAAAGTACTCCTCAAAACTGTCAAGGTCATTGAAAACAAGGAAAGTCTAAGAAACTGTCACAGCCAAGATGTGACTAAAGGATATGACAACTGAATGTAATATGGTATCCCAGACGGGATCCCAGAACAGATAATGGACACTAGGTAAAAACTGAGGGAATCTGGATAAACTATGGACTTCAGTTAATAATGTATCAGTATTGGTTCATTAATCACAACAAATGTACTATACAGTAGTTCCCCCTTATCCTTGGGGGATACATTCCAAGACCCCCAGTGGATACCTGAAACTGCGGATAGTACCGAACTCTATATATACTATGTTGTTTTCCTATACATACATATCTATGATAAAGCTTAATATATAAATTAGGCACAGTAAGAGATTAAAAACAATCACCCATAATAAAATAGAACAATTATAACAATATACTGTTACTGTAAATCTTAGCAACTTCAACATACAATTGTTTTTTCTTTCCTTACTAAGTCAAGAATTTTCACCTTTTCACTTAAAGGAAGCACTTTACAACTTCTCTTTGGCATATCTGAATTATAGCATCACTATTCTTGTGCTTTGCAGCCATTATTAAGTAAAATAAGGGTTACTTGAACACAAGCACTGTCATACCAAGGCAGTCAATCTGATAACCCAAATGGCTACTAAGTGACTAACAGGCTGGTAGCGTATACAGTGTGGAGCCGCTGGACAAAGGACCGATTCATGTCCCAGGCGGGACAGAGTAGGACAGCCTGAGATTTCATCACACTACTCAGAATGGTGTGCAATTTAAAACTCATGAATTATTTCTGGAATTTTCCATTTAATATTTGCAAACAGCGGTTGATCACAGGTAACTGAAACCAAAAAAAGTGAAACTGTGGATAAGGGGGGACTACTGTACTAATATAAGACATTAAAAATAGGGGAAACTGTGAGGGGAATGGCATGTGGAAACCCTCAGTATTATTTCTGTACATCTAAAACTGCTCTAAAAAATAAAGTTTATTGATAAAAAAAATTAAAAACATGAGACAGATCTGAACCTGAATCTAAATGAGGTTCAAGCCCAGCCAGATTCAAAGCAGAAGACAGAGCTTCCATCTAGCCTAAATCAACTGACTCACAGTGCTAGAAGGGAAATTCTGGAAATTCCTGAATTTCCTAAAATAGAGGACATGCACCCTCAACTTTGCTAAATATTACCAAATGGATCCCCAAATGGTTCTACTGTTTAAACTCCAACCAAATGCACAAGAGTTTTTATTTACTCCCATTTTTGCTACCACTTGGCAATACAAATACTTTAATTTTTGCTACTCTAACCAGTAAAGTATTCTGCATATCTGAATTTGAGTGTCGTTGATTCCTAGTAAAGATGGGCATCTTTTATCAATAAATACTCCAGTAGACATTTCAACAGGTAAGAACTTTGTAAAAACATGACTCCAATAGCATTATCATGAAATTAACAATAATTCCTAATATCTCAATATCTACTCCAAGTTCAGTGTTTCCTGATTATTTAAAATATCTTTTTAACGTTGATTTGTTTGAATTAGTATCCAAACAAGGTCCACACACTGCATTTAGATTATGTGTACTATAGGTCTCTCTTAATATATAACAATTCTCCTTTTTTGGCTATTTATTGTTTGAAAAAACTAAGTTATTTGTCGTATAACATCTGGATTTGGCTGATTAAATTCTCTTGATGTCACTTAACATGACCTCCATCTCCATATTTTCTGTAGACTGGGAGTTATATCTAGAGGCCTGATCAGATATGGGTTATTTCTTTTCTCAACCATACTTTATATTGTTTCTGTACACTTCATATTGCCTTGCATCAAAAGAAAAGCAATGTCCTATTTGCCCCTCTATTAGTGATGGAAAGATTAATTAGTGAATTTAGGTCATGTCAGCTTGATTGATCTATTATAAAGTTTCACATCTAATGTTTCTTATCTAATGGTTTTAGCAACTATTGATGACTATCATCTAGATCCATTGAGGTTTCTATATGTAGTTTTCTATTTCTATCATTTCTCCTCATTTTTTAAGCTATGACTCTTTAAAAAAATAACTTTCCCTCACCAATTATTTTCCTGCGCTCATATACAATTCATACAGGAAAGACAACTTACTCTTTCACTTGAAATACAAACTGTCTGAATCTGGGAGATATTGCAACCACTTTTTCTGCTAGTGGATGACGGGAGCTGATTCAGGAAGCAAGCATTGGGATTTCTTCAGCATGCAATTTCTTTTCCAATGCAGTTAGTTAAGCACCAAATTCTTCATGCCAACTCTCCTGGTATTCACCCACTGAGTCATCTTATTGAGGGCCTTGCCAGGGCTTCATCTGGAGAATACCTAGACATTATCTGTGCCAAATAGGCTGGGGAGGAACCCGTGTAGCAAGAAGATGACAGAAACACTGCCTTCTCCTTTGGTATTACTCAGCTTTGATTGTCTTTGAGACAACTTTATATTGTGAGGGAGTAGAAGCACCATGTGGTAACCCACCCAGCACATTTTCACTTAACATGATTTTTTCCTCTGTATCTCTTGGCATATATGTTAGAACTGATGAACTAGACATGCAATAATCTTTAAAAATCAAGCCAAAGCTTATATTAGTACCTTCTTTCCCATTACAATATTTGCTTCTGTGCAATGCCAAGAACAACATCACTGAAGAAATCTTTTTGAGTCTAAAAAAGTAAAAAATTCCTTCATCACCATTAACAAGAAATATCTTTTATTTGTCAGTCCCTTGCTATATACTACTACTATGCCAAGTGCTTTAAAATACATGATTTAATTTTGACTTCACAAAAACTCGGCAAGTTTGCTTCATAAATAAGTAAAATGCCTATTATTGTTCAGAGTGTTAAGTAATGTAACTGATATTGTAACATCGGTCAATATTGTTCCAACGTCTGAATTCTTTCCTTTGTCTCTCACCACCAGCAGAAACATTTATTGAACACATTTCCTACATCTAAGGCCCTGTCCATGGTGCTGGAGAAACAGAATCATATGGTGGTCCCTGCCCTCTACAAACTTACTATTGCTATTCAAAGTGAGGTCTGAGGTCCAGAAGCAAGGATATCACCCGGTAGCTTGTTAACTATGAAGCATCTAGGATTTCACCCTCAACCTACTGAATCAGATTCTGTATTTTAACGAGATGTCCAGGTGTCTCAAATGTACACAAGAAACATTACGTTGGAGATGCACTGATGAAGAATTTTTAACCCAGTTATGAAAATAGTACACAGACATTTAAAAAGAAAACTAACCACACAGAGTAGTCAGAGATGAGTAGACAGTGAGTGCTGCAACAAGTCAGCTTATAGGGATACATAGGAGCCAGAAATTGTGTAGCACAGACCCAGGGAAGACTGCTTGAAGGAGGCAGAGCTCAAGTTAAGTCACGCAAAATGCTTTGACTGGTAACATGGGGAGATTGTTCTGAGTAGAAAGACTGTGACAATGAAGGCATCAAGGTGAGGACATTTATCAGGTGTATGAGAAACAGGGTTGACTCTGCCCAGAATGACCACTCATTAGACTCTCTAGGAATGAGTAGAGGCTGTGGTTTCATCTCTGTTCTCCTAGGATCTTACCTAGAGTCTAGCACTTTTTTGGTATTCAATAAATATTTGTTGAAGGAAAGGCACTTCTTAAAAGTCACACTCCCTTACTGAATTATTTTATATGTATTTAACCTTCCTAATATTTGTTAATATTTTCTGAATTAGTATGTTGAGAATGATATTACCTTGAGGAGAGGTTCAGTCATTGCCATCCCAAACCTTGGTTGGTGTGTCTACATAACACAATGACGAACATCAAAAGAATGTATATACAGAATTAATTTCTTTAAGTGTTCTGCAGAAATCAGAAAACTGCATAAGCATCTTATTTCATGGATGGATACGTTATGGTCAGTATTTAGGAATATTTCCTTAGAATAGAGTCATAAAATGAAATTACTTGATGAAACATATATGAACATTTTAAAGCTTTGAATCATACTGCCAAATTTATTTTCAAAAATGATATCCTCTTCAGCAATACCTTGATCTGGAAAAACTGCTTAGGAAGAAGAAGGTACAGAGAATTGGTTAACTGGTTGTTGAATAACAAATAATTGCTTCTGTATTGAATTATCATCATCTTCTAGGAAATGTAATAGTCACTTTACATATTACATCTCTAATCCTCACCACAGCCTTTGAAAGACATATCATTATTGCCATTTTATAGATAGGGAAACTAAGGCTGAGAGGGGCTTAATAGCTGTCCCCAAAGTCACATAGTTATTGAATGTTGGAGCCAGAATTTGAAACCAGATCTCCTAGTCATCAAAATCTGCATTCTTCTACTATATGAAAACTCCTCTTATGACTATCTTTTGCTGCATAACAAATTACCCCAAAATCCAGTGGCTTAAAACAGCCGCTATTTTTTTTCGTCTTATAGTTTTGTGGGTCCGGAACTTGGGCAGGGCTTAGCTGGGAAATTCTTTTTCTCTGCATGGCATTAGCTGGGGGCAGTTCACGTGGAGGTGAAGTATCCACTTTAGAGATGACAGACTCACGCGATTGCAAGTTAGTGCTGGCGGTTGGCTGGAAGCTCAGCTAGGGCCATGAGTTGAGTTCTTTTCTATATGGACCTCTGCACTGGGATAATAGCGTTTTCTCACAGTTTGGCAGCTGAGTTACAAGAGGAAGTATTCCAAGAGACAGGAAGCAGAAGTTTGTAGTCTCTTAAGGCCTGGGCCCTAAAACTGGCGCAGAATCATTTCTACCATATTCAATTGTTCCAAGCAGTCATAGAGCCCACCCAGATTTAAAGGGAAGATATATAGACATAGACCCCCGACAAGCGTAAAACAATTAGCAGTCATCTTTAATTTATCACATTTCCTAAAATAGAATACTGAAAATACATACATTCAAGTTATGTATCATATATAATTATTCCAGAATAGTTCACAGACACTAATATTTCAAAGAAGAATGTTATTTTCCATTATAAGACCTTCCATTCTATTCTATTTTCTGTAACCATGTGCATGAATTATTTTGAGAAAAATAAAGATGTTTTCTTAAGATTCAACTATAAAGTTTCTGTTTATTTCAGAAACAAGAAGTGGTCAGAGAGAATGCCGAATCATGGAAAGAGTGCTCTGGGCTTTTAGTTTTCTCTCCTTTGCCATCTGACCTGGCTTGCTAAGTCACCAGCAGGAAGCTGCAATTTGAGGGGTGGCAACTCTCTAGATTCAAGACATGGTTTTCAGGATGATAGCAGTTAGATAAATACTGCTTCTTCTTCAATAAAGCATTGCAAAGGAGGGTGCCTCAGTAGATAACTACTGAAGAGAGCCCTACTTTTCCCAATTACAGGATAAAATTGGCTTGGACTCATCAGTGTCTTTAATCTAGCTAGAATTCAAATGATGTTTCCGTTTTGCAAATCCACGCAGACCTCATTCTAAGCCAACACAGATGTATCTGGCTTGCTGGCAACTATAAGCATTGCTGACTTATTTCCACTCCATTAAAAATTCCCCTTCCTCTCACATCTGTGTTGAGACCCCACATTCATGGTTGGCTGAGTACACTGATTTCAGTTAACCAAAACACCACATAATCCATTTTTGCAGTTTAAGCAAATATGGAAATCTAACATAAATCCCATATATCCACCTATTTTTTGTTTGATTGTTTGTTTTTTGTTGAGGAAGATTAGCCCTGAGCTAACATCTGTTGCCAATCCTCCTCTTTCTACTGAGGAAGATTGGTCCTGGGCTAACATCTGTGCCCATCTTCCGCTACTTTATATGTGGGACGCCTGCCACAACATGGCTTGATAAGTGCTGTGTAGGTCCGCACCGGGGAGTTGAACCTGTGAACCCTGGGCCACTGAAGCAGAGCATGAGAACTTAACAACTATGCCATGGGGCCTGCCCCTATATCCACCTAATTTAATACCCACTCTCCTAATCTAAATAAATGTCCCTTAGAGATGCTCCCAGAAATCCAAGTTTTTCCTTCAGTCCCCTGCCCAACCGAGTCTTAAGCATTCTGACAGTGAGGCCAACTGAGAAAAACAGACACAGATGAATGGATGAGAAGACATAAAATTGGCCCTCAATAACAGTGCAATAGAAATTTCCTTTATGAATCTATCTCCATATGAATAGTAAACACATACAAGATGAGTGTATGAGGATCATGCCTGACCCAGCACGTCACACTCTAGATCCAGATCCATAATTTAAAGGTTATCTGCCATTCCCAACATTCTCACAGAAAATGAAGTGTTTTGAATAATACATGCCCATTTGAAAATATACACATAGAGAGACTGCTAGACCCTACTAGACCATGTGAGAGATGCAGTGGAGAGAGCTATATGTTCCTTGTTGCCAAAAGCCACAGATGTGGATTTGGGTTAGGATTGCTGGTGATGGTACTAAGAACACCATGATGAGTTGACAAACCAGAGATCAGCCTCAGTTGCCCAGGTTTTGAGAGACTCTACTTATTTCAGATTCTAACCACTTCTCACCTTGCCTATATTCACTCCAAACTGGGACATTAAATAAGATGAAAAACATCCTTTAATTCCTTCTACCCTCTATACAGTATGTTAAAACTTGGGCAAAAGGCTAATCAAGTTATCTCTCCATCATGAAGTTACGAAAGCTTACACTACCAAACATCTTTCTAACGATAACAAAAAATGTAACATAGGGAGTCCTAATGATGCTCTTTTGAACTACTTCATATTTTTTGAAAGATGGTTTCTGTGGAGAACAGTAACTGTTTCACTGTGTAGTTCACAGAAGAATAAAGAACTAATTCAGGCTTTGTTTTATTTAGCTACAAAATTAAAGTACTGGAATTGATCACTTAAAGGATTTCATGCAACATTATTCTTGAAAATACACACAGACAGATTCTTTACCACTAGTGAATGCTCAAAAAGCAACTATATATTACTTTATTATATATAATAATATAATTCTTCATGATGGAAATGTTAATAATTAATGAATAATGAAAACAAAAATACCTGTACATTTGTAATTGGATATATTTTATTAAAAAGTAGGGTGGTGTAGTGAAATGAGCTCAAGCCCACACATCCTTTGACCTAATAATTCTATTTTTTTTTAAATATATCTTTTTCTAAGCCCAAGTTTTCTAGAAAACAAAGCCTGAGGCAAAATGTACAAATAACGGTTTATCAGGGTACCATCCAAAATAAAGTAGAATAGGGAAAAAAGGAAATGAGCTGAGGAAGAAGGAAAAGCAAATACAAAGTGGTGTATTATGAATTTGGCCACAGCTTTAGCAGAAAGCCCACCTAGTTGTTCAGTCGCACAGCACATCTTCTGAGAGGGCACATAGATACACTACATCTGGCAACAGCACTTCAAGTGGAGGAAGGGAGAATAATTTATCCACCAGCTCCCTAATGCCCCTGTTTGGCATTGATCAAGGCTCCCCTCTGGGGCCCATGAAAGTATAGTTAGTGCCAGGCTAACTGGAAGTTCACCCAGCAGCATCTGTCAGAAAACCACTGGCAAGCAAATCTGATGAGGCACACAAACTTGATCCAGCACAATTGTAAGGAAATAACTTGTACATGTGCTTAAAGGACATTATTGTAGCGTTATTCTTACCAATAAAACTGAAGAGAGAATGAATATCCATTATTACGAAAATGTTTAAATATATTATGGTACACTCATATCATGTATGAATTAAAAAGGATGAAGTAGGTCTATATCTACTTACCCAAAAATATTCCAGAGTTATTAAACAAAAAAAACTGTTCATAGAATTTTACATATATCACAATTCACTTTGATGCAAAAAAGAAAAACGCGATATGAGTTTACATCCACATATATAGGACATAAGTAGGAAAATAGTAAGATATACATCTAAATGTTAGTGGCTACAACTGAAGAGAGAAGCGTGGAGGACCCTCTGAAGAGAGATTTCACATTTATTTTAATTACTCTTTTATAGTTTAAAATTTTTTAAGTTTATAAATAAATTAAAGGAATAAGGAAAGAGGGGAAGGAGGAGAGAGGGATGGAGGAGGAGGAAACACAGGATTGGGATCCAGATTTCACTACGTCTGAATTCTGGTAGGGTGACCAGCTGTCCCAGGCAAGCCGTGTGTTTCCTCTTGAGGCCTTTCTTCTGAGTTCCAATCCTAATACTACTGCAGTGATGTTTTAAAAGCTTTTGTTTTTTAAAAGTTTGGCTGTTTAATATTATAATGTTTAATATTAATTTAATATAATTTAATAAGTTTTAATATAGTTTAGTAAGTTTAACGTTATAATGATATGCATATGAGAGGAAAATCCACTATTAAGATGAAACAGAGTTTGAATGACTTTGCTGAATATTACAGATTGAAAGAATGCCCCCCAACAAATCAGCATGGAAAGAAGGTCCTGGAGAGCATATGAGTGAAGCAGAGAGAGAGTCCAGACAAATCAAACCATCTTGGTTGAATGTGGTCTCAGGCAGTGTGGGTAGAAAGGGCCAAGGTAAGCAAGAAAGCAGAGTGAGCAAGTGACTGCTGAGAGGGTTGAAGACGTTGTTGGAGCAGTCTAAGAAAAACACGCTTTACAGATGCATCCTAAGTGACAGGAATGAAAACACCTACAACCATCCTCAGTCTATTAGGCAGTGGAGGGAAATAAGAGCCCCTTGAATAGTGAGGGAGCAGCCTCATTTTTTCC
Organism: Ceratotherium simum simum; assembly: GCF_057802395.1. Classification (NCBI taxonomy): domain Eukaryota; kingdom Metazoa; phylum Chordata; class Mammalia; order Perissodactyla; family Rhinocerotidae; genus Ceratotherium; species Ceratotherium simum. Next base: position 15,833,876 of record NC_141908.1, read on the forward strand.
AATGGCTTTTAACTAGACACATAAAGGAAATAAATCTCTGCAGCTGGTAAATAAAAGATCTTATTCTGAAGTAGCTCAGGCTAAATGTGATCATTTAAGTCAATAGAGCTAGTGGTGCCAACGTATTCCGAGCTGGTGTCTCATATGTCTTCTAAGTCATTAATTTTTTTCAAAGGTCATTAAACTTTAAAGCAGAGATAGACCTTCAAGACTGTCTTACAAACTTCTCATTTTTAAAATGGAAAACAAAACATAGGGACAGAGAATGGTGGAATGCAGTGTCACTCAACTTGGGGGGGTGGTGTCAAAAGACTTGGATGTGGTCCTAGCTCTCCCCTGATGACTTGTGTTACCTTTAGGAAGTTGCTTACCTTCTCTGGAGCTCTGCCACCTCCTCTGTAAATGCTTCAAGATATGGTCCATCTCTGAATTCTGGGCCATATTGATACCATTGTGAATTATTTCTCTTAGGAAAATAAGAGAACATTTTTTGAACTATAGGTAAGTAATCATACCCTTCCATTTTATATATGGGTTAACCGGGGCCTAGAATCATTGAATGACTTGTCTAAGCTCCCGTAGCAAGAATTTGCATGAAGAGGTTTGAGAAATTGCATACTTTCCAAAAATAAATATAGCTTCTTTATTTTTAAAATGCTATACATGCTTGTTTTTAAAACTAAAATGTAGAAAAAATATTACCAAAAAAGTCACCTGAAATCACCTGGAAATAATACAGTAGAAATTTGAGTGAAAAATTCATCCTTAAATAACTCTCTTTCTCTCTCACTCTCTCTCCAACACCTGCCCTCTCCCATTGGATGGCATATGTGTCACGCAAAACTTTATAATTTTTTCTTTGCCAAACATAATACTAGTATCCAGAGTTGGAATATTGCTGAGATATGGGAGGAAAATGCTATAAATGGAACCTTCTGGAGGGGAAGTTTCAAAGCTCAACACTTTTCATTAAGATTGAAAGATACAGGAACTTATTGGGTTGATCCAGTAAGACCAACAAGATCGCTGTAAAGAAATCTCCATAGGGATAGAGTAACACAAAACCTCAGTGGGCATTTCCAGGCACAGGGATTGGGGCTCTGATTGGTGAACACTGGAACCCACCAAATCTGGCTTGCTCCCTAGTGGCTATGTGGGCCCAGGTTGAGGGGGTATCCAGAGCTGGGTCAGTGGGAATACTCCTTTCTCACTTATCAGAGGTCCACTTGGGCTTTCTTGAAGTAATCTGCTCTAGGGCCAGGAGTAGTGACCAGCACTAGAGGCTCAGACTTGGTCATATCACTCAGACTTGATGGGAATTATGATATGCTCCAGCTGTGGATCTGACAATGTCAACCATCCAGAAAAAAAGCCATAATCCCCAAGTCTTTGGCTTGGTAACTGGTGACCTTGTCCAAAGGGACTTGTTTTCAGTGGTATTTGTGGTGGTCTCCAATCTCAAGGGAACATCGCTGAGATCTGGCTCCAGCTGTGATCCAAAAGTAGTCTGAACTGATGCTAGAGGCATGGAAAATGCCTTGGTAACGTGCTGAAACTATCATGGGAGAGGGAGACCAAGGAAAAGGAAATGGCCTTTTGGTTAGAGGCAAACTGGAGACTTGGACCTTTTAATTTGAGAATTTAAAAGATGTGACATCTTATTTTAAACCACAAGCTCATAAAATGGATCATATTGATCATGTATATGTATACGTTAATACTTTTAAATAAATGTTATGATATTATATAAGTCATTAAGCAGCCAACTTTTTCATTCAATGTTATATTGTGGCTGTCATTCTATGTCAATTAATGTAGACTGATATCCTTATTAATGGATATTAATTAATATTAATTAATAATCCTAATTAATTATTTTAAAATAAATAAATGAGCCATAACTTAACTGTTTCCTTATTAATGGACCCTGAACTTGAATCTTATTTTCTTTGTCAATATTACAAGCAATGCTATAATGATCATTATTAAACACTTATCTTTTGAACTTGGCTCATTATTTCCTTAAAACAATTCCTTAGAGGTAGAATTGCTGGATCAAAAAGGATTCACATTTACTCTTTTTGGTGTCTTCTGCCTAATAGCCCTTGAAAAATATTTTACTTATTTGTACTCTACTAATAGTGTGTAAGAGTGTCCATTTTCCTATATTCTATTTACATTTGGTGTTACCAATCTTTTTTATACGCAAATCTAATAAATGGGGGGCGAGCTGCTGTTGCTGTTATAGAATATCTGGAATGTTGAATAGATTTTCCACATTTATTGTCCATTTTTATCTTGTTGTGAATTACCTGTTTATGTCTTTTGCACATTTTTTCTATGGTAACTAATCTTTTTCTCAATGCTTTGCAGTTTCGTGTTTTCAAAAAATATTTTAGAGATTTTAATCCTGATCTACTTCACAAATACTTTACCTACTTTTTCAATCTTTAAACTTGTTTCATGACATTTTTTTCCATGTGAAAGCTTATCATTTTAAGTAGTCAAATATATCATCCTTTTCTTTTGTGGTTTTCCAGCTGGGATGTTATACTTTAAAAGCCCTTCTTCAGCCTCAAAATAACACAAACATCCATATTTTCATCTAGTATTTATATGATGTAATTTTTACATTTAAGCTATTGATTCATCTAGAACTATTTTAAGGCCTTAGCTTTTTTTCAATGTCTAGCCACTTATTCCAACATTAATTATTGAATAATTAGTTATCGAATAACCTGTCTTTTCTCCACTCACTTAAAATGCTAAATTCCAAAATATTCTTGGAACATTTTCTAGAATCTATGTTTTGTTTCACTTATCTGTCAGCTCATTACTCTTACAATGTCACATGATTTGATTACTGATAGTTTAAATATGTTTTAATATCAATGAGTCCTTTGGAAATATTCGAGAAATTTTAACAAGTCCTGTGAGACTTAGAGGTATGAAATGAACCTAGGAAAGAGGAAGACTGTTGACATAAACTGATGTAGAGAACATCTTAGCGAAACCACAGGTCCAGATGATTATATAAACAAAGCTATCCAGAGAGAGAATTTCTTACTCAGTGAATTTGGGGAGGAATCTTAAAGAATATGTTTGAATGTCAATAAATGCAGTTGGTATAAACCTATTTATGTGATGAGATCCATCAGGCAATTATCATCAAAACTCTTCCATAATTTTAACACCATCTTTAGATTTTCCGTAGATATAAAGTAAAATGTTATTTAAAGAATATCATTTTTTTTCTCAAATGCCTCATCAATATAGACCATTCCTAGAATTTCTTATATAAGATCCCTTTTTTTCTTCATTCTTCACAGAGAATCTGTGCTTCTGCCTTATATTACAGAGTTCCTGGAACTTCTAAGAACCCAGACACTCAATTTTTAGGACAATCCAACCCAGAGGCTCAGTATTGAATCAGAAGCATCAGTTGTAAAAGCTACCGACTGCCCCAAGTGTAGAAACACATATGAGGGAGGTTCTGGAAATAAATAGGAGTAATTCAAGCCTTGGGCAAAGGGTCGGAAAGAGGTCCTTGGAAGATGTTCTTGATCTTGGAAAAATGAAAGAAAGAACAGACGGAAATCTCAGTGCTTAGGTTCCTAGGTTATAATATGGTCAAGAAAAGTGTAATAAGCTAGGAGACTTGAATCTGCACCTATAGTGGGGCTGCACTTTGGGTTGTGCTGGGACTAAATCTTGGCCACAATTTTGATGCTATTAGTTGACCAAATAATGTGGGATAATAAACCCTGAATTCAGTGGGTAATCAGGAGGTCCAATCTGAAGCTTTGAAATCAAAATACATCAGGGGTTCCCTGTTCACAGGATAATTGTTACCAGGGGAAATCCAAAACATTTAGAAGAATTTTAGGTCATCATGTCACTAAAAATAAACAAATGTTATCCACCCTAAATATCACAAAAGTTCTCACATTATCCTTTTTTATTTTATAGTTAGCCACTCTAAATTGGATAAAAATGTTTCCTAATTAAGAATTCAAATCAACACATCAGGGAAGAACGTATACTCTAGTGATGTGAGTTAGGAATGAAAGGGGTTGCACTGTGCTCAGGTTGAGAAAAAAATCCCCAAATTTCTAGTAGAAATTTGAGAGCTGTTCATTCATTCATTCAATATTCATTGAGAACCAACAGAGTGCCAGGCACTGTTCTAGAAACTGAGGATAGAATAGTGAATACAATGGGTATGGTACTTACTTTTGTAGTGATTCCATGTAGTACCGGAAGTCTGACAATAAATAAATCAATCAATAAAATTTCAGATATTGAAAAGTTCTATGAAGAAATGTGCTAAGATAGTGTGTGTCAGGGAAGACCTCTGAGAGGAGACAGAACTTGAACCGAGAACACAGAGAAGTGAGGGAGCATGATCTTCCAAGGTCTAAAGTAGGAGCAGTCCAGGGATAGGGAACAAGGTGGCCAGAACGGCTGGAGAGAATGAGATGGAGAGTGGTAGGGGATGAGGTGGTGGGGATAGCAGGAGTCAGATCAGGCCAGGCCATGTGGGATAATAAGGAGTTGAATTTAATTTTTGGAGTAATGAGAAGCCACTGGAGAATCTGAGCAGGGGAATTAAAGGATTGGATTTACAGCTTTAATTGATCACTTTGGCTGTTGAATTGAGAAACGCTTCTAGAAGAGCAATAACTGAGATCATTTCTTGTAGTGACTTAGGAGAGAGATAATTGTGGCTTGGTTAGATTGATGGAAGTGGAGTTGCAGAGAAGTGGACAGACTTAGGAAGCAAATTCAACAAACACGCCGATGGATTAGATTTCTAGATCATTAAGGTCTGGATTCTGGTACTGATCTTAGGCACTTCCTTACTCTATCTGGGCCACAACTGGATCATTAGTTTTTTTTAATCATAGAATAAAAATTACATAATAATTTTACTTTATACTATTTTGCAAAGTTTAATAAATTCCTTGGCAAGAATATTTTTGCTCAGTTTTTCAGTGTCCAAAAAGTTCTTTTAGTTCTTCAAGTATATATTTTTTCCTAAGTGCTCAATCTTTTCAGGTAATTAATTTCAACGATAATTCTCATTCTATGCATGTTGGCCAGTATACATAAATCCTCAGTTTTAAAAAAATGGATAAAATATCAAAAGCCTTCTTTTGAAGTGATATTTTGCCACATATATAGATGCAATTTCAATAAACAGATCATCTGCTGTTATCACTGATGTAACGAATGAATATAAAAACCGTAAAATCCATGCCTCTGTTGGGATGTCTCTTGAGAATGCCACATGCAAAGGGTAAGTCAATTGAATAGGGAAAGAAATCTATTAAAAGATGATGGGTATATTTGAATTTTAATTCCAGCATAAAACTTTTCTACTTACACACACACACCATATGGTAAATTCTATAAACAATAGCTATAAACTAATGGATGCCATCAGATATAATGTGACATTATACAGTATGCCCGCCATTTGCAAATGCAGATTTGACATTATTTTTATTGACTTTAGTGAAAAAGATGACATACTTAAAGGGGAAATAGACCATTTCTCTATCTCCAAAGACATCAAACATTGAAATTAACAGTGGGTAATTTATCTTTGGGCCCTATATTCCACATCAATGGGGAAGATCCATTATTATCTTTGCATGGAATCCCCCGCACTAGGCAATAAAGAAGTATCATTTCATTGAAAAAGCACATTCTCTAGGTAGCTGTTGCTTATTTGTGTTTCCTGTCTTAAATCAGCAAGGGGACAAAGAAGAGCACAAAACTAGGATCACCAACAGCCTAGCCAAAGAGTAAACTTAATCATACCTCAACCCCATGACACCCAAGATGCTATATTCCCTGAAGATGGAAATTCTTGACTAGCCTCATGTTTAAAAAAAAAATTACCCTAATAAATTTATGCCATCATAAAATCATCTGAGCTCAGCTAAAATGGTTTTATGAAAATAGTTAGAGGACATTATTTTAAAGTTATGCTAGAGGCAAAATGACAGTGACGAAGGCCACACATACGAGATATTGTGTCCGATCTCTTCACACTGATACTAGTTCTAGTATCTTTATTTTTATAATGATCGCATTCGGATACTAAATCCATTTTCAATTATTTCATTAAGAAAAGAACAAAATCCCATTTCATGTATAATTTTTCCTTTGCGTGCTTTACCCCCCAAAAGGCAATAATATTGTAAAATATTTATTCCATTATTTTTAGGTAATTGAAATGCTAAGAGCTAAGCGCTTAATCTCTGCCGGCAGGGAGAGCTGCCTGCTGTCACTTTTTATTAAGTCTTTTTCTGCTGCTTTTTACATAGTCAATAACGGTGTCTGAACCCAAGAAAAGATACAGAGTAACATTTAAACAGCAGTCTATGATAAGGTAAGGTTTACATTCAGGATAATATGAAACTGTCCACTCTAGAGTGGCCAAGATTTTTCTCCAAGTTGACTAATTAGAATGTTTATTAGCTGCATTCATTATTCTGACAGGCTTAGGAATTTCTAAACACTATTAACTTCTTAAGCACCATATTCCCTGCTGGAATCTGGACAGGTGGATTTTAGCAGCACTTGATATTTATCTTCTCCTGCCTACAATAGTACAAAAACGGAAGACAGAGCATTCATCCTTAGTACCTTCCAGGCACGAGAGGGCCTTCAGTAACTTCCTCATCATTTTTATGGCACCCATCACAACTCTGGCTGTTTAATGTACAGCCTTCCCAGCTGGACTTGGATCAGTGACTTATCATCGTAGTAAATGGACAGCAAACACATCTGAGTTTAGTGGCACTAACTAGAAAAGGAAAGGTCTACTTCTGCCGCAAGGGGTGTGAGCACGCAGCAGGGCTTACAGCCTCCTTAATACCTGAGACACCACGTGGTGAGAGGTGAACCCCTAGGAAATCTGGACCCTGAGTCATAAAACATGATGACCTCTTATCTGTGATTTGAACTATGTTTAGCTGGTGTTTTCTGCCATATAAGAGGATTTATTATTCTCAATATCATCATAACTTAAGCCTGAAATGTATAACCATACTAATTTTTAAAGCCTCTCACTAATGCACCATGGTACATGGAAAAGTGCATGGATTTTATAGTCAAAACTATCTGAGTTCACGACTTATCTTCCCTGCGTATCAGTTGTATGACCTGAGTCCAATTACTTCAACTCTCTGGGCTTCAATTTTCTCATCTATAAAGTAAGAGTAGTATCTATCTCACAGTTATTGTTGTCAGAATTGAGAGAGATGGAAAGCAGTTAGACAAGTGGTTCAACCATGGACTCAGGAGTCGTACCCTGGCTTGGACTCTTGGCTCTGCTATTTACTAAGATTATGGCCTTGGACAAGGTATAAGACCTGTCTAAGCCTCTATTTTCTCTTGTGTATCATACAAATAATCATAGTACCCACCGCATGAGATGAGAGACTTATTAATGCAACAACAATCTTTTTAGTGATGCCCCTCATGTAGGAACCAGGGAAATTAAAAAGACAACAACATCTACCCTCATGGAGCTTATACTATAGTAGCAGAAGACTGAAAACAAACAAAATGAATAAATAAATGTATATATATAGTATCACTTGAGAAAGCAATAAACTGTATGGAGAAAAATAAAACAGGAAAGGAGAAATTAAATGTAAAGAATTTAGCTCAGTGTCCGGCACTTGGTAAGCACCAAATATAGGCTGTTATTTCTCTATCTATAGTCAACACCTCCCAAAATGTTATCGTCTATCGTTTTTCCTTTCCTATATCTGAGTTCCCTCAAATTTTCATGTTTCAGGAAGAAGCTAAAGCTAAAACCTACATCAACAGGGAAGGAGCCTTTTCAGGGCTTCTTGGCAGGCAGCTATACCCATGGGCCACGTAAAAACATAAGAACAAGAAATGGTCTTTCAATTCATGATGAGGCTTAAAATGCAAATGCCTTGTTGAGGAACCATTCTTAGTGAGAGTGAGTTGCTATAGAAGAACAAATTGTAAACAAATCAACACACTTAAAGCTCATTAGTTGTTCCCTGTTTTGAGAGTAGGAAGAAAAGGGAAATTTAAACTAGAGTGGAGTATCTCATCCAGGCCTAAAGAGTAAGTCTTTTTAGAAACTGATGCGCTGTGAGCTCTCCAGGGTCTATACAACAAGAACAGTACATATCCATTAGGGATTTGTTGAGGGAAGCAGGGTTGTGCTGAGAGATGGAAGAGTTTGTAGAGAGCTTTAATGAAAGAGAGGTAGCTTCTGAAATTAAAAGAACTGCTTTCACAAAAAACTTTGGGAAACCTACAAGAGAAAGTCTTCCTGGGCCAAAAGACAAAGTTCAGGGAAACATTGTCCTTATCCTGTGGGGAACCTAGTGTTGTGAGGACTGGCTGTGGGGCACTCATGGATGGCCCTCTTGGCCCAGGTGTTGGCATCTTCACAGAGGAGTTCAGCCACAGCTCCACAGTAAGGCATCAATGGAGAAGGGCAGAAACATACCAAGCACCCATCAGAAAGCAGAAATAACTAGGAATGATATTTTGGGGAAGAGCTATGTTTTGAGAAATGAAAGTGATTTAAGATAAAATTGTGAACCTACCATGACTACTTTTGTAAGTAGAAGTTGGTGTATTTTTTCAAAAATCATTTATGGTATTTTATAGCTAGGCCTTACTAAAAAAAAACTCCTTAAAAAATTATGAAGGTCCTTCTGTGTGGCAATGACTTATGAAGATATCAAATGAATTCAGATAAAATAAAATTCTCTACAGTTGTTTTCAACAAACGCATGATCAACTTCATTTGTTTCTTAAAGGACAATCTCCACTCCACCCCACCACACACACAAGTCTTTGCTTCTTGAGAAACATAAAGATAAGTGTTAGGTTCCCTCATGTACGTGTACGTGGAAATGGAAAATAAGATTGCCATTCAATGCTAATTGGTTAAGCACTGGTGGGGAGAATGCAGCTTCCTCACTACTCTCATGTAGTGGCAGTTGCATTATCATACTCTCCTGTTCCCTCTCCATCTCCTTTTTCATTCCTCATTCTCCCAGGTGATAAGTGGCTAGTGACTTTGGGGTAAATGGCAAAAGAGCATGCATAGCTGAAGCCCTTTCCCTCTTCCTGTCTTTTTGGAACAAGATGCATTCGTACCTGCTCTGGTTATGGAAGGAGGCCTGCCTGGTCCAGTGCTTGGGTGAAAATTTGCCTAATTCTAGGGTTTGGTTTAGTAGTCCATTTGCCCTACACACCAACCCTTCCTCTCCCTCTCTTTCATTCTTGGGAACCTACTTACCTGTGGAGAGCATGTGCTCACAATTACTCTCCTCCAGACAAAAAAATCACAAGACTAGGGCTTGTCTGACATTGTTGGAGGAAATGGATTCAAACTCCAACTTCTGGAACATTGAGCAGGAAGTTTGGGAAATGAATAAAAAGGAGGAAAGACGAGTAGATTCTGAAATTATGTAGGAAAACAAAGGACCTGCAAGAGGCTAACGTATTTTGAAAGAGGTGAACAAATTTAGAGAACTCATACTACTTTATGTCAATATTTACTATAAAGATACAATAGTTACAGGAGTATGGTGTTGGTATAAGAACAGACAAATAGATTAATGTAACAGAATAGTGTGCCCAGAAGTAGACCCACGCATATATGGGCAACTGCCTTTGACAAAAGTGCAAAGTAAATCAATGGAGAAAAAATAGTTTTTTCAACAAATGGTGCTAGAATAACTAAACAGCCAAAAGCAAGAGAGAAGAAAAGAAAAGAAAAATCTAAGAGAAAATGTAGAAGTATTTGTTATCTTGGGTTAGGCAAACTTTTATTATGCCACAAAAAGTATGAACACACACACAAAAATACATTCACCAAAAGTAAAATACTTGCTGTTCAAATAACTCTTGTAAGAAAATGAAAAAAAAAAAAAAAAGCTGTAGACCAGGAGAAAATATTTGCAACATACACACCTAAAAAAAAACTTACATCCAAAATATGTAAAGAACTCTCAAAATTCAATAATAAGAAAACAAGCAATCCAATAAAAAATAAGCAAATTATTTGAACAAATATTCCACCAAAGAAGAGATGTGGATGACAAATAAGCACATGAAAAGATGCTTAACATTTTTAAACATTAGGGAAATGCAAATTAAAACCATAATGAGATGCAACTACGTATCTATTAAAATGGCTTAGAAAAAAACGACAATACCAATTACTAGTTCAGAGCAACTGCAAAGCTCTTACATTGCTGATGGAAATGCAAAATGGCACAGCATCTTTGGAAAATAGTTCAACAGTTTCTTATGAAGTTAACTACACATTTCCCACAAGACCCAGCTGTTCCAGTCCAAGGTAAATGAATTACCCAAGATAAATGAAAACATAAGGCCACACAAAGACCTACAAGTGAATGTTTATAGCACTTTTACTCATAATCGCCAAAAACTGAAAGCAAGTCAAATACACATCAGTAGGTGAGTAGATAAACAGTAGTACATCCATATAATGGAATACCACTCAGCAATAAAAAGGCCTGAATTACTAATAATATGAAAATGTAAATAAATCTCAAAAATATTATTACACTAAGTGAAAGGAGTTAGATATAGAAAGCTATGTACTATATATTCCCATTTATATGGGACACTCTATAAAAGACAAAACTATAGGAATAGAAATTAGGTCAGTGATTGCCAGGAGTTGGGGTCTGGGGAAGGGATTCATTACAAAGAAACATGAGGAAAATTTCTGGGTTCTATATTATGACCATGATAGTGATTACACAACTGTATATATTTGTCAAAATTCAGAACTGTGCACTCAAAGAGAAAATTTTACTGTATGTGAATTATATCTCAATAAACCTCACTTGCAAAATAAAAAGAAGTGGAATTTAGGGACCCAGATAAAGGATATTCTGGCTTCTGGTTTGTCTAGATGCCTGGGTCTAAACTTTACTGGTATTTTACTGGCTATAAATGTTTTTAACCTCATCAGTTTAAAGAATTCCTGGGTTATGAAGGTGGATGTTGTAGTTGGGCAACTTTAGTGGTTGCTGGAGCCTCTCATATTGGTTTGAAGAGCCTATCATTTTCATCTCTTCATGCTTAAGGACCTCATCTTTGTCACCTAAAATTGGCCACAGAAATTGGCAAACACTATAAATCAGATTTGGGTTTTTTTGGTTTGTTTGTTTTTTTTTCCCCCAGAGAGCTGGCTGTTAAACATTTACCAACACACCATAGAGCATTTGGCTTTTTACTGGTCTCACCTCTGCTGGGGCCAGGGCGAGGAACCTTGGGATTCCCACCTTGCTGGGTGTCTGCAGCTAAAGGTAGCTTGCTACACAGATGAGAACTATTTGGGGAAGGGTGTAGCTGCAAAAACAAGGCTTTAAACTAGATGGCTTGGCAAAGGCCTTACCCAAAATGCAGGATCAGGGTGGCCTTGAAAAGTAACTGTGTATAACCCCAGGCCTCAGCAAATACACCAGCCACAGGTGAGAGCAAAGTGGTGTTTATCCAAGCACTAGTCCCAAAGCTGATCTCCACAGATGCTGGCCATGTGGTGCCTAGCAAGAAAAAGCTGTGTATTGGGCCATTATCAGGTTCCATCAGCTCAGAGTGCAGTTGCTATAGATTTACCTGAGCTACAGTGGCCCAACTTTTCCTACACAGTCATATATAAGACAAAAAGTCAATGGTAGATAAAAATCTTTTCCAATAAAGCCGTTTAGTCATTATGGTGCAACCAATATTTGCTGTTTTTAAAATGCAAGGAAGTCATGCTCTGCCTCATAGAGTGTCATTCCTAAGGTTTTAGGTTTATATTGTTAGTACCATGCAGAGCAAAGAGGAAAAGAATATTTAAAAGAGAAAAGAACACCCCCCAAAATTAAATACTTAGGTATATGATTTCCTTCATTAAGTAGTAGATAATAACAACAATAAACAAACACATAGGGACAGAGATTGGATTGGTGGTTACCAGAGGGGAAGGGAGGAGGGTGAAAGGGATAATTCGGTACATGTGTGTGGTGATGGGTTGTAATTAGTATTTTGGTGGTGAACATGATATAGTCCATGCAAAAATGGAAGTACAATGATGTACACCTGAAAGTTTTACAATGTTATAAACCAATGTTACTGCAATAAACAAAAAATTTAAAAAAAAAATACTTAGGTATAAATCTAACAAAATATGTACAAGATCTATATAAGGAAAACTACAGAACTCTGATGAATGAAATCAAAGAACTATGTAAATAGAGAGATATTCCATGTTCATGGATAAGAAGACTCATTACTGTCAAGAGGTCAGTTCTTCTCAACTTGATATATAGATTCAATGCAACCTCAATCAAAATCCTGGCAAGTTATTTTATAAATATTGACATATTGATTCTAAAGTTTATATGGAGAGACAAGAGACCCAGAATATCCAAAACAATATTGAAGGAGAAGAAGGAAGTTGGAGGACTAAGAGTACCCAATTTCAAGACTTAACTGTGAAGCTACAGTAATTAAGACAGAGTAGTACTGGCAAAAGAATACACAAATAGATCAATGGAACAGAATAGAGAGGCCAGAAATAGACCCCTCTAAATACAGTCAACTGATCTTTGACAAAGAAGCAAAGGTAATGGAGCAAAGATAGTCTCTTCACCAAATTATGCTGGAACAACTAGACACTCACATGCAAAGAAATGAATTTGGACACAGACCTTACACCCTTCATAAAAATTAACTCAAAGTGGATCATAGATCTAAACGTAAGACACAAAACTATAAAACTCCTAGAAGATGAAATGGGAGAAAACCTAGATGATCTTGGGTTTGGGTATGCCTTTTTAGACACAACACCAAAGACATGACCCATAAAAGAAATAATTGATAAGCTGGACTGCATTAAAATTAAAAACTTCTGCTCTGTGAAAGACATTGTCAAGAGAATGAGAAGAAAAACCACAGACTGGTAGAAAATATTTGCGAAAGACACATCTGATAAAGAATTGTTATCAAAATATACAAAGAACTCTTAAAACTCAACAATAAGAAAACAATCTGATTAAAAAATGGGCCAAAGATATTAACATATACTTCACCAAAGAACATACACAGATAGCAAATAAGCATATGAAAAGATGCTTCATATCATATGTCATCAGGGAAATGCAAATTAAAACAACAATGAGATACCACTACACACCTATTAGAAGGGCCAAAATCCGGAACACTGAGAGCACCAAATGCTAATGAGGATGTGGAGCAACAGGAACCCTCATGCATTGCTGGTGGGAGTGCAAAATTATACAGCCACTTTGAAAAACAGTTTGGTGATTTCTTACAGAACTAAAATACTCTTACCATAAAATCCAATAATTGCACTGCTTGGTATTTACCCAAAGGAACTGAAAACTTATGTTCACACAAAAACCTGCACACAGATGTTTATAGCAGCTTTATTCATAGTTGACAAAACTTGGAAGCCACCAAAATGTCCTTCAGTAGCTGATAGATAAATAAACTGTGGTACATCCAGAGAATGGAATATTATTCAGCATTAAAAAAGAAATGACCTACCAAGCCATAAAAGACATGGGGGAACCTTAAATGCATATTACAAAGTGAAAGAAACCAATCTGAGAAGGCTACATACTGTATGATTCCAATTAGATGACATTCTGGAAACGGCAACATATTGGGGATAATAAAAAGACCAGTGTTGCCAGAGGTTGAGGGGAGGGAGATGAATAGGCACAGCACAAAAAATTTTTTAAGGTGGTGAAAATATTTTGTACAATATTATAATGGTGGATATATGTCATTATATATTTGTCCAAACCTAGAGAATGTACAATACCAAGAATGAACCCTAAGGTAAACTATGGATTTTGGGTGATTATATTGTGTCAATGTAGGTACACTCTTGGTAAAAAATGTACCATTCTTGTAAGTGATGTTATATTGAGGGAGGCTATGCATATGTGTGGGCAGCGGTTAAATGGGAAATCTCAATTTTGTGGTAAACTTAAAACTGCTATAAAAAGTTGTCTTTTTTTAAAAAAGTGAAAAGAATACTTGAAGGAAAATAAAGGAACCTCAAATAAGACCCAGTGATTGGATACAACACAATGGCAAATTTCTAAACGGAATAAACTGGGAGAGGACACAGGATAAATAGGTAGATTTCTTGCCCTGGATGTAGTAGGAGCACATTGCCCAAATTCACCTCCTGCTTGAAGATTTCCTCCCAGTTAAGTTTAATCTACAGGTGGTGGACGGCAGAAAACTAGCATAAATTGAGCGACTTCCTGATAAAGCTAAAATCCAAATTTCCTTCAGCTGTAGGATGGTCATATAATTTATTTTCCAAACAAGGTGATTTTGAGAGTGAAAGTGTCTGCTATTGATCATTACTTTGGGATGAGAGGCACACACTGGGAATATCCCAGGGAAGTTGGGACTTATGGCTGCCCTTCTCAGTAATCACTAAGTCTCTGCACGAGCTTGGGCAGCACCACTTACTGTGTTCTGGAAAGAAAGCTTTGCCTGGAATCACTGCTTTCAGGGCTGGGGACTGGCCTGCCTTCTAAATGTGGTGGGGGTGAGACCAGTGCTAATAATCATCAGTGTCCTACTAACTTGGAGTCTTTTAAAAGTGAGAATTATCAGAAATTTGGCGTTGAACTAATTCATCTTCTGAGCTCCTGAAGAGATCATAATCGTTCCCATAAAACCTGCTGAAAGAATCTCAATTCCACCCAAAACACCACCCTTGGCTAAAAGAGAACAAAATAAGAAATGGAAGAGAACTTTGATTTCATTAGACTTCTAATTCACAAGGGCAAGCAAATTTGATTTCCAACTTCAATTCCTTTCCACTTGAACTTGCAAAGCAATTTAATTTTTGGACTAATTTCTCCCCAGGAATTTGATAATGGGAGGGTGTTTATATTCAATTTGGGGCATTTCTGTGTTCTTGACATTTTATTATTGGGAGTATCTTAATGTTGTCATTTAATTTTATTGTAGTATCTCTGGTGGGCTATATTGGAAAATATGGCTAGACACGATTTGGAATAGGAAATAGAACTGGGAATGAATGTTCAGCCTTGAGGATGTACTGGCCCCAGAGTTCATTTAATTAATAGACTCTTCTGCCTTATTTCAGAGCCTTCCAGGGGCAAAATCTACACTACTCATCAGGGATCCCAGAAGATACCCAAAAGTACAGTGTTTAGGAGCAGGATATGACTTTGTAGTTAGAAGCGACTTTCTTTTAGACAATTACCGCCTCCCTGGGGAGGGTGTCCATACTCCTGTTCTTTTCCTTCCACAGGAAAAAAACCATGTTAGCATCATGCATTTCTCCCTATTCCTCTTCCTCCTTCTTCTTCAGGAAAGGCAGAAAAAGTCACCTGGAGAGAGCTTTTTATCCATGGATCTCACCTGGGAGGAACTAGTCCATCTACACTATTGTACATACCAGATGTGGACTCTCTCCTTCCCGCTCCACCCAGACAGTGGGAGGCAGATCCCTCTAGGACCCCTAGCAAACAGCTCATACTGAGCACCTAGCAGAATATCTGGATGCTCAGTTGATGTTTGTTGAATGAATGATGAGAGCTGAGATGTACATATCACATCAGAGAGACAGTGGTTCCCAGGTCGGAACAATTCTTGACCAAGATATTGACATATGTAAAGAAATGTGTCAGTTATGTGAGGGTAGGGTTTAATTTCCCAAAGAATGTAAATCAAAAAAAAAGACTGAGAGGTAAATTCTAACCTAAGCTCTGTCAGGAGACAGGGAGTCAGCCTGCAGGATTTGACAAGAGATTACGATGTGCAAGAGACGCCCTCAAGCAATCTGTTTCTTACTTACTGTTTTTACTAATACAAGGAATTAATGTTTGTTATAGAATTATTGGAAAACCCAGAAAATAAAAACAAAAAATCAATGGCCTGGAACATGAAAATCCATAAAGAATCATTACTAATGTGTATATCTTTGTACTTTTTATTTTGCAGTTACACACATATGATTATATATAGAATTTTTACCAAAATAGGATCATAAATTATACTTTTACTTGTCTTTTCACCAGATGTATTGTGAAAATCTTCACATATCAACGAATGTACTACCATATCATATTTTAAAATAAATGTAAATATTACATGATTCAGATGTATAATAATGTATTTCATTGATCCTCTATTTTTTGTGTGTGTGTGTGAGGAAGATCAGCCCTGAGCTAACATCCATGCTAATCCTCCTCTTTTTGCTAAGGAAGACCGGCTCTGAGCTAACATCTATTGCCAATCCTCCTCCTTTTTTCCCCCAAAGCCCCAGTAGATAGTTGTATGTCACAGTTGCACATCCTTCTAGTTGCTGTATGTAGGACGCAGCCTCAGCATGGCCGGAAAAGTGGTGTGACGGTGCGCGCCCGGGGTTTGAACCAGGGCCTCCAGTAGCGGAGCACGCGCACTTAACCGCTAAGCCATGGGGCCAGCCTGATCCTCTATTTTTGATGTATATAGTCATGCACTGCATAACATTTCAGTCAACAACAGACCACATATACGATAGTGGTCCCATAATGTTAGTACCATACAGCCTAGTTCTGTAGTAGGCTATACCATCTAGGTTTGTGTAAGTACTCTCTGTGATGTTCACACCACAACGAAGTCGCCTAATGACACATTTCTCAGAATGTATCCCCATTAAGTGATGAATGACAGTAGTTATTTGATTTTTCTCTATTATAATGAAACCACTAAGAATATACTTATGCATACTCTTCACACATACATATTTGAGCAGATGATTAACTTTTCCCAGGATGGATTGTTACCATGTGCCAGTAGAGTTTTGGAATTTTCTCAATAAGACTATACATAGATTATACAATAATGAGCCAGCATTTTATTGAGCATTTTTGGATACATTGTCTCATTCGACCCTCGTAAAACCCCCATGAAATATTATTCTCTCAGTTTTACAGAGAGAGATGCAAACTGGAATTAGTTAACTGGTCATATCACCAGTAAGGGGAAGAACTGGAGTTAGAACTGGTCTATCTTTTCCCAAAGCTGGAGACAACTACTAGTGGAATTTCACCATGGCTTCAGGACACATTCAGCTTTTTTCTGGGTAATTTGTTCTTTTTGGTGCTACTATAAATAAGAGTTGCTTTCCAATTTATTTTCTAGTTAATGATTGCTGTTATATAGTAAAATAATTATTGAAATCTTTTGAACTCATTATTTCCAATAGCTGGTTTCAGTTGATTGTATTAGGTTTTTCAGATAATCATTCACCTCGTTATATTTTCTATAAATAATAACTTCATGCTTTCCAATTTTCATACTTTTTTATTTGTGGTTATTTTCATTTTTATTTGCATAAACTAGCATTTCCAAAACTATGCTAAATAGTAAGGATGATAGTAGGTATTGTTGTTTTATTTCATCTGACCTAACCTAATCCAGGGAGCCTTTGGTAAATCAGGAACTGGTATTCACTTGAGGTCGACCCCCTACCCCACTCATGATAAGGAAGGATACATCTATTCCCAAAAACTAAGATTTTGTTTTTTAAATAATAATGTTAAATTTTATCAAATGCATATTTGACAACTATTGAAAATAATGTTTCCCCTTAACCTGCTAATATCATGAATTATATTAATAGATTTCCTAATATTGTGCCATACTTGCTTTCCTAGAATAAATTCTACTTAGTCATGGTGAATTATTCATTGAATATGCTGCTGGATTTGTATTTCTAACATATTATTTAAGATTTTCGCTTCATGTATAAATGAGAAATTAGAGTGTTTTGCTTGTTTTTATTCTGTGCCATCTCTTTGAAGTTTTGGCTATCAGGCTTACACTATCCATGTAAAAATAAACAAAATTAGTGCAAAGGACTTCTTTTCCTGTGCTCTGTAAAGTATAAATAACATCAGCATCATTTATCTCCTGAAGGACCACAAAACACGGGTGAAACCATGTAGGCTGACACTTTTCCTGCAGCTAGTTCTTTGGACAAACTTTTGATTTAATTTACAGTTTTTGATGTATTGATACCTTCTGCATTTTTATGTACCAATTTTGGTAATTTGTTAAAAATTATATATTTTAATGAGACTGTGAAGTTTATCAGCCTAGAATTTTGCCAAGTATTTTTCTATAATTGATTTAATTTGTTTATTTTGTCATTGCTAATTGCACATGTATTTTTTTATCTAATTAGATTACATAATATTTTGTCTATTTTATTGTTTTTCACAAAATAAGCTCTTGGAATTTAGTATAAATTGTACTGTTTTCTAACTTATAAAATTGTCCTTTGATCTTTATTAATTCTTCCTATTTCTTTGTAATTGTTTTGCTGTTCTTTTCCATTTATTTTGACTAATTCATTTATTTTCTTTCTTCTTAAAGAATTTTTGTTTTTTTTAAAAATGTGCATAAGTGCTATAGTCCTGAATTCTTCTATGGCCATGCATCCTTTTTGGTTGCTTTCAGACGAATGACAACTTGGCTAAGGATAGAATTCAGGGGCATAATCTTTTCCATCAATTTGCTGTAATCACTGTTTCGTTCTCTTCTGGCATTTAACATTACAAAGAAGTCAGAGGGCCGTTTGGATTTTCCTTTTTCTTTTTAAATACCTGTTTTAATTGTTGGTTAGTTGATTGTTGTTATTGTTTTAATGCTGTTATGCTTTTAGAATTCTTTCTTCATCCTTGAAATTCAACACTTTCATTTTTAATTAAATTTCCCCTGTACACATGAACCCTTTCCAAATGCAGTTCATCCATCATTTTCCACCAGGTTGGTTATTGTTATTCCACCCACTCCTAGTGTGGAGACAAAAGCTGCTTTCTAAGACTGTTGGGGACTGGAGTTTAGATCACGAGTACTGGCAAAGTCCTCTGGATAAATGTCATTCTGTGGACACCCTGAGTCATCAGCCAGCCAGTCAGGATCACATTTTGAGGGCAAATTTGCCAGAACAATTCTAATTTAGGTTAATTACATCCACACATCAGTCCTTCTAAAAGACTTAGATAAGAAAGGAAACGAGAGGAAGACAATCGCGAGATAATTCTAGACTCAGCCTCACAGTTGAATCTTTACACAAGATTTTGAGTACCAGGGAGAACACCAACAGCCTTTTTCTTGTTTCCTCTATTCGTGCTAACATCATCTTCAGGGCAGGGGAATGGTTTTAGAGCACCAACTGCATGGCTTCTTGTTCTTCTAGCTGAGTATTGTTCATGGCACTTGCCCTATATTTTCTTCTTATACACTTGCTGCGGGAGATGAGAGGATAGAGCCATTATGTGTGTACAAATGAGAAGGGCTAGTGGAGAAAGAAAGCATTTTCCATGGAGAAAAAATGAGTGGCCCTTGAATGATAGGAAATAAATACATCTTTTCCAAACATCTAGTCACGCATGCCCTAATCACCGAAGGAAACTAGAGACAAAGGGATTTAGGAAATTGAGAAGAGATATAGAATGGAAGCAATCTCAGTGAGGGGCTGGGGTAGGGAAGAGGGACAATCTGATCTGATTGTAACCAAATCAACCAATTTTGATAAAGAGAAATAAGAAAAGACAGTTAAGTCTGATAGCATCAATATTTTTCAGGGACTAGGTCTGCAATACCAAAAATGTAGTAATGGGTACTGGTGGTACGATGTGAAGAAACTATTATTTTTAGGAGTTGATTAATTAACATTCACTTTGTTCCTCTGGAAATTGCTTAAATATCCCAATGAATAAACATTCCCTACTTTATCCTACTTAATATCTACCCACATCAATAGCACCATTTCCTAGGAGAGGGGTTCTGGATAACTTCAAGGGCACATAATTTAAATAGGTATGGAATAAAGGGATCAGTAATTCTCCAAAAATATTTTGCATTGCTGTGTAACAATGAAGAAACAGGAAAAACTCTATAAGGGGTAAAAGGCCATGATGAGGATCTTGGAGCTGAAAAATAAGACTAACTTTGATTGGGCCATTACTCCGTGCAGGCTGGTACAGTAGTTCCCCTTTATCCACAGTGGGATACATTCCAAGACCCCCAGTGAATGCCTGAAACCACAGATAGTACCGAACCCTACATATACTATGTTTTTTCCTATACATATATACCTATGATAAAGTTTAACTTATAAATTGGGCATGGTAAAAAATCAACAGCAATAACTAGTAGTAAAATAGAACAATTAATATAATGATATACTGTTACTATAGATCTTAGCAACCTTAATATACGATTTTTTTTCTTTCCTTACTAAATCGAGAACTTGCACATTTTCCCTTAAAGAAAGCACTTTACGGCTTCTCTTTGGCATATGTGAATTGCCAGCATCACTACTCTTGCACTTTGGGGCCATTATTAAGTAAAGTAAGGGTACTTGAACACAAGCACTGCGATAGTTTCTTGCTTAAAATAAAAGAGATCATAATCTCAGACTCAATTCTTAATTGCCAGAATTATTGGAATTCAAATTACAAAATTAGACTATGTGACTCACAAATCTACTTCTAAATTAAATGTTGGCAATATATTAATTCAGTAATTTTTTAAAAATCTTTAAAAACCATAACATCATAATAGTCTATAATTCCAACTGCTACCACACAAATAGGGTTCTCCTACCCAATGTGCATTAAAAAAGCCAATTATTATAGCATCAGCTTTTGGGAAAAGAAATCAGCTTTATTCTGTGAGACTGATCCTCAAGGAGACAGGGAGTGTGTGCCTTTAGATCTGTCTTGCCAATCCAGGGCTTAGGACAGAATTTATGGGATGAAGGGCAGGGCGGTTTGAAGTATGGAGATAGATGATTGGAGGTAAGGAGAAATGAGGTAATTGATGATCTGAGCAAGCGTAGTCAAACTTCATGTCTCTTCATAGGATGCAGGTCCACAAAATGGTGGTGTTACCATGATCTGAGGGTGAAGTTTTCAGCTCCTTGACATCAAAAAGTGACTTATCGAGCATTTGCGCAGGCCCAGTTGATGGGTTGGTGGTCTCAACTGGCCTGAACTGGACAAGAGGTCTCAGTTCCCGAAAAAACCACTCTTACTTCCTCTGTTGATAAGATGGGGTCAGTTGGACTGGTCTTGGAGAGCCCTCAGTTACACAACTAACATTATATACATACACACGCACACATACCTTCCTACATTATATTAACTTAATCTCTATTAAAATTACAACACATGATTTAAAGTTTTAAAAAGAAGTGGACTGAGGCTCTCTGACGTTCACAATGGACTCTAAATTCTGGTCTTGCATATCCAATGTGCAGACTTTGTACAGAATTTGTGCTTTGTCATCTGAGACTAGCACCATCTGAAATTACTAAAGATTAAATGAAAGTAATACATGTCAACAACCACATGATTAAGCTCGGAAGTGAATCTTCCCACCCTAGTCATGCCTTCAGATGACCACAGCCCCAGCAAACATTTTGACAGCTACATTATGAGACCCTGAGCTGGAGCCATACAGCTAAGCCTCTTCCAGAGTCTAGCTATGTGTGATAATAAGTACTTTGTTGTTGTTGTTGTTGCTGTTTAAGCCACTAACTCTTGAGGTAATTTGTTGCACAGCAATATATAATACGTTTAGTAATTTTGGTTGAAAACTGGACATTGTAGGTAATACATTGTAGCCACACTGGATTCTGAAATTTTCTTCTGAAAATTATTGGATTTTTGTTGTTAGGCAGGTAAGTTGCCTGGAATGTAACTGTAAACATTATTTCCCCCTGGGTATTCAGCTATTTTTATCTCTTTCCTGTTCTCATGCCCTCCTATACTGGCCCGGTGGCATAGTGGTTAAGTTCTCGCACTCCGCTTCGGCGGCCCAGGGTTCACAGGTTCGGATCCCAGGCGCGGACCTACGCACCACTTATCAAGCCATGCCGTGGCAGGCATCCCTCGTATAAAGTAGAGGAAGATGGGGAAGGAAGGGAGGAAGGGAAGGAGGGAGGGAGGGAGGAAGGAAGGAAGGAAGGAAGGAAGGAAGGAAGGAAGGAAGGAAGGAAGGAAGGAAGGAAGGAAGGAAGGAAAGCATGAAACTCACAGATCTGGCTCCACAGAGTATCTTATCTTTCAAGAGTAGATTTATCTCTGGTTTCTGCCTGCTTTTCTGCCATGCTTCCTGGAAGTCTACCCCAAGGCATGCTTAGTTAACTGTCAGCCACAGATTTGGGCATTTTACACTCAAAATTTGGGTCTAATTTCTTCACTGGTTCTTGCACTGCCAGGATTTGTTCTTAATATTTCTAGCTTCATTCCTTTAGTCTTCAAGCACATTTAGCCTATGAGGCTGCAGAGGAAATCCACCCAGCCCTAGCCGTGGGCAATGCCCTTGGTCAAGGAAGCCATGAACTCACAATTCACAATGCTTCCTTTTCTTTCTGTCACACAGCTTTGTTTTTTGTTTGTTTTTCTTTTTTGACATCAAATTCTCCTCCAGTTTCTCTCTGCTTTTGGATGCTTTTCAACATTTTCTTTTTATTTTAGCCAGTTTTTATAATTGTTATCTGCCAGGGGTTTGCACAACCACTTCAATATTCCATTATTAACAGAAGTGATCCCCAAATCCTGGTTTCAAACATTTCCTTTTGATTTTGAATGTGGCACGTTTAGACGTTGCAGGAGATTGCAAAAATTTAAATCTTCATATTTAGTGATTGGAGATATCTCAAGAAGACAACAATCAGTATTTTTCTCTGCAAAATGGTAAGATAACATTGCAAACCTTCAAGAATTAAGAACAGAGATCAGTTTAATGGATAATTTTGATAAAGGCCTAGTATCTGTAGGAATTTATGCTGCTGAGAACCTGCTTCCCTGAGCTTAACATTAGAGTGGGTACTTGTATTAGTTATCAATTGCTGCATAATAAGATATCACAAACTGAGCAACTTAAAACAATACTCATTTACTAGTTTACAGTTCTGCAAGTCAGAAGCATGGTATGACTACAGCTCTCTATTCAGGGTATCCTAAGGCTGAAATCAAGTTTTTGGCCAGGCTAAGCCCACATCTAGGGTTCTGGAGAGAAATTGCTTCCAAGCTCATTCAGAGGGTTGTCAGAATGTAGTTCCTTGCAGTAGTAGAACTGAAGTCCCTATTTCCTTGCTGGCTGTCGGTGAGAGGACTCTCTCAGCTCCCTAATGCCACCTGCATTCCTTCTTACATGGTCCCTCCCTCTTCAAGCCAGCAACAGTGCATCAAAACCTGCTCATGCTTCAGGTCACTCTGATTTCCTCTTCTGCCACCAACCAGAGAGAACTCTCATTTTTAAAGGGGTTCATGTGATTAGATCAGGTCCACCCCAATAAGCTCCTTATCTTAAAGTCAACAGTGTCACGTAAGATGATATAAGCATGGTGGTAATAGTTCATTACATTCACAGGTTCTGGAGATTAAATCATGGATCTTGGGTCCGTTTTTACGCTTCTGCCTACTGCAGTCTTATCATAAAAACATCTCTTTTACCAAAACAGATGCTACCCAAGCACTTGGGAGTCACCAGGGAAACACAGAACATCTTCGTAAATTATCCACTTTGGGCCTCACCTGTCAAATTCAATTATTAATCAACAGCCAATTTGCACTATGTTATAATCTGCAAACCAAGAGAATACTATGAGACCAGATTTTTCCATCAAAAATTATAGATACTGCTTATTTTTTGACACCTATAGGAATGGTATAGCCAGCCCTGGTAGCCAAGTAGTCAAGATTTGGCCTCTCACCACCACGGCCTGGATTCATTTCCTAGTCAGGGAACCACACCACCCATCTGTAGATTGTCATATTGTGGTGGCTGTGTGTTGCTGTGATGCTGAAAGCTATGCCAGTAGCATTTCAAACACCAGCAGGGTCACCCATGGTGGATAGGTTTGTTTCAGTGGAGCTTCCAAACTAAGAAAGAATAGGAAGAAGGATCTGGCCATTCACTTCAAAAAAAAAAACTGGCCATGAAAACCCTATGAATAGCAGCAGAGCACTGTCTGATATAGCGCCAGAAGGTGAGAGGATGGTGCAAAAAGGCCAGGTAGAGTTCCGCCCTCCTGTACACAGGAGACGGAATCGACTCGACAGCACTAACAACAAATATGAATAGTATAGTATTCATGGATGAGTACACACATATTGCATGTTGGGAACTGGAGCACGTAGTTTGCACTCCAAACTGTGGAGAAAAGCAACCAATTTACACATGGAAAATGATTTATGTGCAATGCTCACTGCAGCTTTACTTATAATAATGAAAAAGCGTTTAACAATAATAGAATGGAAAGTAAATCCACAAGATACAGTCATTTATCCATTCTTTCAGCCTTTCAACAAATATTTATTGTTTACCTGCCATGTCAGGTACTGTTAGGTGCCAGAGATACAACAATGATACACAAAAGACCTAGTTCTTATTCTTACAGAATTTATGTTCCATTTGGGGTGCAGAGGCATTAATCAAATAATTACACAAACTAGTGTAAAATTGCAACCTCTGAAGGGTGCCACCATTTAAAATGATGGTTTTAATTTAAAAATTTTCAAAAAAGGAAAAACCTGGGCTTGGCTCTGTGGCCGAGTGGTTAAAGTTCCACATGCTCTGCTTTGGCGGCCCAGGTTTGCAGGTTTAGATCCCAGACACAGACCTCCTCCACTCACCAGCGATGCTATGGCAGTGTCCCACATATAAAGTAGAGGAAGATTGGCACAGATGTTAGCTCAGGGCAATCTTCCTCAGGAAAAGAAAAAATGGAGAAAACTGCCTATGACATAATGTTAAGATAAATAAGAAGGATCTGGAATTGTATGCATAGAAAGATACTAATAATAACATAAACCTTGTAAGGAGAAAACACTGGAAGGAAACAAACCAAATGTTAATATTGTTTGTCTTGAGAGAAGTCAAGATGGCGGCGTAGGCAGACTCTGAACTCACCTCCTCCCGCGGACACAGCCAATTTACAACTATTCGTGGAAAAATTACCCCTAAGACAGAACTGAACACTGGATAAGAGAAACTCCTGCAACAAATGACAATCCTAATTGAGGCGGAAGAGGCAGAAACTCCTTTATGGAGAGAAAAAACGCCGTCTTCACGAGCAGCAGCGCCTCAGGGCCGCCCGGGGCCAGCCCACAGGTCTGCAGCCCTCCCTGGAGGCGCGGGGTCCGGAGCCGGGAGCGCCCCCGCTGTGGGCATTTTGTGGACCCAGCACAATCGAGACCAGCGGCATAATATCTGACTTTGCCTGCTACTAAAACATTGGGGAGCACCCCCAGAAAAGCTGGTTCACAAAGAAATTAAAATCCGCTCTCAAAGGGCCCACGCGCAAACACACCCGTTTCAGAAAGCATCCTAAAATCACCAGAAAGAAAGGTGCACAGTGCTGTGGTGACAAGAGACTCACCTGATAGGCCCTGTGTGCATCTCGGTGAGAGGTGAGACCTCTCCAGGGACTGGGACTTGGCGGCGGCCATTGTTGTGGCCTGGTGTGGGCGTGCTGACACAGACGCCATTGGAGTTCTCCCTGAGGCCTGCTAGCCCAGGGTCTGCCCCACCCACTAGAGCAGCGATTTAATCCAGCTCAGCCAGGGCAGGCAGCCCACCCTAGAGACTGGCCCCACCCAACAACAAGCCCTCAGGCAACTTGTGGGCCTGCATAGATTGGTGACTGCATTCTCTGCAGCCTGGCAACTGAGCCGACTTCAGTGGGGCAGGGTGTGCACAAGGAGCGGGTGGAGAGACTGGGTCCACTTCAGGAGGTTGGGGCGCGCACACGGGGCGAGACAGTCTCTAGGGTGGGCTGCCTGCCCTGTGTGTGGACCCGTGGGTGGCAGGGCTTGTCAGCTGCAGAAGACTTGTGCTTCTCAAAGACCCATGTAGGGGGTTTGCCCCACCTTCCAAAGTCTGAAACAATTGGGTGCTCCCATGCCTGAGGCCAGCCCCACCCAGCTGCAATCCTCAGAGAGCTAAAAAGACCTAAAGGCTGGAGGCTTATAGCAATTGTAAGCCCCTGAGCCTAACAACCTGCCACGCTGGGGGCCTACTCACTTAAAAGAAACACTGCAACACAAATGTGCTATTAGAACTTGCAGACAACTGTGCTGGGGCTCCCCACACCTGATAAAGAGACTGAAGGGCCCACAACAACTACAAACAGCTGAGCATTACAACAGCTGGCCAGGAGCATAACTCAGCCTCCCTGGGCACCTACAGGGAGAGCAAACAGGCCACAACAGAAGGACACACGTAGCCCACATAGGGGTCACCCCTGGAACTGAGGGAAGCACACTGCAGGCCTCCTAAGGCATTACTTATATAAGGTCACCTATCCAAGAGCAGGAAACGTAGCTGACCTACCTAAACACAAGCACAGGGAAAGAGGCAAAATGAGGAGGCAAAGGAATACATTCCAAGTAAGGGAACAGGACAAAACCCCAGAAAAGGAACTAAGTGAAATATTGTTTGTCTTATATTTACATGTAGTTCATATATTTATATGTAGTATATAATTTGCATATATTACTTTTATAAACAGAAAAATTAAATTCTACTACAAAAGGAAGAAAATCATTTTCATTCTATCTACCCCTGTAATCAAATGCTTAGAATTTGCGTGATCTGGGCCAGATTTTTACATCTTCTTCGTTTGAATTTTTTGGTTTAGGCTGAAATAATTGAAAATATAAAAATAAATGTGATACTACCCAGTTATCAGTTGGCAAATTCCCACTCCTTTCATGGACTTGCAGATGTTGCTCAATATTCTAAAAGCCTTCAAAAACTTTTCATCAATAATTAAGCCCATAACATATCAGAATTACTGCTCCTCTACTCACCCCTCCTTCCTTGACCAAGACCAGTATCTTCCACTCTATCATTAATGCCACTGCTGATGGAGGACTTGCTATGCTAGATGTTTACATGCATTGCCTCAAATCTCTACAATAAGACTGCACAGTAGGCATGACTATCCTCATTTGACAAGTTTCAGAAAGCCAATACTATTTAAGAGATAGTAAAGGCCAAGGGCAGGAGTTGAACCCAGGACTGTCTGCCTCCCAGGATCGTGCTCTTTTCACTATTTTGGTAGGCAGAATTCTAACATTGCCCCCAAGATTGCCACCATGCCTTGATGTGCATGTCCTCCATAATCTCCTACCCTTGAGTATGGGGAGGACCCCTGTGAATATGATGGAATATGACCTCTGTGATTATGTTACATTATAAGGCAAAGGAATTTCGCAGATGCAATTAATCTTTAACTTAGAGTTCATCAAAAGGGAGATTATTCTAGGGTGGCCAGACCCAATCGCTTGAATCCTTTAAAAGAAAGACTGGGCCCCTCCCTGAAGTCAGAGGGATTCGCTTGCTGACCTTGAAGGAGCAAGCAGCCTTGAGTCCTATAGCCACAGGGACTGAGTTCTGCCAACAACCAATGACCTTGGAATTTGATTTTGAGCCTAAATGAGATTACAGCCCCAGCCAACACCTTGATTTAAGTCCCTGAGACCCTGAGCAGAGGACCTAGATAATCCATGCCCAAACTCCTGAGATATGGAGACTGGGATAACAAATGTGTTGTGTTAAGCTGCTAAATTTGTATGTTACTCAGTAATAGAAAACTAATACAACTAGCTTACTCTGCTTCCTGCCTCTGGTCTGACCTCTTCATTTGGGGAAGTGGTGATACAGGTTTCTATCCAGGCTGAGGGCCTGGGAGCTTGGGCTAGTGTGCTGTGGGGCATTGAAGTCTTCATGCATGAAGGGGCACTTGGAAGTTTCAGATCCAATTGGGATGGCCATGAACAGCGAGAACCAAATCCCCAGCAAGAGTCTGTAAACAAATATAAAACAAATGGAGTGAACAGGTCCGACAGGTTCAGGTGGAGCATTCTAGAGGCCCATCCCACAAGGCAAGAAGGAGTAGACATTTTTTGGTGGGCCCAATGGACAAAAGGGGGTTGATTAAAGCATTGAGCTAAAGATTTCTCATCCTAATCCTCCCTATCTTCTTTTGTACCATTTTAATGTCCCTAACCTGAGAGATCCAAGTATGAGCCAGCAGGAGGGCCACCCTGTCCCCACAACGAGCAAGGACTCCCATGAAGTCAAGCTGGATTCAAACATAAACATCAGGTTGCAATTTGGGGGACCTCTCCAGGCTTCAGTTCCAACCACTGGGCATGGTGATTAAGAGGATGGGAGATTTATGGCTGCCATTTCCCAAAAGATCCATTTAAGGCTCATTCTTTACTATGGAGGTTGATATCATGGAGGAATACTTAACAAGCTCCTGCAAAATGTGTTTTGATGTCAAGGAGAGCTTTAAACAAAATGGCTCTGACTCACGATGCTCCAAACCATTCTTATGGGGTAGATGATTCACCACCTTTCAGGAGAACCAAAAATGTACAATGATTCCAAAATATCTTAGGCCTCACTGCCAACATTTAAAATTCATTTGTTAAGGTCTAATTCTTTGGCTTACAGGTCTGCGCTCATTAAAATACAGGCACTCCTGGAAGACATTCCTTAGTTTAAAGTTTCATCAATCAACAGACAGCAACGAACTTCGCACCCTCTCCTGTGAGCAGATATGACCATAAAAGGAATAAGAAGTGAGGAAAATGCTGAGGTGCTGAAGAGTAAATACGGGGCGGCAAACATTTGCAGAATGGATATTGAAGGTACCGGACATTAAAAGCAAATATTCCCTTTGTTAGAAGCATCTAGGGGCCTGAGCAGTTTATGTCCTCATAAATATGCTTATTCTGCTGCAAGAAAAAAGTCTTTCTTTTAGTTCCATTGAAATGAGGTGACCATATTTTAATAGGACTTTCCATTTACCTTATCTCTGTCCAGCTCAAAATTGACCATTGTTCCTCACTCCATCCACAGAATAGGGGGTATAAACCTCAGTCCCAAAGTCATATACAGAACATGAAATTGGTTAGAAGTATCTTCAAATAAATGAAGAGGAAATTGATAAAGCAGAACCCACAAGTTGGTAGCTGGGGAGATTTACACATGTCTGCACCAAACCTCAGACATGGAAGAAGTGGCCAGAAGATTAGCAGGCACCTTCCTCAAAGCATAGACAGGAGTGAGGCTCAAACCACAGGCCAGCGGAGCTCTTCCCCAGAACACAGCATGGGTGCAGGCCTCCACTTCACCTGAAGCATGGGCACTGGTGTGATGCTGTTACTGCAGGACTGTCCCCTCTCCAGCACCCACCCACTCCTGGGTTGCAAACCAGGCTCAGAAACCAGATGACCTCAGGAATCTGCCATCATAAGGAACACAGCTCTAATTACCCTCCCTTCACCATCCTTCTCAGGATCCGTATACTACTCCCTTTGGCCCTGAAATCCACAACAGTCCAGGCTATCCTCTTTTATGAACAGTAGAAGTTGATTTCTCCAAGGGAGAATAAAATGTCAAACATAAGCTCGTTTACCTTGGGCTGGGGAGGAGGGAAGGACAGGTGTGAGAGAGTAATCCTACCTAAAGGCAGCACAGAAAATCTTTGGCACCTCTTTCTGGAAAAGAGACAAAACCACACATTTAATCTCTGACAGGTACTATGCTGCACTAGAATTCAACAGGATTCTATGTGGTATTAGCTCAGAACTGGGTAAAAGGGAATCTTGCCGAATATTTAGACACACATTCCCCCCATCAATCATCCAGACACAGGCATTGCATGCCCCATGCACTGTGCTAGTTGCTGAACATCGGAAGATAAATGGGAGTTGGCAGTATAGGGAGGGGAACCACCATCAACAAACGTCACACTGTGTGAAGATACCACAACAGATGCAAAGTACAGTGTCTGCATAGCAAGGGATGCAAAGTAGCAAATAGTAGTCCCCTTTCCCTGGAGCTCTGGGGGCAGCAGGTCAAACCTCTAGGGCTGCCTGTACTAGAAACCAACCCTTTCTCAGAAGCAGCTAAAGACCCTGCCTCACATTCCTCCTAATATGTGACTTAGCCTCCAGTCTTACCAGCAGCTAAGTAAATATTTTGGATTGGTTGGTTGATTGATGTAAAATCCTAATCAGTGAGGTTGTTAACTCAGTCTATCGAAACACGTAATTTTAAGTTAAATATACACAAACACCATATCCCCAAATATTACACAATGTGGCTTCAGCGCTGGGTCATAATAGAGGACGAAAAGATACATTTCAGTGGAGGCTTGGCATGAGCTGAGGAAGCGGCTCAGGGGGGAGAGATAAGAAGGCTATCATGTTCTCAATGGCAGCCACTTCAAAGGAGAAGGCTTATACATTTATGGGGATTTGATTATCCAGAGAGATAAGATAGAAACTGGTAAAGGAAATCAAAGAGAAATAAAACTCTCGAGATAGCCTGAGAAATCGGGTTATTTGGAAAAAGGAAGACATCATTCAGCCAGTTGTTTTCTATTAAAAATAAAATCCTCAAAGCCAAGATTTCCAAGTTGCTGTTATTTGAATCCTTCATAACAAAGATGAAAAATTTTAAAACCAAGGATACTAAACTAAACCCTCTTTTTTAAAAAAATCTAAAGCATCGATTCAAACTATAGAAGAGTATTTTACAAATATAGGATTGCTTGGGGAGAAGCTTGTAAACTGATGGTAAGACTTATTGCAGACCAGATTTTATTGTTTAAAAAAATAAATTCTCAAATTATTTAAGATTGAATCAGTTGACCCTGCATTTTCACTTCAGGAATTCCAATCCTGATATCTTAACAATAACGAGTAAACCTAAAATTAGTGATTAAACAAACAACAAGATGCTGGGGACATATTTTTCTTTCCTTTTAACTGATCAAGCAATAAAACATTCTCCAGACTATGACCATCATCGCAACGTGCGCACGTGCACACACACACACACATTCAAGAAGAAAAGAAATGGTCTTGGTCATTTGGTCCATAAACCGTTTTAGCCAAAGTGTTTATATAAAGAGAGAAAGAGATCAAGAGTGAGAGAGACAGCGAGAGAACCTCATAATTGGAATGTTGGTGAGTGATTATTTTGGGATTCCCTGGCTGGCATGAGACTCAGGTTGTAGTCGTTTATAGACAGACCCTACATCACAGGCTGATTAAAATTGACAGCTGCCCAAGCTACTGATGACGGCCCTACCTATTTAGAGAAACTGTTCTCCCTTTACTGGTTGGGAAAATATACCTTAGAATAACTGAGTCCATTCTTCATTTCATTTTCCCAGCACACACCTTGCTCATAGCTGACCCAATCTATAAATGTAAGTCATCCAGCCTCTAACTCACGGGAAGAAAGTGGGGAAGCCAAGGGATTAGGCAGGTCCAATTCATCACCCAGAAAATAAACAGGGCCCACTCCTGCAGTGGTGAGATGATAGTGGCTGGCTTATATGTAAGTGCCCCAGCAGTGGTTGTTGAACAGGATCCAGCCAGTAAAAGCTTGACCTTGAAGAGCAAAGAGAGTCAGAAGACAGATGATTGAGCCCAGAGAGATGAGTTTTGTTCTCTGTAAAATGAGAAGAGGCTATATAATTCCTTGTATTTCTCTAATTCTCCACTTTACAAAGCACATCACCACACATGTCTCATTTGATCCGCATGACCTAGTTAGTGAGAAAGAGACATTCTCCCAAGCCCGAATGACTTCGAAGGATGCTATCCAGCTCTATCATTTTATCATTTCACAGGATTCACACATTCATCTTTGTTCCTGAACTAGTCTGTTTGCAATATTACCAGTCCCCAGTGAGTCTGATTATCACAACTCATAGTGCTAAGGGGGAAATGTTTTTAAAAGGAAAATACCAGGGTAACAATCTCCCAAGCATATAAAGCGTGACTTTCTGGTGCTGAAACTGATAATATATTTTAACTTCTGTTTCCAACTAGCAGAGACCAAATCAGCATGGCTTTCAGTACAGTCTGCCTCTTCTGTGAACGCTCACATTTGCCAATATTTTTGGAGACTTTTTATCGAACGTATACCCAGCATTAGGTCAAGGGCCTTGCAAGAAAATCAGCCTTCCTTCTTCAGAGTCACATTTTGCTTTGGACCTAAGGCTTCATTACTAATTACCCAGGCTGTTCTCTCAAGTTATTGACAACGCTTGGAGCAGTGTGAGTTTGGCTATATCAAGAAATCTTATCCCTCAGAAAGAAAAGATTTGTCACCCCTGAGGATATTCAGAAGAATGTGATGCTGACTCTATAGGCAATTCCAAAAGAGAAATTCCCCCTGACACCCCTTAACTGGAAGCTGCCCAAGTAGGAGGAAGATTTCTTATTTCCATTTGTATCTACAGAGCCTGGCACAGTGGCTGTCACATAAGCCATGACAGGGCCCCATGCTTGGAAGAACCCTGCACTTGGTTTAATGCTCTGCTGTCGCTATCCTGAAATCTTAACAATTTAACAAAGAGCCCTGCATTTTCATTTTGAACTGGGCACCCCACATTAGCTAACCGTTATTATCATCCCATAACTGTTGGTTAAAATGAATTGAATCATTGTGGGTCCAGATTGTGCTTATGGAATATAAGAAATAAGATAGAAAAGAAAGAGCAAAAACTCTGGGTTTGAATGGTATTCCCAATATTTGCTACTTTTTTCTGGGCTGGGGAAAGTGAAATAATCCTTCATACGGATATATATACACTGTATTGTCTATCTTATAATGTTTTGAGGATTCCAATAATGTCTATAAAGCAAACAGCACAAAGTAGGCACTCAAAGTTGGGCAGTTTTATTATTATCGTTATTTTTATGGAACTGGATAGGGTTGGGACTATCAGACACAATATATAAAGAAGAAATATGTAGAGATTGTGCCTCATAATACTCCATAGTAAACAACAAAGGAAATAACTTGGCCACAATTTTTATAGCCTCACAACTCAGCATTCCAAAGCATAGCATTTTAGTAAAAATATGAGACCTGTGTATTTATAATATCATTTTTGTGTTCAAACAGGATCAGGGACATAAAAGTGCTTAAACCTGAAAAGCATTAAATATAAATATGTTACAGTATCTAAGTTAAATCATATTTAAATTACTTTCGTATTGTCTTGTTTAATTAATGTATACTTTAAAAAGTTTTATGCCATATAATTATTATTTATAGGAAACTATTTTTTTTTTTAAGATTTTATTTATTTTATTTTTTCCCCCCAAAGCCCCAGTAGATAGTTGTATGTCATAGCTGCACATCCCCCCAGCTGCTGTACGTGGGACTCGGCCTCAGGATGGACGGAGAAGCGGTGCCCTGATGCGCACCCGGGATCCGAACCCGGGCCACCAGCATTGCAGCACACGCACTTAACCACCAAGCCACAGGGCCGGCCCTCTAGTATACTATTAATTATAGTTTGTGATCATTTCTCTGAAATGTTGACTATCAGAGCTTTGTCCTAGGGGAGAAAAAAGGCTTATAATAACTGCAATAAAAGAAACAAAACAGGGCCAGCCCCGTGGCTTAGCGGTTAAGTGCGCATACTCTGCTACTGGCCGCCCGGGTTTGGATCCCGGGCACACACCAACGCACTGCTTCTCCTGCCATGCTGAGGCCATGTCCCACATACAGCAACTAGAAGGATGTGCAACTATGACATACAACTATCTACTGGGGCTTTGGGGAGAAAAAGGGAAAAAAATAAAGGAGGAGGACTAGCAATAGATGTTAGCTCAGGGCCAGTCTTCCTCAGCAAAAAAAAAAGGAGAATTGGCATGGATGTTAGCTCAGGGCTGATCTTCCTCACAAAAAAAAAAAAAGAAAAGAAACAAAACATTTTCTCAGGACAGAATTTCTCTATAAGAATATACTATTTTTTGGCTGAACATTTAGAGTGCAAGGTAAAAAGAAACCTCTCTCTATTATCTGCCCATCTCCCTGGCAAGAGGCCATGCTTGAGTAACAACTGATAATGACAGTTTGGCTAACTATCCAGGTTTTGTTTGTTGAGTGGTATAGACAGGTAAACTGAGGTTGTTAGCTACATTTCTTACACAATAGAGAGGATTTCTTAGGTCCCCAGGGAAGGAGGGAAGCAGGCTAGGAAGAGGAGCTCAGTGGGAAGACAGAGTGATCTAACAAGCAATTATATTAAGTAGGAGGTAATATGAATCTTCTTCCCTATCTTACAACTGAATCTTCAGTAAAATAGCTATATCTCATTAACTGTTGATTTGAAACGGTTTGGGGAAGATGCAGCAAAGATGTGTGAGGAGCAAGGTGTGAGAAGTCCAGTGTGTCCAGGACACAGAATATCTGACATTATATAACATTATTTCCATGGGAAATTCAGAATAGTTATTACTTTTAATACTGGTTTTTATAAGAATGTAATCAAATATGAATAGAAGAGCTCTTATATTTAAAATAATAATAATGATAATGTCTTCAATATCTCTTTTTCTATAATATTTTTGTATAAAAATCTTTCCCTTTACCATAAAGGAAGACAAAGGGGAAATGAGGGAATCAGAATAATAAATATGATAATTGGACTAAGTGTTGCGGACTGGTGCTTAGCAATGATGGCTACCGCCTTCTATGTTCACCCTAAATCACAAGAATAAGAGACTAAAATCTACATTTCCTAGACTCCCTTAGATCCAGGAATGTGGATGAAACACAGGCTCTGAGAATGAGCTAAGCTCACACCAGATTTGGAGGGCAAATGAAGGTAGTGGCATTCTTCAGAGGCTGCAAGCAGTGGCTGAACTCCAGGGTCCACTTCATGTCACCTGCTCATGTCACAAGGGCAGCAGTTTCCTGACTTCTCGATCACAGCTCCAGTGATGGCCCCCAGATTTCTGCTTCTACAGTCATTTGAATAATTTTATAAGCACCTAATTTCCTGTATAGGAAATATAGGAATATTTCCTCGTCCTGACTAAAGTATTTATCAGAGATTTCTGTTTCCCGCACTGAATCTAGAATAATACAATGACATACGAGAGCAACCGTACTAATAAATCTTCACATTTAGACAGTGAACAGTTTAATTTGTAATCAGCATGATCTCTCTTCAAACTGTTCTGTAAAAGGAAGAAAAGCAGCTTCCTTTCTTGCTGGCTTAATTTGTTCAATGCTATTAATATTTAGAAAACACCCACTAGGCGATAGGACTACTTATTCAATTTATGAAAAACTTTACCACCATGGGGTATGCAATTCCACATTTTATTTTATTTTTTTTTAAAGATTTTATTTATTTTATTTTTCCCCCCAAAGCCCCAGTAGATAGTTGTATGTCATAGCTCCACATCCTTCTAGTTGCTGTATGTGGGACTCGGCCTCAGGATGGATGGAGAAGTGGTGCCTCGATGCGCACCCGGGATCCGAACCCGGGCCATCAGCATGCAATTCCACATTTTAAACATTCAATCACCATCAATAAAACAGAGCAGCAGCCGTTAAGACAATCAAAATTAGAAAGCAACCCAAATGAGCTTTGTACTGTGGCCTAAAGGGCAGCATGTGGACATCTTAACAAAACAGAGAATTCAGGTAAATGTCTTTACCCACCTCAAGCAAGGCATACCCAAGGCATGTGTCTTGGCGTGTTCCCTTTTTTTGGATCATTTATCTCTTTTGAAATTTCCACTCCACACCCTATCCACATTTCTAACATCCTTAGCAGCCCAGGTGAAATCTTACCTCCTCCAGGAAGATTTCCCTGACCCGTTTGCCATGATTTTTCCTTCATTTTCTGTCTTATAATTCTCATATACATCTCATATCCCATTGTTTCTGATATGGCACTTTTATGCCCATCGACTTTTTGTCTGGATATAGAAACACATTGTAGTTCCCTGAAATCTATCCAGACTGTAAACTTCAGATGTCAAAGGCCAGATTTTTTGTTTTGGATTTTTTGTTTATTTGTTTTGTCATTGTTTTATCTCCAGCACCTAGCACAGTGCTTGGCATTTGGTAGGGTCTCAGTAAATATTTGCTGAACACACAAATTGTGTTAGCAACAAATATCGGTCCACTAATAATTTATGCACCTCTGTCCACAATATAGAGTTGTCCATGGGACTCACGTTCTCAGCCCCCTTGCATCCCGCGCGGTGGCCACGTGTCTATTTCTTACCAGTAAAATATAAGCAGAAGTAAAGTATGTTCTTTCTGGGCTAGTGTAGCAGAAGCAGGTCCCTTTCCTATCCAATGGCTGAAAACAAAGAGGTCCAAGGCCCTAGATGTTTAGGGAGCCACAAGACGAAAGTCTAGATTCCCAAGTCACCACGAGGGGGAAAAAGCTGTTTGTGCATTGGGAAAATCCATATTGAACACTTACATAAGTAAGAAATAAAAATTTATTATATTATCCACACAAAGATCTACACATGACTATTTATAGAAATTTTATTCATAATAGCTAAAAACTGGAAACAATCCAAATGTTCATTAACTAGTATATGGATAAACATATGGTGGCATATCAAATGGAATACTACTCAGCAACAAAAAGGAATGTACTAATGACATATGCAACAACATGGATGAATTTAAAAAAGCATTATGCTAAGTAAAAAAGGAAGAAACAAAAAAGCTATACAATAGTCCCCCTTATCTGTGGTTTCAATTACCTGAGGTCAACTGTGGTCCGAAAATATTAAATGGAAAATTCCAGAAATAAACAGAAGTTTTAAATTGCACACTGTTCTGAGTAGCCTGATGAAATCTTACTCTGTTCTGCTCTTTTCTCCTCAGAGCATGAATCATCCCTTTGTCTAGCGTATCCACACTGTATACGTTACCTGCCCGTTAGTCACTTAGTAGCCATCTCAGTTATCAGATCAACTGTCATGGTATTACAGTGCTTGTGTTCAAGTAATCCTTACTTTCCTAATAATGGCCCCAAAACACAAGAGTAGTAATGCTGGCAATTCACATATGCCAAAGAGAAGCCATAAAGTGCTTCCTTTAAGTGAAAAGGTGAAAGTTCTCAACTTAATAAGAAAAGAAAAAAAGTGTATGATGAGGTTGCTAAAATCTACTGTAAGAACAAATCTTCTATCCACGAAATTGCGAAGAAGGAAAAAGAAAGTTGTGCTGGTTTTGCTGTCACACCTCAAATACACATGCATAGGAAGAAATGTAGTATATTTAGGGTTCAGTACTATCTGCAGTCTTAAGCATCCACTGGGGGTCTTGAAATGTATCCCCCACGGATAAGAGGGGACTGCTGTATACTGAATGAGTCCATTAGTGTAATATTAATTAGTGTAATATTAACTTTAATATAATATTAATATAATGTTCTGGAAAAGGCAAAACCATAGGTACAGAAGTCAGAGCAGTAGTTGTCAGTTTCTGGAGGTGGAGGGGATTAAGTCTAAAAGATCACAAGGGAACTTTTTGGGGTGATGGAAATGTTCTATATCTTAATTGTAATGGTGAGTACATAGCTATAAATATTTGTCAAAGCTTGTTGAACTGTACACTTAAAAAAGGTGAATTTTACTGTATAGAAATTATTCCTCAATAAACCTAATTAAAAAAAAAATCTACTGTGTTAAAATATTGGGATCTTGGAGTTTGTTTGATACATAGCCAAACATGTTAGTGGTATTCTAGCTAATCCTTGAATGAAGGAAGAATGCAGTCAAACACCACACCAGAGGCTGCTTCTGCATGCTCCAAGAACCCTGCATGTTGCTGAGCTCAAAATAAATGCTCAGGAAAAATGTGTTGAAGTACACTTAATTTCCCTCCCACAATTTTTACATTCTGTAGTTTGCTGACAATCATTTATATATTCACTCATCCATGCCTCCTCTCACTGCACATTGTAAAACAAAAGCTGACCAGCCCCGAACTCTGCAGACACGTTTTTCAAATACTTTCCATACGAGCCATCAGGCACGGGCCTGTTTTATTCATAAGACGATTTTTCTTTCTAGCCGCTGAAGCCACTTAAACATTTAATATCCATAAAACTGCTTTAATTTTTTAAGAACACAAATGGGGGTTCCATTGCACTGAATATGCAATTATTTGGTGTCATAGCAACAAGCCTCATTGTGCCGTTCGGAATTCACTCACTGAGGGTAATTCTCAAACAAATAGTCTGACCTTCTTGTTCATCCTTCTTACTCACAGATTTAAAATCCTAGGCTTCCAACACTCACTGTCTTTTTACCATAAAACTATCTTTTTCCACGTTGAAGGGAATTAGTCCCCCTAACATTTCTTTGAATCTATATCCCAAAGTTAACTAGAACTAATGAAATTGCCTGCGGAAAAAAAAGAATTTAAGGGAAGAAGCAGATTCTGCATTTAGTATGATTTTCTAGAGCATGACCCAAAAATGTGCAGTTAAAATATTAAAGTAGTTTAAAGAGAAGATGGATTAGAATTAGTCAGATACACATTAGAATGCCAACTCACACACTTACTAGTTCTGGGAAATGGGCATGTAATTTAAGTTCTGTGAGTCTTGGTTTTCTCGTCTATAAAAATGATATGAGAAACCAACTGACAACAAAGGGTTAAGGATTTTATGTATGATCCCTCCAGAGAGCTTCTGCATTGATAAATAAGATCAGGTGGAGGGAAAATGCTTAATCCAAAGGTGTGAATTTTTTTGAGGGAAGAGTATCAAGGTGCAAAAAACATTAGGTCACTCTTGCATCTTAGAGTTAAGAATGGTCTAAAAGTGAAACCACTTCCAAATTTGAGACAATTTGTTGTGGTATATAAGGAGAGACATGAAAGGAAAACCAGGCACGATCTCCATGTGGTCAGGAACGCTACGTTTGTACATGGTGGCCCCAGCCTGGCACACGGTAAGTGATCAAAGTCACTAAATGTTGAATGAAAATCCAAATTCTGGACTTACCTCACCTTAGCAATTGTTATCACCCCAATAGGCCTTGGTTTCCTTGTCGATAAAGAGATTATCTGAAATAGTACTTCCAGCTCTGGAATATGACAGTTTATAGCTCCTAAAAGTGAACAGGGCCTTAAGGGATCATCTAGTTTATTACTGTTCCTGCTGTCTCTGTTTTTACCCCTGGCAGGATGGCGCTTAAATATTCCATGATGGATTGTTGCCCATCCTTTTGACGGAATAGATGTAAACGACATTGAGTGATATTTCTGTGTCTCCCCTTACATACCATTAATTCCCTACCTTATAAAAAATGTGCAGTGCCCGCTAACTGAAATGTCAAAATTGACAAGCTGAGATGATAGTTACTTTAAGAACGGAGTCAAATACCTCAGAAAGCAATTTGTATTCTGGGGTCGGCTGCAGTGCTAGAGATCTTGCATAGGGCCCTGACATTATCAGAGGCCTGTGGAAGTAAAATCTGTCTCTCAAGACATATTTTTACTCTGGCCAGACAATTAATGAGAGAGGCTATTAAAGCTAATCTACGGTTGTTAGCATTTGAAAAGGAGATCCCTGAAAAATGGGCTAAGAAACAAGACATTAAAATAGAGGAACCATATTGGTGATGGCACTCTTCCCCACTTTGGGTAGATGATGGGCGGATAATGTGAAAAGATGATGGATGGATCAGTAATGGGACAAACGGCAGAGAGAGAAAGCTGTCCTCAATAGCACAATGACAGTCCTGGGGACTTTTCCTGACTCAAAAGAGTACAACAGCTTTGTGGCTTAATTAAGTCATTCACAGGACCTGAGGAACATAGCTTGTGATTTTAAAAAGTTTTTAATGCTGAGTAAACAAAAGATGCCCTCCTGCCCTTCCCCCCAAACAAAATCCCTTCCTTAAGTCCTTATGACAAAGGGGTTATTGGAAAGCTTGGTTAAAATTGCTAAAATTTAACAACTGAATGATAGAAGGGTAGTTAGCATGGTTTAGGAAGGTGACATGGAGGCGAGAGGAGAGGGAGCAGAACAGATAGAGCAACATAGGTATTTTAGTCAGGCTAGGATAGGCTAGGCTGGGTAGCAAACTCCATAACTACACAACAAAACATTATTTTTTACTCCTACGAAAGTCTGTTTCAGGACTGGGATGTTTTCCAGGGCATCTGGCCTCCACACAGCAACTTCGTGATCCAGGATTCTTGGATCTGATGCTCTGCCATCTCGACATAAGGATTTCTCAGTCCTCACGGCACAAAAAGAGGGTATAGAGAACTAGCCATTGCTGAGCACCCCACAGAACAACTTTGGAGAGACCAAGACACCCTGGCCCCCAAGCCATCTAACTGAAGAGTTCTCCCCTCCTTGGATTCATCACCACATAGGATCCTGCAGCCTGAATTCCTCCTGTAATGCTGAAAATTAGATCAGCCTAAAAGATTTTATACGTGGACATTTGATTTTCAATAGAAGGGAGTAGACACAATCCATTCATGAAGCCCCGTGTGAGGGTAAAGAGGGAAGGGGCAACTGATATTGGGGACCCGTGTAGGAAGTATGGATCACTATACTGATTCCTGGAATGGTTGAGACTCCTGAAAGACCCAGCCTTCTATTCATCTGGAGTGCTTCCTCAGAGGCGAGCTGCAGCCCTGACACCTGCTCCTTCCCCTATAGCCAGGCCTCACAGCTGCTACCCTTAGTCCCCATGTGACACTCAGCCACTTCAGGCTCCAGAGCAAATGTGGCCCCTATGTGATGGATGCATGAAGACCCAAAATCCACAGTGCGCGCTCAGCATCTCTACCAAGTCTGCCTTACAGTTCACCTGCATGTGCTGCTCGCCTGTAAAACTCTCGTATCACATGAACTAACCTTAATCCTCCTAACAACATAGAGCCTGGAACCAGTAGCCAAGCTCACTATACTACTGCTCCAGAACACCCAGCCCCTGACAAGTATCCGAGATCTTCTGAGACTAGGGCTCACCTTATATCACTGAGAACTCTCAGTGACTGCAGGGCCGCTCCTGATCCCCAGTCTCTGTGACTAGGTTCCTGTCTCTTGCTGAAAAGTCTCCTTAATGTTGACCGTTTGTTCAATTTTTATTTTAAAAAAACTCCTTTCTGTGTTGCAGGTCCCTAACTCCACCCCCAGTTTCAGTGATTCACTAGGAGAACTTCTCACAGTACTCAGTATAGAGTTGTACCCATAATTTACTACAGTGAATGGATACAAAGCCAAATCAACAAAGGGAAAAGGTGCATGGGTGAAGTGCAGAGGAGACCAGGCACAAGCTGCCAAGAGTCTTTTCCCTGCGGAGTCACACAGGACATGCTTCATTCCTTCAGCATTGAATTACAACACCACATGTGAAATGTTGTCTACCGGGAAATCATTGGGGCCTCAGTGCCCAGGGCATTTACTAGGGCTGATCATGCAGGTACCCTCGGCCTAGCATGTATCAAAATTCTCGACTCCCAAAAGGAAAGCAGGGGTTCAGCATAAACCACATTGTTTGTACAAACACTTGAAACTCAGTGAGCCACTCTAATCAGTTCTAGGAATGGTGGGAGCCTTCTTGAAATCTAGATTCCCAGATACCAGCTAAGGACCAACCCTGCAAGCAGAACTTTCTAAGAATAGCACTAGGAATTGCTATGTTAAATCTTTTGTGCACACTTTCTTATCCACTAGGCACTATACTAAGGAATGAGTGACAAGGATTTATTTTTTAAGTGTCCGTTATGTGCCAGCCACAGTTTCAAATGCTGGACATACAGAAAAAACAAAAAGAAAGGCAGACAAAAATCCTTCCCTCATAGAGACCTCACTATTTAGTGACAGAAATAGACTTCAAAAAAAAACTAATAAATATATAATAAAAAATGTCATGTTGGATAGAGAAGAGTGCTCTGAAGAAAACCAAATCAGGATGAGGGAAGAGAGATGACAGAAAAGGCACTCCAGAGAAAGGAGTCAGGAAAGGCCTTGGTTACATGGGTACATTTGAGCAGAGACCTGAGTGAAAAGAATGCGCAAGTAATGCGACTCTTGGGGGAAGAACTTTCCAGGCAGAGGGGGAAGGGAGTGCAAAGTCTCTGAGAAGGGAATGTGCTTGGTGTGTATGGAGCAGCAGTAAAGACAGCAGTATGGCTGGAGAGTGGCAGTGAATGAAATTAAGAGAGAGAATAATATCCAAAGTCCTTACCTTCGCCAATACGTCCCTCTATGATCTGCCCTTGTGTAAGTTTGACTAGATGCCAATGGAAGGTTGAGTGGGGGAGTGACAT
Source organism: Ceratotherium simum simum (assembly GCF_057802395.1). NCBI lineage: Eukaryota > Metazoa > Chordata > Mammalia > Perissodactyla > Rhinocerotidae > Ceratotherium > Ceratotherium simum. Next base: position 15,876,113 of record NC_141908.1, read on the forward strand.
GGTCTAGTTTATATTTTCAAAAATAAGTAAGTCATGTTTCCTGCCTACAAGGGGGTCCTGGTCTACAAGGTGAAATAGCTGCGTCAATTAGTGATGGCAATATAGCGGATTACACGCTAAAAGAGAGGTATGGGAAAGAACAAAGTTGAAAGGTTAATGCTATCTGATTTCAAGACATGCTAAAGCTTTGGAAATGACAACAGTGCGGTATTGGCATAAAGATGATAGACAAATGGCTCAATGGAACAGAATAGTCCAGAATTAGACCCACACAAATATGGACAACTGATTTTTGACAAATGTCAAACTGATTTTTAACAAAGGCAATTCAATGGAGAAAGGGTAATCTATTCAGCAAATGGTGCTGGAACAATTGAATATCCATAGGCAAAAAAAAAAAAAACAAACTTTGATCCATACCCCACATCATATACAAAAATTAATTTGAAATTAATTGTGGACCTAAATGTAAAACTTAAAACCATAATACTTCTGGAAGAAAATATTTGTGGCCTTGGATTAGGCAAAAATTTCTTAGATACATAACCAAAAACATGATCCATAAAAGAACAAATTGATAAATTTGACTTCATCAGAATTTTAAACTTTTCTTTTCAAAAGACTCTGTTAAGATAATGAAAAGACAAGCCACAGACTGGGAGAAAATACTTAAAAAACAAAAAAGCATATCTGTAATGAAGATCTTGTATCTAGAATATATGAAGAACTCTCAAAACTCATTAATAAGAAAGCAAACAATCCAATTTTTAAAATTAAGCAAAAGGTTTGAACAGACATTTCACTAAAAAAGATATACAGGTGGCAAATAAACACATGAAAAGATGTTCAGCATTATAAGCACAATGAGATACAGCTATCATAATGACTAAAATTTAAAGCAAATAATTAGTCTAAGCTTTAGCAAGGATGTGGAGGAACAGGAAGTCTCATACACTGCTAGTGCGGGTGTAAAACTTTATGATCACTTTGGAAAACAGTTTGGCAGTTTCTTAAAAAATTAAACATATACCTACCATATGATTCAGCCATTCCACTTCTAAGTATTTACACAAGAGAAATGAAAGCATCGAGTCATGTGTCACTTAAGGACGAGGATATGTTCTGAGAAATGAGAAATTAGGAGAGATCATCATTGGGTGAACATCGTAGAGTCTACTTACATGACCCTAGGTGATGTAGCCTACTACACACCTAGGCTATGTACGGTACAAATCTTATGGGATCACCATCGTATATACAATCCATTGTTGACTGAAATGTTGTTATGTGGCATATGACTATATATTCATATGAAGACTTATATGCTAATGTACATAGAAGCTTTATTTGGAAGATCTCCAACTGTCTATCAATAATGGACAAACAGATCCATTTGTTTATCAGTTTGTTTATCAATTTGTGAATGGATAAACAAACTGTGGCATGACCTATACAATGAAATACTATTCAGCAATAAAAAGAGGATGAACTATTGACATATGCAAGAACATGGCTGATTCTCAAAATGATTATGCTGAGTAAAAGAAGTCAGGGAAAAAAAATAATTCCATAATTATTTTTGTATAATTCCATTTGTATAAAACTCTAGAAAATAGAAACTAATCTATAGTGACAGAAAGTAGGTGAATTGTTGCCTATGGTGGGGGGTGCAGAGAAGGGGGAGGAGGGAGATGTAATAAAGGGCAAGAGGAAATTTTTGGAAGTGATAGATATGTTCATTTTTTGAGCATAGTGATGGTTTCACAGGTGTATATATATATGGCAAAATTTACCAAATTGTACATTTCAAATTTCTGCAGCTTATTGTATGACAATTATACTTCCATAAAGCTGTTGAGAAGAAGAAGGAAAAGGAGGAAGAGGTGGAAAGTGCATCCGGGACAAGAGGAAGGGATAGAACAGATCCCTGAAAGATGCCTACCTGTTACCTACCTGATTCCTGACTCTTAACTGGTGCAACTACTCCAACCACTGTTCTGCCCAGATGCCTTCATGTTGCCAGCTTTTGAAACACATCCTCATCACTTGTTCCAAACTTTGGAAACTTATTTGAATGTCCAGATACCAACCACCCTAGATGTAGCTCAAACAGCTGGCCACAGACCCTCTTTCCTGACTCCTAGTAAGAAAGTGTAGTTTAAATAAGCGTGAGACTGCGTATGAAAAAATGCTTAATATCAATCGTCATTAGGAAAATGCCTATTTAAACAATGAGATGCCACCACACACTTATTGGAACGGCTAAAATCCAAAAAGCTGGCAGCACCAATTACCGGCAAGGATGCAGCGCAAAAAGACAGGGCATATTTTAGGATGGTGAGACTATTCTGTATGATATTATAGTTCTGGACAGGTGACTATGCATTTATCAAAAGCCATAAAACTTTAAAGCACAAAGAGTGAAACTTAATGTATGCAAGTAAAAAAAGTAATAATTTAAGATGTTGGGGGATTTGAGGATAGAATGCAGATGTGACCAAAAAATCTAGCTGTATTACAAATGTATGAAAGAATCTTACTGAAGGAGATGGAGAAAATGGGCTGACTTAAGTAACTCTGGGAATGAGTGAAGTATGTAAGACTGAAGGCAAAAGGAACTGCACATATGCACTGGACTCTAGTTGATAAATTTATTTCCCATGGAGATACAAGTTAACAATTCTGAAATCACTATACGTGTATGCTGGAATTGAACTATTAAGGAAATGAATGGAGGATTGTGGGAGCCAGATTTCTCACTGTTGGAGTGGGAGATTACAAGCAAGGAGAGAAGGCTGGAATTACCCATGTGGTAATAGATTAGTGGGATACATTAGTACAAATTCACGTTTGATTTAATATATATACCAATGGTTACATACAAAAATGTTTATAGATATCTGTGTATAAACAGATTAGTATACATATGTATCTTTGCTCTGTCAGCAGAGATGACCTAGAAGCAACACAACCCCAGTAGCAGAGAGCACACCCAACATCCAGATCATGGTTTCTAATATCATTGTCCAGTAAAAGGACCTGGGCTCCTTGAAAAAATGGCTGATTCTAGGACTGGGTCAGGAAATATACAAGATGAGCCTGGAGCATCTTGCGGTGCCAAGAAGTAAGAAAATACTTTAAAAAAAAAGAACTCACGATGATGGAGGTATGTCAAAATGGCGACAGAGCCAACTGAAAGAGCAACAAAATAATTAAAGTATTATTTAATTATAACCCAAACCATAAAATAAATATCCATGAGTCTATACTGATATAAATAAGTGATTAAATAAAATGGTAAATGGGGAGAACAGACAAATCTCCCACGCAGACTAATTCCAAATAATTCACGTATGTACCTTGCTCTCAAGAAGGTGGAATGTAACTCCCACTCTTTAAGTATAGGAGTTTTTTCTTTAAGTAAGTAGTGACTTCCTGCCAAAGAGTACAGTATGAAAAGGAGGGAGAAAAGAGCAACTTTACAGTAGAGAAATCTGACAAACACTATTTCAGCCAGGTGATCAAGGTCAATGTCAACAGTAATAAGTCATGTTGATGACATGTACCCTTGATACGAGGTGATGAGAATGGCATCTCACCTCTGTGGGCTGTCTCCTCAAACCCCCAAATCCCAATCTAATCATGAGAGAAACATAAGAAAAATCCCAATTGAGGGACATTCTACAAAATACCTGACTAGTACTCCTCAAAATTGTCAAGGTCATCAAGGAAAGACTAAGAAACTGTCACAGCCAAGAAGAACTTAAGGAGACACGACAACTAAATGTACATATGGTATCCTGGATGGGATCCTGGAACAGAAAAAGAACATTAGGTAAAACTAAGGAAATTTGAGTAAATATGAGCTTTATAATAATATATCAATACTGGTTCATTCATTTTGACTAATGTACTACACTAAGTAAAGTGTTAATAATAGAGGAAACTGGGAATGGGATATATGGAAACTGTACTATCTTCAATTTTTCTGGAATTCTAAAACCATTCTAAAGTAAAAAATCTACTCTAAACTAATCACGTAACTGGAGTCACATAGAGTTGGGTCTAATCTCATATCTATGAGACCTTAGGCAAGATTCTTATCATCTCTGGACCTCAATTTCCTCAATGTTAGTATAAGCGTTACCACATCCACTCTACGTCACAGTGTGAGTAAAGTGTCTCGACACAGCTGACTCCCCAGTACAAGCCCTTTCTCTTCCTTCCCTGTACAAGATAACAATTACAAAGCACCTGGTGAGGAGTTTGAAGGCCATATCTATCTGGCTCTTTTTTTTTTTTTTTTTGGTGAGGAAGATTGGTCCTGAGCTAACATCTGTTGCCAATCTTCCTCTTTTTGCTTGAGGAAGATTGTCCCTGAGCTATCATCCGTGTCCATCTTCCTCTATTTTGTATATGGGACGCCGCCACAGCATGAGTGGTGCCTAGGTCTCCACCTGGGATCCAAACTCTCAAACCCCAAGCCGCTGAAGCAGAGAGCGCGAACTTAACCACTATGTCACGGGGCCAGCAGCATCCTATCTGGCTCATCTTTAGTTAGCTTCTGGCCTCTCTCCAGAACACAGACAGGATGGGTGTCTCCTCCATGTGTGAAAGTCTAACAACAGTGAGGCAAAAAACATCAGAAACATGTTTACTAGATTCTTCTGGACTGGGCCATACATTTTGGGTAAAGGGTTCCTTACAAATAGACAGGCATGTTCCCAAAAACCCTCCAGAAAACAGTCAGATGGTCTCCCCTAGCCCAACATCCTTCAGTCCCCACTCTGGCCTCTGGACTTCCTGGCCATGCATGCCTCACCCTGCTCTTCCGTCGTGACCTAAAAGTCTGCATCTAGAAGCCTCATGTATCAGGAGTTTATTTCCAACATCTCAGAGGACTTGAGGCATATGGCATGATTAAGGCCACAGCTGGCTGATCTTTCTCTCCTGCTCTACCCGCTTTCTTTTTGTTTTTTCCCTTCCCTTTATCACTCTCCCAATATTTAGCCACAGTTAGCATCTAAACAAAACCCAACATGGAATTTTTGTTTGAAAAAATTGCAACAAGAAGGAGAGGTAATGAAACAAAGTGAGTGGAGAGAAGTTTTCTTTAATTTATCTTACTGTGTGTACTTAACAAATACTAGATACAATGTTTACTATGTGCATCATTTCTCAACTCCTTTAACTGAGACCTTATAAATATTGTTAAGACCTTGTAAATATTAATTCATTTAATCTTCACTTCATTCCTATGGTACTATTATTATTCACATTTTACAGATGAGGAAACTAAAGCGCAAAAAGTTTCAATAACTTTCCTGGCGTCAGGGAGATAATAAGTGGCAGAGCAGAGCTGGGGTTCAAACCCAGGCAATCTGTCTTCCTGGTCCAGAGGCTGTGTGGCAACAGAGAAAACTTCAAATTTTTATTTTATTTCATTCTCAGAGCAACCCTTTAAGGTTAGTATTTTCACACACAGACACACCCCTAACAGACGACCTTGAAAGAGTTAAATGTTTTGCCCAGGAAAGGAATGAGATAGACAGGGAGACAGAGTTGCAGGGACGTGGGATGCATTGAGTAAAGGAAAGAGTTAAAAAAAAAGGCAGAGTCTCCCAAACCACGTCCTCCCACCCAAACCCCCCCCCCCCCCCCGCGTCCCGTGCCACCAAACCATACTGCTCTCTAGTAGGCTGTCTGTGCCTCTCCCTCCCTTTCAAGTAAATCAAACAGGACTGAAACGCCCTGTCATGTTATCCCTGGGCAAAATCCAGGCTTTTTCTGCAGCTTCCAGGTTCTTTGAGCAATAACAACACTTCTCGGCCTTATGCCAGCTCTCCACTAAATTCCCTGTTTAAATAGTTATGGCTCCCCACCTCCACCCAGAGGGATGAGTTGGTTCCCACCTCTATGGAAATGATTGGTATTTCTAATCCAGCAACCCAATCGGGCAGAGAAATCATAAGAAAATTTGAACAGAGCAATGCACTGCAGAAGCCATATCTCTGCCTTTCCTATCATTCAGCATTGACAAAGTTCACTCAAGTTGCATTTTTAGAGATGTTTCTTACTCATATTTGGCACGTTCCATCCTTCTCAGACCTTGGGAGAGTTTCAGTAACAGGAAAGGTTCTTGCAAGTAGCACTTATCTTGGTTGGGGGAATTTAGGGACTCACCTGCTCTCCCTCCCTGTGTCCCTCCTCTCTGGGACTCAGCTTCTTGATTTCTCCTCTCACCTCTCCATCACATTGGTGATTCCTGGTCAAGCATGAACATCTATGAGTGGGCTGTAGCATGGGCTATGTTGGAAATAAATCAGTTGTCTAATGGAAACAGCATAAGACCAGTGGTCACAAGAACAAAGGTCTGGTCCCAGTGCTACTAACATCCCTGTCTGTGGCTTTAGGCCAGTTAACCAATATCTCCAGGCAAAAGTTTTCTCATCAGGCAAATCAGCATAAACCAGCCCCCCTCTACCGCCTTTGCTCTGAAAATCATTAAGTGGTTCTCAATCGGGCAATACCGCCTCCATACAGGACATGTGGAAATGTAGGCAGGCATTTTTTGGGTTATCACCACATCTAGGGAGTATTGTTGACATTTTACCGGGAGGGGCCAAGGATGCCAAATGGTCTGCTGTACTTGGGACAGTCCCACGTAATGAAGAATTTCCCCATGAACAATGCTAATATTGTATCCCCTAAAAATCCCTGTTGGAACACCTAAAGACAAAAAATTTAAAACAGTTTTATAAATTCAAATATATTAGCACTAAGTAGTTAAACTTTTGTTTAATTTTCTATTTCATTAAAATGAGTTCTATAACTGGAAAATCCTCTCTATATCTCTGTGTGTGTGTGTGTGTGTGTGTGTGTGTGTGAATGCACTTAGTACAAACTAGAAAAAGCTCTCACTAAGTTGTGCGTGTGGAGAACCAGGCACTAATTCTAATTCTACCACTGACCCCACCGCATGACCCTGAGCAGCACTTTCCCTCTCATCTTGGGTCACACAGAGTCTCTTAATCCCTGGATGAAATGTTTCTTCTGGGTAATTTCTAAGGAACCATGAAGCTCAACATTTCCATGACTCTACGACTCATGAAAACCTCATTATTCTTTCTGTACTTTAATAAGCAAATGTGACCAGTACAGGTAGATTAAATAAAGGGGTTAAAGATTGATGGGGGTTACCCTGTGTTTCTCCTCTAAAGGTTAAGTCCAGTGAAATGACAGCAGTGATGGAGAGTTGTCATTAGGAAACAATGAAGGCAAATGGCAAGGTTGCTCTGGGCTCCCACTGGTGGTATTTTCAGATAGTTCAGAGGCAGAGCTAAGAAAATGCTGAGGCATATCCTCTCAGCTGAGTGAAATATCTAGAATCTGAGCAGGGATGTAACTGGTTGAGAAGAAAATTTGAATGCAGCCATTAATTTATTCTATGAACATTTTTGAAGTATACGCTGTGCCTAGCCCTGAGCTAGGAAGAGTAATAGAAAAATAAGGCATAGTCCCAGGAAGGAAATCATAAATAATTTTTAAAAAGATGACAAATGCTACAAAATACAAGGTGACACGAGTACATAGAAGACAGGAGGCCTTATTCCCAAAGAAAACAGACCTTCACAGGCCCTTCATGGACATGGAGTCACCTGGCAGGGAGGGGAAGGACAGGCTGGAGAGGAGGGTGGCAGAGCCCTTCAAGGCTAGTGTGACAACACAGTGAGTAAGAGATGACACAGCATGTTGGGGAGAAGACAAGCAAGTTAGTTTGTCCTGAGAGCAGAGTGGGTGTTAAGAAATACAAGAGATGAGACTGGAGGGATGGGCATGGGTCAGCTGTGTGGTCTGGACTTTATCAGCTAGGCCACATGCATCCGTGAGGAAATTTCTGATCGGGAAGTAACATGAGCACTTTGCAGTTGGTAAGATGAAGAAAAGCTACCTGGGGTGAAAACCAAAGTTAAGAAAATCAAGACTATGGAAAGAAACTGAAAACTTTTTCTAAGCCTAAAACCATAAGTTCCTGTGAGAGAAGGAAAGGACGACTGTGCGTAGAAAGAGTTCAAAAATAATATGGGGTTCAAAATGAAATTAGCACAAAAGATTTCATAGCAGCTTACTTTTGGACTCCAGTAAAATGAAAGTGATAGAAAACCAAACATGGAGAGAATGGGAGAGAGACCGTCAGCAAACAAGACATGTTAACAAATTCCTAAAAGACAGACAGAGGATGGAAACCTTTAGAGGGGCAGAACGTAACGAGGAAGCCCAGAGTAAGCAGGAAGGGGCTGTACCCAAGAGAAAGGGCCATCTGCCCCACAAAAGCCCATGGAAATTCCACACACTGAATTTATCTTGAATTTGTCCTCGAATCCATCTCAAGGACAATGGAGAAAAGGAGTGAGAAAGAGTGCCCTGAAGAAGGGACACTAACTGAGGCTCTATCTACCAGCCACTGTATTAGTCAGCAGTCCATACTATCTGTCCCCTTGTTATATGCGTGCAAGGTTGTGTGTGCACGCACCCACACCCACACACACAATGCCCTATCTGTGCTTCCCACCTAACATTATATTCCCATGAGAAACATCTCCTACCAAGAATAAGAGAATTCCTCTCTAAAGACACTGAATGAACTGCCAAAAGGAAAGTTAGGAGGCTAGGGTAGATTTCACCACCCTGAGTAAATCTCTCCCTTTTCTGCACTTGATGAGCCCTAGTGTAAAGGCCAGCTTTTAATAAACTCCCTGTGAAGTCAAGATTGTCCCAGCTAGGGGAGGCCATTTGGCTCAGTTCTAGCTGATGACATAGAAGAGGAAGTCCAGTGAAGTTCTCCTAATAAACAACGGGCTTCCTAATAAAAGTTGCAGATGCAGGACAAGACTTCTTTGTTCTTCTTCCTGCCTGGAACATATACATGATAATGGAACAGCAGTAGCCCTCTTGTGACCAGGGGGTAACAAGCAAAATGACGAAAAGACAATGAATTAAACATAGCAAAACTGGAAACTAGAAAGAGGTGGAATAATTTTTTAAATTGTTTAACTGCTAACTGAGACCTAGAGCAGCCTATGTTCAGTCTTTTTTTGAAGTGGATAATAAATATATAAACTGTTGAAGCCACTTTACTTGGATTTTCTATTGTAGATAAATACATTCTAACCAAATATAGAGGTAACATCAGATCTAAAAGAAGAAATGGCTAAAAGAGATGTTCTCTGGGAAGTGACACTATACAGAAACAAAAGAGGCACAATTTTTTATTTAGCTCTTCTGCACTATTTTAAGTCATATATATGTTTTCCTTCGATGAAAGGAAGCAAACTAATTAGTGAAAAATACATATATGTACTAGAGACCTTCTATTTGTTATGTTAAATACATTAATTTTTTGAAACACAGGGCTTTTAAATTGTTTCATTTTTTATGAAACATGTTTGGTAATGTTTTGTATTAAAATAGAGGCCAGAATTTTGTTCATTGGATTTAATCACAGATCTCATACGCTTGTGACTCCCAGCTGAAGGATATTACAGCTGTGTGATCACTCTCTCTCCTCCTCTGGTGGCACCAAATGTAGAAAATTTAACGCTCAAAACCCCGACTCTGCAAGTTGTTTCATTGATGAAAGCTTTGTGACCTTAAGATGTTTTACATAGTGATGGGAAGTGTAGCTACATAACCATTAAGACAGTGGTTGTCAATCTCAATGTGTACGACCATCACCTGGGAACTTGCTAAAGCTAAAAATGCAGGGTTCTGAGGCCCAACTTCAAAGATTCTGTTTCAGTCAGAATATGCATTTTTATTTATTTATTTTTTTGTGAGGAAGATCAGCCCTGAGCTAACATTCATGCCAATCCTCCTCTTATTTGCTGAGGAAGAGTGGCCTTGGGCTAACCGTGCCTATCTTCCTCCACCTTTATACAGGACGCCGCCACAGCATGGCCTGACAAGCGGTGCATCAGTGTGTGCCCAGGATCCGAACCCGGGCCGCCAGCGGCAGAGCGCGAGCACTTAACCGCTACTCCATGGGGCCGGCCCCAGAACATGCATTTTTAGAGAGTCCCCAAATGAGTCAGATGCAGGTGCCCCATGGACCACACTAACCACAACATGGTTAGAGAAACATCAGGCTAAAAAGAGTCAGTGGGGAAAGCAGTTGCCATCACATAGAAGAGATTGACCATTCTCCTACCCGCCCAGCAATCTATCCATTGATTCATGCAGCAAAGGTTTGCTGAGCACATACAGCATGCCCATGACTGGGTACACAAAGCTGGTTAAGACAGCAGTCTTGCCCTTGGAGACCTAACAGTACAGCTGGAAGGAAAACACGTTAACAGAATTTCCCTCAGGATTCTTTTTTTTTTTTCAGCTTTATTGAGCTATAATTGACAAATAAAATTGTTAGATATTTAAAGTCTAATCATGATGATTTGATACATGCATACATTGTGAAAGGATTCCCCCCATCTTGTTAATTGACACATCCATCACCTCACATATTTATCTTTGTTTTTGTTTTTTGGTGATAACATTTAAATTCTACTCTCTTAACAATTTTCAATTATACAATACAGCATTATCAACTATAGTCACTGTGTTATACATTAGATCCTCAGACCTTATTCATCTTATAGCTGAAATTTTGTACCACTTTATCTGTCTCTCCCTTTTTCCCCCACTTCCCAGCCCCTGGCAACCACTTTTCTAATCTCTGTTTCTATGAGTTTGACTTTTTTTTTTTTTTAAGATTCCACAAATGGCAAGATTTCCATCTTTCTCATGGTTGAATAATATTCCATTGTATATATATACCACATCTTCTTTATCCATTCATAGGTTGACAGACACTTAGGTTGTTTTCCATATCTTGGTTGTTGTGAATAATGCTGCAGTGAACACGGGACTGCAGATATCTCTTTGATATCCTGTTTTCATTTCCTTTGGATATATACCCAGAAGTGGGATTGCAGGATCATATGGTAGTTCTATTTTTAATTTTTTGAGGAATCTCCATACTGTTTTCCATAGTGGCTGCGCCAATTTACATTCCCACCAACAGTGTACAAGGGTTCCTTTTTATCCACATCCTCACCAACACTTCTTATCTTTTGTCTTGAGAATGAATTTTTAAGCGTTTTGGAAACCAAGGGAAAATTCTGCTCTTCAGAGCAAAACACCTCAGAGACGACACTTCAGAAATATTTCTTCTAACGCTAGAGAGGCTGAAATCAAGGCAGAACCATGGAAAAAGCCTGGACCCAGTCTACGCTAGTAGAAAGGATCCTACCTCTTGAGATTTATCCTTCATTTATCCTACACACACACACACACACACACACACACACACATACACGCACACGCAACTTTTTCTAGGGTTATAACCTATAGGGTTAGTTTTCTTTAATAACTTACATGTATAATTATTTTTCTTGGGACTCAGACAATGTCTAGAAATAGGCTACAAGCAAGCAGTCAACTTTTAATAAATGCCAGTGAGTTTTGACATTTTCAGCATCTCAGAGAATCAAATCAGACAAGCTTTGTTGCAAAGCTATTAAGACAACCTATAATACTGAATGTGTGCTACTTTTGGCTCTAGTGGTCTTCATACCATATGCATGGACTGAGTCAGCTGAAAATGCTTTAACCTTAGCCAGACATCCAGATGTCCTAGTGTCATGCTGACAGATAGGCAGTTATGTTGGCATTATGTAGCAACAGCCTTGGTTTCTTCCTAAGTGGAAACCAAGTTTACTTTGGTTCCAGACAGAAGCAAATGTGTTTATGCTCCTGGTTACACTTTAAAATTAATTTTCCTTCTAATTCTTCCAACCCAAGTTTTACATTTAAGAATTTATTTATCCTTTGCTCTTCATAAATCAGAGCCATGAAGCAATAAACAAAGTTCAGATGATAAAGCATCATAACCTTAATTAAAACCACCTTTCTCAGTGCATGTCAAGGCCGTTCTTGTGGAACCAGCAGTTTTTAAAATGCGCTTCCCCAATCTAAGCGAAGACCCTCTGGACCACAAGCAGAAGACTGCTGGTTATTTATAACCTATTAATTTTTTTAGATACTAAACATTTTACTGAGTGTCAACTGTATGCCAAACACTTTACTCATTTCACCTCTCCCATTGTTCCACCTGTCCTGTAAGAGATTTACAATGTCAACAACTATACATTATTATAAGAAACTCTTAGAAATGATGGGAACTGACAAATGCAAGGCAAATGCAGCATGATCTTTTTATATTGTGCTCTGCTACGGTAGAACCTGTCAAACCATAGCCTCCATTTCCACCTCCACTAGGCCACAACGTAACTTTAAGAAGTAACACCTACTAGACAATATCGATCTCGTTACTATCCTCCAACAGTAATATTACAAAGGGTTTTGTTTTTTCAGATTCCAACCCAGTTCTACTGGGGTATACTTTTATTAGCTTTTCATAAAAGACTCTGGCAGATATATGTACAATATCATCTTTAAAATAAGTTACAAGGTGGGAGTGAGTTTCTGAGTATGAAAATATTATCATTTAAGAGGTAGTTTTTTTAAAGAAAATATTGGACTGATGAATCACCACATCAAATTAAGTGTAGTAACTAATTAACCAGAAGTCACGCAAAAAGTAGATCATAAAAGCAGTGGTTGCATTTGGGCTAGAGAGAAATAATGACTTACTTTTCCTGGGAGTGATATTGAAGGAGTAATAGTGAAAATAATTCCCTAAGTATTTGTCCCTCCAACTCTGTTTGAGGCATCTGCTTAAAGAATCAGGTCAGAGGGGGGAAAAATCATTTCCATTGAAGTTGCTTGAAAATCAGCATTTCCTGAACTAATCTCTGCCATATTAAAACTGAGATATTCAGTGATTTCAAAAAGTTCTTTTACCAAATATAATTGAGGAGTCTTTATAGTGCAGTCTCAGAGATTCCCAATGAACCTAGCATCTTCATGGTTTAGAAGTCTTGCTGTAGAGAACATTTGAGTATCTCTTAAACTACAGTTCCCTAGAATGATTTTATCAGGTAGCATGCTCATTTATGGAGGCAGGAGGGTTAAAATCTTGCAAAAGTGTTCTGTTGTCCATCCAGATGCTCTGAACATCTGGATAATGGGCTGGATTTTTCACTTTCGAATGATGTTTAATCCTTGTGCAAACAGGTCAGGGTGATGCTAAAAATAAACAGGAAGATCTATATAAGCTATTGTTGTTGGTAAAATGTTCTGTATGTTTTTCTTTGGTAAAACGTTATTGATTTTTAGAAAATTCCTTTGGAAAGGAAAACAAAATCTTGTTTTTCAAACACAAGTATTTCCTATTACTTTTTCACGCACTTCCCCAAGATTTTGCCCAGTCCCTGCCCCGTCACTCTTCTTCCTGCAAATTCTCACAAAGAGAAAGTTGACAGCTTGGAGAAGGCAGCAGTGTAAATCCTACTGAAACAAAAAGGAAGTAAAATCTCTCAAGAAGCAATTCATCTCTGCTAGAGAAGTTTCACGCTCAGTGGAAGGAGACCAGAATATTTGACTTGGAGGCTCAAAGGACTTCCAACCTGCTTACCATTCTTTTTCAGTGTGATGAGAAGAGTTTTCTAGAGCGTCTAAGCTTTCAAACCTGAATATAGTTTTTAAGATCAAGCAAGAAAGAGCATGCCTTTCAGCCAAAAAAATAAAAGTTCTACAAATTTCCTCAAGCTAAAATCAGTGTTGTCACCCAGCCTACAAATCTAACTCAGTCAATTAGAGTCCCACACTTCCTGCCAGACTGTTCAGTCAGGACCTTAACAAAAGGATACCGGCAGTGGAATATTCATGAACTCAGAGACTGGAAAAATCTGTTCTAATCTCAGTGCTGCCTCTAAGTCGCTATGACTATAGGCCATCACTATTAGTCTTGAGTCCTTAGTTTCCCTGTCTGTGAGAGGGGTGTGAGGGAATGGTTATCAAATGATTACAAACTTGTGACACAGTAGAAGCATTCTTGACCATCTTGCATGTAATCAGCTTGTGGGATAAATTTATACTCTCTACTAGCTCTAGAAAGAGTGTGGATGGATTCCTATAGCAAGCCAGAGCATTCCAAGAACATCCAAATACTCCAGCCCCATGCGTGGCTCTATACTGAATCCTGCTTGTTTATAATCCTATTTACACCAGTTGTGATTATGGCTATAATTACAGCCTTTAGTTTTCATTTTGCTCTAGTGAGTGGAAAAATAGGATTGTTTCTCAGAAATTAAGTTAAATGCTTAGATAAGTCACTACAATAAAATAAAGGTGAGATTCTAAAAGCTGTTGTTGAAATAGGTATGAGTAAGACAGTTACAAAAGTTTTGGTATAAAACATATAAAAATTCAGAAGATTACTTCACTCGGATGTCTTCACATGGGCCTTCAAGCTCTAGATCCACTTTCTTAATTTTTATTTGAAATAGTTTGACTCACAAGAAGTTGCAAAAATAGTACAGAATATTCCTATTACCCTTCACCCAATTCCCCAGTGATAATAACTTAGATAATTGTGGTACATTATCAAAACCAGGAAATTGGTGCAATCTTATTAAATCTAGACCCACTTTATAGTCCAAATTGTAAATAATGAAGGATGTATTATGGGTGTGGTAAATGCAATAAAGATGAAGTGGAACTCCAACCAACAAATCCATGGCCATGTAATCAAAAGATTATTCACATGTCAAAAAATTCTCAGAGCTAAAAATTTTATAGCAACTGATGGGTAACTTTTATGTTTAAAAAAAGATGTGATATTCATTTATTCAGCACTAAGAGGGAGAAATTTTAGAGTAGTTCACCTGATATGTGACTTATTGAAGGATGATAACAAACAACAACTGATTAATGGAGATTATATGCTGAAAAGTGAAATTAGGGATGAAACAGAAATCATACTACCCATGACAGAAACAAATGGATCTAACAATGAGGAAGATGGAGGACAATAAGAGATACGGGATCGATATTACAGCCAAAAATTATTAATACAGTAAATAAAGATACAGAGAAATTAGTTTTTACATTGAACAACCTGAGTTGATGTTATCAAAATTTTTAAAAAGTATTGAACTATACTGCAAAAATTAGGTTACTTCTTCTAAACAATGTAAAATTCTGTATTTTGTTAAATTAACATACATTTGCATATTTACCTTAAAATTGTGTGTGTGTACACATAATTTTTATAATCTAACTCTCTTTTTCGAATTGCAAATACTAGTCCCAATTGCATCAGATAAGAGGGGTCTTACTGTTGTGTAATATGATAATACAGAGTTCTCTGTGGGGGCTGGGAAAGAAAGAAGAAAAAAAAACAGAGTATATTATCTCAGAATTTTTCAGAAGGACCTTGGTCAGGAAAAGCAAAATCACCCACTTTGGACTTATGCTTGTCACTTAATGGTAACCTGACAGATTCCTCCCATAGAACTCAGTGGGATGTCCTTAGTTGGAAAAGACTATTTGAAACAGAAAAAAAGGATTAGTTTGGGGAAGTTGAGATTTGACTGTAAATAGGGTGATACATCAAACAACAAGTGCTTCTAGTCTTAGAAAAACAAGATGGCTCCCACAGGTCTCATCTATGAAACAGACAGAAGCTCAGGTGGGAAGAGTGCGGCAAACATCCCCGACATTATCGCTGGTAATCTGATTATCTTGACATAAAGAACTCTTTGCTGCTTTTACTGAAAATAGTTCTTCGGAAATAGTGCTGTTATTTTCCCACTTAAATTTCACTAAAGTTCCTTTTGAAGTACTAGTCCATCTAAGCCTGTGCTAAAAAGAAAAGAGCAAAAAAGAAAGAAGTTTTTGTTCAGGAAGGATAATGTTATAGGTTGAATTGTGTCCCCCCAAAAGATACTTTGAAGTCTTAACCCCCAGCACCTGTGAATGCAACCTTATTTGGATATAGGATCTTTGCAGATATAATCAAGATAATATGAGATCATTAGAGTGGGCCCTAATCCAATATGACTAATGTCCTTATAAGAAGAGAATCTCATGTGGATAGAGAGACACAGAGAAAGTAGATCGTGTGGAGATGGAGGTAGAGATAGGAGTGACACTGTCACAAGCTAAGGCGTACCCAGGAGCACCAAAAGCTGGAAGAGGCAAGGAAAGATCCTTTCCTAGAAGCTTCAGAAGGAGCATGGCCCTGCCAAAAACTTGATCTTGGACTTCTAGCCTCAAGATCTGTGAGACAAGAAATTCTGTTGTTTTAAACCACCTAGTTTATGGTACTTGGTTATGATAGCTCTAGGAAACTAATACAGGTAGTCTAGGCATGATGGTCACAATGGGCATCAGAGCTGGTAATTTTGGGAGTGAGGCGGGGGTAAACAAACAGCTTCCTTCTGGTGCTCTGTCTTCTGTATTCTTTGGGAAAATCATACTTCTTGTTTGATTAAAGAGAACGTTTCTCTCACGTGGGTTAAGACACTAGAATCTCCACAGGCAGTCATAGGTAGGGTAACCATACAATCCCATTTTCTGTAGACAGTTCTGGTTTACGTCTCAGTCCTGGGACGCAATTAACTAATAACGTAATTAACTGATACGTAAGCCCGATTAATAATGCCACCTTCGCTTTCAAAAGTATCCTATTTTGAATAATAAATTTTTTGGTCAACTACTTGTACGTCTAAGATAAAAGATTCTAGTAATCTAGTAATCTAATAATCAGAGTTTAGCATTATCCAGGCTTTGCCATCATCTCTCTACTTGGGGAAAAAAGAAAATGGCAACAGAGGAAGATTGAAAATATTGATATTTAAAAAAAAAGCCTCCACAAAATGTTTTGGCTCCATGTGTCTTCAACCAGTCTCCAACACATTCTATATCTCCACCTTTCATCTTGTACAGAAAGTGTAGATATGTGGAACAGTGACCCTGAGATCATCCAAGAGCTTCAGCTTTTCAATGAATGCGTACATATACCTACACATGAATATATACACATAAAGGCAGAAACCAGTTTCTCTTTCTGGAAAGTTAGGATACCAGGCATGAAGAAGACATCAAACATATACATAGGACTTAAAGACTATGAACATATAAAGTGCACACCCAGGTAACCACAAAACAGGTGCACTGCCAGCTCCCAGAGGCCATCTGTCGTGTCCCTCCCTGATCAAAATCAATCCCTTCCCCTAGAGGTAATCAATATCCTAACTTTTATAATAATTATTTTTTGGCTTTCATTTATGATTTTATTGCCTCTGAATGCTTTGCATCTCTAAGAAATATAGTTTAGTTTTGTCGTTTTCCCCCAAACTCTAAATATAGAGAATATCTTACTTCTTGTGTTCAACATTATGTCTGTGAGATCCCTGTTTGTTCTTGTATATAGCTATAGTTCATCCATCTTCATAACTGTAACATAATCCATCCTATGACTATAGCACTATGTTCATTCTACTAATGATGGTCATTCTACTAATGATAGACATTTCTTTTCCAATTTATGGCTATTAAGAACAGCCTGCCGCTATGAACATTCTTATACATCTAGCCTTGCGCTCATTTGCAGGAGTTTCTCTAGAAGTGGAATTAGTCATAGGGCATGCATATTTTCAACTTTACTAGATAGTGTCAGTAGCTCTGCTAATTTACACTTCTACCATCAGTGAATGAGAGTTACTCTTGTTCTAAGCATTACCAACGGTTGGTATCATTAGACTTTTTAGTATTTGCAAATGAAGTGGCTGTGTAGTATCTTGTTTTACACACAGGGAAAATGCCAACCCCATCTCCTTTAAAGAACTCACTGCCATGCCACAGCTTTGATAATGCCACAAATTCGATCACAACCACTTCCACCTCAGCTCAGGGAAAAATTCTAGTCTTAACTTCATTTGAACACCTTCAACTGCTATTTCCATACAATTTTTCTCTTTCTCTCTCTTTCTCTCCCTCTCTCAACTTCCATGATAGGCAGGCTGTTTCTAAACTATTTATGTTGGCTCCAACATGCTCTTCCTCATGATATTTCGTTCCAGAATTGACCCTCCGCTCACCCAGAGTCCCCGTGCTCCAGGCCCCTGCATCCTTTCTAGGCCCACGAGACAGGCCAAGGCAATAGCAATCTCCAAACCACCACTTGCTAAGGGAGGAAGTGACCTCACAGAAATTAAAGATCAAAGCCGGTAAGTGACTTATCAAGAGTCACAGAGCTTCAGAAGCCAAACAAGATTCCAGATCTTTCAACTTCCAAGCCAGTGCGTTTTCTACTATATGACATATGTGCAAATGATCGAAATTTATACATTTGGTGCCACCTGCATCCCACCGAATTCCAGACTGATGCTAAAATTTTCAGAATGAGAATGTGTCTCCAGAATTGAATTGAGTGTTTAAATACCACAGGACATCAAGGTAACTTGCTTTCATAGTAAGACTGGAACACTGATGTTGGCACTCTGACACAAGTGCTCAGCTCCAGCCTGCCCTTTGAGAAGGCACAGTGCACCCTTCCACACTGAGGCCTGTTTTTCAAAAGATCTAGTTGGCATTTCCATACATGTGTTTAAACTTCAAAGTAAAATTTGTTATTTTTCTTTTAGTGACTAATGTAACAGTTGCCTTTTTTATGCCATGAAACTGTTCCTGTTGAGGCCGCAAGATCAAGAAGAAAGAAAAAAAATAATCAGCAGGAAAGAAATTCCTCAAACAATGAACTCAAAGTTAGCATTGTTTAGATTAAAAACAAAACAAACAAGTAAAAGGGAAACAATAATTAAAAAGACGGAAACCAAAGCCTGGAATTAGAAAGAGCATTAGGTTTGTAGACTGAAAGCTCGGAGATGAATCCCAGGCATTAATTCCTGCACTTCCTGAGCAAGTCACTTGACCTCGTCCAGCTCTGGGTCCCCATCTGTCAAATGGGCACAAAGAATAGTGTTCACTTCAAGGAGCTGTTCTGTGGATTAAAGCGACAGGCCAGGTGAAGCACCTTTGGAGCTGCGGGGTCCTACACCCTTTAGGTCTGAAGGTAGCCTTACCGTCATCATCTACCTGAAGGATCGTATTCGGAACATCAAGAGCAGTTACTCTCCAAATTCCAAGAAAATGAAACAAGAAAAAAGTATGTAGTACGTACTAATTATTTCAGTCAGAAAATAAGAATTTAGTAGCAAAACAAAAGAAATGAAGAAAAAACTCTAAAAATGAGTCACCGAAAGAGACCGAGCGTCTCCAGAACTCTGGCCCCTCCACAGCTGAGTTGACAGCAGTACCCTAGGTGGTGTAGACTGGCATTGCCTGCTGACAAAGGGATATCACAACAATCTTTTGTGGTCACTTCTAGCTCAAGCATTCTGTGATCTACCATTTTATAAAACACAACATCACAAACGTATTTTGAGTTTATCACAAACATACTTTTTCCAGACATCGTGGAGAGGGTGGCTGGCCATAGAGTTCTGGAGCCAGCTTCTCCCGCGGCGGCCTGTGGGCTCGGGTAAGTCCTTCGACGTCTCTGGGCCTCCTGTCTCCATCGGCAAAGCGGAGATGGTGCCTGTACAGCCTAATGCACATGGTTATTGTGAGAATCCAGAGATCATGTGTGTGGAAGAGGTCTGTAAAATTGCAAAGCCACACATGAGTGTGATTGGGGGGAATTTTTATTTTTGTGTGTTTGCAAAAGTATCCAACTCCTCAGACTTAGATTCCCTGAAAGATTCCATGTGAAAGGGAACTGTCCTCCCTCTGTGTTGATGGTGAGGAAAGCATCACTTTTAATTACTCTTCGAATTTCAAGGCCTTTCTCATGATGAAAAATATCGCTATAGATTGCATTTGAGTAGCTTTATACTGCTGTATTTCTGCACCAAATAACTCTCAGGCTTTTATTAACTGTTCTACTGAGTCCTATTTATCAGAGAGGCAGGTGTATTACCTGATAATACAATAAGCTCTGGTGGATGTATGACTTGTTTTATTTTTTACGCCCATAATCACTTCCCAGAGCATAATAAAACAAAAGGCTTATTTCTCCCACCAACTCCCTTCAGTTTTTCCCTAGTAGTGGAGCTATAAATTACCAACCTTCAGAAATAACTGTTGCTATTTAATAAAAAATATAAAATATACTCTCATCTAACAAGGGACACGATAGATAAAAACAAAGTATTCTTTAAATTTGGTGACATGATGAAAGACGAGTGCAAGCATGTGGATGTTTTAAAGTTAGCAGTGGGCTAACCCAGGGGAACAGCTAAAAAAGCCCTCATTTAGATGTCATAAAGTGGATATTACACATCATTTCTCTAAAACGTAGTTGCAGGCATCTTATCTTACCTTCTTCAGAGCTGTGCAATTCCCCAAATTGTCAAAGTCGAGAGAAGAAGCACCTTATCGTTGGGATATAGAAGCATAAAAGTAAAAACGAGGGCAAACCTAAGCCATGTGAGGGTGCAGAGCCTGGTGTAACCGCGGGGGCACCAAACCTCCACCCCTGGACCCCCCCGGCCGCCTTGCTGTGCCCCCTCCTGCCCCACTCACCTCCCTGCTCTTCTGCCAGGGGTCTCATGCCTGCTACAGGCTGCACCCAGGTTGTTTCCCTACAAAAATCTCAATGCTGAGACTACAACCCAAACCAAATCGATTACAACCTCTGGGAGGGGGAACCAGGTATTGGTCATGGTCAAAGCTTCTCAGGTGATTCCAGTGTGCCCCCAAACTGAGCAGCAGTTCTCTAACCCTTCAATTCTCAAACTTCAGTGAGTACTCACATCACCTGGGCATGTAGTTAAAATGCAGGTTCTGATTCAGTGTGTCTGAGAACTGCTACTGTTTGCAGCCTCTGATTTTGAATATTTGATATTAAAAAGTAAAAATAATTTTAATACATCCTATTTAATAAATACCAGTCACGCTTAAGTCTCTGGGCTAAATTCTGTAAGTCAAAAATTCCTACCTAAATCCTTAAGTGCCTTGCTTTGGAGAAGCAAATATAGTCTACATAACTGAGATCTTATTAGAAGTGAAGAATCTCTATTGAGCAAGCAAAAAAAGCTAGACATAAAAGAATATATACTGTATAATTCCACTTTATGTGAAGTTCTAGGACAGGCAAAATTAATCTATCGCGACAGAAAGCAGATTAGCGATTGCCTGAGGAATGGGGGAATTGACTGTAAAGGGCATGAGGCACCTTTTTAGAGTAACGGAAATGTTCTCTACCTTGATTGCGGTGGTGCTGAAACAGGTGTACACATTTGTCAAAACTCATCAAACTTCACTTAAATATAGTGCATTTTTTGGTCTTAAATTATATCTGAAGAAATAAAAAAGAAAGAAATGCCCCATCTCCACTCCACCTTAGACCTACTGAATCAGAATCTTCATTTAAACTAAATGCCCAGGTGATGTGAGTACTCAATTGGAGTTTAAGATTCAAAGGATTAGAGAACAGGTGTTCAATTTGAGGGCACATTGGAATCTCCTGGGAAGCTTTGACCATGATGAATGCCTGGTTCCCACCCCCGGAAACTGGGATAGATTTGGTGTGGGGTGTAGTCTCAGCACTGAGATTTTTAAAAGCTAACCAGGTGATTCCAAAATTCAGCGAACTGTGAGAACCATTCACTTAGAGCAGCAGTTTTCGAAATGGGGTCCCCAGGCCAGCAACAGCTGCAGCATCCCCTGGGAACTGGTTGGAAATGCAAAATTTCAGGCTTCACTCCACACATACTGGATCAGAAACCTTGGGGTGGGGCCCAGTAATCTGCTTCCACAAACCCTTCAGAGGATTCTGATGCGTGCCAAAGTTTGAGAATGGATAATCTAGACCAGGAAGACGTTTTTTAAAAACAAATTCCTCGATCTCCAACTCCTCTCCATGAATCTGAGTCAGATCTCCTAGAAAGTCTCTGAAAATCCTCTGCAGTTGAAAAGCAATGCTGTGGGTCTTATAAAAGATCAGCTTGATTAAGATCTCAGAGTGTGACAACCAAATCATCACCATGTCTAGAGTCTCTCCTAATCACCAACCCAGTGTTTGCTGGAAGAGAGAGGAGGAAGAGAAATGGACAAGATACTGCAGTATTTTGAAATATTAACCAAGACTTTTTTAAAATCTCTATTTCCAAGTACACCTGG
The DNA here is from genome assembly GCF_057802395.1 of Ceratotherium simum simum. NCBI lineage: Eukaryota > Metazoa > Chordata > Mammalia > Perissodactyla > Rhinocerotidae > Ceratotherium > Ceratotherium simum. Next base: position 15,898,259 of record NC_141908.1, read on the forward strand.
CTCCCTTCTCCAACTTGAAGCACTCTGAACTTATACCTCAGGAAGTGGACAATGCTACAGAAAGTGGAGGAAGGAAAAGGGAGTTAGTTCTTTAGAATTTCGAAAGCCAAGCCCTTAAATGTAAACAAACAGAACTCAGAGCATAAATACTATCCAGATCAGAGAAGGGCTTAGAGCCCCAAAGACTAAATATAGGTTCCCCCGGGAGGGGAAAAAAAAGAGTCAAAAAAATAACCAACATGTATTTACCCAATTATGGGTCCCTGAGACATGGAGTTCCATGATCTGCCTTGATTAGCACCCGGGCAGGGCTGGAGTCTTGATAGAAACTCTACATAGGTTTAGAGGATCCACAATAGAGAGACTCTATGCCCGTTTCTCTGTGTAAGCTTCAGAGAGATGGGCAAGACACCAGAGTATAGTGACTATGTGTTGGGTCGGGGCAGATGTGGCTTAGAGAGCACCACTGAGTTTCCCAGGACCCAGCATGATGAGAGACAGCAGCTTGAATCTCATGTCAAATTCAAGGACGGTTGCCAGACTTGGGGGCCTTAAAGAAGAGTGTGAAAGAAGAGGCAGCAACAACCTATGTAACTGACAAACTCAAGACCCAACAGGACAGTGGACATCTCAGAAGACATCAGTGTGGGAAAATGCCAATGAGGACTCAAGGACCTCCTATAGACCTTAGATGCAGGGGGCATGCCCAAGTTGACTCAGATAAATTCTCTGCCACCTGGTAGAACAGGTGCTTATAATTTAAACTGTAAAATTACAGAAAAATTCAGAAAGTTCTAGAAAACTTGGGCTAATGAAGAAATTGAGCAATCACCTGCCCAATCTTGGGCACCCAAGATTGATTCCTTTTATATAATGAGTGACCCTGACTTCAAGGAAAGTGGATTTGTCTGCTTGTGAATAGAAGATAACATGTGAAAAGCCAATAGCAAGAAAATTTTGAAAAATAAAATCAAGAAAATAATGGAAGAGATATCACCAGGCAGTGGAAAATTTTCAAATGAATGGCAAGGTAACTGGTGAATGCTGAAAGGACTTTGTGAACTCTAAAGCAAAATAGAAATATTGGCTAGCATTCTAGGGCGAGGAATTGTGTAACAGTCCAAATAAGATGAGTACCAGGAACTAGCAAGTACACCAGCCCAGAAGAGGGGACTGAAAGGCTATTCCTTGGGACAAAGTCTCAAATGAAATAGTTGCAATGTTGAGTAGATTTAAAATTAGGTCCAATTAATATATATTGAGCTCCTACAAGTATTTAGCATATTTACAGCTTTTTGTCACACGGAAGAAACTTACTCATTATATTTTGCAAGACAGATTGAATTCTACCCAGGTGAATAGAGCAGTGACCATTGATTCTTATGCCACTTGCCAATAGGCATATTGTGTCTCCCCAGTTGGATTGTATGCTCTTCAAGAATAGTGACCATGTCTTCAAATTCTCTTCTTGCTGCACTGATTCATTCTTAAATATTGGGATATGGTTCCTAGATTTTGTCCTTGGTTGAACTAGAACTGCTGAAATTTAATAAACATGAAATATTATCTTTCCCTCTACTAATAGGTATTAAGCACCTACTCCGGGTCAAACGCTGGATAAGTTGTTTAACCGCAGCCAGCATTATTGAGTACGTATTCCTCAATGGGCTCTGTGCTGGGCTTCTAGAAGCTTTATGTGTCACTGATTTCTCATGTTTGTTCAATGTATAACTGGTTGTCCAAGGTAGAATCCTGAGAGTTATCTTAGCCCTCTCCTACTACCTCATTACACACTTAAAATTGGTCATCAAATCCCATCAATTTTGCTTCCTAAATATCTCAGCTTTGCATCACTGCCTTTTAGGCCTGTGCTGTCTTTTGTGTGGACATCTGCAGTGAACTTCTAGCTAGCAAGGCTCCCATTGGCTGCCCCTCCATCAGAGTGATTTTTTGAAATGCTTTACTAATCATGTCATACCATCACTTGAAATGCTTCCATCATTCCCTATAATCTGCAGAAGGAAATCCAAACTGCTTAGCCTGCTAGTCAAGGTCCTTCAAGTTCCGCAAACTCAATGAAAACAAGAGGTTGTGACCACATTATTTCCTGGTGCAATCTCCGGCACATAGTCGGTGTTCAATTAATATCTGGTAGTGTTGTTTTCCTTGATCCTCCCCTGCCTGCTTTTCAAACTCTCTCCTGGCTCACTTTGAATCTTTTATTCTGCGCTTCAACCATACAGTAGTCTTTGCAGGCCCCAAACACGACACTTGAACAGCTGTGCACATTCAGTTCCCTCTGCCTAGAATGCTCATCCTTCCAGGAGAAACCTTAAATTCTACGAGTTGACTGAAAGTTAGTCTCAAGACTGAATTTTTATCACCTGGTTTCTAAAAAGGGTTGGCTTTGCTCTAATCCATTCAGGAAAAGTTGACAGCCTCCTTCACCTGTTGCCACAGAATGGCTTCTAGAGGCTTGTTCTTCCATCAGAGCCCTGCGTGTCTCTCATCTGCCACCTCCGCATTCTGTGTCACACCAGGGTGGCAGAGAGCAGTACCGTCCACTCCCTTTAAGGTAGGAAGACTCCCTGTCACATTTGGGTGGGGGTTACGCAATGCTGAGGAGACAGTGAGTGAGAGAAGGCAACCTTGCACAATATCAAGCCATCATCACCCACAGGAAGTAGAGGACAGAGGGTGAGATTAGAAGAGCAGCTCTTCACTTTCACTCAAGGAATGGCAGTAAAAACGTAAGCACGTTTTGGTAATCAAGATCTTTGTGTATAACAAAAATGATGGTGTAATTATAAAAACTATTATAAGGAAACAAATACTGTTCCTCCTCTATATGTGTGTGTATTTTAGAGCAATGTAATTCCCAGTTGTAGTCCAAGTAAATAAATATAATCATAAGAATATGATACTTACTAATATTTATTGAGCTCTTACTATGTACCAGAAGGTACTCTAAGGGATTTCCTCTTATTAAATTACTTAATCCTCTGAACAATTTTAAGAAGTATACACAATTGTTATACTCATTTTACAGAGCAGTTAAGGAAATTTCCCAAGTTCACACAGCTAACAAATGGCAGAGTCAGAATGTGAACTCAGTCAATCTGGTTCCAGGGCCTCAAACATCGTGTAACACGTCACAAATGTGGGAGAGTCTACTTCACTTTGTTATCATCTTAGTCACATTATCCTAAAAGAAACTTAAAATCTGCTTGTATTGTTCAAGTATCAGGCATAATTTCACCATTATGAATTTCTAACGCATTTACCCATAGAGCAATCAGAATTTTAATAAAAATTATTCCCATTCATTGTAATATGACATATTACTAACCATGACATATCACCAACACAGCATTTTTAAAAATGAATGTTTTGGTCCCAAAGTAGTAAAAAGTATTTCACTTATGCCTGTATTTGAGGAAGATACTAAAAACACTTAAAAACTGGCAGGCAAGGGCGGTGACCAGAGAGAAGAGATGCCTGCAGGCATCCAGAACAACCATTCTGGAACATGTTGGCCGGACGTCGTCCAGCTTTGAAAAGTTATACCAACACTTAAACCTCACATACACATTGTTGAAACCGAACATGTAATCAGCACCCTGTTATTTGATCAGAATGGAACCCTTTTGAAGGTAAACATTAAAACTTGTTTTTGCATTTGGCCCTAAAGAGAGACATTTCTGGGTTATTGGAAGCTTTTTCAACTAGATGGATAAATGAATAGAGTCATTTGAGTCTAAAATGTAAGCACAAAGAACATGTGCCAGTCATCATGCCAAGCCCTCATAATCCATCCCCAAACTAATCAGCTTATCTGGGCAACCACTTCCTGAAAAAATAAAGCAGCCAGTAAATTCAGTCACTACTTTTGGGTAACAGCAAAGTCATGAATGGTGATATAAAGCTCTGAGTACCACAAGTTCTAGTATCCGATATTCTCTCCCACCCCTCCCCTCACACACACCTTATGTCTCAGTCCCTTTGGCTTCAGAGAATACTTGGATATTCTAGCATTTGCTCACTCATTCAGTCAGTTTTCTACATGCCAGCACATTTTTCCCAAATCCACTTATCAAAAATCCCATCCATTCTTCAAGATACTTTTCAAATCTGAACTTTTTCAAGAAGTCCTTCATGATTAGATGTCAGAAATGCTCTCGCCCTCATTTGAGTATTCTTCTCTTAAGTCACTCATTTCACATTGCTTTATAGTGTCAGTATTTGTGAACTGAACAAGAAATCTCCCCAGCCAGACTGTAGGCACCAAGAAGTCAAAGAAAACATTATCTATGCCTTTTATTGTCACACTGAAAGGCCTTAGTCATTCTTTTTTTTTTTTTAATAATTTTATTTATTTATTTTTCCCCCAAAGCCCCAGTAGATAGTTGTATGTCATAGCTGCACATCCTTCTAGTTGCTATATGTAGGACGCGGCCTCAGCATGGCCGGAGAAGTGGTGCGTCGGTGCACGCCCGGGATCCGAACCCCGGCCGCCAGCAGCGGAGCGAACGCACTTAACCGTTAAGTCACGGGGCCGGCCCGGCCTTAGTCATTCTATTTTGAAAGACTGAATGAATTCTCCTAAAGTGGAGAGTAGTGACTATTGATTCTTATGCCACTTGAAAAGAGTGTATTCTGTCACCCCAACTAGATTGGGCATTCTCCAAGAATAGTGACCAGGTCTTCAATTTCTCTTCTAGCCCTCACTCCACACACAAACCACACACACAAAGTGCCTAGGTTAGGTCTCTACATAAAGAAGTGGCACTCACTGACCTCGAACAATAAACAAGAAATCTGTTTCATAACTTTGTCACAAGGGAAAAACTTGCCTTCAGAGATCAAACATGTTAGGTAAGATTGAAAATGCACACATTCTTCTGTGATGTTAATTTTAAAAAGTTTCAGGCATCACATTTCTGTATGTCGACCATTGCAGAAAGTAGCATTGGTGATTTTTTTGAAAACTATAAAAATATTCCACCATCTGCCACGAATATAAAAAGTGATGTGTATTTTTTCAATTTCCCAGGAGCCTGAGTAAAAACAATAAAATGGGAAACAATCGGAAAATTTACAATTGGAATACATACTTAGATTCAGTATAACTGAAAAGAAGTTTACAAAAAAGGCTCAGTTCATGGTAGACTAAAGCCAATCAAAAATCAGAGCTGGAATTAATAATAACTCTTGTCATTCTGAAAGTTTCATTGGCACTATTCAAGGTATTGAATAGTTATGGTACTATGGTAGTATATGGTACTAGGGTATTGAATAGTACTGTGAAGTACTATGAAGACAGTACTATATTGGCTGGTTTTATCTTTACAGTATTCTTCAGGGAAATAGAGAATAAGAACCACAGAATAAAATACCAACTAAAACGATTAACCAAGTAAGTTGAGAACAAGAGCCCTAGCCTGGAACTAAGTGTCTGTGTTCACATACTGTTGTCTCCACTCATTATGTAACTGTGAGAAAAGCACTTTACCTCACTGAACCTCAGCCTCCTCATCTCTAAAACAGGAATGTTAACACATTCTACTTTCCTTACAGTTTGCTTTTACGATTAAATAAAATAATAATTGAGAAATCACACTGCAAACTATAAAATATTGTAAAAATGTAAGACATTAGAATTAAAAAATAGCAAATACAAATAATGAGAATTGCAACCACATTCTCTAAGCAAAAGAAAATGTCTTATTTGTTCTGACAAAGCATTTTCTCCTCTTGAATGTATATGGAGAGTCTTAAATCGTATTAAAAATTAAATCATGTTTGGGTTGACAATAACTTACATAATTTAATGGAATGAAATTAGTTGAAACCGGGACTGTACTGGAAAATCATGGCCATAGGTGGGTATGTGTAGACATGGAGAAGATGGAGTCTAGAGAGAGAATGGAGGCACTCTAGTACTGTCTTTACATGTTTGTCAGTAGATACCGCTCAAGTCTCATTCCTTCCATGAAGGTTCTCCAGCTGCCTCCAGAGTCACCACACCACTCTTCCCCTCTGAAGGCACTGCCCTTCTCATTACATGTGCTCTTCCCTGCTATTGCTCAGTTGTGCCTCCTCGAATTACACTGTACCATCCTTTTGAGCCAGGGCTGTGGCTTGTCCTTCTTCATGACGCATAGCACTGACAGAGGGCTGGGAACAGAGTCCATGCTTGGTAGGCACTTGTTGATTAATACATCATTTTATACAAAGCTGTATCTATTCTCCTAACAGCCTGGCTCTATGTCTCCACAGAGAAGAAATCAAGAGGGAAAAAGGCTTGATTTGTGGAAGGATCAAACAAAGAAAACTGATGACTGCATAATTTGCTTCCTCTGTGTTACCTTTTCCGTGGAAGTCTTTAACAATCAATCAGTCATTAATCCCCCCGCCAGTTCTCAGAGCACAATCTCACCAGGAGATCCAGCAAGCCAGGGCTGGTGGCCGGCGAGCCAGGTCCTCATTTCTGTCACTACTACCTGTGGGCAAGCGGTTTCTCACCTCTCCCAGACCTTGGAGCCCCACCTGTAAAATAAAGCAGTTGGATCAGATAGTTTCCGGGAATCCCTTGCCATTCTAAACTCAATAAAGTAGGGCATTGAAAGAGGTGGCTTACTGGATCCTAGCTGTTGATTCAGTAAATACGCTTGGATCATGAGAAGCAACTGGATTAAGTGGTAAATGGTGGCAGATCTTGGTGGAAACCCAAAAAAGAGATTTTGCTTCCAACTGCGGCCGCCTTTTCTTTCCAAAAACGTGACTGTGGTTGGGAATCAGGCAGTCAGAGAAGCACAGATGACTGCACAGTTCTCTCATTACAGAAGGAGAAAACAGAGCCCTGGATGCTTGCAAATTATACACGCATAGTAATAGGTTTCATGAAAAACAAAAATTACATCAAATTGCTCTTCAAAAAGAAATTCACCTTTATGAACGAATACCACCTGGGGTATTCTCGGAGTTCAGGGAAGGGCAGAATTGAGGTTACATTTGCAAAATCTCCCACCAATGCATAAATGAGTTAGGCTATAAATGAACACTAGATTTGCTTCAACCCTAAGAGCTCCTATAAAGCATAAAAGCTTTTAACTCCCTGTGAATAATACTTTCCCATAAAAATCTGTCTTCCTGAGTTCTACTTCTATAATTTCTGTATCTATAATTTGAGGCCTTGTTGTTATTTTAAGATACAGTGAAAAGTAGTTTCAAAGAAATAGTTCTTACCAGCACATCTGCTTGCTGAGACAGTTAACTACCATCGTGTTTTCTCAACAAAATGTCCTCCAATTATCCAGTTATCAATCACAGATTCAACTTAATTCCTGCTTATCACTTCTCTCTCCCTTCTACCATCCAATTCCCATCCATCCTTCAAGGCCCAGATGTGGGAAGCATATGCCCTGCTTACTCCAGGCCACAATGATCTCTCCTTCTCCAGCTCATTCAGTGAGGCTGTACCAAATAACTTAGCACTTGACTGTATATTTGGAATTCTATTACTCTCTAATGATTTCATAAAACTTAACAGAAGTTGCTTCAACTAGATTATGATTTCTTTGAGACTTTAAAAATATGACTTCTTATATATGAACACATGGTAGACACTTAATGATATCTGTGGAAGAAAAGAAAGAGAGAAAAAGAGAAGGAGAGAGATAACCAACAAATGCTTGTTGCTTGACTGATTATATTGATACCTTGAGAGGGGTGCACAAATAAAGAAATTCCTTGGATAAAATGACAGCTGGACCCTGAAGAGACATGGTGTGATATAGCATTTAAGAGTGAGGGCCGCAGAGTCAGAATCCCTGGGTTTGAGTTCTGACTGCCCACCGTCCTAACAGTCTTATCAGCTTTGTGCCTCAGTTTCTGTAAACCGGGATAAGAGCTGTACATACTCCACAGGGTGTTGTGAAGATTAAATAAGCTGACACGTGCGAAGTACTGAGTTAGCATATGCCTATTATGTAGTAAGCATTCCATAAGTACTATTATTATTACCATTTTGTTTGGGGTTAATAGCAATTCTCCTGGTGATATGGGACACGCATCAGTTGTTTTGCTATAGGCAGACCAACGGACAAATAAGAAACAAAACAGAAACAGACTAGGTATATAGCTAAAAAGAAAGAAAAAAAAAATGATACAATTAGTGGGTTTTGAAATTAGCACAGGAACTGCTTGAAGAATGAGTTTGGCGCATTAGAAAGAGACCCACGGAGGCAGTATTTCTGGGTGTGGAAAAAAAGAGATTGATAAGCGAGCTTAGTGTCCAAGGACTGTGTGAAAGGGAAGGACCTTAGAGAGTCATCATAGTTGACCTGAACTAAGCTAAGAAGGAAAGCTAATTATCTCTTTCAAGCCAAACAGCTATGCTCTGTATCTGCATTGATGAACTGTACCAAAGATGCATTAGTCAGGATATACTAGGTTATGTTACAGCAACAAACATCCTCTAAATCTTAATGACTTAAAACAGCAAAGCTTTATATGTCTCTCATACTACATGTCTACAATGGTCAGCAGGTGGCAGAGGACTTTGCTCATCATAATTACTGGGGACTCAGGCTGCCAGAAGCTACAACACTATCTGATACCACCGTCTCAAACAATGCTTCATGACTTTCCACAACAAAAAAAGAATAGAGGCTTGTGCACCATCGCTTAAAGGCTTCCGTACATGAGTAGCACATTATTCTCACTCACATTTCATTGACCATTGCAAGTTACATGCCCATGCCTAATTTCAAGGAGTTATGTACTCAAGAGGAAAGAAGTAGAAATTTGGATGAGCCCTAGAAAAGTCTAGTACTAGTAAAGCATGTGCTGTAGATTCCTCACACTCGGAATAGCTGAGCAGCTGAGTGGTAATATAATGTAATGTAATGTAATGCAATGCAATGCAATGCAATACAATAACATAACATAACAACATAACATAACATAAGATAATATAACACAATACAATATCAGCCACTTTTATTGAGTACCAGTACATGCCAGACACAGACACCTTGGTGCTCAATAAATGGTGGCTATCATCATCGTCATCATTATTCTAATTCTAAGCACAACCCTACAAGGTAATATTATCTCCACTCCACAGATAAAGAAAACTGAGACTCAAAGACATTAAGAAACTTACCCAAGGCCATATAGACTACAAGATATTGATCCCCTATCTGTCTCTCTATTAGAGCATTCTATCTCCTCTAAAAATCTTTAGTGTGGTTCCAGCCTATCTTTCCAAGGATATTTTTCACTTGTCCCTGTGTTGCAACTCACAATTTAACCAAACTACCCTGTTTTTTTGGTTTTTTTTGTAAAGAAGTTCAGCTCTGTGCTACGATCTGCCAATCCTCTTCTTTTTGCTGAGGAAGACAGGCCCTGGGCTAACATCCATGCCCATCTTCCTCTACTTTATGTGGGATGCCACCACAGCATGGCTTGACAGGCAGTGCGTCGGTGTGCGCCCAGGATCCGAACCGGGGAACCCCAGGCTGCTGCAGCAGAGTGCACGCACTTAATCGCTTGCGCCACTGGGCTGGCCCCTAACCAAACTACCCTCTTATTCTTCACAATGCCCCTCTTTATGCTTCTGAACACATTATTCCCTGCACTTGGAAAGACCTCTTCCTCCTTTTCATACATCTAAGCCGCACCAATTTTTCAAAGTGTGCTCGAGAAACCACTTCTCCCATGAAACTTTTCCCCATCCCCTCCAACAAATTTTTTTCATTCTTCTGAATTTCTATAATTTCTCATTGCTGCCTGTGTCAGTGTCGTATTTATGTCTTATTTCTCCCACCTCACTGTGAGCTCCACAAAGGCAGGACTTACATCTGCGTCTTCTGAATGTGTGTGAATCTTACTGCACAGACAGGGGTGCAGGTATGCCATGGAACCTTATCTCCTTGAAATTATACGATGTCTGATTCTGACGCTTCCCCCTATCCTCATGGCTGCTCTGGTAGAAAGTTCAATAGTGGTCATTATTCAGACCCTTTCTCCAGAGAGCCCTGTGAATGTCCCAAGTATGAGGAAAACATTCTCAGAAGGCCTCTGGTTTGGGTTCTCAGGAGTCACTGCGACATGCACGTGGTCCCTTACAGCCCAGCTCTGTCCAGGGCAGGTATCTGGGAGTCCTAAACCTGTCCTTACAGAAGATGGACCAAGCAACCATCCACTTCCAACTCCCTCCACCCACACTCAACACCAAGCTCCTGTCTCCCCTCCAGGTTACTGAGAGAGAGGTGACAACAGGAACCAAAGGCAGTGCAGACCTCCCTAGTACTTGGTGAAATCTCTGTTGTACTGCTTTGCTCGCTTTCACCTCCCCCATCCCCAACATAATTCCCTTGCTCCAGCTTTCTGAATAGCAAACCTGAGGAAAAAAACTCTGCAGGTAACTTCCACTGTCTGCCCTGCAACCAAACCCGCAGTAAGGTATAGTAGGTCAAAATACTGTCTACTCCTTTGAATGTGGACAACAAAATACATAAAAACAAAATTTCAATAAGTTTTGACACGACCTTATAGACTTCTGTGTGTTGATCTGCAAAAAGGAGGCTTTCTCCACTTGATTAAAGGCATGGATGATGGGAAGATAATCCAGGAAATGCAGCAGAACTATTTAATTAAATGAACCAGTATGAAAGCTATTGATACATTTACTAATGGAGCTGGCAATGTTATCATGTGCAGTTCTGTGCAACAACACTGGTGACTGGCCTATAGTCAAACAGAAATTTAAAATGGCAGCATCCTATTTAATGGGGCCCAATAAATAAAAGTGAGTTTTGAGGGGTTGTTTAAAAATATGACTGAAATAAATAAATGTTGACAGTTGCTTCAATAAAATCCATATTGACTTGTTTCGTTTAAAATAAAACCTTTGACATATGGGTTCAAATATATAACGTATTTGCTATTAACTCCGCATTTCCAAGGATGTTCCATTTTGATATTTTCTTGGCCTGGAGTGCATGGACTTAAAGAGATGTGGGAAACTCCCAGAATTTTATGTAAATTTATATATTTGCCATATGTGCATATATTTCTGAGGAAGGAGTCCATGAAATCCATCAGATTATCACAAGAGTGTGTAGTCCACAAAAGACAATGTCCAACACATACTTCTAAACCCCCTTGCCATTTGTTCCTATTCCCTAGGTTAAGTTAAAAAAACAAATCATAAAATTACCAAGCAGCCTGAAAATTGACACATGATTTTGAAGCGTTCCATTTAAGAATCACCTGTAACGACACTGTGCCTTATTTTGCAACCTTAGTCCAAATGAGAATTCCGAATCACTGGAGTTATATAAAATGAAGCGTAGTATAGAATTCTAAGTAAGAGCTGTCGCGGGCCAGCCCCGTGGCTTAGCGGTTAAGTGCGCGCGCTCCGCTGCTGGCGGCCCGGTTCGGATCCCGGGCGCGCACCGATGCACTGCTTCTCCGGCCATGCTGAGGTCGCGTCCCACATACAGCAACTAGAAGGATGTGCAGCTATGACATACAACTATCTACTGGGGCTTTGGGGGAAAAAATAAATAAATAAATAAAATTATTAAAAAAAAAAAAAAGAGCTGCCGCAGTATGAGAGAGGGCGGCATAAAGAAGCCTTAAACTCGAATGGATGTGAAAACCCTGCAAGTTAAGGTCACTTCACTCCTGTAAATAACAGGAAATTCTTCAGAGAGAAAGGAGAAATAAAAGACCACCAGCTACTAGTAAGCTTATTGTATGGTTGATAGAGTAATCTCCATCAGAAACAAAATTGAGGTGATGTGAAAGGTTGACAAAATGTTTACACCTCATCAAAGAAAGAAAGTTGAAGGCTGGTGGTTAAATGGAGCTTGTTTCTAATAAAGGAACCATTCATCCCTCGATGGGAATGGTGAAAGTGGGAGCAGGCCCTTTCTTAGAGTCATCTGACTCCCACTCTTTGCTTTAAAGGGGGCACATAACTTCTTGGGTCCTGGTCTCTACAATCCTTAGAGCAGTGATCCTGAGTTTATTTTCTGCAGGAACACATATGATGAAGAATGTTAGTGTAACCTTCCTGAGTACAGGCATAGTGATAGTAGTGGCTAATACATTATCTTGTGGAATCCTCATGAGAACCAAGAGGATACCACTATGGTACCATTTTATAGATGAGGAAGGTGAGGCAGAAATGTTAACTAATTTGCCCAAGGTTAAGTGGTAGGGATAGAATTTGAACTAAGGCAGACTGTTTACTGAGTAAACACTCTCAACTACTACTCAAGCCTGCTTCCTATACTTGTCCCATTCAGTGCTACATTCCCAACACCAAGTACAGTGATTTTCAAGTGTCCAAATATTTGTCAAATCAATGGGAGAGTCTTATATATGGTTTTGCTGGCACATTAGCTCTACCTCCACCCATTTTCCTTCTATCTAAGGAGACACATCAGCATATGAGAGGGTGATTCTTCTAAGAAAAAACATGAGTTTGCATATACTAATTTAGGTGTGTTCTTAAACTTGGATACTCTCATATTCTACCAATTATTAGTAACCAGCACATTATAACACCATAGTTGAGAGAATGGAGGCTAGTTGCTCCATGTAGTGACACCCCAGAACAGGCTACTAGGAAAGGATCGAGCAGAGATGATGTAACAGAATCTGCTGGTTCTCCAACAGCATCCCTTCTCCCTTTCTCCCAAGTCACAGGACATGGGGCCCATGGCTGCCCACTCAGGTCTACATTTCCAGGCCTCCCTTGCACCAGGCGTGGCTGCACAACTAATGTCTTACTGGTGAAACATGAGCAGAGGTGTGATGTGCCACTTTCAGGCCTGGTCCTTGAAACCCGGCAGGTGTGCTCCTCCACACTGCCACCTCAATGCAAGCTAAAGACCCAAGCTCAGGCAGCTAAAGAGGACAATGCCTTCCAGCCTTGCTACTCTCAGACCTTACCAGAAACGCAGAACCTTGGGCCCCATCCCAGAATCAGAAACTTCATTTAACAAGCTCCCTCACTGATCCATCTGCATGTTGAAGTGTGAGGAGCACTGAACTCTCTTTTGGTCAGAGAAGGCAGACGAAAAGAAGCCCGTGGACTCCTTCTTAGAATGATCTCTGCAACAGAGCTGCCCGGCACCCTGGCACATCCACCTCAAACTGTCCTGTCAGAAAAATCAACTTCTATCTTTTTTAAGCCACTGAATTCCTATTAAGTCTATGAGATCAGCCAAGCCCTACCCTTACTAACACAGGGAGGAAATAGAATACTCGATGAAGTTCTTTTCTAGAGATCAACAGTGAAGACCTTTGAGGGAAGTATAGGGACAAATGCCAATGAAACCTCAATCCTTTACTTCTGACCACGCATTTGAAGGACATTATTATAAGCGTGTCTTTTTTATTTATTTAAAATTTTAATTTTGAAATAAATTTAGACTTAGAGAAAGTTTGCAAAAATAGTATGTAAAGCGCCCATATAGTCTTCACCTACCTTCCCCTAACACTAACACTTTACAACGTACAATTATTGACACCAGGAAATTAACATTCTTACAATACTATTAACCAAATTTACAGACTTTATTTAAATGTTACCAGTTTTCACCAAATTTTCACCACTAGTCTATTTCTATTTTGGGATCCAATTCAGGATCCTGCCTTGCATTTACTTGTCATGTCTCCTTAGTCTCTTCCTATTTGTGACAGTCCCTCAGTCTCTCTTTTACTTTCATAATTTTGGTACTTTTGAAGAGTACTGCTCAAGTATTTTGTAGAAGGTATCTCGCTTTGTGTTGTCTGATGTTTTCTCATATTAGATTGAAGTTGCATGTTTTTGACAAGAACACTACAGAAGTGATGTTGTGTATAAGCATGTCTTTTATTGTACAACCCAGATGTCAGGCAGGGTTCCTTACCCCTTTCAGATCTGGTTAAGATTGACTCAAATCTCAATTCTAAGACTTAATGGAAACCCAGAACTTTCTCTTTTGCTTCTGCAAATTCCTGGGGATATCTTCTCCCTGTTTTTCTCAGTCTTTGAGTGCCTGAGTCGCTGCACACTGCCTTGGTTTCATCCCATATCAATCTAGATGTAAAGCCCAGATGCCTCTCCCCACCATTTGCCAATAAAAAGTCACCTTTCTCCATGGATCCCATCGGTTTAAAAACATTATTGAAGATTTGGGACATTACACAGAGAAGTTCTATATGGCCTTAGTCACCTCCCTGGATTCCTTCTACACTTCCTCCGTTACCTTCCCCTGGTGGAACAGAGAACAGTCTCAGCCCAGGGAGAGAGGACAGAGAGGAAGGAATAAAATATCAGAATATCAGGGAAGAGAAATCCACTAGCTAAGGTTTGGAAATTACTTCATCATTATCAAACAACAAAGGCATTTCTACTGTTTTCCCATAGTCTATATTCTGCAGTCTCAGACTCCCTTCCCTCATCAGCCTCCTTATGTCCAAGGAGCTGTGGCATATCTTACCCCAAATTAATGTGTGGACACAGTCATTCGACCACATTTTATTATGCATCTACTACGTGCAGGCAGTTTCCTAGGCACAGAGGATACCGGGGTCAGAAGACATGAATTCTGACCTCAAGGAGCTGAATATCTATTGGGGAAACTAGCTCAGAAATCAATGTCTATGAAATGCTGTGGTTACAGTGGATCACAGTCTACACCAGGTGCAGAGTGGGTGCAGGGAGCTGCTTCTTGGAGCCCTGGGGGTTGTCACTCAGGCTGACACTTGAGGCAGGTGAGGGCAATCAGGAGAGCATTCCAAAGCCTACAGCCGATGTGTACAAGGTTGAAGAGCACGTCTCCTCAGGACCAACTAGTAATATTCAAGTGTGTATGGTGGGAGAAGGAGAAGATGGAGAGGAAGAGGCTTGAGAAATGAAGTTGGGCAAGTGGGCAGGACCAGAACTACTAAAGACATTTACACATACAAAGGATTAAACTTAATCTAGATGTTCATGCTTTTGTATGCCATGGATCCCTTTGAAAATCTGATGAAATCTGCGGACACCTTTTCAGAAAAATATTTTTATATGTGTAAAATACAGTGCGTAAGATTACAAAGGAACCCAATTGTATTACAATACAATTCTATTCTGGTCAAACCTCGGGTTAAGAACACCTGAAGGTGATGAAGTACTAGAAAACAGGGAGGTGACATGATCTGATTTTCATTCCAGAAAAAGCACTCGAAAGCTAGGTAGAGGGGGGTTGGACGGAGATGAGATTAGAAGTCGAAGAACCAGTCTGGCAGTTGTCAGAGTAACCCAAGTGAGAAGGTCTTGGTGAAAAGAAGGTCATTATTATTCTTATTATTATTTATTACACGGTCCTTCTAAAGCAGTGGTTCTTACCTCTAAAAAGCCCAGCAACTTCATTAATACTAAATATTTTGTAAAACCCCTTTTACCATCCCGAGACAAAATTTAATGATAATATAACCTACCCACACATCTTTCATACACCTTTAGGAAAAATATTTAAAAAGTAACTTTGAGTAAGATCATATGTATTTACTGCTCAGGCACAACCAGACTAGAAGATGTAATGAAGTAGTCAGCACCCATACCCAGAATCACTGTGAGGGTGACAGCTCCAAATGCTGACTGATACAAAGGTGCTAAGTTAACAACTTAAATTCCTCAATGACCATCGCCATTGTAAGGTGAGTTATCCAAAACATTGAACAACTAAATTCCAAAACAAGGCAAAATGCAATCTTTTGTCCACATACACAGCAGTTACATTCCTGGAAAAGTCAGTGTCTATTTCGTGTTCATAAGCATAATGAAGTTAGGTTCCAGGTTCAAGTTATGGTAACCAGATTTTTCATCTATATGAATGATGCGTGGGGCATCTGAAAGACTCGTGGGATGGGGACCAATTGATTGATGTGCATCACTGCCCCATGCATTGCAGGATGTTTCACATCCCTGGCCCTAGTCACTTTCACTGTGAAGTCTGAAAATATGCCCCAACAAAGTTGTGAAATACTACATTGGACAACACCACTCTTATTGAGAATCATTAGTATAAAGTAGTCAGGATCTAAAATAGCAAGCTAGCCCTGGACACCTCTGTGTATGTGTGTTGGGAGAGGAAGAGGAAGAATGGAATGGAATGTGGAGAACAAAAGAAACTACCCATTACATAATATTCTGAGGCCCAAAGAGGGAAAGGTTGAAAATATTTATAAAAGCCCCCAGGTCTGGAAAAACTCTCTCTTCTGTCCATGTCCAGATTTGGTTAGCACCTGAGGCTTCAAAAAAACCAAAAAGACAAGAGTGCTCCACCAGCCTCTTCAACTGCACCAAAGCCGGAAGTTAGCCTTTGACCCCTGAAGCCATTCACTAATGACCTGCAGCATAAGATTGGATGGCTTTTCTCATTAGTGCATGACTACATTGCAAATGTTATTGCCAGCCAGCTGATTATAAAAGCATAAAGAAAAAGTAATTAGCACAATCATTTTACATAGAGTAAATTTTAGTGCAGCCAGTTTGTCAGAGATGCAATTTCATGGGATCACAGCCATGCATTAATGGAGTTATGGGAAACTGTTAATTTGTTACTCGAAAGGAAGTCCTTATCTCTGGCCAGTTAGCTCAGTTACTTAGTGCCTGATGCTAAGGAGGAGGCCAAGGGCATGGGTTTGCCTCCTCTGCTGTCCAGTTTGACTTTGTAATGTTGCACAACTGCTGACTAGCACTCTCAACCAGCCAATTCGTGTGGGAGGCTGTTCATTGCAAGCAGAATAATTTCCAGGGTTCCATGAGCATAGATGACTCAGGAAAATTTTGCTGGGATAATTTAAATTCAAAACGCATGTTCAAAAAGAGCAATATGAGTGCAACTTGTGGTGATGGAACTGTTCTGTGTTTTGGCTGTGGCAGTGGATACACAAACCTATCCTTATGATAAAATTCTATAGAGATAAATACACACACACACACACACACATAAATGAGTACAAGTAACACTGGGGAACTCAATAAAATTGGTGGATTGTATCAAAGTCAATACCTTGATTGTGATATTGTACTCAAGTTTTTTGCATAATATTACATTAAAGGGAAACTGGGTAAAGGGTACAGAGGATCTCTCTGTATTATTTATTACGACTGCCTGTGAATCTACAATTACTCCAGTAAAACTTTTTATTAAAAATGCACATATGGTTGGTGATGGCTAAGTAGAAATAAACCTTGTATTCCCAAGACAAGTCCTAACTCAGGAAAACTTTCAATGGTTCCTGAACACTACATCTTAGCACTCTAGGAAGACAGTTCCTTTGATTTGGGAACCAGTCACCTGTTCTGTTTCAAAGAATGGAAGCCATATTCAAACTTGCCCTTCTCTAATCCCGTCATTTTGGTTCATATTAGATATCATTACAGTCTCATGACTGAGTTAATGGTGAAGCCCTAGTATTTAGATTGTCATGCAAAGAAAAAATAGGAACTAATATTTTTTTTAGCTTCTTTTAAATATCAGTCATCCAAAACATATAATCATATCAAATCCTCATCTGAAAATGGAGCTACTTCTCAATGCAATTTTATGAGCTAGCCAAATAAAATATATCTGAGTGACATATTTCATTCTGATAAATAATTACATATGAGACTTGGGATCACTTTGGAAAGGGCAACAAAATGCACTTGTAGAGTTCCATTTTAGAAAACTCTCAGAAGAAAGCCAATAATCATACGTCTAGGATGGTTGTGATTCTCAGCTAAGTCTGTGCCATGAGCTCTTCTGTGTAGAAAGGGTTCCCTGAGCAATTATGTTAAGGGAATGCCACATTCCATACCCATCCCCCCACCTCTATAGTGGGTTGAATAGTGTTCCCTCAGAATTCATGTCCACCTGGAACTTCAGAATGTGATCTTATTTGCAAATAGAGTCTTAGCAGATGTAAGTACTTAAGCTAAAATGAGATCATGCTTGATTAGAGTGGACCCTAGATGCAATGACTAGTGTTCTGATAAGAAGTGGACACAGAGACACATATTGGGAAGAAGGCCGTGTAATGAGAGATGCAAAGACTGGAGTGACGCAGCTACAAGCCAAGGAACACAAAAGACTGCCAGAAACCACCAGAGCTAGGAGAGAGGCATGGAACAGATTCTCCCGCAGAGCTTCCAGAAGGAACCAACCCTGACAACCTCTTGATTTCAGACTTCTGACCTCTTGAATTGTAAGAGAATAAATTTATTTTGTTTTAAGCCATCCAGTTTGTGCTAATTTGTCGTGACAGCCCTAGGAAATGAATAAAACCTCCCATTTCAGAGATCTGCAGTCTCTATGAGTAGGTTGAAAGCTTTGAGAAGTCCTGAAATACCCCAAATTTATTTAATCACAGAAACATTTTTCTTCCTATATAACACCTATTAGTCTCTCATGGAACATATTATGAAAATGCTGTTTTAGACAACTTCAGATTTCAATGTGTACATGAGTCACTTGAAGATTTTATTGAAATGAAGAATCTGATTCAGCAAGTCTGAGGTGGAGCCTGAGATTCTGCATTTCTAAAAAGCTCCCAGGTGATGCTGATGCTGCTGGTTCCTGGATCACACTTGGAGCCAAGGTCCATACACCAGGAGGCAGGGGGCTGGAGTGGATAATTTTCCAGGGTCATTTCCAGTTCAAAGGACAATGACCTAGCCATCTGTGGTGATTTGATTTTTGTTCCCAGATCTTTACGTCCTTATAATAGGGAACTTCGTAGTGCCTCCCACAGTGGGTGGAGCAACTTCCCTGCCTCATTGATATCAGCTGAGCCATGTGACTTGCTTTGCGCCATGGAATATTTATAGATGAAGAACACACTCCAGGAATATTAGTTGATGAAGAGCCTCTGCCCCTTCAGATGGGCAGAGAAGACCTGAACCCAGCGAGAAGCCTAGAACCCAGCCTGGCTCAGCCTAGCCCAGCCTAAATCAGCCAAACTACAGGCTGCTTGTGGACTTATGAGAGAGAAATAAGTGCTCACTGAGATTTTGAGATTGTTGGTTATACAGCAAAAACTGACAAATTCACCATCTTGGTCTTCTATCCCTCTGAAGTTCTTCTATCCATCCACCCATAACTATGGATGCAAACATTCATCTATAAGCTAGGAGGTATTTATCAACTGCCAACCATTTACCCAGTACAAGGGGGTAGAAGATATGACTCCTACTCAGTGAATTGACAGTCTAGCTTAGGGAAAAAGAACAAATTACAGTGTAAAATCACATGAGATTAAGAGTAATAGAAGTTTGGTGTAGTCTAAGTAGGCTGAAGTTGTTAGGGATGGGCTTGGGTAGGTAAGGAGAAGGAGAGAATTCATTTCGAGGGGATGACGATGCTGTCTGGAAAAAAGGTTCTAATAGAGAGAGTAAAATGCTACTAGCTAACAAAGTATTGATTGCAAAATTCAAACCACCTTTTCTGACCATTATGGGAAAGCTCACATACATTATTATACTGTGGCAGGCCATTTGTGACCATTTGAGGAGAAAGAACATTCTACTTGTATATTATTCACTCCTGACACTGTCACAATTGGAGGCACAGTGAAGAACCGCCAGTGGCCGGCTTTCAGTAGCCGTGACAAAGCGAAGGCAGGGAGGCCAGTGGGCTGCCAGCAGGAGTCAGTGCGCGTTATTTGCCCAGCGGAACTGACAGAGGCTGAGAAATATTGGAGCATGAGAAAGAGTGCTTTGCACCAAATTACTTTTTATTCCTCACTTAATAAAAACTTCCTGGGTTGTCTTCAGTTATCGTGGCTGGGTCCATGATTCATAGATCATAAATGTATGCATAGAGCAATTCTTCTGATGATGTGCTGGGGATTAGGGGAACTTCAGAGGGAAGAGTGAATATCTGCAGAATGACTAATACCCAGAGCCAGGGGTCTGCTCACCTACAGCACTGCAACAACACTCCACGGGGAAGCCAAGGGATAGAATCAACGTCCAGTGGCTCCCATAGCAACAAGGATTATAATTGTTTTAAAGAGAGACCATACAAATGTTTGTTCCTATATATTTATTTTACAGGTTGGGAAACTGAGGCCCAAAGAAAAGTGATTAGTCAGCTTAATCAGTGTGGACCCAGAACAAGAATCTCGGACTCAGGACTCCCCCGCCATTGTTGTCCCACCTCCAGCAAGAGATCTCTGAATGACACAAAGAGTTGTATGTTCCCCACAGGTCCAGCCCTGTCAGAGGGTCTGCAGGGCCTGCTGCCAGGCGTGTCTCTGCTGAAGGATCTTGAGGCAGCTCACCCTGGGAAAGAAGAAGCACAGGACACACAGAAGCCCAGCCGTGGTCAAAGGGAAGGGGAGAGTTGAAGTGTAGCAGGGTCTATACTCCTCAGATTGTCTGCTGGTCCCACATCAATGCCCCCTCTTCCTCACAACTGAACCAGAACTGTCAGAATCTGGAGAGAGGAGATGGTAACCAACAATATAACAGCTAACCTTTATTGAGCACTTTACGTGAATCCAACCTCACCAAAGCCCATTTTACAAATGAAGAAACTGAAACTTAAAGATGATAAGTAACTTGCCCAGGGTCTTGATGAGCACTTGCGGTGGAGGTGGGGTTTGAAGGTGAAATTTTGACTCCAGGGCTCTTGCTCATAGTCTCTATTACATATTGCTCTACCACTGAAGCAATCTCTGGGGATAAGCTAAAATGCATTCATGCAAGCATGGCCACAACCATTCTCCTCCCTCCAGCCCATACAAGACAATTCTATAATTGCTGAATCAATTCCCTTGCCCCGCTCTTTGCCCTCTGAAAGAAAGCTTATCTTATCTTGTAGGATTTGAGAATGGACAGGTCTGGCTGGATCTGGAGGAGGAATGAAAGGAAGCACCAAGACTTATGATGAGCTACAAAATAAAGGATAGCAAAGAAAGGAGAGGAATGAGAGAAAGTAAAGGTAGAGGGGTCTAGTACTAGGAGCGAGTGGTGAATGAGAAGCTCCAGGCAGTGTGAGATGCAAGAGAACAGAGGAGCAGATACAGAAGTGCTGCAGGGGATTAAGGTTCTCCAGCAGACAAAAGTAAAAAGTGGAGTTCCTTTCATATTATTATGTAGTTATTAAACCTTACTTCAGTAAATGTGACACCATTCTAGAACTAAATAACAATTTGAAAACACCAATAATTTCAAACCAAAGTGCACAATTTCAATATTTTCGTATCTGTTAAGAAACAGGGAGCAGGAAGCATCCCCATATCCAAACTTGATACACGTACTGGGGTGGAGGGCTGTTTTCCAGGCACACAGCAGGCCTCATGGCAAAAGCCATCAACCCTCCAAAGGATAGAAGGGTACTCGAGGGACCCTTCTGCAAATCAGACACCTACAAGTCCAACAGCTAGAGCAAGAAAGGAGAAAATGGCAGAAGATAAAAAGCCACGAAGAATGTTGCTCCAAAAACATAGACAACACAGTCTGAGAGCTTCTCGGACTAGCTGGAAGATTTGAGGAGATGTATATTTGCAGCAATTCTAGCAAAGGCAGAAGCAGAAAAATGGTGTTGGTTCTGTTCTCATGATCCTAATGTATCATAGTTTGGAGAAACCTGAGAAAACATGAATTATATGCTCTCTCCTCCATTGAAAGGGCTGGAAAAATAGAAACCAGAAATTGGTAATATATTTAGATGTTATATATTAACTTCAAAGACAGGTAGCAAGCTGGATCTGTCCACTACGGAAGTGGAGATTTCAGTCTGGGTTCTGAAATGAATAGAGACTCCGAGGTGTGGCTTTAGGAAATGATGGCAGAAGCCATGTGGGCTATGAGGGAGCGCACGGAGAAAATGTGTGAAGAGGTCTGAACCTTCGGAACCCCCAGCTCCTCAGTTGCTTAGCAACTCCTCCCATAGAGATTAAGCAGTGAGTCTATCAGAATTCTGTAATGAACTCTTTGTTGTAAGTAACAAAATTGTCACCAAAGAGTTAGTTTGGCTTTCAGAGGTAACATACTCACCACCAGAGGCAGTCAGGCGCCAAGGTTTATTAGAGTTAGACAATAAGCTGCCCTGGGGGATTCAAAAGAAACAAGACACAGCCCCAGCCAATCCCAAAGAGTTCACTACCTAGGTATCGCATACTCATTTGTGTAAAGTTATTGAAAAGAAATACATCTACCACTCAGTATTTTTTTAATTAAGTTATGTGTTCTGGAAATGCACTAGATTATTTTATTCATTTGTGTGCGTATGTGTTCTCACATCCATTTTAATGTAAAGAAATTCAACTTCTTTGCCCTGCAAAGAAACACCTAAGGCAAAGGAAAAAGAGTAGTCAGCCAGCATCCTGGAATTGGGGTGTAACAAAATATTGTGTGACCCCATAAGGCTATTAACCCCCTAGGTCACTGCTATGCAGAGATGTTCACTATAGAAAGAGTAATTAATTTCAGTATAGAGTATGCAGCCTTTGGAAGGAAAAGAGGTGACACATCAACCCCAGCCTCCCAAGACAGGGAGTTAAGGCAACCTGAAGTAGACTCTCTCCAATCAAGCCTTAGTGACCAGGAAGGCCAACCAGGCTCTAGAAATAAAGTTACTACTTTTTTTTTTTTTTTTTTTTTTTATTGATGTTTTAATGGTTTCTAACATTGTGAAATTTTGGGTTGTACATTTTTGTTTGTCCATCACCATATATATGACTCCCTTCACCCCTTGTGCCCACCCCCCACCCCCACTGCCCCTGGTAACCACAGTCCAGTTTTCTCTGTCCATGTGTTGGTTTATATTCCACATATGAGTGAGATCATACAGTGTTTGTCTTTCTCTTTCTGGCTTATTTCACTTAACATAATACGCTCCAGGCCCATCCATGTTGTTGCGAATGGGAAGATTTTGTCTTTTTTTATGGCTGAGTAGTATTCCATTGTATATATATACCACATTTTCTTAATCCAATCGTCAGTCGAGGGACACTTAGGTTGCTTCCACTTCTTGGCTATGGTGAATAATGCTGCAATGAACATAGGGGTGCATAAGCCTCTTTGGATTGTTGATTTCAGGTGCGTTGGATAGATTCCCAGTAGTGGGATGGCTGGATCATAGGGCATCTCTATTTTTAATTCTTTGAGGAATCTCCATACCGTTTTCCATCGAGGCTGCACCAATTTGCATTCCCACCAGCTGTGTATGAGGGTTCCTGTTTCTCCACATCCTCTCCAACATTTGTTGTTTTTTGTCTTGGTGATTATAGCCATTCTAACAGGCGTGAGGTGGTATCTTAGTGTTGTTTTGATTTGCATTTCCCTGATGATTAGTGATGTTGAGCATCTTTTCATGTGCCTATTGGCCATCTGTATATCTTCCTTGGAGAAGTGTCTGTTCATTTCCTCTGCCCATTTTTTGATTGGGTTGTTTGTTTTTTTGTTGTTCAATTGTGTGAGTTCTTTATATATTATGGAGATCAACCTCTTGTCAGATGTATGTTTTGCAAATATTCTCTCCCAGCTGGTTGGTTGTCTGTTCATCTTGATTCTGGTTTCATTTGTCTTATAAAAGCTCTTTAATCTGATAAAGTCCCACTTGTTTATTTTTTCTTTAGTTTCCCTAGTCTGGGTAGGCATGTCATCTGAAAAGATTCCTTTAAAACCAATGTCAAATAGTGTGTTGCCTATATTTTCTTCTATGAGTTTTATAGTTTCAGGTCTCACCTTCAGGTCTTTGATCCATTTTGAGTTAATTTTTGTGAATGGCGATAGCACATGGTCCACTTTCATTCTTTTGCATGTGGCTGTCCAGTTTTCCCAACACCATTTATTGAAGAGACTTTCCTTTCTCCATTGCATGTTCTTAGCACCTTTGTCGAAAATTAGCTGTCCGTATATGTGTGGTTTTATTTCTGGGCTTTCAATTCTGTTCCATTGATCTGTGTGTCTGTTTTTGTACCAGTACCATGCTGTTTTGATTACTATTGCTTTGTAGTATGTTTTGAAGTCAGGGATTGTGATGCCTCCTGCTTTGTTCTTTTTCTTTAGGATTTCTTTAGCTATTCGGGGTCTTTTGTTGCCCCATATAAATTTTAGTATTCTTTTTTCTATTTCTGTGAAGAATGTCATTGGGATTCTGATTGGGATTGCATTGAATCTATAGATTGCTTTAGGTAATATAGACATTTTAACTATGTTTATTCTTCCAATCCACGTGCATGGGATATCTTTCCATTTCTTTATGTCATCATCAATTTCTTTCAATAATGTCTTGTAGTTCTCATTGTATAGGTCCTTCACCTCCTTGGTAAGATTTATTCCTAGGTATTTTATTCTTTTGGATGCAATTGTAAATGGTATTATCTTTTTGAGCTCTCTTTCTGTTAGTTCATTATTAGCATATAGAAATGCAACTGATTTTTGTAGATTGATTTTGTACCCTGCAACTTTGCTGTAGTTGTTGATTGTTTCTAATAGTTTTCCAACAGATTCTTTAGGGTTTTCTATATATACAATCATGTCATCTGCAAATAGTGAGAGTTTCACTTCTTCGTTACCTATTTGGATTCCTTTTATTCCTTTTTCTTGCTTAATTGCTCTGGCCAAAACCTCCAGTACTATGTTGAACAGGAGTGGTGAGAGTGGGCAGCCCTGCCTCATTCCTGTTCTCAGAGAAATGGCTTTCAGTCTTTCCCCATTGAGTATGATGTTGGCTGTGGGTTTGTCATATATGGCCTTTATTATGTTGAGGTGCTTTCCTTCTATTCCCATTTTATTGAGAGTTTTTATAATAAATGGATGTTGTATCTTGTCAAATGCCTTCTCTGCGTCTATTGAGATGATCATGTGGTTTTTATTCTTTGTTTTGTTGATGTGATGTATCACGTTGATTGATTTGCGGATGTTGAACCATCCCTGTATCCCTGGTATAAATCCCACTTGATCATGGTGTATGATCTTTTTAATGTATTGTTGTATTCGGTTTGCCAATATTTTGTTGAGGATTTTTGCATCAATGTTCATCAGCGATATTGGCCTGTAATTTTCTTTCTTTGTATTGTCTGTGTCTGGTTTTGGTATCAGGGTGATGTTGGCCTCATAGAATGATTTAGGAAGTGTTCCATCTTCTTCTATTTTTTGGAATAGTTTGAGAAGGATGGGTATTAAATCTTCTTTGAATGTTTGGTAAAATTCACTGGAGAAGCCATCTGGTCCTGGACTTTTATTTTTGGGGAGGTTTTTGATTACTATTTCAATCTCTTTACTTGTTTTTGGTCTATTCAGATTCTCCATTTCTTCTTGGTTCAATTTTGGGAGGTTGTATAAGTCTAAGAATTTATCCATTTCTTCTAGATTGTCCAATTTGTTGGCATATAGTTTCTCATAGTATTCTCTTATAATCCTCTGTATTTCCATGGTATCCATTGTAATTAAAGTTACTTCTATGTAGAGGGAAGTCCAGAAGGGATTCAGAGAAATAGGGTCTGTATGGTGAATTGGTTTCAGAATAGAGCATTTAGATGATACTCTAAGAGTCCCTAGTCCCATGGCTTTGCCCTGAGAATGATGACAGTGCACGTGGTGTAAAATGGAGTACCACTGATCACAGAGGGCACCTCCGGAGTGGGATCATCCTTCCTCCACCTCTGCACAGAGGAGCGAACACAGCAGGTCAACTCTACTGAGGACCTCACCCACGTGGGAGGCAGATAGATACGCCACTTGGGCCAGTGCTACCCCAAGCCATCCCAGAATTCTAGAAGAAAACAAGAGAAGGATGGCATCCCAAAATGAAAACCTCCTCATGTACTAATCTGACCTGTCAGAATTCAAGCTGGTTTTAATTTAATTTAAAGAAATAAGGAGTGACATCACTAAGATGGTGGAATGGGACACCTCAGCTTCCCTCCTCACAAAGAACGACAATTAGATAGCTATGTATGAACAAAAACAGCTCTGTGAGAGCTCAGGAGTGCACTTAAGTAGCTTCAGCAACACAGTGAAACAAAACCTGAGAATAACAGCACAAAAAGGTAGGAAGAACCATTACATTTGCCAGCATCATCCCATTCCCCAGGCCAGTACTGCTCAGCACTGAGAGGGAACTTCCTGGTCCAAGAGAAGTTCCTGGTCCTTTTTCACCAGAAAAAGGAGTGAGGGGTGAGCAACCAGCTTCCCCAGGCTTTTGGGACACTGCACAAAGGACTTGTTTTGGTTTCACATCACACAGAGACCAGCAAAGGTGAGACATCTAGAGATACCTAGGAGCAAGGAAGAAAGGCAGACTACCAGTATCACCCACGTGGTGGGAGCGACTGCATTCTCACTGGCCTGCTCTGCCGAGGATCCTAGCAGATTTTGTCACTGAGGAACTCAACAGCCAGCACAGACAGTGAAGCCTCCCTACAGCTTTTTCCATCGAGGGCTCCACGGGTTTTTGCATTTGCAGACTCCAGCTGCCTGAGTTCCTCCCCACCCCCACCACCCTCACCCCCATCTGAGCTGCCCCAGTCAGCACCTATGCAATGCCCCAGCCCCAGGATCTAGTGAGGCCACCCCACCTGCAGTCAGCCCTGGCCTCTGAGGCTGCACACATGCACAATGCCAGGCCTCCGCTGCTGGCCCCTACTGCCACATGTGTGGAAGAGGACACAATAAATGGAAAAAGATTCCATCTTTGTGGATTGGAAGAATTGCTATTCTTAAAACATCCATTCTACCCAGAGTGATCTACAGAGTCAGTACAATCCCTATAAAAATTCCAATGGCATTTTTCACAGATACATAAAAAACAATCCCAAAATTCATATGGAACCAGAAAAGACTCCAAATAGCAAAAGCAATCTTGAGCAAGAAGAACAAAGCTGGAAGCATCATACTTCTGGATTTCAAGCTATATTGCAAAGCTATAGTAATCAAAACAGTAGGGTATTGACATAAAAATAGACACATAGATTAATGGAACAGAATACAGAGCCCAGAAATAAACCCACATATATAGGGGCAACTAATTTTCAACAAAGTTGTCAAGAATATACAACGGGGAAAGGCCAGGCACTTCAATAAATGGTACTGGGAAAACTGGACAGCCACATGAAAAAAATGAAATTGGACCCTTATCTTATACGATACACAAAAATCAACTCAAAATGGATTAAAGATTTAAACGTAAGACCTGAAGCTGTAAAACTCCTAGAAGAAAACATAAGGGGGAAAGCTCTTTGATATTGATATTGGCAATGATTTTTTGGATATAATCCCAAAAGCAAAGGCAATGAAAGCAAAAATAAACAAGTGGGACTACATCAAACTAAAAAATTTCTGCAGAGTGAAAGAATTAATCGACAAACTGAAAAGGCAACCTACAGAATGGGAGAAAATATTTGCAAACCATATATCTGATAAGGGGTTAATATCCAAAAAAATAAGGAACTCAGACAACTCTATCTCATAAAACTCTATATCCAAAAAATAAATAAGTAAATAACCCAATTTATAAAATGAGCAAAGGACATGAATAGATATTTTTCCAAAGCAGACATACAAATGGCCAACAGGTACATGAAAAGATGCTCAATATCACTAATCATCAGGAAAATGCAAATCAAAACCACAATGAGACATTACCTCATACCTATTAGGATGCCTAATGTCGAAATGTCAAAAGATAATAAGTGTTAGTGAGTATGTGGAGAAAAGGGAACCCTGTGCATTGTTGGGGGGAATGTAAATTGGTATAGCCACTATGGAAAACAGTATGGAAGTTCCCCCCAAAATTAAAAATAGAACTACCGTATGATCCAGCAATCCTACTTCTGGGTATATGTATAAAAGAAAGAAAATCACTGTCTCGAAGAGACATCTGCTCTCCCATGTTCATTGCAGCATTATTTGCAATAACCAAAGTATAGAAACAACGTAAGTGTCCATCAATAGATGAATGAATAAAAAAGATTATATATATAAAATTTGGAGACAGATATATATACACACATATATATGTATATATATACACACACACACAATGGAATATTATTGAACCTTTAAAAAGAAGGAAATCGTGCCGTTTGTGACAACATTGGCAGGACGTTGAAATAAGCCAGACACAGAAAGACAAATATCACATGATCTCATTTATATGTGGGATCTAAAAAGAAAAAGTCAGACTCATAGTAACAGAGAGTAGAATGGTGGTTACCAGAAGCTTAGGGGGTGGGAGAAAAGAGGAGATATTGATCAAAGGGTACAAACTTTCAGTTATAAGATGTATAAGTTCTGGAGACATAGTGTACAGCATGATGAGTATAGTTAATAATGTATTATATACTTGAAATTTGCTAAGAGAGTAGATCTCAAGTGTTCTCACCACACACACAAAATAGTAACAATGGGAGGTGATGGATATGTCATTTAATTTAATTGTGGTAATCATTTCACTATGTATACATGTATCAAAACATTACATGGTATACTTTATATATATACAATTTTTATTTGTCAAAAATAAATAAGTAAAAATTTTAAAAAGAAAAAGAAAGAAAAGAGGAATGGAGGGACATGTACCTAGAGTGCTGTGAGACAATACATGTCACACATCCCTCCTTAGGGTAGGATGCAGGCCAATCCCTGGGCCCCTATCCACCTAACTGTATCTCAGGTATTCTGAGACACTGAACACATTTGTTTCTCAAGCACAGGTGTGTATTTTGCCTTGAAGTAAAAGCATGCCTGAAAACATCGGTTAGTATCGCAAGGAGGTCTCAGATGAAGAGTCAGTGAAAGACATTCACCTTTCGCATCCAAGCAGTGTCTACCACACACATTGAGAAAGGCAAATACTATTTTTAGAGCTGCATGCTGAAGGATTTAGGGATGAAATGTTAACATGAGAATCACATTAAGATATAAGAAGAAAAAAGGAAAAATAAAACAAGTGTGACAAAATGTTGACTATTACTGAGTCTCAGTGGTGATGAGTTTATAAGGGTTCTTTATATTTTTCTTTTGCAAACACTTGAAAACTTATACAATAAAAGTTTTTTTAAACAATGTGGGTGATTAAAAAAAGGAAGACAATAGGATTTTCAGTAGTTTCTGCCTGTTTCATCATTGTGAAAGCCAGTCAAAACAATAAGGGACTAGTTATGGACGGTTGAAATCCTATATCTTCACAAATATCATATCTAGTTATTTAATATATTAAATTTGTTTTGATTTAAAATGCAGAGGATTGAGCTGACCATACTCCTCGGTTCATGACATATTATCAATACTCTACGCAAGGCTTCTCACTTGTTTTGTTTATATATTTATTCCTCCCATTCCTCTCCCCCACCTTTACATGGGGCACCCTTCTCATTTGTTAATGTCTAAGTCTTTGTATGTGTTCTTGCAAAATATACATTTATATATATATATGTATATATATGCATATATTACAAAAACACTCAGTCCTAAAATATCAAACTGGATTATTATGAATTAGATTATTATTTTTAAAATCAATTACTGAGAAAGGTATGTTCCATTTATATGGATGAAATTACAACAAAAGGTGATAACTATACAAGATACATAGCAATTTGGCTTAGGAAAATACGTCAGTGTCTGAAATATTATTATAATGTTTTTCTCATTAATAGTGATAAAAGATCTATTCAGTACTAATTTTTCAAAGTTCTATAAAGAATATACAATCCTATAAGATGTGTTTTTATGAAACTTAGATCAAATGTTTTCCTTAGCTCCAAAAAAAAAACTAAACTAAAAAAAACCCCAAAAATATACAATAAAAGTTCTTGTATTTTCAGTTATCCCTGCTTTGCACCTGGGCAAGAATCATCCGCAGACTCATTGGTTGGCCCATATATGATGTTAGTCGAGCTGCCAATTACACCATAAACTCTACTTGCATGGGTGTTATCATCACTTATGCAATTTCTTGCCTCCAAAAGAAAGGTGGCATATATCCAGCAGATGCTCATTAACTATGAGGGGGTGGGAGAGCACTAGGAGATAATACATCCAATATTGAAGAATATGCTAAATCTGGTCCATCACTGAGTATAAGAAAAACTTACTTAGTTTACAAGAATTCCTCTAATGAAGAAGATAAAGAATAGAATTAACAATGCCTGTAGGTTAATGTCCTGGAGGGCTTGGTTGAATATTTTCAGTGATTTTTTTGTTATTGTTTATTTCATAAATAAATCTTTTTTTTAACCATATTCATTTTGTCTAGAAATGTTTATTGAGAATATTAATGCATTATAGCAAAAGGACATGATTTGATTTTTGTCTAACTCACTGAAATGTGTCTCTTTCTTTTCCTTTAATTCTTATGAGAATATTAACTTTGTTTTCAGTGTTTTTTAATTACCTGCTTCCTTTCAAGAGACTAAGCATCATGTAAATTAGGAGACAGGTGCACTATGCAAACTATTAAAATATACAGGCCAACCCCAACTTATATATCAACTGGGTTCTCAAAGTTTGTTAATAAGCCAGATGTTGAGAATTCAGAGCGTATTTTTTCCCCATGAAGATTTGTTACATAGAGTTTACTACATCCACTAAAAATTTTTCTAACCAGTTAACACTAACAAAATTGTTTTCCTAGAATATAAATGTTCTCAAAGTATGATACACAAACCCTAGGAAACCACTGAGACACTTTCAAGGGGTTCTTAAGGTCAAAACTATTTTCACAATCACAGTGAGACATTATTTACCTTTTTACTGTGTCAACATTTGCACTGATGTTCCCTAAGCAATGCTGGATAAACCCCCGATGCCTTAGCTCAAACCAAGGCCAGGGCAAGGAAACAGTAGCTTTCACATCCTTCACCACCGCTCACACATGTTAAAACAAAAATGCCAGTTGCACTGTAGAATGTCCATAATGAAGCAGTAAACATTATTTATTTTATTAAGTCACAACTCTGAAGGCATACATATCTTTTTAATATTCTGTGTAACAAAATGGGAAGTTTGCATAAAGCCCTTCTGCTGCATACCAAAGAATAAACAACAGGGTAAAAACAAAAACAAAAAATTGTGTGTGACTGTTAAAGCTGCAAGCAAACTAGCCACTTTTTTCATGGAATATCATTGTTTCTTAAAAGAACAATTGGCAAACTGTGGTTATTCAGACCTGGGTATCCAGCAGATATTTTCTCAAAACTGAATGAAATGAGCCTGACACTTCCAGGAAAATAACCAATATATTTGTTGCCAATGATTAAATTTGAGTTTTCAAATAAAAATTAGAACTTTGGAAAATTTGTATCATCACCATGAGCTTAACAGCTTCCCAGCATTTACAGATTGATGTGGTTTCAGATCCCACATCACGACTAATCTTTGAGAAATTACCATTGGTTGAATTTTAGTGTAATATCAAAGAAGAATATCCACAATTATCTGAAAAGGCTATTAAAATATTCCTTTTCCAACTACATATTTGTGCGAGGCCAGATTTTCTGCAAATAATTCAATTGAATTCAAATTAAATAGATGAATGTAGAAACAAGATACAAGAATACAACTGCTTTCTATAAAGCCAGATACCAAACATTTGCACAAAAGTAAAATAATGCCATTCCTCTCACTACAGCTTTTTTGTTTTTAGAAAATATAGTTATTTTTCATTTAAAAAAGTCATTTATGTCACATGTAATGAATTTATTATTATTTTAATGAATTAATAAATATGTTAATTTTCTGTGTTTTAGTTTCTAACACTTAAGAGACCCACCTCAGTGATGGCAACGAGAGAATCTTCTGAACCCTCCCCTCTGAACATGAGGAAACTTAAAAGCAGGACTTTGGCAGAAAAGTTCAAACTTGAAAATGCAATATGGGGGAAGAATAGAGCAATTTTTGCTGATCTTTTTCTGACAGGATCAACTACAGAATGTGTGGGGTCCAGTGAAAAATGAGAATGCAGGGCCTCTTGTTCAACAATTACTAAGAATCTCAAGATGGCAACAGCAGAGCATTAAACCAAGCATGAGACCCCTCTGAGCCCAGGGCCCTATGTGACTGCACAGGTCACAGACCCATGAAGCTGGCCCTGTTTCCTGGAAAGGAAATCAACTTTTGTTGATCAAATACACACACAAATAAAATCAGCAGGTAAGACTGTAGAGAAGCATGATTGGCACAAGCCAAAAATCATGTGGAAATAATAATGCTACTATGTCGTGTGTACGGGAAGCAGCAGCCCACGTGCTGATCCAAAAGCTTATAACAATCAGCCTTGAATCTAAAGTTCTCTGTCAGAGAAGGACCTCCCCCAAATCACCCACCAGGGCCTTTGCTGGAAACAATTCTCTCCACGCATTAATCTCAGGCCAACACAGCTGTGGTTTCCAGGAAACAACGGAGACCCTGATGGAGCCACATCCTCAGAAAATAGTCATTTGAATGGACCTCTGTTGTCTAAAAAAGTCAATTAACAAAAGAAAACAACGTTAATCAACGAATTCTAGCACTTAGAACCTGCCTCAAGTTTGCCTAAATGTTGATAAATTGCTATTAATTTTGCACAGTAAAGGGCAAGTTGTCATTTGTTTCCATCTGCTTATAAAAAATGAGTTTAATCTCTAAATATTAATGAAAAGTGTTCATTTATAACCAAGGAACTTTTTTGCTCTCTAGATATTACCGTTACTAATACAAATTTATCAGAAGTGTGGTAGCAAAGTCAAATCCCAGACCAATAGAAATCTTCACTAATTGGAAAATCAAATCTGGCTAAATACAGTTTCGGCCAGAGCCCACTAATTTTCCCCAGTGTGGTCTACATAGCTGAAGGAAGGTAGTAGAGCTATTACTTCGAGTGTGAAACAGTTAAATTAAATCATTTATCCTCAAACCTCCCACTCCCTGTAACAGGCCTTTATCGTTTTTTGTTTCCTTCCCTTTTCCCAAAAGTAACAATACCTCAGCTTTCTTTTGGGGGCCTCGTCTCACCTTTGTTGTATGCAATCCTGGTGGGGCTGTTAGTCAAGGTGACTCTCTTCCCCAGACAAAGCGTGAGCAGTTGACCTGAGCTTGGATAATCACATGAGCTCTCCCAGGACTTTGAATCCTGATAGAAGGAAAAAATAGTGTTTAAATCTCATTCATTCCAGCTGTGGGGCCCTGCAAAGACAATTGAATTGTTTCTGAACATGGATCCCCAAAGTTACTGTAGGGGAGGAAGACGTATCCTCTACCCACTCTGGGTCCTTCTGGCTGGGGTACAAATTAAATTGACATGAGACAGAATAACAGGAGAAAAATAAAACAAAGCTTTATAACATGTACGCATGGGAGAGACCCAGGAAAACTGGGTAACTCGCCAAAATGGAGGGGGTTCTCGTCTTAAATACCATCTTCAGCTAAAAACAAAGGAGGATGTTGGGGGTGCAGGGAGTCAGCTATGGGAAATTACCGGAAAAGCACAGTAAACAAGAGTAAAGTTACCATGCAGATTTAAGTCTTTGCCTTCTGCACTGATAAGAGTTTCTAGATATAAAGTCATCCCCCCCTTCTTCCTGGTACAGAAAGAGAGATACCTTTACAGCCAGAGATTTCCCTTACAAATGTAAATGTCTCTTACAAAGAGTAAATTCTAATTTTCTGAGCTTCTCCCATGTCTGTGGTTTTTAAAAGTAATAATCCTCATTAGCCCAAAATAATCCTCATGCCAAAGAGACACATTTTGGGCTGGCCAATTCTGATCCCCCGCACTACCTCAATTCCTGCAATTTTCCAACTCTTTTTCTCCAGCTTTTCTATCATTTCTATGAGTTACCCAATATCCTTGCAGTAAATTATTTTTCTGTTAAAGTTAGCCAGAGTATATGATGCTTTGCAACTAGAAATACACTTAACAACACAACTTGCCCTCCCATTGTGTATTGAGGAATATTTTAGCCCTCAAAGGCGCAGAGATCAGCTAAGGCAAGTTCAGAAAGTTCAGCATCTCATTGGAGAGAAAGTTCAAAGCACTTAAGAATATGATGGGAGAACTTACAAAGCAACAGACCAATGTGTTCAATATAGTATAACCTACGTTTATGGGTACATATTAGAATGTATACCAAGGAATACCCAGAGAATCCGATTTTAAGGCAATTTTCAGGAAGGATGTGAGATCAAGGGATGAAAGGACTTGGTTTAATGAAATGAAAGGAATGATCTCCCCAGATCAAATGCACTCGACAATTGCCAAAAATCACTTGCAATTAGCATTGTAAGATCAACTGGACACAAAGAAAAGCAGATTTTGACATCACAGAACTATGTCATTAAATCACCAGTGCCCTAGCAATCCGTTTCGCTGTGACAACATCTGGTTGGGTTAAGCGATGCACTGTGGTTTCATCCACAAGCGGTGTCCTGGGGCACAAAATGTAGGACTTGTGAAGAAAAACCTATGGACAACTTCCATAGCAACATTTTAGTATTTCTCATCTGCAAACAAGTTTGAATTGTTCAAAAATATCTAAATTCGAAATCTATTTCCCTCACTCTGGGAATATTAATATAATCTCTGTGAAGAGCAATAACCATTTGAAATCTACCTTTAAAAGAGACCCTCGACCTGCATTTCTTTAATGTAAAGAAAAATAACTAGGTATATTGATTATGATTTTGCAAGAGAATATAAAAACATCAACTTTGGGTAGCATTATTTTGTCTACTCCACTCTCCTATCCTAATGGACTGAGGCCGAAATCAGGCGTCAGTTGGCCTGCCTATATTCTGATGACAGCTTCTTTTCTTGGATTCTAGCCCTACCAAGAGATCCAGTGCCCTAGTTCTGGCTTTAACTGGTTCTGATATTCTCCGCTTCCTGTCCTTCTCTCAATGCTATGATTCTAGTGGTGTCAAAGCTAAGCCTGAAAAGTTGTGATAGTTAGAACACTGTTACTTCTAATTCAAAGGCAAGGAGACTGGGGTACAGAGGGCCTTACCTGTCCATGGTGGTTCAGCCTGTACCCAGTGCAGTAGCCATTACTGCTGCTGATCAAGTATAGCCAGCTTTATGCCTGTTGAACCCAGGGCCTCCTGGCACTTCCTGGCTTCCTTGTGCTGGGTGAGACCACATGACTACTCCTAGCCAAGGAGTTGTAAGAAGAAACATGTGTCACCCCCAGCCTAGAGCATTAAATTGCCAATGAAACACTCTCCAGAGCTCTCTTTCTCTTTAGCACAGAGACCAACAACATTCAATATAGTGGCTGTCCTGGAGTGAGGGTCTGGGGTGAGAAGATGTGGAGTGGAGCACCCAGCTGACCCTCAGTGGAGATGGAGCGCTAATAAGAAATCAAACCTTGCAGTTAAACACCTCAGGGATTCAGGAGATTTTTGCAGCATAATGTCGCTTAATCTGACAGATACAGGGTATTAAAATGTCAATGTCATCACCAATGCATTGTTAAGCAGTGCCTTCAAAGAGCAACACCAAGCTCTCCATTTTGTCAAATAGGTATTCAATTGGGTTATCTGGAATGACGCAAACAAACATCTCAGTGACTAATTGAACTTGGAACAGACCACACTGATAGAATGTTGGTTCATTCCATCAGCTCCCCGCTCAATTCCAGAAACACCTTTGTAGTATTTACTATGTGCCTAAAGGTGTGTTGGCTTCTAGGAAGAACATGGACTCAATGACATAGCTCCAGGAGTCTTATTGACAAAGTCACAGCTTGTGGCGAGTAAAATAAGGACTTGGAAATTTCCACTGAATTAGGCCTCCAGCAGGGGGCCTAATTGTTGACCTCAGTAAGAAGCAAATGTCCCACCTGGGTGTAAATATTGTGTAGGCAGAGCCATAGAGGCTTGTGTTCCCTTCTCTGCCAAGCATGCCCTGCTGGATCAAACACGAGGGACCTGTTTGTTGGCCCTGAGCTTGACCTCTGCTGTTAGACATGAGATGCTAAGCTTATTAAGCGGCTTGGGTGTAAATAAAATGAAAACTGTGCCCAAAGCTTATTCCTATGAGCTGAACGAGGCTGTTGTAATGATGTGAGTTAGAAAATCAAAACTTCCTCTAACATCCGGTACATATGTGCATGCACACACATGCATACACACACACAATGAATTATTAAAAGAATTAGGGATTAAGCTCCAAAGTGAGTGGTTAAAACATTAGGGAGGTAAGATTCATGATGATTCAGAGAGTAGGGGAGGCTTGAACTGGAGCTTGAAGAATGGGTAGGTTTGAACACACAGCATTTGATAGACATTGCCCTGCTAGCTATGAACAGTTTTGAAACACTCTCCTTAGTTTCTCAATATGCTTAGCTATTTAGCAACCAATAAACAACAAACTAGGCCTTTATTTTAGAGTAAAGCATTTCCTTATTCCCGAGGGAGAAAAAAGTATGTAATATGTATATGTCGTACTCTATTAAGCGACCTTGGACAACGCTCAGAACTTATATGAGCATCAATTTCCTGGTCTATGAAACACAGGACTGGGATCCGATGACTGCTGCATTCCCTAACAGCTTGCCACTTCTCTGATGGTTATATGCTATGATCTTCCAGCCATCTATTTTCTTCGAATTTACCACACACAAGAAAGACTCCCATTACAACTGGCATGCTATTCATCCTTCTTTTGGCCAAAAGAAAAAAAAGAGAATAAAAAGCAACCACCACATTTAAACGAAAGAGTTATCAGTCATTCTTGTATATTGCAGCTGCTTGAGAAGCCATAGGGCAAAGGCATTTTTATGGAAGATAAGCTCATTGTGTTGAACAAATTAATGCTGGACTGTGAATTAAATGGCGTGTCTTCGGACAGCTAATTAGCTTTGTGCTGCTCAATTAAGTTTTGAAAGGACATGTTGTGTTTCTTGATGGAATAGAGAATATACTTCAAGGCTATTGCTACTCTGGATAATTTCAATTTCAAACCCAGTGAAAATGAGCAAGAAAAAAATCAACAGTTTTGTAAACCCTCAAATAATTCAGACTTCTGAAAGAGTTTAAATTCCAAACCATAAACAGCAAAATAACACATTTTATTTTTAACCACATCTGGAAATCTCAGCAAGCTACAAACATGAAATTAACTAAACTTTATTTTTCAAAGCATTTGAGCATAGCATATTTTTCACTTACATTGAGAAGAAGTATTTTAAAAGTAAGGATGAACACTAAATTAAAATGCCTTCGAGATTTCATATACTTTTATTCTACAAGCTGGACTCACAAACATCCCTTCTTTCATATACGGAGAGGGAAAGTGCTGCTACTGGAAATGCTTAGGCTTTGAAATAAGAGAATGTTGAACAGACCTCGTTCCAGATTTTAACTCTGCCACTGACCCTGGGAAAATTACTTAACCTCTTTGTCTAGATTTTTCTCACCTACCAAATGGGGTTATAATTCTTATCTCGTAGGGTTATTATGAAGACTCCAACAGTCCAAGGACAGTGTCGGCCCCGGTTAAACCCAATATCTCTTAATTTCTTTTCTTTGTCCATATTGGTTGTGAACTGATCTAAATCCATGTGCAGATTTTCAGTTAAATACCGGGAACCTCCAGTGATTAGGAATATGTCTGCTACTGCAGATATATTGCCACCAGTTGCTGTGCTATGGGAAAAAAAATGTTTCAGATGGAATTCAGCCACTCATACAAATGTAGTAAGTAAACACAAAATCGATCCCACCCCCTGTTTCTGTAAGCCTGGGGACGTCCCAGCTTCTCTCCTAGAGCAATCCATCCAGCCCCTAGAATGAAAAGTGGAGCTCCCAGGTAGAGTCCACAGTGCTCTGAAAGCAGGATCTGTTAGTCTTCTTGTCAGATCAGATGACAATGCCCAGGGAGAGGGGAAGGCACAAGACCAAGACAAATCCAGACCTAGAACACTGCTGAATAGGTGTGTGAAGGGTTAAGATGTATATATAACGCACCACCCTCCCTCAACAACACTACTACAACCACCACCACCACCAAGATTTGCAAGACTTGAGCCTAAATGTTTCTTGCTAAACCCAAAACCAAAAAATGTGCTCTTCTGGACTTCCTTAAATGCTCATTTTCCTCACTAAACTGGAACCCACAAAGTGTACTTTCCGAAATTTTCTTATCCTTAGACCATCAACTTCTGAGAACAGAGAAATGAAAATTTGCCTTGCTCCACACGACACATTCTTGTTTTCTTGTTTCTTTTTCTCCTAACTTGGGAGCCTGTAACCCTATAAAACTTGCTAACTGCCAGAAAACAGGGCAGTTTCCCTTTCAGACACCCTCCAACCAGCAATGAGTAAAGCTTCTCTTCTGCTCCGTTAGGCAGTCTTTTATTTCAGGGCTCTTTGAGAAGTGGTGCGTTACTGGATTTGCCAGATTCTTATACTTTCTAGCCAATCATTTTCCTGAAATGCTAATAATTTCCCCAGTGAAAAATTTCTTCTAGCATTCCACCAGACAAATGAAACTCACCTGTGCAGGTCAGAAGTAACAAAATTTGAAGCCTTTGAAGGACTCACCTCTGGAGTGTGGGTTCTTGATAAGCTTTCTTCAGATGTTAACCAACCACATACACAGCACATTGTTTACACCAAATGACCTTAAAATATGTGACTAATAATATAACAGCATTGTCAAGTTTTTCTAATTGTACTTCATTTTGTGACATCAATTTTTAAAATTTACCTGATGCATAGAAATGTGGCATGGCAAAGAATAGGAGATGCGTATATGCATACAGAACAATTTGAATCAAAGCAACAAATTTATTTAAAATGTAAAAGATTTAACACAGGCCAACTGAATCTATTAGTTTCATTTTCACTTGTGTAAAAAGGGCTATAGTGGTACATCCAAACAATGGAAAATTATTCAGAGCTAAAAAGACATAAGCTATCAAACCATGAAAAGACATAGAGAAATCTTAAATACATATTACTAAGTGAAAGAAGCCAATCTAAAAAGGCTACATACTGTCTGATTCCAATTATATGACATTCTGGAAAAGGCAAAACTATGAAGCAATAAAAAGGTCACTGGTTGCCAGTGGGGAAGAGGGGCAGGGAGATGAATAGGTGGTGCACAGAGGAGTTTTAGGTCAGTGAAAATACTCTATGTGATATTACAATGATGAGTACGTGTCGATACACATTTGTCCAAACACCAAGAGTGAACCCCAAGGTGATTTTGATGTGTCAATGTAGGTTTATCCTTGGTAAAAAAAAAAAAAGACGTCCTCTTCTGGTGAATGATGTTTACAAGGAGGGGAGGCAAGGCAT
Source organism: Ceratotherium simum simum (assembly GCF_057802395.1). NCBI lineage: Eukaryota > Metazoa > Chordata > Mammalia > Perissodactyla > Rhinocerotidae > Ceratotherium > Ceratotherium simum. The sequence continues at coordinate 15,937,530 of NC_141908.1, forward strand.
ATGTAGGGCTGGAGATATATGGGAAATCTCTGTATCTTCCTCTCGATTTTATTGTAAACCTAAAGCTGCTCTAAAAAAGTAGTCTTCTTTTTAGAAAGGAACTACAGAGCCTACTATGTGCTAACAGGCTACAGGCTACATGCTGGGGACTCCAAGAGGGAGACAGGACCCCATCCTCAGTGAGCACACACGCTAGTGCTCATGGAATCACAGATGATGCCCTGATTGATGCAATAGTCACCTTTGTAAAGTCACTAAGAAGTAGTGGTCCAGCTGTGACTGAAGATATTATAGAGACTGGAACCTTCTCTGGCGCCCAATTCACAGACAAGCTAATGGGCCGGCTAATTTAAGCTTTTTTTTGTTTGTTTTTTTTTGTTTGTTTTTTCAGTATTAGGTATAGATATAAGATATTACCTTTTCTGGAGGGTGCATTGGCATTTTCATAACAGATTCTTGTCTTTGCACTAAGGCATCATAGTTGGAATTTCAGACATGGTGGCAGACCAATCAGAAGGCTATTTCTTGATTGGGGTCAGACAGAGACCTGCTGTGTCCTTCCAATCATACATCATGATTAGCTGTCTTTCCCATCTAAAGGATCGGTCCTTCTTCCAAAGGATGAGCAATTGTGAAGAATAAAACACTTTTCTTATAAGAAGACACAGAAATAACCACCTCAGCCTTCACATCATTTCCCTTCCTTCATTTCACTATAATCTATGAAAATGATTTAAAACTTCGGACTTCAGTGAATACTGCAAAATCCGGTCTGCAATTAGTTTTGTATGTTTAAGGTTTCCTTCATAGAGCAAATCATAATTCTTTGGAAGCAAAGTTAAACCTTGAAAAGATATGAATCTCCAAGCTCCCATTTTTAGAGAAATTGATTTATAAGAGAAAAGGACTTTACTATGATTTCCTAGGTAGAAAATTCCCTAAAATAAACCTTGGGGAAATTAATACAGGAAGCTGCATCGATTTCCAGTTCTCAACACTTACTTTCAACTTTTATTATCACCACGTGCCAGGGATTGTGCTGCAGGCCTTAGGCCATCAGTCTTGGGAGCTAACTTCCTGTAATCTAATCTTCTACAGTATCCAGACGAAAGCGTCAGGCTATCATGAAGCCCGGGTCTATGGAAGAACCCTTCAGAAGCAGCTACTTCAGTTGCTCTCTGACTACCATTCTCGCTTCCCTTCCTCTTTGACTCACATGGTGCTTGCCACTTAATGGTACCCAGCATTATTGAATCGAGCAAATGCCATATAAAATCCGAACCCTGCTGTCTCCACAGCTTCCCCAGGCCTTTAGAAGGTTTATTGGAAAGCAGTATGTGCTCTCCTGCAACGTTCTCTCTCGGTGATTGATGAGATGGGAGATGATTAAAGATTCTCAGGCTTGGAGTCTTTAATATATTGGTAGTATTCCCTTCAAATAAATCACACATAAGTAATAAGTTAAGGACGTCATTCAAAAATTACAAAGGAAGTCAAAACCTATTTACTGGGACTCGTCAGAATTGTGATTTATTCTCATTATCAGAAATGGAATACCAGATTGCATTTCAAACTGTCTTCTTGAATGACTCCTTTGTTTTGTTTTGACGAGGGCTCAGTCTTAATGAACATAACAACATTTGGTGAGAAAATAGCTAAATCTGCTTGCAGTACATGAATTTCTCTCTGTATTGTCATATTGGCTTTCATGGTCACATCTGTGAGGCCAAAGCAAAAGAAACAAATAGCTTGGGAGACAAAGGACCACCAACCAGCCCCTGAGTAAGTCTAATGGACTGTGAGCATTTTCTTGGTTTGTAGGTCAAATTAAATAACACCTAAACTAAATTATTTGCTTTTATAGAAAAAGACTCTTTTCCACCCAGAATTTCAAGCTGTTTAATTTAAAGAAATTTAGAAAGTCCTATTTTAGCAACGACTCCTAATGCAATAGAGAGGTTCAAAGTTAGAAAATAGAATTTCTGCTGATCTGGAGCAGATAAGGCAGACAGGTGAGTAACCTTATAAACTCACTCAATGTCCCTGTCAGGACAACATCTGTCAGAAGATTTCTCTGGCCCAGTCTTAGAGTAGCATTTTATTATTTCTAGTTGTTTTTACTTAGTTATTCAACACGTATCTTTGAGAGCCTGTTATGCTGGGAACACCACAGTGACCCAAACCAGATGAGGTCCCTCCCATCAGGGAACTAACATATCAGTAGGGGGGAGAATCATAGCCAAACATCACAGTCCAGCATGTAAAACTGCTACAGAGGTTAGGTAGGGCAGACCCACAATTGAGGATTGGACAGGGACAAGGAGATAAGGATGGACTCTGGGAGGAAGTGATTATTAAACTCTAGAAATGTGGAAATGAAACATGTGAAGAGAGTTCCAGGCAGAAGGAACTGCAGGTGCAAGTCCCTGTCACTGGAAGGAGCACGGTGATCACCAGGGATGAAAAGAGGACCAATGTGTAGTTAAAAGACAACCTGGGAGGGAAAGCAGGGTACAAGATGAGGTGGAGAGGAAGCAGAAACCAGACCACGCAGTCCTTGCTGGTCTGCTTAAGAGTTTTGTCTTCATCTTATCAGCATATCATCATGATAAGATCATTTTATCATCTCCCCATCTTAACCAGTGGAAAGCCACAAATGGTTATAGGGACAGAGGTGTTATGATCAGCCTTGAGTTGTTAAAGATGAGTGCAGGGAGGACAGCAGATTAAAAGGGAACCAGAGGGTCTGTTAGTGGGTCAGTTAGGAGGCCCATAGCGCAGGCAGATGACTGTAGCTTAGCCTAGGGGGTAGCAGTAGTGGGGGATGGATAGATTTGAGAGAATTTCTCCTATCCACTTCCATTACCCAACCTGTGCCCTCCATCCCTCCACTTTAAATAGCTTCACTTCTGTCTACATTGATTTTCTTGCCTGCTTAATGCTCCCTTCTGCAGTACCAGCTTTTAGTGCTATGCTTTATGATAAGAACTCAAGGTGTATTTGTGTTATGAATGAGTAGTTCCCACTTTCATTATACTCTTCCCTGCACCATAAAATTCTTCCAATTCAATCTATCCTACAGTATACCAAGTAGGCATACACACAGAGGTCACAGAACTGACCCAGTGGCCTCAAGAGCTCAACTGGAGACTCCCTACGGGGGAAAAAGGGTCCCCCTGACCTCATCCCCAAGCCGCAACCTTAAATGCAGAGCCACTATGGGAATAAGCAGTCAGGAGAAGGTGAAGGCATGAGGAATGGATTTCATGTCTCTGAGCTGAGTTTTCTCCATAACACCTGCTGCCAGGCCACTAACATCCAACTCGGAAGCCACCTTTGATATGATTCCCTTAAGTTGGCAGCACCTTTTCTAGATTCTCAGATTGACTTTTAACACTCTAGTAGTCTATTTCCCAGACTATATAATGCCCTTCATACTATGAGATAGCTCATGACCTAATAATGATAATATAAATATAAAACATCTTTTAAAAGGTCTTTTATCTGCATTACCTCTTTTGACACTTACAGCAACCCCATGAGGTAGGCGAGACTGGGACTGATTCCCCAGCAGTGGCCCGAGGATGCAACCAACTCTTTTAGATACAATATAAATAGCAGTTGCTGGTCTCCTAGTTGGGAGGAGTAAATGTGGCTTCCCTAAGAGCCTTGGTCATCCCAAGCCCAGGTGTCTCAGATTTGGAATGCCTGCCATTTCCCTCACAGACTCTTCCTCTGGAGGATGCTCGGGTTTCTGTGATACTTAAGAAAGTTTAATTTTAGCCATTTCACTTAGATAATGATCAGAAACTGGAAATAATATTCATAGCTTTGGTTAAACACAACCAGTTTCTGCTAATATCCAGAAATTATCCCCACTGGATTTCTCCATTTGGGCCACTTACCACAAGAGAGATGTCCTCTTGCACTAATTATAGAGGCAACCGTGGATAGTAGATGGTGTAAAGCTGGCTTTGACTTTTTCCACACTTTCTTCGACTAACCAAATTGATAACAGAAGCAAAGAATCTTAGAGTTAGAAAGGCCCTTAGCAGACATCCATTCCACTTCTTTGGCCCCATGGCTATCACTGTATGTGCACATGCACATGTGTGTGTCCAAAAATGTTACATCAGAGTCATCCTTTTAGGAGTCCAAAGGTCCATGCCAGTATTGCTGCTATTGCTCAAAATATTTTGAAAATCTTTTCTTTGGGAATTGTCTTTAGAGTCGGTTTGTAAGCTACAGAAAAAAAGTGATGACTTTGCCTCAAGGAAGTCATTGTTCCTTTTGACTCAGAACAACTTCAGACAGGGGTCCGAATGACAAATGACATTTGTCAATAAGCAAATGCAACTTCAAAGAATAAAGATTTGCTACCACTGAAGAATATCAAGAAAATGTGGCCATAGGTTTTCAGGCCACATGGATACTCCCAAGAGGTAATAGCAGTGTCACTCTTCTGGATATAGAGCCTCTAAGGTACCTTTGTTAATGAAGTCACATTCACTCAGATGTAGAAATTCTAGTGTCTCTACTTCCAAAAAACAGGTACTGTCGTGTTATAGTCACATTTTGGACCTCAATTTAATTCTGCACATTTCCAGGATTCTGACCACTGTTGTCATCTGTTCTCTGCTCACTCAGTAATGTTTGCATCAAATAGCGTGGTCTGTGAGGTCTGGAATGGTCTCTTACTCAGTTGTGACAGGCATGCTGAAACACTTAAAAGAACTGTAGAAACAAGGATGAAATCACTGTTTAACAAATTTACTGTCTGTGTTTACTAACGTGTGGGAAGTGACCATGTGTTACATAAATTGATTTAACTATAAAGATTAAAATATGTGTGACTTTTAAAATTGTCCACTGGCAATTGGCCCAGTATTTGGGCAGGGGGTGAGCAGTGAGCAGTGTGGAAATTGTTTATCTTACCTAGGAAACCATGATTTTAAGTCTTATTTTAAAAATGAGAAATGTAAAAATAAAAATAGACTACATCTTCAGAATTTTTCAGGAAACATCTCTCTTCTCAGCTCGTTTCATCTCAGCAAAAATGTATCATTGGATCCAGTCATTTTATCTTTAAAATTTTTAAGGAAATAAACAAGAATGTTCACACTTTATCTAAAAGTATGCTTGTCACAGAAATATTTATAAGTGAAAAAATAAAAACAACATTCCTTTATATAAATCAAGAGGTTGATTAAATGTTATTGTATAAATGTAGGTATAATATTATGCCACTACTAGAAATTATACTTTTGTAAAGAATTTAATGCAAGGGGAAAGACTCACCCCCACCGTTTATAAGCCCTAAGAAGCACATGGCCCAAGACTTAAGCATCTTTCCATCTTAGGGGGCCATCCTCCTCCTCACAGCCCATTGCTGCCTCAAAATGTACCTGTGGAATTTTAATTCATAGAGGTGACTGAGTGACAACATGGAGAGGCTAATACCATCGAAAGAAGTTCAGTGTAGAAGTTTTATTTCATTACTTACATTTCCCGAGAGGACAAGGCATATGCCACACCACACAGGGCCACACGGGGAAGCACTAGGTTTGGTCAGGAGCCCCGAGGGGCAAGTAGAAAGCCATGACTCAGAGCCTCTATTGTGTTTTCCACAGGAAACATCCTGGGATTGGCTAATTTGAAAAATAAATGTGGCCTCTGGGTTATAGAGGTCTCTGGTTGTCTGGTACCTGGCCCTGGGTGCTTAGGGCAAAGGAATCTCGCCTCCTGGAGTATGAGAGCCAGATAGACAGGTGTTTTGGAGTAGGGGTTCTGGATTGGTCAGTTTGCAAATGAAAGGCATGCTCCTGCGGGTGAGCCCTTTGTTATCTCTGAGAATTGACTAGCCCTAGGAGGGCAGTCTCTCCCCAGTCAGAGGCCACAAATGCCAGAGCATCAAAAATACAGGAAATAAGAAAATGTAGTTAATACAACTCCTATGAAGGAGCAGCTGCCCCCAAAATCTCTGGACCATAGAACAAAGCATTGACTTATCCTGGACGTGTTTGTCTCCTTCTTTTAAGAAATGGTCAGACTAACCTTGTTAGCCTCCTTCATAATACTCAGCTCCCCAATCTTTTATATAATATATGCAAGTCTGATACAATTTATGGACCTCTGCCTTGTTGATTTCCCCACAGGACTGAGGGTGGGACCATAATTTTATTCGTCTTTGCATCCACCACAGTGACTTGCACTTCATCGAACGTACACCCTTTCACAGGGGGCAGTTTTGACCACAACCATCCCTGCTGACAGCTAGTGAATTATGGAAGACTCTGGCATAAGAACTCTGCAAGAGAGGGGGGCATCCATGGAGTACTTATACTCCCAAACTGGCAAAATTTGTTGGACATATATACAGGGATGTGTGCATTATTCCCAACTGAGGTTCCAAAGCTTTCAATATGCTCTATCACTCCAAACACAGTTAAAAGCCTGTGCTTAAAATAATTTTGCCATATTGCTCAGATTAATTTTAAGGAATGAGATGATGGAAATATTATAGAGTAGGGAGAAGGGCATGGTACAGTGCAGTAGGAACAGTGTACTTCGTGAACGAAAATTACCCCTGGAATCGGGGAATGGGCATAAAAATCCTACACACCTGGGATAGCCAAGCCAGGGCTCCAGAAACTATTTGTCCAACAGATGAGAGTTGCAGCACTGTATGGGAACAGATGAGACGGGCGAACATCATGTGCAATTAGGCCAATGTGGAGCCATTCACATTTGGGGGCTTGTTAGGCAATTTCACATTCTTCTGGAGTTAAGCCAACTGATGGGCTGTGACATGAGATAATCGGTGTCACTGATGTGTGAAGGTCTCATAAGAAATGACAGGCAGACTGTGTGGAAACAGGCATCCCAGGGTCTCTGAGTGTGAGCAGACAGAATAAATGCATGTAATAACGCAGTGCCCATTTACAGAACACTGCCTGTTTCAGCAAGCCGACAATAATAAGAATTTTCCTGAAGTATTGCTCTTAATGATTTGGAAAGAGAAAAAAATGAACTGCATTTTCTGTCTGGATATCAATGATAGGCAAAGTGTGTTAAAATATTTCTGTTGGTAAACAATGGATATTAGGGGGGAAATTGAAAGGTATAAGTATATTTTTTGAGTGACTGTCAGGTTTAAGAGCATGAAAGTGTGCAATAGGTAGCATGGCAAATGTCTATACTTATGCTCAACCCCGCACCCACCCCCTTTCCACTGTCCTATATTAAGCCAAGTCCTGACTGAGAAGACCCCATGCATGATTTCCATTTCCACAACTCTCATTCATTCCTCAACCCACTCCAATCTGGCTTCTCTGAAACTGCTCAGGCCAATATCAGCAACAGCCTCCTAACTGCTGAATCCAGTGAACGTGCTGGCCCTACTTGCCATCTCCATTGCGTTTAAAGACCCTATTGATGTGATCCTTGTTCTTCGGAACCTGACAGTCCAAGGAAGAGTTCTTCTACCATGACATCGAAGACTTACTTCAGGCTGTGCAAGAGGACAAGAATAACTTCCAGCTCCAGCAGCCTGACAGGGCCCTGACTGGGAGGGGCAGGAGGGCTGTGTGCAGACTCTGAAAGCTGGATTCCCCTGGAGGCGTTGGTCCGTTGGGCAAGTACCGCAATTTTCCAGGAAGACAGGACAAAATAATCACCATTCAAAAATGTTAAATGCTGCATTTTTGCACACACGTTCGTAATTTTTTTCAAAGTAACTTCACCCTTTCTGTGTGAAAGGAGCATGATTTAATTGATAGAGTCTGGACTACAAACTTGGATGGGGTCAGTACCGGGATAGGGTTGTCTATTGCACCTGTTACTCAGCCAAAAGTTACCGGTTTGTGTTTTGAAATCTGAAAATGTCCCCGAGTCAAATAGACATAGCCAATTGACATGTACCTGTCTCTGAATGTACTGTGCTCCTTTCCTTTTTGCCCTTTCCCTGGGTAACTCCTACTCCTCTGCTTTAGGAAGCCTTTCCTGCCCCGCCCCACAAGCCTGGATTGGGGGACCATCATATCGCCCTCCGCCTCACGCTGCTGTAGAGCTTAACGAGAATCATTAGGATAGAGTCAGCTGAGTTTGTCTTGCCTGGTCGACTGCAAAATCATTGACAATGAAGATAGTACGTCTTATTCATCTCTAGTGCCTAATGCAATGTCTGGCAATGAGCAGGCACTCAATAAATTTTTGTGGAATGAATGAAGGAAATAATATTATTACTAGCCAACAATAGCACCAATTCAAGTCCATAAATGTTCTAAAACAAAAATGCTGAACCGTTGAATGCAATGCAATATGCAAGTGAAATTACTGAGTCATTAGGAACCAAGGATTTTAATGCTGCACATTTAAAATATGCTCAATACAGGAAAAATATAAGTCCTAGAATTAGTTTAATGCCAATTGTGCTGATAGCACAGATCTGCTATCTGTCTTCCTTTAGCTTCATAGCAGTAGGTCACAAGAACACTATTTGAAAGGGTGTCATATTCTTTTATTGAATATTCAATAAAAGTGTAATAAAATTGAAATGTTGGAGTCCATAGGAAGCACTGCACACTTTTGCTATTCATTCTACCTTAAAGTAAAATCCTATTCTAAATGCATTTAAAAGCATGTCTTCAGTTCAAATTTCTCCAATGATGCTCAGTGCTATATGATGCAGACCCCCTGATCATCCTGGAAAATGAGCACTCTTAATTTCAATAAGAGAAATTCTAGAGGGGCTGGCCCGTGGCGTAGCGGTTAAGTGCGTGTGCTCCACTGCTGGCTGCCCCGGTTCGGATTCTCGGCGGGCACTGAGGCACCACTTGTCAGGCCGTGCTGTGGCGGCGTCCCATATAAAGTAGAGGAAGATGGGCATGGATGTTAGCCTGGGGCCACTCTTGCTTAGCAAAAAGAGGAGGATTGGCATGGATGTTATCTCAGGACTGATCTTCCTCACAAAAAAAAAAAAAAAAGAGAGAGAGAGAAATTCTAGATATTTCACAAAACCACTATCTGCCAGGAACAGAGGAACCAGGCAATACATACGTTCTTGAGAAGAGCCAAAGGCATTAGTCTTGAGGAGGTAAGAGTGGAGTATACACCCAGAAGTGGGCACCCAGGAGTGATAGATATATAAACGCATAGAACAAATTAGGATTGGTGAGTAAGTTATCTCAGTGCTTCCAAATGATCTCCCTCCCTGGTCCCCCAGCCTAGTAGAGGGCAGGGTGGGGTGGGGGTCAGTGGAGAGAGTCGTCTGATCTCTCTTGCTTCTCTAAGATTCTCCAGAATCACTTCTTCTTTCCTTCTACCTCATCAACAAACTCTATAGGTCCTCCTGAGCTGAGCAATTAAGCTTTTGAAAGACCAAAGACACAAGGACTAAGAGGATACTTCTACCTTCTACCCGACCATGTGGCTCTCCTGAATCAAAGTGCCAGACCAGTTACCTGCATGAAGGGGAATACAGAAAGCAAGACAATTAATATCTCAATCAATATCAGAAAGCCACACACGTAAATAGATTTCTGCATGTCTCGTATTATAAAGAAAAACATATGATCCAGAGCCTTGGTTATGACATTACTGGGAGTTTATTGGTAGTAAAGATGCTCTCCATGTTTCTGAAGGCCTGCTCAACTCAGAATGGCTTCTAGACTTCCAGGTGAGCACATGGAATCCTAACTCTGCACGTTTTCGCAAGGCTGTTGCTGAGTGAATCAGACAGCCCAGCAGTCCCGCCAGCATGATTAGGACCAAAGCTCTCACCCTGTCTGCAGATGGTAATCAATCCAATTTGCTCACCCCCTGCCACTCCTCCTCAGGAAGTGGAAATGATGCCCCCTCGTGAGTCCCGGGCGTGATGGATTTTTCAGTAACTGACAGTGACAGGAACAAGGCTACTAGCTGGGCGCAAACAAGAAACGAGCCACCCGCGCCGCAGCCCTGCACCACCACGGTCTCCTTTGGAGAATAACATGAGCAACTCCAGAATTTCACCTTGATTTGTAAAAGAAAATGTCAGTCGTGAGGAGGATGCTATTTAAATCCATCTGCTTTTTCTTCTCAAACTGCCAGATGATTTAATCATCTTGCTTAATAAACTGTGAAGAGCTGACCTTTAGAAAGCCTCCTGTAAGCAGGAATATTTAAAAGTAAATTGCTTTCCAAGCACCAAAGAGCTACATGTTATCCATTCATGTTCGTCTCTGCTCTATAGAATTTGCTACAATCTGGGTTCGGGTGTCTCTGCCAGGGATGCATCTCTGAGGCCATTCATGAAGAGCCCCCTGTATGACCTGCTCTCTAGCTGGTGCTTTGCAAACCCTCGCTCATGCAACCTCCCAGGTAGGAATGGTTATCCTCACCTATAGATGAATCATCTGAAGTTCAGAGAGGTTAAGTAGCTTTCCCAGGGTCACACAGCTTGTGAGATCCCACTTGGCAGGAGACATGCATACCTGCAGTTCTTATGATGCCTAATCTAATGCACCCAAGAGACTCTTGAAATGACAAAACAGGCTATTTTCCTTGTCTCTCTCATACCTTTGCAGATTCTTTGCCCCTCATCAAACTTTGGCAGCCATGTATATCCCCGTGGAGGTAGGAACATGACCTGCCTCACACAACCTAAATTGCCTCTGGTCAAAGTTTTGATTTACCAGTTTAAAGTAAGAAGGAGTGACCTTAGGGCCAATGTCCCTACTTCATTTGGGTCCCTTTCAGATGGTGGTTCCCTTTCCCTGTCCTTTTTCCATCTCCACCCCCATTAAAATGTGAAAGTGCCTCATGTCAATTTATCACAATACGTATATCTGGAAGTTAGTGATGAAAACGCTTTCGAGATTTTCTAGCTCAAATCCTTCAATTTTTACAGATGGGAAAGGTAAGACATAGAGAGAAGAACTGGCTTGGCTGAGGCCACCAGAGATGAGACCATTCTCCCCAGCCCCAGCCCATTGCTCTGAGGTCACACTGTGGTGCTCTTCAATGCAGGTGAGAGCCACCTGGTCAACTCTCCGAGGACACTCACATGGTCCCCCTTATCTTTAAACCCAGGACAAGGCATGAGACTTTGTTCATTTCAAAGGGAATTCCTGACATGAGTCATCCAGTGGGAGAAGTGTTAGCCTCTGAAATCACACTATTATGAATCTCGTGTCATTATTGCTGAGTTGATACAGAGCACCTCTGGAAAGGCAGGGGGCAAGCAGCAGTGGAAAGAACAGTCAAGGGTTCTTTTCCGTATAATCCCAGGCCAGCACCCCACCTCGGGTTGCAGGGGCAATCCTATTCCTAGAGTTTCTGAATGGAAGATTTTATATCCCAATGTCAGCCCAAGACCCCACTATCAGGTTCCAGACCCAACCTTACCCCTAATTCCAATCTTCTATCTGCCTAGAAACTCCTCCGTGCATGTAGGCACAGCATTTCATCCTAACCCCTTCGCCCCATGCTTCCACCCTCAACATGAGGCAGAAGATGCAGGAATTTGGATGTACTGCTGAAGCAGCGAGAAGCAGGGATGGGAGGGGGGTGGCTTAGAGCACACCAGGAGTCATAGTTCAGGGCCAGAGAAAGCAGGGGTCTCAGATAACCGCACTGTTTGCGATTCGGGAGGTTTTACTTGCAGTGTGTGTGTGTGTGTGTGCTTGTGTGCGCATGCACACACATGCACATAAGCATGTGTATGCATTAGAGCTTCTATGATATTTATGTGCATACGTATCTGTGCTTATGTCTGTGTGTGAGTGATTGTGTATGTGCCCATTTGTGTGTGTGTGTGTATGATGAGGGTGAGATGAAACGGCATTGGGAAAAGCTGTCAACCTTAATGCCATTATAGGTAGAAAAGCATTAACAATAATGAGAAAAGAAATTCCTCTAAAAGTAGTGTGAATTGTGAAGCAATGGGGTGCCGATGGAAAAGGCAGGCTCCTGATTTGGAGCCAATCAGCTCACAGTCCTATAAAATGCAGACTGTTATACTGAGTACCCCTTAGGGGCATTGTGATGGATACTGACTGAGTCGGCCCTGGGTCTGGCACGCAGGGAGGGCTTAATGAATGTTGACCCTGAATGTGCTGGTGGAGAGAGGGTGAGCAGTAAGAAACACAGAAGGAGGAGAACACATCGCCCCGTCCCCTTAGACTTGAAGAAGGAGGAAATTTACTAATTGAAAATTTTCAAAATTTTTATACTATGTGTCTTTTAATATTTCAGAAATTTACTAAACAAACTCTCAAGAGCAAACTGCAGTCTGTTCCATCTTCTAAACAGTTTAAACTTGTAGCAGCTATTGGTGGGGTCTTAGAGATCCTGGAAAGTCCGCCCAGGGCAGGTTGTGTGAAAGTCTAGCAACTCAGAGGCAGCCAGCAAGAGGAAACCCTTCAGAGAGAAATAAAGTTCTTCACTATTACTGCTAACTATGCTATGAAAGGGAGAACACTCTTTCAATTACCACATCAGCTCTAATCCCCACTTAGGAGTGTTGGAAATAAAACAATGCAATAATTACACAATCTGCGAGAAAACTGACAAATATATTCTCAATACGAATGATTTATTGAGCCAGCCCGGCCACAGCCTGGCTTCACTTCTTAATGGAGCTGTAAAAACGGTGCCCTGTGCTTCGATAATCACAGTGATTTCTTACAAACCACTGATTAAGCAATAGATGAGGCAAGCATTTTGGAAACTCTAAAATATCTATGATTTGTTGGAGATCTCTCCAAAATGATTGTCTATGTGCTTAGGTGGCCTATTAAAGAATCATATAATGGTAGGTCAGGAAGGACCTTTCACTATTGCGGCCGTTTCAGAGACGAGACGAGGTTAGGTGTCACTTTGAGGGCAGGCAGTGGTAGAGCCGTGACGGAACCCGAATGCCCTGATTTCCAGTCTTTTCAACAATCCCCCCTCATCTATTAACAAGGTATAATCAGATGTGGGCCATTAACCTCTATTACTTCCCACTTGAAAGCTAAGCCAATCAATATGTTACTGTCACCAACAAGGTGATCATTTGATAGCAGTTACTCTTGATCAGAAAATTAATGAGTTGGGTAATATAGAAAGAAACGTGCAGATCATTCTACCCTCGGGCATAATATAGATCGGAAAGGCTAAATGAGAATCTGAGGGTCTGAGTGATGGTATTTACCCAGGAGGATGCTTGTGGTCAAACCGTACGGTTCTTCTCTAGTGGGGTCATTCAAGCTCTTGTGTACCCTAAGTAGTAAGAGTAAAATTGCCTAGCGGTGCAAAAGTCACAAAATTAAGGCTTTGAGAAAAGGAGATTGAGGAAGCAGGAGATAGTAGAAATAGAAAAGCAACATGGAAAAGAAGATTTGAAATATAAGATAATAAATATATTCTTGAGTCATGATGAGTGTATAGGTTAATGAAATACTTAAACTCATATATCACTACGAATTTGCAAATTATTGGTGGTAATCCTAAACCATAATTTGTGCTACTCTATTTCTCATTTCAGGTAAGTAATTGAGATTCCCTGAAGCATTGAAGCACAGATTCTTTGAAAACCCAATGAAAGCTGTGGATTTACACCCCAGATAAGTTCACATCTACACATATACATAAAGTACTGATATAATCTCAGGGTATTCAAAGACCCTTTTGGAAGTTTATCATCGCATCCCAAGACATGGCACCCTGTACTAGACAGAGAAGTTTTAACAAATTATGTAAGTATAAATATATGCTCCAAAGTCCTGAAGTTGCTTCATACTTTGAGTTTCTCAAAAATTGTGTTCTAAATACAGCTCTGATGAGAAGATTCATCCATCTGAGATGGAGCCTACTGTTTCTGTCCATACTTCAAACTTTTGATGTGTTGCATTGTACATATTCTTAAACAATCCCATGTGGTGTTTGTTTTTTTTCTGTGTGTGAGGAAGATTGGCCCTGAGCTAACATCTGTCACCAATCCTCCTCTTTTTGCTTGGGGAAGAGTGGCTCTGAGCTAACACCTGTGCCCATCTTCCTCTATTTTGTATGTGGGACGCTGCCACAGCATGGCTTGACGAGCGGTGAGTAGGTCCACACCAGGAACCAAACCTGCAAACTCCAGGCCACCAGAGTGGAACTTGCGAACTTAACCACTATACCACCAGGCAGGCCCCAATCTCAAGATTTTTTAGCTTTCTGGTCTCTCTGCTTCCTGAGCACATACATCTTTCTTTTATTTACAGGTCTGTGCACGTATGTATGTGGGCATGGGTGTATATGTGTGTATGCTGATAATGCAATATGCAAGGCATTATCTTTTTGAGGATGTTTCCTCATCTGTGATTTGAGAATACCAATATCTGTCATACTTATCTCAGAGTTGTTAAGAAAATAAAATAAGATCACAGATAGGAATATTCTTTTAAAAATTTATAAAGAACCATAAAAATGTTGGCAATGTCATTATGAATGTCATCATGTTGTTATTATGTGCAATACTTAAAATGCAATTTGCAAGTCTCAGTATCATTTCAGAAAGTGAGTTTAAAATGTTTGTCCACTAATAAAATAAGGGTGCTATAAATTTCCAGTCATATTAATCATATTGGCAACACCCTCTGTTCCAGAAGAAGAAATTAGTCATGGCTTGGGTCCGTCTTATGAGCTCATGAACAATTTTGTATCCCACAGGGCTGACGTTCAGTGGGTTCATAGTGGCATGGCTGTACTGAGTGTTAGCCCTCAGCATCTGTTCTGACTGGTTGATGCCCCAGTTATGATAGTTGTTGAATATTTTTGATATTCTTCCTGGCACCAGCTACGTGTGAAACACCATGCTGGGTGCTGCAGAAAAAAACAAATAAACATATAAGACATATCTTCCATATTCTGAAAAAGACAAGAACCTGATTGGGGAGCTCAGGCCATTAATAACACAAGGTACTTAGTGTTTACTTTCGTGTATTAAGTATTTCTGTAGGTCAGAAGAAGCAATCACTTCTAGAAGGATTGATGGGCAAGACTCCACGGATAAGGTGGGATTTACGTTGGTCCCAAAGAGGACTAACCCAATGTTAGTGGTCACCTATCAGCTCCACAAAAATGCACGTTGGAGCAGAGAGAGAAACCTGCCCACCAGCACTACAAAAGGACAGAGAGAGTGAGAGTCTTTGCATTTTATTTTACAGATGGCTTCTCCTTCCTCCCCCTACCACCAGGCAGAGATTTAATTACTTTAGGAAGGTAATTTGCAAAGTTCTTTAAGACCTACAGCCATCAGGTGCCACGAGGAAGATAAGTGCTGTGCCTACCTACCGTAGCTATTTTGGTGCTGTGGGTAATGCACCATTAGATTCGATGGACATGGCTCTCATTTCACGCTACCAATTTCTGTTCTATTAATTCTTTACTTAAATCTGCTAAGCACCTCTTCATTTGCCTCACCACTGTTATAATTTAATATGTACAACCAGTTGGAGTTTAATTGTTTCTTGAGTGAGCTAAAATCCAATATTTGCAAAATACATCCATTTAAATGAAACCTCAGCAAGGTTCCGCCTCCTCTTGCAGTCCCATTGGTGATGGCTTTGGTTCTGCTCCTGTGGAGACTTGCTGCCTCACAACACTGATTCCATTAGCCGGGAGAAGGCCACAGCCACCTGGGGAGTGCCCTGCCAGTGGCCCTGTGTACCCAGCAGCCCTCGCCTCCCTGCTCTCTACCTTGGTTGAAAGAACTAAATGTGGCAGGAAAAACACATTAATATATGAGTGTCAACAGCTTGTCCCATCGCCACCCACCAAGGAGAACCTGGCTTTGCTTTCCTGGATCAAGAAGCAGGAGTCGAGCTGGATTTTCACCAAATTGAAGGGAAACAGGAAAGAGACTGAGAAAGACAAGGAAGCAAAGAAGTCTGTGTGACCTGAGTCATTTGAGAGACAGCAGGAGGAGAGAAACTCATCTTTGTATGGGAGTCAGAGAGAGATAAGGAAAGGGAACAGGGCTTGGAAAATTTGGCTCTGTGCATAACAGATAATCCGTCTTTGGCATTTTCTCAAGACTGAAATCAAGATTTAAATTGCTTTTCTAGGGCCGGCTCCGTGGCTTAGCGGTTAAGTGCGCGCGCTCTGATGCTGGCGGCCCGGGTTCGGATCCCGGGCGCGCCCCGAGGCACCACTTCTCCGTCCAACGCGAGGCCGAGTCCCACGTACAGCAACTAGAAGGATGTGAACCTATGACATACAACTATCTACTGGGGCTTTGGGGGGAAAAAAATGAATAAATAAAATCTTTAAATTGCTTTTCTAGTTTTATTAGATGCTGGACTGGAATTTCTTTGAATGAGATGCTGCAAAGAGGGTGGGCCTTAGGGTGGCTTACAAAGCAGATTCTTTGTGAAACTAAAGATTTTCAATGCGTTTCCATTCCACATCTGAGGTGCAGAGCAGAGCAATAGTAAGGCCTTACAGTTCCTCTTCACAGGTGGGAATAGGCTGGCCAGAACACAGCATAATCTTATGCTCTTCAGAAGGCCGATCTGTATGTTTGTTTCTGTCTCTCGCCAGCAAGTTTACACGTCAAGTCCAAAATAGGCTGGAATTCAAGAGATTCCAGAATCATCTCCTTACTTTATACCTCTTGCTTCCCCGACATGAGCCTCTCTCTCTTCTTGTCACCTGTTCTTAACCATTCCTAACAAGTTGAAATCTTTACATTTGTCCCAAGATATCCCCTCTGGAAAATTGTCCTGTCCATTCATTGTTCTTCCTTCAGGCCAGCCCCCTTCATGAGGCCTGCCCAGGTCACTTCAGTGCACAATAAATTTTACTCTACACATTTACACTAGGTGAGAAGCAGTAAGGATAACAGCCAGAGAGAAGTAAAAGGTAGGGATGTTTCTACAGTGAGTTCTAAAGTAGTATCAATGAAACTTAGCAACTAACTGAATGTGATACTCAGATGGGACCCCTGACTCCTGGTTACTTGCGGCAGAATAATGGCCCCTCAAGGGTGTTCATGACCTAATCCCTGGAACCTATGAATATGTTACTTTACATGGCAAAGGGGAATTAAGGTTCCAAGTGGAATTAAGCTTGCTAATCAACTGACCTAGAAATGGGGAGATGAACCTTGATTATCCAGGTAGGTCCAATGTAATCACATGGGTCCTTATAAGTAGAAGAAGGAAGCAGAAGAGAGACCTTGAGAGATGGCAGCATGAGAAAGACTTAACTTGCTGTTGCTGAATTTGAAGATGGAGGAAGAGAGCCATTAGCCAAGCAATGTGGGCAGCCTCTGGAAGCTGGAAAGGGCAAAGAATTCTTCCTGAGAGCCTCCAGAAGGAATGCAGCCCTGCAGACACTTTAATTTTAGCCCAGTGAGACCCATCTAGGACTTCTGATCTCTGGAAATGTAAGATAGTAAACTTGTGTGGCTTTAAGTCACTAGGTTTGTGGTAATTTGTTACAGCAGCAATAAGAAACTAATATAGCACCCTAGACTCCATTGTCTTGCCTTCCCAAAACCCCAGCCCCAAACCATGAGCCTTATCATTAGCAACTTGGAACTAGAGGAAATCCTTGTTCACATTTTCACAGAAAACTTTGTTGTCTAAATGGAGCTAGCAGAGCTCTGTGGGGTCAATAATACAACACATTTAAGGTTTTAAAGGGCTCTGTTGGCAAGCCTGGGAAAGTAACTCTCACTGTTTTAGTGAGAAAATAAACTCTAGTGCCAAAGAGCCAACTTTCTAACGAATATTTGGAATTCCTCATATTGGTAAATTGGATGCTGCCTGTGATCTATCCTGATGGTTAAGTGAGAGCCATCAGTTTCAGACTCCAGACATGCAGGCAGCCAAATTATTACCCATTCAAAAGTTTAAAATCCTGGCTTGTGATCTGGTCCAGAAAAACAATCTGCTTTAGCAGAGGCCTGTGTGCTACATGAACCTTAAGCCAAGACAGAATATTTCCTCAAAAAATTGCTCAGGAAGTACATCCTTGACTACATTATTGAGACTCTGAGTCAGTGAATCACATTTCTCGAAAAACACACTGAAGTCTAAGGATGTTTTGCAAGGGAGCACATTGAAACACTCCTGGAAACTTTTCCTCAGAATTACATAAGCTGAGATGTAATTCTAGACTCACATTTCATCAGACAACAGGGGTTGGTAAGATAAAGCACAGGCAGTATATTGATGACATTTGGTGCTCAAATCAAATCATAAAGTAGATATTTAAAAACATATTTTA
The DNA here is from genome assembly GCF_057802395.1 of Ceratotherium simum simum. NCBI lineage: Eukaryota > Metazoa > Chordata > Mammalia > Perissodactyla > Rhinocerotidae > Ceratotherium > Ceratotherium simum. The sequence continues at coordinate 15,955,767 of NC_141908.1, forward strand.
TTATCTTCTCTTATAAGTAGCATGAACTTATGTCTCAGTTTTTCTCAGCCAGTTCCAGCTTTCATCTGCTGCCTCTTCTTAATTATTAATAATTTCCCCTTTCACTCTCAGAACTGTGCCAGTTTGATGACAAATTAAATGGTCACCATATATATGAAAGACTTAATCATAGCTTTCTTGTACATTTTTTCAAGTCAGAGTAAATTCCTCGCAGTTTCTCCTAGGTCTGTGAGACCTTTCAGGTTTCAGTGTTGACTCCTAAAGGGAAGAACAGGAAGAGAGGAAAAAGGGTTTTAACTGAGAAGTAGATGATTTGTGTATACATAAATTTTATATGTATAAACTAGTGATACAATGCAACTGAGTGGCAAAGCTTTGCCTGACTGTGTATGTGTGTGTGTGTATGTGTGTCTATGTGTGTGTCTGTGTCTGCGGGTGTGTGTCTAATAAAAATAAACCTACTTCCTAGTCCTTCATTCCTAAACCCCAGCCCCAAGCCATGAGCCTTATCATTGGCAACTTCAAGCTAGAGGAAATTCTTGCTCACTATTGGTAAGAAATTTAAGCATATTTTCCCAGAAAAACATTGTGTCCAAGCTAGTAGAGCTTTGTGGGGTAAATAATACAAATATGTATGATATATATAATTACACAATCTTATATATTTAATATAGAATTATACAGCAATCTCATAAATCATATATATACCTCATATACATATAATTTATATATATAATTTATGACACAGCATGGGTAAGTGGCAAAGCTAAAACCTAAAAGCTGTTGATGAGGATGACAAGGGTGTTAGCTCTCATCATTTCTACTCAGCATTGTACTGGAGGTCTAGCTAAGACTATGAGGCAAGAAATAGAAATATAAGGCATCCATATTACAAAAGAAGTAAAACCATCTCTTTTTGCAGGTGACGTGATTTTTGTATATAGAAAATTCTAAGGCATCTACAAAATAAAAAGACTACTGGAGCTAATAAATGAGTTTAGTAAAGTTAAGAATACAAAATCAATGTATGGGGGGCTGGCCCCGTGGCTTAGCGGTTAAGTGCGTGCACTCCGCTACTGGTGGCCCGGGTTTGGATCCCGGGCATGCACCGATGCACCGCTTCTCCGGCCATGCTGAGGCCATGTCCCACATACAGCAACTAGAAAGATGTGCAACTATGACATACAACTATCTACTGGGGCTTTGCGGGGAAAAAAAGGAGGAGGATTGGCAATAGATGTTAGCTCAGCAAAAAAAGAGGAGGATTAGCACGGATGTTAGCTCAGGGCTAATCTTCCCCACAAAACAAAAAAAAATCAATGTATGAAAATCAATCATATTTCTATACACTAGCAATGAAACATCCAAAAATGAGATTAAGAAAAAAATTCCATTTCCAATAACATCAAAAAGAATAAAACACTTAGAAATAAATTTAACCAAAAGTGCAAAACTTTCACACTGAAAAGTATAAAATATAATTGAAAAAATTAAGGGACACCTAAATAAATGGAAACACATCCCATATTCATGGACTGGAAGACAATATTTCTACGATAGCAATATTTCCCAAATTGATATGCAGATTCAACAAATTTCCTATCGAAACCCCAGCTACTTTTTTGGAGAAATTGACAAGCTGATCTTAAAATCCATATAGAAATGCAAGGGATCCAGAATAGCCAAAACGATCTTGAAAAAGCACAAATTTAGAGGACTCACACTTCCCAGTTTCAAAACTTATAACAAAGCTGCAGTAATCAACACTGCTTGATACTGGCATGATAGATAGATTAATGTAATAGAATTCAGAATCCAGTAATAAACACATACATTTATGGTCAGTTGATTTTCAACAAGGGTGCCAAGACAATTCAATAGGGAAAAAGGTCTTCTCAACAATAGAGCTAAGACAACTGAATATCCACATGAAAAAGAATGAAATTGGACCCCTACCTCACACCATATACAAAAATTATATACACACCATATTAAAAAATTATCAAAATGAATCAAAGATCTAAATGTAAGAGCTAAAACTATCACACATTTTTAAAAAAACATAGAAGTAAATCTTTGTGATCTCTGATTAGACAATGTTTCTTGGACATAACAACAAAAGCACAAGTGATAAAAGAAAAACTAGATAAATTGATGTCATCAAAATTAAAAACTATTATGCTAAAAGGACACTATAAGTAAAATGAAAAGACAACCCACAGAGTGGGAGAAAATAATTGTAAATCACTTAACTGATAAAGGTCTAGTACACAGAAAATATAAAGAACTAGTATGACTCAACAATAAAAAGATAAATAACCCAATTACAAAGTGACCAAATGATTCAAACAGAAATTTCTCCAAAGAAGACATAAAAATGGTCGATAAGCACCTGAAAAGATGATCAATATGATTATAGGTATACCTTGTTTTATTGTGCTTCACTTTATTGCACTTCACAGATGTTGCATTTTTTACAAATGAAGGTTTGTGGCAACCCTGTGTCAAGCAAGTTTATTGGCATCATTTTTCTCATGGCATTTGCTCCCACACACACACACGAAAGTGAAACAGCATTTTTAATTAATATGTACATTGCTTTTTTTAGACATAAAGCTTTTGCACATTAATAGACTACAATATAGTGTAAACATAAGTTTTATATGCACTGGAAAACCAAAAAATTTACCACTCATTTTATCATGATATTGGCTTTATTGTGGTCATCTGAAAACAAACCCACAATATCTCCAAGGTATGCCGGTAGTTACTATGGAAATGCAAATCAAAATCACAATGCGATAACACCTCACATCCACTAGAATGGTTATAATCAAAAAGAGAAATGTTGGTGAGGATGTAGAGAATTTGAAACCCTCATATATTGCCGGTAGAAATATAAAATGCAGCCACCATGGAAAACAATTTGGCAGTTCCACAAAAAGTTAAACATGGAACTACCATATGATCCAACAATTTCTCTCCAAGAGAATTGAAAGCATATGTCTACACAAAAGCTTGCATATTAATGTTCATATCAGCACTATCTATAATGGCCAAAAAGTAGAAAAACAAGAAACACGTATCAATGATTAGATAAACAAAATATGGTATATTAATACAATGGAATGTTACTCAGCCATAAAAAGTAATGAAGTAATGAACAAAATGGATGAACCTTGAAAACATTATGCTAAGTCAAAGATGCCAGTCACAAAAGTTCACATGTTATATGATTCCATTTATATGAAATGTCCAGATTAGGCAAATCTAGAGACAGAAAGTAGATTGGTAGTTGCCAGGGGCTGTGGGATAGGAAAGAACACGAATAAGGACTGCTAATAGGTACAGGATTTCTTTCGGGGTGATGAAAACGTTCTGGAATCAGATAGTGGTGATGGTTGCACAACTCTGTGAATATACGAAACCACTGAAATGTGTGCTTTAAAAGAGTGAATTTTATAATTTGTGAATTATATATCAATTTTTAAAAAAACAAAAGAAATAAGAAACATACTAGCACCTCCCTCGAAAGGTTGCTGTGAGGATTAAAAATCAAGACACATAAAGCCATTAGCATTGTACCAGACCAGATGATGATGATGGTGGTGGTGGTGTCATCTTGGGGAATATCTTGTGCTCACAGGTTTAAGGCCTAAATTTAAAACTCAAGAGTTATCCACCTGCACTCTACTCTATTTTTTCCCTTTCTCTTCCTCCCCACATTCCTGCCCCACTTTTTCCAGACTTTCTGAATCTGGCCCTGGTCCCAAACTCTTCTATTCAATTCACTCTAAATACCTGTATCTGACTCTCGGTAATTCCTACAGCCTTCCCTCCTGCTTGACTGGCAGAGTCAGGATGTGTCAAAATTGTCCCCAGTAGCTGCATCTTCTGACATACAGCACTAGCACAGAGACTGGTTCAACACCCACCCACACAACAAGACAGAAACTTCAGTCGGTCGTGTGAAGAGAGCGGATAATTTTGGAAACTAGGAGCCTATGTCATCATTTTAATGAAATAATAACAGATTTTTTGATTTGCACCCATTTGCAACGTTACTGCTCACAGACAAGCTTCTCAGAGAAGGTGATTCATCAGGCAGCCATCCCATAGGGAGCGGTAGAGAAACAAATCACCATGCCGCACACATCATAAAAATGGAAATCAAGGAGGCTGTTCATTAATGCAGATAAGTTTTAAGCTTGGAATGGCTTTGCTCTGCCCATATTAATATACACACGAGAAATTCTCAGTGGGGCTTGGGTCCTTGGTAATATATAGTCCTTATTACCTCGCTGACTAATGAACCTTCAAGCTGAGGGAGACCAAATTCTGACCGTCTCTGTTCCATGCAGATGGACCATGGATCAGAGCTGCCTGGAACAGGCTTCCCCATCAGACTCTCTGCCCCCAGCCATGGTACCTCTGGTCCATCTATGCCATCCCTGAGTTGGTTTGTTCTTACCAAAACTAAAGAATGATTTTGTACTCAGCGTCTCCTTAGCAACTTGTCAACCAAGCAACTGAGCACCAAGTACTCAACAAAAAGAGTTAACGGCTGAAGATGGGGTAATGTGTTGTGCCTCAGTATCAGAATAGAAAGATTTTATTTTATTTTTTTTATTTTTTTTATGGAGGTAACATTAGTTTATAAGATTCTATAAATTTCAGGTGTACATCACTGTATTTTGATTTCTATGTAGACTACATCATGTTCGCCACCCAAAGACTAATTACCACCCATCACCATACACATGTGCCCAGTCACCCCTTTTGCCCAGAATAGAAAGATATTTTAAAGAGAGCCTCAAATCCCATAATCTGAGGGGTTGACTAATGGGAGAATTTCAGGCTTTGAGAAGAACCAATTGAGGAATTTTTTTTCTTTCTTGGGCGGAGGAGCTTTTCAAATGCTTCAAATCACACCATGCAGGTAGCTGCCTCCTACAATCAGATTAGAGCTAATTTTGATGTGGAACCTAACCCAGGAGTGTAGGCTAGCTCTGAGCAGGCCCTGCTGATTACACAGTAGCTTTCCTCTTTTATTGCTCTTTTCGTTTTCTCTTCCACTCTTTTTTTCATCTCTCTTTCTCTCTCTGTGTCACATATTTGGTCACAATTCCTCTCTTAATGTGCCACTGTGCTCATTCTTTCTCCCATTTGCATAATAAAATTTGCATAATAAAAATACAAACATTGCTCCAAATGAGATGTGTGCCTTCAATGACACTAACCACAATGACAAAGTCAATCATTTGTGAGTATTCCTTAAATAGTAAGCCCTAAACCTGCGGTCTCTAAACATTTTTTAATGTGCCCCCATATGAGTAAGTGATTTTTAAATGCACCTCCAATATACATGTATATATTTATTTATAAATTACATACATGTACTACTACTATATAAAGTACACTATAAAACATTCAAAAAATTTAAAGGGGGGCCAGCCTGGTGGCATAGTAGTTAAGTTTGCATGCTCTGCTTTGACAGTCTGGGGTTCACGGGTTCAGATCATGGGGGCGGACCTATCCACCACTCATCAAGCCAGGCTGTGGCAGCGTCCCACATACAAAATAGAGGAGGATGGGCATAGGTGTTAGCTCAGAGCCAATCTTCCTCAGCAAAAAGAGGAAGATTGGCAACAGACGTTAGCTCAGGGCCAATCTTTCTCACCAAAAAAAAAAAAAATTTAAAAGATAAAATTAAAACAGATGTCAGCAAACTTTTTCTTAAAGCACCAGAGAGTAAATATTTTAGGCTTTGCAGGCCATATGGTCTTTGTTGCAACTACTTAACTCTGTTTTTGTAGCGTGAAAATATCCATTGACAATATGTAAACAAATAGGCATGGCTCTATACCAATAAAATTTTATTTACCAAGACAAGTGAGGGGCTGGGTTCAGCCATGGGCCATATTTTGCCAATCTCTGAGTTAAAACATAAATATTAATAAAAATTTTAAATATTTTTCCCCTACCCACTTGGAAGCCACTGCCCAAGAATATGAGAAGGAATATGATTAGACTTTCCTTAATACAACAATTCTCAATTACTATTACAGAATATAATTTCTTTATTATTTCTGTATACTAAGACAAAGAGTACAAAACACAGGTAGGTTGAGATACAAATGTTGAGCTCTGGGCTGAGCTCGCTTCTAGATGCATAATTTACTCTACAAATTATACTTCTCACCAACTCTGTGGTTCAAACTCATGCTTCAACAAAATGTCACATTACCATGGTCTTGGACCTTTGGTCTTTCTGGCAAATAATCTAAGACTTAGATGTCAAATTAGAAAATCCCAAGGGACTATTGAATAATGAAAAATAAAACCCCAAGTAAAGTCCTAAGACCTGTGTGTGTGTGTGTATTGTTAGGTAAACAAATCTTGTCACCTTAGTCTTTAAAAATGTTATTGCCAATGCTACTGTGCTGAATCTAATATCTCTTCCTATTAATCTGTAATCAAGGATCTTGGAAATTTTTGACAAATTATTGAAGTCATCTGTACTAAGTCCAGCTGAAACTGGAAAAAGAAGACCAATGAATGTAGCAGTTTTTGAGTCTCAGGCCAGATTCACTGATGACTTTTTTATCTTGCTTCACTGGCATAGAAAATCTTCCTGTTGCATTGGCATGTTCAGAATGTCAGCGTAATCAACCATCTCAACACAGAGCCCTCTCTATGATGCTCCGGTAATAACTTCATCGAACAAAATGGAAGAGTTACTTTAATCGTTTTAGTCAAATTTGAATGCGTCAAGCAGAAATACTATGAATAGAGGCAGCACTAATTCAAAAACATGCCTTCAGTCCCAACAATCCCAAGTGAGGCAAGAAAAGAGATTGCATGGCCCAAGAAGATGCTAGCAATCAGGAAACTTTGGTTCTAATGCAGTTCAAATGCAATCGGTTTCAATGTTCTGAGCTTCAGTTTTCTTATTAATATGACAATAATACATGACTTACACAGCTATTGGGAGATTAAAATGAAGTAACATATGTGAAAGTGGCTCACAGGGTGCCTGGCACACAACAGGCACTCGGTAAATATCTTGAGGGTTTTTTTCTCCTTCTTTATCCTTTATGTACCTCAATATCATCTCTAAAACAAAAAAATCTCTACCAAATTCATATGATAACTGGGAAGACTCAAGAGATAATTGATGAAAAAATGCCTTGTGAAATAGAAAATTCTCAGCTCATGGAAGACATGGGTACAATTAAAATTAGCCCAAATTATCTTGATATATTGCTACTCCCTAAGACTCCACATCAGCTATCTTTCGGTCGCCAAAAAGGAAAAGAAGTTCTCTACATCTCCCCTTCAAAAGACATCGCCCAAAGTTAACGTTAAAAACTCCCCCCCTGAACAGGTGCTTTCCATGTCTGTTGGCAAAGGCTTCTCCTTACGCCATTTCAGACACCCTGCAAGGAGAATATTATGCCCAAAGATCACTTTTCTGTAAGCATATAAACACCAGTCCCAACACACCCAACCCAAACTCAAGATGATTAAGAAAAACAAAGGAGAGAAGCAATTCCTTCTCCTTCTTCTCCAACATCCCAGAATATCATCACAGGCCTCCAAAGCAGTTACATATTTTACCTGGAAGTTGTTCTAGGTGGTCATCCATGTGGTATGACTTGAGGGAAGCCCAATAGCCTGTATGTTCAAAACTGATTATCATACATGACCTAAAATCTTGTCTTTACCAACAGTTTTAGTCATGGAGAAGTTCACCAAATAGTTCTGGTTTTCCACTCCTCGAGGTACACGGTAGGATTGTACTTCTTCTCCCTCTCCTTGTGGTTGGGTATGGCCATGTGACTGGTTCTGGTCAATGAGTGGCAATTCAAAGTCTCACATGCATCCCCAGGCTGGAGGATTTAAATGCTAGTGGGACACTTTCTAGAGCTCTTTTTCTCCACTACTCTGGTGACTTGCAACATTCAGATGGTGGTTTCTCTGTCAACCAAGATGAAGATACATAGCCACCTCATGAGAGACATGTGGCATGAGCATAAAATAAACCTCTCTGGTTTTAAGTCACTAAGATTTTGAGATCATTTGTTAATGGAGCATAATGCAGCTTATCCTGACATTTAGTCCAACAAAACTAGTCACTGAGTTTCCCTTAAACGCAGATTTTAACTCAACTGTTATTAATATACAAACAATCAATTAACAAATTAACCTTAGGAAAGAGCACATTTTTGAAGAAATGAAACATAAAGACAGAAATCATTAACACTCAGTATTCCAGAATACGGCACAGTGCCAAGGAAGGCAGGCCAGAGTGAGACAGTATTGGAGATTCCTCTGAGCATATAATGGCCTGAGAGCTATAATATATCTATAGTTAACATTTAGCATCATTATAATTGCAAATATGTAATGAGAACTTACTATATATTAAGCATTGTGCTAAGTGCTTGACATCAAATATGTTATCTAGTTTAATTTTTACAATAACCTTATGAGGTAAAAAGCTATCCCAATTTTACATGGGCAATGAAGAAAGCAATAAAAAGATAAGTTATTTACAGTTCTTTCTAAAGCCAAACTAGTCTCTCAACAGAAATGATAATAGATATAAAGAGAGAGATGATAGATAAATCAGAAGATGGAAGGAAGGAAAGAAAGAAGGAAAAAAAGAAGGGAAGAAGGGAGGGAGGGAGGGAAATATAATTATAGATATAAAAGCATATGAACCTTCCCTTATTTGGCAATATTGAATATTTACCTACCAAAGAACATAACTCCAAATTCTCTATTCTCTGATCCTTATCTAAAGCTCGATGATAAGAAATCATTTTTCCTGGGAATTGCCTACAGAATATGCACTCTACCCGTTCTTTGAGGTCAGTAGCTCTTAATAATTGGAAGGAGGGCATAGATCCCCATATAAACCTTATGAAACCTCTGGACCCTTTTCCAAGAAAAATATATGTACACAAAATTTTAGAGGATCCACAGACAGCCCCTTGAGACTTATTGTAGATTCCTGAGAGGACCCTGGTCGCTAAGTGACTTTTCCTAGTGATCGCCCTTGGTCCACTGGACCTTGCCTCTATAAGCACACACACACCGTCACATGCTGACTGCTTGTCCTGTTCCTGCAGAGGCCTGGGACAAGGCTTGATAAAAAAAAAAGCACTTTGATGCATGCATTTTTCAGAAGCTGCGGGTTACTTTGATAGATCCAAATGATGCATTCTCTCCAAAATGTATGAGGAGATATAGACAAGAGGATGTTCAGTGAGTGTGGCTTCGCAGCTCTGGCTGATGGTGGTGTTTTTGGCCTGTCCAGGGTGAAGTCCAGCCAGGCCAGAGTAAATCGTTATACTAAATCTCTTATGCCCCAAACACGTCACCTTGAAATACCAGCATAATTACTTTACAGGGTTGCAAAACCAACCTACCACATTCCACTCCCTTAAAATGTTGCCCTTTAAGGGGTCAAATTGCCTCCTGTCTCTGGCTTCTCTACTCCCCTCCTCAGTCTAATTCCTTCTACCCAAAATTACCAAGTCTAGACACGAAGAATGTGGTTTCTTCCCACAGCTGCTGAGAGAGGAAATCTCTCTCTCACAAAGATGAGTGTCAGTGTAACATTAAGTGAGAAAAGCAGGTTACAGCTTTACATGCAAAATGAAGAACTGCTCTATCATTGTTTATGAAAACAATGGAAAAATACAAAAATGCTAACCGTAGTCATCTCTAGAGGGTGAGATTGATAGTGAGGGTTTTGTTTATAATACTCGTTTTTTCAAATTCTCTACATAAGCCTACATTTCTAATGTTCATAATCAGAAAAAAATAAATGCTATAAAAAGTATATGAGAACTATTAGCTCTTGCCAGCATCTCCAAATACATGGCCAGCTCTTACAATATAGGCAAGGGGACGAACACTGATCTGCTAACAACTTCGTGTTCATTATTTCATGTTATCTTCACAACAGGCCTATGATATAGATGTCGTCCATCTTTTTAACTGAAAGAGACAACCTGGTTTAAGAAATATACCCATAATCACATGGGCAGAGTGGCAGAACTGAATTTTAAACTCAGGTCTGACTTCTACAACCTGGACACTTTCCACTATTTCTCAAATGGTAGAAATAATCAAACAATGAAGCTATGAAAGTGGCATTTTACCTTCCAAGTCTCAGATAGGACTGGTGAAGAAAACGTGTTTTGTGTACTGTGCCACGCTGAGGGGGAAATCAGTTTCTCTCTCTTTAAGGCCAAGGCTGCCAATCCACCAGATACGTGACTTCTCTCCACAAAGCACAAGAAAGCTTTAGAACTTGAGGAAATGTGAGAGCTGAGCTCGTAATCAAATAATGAGCCTTAACAAGGAAATAAGGTCGCTGCCTGCACGAGCAGAGAAGACCATGAGACAGCAGTCACTGCCCCAGAACACAGGCTCCCATGCAGGCCTGCCCAGCTTTCCATTACTTTCCCAAAGATTCCTGGAGAAAAGCAATGTTTTCCTTCATTGCAGGGCCATGCCCAGGCCAGGAGAGAGGCAGCACCTGGCCTGATTTCAAATCAGATGCTGCACAGGCTGGCTCTCTGGATTGGAGGCTGGAGCTGACAAGGCCAAGGTTGCTGTTTCACTCCAGTTATCATTCTGTGAAGGAGAACTCTGCACAATTCACAGACTCTGCCTTGCTTATCTCTACCAGCTGTCTCACAAACACCAGCGTTGGACTAAAGTGAGGCTTCAGGGAGCCTGGGGGAGAGTAGAAGAATTACTTTTGATGGGCCGTCTTTGACAGCTGTGACTGTAAAATAAGGAGACTTTTTGCAGCATTCTGTAAACCCACATATTTATCAGAGTGTCAATGATTTCAAAAGCACACCAATAACTTCTCATCTTCTCAAGCCCACTGTATGACCGTAAAGAAACAGAAAAGGAAAAGCACTAGGCATAGGGAGGGGTGGACCACTGACCAATGAGAAACGTCACAGCCTTCCATCAGTTAAAATGGGGATGGGATTGTCCTTGTCGATAAATAGATGGAGGAAGCCACAGCCCAGAACATGCTGAGGAGAAAAGTCCATGGTGATAGGAGTTGACCTTCCCTTCAGATCTGCAGTTTTTCCATGACTTGGAATATTAGTTTCCTGCTGCTGCTATCATAAATTACCACAAACCTTGTGGTTTAAGACAAGCACCAGTTTATTATCTTACAGTTTTGGAACTCAGCAGTCTGAAATGGGTCTTATGGAGCTAAAATCAAAGGCTGTATTCCTTCTGGAGGCTCTAGGGAAAAATCTGCTTCCACGCCTTTGCTAGCTTCTAGATGCTGCCCACATGCCTTGGCTTTTAGCCTTATCACTCCTACCAGTGCTTCCATTGTCACAACCTCTTCTCTGTCTCTGACCTTGCTGCATACCCCTTATAAGAACCTTTGTGATTATATTGGGCCCACCTGGATAGCCTGGGCTACTCTCTCCATCTCAAGATTCTTAATCACATTGCAAAGTCCCTTTTGCTATGTAAGGCAGCATGTTTAGAAGTTCCAGGGATTAAGATGTGGACATCTTTTGGGGCCATTATCCTGCCTAGCACACTCGATAAGGAGATACAGAGAGTGAAGCGAAAAACAGGACGAGAAATAAGGCTTTAGATGCAAGATAGTTCAAAGCAGCTACAGTGATTGGCTCCACATACTTAGCAATCAAAACAAATGGCAACACAGAAATGTTTACCCTGAGAATAAAGCTGGATAAACACTCTCTGACAAAATTGAACAGTCTGCCAGGAAAGGTCTTGGGTTCCCATACAAAAGAGAAAGATCACAAAGAACACACAGAACAACTGATCCTAGAGCAAAGAGAGGTGAATGCAGGGGAAGGTGGGGTAAGGAGATTTAAAAATTTTAGTTAGTATCCTCAAAAAGATTTTAAGAGCCAGCCCTGATGGCCTGGTGGTTAAAGTTCAGCACACTCCAGTTTGGTGGCCCGGGTTCAGTTCCCGGACATGGAACCACATCACTCATCTGTCAATAACCATGCTGTGGTGGCAGCTCACATAGAACAACTAGAAGGAATTACAACTAGAATATACAACTATGTCCTGGGGCTTTGAGGAGTGAAAAAAAAAAGAGGAAGATTGGCAACAGGTTAGCTCAGGACCAATATTTCTCAGCAAAATAAAAACCAAAAAAAAATACAAAAAAAAGATTTTAAAAGTATTACATTCATAAAACAAGAATGGTCTACTATTAACAGGGAGCAATTCCAAAAAGGTTCTTGGAAAATAATATAATTATTTGTAAGACAAAAATACAATAGATAGCCTGGATAAAGTTGAGAAAAACCTCCAGATTAGGTAAAGAGACAAGAGTAGAAAATATGAATGAAATTGAAGATAAATCCAGAAGGCCCAACATCATCTAACATCTAACAGCAGTTGGGAGGTCGGGGTTAGGGGGCGGAGGGGGGAATAAAACAGGAAAAAAAAATTAAGAAGCATAAATAATCAACAAAATAAAAGAAGAAAATTTTCCTGAACTGAAGAGAAAGATGATTCTTCTTTTGGAAGAGCCAACTGAGTGTTGAGAAGGGTGAATAAAAACATTTACCCTGAAAGACATCCTCACACAGTTATAGAACACCTTGATGAGAGAAAAGACTCAAAAGTCTCCAAAGACACTAAAGAAAAAAAAAAAAAAAGACCTCACCTACAAGGGAATACAAAGCAGTTCTCAATAGCAACATTGCTTAGAAGACAATGAGTCCTGATTTCAAAGCTCTGTAGAAAATTACAATATTGAATCTAAAATTCGAATCTTCAGACAAACTATCCATCATGAACAAGGGAAAAGTCAATACATTTTCTGACAGGTTTCAGGAAGTTTGCTCAGGAGGGGCATTCAGCAAGTTGCATCCTTGTTGTAATGTACTTGGGAGGTACTACCACAAAATAAAGAAGAAAACAAAGAAGGGGAAGACTGGGATAGAGCCTCAGCAGACACTGCAGCTGGCTCACATGACAACCATTCCCACTCCCTTTGGGTGTGCTGGGTGCTGCAGAGACCAGAAAGTCAAAAACTGCACTTCCTCACTCTTTTGTTGCTAGATGCCACACGGGGAGAGATGCTGTATTCTGAGGCAGCTGAGCACAACTTCTGCTCCCTGGTTCCTAATTCCTAACGTCTTAGGTGCTGGGTGCTAGGCTGCAGAGCAAAGGAGTTTTTACCAGAAACTTCCATCATGTTCTTGGGGGTTTCTCTGAACTAAATAGTTAATTCCTGGCTCTGTCACATCTCTGAAGGACATAGAAATTCTGTAAACCACCTATTACCCTGACATAAATCACTTTCTGCTTAAGTAAGCCAATGTGGATTCTGTTGCCTACCTTTGGGGATTAGGAATAAGAGTGAGGAGGGATAGGAAAAGTGGTTATTGCTTTTGCTATAAATGCCTCTGAATTATTTTATTTTTGCTATGTGCATGTATACTTTGAATAGAAAATTTAAAAGTTTTTAATGTGGTAATGGGCAAAACAAATGAGGTCTTTTGTCTAATTCACAGAATAGCATATCCAAATAGCCCACAAACAAACACACAGTACTCCAATTCACTAGTTACCAAAGAAATACAAATTGAAGTGATGCTATACCGATCAAGCTGACATAAATTTAGAAGTACAGTACCTATTGCAGGGTGAGATGTGCAGAAACTGTACTTTCAGATGGAGTGTAAAATGTTACAGCCTTTTGGGAAAGCAATCTGGAAACACTGATTAAAATATAGATTAAAATTTAAAATATATGTACTCTTCAATTCAGAAAACCCAGTGCTAAAAATCTATCCCACAGAAATAAATAACACCACCAGAATTTAAGGACTGTTTGTTATAGTAGTAAACATTGATGTAAAAAAAAAAAGAAAAAGTAAACAATCAATAATGGTGAAAAGACTGAACACTGAATAAATTGAGGTTCACCCACACCATACGTTTTAAAAGAATAAATATCACTTATACAAGTTGATATAAAGGGGTTTCCATAAGATGTTACTGAGTGAAATATATCAAGCTCAAGAAAAATGTGAAGACTCCCCCCAAAACAGTACATAATTTGCCAACTCTCTGCTTTTGCTCACACTGTTGTTTCCATTGAAATATCCTTCCTCCCTGACATCAACTCTTATCTCTGCCTAGTGATCTTACCCATGTTGAGTACTCACGTTGAGTACAAATTAGCCTGACATTTTTGGAAGAGCATACAAAAATATAATTCAAAATATAAAATGTGTAACCTTTTCACTTAACAATTTGATACCTCTGAATTTACAATAAGGAAGTAAATGAATCAGTGACACATGAACTATATACAAGGAATATTATAATAGCAAAAAAATCTAAATATTTATCACTAGGGGATTAGTCAAATGAATTATGATTTGTACACTCAATCGAATATTATACAGCTGTTAAAAATGATGATGACAGAGGTCATATTGACTGGTTAAAAAACATCAGGGACATACTGCATAAGTGATAGAGGTCAGCTGCAGAAGAACATATTATGATTCAATAATGTAAAATTAGATGTATATATTCATATTTATTTATAGAGAGATTAACATTTAAAGGATTTCCAAAAATATTTTAACAGTGGCTATCTTTGAACTTGTGAGATTTAAGCTAGTTTAAATCTCTTTTGCTTTTTCATTTTTGTGTACTGTTTTAATTTTTACCCAATGATACATTATATTTTACAAACACAATAGTGCTATTTTTAAAAAAACCTGGTCTACGGCTCTATAAGTTCCAAGTTTTCAAATGTCAAATTATGCTTACTAGACTTAATAAAATAATAATAACTGGCATTTATGGAGCATTTACAAAATACTCAATACCATCCTGAGTACTTGTACATATATTCACTTATCTTCCCGACAAACTTATTAGGCAAGTACAACAATTGTCCAAATTTTACAGTGAGGAAAGTGAAACATAGAAAGGTTATTTACTTTAGAAAACCAAACTGAGATAGTTTAGAAAATTTTTCAGCAGTTTTGAAACAACAATAACAAAAATCAAAAACAAAAACAAAAAATTTCCATTTAACAGCACTCACTCCATTATCTAGGAGAGTCAATCAACCAGGACCTCTTATTCAATCTCTCATATCCTAAACACTCTGGTTTCTAGCATGAAGCTTTAACTCTTTCTCTGTTCTTAGCTCTGTGCCCTCTCCCCACTGTATTTTCTGCTACCTTTTAAAGTACAGCTATGGTGAAGGCTGTCTGGTTGTCTTGGGTTATGTTAACTTGCATGCACCAGTATCTGCGTGATTATAAAAATCATCCTTTGCAAAATTCTCCTTCATACTGTGACACCCAGAAGGCAAAAGGAACCTAAGAAGTGACTCAAAGTTTTAGTACTTAAAGTGGTGTCATACGAGAAAAAAAAATGCACAGCACAGTAACCCAACAGCCCTGCACTTCACATCTCAGAGCACGCAATGGAAGAGATGTAATTACTGTGGTTAATTGATTCCTGGTAAAATGTCACTGAAAATGAGAACTCATTAATACACCATTTCCATCACTGGAGACACCAGGTGTCTGCTCTGTGGTATCAGTCCTGACATCTTTTTCAGAGTCACTGCCCTCTTCAAAGGAGAAAATATAAACATCAGTCTGTATATTATGATTTGGATTTCATTCTCTACTGCTTCTGTAAAAAATCATACAAATTATCCAGCCAGGTAAACTTCCCCATAGTTCAGGGAGATCCGTGTGAGATTTCTGCCTAAAACCTGACCTTTACACATTAAGCAGGTGTGTGAGTTCGACAAATATAAATGCAAATGAGTCAAACATACCCTCTCTGGGCCAGCCCGTGGCTTAGCGGTTTAGTGCACGCGCTCCGCTACTGGCGGCCCGGGTTCAGATCCCAGGCGCTCACTGACGCACCACTTCTCCAGCCATGCTGAGGCCGCATCCCACATACAGTAACTAGAAGGATGTGCAGCTATGACATACAACTATCTACTGGGGCTTTGGGGGGAAAAAAAAGGAGGAGGATTGGCAATAGATGTTAGCTCAGAGCCGGTCTTCCTCAGCAAAAAGAAGAGGATTAGCATGGATGTTAGCTCAGGGCTGATCTTCCTCACAAAAAAAAAAAAAAAAAACCATCTCTGGCTTGCCTTTACTAATGTTGTTTTGGAAATTTTTAAAAAACTGGTCAGACTGAAAGGAAAGCTGTCACATCAAGATTATCTCACAGGTTAGGTTTCCATATCAGAGAATTAAATCAGCCCTAAAGATTAAAATAGTTTCGGAAAAAGTCCTAAATGTATTCCACCAATCTTTAACCTTGTCTCTTCTGTTCTCATGTACCTCAGTATTCATCTAACTCCAAAACCTCTAAACAATAAAAGTTGAAATGGGAATGAGAATGATGATGATGAAATTCATGAAGGAGAAGGGTGGGATGGGGGAGGGGGAGGAGGGAAGGAAGGGGGAAGAGGAAAACAAAGAGATGGTAGTGGAGGTAATGGTGATGATGATGGCGATGGTGATGAAGATGATGCTGGTGGTAGTGATGGTGATGATGGCGATGGTGATGAAGATGATGCTGGTGGTAGTGATGGTGATGATGATGGCGATGGTGATGAAGATAATACTGGTGGTAGTGATGGTGAAGATGGTGATGATGATGGTGAAGGAGAGAGGGAGATGATGGGTGCCTTTGTGCATTAGCCTAAGTCTGCACTGCTAGATTTTTAACAGACCTAAGTACATTAAAAAGACAATCATTGGAACTGAAGAGAGGATCTACATTTCTACATTAGACATTTCTTCATTTTACTTTTTAGTTCAGTTGTTATTGTTAGCCACCAATCTCCATATCACCTTCCACGAGAGATAATTCTAACATTTCCAAACTTGTGGAGTTTTTAGCCAAATATGATTGTCCTCAAAAAAGGAGGGAAGGGATTTTCTCACCAGAAGAGTGAAATTGTCTCTATGCTGAAAAATTCCTTCCTGAAAAGCATTTGTGCTTTTCAGGCAAATGAGTATTTATTAGCATGGAAAATCGATCTTGAAATGTTAAGTGAGAAAAATCAGGTTACAAAATAGAATGTACAACATGATAGTCATTTTGATTGGAGATATGACATCAATATATAGTTAATTCTGGGTTGTAGAATTATAGATGATTTTATGTTCTTGGAGTTTTTTGCTTTTCTATATGTTTCAAAACTTTTTTGCAATGAGCAAGTGATACTTTTGTGATGAAAAAAATATATAGTTTCAAATCTATGAAAAGAAAGAGGATATTTTTTCTGGCTGTGGCTGGAATACTAAAACTGTAAATGGAATGCTTGTATGGAGAGGGCAGTGAAACCTGAAAATACAGATCTGACCTCTCTGCTAGGGCTGAACCTACAGCAGTGAAGGAGCTCACAGGGAGAAAAAAAGAGAGATAACATGAAGTGTTGAAGAGGAAACATTTCTAAGGGTCAAGGAGAGGTGTCTGAAGAAGACAGAGTTCATTCAGCTCCACAAATACTTATTTATCATCTGCTCAAGATAGAGTCAGAACATGCATGGAACTTATAGCCCAAAAGGAAAGAGAAAAGTAGGAACATATGACTTCAACGCAGTGGGAGGAGTGCTCTGGAGGTGGGCACTGGCTTCAATGAAATCCCAAAGGAGAGGCCTGGAAGGGACGTGTGAGGGTAGATTCCTCAGAGACATGGATATAAAAGGTGAGTGAAACTAAAGAAAAGGAAGAGGAGGGAGAGTGTTCGAGGCAAAAGGAATGCCACTAACAAAGACCCATCAGTGAACAGCAAGCTGTGTTTGTGGAGCAACACTCAGGGTCGGGTTGGGGTGTGTGGATAATGCTAGAGGAAAGAGCAAGGCAGACAAGGCTGATGGAGTTGGGAGGCCCCACCCCTGTATATCAGACTAGGAATTTTGGAATTTAACTTGTAGGGGTAGAAATCCATAGATGGGTTTTAAGTGGATTGACAATGCTGAGCCCTGTGCTCTCAGAAAATAGTGATGCTTAAGAAACCCCCCTACCCTTCTGCGTCTCTGAAATGGCTTACCAGAAAGAACCACCCTCCCCACATGACTTCAGCAAGTGGCACTGTCCACCCTTTGTCATGACTCCTGTAAAACTGGGGGTGCCTCCCTTGTTGACCTGTGACAAGGCTGAGCACAGATCTTTCTCCTTTTGCCTGAACCTGTTGACAAGGCCAGCACAGCCTGCATTAGTTTCCTAGGGTTGCCATAACAAAGTACCACAAACTGGGGGGCTGAAAACAATGGAAATTTATTGCCTTACAACTCTGGAGGCCGGAAGCCTGAAATCAAGGTGTTGGTAGAGCCATGCTTTCTGAAGACTAGGAGGGAATCTGTTCCATGCCCTTCTCTCAGCTTCTGGTGTTGCCAAAAGTCTGCGGCATTCCTTGGCTCGCAGCTGCATAACTCCAATCTCTGCCTCTGTTGTCACATGGCGTTCATCTTGCTGTGTGTCTCTGTCTTCACATCTTCCTATAAGGACACCAGTGATATTGGGTTAGGGCCCGCCATAATGATCTCATCTTAACTTGATTACATCAGCAAAATCCCTATTTCCAAGTAAGGTCACATTCACATATACTTGGGGTTAGGACTTCAACATATATTTTTGGAAGACACAATTCCACCCATAGCATCGATCCTCCAACTTTCCATTCTTTAACTCATGAATGAATAGAACTGTTTGTTCCCCTGAAACTAGTTAGCCACACCAAAAAAAAAATATTTCCTGTGCAGATAACTGACTGAGGCTTCTGCTGCTTACAAAACAACCCTAACTATAAACCACCCCATCTGCAACATGCTTACCCCTCCCTATAAAAGTCTAAGGCAAATCCACCCTGCCAAGACACTCTGGCCTTCAGGTCTGGGGCTATCTTCCTATTGCATCAAGCTGAATAAAATCAATCTCCTTGCTTGTTCTGTTTTTGTCTTTGGCAGTGGGAATGGTGTCATTGTCAAATTCTCTCATGTGTTTTGAGTAACAACCGACAGGTGGGCCATGGCAGCGAGGGCTGATAGCAGACGCTTGGTGGCATGTGCTGTAGAGAATACCATGGTGCACAGCCCAGACCCCTCCACCAGACAACTGCACTCACACCCTCCTTGCTGAGAACTTCAGCTGCTGACAGGTTTCAGGGTATAGCTGAGGCAAGTCTCTGGCTGGGAATTGCCTCGGTGTATTCAGTTTGTACTCTAAAGACTAGACAGATGTGACAGGATAATGTATTTGTGGTTTCTCACTTCTAACTATAGGTATCTTCCTTCCCCACCCTCCAGTGAATACAAAAAGGGAGCCAGGCCTGGTGTTGCTTTTCTTGTGTGTTTTTGTGTTGCAGAGAGAAGTTGAGAGGCACCCGAGGCACCCTGGAGATAACACTCCCTTCCCCCATCCAGACTTGTGTGTCTGAGACCCATGGCTCATTGAAGCCATTAGGCTGAATGGTCCCAGAGCAATGGAGTGGGGTTAGGCAGGGCATATGGAAGCAGCCATATCAAAAGCAGCTGGTATCTCTTTCCAAAAGAGCCTGGAAAGGAGACAAGGTTTTGCAGACCCTTAAGAAGAAGTACCAGATTTGGCTCAGGGATGCTGGGGAGACAGAACATTAACGGAGGTGGCCTTGGGAACAGTAGCCAAAGACAGCATGCCGATGCTTGACAGAGAAGCAGTAAAGTCACCCACCTTCAAATGGGCAGCATAAGTTTGAACAACGAGAATCTTAGTTATCATAATGATGGGCTGTAGACCAGAGGCCCTTCTGCCTTCCCCACTCCCCTGTTCCATGTGTGCCTGCACCAAAATGGTGCAACCTTCCAAACAGGACTGAGATCTACTTTCTCACCATCTAGAAAGTTAAAGCTCAAAGTCAGAATAAATTTGGTTTATAAAAACAAGGCATTTCTTACTCATCCCCCAGCCCCGAGTGTGGATTAAATTTTTAACTGCTCTAGAGGCAAATGCAAGCCAGACAGACAGCAGTACACAGTGAATAAAACAGTACCAATAAAGGCAGTACCAATTACTGCCTTGAGCAGCAATGTCTCCCTAAGCTCCAGCTCAGGGACCATCATCAAAGCTCTCTGGAAATTCACTTTTTAGGGAACCTCTCCCAATGCCTCACAAACAAAAACGCCTCCTCTTCTCTTCTTGTTCTACGTTTGTTTTGTAAACAAGAAATTAAACTGCCATCTCTGGGTCCACATTGACTTAAGTGCAGTTACACAAATACAGGCTCAGTGGGCCTTTCCTGCCCCCATGGGGAGTGAGGAAAAGGAGTAGAGTGTCCCTCCTCCCAGAAATCCCCCTCAGTTGGGCCTCTGTTTCCAAAAGGCTAAATGAGAACACTGTTGGAGAAGAAAGACTCTCAAACCCATGTGGCAACAACAAACCAACTAGCACACGTCAGGGAGAAATGCTGGCTGGCTGCTGGAAATGCTCGGGAAAGAAGGAAGAGAATGAGCCCTTCGTAGGAGACCTGCCCATGTAGTGGGATATTCCTTTTTATTGTTTATTTGTGTTAACTCTTTCTGATGCTTATCCTCTCAAAAATGTTGAAGTCCTATCTCAAGGCTTCACAGTGAGTTCCTGTCTTCCTTGAATCCTGTCACCTGCCCTTCCCTCCCATTCTGTCAGGCCGGGTCACTGAGATCCCCAGCACACTTCAGGTCCACCCCACCCCATGGCTCTCCTCTGCCCATCTGTCTTCGTAAACTCCACTTCTTGGTCCCCCACCTCTTTGTAATTGGTTTCCTGGCCCTGTGGGATGCCAGGGGGAAACGCCCAACAGCTCCCACAGCTTCCCAGTCACTCTCAGTTATAAGAGGCTCATTTGAATCACTTAGACTCACCTTTCAGGAATTGAAAAGTTCTGCCAATATAAAACAAAATCCAATCTTACATGCAATGTAAAGCCTTTCTCCTTCTCCCAGTTCAGGTCTGACCTGTGGCTTAGAGAGAAAGAGCATGGCCTGTCCCTTCATGGCCTCTCTCTAGGATCCATCCCTCTCTACCTGGTCTCCCTTCCTCCTCAAGAGTTGGAGTCCAGGAGGAGGCATGAGAGCAGGGCACACTTACGTAACTAGTGCTGGTCCCCTTCACCAGCAGCACCCTGGATGTGACAGGTGTTCCACACGGGGCTACGTGTGGGTTTGAGGGGTGATGCCTGGGGGGCCTCCATGCTGCATGATTTCTAGACAAGAGATGAGCTCTTCACTGACTTCCTGTCACCTCCGTCCCCTCATTTCTTGCCCCTTCAGACACCCCATAGCTTTTCAAGGCTGAGAGTCCTCCCCCGGCAGGCCACCCTCTTCAATCTGCCTCTATGTTCCACAGCATCCACTTGGTCCACAGAAAACTGATCAATCCTTGGCAGGCCAAGTGCCAGAAACGCAGGCAGCCCCACAGCCCTGACATCACAGGCTTCTCCCACCCGCCCCCACCTTCCAAATTTCCCCTGCAAGAAGTAGGTACCCGTCTTTATGCTCCTATGCCCTCTCATTTCCAGGGACTTGTGCCAAGTTCTCCCGAGAACTCCCCCTCCTCGCTCTGTGCTGGGGCAGCCCCAGAGCCGGCCTACAGCTTCCACTGTTTAGCAAGCATCAAGCCCAGGAGTGAGCCGCCAGGCTCTCTTTTCTCTTACCTTAGGGGAAGGGAGGACATCCTCGCCCTTGGCCACATGGGAGGGAGAGGAAACACCCCCACACTCACAAGGCAGACCACCTACTACTAAAAATCTCAGCAAAGATTTTTATAATCTCTCTTGTATTTATAAATCTTCTCCTTTTATAAACTGGTGGGAGGGTGTGGGGGACACAGAAGTGGAGAGTGGGTGTTGAAGATCGTAGGATGTCCTGGCCACCTTTAAGTAAGTCCTGCCTGGGTCTGGCAGCTCCTTGGCGAGCTCTTAAGACTGTGGGAGTAATTAGGTCATGTCGTTTTCAGCTGTGAGGCTTCTGTAGAAAATCTGAAACAGGAAAAGCTTTGCGTGTGATCCTGCAACATAGTGGAAGGCTCCCAGTCCTTCAAAGCCCCACGCCAGCCTCTAGCCCCTCCAAGAAGCCTGTCTGCTCTGACAGCTCTGGCCCTCACTGAGAGCTCCTTTTCTGGAACCTCCAGTGCACTTAATGTCAGAACAACGCATTCTGATGTGTAAATATATTCTGTCTTATGTTGCTCTCTTGTTTCTGTGTTGCTTCCAATAGCACAGCGGACTTTTTGAAGACAGAGACTGTGCTTTATACTATTTTGTACCCCCCATGGCTTTTATCACTTTGCTGCCAACATAAAGGTACTCAATACATATTTGAAGTGAGTTGAATTGACTTTTCAATCAGACATACTCTGGATGGGGAGAGCCTTGATGTGGTTGGGGTGGGGTGCACAGGGCAGAAAGAGAAATTGCACACAGAGTTTCTTTCTGAAATTTAGGTGTTGTAAAATTGAAGAGGAACTTTGTAAAAATAACATATGCTGCTGTTCCTTGGAGCTGGATGATGTTCTTTATATGTCTCTGGGAATAATAATCTGGGCTCAGGATTCAATGTATTGGATGCGTTTGCATAGGCAGACCTGGGCGCAGAGACTGTGAGAGGGGAAAGATGGATATGGGCTCCTTTCCCACCTCAGCTTAAACACCCTCCCACCCAGAATGTTTGGTGGCGGGGCAGGAGTGGCAGAGATTCAGATGTGGCAGGAAATCCCTGTAGGACCAGGTACCGTGGGATAGATGGGCAGGCCCCCTCTCCTCCCCTCCTGTCTCGTCTCTCTTCCCCTCCCTTCTCCTCCTGTCTCCTCTCCTCTCTCTCACACTTGCACACAGAGGCGTGTACACATTCACAATGCATCAGGAGGAAGTTATTTGCCAAAATGCAAGTGAACAATAGGGGCTGAGCTAGTTCCTCTCTTCTCTTACTTTTGCTCACTTCACCAACAGGGAATTTTTCAAGAAAGATTGTAATATTGCTCAATCCCATCCAAGTGCACCTTAATACTTCTAACTGTAATATGTCTACTTTGGACTAGAAAAGAGAGACCCAGGGTCTTGGACTCCACCAGCTAATGAATTCAGAAATACTTCCGTTAACATTAAAACACCCAAAATGATGTGACTGCAACCCCACAGGCTAGAACAGGAAATCCAGATTTAATGCATTCCACTTTCCCCCTTTCCTATATAGTTTATAGAAACCCTAAGGTGTGTGCTATCGCTTGCTTCTGAGGCTGGTGGAGTCAGGGGTCCTGAGCCACGCAGGCATGCCACCTCTCCCCTTGAATCCGGAAGTCAGTGCCAAGGTCCTCATCTGCGCTTCCTCTGCTCGCCTCCTCTTCCATCCCTGCAAGGTGACAGCGGCCAGGCTCTCCTGGACCTATTGGAGCAGGAGGTCCTCCTCTCACTGTCAATCAGGTTTCTCCACCTAACCCCTCTCCCAAACTTCTCCCGGTAGCTCAGAACTTACTTTGGGGTGATAATGATACAGTGTAAGAGTGAAATTAAGTTAGTGACAGTTGTGAGTCATTTATACTTGACCCATCATCCTTAGGTAGCAGCCAAAAGAAGTAGGGGCACAGTAGGCTTTCGGAGCTCTCCTCACCGTGCTCTGAGTCCAGTCAGCATTCTCCAGTCCTACGAAGAAGGGCTCTAAGAGTCTCATTTTAACCACAGGAAGTGGAGATATTTGGAGTGCATGAGTTGTGTCTCTGCTTGGTCCTGAGGCTGATGACATTGTATTCCCAAGTAATGATTCTTTTTATGTGACAAGGAGTTGGAGAAAGGGATGCTGAGCGAAGGAGTCCATATATTCCCCATAACTCGAATTACTATAATGAATTGTTACATTACTCACCTTTGCACTGGACATTAATCACGAAACAAAAAACTGCAGAGCCAAGGAGTTAGAGAAGATGTGCTATTTCAACCTGCACCCTGTGCCAAGTGCAGGCAAGGTCTGCAAAGCTCCCCTTCCCATCTGCTTTTAAACCATTAGTACAGTGGCTTATGAGGGAAAGTCACAGCAGGGATTGAGACAGAGCTGGGCCCTTAGTCACCTGTGAGATACAAAGGGTTCACCAGATCCTCCTCTGGTCCTAGTGCTTGCCATGTGACTTGCCATACAGGCTCTTGCCTGATTATGCCAAACTCTTGAGACCCTGAGATATTACAAGCATCCATACTGTGGAATATTATATCTAGAAAAAAGATAAATTATAATTTTTTTATGTCACAGAAAAAGATAAATTATTAAGGTATAAAGCAAGTTACAGAGAGATATGTAAATATGATCTCATTTGTCTCTGTATGTGTTTTAACAAAATATACAATATTCTATTTTCCACCAGCTTGTGGGAGACAGGCTAACCTTTGAATCTAAGAAGGCTTACAGAAAATAAAGATATAGTGTATCTAGAACAATTGAGTTTGGAACTACGATATCCCTTCAACATGACTTCCTGAAGTGCTTCCCCACCCCCAGTTGTGCCACAGTTCTGTGGTCTTACGTAGTCAGGGAAATGGAGGAGAGTGGAGGTAGGAAGTTGGTCATGAGTCACCTGTCCACACTGGCTCCACAAGCCATCAATGCTCTTGCTGTCACGGTCCCTTCAGCTCCAAGGACTCCCTACGCCATGGGCGAGGGACTCTGGGCCCTGAATACCTGTTCTTCGGTCCTGACATATCCGTCAGGAATTTCTCTCTGGGTCTTTCCAATCCCTTACCTCTCTGCTAGGGAACAGGGCCTGGTTTCCCAGTGCTCTAGCACAAATGGAGCTCTACTCTCCCTCCTCCACCTCGTTCATGGTCCAGAGGAAAATCTTTCCCCCAAAGTAAACTACTGTATAAAGAAAGTATAAAAGTTAAAAAAAAATGTGTGGCAAATTCCCCACAATTCCCAATTAAAGACAAACAATGGCACTTTGCTTTTTCTTAACCTAGGTTGTCTTCAAAAACTATTAAAGTGTAATAGACTTAACAAAAAATATGACTTTTAATACATGTCCAAAAACTTGTTAGTGTTTGAAAACAAATGCTTAAACAAGGGAAAATGTATTTTATTTTATTTTTTTGTGAGGAATATTGTCCCTGAGCTAACATCTGTGCCAATATTCCTCTATTTTGCATGTGAGATGCCACCACAGCATGGCTTGATGAGCGGTGTGTAGGTTGGCTCCCAGGATCCGGGCCTGTGAACCCTGGGCCACCGCCAAAGTGGAGTGCACAAACTTAACCAATACACCACTGCGCTGGCCCCAGAAAATGTATTTTATGTCAAACAAATTTAAAGAGCCCTACAGTCACAGCATTCTGTAAAATAAACAAACAAACTGAGTTTGTTGTTGTTTTATTTATTTTTAAAAAACATTTTTATTGACATATTTACACACCATAAAATCCACCCATCTTAGATGCACAATTCAACGGTTTTTAGTAAATTTACCAAATTGTTCAATCATCACCATAATCTAGTTTTAGAACATTTCCATCACCCCAATAAAATTCCTTGGAACACTTGCAGTCACTCTCAGTTGCCACTCCTGGCCCCAGACAACCCCAGAACTTCCCCAGAAGTACTTCTTTTCTTCTATTGCCTCTGTAAACTCTCTAGATTATATTAGAGGCTCAGGCTTTGAAAACAAAAAGCAGGAATTCCTTACAGGTTACTTCACACACTCCAACTTGCCTTTCATCTGAGATGTTGAGAACCAACCTAGCCAATTGCTTGAATGGTGGAGAAGAAAGAAGATAATAAGTAAAGAAAAAATATTTATCTTTGTAGGTGCCTATGGGGATCAAATTAGGGGAAAGATGAAAGAGTACTTTGACTTCTTAATCTATGTGCTTCTTAGATTAATTTTGAACTTAAAAAGTAAAGAATATAAAATATGATGTTTTTACTAAGAATGAAAAAATATCCCTTCCCTCTTTCTACTGGAATAGTCAGGAAAGTGAGTATTCTATTATTTTTTTAAAGCTCACTAAAGAATTTTTTAGGGGATAATTAGCCATGAGAAGTAAAAAACAAAACCAAAAAAAACATATAAACATAATAGAAAATCATAGAAGAATTTGGAAATTTCATATTTAAAAAAGTCTTTAGAAATCTCTATGTGTTTATTATAGCCATGAGACAATGTGAATTTGGAAGTGTCATTTGCTGTTAGGATCCCTTTCCCCAAAACTTGCTGTTTCAAAAGCACTGGTAGTAATGCTGATCACCACCATAATTGTATGGCAAACTCGGAGAATTTGTTGTGCACCAGGCACTGTTCAAAGCCTTTAACATACTATTTTATTTAATCCTCCCGATAACTTTAAGAGATGGATATTATAATTATCATTATTTTGCAGTTAAAATATATGTAATTAATCACTGAAATTTGTTTGGCTGAGCGGGAACTTCAGCACTGTCTGGGTGGACAGCACCCTTTCCCCCATGTTTCCCTGATACCTCGTTGTCCTAGTGTGCGTCTGCTGCCTCTTTTCCATCCAAACCCTACAGTCCTTTGCCTGCCTCCGCCCTGAAATCTGTTTGTTATTTTCTAATGGGAAAAGAGGGAAAAGATTGAGAAAGAGAAGGAGGCTGAGGGGAGAGAGAAGTGATAATTTGGGGATGAAGTTTGCCTGATGAAGATTGTCCAGTGTCTGCCCCGACATGGTCCATCACACCAGGACTGAGGCTATATTTGTTGGAAGATGAAGCCTGCTGCTGGAGGACCTAATGTGACAGGAGTCTTTCTGGGGCTCTGGGAACCAGCAGAATACAAAACCTGTGACCCAGCCTCAAGGGAAGCTTTTCTCTCATTACCAGCACACATAGCCCAGCCCTAGGAAGACCACTGCTTCTTGAACACTGGGAAGGAGCACCCTTGGCAGAGTCATTAGTATTCTCACATGGGCGCCTTTAGCAGCTTCTTTTGGAGACCCAGTTGAGGAAATCAATCAGTAAGAATTGGTGCAGGAAAAGATGAGACCAAAAGCTGTGTCATGGAGCCTTCAGATCTGACGTTTTGTGGATACACTGGAGGAGACTTCTTTCATGTGATACAAAACAAACACTCAAATGTACAGAAGAAGAGATCCTGCTTGAACAGGAGGAGAACGTTGTTGACATGGCTGCTCTGCACAGGCTGGTGATGATGACATTTGAACTACAATTACTGTCCTTACCTTCAGTTCTGAGCTCCACTCTGCAAGCAAGTAGTTGAAAACTGGATTATAAAAACTGGAGTGTTGAAAATGGAGTGATGACCAAGCTGAAAGAATATCCAGGTGACAGGCAATCAAAGGCACTTGAGACCTTCAACCTGGAAAAGAGAAGGCTCTTTGTAACTCTCTGTAAATATTTAAAGGGCTGCCAAGTGGAAAACTAATTTAGTTTTTTGACTAATTCCAGAGAAGAAATGAGGTCTTTGGAAGAATTTATGGAGAGACAGTTTTCAGCTCAGGATGAAAGAAAACTGTTTTGACAGTTCCAGCTGTCCAACAAAGGAATGAGCTGCCCATGCCTGGATGTGTTGAAGCCGTAAGAAAATAGCTCTATATTCCTGATGACCCTAGATGTGATTACATGTTGCCTGGGAGATGGATTGGATGCCTGTTCAGCTATTTCCAATGCTGAGATTTAAAATCTGAATATGACAGAATCATTATTCCCGATTCCTAAGGATTCTGATTTAGGGTCCTGTGTTTTCCTATCTATAGAAGCCATTGATTACATCTGAAGATTCATCGATTCTTAAAAATGCCTTCACATAAATTAAGCATAATGAAGAATAGGGTGTTATCCTGAAGAGAGAACTGAAAGAGGCAATTAATGATCTGGGTTCTGCTCCAGAATGTTCTGCATGGTTACTGTGTGAACTTGAGAAAATCACTTGGGTTCTTTGAGCATCAGTTTCTTCATCTGTAAAATGGGTATCACTGTTAAGAAGAAAAACTCCTCAGGAGCAGAGCAAATGAAATCCCATGCATTGGAGCATTCTGGGCGTTCCCCAAAAGTCGGCATGGGCCGTTGGCAAGTTGAGGAGACAGACAACTGGTCCCCATGATGCTCTCACTTGTTCCTTTTCACAGTCATTTCCATACTTCAACTAAATCTTTCCTCTCAGAATCTTGCACCCTATTGTTTCCACTCAACCCTCTAACAGAGGAAAACAATCTGGAAAAATCCTTCAGAGAAAGACATTAGAGACTTTTATGTGTTTATCCTTGCAAAAAAGTTAAGATTTTTAAGAACAAACATCCTGCAGGGAAAACAATGCTGAACCCAGTGATTGGGATTGCAAACTCTGTGGCCCCCAAATATCAGGCTTTAGATTTGGACAGAGGAATCTTCCCGGCACAGCTCGAATCATCCAGGTGGGTGTCTTAAAAATAAAATAATGTGGAGCCCAGAGATTTCTTTTTCTTCCTCATCAAAGAGACTCAGCTTCAAATTGAAGAGCGATTGAATGGAGCAGCATCGGGCATCATCTCCTAATAAATGGAGCTGCGGGAGCCTGCCTAAGAAATGTGATTTTCCAGCCTGCTTGGCCAAAGCCGCTATCATCTAAGATATCACTTACATGAAATACATTCTCTCTTAAAACAATAATCAATATTAGACACCTGTCGCCTTCTCATTCAAATCCTGTAATATGCTGAGATCTGCTGGCTGATGAAATGTGGAGGAGGAAGCCTTCTGAGCTTGTTTCAGCCCTCACATGAGCCAGCTACAGAGGCTTGGGTGAGAGGGAACGAAAGGACAGTCACTGGGAAGATCATTTGTGAGATAGGTCTGGGTTTACTCCCTTTGTTCCCTCCCATCTAGTGTGTGGGTGTGTGGGTGTGGCTATTACCATAATAACTCATCAAATTTATGCCACCAGGGGAATTGTTATTAACAAGAGAAAGGTTTGTTGTTGAGACATTCCATCTGAGACGGTTGAAAGGCCAACACTGATCATAGGAGAACTGGGTCCCCACCTTCAACCTCTGGGACAGTGGGCAAAGGTCTCCAGCTTTGACCACTTGGAGCAACTTGGTGTAATAGAGCCAGAGAGGATGGAGGGTATAGAGGGAAGGAAGGAGGGAGCCCAAGGGGGATGAGACCCCTAAGGCCATCCGAAGCCCCTCCTCTGAGGATTTGTGATTGCCTCCAGTGAGATAGTGTCATCTGCTCACTGCAGACGCCTGCGCTTACAGGCAGTGGGACTTAATGCAGGGTGACACTCACGGGGGAAGGAAAAAAGTCCTTGGAGCCAAAAGACTGAGCTGGGTTTGAATATCAAGTGCACTGTTTTCTGGCTATATGACCCAAGGCAAGTTCCATAATGTCTTGGACCCTCTGTTTTTTTCTTTGTGAAAGGAGAGTAATGTTGTATGAGGGTTAAAGTACCAGACCAATGGCTAAGCACTTACCAAATTCACCCAACAAATACGTATTGACTGACGATTGCAGTTGGTGTCTGGCATTCTGGATTTCTGTGCTACCTTTAATTGCCAGAAGAGTGGTATTTTGTTGGTGAAATACCAAAAAATCCAATTTTTTTAGTTAAAAAAATATTTTAATCTGAAATATATCTGGAAAGTGATGTGAAGCACCAAAATTTTAATTTGAATAATTTAGAAAGCATTGTTCTTTCCCTCCATAAGTGTAAGAAAATGACCATAAATGAAACAAAGACTCTATTGCAAGAGTCTCACTCTGAATCAAAGACTGTCTGCGTAAAGGAATACGTACATGATGGGGTTCAAATTGATACAGGCACCTGTGCAGTGGAATCTCCTCAACACACGATGAAATAAAGACAGCTGGGACAAACTCAGGCAGCCTGCTTTGAAACAAAAACCATAGCTTGGTAGGAATAAAAACATTTGCATTTGTTAAACAAGAAAAGTTCAAAAGATCTCAACATGTTTTAGAAGGGAAGGAATTGTTTGAAGATGAAGTAGTCAGGAGAAAATATGTGGAGTTAGTTATAACTATCTCCTTTCCACACCTTCCTCTAGTGGGGTTTCAAAAAGGGTCATTTCATCAGCTAGAAAATGTTGCATAAAACGCACTTGTCTGTGACTCAATAATGACACTATTAATATACTTCGTGTTTTTTAAAGATGTTTCTTCTTAGAAATATTTTAATGATTTAATTCTAAAATTAAATTTTATTACTTTGTGTGTAGTTTTGATTCCCTGTTAACACCACTTCATTGCATTAATTTTATCTGCTAATAATTTAAATTAGAATGGAAATATGTTTATCATTTATGTTTTATTATATTTTTGCCTCATGTTTTATAACGTATTTACACATTTGTTAGTTGAAATTAATTACATATTTGGTTTAAATAATTTTTTGTATTTTTTGAATTCTGAATATTTTTATATAACATGATGTCAAACATATTTAAGAATGATATAAAACAAGGACTGCGATCCTGGTGTTACAGTCATTATTAACTGCCATTGTGTGCCAGGCACTATGTAGAGACGGGAGACGAGTAATGAGCAAGACCCTTAAGAAACTTATAGTGTAGAGACATGATCAGTTTCTTCTAGTCTTTCTCAGACTTGCAAAAACATACATAAATCACTGTCAGATTGAGACCAAACAAGGTTATCATAAGAATTATCCCAATGGCTGTGCTCTGCAGAGCCACGGGCAGCATGCAGTGGGGGGTCTCTCCTCTCCCCATTGTGGACATCGTATGTTCTATGTCCCTTGAAGTAGTGTTGAAAAGCACTGGGTTCTTCTGAAATTGTCTCTGTTTTTCTTTTCAATTATGGATATGTAGCTAGCATTGGAACAACTAGGAGATCTTAAGAGATCTTAACATTTAAGAGATCTTCTTGGTGAAGTTCTTGGAAAAAGTCACGCTGGGAACACCAAGATTACCAATGGAGAGAGACAGAAAAGGAACGAGAAAAGAGATGCCAAATCACCTTGGCAATCAGAACTAGAGGTGACCATCGGAGGGGCAGTTTTCGAAAACTTGGATTTGGATTTGGATTTATTTTTCCCTGGGAGAGTGATTGGGTTATACAGCGAAATGTTTTGGGTAATTTAAGGAGAAAGCAGCACAAAGGAATGTAGATGATAAGGGGAAAAGCACAAAGGGAGAGGGAATCAGAGGCACGTTGCAAGGAGTCTTTAAGTTATTTTTAACTAAAGCTGCTGATTATTTTTCACAGTTTATAACCAATACAACCAAAAAAAATGAAAAACCAACAACAATATTAACAAGAGCATTTAATATCAAACCGAACAGTCCTCAGCCCATTCCTAACTCTGCAGTTGGAGTCATCCCCTCCCCCACGAAACAGTAAGTTTAGTAATTAAACAACAAAAAGACAAAAGAACTAATTGTGGGAAGATTTGTCTGGATTAAGGAAAAATATAAATTAAAGATTTTTAAATACAGTTCTATTTCTTTCCAGCAATGACAGTAACATCAATAAGATCCACAGAGTGCTTCCCAGATCATTTACCAAGTAAAAATGGAAAATTTACCTTAATTAATAGAAAGGAATAATTTTTAATCAACCTATCAAGGTGGAGATGTAAATAAGTACTTCTAGAACACTTATTTTCTTTAACAGTTTCAACATTA
Organism: Ceratotherium simum simum; assembly: GCF_057802395.1. Lineage (NCBI taxonomy): Eukaryota > Metazoa > Chordata > Mammalia > Perissodactyla > Rhinocerotidae > Ceratotherium > Ceratotherium simum. The sequence continues at coordinate 15,987,430 of NC_141908.1, forward strand.
ATCTCTTTAAAACTTACCATTCTACATTATTTATTATCTCAGACACTTGTTATTTTGTAGAGAGAAATATAAACACTTCAAAACATCATCAATTATAAATTTGATCAGATCTAAATTCATGGAATCAAGACCAGAAACTTTGTTTAATAAATGTGGTTCCAAAAGGTTTTACTGATACCATGAGATTAAGGTTATTTTTGCTGTTGTTGGTGGTGTTGTCATCTAAGGTTTCTTGAAAATATTACAGCGCAGCAGAAAGATTCAAACGGCTCCACGTGGTGTTTTGAAATCCATCCCAACTGTAGGCTGAGTGACCTGCAGGTTGGACAGACTGCCCAAGTCCAAGAGTTGCGGCCTCTCCTTAGTGTCGGGACCTACTTCAATAATCTGCTGATCCAGGGCTGAGACCTCAGGAACATAATTCTCTCTCCTGTCTCTCTCCTCCTCCTCAGCTTGATGGAGATACCTCTCTCAGGGCCTCTCTGAATCTGCTTCATCAGGTGTGTGACACAGCCTGCGATCTTGTTGCAGAGCTTCTTCTTGGGAATGACGGCTATCTCCTCGCACACGCGCTTGTTGGTGTGGAAATCATGGTGCATGAAGTACTTCTCAATGACGACCGGAAGTACCTTCCTCACAGTTTTGTGCGAACATAGCCCATGTTGGCGAGTCCCTGGTAAAAGACTAAGGTTATTTTTACATCCCATCAATACGAGGAAATACATTGCAATCCAAGCCCATATAAACAAAAGTTTCTTTTGTCATTTGCTTGATAAGTAAATATTTATTGAGCACCTATTATGTGACAGGCCTTCTTGGGGCTTACATTCTACCTGCAAAAACAGACAATAACAAGTCAGGGATAAAATATATAGTATATCAAATGCCAATAAATTCTATGGAGATAAGTAAAGGAAGGAGTGGAAGTTTTTTATTTTTAATAGGATGCTTGGGGAAGGAAGATCTCACTCATAAAGTGACATTGAAGCAGAGGCCTGAAGGAGATGAGGGAGCAAGACATATGAAAATTATCTAGTGGAATTGCATTCCTGCAAGTGCAAAGGCCCTGAGGCAGAGTGGGCTGGATTCATTTAAGGAAGTCAACGTGGCTGAGGAAGAGTGCATTGGACATGGACGTGCACTGCCCGGGGATCAGTAGACAGCCTCTAGTAGTCAGCTCCTTCAAGGTGTGCCTCAGCTGCAGAGCCACCCGGTCACAGCCTTCTTAGGGAAGCACTCACCCATTAGCCGATGACGCAGGTACAAACGTGCAGCCATTTTGGCCCAATAAGAGGCAACTCTGGCAGGTATATATGCTCCCAAGCTTCTCGCAGGGTTGCCTGCAGTTTTGTTGAGCTGCTTCACAGTTTGACTTCTCTCTCTTTGTCCTATCCTGCTCCAGCACACTTCTTCCCACAGATTTTGAGCCCTAATAAATATCTAGCCCCACCAACTCTATCTCCAGTGTCTGCTTCTGGAAAGCCCAGGCTGCTACAAAGAATGAGCCAAGGAGAGGGTAGTTAGAGATAAGGTCAACAAGTTATCTGGGACCTTGACTTTGGCTTTTACTGAGTGAGTCGTGGTGTCTGGAAAGTTTGAAGCAGAGAGCTGGCTTGGGCCGACTTTTCAAAAATGTCCTCCTGGCTGCTGTGTTGTGAATAGAGTGGAGGAGGACAAGGGTAGATCAGGAAGGGGATAGCACAATCCAGCTAGAGATGATGGTTTGCACCAGGCAGTAGTGATGAGGAGGGGGCTGTGAGAAGTGGTGGGACTCTGGATATGTTCTGAAGAGAAAGCTGTCAGAACTTTGGGTGTGGGTGGGAGGAAAGAGAAAAGTCATGGATGACTCCTCTGTTTTGGACGGAGTGACTGGAAGAGTCGAGTTGCAGGTTTGCAAAGAAGATTTGTTGTTAGTGCCATGGAGTTGATTCTGATTCCCAGCCACCCTGTGTAGAACAGAGCAGAACCCCGCACAGCCTTTTTGTGCCATCCTCTCACCTTCTGGTGCTATATCAGACAATGCTGGACTGCTATTCATAGTGTTTCCATGGCCAATTTGTTTGTAAGTGGGTGGCCATGTCCTTCTTGCTAGTCAGTCTTAGTCTGGAAGCTCTGCTGAAACCTGTCCATCATGGGTGACCCTGCTGGCACTTGAAATACTGGTGGCATAGCTTTCAGCAGCACAGCAACAAGCAGCCACCACAGTGTGACAACTGACAGACGAGTGGTGCTGTTCCCTGACCAGAAAAGAAACCAGGGGACGTGGTGGTGAGAGTGTCACATCTTAACCACTAGAGCACAAAGGCTGGCAGAGAAGAGTAGTTTGATTTTGGACTTTTGACAATTGAAATGCCTTTGGGACATCCAAGTGGAGACGTCAAGAAGGTAGTAGGATATAAGAGTCTAGATTACTGCAAGAGGGCTGGGAGGCAGATATACATTGAGGAGTCATCAGCATATGAATAGTAAAGCCGTGAGTTAGAGGGAAAGTGAGTGTAAACAAGGAGAAGAGACATCCGAAGACCAAACCTTGGGACATTCATCACATATCTGTCCAACATTAACAGATCAACCAAGTGCCCAAAGCCCAAGTGCCCATAATCAAACATGTTAGCTGGGGAAAGTAGACAGGAAACACACCAAGACAAAAGGGATTGCAGGTCATCATCCTGTTTACTAAATAAAGAAATTCAGGTTTACAGCTATTTACAACCGTCCCTGATGCTGGGAAGCAAAGGGCAGCATTACAAAGGAACATCGCTTTGACTCTGGATCCAAGGTCCTTTTCCTCACAGCAGCGTGCCCAGAATAGATCCTCTAATCTTGATTAAAACAACTTTATCAGTCAAGTCACAGTTTAATTTTTGTTGTCACCAGCAAAACTTAAGTGGTAGATCACCTGGAAGTATGACTTTTAATTTAAATAAGCAAGCAATTAACATTAAAGAAAAGTGACCATAGAGCTTTAAAAATCCATTCTAATTGAAAGAGAAATGTTTGAAACACACATGCACATGTAAGTTTTTAATAGCAATCTTTGTTTTCTTTTTATGCCTGCACTGGAAAGACAGGTAAAAGCCAGGTGTACAGGCACATGAGAAAATAGTAGAAAAGTTTCTTCAGTTCAGTGCTTCTCAAATCTAATGTGCAGATGAATTACGTAGAATTGTGTTTAATTGCAGACTCTGATTCAATATGATCTGGAGTAGGGTCTAGATTTCTGCATTTTTAACAGGCTCCCTGTGCTGCTACTGCTAGTCCACAAACCACACCTCCAGTAGCAAAGCTTTCATTCACATTATCTGAGAAGAGGGTAAATTGACTATGTGGCAGAGAAAAAAAGCCCCTGCAGACATGAGCTCATGGGGAAATCTTAAATATAGGTGCACATTCACAGAGAGGGAAGACTTTTGACGATAAGCAGAAAGATTCTAAGTGAATACTATCTATTCAAACTTGGGAAAACCAGAGTGAAAAATCATAAAATTTTACAGAAGAAAAGATCAAGCAATGATGGGAAACTATAGACCATTCTGTTAGAAATGGTACCGAATTATGCGTAGGTCTTTATAGTTCTTTAAATTTTATAATCTAATTTGTACATCCTATTTGAAGGTAATGTTTGTACTAGTATTTTCACAGCTTACTTCAATGCTTTTGTATATTTTTAAGAGAATAGTTAGATGGGGATGCTTTTTCTATATTCTTTGATTCAGTTCTCTCAACAGTTCTCAATCCTGCCTGTACATCATAATCTGGACAGCTTTAAAATTGCTGACCCCCAGGTCTCACCCCTAGAAAATGTGATTTCATTACTCTGAGGATGGACTGTGGGCTTCTGTAAATTTTAAGCTCCCCAGGTGATTCTAATGTGCAGCCTGGGGTAAGAACCACTGCATTAAACCAAAGCTAAGGGAACTTGTGGATTTCCTGAGACTTTTACCCAGGAAACATCATCCACACATTGGTGGACTGTCAGCAGGAAACGACTTCTGGAGACTAACCTTGCACACCTGAACTTATAAAGTTATAGCAAACATCATAAAGGATTAACCAAATCCTGTGAACTCAAAAACTTCTAAAAATCTAGTCACTTCTCTTTCCCTTTTCCATTTTTCCAAATCAAAGGCTTCAGACAGATTATCTTTAAGCAGGTTTCAAAAGACTCCCACTGAAATTGAAATGTTGGTAGTTTCCAGCAGAAATCAGAATGAAACCGATATGAAGAACTGCTCTTGTAGTGTCAGAATTACCTATTGATCCTGCAGTGCTTGAAAATATATGGAAGAAAGGAAGGAAGGAAGGAAGGAAGGAAGGAAGGAAGGAAGGAAGGAAGGAAGGAAGGAAGGAAGGAGGGAGGGAGGGAGGGAGGGAGGGAGGGAGGGAGGGAGGAAGGAAGGAAGGAAGGAAGGAAGGAAGGAAGGAAGGAAGGAAGGAAGGAAGGAAGGAAGGGGGAAGGGAGGGAGGAAGGAAGGAAGGAAGGGAGAGAGACAAGGATAAAGAAGAGAGGGAGGGAGGAAGGAAACAGTAAGATCTTTTGAGATAATATTCAATTTTTTTGTTGTTGAGCTGATTTTGAGCAGAAATAATCCAAAAGAGTCATTTTTATGGACACAAATTTCTAAATCTGAGTCTAAAAGTGAAAGGGTAAATTAAAAAATAAACTTCAGACTTCACAGTCTGTATGGAACAATCACCATAAAGATAGGACATTGGGAGAGTCCCATAGGGGTGGGTTAGCTCAATTTGTTGAAAGATAACAGTAAGTAAAGGTGAACTGATGGGATCTCTATGTAAGTCAATTCACTTTCCTCTACTCTCCAGCCACTGACAGCACTAAATCCAACCCACCATTTTAGAAAATGTATTCCCCTGAACAACAGGGAAATTTGGTGAGAATCAGTAAATGGCTCAGGGCAAATCTACACCACTAACTGGAAAAATCAATCACCTTTATATATAAGCGATGGCACAGTTCCATGACATTATCTTTGGTTCTTCCATCTGTTAACCAGGAAAACAAGTATTTGCCTTTTGATGATAGAAAATCCAATGAGAATCTAAAATGCAGCCTGCTCCTCCTTTCTGTTTGATTTTTTTGGGTTTCCACAGACAAAGTGTGGTAGGGTGAGGATTATCCAAAAATGACCCTTGGAGTTTACTCTGGGTTACCAGACAAGAGACCAATGTGGACCTTTCTCCGAATGAGAGGGCCTACACTGAGATTCAGTTTCCCACAACAATAGTGCTTCGGGCAGAAGGGGCAACAAGTTCCCACAGGCCTGAGGTCACCTGGTGCTTGACAGCTGGCTTTCAAGAATACCTCCTAAAAGAAAGGTTGGCACCTATTTCCAGACTAGCCAGCATCCAAGTAGACTATTTTTCCCTCTACTGACAAAGGGACTATCCCAGTTACCTATAAAAAGAGGACAAAGTGGGGGGCTATGTTCCTTTCCTGGAACACAAACCCACGTGAGCCCAGCAAGCCTCTCTATGAAGGAAAGGAGCATCAGGGGACTCTTGCCTTCTCTTGGCAAACCTAATGGTTTATCTCTGCTAGGCGTCCTCACACATCTGGTCAGCTGTCAGCTGGATGATGTAGGAAGGCCTCACTCACACATCTGGAATTTGGCTGGCTTTGGAATGGAGTGCCTCAGTTCTCTTCCACACAACGTTTCATCCTCCACTAAGCTAGTGTATTAGTTTGCTAGGGCTACCATAACAAAATGCCACAGACTGGGGGGTTTGAACAATAGAAGTTTATTTCCTCACAATTCTGGAGGCTAGAAGTTCAAGCTTAAAGTCTCAGCAGGTTTGATGTCTTCTAAGGGCCTTTTTCCTCGGCTTCTAGGTAGCCGTCTTCTCCCTGTGTCTTCACGTGGTCTTCCCCCGTGTGTGTCTGTGTCCTAATCTACTCTTCTTATAAGGACACCACTCATATTGGATTAGGGCCTACCCTAGTGACCTCATTTAACCTCAATTACTTCTTTAAAGACCCTATCTGCAAGTATAGTCACGTTCTGAGATATTAGAGGTTAGGTCTTCAACATAAGAATTTGAGGGGGGACACAATTTATCCCATGACAGCTTATGTTGGCTCATTCATGTGATAGTCTCAGATTTCCCAGTACAGCAAAAAAAGAAGTACAAATATACAAGTGCTTTTTAAACTTCTGCATGTGTTGCACTTGCTTAAGTTCTGTTGGCCAAAGGTAGTCTCAAAGCCAGAGTCAGTGCAGGGTGGCCCTGCCAAAGGACGTGCATAGCAGAAGGGGAATAATTCGTGACCATTTTTGCAGTCTACCACATGTTGTGATGGAAATAGATAAGAACTGGCCTCCTCTTGCCTGTGGAGAACTTTACCCTGGTGGGGGTAGAATTCAGATACCTCTTTCCAGAAGAAGAATTTCCAGTATCATGAAATTCATACTAGTGAGCTATGACATATTACAGTGTCAACATGAACAAGTCAGGTAATTTCCTTATAAGGTGAGAAAATCAATCCTCATTCTTCCCTTCCTCGCACAGACCTTATGAGGTCAGATGTGAAAACTCTGAAAGAAATGCGCTCTACCTCTGACCAAATTTGAGGTATCTTAATTCAAATGTGGATATTTTGAATGAACACCAAATTATGTAATAGAGATGTGTTTCCTTGGGTGTTGACCTATCCCCAGGGTTTTCCCAAACATTGCCTTTTAACAAGACACTTCAGAATGCAGGCTAAGCCCTTCAAGTGACATTATGACTGTCACTGATAAGTCTCTGTCAAGCTAAGCTCTCTATCCAGTGGTCAGTAAATAGCCCAAGATTTGCACAGTCCATTTGTTCCAACTCAGTTTGAGTAGTGTCAGAATCTTCAGAGGTTTCAAGAACCAAAGAGCACAGAAAATGAGTTTCTGTAACAAATGCTTCATAATAAAGAACACGGTCAGACATCTATCTGCATTCAACCTGTCCTTTTAAGACACAGCTCAAGTCCTTCTTATTCCATAATACTCTCTCTAATCATCCTTGCCCACAGAGATCTCTCCTTCTGAACTTCAATAATGTTTTATTGAATGGACAAAACTTAACAGGAATCAAGAAAAAACCAATTTTATTTTTTCTCATCTTTCCCCCTAAGTTTGATTAGCACAATCATTCCTTACCACCTCTTTTGATAAAATTTCAGGCAGATTCCCTTTGCTTTGGCCACTTTTAGATGAAAATGTCCAATGGAAACTAATAATAGCAGAACATCAGTCCGGCCAAATATTATAATCATACAACTTTAACACAGGGCAATTTAATAGACAAACTCCTATTTAATTAAACCTTCTCCTGAGCTCCATTTAACACTTGCTTCAGACTTGGAAGCCTGCAGTGGAGGAGGAGAGTGGTCACCTTCTCCACCCGGCCTCTCTCCTCTGCTCCTTCTCCTCTCGCACTCACTAGCTGCTGGCATAGTTGAGGTCTGGAGATGGTGCCCTTTAGCCATTGTAGAGGTCTGAAGCAGACTTTTCCTCTCCTGATGTGCTTTTGCTGGTTTCTGGGGATTTTCCGCTTTTGACTCCAGCTTTGATGCCTCATACAATGTTTCTCCTCCGGCTAATTCCTTCTAACCCCCACTTCTGTTTCCAGGGGTTCATCTCTCAGTTAGGGTTGTATCAACCCTCCAGATGATCTTCCTAGGCAGGAACCCAAAGAGATGCACCTAAGCCATCTCCCTTCTATAAGGCCCACATCACTCCAGGAAACATGCTCCTTTATCCCACTGTCAGCAGAAGTTCAGTCACTCTTGACACAACCATCTCTTTCTTGTTTCTGCTGTCCCAGGGCTGTTGGCCAGCCACAGCCTCAGCCACCTGCCTTTACTCACTTTAAGCAAGAATCAAATATCAATCTCTGAATCTCCCAAATTCCAAGGAATATGGCCAGGCTTTCTGAGTAGTTCTCTTGAAACTCCCTCCATTTGGTTTAAAATCAATGAAAAGTACTGATGAGGGCGGAAGAAATGCACAGAACCCTCTAAGCTCCCTCCAAAGAAATTGGTTCTTTCAACTCTTCAATCTCTCCCTCCTGTATATGCTAGAAGTGGATGATGGGCTGATGAAGACAGACCAACTTCACAGTCTCTTTACATACCTCTGCCCAGGTGGTCTCGTCTAGCACATCGCCTTACGAGTGTGGATACTTGGCACCAGTTGATTTGTTCTCAGCCATTGGAATCTTCACCAGAAATCTGAGACAAGAGTAACAGTAATATCTAACAACTTGTTACCCTTCTACACATATTGTCCTTAACAAAATTGCCTTATGTTACTGAGTACCACTATAAGACTAGCCATATTTAGACCTTGGGAAGATGAGAGTTTAGAGAAAATGAAACAAATGAAAAAGAGAATATAATTTGCATTCTTGAGGTCCTCACAAACTAGTGGAGACTATAGTGGAAACTTTTTGGAATTATCTATCTATCTCAATGACTTGATGCCCATTTCTTTGGAAGCTCACCCCCCACCCCCATTCCCCCTGGTGGACCCCAATAGCCATGTTTGTATGGCCCCTTGGACCTATGGCTGACATCTTCCTCAAGATGGGCCAATTATATTACTCTCCTGGGAATTAAAGATTGGACTAAAAATCATGTCACACTCTGTAGTTGGAAGGGTAGCCATTTTCTACCTTGTGGAACAGAGAAGAAGAGAAAGTCAATACGCAGAGGAAGAGATAGAATGGGGTAGATGTTCAAAGGTACACAGAAATGGGGGACAGAGAGAGAAACTGTGAACCTGATTCCTAGTTACCTTCCTGTTGACTGGCTGCGTCCCTGCCCCGGGCTTGTGATGATACTGCCTGCATCCATATGCAAATTATCTTTTTTGTTTAAGCTACCTAAGTTAGTTTCTGTTTCTTCAATCTTAAGTATCCTAAGCAATAGAAACGTAATACATACATAAAAAGGAGTTGAGAACAAAGCAATAGCACATAGGTAAATGCGATTGATCAGCGAAGGCATCACCAAGAGTCAGTATTTCGGAAATCCTCAGAAGATGAGTAGAATTGCTATGGGAAGAACGGGAAATACTCCAGCTAGACAAAAAGGTTTGGGCAAAGGCAAGGAGGTGAAGAATTCAAACATTTAGCTGAGGAGCCTTATGTGTCAAGAGAAGGCGCTGGAAAGAAAATTAGATAAATAGGTAAGGGTCAGATTTTAGAGGAGCTTGAAAGCTATGCAAAAGAAGTTGGGAAATTCTTGAAGACTTTTTAGCTGGGGTAACATGATGGGATCTGTGCTATCAAAGCTAATTATTAGACTAGCACTTAAGACAAATTAGAAGATAAGGGGATTTGATATTGGGAAAGCAGATAGGAAGTAATTGCAATAACCTGAGAAACGGCAGTGAGGGACCAGTCTAAGATAGTAGATATTGGAATAGGAAGGGGAAAGGACAGTTTGACATTTTAGTGCTGAATCAGAGTAGGGAGTCATGGTCCCATGGCAGAAACAATCCCAGATCTAAATGGTGCCAAACATGACCGTGACCTAGTCCATTTAATGTGTAGCTACTGCCCCGGTACACTGCTACTGGGTGTGTTGGATGTGTGCTATTTTATATTGTGGTAGCAGCTATTTCCCAAATAGCAGCATCTTCCTCCCTTCTTTGGGGAACAGCATTCCAGTTTCCTTTGAGAAGCTGGGTCAGGAAATTCTCCTAAATTTGCATGGCTCTATCTCACTGCAGAACTGCAGATGGGGTGCAGGCGTCCAGGTCTTTGTCATGAAAAGAGACAGACAAGGCAGTATCAGACTCTGGAGCTCTCAACCCTAGGATTAGAGAGCCAGGCTTATAAAACCCCCACCCTGAACTCACCTGCTGTGTGATTCCCACCCCAAATCAGACATCCTTGATGGGAAGGAGGCTCTATAGACATCCGATAACTGCCATAAAATTAGTCTTTCAAGCCCTCTTCTTCCTATACTTTGTACTTGATGGAGTCTACGATGTTAGACTACTACCTGGGGTTGAATGTTCGCTCTCCTACTTACCAACTGGGCAACCTTGGGCAAGGTAATTAACCTCATCAGGACTCATTATCTTCATCTGTAAAATGGGGATGACAACAGTGCCTACCTGATAGGGATGTTACGAAGATTAAATACCTTAAGACTCAAAAAGTGCTTAGGACAGTGATGCAAAGAAAAGGCTCAAAAAATGTTGGCTAATAGTATCAGAAGCACATGAACATGTTGGCTAGTTATTGCCCAAAAGAGTAGCTCAGCTTCTCTTTACACAAGAGCTGAGATAGTTAAATTTGACACATTTTCTCCATGTTTCTCATAAACAAGCCTGTCCATAAAGTAACTTCATGTGTCCACTTAATGGTGTACTTTACAGCACACTCATCCTAGGGGGCCCATTCCAATGATGCAGCTAAATTTGAAATCAGAAATTTCACCAGGATTATACTAAGATTCTTTGATGAGTGAAGCCTTTGGCTGGTAACACCTGCCTTACATTTTTTCATAATAGATGATATAGAGCTTGGAGACTAAACCATATACTTTTGTCAATGTTTTGATGTCTGTATTTCTTTTTTCCTTTCGAGTAAAAATTGACTGCCTCAGGTTTGAATAATACATGTCTATATGCTGGCGCCCCTTTCCTCTCCTCCCCATCACCCATCACCTATCCTATCCGCCAAGTTCAGATTCAGCCCCAGACCTTTCTCAGCCCAGAGGAAGACAGCCAACCCTGGCCTTTTAAAGATAATAGGAACTAAGATCCATTGGCCATTTAGGGTGATTTTGTCAGAGTGAGGACCTAAAACTTGTCACACTCTCAGCAGAATGGTGACTCTATGTCCCCAATCACTTTAATCAACATTGCAGAATTTCTATAATACTAAGAATCGGTGTTGTAGCCATTTGCCAGGTAATTTGATTCTCAATGGACTGCATATAGAGACAGCACTCTAATGAACAAGACAACCACATGATTTCCTGGGGTCTCTGGGCTCTTTCCTTATCAGGTCATCAGAAAGCCAAGGACTGGGACCTTACAGAGCCCAGTGTGAAGAGTTCAGGGTAGAAGCCCTGGCTGCAAGTCCCAGGCCTACCGCTTACTCAGCATGAAACACAAGGACAGTAATACTTGTGCTGCTGACCTCCAGAGAGTTCTTATACTGAGCCAGAGTGATCCCTCTTGTTTGTGCACATGCTTGGAATACCCTCAAATGCTCTGCTACCACAGTATAGATCTCCCAAGACCCACAGAAATGCCTTTGGTAAGATATGCCTCAGAGACAGGCCTAATATAAGAGGCATCCATTAAAGTGGTATCGTTCCTATTTAAAGACACTGCTCACTAATGACTAAATGCCCCTTTTGAAGGACCTTGTGGGTAAGTTCCACCTTGAGCTTAGTCCCAAGGAGCATTTATCATTTATCAAAATTTTGTAGGATTTCTTTTATCTGACAACGAAAATTACATAATTTTATTTCACTTTTTAGAGCCAAGATCAATGAAAAACTGTTAAATTAGCACATCCTAGATGCCTGGGAACATCTATTCTTGTTGTTCCTTTCAAAGTGTGAGCTCTACTGTTATTTTTAATTTGACTCTTCTACATTATATTGAATTTTATATGAGAGCTCACACTCCTTCACAAGAAAAAGGAATAAAAATTGAGGAGATATCAGCAATGAGTGACTGAGGAATACAGCCCTGTCATCCACCCTGAAGACCTTCCAGAAGAAAACAAACACCTGTCCTGTGGGTCAATCATTTACCTGAGGTACTTTCCAAGGATCTCTTTCAACACTCAGATTCTCTGATTTCATCTGCACCTGATGAATGGTGGCAACTTTAAGATTATTCAGGAGAAAATTAACAAACCCAAGAAGCCCACCTCAGTCCATAGCCCCAGTAGGGGCTCCTCTCCAGATTCCAGCACGTTCCCCAGTGGAGACTAGTGGGAAAGGCCCAAGGCCAGCTCATCACCCAGTCCCTCGGGCTGAGGACAATTGGAGTAGAAGATCGCAGGGTGCTCTTTTTCCAGGGAAGTGCTCTGAAGTGGTTTTGTAATAAAGGTAACAGACATGTATTGTTCACTCACTATGTGCCAGCAACACATCATAAGAAATGCACACACAAATATAAGACACAATTCCTAATCCCAGGAAATTCATGGTGTTGTGGTGGAGAAAGAGGCAAGTGTTGATACAGCCATAATAGAGGACATGGTGGGATAAGAGATGGATGAGAAGTGTATCAGGGTGGAGGGGGTGAGAAGAGAGGCAGAGGCGTGGAGTGGTTAACAGACGTCAGACCACTGCCTGGGCTCAAATGCCCAATCTGCTGCTTACAGAATATGTGACCCTGTGCAAGTCATTTAACCTCTCTATGCCTCAGTTCCTTCATATCACCAGGATGATAACAGTCCCTACATCACTGGGTAGTTGTGGTTACTAAATGAGTTAATACAGGTAAAGCCCTGGAACAGCCTCAGACGCAGAGCGCACCCTATGTTAGGATGAAGCAGTGACCCTTTCATTGTCTTTACAAGGGAGTCCCAAAGAGACAGGAAGGAAAGCAGGCGACCAGCCCAATTTCCTTCTCAACCAGACCCCCTGGTACTTCATCTAATGGTATTTTCTAGGAAGAAGACCCCCGGAGAGAGATTGTCTTTACCTCCACAGACCAGTCCCCTTAATTGTATCATCTAAGAGACCACTCCACAATCACTGGGGCAACAACCCTGCACTAAATAGTCAGCTTTATTAAAATTTTCTTTTTTTTTTTTTGGTAAGGAAGATCAGCCCTGTGCTAACATCTGCCAATCCTCCTCTTTTTTTGCTGAGAAAGACTGGCCCTGGGCTAACATCCATGCCCATCTTCCTCCACTTTATATGTGACGCCGCCACAGCATGGCTTGCCAAGTGGTGCGTCGGTGCACGCCCGGGATGCAAACCGGCAAACCCCCAGGCCGCTGCAGCAGAGCGCGCGCACTTAACCACTTGCGCCACTGGCCCGGCCCCCATTAAAGTGTTTTTAATGCCATTTAAACAACTCAAAGGATTTTAAAGAATTAAATTGAATCATCGGGTCTCTCTTTCACTGATTCTTTGTAATAGCAAGCTTCTCCCCATTTGCTTTCAGGATTCAGCTTCTGTTTAAGATGTTTGATAATCTAATGGTTATTCTCCCTCAGTAATCTTAATATTGCCTCAAATGTAAGAAAAAAAGACATCCCAGTTGTCCCCAAATAGCACCTAGGGGAGAGAAGAGTTGGAAAGAGAAAGTGGACTTTTCCTTACACACAGGGAGGAGAGGTCAGAAGTCCACAGGCATTGCATGGAGAGCATCTTGGGAGCACCCTGACTTGGCCTGAGGAGGGCCTCAAGCTCATAAATATCTGAGCACAGCTGTCTAGTTGTTATAAATAATAAACTCTCGAGATCAAAGATGATAGATAGATAGGGAGACAGATAGCTAGACAGATATATAGGTAGATAGGTAGACAGATGATAGCTAGATAACAGCTAGGTAGATACACAGATAATAGATACATAGACAAATAGATAATTGATAGATAACTAAGTAAATAAATAATGCCTTTTTTTAAGTGTCAAGAAATTTTCATGTCCCCAAATATTTTCTCCACTCCAAAATTTACTATATCTGAAATCCCACCATTAACATGCCTTTCGGTTAAGCCATGCCCTTTGCAGGCATTATTTAATAAATTCAAGCATTCTCAAGACTGGCAGCTCCTTGTGTCTTTAACGCCTTGGCCTGAACACAGTGATCAGACTGCCTTCCTCCTGACTAGAGGAACAAGGGAAATGAGAGACGGAGAGCCTGCAGAGAGCTATGAAATAGCCAGCAGCAGAGAAAAGAGGCAGCCAGCACCCAAGACAAATTTTCTACCCTTACAATTTTGTTGAGAGCTGGTCCTAGATCCCTGTCTTGTCCTAATATCATCCTCTGACTTAATAGCAAGGTCAGGAAAAGATTTATCATTCAATCCTTACTTCTAGCCTTATAACTGGAATTTCAGAAAAGTGTGATGGGGGGAGATCTGCTTCGACTGGTATGTCAGTGGTGGATGGGTTAGCACACTTTTTAATTGCCAGAGGAAATAAACGGTAAATGGCTGAATTAGACTAGGTGGTGACACTGCTCTGAACTGCTCAGGCTACAAGAAGAGAAGTTAGTGGGAATGAAAATACCCAAAAAACAGCATTGTCATGGGCATTTCCAATACAACACAGCCAGCCAAATCAATCAGGGGAAAAACTGGCTGAAGGCCACCCTCCAGTCAATCCTGGAACAGAAAACTGTAGCAACATATGTTCTCTTAAAAATGGAAAATTGCTATTCATTTCCAAAGTAATCATTTCTAGCGCCTGCCCCAATTTTTTATGCCTCTCTGAACTTCCTGGATATATTTACAGCGCAAAACTTTCTTCCTGTGTATGTGTTCATGCTGCGTTTTATTTGCATTGTAGAATATCACTGTAGCCCTCCCAGTCCTTATAAATTAAGTTTATTTTGAGATGAAAGAAATGAAGCAGAAATAGTCCCTGCTGTGACTTAATGTTGTAAGAGTTTATTTCTTTGTTTTTCTTGGGAAACTATATGGATGGGGCAGGCAGGGGAAAAAAAAAGATAAAAAGCCTCCCCTCACTCCATGCCTGTTTTCATTCTCCTTTTTAAAAAGCAAATGTATCCAAATAATCTCCTTCCAGATGTACTCAGATCAAATGGGGACAACGGGTAATTGAGAAAAAAGATTTCCATCTGCTCTATCAATTGAAAGGCAAAAAGTAGAAAGACAAAAAAAAATTGAATCAATCTTCCCTTGCCTGTGTGCGCTGTGAATGGGTGGGTAATTCAAGTGTTCTGGGAGCTGGAAAGAGCTGGAATGCTCAGTGACTGACAGCTGCAGCTGCAACTCAGCCACACAGAGGGTCTGTGTTCTCCAAGGCCTTCTCCAGAGCCAGGACCACGCCCACCAAGCCCCACTCCATTGGCTGTTATGTCTCCTGTGCCCCAACCCCATTGGCTATCATGCATGCATACGCATTTATTCATCTATTCAACCAATATTCCTTGGACTTTCTCCACCTCTGCCTTCACTGATTAATTAAATTTCACCATGACCCTATGAAATAGGTGCAGATAGGGAGTTCACTGTTGCCCTGAAATGTTAGTAAGTCTCATAGTATATCAATCTTTTCACTTATGTCTGCTTTGCCTTTCAAGCTAGACTGGAAGATTTTCAAGAGCAGGAACCTCATCTTTCACTGCTCACATTCTCCAGATTGGCTTCTAGCAAAGAGCCCTGCATATAACAACTAAAAGTACAATAAACCCAATTAGAAAAAAAAAAGGGTTGATTTTATTTCATTTTTAAATATAGTTATGTGCCCAGTAAAGCAGAACTTTGTCACGTATGAACATATGCTTTTAATTACTGGTAAGAAAACAGACTTTCTCAAGTCCTAGCCCTTCCTATTTTTAGAGTCAGAAACACCACCTTGGAGCAGATTGTTGCTCTGGAAAGAGGCATTTGAGTGGCTTCCCTAACTTATTTAGGTTAAGGCAAGTGCCAATTCATTCTGGAAGAATTGGCTAACCAGCTGCCTTTGTCTTGGCGAGGGGCTGTGTAATGAGAGGTAGGAGAAGTCAGTCCATGCCCTTCCCTGGTGGATATTTGCCTCTGCTAACTTACCCCGGGGCCTGAGAGCCTTCTGATAAGAGGGGGCACAGGAACCAGAGCCCTGTCTGTTGTGGTTTAAGGTTCTTGGGCACATCCACGGACTGGGGTAGCAGCCAGCTGGAAAGGGCAGCAGGGCTCCCTAGAAGAGGCGTACCACTAGCGGGGGCATTACTCAGCTCAGACCGTGCTCCTCAATGAGGAGGGCTGGCGCTGGCACTGGTGGCCTCCCTCTGGTCCTGCCTCCTCCCCTGAGGAAAAAACTTGTGGCAAACGGCTGCATGCAGTTTGTTATGGACTGAATTGCGCCCCCACCCCAAATTCATGTGTTGAAGCCCTGACCCCCACAGTGATTTATCTGGAGATGGAGTCTTTAGGAGGTAGTTACAATTAAATGAGATCATAACAGTAGGTCCCTAATTTGATGGGACTATAAGAAGAAAAAGAAGACTGAAGAAGAAGAGATTTCTCTTTCCCTCCCTCTCTCTAGCTCTCTCTCCTTCTCCACCACGTGAAGACACAGGGAGAAGGTAGTCTGTAATCCAGGAAGAGAGCTCCCATCAGGAACTAACCCCGCCGGACTTTGATCTGGGACTTCCAGCCTGAGAAATGTGAGAAAATAAATTTCTGTTGTTGAAGCCACGCACTCTATGATATTCTGTTTCACAGCCCAAGCTGACAAGACAAGTATTGTCATTCTTACTTGGTGGATTAGAAAACTGAACTCAGAAAGGTTAAGTAACTTGCTCAAGTTTATATAGCCAGTAAGTGACAGAGCCAAAATTCCACTTCACATTGTTTTCATTTTGCCAAGCTGAGATTCTGATGGAAAGCCACATTCACTTTGATCCACACTATTACAGGAAAGGGAGGTAGGTAATTAGTCAGACAATAATGAGACATGTATAAGTCATTGTAATGCTCTCAGGTGGCCTGGAATCGCGAAAGAGGAAGGTCTACCAGAAACCCTTGTTGAATGAATTCCTCCGGGTTAGAGCTAGCAAGGCTCCACGGAAGAGGTGACAACTAGGAAGCTGGCATCTCTCCTCAATATCCTCAGCTTTCACGAGGGGTCAGTCTCTCCCCGGCCACACACCGCGGGGAGACTTGGGCTTTGCAGACCTCATCCCGCCTGCTTGTCTCCACAGTCTCTTGTCTGGAAATGACAACAAATAAATACGCACTGGTTGATTGCTGACCCCCTCTTCTGCCCTCCTTTTCCTGTTTGCACCTTTCCTGCAGTATATATAGAGGCTTCATAAACTGAAGAGGAACTTTTGATTTTCTTTTCCCTATATCTGCGCATAAGGCCTCCATGCTGCCTTGAGACTTAGAGTTGTTATGTAGAGGGAATGAATATTTGCATATTTTACAACTAAAACAACAGAAGACCTGAGATAAGCAAGGAATATGCTGTATACTCAACAATAGGATTGGACAGGAGAATAGAGAAAGGAGGAGCCCACCCCATCCCCATGCCATTCTACCCTCAGGGAGACTAGGAGAGGGTCACCAGGAGGGAGTGCAGTGAGGCGTGAGCTTGGAAGAGATTAGGGAGGAGAGACAAGACGTTCTGACCCGGGGGACCAGGGTGAGAGGAGGGGTAGCTCAGGAGTCACTGTGTACCTGCTCCAGGGAGCCACAGGGGAGCCTAACCCGAAGGTGAAAGCCAAGCTCTATCAATTGAAAGAGCCACTCAAGGTGCCACGGTATCCAAGAGGAAGCCCCATCAGCTGTCTATCTCGTGGCCTGGGGCAGGGTCTTCCACTCTCAGTCCCCTGTACTCTGCCTGTGGATTACCCACCAGAAGAACAGAAGTGCACCCACCTGGGCCAAGGCTGGCTGAGCCCCACCCCTCCTAATTTCTGTGGACTCTCCTTTCATTCAACATTAGGATAATAGCTAACCCATAGTGCTTACTGTGTCTATATATATAAATATATATATACGCACATATATATATATACACACACACACATATATGTATCTTGTACACATATATATAATTTATACTTAAATTTTTTTAAATCCTCCCAACAACTCTCTATGGCAGATACTATTATATTATCTCCAATGTATGTATGAGCCTCTCTGTGGCACAGAGAAGTTAAATAAACTGCCCAAAGTCACACAGAGCTGTGTTTCAAATCTAGATCCCTGGCTTCAACCACTAACCAACACTACCTCTCATTATCCAGGATACAAGAGGGTGTGGGGCCAAAGAGGTAGGGGTAGGGAAGTGGAAGGAGCAGGAGGGCGCGGTACTTCAGTGCCCTGGGCAGTGAAGACCCCACCCTCTTACACGTAATCCTCTCTACTCTATATTGGACCCTCTAGGTCCACGATCCATCTCACCGTGGACGGCACCTCCCCCAGATCCAGAGCCTGCCTTGTTCATCCTGGTACATCCACAGCCCAAGGATGACGCCTTGCACATACAAAGAACTGAGAGAAGGCTGAATACATTGAATTGCTAGAAGTTGTTAATAAAAGCTTTATGTTTGGACATGTTTTTGTCCTAGAGCACCCTGAAGGATGTGTTTCTCAAAGAGGCACATACAGACACCACGGCTGGAGCTTTTCTCTCACTGTGCTCTCCTGCGTGGGCCAATACCAGCCTTTCACTCTCTAGACAGCGTGGAGGGAGAGAATAACTTTCCTTTAACAGTGCTTTACCCTTTTCACAGGGTTTTTTAAATTACATCACTTCAGTTAATTCTCACCAACTCTGAGTGATAGGTAGTTAAAGGGAGCACTATTCCTCCAACGGTGCAGGTTACAAAACAGGCATTAACGGGTTAAATGATGTATCCGAGATCATACAGCTACTCGGTAGCAAAGCTAGGACTTAAATGCCAATGTCCATTTCCCAATTTCTGGTCTGGCATTTTTTCCTCTATATTTGGATGCATCCCTTGGACAGTGAAGGTATTTCTCATTCTCACATTCCATAAGCTTTATTCCACAAGTACCTTTTCTCAGGCTGCACACCTGTCGGAAAGGATTTGGGGAGGGCAGTTCACAGAGAGCCTTGCAAGTTAAGCTACCCATTGCCCTTGCCATGGACCAGCAGCATCAGCATCATCTGGGAGCTTGTTGGAAAGGCAGAACCTTGGGCCCATCTGAGACATGGTGAATCTGAATCTGTATTTTAATAAGATTTCCGGGTGGTCTGTATGCACAGAAAGGTTTGAGAACCACCGCTATAGAAGATGTGCCCATAAGAGCGCAACAACAGATATAAAGAAGTTGAAAGTTCTCAGATTGCTTCTGTCTGAGCGTTAAATGGGTATCGTATGCATTTGACTGCTTCAGATACTGATTTGGTAAGCATCGCCTGGGACTCACGCACGACAGGAATGTGAAGGATATTGGCATATGCCTTGGACTTGGACCTGTTACAGACTTCAAGCAGCATACACTGGGGAATGCAAAGATAAATGCTGTGCACCTGGCAATCTCTCCCACACAGGAAACCTAGGGGAGGGAAAGTCCACCTAAACAGATATATGCATGAATTTTCTGCCTGGAAATAGGGTATTGACCAACACCATTGCCTTACTACGAGTTTTCTGATGCTGCACTGGGGCGCTGTGGGGCTCAATGTTCTGAACACATAGATCCAATTCTGTTTGGCATAAACCAAAAAAGTGACTCTCTGCATTACAAATTATGCTGCCTGAGTTGATTTGGTGGAGGTCTGTCGCCTGGTCAGTGGACAGGTGGTAGGCTGAATTGGATTCAGCCTCTTCCTCCCACTCAACTCTCCTCGCCAGCTCTCTTGCCAGAAGAAGTCTGAGTCAAACGCTATTTTTGATTTTTTATAAATTGTCTCTACAGGATGGTGTTCAGGCTACAACATGCAGAGTGTTTTGAAGAACCAACTTTTAAAATTTGTCTGAAAAAACTAAACATGTTGATAGGTCTTCCTTACCAAGAGAAGCACTTGCTAAACCAATATGAATTTGTTGATTAATCTTAATGGTGCCATAGAGGTTGAATTGTGTCCCCCCCAGAATTCATGTCCATCTGGAACCTTGGAATGTGACCTTACTTGGAAATAGGGTCTTTGCAGGTGTAATCAGTTAAGATGAGGTTTTACTGGATTAAGGGCAGGCCCTAAATCCAATGGCAGGTGTCCTTATGAGGAGAGGGGTATTTGGAGATACACAGACACACACAGGTGAGAAGGCCACGTGACGTTGGAGGCAAAAATTGGAGTAACACAGGTACAAGGGGAGGAACGCGGGGATTGCCAGCAACCACCAGAAGCTAGTAAAAGGCAAGGACGTTCTCTTCCCTAGAACCTTCAGAGGGAGCCCAGCCCTGCCGACACCTTAACATTGGACTTCTGGCTTCCAGAACTGTGAGAAAATAAATTTCTATTGTTTGAAGCCATGCTGTTTGTGGCACTTTGTTACAATAGCCCTAGGAAACTAATACAGTGTCTAATAACTAACGTCACTACATTAGCACTGCTCTGAGCACTTTTCATGTATTTATCCATTTAATCCTCAAAGCAACCTTCTGAGGGAGGTCCAGTAATTCTCATTTTATGTAGGAAATATTAAGTCACTTGTCCACGTTTGTTATCCAGATGATGGATGATCAAGCAGGTTCTAACCCAGGCAGTCCAACTCTAGAGCCCTTACTGGGACCCTCCAACCATGAGCTCTGAGAGTTGGGAGGCGAAAGTGAGATGAACATATGGGCACGAGTTGTTATGAACACAAAGCATCCTGTGTTCCTGCTCAGCTCCTCCCATCGACAAGCAGAAATGAGCACCCACAGGAATCCTGTGGAAGATTGGGAAGCTTAGCCGCCCAGCGGTAGAAGTTAATGCTGTTTGGTTTCTAGGAAATGGAGTTATTAGCGAGTGCCCTCAATTAAGAAAAGCTCCAGTGTGCTAACCTAAGCTAAAAAGAACTCAAGGGCTCTGTAGCCAGAGTGCCTGAGAGTATCAGCAGGACCAAATCTTCAAAGACTACTGAGAGGACAGCTAGGAGAAGCCCTGTTTCACTCCGAGCCTCAAAAGCCAGTGGACTCGCAGCAGCGGTTGAGAGGAAAGTACCCAGGGAAGAGTGATCCTGCTGAGTTCAGATGTTTAATTCTTTGAATACGTTTCCCTTAAGTCCATTATGGCATTTAAGAACCATTTCTAAATTACTATGCTAATGTACAGCTTGGGTTGGTTGAAAAGGTGGGCTGGCTCTCTAGAATCTTTCAAATACCCACTTTCAAAGGGGGCCCCACTGTGGAACTACAAACTAGAAAGAGCTGGAATGCCATGTGGTGGCAAACAGTTCTCAGTGTAAACACAATGCCTGAGGCTTTAGGAAGATGTATTGAATGAGTGTATCCAACACACAATGTCTATACCAGGGTTTCTCAGCCTTCTAACTTGATATTTTGGGCTCGATAATTCTTTGTTTGGGGCAGAGGGGTGCTATCCTGTGCATTGTAGGTTAATTAGCACCATCCCTGGCCTCTTACCCACTAGATGGCCAGAAGCATCCCTGCCCCAGTTGTGACAACCAAAAATGTACCCAGAGGGACAAAATCACCCCCCACCCCACTGGGAACCATAAGTATATATAGAGTAACAGAAACATGCCAGCATCAAGTTGAGAAAACTTCATGTTTACAGGGTTTGTTAAGCAGCTAAAGATAGAGATAGGATAACACTCCCGTTTCACATCAGCTCTGTTCACACACCCTTAGCCCAGATTTGGCCACATTCTCAAGAGTCTTCTTTGCCCTGTTTCTCTCATCCCTCCTTAGCTTCTCCAAGACTACTCTCTCCTTTGTTCCATTCCAAACCCTTCCCATTCTCCTTTCCTGGCTCTTTTTCCTTCCCTTCCCCCTAAAACATTGATGTTCCACCAGTTTTTGTCTTTATCCCACTGTTCTGCTTTCCATGGTTAAGTTTCATTTATCCCATGACCTCATTTCTCACCTACGTGTTGATGACTGACTTCTCAATCTATATCTTTAGCCTGACCCTTGTCCTAAACTTTAATGAAAAAGTACTAAACTAGTATTCCGGTATTCCCAACTAGATATCTATATATGTTCCATAGATATCTCAAAATCAAATTATCTAAAACGATACAAAATATTTACTAAAATTCCAGGAAGCTTAGCCTCACACTACCCATCTGATGAAAATTCTGAGAGGCATCTCTTCTGTAGCTAAGGCTCCTACAATCAACTAGTCACCAGGCACTTTTATAGATTCTACTTGTGGCTCCCTCAGGCCTGAACTCTCCTTTCCACTCTTGCTGTGCTGCCCTGGTCCAGGCTCTCTTTGGGGACTGTAAATCTGGGCTCTTCATCTTCATGCTCCCCCATTGTTGCTAAGGCACCATTCCAAAACACAGTTAGGATCCAATCCCCCTCTTCCTCCTGTGTTTCCACCACAGTGACGGGCTCCATGATCCACACAGGTACCCAAACCAGAAACCTGAGCCTCACCATGGACTCCTCCTTCATACTTCCAATTTAACCAGCCAACACAGTCATAATCATTCTACCTGGAATCCATCCACTCCTCTCTTTCTACTTCTGCTACCTTGGCTTTAGCAACCATTATATCTTGCCTGGACTATTCAATAGGTCTTCCTGCCTCCAATATTTGCCCCATTCAATTAATTTTACACAGTCACTAGAATGACCATTAAAAATGAAAATCTGCCATATGATCCAGCAATCCCACTTCTGGGTATTAACCCAAAAGAATTGAAAGCAGGATCTCAAAGAGATATTTGCACACTCACGTTCATTACAGCCTTATTCACTGTAGCCAAGTCATGGAAGCAACCCAATGTCCATCAGTGGATGAAGGGATAAAGAAAATTTGGTATATACACATCATGGAATATTATCCGACCTTGAAAAAGGAGATCCTGTCACATGCTACGACATGGATAAACCTTGAGGACATTATGAAATGTGAGTGAAATAAGCCAGTCACAAAAAGATAAATTCATGATTCCAATTGTATGAGATATCTAAAGTAACCAAATTCATAGAAACAGAAAGCAAAACGGTGGTTACCAGGGCCTGGGGGGAGCGGGGAATGAGGAATTGTTATTCAATGGGTTTAGAGTTTCAGTTTTGCAAGATAAAAAAGTTACAGAAATCTGTTGCACAACAATGTGTATATACTTAACACTACTGAACTGTATACTTAAAAATAGTAAGGATGGTAAATTTTATATTATGTGATTTTTACCACAATTAAAAATTTTTTAAATGATAATCTTTCCGTAAAATTGCCTTGTGTAAACCCTTCCCTGGCTCACTTACTCTTCTGGCCTTTGCACGATCTGTCTGCTCTGCTTGGAACCTTCTTCAAAACACCTGCCCTCCACGACTCACTCTGCCCCAGGCAAACGCCTCCTGGTTCTATTGGATGACTTCTCTGACCTCCCACCTTTGTGCTCAATTCCTGGACTGGAGCACTCACACCGAGTAGCCTTGTCCATTTTCCATGTCTGCTCACCCTAAGAAACTGTGAGGTCCTCACACACAGGCACTTCTGCATCCTTCATCCCTGTGTCTCTGGGGACAATCATGTTGCCCAGCTCATTCATCAGAACCCGGAGCTCTGCCTAAGAGAATTTCTGTTGGATTATATTCGCTCTATTTTATTCCACCTGAAATGAATGTTTCTACTTTTCTGTTGGATTATATTTGCTCTATTTTATTCCACCTGAAATGAATGTTTCTACTTTTTCTCCATCTGACTTTTCTGGCTCCCTTTTTATAGTCTTCTCTCCTCAATAAACTTACCACACTGGCCTGATCCTGCCTTCACTAACCTCAGGCTTTCCAATTTCATTTTTCTTATACTTCTTTCCCATGGCTGCTGGATT
Organism: Ceratotherium simum simum; assembly: GCF_057802395.1. Taxonomy (NCBI): domain Eukaryota; kingdom Metazoa; phylum Chordata; class Mammalia; order Perissodactyla; family Rhinocerotidae; genus Ceratotherium; species Ceratotherium simum. Next base: position 16,011,015 of record NC_141908.1, read on the forward strand.
CTAAAGCTTTTCATCAATGTACAGTTTCCCTCAGACAGTGTGCAGGATGGCTCATTGCACTGTAATAAAGTCTCATTTTAACCGAGACTAAATATGATAAAGCAGTGGCCTGTTGGGATTATTTATATGCAGTTTGAGGGATAATCCTTAAATCCACTACTCTGAGCCATAGGAGAGCAGAACATTCTCTCCCTCTCATGTACATTCTCCATTCATGAACATTTCTCCACCTCTCTGTTTTAAAATGTAGGTTTTATCATTATTCAGGTATGATGAGGCCGACAGATCAGGAGAGGACTGCCATTGAAAAGATAGTTTGTGACTCACAATTCCCAACAGGAAAGGGCACACTACACCACACAGGGCCACACAAGGACGCACCAGTGTTGCTAGGAGACACACGGAGCAAGAGGAAAGAGTGGGCGAGAACCTTCATTATGGTTTTTGCAGGAATGAATGGGTGAGGCAGGGCAAACAGGCTAAGCATGTTTAGGACTGGCTAGTTTGAACACTTGCAGTGGGCTCCCGAGCATAGGGGCTGTCTCTAGCTGTCTGGTACATGGCCCTGGGGTGATTACGGCTGAGGGATAGTGGCCCTGAGTGTGAGAGCCCAAGAAAGGTAGCTGGGGGGATGGGCTTTGGAGTGGTTGGTTTGCATGTGAAAGGTGCAGGGGAGTCATTTACTGTCTCTAGGAATTGTCTTACCCGGGGAGGGGCAGTCTCTCCCCAGTCAGCAAGTCCCCCAAGATGTCAAAGTGTCATAAAATACAGAAAATAAAAAACATGATTAATATACTCCCCAACACCAGAATCAGAACATGGGGTATGGCGTATGGCTGCAGGGAGGACAAAGAAGGGGGAAGACATAAGGATAATGCTGCTGCGAACATTGCGGGTAACCCAGACTAGAGCATTCCCTGGCTCTTATAAAGTTGATAAGAAAATTTCTTCCAGCTATGGATTAAAAATAGCCACTCACTTTCTGAGAAGTCAGTTCCTAAAACATTTACTTTAGATTTCTTTTTATGTGAAGTGATAAATATACATTTTTCCCCATGGAGAATATTTATGAAAACTTTTCTGGGAAATGTCTTTTCACTAAATATAGGGTCTCTGGAGACAACTCAGGACAGCAGCTCCCCGAATGTGCTGTCAATTGTGACCTGACAGTCTGAATTACCATATTTTTATATTGTAACTCACTTCCTTTAATGATATATCTATTCTACTAATGGTGTGAAAGAGATGGAAACTGGCAGCTTTAATGGTGTGTGATGTATGTGCTCCCTAACCATTAAATGTAAGGGTTTGTCTGAGACAAGGGGAAGCTTCGGCTGGCCTTCCTCTGGGGCACAGGCTTCAGCGTGACACTCAGCAGAGGTGACTTTGGTGGTGACATGGCATATGCATCCCGTTTCCTCGGTGCACTTTAAAGATGACCACACTGGCAGATTTTGGCAGTTGGTAACTTCCGAACCTTTTATGCACCACTTTCTTTCTGCAGATGACCTCACCCCCACCACTGGGTTCCTCCTTCCTTGTTCTCCTTTTTTTCTCTTTTCCTGGATGAGGCTCTAGCCCTCAGCGCTTACTGGAACTGATTGTCAATTCAAACGGCTCTACCGTGGGGTCATCCTGCTGGAAGAGGGGTGTGACCGTTTGTGTCAGTGCTTTGGAGACCAGGCTGTTTAAAATGAACCTAAGGCAGAGTTTATAGAGTAGGGGGCTCGAGTGTGCCTCTATCTGGGAGGTAAGGGGGCCACCACACAGTGCCCTCCTGCATTACCATCCTGTATCCCCTTTCCTGACATCCTCAGCCCCACAGACACAGCCATGGGGGGACGATGTGAATCCAGAGCAATGGGTGTTTGTTGCCCCACTGGTTCCTTTCTGTTTGCCTTTCCCCTCATCAAACCCCTTCATCACCCAACTCCTCCTTGTGCTCCAGTGCCCTTCTCCCTGCAGAGATCAGAGGAGAATGTGCTCTCAGTCATTTATACTTCAATCTAATAGTCCTCGCTCCTAGGCATTTTAAGCCTATTTTCTGACCATGGAGTACAATATTTAGGTTCCTCTCAAAGAAGTTTCAGGCATAATCCAGGAGATAGAGGAGAAATAACCTCAGCAGGTAGGAAGTAGGCCTTTCCTGGAGCCCTTGATGTCCCATCATGCTGGCAGCTGCGGTCCCCTCTGTCCACACGGAAAGTATCGATGCCTTCTCCCTTTTGGCTGAGCATTGGGAATGTGCCCAGGCTTCCAAGCTTGACAGAATTTCCAGAGGGGGTATATCTATCATAGCCACTTTCTGTGACATGCTGTCCCTGTGACATGCTTTCTGTGACATGTTTGCCCCTAACAGAGACGTGGGTTGTACGTGTCCCCTGAGCCCCACGTGTACCTTCTTAGGCACTATTGCAGTTGTCTTAGCTTCTACCAGTCTACACCCTCCCCTCCTCTTTCTTAGAACTGAAATCTGCAAGCCTTCCCTCCCCACTTCATCAACCCCTGCCTATTGGTTGGCTTGCAAACATCAGGTCTACAAATTTTTTTTAAGACAAAAATTATGCAGACACTATATAAAATGCAAAGAAAAAATTAGAAGGAGCTAAAGGTATTGCTCAAGAGGAACCTGACTGCTTGAGTATCAGTCAGAAGACTTTTGTCCGCGAGTCTGACCCAATATCTGCACTGGTCCTTAAAGAGAGAAGAAATCCTGGCTTTTAAATCAAGCATGTGGACACATAGAGAGAGCTACCATAAATTACAGGATATTTTTTGAAAGTTTCAATAAATCAAGAGATATACAGTGCATCTGTATTTGCAAACTCAGTCTTGCAAAAAGATCAAATATCCCAAGATGAATTTCAAATTTTAATGCTATCTCATATTCTCAAAAAACGCTTTTCATCAAACTTAGTACATAGTCATTCTAAAGTTCATCTAAGAGAAGAAAACAGATAAGTGTAACAAAGGAAAGCAATAAAATAGACTATTTAAATGGAATAAATAGTACAGAATTAAACCACATTATAAAATAAAAATTTTATGTGTAATAAAAAGACACAATAAATCGATGAAGGCAAAGGTAGAAATATTCAATAGTGTTGGTTTTGCTGATTAGCATTAGGGGAAGAATAACTTTAGACCAAAGTAATATAAGAAATTTAAAATGATTTAAGAAGCTAAATGTAAAACCCCAGACATGAAAATATAAATATAGACACTCAGATAATTGATAATTTAGTATATCTGGAAAGTTTGGAGGTGGGATGACTTTCTAAGTATAAATGTGGTAGAAGAAATCAGAGGGAATGATTAACAGATTGGAGAGAAAAAATTAAAAACACCTACATTCCAAGGGAAATTATTAACCGAAAGAAAAAGAATAGACTTGGCAAATATAATATAGAAGTGATTGATATTTTTAGCATATAAAAGTTCATGCAACTTGCAATAAACACATCAAGACCCCAGTAGATAAACTAGGAAAACAATAAGATGATAAAATTCACAAACATGAAAGATGACTTTGCCAAGTATAAAAACAATGCAAATTAAACAGAATTAAGGTACACATTTTACATATAAAGTTAATAAAATAAAAGTCTAATGATAATTTACATTGCTAGTAATGTATCAAAAATATTGCCACCTACATTGCATATAGCATTTTAAATTGATGCAATCCTTTTGGAAATTTACTTGACAATATATTTCAGGGACCATATGAAAGATTATATTGTTTGACTGATAATCCTACTTTCATACAAAATATAAACTATGTCCATGAAGATGTTTATCACAATCTCATTATAGTAGCAAAAAACAGAAGTAAACAAATATCCAGTAACAAAAGAATAACTAAACTGATGGAATTGTGGCAATTTTAAAACATCTCTGCAAATTCTTTCATCACCCTGCCAGTGAGACATATTCCTTCCCCTTGAATCTGGGCTGACCTTGATTGCTATTTAGTCAAGAGGATGTGGCTGAAGTGATACTATGTAAAGGTCAATGAAGCCTCTGCCTGGCTTGCTAGAATACTCCTGCTGGAGTTCTGAGCCACCACATAAGAAGCGCTAGCATCCTAAGGCTGCCATGTTGTGAGGAAGCCCAAACCAGACTAAGTGGAGAGTCCATGTTGAGATGTCCTGAGACTACATAAAGAGAGGTGGATGCCCGGCCAACCCTCGGCTACTGGCGCCCCTTCTGTCCCACATCCAGCCACCATGTGATGGCAACTGCTTAAGCCTAAACCACCCAGACTAGCCCTTCCCAAATCCCTGACACACAGAAACCATGAGAGATAACACCATGATTGCTATTATTTTAGCTCACTGAGTTCTGAGCGGTCTGTTGCACAGCAATAGATGCCTAGAACGGAAATCTCTACTAGATAGAACATGAGCCAGCCATTGAAATGTTTAATTAAAAAGATTATGTAGAAATACAGAAAGATTCTTTTACATATATTTAGTAAAAAAATAAGACACAAAATTTTTGTTCATTATGATTTTAACCGTCAAAAAATCCATACTAAAAAGGACTAGAATGGAATAACCACAATGTTAAAAGTAGGGTTAGTTTGGTAACACTAGGATGTTGTTATTGTGCTAATGTTTAAACTTAGTAAAATGTAGTTATAATGATTGTGTAATCAATTAGTGAGAATTACTTGTCTTTCAAAAGAAAAAACTAAGAGTTCCAGTTTAAGATACTGGTTTAGCAAAATAAAAAAAATCCAAGATGTTAGAAGCACAAAACCACTATGGCAAAATTCACCCCTTTCCCAAGAGGGATTATGAATTGGGATGGAATCCCTGAGGTTTGTGCATTAAAATGTGAAAATTTTATCTTCTGTTATTTCCAAAGTTGGCAGAGAGCTCATAAATATTATCCACAGCTAAATATGTACTGCAGAGTCCTTTTTATTTTACTGCTTCTATTTTTAAGACAAAATTATACAGGTATTTTGTATAAAATGCAAACAACATAGAAATGTTTGAAATGTATACATGAAAATGTGGTTTTAGTGTCATCTTTCTTGGGACTAGATTAGAGACTACCTTGAAGTTCCATCCACTCATGTCATGTCACCTTAAGTCCATCAGAAACACGGTGGCTCCTCGTAGCTCAGTCATCTGTTAACTAAAGGACACACACCCACACACACACACAAAATATGGGATGATGGAATAAGACTCAATAGTGGCAAATAAAAAACCTGTTAGGAAGGGAGACTGAAGAAACACGTAGCAGTCACTGGCCCACTGTAGTTTTATCAAATCCCACAGGGTAAGGGTCGCAAAGGCTCCTTCTCAGGCCACAGAGTAAGGTGGTTGGTGGCCCATCTGGTACCTTGCGTGCTGTCGTTGAAGAGTGAGGTGGACTTTGGAGAGTGTGCTCTTCTTGGAGGCTGACAGCCCACTTCGGGTTGGTCCAAGTTTGGGATCAATGGCATTACTTCAGGGGCTGAACAATTACAGACTTTTGCAGGTGAGGATAATAGTTACCTATAGCAAAAAAATACCCTCAAAAATTCGCTAAGCTTCTTGTCTATTTATTTGCCTGCAGTCACTCTGTGTGCAAGATCTTATCTAAACCTAATCTTTATGCCTAAGACTAGCTAGAGGTTGGCAAACTTTGCCTGTAAAACGGCTAGATAGTAAATATTTGGGGCTTAGTGAGCTAAAAGGCAAAATCAAGAGTATTATGTAGGTACTCATATAATAAGAGAGAAAACAAATGTCCACATTTTTTCCCCTCTTTTCAGGTCAGAGCCATACAAAGACAAGCGGCAGGTCGGATATGCCCGGCAGACTGCAGTGTGCCAGCCCCTGCTCTCGTCTGTTACTCACTAGCCTCTGTGCTCCATATCCTTCTCTTTCACCTTCATAGTGGCCGTCTTGAAGCCATCTGAGACAGTAGGCTTTCGAGGGAAGGCAACACTCTACCTGATCTTTGTCGCCATTCTTGTTTTTCTTTGCTCATGGTGATGCAGAGAACTCTTAAAAGAGGATGCTTGAGAAAGGCCTGCAGCCGTGAGCTTGGGTCCTGGTAAAGCTGCCCCTTCAGAGCCACTACTGACCACTTCAGTTTGCAATGCAGATATACTTGGTGTTTTCAGCCCTGTTAGGACTCCAATTACTGAACTCTCAGTCGACTTAGATTGCAGGGTGTGGATAGAGTCCTATTTTAGCAAAGCCATTGTCCCTTCCACCAACGCCTACAGGCTGCTAAGCCTGGCCCGAGCTCTTCTCTCTTATGGCAAGAGTGCCAGGAAATAGCCAACACACACCACATTGTAAACATTTTCCACCAATTTCCTAATACTGGGGACTTATTCTGCCCCTTAGTCTCTGTCTCCCAACGAACTCAGGGAACAGTTTTTACCAAATGTTTTGCCACCACATAGCAAGGTTCACAGCTTGCTAGCCTGCAATATCTGTGTATTCCCACCTACTACCGGACCACTTCAATGAATCTTATGCCACAGGCTTAGGTTCTGTTACTTGCAGCCTCTCACTTCAGGAACCAAGTTCCACCTTGTAGCCAGTCTTGGCCTTGATCTTGTGATCCAGGATCATAGCGTCAGCTTCCAGGGAGCAGGATGGAAGGAGGAACAAAGTTAAAAAGAGAAACGGGCATGTGCCAGTAGTCTTTAAAAGAAGGCTTTTAGAAGCTGCTAAATGATGCTTTTGCTTGCATATCATAGGTCAGAAGAGAGAGACATGGCCATACCTAGCCAAAAGAGGAGCTAAGAAATGCAGCCTCCATCCTAGGCAGCCATATACCTAGCCCAAAAATGGGGCTTTATCACTTTGGAAGTGAGAATGGTAACTAAGGGCTAACTGGCAGTCTGCCATAGATGGGTAGCAGTATGATTCCCATTTTGAAGATGATAATGTTAAGCTTAAAGGGGCTAAGTGCTGCTTGAGAGTAAGTGGTGAAACCAAAATCACAAACTAGGCACTCTGTCTCAGAGTCTCACGTTTTTAACAAAGGGTCAGCTTGCTTTTATGTAGGTTTTCACACACACAGTTTGGGGGTGCCCCTCTAATCAGCATATAAATGGATTCTAGTGAAAGAAACAGCTGTGGGCTTCCTATCTAGTGACTTATAGAATTATAACATTTCTTAGCAAAATTTTCAGACTAAATTTGAGGAAATAGAGGGGAAAAAAGGAAGCTATGGTCCATCAACAGATGAATAGATAAACACAATGTGCTGTGTCCACACCATGGAATATTATTTGGCCATAAAAGAGAATGAAGTACTGATGCATACTACAATGTGGATGAACACTGAAAACATTATGCTTAGTAAAAGAAGCCAGTCACAAAGGACCATATATTATATGATTCCATTTATGTGAAATGCCCGAAATAGACAAATCCATAGAGACAGAAAGTAGATTAGTGATTGCCAGGAACTAGAGAAATGGGGAATGGGGAGTGATTGCCGATGGGTAAAGAGTTTCTTTTTGGGGTGAAGAAAATTTTCTAAAATTGATTGCAATGATGGTTGCACAACTCTGAGAATATACTAAAAACCATTGAATTACATGCTTTAAATGGGTGAATTGTATGGTATGTAAATTTCATCTCAATATAGTTATTGCCAAAGTAAAAAGCCCAATGTTGACACTGCAACAGACAGGCTAACACAAGGTGGTACCTTGATGTACACATGAGTATTTCATGCCTTTACGGAAATCATGCCCTTACAATCATCCCGTGTGAAATGGTGCCACAGTAAAGCCACAGCCACGTTGGGAATCACAAGTTGTAGTTGCTGTGGTAAAGATTAATAGAAGGAAAAGGAAAGAAAGAAGGAAAAAAGAGAGCTATGACAATCAATAAGTGCGGGATGAATGGACTTTCCTTTTAAACTGTAAAAAAGTTTTCTCTTTGTTATAGACTGATTAACCATCCTGGACATGTTTCATGATTCCATAGAGGGCTGGACATTCTGCATTTCCACGGAAAATCATGTGAAAAAGGAGAGCCTTCTGTAGCTGTGTTGCCTTGTTCTGGCAATACAGATGGTGCCATGCCCTCTCCTCCCCTCCATTCCTGTCCTCACCTCGGCAAGGATTACTCAGGATTCCACTTATTATGGAAGCAGAGACCTCAGAGATCCAACTAATCCATCTCCTCTTATTTTACAGGTTAAGCAACCAAATTATCCTAGTGTTCAGTCCCTTCCCCAAAGCGATGAATCCAGTCACCGACTGGGTCTCCAGCTCCACTCCTGACTCCCCGGGTCAGTATACTTTACACCATACTGTGCTCAGGCCCAAAATAGCAATGGAGAAATGCTGTGGAAATGTTCAAAGGTTAAGAGACTCATGTTTAGTGTAAATATTCTCAATACTTAACAGAGACAAAAATATTATTATAGAACAGGGACAGAAATTTATGTGTGACTATTCCCTCTGGCATCTAAGGAGGAAGAATTCTTGCAAGTCAGGTCAGCTCCTGGGCTGTCCTGCAGTGTGGAGATTCTGGGTCAGGCAAAAGGGAAAATAGAGAAAACAATTATGTTTACAACCATTAGGATGCTTTTCAGGGACAGAGACGTGAGAGTGGAAGAGAAAGACTTTCAAGGGGCAAAAGATATTAAAAGGAGCAGAAATGGGAGGAAAAAAACTATTTTAAAGAGGGTGGCTTTGTATTAAGAACACACTAGCCTCTTTTCCATTTCATTAAGAAATTGAGTAAAGAATTGAAACATTTTTTATAACCTTTTGGCCACCATACTGCTCCATTGAACGCAACACCCTGTCCAAACTGAGCCTTGAGGTGTCTCACAGTTTATCCCAGTTATAATGATATTAAAATTAATTCATCAAAGCCACCATACACCTTCCTGAATTACCTATAGTAATTCAGGAAGAATTACCTATAGTAATTCAGGAAGAATTACCTATAGTAATTCAGGAAGAATTACCTACAGTACCTATAGTAATTCCTATAGTAATTACCTATAGTAATTCAGGAAGAGAGTGCTCTTAGAACTTCTTTTAACATAGTACATACATTTTTTACTCTCAATTATTGCAATATATGACTTGACAACTAGGAGTGAATATTTTGAGAGCAGAGAAGTTCTTACTCATCTTAGTATCCCCAAAGGACCTAACACTGCTGTTACATAGATGTGAGAAATGTCAATATTTATTAAGTTAACTATAACTATCTGAACTTTCTGATCATTCTCAGATGTGAAAAAGAAAGAAGGAAAACAATGCCGGGGCCCTGTGGCAGAGCTGATACTTATCCCCTAGGATCTATTCTCCCCTTATTACATAGTAACAGATTTTTAGGTAAGGACCTGGCTGCCTCTCTAAAGACTACATTACCCAGTCTCCTTTGCAGATAAGTATGGCCACATGACTAAGTTGTGGCCAATAGAATGTGAGCAGCAGTGATGTGTACAAATTCAGGATGATGCCCTTAAAGAAAAAAAGCCTACCTTTCTTTCCCCTTTACCACTCCCCATTGGCTGGAATAAGTGCATGATGGAGGAAGTTAGAGCAGCCATCTTGACCATGAGGTGGAAGCTGCATGTTGAGAAAGAGCAACAAGACGGAAGGAACCTAAGCCTGTCTTACAGCAGAGTTCTAGACTGCCAAACTAGACTTATAAGTGAAAGAGAAATAAATATCTATTTTGTTTAAGCCACTGAAATTTTTATCCTCTCTATTATAGAGATCAAACCAATTATGTTTTCAGGGGGATTTTCCTTGCTTAAAATGTGAAAGCAGCTTACCCAATTCCTTCCTAAGAATTGGATTTTCCACACCTGTTGAATGACATTCATGAATACAAGTCACAAGGTTTGGGTTGAACCCCAAAATTAGCACTTGAACATATTCTATTCAGTTCTCAGGGAATATGAGGGGTTTTCTCCTTTTTAATTTTTTTTTTAAAGAAACTTCCCTGTTCTATTGTGTATCAAGGGGGCTGATACGGAACTTAAAAAGTATTTCCTGGGGGTTGAGATTTTTCTAAGATCCTGTAAGTACATAATTGCATACAATTCTAAAAACACCAAAGAGAGAGAGCGAAAGAGATGGCTTCAAGAACTTAAGAAATCAGGAAAGTAAACCTGCCTGTTTTGCAAGCATTGCTGAAGAGGCGACAAAGGTGAGGGGAATGACTTCTTGTCCTGACCCTGTAGCTAACCTCCATGTGACCTTGGGAAAGCCACTGCTACTCTCCAATCCCAGTGAATCAAGTGTGGCCTGAATGGTCGCTAATACCCTCCCAGCTATAAAATATGGATTTTAGTAAAATGAGGTCAGTTCACTTTCCCAACCTTCAATTAGACCAAGACAAACTTGTCTCCAGTCTTAGAACTCCAAGAGGAATTGATGCAGATTCTAACTGGCCTATTCAAGTTTTGTCTTTGGAGTTCTGAATGAAGTTCTCTTGTTTCAGGAATGAAAAAATTAGTTGCAAAAAGCAGAGGCTCACCTGAGTTTCATGGAGACAATGTGGGTTCATTTTAAGGATACGCGCGGAACTGCAACATCGTGAGGATCTGATGTGCCCCAAACGGTCACCCCATCCATTGCCCACTGTCTCACAGTGGATTTGCTAGTTCTCTCTACTGACTATTCTCTACTCTACTTCACTCTTCCACTGTTTTACAACTTCCGCTTGCATTGGTCCTCTCATGGCCTGCCCTTCTCCTTATGTACAGCCCGTCAGCTTCTGCTCCACTGTTTACTGCCCTGTTTGCTCAGTCTCTGCATGAGAGAGACTGGCTGCTGTTGTGTCACACTGCCATCTCTGATGCAATCAGTGGTAGCCAGGGAGACCTCATACTTCAACCCATGGCTTCCCTGCAGCAGAGTCCATAGATAGAATAGAACCTTGATGGATGTGCCTAGTATTCTATGATGGGATTGCCACTATGTACACCCTATTTTGAGTTTTAATAAAATTGCAAGGCAGTAGAAAGAGCTTTGGTTTTGAAGTCTGGGCTCTAGGGGGATACGCACCCTCTCAGTTTCTGCTTCGTCATCAGTTGGGTGGGGATCATCATTCCTGCCTGTATTATTCAAGGATCTCCAGAGAAACAGAATCAATAGGATATATATAGGGAGAGAGGTTTATTTTAAGGAGTTGGCTCACGTAGGGGGGGCTAGCAAGCATAAAACTTGTAGGGCAGCCTGGAAATTCAGGTAAGAATTGACACTGCAGTCTTGAGTCTGAATTCTGCAGGGCAGCAAACTAGAAACTGAGCAACAGTCTCCATGTTGCAGTCTTGAGGAATTCCTTCTTCTTAAGGAAACCTCAGTCTTTGTTCTTAAGGTCTTCAACTGATCAGATGAGGGCCACTCACATTATGAAGGGTAATCTGTTTTACTTAAAGTCAACTGATTGTAAACATTAATCATATTTTTAAAAATACTTTTACAGCAATATCTAGACTAGCTTTTAACCAATCAACTACTCACCACAGTCCAGCCAAGTTGACTCATAAAATTAACTGCCACACTTCCCTTCCTGCCTCATGAGTTGTTAAGAAGGCATCATTCTTACATATTCTGTTTATTGCTTTATCTGTAGTACCTACATTGTGCCGGGCACACAACAGGCACGAGATAAATACTTGGTGAGTGAATGGTGTGATAGCAGTTTGAAACCATGGACAATTGTACCTGCTAGGCTCTGCCCACTGTGGTTTGGGGGAATATATTTTTGAGTCCACTGCAGTCTCACTCAGCTACACCTTAAACTCACCATTAAACTAATACAGTAGCCCAACAATTTCACTTCTAGAAATTATTTCCACAGATATACTCACACAGATGCAGACTGACTTAAAGACAAGGTTATTCATTGCAGCATGGTTTGCAAAAGCAAAGATGGGAAATAGCCTAAATGCACAGCACATCAATAGGAAATTTGGTTAAACGAACTTAATAGAATTTAAGAGAATGAGGAAGCTCTTTTTTTTTTTTTTTTTTTGGTGAGGAGATCAGCCCTGTGCTAACATCTGCCAATCCTCCTCTTTTTTTTTTTTTTTTTTTGCTGATGAAGACTGGCCCTAGGCTAACATGCTTGCCCATCTTCCTCCACTTTATATGGGACGCCGCAACAGCATGGCTTGCCAAGCAGTGCGTCGGTGCACACAAGGAATCTGAACCAGGGAACCCTGGGCCACCACAGTGGAGTGCACACACCTAACCGCTTGCGCCACCAGGTCGGCCCCGATGAAGCTCTTTATGTACTGATGTGGAAAGATCTACATGATAGATATACCACTAAGCAAGAAAAGCAAAGAGCATAACAACAGGATAAAATGCTGCTGACTGTATAAAAGGGAGAAAAGAGGGATATATAAGAGATGTCTTTATTTATGCATAACATATATCTGTAAATGTACATAATAAATTAATCACATTGGAGAGGGGAACTGGGTGGCAGGGGCATGGGGGTGGGAATGAGACATTTTCCTGCATATCCACTTAACGCCTTTGTGATTTTGAACCCCAGGAGTATGTTGCCAATACAAAAATTAAATTTTTAAAAAAGAAAGAAAATGAGTTCATCTAGTACTTGATATAAAAATAAACAAGCAAACAAATGAGTTTTCTTCATCTTTTCTAAACTTACTTCTACCTGCTTTTGAACTTCATGTCATCTCTTCTGAGGTCTGAGCATGACTATCTGGAATGAGAGGTATGAAGAAGACCAATGCAGGCTCAATTTCCATTAAGGGAAGTCCTAAATTTTAAATATCGGGGTTGGTATTTGGCTTGTAATAGATTCTCTTCTGGAAGAATTGAAAGACAGAGAGCCAAGGGTTGGCTCAGGGGAATATTCCAAAAAAACTATTTGAGTCGGAAGCAGCAGGAAAAGTTTTTTGAGAAGATAGCCAAAATACATCAGCCCAAACATAACAAGAGTTCAAAAAAATCCCAAGTTGTTTAGTTGAAAGACAGAATTCGAATGCTTTTTGTTGCACGCATCCCATCAGAGCTAAAACAAGCGAAACCAGGAGAAGACGTTAGATTATATTGTAAAAGGCATATCCTTAGAAAATCAAGCTCACAAATCCAACCAATTCTCCATTGGTCAAAGGTTGGCAGTTCAATCTGTGAATCCAGACTAATTTTTCATCTCTTTCAGATCCCTGCTATCTGCTTTTTAATACTTCACCAATACCCTCAAGCCTGGGAGGGAGCAGAAAAGAAAAATCGAAATAGTTCATCCAGGAATTTGGATTATTGGGACTTTTCTTTCCTTCCTCTGCCAGTAAAGTGATATTTCTCTAGATCACAATCTCTACCATTTACAAATTTTGTGGTCTGTTTCTTTCTGTACCAGTCGGGTTATGCTAGGTTACGCTGCAGTAACTAATAACCCCGAAATCTTAAAAGCTTAAAAAACAACGGCTTATTTCTCAGTCATGCAAAGTATGCTTGCTGCTAGTTCCGGCACCTTCCAAGTAGCTGTCTGTGGTGTTGCTCCACCGTATCACTGCCTACTTGCACTATCACTGTAGGAGGGGAGGGCAGAACATTAAGAACCACACACCAGTTCTTAAGTACCTCCACCCAGAAGTGACCTATACCTCTTCCACTCACATTTCATTGACCAGAAATGTCACATGGAACGTCCATCTTCAGAGGCTGAGAAGTGGAATCTTACTGTGTGCCTGAAGGGAGGAGAGTGGGAAATACAGGCGGGCAGCACTCATGTCTTGCACACCTGCTCTGCTCCTAAATATAAGAAGCCTTGTTAATTGTTTGGTTTTTACTTTGATTTTTGAAACCCCAGTGCATGGTAGGGAGTTCTGTCCAGATGCTTGGGGGTAAGAGTGCTTGAATGGATTAAATTGTGGAACACAAGTCTGGCCACCCTTGTCCTGCCTATCCTCCGACATAAATTACTTTTTGAAAGCTATCCTCCAGACGCTAAGGCGACCCTCGGGGCTCTATCAGCAGTGCACATTCAATAGAGTCCCATTTCAATGAGCCATTCTCATTCCTGTCATCACTCTTCCTTGTAAGCAATGCCAACCATCTGTAAAACTAACGAATCTTTTGTGATTTTGAAACTAAGTTTCAGAATGTCTAAGCTGATGAGACCATTTCAGCCACTGCACATTACAGGTGAGAAACTTGAGGCCCAGAAATGCAGTGACTTGCTCAAAATCACAAAGCTAATACATGGGTGTTGTTTTAAGTCACTAAATGTGTAGAAATTTGTCGCACAGCAATAGAAAACAAATACAAAGTTGTAGTCTCCCAAGAGCATTTATATTTTAACTAGGCTCAGATTATACCTAAAGCACTAAAATGCACTAAAAGCAATAAAAAGACCTTGACCTCTCACTTCCATATGTAATTCAAAATAAAATGTTAGTTTTCGAAATTACACGTAGTTTACATGTGTGGTATAATTAAAATAAATTCCTTGGAGATTTTCTGATTTCAAAAATATGGATCTTTCTATCAAAATAAAACTTTTCTACTTTCTCTCTTTTTACTAGATAACCACCACTGATTTTTAAGATGAGGTAAGATAAGAGGACTTAAATAGAAGAGTAAATGTCTAACGAGGGAATTTCAGAAATCAGGTTAGGAATGGGGGCACATGGATGGTGGGCAAAAGGACCCTTCCCTGATGTCCAGAAACCATCTCAGTCTCCGTCTTCCTCCCAGTCAGCAGCCCGACCCCCTGGGTGACCTGGCAGCAGGGCATTAGCGGATGGTCCCCATTGGGTTCTCTCACTCCTCTTGCATCACTTTTGACTGATGCTTCTACTGCCCTCCCCTCCAGCCATGTCAGGAAATCAAACAATACACAATGGAATTATCAGATGCCATTAGGACCAGAGGTGATACCTCTGCCTCTGAGGTGGGAGAAAACGGTGAGGCCAATGGACTGCCCCAGGGCCCATGGCTGCCAGGTTCAGCTGTGTGCAGCCAGCCAGCGCCCCACTACAAGTAGACCAAAAGCTACCCCCAGTAAACATTGTTTACAGAGAGGTGATTGGGGAGGAAAATGGAGAGAGCTGGTGCCCACGCCTGGGTCAGAGAGCAAATCTGAGGCCACTACGAGATAGAAACTCAGTTCTACACACCTTGAGCATTTGCAGAAGCCAATCTGACCACCCTCAAAGCAGTCCTGTGGAGGCTAAGAGTGATGGCTTTGACAGGCTGCCTCCAAATCCCATAGCATCTTCTGCTGCCTGTGACCCTGGGCGAGTTACTTAACTTCTCTAAGTAGTTGATTCCTCATCTGTAAAACAGGGATAAGAGTAGCCCCTCATTGGGTTGTTTTGAAGATTAAATGAGTTAAAACATATAAAGTGTTTCATCCAGTGTCTGGCAGACAGAAAGTACTCAAAACTCTATCACCAAGACCCTCTATTTCTGACCTTCGTCAAACTTGCCCTCACCGTGGAAGAAAAGAGCAACCATTCTCCATGTCCCTCCCCGCTCCTGCCCCCAATCCCAGCAAGAGCCTTGGTCTTGTTTAACCTAAAGTACCCATTTCCCTTGCTCACAGGATGGAGGCAGAGACCACAGTTGCAGTTACCTGTGTTGGGAGGAAGCAGCTTTTGACCTTGCATCAGTCCTATCTTTCGACTGCAGCCACTGGTCATCACCTCAGTCCCCCAATGATCTGCCTCCAACACAGCAGGCAGCTGATACGGACAACTGATTTTTTTATCTTAATTTGGGGCCAGAGGCAATGGTTTCCTTTAAGCAATGGAATCATAGCTCTGATAGTTCTCAATTGAGAGGAAATCTGGACCCAGTGTGAGGAGAGGTTGTATCACTTTCCCATTCCAAGTTTCCCAGGGAATGAATCTGCTTGGAGGTAAATATCGTTAGCCTGGTCCAGCATGGATGTGCAACTCCTGAGTGCCCATGCCCACCTGGAAAGAGGAAACCACAGATCCTGCCCTGCCCAAGACGGTTAGCAAACCCCAGGCCAGCACCCTGGGCTACAACAAAAAACAGTGAGTTGCAAAAGAAGAAATAGAGGCAAAAGGATTGTGGCTTTAAGCTACACGGTCTTTATTTAAGAAGTGGCCGGCAAGCTGCTTTGAACCAATATGCAGAGTATAGGAGGGTGATGGAACCACAACCCCAACCAACTTTCGAAGCCAACACACAAAGCTGCAGCACACAGAAAGAAACGACTCAGAAGGCCTTTAAATTCATAGTTTAGAAATTACTCTCCCTTAATCAACTTTCTAGCCTATCCTTTGGAGGGACTTGCTGCTCTGAGCCCTTTTGCTCAGGATAAGATGCAAATTAGAAATAAGGGATTCCAGTGAACTCTTTGATTCCCACAGGGCTGGTCCAAATGGCCCGAACTAACTCCAAAATCTCAGAGTAAAGTTGTCTGTCCCTCAAAGTCACAGATGGAAAAGTCGGGTTCCAAAAAACCCCATGGAGGAGACAAAACAGCTGATATATTATCTGAACAACATTAAGTCAGAGAATTTTTTCCTATTTCTTTTTCAGTGTAAAATCATCATCTAATGGTCTAAACCTCAAGGTTAAAATCTGGAGGGTGATTTATTCTGAAATATGCTGGTTCCGTTTGTCCACAAAGTGGATAGTAATGTGCTCTTTCCCAAAAGGAGCCATAGCAAGAACAGAAATGTAATTTATTTTTTATTGCTGAGTCGGGCTTTTTCAAATGATTTTTGCAGACGTATCTTTATTAGATTCTCAGACATATTTTATTTGTTGAAAAATTTCCATGTCCTTGCATAATTTCAATTATTCAATGGAAACCACACTTTGGGGAATTGTTTCCAGCCACTTATTCGGCCCTTTGAATAAGCCATATTTATAACTTGAATTGATTACTCTGTCCATTTGGAGATTAGCTCAGATGGACGGGGATTAAGAGAGAGCATGTTTCAGATTCCTTTTCCTTCTGCAGTCACACAGGGGCCTCTCATTTCTTTGGAGCAGACTGTGAGCTGCTTGTACTCTGGCCTTTCAGGCTACTGGGGTGCCAGTGAAGAGGTGCAGGAGAGGGAGGGCGTCACCGGGGGCACCGTGTCACTGAAGATGCATTCAGCTGCAAGCAACAGAGGTTTGTTTATTCACAAAACAAGAAATCTGGAGATGGGCAGTCACCAGCCTTGGTTCAAGGGATCAACAACGCCCCTGGCCGACGTCTCAGCATGTTTTTTGGCCCAAGACGGCTGCTGCAGGTCAGGTTGTCACATCCATGAAGAAGAGTTAAACGAGCAGGGCCCCTTCAGCCTAGTCTCTCTCTTATTATTAGGAAATCAGACACTTTTCCAGAAGCCTCCAGTTGACATCCACTTACCTCCACTACCAGCCTTGGTCCAAGCCACCATCATATCACCCACCACCTTCTAGATTGTCTCCCACCTTCTTCCCCTTGCCCCCATTATGGCTTTTCTCGATATAGCAACCAAGTGAGCACATTAAAGTAGAAACCAGATCATACCGCTCCTCTGCTCTGAATGCCAGTGCCTTCCCAGCACACTCAGGAGTAAAATCCAAACTCCTCGGAGGCACTTAGGAGGCCCACTCATTTCCTCTCTGACTTCCCCACATTGCACGATGCTTGCCCACTCCACTCCGGACACAGAGACTCCCACTCTTTTAATAAGGCCAGGCTTCTCCCCATTAGGGCTTTTGCATTTGCTGTTCCCTCTGCCTAGTGTGCTTTTCCCATCTATAATTTGTGGTTGGCTCCCTCACCTCTTCAGCCTTTGCTCACGTTTCAACTTTTCAGTGAAACCTTCCCTGATCACCCTAGTCATTATTCCAACTTCCCCTCACCCATCCCTTTCATGTTTTATTTTACTGTTTTTGGATATCATTATCTAACATATATACCTATTTATCTTTTTGTCTGTCTTCCCTGGTGACTGGAACAGTGCCTGGCACACATTAGATTAGACAAACAGTGCGTGCCATATGAATCTGCCCGCCCTTCTCCATTAAGACAAATTTCCAATCTTCAACTACTTGTGAATGGTAGTAGCAAAACTGCTCAAATTAATTCTGGTTTTTCTTGTTAAGTGAGGATCCCAAAGGTTAGTTAGAGTATTAGGTGTAGGGGGAAAGAGAGAAAAATAAAACAGTTCAGAAACCTTGACAGACACTTAACGTCTTATTTAATTCTTTAAATCCTTGAGACAGCCCTGGAGGAAAGCAAAGTTTAGAGACGTCGATTAATGTGGCCACAGACCCTCAGCCGGGATGTAAGGCTGGGGTGTCTCCTGATGCCCACTGATGCCCTGATGCTTGTATCAGTGGCTGAGAACATGCCTTCTAGAAACCCAGGGACTCCGGCATCCTTGCTTGACACCTTTGCCAAATATTTGTCCTGAAAAGGGTAGGAAATAAAAAAGATTTTAAATCCTGGGCAAATGATAAGTGTGATTTCAGGAAGTCTGGAAAGGCTCCGGCATGCCCCCAGCCCAAAATATGCCTCACCCACTTCCATGCTGCTGCTCAACATTCCTTTAACCACAGAAAAAGCTTTCACGAATTTAAATGCCAACTTAACGTGTCTAGCCTCACAAATTTCTCCTGACATTATTGTGATTTCTCTTTTTGCTGTTTCAATATTTGTTCACCTGTCACGGGCTTTTGTATGTTGTCCTTCCTAGAATGTAAGCAACTAAAGCAGAAACCACGTCCTACACACTTGCATAGCATTTTTTACACCAGTCAGTACTAAATAAGCACTTGTAGGTTCATTATAAAGTCAAAGATGAGAATCTCCAGGGGAAGGTATTGTCCTGGGATATTTGTGCTTGGGGTCACGTGCTGTGGAGCAAGCATGGGGCCCGGGAGTCACATACACCTCAGTTTCTGTCACGGTTCTACCACTTGTCACCTGTTAGAGCTTGGACAGTTGCCTTCACCTCTCAGAGAGCCAGTTTCCACATCTGTAAAATGGGGACAACAATATCTGCTCGTTGGTTTACTAAAAGGAATAAATCAGGCATATCTGTAGAAGGCCCAGCACAGTGCCTGGCCCATGTGGTCCCTGAGTCAGAACCAGAGTTAGTGACCCTAGGTTATGGCCACCCTTCTAGTTGATGGTGAGGAGTACCTGTTGGAAAGAACTGGCTAAGCTCAACTCCTTCCTTTCCTGAAGGGCTAGAGGTTCCACTGAGGCATTACCCCAGGAGAAGCCCTGACGCGGAGTTCTGGAGAGCAAGAGAAAAGCAGGCAGCAGGACATGGCCACACCGAACCTGCCCCTAAGGAAGAAGTTTCTTCCAGCATGGAAGAGAGTGACCCTTCTGTGAAAGGGGATCCCAAGCCTTAGATCCATCCCAGGCTCCGGGCTCATTCAGAACAAGGTCCACTCGGATAGAATGGGAAGCCAAAATCATCGCACCCCTGTTCGTGCAACAGCCTGACAACCAGCTGCCGGCCCAAGGGAAGCTGATGGCACCCCCTGCCGGGGCTCCAGAATTTCTGGCTGAGCCCCATTTCTAACCAAGCCTACCCTCTCAGCCACTCCCAGAGACGGCTGCTCACCTGTCACATCTGTGTCTTGGGGCCAGGTGGCAGGGCCAGCTTCTCACACCTCCTCTCTGCCCCTCCAGATATTGCTTGCCACCCTTAGCCTGCGCTACAACCGAACCCCCAGCTTCCACCGGCAGAGAAGTCGCTCGCCACCCCACTGTAGAGACCTGCACTGTCCGATATAGTAGCTGTCAGCCGCATGTGGCTATGGAGCACCTGCAGTATGGCTGGTCCAACCTGAGATGTGCTGTGAGGGCAAACTACGCAGCAGATTTTGATGACTTAGTTTGAAAAAAGTAAAATGTCTCACTAATACCTTTTTGTATTGATTATATATTGAAATGAGACCATTTTGGATATATTGGGTTAACTAAAACATATTATTAAAATTAATTATATTTATTTGTTTTTACTTTTTCTAACGTGGCTACTAGAAAATCTTAAATTACATTTGTGGCTTATGTTATATTTCTGTTGTATAGTACTGGTATAGATAATTCATCATGTTATACTGTCGTTGTTTGATTTCTCTGTCTCACTCACTAGAATGGAAGCTCAAGGAGGACAGGAAGGTGCCTTCCAGTGCCCAGAGAGAGGCTTGGTCCATGGTAAGTATTCCACAAATGCTTGTTGAATGGATGAAGCTTTGACCAAAAAAAAAATACTACACCTATTCGATGATTCTGAAATAATTAAAAAATTATTTAGAATTAGATGCTATGAATTGCTATTGAATTGCCCCTAATCTCTTTGGTGTGGAGATGACTTTTAATACATATGGTTGGTATGTATCCCCATATACTCCCACAGGCGAAAATGAAATGAATATTCCAAAACTGCGCTGAACCTTACACATGGGAACTCACACAATTATCTTGTAGGTGAGTTGGGCAGGCTACTAATTGATAAAATGTTGTAAGTGACTGTTGCCCTTTCTCGGAATTTGGCTCTTTGGTCAGCTGTTCCATTATTTCCTTACTGCCTTATGAATGATCCGAGGACCAGCAACATGAGCATCACCTGGCAGCTTGTTAGAAATGCAGAACTTCCAGTTCCACCCCAAACTTATCGAAGCAGAACAAGATCTCCGGTTAATTGTATGCACTTAAAGTTCGAGAAGACTGAGCCTTGCACTTTTGTTTCTCAACCCGAAGGAAGAGGGCCACCTGGGAACATGGCTATCGTTCCTTTCCATTCTTCACACATTTTTTGCTAAAAATTTGTTGAGCCTTCACTTTGTGTAAGATGCTATCCAAGGCCCTGAGAAACAAGGATGAACCAGACACGTGGCTCTTGGTTCTGTGACTTGTGTCTCCATTACTGAACCTTGGCTCTTTGTGGAGCAGCTGGTCCAGTGGATAGAGTGCCGGAGAGCAAGAGGGGTGGATGGTAGTGAAGAGGTCAGAAACAGCACAAAATGGCCCAATGTCTGGAGTGAATCTATAGACAGCTGCTTTGTGAATCCTGCATTCCGAGGGTGTCCAGAGGAAAGGAAGAAGCTAACACTGCCCTTCTCTCCATGAAGGAACTTTCCCAGAACCTGCCCGTTTCCATGGACACCCAAGAATCTACAAAGCCTCCACCAGCTTTCTGGTCCCCAGGGTCAAGTTCAAGCGATCTTAATTCCCCTTTGTCTGGGTCTCTGGGGTAGAGCGAGTTTTCTTACTCTGGGGTAATGGGGGTTTTTTAGTCACATCTGTGTGTTCCTGGAGAGCAAAATCAACTCAAACTCAGCCTCAACAACAGTCCTGAGACACTGGCTGGTGAATTGCAGTGAAACCTCAATCAGCTCTCACCCAAACAACCGAAAACTCAACTACCAGAATTCTTTTCCTCCATTTCTACAATTACGACGACGTTCACTTCGTTAGTCAAACTTCTCGAGCACTCCTGGTGTTTACTATAAAGAATACAGAGATAGTCCTTTCTAACAGGAGAAACTGATATGTAATCAAGTAACAGCTTAAAACATTCCTGTGTCGTCACACATGGAAATTATTCCACAAATGCTTGGCCTACCAGGCTCTGTGTCCTGGACGGGCCATTGGCTCATCTCACCCACCTCCCTCCTGCTCTCTTCTCCAGCCATACTAGCTGCTCCCTCCTCCTTGAGGGTGTTTACCTGGAATGTTCTTCCCACCTCTCCCCTCCTCCATCCCTCTTTTTGCCTTTTGTCCTTCAGGTCTCAGTTTAGGGGTCACTTCCTCATGGAACCTTCCAGATGCCCAATGGCCTGTGTGACCTGGGCCCCTGTCCTGTGCTCTCAGAACCTTTCTCCTTCCTTACACCCTCTTCACTCATCCTTTAGAGTGTGCGCCTCTTTCTTGACTGGCACAGACTCTATTCTACATACTACGAGAATCTGAAAATTTTCGAGCAAAGGAGAGATAAGATTAAAGTTGTGGGAAGACGAATTCAGCAGCTGTGAGCAGAGTATATTAAACAGAGGAAGTGATTGCAGGCACAGGAAAGAGACTGGAATGATTATCTTTTAAATGCCAGGCCTGAGGCTGTTTTAAAAATATTATTTTCTTTGTTTTTCATCATATATCTATGGGGAAGGCATTGATGTCCCCATTTTTTAGTTGAAGAGACTGAGGCTGAGAGGAGTTTAATAACTTGCTCAAGACCACACAGCTGGCATGCCCAGGCCTGTGTGGCTTCCATGAGTCTGCCTCCCAGGGAAGCTATTGTAAAAGTTCCTTTATGGGAAGATAAGGGAAAGGAAAGAACTGACCTTAAGGGAAAAATCAACAGAATGTACTGATGATTGTAGGGGTGGCCTGGAGTATGGGAGGGACACTCATCTAAGATGACTGAAGTTCTTACCTGGCCATGATCTTTCAGAAGTGTTCCTGACACCTCTCTCATGTGTTCCTTTAGCACCCTGTGTATCCCCTCATGAGAGCGCTTTTCACAGAGTTTTACAGAAACAGAGTTTCTGTTTGCCTGTCTTCCTCACCAAGGCCATGGCTGTGGGCTTCACTGCTGGACCCCCACGGTGAAGCAGACAACCTATAAGTGCTCAGTGAAGACTGGCTACATGAATACAAGGCAACGAATGAACAAAGGACTGGGTGATTGGGAGAGTGAGGTTGCCAATGACAGAGTCACAGAGAGAAGTGCTTGGAGCAAAATGCCAAGGATCAGCCAGCCAGAGCAGGTAGGGCAGCTCTCTGGGGCTGACCTAGAGTGTTTGCCTATGATGAACTTCTTGACTTAATCCCACTCAAGAACAGGACTTTTCCAGGTGAGGGTGAGGTGATTTCATGGGGCAGGGCTGCAGCATCCCGCCTTAGAGGAGACCCCGCTCAGTGCATCCAAGGCTATGTACAAAAGCAACGACGCCACAACTGCAAATCTCAGAGAATCCCCTCAGTGCTTTCTTGGTGGGTACATTTGGCACTTGAAGAAAAATGTATGCCACAATGTGTAAAACTTTAACAACGTGAATGATTGGTCTCCCTTGAGAGTTTGCAAGGATGGTGTACGGAGTGAGAGAATGCATACGTTGGCTCTAAAATGGCATCTCAAACTTTCTCTGTTCCTCATCTGGGGAAGGGTCAGAGAGCCCTGCAGAACTCTGATCACCACTTTGTCCCCTCTGAAAGTTGCAAAAACTCCTACTCACACTTTAGGGGAGTCTCAATATCTCCCCCACATCTCTCTGTGTTGGTTCTAGTCAAACATCTTCACTACCTCTTGAACAAACCATGGCGGTCACCTCCTTCTAGTCTGCTCCCAACGTTTCTCCCCTCCTCACCCCTCCCTCCACAGTGTTAATAGATAAGTTTTTCTAAACATTGATCAGAACTAAGAGTAGAAAACACAACC
Organism: Ceratotherium simum simum; assembly: GCF_057802395.1. Taxonomy (NCBI): domain Eukaryota; kingdom Metazoa; phylum Chordata; class Mammalia; order Perissodactyla; family Rhinocerotidae; genus Ceratotherium; species Ceratotherium simum. The sequence goes on from NC_141908.1 coordinate 16,034,364, forward strand.
TCTTAAACTGGCATTCATGACCCTCCATGCTGTGGCTGTCACCTCCCTCCTTGGACTTACCTTCTGCTGAACCTCTCTTCATGTTCACCAGCCACTGTTTAGCCAGTTCCTATCCCCTCCCATAACCGGTCCTCTGCTTTCCAGCCATATTGTCACTCCCAGCCCACAATGCCTTCTCTCCACATCCCCCTGTCAAAATCCTACTAGCCTTCCAGAATTTGCTCAAATGCCACTTTCTCTCTGAAGCTGATCCCAATTCTCTCAGCGAGAACTAACCTCTCCCATTATATATTCCCATAATACCTCCTTTTTATTGCTCATAAAATTATTCAAAAGATTGTCTCATATTGGAGTCCATTCCATAAAAGTTTGTGAAAGCAGCCCCATTGCATAATGGTCTCATTTTGTATGTCATGGTTAAGGTCCGTTGATAAACAGCTATCTACCCATATTCAGCACATCAGTGGGTTGTTCTTTGCAACCTAAGAGTTTCTGTATTTAATGACCCTAATTAAAATTCTTAGCATTTCAAAGGAATTTTTTAGAAAAACAACAATAATTAGCTTTGGAAATTTTCAATTTGTTAACTTTGTCAGGCTCAATAAACATTGTTTTTATCTGCTTACAAATCTTCCAGGGAAAGCTTTGAAATCCTCAACCTTCCCTTCTAATGAGTGGGACTAGCACAGGAGATCATTTTCAAACTTTTCTCTTTTCTTCCCTCTCCTCTCTTGAGAAAGAGTCTATATAGTCTTTAAGGGTAGCCAACTCAAGGACTCATCATCAATTGTTTCCTCTCTCGGACAATTCTCAGCTTACAAGAATATTCCAGAATCTCTATATTTAATAACATTCTCTTAACCTAGTTCCCCCCTCCAGAAAAGGCACCAGCAAAACTTCTCAGAAGGGATTATTTATATATGCCCTATCTCTACTTTCTCACTGCCTATTCTCTGTTTTTAATTAAATTTATATTTATATTGCACTAAATATAAATTCATGTACAGATAAGCTATGAGAAAATTCAAAGGACCCATGTGGGGAAACTGCTAAGCACATGGTAAACTACATTTCCCAGCTTCCCTTGCAGAGTGAACAACTTACATTCCGTTGGTGAGTGAGACACATCATTTCTACTCACCAATGAAATATGAGTGGTGGTGATATGTCCTACTTACTGGCATGGGCTACAAACCCCCCACGTATACTCCTCTATGCTCTTTCCTCTTCCTGCAAGATTGAATGGCAAAGACCAGAACAACCTTGGAAACCAGGTTTTGAAGATGGCAGAGCCAATATTAGTCAGCCTAAGAATGACTTTGGGAGACAGAACGCCTGCCAACCTTGAACTTCAGCCCCAGACTACTATAAGAGTAAGAAATAAACCTCTATTAAGTTTGAGCCATTAAGAAATCAATTTCCAGCATGACAGCATGAGGAGTGTCACTGACTAACTTCCCGGTAAAACTGGTGAGAATTATTTTTTTAAAAAACAATCATTCGAAGACTTCGGAAATGGTCCTACAGGTAAAAAGCAAATAAAGAAGCATGTATTCAAGAAAATCTATGAAAATTCAGTAAGAAATGTGAGAGGCTGTGGTATTTGAACCAATACTCCTCCTTTCCTCTCCTTTCCTCCCAGTTCAGTAGTTGGGGACTCCAGCCCAGACTGCTGCAGCCAAGAGCCCAGGGCTCCTTCTTGGGAGCAAAACTTCATTGTTTCTTATCCTTCCCTCAGCACCTTGCTGCCAAAGCTAAGTCTTGGGCAAGTGCAGTCAAGAGGTGGAGGTTCCCTTCTTCCACCCTGTCCCCACCCATGGGAAGGAGGCTCGACCTTGGATGTGGAACCCCAAGAATACTGGAGTCCTGATAGTCCTTTTTTCAACTCATGAGTAAGTGGGTCCACACCAGGAGAGGCAACCTGAGAGGATCCTAGGCTGCTGCTCTCCTAACAAGAGCTCAGCTCCTACAGTGAGGGTGTCCCTCAAAGAAAAGCTTGCCATTATCCCTACCCTCAGCTCCAGAGTCCTGGCTCAGGTATTTTTGCCTAGGGGAGGAAGCAGGTCATAAAACTGATAGCTTCAATTTCTTGCAAAGGACCTGACTTCATTTGCAACAGAGTATGTAGAAATTCAAGCCTAAGAGCATTCCCAAGAACAATGGTGATTATAGTGAAAGGCAATTGGGAGGAGATTCATGGATCAATGAAGAGACAGCCTAGACCGTAAGCTGGCTAGTTTGCAGGAGAGAAGTGAGGAATAAGACAGCTGGGAGGAGCCTTCCTGGGATCAGAACAAACATCAAACGCCAAGCTCAAAAACTATTCCTGCAAAAGAGCTACAATTTAATTGGATTAGTTTGTAGAGGAATGTACGCCTCAGAGCATTGTTGGAAACACTAGAGCAATCAGCTGGCAATTGGTGGAGTTTAATAGCTGTGTGTGGAAAGAGTGGAAGGAAGCTCTACCAGCACCACTGTCATCCTAGAGTGACTTTGGGCATACTCAAGGCTGAGCCTCCCTAAGGAGCAACATCAGAGGCTTAACACTGTGGGAAAAGGCAGGGAATAGACTTCACTAAAATAATCCAGCCAGTCACTAAACAAATAACGATAACAAGCCATGGCAGGGTGAGGGGAGGAGGACCAATACTCAGAGTTGCTAAACTATATTACCTAAAATGTCCAGTTTCCTACAAAAAATTACAAGAAATGCAAAGAAATGGGAAAGTATGACCCATACACTGGGGAAGAAACCAGGAAACAGAAACTACCTGTCAGAGTGACCAGACATCAGATTTAAAGGAAAGATGTTTCAAAATAGCCATTATAAATATGTTCACAGAACTGTAGGAAAGCATGATTAAAGAAGTAGAGAAAGGTATGACAACAATGTCACACCAAATATAGAATATCAATAAAGAGATGAAAATTATTCTTAAAAAATATCTAATGGAATTTCTGGAGCAGAATAGTACAATAACTAAAAAAAAGAGAGAAGACTCAAATTACTAGAATCAGAAATGAAAGAAGGGACATTACTATCAACCTTACAGAAATAAAAAGGGTTATAAAGGAGTACTATGAACAGTCATATGCCAACAAATTACATAACTTAGATGAAATGGACAAATCCCTAGAGAGACACAAACTACCTAAACCAACTTAAGAAGCAGACAACCTGAATAGACCTATAACAGGAAAGATTGGGTTAGTAATCAAAAAAAACCACCCACAAAGAAAAGCCCAGGCCTTGATCACTTCACTGCTGAATCCTACCAATCATTTAAATTAGAGTTAATACCAATTCTTCACAAAATCTTCCAAAAAATAGAAGAGGAAAGAATACTTCACAACTCGTTTTATCAGACCAGTATTATCCAGATAACAAAACAAGAAAAAGACACCACAAGAAAAGAAAACTACATACCAATATTTCTTATAAATATGAATGCAAAAATCCTCAACAAAATGCTAGCAAACCAAACTCAGCAACATATAAAAGAAATTATATACCGTGACCAAATAGAGTTTATCCCACAGATGCAAGATTGGTTTAACATCGGAAAATCAATTAATATAATATATCATATCAAAAGAACAAAAACAAAAATTACATGATCATCTCAATAGACACAGAAAAAAAACACTTGAAAAAATCCAACACTCTTTGAAGATAAAAACACTCAACAAACTAAGAATAGAAGGGAATATCCTCAACATGATAAAGGGCATCTATGAAAAGCCCAGAGCTAACATACTTACTGGTGAAAAACTGAAAGCTTTCCCACTAAGATCAGAAACAAGACAAAGATGCCCATTGTTGTTACTTCTGTTCAGCTTTGTACTAAATGTTCCATCCAGAGCAATTAGCCCATTCAGGCTGCTATAACAAAAATACCATATACTGGGTAGCTTAAACAATAAATATTTATTTTTCACAGTTCTGGAGGCTGGGAAGTCCAAGATCAAGGCATCAACAGATTCTCTGTCTGGTGAGAACATACTTCCTGGTTCAATGACTAGTCTTTTACTGTCTTCATATGGCAGAAGGGACAAGGGAGCTCTCTAGAGTCTCTTTTATAAGGTTCTGACCTCATGACTTTATCACCTACCAAAGGCCCCACCTCCCAATATCATCACATTGGGGGTTAGGATTTAAGCATATAAATTGGGGGAAGATACAAATATTCAGTCCATCACAGCACTTAGTGAAGAAAAACAACATGAAAGGAAGAAGTAAAACTATCTATTCACAGATGATGTGATCGTGTATATAAAAAATCCTAATGAATCCACTAAAAAACTATTGGAACTAATAAATGAGTTTGGCAAAGTTGTAGGATACCAGATCAATACACAAAACTCAATTGTATTTTTATACGCTTGCAATAAACTATTCAAAAACAAAATTATGAAAGCAATTTCATTTACAGTAGCATTAAAAAGAATAAAATAATTAGGAATAAATTTAACAAAATAAGTGCAAAATTTATATGCTGAAAACTATAAAAGATGTTGAAAGAAATTAAAAAGATCTAAATAAATAGGTAAACATGCCATGTTTACAGATCAGAAGACTTAACATTATTAAGATGGCAATAATCCCCAAACTGATCTATAGATTCAATGCCATACCAATGCTGCAGAATCCCAGCTGACTTATTTGTAGAAATTGACAAGCCAATTCTAAATTCATATGGAACTGCAAAGGAACCCAGAATAGTCAATACAATCCAGAAAAAGGACGGCATATAGGAGGACTCACACTTCCCAATTTGAAACTTACCACAAAACAGTGGGAATCAAGACAGAGTGGTATTGACACAAAGCTAGGCATATATGTCAACAGAACAGAATACAGAGTCCAGAAATAAACCCATACATTAATGGTCAACTGATCTTCCACAAGAGTGCCAAGACCATTCACAGGGGAAAGAATAGTCTTTTCAACAAATGGCACTGGGACAACTGGACAGCCACACGCGAAAGAATGAAACTGAAACTTTATCTCACACCATACACAAAAATGAACACAAAATGAAGCAAAGACCTAAATGTAAGAACGAAAACTATAAAAACCTTAGAAGAAAACATGGAGGTAAATCTTTGTAACCTGGAATTTGGCAAAGGATTCTTAGCTATGACACCAAAAACACAAGAAACAAGAGAAAAAATAGACAAATTGGACTTCATCAAAATTAAAAACTTTTGTACTTCAAAGGACATCATCAAGAAAGTAAAAAGATAACCCACAGAATGGGAGAAAATATTTTCAAATAATATATCTAATAAGGGATTTGTATCTAAAATATATAAAGACCTCTTACAATTCAATAATAAAAGACAGTAACCCAATTTAAAAGTGGGCAAAGGATCTGAATAAGTATTTCCCCAAGGAAGATATGCAAATAGCTGGTAAGAATATGAAAAGTTGCTCGACATCATTAGTCACCAGGGAAATGCAAATCAAAACCACAGTGAGATACCTCTTCACACCCACTAGGATGGCCGTAACCAAAAAGTCATGTAGCAACAAGTGTTGGTGAGGACCTGAAGAAATTGGAACCTTCATACACAGCTGGTGGAAATTTAAAATGGTGCAGCCACTTTGGAAAACAGTCTGGCAAGTCCTCAAACAATCAAATATAGAGTTACAATATGACCCACCAACTCCACTTCTAGGTATATACCCAAGAGAAATCCACACAAAAGCTTGTACATGAATGTTTATAGCAGCATTGTAATAGACAAAAGTGGAAACAACCCAAATATCCATCAACTGATGAGTGGATAAATAAAACGTGGCATATCCATACAATGGAATATTATTCAGCCATAAAAAGGAATGAAGTACTGATACATGCCACACACGGACAAACCTTGAAAACATACTAAGTGAAAGAAGTCAGAAAAAAATATTTCCTTAAGTTTACATACCAATTCTTTTTGCATATTTTACATTTCTAATCTATATTTTTCTCAGAATGTTCCTTTTTTATAATATCCTATTGCTTTTTTTTTTAAAGATTTTATTTATTTATTTAATTTCCCCCCAAAGCCCCAGTAGATAGTTGTATGTCATAGCTGCACATCCTTCTAGTTGCTGTATGTGGGACACGGCCTCAGCATGGCCGGAGAAGCGGTGCGTCGGTGCGCGCCCGGGATCCAAACCCAGGCCGCCAGCAGCAGAGCGCGCGCACTTAACCGGTAAGCCACTGTGCCGGCCCTCCTATTGTTTTTTACGTATGTAAAATCTTTTATGTCTCTGAAGATATTAAGTTTAGGTTTTGTCTGATCTCTACACTGTCTGCTTTCTCGGGGTTCTTTTTTTCCCCCCGTTTGTTTGTTTTGCTCTCTGTCTCTCATCATAGAGGATTCTTCTAAATATGTGTTCTTCATTGGCTTTCTGTTCATGTTTAAAAGTGAGGCACTAAAACATGACTGAAACCATACGTGTGAGAGTGCAGCATGCTAACCGGGGGCACACTATACAGTCAGGGAGCGGGGATCTGACTTCCTTGTTGTGGTTCCTCACATGTCAGTATCTGGAGTTCTTTCATCTTACACTAGACAGTTTCTCCAGGCAGAAGTCCTCTAGCCTCCTGTCCTGCACACTTCAGTATGGCCGCCAGCATTCTGGTTGCCTTTGCAAGGGGCCTGGAGGCCACCCCACTCAAGACGTAGAGTTTCCCTTGATCGCATTTTTATCCTTTTATCTTACTTCTATCTTTAGCTGTGTGGCCGTTTCCAAGCCCAGAGCTTCTCCCTCAGTCTCTTCCTGGGGCACTTTTCTCTCTTCAATCCACTGTGATCAGTTATCCATCCTGATCTCTGCAATGAAGGGTCTCTTGTCCAAGTCCTCAATGGCCTCCACCTTGCTAAACCCAAAGGATGTTTTTCTGTCCTCATTTTACTCAGCCTCTCAGAGGAATTCAACACAGTTTAGTATTTCCTCTTTCTAGAAATTTCTTGTTTATTTCCATGACAAGAGATCTCTCTGCTACCTTGCAATCTCTGCTACATTGCAAAATTAAATGTAAAACAGACATGTCACTCTCCTGCTTAAAGCACACTCAAGCTCTTCATCACACTTTCAAAGCATCCGGTTTCCTCACCATGGCCCGCAAGTCTCCTCATCATCTCTCCCGGCCTGCCCCTCCAGCTCAGCTCTGACCGCCCTCTGTGAGCTCACTCTGCCCCAGACACCCTTGCCTTCTTTCTGTGGTTCAAACATACTTGACTTGGTCCCCTGTGGGAGTTTTGCACTTACGTTCTTCTCTATTAAGCTCTCTTCCCTCAGATCCTCCCAAGGCTGGTTCCTTCTCATTATTCAATTCTCAGCTCCAACATCACCTCCTCACACAACCCAATGATGCATTCCCCCCACCGTTACCCCGCTACACTTCCTGTATCTATCTGTTCTATTGCCACCATGGCATTTAAAATTATGTGATATTATTTTGATTAATTTTTATTCACTTTCTGTCTAAAGCGCCTACAAGAATGGAAACCCCACAGGGCCAGAGGTGTTGTCTGTTTTGTTCACCATCTCCATCAAGCAATGCCCAGCACGTAGTGGATCCTTGGTAAGTGTTCAGTGCCTGAATACGTGAAGCGGTTACACACTCATGTGCCGAGCTCTCCATGGGAAATCACTGCACCACAGCTCAGTGAAGGAGCCATTTCAGCTCAGACTGCCGCCTTGAGGGAACTCTTCCCAACAGAGCAGATTTAAAATGCCCCTCCACCACCATGGTTCCCAGACCTACTCATCACCTCACGGAGCACAGAACTTCTACCTGGAAAGGCAGAGGATGCACCTCACAGAGCCATTTCTCATCAGGAGAAAAGCAGGCAACTAGCAAGCAGTAAAATCTTCCATAGAAACTAGTTTAAAATATTCAATACCTTAAGACAGAACCTTGGACAAGTACACAACTAAATACAAAAAATTCAGCACAGATAAGCGCAGCACGTGATAAGCAGAAGAATATCTGAAATAATCTATAAGAGACTATTCTCTTGTCCCTGTCCACGTTCTAGCCACTTCCTTGGTGGGAAAGAACTAAAAGTTGCCATCAGAATTTGCTGTAAACCTTTTAGTTTACATGTTATACAAATGTGTATGGTGAACTGTACATAGGTTTCAAAAAACGGTAATGGATTACTCACTTTCAACAAATTCTGACTTCAAGAATATCTCGATATTTCATGTATATACAAACAGGTGGACTCTACTGTGCTTTCTTTAAAGTGTGAACACTTTTTGACCCTACAATTCTACTTTAAGAAAGTGAACCAAAGGAACTAAGAATGTGAATTAATTTGAGGCTATAAGGATAGTCATTACAATATAATTTATAACAGCGACCTAAATGCCCAACAATAGGAGGTTGTTATGCGTTATAGCCATTTAAAAAAATATTCTGTGGTTAAGTATTTGCTGGCATAGAATGAGTTCATTAGGTTGAAAAAGTAGGTTACAAAGTAATATAATCCCATTGTATTTACACCATACATATGTATATATAATGCATCTACATAGATAATGCATAGAGAGAGAGAGAAAGGACAAGGAAGGACATACACTAACCTGAGATTTTAAAAGCAGCTTCTCTAGATAGTAATATCATGGAAGGTTTTTTTCCTCATATGTTTTGTTTTTCTTTATCCTACTCTAAATTTTCTTTTTTTCCTGCAATGAATAGCTGCTACCATTGCAATATGACAAGAAGCCATAAAGTTTTAATCAAAAGTTTGTTGGTGATCAGAATGGGCACAATCAAGTAAGAAACATCCTTCACAGTGTTTCTTAATCAGTTTATCCCACCTGAAGGTGCCACATATCACACACACGGGCCACAACACAAGCCTTTAAGCCCAAAATAATCGAGTCCAATAGACACCTCTGATTCAGGTCTTTCTCGACACAGTTGGATGACATTTCTTCTTACATCTATCTAATCCTTCAACTTTCGTGAAGCCACTGTCCCATGCTTCTCCCTTTAGCCCTCTCATCAGTCTTTTCATTCTTTTTCATAGGCTCCTTGTCTTAGTTATCTCAGGCTACCATAACAAAATACCACAGAGGCTGGGTGGTATAAAGAGCAGGAATTTACTTCTCACAGTTCTGGAGGCTAGAAGCCCAAGAAAAGTGCTGGCTGATTCAGTTCCTGGTGAGAGCTCTCTTCCAGCCTTGCGGACCGCACTTTCCCTCTATGTTCTCACATGGCCTTTTCTGTGTGCCTGTATGCGGAGGGAGAGAGATCTCTCTCTTTCTCTTCTTATAAGGCCACTAATTCCACCGTGAGGGCCCCATCCTCATGATCTAATCTAATGCTAATTACTTCCTAAAGGCCCCATCTTCAAATACCATCACATTGGGGGTTAGGCCTTCAACATATGAATTGGGGGGGGAACATACTTAGTCCATAACACTCTTTTTCTGATTAAATATGAATACTTTCCAGGGCTCTGTCCCAAGCCCCACACATGCCCCATTACTCACATACATAAATGGTTTCTATCCCATCTTTTTTTAATATCAAATGTGTCTCAGAAAGACCCAAACTCCAACTCCACCCTCAATCTCCTCTGAGTCCCACAAACAGCTCAAACTCACATGCCCTAAAGTTTCTACCCTTCTCCGATCTGCTTCTTCTATGATGTTCACCACTGCGGTGGATGCATGGAACAACCATCCACCTGTTCACCCGAACCACAAGATGGGGAGATGGCCTAGACTCTTCCCTTGCACCCTTAGTGGCTCATCACTCTTTTTGTATCCTAAGCCTTGGTGGGTTCTGCCCATAGAGAGACCACAAAATACGTTAAGAAGTATTCAGGCCCTGATCACAGGGAGAGAAAAGGGGAAATTGCTCAATCCAGAATCCCAAGATCCAGAATTCAGACTTTAGCATGAGGAGTGTGACTTGCCTTGTGTGCAACTATCGGTGGTTCCAGGTGCTGACGTGGCCAGGGCCGTGAACCCCACAGTCCTTGGCCTCTCTGACTTGATGGACATCTCACTTAACTGGACAGCCAAAACCTCCAAAATATGGGGCACGCCTAGATACAAGAGAGGCAATGGGAGGCCTTCATTCTAAAGTCACAAACGGTATATCATCTGCTCACTCGAGGTTTTGTGAGCAAACCAAAGTAAAAGCAGTCTTCGACCAAGTCGAAGTTCTCCTTCTCACCAGACTTGGCCTAACTCGTGTTAGTCTTGTAGATTTCTAGAACATGTCCCAAGTTTCCTTTTTCCATACCTCTCATCAGCTCATGCTCTAGCCATTTCTCTCCCAGATAAGGGCTCAGCTTCTAGTTTTCTCCCTCACCCAAACCTCTCCTGACTCCCACCTATCATCCATGCTGCCCTAGGAATGGTCTTTCCAACCCACAAATCTAATGCATTTCATCCACTGAAAATCCCGGGATGGATTCCCATCATCCCCTGGCATAGGGATCCTTTACGACCTGACCTCTGCCTGCCCACACCTCCATGCTTCATTGTCCCTCACTCTTGCCACACTTGCTCTTCCTGAGCAAGCGATGTTCTCTCTGTCACCTCCACTCCCTGGCATGTGAATTCACTCCCAATACGTCTCCCATTCCCAACCCCCCAACTCCTCTCCTACTTGAGAACTTCTCTGGGACCCTCCCTGACACCACCCCCAGACACTTCAGAGCTCCTTTCTGCGTGTTTCCCTTGTACCTTGCAGAGCCTCCAGGGTGGCCAGACCTCACCATATTTTGTAGTAGATGTTTGTTGATCTCTCTCTCCACCATATTATAAGCACTTAGACAATAGGCATGGAGTCTTTTTACCTTTCTTCTCACATGTAATTTTGGGCTTAGATGTAAATATTCAACAAATATTTTTGAATGAGTTGATTAATAAAATAATGAACAAACTGAAGAATGACTAAATGGCACCCATGACAATAGACATAACATCTAGGGTTGAAATATACTTCAAATGTACTTAGGAATCCTTGTCGCCTTGGATATGGAACATTGGGATTGGGGGAATAAAAGGACTAGGGAAGTTATTTGTGTTACGTGGAAATCAGGAGAGTTGGAGTAATCCAAAGATGGAACAATATAAGATGCTGGCCTGAAGAGATTTGCAAGCTCCTCTAAGATTGACCTGGTGATTTTCCAATAGCCGTGAGAAGAAGACACTGCAGCTCAAACCCACCTTTCCTTAGCAAATAAACTCCAAAAGGCTACCCAGGGAAAACAAACCCCATTGAAAGCAACATTCTGTTAACCAGGGGCTCTCAGATGTGACCTGCCCAGGCAGCTATTGGGCCTCTTCTGCCACTTTATATTTCCTCTTTAATAAAACCCCTGGATTGCAGATTTAAAAGGCATTTTGATTAATGGACTTGATCAGTGTCCGCTCTTGTTTAACCACGGTGTTCTCCTCCACGTTCCGCATTTCACACCCACAAGCACCATTCCCCTTTTATTACAGGAACTAAAGAATGTGATGGCCTGCCAGGCAGCAGACTAATTTATGAAAAATATATTTTTAAAAGGAGAGTGTGTTAAGGCTTGAAAAGAGCTCAGAGCCTGTTGCTATTTTAATTTTAAATACTCTATGCAAATAATTAAATGTCAGGTCATATTGACACTACCAACTTTAGGAGGGTATAGATGGTATACAACCCCAGAGTCCCGGGGAATATTAAATCAGATTTACCAGGGCACTGAATCATATCTTGCTTTTGATATGACACAACAGTATCGATTGGGTTAAATATGAGCCAATTTCTAAAAACCTCTACCTGCTACAAATGTTTCCAAATATACCACAATTCTTTAAAAAGAGATAAAAAGAAATAGAGATGAATTCATAAATATATCTAAACACTAAATCCCTCTTTGATCTTTTATTTTTATCAAGCCTCTCCTGTCTCACACTAGCCTATTTCAAATATTGACTTCCAGGAGACGATGGATGAGAACAGCCAATATCCAGGGCTAAGGTAATAAATGCTGCTCATTCTACTTTAGAACAGTTTAATTTGGATATTTACCTGAACTTGCTCATGGCTTTGTACACTTGAGTCTCAATTAGTTACACCAATGTGTACTGTGTACTGTGTACTGTGTAGTTGTACTACGGTGCAACTATTCCTGATTAACAGGAAAGTTGAAAATCCTTTTAAAATGACATTGAAAAAACACAAATTGTCAGTGAATAAATATTTATTGTGCAAAGAATTGTGTTATATCATAGAAGTTCTGTGATGAATAAGACACTGTTACACTTTTGAGGAAAGGAGATAGCAGAAAATGTGCCTTTCTCCTTTTAAATTCTTAATTGGTAATTAAGGGAAATTCCTATTTTCAGAGTACCTAATAAATGGTCATCAGGAGATGGCCCAGAATCAAGCTGAATGTCAGGAAGAACCCAGTTTTGCACCCAGGATTGGTTGGCCAATAACAACCAATCCTGTGATGACAAAAGCTCGGCACTGACATCATGACTTGTCCCTCCATTGCCCATGGCAGACATCACTAATCATTTGCTGAGTGTTTTCTATGTGTCAGCACATGTAGGAAATAATAAGCACAGCAGACATTGCAGTGGACAAGATAAAGTCCCTTCTCTCTTGGAGCTTACATTCTAGTGGGAGAAGAAGGCAATACACAAGACAGATAGGTCATTTCAGGTAAAGTGAGGTGCTAGGAAGACAATTAAGCAAAGAAAGGAGATAGAATGTGCTGAGAAGATGAGAGAGGGAAGGTACTTTAGCTAGGGTGGTCCAAGTCCTCTCAGTAGAGGTCACAGTTTGGGGAGAATCTTGACCAGTGAGAGAGGGCCAGCCTGGGAAGACGTATCTAACTGACTCCTCCTCAACACAGCACTGGGGGCAGCCATCAACAGTTGACTGCGGATTGGCTGTGCTATGGAGGGGCCCTGTGCAAGGCATGTTGGGGGATGTAGGAAAATCCAAGGTAAAAAGCATTCAGTGTAGCTATGGGAACACATTTAATAACATCAAACAGCACACGATTTTGAAATAGAGAGTGGAAGGAAGACTTGGAACACTTGGATTCTAGTCTTCCTTTTAACCTTTTAGAATCTTGGTTTTCTCATCAGTAAAATAAGAGGTTGGACTAAATGATCTATAAAATTCCTTTTAGATCCTATGGTCAATAATTCTAACTAAAAAGTGAAGTAGGGTTTTAGGCCATTGGAAAGACAGGGTAGGTTAAATAGAGAAGTCTTTTTGTAAATGGGGTCATTTGAATAGTCAGAAGAGAAATAAGATGTAGCTATGGCTTCTTGGACTCTTCTTGGTGATTTCAGAAAGAGTCACAATCAGCCCTTGGTTCTGCAAACAGCTTCAACTGCTACGATCCAAAGCAGTTTTCACCTTGAATTCTGGGTGAAAACTAAGCGATGTGGTCTTGTCAGCCATACACGTATTCAATCACGTCAGTGGTCACCTGGCCATCTCAGAACACAAAGGGCTCCACAAAGGCAAATCATTATGCTGTGGAATAAAGAGGAAAGAATTCTTAGAGATTCATCAGGAAGAATCCACCTCTCACTTCTGCCTGCCAACAGAAGAAGGAGAACTTTCAGAAGCGCCATGGGAGAGAATTACAGGCTTACAGGGTCTGGATCACGACTCAGGTATTTATTTCAAAAATTCCAGATCTTGGTTCACAGTAGCATTTTAGAAAGGTCCCAAGTGCATGAAAATGTCCCCTTTTTTACAGTTCAAGTTTGGATCATCAGCCATAGCGCAAATGCTTATGTGTTACTATGATATTGTGAGTTTAGATGATAAATGATTTAAATTCACTTTGTGAGTACAAAGTGCTTCATAAATACTTAATCTCCAGAGAGACTTCAACTTAGAGTTTCTGACTCCATTTGGACTTTTCTTTACCCAAGTCACACAGGGTCCCTGTTCTATTTGTAAATATTTCATGTTCCACACCAGCCGTTTCGCAGTTCCCCCTGCTGCTGAGGGATGCTGACTTGGATCTTGCCCTCTGGGCAGACTGAAAGATCCAGGACAAGCCAAGAATGGCCTTTTAAGTAACTCATGATTCACAAACAGCCCCACCAATTTATTGTTTCCCTGTTTTTCCACGCTCTGGAACAAAGATGAAACTATCTCTGCAACCTATCCCAGACCACAGGGAGGGATGGTTTCATGGAAGGATGCTCTCCCCGGAGAAAAGCTCATGCTACAATCCAGTACATTGGGCCCACCAACTGTTCATCTGCTAAATTACAGCCCACCCCCTATCCAGGAGCTAAACAGGAGGATGACCAAGGGCTCTCGTTCCCAGGGAACAGACAAGAAAGGGCAGTGCAGACATCATCTCCTCCATCTCCCTCCCTAAAGCAACAGTTCTGAAGACACTCTCTCAACACAGCTTTGGTCTGCACTCTGCAGAGCCTGTAGGACCAAGCTGGAGTCTACTGGCCAGAGAATTCGTGGTTAGTAACGGAGCACAGCAGCGACAGTGCTTCATCTTCCTGGTCCTCAATTTTCTCATTTGTAAAATGAAGATTTGCATCTATCTCTTAAGGCTTTAACATCCTGGTAGCCTGTTTGGTGGATAAGCCTGGGTTCAAATCCCATCTCTGGCACTTACTACCTATGTGGCCCAGCCTCAATTTACTTGTCTGTGTAGTAAGGTAACACCTGCCTCACGAGGTAACTGTAGGGAACAAATTAATCAAGCATGTGAGTGCAATTGTTAAACCACAGTGAGCTGTTTTACCTTATAGAGAGAGAGAGACCTTTTACATTACCATCCAGCACAGTTCCCTCCCCCGTGAGGTGCTCACTAAATACTGGGTTGATTACTTGTTGGATTTAAGCTGAGAACAAAATTGGACCTGCAGTGTAACCCAAACTCTGTTTGAATGAAGAGTTTATCTGGACCATCCCCGTTGAAGATGGAGGTCCCAGGCTAATCATACCTCCCCATTTGTGAAAGCTAGTTGGAGCAACCAGGTCTGCAGCATGATGGACTTGGGTAAAGGGGAAAGGAAAAACAGGCACCTAGGGGAGACTGTTAAGTGTATATGTATCTGTCCCACTATCTTAGTTGCCTAAGACAACAATCATATTGTTATATCTCATGAATTTGTGGATCAAGAATTCAGGCTGAGTTTAACTGAGGGACGTTTCAGTCCACATGGCATCACCTGAGGTCAGTCTGTGGTATTTAGATGGTGAGAGGGCTGGACTGGAGGGTGTAAGCTGGGGGCCTTGGTGGGAATAGCTAGAAGCCTTGGCTCAGCTGGACTGTCATCTGGAGCACCTACACATGGTGCCAACATGGCAGCCTCACAGTAGTCAGACTTCTGACACAGTAAGTTGGGGCTTTGAGGGAACGTTCCAAGAGACCAAGACAGGAGCTGCAAGGCTTTTTCTGACTGACCCCTGGAAGTCATGCAGGGTCACTTCGGCCACATTCTGTTGGTCTAGTGGTTCTATTGGACCACCAAGGCTGATCCAGATTCAAGGAGATGAGTAGGAAAGGATTTGCAGCCATCTTTACTCTACTTCAATACCTGAGCCTCACTTCTGCTTTGTGGAACCAGCTGTGGGTACCACCTCTTCCATCCTCTCATCCCTCCCAGTGTCACTGCCAATGTAAAGAGGAAGCCAGGACTGAGATGTCACCAGGGCAAAAGAAAACCTCAACAGGTAAGGCCCAAAGTATCCCCTGACTTGCCACCATCTCTAAATATCTGGCCTTGTCCATCAGCTTTCATTAGCCTGGAACCTAGGAAACCAAAGCCCCCTTACAGTCTCTGCTCCAAGGAGATGAGAGCTGTGGACAGGAAGCGATCTGCAGGCTGGCACTCCCCAGGAGGCTCTCCGTCAACTACTGCTGTCCTGATGGAAGCCTGCTGAAATGTGGAGGGGGAATCAATCTTCCACAGACAGGACAGGAAAATCGGGCAACTGAAAGGCTGTGTCTCTTTGTAGTTGGCAGCTATTGTGCAAGAGGGACCCAAGCCTTCTCAGGTTTCTTGGGGCTCCCAGCCTTCTCCATTAATAATTAGCATCCAGGGTCTTACAGCAACAAAAGTTTAATTTTTCACATGCTGTATTCACTGTGGGTTGGCTGTGGCTTTGTTTTGCACCATCTTTACTCCAGGACCAAGACTAAGAAGGCAGCTTCTATCTGGAACATTGCTGGTTGTCATAGCGGAAGGAAAAGTGAACACTGATTCTTAATCCTTCTGCTCAGAGGTGGCACCTGTCACTTACACTCACATGTCATTGGTCAAAGTAAGTTAAATGGTCGCGCTGAATTCAACAGGGCCGGGATATAGAATCCTCCCGCCCCAGGGAGACCTCTGCAGAGAAGGGCGCCACAATAGTTGGTGAACATTAATATAATCCACAACAGTCTGTTCTCTGACACCAAACATGCAGTTCCCTCCCTTTCCCACATAAGAGGACACTCACCTCTCCCCCAGGGAGATGACCCCAAATTCCCTCCAAGTGCTGCTCTGAGCTATAGTCCAGGATCCGTGCACACAGCAAGCATCTCTGCAGCAGGTTTGGATGTGCCTCCTTTGGGTGAGATACCTAAGAAATTAGAAAACAAGTCATCTGCTCCCACACACAAACCCAATATGGAATTAGGGACAGTAACAAAATAAACACTCCCATTTAGAAATGGAAACATGGGAAGTACATAGCAGTCAATGGCCCTAGTAATTCTCAAGTCCCTCCAAGCGGACATTGTGAGCAGCCCCTCTCCCTGAGGGTGGGACACATTCCTTGATTAGCCCCCGCTGATTCTTTTCATCGGGAGAAACTCCCCAGCCCACTGTTCTCCAGGGTCCTCGGCTCTGCCCACTGGAAGATCCTTCCTTTTTCACTCTCCTCTTCCTTACCTATATCTAAAAAGGAATACAGGCATACCCGGGAGATATTGCAAGTTTGGTTCCAGACCACCGCAATAAAGCAATTATGGCAATAAAGCAATTATGGCAATAAAGCAAGTCACACAAATTTTTTGGTTTTCTAGTGCATATAAAAGTTATCTTTACACTATATTGTAGTCCTTTAAGTGCACAATAGCATTATGTCTAAAAAACAATGTATATGCCTAAATTAAAAAATACTTTGTTGCTAAAATAAATATGACACAGAAACACAAAGTGAGCAAATGCTGTTGGAAAGGTGATGCCAATAGACGTGCTCAATGCAGGGTTGCCACAAACCTTCAATTTGTAAAAAATGCAATATCTGTGAAGTGCAAAAAAAACACGTTTTTCTGTATGGTCTCCTTGCGGGGCTGACAGGACGCTCAGCCTACTTCTTGCCTATAACAGGTTGCGGGTCCAAAGGTTGTTTTAAGTGTCAAATGGGTACAATCTCTTTTACTCCAGGTTGGTGGCTTCTTTGTTCATACAATTCTCTTAAAATGTTAGTTGATTTCTCATACGTTCTAGTCAGCCTCCAGGAGTGGGAAAGATAACAACAAAATGATTACATTTACTGTAAGCCCCTTAGTTTTGGGTTGGTTTGTTATGTAGCTGTAGATAACCAGAACAAAACTGTAAAAAAATACAGACACTCAGGCCCACTCAAGGCCAATTGAATCAGAATTCCCGGCAGAGAAGCCTCTACTTCACTGGCTAATTTCTCCAGGTGATTCTACTGTAGCCGAGCGCTGAGGAACCACTGGTCATCGTAGGCAATGCCAGAGAAAAAGCAAAAGGTTATCCAAAAAGTCATCTTTGGTTTCTCCTTACAAGAAACTATTTTTTCTATTTTTTGCCCTCTACATTCACTTAACAGTCAGAGATAACTAAATAAACAGACTAGACGGTAAAAGAGGTGGAAACTACATCACAGGAGGAAAGTATGGGGGTAAAGTGAGGAGAAGAAGAGATGAAGGGGAGCATTTAGTTGTCTTCATGTATCTAAATGAATATGGAAAGCTTTTTCTGCTTACTAGAAATCAATAGTAAGCCATTAGATTGAAATCCCAAAGATAAAGATTATACTCGATATAATTTATTATAATGAAATGGAGAAAGTAGTATTTTCTTAGCAGCTGTTCCCAGAATATCTAACCAGGGCAGCGATTTGGGCTGTTCACAAATAGCCTAGTGCTCTCTCATCCTGAGCACCTGGCAGGATCGCATTTCCCCACCTCCTTGAGGGCAGAAATGGCCAGATGACTCACTCTGACCAAAGAAATGTGATCAAAAATGATGTATATTACTTCCAAAAGAAAACTTCAAGAGCCAGTGTGCAAATTGCCACCTTCCCTTCTTTCTGTGATATTCAGATAGTGGACACACCATTAGTCTGAGTCCAGAATGGGCATGTGGCACAGAGCCCCCAGGTAGGGTTGCCAAATAAAATACAGATGTCTAGTTAAATTCAAATTTAAGAAAATAATAATTCTTTAGTATGTATTTTTGAAGACATACTGAAAAAAAAAACCACTAATTATTTGAAATTCAAATTTAGCTGGACGTCCTGTATTTTTCTGCGTTAATTCTGGCAGTCCAATCCCCAAGTGACCCACGTGGGCCATGTAGTATTAGAAAGAAATAAACCTTTGTTATTTTAAACCATAGACACTTGGGGATTGTTTGTTACAGCCAAGTAACTTAGCCTGTACTGATTTATCTATTTCCCATCTTCGATGAGGAAACATTTTGATGGGGCCTACGTGTAGCCCTAATATTTGAAAAGAAGGAGGCAGCTTCTCAGCATAATAAAAGAGAAAATTGAGAGCTCTAGAATGTAATTTGAGAAGGAGAGATGGATAGAAAACTGTTCAAACACAGCCTCAGCCATCAGGGAACTTCTGATCTGCTTGGAAAATAAAGTAAGAAAAAATGACGGTAGAAAGTCTCCTGAGGGCATAGAGGTCACTGTGGGTTTGCAGCAGGCATGGAAGGACTTCAAGGGAAAACAGGCTAGCCTGCCCTAGGGATGGCCAGATAAGCAGGATTTAGACTACTGAAGACCTGAGAGCAGGAACGCCCTGTGGGGAAACAGCATGACCACTTTGCCCTGCCTGTCGCTTCCCAGCTTGGTCAGCACTGGGGACCCAGGCTTCCAGGCAAGGCTGGAGATAAAGCACTAAGTGGCTAGCTGGGCGCAAGTTCACAGGACTGCTCTGATGCTGAGATATTGATCGCATTCCATGACGCAGATGTCTGTGACTATCCTGGACCCCTAGACCCAGAGGTGACGTGAAATCACATGAGCAGAGAGTTGACATTTCAATACACAAATCCGAACATTTTTGCTAACTTTTGTTTGAAATGTCAGTGTTATAGGAAAGTTGCAAGGGCCTGGCTCTCTTCATCTTCATGTGCCCACACCTCACATGGACCCCACGCTTAGGGAATGGTGGGTGAAATAAATAAAAAATGTAATCAATGGGACAAGGTCCTAAGTACTCTATTGTGAGCCCCCATAGCCGCTACAGCTACTCCCTTTGGCCACCAGGGGGCAGCATGGTGTCTTGAACGATAAACTGCTCAGGGTTTCAGAATCAGGGTGGATTTGTGATTCTCAAAAACCACTTGGAACCAGGATGCCAGTCTCTCCAACATTCTCCTGGGCCCGCGGCGGAGGAAGGCAGATGGGGCAAAGTAGTCTTTTTTTTCCCCATAAAGCTCTATCATCCAATTTAAAAGAAGACACTTTATTCTGAGATTGTCTTTCCCAATGACTTGTTTTGTCATTAAAACATCCTTTCTTTTATGAAAAGATGGTGATTACATGTGGTAGGGGTTTTGGTTGGTTTGTTTATTGTTAATGTTCTTATTTAATCAAATAAATTCCAGTGTTCCATAATATTTTTAGAAAATCATTTTTTAGGTTGGTGAAATTGAAAGTCAGAGATCCATTGGTGTGGAATGTCAGTATCAGACAGTGTCCACCACCAAAGAGGGGAGCAGGTGAACTTCACCTTTGGGTCCCCAGGCCTTCTTTCCACCACCCACGGGTCCTTCCTTTCTGCTCGCCCCTGTCCTGGCCAGGGTCCTCCTGCTCTCTCCCTGCCGAAATTCCTCCCTAATTGGACCTATTCTCAGGAAAGAATCTGCTATCTGCAGCTTAGACCTCAGTGAACATTTAAATCTCTCCTTTTCCTCCCAGGAAAACTTGCCTTCCACATCTTATTTCTGATTCCAGAATGCAGGTATGTGTGGTCAGTTCAAGGGATTTCAGCTATCAGCAGACAGAGGAAGACAGGAGAGTGAAAGGCAGTCCTCAAGGTGCTGAGATCAGTCCACCCAAGGGGCTTGCAGATCCCACTCTGCCTTTTTAGGGAGGCAGGAAGAGCCACCCCTATCGCAGGCGGACCAGGTCCTCAGACAGAGAGGCTCCAAGTGCTTATTCTCCCTTCACCTTTCTGGAAGGTCACAGGTCACACCCATAAGTGCCTATGATATTCTGGTCCTGATGACAGAGAGCCTTCTGTCCACCGGACCAGTTCAGCCAGGGCAAGAGACAACACCCCAAATCATAAAGGGCCTGCTTCGGCCACAAACCAAGAGGTACTGTCCACAGTGCATTGTGAGATACAGTAGTATTTTTAGCAATGATCACACCAACAAATCAACAGGCCTGCACTGAGACCCACCACGGGAGGGGGGCGCCATGCTAATCTTATGGGGGACACAAAGAAGTACAAGACGCAGGGGCTGCCCGCAAAAATACTCCAAAACAATTGCCAGTCTAGAAGAAGAGATGCCAACTGGTTTGGGAGACTTGGAAAGGCTTCCTGAGTTGGGCCGGGAATAACGGGTAGCATTTTGAAAGGAAACGAGAAAGGAAGGGCCTGTTCCGCAGAGATACAGCCTGGTCTAAGGCTCGAGCAGAAAGCAGGGGGTTGTGTTCAGGGTACAGGACCCGGTTCAGTTTGGCCAAAATATCAGGCACACAGCACGGAAAAATGGAAATGATCATGAAAGGCAGGAGGGCTTGGCCAGCAGGCAGAGGCAGGCCTGACCCCACTGCCACCATGGACCACTCGGTGGGCTCAGTTGACTCTCTACACTTCAGCTCCTTGACCATCAAACTTGGATAATGGTCCTCACTCTTCAGAGAAGGAAATAAGAGAATGGGTGTGTAATTGGTATAAATTTTAGTCCACAAACCCAAGCAGTAAAAAAAGTTTAAAAGTAATTTTTACTTTTTTCTTACTTAATTTCTGTTTCAAGCCTCATTCTTCCTGATGTCGGAAATGTCACCTCATATAGTTCAGGACTCCCGCTGCAGACATTCCGTGCCAAGGTGGGCCTATCCAGTGCTCAGTGGTCCTCTCTGTGCTGGCATCTATGAAGACCTCGCTCTCCCCACCTGCTCCTCAGGTGTGACCACACTCACTGCTTCTCCAGCATCGTCATTCCTGTCTGGATTAGTTGTGAGGGCTGCAGAAACAAAGAACCACAAACTGGATGGCTAAAAATAACAGAAACTTATCCTTTCACAGTTCTGGAGGCTGGAAGTCTGAAATCAAGGTGTCAGCAGAGCCACGCCCCTTCCAGAGGCTCTGGGGAAAAATCCTTCCTTGCCTCCTCCTAGCTTCTGGTGTTGCCGGCAATTCTTGGAGCTCCTTGGCTTGTGGCAGCATCACTCCAATCTCTGCCTCCATCCTCACATGGCCACCTTCCCTCTGTGTGTGTGGCTCTGTGTCCAAATTTCCCTTTTCTTACAAGGATACTAAACCATTGGATTAGGGCCAACCCTAATCCAGTAGGACCTCATCTTAACTTGATTATATCTGCAAAGACCCTATTTCCAAATCAGGTCACATTGTGAGATTCCAGGTGGACATGAATTTGGAAGGGACACTATGCAACCCAGTACACTATCTGAGAGCTACCTCCAAGCCCACAGATTTCCCCTGCTGGTTCTGTGCCTCTCAAAGTCACCTGGATCTCTCCGGTCCTCTGCTCTGGGGCGAGGATACAGCCCTCTCCTCTCAGAGATCACACCCTTCCAGTGTTCTCCCCAGCAAAGGGGCTTGAAGCCCTCACCCTGAGATCCCACAAACCCAGACCTCCCCAGGGAGCTTGGCTGAAGGTGGACAAGAGCAAAGCAATCTCCCTGCTCAGAGATCTACCAGCACCCAATCTCTCATCACCCCCAACCACTCTCTTCTCTCTCTCCAAACTGGGAAAGTTGTGTCATTCACCACATGTTCTCCCAAATCTATTGGCTAGGGCCTAAATTTCTGAAACTCAAAAGCCAAGAAAAGACTGCTTTACTCTCAGACTTGGCCGTTCCTGACATACATCTTGCTGACTAGATGGGACAAGGGAGTCTGGTAAGAAAATTCCAGCAATAAAATGATTAATAATTTGAAAATACTATCCCACTGCCTTTAATCACCCAGCTCACTGAGTGTGTGTGAAGGTCTGGCATTGTACCCAGTGTGTACATTCCAGTCAACCAGGATGACCGGCCAACTGGGTTTGCTTTACTTTCATGCTAAAAGCAGGAAAGTACCAGGCAAACCAGGACAGGATGGTCGCCCTACATAAACAGTAGTTACCTTCCTTGTCCAGGGATGCTAAACAACCTGGGGAGATTATGGTTTGGGCCCTTGAATCCAAACTGTTGAACAAATGAAGAAGTGTCTCCAACAAAGGCTTTCTTTTACAGGGCAACTGGTTATAATTTCAGAGCACTCCAGCAGCGCTGTGCAGACTCAAAAGGTATTTGGCGACTAGCGGGACAACACAGAGGCATCATTGAGGGCTTCTAACCAGGTCTTCTGGGGAGCTAACCTCGCTGTCCTTCCCTCACACGTGGCCTTCTCTATGACTGTTCCACACACCTGCAAGTGGCTGCCCCCACCACAAAAAGGAGACTTCGAGTTCTGCTCCATATTCTTGAAAATAAAAACATTGTAGGCTCCCCCACCTCCCACCGCCCGAGACTCGTTCTTACCAGCTTTCTTTCTTTTGGCTGTGGCCAGGGCAGGCATCTGATTCTATAGCTTGTCTGCGGGATGGAAAAACAATTTGGAATTCCACAACCTGAAACCCAATTTCTGGTAGGAAGGTACCATCTGGTGGCTATTTGGGAAACTGCTCACGCCCTGTGTTTGAAAATGAGCCCCTGAGGGCAGCTTGTCTAGCAGCATGCCAAAGGAAATACTACTCCACGATGGAATGAGAGCTCAGCACTCAACACAGGCTGATTCCCTTAAATATTTGACTCCACAGACAGACAGTTATTCTTAGAAATAACTAGAAGCATCTAGAAGAGTCTTCTCTGTTTTCTGGCCTCCTTTGTCCAGTTTACAATCAATTCAAACAGCTATTTCACTGTCTATTCTCTTCCTCCCAATGTATAATTCTTGCTTCCCTTTATCACGGACATTTACGTGAAATCTAGTCATACTTCATTCAAAAGCCTTCTTCTTGTTGAGTCACCCCCCAAGGACACATTCACGCACTGTCGTTCATCAGTTGTGGGGGTCCTCTCTCTGGTTCCCCATGGCCCCTTCTTCTGAGACTCTGTACCCCAAATGGGGATGGGGGGTTCTGCCATGTTTGTGCGACAAGTCTCTGGCCACGGTTGAACAGGGATGGCCATCTCACTCAAGCTGGACAGTCAGACTCTAACTCTCCTGGGATTTGGGGTTAGGAACCAGTATTCAGAAACCACGAACTAGTGCGGCTAGATCTGCGGTGGGGTGGACTGCGGCACTGAGGGGCGGGTGCTGCCACATACATAGGAAGGGAACCAAGACTGGCCTGCCACCGAGAGCAGACACCAGCCTGGAGCAGAGTGAGCTGCAGAGAGCCTCTGACCGTGCTCAAGACCATTCCATGTCCCAGGCTGTGTGCTGACCCTGGGCTTCATTAGTTGCACTGTTTCTAACAGCGAATTCCCCTTACAACTGGAGCAGGCTCTGGTGGTTACCTACAATTAGACACACACACGCCTCACGCACATGATGAAGATCTGTCAGTAGACCCTGAAGCCTGAGCTGGCAGACTCTGCACCTCCAGTGACCTGAGGACTTTGCAGAAATGAAAAATCCCTTCCAACCAAAAACATTCCAAGGGACTCCTTACTCTATATAGTATCTGTGGTTAGCAGTGAGATAAACCAGCCTGCTCTGGGCCTGTTTGAAGGTTCTAGGAAGGGAGGCAGCTACATCTCTGCCCCGACTGAAGAGCAGGTTTTCTCCCAACATCTTCTATGATGTAAACAGCTTACGGGAGGAAGTGCCTGGTGATGGAGAGAGGAGACACTCACTCCCCATCAGGACAATGGGAGTCATAGTGGGATGACAGATGAGACAGCCAGAGAGTTTCCACGGTTGTTCCTGGGTTCACCAGGAAGCCGACTCTGAGCAGTTTACTGGGCGAGATGTGGGAGGGGAAAGCAGCAGGAATGGGTAGAGGGAGAACTGAGCTGTGATCCAGCCCAAGAAGAGCCGCTGCCACCCCTTTGGGGAGCTTTGAAGTGTAAAAGGCCTGCCAGGGTTGCCCACGTTGGGCCAAGAAGTCCTGGCCCTTATACCCCTACATCAGTCAGTCATTGGATGTGGGTTTCCTGGCAAAGGCCAAGACTTTGGTAAAGGAGGCTTTCTATAGGGGAACGCTGTCTGCTGACAGGCCCTCAAGCAGTGGGGTGGCAAGTCCTTCTCTGAGGGAGCTCTTGATCTGTGAGAACCAGCTGGGATCCTGATGTCATCCTTACCACCTTGTTAAAGCCCCACTCGGAGACAGCATCTTCTTGTTGTCTTCTTTCTTTCCCTCGTTCAATGAGAAATTGACATTGGCATTTACCTAAAGTAAATTAAGCCATCCGCAAAAGACCAGGACCTATGTAAAGAATATTGGGAAGTCATCAATATTTGTTCCATTTCTACTTTTCCTCCTTTGCCCCTTCCCTTTACTGTATTATTCCTCCCCTTTTTTTCTTTTCTACCCTCTCTCCATTGTCTCCTTCTACAGTCAGAGTTTTTGTTTTCCGGAAGGAAATCAAGAGGAAAGACTGACTCACACTATGGAGTGAATGATTGCTAACTAATCATTCCTGTCCAATGCAATCTTCTCTATTCCTGCTGTGGTCCAGATATCCATCACAACTGTATTTAGATAACCTTCTACCTGGTCTCCCTTCTCCATTTCTTCTTTAGTCCATCCAGACCACAGAAGCCACACCCATCACCTTTAAATATCACTTTTATCATGTCACTCCCTTGTTCAGTGCCTCCTCCATCCCTGACACGCCTAGACCAAGGACAAGGAGCACTGGACCGGGAGTCAGAGATCCGAGGGGCCCTGTAGCTCAGAAATTAAGAGCACAAGCTCTGGATCCCGACTGCCTAGTGTCAATCTCACCAGTTACTGGTTCTGTGACTCTGGGCAAGGGACTTGTACTCTTCTGCCTCAGTTTTCCCATGTGTGAAATGGAGGTGAAAATAACATAACCTGCTGTGAGGATTAGATTAGTTAATATACCTAAAGCCCTTAGAATAGTAGCCTGCATGTAGTAAGTGCTCTATAGTCTTAGCTGTCAGTAGCACTGTTAGTACTATTAGCAGCAGTATTATTAGTACTATTATTATTACTATCATTCATAGTATTATTAGTTGTACTGTTAGTACTAGTAGTAGTAGTACTAGTAATCACTGAGTACCAAATAACTGAGCGACCTTGACCTTGAACAAACCACTTCATCTCACTGAAGGGCTTCAGTTTCCTCATCTTTAAATTGAGAGGATTGCCTAGTGTCCCTTCTGGCCCCAGAATTTTGTATCTCTCATCCTCTTCATGTCATTCAAGACCCACCCATCAACACATATTACCATATTATCACATGGCGGCTGTAATTTTCGGCTCACGCTTACAGGAGCCTTTGTTCCTCATTCGGCCCAGCCTAGAACTGTCCATACACCCCTCTGTGTGTTGTCAGTCTTACTAGACGTAGGGTAAAACGTCGATCTTTAGGGTCTTTGTGTGCGCCTATAGAGTAGCCTCTTCTATCTAGCTGTGCAGGAAGTGTTTATTGACCAAAGTGACTCGACTGGTGTGCACTCGAGCACCAAATGTTTTTGGCCACTCTCCAGCTATTTGTCTTCCCTGCCTCTCCCTTTCTGGATTCACTCCTCTAGCAGAGGGCCTGGAAACACTCTGGCTTTTTCAATTGCCAGTTTAATTTGCCACCATCTGTCAGAGAGTATGAGTTCGAAGAGGCCTGGAGCACATCTTCCAGCGGCTTAGCGCTGTGCCCCGTCCAACTCCAGGCAGAGGGAATTTACACATAAAAAACCACCAGGATGATGATGCGAGGGGAGACGGAAGATAGAAGCTGGAAGGAGACACGCCATTACAGCCTCCAGTTTCTGAACTATCCCCACTGAGAGTGCATTGATAGAATTTTAGGAACTGATTTCTAAACATTTAGAAAAATTTGTGTCCTTTAGTACAGTAATCTTCCAGAAACATAGCCACCTAGATATATTGCTTGTTCTTTTGTATGTTAACACCGGTAGCACCCACCACAAGTAGTTTGAGGTTAGGCCACGGTAAAATGAGGAACTGACTAAAAGTCTTAAGATCCACAGGTGTGGGAAAGGGAGATGGGAAGCGCCAGTTTTTTCTAGCGGTATCAATGACAAAATCTGTAATTGGCTAAAGAAGCCACCACAACGTGAACGAGAGGAGCAGCCTTGGACCGGTGTCCCCTGCCTCAAAGGTCAACAAATCCATTTACACATGTTTAAATTCGTGCGTATTTGAGCCTGTTACACTGGCAATACAGAGAACACTTGCTAGAGTTTTCAAGAAATATAACATCCTGTTAAGAGGTAGCCAGATTTCTAGCAAGTTCAACTCTCCAGAACACAACAAGGATCCTGGAGGTCAGGTAAAAAACATCCCAATGTCACTGCTTCCCTGTACCACCAGCTGGTGTGCACTGGAGGAAAACAGAATCATTCTAGCCTAAGCAAACTGTATGCCCACAGCATCATATTAATTGTGAAGCTCATTCAATCTTCTGGGAGTGCCTTTTGTGCTGCAGATAAAATCCTGAAAATGGATGCAAACAAGAAGTGCCTCTGAATTCAGAGTCTGCCGTTTCCCAGTTTCGCCTTGCCAACTTCCCAGCCAGTGCTAATCTCAACTGCAGTTCTGTCCCTGATTAATCTGATCAAAGGACACATGCCCAGTGTCTCTTGTTAACAGATCATAGCTTGGCTCCTAATCTAGGGCTTGCTGCCATCTGCCACAAATCCGATAGAGTGGTCACAGATTGACTCTTAGGAGTGTGATTTGATCCATCCAGCCTTGAGCAGCTGGGAAAGGTCTCCTCCATAATGCTGCTTTGGAATCCAACCTCCTAAACCCTAAAGGAGACATTTTATAAACTTCATATATTCAGAATAAATAGAACAAAAAAATCTCTTAAGGAGCCATGTCATGCTGAGGACAAGCCACTAGAGCTGGAACTGCTCCATCCCCACCCAGGAATGTCTCACCTGTCCTCTCCTCCTCTAGTGCTTTTGGAGAAGAGGACCCACTCATCACTCTTCTCCAGAGCTAACTCAGCCCTCTCTCACTTTCCATCCCACCGTCTCTTACCTCTTCTGGGAATTTGAGTCAGAAACCGCTCTCTCTCACCCTGCCTCCTTCGCTCAGCCCACAGGCGTGCTCAACGCTGCCGGAAACAATCCCACGCAACCTGTCCCCCAGCCTTTCCTTCTCCCTCCTGCTACCACTGAGTCCCCTTTTTTTAATTGCTTTAAGTACATATTTCTTGAAAAGAGCTATTTATAATTAATGGATCTATCTTTGCACCCTCTCTTACTCCACAGTTCCTTGCAAGCTGCTTCAATTCCCATTTCTCTTCTGAAGTTGATCCCTCAAAGGCTCCCAGTGATCTTCCAGTTGGGAAATTTAATGTCCTTTTATTCAGTCTTTATCTTTTTCAACTCTCTGCAGCTTTTGGCATTTCTGTCAGCTATTTCCTTAACATCTTTTGCTCTCCTGTTTCCCAAGTACTCCACTCTCTGGGATTCTCATCCTAATACTGTTACCACCCCTGCTTCCTCCTTTGATTCCTCTTCTTCCTTGAGCCCTCTGCATGGTGTTCTCCAAAGCCCTGTCCTTGGCTTATTTCTCTCCTTTAACTGTCTTTCCTTCTTCAAGATTTCAGCATCCACCTCTTTGTGTATAACTGTTGATCTTCACCTCAGTGCTGATGATGCTGTTGAGCTAGCAATCTCCATTTCCACCTGTTTAGTGGACATTTCCATAGTTACCTTCCAACCAGCCCTCAAAATCAACAGGTACCACACAGAACTCATCATTTTCCATGCTAAACCTGCCCTTCTCCTTTCTCTGCTGTTGGCACCAACATCCATCCTCACCCCAATTCAGTCATCTCAGTCACCACCCAGGCTAAACTACTCAGCATTGTCCTTCCTCTGCCTCTGCCCAGGTCTAGTTGTGCACCAAACTCCATCCATGCCACCTCTGCAGTAGCTTTCTCATAACCACTCCTCCACCCTGGCCTCACGCTCCACTCTAATTCAGGCCCTCATTGTCTCTTCTCTGGATGGCTATGTGGCAGACTAATTTATTGAGAAGTTAATTTGTCTGTTTTCGTGTTTCCTTTTTCCTCCTCTGTTCCATGAAGACAGCTGAACACTTTGAGCATCCTCGTCTCCAGTAAAGCTTTTCTGGCTTTCATTGGAGAAAGCACATTTACTGCCTTTAAGGGAAACAAGGGGAGAGAAGGGATGCTTTTAAGGAAAGAGGAGGAGAGACGGGGAGAGACTTAAAAGATAAAAGAAGTGAAGTAGTATTCAACAACAAAAATTAATACTAAGCAATAAAAAAGAAAAACTGCTATACCCAACAATATGAGTGAGTCTCACAGACACAATGTTGAATGAAAGCAGCTGAGGACTCTATTTATACGAAATTCTAGAACAGGCACACTAATCTATGGGGATATAACTCAGAAGAATGGCTGCCCTGGGGAAAGGGAATATTGACTGGAAGGCGGCACAGAGAACTTTCTGGAGTGAGAGAAATGTTCTATGTCTTGATTGGGGTGTGGTTATATGGGTATTCCATTTTTCCAAACACATCAAACTCTACACATAAGGTCTATAAATTTCACTGAATTCAAAGTTTAAAAGAGGTCAGAGACTGGAAGAGGGTGAAGGGAGCAATTACCTGGGCACTACTGATGGCAGCACCTTGAAGAGGGAACACCACTCAGAGGAGATGACTGTGTGATGTCTTCAGGGAACCTGAACCTTGAGTTCCATGAGTCCTAGACTTCGTAAAGCTTCCCATATCCTAAGCCACAGGAGGCCACCAGGCTTTAGAGATGTCAGTGCAACCATAACAGAGTGGACGTTAGGGTCCTTCTCAAGCCTCCGAAGCATCTAGTAATCTTCCCAGATTCAAAAGTAGCCTTGGGAAGGCAGGAGTGCCAAATAATGATTGATGTTGAATTTCTTATCAGCCCAGTAGAATAAAACTGGAAACTCAAGCTAAAGAAAATAAAGAAATGAGCATTTCTTGCACACCAGACACAGCGGACTGAGAGTCATATCTCCTACAAATGTAAAGACTTCTAATTTTTCTCTCAATAAATTATTCTCATCCACTCTGACAAATCATTCTAAATCACAGTGGACATCATAGCTTTCTCCAGCTAAAATCTTTAGTGACTCCATATTCCTTAAAGAAAACAATAGTCTACATCTCTTAGCCTGAAATTCAAGGGCCTCCTCAATCTGTCTACCTTCCCAAACTCATTAGCCACCATTCCTCAGTAAGGAGAGAGTAACAGGGATACTATATAAGAAAAGACTCTGAACACCAGGCAGAGGAACTAAATTTTAAATGCTTGCTGTCCTGTTGCTAGGACGTCTCACTCTTCGAGACCATAGTTTCTCCACACACCACTTGGCCAATGTTCAGAGAAAGTGAACAACTTCTAATACTTATCTAATCCAAACATAATTACAAGTGTAAATCTCTCAAAAATTGGGATTTGTTCTAGTCACATTTTTCTAATAGCCGTACACAGTAAACTCTCATAAAATAGCCACACACATAAACCCCCACGAGCTTGGGAAATATGTGAGCCAAGCCCAGGCTTTGGGATGAGACAGACTGGGTTTGAATCCCTGCCCTGCTCTGAGTATAGCAGACATTGTTGGTTGTGGACCCAATAATCCAACATGCACACACACATCCCCTTCCAAACAGCCAGTTTTGTTTCAGGGGCCCCAGTCTTCCACTTGGTCTCTCACTAAGCCAATCATTGGAATCCATTCAAATTAGGGTAGACATGTGTTGCAATTCTGACCATTGACACATAAGGAGAACTATTCTGGCAGGCTTGTAGGACATTTTCCTTTCTCTTAAAAAAGACCACCCAGGAAGAGATGTCTCTTCTGCTGCTGGATTTGATTATATGTGGATATGAGGCCTGAAACAGCAACCGTCATCTGTCAAGCACGGGAGGAGACAGCCTGAGGACAGAGCCTCCATGCTGAGAATGGCACAGCAGAGAGATGGGAAAAACTGGGTCTGTGGTGATGCCAGTAGACTGCCAAATTGATCAGTCCTGGAGCTACCTACCTATAGACTGCTTCATATAATATGTCATTCTTCTTTATTTAATTACTCCATTTGAATTGGATTTTTCTGTTACTTATATCCAAAAGAATCTTACCTTTGTCAAGTCTTTCATCCATGCCTTCAATTTTCTCCTTTATAAATGGAGCTAGTAATGCCCAATTCATGAGTTGGTTGTTAGTATTCAATGTGAAGTATCTAAAACATTGCCTGGCTCTAGTATAGTACATACTCAGTAGATAGTAATTATGTCTTTACTCAGCAGCCTTGTTTTCCAGGTAGCAAAAGATATATCTTCTTTAAGCACTTTCTTTTATTAACCATTTTTTAAAAATCCTATTCATTGAACAGAATTGAGTCTTTCTGTGGAAAAATATCAAAACCAGGACTTAGGATTATGATTGGGAATCTTCTTTTTTATTTAAGACAGGGCATTCAGGCCTTGCTGATATGTGTAGATTCCTCCTGTCAATTATCAGAAGAGGAGCTCAAAACATAGGTCAGGGCATCTCTGGCAACACATCTGGTCCTGAAAATTAGACCCACTCCTGGGGTGGACGGGGGCAGGCAGCACTTGGTGAAAGCAATCCAACCAGGAAGAACACCACCCTGGAAATGGTCAGTCTGGCATCAGGGAACTCCATCGGGAGCCATATAAGATGATGATCTAAAAAGCAGTGCTCTTCAGCCAGATAAAGATAGTACAGTCACGCATCGTTTAACGACAGAGATACGTTCTAAGAAATGTATCATTAGGGGATTTCGTCATTGTGCGAACATCATAAGAGTGTACTTACACAAACCTAGATAGTATAGCCTAACTACACACCTAGGCTATATGGTGTAGACTACTGTTCCTAGGCTGCAAACCTGTACAGCACGCTATGGTACTAAATACTGTAGGGAATTGTAACTCAGTGGTATTTGTGTATCTAAACATGGAAAAGGTACAGTAAAAATGGGGTATAAAAGATAAAAATAGTGCACCTGTATAGGACACTTACCATGAATGGAGCTTGCAGGACTGGAAGTTGCTCTGGGTGAGTCAGTGAGTGAGCGGTGAGTGAATGTGAAGGCCTAAGACATTACTGTACACTACTGTAGGCTTTATACACACTGCACACTTAGGTTACACTAAATTAATTAAAAAATATTTTCTTTCTTCAATAATAAATTAACCTTAGCTTATTGTAAACTTTTTACTTTATAAACTTTTAAATTTTTCATTCTTTTGTAATAACACTCAGCTTAAAACACAAACACATTGTATAGCTGTACAAAAATATTTTCTTTCTTTATATCCTCATTCTATAAACTTTTTTCTCTTTTTACAATTATTATTATTTTTTTTTTTTTACTTTTTAAACTTTTTTGTTAAAAACTAAGACACAAACACACACATTAGCCTAGGCCTACACAGGGTCAGGATCATCAATATCACTGTCTTCCACCTCCACATCTTGTCCCACTGGAAGATCTTCAAGTGCAGTAACACCACAAACACGCGAGTAATGCCTTACACTAGGGCGTTAGGACAGCTAGAATGTCAGTAGGCAATCGGAATCTTTTAGCTCCCTTATACCCTTATTGGACCACCGTGGCATCTGCAGCCTGTCATTGACCGAAATGTCGTTACTCGGTGCATGACTGCATAAAGACAGCTGCAGAGGGAGAGAGGATTACTACCTCACACAATTTTCCTCTTGAGAACGTGGCTTCTCTCTCTCCTTCCTATGGAGAAACGGAAATGTTCAATTTGTCCCCAAACTCTCGCTCAGGTTAGGGGACTCCAAGAGATTTCTTCCTCATGTTTGGAGATGTCTGCATCTTATCCACCAGTTGGATGTCTGGCCAGCCTTGTTGGGGACATGGAAGGTACACGAGATGGGGGTCTGCAGCTCATCTGGGCTGCCACTGCAGGAGTGAGTCTTGTGTGCCACGTGCACCTCAGAGAACTGTGGGCACGCCTCCAGGCAGAAGACACGGCGGACTCTCCCGGGAGACTCACCACCGTCAGTGGAGCCCGGGCTGGCCGCATTGTCAGTGAGGCTACCATCCACCCATCGGGCCTAATGAATCCACAGGATTAGAAACCAGATTGGCAGCCACAGCTCATGGAGGAAAGGACGGCACACGCCCCAATCTCTCACCCCTCGTGGAGCAAGCACAAGGAAAGAGGGCAAGGGGAGAGGTCAGGCCGAGACCTCTTAGCCCCAGGTTGCTGAAGCAGCTCTGCCCAAGTTGAGCTGTGGTAAAGGCCAGGAGCTTTGAAATGACAGGAGACTGCAATTTTAATAACCCGATTAGACCAAAGAATCCTGCATCACAATGAATTTAACAGAGTCGACTGGGATTCACTCCCTCCTGGTTCCTTCATGTGTGTGAGGTGGGGAAAAATAAAACTGTTCCAGGTGTGCACATCACTGACATGATCTTGCTCCTCAAACCAGTTAGTGAGCCCAGAAGAACGTGGGGACAAGCACACGGATAAATCCCTTGTCATCAGCTCAACATCCAATATACTGACAGTCATTAGGGACCAAATACCAGATACCAGAGTGTTCAGAACTGCATGCAAGCAAGTGTGAACTGAGGGGCACCTGTGAGAAAAGAGCAGGGCTAATTCAGAATGTGGACTTGCATCAAACCCTTTCTGGTTACTCAAAACGCTCTCTCTATTTCTTCCTACTTCTGCTGGTTTTATGAATACTTGCAGACCTCAGTTTCAAGTGAGGAAAAGTGTTACTGTAGGTCTAGGTAGTGACACAGTGACACAGATCCCCTTCCAGCCACTGACAGCCAGCAATTTCCGTGTCTCCACCAATCCTCTACGTAGTGGGCAAGGCCCACTTTGAAGGCAATTTAGTAAACTGAGACTGCCTTTTTGATGTTGCTATATCCAGATCTACTAATGACTTTAGTGGTTCTCCTAAGCTATTTTTAATTAATGGTTTATCTCACCGTGCCCCGCCAAAGATGTGGATAAACAAAAGTAAATACGCAGAGGTTTGAAAAACAAATCAGGTTGGGATGAGGAACTGTGCATTTACTTCTGCACATTTTCAACTGCAAGTGACACTGTATTTCCTTAGAGTGGAATCTGACAGCTTATCACCTCTCTGAGTTCCCGTGTATCTCTTTTATCTCTAATGATACTGCTAACGAGGGGCTTATTTGCACTTACTGCACATTATGACAAACACATCTCTCCACTGACATTTAGGTGACTGCAGACAAATGGAGCGATAAAAAGCTTCAATTGCACAGCACCTCATTGCTAAGGGTAATTTGTACTTTATTAGGCAGAGATGAAATTGTGATGAAGAGGATACCACAATTTGTTAGGTTTCAAACTTGGGGAAAGTCTCAAGGAAATAGCTAAGAAATAAAGATTCTTTGAGTCAACGTAGAAAGTATTTATTGAACATCTACCATATGCACAATGCTAGTCAAGACATCGAAAAAAATCAGGCAGAATTTTAAGCACAGACTCCACCCTTCAGGAAGAGATATTTGTGGAAGAAAAGCATCCACACAAAAAAACCATCAAAAGTGAAAAAACAGGATACAGGGATATATGTAAGGTATATATTATGTAAACACATTACACACACACATATTTAATGCTAAATTGAGAATTGTCAAAATGAAAAAAATCAATTCAGTTTACTTGGTCTCATACCTGTAATATCAAATAAAATGTTAAAAAGTGACATCTAATAAATTATTATTGCAGCTGCCTTCTTGAAGTGTTCTTGAATACTCAGTTACAATCAGTTTATCCTTTTGTGCTTTACACTTGGAATGTACTTCTGTCCTCGCCCAACCAGCCTAAGACTTTCAGGAGTAAACCCGATAATCTGACAAAGTTAAGTTTATTGACCCATTACTATGAGGGAGACGGCACACGGAGGAAATGTGAAAATTACACGATTTGGGGGAAAAGTGAAATTGAAATAAATCAGTATTTTGATAGCCTCAGAGCAAAGCAGGGCTGTGTATAAAGGGCCGAGCATCAGGTCTGGAGTGGGAAGTGGACCTAGCGTCCTGTATCTTTGGAAACTACAAAGTTCAGATAGACATGGAATGTTGCATCCCCAACCCCCTTATCTCAGGCTCTGCACCTCGTCTGGAAATTGAGGCCACTTCTCTGAGTCAAAATAAATTCTGTAAAAGTAGGATATTTCATTCTTATTGATATAATTTTAAACAGCAAAATTCCTGAGAGTCTGTGATTTTAGAGACAAAGTTTCTCAGTGAGTAAGAAAGCAGTAGTCACTAGAAGGGAGTTGTTATGACACGTTATAGCTGCAGCATGTCCTTGGGAGAAATATTGTTTCCTGTTAAGCCTGCAGCTGGCTTTATCTATGTCTGATGGAGGGCAAGACAGATTTATATTTTCTCAGTCTGAACTAATTTTTACTTTCTCACCTCCATTACAACCAATACACACACTGCCCTGTGTTCTGGTGAGTCAGGTTCAGGGCTGTCTCCAAGCCAGGCTATAAATACAGTGCTCTGTAGCCCCACCGAGGGTCTAGCACAGTGTGTCCTATGTGGTGGACGCTTGAATATATTTTTTGGACTGAATTTGATTACAAAAAAATAGCAATATTTCAAGTTCATTAAAGAGGGTGCATCAGGTCTAAGCAAAATAAGATTAGGCCAAGTGGCAGGTTAGGGAGCTCTTCTACAACAAAAAGATCCCCCACCTGCAAAACTGGAGGCTAGCCATTCTTCCTCAGCTGGAAGAAACATTATTTTAACAGGATTTCAATAGGAATCCATTACAGCAAAGTTGCCCCTACGAAGGGAACTTTCAAAGGAAATAGGCAGCTATGCACACGGGTTAGCCTTCTATGTAAATCCTGCTTACGTGAACAATATGATACTTTCAAACCTGCATCTTTCAGATTTTGCTCTTTTCATGAATGGTGACAGTAATCAGTCTTGCTGTCTTATCCCACCCTACACATACAGTAATTGCTTAAAAAGGCACAGCCTATCAAGTCTTTATTGCTCAAATAATGTACGTTCAATTATCTCAGCTCAAATATGTCATCATTAAACAATCACACCCATTATAGAGAACATAACAAAACCATTTGGAGTGGAAAACTGTTCTTAACCTCACAGTACCCCTTAAGTAAAGGGTTTTTGTGTCGTAGGAACACTTTCCACTGCATCTCATCATGAGATTTTAACAATTGGAAGGAGTTGTTTGTAAACTGGCCTGGTGGGTGTAAACCAGAGAACAGACAGTACAAAAAACTGTTGTTCACAAGACCTAAAGACACAACTCTAGAATTTCTCTATGCATTTAATTCTAGGGTAAACTTACTACGATTTGGTGAACACAAGACTTCCCAGATGACAGAGTAGTTTTGCTTTGCACCAAATTGCAAGCAAGAGTTCATCAGTCAACATTTAGATTACTAAATAAAAACTAAATTTAATTACTAAATGAAAACCATTCTTAAAGAACATTCCTTACCGGGTATTCTACCATGCCCTATTGATCAGCCACAACTAGGGGAACTGCCCTCATCTCAGGGCAGACACATAAGACACACGTTCAGACGCAGCAGTGATGACAAATGTCAGCAATAACTCTCTGTATAAAAGATTACTTTGTTTTCATTCAATGTGGAACCCCCTCCTGAGACCAGCAGCAACATGATACATGTATTACTACAGTCATGTCTTGGAGCTAGGGGTCTCCTGCCTGGTGTAATTTGAAAGCTCCCTCACTCCCAAGTATCTCAAGGCTACCTAAAATACTTATGCACTGTCAAAACAATATGTGGACATTTACTCTATTTTTCAAAATATTTGTACTTAATCTCAGGCAGCTTTGATCTCAATCTTAAGTGCCATCTCCCAAACTCACAATAGCCTTGGAGAATGGGGCAGGGGGGAGATATTAAGAGTTAGGCTTGTGCTATCTGGTCCATTTTGCAGGTTTTATGAGGATGCTCTAGGAAAATATAACAGCACACAGAGAAAAGAAATATGCTTGCTTGTTTGATAAAGTATAACTTCAGTTCATTTCTTTGCTACTTAGGCTAAAATGGTCCACATCCACTGACATAAGGAACTTTTTAATCACTTCCTCTTGCTATTGTTGCTCATTTCTGCGACTCTAATGGGCCCAAGCAGGAAAGCTGCTTGGGAATGGGAAATGATCTAGCCAAGAACGCAGGTGACCCAGAGCACACAATGCCCAGGGCTCAGAACACTATAAATTCTCAGTTCTTGGTATAATTGTATGACTTTGATCAGTTAAAAAAAAAAGTTACTGAGATTTTCTTTAGGAAATAACTAACCAATTTAAATTATTAAATATTATTAGAGCATAGAACAGAGGAGGGTATATCCTGAGGAAATATATTCTGGAATATAAAGCCAAAGTCACAATCCACTCACATGCTAAAGCTCAAGTATTTTCGGGATCAGGATGCCTATGGTTAGTTCTAAAATAGTAAGAGCAACTTGCTAAACCAATCACCTAAGGCTCAGTGTGATACCCGTAAAACACACCACTCATGGAGTTCCAGATCACATGTTGCAAAACGGAAATAGTTTCTGAACTTTTTTCTGGGTAAGAAATCTTCATTTACACTATATATATTAACAATAGGAAAATGTGGGACATGAGTTTATGGGAGCCTCAAATCTGCATGATGAATTCAAGGCAATCATCATCTTTGTAAATTAAGGGAAGGAAATCAGTCTTACATTTCCTTGTTGACTTTGCAATTAACTTTGCATCTTTTTAACAACCTATGTCACTAAAGAGAAATCATACAAAGTCTAACCTTAAAGAAACATGGGTAACACTAGCAAGTTCCGTAAAAACTGAACTTCAAGGATGGAAAAAAGTTTAGAATGTCACCCAATCCATTACCTTTTCTGGCTTTCCTTAATACAACAATATAAACGATTCTGATATTGAAATTTTAATATATTTTGCTGTGGCTTGGACATCCTTTTCAAGTTCCAGGAGGCAAAAACCACATCTGCTTTGCTCACTACTCTATACCCAGCACCTTGAACAGTGTTTAGCATACAGAATGTTCCAAATCATTACTGCTGAAGAAACAAATCCCACTATGAATTACTGCCACAGCCTAAGAAACATCTTTGTTTTTACTGAAGTCATGGGTGTATTGCTGAAAATGACATCCTTTATTTAAATGGGAAAATGAAATGTTTTATTCCATAACCCAAATCCAATTTGTTTTTGATAGCAGCAAATCTAAGTAAAATATATTCATTTATGGACGAGGGGAGAAGAGAGAGACATCTAGTGGACGGATTGAAGGACTAAACTCAAAAGCCGCCTCTGCCACTCCTTCCATCTCTTGCCAAATGTCTTTGGAAAACGCATTTGTCTTTTTTGTGAAATAGGTCAAAAGCAAATAGTTACTTCCATTTCAAGATCAGAATGCTAATGACTGAATGAAAAGTTGTCTACTTGGGGTTTAAGAAGTCATTCCCTTCTCCTTGAGAGAAAAAAAAAAAGAGTACTTAAAACCACTTCATTCATGCTTCCAGTGTCCTAAGGAATAATGCCAGAGTTGCAACTTTCCATTTTATAAAGGTGAAGAAACAGCAATAGGTAGGAAAAGCTAGTACCGCTCAGATCAAATAACCATATTTCTTTTGAGATTTATCAGTGGCAGGCATATCCACAGACATAAAACTCAAATGTAATCTGAATGTGACATTATTAGCAAACCTTTGATCTTGGGGTTATTAAAATACACATATATACATACATATAAGGGCTAAACCACTTTTTCGCTGGACAATCCTGAAAGGGATGAATTTTTAAAAGACAGCTAAGAATTGTTTCATAACATTTTCACAAACTTCACTTTTTTTCGTAGCCTGAAAATGCTTTCCCAGTCTTTAAAAGCAGTTGAGGCACTTTCTAATTCACATAAACCCAGTTACGTCACTGGCAAGTTTAACTTTCATTATTAGTAAGATCTGAAATGAGGTACACAAATTTAGCACCAGTTTGGAGATACATGACAAAAATGGGCAAGAGCTCACATCTACCGCTTGGCCTAGATCAGGACAGTTTAAAGTTCCAACGGTTGTTCTGTATACAGTGTCCTTTTTTCCTTCTTTCTTTCTTAAGAGATCATTGCCTCATAATGTCCAATTCAGTCCCAAATAGACTCACTGAGTTTTAGGCTCCTGCTATTAGCTCAATACTTGAGCCTGGTAACTGTGAGCATCATGCATAATTTGGTAGACTTACTTAGATCATCTGACACCTCCCTCTCGTCAAGCAGCATCTAGCCCAATAATGTTCTTATCAGCTGTCCCAACAGAATGGGTCAGAGGGGCTAAGCAATGTTGCCAAAGAAATTTTGAAAAAAATATTCAATAAGCCATATGCTATTCAGTATAAATAAAACATAAAAAGAATCATTACCAGTAAGTTCCTTTTCTGCCACTACTTATGTTGCCTTTGCCAAGTCACTTAAGATATGTGTGTTCCCTCATCTGTAAAATGTGAGTTGGACTAGACCAAACTCTGCAAATTCCACAATGCTACAGATATCAACTGTGTGCGTGTATGATTTCAAACTGCATCAATTTTAAGTTTTTCAGTCAATGTTTGAGGATGGCAGATATCCTCCAATCTTATTCTCCACTCCTCTAACTTGCTTATAACTACATGCTCACCGCCCCCCGCTTCAATTACTAATTGTTACTCTAGCTGTTTCTTCCCTATCTAAAACATCTTCCTCACTTACTCTCCATCTACCAAACTCTTATTCATCTTTCAAGGTCTTGGGAAAGAGAAATCAGTCTATTCCAGTAGAAACTGCCCTGTAAAGTACTTTAGTACATCTCATAAATGTACATGATATCCCAACTAAGCATTATGGCACCAAAAACCAAGTCTCAGAATTTCACTGAGATTTTCCACTGCCCAAT
Source organism: Ceratotherium simum simum (assembly GCF_057802395.1). Classification (NCBI taxonomy): domain Eukaryota; kingdom Metazoa; phylum Chordata; class Mammalia; order Perissodactyla; family Rhinocerotidae; genus Ceratotherium; species Ceratotherium simum. Next base: position 16,073,941 of record NC_141908.1, read on the forward strand.
CCTCTGAACAGTGGATTCTTAAGAATTTGTTTGGGAAAGATAGCATGTACTTCCAATAAGAGAAAGGTTGTATGGTTCCAACACCGATATCAACTTTCTAATAAACCTCTGACTAAGATTAACAATCTACTGAACCATTGAATCCTACTCACTGAAAATGGAGGAAATTTTGAATTAAGTCATCTCTAAATTAATTGGTTTAAAATGGGATTTGGACAAGAGAGAATCAAAATTGATCGACAAAAACCAGAGCTAGAAATCAGTAGTGTTTCTACTGTTGATGTTGAATGTTACAAAACATTTCAGGACATTTCAGGCAGCACTGTACAATGCCCTGCATTAGAACACACTATCATTTACACCACGGAGATTTCACAATGATCAAAGATCCAGTTAAAGAACTACTGAAGACCTACTTCAGAAAATTTATGATCACTTAATAAATCTCCTACTGTCTTATGCAGAATGTCAGTTTTATTTTTAAGGTAAAAACTAGTCGAATAGAAAAATTTAATAATTCAGGTTGACTTTTTTAATACATGTGGATATTTTTAAAGGAACAAAAGTTGTATACTCAAGTAATTCATTTAATTTCAAAATGAAAAATGGATTTTATTCACTCATTCATTCATCCATCAAACACATTTACTGAACCACTACTATGTGCCAGGCAATATGTAAGGCACTAGAAATACCAAATGAATAAGACACATCCTACTGTGGAATTACTTTCTTCAACTATTGTTGGATATAACATTTATCATGATTTTAAGTACGAATTTCAGGTGCACACAAGACTAACTTTAAGCCATAGCCACACTATTTTATAGATTTCACCTTACCCAGCTGAGTTTTTTTACTCAAAATCACCACCACCACCACTATCTTTATGAAGAGAAATTCTAAGCTTTGTAAGACGTCTCTCAAATCTCTGGGCAAAATATTCCTCACTCCTCTGACAGTGTCTTTACTATTACTCTAGCCTATAAGCTCAGATCAGAATGTTTTATTCATCTTCACGCACAGTGATTGAACCACAGTACGAAGTCAAGAGAGGCCTCTGGGATTGGAAGACCAAAACTTGATGCAGTATATAGGTAACATAAACAAGCTGTAGTGTTTGAATAAAAGTGAAACTACTTTGACTCAGTATCTTAGTTTTAATGTAATGTATAAAAGTCACCAAAAGTGACGGAACACTGAAAAACAGTAAAGAATAATCATTTGCTAAATTAAAATAATAGAACAATATTTTCATAATTTTTAATTTTCTAATTTTCTTCTATCAAGTTATTTTTAAGTTGCCATTTTTTCTAAATCACTCATTTCTATTTTTGTTCCTTTTTTACTGCTCCTATGACCACTGGAGCAATGTTAATACAATTCTGAATTCAAATAGGTATTATTTACTCTCAGCTCCCAAGTTCCAAATGCATCAGTTAAACTGGGTTATAGCATGGAGGACACCAAAGACGACGACAGATTTTAATTTATTTTTGTTAAGACCAAGCAAGTTATAATGAAAGTTCTGCTATGCTGAAAAACAAATTATGTGGAAAAAGGATGAACATTTATACAGTATTGAAGAGTTATCAACAATGAGTAGCAGAAATCCTTTTGCACTGAAGTATAAAAAGATTCAAGACCCTTCAGCAGATGTAAAAATTATTGCTTAAGTTCAACTCAGCTGTGGTATGGACCGAATTACAAAAACCAAGTACTTATTTTCAGGATTTGCTGTGAAAGTTCCCCACAGCTTCTCGATAACAACTCTATCCTTGGTCAACCGTATAGACGAAGTGCTATTATAAGGAGATACGTTCTAAGACACAGGATTCCAATCTGAGTGGGAGAATGTTTCACTCCCAGAGTTTGCACATATTTTGGTTTGTGTATATTTTAGCTAATATGTTTAGTGCCCATTAACCTAAGTTGGGAATCTGGGTGCTGACAGTTAAAGACACTACAGAGGGCTCTCTGAGGCACTCATGCCTGGTGATTATGAAATACAAGAGATCAGGGAGTAGGGGGTCACAGTAGCCAAAGTTGGGCTGGTACAGAAATACACTGGACTTCACTACTGACAGATTAGTCCAGTACTTAGAGAAACAACAACACTCCTTACAATGGTACAAATCAACTTTTACACTACAAATAATTTCCTCAATAATGTTACAAGTACTCTGGTACTACTCTTTAGGGTTATGTGAGAGAAGAAAGTTTCTATTTTTATAGCTATATTCTTTAGGACTTCTCTGTAGAAATTAAGTAAAGAATAAAGAACATAATATAGCCTATTATCCCTATAGTTCAGATTATTATTTCTGAAGATATTTCTAGAAATAACTGCAAGAACAATTATTACAATCTGTTAACGTAGCTTTGAAAACAAACCAAAAAATTGTATTGGGAGACCTGAATAGATAACTGCCTTATCTCATATCAGAAAAGAAGATAGATCAGAAGAGGGTGATCATTTGCAGTATATGTCATTTAATGCCATCAATTACTTGAAAACTTACTAAAGAGTAGGCATCAAGTTAGATAACCATCATCTATTTTATTTCTGCCCATTAATATTTCCCAGTTGATCAAAGCCCTGCCTATTAAAAAGGAGACATGAGATAACATCTTTACTACCACAAATGAATCAATTGAAAGAGCTAGGTTATAGTCTCACAACATATAAAAATTGCACTGTTAATCCACATAACACCGTTATAAGTTGAATTATATATAAGGTCCAGAAAGTTCAAAGAATTTTTCCAAGATTATACAAATATATTTTCCATATTTTAACAATAATAACAAAAAAATCAAAGTTGAAGGAGTCATATCATCCATTTGTAGAACCAGAATAAAAATTTCAATCACTGGCCTCAATTTGGTGATTTTTCAGTATACTATGCTCAGGCAGCCTGACATCAAATCAGTGTTACAGATTTTGATTCCCCTTGGCCATCCTCTACCGATATACAACCAAAAGTGCTATAAATTGAAGAAATGATATACAATGACAGGAAAGATGTAAAGAAATAAGGGCACTGTTTCTATCATATTATTGCTCACTCTTAGAAAAGCAGAGCAAAAGGGGTATCAGAAAACCCACAGAAAAGGTTGGAGACTTCTTGCTTCCCCAAACAAGCATGAGCTTAAAGGAAAATTTTTGACTTTCACATTTTCATATCAAACAGTTGAGAACATCTTTCCATAAGTATCATGAGACTGTAATCTGCAGCTTTTTAAACATGTCTTTCAAGCTTATTTGTTTACTACTCAACTATCCTGGGTGGAAAAGACGTATTTATAACAATGCTAATAATACTTAATTGGGCCAGGAGGATGAAATCTTTAACGCTTATCAATTTAGCTCTGTATCAAAAGATCTTTGAAAAAACAAAGTGCAGAACAGCATATATAGTAACCTCCTATTTGTGTAAAATAAGGGAGGCATATTCATTTCTATATGCACAGAAAATTACAAGGACACATAAGACATTTCTAACAGTGTAATGAGAAAATGAGACAGGCTAGGGTGAGAAAGAAACCTACTTTCACTATCTACTCTTTGGTACTGTTTTAATAGTTTCTTTACAATGTTCATGAAATACTTTTTCAAGTAAAAAAAGATCTTTGATACTGAGACTACTACTACCATAGGACATACAATTTGTTCTTTACTCCCACAAAGAAATAAGATTCACACAAATGATTAATATAATTTTAAATATCCAGATTCATTCTAAATAAAAACTAAAGTTTACTCCCCATTCTACCTTTACATTAAAAAAAAACAAAAACAGTTTAAATGTTCTTTAACTTTTAGATAGAGGTATACTAATCCTATGTGTTATTTTCATGGATAATGAAGTTTAAGTGTTCACTGGTATTATTGCCTAAGTTCTGAAAAACCAATAAAATATCTCCCATTTTAGTCTTCTACAAACTGGCAACATTACAAGTTCACAAGAGATTTTCTACCATACACATTATAGACATTTCAATGAATCCCCCATTCTACTAGAAATAGAAATCATATAAAATACATAAACACAAAGAATGACACTGCTTCTAAAATTAAAAAAAACATTAGAAAAGGTAATTCAGTTTTAATTTATTTTTATCACTTTTTCTTCATGATCCAGATATTTTAAAATGCAAAGAAAATTAACTTTCCATGATATGTCAGGGACCGGCACTAAAAAAATTTCCAGACTGCAAATGAGTTATACAAATGAAAATATCAGTTGGATATCCAGTTATCAAAATGAAAGCACTCAACATATTAAAAGTTCACAACTATTTGTTTAGAGCACATAAAAAAGTCAGCTTGCTAACCAACTGTTGTGATTTTAAAGAACTATTGCAGAGGTTTGAAGAAAATAGATTTATTAGTTAACTTATAAAGAGATTAAAGAGCTTGAAACAAGTCTTAAAAAGAAATTTGTGCCTTTATTAGAATGGTGTTAGGCTTTAAATATACCAATTTTGGTAATCAAATTATTCATTTTTAATAAGAAATGACACTACAGAACTGCAATACTGCTCCAACAGTCTTGTCTTTACTTTTCCTTTAAAGCGAGAAACAGAATGCAAGTAATCAGAAAGCACTAAGCAGGCATCAGTTAATCCAAGATACTAGCTTCTTAGTCCCAAAAGCACTTGCAAAGAAGATCATTGGGGGGGTACGGGGGATAGAAGCAATTCGTAACAACTGGAATCCCATGAGTGTGTGTGTATGCCAAGTCTCATGAGGCTATTTTTTGAATTTATCCTTTACTTGGTCACTTTTTTATCCTCAAATACTAGTTTTTCTTTGACTTTTTTCCTCAAAGTATAAAAAGTATGAAATATAAACAAGCTCTTGCACTGCACACTTAGAAGTGTACAATTCAAGCATTATAGAGCTATCTACATACCGATAAATCCCATCAAATCTTGGATAATTCAACAATATACAAAATATCAGGGCACAGAAAGAACTAAAACCCACTTCTTTTTGTTACATATAAGTTTCAAATATTTAATCTAAAAAAAAAAAACCACTTAAATCATTTTGGCTCTCCTCTACATTCGCATGTTGATATACTTATTAAAATATTCCTGTATAATTATGTTTGGTCTTATTATTTCAAGTCAGGTTTAAAACTTCAAAACCAGCCATCCAGACAAAACAGGTAATCAGAAAGATTATTTCTTCCCCACCTCCCTAACCCCAATAACTATGAAGTCAATTTTACGACATAACTCCAAACACTGGATTGTGACGACAAATGCTAGGTCCAATTTCTTCATAATCCTTTTTGGTGTGGCATACTTGGTAGAACTCAGGCTGAAAATAAAAAACATTTTTATAAAGGTCAAAAATCTACTGCTTTTTGATATGCTTTAAAATAAATTTGTTAAACCTAAAATGTTTATTATTAGTCCATCCATGGTACTTGAACAAAGCTTAGAGGTTCTAGCAACGACGACGTAAAATCAGTTATAAATCTGTATCAGAAAGGAAAAGGAGCATTTAACTCATGTCCCTTCATCTCCCTCCTCAACATCTGTTTCTCTGAGGATTTTGAAATTTCGACAAATGGAAGGTTGATTCTCAAATGCCCAGACTATTCTACTGAGGTTTTCCCACATCATACACTGAAACAATGATCTAAAGCAGCAGCATTAATCTAATGTACAGATAAACTACACTTAGTCATGCTACAGAAACTTCTAGATCAACTTGCTTTCCTCACTCAGGTTCTGGGATAGACAGACTATTTCATGCTCTCTCTCATCTCATTTCTCAAAGGGCAAAGTTACAAACTCAACTAGGTTATATGGCACAACTGAAGATGACTAAAATTAAGGAATAAAATAACTTCTACCTTTTATTTTTAAAGGGTTTTAAATTCAAGCTTGTATAGTTTACAATAATTCAGATAAAAGCTCCTTCATTTTATTCAATATTCTGTGCACTACAGGATAAAGCACCAATATTCAGTAGGCTAATGATGTTATTATAATATCTTTTAAAGGGGCTTTAAGATGTTTTGGTTTGGGGAGAGGGCTTAAAAAAATTCCCTCTACTCAGTTTAGAACATTATACTTCCTGTGCAATGAAATGTAACTCTTACGTTAATGCTTTTAAATATTCACACAAAAAAACCAACGACCTTCTGATATCTGTATTACCACAGGGTTAAAAGAATTCTCCCTACAGATAAATTTAAAAGCTCTAAATTTAGCTCACTAAAAAAACATCTAGCAAGCAAAGAGAAATACGAACATTAAATCTAAATGACTTCCATTTTTTAAAATACTATGTACATATGTATCCAATTTTAAAACTTTCCAATGCAATATTTAGATAAAATTTAAAGAAATTTCCCTTGTTCTTCTAAATTGTACAAGTACTGACAGATTCTTACATCTAAAAAAAAAAAAACAAATTTTAAAAGTAAGCTTCATCTCACTTACCGTGGAAGCCAGCATTGATCCTCCAAACCAAACTGCATATCGCTGCATATGGTGTGTAATGACTTGTACATCAATAGGTTTTGGCTAAAAGACACAGTAAGATCAGTTCAATAGTAAATTCAAATATCAATTTCTGTATCATTTAATCTTAATTGTACACACACAAAAAACATAAGGTTTCACATATTCAAAAATAAATAAAACTTTAATTTAAAAGAGGCAGGAAGCGCACAGGCAAAACAGAATACAAAAGAAACAAATTAAGCCAATTTTGTTTTTTTTTAAAACATAACCACACTGAAGTGGGGGAAGGGAGTAACCCATGTAACTAATGAACACAGTATTATGACTATGCCCTCAGGCTTAAGATAAAAACTAAGCAAATACTCAACAGTAGTTAGTAGGTTTATTTCTCACGGTGGTATGGATTAACAATTCCGAAACTACTATATACATATTCCAGGATTGAGCAAAAACATAAATATACTGTAGATAATGGAAGGCAGGTTTCTTACTGTCAGAGGGTTTCCCACTGTCATTATAAATATGGAAAGGTAGAAGGCTAGGACTGGCAGTATCAGTATGAATTCATAGTTTTTAATTTATATAGAGAACTAGACATAGATGTGTGTGTGTGCATGTGCCAAGAAGGCCTAGAAGCAGTGACCTCCCAGTAGCAATGAATATACCCAATGTCTAAAACTTAGTTCCTTAATAGAATTCTCCCTAAAAACAACAAGGTGCTTTAAAAAAAAATGCCGATTCCAAGACTGGAGAAAGTGCAAGATGAGACTGGAATATCTTGCTGTGCCAGAAAGCAAGGAAGTGCTTGAAGAATAATGGGGCCACGTCAAAAGGATAAAAGCCACCATGCATGGCTCCCACCCGCCAAATGTGAAAAAATCTGAGCATCAAAATTAATAATATTAACAGTATTAACGATATATTGATATTATATCACAATGATATTGACAATATAGCTTAAAGAATAAATGAGAAATCGAGAGCTCATACAGATATTACTGAATGAATGAAAGAATGAAGGAGAAGGGAAAACTCTTCCTTACAGTAAACTAAGAATAAAAAACATAGAAGAAATGATGAAATTTGCAAAATACCACTTGGCAACTACCACAGTAACGACTATTTTAGGAAAGAAAAATGGATGTTAAAACCAGTGGATGAAAGTTTGATGAGAAACAGGATAGTTACATAGTCTGAAAGTATCTCCCCATAAGGTTCTTATTAAATATAAAGGAAAAAATGGTAACTTTTATAGTAGAGAACCCTGGCAGACACAACTTTAACCAAATGATCAAAGTTAACATATGGGACAAATCATATCATCTGTCTGGTGATACAATGCACTAAAAAGGAGACAGAACATCACTTTTGTCATATTACTGCCAAAAGTGAATAAACTGAACCTAATCATGAGGAAACACCAGACAACCCTAAATTGAGAAACATTCTGAAAAATAAATGGGCTTTACGCTTCAAAAAACGTTAAGGTTATAAAAGACAAAAGAGACTCATGACTTGATCCAGACTGAAGGGACAGGATAACTAATTTAAACATGTGATCCTAGATTGGATCCCAGACCAGAAAAAATATGTATTTTCTTTCCTTTTGCTATAAAGGACAATAATGGGAGAACAAGTGAAATCTGAATCAGGTCTATAACTAAATAATATATTTTATCAATGCTAATTTCGTGATTTTGATAATTTTAATGACCTGTTTTCAGGAAAGACACACTAAAACATTTAGGGGTAATGGGCCATCATATTTGCAACTTAGTCTCAAATAGTTCAGAAATAATGTTTGCATGTGTACGTTATGTGTACATATTTGTGTATATATTTACAGAAATAGAATAATAAAGCAAATACGATAAGTGCTAACATTTGGGGAATCCTGGTGAATGATACACAGCAATTCCTTCTATGAGGTTTTGCAACTTTTCTTTTTTTTTTTTGTGAGGAAGATCAGCCCTGTGCTACCATCTGCCAATCCTCCTCTTTTTGCTGAGGAAGACTGGCCCTGGGCTAACATCCATGCACATCTTCCTCCACTTTATATGGGACGCTGCCACAGCATGGCTTGCCAAGCAGTGCATCGGTGCATGCCCGGGATCCGAACCGGCAAACCCCGGGCCGCCACAGCGGAGCGCGCGCACTTTACCGTTTGTGCCACTGGGCCAGCCCCGCAACTTTTCTGAAGAATGAAATTATTTCAAAATAAAAAGTTCAAAAACTTACATGTCATAAAAAGATATGGCTTATTTTTTTGTTAAAAAAAGCTATTTGGTTGCTATTAAAAATTACAAATTGAAAGAGAAGCAGCCAGATTTAGATAGATATATAAAGACATTATGATGATTTATAAAAATGACTATCGAGTAAAATAAAAGGGAAGTAGGCAGAGTCCTCCAGTATACAGGGTTTTTTGTACATTGTTAGATATGTCAGTACAGTGCTGACATCACTGGGGGAAAAAAATCCTTCGTTTCTCATTTAGAAACGTACAGGAAGCTTAAAAATACGTTAAAACATTTTTACTTTATTGAACCACTATACTCAAAAACAGCATTTCTTTTTTCATTTTATGAATCTGTAATGAGTCATTACAAAGTAACCAACTACTTAAACATACTTTTTATTGCACTTCATGGGATAGGTTTAAGACAATCAAAATTTAGGGGCCAAAAACAGTCAGCAGTCATCCAATTTCTTAACGAGCAAACCCCAGAGTGCTGTATTTTACTTTTAAATAATTTTGAATGACTGTGATAGCCTCTGATGGAGCCCTCATTCTTGGTAATTTTCCGAGTTGAATAAAATGTGTTTGATTTAGCAATGTATCCTCTGAATCAATGTTTTGCTTCAATATTCTACATTTAACAAGGATAAAACATAAAATTTACTGGAAATTTGTCTCATAAATATAAAGCAGACATCTGAGAATTTAAAATTAATTTTGATTTTTTGACAGCAAGCCCAAAAGTCCAGGACACATAATAAAAAGGTTATTTTGCTGAACCACCAATTTGATTTCACACTATGAGGCTGCTATGTGGGAAGCTAGAGTCAGTCTGTGAAAGCAGGCTTGACCACCCAACATCAACATATCTCTCTCAACTCTGCTTTATTGTCTTTCTACAGGGGTATTTAAAATGTTGTGGATCCATAAAGAATATTATCCCTGGAATATGAAAGGAATCTACTAAATATAAGTTATCTGTGTAGAGAAATATCAAAAAAATCTTTCTCACAGCTGTAACTAAGGATGTTTTCCAGAAATATAGTTAATATCCGAGAGGAATCAAATGACCAAGAATATCACGGACATAAATTTATAATCTTAACCACTTTCCATGAGAATAGCTGATAGGTTCCTCTTATCTTCCTAAATAAGAGCAAAAGTTGGCAGACATTTCCCATCCCCATTACAATAATCAAAGCACCTTCAACTTTCCCACCAATAATTGAGAAAACCAACCTTTAATCTACCACCACTCAATTCCTCACTTAATTTCAGCCTGGCATCTACAGTTCTTTTCAAATCTCTTTGCAAGCGACGTCCGAAGTCCCTGAACATGGTTGAGCCTCCAGAGAGCACAATATTCTGTATTAAAGGAGAAAAATAAATAAATAAGCATGACCTTTATTTAAAGAGAAAGAAGAAAAATTTTAAAGATAAAAGAAACATTATATCCTCATGAAGAGAGGTGTTTTTAAATTTAATATTCAACAATAAAAAGAAAATTTAAAAGTAGGACCTTGAATAACAATTTTGCTGTAAAAACTGACCTTGTAGAGAGGACGTCTGACGTCAATAGGACAATTCTGAATTACTTCATCTACAACTTCTGAGATAGGCTGAGTAAAGTCTGGATTAGCAAACTGAAAAGTAAAGTTGGATATATGATAGAGATTAGATCACTACTGACTTAAACACCACAATAAAAAATTTAAAAAGTTTTCAGTTCAAAAACAAAAGGACTTTTAGAAATCATATATTCTGGTCTCTGATTCAAATTGAAGACACTGAAATCAGTGACTTCAGAAGAAATTAAAATGATGATATGTACCATTTTATAACCATCAGAATAGCAAAAATGTAAACCACATGTATACCATGAGCTGGCAAAAATCTTGGTAAACTGGAACTCTTTACACTGCTGAGAATATACATTGATGTAACCACGTTGGAGAACGATTTGGCAATATCTAATAAAATTGAAAATGTACACACTATTAAACTCCACTTCTTAGAACAAACCCCAAAGGAACTCCCACACCCCTATGCTGTTACATATACGCATATTCACTGCAGCTTTGTTTATAAGAGCAAAAGCAACCCATAAGTCCATCAATAGAGTGTGAAATACATAAAATGTTGTAGAGTCAATCCTCCTTATTCACAGATTTGGTATTTGCAAATTTTCCTACTCCTTAAAATTTATTTGTAAGCCTAAAATCAACACCCGTGGTGCTTTCACAGTCATTCATAGGTGTGTACATGCGCAGAGCTGTGCAAGTTTGAGTTGGCTGACTTGCACATTCATAGCTGAGGTCAAACAAGGCAGTGCTCTGCCTTCTCATTTCAGCTTTCATACTATAAATGTCCTTTTCACAATCTATTTAGTGCCACAGTTTTCATATTTTGTGGGTGATTTTGCTGTTTAAAATGGCACCCAAACATAGAGCTGAAGTGCTGTCTACTGTTCCTAAACACAAGAAGGCTATGATGTGCCTTACAGGAAAAATACATGTGTTGGATAAGCTTTATTCAGGCATGACTTATTGTGCTGTTGGCCATGAGTTCAATGTTAATGAATCAACAATATATATCAAATAATGTGTCTTTAAACAGAAACACATATAAAACATGGTTATGTATTTACAGGTAAACAAAAATGTTGTTACCCGAGGTTCCTGGGAACCTAACCCTGTATTTCCCCTAGGAGCAATGGTTCAGTAGTCAATAATTCAGTGTTCACAGCAACTTTACAAGAATACCTACTGTGAATAACAAGAATGAGCTGTATATTCACATGATGATATACCATAGTCAAAATAAACTATTTTCAAATAATTGACACTCAAAAGCATTTTAAAAGAATTTTAAATGGATTGGTGGTTTACCAGAGGGGCAGGGGGAAGGAGGAGGGCAAAAGGGCTGATTCGGCACATGTGTGTGGTGATGGATTGTAATTAGTATTTGGGTGGTGAAAGTGATGTAATCTATGCAGAAATAGAAGTATAATGAGGTACACCTGAAATTTATACAATGTTATAAACCAATGTTACTGCAATAAACAAAACAAATAAAGAAATAGAGAAAAATAAATAAAAGAATTTTAAAAATTCATTTTTAAAAGAGCTAACTTCAGAGAAACTTGAATGATTCCATATATGTAAATCTTTTAAAAATATGTGTTTTTATGGATACACATACATTTAAAAACATGGACTGAATATACACTAAATTCATGACAGTGATTACTTCAGAAGGAAGAAGAAAGGATGAAAAGGAAGGAGAGAAAGGAAAGGGTCTGGGGAAGGTACTCTTTCTGTAATATTTTATTTGTTAAAAAAAATCTCAATACAAGAAATGTTAAAATATTAGTATGTGTTTATTTGGGGTAGTAGGTACATGTGTATTATACAACATACTTTCAAGAATTTTAACAGACTGGTTAGGTAGGTAGGTTTGAAACGGAAAGTTGATAATTAAAATCATTATGGAAATGGAAAATTGAAAATAATAAATTTTTAAAAACTTAATTTAATGGGCAACATTATTATATACAACAAAGAGACCTTATACAAGAAGAAATAATATTAGGAAAAGGCTTCCTTTCTTCCCCATCATTTATTTTTACATGCATGCCTATGGCCCTGCTAAATTATACTGTATATTTCCTGAGGGGAACTACAAAAAGGAAAAACATCAAGTTTTCAAATGCTAAACCTCCGAATTAAACTTGTACTCTGAAACAAAGATCTCATTTTACTAAAATTTTTCAAAAATATATCTAAGTGTCCATGTATTGCTCTTTAAAATTGGAAAGGAAATGCTAGATAGAATTTTTCCTAGCTTAAAAATTAAAGGTCAAAATCTAGCTCTTATTTGTCAGAAATAAACAAGTATACTTTACTGAAAATGAATAAAATTTAAAATATTATCTAGAAAACGGGCTGCCAACCACCTCTCTTGTCCTCTCATTTTTACAATTAGGTTGTGCGGATGGGAAAGACAACATTCCTTTTTTCATTAAATTGATTCTATAATCAGTTGATTGATAATTATTAAGTATGTATCAATTTTTTTCCAGTTTTTAAATTAGTTTTAAATTATTTAGAGGATGGGCATACAATGAAAAGAGATTTAATGTTACTTAAGTGACAAAGCATAATGATACAAAATATTTTAATTTAGTAAAGTAAAATATCTCTAACAAAAATTCTACTGACCTTTATTACTATAATAAGAGAAAAGAAAACTATCAGCCAAAATCTACCTTTTTGCAGCACACTGATGAACGTATTAAGGAACCCTAACAGGGATATACAGTGAGTATAGAAATGTGGTTCACACTGAGCCTTGATAACCAACCCAACCTATAGACTAGGGTACGTTTTATCTGTCCGAGGTAGTCCATATTCTATTCTGTGAAAAAATGGCAGGATATAGCTCAACTTAGCTGCTCTCTACGCCATTTACAGACAAGCTCAGGTTACAGGCATGGAAGGGCTTAGTCGATGATTAACTGGAATGAGCAGCAGAATTGAAATCCTAAAAATTTTATTTTCCATGATTACATTCATGATCTTGGACAACCTTTATAGGCTTTAGACTATGAAATCTCTTAAGGAAACTTCAGTTCTGAAAATATTACACTTTTACAATTCCATAATGATACTTCAACCTGAGAACCTGTCATTTTCTTAAGAGATTTAATCCTCCAAATCTGGACAGAGAACATTAACAATTTGATAGAAAATATGTTCTATGATGTTCATTTTAAAAAGTGTTATCAACAATACAGAACCTGCAAATTCTCTACATTGTCCTTTGTTAGCATACTCTTCAGTATTTACCTGAAACAATAATATACACACACACAGGCACAAGAGCTTAACCTTCCCATAATTCTTTCTCTACCTTTAAGACAGTTTATCCGCTATACCATGAGCAAGTAAAAGGCAGGGATAGGGTCATTCATTCCTATGCTATATCTCTGTGCCCTTCTCATAATAGTTTTTAATCAGGAATATACAAAAGAAAAAATTTACAGAACCTTTAAATATTCACATACCCTGGATCCACTCACAGAAATTCTTATTTAGAAAGAAATGAAGTCTGACTTCAGTATATCTTTTGAAAAATCTCAGGGACTATTATGCTGCAGAATGCCAGGTAAGAAAGAGTAGAATAATATGGAGTAAAGCAGCAAGCAAGTATTTAGCAAAGAAATGAAGGAAAAAAAAAAAAAAGAATTAACAATAAACAAATTAACAATAAATTGTTGGAGGTTATTCAATACTTTAATACTAACAAGCTCAACCTAGGGTCTCTATTAAGAATATTTTTAGGCCATTTCTTTCACTTTTAGCGGAAAGATGAGTCATGCCTCTTACTGATCAGGTCTTTATATTACCGCAAAGGGCTATCAAATGAGAAATATCTTTTTTCTCACCTGAAAAATTTAGAGAGTAGAGAATACACCCAAGTACAGACAGTAGTCCAAATAGCTTTGTCAAAAAAATTTAATTTCCTTCAAAAAAAAAAATCAAAGTGTCAAACCCATTCCTTCTAAAAACAGTTTTCAAGTATTTGTGATGAATTTAGCAGTTCAAAAATAAATTTCCCTACTCTTTCATATATTTTATCTTCAGTGTTCAAGTTCAGATGCCCATATTTTCATCTAGCCAAAACAAAAAACAAGCGAATCCTTCAAATGACAGAGGAACTATGACACAGAAATACCTAAAATTACTGGAGAAAGAACCTTAAACTTCACTTGTGAACGGACACAGTTCATACAATATAAAAAAATAGGTCTTTTCTTGGAAAACATGGTAAACTGAACACACATATCTTAACTTGCTCTCTCCCAACACTCTACTAAAAGCACCAATAAAGAGAATTTTTTTAAAAGGCATAATCCCAAAAGTATGGAGAGAAAACAGCATAAAAAAGAACGCTCAAAAGCAGGGGTAGGGGAAGCTCTTGAAAATTAAAGATGTTACCAAAAATAAAAAATCCAATAGGAGGTTCAGAAGGTAAAGTTGAAGAAATCACTTAGAGATTAGACCACAAAGACAAAGAGCAACTAGAAGAGAAAATAAACAGCATATCAGAATTCTAAGGGACAAAGAGATCTATAAGCATCTGGAGAGAAAAAAACAGGTCCTATACAAGGTTTAGAAATCAGAATGGTTTTTTTACTTCAAGTTATCATGGAAGGCAATCAAGCAACAGCTTCAAAATACTGAAGGAAAATGATTTCCAATCTAGAATTCTATACCCAAACTATCAAACAAGCGTGAAGATAAAATGAACACACTTTCAGACATGCAAGATTTTAAAATTTTCATCTCCCTTGTACCCTTTTTATCAGGATTCCTATTGGCAGATGATCTCCACCAAAATAAAAAGTGGACAGCAAGAAAGAGAAAGATACAGGATATAGAAAAGAGGGATCCAACACAAGAGAGAGGCAAATGGAATCCTCAGAATGATGGTGAAGGAATATGACAACTCTACATCAGGTGTTAAAGGAAACAGGTTCAGATTGGGACATATCAGATGATCTGGAAAATTAAATTGACTAAAAACCCCATGTATCTTAATATCCTGAGAAGACAGTTATAAAACTGGTGGACAGAGTTTAAAGGTAAATTAATGATAATTATTTTAAAACTAAGCAATTTATTAGTGACTCCACAGAAAACAAAATATAGGATATGAAAATATTTCATGGTAAACTACATGGCTCAGACCTGAATAAAATCAGAATAAAATAAAATGTTGTGTTCACAAAAATATAAGGACTGAGGGGCCAGCCCCGTGGCTTAGCAATTAAGTACACGCACTCTGCTACTGGCAGCCCGGGTTCGGATCCTGGGCACCACCAATGCACGCTTGTCCGGCCATGCTGAGGTGGCGGTACACATACAACAACTAGGAGGATGTGCAACTATGACATACAACTATCTACTAGGGCTTTGGGGAGAAAAAGAAGGAGGATTGGCAATAGATGTTCGCTCAGGGCCAGTCTTCCTCAGCAAAAAGAAGAAGATTGGCATGGATGTTAGCTCAGAGCTGATCTTCCTCGCGAGCACACACACACACAACATATATATATATCAGGACCAAATTTTGACCTAACTGAAATTATAATGTAACTATTGGGAAAAAAGGAATTGAAAAGGTACTATTTTGGGTGGGAACAGAAGGAGAGAAAAGGCCATCTTCTTCTTCCATAGCTGAAAGTTGATAGAAAATGCCTTTTAAAACTGAAAAAATTTGAAGTTGCAATATAACCAAAGCAATTTACAGCTATGGAGACAATCACCAAAAGAATCAACTAAAAAAGTTTGAAGTGCTTACCTCTAGAAATAAAAAATAGGGAGAGAAGCATGCAGGGCACTCCTGGTTTTTGTTAGAATTTAAATAACTAGGACTTTTAAACAATGTGCATATACATAACTGATTTTAAAAAAGTAACTTAAAAAGAAAACATATTTCTCATAGAAGAAATAACTTACAAGGAAAATAAAGCTATGGAGAGTAAAAGATGTTTCAAAATTTTAAAAAACTTAATGAAAAAAACTTGGTATATGAAACAATCAAGATTATTTAATGGAAAAAAATATATATGAAACAGCAGCAAGATAACAACCAGACAACTATTCTTTTCCTAAGCAATATTACACAACCAAACACATTTTATTTACATATCTAATGTTTCAGGGTTTTTAAGACAGTCAAGACATTAGGTAAGGACATCTCTAAAGAATATTCCACTCAAATGCTTCCTCCTTTGAAATCCAACATATCTCCTATCTTCCATGCTATTATCTATCTTGTGGTAATGATCCTCTTCATCTAGGATTTTGGTTCAGGATCTCCTACAATATTCTAAATCCTGTCCTCAACTTGGGGTTTTAATATCTCTTTCTAACATCTCAACTTCAAAACAATTGATGGTTCCTTAACTCAAGTGACCTTTAATCCATTTCTACTTAAGCCACTCACATATACATGGCCCCATGAGAAAATCTACCCTGACTTCCAGTTACATGAGGTTGGTTATCTCTCTCTCCATCCTCTTGAATACCCACTAAAATGACAGAAGGAAAGTAAAAGGAAAGGTAAATGCCAAAGGACAAAAAGAGGAGGCAAGGAAATAATGAATAAAATATTTCAACCCTGTTTAGAGGACAAAAAAGGAATGTTACATCTTAAGTACTTCCAGAGGGGTATATTGGTAAGAAATGAATTCACCCTGTAGAATCTTCAAAACTCCAAGAAACTGAAGATAAAAGAAACCACACAAAGAAAGGTAAAACAAGACTTAAAAGAATCGTTACAATTCTCTACATGGAACAGTGAGACCCCCAGGTTCCCTTCCAGACCTTGTACAACCAGGCAATTAATTACAACTCCCATGAATAAATGGAAGAATGAATAAATGAACAAACAAAATGACACAAATGAAGAAACAAAACAAAATTATATCAAAAACCTAAATTTTTAGAGAAAAAATAATCATATACTACTGCATCAGAAGTGAACAACATTCACAGGTGTAATACTATAAATACTATGATACTATTGATTAAGCAAATACGTATAATATTAACATATGAACAGGCTGAAGGAAAAGAGGATCTAGAAAAAAATCAACTAATCTAAAAAGGAGGTTAGTAGATAAACTATTTATATTGATATATCAAAAAGCAGCAGTACAAGCACAGTATTTGGCAATCTGGAGGTCATCATCAAGAGTAATGGCTAAGTAAGAGCTAGCAGTTGCTCTCCCGAACACAAAAGGCGTGAGGGAGTGGGAGCAGGAGGTGAGGAGCTGCCATTTTTGTTTTAAGCCTGTCAGTGTTATCTGCCTTTTAAAACTATGTGCATATATCCTTTTAAACTTTTATTTAAAAAATTGCAAAGAAAATTTGCCATCTACAATCTTAAAAACTCCCATACACTTACCTGACCACAATGCCTTATCCTTCTGGTGCATATTCCCAATTTCCAACTATATGCCAATTCATCATGATCGCCAATCCCTGCCTGCATCCCTCACTATCTCTAAGTAACTCAGCCTTCTGGATTCCCTCTCTTCTCTATGTTGTGACACTTTAACCCCTGCCTTGTCAAAATCCTTTGCTCCTTTCCCACAACTGCCTGGGGGAAAAATACTACTGCATGACTAAAAGTTTTGGGTATCTAACTTCAGTGGTGCCCCACTACCATTAATATGCATTCCCTAGTCACCCACTCAATTCCCCTCACTAATGATCATAAAAGTCACTATTCTCTCCCAGCCCTCAACCTTATGTCCAATCCCTTCCCCCAACACAACAGCTTGATTCTACTTCATGAAAAAAAATAAAACTATGAACTATGATGGTGAACTTCCTCAACTACCTGCCTGTTCTGCTGCCCTTCCCAGCTTGTTCCCACATTTTCCTGTACCCAGACTTAACTCTTCACCTCTGTCACTGGAATAACCTCTCCTAAAAATAAAACTAACTTCAGCCTTATTCTTGCAACTGACTTCTTACCAGTCTCCAGTAGCCACTATGTTTTTCTTTCAGAGCCACCTCACAGGATGCCCACACTGTCGATTCCTAAATCTTCCCCTCTCACTAATTCAACAGGCTGCCTCTATTACACCATTCCATTGAAATTGCTTCCCTAGGACCACCAATAATCTGCATGCTACAAACCCATGAGTATCTCTCAAGTTTCCTCCATTACCTCACTGTAGCAACTGACACTATTTAACCTTCCTCCTTGAAACATTCACTTTTCTCAATGTTAGGACCACAGCCCCTTCCTTGGCTTGGCTTCCCCCTTTCCGTATTCTGTATTCTTTGCAGGTTCCTCCTACTCCACCTGTGCATAAAGTACAGTGTTCACTGGGGCTCCATTCTTCCCCTTCTTCTCACTCCACCTCCTCTCCCTAGCCAACCTCTTCCTTTGCCCCATATATGGTAATGACTTCATATCTGTCCTCACTCGAGGACACAAACCTCAGTTCAAGAAAGGGATAATTCGGTACATGTGTGTAGTGATGGGTTGTAATTAGTATTTTGGTGATGAAGATGATGTAATCTATGCAGAAATAGAAGTACACTGATGTACACCTGAAACTTTTACAATGTTATAAACCAATGTTACTGCAATAAACAAAAAATTAAAAATAAATAAATAAATAAATAAATAAATAAAAACAAAAACCTTTAGAACCCAAATGTTCATTTTTGAACCTTTTTAAGATGCATAATAAACTCATCTCCTGTTTCTACCTCATCTATTCTTCCCCTTTAGTATTCTTAATTTCAGTGGATGGCACATCTAGCTACTCAAGTTACAAACCTAGAAATCATCACAGATTCTTCATATTCTTACTCTCCTCACATTTAAGCAATCAGTAAGTCATGTTGATTGTAGTCTTTCTCTCACTTCCTTTCTCATTCTCATTGACCTACTGACATTATTTATCTTTCCCCTGGAAAACTGCAATAAACTCACCTGTTTCCAACACAATTCACATCTCTGTTCCAACCTATCTGACCCAGTGCAACCAGAGTGACCTTTCTAATACCATACATAAATCTATATCATTTCCATGCTGAACATTTCTGCACTACAGAAACCAGTATATTAGTCCCTCATAATCTGGTCCATGAACACTTGCTGGAGACCATCTAACTACCACTCCCTTTCTTTATACTTTTATTATCTAGCTCTCTCACATCCCAGACCTCTATCTAGCTTATCTCCTCTGGCAGAAATATATCCCCTTAACATACCAGCCTGACGAATACCCATTCATCCTTTAAGTCTCCGTTCTACTGTTATCTCTTCTAAGAAGTTTCCCTGGTTCTCCCAAGCAGGCTTAGATGCTCTTTGTTCTTATAGCCTCACCAGGTACATGCATTCATTAAAGCAACTCTACCTGTTTACATATTCATCTCTCTTATTCTTTGAGCTCGGTAAGATCAAATTAAAATAATTTTTAATCTTGAATACTTAAGGCTTAAACTGAGACCATGAAAACCATATTCACTTACTATTTGCCGAGTAAGAACTGCTCTTCATGCTAAATAAACAGAGTAGGCATTTAATGTTACTAAGTCTATTAATAAAGTTAAATTTCTTATACTAAGTTACTAGAAGAATCTTTCATTATTAAAACCACATATTTCATTAATTTAATACAGCCTATATGTTGTTAACATTTCATGGAGACAGAAGGCTATTTTGCTAATAGTTAAATATTTTATTATGATAGTCAAGTGAAGGTTCTTTGTCAAAGTCCATTGAAGGTTCTTTGTAAAATCATCATTTTACACAAGGTGGGGGGAGGACAACTTTCTAGAACCTTTTCCAAAATATTTTACTTAAATGACCATAAATGTTAAAGCTCCTCCCTTTCCATGGTACTACATAAGGCACAAATATTAAAGAGGCAGAAGTTTCATTTTCTAAATGCATGAGAAATAGTAACTGTTTAGCCTGTTTTAACAAAGGCATTTTTTTCTTGAAAAATATGAGTCACTACAGTATTTTAGTATACCAAAGAAAGTTCCTGAGATTAATTCTCTCTGAATTTCTTATAGTTGATTGTTATTTTCTGCTCAATATTTCAAAACAATTCCATCTAAAAACCACTTACCTCTGGATGAAAAAAGATTTCAGGTCCCAAGAATCTCTCATAACCAACATCAATGGAAAATTCTTTCTTTGAGATAGCATTGATGCCAGTATACTGTTTAATCCACTTTGTTCCATCTGTGTCATACTTGTTAAATTCTTTTACTAAATCGGGGCAGACATAACTATAGCGCTCCTAGAAAAACAAAGAAACGAGTCATTTTTCCCTCCTGTTTTAGAAAAAGTAAAAAAGGATGGCTTATTTACAGTAAACCAGAATCAAACGAAAAAATATCTTCAGAAAATAAAATTAGGAAATTAAGCTGAAGACAATTTTATGTTAGGATATTATCACATGTGCAGTATAAATAAGCAGCCCATCTCCTACACATAACTTCTTACTTCACATACGACTAGAATAAGATTTGATAGAGTTGATTTCTATTATTTTCATATTATTTCAGGAAAACATTCATTAGTGTCATCCAACATTTTATACTATTTCAGCAATTAATTAAGCTTGTATTCTAGAGAGGAGAAAGCATAAAATACACACAGAACTGGAGAATAAATAGTTGATACAACCACAAAAAATATTATAGATTAATAATTACTAAAATATTAAGATTAATACCTATCTGGAACAAAAGTGATTACGGTCTAAGTAAATGAGCAAAAGAAAAAAGGTTGAAAACATAAAATATTCATTTTCAGTATATCACCTGCAAGACTGAACTGTTGCATATTTGGTTATATGCTCTAAGTAAAAGCTTCCATCAAAAATGCAATTTAAAACTGTTATGAGTTATAATATTCTATTTGCAATTTATGGATTCCTGACTGGCAGTTTCATATTGGTTTTTATAGAAAAACATATATTTCACATATTTTTATACATCAAGGATTCTATCCAAGAGAGATGCAAATATTATTACTGATAATCAAAAGACATAAAGTGAAAGAATATTGGAAAACAAAGGACAATTTAATTATATTAGGTCTTCTTTCTCCAAACTTTGGAAGAAGGAACTGCATGGAAATGATGATCCTTAAAAGACATTCAAACTAAGTATCAATATTCTCAAGAACAGATTTAAATCTCTGGAGTTTTTGTTATTTTTTAAAACCCCATCGATTTCCCAAAGCTATTGAAACAATAGTGTTCATGTTAATTTTTTATGTGTAATTTTGATGCCACAAACTTGGGATGACTTTGGCAGCCACTTAATAATTCCTTTACTACCTAGGAAGTAGTAAATTCACTTCCATTCCTAACCTTTGACGAGTCAAGAAAACCCTATAATCATGCAAAGATAGGCAAATAAATGTTATTTTTGCCAGGGCAGTTTAGCTTTTACTTATTCAAAACATATGTGAGAGACCCATTGAAATTTTTTAGGTATACTGGCAAACAATAAATTTAAAAAGCAATGTTAAGTATTTTGATAGTTTGCAGGAAGCACTGACATAATAAAGATTTATATAGAAGACAAATTATTAAAATACTTTACATAGCCTTCACATTTTTCTTCTATTTGCCCTATCAGTTGACCCAACCATCACCTCTATTCTAATAGCCAAATGAATCAATCATATCAAAAAAATTTTTGTAAGAGAAAACCGTTAGGATTAAAATAAAGAATTCAGTGAAGAAATTGAGATGTGAGGACTCTGAAGTGAACTAATTATTTTTACTAAAGGGAATAATCACAAAATATATGTTCAAGTCAATTGGTATAAATGTTCTTACATGTTAGTTCTCTCAAACGTGAAATGTGGAGAGAACAGGCAAAGGGTTGATAATCTCCAATAATTTCCACAAGTAATACAGAGAAAACACAAATATAATTAAGAGTAGTGATTTGTAACTGGCTACCAAGTTTTTTTTTAAGTACTGTTCTTCACTTAATTTTTCATGTTAATATTATAAATTTGATTTTAATTTCTAACTGAACTACATTCTTATGGTTA
The DNA here is from genome assembly GCF_057802395.1 of Ceratotherium simum simum. Lineage (NCBI taxonomy): Eukaryota > Metazoa > Chordata > Mammalia > Perissodactyla > Rhinocerotidae > Ceratotherium > Ceratotherium simum. The sequence goes on from NC_141908.1 coordinate 16,096,286, forward strand.
CTTTTACCTTTACTGCCTTAGCAGTTTCCAAGGATTGCTCTGGAGGTATTCCTACTTCTCGGTCTCTCAGCAACTGCTGAATAAAATATGTTATATCTCGTCCTGCAATTGGGATGTGCTTAATACAGCTGCCAATCACATACCCTTCAGCCTAAATGAAAAAAAAGTGTCAAATTTACTTTCAATGTTTTAAAAATTAATACAACCTAAATAATGAACCATTAAAGACCAATTTCTCAGGTTAATCTATTTGTATTCTCTAGCACTGCTTTTTCCCAGGAGAATTCTTCTAGTCTTTATCCTTCAACTGTATTGCTCACAGTTTACTTATCATAGAATTCATAACACTGTACAGATATTATGAAGAATGACCACACACACAGATTTATTCTCCCACCGTTAAGAGTATATAACCAAAACTGAAATGACTCAATAACATAGAAATAATAAATTTCAGAAATCTTAAATGTTTTAGATGGCAGACTTAAGATATTATTTTTAAATATTTTATATAATTTCAGTAAAAAATCTGATTGCATTGTAGGAAATTTGATCATTAATGCACAAACTGGCTATAATTTTACTTAATAAAGTAGGTACCAATTTCACAAGCCTGAGGCACTCCATGCATCATCATAATTAAATTCTGCAGAAAGAACTCAGAAATTTACTGATATGAGTAAAATAACGTAGCACAATTAAATTTCATTAACAAAGAATATTAGGGATGTCCTCATCTGGTCACGAGAGACTATTAAGAATTGGATTTATCTTCTCACCTTAAAAAGAGAACAGGACATTATATGAAATAAAGGTTTTCAGACATAGACAACAGGCTGAGTAGGGCAGTGATCCCTAAGGGAAGGGAACACAAATAAGGTGAGTGCTATGAACATCCCATCTCTCTGCCAGGCAGCAATACTGGGAGGGAGAACCCAAACAGAGTCTGGTGGTCTCACTAAGTTGCAGATATAGAATTCAGATTTCAGGGAGGTCAACGTGGCTACAGTTTGCAAGTAAGACTACTAAAGTGGAAGGAGCTGCACAGACAGAGAGCTCTGGAGATCTGAAGACAGTAACACCTGAGCTGACTAGGAATCATCACATTCATGTGAGGAAAACACAAGGCCAGAGAAAGAACCTCTGGGAAGGAGTGGGCAGAACACTCTCCAAAGCTCATAGATAACTGGGGATAGTTTATGTTCCCACTAGCCAGAGTTGCAAGACCTCAAACACATGGCATCAAGTCCATAGAAGAGTACTGCCTCAACAATGGGGATAAAGCAGGCCTAGGCAAAAGGTTGTTCTAGACTTGCTTAACAACATTTAAAAGGAGCCCTTGAAAGGATCAAACTGATTCCTAGTAAATTAACTGTGTCCCAGAAAAAAAACTTAAAATATTTAAAGGAGTCCAAAATTCCAGGACATAACAATGTGAATATATAGTATCCAGTCAAAAATTATAAGCATGCAAGGAAGCAGGAAAATACAACACCTGCCCAGGAGAAAAACTGATCAATAGGGAAAGAAACAGATATGCCAAAGATGACAGAATTAGCAGACAAGGACATTACAACAGCTACTGTATATTCCATATGATCAAGAAGATCAACGGAAATAAGAGGGAGAGAAATGGAAGATACAAAAAGGCCCAAATAGAATTTCTAAGAATAAAAATAAAATATCTGAAATAAAAAATACATTAAATGTGGTTACAGTAGATCAGACAATAAAGAAAAAATAGTGAACTTAAAAACACAGAAATAGAAACTAACTAAAATGACAGAGAGAAAAGATTAGAAAAAAAATGAACAGAGCATCAGTGAACTGTGAGACAACTTCAAGTGGCCTAATATACATGTAACTGGAAACCAAAGATAAGGAGGGAAAGGAGAGATAGAAAACATATGTGAAGAAATAATGGACAAAATCTTTTCAGATATGATGACAACTACAAATCCACAGATATAATAAACGCACAAGCCCCAAGGAGAAGAAATGAAGAAAACCACATTTAGATACATCACAATCAAATTGCTGAAAACTAACGAACCAGGAATATACAGAGAAAATCTTGAAGGCAGCTGGACACGTAAGAAACATTACAAAGGAACAAACACAGGAATGACAGCAGACTTATTTTCAGAAACAATGTAAGCCAGAAAACGGTAGAGCAACATCTTTAAAATACTTTAAGAAACTGTCAACTTAAAATTCTATACTAAGCAAAAATATCTTTCAAAAACGAAGGCAAAATAAAGCCTTTTTCAAGAGACTACATAAGGTGAAAGAATTCATAGCCAGTAGACCATCACTATAAGAAATGTTAAAAGCTATCATTCAGGCAGAAAGAAAATGATGCCAGATGGAAATCTGGACCTACACAAAGAAATAAAGAGCATGGAAATGTTAAGTGAGTAAATATAAAAGAACTTTATCTCACAACAAAAAGAATAAAATATCTAAGAAAAAATTTAACCAAGGAGGTGAAAGACCTATACAATGAAAATTATAAGACATTATTGAAAGTAATCAACAATAACATAAAGAAATAGAAAGATATCCCACGCACATGGATTGGAAGAATAAACATAGTTAAAATGTCCATACTACTTAAAGCAATCTACAGATTCAATGCAATCCCAATCAGAATCCCAATGACATTCTTCATGGAAATAAAACAAAGAATCCTAAAATTCATATGGGGCAACAAAAGACCCCGAACAGCTAAAGCCATCCTGAGAAAAAAGAACAAAGCTGGAGGCATCACAATCCCTGACTTCAAAATATACTACAAAGCTATAATAATCAAAATAGCACGGTACTGGTACAAAAACAGACATACAGATCAATGGAGCAGAATTAAAAATCCAGAAATAAAACCACACATCTTCGACAAAGGAGCTAAGAACATAGAATGGAGAAAGGAAAGTCTCTTCGATAAACGGTGCTGGGAAAACTGGACAGCCACATGCAAAAGAATGAAAGTAGACCATTATCTTTCACCATATACGAAAATTAACTCAAAACGCATTCAAGACTTGAAGGTAAGACCTGAAATTATAAAACTCCTAGAAGAAAATACAGGCAGAACACTCTTTGCCATCGGTCTTAGAGGGATCTTTTCGAATTCCACATCTACTTGGGCAAGGGAAACAAAAGGAAAAATAAACAAGTGGGACTTCATCAGACTAAAGAGCTTCTGCAAAGCAAAGGAAACCAGGATCAAAATGAAAAGACAACCCACCAGCTGGGAGAAGATATTTGCAAATCATATATCCAACAAGGCATTAATTTCCATAATATACAAAGAACTCACACAACTGAACAACAAAAAAACAAATAACCTGAACAAAAAATGGGCAGAGGATATGAAACAGACATTTTTCCAAGGAAGATACACAGATGGCTAACAGGCATATGAAAAGATGTTCAACATCACCAATCATCAGGGAAATGCAAACCAAAACTACACTAAGATATCACCTTACAGCCGTGAGAATGGCTATAATCACTAAACAAAAAATAACAAATGTTGGAAAGGATGTGGAGAAAAGGGAACCTTCATTCACTGCTGGTGGGAATGCAAAATGGTGCAGCTTCTATGGAAAACAGTATGGAGATTGCTCAAAAAATTAGAAATAGAAATACCTTATGATCCAGCTATCCCACATCTGGGTATTTATCCAAAGAACTTGAAATCAACAATCCAAAGAGGTTTATGCACCCCTATGTTCATTGCGGCGTTATTCACTATAGCGAAGAAGTGGAAGCAACCCAAATGTCCATCGACAGATGACTAGATAAAGAAGATGCGGTATATATATAGAATGGACTACTACTCAGCCATAAGAAAAAGACAAAATCGTCTCATTGGCAACAACATGGATGGACCTGGAGGGTATTATGTTAAATGAAATAAGCCAGACAGAAAAAGACAATTCACTCATATGTGGAAGATAAACTAACACACAGACAGAGAGAACAGTTTGGTGGTTATCAGGGGAAAGGGAGTTGGGGGGTGGGCACAAGGGGTGAAGGGGCACATTTATGTAGTGACTGACAAATAATAATGTACAACTGCAATCTCACAACATTATAAACTATTATGACATCAATAAAAAAAAAAAGACCTTTATCTCTTTTTCAAAATCTCTTTTAAAGATGACTATATATTATGGGTTGACTTGTGTCCGTCCCCTCCCAAAATTCCTATGTTGAAGTCCTAACCCCCAATAACTCAGACTGTGACTGTATTTGCAGATAAGGTCTTTAAACAGGTAGTTAAGTTAAAATGAGGTGATCAGAGTGGGCCCTTATCTGACATGACTAATGTAAAAAAGGAGATTGGGGGGCTGGCCCAGGGGCGTACTGGTAAGTTCACACACTCCGCTTCAGCAGCCCGGGGTTCGCAGGTTTGGATCCTAGGCACACTCATCAAGTCATGCTGTGGTGGCATCCCACGTACAAAAAATAGAGGAAGACTGGCACAGATGTTAGCCCAGGGCCAATCTTCCTCACCACAAAAAAAAAAAAAAAAAAAAAAGATTAGGTCACAGACACAGGGGGAAGACCATGTGAAGATACAGGGAGAATAAGGCCATTTGCGAGCCAAAGAAAGAGGCCTCAGAAGAAACCAACCCTGCCAACACCTAGATCTCAGATTAAACTCCATATCTGTGAAAAAATTAACTTTCTATTGTTTATGCCACTTAGTCTGTGGTACTTTGTTACGGCTGCCCTAGCAAAACTAATATACTACTTACAACAAAACAAATTAGTAATGTACTATTGAGTTTATAACATACAGAAGTAAAATGAGCGACAACGACAGTACAGATTAGAAGGGAAGTATACTGTTGTACAGTCCTTATTTATGAAATAGTAAAATATTATTTATAATTAGATTGTGATAAGTTAAAGATGTTTACTATAAACCCTAAAACAACCACCAAAACCAAGCAAATGATAATAACAAAGAAGTATAGCATAGCTAATAAATCAATAAAGAAGATAAAATGGAATTATAAAAGCTACTCCACTAATTCAAAGGAAAGCAGGAAAAAAGAACAGGAATACCCAATTCTTAATATCCTTACTAAAATTCATTCTTTTTTATGTTGATAACTTCTATTTGCAAATTATCTATTCTAATATTATCAAGATATTGATATTACTGCTTAGTTGTGTAGATGTTAAGAAAAGGGTGAGGTGAGACAGAACCAGTTCAAATTCTAGCCCCACAAACTATTTGCATTTTATAATGAGTAAACTGAGGTCCTCAAAGGACAAAATAATCTCCATCATAGATTTTGAGGTTTAAATGAGAATTTTAAATGAAAATTTTAAGAATCTCTATATACCACTGAGAAAGGAAAATATGCTGACAACTAAACTATAAGAAGCCATCAAACCTTGGACACATCCTAGTTTCCAAGATATTAAATTATCCCCCAATGGCTAAATAAAATGTGGTATATTCATACAATGAAATATTGTTTGACAATAATAGGAAATGAAGTACAATACATCCTACATGGATGTATCTTGAAAATGTTAGGCTAAGTGAATGATGCCAGCCACAAAAGACTACATAGCATATGATTCCATTTATATGAAATATCCAGAACAGGCAAATCTATACAGACAGAAAGTAGATTAGTAGTTGCCATGGGCTAAGGTTATCAGAGGGAGAGTGACTGCTAATGGCTACAGGGTTTCTTTTTAGAATGATAAAAATGTTCTAAAATCAACTGTGGTGAGGGATGCACTCTGAATATACAAAAAAAAAAAAAAAATCGCTGAATTGTACACTCTAAATGGGTGAATTGCATGGTGTGTGAATTATATCTCAAGAAAGCTGTTATTAAAAAAAGGGCAGTTATTACTAAAACTATTATGATATCAGGAGGGTGGATTATGACATCTAATCCCAAAGTAGCCACTCTGACGATGTAATCCTCAACAGAGGTTGCCTGATGCATTAAAAATAGGAATGAGAGGCTGGCCTGGTGGTGTAGCAGTTAAGTTAGCATGTTCTGCTTCCGTGGCCCGGGGTTCGCTGGTTCAGATCCTGAGCACAAACCTACTCACAGCTCATCAAGCCATGCTGAGGTAGCACATAGAAGAGCTACAATTCAAGCCATGCTGAGGTAGCACACAGAAGAGCTACAACTCTACAACTATGATACACAACAAGTACTGAGGCTTTGGGGAGAAAAAAGAGAAAGAGGAAGGTTGGCAACAGATGTTAGCGCAGGGCCAATCTTCCTCAAAAAAAAAAAAAGGAATGAGAATAATGAAGAAGTAAAAGTTCAAAGTAATTGCAATCCTTACACAATAATCAATATAATATAAAAAATATTTTAAAAGATAAATCTTTCTATATATCTCCACCTAATAATGATTAGTATGAATTCAAGTAGTTATTTTGAATTAGGCACAATAAAAAACCTAATATGTCATTAAGAATTGGCCTTGGCAGAAAAACGCTCTCTCTGACAATAATACAGTTTGATGCATTTTTCTTAATATACGTTACTAAATACAAACCACAACATACAATTATAATTTGAGCTTTTTATTCAAAAAAATAATTCCCCAAAAGTCATTAATGGTCATGTGCTTAAGACTAACATTTAGGTAACCTAGGCACCAGTCTGAAATCTGTTAAATAAGGATAAGAGACACTATCAACAGGCTAACACATACTGACACATCCAAACTGGAAAACAGAATTCCATGTTTAAGAAAAGAAAGGCACAGGGCCGGCCCTGTGGCTTAGCGGTTAAGTGCGCACGCTCCGCTGCTGGCGGCCCAGTGCGGCACGGACACACTGCTTCTCCGGCCATGCTGAGGCCGCGTCCCACATACAGCAACTAGAAGAATGTGCAGCTATGGCATACAACTATCTACTGGGGCTTTGGGGGAAAAAAAATAAATAAAATTATAAAAAAAAAAAAAAAGTAAAGAAAGGCATAATATATTTCCATTCCAGATACTGAAATTCATCATTTCTTAATTATGAATTAGAAACTATTTCTAATAATTTTTAAATTATTTTCTAATTGCAGCACAAACCCACAGCAAATGAAACATTTTGGAATATGTTTATAAAATTTTAATAATAATTTGAGCAAAATATACCTATAGCTAACCAAATGATCAAATTATAGCAAATTTTTAAAGTGTTATCTTTAAAACTTCTAAAAAGTGGTATTAATTCATAAAATTTAACTTTGCCAGATGTGTTATTTGATGTCCTGTTCAGTAATTTTAAAATATCCTTACCACAGGAATGACATGAGTGACACCGTCTCCACTGTCTATTACTGTACCAGTCAACGTTCGTTCTCCTACTTGTCTCGAGGTCCAGGATGCAGCTAAGGCAAGAACAGCCTTGAACAAAAAGAAATAAGATACGCAAAAAACAAAAACAAAGATAAATAGTTAATAGAAAAGAAACTTTACTGGAGTACTTCATTCAATTTTAAATGTAATATCTTCAGAAAGAAAATACATAAAATTAATTTACGTTATGCAACAAAATTGTTCACATTCTACATTTTATTAAGACAAACATATAGGCTTATATTTCCTTTTAGGGGGATAGTTATAAATTTTCCATATTTTAGTGAGGGCCATTTGTCTCCTAAAGACAAAAAATGTAGAAGACAAACATGAAATAGTACAGTACTAAGACTGCCAAGACTTAAACTATGTTTCTATGGGCTAGCCTGTTACAAAGTAAGATGAAAGTAAGGTAGAGAAGTACACAAGCACCAGAATTATTCAATACATAGATTGCTCTAAACAAGTATCACTCTTATAAGATTAGCTCCAAATTTTCTAAGTGTGACATGCATTTAGGAATATGTAGCAAGTTATTTAACCACAGAAAAAGCCAATGCACACTTCCAAATACTATGATTTAATTAGGAAACAAAGATGAAATAACATTTCTCTATGAAAAATCTTTTTTAAAAAAAAGTTTGAAAATTAAAAAAATTAACATAACTAGTTCTTTTTTAAAAAACTAAATTTCATACAATCCAAGCCTCAAACAATATATATGATTAATAATTAAAAACAGAGCTAAACTGGCTTTATTTTACCTACTTACAATATAATAGCAGAAAGGGACCTAGAAAGATATCTAGGCTATCCTTTTTAACACAGTATCACACCGTAATCATTGTAGGTTAACAGAACTACACAATAGTTTATATACTTATAAAGCATTTGTGATATGGCAGGTATCACATTTGCTATGGGGTTAAAAAAACAAGAAAGAGGTGAGTTCGGATCCAAGGGGTGGCAGAGAAGCTGTTCCAAACAGATATATATATACAAATTAAGTGCAATAAAGTATTACAAGGATTTATGATACATGGAATACAGAGAGGCACAAAGGAAAAGGTGGTCAAAAATACCTAGAGGTAAGTCAATCAAAACACACTGTGAAAAATGGACACAATGAACGTTACCAGGATAAAAGAATATGTATATAGTAAGTTCCTGACATGGAGTAAATACTCAATAAATATTAGTTCCCTTATTTCTGTCTGTCAAAGGCCTTGAAATGTCCAAAGACCATTAACTTACTTCCTTTAACATCTCTCTTTCACTGACTAAATAGCTCCATTTCCTATAATATGATTTCTAATTATCAATTCAGGAGAGAACTATGATATGCTTTGAGGTTGCAAAAATATATATATTTTAGGAGTGAATTAAACTAGATTAAAATTTAAGAGTCACACTTACCTTAACTTATTAACTTGCTTACCTGCACAGCAATGTACAAGCCTGGAACATTGAAGGACTCAAACATTATTTCAGCAGTATATTCCCTGTTTTCTGGAGTATTCAGTGGAGGTTCAGTCTATTAAATTGAATAACATTGTAAATATACAATATCAGATTATTTTGATAACTTTATAGATAATTTTTAAGCAAGAAATAATTTATTTCAAACACTGTATTTAAAAGTCATTAAATTTAGAGGTACAAAGATAGACACAGAGACCATAAGAAAAACTACAGAACTCAAACAGATCTATACACATACGAAAACAATATGGTTATCACATAAAAAAAGAAAAATAAACTGAATTGCTATGTCATACCACTCATTAAGGAGTAAACGTTTGAGAATGGGAAGAAGGAGGGAGAAAGGGAGAAGACCCAGTCAAATCACCTTGTAAAATAAACCATGGTAATGACAGACCTCTAGGCAAATATACCAATGGTATTTACTAGTGGAAGAATCCTCATCTGTGTAATGCTTTTAGCAGGATATACCTGGTTTGTCTACAATTACAGTAAATAAGCCAAGATTCTACACATTTATGGCACAGCTTCCTGGAAAATGGTATAGACATTATATAATTGTTAAGAGTATAAAATGGAGAAGTTTACACAGTTCTCTTCAGTTTAAGTTATGTGACTATATTCATCACTTAGAAACCTATGGGTTAAGTCTGGGCCAGAGTACACCCTAGAAAGGATCTAGGGAACAGCACTCACAATCCTGGACTTCATGTTTCCACTAGGCCTCATGATTAAATTGTTTAAATTATTACAGTTTGAAACTGGGTAAGACCTCTGATTCTTATGAGTCTGATTTGACAATCCAATCCTTTGTGTTATCTCAAATATTTAAACACAAAAGGCAAAACTTTTAACTTTAAGAAATACAGAAGAATTATTTTTTTGACCTTGAGGTAAGGAATGATTCCTTAAATTTAAAGAGCAAAAATTACAAAGAGAAAGACTGATAAAACTTGAATTCATTACAAATTAAATGTTTTTTAATTTCAAAAGACACTATAAAGAAAGTAAAAAACAAAAACACTAGGAGTAGACTTTTTCCATATATAAAACCTTTAACAGCTTAACTACTATATAAATGTGTTTAAACTTATTTAGAAGAGTTTTGGAACCGTGTTCAAGAACTAGTGATAGGTACATACAAAATTAAGCAAACTAAAAAACCAAGGCAGTTAAATTATGAACTCCAGGATAAACAGAAATTCTATATACAATAATCTGAGGACCTCACAAAGGAAAATATACAAGTAACTAATAACCACAAGAAAAAGTGCTCAACATCATTAGTTACCAGGAAAATGCAAATTAAAACCAAAACGAGAAATCTTAGATACTCACCAGAATGGCTAAAATTAGAAAAACTGACACACCAAATGTTGGATAGAATGTAGAGCAACTAGATCACTGACACATTGTTGGTGGGTGTGTGAAAAGGTAGAACCCCTTGGAAAAAGTTCTGAAAGTTTTCTGTAAAACCAATCATGCGCCTACCCTACGACGCAGCAATTCCATATCTACGTATTTACACAACAGAAATGAAAACATATGTCCCCAAAAAGCCTTGTATAAGAATGTTCACAAGAGCCAAAATATTCATATAATAATCAAAAAGTGGAAACAGCCCACATGATCATCAACAGGAAAATGGATAGTGAGGCATATTTATACAATGAAATATGACCCAGCAACAAAAAGCAACGAATTACTGGTATATGCAATAACATGGATGAATCTCAGGATTATGCTGACTGAAGTCTTACCCAAAGACTCCATTCATATGAAACTCAAATATAGGCAAAACCAACCCGTGCTGGAAAAAATCAGAACAGTGATTTCCTCTAGGACATGGGGTTAGGGATTAACCAGGAAAAGGTGTGAGATAACTTTCCAGGCTGATAGTAATATTCTATATCTTGATAAGGGTCTAGATTACCCAGATGTATGCATCTGTCTAAAACAGGGGATGGGCAAACTACATCATGCATTCTGAGCAAATGCGGTCCACCACTTGTTTCTGTAAATACAATTTTATGGGAACACAGCCAAATCCATTTATTTAAGTATTATCTATGGCTGCTTTCCTGCCACATCAGCAGAGCTGAGTAGCTACGACCAAGACCATATGGCCCAAAAAGCCAAAAATATTTGCTATCTGGTCCTGTAGAGAAAGTTTGCCAATGCCTGCTCAAAACCTATAGAGTGGTAAGATTAAAATTTGTGTATTTTATAGCATGTAAATGTTATATTAAAAAAACTGTAAACAAATAATGAACTCTAGTTGATGATATGCATGCTGAAGTATCAAGGGGTGAAAAGATTCCATCTGAAACTCATTTTGAAGTGATTAAAAAGATAAGATGGAGTGATGGACAGATAACCCGATAGATGTCAGAAGGCAATTATAGTAAAATTAATTGTTGAGTCTAGGTTGTGGGTATACAGGTGTTCATTGTAAAGTTCTTTCAACTTTATGTGGTCCAGCCATAAACAATATTTACAAATCACCATAATAAAATATAGAATATTGATTTAACAAAAAATTATGATGTAACTATATTGCGGGGAAGGGGAGAAGACAGGAATTTTGTGTTAAGAGAAGGGGGATAAAAGGAAAAGAAGAGAATTCTCATCTTTCCTACTAGGAAGTTTGTAGATAGTGTCTAATATTTAAAAAAGCAAACAAGGGGGACGGCCCGGTGGCGTAGTAAAGTTCGCATGCTCTGCTTCGGCAGCGTGGGGTTCACAGGTTTGGATCCCAGGCGTGGACCTACACACCGCTCACCAAGCTATGCTGTGGTGGTGTTCCATACACAAAATAGAGGAAGATAGGCACAGATGTTAGCTCAGGGACAATCTTCCTCAAGCTAAAAGAGGAGGATTGTCAACAAATGTTAGCTTAGGGCAAATCTTTCTCAACAAAAAAAAAAAAAAAACACCAAGAAATAGAAGAAACATGTTTAAATTTATGAGATAATTATCAAGAAAAGCTCTTTAAAAGTTTAAAGTATTTGCCTCTGCAGAATACGAATCAATGGTTGGGAGAGGTGAGGAAGGAGAGTGCTATTGTTTTTGTTTTACATCTCAAAGCATTTGATTTTTTTAAGCTATGAACATGCATCGCTTTGGTAAAAATAAGAAAAAAATTTAAAAATTATATTATATTGCATTTTTGTTACCAAGAATTACAAATGAAATAATAATCACACTAGCTATTAAAAAAAGGAAAGTGCCATGTTTCCAACTTTCTTCTGAACCTTACTTACTTTTCCTATCATCAAGATTACATATTATCAAAAGAACTTCTTAAGTGCCTAAACTTTGGTGCTTCAACATATTCCTACTCTCTTGGAACCCAGGACTGTATGGTCTTAAAGATGATGCAGCTTTATAACAAAGTCTTTTAGACACATGACAATTTAATAAACAAAGTATGCCCTAGTGAGTACAGACGTGATGAAAACTTTCTCATTAAGTTTCTTCAAAAATTTCTTCGGTGAAATTATAATTTGTACTTACCAAAAGAAAATAATGGTCTTCAGGTTCTGCCCTTAAATATTTAAAAATCACTTGCTCCATAAACCTTTCCATCAAGTCCCAATCTTCAACTATACCATGGCGAATTGGCCACTATTAAAACGAAAAACAAAACACAAATTAAATCTCATTAATATCAAAAATAAATAAAACTACTAAAAAAAAAACCCCAGGGATATCATCAGTGGATAGATAAGGATAGCATTTCTTAGGCGTGACAGCGATACTGTAGATCATTCTTAGCAGCTAAACACTTATCTATGTAGAGATAAATAAAATTATTTCTACAACATATTTTCAGATGGTTCAATTAAAAAACATAATGAAAATATGTCAAAATGTTAAAAATTGCTAAATCGAGGTGGAAGGTCACTGTACTGGTCTTTCTGGATTTCTGCAAATTTTGTAATAATGGGAAAACTTAACCCATTAAAATTAAGCCTATGAAAATTATAGTTTATTACAGGTTCCTTAATCTTTAATTTATTAGCTCTTTCACAAATATTTGTTGTGTGCCTATATATATTTGTTGTGTACCTAATATAAAACACAGTTGGTAGGTATAGAACAAGAATAATCATAAATCAAGCATGCAAAATTTTATAAGAAAAGTTGTACATATTTAGAACCATGCTTCCAAAACTGAGCCCAGGGTACTGCAGCAAATTCACAAAGACACCACAAAGTATTTTAAATTTTCCAGGGAAATAAAGTGATACTAGAAATAAGTTCGACACTGCATACCTACTAGTAGTTCAGTGTCAACATCAGATCATTCTATATTCCTTTCAATAACATCACTTCTTTGAAAAGCTGGGTTGCCAGCAGTTGCTATGATAAAAACCAAGTACCTCCCTCAAAAAATCCATGTGAAATAAGAAATGAAGGTGGTGGTGTACAATCTGATTTCAAGTGTGAGAAACTGTGAACTGCCTAACAGGCACATGCATGCTAATAGTCACTGTGATTATTTAACAACTAAATAAAAATATTGTCCTTTCAAATAAGTGTCTTACTTTTTTCAAATGGCTACTGAGTTGCTCAGACCTAGCTACTTCACAAACAGAACTGTCAGACATTTCTTTTGGTCTAGGTGGCATTGTAAAAAATCTTACTGAGACACTAAGGGCATTGAAAAAGTCTGTGAATCTCTGCAATAAAATATAGTTCCACAACACATATACCTAACATAAGATTAGTATTCTGAATATACGAAGAATTTCTTAAACAAGCAAATTAGAAATTTAGGCAAAAAATTTAAAGCATATATATTAACAGAAAAGGAAACAAATATAGTTCCATGCACATAGTACACACTCAATCCCTGAGGCTGCATGGGTTATTGAATGAACAAGTAAACATCCTGCAGTCATTTAGTCAATCACCAAACGTCATATCTCTTAATCCCTAATATCCCCATTTCACCCTAGCCTTTTAGATATGTTTTAAGGCATTATACCTATAAAATGATTTCTACTCCTCAGTTTGCTTTAGGGAAGGAAAAAGTGTATTTTACTACATTATTCATTTAATAACGTTACTGGAGGTTTGCATATTTCAATGTTCTAAGTGTTATTTATTCATTTATTCATCAATTATTATTGTGCACCTACTGTGAACCATTGCCACAAATGCTAAGGATATGAACATCCTGCCCACAAGAAGCTCAGTCTAGCGAAGAAACAGATACAAATATTACATTGCAAATTTTGAAAGAAATAATGTAGGACAAGATGACCAACTTGGCTTCTGACGGAAAATAGGAAGACTCATATTCCTATATAACTGAAGTCATATCAAAGCAAGGTCTTAAAGGAGCAACCTTGTCAATTTTGTTTTCTTGGCAAGGGGAAGGAAGAACATGTAGATAGAGAACAGAAAAAGATATATACAAAGACAAAAATTGCACAATACATAAACGCTGCATTTATCAAGGAGAAATGTGCCAAATAAGGTTGGCCATAGATTGATAAAGCTCTGTGATGAGCACACGAGGGTTCATTATATTCCTTTCTCTCCTTTTGTATATGAAGTTTTCCATGATAAAAGTTAAACGTTTGCACGTGTGTGTGTGTGTGTGTGTGTGTGTGTGATACATGCACGATTTCCATCTGTTTCTATCCCCACTGCCATCACTGTAGTCCAAGTCACCTTACCTTTTACAATAGTCTAGTCTTCCAAGAATCAAGCTGTTTCCCCAAATAATAAAAACAGCCAATACACATTAAGTAGTCACTATGTTCAAAGCATCATAACAATTGTTTTATATGCATTATCTCATTAAACTTCCCCACAATTCTGAAGTATTAATAATATCTTCATTTTACAGATAAAGAAACTGAAACTCAGAAAGATTAAGTCACTGAATAATATCACAAAGCTAGAAAATGGCACAGCCAAAACTCTAGCCCAAGGAAACAGACTTCAATATTTGTGCTTTTACTCACTAACATTATTCCTCTAGTCAAAGGCATTAATGTTACCCATAGGACAGAATTCAAATTCTTTAACGTGACCTAACACTTCCAACAATCCTGTCCTGGCCTACCTATCTAGCTTCCTCACTTCTTTCCACTTCATTCTCTATGCTTCAGGCATATTAGTCATTCAGTTCCAGGCTCCATCATACTTAAAGCCTTCCTGAACATTAGAGTCTCTGCCTAAAAAAAAACTTGCCTACACAATTCACCCAGCTAACTCCTATTTTATTCCTCAAGTCTCAGCTTAAAAGATTTGCTCCTCAGGGCCGGCCCCGTGGCTTAGTGGTTAAGAGCGCGCGCTCCGCTGCTGGCGGCCCGGGTTCGGATCCCGGGCGCGCACCGACGCACCGCTTCTCTGGCCATACTGAGGCCGCATCCCACATACAGCAACTAGAAGGATGTGCAGCTATGACATACAACAATTGCTGGGGCTTTGGGGGGAAAAATAAATAAAAAAAAAAAAAAAAAAAAAAGATTTGCTCCTCAAAGACTTTTCTGAATTCACAAAATAGGTTAGCTACTCCTGATATATATTCCCAGAGCATCCTGTACTTTCCTTTTTCTAACCCCCATAACATTTCTAATTATTTCTTCAATGTCTTTCTTTCCTCCACATTATAATAACCGTGAAGTCAAGGAAGCCATTATTCTTATTTACCATTCTATTCTCAATACTTTAAAATTTTTACACTGGGTAGTTGTTCATTAATGAATAAATTATGAAAAGGAAAGAAAAGAGGTACAAAGGAGGAAATCTGCAAATTAGGCAAACTCAGTGTCTAAAAATAAGATAACAAAGGTCATGTTTACCTTTTGGTGTGGGTGTGGGTGGTAACTGCGGGAGTAGGCACAAGGAAATCATCTGGGTTACTAGATTTGCTCTATATCCTGAACTTTTGTGATTTTAGGCACAAAAATTTTTTAACTGTATAATTAAGACTCACTTATTTTACCATATATAAATTATACCTCAATAAAAAAGGAGAGGGAGGAAGAAGGGTAGAGAATGAGAATGGGAAAAAGAAAAAAAGGGAGAAAGAGAGCAGCACTTCCAGATGGCATAAGCTTCAAAAAGGAGAGAAATGGTATGGGTCTGAATAAAGACGGGAGGGAAATGTCTCTAGATGTGGCAATGTGGAGGTAAGAGAAAGCCAGTCACATTGATGGTTCTGAGATCTAGTGGGTATGGAAAAGTAAATACTGTACCCTTAATGGGCTAAAATTTTCCTCTTGGGGAAAAAAAAACAGTAGTGTTAAAACAAGGTTAGGAGGGACCACAGGGAATAAAGAATTTTTATTGTGAAGAGACTGAGGGTATTAGGCCTATAATTGAGTAAAATTCTTTTTATTTTATTTTTTTTTATAATTTTATTTATTTTTTCCCCAAAGCCCCAGTAGATAGTTGTATGTCATAGCTGCAAAACTGAGTAAAATTCTTGATGGCACACTCACTGAACAAACCAATTTTTTGAAAGAAAATATTATTTATAAAAATCATAAAAATATACCTTTGTTGCATATGTAGGTTTTTCTATTGCTTCATCACCAATGAAGAAGTCTAGGTCATCGACACCTTTCATCACCCTCCTTTGAGCTTGATCACCCACTTTTGCTGACTCCTTAATAGCAATACCTTTAAAATAAAAGTTATTTATACATGTCAAAAAATTTATTTTTTTCAAGTGAGCCAAATTTTAAACTTATACTTCTTCCATTATAAAATGTTATTAACAAAACATGATCTAGTATATTTAAACTGTCAAACTAAAGCACAAAGGTCCTAAGAAACCGATGACAAAATTCATTTAACATGATGAAATCGCAATCTCCACCCAGAGACAAGTCCTCAAATGTAAAACACCAAAAAAAGAAACACTGCTGTGGGAATGCTTCAGCTATACATTTAAAACCTATGTAAGATCTATTTTGATTTGAGTAAAATCTTAATCCCACCAAGTTAACATATGCTTGATGGACAATCAGAAAGAAAAAACTGAAAAACACTAACAAACAAAAATAGAAAAATTGCAAGGGGAACTTTTTTTAAAAAGCTTTCTTCATATTTCTATCCTATTTGCACTATTATGGGCTAGTAATTTAAGCATAATACAGGCAGAGGGATCTGTTAAACTTTAATAACATATACAAAAGGAAATTTCAAACTATTTAGGTAAAAGCCACAACAATCCCCTTAAATAATTTCAGAAATCCAGTCTACAGTTCTAGATCTAAAACTTATTATATATTTCTTAATTAAGCTATACGTTTCTGAATCCTTCAAGTTATGTAGTCCTTCATTCAAAATAACGATCTACATGCTCCTAAGTTGATCTGGCATTTCAACTGTTACACTTTCATTTAATAACAATTATACCCTTAATAAGGTGGGTAGAAAATACTGAAGGAAAGAAATTCTAAATCCACAGTCTACTCCTTCTATATGTTAGAGAGCTTCTCTAGCAACTTATTTATAATGTACAGAGACATCCAGATGGCTCACTATAAATTTCCTGGAAAACAAAGATATGAAAATAACTTTGAACGATATCTACAGGCTTTCCAGGTCAAATATCCATGCTCATCAGTGGCAACGACTGTATCTGCTAATTATAAACACTGCACCTGCAGCATTGAAATGGGCTGGGCGAAAAAAACTCCAAAATCAGAAATCTAGTGTAAATGAATTTTTAACATGCTGCAACTTCTCGTAAGAAAGACAATAAAACTAAAACTGCATATTTTCGCAAAGAGATGAAATAGAGAATGGATACAATGGTGATGAGATTCTAAGGTTCAAAAGATCAAAATTATACGGGCCTCCAACAAAGACACAGCTACTTAAGAACATAAGCAAAACCAAATTTTGCAAAACTGAAAGCTAACACATCAGTAATCTCCTGAAATAAACATTTAATCACAGCATTATGCCTTATAAAAGATTACAAATTAAGAGATTACAAAATCAGCATTTTACAGGTTGGATTGTGTCCCCCCAAAAAAGATATGTTGAAGTCCTAACCCTTAGTACCTCAGAATGTGACCTTATTTGGAAATAGGGTCTTTCAAGTTACAATGAGGTTATTAGTGTGGGTCCTAACTCAGTACGACTGGCGTCCTTATAAAAAGGGGAAAGATGGACAAAAACATCCACACACAGAAGGAAAACAAGGTGAAGACACACGGGAGAAGACAGCCACGTGACTAGAGTGATGCATATAAAAGCCTAGGAATGCCAAGGATTATCAGCAAACACCAGAAGCTGGAAGAGGCAAGGAACGTTTCTCTCCTAGAGCTGTCAGCAAGATCATGGCCCCGCTGATAGCTGGATTTTGGACCTAGCCTCCACCAGAACTGTAAGTTTCTGTTGTTTTAAGCCACCCAGTGTTTGGTACTTTGTTTTGGCAACCTTAGGAAACTAATACAAGCATACACAGTGGTCTAACACTAAACTCAAATATAGCTAAAGTCAAGTACTAGTCCACAAAAGTACTTCCATATTAGTCAGCAATAGAGCCAATATTTGTCAGCAAGTTCTCAAAATAAACAACAAACTATCAATATATTGACATATAAGTATGGGAAAAAAGTAAAGAAAAGCAAACCTGTCCTTCAGTGTAGACAACAAATATGCACGAATAAAACACGGAAAAAGACAATAGTACCACTAAACTAAGACCACTATACTCACGTGAATGAGCTATTTCATCAGTGTCACCTAAAATCCATTTTGGGTATTAAAGAATTAGATTTAGGTAGCAACCTAAGTTCTTACATAATCAATTCCTTAAAAAGTATACGAAAAATATATCAGAAGTGCAAAAGTGAAAAAAATATATAAAAGCTCCTCTTTTAGGTACAATTTTGACAGTGTATTTCTCATATTTCACACATTTAATTTTGTTCTTGCTATACAAATGACAAAACAATTGACCTGTCCATGTCCAATGAGTGCCCAAATGAGACTAAAGATCTGCAGTTTTTGACAAGCCTAATAATTTCTACCTTGTTCTCAACTTCACTAATTTTGAAACCTAAGCTGTTTTCACTACTTTCTGCATGTTTATTTTTCCATTTCCTTATTTTCATAAATTAATAAGAATATAATACACAAAAATACTCAAACAGCCACATAACTACTACTGTGCAAAACTAGTGGCATTCCCAAAATTAAACCATCTAGGAGTTAGCACCACCAAGCAATATCTCGAAAGGCTTGTCATCTGATATGCTAAACTCTTAATTTGGCAGGAGGACAAGTAGATCAGAGGTGTTACTACATAACCTACAAAATGTGAATTGTTTGAAAGTCACAAGCACAAAAGTATGCCCATCAAGGACCAGATACATAACCCATGCTAACAAATAAGAACACTAACAAACCAAATGTGAGAGTATTTTTTAAAAAGTATTAAAAAACAAACTACTGAAAGGTGATGGTCAGCAAAAGTGAAGTTAACAAAAATAGGATAAACAAAACACTGTTAAGTATGGTTGTAAGATATTAGAAAACAGCTGAAGTCAATATCTCGTTAAGATGAGATGCTGTCCTTATTTTGAAACATGGGCTCTTGTCAGGGATGTCAACAAGCACAGGCCCTGCAAACAATGCTCATATCCACAAATCAACGCACAGTCTTCATAGGTGTGTAATGGGGGGTGCACTACTTAATAGTTACACCCACACACTGTCAACAGCAATACCCTCAAAGCAGAAAATTGTTTAATTATCAGCTCATTCATTTTTGTCTTTAAAAAGAGATACCTGGTAGATTTGGTAAATGAAGAGCTAAAGAGAAAACTGGAATGAACATTCAGAGGTGCAAAAATGAGGCCACGCTTAGAACTAGGCAAACTACGTTTTTCAAGGACTAAATCTTACAGAGTGTCAGAAATGACTCTCTCTTTTACTTTAATTATTAAGCAAAAGACCTTTAAATCAGCTTATTTGTGGCTTATAAGAAATACTTACAGGAAGGGATGATAAACTGTGGTTCTGTATTTCCAGCATATCCTAGTTTTGTATACCTGCAATGTAAAGAGAATTATATAAGGATTTCACTAATATCTTAGCAATTATAAGTCTAATTCTTAGCTTTCCATTTGTTTTGAAGTGAGAGTCCATTGTGGGTAAATAATATACAAAATTCCATACCTTCAATTTATTTAAACATCTCTACTTTCAAAATTATAAATACCCACAGCTTTTGACTAGAAATTCCACCTCTAGAAATTGATCCTACAAGGATATCCACACATGTATAAAATAACATATAATAAGGTCATTTGCTACAATCTTGCTTATAACAGCAAAAGGCTGGAAATAATCTAAATAACCACCAAATGAGAAACTAGTCAAATATGTAAATTTATACTATGGAATATTATGCAGCTATTAAAAACGGATTGAAGAAGCTCTTTATGTACTGATATGAGACAATCTCCAAAATGTATTGTTAATTGAACAAAGCAAGGTATAGCACAATGTTTCAAGTATGCTATATTTGTACAAAAGTAAAGCGAAGGGGTGAGAACATATAAAATATATTTGATTGTATAGGTAACAGCAGAGTTACCTACACAATCTCTGGAATACCTATATCTCCAGAAGAATATAAAGAAATCAGTAATTATGGTTGTCTCCGGGGAAGGGAACTGGGTAGGTGATGGGCAGGGGTAAGAAGGAGTTTTTTTATTGCATATCATTTCATACCATTTGAATGTATTACTATTCAAAAATAACTATAATTTTTAAAATGTTTTGCCACAGTGAATTCAGCCTACACTCTTACAATAACAAAATATCGACAATGTTGATTAGAAACTATAAAAGCTGAGCTTTGACAAGCAGCATGTTGAGGGTTACTTAAGAGAGACCCAGACACTTTTTGGCTATGTGGTAAAACCTGTTAACCTGAGCAGGCTTTAAAGAGAAATATTTTACATTATTCCATATTCAAACCCACTAAACAGTAGGCAGGTAAACTGCTGTGATGTTCTTGGATTCTAATAATATCTGCAGAAATTTCTTTCTAATATAAAAGTGGGGAAAAAATCTCTCTTTGAGGGATATTTTAGCCCCAAAACTAAGTTCAAGAACTGAAACTGCCAAATAGACTAAATCATTAAAAATAAGGGGAAAACATAAACTGTTCAAAACACTCTCCCGAATAAATCCCTTCAAAGATTCCCCAACGTCCATGTTTAAAAAATAAATAAACAAAACTTCTTTGCAAAGCATACAGAAGAGCCCCTTTAGTATCTGGCTGCTCACAACCTCTCCCAGCGGCCCGGATACCACACCAGACTCCCTAGCCATAAAAACTGCTGACAGTTTCTGAACAGACCAACTCATTTCATGCCACGGAGCCACTATTAACACTGTTCCAATTACAGGAGATGCTCACTTTTCAATGCAGAATGCAACTGCTAAACTCTTACTCATCCTGCAAAATTCAGGTTAAGTATCACTGCCTCTATATGAAAACTTTCATAACCTCCCAGATAGTTGATTACCTCTGCCCTTGTGAGTACAAGTATTATTTAATAATAATTCCTAAGTCTTAATTCCCTCATCTGTATAATAAGGAGAAGTAACTCAAGATTGTTCAGAGTATTAAAAAAGAGAACAAGATAAAGCATTAAGCACAGCACCTGGCACAGAGTACACACTCAATACATGTTAACTCTAATTATTCATCTGTTCTCTCCAAATGTTCCATTCCTCCAATAATCAGATAATGGCCATACAGATACCCGAACTTTAAAATGCTTATAGTTATAATACAGATTATCCCTTTACCCATAAACCAAAGTCAGTCTGTAGAAGATTTTCAGATTATAGCTTATATCTGAGATATTTTTATCACCCTTCCACTGCCAATTTTTTTTATTCTTCCGAATCAAAGTCTCTTATTAATGTAAAACCTTCATATGTGGTATAACAGAACTCCTGTGATAGATGGAGGTCAGCATGATTGAACAGCTCACACTCCCACTCCCCTGGAGACAGAAAAAGAACTTACTACTCAAATGCACAACCGTATGATTTCCTTCATTAAGTAGTAAATAATAACAACAATAAACAAACACATAGAGACAGAGATTGGATTGGTGGTTACCAGAGGGGAAGGGGGGAGGGAGGAGGACGAAAGGGATAATTCGGCACATGTGTGTGGTGATGGGTTGTAAGTATTTGGGTGGTGAACATGATGTAATCTATGCAGAAATAGAAGTATAATGATGTACACCTGAAATTTATACAATGTTATAAACCAATGTTACTGCAATAAACAAAAAATTTAAAAAAAAATCAATGGAGAAATAGCAATAAAGAGCAAAATAGATGAAAAAAAATGCACAAAAACCACCATCAACTGATACAAATAACCTGTTCCCACTGAATTCATTGAAACTAACTGTAACCTCTTTGAAACAAGAGTGTAGAATCAGTTAAAACAGTGAAAAAGTAGAGGCTACAGTGGCACTAAGAAGGGAGCCCAGTATACTTCGCCCCCAAGTGGACAAATGGGACTATGCCTTATCAAAACAAAGACTTGTTTAAAACAAGACAGTCTACAAAACTCTTTGAGTCACAACACCCTAAAAGTCTTCTGTCTGACCAACACTTAGTGAAAGGATTAATACTTAATTATTCCTTCTCTAATCCCTCCACTTTTATTCCCATTTGTCACCATAGCAGTTCAAGTCATCATACATAACAATATCCTAACAAAACGCCTGGCTTCCAATTCTATGACTCCTACAAAGGAGAAGAGAATAATCTCCCTAAAAATCACTGCCTAATTCAAAAATGAGCCTTCAAGTGAGGCTCTCTCTTGCCTACAAAATTAAGTACAGGGGTTGTCCCTGTGGCCGAGTAATTAAAGTTCCAAATGCTCTGCTTCAGCAGCTCAGGTTCGCAGATTCGGATCCCAGGAGCAGACTTACACCACTTGTCAGCCATGCTGTGGCAGCGAGCCACATACAAAATAGAGGAAGATTGGCACAGATGTTAGCTCAGGGCTAATCATCCTCAAGCAAAAAAAAGAGGAAGATTGGCAACTGATGTCAGCTCAGGTCAAATCTTCCTCAGGGAAAAAAAAAAAAAAAGATTGAGTACAAATTTGTTTCCATTTCTGTAAAATGATTCGTTGTAAATAGCTCCTAAAGTTCCTTTCAGACAAAAAAATTATGATTCTGATTCCTTCAGCTGAATATTAAAGTTCTCCATAATAAGCCCCAATTTAACTTTATAAGTGTCTCCCATCATTTGCTTCCATGAACCCAGCTCAAAGCACACTAGGCTTGCTACTCATTTTCCCCTACATGACTTGCACACTTCCCCTTCACATATTATCTGTGCTTATACCACACCCTCTCAAAAAGCTCTCACCACAACTTAGGACTTCTCCATAAAGTCTTTCCTGAAATTTTAACTATTAGTCATTCTTTCTTTCAATAAACTCTTTACCTCAACCACTCCTGAACATATATACAAGCCTATACTGTTATTCTCATCTGTGTAAATACCATCTCTGAAATACGATAGTAAGATATTTGAAGTAGAAACTATATTACAGTAGAAACTCTCTTAAGAAACCTTCATTTAACAAGTTCACCAGATTAATCAATACTGCATTCCTGGTCAAAATCAAATTCCCTGGTTTGAGCATATTCAGCAATAAATTACTTTCAAAACAAACACCAAAAGGAGGATCTAATGAACTTAATACAAAAGTCAATACATAATCAAAACAAGTATGCTCCTCTCCCAAACACAAAACTAACTACATATAACATATCAACTGTATGAATAAATCATAACATTTAATCATTTCTACTATATTTAAAACACCATAGCAAAATAATTTTCTAAATTTGGGGGGTCAACAGCCAAACATATTTTCTATATTCTACCACCTTGGATTTAAAATTTAAATAATATCCCAAAAGAACCAAACCATGTAAAGTCTGGACACACCGGATACAGACCACTAAATCATAGTATTTGATGATTATCAGAGAGGACAATATTTTCACCAATTTTCAAGAAATATGAAGAGAAATGTCCTAGTTTACTTAACTTTAAAAGTTGCTTAGCCTCTAAAAATTAATTTGGTTCCTGGGTCAAAGAAAAACGTTTGTGGTATAGAATACAATCTAAAAAATACAGAAAGTCATATCCTAAAATCTGGAAAAGACTTGCTGAGTTAGATTGAACCCTCAGAAAGTCACATTTTCTCTAGTGGAGAGACAACAAAGTGCTAGATGACAAAACAAGAATTTGACTCTTTAAAATCACTCTCTTATACCATTAGCAAACTTAAATTGTTTTTGAAAATACTCCAAAAAAATTCACAAGAGTCAAAGTTCAGAAAGGATATAAAAAATGTCTCAAGAATAAAAAAAATGAGAATAGGACTACAGAACTCTCAAACTTAAAAAACACATTTTAATGCTCATATATGAGCAGAGAAGGAAAGCACCTAAGTAGAAAGAGAAGGAGAGATGAGAGGAAACGAGTCTAGGAAGGAGATCTGAAGGAACTGTAGAGCTGAGTCTAAAAGGATGAGCTGGAATAGTAAGTATGTTTCCAATCCTTTACATATCAATGCACACAAAATATGGTACTATTCGAAGAGCATATTCAAATAAACTGGAGAGGATTTGGGTATAGCTATAAGAGGTTTGCTCGAACACTTCATTTAAATTTTCTTTATATAAGAAAAAGAAAATATAAATTATTAGGAAAGATATTAAATACTAAATTTGTTTAAAACTTCCAAATAAAAGCTTTTCAAATGTAAACTAGCTTCCACTAATCTAACTTAATTCTATCAGGTTTTACAGATGAAATGGCTAATTTGATTAAGACATTTTTACAATGAACTTCCCAAATTCCTGATAGTCGCCATAGAGAAGAAACTGTATAAGTAGATGGCAGAGGAATTTCTCTTACTTTTTCTCTAAAAGAAACTCCTTCCTCACAGTTAATTGGCATTTGATAACTTGAACCATTTAAATTATAATTTTTAAGGATATGATCACTTTAATCTAAAAGCTCTTGGTTTTCACTGACACATGCAAAGTTCAAATTTTTTGTAATAATGCAAATAGATTTCAAATCAATCAAACTTTTTCATATTAAGAATTTCTCTAAGCATACATACATGTTCCTCTCCTAGTTTTAATAATGTTCTTTAGAATTAAAACTAATACTGACTAAAGATCACAGCGAACCATTTTTAATTTTACTTTTCCAAAGTAAGTTTTCGTTTTGAATTCATAAATTCTGTCAGTGCATTTTAATTTATTTTTCCACAACCCTTGCAATTTCTATTAAGTTCTTTTGGGTGTTCAAAAGAGTCATTTATATAATTAAGCAATTTCAGAAGACAATACTTAATCAGATTATATAACAAATCTGCCAAGAAGCATTCACACCCAAAAATCTTTCTAAGTTGCCTTCAGCAAAAACTCTTCCTTCAGACAGTTAGTAGACACTTTGATAACATTTCCTCCCATTAAGCTTTTAAACATGAGATTAAACGGCTTAGATCTTTCCTATATTTGCCATTTGGATACCATCATTTAGTGTAGGATTCAGCATTAGAATAAACTTTCACATTTGCAAGCTATTTACCCACATCAATGTACAGATTCATGTAATTCCTAGAAAAATTCCAACAAATGTGTTTTGCAGAAATAGAAAAATCTATCCTAACATTCATATGGAATCTCAAGGGACCATCGATAGCCAAAACAATCTTGAAAAAGAACAAAGTTGGAAGTCTCACACTTCCTGATTTCAAAACTGACTAAAAAGCTGCAGTAACTGAAACGGTGTGGCATTGACATTCAGACTAATGAAATAGAAGAGAGCCCAGAAATAAACTCTCCCATATACATAAAACCAAAAAATGATTTTTTGACAAGGGTGCCATAACCATTCAAAATGGGGAAAGGATAGGCTTTTCAGCAAATGGTGCTGGGAAAACTGGACATCCACATGCAAATGAATTAAGTTGGAACTTTACCTTACACAACATACAAAATTTAACTCAAAATGGATCAAAGACCTACATTAAGAGCTAAAACTATAAAACTCAGAGGAAAACATAGGAGAAAAGCTTTATGACATTGGATTTGGCAATGATTTCCTGGATATAACACTAAAAGCACAGGCAACAACAAAAAAGTAGATAAATTTGACATCATCAAAATTAATAATTAGTGACACTAATTATTACAGACACTAACAGTGTCTTTTGCACAAAAGACACTATCAATAGAGTGTAAAGGCAATGGAATTGGAAGAAATACTTGCAAATCAGAAGGGGTTAATATGCATATAAAGAACTCCTGCAACTCAACAACAAAATAAACAACGAACCAATTAAAAAACAGGCCAAGCACTTGAGCAGACATTTCTCCAAAGAAGATATACAAAAGGCTAAGCACATGGAAAGGTGCCCAGCATCATCAATAATTAAGGAAATGCAAATCAAAACCAAAATGAAATACCACTTCACACCCATTAAGATGGCCATTACCAAAAAAACTCAGAAAATAACAAATGTTGGTGAGGATGTGCAGAAATTGGAACCCTTGCACATTACTGGTGGGAATGTAAAATAGTGCAGCTGCTGTGGAAAACAATATGGCAATTCCTCAAAAAATTAAACACAGAATTACCACATGATCCAGCAGCAAAGCTATTTTGGGTATATACCCAAAAGAATTGAAAGCAGGGACTTGAACAGATATTTGTACACCAATGTTCACAGCAACATTATGCATAATAGCCAAAAGGTGGAAGAAACTCAAGAGTCCACCGACAGATCAATGGATAAACAAATGTGGTATATACATACAACAGAATATTAGCCTTAAAAAGGAAGGAAATTCTAATACATGCTACAACATGGATGAATCTTGAAGACATCATGCTAAGTAAAATAAGCTAACTACAAAAAGTCAAATATTATATGATTCCACTTATAAGAGGTACATAGAATAATCAAATTCTAGAGACAGAAAGTAGGATGGCGGTTGCCAGGGATGGGGGTGGGGTGGAGGTTGTTACTGTTTTGTGAGTACAGAGTTTCAGTTTGGGAAGAGGAAAAAGTTCTGAAGATGGATGGTGATGATAGTTTCATAAGAATACGAATGTAACTAATGTCACTAAACTGTACACTTAAAAAAGGTTAAAATAGGGGGCCAGCCTGGTGGCATAGTGGTTAGGTTGGCGTGCTCCACCTTGGCGGCCCGGGGTTCAAAGGTTCAGATCCTGGGCGCAGACCTGCGTACCGCTCATCAGGCCACGCTGTGGCAGGCGTCCCACATATAAAATAGAGAAAGATGGGCACAGATGTTAGCCCAGCGCCAATCTCCCTCAACAAAAAGAGGAAGACTGGCAACAGATGTTAGCTCGGGGCTAATCTTCCTCACACACATAAAATAAATAAATAAAAAAGCTTAAAATAGTCAATTTTATGTTGCATGTATTTTAGCACAATAAAAAAAAAGCTATTCAAACTTGGTAGCCAAAAGAAAAATGACCAATACAGAAAAATGATCTACACTCAGAGACAGAGTTAATCGCCTTAAAACATAAAGGATACCTAGAAGGTGATGACAACAAGGGAAGGAAATAAAGATGAAAGGAGGGAAGAAAGGAAGAAGGAAAGGCAAAAGACATTAACCGTTCAAAGAAAAACAAACAGAAATGGCTATAAATAAAATGATGCTCTAGGGGGCTCGCCCTGTAGCCTAGTGGTTAAGTTCAGCGCGCTCCGCTTCAGCAGCCTGGGTTTGGTTCCCGGGCGCAAACCTATACCACTTATCTGTCAGTGGCCATGCTGTGGTGGCTCATGTACAAAATAGAGGAAGATTGGCTACAGATGTTAGCTCAGGGTGAATCTTCCTCAGAAAAAAAAGGGGAAGATTGGCATTGGATGTTAGCTGGGGGTAAATCTTCCTCAGCAAAAAAAAAAAAAAAAAGCTCTACTCCATGTGATTAAAAAAAAAGCAAATTAAAAGTACACTGAGGGGGGCCAGCCTGATTGCATAGTGGTTAAGTGCACGCGTTGCACTGCTGGCGGCCTGGGTTTGGATCTCGGGTGCACACCAATGCACTGCTTGTCAGCCCATGCTGTGGCGGCATCCCACATAAAATGGAGGAAGATCGGCATGGATGTTAGCTCAGGGCCAGTCTTCCTCAGCAAAAAGAGGAGGATTGGCATGGATGTTAGCTCAGGGCTTATCTTCCTCACAAAATAAAAGTACACTGGGGGCCAGCCCGGTGGCATAGTGGTTAAGTTCACGCACTCCACTTCCACGGCCCAGGGTTCGCGGGTTTGGATCCTGGCCACAGACCTACACACCGCTTATCAACCCATGCTGTGGCAGCGGTCCACATATAGAGTAGAGGAAGATGGGCATGGATGTTAGCCCAGAGCCAATCTTCCTCAGCAAAAAGAGGAGGATTGGCAACAGATGTTAGCTCAGGGCTAATCTTCCTCACCAAAAAAAAAAAAAAAAAAAGTACACTGAGGTAACTTTCACACATTCCTAGTTGGAACGCAAAATGATACAGCCAGTTTGGAAAACATTTAAACATTCACTTACCATATGATACTTCTAGGTATACACCTAAGAAAAATAAAAACATGTCCACACAAAGATGTGTACACATTTATTCACAACAGCATTATTTACAATGGCCCAAAACTGGATGCAAAACAAATATTCATCAACAAGAGAATGAATAAACAAGAGTGGTATATTCATACAAACCAAAATTACTCTACATATGAAAAATCAGGAAAATGTAACCCATTCTCCAAGGAAAAGACATTCAACAGAAGACAAAATGACCCAAATGTTGGAATTATCAGATAAAGACTTGAAAGCAGCTGTGACTAACACAATGAAGTGAAGAAAAACACACTTGTAACGACTAATAATATAGTAAATATCACCAGAAACTCTAAAACGAACAAATAGAAATTCTAAAACTGAAAAATACAATATCAGATATAAAAAATTCACTGGATGAGCTAAACAGCAGAATAGAGGTGACAGAGGAAATAATCAGTGAACTTGAAGGCAGATCACTAGAAATTATCCAATCTGAAAAGAGAGAGGGAAAAAAACTTTAAAAAGAGACACAAAGAGAAAAGAATAGAGCTTCAGAGACTTGGAGGACAATATGAAAAAGGTGACATATTCAAGTCCCAGAAGGAGAGAGAGAGTAGTAAAAATCTTTTCTGAAGGAATAATGACTGAAAACTTTCCCAATTTAGTGAAAGACAGAAGTTTATGGATTTAAGAGGCTCAAGAAAACCCAATGAGAATAAATACAAAGAAAACCATACCTAGGCACATCACAATGAAACTACTGAAAATCAAAGATAAAGGAAAAATCTTGAAAAGAACCAGAGAAAAATGACTCTGAAAATTAACAGGAAACAAAAATTCAAATTACTACCACCTTCTTATGAGAAACTACAGAGGCCAGAAGACAGTGTAACAGCATTTTTAAAGTCTGCAGGAGCAAAAATATCCTTTAACTATGAAAGTGAAATAAAGACATTTTTCAGATAAAAGAAAACTTATTGCCATCAAGCCTAAAAAAAGTTCTTCAGGCTGAGAGGAAATGATACCAGAGGGAAAGTGAGGTATTAAAGAAGAACATCAGAAATGGTAAACAGCTAGGTAAATGTAAAAGACTACTTTTTCCACCTAATTTTTTAACCTACTTATGACTATCTAAAGCAAAAATCCCATTATCTTGTGGGGTTATTATAATGTATGTAGATGTAATATCTATGACAACTATAGCATAAAAGGACAGCCAAGTAGGGAAGCCAGAAAGAGTTAATAGACCTACACAGATGCAGAGTTTCTACTCCTTGCACAGTTTTAAATTATTAACTCTAAGTAAACAATGAGGAGTAACTTTTCTTAAAGATATATACTGTAATCCCTAAAGCAATCACTAAAAGAATGCAAAGAGGTATAGTTAAAAAGCCAAAAAGAGGGCTAAGTGAGGCTGGCCCCGTTGCCAAGGGGTTAGGGTTCCACACCCTCCACTTCGGCAGCACAGGTTCTCAAGTTCGGATCCTAGGTGTGGACCTACTCCACTTGTCAGCCACGCTGTGGGGGCATCCCACATAAAAGTAGAGGAGCATTGGCATAGGTGTTAGCTGGGGGCGAATCTTCCTCAAAAAAAAAAAAAAAAAAAGTCAAAAGGTAAATTAAAATGGAATTCTAAAAAATATTCAAATAATTCAAAAAGCAGGAAAGAAGAAAGAAAAGAACAGAGAGAACAAATTTTTAAAAATAAATAAAAAACGCTAACCATAATTGATGAATCAAAGAAGAAATCACATGGGAAATTAGAAAATATTTCAAGTTGATTAACAATGAAAATAAATGCAGGATGCAGCTAAAGCAGTGCTTAGAGAGAAATTTACAACTTTAAGTGCTTATGTCAGGAAAAATAGAAAGGTCTAAAACAAATGACCTAATATTGCACTTAAGAAGCTAGAAAAAGGAAAGCAAAGAAAACCCAAAATAAATACAAGAAAGTAAATAGTAAGTACAAGAGCAGAAATAAAGTTAAAAGAAAACAAACAGAGAAAATTAACAAGCTAACATTTTAGCTGGTTCTTTGAAAAGATCAGCTAGGCTGATCAAAGGAAATAGTACAGAAATAGCCAATATAAGGAACTCATTACTAGTTATTTCTTCTTGGGCTGATGAAAATGTTCTAAAATTGATTATGGATATGGTTGCACAACCTTGAGAAAATACTAAAAATCACAATTATATACTTTAAAAGGGTAAATTTTACAGTATGTGAATTATATCTAAGGACTGTTTAAAATAGAATAAAATAAAATACTAGACAAACAATGCATAAATTTAACTTTTATCAATCTTCTGCTTAATGATTTACACAATCTACTGCCCATCAAATCAATTCCAAACCATTGTGCCCCATTTAAAACCCTTCTGAAGTAAGGCAGGATATAAATAAACAAATAAACTACTTGCTGTCCCACAGCTCCCAACAGAATAGCTCAATTCCAGGTAGGGCAATCTCCTAACTGATCCCTCCCTCAAATATTTCCAAACTCCTTCCTAACTTCTCTTCATCAATAAAATATTTACTAGGGATTATTAAATACTATGCATGAGGCCATAACTTGGAAAGACAGTGAACAAAAAAGACATCCTGCCATCAAAGAGCTTTCAATTTAGCTTACCTATCTTACATTGACCAAGTCTTCCTTCCCTTCCATCTATTATCCTATTTATGCTTTTCCAAGGATTTAATCAAGTTCAGCTTCTTCATAAACCATCCTCCATATACTACAGCCTTAATTAATCTCTCGAAACAAACACTCATGTGCCATCCTTAATTATTTCACATACATTAGTTTCACCTCTAGAACTAAACTTTAAGCCTCAGATATAAAATCATGCCATAGCTTTCTGTATATACTATAGTGTTCAGCATAGAACTGAAAACACTGTAACAGTGAAATAAGTAATTGATAACTTTCAATACTCTTATATAATAATTATAACGATAGCTGCCATTAATTGTTTATTTTGTTGTTGTTAGTACTGTCGATTCCAACTCCCAGCGACCCTGTGTACAGCAGAGCAGAACCCTGCCTGGTCTTTTTGTGCCATCCTCTCACCTCCCAGTGCTGTATCAGACAATGCTCCACTGCTATTCACTGGGTTTTCACGGCCAATGTTTTCAGGGAGTAGGTGGCCAGGTCCTTCTTCCTAATCCGTCTTAGTCTGGAAGTTCCTCTGAAACTTGTCCACCATAGATGACTCTGCTAGTATCTGAAATACCAGTGGCGTAGCTTTCAGCATCACAGCAACATGCAGTCACCACAATATGACAACAGACAGATGGGTGGTGTGGTTCCCCGATCAGAAATGAACCTGGCCTGTGGTGGTGAGAGCACACAATCTTAACCACTAGACCATCAGGGCTGGCTAATTGTTTATTATAGTCAATTATTTTGCTATGCACTTTATTATCTCTAATCGTTATCACAACCCTGCAAAATGGATGTTCTATCTTTGTTTACATTCGAGAAACTGCAGCTCAGAGAAGAAACCACTTCAAAGAAACAGTAAATCTAGATTTGAACTCCCCTATCTATCAGTCTCCAAAGTCAATGCTCTGCTGTACCGTATCCCTTAAGCATGAGTGGTTATATCCAAAATAAAACCAGAGAATGAACTAACAGTATAGTTTATCATGCTAGCTATGTGATCTTTGGCATATAATTTACACTTTCTGTATCACAGTTTCATCTGTAAAAGAGAGTAACAGTACCTACCTCATAAGGTTAGGTATCAAAGGAATTACTATATGTAAAGCAATTAGAACAGTGCTTGGCACATAGTACATACTATAACTGTTGGCTATTATTTTTATCATCATAAATCACCATAATCAAGTCCTCAAATATACTTCCTACTCTCATAAGCCTGGTTTATGTTAGATTATGGTTTCATACTATCTACAACATAAATACCAAAGTTAGTGTAGAATTCAAGGACTTCCAAACCTCCATAATCCAGCTCCAACATACCTTTTTTAATTTACTTCGACTCAAAAAGCACTTACTGAGCACCTACCATATATCAGACTCTTTCACTACTTTCCTGTACCATATCAAACATTTCACTACTTCTTTCTACCATATTAAACATCACTACTTCCTTGTAACATATCACACCTAACAAATCCAAATTCAACCTTTACTTTTCTTACCTCACTTTGTTTCCTTCCAGTTATCTCAGCTTATACACTAGTCTTATTTCTGCCAATCAGTACTTTACCCATCCTTAACGGCCTACTTCAGTTATTATCTCTACCAGGAAGCCTTTTTTCATTTTCCCTGGAAAATGTAAATTCTCCTTCACCTTTGATTTCAAAAAGTTTCATTTATACCTGCCAGAGCATTTACCATATTATCATAATTACTTGTGTACAAATAAGCTTCCTAAAAGCAGGCACCATTTCCTATTCATCTCTATATTCCCTACAACAAAAGTATCGCAAAAGTATCCATTTGCACAGATGATGCTTACTAACATTTACTGAAGACCAATTTCTTCAACTATAAACAAACTAGACGCATAAACTATTTCCTCCCTTCCTAGTTTTTTTATTTATATATATATCCCATTATCTTCTGAAAAAAAAAAAAAATGAGTGCAGCTCAAATTCTTTTAATTATAATTCTAGTTTACTACTCAAAAAAAAAAACAATCCTTAAAGAAATAGCCTGTCATATCACTGCATTATCAAGTATGTCCTACTTTTCCAAAATATTTTAATCCCGAAATTACTAGACTGTTATACCTCTGTTCTAATGAAAAATCCCATATTATTCATACCAACATCAATTATTCTTTAAAAAAAAAAAACTGCTCTTTCACTTGTTTAAGCACTGTGTGAAACTCACAAGAGTATTTGCACTTTTGGAAAATAATGTGTTATTTAAACTGATAGTAATGGATCAAGCAGTTATCAAAATGAAATTAGGAATTTAAGGCAACATACTTTCCCATCCCCATCTTTTCCCCTAGAGTGGACGCTCATTTTTGTCTGCCAGAATCAAATCCCTATTCCTGTTCTAAGAGTCCTACCAATGATTAAGTCTTGGCAGGAGGCAAAATTCCACATCCCTTTATAGAAAGAGGGAACTAACACTGACCCATCGCACTCCGGTGAACTACTATACATCACATGATCTATGTCTAGCCAATTTGAGCTTAGGTCAGAACTTTGAATCTTGACTGAATAACTACAAGATGAAGAGGTGGTTTAGAATTCATATCGCAGTGTCTAGATGCAGCATCCTGCAGACTTCCGCAGCACAACTTTAGTGACAGACTCTTGCTACCTGGCCTCCCTTTTTCTCTGCTTTTCTCAGCCTGGTTCTCCAGCCTTCCTGTCAATTTTGTGATCTACACCATATGCATTCGATAAGTCCTTTTTTTGCTTATATTAGCTAGAATTATTTGTTGTTTGCATCCAAGATTTCTCACTGATATAGCCGCAAGTTACATTTCTCTCATTTCTGCTTCTCACAGAGTCTTTCTACCAATTTTAAATCTTATTGCACTTTTTTAAAAAAATCAAAGTTTTGGTTTTTGGGGTTTTTTGTTTTTTGTTTTTTTGTGAAGAAGATTCACCCTGAGCTAACATCTGTGCCAGTTTTGATGAGGATTCGAAGAGATCCGAACCGGAGAACCCTGAGCCACCAAAGCGGAGCACACAAACTCAACCACTAAGCCACCAGGCCAGCCCCTTGTTTTGTTTTTTAAATAACTTTCCTGACAGTAAAACAACTTGAAACAAGCAAGGCAGGTCCCTTTGAAAGGCATTTTGGAAGCAATAAATTCTCAACTAGTCTTACACAAATAACAAATTAACCAAGGAAAGACAGGAAAAAAGCCCAAGAAAGTCTCTTTCCTTTGCTCTGTTACTTCTACCTTTTTAGATTATTATGAAGCAAAATTTAAAAAATAAAACTTTCAAACAGAAAATATACAAGCTTTTACTAACACTCTGCGTGCTTTTTAGATAAAATGCATCCAAATTCATCATATACTCCAGAAATAATCTCCTTAATTCTATTTTAGAAAAAAAGAAAATCTACTTTCTGGTAACCCATGTGTTTCCCTTAATCTATCTATTCATTATTTTCAGAGTCAAATACCAAACATTAAGTCCTCTGAGTTTAATTTAAAAACTTCTTTTTTATAGTATTATATTCTTAAGTTCTTATTCTTAACTTCAAGTGTTTCATTTCTTTGTTTTATGCAGTCATTAATGAGAAATGCCTTTTCTCGTGCATCAATTATTCATTTTCAAATTGCAGCTTCAGAAATATGTATATCTTCATTTTGAAGTTATATGTAATTAAGCATCATTTCCTTAATTGAGCTGCCCTGAATTAATCAGCAGTTGTCAGCTTTATCATGTTAGATACAATATATGTCCTTGTAATATTCAAATAGCTAATAAATAATTCAATGTCATTTAACTTGCATGTGTTTCAGGTTAATCAACTCAATGAATTGATCACTAAGACCTCCCTATGTATTTCATATTTGTACTAAAAACTAGCCATTTTAAAAATAGAGACCTTTTGTTAACATGTATGTTTAAATTTGAACACTTGAAAAACTGGGTTAACAATTTAAGTACCCTTGTTGATATATCCTAACTGGGGGCATTAGAGCAGTGGGCTCTTGAATTACACTGTCTCAGGGCTCAAATTCTAGATCTACTAACTTAACTGTATCCACTATTTATTTGATCAAGTTACTTAAGCTCTCTATACCTCAGTTTCCTCATCTTTAAAAGGCTGATTATATAATAGTACCTATTTCATAGTGTTTCTGAAAAGGTTATAAATAATTATCTCAAAAACAAAACTCTTAAAGCACCTTGAAATGGCTGATTTGTACACATCCCATGTAATAAGTCTTTAAAATTCAAAAACTAAAATAAATATATCTAAGATTTAAATCCCTGAAACAATAAAAAAGCATATTTCTTTAAAAAGAGCATTCATTTTATGAGAATGGTTTTTGAACTTGGTTTAAAATGTTATGTTGGAGAACATAAAATTACAGTTTTTCATTTGTGCCATATAGTATGTGTTGTATTACAACAGAAACACTGAAGAATTCTGATGCATGTGTTGCACCAGGCCTCAACCAAAACTACTTTAACTACAAATAACACACATTATTTCAACTACTAAGAAGAAATTTCAACTACTCTAACTCATAAACGTGAACTCTTAAGAAAACTTAAGAGAATTCAACAATGCTATCAATTAATAACTAGGAACACTCCTGAAAGACATCTCTCAACTCTGGACTCCTGTTTCATTAGTAAGTAAAGAGTGGATTAAATTATTTCTCAAAGTCTTTTTCAACTCCATAATTCTATGAGTCACCAGGCATGTCCCTTAATTCACTAAAGTAAGTTTCACAAATACGCATTAAATGCTATTTTTGTAGCCTCAAAGTAACTGAATTTTAAAAATGCTTATAGCAGAAGAAAAGCTCACTTATACTGAGCTCTAAAATGTTAAGTAAGCAAATACTTGTGTTTTATCATAGACCAATACTAAAAACAGTTTATATTTCTACAGTTTCAAAACCAACCCTAAACTGTAAGGTATTCTGAACCCTAATTTCCCCTTTTAAGACTTTCATTCTCCTTGTAAGCAACCTTTCATTCATACTAAATACTGTAACTGAAAAAGACTTAAAGACACCCTTCTCAAAAGTATTGCCCTTTCCCAAAGGGCAAGAAGCCTTAAAGGAGAAAATGTTTAAAGGCAGAATGTTCGGCATCAGAACAGATGAAGAAAATATCCTTTTGGGGTGTGTGTTAAGGCTAAGGAGGAGAGGAGGAGGAGAAGGGAAAAAGAATATATATGACCACACAAATCCAAGGCTGTTCCTTTCCTGGTTGCAAAGAGTATGTAAGAATGACGAGTTTAAATCAACAGTTTGGGAAGGTTTTGAAAAAAATTTTGAAAGAAAATTATTAAAATTCCACAAAATGGTCCTTTGGAAAAATTAGGACATTATTTATCTTTTTATTCTAGTTTAAATCAATTATGTAGGTATCTTTTATATATTTTATAATATAAAGGCCCACATAAAGATATAAAACCACCAGCACATGAAATAATAGTAATCACTATCCTATCTTGAAGACCCAAATTTAAAGCATTAATGCAGTAACTCACTTTATCTTGCACTGTTACTTAATAATTCATGAATTTATAAGTGCTTGATAAGCTATAAAGCATGTTAATGTAGTGTTATTATTACTTAACTGCTTTGCTCTTGCCTCTTTATGCCACAGATCGGTAGTATCATAAAAGAAGCTACAAGTTCCAATAGAATTACAAGTAAGCATTCAAATACCTTTATTATAGGGGAATTTTGTTTCAGAAAAGATACTGCTTGAAGCTACATTTTAACCATTCTACACTTCTGCCCCTAGTCCAACCATTTAGTTGTTTCCATGTGTTGGAGGGGAGGAGGAGCATGCTGGACAAGGAGAAACACTGTGGAGGGAAATTTAGCCCTACCTTGAGCTAAACTCTCCTCCTAAAGATTTTCTCTTAAAAAGTGGGATGAGATAGGAGATTGGCTGTCAGCATAGCTGATGACTCACCACTTCAAGCCACGTGTGCTCACTTATTCTTCTCAATGTGATGCTCAAGAAGCCAGATCACACATCCAAGATTTTTTAAAGAAGGAACATTAACATTCAGTCTTTTTGTTTTCTCTTTAAATTGTGATTTTATTAGCTTCAATTTATAAATTATAATGATGACTACCAAATCTCCACCTTTATTCCTAAAGTTCCTATATTTTTAACTTCCTCTAGAACATTTCCAATCATGGATCAGGCTTCCACATTCAATAACAAATTCCAATTTTACTCAGCTTCTTAAAACCAGCTCCCTTATTGTCCCACTCAAACTCACAATCTTGAAATCTTCATTGATGCCTATTTACAATCCACTAGAATCAACTGCCAAGTCTTAACTATACCTCCATCTCTCAAATTAGCAAAAACATTTTGACCGTGCAAAGAATTGTGGGGGGCAAGGCACTGCAGGAGATAAGACACTGTGTTCCTTTCCTTAAGAACTTCAATTCAATAAAAAAAGGGAGCTAACTGATAACTGTAATAATTACAATGTATTGAGTTCTTACTATGTGCCAAGCACTGTGTTGAACCATTTTCACGCATTATCTGAAAACATAAACAAGACACTCATAAGGTAGATACTATGATCTCCAAATTACAGATGGAAAAAATAAGACCAGCAGAGTTTGAAGTGTACGAGGTCATCCGTACAGCTAGTAAATGGCAAACCTTGAATTCAACTACAGCTCTGATTATAAAGCCCTTGCTAACCATAAACAAACAATACAAAACAATGTAATTGCCAGAAGAAAGGTACAAACAAAACAAAAGAAGCAACCTTTCCCAAATTTCTCTCTTCTGCTCCATTCCCACTGCCAATACCCTATTTCAGAATTTCTGCTGAAGATGCTGAGAGGGCTGCTTAATCATCTAGGAAGCCATTTAAATGAATATTCCTAGGTCCAACCCTTGAGATTCTGAGCACTGGGTATGGAGTGTTTCTGATGCAGTTTTTTTAAACCACATCCCTAATTCTTGTTCATTCATTCACTCAACAAAGATTTGAGTTTCTAATATGCGCCAGGCCCCATAACTTCATCCCAAATACCTCTTTTACATTTGATCCTACTCCAATTACGGTCTGCAAATATTCTAAAAGCCCGATTTTCAACATTTCACTCCTCTACTAGAGGATTTTTATTCTCTATCAAGTAAAATTATTTTGAATCAAAGCTTTGCTGACATATAATGAACACCTGGTACATAGTAAGTGCTCAATAAATATCAGTTTCTTTTCACATTACATAATCTAGATCCGCATTATGTTATTACCTAGTCCTCAATTCATAAGTTAGGAGAGCGGTGCAACATAAGAAATAGCAGCTACCCTCCCCTTTCTGCTGTACATGCTCTGCCTTCCCCTGCATCCATCCAAATCCTTAAAAGGAGAGAGAGCTCATATCCTACCTTCACTAAAACTTCCTCAACTCTTCCTGACCATAATAATCTCTTTCTTTCCTTACAACCTACAGAACAGCTATATACTGTAGGAAAAGCGCGTATCTTAACATTTGATCAAATGCAGTCATCTACTATCCTAATTTTTTTAATGATTTTTAGCTCTTGTCTCATTAAGATTTTTGAGAGCAGATTGTATTATACATTTTCATTATAATTCCAAGAGAGCACTTGGCCTGCTGCTAAGTATATGGCAAGCCTTAAATTACTAACACTGCTTTCTGCCTTTATAACATCATATATGAATTCTCTCAAAAATATCTAAATGATTCAAAATTGTCAAAGGCTCATCCTCTATGTAAGACTACTTATTATATAGCATAGTGGCTTTACCATACTTATTTGCTACAATACCTTGGGCAGGTAGCTTAACTTTTCTAAACTTAAATTTTCCTGTCTATAACATGCAGATAATACTTCTCAGGCTGATGTGAAAAGTAAATGAAATATTACAAAGCATTTAGCATAGAGCCTGAGACATAATTCTTGACAAATGTTAGCTGTTAGTATTTCCTAATAAATACTAGACAGTAAATTTTTTCTAAAGACTAAATTTAAGCAAAGTGATAAGGAAATAAGGCTAGGAATTCACATATCCAGAAAAAAAATCTAAATCAAGTCAGAAAGATCTGCATAGAAAGGTTTCTCTAATTAATTAAATTAAATGCATAAGGCTAGAATTTCTTTAATAAGATTACTTTAAAGAAGAATAGTTTACTAACAAATAGTTTACTAATAAAATAATAGTTTACTAATAAAATAGTATAGTTTACTAAAATAATAGTTTAATAAAATAATAGTTGACTAATAAAAATAAAGCAACATCCATAGTTCTGAAAAAGGGCTCAGGATTCCCCATGGTGTAATAGAGAGAACAGTGTTCCTGTATTTAGAAAAACTTAAGTCCAAATAGCAACTCTCGTCATCCGCTAACTACATGACATTAAAAAAGTAATTTAAATTCTCTAATCCTGTTTTCTCATTTATAAAACGAGGTAAAAACAGCCGTCACAAGATCAAATAAGATAACGTAAATAAAAAGCCTGGCCAGCAGGTCCTCCACTAGCGGAGCTTTCCCTTCTATGCTTGAAAATAAAATTTCTGAATTGTGTTTTACAATAAGGCTGGGAAGTTATTAGATAAAATATACAGGTAATCCAAAGCCAATATTTCAACACAAAATTGGCAGGCAGGAAAACAGATTGGCAGGAAAGGAAAGGAGAGAGAGATTTCAGGTAAGTCGAGGAATTGGACTCCTCAATAGGACCATGTCTGTTATACTTACTTCAAACGGTAGGCAAAGCATGACCCATGAAGGAATAAGAATTTTAATGAAAGTTTTTTGGTAACAAGTTACTGTGAATGTTTCTGCCCTTGGAGATGGCTAGAAAAAGAGCACTATTATTAAATACTATGTATAGAGTTCAAGTAAGACACACGAACTTCCCCCTTACCTTTTCCCCCACTTACTCAGCTCTTCCCCACTGCTCTCAAACAAGATCATCCTATCTGTACTAATTGCTAGAATGTAGCCACAAGATGAATAAAATAAGTTCCTCATCCACTGACTCCAACAAAACATTTACGCTTACATTTTAAGACTGCCAAGAAATTTAAGTCAACTGGAGAAATTCCTTAATTTATTCTAGATCTGAATAAATCCAAGAATTCTACAATAAGGCTCTATTAACCTCTGCTAACATAACCGAGAATAATTTACCAATGCAGTACTTATCAGGAAAAAAAGACATAAAGAGAAAAAGGACATTTCACAATGCAAAGCTCTGTAACCAAGCTACAACATAATAAAAGTACATAAGGAGTTCCTTTATTTGGCCTGAATGTTGAAGAAATTTGAGTGAAAACATGCAAAAAATAACAGGATAATCTTAACTTTACAAGTGTTACAATGTTTTAAGAAAAGCTTTTGTCAAAAACCCTTTTCCTCGCCACTGGTAGCGGGTTTGAGTTCGAATTTAGTTCATAAGCAACCAGCTCTACCAATGAGAATTTGTGTCCAAATTTTATTCTACAGTACAATTCCAATACAGAACAAAAAAGTGTGTAGATATGGTATCAATATGAAAGAAGTATTTCTTTCTAAATTCTTTTCAAAAGGAATTTTTTTTAAATGATCTGAGCTTAGGTGATTCTTTATCTTATGTTGAGATAAAGGATCTTTGCTGGAGGATCTCTAATTTTAGGTTTTGTGATTAAGCATCACGTTTCCTAACTCTTACAGCTTTTCTTATCTAAGACCAACAAGTTTCACAGATGGCTACTTTCTTCAGTCACCTTTGCCTAACTTACAACGAAATGGAATAAGCAACCTGATTCAGGTTATAATTTTTCACTTACATTAAGTGGGTAATTGTAATTAGAGACCTAAGAGATGAATACATTCTCTAAAGCACAAAGGAACACAAATTATAGGCACAGTTTGCATATGGGGACCACAGTATTCTGGAACATAAAACTCCCTATTGAGGCCTTATTTAGAGATGCTTATCGAAGGCCAAATTTCAATCAGCTACCCTCTGTGTGCCAATGAAGCTGAAGGTGTAACTTGCCAGGAGTGGCATTAATAGGCAACAGGAAAGACCAAAAAACCTTTCGAAGACCAAAATAAATGGATCTCTAAAGGTGGAATTTCAGATTGCAAAAGATGGTAAAAGTGAGGGGGGCAACGGGGAATTCTAACCAGTTCCGTTCAAATCATAGTAAGTGTCCAGTTAACAACCTCTCTTTGTGAAATAAAACTAATGTAAAATGTAATAACTGAAATATTACAACAAAAATATAGACTGAATTAAAACAAAAATATAGACCTAATAGACTGAACCCCTCTCCCCACACCTTCTGGTCACTCAGCGTTTGTTTTAAATTCAAGGTTACCTTGTTCTTTAAGGACAGTTAACCTCAATGAACCGCCTAGTATACTAACTCAAAAATAACCAAAACTGTATTTCAAAACAGGAAAAATGAAGAGAGAAAGAGTAACATCCTGCTTAAGATGTTACTATGTTATTTATTAGAGTGACAATTATATACACTAATTTTATTGACAACCCAATAACTTCTAAAGCATACAATGTTAATTATGTAGCAGTATTTTTCACTTTAACAAAACACACCTGAAAATTCCTTCTCAAGCCAAATGTAATTTTAAAACTGACCCTAAACATAAAACTAAGACTAAGAAAGGAGAAAAAAAAAAAAAACCAGTTCAGAGAAATGAGACTGGATTAAGAAAAAAATAACTTTAACAAGCTGTCCATCAAAAAACATACATAAAAGTTCCAAGGCTAAACTAGGCTGGTGTCTCCTAAGGTAAAATATTAATAAATCAGTTGTTTCCCTATGCAGGGCTAGGATTTTAGAAACTGCCACACCAGCATAAAGTCATGAGAATGAAGATTAGAGAAATTTCACAGAGAGCAAATAGAGTGAGGAGCATACCATCCTTTAAGTAGCAATAGTTTGCTGAATAAGAGGGGAAAAAAATGGCTGGCAATTCACCTCTCACAATCACCACCCCCCCCCCAAAAAAATTGGAGTACTTTGGAATTAGAGATGTAATAATACATCAGCACAGGGCACACGCACACGCAAAAAAAAAAAAACACTTCCAATGTTGTAACATAAAGCAGTCATTCTACATCAAAATATAGACAGTATTTTCTACGTAAGTACAAAGTGTGCTATAACTCCCCAAAATGCCTATTAATACAAAAGGAAAGACCAGTTGAACGCCATTCTGTATTTTCGTAAACTACACTATAGATCTATACAACTGCTCGAAAAGCAAGCACATCCCTTTACAACTCTATACCTTCCTTCTCGCTTTAAGATACCGTCCCAGAATGAACACGTACAACCTAAATTAGTTTATTTTCCCGGGTGCTTCCCTCCCTCCCTCCCCGTGGAACACAAATAAATATTTTTAACTTCACATAAATTGATACCGAGCACCAGTAACTCAGTCTATTTGAAATCTCCTTAATTTTGAAAGTTCTAATAAGAAGTGTTCAGGTTGGAAACGAAAAACTACCTTATAAGGGTATAAAAGACTGGAGGCAGGAAGCGGCTTTGACAAAACTAAGGAAGTTGCAGCGCGCTTGCTCACTGGGGGACTTTTTTGAGGCAGGAGAAGTAACACATGACATCTTCCTCTCTCAAATTAAAATGTGACTCGGTTCACCGGTAAAAACGCAGTGGGAGATGGAAAAGACCGGGAGTCGAAAAGGAAGAGGAGGTGGGTGGTCAACTGAAAGCCCCGATTTAGGTTCCCATTTTCAGAGTCCGAGTCTTCCCTATCCCCACCCACACCCTGGGCAGAGTGTTGTCACAGCAATCTTGCAAAACCTACAAGGAGAAGAGAGCTTCCTTCTCTTTTCTCGCTCCTCTGCCAGGCCGGTCCCCGCGCTCGATCCCCCCGGTCCCCAAACCCACGGGCAGGAAGGGGCGCGGAGCAAAAGGAGAGCCGGGTGCGCCGGGCTCGGCAACCACCCCTCGCGCGACCGTCCCCGCATCTCCCTGGGCGGCGCTGCCCACCGCGGTGGAGGAAGGGCCGGCAGGGGTCGGGGGAGAAAGCCGTCCCCAGGGGGTTTCTCAGCCCCGCGCCCCCGCCCCGGTGCCAGAGGGTGAAGCGAGGGGACAAGAGAGGCCCCGGCTCCGGGCCCCACCCCTCGCAGCCCGGCGGGGTTAGGAATGACACCGCCGGCGGCGGCACCTTGCCGCACCATTCATCTCCCGGCCTCTTCCCTCCCCCGCCATTTTCCTACCTCCGCCTCAGTTTCCCCACCCCCGCCCGTCGGCCCCCATACCCCGTGCCACAGTCCACCACACAGGCCGGCAGCCGTCCCGCCATCTTCCTCCTCGCCTGCTGTTGCCGCTGCCGCCGTCTGCTCCGTGCTGCTTGCGGCCAGGGATTGGCGGCGGGAGGCAGGAGCTATCTGACCATCCACAGCCGGGCCGCCCTCTCCGTCCGCGGGGGGAGCCGGGAAGCCGAAGCAGTAGCGAGAAAGCAGCAGGCTCGGTCAGCGGCTACCACTTCCGCAACCCAGGCGGGCAGGCAGTCCCCGCCCTGCCCCGCCGCGGCCTCCTCCCCTTCTGTCTCCCCTCCTCCTCACTCCTGCCCCCACCCTACAACTTCTTCCCCTCACGCCGCCTTTCCCAGGGAAGCCAAGATGGCCGCCGGTGCAGACGCCCCGGCCAGACCAGACCCGGGCCGCGAGCGCTCCCACTTCCGCCTCCGAGCGGGAGGGGCGAGGGAGCATGCGCAATGAGGTGCGGCCGGCGGCCGCCGCTCCCATCCCGACGTTAATGAAATCCGCTTCGGGTTTTTCCAGAGGGTAGGGGCGGGGCAGTCAGCCCGAGCCTCCAATTCTCCTTTTGAAGCTGCACAGGGTTTTTAGTTT
This sequence comes from Ceratotherium simum simum, assembly GCF_057802395.1. Taxonomy (NCBI): domain Eukaryota; kingdom Metazoa; phylum Chordata; class Mammalia; order Perissodactyla; family Rhinocerotidae; genus Ceratotherium; species Ceratotherium simum. The sequence goes on from NC_141908.1 coordinate 16,140,310, forward strand.
CAATTACTTCTGTGCTAGGTTGAGGGAGGAATGGAACCGCGTCCTGCAGCCATGAATATCTTCTCCAGTGCCCAGGGGAAAACGGCCTAATTGAAAACGTTGTCAGCGGCTCACAACCGTTCTTATAACCTGAGTGGCTGCTTTTCTGGGTGGAAAAGAGCGATATCACACCGAGGGTGAGCAGTCGGGGAACGGACGGACAAAGGCTTGCGCTGGGGCTCTTCTGTCTTTGTGCCGAGGTTTTTTTCAGTTACACTTGTACGTTGTTACAACGTTGCACATTATAAGTGTTACAACGTTGTTTAGATTGTAGGCCCCGCAGAGGGCAGGCCTGTGCCCACAAGGAAGGCAAACCTGGGAATATATTCTACGTAATATAGTCTACACAAATAAGCCTTTATTCAAGGCTTTTGGATGATGGCAAAGATTTCCCTCTGGAGTAGTTTAAGATTCTACTGTTCTACTAGCAGGATTATACCAAGGATTAAGGACCAAAAAAATTTAAAAAAGAAAGGTTAAAAACTGGAAAGCCTAAAACAATGGTTTTCAGGCTTAAGTGTACATCAGAATTTATGGAAGGCTTGTTAAAACACAGATTGATGGACCACACCCCTAGAGTTCTCTGATTAGGTGGTCTGGAGTGGGGCCTGGTAATTTGCATTGCTACCAAGTTCCTAGGTCGTGGTCTGGGACCCTACCTGGGGAAACCAGGTTTATAGCTTTCCTCTCCAGGCTTATCTTCTGATAAACCACGTGGATTTGCTTATATGAGACTGAAATAAAAATATTTTTCCCAACAAAGGATGTCTAATTCACTTCAGAAGGTCACACAGTGTGATGTTAGACCTGCCTGGGGGATAAAATATGGGTTTTTCATTCATTTGACAGATATGTATTGCTCACTTTCTCTGTTATGGCGGGGACTATGCTGACCCTGAATATTCAGTAGGCACAAAATAGATAGGGTCGTTGCTTTCATACAGTTTACAGTTCAGTGGAGAAATATACAAATTGTGTTAAGAGCCATGGAAAGCAGAGAGCCGGAGGCTATGAGAAATGGGGATTAGGGGGTGGCAGAATGGGATGGAAGTGGAAGATAGAGAAACTCTCTGACAAAGTGGCATTTAAAAGCTGAGGACTGGGTCCGGCCCTGTGGCATAGTGGTTAGTGGTTAAGTCCAAGCGCTCGTGTTCCACGGCCTGGGGTTCGGCCTGGGGTTCGCAGCTTCTGATCCCAGGCATGGACCTACGCACGGCTCATCAAACTATGCTGTACTGGCATCCCACATGCAGATTAGGGGAAGATGGACACAGGTGTTAGCTCAGGGCCAATCTTCCTCAGCAAAAAATAATAATAATAATAAGCTGAGGACTGAAGGGTAGTAGGAAACAGGGGAAAGGCTGAGGAAGAAGGGGAGGCCTCCAGGAATTAACAGCAGCAAGCGTCAAGACCCTGAGGTGAGAAAGAGCTTGGCCTCTTCCACAAATTGAAACAAGACCCAAAGTGATCAAAGTGAAGTAAGCCAGGGAAGATGCAACAGGAAGTGAAGCCTGAGAGATAAGGAAGAATCGAACAATGCAAGGATTTGCAGACTTCTCTAAGCATCTTAAAGTTTAGCCTAAAAAGCAACTTGGAAGCCATCAAAGAGGTTTCAACAAGAGATGTGACTGCTTTGTAGGCAACGGATCCCACCAGGTAAACAGTGAGGTGAATGGTTGTATATCATACACTGTGTGCTGTAGTTCAGGGATAGAATTATGTGAGGAGTAGCATCCAGATGGGATCAGGTATGTGCAGAGGAGACTTACTTAGGGGAATCATCATCATCATCAGTTAGTGCCTAGCACATCCTCAGCTACTCACAGAAAATAGATAAGTAAATAATCCTCGGGGAAGGCTTTCCTCAGAGATTGTCTTCCAAGAAGTCACACAGAAGTGGTTCTTTGTTCCGAGGCAGAGTTTTTTCCCCTACATTTTAGAAGATGCTAAGTGGGAATTCTTTGCTGCCTTTTCCGCCACCAGGTATTTAAGGTCATTTGAGAGAGCCTTGCCTTGCCTGAAGATGGTTCTGACTGAAGAGGAAGATGTGGCTTGGTTGGGGTGGAGTAAATGGTTGTTTCCAGCATTTCGGGTAGTAAGTCAGGAGTAGAAGGATCCTACCAAAGGGGTCCCAAGGACAGAGGTTAGGAACTTGAACAGGTCACTCAGGGAAGCCCACAGTGGTACTCCTCAAGATGGCTGCCCCCACGCTGGCCTTAGGTGGGTGGGTTGTCATGGAAGTAGTTACATCAGGGTCAGAAACTAATGCTCCTAGGGTCCAGGCAGATGATGTTGTGAGTGAAGAGGGCCATGAGGAAGGTATGGCAATGTGGAGAGCCCACATCCTGACAGAAGACAGTAGAAAACGTTGTTATGCAGCCCAGTGTTGCCAGAGCCTCCGTTTTTTCAAGTAATTTCAGAAATCTGTATTTTTATCTGTTGGTAACTAATTCTTTAAAGGCTATATCTGACCTGTGGGCTGCCAGTTTTCAACTTTTGATCTGAGAGGGTGTTTAACCTTTGCTTGTGCATTGCGTTCAAATATGAAGCTCATGTCGGTGCTAGGTACCATATCTCATTTCAGAGGCATGAAGAAACCTTCTACCATAGTCTCTTTTGCGTAGTCAAGACTGTCGTTTGTCTGTAAAGGCTGTGACTGTTAGAAATGTTTAGAAGCTTCCAACACTTGTTTAAAGTGTCATTTGTGCTTGTTCCTCATATGTCCATCCAAACTCTTTGCTTGCTTAAGACCCTTTCCACTTCCTGCTTGCTACATGCCAAATTGGTCAGCCTCTGAACTGCCGTGGTGGCTCAGCCTTGCTCAGCTGTGCAAAACCTTCAGATGCACATCAGGCCAAAGCATTTCCGACCGCCCTGTTTGCATATGCACCCTTCCTGCTCACCCTTCTCCAAATACAGAGAAGCAGAGGATGTCAGAGCTAGAAGGCCTCTTAGAGATTACCTTGTTTGATAGTAAAGGAAAGCAGTGGTGGATGGGTGGGTTTTGTTTGACTGCCCTACATCCATTCCTCCCTAATAGCACCCTGATTTCCTCTCAGTTCAGGTCAACTGGGTGCTTGGTTCTTGTCAATTTCCAAGCTGGTCCCCAACCTTTCCAGCATTTATGAGTCTTGCGATATCCTTCCAGTAAATCCCCTTTTGCTTAAGTTAGCAGTAATCAGTTTCTACTACTTGCTTCAAATTTAAGAACCCTAAGTGGTACAGAAGCCCAGAGAGTTTAAGTGATTTTCTCACTACCTCAGAGAAACCAGGGAGCAGAATCCAGACCAAAACCCAGTTCTGACCCCTTAGCAAATGCTCTGAATCTTAAAATGTCCAAGAAATTCACGTCACTTAATCTCCATTATTTTAAAATGGGAAACATTATTATTTTTTAAAAAATCAACTTAGGTACTTGCTGCAGGATGACTATTTGCAAATTGGCAGACCAATCAATTCCACAGAGAGCATTGATTCAAGCAAATAAATAAATGGTCAAGATGTCCATACAGCCTTGTGATCAGAGTGGGTGGCTGTGAACCCTGTGAACCCTGACTTCTCCCTTCTCAAATTGTGCGATCTTAGACAACTAACTTAGTGTGTAGAGAGAGCACTGAACGTGGAATCAAGAGACTTGAGTATGAGCTCTTTGAATCTGTTTCTTCATCTATCAAATTGACAGGAATACCTAACCTATAGGGTTGTTATGAAGCTTGAATTTTTCAAAAGCGTACTATAAATTATAGAATGATCTTACAGACAGATCAAGAGGAATATGGTTTAATTATAAAATAATGACTCTTTTGCTTCTTCCTTATACAGACTAAAACATCCAAATACGTGTCCTCCTCTTCAAAAAAGTCATCTTGGGGCCTGCATGCTTACTATTTTAATGCTACTATTGTACAAAATATCTTTAGAAGGTCTTCTTCAGACTTGCCTTCAGAGCGCATGGCACATTCCTTTAAATATCTTCATTGGTGACCAATCTTGGCGCTTTGTGGGTAGATTTGATTTTTAGATTTGTCCAAAAGTCATTTTTTCAGAGCCAAGCCCAATGAATAAAATGGCTGATCAACTAAGGCTATATTTTTTGATCAAAAGCTTTATGTGACTGTAAAGTAATATAACTGGTTTTCATAGATGACTGATAAATTCCTTCTGACCATAGGTCTAAAAAGAAGTTCTAGAAAGATTTTATTCAATGGCCACATGCCTTGGAAAAAAATATTATACTCATATGTTTAATTTCAGCAGAAAATATATTTCATATAGTGATGATATCTGTACAGTGTTTGAAATGAGGTCAGATTCTGTGGGATATCACCCTAGTTCCCCACACTGCCTGCAAAAAATGAATAATCTAGTTATATAAATATATTTATATAAAGTTCATATATATGATTTTTATATATAATTTTAATTTAAATATTTACATAAATATAAATATAATATTTGTATATAAATTTATATAAATATAAATATAACTCTCAATTTGAAAGAAAATAAAAGTTAGATTCCTCCTCACACACTCATATCATATTACATATAAAAACAAATTCAGATGGACTACAAATCTTCAATGCAGAGTAAAATCCGTACTCCTCATGTGGCCTGCTAAGCCCACCTGGTGCCTGCCTCGCTCTCCAACTTGTCTCCTCCTCTCCCTGACGCATTAGCCACATCAGCCTTCTCACTCTTCACACACCCACCAAGGCCATTCCCACAGCATCTTCTTCCTGGACTTCCCCTCTAATCATTAGTTATTCCTAAGTCAGTTTAAATCTCACCTCCTCAGAGAAGCTTTTCCTAACCACCCAATCTGAAATAGCCTGCCTCACTCTACCATGTCACCATGTTTTAATTCTCTGGTGAAATGCCTTGTTTATTTATTGGTTTATTTGATTGTTGTCTATCTTTCCTAACTAGAAAACATCCCCCCTAGAATTTGAAGAGGGCCTGGCACATAATAAGTACTCAACAAATATTAGTTGAATGAAGGAGTCAAGTAATAAAAACAAAACTATAAATATATTGGAAGAAAATTTAGGAAAATATTTGTATTGTCTCAAGATGGGGGAGACTTTCTTAAGTAAAAGTAGAAACCCACAGGCATTAACAGAAAGATTTGGTTACATAAACAATTATATTTCCATTGGCTAAAGGTTTTTTCTAGAAATTATAGATTAGAAGAAAATATTTGCACGACCTGGGGCAAAGATTAATATCTCTAATAGTTAAAAATGATAAGAAAAAGGCAAATAATCCAACAGAAACATTGGCAAAGGGTATCAACACAAACTCCCTACAGAGGAAATTTAAATGCACAATTAACATAGGCTTTTCGTTGCTGATAGTAAGGAAACTACAGATTAAACAATGACGGATACGATTTTTCATCCATCATTCACAACACTTAAAAGGAGAGAAAATATCCAATGATCATAAGTGTATAGGAAAATGGACATGCACGAACACTGTTACTGAGAATGTGAATTGCTATAACCTCCTACAAGGTTAACCATCAATATTTATTAAAACTTAAAATTTGTGTATATTAGTCTTAGGAATCTCATTTTGGTGACTCTTAAAATAAAGTACTGATGTTGGAGGGAGAGAAGATTATGATCATCAAGAATTATTTAAAAATTTGAAGATTTAGAAATTATCCTTCATTTCAAGTGCCTTTGTGACCAGGTAAATCTCAGGGTTTTTTTGACTTAGAAGAAGGGGAGCCTGGATCTTGAGGGACACTTGCAATCTCTTCCATATATCTTTGTTGACCTGCAGAGATACGTAGCAGAGACCGATATTTATGCTTTCTCCTTAATAACAGTACCTGGATTTTATTCAGGTGTCTATGTGCCTAGCCACAAGACTGCGTTTCTCAATCTCATTTGCAGCTGTGTAGCTGTGTGATTAAGTTATGGTTGATGAGATATAAAAGGAAGTAGTTGAGTGGAACTTCTGGAATATGTCTTTAAAGAAGACTGACTCAGGAGGAGCACCAATTTGGTTTTTTGCCCGCCACTTTTCTTACTGCCTGAAACACAAAGAAAGTGACTAGAGCTCCTCAGCCATTATGGATGATTAACTGACCTTGAGACTAGAAGCCAAATCCTAAGGAAGGTGGAGCTGAAAAATAGAAGGAGCTCAGGTCACTTATGACCCTGAATTGCCATAGAAGCCCTGAACCACCCACTTCCAGACTTATTTTACATGAGAGAAAAATAAACTCTTAGTGTTTAAGCCACTGTAATTTGGCATTTTCAGTTATATGCAGCTAAATCTAATTCTAATTGATAATACCATGATATAATGTTAAATACAAAAAGCAAGTTCCTAAGTAATATCAGACGGATATAAACTCAAATGCTTATAGGTGATAGGCCAGTACTATAAAAAGGTGGATTAGTGGAGATACAAATAATAGGAATTAGGGAGGACCATGTTAAATTGAAAAACCCATGCAGCATCAATAATATTATTACCATGTAGGCATGTAGCTCCAGATCTTCCAGTTTTTCATGTTAAATTTCCCCAGTGTTTTGCAAACAGAACATTTTCCCCACTATCTGTAGACTGCGGGCCACCAGTTAGTGACATTTGATTTGTAGTGTGATCTAATATTTGGAAAAATACCAAAAAAAGGAGGAGTAAGAGAAGGAGAAAGGAAGGAAGAGTAGGCCCTATACGTGTATATATTTATATGTGGTGTAGACATAGAAACTATATGGAAGTTTGCACATGAAACAATGGAGACCTAAAAGGGATGAGATTCAAGGGGGAGATTAACTTTTTGATTAGAACTCTGTATTTTCTGTCTTGTTACAATGAATATTAATTTTGTAATTTAAAAAAATCTAACAAGGTAGAAGGAAAATTACTGAGAAGTTACTCAGACTGGAAATCCAGCACAACTGCCACAACATAATTGTAGAAAGCTTTTAGGATAATTCAGTCTGAGTGAGTTCAGTCTGTCATAGGAACAGGTCATTAATTTAAATATTAATACCTAAAACTAGAAAATCAGATTTGAGGGGGAAAACCCAAATACTTTGTGGATAGCAGTGACTTTTGTTAGGTGTTGATGACCTGGAAGTCATTTAGAAACATATGCACCTGCCAGTTGGAGAAAAAAATGTTTCAGGAAATGGTAGCTTGATTATTTTTTAAATGAAAGATAAAAAGAAGTACATTCTTATTTCTTTAAAATCTCAATGTGGTCCAATGTGTACATCGCATTTAGGTTAACATATCATGTTTTTTTATTAAAATTGGTTCTAGTTTTAGAGGAGCTCCAATTTTTAAATATTCATTGCTTTTTTCTACTTCTGTCTTAGACATTACCATCCTCTTCAAAACACATATGCGAAAAATGTTCAGGCTTCTCATCTCAATCTAAAATGTGCATTTGGTTCCAGTTTGATGAGAAGAAACTGGATTGTGAATACATTTTTTTCTGACGTATCTATTTTTATCCTTTGGTAAATTTGACAACCTGTGACAATTCTCACATTTCTGGAACAAGTTTCCCAATTATAGAAAGAGCTAATAATAATATGATAAATAATAAATTATTTGACTGTTTTGAGATCATCCAAAATGAAGTTTATCAAACTTTCTCCTCCTGCCTTCTCCTCCCACCCCCGGCCCCTGACACACACTGAACACTGTTGTAGCATTTATGTGTAGGGAATTATGATCCTTAAATAGCAGTTAACTGCTCTAACATAGTGTCAGTGTTTTATCCATAGAGTAATAATTTTGTGAAAGCGACTTAGTATAACTCCCCAGTTTAGCAAATGAGAAAACTGGGGTACAGAAAGTTAAGTGATATATATATATAGATAGATATAGATATACATATTTCCCCCCACACAGGGAAAGATTTGCCCTGAGCTAACATCTGTTCCCAACCTTCCTCTTCTTTTTTTTTCCTCCCCAAAGCCCCAGTGCATAGTTGTATATCCTAGTTGTAAGTCCTTGTAGTTCTTCTGCGTGAGCCGCTGCCACAGCATGGCAACTGACAGATGGGTGGTATGGTTCCGTGACCAGGAAACAAACCCAGGCCACCAAAGCAGTGAGAGTGCCAAACTTTAGGCCATCAGGACTGGCTCTTAAGTGACTTATTTAAGATCTCACAACAAACTAGTAGAGTACTTCTACTTAAATATATCTCTAGAGATTCATAGAAGATAAGAGCTATATTGAAAATCCACACAATTCTTGTGTAATATAACAAATTCAATGATGCTATAAAATCTAGCATGAGGGTCTGTGGTCAAGACACTTATGGTGGGGCCGGCCCCGTGGCTTAGTGGTTGAGTGCGTGCGCTCCGCTACTGGCGGCCTGGGTTCGGATCCTGGGCGTGCACTGACGCACCGCTTCTCCGGCCATGCTGAGGCCGTGTCCCACATACAGCAACTAGAAGGATGTGCAGCTATGACATACAACTATCTACTGGGGCTTTGGGGGAAAAAAATAAATAAATAAAATTAAAAAAAAAAAAAAGACACTTATGGTGGTAAATGAGAGAAACCAAACTCAAACCAGCTTAAGAATAAAAAGGAATTTTTTCTTTAGAGTGAGTAGAGCTCAAATAAGTGTAAATTCCAAGGGTTAAATCCAAGCATAAATTCCTAACTGGGTTCAGGCATAGCTGGATGCAAAGGCTCAAAAATATCAGAATCTGCCCCTTTTTCTCCTTTGGCTTTGCTTGCCACTGTGTTGGTTTCATTCTCAGGCAGCTTTACTCACACAGTGGCAGAAATGGCTGACGTTCTAACAGTTTATCAACCCCAGTGCACAGAGTCCATCTTTCTCAGTGGTCTGACTCTCGCTGGCTGGCTTGGATCAGGTGTCCTCCCTGAGCCCTTCACTGTGACTCCAGTTGGCCCAGCCTGGGTCACATGCCCTCCCTTCATCAGTCCCCCCAAAAGAGCCACATGGACAGACAGTGGAGGAGGGGTAGTCACAAAGGGAAAAATAAGTGTTTATCACCCAAAGATAGGTAATGAATGTAAGGCAATCAAACACAAAGTCCATTAAAAATCCCATTTATGTTTACATTGAACTGTGAACTGATACAACTAAGTGTTAATTTCTTGCTTAGTGGTTGAGGGTTCATGATATGTTCATTAAAAAACAAACAAACAAAAGAAACTGGGGCCGGCCCAGTGGGCTAGTGGTTAAGTTCAGCATGCTCTGCTTCGGCAGCCTGGGTTCAGTTCCTGGGTATGGACCTACACCACTCATCGGCAGCCATCCTGTGGTGGTGACCCACATACAGGATAGAGGAAGACTGGCATGGATGTTAGCTCAGGGCAAATCTTCCTCAGCAAAAAAAAAAAAAAAAAAAAAAAAAAAAAACTGAAGAAGAGGATACTGAAAAAGCAGAAAAATAGAAATACACTGAAAAATATTGACTTTGCCAAAAAAAAAAAACCAAGATGCATTGGGTATGTTTATATTGTCAGCCCGTAAATGAACACAAAGGCAAATGAAAAATAAAAATGTTGGCTATCTGCCAAACATTACATTAATCTAAATGTTTAATCATTCCCTCAATCCTGCACTGAGAAAGCAATCATTATATTTTTGCAGTAGCATGTGTTCATTTTGGTTTCCATTTCATCTCAAATGCTGATGAGCTTGTGCTAGCTTCACTTAATAGTGTTGTATTGGAAGGTTTATAATTATTCAGTTCATAAAGAGAATGGCCTATACATGGCCAATTTTTATCATAGCATAACTAGAACTCTGCTCATTCATTTGTCCATTCGTTCATTTATTTATGTTATGTGCCACTTATGAATCAGGAACAAGGCTGGACACCAAGATTAAAGAGATGAGTAATCTGCCGCCCCACCCCTTGAAGAAGTCAAAGTACAATAAGGGAAACAGACAAGTAAAACTTAAAGGACACCATGAGATGGGATTTGCACAGAGCTTTAGAAGCAGAAGAGGACTCATAGGTCACTCATCTGAGAGATCAGGGAAGGCTTCAAGAAGCCTTCAAGAAGAATGCTTAGGGAATGCTTTCCAGGGTGGAGAAGGATGTGAAAGGCAATTCTGCAGAGAATAACATGTGTAGTGACACAGAGGCTTAAAAGAACCCTGGGAGTTTCAAAAGTGGGTTACCACTGTGGCTGTGGTACAGGGTGTGTACAGCGGAAGAGTCAATGTGAATGACTTTGTGTGCTAAGTTTGGACTTTATCTAGCAGTTCTAAAACTCTGGTCCCACAGCTAGAACCAGGCTGACAGGAAAGAGATTGGGAGAACTTGTTAAAAATACGAATTGCCCAGACCCCACTTCTGGAAATTGTCATTCAAGAGGAATCTGTTTTAAAAAAAAAGTTGCTTACATGATTCTGGAGCACATCCAAGTCTGAGAACTACTGTGTGTGGGCAATGGGGATCCATCAGAGGTACTGGGAAAGAGAATAACATGTTTTGGAAAGATAGCTCTTTTGCCAATGGAAAGTTGCAGTAGAGCAGGTCAAAACGGGAGATGGAGAGACCTGATAGGAGACCGTTGTGATAGAACAAATTAAGAAATGGCGAGCACCTGCACTGCAGCAGAGGCAGTGGGGGTGCAGAGGAGGCGAATGTTCAGAGATATTTCTGAGAAATATAATCCGCAAAGCTAGATGATCTTTTTGATGTGGGAAGTGAAGTGTGTGTGTGGGGGCGGCTGGGTGGAATTCTAGTTTGTAAAGGGTACCCTTGAGAACTGGGAGTGAGAGGTAAGCAGCAGGCGTGGCTGTGTGTACAGAAGCGTGATGTTAGCTCAAGGTGTGAGACCGGGCTGGAGCTTGCCATGGGCAGGAGGCCAAGGCTTGGGACTGAGCTGGTCAAGTTGCAGAGGCTTAGATCTGTGAAGCCTGAGGTTGAAAACTTGCTGACAACTCCTCGCCTGGGGATGCCTCCCATCTTTGTGCCACCCGTGGTCCCTTCCAGATATCATCTCTCATAGCCCCTGTAGCAGCCTCTTAGGCTTTTTCTCTAGGTTACAAACTTCCTGAAGCCAGAAATTATCTTCTCAGAGCCTAGCCTTGTTCCTGCACGTATTTGATGCTCACATTTCTAGGTGAGTGAATTTTACTAATTACCTAGATAATTGCAGCTACAATAGCCTCATTATATCTGTATCGGCTTTGGCCCTCATTTGTGTGTGTATGTGTTTATATATACTTGTATTTCTGTAATTCTACATGCTTCTTGTATTTCTTTCCAAAATGTACATTTTTATGATGAATAAGAGTATGAAAAACACATTGCTTTCTTCCAAACATTAATTATTGCAAGATGCTGTGTAATTAGTGGAACAGGCATCTCCTACAGATATTAATTTAGATTCCACCAAAAAGAGCTTGACTAATAAAAAATTATTTTAAAAACTTTCAATCTAATTAATTATAGACAAGGAATAATTTTCAATTCAGTTATCTAAATAAGCGTATATGGATCCAGAGAGATTATTTTTAAGTGGAGTGTTATGATTGCTTTCAAGTATCTATTTATCTTTTCCTCATATGGTGCTACATGGAATAAATGAGAGGCTTTTCTCAAGCCCCAAAAGAGTCACTGCCATGAAGGATAAATAATATAAGGACAGAAAATGTAAGACTAACTTAAAAGTTGTGTTACTCTTTATGTATAACCTTTGTTCTATTCATTGATTGGGTGATTTCTTTTTTGTTTATTCTGCATTATCTTTGCCTTCCTCATTTGCAGATAAGTACCTAAGTAGCTAAGGTACCTTAGGTACTCTGAGTACCTAAGAGCAACATCCTACTTAAAGAGTTTAAAATCAACAGAAAACTCAAATGCATAGTCACAACTTTTCTTTATAATCTACTCTCATGAGAAAGAGAATGATAAGTAGGCAAGCTAATATCAGTGATTTCTGAGTACAATTACCAAGCAGATGTGGAAATTAACTTCAGATAACCAAAAAATGTAAAATGGCGAAGATATTGGCAGAAACTCTTAGTTTTTTCAAGAAAAGTATTTTTGGATTCTAATGCCTGCATTTCACACTGGTTATTTGGAATGAATTCCTACATCTAGATAACAAATTGCACCTCTCTAAGCCTATTTGACCCTTTGTTACATCCCTGTGTGTGTTGATGTTCTAGCCCCTTGATATGGCCTAATTATCATGAAATTCTATAACTTTCTGTTTCCCTGATCTCCAGGAGACTACTTTATGCTTCTCTACTTATAATTTATTATGTGTATGTGCTAGTCCTCTATATTGACTCAACTCCTATTTATGACCCTGTATTCTGTATGCAATTTCCATCATACCTTACTGACTGCCCAACCTCTGATTTTTGGCTTCTCTGACCTGCTTTGACCTTTTGCTACCCAAACGCAATACAAATACTGCATTAGCCTTAATGTACTGGTCATTTGCCTACTTGCTCTCAAATCCATTCATTCCTTGTCCTTTTCTTACTGTGTCTGTATGGAAGGAAGCTGATTCTTGCCAACTCAATTTCCTAGACTCACTTGCCTATGCTGAAAGGGAATTAGGACGATGAAAGATAAAAAGATAAAGTAGGAACACTGGCCGAAGAAGAGGAGAAGCCAAGATATTAAGATATATTTCTCCATCTCTGATTCAGGGAGCTTCTGTCACAGTGGCTACTTCTCCTCTATTCCCATTCTAGGTCCAGCCAGGGACAATCGCTCCAGGGCCCTGTTAACCCAGCTCCTCTGTTGGTCTCCCCAGCCCTAGGGATAGAAGACCGAGGCTTTCTGCTATCGCTACTCTGTGGAGTACCTCTCCTTCCCCAATTTGGCTTTCTGGCCCTTCCATACCTTTGTAACTAGTTCCTGGTGTTAAATTCCCTCAACTGAACTACCTCACTTGGGCTCTGGTTTCTGACTGGACCCCATCTCACACACGAGGTGATGATACCTGGCAAGTTGTGATTGTCATATTCACAGAAGAACTCACGTAGGTATCGCAAGGCTCACATCCCAAAATGTCCAGCAGAGATATAAAATAACTGATGAACTTGCTGTTGAAAATATATAATACAATGGAAACAGAGTCATTTAATGTTCTCAAAAGCCAGTTTCATTTAGTTCTTATCTTCATTCATTAGTAATCTCTCATCAATAGGGAAACTGTGGGGAATGGAGCAGTGTGAACAAAGAATCATGCCCACGCTGAGTCCAAAATAGTTCCAAGTAGATTTGCCTGCACAAAAGAAGGATGTAATCAGCACCCAGAGTAGGTAACAAAACATATTTAGCACTGCTAATGTTAAATAACAATGAAGACCCCTGCTGCTCTCCCCACAGAAACTCTCTCTCTGCATTAATTTGACCTTCCTGTGCCACAGAAGCAATCAAACTCATTGCATAGAAGAGTCCAAGACAGTCGTCAGTGACCTAAATGGCCTAGGAGTGACACATCCTTTGAGATAGGTTTCAAGATCAGACTTTTGCCCTCTGTGAAATGTTGAGGCTGTGGTTTCATTCACCCAAGCCTTGGGTAGGATTCAGTTCATCATCGTGTCTAGCTTCTAAGTAAATCCTTTTCTGGTTTTATTGAAATCGAGCAGAACTAGAAGCCACAAAGGGGCCTAGTTTTATTCTTTAACCAGTGATGGGCCACTTATTAGTTTCCTGCCGCTGCTGTAACAAAGTACCACAAACTAGGTGGCTTAAACAACAGAAATTGATTGTCTTGTAGTTCTGGAGGCTGGAAGTCTGAGATCAAGGTGTTGGTGGGATTGCTTCCTTCTGAGTGCTATGAGGGAAGGATCCATTCCAGGCCTCTCACCTGGTTTCTAGTGGTTGGCTTGCCATCTTCAGTGTTCCTTGGCTTGCAGAATCATCATCCTGCTCTGCCTTCATCTTCACAGGCGGTCTCCCTGTGTGTGTGTGTCTGTCTCTGTTTCCAAATTTCCCCTTACAAATCATATTGGATTAGTACCCATCCTAATGACCTCACTTTAACTTTATTACCTCTATAAAGACCCTATCTCCAAAATAAGTCACATTTTGAGGTACAGGGGGTTAGAACTCCAACATATCTTTTTGAGAAGGACAAAATTCAACCCATAACAGGCCATTTACACAGATTAGCTCACCATCTCTTGCTGAACTCTTCTTTCCACACCCACATACCCATTTCTCTCCACCAAAGTCTTCTGGCAGAACCTGTGGTCAGGAAAACATCTGGTAGACTCATTCACACTGAGGTATAATTGGCCAAAATTGTCTTTGTCTATTAATAAAGTACAACGATCCAAAAGGATATAAAGCAACAATAAGAAACTGATAAAGTTTAATATGTTGTTCCTCCTAGAAATACCTACATTGTAACAAATCACAGGGAATTATACCCATTCCCCCCTTAACATAAATAGTAGCAACACTTGGGGTTATGAGAAAAAAATTCTTAAGAAATGCTTGATTTTCCTTATAATTAACATAAAATCTGCATTTTTTATTAATGGCAAATAAGGTTGAATTCCATGTTGTTGATACAATGATATGCACTCATAATTCCTTACTAAAGATTACGGTAAATTTCTTCTTTATCACTAATAAAAAATATAAACACTCTTAAAGGAACTGCAAACTTGGTAGCTACTGCCACATTATCTATTTCATAAGTGGTTCAAAGGCTATGAAATCAGCAAGATATTTGAACCACTCAAATCAACAATGGCTTTCTTCTAAGTCCATCCCTTCTAAAATTGCATTTAGGAGTCATTTTTGCACCCAATAAAAGATTTATTTTTTCTACTTCAAGAATGTGGGCAATGATAGCACAGCTATCATACTTTAAAAAAATTTATATAAGCTGACACTAATAACTAAAACATAAAATAGGAAAATTTGACTTTATGTGTTGTGCTCTAAAATACAGTTGATTCTTATTATTTGCAGTAGTTATAGTCTATAAAGTTGCTACGAACTCTGAATTTGCAAATACTGAACCAGTGCTCCTAAGGGAAATGCAGGGTTAGGTTCCTGCCAGCCTCTCGTCACAACATTTTTGTCAACTGAACCCATAACTTTGGTTTATGTGTGTTTCTGTTTAAAGACACATTACTTAATATATTTCGTTGATACATTAACATTGAACTCATGGCCAACAGTGCTATATAGCTCATGCCTGAATGAAGCTTATCTAACACTGTATTTTCTCCATAAGGACATCACAGCCTTCTTGTGCTTAGGAACACTAGATAGCACTTCAACACTATGCCTGGGGGCCATTTTAAAATAGCAAAATCAATAACAAAAAGCATAGAAATGTGAAAAACATAGCATTAAATAGACTGCAAAAAGGACACTTGGTTACAATATAAGAGCTGAAACAAGAAGGCAAAATGTCACTTTGTTTGACCTCAATTGTGAACATGAGCAATCAGCAACTCAAATTTCAATTTGTCCCTGTGGCCTAGTGATTAAGTTCGTGCCCTCCGCTTTGGCTTTGCAGGTGTAGATCCCGGGCACAGACCTACAACACTCATCAGCCATGCTGTGGCGGCAACCCACAAGCCAAATAGAGGAATATTGGCACAGATGTTAGCTCAGGGTGAATCTTCCGCAGCAAAAAAAAAAAAAAATCTGTGAAGCGCAATACAATGAGGTATGCCTGTACACACTCCAAGCCTTTAGTCCTTTCAAAACATTGGCTTTGAAATTTCAAAAGCTTAATCTTTTTCCTTGAACAGACTCTTCTCTTAAACACCTCCCTGCTTATGGTTTGAAAGTCCATTTTGAAATGCCAAAAAAATCAAGAATCAACTCTGCGTTTTCTTTCATTCTTTTCTTAAGGCAACAAAGGCAAAATAATTAGTAGCCTGAGGGTTAAGTGAGGGAAGGGGTAGAGAAAACAGAAAAGAACATGGGAAAAGAAGAAAACATCAGTTAATGTTCAAAATACTATCCTGCCACATACATTTTCTTTCCTCAACACAGCTTCTCAGGTAGGTCTCAAACTTGAACTGCCCAGGAGAGTTGCACAGACCCCACTTTATTTGAAGAATATTACTCTGGACCAATGGAAATGGTTAACCCCTATGATTACATTCATTATCATTTGTGAACACATTCAGAATGAAGTAAGAGCTTGCAATCCTACAAAATAGAGGGGAATCTTTTAGGCAAATAAAACTGAGATTTACTTTTCAACCAAGAGTTGAATAGCAACTTCGTGCTGTTTGAATAGCAAAGCCCATTGTGACTGCAGCTCTGTGGCCCTTTTGCTTTGCCTAGGAAGCAGTTCTTTTAGACACTGGGGTGCTGGGCCATTATTTAGGCAAGACTCACTTAAGATAGAAATCCATCAAAATGACTTGACAAATCAGGGAGGAGAGTCAAGCAAACTGTACTGCTACATTGCATCTAAATTGCAAAGGAGAGGAGGGATGGGGAAAAAAGTGTAATTAGAAGCATTTTAAGCTCCCTTGTGGGAAGAATAGCACAACATTCTTTATTTGACATTGTAGTGGGAATTTGGAGTTCTAAGGAGACAGGGATAGGGCTAAGGGAACACAGAAAAGAGAAGAATGAAAGGAAGAAGGCACAATGTGCTCTCAGACTCACAGGGAAAGTGCTGGATCAGACACCTCAAAGATTCAGAGAAACAGTTCTAGGAGAAAGGAATAGTAAAGTAACATTTTCCCTAAGTACAATGAGAGATGTCAGGCTGGAGAGAGAAGAATGAGAGATGATAGGGGAGGGTGTGACAGGGCAGAAAAAAACTGAAATGGAAGCAGATGGAATATTTACAAAGGATAGAATGAAAATTTATTTTTTTAAGTAAAAATATTTCACTAGTATAAAGTCTCTAGGCAAGCCATTAATGTTTAATTTAGATTACACAGCTTTATCAGGCTCACTATGTATTTTTCTAAAAATACTTTAAAAGTACTGCCCAACCTTCTTGGCCACTGTTCAGGGTATGATTATGGAGCCTCATATAGACCCGGAGAGTTTCTTTTGAAGGCTAATTTTGTTCTCTACCTGATCCTGCCAAACTGAGAAAATAAATGGAGTTGTTTATTCAGGAAGGAGCAACTCTCAAAACTGCTCCATATATAATGTTATAAACCAATGTTACCCCAATAAAAAAAATCTGTTTAATCCCTAGTATAAAAAAAAAATGCTCCAGTTCTTAAAAGAGAGGCAAAAATACCAATGTTTCAAGTTTCTCTTATAAAAGCTTTCTTGTACAAATAATCCCTCACAGTTGTTTAGCACTTCACGCTTTTGAAGCACTTTCAGATGTATTACCTCATTTGAATTTCAGTGAATTCTATCATAAAAGACATTTTCTATATCACATTTTTTAATGTATATTTTACTGTAACTTTTTTTTGGCTTTTGCTGGGAAAGATTCGCCCTGAGCTAATATCTGTTGCCAATCTTCCACTTTTTTTGTTTTTCCTCCCCAAAGCCCCAGTACATAGTTGTATATTCTAGTTGTAAGTCCTTCTAGTTCTTCTATGTGGACCGCTGCCACAGCATGGCTACTGACAGATGAGTGGTGTGGTACCATGCCCAGAACAAAGCCCAGGCTGCCAAAGTGGAGTGTGCCAGACTTTAACCACTAGGCCATCAGGGCTGGCTCTATATGACATGTTTTTGCATTGTGCTTTTTCCACTACCAAAACCAATAAAACATTAGATATAGTGAGTTAGTTTCTTATACCCTCGATACTCTCAACCTTTCACTGTTTTCACTTTCTCTTTCCTCCAGAATAGAGAGCATTTTGTGCTGCTGGTTGGTTCTCTTGACTCTCCAAATACTCACCATATACTATAATCCCAAAATAGCCCAGATTCATACCTTGATTCCAAAGAAGACCATCCCAATCAGCTCTGTAATTATGCAACAACAAACACGGATATCACCAGCCAACCAACATCGCTCAGATCTTTTACTTTGCTATTTTGGGACAGAAACAGTTTAAGTGTTTTGGCTTTAAAAGATCTACCCCCTTTCTCCTCTCCTAAAGCTCATCTGTGAGGGACTCCTAGGCCTGTGCCTCTCTCTGGGTCAGGTTCCCTGCTTTTCCACTCCACACTCTATCTTAGGTCTCTAATAGTCTTTATGTTTTCTTTAACAGCACATACGAAGAATTAGGGTCTTAGCCTCTTGGAAAAGACTTGGCCTTTATTCCCTATGGAAGAAAGGAAAGAAATTCCCTGTGAACATAACATGGTAGATGTTAATTCTCTGTGTAAAGGAGAGAACAAAGCTGGGAGAACTGGACTGGAAGGTAGGAAGAAGATGCTTCAACAAAACAACTGATCTCTCTGTGACAGACAGTGGCTGGGTTTCAACAAGGACATACTAAGTACATATATTGGCCAAATACTGCATTAGAGGCCAGAGATACGAAGGTGAGTAGAACATGGTCCCTCTCTTAAGGACTTCAAAGCCCCCTAGCAGGGAAGGACAAATGAAACACACAGTGCAACACATCATGATTGTGACTGACACTAAAAGAACTCAAAATGAAAAGTACTCTGGGGTCATAGAGGGGGAATGGTCAACTCTACTGGGGGTAACCTGATGCTAATTAGGATCTCCATATTGGTTCTAGCTAGCAGTTATTTTGTGAAAATGAAATAAATTATGGATTTTATTGACATTTCTGGTCTGTCCTAATTCTTTTGTTTTTTCTTAATGATCTTTTCAATTTATACATAAATTTATGTTTTACAAATATATATATGTATATATGTGTATGTGTGTGCATATGTACATATGTCTGTGTGTATGTGTATATATATGTATGTACATATATGTATTAGAAATATTGTGCTTTCTTTTGTGACTTTTGCTTCTGCTTCTCTGGCATATGTTCAAGTGTTTAAATATGCCTGAAGCTATGCTTCTTCTACGTTGTAGATATAAATGGTGAGTTCTTCTACATAAGCTGAAACTGGAGTCAGTATGCATTAATCTTTTTTTTTTGCAAGGAAGGATTCACCCTAAGCTAACATCTGTTGCCAATCTTCCTCTTTTTTTCCCCCCAAACCCCCCAATGCATGGTTGTATATCCTAGTTGTAAGTCCTCCTAGTTCTTTTTTGTGAGCCATGGCCAGAGCATGGCAACTGACAGACGAGTGGTGTGATTCTGTGACTGGGAACAGAACCCAGGCTGCTGAAGTGGTAAGAGTGCCAAACTTGAACCACTAGGCCATCAGGGCTGGCCCAGTATGCGTTGATCTTTTGACATTAACCCCCAAAATACCTTCCTTTCTTCCTTTCTAAGACTTCCATCTTTATTTTCTGATCTGTATTTTCCTCACCATGCTTGCCATATAGTTTGCCAGCAGCACGCAGCCCATAACCCTGAAGAGGCCCAGTATTGTGGTCTTAGTGTGCAGCCCCTGTTCTTACCTTCAAAGCCCCATGCAATTCTACAGCTTCCAAATAGGCTTGCACTTTGGAAAGTGCTGCTGTCTTTATTGTGAGGAGATGCTCTCTGCACTGCACTGCTCTCTTGATAGTCCTCAAGAGTATTTTCTGTTCCTAGTATATTTGCTGGAGCTCTCAGATTCAACATGCCTAAAGCTGTCCCTCCTTGAGCTGTCTCTGAATCACAATGCTCCAAGGAGAAAGGATTTATCATGCTCACATTTTAACAGGAAGAGAGCTTGAAGTAGTGGAACCTGTAAAGACTCCTTAACTGGACCGAAGACTCTACTTTCTGGGCAGTCCCAGTAAGCGCCCTCCCCAGTTGCTGCTACTTGATCATTCCATACCCACTCTTGGGGAGTGGAGCAGCCTTGGTTGAAGCTTTCCTCACATCTCTCTATTATATGGGCCACAAAAACACATTGCAAACGATAATGCATTATACAAACGTACAGTATTATTGCAATTATGCTAGAAACAGCAACCCGTTAAAGTGTAAAGTCTTTCTGCATAGATCACACCCATCCCTCGTTCCTTTATCACCACTTACATGGACTACTTTGGGACTAAGTTGCATTGTTGTTCCTTGGGGCCATTAAGAGGCTACCCATGTGACTGCAAAAGCGTCCAAAGGAGACTTCAACCTTTCAGGAATATTCTTTCACTAAAAAATTGTATATATGTTGAACATTAATTGTGAGTACATGTGCATTTTTATTATCATCTATTTTTTCTGCACTTGTAAGTGTCTTCAAATTAAAAAATTAAGAATCTCCCTGAGCAGAACTGCATACCTGCTAAAACATACATAATTAATGTATGAGAAACAGGGACCCAATTCTGCTGAATCGTCTGGCTCCCAAAGGTATCTTCTAAATCTCCCACACTTAACTTTTTTCTTTTAAAAATGTTTATCTTCTAATTTTTTAGCATCCTTTCCCCTATTTATGCTGAGAATACCCACTGTGCTTGTAGGAGCATATTTACAATAATAGGCAACTGGAAACAATAGGTCCTAGATGCAGACATTGAGGATAGTAAGTCTAATGACAGAAATTGTGTCAATGTAAATGCTCAATTTTAAAAGTGGCATACTGAATTGTATATTATACTATGATTAAAACTGCATAAATATTGTATACGTTTGTGTGTGTACGTGTGTAGAGGGGGCTGGATAAAATTGGAAAGGAATATGAAGAAACAAAAAATTACTATATAGTCATATGGGAATTATGGGTGACTTAAAAAAAAATTCCTTCTAACAATTTAAAGTCTATTTAGTAATAAAAACAATGAATGTCCTTACATTTATTTCTTCATGCCATTAAGCTCTCCTTTGTCTCCCATTCTTTTAACTTTCTTTTGTGACTCTTGCTTCCTTATCTCTGGCATGTGCTTAAGTGTAGATGCTACAGTTCTTCTAGCTATAAATGGTGATTTCTTCTACATAAGTGGAAAATGGGGTCAGTACACAAATCTCTGTCCCTTCTTCCCTAAATTTCATTTCTCTGAAGTCTCATCTGTACTGTTGAGCACCACAAGGATCAGCCTTGCCTCCTGTTTCTGATATTCTCTTTCTACCTACACTGGGAGTGTAGTGAGGCAACTCTGCAAGGGAATGTCCTCTGCAATTTCAGCCCTTCATTGCTTTGCTCAGATGGTCCAATCTTAAATATGTCTAGGTGCAAAATCAAAAATCACCTCCTGTTTCTCTCCTTTGATGTATCCCATAATTCCTCTTAAGGCTCCAAGCTATTATTTTTCACCCTTTATGGTATATTTTGTGCCTTATGAGTCATGTTCCTGGAACTTTTTGCTTGCTTTGCAGTAAGATTTGCCTAAAAATCTGAGAATTTAGAAAAATTAGTGCTTCCAAATTCCCAGTAGCTTCTATTTTACTTTTGAAAATGTCATTGTTAATATATATTGTCATTATATAATATGATATATAATATATAATTTATATAATATATTATATCAATATATAATATTTCATATGTATGGCTGCCAAAGTATGTGTCAAAAATATAAAATCATGTATTAGAGTGATAAACACTGAATTACTGAGAGAGGTATTGATGTAATGAAAAACACTGGGATGGAAGAGAAATAGAGCCAGTCATTAGTACAGGGGCCCTCAATGGACTGGCAATATTTTCTTTTTTTAAAAGGAAAGCAAATATGTTACAATGTTAAGATTTGATAAAGCTGATGGTGGATGCCTGTATGTTCCTATATTAGTCTCTATTATTGTCTGTGTGCAGGAACTATTTCATAATTTTTTAAAATGTCGTTGTTAAAATTTCTTATTCCATTGTGCTAGTCATTTGAATGTTTTCGTTGAGATATTACAGAAAATAGCAGTGAGAGACTTTTGGAAATGAAAGGGGAGGGTACCTATACAAAATGAGGAGTTGAGAGATACAGGTTACAGTTTATGGAATAGGAAACAGAAGTACATATATTAAGAAAGTTACAAAGAGGAACTAAAGTAAAAGTATTACCTAAGATTACAATAGAGGAATTAAAAATAGTGAGACATTCATATTGAGAGGGGGAGGGTGTAAGTGAACTAAGCTCTCGTCTATCAGAATGGGAAGGAAGTCCACAGATAAAGTCTGTCCGTTTGATAAATAAAGAAGTGGCAATATGACTGTATTATTGAGAGATAGGGAAGTGACCACCCAGAAGAATTTAAAAACTGTAGCTGTTAAAAAGTTACGTTTGCTTGCTTCTCAAATGTGGGCCCAGGGTTTTGGTGGAAAGCAAGGGGTACGGCAGGGCTGGGATGTAACCGCAAAGCATTCTTACCTTTTGCGATAAGCTCTTCAGCACCGTTGTTTTTTTGTAAATGTGCACATGTACTGCTTTGATTTAAATTTTTTTTTAAAAGATAACACAATAGTAAAACCATCAGATCCAAGAAAATATCTTTCTCTTCAATCATCTGATCAAGTTAATATTCACTTCTTAAGCTATGTTGCCAGCTTGCTAATAAATTATTTACATCTTCATCCTTTAGTTGGCATCCTGGAATTATCATTTATTTGTTTTTATTTTTCTGTTTCTTTTCTTTCTTTTAATTTTTGCCCTCTGCAAACATTTTAGAAATGGTTTTTCTATACAAAAGTTTGAAAACTATTTATCCATTTATGGAAACCTTGTTTCTGATAGAGTATTAAGTGAAACAAGGAAGGCTCCCACAATTCAACTGGTTGAAAACATGCCTAAGTACATAGAGATAGAAAGTAGAGCCAGGAGCTGGAGGGATGGGGAATAGAGAGTAACTGCTAATGAGATTTTTTGGGGGTTTGGGGTGATGAAAATATTTTGGACCCAGAGAGTGGTGATGGTTTCACATCTTTGTGAATATACTAAAATGACTGAATTGTACACTTTAAAGGAGTGAATTTTATGATACGTGAAATATGTCTAAATAAAAAAGTATACCTATGAAAAATACTACAGGGGAATAAACTAAAATGATAGTCATTGTGTTATACTTGGGGAGTATTTTTTCTATCTTCTACTTCCCTAAAGTTTTGGTAATGTGATTTTACTTTCATAATTTCAGAAATATTTTAAAGTAACATCATTAGCCTCAGTGTATGGGTACCATCTTCACGTGTCTAATTTTTTCTCCTAATTCCTAACACTTTTTATTTTCCCGTGCACTCTGAAGTGCATAATTGTCCACATTTTAATCTGTTTTATTTATAGTTTTGGATTTGGTGTTTCTCTCATTCTTGTTTGACTTTTTATTTTTCTTTTCATCATCTTGATGCTGCCAAATCTTTACTTACAGTTTGCTCCTTCTGCTCTGTTTTCTTCACTCACTATACCACTGCTTTGCTGCTTTCCTTGAGAGCTTTCCCTGAAATATATATAAACGCCTTAACCAAACTGTGACTTCCTGAAAGGGGAGCAAGATTTTCCTGCCTTGAATCATTCCTCAGTCTAATCTGTACATGCATTTCCTCAATCCTTCCTCAAGCCTAGGAGGCACAATTACCCTCTTCTTTTCAATGCACACTCTGTGACTCAGATAGGTTAAGCAACTTGCTCACGGTCACACAGCTAGTAAATAGCAGAGGCAAGTGTTAGACCCACTTCTGTTTAACTTCAAAACCAGTACCCTCTCCTCTACACTTTCAGTTTTAGTTAAGTCAATTCTATTGAAACATATTGCCAAGCTGGCCTCTAAAATGTTATATCAACTTATACTAATGATTAGTGAATTTTCATGTTTATGGACCATTTATATATTTACCATTAGTAGATTTTCCTATATGTAGTAGCCATTTATATAATTTCTTCTCTGAATTTCCTACTTTTTCTCTTTTCCTGTTCTCCTATGTGTTATATGTTTTTTATAATTCTTACTGATTTGTAGCTCCCTCTATATCATGGCTAATGATTCCTTATTTTTTATGTTATAATTATGATTTCCTATATAGCCATTCACCTCCCAACCTTGTTTATAGTACTTTTAAATGTAAAACAATTGTAATTGTTCACATTTTAGTCTTCTTTTTTTAGTTATGATTTAGTGTTACTCTAAGAAACGATTTTACCATCCTAAGGTCATAAAAATATTTCTGTGAATTTTGTTCCTAGTAGTTTTATAATTTTATTTTTTATTAAAAAATGTTCAGGTTCTTGATCTATCTGGAGTTTAGCTTAGTATATGGTATAAGAAAGAATAACATTATTCTCTCTCCTAAACAATAACCTTTTGTCTCAAACCAATTCATTTTATTTCATATTCAGATTTTGTATGCTACCTTTGTGGAATACTAAATACACACACACACACACACACACACATATATATATGCTAACTTGAGATACACACACACACACACACAAGAATCTGTCTCCAAATTTTCTACTCTGTTATACTGATTTATTGCCTGTTCCTTACCCAGTACCATGCTGTTAATTTTGACGTTTGGCAGGACAAATCCCATCTTCTTGCAATATCTTTAAAAAAAATAAATAAATAAACCAAAAAAACTCACAAATAAATAAATAAAACTTGCACTCAAAGATGCTAAATGACTTGCTCAAATTCATGTATCATTTAGGGACAGAATTCAGAGAATAATAGTAGTGTCTTAAATTGGGGTCATTTATTCATTTTATTTAACAGATTTTTATTGAGTACTGCTATATGCCAGAAGCTGATCTAGCTTCTGAGAATCCATCAGTGAAGGGAACAAAAAAATCTATGCCCTCATGAAGCTAACACATATTGAACATTGTTATTCATTTTCAAATAGATATATCCTCCATATACCTCTGCCAAATGTCCCTTTTTTGTGTGTGTGTGAGGAAGACTAGCCCTGAGCTACCATCCGTTACCAATCCTCCTCTTTTTTCTTTTTTGCTGAGGAAGACTGGCCCTGGGCTAACATCCATGCCCATCTTCCTCTACAATATATGGGACGCTGCCACAGCATAGCTTGACAAGCAGTGCATCGGTCCACGCCCGGGATCCGAACCTGCGAACCCCAGGCCACCGAAGCGGAGTACACGAACTTAACCGCTATGCGACCAGGCTGGCCCCTAAATTTCCCAATTTTTGGGAAATGAATCTTAGTTATTACTTCAGCATAGTTAAAAGAGTTGGAATCTTGCATTTTATGTTTTACAGCCTCTTTTTCTTGCATATAAATTTTTTAAGCGCTACAGTTTCATTTCTCTTTTTTTAATGCAAAGTAGTCTCTCTTCTATATCCAAATTTGGTTTCTAAAAACCTCTTTGTAGAGAATTCATTGTTAAAGAGCTTAAGACTTTGTGAGGAAAATTAGTTTAGGAAAATCAAGGTAAATTAAACTGGAAAAAAAATATGTTTTCCTTAAACATTTTATTAGAATAAAATAATACATCTAGCACATATTATCCATCTGAAATTAGTAATTAATTTTCCATCACCATTTCTTTCTTTGGGGGAACTTTTCAGAACTTCTCTTTTATGCAGTTTCAGCAAGATGCATGATTATTTTATTTTATAGCACATAGTATTCATGATGAGCCTTTTTTACCCTGTTCGCTCTGATGACTACTCCTCAAGTTTTATGACTTGGGATAGTTGACTCCCACTATCTAGTCCCCAAATGACCTCCAAAAAAGAGAGTAACTTGACAGGAGTTAAATATAATTTTATGTTTGGCCTCTAAAGTTGTGCAGATCTGGATTCAGAACCAGCTTTGCCACAGAATCGCTGTGTGACCTTGGGCAAGTGAGGCAACCTCTCTTAAGTTAGGTTTCTTCATCTACAAAGTGGGAGAATAATAATAGTGCTTTTTAGATTATTGCAAAAATTAAGTAAGCTAGAAGGTGTAAAGTTAACAGCCTAATGCTTGTCACATAATACGTATTAAATAAATGTTAGCCAATATTATATTGAGTTGTTTGTCAATATCCTTTCACTACAAAGAATGATGGTTCATCTGGGTGATGAAAGTAGGGGTATTGTGAGGATATTCGGGGAAGTAAGGACTTTAGGAACCTGCTAGGAATTCTGGAAAAGCTACGGAGCTGGGCCTCCTGGACATTGGCGGTCACTCAGGAACTAGAGGCATCCAGTGAGGAGTCACTGATCTGAGTCATCTTGTTGCTTTGGCAAGTTCAGGGATCCTATAATTGCGGTGACTCAGCATCCTTCCATCTGCATTGCACCATTCCTATTTCTCCTCACCAAGTTCTCTACTTTCTTGGAAATACCTTTGGGTTTCAGCTTACTGTGGCTCCTGCTTGTTCATAATTGCTCACTCATCTTTTCTGATAACTCAAAGCTTCAATTTATTCACAATTTGTCAGTTCCATTCAAATTTCTAGGAGATAGTGTCTCCTTGACCTGATGATACCCTATTTGAACAGAGGTTCTATGCCAAACCACCACAAAAAAAAGAAAAAAAAACCCATTTAAAAATTGGTTGCTTTGGGGTTACATGCGTGTTGCTAGTTCCAGTCAGCTGAGTTGGAAGAACCGAGTATTGAGGGACTAGGGAAGGATAGGAGAGGTCATGGGGTGTGGAACAGGACTTCCCTCTCTGTAGGAGCCACAGGCTTTGTGATTTCCCCAAAAGAGGGCATATGGTAAATGGCTTGTCCATAAGCTACACCCTGGGTAAATTATATCTAATCTATCCAATACAGCCAAAAAGGAATGTATCACTCTTCTTCTCTCCATTCATAGTTATTTTATTATTCTGGTTGGTTTCAAACTTGGTGCAAAATGGGGAAATTATTGGCTTAGAGGATCCAAGAAAGGATTAAAAAGTAAATGTGCAGGAGCTGGCCCCGTGGCCAAGTGGTTAAAGTTTCGGGCACTCCCCTTGGTGGCCTGGGTTCACAGGTTTGGATAGCCGGCACAGACCTACTCCACTCATCAGGCATGCTGTGGAGGCATCCCACATAAAAAATAGAGGAGGATTGGCACAGGTATTAGCTCAAGGCGAATCTTCCTCACCAAAAAAAAAGGAAAAACAAAGTAGATGACCAAACCCAGTCTTTCTTCTCACATTACTTTGTTTCTTATTTTAAAATTGTACCCTATTTCTTTCCTTTCTGATCCCCATAGTACCCTATTTCTTTCCTTTCTGATCCCCATAAACTGTGACTCTAACCTTGAGTGATCTAATGCTGTCTCAATAACCTGTTTCTGGTTTACATAACACTTGGCCCCTATGTGTATGGTTTATTTTTAGCTCCTCAAGCCTTCCTTTGCACTGCTTTTACTTCTTTAGATTCTTAATGTTTTACTTCCTTTAATCTCAGGACTCATGTTACTTCCCCTGCCTATATTCTGCTGTCTTCAATAGTTTAAGCACCCTCCATGATGCTTCTCATTTCCTTTGGGATTTACCTGCATGGATTTCCATGGAAGTTCTTTCCTCTCACTTCTTCCTGGCCTCTTAGGCATTGAGCTCATGAACTTTTCTCCTCCATTGACTCAAAACAAGGGTGTCTGTTCTGGAACAAGTAGTCATGGTACTCTTTCCTCAGCAAAGATTCATCTTGGCAATCACTGTCTACTTTTTCTTATTCATTTATTTTTATCTCTACCATTTCCTGAAATTCATCTTCTTGTTTTTATTCAGTGTCTTCGCTTGCTCTCTTTATCTGCTTCTCCTATAAAATCCATTAATTCCCCTGCATTCAAAGGGCAAATGATACCAGATACTGCCTGAGCTAATTTTCTAGGGCTGCTATAATAAAGTACCATGACTGGATGGCTTAAACAACAGAAACTTATTTTCTCACAATTCTGTATTTTGGAAGTCCAAGATCAGGGTATCAGCAGGATTGGTTTGTTTTAAGGCTTCTCTTTGGCTTGCAGATGGCCACCTTCTCCCTGTGTCCTCACATGGTCTTCCCTCTGTGTATCTGTGTCCTAATTTGCTCTTCTTATGGGGACACCAGTTGTATTAGATTAGGGCCTGCCCTAATGACCTCATTTGAACTTAAGTACCTCTTTAAAGACCTTATCTCCAAATATAGTCACATTCTGAAGTACTGGAGATTAGGACTTCAACATCCGAATTTTGAGGGGACACAATTCAGCCCATAACACTGCCTACACTTTAAAATGCAGATCAAAATTTTTCTCCTCCTCCATGATGCTTTCTGATCTGAAAAGCCCACAGTGATATTACCCTTCTAGAACTTGTGTGGAAGTTATTATCCTTACCATCCATCTGGTAATCAGTCAGGTGCTCTCTTGTAACATCTCTTGTTTTGCCATATTAAGTTATTATGTATGATTTGTGTTGTTAATTTCTTAAGTTCTGTTTTATTTTCCAAATAGGGTAGATGAAGATGAACCATACCTCCCACTCTCTGAATCTCTATAATATCTCCATAATCTCCATAATAGTCAGCACTCTGCATGTCTTTGTTCTCAATAAGTAAGTTTGACAGTTTAGTCACTGTTCTCCCACTTTAGATTCTCCTAAATTCAAACCATCTTAAAGCTTACCACCAAATAATTGCTTTCAGTCAATTCCTAAAACTGTGTTCTCTTTGGGAAAGGGCTCTGTTCAGTCAGATTAATAAGAATCCAATCAGGTAGGACCAGGGTAGTGATAGAACATGTTTGAAGTTGACCCTATAGGGGTCAGAAGCAACTGAGATTACTGGTAGGGTTTGCGTGGGGTCAGTTCAGGATGAGGTCCTTAATAAGGTGGTGGTTGAAGAACAGATGATGGGGTCCATTTGATTGGTAAGGGGAGTACTGAGCAAAGGACACACCCAAGTGGCAAGTCAGGGTTTTGTCGGTGGAGCAAGAGAAAGCATCACTCAGAGGACAGAACCTTGGGTGAGTCTGAGGAGAGAAACTCTAAAACAGTGCTCAGCTGGTCAAGAAGGCCTCTTTACTGACTACTTCCCTCAGGGTCCACAGTTGGCACAATGACCTATGTACAAGATTTCATCTTCCTAACTGGGAAAACCCCTCCCTGGCCCAATGAGTGTGGCCTTGCAGAGATCCTCAGGTTCCACCTCACCCAGAGACTTCTTCCACAGGTGCCTCAATTCTCCTGCCACTGGGCCTTGATATATCTCTCCTAATATTCCCAAATGGCCCCGAAGAGCACGGGGCTTTTCCCACTAGCCACATCTGCATCACTAACCATGCTCCCTCACAAAGCAACCTCTAACTTCCTCTTTCTCAACAGGACCCTTGTCCTCATTGCCTTACTTTCTCAAATTTGGTCATCCAAAATCATTTCTAATGTTTTTAAGTTAAGGTTTATTTAGCATTTACTATATGTTAAGCACTATGGTAAGTACTTTAGAAGCATCCTTTCATTATAAGCCTCTGAGGTAGTACATTAGTTTTCTGTTGCTGATAATTCTATAACAAATTATCACAAACTTAGTGGCTTAAAACAACACTAATTTATTTTCTCACAGATTCTGTGGGTCAGGAGTCCAGGTCAGGTTATCTGGGTCCTCTGCTCAGGTCACACAGGCTGAAACCAAGGTGTTGGCTGGGGCTGTGATCTCATCTGAGGCTTGGGTCCTCTTCCAAGTTCACTGGTTGTTGGCAGAGTTCAATTCCTCGTAGCAAGGTAACCAAGGTCCCCACTTTCTTGCTAGCTCTCAGCTGGGGATTGCTTTCAGCTCTAAGAGGTCACCTTCAGGTTCTTGCCATGTGGCTCCTCCTCTCATGGGCTGTTTGCTTTCTTCCATGGCAGCAGGAGAATCTCCCTGACTCTTCACCTTTTTCTAAAGGCTTACCTGATTAGGTCAGGCTTGCCCAGGATTATCTCTCTTTTGATTAACTCCAAGACAACTGGTTAATAACTTAATGGCAGGAGTGATATCCCATCATATTCAATGATGCCACCCAATACTCAGAAGTAGGGGCTTGCACAACATAGGGCAGAAATCTTGAGGCCATCTTAGAATTCTGCCCAGCACATGGAAATAGCACAGTGACCTCCATTTTACAGATGTGAAGCACAGTCACATAGCTTGTAAGTGGCAGAGCTGGGGTGGAATTCCAGGCATTTTGATTCCAAAACCAGTGTTCCAACCCAATGTACTAGACCACCTTTATTATCTTACCTTCTGTCTGCAACATTTTTCTTATCCCTATTTCTGCCTGCTAAGTTGCATTTCTTCCATCTGTCAAAGTTCAACATAATTCTCATGTCCCTCATGAAGTCTTTTTGATTAACTAAGTTAGATGTTGACCACAACTAACCATCATCTCTCTCATATATTTTCCAAACCTTCTATCAATTAAATCTTTATAGGACATACTAAATATCAAGAATTAATGTTCTGTTTATGCTAGAAATATACTGACTGCTTTCTATAACTGACCAAAGGCTGTCAAACTTTGCCTGAAGAACGTTTCCTCCCTGGGAAAACCTAGACATATTTAGAAATTAAAAATATTGAAAGCGTCACTTGTTTCCACCTCCTCAAAAAGATACAACAAATGGTATGCCCTTAGACCAAGAAATAAACTATATCAGAAAGAATCAAGTGTCTTTTAGGAGCTGGTTGTAGCATCAATGGAACTACGAACTCCAGATCAAGCTAAATGTGTCCAGGCAAGTTGGTCCAGGAAGAGTCTTGCTTTCTAACGCAGAGGTTCTCAAAACTAAGTACATCGGAATCACCTGAGAGCTTGTTAAAATACAGATTGCTGAGCCCATCCTCAGAATTTGTGTTTAGTATATCTGTAGTGGGGCCCGAGAAATTGCATTCCTAACGAGTTCCCAGGTGATTCTGATCCTGCTGGTCTGGAGCTCACACTGAGAACCACTATGCTAGAGGGAAGAACCGATGGGCAGAAAGTATAAGGTAGCTAGTTTTAGGTAAAGATCTGGAGGAATCTTTTTTTAAGCCATTATTACTCTCCAACAATGGACAGGCTGTTTCATGAAGAAGAGAGCTCTCCATGACTAGAAATAAGCAGACATTGGATAATTGCTCATTGGGGATATTCTAAAAATGATTGCTGCAAAGAACAATAGTGTCCTGGGTCCAATTCATGAAGTCAGGATTGATCTGGGGGGATGGGCAGGGCAGAGGGAGGGGGGCATGGGATTTTGCCAAGGCTAAGCCATCAGATAGAGAAGCCTAGGCACTGAAACAAATAGGCTTGGTATTACCTGAAAGAAAATTTTAAATTTTACCAACAATGAATGAGAAATTAAAGTGGTAACTAGGAAGCAAGGATTAGACTGGGCCTAGGAATAATCAGACCTACATCATTCTAGAAAGGATTATGTGGTTCATAACATAAGGGTAGGTAGAAAGGAAAAATCAAAATCAAAGCAGAGAAGGGAAAGCAAGGCATTTCAAGATGGTAATCCACAAATGCTGGGCATCCCAGAAAGTGACCCTATTGTACAATTCTAGTCAAATATTTCCAGATGTGGACAATGGGTAGAAGATTAGGTGGTAAAGAAGAATCACTAAACAGAACAGAGTTGTACTGGAATTGCTTCTCAAACCTTGTTGATCATCAGTCACCAAAGGAGAGCTTTAGCAACTCCAGATCTCAGAGTCCCAGTGAGTTTAGGGTTAACAATGGAGGGTCACAAGCAGTGGGATAGTGACAGTAATCTGTAATTCGCAGGTACTTTCAGGTTTGGAATTCACCAACCCTGATAATCTCTGTCAACATTAATGTGTGGTAGTTGTCTCTAAAGCTATTTAACAGCGGGAGACTTGGGCCTTTGAGGTATCAATCCTCAAGCAATTCCATCCAGTCTTCTTGATGGGAACAAATTTATTTTTATAGGTAGGTCACTGAATGAACGAAAGTGCTTCCACTTTTATCTTTTTTCTGCATTGAGCTGTGATGTGATAATTTTATTTCATTTTCATTAAAAACATTTAAATCAACTTCTGCTCTTGAAAACAATTGGGTAGTAGTAGAAGAAGGTGGGTCAGCCTTTGAAGACACACAGACCAGGATTTGAATCCCAACACTACCACTTACCTCACAGTAATCTTGGGGAGTTGCTTCATCTTTGAGTCTTGCTTTCCTTATCAGTTTATGTTGGAAAATGATGACAAACTTGGGGGTGGTTCTGAACTCTTTGAGGTCATTGTTGTACTCCTAGTCCTTGGCACTTAGTAATTGCTCACAAAACATTTGCTGATTGAGCTAATAATTTATATGTAAACAGTCCAGCGCTGCACCTGCTTAATAAAAGGGAGTTAGTGTTATTATTACCGAGAGTTTTTTTTTTTTTTTTCGCGTCATGCTCAAATATCACATGTGCTTGCACTTGAAATTTTGGAAAAATATAAGTTAAGAAGGTGTTGGGATTTGGACAGGGGACAATTGACAGGTGGCCAAAGGGACCTTTGTTTTTTATTTATTTATTTTTTTTGTGAGGAGATCAGCCCTGTGCTAACATCTGCCAATCCTCCTCTTTTTTTGCTGAGGAAGACTGGCCCTGGGCTAACATCCGTGCCCGTCTTCCTCCACTTTATATGGGCCGCCGCCGCAGCATGGCTTGCCAAGCAGTGAGTTGGTGCGCGCCCGGGATGCGAACTGGCGGACCACGGGCCGCTGCAGCGGAGCGCGCGCACTTAACCGCTTGCGCCACCGGGCAGGCCCAAGGGACATTTATTTTGATCTGTAACTTTTATAATTTTTGCAAGGAAAATATATTTATGTATTATTTGTTTGATTAGGAAAAAAATAGAAAAATTTAAAAAGTAAACTAAAAACCTTTCTCACGTCCCCTCATGAATGCTCTGCCAGCCAACTTAGGGGTTCTTAATTGATTTTTCACTTATAATTCTGCACACATACATGTACACACACACAAACACACACCAGACACTCGACTTTCCATCTAATTAACATATTTCCCTTTCCATTAAATAAGCTGCCTTGAACTGCATAACCCTTTTCTTCTGGAGAAATACATCTCTCTCTTCTTATTCAGTAGTTGCCTCACCCTCTGTCATCTAAACTCCTTATCTTATCATGTTCAGAACAATTCTGATTAGTTTATTTAAGGCTTTTATCTTATCTTATGAAGGACTCTGGTTACCACATTCTTTTTCTCAGTGGTGAATGCACAGAGTGTGGTGGTGTATGCAGCCTGGGCATAGAGTACCCTCTCAACCCTGTGCTGCCCCAAAGCTCTCCATTTGACAGCCATCAGTCCAAAATTCCCTGCCTGGCTGGCAGGAGCCACCTCAGGTTGGGCTTAATTTGACCTAGCATTCTCTTCCAGCCCTGGGTAGACTCCGCAGCTCCTCTAGTGGGTAATAAACTCCTTGGGGGTCGAGTCTGAGCCTGTTTATGTCTCTTTCACCCAACAGTGCCTTGGTCATTAGGAAATGTCCCTCTTGGATGAATGAAACTGGAGTTTTGATCTTGTATTTAAAACAAAATTGGTTCAGTCACTGCTTTTTATCTGCAATACATAGAAGTTGTGGCCAAGAAGCAACTTGCCATTTTTGTAACAAGTAGTTTCCAATTTTCTACTATTTTTCAAGGTTATCTCTAATTTCTGATCAAGTTTTTAAACTGTGAATGTTTTAACCTCTCTTGGCCATAGACTTAAACCTGGCGGCCTGAGTTCTATTCTGAATGGCCTTTGTTTTCCTCCGCTATTAATTCGGCTAAAAACATCTTTAACTTCTGCTCTTGCAGAATATACTGATTTTGTAGTTTATTTTCAGTGACAACTAAGTCATTAAATAGGAATATTTTGCTGGAGAAATTTCAACATATTCCCACCCAGAGGGATTTTTTTTTCTTTTTTTTCTGGTATTGTTTGGTAAAGCCCCCTGGCTTTGGGCAGACCTGGGTTTGAATCCTGGATCTGCCGTTTAACAGCGGTGTAGCTGCGGGCTACTTATTTCTCTTTTCTAAGGGTTATTTTCTCATTTATAATATTAAAAGAAAAAGCTGCCTATATATAATTATTGTGAGGATTAAATGAAAAAATGATGTTAAGGACTTAGCCTACAGGTAGTGTTTAATAAATAATATCTATGGTATTCATCAAGATGGTTATTGTGGACTTGATTCATTCGTTAATTCATCCACTGTTCCAGTTGCTGTAGTGCACCTATTACAGCACAGCCACTTCCCTGGCACTACGGGAAAACAAAAGTGATTGAGATGTTCTTCCTGCTTCCACTAAATGAACATACGCGTGTGTGTGTGTGTGTGTGCACGTGTGCGAGTGAGTGCACTTCTTTTGCTATCTCTATATATTTAACTATGCAAACCATGGTGATATAAGTTATAAGTGCTGACTGTATCCGTGCTTTTTTATGTTAATCACTTAACCAACAAGTCTTTATTAAATATGCTCAATACTAAATACTCTGAAGAACTCAGAAGTACTATACACAAAGCAGTCCTTAGAAGTTTCTATGGGCTGTAGATACATATGTTACAAAAAAGGATTGTATGTAATTAGGGTATCAAGGTACAAAATCGTGGACTACAGATCAGTGCAGTGGTTCTCAGCCAGCTCTCAGCCTAGACACACCCCAGGGAATGTAATTCACAGGGACACACTCTCCAGTTGCTCATGGTTGTGCCAACATCTACTCTGTCCCATATTACTCTCACTCAACA
Organism: Ceratotherium simum simum; assembly: GCF_057802395.1. Classification (NCBI taxonomy): domain Eukaryota; kingdom Metazoa; phylum Chordata; class Mammalia; order Perissodactyla; family Rhinocerotidae; genus Ceratotherium; species Ceratotherium simum. Next base: position 16,174,853 of record NC_141908.1, read on the forward strand.
GGATTAAAAGAGTAAGTGTGGTGTTAAGATAGGGATAGCTCCGAATTCAATCTGTTGTTGTTGTTCTTGTAAGTGGATTATTAGCAAATTTCAACACTTTCACTGCTATTAGGTACAAATGATTTGGCTGAGGTTGAGAAACAGAGTCAGAAAAGAGTCAGAAACTAAACTGCCTGCAGGGAGTGAGGTGAGCTGAATGTGAGAACCCACAGGAAGCCACTGGGGAAAACCTGGTGCAGGAGATCACATGCACCTTCTCACGGGGGCCATGTTCACGCAGATCTAACCAATCACTGGCCCAGTGCTGCCAGCAACTCTGGTGTCTCAAAAAAACTCAGACATGTGGAATTTTATGTGAAATCTCTGGATTTTAATGTTGAGTCAACCAATTTTAAAACAGCATGATACAAATCACACACGTCTGCTGTTTACAAGACCTACAGGCTTGTGACCAGACTTACAGACCAAACTTGTTTGATGTTATACCCTGGTCAGTAAAAAAAAAATGTTGAACATGCAATTCAAAATCTAATTTATAAATTATATACATGTACTCAATATCTGTGAATTCAATGTTCATAATGCCTTCTTTCTTTCAGGAAAAAAGTAAGTCTAAATAGAAGTCACGTTTCCCTTCTCCATCCACCCTAGCGCTCCAGTTGGGTGCGTGGGAAGGTGGAGACCCGGCCTGCATGCTGGGCGCTGCGGGAGTCTGAGGGCCGAGGGACCTAGAGAAGTGAGAAGTAAGTCTCTCCTGCTCTCTCACCCCCGACACCACGTTCCCAGCTCCCTTCCCCAAAGCAGCTGCTATAAATAGTTGGGGTTTTTTTTTCTGTGTGTATTTTGCATTGTTTATTAATTTATTCAAAAGAAATTTATTAATAGCAGCTATGCCCCAGCCCCTGTTTTAGGCACTTGGGGATAAATGCAAAAAACGAAACAGACAAATATGGCTTCTCTCATGGGACTTTACATTCTGTGGGCTGAGACAGCTCATAAACAACTAAATATTAAATATAGAATTAAATGTTAAGTGGTGATAAGTGCTGTGAAGGAAAACAAATCTGGGTGTGGTGACAGACAATGATAGACCATGGCGTGTGGGGAGGGAGGGTGCAGAGAGCGAGACTAGGAAAGGTCTCTGCGAGGAGGTGACATCCGAGCAGAGATGTGAGGGACAGGCCAGCCTCACAGTGTCTGGAAGAAGCACTCTAGACACAGGGGCCATGAGTTACAAAGACCCTGAGGTAAGAATGAACTAGAACAAGTTGAACATGAGCTCAGAACCAAATCACATGAGGCTGTGGAGCCCTGGTGAGGAGTCGGGTTTTATCTGACCTCTTGGAAAAAAACTTTAAGGATTTTGATCAGGGGGATGATGAGATTTAATTTTTCTTTTAACTGAATTCCTTGGGCTGCTATGTGGAGACTAGACTGAGGGGTGGAGGCAGGTAGGCCAGTGAAGCAGTGAGAAGGCCACCGACCTGATGTGGGCAAGAGGTGCCGGCTTTCCTAAGGATAAGAGCCATGGGGGTGAGAGATGGCTGGATTCAGGGTTTATTCTGAAGGTAGACTCATTGGAGCTTGCTGATAAGTGATTCTGTGCATATACCAGCATATATTTATATTTGCCACTCCTTCCCTTTTTAAAACACACTTAATAGCATAGTATGCAAACTATTCTGCATCTTGCTTTTTGTCACTTGATATTAGACAGAGACTATTGCATATTAGTCTTGATTAAAGACGTTGATCACTTTCTTTTTCTTTCATTTTTTATTTCTATTTAAGTTAACATGCACATAATTTTAAAGACCAATAGTTCTCTAAGGCTTGTTGTGAAACACAGCAGGCCCTCATCCCTCTCTTATCGTTTCCTCTTTCCCGGAGACATTAGTTTCAACTCTTTTTATCTGATTATTTTGGTATTTGTCTCCATTTTTCTAGATAACATTTCTGTATTGTTACTTCTTGACTTTCTAGTTTTAGATATGATCTCTTGATTTTCCATTCAGGAAGAGGAGTGGAAGAGGAGGACTCAGCTCTCTTTTATCCTTCTTGCCCCACTGTCTCTACCCACTTTTTGCACCGCATCTTTCTTTTTTTGTGTGTGTGAGGAAGATCAGCCCTGAGCTAACGTCCATGCCAATCTTCCTCTTTTTGCTAAGGAAGACTGGCCCTGGGCTAACATCTGTGCCCATCTTCCTCCACTTTTATATGAGACGCCGCCACAGCATGGCCTGTTAAGCGGTGCATCCGTGCGCACCTGGGATCTGAACCCGGGCAGCCAGCAGCGGAGCGTGTGCACTTAACCACTACGCCACAGGGCTGGCCCCCCATCTTTCTTTTAATATGGCCAAACTGTAATATTTGTTAGTTCAATATTCAGTGTTAACTGGCCGATTTATGACTAAGTAAACACTAATTACCACTAAATCTGTTGCAAACTGTGGTTATTTTTATCTGCTAAACAATGTTCTGTTATTTTCAGAGTTAATAATTGCCTATTTTTTTCTTTGCTTAGTTATCTTTATATTTATCATGAATTCAACACCAAACTCTTTGACAATTGTCTAAATCCTCTCACAACATGTTCAGACACGTTAGGTACATTTTACCAATTTCACCTTCCTGAAGAATTTTTTCCTGGAACCTTCTGATGAGCTTTGTGGTGGATTGGTAACAAGTATGGCCAATAATTCCCTTTTCTATATCGGTGCTCCCTTGCTCTGTAACTTTGAGTGAACTTCCCACTGGATACTGAGCTAGACCATGAGATTTGCTTAGGTCAATGAAATATTAGTGATCATGACACAGTAGACACTTGAGAAGTCCTTGTGCTTTGGGCTTTTGGGGCCCTGCTGCCATGTGAAGAGCAAGGCTCACCTGCTGAATGAGGAAAGAAACATAGCCCAGTCACCCCCATGACCCCAGCCACCACCAAGCCACCTGTCAGACATGTGTGAGGCGATCTGGAACCAACCAACCCCAGCTAAACTGCCAAGTGACCACAGTTGCATGAGTAATGCTAGTTAAGTTCAGCCAGAAGAACTGCTCAGCAAAATTGTGAGCTAAATTGTTGTTGGATGGTTGTTTTAAGCCATTGCATTTTGGCTTTATTTGTTAGACAGCACTAGATAACTGATACAAGCTGCAATGTGGACTGGTTTGCTCTGGGGTCTAACTACCATCCTGGGACTCTCTACACCGTTGTCCTGAGGCTGTCTTTTGCTTTTTTCCTATATTGGAACTCCTGTTTCGAGTAACCCACATCTTCCTCTTGCTTGCTTTCCTCCAGTGACTTCCCAAGAAAGGGTATAAGAGAAGTAAATTGTTTACAATCTTACATGTCTGAAAATATCTTTATTTCTTTTTTTTTTTAATTTTTATTTATTTATTTTTTCCCCCAAAGCCCCAGTAGATAGTTGTATGTCATAGATGCACAGCCTTCTAGTTGCTGTATGTGGGACGCGGCCTCAGCATGGCCGGAGTAGCAGTGTGTTGGTGCGCGCCTGGGATCCGAACCCAGGCCGCCAGCAGTGGAGCACACGCACTTAACCGCTAAGCCATGGGGCTGGCCCTGAAAATATCTTTCTTTCTATTCTCATATTTAAATGATAGTTGGTTGGGAGTAGAATTCTAAGTGGTTGATTATTTTCCTTTAAAATTTGAAAAGCATTTCTCCATTACTTTGTAGCTTCCACTGCTCCTGTTCAGAAGTTAAAAATCAATTTGTGTCAAAAGATGATGAGACCACCACTCAATAGCTGAAACAAAAGGAGAAAGCCGAATTTACTGCTTGCTATAGAAAGGGAGAGACATGGTGGTCACGCACCGTCTCTCCAAGCAGAGCAGACTGCTGAGCTCATCTAAGGTTTTTGGGAAGCAAGGAATTCAGGGACTGGTAGACTTTCAGAGGCCCTAGTGGGTTGCCATCATCTGCAGAATGGCAGTTCCTTGAGTGTTTATTGGAGAGAGTCCATCCCTGACTGGCCGAAGTACAGAAGTGAGGGACTGAGGTTGGTTGGTTGGCTAGCAAAGGCGTGTTCACTGGGGGGAGTTGCCTTTGATCCATTAAATGAGTTTAAAACCAGTTTTAATGTCACACTACAGAACAATCTCCTTTACCTAAATTTTTGGGAGTATTTTTAGTCTCGCTAATTGCTGATCCTATGTATATGACCTGATTATTGTTTTCCTATTCAAAATCTTGCAGCATCTTCTCTTTGCTTTCAATGTTTGAAATTTCACAACATTGTTGCATTAGCCTGAGTCTGTTTTCACTTGGTAAATGTCTCAGTCTGGAAACTCAGATTACTGACGATCTCTTCCCCTCTATTTTCTCTGGGTTTTTTTTTTTTTTTGGATGCTAATACTCCTTGACCAATTCTCTAATTGTCTTAGTTTTTTATCTCCTATTTTCCATCTCCTTTTCTTTTTGCTTGGAAAATTCATCAACTTTATATTCCAACTTTTCTTTTGAAAGTTTTCATTTCTGCTATTATATTTATTTTCCAAGACCTTCTTTATGTTTTTGGAGTTTTCCATTTTTTTATTTGTTTGTTTGTTTATTTTTGGGTAGAATCCTGTTATTTCATGGTTTCAATGACTTCTGTTTGTGAGGTTTTTGACATTTATTTTATCTTTATTTATTCCACATTACTTTTTTTCTCGTTATTTTATTTTCTATTTTCCAAGCTAAAAGATTTCCTCAAATATCTCATAGTCTTTTTATCTGATAATATTTAAGAGTGAGATACTAAAACACAAACTGAAAGCTCTCAGATGGGATGGTTTACTGTAAAGATGTGAGGCTTTACTGTAGGAGCATCAGGGTGGGCTGTTTAACGGGGAAACTTCTGATGTCGGTATTTTTCCAATGTCATGTCATCATGGACTAGCCATATTTCCCAGAAAAGACTCTTCCAGTATCCTGTGAGGGGGATGAAGGTCTAGCTCTCAGGGTCCTGGACTCAGAGCAGAGAAAGACGGGTGTGGCATGTTATGTCTGTGTAGCTGATATGCATACATTTATTTAATCCCTTACTGTTAGTACAGTTCCCTCACCCTCAACTGCACTGGTATTTTTCCAGTGCAGAACCATCTATTTTACTCCATTCTGAAAATAAAGCATCCCTCTTTGCCAGTTAAAGAAGGAGCAGTTTCCAGGCTACTGCACGGATATGGGGATGAGTCTAGGGACCCAATTCCTTCTAAAACAGACTTCCTAACAATTCTTCTTATTGAGTCCATTCCCCTTTTACCCTCGTTTCCACAAAGACCTGCTGCTATTAGTTTATAAGTCTTTGGATATTCTGTAAATCAGATTAGTTCTTAGCTTTCTCTACTGCTTGATTGGATTCAATTTTCTCAGCTCTGCTTATTCTATCACTATGTATTCATCTGCTTTCCAGCTTCCAAAATGATCTCTTTTCCAGCTCTCTCCATTTGTTAGGTTTAAGCCGTAAAATGCTCCTTCACTGGTCGTGTCAGTGGGGTTTCAGGAAGGCAAGAGGTAGAAGTGCATCTTAAATCTCCTATCTTTACATAGAACTTGCTTTTCATCTTCTATTTATATGAAGTGTGTTAATGGCTTTATAATTGAATCTAGCTTCTAATTTATTTGTGATAGATGTAAAACTGGTTTATGAAAGATGGCTCCAATTACAATAAGCTTAAAGCAATGCTTTCCTCCTTAACAATACAGAAAAGGAAAAGTAATTCAGCACTAACCCAGTGAAAAGGGACACATAATTATAAATCAAGATTAATATGTCTGGGAATATTCTTTCCCTGCGTTTGTATGCTCTTGCTAAAATGCAGATTGCATAACAACCTTAATAAGAAAATTCCTAAGCCTGTGCAAACTTGTGGGAGAGGTGTAGTCATGCATAATCTCACACTAAAATCTGCCAAGGCAGTGCATGCTATGGAATTCGTAATTTCAGTTTTCATTCTGCACAGTAGCTCAAAGCTGGAAACATATGTGCTCATGAATCTTCGTCAAGTTAATCACTTTTCCCTCTTGCACCAAAAATTTAATACAGGCTTCTTAACAACCTGTCACTAGAGGAATCTGTTTTCTAATTGTATGATAAATCACACGCAAGGTAAGTTAATGTTGTTCCATAAGTTAATGTTGCTCTGTTAATTGTAGTCATTTTTTCCAGAGCTCTGCTTTTCTGTAGCCTTTTGGGATGACTGGCTTCCTTACCCAGAATCAAGCCAGACAACAACACACTGTGATACTGCAAAAAAAAAATAAGCAGGAAGGCACATGTGGGCAGTTATTCTGTCTTCCTCTGGAATGGCTGCTATTCTCTGCCTGAAACCATGGCCCACTCTCTCCATCTCGAGAAAATCTTCCCTTGATTCTACCACTTCTTGAAAGTTGCCTTTGCCCTTCCTTGTCTTTTCTCACTTCTACCCTCTTTCATCCCTTAGCAGTATTTGCTGAGATGACTCAGACCCTATTTATTGAAAGATAACTTAAAAAATAACTCAAACATAATGAGCCTACACGGAAAAGCTTGATATCTCACCTCAAATCCAAACTTTCCCTCTTTTAACCATATCTTATTGGTAATAATAAAACCTTATATTGAATAGTTATTTAGATGTTGTGCTAAGTACTTTACATATATTATCTTTTCACCCTCACAATAACCCTATGAAGTATAATCTATTATCAAACCCATTTCTGTAAATAAAAAACTGAGTCTAGAGAGTTTATGCAGTTTGCTCAAAGAAAAACACTGTTGAGTGGCAGTCCATGTATGTGAATGGTTTCACCATCCATCCAGTTACCCAACCCAGAAACCTAGGAATCAGCATTAATTTCTCTCTTTCTCTTTCTCTCCACATTCTTAACATCTTAGGCCAACCTACCATCATTTCTCACTTGGACCACTGTGCCAGCCTTCCAACTATTTGCATTCATGTTTTTTATACACTATGTTCCATATAGCCAACATGTGAATTTGATAAATCTATAATTATAATGACAGATTTTTAACAAACTTCTTTCAGAAACTGACTTCATGCCATCAAAATTGTTATATGAATAAAGATGTATCATTATTGGGTGGATAACACAACTAATAAACCAAATCTGATGGACATATGTGGAATATTGCACACACATACAAAAAATAGAGAATATACATTCTTTTCAACAACACTTGGAATATTTACAACTTGACTATGTCCTAGGCCACAAAGTGAGTCTCAACAAATACCAAATAATCATTATAATATAGACTACGATATTTGATCACAATATAATAAAATTAAAGATCAGTAACAAAAAGATAGTCGACTCCTCTGTGTTGTTTTTCCTTTACTCTTCCTCCTATACAAGGGAACTACAATTCCCAGGCTCCCTTGGGCTCTGGCATCCTTGTAGGCTCTGCCAATGGGAGACACTGGTAGCACTGACCTTAGATTGGGAGGCAGAGGGGAAAAGGCGTGTTTCCTGCTTCCTATGGATTGCCACTCTTGGCTCCCAGTTTCTGTTGGGCAGTCTGCACTTTGGCTCTAATTCACTTCATATGGCTCCAGCTTTAAGCTTGGGGAAAGCCACCTCCTTCCATTGTCTCTCCAGACCTAGAAGTGATAAAGGCTTCCTGTTGTTGCTAATTTCTGGATTGCCTCAATGTCTCCAGTTGGCTTCTCAATCCATGGCCACTGTGGAATCAATTCTCTGTATTAAATTCCCCTCCAACTGAATCTATCTATCTATCTATCTATCTATCTATCTATCTATCTATCTATCTATCTATCTATCTTAACTGATATAATTTAGAAATTACATTGAAATAACTTATGGGTTAATATTTAGAAATGAGCAACAACACAAACTACCTATCAACATTTTGGGATGTAGGTAAAGTATTCCTTAGAAGGAAATTTATATCTCAAAAAGTAAGATCTAATGTTGACCTTCCTCCCAGTTTGGCTGATTTGTTTATGCTATATTCACCTGTCTATTTGTTTTAACTCTTATCATTTCCTTTACCAATTCTGTATAATTCCTTGATTTTTGAAGCATCTGTAGCTCTGTTAGAAGCTCAACTCATACTACCCTACTAGCCTTGGAAACAATACTTTCATTGCCCCTGTTTGCTTCCGGCATTAACTTTATGCTGGTCGGTATACTCTACATCTCTTGCCGTGGCTTCTCTCCCGAACTCCATTCCCATGTTTACAATTGTGTGCTGGACATTTCCACTTCACATTTTCAGAACAACAAATTTAACATTGCTGTAACTAAATTTATCATCCTGCTCCCCTTCCTCTAGAATCTTCTGTTCTTAATCTTCTGCCTGACTCTGTCACTTTTCCAAATATCCATCCTTGAGAACTCAGATACCTTCAGGGAAGGAACTACATCTCTTTCATGGTAAGGGCTTTTGTTCCAAGCACAGAGCCTGACACATAATAGGTATGCAGTAAATATTTTTTGAATCATTAAAAGACTCCACCCTCTTTCTGATTCCATATCCCTTTCTATTTTTTATAGCTCTGTAATGCCTTCTCAAATCCATTCTCTTCTTTCTATTTTCGTCGTGAGGGGTCCTCTTGACCACTCACTTGGAGAGGAAGCAGGGCAGGCTGGAACTCTTAAAGTTAAATTATAACTAATCTCTTAATAATGTTTAACTAAAACCATGTTAAAGGCAAGATGCTTCCTAGTCAGCAAGAAGAGTGAGACCTGACTGCAAGGTTCTTAATGCTGTTAACTTGATTGAGAAAGAGTGTGTTGATCAGATGGGGAATAATATGCGGAAAACACTGCAAAGGCTAATGATGCCAGCAGAGCCTCGTCTAGCTCTGCCCAGGAAGCCTCCCTGTCCCAGGGATTCAGCTTCCTCTGGTGATGGACGTGGCTTGGTTGTTGCAATTTTTTGTTGTTAAATTAAACTTCTCTAGAACCAAACCTAAACAACCCCTAAATTTCTGGCAATCCCACAACTATCCCTTCAATTATCCAGGCTCAGAATGTGAAAATTATCACTGACTCTTATTTCCCTCTATTCCTCATATCTGCTTGTTTGATCCTTTCTGATTCTTACTCTTTCCTTTTTCTCTCCCTTTTTTCACTCCTCCCTTCTCCCTGCCACCTATAATTTATTAGGTGCTTGTTAAAACACACCCAGATTAGTCCTTTAATTAGATTGCTTTGCCTCTTTCTACCTCTCCTAGAGTCCTGCCCATGGCAGCAGATTCCTCATACTAGTGTTGCCTTTCATTATAGAATGACATAAGACCCAGGAGGATAAAAACACTCGCAGCAGCCTTACAATCCTGGTATTTAAAATAGGCACCACCTTCCTCAGCAAACCCCATGCTTCCCCTCTCACCAGCATCGCTGTAATTTTAGTCAGGTGGAGTTCTCTACCCTCCCCTGAACAAACTATGTTCATACTTGCCCCCCACGTTTTGTACTCAGGGTGCCCAAAACAGAGCCATACCTCAAAGTCCCATTTCTTTCTTAAAACCTTTGCTGATACACCTGGCTTACACTGATTTGCTTCTTCCCTGGCCTTCTTTATGCCCAAAGACATTTAGACAAGGTGATTTATCATGAAGCTAATGAGAGTTACATTTGAGGGCCTCCTACTTGGACAGCCCCCTTCAAGACTGTGTACCTAATTTTTATTTATAATTTTGTATTTTTCTCTTAAAGAAGATCCTCCAAGTTGTTAAAGCCTTGGGTTCCACATAATCTGGCTCTACCCCTGCATTTAAGCATTTAATTAAATTCTTTCCTTGAAGTATTTTCTAACTGGTTAATGTGTGACCAACTTGTTTTCTCAACTTAGTATGAGACTAGACTCTTACTATATAATGTTTTGTAGTGTATAGCATGATAGTTAAAAGGGTCATTGGTGGAGTCCCACAGACCTATATCCCAAAGTCACCTCTGCCATTTCCTAGCTGTGTGGCAAGTTTTATTTCTTAACTCTATTGAGTCTCAGTTTCACCCGTTAAGTGGGAATGATTATGGCAAGGACCACTTTATGACTTTTGGGGGCCTAAGGCACTTTTGTCCTCGTGGGCCCTGACTCCATAAAAAAAATACTACAAATCATATTTTATGACTGTGTTGGTGTAAAGACTAATATACCAGGGAGGAGTATATATATTTTTAAGCATTATTTGAGGAATAGATAAGATAATGCATATAAAACCTTTAGCACTTGGGCACAAATTTGGTGTCCAATAAATGTTAGCTGTTATCACCAGGAAAAGTGCTTAACTCAGTGCCTGGCATGTAGTAAGAGTTCAAAAAATGGTAAGTATTCAAAAAACAAAAAAAATGGTAAGTATTCTTACTAACTATGTATTAAACATTTATTTTGCTTATTCTTTTTTATGCCTGGCAAGTTTTCCTTGTTTTTTGGGTTGAGTTATTTGTGGTTGGTGCTTTGATTTTTTTTTTATAATTTTTTTTTGTGTGTGTGTGAGGAATATCGGCCCTGAGCTAACATCCCATGCCAATCCTCCTCTTTTTTGCTGAGGAAGACTGGCCCTGGGCTAACATCCATGCCAATCTTCCTCTACTGTATATGGGACATGGGACGCCGCCACAGCATGGCTTGACAAGCGGTGCGTCGGCGTGCGCCCAGGATCCAAACCTGTGAACCCCGGGCTGCGGAGCGCGTGCACTTAACCACTGCGCCACCGGGCCAGCCCCTGGTGCTTTGTTTTAAAGAAATGATAGCCCTCTGAAATTTACACAGTGTTAGAAGTCAATATGACCTCAATAAAATTAAAAAGATGTAACCATCCATAAAATAAACTTTGATTAAACATTCATGCCAAAATTGTACCTAACAAAAATAATAACATATTCTTATATAATTTGATACCAAATCCATGTTTAAATTTCCCCAGTTGTCTCAAAGATATATTTTTACAGTTAGTTTGAATCAAGAATCAAACAAATTTGGTTGTTATCACTAAGTTTTCTTTATTATGTAACAGTTCCATGTATTGTGTAACATTAAAAAAGAAGGCAAGAAGTTATTAGCTGCGTGTTTTTGCCCCAAGTCTATTGAACAATAACAACAAAGTGCCTGGTCAGGTATAGGGAAAAAAAAAGACAAGACAGGTCCAAATTGAAGGATGTTCTTCAAAATAACTGACTTACACTCGTCAAAAGTGTTAATGTCGTAAAAACAAAGAAAGATTGAGACTCTATTAATGCTAATTCCTGATATTGATAATTGAATATTCATTAGTCTGAAATTATGTTAAAATAATTAGTCACTAAATAAATGTAGATAATGTAGAAACACTGTGATCCATTGTTAATAGAATGTAAAGTGATGTGACTTCCCTGAAGGAATTTGGCATTACCTTTCAAAAGCAGAAATGCACATACCCTTTGACCCAGAAATTCCACTTCTAAGTAATTATCCTACAGAGATGGTTCCATATGTGTGAAATGATTCAAATAAAATGGTATATTCATTACAGGTCGTCATTGTAAGAAGAGAGTTTAGAAACAACATATATGACCATAAGTAATGAAACGTGTTAGTAAAATATGATATACTCATACAATAGAGTAAAATGACTTAATAGACTTCTCTAAATGTACTTTTCTGAAAAGAGTTCCAAGAGAAGGAAAGTTAAGAGAATAAGGTATAGAACATTGGGCAGAATATGCCTCCATTTGTGTGTGGGGAAAATGTATGCGAGTTTGCATGTATATGCATTGATTTTTATATGCATCTATTTGTATTTTATATGTATATACATATTTGTATACTTCTATATATGTTTATATACATTTTTTTTTACTACACTGATATATGTATATATTTGTAAATGCATAGACTAGCTCTGTAATGATGCCTAAGAAAGTTGAGAAAATTGTTGGCTCTGGAGAGAGGATTGGGTTGCTGGAAGACAGAGGGTAAGAGAGGCTTGTTTACCAAGGTATATCATTTTGTGTTTTGTGCAATTTACAGGCATTACCCATCAAAAAAAAAATTAAAGAATAAAAATACAGAGTGTTGGAGAGCCAATCCGAAATCAGTTGAAAGGAGTGAACATTTGTTGATAACATGAGTGTAAGCAGATGGAGAGGGAACTTGTACTGAAAAATTCTCCAAATATGGACATAATCTACTAGAGAGGTAGGCAAACATGGCGTGTCCAAAAATCTGTTTCCAGCTTAAAGTTTATCTTTTTATGGAGTGAGAATTATCATATGACCCATTTCTTTCTTTCTTTCTTTTTTTTTTGCAAAACTAAGGTAAAATGGTTAATTTTATGGTGTGTGAATTAAACTTCAATTTAAAAAATTAATGAATTTTTAAGAAGTTAATGGTGATGACACATCCATACCATGGAATACTACTCAGAGATAAAAAGAAAGGAAGTATTGATACATGCAACAACTCAGATGAATCATAAAAGCATTGTGCTAATTGAAAAAAGCCAGTCTCAAGAGGTTACGTGTTATAAGATTCCATTCATATGACATTCTCAAAGACAGAACTCTAGGGAGGAAGAACTGATCAGTGGTTTTTAAGGGTGAGGCATGAGTAACTCTAAAGGTATAATAGGATGGAGTTTTGGGGGTGATGGAATTGTTATGTATCCTCATCACGGTGGTAGTTGAGTGAAACTATACATGTGTTAAAATTCATAGAACTTTACATCAAAAGAAAAAAGTCAAACTTGCTGTATAATAATTTTTAAAATAAAATTTTAAAAAGTTAAAAGAACAGGCACTAAAGTGTGGGGGCTCTTGCAAGAACATAGCCCCAAATTAGAGTCCATAATTTTAGCATTTAAATCTTGCTTCTATATCAAGAGTTAACAAGATTTTGATGGTGATTTGATTTTGTGGCCATAATTGTCCTATTCTTTTTCAACATGATAACCCTAACCCTCCTCATGCTTCTTTCAGAAAGACGGGAGTAATTCCAGCGTCGTCTTTACAGAAACACAGTGCAGCTACATACAATAACCGCCCTCCTATGTGAACAAGCCCAGCAGTGGACACTGGTGGATGATCATTGGTTACTGGGTTACAACACACCCAGTAACACCCTTTTACAGTTCATTGTCACAACACACCCTCGGTGCTGGTAAGAGGATGATTCAACAAAAAGTGAAGAACCCAGGATACTAGGGCAGTGTCAGATCTGGAAATGCAATTCCAGCACAAGTTCCTTTCCCCACAGCAGCTTAGCAACCTCACGTCTCTCCAAGGTAGAGAGGAAAATCAAGTCGAACAGGCCTTCCTGAAGACAAGGTGTGAAATACCAGATGTCATCTTTGTTCCTGGTGATGACACGAAGTAAGTATTTGCTGATATGAACTGTTACACATTCTCCTCACATCTCACCTAAGTGGTCAAAAGTCAACTATTTTCTTGGAGATGCAGATAGAACAAAACACGTACTTGTCGTTCATTTATTTCCCCTGCTAGTATTCTTATATAGCCTACTTATTTCACTCATTTGTCCCAGACTTCATCCCACATAGCCCTAGGAAAAGCCACTTGTTTTGGAGCAAGAAGGGCTCATGATTCAAATCATCTCTCCACTAAGAAAGAAACTTTGCCGAAGAGATGGCTATATAAAGTACTTCCTGGTTGAAAGGGAGGGCTCTGGAGTCAGAAGTCTTGAATTCGAATCCCACCTCTGAAATGTACCAGCTGTGTGACCTTAAGTAAGTAACTGCACTTTTCTGGCTTCCTTGTCCTCTCTCTGTTAATTGTAGGTGCTAAACTAACTCATTGAACTGGTGATGAGATTAAACGTGATAACGTATATAACGCACCTATACAAGGTCTGACGCAGACTGTGTATTCAGGAAGTGTGAGCTGTTTGCATATGCTAGATCATTAATGTCATTTTCATGTATGTGGTCATGAAGGGGTGGGAGGTTCCAGGAAGGTGTTTGAAGCCCTTTTGGTGCCCAGTTTCTTTACTCTGCATAGGGTGACCCACAACATGCCCTGGGTGACTCGGCCTGCTTCCCTGCCAGGCTGGTGTCCCATTCCCTTATATCCTTTGCTGATCCGCCAATCAATCTGGTAAACTAATCATCACTGAGATGTTAGACTTTATTGACTTTCTGACTCGGAGACGTGGCTTAAGAAGTGTACTTCCAGCTGGGAGCAGCTGGGGCCTTTCAGCAGCCTTCAGGTAACACGTCTTTCCACACAGGCAGCCCTGCAGCCTGGGCTATGGCTTCCATATTAATTGGCTGCCTTGCACTAGCGGCTGGTTGTCATTCTCCGGGGACCTTGTGCACATTTATGACACCCGTCTTTCTGCTTCCCTACCTTTCCTCTCCCTTCCCTCCCAGATCAGAGTGAAATAGGGCTCATTAAAGCTTTAGAGGGACAGTGTCAATGGAGAACTTCAGGAGCTTGGTCTGGAGAAGAATAATTAGTCAAGATGGACTGCATGCTCTGGAAGACTTTAGATGGCCACTAAATCCGTGGGTGTTTAACAGTTATTGCTTCCCCATATTCCTCAAGCTGCTGTTTTGTCAATTTTAGGAAGACTGGGGGAAAAGTCCTGTAAATATTTATTTTCTACCACATAATATATTTCCTATTTGACTTGAAAATTAGAGTTATGTGTTTCTTATATAAATTATAAATTAAAAGTAAAAATCAGCACTACTGCTTTCTGCCAAACATATATTATTGTGCAACAATGTATTATGTACAAGAATATCACACAAATTGGAGAGGTTAGTCCTAGAAAAATTGGACACAACACAATAATTTTTGTGTCACAATAATGACACAGTATTAAAAATGGAACTTTGAATGAAAAAAGAATCCAGGGCCAGCCCCGTGGCATAGCGGTTAAGTGCATGCACTCTGCTGCTGGCGGCCCGGGTTCGGATCCCGGGTGCCCACGGATGCACCACTTGTCTGTCAGGCCGTGCTGTGGTGGCATCCCATATAAAGTGGAGGAAGACGGGCACAGATCTTAGCCCAGGGCCAGTCTTCCTCAGCAAAAAAAGAGGAGGATTGGCATGGATGTTAGCTCAGGGCTGATCTCCTCACAAAAAAAAAAAAAAGAAAGAAAAAAGAATCCATAAGTCCCCAGAACCTATGAATATATTATGGTACATGACAAGGGGGAATTAAAGTTGCAGGTAGAATTAAAGTTGCCAATGAGTTGACTTGAAGATACTGAGATTATCCTGGATTACCTGGGTGAGCAATCCTTGGCAATCACTAAGTAGAAGGGGGAGGCAGAAGTGGAGATCAGAGAGAAATTTGAAGACGTTTTGCTGAAAGAACCCTCTTCTCTGTATCTATCTCCAGTGACTGCTCTATTGTTTTCTTTCCCTTCAGAGCTTAATTTCTTGAAAGGATAGTCTATGTTCTCTGCCCAGACTTTCTCACTTCTTATTTGTGACTTAACTTATGATGCCTGACTTTGCCTTCATGTTCTATTGAAATTGCATTCTCCAATGTCACCAGTTACCTCCTTATAGCTAAATCCAGTGACCATTTTTCAGTTCTTCTCTTATGGACTTCTGAGAACCTCTCTGTCCTGAGATACTTTCACCCACCCCTGACTTTGGTGGTCCCACACTCTGCCGCTTCTTCTCCCACCTCTCTGGCTTTTCCTTTTCAGTCTCATTTAGGGTCAGTGCTTCCTTTGCCTGTCCCCTAAGTGGTATTTATTATGATAGACCCTCCTCTTCTCCTACACACTCTTGAAAATCATCTGCATCCACAACCTCAACAAGAAAACATATATTGGCGACTCCCAAATTGATGCCTCCAACACAAACTTTGCTCCTGCCCTTCAGAGCTTCATATCCATTTTGCCTTCCGGAACCTCCACTTGGCTGTCACAAGCACCTTCTTCTTAGACTCTGATACTCCGGTTTAGGTGCAAATGGTTTATTTTGGAGGGAAGTGATCCCGGGAGGCATTCCAAGGGAAGGAGAAATGAGACTGGGAACCCTCTGAGACACTGGGTGGAAGATGCCTTGGAACTGATGCACCAGGGACAAGAAAGCTGAGGTATTTATGTATCAATTCCTGTCCCTTGCTATCGATGGTCACTCCTGGAAATTAACTCCCTGGAACTTCAGGTCTGACTACATGTGCACTGCAGTGAAGCTCACTCCTAGTGGCCAAAGAATGACCTCAGTCAGAGAGATGCAGAAGCTGTCTTCGCCTGTAGGAACTGCCTGCAGGCAACTTGAATGGTAGGCCAGGCCGATACGAGTGGATCACCAACAGTGTCTACTATACACCTCAGATCAACATGTCCCAAATGGAATTCAAAGCTTTAACCTCCAAATCTGTTCTTCCTCCTGGAAGTAATTTTTTTTCAGTAAATGACCCCACTATCAATCTAATGATAAAGCCAGAGTGTTGAATAATCTCAGTGTCGTGCTAGATTCTTCCCTTTCCTACACCATTCATATCACATCTGTCATCAAGTCCTGTCAATTCTGCCTTCTAAAGTTTTCTCAAATCTGCCCATCTTGTGCATTCCACAGCCAACATATAATCTCAAGTGACCATAATGTCTTACCTGGACGCCTACATAGCCCCTACACTGGTCTTTCTATCTCTTATCTCTGGACTTTTTCTCTCTCAATCCATTTTCAACATAGCAATTAGAGTGACCTCTAGAAAGAAATCCAATCATGCCACCAGTAAATGACTATTTCCATGGAAATAGAGGCCATGCTTCCTAACATGTTTTGCTAGACTTTCCATGATCTTGCATTTGCTTAACACTTTAACCTCATGCCTCATTCCTTTCCTACTCAATTATTCCCTAAAAAATGTATGTCTCTCTCCCTCACCTGCACATGTACTTTCTCTCAGTCCTTCAAATATGCCATGTTCTCTCCAACCTTAAGGCTTCTGCTCATTCTCTCTTTCTCTGGTTGAGAACTATTATTCCTGATCAGAATTACAAGTTTGCTTCTTTCAGGAAGTCTTCCCTGATCTCCCTGCTATAAGATTACCATAGCACCTTCTGTGTCTTCATCATGGTATTTCTCACAGTGAATTGTAGTCTATTTACCCATCTAGATCCACCTCCCTCTCCCAAGACTGAGACCTCTGTTAGGTAGGGGCTATGTCGGTTTTGATCGCTGTTGGGTCATCAGTGCATAGCACTATCAAGATCTGTTGAAAAAAGATCTCTCTATCCTACGGCAATAGCAATAAATATGTAAACTTGGCTGGCTGTTGACTCTTTTCCAAATGCCTGAGATCTGAGAGCTCAAAGTAGTTTTCAGATTTGACTATCACATAGCAAAGAAAGACCTCTTTTTGAAGTCAAGGGGCCAGGAAAATGTGTCATATCAATAGACCTACCTTGCACCTGCTGCTGGAGGAATTTATCACAACTCTGTAGAGTATCCAAGAAGACGTGTTTCCCGGAAAAATCAAACCAATGGTCTTTCCAGAGCCCCTGCTTTTAGTAACCCAGTATAATCAGTCTATTCATCTTTCTGGTAATGATTTTTTTCTTCTCAAAGCACTCAATTCATTTTCCACCGCTGACATGTAATCCAGAAATAATAGAGGTCGGTCTAGTATAACTCATATCCGAAAAGGGAAAGTGCCAACACTCTGAAAGAAAAGCTCTGAATTAAGTATTCCCGAAAATAATTCTCAGCAAATCGGGGGATATGAAAAGGCCTATTCAACTGTAGATGATATTTCTTTTCATTGTTTATTATAAATACAGCTCCCCAGTAGAAAGAATTAAGTTTGAAAACACCGCTCTGGCACAGTCTTTGTAATTACATTCCAGCATTCAAATCTGAACGTGTTTTCTAATTCTATTTTCTAATAAAGTTACTCAGAGGTGCTAAAATTTGAACCCATTTTTAAAAACCGTAAACTCCCACTGTGTGGCATGTGCAGTCAAAGCAGATGAACAGAGCCCTGGTGAACATGTAATGTGAGAGAGAAATAAATCTTTGTTATTTTAGCCACTAGGATTTGGGGGTTCTTTGTTTCTGTAGAAGTGATAATTTCCTATCAAGCCTCTGAGTTCAAATCCAGTTGAGAAGTGGACACAAGAATCAAACAGTTGGAGAATAAAATACTCAGTCCTATTACTCAAAGGGCCCATTTGGAGAATGGAGCATAGATATTAGCCAAAACCAGGCTTCCTTATAGCTTCCCCTCTGAATTGACCCTACCCATCCCAAACGTCAAGTCTCCCCATTACAAGGCCAGATCCTGACATAGAAAGCGTACCTCATGGAGAAAACGGAATGAGAGATTCTGGAGGAGAGAGAAGAAAGAGAAACAGAAAGATACAGCACAGGGTCTAAGCTCAGCATGCTCAGTTCCTTCTCCCTAGTCCCAGGTCAAATAAGGCACTCCTCCAAGGCGAGCATTCCCACACTTTCCCTTCCTGAGGAGAGGAACTTCTTCCCCCGGGGTGGACAAACTCACGGTTGAAATAATGAAACAGCAGGCCGGCCCCGTGGCTTAGCGGTTAAGTGCGCACGCTCCGCTACTGGCAGCCCGGGTTCGGATCCCGGGCGCGCACTGACGTACCGCTTGTCTGGCCATGCTGAGGCCGCGTCCCACATGCAGCAACTAGAAGGATGTGCAGCTATGACATACAACTATCTACTGGGGCTTTGGGGAGAAAAAGGGAAAAAATAGGAGGAAGATTGGCATGGATGTTAGCTCAGAGCTGATTTTCCTCTTTTCCTCACAAAAAAAAAAAAAAAGAAAGAAATAATGAAACATTGATCCAATTAAGCCCAGGAGTGAAAGCTAAAGGAACCTATAGGGACTTCTTTCACCTCAAATTAGTTTTGAAAATGATCAGCATTGTAGATATTAAATTCATGCAATGTGGCATCTGTACTGGGAGATAATGCAGGTCCGTCTATCATCAGAGAAAGCAGGATCCTGTACTCTTCCTGGGGTTGGGGTCAAAATAAACCATATCTGGGTGATAATAGGTTCGTCTGAGCTCTAAGACTAGATCTGAAGGAGAAAAAGTCCTAAAGGACAGGCTGGGTAGAGGAATGTGAAAGAAAAAGAGACAGCCCTATTATTTTGACTTAATAGAAACAGAGGGCTCTGGGACTGATTATAGGCGTGTCAGCCTCAAGGACTGTAGTAGCTGATGATAGAAGCACATCCTTTACCCAATTTGCCTTCCTCAACTGCTGCTTCCCTCATTTACCAAATGAGGGATGTTTAAAACTATTCATTTAAGTCTGGGATTTTATTATAGGTTTCATTATAGAAGTAGTATGGAATCGGCTTCATATTATGACAAAGAAGTGTATTGCTGAAGAAATGGGACATCACTGAAGCTGAGCAGTTTTAAGCTAGAGGAGAAGCATGATGTGGTGACACCTTGGAAAAAACAACCAACTAGTCCTGTGATTGTCATGTGGGATTTATCAGCTGAGTAACAAACACGTGTTTGACTTCCAAGACAGCCAAACGCCTTTGGCCCTTGCTAAGTTGTAAAACACACACACACACACACACACACACACTTATAGAAAGTCAGAATAGTTGATAGATGGATGGATAGGAAGGAAGGAAGGAAGAAAAAGGGAGTGTTCCTCCTCCTTTTAACAAATTTATAAACTATATAACAAATTGAGTCATTTTTGGTCAAATGCCTTTTTTTTGTGTAACAGCTAAGAAACCACAAGGTCATCATGTGAAAAGGAAGAGTCTGGCATTACATCTTAAATTGTAATTTTCTTCTCCTGAATATTGGAGAAAAGGTTTTTATATTAGTTTATTTTTGTAAAACAGTCTGCTTCAACTGATCCTAGGACATCACTTGGATGAACTACACAGAAGCTAAGAAACTGTCTGGGTAGGCCTACATCATTGCTGTTACTATTGAAACTTACTCTTTCTTTTGCATAAAACTTTTCTACTGTTTATTCATTTCCTTTACAGATTCTTGTTTAGTATGTAGGAGCCTGAATAAAATTCCTGGAAAAGTATACTTCAGACCTATTTTCAGATGGATGTTTTTTGTTCCTGAGGTTTCATAAACTCTAAACATTAATGTTTCTCATTGCGAAAAAAATTATGTTTTTTTAAATGTTGGTAGCTGATTATGAATAGACGTTATTTCTTCCCTGGAGAATACAAGTAGTTTAGTTTTGATGGATAAAATGATAATCCTTTAGTGTTATATTGCCTCATCCTGATAGGTCAGATTTTAGTTTGAGTACACTTTATAAATTTTATTAAATGGATGTTTCTGAGAGCTATGATTAGCTTCTAGGAAAATTTTTAGCCAGAGAAGCACATAGCAGCTTGAAAGACTCCCTCATTAATGAATACCTTTTATCGATAGTTTTAAGTTCAGGTTAGATTTCTGATTTATTTGATTTCTGCTGTTGGTAAGCATTCTATTTATACTATAAATTGTGCTGTGAATTTCCAGCATGGCTCTGACACGTGAGTGAGATAGAATCCCACCAGTGGATGTGTTTTTTGGTGCTTTTCAACTTGAATTATCATCTACTGTCTTGGATTGTTTCTGAACTCTGGTCATTCTTCCAAGTTGGGTTAGAACAGCAGGGGTCCCAGGACCCCAGGGGAAAAGATGAGAGTCCATTTTCTGTAGCAAAAGAGATTGTAATAATTTCTGCTCTCTATGGCCTGTTGATTACAAGAATAAATACAGACAGCTGCTCTCCATGGACCACTTCCTCTATCTGGTGGTCCTAAGGTGATTAATCATCCCAATTTGCCTGGCACTAAGGAGGTCACCAGAATGTGGGACTTTCAGTGTTAAAATTGGTAAAGTTCTGAGTAAACCAGGACAAGCTGATCATTGTAGGTAGTGCCAAATTCTGAAAGATTACAGACCCAAATTTGGAGAATTCAGAGGTCTGACTACCATAATAGAAGTGTTGTGGACGTGCAAATGCAGCTCAATGGCTCCAGGTTTGCCTTAAAATGGCACAGGGAGACCATATCTGTTCATGGCCCATAGAGGGTCAGGGTTTCCTCTCAAAAGTGTAACTTTCTTCTCTTAACTGCTACCACGGTACTAAGGGATTCATTCTTTTTTTTTTTTTTTTTGGTGAGGAGGATCAGCCCTGAGCTAACATCTGTGCCCATCTTCCTCTGTTTTGCGTGTGGGATGCCACCACAGCATGGCTTGATGAGCAGTGTGTAGGTCCCTGCTCAGGATCTGAGCCTGTGAACCCCAGGCCACTGAAGCTGAGCACGTGAACTTAATCACTACACCCACTGGGCCAGCCCGGGATTCATTGTTAATATTAGAGTCTGGCCCTAGAAACCACATGGGTTGCTTTTTCCTCTTTAAGGCTTTGATGGATTTGCTGAAGATAGAAAAATAACATTTTCAGCCATCTACTATTTAAATAAGAGCTGTCTTTTAAAAAAAAATTTTAACAGCTTTATTGAGATATAATTCACATATCATACAATTTAGTCATTTAAAGAGTACAAATCAATGGTTTTTAGTGTATTCCCAGAATTTTGCAGCATAATCTTAGCACATTTTCATTACCCCAAAAGAAACCCTGTACCTATTAGCAGCCACTCCCCACTCCTCCCTCCCTCCAGCCACTGGCAACCACTAATCTAGTTTCTGTCTCTATAGATTTGCCTATTCTGGGCATTTCATATAAATGGAATCATACGATATGTGGTCTTTAATTTGGCTTCTTTCAATTAGTATAAATTTTCAAGATTCATTCATGTATTAGCATTTCACCCCTTTTTATAGCTGAATAATATTCCATTGTATGCATATACCACATTTTGTTTATCCATTCATCCATTGATGGACATTTTTGCTGTTTTCACTTTTTGGTTATTATGAGTAATGTTGCTATGAACATTCAAGCAAAATTTTTTGTGTGAAAATATGTTTTCAATTCTTTTAAGTACATACTTGTGAGTGGAATTGCTGAGTCATATGACAATTCTATATTTAATCTTTTAAGGAACTTCCAGACTATTTTCCAAAGTGTGTGCACCATCTTACATTCCTACCAGTAGTGTATGAGGGTTCTAAATTTCTCAACATCCTCACCAAGAGGATGTTATTTTCTCTATTTTTTATTTTAGGAATCTTGGTGGGGGTAAAGTGGTACCCCATTATGGCTTTGATTTGCATTTCCCTGATGACTAATGATTTTGAGCATCCTTCCACGTGCTTATTAGTCATTTATATATCTTCTTTGGAAAAATGTCTATTCAAGCTGTTTTCTATTTAGCCAAGTCAAATCAAGCAAAAACAAAACAAAACAAACCAACAACCAAAACTACCAATAAGGTGAACTAAGTTTCCAGCTGCAGGGTGGATAGATGTTTAGGTTCATTGAGCATCCCCTTTTCTGTTACTTCTGAGATAAATTAATCTTCTGATAACAGCAAAGTTGTCATGGGACTTACCTCTGGCCCAGGTGCTCTACAGTGAGGTGATAAACAGATCCAAAATCCTCTACCCGGGAACTCCACTCAACTTTTGTGATATGTTAGATTTAGAGTTCCTGCAGAACTGATAGGATGCCAATCAATCTGGCCCTTGATTCTTCACTTATTGGTCAGTCCAGGCATGCAATACAATTATTCCTCCAATGGCAAGTCAGCAAGAAAGGGTTGGTGAGATCAGCTGTGGGATGGACGTTAGAAAGCAGGAGAGGCCTATTAGCCATCATTGCCACCTTAGTTTGTTGCATTTGGAACTGGTAGGAATAGGGACAAATGTGTTGCCTAGGAAACACCATTCTTTAAGCCATTCCTGTCCATCAGTTCCTGTGATTTAGTTTATCAACTTAGTTAGAAAGCATTACAGAATTTTAAGCAAAAAAGTTTGGATGTGTAGTGAGGAAGTAAGAAAAGTCCTGGAAATATTGAGTGATGGATGAGCTCTATTGGGGAAAACTGTAGGGTGCCTAGAGGTGGCATGAAAGTACCAGGGCACTTTTCAAGAGAGACAGAGGATGCAAGGGAATTGTATCCATTGTTGATTCTATCACTCATCCAGACTGCAGACTAATAGAGGTCTTGTCAGATGATCCCATACCATTCTACTCTAGCTCAGAAAAAGGTAGAGTACGAAGAAGCTGCTTTTAGAAAGAGGGGACTTGTGGGATTGATACATCAATAGTAGACAAAGCTTCATTTGGAGCACATCAATCCAGGAGTCCTTCAGTGTGTAGCAGACTGGAGGTTAGCAGATAACAGTCCTCTAAGAACTTCCCCTAGAGCTGAATTCCTCTGAACCTGGACTCCTCCGAACCAAGAGAGCCTGAGCCTTGGGGCAGCTCAGCAACCTCTTGGAAGAGATGACTGGCTTTTCAGTTCATCAGTATTTGTTTCCTCGCTCTTCCTGCACTCTTGCAGGAGTGTACCCTGAATACATAAAACTCTAACTGTAACAACAATAATAACAATTGGTTGAAAGCTTACAACATTCTAAATGTCCCTAGTTTTCATAGGAATTTCTCTCTAGTTTGCTTTCCATTTCTCTGTTGATATTCTGAAACCCTTAAGGAAAAGCCACCTGCATACTGGACAGTAGGATTTTGTTTCCGTCTGCATGGGGTCTTCAGATGGTGCACTAATGACAAATGGAACACCAGACCTAAGATGTAGGATCTTACCTCTTCTCTTTTTGAATGTCAGTTCACAATGTTTCTCCCTGTTTGCTGCCCCAAACAAAATTTTATCCATTATGTTTTTTTCCATTTAGATAATAGTGACTCTGTTAACTATAATTCTATGGTTTGAAGAAGAAATAAAGTTGTTGGCAATAAAATATCTGAGTTATCTGAAACTTTAATCTATTGTAATGATTCTTTTGGCATTGTGTGTAATACTTTGGCTTAATGATCTATAATGAAATTTTTAAATGAAGAGAACTTTTATTCCAAGAATCTCTCAATTGTATTAAATTTAGCAGATGCTCATTAATTTATTAAAAAAATTTTACTGAGCACAAAATGTGTGCCAGATATTTTTCTAAGTGTTATAAATACAGCAGTAAAAAACAAAGACCAACAATCGGAAGAGGCCTGTGTCTATTAAAGAAACTGAATCAATAATTAATAACTTAGGAATCAGAAAGCACCAGGCACAGATGGTTCACTGTGAATTCCACCAAACATTTAAGGGAGAAATTATACCAATTCTCTACAATCTCTTTCAGAAGATTGAAGCAGAGGGAATACTTCTAACTTATTCTACGAGGCCAGCGTTACCCTAATACCAAAACCAGACGAAGATATTATAAGACAAGAGAACTATGGACCAGTATCTTTCATGAGCAAAAGCAAAAACCCTCAACAAAATCTTAGCAAATGGAATCTAACAATGTATAAACAGAATTATACAACACGACGAAGTGAAATTTATCCTAGGTATGCAAGGCTGGTTCAACATTCAAAAATCAATTAATGTAATCCACCACATCAACAGGCTCAAGAAAAAACGTCACATGATCGTATCAATACATGCAGAAAAAGCATTTGACAAAATCCAACATCCATTCCTAAGAAAAACTCAACAATCTAGGAATAGAGGGGAACTTCCTCAACTTGATAAAGACTGTCAACAAAAAACCTACAGCTAACATCACTATTAATAGTGAAAATCTAGAAACTTTCTCTCTAAGATCATGAACAAGGCAAGGATGTCCCCGTTCACCATTGCTTTTCAATATCATACTAAAAGTCCTAGCTAATGCATTAAGACAAGAGAAGGAAACAAAAGGTATACAGATTGGGAAGGAGGAAATAAAACTGTTCACAGATGACATTATCATCTACGTAGAAAATCCAAAAGAATCACCAAAAACCTTCTGAAACTAATAAGCAGTAATAACAAGGTCACAGGATATAGGTTAATACACAAAAATCAATCACTTTCCTAAATACCAACAATGAATAAGTGGAATTTGAAATTAAAAACACATTACTATTTACATTAGCACCCACCAAAATGAAATACTTAGGTATAAATCTAAGAAAATATGTACAAGATCTATATGAGGAAAAATATAGAACTCTAAAGAATGGAATCAAGGAAGAACTAAATAAATGGGGAGATATTCCTTGTTCATGGATAGGAAGACTCAATATTGTCAAGATGTCAGCTCCTCCCAGCTTGATCTATAGATGCAATACAATGTCAACAAAATCCCAGCAAGTTATTTTATGGATATCAGCAAAATGATTCTAAAGTTTATACGGAGAAGGAAAAGACCCAGAATAACCAGCACAATCCTGAAGGAGAGGAAAAGTTGAAGGACTGACACTACTCCATTTCAAGACTTACTGTAAAGCTACAGTAATGAAGACAGTGTGCTATTGGTGAAAGAATAGACGAACAGATCAATGGAACAGAATAGAGGAACCAGAAAAAGACCCACAAAAATATAGTCAACTGATCTTTGACAAAGGGGCAAAGGCAATATGATGGAGAAAAGATAGTATTTTCAACAAATGGACATGTACATACAAAAAAGTGAATCTAGACACAGATCTTACACCCTTCACAAAAATTAACTCAAAACAGATCACAGATCTAAATGTAAAATGCAAAACTATAAGACTCTAAAAGATAATATAGGAGAAAATCTAGATGACCTTGGGTTTGGTGATGACGTTTTAGGTACAACACCAAAGGCATGATCCATGAAAGAAATAATTGATAAGGTGGACTTCATTAAAGTAAAAAAATTCTGCTAATAAGGGGCTTGATCCTGCAGGGCCTAGTAGCCTCTGTAAGCTTTTGGATTTTTTTCACTGAGTGCGATGAGAAGCCACAGGAGATTTTTTTAAAATTATTTTATTGAGGTCACATTGGTTTATAACATTGTGTAAATTTCAGGTGTACATCATTATATTTTGGTTTTTGTATAGACTACTTCATGTTCACCACCAAAAGTCTTATTTCTGTCTGTCACCATACACATGTGCCCCTTTACCCCTTTTGCCCTCCCCCTACCCTCTTCCCCTCTGGTAACCACCAGTATATTCTCCTTATCTATGTGTTTGTTTGTTTATCTTCCACATATGAGTGAAATCATATGTTATTTGTCTTTCTCTGCCTGACTTATTTTGCTTAGCGTTAATACCCTCAAGGTCCATCCATGTTATCACAAATTGCACAATTTCATCTTTTTTAATGGCTGCGTAGTATTCTATTGTGTGTGTGTGTGTGTGTGTGTGTGTGTGTATACCACATCTTCTTTATCTATTCATATGTTGATGGGCACTTGGATTTCTTCTAAGTCTTGGCTGTTGTGAATAATGCTGCAATGAGCATAAAGCCATACCACCCTGAACATGCCCAGTCTCATTTGAATTGAGGAATGACATGGTTTGACTCTAGCTAGGCTCTTGAGAATAGGTTTAGGAGGTGGGAGGATGGAATACAAAGGGCAGGAGCAGGCAGACCCTCTAGGGAACTTCTGTACTAATATAGGAAGGAGATGATGTTGGCGTGGACCGGGAGGTGGACTGGAAGTAGGGAGAGGTGGTTAGATTTTGATTACTGTACTGTTAACACAATGCTCCCATTTTACCCATTCTAAATGAACATTTTCCCCTCACATTTTAACATATCTGAAATCAGAATGCATCTCATATTGGGGTGGCACCTTTGATTGCTATCAGCCTGGTGGCGGTTCTGATGTAATTGTTTAGTTAGCTGAAAACCTTCCGGTGATATTGCCTGGTAATTGCCAGCATCAATCCATAGATACAGATGCGTAAGTAAATTTCAAAGTTTAATATTTTTGGTCAGAAAGACATCATAGATGTGGCTTCTCCACTTAACAATACTTTGTGGCTCTCATCCTTTTGCACCTGGACATTAAATTACTCTAAGTTTTTCCAGGCATCCAGTCTGTACCTCCAATAAGCACCACAGCTCGTGCCCGAGTTGTCTTCCTGAAAATCAAAGTTGGCCATGTGGCTCAGTGCATACAAGTCTCTGCTGCGGTATGGTGGCTACAGAATTCAGTCAAACTCTTCAGCCTCATACAAGACCCTCACAATCTACCTCCCACCTATTTCTCCAGCTTTATTTCTCACCACTCCCTAACTTGTACTTCCTACTTAAGCTACGTTGAACTCTCAGTTTCCGGTGTGGTCAGAACCTTGTCCCAGCTGTACTTTTACACCTGTTCCCCCTGCCTTTCTCCCAAGGGTTGCTCATCCTTCAAGCTCCAGCTAAGATGTCGCCTCCTTTGTGTAACTTTTTTGACTCTACAAGCAGACTTAATTATTTATCGTCTCACAAAACATGCCACATTGAAATGCAGGTCATCTGTTTACCCATATATCTCCTTCAGGAGGCTGAGAGTTGGGGACCTCATTCATTTTTGTCACGCAATATCCCCTGAACACAGTAATATACTTGGCACAGAACAGCTACGCGATATTAGTAAGAGCCTGTTTTTGTTATAGTGGATTTGATGAACCAGAGTTTCCTCTTTTGAAAAATGTAGATAATAATAGAACCTACCTTATAAAGGTGTTTTAGGATTTTTGAAGATTATGTAAGATAATGCATACACCAAGTACAAAGAACAATGCTTGGTACGTAAGTGCTTAACAGTGTTTGCCCTTTTAAAAATTTGTATTGCATTGTGAGTAATGTTACTATTATATTTTTAATTATCACAATGCATTTTTAACTCCGTCTGAAAATTCTAACATCTATATTTAAGCCTTTGAATGAGATGTGTCCCATCAAAGAAACTTCTAGTGCATTCGACAAAAAAGAAAAACATCAGTGAAAAGAAGCGGTGACCTCATTTTATTTCTCTCTTGGTGACAAAGTGCTGGAATCTATGATTATTTGAGGATTCTAAATATAGAGCACTGATGACCCAAAAGCTCTTCTCAAATTGCATTTTTTTCTAATAGCTTCTGAACAAACACTCCCAGGAGTATCAACTCTTAGTGTCAATTTAGGTAGTTTATGCAATTTACGGTAGTGTATTGCATTTTATCACATTGACTTTATCTCACAAGAGTCTATTCATGTCCAGTCTGGTTTGGTCATAATAAATGCATCATCCAATTATTTATTTAATCTCTATTGGAAATGAGCAATTTAATGCATTGGTTAAGTCACTAAAACAGACATCATTGGGTTTCTGTTAACTCTGACTAAGATGCATGACTCTGAACAACACTTTGATGGGTATGTACTTCCTTCTATGACTTAGAAATTTTCCTGATTACTGAATTGAAGCTGGTGAATTTTAATACATGATTATTAAATTCCCCTAAGGCTTTTAGATAAAATTCTTCAGTAAATTAATCTTGATTAGTGCACTATTATTCTTGATACTTATAATGGCTCCCTTTTCACTCTTCTTGTTTAGGACGTTGAGTAACTGTAGAGTTTATTGGGTAAGTGAGAGTCTACACATGCATAATTTTCAAATTAGCATCATCAGCATGAAATGTAAAGTATACTTGGGGAACATATTCAAATCTCCCCCTTCCTCCCTCTCTTTCTTATGGATGACCTTGATTCATGCTTCATGAGAAATAGAAGCAAACGAACACTCTCTCCTCTTCCTTCCACTGTCTCTCTGCAGCTTCTGGAATCAGGACCCACTCCCTCTCTTTCATCCTGCTACTATGGGAGGAAATGTCTCTGCTCCTAGCTAAGGCTAACCCTTCCCTTGTGCTCTGGATCTCATCCTCTTTCACTTTCTCAAGGACTTTACTCCTACAAACAGACCCCTCTCTCCTGAATTATTGATTTCCCTCTCTCTGGGGGATTGTTTTCAACAGTCAACAAACTTACTCTTGACCTCCCATTCCTGTCTAGCTGCTGCCCCATTCTCCTGCTCCCTCATAGCAGAACTTCTCAAATGAATGGCTTTCCTCATGACATCACCTATTTTCTTTCTTCAATCCATTTCACTCAGACCTTTGTCCTCCCCACTACATTTGAAATCTCTAAAAGATTCATCGGTGTCCTCCATGTCACCAAATCCATTGGTCACTTTTTGCCTTTATTTCACTCAACATCTCAGTGGCATTTCTCCCAAGTGACCACTCTCTCCTTGAAACTCTCTTTTCTTGGCTTCCACGATACCCTACTTCCCTGATTTTCTTCTTATATCACTGCCTATTGATTATAGGCTGGTAACTCTCAAATGTATATCTGCAAATCTAACCTTCCCTAGGATCCCAACTTGTATATTTAAATACAATATAACATCTCCATTTGGATGTCTAATGAGCATCTCACATCTAGCTGTTTATTATACTCACCTTTCCATGTAAATAAGTATACATTTAGAATTCTTCTGCTGTTCACTCTGCACAATACTCTCTTCCCTCATCCTTTCCCTTTATTTCCTTTCCCTTCTCCTAAACCAGTCCCCAGTAGATTAGGTCCCTTGATGATTCCATAGCACCCAGTAGTTTTCCTTTGTAGTAATTAGCACACTGATAGTCAATTAGCCAAATGTATGATTGTCTGTTTAGTGTCAATCTTGCCCTGTTAGCCTTTTAGATCCCCTAGGCCAGAGATTTTCCGTGCTGTTTACTATATCCTCAGGGCTCAACACAGTGTCTTGCACATATCTGGAGCTCAATAAATATATTTATTTCTTATCTTTGTACATCTAGGTTGTTTCATATTTTTCACCATTATAAGCAATTCTACAATGAACATTCACATAGCTGAATCCTTGGCACGTCTTTAATCGTGTGCTTAGAAAAATCCCTAGAAATAGAATCACAGGTTTTATAGCAAGATGCACATTTTCAAGGCTTTTGTTATAGTGTGATAGTCTTCAAAATGGCCACCATTAACTTCTCCTCTCCCTGTGCAAGCAAGCCACTAATCCAGCAAAAGATGATGTCTCCTTCCCTTATCCTTGAATGACTTGCTTTGACCTTCATAATGTGGTGAAAGTAGGATTCCCAGATAAAGTACGGGATGCCATCTAAAATTAGAATGTCAAATAAACAGAAAAATGGGACATACTTATACTAGAAAATTATTTATTTATTTGACATTCAAATTTAACTGAGTATCCTTTATTTTTATTTGCTAAATCTGGCAACACTAGATATGATGACACTATTCCAGTTCCAGGCCTAGCCTTTAAGAGACCTGGTAGTATCTACTTTTGCCCTCTGGAAGCCAGCTACCATGTTGTAAAGAACTTGGGCTAGACTCTTTAATGAAGACAGGTCACCTAGAGAAGCCCAGGAGGATAAGAAGTCATTCTGAATGTTCCAGCCCCAGCTGGGCTCCCATTCCTGGGAGTAGAGGGTCTGACAACATATTTCCAGGTAGATTTCACAATTGCTATAGACCTATTCTCCCTCTTCTTGAATGGGAGTGTCTATGGTGGTTTTCCTGGCCCTTTCTCACCACTGTGTTCCTGGTAGGGGGGGAAAGAGCTGGGGGAGGTTGGGGAGGGGCAGAAAACAGTTCATAGCTCTCCAGATCCAGAGGAGCTGCATCCACATCTGGGTATGACGCAGATCATGAAATATTGAACTTTGAGCCTGACGCTTTCATGGAACGAGACTTTGAATTATCTTAGGAGGTGGTGAGGGTTTTTTACATGTGGAAAGAATATAAATAATTTGTGGCCAGAATGCAGACTGTGGTGGATTAAATATGGCCACAAATTCTTTGCCACTTCTCTGATCAAGAGGTGAAATCTGCTTTGCCTCCCATAGGGACTCTGAGATCCCCTTGGGACTTGCTTGGATAGAATGTGGTGGATGTGAAGCTGTATGAGTTTCAGGAAATAGTGTTCTGGAAAATCAGCTCTTTGAAAAAAAACTTTAAAGCCCTGATTTACAGCATTTGCCATTTTCTGTGGTGTAAATACTCCCACCACGGCTGATTTCAAGCTACCAATGTGATATCACCGAACACGGAGTTGGGAAGAGATATGCATTATTGGGTCTCATGGAGATCCCTCATACCACCACTTCCAGACCTAGTTCTTCAGAGGTCTGTCAGCTTCCGTTTTTGCTTTCATGGAATCCAGTTGACATGAAGGATCCTTAGGCTAGGCTCCTGAATGATAAAAGGCCAGGTGGAAAGAAAGGCCATGTAGAGAAGCAAGTAAACCTTGGGCATTCCATCCCTGGCTGAGCTCACAGTTGAGTGCCCCTGCATGAGTGGCCCCGGATAACAATATATGCAAAGTAAGACCACTTAGCCAACTCACAGAAATGTGAGAAATAATACATTGTTGTGGATTTAAGCCACCACAGTTTGGAATGGTTTATTAGTCAGCAATAGGTAACTGAACACATATATTGCCGAGTTGCCATATAAAAAGTTGTTTCAAGTTTGACTCCCATTAGCACTGTATGAGAGTGAATTATTCTTTGCACATTGGCACACACTGTGCATTATCATCACCAGGTTGATGTTAAAAAATATATGTTGCAGTTTAACTTGCATTCTTTTTTTTTTGGGAGGAAGATCAGCCCTGAGCTAACATCCGATGCCAATCCTCCTCTTTTTTGCAGAGGAAGATTGGCCCTGGGCTAACATCCGTGCCCATCTTCCTCTACTTTATATGGGACGCCACCACAGCATGGCGTGACAAGCGGCGCATCAGTGCACGCCGGGGATCTGAACCTGCGAAGCGCAGGCCGCGGAAGTGGAGCGCACTCAATTAACCGCTGCGCCACCGGGCTGGCCCCTTAATTTGCATTCTTTAAAAATGCAAATTTTCTATTAATTTGTAAGAGTTCTTTATATTTTAATAGTAACAGCAAATGGGGAATATTTTGCAATATATGTGGCTACATTGCTTGTATGCTTTTTTTTTAAAGGATTTTTTTTTTAGATTTTTTTTTTATTTTTTATTTTTTTTATTTTTCCCCCAAAGCCCCAGTACATAGTTGTCTGTCATAGCTGCACATCCTTCTAGTTGCTGTGTGTGGGACGCGGCCTCAGCATGGCTGGAGGAGTGGTGCCTCGGTGCACACCCGGGATCCGAACCCGGGCCGCCGGCAGCGGAGCGCACGCACTTAACCGCTAAGCCACGGGGCCGGCCCGCTTGTATGCTTTTTGCAGTAAAAAGTTTAAACTATTTATATGAAAAATGGTGCCTGACTAGGCAATTTTCTGAGTGTTTCTTATAACATAACCATTCCAGTTTTTGGCTTGTTTGTTTGTTTGTTTTTAGCATTCCTTAAATTATTCTAATATTTTCCCTGGATTTTCTTACTAGTGATTTTCTTCAAATGAAATCTTCAGCTGAAACTCACTACAAAATTCACTCCCTCCCTTCTCCTCACCATTCCAATTCGAACAACACTGGCCTGGACTACTACAGTAGATTAATTCTTCAGCCATCCTTGTGTTAATCCCTATGGAAAGTCTTTGGATAAACAGTGCAGTCATTTTTCATACTAAATTAAAGTTCATAAATGTGAAAGAGCACGATATAAAAATGTTATTAGTTTGCACAAATTTCAAATAATGTGAATCCTTCCAAAACTAAAAATTACTTAAAATTAGATTGGATTCTGGAACAACAAAAGGAGCACTGATGGAAAAACTAGTGAAATCCAATTAAAATCCTGCGTTCAGTTAATAGTACCCATGTTGGTTTCTTAGTTTTCACAAATGTACCATGGTAATATTAGATGTTAACAGTAGGGAAACTTGGTAAAGGGTATATGGAAACTCTGTATACCATCTTTGGAAAACTTCCTGTAAATCGAAAATTATTTATAAATAAAAATTTTATTGTTTAAAGAAAGCATTTAGAAATTTGCTCTAAGAAATTCTCTATTATGTTATGGCCTTATGTATTCTGAGAATGCTATTTCTTACATTGCAGTCATGCGCCATATAAAGTTTTGGTCAGCGACAAACTGCATACATAATGGTGGTCCCATAAGATTAGTACCATATAGCCTAGAGGAGTAGTAGCCTATATCGTCTAGGTTTTATGTAAGTACACTCTATGATGTTCGCACAATGACAAAATTGCCTGATGATGCCTTTCTCAGAATGTATCCCTGACGTTAACTGATGTATGACTATATATTGATTCTTCTGCAGGAATAATCTGTCTAGAATTATGCAAGTTTTGAATTATGTGAGGTTTTTAGGATCTTATCCCATGAATATAATTCACCGCCATGTGAATTATGTGTTTACATCCCATTTTGAAAGCTGAAATAGGAAAAACTGAAGGTTTAAGCCTGACTCATAAGCTAAAAGAAATCCCTCCTCCTTATAAAAACCAAAAACAAAACTAAAACTCTCTTTTCCAGTTTCTGACATCAGAATTGTGGCAGTAAAGCTATATCACTCTGTATGATCTTTGAATAAGTATGTGATTAAAAGCCTGGCTTTCAGAGTGGAATCTGGAAACCAGGTTCCCTGGTAGGGCTTTGTCTAACTCCATGAGGTGGAAATGGAAGCACATGAATCCAAATCTTGCAGGCACAATCATAAATCTTTATTAGAAAATTGGCTTTTGCCCATGCAGTTGGTAGGATTCTCCTCCCCCTTTTGTGTTCTCTTGCATCACAGCAAGTGTCTTGGGAGTGGGGGGTGGTAGTTTGTCATCATTTCACATTCCTCTGTAGGTTTCTTTGCAGATAAAATTTATCTTTTTATAGGCTTCACAGTTGTAAAAGAAATTCCAATAATTTAAATTCTAGACGTTTCAAGATTTACAGTCCTACTGTTTTTCTCTCTATTTAGAGTATATATCTTGAAATCCTACAATATACTCCCCTATGACTCATTTCTTATAATAACCTCTCTCTGATATTGAGCAGACTTTGGATAAACAGTGCAGTTATATTTCACACTAATTTGAATTAGCAAATTTGAAACAGTGAACAGTGAAAACTATTATTATAATTTCACTTTATGCACACATGTTGAAATAATGTGAATTCCCCACACTAAGTATTGTTTGTTGTGCGTTAAAGAGTAAATTTGATATAAGGAAAGCATTGCGATGGCCTAGGTTTATGTGTGCTGAGACTGTTATTTCTTGTGTTACATTTATTCTTAAGAGAAAACTCTGTCTGGATGTCTTGCACGTGTTTTGAGTTACATGAGGTTTCCAGGCGCCATTCCTAGCATGGCTCTCCAGCGGCTTGGATGATCCAACTCCCCTACTGTGAATTTGTTTTATTATTGTTGCTGATGTGATTGCTAATGATAAAAGTTATTGATTTTTTACTGCTGTGCCAGGTACTGTGTTAAGTACCTGTGTACTCAACAATGTGTGTTACTCCATTATCTATGAAGCAGATATTATTATCATTTCCATTTTGTAAATGAAAAATCTCATGCTTGGCAAATTTAAGTAACTTGTGTCCAAAGGAATATCTTTGGATTTAGGGCTGGAATGAAGATTTTTTTCTCTGTCTGTTCCAAGATTTTTGCTAACCAATTGAGTCTAAAATATTTACCACATTCCACTCTGTTATTTCAGCCTTCTAGAAAGGTAGGTAGCTCTCTGTTTCTGTGATCATGGTCTTCCAACTTTAAGTTTTGATCTGCTTCTTGGTTCTTAGGTCACTCATCTGCCTTTTAGGAAGGCAGCCCCACTTCACTGAGGTGGTGCTGGGACAAACAGAGTAAACCACTTTAACTCTGAAATTGTTCAAGACTGGAGAAGCTGTTTAACTTGTTTTGTTTGCTTGTTTCTTTTCATGTTTGAACTTTTCTACATCAATTGAAATTGCTCAGAGTCTTTTTCTAAGGGGAGCTACTTACCACGTCTTTAAACAGCAGTATCTCTAACCATTATTTTCCCTTTTCCTAGGAGTTGTTGATATTGTTGATTGTAAAATGAAATAAATAGTTTCTTTTTCTGCACATCTTTTTTTTTTTAGGGTTAAAAACAAGGTAAATCTACTCGTCTTGAACAGAGGCAATTTGGCTCAAGCTGCCCTGAGGCATTCCATGGTCTATGATGTAATTTCCTTCCCTAAATCTTTCAATTCAGGGAGACAGAGTAACCCCAGGGCAGGGAAGAAACTACATCTTTTCAATGTTTTCCAATCTTTGGGTATGGTTAAACACCTGGAATGGAGGAAGGTGAGTTGAGCTGGAATTGAGACTTTCATACCGTTACCAAACCAGGTTCATTTTGCCCGCCACATGATCATGTCGATCACCAAGATGATGAGTTTGTAGCAGAGAAAGTGTTTAATTCACAAGGCAGCCAAATGAGGAGATGGGGGAACCAGTCTCAAATCTGCCTCCCAGAAAAATGGGGATTAGAGATATTTATGGGATAAAGGAGTGCGGTGGTCTGAAATGGGAATAGATGATTGGAGGTAAGGAGAAGTGAGGTAATTGATGACCCGTGCAAACATAGTCAAGCTTCATGGCTCTTTACAGGATGCATGCGTAGGGGAGGAAGAGAATTCCTCTACCCTCTAGGTCCTTCTGTCTGGGGCATGAATTAAATTGACTCGAGACAGAATAACAGGAGAAAATCAAACAAAGCTTTATAACATGTATACATAGGAGAAACCCAGGAAAGCTGAGTAATTCACCACAATGGCCAAAGCTGTCACCTTAGAGATCATCTTCAGCTAAAGACAAAGGAGGATGTTGGGGGCAGTGGTTTGGGGCTTCAAAGGGGAGTAAAGCAATTCACGTGGAAATGGAAAAGGAAACGTTTCGTAGATAAGAATGGGCTTAGCAAGGACCCTCCCAGTCTGCCAATACCCAGAGTTATCTATGGTGGTGGCCCGTCCTGGGGACAAGCCTTTTATCTTAAATTCTTTTAGGCAGTTAGAGGGGAAGGTCAAAGTTTCTTTTAGAGTCTTTTATTCTTAAAAATAATCAAGGCACAACAAAGAGACAAATTTTGGCATGGCCAATTCTGATCCCTCACACATGTTCACAAAATGGCAGCATTACCATGATCTGAGGGTGAAGTTTTCAGCTCCTTGAGGTCAAGTGGTCACCTATCAGTCATCTGCACAGGCCCAGTTGATGGGTTGGTGGTCTTAACCAGCCTGAACTGGGCAAGGAGTCAATTCACAGTCCCTCAAAAACTCAAGCACCTGTTACCGTGGTGACACAGGCATCAGAGATGTTATCTATAGGCTGGGTTTTAGTAATGCATTTTCTAACTACTTTTGCAAATAGACAACTAACTGAGTATAGTTAAAGCAAGTTGGCGCCTGGTTTCAATACTCCATGCAGTTTTATATTTTTTATTTAGAAAGATGTAATCACTTTCATAAATTCCTATTAACCAAAGAACTAAAGTCATGCTACATTATTGTAATAATCTTTGCAGAAACTTCACTATTAATTTATTTTCTGTTGCTCAACTAAAAGTGAGCTTCACAAAGGCAGGGACTTTGTCATAGAAGACTGCCTGACACATAGTAGGAATTAAGATCATTTTTAGTGATTGAATGATGATTCAATAACTGAGATCTCATTAAAGATGCTTCAGATGAATTTAAGGAAAGATAGAGAGAACAGCAAAATAGAAGGAGCACTGGAAGAGGAGTCAGGAGGGCTGGGTTCTACTTTCAGCTTTGCTCTCTACTGGTGAAGTGTGTAACCTTGGGCAAGTCTCTAAACCACTCTAAAAGTCTTTCTCCTGCTAATTGAACCTTTTGGATAGTGACTTCTGCTTTGCTTTACTTTCTGAATATTAGCTCTGATTCAAGGTTCTTAAAGATTTAGTGGATGGAGTACTACGATATGGTGCACTTAGACTATATTTGATGCCACAGATTACACATTAGCATATATCTTAACTAACATATTAAGTCTTGTGATTTATACTACAGACTCAGCAACTATTAATTTCAAAATTTTTCTTGTATCAAATGTCACTTGTTAAATAGGGTCCAATATATATATTTTTTAATTTCCCTAGGGCCTTCTATATTTATGATTATACTTACTATTTACTTTAAATGGTTTCACATTGTTCCTTTACTAATTTAAGGGCTGCTCGTCTTAGGGGAGGTTCATTGTTGTTGGAAGGCTATGTCCAGAGGGAGAAGATTGACTAGATTCATCCTACAAATCAAAGAAGCCAAGTCTTTGATTCAGACTGCCTATCTAAAACTGGAATTACACTTGTCAAGCAGCCAGAGGAGAGACAATGTCCCTATTGAGAGTTGGCATTTTCTTATCTTCCTGATCACCTGCTGCTAGAGAGGCACAGGAGTGTTTACTCTGCTCTAAACTTAGAAGATGAGGAAACTGGGACTCCTGATATCTGGAGCTCCAGCTGCCTTGATCCAACAAGTGCATTCCTAAGAAAGGCAAAACACCTAAAGGCAAACAGAAAGCAGCCTTTGATAGTTCTTTTATTTATTTTTTCATTTATTACCTATTTTGAGGGAGACACTGTGTTCCAGATCTATGGCTTTCAAACTTATTTGTAGGTTTACAAACTATAAAATGTAAGAAATACACTTTCAATTTCAACCCAGTACACCTACATATGCACATGCAGGCATGCTTGCACACACACACACACACACTCACACACAGACGTCAGATTAAACTAAGTTTGCTCAAAAGACAGTCTGCCCTAATTACCGTTGAACCATCCGATATTTTCCTATACTATTTCATTTTTTTAAAAGTACTGGTTATGAGTCACTAAGTTAATGTCATGACCCTTTAGAATGGAAAAAACACTGCTCTACATACTTTCAGGAGATTCAAAGAGAAATTATGACCCTTGACCAACAGAGAGGCATACAGCCCACCAAATAATCAACAGAAAGCCAAACATCATAAATGCTGTCCTAGGTGCTGGGACCAATGACTATCCACATGCAAAAGAATGAAGTTGGACCACTACCTACACCTTATATAAAGATTAACTCAGAATAGGTCAAAAACCTGAATTTAAGAAGTAAAATTATTAAACTCTTAGAAGAACACATAGTCATAAATCTTTATGTCCTTGGATTAGGCAATGGTTTCTCTGGAAAGACACCTAAAACACAAGAAACAAGAGAATAATTAAATAAATTGGATTTAAAGGTTTTCATTTTGGTGAGGAAGACTGGCCCTGAGCTAACATCTGTACCATTCTTCCTCTATTTTGCATGTGGGTTGTTGCCACAGCATGGCTTGATGAGTGGTATAGGTCTGCGCCTGGGATCCGAATCCGTGAACCCTGAGCTGCTGAAATGGAGCGTGCCGAACTTAACCACTATGCCACTGGGCTGGCCCCTCAAATTTTTAAAAGTTATGCTTCAAAAGACACCACAAAGAAAATAAAAAGACAATTCACAGAACAAGAGTAAATATATATTGGGTAAGGGACATGTATCTAGAATATATAAAGAATTCTGACAACTCAATAGTAAAATGACAAATCAACTTAAAAATGGGCAAAGGATTTGAATAAACATTTTTCCAAAAAAGATATACATATGTCCAATAAGCATATGAAGGGATTGTCAACATCAGGAAAATACAGATCAAAACCATGTGAGTGGTAACTTCACACCCACCAGGGTGGCTATAATTAAAAAAAGGCAGATGATAACAAGTGTCAGCGAGGATGTGGAGAAATTGGAACACTTATATACTGCTGGTGAGAATATAAAATGGTGCTGCTTCTTTGGAAAACAGTCTGGAAGTTCTTTAAAAGAGTTGCCATTTAACCCAGAAATTCTACTCCTAGGTATAGACCCAAGAAAAATGAAAACATGTGTCCAGGGAAAACCTCATACAGAAATATTCATAGCAGCCTTATTTATATTAGCCAAAAGGTGGAAACAACCCAAATCAACTGATAAACATGATATGGCAACACAGTGGAATATTATTTGGTAATAAAAATCGATGAAATACTAATTTATGCTATAATATGGATGAAACTTAAAAACATTATGCTAAGTTCAAGAAGCAAGTTTTGTGGTTCAAGAAGCCATGAAAGATCACATATTGTATGATTCCATTTATATGAAATGCCCTAAATAGGCAAATCCATAGAGAAAAATAATGTAGATTAATGGTTACCTAGGGGCTGGAGGTTTTGGAGGAAATGGGGAATAAAAGCTAGTGGGTTTCTTTTTTTTTTTTTCGGTGAGGAAGATTCACCCTAAGCTAACATCTGTTGCCAGTCTTCCTCTTTTTGCTTGAGGAAGATTTGCCCTGACCTGACATCTGTGTCAATCTTCCTCTATTTCACGTGTGGGTTGCCACCACAGCATGGCCACCGACGAGTGGTGTAGGTTCATGCGTAGGAACTGAACCCAGGCCGCTGAAGCAGAGCATGCTGAACTTAACCACTAGGCCATGGGCCGGCCTCCGTTAAT
Source organism: Ceratotherium simum simum (assembly GCF_057802395.1). Lineage (NCBI taxonomy): Eukaryota > Metazoa > Chordata > Mammalia > Perissodactyla > Rhinocerotidae > Ceratotherium > Ceratotherium simum. The sequence goes on from NC_141908.1 coordinate 16,214,132, forward strand.
GGGTTTCTTTTGAAGTGGATGGTTTGATCACATTCTTGATAGTGTCCTTTGAAGGATAGAAGTTTTTAATTTTGATGAGGTCCAAGTTACCTATATTTTCTTTGGTTGCTTGTGCTTTAGGTGTCATATCTAAGAAACCAGTGCCTAATCAAAGGTCATGAAGATTTAAGCCTATGTTTTCTTCTAAGAGTTTAGTAGCTTTGCTTCTTACATTTGCTTCTTACATTTGCTTCAACCTATTTTGAGTTAAATTTTGTATATGGCAACCAACTTTATTCTTTTAGATATAGATATCTAGTTGTCCCATCACCATTTTTTGAAAGACTAAATTTTCCCCCAGTGAACTGTCTTGGCACCCTTGTCAAAAATCAATTCACCATAGATATATGACTGTAAATGTGAGGGTTTATTTTTGAACTCTCAATTCCATTCCATTGATTTATATGTCTATCTTTATGCCAGTACCATATTGTCTTATTACTGTAACTTTGTACTAAATTTTGAAATTGAGATGTATGAGTTCTCCAACTTTGTTCTTATGTTTCAAGATTGTTTTGGCTATTGTGTCCCTTAAATTTCCATACAAACACTGCAAAAAAGGCAGTGGAAATTTTGATAAAGATTGTGTTGAAATCTGTACATGAGTTTGGGAAGCATTGCCCTCTTAACAATATTAAGTCTTACAATCCATGAACATGGTATTACTTTCCATTTATTTAAGTCTGCTTTAATTTCTTTCAACAATGTTTTGTAGTGTTCAGTGTGTAAGTTGTGCACTTCCTTTGTTAAATTTATTCTTAAGAACTTTATTCTTTTTGATGCTATTGTGAATGGAATTGTTTTCTTTTTTTTTAATTGAGGTAAAATGGGCATATAACATTATATAAGTTTCAAGTGCACAACATTATAACTCAATATTTGTATTCACTAAAAAGTGATCACCACCATAAATCTAGTTACCATCCATCACCACACCATTGACCCCCTTCACCCATTTCACTCACTCCCTAACTCCCTTCTCCTCTGGAAAACACCAATATGTTCTCTGTATCTATGAGTTTGTTTTTATTTTGCTTTGTTTGTTTCTTTATTTTGTTTTTTAGATTCCATATGTAAGTGAAATCGTACAGTATTTGTCTTTCTCCATCTGAATTGTTTCAGTTAGCATAATACCCTCAAGGTCCATCCACAAATGGCAAGATTTCTTCTTTTTTTTTTTTTTTTTTTTTTTTTTTTTAAAGATTTTACCTATTTTTTTATTTTTTCCCCCCAAAGCCCCAGTGGATAGTTGTGTGTCGCAGCTGCACATCCCTCTAGCTGCTGCATGTGGGACTCGGCCCCAGGATGAACGGAGAAGTGGTGCCTCGATGCGCACCCGGGATCCGAACCCGGGCCGCCAGCATTGCAGCGCGCGCACTTAACCACCAAGCCACAGGGCCGGCCCAAGATTTCCTCTTTTTTATAGCTAAGTAGTAGTCCCTTGTGTGTGTGTATATATATATATATATATATATATATATATAATATTCTTTATCCATTCATCTATCGATGAATACTTAGGTTGTTTCCATATCTTGGCTATTGTAAATAATGCTGCAATGAACATAGGCATGCATATATCTTTTTGAATTAGTGTTTTTGTATTCTTTGGATAATTACCCAGAAGTAGAATAGCTGAATCATATGGTAGTTCTATTTCTAATCTTTTGAGGAACATCCATACTGGTTTCCACACACTATGGAGTGGCTGCACCAATTTACATTCCCACCAATAGTGTACAAGGATTTCCTTTTCTCCAAATCTTCTCAAATAGTTTTTATTTCTTGTCTTTTTGATAAATGGAATTGTTTTTTAAATTTCATTTTCAGATTGTTCATTTCTGGTGTATAGAAACACAACTAATTTTTATATTTTGATCCTGTATTTTGCAACCTTTCTGAACTTGTTTATTAGCTCTAATAGTGTTTTTGTGGATTCCATAGGATTTTCTACAGATAGCATCATCTGCAAGCAGAGATAATTTTACTTCTTCCTTTCCATTCGGAATGCTTTTAATTTCATTTTCTTGCCTAATTGCCCTGGCTAGAATCTCTAGTACAAGGTTGCATAGAAGAGGCCAGAGTGGACATCCTTGTCTGGTTCCTGACCTAGGGGAACATTTTTCAGTCTTTCACCACTAAGTATCATATTAGCCATATTCTTTTCATGAATGCCCTTTTCCAAGTTGAGGATGTCCTCTCTATTACTAGATTGTTGAATATTCTCATAATGAAAGGGTGCTAGATTTTGCCAAATAATTTTTCTGCACTGATTGAGATGATCATATGGTTTTTGTCCTTTGCTTTTAAGGGATATTACATTGATTGATTTTCTTGTATTGAACCAACCTTGCCTTGCTGGAATAAATAGTACCTGATCATAGCATACAATCCTTTTTATAATTTACTGTATTCAGTTTACTAATAATTTGTTGAAGATTTTTGTCTGTGTTTTTAAGGGATATTGGTCTGTAGTTTTTTTCCTTATGATTTCTTTGTCTGGTTTTAGGATCAGGTAATACTAGCTCCATAGAATAAATTGGTCAGTGGCCCTTCGTCTTCTCTCTTTGGAAGAGTTAGTGAAGAATTGGCATTAATTCTTTAAATGTTTGGTAGAATCCACCAGTGAAGTTGTCTGGGTCTGGGCTTTTCTTTGTTTGTAGATTTTTGATTATTTACTCAATTTTTTTATTTGTTATAGGTCTATTTCAATTTTCTATTTCTTCTTGAATGAGTTTCAGTAGTTTGTGTCTTTCTAGGAATTTGTCTATTTCATGTAGACTTTCTATTTTGTTGGCATAAAATTATTCACAGTATTCCATTTATTTTTGTAATGTTAGTAGAATCAGGAGCATTCCTTAGTGTTTGTGGTAGTACTAAATTTTTTTTTTAATATTCCTAAGGTTATGCCTTGGGAATATACCCTTATTTCTTATGGAAATATTTCTCATAAACTTTTTTCCAAATAGATTTTGTACAGAGTTTCTTCAGAATATAATGGAGAACCCAGAGAATACACTATTAAATGCTTCACTGTCTAATTTTTGGTTATTAACCGATACTTATGTGTTAATCTAACTTGACCATTTTGTTTAAAATTGTAACTCTCTCTCTAAAACACCCTATTTATCTTCCCTGCTTTATATTTTTCCATAGCACATATCACCATTTATCTATATATTGCACTTATTTATTAGCTGTCTTTCCCCACACTCATGTAAGCACCATAAAGGTAAGGATTTTTATCTGTTTTTTTTTTGTTTGTTTGTTTGTTTATTTTCCACTGCTTTAGTTTCAAGACCTAGGACCTTGATTGGCTCATAACAGGCACTAAGTAAATGCATAGATGAGCTAATAATATCCCTATTTGGGTGCATGCTGAAGACCTTTTATAGCTCAAATGCTGACTATCCTTTAGATCCATAAACATTTACTGAAGACTTGTCTTCAGTTCTGATATAGGTTCTGATATACAAAGATGCAGTTCTTTGTTTTTTTTGCTGAGGAAGATTTGCCCTGAGCTAACATCCATTGCCAATCTTCCTCTTTTTGCTTGAGGAAGATTGGCCCTGAGCTAACATCTGTGCCAATCTTCCTCTATTTTGTTTGTGGGTCGCTGCCACAGCATGGCCACCAACAAGTGGTACAGGTCTGCGCCTGGGACCTGAACCAGGGCCGTCAAAGCGGAGTGTGCCAGACTTAACCACTAGGCCATGGGGCCAATCCTGAAGGTGCAATTCTTAACCTCCATATGGTAAACAAAGAATTGCAATACAATGTTAGTAAGGCTGTAATATAGGTCTTTACAGAAGTAGGAGCAGCTGGAGGAAGGGAAGAGAAGAGGGGATAGGTAGTGTCTGAGGGCTTAATAGAGAAAGAAGGATTGAGATCTCCCCAGTTGGGCCAGGGATATAGGGCTGGGGGAGCAGAAGACCTAAAAGAATTAGCATTCGTGTTTAGGACATTGCAATTTGTTTGAAGTCCCTGGGTGGGTGGCTGTTTGGATATGGTAAGAAACAAGTTTATAGGGCAAAAAAACTAAAATGTTGAAGGGCTTTGTTTGCCATTCTAAAGAGTTTGACCTATATATCAAGGGCCGGGACACCCTCTTTTTCTTTTTAGGGGAGTGATGTTTGTATTCTTTTATGAGATGGTCAGTCAGGTGTGGACACAAGAGGAGACAGAAGAGAGGCCCAGGAAAAAAACCAAAGTTTATCTTACTCATAAGTCATAGAGACAGGAGACGCAGCTCGCTATGTAGGGCCACATGAGAAAGCCACCAGGGTGATTAAGAGGCAGAAGTCGAGAGGGAGGGGAAGGTTTAGGCCATGGCCTTGATTGGGGTTTCCATGGGAAAGGCAAGACAGGGCAGGGTAAACACGTAGGACTGGCTAATTTGAACAATTTTGGTGGTCTCTAAGCTATAGGGATGGTCCCCAGTTGCCTGTCACCTAGCCCTGGGATGAGTAAGGCAGAGGAATATTGCCTCCTGGGGTGCACAGGCCAGATAGAGAAGGAATGGCTCTGAATTGGTTAGTTTGCATATCAAAGACATGGTCTCAGCTGGGCCCTTTCTATCTCTAAGAACCGGCTAGCCCAGGGAAGGGCAATCTCTCCCCAGCCAGAAAGGGTTTTTAAGATGTCAAAACATCATAATATACAGAAAATTGGAAATATTTACATTACAGTTTGGTTTGAGTTATGTGGAGAATGAGCTACTCCAGATACACTTTTGGGGGTTGGTTAATGATCATTATTTCTGCTCTACTCTTTCACTTGAAATACAAAATGATTGTTTTCTAAAGCCAAAAGGATCCTCGTGCTCCCAAGTTCTTAGAGAACCTTATAAGTAACAGTTATAGACATATAAAGTATAAAACACGTAAAATGTAAGCTGACCTGTTCAGGTTTTGTGAAAAGAGACAACCACAAATCACTGCTGTTGTTCAAAATTATTTTGCAAATATGTATTTCAAAATGAAACCTATATTTATTGTGGCTTCTGATGGGAGTTATGTTAAAGAAGGAGCAAATAAAATTTTGGATGGGAAGGACTATCATTCTCAGGCAGAAATATTGAGTATCTGTATCATTTCCTGTGGTTGAAGATCTTCAGACAGGGCAAGTAACTAAGTGGGTGTTAGTAGCACGTGCTACACTGTGAGAATTATGGTGGTTGTTCTCAGCAACACCACTGCCATCAGGACCAGGTTACTGCATGCCTATTATTAGGTCACTGTCCCCAATATAGCATTTTATGGGCTCAGGGATTATTTCTGAGCCATGTTGCTGTTCTTTCTGTTATTGCTCCAGGCTTTCCAGCACTGTTCTTTCTGCACTTGTACTTAAATTTATAAGTGCATACTGTACTTTTATTTAAATCCAAAGAAAAAGGAAAAAAGAACACTGGCTTCAGAGTTAGCCACTCATTAGCAATAAAAATAATAATGAAATTATCAAGTGTTTGCCAGGTGCAAACCTCCCTACAAACTTTGTCTCTTGCAGTCCTCACAACTCATAAAGGTGCCATTATCATCGTCACCTTTTAGGAAACTGAAGCATAGACCCCGTGACCTTTGGTGAAGTTTTTACCTATCATTTTTCTTCTGTACAATAGGGATTATATCTATTCTTTGCTTAATTCCCATAAGTGAAGAAGAAATGTAAAATTATTAGCATGTGATAGCTGCTTGATGAAAGGTAGCCACACTGAGTATATAGCCTTTTGGTATAAACTTGATACACATGATGGAATTACTGTTCAGATGGATGAAAACAGTTTCCTCTCTAGGTTCCCAAGAATTTCTTTATCTTCTCATTGCTCGCTTCTTTCATTATTTACTCTGATTGCATCCTGAAGTGCTTCCCCACAGTGTTTTTTTTTCCCCTTTCTTCTCATTTAGTGGGATAGTTGTCAAAAAGAGTTCAGAGGACCTCTCCAGAATGAAACTATACCCAAAGACGTGAGTTATTTGACTGTGAGGAAACAAAAGGAACCCACTTCTACCAGGATCCCAAAGCCCAAAATCCCACTATTCTCTTCCCAGTGGAGTCACACAGATGATATTTATGCATATGAACTCTAGAATGAATGAATAAAAACTGGTGACCAGAAGAGAATAAAAATAGAGGAGAGTAGAAAAGAACTTCAGCGATACTGAACCCTACAGGAAGGGGGAGGCCCAGAGGACAGCTTCCCAGGGCAAGAGTGGCTCAGCATTCAAGTCCACAGTCCCACCATGGCAGATGTGAACTGGAGGGACTCCATAATTGGTTTGAAGACATGTTAACCAAAGCCCCTTCGATGGCAATGTGGGTGGCTGTCCACACAGGCCCCTGCCCATATTTGGGTTTCACCAACCAGACATCTTGAATGATTCATTTTCCTGAAAGTTACCAAGAGGAAACTACTCTTTCCCAGGTTTTTTCTTGACAGATCCTCCTGGTGAAGTTTGATTATGGGAGTGTGATCAACATATTTGGATAGTTGTCATTTTTTTCAAAAATAGTCAGAAAAACAAGAGGAGAATGAAAGAAAGAGAGAGAGGGAGGAAGGGAGGAAGGAAGGGAGGGAAAAGAGAGAAGGGAGAGAAAGGAGGGAAGGAAAGAAGGAAGGAAGCAGAAAAGGAAGGAAGAGAAAGAAAAAGATCCTAGGCACAGATATGACTCTCTCTTGAGGTCCTTGCCTGGGCACTAGGTATTTTTTAGGTCAGGAAACAGGGGCCCAGGAAGAGGGACCTTGAGTGAATTTCAAGATCCATTTCATACGGTAGTTCTTTACTACAGAATCTCCAAATATTGGAGTAGAAGAGGACTCTGGTTCAATTCTTTCACTGAATAAGGGAAACAAAGTCCCAAGAGGTGCAGTGACTTTTTCAAGACCACATGTCTAATTTGAAAGAAGCTAGAGTTAGAAGAGTTTAAATCTTAATGAGTCAGGACAATTTTGGATTTTTGGTGGTTAAATATTGTTACAAAATAGGAGAAAATACAGACAATAGAAGGACAAAGAAGCAGGAAGTAGGGGGACATTAAAAACACAAAATATACATTTCCCACGATGACCTTTGGTCTCTTGCACACATGCATGGGCTTTGCAGTGTTGTAAAATAGAGGTTAGGATAAGAATAATATGGGTGGATCTTAGGCCAGAATCGCTGCATGAGTACTGTGAGGATTAATTAATTTAAAAAAATTATAATGTAACATACTCAGTATTCATTTAGTGCCCTCTGCAGCTCTCTTCGGAATCAAGTTACTATGGAATGGTTTCTATTTGGGATACCCTCCATCATCTTCATTTCCTCAATAAGCCACTTCTTTCTGAAATTTCTCTAGCACAACCAGAGACCTGGCATCCTCATTTTGTACCCTGGGGGAAAGTCTATTCTGCAGGAGGATTACCGCATCCCCCCCCCCCCCGCCCAATTATATACCTAAAATGTGTATATTCATTGAAGAAAATTTAGAAAAGAAATAAAAGAACAGAAATAAAAGCAAAATTTAAAAATCACCTTTAGTCCAACTATCTATGTGTAAATACTGGTAATATTTTAGTGTATTTTCTTTCAGTCTTTTTGGAGATTTTCTTTTTCTTTTTTTAAAAATTATTTTATTGAGGTCACACTGGTTTATAACATTGTGTAAATTTCAGGTGTACATCATTATATTTTGGCTTTTGCATAGACTGCATGGTGTTCACCACTAAAAGTCTAGTTTCCATCTGTCACCATACATATGTGCCCCTTTACCCCTTTAGCCTTCCCCTCACCCCCTTCTCCTCTGGTAACCAGAATTTTTTTTTTTTTGATACGTATACACACACACAGATACACATTTACAAAAAATAATTGGGCCCAAACTATATATATATTATATTATCACTTGTTTTCACTTAACAATGTATCATTATGACATTTCTATGTCATAATCTTCTATAATATTATTTTGATTATCTCAAATATTCCGTTATCTAAAGCACCAAAATTTATTTAAATCATTTGCTAGTATGGATATTTTTGTCACCTACTGTTTTTTTCTAATATAAAAAAAAGCCACACTGAATGTCATTGGAGCTAAATCTTTGCACCTATCAGTGGTGATTGTTTACTTAGGATAAATTTCTAGAAATAGGTCAAAGGTAAGCACAATTAAGCACAAAAGTAAGGGCACAATTAATGGTTTTGATGTATACTATCAAAACTGTACTTCAGAAGAGCTGTGGAATTTTACAGTTCCATTAGCAATATAAAAAAGAAAAGTAGGGGCCGGCCCTGTGGCACAGTGGTTAAGTTCACATGCTCCACTTCAGCGGCCCAGGGTTCATGGGTTGGGATCCCAGGTGTGAACCTACACACTGCTCCTCAAGCCATGCTGTGGTGCCATCCCACATACAAAATGGAGGAAGATTGGCACAGATGTTAGCTCAGGGACAATCTTCCTCAAGCAAAAAGAGGGAGATTGGCAACAGACGTTAGCTCAGGGCCAATCTTCCTCACCCCCCCCCCAAAAAAAAAGAAAGAAAAGAAAAGTGTAGATGTGTGTTTGTGTATATTTGTTTGTATATGTGTGTGTATATGTATGTGTGTTTCTTCTAGTAAGGTGGAATACTACTAAGCTTAGAATATTATATTGGGGTAACTCTAGCTGCTACAATAAATAAAATCTGAAATTGCAATGGCTTAATATAATAGAAATTTATTTTTTGTTCATGTAGCCATCCAGTGAGGGGTTCCTGGTTGGGTATGGCTTTCCTCCATGGAGTGATTTAGGGATTCAGGCTCTTTTATCTTGTGGCTAGGAATTTTCTAGTGCCCCCCCATTGTTGTGTCCATCTGGTGGGGATATCGGGGAAAGAGAAAGCATGATGGAGGCACAACTTCACATTTCATTGGCTAGAACTGAGTCACATGACCAAACTAACTGCAAGAGAATACGGGAAATGTAGTCAGGAAGAGCTATCACAGTGGGCAGAAAGGATAAACCTAGGTAGAACAAGACAGCAAGTTCATGGAATAAGAAACCCGGGCTGGCCCGTGGCTTAGCGGTTAAGTGCGCTCGCTCCGCTACTGGCGGCCTGGGTTCCGATCCCGGGCGCGCAGCGACACACTGCTTTTCCGGCCATGCTGAGGCCACGTCCCACATGCAGCAACTAGAAGGTTGTGCAACTATGACACAACTATCTACTGGGGCTTTGGGGGAAAACAAAAAAAAAGGAGGAGGAGGACTGGCAATAGATGTTAACGCAGAGCTGGTCTTCCTCAGCAAAAAAACGAGGAGATTAGCATGGATGTTAGCTCAGGGCTGATCTTCCTCACAAAACAAAACAAAACAAAACCCAATGCTGACTATATTGACAGAAGTGGCCAATTGCAGGCATTAGCAGTGACATTCCCACGTACACATTAAAGTTGAAAATTTTTTATTTAATTGGGACAATTTAAGTTCTCTAAAGGCTTTTCATCTGCATATTTGCAAATATATGATAGGTTTTTTACACCAATTTTATACTTCAGAAGGCCTTCCCATTCAATATCATACTGTCAGTTTTTCAAAATAGTTTTTCAATATTTCAATATTATCACTGTGATAATGAAAAGATGTTAAATTCCTAATTAAAATAATTAATCACACACAGAGCATGACTTTTCATTGGATAACGTTAAATTCATTTGCCTGCTGCAGTGCTTAGAGTAATACTCAGGCTGGTAAATTTGCAGGTTTATTGAACAACCATGAAGGCTGTCCTTAGATTTTATAGACGTGTTTCCTTTTGTCCTCTTCTAGAAGACAATCCATTGCTTGACAATAATATATTTAAAGTCAACTTGTAGAAGTATGAATGGCTTTATATTTTTCTCCTTTCACATTAAGTAAAAGTTAAGCAGTCTGCCAAGATGATGATTATATAATTTCAGAAATGTCCTTTTAGGAGATCCAGTGAGATTTTGGTAGAACTTGCAATACCATACATTCTCTCTCTAGGTATTAGCCTCAGCATATTCTGGTTACATAGGAAGATTTAGGAAGAATGGAGTATTATTTCGAGAGACAAAACATCCTTTCCTGAACAATTCTTTTGCTTCACTCATTATGCCATTTTGTCTCCCTGGGTTGAACTGTGGTAGATAGAGAAAATACAGTTTGGTCTTCCTTCAAATGTTTAAATGTGTCAAAGAGAATGAACTATGTAAGTTCAAAGCATGATTTTGAGTTATTTTGTGGCAAGTAACAATATTTATGCATTAAAGACCATGCTATTCATTGAATGCTTTTTTATCATTTACCATTTTTTGCGCAATAATTGTGTTTTATAGAAGATGTGAAACAATGAAATAGGCATTAATATTTACTTTGTTGCCAGCAAAGGAAGCTCTGATAAGAAAATATCCAGTAGAGTTACTGCCCAAATACTAAACAAGAGATAAAGACAAGAGCCCAATTGGAAAATGTAGAGTCGATGTTATAATACTACTAGTGGAGCAAGAGTGAAATCATTGCTTTCAGATCTTCAACAAATATGCTGAGTAGCCGTGGACCAACCAGCTCAGTAAATATAAATATACAGTGGTCAGAATAAGGAAGATAAAGAAAGATAAATGGAAATGAGATGAGATAGAATGTACTAATATATTTTAACGTATTTTAAGGGATAAACGAGGTTAAAATAAAAAGTCCCTACCCAAAAGTAAGTGCCTAGATGTTAACAAAACCTTTTTCATCTTCTTGCCCTGGTTGCTAGCCTCTGATTCTTTTCCCCTCAAGAAAATATTTTATATCTGGCACTTTAAACAAAAGAGGCTCTTGATACACATGAGTGGCCCACTCTACCTATATTTCAGAAGATAGCTACTTGTACTCAAATCCTTGTTTGTTGTTATCGACGTTAATTCAGTGTTATGCTCTGATAGGTATAAGATTGAATTCTTTTACAAAGGTTGGGCCTTAACTGCTTAGCAGAATTCCTGAAAGCACAAACCTCTCTCTGGACTTCTGAGTGTTACATGGAATGGGATAATCTTTTATAATTTAAACGCTTAAAGACTTTCAATGAAAGTAGTTATACACTGAGGGGAAATGTGTAACAAGAACACATTAACACTATGACATCCTTTGGCTTTACATGAAGAAACACTAGGACATGAAAATATCGAGCTTTTTGATTTCTGAAATTAGTTTTATGGTCTGTTTAGAATCATATTTCATGCTTTGGGCTTTGAGAGATGCCATGAAGCTCCTTGGCTTGGCATTCATTGCTTTCCCTCATAAATTCAACCTTCCCTATCTGTTCAGTCCCTCCTTGTTCTCCTGCAAGGCTGTAACTCTGCACCCCTCTCTTTGGTTTAATTGCCTAGACCAGAGCTGGAATATAGCACCCCAATAACTATCTGTTAATAATGTCTTCAAGGCACAAGTTGAGTCTCATATGCTCAGCCTGACCCCATGATTCCATGATGAGCCTTTGTTGACTTTTAATTTCCTTTCTTTCTTCATTCAACAAATATTTGTTGAATGCCTCCTATGGGACAGACACTATTCTCAGCCTTGGAGATACAGCAGTGAACACAACAAATCCCTGTTTTCAAGGAGCCTACATTTGATCATGGGCTGCAGAGAGTAAACAAACAAATATATAGTATGTCAGGTGGTTATAAATGCCAATGAAGGAAAGTAAAGCAGGGAAATGGAGACCAAGCACGATGTCGTAGTGGGGAGAGGGTGCTATTTTTACTTAGGTGGTCAGAGAAGACCTGATTACAAGGTGACCTTCAAGGAGATATATAAAGGAGTGTAGGAAGTATAGGAATTTTGAGATAAAGTATTCCAGCTGAAGGCATGTCAAGGCCTGTATTAGCTATCTATTACTGCAAAACAAATTATCCTAAAACGTGGTGGCTTAAAATAACAATAAATATTTATTATCTCACGGTTTCCGTGGGACGAGAATTTGAAAGCGACTTAATTGGGTAGTTCTGGCTCAGGGTCTCCTAAGAGGTTGCAGTTAAGATGTCAGCTAGGACTATAGTCTCTGAAGGCCTAACAGGGGCTAGAGGATCCAGTTCCAAAATGGTTCACTCACATGTGCTGGTTGTTGGCAGGAGGCCTCAGTTTCTCCCCACATGGACCTCTCTATGGGCTGCTTGAGTGTCCTCATGACACCATGGCTGGCTGGCTTCCCCCAGAACAAACAGTCCAAGATGGGGCAAGGTACAAACCATATGTCTTATATGACCTAGCTCAGAAGTCACACATCGTCATCTCTGCAAAATCTGATTGTTTCACAGATCAACTCTATTCAATGTAGAAGGGGACTATATAAGGGCATGAATACCATGAGGTGGGGATCATTGGGGATCATCCTGGGGATCAGCTGGCTACACAAGGGTCTGATAAGGAGAGAGGTTAGCAAGTTCAAGGAATATGATGAAGCACAGTGTGATTACAGCAGAATTATGAGGGGGTGCAAGGGAAGAGACAGGGTCCAAGGGGGAGCAGGAGGTCAAGCCATGTTGAACTTTAAGGCCAAATTAGGGACTCCCAGTTGTTGGCTGAGTGAGAGGGAGAGCCATTGGAAGGCAGCAGGATAATTTATCGAATCTCTAAATTCTGTTTGTTCTTCCAACATTTTCTCTTCCCCCTTCATTTTCATCAGGCTTTGCCATTCTCTGCCTCAGGGTTTATGACTGGGCTAAAAGCAGAAAGAGCCTAAGGCCAAGTGATTCTATAGGGTTGGTAGACACCTAACTCCTAGGGTTGAAGAGCTCTGAAGGGCTTCTCTGCTAGGTTTCCTTGAAGACAAAGGGGGAGAAATTTCTTTGTGAAGCCCCAAGACTAGGAGAAAAGGTTCCCAAAGGCACTGAAATCTATTTGCAATCCTGGGCTGTGGGTACCTTGGCCTTGCTCCCTTGCAGTGGCAGCAGGAAAGTGTAGGAATGGCTTTGTGGGTATTTGGGTGGGGAGGATTGAAGCAGAAGAGCCAGAGGACATTCCTGTGGTTTGTGAGGTGAGTGAATCAACAGTAACTAGCATGGCACTATGTCAGCCCAGGACATTTGCCCAACTCTCCTTGGGAGATAGGTCCTCAAAGTCATTGAAGTTGAATTTTCCACCAGTCTGGTAAGAGAGAGGCTCATAGTGATAAGTAAGTTGATTTAAGGAAATGTAGTATTTCTTAGATACCTCATTTGTGCACTGACATTCATAACACATAGCCGATATCTTTTACTTAATTCCATCACTGTAAATGTTTGCTGGTTGGGGCTAAAATAAAGTTCTTGGCTTAGCTTTAAAGAAATCACATTGCACAGACATTTTGAATGCAGTTAGATTCCCACAAGAATAGTTCTCATGCTTGTCTGCATGGTCACAAAGAGATGGCCAGACTGCCATCCTTAGTTGTAGCAGCTGAGTTTCTCAATCTTGGGCTTCTAGCTGCAAGTACAGCAGACATCTCCCTGAAGATGACAACCTGAAACAAAATGGCTCACATAAAGCCATCCTTGCCAAGATGTTTTGTTTGATGGCCACACCCACTCTAGAAGGGCATTCTTGAGTCCATGGACTAGAGCATCCACACCTGAAGCATTGGTTTCTATACCCTGCTGCAGTTACACCTTCATTGTCTCTAGCTGGCCAGTGATAGTGGAGGCTCAAATGTACCCTGGCAAAGGCAGCTGAAAAGGTGGTGGCTGCTTTTATGCGTCATTGCATGTTCCGGGAGATATTTTCGATGGTTGTACTGGAGAAAGTTATAGAGGTTGAGCTGGCTGGATTCACTAGTGCTGATAACTGACTTGCATTTGGGAAGAGGAGCTTGAAGCTGTTACCTTAAGCCTGGCAGGAACTTTCAGAGATGTTGGTGGAGGAGTAACAGAAACAGCTGGCATGCTTGTCTTATTTGGCATAAGAACCAGCATGTTCTTTGTGTCAAGTTGTGTTCCCAGAGAAACAGACATCGGAAATCTGAGATTTGTATGTAGGAAGTTTACGGTGTGGGGAGAGGAGAGTGCTCTTGGTATCAACACCTATAGGGGAGTGAAGGAAACAGGAATAAGCAGAGTGAAAAGATGAATTGCTCTTCAGTCACAGTAAAGGACTCAACTGATCCCTTGAGGAGCTTTGGACCTATAGCCTATCTTAACTGAGGCAGAGGCATCTTCATTCCCGTTATCCTCCCATCCCATCTTTAGACAAGGGCTGCCTCCAGGACAGTGACCTTGAATGAGGCCGCCCTCTGGTTATTTAGCTGAGATCTGTCAGCCTTCAATACTCCCAGTAGCTGGAGAAATGAGGGCTGTATTCCTGAAAAGACAATGCCGGGGGAGGGGAGAGATGGATCTTGCAACACACAACCACATCCACCACAATCTTTTACATGTTGGAAGGAACAGATGTATTTCAGATAAGAGATATTTGTTGTAAGTTTTCAAAATTAGGCAACACAGGAAACAAAGGAGACCTCTCAGCACTTGCACACACTGACTGCATGTAAAACCTATCATTCATCATTCAGTGATAATTGTGTTGCTCAGTAAGCTTGTGGCCACCTCAGAAGCAGACATACTGCTGCTACTCTTGCAACTCCAACATAAATGCAATTTAGCTTTTTTCTCTGAATGTATCTCCCTCTACTAGACCTCCATTTCACCTGTTCTCTCTTTCCACTTCTTCTAACTGCACTTTCTTTTGCATTCATATCTTCCTAAGAGAGAATCTATTCGGGTTTATTAGTTGCCCTCCAATATAGATTGTTCCAGTTGGACTGATTTTGGGGACAAGGCCACCTCAACCTATAAAGTTGCCTTTTGGTTGCCTTTGGTCAGCAAATCAATTTTTGTTTTATTTCAGCTGTGGTCACATGACGCAAAGTAAGCCAAGATATATTCAGTGATCCATCTGTAGTCCCTCTGCTCCAAAGGAACCAGGAGCCTAGCAGGTATGGAGGGTGTTCACTCTTGTTCCACAAGGGCTTCCAACTTCTCTCCTAGAGAGCAAGTTTAGGATAGCAAAATAGAAGCAGGCACATCTTTGTACAAAATTAAGGTGTTGAATTAATAAATACAATCTTGGTGAAATTTTGAAGATTATTACTATATAGTAGCATCTGGATGTGGGTGAGATGAAATGGAGGCACTGGAAATATCTGATATTATTACTGTAGAACAATAACTATCCAAAAGATCTAATTTTAAAAATCAATTTAATATGTACACATGACTTTTTTTGAATGACAGTAGAAGTAACAAAAGGTTTAAAGGTTTAGAATAGCATAGGAATGATCTGCCCCTTAAGAAAAACAATCAGGAGTCAAGATGGCGGCGTAGGCAGACTCTGAACTCACCTCCTCCCGTGGACACAGCCAATTTATAACTACTCGTGGAAAAATTACCCCTGAGACAGAACTGAAAACTGGATAAGAGGAACTCCTGCAACAACGGACAATCCTAACTGGGGTAGAAGAGGCAGAGACTCCCTTCTGGAGAGGAAAAACGCCACCTTCACAAGCCGCCAGCTTCACGGCCGCCAGGAGCAGCTCACAGGTACGCAGCCTCCCTGGAGGCGCGGGGCCCTGAGCCGGGGAGCGCCCCCGCTGTGGGCATTTTGTGGACCCAGCACAATTGAGACCAGCAGCATAATATCTGACTTTGCCTGCTACTAAAGCATTGGGTAGCACCCCCAGAAAACCAGGTTCACAAAGAAACTAAAACTGGCTCTTAAAGGGCCCGCGCACAAACTCACCCGTTCCAGAAAGCATCCTAAAATCACCAGAAAGAAAGGTGCACAGTGCTTCAGTGACAAGAGACTCACCTAATAGGCCCTGAGTGCATCTCGGTGAGGGGTGAGACCTCTCCAGGGACTGGGACATTGGCGGCAGCCATTGTTGTGGCCTGGTGTGAGCGTGCTGACACAGACGCCATTGGAGTTCTCCCTGAGACCTGCTAGCCCAGGGTCTGCTCCACCCGCTAGAGCACCGATTTAATCCAGCTCAGCCAGGGCAGGCAGCCCACCCTAGAGACTAGCCCCACCCAACAACAAGCCCTCAGGCAACGTGTGGGCCTGCATAGATTGGTGACTGGATTCTCTGCAGCCTGGCAACTGAGCTGACTTGAGCGGGGCAGGGTGTGCACAAGGAGCGGTTGGAGAGTGTGGGGCTCCCGCCGTGGAGAGACTGGGTCCACTTGGGGAGGTCGGGGCCCTCACACAGGGCAGGACTGTGTTGACTGTGTGTGTGGACCTGTGGGCGGCAGGGCTTCTCAGCCACAGAAGACTTGTACTTCTCAAAGACCCACATAGGAGGTTTGCTCCACCTTCCAAAACCTGAAACAATTGGGTGCTCCTGTGCCTGAGGCCAGCCCCACCCAGCTGCAATCCTCAGAGAGCTGACAAGAGACCTAATAGGCTAGAGGCTTACAGCAATTGTAAGGCCCTGAGCCTAACAACCTGCCACAGTGGGGGCCTACTCACTTAAAAGAAATACTGCAACACAAATGTGGTATTAGAACTTGCAGCCAACTGTGCTGGGGCTCCCCACAGCTGATAAAGAGACTGAAGGGCCCACAACAACTACAAGCAGCTGAGCATTACAACAGCTGGCCAGGAGCATAACTCAGCCTCCCTGGGCGCCTACAGGGAGAGCAAACAGGCCACAGCAGAAGGATACAGATAGCCCACATAGGGGTCACCCCTGGAACATTGAGAACTGAGGGAAGCACACTGGAAGCCTCCTAAGCCATCGCTTACATAAGGTCACCTATCCAAGATCAGGAGACGTAGCTGACCTACCTAATACGTAGACACAAGCACAGGGAAAGAGGCAAAATGAAGAGGCAAAAGAATACATTCCAAGTAAGGGAACAGGACAAAACCCCAGAAAAGGAACTTAGTGAAACAGAAATGAGCAACCTACCAGACAGAGAGTTCAAACTAAGAGTGTTAAGGATGCTCACTGATCTGGGGAGAAGAATAGATGGACTCAGTGAGAATGTCAACAAAGAAATGGAAGATATAAAAAAGAACCAATCAGAAATGAAGAATACAATACTGGAAATGAAAAACTCATTAGAGGGACTCAAAAGCAGAGTAGAGGATACAGAAGAACGGATCTGTGAGCTGGAAGAAAGACTAGAAGAAATTACCCAAGGTGAACAGGTAAAAGAGAAAAGAATTAAAAAGAGTGAGGACAGTCTAAGGGACCTCTGGGACAACATCAAGCGCACTAACATCCGTGTTATAGGTGTCCCGGAAGGAGAAGAGCGAGACAAGGGGGCAGAGAATCTATTTCAAGAAATAATAGATGAAAACTTCCCTAACCTAAGGAAGGAAACAGACATCCAGGTACAGGAGGCACAGAGAGCCCCAAACAAGATAAACCCAAAGAGGCCCACACCAAGACACATCATAATCAAAATGTCCAGAATTCAAGATAAAGAGAGAATCCTAAAAGCCGCAAGAGAATGTCAAGTTACATACAAAGGAAACCCCATAAGGCTATTAGCTGACTTCTCAGCAGAAACCTTACAGGCTAGAAGAGAATGGCATGATATATTTAAAGTGCTAAAAGGAAAAAACTTACAGCCAAGAATACTCTACCCAGCAAGGTTATTGTTCAAAATGGAAGGAGAGATCAAAATTTTCCCAGATAAGCAAAAATTAAAGGAGTTTGTCACCAAGAAACCAGTGTTACAAGAAATGTTAAAGGGACTGATTTAAGGGGAAAAGAGAAGACCACAAATAGGAAAAATTATCTATTTCCACGATTAGAATGTAATGGATACAAATGCACAAAAAAGAGGTTGGATATGATAACAAAAACATAAAAGGAGGGAGGAGGGTAGTTAAAGAGTACAGCTTTCAGACAGAGGTCAAACTAAAGTGACCATCAGTTCTGTATAGAAGAAGTAAGGAACAGAGAAGGACTACTAAAACACTGAGAAAAAAAAAAAAGTTAAAAATGGCAGTAAGTACATACTTATCAATAGCTACTTTAAACGTCAATGGAGTAATTGCTCCAATTAAAAGGACTAGGGTGGCTGACTGGATAACAAAACCAGACCCGTATATATGCTGCATACAAGAGACACACTTCAGACCTAAAGACACTCACAAACTGAAAGTGAAGGGATGGAAAAAGATACTCCACGCAAATGGCAATGAAAAGAAAGCTGGGGTAGCAGTACTCATATCAGACAAAATAGACTTTAAAACAAAAACTGTAAAACGAGACAAAGAAGGGCATTACATAATGATCAAGGGAACAATCCAACAAGAGGATATAACACTTGTAAATATCTACGCACCCAATGTAGGTGCACCTAAATATATAAAGCAATTATTAACAGACATAAAAACAGAAATAGACAGTAACACAATAATAGTAGGGGACTTTAACACTCCACTTACACCAACGGATAGATCATCCAAACAGAAGATCAATAAGGAAACATTGGCCTTAAACGACACACTAGAACAGATGGACCTAGTAGATATATACAGAGCATTCCATCCAAAAACCGAAGAATACACGTTCTTTTCAAATGCACATGGAACGTTCTCCAGGATTGATCACATATTAGGCCACAAAACAAGTCTCCATAAACTTAAGAAGATTGAAATAATACCAAGCATCTTTTCTGACCACAAAGGTATGAAACTAGAAATCAACTATAGGAAGAAAATCAGAAAAGCCACAAATACGTGGAGATTAAACAAAATGCTACTGAACAACGACTGGGTTAATGAAGAAATCAAAGAAGAAATCAAAAAATACCTGGAGACAAATGAAAATGAAAATACGACATGCCAGAATTTATGGGATACAGCAAAAGCGGTTCTAAGAGGGAAGTTTATAGCAATACAGGCCTATCTCAACAAACAAGAAAAATCTCAAATAAACAATCTAACAATGCACCTAAAGGAACTGGAAAAGGAAGAACAAACAAAGCCCAAAATCAGTAGAAGAAGGGAAATAATAAAAATCAGAGCAGAAATAAATGAAATAGAGACCAAAAAAACAATAGAAAAAATTAATAAAACCAAGAGCTGGTTCTTTGAAAAGATCAACAAAATAGACAAACCTTTAGCTAGACTCACCAAGAAGAAAAGAGAGAAGGCACAAATAAGTAAAATCAGAAATGAAAGAGGAGAGGTTACAACAGACACCTCAGAAATACAAAAGATTATAAGAGAATACTATGAAAAGCTATATGCCAACCAATTCGACAACCTGGAAGAAATGGATAAATTCTTAGAATCATACAACCTTCCAAAACTGGATCAAGAAGAAGTAGAGAATTTGAATAGACCAATCACCAGTAAGGAGATCGAAACAGTAATCACAAACCTCCCCAAAAATAAAAGTCCAGGACCAGACGGCTTCCCTGGTGAATTCTACCAAACATTCAAAGAAGTCTTAATACCTATCCTTCTCAAACTCTTCCAAAAAATTGAGGAGGGGGGAAGCTCCGTAACTCATTCTACGAAGCTGACATTACCCTGATACCAAAACCAGACAAGGACAACACAAAAAAAGAAAATTACAGGCCAATATCACTGATGAACATCGATGCGAAAATCCTCAACAAAATACTAGCAAATCGCATACAACAATACGTTAAAAAGATTATACACCATGATCAAGTGGGATTTATTCCAGGTATGCAGGGATGGTTTAACATTCGCAAATCAATCAACGTAATACACCACATTAATAAAATGAAGAACAAAAATCACATGATCATCTCAATAGATGCAGAGAAAGCATTTGACAAGATCCAGCATCCATTTATGATAAAAACTCTGAATAAAATGGGTATAGAAGGAAAGTACCTCAACATAATAAAGACCATATATGAGAAACCCACAGCTAATATCATCCTCAATGGTGAAAAACTGAAAGCTATCCCTCTAAGAACAGGAACCAGACAAGGATGCCCACTGTCACCACTCCTATTTAACATAGTATTGGAAGTCCTAGCCAGAGCAATCAGGCAAGAGAAAGAAATAAAAGGGATCCAAATTGGAAAGGAAGAAGTGAAACTGTCACTATTTGCAGATGACATGATTTTATATATAGAAAACCCCAAAGAATCCACCAGAAAACTTTTAGAAGTAATAAACGAATATGGTAAAGTTGCAGGATACAAAATCAACATACAAAAATCAGTTGCATTTCTGTACACTAACAACGAAGTAGCAGAAAGAGAAATTAAGAATACCATCCCATTTACAATTGCAACAAAAAG
Organism: Ceratotherium simum simum; assembly: GCF_057802395.1. Lineage (NCBI taxonomy): Eukaryota > Metazoa > Chordata > Mammalia > Perissodactyla > Rhinocerotidae > Ceratotherium > Ceratotherium simum. The sequence goes on from NC_141908.1 coordinate 16,234,411, forward strand.
AATAAAATACCTAGGAATAAACTTAACCAAAGAGGTGAAAGATCTGTACACTGAAAACTATAAAACATTTCTGAAAGAAATTGAAGAAGACACAAAGAAATGGAAAGATATTCCGTGCTCTTGGATTGGAAGAATTAACATAGTTAAGATGTCCATACTTCCTAAAGCCATCTATAGATTCAATGCAATCCCTATCAAAGTTCCAACAACATTTTTCACAGAAATAGAACAAAGAATCCTAAAATTTATATGGAACAACAAAAGACCCCGAATAGCTAAAGGAATCCTGAGAAAAAAGAACAAAGCTGGAGGTATCACACTCCCTGATTTCAAAATATACTACAAAGCTATAGTAACCAAAACAGCATGGTACTGGCACAAAAACAGACACACAGATCAATGGAATAGAATTGAAAGCCCAGAAATAAACCCACACATCTATGGACAGCTAATCTTTGACAAAGGAGCCAAGAACATACAATGGGGAAAAGAAAGTCTCTTCAACAAATGGTGTTGGGAAAACTGGATAGCCATATGCAAAAAAATGAAAGTAGACTCTTACCTTACACCATACACAAAAATTAACTCCAAATGGATTAAAGACTTGAATGTAAGACCTGAAACTGTGAAAGTTCTAGAAGAAAACATAGGCAGTACGCTCTTCGACATCAGTCTTAGCAACATCTTTTCAAACACCACATCTGACCGGGCAAGAGAAACAATAGAAAGAATAAACAAATGGGACTACATCAAACTAAAAAGCTTCTGCACAGCAAAGGAAACCATCAACAAAACGAAAAGACAACCTAACAATTGGGAGAAGATATTTGCAAACCATATATCTGATAAGGGCTTAATCTCCAAAATATATAAAGAACTCATGCATCTCAACAACAAAAAAACTACCAACCCAATTAAAAAATGGGCAAAAGACCTGAACAGACATTTCTCCAAAGAAGATATACAGATGGCCAACAGACACATGAAAAGATGTTCAAAATCACTAACTATCAGGGAAATGCAAATCAAAACTACAATGAGATATCACCTCACGCCCGTCAGAATGGCTATAATTAACAAGACAGGAAACAACATGTGTTGGAGAGGTTGTGGAGAGAAGGGAACTCTCATACACTGCTGGTGGGAGTGCAAACTGGTGCAGCCACTATGGAAAACAGTATGGAGATTCCTCAAAAAATCAACGATAGAACTACCATATGATCCAGCTATTCCACTGTTGGGTATATATCCAAAGAACTTGAAAACACCAATTTGCAAAGGTACATGCACCCCTGTGTTCATTGCAGCCTTATTCACGATAGCCAAGACTTGGAAGCAACCTAAGTGCCCATCAAGGGACGAATGGATAAAAAGCTGTGGTATATATACACAATGGAATACTACTCAGCCATAAGAAACGATGAAATCCAGCCATTTGTGACAACATGGATGGACATTGAGGGCATGATGCAAAGTGAAATAAGTCAGAGGGAGAAGGTCAAATACCGTATGATTTCCTTCATTAAGTAGTAGATAATAACAACAATAAACAAACACATAGGGACAGAGATTGGATTGGTGGTTACCAGAGGGGAAGGGGGGAGGGAGGAGGGTGAAAGGGATAATTCGGTACATGTGTGTGGTGATGGGTTGTAATTAGTATTTTGGTGGTGAACATGATGTAATCTATGCAGAAATAGAAGTACAATGATGTACACCTGAAATTTTTACAATGTTATAAACCAATGTTACTGCAATAAACAAAAAATTTAAAAAAAAAAAAAAAGAAAAACAATCAGACTCTGTCTCCAACTCAGCACTCTTCATTCCATGATTGTAATCTTTTAGCTGTTTCTTTTGTTTGTTACAGATCACACTGCTATTTCTTCATTATCAGTTTTGGACATTATTGGATTTTTATTATGGTTTATGGGGATTGAGTTCTCTTAGCTCCCCCCAACCCCCCTTTTTTTTTTTTTGCTGAAGAAGATTTGCCCTGAGCTAACATCTGTTTCCAATCCTCCTCTTTTTTTGCTTGAGGAAGATTAGCCCTGAACTAACATCTGTGCCAATCTTCCTCTATTTTGTATGTGGGTCACCACCATAGCATGGCCACTGATGAGTGGTATAGGTCTGTACCCAGGAACCAAACCTGGGCCGCCGAAGCAGAGCATGCCGAACTTAACCACTAGGGCACGGGGCCAGCCCCTCTTAGACCTTCTTTTGATTGGGGAATTATATTAAATTCAACCTTAAAGATTTTGAACATTACCAAACTATTAGCCATTAACACTTTAATATGAATGAGCCCTTCAAATTTTTCCATGTTTCATGGAAACATTTCTCCACGTTTGGAGAAACCTGGTATCTATAAAGAAAAATAAGCCTAGCATAGATACACACAGTGGAGAGAGATGGGAGGAAAATGTGATTTGTACTCTTTTATCTGATTGTTTGGTGTTTATCTCCAAATCTCTGACAAGAGATTTTCACAAATTGAGGCATATGGGGTAACTATCCAGGTTCAAAACTGATTCAGCTTGAACTAAAGAAGCCTGATTTATGGTGCATCAAACATACATTGCACATCTGCTTTAACCATTAAAGTAAAGAATGCACTCTCGGGGCTGGCCTGGTGGCGTAGTGGCTAAATTCGCGTGCTGTGCTTAGGTGGCCTGGTGTTTGCGAGTCCAGATCCTAGGTGTGGACCTACACACTGCTCATCAAGCCATGCTGTGGTGGTGTCCCCCATACAAAATAGAGAAAGATTGGCACACATGTTAGCTCAGGCATGATCTTCCTCACCAGTAAAAAAAAGAATGCACTCTCTTAAAATAAAAATGCATCCTTCCCCGCCTACACCAAATTGGTAACACCCTATTGGTAATGACTAGATTAGTCCCTTTCTGGACATCAGGGTCATGTCAACCTGCTAATTTGCAGCTAAATACCTCTTTAAAACTTTGTATCCTGGGTGTGTTTAATGTATGTTCTTTGTTCTAAAAAGATACAAGACTGTACCAAAAACCATGCTTCTCTGGAACGCTTTGTTAGACCTTCCCGGATTATAATCCTCACTCTGACTCAAGTAAAACTCACCGTATTTCTCTTATCTATAGAAGGGTTGTTGGTTATTTTGCATCAACATCTCTAAATAACCTGTCACAATTTTAGACATAATCACAAGATCATAACTAGCTGAAATATGGGGAGGAAATATAGCCTTTTTGCTGGGCACATTGTCACTGTGATTAAAAGCTTGGTTCTAGTGGAATGGACGAAGGAGAGAATGCATATTGAATAGGCAACCAGTAGTCACTTCCATGTCCATGTAATTCAAAATATTTTTCCTATTTTTCAGGATGATGGCATCTGATTTCCTAAACAAAAATGGTAGAGAATAATAAAGGAATTGAAAGTGAAGAAGATTCCTTTTTGAACAAAACAGCACTAGATTTCCTTTAGGAAGAACTTTTCTTATTTATATAGAATACTACTTCTAGTGATACACTTACAGAGAGCTATAAGATTTTCCAAGTTGTCTCAGAGAACACTGTATAAGTTGATAGTCTTAATAGTCCTCTGTGGTAGGTAGGGTAGAGATTATAACCTCTATTATATAGATGATGAAACTGAGGCACAGAAAGAGTAAGTGTCTTCCCCAAGGTCATGTGACTCTGAGTTCGAATTCATTCTCTAGTTTTCCTATTTCAGCATCATGTGGGATCATTGTGGGAAGGAGAATCTGCCATGAAATGCCTTGGAGTGTTGGGATGAGGAGGGAAGTTGGTACATGCAAACATGACACCAGTGTCAAAGTCGTTTGCCTTCTTCCCAAGTTGTTCTTCCTCTGAATCACTGCATATTTGTCAAAAAGCGCTGGAATTTCCCTACCTGCTGTTTTGAGACTCCCATTTACCATAGTGTAGCAATAAGTCTTGGCATCAAATCCTGTTGTACTGGTTCTGTGTGGATTTGGGATCCTCCATCAGGCACAATACCAATTTGGTATTTATGGACATTTGGCCATATAGTTAATAATGTGAATGTTGGCCTTGTCTCTATATTTTTATATATAAAGAGAGGTCAACAAGAACCAGAATTTTTAGAGTTGCAGATTGTTCAATAATAGACCTAGTGAATGTGAAAATAAGTGGTTACACAGAGTTTAGGGAAACTGAAAATACGGTATACATTTTACACAGTCAGATGTTATGCAATTCTTATTTTCATTTAGTTATTCATTTGAGTTGTGCTTGGATTAGAGACTTGGTAAGTGACAGGTATAAAAGGAAGGAAAAAATCCAATCATAGTATTGTGCCTTAAGGAAAAATGTGGTTATTAAAGCATGTTAAATTTTAACTGAAAAATAGTTGACTGTTTCCCTGGAATAATTATACCACTCTAACTATTTAAAAGTAAACTTTTAAAAGCACATAATCAAGCACCCAGTTGAGGTTTCTGCTGTATGAGGTATTGAAAGCACTTTACAGACCACTAAAATTGTTGACAATATTTCAAATATAAAACATCTGAAAATTCATACCATATATACAATTGTATACAAGTAATCTAAGGAAATGAAACTTTCTCCTTCAACACAGTCCCATTTCCAGTGGCCTTTTCTTTCATATTGTATAGCTTTCAGGTAAAAGAAAACAACTTTTTTTTAAAAACTATCTTTTTATGGATAATTTCAAACATATATGAAAATAGAATAATACAATGAACCTCAAATACCTATCAACCAGCTCCAACAATGATAAACTCATGGCTTATCCTATTTCATCTATACTTTTAGCCCCTCCTCATCTCAGTTATTTTGAAGTAAATCCCAGACATCATACCTTTCATCTATAAATAGTTTTGTATATACTTCTAAAAGATAAGGCATATCCTTTTTAAAACATAACCACTGTGGTAGATTATAGAAGACTCCACATTTTTTACCACTCTTTCTCTTGAAAGGTGGAGCCTAATTCCCTTCACCTTGAATCTCAGCTGACCGTAGTGACTAGCTTGATCAGTAGAATGTGACAGAAGTATCATTCTGGCATTTCCAAGGTTAGGTCTTAAGAAGCTTTGAAGCTTCCCTCTGGATCTTTTGGGATACATTCTCTGAGAGCCCTGAACTGCCATGTAAAGTCTGACAACCTTGAAACTGCCACACTGAGCAGGCCACCCTTAGGCGCTCTGCTGAAAAGTCTCAACTGAGCCCAGCCTTCCATTCTTTCTCTCCAAGGCACCAGACATATGAAAAAAATCATCTTGGACCCTCTAGATTTACCCATCTGCTAACTGAGTACCAGTGAGTGACCTCAGATGGTGCCACATAGAGCAGAAGAATCACACAGCTGAGCCTTGCTCAGATTCCTAGCCCACAATGTTGTAAGATTTGATAAAATGGTTGCTCTTTTAAGCCACTAAGTTTGCTGCAATAGATAAGTGGAACAACCGCAAAACCATTATCACTCCTAAAATAATTAGCAATAATTCCCCAGAATATCAAATATCCAGTGTTCAAATCACAAATCATCTTTAATGTCCCATAATTTTTTTCAACATTTTGTTTTAACTAGGATCTAAATCAGGTCCATATATGGCAACTGATTTTTATATCTCTAAATCTTGTTCAATCCTTTGATTTTTCTCTTCCTTTTTTATTCCTTTCAAATTACTTGTTTGAGAAATTGGACGCTTTGTCTTCAGAGTTTCCCACAATCTGGATTTTAGTATTGCTTAATATGTTCTTCTATCACCTGTGTTTCCTGTAAATTGGTAGTTAGATCTAGAGGCTTGATCAGTTTCAGGTTGGACCTGTGGCAAGGCTGTTTCATAGGTGACATTGTATACTTCTATTAGGAGGAACATCTTATCAGGTTATCTCCTGTGATGTTAGCAACCATTGACAATTATTGCCTAGATGTATTAATTAATTTGAGGTTGCAAAATGCAGATTGTATCAGTTAGCTATTACTAATAAGAAAGGATCAAAGAATCTCAGCAGCTTATAAGCATTTATTTAGCTTATTTACCATTACTTCCACCTCATCTTGTGGGCCAAAGCAAGTCATTTGGCCAAATCCAAAGTCAGGAGGTGGCAAAGTAGTCCTGTCTCCAGTGGGAGGTGAAGAGGTAGGCTCCAGTCCCAAATCCTATGTGTGACCTTTCAGGCCTGTCCATAGGCAATTACAAGGCTTTGTCTGGCAGGCCTCGTGGGGACAAGCTGCCCTCCTCATGCCAGACTTGGTACAAGGTACCTTACAGTCTCTGGAGGTGCAATTAAGGACTCAGGCCCCCCTCCCCACACCAGCCATGTGCTTACAAATGGCCACTTTCTGAGCCCAGGGGCCTCCATTCAGAATTCTGTTTACTGGGAACCTCTGCTGAGACCTCCCAGGTGTATCGTCCACGATCCCCTTATGGGGTGTTGGCTGAGGCATCTTTCTCCACTTCGACTCAGTACTTTTGCATTCCGAACCCTTCCTCCTCTCCCTCCTTCCAGTGTCTGGATCCACAAAACGGGAGGAGCCTTTTGTCCAGGCTCCTCAGAAGTGAGATTATTCTCCCCATCTACAAGGCATCCCCTGACCCTAGTCCAGTGTGGTTTGTTCCATGGGGAAAACCAGAACACTGGGGAGTTGGTGTCTTTCCCTTCTGCCTCTTGCCTGCATTGTGCAGTAAGTGAATAAGGCTTAATTATTGCTTTCATTTTGGCTGTTGTCCTGACTGACCACCTTGACCCCTGACGGCTCAACAGGAAGGCATTGCAAAGCTACAGAGAAAAGGCTGTGGATACTAGCAGGAGTGAAGAATTGGGTCAATAACACAAAATCTATCAGAGTCATATTCCATTATTATTCTTCCTTTATTAATTAGCCAGAATACTTCTATAAAAAGAAATCTACTAGTTTTTCAAAATAGTTGACATTTAGCATTTTTGAAAGGTAACAAATGAGGGGTTTTGTTGTTTTTTGATTTTTTTTGGTGAGGAAGATCCGTCCCGAGCTAACATCTGTTGCCAATCTTCCTCTTTTTGCTGAGGAAGATTAGCTCTGAGCTAACGTCCATGCCCATCTTCCTCTATTTTGTATGTGGGATGCTGCCACAGCATGGCTTGATGAGCAGTGTGTAGGTCTGCACCTGGGATCCGAACCTGCAAACCCCGAGCGACTCTCAAGCAGAGGGCGTGAACTTAACCACCACACCACCAGGCTGGCCCAACAAATGAGTTTGATAAGATTTTAAAAAATTAACTTATGGATTTCAAACTTAATTGGTATTTTAAAATTTATTGCAATTACTATTCTGATTTTGCTCAAATTGTCTCATCTTTTGCTAGTAGCAACTTTGTGAAGTTGCTCCTGAATCTTCTTGACGTGACCAAGTAATCTTTAATAGCTTCCTTGCTTCTGGTATGACAGGATGCTCCAGACTTGAAATCAGGCATTCAATACTTAATTTTATAATGTATAGATAGATCCAGTGATGAGGAGTTAACTTAATTTTTAATATATTTGAAGACAGTTTATTTTTAGTTGAAAGATTAAGTAAATTTTTTTTTACCAGGACAAATTATGTATAAAATATGTTTTAAAAATTCAAATTATTTAATATGGTGGTAACATTTTTTCACTGTATTTCAGAAAGAGAGCCAAGCCATATTTGGTGAGGGCTGACTTCAGAGAGGATAAGGGAGGAAGACTACCATCATGTCTCATGCCGGCTTCATCCCCTCTTCTGTCTTGAAACAGGGACCTAGAATGTGACATCTTGCTATTAATGCCAAGGAGTAGAATTCATCTTCGGCACTGTGCAAACCTTTTAGATGGCAGTCACATTTCTCCTGTAGTCAAATGTATTTAGTTCATTACTCAATGCAATTCAATAAGTACACAATGCTCTAGCATTGTGTAAAAGCAACCAACTGGGCTCTGAATGAAATATAGAAGAAATATGTGAGAAAAATAAATATATTCCCTGCTTATACAGTCAATCTGGAGGGACAAAATAAGCTTAGGAAGAATTGGATTATGATCCAGGATAATATATAATTATGTGTTCAAACAAGTGGTACTAATACTTATTGCTATAGGATTTCAGAAGAGAGAGAGAGATTAATTAGCTTAGCATGGTCTGAAATGGATTTATGGAGGAGTTGTTCCTTGATCCAAACCTTGAAGAATGAATGTCATTTCCATGGGCTGAAGAAGGAAGGGGGTGGAGGGACGCATGAGTGGTTACAAAGGTGAGAGTAAAAATGACACAGAAATGACAGGGAGAAAGCTGGCCACCTCGCAATGCAGGGCTCACTGGGAAGTTGGGCAGATACATTGGAACACATGGGCCAGAATCAGTCCCTTAGCAAGTTTGAACATCAGGCTGAAGAGATTAGATTTCAGAAAAGCATCTATGCCCTTCAACTCAGCTGCCAAGGTCTTTGCTGTTAACCAGTAGCTAGCACATTTATTTCTGGAAAAAAATCCAGGCATGTGATTAAGTAGGAAAAGAACGATCAGAGTTTCAAGTGCTAAAGGAGAGGTATGCAGACTAGAGACTTACGTGAATGGCAAGGAAAATGAGGTAGTAAACTCAAAGAGGGAAGTCTTTTCATTTATTTAACAAATATATATTGAATACATATATGTACAAGTCATATGCTAGGCACTGAGGATAAAGAAGAACATTATTCATTAAGAACTTGTTAATGGTCTGAATAGTTGAAGAAGAATAAAATACCTTGATGTAGATGACAATAATTTAATCCATCAGAATAGAATTTCAGGCTATGTAATGGTCCAGTAGAGAAGGTATTTTTGTCACAGTTGCCTTTCCTATCATCTCGGATGATCCTGTGTGTCCGGGCACCTACTCCACCACCAATGTGTAATGCCCACCCTGAAAAGTGAATGGATCTCCTCCAAACTGTTAATCTCTTTGTCTACCCTCTCATAATCCTGGTCTTTAAGAGCTCCCAAGAGGACAAGGGAGCAGTAAAACAAACAAATAAATAAATATATACTGTATTTTCAATTAGTGGTAAGTGCTATGAAAAAAAAGTATACAGCAAGGTAGGATAACGAAGAGTGATGGGAGTGTGTATGTGCAGGGGTCGGGAACAGTAATTTTAGATTAGATGGATTGGAGAAAATCTCTCTGAGGAGATGATTTGGAATATTTCAGGAATAGTGTTCCAAGGGAAGGGAATGGCAAATGCAAAAGCTTTAAGGCAGGAAAAGCTAGGGATGGTGGAGGGACAGCAAGAAGGTGGTGTGGTTGGAATCTGTGAGCTAGGTGGTAAATGGTATGAGAGGTGTGCAGGCGCTAGTGTATTTAGGGCCTTGTAGGCCTCAGTAAGAATTTTGGATTATCCAGTGTGATGTGAACTGTGGGATGGTTTTGTGAATTGGAGTGATATGATTTGATTTATATTTTTAGAAGATCATTCTAAATGCAGTTTGGAGAATAGACTGTATAGGGCAAGAATGGAAGAAGATCCATAAGGAGGCAGTCAGTTTTGTAGTCAAGGTGAAAGGTGATGGTGGTTTGGACTAGGGTCTGGGGATGGAGGTTGTGAGAAGTGGCTAGACTCCAGATATTTTGAAGGTGGAGCTGGCAGAACTTGTTGATGAATATGAATGTGAAGAAGAGAGACGCATAAAGGGTAACACTGCCCCTGCCCAGGGTAAACGGTAGGCCCATTACTGAGATGCTGGAAGGCTGACAGAGGAGGAGGTCTGGCACTCATTGAATATTTGTTGAATGATCCGATGAATCAAACAATCAATGATGCTCCAAACTTGGGGTGATAGGGATGATGAGTAGTTTACTTCTTCACTATTATGAGATGATAAGAATATAAAATAGTCTGGAATCTCTCTTGATCATGATAGAGTTTAGAGTTTCAGGTATTGGGGGTATAGAAGCCTTTGAAGAAATACAGAATATTTAGGAGTGCCATGGGAGGAAAAAATTAAACTAGTAGTCTAAAGGAATTAGCACTGGACTGGAGGTCAGAATATTTTCAGGGTTTGAGGTGATGGTGAAGTGAATGAGGTGAGGGATGGGAAAAAGAGAATTAGGCATTTCTCCCAAGGAATTTTACCTTGACCATGTTCCTCCATTGATCTAGCACTTTAGAAGTTCAAGGGAAAATGGAAAAGTAAATTTGTTTGACAGTGTAGGAATAAGCAATTGGACACTGTCCCTTCAGCTGGAACAGTTGAATCTCTAGATCCAACAGAACCTCTCCACCCAAGTTTTACAGGCTTTCGTCCAAATGTAGTGTTGGCATATGTTGCCTAATAAGTAAAGCACAATACTTCCTTAATTGGCTTAATTCCATCTCACACATGAACCTTGCTGTAACCACGTAAGTAAATCACATTTATAGCAGAAGGCAAAGGTATAATTTCCATTCCAGGGAACTCTTTCACTCTTCTTTGCTGTGCACATTCGAGCAACTGCCAAGCCTAAGTTAATTTTCTGTACAATATTTTATGTGTATGTAATTTTTAAATTCTTTGTTTTGAAAAATTTATACTTATAGGACAATTGCCAAGAATTGTACAATTAACTATCATACACTTTCCCTCTAGATTCTCTAATTGTTAGCATTCTGCCATATTACCACCATCTCTTTTTAGCTATATATACATATAAATGCACATACGCATACATTATTATTACTACTATTTGTGTTGTTGAACTGTTTAAGAGTAAGTTGCAGTTACCATAACTCTTTACTCTTTCCTGATGTATCTCCTATGAACAAGGACACTGTCTATCTAACCACAGAACAATGATCAAATTTGGTAAATTGAACTTTGATACCATATTACCATCTACTGTACAGTCCATTTTCAAATTGCACCAGTTGTCCCAATAATAGTCTTTACGGCGTTTTCCCTTCTGATCTATTGCATTGTGTTTAGTTGTCATCTTATGACATATTTGATGCCTACCCCCCTTCCTATCTCTACAGTTGGAGCCTTTATGTTAAGATATGGGTCTTTCCTTCCCTTATTTAAGTCACCAAGCACCAATTATTTAGCGCTTATTAAATGGTTAGCACTATATTAGACCAGGGGAGGACAAAAAAGATGCAGAGATGAAATTTCCCATTGTGTCATCTCTTAGGAGGACAATATTTCCATTCACGAAATGATTAGACTATAGCTTCAAAGCTATACTTAGTGATGTGTGAAATAAGATGTATGTAAGTGCTCAAGGAATTTAGAGAGGGAAGGAAGGAAGAAGCCCCCAACTGTCTCTATTGGGCTCCACTTTTCTCTGTTGGACACCAAGTGAAGGTGCAACACGGTCACCAAAAGTTTTTTAAACTCCTCATGTGATTCTACATTGGTTCCTAGGTTGAGAATCATTGTACAAGAATCTGAAAACATGACAGTAAGCACAACCATCTGCACATCCTTATTCATTCTTCTGATGTTGGCTGGACCTATTTCTGTTTGCAAGTTTGAGATATCTATATTGACCTCAAACACCTCATTCTAAGTGAGGATTCCCAGCAGGTGGAATCCTCCGGGGAGGATTTAGTTTACTGTTCAGTAAATCTGTGAGGAATACATCTCCATTCATCAGACCAAGGTGTCTCAGCCTCAGCACTATTAACATTTTAGGATGGGGCTATTTTGAGCACTACACATTGACACTCTTTTTTATGGGGCTGTCATGTGTATTAAAGGTGTTTAGCAGCATCCCTTGCCTCTACCTGCTAGATACCAGTAGCACCTCCCCCATTGTGACAACCAAAAAATGTCTACAGATGTTGCCAAACGTCTTTTGGGGGGATAAAATGAGAACCACCACATTAGATTGAGCTCCTCAAGCACAGGGGGCATTTCTGATTTATTTATTATTGTGTGGCAAGCATCACATCTGGCACAGAGTAAGTATGTGATAAACAGCAAGCTAATGAATGAAAGCCCTGGATTTCTGCTAATTTGCTCAGTATCCCTACTATGTTTTCCTACAGATTTTCCTAGAGATTGAACAAGGAAGGGTTGGGTTGGCTCCATGTAATCTTTATAATAAACCCACATTTCAATCAAAGTTCAAAGCCCTAGTTGGCCAATTCTAAAACACAGACAGGTAAATCCAGCATGGTATGCAATTAGTTTCAGAAGATTTGTTCTTTTCATTTATTTAAGGAAAAAGATGATTGACAGTTTAAGTCTGGCAGGAACGGTGGTGGGATGAAGGCAGCTGACAACATCCCACCGACAGCAGGAAAAGCCTGTGTGGAATATGCAGGGGGGCTGGTTTGAGTGGCCCTGGGGAGCGATAGGCTTGGTCTGTGATGAAAACTGAATGGTCGGTCATGCTAAACTATCAGAGAATTGTCTTCACTGCAACAAATGCCCAGTGTGAAAAGCAATCTTTTAACATTTTTGTCAGACAAGAGAGGCATGGAAATATTGTGTGTATGTAAAATCACCAAGTTGAAAATACTATCTTAATCTGGTTAGGGACGTTGGTCGAGGGGGAGGCTGTGTGTGTGGAGGGGCCGGGGATATATGGGAACTCTCTACTTTCTGCTGGATTTTGCTGTGAACCTAAAATTGCTCTAAAAAAAAAAAGTCTATTAAAAAATATTATCTTAACATTTGCTAAGATGTTAATGCTAACTTTAGTGGACTCTAACCACATTTTTCAAATTTTCCTATGTCATGTGTCCTTCTCACATTTAATGACCTCAAAAACCATACTGTTTCAATGATCACAGCTGCTCCAAGGAGACATTAATGAGGCAAACTCCTGGCCGGGGGAGAAATGGAGCTAAGGTCATTCTAAGATGAGGGTTTTCTGTGAGCTCTGGCTTCCTGGTCTTCTCGCCACCCACAAATTCCTGATTTTGAAAGTAGTTGTTTTGTATCTTAATTGAACTGCAGTTCAAAACCCTTGAAAGCACAATAAGGAGGACTTTGGAAGGTGAAGCAGCACTCTAGGTATTTTAGATTTTGCAAGGTTTAGCTTTTAAAATCTAGCCTAACAATATCCATACATGCAATTGCTCACTGCTTAAAAAAATGAAACCTAGAGATTTAAATGTATTTCTTAGGAGGGAAGTTAAGGATCTTTTCAATAGGATTTATACTCCCTTACCTCCTGCAAGGCAGTTTTGTGGTTGCTGCACCTTATCATTAGTTGGTTCCCGACTCAGCCCATTTCCCGGCTTGGAGCAGAACTCTGCTCCACTTTGCCATTTATTAATCCCATTCTATGTCTCACCTGCCCCGCACCTGGTACAGATGACCACTAGTTTTATCTTTGATATTCTCTACTGGCTCTTATAGATAACACACAGAGTAGGATTTGATAACATTATTCTGGATTTCTTCTTCCATTCCTACCTTTCTACATGCTCAACCTGTTTTATTCATTCAACAAATATGTGCATGTTCAAGGTAATCTTTTAGGCACTAAAGATACACAGACAGTCTTCACTGTAGGGACAATATTTAATACTCTTCATGTCAATATCACATCCAATTCATCAGCAAGTTCTATTTTCAAAACCTATCTCAAATCTGTCCATTTCTCTACATTTTTGAGTCTTTCTTAAGTCCGTGACACCCTCATCTCTCTCAAGTCTCCCATAATCACCTTCTGATCTCTCCCTTTCCTCTTTATCCACCATTCTATTCATTCTTCATAAAAAGCCAGAGTCTTTTTTTTTTTTTGATGAGGAAGATAGGCCCTAAGCTAACATCTGTGCCCATTTTCCTCTATTTTGTATGTGGGACTCCACCACAGCATGGCTTGATGAGCGGTGCATAGGTCCACGCCCAGGATTCGAAGCTGCAAACACTCGGCTGCTGAAGTGGTGCACACAAGCTTAACCACTATGCCACCGGGCTGGCACCAGCTGGAGTCATTTAAAAACAAAATTACCCAGAATTTTGTCACTGCGATTAAAACTGATCAATGGCTTCCCATTGTATTAAAAAGGAAGTTCAAACTTTTTCTAAGAGCCTCAGGACCCTGCATGTTGGCTGCTGCCTTCCTCCCCACTCCCATCTTATACTGTGTCTTGCCCACCAAGGCTTTAGCCATACCTAGTCCTCTTTTTCTTTTTGCTGAGGAAGATTCGCCCTGAGCTAATACCTGCTGCCAATCTTCCTCTTTTTGTATGTGAGTGACCACCACAGCATGGCCACTGACAGACAAGTGGTGTAGGTCTGTGCCTGGAACTGAACCTGTTGCTGAAGTGGAGCGAGCCCAACTTAACCACTAGGCCACGGGGCTGGCCCCCTGGTCCTCTTTCTTGAACCTACCTCTTGTTTTTCCCATTGGGCTACTCTCCCCACAGCTGTTTACAATACTGACTCAATCTCAGTCTTCAGAACAAAAGTCACCTCCTTAGAGAGGCCTTCCCTAACAGATCCATTGAAAACTGGCCTCTCCTAGTTTCTATCACATCTCCATGTTTATTTCATTCAGAGCATTTATCACAATCCGTATTTACTCATTTACATTTTTATTTGCTTATCTGTTGTTTACCTCCCACTCTAGAAAATAAGGTCCAGAATATAAGGGCCTTATTCGCTTTGTTTATTGCTATATTTCCAGTGCCTTGAAGTTAAGGTCATTCTAAGATAGTCCACCATTTGTAATAGAGGATGGAACATAGTAGGTGTGCAATAAACAGTTGTGGAGAATGAATCTATTCCCTACGTTGGCTAGCAATGGTCATACAGGAGAGCAGAAATAAATACTTTTTGATCAATTGCCATATGAGGGCCTATGATAGGAAACAATACATTTTCAGACTTATAGTATGTTTTGACTTATAGTTCTAGAATATTTTGTTCTTCAGTTACTAAGAATTACAGTGTTACAAACTTATGGTGTAAAATAATTATATAGTAAATAATATATACACACACATTCGTACAAACCTGTATTTGTACAAACACTTTCTAAAGTATGTCCTGTGCATAACAGAGCACTTTTAAGTATTTAAAAATTATTACATCACGAGTAAACTTTACTTATTAACAGGTCTTTTTGTGAGTTCCAGGAGCAAAACCAGGCTCTTGAAGGCTTGCCTGAAGCACAGGTCCCAGAGTCCTCTTCGGATTTCTCAGGGAATTTAACTTGGAACACAGAAGCAAGCCCCCTTCAATGGGATCACTTCCAAGGAAGTGCTGGCTCACTTGGTTAGGAGTAAGGCAGAGAGGTGAGATGGTGGTTTCCTGCACCCCCCAAACACTTGGGAATAAACCAGGCAGATTAAAGTGGTGAGAAGGCTAATGGAGAACTGCTAGCTACTAAGGAATGACATATATTTAGGTTACCAAGTATAAAAATCTCCTTTTTCTTATGGTTCCTAGTATTAGTAGGTTGAATCTTTTCATGAATTAGTTAATTTTACCAAAGGGGAGAGGGGTTCTTTCATGGCTCCAAAACATAAACCTGCCTTTACCTGACAGATGGCTCTCCAAGTCCAATGGGAATGGGCAAATTGAGCTTCCGTGACATGAACTACCAAGCATGGACCACTCATAGTAAGGACACTATTCTAGGTACCTTCTGCTTATAACCTGAATCTGTTCAGGTTCTCAGTGGGTCCAAGTTCATAGAAGCAGCTCTACCTCTAGTTCACTGGCTTTTACTACCCCCTGCATACATACCTGATGCTGGATCTCATGCCTTGAAAGATTTCCTATGCACCCTCCAGTGATTTCTGGAATCTCTAGATGCTCTGTACATGTGCTCACATTCAAGCCTTCTCTCTCTCTTTTTTTTAAAAGTTATTTTTAATCAAAAAAATTTTTTTATTGAGATGAAATTCACATAACACAAAATTAACCAGTTTAAAGTGAACAATTCAGTGGCATTTAGTACATCCACAATGTTGTGCAACCACCCCCCCATCTAGTTCCAAAACATTTCATCATCCCAAAAGGAAGCCCTATATCCATTAAGCAGTTGCTCCCCATTCTCCTTCCCCCCAGCCCTGGCAATCACCAATTTATGTTCTGTCTCTAGGGATTTACCTATTCTGGATATTTTATGTAAATGGAATCATACAATGTGTGATCTTTTGTGTCTGGATTCTTTCATTTCATATAATGTTTTCGAGGTACATCCACTTTGTAGCATGAAGCAGTTCTTAATTCCTTTGTATGGCTGAATAATGTTCCATTGTATATATGTGCCACAATTTTTTTATCCATTCATTCATTTATGGACACTTGGGTGTACTATAGTCTGAATGTTTGTGTCCCACCCAAAATTCATATGCTGAAATCCTAATGCCCAATATAATGGTGTTAGTAGGTCGTACCTTTAGAAGGTGCTTAAGTCATGAGGATGGAACAGTCATGAGTGGGATTAATGCCTTATAAAAGAGGCTCCAATAGGGGCCAGCCCAGTGGCATAGTGGTTAAATTCACGTGTTCCACTTTGGTGGCCCGGGGTTTGCAGGTTCAGATCCCAGGCGCGGACTGATGCACCGCTCATCAAGCCATGCCGTGGCGGCGTCCCACATATAAAGTAGAAGAAGATGGGCACGGATGTTAGCTCAGGGCCAATCTTCCAAAGAGGAAGATTGGTAACAGATATTAGTTCAAGGCTAATCTTCCTCACCAAAACAAAAAAAAAGAGGCTCCAGTGAGATCCCTTGCTCCTTTCACCATATGACGACACAGGGAGAAGGTGCTGGCTATGAGCCGGGAAATGGGCCCTTGCCAAAACACGACCATGCTGGTGCCTTGATCTTGGACTTCCCAGCCTCCAGAACTGTGAGGAATAAATTTCTATTGTTTATTAGCTACCCAGTTTGTGGTGTTTTGTTATAGCAGCCTGAGTGGACTGAGGTTGCTTCCCCTCTTGGCCATTGTGAACAGTGCTGCTGTGAACATGCATGTACATGTACATAAACCTTCTCTCGCTGAGTGAAGCCAGTACATTCTGGAGCACCACAGAGGGCTTCCACCTCTCAGCATGGTTGTTGACCTGCTGGGCACCTCCACCAGTGCCCTTGATGGCACCAAGTTTGTGTGGTTCTCATTTCATGTTTTTGTTTGATTCTTTTATTTATTTATTTTTTTAATTTTTTGTTTATTGCAGTAACATTGGTTTATAACATTGTAAAAATTTCAGGTGTACATCATTGTACTTCTATTTCTGCATAGATTACATCATGTTCAACACCAAAATACTAATTACAACCCATCACCACACACATGTACCGAATTATCCCTTTCACCCTCCTCCCTCCCCCCTTCCCCTCTGGTAACCACCAATCCAATCTCTGTCCCTATGTGTTTGTTTATTGTTGTTATTATCTACTACTTAATGAAGGAAATCATACGGTATTTGACCTTCTCCCTCTGACTTATTTCACTTTGCATTATACCCTCAATGTCCATCCACGTTGTCACAAATGGCTGGATTTCATCATTTCTTACGGCTGAGTAGTATTCCATCGTGTATATATACCACATCTTCTTTATCCATTCGTCCCTTGATGGGCACTTAGGTTGCTTCCAAGTCTTGGCTATTGTGAATAACGCTGCAATGAACACAATTGGGAGAAGATATTTGCAAACCATACATCTGATAAGGGCTTAATCTCCAAAATATATAAAGAACTCATGCATCTCAACAACAACAAAACTACCAACCCAATTAAAAAATGGGCAAAAGACCTGAACAGACATTTCTCCAAAGAAGATATACAGATGGCCAACAGACACATGAAAAGATGTTCAAAATCACTAACTATCAGGGAAATGCAAATCAAAACTACAATGAGATATCACCTCACGCCCGTCAGAATGGCTATAATTAACAAGACAGGAAACAACATGTGTTGGAGAGGATGTGGAGAGAAGGGAACTCTCATACACTGCTGGTGGCAGTGCAAACTGGTGCAGCCACTATGGAAAACAGTATGGAGATTCCTCAAAAAAGCAAGGATAGAACTACCATATGATCCAGCTATTCCACTGTTGGGTATTTATCCAAAGAACTTGAAAACACCAATTTGCAAAGGTACATGCACCCCTGTGTTCATTGTTTGATTCTTTTAGAATGCTGCTTGTTCCTCAATTTCTTACAGAATTTTCAAAGGAAGCAGCCCTTTCTTTGTTACCTTCTTCTCTCTGCTAGTCTTCAATGAGGCTGAGATCACTAGAGATGAAACTAAACAATGTTTTACTTAGAATTGCTGCTCTTTTCTGAGGACCAAGACTTTCTTACAGTGTCATGGTCTTGCTCCCTAATTATTTCTTTCTTAGGATGAGTCATGTTCCAGAAAAACCTCAATTTTCATGTACTACCAGGTGCCAGTTTGCCAATAATTCTCAGGTAATCCTGAATGCCTCTTAGACTCAAGCTAGATCTCCTGTTATATGGAGATAAAAGGATTCATGGGTAAGCCTTCAATAATGAGTGCATATTGAAACGATAACTTGACTATAGCAAGTACATGTGTATTTGTGTATAGCAAATACATGTATTTGTATTTATTTATTCAGATATTTTTATTGGTTGTAGTGGTTTTAAACTATGTCCACAAATTCAATGCTTCCCTCTACAAAATGTGGAGCCTAATCCCTCCCCCACCACCACCATTGTCTGTGAGCTACACTTAGTGATTTGCTTCTAATGAGTAGAATACAGTAAAGGTGATGGTGTGACTTCTGAGGCTAGATTACAGAAGACATTGTGGCTTCTTCTTTGCTCTCCCTTTTATACTGCTTGCTCTGAGGGAAGCCAGAAACCTGAAAATACTCAATACATCATGAAAATACTCAAGCAGCCTGTGGAGAGGCCCACCTGAGGAGGAACTGAGGCCTACTACCAAGAACTAGAAGGAACTGAGGCCTCCTGCCAACAGCCTTATGAGTGAGCCATCTTAGAAGCAGATCCTCCAGCCCCAGTCAAGTCTTCAGAAGATGGCAGCCCGGCGAACATCTTGACTGAAACCTTATGAAGAAACTTTGAGTCAGAACCTCCAAGCTAAATCATTCCCAAATTCCTGATCCACAGAAACTGGGAGGTAATAATTTTTTAAGCTGTTACATTTTAGAGTAATTTGTTACACAACAATATATAATTAGTATATTTGTTTATTGAATGAACTAGACTTTGTAAGATATAAAGTGAAAATAACATTATTCTTTCTCACCTCTTTCCCTGTAAACTTGCTTCCTCTTCTTGTTCTTTGCTGCCCCAGGAAGAAACAGTAGCCATGTTGCTTAGCTTTTCTGGACACTTTTAGCTACTAACAAGTCCATTTTAGTCTAATAATCACAAAATTTCTAACTTTCATTCAATTTAAGATTCACTCTCTGCCAGCTCAGGGCTATTCCAGGCCTGAAAGCCTGTAGTTGGATGGGAAGCTTGGCTGGTTTCTTATTCCTCATCTTGCTCTACTTCCTCTCTCCCACTCACTAGGCTGAGTCTGATGCCTCCATGGGTAGGGGATAGGGTAGAGGAAGGAAGCGAAGTAAGGGACAGAAAAGGTCTTACTTGACGGTTTGGCTGTCATCTGACATTTGTGACTTCTGGGAATGGTGCAGTGGTGTGCTGGAGTTTGCCTGTACCAACTTGCAAAAGCTCTTTGTTCAATCATCAGGAATTTTGGGTGGTTGTTAAATCTAGCCATCATTAAAAATTAAATTATATATAAACTTATTGGTAGTTTGAAGTTGGCTGTGGGAGTGGTAGGAGTCAGGAGCCATGGAATCATCTCATGGAAGTCAGAAATGCTACAAATCTGGGCTCTTTTCCTGGAAATCTGGTTGTTAAACCTTTACCAGAGCACCACTGATATGGTATATTCCAAATGCAGATCTTCATTCTCTTGTAATGCTTCTGCTGGGAAATATGTTTCCTGTAGTTCCCTTGGCATGGGTCCTGTCTCATCTACTCGACCACTTACAATTTTCCCCTGAGTAGTTCTCTGCTAGGGATACTTCATCCCTCAAGGCAGCCCTAATGGATAGAGTTTCTCTTAAGAAACCGAATATGGCTCCTTCCTATGGGGCCTACTTCTGGCCCATGAGAAATTCATCTTCATTTGCCCTGCCTGGAAACATAGGTTATTCCCGTCAGAGTCCCTTTCGTTATCCTGAAATCAGAGCAGCAAGCCTCCTGTAGGCTCTAGCTGCATCTTCTTGCCCCCAGACTTGGGCACCAGTCCTTGTGTTCCTTAAACTCGAGAGAACATATGCCAAGACCGTTGAATGCCTGCCTCCCCTCTTGCTTGGCTTGAGGCAGGGAAGAACCTCACTTCCCAAATCTCTATGGGGATGCTGATGGGCATATTCAGGTCACATGGCAACTTTCTTCAAACAAATTCATACTTTCCCATCTTTCAACTCCTCTCATGGATTCTTAGTCTACATATACAGCCTGGATATGAGTTACCACTGATGATGCTGATGGTTAAACTGGATTAGGACACTCTCTGTATAAGTCCCACATAGATACCTTGTGTTCTAATACCTCATTTTAGAACATGACTGTCTTTGCTACCTGTTGTTTGTTCTGTGTTTTGGGGTCTCTGCTCAAAGCAGGAGACAACAGGAAGAGTCACATCTAACAATCTGTTACACATATCATAGCCTCAGTCTGTTTTTTTCAAATTTTCTCACTCAAGAGTCGAGGCAACCCAGGCTGTGCATGGGCCATATGGGCTGAGGAAGGGTTCCAGAGACTGTGAAGCTCTGGCTGGGTTGCTCACTTAGTGCCCAGCAGCAGATGGGAGCTCAGGTGTGGGTGCAAATGATAGGAGAGGGAAGATCCAAGGTTGCACTAGGTGAGTGGTATGAGGTTTCAAGTATCAGGAGCAGAACACAAGCCAAAGATGGGAGATGAGGGAGCAAGTTAGAAGCTGAAGAGGTCAAGATCATATTAGGAAGTGGGTGTGGCTGTCAACGAGCTGCTTATTACCATGCTCTAGCCTGTTGGCACAGGTCATTCAGCAGGCAGGGCGCTGGTCAGCTGGTGAAGGCATAGGGTGCCATTTGAAATTCCTCAGGATCAATTAGATGGGCCTTATATTTTCTTTTCCAGTCCCTTGCCAATTATGGCTTCAACACTAAGATATAAAAGGAAGTAATACTCAAGTGAGACCATTTTCAAAATGAGCATCAATTTGGTGTCCAGCACAGCACAGCATGCTAAAAGGATACTAGAGGAGTACATTTAGATTCAGTACCTTCTAGCTTAGCAAATATCTGCCTTAAGCAGATAATCAGTAGTTATTTTGTCTATAACATGATATCCTTTAGGGCAGGTCCCACGTCTTATGCCCCCACAATACCACCACACTGGTAGATATCAAATGGATGCTCAATAATTTCCGACTTACTAGAAGTGTTTCTCTCTTATTTTAAAGCTCTTAGGTTTTCCTCACATACAAACTAAAAGTCCAAATGCCCTGGCCTAGTTTTCAGAGCATGCTGCAACAACCTCCCTGGAACTCACCTGATCTTATTTCCCATGGCTTCTCTACATACATGGTGTGCTCTGCCAATCGGTTTTATAAGTTGCCTCTGTACACATCTTTTTCTCTTGCTAGGCGATGAGAATTTGCCACCCCAAAATACGCTGCTTTGGTATAGGATTATTTTGAGCTGGAGGCAAATAAGAATCAATATATGCAGAACGAAGCCTTCCTGGACCTTCCCCCATCTGACTAAAAGCAGAAACTTCTGAAAAATGAGGACAGCCATAAATCCCCTCTCCTTGGGAAGTTTCATGGCCATGAAGTAGACAGAAAGCTAAGATGGACCTGTGCAAACAAATCTTATTCCATTAGTTCCCCCATATATTTACCTTCCCATGGTTTGCTGCTCTTGAAAGT
Source organism: Ceratotherium simum simum (assembly GCF_057802395.1). Classification (NCBI taxonomy): domain Eukaryota; kingdom Metazoa; phylum Chordata; class Mammalia; order Perissodactyla; family Rhinocerotidae; genus Ceratotherium; species Ceratotherium simum. The sequence goes on from NC_141908.1 coordinate 16,256,262, forward strand.
CTAAAACTCTTTTCCTTTGTCACATCTCTACAGATTATCGTTGTTGTTAAGATGCTCTATTAGCCCAAGTTGTCACCACCCATTTGAGTTACACTTCATTGAGGTTTCTTCCGAATGATGTGCGCTGTACGTGGTAATAAACTATTTGCTTTTCTCTTATTAATCTGTCTTGCGTCAGTCTAACTTTACAGGACCCCAGCTGGAGAAACTAGGAGCGTAAAAGGAAAAATAATTTTTCCTCCCCTGTACTCATACTCTTTTACTCTCCTAGGAAAAAAAATCATTCCTCTCCCCCATCCCCATCAAAATCCTGCCCCTCATTAAAATAAAGCTCAGATCCACCTGTTTTCTAAAGCCTTCTCTAACTACATTTACTTGCAGAGATCATGTCCTCAGAACTCTGGTCCATGCCTTCAAGGGCATAATAGCAATGACTGACCACCAATCAAGCATTGTCTTGGGATGCCTATTCTATGGATGTTTGGGACTTTTATTCAAATCTCTGTTGATATTCTGCTCCTCCAACCTGCCTGTAAACCCTTTAAAATCTAGGACTTGATTGTACACAATGAACCTGTAGTACCTTAGATATCTCAGAACCTCCCAAGTTTATGACTTCCACTATTGCATATGATTTGCCCGATAAAATGCAGTAAGGGTCAAATTCAAAAGCAGTCTTTTATATACAATAATTAAAAAAATTTTTTTGAACCCCAATCCATTGTTAGAAGGAAATCAAATCAAATATTTATGGAGCTATGTGCCCAGCATTCTGGTAGGTACTGCAGAGAATATGATGGTACACAGTACGCCCTTGTGAGAGATAGTATATACAAAGGAACAATGACCAGAGCATACGCAAAAATAGAACTCTGATCCACTGTGATCCACAATCTCTGCAGCAATTATTCCCGAAAGGCAAGCACCATCTGTGTGGCAATTGACCCAAAATGGCCAGGACTTGATCAGTAATTGCCAGCTTCCTTAGTTTTTGCCCTATTTCCAACTTAGGACCAACCAGAGAAAGGCAAACAGGCACCCCTAACCAACCACAGAGGATGCCTTGCATCTAGTTAGCCTTCCTCTAGCTTCCCCATGCCAGCAACCTCCAGTCAGGGCACATCTGAAGCCTTTCCTTTTTTCTACTATAAAGCTTTTACACTCGCTGCCCGCCTTTGAGTCTCTGCCAAACGCAAGTGATGGTGGCTGACTGCCTTGCTATATATAGCAAGCTCTGAATAAATATCTTGTGCTTGTTATCATTTGGGTGTTCTTCATTTATTTTCACACTTGGAATTTACAGAATTATTATAGGTGGTTTCAACCGTTAACTAGAGGCCCGGAAGACTCACAACACAGTCATTTGTAATTTTACTAGGGCTTGAATTTGAAATGTAGTCTTTGACACTGGAGTACAGAAGAGTGAGTTAGCTAGTGACTGCTCTGTACACACACACAACCTTGCTTTTGTGTTCATATTGTGGCATATGTACTTTACTGGGGAAATTATATTCTCTATATTTCGGGGGATTTTTTTTGAAGGTGTCAGACTTGATGCCTGATGAATCTTACGGGTCTACTGTCAAGAGATTTCAAAAAACTTAGAGTGATCACCTTTGAAGAGTAAAAAGGAAATTAATAAAAATGAAAGATCAACCTTTTAAGGCTGTAAGACTGGGAAAATGGTGGTACCAACTGACAGAAGCGAAGATGTGGAGAGGAACGAGGTTTAAAAAGGTCACAAGATTGCAGGATGTTCAAGTTCATTCAGCAAATATTGACTGTCAACTTTGCTAGGCACTATTCTAGATGCTGAGGATACAGGAGAACAATAGAGACAAAACTTGTTGCTCTTGTGGACTTATATTTGAAAATGTACAGTTGGGATTGGGTAGGGAGGGAAAGGTAAAGAGACGTTTGTTAAGACTTACTCATGTAGAGATAAGAGCTGAAAGCAGTCAGATCAGAAAGCAGTTTTCTGAGACTTGGAAGTTCCTGAGGACTTAGCCTTGGGCAAGATACAGGGAGACAAAAGAAAGGAGTGCCTGAGGTCAGGATGGTGCCATGGCACAGAAACCACAGCAGGGTCTGTTGTCACAGAGCAGTCTAGTGGAATTTCTCTCAGAGAGTGCTGGGAAAAATGTTAACCGAGATTAATCTAGGATTACAGACTACTTAAAGACAGTCTAGAATTACTTTATGCATCACAAGAATATCACAGCATTCTCCTCTAGCAGATGCTCTGGAAACAGGTGGTAATAATGGTAATTTATATTTACAAAGTACTATCATTTGCATTATTTAAGAAACAGATAACAGTATCAGCATATTTACAGATGGAGAATTGAGACACAGCGGAGAGTAGAATAACCCTCAAGATTACATAACAAATCGTGGTCAGATTAAGAATTAAAAAAAAGTTTTCCTGATTCAGATCTTGGGAGGTATTCATAATGCTCTTATTTTTTCAGTCTATACATGAAAAATGTAGCATAACAGTCCTGAAGCATATTATGAGCCTGACATCCTAAAGAAAGTTAATAAAAGAAAGAAAAGAATGAAGCGGATGCTGGAATAATTTGATTAATGTCTGAAACTATATTTCCTCTAAGTAGTAATTTCAAGTAGATGGTTAAGATTTTTCTACACTGCATGACGGATCTCTGAATGCTGATAGTTTATTAGAAAATGATTGGATCAACACACAAAAAATGTCCATTGGTATTGTTTTATTAGTCATTTGAATGTGTATTCAATTTCAGAGAAACAAGATTTAAAAGGTAAGAAATACACTACATTGTGACTATAGAAGAAAATTTACTTTCTTCACAACATCCGATAAAGATGTTAGAAATACACTGGTGGTAGACAACGCCAGTTAAATTACAGAACCTTTTAGTCTCGTTTTTGTTTTCTAAATAAATCAGGACGCAGGCCAAGCCTTTTTTCTTATAAAATATTCAAAAGATGGTTAAGAAACAAATCTATACAGTTAAATAATAACATTTGTGGAATTCTTACTATATGCCACGACTTATCTAAGCCCTTCACACGTGTAAACTCATGTAACTCTGGCATATATACAAAAAACAGATGAGGGCGGTACTATCTACCATTACACCCATGTTCTAGATGAGGAAACTGAGGGCCAGGGAGGTGAAGCAGCTTGCCCTAGGGACACGGCTTCAAACTCCAGGAGCCGGGATCTAGTTTACATACAAAAGGTTTCAGAAAGCAAAAGTTCTCTCAAGCCACTTTGCTTTACGGTCGTCTCCTCGAGAAAGGGATATTGAGACTTTCGTGGCCGAACTTTGTAGGAAACGGAGTTGCTAGCTCTTCTTCTAGTGCGGGGCCATCCGGAGGTTCGGCCACCTCTCGCGTCCTTTGCTCCGCCCCAGCCACCCACACCCGCTTCCCTCTCCTCCTTCCCCGGGGCTCGGCTCCACTTCTCCCCATCTCCGCTCCTCCCGGGCGTCACAGCCGCCTCTCCTCGCTCCGCGCCCTGCGCCTGCCACTACTCCTCTCGGCGCCGCAAAGCCACTCGGCAGACGCACCCTCCAGTGTCCCGCCGTCGCGCCGCCGTGACGTCACTCGCGCGCCGCCGCCGTCGGGCCGGGGGCGGGGCCGCGAGGCTGGCAGGCCGGCCGGGGGCGGGGTCCGGGGCAGGTCCCCGCGCCCCGGTTCCGCGGCCATCGCTGCCTGCGCGGCTGCTTACCCTCGCCCGCTCCCCGCCCTCCCGGGCCGAGTGGAGTTGGGTGGCGTCGGCGGCGCAGCCTCGGGGGGCACCGCGGCTTCAGGGGCTGGGCCTCCAGCGCAGCGCAATGTCAGGCGCCGCGACAGCGCTGTGAGGCTGAGGCCGCGGCCGTGGCGCTGGGCGGCGGCGGGTCCAGGCCGGGTCCGCTCATGGTGCCGCCACGACGCCATCGCGGGGCAGGAAGGCCAGGTAGGCAGGCAGGGGAGGGCCCCGAAATCACCTGGAGCCGAACCGGGACGGAGCGCGCGCGAACGGCCCCACCTCCCGCCCTTGGTGGCAGCCGGGGTTGCCCTGAGCGAAATGGTAACGGTCCCCAGGGCGGAGTGCGGGGGAGGCTGACAGGGGCGCGAGCCGGGTCCACACTCTGCAACTGGGGAAGCTTCTCGTGCGCCGCTGCCTGTATCTCACCCCCCGGGGAGGCGTCACTGCCTTGATTTTTTTTTTCCTCCAAAAAAGGAGGAGGATTCCGCTTAACAGCTGTTTGCTCACCACCCTCGTGAATTACTATTTCGATCCAAGTTAACTAGATCTAGAGACGGGGTGTGGGGCGGGGAGCATGGAAGATCCTTTTCCTTTCCCACAAAGGTGATTGGAAACGTGTCCCTAAGACTCACAACAAATCGCTTCCTGTCAAATAACCAAACTCCACCCGAGGAGATGGGGGACAGAAAAGACACTTAGAAAGAGGCGCCTGTCTAGACACTGTCCCCGGAGGTGGATTCCTCGGGAGAGAGTGAAGGGAGAGGCGAGCGAGGCCAGCGGAGTTCTGTATTTGTGAAACTCAGGGAAGCTTTTTTCCAGTAGTTAACTCTTCTTAAATATGCCATCTGTTGAATATTGCTTTTTTTTTTTTTTTGTGAGGAAGATCAGCCCTGAGCTAACATCCATGCTAATCCTCCTTTTTTTGCTGAGGAAGACCGGCTCTGAGCTAACATCTATTGCCAATTCTCCTCCTTCCCGCCTCCCCAAAGCCCCTGTAGATAGTTGTGTCATAGCTGCACAGCCTTCTAGTTGCTGTATGTGGGATGCACCCTCAGCATGGCTGGAGAAGCCGTGCGTCCGTGTGTGCCCGGATCCGAACCCCGGGCGGCCAGTAGCGGAGCCTGCGTGCTTAACCACTAAGCCACCAGGCCGGCCCAATATTGCTTTTTTGTGTGTGTGCTGTGAACTTCTCTGAATATGATTTGAAGTGTACCATGGATGACATGAAAGTCTAGAGAAAAAGTGAGAAGTATATATAACACGCCTGGGTATTTTTCTTTCCTTTGCGATCACTTTGAAGATGAAGAGTAAAAAAGATGTGATGAATCTTATTTTGAGTGGTTGATGTTTTCATTAGCGTCAGTTGTTGTTTTCAGGTGCGCTGAGTTCTTCACCTCCTTTTAGACTCAGATTTGCCAAGTTTTCAGGCATTGCTCTTGAAGATCTCAGAAAGGCCTTTCAAGTAAGGTAAATTCCACACCTTTTATTTACTGTGTGGCTTTAAAATTGAACATTAGCTAACAAATGTCGAATGTTGCTGTTTTACTGATTTTCTCATTTTTATGTGGTTATTTTTCAAAAATCCTGTCTAATGTGATCTATCTTTTCTGAAAAACAGATTGCAGATGGTGTGTGTATTTATCATGAACCGAATGAATTCCCAGAGCAGTGGTTTCACTCAGCGCAGGCGAATGGTTCTTGGGATCGTTGTTCTCCTACTTGTTGATGTGATATGGGTGGCATCCTCAGAACTTACTTCGGTATGTAAGTCTTGTCTAGGAATGATGTTGCATATAGTAATAATACTGTTTACCTGTAGTATCTTTAGTCATTACTCTCTCTCATGCTTACTTGAAGCAGTATTTTGAATATTGTGGAATTATTTATGTTTTCTTTGATATTGAATTAGTGTCAATTCAAGGTAAAACTAAAAGGATACTCTTTTTGTTGTTTCATACAGTTTGCTTGTATCTTTTAGGGAGAGTTATTTAGAAAGTGAGATATATGCACATTTTCTTAATATTTGAAGGTGTTTCTGTTTTTTTTTCTAAATTCAATTTCTTTCTCTATAAATACTGTTTTTTAGTGGAACAACCATCTAGGATACAAAAGCTATTTGTCATCATTTAGTAGAAAGTAAGAATGCTTTTGAACAAATGAGTGAAAGTGATCGGAGTTTTTGTGTACAGGTTACTATTATGCACAGGCATGGGTGCATGCACATTTATCTGTTTGCTGATTCAGACGTTACTGTGAAGTACAGTAATTGCCTTTAGTTAAATTTTATTTTGTCTTTATTGATGACCTATTAGTAGTAATGTATTTTGAGTTCCCAAGCTAGTTTTTCTTTCTACTCGTATAGTTACTTTATCGCAGAGGCTGGAAAGTCCAAGCTCAAGGTGCCAGTAGATATGGTGTCTCGTGTGGACTGGCTTCCTGGTTCTTAGATGGTAGTCTTCTTACTGTGTTCTCACAAGGCAGAAGGGGTGAAAGAGTTCTCTGGGGTCTCTTTTATTTGGCATTAATCTCGTTCATGAGGGTTCCACCTGGATGACCTATCGCCTCCCACAGGCCCCACCTCCAATACCATCACATTGGGGGGTTAGGATTTTAACCTATGAAATTTGGGGAGAGACAAACATTGTCTCTAACACACATATTCTGGATTTGGCTGATTGCTTCCTTAGGGTATCATTTAATGTACTCGTCTTTCCTTTATTTCCTGTAAAATGGTAGTTAGGTGTAAAGTCTGGATTTGCTTCTGGTTCAGTTTTTAGGAAAAAATACCTTGGTGGTACTGGGTACATCCTTTGACATCACTACATGAGGCATATGATGGCTGCAAATCTTACTTTGCATGATGCCAATTTGAGCACTATAAAGTTCCTTATCAACCTTTAGGTAATAGTTGAATATTCATCTGATGTTGCCCAGATAGAATATTTCATTAGGGGTTGTAAAATGGTGATTTTTCTAAGGGTCATTCCTTCTATATTTTTTAGCTGGAATTCTTTAAGGAGAACTTTTCCACAACCACTATTTGGTTATCCTGAAACATGGTTCATATAGGAAGGATTGGATAAAGCTTGATTTTTTTCATTTATTCATTTTAGAGTAATGTTGCCTGGCAACTTCCAGTAGTAACCATTGAGGATTTTTTGAGTATCATTATATATTCATGGATTTTTGTGTATTTGATATGTTTCAAACAATTGTAGTTATTCCTTTTGATGCTTAAACTGGTCTATCTGTGACCAGTGGGAGCTCCTTTAAATTGGCTCTAGTGTCCTTTTAATATGACTCCATTAATCTTTAACATCCTATTTGCTTTCTGGCCCAAGATGCCCAGGCTCATCTGGTACGTTTCCTTCCCCGTACTTGGATGTGGCCATTTGTTCAAGAACCCATGGTTTCTTTTAGTACAAAATGATGCAGATCACCATCTGGATTCTAGAGGTGCTCATCCCTCCTGGGTTGTTGTTTTTTCTAGGCCTTTCAGTGCATGTAACTAGGAAATTTTTTTTAGGGGAAAAAAAGTCATGAGTTCATACTGATATTTCCAATTTAAATGAAGATTACAGGTTTTTTTTATAACTTCCTAATAAAATTAAAACCATGCAATTTTGTTCATGTACCATTCTGTTTCATTGCCTTTCTTTATGCTATTTCCTTTGTTTGGGCTATTATTTAGCCCTTCAGACACAACTCAAGAATAGTTTCTCTTGGGAAACTTCCATAACCTTCAAAATAGTCTGTCTCTCTTTGGTACTCCGTGGTACCCTGTAGACCCTTATCATGGTACTCAGTGTATTATGCTGTGTATTCTTCACACATATATTTTATATATATATATTTATATATATATCCTTTCAGGAAAGCCTGTGTTTTTTTTTCCTTAGCCCCTAGCACAAGTACTGTTGCATAGTAGGTTTTCAGTGAATGTAGAACAGAACTTTTTTAGCTTGTTGCTTTGTTTGGGAATATTATCTTTTGTATGCAAGGCAAATTCAATATTGAGAAATGAATCTAAAATATTTTTATAATCCTTTTTGATCTTTCCAGTCCAAATGAACTTCTAGAGTTAAAAATCATGTAATGGCCTTATTTTATTGGAGATGAGTAATCAGGTTTAAGGTCATCTCATAGTATATATAACTTTTTCCTCTACAGTATGTTTTTACTCAGTACAACAAACCATTCTTCAGCACCTTTGCAAAAACATCTATGTTTGTTCTATACCTTTTGGGCTTTATTATTTGGAAGCCATGGAGACAACAGTGTACAAGAGGATTTCGAGGAAAGCATGCTACTTTTGTAAGTTTTAAATTTTAAGTATTTGTTGGAGAGGGGGTATATTTTTTCAGAGTTTAGAGATGTGTTAGTTTCTTGAAGGACAGCTAGATTTTAAGTTGTTCAGTTAAAGTGAAGATAGCATGATATTAAAAAAGCCTACTTTTGTCCAAAATTTTAAATTTATTCTTCTAATCACCTTGGTATCAGAATATCTTGTGAAAAATCAAAGGTCATAATCACTTTCTTTCCCTTACCTCGTGACATCCTCTGAGTTGTTAAAAGTTATTGAACTAGCTCAAATCAATTAATATGGAGAAGACGATGAAAGTAAGGAATAAGGGGTCTATCTGGAGTCTTTGGTCATTTGCAGACTGGATGAGAATCGTCTAATTAGTTGTAAAGTTGATTGTAGAAGCAAAATAATTCAAGGTTTTATATATTAAAATGAAAATAGCGTATTTCAGATGTTTGGCTAATCAAATTATATTCTTTTGTTGATGTAACATAACATGCTGATTCATAGTGTTGAAAGAAATGGCAGTTTATATAGTGATGTATCTTCCTTGTAGAAGTAGAAACTGAATTTTTGAGAATGAAGAGTATAAAAATGAATTTTTGAGAATGAAGGTTATAATCCTTTTTCTTTTTTATTCTTTCTCTCTTCCTTTTTTAAATTGTGGTAAAATATGCATAACATCAGATTTACCATTTTAACTGCTTTTTTCTTTTCCCGTCTTTTTTTATTGTAGTAAAATATGTATAACATAAAATTCACTATGTTGACCATTATTAAATGTATAGTTCACTCGCATTGAGTACATTCAGTTTGCTGTGCAGCCATCACCACCCTCCATCTCCAGAACTTTTTCATCTTTCCAAACAGAAACTCTGTACTCCCCTCCCCCCAGACCCTGATAACCACTGTTTTACTTTCTGTCTCTATTAATCCTTTTCTTTTATGTGTACTATTTTTTTTGTGGGCTAAAATAGCATTATTTCTTATCTTATGAGTACATTCTTGAGAAATGTACTCATTGGATTTTTGTCAGAGTCCTTTCAGTAACTGTTTTTGAGGTAATACCTAGAAATGTTCACTCACATGCACACAAAAATTTAACTTACTAAAAATATGAATATATATATTTTTTACTTTGCAAAAGTAATACATTATAGAAATGCATAGACACCATAGTGTTACGTGTAGGAATATGTTGTATGTGTATAAATACATGTATGTTGTTGAAAATTTAGAAAATACTGAGGAATAAAAAGAAGAAAATAATAAATTCTACTACTCAAGGAATAACTGCTGACAGTATTTTGGCATATATCCTGCCATTCTTTTTCATGTGTGTATTTTTATTTTATTTTTTACAGAAATGAAATTGTACTGTTATGTCCTGTTTTGTAACTTACTTTCTATACTTAGTATTATATCATGAACAACTTTCTATGTAATTTAGTATTACATGGAAACATTTTTAAATGTTAAGCATATTTTTTAATTGTCGTAGTGATAAATGTTCATTGTTGAAGACAAATTATAGTAACAAGAATAATAATAGTTTATCCATAATCTTACCATTCTAAGGCCACTATAAATATTTGCAACTATTTACAGCTATGTATTTATGTGTATATATTAAAAAATTATTTATAGCAGAAATAAGTTGAGTCTATATGTATCATTTTCTAACCTGATTTTATTCTTCACTTAACAATATATCATGAATGCTTTCCTAGGCTAATAAATAAACATTTGTTATCATATTTTGCTATTTTATTTCACTAATCCTTGATAGATTGTTTTCACTTTTTCTTTTGCTATAAGTAAATAGGAATATCTTTATACACATCTATAGTTATTTACTTAGGATAAATTCCTAAAAGCGTAATAAAACAGTAATGTCATTTTTAAAGCTTGTGCTTCCTATGCTAAATTATCATCTACAATAGGTATATCTAATCCATATCTCTATTAGCAATATATAAGATTGAACCCTTACCAAAACCCCAGTATTTGCCAATTTGATAGATGAACAATGGTATCTTGTTTAGTCTGCATGTTTGTGGTTACTTTTTCGTGTATTTGTTGCACACTAGAATTCTTTTGTCAGTTGTCTGTGTCTTGTTCATTTTTCTACATTGACTTTTTCTTATTGATTTATTAGGGTTCTTTAACAGCATGGGCTCTGGTGTTTGAATCTTGTTCTGTCGCTTGCTAATTGTGTGACCTTGGGCAAGTTATTTAACCTCTTCAGACTTGAAGCAGGGATAAAGATAGGGTAGCTGAGGATATGAATACAGGCATGCTTATACAGCACTAGCACAGTCATTCTTAAAGTGTGGTCCAGTCCCTGAAATCCATTTAAGGGTTCTTGAGGTTAATACTCTTATGATAATACTAAGATGTTATTTGTCTTTTTCACCAACCTCCTGCCCATCCTTTCCCTACTATTTTACCTACTAATCTGAAATGTTATAATAATATTATGAAAAGGGCCTAAGTTTTGGAGTGAGACTAATAACTTGAGGTTTAATCTTGGCTCTGTTACTTAGATGAAATCACTCAGCCTCAACTTCTTCATCAGTAAAATGAAGTTGTTAATATCTACTTTGCATAGTTGAATAGTTGGCGTTAGCTGCTATTATTGTTAATAATAGTTATACTTTTATAAGTCTACTCTAGATTTCTGGTTCTATTCCTTTGAGCTGTGACTGACACTAGTTTTACTTTATAATTAATTGAATTTTATGTCCTGTTATCTGTAGTTTGCAGATACTGAAGGTTACTTTGCTACTTGCACAACAGATACAACTATGAATAGTTCTTTGGTAAGTGCTTCTTTTCTCATCAGGAGTGGAGCGGGTGGGGTTGAGCCATGGTGGGAAGGACTGAAATAGCTCTGAGAGCACCACAGCTATGTTAGGTTATAGATATATCTCAGTACTGGGTGCTTTCCATGAGAATTGTAACATGCTCCTGTCTTTCCTTAGGGATAGCTGGGGCCTAGAAGTAAGTAATTCAGCTACCTCTGGTGGAAGAGGAAATTAGTTAAGGACTGGAAATAGTAAAGGACAGTCCTTTGTCCTTTGTTTCTTACCAGCTTTGTCAGTTCATGTTCATTATTATATTATTATCACTTAGAAACATATGTATTTGCTTGACACTGAGACTACATAAGCAGATTGTTCATTTATTCCACAAATTTTTAAGAGCACTTAATATGTGTTAAGTACTTATTCTAGGCCCCGGAAATATAGTTTATGTCCTAGTGTGTGAGAGTGTGTATTTGGGGAGGGGAAGAGAGAGAGAATAGCAAGCAAATAAGTAACATAGTCACTTATTTTAAGCATTTATGATCTAGTTGGAGAAATAGTATGTAAAAATCTATTCTTTTTAGACCATCATTAAAGCATCTCTTTAAATTGTACTGTTCCAAATGTGACATTCTATCTGAGAAAAATTTTAAATTTACTCTAAAATTTAAGACCAGTTTATGAAGCACTAGCTTGGTGACCTTATTGACTGTACAGTTTTTTGTTTATCTGGCTTTTAGAACTACAGTTGCATGCAGGGTAGGTTACCAGGTGCTGTGAAGAGTTTATGAAGCTTAGAGAAAATATAATTTCTTTTCTCTGGGATCTTAAGCATCAATAAGATTAATTCAGTTGCCTCTATCAGTGTAGAAGGCAGAGTTGAGATGGTAGCGTATTCTTCTAACTACTCTTCGACTAATTTTTGCTATTATTGTAAAATGGATATGTCAGATTGTTCTAAGCCAAATGCTATCATGAAAAGTTCAATGTAACGAGGAGACTATGTCTATTTCCAGATCCTATTGTCTCTTCATTTACTGAATATTTTTCATTGGCAGAGTTCTATACCAGGAGTTAAAGGAGAAATTAAAGAAATAAAAAACATTTTCTGTTAATCTAAGAAATAGCCCATTTGGAGAATTGTGCCTTAAACACAGATAATCTGAAGAACATTTGTAAAAACAGTGGAGGAATTTAGAACCACTTAAAAATGTAGATCTTTAGAGCATGGTTAGACAGACCTGGCTTTAATTCTTTTGTCTACCTGTTGATTATTTTATATCTCAGCTTCTAAAAAAGTCCCTTAAAAAGACCATTTTATGAATTGGTTGTAAGGACTAATGAGAAATGTGTGTTTAACTGCACTGGACTTGGTACCTGGTACATGGGAAGAACTGATAAGTGGTAGCTGTTTTTTTCTTACCTATTAGTCCTATAAAGGTTTTCAGGAATTTTTGGTTTTAGTTGGATCTTAAGTAATAAGAGGAAATAATTTGGCAGATATACATACATATCATATATGTGATCATCTGTTCAGTGTCTGCCTTCCCCTTTAGACTACATGGTCATTGAGGACAGAGACTTTGTCTTTTTTCATCTTATTTCCCCAGGCCCTAGAACAGCTCCTGACGTAGTAGGAGCTCAATACGTATTTGTTAAAAGAATGAATGGAAAACAATGGGAGGTAATCTGTTAGCTGAGGGACAGGTCTGTTTTTATGACATTTAAATGTTCAATATCATAATGTGCCAATGCTGTTCTGTTACATTTCTAGACTTTAAACTGATTCTTTTCTGTCAGTGTACCTGTGTGGATCATTTGAGTTTCCTTTTTAAGCCTTGAAAATGTATTTTGGGAAAATTATGCTGTGGAAACATGGTGGTAAACAGGCGGGTTTCAGGTGGTGTCTGTGTCTACATACCATCCACTTAAATTTTAGCCAATATACCAGCTATTATACTTGCTGTTTATATTTGTTTCTGTTTCTGTTACATTCCAGAGTGAACCTCTGTATGTTCCTGTGAAATTTCATGATCTTCCAAGTGAAAAACCAGAGAACACAAACATGGATGCTGAAAAAAGTAAGCAAAACTGAGAATTTTATAACTTAGAAATGGGTGGAAATTTTAGCTTCATGCAAATCACCCCAAAACTTAGTGATTTTGCAGGTTGACTGGGATCACCTGACTGTTCTTCTGTTCCACTTAGTGTTGGCTCAGCCTATAGTCTTCCAGAAATTTGACTGAAAGTTTTTATGAATTCAACCAGAAATAGTTTCCAAATACCAGGAATCTCTATGGATTCCCTATATATATATATTTTAAAATGAATAATATCTTCTTCAACCATGATAGCAAAGACCTTGATAGCGAATTATAGGAGTTTTGCTGGTTCTGTGAATTGAGTAAAGAATGCCAGCTTCACCATAGGGCACAGTATTTATTCATAATATCCTCTTGTAAGGAATGGACTGATAGAGGAGTGTTCTACATGCTTGACCAGGAAAGTAATTCTTATAAATTGAGTATCTATGTGGAAAAAATCCAAGTAAAGTTTTACTATAAATGCTAAAATAATAATCATACTATAATCCCGAACCAGGCAGTTGTGTATGTACACAATTGCAGAAACCTTGATTGAATATTGGTCTCATTTAAAAACCTTTAAAACATTTTTATAGATGTTTTAAAAAACATCTATAAAAACAGAAAAACAGAGAATGTTTTTCTGTTAACTCGTTGAATGAGCAGAGCTGCCCCAGGTAATAATATAATTCTAGTTTTCTTTGACTATAGATGGATTAAATAACATGCACTTATCAGTAAATTAAAACTTGTGACTTTTGTTGGATTCGAGGGGAAGCATTTAATAATTTTGTACTATACTTTTCCTTTTAAGCTCCCAAAAAGTCTCGTGTAAGGTTCAGTAATATCATGGAGATTCGACAGCTTCCTTCAAGCCATGCATCGGAGGCTAAGTTGTCTCGCATGTCATATCCTACTCTGAAAGAACAAGACTCCTTACTAAAAACTGTGGGGAAACTTACTGCAACTCAAGTAGCAAAAATTAGCTTTTTTTTTTGCTTTGTGGTAGGTCTTCTCTTTATTGTATGTTTGGAACTTGAATTTTAAGACAGTAAATACCAACAATATATTATTGAAGTGTAAGTCTATTAGGTTGCTTAATCATGAGTTTAAACTATGCTATCTGGTATCATTGGGGAATTAAGAGTATAAAAGTTAATAAATGTCATACCTCAAAGAATTTAGTAAATACTGTAACACTACAACTACTCATATATTCAGAATTTGGCGTTGCCCTATGGTCAGAATAATGAATAGAGTTATTTTACACTGTGATGTCTACAAGCACTAGTGAATATCAAGATAAGAATTTACTGTATGCATTGATTTCTTCAAATAAGTGCTTTTGCAGTTGTATATTGAATCCTGTAAATGTGGTCAAATATTTTAGCAAGTACTCATAGTAAACATTTCTGCAGAATTTCTAGTAATATTATTGATAGGTTCTCTATTATTTTAATATAGAAACTGAAAAATGTGCTTAAGATTTCACATGGAATAATCATATATCAAATAAATATTATTTTGGGCTAAGCTGAGATTAGAGACTTGTCTGAGTTAGTGAAAACTCTGAAGTTTCAAATTTAAAAAACAAATTTCAGTGTTCTTTTATATATATATCATTGGAAGTAGCCTAATCCAAAGTTGTTTAGTGAGCCTTTAAGATTTCAGTTTATACTGAGCGTTTTTAAACATTAGACAATGCAATGCTAATGTCAGTATTATTAGCTTGATTATAAGGTTTTTTTATTTTTTATTTTTTTATTTTTTTTTCAAGATCGGCCCTGAGCCAACATCTGCCAGTCCTCCTCTTTTTGCTGAGGAAGACTGGCCCTGGGCTAACATCCATGCCCATCTTCCTCCACTTTATATGGGACGCCGCCACAGCATGGCCCAACAAGCGATGCGTCAGTGCGCACCCGGGATCTGAACCAGCGAACCCCGGGCTGCCACAGCGGAGTGCGTGCACTCAACCGCTTGAGCCACTGGGCCGGCCCCAAGGTTTTTTAATTCACAATTTTGCCTCTCATACTTTATTGCATAGCCCATTTTTCTCCATCCTCTGTCTGAAAAATCTCTATTTTAGTGATACTTTGATTAATATATTCAGCAGTGCAAATCAAAAAATCTTTGGGATTTGTAATATGATAATTACATATGTGCTAAAATTAATTTAAAGGTTCATATATTTGGATTATGCTATTAGTTGTGATTTCTGTTTGCTTGTTTTAAATGAGTGGAAGACAAGACTAAGATTTATGAATTATATATTACCTAATTTTCAAAGGATACTTGAGGTGAAGTATAATAAAAGGATCTGTATAGTATTATAAGTTTTTAAAAAAAGGGAAAAGATAAAAGCCAAATTAAACAGGTAATGTGGGTGTGTGGGAGGGAAGCTGGCTGTGGAGTCATATAATTATATCAGGAACTTCTATTTAAAGGAAGAAAGCTACTTCAATTGACACACAATTCATCTCTCAGCAAATTAGCAGGAAGGCAAAAAGGAAAACCTCCTGAGTTACACAGTTTATTGTTTATTAAAAGGAAATATCTCTCTTCATTGGATAAAGCAAACTTTTTCCTAACTCAAAACTCTGAGAGAATGTATACCTAGGTTCTTATGTAATATGGCACTACTCTATAGCACATTTACAAATAGATATGTGCAGATAATAGCCTTTTAAAAAATGGTGGTGCAACCATTTTTGTTGTTGCACAAAAATTGTTGTGCAACCATCACCACCATCCATCAACAGAACTTTTTTCACCTTGCAAAACTGAAACTCTGTACCCATTAAATGATAACTCCCCTTTCCCACTTCCCCCAGCCCCTGACAGCCACCCTTCTACTTTCTGTCTCTATGAATTTGACTACTCTAAGTGCCTCAGATGAGTGGAATCATAATGTTTTTCCTTTTGTGACTGGCTTATTTCACTTAGCCTAATGTCTTCAAGGTTCATCTTTGTAGCATGTGTTAGAATTTGCTGCTTTTTTAAGGGTGAGTACTGTTCCATTGTATAGATATATACCACATTTTATTCATCCATTCATCCATTCATGGACACTTGGGTTACCTCTACCTCTAATAGTCTTTTTTTTTAAAAAATTAATCTTAAGTTACAAGAGCAGAGAGCTATGTTAGTTTTTAGTAAAGGCATTTCTATAGAAAGCCAGAGTAATATAGTCTAGGTATATAGCTTTTTGGAAACTTAATGGAGTGATAAGCTTCAATAAGGTCTAGAGCAGTGCTGTTCAGTAGAAATACATTGTGAGCCTCAAATTCAGATCGAATATGTATTTTTAAATTTTCTAATAGCCACGTTAAAAAAAAGAAATAAGTGAAGTTAATTTTAATACCATATTTTTTTTCAACCCACTATATGTAAAATATTACGTTATCAATATAAAAATTATTGATAAGATAGTTTTTTTTTTTTTTCTGTGAGGAAGATCAGCCCTGTGCTAACATCTGCCAATCCTCCTCTTTTTTTTTTTCGCTGAGGAAGACTGGCCCTGGGCTAACATCCGTGCCCATCTTCCTCCACTTTATATGGGACGCCGCCGCAGCATGGCTTGACAAGCGGTGCGTCGTTGCGCGCCCAGGATCCGAACTGGTGAACCCCAGGCCGCCGCAGCGGAGTGCATGCACTTAACAGCTTGTGCCACCGGGCCGGCCCCGATAAGATAGTTTACATTCTTTTGTTGTACTAAAATCTTCTAACATTTTAGTTTCATTTCAGTTTCTATTTCTGTTTCATTTCAGTTTCAGTTTTTATTTCAATTTCAGTTGTTAAACATTTTAATTCAGACTAGCCATGTTTGAGTTGCTCAGTAGCCACCTGTGGCTGGTGGCTAATACACTGGACAGTGCAGGTCAAAAGGAGTTAATGATTACCGCATTTGGTAGTCCTCCTTGAATATCTTTTGTCTCTTTAGGGCTTATGATGTTTTAATTTTTTTCTGTAAAATATTTTTAGGTTATACAGGCTTTACCAAAAATACCTTTTATGATAATTTTAAAATGAATTACCACCCATGAAATATTATATAAATTATTTGCGATAGATTATTAGTAAGTGGTTGTCCTCAACTCTGGAGTAATAAAAGGAAACATTGTAAGGATAATTTTTATTGGAGGGTAATTGAGATAGGTCTTCTTTTGTGATGAAGGTGGCTTAGGTTTGAGAGCCAGAGAATGGGGAGAGGTGGAGAATAGGGAGATCTTTATGGAAAGAGTTCATAGCTAATGATGAATTCTTATGATCTTTGAATGGCTGCCATTTAAGTGATCTATTTTTATTTCTTTATCTTGCATTAGCAGAGACCAGTGAGATTGTTTGGAAAATGAGCACAGTATTTAGGTATTAAAGTGGTAAGGAAAGTGTGTCAAGAAAGCTAATTATCACCCTGTAAGCATTGTCTGTTCTTGCAGAAATTCTCCAAAAGATAATTAAGGGCAGAATCTTCTGCCTCTTTTCTCGCACTTCAACTACACGCAGATTGTGGCTTCCATTGTCCTATGAGTTTGATATTGCCCATCTTACCAACTGCTACTTCATTTGTTTAGAAAGTCAAGTGAAATTATCTAGGAAGTCAGAGGACTACAGATGGAATCAGAATCACTTTGCTGTAGTTTCACTCTGGCTTTAGCCTTGAGTACAGTGTAGACTGAAGGGAGACTACTAGTCTCTCAGCTGTCTGCTACCTTCTAGCAGTGCTCTGAGATCATGTGTCTATGCTGCTTCTTTGAAATGTCAATAGTAATAATTATACTACTCACTTAACTACAAGTCCTGAGAAAGATCAAAAGATGTTCCTCTCTTAATAGAGACAAGTCATTCTTTAGTGGAATACGATTATCCAGTCAATCTGTTTAAGTAAGAGATGCCAAAAACAGTTAGACAAGCGATTTATTTACTTTGACCCAGCGATCTGCTTCTTAGTATGTATGTTAGTGACACTCACGCACATATGCACCAGGAGGAATGTACTAGAATGTTTGTAGTAGCATTGTTTGAAGTAGTCAAAAAGTGTCCATCAACAGAAAAATGGATGAGTTGTGGTAACATGCATTAGAATATTTGATAGCAGTGAAAATAAATGAACTTTGGACACACACACATGCACACACACACACTAGGCTTCATCAGAAAGAGCTCTTATTTCTTATTCCTTAAATCAGTGTAGGCACAGGTTGAGAATGTAAGGATATCCTAGCCTAGATGAGGAAAAGAGAAGAGAGAAGAAAAAAAAATCCTCATAGCTAGAAAACTTCCTTTAATTATATCCAGAGTTACCAGAACCCTTTGTATAATGTCTCCAATCTGAAAATCAGAGAAACAATCACAATTAGCTAGTAAATTCACAATTTTCATTGGACATTTTTAAATTTCCAAAGTGAATATAGTCTTTTATCTGTTAGTCTCCCCACTAGCTACTTTCATCCATCCCCATAGGTGTCGTCTTGTTCAATAGATTTCTCATTATGCTGTATTCACCTGTACGTATTTTTTTTTTTTAAAGATTTTATTTATTTATTTTTTTCCCCCCAAAGCCCCAGTAGATAGTTGTATGTCACAGCTGCACATCCTTCTAGTTGCTGTATGTGGGACGCGGCCTCAGCATAGCCGGAGAAGTGGTGTGTCGGTGCGCGCCCGGGATCCGAACCCGGGCCGCCAGCAGCGGAGCGCGAGCACTTAACCGCTAAGCCACGGGGCCGGCCCTCACCTGTACATATTTTAATGTTTGAGAATTTCCCCAGATTTAAATTTGATTTAGATAAACTTAATAGAGTATTTGCAATACTTAGATGAAGCAAGTTTTAAAGTTGATTTGATATTCAATTTTAGCCTCATTTTTTAAAAAACCTGAATGCTAATTTTTAACCAACTATTGCTAATTTCTTAAGGGAAATTGGATAGAAAAGATCTTAGGTCTGATTATAAATGTCCTCTTTGGGGCCTTTGATTTTTTAATACAAAGCAGCTTTTAAAACCTCTTATGGGGGGCGGCCCAGTGCTGTAGCAGTTAAGTTCGCATGTGCCGCTTCGGTGGCCCAGGGTTCACTGGTTTGGATCCTGGGTGAGGATCTACCTGCAGCTCATCAAGCCATGCTGAGGCGGCATCCCATATAGAAGAGCTACAACTCTACAACTATGATACGCAACTGTGTACTGGGGCTTTGGGGAGAAAAAAGAAAAAAAGAGGAAGATCGGCAATAGATGTTAGCGTAGGGTCAATCTTCCTCAAAAAAAAAAAACCTCTTATGATGAAATGTTTAGGGGGAGAAAAAAGGAGAGGACTGTAAATTGTAATAACAAATATAAACATGTCATTCATTAGGTTTCACTTTGTTTTCTTTTTTTTAGTGGTTTTTGGCAAATTTCTCATATCAAGAAGCACTTGCGGACACACAAGTTGCTATAGTTAATATTTTGTCCTCAACTTCTGGTAAGAAATTTGTCTTTGAAATCCACATTGTAAATGGAGACTTATTTCTCAGATAGATAGATATATATGCACACATTTTTATCTTGTTATAGATTATTACATTTGTTCTAATGTACATTAGTGTATTATAACTACTTAATCTTTATAGTTTCCTGCCTTGCCTTGTGCTATTTATATTCCTTCAAATACTTTATAGTATTTTTAAGACAGTGATATGTTAAAGTTTTATAGGCTGGCTCTTTGTATTGTAGTTGTCCTTCCTTTCACATATTCTTGCTAAAGATTTTTTCTAGACCCTTTGGCTAAATGTAATTGCTTATTTCAGAACTATAATTTGCCCTATGAAAGGTATTTTATTTTTAAAATTGAATCACCTTCCAAATCTGGAAGATAAAAAAAGTATTTTTGAAGTTGTAAAAATAACTTCAGTACACAGGCTTGATTATGATGAAGTCAGAATGCTAACTCTGAATGTTTAGTTTAACCCTCTGATTCATTTAAAATAAATAGAACTATACTTGATCTGTATTGTTGAGATAAACATGATTTAGTTTAGAGGCTGTTTTTTGGATGACCTTTGAACATTTCATCCTAGGTATCTGCAGTCTTATTCTTAGTTATTTAAAAATGACAAAAATTAGTTTAAAAGTTAGGTGTATAATTTACTTATTTAAACAATCAAGTTGGTAGTAAATCATTTTGACAATATTTAAGCTAATATATCTTTTTTCATTCTTTTCTCTCCAAAGGACTTTTTACCTTAATCCTTGCTGCGTTGTTTCCAAGTAACAGTGGAGATAGATTTACTCTTTCTAAACTATTAGCTGTAATTTTAAGGTAAGAATATAGTATATTAGCTAGTTTGCTTAAAAATACAATGTTTAAAAAAGTTCTGGTAGTAATAGAGGATAGTTTATATTCTAGTAAACTGTATAGGCAAAGAAAGATGAGGGTTAAAAAAAGTTTTAAATGGGCATTATGCTATTCAGCCCTGTGTCACATCCTTGACTGGTTTTCCAAACCTTCCTGGGGAGGATAACTGGAGAGAAGGACCCCAAGGCAGCTTTGGTTCCTGTTCTTGTGACAACAGACTTACTAAGTGTTGTACTAATGTTCACATTTAACTTAATGTGGCCACTTAATCCTTATAGCCCTCCAAGTTTCTATTTCCTTTTCCTAAAACAAGTTCCCTTTTGGTTTTGCTTTTTATTTCTCTCACTTCTAGAAATCTAACATGCAGTCTTCTCTGATTCTTAGCCTCAGTCTTTCAGTTATTTTCAGTATAATTCATTTGGTAATTTTGTATTATTGTGTAACATCAGTATTGTTGATGAGTATTTTTAAATCTTTTATTTTTATTTTAGCTTTGTGTGTGTTTGTCTTGTTTTCTTTATGAGATTTTAAACCCTCGAAGGCCAAAGCCTTGTTTTATACTTTGTGTCACCAAAGTCATCGCATAGGGCTGAGCTCACAGAGAATACTCAAAAAGATGTGTTGGTTTGATAAAGCTGTTGTTTTTGTGAGAGAAAATCAGAAATCAGAGAAGGTAGCAGAATGATTTAATAGAGAGATTAACATTTCTTAGCTATCAGAGCTGGGTTTGAATCAGAGCTCTGCTCTTTGTCCCTGGCAGTTCCCTTAAACTCTCAGAGGATTTCATAGGTGGGGAAATAATGATAGTATCATCTACTTTGCAGGCTTGTTTTAAAGTTTGGAGAGAATATATATAAAAAGTGATTATCCTAGAGACTGGTACTTGGCAATAATATAACTGGTAGCTCTTATTATTATGTGTTTTTCTCTTTTAGATATAAGGGTTAATTACCCATGGTACTTTCCATGGGTAGTGGTTGACCCTACTAATTTACCATTTAGACTTTTGCCACTAGAAATTTATTCTTTTGCATGATTGGCTCATGTTTTAGCCAAACATATTTTTGTATTAGGGAAATACAATATATTTATATTGGAGAAGTAAATGAGGTTTTATTCAACTTTATTCAAAATTCGTGCAAATTTCTAACTTTTCTTTGCACTCTCTTAATAAAGAAAGGTTTGAAAAAGAAGGAAATGGATTTAAAATGTTGAACTTAAGAGTATTTCGACAAGATCCATTGCTCTTTCTCATTAAAGTAGATGTAGAACAGGGGTCAGCAGACTACGGTGAGCTGGTGAGCTGGCTTCTTGTTTTGTAAATACAGTTTTATTGGAACACAGCCACTCTCATTTGTTTGCAGATTGTCTATGGCTGCGTTAAGCTTACAATGGAAGAGTTTGCTTGCAACAGAGACCATATGGCCCGCAAGCCTAAAATATTTACTCTTTGTCCCTTTAAAAAAAAGTTTGCTTGACCTGTGGTCTAGAAAAATCATTATTCAGAATTTTTTTGTATATTTGTTATATGTTCTTAAGAGTACTGTATTAAACATTATTTAATACTTTGTTTTGAAATGCCTTATACAATGAGATTCAGTTTCTGAGGTTATAAAAAGAATTTGACATAGTAACAATCCTGAAGGAAATCTTCTGATAAGCTAAAATGTCTCATTCCATCAGTTGAGAGACAGAAAAGAGGGTGACCTCAAGCTAAACTACCTGGAATCCAGTCCCCCTGCCATCATTACTAGTTTTGAGATTTTGGGCAAGTTTCTTGCCTCTTTGTGTCATAGTTTCCTCATCTGTAAATTGAGAATCATAGTAGGATTTGTCTGAAAGGATTGTTTAGAGAATCAAATGAATTAAAACTTCTAAAGTGCTTGAAACAATGTCTGATGCACAATAGGTGCTCAATATATTTAGCCATTATTATTATTATCATCATCATCATCATCATCATCGTCTAAATGAAATTAAAACCTCTGGTTTCTAGCGTGTTGTGGGTGCTCAATAAATAATAGCTGAATCTGAATTTGAGCAATGGTTATTTAACGGTGATGATTTAATTGAAAGATAGGAGTATTTGACTTGTGATGGTATAATTCCATAAGGGAAAAAATTTCTTTTTTGTATTCCTCTCCCACTGCCACCTGTGTTTTCTAATCAGTAGGTGAAAGAATTAGACTGATTTTTTAAAAAATTAGCAATATTTCATCTGCTTGAAAAATATATACAGTTTACAAGATGCATAGAAATAGAAAGACAATATAAGCTCCATGAGGACAGGAGTCACATCTGTCTTGTTGACTGCTGTACCCCAGTGCTTGGCTCAGTAAATAACAATTGAATGAATGAATGACCTCTGTTTTCTCAACATTGTTAATTGTCTTATTTTATGCATTAAAATAATGATTTTTAATTATTTAAATATTTAAGGATAGTTTTACTGTTAATTGAAGGTTTACCAGTAAGCAAGAATTAGTGCCATTGCTAGGTTTTTATGGGTTTAATATATGTATATCTCCAAAAGAAAGATTGGAAGAGAGATGACAAGTTGGTTAATTCTTCCCTAATTGAAAGGCAGGAGATAGCATAGCCAGTAAGAGCACTGGACTCTGGAAGCAGACTGCTTGCGTTTCAATCCCAGCTGTGTGATTTTGGTCAAGTTACTTCATCTCTTTGTGCATTAGTTTTCTCATGTGTAAAAGGGGAATGGTAATAATAATAATAATAATACCTTTCTTATAATATTGTACATTTTGTGAGGATTCAACGAACTAATACAAGTATAGCACTCATACTATCCTGATAATATTGTCAGATATTATTAATTAAATCCCAAAATTTTTTGCCAGTCTTACCCAAATTTGAGATTAATCTTGATCATTTGTAAATAATTTTTATCTTTATCATTAGCCCTTTTAGGGAATTTATTATTTTGCTTATCAGTAATGACTTATTCTCACAGCATTGGAGGTGTTGTGCTGGTAAACCTGTCAGGGTCTGAAAAATCTTCTGGAAGAGATACAATAGGTAAGTGAGAACCTGACACTGTATTCTTTCTGTTAGAGTATACAAGAAAGTTTTGTGCATATCATGATGTCTGTGTGCGTGTGTGTGTGCGCGCGTGTGCACACTCAGAAGGTGGGCACTAGCAGGGCCTTTTTTTTTTTTTTTTTAACTTTTCCTTTGGAAATAATGTAAAAAAAATGCAGAAATAGTTCACAGAATTCTCATATAGCCCTCACCCAGATTCTCTGTTAACTACGTATATAACTACAGTACAGTTAAAAAATCAGGAATTAACATTGATTACAATAATATTAATCGGTATATCCTTTTCAAATTTCACCATTTTTTCCACTAATGTTCTTTTTCTGGTCCAGGATCAGTTGTTGGATTTAGTTGTCATGTCTCCTTAGTTTCCTTTAATCTGGAGCTGTGCCTCTGTCTCTTTTTGTCTTTTATAACCTTAACACTTTTACAACAGGATACTGTCCAGTTATTTTGTAGATTGTTCCTCAGTTTGGGTTTGTCTGATACTTCCTTTTGGTTAAATTTATCTTGTGCATTTTTGGTAAGAATACCATGGAAGTGATACTATGTCCTGATCAGTATATCATATCAGAAGGCACATGGTGTTGATTTTAAGGTGATATCTGCCAGGTTGCTCCAGTGTAAAGTTACTAATTTTTCCCTTTGAAAGTAATAAGCATCTTATCAGGAGATACTTTGAGACTGTACAGATATCCTGTTTCTATCATACAGTCGTGCGCCACATAACAACGTTTTGGTCAACGACAGACCACATATAGGACAGTGGTCCCATAAGATTAGTACCATATAGCCTAGTGTGTGGTAGGCTATACCGTCTAGATTTGTGTAAGCATACTTAACGATGTTTGCACAATGACGAAATCGCCTAGTGACCCGTTTCTCAGAACGTATCCGGTCGTAAACACGCATGACTCCACTTGCACCCACTAATCTTGTCATTCACTTGTAATTCTTGCCTGAAACAGTTACTGTTATGGTGAACACTTAGTTTTTGATCCAGTCTTTAGATTTAACAAAAACAAAGGTAATCAGAACTTAGCTTAATGGCATCCCTCTGGGTACTTTCTTTAGATATTTGAAGTTGATTGAATAGAGCAATGCTTTCTGAACTATTCCTGGTTACTGCCCAGTGCGCTGTGCCTTGAACTACCTCACCTCTTTCTCACCCAGAGCATCTTTGTCTGTGTAAAACAATGCATGTATTTGTTGTGTGTGTGAGAGATTTTGTTGACGGGCTTTCACTTTGCTTTTAAAAAAGGTTTTAAAATAATTTAAAAAATAGATTTAATAAATCATTAGACTTTTGGATAATTGATTAAAGTATTGAATGTGGTGACTTAGCAGACAGCACATTATTTAGCTGTTTTTAAAGGCTTACTTAAATGTTTTTGAGACTGAGTTAATATATTAAAGAGAATCGGTACTTATTATGCATGTTCTATGAGCCCTGCATTGTGTTAAATATTTTGGAACATTAAAAAGTATAAATTATGTGTTTGCAGTTTTCAAAGAGTTCTTGATTTTAATCAGTATATGAGATTTACAAAATAAAGCCACTAAAGAATAAAATAATACCATATTTAACTATAGTAAGTATTAAATTGTCTAAAATAGAAGACAAGTAGGATGGAAATTCAGTGCAGTAGAAAGAGGACGCTTTGTAGCAGAGGTAGGACTTTCATACGGCCTTGAAGATGGTAATGGAATATATATTAAAAATGATACATGGCAGTGGGGAGAACAATATAAGCAACAGCTTAGAGAGGGAAAGAAGCATTGTTAAGTTGGGCTGTGTCAGGTGTCAAAATTGTTTAGGGGAAAATAGGAAGTATACATTTCAAAATTAGCAAAGTGTTAATTATATGAGTTTTAGTATTATATTGCGTATAAGTGTTTGGTTAGATCATTGAGTGAATGTTTTGCATTTTTTTGTTTACACTTTAAACTCCTTCCTATACTCCTGGAGGACATGGATGGGGGTGGGATATACTTTATCTTTTCATATTTGTATTCTCATTTCTTGAAATAGGAGCTAGCACATTGTTAGATTTTAAGTAAATGTGCGTTGAATGAGTTAATGAACAAATGCTTTAAATCATTATCTTGGTTTTTACAGGTTCCATTTGGTCTCTTGTTGGAGCCATGCTCTATGCTGTCTATATTGTTATGATTAAGAGAAAAGTAGACAGAGAAGATAAGTTGGATATTCCAATGTTCTTTGGTAAGCATATGTTTAACTTGTGAGGCTATTTACTCTGAATGATTAACTTAGGGTTTTGTTTTTTGGAGCGAATACGGAAACCTTTTCCTCTCACCCCTCCATATGATTCTTTAAAACCATTAAATTTTAAAGATTATGAAGTCCAATCTCAATGTATTTCTCTTACCTTGTCTCGCATAGCTGTGTACATATGAGGGAACGCCCATTCCCTCAATGTGAGATAAAGAAATTCCTCCTAACACCTTTTTTGTATTACTGTCTTAAGATCAGATATTTTCCTCATTGAAGTGACAGATTTTGCTATTATAAGTATGTGAGAGTATACCTGTTGTATTATACATATTGCCATTTTTGAATTGTTGGAAGCGTAGGATTGGGGAAACTGCCCCAAAATAATATGCATAATACTATTCCAGTCTATGTACTTATTTTCAGTAAAAATTGTGGGCCATTTAAAGCTTTTCATTTACAGTTTGTCTTTAAGACTCAGATTCTTTTATGACATAGATTTTCACATTACCCAATTATAGTTTCTGGCATCAGTTCTTAATCTTGGTAATAAAATAGCTAATATGATTTATAAACTCTTTTGCCTAAAAGCAGCTCAGTAAAGAACCTGTGATATCTGTAGGATTGCAAAAGAAGAGCACATTGACAAGATATCTTCCAAAAGATATCTGGATATCAATAGATAAAGAAGCCTGGTAATGAGAGTTCAAAGTACAGCTTATAGGGCCACTCAGGAGACTTGGGATCTAGCTGTTATAACTTCATTTATCTCATACTCATCTGAAAAATGAGGTGATTGGACTAGATGAGTAGCTTCCAAAATGGTTTACAGAGGATCCTGGGAAGGTAGGGAGGAGATGGTGTTGCATGCGTGGGTCTGGTTCTTGGACTCCTTTGCTGCTTCAGCTGGAACATCTCTGCTTTGTTAGGCTTTTTGCATTATAATTTGTAGAAAAGATTTTTCTGCTAAAAATAGTTGGAATATCTGCACCTAAAGATTAATAAAAATAAAACTTTTGACAAGACACCAGACTGGGTGATCACTCAAGTCCCTTTTAGGTATAGAATTCAATAAATACACCTTAAGTATGAAGATAATTTTAATGATGTCTTATTTTAGAGTCATAGAACATTCCATCTGGAATGGAATGAAATGTTAATATTTTTTGAGTGTTCTTTTTTAAGATTGGCAACTTTCAAGAAAAGTTGCTTAATTTACTCTTATTGGTGAGAGTACACATAGACATGTAGCTTGATTGTTCTTCATATGTCATGTGATAGGTAAAGCACTGTTGATTTGACGTGGGTTAAGGATAGACAGGATTGGAGAGGAAGAAGTTTGGATTGGGATGTGGAGGGTTTTCTGGGCATGGGGATGTGAGCAAAGCACAGCAGGGAACAGCGAATAGATCTGTGTGATTGCACTGGAGTGTTCACTTTAGGGAAGAACAGGAATGGATGTGGACCACATTCTGGAAGGTCTGGAGAATAGGTGAAGCGATTTGGACCTTTGTCTCTAGGTCCAAAGGTTGTTAATTTATGTGGGATTTTATAGACATGATAGTTCAGGGACCAGAAAATAGATTTGATTCTTGATAATGCCAAATTTTGGTGTTTAATTAGAATACCTTTTTAATGGGATGCAAGCCTTTTAGGTCATGAGTTCTTCCTGTGTGTGTGTCATTTTGTTTGTTTTTGTTTTAATCATTATATGTCTTAAGTTGGATTTCCTAGAAGCAGGGTGTGAGACAGGGATTTGGTGCGGGAGACTTATTGAGGAAGTGCTCTGCAGGAAAGACCGGCGAGGAAGTGAGAGAAGCAGGATACAGAAGGGGAAAGAACCACGTGGTCTCAGTAGAGGTTTGGCCCAATTCCTGGCAGGGGTGGGGGCAAGGGGCAGAGGGGGAGCAAGAGTGGGTAATATGTCTAGGCCCTCCTCAGAGTTGTCCTGGCCTTGAGCCATGAGGGCCAACCTTGTGAGTCTCCCATCAGTCAGTTGTTGGGGGGCGGGGAGGAGTGGGAACTTCCTGGGAAAGGCAGACTTGTTTGCTCTCCAGGACGGTCTTCAGAGAAGGCAATGGTTGTGAATCTTTAGCAGCAGATAGAGAGTGGGTGCTCCAGCCCTGTTAAGAAGATTTAACTAGGCATCGTGAATACTAGTTTATTATTTAGCAGCAAATGTAAAATATAAATCTGCTGTAATTTAACTTTCTTTTAAGAAAGCTCTATAGTTACCTCATGGATCTCATAATGGATCTGTGATGTTTAACTATATAGAAAGTGCAATAAAAATTACCACAAACTTGTAGTATTTTTTTGTTTATAATCTTCACATTTCCAGGTATATAGCCATATATAAACTTACATTCCTATGATAATAGCTAGCCTTTATTAACTGTTTACTGTGTGCCATGTACTGAGCTATAGTTTATGTATTTCGTCTAATCTTCCCAGTAGCCTAATTAAATATTATTTTACACTTATAGATTGGAAAACTGAGGCCTAAAAGAGGTTCTTGCTTCTGCATCTGCACCTTATACTACTAGTGAATGGTAGAGCTGGGATTGGAACCCAGGGCGGTCAGACTGCAGAGCATGCACTTTTAACCACTAAACGTTATAGCCTTCCTTTTCAAGTAGTCTGTGCTTAGTTCATACGTTGAATCGCTATTTGTGTATGTATGTTGTCTCACCAACTAGTGTATGAGCTCGGCAAAGGCAGGAACCAAGAATTTTATCTTGGCACCTTTTGACATTCCTAGCATAGCACAGGTGCTTTAAGTATATGAGTTGAATCAGAAACAAACCATCCAGTTCCTCATAATTAATTTAGGCTGAATACTCATATACACACACCCTAGTTATTTCTTTAAGTTCTAGGACACTGTATTATTAGCTAAGGTTAACAACCCTTCTTTTGGAATTGTTTTAAGTGGTTTATTCGGCAGTAGTTGCTCCCTGCAGCGTGGATAGTTGAACCTTGAAGACTCAGTGATCACCAGTTGCTTGATAGAGTTTTTCTGGTGTTGAGCTATCCACAGGACTGACTTAACAAAGAAACAGAAGTTCCAGTCGAGGAAACCTGTTGGAGCCCTTTGTGCAAAATCTAATGTTTTTTCATTATAGAGTTATAAGTTTGGAAAATTTAAATAAATCACAATTACTAACTTTTGTCTTTTTTATACATATTTAGGTTTTGTAGGTCTGTTTAATCTACTGCTCTTATGGCCAGGTTTCTTTTTACTTCATTATACTGGATTTGAGGACTTTGAGTTTCCCAATAAAGTAGTATTAATGTGCATTATCGTTAACGGCCTTATTGGAACAGTTCTGTCAGAGTTCCTGTGGTTGTGGTATGTACTGTTTATTACCCTATGATTTATTAGTTATCAGTTTATTGACTTTTGGATAAGATAAGCATTTATATTTCTTCTGTCTTCTGATGGCCCCTCCTCTGCACCTTCCCACCCCACACCACATTTACAATTTAATACAGTAACTCTGTTAGAGCAGGAACTTTGTTTTTATTGTTTAACTTCTGTGTACCCATTGCATAGTGTAGTGCCTTGCACACAGAAGGAGCTCAGTAAATATTTGTTGAATGAATATGAATGACCTAAATGTATAAAAGTGTTTTAGAAAGTAGAGTGTTAACCAAATGAAAGGTGTCATTATCTAACGGACATCCAAACTTACAAGATTTGTATATACCAAGTATGAATGACATGAGTTCTAAGTGAGAATCTAGGGGACTTTGCTTATTTAAGGGACTTTGGAATGTCTGGTTATTCATAGGCTTTTTTATTTTGTTTATTCTCAGGATTTTTCATGTGGGTGAGCCAGATATGTAAACCCTAAACTCTGATTTAATTTGAGATGTTAGATACTTTGATATCTTATAAAATCAAATATAATGATATGTGATAATAATCCTGAAATAATTTGAAGACAATGTCATGTGTAGAGTTTAAGAAACCTTTCAAATATAGAGCTTGATACTTAGTCCAGTTTCCTTCTAATAGGAACTTAAAAAGAAAGAACAAATTGTACTTAAATCCTAAATGAATTTTATTATATGCCAATTAAGACTGACTAGTTTTCCCTTGCAAAAGATTGCAACAAAATGGCCTTTTCCATGAAGTCTTCCTTGATGCTCTGCCTACACTTCTGCCCCTCCCCAATTAAGGAAATACTCTATTTTCTTCATATCCCCTGCACTCACTTCCCTTCATGTAGTACTTAAAGATACTTTATATTGTAGTAATTTATGTACTTACTGTTGATCTAAAACTCTTTGGTATCAGAATCGGTTTACCTATTCATTTTTCTATGTTTCATTATGTGCCTTTTTGGTGCTAAATTTTTTTAACCAAAAAGAGTTACATATTTTATTTTATATATTAATATATATCATATGTCCTCTTGTTCTCTTGTCCTATCACCTCTATTGTTCTGTCCTTTCTCTTGCCTGTCTCTGCTCTTGTTCTGGTCAGGTAGAACTACTTACTGGTAGTGTTTTGATTGAACTTAGTTGAACCGTAAGGAATTGTTGATCTTCAACCATTTTTCACTGCAGTTTCATATGATTCACCCCAATGAACCATATGCTTTAAATAATTATATATTCATTGTATTTTAATACAAGTTCATATTCTCTAGCTTTCTAAGTTTAGTTTAAATTAGAAAATTTCAAAGCAAGGAGTTTTTACATATTTGAAAGAAATAACTAAATTATTCTCTGGAATGTAGACCAGAGAAGGGTTTAGTATGGTTCTTATTACATTGAGACTCATAGTAAACATGGATTGTGCCACCTACAAATATTAAAATGCTCATTCTTTATTGAGAGCTTTATTTATTTATTTTACTTTTTTTTATTGATGTCATAATAGTTTATAACATTGTGAGATTCCAGTTGAACATTATTATTTGTCAGTCACCATATAAATGTGCCCCTTCACCCCTTGTGCCCACCCCAACTCCCTTCCCCCTGGTAACCACTAAACTGTTCTCTCTGTCCGTGTGTTAGTTTATCTTCCACATATGGGAGAGGTCATACAGTGTTTGTCTTTCTCTGTCTGGCTTATTTCACTTAACATAATACCCTCCATGTCCATCCATGTTGTTGCAAATGGGATGATTTTGTCTTTTTTTATGGCTGAGTAGTATTCCATTGCATATATACACCACATCTTCTTTATCCGGTCATCTGTTGATGGGCACTTGGGTTGCTTCCACGTCTTGGCTGTAGTGAGTAATGCTGCAATGAACATAGGGGTGCATAAGCCTCTTTGGATTGTTGATTTCAAGTTCTTTGGATAAATACCCAGAAGTGGGATAGCTGGATCATAAGGTAGTTCTATTTTTAATTTTTTGAGGTATCTCCATACTATTTTCCATAGAGGCTGCACCAGTTTGCATTTCCACCAGCGATGAATAAGGGTTCCCTTTTCTCCACATCCTGAGAGCTTTATTTTGAATAAACGTATGTAATAG
Source organism: Ceratotherium simum simum (assembly GCF_057802395.1). Lineage (NCBI taxonomy): Eukaryota > Metazoa > Chordata > Mammalia > Perissodactyla > Rhinocerotidae > Ceratotherium > Ceratotherium simum. The sequence goes on from NC_141908.1 coordinate 16,287,307, forward strand.
AGTTTCATTATGTGCAGCAGAATTCAATGTAGGCTTTGGAGATGATCAAATATGAGTTGTGACATATAATCTCTCTATTTTTGAGTTTGCTCCCAAGGAAAATTTCACATTTAAATAAATAACGTTTTGGAATATTTCGTTCTCTTTTTGTTTGACTTTTGTAAAATTCAAAGAGTAATACATACAAAAGTGTGCAAAAGACTACAATGAAAAGGAAATCTCCCTTCTACCCCAATTTTCCATTCGTTTTCCCCAAAGGGAACCACTTTTAACTTCTAAGCGTTCTACAAAATTTTCTATACATACAGAAGTGTGTATCAGTCTCTTAATTTCCCCCCCCAAATTGTTTTATATTTAACACACAAATGGGAGAATACTATGGATATTGTTCTGTACTTTGCTTTTTTTCCCCACAAATTGTTGTCTTGTAAATCTTTACATATCAGCACTTAGATTCAATTCATTTTTTCAAAGCCTGTGTAGTATTCTAATCTATTGTGTTCCAATCCATTACTAACATAATAGATAGAACGTAATGTGTTTTACCAGTTCCTTATTGAGAGACATTTTAAGTTCCCAGTCTTTTGCTTTGTAAATAATACGGCATTGAACATCCTCATATATGTCTTTGCATATATATATATATATATATATGTGCATTGTATAGGATAAATGCCAGTAATTAGAAAAGACTGAGTCAAACATGTGGACTTTGATTTTGATAGAGAATTGGAAAATCATTTTCCACAGAGGGAACACAATTTTATATTACCGTGTATATGAGTGTTTATTGTTAAATAGTTAAATTGGACACTCAAAGTCATATATTATGATCAAAGCTATGTTTGTCCTTACCTAGGGTGGATTTTTCAGGACCTCAAGAAAGTTTATTTTTCAGCTATACTTCTACACTCAAGCATTTAAGAGTACTTATGGTAACAACTCAGTAGCAGTAAGTTAATCAGTAATGAAACAAACATTATATCCCTTAAATTCTAGGTGGTGTCGGTAACTCAAAACAGCTATAAGAAGCATGTCTCTATATATTTTGTATCTTTTTAAATCATAAAAAATAAAAATTTAAATCAGAAGACATAATCTTTGCATGTATGATGATTCCCTTCTTTTGGGGGAGGCAAGGTTATTGTGTATTTAACTATAAATAGAACAAAAAACTTCAGCATATATACAGTGCTGAGTAGTAAACTCCAGATTTAAAAGTGCAGTTGTGAATTTTTTTTGTGAATTAAAGATGTGTACTTGTCACTCATTGTTTATTTAAAAAAACTTCAAGTGTACTGATAAGTCCATATACTGTACCACTAGTCCATGTACTGTACCATATACTGTACCACTAGTCCATATACTGTACTATATACTGTACCATGAGTCCATATACTGTACCATCTAGCATAGATGTTAGGTGATAGGATCTAGTCCTCTGTCTCAGCATTTCCCAAAGTGTGTCCTCAAATGGTAATAGATGACAGAAGGATTCAACCATTAGCTAAATTGGGAAAGGCTGGTATAAATCAAACAGATTTTTTTTTAATACTTTGTCTCAAACTCTGTATGATTGTACTTTGCATTATAAATCTCTAAGAACATATGCTGCATTGAAAAGAGAAAACATATTTGACCCCTGAACCTTCTTTTCACAGAGCAGCTCATGAGTAGTGGGAACTGCTAGTACTTGAGTTCTCTTTACCTCATCAATAAGAAGTGTCCAGCCTCTGTTGAATACTTTGAGTGACCCTTTATCAAGAGATAGCCTCTTTTATTGCAGGACAGCATTATTAATTCTAATATATACTGAGCTAGAATTTACTTGCCTATAATTTTTATGGGTCTGTAGTCTTAATTATATACATTATGGTTTTATCTTGCCTATAATTCATTTTCTTCTTATACACGTAAATTATCAGTCTTTCTAAATGGCTTATCCATTTGGTATAATGCTTTCCTTCATTTTTTCCTTCAACTAAAAATTATATGCAGATTGATATTTCCAAATTTGATACCAATATTGATAGCTCAAGGTGAAAATAAAATGAAGAGCTTAGCTTTGGGTTAGGACAGTTGGTAGGAAAATGGAAAACAAAAAGGAAATATCCTTTAAAAACGTTCAGTTTTTTCGATGCTAAGCCAAACCAAAAGAGCAACACACATCTAAAGACTATTTTAGTTTTTGTGAGAGTGAGACATTTTTGCTTTGGTGACAGAGCAAAATGTTGGCTTATCACTTTCTTAAAGTCTGTGTTGTGAGGTATTGTCCTGCAGTTTTAATAAAGCTATTTCCTTTGTTAGCGAAGTGTCTTTATCACAAAACTATAAGAACTCTTTTGACAGTTTTGTAAAAAATGTTAATGAAGTATAAGCTATACATCCAAAGCTGAATAATATCTAGAAGCAGATCTTGAAAATAGCATAAAATACTTGGAAATTTTTATACTTATATATTTGGATTTTTAATATTAGAAGATAAACTTTAAGAATCATCTTAGTAACTTTATTATTTGTTATGCCTCAGTCCATCCTAAGCTTTTATTTTTGCTCCTGATCTCTCACATGTATATTTTAGGATAGATAGTCTTTGATTGGTGTTTTTCTTTGGTTCTTATACTTTTTAAATATGGAAATGTATATTTTCTTTTTTTCCTTTTTAGGGGCTGCTTTCTTACCTCATCGTTGATAGGCACACTTGCACTAAGCCTTACAATACCTCTGTCTATAATAGCTGACATGTGTATGAAAAAGGTAAGACTAACTATTTATTGGATATTTTAGGTATATTATTAAAACAGAGCTAATGAAAGTTGAGATGTGACTAAATTATAAGGGATACAACCATGAATAATACTTGATGCCTTCGCTCCCAAGGTGCTTTACCACATAAAGTTATAAAAAGGACCAAATAAATGGGTAATCTCTTGCATTTTTAGCTTTTCGATTTTTATTTTCTCACTTTCTAAGCTAAGGGCAGTATCTTTATATGTAGTTCTACAGTTTTGGAGCTGATTATGTTCCACTTGTTCTTTGATAAGTCAGTGGTATAGAGTAGGGGATGTATTTTATCATATAAGAAGTAGTGTTTTGGGGCCAGCCTGGTGGCTTAGCAATTAAGTATTCGCGCTCTGCTTCGGCTGCCTGGGGTTCGTGAGTTCGGATCCCCCGGCGCAGACTCCCGCACCGCTTATCAAGCCATGCTGTGGCAGCGTCCCATATAAAGTAGAGAAAGATGGGCACGGATGTTAGCCCGGGGCCAATCTTCCTCAGCAAAAAAGTGGAGTATTGGCAGCAGATGTTAGCTCAGGGCTAATCTTCCTCAAAAAAAAAAAAAAGTAATGTTTTGATTTCTAAGGTAAACTCCAAAGATTCCTTAACACTATGCTAAGACTACTATAGATATGAGCAATGCATGAATAATGTTGTTTCTCGACGAATGCTCATTTCTATCTGGACTCAGCAGGGTAGGTGCTCTTTGCGTCCTTCTTTGAAGTCCTGGTCTGGATTCCAGGATTCTTGTGATAAATATTGGCGGTGATAACATTGCAGAAAAGAGAATTGGGGTGTCCCTCCCAGCAGCCTAAAGGGAGGAGTTTCCTTAGTGCTCCTAGGGTAACAGGGAGAAAAGAGGTGTGCCATTGGCTAAAGCTAAAACATGTAGTGTAGCCATTTATCACTCAGTTCAATATTTGTAAGCTTTTAACTCCAAGTATTAAGTAACAAAATGGTATGTGTGTGCGTTTTTTAATATAATTGGAAAAGGAAATACTTGAAAGCCCAGGGGCTTATAATGTGTAGAGGTTATAATCAGATTCTTTTTTTATTATTTTATTGAGGTCATATTGGCTTATAACGTTGTGTAAATTTCAGCTGTATGGTATTATGTATCAGTTTCTATAGAGACTGCATTGTGTTCACCACCAATAGTCTTGTTTTTATCCGTCACCATACATATGTGCCCCTTTTATCCCTTTCCCCCTCCCCCCACCCTCTTCCCTTCTGGTAACCACTAATATGTTTTCCTTATCCTTGTGTTTATCTTCCACATATGAGTGAAATCGTATGGTGTTTGTCTTTCTCTGTCTGGCTTATTTCACTTAGCCAGAATAATACCCTCAAGCTCCATCCGTGTTGTCACAAATGGCACGATTTTGTCTTTTTTATGGCTGAGCAGTATTCCATTGTATATGTGTACCATATCTTGTTCATCCATTCATCTGTTGATGGGCACTTGGGTTGCTTCCATATCTTAGCTATTGTGAATAATGCGGCAGTGAACATAGGGATGCATAAATCTCTTTGAATTGATTTCATGTTCTTTGAATAAATATTCGGTATTTATTCAAAGATAGCTGGATCATGTAGTATTTCTGTTTTTAATTTTTTGAGGTATCTCCATACTGTTTTCCATAGTGGCTGCCCCAGTTTGCATTCCCACCAGCAGTGTATGAGGGTTCCGTTTTCTCCATATCCTCTCTGACATTTGTTATTTCTTGTCTTGTTAGTTATAGCCATTCTGACTGGTGTAAGGTGATATCTCATTGTGGTTTTGATTTGCATTTCCCTGATAATTAGTGATGTTGAACATCTTTTCATGTGCGTGTTGGCCATTTGTATATCTTCTTTGGAAAAATGTCTGTTCATATCCTCTGCCCATTTTTTGATCGTGTTGTTTGGTTTTTTGTTGTTGAGTTGTATGAGTTCCTTATATATATTTTTAAATTAATCACTTGTTGAATAGATGATTTGCAAATATTTTCTCCCAGTTGGTGAGTTATTTTTTCATTTTGTTCATGGTTTCCTTTGCCTTGCAGAAGCTCTCTAGTCTGCTGTAGTCCCATTTGTTTATTTTTTCTTTTGTTTCCCTTGCCTGAGTAGACATTGTATTCGAAAAGGTACTGTTAAGACCCATGTCAAAGAATGTACTGGCTATATTTTCTTCTAGGAGTTTTATGGTTTCAGGTGTTACATTCAAGTCTTTAATCCATTTTGAGTTAATTTTTGTGTATGGTGTAAGACAATGGTCTACTTTCATTCTTTAGCATGTGGCTGACCAGTTTTCCTAACACTATTCATCGAAAAGACTTTCCTTTCTCTGTTGTATGTTCCTGGCTCTTATGTTTAAAATTAGCTGTCCATAGATGTAAGGTTTTATTTCTGGGCTTTCATTTCTGTTCCATTGATTTGTGTGTCTGTTTTTGTACCAGTACCATGCTGTTTTGATTCCTATAGCTTTGTAGTGTACGTGTGTGTGTGTGTGTGTGTGAAAGAGAGAGAGAGAGAGAGAGAGAGATGGGAAGATTAGCCCTGAGCTAACATCCGTTGCCAGTCTTCCTCTTTTTGCTGAGGAAGATTGGCCCAGGGCTAACATGCATGCCCATCTTCCTCTACTTTATATGGGACACTGCCACAGCATGGCTTGACAAGCAGTGCGTCTGTCCGTGCCTGGGATCTGAACCTGCAAACCCCGGGTTGCTGAAGTGGAGCGCGCAAACTCAACCGCTATGCCACCGGGCTGGCCCCAACTTTGTCATATATTTTGAAGTCAGGGATTGTGATACCTCCAGCTTTGTTCTTTTTTCGCAGGATTGCTTTGGCTATAATCAGATTTTTACAGCTATTTTTCTTTATATCTTTCTACAGTTTTCAGGATAAAGGCAAAATACTCTCAGTGATATGTATCTTCTTTATTTAAAAAACAGTTCTGTGCTCATATTTAACTTTGTTTTATGGTTCAGTAAATTCTTACTTATTTATCATGGTTAAAAATGGGGATCTTCTCCTTAATTGAGAATTAATTATCTTACATACCATGCATTTTCAAAGAATGTGGATATTATAAAATATACATAAAACTAAAGTTACAAATATTAGATTCTTTTATAGATTTAAATAATATCCAGGTCCTTCCACATTTCAGGGTCATAATCTTGAATATTAACCGAAATTGTTCTAGTGAAACTGGGGAAGTGCTGTTTATTAGAGGATTTTGGTAGACTGCTGTGTAAATGAACTTTATTGATATTATGAAAATGTCAGCTTTTGTAGATTTGAAAAATAAAAATTGAAAGTTAATTTTAGGGATTTTTTTTTTTCTTTTCTTTTTTTGGTGAGGAAGATTCACCCTGAGCTAACATCTGTGCCAATCTTCCTCCACTTTGTATATGGGACGCCACCACAGCCTGGCTTGATGAGCAGTGTGTAGGTTGGTGCCCAGAATTCCAACACACAAACCCGGGCCACTGAAGGGGAATGCACGAACATAACCACTACACCACGGGCTGGCCCCAATTATAGGGATTTTTTAAAAGAACTGTCACAGGGGACCTAATTTTATTAAATGATTGTGTAATTTGTTTAATCAAATATTTTAAGATGAAGGCAAAACACAAGAAAAGGGAAAATGTATGTATATGTAATTGATTGGAAAAACATAGCCAAACAGTCTTTTCTATATTGTCTTCATATCTAGAATTAGACAACCAGTTAAATGAGCAGATTGGGCCTTGGTGGGAATTGAGGGTAGGAAGAGTATCTTCTGGAAAAAGTAGCAGAGTGTGCCCCAGAACTGTAATAGAAACAAAAGTTGACAGGAGAAATCAACTTGCATGGGGTTTTTTGATTCTAATAGCCGACCATGGTTATGTATAGTTTCTGAAATTTTAGGCTTCATTAACATTATTTATTGTTCTTCAAGCAAATTGGTTATTTTAACCTATTTATAATTGATATTTTATATAATAGGAAGCATCCCTAATCATATTCAGATTTATATTCAGATATATCCAGGAATTAGACTTTTTTTTGTTTATATAGGCAATTTTCTTTGTTAATAAATGTCTTCATTTTTAAAAATTGTCTTCATAGCTTGTTAGAAATCCAGTTGGAATTTTTTTATGATGTGGTAACACATAAATAAATAAAGTGAACTTTGCCTTTAAAAGTCATCTAGGGTTTTACCTACGTTTATAAGGCTTGCTTTTATTCAGTTATGAAATAGAGTTTTAGTTGAATATTCATGAAATCATTCTATCAACTATATCTACATTTTTAACTCTCATTAGTCATAACTTTTTCATAATTTTTCTGGTCTTGGGTCATTTAAGTGCATCCTGATGTTTCTAGAATATTCAGTATTCTGACAAATTTTCCAAGAATGTGTTATACCAATAATTTGGTAACAATGTAAAGGCTTTTTAGTTTCTCTTACTGACTGCTGTTTCCTAGGTGTTCTTAGGCTGACTCAGCCAGAGTGTGTGTGTACCATACAAGCAGGCTGTGCATGTTAAAAGTTGTTGGTGATTATCCTTGTGTTACGCGTTGTGAGTCCGTCATAAAAAATATTGTTCTCACAAAACCCCTTACCTCTGACTAACGGTGCTCCAAAATGGACTAGTGTGTGTTTCCCACCAGAGGGAGTCTTGCCTATGATTCTAAACCTCGTTGTTTTTTAACGCTTAAAGAAGGCAAGCACAGTTTTCCTTCCCTGTCTTGAAAGATCGGAGTTACTGTTTTCGTCTTTATTTTGAGAGCAAACACTAGTGTGTTGCAGCTGAGTCTCAGTATTAATCGGTGCAGGCTTCTTCTTTGACAATTGTTTTTGATCCTTAGTTGAATCTAGATGATAAAGGTAAACTAGTGAAAGGAAGGATGATTTTTTTTTGGTAACTTTATGGCATCTCATTATTTTTAATTTTCTTGACAACCCTGATAAATGATGGATGGGAAGGTCAGACCTGGTGATCGGAGGGTTCTTCCCCGCTGAGGCTCGGCTTGCTGCTTGTCTTCTCTGGCTCGCGTTTCTTAGTACAAGTATTCCTATGTCTAGTCTTTATTTTACTTACTCATGATTTTCTCTTGAATTTTTTTTTTTTGTTACTAGATAATCAAACAAGTTTTAAGTATCAGGATTAGAATTTGTTGCAAATTGTTAATAAAAAGTTTGCAAAAGTTGCACTTAAAGAGTTTTATCTGTTTTTAGTACTGTCTTAAAAGAACTGTAACATACCACAGCATATCACAACTATAGCATAACAGAGTTTTTAAAAATGTGAGTTTTTGAAGATGACTTCTGAAACTGAAGGGGAGGGATCAACTTGAGAATAGGCAGAAACCAATAAAGAAGAAATGGGCGGGCCGGCCCTGTGGCTTAGCGGTTAAGTGCGCGCGCTCCGCTGCTGGCGGCCTGGGTTCGGATCCCGGGCACGCACCGAGGCACCGCTTCTCCAGCCATGCTGAGGCCGTGTCCCATATACAGCAACTAGAAGGATGTGCAGCTATGACATGCAACTATCTACTGGGGCTTTGGGGAAAAAAATAAATAAATAAAATTTAAAAAAAAAAGAATTGAAACAACTGTTAATATCACAACATTTATTAAAAAAAAAAAAAAAAAAAAAGAAGAAATGGGCAACGTGAGGCGTCAGACAAAAGCTTGAAGTTTCATAATTCTGCTCTCGGATGTACTGTGCCTACCTAATAAATGAAAAGCATCCTTCCTGCCTTTCCTTTAGGCTGTTTTCCAAGTGAGAAGCATTTTTGTTGGTAAATTAAGCAAGTGGAATCGTACATTGGAGTCTTAAATCCTTATATTTAATAATAATGTACTTAATATGTTGTCAATGCTTAGTATTATATTCTTGATGTTTTAACTTATTCCATGTTAAAGGGGAAAATTGTCTTAATTATAATTGTAGAGTTTCTTTTTTTATCTTTTATTTTTAGGTGCAGTTTTCTTGGTTATTTTTTGCAGGCGCTATCCCTGTATTTTTTTCATTTTTTATTGCAACTCTTCTATGCCATTATAATAATTGGGATCCTGTGATGGTGGGAATCAGAAGAATTTTTGCCTTTATATGCAGAAAACATCGAACTCAGAGGTAGGCTTAGTTCCAATATAAATTTTTAAAAAATAGCGTTTTCTAAATAAACAGGGAATCATATTATGCTGGCCTGTCTTTTAGCTATTTTTTGAAGAATTATTGAAACATTATAATCTATACAGGTACTATGCCAGATAAAATTAATTTGTTCAGATCTTTTGGGTGATCAAGTAGTTTCTTCACAACTATTTGTTTTAAAAAAATGTTTTGAGGAGCAGGCCTGCTGGTGTAGTGGTTACGTTTGTGCACTCTGCTTTGGTGGCCCAGTGTTCGCAGGTTTGGATCCCGGGTGCGGCCCTACACATCAATCATCAAGCCATGCTGTGGTGGCATCCCACATAGAAAATAGAGGAAGATTGGCACAGATGTTAGCTCAGGGCCAGTCTTCCTCACAAAAATAAATTAATTAATTAATTAAAATAAATAAAGTTTTTGATTCATAGGTAAAAGCAAAGTGCTTACTGTTTTGCTATAACAAATTTAAATGTGGAAAACTTTTATTGGTTTGAACAAAATTCATGATAAAATATGATAACATTGCCTTAAATTTTCTGTTTCAATTTCTTTATTATTTTTTTTGTGTGTGAGGAAGATTAGCCCTGAGCTAACATCAGTTGCCAATCCTCCTCTTTTTGCTGAGGAAGATTGGCCCTGAACTAACATCTGTGCCCATCTTCCTCTAATTTATATGGGACGCCGCCACAGCATGGTTTGGCAAGTGGTGCGTTGGTCAGTGCCCGGGATCCGAACCTGCGAACCCCGGGCCACTGAAGCAGAGCGCGCACACTTAACTGCTGCGCCACTGGGTCGGCCCCTCAATTTCTTTATTCTTAAGAGAGAAAGCTTTTGACATTCTCCTGTAAAAAGAACTTGGGACAAGTTGTTGGGAAATCTTGCCCTAGTCTTAGTTCTGACCTCACACCTTCAGCCAGTAGACTAGATCATTTTTAAGGATTCCTTTCAACTCTAAAGCTTTCCTTGACTTTAGCCTTTGTTTTTTTTTTTAAGGGTTCCGGAAGACAGTGAACAGTGTGAGAGTCTCATTCCTATGCACGGTGTTTCTCAGGAGGATGGAGCTAGTTAGCTGTTGTCTGTAGCCCAGGTTTGTATGTTAGCTGGCATTAATGTTGAATAAGGTTCTAATTCTTGTATTGCTTAATTACACAATTGATTTTCCATAATTAGTTGTTTGAGAGGCAGTACAGCCTAGAGGCTAAGGGAGTCAAACTCTAGAGTCAAACTGCATGGGATCCAATTCCAGCTTCTCCATGTACTAGCTGTGTGACCTTATGCAAAGTTCTTAACCTCTCTGTGCCTCAGTTTTCTTATTTGTGAAATGAGGTTACAATAGAACCTCCCTTGAAGGTTGTTGAGGTATTAAATACTTGGTAAGTTTAAAGTATGTACATTAGTGCCTGACTCAAATGATCCCAAGTTTTAACTTTTACTTTTATTAATGCTAAGGGTCATTATTTTATTTAATGATATACTTTAGAAAAAATATTTTTTCTCTGAGTATAAAAGTAAGAAAAAAATGTAATACTTTGCTGTATATCCAGTCTTTTCTCTATGTGTATGTGTTTTCCATAACTGGCAGCGTATATGTCCTGATTCTCTGACTGTGCTTTTTCAGTTAACATTGTTTCAAGAGCATTTCCCCATTTTTTTAAAATTTTTTAAAAATTTTAAGAAAGATTATCTTTTATATTTCTTACATGACAGAAAGAGTATATGATATTTTGTTTCACTAAATGAATGCTTGAAATACACCCAACATATGTCTTCAGCAGGCACAGAAATGATTATGTATTTACTTAGAATGACAGATTGCAATAAATTACTGAAATTCTGGAGATTCTGGTCACTTTCTTCAGAGGTGACTTTAGGCAGTTTATATTGAAATGTTTCCCGAGGCGGCCGGGCTTCCCCTCCTCACTGGAGCACTGAACAACTCCTGTCACCTCCTTGAACCTGCATTGGCCTTGAAGCCTGTGCTTCATTATCTTCATGGTAAATTCACCTCTGCCCTAAGGCTAATTGTCTTGGTTTTGTGTTTTTCTTTGATCGGTCATTTTTTATTTTAGTTTTCGCTGATAGGAGGGGTACACGTGCACGTGGTGGAGTTCGGTTAGAGTTCTATAGGACTTCTTGTACAGAGCAGCCAGCTGTCCTCTGCCCTGCACTCCCTCTCCTGCTTTCTTCCTTTCCCCTTTCTCAGGAATCACTTCAAACTCTTAGTCGATTCTTCTGATATTTTCCCTCCTGTCTCTCTAGGTACCATACTTATCTTTGCTTTCTTGATTTCTCAGTTTTAGGCGTCTTCAGTTGCTTTCCCCACTGCGGGAGGTGAGGACAGACTACTCTGACGTTCCGCCTCCTCTGCTTTCACCCCCTTGTCTGCCTTCCAGCCCTGTGTCATTCCTGCCTCCTCCTCATCCCAGATAGAGCCATAACCAGTGTTTACACTGCTATAACTCTGTAGATGTTACTTTTACCTGAGCCGTGTAGGGTTGTGCCTGGCATTTCCCCAGTCCAGAGACCCTCTGTTACCACCCTTTTTAGAGAATAAACCTCAGATCTTCTCCTGGGATGGAGAAGGGGCACTTGACTAGCTGTGAAAAGTAAAGGGGGGGGCATCTGTGTGTCTGACGGCTTTTTCTATAAACTTTGTACCAATCTTCCTGTTTTTAGTTGTTTCTTCACCCCTCCCTACCGAGATATCTTGTCATATTTCCCCAGTGCTAGCTAAGAGTTAGCTGCTGTTTTCTTGTCTCTGCTCTGCTCTTTGTCCATGTGGTTTAGTCCTTTAAAAAAAAAATCCCTTTATTGTCTTTTTACTAAGGTTTTGGGGACAGAGTAGAACTAAATATGTGTTTATCTGCCATCTTTAAATTTGAAAAAATACGCATAGTTATTCTTTAAAGATTTTTAATGCTACAATTTATGCATTTTCCCTCTCTGGTATGCTGTACATCATTTCCATACTCACACTCATACCCTACCCCCACCCAGGCAAGGTTTCAGTATTTTTGGGAGTGAGAGCTGGATAAAGGGGAGATAGTGAAGACTAAAGAAGATGGACCACAATGAAGTAAAGTAGGGCAGGCTGGGCAGGGGTCTTTGTCTCTGCAGGGGAATGGTGGGATATACCGTGAATAAAATGGTTTTCACGTGATCTTCAGGTAGTAGTAGTGGATGTCAGCCTTTGACGTTGCTGCAGACCTCACTTTCCTGCATTCTTAGTACTCACCTCAAGTATCCAGTTAGAAAGTACATATACTTTGTTTGATACATGTTTCAATGTTAAGATAATTTTCTTTTTAAAATATAAAGTATAGAAAATTAAAGCTATGACAGTTATAATCTAATGATGATTTTGTATGTGTTTGTTTTTATTTTTAGCTTGATAATGGAACATTATACAGCGAAGAGACAATCTCTGGCAAGTTTTTGTAGAAAAATGTTTCAGTGCCTAGTCTGAAAAATAACAGTTTCAGTTCTTTGGAACTCTAAAATATATTTTCCTCATATCTGTTTTCTTCATTTTCATAATGAAGTACTTTCCTCTGTAGCTGTGTACGTATCATTACAGTTATAGGAATTTCCAGTCCACAGTCCATCTGAAGGACCGACCTGCCTTACACATCTCAAGGAATTCAGCTGATGAAATAATTTGAACTAATCAAGGAATAAAATCTTAATGTTCCGGAGACTTTATTTTCACATATTATTTGTTGAATGCTGGACTATATTATGAAAATGTTTTCTAGAAATCATTTAAGTATATAGATCAGTATTTCTTACAGGTAAAATGCTACAATAAGCTGCCTATAATAGGTACAGATTATAATTTTGAGTTTTGTAGAACATTGCAAATTAACAACAAAAAATGTTTAATTTATGCAACAAGTATGTTCACACAAATTTGGTGGGACTTTACAAAAGAATATTTGAGAAAAGATCTGGTTCACTTACACTACATATACTGTATTACCCTTTCATAGCATTAGGTGCCTTATATTTTAAATCTGTGACAAACCATGACAGATTTTTAAAGGGGAAGTATTATTGTAAAATGAAGAATTATGTATTTCTAAAGGCTGTAATGCTGTACATTTAATTGATAAAGCTCTGATTAGAGTTTTGAAGAAATATTCTCTCTTCAATTAAGACGTTTTCATAATGGGATGATTTAAATTGAAATGATAAAGAGTATTATTAAAATAAAATGCTTATATATATGTATTTGTGTATTACAGATCTATCAGTTGGTTTCTGATTTTTTTCACATGTAAATGTGCCAAATTACTCTAGAACTGGATGCCGCTTCTGTAAATAATTATAGTTTTCCTAAATAAATTTTTAATGGTTAAAATGCCAAAGAAGGAAGGCAAGAAGAAATTCTACTTTAAAAGTTACATTTGAATTTTTTCTCTACCAAGCTTATATTAAGTATAAAATACCCCTAATTGCAAATCTTAAACTTAGGTCTTATGTGTAGTTATTGTGCAATTGCTCCTGGACCCTGCTCACTGTAGATATCCGTGGGTGGACATGTCTCAGGATTCTTCCAGGCTTTTGATTCATCCAGAACCCATTTCTTTTTCAAGTGTTGTGAGAATAGTTCATTTCTCTTCAAAATTTCTTAACAAGTCTGATTTTTTAAAATTCCCTTTGCAGTGTTGGCTTCAGTTTGTCTTATTTACATTTTTTAAATTGCTTTGGTGTTACCATGAGTCTAAAATGAAAGTTTAGCCATCTTTCTGCCTGTCCTGAGAACTTTTATATTACATTAATTTAAAAGATTATTTGTTTATGATATTAAATTTAAAAAACAGACAGCTGGTCCCCAATTTGGTGCCACCAGTAATTCTTGTTAAGCTAAACATAATACTGATTTTGTTGGCTTGACACGGGGTAAAGGCATGTGAAGAGAGTGGACTTCTCAAGATTATTGTCTTCAAAAGAACTTAATGAAGTAACATTTCAATACTCAAAGACTAATTTTGGTTGAAGTTCATTATCTAGATCCCACTACTGTTTGTTTTTGGTCTTTGACAGTTCACCAATACTTTCAGAAATTTACTGGATAAAATAGTTAAAACAGTGGAGATGAAATTCCATAATTTTAAATTATCCCCTGTGGTAGGGAAGGAGGTTGAACTTCGAATGTTTCGGTTGTTCATGTGCTCTGTGTTTACATGTCCTACAGGATCATGTGTTGTCACTTAGGATTCTGAAAGTAGGAAGCCTTAGTTACCTCTTGAGGAGGTCTTCTTCCTCTAGGCTGCTTTTTTTCCCCCAAAGAACAACCTCTTCAGAAGGAGCACCATTAAATTGGTTAACTGAAGTATGAATTACTGTGGCTTTGCTCGCCCACCTGTTGTCTTTTCTCTCAGGTTTTATTTATCTAAATGGTTTTTGTATTTGAACACTGTAGCCATGGTGTGGGAGCAGTTGAGGACTTCCTTTCTACACCTTTGTAGTTAAGAGTTCATCTTCTCAAGAAATGAAGTTGTGGTGGATTACTTCCCATTTTGTTGTTACCCAGAAATCTAGGTATCAAGGCCCTAGGATCACAGCAACCACGTTGTAGGCCTTTGGAAATGTTGGGAAGAGATTACATTCAAGTAACTGCTAATGACCTTCCTCTCTGTTAGAACAGTGCTGGCCCGGGATTATATTTTTCTGAATCTAAAGGCAAATTAGAATTTCTGATACCTTGTTTCAGTCTTCTACTTTTCTTCCCATACATAATTTAAATCTCATTATTGTATAATGTTTCAAATTATGACCTTGATTGAAGGAAGTCTGCTGTTTTGTAGGAAAGACTTTCTGTTAGATGAACATCAGAATCTCTACTAAAACAAAACTGAAAAATGAGGCAGCCTTAAAAGTGCTTAGGTGAATGCCTTTTGGGGCATAGAAAAACCATTAGGTATATGTAATGCACCTATACTTATTCCTTTAAATAAATTTTGATTTTTAAAAAAATTGATTTATTGGCTTCTGTCAGCCTGACTTAATTAATTCCTTACATTGAACTGATCTTCCCCCTGGCAGCTGACGGTTAAAGTTTATTGTTTCAAGAGAAGTGAGCTCACAAGGTTAAATGTGAATGTTCCCAAAGGTATACAGCCTTGTTTCAGGAAGAATGCTAATGCCTATTTTACGATCAGTCATGCAGAGCCAATTTGGGGTTGCAAGGTATGATTTCTCTGGAAGCCAAGGTTTTTCATAAGGCGCTATGGTAAGGTCTGTAGCACTAATCCTCAGTGTGTTGTTGAGGAAACAAAATATCTTTAAAGAAGGATAAAGTAGGAATTAATCAGAAAATATTTTTTCCAGAATCATATTAGCAAATAAATGAAATATTATTTTTCTTTAAAGCAATTCTAATTGTTATAATCTTGCTACATTTCTCCCTACTTTCGTTTTGAAATATTCTTTATTACTAAGTAATATTTTAGGAAGAATTCACAGAAATAAGAGAAATAAAAGATGAATATTATCTGTGACATCTGCAGATTTAACTTAGCTAACATTGTGTGCTGATTTCTTTTAATGGTGAAATGGCATATTTAAGATTTTCAGTTTACAGAATTTGAAGTTAGGGTTCTATTTTACTGTGTTTGTTATTTACCAAAAATTCCATCTAGATAAATTGAGGTACACTTTTTACATAGAATTGTAATTTTTAGACCCCCACATTTCCTTTTTTTGTAGTATCAGCCTAATCCATCTGTACAAAAATTAATAATAGCATGTTGCACAGTTTGTGCACTGTATGTACACAGGAAATTTCCCTTTAAATCTTAAGAGCCTTTAATAAGCTGAGGACAGAGAGGAGTTCATTATAAATTAGAAGCAAATAATGACTCGGGAATTTACTGTTATATTAACATGAAGCTTTTTTGTTTTGCCATCAGGCGTGAAGAAATCTTTATTGAAATCTTTATTTTAACTTTAACTCTTATTACATTACCTTATTTTCATTCTGATTTTTTGGTTATCTAAAAAAATTGTGGTTTATATATCTTAACAACTAAGCATCATTTTAATGTCATTGCATTTAAAAAAAAGGCTTTCCTATAAAATTTCCTATATGAAGTATACATTAACTATTAGAATGCAAATAATGAAATCATTGGCATGTATTTAAGGAAAAATTACATAAGGAAAGTAATTAGTACTCTCTGGTTAGGCATATTTGCTGAAATGGCTGCTGTGAAATGGCAAAATCGCCAATGAGAACAGTGAATTTTTGGGACCATGAATGTGATTTTATTTTTGAGTTGGGGGTTTGGGGTAGAGAAGCACTCAGATGAAGACAACATTTCCTTCATGATATTTTAAAGTTGGAAAAGAAAAACTTCCAAATTGGAACTTTTAACAAGGCACTTTATGAAAATGTTAATTTTATATGTGATTTATTTCTTAAGAGCTACTTTTGTTAACTTTAACTTATATCCTTGTATGCTAAGCCTTCAATATTTCTCTACTTGGTTGTTCTATACCCACCTAGTTTTAATTACAGCAAGTAATACAGAGTCAGTCGCATGAGGGTATCCATTAATTTCAGCAGCCCTTATAAGGCAGGCAGAAGATTTCTGTTCCAAGAGTTTTATTTTTGACACATGGTGAAAACAGTTCTTTAGAATCTTATTACCAGTATTTGCTTATTTGGAATAGCTTTCACATTTTTTTTCTTATGAAAAAATCCAATGTCAATCAGTTAAACCATGTAACATCCAAAGCAAAATTTTGTTGAAGGCTCTCCTTGTCTGAATTATTCTGGTGTGAAGTATAGTATACTAAGTTCTTCTGACCTTTGTAGTAGCTTAAAGTTGTATGTATTTTAATATACATGCTCCGAGTAAAGTTTCAGAGAGACAACGTGCTCAAGAGAGGTGGCTCAGACCTGAGCGAGCATCAGCCTCACCTGGAGGGCTCGTGGGCCAGCCCAGCTTCTGATTCAGTAGGTCTGCGGGAAGGCCTGGGAATCTGCGTTTCTAGTGAGTCTCCAGGGCGTGCCCCTGCTGCTGGTCCCAGGACCTCACTTTGTGAGTCTTGACTCTGAGGAAAGAGCATTGACTTTGAAGTTGGGTTCCCCCTGTTCCCCATTAGTGGATTTATGTGGGGGGCATTATTTAATGCAGGTAGGCCTCCATCTCCTTAGCTATAAAATGGACATTGGTGCTGCCTACCTGGGACTGGGAGAAATGAGACAGTGAAGTTGGAAGTGCCCAGCCCCACATGCGTGGGTGCATGATAAATGCTCATTCCCTGTCAGTCCTCCTCTCACTCTTCTCGAGTGGACAGTGACGAGCTGAACCCAGTGTCTCCTATGTTCCCCTCAGCTCAAATTCTGTTACTCTAAAACTTCTCCAGTTCAAGAGACGATGCCAGACACCATATGTCTGCTGGGTGCTTTACGGAGAGAGCAGTGATAACAGTGACACTGCGTAGACCATGGTTTTGGTTTTGCTTTTGTTAGGGCTTAGCATCTCGACTCTTTAAAGTTTTCAGTCAGGTTTATAAAGCAGCATTGAAGACATTATATTCAAGCACGGTTTGAATCCATGACGGTTTTATGGAGGCTGAGTGTATCAGATAAATGGGCTACTTTTTTCTAAGTGACTGGCCTTAAAGGAGTCTCCACTGCATTGCCTCCTACAATACATGTTCAAAATGTGTAGTTTTCATTACCTTCTTGATTTTAAGACAGCATTAAACAATCTACAAAACAAATCCAAGCTAAAATTGTGAGCATGATTTAATATAGCAGCGAATTATTCAGTGTTTTATTTAAAAATAGTCACTAGGGTATTCACTGTTGTGAATTTTATAATCTTAAAAATTGACCAGGCTAAAAGTACGAGGCTAAAATACTAGTAGATTTTCTCATCCTTTAATTCCATCTTGGTAAAGAAAATAATCACAACTAGGGTGCTTTTGCCTTCCCCCCACCATCTAGATTTGCCTTACCATAAATATGGGGAAGAGTACATTCAATAAAAAGCACGTGTAACTAATTGGCTGAGTTCGGAGGCATGTGGAACTCGAACAAAGTATCTACATCCGTCCAGTGTGCTCCCATTACACTGCTGACTGCTGGGTGCCCCCAGGAGGAGCCCTGGGGCATGGGTGGGAGAGCTTTCCCCACACGATGGATGTTGCAACTGCATTTGTAATATCTATTTTAAAAACCAGAACAGAAGGAAGCTAGAAAGAAAGCAGACAGGACATTGAAAATGCTAATTCCCTCTATTAGTATAACATGAAATATCTGATAATGGCAAAAAACCCAAAAACTAAATACTGAGGTACAATGTAGGGTAAAGTTCAACTAGTGTAATCTAAAGTGGATCCTAATAATCAAATTCGTGTTAGAGGTTAGGCAGCAGTTCTTGTGTGGGACCATGTGGTTCTATTTAGTTTTCATCTGTAGTCAACCTGGTAAGTCCTTGTGAAGGTTTGTTTTGCCTCTAAGATATTTCCTAAACTAAAATTTTATAGTAAAATTTCAGTCCTCTTTGGCTAGTAAATTAAAGCTGAAGTTATCAGGTGTTAGCACACTGTGATGTGTTTTTACATAAGGCAAGTGTGCGTCATTCTCGTCAAGTTGCAACATTTTAATTTTATCTGATAGGTCTGTATTGAGTAATCAGCTATGTGCAAATACTCCCAGGGAAGTAGTAGTTACTATAGAATTATTTTATATAAAAGTCAGCTCAATTACCAGACCCAGGAGGCCAGAGGTAATGAAAGAGTACTTTAGAAAGATGAAATGTTTATGATAAATTAAGGAAACAGTCTTTTAAATGTATTTTCCTTGGTGTGGATAATTTAATGCAGATTTTTACCTCAAATTTGTTATTAAACTTGATAATTTTATTCCTCTATCTATTTAATAAAATGAGTATTTTCAGATCCTGGTGTGTTTAAAATTTAAAAATAATTGTAAAATTAATTCTAATTACTACTTAATGTTACTAATTCTGTTATGATTTAGGGCCAAAACTATACCAGTTTTGGAGGCAATTTGAAACATTGCTTACTTTTATACTATATAATTTGGGAAAGATTATTTTATGGACAATGAATAACCTAATATAAAATATGTATGATTTATTTTAATGCATTATTTGTGTAAAATCATTTGTACATTCTACTTATAGCATGTATTTTCTATTTCAGTAAAAATACGTAAAAAGTTCAGATCTATCCTTGTACAAACAAGTATTTGATTGCTAAAGTTTCCTTTTATTAAAACATTTCCACTCATTCATTCTTTCATGCCTAAATCTCTTAAGATGTGTTTCAGGTATTTGATAAAATAGATCTTCCTGTGGAACAATATGGTTCCGCTTTGAGAGACCAAACATTAAGCACAGTGAATTGCATCTTATGCATGTTGAGGTCTAAAGCCAACATAAAAGGTGAAATCTTCAAATAATCTAATCACTCTTGGGAAAGTTTCATGTAGGAAACTACATTCCATCTCATAATAAGGCCCTTCCCGTGAGTTTTTCCTCCACAGTTAGAACAGCTCACTATTTTATTGAGTATTATAGCAGTCAGAGTTCCACCAAGAAAACAAAAACTACTCAAGAATTTTAAACAGAGAAAATTTAAAACAGAATTGATTGCTCAGGTATTACAAGAGCTGGGATGACAAGCAGAAGACTGAGGTGACTCAGAAATTAGCAACAACAGGAAGCCAATACTAGGTGCAAAGGGAGGAAGTGGGGCCAAGCCCAAGGCCAGGGTCGTGCAGCCGAAGCCAAACCACAGCTGAGAAGAGTAGGAGGCTTAACAGGTGCTGCAGCTGGAGGTGAAGAAGGTAAAGAAATAGTCAGGCTTTTCTTTTCTTTCTGCCATTGACTCCCACTGGCGGGACCTGACTGGAAGCCAGTGGCCACAGGAACTTGGGAAATGTAACCTTTGGGTGTCAACTCCTCTGAGTTAAAGAACAGAGGTCCAGCAGGCCCAGAGTTGGCACAGGCACTAAGTAGCTGGCTTGCATTTGGAGGCCAGATTATATGGAAAACGTGTTTAAACAACAGAATTACAGCATGTGAAGATGTCCCAGTATAAGAAAAGAAATACTCGGAAACCAAGATTGGTTTTGTCCATCTCAGGTCCACTCCAGAAAGAAGAATTGGGGGAAAATGCCTTCCCTGGACTCCTATTTCTCATCCTCATCCCTCCTCATCTACTTCCCACTGCCCCCCTTTCTCTTTTCCTCCTTCCCTCAAACTGGGCTAAAGGGAAATATGAGCAGCAGTAGTGCTTATTTAAAACCAAATATGAAAATAAGACATGAAACATATATTTTAGTGACAGGAAAAAAGCTAAAGCATTCAGGATAATGTATTCATAGAAGTGTTGAGAAAGAGGAATTAAGAAAAATAATTTCTTAATTTCTTGAAAGACTCATAATCCTTAGGCTATCTTCACTATTTTTCATTCTTTTTTCTTTTTGCTCCCCTAAATGACTTCACTGTCTTCAAGTTTACTGATTCTTGTTTCCACTTGATCTAGTCTAGTGTTGAACCCCTCTTGAATTTTTCAGCGCGGTTATTGTATTTTTCAGCTCTATGATTTCTGTTTGTTACTTTTTAATGTTTTCTTTTTGTTGCAATTCTCACTTTATTCATGCATTTCTCTCCCAACCTTGGTGAGCATCTTTATGATGGTTATTTTAAGATCTCTGTGAGGTAAATCACATCTCCATTTCATTAAAGTCAGTTTCTGGATATTTATCTTGTTCTTTTTTTTGGAACATATTCCCCTGTTTCTTTACTTTCTTTGTCTCTCTGTGTTGGTTTCTGCATTAGATAAAACAGCCACCTCTCCTACTCTTGGCAGACTGGTCTTCTGTAGGAGATGAACCTCATCAATCAGCCTGGTCTGAGCTCCTTGTTGCCTCTCAAACCTTTGTGATTGTCCAAGACACCATTTTTGTTCTTAGTGGCTCCCAGTAGATTAGGGTATGCCAAGACCCATCATTTTCCCAAAGGCATGAGAAATGCCTACATGCTCATTCAGGCTCCAGAGAACTAGTCATTGCCTGCCCCATCGGCTCCTTGATGCAGGCTAATTGGAAACGTGACCTTCAAGCAGCAGCTGGGAGAGTCAGGATGTTAAATATGCTGTCTAGCCCTGTCGGGGAGAAACTGGGAGCTGGGTGTTTTTGCTTACTCGTCCTGTGCTGAGCCAGAGGGAACAGTCACTAGGAGTGCTGGTGTACCCATATAGTACACTCGTTTGTTTTGTGTGCTCCCAGGGGACTGGTGAATGCTGAGCCCCATCAGCTCCCAGAGCTAGTCGCTCTGAGAGCGACTCTTTGAGAGCAAGTCGCTCAGATGGCAGCCGTGATAGTTTGGGTGCTAGATGTGTGGACAAGCTCCTTCCAGGGATAAGCTGGAGACTTGTTTTTTGTGTTGGTGCAAGCTCGGGGGGAAATAATAGGGGATGTGCCTGCCAGCAGTTTCAGGCTCCCTAGAGGATTCCAGTCAGCTTCCACATGGAGGCTGATTAGGAGCCGGACCCTCAGACAGCCTCTGAGTAAGTATGGAGTCAAATCCCTTCCAGGGAGAAATTGGGAGATGGGCGTTTTTGCCTGCCCCTCTGTGCTGAGCCTGGGGGGATAGCTGTGGGAAGTGCTGCATGCCCATTTGAAAACTGCCTTTTCTCTTTAATATGGTCCTGTAGGACTTGTGAACGCCAAGCTCTGTTGGCTATGAGAGAGAGGTGATTTGAGGGCCTGTCCCTCAGATGGCAGCCATAAAAGTTTGGCCACTAGATTTGGGGACAAGCTCCTTCCAGGGAGAAGCTGGTGACTTGGTTTTAGTGTTTGAGTGAGCCAGAGGGAAAAAGTGCCCACTGACTCTTTCAGGCTCCTGGGAGGATCCCAGTCAGCACTCAGACGCAGGCTGATTAGAAGCCAGACCCTCAGGCAGCAGCTGGGATAGTAGGCAGTCAAACCCCTTCCAGGGAGAAACTGAGACCTGGGCATTTTCGCCTGCTCCCCCTGTGCTGAGACTGGAGGTGTAGCTGTGGGAAGTGCTGCGTGCCTGTTTAAAAACCGCTGCTTTGTTTTATGTGGGACTGAATGCTGAGCCTGTTGGCTATCAGAAGTAGGCAATTTGTGGGCCTGTCCCTGGTGTAGCAGCCATAAAAATTGGGACACTAGATGTGTGGTCCAAACCCCTTGCTCTTCAGGGAGAAGCTGGAAGTTGGTGTTCCCTCCTGACTGTAAAGCGCTGTGCCAGTGTGGGGTTTATGGCAACAATGTATTTCAGCTTTTCCTACCCATTTCGATGTAGATATTTTCTCAGTTGCCCAGTGTGTAGGGTGCGTTGAGTGTAGGAGTCTCTCAACTATTTTCTGGATTTCTCTCAGAGGGAATTAATCTGTGTGTAGTTGTATATTTGGTGCATCCATGGGAGGAGGGAAAGTCAGGAGCTTCCCATCTAACCGTCTTGGTGATGTCTTCTATATGACATTCTGAAGGGGCAAATATGTCCTCCTTTGGCGGTGTAGGCCTTCCTCTTGTCTGAGCACCTCCATTTGAATCTTGCTGAACACCACAAATATTTGGTTTTAAATTGGCATTGAGGAGAAACACCTAGAATCAAATCTAGCCACATAGACCCAAATCACTGGCTAAGGGAATCTAAAATACACAACAGGTACTGCTTTCATAAAGATTAAGGAAAAACTCTTAACAGGTAAGTCCCTATACTTTCAAACAAATAGCAGATAGCCATGCTTTTGTTAAATGACCAACCACTGTACCATCTGTACATGTCTTGCATTATTCCAGGAGGACCTGAGACCTAAGCAAGATGACAAGTCCTAAAAAAATAATATGACTTTGGTGAGTGCATTTTAAAGTCATTTTAATGGGGGATCAGTTTCCACCTCCTGGGCCAGAAAACATTTCTGGTATATACACAAAAAGAAATCAAATAGTTAGGCCTATGTAGGGAATGATAAATTACATGAGCTTGGCAAAGAGCCTTACAAGGAATGCACTCAGCAGGGTGGAGGATGGGATCAGGTGCTTTAAGAAACAGCCATTATGAAAGTTCCGTAAATGGAATGGAGAGAAAAAAAAGACTAGCCTTGAGGACAGCATCAGTCTGAGCTGCGCTAAACCCAATCTGAAAAAACCCCAGGAGTTCAATTAATTGTCCAATGAGGCACTTCAACATTCAAAATAAGGGCATAACTTGGAGACTGTTTTCTTTTGGGCGCATTTAATTCAGAACTATTATCCCTACTTGCTTGGATAGTGTTGAGAAACCACTCAGTCTTGGATGTACTTGTGTGAATCTGAATTTTCAACTCAGATAATTTTTCTCTTGACATTTATTTTAGATGCATTATTTAAAACTATAACCCTGCATGAAACTATTTCTCAGTTCAAGTCTTGCTGAATACTAGCGTCCCACGAGATTAACTGAGTGGATGTTCCAAAACAAAACAAAACACAACACATAAAAACAAAAGCTGATTCCGTGGTCGAATAAATTGGGCAACATGTTCACACGCTCCTGTTTTACTGCAGCATCGTGTGAAATCTGTAATATCCAATAGAAACAATGACTCCCTAAAGGGAAGGAAGTCCAATTTGCAGTTTTCTTCAAACTTATTTGATTGCTGATCCCCCCATAAGCCCTCGCTTTTTAGCTACACATCTATCCATATATCTAGAGATGCGTCCGTTCCACAAGATACAGTTTAGAAAATGCTGATATTGAAGATGGCAAATGGCTGACAAAAGGTCGGGAATCTTTATGTACTTTTGTGTCATTTTGAGTTTTTCGTAGAGGAAATGTTTCCCCTCCTGAGATAATGAAGAGGCTAAATGGATGACATGTTTTCTAGCATAGATGGCCGATTTGAGGTGCTCTGGCAAGCAACTTTGTGTCCCTAATAAGTACAAAGTACTTTTACCTTCAGCTTGTAGTAAAACATTACACAGCATGAGATTGATAAGCAGTTCAAAAATAATATCTCCTATCCTTTTAAAATTAGATTCAGAAAAACCTGAACGAGCTGTGCAATTACTGCCAAAATGTTTCAGAGGGTGTTAGGTTAATAGAAGCTGGAGAGGGTGGCAAAGGAGCAGGTGCCTGTCACCAAGAATAAGGACTCTATTTGCTATGAGGATTTTAGGGGCAGCACTTTGTTATTGGGGTTTGGTAAGTGTATTTGTCTTGAAACTGGAATTATATTTTGTTGAAGTTTAATCATAAGCAGGGAAGGCTGTTTTCCTGAATATGAGAACGTACATTAGCTGATTTGGGCCATAATTGAAAATCATTGCCTGTAGCATATGGAATGTAATAATGGAAATGTTAACTTTATGATACATTGTTTTTCTTTGGTGAAGTTTTGCTTCAAGACCTGTTGGGCTTAGGGAGGGAGAGAAAGGGATGAAAGTCAAAACCTGGTTATTTTTGGAGATGACTACAAGACATACACACACACACACACACACACACACACACACACAGAGGTTCATTAAACTGTGAACCTCTGAGCTATATTTCATTCAGCAGGAACCTTTGCTATTAGAAATAATTCTAGTTGCATCTTAATTTTGCTTCTTCAATGAATATGTTAAGCATTCTTTAAAATCTACCTTTAAAAACATCATAAATATATTAAACAGCAGTTCTCTAGTTGAGAGTGCTAATTTAATTCAACAAACACTTGTGTGGATACCTACTATTTGCAAAGCTTCAGTGAATACGCTGATGAATAAGATTGTCTTTAATCTCAAGGAGTTTATGATCTTTTGCGGGGAGATGATAAGAAAAGTATTAAAAAAAAAAACAAAAACAGGTTACAGTAGTTGCCATTATAGAAAGTTGAAAGGAAGGGATGTTCCTAGCCCATCAAGGGGTGAGGAAGGCTTTACACAGTTAGCGGCATTTGAGATGGACTTTGAAGGCTGAGGTCAAATTTTGAGAGGTGTGGTTGGTAGGGAGGAGATAGCAAACAACCGCACAGAGTTGGAAAAATTTGTGAGTGTTTGAGGAAAAGGAAGTCATCCAGTTTGGCATGAGTTGGAATAAGTGTTGGGGAGTAATGGGAAATAGACTTGGTAAAGCAAATTGTGAAGTACTTGGTATCAGTCAGCTTAGGCAAAGATGGCAGTAACAAAGGACTCTCCCGATCACAGTAAGAGAACAAGCTTATTTCTCACATTACGTTCCCACTGTGGCTTGGCTGTAGCTCTGCTGCACAGCCTCTTTGTTCTGGGCCCAGGCTGAAGAAGCAGACCTCTCTGGGATATCATCAGTTCTGGCTGAGGGAAAGAGAATACGGCAGAACTCTGCGATGGCTCTCATAGTGGCATGTCTTACTTCTGCTCACATTTCATTTGCCAAAGCAAGTCATATGGCCAAGCCTGCCATGAATGGAGTAGGGATATATAATCCTCATACAGGAAGGGACAGCAGATATTTTGAACAATTTGCCAAAAGCTTTGAAAGCCAGCATGAGTCTTTTGCACTTAATCCTTTAGATGGTTAGGAGCTATGGCAAGTTTCTGGACAAGAGCATATGGTTTGGTAAAAAAAAAAAAAAAATATATATATATATAAAATATATAAAATCTTGTGTGTGTGTGCATACATAAAAATTCTTGAGAGTACTTGTTATAAATGTAGGTTCCAGGATTCCAGAAGGTCTAATTCAGGGGGCCCAGGAATCTGAATTTTTAGCAAGCTGCCAGGTGAGTAGTATGTAGATGATCCACAGACCTCATTTTAAGAAGCCATGGATTAAGGAGGGAATGGGGAGTGAGCAAGTGCGGGTGAGATGGGGCAGTGAGCCAGGGAGTGGCAGGTGGTCTGTAGGTGTGAGGCCAAGGTGCAGTGTGGGCACATAGTAAGTGGTCAGTACAGAGGCAGATAGATAGACTGAAAGAGGAGAACAGGTAGAACTAGATTACTGAAGAAGGGAGCAAGGATTTGGCAGAAACAGCCAGGAAACAGAAAGGTGAAGGTGCAAATCCCCTTTGGAAGTGAGATTTAGAATATCAAGAGATCTTGATCTTCACTGAGAAGTAGGAGGCAAGCCTATCTGATGCAAGGAAGAGTTGTGAGCTTGAGGAGAGCAGAGGTAATAATCAGGAAGTCACAGGAAATACAGTGCTTTTAGAGCAGTCTTGAAGAAAGTGTTGACTAAAATCTACCACGCAAGTTTGTTTTCGCGTTTGGCCAGCAGGGGGCGCTATGGTAGCACGTATGCTGATAACTGGGCTCAGCTTCCTAGATCCAGTAATGCCAGCTCTTGTTGAATAGGATTATTAACCCGACCTACAGTGCAGTATTTTGGGAGCTTCATTTATTACTTTTATAGCTGTGAACCTTCATAGAAGGAACTTTTAAGTTTCTCTTTAATTATTAAGGCATCTAGCTTTTTTTGAACTGCCAATTTCTATAGTCAAAAAGAAATTAATTCTGTAGAGTTTAAGGGAATTATTACCCGTTTATTGACTTCACTTGAGGCATAGAGTGGAGATTAGAAGAGAGGGGAGAAAAGACAGAGGAAAGAGAAAAGTGCATCTGCAGCATGACTCCTAGAAGGGGAATCGCTGGTCACAGGATATGGGCATTGCGCATTTTGTTAGATGCTGTCCCATTGTCTTCCAGAGAGACTGTGCCAATTTACTTTTACACTAATAATGCATGAGGGTCTTTCTTCTTAACACCTCTGAAAACCCACTGTATAAGTAAGCTTTTTAATATTTGCCACTCTGATGGGGGAAATATGGAATTTGGGGGTAGTTTTAACTTGCAGTTTTCTCTTGTGGGAGGATGGGCACCTTTTCACATCTAAATCTTATTTTTACATTTTTTTTCTATGAACTGATTTTCATGTCTTTTCCCCAATGGGCTACTGGTCTTTCACTTACTGATTTTCAGGAACTCTTTTTTTTTTTTTTAAAGATTTTATTTATTTTATTTTTTTCCCCCCAAAGCCCCAGTAGATAGTTGTATGTCATAGCTGCACATCCTTCTAGTTGCTGTATGTGGGACTCGGCCTCAGGATGGACGGAGAAGTGGTGCCTCGATGCGCATCCGGGATCCGAACCCGGGCCACCAGCATCGCAGCGCACGCACTTAACCACCAAGCCACAGGGCCGGCCCTCAGGAACTCTTTTTATGAGGTCAATCAAAAATTTAGTTTAACAATAGAATAAATAAGTTGTGCTTTTCTGTAGATGAATGATGAGTGACCTTCAGAGCATTCCCCCCTCTCCCACCTGCTCACTTGAGCCACTAATCACATAACTTGCTGGCATGTGTCTCTAACTACTGTTTTAAATCACCTTTGGGTAGTCTGCTGTGTAGAATTGTTTGCCTCAAGATTGCCACATTTCTCTCATTTTATAGTTCATTTCAATATGGCAAAAGCAGAGTTAAATGGTGACGAATCAGGTGAATGTGGTGGTTGGCACATTTTTCCTGGTCTCAAATTACCAAATGGCAGCTGGTGCTCCTGGATTCCCAGGGCTTCAAATGGAGCATTTTCAGAGAATGTCCTGGATGTGCTGGACTGTGATAACGGTGAGGATTCAATAGGCTGTTAAGTCATGAAACTCGACCACTGATACCACCCCCCATCACCAGCATCTATTCCTTAGTAATTAGATGATATTTGTTTTGTAACATCTTGAGATAGAATTCATATACCACACAATTTACCCATTTAAAGTGTACAATTCTGCCATTTGGAGAGTTGTCATTTGTGGAGTTGTCAACCATCACCACAGTCAATTTTAGAACATTTTTATCACTCCCAACTGTCACCCACCCCTTCACTGTTACCCTCACCACTCTGTTCCCCCCATCCTCCCCAGCCCTCAGCAACCACTAATCTATTTTCTGTCTCTGTATGTTTGCCTGTTCAGGACATTTCATATAAGTGGAATCATATAATATGTGGTAGTTTGTGACTGGCTTTTCTCACTTAGCATAATGTTTTCAAGGTTCATCCATGTTGTAGTGTGTATCTGTACTCCATTCCTTTCTATGGCGAAATAATATTCCATTGTATAGATATGCCACATTTTGTTTATCCGTTAATCCGTTGACGGACATTTGGGTTGTTTCTGCTTTTTGGCTATGATGAATAATACTGCTATGATTATTATGTACAAGTTTTTGTGTGGATATATGTTTTCATTTCTCTTGGGTATATACCTGGAAGTAGAAAGGTTGGACCAAATGGTAACTCCAT
This sequence comes from Ceratotherium simum simum, assembly GCF_057802395.1. Lineage (NCBI taxonomy): Eukaryota > Metazoa > Chordata > Mammalia > Perissodactyla > Rhinocerotidae > Ceratotherium > Ceratotherium simum. The sequence continues at coordinate 16,315,467 of NC_141908.1, forward strand.
GTTTAATGTTTTGAGGAACTGCTCGACAGTTTTCTGCAGTGGCTGTACTGTTTTACATTTTGACCTGCAATCTACGAGTGTTCCAATTTTTCCACATCCTCACCAACACTTGTTTTATTCCATTTTTTAAAAATTATAGCCATCCTACTAGGTTGAAGTGGTATCTCACTGTGGTTTTTTGTTTTTGTTTTTAGGGTTGATGCTTTACATTGTTTTTATTGTGGTAAAATAACATAAAATTTCCCATTGTAACCATTTTTAAGTGTACAGTTCAGGGGCATTAAGTACAATCACATTGTTGTGCATCATTGTGGCTTTGATTTGCATTTCCTCGATGACTAATGATGTTGAACATCTTTCCCTGTGCTTGTTGGCCATTTGTATATCTTCTTTGAAGAAATGTCTATATGAATTCTTCACTCATTTTTTAATTAGGTTATTTATCTTTTTATTGTTGAATTGCAACAATTCTTTATATTCTAGATAATGGGTCCTTATCAGATATATGGCTAGCAAATATTTTCTCCCATTCTGTGGGTTGTCTTTTCACTTTTTTGATAGTTTTCTCTGATGCACAGAAGTTTTAAATTTTGATGAAGTTCAATTTACCTATTTTTTCTTTTATTGCTTTTGTTTTTGGTATCATATCTAGGAATCCACTGCCAAATCTAAGATCATGAAGATTTACCCTATGTGTTCTTATAAGAGTTTTATAGTTTGGCTCTTACGTTTAGGTCTTTGTTCCATTTTGAATTAATTTTTTATGTGATGTGAGGTGAGGGTACATCCTTTTTCAAAATTCCATGTTCTATGTTAAAGAAATAAGGCAACTCCTATGAAAAGCATTTAGGTGATACCTGTTACAAAAGCATATCCCTCCTAATTCCACTTTTAGGAATTTATCCTACAGGAACATGCCATGGATGTATGTATAAGGTTATTCACCTTTTTTTTAAATGCAAAGCATTGTGAATAATGCAAATGTCTACCAACAGATACTGTTAAATAAATTGTGGAACAAATGGAATACCATGAGGCCATGAAAAAGAATTAAGCTCTCTCTATGCCAATTTGGAAGGCTCTCCAAAAAATATTGTTCAATGAAAAAAACCAAAGTTTAGAACAGAATATATTTTGTGTGTAAAACAGTTGGGACAATAAGTATCTATATGCATGTTTCTTATCTACATATGAAGAAGCTCTGCAAGGATCATCATAAGAAATCAAGAATAGTAGATTCCTGCAGGGTGAGTGGACGCTGGGTGTGTAAGACAAGTGAGGAAGACTTATTCCTGTCTACATTTGATATTTGTTGTTAGTGCCATGGCATCGATTCCGATTCCCAGCGACCCTGTGTCCAGCAGAGCGGAACCCTGCCCGGTCTTTTTGTGCCATCCTCTCACCTTCTGGCGCTGTATCAGACAATGTTCCATTGCTATTCATAGGGTTTTCGTGGCCAATTTTTTTGGAAGCAGGTGGCCAGGTCATTCTCCCAGTCTGTCTTATTCTGGAAGCTCCACTGAAACCTGTCCACCATGGGTGACCCTGCCGGTATTTGACATACTGGTGGCACAGCTTTCAGCATCACAGGAACACACAGTTGCAACAGTGTGACAACTGACAGATGAGGGGTGTGGTTCCTTGACCAGGAAACAAACCTGGGCTGCGGCGGTGAGAGCGCTGCCTCTTAACCACTAGGCCACCAGGGCTGGCTACATTTGATTTACTGTTGTTAAAAGATGGAAACATATTACCAAACAATTGGGTAAGTATATGTTAAAATTTTAAAAGTGCCTTCTGAAGGGAAAGATGGGGGATCAGGGTAAGAAAGCCACATTGTCATGAGTATTGCACATATTTTTTCCTAGTTGAAACACAAGTATTTTCTTACCTGGTTTTCTCGTGACTACTAACATACTAAATACAGTCACACCATTGCTGATTGAGGTTGTAGTTGTGGTCTGTGGCCATGGGACAGAGCAGCAAACTGGTCCCCAAGATGCTGAACTAATGGTCCTAACCTCGTTCACACAGGAATGAGCCAGCATCAGGTGGGAAGGTTTACACATCCAGGATTCTAAAGGAAAAGTCTGTTCTAGAACCTCTCTCACTGAAATAACACAAACCTGTATGAATACGCAGTTTCACTGTTTTACCAGGAAGGATCCTGACACTAAATTACTTACGTTCCTATCCCTGGGCAGTGGGTTGTAGTGTCCTTAAAAAGAACCCCCCCCCCCCCAGCACATTCATATCTGTCCTTTAGCCTGGAGAAATCAGACAGAGATGAAAACCTCGCCACTGATGTTCCACCCAGGCTGACTCTAATGGCTATTTTGAAGAGCTTGCTCTTGTCTTTAAACATTTCTAAGGTTGTGTCTTGGCAATTTTTTCTCAACCCTTTGGAAAACACTTGTGGTTCTGGCCTGTTTTTGCTGAAAGAGTGCTTTCCTCGTCAACGTGAAATTCTCCATTGAAAATAGATTTCCCCTTTCTGACTCCTGTGGTTAGCACTGCAACAGGAGCAAAACTGGGCTCAGACACGTGAACTTGAGGCAGGAAACCTAAATACACACAATGGTCTGCGTGTGCCTTTTAACCCTTTCAAAGTGTACTAGACCGGATACCTGTGCTCACAGGCCATTCTGATTGATACTGCAACCGGGATTGGCATTCTGGGAACAAATGTCATATATTCAAAGATGGAGGCACACAGCGTGAAGAAGGAGGTGAGCCAAATTCCTTCTGTTTTTATCCTCCTTTAAGTGTGAACCAAAAATATCAACTCCGTAAGTGGGAAATCATGAAGAAACACAGGACTCAGAGAAGTGGTTGGAGAAGGGTGATGGGATGGGGAGAAGAAAATATCAGTATAATCAAATAAGTAAATCGACCTTGAGAAAGCAGAAGGTCTCCAGCAAAAAAAAGAAAGTGATCTTAGAAATAGAATAAAAATAAGTATATTATATATATAATAAAATGCCATGCAGTCCTTTTCTAACTCCGGATAAAGATACGTCTTCAAAAAGACAAACTCCAGAACAAAACTGAGTCACCAGAAAATCTCCCAATGAATTAATAGATTCTTTAAAAGACCTGGGATGAGTCCAGGTGTAATCAGAAGCTGAAGAATGTCTAGGTAAGCACAAAGACGCTGACTTTCTCCTGGCAGAAGCACTGGACACCCTCCATTTCCCCTCATGTGGCAGTGACGGCAAGGAGACCGGTAGGAGACTTTGAAGTCTTGGCTTGCTGCTGCTAGGAATCCCTTTTCTCCTCTAATAGTGCAGGAGCTGTGAAGGGAAAGAGCCACTGCGAGCCAGCTGGCGGTGGGAAGCTCCATTTTGAAAATTGGGAGTGAGCTTTGGATGGAAGTGAGGCATACGATCCTACCGTGCTGCTCCTGTCTTGTGGCTGGTGCAGGACACCACACGCATCATTTCCATTTCAACTGGAAGTGAAGTCAGAGCTTCATTGTCTAAAAAAGGGCCGATCATTAAACTTTCACAATGGGGTCAATTTTACCAACTGTATTCCATCCTCTGGGTTTGAAAACTTGGAGGCATTGAAAACGTTTCTTCACCTCGCATCTCCAAAAGTCACTAAAATGTAGCCAGTTCTTTCTTGGCAGAGTTAAGATTTCCTTTTCCTTTTTGCAGAAAGCTTAAAAGGCAGATTAAAGGGACTCTAGTTTAACCTTCTACTCGTTGCTGGCTTCCTCTTATGTTTAATAAAAAACCACAAGCCTCTTTTAAAAAAATCTCTAGGGATGTGAGCTCACCTCCGCCAAAGAGAAGTCCAATTCATTGTTGGATAGCTCTCTGGTTTAATGTGTTTCCTTGTATTTCACTGATATTTGCTTCCTTAATTGCTTGCTGTGGCCCCACTGAGCAAGGCTGATTCCTCTTTCTCGACGGCCCCTCAGATAGGAAGATGGCTCTCATCTTATGTCCACCCTGTGAGCGATTTGCTGTCTGGGCATGTCCTGCCTTTCCCCAGGATTGTGGCCCCATCTGCCATGCTGGTCTTCAAGCTGTTGATCTCACCTGCAATCAGTCTTGTACGTTGCTGCTAGATTCATCCAAAAGCAGCTTTACCTTTGTCAATCACTTGTTGAAAAATCACCACAGGGTCCCTGTTTTATTAAAACCAATTTCAAGTCAAAGCTTTTTTTCCAACTAGCCCTAACTGTTCTATGAAACCTTGTGTCTCTATTTCCCAACAAAGCCATTCTGCTCTGGTTGGACCAACCTTAGCAATGGTTCCCCAACTCACTTTGCCCATCGGTGCTTCTAACCTTAGGCTTCCTGGCATTTCCTTAACTGGCAAGCTTTAAGTTGGCATCTCCAAAATCATAATTCTGTGTGGCCTTAAAGTCTCACCTTCTCCATAAAGCCCACCCTGGGCAGTGTTGGCTTACAACAATGTGACATGTATTTTGAATTCTTTGTCATAAGTGAGTGTCTCAGGTCAGGTGCCCCAGGAAACAACTTTGAAATGGACATTTGTGTACAGGAGGTTTATGGGGAGTATTATCAGACACAACACCTGGGAGGGAATAAGGGAAGTGAGATTGGATAGAGGGAAAATTTGAACTGTGATGTAGTTTCAAGAGAGGCTCCAGCCAAATCATAGGGCACCCTGGAGCTGGGGTGGGCCAGCTCTGAAGAGTTGTCCCCCATTGATGCGGGGCCAGCCTTTGTATCTCTCTATGGACCCGTCATTGGATGTGGGCTGCCCTGGAAGGAGCATCACCTTGAGCAGGCAGCTTCATTCTGCTGAGAACAATTACTGGGGAGGGACTCGCTTGAGTCCTCAACAGGCAACACTCGCAGCAGCTGGGAAAATGAATGCCTTAGCTCTGAGGCAGAATCTAGGTGGCAATCCATAGCATCTCGACAACGTGCAATTAATAACAACCTAGCTTGCATGTGCCTAGAAGCATGTGAGTTTAGGTGATTCCCATGTATCCCCTGATAAGAACCACAGTTCTAGCCCTTTGGGGTGGCTCTAGGGGCCAAAGATTGGGAGGTTCTTCCTTACTTAACATGGCAGTGCATATTGAGAGAGGACAGGGGGATATGGGTCAAAATAACTGAAGAGGGTTAAAAATGGAAATGCCATTAATATTGTATGCAGTTTGGATATAGTTTTTCCTTAAAAATAGGAAAATTCCTACAATTTGATTGTGAGAAAAAAAATGTCTGAATATAATCCAATTGATTCCAGGCTTTGGAGACTTGACCAGTTTAATGTTAGTAGTAGTACTACTGTGCGCAGTATATTTATTGGCATACTACATACAGAAAAATACACAGATCCTAAGAGCACAGCTTGATAAACTTTCATTTAGTGAATGCACTCTAATATCCAGCACCCCGATCAAGAAAGAGAAGTTTATCATACCCCAGAGGTCCCCATGTGCCCCCTGCAGTCCCTATCCCCTGGGAAGTATCACCTGATCTCACCGTGTAAGCTTGCAATTGACATTTCTATAAATGGATTGCGCAGTGTGTAATCTTCTGTGGGCTCTCACATTATGTTTGTGAGAGTCATCCATGTTGTTATGTATAGTTGTGATCCATTCATTCTCATTAGTGTGTAATATTCCATTATAGATGTACCAGTTTATTTATCCATTGTACTATACGTGGACATTTGGTTGTTCCCAGTTGGGGGCTATTATGAATAATAAGGCTATGGATATTCTTGTACCTATGTTTCAGTGAAAACGTATATGGATTTCTGTTGGCTATATATCTAGGAATAGAACTGCTGAACTCTATGTATACTTTTGTTTAGTTTTAATAGATATTGCCAAATAGTTTTTTAAAGTGGTTGATCCAATTCACAACCCACCAGCGGTGTATGAGTTCTAATTGCTTCACATCCTTGCCTCCATGTGCTTCTATCTGTCTCTTTCATTTTAGCTCTTCTGGTGAGTGGTCATGGTTTTAATTTGAATTTTCCTGATGACTAATCAAGCTGAGCATTCTTTTAATGCTTATTGGGCATTGTCCCCAAAAGGCTGCTAACATCTTCAGCCCGTTTTTCTATTGGGTTGTCTGGGCAAAGGCTTCTTTGTGGTATGATGTACTGAATTTATATTTATTAACATGTAAAGATGCCCACGATAGAGTAAGGGAGAAATAAAGAATGTAATGGTTATAATGCAGCTAGTTTAATATAATCATATTTTTATTTATAATTATATAAACTTGAAGGGTAATACACTAAAATATGAACCACAGCTCTCTCTGGTTGGGAAGATTATGGATAATTTTAACTTTCTACCTTATAGCTACCCTATTTGTTTTTGTCTAAATTTGTTTTAATAACAAGCATGGATTACTTTTATAATCTGGAAAAACAATGAAGCTGTTTTCATTTGGAAACAAACAATCGAAACCCAAAATGAAACAAAAGCTTGTCAGTATGTGCTGGTTTGGCTCAGCCATCAGCCGCTTTCCATCTGGGACACTGACAGGCGCTGAGGAAAAGTGTCCTCCCTGGGCATGCTTTGAAAGTTTGTGTTAAAAAAAAGAGAGCGTAAAAATGAAGAATAGCTTTTATTGCATACCAGCCATGTGCTCCCTCGCCCCCCGCTGAGCCCGGGCAATGGTCCTTCCATAAAGACTGGCTAATTACTTAAATTGCCTATCTTTGCCGGAGCAAACCCTCCCAGTGCCGTTGTCTGGGCTGATTTGGTCTGATTACTGGAGTCCTGCTGTGAGCGGGGATGAGGAGAGCAGTTATTACCCTGTGCAAGTGTAATGCCTTTGTTTACATTTTGCAAGGCAAATGGGGTTACTTCCAGTCTCACTAACAGGAGTTCTACAGAAACCAGGATGGGAAACACGGGACACCTGCCTTCCTCCCTCCCTCCTGCCTGTTACCCATAAACCAAAAACATAGCATCATACCAACCTACCCACTAACAGACAGCTTTTTAAAATTTTTGAATCAATTTGAAAATTCCGAGTGTGGTACTCTGTCCCCCACCCCCTCGAACCATTTGAGCGTAAGTTGTCCAACGTGATTTGCCATCACTGCAAAAATTTTAGTAGTTCCTACAAAGAAGGGCATTCTCCTACATAACCACAGTACAACCGTTAAAATTGGGAAATCAATACTGACACATTACCACCATCCAAATTCAGGTTTCTTTGATTGTCCCAATAACATCCTTTATAGCAAAAAGATCTGGTTAGAAGTACACATTGCATTTACTAGCTGAGTTTTTGATGCTGTTTTGAAAACCCACACCTCTTTAAAATCAGAGCAGCTGTTAGCCAGGCATTCTCATCCTGCCCACAGGGAGGGAGGCCACAGGCAGAGAGAGTGGGTTGCTCTTGAGGGGCACAGATACAGGAAGAAAGCTGACGTCACTGTCCCAGCAAACAAGGTCTGGCTGTGCCCAGGGAAGCAGGGTGGAGACAGGGCTGCGGGCCAGAGAATCCTCTTGGGACAGGAATAAGACCCAGAGAATGTCAACTAAGGCCCACATAAAATTTCCCGTCTCCACCTTATATTCTCCATGTACTACTTCTCCCATGGTCTCCCTTCTCCTGTCCCTTCCACTGTTTTCTGCACTCCCCTCTTTTTATTTTCACAAACTTTTCCATCATTTTACTAAATTCCTCTGTTCTTTTAAAATTTCTCCCTTAAGAAAACCAGGGAACTACTAAAAGTTGTTATCTATTGGGAGATGGGGAGGTGATGACTAAGACTTGCCCTATATGGCTTTTTTATATTGTCTTCATTTTAAAAAATCGTGTTAATGTACTACCTACTTAAAAAGACAATACGTAATAACAACAAAACCAAACCAAAACCAAAACGTTCCTCGGTGCATCCTACCTCTAAGTAAATCTTTTTTAAGGGGTTAGGGAAGAGGGCAAAAGCTATCGTGTTTTCTGTCTTTATGATCTAGAAAATACTACAGTTTTGGCTGGTTTGTGGCCTCGTGCTTGCCTGTGTTTCTATGTGACTTTACCATCACTGCGTCTTTTCTGGAAAGTGAGTCTCATGAAGGCATAGGAGACGTTTTCTCTCTTAAATTCCATAGCTATCTCTATTCTAACTCTTCCTCCTCAGGTCCCTGGGTATAAGTGTTCTACAAGGTTCTGTCCTGTCCTGCTTGTTCTTAATACCCTCTCTCATGATCTCATTCCTCCCATGATTTCAACTTTGTGCATGATTTCCAAATCTGCATCCTCCAGATTGACACCTGTCTCCACAATTGCATTTCCAGTTGCCTACCAAACTCAACCAAACTTATCAGTGATATTTTACACCCTTAGAGCAGCTCAGCCTACTAACTTCTGGTGTGAAAATTTATACTTTTGATTCCTTCCTCTCCTTCACCCTCCCTTTCAAAGCTTTAGCAAATTGTCAGTTATTCCTTTAAAACGTTATTTTTATCTTTCTATATCCATTCCCACATCACTTGTTTCTGCAGTATTTAATAAACATACATTAAATTTTCTATTTCTATTCTAGTACTTTTTCATTTTTAGTTAGTTTAAAGGCTTTATTGAAATATAATTTACACGCAAAAAAAATTCACCCAAGATAAGTGTACTGTTCAATTCTTTTTGCAAATGTAGAGACGAGCAACCATCCAGTTTTAAGACATTTTCATCAACTCAAAAAGTTCCCTTGTATCCATTTGCAGTTATTTCTCACTCTCACCCTCAGACTCAGGCAACCACTGAACTGCTTTTTTTTTTTGTGAGGAAGACTGGCCCTGAGCTATCGTGCATGCCCATCTTCCTCTAATTTATATGGGACACCGCCACAGCATGGCTTGAGAAGTGGTGCGTCAGTCCACGCCCAGGATCCGAACCTGTGAACCCCGGGCCGCTGTGAACTGGACGGCTTGCGTCACCGGGCCCGCCCCCTGATCTGCTTTTTATTACTGTAGATTTGCCTTTTCTAGAAATTTCATATAAATGGAACCATGTAGTATGTAGTTTTTTGTGTCTGACTTCTTTCACTTTGTGTAATGATTTTGAGGTTTATCTGTGATGTAATATAAGCAGATTGTTCCTTTTTAGTGCTAAATAGCATTCTATTGTACAGATATATCACATTCAGTTTCTCTGTTCACCGGTTGGTAGACATTTGGGTCTTATCCAGTTTTTGCTTATTATGAATGATGCTACTTCAAACATTTACGTGTAAATCTTTGTGTAGACATATGCCTTCATTTCTTCTCAGTAGATACTTAGGAGTAGAATAGCTGGGTCATTTGTTAAGTATATATTCAACTTCTTAAGAAACTTACAAACTATTTTGCTAAATGGCTATACCATTTTAGAATCTCACCAACACTTAGTGTTGTCAGTCTCTTAATTATAGGCATTGTAGTAGCTGGATAGTGAGTGGTATCTTATTGTGATTTTAATTTGCATTTCTCTAATGATTAATGATGTTGAGCCATTCATATATTTTCTTGGATGATATGTCTACTAAAATCTTATGCACATTTTTAAATTGCTGTCTCATTATTGAGCTGTGAGAATTCTTTGCCTGATCTGGATACAAATCCTTTATTAAATACATAATTTGCAAATATTTTCTCCAAGTGTATGGTTTTGTCTTTTTATTTTCTTGATGTTATCTTTTGAAGAGCAAAAGGTTTAAATTTTGTTGAAGTGCAATTTATCAATATTTTCTTTTATGGGTCATGCGCTTAGTGTCAAATCTTAGAATTTTTTGCCTAACTCAAGGCCACAAATATTTTCTCCTATATTTTCTTTTAGCAGTTTTATAGTTTTAGCTCTACATTGAAGCCTACGGTTCATTTTAAGTTAATTTTTGTATATAGTGTGATGTAAGGGTCTAAATTCATTTATTTGCATATGCATATTTGATTGTATTAACACTGTTGGAAAAAACTGTCTTTTCTACAGTGGATTTTCTTGGTATCCTTGTTGAAAATAACTTGTCCATTAATGTAGGAGTATATTTCTGTGCTCTCTATTCTTTTCCATTGAATGATTTGTCTATCTTTACCAGTACCAGAACCACACTTTCTTGATTATCGTATTTTATAGCAAATTTTTTTTTTTTTGCAAACTTACATTGGTTAATCTAGGTCTTTTGCATTTTTATATACATTTTAGGGTCAATTTGCTAATTTCTATAAAAACAATCCTGCTGGGATTTTGATAGAGATTGCATTTGAATCTATAGATCAATTTGGGTAAAACTGCCATTTTAACAATATTGAGTTTTCCAACCTATGAACATGGTATATTTCTTCTCTGTTTAGATCTTTTAAAAGCATTATTTTGAAGTTCTCAGTGTATGGGTCCTACATTTATTTTGTTAATATTTCCCTAAGTGTTTTATTCTTTTTATCACTATCACAAATGAAATTTTTTTCTTGACTTCATTTTTTTCCCTTTTTTTTCTGAGGAAGATTAGCCCTGAGCTAACATCCATGCCCATCTTCCTCTATTTTGTATGTGGTCGCTGCTACAGCTTGGCTTGATGAGCAGCGTGTATGTCTGCGCCTGGTATCCAAACCTGTGAACCTGGGCCACCGAAGTGGAGCATGCCAAACTTAACCACTATGCCAGGGGGCTGGTCCCTTCAACTTTATTTTTAGACTGTTCATTGCTAGCATGTAGAAATACAAATGATTTTTGTATATTGATCTTGTATCCTGCAACATTGATAAGCTTATTACTTTTAGTAGGTTTTTTTGTAGATTCCATCAGATTTTCTACACACATGTTCTGTGAATAAGGACAGCTTTACTTTTTCTTTTCCAATCTGAATGCTTTTTCTTCTTGTTCTAGCCTGTTTCTGGGTAAAGGCTTCGGTAACATTTTGAATAGAAGTGGTAAGAATGGACACACTTGTCTTGTTCCTGATCTTAGGGGGAAAACTTGCAGTCTTGCACCATTAAGTATAACACACCTGTAGGTTTTTATAAAAGCTCTTTTTCAGGTTGAGGAAGTTCTGTTTTTTGTCTACTTTTTGGAGAGTTTTTTTTTTTTTAATCGAGAACAGGTGTTGGATTTTGTCAAATGTCTTTCCTATATCTGCTGAGATGATCCTGTGATTTTTGTCCTTCATTCTGTTAATATGGCATATAATATTTGTTTATTTTCAGATGTTAAGCCAACCATACTTTTTGAGGTGATTCCCACTTGGTCATGGTATGTAATTAAAAAATATATATTAATGTGTTCAGTTTGCTAATATTATTTCTAAGGAATTTTTGTATCAGTATTCATGAGGGATATTGGTGTATAGTTTTCTCTACTTCTAATGTCTTTGTCTTCCTTTGGTATCTGAGTGATAATACTGGTCTCATAGAATGAGTTGGGAAGTGTTTACTCCTCACCTATTGTTATGGATTGAATTGTGCCCCTCCCCCAAGTTCATATGTTGAAGTGTTAACCACCAGTACCTCAGAATGTGATCTTATTTGGAGATAGGGTCTTTACAGAAGTAATCAACTTAAAATGAGATCATTAGGAGGGGCTGTTACTGAACCAGGCTCATTTTTGCCTGCCGCACAACATGCCAATCACTGAGAAGATGAGTTTGCAGTAGAGAAAGGGTTTATTCACAAGGCAGCCAAGCAAGGAGATGGGAGAACAAATCTCAAATCTGCCTCTCCAGAAGAGGGGAGTAGGCGTATTTATGGGATAAAGAGGGAGGGTGGTCCAAAGCATGGGGGTAGACGATTGGCGATAAGGAATCAATGATCTGTGCAAGCATAGTCAAACTTCATGGCTCTTCATAGGATGCATGTTCACAAATGGTGGCGTTACTATGATCTGAGGGTGGAGTTTTCAGCTCTTTGACATCAAAGGGTAGCCTTTCAGTCATCCACCCAGTTGATGAGTTGGTGGTCTTAACCAGCCTGAACTGGACAAGGAGTTGACTCTCAGTTCCTGAAAATCTCAAGCACCTGTTACCATAGTGACCCAAGCATCAGAGATGTTATCTATTGGGTGGGTTTTAGTAGTGCATTATCTAACTACTTGTGCAAACAGACAACTCACTGAATATAGTCAAAGCAAATTGGCCCCTGGTTTCAGGGTCCTAATCTGATATGACTCGTGTTCTTAGAAGAAGGGGAAATTTGAACACAGACACATACAGAGGGAAGACACTGTGAGGACATAGGGAGAAAATAGACATCTGCAGGCCGAGGAGAGAGGCCTTGGCACAGCCTCTTCCCTCACAGTCTTCAGAAGGAACCAACTCTGCTGACACCTTGATCTCAGACTTCTAGCCTCCAGAACTGTGAGACAACACATTTCTGTTGTTTAAGCCATTCAGTTTGAGGTACTTTGTTATGACAGCCCTAGCAAACTAATACACATATTTTCTGAAAGAGTTTGTGTAGGATTGGCAATATTTCTTCTTTAAATATTTGATAAAATTTACCAGTAAAGTCATCTGAATCTGGGCTTTTCTTTGTGGGAAGATTTTTAATTGCTAATTCAATTTCTCATTTGTTATGGGTCTTCTCAGATTTTTAATTTCTTATTGAGTCAGTTTTGGTAATTGTTGTCTTTCTAGGAATTTATTCATTTTATCTGTTGTGTAATTTGCTTGCATTAAGTTATTCATAATAGTTCCCTTATAATCCTTTCAATTTCTGTAGAATCAGTAGTTATAGCCCCTCTTTATTCCTGATTTTGTTATTTATCTTTTATCTCTTTTTTCTTTGTCAGTCTAGTGAAAGTTTTATCAATTTTATTCATCTTTTCAAAGAATCAACTTTATTTTGTTGTTTTTTTTTCTATTATTTTTATTTTATTGATTTCCACTGTGATCTTTATTTGCTTCCACGTATTTACGTTGGGTTTTACTTGCTCTTCTTTCTCTACCTTCTTGAGGTGAAAGCTTAGAATATTGATTATAGATCTTTCTTCTTTTTAATTTAAGCATTTAATGCTATAAATTTTCTTTTAAGCATTGCACTGGCTGCACTCATACTTTGCAATATGTTTGGTTTTCCATGTGGACTTGAAACCAATGTGTAATCTGCTATTATTGGAGGGAGTGTTCTGTATATGTTAGTTGGTACAGTTAGTTGATAGTTGTTCAAGTCTTCTGTATCCTTGTTAATTTTATTTCTAGTTTAATTGCTGAGAGAAGGAACTTGAATCTCCGACTATAATTACTAAATTATCTATTTCAGTTCTGTCATTTGCTTCATATATTTGGCACTCTGTAATTAGGTGCCTATTTATTTATAATTATTATAGATTCCTGATGTTTTGATCTTTTCATCGTTACACAATGTCCCTCATTATCTCTAGTGATATTTTTTGTCTTAAATTCTGGTTTTTCTTATATTAACATAGGTACTCCAGGTATTTATAACTGTTTGCAGAGTATATCTATTTCTCTCATTCTTTTACTTTTAATCTATTTGTGTCTTTGAATCTAAAGTGTTTTTTTCTTGAAGACAGCATATAGTCGGAACTTGCTTTTTTATCCAGGCTGACAATGATTGCCTTTTGATTGAAGTGTTTATCCACTCACATTTAATTTAATTATTGATATGATTGGATTTATATCTCTCATTTTGCTGTTTGTTTTCTGTATGTCTCATGTCTTTTTTGTTCCTCTATTCCTCTTTTGCTGCCTTCTTTTGTGTTAAATATTTTTAGTATGCTATTTTAATTCCTATATCATTTTATTAACTATTTTTTAAAATTAATTTTCTTAGGGGTGCTCTAGGTTACAATATGTATCTAAACTTATGACAACCTGCTTCAGTTTAATAATGACAATTCTAGTAAAATATAGTGATTTGGTTCTAATATAGCGCTATTTCTTCCTCCTTCTTCTGTGCTATTATTGCCATATATATTGTATTTATATATATCATAAGTCCGACAGTACAGCATTAAAATTACTACTTTGTGCAATCACTTTTTAAAAGAAATTCAGAGAAGAAAAGAGAATAATACCTATTTATGCAGTATTTTATGTTTATCCATATATTTATCATTTCCAGCTCTCTTCATTTCTTTCTATGAATTCAAGTTACTATCTGGTATCATTTTCTTTCAGTCTGAAGTCTTCCTTTAGTATTTGTTAAGGAACATTTCTGATTCCTACAAATTCTCTCAGTTTTTGTTCATCTTTGATTGATTTTATTTTGCCTTCATTTTGGAAAGATAGTTTTGCTACATATATTGATTAAGACTCTTCCTTTCAGCTCTTTGAATATATCATTCTACTGCCTCTGGCCTCCATTTTTTTGATGGAAAGCAAGCTGATATACATGTTGTTGTTCTCCTGTATATGGCAGTCATTTTTCTCTTTTGCATTCAAGATTTTCTTACTGTCTTTGGCTTTCAGCCAATCTTTGACTAGATGTGTGAATCTCTTTGTGCTTATTCAACTTAGGTTAGTTGGGCTCCTTGAATCTGCCTATCAATGTTTTTCAGCACATTTGGGTGGTTCTCAGGAATTATTACCTCAAAAATTTTTTTGCCTCATTTTCTCTCTCCTCTCCTTCAGCACTTGTGTTATACATATGTTGGTATCCTTCATATTGTCCCAAGGGTCTCTGTGAGTCTGTTCATTTTCCTTCCATCTTTTTTCTCTGTGTTCTTCAGAAAGAATAATTTCTATTAATCTATCTTTAAATTTATGGATGTTTTTCCTTCTGTCTTCTCATATCTACTCTCAAGGTCCTTTTTCGTTTTGTTTGTTGTACTTTTCAACTCTAATTTTTCATTTGGTTCTTTTTATAGTTTGTATTTCTCTATTAGGATTCCCTATTTTCAATTGTTGTTATAATATTTTCCTTTAATTCTTTTAATGTAATTTCCTTTAATTCTTTGTACATACTTATAATAGCTGCTTTGATATCTTTGTCTGCTACTTCCAACACCTGGGAACAATCAGAATTAATTTCTATTGACTGCTTTTATTCCTGAATACAGTTACACTTTTCTATTACTTTGTATGTTTCATAATTTTTGTTGAAACTTGATATTTTAAATATCTTGTTGCAACTCTAGATTCTGATTTTTACCCCAAGTTCTCTTTTCTTCTCTTTCTTTTTCTTACTTTCTTGTAATTAAAGTATAGAATCTGTCTCCTTTGGATATGTAGCCACTGATGCCTCTGCTCAGTTTTTTTACACTTATTTTTATTTTCTTTAGCCTAACTTCATATGGATCACCTCAATGTCTGCATAGCTTAGTGATCAACCAATGATTTAAGCAGAAGTTGTGCTCAAATATCTTGAGTCTTTAAAATTCCATCCTCCGCTGATGGATCTGTGGGGGGTTTGGGGAGTGCATTCAAAGTTCAGCCAGTCCTCAAGTCGGCCTTGGCTTTCACTTTACATCAGGCTCTCTCAAGTCTCTCCTGCACATGTGTATAGTTTTGCCAAGGACGTGTGGCGAGTTTATCTAGTCCTTCTATAGCTTTATCATTTCTAGGAGCTCCCCACAAATTCCTGGCTGATCTGGCCCCTTACCCAAATGGGACCACAACTTCAGGCTAGCAGAGCTACGGGTTTCCCCCATTCTTTTTCTACTAGCTTTGCTACTTGAACTAACAACACTACCAGTGAGAGTTTTTGCTCTCTGCCCTAAATCAAGTGTGCCTCTCTGGCAGCCAGGATGCTGATTTTCTCAGCCAGCTCTACCCTAGTAGTAAAACTCACTGTTGTTGCCAACTGAGCTGGGGTGGGGGATCAGAGCTCCCCAGGCAAGAAACCTCAGACTCCTGCTCTTCATATAGGAAGTTTGAGAAGGCTTCATGAATAAACACTTTTCAGTTTACTATTTGCCTTTGGTTGATTTCCAGTCCTAAAATTGTTGTTTTTAATAATTTTATATACTTTTATACTTGTTTTTTGGGGAGAGGATCTTCCAACCTTTTCAGGCTACCATTGCTAGAAGTACCATCTCTAGTACGTTTATAGCTTTATTTTTTATGCTCAAATCTTTAATCTTCCTGGAATTTTAATTTTGTTTATAGTTTGAGATAAGGATCTAAATTTATTTTTCCCCAAATGAGTAGACAATTTTCCAAACAACTTTTGGCTGATTGAATCCATACCCAGTCACATTTGGTTTGTATATAATTTTTGAATGAGACTAATGTTGTTTGAGTATGTGTGTGTATGTTGGCGCAGCTGTGGAAGAAAATGGCACGTAGGTCCTCACAATAATCGAGGTCTTTACCTCAATATGTTGAGATAAGACACAAGAATCTGTATGTGATAGATGAGATTAATCTGCAGAAAACTTCCCAGAAATTACTAATGTTTAGCCTGGATTTGTAACTGTGTTGTGTCTGAATTTGGCTCACTTATGACTCTATGCACTTGGTTTTTACATCCTGTCTACATCTTTTCCTGTCTCTAACATCAGCTCAACATTTTGGGTTTAGCTTTTCTACTATCTTGGTATACTTGGACAACAACACAGGGCCTTAAGCATGAGTAAATCCAACAGCTCCTTCTCGCTAATTGAGCTATGGGTTATTTGCTCAAGCAGGAGGAATGAGGTGGAACATAGTCTTGATGCTCAGGTTGCATTGGGCCTCCTCTACTCTTTGATCAGTCTGTTAAATGTCTCCATGTATATATCAAGTGTTTCCACAGACCCAGAGCCAGTATTTGGAATTATTTTTTCTCTAGAGGGGATAAGAGGATGGACTTACACTGGCACCTTCACTCTTCACTATTTATCCATCTTTTAGGATGAATGGCTTCTACTTGAAGTGCCCCAGTTCATTCCTATTGTCAAAATCTTGCTGTACAGAGCCATCCACGAGAGGCCAAAGCCTGCAAAAGAGTGGGTGGGTTTTGAAGCACTTGCCAAATAAGTCCCTGCCTTTACTTTTTTGAATGAGGTTGGTCTTGTTTGCTGATGTGGACGAAAATGAGATATGGGTGCCACTGTACAGTAAGATGTGATATGGCTCCCTTGGACTAAAACAGTGTCGAAGGTGGGGCACAGAATAACTACAGTAAGTCTCGACTCCATTCTCATTCAAAACATGGGACTCAGCAGGAGTGGGAAATTGAACTGCGCTTACATGTGGAGAAGAAATCATTTGAGTCTCCACGTTAATGGCAATTAGCAACGTAACTATGGAAGCAGCATGGTGCAGTTGAACCAATCTGCCAGAGATTAAATCCCAGCTTCTGGATTTACTAGTTGTGGGACCAAAGGCTACTGGGAGCAACAGCTTCTTTGGCTTTTCAAAGACCAGCTTATATTCTTCACCTAAGGTTTCCCTCTCCACTTCAAAGGAATAAATAAGGAAATACAAAAATTTTAAAAAGCACTGTTTCATTCCCAAAATACTGGGACAAAAAATTGTCAAAATCAAGCCACAATAGAAGAGATCAGCTAACTGCTTAAGTCTTCCCAGAAGTAACATATATAGGATGTTGTAAATATGTCATTACATGATGACACAGACAAGATTTCCCTAAATCTTACCAGATTGTTACCTTAGACATCATAGCATAAGTTTTGTCATAACTATTAAGGAGCACCAAAAAAAAAAAAGACAAAGACAGACTTAGTCTTGACTTGAGAACTGATTATCATATCACCAGTTCTGATTTTAGAATAAGCCTGTCAAATACTTATAGTAGAACTTATATAAAGAAAATAAACTTTTGACAATGATTCTTCACTAGAGGATATTCAGCAGATCACTGCAGAGTGAGGTAAGACCCTTATCTCCTTTTGTGATGATTCTTTATTCACATTCTTTAGAATACTCATAAGCACCACGATTTGGTGTGAGGATATGTCCTAAACGGAAAATGGGCTTTGTCTCTTAGGCAGGTAGGTCCATCTCCATAATAGTTAGAGACAATGGAGGTGAAGTACACCATATATAACATAGACTCAATAAATGATGGTTATCAATATCTTCATCATCATATCATCAGTTATCATATGAGTATTATTTTGTGATATAACTAATGTGAATTGATTTTTAAGGGCATGAGAGACCCCTAAATGAAGAGAGAGGGTCAGATTTTTTACTTCAATAAGCTAAGACCCAGACAGACCATAATGCAAGGTCACCTCACACGGTAGCACTATTCTGAGAGCCCAGCCCTATCTGGAAGCACCAACTGTCTTTTACTAGTTACACTGTGATTGTTGTCAACTACCAATGCTGTGGGGTGTTCTGTGGGGTACAGTAGGCCTGCTGAGGGGAGGTGTCTCTGATGCTGTTGATTTGGGTTGGAAGAACGTCTTTGGCTGTCTACATGGGCAGCGTCACAGGGTAGAGTACAGGCTTTCAGATTTGGATCCAGTCCCATCATTTCCTAGCTTTGTGAACTTAGCAACTTGCTTCATTTCTCAGAGAACCAAGTCTCTCATCTGTAAAACACGGGTGATGATACCTTGCAGGATTTTTGTGAAAATTGGAGACAATATATAGGAAGTACTCAGTACATCATAAGTGCTACATAACAGTATTATTTAAACACTTTAGTGGCGTCCGTTAATGACCCCTATCTTGGAGGTTTTATGTGAGGATTAAAAGAAAAAATATATATGTAAGTACTTGGTACGTAATAGACCCTTAACAATTGGTAAACTCTTATGTAAATTTCAAGGAATACAGTTTCTTAATGGGCTCCTTTAAGAGTAACTCAATTTGAAGTTAAGAGACTGATTTTAGTCTTGGCTCTAGTGCTAATTAGCTGTGTGCTCTTGAGCAAAACACTCCGGGCCTCAGTTTCCTCACTTGAAAATTAGATATTTGGATAAATGAGAAACCAAAATGTCCCTTTTTATACTAAAAAGAATACTTTCTTAGGCCTTATAAGGAAGGAGCTTTGAGATACTGGGGAACATTCCAGAAGCCAGCTAATGCTAACAAGTTAGGGTCATTAACTTTGCAAAATAAATGAATTCATTACAAATGAGAGTGGAAGCAAAATGGTTTATGCACAGCCACGTTAATTCATTGAGATATATTTGCCGTGCACCTGAGTCCTGGAGAAAATTGCGCTGGGCTCTTCTGAGCTCCTCCAAAAGAGATTTTTGATGGAGTCTTATATGTTTTGCTTCCTTCTCACATCAAAACATTCAGCATACTTTAAATTTAGAAGCAGCCTCTCCTCCTGGTGTTAAGGAGGCAGTGAACATATCACCTCAACTTTCTCTTTAACAATATTAGAGAGCAGTCTAAGCCCACCTGCTGTGCTCATTTTTTTTATTTTTAAGAAAAACACCTTTTGCCAGTCAAAAGATCAAGTTTATCTTGAAAGAACCTTTACTCTTAATTAAAAAGCTATTAATGACATGTTCTTCAAAGCATTTCTTTGAATTAAAAATTGGTGGGGGTGAGGTGGTGGCGATGAGAAAGTTTCTTTGCTTTAGGGATTTTGAAACAAATGCTATTAATGGATTCCTGAGATGCCTGAGCCAGCAGATACATTCTTCATGCTTCATTTATTAGTTTGGGTCTGCTCAGTGCCTGGCACATAGTAGCTGCTGAAATGTTAGCTGAACAAATAAGTGAATAAAAGAAATATCTTTTCATGGTATCCAATGAGAATAGCGTAAATCGTCTTGGGTGTGTTAATGGTAGATCCTGTTTTTAGTAGAACTGGGCAGGGTGCCTGAGTTTTGGGAAATTGGGTTTGGGAGTAGTTAGGGAAGGGGAGAGCCTGGCTTGGCACTTCCTGGGGCCTCTTCTTTCAGATGGAGGATGGGATGGAGTAGCGTGGAGAAGAGCTTCACAACCCATTGCTGTGGGCTTTACCATTCAGTCTCCAGCCAAATAAGGCCTGGTGGCCTCCTCTGTCAGTGGTTTGGTATTGGGTGTTCATGCATTTTGGGAGCTGGGTAGGAATGGCTGAGCCCTGCCTGAGCTGTTGGGAAGAAGCAGAGGTTGCAAAAGGAAAAAGTCTGAGACTAAAAATGCTTTTATATGTGGGATGGAGCAAGTGAATGATCCTTGAACACTCATTTGGGACTTGATGCTGCTCTGTACTGGTGACTTTCCATGTTGAAGATGAGCCTTACCTTTTAGAGGACCAAGAACTTCACTTTATCCCTGGCAGTGTGCATTGCTCATGGCAGTACAAGAGAAGCAGACAGAGTCTGGGTGGTATGAAGTAGAAGGAAGAGTATTGCACTAGAAGTCCTGGCTCAATTAGTAAGCTGTGTGGCTTTGGGGAAATTATTTAGCCTACCTGGGCCTCTATGACAACATCTGTAAGGATGTTGTTGAGGAGTTTGGACTAGGCAATCTTTTTTATTCAGCAACGTACACTGTACTCAGTGCCAGGCACTAGGCCAGCAATGGGATCCAGAGTTGTCACACACATTCCTCGTTCTCATTCTGGTGGATCAGGGATATAAGATGGGTTAATAACAAATGCTAGCAGGTAAAGAGAGGGAAATGACTAATTCTGTTTGTTAAGGCTTGGGAGCTGAATTTGAAGAGTAGAAATTCACTAGAAACTTATTAATTCTGTCATCATACACTCATTCCACAAATGTTGACTGGGTGCCTACAGTACACAGGGAATGGGGAAATAGCCAGGAAGATATTAGCCTCATTCCATTAATCTAAACTTAGAGGAGGTTGGGAAGAGGGACTATTCTGACATTTAGTGAACATTTAGAATTTTCTCATTTCACTCTCCCAATATGCCCACAGTGGAGGTTGTATCCCCATTGTACATGAGAAAACAGGTCTATAGGAATGAAAGCATTTGCCGAGCTCACACTAATAAGTTATAAGGACTCAAACACACATCCGTCTATCTTCAGAGCTCCAGCATTTAACTGTAATGCAATTTTGTGGAAGGGGAGGCTTCTCAGGCCACTGAGTGGACACTTGTTTTGCCTGCCCAGCATTCCTTCTTTGGGTAACAGCTCACTGTTTTCCTTCAGAGATCTAAGCCCTCCCACTCTCAATCCATGCATTTACAGTGGAGTTCTCCATGAAATCAACAATACAAAGAGATTTATGCACCCCTATGTTCATCACAGCATTATTCACAATAGCCAAGAGGTGGAAGCAACCCAAGTGCCCATGAACTGATGAACAGATAAAGATGATGTGGTATATATAGACAATGGACTACTACTCAGCCATAAAAAATGACAAAATCGTCCCATTTGAAACAATGTGGATGGACCTTGAGGGTATGATGTTAAGCAAAATAAGCCAGACAGAGAAAGACAAACACTGTATGATTTCACTCATACGTGGAAGATAAACAAAAACATGGATAAAGAGAACAGATTAGTGGTTAGCAGAGGGGAAGGGGCTGAGGCGAGGGCAAAAGGAGTAAAGGGGCACATATGTATGGAGATGGATAAAAATTAGACTATTGGTGGTGAGCAAGATGCAGTCTATACAGAAACTGATATAAAATAATGTACACCTGAAATGACACAATGTTATAAACCAATATGACCTCAATAAAATAATTTAAAAAAATAAAAATAAGTGGAGTTCTTGTCCCTTCCCCCATAGGCTTCAGAGCTGAGGTCCTGACTCAGGCCTGGCCTCTCAGAGTACATGTCCTCCTGGGCACAGCAATTGGCCCAGGGACGGGCACCTGACCAAGCTGCACCAACTGGAATCAATGCCTGGGCTTTTGCTAGAAATATTGAAAAAGAGTCTTGCTCTTTCCCCTGGGATTGTTAAACTGTAGACTGTAAGCCCACAGCAGCTGATGGCCATTTTCACCCCCACAAAGGGAGAGGGCGCCTACCTGAGAATGAAGCTGACATAGAGGAAAGCAGGCCAGGGTAACATTTTCCAGACAACATTCTTTAAGCCCTCGGATCTAATTTTGCCTGAAATGAACACTATTCTTGTACTTTTCAGTTCCATGAGCAAACAGGTTACTTTTTTCCTCTTAAGGTGGTCTGTGTTACTGTCAGTCCTGAAGAATACAGCCTCCAAGCGTGTGTGGAGAATTTTTATTTCTCTTTTTCCCTAGAATGTTCTTCACAGTACCTGCAAAAATCTCCATCAACCTCACCTAAACTTTTGTTCTTGGAGGTTAACAGAATGTGGTCTTTTGGGTGGGTCTCTTGCACTCTACTATGTCTCAGAACTCTGTCCCTGGGGTCATATGTTTCTATACACTAAGTGATGCCAGTCTTCACACAGCCGGGTATGTTTTGGGCATTAACCAACATCTCTCCCTGGGTCCACTCCAGGGCCTCTACCACCCAGCTCAGGCCCCTTTTCTCACCATGCTGAACCCCTGACACAGCTCCTCCTGACTTTCAGGAGGTCACATTGAGAGTCTGTATAACCTCAGGGTTGGTAGCAGCATGAATGGAGGTTGAGGATGACCAGAGGGGACAGCTTCTTCCCTGGTCCTTTCCAGTCTCCAAATCCCAGAACCCCATCCCTGGATGACCTGTCTGATGCAGCTCTGGTCATTACAGCCTGAGAATCAAAGGAGGAGTCTTTCCTGCCTTGACCAACACAGCTTTGACAGAGGTCTCAGCTGTTAAAGAGAAATTATTCTCACACTTGTTAAAATGGTAATATTCAAGATTATTGCAGTAGGAGTCAACTTTATTGCAGTAGAGTGGAAAGATTGAGCTCAACTCCAAACACAACAAGGCCAAGTGGAATTTATAGCCAACAAACAGGAGGAAAGCATCAGTGGATGGTAAATTACTAAGATACAGCACTGGTAGGGAGATTCTTGCTAAACAAACCAGCAGGATTCTTGCTCAAGACAGGCCAAGGACTTAGACCTCAGATGTGGGTGGTGAGGTAGTTGATCAAATATCAAGGGTGATGGGATATCAAGGATGGGGGGATGATTTAGCATGATTCTTTGCTAAGACTGGCTTAGGAAGGTCAAGGATAGGGCCAAAGGATGAAACCTAGTCAAAAAGAGGGCTGAGAGGAGCCTAACTAAAGTTTGGTCAAGGAGAGAGTCTTGATCACAGCTATAACCTTGGATGGTTTGGCATTCTCCTTCTGGTGATCTGAGGGGCTCTCTCCCTTCCAGCAGAGTCTGGGGTTGAAGACTGCAGCAAGTGCTTCAGCATGAGACACACAGAATGATGTGTTGGAGGCTCCTGTGTCTAGAGCTTTCTGCAATATTTAAGCAGAGACTTTTAACTCTGCCTCCAGAAAGTGTTAGACATCTGAATTACATAGCCTTGTGATTCTCAACATCCAACAAAATACCTCCGAAGACCTCGGCATTCAGCCCCCATCAACAAAGCATTGTTTAACTTGAGGCCATAAATGTGCACACACGCTTGGCCTCTAAGACACTGTCTCCATCAGCCATCTCTTTCCCCTTTGGTCCCTGACTCCTTTGCAGCATGTCAGTGTAGTACTCCAGCCAGGGATGGAATCTTCTCTCCTTGCTATTACAGGAGCACACTCTGAGACCAGTGTCAGCTGTTGGTAAGAAAGAGCTTCACAGAGCATCATGGATAACCACTCCAATGCTTGGCTAAGGACATGGGTCTGAGCTCTGGGGGGCTCTGTGGCAGTATCTGGGCTGGACCAAGACCTCCAAGTAAAGTCACTCTAGAAGACTGACATCCATTTCTAGGAATAAAGCCATCCTTTTCAGAAAGATTCTGTAGAGGCCGGCTTGCAGGTCAACTCCATGATGCCTGGGAGGGAGGTCTGATGGAAGCCCAGATTTAGCGAGGATGGGTGAGTCCTGGGAAGAAGGAATCCAGCATGGCGAGCCATATTTTTAGCAGGGCTTGATAACAGTAAGAGAGTAGGTTTCCAAGGATAACACCCTGACACCCACCCTGAAACCAGCTATGGAGAAAAAGCTATATGGGGCCTGAACATCCCAGCATGCTGAATCCCAGAACCCCATGATGTTTGGGGTACTATGAATCCTTCCTGAGATAGGAAGGATACAATTATTACAGTGGGGTTTCCCAGCAGAACCTGTTGAACTCTTCTGAGACCAGTGACACAGATCTGCACCCTCCAGTGGGCCAGAGGTCAAGGCCAGTGTGGGTAGCAGCTTCCCTGTGGAGAGGGGCAGAGCAGCAGAGTGTCTCCTCCTCAGGGACACAGGCTCATGGTGAGAGGCAGCTAGGCTGGCTCATGGTAATACGTGTGAGAGACACCCTGGGGATCTCCAGCAATGCGTGGAGCAGGGGAGAAAAAAAACTACAAGAATTGAAATTCCTGACTGTGCAAGTGATTGCTTAGAACTAGGGAGCTCAGGTGTTAATGTTAATGTGATCACATCTGGCTCATCCTGGTGAGGCTGCAGAGCATCCAGTCACACTGCGGGCTGTGTGTGAGGGGGTGTCATGAGGAATCTAGTAATTCCCAGCACAGTGTGAAATTGCACCAGAGTCTAAGATGCAAAACCTCTCGCTCCCCTTCTCCCTTGCATCGTTCTCAGTGCCCCTGATCACTGCAGGGATGTACAGGGATTTCGAGAGGACTGTGCTGAGCCCATAGCTTTTGGGAGGGTCTGATGCAGTAAGGATAGGGGAGTTTCATCAGCACCCTTAAGAGGGGTGTGTCATGTGTTCTAGGTGTGCCTGTGGGTGGGGGAGCGGGGGGGAGTGACACACAGAATGCTGGGAAAAGTGCTCAGAGCCACAGGTGACAATTGACTTCTCCTGGAAGTTTTTGGGAGCAGAACATTAATGGGCCCAGAGAGGAAGAGGACCCAGTAGTAGATGTCAGGGGTGCTCTAATTTATCTTCTTCAATGGGCTCTCAGGAAACTCTCATTATTAACTTCTCTACCAAGGCCTACACAACCTCTATCAAAATGCAAATGAGATTTGCTAAGGACATCCCAGAGAGCTTTTACTAACAATTAACGCCTCAGCTGCCCGTCCTTTCTTAGGAGGGAATTAGCCCTAGGAGAAGGGGATGTAAGGCAGCTGAATTTTGATGGGAGGAGGTGAGAAAACGCTCTCCTCCTGGGTGAAGCTGGGAATGGAGACAAGTCAGGGAAGCCAGCAGCAGCACAGGAGTGTAGGTTTCCAGAAAGGAAAGGGAGTGACTTTTTAGGAGACACAGAAGAGAGATGAAGAGAGAAGAACTCCAGACCAATTTCACCAGTTTTCAGTTTCACTTGGGGTTGCAATTGTCTATATTACTTAGCACCTGCCTTTCCTAAGGCATGGCAGACCCACTCAGGAGTCACAGATCCCTCCAGAAAGATGTGTGTTCAAGAAGTCGAGTTACACAGGCCCCTGACCCGCTGGCATGATTTTGAAAGTCTCTGCTACTGGGTGGTTTATGGAAGAAAAGTAAGCTATGTTTTAGACATTCCAAGTAGAATTTTTTTTCTGTTCTCAATACATCTAAACTGATCTTGATTCTTAATTCTACAAAGGCAGATCAAGTGTTTAATGCTTGAAGCTGGCATATTAATTTTATATCAAATTTATAACAGGGTTATTATGCTTTATATAACATTTTATAGAACACTGGGGCCCTTTGGATAATCAATATATTAGGTTCATTTATGATCGTTTTAGAGATAGAAGCATAATTTTGCTCTTTTAATGTTGTAGATATTTATAGTTATTTCATCATATATTGTTGATATCTGTAATTTACTTGATGTCAATTTCTTGGCCAGAGTGCTACCCTTCCTCTCCCTCCCCCTCCACATCAGACTCTCCTGCATCTGGCTGCATTCTGCTTTCTAGTGTTAGGGTGAAATGTGGGGCTTCCTAGATAATCAGCCCAAATTGGAGTCTCTTGAAATATGTGAGCATCGTTCAAAATCAAAATTCAACTGAGTAAATTTTGAAGATCTTACTGGCTTTATTCAATGATTCATGAATTGCGTAGCATCCAATCTAGCAGATAGAAAGGAGCGCTGAGAAGCTGTACAAAATGAAAGACTTTTGTACGTAGAAGGGAGCAAGAACAAGGAAATTATACTAGGCAAAAAAGTGGGTTGATTATTGCAAGGTTACTTTCCTCTAGGAGATGGCAGGAGTCTATCAGGCAGATTACCTAACTAGTGTGATCAAGTGATTCCTGATTGACTGGTTTAAGATTCCATTTCTGGGAGAGCTGAAACTGTAATTAAGTTAAGTTTTGGTTTGGTGACATGGGCCTTAGCATAAGCAACTCCATTTTGGGCCTGTTGTTACATTTTGAACAGTATGAATACATTTTAAGCAAAGGAAAACAAGAAGCTAATGTTTTTGAGATGTTCTTAATATCATAGAGCATGAACAAATTCTTAAAATGCATCTCAGCCCTCAGCCTTTGGAATCTATCCTCTTGTTACTGCCCAAGGTGGGGTCTTCTGCCCACTGCAAGACATGCCAATAATCGAGAGGCAAGGTGGTAGGGGATAAAGGGATTTTATTACAGCTTTCTAGCAAGGAGGAAGATGGCTGACTAAGGTCTGAAAGAGCCATCTTACAGAACAAAGACTACAGGCCAGTTATATAGGGGGCTGGTTTCCAGGTGGGGGAGGTATCTGGTCTTCAGGTGGGGGCATCCATCTGATCTCTGGGTAGGGACAGACATCTGGTCTTGGTTCATAATAATCTTTTGTTTTACTGGATATGCATCAGAGACCGGAGCAACACCCTATACCCAGATCTTTCAGTTGTCATTGATGATGGCTATCAGCATAGACTCTCTGCCTGGGGGTCATCACATTCCTAAGGAACTCAAAAGAACAAATTATCAACTTATAGCAGCTGGGAGGGGCCATAAAATCTACAGAACGTGTATATCTCCTGGAGGGTGCATATCCAGCTGGGTTAGTTAATCAGAGGTCGTTCAAAGTTACAATATGGTTTCTTTTCTACAATATGGCTTCCCTTATGTCAACTTTGTGTTGAGCCAGTATCACTGTGTGCCCAGAGTTGCAGGCAGGGAGAAGCCTGGTGCTAATCTGGAGGGCTTCCTTTGAGTAGGGAGCACATGCTTCTGTCTCTGCTAGCCTTGTTGTCCCTTGGCTTCTTTTGTTTGGTTTGGCTTGGCTTTATTACCACACAAAATTGGGGTTCTCTTGCACAATGAGTGTAAAAAAAGCCATTTATTGTGGTATTAGCTTTTGGGAAAAGAAGTCAGCTTTATTTTACGAGATTGATTTGCAAGGAGACAGGGGCATATGCTCTCAGATCTGTCTCCAGATCTGTCAATCCAGAGCTTGGGGCACAATTTATGGGATGAAGGGCAGGGTGGTCTGAAGTGTGGAGATAGATGATTGGAGATAAGGAGAAGTGAGGTAATTGATCAGCGCAAGCATAGTCATGCCTCTTCACAGGACGTGTGTTCACAAAATGGTGTTACCATGATCTGAGGGTGCAATTTTCAGCTCCTTGACATCAAAAAGCTCACTTATTGAGCTTTTGTGCAGGCTCAGTTGATGGGTTGGTGGTCTCAACTCACCTGAATTGGACAAGGGGTCTCGGTTCCTGAAAAACCACTCTTAATTACTCTGTTGATAAGATGGAGTCAGTTGAACTGGTCCTGGACGGCCCGTGGTTACAGCTTCCTCTATTCTTTTTTGAAATAGCTGGTGGGTGTGCACTTGTAAGAAGGAACAAACAAGCAGGCTTGGCTGAAACCTTAACATTAAAATGAACCCACATCTACATGTGGGCCATTTTCTATGTGGTCACCTCTGATCCTTGCTTCTGTTTTATTTTCTCATCATATAATCTCAACGGGGATCCATTTCCATAAGAAGAGGGCAGTAAGAATCCTTTGTTCATCTCTGACTCAGGATGGGTCTTGAGGTTCCCTGGAACCATGGATTCCATCGCTTAACATGTTAGCCCTGGGATTTCATGGCAGCCGGTGATGGATCTGAAATGGTGGAAACCCTCTGGAGACTAAATTAGGAAATGGTACTTAGCAGTGTAGAAAAATGCCAAAATACTTTCTTCTTTTCCTTGAAGATTGGTTTGACATGGGGATATTTTTATAGTGCCAGAAACCACATGCTAGGCTATAATTGAGCATAATTACTGCCCTGCATGCTGCAAAGTGCTGGACCTGAGGCATCCTACAGAATCCCATTAATTTCTTGATTGGGCTCTAAGAAACGGTGCCCCTGACAGGGCCAGAAAGAGTTGTGTTTAGTCTGTCTGGTCTTTAAGTGAAGAAGTCCCTGGCTGTCCAGCGGCTGATGTTGTCTCCTCCTAACTCTGGGGACTTGATCCGTGATCCAAGACTCCATTGCCAACACACTTTCTTAGAGTTCTGTGGTGGTATCTTCTTAACCTTGGAATATTTCTGCACAAGAAAACTGAAGTGGACAATGGAAGAATGCAGATGAATGATTCAAACACACACACTAAATACCCCCAGAATACAAAATAAGCCTTTTGTAATTATCCGGTTATTCCAGGTGAGAGATTTGGAAAAAGCCTAAATTATTTGGGTAATTACTTTTTCCTTTTTTTTTTTTTTTATAATTTTATTTATTTATTCCCCCAAAGCCCCAGTAGATAGTTGTATGTCATAGTTGCACATCCTTCTAGTTGCTGTATGTGGGACGAGGCCTGAGGCTGGAGAAGCGGTGTGTCGGTCTGCGCCCAGGATCCGAACCCGGGCCGCCAGCAGCGGGGCGCGCGCACTTAACCACTAAGCCACCGGGCTGGCCCTACTTTTTCCTTTTTATTCAACATATATAATGGCCCAAACTTCAGAAATGCCACCCACAGGAGGCTCTCATGCATCCAGGATTCTGCTTATCCCCTGGCATTATGTGGGAGACTATGTAGCTATGTGACCAGTCACTCCTAAATATCACCCTCAAAGGTTAGGTATATTTTTCCCAAAGATAACTTAATAGTGCTTTCAGTTGTTAGTGTTAAAAAATCTTTCCAGAGTGTTTGTGTCTGGTGTCCTGCCTTCACAAACACAGTCCGTGGAGCAGAAGTTAATTTTGCTGATTGTTTGTCCTGACTCCCAGGGTGAATGTCTTTATCTTTAAATCTCACGGTTCAGGCTGTCACTGTGAATAGGAATGAAAACTGGGGTGAACGCACACTGTCCCCAGGACTTTTGTTAGAAGAGACACATTTTAAACAATCCAGCCTAGATATTAGATTTTGTTTTCTATTGGATCTACCTTTCTCTCCTTTTAATAGAAACAATGCCAATTCTCCGGTTAGCTTAGGGTCTCTATCATGTGCATTCCTGTGAATTTAAATGCTACTGAATTTTAGATGATCTGGAAAAGTGAAATGGCTGTGTTGCTCAAATTCTTCTTCTACTGCAGGGAATTCATTGCTGTCACTTTAGCAGGAAGCCTCACTTCTCATCACCTCTGGTAGAGGCTGGGGAGAAATTCCTTCTTGCCAACTTGGAGCTGTCATATCCACTGTGCTGTGGATTCAATAGGCTACTAAATCATTATTATTATGGAAAAACACATTCGAAGTTCCAGCTCTGAATTTGACTGGGAGCCCACCTCTGACCCAGCGCTGTCAGGATGGCAAGAAAAGATTCCAATGTATTCCACATCATCCATACCCCACCTACCCTTCATCTTCCCTACTACAGGACTGTACCTATACTGGTTTATCATGTCAGGAAGGACACTGAGGGTCCATCTATTCAGCAGCCATGTCTGCACCCTCTGTGATTAAGTATACGTGCTGGAAAAATGTTCCTCTAGCACATTATTGGTGTTTAATGCTATTCATGGTGACTCTTATTATATAGCAGTTTTAAAATACCATGAAATCTAATGTAATCAATTTTCTTTTACAGATTCTCAGTTCCGTGTCTTCTTGAGGAAAGCCTACCCCAAACTAAGATAATTAAAAGAGTAGAAGGGAATAAAAATAATTTGTTTCTGTATGTATTAGTTTTCTATTACTGTGTAACAAATTATTACTAACATAGCACATTTCAAGAACATAGATTTATTACTCACGGTTTCTCTGGATCAGGAGTCCCAGCATCACTTAACTGGGTCCTCTGCTCAGGGTCTCACAGGTAATCCAGGTGTCAGCTGAGGCCGGGGTCTCATTTGAGGCTCAGCGTTCTCTTCCAGGCTCCCATGGCAAAATGCATTTCCTTGCAGCTGTGGAACTCATGGTGGCTTGCTGCTTCAAGGCTAGCAGGAGAATTTCTTAGGCTTCAAATCTCTGACCTCTAGATTTTCTTCTAGGGGCTCACCTAACTAGGCCAGGCCCACCCAGGATAATTTCCCTTTTAATTAACTCAAAGTCACTGATTATCCTTGTTACTTGTATCTGCAAAAATCTCTTTGCCTTTGCCACTTAACATAACGTCATCATAGGAGTGGCATCATATTGACATGTCCCACCCACACTCAAGGGGAGGAGATTATAAAGGGTTTGTACACCAGGAGGCAGGAATCTTGGAGGTCATCTTATAATTCTATATACCACACTGTATTTTTATAACTTTTAAAAGAATGTTTAGAATTTAAATCACTGCATATGGTAGTAAGTAGGTACAAGAATTTCTGTTATAACACAATCAAGTTTTCCTGAAAAACCTCATACTCTACAAAATCACACGCTAAAAATAGTAGAGCTTATGGAAAAATATTAAGTCAAGGGACAACCACTTAAAACCTAAGCTACTTTGTAACCAGCACACCGAAAAGACAATAAGAATCCTAATAAAGCTACTAGCATAGTTTAAAAGACAGTTTAAATGCCCAATAAATAATGATCTATTACAGCTAATATAGAACTCTACCTAATAAAGAAAAAAATGAGCATAGCCTGATAGTTGGGAGAGTAAGAAAAGATTGAGGCTGCTAAGTACAGCAATAATAAAAAATGTGCAAAGACTGAGGGAACCTCATAATGAGCATGTTACCAAACTAAACCAAAAGAATGTGGGGTGAGCAGGCACTGCGTACAGAATTGTATTCCTTTGCGGACCATGTGTTGAGCTGTTTTAGGACATGTTGTGGTCAGCTTCTGTTACCTGAGTGAAGAAACTTGAACTTGCTGGGAAACATTGACTATGAAAATGGCTTGCACCTTATACTGGCATAATTTCTTAGTTTACCAATAGTGTTTGAGCTAATTTGTGTTATAGAAACTCATGTTGTAGCAGAAAAGACTGTGCATAATTTAAATTTCTCCTCTATTGTTATAACACTATTTACTGAATAGTCTATCATTTCTCCTCTAGTAATTTTTTAAATTTTCATTTTTTTTTTTGGTGAGGATGATTGGCCCTGAGCTAACATCTGTTGCCATTCTTCCTTTTTTTGCTGAGGAAGATTGTCACTGAGCTAATGTCTGTGCCCATTCTCCTCCATTTTGTATGTGGGATGCCGCCACAGCATGCCTTGATGAGCAGTGTGCAGGTCTGCGCCCAGGATTCGAACCCGCCAACCCCAGGCTGCCGAAGCAGAGCGCATGAACTTAACCACTACACCACCAAGCCAGCCCCATAAATTTTGATTTTTATTTTATCAAAGTGTATACGTGCATAGCCAAATAGTTCTTCAAGGCTTATTACAAAAAATAGCTGTCCCTTGTGCATCTGCCACCATTTCCTGCTCTTTGAGGCCATTTCAACTATTTTAGTTGATTTTTTTTTTTTTTTGTGAGGAAGATCAGCCCTAAGCTAACATCCACACCAATCCTCCTCTTTTTGCTGAGGACGACTGGCCCCGGGCTAACATCTGTGCCCATCTTCCTCTACTTTATGTGGGACGCCGCCACAGCATGGCTTGAAAAGCAGTGCGTTGGTGCACGACCGGGATCCGAACCTGGGCTGCTGGTAGTGGAGCTCACGCACTTAACCACTACGCCATGGGGCCAGCCCCTATTTTAGTTGATTCTTTTGGTATCTACCTCTATATCTCTAAATAACCCGCTTATATTGTTGTTTCTTGATTTTTTTCAGTTTTAGCCATTATCTATTGACTGCCTATTAGGAAAGATAAAGATTTGGCTTATGCTCACTCTTCTGCCTTGTCCCTATCACACAAACCCCCACCACCCCTGCTTTCACCCTCCCAATATAATTCTATGATAAGTTTTGTTTGAGCTACATATAGGATTTGCATTGGTATGACTATGTAAATGCTAATCATACCCAATCCATGCAGTAGCTGGTGATTATTTTTTCTTTCTTGCCTAACATCTTGTATTGCCTAGAGTTAGTAATTGACTTAAAATAATTATTTAGTTTTCACATACATATTAATACAATCCTAAACTTTCCCTCAGGTATGCAAATCTCTGTCAATACATTCAAATATATTAGACACTATTAATTTAATCTTCTTTAAGAATCTGCCTTGGGTCCTTCCAACCTGCTTTATTCTGGATTTGGCTACTTACTAGCTTTGGCTGCTCTCTGTCAAGCTGCCATCTTGAAACTTCACTTCATCATCATTTGGCTGTGTACATCTCAAAACGTTTTATTTTACCCAAACACTCGATTGAGAATTTGGGCATAGAATGTTAGGTCGGAAATAGTTCTTTCTTGGAACTGTGAAAGCTTTGACCATTATCTTCCTGCTTTCAGCAAAACTGTTGAGAAATCCAATGCCATACTGGATCTTGTATCCAAATCATTTGTATGAAACCAGTTTTAAAAATTTTCTTCTGGAAGCTTACAGGATATTTTCCTTGTCTCTGGTGTTCCAGAATTTTTTGATACTGGTACCTTGCTGTGGTACCGTTTTCAATCGTTATGCTTGGCATTTGGTAAGTCCCTTCAATATAGAGATACACGTCTTTCAGTTCTTAGAATTCTTCTGGAATTATTTCTTGAATTTCTTTCTCTTCATTTTCTTTGTTCTCTCATTCTGGGAACTCCTGTTATTCAAATGTTAGACCTGCTAGACTAGTCTTTTCATTGTCTCTTTGCTCTCTTCTGGGATATTTACTTTTCTCTCTGAGCTTCTATTTATTTCTTTGTAACAAGTCCAATATGATGGACTTGACTCCTCAACACTCATTTCCCCTTCCCTTATTTGTGTAGTAGCACAGGTTGGCCCCTGTTGTAGTGCTGTTTCCAAAAATTTCTGGTTCTGTCTTTTTCTGGGTTCATGGTCCCCTTGTAGTTAGGTAGAGAAATATGCTCAGTCCTGGCTAAGATGTTGTGAATCGAAATGATATGTATTATTTCCAGGATGGATAATTACATTGCCAGTGCTAGACTTTCCAGAACTCTCTTTTCCTCTACTATAGTGATCAGCAGTGCCCCAAGATAGTTGTTCAGTCTGGGTCTCATGGTGTGCATGATGCTGAGCGGAGCCTCCAGTGGACCATAGAGACAAGACCGAAGCATGAAGATGGCAGGATTCTTTCTTACCAGAGCAAAACTAACCTATCCTGAAACAAACTCAGTTCCAAAGGAGGGGCCTAGAATTTCCATCCCACTTGCCAATGATTTGTTCAGGAATATGGGCCTAAGACAACCAGCATTCCTCTAGTCATCTGTTTTCCTAAATTTGCTCCTTCAGACTAAAGGAACAGGGTTTATTTGATGGTTGAGGGAGAAGGACTCCTCTCTCTGTCTCTTCCTCTGGTCCATCTATTGAGAACATAGATGCTACAATGAGGAGAATCGTCCTTAAAATTCAAAGTTCAGCCAGTATTATAGATGACAGAGCTGAGAATCAGAAGGATCTTGGGTCCTTGATGAGACTGTTGAGCAACCGGATCAACCACCCCTGGAGTCTGCCCAGTGTTTTCAACTTCTAGTTGTGAAGGGAGCCATGTCTGTATTGCTTGAGCCACGTGGAAATTGGTCTTTTGTTACTTACAGTCCAAAACATTCTAATGGATATGTGGAATAATACCACCCTTGCAGTTGGAGGGAGAGCTAATTAAGATAAGATGCACCTAGTAAACATTCAATAAATTAAACATTCAATGAATTAATTAATTTATCCTATGCTTCACGCATTTAAAATTAGCCTTGTCGATTCAAGTCATTAAAGGAGAGAAGTTGTGGACTGAAGTTAGCAAATGATGTCACTCTTTCACATCTAATTCCTGTGAACAGCTAGGTGTTATTTTGTACTCTTCATTTATGTCTATTTAATTACACTCACCCTGTGCCAAAAAGGATTTGAGGTAGCTTGCTGTTTGATTTCACAGCCTTAGAGTTTGGAAAGGTTTATCTGAAGTAAAAGCACAAAGAAATCACTAGGGTAGTAACTACGGTAAATATTAAAATTCCCAGGGTGCTGGCAAGATGACTTAAGACCACCTTCCCATTTTCCAATTTCCCATTTTGGGCTTACTTTGTAAACCCATGTAAAAGATACACCTGTGACAGAGGGAGGAGACACCCTTGCCCAAGGTCACAAGTTACATGGAAGCGTGGTAGCATGATCAAGAGCAGGGTCAGCAAACAATAACTCGTGGGCCAAATCCAGCTGGTGGCCTGGTTTGGTTCTGCCAGAGAACTAAGAATAGTTTTTACATCTTTAAAGAATTGCAGGGGCCGGCCCGGTGGCATAGTGGTTGGGTTCGCGTGTTCTGCTTTGGTGGCCTGAGGTTCGCCGGTTCGGATCCTGGGCATGGACGTACTCACCACTCATTAAACCACGCTGAGGCAATGTCCCACATAGAAGAACTAGATGGACCTACGACTAGGATATACAACTATGTACTGGGGCTTTAGAGAGAAAAAAGAAAAAGAGGAAGATTGGCAACAGATGTTGCCAATGAGC
The DNA here is from genome assembly GCF_057802395.1 of Ceratotherium simum simum. Taxonomy (NCBI): domain Eukaryota; kingdom Metazoa; phylum Chordata; class Mammalia; order Perissodactyla; family Rhinocerotidae; genus Ceratotherium; species Ceratotherium simum. The sequence goes on from NC_141908.1 coordinate 16,350,075, forward strand.
AATGAGGCCAATCTTCCTCAAAAAAAAAAAAAAGAATTGCAAAGACAAAAATAAACAAACAATAAAGACACAGGAGGTATGTGGTCACAAAGCCAAAATATTTACTCTCCAACCCTTTACAGAAAAAGTTTGCCAACTCCTAGTTAAGATCCCAAGTTCTGGAACCCGACAGACCTGGATTTGAATCCTAGCAAAACCCCTGTCATGTTATTTAACGTCTCTCAGCCTCAATTTCCTCATCTGTAAAATTAGGATAATGCTTCCGACTTTTCAGGCTTGATGTGAGGACTGAATGAAGTTGGGTTTGCAGAGTGCTCCTCCCAGAGCCAGGTAAGTGTTCTAAACATAAAAGCTTACTCATTTTTATGATTTTTCTTTGAGCAAAGCCTACTGGTACCTCCGGGAGCAGCCTGCTCTCATCTGTGCTGGGGCTGCAAATGCATCATTGTCTCCGGGGTGCTGGGGAGCTGTGGTCCTTCCCCTCACTCTGCTCCAGCGATAATCAGGCAATCACTTTTGCCCTAGCACCTAATCAAACAATTTTGCCATTTCACATTCAGACACTCCGCACTTTTCAGACTATGTGAAACCCATATATTTTCATTAAGAGTTGATAATAAACTCTAGCACTGAAAGTTTTTCCAAGTTCATGATTGATGACAGTGTGATAGGGAGCTGAGTGGCTCTGTGGCCAGCTCAGGCGAGAATCTGCTTGGGGCAATTGCAAGGCCTCTTGGCAGCACCTTCCCACACCCATCAACTTCACTGCCTGCCCAGAACCATCTGGAGACAGCCCCTTCTCCAGGGACAATTGCAGAATAAACAGCCAGGGGTTTTGGTGTCTATCTCTCTCTCTCTTCTTTCAGTGGCACTCTGGAGGAAAGTTGTGGTCATATCCAGAAGGTCTGCAAATTTGATCACCTTTATTTTTATGCAGTTCAATGGTAGCAAAGGATGAAAAATCTATGGGTTCTTTCTTCCTCTCTTTCTTTGTCTCTTCCTTTTTTAAAAATTTGGCTCATACTCTGGAGTCTGAGTGTCTTGCATCCTTGAAGACAGGACACAGAGAGCGCCTCTGGAGGTCTGTTCCGGGAGCTGAGATGTGACGGGAGCTGGGAGAAGCCAGAGTGGCCAGGATCCCATCATTGGGCAAGGAGGTCTTGTGGGGATGGGCAGCTGTTGCCCTGTCACAATGGCACCACAGCCTAGTGGAAGCAGGATATGGTCACGTCTGTGAACTCCAGCTCCAGCCCAGCCTCTCTTTAAGAAGTCCACACCTTGCACTAGATCCTGCACTGTTTGGGGGAGTGCTCTCCCCTCTGCTGAGGCAGGAGAGACCTGGGAACACTGTAGGGAGCTCTGCCCATTCCCTAGTGAAGCCATCTTGACAGGAAGTTGAGTGGGTGGCACAGAGAATGTCATGAACACAAACATTTGGGGAGGGAACCCAGTATCAAGACTGTGAAGGTGGCAATTGCCAATGTCTGCCCATATATACACAGTAAAAGCTCAGAGAAGCTTTGGAAGGTGAAGAGCTTAGTGACCTTGAACAGAGGAGATGACAGTCTGTGAGCGTGGGTGTTGTCCAGCTCTGATTTAGGAGGGGATTGTTTCATGGGAGGTGGGGTGCTTGCTCCCTTCACATGACACCCCCTTGGTGGGGCTCATGTCGTGGGGCCCCACCCCTTCTCCGTGATTGGGACTGTTTGCGTCACCTTACTCCCATCTGAAGGTGAAGAGGACCCTGGAGGGGCCAGCCTGGTGTATGGAATGTATGTCCGGAATTGACCTTTGCTAGTTGATGAAAACTCTGTGCACAGGCAGCTCAGGGGCACTTAGATGTAGCGCAGAGTGATGGAAACTGACTGGAATTTGGGGATCAATTGGATGTGTCTACTTTTATCCTTAAACTTAGGTTATTTTTCAGAAAAGCATTTCAAATGCATTGTTTTCCTTTTCTCCTTTAGATCTTCACTCACTTGTGTGCTGAGTCACACGGCCGTAAGGTGGGGACCAACGTGCCAGGACAGTTAGCCACCTACATTTGCCTCTACTTTCCACACATTTGAAGAGAAGGGAGAGGATTCACTTTTCGGTCTCCATAGCAAAACCTTGGCACTGCTCCCTGGAAGGCAGTGAACAGAAGGAGAGTGGGGGAGCCTCTTATTGTTCTATCCAGAAAGAGCCTCAAGGACAACAGATACAGGGCAAGGCCCTGAGAGAAGGCAGCAAAGCCCGAAAGCCAGCATCTTCTGTCAGAGAGAGCCATCATCTTGCTCTGGGGAATCTGGTTTGGTTTCCTTCCCTCAAAGGTTGTAAGACCCTAGATTAGACCCCTCCTTTGTTTTTAGCTTGTGTATCTTTAGCTCCTCTGGGTTACCTTTCCCTTCCAAAGTCCCTGCTACTGAGAGGTTGAAGGTTGATGCCAAATGGAACGGAAAGAGTTAAAAGAGTAAACTTCCTCACCTCCAAAACGGAACAATCCTCCCAGTCCTCATATCCTTTCCTCTCCTCTCCCATCCAATTCCGTTTCTTCCACAGCCTACTGGAAGAATAATGTGCTTTTTCTTGCTCATGTTCTCACTGAGACTTTTTAATGTTCCTGCCATCAGGGGGAGGGGATGTTTCCCCTACTATGTAAATGACTGATAGTCCTGCTTTTGAAGCCTTGAACAGAATGACAGATGTTCAGAAAAGTTCTCCTAGGTGTTGACATTCCTGGAGCTGCTCCTGTTTTATGCAACAGTGATATTGGAACTAATTGAGAGGGTTGCAAAGGAGAATGTTTGCTGGACTCCTTTGCTCCCGACCAGCCTGATCACTCCCGTCTGTGAAATGTAATAACATGTTTGTCTTTTCGATGCAGAATTAGATTATGTTAAAACACAGAGCATCATGAACCAAAGGAGCTTTTATGGAAGGAATGGAATGAACCACAATTCTTTTTTTGTGATTTTCAAGTGCATTAAAATGGACATCAAATCATCTGCAGGACTTGTTAAAGCAAGGCTGCTGGGGCCTGGGGATTTGCATATCTAGCAAATTCCAAGATCTTGCAGATGCTGTGACCCAGGGGTCACACTTTGAGAACTAGAGCATTAAAACCATTGTGGGTTCTCCATCTCAGTGTCTTTTCTCAACAAAACCCATAAAGTGTTTTGTTCTCTTAAGTGCTTCTGAAAACATTCTCAGAAGGCATATCTTTTCCTTTATTAATATAAGAAATAATGTAAATGCTAAATTAAACATCTGCATGGCTGACTTTGCAGCTGCTTGCCAGGATGTGGCTGCCTTGAGCCTGCCTGGTTTGGGGACATGATTGGCAAATAGACTCCACTAGCAGGATGGCATCTAGAAGCCTAAGGAAGGGATGGTGTGCTTGTTTTCTTCCCGCCCATTGCTGGGATGTCCTGGGAATACCTGACATTTTCTCCTTACCATGCTCAAAGCAACTTTCTTTGTCTGGCATCAATTCCAGAGAAGGTGGGGCCGGTTGGAGGGGAATGAGGATTCGGTGTTTGCCAATGGCTCTGGAGTGGAATTTTCCTATCACAACTGGTTGCTCTCAGGCTATGTTCTTCAGTGCTCTTTCATTGGCAAGTAAGAAATGTGAAGCTCAAACTACCTTAACCGAAAAAGGAAAAAAACATCAGCTCAGGTCACTAGAAATGCCAGGGAAGGCTCCCAAGCTGTTCTTAAGTGAGATCTCTATGCATCTCTCAGCTCGACTTCTGTCCATATTGGCATACTTCCTATTACCTGAGTGCCAACCACGAGCAAAGAATTGTTGCGGGCACTGGAAGAGGGATCCCATTTACATTCAAAAAGAAACCAGAGAGAAAAGGGAAAGATAATGCTTTGCCTTTTTTATGTTTATCCCTTCATCAGAAATGTTTTTCCCTCCTAATTCCTAACCATCCAAAGCCTGTAGATCTTTCATCGTCCACCACCCATGAAGCCTTCCCTGACTCTGCTAGGAAGAAGTAAGATTTCTTTCTTTGAATGCCACCAACAGTTTACTTGTGGGAGGTGGTGTAGTTCTAGTTAAACATCTGGGCTCTGCTGGGTGCTGCCTGGACTCTCTCTAACTATGTCTTCTTCGAGCAAGTTACTTCAGCTCTCTGTGCCTTGCTTTTCTCATCACAAAATGAGCATAATAAGTATCCACCTCCTGGAGTTGTGAGAGGAACAAAACTATTAATATTAAAAGTGCTAGGATGGTATCTGGCACAGAGAAAGCCCTCAACAAATGTTTCCTTCTGTTAATTTATTTTTCTTCTGTGCCGCTGCCCATTTTCTACTTTGTGTTATTATCTCTGGTGTGAGAACCCCACACCCCGCTTTTTACAGGCTGGGCCTCCTTGGCTACTGAAAACGTCTTGACCCACAAATTGTGGGTTTTGTTGACATCATGGTGTCTCATAACTTCTCATGATCGCCAGCCATACCCTGACTCAAACTTAGTTAGAAAAGAGTTTATTGATGGGCACTGCCAATTTGTATCTCATCTTCTCCAATCTCCTCTGTCCCCTTCAGTTCCTTCCCATAACAACTGCCAGCCCGTGAGGAACAGGTAGACTTTTTTTGAGAGACATCTTAGGGTTCACCTTTCCATCCCAAGCCTTCTTTATATATCTTTATATTTACTGCCAACAATTAAGATTTTAAAATCCTTGTTTAAGCAGTTCAGTCTTCTTTGTGCTGATGGATTCTTTAAGTGCTTCCAGCTTTCTTTATCCATATCTCAAAATATGAATTTTGTATTACATCTCACATTTGATTAAAGGAAAGACAAATGCTTCCTCAAGAATTCATCCTCATGTGGAGAAATTAGAACCATTGTGTACTATTGGTGGGAATGTAAAATGGTACAGCCACTATGGAAAATAATACAGTGATTCCTCAAAAAAATTGAATGTAGATTTACCATATGATTCAGTAATTCTAATTCTGGATATATACCTAAAAGAATTGAAAGCAGGATCTCCAAGAGATATTTGTACACCCATGTTCAGAGCAGCATTGTTGCCAATAGTACAAGGTGGAAGCTACCCAGTGTCCATAAAAAAATAAATGGATAAAAAATGTGGTATATCCATACAATGGAATATTATTCAGCCTTAAAAAGGAAGGAAATTCGGACATGTGCTACAACATGGATGAACCTTGAGGACATTATGCTAAGTTAAATAAGCTAGTCACAAAAGGACATATACTATATGATTCCACTTATATAAGGTACCTAGAGTAGTCAAATTCATAGAGACAGAAAGTAGAATGGTGATTGCCAGGGGCTGGGGGGCAGGGCAATGGGGAGTTGTTTAATGAGTATAGAGTTTCAGTTTTGCAAGATGAAAAGAGTTCTGGAGACTGCTTGCTCAACAATGTGAATGTACTTAACACTATTGAACTGTACGCTTAAAAATGGGTAAGGTAGTAAACTTTATCTTGTGTATATTTTACTATGGTTAAATAAAAAAAAGAATTCAGGGCCGGCCCCGTGGCTTAGCGGTTAAGTGCGCGCTCCGCTACTGGCGGCCTGGGTTCGGATCCCGGGCACACACCGACGCACTGCTTGTCTGGACATGCTGAGGCGGCGTCCCCCATACAGCAACTAGAAGGATGTACAACTATGACATACAACTATCCACTGGGATTTTGAGGAGAAAAAGGGAAAAAAAAGGAGGAGGATTGGCAATAGATGTTAGCTCAGGGCCGATCTTCCTCAACAAGAAGAGGAAGGTTGGCATGGATGTTAGCTCAGGGCTGATCTTCCTCACAAAAAAAAAAAAAAAAATAGAATTCATCCTCATACCCCGGTTTGAGAAACACTATCTTAAAAATGAAACTCTTGCTCTATGGAAATCTTTCACTTGCTGATTATTGCTGTTGAAGAGAAGTTTTCTTATTATAACTGGCGAAGAAGAATTTTTAAAGATTATCATTGAAATGAAGACACAAAATAGTTCTCTATCAAGAGGGTTATACACACAGTCACTAAGAGAAAATGCAGATTGCAGTGGAGAGAATTCCAAAGCATTTGCTGGGAAAACAAAGGAAACCAAGGCAAGCAATTTTGGTGTGAAAGGGATGGTTATGGGCTGTTAGCTGGGAGACAATAATGGGCTCGACCTGAAAGTCCTTTTTTAGAATTCAAAAAAAAAGCAAAGCAACCGAATCTGGAGCCTTCTCCCACCAGCGCCAGTCGCTCCAAGGCTGAGTGATACTGGATTTCCATATGATGAGTGTTAAGCCTCTGTGACATTTACATTCATTATTTATGTACATTTCCTAACTTCCCAACTAGACGATATTGTTGAGGGCCAGATCCATATCTGATTTAAACCAAACAAGACTCTTCCTTTTATTCTGTTTAGGTGCTAAGTTGTGATTGTGATTTTAAACCTATGTCAACATTATGTATCATCCAAGATTCTTTGCAGAATATATGTTTCAGATAGAACCTGAGGATCAAAGACAAAAAGATGGAAAAGAGAGACGTGTCTGAAAGAATTGGCAGAGGGACGGGAGTGAGTGCTGGAGGCGGTTTTGAAAGACCGGATCTAGGAATAAGGAAGAATGTGTTTACTTGGAGAAGTAAGTAGTATAAACATTCCCTTCCTGAGGTAATCCAGAGTATTTTTTACTCTAATTTAGTTAAAAGACTAGACTTTCCTTAAAGTACAGGCACCAAAGGGGATTGTCAACATGAAGTCTGTCATTTCCTCTCTTTCTTCTTGGTCAGGAGGATTCAGTATTTGTTAGGCACATGAGTGCATCAGCAACCTGGGGGCCATAATGCAGTCTGGCTTCCGCATCTGTTCTGAGGGGCCTCCAAAACTGCTCTCACCAATGCCTCACCAAGCCTCTGCTAGCAAAACCCTATGGACATTTTACTATTTTTTTTTATTGAAGTAACATCGTTTTATAACATTATATAAATTTCAGGTGTACAACATTATGATTTCTGTGTAGATTACATCACATTCACCACCCAAAGACTGGTTACCATCCATCACCACACACATGTGCCCAGTTGCCCTTTTCACCCTCCTCCCTCCCCCCTTCCCCTCTGGTAACCACTAATCTAATCTCTGTATCCATGTGTTTGTTTGTTGTTGTTGTTTTTATCCTCTATTTATGAGTGAGACCATACAGTATTTGACTTTCTCTATCTGACTTATTTCACTTAGCATAATACCCTCAAGGTCCATCCACGTTGTCACAAATGGCAAGACTTCATCTTTTTCATGGCTGAGTAGTATTCCATTGTGTATATATGCCATATCTTCTTTATCCATTTGTCCCTTGATGGGCACGTAGGTTGTTTCCAAGTCTTGGCTATTGTGAATAATGCCACAATGAACATAAGGGTGCATATATCTTTATGCATTCGTGTTTTCATGTTCTTTGGATAAATGCTCAGCAGTGGAATAGTTGGATCATATGGTAGTTCTATTCTGAATTTCTTTTTCTTTTTTTGCTGGGAAAGATTTGCCCTGAGCTAAACCTGTTGCCAATCTTCTTATCTCTCTTTTTTATTTTCCTCCCCAAAGCCCCAGTTGTATATTTTAGTTGTAGGTCCTTCTGCTTCTTCTATGTGAGCCACCACCACAGCATGGCTACTGACAGATGAGTGGTGTGGTTCCACACCCAGGAACTGAACCTGGGCCAGCAAAGTGAAGCACATGGACTTTAACCACTAGGCAACCGGGGCTGGCTCCTATTCTTAATTTTTTGAGGAATCTCCATGCTGTTTTCCATAGTGACTGCACCAGTTTGCATTCCCACCAGCAGTGTATGAGAGTTCCCTTCTCTCCACGTCCTCTCCAACACTTGTTATTTCTTGTCTTGTTATAGCCACTCTGGTGGGCGTGAAGTGATATCTCATTGTAGTTTTGATTTGATTTCTCTAATAATTAGTGTTGTTGAACATCTTTTCATGTGCCTGTTGCCCATCTGTATATCTTCTTTGGAGAAATGTCTGTTCAGATCTTTCACCCATTTTTTAATTGGGTTGTTTGTTTTTGTTGTTGAGATGTATGAGTTCTTTATATATTTTGGATGTTAACCACTTATCAGATATATGGTTTGCAAATATTTTCTCCCAATTGTTAGGTTGTGTTTTCATTTTGTTAATGGTTTCCTTTGCCATGCAGAAGATTTTTAGTTTGATGTAGTCCCATTTGTTTATTTTTTCTTTTGTTTCCTTTGCCTAATCAGACATAGTATTTGAAAATACGCTGCTAAGACTGATGTTGAAGAGCATACTGCCTATGTTTTCTTCCAGCAGTTTTATGGTTTCAGGTCTTACATTCAAGTCTTTAATCCATTTTGAGTTAATTTTTGTGTGTGGTGTAAGATAACGGTTTACATTCATTCTGGTGCATGTGGGTATCCAGTTTTTCCAACACCATTTATTGAAGAGACTTTCCTTTCTCCGTTGTATGTTCTTAGCTCCCTTGCCAAAAATTAGCTGTCCATAGATGTGTGGGTTTATTTCTGGGCTCTCAATTCAGTTCCATGGATCTGTGTGTCTGTTTTTGTGCCAGTACCGTGCTGTTTTGATTACTATAGATTTGTAGTATATTTTGAAATTAGGGAATGTGATACTTCCGGCTTTGTTCTTTTTTCTCAGGATTCCTTTGGCTATTTGAGGTCTTTTGTTGTTTAATATAAATTTTAGGATTCTTTTTTCTGTTTCTGTGAAAAATGTTTTTGGAACTTTGATAGGGATTGCATTGAATCTGTAGATTGCTTTAGGAAATATGGACATTTTAACTATGTTAATTCTTCCAATCCAAGAGCATGGAATATCTTTCCATTTCTTTGTGTCTTCTTCAATTTCTTTCAACAATGTTTTATAGTTTTCATTGTACAGGTCTTTCACCTCTTTGGTTAAGTTTATTCCTAGGTATTTTATTCTTTTAGTAGCAATTGTAAATGTGATGGTATTCTTAATTTCTCTTTCTGCTACTTTGTTGTTAGTGTATAGAAATGCAACTGATTTTTGTAGTTGATTTTGTATCCTGCAACTTTACCATATTCATTTATTATTTCTAAAAGATTTTGGTGATTCTTTAGGGTTTTCTATATATAAAAGCATGTCATCTGCAAATAGTGACAGTTTCACTTCTTCCTTTCCAATTTGGATCCCATTTATTTCTTTTTCTTGCCTGATTGCTCTAGCTAGGCCTTCCAATACTATGTTAAATAAGAGTGGTGAAAGTGGGCGTCCTTGTCTGGTTCCTGTTCTTAGAGGGATAGCTTTCAGTTTTCTCCATTGAGTATGATATTAGCTGTGGGTTTGTCATATATCGGCTTTATTATGTTGAGGTACATCCCTTTTATACTCATTTTATTCAGAGTTTTTATCATAAATGGATGCTGTATCTTGTCAAATGCTTTCTCTGTGTCTATTGAGATCCTCATGCTATTTTTTTATTCTTCATTTTATTAATGTGGTATATCATGTTGATTGATTTGCGGATGTTGAAGCATCCCTGCATCCCTGGAATAAATCCCACTTTATCATGGTGTATGATCTTTTTAATGTATTGTTGTATTCGATTTGCTAGTATTTTGTTGCGGATTTTTGCATTGATGTTCATCCGTGATATTGGCCTGTAATTTTCTTTTTTTGTGTTGTCCTTGTCTGGTTTTGGTATCAGGGTAATGTTGGCCTCATAGAATGAGGTCTCTTCAACTTTTTGGAAGAGTTTGAGAAGGATAGGTATTAAGTCTTCTTTGAAATTTTGGTAGAATTCACCAGGGAACCGTCTAGTCCTGGACTTTTATTTTTTGGGAGGTTTTTTATTACTGTTTCAATCTCCTTACTGGTGATTGATCTATTCAGATTCTCTATTTCTTCTTGATTCAGTTTTGGAAGCTTGTATGATTCTAAGAATTTATCCATTTCTTCTAGATTATCCAGTTTGTTGGCATATAGCTTTTCATATTCTTCTCTTATAATCTTTTGTATTTCTGAGGTGTCCGTTGTAATTTCTCCTCTTTCGTTTCTGCCTTTATTTATTTGAGGCTTCTCTATTTTTTCCTTGGTGAGTCCCTGGCTAAAGGTTTGTCATTTTTGTTTATCTTTCCAAAGAACTAGCTCTTCATTTCATTGAATTTTTCTATTGTTTTTTTAGTCTCCATTTCATTTATTTCTGTTCTAATTTTTACTATTTCCTTCTTTCTACTGATTTTGGGCTTTGTTTGTTCTTCTTTTTCAAGTTCTTTTAGGTGCACTGTTACATTGTTTATTTGAGATTTTCCTTGTTTGTTGAGGTAGGCCTGTATTGCTACAAACTTCCCTCTTAGAACTGCCTTCCTGTATCCTATACATTTTGGCATGTTGTATTTTCATTTTCATTTGTCTCCAGGTATTTTTTGATTTCTCCTTTGATTTCTTCGTTTACCCAATCATTGTTCAGTAGCATTTTATTTAATCTCCACATATTTGTAGCTTTTCCAGTTTTCTTCTTGTAGTTAATCTCTAGTTTCATACCGTTGTGGTCAGAAAAGATGCTTGGTATTATTTCAATCTTCATAAATTTATTGAGACTTGTTTTGTGGCCTAGTATGTGATCTATCCTGGAGAATGTTCCATGTGCATTCAAAAAGAATGTGTATTCTGTGGTTTTTGGATGGAATGTTCTGTATATATCTACTAAGTCCATCTGGTCTAATATGTCATTTAAGGCCAATGTTTCCTTATTGATCTTCTGTTTGGATGATCTATCCACTGGTGTAAGTGGAGTGTTAAATTCCCCTACTATTGTTGTGTTCCTGTCTATTTCTCCTTTTATGTCTGTTAACAATTGCTTTATATAGTTAGGTGCTCCTATGCTGGATGCATAGATATTTACAAGTGTTATATCCTCTTGTTGGATTGTTCCCTTTATCATTATGTAGTGACCTTCTTTGTCTCTTGTTACAGTTTTTGTTTTAAAGTCTATTTTGTCTGATATAAGTATTGCTACCCCACCTTTCTTTTCATTGCCATTTTCATGGAGTATCTTTTTCAATCACTTCACTTTCAGTTTGTGAATGTTTTTAGGTCTGAAGTGTGTCTCTTATATGTGGCATATATATGGGTCTTATTTTTTTTATCCAATCAGCCACCCTATGTCTTTTGGTTGGAGCATTTAGTCCATTGACATCTAACATAGCTATTGATAAGTATGTACTTATTGCCATTTTCTTACTTTTTTTCTGGGTGTTTTAGTAGTTCTTCTCTGTTCCTTTCTTCTTCTATTGCTCTCTTCCCTTGTGGTTTGATGGCTTTCTTTAGTATTATGTTTGGATTCCTTTCTCTTAGTTTTTTGTGTATTTATTATACATTTCTGGTTTGTAATTACCATGAGATTCATATATAATTACCTACATAAATAGCAATCTATATTAAGTTGATGGTCTCATAAGTTTGACATCTTGCTAAAAGCTTTACTCTTTTGCTCCCCTCCTCCCATATTTTGTTTCTGATACCATATGTAGCCTCTTTTGTGTGTGCGTGTGTGTATTTGTCAACCTCTTATCTTGGAAATAGATAATTTTAGTACTTTTGTCTTTTGACCTTCATATTACCTTCATAGATGTTTGATCTGCTACTTTTACTGTATATTTGCTTTTACCAGTGATTTTATTGTTTTTTGTTTTTTTATTCTCATAATTTTCTTATTTGCATTTGGAGTCTTTTCCTTTCCACTTAAATAAGTCCCTTTAGCATTTCTTGTAAGGCTGGTTTCTTGGTGATAAAATCCTTTAGTTTTTGCTTGTCTGGGAAACTCTTTATCTCTCCTTCCATTCTGAATGATAACCTTGCTGGGTAGAGTATTCTTGGCTGTAGGTTTTTTCCTTTCAGCACTTTAAATATATCATGCCTCTCCCTTCTAGCCTATAACGTTTCTGCTGAGAAGTCAGCTGATAGCCTTATGAGATTTCCTTTGTATGTAACTTGTTGCCTTTCTCTTGGAGCTTTTAGGGTTCTATCTTTGTCTTTAGTTCTTGACATTTTAATTATAATGTGTGTTGGTGTGGGCCTCTTTGGGCTTATCTTGTTTGGTGCTCTCTGTGCTTCCTGTACCCGGATGTCTGTGTCCTTCCTTAGGTTGGGAAATCTTTCAGCTATTATTTCTTCAAATAGATTCTCTGCCCCTTTGTCTCTCTCTTCTCCTTCTGGGACACCTATACTATGGATGTTAGTGTGCTTGATGTTGTCCCAGAGGTCCCTTAGACTGTCTTTCTTCTTTTTAATTCTTTCTTCTTTTCAGTTTGGGTGATTTCCTGTAGTCTTTCATCCAGCTCACTGGGCTGTAATTCTGTATCATCTACTCTGCTACTGAGTCCCTCTCTTGAATTTTTCATTTCCATTATTGTATTCTTCAGTTTTTATTGGTTCTTTTTTATATTTTACAATTCTTTGTTGAAGTTCTCACTGTATTCATCTATTCTTCTCCCAAGATCAGTGAGCATCCTTATGACTATTAGTTTGTACTCTTTATCAGGTAGATTGTTTATCTCTGTTTCGTTTAGTTCTCTTTCTGAGGATTTGTCTTGTTCCTTTATTTGGAACATATTCCTTTGTCTCCTCATTTTGCCTGTTTCTCTGTGCTTATATCTATGTATTAGGTAGATCAGCTATGTCTCCTGATCTTGGAGAAGTGCCCTTATGTAAGAGATGCCTTAGGAGGCCCAACAATATGCTTCATTCTTGTCAGCAGTTCCAAATGTTCCAGGAGTGTCCCCTGTGGGCTACATGTGTCCTTCTGTTGTGGTGGAGTTGCTGTTACTGCAGCTGCCTGGGAAGGCTAGGCTGTCCCCCTGGCTGGCTGATTGTAAGGCTCAGCTACGTGTAGCTGCTACTGTCCCTTCAGTCACTTTATCAGGCATGGGGAGCCCCAGCACAGTTGACTGGAAGGTCTAATAGCACATTCCTACTACAATTTTTCTGTTAAGTGAGTAGGCCCCCAGTGTGGCTGGTTACTAGGCTCAGGGGCTCACAATTGCTGTAGGCCTCTGGCCTGCAAGGCTGTTGTCAGCTCTTTCAGTAGCGTGGCTGGGTGGGCCCGGCCCTAGGCATGGCAGCACACAGTTGTTTCAGGCTTTGGAAGGTGGTGCAGATCCCCTATATGGCTGTTTGAGAAGCATAAGTCTGCTACAGCTGACAAGCCCCACTGCCTATGGGTCTACACACCCCATCCATGCAGTCCTGCCTGGTGAGCACGCCCCACCCTACCAAAGTGGATCTACTTGCTCTGCTGCAGAGGTCCCACACACCCTGCCTATGCAGGCCCACAAGTTGCTGGAGCGCTTGCTAGTGGGTGGGACCAGTCCCTAGGGTGGGCTGCCTATCCTGGCTGACCTGGATTAAATCAATGCTCTATTGGGCAGGGCAAACCCCTGTGCTAAGAGGCCAGGGGAAGAACTCCAATGACATCTGCAAGTGTGTGTCAGCATGCCTGTACTAGGTCACAATAACAGCTGCTGCCAATGTCTCAGTCCCTGGGGAGGTGATCCCAGCCTGGGGGGATCTTGCCTCTCACCAAGATGTGCCCAGAACCTATCAAGTGAGTCTCTTCTCACCAAAGGACTGTGCATCTTTCTTCCTGGTGATTTTAGGTTGCTTTCTGAAATGGGTGAATCTGTGCATGGCCCCTTGGACAGCAGGCTTTTCTTTCTCTTATGTCCGATAGTTTTTCGGGGGGCATTCCCTGTTGTTGTTAATAGCCAGCAAAGCCAGATATTATGACACTTGTCTCGGCTGTGCTGAGTTCAAAAGCTGCTTATTGTGGCATAGCTCTCCTGCTCAGATCCCCTGCACCTCCAGAGAAAGCTCCGTACCTTAAGATTGCTCCTGGCTGTGAAGCACTACAGCTAGAATGTGGCTTTTTTCCTCTCCAGAAAGCTATTTCTGCCTCTTCCACCCTAGTCAGCACTGTCCCTTGTTGTGGGGCTCTTTTTATCCAGTTTCTGGTTCTCTCTCAGGGGCAATTGTTCCGAGGGTAGTTGTAAATTTGTTGTGTCCACGGGAGGAGGTGAGTTCAGAGTCCTACACTGCCATCTTCCCGTCAGTCCTCCCTATAGACATTTTTAATGTCTGAGCCCAGAGGTTGGCAAACTTCTTCTGTAAAGGGCCAGATAGTAAATATTCCACACTTGTGGGCCACATGGTCTCTGTTGCAGCTACTCAACTCTGCCATTATAGTGTGAAAGCAGCCATAGACAACATGTAAATGAATGAGCATGGTTGCATTCCAATGAAACTTTATGGACATTAAAATTTGAATTTGGTATACTTTTCATATGTCATGAAATATTCTTCTTTATATTTGTTTAAAGCATTTAAAAATGTAAAAACAATTCTTGGCTTGTGGGTCATACAAAAACAGGTGGTGGGCTGAATTTAGCCTGCAGTCCACAGTTTGCTGGCCCCTGTTTTAAAGCTCTCAGCTCATTCTAATGTGTGGCCAATGTGGAGAACCTCTAGCCTGTACTTTGAGTTTCTTGAACCATAGACCTAATTTATCATATATCCCCATATGGTATGTAGGTGCTTGATAAAGTTTGAATAAATTAATCTCTGTGGATCTCCTGCATCTCCTTGCTAATCAGTATTTATTGAAATGATTAATAAACTAAGATATCTGGGGAGCAGGACAGGTTATGATTGGTGAAGATGAAGGGCAGAGCAACAGCAGATGCTGCTAGGATTCAGGGGAGACAGAGGCGTAGGGGGGCTGTGGTGGCCATGGAGGTGCTTCACTGGAACCTGCCTTTGAGAGAACCTGCCTTGAGGAAGGTAGCTGGTGGACAGCAACAGCTGCTGCACTTTTGGGTTCATGCCGAGGTCATCCTCTCCCCAGGCTGCTCCCAGCCAACATTGAGCATGACAGGGCCCTAGAGCTGGGTCTCCTGCCTCGTGCAGGACGCTTCTGCCGAGCAGTCTTTGCCCTGGGGCTCTGCACCAGCCTGGCTGGGGCTTCCTCAGAACTGCACTGCAGTATGATGCTCCTTCCGCCCCATCCTTCCTTCTCTCTCACTGTTCACAGGTGTCAGGCCTGCACTGTGGTCTGAAGGCATTCCCCAGCTATACCTGCTCCCTCTCTCCTTCAACCTTCAGAGGCATGTCCTCCAATAAATCTCTTTTTGGAGGACCCGGACTGATGCAAGGGACACTCAGGGAGGAGATTTTGTGAAAAGTAGATATATCTCATTTTATCTCAAGTTTGGGATTTCTTTTTTTTTCTCCTTTTTCCATTGTCTTCTTTTTTCTCTGAGGATAGAATCAGCAGGGTTGGCAAATGGCTATGCTGATTTTAATGGAATTGATGAAAGAATCTCAGTCAAGTGTGAAATTTCTTCCTGAGCTCACAGGTATTCTAGGCTTGAGACTGGTAACTCCCTAGGGGACTTTTATATTGAGCTCATAGCTTCAAGTAAAATTTAATCCTCGTTCCACTCATTTGTGCTAAATGGTGTGGAGTTGTCATAGCCTTGAGGCATGTGGGGGGCCTGTGGGTGGAGGCCTGGGGCTGCGCTGAGTGTGGCCATCTTTAGACTGGCTCCAGCCTGGATCATGACCGAGGGATGAGGAATGGGATGAGCTGGGCAGAATGGAATGTCCTCAGCTTTTGTATGTTCATCATCTTTCTATAGAATCTATTTGAGAATAGATACTAGATTTAAAGTTCATCCCTGGGGAAAAATGATGGACAGAAACCAGACAAAAGAACCAGAACTCCATGCCAAGTCCCTGAGGTCTGGTGCTGGACTTCTGCCCCAAAGAGGACTAATGGGGATACCTGAGGGAATTGGGCAGAAGGGCCAGTTGGGAGAAGTGGCCTCATGGTGGATAGAGATGGAGGCCACAGCTCAGCTCCCACCCTCTGCGGGGACACTTGTCTGGATACAGAGTAATGGACTGTTCCCAGCTTCTACTTCCCAGTGGGGTGAGGGCTTCTGGCATGGCTCTCATTTGGTTAGGCTTCGGGCTGGTAGATTTTGCAGATGCCAGCAGGAAGGATGGCTGTGAGTTGGCCTGGGGTGATGGAGCTGGCAGGATCTGGCATGTGGCCACTGGGACTCTCAGAGCCAGGGGTGGCTAGGGGACACTAGCAACTCTTGGCTTATGTGATGCAATTAGAAACCTCAGGAGACGGGATCCTCTTCTCTGACGGTTTCCGTCAAATTCCTAGGAAGGGTCTTGATTGATTAGGCCTGAATCTTGTGCCTACAACTGTGTCAAAGAGATCCTATGTGGAAAGGGCTCTTTAAAGGAAGTGGGGTCATGTTTCCAGAAGGGGGAGAGGGAACAATAGCTACCACTCTTCTCCACATGTGACAGGCAGCAGGTCAAAGTCAGGCCTTCACGTGAGATCAGGAAGCACGCAAATTTGGAAGGTAGCTCTCCAAAGTGAACTGGTAAACAGCCAGGAAGGAGAAGACCTGCGGGGAGAGGGCAGAAGAGGAATAGCTAACATAAAAGTTATAACAGCGAGCACGTACTGAGTGCTGTACCAGCTAGGACGCTTCCACTTACAACTTTCAGTAACAAAAACTGTTACTCAACAAGTTAAAACAGTAAAAAGGCTGATGGGAGAATGGCTCCAGGCTGCGTAAGTCAGCAGCCCAATGAAGTCTTCCAGTGGGAAGGCAGAGAGACCTTCCCACTTTGCTATCTCAGCATTCTGGCTTTGGCGCAGGCTAGGCTCCCTCATAGTCACACACTGGCTATGGCAGCTGAGTCACTACTGGAAATACTAGATCCAGGGGCTTCTCTTCCTGAGTCCCACTCCTTTTTAAAATTGGGATAAAATATACACAACAAAATTTACCATCTCAACCATTTTTAAGTGTACAGCGGTATTAAGTACATTTACAGTGTTGTACAACCATCACCACCATCCATCTCCAGACTCTTTCATCTTGTAAACCAAACCCTGTACCCATTAAACAGTAACTCTCCGTTCCTTCCCTCCCCTCAGCCCCTGACAATCACCATTCTACTTTCTGTCTCAATGATTTTGACTACTCTAGATCTTCATTTAAGTGGAATCGTATAGTATTTCTTTTTGTTCCACCTATTTTTATATGACTGGTAAGTTAAGATTGATTTTTACATTTGTAAATGGTTATGTTTTAAATGGTTATATAAGTACCCACATAATATTCTCAATTTTGCCTCTTGGCTTGCAAGCCCTAAAATATTTCCTATCTACCCTTCACAGAAAAGCTTGCCAATCCCTGGGCCAGATCGGTGGTTTGCAACCTGTTCTCTGGTGCCAAGCTATCTCTGGTAGACATGGAAGGGTGAGGAGTCTCCTCTCCAGCCGCCTCCCCAGACTCCAGCTTTGCCTGGGGGGGTTTATCTGCTTTGTGTGATGACTGTCCATGTCAGCCTTCACTGGGAGACGGTGGTCTCAGCCAAAGCCTTGGAAACCTCTGGACTAGATTTTTCCTGAAGTTCCCCACAGATCCAACACCCTAAAGTCCTCCCTTTCCAACGAATCAACTCTGAGAGTTAGAGTCAAAGTTCATTTGAAGACTTTTTAGTAATTCTATGTTAAAAGAAATTGGAAGTAATATACAAAATAGAACAGATATTAACTTCATAAAAACAGGAAAAAATCTTTTTAAAGTGAGGGAGATCAGGAGAGGAGTCAAGATGGCGGCGTAGGCAGACTCTGAACTCACCTCCTCCCGTGGACACGGCCAATTTACAACTACTCGTGGAAAAATTACCCCTGAGACAGAACTGAAAACTGGATGAGAGGAACTCCTGCAACAACGGACAATCCTAACTGAGGTAGAAGAGGCAGAAACTCCCTTCTGGAGAGGAAAAACGCCGCCTTCACAAGCCGCCAGCTTCACCGCCGCCGGGAGCAGCTCACAGGTACGCAGCCTCCCTGGAGGCGCGGGGCCCTGAGCCGGGGAGCGCCCCCGCTGTGGGCATTTTGTGGACCCAGCACAATCGACACCAGTGGCATAATATCTGACTGTGCCTGCTACTAAAACACTGGGGAGCACCCCCAGAAACCCGGTTCACAAAGAAACTAAAACTGGCTCTTAAAGGGCCCGCACGCAAACTCACCCGTTTCAGGAAGCACCCTAAAATCACCAGAAAGAAAGGTGCATAGTGCTTTGGTGACAAGAGACTCACCTAATAGGCCCTGAGTGCATCTCGGTGAGGGGTGAGACCTCTCCAGGGACTGGGACATTGGCGGCGGCCATTGTTAGGGCCTGGTGTGGGCGTGCTGACACAGACGCCATTGGAGTTCTCCCTGAGGCCTGCTAACCCAGGGTCTGCCCCACCCACTAGAGCACCGATTTAATCCAGCTCATCCAGGGCAGGCAGCCCACCCTAGAGACTGGCCCCACCCAACAACAAGCCCTCAGGCAACTTGTGGGCCTGCATAGATTGGTGACTGGATTCTCTGCAGCCTGGCAACTGAGCCGACTTGAGCAGGGCAGGGTGGGCACAAGGAGCGGGTGGAGAGTGTGGGGTGGTGGCAGAGTGTGTGGGGCTCCCGCCGTGGAGAGACTGGGTCCGCTTGGGGAGGTCGGGGCACTCACACGGGGCAGGACTGTGTTGACTGTGTGTGTGGACCTGTGGGCAACAGGGCTTGTCAGCTGAAGAAGACTTGTGCTTCTCAAAGACCCACATAGGAGGTTTGCTCCACCTTCCAAAACCTGAAACAATTGGGTGCTCCTGTGCCTGAGGCCAGCCCCACCCAGCTGCAATCCTCAGAGAGCTGACAAGAGGCCTAATAGGCTAGAGGCTTATAGCAATTGTAAGGCCCTGAGCCTAACAACCTGCCACAGTGGGGGCCTACTCACTTAAAAGAAATACTGCAACACAAATGTGGTATTAGAACTTGCAGCCAACTGTGCTGGGGATCACCACACCTGATAAAGAGACTGAAGGGCCCACAACAACTACAAGCAGCTGAGCATTACAACAGCTGGCCAGGAGCATAACTCAGCCTCCCTGGGCACCTACAGGGAGAGCAAACAGGCCACAACAGAAGGATACACGTAGCCCACATAGGGGTCACCCCTGGAACTTTGAGAACTGAGGGAAGCACACTGGAAGCCTCCTAAGCCATCAGTTACATAAAGTCACCTATCCAAGAGCAGGAGACGTAGCTGACCTACCCAATACGTGACACAAGCCCAGGGAAAGAGGCAAAATGAAGAGGCAAAAGAATACATTACAAGTAAGGGAACAGGACAAAACCCCAGAAAAGGAACTAAGTGAAACAGAAATGAGCAACCTACCCGACAGAGAGTTCAAACTAAGAGTGTTAAGGATGCTCACTGATCTGGGGAGAAGAATAGATGAACTCAGTGAGAATGTCAACAAAGAAATGGAAGATATAAAAAAGAACCAATCAGAAATGAAGAATACAATACTGGAAATGAAAAATTCATTAGAGGGACTCAAAAGCAGAGTAGAGGATACAGAAGAACGGATCTGTGAGCTGGACGAAAGACTAGAAGAAATTACCCGAGGTGAACAGGTAAAAGAGAAAAGAATTAAAAAGACTGAGGACAGTCTAAGGGACCTCTGGGACAACATCAAGCGCACTAACATCCGTGTTATAGGTGTCCCGGAAGGAGAAGAGCGAGACAAGGGGTCAGAGAATCTATTTCAAGAAATAATAGATGAAAACTTCCCTAACCTAAGGAAGGAAACAGACATCCAGGTACAGGAAGCACAGAGAGCCCCAAACAAGATAAACCCAAAGAGGTCCACACCAAGACACATCATAATCAAAATGTCCAGAATTAAAGATAAAGAGAGAATCCTAAAAGCCGCAAGGGAATGTCAAGTTACTTACAAAGGAAACCCCATAAGGCTATCAGCTGACTTCTCTGCAGAAACCTTACAGGCTAGAAGAGAATGGCACGATATATTTAAAGTGCTAAAAGGAAAAAACTTACAGCCAAGAATACTCTACCCAGCAAGGTTATCATTCAAAATGGAAGGAGAGATCAAAATTTTCCCAGATAAGCAAAAATTAAAGGAGTTTGTCACCAAGAAACCAGTGCTACAAGAAATGTTAAAGGGACTGATTTAAGGGGAAAAGAGAAGACCACAAATAGGAAAAATTATCTATTCCCATGATTAGAACGTAATGGATACAAATGCACAACAAAGAGGTTAGATATGATATCAAAAACATGAGGGAGGAGGGGAGTTAAAGAGTACAACTTTCAGACAGAGGTCAAACTAAAGTGACCATCAATTCTGTATAGAAGAAGAAAGGAACAGAGAAGGACTACTAAAACACTGAGAAAAAAAAAAAAAGTTAAAAAATGGCAGTAAGTACATACTTATCAATAGCTACTTTAAACATCAATGGACTAAATGCTCCAATTAAAAGGCATAGGGTGGCTGGCTGGATAAAAAAACAAGACCCATATATATGCTGCATACGAGAGACACACTTCAGACCTAAAGACACTCACAAACTGAAAGTGAAGGGATGGAAAAAGATACTCCACGCAAATGGCAATGAAAAGAAAGCTGTGGTAGCAGTACTCATATCAGACAAAATAGACTTTAAAACAAAAACTGTAAAAAGAGACAAAGAAGGGCATTACATAATGATCAAGGGAACAATCCAACAAGAGGATATAACACTTGTAAATATCTACGCACCCAATGTAGGTGCACCTAAATATATAAAGCAATTATTAACAGACATAAAAACAGAAATAGACAGTAACACAATAATAGTAGGGGACTTTAACACTCCACTTACACCAACGGATAGATCATCCAAACAGAAGATCAATAAGGAAACATTGGCCTTAAACGACACACTACAACAGATGGACCTAGTAGATATATACAGAGCATTCCATCCAAAAACCGAAGAATACACATTCTTTTCAAAGGCACATGGAACATTCTCCAGGATTGATCACATATTAGGCCACAAAACAAGTCTCCATAAATTTAAGAAGATTGAAATAATACCAAGCATCTTTTCTGACCACAACGGTATAAAACTAGAAATCAACTATAGGATGAAAATCAGAAAAGCCACAAATATGTGGAGATTAAACAAAATGCTACTGAACAACGACTGGGTTAACGAAGAAATCAAAGAAGAAATCAAAAAATACCTGGAGACAAATGAAAATGAAAATACGACATGCCAGAATTTATGGGATACAGCAAAAGCAGTTCTAAGAGGGAAGTTTATAGCAATACAGGCCTATCTCAACAAACAAGAAAAATCTCAAATAAACAATCTAACAATGCACCTGAAGGAACTGGAAAAAGAAGAACAAACAAAGCCCAAAATCAGTAGAAGAAGGGAAATCATAAAAATCAGAGCAGAAATAAATGAAATAGAGACCAAAAAAACAATAGAAAAAATTAATAAAACCAAGAGCTGGTTCTTTGAAAAGATCAACAAAATTGACAAACCTTTAGCTAGACTCACGAAGAAAAAAAGGAGAAGGCACAAATAAGTAAAATCAGAAATGAAAGAGGAGAGGTTACAACAGACACCTCAGAAATACAAAAGATTATAAGAGAATACTATGAAAAGCTATATGCCAACCAATTCGACAATCTGGAAGAAATGGATAAATTCTTAGAATCATACAACCTTCCAAAACTGGATCAAGAAGAAGTAGAGAATTTGAATAGACCAATCACCAGTAAGGAGATCGAAACAGTAATCACAAACCTCCCCAAAAATAAAAGTCCAGGACCAGACGGCTTCCCTGGTGAATTCTACCAAACATTCAAAGAAGTCTTAATACCTATCCTTCTCAAACTCTTCCAAAAATTGAGGGAAGCTCCCTAACTCATTCTACGAAGCTGACATTACCCTGATACCAAAACCAGACAAGGACAACACAAAAAAAGATAATTACAGGCCAATATCACTGATGAACATTGATGCAAAAATCCTCAATAAAATACTAGCAAATCGCATACAACAATATGTTAAAAAGATTATACACCATGATCAAGTGGGATTTATTCCAGGGATGCAGGGATGGTTTAACATTCGCAAATCAATCAACGTAATACACCACATTAATAAAATGAAGAATAAAAATCACATGATCATCTCAACAGATTCAGAGAAAGCATTTGACAAGATACAGCATCCATTTATGATAAAAACTCTGAATAAAATGGGTATAGAAGGAAAGTACCTCAACATAATAAAGACCATATATGAGAAACCCACAGCTAATATCATCCTCAATGGTGAAAAACTGAAAGCCATCCCTCTAAGAACAGGAACCAGACAAGGATGCCCACTGTCACCACTCCTATTTAACATAGTACTGGAAGTCCTAGCCAGAGCAATCAGGCAAGAGAAAGAAATAAAAGGGATCCCAATTGGAAAGGAAGAAGTGAAACTGTCACTATTTGCAGATGACATGATTTTATATATAGAAAACCCCAAAGAATCCACCAGAAAACTTTTAGAAGTAATAAACGAGTATGGTAAAGTTGCAGGATACAAAATCAACATACAAAAATCAGTTGCATTTCTGTACACTAACAACGAAGTAGCAGAAAGAGAAATTAAGAATACCATCCCATTTACAATTGCAACAAAAAGAATAAAATACCTAGGAATAAACTTAACCAAAGAGGTGAAAGATCTGTACACTGAAAACTATAAAACATTTCTGAAAGAAATTGAAGAAGACACAAAGAAATGGAAAGATATTCCATGCTCTTGGATTGGAAGAATTAACATAGTTAAGATGTCCATGCTTCCTAAAGCCAACTATAGATTCAATGCAATCCCTATCAAAGTTCCAACAACATTTATCACAGAAATAGAACAAAGAATCCTAAAATTTATATGGAACAACAAAAGACCCCGAATAGCTAAAGGAATCCTAAGAAAAAAGAACAAAGCTGGAGGTATCACACTCCCTGATTTCAAAATATACTACAAAGGCTGTAGTAACCAAAACAGCATGGTACTGGCACAAAAACAGACACACAGATCAATGGAATAGAATCGAAAGCCCAGAAATAAACCCACACATCTATGGACAGCTAATCTTTGACAAAGGAGCCAAGCACATACAATGGGGAAAAGAAAGTCTCTTCAACAAATGGTGTTGGGAAAACTGGATAGCCATATGCAAAAAAATGAAAGTAGACCCTTACCTTACACCATATACAAAAATTAACTCCAAATGGATTAAAGACTTGAATGTAAGACCTGAAACTGTGAAACTTCTAGAAGAAAACATAGGCAGTACGCTCTTCAACATCAGTCTTAGCAACATCTTCTCAAACACCACGTCTGACCGGGCAAGAGAAACAATAGAAAAAATAAACAAATGGGACTACATCAAACTAAAAAGCTTCTGCACAGCAAAGGAAACCATCAACAAAACGAAAAGACAACCTAACAATTGGGAGAAGATATTTGCAAACCATACTTCTGATAAGGGCTTAATCTCCAAAATATATAAAGAACTCATGCATCTTACCAATAAAAAACTACCAACCCAATTAAAAAATGGGCAAAAGACCTGAACAGACATTTCTCCAAAAGATATACAGATGGCCAACAGACACATGAAAAGATGTTCAAAATCATTAACTATCAGGGAAATGCAAATCAAAACTACAATGAGATATCACCTGACGCCCGTCAGAATGGCTATAATTAACAAGACAGGAAACAACATGTGTTGGAGAGGATGTGGAGAGAAGGGAACTCTCATACACTGCTGGTGGGAGTGCAAACTGGTGCAGCCACTATGGAAAACAGTATGGAGATTCCTCAAAAAATCAAGGATAGAACTACCATATGATCCAGCCATCCCACTGCTGGGTATTTACCCAAAGAACTTGAAAACACTAATTTGTAAAGGTACATGCACCCATGTGTTCATTGCAGCGTTATTCACAATAGCCAAGACTTGGAAGCAACCTAAGTGCCCATCAAGGGACGAATGGATAAAGAAGCTGTGGTATATATACACAATGGAATACTACTCAGCCATAAGAAACGATGAAATCCAGCCATTTGTGACATCATGGATGGACATTGAGGGTATAATGCAAAGTGAAATAAGTCAGAGGGAGAAGGTCAAATACCGTATGATTTCCTTCATTAAGTAGTAGATAATAACAACAATAAACAAACACATAGGGACAGAGATTGGATTGGTGGTTACCAGAGGGGAAGGGAGGAGGGAGGAGGGTGAAAGGGATAATTTGGCACATGTGTGTGGTGATGGGTTGTAATTAGTATTTTGGTGGTGAACATGATGTAATCTATGCAGAAATAGAGGTACAATGATGTACACCTGAAATTTTTACAATGTTATAAACCAATGTTACTGCAATAAACAAACAAACAAAACAAACAAACAAACAAAAAAAATAAAGTGAAGGAGATCAGGATATGCTACCCCAAAATACGCCACTTTGGCAAAAGAATTATTTTGAGCTGAAGGCATTTGAGTTCCTGAAATCCATTATCTGCCTAAAAGCATAGCCTCCCGAAAGCCCTCAGTTGTGCTAAAACCCCTCCCAGGGAGCAACTCTCATCTTCTCTTCTTGGACAGAAGTGGGCACCACATCCAGACAGACATTGTTACAAAACGATCAAATCTCCTTCCTAGTCTCCTAAGGGCTCATTTATCTTCAAAAAAAAAAAAAATTAAAAAGGCATTTGTGTTTCCACAGTGCCCTTTCTACACCCCTTCTAAGAAGACGTTTGTATACCCAGAAGTGCCCCTCTGCCCCTCCCCATTCCCTTTTAAGATGGTATAGTAGGGAAGGAAAATGTCTTTTTCCTCTACCCTTCTACATTCTCAACTGGGGCCCTGTAAACAAAAGGCGGATTAACAAGAGAAAAGCATACAACATTATTAACATAAGTTTTACGTGACATGGGACACTTCATAAGGAAATGACGACCTGAAGAGGTGGTTAAACCTGAGCATTTGTAGATTGGATGAAGAGTGGAAAGTAGTGGAAAAATGTGATAGGACAAAAAAGGATATGAGGTAAGTGTAGTTGTCGATGCAGAATAAGCAATAACCGTTCTATAGATGAGAGAAAGATAAGGTAACCTTTACTTGAGCCAGATAAGGACTATAATCTGGGAAGGCAGCCTCCACAAAGGAAGAAAGCATTCCAGAGAAGCATGGTTTTCAGTACAGTTTTATACCTTTTCAGAACAAAGAACATACATTCAACATGCCTAGGATACATGTTCATCAAAGTTTCAAGGAGGTATTTAGTAGCAAATTGGCAGGTCAACTTGACCCTGATGTGTGGGAAAGGGAATTTATCTTCAGGAGTACTAATATGGGCATTACTGATACTGGTGGGTGTGGGAGGTATGCATTCTTTATTTTAATAGTTAAAACAGATGTACAGTGT
Source organism: Ceratotherium simum simum (assembly GCF_057802395.1). NCBI lineage: Eukaryota > Metazoa > Chordata > Mammalia > Perissodactyla > Rhinocerotidae > Ceratotherium > Ceratotherium simum. The sequence goes on from NC_141908.1 coordinate 16,375,477, forward strand.
GTGTTTGACAGGCCATAAGTCAGGCTTCTTTAGTTCAAGCTGAATCAGTTTGAACCAGAATAGCTACCCCATATCCCTCAACATGTGAAAATCTCTTGTCATAGTAAATTGGGGGAAACAGAAGGGCTATTCGTTCAGATTCCTCTCAGGGATCTGAGAAATAAGGTTGCTCCTTCCCTCCTCTAGGGAGTGCACCTCTCACAGGAGGGTTTTATGACCTGTTTCAAGGGCAGGTCAGAAAGTCCTTCTTGCGCACGCCTTTTCTCAAATTCCTTCAGCTTAAAGTATTCAATATGCCAAGCTGCCATATTTTAGGGTAGCATGTCTTGAACCCCATCAGTATATAAGCTCTCAAATCTCACTACTCATTTAGGTATTCACTTTGTAGGGAGGAGGAACTATTCCTTTACCCTCTAGGTCCTTCTGGCTGGTCTAAGAATTACATTGACAGGAGACAGAAAAACAGAAGAAAATCAAACAAAGTTCAATAACATGTATACATGGGAGAAACCTAGGAAAACTGAGTAACTCGCCAGAATGACTGAAGCCACCACCTTAAATACCATCTTTAGCTAAGGACAAAGGAGGATGTTGGGGGTAGTGGTTTGGGACTTCAAAGGGGAGGAAGAAGACAATTTACATAGAGATGGAAATGCAAATGTTTGATAAACAAATGTTTGCTGGGCCATCTATAGACAATGTGACCCCAGAGATAGAACTTTGATAAAAATGGGCTTAGTAAGGACCCTCCCAGTCTACCAATACCCAGAGTTCTCTATGGTGATGGCCTGTCCTGGGGACAGGCCTTCTATCTTAAATTCTTTTAGGCAGTTAGGGGGAAGGTCAAAGTTTCTTTCAGAGTCTTTTGTTCTTAAAAATAATCAAGCCAAAGAGACACATTTTGGGGTGGCCAATTCTGATCCCCCACAACTTCCTACTGTGATGCCCCCATGCATGTAATATTAAAAATTAATAAATTCATATGCTTTTTTCTCCTGTTAATCTGTCTGGTGTCATTTTAATTCAAAGGCCCCTCAGCCACTGAATTTAAGAAGGTAGAGGAAAAGTTTTCCATCCCCTACAAAAGCCAAGTATGTGCTAAAATATCTTCCTTGGAGGTATTCTGAAAAGTTCCCTGTAACAAAAGCATATTTTGAGGAAAATCTTGAAAATTGCAAAGTATCTTCAAACAGAGCTGTGCCCTACCCTAAGGTTTTGGTGTAGACATGTGCTCCACGCCCTGACACCCGGACTGGGTGCTGCGTCTGTGTGCGGTGCTCTGGGAAGGGCTGGCAGCCTTCAGGAGAGTGGGATTAGGGTTGTCAGAGTGATTAATCTCCTTCTTGCTAAGAGGTGAAAAAATTTTACTTTTAAAAAGAAAATGGATTTTCAGATCCCAAGTATGTTATTTTTTTCTCTTAAGGGCAAAACTTTCACTTTATTGAGTCTTTTTAATTTTATCTCTTCATTTACTTTCCTGAAATTTCTGATTCCTTTAGTAGGCTGACAAAGCCCACTACCATTTGTATTCCACTTATCTGCATAATAGTCTATTTACAATTGATGAACACACCAATGGAGTGGTCACTGGGCTATCCTTTTGACTTCTGTCTGCAACGGAGCCCATTTGTGAGTTGCCAGGTAACCGAAGGGCAGGAGGGACTCTTCAAGACTGTAAAACCGAGGCTTTCAAACACTCAAATGGCAGCAGTTCAACTGGCAGCAGTTCCACTCTCTTATCAGAGCAGTGGCATCATCCCAGAAGCTCCTCACAATAAACTTTTGTACCAAATTAATTAAAGAAAGACTTGATAATTCCATTCCAAGACATTCCAATGAAAGTCTTTTCAGATCCATAATACACAATTGGCTTTTCCACTTAACTTCCAAGTGAAACATTCAGGATATTTAGTCCCATTCATGTTAATCAGCAAAACTATCAGATCTTCAGGCAGAAGAGACAGACTTTGCCAGGAGGGTGAGGGAGAAGATCCATGTGAAGTGTGATGGTCATTAGACTATTTAAATTGAAGATGAGGAAGCTATGGGGCCACTTACTATTTAAAGAAGGAGCACTTTTGGAAAAGAATATAATGGGAGCTGTTGTTAAAGAAGAATTATTCACTGGACATTTGTTAAAATGGTAAGGAACACTTTGTTCAAGACTACTGTAAAACGAGTCAACTCTATCGCAATAGGGGAGAGAGATTGAGCTCAACTCTTAATACAGCAAAGACAGCTGGAGATTTATAGCCAGCGAGCAGAATGAGGGCATCAATGGATGGAAAATTACTAAGTGGAGACATCAAGGGTAGGGGGATTCTTGTAAAACTAGCCTAATAAGATTCTTGCTAAAGACAGGCCATGGACTTAGACATCAAGGGTGGAGATGGGGAACCTGATCAGATATCAAGGGTAACCAGATATCAAGGGTTGGGAGATGACCTAACAGGATTCTTCTAAAACTGGGCTTGCCATGGTAGGACAAGAAAGCCAAGGTCAAGGCCTAGACGAGAAGAGGGCTCAGAGGAGCCCGACTAAAGTTTGGTCTAGGAGAGTCTTCGTCATTGCTCTCCAGCTCTTTTGTGATGGAATAATAGAAAGTGGGCTCATGAGGAAATTGGAAGGTAAACATTAGGCACTGGGAAGAATTTTCAACAAAAGTTGTTATTTGTGAGAAGAAAGGAACTAGTGAAGACCATGGAAGCCTCACCTCCTGAAGAGCATTCAAATTGCGGAGTCTCCTCTGCCTGTGTGAGCTGGTGTGGCCATGGCTAAAGATGTCTGTGGTCTCATATCTCAACCAATCTGGGCTCGGAGCCTCAGGTCAGTGATTGCTGGCATTGTCTGCCAGAAGCCGGGCCTCCAGTTACTTTGCTCATCATGGGGGCAGCTGGCTGAGCTGCCATCAGTTACCACACCAGTAGGAGGCATATAAAAGTTCCGGGGAAAAGCAGGGGCCTGACCTCAGGTTTTCCTAATACTAGCATTTCAGCAGTGTTCCCACTTGTCTGGGTCTGTCCTATCTTTTTAGTTTTGCAAATCTACTTTGCTCTGTTTCTGTCATTTGTCAACCTACCTAGTTCTTTCTTCCTGAGTCTAGTTTATTCAGTTTGTCTCTGCTGGTCCAGTGTCGGACTTCTAATACTTTTGTAAATATGTGTTTGAAGCCCATAAACTCTAAAAATCTGATGTGTTCTCTCTCTGAAGCCCACAAATGCCCTTATGCCCTATTCTGACAATTCCCTCATCAATAAGGCACAAGAAGGGCATTAAATGATGAATTTGCCCTGCTGAAATTAGATTCTGACCTGGAGAGATGTTACAGGGGACAGGTCACATGAAGTCAAGCAGAAGGCAAGTGAACGTCACATCTTTAACCTGGCGCTCAGAACCTGCAACTGAGAGCTATGGGGTCAGTCACTCTTGCCATTATGTGAGGCTGTTGTGATGTATTATTAATGCGTTAAGGCTCCGACTGAAAACCCACACGGGAAGTCAGCCTGACTTGCTTCTTGCAGCCACCCGTGTTCCTCCAGCAGCAGCAGCAGCTTCAGCAGCTCAGGGAGCAGCTCTGGGCTCTCTAAGTCCACCAGTGGAGACCCATGCACAGTTTTGGAGAAACATTTAACAGCCCTGAGCTTTGTCTTCCACCATGTCCTGCCTTAGCTTGCCTACCTGGTTCTGACTCCTGGCCTGGCATTGGCCTTCAGGAAGATGTGCTCCAGACTACACAAGCTGGAGATCCTTAAGCTTCAGATCCTTGTTGATCCCTGTCCTTTCCCCTGGAATTCTGGTTCCTCTGTGCCGTATCTCTGAAATCCTGTGCTGTTGATTCATAGGTCTCTAAACCTCTGGCCTGGATTTCTCCTGGTAAAGATGAACTCCCCCATTCTGTTTGGGAATTTCATTTCTCAACACTCTAGTCTTCCTTCCCCCTCCCCCTCTCACTCTGAAATCTTCCAGAGAGTGGAAGATAGCTCTTCTTTGAAGAAATCGTGGGAGTGCTCCAGCCCAAGTCTGTGGGTGGCTCTAGTCCACTTGGCCCCCTCTGTTTCTTGCAGTCTTGACTTGATGTCACTGAAGGCCCTGTGTGCCTGAGGGAGAGGGTGGGGGTGGTGTTGGTATTGGCTCTGCTGAGAAGGCTGGAGGGGTAGCAGCCTTGGTGCTCCTCCTGGCCTGAGGACCTGCTCATTGTGCAGACTTTAATTAACAGATCCTATCGATTGATTCTACAAAAGGCTTTGATGCACTTCATTTTGCTTCCTTCTTATTTCTTTGCAAGCATGCTGGCTGAATGCTTCAGTCATTCATGAAATTGGCTTCTGACACGGCACCTCTCACTGTCTCTGGCCTGCGTCCTTGGCATCTATCTCCCCTCCAGCTACCACCTTCTGCAGCTCCTTTTGTAAGATCAGCATTCTTCACGGTGGTCATCAAAAGGGCATCTTTTACACTCTTCCTCTGTCTTCCAACTTCTCTACCATGATGGAAAAATGAAGGTCCTGCTGCGTGGCACAGCCATATTTCCTGTGTAATAGTATTAACCTTTCCCCATTAGCAATTGATTCATGTCCAGTGTTGTGGAGGTCACAAAAAGATATGAAGTATCGTAATAAATGAATTGGACCTGGATGCCTAGAGTGTAGAACCATTTCTTGGTGTCTTCACACAAAAGCATGTGGGAAGACGTGCATTTGACACATCTCTGGTCACACTTCAGTCCAGAGTGAGACGCAGGTGAAGAAGTGGGTTGAAGTGGGTGATGCTTGGGCAAGGTGTCTTCAGAAAATATTCTCACTTATCAGCAACTTCAGAGCCAAAGAAGAAGCAGAAGGCTCTCAGGTGCTAATTTCCTTTCAAACTAGGACAGGAGTTTAAGCACTGTTTTGTAGCTAGGGGTATCCCAATTAACAAACACTTGTAGCTGGGATCCTAGAGGTCAGCCTAAGTGGTATACTTTTTGCAAATTTAGAAGTGCATGGGTATGTTGGAAAGTCAAGTGTGGTTTCATTTGCACAGAGGATGGAAGGACCTTTTGGGAAGGAACATATCCTAAGGGAGAGAGAGGACAAGTTAACAAACTGGGTCTAAGGACAATGGGTTAAAGCGGAAGGGAGGGAGATTTTTTTTTTTTTGGTAATAGCTTTATTGGGATATAATTCACATACTTTACAATTCACCCATTTAAAGTTACAATTCAATGGTTTTTAGTATAGTCACAGGGTTGTATAACCATCACCACAATGAAATTTAGAAAGGTTTCATTACCCCAGAAAGAAACTCTGTGTCCTTTAGCCATAACCCTATAATCTGCCCAGCTCCCCTAGCCCTAGCAAACACTAATCTACTTTCTGTCTCTGTGGATTTACCTATTCTGGACATTTCAAATAAATGCTGTCAGACAATGTGTGACTTTTGTGTCTGGTATCTTTCGTTTATCATAATGTTTTCACGGTTTATCCATGTTGTATTGTGTATCAGCACTTCACTCCTTTTTTATGGCTGAATAATATTCCATTGTATGAATATACCACAATTTGTTTAGTCACTCATCAGTTGACTGGGTCATCAATTTGGGTTCTTTCTACTTTTTTGGCTATTATGAAGAAGCTGCTATAAACACTCATGTACAAATTTTATATGTTTTTATTTCTCTTGGCATATACTTAGGAGTGGAACTGCTGGATCACGTGGTAACTAGGAGGAAGAATTTCAAGTAGAGCACAGTACATGCACCTCAGATTGTTCTCTGACTCCCCTTTCTTAGATTCATGCTAAATCCTAGAAAGAAGAATGTCAAATGAAAGGAAATACAAAGTCATACCAATGCAATCTCTGCAAAGCCATGGTGAGCACAGGTGCCTTGAGCCATGGACTTGTTTCACAGTGGAGGTCACTTACTGGGGGTGCCTGGGACATGAGGAAGTGGCTGACGACCTCCAACACCAGGAGGAAATGTGAACAAAAGGCACACAGTAGTTACTTATGTAGTGTGTCAGGCCAATTGAGCCCAGAGAGGCAACCGGGAGGCATGGAGCCCTAGGAGGCCAGCAGCAGGTGAGGAGGAAATGGAGATGCCCAGGAAGGGCTCCAAGGACCACCCAGGCCCATATGTGAAACACCCCCATGGGGTTTCCAAAATGTGGGGGAAGAATGTGAGTGAGGAGAAGTTCTCCATGGAGAAGGAGAGAGTCTGTAGAGTCCATGAATGTAGTCCTGTGACAGAACTGTGTGTGTGTATGTGTGTGGGAGGGGGGTGCTTACAGGGATGACAGCTTCTAGGCACAGGGCTTGCAGCCTGGGGGAAGACTGCAGTGCCTCTGGCAGCCCTAGAAGGACCACCAGAACTGAGGCGGCCATGAGAACCAGGACAGCGGTTATCTCTGTGGTAATCCTCATCATCATATTCCATCTCCCCCACCTCTATGTTTTGACAATGTGTAAGTCCCTGAAACCTTGACATCTTTCTAGGAATGAGGAGAGTCCACAAAATGACTGAGGCAGAATTTCTCACTAGTCTTGCAGGAAAATAGTTAGGGATAGAACTTATTGGTTGATATAAAATGAAAAGATGTGACATTTCTCACACTCTCGAGTTTATGAACTGAGATTCCCATTTGTCATTGATCCAAAGGAGGAAACTTGAGTGATATATTCTAGGGGACAATAAATAGATCTCCTCTGTTGGAGTGGAGCATTCACATAGGGAAAAAAAGGGGTTGAGAATGTAAAAGGAAATTAGAGATTGATAATGAGGGGCTTTGGATGCCATGAAAGAATTTGGACTTCACTATTCTATAGCCATGGACAGGCATTTTAGCCTTTGTCCTGGGCAGAACCCAGAGGCTCTTCTCCTCTGTTCAGGAGTTGGCAACTTGCCAGAGCTCCCTTGTTCTCAACAAGGAGATTCAGCACAGTGAGACAACCACTTATTTTGGAATTTGAGTGTTATGGCCAAATAATAAGATGAAAAATGCTCAACATTATTAGCCACCAGGGAAATGCATATCAAAACCACAGTGAGTCACCATTTTCCACCCACTAGGATGACTATAATCGAAAAGACAGACGATAACAAATATTGGCGAGGATATGGAGAAATTGGAACCCTCATACGTTGTTGGTGGGATGTAACATGTTGCAGCTGCTGTGGAAAAGTTTGGTGGTTCCTCAAAAAGCTAAACATCGAGTGACCATATGACTCAGCAATTTCACCTAAGAGAAAAGGAAACACATGGTCACACAAAAACTTGTACATGAAATGTTTATAGCAGTACTATTCATAATAGCTAAAAAGTAGAAACAAATGTTTCTAAATGTCCATCAGCTGATGCATAAACAAAATGTGGAATATTCATACAATGGAATATTATTCATCCACAAAAATGAATGAAGTACTACATGCTACCATGTATGCTACAACATGGATGAACCTGAAATTGTTATGCTAAATGAAAGAAACAGGCACAAAAGACCACATATTGTTTGATGTCGTTTATATGAAATATTCAGACTAGGCAAATCCATAGAGATAGAAAGTGGATTTGTGGTTGCCAGGAGCTGAGGGGAGGGGAGAATTGGGACTGACTGCTAATGAGTTCTTTTAGGGGTGAAGAAAATGTTATGGAATTAGACAGTTGTGATGGTTACACAACCTTATGAATATACAAAACCCCACTGAATTGTACACCTTAGAAAATTTAAAACAATGTTAAGACCAGCAGGGACCTCACAACTCCTCTAGTCAGAATATGTGATAGACAAACCAATTGTCCTGGTTTGTCTGGGCCTGAGGAGGTTCCTGGGATACGGGACTGTCACTGCTAGAACTGGGAAAGTCCAGGCAAACCCGAATGAGTTTGTTACCTTAGTGTGTGCTGAGGCAAGGCTCAGGAATGACAATGAAGAAAGGCCAAGTTCACCTTGAACAGGGCAATTTCTCATTCACAACGCATTTGGCCCTGACTACCTCCTTGTGAAGTAGTTAAGGCAGGTCTCACTTATTTCCTGTTTATAGACAAGGAAGTGAGGATCTAATGGGCTTAGAGGTTTGCCTAAAGTTGTATGGAAAAGAAATGACAGGACTGGAAGTCAAGCTTGATCCTCATGACTCCATGTCCAGGCTCTTTCCTACACGTGGGTAATAGTTCGTACCTATCGATGGTGCTGGTAAACAAGAGCCTCACTCACCCCACAAATGCTGACCATCTGGCTTCTGAAGTCAAGGGTGCCCCCTTCCCTCTTCTCCTTCCCACTCCCAGAGGCTGCATCCTGGGGAACCTCTCCTAAACAGGGATGGCACTGTATCATCTCCCAGTCTGTCTCCCCTGTTCCTCTGAAATCTCTAGAGGCAGGGACTGTGTCTTGGTCACCTTTGTTCTTGTTACCTTGCCTGGTCCATAGTTGGTACTCAGTGACCCTCTGCTGAAGGGAGCCTGGCTTCTGTTCCAAAGAACAAACAATGAAGAATATCCCAGATAAGAAAAACTACTGTTAGCCATCACTGTTACCCAACTACTGTTACCATCTCTTCAGGTGGAATTATTCTTTCTTTAGGCTTTTCTTAGGCCTCATTTTCTGAATTGCTTGCTGGCGGAGCTGAAACAATCAATCTGCTGCTTTTCAAAATGTGTCTTAAGCACACTCCAAAGGTCAAGCCAAGCCAAGATTTCTGTGGTGATTTTGCATGGCGTGGCCTTGCCTGCGGTGGGCCACCAAGGACAAAGTGCAGTCGTGCCCAAACTGAGTGGATAAGAAACAGACAGCTTCCTGGGGCTTTAGACATTCCACAGGTATCATGACGAAGACTTCATAGATACAGGGAAGATCTGTGAAGTAGGAGGCAACAGCTCTTTCTCCTGGTCCGTCTACTGGGAAGTTATGGAAATTTCCTGGGCTTCAGAGAGTTTGTTTACCTTTCAGATGGGACGATTACAATTGCCCTGCTTACTTCATGGGGTTTTTATGAATTTCAGATTAGATAATCTATTGATGGTTTCTCAACTGAATTGCACAGAGGCTTAAGATTCTATAGAGTTTCCTCAGGAAGAAGGATGCTACTTCAGTCTGTTTATTTACTTTCTAAATTGAGGTGCTGCGTGCTTTATTCTTCAAAAATATTTGCTGCTCCTTCCTGGAGATTTTATTGCCTTGTCTTGGGGATGCCAGGTTTGGTGATGAGATTTCCTCTGGGCAATGAAATGACATGTGTTATTTCTGGGCAGAAGCTTTAAGAGCCAGGATATGGGTTCTATATTCTCATCTATGTTCTCTTTTCCTCTGTTGTGAGACAAGCAGTGTTCCAGATAGAGGCTGATCCATCAGCCTTGATCCTGAAATAGAGAGGATGTGAAGCAGAGCCTCAGCTGACCCATGACGAGCATGAAGCGTGAATGAGAAATAGACCTTTGTCGTGTAAGCCATTGGAATGTTGGGGTCATTTGTTACTGCAGCATAACCAGCCTATCCTGACTGATATGTGTGTCAAGTAAGACTATTATTTGAAAAATTGATTTCGTTGCTAAAAAGCGGTTAGAAAATCACTGTAGTAAATGATAGCTGAATGTAAACTCCTTGATAAGACAGACTTTATCTTAATGTCCTATTGTTCTTTGTTTACTCCATGCCTAGTCTGGTGCCTGATACAGTGTCTGGGTTATAGCAGGCATTTGGTAAATATTTGTTGAATAAATTAAATGAGAGTGCTTTTGAAAAAATAAATAGTATCTTCAGAAGAGATGTTATTGTTATCACTGTCAGCTTCTACTGTGTCTGTTCTTTCCTTTGTAAGTCTTGGAAAATATATTACTCAAAATCAATATAATCTGCCCTAAAGTATCATTATAATTATTATTATCTCCTTTGTCTAACAGGAAATTTTTTATTCTATATCAAACATTCCAATGTTGAAAGTGCAACTGAGAAATAGAAGAAGGCAAGCAGATCTAACTTAGCCTATGAATTGTTCTCCATGGTATCAGTTCCCCATGGTAGTATCTTGAATCAGAACCAGTTATGGTCTGGTTAACTGCATTGGGTCATAGTAGCCAGGAAGGGGCAGACAGTGGAACTTGAACTAACCGTTAGTGTAGGTGGGAGCTAGGGAGATAGGCCTAGCTGCAAGGGCTGGTGTACCGCTGGGATGCAAAACAGCCCTACAGACAAATGGCAACAGGCAATAAGTAGTGCAGTTCATGCAATAAGGCCTGTAGAGCTGTGAAAGGGGTGTCAGAAGGCGGCAGGGATCCTACCAGGCAGGTAGATGACTGCTCCAGGATGCCAAGGGAGGCAATACTAGAAAGTCCAGGCAGACATTAAATAACAGGGAAGTCTGTTATCAGTCTTAGGGAGAGTTAGGGAGGGTGAGGGTGCTGTTGCCAAAAGTAAGGCAGGATTCCAGATCAGAGAGATGGATTGCTGGGAAGGGTACAAGGCAGAACAGGGTTTCGGAACTGAGTCAAAGGTAGGGTTTGAGGGTTAGACTAATAACAAGGGTGACTTGATGTCAAATCCTAGATTATGGAATTAGAAGACAGACTATAGATGGGGCTCAAATGGCCCAGGGATCCAAAACTATGAACCAGGGAGAATCTAACACAGATTATCCATTTCAGTATAGGAAATAGAGCTGTTAGTCTTTGCAAACCAATGCTGCAGCTAATGTAATGCAGTAGATCTACCTTCCCCGCAAAGGAACTTTTTAAGTATGGCTTTGAGAAATGTGCTATAAGCACATGGAAACAACTGAACACACACACAGAGGAATCAAGAAGATTCACCTTAAATTTGTTTTGTTTGCACCTATTGACTGATGGGGGCTCAATGGTATCCCTTAAACATACTGGATACCAAATGAAAGTTTCTTCAGATCGCCCTCAAGATAGCCAGTTCTCCCACGGTTTATTAAGTGATGACTGTCTTTAGATGAGTTATTCTTTTAAAAAATTTTTTGGATAGTTGAAAGATAGTAAGTTGTTTTTCAACCCCAACATGTTCCCATTAAGGGAGAAAGTTGAGAGGGAAAATGAAAGGCCCTTGCTGCCTGAACTGTACTTCTCATTGACTGTTACTCATGTTTTATCTTTTCTGTCAAAGTCCTTGTTCACAAAGTCATTCAAAATGCCCTGCTTCCGTCCTTTGGCATCAACCTGCAATTGGAATGTTACCTTTGACCTTCATCATAAGACACGTTTCTCATTAGTGCCATTTTTCTCTGGGATACTCGTGATTTAGCACTAATTACTTTCGCCACAGAGTCCTGCTTTGCCTAATCAGATCACGTCGCAGAAATGACACGTGCATTTTCCCCCTAATTTAAAAAGTATATATGAAAAACTAGATTTAGCTTTGCGCCCTAGGGCTCCCCAGAACCTGGGAAATCTTGGGGTTGGGGGGTGTGTGTGTGTGTGTGTGTATATATATATATATATATATATATATATATGTATATTTGCAAGGAAGATCAGCCCTGAGCTAACATCCGATGCCAATCCTCCTCTTTTTTGCTGAGGAATATGCATCGGTGCGCGCCCAGGATCCAAACCTGTGAACCGCGGGCCACTGAAGTGGAGGACGCACACTTAACTGCTACGCCACCGGCCCGGCCCCCAATGTTTATATTGCTCAAAGGTAGAAAGGGTCTCTTACCCTTTAGAGCAGAGTCGGCAAACTCGTGGCCTACAGGCTGCTTCCAAGCTGCTGAACCATTTTGTCAGCAGAACATGAAAAACTGAGAATTCCAGGTCCTTCTGAAGAAAATTATAAGATTTTGCCACAGTCAGATGGACCTGAGTGCTGGCTGGCCCTTTTTGACAGATATGGGTTCTCTACAGTCTACACCTCTCCTCATTGCCTCTTGCCAGCCACATCATTTGGTTCTGCTTACCTGCACCCTGGAGGATCTCAGTTTGTGAGTTTATGAAATAAGCACTTAGCTGAAACTGCTTGATGGATGGTGGATAAATCGCTCTGTCACTTTTTTAGATCCCATTTGAGAAATCAAAACAAGGTCATTCAAAACTCTCCTCTCCTCGCCTTTCTCACCTCTCTTCTGGTTCTTCTAGGTTCTCTGGATCTTTCTTCCCCTGACTGATAAATCCCCATCTTTACACTTGGGGCTCCTGCTTTTCCCTCTGCATCTTCTCCCTGAGATAGCCATGGTCCACCAACTGACTCTCGTATGATGACTCCCAAATCTCTCTCTAGCCTCATCTTCTCTCTCAGGGTCCCGTTCCAGTATTAAACTTGGAGGCTTTATGGTGAGGCAGCTCTGAATCAAATCCTGGGTCAGCAGGGTGACCTTAGGCAAACATCAAACATCATTGAGCTACTGAACCTATGAAATGAGTACAACATAACTTCTCATGGTGGTTCAGAGTATCGCAGATAATTTGTAGGAAGTGCTTGGCAATTGTTTCCTAAGCCCAAGGCCATTGGGTGAGAAAGCCCTGTTCTTTCCACATTATCATACTGCCTCAGTCCCAGAAGCCCTTATCTTCAAACGTGACTTTTTACGTTGAGTTGTCAGTGTTGTCTCCCTTTCGGCTGTCAGGGATGAGTGGGGATGGATGGGCAGGCAGGCCACCCTGAATAGTGGGACAAGGTGGAATTTGCTGACAAGACAGATTGCTCCAGAGCTTTAGGGAGTCTGGAAGTGCCAAGAACGGCAAACTTGCCCGGCGGCACCCCGCAATCCTGCCACGTCAAATTGGAGCCACTTATTTCTATCGTTAGCAGCAAAGTAAGCAAATGAATGCTCTGGAACTTCCTCATTAACAGTTTTGACCAGCAGATAAGTCCAGGCAGGGGAGCAGAGAGTGTCAGTGTTGACTGGGAGGCTCCTTCCACTGGCTTTCACATTGCTTCCAAAGGCACAGTTTTCCCCTTAATGATGGCTGATGAACACTTCCGGAGAGTTTTATTTCACGTTTTGATATGCTCTTATACTTTTTTTTCCCCCCAGAAGTTTCACAGAAGTGGGAGAAGGTTAGTAGGGGAAGAGAGAAAAAAGAAGGTAAGATCTGATACACTCCTGACACTGGGCTGGGTGCACTGCCATCATTATCTCACTCCCTATTACCTGCGTCACTTTTATAAGATCCTAGGATGGCTTTGATCATGGAGATATAAAGTCATAAAATTCTGTACCTCGGCTGATCTAATCTTTTCATTCTACAAATGAGAGAGAAGTCACATGGCTGGTCAGTGATAAAACAGGACAAGGGCTGGGTCTTCTTACTCACCTCACATCAGTCTCCCTGTGCGTGAGACCCAGGGCATTTAGGATACTGCCAAAGGGTCAGGGGACATTGGTGAAGATCACTGTGCAAGAAAAGAAAATGTTTCCTCTTGTGCAAAGAAAATTCCATCTTCTCTATATGTGAGTCAGCATGTGTGTTTTCTGAGCCCAGTGATATATGCAGAGGTATTAAAACCTGTACTAAAATCTGTACTGATTTTCTTTTTGGTAAAAAACACATACAAGGAAACCATTCCTTTTCTTCTTCTCATTGGATATTGACGTGTCTGTGCTAGGTACCTGGAACTGAGACAACGTTGCATGGCCATAAGGGGTGCTGAACCAGCACTCTGAGAGGGCAACATGGAAAGATGAAAGAATCCGAGTTTCAAAGATGAATACGAGGAGGGACGTTAACCAATCTTGGAAGGGAGATGCTTTCAGATTTCTTTTTATATGAGATACTAATTTCTTGTTATTATTTTTTTGTGTGTGTGAGGAAGATCAGCCCTGAGCTAACATCTGATGCCAATCCTCCGCTTTTTTGTCAAAGAAGATTGGCCCTGGGCTAACATCCGTGCCCATCTTCCTCTACTTTATATGGGACACCGCCACAGGATGGCTTGACAAGCAGTGCGTCTGTGCGCACCCGGGATCCGAACCTGCGAACCCCGGGCCGCCAAAGTGGAGTGCGCGCACTTAACCGCTACGCCATGGGGCTGGCCCCAATTTCTTGTTATTTTTAAGGACAAGTCAGTAAGGATTTTATGTTCTGCAAATGAAGGCATCCCAAGGAGACTCTTTGAACCTCTCACACATCATCTGCTAAAAGGAATCTTTTCCCAACAGTACATTCAGTGACATCACAGTGGTAGTTTCTGTGACATCATGTTGGTGGTTTGAAATAAGTCATGGTGGGAGCGATTATTTACACCATGGAAATTGGTAAATGATACAAATTGGAGTTTTTTTTTTTTTTTTTTGAGAGTCAGTTTACCAGCACACCACTGGAAAAAAATAAAATCACGCAGAATCATTAAAAGTATCAGAGATAATATAATGTGTTTCCTACGAATAATAGAATTTAATAGATGGTGGCTATTTTTGCTATGTATATAATAGTACAATTACCCCAAGTCAACAAAAAAATATTACAACACAAATAGAACTGATTTCCCACCACAGACATGTATGTGATAGGTGTTAGAACTGTGTTCCAAAGGTTTGATATAAAATTAGTTGTGGTCTTTAATGGGTTAGCCTTTTGTTATCCAGAACATTCTACTTTTACTGTGGACTAACACTGAGGAGCTGTGGTGTCAGATTTAGGCTAAGGGTGTGGTGAGTGAGCTGGTGAGAGCACCTGCCTGAAAGAGAGGCTGGGTGTCATAACGTTATAATGTCACTGGATGAGAGTCATGACTGCCTGTCTAAGAAGAGGGGAATGAGTTTCTGAAATGGGGTAGCTAGAGGTCTTATGTTCGGTTTCCCGGAAAACTCACTGCGATGAAGATTTGTATGAGGAACAAGACCTGTGGGAGACAGAAGGAAGCCAAATGGGACATGGGGACATGGGGAGAAGCTGGACTGTGATGCAGGGACATCAAAGTCCTCAGCTGAACACACAGAGAGCTCTGAAGCTGTGAGAGTCCTTTAGAATTGCCCCCAAATGAGGCAAGCACCAGTCATCGGATGTGAACTGTCCCTGGGGAGGAGTCATTGTCACGAGTGGAAGCTCCTTTTGGCTGAGGTGAATCCAGAGAGGGTACAGCTGTGATCAATCTATCAGCAGTCAACATTCTTGGTAGCTGGGGAAACGAGTGCCTTGCTTCTGAGGGGGTCCTGGTAGCACTGCACTGCGCCAGCATTTGCTACAGTGGGATTAGGGTAGACTTTCCCAGATTGTTTCTCTATTTGATCCCTTCTGCATCTTATCTCAAGCTAAGCCTCACTATTCAGCCAGCCTGTCATTTTCATTTATTGGGCCTAAAATTTAAGAGCACAAAACCCAGCTAAAATCTCACCTCTCCTCAATACCTTCTGTAATAACCCATCCAGATTGACTATTTATTTCCTTGCAACAAGTATCAGCCAAATGATCATGGTTGCAAGGAACAGAAACTAATTATGAATAACTTAGGCTTAAATAGAATTTATGGGAAGGATGGCTGGTAGCTCATAGAATCAAAAGAAAGCCAGGAGAAAAACCAAGGGAGGAGGAACAGCAGCAATAATCCTGATGGGCAACTGTGCAATTGTAGACCCTGCTGATCCTCAGCCCACCCACTCACTGCTCCTGAACAGTCCCCACTGTACCCTCCCCAGTGGCACTCACTGCAGTTACCACTCTTGCTATATATGGCTGCTGCTGCACATCTAATGCAATGGGATCTTTTTATGTATCTGTCACTCATTTGAGATTCACAATCCTTCTGTGAGCCCTCATTGTCTGACCTGAGGCCATGTGCCCGCACCTTCAATGCCAGGGGGTGAAGAGAAAGGTGATGTTTCTGGTTATGACTGGCTGTGCCCTCCCCACCAAGATTCACACTGTGGGGGAGTCCAAGAACTAGGAAGAAGGTTCATGTTCTAAGTCAGTACAAAACCTGATAAACATCCAGTGCCCAATGCCTCTGTACCAAGTGAATCACATTCTTGCTCTATTGATGTGTGTTTTTCTATAGGTGTGTTCTAGGAGATCCCAGGTGTTTTTATTCATATACCTCTGTAGATAGTTAGTGACTACTCAGTCTGAAATGCACATCCATTTCTTTCAAAGAGAGGAGCAAACTCTATTTCCTGACTTTAAGGTATGTTATGGAATATATATGAAGGGTTTCTTGGTTCTAAGAAACAGACTCATTCAAGCCAACTGAGAGAGAAGGGGCTTAGTGCTGGGAAACTCGTGGGCTGCTACCAGATCTTGGAAGACAGGAAAGAAACAGGGTGGCTCCAAGCAATGGCTTCACGTTTCAGGATGGATTTGTCCTTCTCTTGTGGCTCACGTGGTCTCTGTTACTTCGCATCCCCTCTTCTCTCTTGGCTTGGCTCATTCCCTGCTCCAGAGACCTGGTTCAAATTCTGAAGGAACTAATCTCATTGATTTGGCTCAATATTATTCTTCCGTTGGGCAGAGAGCCTCATGAATCTTTGGCTAGCATAAGGAACGAGTCTGGTGTCCTCCTAGTCTATTCAGTGATTGCCCCCCATGCACAAAGAATCACCTAGATCTGTTTTCCTGAACATCTCAATTATAATAGGATGCTGGGTGTGGCGGGAACCATGTCTTACATGTTCCAGGGTCCTCTAAGTGTGACTTGACTTTCCTCCCAGTTCTTGGGAAGTCATCCCCACTTCTTAGGAAATAAAGGAACCATTAGCAAGTGTTATGCTTTGTGCCTGCTATTATGTATTATACACCTAATCTCACTGAATCCTTACATCATTTCTCCGAGGTAGGTATTACTCCTATTTTATGTATGATGAAATTGAGGATCACAATGGTTATGAACCCAAGATAAGATAGTGGAGCTGGGTTTTAAATCCACAGTAGTCTTGCTGCAAACCCTTTTTTCCGATACCTCTGTTGACACATTCATGACAATGCTGAGACATTCCTGTCCTGGTTATCAATGGGTTTCTGAAGAAAGCTTCCAATTACAGGACTTTTCCGGTAGGGAAGAGTTCAAAAGTAAAGTGGAACAAGGTAGGGGTGATGAAGGACTGGAGATAGAGGTGTTCACCTGCTGAGCTCAGGCTGCTGTGGAAAAGTAGTCTTCTTCAACAGCTGGCCCTCAGATGGCCGGAAAATAGTCTCATCATCAAGCAGTGGGGTGTTGCTCCCGAGTAATGAAGAGAAACTAACCTTAACAGCCCAAGATGGGCACTCCCCATGAGGTCCTTGCCTTGTTTGTCCAAAACCATTTCACCAACAATTATAGTTATTGGGGCCTCCAAACAAAACCTCCCAACATCTGCAAGATAAAAATTAAGCCCTTTTAGAAGTAGAACTTTAAGTGCTTTGTAATGGCCTCACAGGGAATTGGCCCTGTCAGGAAAACTCAGCTAATTAGTGTCTAGCTCTTCTCCATCCGTCCATATGCTCTGCAGAGGGGATAATATTTCAGAACCTAGGGAACCCTAGGAAAATGGGAATATGTACATGTACATAAGCACCTAGCATCACCTATAACGTTAGTTCCTTTCCAGCTCTTTCTCCCCCAGCAGTTAATGTCAATCATAACTGTTAGTGTCTCCAGGAAGTCTTCCTTGATTAAACAAGCCTGAAATAGATGATCCCTTTCCCCTTCCTTCCCCAATGCCATCTTTCACAAATGCTGTGCATTGTGGGCAGACCTAATGGTTATATACTTACGGAGGTGGGAAGAGGAAAAGGAGAGGCTGGGTTAGAGGATTTAAATAAAGGCAAATGTATTGCTTTCATATATGTGTTGAAACCCCACTTAGTTACTCTAACATCCACGATGCTGAGACTCTGTGTGCACTTTCTTTACATAGAATTCATGTTTTTTGACCACTACGCCCCAGGTACTGTATCAGGAACTTTCACATACACGAAACACGGCACAGCCAGTTAGTTGGGGAATGTAGGATCTAAACTCTGGTTCCTGGGGCTTCACCATCCCAGTTCACAACCTTCCATTACATTTTCCCCAAACCCGAGCACTTCTCATCTCTAGAATTTAAATTCCACATTGTTAAGGATATATTTATTCTTTTGCTCTTTACCATTTTACTCAACCATGAACTTTGTTAAATTTTATTAATTCTCCATTCTCATATATCTTGTAGCATTTTTTTGAATTTATTTTTCATCTTGCTGAAATACTTTCTCCAAGAGTCTTTTTAAAGTCAGTAGTTTTATGGTACGTCTATTGAGACCTAACATGTCTAAAAATATCTTTACTGTGTCCTCAATATAAATGATGTTTTAACTACACATAAAATTCTAAATCTAATTAGAAAATGGTCAAAAGACTGGAATAGACATTACACCAAAGAGTATGTATGGATGGCAGATAAGCAAGTGAAAAGATGTTCAACATCACTAGCCATTAGGGAAATGTAAATTAAAACTATAATGAGATACCACTACACACCTATTAGAGTATCTAAAATAAAAAATAATGGTAATACCAAATGTTAATGAGGATGTGAAGAAACTGAATCTTTCATGCATTTGCTGGTCAGTATCTAAAACGGTCCTCTGGAATATAGCTCAGCAGTTTCTTGTAAAGCTAAACATACACTTACCATATGACTCAGCAATTATACTCATATAAATGAAAATATATGCCCACATAAAAACTTGTACATGAATGTTCACAGCAACTTTATTTGTAATAGTCAAAAACTGGGACCAACCAAAATGTGAATGATTAAACAAACCATGGTACATCCATACCACGGAATATTACTCAGCAATGAAAAGGAATAAACTATTGATACACACAACAACTTGGATGGATCTCAAGGGCATTATACGGAGTGAAAAAAAAAACAACTTCAAAAGGTCACATGCTGTATGATTCCACTGACATAACATTCTCAAAGTGACAAAATATAGAGATGAAAATCAGATTAGTGCTTGCCAGGGATTATGGATGATAAGGGGGAAAAGGATGGGTATGACCATAAAGGGGTAGCATAAGGGAGATCTTTGTAGTGATAAAACAGTTCTGTATCAAGATAGCAGTGGTACTACATGAATCTACACATGCGATAAAGTGGCATAGAAGTATTTTTTTAAAAAACGATCTATTATTTGAACACACATGTGTATACACACGTACACACACACAATTCTAATATCTAAGTTATTTTCTTTCCACTTTTTGAAAATATTACTCAGCAGTCTTCTTTTCTCTAGTGGTGGTGATGAGAAGTGTGATATCAAGGTGATTTTTGTATCTTTGTAGGTAATCAGCTTTATTTTTAATCTTAAATTTCTCTTTAATGTGTCTAGATAGGTGTTGAATAATAAAGAATTCATCTAGTCTTTGTCCTGGGTTTGCACATGGACCTTCTCAAATCCTTGGAATTTCCTGAGTGATAGATGTGTCTTTGCTATACTAATGAAGTGGCTCCTGGTGAGCACCTAGATAGCATCAGGATGGGGGCTGGTCACCAGAAAGACTAACCATGTCATTAGAGAGTTAGGATTTTGAGCCAGCCTTATCTCCAGGGAGGGGAGGCATAGCTAGAGATTGAGTTCAATCCTGTGGCCAATGATTTAATTAATCATGCTCTGTAATGATACCCCAATAAAAACTCGGGATATCAATCTCAGTGGACCATCCTGGTTGGTGAATGAACCAATATGCCAAGAGGGTGGTGTGCCCTAATTCTACACGGAGAATGCACAGAAGCTCTGTGTTCAGGACCCACCCAGATTTCATCCTATGTATCTCTTTATTTAGCTTTTCCTGACCTGTATCCATTATAATAAAATTTAATTATAGTTGAGTGTTTTCTTGAGTTCTGTGAGTCGCTTTATTTATTTATTTTATTTTTGGTAAAGAAGATTAGCCCTGAGCTAACATACATGCCAACCCTCCTCTTTTTGCTGGGGAAGATTGGCCCTGGGCTAACATGCGTGCCCATCTTCCTCTACTTTATATGTGGGATGCCTGCCACAGCATGGCTTGATAAGCGGTGTGTAGGTCTGCGCCTGGGATCTGAATCTGTGAACCCCGGGCTGCTGAAGCGGAGTGTGCGAACTTAACCACTATGCCACCAGGCTGGCCCCTCTGTGAGTCACTTTAGCAAGTTATTGAACCTGAAAAGATTGTGGAACTCCCATGTTTGTAGCCAGTCGGTCAGAAGTACAGGTGGCCTCGGGACCTCTTGAACTTGTAGCTGGTATCTGAAGTGAAGATAGTCTTGTAGAGGACTAAACTCTTAATTTGTGAGGTCTGCACTAAACCCAGGAGGTTAGTGCCAGAACTGAATTGTGGTACACCCAATTGGTGTCAGAATAATGAGGATTTTTTAATCATCTTTTGTGGCATTTACTTGACCTTTTTATCCTAGTGATTTTCCACCTTTTATTTTCATATATTCTTATTAATTATTCCTTCAAATATTTCCTGTCTTCTATTTTCCCTCTTCTTCTGGGACTCCTATTCTAGGCACTGGGAGCCAAGCATGAGGTTTATTGGCAGAGTGTTTTTGGGTCAACACCTGGTGGGGAATGAAGAGAGAAGAACTGGGCAGAGGGAGAAGTTGAGCTGTGATGTAGTCATAGCAAAGGACTCAGCTAATCTTGCTGAGAGTAGGGATGGCCTTTTAGAATTATCCTCAATTAAAGCAAGGGGGTTGGGCTTGTATGCCCCATATCTACCAATCAAGGTATCTAGGCTGACCTCAGAAGGGAGTATGACCTTGGATGAAGCAGCTCTCTTCATGTGAGGACGGTACTTGGAGAGGAACTCAACTGAGAGCTGTCAGTCACCAGTCCTCCTATTGGGGGAGTATTGAGGAAATGTGCCTTTTATTACTTAAGGGGGAGAATTTGGGTCAGGAGTTGGAAAATTACAGCCCACGGGCCAAATCCAGCCTACTGCCTGTTTTCGTAAATAAAGTTTACAAGGCGTTCTCCCTGTGTGTGTCTCTATCTTCACATAGTCCTCCCTCTGTTTGTGTTCGTCTCCGTGTCTCTTCTCCTCTGCATATGAGGACATCAGTCATATTGGATTAGGGCCCACCCTAAGATTTCATTGTAACTTGATTATATCTGCAAAGACTCTATTTCCAAATAAGGTTACATTCACAGGTACTGGCCATTAGGACTTCAAAATATCTTTTGGGGAGAGGGCACAATTCCACCCAAGACAAACAGAGAACATTACCATTTGCCATTCAATGAAAATTCTGCAAGATGAAACCTCACATCCACATTGTAGGTGTAGTAGTGAAGCAGCTCTTTCCCATTGGCAGGTGTGAGAGCTGGGCAGGCAGGAATTGCACAGGTGATTCTCTTGTCTGTTGCTTTAGTGGCCAAAGGCCAGGGGATAGAAAATAGATTTCTCTCCAGTGCCTGACTGCTGAAGCCCCTAGAGTTGCTTAAGCTTATCCACTAATCACCTCGGCAGGCTTGCAAAAGTTTTGCAACATCCTTCTTAAAAAAAAAAAAAAGAGAGAAAATCCAGCAGCCCTCAAGCTGTCCACAGCAGAGCCAGGTGACTCACTGCAAGCAGTGCTCTATGTGTCTTAGGAAGTCCTTATCATCTTTCCACCAACACTTCTAATTATTTTCTAAAGGAGCGTTATTCCTAGAGGACCCATTTTTTTATGTAACATCATCCACCCCAAAAGTTAACCCCTGATGGATACCAACTGAAAGTTCTCTCTAGTGGTGTGCTGGTCAATGTTTAAAAACCAGCTCTCCATAAAGAAAAAGGTAGGGGGGAGCCCTGATTGGTAGGTTTCGCCAATTTCTGTGGTGTAAGTACTCCCACCATGATTAATTTCAAGCTACTTATGTGAAGTCAGTGAATACAGAGTTGGGAAGAGATGTGTACAATCAGTTCCTGTGAGCTGAGCACATCACTGAGTGTCTCAATACGGGGAGAAAGGAGTATGATTTGGGACATCCAGGGAAAACGTTCTAGAGGAGGTAGGATTTGCATGAGCCTTGAAGGGTGTGTACGTATAAATTCATCATCCCCAGCAAGCCTGTGAGACTGACAGGCAGCAGCAATTGTGTCTTATGCATCCTAATCTTCCTAAATTGTTAGGGTTTTACATTTGATGGCTCGTCAGTACATGAAACCCAAGTGCTTGTCTGCCCAAGCTAGCAGTGATGGCAAATCAGACCAGACCAACCTTGCTTCTTGCCTGTCTCCCAGCCAGCACACTCGAGCCGGTGATAATGAGGCGGCCCATGATGGGATAGACTGGTGACAACACTGAATATCAAAATTGTCAGAGCACATCCAGATCGACTCTGGGCTTAATGCCCAAAAGCTCAAAGAAGAGACCAAAGCTACAATGTTGATTCTTGCACAACATGTAACATCTAACGCTGATTCCATCTGCCAAGGAGTGCTGGATCCAGGCTGGATGCATTTTTCATAGTCATGGACCTCGAGCCACTAGTGGCTTCCATTCAAAGCCTTGTCTCTCTCCGAAGGGTCTCCATCCAGCCTGTTTGAAGGGTGAGAGATGAGGACATAATTGGCTTTGATTGTTTTTTCTGAGACAGAGATGGGGAGGTGCTGCCACTTGAAATTGGATTAGTGGCCTCTGTCCCCATCCTCCATTCTCTGTTGACTTCTTTCTTTGCAACAATGGGAAATGTGTTTATTGCTGTAAGCCAGTCATTGAAAGAAATCATGAGAGCATTTGTTCTTCCTCATATTTGTCAAACTGCAGATATTCCCCAATGGAGAGAAGATGGTTGTAAGGACAGGGGACGTTATAAATAACACAAAGTCTTTCCTTTTGTTCCCAACTTGAAATGGATTGTGTTCAAAAGTTTGGAACTCAGAACAAACATTATCCCATTGAACAACAGTGCTGACCTGGCCCGTGAATGCACATTTCACCCCTAACGGAAGCTGAGGGAGGAAGGCAGCATCTCCCAGCTCACAGCTTAGCCCAGCTGAGGTGCCTGAGGCAGCCACCTTAAGCTGGCCCTGCCTTCCACAGCTTTTTTCCTTTCTGTTCTTTTGAACCCACCTAGCAGATTCCTCATAAGCTGCAAGCTCTAATGGTAAAGGCAATGAGGCTCTGAGAGTGGGAGCATGGGGGTGGCCAGTACTAAGTACAGTCATGTGTAGGACAAGGTCTGTCTGCTCTTTTAAAAACAAGGAACTGGGGCTTTGAGTAGCCGACTTCAGTTCAGGAAATTGGTGTGCTTCTTGTTTGTTTGCTTGTTTGGTTTGTAATGCACCAGACGGTTTCACAAGGAAGCCTACACTTAAAAGCGGGGAGTAGCAGGGATGGTGCTGCTTGTTCTGAAGCCTGTCAAATAGGCTGATTAACTACACCATCACACATGGGATACTAATGTGACTAAGGTCACGCTCGCAATCCCTCTTAGAGTGGCCATTTGATTTTATACTTAGGAAAAGCATCGTAAGGCCACAAAATATATGTTTATGCTGGCCTGTTGTCACTTGATTGCCACAGCTCTGCAAACCACTCGAAGCTCATATTTAGTGAAGATAAAGTTAGAGAGTATAGATTCTCTGTTGTTCAGTAAATTATCTGTGTTGTGTAGTCTGTTTGAAAATAGGGAGTTCTGCTAGATGAAATATCTGGTTGTTATAAAGATTCCTGATATGTCATACATGCATCCCCAATTTTCAGAGACTTTGAATCGTCTCTCCTTTGAGGACAGATGCCACATTTAAATGTCTGTAGCTCTTACTGCCGCCACCATTAACTTGGCAATTGCTGTCTAATAATTTACGTGCTCCTTGCTTGACTTGCAGATAAACTCCGTCAGAGAAGTGACTGTCTTACAGCCTTATATTCCCCACAGTGCTTTCCAGAAAGGATATGCTGAATCAGTTTTGAGTGAAATTCAGCAAGATGTACTTAGCACTCCAACAATCCTAGTGCATACAGTAATGGTAGCTGGAGTGTGTAGAATGTGCCTCAGGACCTTGCAGGGCCCCAGGTTCATCGATATGAACAGCAGCAGCTAACGGACCATGGACATGACATTAATAATGGTTCACTCCTGCCCAGCACTTTCCCTGTGCCTGGCGTTGTTCTAAGTGCTTTGTGTCTATTATGCCATTTGGTCCTATAAATAACCCTTTGAGATAGGCACTGTTATTTATCCTCAAGTTGACAGATGAGGAACCTGGGATGCAGAGAGATAAGAAAAGTGCCTGAGGTGAGATCCAAACTCAGGCACTTTGGCTGCAGAGTCTGTACTTTCATCCACTGCCCTATATCGCCCCTTTGACAAGAGCTAATACATATATGGGTCATACTATATGCCAGACACTTTTTATGTAAATTCATTTAATCCTCACAACAAACCCAGGAGATAAGTGCTATTGTTATCTGCATTTTACAGATGAGGAAACTAAGGCACAAAGACACTGAGTGGAAGGGCCCAGATGTAAACCCAAGGATTCTGGCTTCCAAGTCTATCATCTTAATCACCATGTTATAGCATTCTCAGGAAAGTTGGTGGATGGATAGAATGTCAATCCTGAATTGATTTGTGCAGGTTTACATAGCAAGAGGTGGTGGATCAAAGACTACTTTATGTGAAGACACCACTGAAATTTCCATCAAGGCTGAAAATTACCATAACCTTGAACAATCACTGGGGCTGGGGACATGCAGGGTTTCTTCCTAAGTGGGCTGGGAAAAGAATGCCAGGCAGAAAAAGATAGTTTGTTCTTTGCTTGCAGTATTTTAAGATGAGGAGGTCAAGGCCCAAGGGTCTTTGTTTCTTCGTAAGAGTTTGGATGAGGGAGAAGCATGGAAAGCTGAGGCACTGCTGTTTGCCTGTGCTCTGAGCATGCAATGTGCAGGGCATGCAACCGGGAGCAGCCCAGGTGTTAGGCATTTTCTGGTGCATGTTGGCCTGCAGCAGCCATGCAAAGACATAGAGCAGGGAAAAGCAGGGATGGGTACATGGGTACTTTTCTCCCACTGGATGCCCCTGGACTGAACGGCCACTCTGCTCTCAGAGACTGTCCACCTCCCAGCAATGGAAAGCCTACAGGTAACAGGGAGACACCCCTACTAACGAGGAGTCCATTTCTGCAAGCTCAAAATATCCACATTAAAGGAAGAAAAAAGACATGTGCTGAACTAAAACCATAACTCACCAGCTTACCCAACCAATGGGACACTTATTCTTTTCTTAATAGCTTTTGCTAGATGAGGAAAGAAAAGGAACTTCACATAAAAAGTGTTTCAAGAAGAGAATATGCTTTCCCAGGAGAAATGTGAAGCCTCTCCAGAGGGCTCCCCTAAGAATCAAGGTGGCGTGGCATTCCATCAATTCCCGTAGAAAGACTATCAATGCACTGAGCCTTCACAAACACATGCCATTTTTCACAGGGCCTCCCTCATCTTTGTTCTTATGGGCCAGGAAACTGGATCTTCAGGTCGTTTTCCAGATGGCATTCCAGGGGTGAAGGAAGGAAGGAGGAAGTCTCCAGGTTACATGTTAACGGTTCCTCAGGGTCCAATTTGTCATAGCTCCTACACTCATCTAGACAGTGAGCACTGCAAGGAATGTGGACAATCAGGCTTCAGGCTCCTGGCCATGGACCAAGTCCCAAGTAGACAGGAGAGGAGGCACTTGATGGATGATTTACAGACGTGTAAATAGGCATAATGACACTCAACTACTTTGAGCATTGAACAAGCATGGTGTCTTGTCACAGTAGGTGTTTAATAATGGGAGCTCTTACTGGTATTGTCACTGTGAGAGTGATCTGGTTGCAGCACTGTCATCCCACAAGGTGAAAAGCAGGGTTGACTCAGTTGATCCAACTGGCTAGGTGGGTGTTCATCCTTTTTAATATTACAATATTATGAAATAGAACATGCACAAAGTCCATAAGACATAAATAACTGCATAACAAAAAATCTTTATGATTTTTTGTAAATGCAAAGTATCATACAATTACTAGCATGTAACTACTACCCAGGTTAATAAATAGAATATTATGAGCACTCAGAAGCCCCCACATCCCTCCCATGGGCCCTTTCCAGGTTACGCACCTTCACCTACTCACAAGAGGTGACCTCCATCCTTTCATGGAAATGACATCTTTGCTTTATATATAGATAAATAAACAAATAAATAAATAGTTTTATTATATATATCCCCATATATATGTTACATATATTACATATTATATATGTGTAAGTATATATATCCCCAAATATTATTGTTTTTTCTGTTTAAATGTCGTATAAGTGGACTCATGTATTCTTTTGTGTCTTGCTTCTTTCATGCATCATTATGATTGTAAGATTCAACCATATTATTTTTGCAGCTGTGGTGTGTCCATTTTCATGGCTATATGGTAGCTCTTTATATGAAAGTGCTGCATTTTGTTATCTATTCTCCTGTAGATGGACATTTGGATGTTTCTTAGTTTGGGGTAATTATTGACAATATCGCTATATACATTCTTGTACTACATGCATTCTGGTGACATGAGCTGTAGGGTATATACCTAGGAGAGGAATTGCTGGGTCACAAGATATGTGTATATCTAACTTTAGTAGAAGCTACCAAACTCTTTTCCAAAGTGGTTGCACCAGGGCCGGCCCGGTGGCACAGTGTTTAAGTCTGTGTGCTCCACTTTGGCGGCCCAGGGTTCGCAGGTTCGGATCCCTGGCGCGCACTGCCGCACCACTTGTTAAGCCATGCTGTGGCGGCGTCCCATATAAAGTAGAGGAAGATTGGCACGGATGTTAGCCCAGGGCCAATCTTGCTTAGCAAAAAAGAGGCATCTGATGTTAGCTCAGGGCTAGTCCTCCTCACACACAAAAAAAACAAACAAAAAAACAAAACAAAGTGGTTGCACCAACTTACTCTCCCATCTGCAACATTATGAGAGTCACCATTACCCCACAGCTTCATGGACAGATGGTATTAGTCATCTTTAGATGTTAATCAATCTGGTAGGTATGTAGTTTTATTTAGTTGTGGTTTTAGTTTGCATTTCCCCAACTACTAAAGAAGTTCATTATTTATTGTCATATGGATTCCTCTTTTGTGAAGTGCCTGTTTATCTCTTTGGTGCATTTTTTATTTTATTTTTTATTATTTTTTTAATTTTTTGTTTATTGCAGTAACATTGGTTTATAA
This sequence comes from Ceratotherium simum simum, assembly GCF_057802395.1. NCBI lineage: Eukaryota > Metazoa > Chordata > Mammalia > Perissodactyla > Rhinocerotidae > Ceratotherium > Ceratotherium simum. Next base: position 16,402,542 of record NC_141908.1, read on the forward strand.
CATTGTAAAAATTTCAGGTGTACATCATTATACTTCTATTTCTGCATAGATTACATCATGATCACCACCAAAATACTAATTACAACCCATCACCACACACATGTGCCAAATTATCCCTTTCGTCCTCCTCCCTCACCCCTTCCCCTCTGCTAACCACCAATCCAATCTTTGTCCCTATGTGTTTGTTTATTGTTGTTATTATCTATTACTTAATGAAGGAAATCATATGGTATTTGACCTTCTCCCTCTGACTTATTTCACTTTGCATTATACCCTCAATGTCCATCCATGTTGTCACAAATGGCTGGATTTCATCGTTTCTTATGGCTGAGTAGTATTCCATTGTGTATATATACCACATCTTCTTTATCCATTCGTCCCTTGATGGGCACTTAGGTTGCTTCCGAGTCTTGGCTATTGTAAATAACGCTGCAATGAACATGCATGTACCTTTACAAATTGGTGTTTTCAAGTTCTTTGGATAAATACCCAACAGTGGAATAGCTGGATCATATGGTAGTTCTATCCTTGATTTTTTGAGGAATCTCCATAGTGTTTTCCATAGTGGCTGCACCAGTTTGCACTCCCACCAGCAGTGTATGAGAGTTCCCTTCTCTCCACATCCTCTCCAACACATATTGTTTCCTGTCTTGTTAATTATAGCCGTTCTGATAGGCGTGAGGTGATATCTCATTGTAGTTTTGATTTGCATTTCCCTGATAGTTAGTGATTTTGAGCATCTTTTCATGTGTCTGTTGGCCGTGTGTATATCTTCTTTGGAGAAATGTCTGTTCAGGTCTTTTGCCCATTTTTTAATTGGGTTGTTAGTTTTTTTGTTGTTGAGATGCGTGAGTTCTTTATATATTTTGGAGATTAAGCCCTTATCAGATGTATGGTTTGCAAATATCTTCTCCCAATTGTTAGGTTGTCTTTTCGTTTTGTTGATGGTTTCCTTTGCAGTGCAGAAGAATTTTGGTTTGATGTAGTCCCATTTGTTTATTTTTTCTATTGTTTCTCTTGCCCGGTCGGACATGGTGTTTGAAAAGATGTTGCTAAGACCGATGTCGAAGAGCATACTGCCTATGTTTTCTTCTAGAAGTTTCACAGTTTCAGGTCTTACATTCAAGTCTTTAATCCATTTGGAGTTAATTTTTGTGTATGGTGTAAGGTAAGGGTCTACTTTCATTTTTTTGCATGTGGCTATCCAGTTTTCCCAACACCATTTGTTGAAGAGACTTTCCTTTCCCCATTGTATGTTCTTGGCTCCTTTGTCAAAGATTAGCTGTCCATAGATGTGTGGGTTTATTTCTGGGCTTTCGATTCTATTCCACTGATCTGTATGTCTGTTTTTGTGCCAGTACCATGCTGTTTTGGTTACTATAGCTTTGTAGTATATTTTGAAATCAGGGAGTGTGATACCTCCAGCTTTGTTCTTTTTTCTCAGGATTCCTTTAGCTATTCGGGGTCTTTTGTTGTTCCATATAAATTTTAGGATTCTTTGTTCTATTTCTGTGAAAAAATGTTGTTGGAACTTTGATAGGGATTGCATTGAATCTATAGATGGCTTTAGGAAGTATGGACATCTTAACTATGTTAATTCTTCCAATCCAAGAGCACGGAATATCTTTCCATTTCTTTGTGTCTTCTTCAATTTCTTTCAGCAATGTTTTATAGTTTTCGGTGTACAGATCTTTCACCTCTTTGGTTAAGTTTATTCCTAGGTAGTTTATTCTTTTTGTTGCAATTGTAAATGGGATGGTATTCTTAATTTCTCTTTCTGCTATTTCGTTGTTAGTGTACAGAAACGCAACTGATTTTTGTATGTTGATTTTGTATCCTGCAACTTTACCATATTCGTTTATTACTTCTAAAAGTTTTCTGGTGGATTCTTTAGGGTTTTCTATATATAAAATCATGTCATCTGCAAATAGTGACAGTTTCACTTCTTCCTTTCCAATTTGGATCCCTTTTATTTCTTTCTCTTGCCTGATTGTTCTGGCTAGGACTTCCAGTACTATGTTAAATATGAGTGGTGAGAGTGGGCATCCTTGTCTGGTTCCTGTTCTTAGAGGGATTGCTTTCAGTTTTTCCCCATTGAGGATGATATTAGCTGAGGGTTTGTCATATATGGTCTTTATTATGTTGAGGTTCTTTCCTTCTATACCCATTTTATTCAGAGTTTTTATCGTAAATGGATGCTGTATCTTATCAAATGCTTTCTCTGCATCTATTGAGATGATCATGTGATTTTTATTCTTCATTTTATTAATGTGGTGTATTATGTTGATTGATTTGCAAATGTTAAACCATCCCTGCATCCCTGGAATAAATCCCACTTGATCATGGTGTATAATCTTTTTAACGTATTGTTGTATGTGATTTGCTAGTATTTTGTTGAGGATTTTTGCATCGATGTTCATCAGTGATATTGGCCTGTAATTTTCTTTTTTTGTGTTGTCCTTGTCTGGTTTTGGTATCAGGGTAATGTCAGCTTCGTAGAATGAGTTAGGGAGCTTCCCCCCCTCCTCAATTTTTTGGAAGAGTTTGAGAAGGATAGGTATTAAGTCTTCTTTGAATGTTTAGTAGAATTCACCAGGGAAGCCGTCTGGTCCTGGACTTTTATTTTGGGGGAGGTTTTTGATTACTGTTTCGATCTCCTTACCGGTGATTGGTCTATTCAAATTCTCTACTTCTTCTTGATCCAGTTTTGGAAGGTTGTATGATTCTAAGAATTTATCCATTTCTTCCAGATTGTCGAATTGGTTGGCATATAGCTTTTCATAGTATTCTCTTATAATCTTTATAAGTCTTTATAGTCTTTAGATGTTAATCAATCTGGTAGGTATGTAGTTGTATTTAGTTGTGGCTTTAGTTTGCATTTCCCCAACTACTAAAGAGGTTCATTATTTATTGTCATATGGATTCCTCTTTTGTGAAGTGCCTGTTTATCTCTTTGGTGCATTTTTTAAATTGGCTTGTCTATCTTCTTGCTTAATGAATTTAATCCAAATGGATACTTGACTGTCCCAAATAGCATTTATTGTGAAGAGTGGTGCCCTGGAACTCACCAGAGTTGATTGTTAAAATTTGAGGAGTTTTGTGAGCAGATTGTTAAAGTGTGGGTAGCTTGAAATCAGCCATGGTGGGAGTATTTATACCATGGATATTGGCAAATGCTATAAATCAGGGCATCTCTCCCTTCCCAGAGAGTCAGTCCACTACCACAGCAACGGAAAGAACCATGTCTTCTGTACTGTTCCACAGTGCCATCTCTGTCATAAATCCTGTCCATATACATGTGGATTTATTTCTATGCTATCTTTTTTGTATCATTCTTTTGTCTATCCCCATGTCAAAACCACACTGCCTTATGAACTATATATAGCTTTATAAAAAGTCTTGATATTTGGTAGAGCAAGTCCTCTCCCCTGCTAAAAGTATCTTGCTCATTTTTGGCTCTTAACATTTAAAATTTTAGAATCAGCTTGTCTAGTTTTTAAAGAAAAATCTTTTGAAATTTTAATTGAGGAAATTACATTGATTCTATGCATCAATTTGGGGAATAAATTCAGATTTTTATGCACTTTGAGTTCAGTGTGGAAATGACTCATTACTGTGTGATATCTATTGCATATATTTTCTCTAAGTTTGTCATTCGTCATTTACTTTTGGCTACAGTGTTTCTTGCCTTGCAGAACTTTATTTTTATTAAATAAAGTTTATCAACCTTTTTCTTTATAGCTTCTAGAATTTATGTCATGAGATTGAAAATCCAATTTAATCTTTAAAATTCTCTTGTGTTTTATGCTATCATTTAATGATTTCATTAATGATTAAAATGCAAAGATTTTAATCTTTGATCCACCTGGAATTTATATTACAATAAAGTGTGGATGTAGGTATCCAACTTTCTTTTTTTTTTTTTTACAGATGGCTAACGTATTGTCCCAATACCAATTATTGAACAATCCGTCTTTTCCTACCGATTTAAAATGTCACCATTATCATAAATGAAATTCTTATAAGTATTTGAGTTTTTTCTTAGACTTTCTCTTTTATTTCATTATCTATTTGTTTGTAGGATCACTGTTCCATAGAAACATCATGTGAGCCACAAATGCAAGTCACGTATCATTTAAAATATTCTAGTAGCCACATTAAAAAAGCTAAAAAGTTGAAATTATTTTTAATAATATATTTTATTTAACGCATTATAGCCATTATATCATTTCAACATGAAATTGTGGGGGGATCAGAATTGGCCACCCAAAAATGTGTCTCTTTGCCTTAAATATTTTTAAGAACAATAAACTCTGAAAGAAACTTTGACCTTCCCTCTAATTGCCTAAAAGTATTTAAGATAGAAGGCCTGTCCCAGGAAGGAGCTAATACCATGAGATAACTATAGTATAATGTAAAACAGGTGTGATAAGAAAGGCACCAACAAGCCCATCTTATCGAAATTCTGTCTCTTGGGCCACATCCTCTATAGGTGACCCAGTAAACAATTGTCTAACACACATTTGATTTCCATCTCCGTGTGAATTGACTTCCTTACCTTTGAAGTCCCAAACCACTACTCCCAATATCCTCCGTTGCCTGTACCTGAAGATGCTATTTAAGATGACAACCTTGGCCAGATGGCTGAGTTACCCAGTTTTTCCTGAGTCTCTCCCATGTATACATGCTATAAAGCTTTGTTTGATTTTCTCCTGTTATTCTGTCTCATGTCAATTTAATTTGTAGCCCAGCCAGAAAGGACCTAGAGTGGGTAGAGGATAGTCTTCCTCCCCTATGAAATCAATATATAAAAACAATTAATTATATTTAAATTCTTTTTTTATATAAAGTTTTCAAAATGTGGTATCAAATATATACTTACAACACATTTCAGTTTGGACTAGCCACATTACAAGTGTAACTAGCCACCTGTGACTAGTGACTACTCTATTAGATAGCTCGAGTCAATATCTTTGTTAAGGCAGGTCTAGAGCAGCCTTAGCTCTGTGGCTACTGTAGTTCTACTGCTAACGTCTGGCCCTCCCAGGGTTGGTTCAATGAGGTCTCTTCACTCATTGGTTGGAACTTCAGCATCTCCCAGCTCTTTGAGACTTGGGGAATCCTTTGGCTTACAGCCCCCAGTAGTTGTTCTTTCCTCAGTAGTTATGCTTTGCCCAGTTCCTGGAGTCCCATCTCCACATGTCCACTTAGTATTGAGCCAAAGACTCAAGAGAACCTCTGTATGGATTTCTGGAACTCTTTCTTTGTATAGCTCCCTCCTTCCCAGAAATCTGCTCTGTAAAGTCCAGCAGCCTCTGCCTCCTGAATGCCAATTTGTCTCCTCAACTCAGCAAGATAACTATGCTCTCCTTAAAGTCCCCTCCCTGCCCCATGTCTGGCAAGTCCCTCCAGGCAGCAAGTCTGGGTGATCCTAGAGCTCATCTCATTAGTTTCTCTTCTCTGAGGGACCACAGTCTGTGCTATGGTGGGGTGGGGGTGGCAGGTGGCCAGTCTGATACTATTCTTTTTGAGAATTTTTTTTTTTTTTTGCTGAGGAAGATTCACCCTGAGCTAACATCTGTGCCAATCTTCCTCTATTTTGTCTGTGGGTTGCCACCACAGCATGGCCACTGATGAGTCATGTAGGTCCGTGCCTAGGAACCGAACCCGGGCTGCTGAAGTGGAGCATGCCAATCATAACCACTAGGCCATGGGGCCAGCCCCAGGTACTAGTTATTCTTGATGGCCAGAAGCAGAAGTCCTACTTAAAAAAAAAACAGTTTTGGGGATTATTTATTAGTTCTACTATTAATTCTTTCATAATTACTTTGATCTTTATTAGTCCCTATTGTTTTCCTTAATTTTATGCTTTTTATAGCTTCATTTATTTTTATTCTTTTTTGTTTATTAGAGCAAAAATTTACAGCTATGAATATTTCTCTAAGGACTCCTTTAGCTGTTTCCCACAGGTTCTGATATGCACTATTTTTGTGGTCATTAATCTCTAGATATTTTGCAATTTTGGTTTTTGTTTTCTCTTTGACCAAGAATTGTTCCAGAGATTTAAAATTTTTTTGAGATGGTGGAGTTTTATGTTTCAGTTTTCTGGTTCTGTTATTCCTTTTTAGTTATTTTTCATTATAAATAAAGTTATCTATACTGTTTACAATTTTTGAAAATTATTGAAGTTTTCTTTGTAGCTTAATGTATAGTCACTGTGATTTTACCATGAACCTTGGTAAATAAGGTGTTATTCACTTTTTAGGGTATAAATTGTTAATTAACTTTAAATGAATAAATCTTAACAATTTGAGCATACAAAATAAATTTAAATTTACAAAAATACAATATATATGTATGTGTAAGTGTGTGTGTGTGTGTGTGTGTGTGTATTTTTACTTTGGGTGTCAATGTAAAATTTTATATCTTTTTTTTTTTTTTTTAATGTGAGGAAGGTCGGCCCTGAGCTAACATCTGCCAATCCTCCTCTCTTTGCTGGGGAAGACTGGCCCTGGGCTAACATCCATGCCCATCTTCCTCTACTTTATATGGGACGCCGCCACAGCATGGCTTGACAAGTGGTGCGTCGGTGCGCACCCGGGATCCGAACCAGCGAACCCTGGGCCGCTGCAGCGGAGCGTGCACACTTAACAGCTTGTGCCACTGGGCCAGCCCCTAAAATTTTATTTTAAAAGTGAGATTTAGTGCTAAAAAAAGTGTGAAAGCCACTAGCCTAGATGACCTCAAAGGTCCTTTAGAATGTATAAAATGTGACTATAAATTTGTGTAGAGCCTAGAGTGACCCCTGAGCAGAGCTGATATAAAGGTACCAAAAGTAGTCTTTCCTCCCACTTTTCATTCCTTTTCTTTTCTTCCTCTATAAAAGTATGATAATAAAAAAATCTAGATTACACAGACCCAGGCCAGGTGTTATACAGTCTGCTACCAACAAGTGAGAGCATATTAAACAGTTTTTAATTGGTCTTAGGAAAAGCAAAGGTGAAGTGAAAATTTAATTCTCCAGGACCTTTGTCCAAAATGCATTTTTCCATCTCTACTGTAAGGAGCGAATTTTAATTAGCTTGATTCTCACTGTTTGGCCAAGCATTTGTAATCTTTGTTCACACTTTGGGAAAGAAAAATTTGATGAAAGAAATTGGACAATAATGGAAATCTTGCCTGAGCAGAACAAATTGGAATTATCAAATGTATTGCAGGATGACTGGCATGCCACAGTTGGGGAGAGGGGGAAGCCTCAGGGCTGGTGACAAAACAATTCCTCTCCCCAAAATGCCCCTATGCAGCCTGGCACAGTCTGGTCCTGCACAGAGAGACGGCGTTCCAGAGTGGCGAGTGCTTTTGTGACAGGCGGACCTGAGTTTGAATCCTGCCTCTGACTCTTTATGGTGGGTCACTTAATTCCCCTGACTCTCGATTTCCTCATCTGTAAAATGGGGTAGTCACATCCACCTTGTAGCCTTGTGAGGACTGAAAGAAATGAATTATATGAATTATATGAAAGTGCCTGAGTCCCTAATAGGGACTCAGACAATGCCCAAAAAGAGAATTTCAAAGGAAAGATGAATCTATGGCTGGGCTGAGCAATATTAATGAGGTTCCTGGCACGTTTCCTCTCGAGAAGACAGATGTGGGCAGGGGCAGGGATGTGTGTGTATGCTGGTGCTGGTGGTGGGGTCTTCCTTCTTCTTCTCAGTCACTCTGGGACAGCAAACAACCAGGGTCTTCTGCAGAGGGGTCTGTTCAGGATTCTCAGCTGTAGTTACAAAAGCCCCAAGAGTCGGTGTTTACCCACATGAACTTTGTGATACAGCTATAAGGCCATCAAGGTCCTTTAGCTAAGCACAATGCACCAATAAGGAAATGAGTTAGGAGTTTCCCAGCCAGCAAGTAGGTCAAATAGCACACGTGGGGTGGGGGAGGGCTCTGGCAAAACATACCATTTAGGGTGCTGTGGAGAGGTGTCAGAGAGGGAGAAGATATAGTTCTTGGCCTTGGAGCTTGTAATTTAACAGAGAACAAGTAGAGAGAAAATAACTACAGCCACATTTGGTGCTAATTGTAAAAAGGCCAGGTGGCTTTTTCTCCCCTGAGACAGTGTCAAACTCAAATATTCCCTGAGGTCCTCAGACCATATGTCCAGGGTTGGGTTCAGAAAATACAGTCCCTGTTATCTTTATGTGCCTCATTCAGGACTCATTTCCTGAGCACCTACTGTGCTTCTAGAATGCCCTGGCTATTAGGACCGTAGATTCAGGCTTTGACAGATCTGGGTTAATTTTCAAGTCTCTCACTCCCTCTGTTATGGCCTTGGGGAAGCACCTATCCTCTGGACACCTTGGTTTCTTCACCTCTAAAAGGATCATATCATAGGGTGGTGGTTGTGATAATTTAAGGATGTTTTTAGCCCAGGCACAACTCAAGGCCCTTCGGATGAACAGATCAAGGGGATCTATTTTCTTCCTTGGAGGCCGTGGTTCTCCACCTGGGGCGATTTTGACATTTGGCAGTGTCTGGAGACATTTCGCTCTTACTATCATGGCAGGGGCATGTAGGTGTCAAACTTTCTACAATGCATAGGACAGCCTCCCTCCTCCCCGCCCCACCATTCCCTCTGATTTTGGAATTAGAAGACGAAAATGGACTCATTAGAGGTTTTCCTCTCTCTCTGAAGAAAGGGGATATATGATCCCTAATGCCATTTTCACTCTGGCCCTGTTGGGACAGCAGGCAGCCTCCTCCTGCTGTCCTTGATGTCCTGGCTGAGCTTCCTCCGGAGGACGTACTTCCTACCAGGCGCATCCTGGCGGACTGTGGCATCCTCATCCATACGCGTGGCCCCAGTTCAAGACTTCCACTGCTGCCGAGAAAGGGGTCCGAGCAGTGGAGTGAAACTGAAAGGAGGGACCCCGCGCTGCTCGGGTCCCTCGGCAGGAAGGCGAGGCAGGGTCCTGCGCAGAACACAGGAAGGCTTTGGGGAAAGGCAAGGCTTTAATAGGGATCCTATTAGCCTGCTTGGGGCCACTTCTTGAGGCAGCGGCTCTAGGCAGCGCACAGCCCAACCATTCACTGGAAACACCCCAGGGCCCCGAAAGCAGGGCACCAAGGAGGCGAGCGCTTGCTGGCTCCTCCAAGGCGGCGCGGCCAACTGGCCGGCGACGGAGGCAGGCGCCCGGGTCCAGCCGCCCCCAAACTGGTGGTGGCCCAACCTTTGAAGGGACCCTAGGGCAGCTGTGGCAGTGGCGGTAGGGCAGGAGAGGGGAAGTTTGTTTTTCCCAGCCTCAACTCTGGACCCCATCCCGGGAGCGCACACCAGCTTCCCCCAGGCTGCGCCTCTCTGGGACGCGCGTCAGGGCAGACCGTGACCGCTGGCTCCGCGGTGGCCTCGGGGGCGGTGGGGCCACCTGTCGTCCGGTGCTCGGGAGCCAAGATCTGATTTCGGAACCATGCCTGTGTGCTGAGTCAAAGCCCGCCGCTGGGCTGAGTCGGCAGCCGCGCCGCTAAGCACAGTCAGCGGTGGTTAATAATTAATCGCTGACCACCCCGCCTCCAGCCGCTCCAGGAACGGTGCTCCCTGAGGGTGGGTTGGGGCCGGCAAATGCCAGTAGCCCGGAGGGGAGCGGAGGGCTGCAAGGCGGAGCGTGCCCGGGACAAAGAGGAGAAGTGTCGGCGCGCTGGGGACTGCAGGGCTCACTCCCGCCCGGAGATTAGATCCTCCTTCCTCCGCGCTCTCCCCGCCTCGCTCCTACACACACACCACAAAACCCCACCCCCAGGCCCCTCCCGGGCCTCTGCTAGGTTGCGCTGCTCCAGGAAGTTTCCTTGAAAGGAGCTGAAATACTAAGTGAACTTTCCAGGTGATCTCGAGTGAGAGAAAGTCCTGCGCCCACTTTGGTGAGTTACAGCCCAGAAGTTTGGGCTCCGCCAAAAGGAGGAAGAGAAATTAAGAAGGTCTTTTGGACCTGGTGGCGTGGCTCTTTTCCTCATGGCTTCACCCAGAGGGCCCCGCAGTGACTGCTCCAATGTCATCGATCACAGCCATGTCCCCGAATTCGAGGTGGCCATTTGGATGAAAATCACCCTCATCTTGGTGTACGTGGTCATCTTCGTGGTGGGCATCCTGGGGAATAGTATCACCATTCGGGTCACCCAGGTGCTGCAGAAGAAAGGCTACTTGCAGAAGGAGGTGACAGATCACATGGTGAGTCTGGCTTGCTCGGACATCTTGGTCTTCCTCATTGGCATGCCCGTGGAGTTCTATAGCATCATCTGGAACCCCCTGACCACGCCCAGCTATACCGTGTCCTGTAAGCTTCACACTTTCCTCTTTGAGGCCTGCAGCTACGCCACGCTGCTGCACGTGCTGACGCTCAGCTTTGAGCGCTACGTCGCCATCTGCCACCCCTTCAGGTATAAGGCCATATCGGGTCCCTGCCAGGTAAAGCTGCTGATTGGCTTCGTTTGGGTCACCTCCGCCCTGGTGGCGTTGCCTTTGCTTTTTGCGATGGGAGTTGAGTACCCCCTGGTGAACGTGCCCAATCACCGAGGTCTCACTTGCAACCGCTCGCGCACCCGCCACCACGAACAACCTGAGACCTCCAACATGTCCATCTGTACCAGCCTCTCCAGCCGCTGGACAGTGTTCCAGTCCAGTATCTTCGGCGCCTTCATCATCTACCTCGTGGTCCTTGTCTCCGTGGCCTTCATGTGCTGGAACATGATGCAGGTGCTCGTGAGGAGCAAGCAGGGCACGCTGGCCGGGAAGGGGCAGCAGCCACAGCTGAGGAAGTCGGAGAGCGAGGAGAGCAGGATGGCCAGGAGGCAGACCATCATCTTTCTGAGTGAGTTCTGGGTGGAGGGCAACCTGGGAGCAGCCCCCACCTCCATCTGCAACTGCCTGTGGTCCTCTTAACCTGTAGTCTTGCCTTAAAAGCGTAAACTTAAGTTCTTGAGGCTGAAGAGGCATTGATCTGAGTCTCTGGGTTTTTCTTGTCTATGTTTTGGGGATTTAGATTATGGTGAAAAGAGCACTAGACCAGGAGTCAGAAGATCTGGGTATATTCCAGAACAGCATCTCTGCGACCTCCAGCAAGTCACAAACTATCTTGAGTAAAATGGAGATAATACTACTGAGAGATGTGAAGGTCAAATCAGGTAATGCAGGAGAGGTGTTAAGTCCTTTGAGAAGGACCAAGTTCTGTGGAGATAAAAAGGATTCTTATCAAGCCCATCCTTGCCCTGGAGAAACTTTCTCAGGCAACTAGATTTTGTTTCCATTTTTCTCCTCCTTTGGAGAAGCAAGGCTGTCAGGAACACACACTCTCCAGGCTGCTACTTTATCCCCCAGAAGTGATCTCCTACCAAGTCTTAAGAAACCGGAGCTCTCAGACACGCATTCTCTAAGCTAGTTCTTGAGTTTCTGCCGTGGTGGGTCTGTTTCTTATCTGAGCAGAGAAACATGGCAGGGGGGGCTGGACTGTCTGATTCAAACAATCTGGCTTCACAGATTCCTGGGACTTGACTGATCATTCAAAATACCCAATTCCCATGCTGAGAAAGCTATTTGTTTTCCAAACTTTTGTTGTGATGAAAATATTTAAAGTCAGGTCCTTCTGTGTGTCAGGAGGGAAGGACCCATGGTCCACAGGCCCCCAAGCCTTTAGAAGAGGGGCCTGGTGGCTGCCCTCTGGCACACGGGGCTTTTAGGGGGACACATAAAATGTGTGCGAGCAGAGGGTTTTAAAAAATATATTTTAGCAGAAACAAGAGAAAGATGTTGTCGTGGGTGTGTGAGTGAGAGTCAAGAGGGAGCTGATATAACACGTTTCCCCTTCTCCCCTCTCCCCTTCCAGTGTGGTGTCAGGGGCTGGAATAAATCCTGAAGCTGTTTGTTTTAGTGTGGGAAACCTGAGTAACAGGTTCCAGGGCCAGGAGTTAGACATGACAGGAAATTTGAAGGCAGTTGAAGAGAGATGGAAAGAACCTGGTCTTGTCCCAGCCCTGTCCCTGGCTGCTGGGGTGTCCCTACAACTGACTTGACTTTACTCTGTGTCTGGGCAAAATGAGAGGAAGGAGTTGGCAATTTGGGGATGCCCACTCTGCATCAGGGACTGTGCTAGGTGATTTATATTTCCATTTCATAGAGGAGGAATTGGAGGCCTAGAGAAGAGAAGACCTAGTTCCAATGCACATAAGTACAGCTCCCAGATTCTCACCTTGCTTCTCAGGGCAGGGAAATGAGTGTCTGCCTGTGGCTTTTACAGGCTCGTGGTGAAGGGAAAATGAGATAAAGCAGGACTTTGACAAGGAAGGTGCTGCCTACATTAGGCTGGTGGCGTTGCTGCCTCCTAGGGCCAGCCTTTCTGGAAGTTGAAGGAGTCGGTAGCAGGTAACGTCATCTCAGGATTTGGGAAGGACACAACCTAACTCAATCTCTTTCACCCACTGGCTGCTGCCTGAAATATTCCAGGAAGCAATGGACATTGGATTTGCTTGAATATCTGTTGAAAGGCTAGTTCTCCCTTCCCTCATATACCTTTAGGCATATCTTAAACTTTTAGCAGTAATTTATACTTTAGGGTGAATGAATTTTCTTCCTTTTTTTTTTTTTTTTTTTTGAGTGCAAGACACTACTTCCCACTCTAATTTAGGAATTAAGGCTGCATTTGACCAAGTAAAAATTAATTGATTTATCTTTGTTCTCTATTGGGCCAATCTCTGTGGGTTTTTTATATTTCTCTGAATAGATGTCTCTTCTCCTCCCAGTGGGTATTGTTCCAAGTTACAGTCAGTCTCCACTTTGTAACATAAAATGAGAATGCCACAGACTCTTATTTCGAGATGAATAGGACCTTGGAGATCATCTCATCCAGTTAGTAATCGCCTGGAATGAGTTTGTTCTCTCCGCTGCTCCCATTCTTTCCTTCTAGTTCACTCCCTCTTTCTTACAACAACTGTGTATTAATCACCCACTGTGTTCCCGCATAAAGATTGTTGAATGGCAATCAGGTGCTCAATGCACAATAATGTCTTGGGGGAATTTACTGGTTGCCTTCAGCCCATTTCCTCTGCAGTCGGTTTTCAAAGCAGTTCTTGCAAATATCCCCCTCTCCCAACGAATTTCAAAGAACTTTTAAAAATAGGAACCTCGCTAATTAACTCAAATTAGGAAATAAATTAGGGCCGGCCCCATGGCTTAGCGGTTGGGTGCCGCGCGCTCCACTGCTGGCGGCCTGGGTTCGGATCCCGGGCTCACACCAACGCACCACTTCTCCGGTCATGCTGAGGCCGCATCCCACATACAGCAACTAGAAGGATGTGCAGCTATGACATACAACTATCTACTGGGGCTTTGGGGGAAAAATAAATAAATAAAAATTAAAAAAAAAAAATAAATAAGTTAATGGAGTGAAGAGGAAGAAATCTTGGCCTGCATCCATCAGGTTAATACAATGCAATTTAGTTTGTGGGTCTCATAAAACTTACGCTTTGGGGCATTTTTAACCCAGAACAAATGAATATATAAATTGTTTACAAGTCGCTGAATTTAATATAGTGATTTAGCTGTCTTTTTAGCATTTCAGTTAACAGATGTATCAAATTAAAGCAAATATTTGTTCCTTTCAAACGTCTCGCATTTAATGTGAAATGTAAATGACGACATAGCACAAGATGTCTTTTGAGTTCTTGAAGCAATGAAAAAACAATTAAGGATTTCCCCCCTCACTGTTAAAAATGCTAACTTCTGCATAACAAAAGTGAAGTTAGTAAATCTACCCAAGATGAGGAAGTCTATGTAGAAAATATTAATTTTCCTTTCTGCATCTTTTGCTGTTGCACCTCGGTCTAGTCGAAGTGCTGGGCTGGTGAATAATGAAAACAAATTGGGAACTCTGGGAGAGAAAGAGGTGCTGGGATGTCTCCTAGCTCTCAAGCAGTTTGCAGGAGAAAGCAATTGTAATGTAAAGGTGCACATTCCTGGAAGCATGAGTGTCTCTTCTTGCCTCTTGTCAGCTCAGTGAGAAATCAGTACTGGACTTCCTTCCTTTTACTAGGTTACAGCTAGTATGGCCATGGTAATACTTGTGCAATGCCAGAACAGAGGTTGGTGGTCTGGATTCCTGCCTCTTCTGGAGGAAAGGAACTGGTATGCTTGGCTCTTTAATCCTTAGATGTTGAGGATATGCAAAATGAGCCTTCCTTCCCAGAGATTTTTCCCAGACCTTCCGTCTTATCTTTCTGAACTCTCACTTGGAGTTATTCTCAATGCATATGGCATCCCAGACCATGGACACCCATGTTTGTGTCTATCGCACATGTGGCTTGCTGTCAAATGTCACCCATTTAAAGTGGAACAGCAGAGTAGTTTAAAGGAAGTATAGTTGTAATTTGTAACTTCCAAGCGCATAAAGCGGTTGGGACTAGGTTACAGCTACCTCCTAGAGATCCGGCAGGGCAACGATTGGCTTTCAACTATAGTTATGAAATTACAAAACTAAAGAAACATCATAGAAGATTCAGGACTCTATAACAGGTACACTTTTTTGCATTCTGATTTGTTTTCCTGAGTCAGAGGGAAAGAGAAGGAGCTGCATATAGTGGCAGGAATTACACATCAACTTGGGTTGCTCATGGAGAATATCTTGAGTATGGACGTCATCCATCAGGTGTGTTTGGATGGAAAAAAGATTGATAGTTGCTGCCATAATGGACTACTCTGAAAAGAAGGTTTATGTATATTTAGATATTTGTGGGGTGGGCCAGGGAGAAGCAGGGAGAAGGAGACCAGAATCATATCGTCTGAGTTTTTAGACCCCAGATTTAGAGGTCAAGTCACGTGCACACACGAGATAGAGGGGAGGAGAGAGAGAGAGAGAGAGAGAAGTCGACATGTTGGAGTGGGTTCTCTTTATCTGATGATAATCAGTACCTGAAAAAAGCTCTTAAAGTGAGTTCCTTAAAATGGAATCCAAAATTTCATGTGAAAAGAAGTTCAATTGGGACTTCATTGTGAAAAACAATGCTGAAAATTATGAAGACAAATTTGTCTTCTGTTTTATAAAACAAAGGTTATAATTAAATGTTAAGTCTTATAATAATTTTTCAGAAAGAAACAAGTGCTTTTTTGAGCGCATAATTTTTCTGACAAAATTACATGATAGCCTTTGTGAAGAGGGCTTTCTCCCAAGGGCTTCTCTTAATTCGTTGCTATTTAAATCATCCTCATTGAAGTACTTGTTTTAGCATCATCCTTGTCAATTTTCCATTCTTTCAGGATCTGGTCTAGTTCAGCCAGACCTTCATTCGTCAGTAGCTTGCCACTTGATTTACGTGGTTTTGCAGATCCCCTTTCATTGACTTCATGAAATTCTGCACCCCGTGTGCAGGCCACACTCCAAAATATAATTAATAGAAAAATCAATCTGATATACACATACATTTGTGTATATCAACTGATTACATGGAAAGGGATGCCTTAAAATGCTTCTGAAGTGCCAAAAGAATTTTTAAATAGTTGTTTTCTTGGCTAGTTTAAATATTGTCTTACAATCACATTTATGTCATTAATTTTCCTTGCAAAGGCTTTTTCTGTGATGTAAAGGGATATGCCAATTCAGTCTTTCAGGGAACTATCATCAAAATTAGTGACTTTTTTACTGTCAGATATTATTTTGAGTCAAATATTTGGATATTTCAGGAGAAACTTTTGCCTCAAGTATCAGGTTATTGCCTCTCTTCTCTTCCTCTCTTTATTGGTGTAGACGTGGCTGTAATAAATGGTATTTCATGTTTATTTTTCTATTTGTGATAGCTGTCATAAATTGCAAGTGTCCTATGATCATCCTGGCAGACAAATATAATAATGCTGTTTTATTTTTTTAATCAGGCTGTCTCAGAGATTTCATTTCCCTCTTGGCCAGATGCATAGTTCCCTGGGAAAGGAATGTTGGAATTCCAGTCCTCATTCGTTAGCAAGCCTGTTCATTTGTCTTAGTTGTATGCCCCATGGGGGCTGCCAAAGTGTAATAAGGCAGCAGAAGCCTTAGTTGAGCAAAGCATTCAGCTTATTAATGCTAAAACCACTCAGATTAAAAGCCATTTGTGCATAGAGACAGCACTGAGGAAGAATATTGAATTGGGAGTCAAGGAGCCCCATCCTGCCCCACTAGTCAAGGTCCCCTGATCTACCACTTGGATGACACTGTCATCTCTCACTGCCTTTTCCTTCTGTCCACCTCCCCTGCTGGGCTGCAACCCTGGAACAACCCAACTGACTCTCCAATTCTACTCCTTGGCTGCTTAGCACTGGAGAGAAGACTGGTCATCATTGCTACTGTAAATTCTTATAAAGAGATAAGTCTTCAGCCTCACCTGGGTCCTGCTCTCTGGTGGGCACCTTCCTTTGCAAACACTTTCAAAATGCTTGAGCTCCTGGAATGCCTATTCTACTTTGTTTCCAGAAAGTCTGTTCTCTAGGTGAGGGACCTTGACTTGACGCGTCATCCCTGGAGGAATGTCTGCATCTAGTCTTGCCTTCTCCAAGCTGTTCTTCATGCTGCAGCCACTGGATCTCATTGACGCCCCCGCTCCCAACCCCTTCAAATTCAAGTCCATCAGTGGCTTCCCATGGCTCCTATGTCCAGGATGAAAATCCTTCACATAAGGCCCGTCATGGTCAGCTGAATCTCCAACTTTATCAAGCGCAGTTCTCCCCTTGTATTAGTGTGCTTGGGCCGCCGTAACAAAATACCACAGTCTGAATGGCTTTAACAACAGACATTTATTTTCTCACAGTTCTGGAAGCTAGAAATCTGAGATCAAGGTGCTGGCAGGGTTGGTTTCTGGTGAGACTTCTTCGTTGGTTTGCAAATAGCAGCCTTCTCACTGAGTCCTCACATGGCTCTTCCTCTGTGCGCATGCAGAGAGAGATCTCTGGTATCTCTTCCTTTTCTTATAAGGAAGCCAGTCTATCAGATTAGAGCCCCACCCTAGTGTCCTCATTTAACCTTAATTACCTCCCTAAAGGCCCTATCTGCAAATACTGTCACATTGGGGGTGAGGGCTTCAACATATGATTTTGAGGGGACACAATTCAGTCCATAACACCCCTTGATTGCACTGCCCCACTGGCCCCCTTCAGTTCCTCCAGTGGACCATAGCCAGGCTCTCTCCTACAACCTGGCCTTGGTACACGTTGTTTCCTCTGCCTGAGATGCTTTTCTGTCTTATTCCATACTCTCCCTGCCACCAACCAGCTCCTTCACCAAGTTGCATCTTCAGATCTCCCCTGGGAGCTCAGCCCATCCTCCCTGACTTGATTAAACGCCCCTTGAAACTAGACTCACTCACAGTTATGATTTTACATTTAATTGTGAGATCATTCAATTGATATCTGTCTTCTTTCACTAATTCCTTGAGGGTGGGAGCTATCCCTAATTTTGCTCAACACTGTACCTCCATCCTAGCATAGTGCCTGGTACACAGCAGATATTCAGTGAATATATGTTAAATATTCATTGACTATTCAATGAATATGTAAATGAACAAGCTTCAGCTTAAAATTGGGAGACGATGTTCTGTTTCTCTTTGGGATGGATTCCTATAAAAGTTTATCATTCCTCAAAAATTTTCTGTTTAGTTTGAACCTAAAGATGCTCTCTTTCAAAGGAATTTGATTCCTCCTAGACCTCCAAAAAGTCAAGCCATCATGGAGAACACTTAAGATTTATCTTCCCTGAGCAAAGGAACAGTCTATGTTAATCAGCCCTGAATATCAGCTTTCACCATATGTACCTGCTAGAAGTAACCATGAAATGAAAGTGATCAGGGTGGTATTTAACAGTCCTGGTTGAACTCTGTTTAACAAGATGTTAATGCAGTGAGACAACTCTAAGAATGATTTCTGAGCAGGCCCTTTCGCCGTTAGTTAGCAGGAGGATACTCAAGGTAATGGAAAGAGGACGCAGTGGGGCCAATATTTTGAAAATATTCAGCCAATATGTTTTTATTTCCCCCAAAAATTGCATTGACTTGTAGCCATCTCCCTCAAGTCTGAGCCATGAGCTTATCACCCCAGGGAAGAAAAAAGCTGCCTTGTACAAGGGTATTGTTGATCATTTTTGAGTCCAGAAGCTGGATTCCTTGACCTCTTTAGCTAGGCAATTGTCTTGAAAGCCAGGCTTTGTGAAGGGTGAAAATGGATCGCTCCACTCCTCAGCTCTCCCTTGAATGCATAACGAGCCCAGCCGGGTGGACTAGATCAGCCACCACACAGCCAGGTCCAGATAAGACCATAGCTAAGGGGTTTGAAATTTCCTCTTGGAAGCCATTGAGTGGTTTTAAGGAGTAAAGCAGCACACTTAAATTTGTGGGGCCGCCCCTGGGGAGACGGTATTTGTTGCATTGTAATTTGAGTCAAAATTCAGGCCTGGCCCACAGTGAAAGAAACAGCCCTTCATTGGGACACAATCCTGGTAGAGCCACTGGTAGTGGCCAGTTCTTCTCGCCATTAGCCAGCCCTCTGGCTCTTGGTTTTCCCGTGTCTTGCTCCTGTCACAGCCCTCCACGGCCAGAGGATGGCTCTACTTCCATTCGGCATCTTGTGTTTTCCTAGCACAGAGGCCCCAGCCCCCCACATTCCTTAGGCTCTGGTTAGGAGGAGCTCCAGGGATCTGAGCTCTAACTTATCTCTATTGTGCAATGGCTTGCTCCCTCTTCAATGACGATTTCCAGTTCCCACTTCTTCCTCAAAGCCTTCCTACACTGATCTTCTCATGAATGATGAGCCATCTGAGACATTTCTCACATGAGGGCACAGGTGTTGTCTCCCTGACTACCCTTGGAGCTCCCTGAGATCAGGGATGTTACACGCTCACGTTTCTTCAATTTTCCCTGCTGGGCTGGGGACACAGTGGCTGGGCACTGATCGGTAAGTTCAAGGATTGAAATCCCCCAACAGTGGCTGCTGGTCCTAGAAAGGAGAGAAACCACACAAACTCTGATCCTCAGGAAATCACCTCATCTCTACCTGCCTTTGCTCTCCTTCCCTGTGGTAGACAGAAATCTGAGATGGTTCCCGAGATCCCTGAACCCTGGTGTACACACACCTGCTCCCACTTATTCAACCAAACACTAACCGAGGTGTTACAGTGAAGGGATTTTGCAGAAGTTCCCACATCAGTTGACTTTAAAATAGGGAAATTTACTGTGTGGGCTTAATCAAGTCACGTGACCCTTTAAATCTGAGTCTAGAGGTCAGAGATGGGGAAGTCAGAGATTCAAAGCATAAGAGGGGCTTGGTAAAGGAGAAATTTTCCATTGCTGGCTTTGGAGATTGAGGGGGCCACTGGCAGGGAATGTAGGTAGCCTTTAGAGCTGAGATCCAGCAAGGAAATGGGGACCTGAGGGAGCTGAGAGGCAGATTTCCCCCCAGAGCCTCCAGAAGAGAACTCAGTCTGGGAAACACCTTGAGACCCTGAGCAGAGATCCCAGCCATGTGGTATCTATAGTTCTGATCTACAGAACTGTGAGCTAATAAATAGATGTTGTTTTAAGCTACTAAATTTGTATTAATTTGTTATATAACAATGGAAAACGAATACATTTCCTGAACTCCGATAAAGGAGTTCCAAAGTAAACACACGTCCTGCCTTAGTATATCTTCCAAATCAGGCCCAATATCTAGAAGCTTCACTTTGAAAAGTCCCACCTTACAAGCATTGCACCTATGGCCCAGCCATTCCTTGATTCCCTAACCATTTATTGAGCACCTGCTATGTGCTCAGTAATTAGGAAGTTTGCCAAGATCCAGGGCACCATGGACTTTTCTCTGAACTTTTAGACTCTTGTTTGGGGAATTCAAAATTTACAGGTTTGAGTCCCACCAGCTGTAATTTTGGAAGCTGATACCTCTGTTGTCAAAGAGGAAGACTGTAGTGGATTCGTCTTCTAATTATCACCCTTTTGATATCTCTTTTTCCATGTAGCCTGGCATTTAGTAGGTGCTGGATGAATGTTTGGTAAATCAATATCTATCTGGGCAGGTGCTGCTTCCTGGAGCCTTCTTCACCAGAGGAGAGAGTGCCTACATTCTTCTTCATTTAGCTTCAAATGGAAAAAGGAGCGGGGAGCCACCACCAATGCTGGAAGCACGTCTGAATAAGAGAGATGTCTTGGGCTAACAGACTTTACCATTTTCTGACGTTAGGGTTTCTGCCAATTGAGAAACTTGACACAATTTCCTGTTTGCACTTACTGCATGTAAGAGCCATTCTGGCAGGCAGAGTCCTTTTAGACATCTTATCACACTGCTTTACACGTCTCAAGGGTGGGTGGGTGGTTGGAGAGCAGTGGTGTTACCAAGATCTGACAGACGGGGATCAGGAGGCAGGGCTGCAGCATCAAATTGCTATTGTATTTGTGAAATGTGTAACTAGCTATGAAACCAAAGGCATGCAGAAATGGGAGTCAGGCCCAGTTGGAGTGATGAGGTTCATTGAACTTGTAGAGAAAAGCCATCCTCTTTCTCTAGTGAAGGGGAAAACAATCTAGCTCACCTTAGAAATAAAACACTACATACAGGGTGTTTGGGCAGAGCCCAAGTCATTTGGTCTCTGGCTTTATGTACATTATTCTTTGGAAGACATGATATACTCAACAGAAACAAAGCTTTCTGGAAACGTATGCGTCTACTTTCTGTAGCTGCAATTCTGAAGGATTAAACATCACGTTGAAATGACAGTTGCATATTTTGTATATTTAAAGGACAGCTGATGGGTCGTCACTGTTTTTCAAGTTCAAATTGGTCTTGACAGGGGAGGCAAATGGGAGGCCTTGGTGATTGAAGGTTGCTTTCCAGAGGATGAAGGAGACTTACTTAGAAGCAGGCTGTTTTCCTTCTTGGGCCTGGGGTTTTCCTTATTGTTGGATCTCTTGAAAGCCTACTTTCTCCAGGAAGCCTTCTTGGACTGGCTTTACCCTGCTCTAATCATACCAGCAGGTCTTTGCATTTCATTTGGTGCTTCATTCATCAAGTATTTGCAAAAGCCTAAAATGTGCATGGTATCATTTGGACTGTAAAGATCAGGAGGCTGTTACTCCCCTTCAAGGAGCTTAATATTTCAACAGTTGAAGCATCAAAGTATAGAGGTGGAGCCTTGTAGAAGGAAGCTTAAAGATACCCTTGATGGGGGCCTGCCCGGTGGTGTAGCAGTTAAGATCGTGCGCTCTGCTTCAGCGGCGGCCAGGGGTTCGCAGGTTCAGATCCCAGGCCGGACCGCTGCACTGCTTGTCAAGCCATGCTGTGGTGGCATCCCATATAAAGTAGAGGAAGATGGGCACAGAAGTTATCCCAGGGCCAATCTTCCTCAGCAAAAAAGAGGAGGATTGGTAACGGATGTTAGCTCAGGGCTAATCTTCCTCACACACACACACACCCGCAAATACCCTTGATGAAGAGTGGAGGGTAGTAGCCATCTATGAAGTAAACTGGTTCTGGACACCAGAGTTTTTAATGGAGTGGTTAACTGGATCCCAGAGACGATGTTTCCAATCTTGTTATTCACAGTGTTGTCCATGGATCAGCAGCATCAGCATCACCTGGGAAATTGTAAGATGCAGATTGTTGGGCCACGGGCCACACTTGCTCAATTAGAATCGGTGTTGTAAGCAGATTCCTGTGGTTCCTCTGCATGTTAAAAGCGTGAGAAGCACTCATTTACAACACTTGGAGGGGATTCTGTAACTCAAAAAGTATAGAAAATCATGAATTGAGAGTGACTAAACTCACCATATGTAGTAAGAACTACTTGTAGTTGTAATAAGAACTCTGTGTAGTTGTGACAGGTGGGAATTTGTTCCATGACACTTAGGCACAAGAAACTTTACATTATTTTTAAAAGAAACTTAAATCAGTCTCCAAGCCTCCATTTGCAAGGTGGGGAAGATTTAGTCTCAGTAAAGATTGGGGGGAGGCCTTCCTTTCCTCAGGTTGTATGAAAATTCAAGGGGCCTTTGAGGAGCCCAGAAAATGAGGCATTTGGTCCTTCATTCAAAGTAGTTTTGTTCAAAGTGCTTCCTGTTGCTCCTTCTGCTCTAGGATTCTGCTGCCAAGGTTGGTGAGAGCCCTGGGACCAGCCAGCCAAAGGGTCAGCCTTCCTTATTACGTCACCATCCTGAGGGTAGAATTATCCCCACTTTTGAGAATTGCCCGAGGTCACTACCCATTGAGATTTGAGCTGGGATCTGACTCCAAAGTCCGTGTTCTTTCCCTAAGCAGAGAGATGGGCTCTTAAAAGAGCATGTGCTCCAGCTGGGGGACTTGGTATGGGTGCTGAGGGATGCGGAGGGAAGAAACCACAATGCCGAGTCTGGTGTACGTTTGTCTTGCTTTAAGGCTCCCCAGGAGCTTTTGAATACCTTTCTTATGTTTGGAGAATTTCCCTCTCTTTGAGTCCCGCTTCCCCAAGGTGGTGGTCAGAAACCTGCTTTCCCAGCATCCCTTGTGGCTAGGGTGCAGCACGTGACCTGGGCTGCATCAATCGTCTGCACTGGCATGAGATTCTCGTTTGGGAGAGAGTGATGGGAAAGAGCAGCAATCACATGGAGTCTCCTTGGGGACAGGGCCAATGTGTGACAAAGTGGCACTGAGAGAGAGCAAAGACAGGAGAACTAAGGGCAGTGTCCTAGGCCAGGTGTTGGCAGTGCCTCTGCAGTAGGGTCTCCGTTGGCACAGTCAGGTGGGATTATATGGTATGATTCTTGGTTGCATTCCCAATTCTCTGGCCCTCCGAGGGATTATGTGAAAAAACCAGTGGCCTCATTTCCAGTTTATACTGGAGTGGACTTTGTTGTTTGCACTAAGAACTCTGTATGTCCAGATAATAGGTAATAAAATAATTGGCTTGGAGTGGGAGCAGTGAATACTGAATCTAGATTGGAAAGTAGATTGGGTCAAATACGGAGGAAGTTGATAGCTAGCCTAAAGGATTTAGACTGCATATTGGAGGCAATGCGGAGCCGTGAAAGGCTTTTGAGAAGAAGAGTGGCAGGAAGGAGTGCAAGAAGACTAATGTGGCCATGGTGTGTTTCAGGCAGCATGAGGAGTTCAGCTGTGGAAGTGTTACTGTTGCCTTGGGTTCTGATGGTGGTGAATGGACAGGTTTGGCTGTGAAGGGTCATGAGAGGTAGTTACCAGCCCTGCTACACATTAGAATCACCTGTGGAGTACTAAACAATACCCCACTCCATTTACATCAAAATCTTTCGGGGTGGGGCCCTGGGCATCTGTATTATTTAAGTTCTGTAGGTGATTCCAACGTGAGGCCAGGACTGAGAGTGGGGGAAGAGGGAGTTGGAAAGGCAGGCTGGGCCTGGCCTTGGAGACCCTGAGTTTGGTGGCTGTGCCCCAGTTCTTTGACTGAAAGCCAAAAACATGATCCTGACTTATTAAGAAGAAAAAGGAATTTTCTGGAAGTATAAGGAGTAGCTCACAGAGTCTGAGAAAAGGCTAAAGAACCAGACTGTTCAGGGATCTAGGGGGAAGAAATTCACAGACAGCCTGCTTGGGCTCCATCATGAAGGAGCTATCAGCTTCAGGCATTTTCGCATCTTTGTTGTCACTCCATACAGGGTCAGATTCTTAGGGATGAGACTCTTGGGCTGGTTGGGGTTGTGTGTCCGCTCCCTGGTGAGGCTGAGATGAGGGCAGCATGAGGGACAGTGCCAGCCAGACTGCATGCAGTGAGAGGCGTGGTCCCCAAGGAGAGCTGATGCTGTGCCGGGAGCAGAAACATCGGACCCCTTGCAGAGGCCTCATCAAGCTTGGGGATTATCGCCGTCATTGTTGAGTTTCTTCACACCGTGCAGCCTTTCCCTCACTCTATTCTTGTGTGGTTATCTCTCTGCATCTCCTCGCTTCCCTGAGTCCTCGGTGATATTTCCCAGGGGTCAGGTCAACGTAGTGTGTGAGTCAGAGGTACGGGGGAGGAAGGACCAGCTGCAGGGCCTCCCCTCTCCAAAATTCAGCTATCAGGAGGCTGGTTAATGCCAAATCCACGGTGCATATTTCCTGCCTGGGAACCTGACTCATCCACCCAGGTCGCTGACCAGGTATTGGATTGTGGCTTTTCGTCACCACAAAGTCAGTTTCTGTTTGAACCTTGGCCCAGAGAGGAAAGGTCTCCAGCCGTGCCTCAGGGTGAGAAGTGCCCTCCGCTTCTTTGGGCATTTTCCAGTTCTATCTTAATATGATATTGGCCTTAAGCCAGGACTCCTCGTTTCAGATGTAAATCCCACCTTTGATGTCAGGGATATTTACCACACAAAATACGGGGTAAATGAGGTGCATTCATTGCCTTCCAGAAATTCAAAAAGTTATTGAAGAAAGGAAAAAATAGTAATTTGTGAAGAGTTTTGTTGAGAAAATGTTTTAGTTTCATGTTGAAACGCTGATTAATCTTTGATTTTTATATCAGTTAGATTCTCTCATTTGGGTAGTTCCTATTTTCTCTCCCTGCAAGTTGAGAAGTGAGGGGGCTGCTCTCCAAAGCAGTTCCTCCTAGTCTCCTCTTGGTGGTGAGTCCTGAGTGGGAGGAACCTGACGTGAGCTGTATGCACTGAATAAGAGAGAGTATGGACTTCACGGTCAGTGGACGGGGCCATAAGTATATAAGTGCTCTGTCTCAAGTGGTGTGAGTGATGGCAGGAGTGGTGTCCATTTCCTGTGGCTGCTGGAACAATTACCACAAACTTGGTTGCTTAAAGCAACAGAAATTTATGCCCTCATAGTTCTGGAGGCCGGACTTCCAAAATCGGTTTTACTGGGCCGACATCAAGGTGTCAGCAGGGCCGTACAACCTCTGGGGGGTCTTCGAGTCTTCCAGTCTCTGGTGACTGCTGGCATTCCTTGACATGTGGCCCCATCTCTCCAATCTCCAAGGCCAGCATCTTCAAATCTCTCCTTGCTCTAGCTTCACATCATCTTCTCCTCTGTGTGTCAAATCTCCCTTTGCCTCCCTCTAGTAAGGATACAGCTGATGGCATTAGGGCCCACATTATTAATTCAGGATAATTGCTCCATCTCCAGATCCTTCGCTTAATCACATGTGCAAAGACCATTTTTCTTTATAAGATTATATTTACAGATTCTAGGGATTAGGTCCTGATTTTGGGGGGAACACTTTTCAGCCTACTACAGGTGGCAAAGGGATGCCGGAAAGTATATATGTAATGTGGTACGTGAGCATAGTCTCCTGACCTTCAAAGAAATGCTGTGGAACAGCACAAAAGGCATATGTTCCAATTCCCTTTCCATCACTTACAAGTGCGTGTGAGCTCGGGCAAATTTCTCAGCAGCTCAGAACCTCAGTTTCATCATCTCTACACTGGATGTACTCTGACCTCAAAGATTGATTTGATCTTCAGTGGAAAGTATATGGAGGCCTCCAGTGCAGTGCCTGGCATGAAGTAGGTCCTTAATAAAAACTAGTTTCTTATAGTGACCTTGTCATATTATAGAAAGAATTCTGGTTGAGGACTCAAGAGAACTTTGTTCTAATCCTCCTGGGCCACTGACTTGTATCTTCTTGAGCCAATCCCAACTTACTTCCTCATGGAAGCATAAAGGGGGTGCACTTGAGGAGTTTGTCTCTAACATCTCTGTAGAAATAACACAAGAAGTGGTTCTAGTCTTAAGTAATCTGTGGAGCGGAAAGTCTATGAAGTCTCCTCCTCTTTATTGTAAAGATGTGTGGACATTTGTGTTTGATTCTATCACATATCATTGCCTGATGCAATATAAAACCTTTTTAGGTTCCTTTTCACAGAGTAAAAGTGGCAGCCCCAGACAGGTAATTCTTGATGGCTTTGAGGAGCCTCTGGAATGCTCTCAGGTAGCTCTAGCTGTATGCTCACCCCAGACAGAAGGTTTAGTCTCAGAAGCTCCCTGAAATCCCTATACTTTTGAAATGGTTTGCCTTTGACCTTTGTTCTTTGAGAAGTTACTGGAAGAGCAAGAGCAGCTCCAGGCCCTGGCAGCCCATTCTGGGTTAGAGCTTTTGATTAAAGTACATGTTGATTTTTTTTCACATACCTCTAAGGCCAGAGCATTATTGGCCATGGCAATCGATATATCAAAATAAATTTTTGGAAAAGTGTCATCAAGCCAAGCTTTATTTCCAAAAACACAAAAACTCAGCCCCGAGGAGGGAAAGATGACTTTCATTGTGAAATAAACAAAGTTGATGGCTTAGACATTACTTACGTCGTGCTGGTCGATCTGAGATGTAGGCGCCTTGGTAACCAATTGTTCCCAGAATCCACGTTCCTGATGCCCATTAAAACTTGTGGCGCTAAAATCATGTTCTCTCCATTTTTCCCATTTTAATAATAATAATGAGAACGTTAAAATGACATTCTGAATTTATATTGTACTTGTCCACAAGGCGCTCTAAGCACTTTATAGACAGTGTCTCATCAGTCCTCATCACAAAGCAGCGAAATGTTGGTAGCAGGTAATATTTGTAATTATATTCCGCTTAGTAAAGAGCCCCCTGGGCTGGAAGAAATTTCGGTGACATGGGATAGTGTTGCCTTATGGGTAGAGAAGAAGCTGGAAACTCGGTCCTGGTTTTCTCTGCTTTGTTCATCTCTCTCTGCCTCAGTTTCCCTCGCTCAAATGGGATACCAGTAGTGCATCCCCTCATTCTGCAGTGGTGTCATGTGGATGATTGTGAGAACTAATCATATTAGCTCACTTTTTGTTTTTTTGAGTACTTGCTATGTGCCAGGTGTTCTAAGAACCTTTGTGTATTCATTCACTGAATTCTCACAAAAACCCCATGAGGTGGGCACAGTTATTTACTAGACAGATAAGCAAATTCAAGTAGAGAGTTTAAGGAATCTGCATAAGGTAACGCAGCAATTAAGTGCAGAGGTTCATTTGACCCCAGGTAGACGGGCTTCAGAGCTCATTTTATTACCACTTCATTAGAGTTGCTTGAATTTTTCTATTGCAAGACAGTACACACATGCACACACAGAACAAACGAAAGTTTCACTGTACAATGTTCACCCATCCTTACCGTAGAATGTGAAATGCATTTTGGTCTTTTCTATTCATTTCATTAATGAAAATGCCAGTCTTGAGCCACTAAATTGCTTTTATGATCATGAGTAAGTCTTGACCCACAGTTTGAAAAGCTTTGCACTACACCACACTCCTTGGATGCTCCCGGGAATGAGCTTGGAAGAGAGACGCGGGGAGTGTGTGTGATGGGAGGGCACGAGGGTCTTGGAGGAGACCAGAAAGTGTGAGGTATGGCCCCTGGCTCTTCTCCCGCAGCATCACCTCCTGGGCTATCATTTTGTGTCTGAAGGAGTGGATCTGGGCCTGTGGGTGACAGGTGATGAGCAGCAGCTGCCTCCCTCTCCCCTCCCGCCTTGCACTGTAATGGTCTTCAGTGTCTTCTCAGCCGGCGTGCCTGGGCTTCACCTCTAAGTCAAAACGAGGCATTTGCTGAGCAGTTGTTATGTGCTGGGCCTGTATGTATCAGGCTCTGTCTGGGAGGGCTACAGAGATGCTTATGGCATGGTTCTTGATGTCAGGGAAATTGCAAGCCCTCAGGGACGGAAGACAGACATGTGAAGGGGGAACCAGGGACAGCTGAGTGGTTCAAGGAGCTAGATAGCCTTGGATTCAAGACCTATTTGCCTCCTCCTACTAATGTGACCGTGGACAACACACTTGACATGTAGGAGCCTTTCTCTCTGGCTGCAACTGAAGCTTGAGTGAGATAATGCCAATGAAAGTGTTTGGTGAAACATAAAGTGTTGTGAAGAGGTTAGTAGCTGTCTTCATAAGCAGTGTTGCCCATACGGAGAGCCTGGTGTACTGGGGAGCATCGGGGGTTCAGGGAAGGGATGGGTGTGCTGCAGCAGTCAGCGAAGCCTTCCTGGAGGAGGCAGCATTTGAGCTTAATCTGAAGGGGCATTTTCAGTCCCTGGCCAGGAGGATCGTGGTTGCACTCAAGGAATGGAGAAAAACATATGCAAGGTCTAACCAGTCGTGTATAATCCATGCTTATGTATGATCAGGCCATAGCTCCGAGTCAAACGGGAGAATGCTGAGCTGCTTTCATGAGTTTTACATGCTCCGTTGGCCTGAGGTCACTGGCAGACAACTACTTAATTTGCTTAGACCAGGGGTCAG
This sequence comes from Ceratotherium simum simum, assembly GCF_057802395.1. Lineage (NCBI taxonomy): Eukaryota > Metazoa > Chordata > Mammalia > Perissodactyla > Rhinocerotidae > Ceratotherium > Ceratotherium simum. The sequence goes on from NC_141908.1 coordinate 16,430,767, forward strand.
CAAACCACACACGGGCAAGACTTGTTTCTGTACGGCTCACAATTAAAGAATTGTAGGAAAAAAGAAAAGCGTACGTGACTAACACTGGGGCCTTGTGAAGCTTAAAATATTTACTATCTGGCCCTTTACAGAAAACGTCTACCAACTTGTGCCTTCGACCCCAGTGTGCACGATCATTGTTTCATGTTGAAGGCTTTACTTAGTTCTGAATCACCGTTTAGTCATTCTCCCGTCCTTCTGTCACATCTTAAGGGCACACAGCACCTACACACTGCAGAGGAGGGAGAAATATGCACGTAATCGCTCATTTCCTTGTTACGTGGCTGTCAGGAATTCCCCTGCCTTCTTCTCACGGCCCATTAATATGTAGCACTGAGCGTGTATAGGTTTAGTTCTTTTGACATGTGGCACATCAATGATTAGTGCCACATACCAAAATGCTGGGCTTACAGCCATGATGCCATTTTTAATAACTTTCATAAGAATACTCCCCTGTGATACAGCTTTCCATTTTTCCTGTGTAAATAACCTGGGAGGCCAAATTGCAAACATGATTTCTCTTCACGCTCCACCTGGCCGTTTGTAATAAGCACGCAATGTGAAATTTGACCTGAATAAGCAGTTAAACCTGGAAAACCACAATGTAGTCAAGACCATCATTTATTTTAAAAATCAAGAGAAAACCAAAGGTGAGTGGCTACTTTTTTTTTTTTTTTAGTAATAGCATCTTGATGACAAGCTAATGTGCAGCTCAAAATAAAGGTGTTGTGGGTAGAAATAGCCTTTCAGACGTCACTAAGACAATATGCCAAGAGGTTCTTGGCAAATGGCTGTGAAGGAGGACAGATTACTTTAACAGCTCTGCTGGAAATAGAGAAGTTATCCTGTGCAGGCAGCTTAGACATGGCTCTACTTGACAATGGTGGGACTTTGTTACTGGAAAATTAGATGCCTTTGGCTAGGTTTGAGATTGTCCTTATCTTTTCCATATAGCAAAACACTACCACTTAGAACAGAAAGTTGAAGGAATATCCTGATTGAATGCCTGCCAGAAAAAGGATAGTTTTGGGAAAAACACTTTAATTTGCTTCAGTTGATGGTTTAGGAGCTCATTCCTGAAGTGGTTCCATTCTGATACAGTCTTAGATGGCTCTGACGAGAGAGGTGATTTTTTTTTTAAATCTTTGGGAACACACAGTGTTTATTCATTTTCCTGAGTCCTAAAGTAGATCTCACAATGCACAGCCTGGAGGCTGGAGGTAGCCAGATTAAGTTTTGTTTGCTTGGCTCAATGTTTGTTTGTTTGTTTTTTAAAGAATTTGGATACCACTAGATAGCACACACTGTCCCCAGTTAGCTGTGGGATCCCACTTCCTGGGGTGCAGCACCAGGCTGCTTCACAGGTTTGTCTACAAAGGAATTGGAGTTCAAGATGCGTGGTCAGGGTATGGGCTGTGCCAAAACGTGGTACCTGCTTACGTCCTTCCTACGCCATCGTCTTGTGACTACAGAACGCTGGCCGCGAATGTTTGTGGGCAGCAGGTGACTCCTTGAAGCTCAGCCCTAATTCCAGAGAAACAGCCCAGTGTCGCACTGTGCTGACAGCAGGTCACAAACCCCAGCCTTCTCCAGAAGACAGAGTCCTTTTCTTGCTGGTGCTACCGCTGGAAGAAATGTAGGACGAAGAGCTGGTGACGGTTTTCTGATGGTGGTTAATTGCACTGAGCACTGTTGTGGCAGAAAGTTCTGAAAAACCGCTTCCACCTGCCCCGCCATAGCCTCAGCTGTGATTCTTGGCTAGACTGGGCCAAGGGGGTGCTGAGTGGAGAGCATGGACTCCGGAGCTGGACTGCTGGGTTCCAAACCTCCTTTTGCTACCTTCCTAGGGGTGTGAACTGAGAGGCGTGGGCAGCATCTTAGGAGATAGGCATGGTGATTTGGGTGATAGATTGATAGAGGAAAGGAGAAGAGCAACTGAAGATGCCCTGGACGTTCATTTGAGTCCCAGGAGTGGGCAAGTAAATGCCAGTCCACTGCTTGGATTAATGACTTGATGGACACTAGAGAGAGATCCACCAGTTAACAAAGCTTAACAACCACTGACGTCGGGGTCAATGGGAAGGAAGGAATTAATGGTGAGCACAGCTAAAGCACTTTAGAGCATATTCTGGTTTGAAATCTTTTCCGTCGTTGGGATTTAAAAAATAATTAATGGTAGGGTTGTCATTAAAAAAAACAAAAACAAAAGACTGAAGTGGCTCAGTTACAGCTGACATCAGAATGGAGATGAGAGACACGTGTGCCCCGTGTAGGGAAGACTTCAAGCAACTCCAGGGAGATCAGAGTGCTCCAAACTAATGAACGTTCCATCTGGCCTGTCCTCCTGGAGGACACTCTGTTCTCTTTTTTGTCTATGTGGGTGAAGGCCTTAGCAAACAGAAATTACTATTTAAATTACAATCCCAGGCAGGCTTCCTTATAGTTCATTAGAAGCCTGCCTTGAGTGACTATCACTATTCTTCATTCCTTGATTCTTTCTGAAAATAAGTATGCTGTTCCTGTTTCATGCTAGCCTCTGCTCTAGGCCCAAAGTGAGGGGGAATACCCCTCACCCCTCTGTGCCCCCTAGGAGCTTCCAGTACAGGATATGAGGAGTGTATGTAAGTAACTAGGAGGCAAAACCCTTTGAGGTTTGGTGGTCAGGGCAGGCAATTCTCTGCTTACAAATATGCTGCATTACAAAAGTTAGTTTATAAACTCTTGGTTTAGAAACTGGGTTCATTTTCCAGTAGAGACCTTTTTTTCATGGACGCATGCATTTTTTTCAGATAGCAAATATTTATTGAGCGCCTATTAAGGAAGGAACTGAGAATATTGGGAAGAATAAGACTTTGAATGTCTTTCAAGTTGGGGAGACATCTGTACTTAACAAACCAATGCAATGAAATGCTGGTGTTGGTGCTGTACGTTGGAAGGGGCTGTGTAAGGGCACCAGAAAGGGCCCTAATAAATGGAGTAATTAATACACTCGAATTACTTCTTTTTCTTCCTCTTCTTCATCAGCTCCAAGCTTCCATTTCTTCAATTCAGCTGTTGTACTAGGTGTTAGGAGGAAAGCAACTTGTTTAAACTAATTTAAATTTACATGTGACTGGGACTTATGGGGGGGGCATTGTCAATAACCTTCTGATAGGAAATTTTCTGTATCTTAATGATCTAAGACTCAGATTCTCCAAGATCTGGCCCTAGAAAGAGATTCTTCAGCAGAGGAACATCTTACCTTGTGCTCTGACTCAGGCTCCTGAATTTCACCTGCTTTTTGAGATTATTTTGCTTCAACCCCCATCACGCTTACTCCAAGGGTGTTTCTCCTTCATAGTGAAGTTCTCTCTGATCTGGAGACTAGGTTCTAAAGTCAGTATAAAGGTAAAGAGCCTGTGTAGTCACAGTTGCCCTTGAAAGACAGAAAGGCACCACACTGGAGACCAACTACCCTCTTTCATTAAGTCCAACCCAATTACTTTTTCCTTCTGTGTTGGAACAGATCATGTGATTGTTCAGTTGTAAAGCAGGCAAAATAGTTGGTAGGAGAAAAATATGAATCTTGAGACATTGCAATTGCACTCGGAGTGGTGACTGCTCACGTTCTTAGAGGCACATGGTGGCAAGAGCCCATAGAGACAAGTGTAGATTCCCATGTGCCATGTCAAAGTCATTCCATGCCTCAGTGGCATGGAGATTCTGCAGTTTGGTCCTTATGTTTGGGCCTGAGGGGTTCCAGCCCTGGGCCTGTGCTTTAGAAGACACTGCATATCACAGACACATACACAAACTCAATAAACACATAGACGCCTTGCCACTGAGTCTGGTTCATGAGCCGTGACTTGAAACGTCCGCTCTCTTGACTGGGATTAACACTGCTCAGGCATCAGGGAAATGCTTCCCCACATCTCTTGCTCTGTGTCCTTGAAACAAAAGGTGAGCACGTCTGACTGTTGTGAAGCTTTTTGGGTTATACCAGTGCAAACAACAGAGTCAGCCTCTGCTTTGGAGTGCAGGAAGATTTGAGTGGCAGAAGTGCTTAGGTAGGAGGAAAAAACAAATTAATTATCTTGTCAAATTCTTCCTTTCAGGTAGCAGAGACAGTGTATTCTTGTATAATGAACACTGGTTTCCCAGTAGTGCTGAGTGCCCATTTTGTGCTTCTCTTTTTGTTCCAATTTGTGGTTCCAGGGATACTCATGGTTTCCTAACAGTTGCACATGGTGACTAAGGAACATTTTTCAATACTAAAAATTTCATATCACTGAACTCTGTATAGTTTTAGGTGATAATTGATTCTTTACATTGACAGCTAGAAAGGCATTGACTGCTACAATTAGGGATAATTTCATTTTAAAAATATTTAATAAGATTTAATTTAGATTAAAAATAAATTAAAATTAGCTTTATTTAAATAACTGATTTAAATTGGTATGTATTCAATATAATTAATATTTTGCCTTTTAATTTTAATAGAAAAATTGAATTTTTATATTTACTGTAATTCAAATTTTTGATGGAAAATATGTTCAAATTTTATACACTGAATACAATTACATTTTTTTCTTCCCAAAACCCCAGTGTATGGTTGTATATCCTAGTTGTAAGTCCTTCTAGTTCTTCTATGTGAGGCGCCACCACAGCATGGCAACTGACAGACAGGTGGTGTGGTTCTGCCACTGGGAAATGAACCCTGGGCCACTGAAGCAGTGAGAGCATTGAACTTTAACCACTAGGCCATCAGGGCTGGCTCACATTTTATTTTTTAAATCATTTAGATCACTATTGGCAATAGAATACACTCAATATTAAAACACTTTTTTTTTTTTTTTGGTGAGGAAGATTAGCCCTAGGCCAACATCTGTTGCCCATCCTCTTTTTGCTGAGGAAGATCGGCCCTGGGCTAACATCTGTGCCCATCTTCCTCCACTTTATATGTGGGACGTCTGCCACAGCATGGCTTGATAAGCAGTGCGTAGGTCCGTGCCCAGGATCTGAACCCACAAACCCCGGGCCGCTGAAGCAGAGCTTGCGAACTTAAGCACTACACCACTGGGCTGGCCCCTAAAACACTTGATTTTTAACAACATAAATAGTGTTTTTGCTGAAATGAAGGGAAGATAAATGAATTTTATGAAATAAATATATAATAATTTATGGATTATTTATAGTTTTATTGTATCATTCATTCAGTATTGCTGGAGTATTAACAGAACACCCAGACATGTATAATGATCAGCAAATTTGTTCATCTTTGATATTTTGCAACTTTCAATCATATAAAAAACTTGAAACATTTAAAGTTTTGTCTTTATGAAGGTGTGTTTGTCAAAGAAGGAGGATAGAACACATTTTGTTGAATAATTTGGTAGCTTGATGTAACTTGTAAATACTTATATGGGTCTCCATTTGTACTCTTGGACTGATGCCAAGTCAGAATCACCCAAATTATTCAATCATTCTCTAGTCTCACCTGCAAATAGTTGAATTCTGTTAGCTACTAGTATACAGGGTTATGCGATTCACACTAACACTGTGATAGAATTAGGCTTCCAACCTCATCCATGTGCTAGAGTCTGGATTATACCTTCTTGTGGAATTCAGAGCAAGGGTGTTTTGCAGCTGCTCTTGAAAATTTATTAGGCCTGGTAATTGTTTCCAAGCTCACCATTGATGAAGTGCCCAGAGCTATCAGCCGAGAGTGCTGTGAAGGAGGAGGAATGGCTTAGTATCTCCGGTTTCTTTTGGCTTTGCTGTAAGTTAGTTCAGAGGAGCAGGGGCCCTTCCGGATTCAAATAAACTGAGAACATCGGAAAGCATCCAGTGGACAAATGTTAAGTCAGTCCTTGTTAAAGAAAAAAAAAATCTTTGAGTGACTGACACATCCCATTTACGAAGAACCATATGACCTGCATGTGGCTCTTAGCTCACAACTCTTAGGTTCATCTAGTGACTCCAGCACCCCACTCCCCATTCGTCTTTTTAAAACTGGATGGCACTATTACAGTTTTGTAAAATGGTATAATAGTTATTTAAAAATCATTCGTGATTCATCATCCTGTCACAACTGTTTTCATTGTGACATATTAACTTACACACGCACACTATTGCATTATTCCAATCAGTACGTGTATATTATTTATATTCTGATTTTTTGTTTGAAATGTTATGTATATATTTTTTTTCCTGTGTTCCCATAGTCCCCATAATTTCCATTTCTAGAGTCTGTGTAATACAGTGGGGTGATTTTAAATGCCATTTTTGTTACGTGGAAATTTGAGAGCAAAAGAAGGGACTGGTTTATACCTCTTAGGGAGCTTTGAGTTTTCATTAGTCCAGGAGCATCAAAACCACTCCTTCACACCCCTGCTGATTTCAACAAGGCAAGAGAATGATTTTGTAATCAACAGTTTAACTAATAAATGCACATATTAGAGTTAAGCATATTTATTTTAGGTCAAATTTTATGATCTAATAAACTTAACCTTGGTGAATGAAGCCCCCATATAATTGCTGTGTATAAGACATTTAGGCCTGTTTTCTAGGTCTTTTCTTTCATTGTTTTATGAGGCTTTTAAACTGTATACAGAGATTTATTGTTGTGTCTTTGCTTCTATGACAAATTGTTGGTCATACCTGTGATTTATTTTTTATTAATTCGTTCTCTGAGAACAACCTTGAAATGTAACTCTCCAATACAACCTTCACCCTATAGGGAAATGAGCTCTGCTTTATGTTGATCTGCCTTCTAGAAACTTCTAGGTTAAAAAGTAGCCACTGCTGTATTTGTACCAGGTACAAGTCAAGGGCAGGGCCCCTGTGCTGATAAGAGGCAAAGATCAGTGTCCAAGGGGAGCCTCAGAAGAGACTGGGGATTGTCTGGCATAGCCCACTACCATGAACCTTCATGCAATTGCAGCAATCAGCAGAGGGAAGTTTAGGCGAGGGATGGCAAACTAAGAGTGGTGGGGGCTGTTTTGAGGAAGGGGATGGAGTGCAGAGATATGACTCATCAGAGAAGCATGTGGGCAAGGCTTGAAGTAACAGGGACAGTTAGTGGATTAAAGCAAATTTTTAAATCACATTTTCAAAATTCTCTTAATTGGTGTAGAGACCACTAGATGAGAGCAGCACATACATTTATTGGGAATCTGTACCAAGTGCCCAGCACAGCTCATCACTCATCTGTTGATGAGCATCCTCTATGTGCCAGGCATGTGCTGGGCCTCAGAGGCACAAGTCCATTCAGAAATGGCCTCTACCTTCTATTTTCTTCTAGTTTAATGGGATAGACAGACACACAGACACATAAACAAGATGTTACAATTCAGAATGAAAAGTGCTAAGACAGAGTAGTGGTGAGGTGCCATGGAAGCGCTCATCCATTCAGCAGGTGTCTATCAAGTTTTTACTGTGCGCCACACACTGTGCGAGGTGCTAGGGATACAGGAGAGAACAAAGTGGGTAAAAATCCCTGCCAAGGGGAACTTACAGCCCAGTGATTCTAGAATTCCCCCAGAGAAAGGATTTTGTTGCCTCTGCCTGGGTTCTGGAAGACTTCCTGGAGGAGATGCTGCCAAGGCTAAGTCTGAAGGGAAGTAGGAGAGGAGTAGCAGGAATGAAGGTGGAGTGGGGGCAAGAATGGAGTGGGAGGGTCAGAAATGGAAGAGGGGAGGAATGAAGGTGGGGTGGGAGGTGGGAATAGAGGTGGGATGGGGCAGAGGTGGAATAGAGTAGAGGTGGGGGTGGAAGGGAGGGCAGTGATGGAGGTTGAGTGGCGGCAGGGAGGGAGGTGGAGTGTTGGGCGAGCAGGTGTTTTTCTGGCACAGTGTGCATAATGGCCCTGAGATGCAACACAGCATGATTAGGCCTGAACATATGTTCCATTTGTAAGCAAAGAAACGACCCAATCCTGGTCACAAGGGGTGTATGATGGTGCTGGGCAGACAAGGTGAATGCGTGGAACAGGTGAAGTACTGCATGCCCAGGTCAAAGGAGGTGCTGAATTTTGCAGCTCTGGTTGTAAATTGTTCATCAGCAGAATCTCAGTAGCCAGCCTGCTGCACTAACCTCCAGCCTGGTCTCTATACCTCAGTCCTCACCTGTGCCTATCCCTCCAATCATTATTAAATATTTCCTAGCACCTCCTAAGTCCTAGGCACAGCAGATTCTGCCCGTGCAGAGACAAGATAATTTGAAGACAAAGTCTATCCTTCGAGGGCCTCCTAGCTATTAGGAGACAAAGGTAAGTTTGTACCAAGGAGTTCAGAGCTTTTTCAGGAATAGAAAACAAATCTGAGTGGAACATGAGGAGCTGGCCGACATTTTCAGTAGGGCTTTGTAACTGACAACACGTTTTAATTTTCTTAGGCTTCATGTATTTCCTTCATTCTTGACTCTCATTTTTGCTGAAGCCTGCTTCCCACTGTCTTGCTTGTGGTGACCCTCCGCTGTGGTCTGACCGCAGTCCAAGCTCAAAAATTTCTCAAAAGGCTTGTACTGTAATAATTAACTGCATGTGTCCCAATTAGACTGTGAGCCGCTTGAGGACAGGAGACCTCTTTCAGAGCCTTCACTGAGCACAGTGAGGTGTTACAAAAGATTTTTGCAGAATTGGAGTCGTTAGAGAAGAATTCATGAAAAAAATCTTTAGAATGTCAGAGTAAAAAGAGTATAGCTTGTTTTTTTGATAAAGCTATTAACCCTTTTGATTCCTTTTGTTGAATGCCGGCTCTGCAAATAACACAATCCGTTATTAAGACAAAGCTGTGTTTATTATTTGTGCAGTAAGGGAGAACAACACCTCGACAGCTTTGGTGGTGTCTAAGAGGGGGAAGGCAGAGTTGGGATTTGCTGAGAACTGGAAGTTTGGTTTAAGGCGGATCTGGATATTTCAGTGGTGGGGACTGGATTCGGATGGGTAAGGATCTTGATATAACAGTTTAGGATTGGTGGAAACAGCAAGGTGAGGGTCTTTGAGGCAAGGGATCCAAAGAATTTTAGGTTGCAAGCTGTCTGTTGATGAATGCTGTCTATGGAAGAGTTGATGGGTCCTGCAGAAGCTCCTATAATGAACAATCAAGTCATTTGCCTGAGCAAGAGTTTCCTAGAATAGTAAACTCACAACGATGACAGTGGAGTCGTAAGTCACGCTCATGCAGACAGTGAGCTGTGGGTAGTGTGGATAGCTTTGGATTTCGCTTGTTAGGCAAGCAGGAGGCCATCGATGGTGGAAGACACAACGACAGGAAAGCCTTTCTCTACAGTTTTGTTTGGGAGTCTGGATTTTTGCTTCAGCGCGTGCAGAGGCAAAGGAGGCCTTCTGTCCATGAAAATGTGCTCCATGGATGAGATGAGATTAGTTGACACTGAGGGCTTGTCACATGCGCGTGGTCTCCTGACTTTCCACCCTAACTCATAGCTAATGCCAGGCCTGCTGGAATTCAGAGACACAGTCTCTGTCTTCCCTTGTTCCTGTGTCACGTCTTTCTCTTGACATTTATCCTTCTAGAGGATGTTTACTAATGCAGAGAGCCACCTGATGAGGAGGTCTAATAACCTCGGGATACTTTATTTCCTATTTCATTAGGTCAGAAAACTGCAATGCCTCTTCTATTTCATGCCCACTGCCACCAACTCACCTCTAAGTGTACTGTGAGAATCATTTCTTTCTTTGATCATGTGGCAAAATCTCACCCAAGGAATCTGAAATTGATTTTTCTCCCCTTCTGTCCAGACAGTGCAGCCCCAGACACCTTTTTGGTACCCTCCTTGGTGAAATGGGAGATCAGACTCCTGTCATAAGGGTTGATGCAAATTTCAGGATAAATAACTTTACCTCTCCCAGTCAGCTCTCTGCAAACCCCCGCAAGCTGTTTGCAAACTGCAGCTTTTCAAATACCACCACAGATGGTATTAAACCCTCTACTTGCAGCCCGGAGTTGAGCACTGAATAGTCAAAAACAAGCGACTGAGTTTCTGAGTAATAGCAGGCGGGCAGTGACTGTAGCCAGAGCTGCCATCAACACTCGCAAGGTTTCTGCAAACCACCTTCCTCACCAACAAAAACTTTAGCCCCATCGGTGCTCCCTTTCTTAATGGAGCTGTTTGAATTTCCATTTGGTTATCTTGGGGTTGAGGGCTTCTCATCAGCCCTTTCTTGTTATTTTTACTTTTCAAAAACATTCCACTTCAGTTCTCATCATCTTTGTTCCTCACTTGCACTGAGAGCAAGTGTGTTTTTAATGAAGCACTGATTCTTTTTTTTCAAGTGTTTTTCAGTGAGCCTAGATGATTGGCATTTATTATCATTTTTTCTCTGCCTTCTGCCTAGAATATCAAGGGACCTTAGAATTATTTTCTCTCTTCTTCTAGCGGCACAATGTGGTCTCACTTCTTTTTCTACATTTTGTCCTCGTATCCCCTACCTCTCTTCCTTCCCTCAATCTTCTAGCATCCCCTAGATGCTAATCCTTTCAAGGCTCTTCATAATCTTTAGGGAAGAAGTGACTGGGCTAACTCAGGTGAAAAACAAAGCAGACTCAGGCAGAGAAGGTCAGTGGCAGAATTTGGTCTGTGCACTTGCTGTAGGTGGCTGTGTGGCATGAAGCTCTCAGGGCTCCCATATGATAACTGATGTTCTCAGTTTCAGCATCCTTGGGTCACAGCCCAGGTCCCGGACTGCTTAAGGAAGGCCTGATGTGACAGGCTCCTGGGCTGAGGTTTGCAGGAGTGTGCTGGAATCGAAGCCATCTGATAGGTGTCTAGATGGAGCTCCTCAGTCCCTAGGTTGTAATTATGCCTGCAAAAGTCGCCACCGCTGACCAGCATAGAATCATGCAAAGCAGGTGGCTTTCTGCTGTCGTCCTCTCGTGATTGTGTTTCATAGAATCCTGCGGTGAGTGGGGTTGACCTCCATCTTCCTGCCGGCATCCACTTTGTAATGGGCATTTGATTATAGAAGCTTGGCTGCCAGCCCTGTATGTGTTTTGACGTGTTAACCTTCTGAACTTCCATTTTCTTACCTGCATTACTGTTATTACCTATGCCCGGGGTTTGTAAAATTTCGGCAGGAAAGCATGCATTAAGTGCCTGTCGTGGTACTGGCTCTTGGTGGCCTCTCCATAACTGTGTATTCCTCCCTCCTGGCTTCCTTCGCCCACACCATCTGAAGCCCAGCCAGACTGCTGGGTGCTAGTGGGTGCCTAGGGAATAGACGCCGAATTGAGTGCCCTGGAGAAGAGACGAGAAAGCTTTCTGCGTCATGTTTGAACTTCTTCCCTCTCCTCTGCTAGCCAGCTGAGCGAACATAAGATCAATAACAACCAACCATTTCCTTTTAATTGGTATCTCCAGTTCTGAGGCTTCAAACAGCTCAGCAGACTGTGGGGTTTAGTTTTTAGTTTGCTTATAAAATACTCTGGAACCAATTTGGTGAAAGTTGCTGAAGTTTTCCTTAGCAACCTGACTCTGTTTGCCATATGAGCTTGATTTTCTCTGATTTTCAGCCCAGATTTCAGCTTTTTCTAGCCATCACAGGTAGAGGCCAAAGGAAAAGGGCTGGTGAGACCATGAGCTGCCCCCACGAGTTTGAGCAGAGATGATGAGGTCAGAGGGGAGAGGACCAGGAGGCTGCTTCTCAGAGTGGGGCTGTGGGGAGCATGGGAGGCAAACTGAGAGCAGATTTCCACTGTGGAGGGTGTGCACACATGCATGTGTGTGTGTGTGTGTGTGTGAGAGTGTGTGTGTGCACGTGTGTGTGGGAGATAGTGAGTGTGTGTGTGCGCGTGTGTGAGGGAGAAGGACTCAAATGTACAGAGGTGAGTAAAACGCTCCCTAAATATGGAGAGGGAAACCAGGCTGCCTAGATCTGGGCCTGACTAGCTCAGGCACTTGCCAGGTCCTTATCTGCCTCTGGATCTTTGATGTTCCATCTTTGGGGAATGCTTTGCCTTTTGATATTGTCCAGGCTCACCCATCCTTTCTTGCTGGCCTCTGATACCTTCTCACTCTTAGCCTCCTGTCACTCTCTGTCCCCATTCTGTTTTATTTTTCTTCATAGTGCTCACCACTACTTGGCGTTATATTGCATAGCTATTTGTTTATACTCCTACATAAGTAGTTCCCCCTTATGCATGGTTTTGCTGTCCATGGTTTCAGTTATTTGCGGTCAACGGCAGTCTGAAAATATTAAATGGAAAAATCCAGAAATAAAGAATTCATAAGTTTTAAATTGCACGCGTTCTGAGTGGGGTGATAAAATCTTGCGCCGTCCCTCTCCATCCCACCTGGGACATGAATCGTCCCTTTCTCCACTGTATCCACACTGTATACGCTACCTGACCCCAGTCACTTAGTATCAGATCGACTGTCAGGGTATCTCAGTGCTTGTGTTCAAGTAACCCTCATTTTACTTAATAATGGCCCCAAAGCACAGAATAGTGATGCTGGCAATTCAGATATGCCAAAGAGAAGCCGTAAAGTGCTTCCTTTAAGTGAAAAGGGAAAAGTTCTCCACTTAAGGACAGAAAAAAAATCACATGCTGAGGTTGCTAAGATCTACGGTAATTTTTATTACAATATATTGCTATAATTGTTCTATTTTATTATTAGTTGTTGTTAATCTCTTACTGTGCCTAGTTTTTAAATTAAACTTTATCATAGGTATGTATGTATAGGAAAAAACATAGTATATATAGGGTCTGGTACTGTTTGCAGTTTCAGGCATCCACTGAGGGTCTTGGAATGTATTCCCCGCAGATAAGGGGGGACTACTGTAATATGTCTTCCCCATTACATGTAAGCTCTATGAGGGCAGGAATCTTGTCCATTTTGCTCATTGCCCCATTTTCAGTGCCTGGCAACATATTAGGTGCTCAATGAATAGTTGTTGAATGAGTGAATGAGCGGGTAGGTGAGTGTTTTGAGTGTCTGGGACAACGAACAGCAAGGTGAGAGGTTATTATAGGAGATAGGCTTGACAGCAGGCTAAACGGGGACGAAAGCTGTCAGATTAACCTTCTCTTGGTACATTCTTCCTCTCCTTCCTTTACTCTCATCCCCTACTCTGTTTCAGTGGTTATACTGTTTTCTTAGGATTTTTCTTTGTGCTATTAAATAATTATGTTTATCAGCTTTTCATGATACCTTTTTACCTCTCAGCTATAGGAGATAATGAATACTGTAGCTTCTTCCTCGTTTCCTCTATAACTGTTAGTTCTATCAGATCTACAGTGTAAGGGTTTATAACATTTACAACCCATTTTTAAATCATAAATCTCAACTTGTTTTAATCTTACTTCACAATGAAAGAGATTCAGTATTCTTCTCTAGGAGTTTGTCATTGTTTCCCATTCATCTCTTGGGTGGCTGGAAAGTTCTTCCTCTAACACTTTCTTCAGGACAGGCTCATAGGAAAAAAATGTTTTAAATTCTCACATGTTCAGAAGTGTTGGTTTGCTACCATTATAATGAATGATAGTTTTTCTGGGTATAAATTCTTTTGAGTCACACTTTGTTTTCTTGAGGATTAGCTACAAAGGTATCAACCTATGGTCTTCTAATAGTAAATGATGCAATGTTAAAATCTGAGGCCAATCTCTCTCTCTTTTTTTTTTTTTTTTGCTGAGGAAGATTAGCCCTGAGCTAACATCTGTTGCCAATCTTCCTCTTTGTGCTGAGGAAGATTCACCCTGAGCTAACATCTGTGCCAGTCTTCCTCTATTTTGTTTGTGGGTCACTGCCACAGCTTGGCCTCCAACAAGCGATGTAGGTCTGTGCCCGAACCGAACCCGGGCTGCTGAAGTGGAGCATGCCGAACTGAACCACTAGGCCATGAGACTGGCCCCACTAGGCCAATCTCTTTTTACCCCCATCTTAAATGAGGGGTACCTGGCTGCCCAAAGAGTCTTTCTTTATCTTTGAAGTCTTCTACATGTACCAGATCATGTTTGTCGATTTTTTTCTGGATTCTCTGTGACCTTTGATGTATCCAAGTCTTCTCTTATTTCTGGGAAGATTTATTGAATCATTTCTTTAAATATTCTTTTATGTCCTTTGCTAATCTTCCTTATCTATCATTTTCTGTTTAATCCCTTTAAGTTCTTCATTTATTTCCATTTCATTTTTTTCTCGTTTTTCCTATCACTGTCTTTTCCTTTCTGTGTTCTTAGGTGTGTCTTGTTTTCCTTGTGCTGCTTTCAATGTTGCCTTTATTTCTATAACGGTTTTATGTGTTTTTTTTGTTAATTTTACTTCTTTCTGGATTTCTACTAGCTTATGCTTTAAATTTTTCTGTGCCGTACAGCATTTTCCATGAGCTCTTATATATCTGCTTCATTGTGTATGTGTATGTGTGATTGCTTCATTAAGTTTCTAAAAATTCATGGCAAAGTATTTATTCACTTTTTTTGTATCTGTTCCACGTCAATATTTTTCTGGCAAATATCTTTTGCCATCATTTTTCTTGTTCTTTTCCTTATTTTTCTTGTAATATTTTTTATAGAGCCTATATTAGTTCCTTTTTGATGACTTAGTTTTGAATTAGGTGAATTTTTTCCCCCAGACTAGCTATTAATAATTTGTAGGAGGTTTGTATAGGGAAGAAATCAGTATTCAAGGAGAGATTTTCCTTCATTCTGGTGTTTTGTTTGAGTCCTTTTAGTCTTCACCTCTGTCTAGTTGATGAAGACCAGCAACTGCAGAGCCATGCACAGTGTCAAATCTCTCTCCTCCCTCATCATGTGGAAAGACTGCTTCCTGCACACCTGACATGTCTGTGTGGCTCCTTATTCAACTCATCTTCATCTCCTTCTCGGAACAGAACTGGGTCCAGGGAGGCTCAAGCTGACGGCATTTACAACCTATTTCCATGGTATTGTTCTAAACAAGGAATTTTGATTCTATGCCTCTTGGTGTGCTCCTCACCTTAGAGTGGGTCTTTCCTGTTCCTTCTGACATGGCAGCTCCAGTGTATCCTCTCTCTGCTTCTGGTCTCCATTCATATTTTGTCTTCACACAAAAGATAAGAAAACATAAGAAGTTCCGTGTCTTCTGGGCTCATCAAAGGTAGAAGCTGTGCTTATGTCTTGGTTTAGGGTTATTATCGAAAAGGGGAGAATGAATGAAAACTGTGTTCTGCCACATTTAAAGAGTATCTCAGCTGTTTTTGAGCACTCTCTTTTTTTATTAACATAAAGTCTATTTTTTCACACATCTGATTCCCCAGGATGCAGCTGTTTTCTCCTCCCTTTCTGGCCTTCTCCAGGTTTCCAAGTGAGGTCAGATTCTTTGTCACCAGAGGGCTTTACCCTGACCATCTACCTCTGAACCCCCACTGTTTCCTTACTGGGTGTGGCATCTACTGCCTTGCATGGCACCATCTTTTTATATGTATATATATGTCTTTAAATTATAGGGCATTGGGGGGCATAGTCTGGGGGCACAAATGTTCTATGTCCTCTCTAGTACTAGCACGAGTCATTCTGTGTGGTACGTGCTACATTCAGGATTATGTATTATTTCCTTACTCTATGGTTTGCTATGATATTTGGAATGCTTTCACTGTGCCTCATGAATTCTGAGTTTGTGTATTTTCTTCCAGGGCATTCTTCTTACTGAATTAGATAGCTGTATAATTGGCATGTATGATATATGATATATACATAGTCATGAAGATTTTGTGACACACACACACCACCTCTGATAAAGAACTGTGGATAAGCACCCTCCTTGAATTTAGATGCCATTGGTCAGTGTCATCAGAAATAACTTGAGCTTTTAGTTGTCTCGAGGATTATGTAGGTCAGTACTCCTTTTAAAACCACAGTCCCTAGGTAGAGCCTTTGTCATCATGTGATGACGTTTCTTGTAGACTACATCTTATAAACATTAGTCACATTCCAAAGTGTCAGACCTAAAAGTAAAAGGCATCACTAAGCCAATGATTCTTATAGGAGCTCTCAACCTTCCTTAGGTAGAGGCATTTAGAAACCTGGGATTGTAGGGTACTTGAAAACAAACAAAAATCCTCTATGTGATCCTGATAAAAACCTCCTAGGAATATGTCTCCCCATCTTCACCCCCACTCCCAGACTCTTAAAGATAACTGATTTAGTCCAATTCCTGTGCTTTGTGCACAGAGAAGGACGTGACTTGCTGAAAGGAACACATTTTCTGTGCAATTCTTCCAACCTGCTTTTCTGCTCTTGCCCTTCCTATGATAATCCACAAACCACAGATGCACGATTTCTCTGATGGAGGCATCTGAAGGTCAGCTCATGCTAAAGTCAGGCTTGGTGTCTGGGCTGGGCTGACTGGAGGGGGAAAACACTATTTTAGGAAAAAAGCAGCTATTGAAGCAAAATGGAAAATGTGCATTTGACACCAATCAATGAGCCTGTGCTCAAGCTGAGATGTTCGTATATGATAAACGGCTAGAGAAGCTAAAATGGTAATTCAAACCAGAGCAGCCTCTTCGACCTCAACCAGTTGGAGACTCAGTGGAACAAATGGTTGCTTCTCCAAATAAGAAAAAAGAGGAGGGAAAGGTTAATTTTCAATTTCTGAGAAGGTGTGCCTAAAACATGATGGATTTGAAAACTCTGCCCATAATTTCTCTTTTTCTGCCTTTTTCCCCTTTACCTTTAACTTCTCTGTTGCTGGAATACTAGTCTTTTAAATTTCATTTAATATCAATAAGGCAACTACTACTGTAACCCCAGATGGGAAAGAGATGCATAACTACACAGCACAACCAGATCTGGACAGGGGATTGTTCTGGGTCAAGGCTTTGGGTATATGGGTCAGCAAAGCCAATAACAGGCTACCAGGGTGGATCCTAGAACTCATTGGCATAGCTCATGCATACCTGGCAGGGGAGTAGACCGGAGAGAGGGATGGGGCATCTGAGATGCTTGGCTTGTGCTGGGTTTTGGGATGGGGATCTCAAATGTATGAGAAACAGAGTGGGGCTGACCCTGCCAAGAAAATTTCAAAACCATCTGGCTGCTTTGATGACTCTTGCCCTGGGATAATAATGTAGGACCCTTGTGGGCATTATTCTC
Source organism: Ceratotherium simum simum (assembly GCF_057802395.1). Classification (NCBI taxonomy): domain Eukaryota; kingdom Metazoa; phylum Chordata; class Mammalia; order Perissodactyla; family Rhinocerotidae; genus Ceratotherium; species Ceratotherium simum. The sequence goes on from NC_141908.1 coordinate 16,447,872, forward strand.
ATTCTTACAGATGAAGAAAATGAGATGCTGATAAATGAAGTGGCTTGCCTGTAGTTACAAAGTAGCTTCTGACAGAGCTCAGTCTAGAGCCCTTAACTCTGGGCTCTCACCTTACAGTCCTTCCCACAGCATATCACAGCGTCCTCTGTTTCTCTGTATTGCTGCTGGTAGGTATTTCCTAAGTACTTGCTAAATGCCTAGCATCATGCTAGAGGTAATGCCATGTAAAATGTTGTTACAACATTAATTCCAGCCTAACAGGAGCTTATTTTAAAATATTATTGAGTATATTTTCAATTTTGAAAGTGACATACCACATTTCAGAAAATTTAGAAAATAGCAAGAACAAGAAACATTTAAAATAATCTCAGCTTCTAACACAATTGCTATCATCATTTTGGTTTATGGCCTTCTGGTCATTTTCCTCATACATTTAGCTTTTTAAAAAATCTAGTGAAAACTATATTGCACATACAATTTCATTTCTTGCTGGTTTCACATAGCTTTTTGTCAAAAGTAATTTCCCCCATAACCACTTTAATGGCAGTAGGATATGTAGGATATTTGCAAAGAGCTTAATCACAAAGCATTTACTAACCATAGTATTGAAGCATTTTACTGTATTAATTCAGTAAACGTCTGTTAAGCGCCGTGTGCCCGGGCTCTCCTGGCAGCTATTGCCTTGGTGATAGTCACCTTGACATGCTGAGGGGTTGAAACGTTCGGAACCATATTAGTGGGAGCCCCACACAAGTTAGTGGGAGCCCCAGACTTTTTTCTGGCCTTTCCTATATTAGTGGGTCGCCTAATGGCACAAGCCACATTCAGGCTGGCTGGGGCCAAGGGGTAAGGCAGTAAGATCATCATAGGTCCATCTACTATTTCCATCTCTAATTGATCCTCATGACTATTTTAATCACCTCCTATTCATCCCCTTGGTGAGGGAGGGATGGCCAAACACACAATACCTGTCACCAGACAGATGAGATCGATAGCAGTTCATGTCACATATACTCCTAGTCTGGGGGAGGAGGACACTGCCCACCACTCAGGGCCATGCAGGGTTGCACTCAGGAACAGAGGGAGCAACCAGGGGCTGTGGGAGGCAGACTTCATACTATCAAGAGGGTGCAAAAAGTGCCCCCACTTTTTGCAGGAGGATGTGATTGGTTTCTTTGAATAGTTTTGTGAACCAGCACAAATCTGAAACCTACGACTCAGCAATAAGCAGGATCTGTGTTTGGTCTGTTTGATAAAGAGGACCATTTGGTGAGAGAAATCACCTAACACTGAGCCTTAATTTTAGATCTTACACCCCAGTGACAGAAACTGCTTCCCCACCTCCCGCCCCTCCATTTTCGCCAGCTCTTCCTTCCTGTGTTTGTTTATTTAACACTCTAGGCTTTGCTGACTTATCTTTAAGAGGCTGTATGGTATGGTGGTTAATAGTATAGACTCTAAGACTGACAACCTGGGTTCAAGTCCAGGCTTGGCTGTGTACCAGCTGTGTGGCATTAGGTAAATTGCTTCCCTTCTCTGTGCCTTGGTTTCCTCATTTGTGAAGTGGAGGGGATTGTAATAAAACTACTTACTTGTAGGACTGTCGTGAGGAGGAAAAGTTAACACACGTAAAGCTTTTGGAGCAGTACCTGATGTGTGCTGTGTAAGGACTGATATTATTATTATCTTTACTTGGGTTTAGTGTATAAGTTTCATTGTGTTAAGTTTCTAATAATAATATTATTCTGTTCTCTTTAGCCCTTCTTCCTACTCTTTTTCTCCAAGGCTAGAGTTAGCATAGACTCATTTCCAGAAAATTGTACTCTGTCCATTCATTCATTCATTTATAAATTCATCCATTCAGTCAACCAATATTTAAGAGCCTCTGCTGGGTACCAGATGCTGTTACAGGTGGTGGAATCCATGGAAGAACAAGACAGACAACCCCTTGGGGCCTGAGGCTCACAACCCATTGTGGGGGTGGTTAGGGGCGGAAAGTAGGCAAGTGAATTAACAGGAAGATAATGATGGCTGGCAATCAGTGCTCTGAAGGAAGAAAAAGAGGAAAAGGACACCATCTGAGGAATGATTTATCCCCTTGTGCAAAGCAGCTGGGAGAAGGCAGGCCTTCTCTTTTATTTTGGGGGCCTTCTCTTATTAAGGGGGTGGTCCTGGGTCCCCAAGGGCCGTGGGTTCTCTGTTTCTGCTCTTGTTTTGTGATAGTGACAAGATTTATTAATATTGTCTTTCCAAAGAGTATGTATGTTTCCTTTGTCTTTTCTGATATCCTCTCCCCCATCTCCCTCCCTCCCTGCCAGGGAGGGTTTTGTCTTATTAACCTAGTTTATGCATCAGTTTTGGTCCTGGATAAAAAAAAAATGGACAGAGAAAGACAGGGGCACAGAGGTAAGAAGAGAAGAAGGACCTCCTTTGGGGAGTCAAGCGTGATTTATAGAATAAGAAGCTTTGCAGGAGTGCAGAGAAAGGCTCAAGAAAAACAAACCCCACTGTTATTTATCAGTTATTTATTGCTGCATAACAAACCACTCCAAAATTTACTAGCTTGAAACGACATTGATTTATTATTTCTCACAATTCTGTAGGTTGCTAGTTAATTCCTCTGCTGGTTTTGCTGGGGATCCCTCATTCAACTGCAGGATCAGTAAGGCTGGAAGATCCCAAATGGGCTCACTTACCTTTCTAGAAATTGGTACCAGCTTCAGCCTGGGCCACCTTTGTTCTCTTCTTCCAGGAGGCAGGACCAGCTTTCCATATGATGATCTCAGCGCAGCATTCTAAGATGGTGAAGGCAAAAATTGCAGAGCCTCTTGAGTCTTAGGTTCTGGAACCCATACAATGTCACTTCCACCACGTTGTGTTGGTCGAAGGAACTCACAAAGCCAGCCCAGATTCTAGCTGGGGAGACAGATGTTAAATAAGACATCACATAGCTGTTGTTATTGAAGCAGTGGGAAGGTAGCTGGAAAAGCAGTGCTATGTGAGCATATCTGCGAGGAGTGGCATGCCCATGGCCAAGCCATCAATTGGATTGATTTTCTTCTTCTTGGTTGAGACAACATACGTACAGACAAGGCTTTCAGTGTTTAGTTGTGCAGCAAAAGTTTAACCTAGCAGGCGTGCTGCTGGTCTCCTTAGAAAGGTCTGCTTGCAAGTTGGTCCTTGGCTGGCATCTGAAAACTTGGATTTCAGGAGGGTCCGACTGTTCCCTAACTCAGGAGCTTCCTCACTGTGTCAGGACTGTTTGTACAGACAAGATAGTTTATGCTAAACACCTGCTTTCCTTGTGGGAGTCTGGAATTTTGGTTATGTTAGGTGGAGGGCGTGCTTGTGACCAGCCCCCAATAAAAATCTTGGGTACTAAGTCTCTAATTAGCTCCCCTGGGCAGCAATGCTGCTGCATTTTGTTTCTGGAGGAAGAGTGGGCTCTGTGTCGCCCCTCCTGGGAGGGAGAGAGTAGAGGAAGCCTGGGCACGGATTGCCCCAGACTCCGTCTGTGTCTTTTCCCCTTACAATCAAGCTGTGTCCTTCCTACATCACTGTAATAAATCATAGCTCGAGTACAACTATATGCTGAGTCCTATGAGTCCTTCTAGCACATCTCCCAACATAGGGGTGGTCTTGGGGGGCCTGGCACATTAGTCTTATTCTCTTATAGATGTTGTCTTCTAAGAAGATAGAGCCTATTCCAGGTGTCATGGGACAACACCAGAAAATCACCTTGAGAGCTTTTATGCCTGGACAGGAGGTAATGTCATGTTTTCCCAGAGCCAGGAGGTCCTAGTAGGCCTGGTGGCTTTAGACCAGTGTTTTGAAATGATGCTTTGACTTGCTTATTAGCAAGATTTGTTTGGATTTGTGAGTGTGATTTATATAATTGGTAATAAGCAGGTGGTAATTTGGAATATGTGGAAGTGACTGGTTCCCTCTGTACAGCATCTTTCACTAAATGAGAAGGCATTGATTGAGACAAAAACAGAAACAAACATAAAAGAAGCCGCTTTGCTCTGGCCAGAACTCGACAGTCACCTGGAACAAATCTGTAAGGACAGATTACTGGGCCTGTCTCCAAAGAGGTCCTCTTTGTCCTGTGCTCCTAAACCAGATGGCAGCTGGGCCGGCCCGGTGGCTTAGTGGTTAAGTGCGCGCTCTCTGCTACTGGCGGCCCAGGTTCGGATCCGGGCGTGCACCGACGCACCGCTTGTCCGGCCATGCTGAGGCCGCGTCCCACATACAGCAACTAGAAGGATGTGCAGCTATGACATACAACTATCTACTGGGGCTTTGGGGAAAAAAAGGAGGAGGATTGGCAATAGATGTTACCTCAGAGCCGGTCTTCCTCAGCAAAAAGAGGAGGATTAGCATGGATGTTAGCTCAGGGCTGATCTTCCTCACAAAATAAAAATAAATAAATAAATAAATAAATAAATAAATAAATAAATAAATAAATAAATAAATAAATAAATAAATAAATAAAACTGTTTAAACCGGGTGGCAGCCAACACCCAGTTTGCTGGAGCACAGTGGGTGCTGGGACATGTGACTATGACAGAGGGACAGTCAGTCACAGAGCTGTCTCCCTGCCTCCCTGCACCCTGTTTCGAGCCCATCATACTGGTAGTGTTGCTGATGAAGGTGGCTGTGAGAGCGACCACACCGTCAGCTATCACCAGTCCTTTGTTGCATCCCTTGCTGTTTCCTGGGGAGTCCCTGGAGGGCAAAGAACCTGGTGGCCAAGGAGGAGGCATATGAATCTCCCTCAGCAGGCTTAAGGTGGAGCCCATCCAACATGCTAGGGTAGTCACAGCTCTTAAAGGAGCACTGCTTAATATTTGAGAATGGGAAGGGGGTTGTATAAAAAGAAGAGTATAGGATTTAGAATTTAGGAGAGATGGGTTCATTTTCTTACCCTGCCACTTAATAACTGTGTAACCTCAAGTAGATTAGTTAATCTCCCTTATCCTTAATGTCATAAACTCAGAGCAGTCATGCAAGAAGATAGTGTGTATAATGCATCTTAATTGGTGCCTAGCACAAGGTAAATTTGAATCTTAAATTTGAGTCCCTTTCAGGTGATGGGAATCTAAATGATGCTTCTTTTTTTGTTTCTATGTATAATATTGGCCAAATTTTCTGTAATGAGCAAGTATTTCCTTTATAATGAGAAAAAGCTTAAAGTTTACAACCCATTTCCTTGCCATGCCTCACATGTTGTCTCTCGAGCTGAGCCTCTCCTGGGTCACCCATGCTTAGCATCCTCTTGACCTTGAGTCTCTCTGAGCAGTCCTTGTCCGTGAACATCAATAGGGACTTGGAAGGGTCCATTTCTTAACTTAGTGACTGGGAACTATTTGTCACTGACATAGGTAAATTACCTCAAATATTTTCTCAATTTTTCGGTAATTATTATTTGAATTGATTTTTCATCCAGAATCATTTTCTCTTAGCAGGTTTACGACCAGGATATTAAAAAAGAGGGGAAAAAGCCTATTCTTTCTGTAGGATTGTACTTTTTTCCAATTTTATTTTCCTTGTGATTTAGTTTTTGTTTCCCTTCCAGCCAGTAATGAAATGCACTTTGCAGGAAAGGTCAGAGAGGGCTCCAGCAAGCTTTGTAGCTCTGAGGACTGTTCACAGGGCCAGGGTCAACCGAGTTCTGTGGAGTCTGCTAAGAAAATCTCTGGGGTGCCAGGCTTCTGGTAAGTACAAAGAGGGCAGCATAACCCCCGGGCTGGTAGGTCTGGGCCCTTTTCGGGAAACTCACCACATAGGCAGGGTAAGCCAAGTGAGAATTCCTACCGTGTGAAATTAGTTGCTGAGTCTTCTCTGGTATTCTCTTCAAGTCTACAAAACTTTAGATGGAGAAGGACTAGGAGAGGATTTCAGGGTTATTTTTTTCCTGGGAAACTTTCAGAGAGCAGAGACTGGTATCTGCCCTCAGACAGCACTTGCCCTCTCCACAGCCTCCCTGAGCTGGCACCCCCTGCCTTGCTGTATATATTTAGGTATGTAGGAGCTCTCCCTCCCACGTTAGACTATGAACCCACTCTTCTTGTATGGCAAGGCTGCCCACTGTCTTCATGTTTTGTAATTTTTTATTTTTTATTTTTTTTTATTTATTTTTTTTTTTTACGTTTACTGATTTATTATAAAGGCTACAACTCAAGAACAGCTAAATGGAAGAGATGCATAGGTAAGGTGTGGGGTAGGGGGCATGGAACTTCCGTACCCTCTCCAGGCACAGTGTGTTCACCAACCTGGAAGCTCTCTGAACCCTGTTGTTTAGAGGTTTTATGGAGGTTCTGTTATGTAGGCATGACTGATTAAATCATTGGCCATTGGTGATTAACTCAATCTCCAGCCCCCTCTTCCCTCCCTGGAGGTGAGGGAGTGGGGATGAAAATTCTAACCCTCTAATCATGTGGTTGGTTCCTCTGGCAGCCAGAGGAAGCTATCTGAAGCTATCTAGGATAGCCTCTAGCTATCTAGGGACCCACCAGGGGTCACCTCATTACCATAAATTTAGGTCTGATTGAAAGAGACTTATTATGAGTAACAAAAATGCTCCTATCACCCTTACCACTCAGGATATTTCAAGGGCTTTAGAAGTTCTTTTTTTTTTTTTTTTTTTTTTTTTTTTTTATTTTTTTTATTGCAGTAACATTGGTTTATAACATTGCCAAAATTTCAGGTGTACATCATTGTACTTCTATTTCTGCATGGACTACATCATGTTCACCACCAAAATTTTGTAATTTTTTAAATCTTGAAGAGTATTTGTCAAAAAATGGTGTTTATATGTGTTTACTAATTGACAATGATGCCCTAGTAGGAGTTGTAGAAATGTTAAGCAACAGCAAACATCGCAAGAAATTTCTTCCAACCTCTTTTGGAGCCAAGTGGAGCCATTATAGTGTCTCAGTCTTTACGGGAAGCACAAGAGTTGTGCATCAGTCCCTAGGCAGCTGTTGAGCACAACTCGTACCTAGCAGGGCATCGGCCACTGGCAGGCATTCAGAAGCTTCAGATGTAATCTCTCCGTAGTCAAGTTGGTGAAATATGGGTATATCCCATGAAACTTTAATGGATAATAAAGGCAACGTGTAATTTAGCACTAAGCTTAATGGTATTAAAGTCAGCTAATGCAGGGAACACAGTGGCCCAGATTAGGAAGGTTTCCTGCGGGATGCTGGACTAAACCTGGGATCCAAGGGTCAGGCAGTGTCTACCTGGATTAACTCTTCATATCCCTTTAGAGAGAACCTGCTTCCACTTCTCTTAAACCTCAGAGAATTTCCCAGGAGAAATTAATTGATTTACTGAGTAGCCCTGAGCTAATAGAATCTAGCTGTCATATTCCACCTCTTTCTCACACTCTGCCGAGTATCTTGTTGTATGTCTCCCATTTCTCAAAGCCTCAGCCCTTGGTATACTCTCCTTAGAAGTCCTGTCCCCCAACGCTCTGCTAATCCTCGGCATGCTGGGAGATTCTTTTCTCTGCTAAATAAAGCCAATCTGTGTCCAAGCCCCACAAAAATAAACAATCTTCAAAATGACATTCTGCCTAACCAACATTTATTAAGTACTTATGGTTTCTCTGTGTGTATATAACCCAGATGCAACAGTGAATAGTTTCCTGTTCTCAAAAGAGTTTATCTTCTAGACTAGGAGAAAATATAACTATATTGCAAGATAGGATGTGAGAGAAGCTATAATAAAGAAGGAAGAGATGAACCCCTGTGGGGAAAGGCTTCATGGAGGTGGAAACATTGGGCTAGTCCATAAAGAGCATATGAAATTTAAAAATATGGAAATTAGGATGAGGGCAGGAGTAGGGTTCAACATTCCATCCAGAGGGCACGTAGTGCACAGACACAGAGGTGAAAGGAGTAGGGAGGGTATAGTCCAGGTTTGGCTGAGCCTAGGGATGTGAATGGGGGTCATGGTGGTGAAGAGTAGAGTGATGAATGGAGTTTGGAACATGTGGCTGAGAGGTTGAGCCCTATCCTCGGGGCAGGGAAGATTCTGGCAGAATTTGGAGCAGGAAAGAGACATGCACTTTAGGCTGGTTGTTCTGGCATGTAATAGGCATGTGTGTGGAGTGGGAGGGGGTAGGGTTGTGCATTGAGGGTGAGAGGTGGCTGGCACAAGAAGGACAGGTCAGGGTTCCTTCTGGCAGTAATCTGGTCAGGTGATAATGAAGGCTGAAAATAGGGCAGTGGCAGTGGGTGTGGAAGGGAGGGGACAAGTGACAGAGAAGGCAGAGGAACCTTGTGCTTGTCTTTGCTCCTCCCCGGGTAAGATAACACTGTCATCTAGCAGTCATTTTAGGATTGCAGGAATCAAATGCTTTTGCCTACAAAGAGAATGGTGCTCTTGTGATGTGACAAGGAGGGCAAGAGTCTGCTTTGCTGGGAAGTTGTCCAATTGATTCAAAGGCCTTAGGGAGCACCTCTGGGACAATGGGTTTCTTGGCTTCCTGTGAGCTGCTCCGTTCACGTCTTCTGGATGATGCCACCCCCTCGCCCCAGTGTGTGGCCAGAGGCCCATCCCATCACCTGCAGACAGCCCTGCAGATGCAAGGAAAGGGTAGTCTTCCATTTTTATCTTAGAGCACTTTACAGCCCCTACTGACAGATCCTATTCAAGCTAAAATGAGTGGCTGGGGGCAACTCATACATAATTTCCCTCTAGTTAGTGACTTCCTACACCATGGGGTCTGCATGATTTCTGTTCATTTAATTAAAGGTTATATTGGCAAATTGTTATTCTCGGGAGTGTGGGTGTGCGGGGAGCACTTTTGGAATACATTACAGGGTAATTCCCTTTGCCCTTTATTGCCTCTGCAGGCCATGTGAAATTGAATCGCAAATAACACATTTGAGAAACAGGCAGAGAGACTGAGGCCTCTGCTTCCTTTGGCTTTAATAAGACAGCAAGCGTGTGTATGTAAACGACCCTCGGGTTATGCAGGGGAAGTGGAGGAGGCAGAGCTGAATAACTAATGGGAGTGATTTCTCCACCCCAGACAGTGAGTTCAGCAGCCTTCACTCCCACTGGGAGTGTCTGAATCCAGTAGCTGGCTCTGCCTTTGAAACATCCAGAGCACCCATTACTGTTAATAGGAGCCTCTTCTGAGCACCAGCTAGAGATGCCCCACTTATGCACTAACTGGAGGAAAGTCAGTTGATGCAACTTTCCTTTTCTAATCTCCCCCTCCAGAGGCGGCTGCAACTCTCAAAGTGCTTGTACACGAGAAAAATACCAACAGGTAGACGCTGTTATGGCAAAGTTGCCTCCTCTCAGAGCAGATGACAAAAGTCTCTAAAGTTCAGAGGATGCAAAGTCTTTAAGTATTGGAAAGTGATGGGCGAGGTGGGGGCTGAAGGAAGACAGTGAGCACATGAGGTGCTTTGGCTTTTTAGAACACTTACCTTATGTGTGGGCAAGGGCTGTAATCATGAGAGGATATGGCTGCCTCCAGTCTAGGATGCATTCATTCCTGAGGCTGAGGGACTGGGTGTTAATACCTTTGTGCCCCATAACATCCTCACAGTCGGTGAGCATTTCTACAGGGGAGATGTGAGGGGCTGCCATCTTGTTAGCAGTGGGGTTGGAGAGTGCTGTGGAGGGAGGAGATGAAGGTAGGCAGGTGTTAATATTAAGTTGTGTAGTTAGGGTGGCCTCCTTGAGAAGGTGACATTGAAACCAAGTCTTGAGGAGGCAAGGAAGTTAGAGGTGAAGATGTCTGGGGAAGACTGTTCCAGGTAGAGCATACCACTGGAAGTACTGTCAGGAGAGAGCCTGGCTGATGGAGGAATAGACAGTGTGACTGGAGCAGAGAGGGCATGGAGGAAAGGTCAGAGACATGGGGTTGGGGACAGATTACAAAGTGCTCTGTTGGCCGCTATAAAGACTTTAGCTTCTACTCTGAGTAAGGTTGGGAGCCGTTGTGGTTGTTGAGCAGTGAAGTGATTTGAGGCAGATATGAAAATAGACAATCCAGTAAAATGAGGCAAATGTTTGGATCCAGCTATGTGAAGGAAGCACAGAGAAGGGACACCTCTTCCAGCCCAAGAAAAGGAGACAGAGAGGACAAGGGAAGGCTTCCTGGAGGAGGTGTCAGCATTTGGCCTAGGTCTTAAATGATGAGCTGACCCACAACCTCCTAACCCTCCACCTCACTTTCTTTGTGTACGTGTCACCAAGGCAACAGGGGATTGATTTTCTTCTCTGGATTCTTGGGCTACTACGGTAGGCCTGCTTGCCTGTGATTTATCTGGGGTCTGTGTCCATTCTCTCTGTGCAGGACTCAATCCGTGCCTGATCCTTAAGGCATTAAACTCTGGCTTGGAATACAATTCCTCCCCACTGCCTCCTGGCAAAGCAGTGCTCATGTAGATGTCTTACCTAGCCTCATTTCCTTTCATGCTAATGCTTTCTTGAGAGCTGCAATCTCAGGACAGTGAGGGTTTCAGGGAGAAAGGAAATAAGGAAGGGAAGGAGGCAAAGTAGAAACAAGGATGTCTACTACCAAGATGGCCACAGCATCACAAGAAAATATAACTACTTTCTTGGTCACATGCGACGTCTCTGGATGGGCTATACAGAACCACTATGCCTTGGATTATTCCATCAGGGTGGAAGACAAAGAGAGAAAAATTTACTTTTTGGCACCTTTCTGTCTCCTATTATTCATTGGTAAAGCTTAACCCACGAGGATTTCTTTTTTTGCAAACTGATCTACTGGCATGAGGAGCCCCAAGTGACCTGGTAGTACTTATAGCTTCAAACTCAGTGGAACCCTTCCTGTGCCCTCTGGTGGGTGTGACCTCCCTTGGAGCTTAGTAGAGCCCAAGCACGTAGAGATAGAAAACACAAAGTCCACAAATGGGTCAGGGGAGTGTTGGTGAGGGGGCTTCTGCTACTTCCATCACTTGGTTCCTGGATCAGTTGATTCTAGCTGTTGAGAACGTAATGTCATATGTGGCATTGTTTCAATACCTGTACCACCTCTTGAAAGGTAGCATCAAGCCCTGCACAGTTGTTTTCAAAGAGTTGGTGCCTTCACTGAGCTGTCAACAGGCTACTATGCCATTCTGTCAGGCAGTCTGCCTCTGGAGATGGTAAAGACTAGTTAACCCCTGGTCATTGTTGTACTTCCTTGGCTGTCAATGGGTCCTTTGAGACAGTGTTATTTGGATAACCATCAATAGACCAGGCATTTTATAAGCCCTTGCTTGGGATTTCTGACAGAAGCATTGCAAGCAGCATGGGCAAACCCCTATCTGCAGTATGTATCTCTTTCAGCGGGGATGAACTCATGCTCCTTTGGACGTGAAAGGGGCTCAATGAAATCATCTGGCCACCAGGCTGGTCTTCCCAAGGAATCGTGCCGTACTGAGAACTCAGCGTCCATCTGTGCTGCTGACAAATTGGCATTCAGCAGTGGCAGAAGCCTTGGTGAGAAGGAGCCCATGATCTTGGGCCCATGCATAGCCTCCATCTCTGAACAAGCACTAGGGGACTGAGGGGAGAAGCTAACTCATGTCCACTAACATCTTGTCTAACTTGGTTATTGGAAGCTTTTTCTGGAAAGGATTCTTTCTCATGGGCATAAATGTGAGATACAAAGATTTTCAAGCTTTTTGAGCACTTCTATTGGTCCATCCAGACCTCCATTTTTTATTTCCAGGTTTATTCCTCTCAGCTCCTGATCTATCAGCCAAGCTATTTACCACTTCCAGACGTTTATGTCTGTATTCAGGCCACTTTTCCCTTCATACGAAGTGGATGGCTGTATGCATGCTTGCCTCCTTGCATGGGTTGTAATACAGCAGCAATCCATTTCAAATGCCAGCATTTGCTGAAACTCACCTGTGAACCAGGCCGAGTCCATCCTCCTCCATTAGTTGGTCATAGAGAATCCCCCATGAGGCCATGGGTATGGATTGGAAAAAAGTGTTGGTACCACAGAAGTAAGTGACATGGTAGTCACCTGACCACAGAATTTACCTTTTCATGCAATTTATTTATGCTTGCTAGATCTGCTTGAGTCTGGTACCAAATGTACCACATTAACCATATAGTGGATTGCTACTACACCAGCTTGGCCTTATAACTCTGTGTATGTAGTAATGCTTAGCTCAGGATGGACAGCTCAGGTCACATAGTCACTACGTGGTTTAAGTTGAGATATTAGTTTCAGCTGGGACCCAGTAGCACGTGAGATGTTTTTCAAACAAAGTAGTTCTTTGCTGCAGAGGACATGGTCTTGCTTAAGAACCCTACAGATGTGCACTGCAAATCTGATATTGGACTTGGCCCAGCATCCTTATCCACGAGGAATCCCTCCGGCACCATCCAATTGGCTGTAACATACTGTTCAAGTGGTGGGGCAGCTTGTGCCATAGTCTGCAACTGCTGCAGAGTCTTCTTGTCCTCTGACAGCCTTCTGAGTCACCAGATAAATAAATTTGAGGAGTTTTTCCAAGTGTGCTAAATGCTGCCTTAAAATCCAGAGAATTCCAACAGGTACTGTGCTGCTTTCATAGTAGTAGGTGTACAAGGTGCACTAATTTCTCCTTTACCCTAGAAGGAGGTCCAGGAATACCCCAAACCCCTGGAAGCACTAGAAATGGCAGGCCCCAGGTATTTGTAGGGTTTATCTCCCATCTTGCAGTACGTGTACATCCTTTTATTAAAGTATCTAAAGTACTTGCCACATCCTGCTCTCCAGTGCAATTAGTATGATATCATAAAAATAATGGACTAATGTGTCAAAACATTCTGCAGAATGTCAAGTTCCCTGAGGACTAGATTGTGATGAGAGAATTAATAGAGACCTAATGCTATTATGGTGAAGGTGTACTATAGTCAAAATTACTTTTGATTCAATCTCTAATGGGTATGGAAAGAAAAAAGGCATTCAACAACTCAGTAGCAACATACCAAGTACCAGAGTGATCTACTTTAGTAAAGATATTATTATATCTAGCCCATCAGTTGCTGTTGAGGCTACTGCCTGGTTAATTTCACAGTAGCCTATGGTCATCTACTGTGATCCATCTGGTTTCTGCAGAGGCCAGTCAGGTGAATTGGGAGATGTGATGAGGCCCACCATCCCTGCCTCTCTGAAGTCTTTGGTTATGGCATTAATGTCTTCAGTTCCTTTAGGAATGCAGTATGGCTTCCAATTTATTATCTTGGCAGAAAAGGGGGAAGTTGCAGAGGACTGCATTTGGCCCTTATTAACATAGTGGTTCTCACACCACAAGTCAGGGAGCAAACATGAGGGCAAGTTACTGAGTGCGTCTGTCCCCATTACACATGTGGTGACTGGGAGATAACCACAGTGTGGTCAGTGGGCTCATCAGGCCCACTGTGACTTAGGCTAAAACTGTGCTCAACACATGGCTTCAGGAAGCCCGCACTCTGACCAGAGGAGCACAATGGCATTTTTCAGGTCCTTTGGTATTAGTGTCTGCTCAGACCCTATGCTTAACAGTACTTGAAATTTCTAGATTTTCCCCTTTCTCAAAAGCTAACTTACCCTGACAAATGGTCACAAGTCTATTTGGGGGAAGAATCAGAGGAATATTTTCTGCATATATTTGCACTGGTGTTGCAGAATTCTTCCTCAAGGAGACCTAGCCTCCTCTTCAATCTGCTCCCACTACCCCTCATGGCCTCCAGACCAATAACCAGTAACAGAACGTATCACGGCTTGAGCCCAGATATACGGCCCTATTCTGGGAAGTAATAGACTATACCTCAAAGGAATTGTAGGGCTTGGCTAATATGTACTTTGTATATAGTGCTTTGGGTGTGTGAACTGACTTAAATCTGGAAAATAGATGAGAGGACTGTGATTTTCCATTGTGGTTGACATCAACCTTCTGCTCACCAGCTCTTGTGTGTACCACTGTGTGTGAGTGTCTATTTTATTTTTTTAGTTTTATTTATTTATTTATTTATTTTTTGGCAAGGAAGATTAGCCCTGAGCTAACATCTGTTGCCAATCTTCCCCTTTTTGCTTGAGGAAGACAGTCCCTGAGCTAACATCTGTGCCATTCTTCCTCCATTTTGTATGTGGGATGCTGCCACAGCATGGCTTGACAAGTGATGTGTAGGTCCATGCCTGAGATCTGAACCTGTGAACCCTGGGCTGCCGAAGCAGAGCATGTGAACTTAACCACTATGCCACTGGGCTGGCCCAAATGTTTATTTTTGATTATACAAATCAAGCAACACCTTAGTCAGCTGCCCATCTATCTGCCCCTTGGAACACCATGATCTATTACCCATCACCATAGATTGCTGTCAGTCAAGGCATCCCAAATGCTACACCAGCCTTGCTGCACATTATGATAATTGCATCCCACTTGCCTCTCATGGTCAAGTGCTGCTTTCTGGCCTTTGCCATTCTGAAACCCCCTTTATATTAGATACCTTGGTTCCATGGCAGCATATTCATGCCAACTCCTGCCTACAGAGGGCGGCCACCATAAAACATCTCAACGATTCCTGTGCCCCCATCATTAGTACATTTCTTATTGCCTTATTGAAGGAAGTGTCCTTTGAGCTCTCCCAGAGAATTTAATCATGTGCTGGAGTCTCAGGATTTACACAGTAAATCCTGTAAATCCTGTAACAGTTCCACCTCTCTGAGCCTTCTGACTCCTTCTTCAGAGCTGAGCCAAGGAAGTTCCAAATTCATCCCATTTGCTGGAGGCCATCATGATGCCGATGTTTCTAGGACTCATCCCAGCATTGTGTTATGACTGGCTCTAGGTGTCCTTATCAGCTCATTGAATTCCAAGTCTCAGATGAGTCTCATGTCAATCACCATCCCTTATCTGTCCACAGCCCTGCGGTCTGTCATCCATAAGGTTCACTTCTGCACATGTGCGAAGTCCTACAATTCTTTGGTGTATAGTCTATTACTTCCTAGAATAGGGTTGTGTGTCTGGGCTCAGGCTGTGGTAAGTCCTGGCACTGGTAATTGGTCTAGAGGCCATGAGGGGTAGTGGGGGCAGATCCTGAGGAAAATCAATGCCATTTTGCCATGCACCTCTTTAAGGTAAGATCAGTACATGGTCTCTAGGCAAGTTTGTAGGGAGAGGAGGGAGGGAACTATTTTCCTCTGGCAAAGGGGAGAGGCTTCTTCTGTTGGCCCAGAGGGTCCAAGATTCTCAGGCTTAAACACACAAATGTCCCCATCCCAGGTTTCATAGTCCCACTCTTACCTGTTAGGGCTCTGATTTTGACATAGGAGACATGTTGAGGCTGCACATTTAATCTCCTTTGCAAATCTGCCACGTGTAAAAATCATATCCTGGGCCTGATTTTCAGCACAGTCTGCCTTGCAGTTGCAGGAGATGAGAGTCTCTTTTAAAATAACATAGAGTCTTAACACTTTTAGAACATGCCTTAAGCTGGCAATTAACTGCCCTGATTTCATTTTCTTTTTGTGAGGTTTTAAATGTCTTACAAATAACCATTTCACACTATCATCTTTATAGTTATCATCCCCATCGATCAAATGATGCAGCCATTTGACCTTCCAATGTCTTGTGCTTTACCTGCACCTCATCTCAATCAACTACAGATGAGAGCTTTCCTAATTTGATGTCACTGTATGCCAGAGATTATAACCATCCCAGTTGTGACCAGCAATGGAGTCTTTCTTTTTTCAGACAAGTGGGTGTCAAAAATGGTGACGAGTAAGATTATACTCTAGTTGTAAGCCAACAACTTAGCCTGCCGCAGTTTCCTGGATGCTGGCAGAAGACAGTCTTTTTTCTTTGACTCAGTAGGGCTATGTAGTCTGTAAGAGATTCATGGAGAATTATCTCCCAACAGTAGCATTTTGACTCCAAAATCTTAGACTGAAGACTTAGACTTAGATCCCTGGGAAACAAAGCCTGAGGCAAAGTTTATGCCTTAATGTTTTATTCAGGAATATAATGCCAGGACACTGAGAATGTGGGAGAAAAGGAAGTGAGGTGGGGATGGAGGGAAATATACGATGCTTTACCAAGCTGGCCGCAATATCACAAACAAATGTAAAGTTGTCACTTTTTCAGTTGTGTGGGACAGGCTGTTATGCCCTAGAACAGTCAATTGTGGGGAGGAAGGGAGAGGTTGAGTCTGCCAATTCCTTTCCACAGAGGCATTCACTATCCTACCCTCCCAGTTGTCGCTGCCAGCCTCTCGGGCAGCCTCTGAAGAAGCGAGATTCAACACCCTACATATGGTTCTGGGTGTGGTAGGAGGAACCACAGCCTTTTGTGGTCCCTTCTGCTCCTGTTCTGATCCTCAAGACGTACCACTTCAATTTCCCACGGACTCAGTAGGAATAATAATACCTGCATTGCATGTTTTGAAAGGTTGTTGTAAGACAGAAAAAATTGGAAAGAATATAAGTGCTGTAGAAAAGCTAGTTATTATTTATTCAACAATTTCTTAAACTTGAATCAGAAAAGCAAGAGGGAGGACTTGAACAGGACTTTGAAGCGCAGGTAGAAGGTGCATAGATGAGGGCACAGGGAACGGCTTCTCAGGTAGAGCATTTGGCAGGTGCCAAGGGCAGAGATAGGAGATGGTATAAAACAGGGCAAACTATGGCCTGAGGGCCAAATCTGGCTCTCCACTCCTTTTGTAATAAAGTTTTATTGGAACATAGCCAGAGCCATTCATTTATGTATTGTCTTTGGCTGTTTTTGTACTACCGGGGCGGAATTGAGTAGTTGCAACAGAGACCATATGGTCTGTAAAGCCTAAAATATTTACTATCTGGCCCTTTACAAACACCCGATGCAAAAGAATATACCAAGTATAATACAATGTAGGTAATTAATACATGTGAATTGCCTTTCTCCTTTCATCTTCCTTCTTTGTCTCACAAAGAATTGATGGCATTATGGCTACTTAATAAATACTGATTAGAGGTCTCACTCTTTAGAAAGGTATTTGATACCATGAATTACCAAATAGAGAGTTAATCCTAACAAGTTTACAAATTTAAAATGAAGACCATAACCTACAAAGAATGGAAGGCAGTTTATTCTATCCCCTTTGCACTAACCATATTAATAACTGAGAAACTCTCTCAAACATAATTGGGTATAGGACAAACTATTTGAAATCTGACTGTTCTAGAAAATCTGGATTAATTTGGACTCAGCTTTATAATGACTCTTAAAGAAGTCACAAACTGTGGAACACAAAGGCTTGTTTCTACAGGGACCAAGTGTAAGCCTGAAACATTTCCTAGATTCTTTGAGAAAAGGAATCATATCTTATGTGATTTGGAATCCTCAATCCCTGGCAAAATGCCTGGCAAATAGAAGGAATTTAATAAAGTCTTGCTGAATAAATGAAGTATCTGGAATAATGCCTGGCACACGGTAGGTTCTTGGTAAATATTTGTTGAATTATCTGGCAAAATTATTCATTCATTTAAATGAATGAGAATTTTCAGGCCACGGAACACAGACCATTGCTAGGCCCAGACTGAAACTCTCTGTGTGGTGCACACAAATAATTTAAAATCTACATTTCATTTATTTGTCAGATTGTTGTACAACTATTGGTTGGCTCCAAATACTGGATGAGCTATCCAATCAATGCTCTCTAACGAGAACATCTACGTGGCAAAGATGCAGAGCTCAGTTGGGAGGGACCTCATGGCTATGCTGCTTTAAGGCCAATTAACTGGTGCCTGACATCTTCCAGTAAATCTAAATGAAATGTGGTCTTGTGAATTCTAACTTCAAGTGAGTTTAATTGAACTTGAGAGGAAGCTACAATTTAGTGAGTAAAATGAAAATGAAGTAATTGAATATTTTCCAGAATTGTATTTGAAATGTACTCCATCAGAAGTTGTTTCAGAGCCCAAGTGACCAGCTGCGTGTGGTTAATATTTGGAAAGGAAGAAGGAGTATTTAAATGTCAGCTTATAGCCACTAGGAGGGTAAATGCAACAGCTGGCTGTTCAATTACTAGACTTGGGGTCTACTTGATATTCAAAAAACTTTTTTTTAAGTTGGAAGTTATATAATGTGATCAAGAGAATTAGGATGAGTCTGGATGACTGAAAAACAAAAACTAAAACCTTTCCCTGCTCCCCAACACAAAAAAAGAGAGCAGCACTGTTGACTTGAAATTGTAGACACTTTGATGGGGTTAATCAACTGATCACACATTAAAATGTTGAGTCCTTTATTCAACAACTATTTATTGAAGGCCTACAGTCTTTCAGGCACTGTGGGAGATAGATGATTGAACAGGACTCAGTCTACGGCCGTAAGGAACTCTCTGATCAGTAAGTAAGATGACAGCAGAGAATAAATCAGTATGGAAAAGGTAAATATGATACATATCATAAGAGCAAGCACTGAGTGCTGAGGAATGTAGAGTTCTGACTGTGAAAACAAAGGACTCCTCTTAGGGGAGATGGTGTTTGAGCTATAAATATTTTCAGGCAGAAAAGAAAGCATGAGAACTGTTTGGAAGATGATGAGGCATTTAATGGGGCTGAAGTGGAAGATTTGTGGAATGAGGTAGTATTAAACGAGACGGACGTGGTGCAATTATGGAAGGCCTTGAAATGGATTTGTACTTTATTCATTAGAAAGCCTCTAAAAGGGAAGAGGTTTGACCAGAGATAGGGAATAATAATATAGATGTAATGCTCAACATCTCTTATCATCAGAGAAATGCAACTCAAAACCATAGTGAGATACTACCTCACACCCATTAGGATGGCTGCTATCAAAAAAAACAGAAAATAGCAAGTGTTGACAAGGATGTGGAGAAATTGGAACAGTTGTGCACTGTTGGTGTGGATGTAAAATAGTGCAACCACTAAGGAAAACAGTATGGAGATTCCTCAAAAAATAAAAATAGGACTACCACATGATCCAGCAATCTCACTTCTGGGTATCTAGCCAAAAGAATTGAAAGCAAGGTCAAGGTAGAATTAGCAAGATTTGGCACCTACTGGATACTGGATTGAGGGAGCAGGAGTCAGAGATGTCTTTAAGGTTCCCAACCTGTGCTAATGAGAAAATGATGGAGCCTTTCCCAGAAATAGTGACTTATGTGGGGAGATAAGGAATTTGATTTCAGATTAATTCTGACTATAGCTTGTGGCCGATCGTGTTGGAGCTGGTCTGATGACACTGTTTTAGGAGCTGTTGGAAGCTCTTTTTTGTTTGTTTGTTTTACATTTTCTCTCATTTTTCCATGTGTTTGACCTTCAGCTACTTAGTTGGCCTTGCTCAGTGGTTTATTCCTAACTCTTCAAATTAAGGGTGGGTTGCTCATTGTAGAATGTGGGTCTTGGATGAATTCTTGCACCAAATCCCTCAATGTGAGATTGAATGTTCTGCAGGAGTTGTGAAAATTAGGGAGCTTTGAGCTTCTTTTACTGCGAAATCCTCTTTTTCTCTCTTAAAAAAGTTTTTTTCCAGTCTCTTTCCTTAGAAACTTGATTTTCAAGTTGGTCAAATGGACAAAATGCCCTTACCTTTTTTCTATGGCATCTCATTCATCTAAGCTGGAAGCAGCCTCAGAGGTGTGAGCTTATTTCACAAGGACCAGAGGTTTACAAATGTATTCATGTCAGTGCTTTATAAGGTCACCACCTCTAGATTCCCGGAGTGGTGGCAATAGCAGATTTGTAATTCCAAATCTGTGTTTTCACAGTCAAGAGAATTCTGTCGAGGATGGAGAAGGAGAGCAATGAAATTGCCTGATTTCACCCTGGCGTGGATTGGTCTACAAAGATAATCACCTATTTGAGTACCGCAAAGTGTCTTTTTAATGCTTGTGGTACCAGGAGGTAAAAGAAACATTTGGAGTTACTTTCCAAGGCCAGAATCTGGGACCATAATGGGATGCAATTTTATGGGCTTTATTGTGTCATCTGTGTCAGAAAGAATTTTTATTACTGATATTTGTGAGCAAATGGTTTTGAGTGCTGATGTGAGGTTGAGCTTTGTTTAACACATTGCATAAATGTTTCATCCCTGAAAGGCTCAGACTCTTAGAAAATTCACTGTAGGCTCTGGAGAACAGGCTATGTTCTGAGACAAGAGTTTTAAAAACAATATTTGACTAAGAAATTGTAAATAACATTTTTTTTTGGAAATTCCAAATGTAATACATATTTTTTTTTTTTTTTGTGAGGAAGATCAGCCCTGAGCTAACATCCATGCCAATCCTTCTCTTTTTTTCGCTGAGGAAGACTGGCCCTGAGCTAACATCTATTGCCAATGCTCCTCCTTTTTTTTTTTTTTTTTTTTCCCCTTTTTCTCCCCAAAGCCCCAGTAGATAGTCGTATGTCATAGCTGCACATCCTTCCTAGTTGCTGCATGTGGGACACTGCTTCAGCATGGCGGGACAAGTGGAGCGTCAGTGCGCACCTGGGATCTGAACCCGGGCTGCCAGTAGCAGAACGTGCGCACTTAACTGCCAAGCCATGGGACCAGCCCCGCAAATGTAATACATGTTAATTATAGAAATTTTAGAAAATATAGATGAATAAAAATGGCCCAAATTCCCACCACTCAGGAATAACTCCTGTTAGCATTGTTGAGGTGTGTCTGTACAAGTGTGTGTGTATTTTTAGTGTGACCATACTATGCATATTGGTTTGCAATCTGATTTTTTCTATTAATATATCAGGTATATCTTTCCATATGCCTGAATTTTCTCTTTTAATATCTTTTTAAAAAGTTACCTAGTTTTTATTTTACACATCCTCCCTGCTGGACATTTAGATTGCTTCCATTTTGCACTACTGGTTTACACCTATTATCCCCAGGCTTACTGGTTAATAGCATTTCCTTTTTATCTCTAAAGTGTCCCGCTTTGGGCAATAAAAAATATGGCTGCCCTGACCATTAAGAAAAACTGTGAAAACAGTCTTATAACTTAATTTTTGTGCATATCCATTAATAGCTCCTTAGCATAACCCCCTTAAAAATAGAATGTCTATGTCAATGGCATATACTTTCAAAGGCATTTGATACATATCAACAAATCGCCCTTCAGAAATGTTATAAGGAGCCTCCAACTTTGGCCAGTACTAATCTGCCCACTAAATATATATCATGTTTCTAAATACGTACTTTCTGTTGACTTTGTTCAAAGTCATTTTGATCTTTAGCAAGTAGGAAAATAAGCCTGGATATTGTAGAGTATGAGGCGTTAGTGGGGGGAGAAGTGTAGCAAACGTTGGAGGTCCATGAAGAGTAGAAAGAGTGTAATCCTACAGCTCTTTGGTGGTAAACTGTAGCACCTTTGTCAGTCATCGTTATCATAATAATGGCAGCTCCATTTACTGAGGGCTGAACACTTTCAATAAAGTATTTACTTCTCAAAGCAATTCTGCAAATAGATATTATTTTGTTGAAGACAGGATTGAGGCTCAGGAGATGTTGAATAAGTACATTGAGCTAGTGAGCTCCAGAACTGGAATTTGAACCCACGAATGTCCACCTCCAACACCCAATTTCGTTCCCTTCGGCAGTACTTCTTCTCTTGGTTCTCCAATCTCTCCTATATTCTGGATTTCCTTATTTTTTGCCATCAAACATTATAGATGGAGAAGGAGAAAGGTTGAGAAAGGGAGCCCATGGTCCCCAACTCCTTGTACGAGAAGGTTGCTGTCCAAGGGTCTCTCTAGGCAGCCTCAGGAAACCCACTTCACTTAAAGGGCTACCCGAATTTCCCTATAGATTGTTAGCATAGAATACTTTTCTCGATAATTCTTTAATAGTCTGTTAGAGAGGCAAGATGAGGGGGAGGGAAAGTGCCAAGGTCATTGTTTGGCTCTCTTCATTGAATAGTTTAGTTTTACACCTGCAAGAGGACAAATTGAGATTCTCTGCTCCTTTGAGAATCAAAATATTAAAAAATAATGGTAGAGCAGACAGATGTCATTGAAATAAAAAACAATTCAGATATGCCCTTGACAATCACAAGCAAGCATTTATTAGACTCACACTTAACAACAGGTTGAAGATTTTGAAGCAAAGCATCAATTAGGTGGTAGAAATGGATTTATGTGAGGAGTAATATAACATTGACTTATTTCATTGCATTTTGATGGCATATCTCTCATGGAAAATTGTCCTCCATTTACAGTCATTATCAAGTTAAATATTGTGTTAAAAAGGAGCTACTGAGTTATGATGTACAGAAAATGGTTGAAATGGGACCCTGAAATGGGGCAAAGTTGAAGGAAAACACTAAAATGAAATTCAGGTTATCTTTGGATGCAGTTCCTATCCAACAGCCTTCACTCCACTGCTCAACCTTGGATAAGAATATGATACTCACGGCAATGTCCCAGCCACAGCTTGCACTCCCAGGCCTTCCCCATGACCTTGTCAGGAGGTGCTTCCCTGAAGATTAAAGCTGTAATTACAGAATCTGGGCCACGGGAGACTGCCTTATTGAAACCCGTTAAATGTTGACGCACACAGCAAAACATCTCTCTAGACTGGACAGTGACTTGCGGATCTTCTCTCAGTGTTGCTGATTTTTCCTAAATAATAGATTTGCATTGACCTCTGCCAGTGTCCCAAGTGTAAGGGTCAGTGCTCCGCTTCTCCTCCTGCTTGTCTGCCTCTATTTGCTCTCAACTGATCAGCATCTACTGGCTGTTAACTGATTAGGTCAAAATTTTGGTCAGACCATAATTTTGACCTATTTCCTTTTCTCCCTTTCAGCCTTATGGACTCGAAGAATTTTTATTCACTCATCTTGTCCCAGTATTACAGGTTTTTACATTCAATGTGTCTCTGTTTGCTGCCCCTAAACTCCTCATTAACAAGATGTCTCTGGCATGACTTTCCCTCCGAGATCCAGAATCACCGTCAGTCCTTTTTTTCAGAAGTCGCTCGGTTTTCTTGGGGGAGAGAGATACTGGAGCCCAGGTCTGGGTTTGCACAGGTACATGGTGGCTATTGGGGACAGGCAGGCAGCACCAGTGACAGCAGGGCTCAGTTCCAGAATGGGGTAGGATCTTTCACGCATGGTGGTCATTCATTTGTACATTTGTGATATAATAATTTTTTTTGTAAGTTACTTATCTATATCCAAACCAAGAGCATCTAAATTTTTATTCTTCTACCTTTATTTGAGCACCAGGTTTCTCCTGTTATTCATGTACAACAGCCTTATAGCAGATTTGACAAGCTATCGTATATATTATAAACTTAATCTATGTATTTTGGTTGTCTATTGCTATGTAACAGACCACCCTAAAACTTAGGGCTTTATAACATCCATGATCTGTTGCTTCTTGTGATTCTACGGCTTGGGCAGGGCTTGGCTGGTGATATTTCTGCCCCATGGTGGTGCCACTTAGCTGCGGTTGCTATCTGGGCTAGGCTGGAGGCCCAAGAAGGTTTCACTCACATCTCTGGTGCCTCAGGGCTCCTCCATATGTCTTCTCCACGTGGCAAGCTTGGCCTTCCTCACAACATGGTGGTCTCAGTATAGTTGGGTCTCTTAGAGGATGGCCAGCTTCCAAGAGCGCAAAAGTGGAAGTTGGCATCCCTTCTTAAGGTGCAGGCCTGGAACTAGCACAGCATTACTTCTCCCACATTCTAGTGATCAAATCAAGTAAAATTTGGCCAGATCCAAGGCGAGGGAAAGAGCTCTAGGTCTGGATGGGAGAGGAATTGTGGAGGCCATCTTTGGAGAGCACTACACCATGTATTGATTTACACTCCTGCTCAAAATCTTTAGAAACACCAATATTTTGATACTAAACTGTTAACACCTTTTGGGTGCCCGTTGTACCTATATTTTCAAGGCTCTTGATTTTATTACTCTAGATTCCTTATTAGTAGTAGATTACAAATCAATTGGAGCCAAAATAGTTTATAACAATGTCAGTTTCTCCTCTAGGGCTTCATCTTGCTTTAACAGAATTGAACCTCGTCCATATGTCCTGTGAAAAGAAAGACTTACAGTGTAAGTGCTTAGTGACTATTTAAACTAATCTACAGAGCTATCTTACGCAAAACATTTAGTTCTGCAAGAACATCGCTACATGGTACACGGCAGTATAGTGGAGCAATTGAAAGCACTGAATGCATAATGCAGGCCCTGGATCCTGCCTGGGTTAATGACCCATCTTCAGTCCCTTAGGCAACTCTAACGCTAAAAGTGTACTTTTTAGTGCAGTTTCACCTTCACTCGCGATCACTGGTGTGTTGCACCAGCTACAGGCATGTGGCCAGCTCCAGAGGCCAATGTTCCAGTGAATGAGCCTGTGGCCAACTGCAGGATGTTAACATATCCCTGGGGCTGCGTGGTAAAGAGAATTCCGTGTCTGTCTTATCCAGCTGTTTAGCAGACGAGAAACACTGACGACGACTTTCCTGCTTAATAAAAGAAGTAAAAAATGCTGGCTAAAGCATTTACGAATATTTCAAAAGGCTTTGATGAGCTGGCAAAAGTAAAGAAGCTTTGAGGCCACAGACTAAATGAAAGTGGGTATCAGAGAGGTGTTGTGACCCTTCGTGGGCATTTGCCAGATTAGGTGAACTTGACCGTTGGTTGGCATAGCTGTGGGAAACAGACAAAGAAGCCCCAGATGGGAAGTCTAATTGGTCTGTCCAAAATGGGAAGTCTAATTGGAGACACTATCCCAACCTACATTAAGTTAGGACCCCAAACAGCTGTACCCTCAGAGTAAGGATGAAGTAGAAATATGCCCCGGGGGAAGGCAAGGAACGTTGGTGGTCTCAATTCTTGATTCTGACAGGATCGAAAATATTCTCATACAAGAGTTCATACACCTGAATGCCCTCACATAGGCGTGTATCCTGAACTCACACTGTATGGGTGGTTTGAAAAACATCAGGTGGAAAATTGAGTTTTAAGTTGAAGTTCAGGTTGGTTGTGCCTCAGCCACATGGCAGAAGGAAACAGATCTTTGGAGGAACTCACTTGTAGCCCAGGCCTCAAGAAGTTCTCACAGATAATGTTCTGGGAAAAAATGAACTTATACTTTGAAAAGAATTACAAAATCACATATGGAGACAAAGTGCTAAGAGTGAGAGCCTGAAAAACAACAGACAGCTGAAGCCTATCCACAGTGATTGCAGACAGTGGCATGATAAGATTATAAAATAATAAGTTTAAAGTAATTATAAACAGATTATAAAACAATAAGTTTAAAGTAATAAACAAAGTGACTCAGAAAATAAGAAAGCAACGTGAGGTTTTAAATGATCAGGCTGATTTGACAAAGAACCAAATAAAAATTTTCAAGGTGAAAATTATAATAGTCAAAGTTTAACTATTATATTTAACAGATTTAACAGCCAATTAGACATAGCTGAAAAGAAGATTAGTCAACTGGAATAAATTTAAAGAAATTATTCATAATGCAGTCCAGAGATGCACAGAGATGAAAAAATGAGAAGTTAGGAGCCATGTAGGATAGAGCGAGAATTTCAGGAAGAGAAAAGAGAATATTGGGAAAGAGGCAATATTGAAAGACAGATTGGCTGTGACTTTTCCAAAACTGATAAAATTAATCAGATTTAGGAAACCCATTAAATCTCAAGAAGGTCAAATAAAAAAATTCACATCTAGACACATCCCAGTGAAAATGTAATACCAAAGACAAATATAATAAAAATAGCTAGAGAAAAAAAGTATGTAACCTTCTAAAAATCAGCCTGTTTTTAGATTCTATTTGCTTTCCTTATTGGCCAGCAGGGAAACTGAATGGTCAGTAGATAAATTACTCCTTTCTTCTGGACTTTCTTGATTGTGTGGTTATATTCTTAATTTTCCAGGAGGACTTTCTGGTGACCATTTTAGAGAGCTCCATGGACTTCACTTTGACTTGGTCGTCCTGGGTGAGGGAAACAATTTGGTGTGTGTGTGGGAATGGGGGTGGACAGGAAGGATTGAGTGGAACACATTTATTTCATCAATAATCATTAAATAAGAGTATTATTACTAGGTGGATCAAACCTTTGTTCTAATTCTTTTCATATCATTTTCTTGTATATGGGTACTACAGTGCAAGAAATTGTGCCATGTTAGAAGTGCTATATGTTTTGTCCATTTTTAATACAAATATAAACCTAATCTATAACTGGAAGCTGAAAAGCTACTACTTCAAAGAGTAGAAGAGACTCAGACCCAAATTCCCTTTGGACACAGGCCAGGAGCTCGGAGGCAGAGGGTTAGCTCTGGTGAGACCCCCGTGAGAGTCGTGGAGAGCTATAGGTCTCAGTAGGTGGTCCTCAAGGCACCTTGTTCTGGATGCTTGTGTGCCTCTCCTTTCTCCTGCTTTCTGTCCTACCCAGTCAGTGAGTCACACTGTTCAGCTAAAGCCCAGCTCATTGTGGGTGCAAAGGCCTTCGCTTCAGCTGAGAAGAGCCAGAGGAACTCATCGTCTCTAAGAACGGAAAGAGAAATGGAAGGTTGGAAGGGAAGGAGGCAGCGTATTAATGCACGTATACTTTTCTTTGCTTCACCCTAGTGTTGGAGACAGCTGGGAGATGGTAAGGAAGAGGGGAAGAGGATGTTCCCACTAAGAAGAAAAACCCACTAAGAGTGAGCTATTCTTCATAATGTAAATAAATATAGTTTTAAGGCCAAATCCTACTTCTCCTTGGAAATCTCTAATCATAAGTTCTGGATTTAGACTGTTAAATATCAATATTTAACATATATTTAATAGACTTCCATTATATTCCAGGCACTATTCCAGACAGTGGGATGTAATAGTGAAAAAGACAAAAATCCTGACCTCACAGAGCTGACAGTCTAGTGAGGGAGACAGCACAAGCCAAGAGAATATAGAGTGGCCAGTTGCTGGTCAATGCAGCCGAGAAAGATAGAGCAGGGGAAAGAGAGAGGAGTGAGGAGGGAAGGGTGGCTATTTTAAGGATGTTCAGGGAGGCCCCAGAGGCAAGTGACATGAACAGAGGCGTGAAAAAGGTGAGGGAGCACCAGAGCACCAGTCTCACGGGAGTAGGTGGGTTTGCTTCTTACTGGACAGAGCCCACATAGCCTCTGCTTAGCCAAGGAGGAGCTGCCCTGATGGTAGGCTCCCAGCTCCAGGAGGTACTGTTGTGCTGGGGAGTTCCCGAACATCCGCCATAGGGTGAAGGGAGTAGAGATCAATGTGTGGGGCCTGGCGGGCTGGAAAGGCTCTGTGGAGGGCCATGACCACGTAAACCAGGCCTGAGAGGGGAATTCATAACGGGGCGCCAGCTCAAGTGTGAACCACGACTGGAAGGAACTGCTCTAAT
Source organism: Ceratotherium simum simum (assembly GCF_057802395.1). Taxonomy (NCBI): domain Eukaryota; kingdom Metazoa; phylum Chordata; class Mammalia; order Perissodactyla; family Rhinocerotidae; genus Ceratotherium; species Ceratotherium simum. Next base: position 16,475,195 of record NC_141908.1, read on the forward strand.
TTTCAAACCTTGAACCAAGCTGAGCCCCAAATTAATCTTTTTTTTTTTTTTGCCACTGTGCTGAGCACTGCACCAAGGATTTTTCAAAACAGGAACACCTAGTAAGCCAGTTTGAACCAGAACCAAGCCTATTCATTTTCTAAAAGTATTGAACTGGAACAATATGGGAATATTAAAGTATCTTTCAAACTAAGCCAGAATTGAACTGATCGTTCACAAGTGGCCGGCTTGAGATAGAAAAAAAATCTTTTTGGAGAGACAATTCTGCTTATATTCAACGTCTGGCTTGTGAGTCTGCCCTCTTCACCACTGAATTATTCTGCCTTGTGACCTCTTTTTTTAAATTGTGATCTTGAACTTAATTCTTATGTTTAACTTTTAATTTGTACATTTCTTCACAGTAGGAGCCACATTTTATATTGCCTGGGGATCTTAGCACAATTGCTGGCACATGATACCTGTGTGGGTGTATATGTGTGTGATGGAGAAAGAGGGGTGGGCTAGGGGCATGAAACGACCAAGAGCTTGAAATTTATTCTGCAAGCCAGAGGAAACCATGGAACGATTTTAAGCAGGAGGTGGTGAGCTCAGATTTGAGTTTTTCAATAGATCACACTGTGGGGCAGCAGTGTGAAGAAGGTGGTGGGGGGAATGGAAGCAGGGAGATTGGTTAGGAAGTGATTGCAGTCATCTGGGTGAGAAGTGATAAAACATAGTAATGGTATGTTGGATCTGAAGTCAGAAACTGTCTGGATTGGAATCCTGGCTTCACATTTCCTTGCTGTGTGACCTGGGGCAAGTCACACAACTTCTCTGTGCCTCAGTGCCCTCCCCTGTGGAATATGAAGGCTAATAACACTTACTCCATTATATACTTGTCAAGTTTACATGACACATTATGTGTAAAGTATGGAACACTTAGAATAGTGCCTGACATTAGTAAGTACTCAATTTTCATTAGTAGACATGGAAAGAAGGTAATAAATAAGAGATATATGCAGATGGTGGAATCAATAGGATTAGATATGGGGAGGAGTGAGAAGGAGGAGTTAAGGATGAGTCTGAGGTTTCTGATATGGGCAGTTAAGTAGATGGTGGCCACATGAGTGTAGGGAATTAGGGAGAGGAACCAGGTTGGAAAGGATAAATTTAAACGTGTTGAGTGGGAGGTGCCTTGACCTCATAGGTCTGAATATTAGCAGAACAGTGTAGGCTGTAACGAGAGACAGACATAGGAGTCATTTGTAGAGATCTTGGGTATGTTGAATTCATCAGGGAGAGGATGTAGAGAGAGAAGACAACATTCAGGGTCAGGCTGATATTTAAGAAGCAAATTAAAGATGCGTCTACCGAACTGATGGAGAAAGGCTGGCTGAAGAGGTAGGAGGAAAACCAGGAAGAAATGGGGGTCACAGAAGCCAAAGGAGGGAATTCCAAGTAAAGAATGATCAACAGTAACAAACACACCAGCGCTTTCAATCAAATAAAGACTGAAAGTGTTTCTGGTGGCAGCTTGGCTTCACTGGCCCCGTTGCTAGTATGATTTCTCTGGAGAAGAGGGGCGGGGAAGGCAGGTTATAGGGGGCTGAGGAGCAGCTGGGAGGTGAGGGAGTGGAGAGAGCATGGGTAGGAAATTCTTTCAAGAGTCTTGGTCATGGAGAGGTGGGGCAAATACACATACCTCAAAGAGTTGCTTTCCCTGAATCAGGTTTTGGATCCACTGGCCAGACCAGGAGATGTTACAGAAATGGTCCAAGTCTTTACCTGGCTGATGCCTCCACATCCTTCTGAGGGAGACCTTCCTCTGAATATCTATCTCAGGTACCCCTCTCCCAGTCTCTCTGTTGAACCAATATGGCATGGATATGTTTATTGCCTCACTCTTTTCTAGTAAAATCCAAGATCAGTAAAGGCAGGCATCTGTCCTGTCTGTTCCTCTCTGTTTCCCCCTCACTAAGTAATGCCTGGCATTATGTTGGCATTAATTCCTGTTATTCACTCTATTACTCTATCACACAGGGCTCCCATTGTGGGACCCAGAGGAGAAGTTTCCCTCAGGCCTTAACTCCAGGCATGACTGGGCTTTTTCTGAGCAGTGGAGTTGTTTTCATCACATAGACACTATGCCTTCTTTCATGTTTCCCTCTGATTATGTTCCTCTCTTTGGTCACCAGACAACTGAGTCAAATTTGCATCCCACTTCTAGCAGATGATAGAACATTCTGGCACATGTTTTTGTGTGAATTCAGTCAACACAACCCTAGCTTCAGTTTATTTTTTCTCACTTTATTTTCCATTTCCCTGATTTCCTTACTCTGAATGCATTTTTCCAAGTTTCTTCAAATACTTTTTGAAACAAAATGAGTTTCTACATCAATAATGGGAAAGATAGGATGGTAACTAGAAGAAACTGTGTGGAATTGGTTTTTGAGACTTAAGAGAAATGAAATGGGGGAGAGGCTGAGATTACAGATGATAGAAGGGGATCCACGGCTCTGGTGGGTTTCCAGGAGATTTCAGCCTTGTTGTTGACAAATCAGAGACACTTGGAAAAGCATAATAATGTAACAAGGCTATGTCACCATAAATGGTTCAAGTGAGGAGCTATAGGGGTATTGGAAAGGAAAGATCATCACGTGTGGTTGGCTTGTTCTAGAAGGCCTCATGAAAGCCTTGAAGAAGGAATAGAATCTAAATAGTGCAAATAAACCTCATATTTGTTGAGAAAGAGTTGAGAATGGCAGTAGCCGCTGAGCCAGGTGGCAGGACATCTGGATCAACCTCTGCTGGGAAGAAGGCACCAGCTGGAATTAGGCTTGCCAAGGTCAGAACAGACGGGACCTATTCTCTCTTGCTTGGCTGTTTGACCTGCCTTTCCTGGCCAAGCTTTCTGCATAAGCATGCTTGTTTCTGCCCATTCTGATCTGCTTTCTTCACTGACCTCAGCGTCAGTAGAGAGGCCAAGCTGGATTGCAATTCTACTTAAGGCACACAGAGCGTACCTTCCTTGCTGACTCATCAGCCAGCAATAAATGGAACTTCTTGACAGTTTTAAATTTCCTACCAGGGAGCAGCTGGTGAGTGTTCCTCTGGAGAAGCAGTCTTGGAGAAGTTTTATCTGTATCTGGCTAGAGAATGTATTTTCTCTCTCTCCTCCTCTCCCCTCCTCTTCCCTTCCCATCTCTCCCCTCCTCTCCCCTTGTCTCTCCTCCCTCTCTTCCTCCTCCACTCTCCTTGCCTCCCCTTGTCTGTCTTACCTTTCAAGACTTTGCTCCTCTTCAGTCTCTAGCCACTGAAAATTAATTTAGGGACAAGGGAAGGCTTTCTCTGCACAGCCTGCTGAGTTACTCATTACTGTCTTTAAGATTCAAAGAGCAACCCTGATTTTCAAGGTTCTTTTAATGAGCCATTTCAGCATCGGACTTCCGATTTGCAGCCCTGCCAGACAACAGCCACTGGGAGGGCCTGGGAAGCCAGTCTCACTTCCAGAGACGTGCAGCTATTGGGCGGCAGGAGCAGTATAATTATTCCCCATTAGTGCGCTATGAAAGTGCAGATGGTGTGCAGAGTCCTGATACAGTTTTGCTCGCCTTTCCCCCCCTCACTGAAACGTTTTGGTTTATGCCCCTTCATTGCAAAAAACAAGGGTAAGGCCTGGCTCAGCATGTTGACCAAGCTCTCCTGCTGGACAGGTTAATATCAGAGTACAGTGTCATAAATTTCCTATATGGAACTCATAATTACTTGTTATTTACTCAGGCATATGAAGACACATATTAGCCTCCAGCAGGAAAATGTGTTAATCAGAACTCCCTTTGCTGCTACAGGAAATACACAATCCAAAAAAAATCAGTTACCTTAAAACAAAGGCAGCAGCCTGAAAAATAGCGCGGTGGTCCTCGCTAACAAGGCAATTAAAACAGAAGTGTAGATGTCATCCAGGGAGGAGATTTAGGCCTTCGCCAGGCTCAGTCATCCCTTTTCCCAAACCCTTTGTGCTTTCTCTCCATTTGTCCCCAGCTCCGCTTCTGTTTGAGATTAGAAGTATTTCTGACATGCTGTGCAAATATATGCAAATTCGATGTGAGTTCTTGTCAACTCCACTTTGTTGGTGTGGCTGGGCTGCCTTTGCTGCATCGTGCTGCCGGCCTCCTGGAAGGGCGGCAGTGTGGCCTGCATGCCCCGTGCCAGGAGCTGTTAGCTGCCTGGATGAATCGGATTAGGGAGCTCTGACGGCTCCCCCATGTCGCTGAGTAATGCTGGGGCCTTTAGTGTGTGAAATAGCATAAGGTAATGTCAAAGGCAGGAGGGAAAGAGCTGACTTCCACTGATTTTTAAAATATGTTTGATTTCTGAGGTTTACTTTCATTTTTATGCATCCTCGGTGGAAATTTGCTATTCTGACAGGAACAATTATTTGATGACGTCCCTATTCATACGTCTCTTTCAAAGCTGGTCTTACAAGCCAGTGATCACTGCTGAGATTTTCCAGAGGAAGATATCCTGATGTATGGGTGGTTAGAGATCTCTGTATATACACGTTAAGAGTGTCGTCACCACGAGGTCAACATCTCATTTTCATGTGTATTCCAAATAACCAATATGTGGTTCCTAAAATGGGCATCCTCAAGCAACTGGAACTTTCTCTTGATTTTCTTGAGGTTGTCATGGGTCCTCCTTCTCTGCTTTCCTCTGAGGTCTTTCTTCCTGCTCTTCACTCGCCTCCATTGCCTGTTCTCCATTGCCAGGCTGAATGAGAGAGGAAGAGTGGGTTCTGGTTAGGTGGCAGAGGCCAAAGGAGAAAGGGGTGGGCAACGGGAAGAGAATTTTAAGAACTCGTATGACTAGTACCAGCTTCAAACACGACTCTTCTTAAACCAGCCCCGATTGAGAGCAGAAGATCCTTTACGGGAATTGTAATCTTAACTTTCTTGCCCATATATCTTTATGCAAAGAGTAAAAAGATGAATGTTGGTCTTGTATAGGACTTTTGTGTAATTGTTGTAACTAATTAAGAGTTGTAATTATCTCCTACTTTGGAACAAAGCTCTGTCTGACACTTTACTTCGTGTGCCATGGTCTGGAGTGCATGTGCATAAATTCCTGCTGCTGCTCTCCCTGAAGCTGCCAAGTAAGAAGCATGTCAACAAATCTGAGCCCTGCGTTTGGAGTTTCTGCCCTAATCACTTACTGACGGTTCTCGAGAAACAGGTACTCTCTGCATATGTGTGAGAGAGAAGGGAGTGGTTTGAAGGTCTCTGCAGTATCCAGGGAATATATTAATGAAGATTCCTCTAAACTCTTCCCTGTTGAAATGCACAGCTGTTACCTGGAAAACAGCCTATATTCTGGGTCCCTGCCGTAGGCTGCAACCTGTGTCATGGGAGCAGCATCACTCAGGCTCACTCTTCAACCACAGGTGACAATTGTGCCAATCTTTAACATTAAACTGATGCGTGGTTCTTTAGCAAGTCAAAGTCTAAAACCGTTGTTTGTTTCCTGCTGCCATGGCATCTAAACATGCATTTCAGGTGTCTCCTGACTGGCAACAAAATGTCCCTTGATGAAACTCTGGTTTCCATTACTTGTGAAAGAAAAAGAAGCCACTCCCAACTGGCAGTCACTGGGGCTCTTGGGCCCCAGTTCCCGGAGCTCTGGCGGCGGCTGCCTGTCTTGGGTGCTCGAATCCTCCCTGGGCTTGGAGCCCTCAAGAGAGACCATCTATCCTGACTAGCTCTGAAATGCTTTTCTGGTGCATGTCCCTCCTGCACCCTCGAAGAGCCCGTCTCTCCTGACTGGCCCCACACGGATTCTCCTCAGACTGACTTCACTATTCTTGCATCCTTCTCAGTTTTAGCTCTAACAAGGACATTTTGTGTGGCATATATTCTTTGCGTTTCCAGATAAAATAGAATTAAAGCAGTGACTTCAAAGAATTTAAAACATTTGGTGTCTCCGTGTCACACCCGTGAAATTCTAGCACAATTAAAATTATATGTAATTCGTTTGTTTAAGTGTTTAAGATAATGTTTTCTTGGTACAAAAGATAAAGTGCTCCAAGGGAACTTTTCATACACTGCCTAGCCTATATTTGAAGTGAGATCTCCTCAACATACCTCTCCAAATTTGGTGAAATACTGTCCAGCTGTTTCCACGAGATATGCTCATAAATAGACATGTAAATAGGAAGTTATTTTATTTATACATAGACATGAAATATAAACAAATACCTAAGAAGTAATATTAGGCAGTGCTCAGCAAAATGTGAAAAGGTGTGGGTCAGACCAGAGGATTCTGTATTGGGTAAGACCTTAAAAGAGACAGAAGTGGTCTTTAGCAACTGCAAGACTAAAGATAAAGAAAGACAAGGACATAAGTTCCTGTTATGCCACTCGGCAGGGGGTGGGTCTCAGTAATCATAGATAATATTTGTGAGCGATCACTGAGCATTTATAAGGTGTTTTCACCCTTAATTGCTTTAGATGTAGGTGCTGAGGGTTGGAATGGATAAGAACTTGCCCTAATAGATGGAACAGCTGGAAAGTTCAGTCAGGGTTTGAACCCCACAGTCTGCAGTACAATTCTGACACCAACTACCTGGAATTAAGTGAAATTTCACAGGTTGAGAACAGTCCCCTACAAGCCTACTCTCACTTCAGACACCAGCTACAAGCTTGGGGGGTCCCCAGGCCACCCACACCTCTGACTAATTGGCTATAAATTTGGGTGTTCCCATGACCCCCTCAGGTTCAATAATTCACTAGAATAACTCACAGAACTCAGGAAAGGGCTGTACTTATGCTTAGAGTTTTATTATAAAGGATACAAATCAGGACCAGACAAAAGAAGAAATGCATAAGATGAGGTCTGGAAGGGTCCTAAACACAAAGCTTCTGTATCCTCAGAATGTGCCACCCCCTGGGCGCAATTAACCGGGAGTCTCCACTGAGCTTGGTGTCTACAGTTTTTATTGGGGTTTCATTATGCAGCCATGATTGATTGAATCATTGGCCACATCATCGAATTCAATCTTTGCACCCCCCCCCCCCGCCCCCAGCCGCCGCAATACACGCTTCTTCCCAGTGAGGTCAGGCTGATATCACTGGGCTGTAAGCCTCAACCCTCTAATCACATGGATGGTCCTTCTGGCATGGCCAGCCCCCATCCTGGAACTATGGAGGAGCCCACTATGAGTCATTTCATTAGCATAAACTCAGGTGAGGTCTGAGGGACCCACCTTAAATAACAAAGACATTCCTATTACTCAGGGGAATTCCAAGGGCTTAGAGGCTGTCTCATGAGCCAGGAACAAAGGCCAGGCAGATGCTTTATTACACAACCCTGTCTAACTCCAGAGGCTCACCTACAGGAGCCTCCTAAGCACGATGTCAAGCCTCTACAGAGTGCCTCCTGTCTAAACACAGACTTCTGCTTCTGAGGTCTTGCCTGAGGCCCAGGCAGGTGCATAAGTAGGACTGCCCTGTGAGAACTGGAGGCTGAATGCTCAGGGTCCCATTAAGTTTCCTAATGGGAAGATGCAGAGTTCTGCTGCAAGACAGGAAGCCACCCATTTGGACAGCAAGCATTTCTGCACATTTAAATGGAACCCACAAGCCACAGGGGCTTTTCCCAGAGACTAAGCACAGCATCTTGTAAAGTGCAGTAAAAATCATATTTATGTGCCACTGAGGGCGATGCTGGGCTGTCACCTGCTCTCAGCAGCTGGGAGCCCAGAAGAGGCCCCTGGTTCACCATTTTATAGACAGAAATGTTGGTGGAGGAGGATGGAGTCACAGACAGCCTGGGACAGAGAAATGCCTGCTCCGACCCTCTGTCCCCACTGTCCACCGGTGCACACACGGGAGCTGTGGGACCCAGAGCTCCTGGGGGGCAGGGTTCTGGGTGCTTGGATTAGCCATTCAATTCCCAGGGTCCTCAGCTTCCCAGGAGAGGAGAGGCAGACACAGAGAGAGGGGCTCTCCAGAAATCCAGAGTGACCAGGCTGTGCAGGAGGAGGCAGGAATCAGAAACTGCTGGAGAGGGTAAGAGAGCTGGGAAACCAGGGGGAGCTGTTTCCTGAATCTTCCCGATCACTCTGTCTTCTCCGCAGTGTGATTCATCCCCTCACCTCCAGACCTCCGCCTGACAGCCCGAGAGGCGGGCTGACTCTGGCCGGGCTGTGATGGAGAGTGGGTAAAGAGCAAATCCAGTGTTGCCTGGATTTGCAAAAAAACCCCCAAAGCTTTCTGATTGTTAAAATAATATATGAGCATTAGAGACAAGGTGGAGAGAAGTACAAGGCAGAACAAAATCCCTAGACACTGCCTATTCTATACCTCAAAGATAACCACTTGATAAATTTGGTATTTTTCTGTCTAAATCCAATACCAACCTAACCCCAGACACTACACACACATACACGTGTACACACATGCTCACACACACCCACATATGTGTGCACACACTCATGCACACACAGTTGTACCTGCACACACACCTCCAAGTATGTTCACACTCGTGTGCACATACACTCACACGTCACCTCCTATCTGATTGCTCATTGTCTGAACTTGAGAACCCAGCAGATTCAGACATGCTTATAAATAGTATTTTACTAAGATTATATTGTAAGTATGTTTTCATTCCTTATGATTCTTTGAAAACAAAATTTTGGATAGCTGTGGCCTTGAGCAAATCCCTTAACTGCTCTGATTCTCAGGTTTTCATCTGTAAATAGGCATAATGGTCCTGACCTCACAGAACTGGCTGATGGAAGGTCTTAACCACGTGAAAGTTGAGGAGGAGCTGGCACTGGGCAGGTGGCGTGGCAGGTGCCCCATGACCATTAGTTCCCTCTGACTCTGTCCCCATGTTTTATCCCAGCCCTGCCTTGGCTCACCTGTCTGCACACACCTGCCCACATCCTGAAGCACCTGCATGGGACATGCTGGGCAAAGCTCAGAGGAGAGAGGCCTGTATGTGGCAGTGGGAGAGCTCTCAGGAGGCTGTTGGCCATGGATGCAAGGAATGACACCCAGGATGGGCAGGAGAGAGGCGTTTCCCAATCAGTAACTTTATTTTTTAAAATCCATATGTCCCCCAACTATGACTAAGAGGCCCCATGGGGCCGTTGGTGTGGATCAAATGAATGGGCTCACCGTCAAGTCAGTTGGTCGGGACGTTTGTACACACAGTCCTGACAGGTTACTTGAATTTTGATTCCTTGCAAGTTAGCCCCTATGGTGGCTTAGACTGCTCTACAGTGTTAAGTCCTTTTTTATTCTTATTTTTATTTTGTCTACTTTACTACCACAATAGATCTGATAAAATAGATAATAAACATTGATGAAATAAATGAAATAAAGGAAGACCATAAACATGATAATTCTTCAAATGTGCCTCAAGATGATCTTTATCAGATTGTACCTTGCATTCGTTAGATCACCATGCATACATAGTACATCAGAGTAGCTCCCCAACTCCAAAGCCATTGTTAAAAGGAAAAAATAGAGATGATTGTATCTAATATGGCTTTTCATTTCTTCAGAATAACGAGTTTCTTTACCCAAAATGTGTTATTTGCAGATATGCCTTTAAAAAAACAAAGCCTAAAAAATAGGCCTCCTTTATCTCATCATCTAAAAGGAAAACACAAAAATTATAAAAATTAATGAGTTTACCTTTAAAGTCCACGTCGCAAGAATCCCCCGCTTCACACAGTGAAAGCAGGGTTTGTGTGTTTCAGACGCGGCAATGCCTTTTAATACAGATGCGGTCCCCAAACAAACCTGAGATATTATTTATTAACACTTTGGAATTTATTCTCAACAAATCACATTTTTCTTACATAATGAATCTGGAGTAAATTAAACTGTGTGCATCACTTGGTAAATGGAAATAAGTACAAATTTGACTACATATGAGTGTTATTAAATATAATTAAAAATAAAATTTATAATGCATTCTTTAATACTCTACTGATCTGAATGAAGTATTTTAAACTTCAATTCAGTTCTGTATGATATTCTAAACAAAAATGACAACGTGGTTTTTACAGTTCTGGAGGCGGTGGTAAGATTATCTATTACTGCGGGCAAGGCTCATGAGGCAGAACATGAAGTGCCGCAGGAGGGCTCTGGAACACTTTTGACAAGCTTGTGGATCAGCCAACCAGAGGGGGAAGGTGATTAATTTTTCCTAAAGTAGCCATGTTAGGATCAGGGGGCATTTGCTGTCTTGGCAAATAACAGCAAACACTTTTTTAGTGCTTACTATGTGCCAGGCATCATTAATCAAGCATTTCTTAGTATTAGCTGTTGAATCCTCCCAACCGCTCTATAAGGCAGGTACCCTTGATAATGTCATCCCCATTTTACAGATGAGGAGACTGAGATACAGCAGTCCAAGCAAAGTGATGACTCAAACCCAGGCTGTCTGGCTCCAGACTCCATACACTGAACCACTGTGCTATGTGCTTAGCGCAAAGCACACGGACTCCTGGTCGACTTCTCATGGTGTGTGTCTTGTTTTTCCTCCTTTTCAACCCTTGGCCCCAAATCCAACACCCTGTCCTTGCCAGGTGTAAGAAGCTGGTCCTGTGTTAGCCTGGGCTCCATCTTTCCTCTCCCAAGGGAATTCACCTGTAACTTGGCTCTTTGTCAGTCTAGGGCTAAGTGTGCAACTCAGGGGTGATTATATATTTCTGCTTTTGTGGTTGGGCACATGTAAACTTTGCAGGAGCTGCTGAGCTGTAAGTAAATCTAAAGCCTACAGTTATTAGGATAAGTATTGAACCATTACTGGGAGAACAGGCCTGGGTAACTAGGGCTGGCTCAGCACGCTACCCCAGCCCAGCAGTGGGGAAGAGTGAAGGGATTCTGGAAGAGATACTCATGCAGAGACAAGGACACCCCAAAGGATGCCCTCCTTCCTGGCATTCTCTAATGGCCTCTTAACACCCCTAATCTTCGTATGGGTGTGTTCTGGCTGTCCTTGGTAGTTATGGTTGGTCTTTGTGGAACTCCCTCAGGCAGAGCAGAGTTTGGGGACTCCAGTTTAGGAATCAGGTTGGAATCTCTACTCTGCTCTTTATCTGCTATGTGACCTTAGGCAAGTCACCTGACCGCTCTGAGCCTTTGTGACCCCATCTGTACTCTGGGGTTAACAGTAGTTTTCACCTAACAGAGTGGTTGTGAAGATTGAGTGAAGTTATGATTATAAAGTACCTACTAGTGCCTGGCCCAGAGTAATTACACAGAGTACTGTCATACACCTATGTACACTGCACTTAGCTGCTTGCTGTCTGTCTCTAATATATACATATGCAGCAACATATATATGCATACACACGCATATCCGTATATGTAGGTATGATGCATGCATGTATTTCTCCTTTTTTATCCCCCTGGTGCTTAGGAAACAAAGACTTGCCAATTAATATTTTCATTATTTATTGCTACATAACAAACCACGTCAAATCATAATGGCTTAAAACAACCACCCTTTTGTTATCTCTCATGATGCTGGGGGTTGCCTGGGCTCATCCAGGCAGTTCTTTTGCTCTAAGTGAAGTCAGCTGGGGCTGCATTCACCAGGGGGCTTGACGAGGCTTGTTCTGTCCGAGATGGCTCAATCACATGGCTGCACCTGTATGTGGCCTCTGTGTGGCCTGTGGCTGGGTTCCAGGAAGATGCATCCCAGGAGTAAGTGATCAAAAGCCCCGGGTGGAAGCTGCAAGACTTCCTGTGACTCAGCCTTGGAAGTCAGGCAGTTCTGACTGCATTGGTCAAACAAGTCACTAAAAACTCTAGAAGCCAGGGGACATGCATTCCACCTCTCTCTTTGGTTGAGGTTCTCTCACCGCCGTGTCTGGAGAAAGGGACAGCTTGGTGAAGGCTTCCCCACATCGAGCTGAATTTCCCCACATCCCTCCCACCTGAGCTCCAGGTCTTTGCTAGCCACCCGATTTCTTCCTCTAGTTCTGCCCCTCTGCCTCTCTCAGTTCTTCAGGCCATAGGGACGGGCCTCAGGCTTTGCGGGCCCCCTACTGCATCGCCTCTGTCCCACAGGAGCTCTGCTCAGAGCTGAGCAGGCATGGGTGGAAGAGGACTCCTCTCTACTCTGAGAAGAGACTATGATCTTAGTCTCTGGGCTGGGCCCTAGATATTAAATAAATGCCACAAAAATTTAGACAAGTCTATCTCTTGACAGTGTCTGCAGTCATGATTAATGACTCCACTAAAAAAACAAAAATCCTATTTTGGTGACAGAAAAACCCAAACAACTCTTTCTTTCTCTTTGAGTTCTTACTAGAACAATTTTAATATTCCAGCTCAATCACCCACAGCCCCTCACACCCCCAACCCTACAGGGCAGAATAGCAACTTCTGGCTGCCATATAAGACAGTGCTTTCAAGGAAATGCAAAGGGAAAGTACAGTGCCCCCCACACATAGTCCATAAATAGTAGCTCCAATGGTGGTGATGGTTATCCTCCATCAAGATCTTCATTCACTTCTTGGTGCCAGGGACCAGCTCTGGTTACTCTGATATTAGCCTGCCATGTGACTTCGACAAGCCACCTGTGGGAGGTGGTGTTTTGCTGAGAGCCCCACAATGTCCCCAAGGCCCCCTCCAGCCTGCTGTTCCTCATTCTCTGACTGTCACCTGGCCACAGTGACTGCCTGTGGGCAGTGGGTGAGCAGGGAGCTGCTGACCACCTGACACTTAGCAGAGCTCTTGTTTTATTTATTTATTGACTGACTGTCTCTCCAACTAGAATGTAACCTCCCAAGGGCTAGGACTGTCACTGCTGTATTCCTAGCAGTTAAAACAGAGCCTGGAAGGTAGTGTACCCTCAATAAATGTTTGTTGAATACTGAGCGACTGTTGACTCCCTCCCGCTGGCCCTCCCCAGGCACCTGTCTCACCTGAGCCTTGGTTTCCATCTCCCAGGGCCAGGCCAGCCCACAGAGGCCTGCTCCTGTGCCCACCTCCTGCTCACCAGGCTTTTGGGGGGTGTGTATGTGAGATTCTCAGTGTCATTGTCATCGGCTTCCCTTTACAGGCCTCCTTAGCAAGATGTGCGTCTTGCCAGAGTTGAGGTGGTGCCTCTGAGCAGGGTGGAACATTTTCTGGCTAGCTCGGAGCTTGTCAGCAGATGCCCATCTCTGGGGAATGAGGAGTGGGCTCTGCTTAGACTTTGGTAGCAGAAGGATGCCTGGAATGGTCCAGAATATGGAATACTACCTCAGGCTGCTGGTGAGCCTCAAGAGGAGGCCTTAGGTGTCCAATACGGGGCAGGAAACTACCTAAAAATGATGGAGAGTGTTTACATTTCCTGTTCTGACTCTTCCCCCACCACAAGCGTAGAGCAAAGAATGTCAGTGCTGGGGGCTTGTCCAAGGCTAAGTAGGTCGAAAGTTCTCTGAATTTTTCAGCTGGTCACACTCTGATAACCTCCAGGTGGGGTGTTCTCCCATCAGTACCTGCAGTCACTTCCTAGAAAAAAATAGTGTGGGTTGTGGGTGATTCGCTCTCTGGCTCCACATGTAGCTGTATCCTCCTTCCTCTGTTGACCTGTGATGGGCCAGTGTGACGTAACCTTCACACTCAGGCACCTTAGTGCAGCACCTGGCACAGGTAGACACACAGTGAATGTGTGTGGAGCCAATGAGTGAATGAAAAAAGGCAAAGGGAAGGAGGGAGGGGGGCAGGGAGGGGGGCAGGGAGAAGTAAGTAGGTAGTAAGGAAGCAAGGAAGGAAGGAGAATTATTTTATATGGATGATGTCAGTGCTGTTTTAGAAGTCCCTAAATTTTTTACAATAGCAAAAGATTAAAAAGAACCCAAATGCCCATCTGTAGGGCCCTGGTTAATTAACTGCATAATGAGCTACAATGCAGCAGTTAAAAAAATGCAGATACTCTCTATGTACTGATATGAAGAAATTTCCAAGATACTAAATGCAAAAAGCAAAGTCACTCCTGTGTGTGTGTGTATGTGTATGTACTAGACTACTTTTGTGGAAAAAAAGGGAGAGAAAAATAAGACTATATATTTACCTGTGTCATATAGGCAAAAGAAACTCTGAAAGAATACACAAGACCCTAATAAAAATAGTTACCTTTTTGGGGCTGTGGGGAGGCTAGTGGGTGGGGGTCCATATATGTTTTATGACTTTTATAATTTTTGCACCTGGAAAATGTATTACTCTTTCAAAAAATGTCTTTAAGTCCCTCAAGGCAGGGAAGCATTCTGGTTGAATTTCCTCCATCTAGTGTCCAGCGTAGCATGTGACTGGAGCTCTCCCTCAATCATGACAAAATTGATTTCATAATTGAATCTGATCCTCTCATTCTAGCCAATCTATCTCATCTGAATTGCTGCCCTCCAGTTATAAGAGAAAAGAGAAGGTGGATTGGGTTGAAGGAAATGCTTAGACACTGATACATGTTTTTAATTCTCAGTTGGAGTGAATTATGTTACTGATCTCCAAATTTCTGGTCAGTTTTACCTTAAAAAACATTCAGTTTTATAAGTGAATGTTTTTACCTATCAAAAGAATTGGTAAAATTCAGGTATGGAGACCATTTGCCACACTTTCTGCAAAGATGGCAAGTCAGAAACCAGCCTCAGTGTCAGTGCCTTTTGTGTTTCTCTCTCCTTTTTGTCTCTATCTTTCTTTGAACAAGCATCAGTTCAACATCTTTTATGGGTGAAACTTTAGATAAAGAAAGTCAGATACACGTATGGGTATGTGGAAACCAGTGACATGTCCATAGGAGCTTTTATTTTTTTTTGCCCTGTTTGGGGAGGAATGGTAAAGTATTATTGCATTATAAATGTATTGGCATAATAAGTGGTTTATATTCTTAACTTTAATAACAATTGGTAATTTCCTGAGTCATTATAATCAGGTTTTAACGTATTAACTCAGTGAAGACTTGATCAATGTTGTTACTGAGAAAATATGTTACGACCTAGCACATTCCCATCTGTTATAATGTTCTTGGTCAATAATCGTAATTTTTATTATAATTATTGAAAGCTGGTTTCCCCTCTCGTGCAGAGCATTGTGAATGCAGAAGCGTGAGACTGTGCAGGATCAAGGTGTCATCGTAATAGCACATTCAGCTGGATTTATGTCCCTCTCCAATTAGGGGACAATCAAGCTCAAATTAATTTTGCTCACAGCTACTAATGAGCAACAGCAAAATCAGCTCACTATAAAAATTGTTATTCAGTTTTATTTCCTTCAACATGATGCACCTCAGTGCACTGGGAGATAATGCTGGCTTGAGGTCTGGAGGTGAGGGACCTTGGGGTTGTCTCATTGTCCCGTCCGTGGGTGTCATGACAGCTCCATCACCTGGTGGACCAATATCTAATGAGTTGTTAGAGGTCCACAGAGATGGACTTCCTATGCCAGTGCATCTGTGATGGCTGCCTTTTGAGTGAATTCTGTGGTCTGGAGCACTGTCTGATGTAAATATAACGTGAGCCAAATCTGTAATTTAAAATTTCCTAATAGCTGCATTTAAAAATGTTAAAAGAAACAGGTGAAATTAATTTTAATTTATTTAACTCAATATATCCAAAAGATTATTTCAATGTGTAAGAAATATAAAAATATTACTTAGGTAGTTTACATTTTTTCTTATAGTAAGTCTTCAATATCTGATATGAATTTCATGTTTGCCTCACTCATGAATTCAGTCCAGCCTCATTTGAAGTGAGCAATGGCCACGTGTGGCTGGTGGTTGCCGTATTGGACAGGGCAGGTCTGGATTGCATTTCTTCAGTTGTAACAGGTTTTATTTCTGTCTTTAGGGGTCTGCAGTTTGGAGTAGGTGGGCATGGGCTTTGGGTGCTCAATGGCAATAAAGAATACACAAAACGTAGCAAGAATGGGAAGATACTACGTTTTTATTTTTACTGTTAGTCTTGCAAGTCATTGGCAAATTTACAATCTCTATGAATTGGCTGACAGCTCCTTGTCACCATCCACCTTCCACACTAATAAAGACAGAATAGATCCTCATAAATATCCCGTTTCCTTATTATCAGAGCTTGCCTTCACCAATTGTGGCCTCATAAAAAAGAGGTGTTTTTAATATTATTATTATTTGTTGCCATGAAAAAGGCACATTTTTTTGAAGGCTGACTCTAGTGCTGTTGCTCTGATATCAGACAGAGCATGAAGCATATTGTCAAATATATGTTTGGGGAATAAGGAGCTGCTGTGTATTTTATCTTGCTGGCAATGTTTCTGAAGAAAGTGCAGACCTAAATCTAGGAGAGTATTTTAATTGTTTAATATTATAAAAGTTTTATAGGAATTCAGAGGCATAATGCAAGGACATCATTTGTCACTGAACTTGATTACTACAAATGAGGAGACATGTGAAGTGAGCCTCGAGCTCTGGTCTTTTCATCGCTTGGAGACCCTCACTGTCCAATGAAATGGGATGCCAGGGAGAGAGGAGGAGGGAGAGAGCCACCATGAGGGCTGCTCCAGTGGGTGTTGATAGCCACGAATTAGGCTGCTCGTGTGCAGGAGGCCCTCTGCTGCCGCTCTGACAGGCTTCAGCCTGGCACCATCTCATCACTGCGATTTCCACCCTCTTTCCTCGCAGAGTGAATAGGTAGCTGCCAGGTTCCTGACTGGTCTCCCTGTTTCTAGCCACGTCCTCTTCAAATTCATCCTCCACACAGCCTTCAGAGAGATCTGTCTATGCAAATGGCAGCCCATCACTCACAGCTACAAGTACTTCAAATGGCTCCCCACTGCCTTTGGGTTGGAGACCATGTATTTCTTGACAGTGGTGTATAGGCCGTCCTGTGATCTGGCCCCTGCTAACTTCCCTTCCTCTCTCTTTTCCTCCCTGCTTGCCTCCCTCTGACTTATCATTTATGCCCCTACAACTCCGCAGCCCCACGTGCCTCTACCCGAATGCTTTCTCAAATTCTCCTCCTCAGGCCTCTTCCTCACCAAGAATTTTAGCCCTCCTCCTTTATGAGACTCTATGTAGGCTCCACCTCCTCCGGGAAGCTGTGTCCAAGCGTTCCCCACTTCACTTCAGACAGGTTAAATGCCCGTGCTCTTCAGTGCTGTAATACCCTCAGCAGACTGTACATGCGTCAATCATAATGTTTGTCTGTGCTCCGTCAGCCACCTGAATAAGACCTGCCTCACTTGTTTTTGAATCTCTTGTGCCAACCTTGGTGCCTGATGTGTAGCAGGTGCTCAATGGGTGTCTGCTGATGGGCTGGACCAGTCCCATGATGCGGAGGTTTCTGGGCTAGGGTACTGCTCTTCCTCTCTATTAGCAGATGAGGCATGATGTCTCTTGAGGGTCAGCCGTTCCCCCTCAAGAAGAGACTGGTGACGAGGAGGCTGAGTCATTAGCCCAACGCCTGCTCACATTCAACACATGGCAATGAAAGTGGATTGCTTTGGTTCAGTCCCATGTGGTGTTGGGACCCCACCAGGAATACAGTGTTTGGAAATGGAGAAGAGAGGAGAGGAGATAGAAAGATGATGCCTGAGAGGTTAGGAGTTTAATCTCCATCTTGATGGCAATGGGAGCCATTGAAGCATTTTCAGCAGGGAGTGGGAGGGGCAGGTTTACTGGACCAAGGTCTTGGAGTCCACCCTCCACTGCACATGCGAATCTCTGCCAGTCTCTGATGAGGGGAAGTGGAAGTGCAGAGGATGGGGCCAGAGATAGAGACTTGTATCAGTTAAGAATTGCATTACACTATGAGTAAAAGGCATTTCAAAGAACAGTGGCTTAAACAGGACTGGGGGTTATGTTTCTCTCCTCTAATAAAAAGCCTGAAAATGGGCCAGTCAGGGCTGGCGCAGGGGACCACAATGTATCAGTGTCTGTCCTCCTCTTCTGCTGTTCTTAGCAAAATGGACTTTGTCCTCAAGGTTACAAGATGGCTTTACCTTTCAAGCAGGAACAAGAGGGAAAGGTGAAGTTCAAAGGGTGAAGAGAAAATCTCCAAGTTTCTTTCCTGGATGGCCACCCAGTGACCTCTGCTGGCACCTCATTGTCTGGGTTGTATCCCACAAGCACTCTTGCATGGACATTGCTGGCTGTAAAAAAGCCTGGGAAATGTTGCCCCAATGAAATAGGGGTTCTGTTAATAAAGAAGGAAAGAATGGATATTGGGTGGGCAAGTGACCTTAACACCCTGACTTTCCAATGTCTGCCTGTGAGGTCCATTTTTATCTTCTTCATAGCATTTAACACTCCCTGGAATTATCTTGCTTATTTATTTCCTTTTTTGTTGGCTGTGTCCACCACTAGAATGTGTGCTCCATGAGGAAAGGGGCCTCATCACTCTGTTCGGTCCTGCCTATTTTGCCCCTGACTCACAGCATAGAGGTGGGTCTCCTGCACCTCCAGGTCTCCAGATCCAGAATAAGAACTCTTAACTTCATTCCCCAGTGGGATATTTGGGAGTATCTCCCAAGGGATCAAGCTTTTTCTGACATTTTGCACACAATTGATTTCACCGGGCTGGTTGCTTCGTCTCCGTCTGTGGGACCTTTATCTTTTTTTGCTCTTATTGAACAAATTAGCCAACGTGACACTGGATATTGATTAGCAATTTGTATAGTGATTTTTTAAAAATTGGCAGAATTCCATTGTTTTGCTCTTTAATTCTTAATTTACATTTTTAATGTACTGTGTCTTCATTCACATGATTGGGTTTCCTCTTCTGTGTATGTCTCTAATGGAACAAAGTGTTCTCCCCCCTTAAATAATTATGAACATTGAAGAGTTACTCAAATTATTCTGTCTTGTATAATGTGAGCTGAGAATAATTATGGTCTTGCCTCTCCTTCCCTTTGTGCAAGGTTAATAGTTGCTTGTGTCAATGTGGCTCAAAATGTGGAGTGGGGTTCTGCTATTTCCAGAACATTCTCTATGGCCCTGCACCCTGGGGGATTTAGAGTACTTGTCCTGTAGGAAACCATCCTTAGCCTTTCTGTCAGCCCTGTACTGTGATGTAAATGGTCAACACATACGTCCCCCCCTCTAGGACGCCTCTCATGTTGCCCTTCCTCCTAGCTCCCATGTTATCCTGTGCTTCTACAAACATAGTTTTTCCTCTATAATGAGATCACTCTTTATTTGTTCAAAGGAGTTTCTGGAGAGGAGACACTTTATCCTATCCATCTCTGTCTTCCTAGAGCACCTGAGAGGATGTTAGGCATCAATAAATGATTGTGAAGAACTGAGTAATAATAAAAGCCAACATCCAAGTGTATTCTATATGACAGGCACTGTTCTTAGTTGCTTTAAATATATTAATGCATTTAATCTTTACAACTACTCCATGAAGCAGGTACTATTATCCTGATTTAATGGATGAGGGAACTAGGCCAGAGAGAGACATTGAGCAGCCTGCCTGAGGTTACGTGTCCAATATGGGAGAGATCGTGATTTGGCCCCAGGATGTGACACCAGAGCCCACCTGCCTACACGCTGCACTGCACTGCCTTCTGGTGTGAGTGGAAGCCACCACTTGTTTATATGGCATTAGGACCAGGAAGCAGAGCTTTCCTCTGTCTGACTCAGGGGCCTCCAAGTGAGGATACCAACCCACCCCCTTGACTCCAACAACCATCTGAGAATAGAAATAAATGCAAATAGTAGGAAGTTGAGCTGATACGGACCTTCCTTAATGCCCGAGGACTGCCTGGTGGATGCCGGGTCGGATGGTGGAGAGAAAAGGCTCCTCACACTTCCTCTAGGCCTGTGTCTGTGGCTAGCAGCAGCCCTGGGAGAAGGAGGCTCTAACTTCCACATGGGACAGGGCCCTCTGAAGAACGTGTGAGAGTTGATGGGTAGAGGATTGGCCTAGGGGGCATGTGGCTCTGCCACCACCTACTCACATGAAGAGTCACTCTGAGCCGTCATTACTCTGTAAAATGCAGGTGCCCCTTAGGTGCTGGGAGGCAGCGTGCCCGAGTTTCACAGAGCAGCATTTTTTTAAAAAAGAGAAGGGACAGAAATTAGGTCTTCACCTATTTATTTTGCCAAGTAAGAACATTAAAAAAGGAAAAAAGTAAAAGCAAAAGACCATCTCTTGCCAACATACTTAATAAAAGCATTTTAACTCCCTAAAATAAAAACAGGATTATTTTAGAAAAAAAGGAACAATCCGTTAAATTGAGTTCAGATGGTTAACATGATGAAAACTCACATTGTTTTTGTTTTGTTCAGTTCGGATCTGTGAAATTCTATCAGCCATCATTGAGGGCCAGCTTTTGAGAGCAAGTAAGGTAGAGAAAAAGAGGAGCCCGATCCTAGCCCTGCTGCCCCCTGCTTGTGTGACCATAGGCAATTTATTAGCACTTTGATCTTCAGTTTCCTCCTCTATGAATGGGGGCTGCTTTCCAGGGGCTTTGTGAAGCTTTAATGAGGTGCATGTTGAGCACCCATTACCTGGGGGAGGAGTTTGGACCATGCTTAGAGTTTTTAGAGCAGTAATTCTCAAAGAGTGATCCCAACAGGCAGCATCAGCATCACTTGGGAACTTTCAAGAAAAGCAGATTGTTGGCCCCCACCCCAGACCTGCTGCATCAGAAACTGTGGAGGGGGAGCCCAGCAATCTGTATTTTAAACGGCCCTCCAGGTGATTCTGGTGCACACTTGGGTTTGAGAACACTGCTGTAGGGGGCGCTGCCATCTTTGTAGAGGTGGCAGCCGCTGTGGCGTAGCTGGGCTATGACAGAGCTCCCAGAGCACCTGTGAAGAGGAGAACGGAGAGGGCCTTGGGTTTCCCTTGTAATTATCCAGGTCAAGCTGCACGACCTTCACCAATCCATCACTCCCAGAACGAGGCTTTACCTGGTCGTGTTGATCATTGGTATCCTGCCTGCCAGTCCCTGTTAGATTCGTTATGGGGAAACTTGGGACACTGGTGCCCACATTCCAGCCCAGCACTGGGGCATTGCTCTGCAGGGAGTAGGGGCCCCCTCCCATCTGGCTGTCTCTGACTTCCATGTGCCAGGAGCTGGAACAAGCTACACCCTGCACTTTGTTGTTGGCTAGCTTCTCCCAGCGTGTCTCTCGTCTCCTCCCTTGGATGAAGCTTGTAGTAGGTGTTGTGGCTGGTCTCCCTGTCTGCACACTCATTCTGCTCTAGTCTGTTGCTACAAGACACTGTCACAATCCTTGTCCCAAGGTACAGCTTTGGCTGGGTCACGCTCCCAACAAAGTGGTCCCTTCACAAGGCACCCACAGAATACATCCAAAGTCTTTAGCCTGGAACACAAGGACCTACAAAATCTAGTGCCACGGATTGAATTTCTTTTAAAATAAATTTTGAAGCCATAGAAAGCACAGAGACTAGTATAATGCGTATTCAAAGTGACACATGTTAATATGTTGTCACATTTTAATTTTTTTGTGTGTGTGTGAGAAAATCATTTACAGATAAAGCCTCCTTTCCCTTCACTCCTTAAAGTCACCCTTAGGGCATTCTCTTCTGCAAGTCACCTTCATATAACCTACACTTGAGCCTGACTGGACCACTGGGAATTTGCACTGGGAGCTGGTGCTCTCCTGCCTCCCTGCATTTGCCCCCATGGGACCCCTGATTGAAATGCCACCCCCCGCCTTCAGCTGCCCCATCTGTGCTTGCTCAAATCCTGCTTGCCCTTCAAGCAGCAGTGAAGAGCCACACCTTCCGTAAGGTCCCTGATTCTCTCTTCCCACGTCTGTCATACCCCCCGGCCCTCCCACTCTCACCCTCAGCTGGGGAAAACTTCTAAATCCCTGACTTTAGAGCACAGGATTAATTTGGAGCACAAGCTTGAAGGCTCAGCTCAGCCATTACCTGAGTATTGTGTCTTTGACAGACTCAATGTTCTCATCTGTAAAGTGGGGATAATCATGTCTTCCTGACAGGCTTGTTGAGAGAGTGGGTCTGACAGCAGTAAGGGATTGTAATGCAAGTGATTTTATATTTAATCACAGGTAAGGGATAGTTTATGTCTGTTTAATGCTCCCTGGTTCTCATCATCACATATGGAGCCACATCCACATATGTGAGCTGCCTGAGGGCAGAATGAATCCCTGGTTGACTCATCTTTTGTGTTCCCAGGTCTTGATGCTATGTACACAGTAAGGGGGAGGAGGGAGTGGGATTGTAAATACTGAGATTGTTTCTGCCCCATCTTGTTACAAGATGGACATATTGAACTTCCTTTCGGCCATCAGACGTGTAACAAGTGCTGCCTCTGTGCCAGGCCCAGTACTAGCTGGTGGTGGAGGCACAAAGTGGTTCTAGACATGAGACCAAGGCCAGTTGGAGACACAGGGCATGTGTGTGACAAAACACATGTGTTCCTTCGTGTTGTTCATTCATTGTCTGAGAAGCAGCCAGATGGGGAGAGCTGACGGGGCTTTAAGGAGAGGGGGGCGGGTCCGCTCCCTGGGAGCCTCTGAGATAAATGCTCCAAGAAAGCAGACATCGAACATTTCACAGCATCTGTCTTGGAAACATCCTCTTTGGTAACATCTTGAGAAATGGCCTCGGTGGGAAAACTGCCCAAACTTGAGCGAAAAAGGTCTACTATCCCAGACCCAAAAAGTTCTGGAAACTGGAAATTTACCATAACTTATTTGGCAGTAAAACCTGGACCAACCTGGTATGAGGCTATTTATGGTATTTATCAAACCAAGTGTGAAAATTCATGCCTTTTGCTGCAGAAATGTGTGTGTGTGTGTGTGTGTGTGTGTGTGTGTGTGTGAGATTACAGGACACTTTCCCGGAAGCTGCAGGGATGTGTTGTAGCATACAATAGATGCACAGTATCATCTTTCTAAAATCTGGGAAATTCTGGGTGGGCCCCGTGGCTTAGCAGTTAAGTGCGCGCGCTCCGCTACCCTCGGCCCGGGTTCGGTTCCTGGGTGCGCACCGACGCACCGCTTCTTCGGCCATGCTGAGGCCGCGTCCCACATACAGCAACTAGAAGGCTGTGCAACTATGACATACAACTATCTGCTGGGGCTTTGGGGAAAAAAAAGGAGGAGGATTGGCAATAGATGTTAGCTCAGAGCTGGTCTTCCTCAGCAAAAAGAGGAGGATTGGCATGGATGTTACCTCAGGGCTGATCTTCCTCACAAAAAAATAAAATAAAATAAAATCTGGGAAATTCTGAGTTCCTAAACATGCCTGGCCCCAGGGTTTTAGCCAAAGATTGTGGACCTCTATAGACCTCAGCAGGAAGGGATCCCCCCACCCTGTCCACTCTGCCCCCAGCAAGTTTTTGTTCCTATAGGCCCCCAAGCAAATGGTTTCCTTCCTCGTGGGGCAGGCCGGCCCTGGTATCTTCAGAATGCAGGCAGAGCCCAGCTCAACCTGTAGCCGAAGCCCAGAGCCGTTGTTTACTCATTTCAGAAGTGTATTTTTCTTAGTGTTCAAGACAGGGCCTGGGCTAATAGGAAAGGGGGCTCCGTGCTGCTCACAGGATCCTCTGGGTCTTATTGGACGGCTGTGCCCCGCGTCCTACCCCAGGGCTTAATACCCCAGGCTGCTCCCCACACTCGACACCCGCGTAATCTGGGTTTTCTCTCCTGTCTCCCCATATCATGGTGTGTGGGGGAAATGTCCCATTTTCTGGGGGTCCTACTAGGTCCTAAATTAACTGCGCAGGTGTTGATGGGTGGTAGAGATATAGGCTCTGGGTTTAGATCTCTAGATGCCACTTACACGTTAGCAAGGATACTTCCTGCATTAACCCAGAGGGCTGACTAATAGAGGGTTTTCAAATAAGGTGCTAGACAATTAGGGAAAATATTCTGGGGCAGAAGAGTTGTTCTGATTATTTGGTGCAGCTTAATAAACTACTCCCAAACCCAAGTAGTGGCTTAAGGCAACCATTTTATTTTGCTCACAATTTAAATGTGAGGAGCGGGATGTGGGGAGCGTGTGGCTGGGTGGTTCCTCTCTGATCCACGTGAACTTAGCTGAGATGGCTGGAGCATCCACTTCTATCATATTCCATCGCTCAAAGTGGTCACTGGGCCTGCCCAGATTCAAGGTGGAGGAAAATAGACCCCACCTTGTGATGGGGTGCGGCAGGATCACAGGGCAGGAGTGTGAGGGATGGGAGATACCTGACCACTTTTGGAAAAAGTACAGTCAGCACGGGAGGCTACCAGGCAGATCAGATGCCCGTGTTGAGGAATCTGTAATCCTAGGCCAAAGAATTATGACGGAGGAAACTTGTAGTGCAGAGAAGCCAAATACAGGATTGTTTTTCTTTACCTCTCTATGGGCAGAGAAAAAGGAAGTCAGTGTTACGAGCACCAAGAGATTCCATGTGCCTAACCCTCTGCTACATCCTACGCATCGCTGTCTCCCACACTTCCTATATATCCCCCATCCCCCACACTTCTTGCACCGCAAGCTCAAGGTGCTGAAAACTCCTCTAACACGTGCAGAACACTTTTCCTTTCACTGAAAAGTATAAAAGTTAGAATTTACTATTAAGGCCTATTAAAGCTGATAGCAAGGGCTCCCAGAGTGTTGGTTGTGAGAACAGGAAGGCAGCATGAGCCCCAAGGCCCCGGAGAAGTAAGGAAAGGGACTCCTGGGGAGGGAGATGGTCAGGAAGGAGAAGACCCAGCTCTTCCCATCTCACAGGAGCACCGAGGGGGTACTGCTGGGCCAGCTCCTCGGCTCCCCCCCCACCCCCCACACTGCCAGCACCTGACTCCTGTGGGAGACCCCCCCCCCCCCGCTTCCGCCACGTGGGCTTTAGGATCCCAGGTGTTTGTGAGCTGGAGGCTAGAGCATCACGTTCCAGAATCTTGGCTAGATTGATGGGCAGGGGAGAAAACCACCAAGGCTTTTTTTATTTCAGCATGTTAAAACAGCCCTTGTCTGGCCACCTGGGCTTGTGGGTGTGTAATTTTATCTCAGCTGCTGCCCATCACTGCAAGTGTGCTATTAAAGGCAATCTTTCTGCCACCGCTGTGAATGCCAGCTGAGAGCTGCCAGTTTCCTGGCTGCCCAGTGACTAGGGCTACCACATCCTTTCACTCCAGAGTGTGGTGTGAAATCAGAATGGGGTTGGGGCTGGATTCCTTCCTCCAGATGAGCTGCTTTTGAAAGGAAAAGAATCCTTGCAAAACGGGGGATCCATCCAACTGGTGATGCTCCCAGGCAGGCAGCCAACTGCAGTCCTCCCCGTGGATTATCTGCTTGATGGTGTCTCTGGGGTGACCCCCCTCAGCCTCTCCTGGGCTCCCCCTTCCCTCTGTAAATGGGGTCAGTTAAGGAGACATGGGCTTTTTCTATAACAAGCCTGGGCCTGAACTGGGATAATAGACCTTCTGGAAAATTAAAATCATATCCTGAATTCCCAAGGCAAAAGAAACACATTTTGGATATTCCATGGTTTTCTATTATCCGCACCACTAATTCTCTCCTTCATCGCTCACAACATTCAACATCGTGGAAAAGCTAAGGAAAATGATGTGGGTAGGCCAGTTCTGAGGCAGAGGAAGGGGCAGGAGTGTGGGTAACCCCAGAAAGAAACTAGGCAGAGGACAGGGTGGTTTAGGGTGGGGCGGGGCAGAGGGCTTGGACTTTTTATCTCTCTGATTGCCATGGCCAGCTTGAAGGAGGCAGTGGCAGTTGGACATGGTTTTTTTCCACCTAGGGCTTTGGTGTCCTCATCAGCCAAACAGAGATAACAGGACTATTTTCCTTGTAGGGTAGAGTGGAAGATTCAATGAGACAAGACGTGCAAAGAGCCAAGAACAGTGACTGGAACTGTCATGTGACCTTGACAAGTTCTTTAACCTCTCAGCCTCAGTTTCCCCTCCTGCAAAACAGGAAGATTGGAATAGCTGGTTTCTAAGCCCCTCCTGCTAGAAGTGTTATGAACCTGCTATGAAAAATGCAAAATCAAGTAGGACTTCCTATCATAGATCTGGAAAGGGGAGGAAGAGATGTGGGCAGGGATGGGAGGGGAGACGTGAAACCCAGGGGTTGGCCTGGGATTCCGGAAGCATCTGTGTCGTCTCTGGAGTCCTACATGAATAGTCTGGGGCTAGGCAGCCAGGCCCTGTGTGGAAGTAGACAGGGCTGGCTGTGGTTTCAGCAGGACGCATGTGTGTGTGTGTGTATGTGTATGGGGGGCAGTCAGGATGGCTGCCTGGGAAATGTCCTCCAGTGAAAGCTGTCACTACAGACTGTGCCGTTGTTCTGAGACGCTTTACACGTGCCCTCGATCATTTGGTCAGTTTGCCTCCCCCTCACTGAGCGCTGAGTGCCTCCGTGGGCTCAGGTCCTTTCTCCATATCCGGTGAGCTGTTGCGTCTAAGAGGCCGGGGGCCAGACTGTGAAATGGCCCCTCAGGCAAAAGGTGATGGAAATGCTGGGTCTTGAGAGTCGCAGGGAAGAGGAGGCTGGAATGGGAATTCTGCGGCCAGAGAGGTAATTGATGCAAAGCATAGTCTAGAGAAGGCCAAAGGGGAGAAGATGAGGGGGCTTCACAGCTGGAGGGGCCCATGGCTTCCCCAGCCCAACCGTCTTGTCACTCACATGGGAAAACTGAATCCCAGGTGTGGAGAAGCTGTGCAAATCTTCGTGTTCTGAGGTAGGTGTGTATGTGTGTGTAAGAGTTGTGGGTGCAGAGGCTGCAAAGCTCAGTATTTGTTAATGCAAGGGGTGGTGAGTTACGTATGCAGGGTGATCAGGTGTCCTCCCCTCTACGTCCTTGTCTTGCTCTCCTGTCCAGTCCCCGCTCTCCATTATAGCTTTAAAAAAAACAAAAACAAAAACAGAGATGCCAAGCTCCCATGTGGCCTCACCTAAATGAGAAACATGGGTATGGATAGAGACTGTCCCTCAACATCCATGCCCTCTGCCTCCTTTTAGTAATAGAATCCCTTTGTTTGAGCTGGACAGAGGGCCACCCAGTTAGAGTCTGCATTTCCCAGCCTCCCTTGCAGCTCAGAGGCAGATGACTGAATCCTAGCCAGGTGGATGTGGGCAGAAGTGATATGTGCAGCTAAGGGCCCTCCTTAAAAGGATGCTGCTTGCCTTCCACCTCATCATTCTACCTTTTCACTACAGGAGCCCGAGTAGGGTGGTGGAGGTCCAGTTTCTACCCTGTGCGTGAGATGACATTGTAAGGATGGTGAGCTTGGGGCGAGAAGAGCCATGTGGGTCACCTGCCTGCTCAGACTTTTTCATGAGAGAAATATAAACCTTCTGTTTTGTTTAAGTCCCTGATAGTTAGTCTTAGGCTAGGTTTTAGCAGCCAAATTAATATCATTAATACAGGGATGATATGGGAGGTGGGGGTGGGTAGAGAGTAGGGAAGAGGAATTTGTGATTAGTCTTGAGACAGTGCTAGTATTTAAAACAAAGCATGGCCCCAAGTTTGGGTTCTAGCCCCTGATCTGCCATCGCAGGAAGACTGGGTTGGGGGGCATCAGTGGTCATTTCACTACTTGTATCCTTGCCCCCTCATCTGTGACATCGTGGGGCCTGACCTCTAGGACATCTCGGTAACTTGAGCTCCGTCTAGATTCCACAGGAGTCACTGTTAAGTTGATGGCCCTTCACTCCCTTTCCCAGAGAGGTTGAGAAATCAGCCAGGCCATCTGTGCCAGGCAGCTGCTTTATAAACTCTGAGAGCCTGGTCATTTGTAATTGAGAATGTGATGGCATTGAACGGCCCCCATCCATAAACTCTCTCAGATTCCATTGCACACCATGGGGCTTGAAAACACACTATCAGAGTTTATTCCCAAGTTCAGTCATTCTAGTCTTTATAAGTCCCTCGTTAAAAAAATCCTGGGGTCGACCCCGTGGCCAAGTGGTTAAAGTTCTACACGCTCTGCTTTGGTGGCCTGGGTTCACGGGTTTGGATCCCGGGCATGGACCTGCACCACTCGTCACCCATGCTGTGGCGACATCCCACATACAAAGTGGAGGAAGATTGGCACAGATGTTAGCTCAGGGCTAATCTTCCTCAAGCAAAAAACAAAAAAAGAAATCCTGTGCCCACTCTTTGCCTTTACTCATCAAACATGTATTAATGCTGAGAGTGAATCTGTCTGGCCCTGCTCTAGATACCAGAGACTCAGAGTTGAATAAGGCCCAGACTGTCCTAAAACCACCTCACAATGCATGTGTGAGGTGTGCATATGTGTGTGCATGAGTGTGCAGAAAGCATCCCACTATGACAATTCTCCCCCTTCAGTGCTCCCATGAGTCACCTGGAGATCTTGCTAAAATGAAGATGCAGATCAGCAGGTCTGAGGTGGGGCCCGGGATGCTGCATTTACAACTGGTTCTCAGGGGATGCAGATGAGGCTGGTCCAGGACCACCCTCTGCATAACAAGGTACGAGGAGACTCTGTGATGACTGTAGTTACCCAGTGCAGAGAGCTTACACAGGAGAGAGGGAGGGACTGCATTTTCCTGGCCAGCGGCTAAAGGATTAGAGAAAGGGTTCCCAAGAGGTTTCCCATTCAAAGAGGCCTCCAAGGATGAATAGGCCATCAGCATCAATAATCGGCATAAAGACTAGTTAATCAGACTTACATTTCTTTTCCCCATCAGCATTAATGAGATATAGCCAAGACACGTTTTTGTTGGGAGCTGGTGTGTGGAGAAAAATGGAAGATGTTTATAGCAACAGCTCTCCAACTCGAGTGTGCATCAGAATCTCCTGGAGGGCTTGTGAAACCCAGATTACTGGGCGCACCCCAGAGTTTCTAATGCAGTTGGCCTGGGCTGGGGCCCAGGAATTTGCTTTTGTGACAAGTCCCCAGTGAATTTTGAGAACCACTGGTTTATAGCAGGAGGCCCCCCAAAGGGCACACAGGCCAGGGGGAACTCACTGGGGTGGGGTGATTACTGGGCATAGCAAGGGCAGGCAGAGAAACTCAGAGAGGGGTTGCTGGAAGGGGTTTGTTCAGTCTGATCCTAGACCTGAGTCTTGGCCAGACACAGCTGGTATGGACAAGATACTGAGCGCTGACCGCTGAGTTGTAAGCTGCCTGCGAGTGGTGGATGCTTATCCCTTGTATTCCTACCACTCAGCACAGTGGAGACATGGTCATCCCAACCAAAATTATTTTTCTTCCTTCCCTCCACTCTCTGAAGCATGCCACCTTCCAGGAGCCTGGCTATAAAAATGAAGACCTGGTCCAGTTCCACCAGGTCTCAGTGGATACCGGCACCTTGGGGGCTCATTGACAGCTCAGGGTGCTCTGGAGCTTAGGCAGAGCCTGCATCTTAAGAGGCTTTGAGATGGGTTGGTTTCCAGGGTGCAGCAGCCTCATCAGTAAGAAAGAGGCATCATACACAGATATCAAATGAAGGGGCGGGAGGGAGAGCCTGGCTAACATTTTGGCTGCCCCTGGATCCTCAGAAGAAAAACTACTAGTGCTTGAATTAATGTTAATTCAATGGAATATTTTCATAAAGTGGTCCTTGGAGCAGCAAGGAAATGTATTTCATATTTTCCACTGCCTCTGGCAAGTCACGCTGATGGAGGGTCACTGGGGTTGCAGAATGAGGAATCCCATTAATTGCATTATAAAGGATGTTTGCCCACTATCTCAGATGGAATTGTCTCCTTACAGAGTCCTGTGGGGAGAGTGTTATTTCAGGTGGGGGATGGGAGGAAAGGGAATTGAAAGTAATTGAAATTTACAAATGGTATTTCCTTGGGCCTTAGACAAAATGGGTTCCATATGTCCAGCAGGGGGCAGCAATGCACAAACGTTAATGCTGGTCATGTGAATTGGGAGCTCCGAGTTGTCTCTGAAACAGCAAAGTAATAAGCATGGCTTATAGATGATTTCCAGCGCTGGTAAAGCTGGGCCTGTCACAATCCCCCTTCCCCCACAAGCAAACCTTTGATTTTTCTCAGTATGCCGAGAAGTCAATAAATGTTTAGGTCGGCTGGGTTTTAATTCTGGAAATTTTCTTTTAATCTTTTGGCTGCTTTGTGTGATTTAGAATTTCTGCAGCCTGACTGAAAATTATAAGTAAACTAGGATTAATAAGTCGGCTTTATTAACATGATAGTTCAGTTAATAGACATTTAAAAATTGTAGTGCAATCCATCTCCTTCTGTAGGTTGAAATTTTATTAGAGCTATAATTGATATGACACCCACACACCAAGTTGGGCAACTTCTTTGTTGATATCCATTTTAAAGTCGAGGAAATGAGGCTGACAAGATGCAAGAAAACAAATCTCAAAGAATAGCCAGTTTTTTCTGATTTAGAGATAGAAAAGACCTATTAGTTTGTCCATCCTAAAACCAGGAACGTGGTCCCTAATATATTTTCTTAGCAATTTGTCAAGTTTGCTTGTAAATGACGTTAATGATAGATGCCTTTGCCTGCTTTGCTGGGCTGGAAAATTCTGCAGAAATGTCAAAGGACATTTCTCCTTTGGGAAGCTTCTTGAATCTTGCATAATATTTTTCCCCAACACCCGCTGCCATTCCCCTCCCCACCAAGGTTAATTTAATCCTGTTGTTCTTAAATGAAACACCCTAAATCATCCTCCTCCCCTTCCTGTCTTTCTCCTCACTGTTTAAACCCTTCAAGGATGTAACAGTCTGGAAAATATTCAATCATTGTGTCTCCTTTTCAGCTGGCCAGTTCCATTTGGTGTGCTCTGTGGCTTGTGCTGAAGTGCAGTTTTTCACAGCATTGTTTTTAGTTTAAATAACATGCAGTGCACAATTGGTAAAGGTCTTTGGAACATTCCACTTGGGGCTTGCCGTTCAATAATATTTTGTTGGAAAACTAACCCAACTTTCCATAGAAGGAAATGCTGTTGGTTCCTAGCACTAATTGGCTATAAATTTAGCTCAAGGTCCATCTGCCTTGGGAGTTAGACCATCTTCTTTGAGCTCATAGTGCCCTGCATTAGATGTTTAATGGATAGACTTAGTGAATAAATATGTATTTGTAAGTGCATCATTTAGAAAACAGTCAAGTGAAAGGAATTTGACTCTGCTAAGCCAGCAAATGTAATTTTTCTCCTTTCTTTCAGTATCTTGCTACATGTCAGCTCCTCAATTTACCAGCTCTATGACTGGTAAATTGCCTGTATTACTTGCCTGTATTACTCAGCCTTGTGGAGTCTCAGTTTCCTCAATTACAAAAAAAAGAAATCAAGATCTACCGTATAGGGTTTGTTGTAAGGATCAAGTAGAGGGGTACAGTGTTTAGCAGAATATAGAGTAAGTCTCCGAGACATAGCAGTGACTTTTGCTGCTATTATTATTGTTGTTCCTACTCCTCCTCCTATCAGTATGCAATCTAAATCCCATGGCTGGCTATCTTTCAAAGTCCCCACCGGCCTATACATTCTCATTTCTCAACACACATGACTTACGGAAGCCTTCTCTCACCCCCTAGACTAGGTCAGGTCCTTCTGTGAGTCACTGCCGTTGATATATATATATCTTCTAAGCATTCATCCCAACTGTAATTAAACAGTGGGTCATACCCATAAGTAGATGTAAATCATTGGCGATGTTCCAGGCTTGGGTTGGGTGTTGAGTTTCCAGGCATTCAGTAAATGCTTTACAAGTTGCATTTATGAAATATTTTTTGTATGTATCAAATACTGTATTTTAAAAAATTAAGAAACCAAAAACATGGATTTTGTAATTAATTCTTTTCTGCCTGTATCCTCTTTAGAATGTGAGCTTAAAGAGGCCAGAGGCTGAGTCTGTCTTAGTCATCCCTATGGTACCAGTGCCTAGAGTAGTGTCCTGCCATTAAGAAGTGATTGAACAGATGAATGGATGAATGAATGAACTTGAATCCTTCATTCTAGTCAACTGGGCTCTTCACTCTCCCCTGGGCATGTCATGTTCAGCCTTTTTCCTATATCACCACCCTCAAGTGTTCTTTTCTTTCTAAATCCTATCCATCTGTTAAGTCTCAGAACAGCTGAAGTCTCTTTTTCTCTCCTTAATAGTCGTGTCAAGTGTACCCTCATATTCCAAGCTAGACTAGGAACTTCTTGTGGGCAGGAATCAGGGCTTTGCCTTTCAGCGGAGCCTAGGTTGGCACACACAGAAATGGACACACACAGGGCTGCAGGGTCTACTTGTGGGGCTCTCAGATGGTGATATCTTTGGTTCAGGGCAAGGTCTTACTCATCTTTGGTGCCCAGAGCATGTCACACCTGGAGTCTGTACATGGAGGGCATTCAGTGGGGGTTTGCTCTGTTGATTAAGGCTGTGTGTTTACCAAGCTTCGCCCCTCCATACATAGAAGTAGGTTTCCTTAAGGATCCCAGTGTCTATTTTAATATTTAACATGACTGAAAAGCAACAAGACCAAATCCCCACCTTGTTACTTAATCCTTCCATTTTGACTATGGACGATTTCTTTACTTAAGAACTTCAGAATGACTTTCTAAGATACTTGCCCTAAGAATCTCATGTAACAAATCGTCCAGAACATGACTTCTTTTTAGTTTACCTACATTGGTGCCAATAGATCAGTGTGCCTTTTTGTGATGCTCATAAACAATCTGTTTAATAATCCATTTTACATTTTTAAGGAGGGCTGAGGTCAGGATGAACTGCCCACGCATTCTGAAATGGGCGTTTCCCTGTTTCTGGACCTGGGGCGTTTGCTAACTCCTGTCTCCTCCAGGAGCTTGTGGGAGTTACTAACAGATTCTCTGAAGTTTTTCTTGAATATTCCTCCACACTCCAGATGTCATTTTGCTAATCTGACACCTGATCACGTTGCCATAGCTTAACAATTTCTTCCTATCTCCCGGCTTGATGGGGACTTCAGCTGGCTTCTAAGACACTGGCTCTCCACTGCCAGATCCACAGACTCTTCTCATTGCTAGAGAAGATAATGGCCCAGTTGAAACTTTAACACTTTGTTTTGTGTTACCTATTAATTGTACCACACTTTCACCAATCGTTTGGTCTGTCCCTTTGTTCTGTTTGCTCCAAATATCATTTAAAAACCTTGTTTTGATGTTTTCTTTATTTCTCATGAACCTCAGTGAATTTGGGGCTTTTATCTGGATGCGATTCTTATAAGACCTTGACATATTTTTAAAATTCATCCTGACTTCCTTGCCTCTCTTTCCATCCTTTGCTCTTGCCTTTGAAACACCCAAGCTGAGCAGAGGTCCTTGCATGGCTTTGTTGCTTCCCTTAGAGGTTGTCCTTCTCCTGCCTTTTCTACTTCCTGACTCAAGAATGGCGGTGTGGTCAGAATTACATTTAGTAAGCAGGAAATTCTGATTACCGCACAGTGGCAGCTAGAGCAACTTATCCATGTGGTCTTCCTGCTCCTCCCAAAGCAGCTACTATGAGGGTGATGATTGTGTAAGCAAACATGGCATTAATTTTCTCTCCAGGTGGGCTTATGAGGAGAACAGGAGAACAAATGAAGTTGATCATGTTTCCCTGAAAGGAGAAATAAAGAAGGCAGTGTTCAGGAGCAGTCAGGCAGAGGAGGGATAGCTACAGCAGGTGCCACGCCAGGCTCAGTCTCCAAGTGTTGGTGGCCCTTGGCCCTTCCCCACAGTGCAACTAGCAGGTGGGGTTTGCACTGGGCTTCCCTGCCAACCTTCATGAGGGCTGCTTACAGATGCTAGCAGTGGCCATCCCTGGCCCCAGCGAGTAGAGTCAGGAAGGTAGCACAGTCCTCCATTCGCCAGAGTCTCACCTGTGCCTGTCACCCAGTGGGGCTGTCAGAGCATGTGGATTTGAATTCTATTACCATCCCCCCAATGATGCCCTGGTGTCTCCAAACTGCACTCACATACTTTCTCACATATTGGATATTCCTCTTTCTTTCCCTTTTTTCTCCATTCTTGGTTCTGTATGTTTTATTTTTTCTTCTCATAAGGCCAGATGCTTCTCTGGGTGTACTTATAGTCAGGGTAAGGGTCACCCAGAGTGTGCAAACCTTCATGGCTCCAAGACCTATGGTCCCCAATCTAAGAACCCTCCTCCTGTTTCCCAATCTCAGACTTTTTTTTTCTCCACCCTTGTACCTACCATTGTCTTCCCAAACCAAGATATGTGGTTTCAGCTGAGAGATGCTCCTTAATTCCTATATCAGGAGCCACTTCCATGGATGCATATTTTTGTATTATTTTTCTGCATTGAAGCTAAAATATATGAGTAAAGTGGCAAGGTGGAAATAAATGTGGAAGGAATGATAGAATTAGATAATCCCCGTTTTGCAATCCCTGGGGAAATAATTGATTCAGGCAACGATCATCGGTGGGTGAAACCATTAGTTAAAGGTTGATGGAGAACTTTACATGGGGAGGAGTTGGCTGTCACCTCCTGAACCCGCTCATTAATGATAGCATCACTAAGAGAGGAACAGCCGGTCACTGTGTGCCTCCTGAAATACAAACCATTCAGCACCACCTAAGAAGTATTCTTGGCAAAATAAAGTTGAAACTGGATTTAATCAACCTGCAAAGCTAAGTTCCATTTACTAAAAATACAGGGAACAGAGGAACAAATAAAATGACACCACAAAGAGGCAAGCTGACAAACTCAGAATGTAAGTCATTCTCCATATGTCACTGCAACAGTCAAAGGCGTAAGACTTCAGAGGCGTAACAACCAAATGTAACCAAATATAATGCAGATCCTTGTCTGGATCCTCATTTGAGCAATCCACTTGTGAATCCAGTTGAGCAATCCAATTGTGAATCCAAATGTGATTTGTGAACTAGTAATCCAATTGGGAACATTTGGAATTATTGCTAATTTTGTTAGACAGATTAATCTGGAATCAGGGTGATGAGTATATAGGAGTTTCTTATACTATCCTCTCTTTTTCAGTATTGTTGAAAATGTTTATAATAAAAACTACTTTTTATAGATTAAAAAATGAAGCCAGCTTGCCAGTTTACTTTCTAAGAGAGAATGTCTAATGTAACAAGACCAAAATGAATTATCTTTCCTGATTTATATCCCTCTATTTTTAACAAATTAAGATTCTGGTTTCTAAGTTTAAAAGGGAAGGGAAGTAGAAATTATTAATATTAGTAGAATGCTTGGAGTTTTCCAGTAAACATGTTTGTTTAACAGACCCCTGGTTTTGTGATGGAACTTGGAGACCATACAACTTCTTCCAAGCAGACACCACTTGGTAGAATAGAGTGTCTGAAGATGTGAAGTGGCCTGGGCATCCGTTTAACCACCTTTCCTCCGAGCTGGACCGCCGTAAGCTGTCAGGCGGTGATAAGAATAGATGGTCCCATAAAAGTCCTCCAGAGAGGGGAATACATCACCTCCCCAGTCACCCAAGAGTTAACTGCACTGTCAGGGAAGTCTCCTTGAGATACCAGTGTTCCACGAAACCCTCTCAACCCAGGCTTATCCTGTCAACAAGGAAGAGGAGGAAGCCCCTCTCTCCAGGAACACTTCACAGCCTGGAAAGACTGGCATTAACCACCTGACCTTGGGCTTCCCTTCCTTCTCTTTTCCTTTTTCTCTCTCCTCTCTGGGGTTTATTCTCCAGCCTTTAAATCATTTGGGAGGATCTTCTCTGTGACCCCCCTGCTTTCCTTGACCCTGCAGAGCTGTGGGCTGCCAGCATTGAAAACAAGGTGTGAGTTCCCTGCTGGTCTCCCACCAGCCCCACGCCTTCTGGCCACTGTCTTTAGACTTGCCCTTTCCTGACTACAAGGCTCTTCTCAGTCCTCCCGGGAAGCCCCAAACACTCATCCTCCACTCTGCTCACTTGGAAAGTGCCGATGCTCTGCAGGGCCTCGGTTGTCTGGATTCTATACTTCCAGAATCCACAGTGTTGTGAAACAATCTAAAAAGTAAATAAATTTATAAACACAAACCCTTTTGGCTGTAAGAAGATGGCTTCCAGGTCCCTTCAAGGAGTACCTGGAACACCTGGGAGGAGGGCCAAGGTGGGTCCCGGGTGTGGGGTCAGATGGTCTGGAGGGAACAGGGGAACCTGGTTGGCTGGTGGTGTCTACAGAATGCTAGCTTTCCCCACACAAGCTGAGACTATTAAGGAAGTGAGAGCAGGCAGGAAAATAGAGAGAATAGAGGCAAGATGGGTGGGGGGCGGGGGGAAGGAGAGGGGTTGAAACATCAGCAGTCATCCCTCTGTGAGCACGCTGGAATTTGCCAGCATGCACTATACAAACTCTCCAAATAATAGTCTTCCATTAGGGGGAGGAGGGCTGCCCTGACCCCCCTCCTCCTGTCTCCCCCATTCAGTTAAGTAGCCTTCCTCTGGGCTTACGGTGCATATAACTACTTCTGTGCTGCCCTAATAACCCTGCAGCACAGTATTCACTCATGTGTGTCCTCCACTTGACCATGGGCTCCGGAGGTCAGGAGGTACCCCTTTGAGCTCTGATTGCCCGGTGCTCAGACCATACATGGCACGACGCCAGCATCTCGGTGCAGTGGCTTTGATGAGCTTCACGCACCGAGTCTGTGGGTCTGTGGGAGTTGATGAGGGAGAGAAAAGGAAGGGTCATCAGGGTACCCTCCTGAAAGCCCACCAAATTATTCAGCCCAGTTGCCTAGTTCAGAATTCACCACACAGCACAAAACAAGCTAAATCATGGAATAATAAACACCATAGCCTGGACAATAATGAATATGCAAGCAGCATAAGAGTGAAGTACTGAGAGAGACATCTATTGTGGATAGTTTAATCTTCCCTTAGTGAAAGATCAAGGACAAAAGCACGAAAAGATCGTGCTCATTTTAAAAAGAGAAATGGGTAACTAGCTAACATGGGAAGGATGGATATAGGGAAATGTTGAATCAGTTCATCCACGGTTCAGCAATTCTGGGAGATGGCAGGCCTGAGTCTTTGGATACTGAGGAACAGCACTATACTATGGGAGGTTCCTTCCTTCTGTAAAACACATTTGGACTCTGTTGCATCTGTGGTTTGCGTGGTACGAAGCTGCTACTACCTTTGTTCTAATGCACTTTGAAAAGACAGGATATATTCATGAGGAAATGCAGATGAGTTTGTCCTTCCAAACTTTCGTAAGGCATTAGAATGTCAAATACAGTGTCTGGAAAGCAGCCAGCAAATTAGGAAGCCACAGAAGAATTTTGTGAGTTTTTAATTTATTTCAATTCACAGTTTACATGGAATGTCAAATCTGAAGGGGACCCCAGGGTTACCCAGTTTAACTCCTTCACTGTGTAGATGAAAAATGAGGCCCACAGAAGAAGAGTGACTTGAATAGTCACTAATAATGAATAAAGAATAGTGACTAATAATGTTAGTAGTAGTTAGAGCTTGAATTTATGGTCCCTGATTGACATATCAGTGATTGTTCCATTATACCCAGCTGCATTTCCTTCCAGAACATTTTTATAATGCTCATTAAGCTGGGTTGTTTTGGTGAATGTTACCAACATTAATCCTAGATTTCACCAGGGTGATTTTGGAAAAGTGGCTTTGTTAAAGCATTAAAAGATCTACTGTAGCAGTTTCCTCTGGTTTAAGTTGAGGAAGGGCACCATGTGCCTGTTCTATTGTGATAAGCTTGTGGTTGTAACATATTGCCATCCGTAATTTTCTGACATCATTTTTATGACATAAGAAATCTGTAGGTAGGAGGCTTTGGCTTTGGTTCAGCAACTCAATGATGTCAGGACTGATGTCTGATTCTCTTGGCCTTTCCCTCTTGGTCACAAGATGACTGCTGCAGTTCCAGTTATCATGTCTGCATTTGATATAGGAAGAAAGATGAAGGGGTGGAACCAACTGCATCTTCTTTGTCACTGGGGGAAAATAACTTTCCCAGAAATGCCCTAAAAGTCTTCTGCTGGGATCTCATTGGCCAGAATTGGACCATGATGCAAAGAAGTTGGAAAAAATGGAGAACAGGATGGCCCTAATAGGCTTAGACCAATCATGATCTATTCTCTGGCACTAGACACATAACCAGGGCTTTCTAATGCTAAGAAAGAAGAGGGAAATAGCTATGAGTATTCCATATCTCCCTAAAACTCTCAAGGTCCCTCATGTTTATATGATACTTTAAGAGTACAAGTTTGAGGCAAGGATAGGCAGTGGGATTTTTTTTTTAGTGTCTGATTCTACAATCTTTTTATATCTTTAGTGAAAGCTTATTTCAGTACCAAAGGCTTATCTGAGGCCAAAGGCTTATCTGAGGATAACAAAGAAATCCTATTGCCAGACATTTATAGAACTCAACCTGTGGAAACAATAAATGTCTGGAACACTTTTTACCTGCGTGGTAGCTCAACTTCCAACCTAGGCTAAAGGAGAAATTTTATGAAAAGTTCATTAAAAGGAAATACTAGGCAGGTCTTTAAATCTCAGAATATAAACGACATAATTTTTTAATGTTGCTTGTGCCTAGAATTCTGTTAAGTCAAACAACAGTAGCATATCAATGACGCTTTACAGTTTTCAGAACTCACTCAATAGATATTTGGGCACAACCCTGAGATGGGCTTTCTTGTAGTCACTTGGGATATATCAATGAACAAATAAGAAAAGAAATTCTAGGCAGATGAATGGATAAATTGTGTCTATACATACAATGGAATACTATTCAGCCGTAAAAAAGAGGAAAAATTTGCAATATGTACAACATGGATGAATCTTGAGGACATTATGCTAAGTGAAATAAGCCAGTCACAGAAAGACAAATACTGCATGATTCCACTTATATGAGGTATCTAAAAGAGTCAAACCCGTAGAATCAAAGAGTGTAATTGCCAGGGGCTGAAGGGAGGCGGAAATGGGGAGTTACTAATCAATAGGCATAAAGTTTCAGTAAAGCAAGGTAAGTTCTAGAGATCTGCTGTACAACATTGTACCTATAGTCAACAACATATTGTACACTTAAACATTTGAGAAGCGGGTAGATCTCATGTTAAGTGTTCTTACCACAATGAAATAAAATTTAAAAAGAAAAAGAAAATTCTGTCTTTGTGGAGTTTACATTTAGGGGTGCAGGTCTTGGGGAGTACATCAGTCAGGTTTCTTGAGAAACAGAACCACTAGTGTGTATACACACACACACACACTCTCACACACAGAAAGAGAGAGAGATTGATTTATTTTAAGGACTTGTCTCCCATGACTGTGGGCTTTGGCAAGTCCGAAATCTGCAGGGTAGGCCACAGGCTGGATGCCCACGTTAGAGTTCATGTTGCAGCTCAAGTCTGAAGGTCATCTGGAGGCAGAATTCCCTCTCAAACTGAGGAATCGCAGTCTGTTTTCTCTTAAAACCTTCAACTGATTGCATGAGGCCTACCCACATTATTAGAGGAGAATCTGCTTTACTCAAAGTTTACTGATTTAAATGTTAATCTCATTTTAAAAATACCTCCAGAGCAACATGTAGACTGGTGTTTGACCAAATATCTGAGTACTATGGCCTATCCAAGTTGACACATAAAATTAACCATCATTGGGAGCCAGACAATGAGCATAATAAGTGAGTAAAATTTGTAACGGCTTAGAAGATAGTAAGTGCTATAAAAAATAGAGCAAGGTAAGTTACAATTTAAAATAAGGGAGTTGTGGCCTCAGGAAGAATGCTTGAATGTGTGTAGAAAGACTTTCAAACAGTCTTGAAGGAGTATTTACTACATGTCCAGTGCTCTGCTGAGGAGAGAGAAATGGGGAGAAACACAGCCTTGCCCTCAAGGGATGCCAGGTGAGATTAACAAGTGAGGAGACCTCCCAGTGCTGTGAGTGGTGGGTCTCTGGAGAGCACAGGGCACATGGGGTCCAGGGACAGGCATAGCTGTCCTCACTGGCTCTGTTATCCCCCTAGGGTAGGCTCGGCACAAGGTCCAGAGAGCTGGACTGATTTAGCTCAAGTTCACTGACCCGGAACCTGCACCCAGGCCACCTGGCTTGTCTCCCTGCATCATTTTCTGGTAAAGAAGACTGGGCAGCATTGGCATAAACCCTCCCTGAAAGCCCCAATCAGACTCTTGGCCCGGGGAGGGAGAGTCCTTTACACTGCATGAAGAAAAACAATACCAGGCATCGAGGAGAGTACCCAGAGGGTGACGTCAGGAGCCTGGGGTCCTCGCGGCTGGCAGTGTCGGCCACAGAGGACGTTGGTCCTGTCAACCCGGAAGGTGCTCATTGCCACAGCAAACAGCATAATACCTCTGGAGACAGGCTGCTTCAGCTTCTGCGTCCCTCGTTCACGCTGCCGGAGGACAGCCTTTGCCTTTTGGCCCGGGATTAGGAAACTGCTGTGCTTGACCCAGCTCTTGGGAGAAAGACTAGGGATCGAAACACAAGCCCAGGAGAACGTCTCTAGGCGGACACGTGAGAAGCTGGTCGCCATGGTGACTTCCAGGGAAGAGAACTGGTGGCTGACGGGGACCCTGACTTTTATATCTTCTGGATTTCGTACAATGAACATGGATTACCTTAAAATATGATGTTACACGAGCTGACACCAAAGACTTTTCTGAAGATAGTGAGAGTTCGTTGAAGGCCACTTGCTAGATTAAAGCAGCTTGGGCCTCTGAGTCAGAGTTCACAGCTCTGCCACTTATTAGCTGGGTGACCTCGCTTTTCTGCTCCAAGCTGCAGTTTTCTCACCAGGAAAATGGGACAATCGTGAGTTTGTGTAGAGGAATGAAGGAGGGGATTTACGAAGACTCCAGAAACCAGAAGTTGGTCTTGTCTGTTACGCCCTAGGTATGCTGAAGGCAGTCATTGATATGCAGCCCTGGATCCCCAGCCAGCCACCTGACACTGTACTGACAGCTAAGATGGCATCTTGTGTGCCCTGTGTAACTGGTTTTCACAACAACCACCTTACCTCATCAACAACAATCACTTCCTCTTCACCCTGCTTGAAAAGCTGAGGAAGGATATAGTATATTTAGAAAGGGAACAGATTAAAAAGCTGTTCTGGGGTTTAAGGGGGCTGGGAAACTTGACTTTGCAGCATAATTCATTTTTCAAAGGATTTGCCTGAGCCTTTTCTCCCTAGACTTGTGATCTCTTAATAAGTAATAATTCTTTTAAAAATTTTACTTTTATTGCATATGTATCTTATCTCCCATATAAGCTGTAAGCTTCTTTTTGGAAAAGACTTTGTTTCACACAACTTTGTACCATTCAAACCCCACATATGGCTTCCTTCAAGCATTTTTGGTACAGTGTGTATTGGTTACTGATAGCTATATAACAAATTACCCAAAACTTAGTGCCTTTTTCTATAGGTCAGGAATTCAGGAGGGCTTGGTGGGGTGGTTCTGGCCCAGAGTCTCTCATGAGATTGTGGTCCTATGTCAGCTGGGTCTATGGTCAACTGAAGGTTTGACTGGGCTGAGAGGATCCACTCACAAGGGGGCTCACTCACATGGCTGGAAGTTGGTGCTGGCTATTGGTGTCTCAGTTCTATTCGCACGGGCTTCCCCATAGGGCTACTTGACTGTCCTCATAGCATGGTGGCTGGGTCCCCCCAGAGCTAGTGACCCAAGAGACCAAGATGGAAGCTAAAGGCCTTTTATGACCTAGCTTCAGAGGTCACACTTTAGCATTTCTGAGCACTCTGGTGAATCAGACCATAGCTGATTCAATGTGGGAGGAGACGAAAGTGCATGAAGACCAGGAAGTACCCTGGAGGCCCTCTTGAAGGCTGACTGTAACACAGATGTTATAGGTAGCACAGAATGGTACTTAGGGAGTACCTGATAATTTGTTAATTACAAGGCATGAGTGTGTACAATGTGCAAGTAACATATAAAGGGTAAAAGCCAAAAGTTTGTTTCACTTTTGGGGGAGGGTACTCTAGTTCTGTGTCTCAAACTTGAGTGTGCCTCACAGTCATCTGGAGGGCTTGTTAAAACACAAATTGCTGGGCTCCATCCCTAAAGTTCCCAATTCAGTAGATCCGGGGCGAGGTGGGAGAATTTGCATTCTAACAAGTTCACAGGTGATTATGATGCCCCTGGTCCAGGGCCACACTTTGAGAACAACTGATCTAATTTGTGTAGAGATGCTGGTGCTCTTTAAGAAAACCTGCTTCGAAGCAAATGCATCCTTGGTCTCTTAGCGCTAAATACCAAGTGGTTAAATTCATTATGCATATCATCTTAAGCTTGAGGTTTGCTGAATGATAGAATGTAAATGAACAAATCAGAGAAAGGACAGTATATGGGCAGTGCTAAGCAGTGGTGTGCTGCCAACTCTCCAAAAAGAAAAAGAAAAAGCTTTGATTTATGACTTCTGCCTATTTCCACAGTGTAAATGCTCCCACCGTGGCCAATTATTACCAGACTCCTGAATGTTTCATAGCTGACCCTCCTTAGCTGGTACACACTGGCTCTAGCATGCCACGGCTCTAAGCAAGTTCTTTCCTTGTCACGTGTGATTCTGAGAAAGCCGTGGACCCGGTCGGGTCTGGGGATCGCCAGGTAATTCTAGTAGCCAGTCCTTTGTATGCTAAGGCTGTCAAGCACCAGGCTTGATTTTCTTCCTACTTAGAATGAGACTTTCTTAAGTAGCTAAAGTGACAGGATATAATTGTGCAGTTAACTCTATATGGCATAGGCAAATACAAAATGGGACTTTTCAAATTCTCCACCTCCACATATATCACCCCCACCTGTACAGTCAATTCTAATGACCACTCTTCTAATCAAGCTCAACCTCATAGAGACTCCTCTTCATCAAAGCCTTCTCCGGCCTTCCCTCTCTTTGAAAACTCCCCTCTCCCACGGCTTAGTTCCTCAGGGTGGGTGACAGGTGCTACTTTGGTGAAATTCATATTTTGAGCTGCCAGGATTCCCATTGACAGTATAATGTCTGAGGGCCTATAGAAATTAGTTAGAGAATTTCTTTGGCAATTCACCTTGTAGAGGGCTGGTGACATCTGTTTACCACTCTGAACTGTTGTTTAGATTTGAAATTGCTATTTCACTTGTAAGCTTCTTGAGGGCACAGTTTTGTTTTTTTTTTTCCTGTGTTTCCCATAGCATTTGCCATGGGGCCTTGGGTAAAATAAACACTTAATAAACATTTAATGAGTTCTAATTTGGAATTCTCTCCATTGCAGAAAACATTGTCATCCTGACAGAGAGCTTCAGTTGCCTTAATACCCAAGAGTGAGTAATTTGGGAATTTTAATTACCATGAGACAGAATGGAATAAGATTTTTTTTGTAGGAAGTCCTTTTGGGGTATCCCATAATGCTTCTTTTTTGTTATATAGAGGACATGTTCTTAGAAAAATAGAACTCATGCCAATTCAGTACAATAAAAAAAAAAGCATAGCTTTCGAGGTAGGCAGAA
Organism: Ceratotherium simum simum; assembly: GCF_057802395.1. NCBI lineage: Eukaryota > Metazoa > Chordata > Mammalia > Perissodactyla > Rhinocerotidae > Ceratotherium > Ceratotherium simum. The sequence goes on from NC_141908.1 coordinate 16,518,526, forward strand.
CATGACCCCTATGGGAGCAGCATCCTTGGTAGCTGTAGTACTATCATATTCTGGGTAATTTTCTTAGCTTCTCTCAGCCTTGGTTACCTGGTCTGTAAAATGAGACTAACGATACCACTTTGCAGGTCTTTTGTGAAGATGAAATGAAATAATCTGTGAAAAGTGCTAGAATGGAGCCTCGTAGGGAGCTGACACATGTTAATCCCCCAGCTTCCTTATTTGAAAGAATCCCACATACCTGTTCCGGAAGCACCAAAGGCCCCATGACTCTGGATCTTGACAAATTCTCATTTTCTGATGGCACATGCTTTTTTTTGCTGTGAATTTCTCAATTTTTGCAATTTCTAAGGCAACGTTAGTGACGCAGAGCTAAAGATCCTTTCCCACACAGTGTGACTGGCAGGTCCTAGTGGGCTGGGGTGAGGGGGGAAGCATCTTGAGTATTAGCATTTCTGGAAATGTTTGTGGGGGGAAAGAAGTTATTTCTTCAGGGCCTAACTTGATTAATAAGGTGGTGGGTTTGAGATTGTATGGCAGTGGATTTCTCTGTTTTCTTCCTGCTTCCCGAGGCTCCTGGGTCCCCAGGTTATTTTAGTAGTACAGCACATGTTAAGCAGTAGTGATCAGCCATGAGTCCTAGGTTTGAAAAAGACAATTCCAAAAGAGAGGGGCAGACCTAGAAGGAGAAATAAACATTTAGTAGCATGCTCAGCAGGTTGCCCCACGATTAATCTATGTTTCTTGGTCCAATTTAGCTGTGAAAAGTAAAGTAGAAAAATAGTTCCTCTTCAGTTGATCAGAAACACCTCTATTGAGCACCAGCTATGTGCCAAGCCCCAGAAGGGATAGGAAAAAAGGCAAAGGACCTGATTTTCGTACCCAGGAACTTACAGAGTAGATTAAAAGGCCTTACATGTTTGTAGTTTAGTTGACCTTCCTTGCTGTATTATAAAACAGGTTTCCTACTCAGAAATAAGTAGAGGGGGTTTCCACACTTGGAAAATTAAGTAATGAGTGAACTTCTGATGTTGTTAAATACTGCATTTCTTTATAGCCACTTGGGAAAAGAATTTGCCCAAGGTTGGGACCTGAGACCTGAGCTTTAAAGTGGCATGTAAAGTAATTTGAAAGAATGAGATATGGCTTTTTGAATTTTTACAGAAAAAGATAGAAAAACAATGTTTTCCCAAGTTTTGGGGCAATATCAGGCAAATACAAGGTGAGGAGTTTGGGACTTAATTTATAGCACTAATTATTTTTTTTCAAACAGGCATGACTTTCCATGTGCAGAAGGTGGTCACAATGCATGGGGTAGGACACAGAGTTGGGAATGAGGGACCTGGGTTTCAGTCAGTGAACACACAGGACCTTACAGAACACTGGCTTTATACCAGGCACTATGCTGGAGGCTGAGGATAAATGAAAGCAACATGGCGGCACCCAGATGAAGTCTATGGAAACACAATCAAGGCAGCAAATAGTTCTTCCCAGCAAGGTCTTTTTCTTTCTTTTTTTTTTTTTGAGGAAAATCGGCCCTGAGCTAACATCTGCCAATCCTCCTCTTTTTTTCCTGAGGAAGACCGGCCCTGGGCTAACATCCATGCCCATCTTCCTGCACTTTATATGGGACGCCACCACAGCATGGCTTGACAAGTGGTGCGTCGGTGCGCGCCTGGGATCCGAACCAGTGAACCCCGGGCCGCCGCAGCGGAGCGCGCGCACTTAACCACTTGCGCCACCGGGCCTGCCCCCTAGCAGGGTCTTGAGAAGAAGCCAGAGAGAAGACTGACACACTCTTTAAGGAGGAGTAGAACTGGCTAGAAAGAATGAGAGACCAGTGTTCCAAGTAGAGTGAACAGCACATGCGTTTCATGGCGTATTTGGAAGACAGCAAGAACTGTAGTTGGAATAAGCTAGCAGTGGTTCTCAAATGGTAATGAGAATCCAGTCACCTGGGGATCTTGTTACAGGATCTCGGTGACACCTGAGCTAATACATTTCTAACCAGTTCCTGGCTGATGCTCAGGCTGCTGGCTGGAGCCCACACTGTCCAGGGTGGTGGTGGAACATGGGGTGTAGGAGAAAAAATGGAAGCAGGATGGAGGGAGGGGTGAATGGCCAGGGCAAAGGCCTATCACTTTGGGCTGATTGCTGCACTCTTACATTTCTGCTATCCCCACGTTCATATTGCTTATAGCATCTGTGCCACTCCCAGCCTCTGTTGGGCACCCAGTGCTGCCTGCAACCCTCAGCCAGCTCCCTCTGCCAATTCCAGCAGCAGTGATACTAAGTTTTTACTACTTTCCTCAAATCTCCCACCCACCACCTGCCATCATGGTCTCAACAAAAAGTCTTGCCTTCTAATTCATAGAGAAAAGAAAGGTTATCAGACAGAATTTTTCTTGAGGTACGCCCTTCTCCCCACCTAAAGCCCACCTCCTCTTCCCCTGCTTTGCCTGCCCCTCTTCATTCTCGGGCAGAGATGTTCTTTCCTCCGCCCAAGGCTGAACCCTCTGCTGTGCTTTGGAAGGTGTCCCCTCTTGGCTGTGGCCCCCTGTGGGCCCTCTATTCATCCGTCACTCTCCTCTTGCACATACCTCCCACCTCTTCCTTCCCAGCTCCGTTTCCTCTACTATAAACATGCGCAGGGCTCTCCTTTCTTACATCCACCCCCACTGAGAGAATGGCCTTGATCCTGAATCCCCGTCTAGCTACCATCTGACCTCTCACCCTCCTCTCACAGCCTGATTTCTTCAAAGAGCAAGTCCACACTTGCTGTTTCTCTACTTCTTTTCATTTATTCTCTGCCAACTACCACCATCTGACTTCTGCCTTTCCCACTCCTCTGACATGGCTTGTCTGATGTTAACTGTGGCCTTCCAATTGCCCAGTCAAGGAATTTCAGTCCTAGGCCTATTTGTCCTTCACAGCACCCTACAGTGGTGATCACGGGTGCCTGGAAGCCGTGTCTCCCCATGGCTTTCCAGATCCTGCCTCCTCGGTTCTTTTGGGCCCTTCTCAGCCTCACTACTTGGTTCCTCTTCCTGTGTCCAGTCTTTACCAGTTAACGTTTCCCAGTGGTCTGGTCTCAGCTTTAATCTCTTCTAACCCTAAACATCCTCCCTTGGGCTTCTGGGCCTTGACCCACTCTTTCTATGCTGTTGACAAGAATCCAGCCCTTCACCCCTGATCTCTCTGCCTATTGGTCATATCTACGCGTGTGCCTCACATTTAAAAACTTGTTCTTCCTCTTCTCTCCTAGACCTACTTTTCCTCTGAGTCCCCCTCTGAGTGAATTATACCCCTACTATCCCCTTCTCTCAGACCCCAAATGTGGGAGTGATGCTTCACTCCTCTCCTTGCCTCGCCTGCCATCAGCAACGGTCCTGTCCTCAGCCCCCTTCCACTGCTGCCTCAGTACATGAGATACCTTCAGTCATTACGCAGGTTACCACCCTTGCCTCCACCTGACCTCTCTGCATATACCTGCGGCTTTCAACCCGGCCACACATTAGAATCACTTGGAGGACTTTGAATGATCCTGATGCCCAGGACACACCTCAAACCAATTACATTAGAATTTCAGGAGGTGTGACCCAGATGGTTCCAATGTGCAGCCAAGGTCAAGAGCCACGGCTGTAGTCTCTTCTCCCCCAATCCATCCTCCACATGGCCACTGAAGCATTTTTCTTAAAACTCAAATTGGATTATGTTTGGTCCCCCATTCAGAATTCCTTCACTGACTTCCCACTGCCTTTGGAAAAATTCTTTGGCATGTTATACCAGCCTTTTTGGGTTTGTTAAGCAAGACCTTTCATGAACGGCCCTGCCTAATTCTGCAGCCCCACCTCATGTGGGTCCATCCGAGGCCCCTTACCCAGGCCATTCTGATCCCCCTCCCCAGGCTCTCTGCATGTGCACAGACTCAGTTCTCTGTCCAGAATGCAAGCTGGCCCACATCCCCAGTCCTGGCCAATTCCTCTCTCTGTTCTGTAAGATCCTGTTTAGGTGTCATCACTCACAAAAAGCCTTCTGGAACTCCCTCAGACTAGGTTAAATATTCCTTCCCTGGGCTTCCTAGCACCTCAGCTAGTGCTTCCTCCACCACAACACTTGCCCTCTGCTTCCACCAGCAGAGTGAGCCGCTTGATGGCAGGGACCATCTCCTATTTACACAGCGCCCAAACCCAGTGCACAGAAGGCACTCAATGTATGTAGAATGAATTCATCCATCCATCTCTTCCCACATCTCGAACCTTGTAACAAGCTCATGCAGCAAAACAGAGTTGAAAGCTCACTGAGTTGGTAGAGCAAAAGACTTAAATCCACAATATATGCTGTTAGGACATTTCTCATTTTACACAAATGTGAACATTACATGGGTGAAAATGCTCCCTTTTAAAGCAGCCATTTCATAAAGGCTGGCAGAGCAGTGTTTGCTGCCATGCCGAAGGTGGTCCTGTCCTCTGACCCTGCTGTTATAAAATTGGTCCCGCTACATTAGATGCCAATGTTCGTTCTGATTCCAGAAATGAGGTTGAGATGGAGCTCATGTTAAAAAGAGTTTAGACTACAAGAATGCAAACACCCTGAAGCATCACTAGTTCAGAACACAGAGTTTGAAAACAGACCAAATGTTGAGAGGGGGTGATCATATTTACCAACAAATTCTTAATTTTACTAAGATTATCTGCCACAGTACTCTTTCAAACTGATGCTTCCCTCGAGCACTTAAAATTAGCATCCACTTTATGAAAATTCAGGGCATATGCAACTGCTCAGGTGCACATTCCTCACAGAGAGATCCCGCTGGACCATCCTCCCCCACCTTGTGCGGATGGGCATAAGAATCACCCACAGAGCTAATAAAGCAGGCAGGGGCCCAGGCTCATCAAGGTAGGACAGGGCCTGGACCTTCTTCCCCAGTTCCCTGGGAGAGTCTGATCCCCTCCAAGGTTATGGTGAGGGTGACCACCACCTGGCTGCGATCAGCCGCCACCCTGCAGCCCACTGCTTCTCACCCTGGCTGCATATTAATATCCCACCTGAGGAACTTTCAAAAATCCCAAGATGCAAGCCTTATCCCAGGTCTAGACAAGTATCTCTGGGAGTGGGATGCTGGCATTGGTAGTTTTAGAAGCTCCCAGAAGATCCTAATGGGTAGCCTGGGTGGTTGAAGATCACGCCTCTAGTGTACTGGTTCTCAGACTTGGCTGCACATTGGAATCGCCTGGGAGCTTCAACAAGCACCCCATGCCCAGATCCCACCTCCGGATATACTGTTGTAGTTGATGTGGCATCCAGCCTGGCATCCACATCAGGGTTTGTAAAAGCTCCCTGGTGATTCTCATATGCAGAATTAGAGTGTCAGAACCACGGCTGCAGCCCATCCTCCCACAGGTCCTAACAGAGCCCATTTACCTTGGAAAAAAATCTATTGTCGTGAGAAAGTGAGAAACACAACCTGTCAGGAACATATTTATCCTCCTGGCTGACCTGAAGTGGCTGAGGTGGGAGTTCCCCACTGGAAAAATAGTTATTATCTGTGCTAGAGGGAGAGTAGCAGTGTTAGTTTACGGATTAAACTCATTGACACCAAGGACCCAGCTGAGTGCCACCAACTGAGCATCCCTAAGTTCTCCGGCTGCCTGTGTGACTCCAGTTGCCTCAAGAGGTGGCCATCCCTCCCTGGAAACATGCAGAGTGGCATTACAAATAATGAATGGATACGACTAATGGACTCAATTATTGTCAATTTCTGGGTCATTGATAATGGCATTTCCCTCCCTTCTCATTTCACTCTGTGTTCAAAGTGATTTTCTCTTTTGAATTCCCTATTAACAGATGTCAAACCTGAGTTAGTGCCCTGTCCTGGGTAGGCAGGCTGCAGACTCCCCCTCCACCTCACTTCCTCTTTGTGGCTTGTGTCAGGTTGACAGCTACCAGCACCATCTTGAAAAAAGGCATCCTGTGTTGTGCAAAAAGAGTTCAGGAGGCACCACTCTCTATCTAGTCTTACAAACTTAACACTTTGGGGGTATACTCTCCAGCAACTGCATGATTCATTGATGAGGATTCTCATTATATACATTTAAAAAAAAAATAATTGAAGATACTCGTGGGTTTACTTGGATCTTGAATGTAGGATAGTGTTTCTCAACTTTGGCTACACATTGGAATCACCTGGGGGGCTTTAAAAACCATTGATGCCTACGACTGGCTCCAAGAAGTTCTGATTTAATGATGTGAAGATCAGCCTGGACAACTGGCATTTTTTTTTTAGAAGCTTCCCGGGTGATTCCAGTGTTCAGCCAAGGTGGTACCACTGATAGTTGTCAATAAGAGGGACTGAGAAAAGAGAGGTGGAAGGATACGCATAGAGAACTATCTCTCAAGTCACAGTCTTCCTAAGGACTCTTCCCTATGAACCAATAGAGGCATTTGTCCCATTTAGATTCTTTGTGAGCACATATGGTTGGATGAGTTTCCTAGGAGACCAGAAGCAGGTTTAGGCCACAGAACAATCTCAAAATGTTTCTTTTCAGTGTTCCTTCATCTGACTAGCAGAGTTCTCAGGCTGCTCTCCAACTGCTCTCACTATCCTCTCCCTCCCCCAGGACCCATCAACTTTTTTGCAATATTGTTTGGGTACCATGGACGCAGTACTATGATGAGGATGGGCCTGGGAGGAGTGGGTGATACATGAGATGTCTTGTGATGTATGAAATCTTGGAGGAGTTGAGGATGAAAGCTTGGGTCCCACACACTGTAATACCCTCCAGGGAGACAGTCCCTGGTCGTAGTCTGTGGTTTCTTCCTCCCTCAGCTTTTCCTCCAATCTACTTTCCTTTCCATGAACATTTTCCTGTCTCGTGTTCCACACCTTCAGAGTCCTGCCATCAGGACTGGCTGTGACAGTCACAGTTGATGACCTACCCAGCACCTATCTCCATCTGCCCTCTTTCCTGCCAGCAGAACCCGGAATTTCTGCAGGCATCTGTCTCAGCACCAGGTCGTGAATCTTGATGAGTCCAGACAGTGCTTTTCCACTTGGCTGCACATTAGAAACACCTGAGGAGTTCTTAAAAAATGCTGATACTTGGGCTCCACTCCCAGAAATTCTGATTTAATTGGTCTGGAGTGGGTATTCAAAGCCCCCAGGTGATGAAAATGTGCAGCCATGATGGAGAATCATGGTATCTCAATTCTCTTTCCCTGTGGTCGATTTAGGATTGAGCAAATGATACCATTTTGGCCAATGAAACATGAGAACGCAGGGATGGGGGTGGGGAAGATTTAGAAAAAGATTTCTTCACCTTTAGGAAGGGAGGTTCCTTCTTTCCCCTTCATGGTCTTTGGAGTTGTTGGATAAGGATGAGATGCTTGGAGCAACAGCAACTATCTTTTGACTGTGAGTATCCACGCCAGAGTGTGTAGGTTTCTATGATGATAATTGCAGAGTGCAATGTTGAACAGAACCTAGGTCTTAACAATGTCATTGAGCTGCTAAATCAGTCAAATGGAGAAGTCCTCCATCCTCCAGGCTTGCTTTGCAGGGCTGCCTGTTCTATGCAGCCTTATAGCAGGCCCGGGCCAGAAGCAGGTCATAATCCCAGGCTCGAGGTTTCCAGAGGGGTTTGAGAGTATGCCCTGCTAGGCATGTACAGCACCTTTGTTGAGTGTAAAGCCCCCCAACTCTGATGAAGCTGCCCACCTACCACAGAGGAGCCTCCAAGAACCGGTGACCTTGCTGGTAGGCTGTCTGGAGAAGGACTAGCAAAGGTGTGCCTGCTGCTGAGCACTTTGTGAAGCGAATGAAGACAGGGACGTCTTGCTGGAGTCAGGCAAGTTCGGGCTTGAATCCTGGTTACTAATGGTGTGAACTGAGTCAGTCAAACTCTGTGTGCCTCGGTTTTATCATCTGTATGATGGGGTTAACATCTACCTCAAAGATTCATCGCTATAGTTCATTCAATGGATTTAGCACAGTACCTGGCATGTTGTAAGTTTTTACTATTAGTGGCTGTTTTTACTCTTTTGGGTGTATTCACTCTCTTTATGCTGCAATACCCAAGAGGTGAAGGAGCTGAAAAGAGGAAGAGAGAGAGTACAGGCCTGACTGCTGCTGTAACAGTTTAGAGAGACTGAACAGGTTTTTCCTGTAATCCCCTCTGCCTGGAATCGATCAACATAATTTGAGGTTGATCTGCCAAGTCAGCACAGACGCTGGGTCTGGTGTTAACTGAGCTCTATTTCCAGCTCAGCCAGCTGATGGGCTAGATTGATGCTCGGAGCTGCCTGCTGCTCCTTATGCAAGCGCAGCAGCTGAGCCGTGGGGTGACGCCTTCCCTAGGCTGCACCCCACTTGGGCCAGGAGCTGTGGTGGGGAGAGGGGCTGGGTAATCTGTCAGGGATGGGGTCCTCCAGTGTTGAGGGCTGAGCCCTGGATTTCAGTGTCGCCCAGATTCAGAGTGCTGGCCACACCGGGGTGTCCCACCCTTCCCTGCAGCCTCCTGTCAACCCCACCTCGTGCCTCAAAGCAGGACTGGGGGTGTGGGTATCAGACCAGACACTCCAGTTGGTTCTAAGGGGCTTCACCGGGGCTCCCCAGAAGCCTCACCACTGTTATCCCCTCCCCACCCAGCCTTTTCTCGTTCCCTCCGTGTCTATGATGCATCTGAGTGTCTCTCCCTTCTCTGGGCTTCTCCCCGGGCTCAGCTCAGTGATATTATCTCCTTCCCACCTTCATCCAGGCTCTGACTGCCCTGCTTCCTGTCCCTCTATCACTTCTGCCCCTGTTGGGAGTCTCTCTTCTCCAGGAAGCCTGCTGCTGGTACTTCCATGAGCACCTCGCTCCTGGCCACATGAAATGTCCCCATCCCCCCGGCGCCCACCTCCACCGCTCAGACTTGATCTTCTCCTTTTGGGCTTCATCTCTGCTCCTCTGTAGTTTCTCTACTCTCGCATCCTCCCTCCCCCAGCGGCACTGCCTTGCTTGCTTGTTTTCATCATTCCTGTTCTGTTCTTATATTCCCTCTACTGTCTCTACTTCTGGTCCATATTTAGTTCCAGTACTTTCCCCTCTCACCTTTCTAGGGATCTAGTACTATCACTTTATCAACCATCCTTTCTCCCCAAAACTTTTAGTCTTTCTCACTAGTTATTCTTTTTCATCCATTTTTAAATATGTTCAGGCTTCTATCTAAAAAAGAAAAAGGGGATACCCTTTCTCTGCTAATGTTCCCATCCCACTCTTCTCAGGGCCTCTCCTTTCTTCCATGGTTAGAGTTGTCCAGACTCACTGTCTCCCCTTCCACACCCCTCATTCCTCTCTACCCGCTTTAATGTGGCTTCTCTTCTCACTTCTGAAACTTCCCTCCAAGGGCACAATGACTGCCTGTGTTTAAATCCAGAATCTTCCTGAGGCAGTGTAACCTAGGAGAATGGGCGTGACTCTGGAGTGTCAGCCTCTGTTAGCATCCTGGGCCACCACTGGGGAGAGGTTTGACCTCGGCTAAGTTCCTTCGCTCTTTCAGTAGGCGTGAACCTTCTTGAGGGCAGGGGCTATTGTTTTTCAGAGCCTAATAATAATGGTAGTGAACATTTACTGCAGGCACCACAGGCAGGCCTTCTACTCTGTGGGTACTGTGGGCTTTGTGAGCGGAAGCTCAAAAGTGTTTGCTGAATGAATTTTACCCAAATAGTCTTAATGAGGTACTTTAAATTCCCACTTCCACATTCACCCCACTCCATTGACCAGGTCCCTGGTGTATCTTCTGGTTAGGAAACGATTAAACAAAGGCTGTCATCCTAGTGTCCACATTTGAGCTGTCTTTTGAATTAACATCTTGCACAGACAATCTGAATCTATTCTATGACCCAGTGGAAGAGGTACTTTTGGAGTGTCTGTTTATAGGAGAGTCATGTCTTGATTTGGTGTTTAAATTCAGGATGGTTAAATAAATATCACTTTGCAGTGAAAAGTTGATCATTCTGGTTGTGATTGTGTAAAAAAAAAAAAAAAAAATCTTAAATTCTATAACCTGGGCTTTCCTCTGCAATTTGTGAGAGTGGAAATTCAGGGGTTAAAAAAAATCCATTTCAATGTCCTAGAGTGAAGAGCTTTGCATGGGAAGGAAACCTATTCTGTAAAGATAGGCAGGTAGACTGAATGGGCAATTAAAATCAAACAGTTGGGCGTCTTAATTGAAGTTTCATTACCCTTGTCCTTTGAAGTAAGTGCCCGTAAATGCTCCAGCTGGGAAGTGGGGAGTGGGATCTTAATCAGTGGATGGTAGGGATGGCTGGAGGCCTACTAAGTGCATGGCATGGGGTGGGGGAGCATGGACAGCACCTAAGCAAGGGGAGCAGAGGCCTGGTTTTCAAACAACTTATGGTCTCTTTGAGAAGATTAAACTAACCCCGTAAAAAGCAGAGCATTTGATGCAAGACTATATAATTAAGTGTTAAATCATGGCACAGATGCTAAGTGCTAGCAGAGCCCAGATGACAAGAGCTATGAGGCCTGGAATGGCCTGTAAACTCCTAGGGAGGAGGAAGGATTCGAGCTGAGTCTTGAGGAATGAGCTAAATTCCCATGACCCAGGCTGGACAAGCCAAAACAACAAGTGAGGGGTGCTAGGCAGGTATCTTAAGAGTCATAAACAGTAAATCTGTGGTGGGGGGCCCTCCTAGTGAAGTGATTGGAAGGAAGTACCTCCCAGCCTCTCCCCTGCCAGAACTTGGTCCACAAATCCCTCTGGGATGCTCATGTGTGCCTCTTACCTTAAGCCTTCCTGGCTATCCTGGGATAGCTTCCTCTCCTGACCTGCCTTCCATGGCAGCAGGTATGGGCTACTCCAGTGACCTTCTCAGATCTTCCAACCCAAGCAGGCTCATACCGACCCTTTGCCCCTTTCTCTAGCTGCCCCCAAGCCATGTGGGCCAACCACTTCAGCACCTCTTTCTCTTAACCCCCTAGCGATTATAAGTCCCTTCTTCATAGGACTCGAGGACAAGTCCCTGAGGGGCTGGAATTTCAGTGAAGAGTCTCCACCCGGTGCTTGATTTGCTCTTCCTTCTCTGTGACCCCAATGCATAACTATCCAGATCAAGCTTGGGTACCACAATTGGCCCATAGGTTAGTGGTTTCTCCTGAGAGCTTTATTAGCCAAAACTCTTTGGGTTAGAAGAGATAGAAAACTCATTGTAAGCTAGATTTAAAATAGGAGTTCACATATAGCTGAATCCAGGTGATCCCAGATGTCTATAGGAGGCTGTTGTGCTCTATCAGGCACAAATCTCTCGGGCCCTTTTCCCAAGTGGTAGCAAGAATGGCCACCAGCAGTAACTAGCTTCTACTCTGCCAGCTAGCCATCCTGCCTAAACAGTCCTCTTCCCCATAGCCCTAGGAAGAAATCATAGAATTGTGAGTTGTCTGCCTTGAATCATTGACCCAACCCTGAATCATTTTGGCCAAGGAAATGAGATACCATCATTGACCAGGACTGGGTCACGTGCCCAGTGGGGGTGGACTCAGGACGAAGTATTTCCCTAAATGGAAGATGTGGGTTCTGTTACCAGAAGAAAGAATGCTGATCAGGCCCAAACTGGTGTCCACTATAGAAGTGAGATGGTGGCCCATTCTCCCCATGGCCACCAACTGTTTTGTCCAGTTGTTGTTCCCCTACTGCCCACATGTGAGGCTGTTGCTCCAAATCTTAATCACCCTTCAGAAACATTCAGAGGCAAGCCTGATGTTTTTAGTTAGGAAGTGTATTCTAGCTAAGGCATAGAGACAGATTATGTTGGGAAATTTGGAAAATAAGATTACTTGCAAAGATTTTGGAAGACCTTCAAAAGCCTCCATTTCCTCCTCTTTCCTCTGCTTTTTCCTCCTCTGTGGCAGTAGCTGAGCAGGGAAGCTTTTGTGATCGCCCAATTAACTGCTCGTTTCTCGTTTTGTTGAGTGACATCTTGGATTCCCAAATAAGAAAAGCAATCGGGAAGGTTTCAGAGTGATGTGGAGAGGTGGGAAGGAGAGAGGGCCAGGCATTTTCAAGCAGAACATTTACACGAGGGCACAGTGCCAATCTCTCAGCGAGGTTGGCAGACAGGGCCTCCAGCAGGTAGAGTGACAAGAAGGTAATCAGAACTGCTTGCCACTTTCCATTGAGGCAGACACAGGAACTAAAATGGAAGTAATGCCTGGAGGATAAATTGTTTTCTGCTCTTCCTTTGAACTTCAAGATCCATCCCTGTGGGTTCCCGCCATATGGTGGATTGATTGACAAGCTCAATGGGCATGGAGAGGATTCCATATCCAAGAATCTGAGCTGTGTTAGGGATTCTCTGAAGCTAACTGAATGCGAAGGTCAGCTGCCACTGATAGAAGGAACAGGAGAGGAAAAGAATCACCTTTAGCAAGGGAACTTGCAGGAGCTGAGAGAAAAACCAAATGGTAAGAAAAGCCTCTTGAACTTCAATTAGACATCTTTGGAACTCCAGCAAAAGTCAATTAAACACCAGGTTTTAATTATTTTTCAAAGTATTTATTGCTTTTCTGCAATCAAGAAATTCAAAACTAGAGAGCTATAAAATTTTAATTGGGATAGTTTTGTACATTCAGTTTTACATGCTGACATTTTTAGTATATCGTGACCATTGTACACCAATGACATTTTTCAAGTCATCATAAATGGCTATATAATAATCCAGGATAAGGATCTGCCACACTGTATTTCAACATTTCCCCCTCTTTGGTCATTTTAGTTATTTCCAATATCTTATTCTAAGTTGCTCCAGCTTATGTTCCTACAGCAGAGTAGAACTGTGTTTATTCATTCTTGCCAGCATGGAATATTATTTTAAAAATCTGTTGCCAATTTGATAGGCAAAATGGCCTCTTTAATCACATATCTTTAATTACTAATCAAGATAAATATTATTTTGCCTGTTTATTAGTCGTTTGTATTTCAACTTCTGAAAATCATCTTTATGCTTTTTACACATTTACTTAATGGTGATCAAGATATAATATCCTTCATATATATTAATATATTTATAATATCCTTTAGATTTGTTGCTAACATTTTACTTTGTTCCTTGTATTTAAAACTTTTGTAATAAAAGATATAACTATTTTTCCAATACTATTTAATAATTTATTTTTCGAAGAGTGGTACATTCTCATGCTTCAAGATTGGACAATACCAAAGAGTATTCAGTGAAGTGTCTGCTCTGCAGTCTTGCCCTCCTGTTACCTAGTTCCCCTCGTGAAATCACTCATTGTTACCAATATGTAGAGTTTATTCTACATATTAAAAATTTATAAATAAACTCTATATTCCTTTTTTCTTTTCACATAAATGGTAAAGTAATATCTGTACTCTTCTATAACTTTTTTCTCTTGGATTTTGGAGTTCATTTTCTATCAGTGCATAAAAAGCTTCCTTTTTATGGCAATATAGTATTCCATCGAGCGATTTATGGTAGTGTTTTTACCTACAAAAATTTTGAAGAGTTTTACAGTCAGATCTATCAATCTTTTCATTTATAATTTTTTTTTCATGAGGAAGATCAGCCCTGTGCTAACATCTGCCAATCCTCCTCTTTTTTTTTTTTTTTTTTTGCTGAGGAAGACTGGCCCTGGGCTAACATCTGTGCCCATCTTCCTCTACTTTATATGGGACGCCGCCATAGCATGGCTTGCCAAGCAGTGTGTTGGTGCGCGCCTGGGATCCAAACTGGCGAACCCCGGGCCACAGCAGCGGAGCGCGTGCACTTAACAGCTTGTGCCACCGGGCCGACCCCTTCATTTATAATTTTATCCATTGATTTTTATGCTTAAAATTTCTGCTCCACCCTGCAATCATTTAAACACTCATCTGTGTTTTCTTCCTGTGTGGTTTTAAATTAGATTTTTTATTTTAAGATAATTATAGGGTCACATGCAATTGTTAGAAATAATACAGAGAAATCTCTTGTACCCGTTACTCAGTTTCTCTCAATGGTAACATCTTGTAAAACTACAAAAAATATCACAACTAGGATATTGACATTAATACAGTCAAGACAGCATTTCTCTCACCTCAGGGATCCTTAGTGTTGCTCTTCTAGAGCCACGCCTGCTGCCATCCCGCCCCCGCCCCCCCTCCCAGTCCTTAATGTTTGGCAACCCCTAATCTATTCTCCATTTCTATAGTGTTGTCATTCCAAGAGTGTTACATAAATAGAATCATACAGTATGTGACCTCTTGGTATCGGCTTTTTTCACTTGGCATAATTCTCTAGAAATTCATCCAGGTTGCTCTGTGTATCAATAGTTTGTTCCTTTTTACTCCTGAACAGTATTCTAGTGTGCGGATATACCACAGTTTTTAACTATTCACCCACTGAAGGACATCTGAATTGTTTCCAGATTTTGGCTGTTTTGAATAAAGCTGCTATAAGCATTCATGTACAGTTTTTGTGTGAACGTAGGTTTTCATTTCCCTGAAACAGATGCCCAAGAGTACACTCATGGGGTTGTATGCTTACTTTTTTAAGAAACTGTCAAACTATTTTCCAGTGTGACTGCACCATTTTACATTCTAACCAGCACTGCATAATGATCCAGTCTCCCCAAATCCTTACTAGCATTTGGTGTTGTCACTATTTTTTTATTTTAGACATACTGATAGGTATGCAATGATATCTCATTATGGTTTTATTTTGCATTTCCCTAAGGGCTAATGACATTGAACTTCTTTCATGTGCTTATTTGCCATGCGTATATCCTCTTCACGTGCCCATATTCTAATTGGATTGTTTGGGTTTTTTTCTTTTCTTTCTTTTTTTTTTTTATAATTTTATTTATTTATTTTTTCCCCCAAAGCCCCAGTAGATAGTTGTATGTCACAGCTGCACATCCTTCTAGTTGCTGCACGTGGGACGCGGCCTCAGCATAGCTGGACAAGCAGTGCGCCAGTGCACGCCCGGGATCCAAACCCAGGCCACCAGCAGTGGAGCGCGCGCACTTAACCGCCAAGCCACGGGGCCGGCCCTCTTTCTTTTTTTTTTTTTACTGTTGGTTTTAAGAGTTTTTTATATATTTTAGATGTTAGCCCTTTGTTGGATATATGATTTGAAAATATTTTCTCCTAGTCTGTAGCTTGTCTTTTCATTCTCATTACAAGATCTTTCACACAGAGCAATTTTAATTTTGATTAAATATAATTTATCAATTTTTCCTTTTATGGATTGTGCTTTTGGTGTCAAAACTAAGCCTAGCCCTAGATCTCGAAGGTTTTCACTTTTTTCCCCAAAAGTTTTACATTTGAGTCAAGTCTCAGATCCATTTTGAGTTAATTTTATGTAAGGTGTGAAGTTTAGGCCAGGGTGTTTTGTTTTGTTTTGGCCATGATGTCCAGTTCCTCCAGCACCATTTGTCAAAAAGACTATCTTTCTCCATTTTGTTTTTGCCCCTTTGCCAAAAATCAGTTGGGTATATTTGTGTGGGTCAATTTCTGTTTTCTCTATTCTGTTCCGTTGATCTATGTGACAATACCTTGTCGATATCAGAGTATTGATTATTGTAGCTATAAAAGGCTTAAAATCGGATAGACAGATTTCTCCCACTTTCTTCTTTTTCAAAATTGCTTTTAGGTATTCTAGTTCCTTTGCCTCTCCATATAAGCATTAGAATAATCTTGTCTATTAACAAAAACTTTAGTGGGGATTTAGAAAAGAACTGCCTTGACTCTATCAATTTGGGGAGAACTGACATCTGTACTATTTGAGTCTTCTAATTCATGAACACAGTATGTCTCTCCATTTACTTACATCTTTGATTCCTTCCATCAGCATTGTATAGTTTTCAGCATACAAGTCTTACACGTTTTGTTAGATTTACATCTAAGTATTTAATTTCTGTGAATGATTGTAAGTGGTATTGTCTTTTAAATTTTGGTTTCCACATGTTCATTATTAGTATGTAAAAATGAAATTGATTTTTGTGTGTTGCACTTGCATCTTGTGACCTTGCTGAACTCTCTTACTAATTCATCTGCAAATAGGGACAGTTTTACTTCTTCATTTCTAATCTGAATGCTTTTTATTTCCTTGCTTGCATTATTGCCCTGGTCAGAACTTCCAGCACTATGTTGAGCAAGAGTGGTGAGAACAAACAGCCTTGTCTTGTTCCCCATTTTAGAAGGAAAGCATTCAGTCTTTCACCATTGATTATAATTATAACTAAAGGGCTTTTGTAGATTCTCTTTATCAAGTTGGGGTAACTCAATCTCTACTTCTATTTTTCTAAGATTTTTTTTTTTTTTTCTATCATGAATGGGTATTGGATTTTGTCAAATGCTTTTTCTGCATCAAATGATATGACCATGTGGTTTTTCTTCTTTAACCTGTTAATACTGTGGATCACACTAATTGGTTTCAAATATTCAATCAGCCTTGCATCTCTGGAATAAAACTTATTGGTCATGGTGTATAATTTTTTAAGTATACTGCAGAATTCTATTTGCTAATGTTTTGTTAAGCATCTTTACACCTATATTACATGACTGATATTGTTCTTTAGTTTGCTTTTTTTATACTGTCTTTATCTGATTTTGGTATCAGAGTAATATATCACAAAATGAACTGGGATGTGTTCCCTCCTCTTCTCCTCTGGAAGAGATTTTATAGAATTGCTGTTAATTCTTTAAATATTTGATAGAATTCTCCAGTGAAACCAGTGTAGATGTCTTTTGGGGGGAGTTTTTAAATTACAGATTCAATTTTCTTAAGTTACTGGGCTATTAAAATAATCTATTTCATTTTGGGTGAGTTGTAGTAATTTGTTTCTCGAGAAATTGACCTATTTCACCTAAGTTGTTAAATGTATTGTGTAGACTTGTTTGTAGTATTTTCTTAATATCCATTTGATGTCTGCAAGGTCTGTAATAATATCCCCTGCTTCATTCCTGATGTTGCTAATTTGAGTCTTCCATCTTTTTTTCTTTGTTAGTCTTGCTAGAGGTTCTTCAATTTTATTGATATTTCACAGAACCAGCAATTTGTTTTCATTTATTTTCTCTATTGTGTTTCTGTTTTCAATTTCATTTATTTCTGTTATTTCCTTCTTTCTGCTTGCTTTGGGTTTATTTTGCTCTCTTTTTTAGGTTTTTGAGGTAGAAGTTTAGATTATTAGAGACTTTTCCTTTTTCTACTCTATGCTTTTAGTACTATAAGTTTTCCTCTCAGCACTGCTTTAGCTGTGTCTCACAAATTTTGATATGTTGTCTTTGTATTTTCAGTTCAATCAATGTATTTTCTTGTGCCTCTTGAGACTTCCTCTTTGGTCCATGGATTATTTAGAAATGTGTCATTTAGTTTCCAAGTGTATGGAGAATTTTCTGTTATCTGTTATTGATTTCAAGTTTGATTTTATTGTGGTCAGAGAAACTCTGCATAATTTCAATTATGTCAAATTTGTTGAGGTTTGTTTTTTGGCCTGGGATATGGGTTATTTTTGGAATATGTCCTATGGGAACTTGAAGGTGTATTTTGCTGGTGTTGGGTGAGGTGTTCTATACATTTTGATTAGATGTTGTTGGTTGATGGTGTCAAGTTCTGTATTCTTGATAATTTTCTCTCTAGTTCTATTGTTGAGAGAGGGGTGTTGAAGACTCTATTTATAACTCTGGATTTATATATTTCTCCTTTCCGTTCTATCAGTTTTTGCTTCACATATTTTGCTGTTAGCTGCCGGACTTCGGCAGACATTTTAATTGTATTAGGAGGTGGTCTACAACGCTCAGTTGACTAAAAATTGAGTTTTCATTGTTATATTTGTAAGCAAATGTTTTTTGAAATCTGTTGAGTAATTTTTCTCCCAATTTATTCTGAAATAATGGCTTCTTTAGCATGAAGCATATTATATTTCTAAATTGTTCGTAACTGTTAACATTCAAAGTTCCAAGAGGGGAATGAAATAGCTGAGTTCTCTGTGATGAGACCTAAGGATTATGAAATATTGGGATACTGGTTGTAAAATGCCTAAAGTTATAGTTTGTTACAGAAATGTTGGCTTCATTCACTTTAGGTAAAATGTATATGCATCTACTTCTGTTAATTCAGAGCTTTGGAAATTGTGAGTTTTACAAAAGGCGGTGTTAGCAAAATGATTAAAAACACGGGTTTTAGAGGCCAAGTTTGGGCTTTGAGTCCTGGTTACACTTATTACCTCTGTAGCTTTAGGATGGTTGTGTAAATTCTCTAATAGTTTCCTTTTCTATAAAACGAGAGTGAAACTGCTCAGGATTATTTAAGAATCCAGTGGGTCACCTAGTGCCTAGCTCTCATTAAATGTTTGCTTTTATTGCTTTAGTTGGAAAAAGGGATGGTACCAATGAGTTTGGGATTGGCTTTACTTCCAGTCCTCAAAGTTTGCCCTCAGTAGGAACTGTTCCTTTTAGTTGACACAGATGTAGTCATAGGGACATTGAGCAGGAAAGTGTAGGGGGTTATGAAGTAGTCTGTCAATTTTACCAATTCATGTTTCTGATCATGGGTCAGAAACATGGTCTTTAGAAAGAGAAAATATATTTACTTGTATACTTAATCACACTAATTGGCCATGGTGCAGAGTATCTGCACGTTTCTTTGGGTACATCTTAGTCATAGAGAGGTTCAAAGCCAGGTATTAGAATGAAATACGGTGTGGGATATCCAAACCCAACTTTAAAATTATTCCTTCTGATCAGGCACGTTGAAAATTAAAGGCAAAACTGACTTTTCCTTTAAAGTAGTATAAAGATTTAAAAAAACACCCAACATTACTGTGTCTTTGGTTTAGAAGGGGCAAAAAGGATGACAGTGGCTGGGAAACCTCTGAGGCTGAGCAGTTTTTATGAAAACCCACTAAGGATCTTAGTTTTGCAATGACTTTCTCTCTGTGGGTTTCACTTAAATCATTTTGATTTAACAGGAGACAGAGCAAGAAAGGGCAATTGGCAGGAAACCTTTAAATCCTCTACTAGGTGTTTGTTTTCATTTGACACAATACTCAGTTGGGAGTCTTCATAGGGTTATCAGGAAAGTAGTGACTTTGTTTTCCCCCTAAGAAGAAAGAAAAATCAAAAATCCTGGTTAAATTTAGCAAAACACTTAACAGGTCCAAGGATTCCAGAAGCCATGTAATGGCTTTATAAGTCCTTACAGATATTTTTAAACATGACTTGGGGACAAAAACTTGCCCCTGGGCTAATGACCTCATAATCTTTTCTCATGCCCCTTTCCCTACATCTCTCTATTGCCTCCCCCCCCCCCCGCCCCCTCCCACCCCACCCCCTGCAGATCAAAGTCGAGAAAAGAGAATCAAATGTCTGAGGCAGACACTGACCTCACAGCCCCCAGGCATGACTCCCAATATTCATGGGAAATGCAGTCTGGGTCACTAGAGAGTGAGACTCTTAGGCCCATGGGCTAGATAGATAGATTGATTGACTCTCAGACTACCTGGAGGGAGGCAAAAATATTTAAAGAAAATATCCTGTTTTTCACAGCCGCGTTCTTTGGGGAAGGAATTATCACCATCGAGAAGCTTTTATTAAGTGGCTAATGAAGTATGGTGCTCCCAGGGCCCATCTTCCTGTGGAAGTTATTCATTTTTTTTAACTAGTTAGCCAAGTAAGAGTGCACGTGGCATGAACTCCAGTTGTACTGAGTTCTTTTATGGCATTATTTACTGCAAGTGTTTCAAAAAAAAAGGATTAAACAAGCTAAGGCAGATGGCCCAGTGGTTAGGAGACAAACTACTGATTGGTTTTGCCTGCTGCTGCTGGAGTCACCTGGCAGATATCTGAGCAGGTGATTAAGTGATAGGTGTGCTGGGGATGGAGCCAGCCATCTGTCCTCGGGCCTGTTACACACTGTCTGCTGGTGGCCACGACTGGGTGTGAGTTAAAGCTACAGGTGATGAGGAGGAGGCCGGTTGGGCTCCTTGCAGTCACCTCCAAGGGCCCTTACTGCTTGGGGGAGGGAACGTGCAGGAAAGAGGCTATGCTGGAGATTCTGAATAAAACCATATTCCTGCCTCAGTAACAGTCTTCAGTGTCAAAGATCCTAGTGAGCGATGGTGTTTCGATTCATGACTCTATGAGGAAGAAAGTGCACAATATAACTCTTAAGTGATTTGCAACTCGCCTTTCAGGCAGCAGGTTTTATTTCAATTCTGTATGAAGTCTCGTCTCAGAGCTGCTCATGGGAGCCAATGAGTGTGTGCTGGCTCTGTTCTCCAGGCTGGAGCTGGGGAAGATCAGTGTAGACCAAGTGGCAGGACTTGGTGGGCCCACCCTTAGAGCCTCACAGAGCCCAAGTGATTATCAGCGGTGGTAAGAAGGTCAAGTTGGCTGAGCATCTCTGAGGCCTGGGAGTCCAGCTGGCTGGGACTCTCAGCTGGGGGAATAATATGGCTGGCCCACTGCCTCCCTGACTCCTCCCAGCTATGGCAGGTTCCCACACCTCTCTCTGACCTCACTACTTAAAGCATTACTTTTCCAACTGTGGGTTGCAACCCACTAGTGAGTTGTGAAATTGATTTAGTGGTTCACAACCAGCATTGGAAAAAAGTGAAATTGAAGAGACGATCAGAATTCTTCACAAGTAGTACATACTGTTTCTTGAAGTGTATTCCAGGCATGCCAGGTGTTTGTTTACATGGTAATGATGTAAAATGCATCCCTTTACTGTGAGTCAAAAAGTTTTAAAGCTTCTGGACTTTTCTGCTAGTAAACACCCTTCCTACATGAGATCCTTCCAGCATACGCACACCTCTCAAAACGTGTTACCAGTCCCCTAAAGTTGGGCACATTTAATCTACCTTAAAAGAGAGTGTTGTAAGAATACTAGTTAACTTGTCAATTAAGGTAATGTCTTTCTGGTGCCCCCTGAATTCAGAAGGGCTGAATGTTTCTGAGGAACAGACTGATGGGGAAGAGAAAGGATTTGGGGACATCTCAGTTGTTATTGCTGTGTAATAAACTTTCCCAAAACTTAGTGGCTAAGTAAGTATGGGCTCATTGTATGATGCTGATGAAGTATATGGGTTACCAGCCAGGACAGGGTACAGCAGGGATGACATATCTCTGCTCCTTAACGTCTGAGGCCTCAGGCAAGAAGACTTGATGGCTGGGGGTGACATGACCCCTGGGGGCTGGAATCATCTGGAAGTGTCTTCACTCACACAGCTTGCAGTTATGCTCCTTGTCAACAAAACTTCAGCTGAAGCTGTTGTCCAGAGCACTACAGTGGCCTCTCCATGCAGTCAGGGCTTCCTTAGGGCAGGCGGCCGACTTCTTACATGGCGGTCCAGGGCTCTGAGCGGGTGTTCCGAGAGAAGCTAGTGGAAACTATGTGGCTCTTGCTGATGTAGCCTCAGAGGTCACTTCTGCTGTAACTATTCTTCGAATAGTTAGAAGTGTCAACCTAAATAAAGAGGTAAACTGAGGCAAGTTTGAATCACCAGAAATTGAGTTTATCTGGGAATAGCAGAGAAATTGAAATTTGGGAGACCCCAGCTGCAGCAAGCTACAGGCCAGTCCATTGAAGGTTCAGGGTGGGCTGTGTTTGTGGGCAAGGAGTGTAAAGAGGGGGGAAGTCCAGCCTGTCCAAGCAGTAAACGTGGAAGTTATTTGGCTTTTTCATCTGATCGGTTGCCTAGTGGTCTTCTTCCCTATTTGGATCAAGGTAGCTAAGTCAGAGGAACAGGGAAGTCCAGAGATGGCGTGAACAGACTTGGCATTTGGGGATTGGCTGATTTCTGAGAAGAGCTGTAAATTCCTGTAAGGTTAGGTTAAGTTTCCTTTATGCACTTGCGTTGACCATCTCCATTTTGTCCCTGACATAAGTGACTCCATTTTAGTTTGGTTCTATACAAGTGAGTCATGGAGGGAAAAGACATAGGCCACACTTTTCCAGGGAGGGAGTGACAAAGAATTTGTGGAAAGTTTTACAATGGCCACAGGTAGTTGAAACTTTTTTTGGAAGGGAGTGAATTTTAGTAGCCTTTGAAAGAAAGGCTGTACTTGAATCTGGAAGGACAGTGCCCATCAGGCCAAGGCCGGAAGGCACACAGCCTCTGTGCAAAGGAAGGGGGAGTGATGGCTATAATGGAGGCTCTGGGGGCAGAGAGCTGGGATAAGAGAACAATTTATTTTTGAAATGTTGGAGGGAAGGTATCCCTTGAAAGGCCTGAGCCTTACTGTCTAAGGCAAACAGACTGTCAGAAAGCATTTAGTTAATTATTAGACAAACCAGTTGTAACTAGACTGAAAAGTCCCATCACCCAGGTTCTTGGTCAGTGTAAGAGAGGAATTCAGACACCAACACAACGGCAACAGCAAGCAAGCAAAGATTTATTAGAGGAAAGGTCAGATACACTCCAAGTGAGGAGCCAGCAGTGCCAGAGAACACATTTGCCCAGTGTCTTGAGTTAGTTTTATTTTTATTTGGGCTGTTTGGAAGGGAATTTGCATTATCTGGTTATCCACCAATAATGGTTTTTCCTCCACCCACACGTCGGGAGGGGGAGTTCTTGACCTTCTAGGGGAATCTCCAGAACTGTCATGGCAGTCATTCCTTGTGGAAGGGGGCTGATGCCTATGGAATTTGTATGTAAACTAAAGGTCAATGTCCTCTAGAGGTGCATAGCAGAAGGCTTTGTGTGTGTTGTTTGTGCGCTCATTACTTTTATTGTCGTGGCTGAAGGTCTCAGACTCTGGTGGCAGTGCCAGGAGGGTCTCAGTTCCCCTTTCTCTGCATCTTGTAGGATGACAGCAAGACACTCCACGCATGCAGTAAGGTCTCCAACTATGATCCCCGCTCATGTCTACTTAGCTACCTATCTCACAGTGAAGAATACCCACTGCTGAAGGCCTCCTCGTGCGCGAGCAACTGAATATTTTGTAAAATGAGAAAGATTCTGAAGCAAGAGATGACGTAGAGGGTACCTAGGGCTTTACTCCCTTCCAAGAAAAGCCTGGAGATATACCCAGAGCAGTAAAAGTGGAGTTCAGAGGGGGAGAAGGTCAGGCTGGGACTCTCTCCCCCATTCTGGGGGCAGCTGGTGCTGCTTGGTTCTGCCCAGGAGAGGAGGGCTGCCCAAGTCTCTAGTTCTTTCAGAAGAAAAAATGGTTACATTTCCAAAGGGAAGATAAAAGGATTGGGGGACTCACCTACTTCTACAGGCTTCTAAGAAAGAATATCCTATTTTGAAAAGCAGACAGGCTGCGATGCAAATGAGGCTTTCAGAGGCAATTTGGTAGGAAATGGGATGCCTATTACATGATTACCAGACAGTGTTCACTCTCCCAAACTGGAATAATCCTTTTAATCTAGCTGCATTCATTGGGATAATCTGTGAAATCCTGCTTATGGACTTTTAACAACGGGAGAGAGAATTCCCGGAGACTCTGATTGCCACAGATCTCAACAACCTCGCCAACGACCTGGGCTTGGGGGAGGGGAGGCCACGGATGAGGCCAGGCTGTCCTGTCCCCTAGCCATCAGGACCCGGTGGTGGGCCGCAAGGCTATTCATAGAACCCCTGAGAGAGGACTCAACACAAAAACACACCAATGTTTTGCACTGCTTTGGTATCTGGGTTCTTTAATATACAGGGAGCTCCTGTGTGAGTAAGGAGGTAATAAACCCGGCGCTCTCACAGCCTTCAGAGGTATTGCACCTGTTTAGGATAACGAGTCCCATCCCCCACCGCTTTTCCCCAGCTACTTCTGCGCTCTCCTTGGACCCTTGGAGAGGAGTCACATTGCCCTTACTACGCTCGCGGTGGGGGTAGGGGAGGGGTGTCCCCGTCCTTATCCCCTGGCCTTCCCCTAATCCCCCATTCCTCCCTTCTCCTCCAGAAACCTTTGGGCTCTCCTTGGGCCCTTGGAGGGGAGTCACCCCCGCCTCGCAGGAGGTCCCTGTCCTTCCAGCGGCAGCCCCTACCTGGCTGAGGCAGAACCCGCTGGCCAAGGCCGCATAAATCGAAGCGCAGGGATTTATTTCCCTCTGAGCCTTCGGGTGATGGACATGAACTACACTCACTCACATTTCCTGGAGTCGCCAAGAAACAGCTTTCTCTGCGCGGGTCTGCGTCTGTGGACCTGACGGGGGATGCGGGGCTGCACCCCGCGGCACTACCACCACCGGCGCCCTCGCCAGCTCTACTTGCTCCTGGGAAAGCCCTCTTCCTCCTCCACCTCCCCTTCCTCCCCCTCCTGTGTGGGACACCCTCTGGGGCCCTGGGGGGTGGGGAGGAAGCAGCAGGGATCAGCCTGACACACTGGTAGCAGCTGGAGCAGGACGACAGGGTGCAGGACAAGCCGGGCGCTGTTCCCTGGGGTCCGCGGAGGCCGGACCAACCGATGCTTTTTCATTAACTCCCTCCTGCCGCTGAAGATTTGGAAACGCTATTTCAGGGTGTGATCCAGCTGCTACCTCTGACTCCTGTGTCCCGCAAGGCCGGGGCTCCGGAGTTGGGCTTTAGTTGCTGTTACTTTGGGGTGGGGGAGGGGGTGAAAGAGAAATCAACCCACAGCCATCGGGCTCCTCGATGTGTTTTTTAATGCTTCTCTCAGGAGGGACCAATTCCACGGCGAAACTTCATTAACACTCCCGTTAGTGCTCTCCGATTCACGGCTGCTGCCGCTCTTGGGAAGCTGGGGCAAACTGGCTCCAGCTAATGCATACGTTAATAACACTGATGTTGTAGCATTTGGTGTTCCTCAAAGAAAGACAGTAAAATATCACTGCTGTCTGCGCCAACAATTAAAACAAGAGGAGGGGAGGGAGCTACTAAACAGTAAAGCCGGCCACATGCAACATTTATAGTCAGTGTTTGCAGATCAGAGCAGTCAGTATGTTGGTGATGCTAACTGCACCACTCCAGCTTACAGACCCTGCGCCCTGCGTGATTCCGCGAGCCCCACTGCAAAACACGGTTTGATGTGCAAGCACGCTCTGGCATCTGAGTTTGAAAGAGCATGCTGGCTTACAAGAGGGTTGCTCCTGCCCTGTCATCCCCTCCTTAGGAGGAACTTGATGTCCGCCTGTGTTTGGTGGCGCCCCTGAGGATTCACCCAGCTGAGGCACCCTTAAGGGGTTCCCTGGAAATCTTATGTGGCGTCAATTAGCAACTTTTGCTCCTGCTTTCTTGGATAGAGATCAGTTTGTTTCCACAGCAAAGCTGCTGGAACTGTCTGACAAGCATCACATTCCATATTTAAACACAGGGTTATAGCCTTCTATATCTATATCTCTATAGAAGAGAGATATTCTAGGGGACATGTATTGCATGGTGCACAGAACACTGGGTCTTGGAACTGGCTGGAATTGTAGATTTGTGCCTATTTACGGGTTTCTTCATTCGTTTCTTCCTCTACCTGGCTTAAAATGACTTTCAGTGATATTTCCAGCTTTTTCAGGAAACAATGGTTAGTTTGGTTCTTTAGACTTGCTTATAAGTTACAGCCCATCAGGTGGACAGGAAGTATCTCTGACATCATTAATTGGCTGCAACGGAGAGTGGGATTTTAAAACTTGGGCACCTCTCAAATTGTAAGGAAAGTTTGTACATTGAATCTGGTTTTTGGGTTGGCAGCATTCAAAGATTGAAGATATGTTCCCACAGTTAAAAATTTTTAAAGGCCTCCGGTGGAGACTACATTTAAAAGCTTTGGTTCCAGAGGGATTAGGATGGTCCGGGGCGACTCTAATCCAGGCTGATCATTGCGGCATTTCACCCACACTCCACCTGCTGAACTGGAAGCTGTCAAGTGTTTCAATGGAGTTGTGCTATATTTAAAAAAAATAAAAAGTCTCCAAACACACAAAAGCATAGACACTAAGGTTCAATAGCACATTAGGAGACCTGTGGCTCTTTGGCCATTCCTTCAGTTATTTTTAGCTAACTCTCTGTCATAATAGGCCAACAACCAGGATGCTATTATAAAATAGTTGCATCTTGTAGCTGGGGCCAGTGTTAAAGTTAAGGTCCTTCATAAAAGTATAAATTTTTTCTGTCATTTGGCCTTGAACTGTAGTCAGATACTTGAAAAAATGGGAACATCTTTGCTTTCCTGTTTAGGTATGTCTTTAAAAAATATTAACATCAATTATTTTTCCCTGACTATGCACTTCCTGCTGATGGAAAATAGAAGGCAGGTTATTACGAGCATAAAGAGTTGTGACAAGATTAATGAATGCAAACCAGCTTTCTTAAGGTTCCCAAGTTTCATGCTGGTGGTGCCAAGGTCTCTTACCCAGGGCTTTAATTTGAGTGTAGCTCATGAAGTATGGGATCTTGGCACCCTCCTGTAGGCTTCAAGATTTAGCCTAAGAAGGTAGATCTGGTGACTGGAGAAGAGGGAAGATGGCGGGGGGAGAGTGTTTGGTGATGGTGATGAGGAAGATGGTGGACTTCATTAAGACAGGGAGTGGCCAGCAATCTTGGGATCAAAAGCCTTTGGGGACTGGCCAGGCTCCTATCTGAACCCCTTTTGTGGGGGAGTTCTCTCTTTCATGCTTTGTCCCTCTCCAGGAAGGGGTAAGATCTCTGTACCCTCTAGATCCCTCTAGGGGATAGGAGGGAATGGTGGCTAAAGGAAGACTGTTTCTCTACTCATAACACTTCTGACACCAAAATGTCTGGGTTTTCCACACCAAGCAATTCTCCAGTTCTCTGTGGACACCAACAGAGTGTCCTACAGTTTAAATCAATTCTGACACTAACTACCTGGAGTTAGTGCAAACCCCTAAGGTTAAAGGCTCAGTCCCACAAGACAGCCCCCTGCCCCCTGCTTCAGACACCAGTTGCAAATAGTGGGTTCCCAGATTACCCACACTTCAGTCTGACTTGGTTAGGGGTTCCCACAACCCCCTCTTCACATTAAATAATTTGCTATAACAGTTCACAGAACTCTGGGAAACACTTGTTTATGCATTTATTATAAAGGATTATTATAACAGATACAAATGATCAGCCAGATGAAGAGGTACATAGGGCAAGGTCTGGAAGGCTGTGAAGCAAAGGAGCTTCTGTCCCTGTGCAGTTGAGGTGTACCGCCCTTCCAGACATGAATGTGTTCACTAACCCAGAAGCTCTCTGATCCCCATCATTCAGGGTTTTTATGGAGGTTCCATTACATAAGCGTGATTGATTGAAGCCTTGAGGCCATTGGTGATTAACTCAGTCTCCAGCTCCTCTAACTTTCCCAGAGGTCGGAGGTAGGGAGGGGGCTGAAAGTTTCAACTCTCTAATCACTTGATTGGTTCCTCTGGCAACCAGCCCCCATCCTCCTAGAGTCACTCATTAGCATGAGCTCTTATATGGCTTACAGCTGCTTATTATGAATAACAGAAAACACTTCTCTCACCCCTGTCACTCAGGAAATTCCAAGGTTTTAGAAGCTCTTCTAGGAGCCAGGACAAAGACCAAGTATATATTTCTTATTATATCACAATATCATAGTGGCTAAGGGTCTTATTTCAGTTACTATTGTTGTAAGACAAACTACTCCAAAATTTACTGGCTTAACCCAACAACCAATTTATTATACTCATGGTTTCTGTGAGTGAGGACAGGGCACAGTGGGAATGTCTTGTGTCTGCTCCATGATGTCTGGGATCTCAGCTAGGAAAACATGGAGGCTGGGTGCTGACTTGATGGCTAGGGGCTGGAATTATCTGGAGGCTGCTACACTCACTTGTCTGGGACCTGGGCTACTGGGACAAATGACAAGACTACTTTTCACTTGGCTTCTTCACAGCATAGTGGCCTCCAGGGAGTCAGAATTAAGTCTTCTTACATTAAGGCTCACAGCTCCAAGCTTGAAGGTTTCATTGAACAAGGCAGAAGCTCTGTCATGTTTTATGCATTGCCATGGAGCTCACACAGTCTCACTTCTACCATACACTCTTGGTAGGCGTAGTCCCACGCCCACCCACACTGAAGGAAAGGAGGATTGGACTGCACCTCTTGATGGGATTGTGACAAAGCCACATTGCAGAAGAGCACGTGGGATGGGAGATATTATTGCAGCAACTTTTGGAGAATACAATCAGCCACAGGAGGGAAGATAGAGCAACCAAGCAAAAAAGACTGGAGGGCAAACCTGGCATGTTCTTGCTCCAGCCTTACCTTAGAACAACTCTGTGCAATGCCAAAGCAACTGATTGGTGAAGTTGATTAAATTTTAAAAAAATCCATAGGATTAGTCATTTGGAGTTGTGTAAGCCAGCGATAAATTAGCTGACCGAGAGCTTTTTACCTTGCCTGCGACTGTGTTGTGTTAGGTAGGTCCAAGTGGGGAATCACAGAGCTGTGTCTGCAACAGAAGCTTGGAGGCCTTTCTGGCAAGTGCCTCCTTGGTTACTAACCAGTTACCTGGCAACCACATTTCCTCAACATCAGCTGTGGAGCCAGCAGGCTCAGCCTCCCCTCTCCCTGCTCAAGTCTCCCATGGATCACTGGGGACAGGATACATAATGACATTTTAATTGTCACATAGTATCTGATCTTTTTTTCTTCATGCTTCTCTTCTAGGCAGAGATGTAATTTCAATTAGTTTTGCTTATCTGATAAAATTTTCATATCCTTTAAGCTAATTTCATTTGAACTAATAGGCACCACGCTCTTTGAGTTCCAGCCTGGGTGTCTTATCTAGAGCAGAGATCTCCTGCACACTCTGTCACATCAAAGAGCATCTGGGCAGTGCCTGTGGAAGTGGCCTCTATTTCTGGACTGAGCTAGTTTGTGGGTTTGTTCTTTTTGCTTTTCTTAAAGAGCTTTACTAAAAACTTACTTGGTTTTATTATATTTCAGATCAAGAGATCAGTATTTCCCAAACAAAAGTGCCCATTGCTTTAAGTGTCAGACTTAAAATTATACTTGAAGTAGTTTTTCCTTTTCTCCCTGCTTCTGCAGGATATGAGGCAGCTCTGTCTCAGTGAGGAGTTTGGGTCTTTGTCTTATTAAGGGAAGTGGGAAGGTGGGAAAGGCATTGTACTTTAATATGTGGGGGGAAAGGACTGAGGTGATTTCTCAGTTATCCTTATGGGTGTGCCAGCTCTTGTTAAAATTTGTTTGAACCACAAATATGCCTTTGTAAAAATTAAGCTGCTTCTATTTTTTTTTCATACAGTGGAAATAAACTACAAACTGAGTTTATCATTTGTCCTTTGACATAGTACTGAGTTTGGTCAAAACCAAGCAAATATTTGAAGCTATCGAGGAACGGAATGAAAGTCAAAGGCAAAAATGCTGAACGGTAATGCTTAACTAGAGCACACATTGGCCTATCTCTGGTTTTCATTGCTAGCATTTTCTAACTAGCAATTTTTATCTATTATTATATCAAGAAGCGAAATCTAAGGAATAGAAATGAAAGGGAAAGGTTTAGGCAGAAGGAGAAAACAGAACAAGTGAGGGTGAAGATATACACTCACACTCACATACACACACGCACACACACAGGGATGATGGTCAGTTATCTGTATGACCTTAGACAGCCACTCAGTGCCTTTTCCTACGTGGGCAGAATAAAGAGTGGACCAGGACCCACTGGAACTATGGCCCATTGATGTCTACCAATCTTTGATTTAAAGCCATGTGACCGGCGTTGCATTGAGACCGCAAGGGCAAACACGGAGTTAGGGACTTGCCTGGGGTCAAGAGATTGTAGAAAGTGAAACTTGCTTTGATGATGGCACTCAAGTTGGAGCACTGTCCCTCACCTTACTGTCAGCACAATGAGAGTGGGTCCATCTCTCAGGGATGGACTCACCAACCACTTGGAGAGAGTGGTGTATAAAAACTCAAGTGCCAATTTGATTGTTTACAATGGAAATGTAGAATAAGAAGCACATCTGTACGTGGACTCCGGTGTTTGTATCAACACATTCACGATGGGTAAGGGTGCTGAGGAAAAGGTCAACTGTACTCTTCCATTTACCTGTTGAAGGACATCTTGGTTGTTTCCAGGTTGAAGCAATTATGAATAAAACTGCTATAAATATTTACATACAAGCTTTTGTGTGAACATAGCTTTTCAGTTCACTTGGATAAATAGCTAGAAGTGGGATTGATGGGTTGTATAGTAGGTGTATGCCAATGCCAATGTGTGATTGGTTTATAGCCAAGCTGTCTTCCAGAGTAGCGGCACCATTTTGCATTCCCATCAGCAATGAATGAGAGCCTAAATTGTACTCATAAATTTACTTGCTGAACAGGAACTCATTCATTTGTGCAATAAATATTTTTGAAGGTTCATTAAATGCTAAGTGTTTTCTAGAGATTGAGAGCAAAATAGACAAAACTCCTGTCATCATGGAGTTTATTTTCTAGTTGGGGGGATAAGAAAATAAACAAATACTACAAATATTACGTATAGCATGCCAAATGGTGATTAGCGCTGAAGAGAAAATTAAAACGTGGCAGGGGCCAGCAGTTAAATTTGCATGCTCTGCTTTGGTGGCCTGGGGTTTGCCAGTTTGGATCCCGGGTGCGGACCTATGCACTGCTTATCAAGCCATGTTGAGGCGGCATCCCACATAGAGCAACTGGAAGGATGTACAACTATGACATGCAGCTGTCTACTGGGGCTTTGGGGAGGAAAAAAAAGGAAAAAAGGAGGAAGATTGGCAACAGATGTTAGCTCAGGGCCAATCTTCCTCAAAAAAACAAAAACAATTGGAGCAATTTTAAACAGGGTGGTCAGCAAAGGTTCACTGAGAAAGTGACATTTGAGCAAAGACTTGAAGGAGGTGAGGGAGTGAGCCAAGTGGGTATCTAGGGAAAGAGCATTCCAGGTAGAGAACACAGGAACTACCAGAGCCCTAGGCTGGGAGCATCCCTTATGTATTCAGTGAGGCTTGTGTGCTTGAGCAGAGTCAGGGAGGTAGGAGGAAATGAAGTTAGAGGAAAAGTAGTGGTGAGGGGACTAGATCCTGGAGGACCATGGTAAAGACTTGGTATTCTTCTTGGAGTTGGATGGGGAGCCATTGGAGGATTTGAGCTGAGTAGTGAGATGATCTGACCTGACTAAGTGTTTAAAAGGATCCCTCTGGATGCTGTGTGGAGAATAGCAGAGACTAAGGTGCAAGAGTAGAAGCAAGGAGATTGGTTAGAAAGCTAATGCGGTAATCCAAGTGAGAGACATGTGGCCTAGGCCAGCGTGGAAGTAGTGGAGGTGGTGGCAAGTGATCAGATTCTGGAGATGTTTTGAATTGGAACCAACAGGATTTCTTGGCAGATTGGATGGGGGGTGTAGAGAAACAGAGGTATCAAGGTGCTCCAAGTTGGGCCAAACTTCACAGATTAAGGGCACAGTCGTCTACAAGACTGTCCTCGCCTCAGACACCAGATGAAAATTCAGGGGTCCCAGGGCTACCCTCACTTTTGACCAGCTGGCTACAAATTTTGGGGAACCCACGACCACTCGCCAGTTTGATAATTCACTAAAAAGACTCACAGAACTCACTGAAAGCTCTACACGTATGATTAGAGTTTTATAACAGCAAAAGGATACAAATTAGGAGTTGCATAGGGTTAAGACTATGTGGACTCCAAATGCAAAGGCTTCATACTTAGGGACACATTGCCCTCTCAACATCCATATATGATAATACTCAGTATCACCAACCAGGGAGGCTCACACGAGCTCAGTGTCCAGAGTGTTTATGGGGGGGGGTTTCATTTTACAGGTGTGATTGATTGAATCACCACCCACATGACTCAGCCTAGCTTTCCTTCCCTCCCCCTGGAGGTCAGGCTGACACCACATGGCTTAAAGTCCTAACCCTCTAATCATGTGGTTGGTGTTTCTGGTGTGACTAGCCCCATCCTGAGTTACTCACGAAGATACTTCTGTCACTCCAGAAATTCCAAGCGTTTATAGGTTAGCTCCCAGGAGTTGCGACAAAGGCCAGCCAAATTCCCTAACACCTACAGGATAACTTCTAAGTTTTTGACCTGAACAAGTTGGAAGGATGGGGTTGCCGTTAACTGAGGTGGGGAAGAGAAGAGCAGGCTTAAGGTTGGGGAGCCCAGGAGCTATATTTAAACATGTTAAATTTAACATGATGACTAAGAATCTAAGTGAAGATGAAAGTGTGCAGTTGGATAATAGGTCTGGCGCTCAGGGACAGGTCCTGGCTGGACGAGAAGAATCACAGGAAGCAGAGGGGATCTACGGTAGAGATATACTTGAGGCTGTGAATCCTGGGATCTTGTGGCATTGGTGGATGGACACTCGCTCCATCTGGTGCTTTGGGCAGCCCATTTCTATCCTCCAGTCCAGCCATTCCCTTTGCCTAAAAAGTCACCCTTCCCATCTTGCCCCCCTGATGTTTCATCCAGGTCACCTTGATTGGAGGTCCAGGTGTTCCCAGTTGGCTGGTTAATTACAGGCGGCATGAGTGAGTCTTACCTGTTTAGTGATCAGAGGATAACCTACTGCCATATCATTGGGGATACTGCATACTCACCATGTGCTGCCTTCGAACTGCTCATAACCAGGGGAAGAGGGATCAGGTGACCCTGACAAGTCATTTCAGTCCTCTGGGGCTGTTTGACACAATTTGTAAAACAAGAGTGTTGGATCTGATGATCTCCCAGGTGCCTTTTGGCTAAAATGATCTCTAAGTCTAAACAGAGCCTTGGTGTTGCTGTTGATTTTATGTGGATTTGTGTGAGTGGGCCTGTACCTCTGTGTCCTGTCTCCCAAGTAGATAGTAACATTCTTATGGCAGGAACGTTAAGGGATCCTACAGCAGGGTAGACCTGACTTTGCTTGGTCCCATCTAGTGTTTCTTTCCCATCCCTCTGGGCATGGAAAGTGGCACATAGTAAATGCTCACTTAATATTTAATAGTGGTGAATTGAAGCTTAAATTTAATTCCCACCCATCCCCCCACCTCCCATCCAAACCAAACCAAACCAGACACTTGGGCTCTGGGTCCAAAGGATTTCAGGTTCTGAGTAATCTGTATAATAGCATTAATTTTCACCTTTATTCTGTGTGTGTATAGAGATTATATATATATATACACCCACATGTACATATATTACATATGTATACAGAGAATATAGAATATAGCTCAGATATATATATAGAAAGAATATATATATATAGAGAGAGAAGGAGACAGAGAGAGACACAGAGAGAGAGAGAGAGAAACTTTTAAAGGCTGGATAGAAAGATGGATTCTGGAGTCAGTGTGTCCAGCTGGGTTTTAACCAAAATACACCCTCTACTTAACTCTCTTGGGGGAATTACTTTCACCATTCTGTGCTTTGGTTTCCTCATCTGTAAGATGAATCTAATAATAGTACTTATTGCATAGGGTTGATTTGAGGATTAAACAAATTACTATTTGTGAAGCACTTGGTGCACGGGGAATAGTGCATGGACCATAGTGGAGGCTGTATAAGTAGTGGTCACTGTGGTTGCTCAGAGGTGAATTGTCTTCCTTTTTGGTCTGAATGGAGCAGGACTAGCCAGGTGGGCAGTGACTCCTATAGCACGGACCTCGGGCAGTTAGCACCCAAAGCTGAGGTTTCCAAGGGCTTAAATTTGGTTCTTTCAAGTGGGAGATGAGTTCCCGTTCTGTTTCTTCAGAGCTGCAGCCTGCAGGTCCCTGCCCTGGATCAGGGGGGTGACTGTGGGTGAAGCTGTGTAGCAGACCTGGAGCAACAGAGCACCCCCACCGACACCCCCAACTGAAGATTACTCAGAGTGCATCTCCTGCTAATTGTGGGTTCAAATCATTTTCTTTAGGCACAAACAATTTTTATGAAATAATTCTTTATATGGGGAGAGTGGGAGCCAGTTCAGTAACCAGGAGTATTAGCATTTCCCCCTCATTATGGCCCAGTTATTACAATGTGCAATTCTTTGTTGTGATCAAAGCAAATTTCTGCTCCAACTGAGAGCCTGAGCCGTGAGAAGCGACGCAGCAGCTCTGAGTTTACTGCCGAGGTATAAGCCACTAAAACGGGTTTCTAATGAAAACGCTAAGGAAACTTTCATTATAACTGTGCTCTTGGGCTCCCTCGGCAGCCTCTTCTTTTTTGATTGTTTTCAGAAAAGGAAACAAAATGGAGCTGCTGTTAAGACTTCATTTTAGGGAGCCTCAGTGAACTTGGGGCTTTTCAAAGTGGCCAAATCATCCACCCCCCATGGAGAAGCAATACCTCCCAGGTCTTGGGAGCCCCTCTCGCTCTCCCCCGGGGCCTGCTGTCTTCAGGGTGCTAGAGACTAATTGCATGCGAGAAGGAAAAAAAGCAAGTTGGGTTTAATGAAAAACCTGGGTTTATTGCCCCCATTGAGATTTTATTTAAATTGGTTGGTTACAAAGTGCTGTTGACTGGGCATTTTGGGACAGGTTGTGTGTGTCTGCTCGATTCTCTTCGTTTTTGCTATGGAAATTTCCTTCCTTTTGTCTCTGTTGCCTGGTCTAGGGGCTCTGCTCTCCTCCCCCCCTCTGTCCCCCTCTCAGTTTTATGAAGGCTCTAGCACAGTGGGCCTGGCACATAGCGCTCAATAAATAGTTATTTTTCCTTCCCTGCCATCTGGATCTTGTCTTAGTTTATTTGTTTTCTCTTTCTTTTTGTTCTCTTATCCTCATCTCTACTTCCCTCTCCCCAACCATCTGTTTTATCGCCATCAGTCTTCTCACCCACCTTGTCTCATTCCCCCCCCCTTCTCCTTCCTGCCCTGGGTGTCTCTAGCTCTTTCTCTATTCCCCTTCCTTTCATTTAAATCCCCTCCCCTTCCTTTCATTTAAATTCCCGTCTCAATCTGTCTCCTTCCTTTCCTCCTTCCTTTTTCCCTGTCTCTCTCTTTCCCCATCCCTTCATCCCTCCCCTTTTCCCTCCCTCCTCCCACCTCTCTGCTTTCCTTCTCTTTGCCTCTCTTGTGGTCCCTACCTCTGTATTTTCAGTGTCCCTTTGCCTCAGTGCTTCTTAACCTTGGCTTGGAACATTATAATCACAGGAGAAGTTTTTTAAAAAAAATCCTAATGATCAGGCTGAACCCTAGACGAATTAAATCAGGGTTTATAGGAATGAAACTCAGGCATCAGTAATTTTTAAAAGCTCCCCAGTTGGTTCCTATGTGTAGCCCAGGCTAAGAAGCGTTGCCTTGCTTCTGGTTGTGCAGAACCAGCTTTATATTGCCGTGGCTTATTAAGGATGTCTCCAGGGGTTTACTTGATACACTTCAATCTTTCATTTGGTGAAATGCATTTCCTCTCATGCTAGTTTCCACTGTATGTCCTGTGGTCTTTGCCCCTCCATCAAGATCATAAACAGCCCAGGTTAGAAGTGAAGGAGAGATGAGTCAGGGCTTTGGTCAGGACGAGAAGAGTACAGAAGCTTGGGATGGGGCTGAGAGACTCTGTACTCTTGGCCTCATCTAATGGTATGTCTAAATGCAGAGGGATAGTAAAGGCACAACCATGGACTGGACCTCTAGCTTCTGGACGTTTGAGTGGAAAGCTGGCTTGGGTTGGGGTTAGTCTGCACTGAATGAGATAAGCTCCCTTCTAGAATGTCAGCTGCCCTATCTGGGGTGGGTGGTGCTGGTGCACAGAGCGTGCCCTTCCTGGTGTTCTCTTCTCATGACAGAGGGTAAAGGCATTTGCATCACTTAGACGATACCCCAGAAGACAATCAAGCATTTGCTCAGTGGACTCGGAAATCACTAGCACTTTGTCAGGTAGAGAAGGAAGCAACGGATCCAGGAAATCTCTTGGAAACCCTGCTAGTGGGCTGATATTCTGGGGGTTTTACCAGGCTGAGCGTGTGGACCTTGCTAAGCACTGTAAAAGGATGGGCGTTGGATGGGTAGTTTTCCCCATTAGGTGTGTGTTCATTGACCATTTGTAAATCAGTTGATAAGCATCTGGTAGCTGTGGGGGAACTCAGGTCAAGAAGGTAATATGAAAATGATTGTGGAACTTTCTCTACCAGGTTACATGGGTGGGGAGCTCCAAATACTATGGACCCACTAGGCAGAAATGTCCTCAAATTCAAAATCCAGGAGAGAGAATCTGCCTGCCTCTTGGTGGCTCACATAGAAGAGCTCCCATCCCATGCCTGACGCCCAACGCCCATGCACGTGAACAGCTTTGGCTCCTTTGACTTCGTTGTTCTGTGCTGAGCACGCTGAACCAGCACAGCCCAGCTGAGCTCAGCTGATTCACCAGTAAGTTAGTTTCTGAGACTGACCAGCAGCAAGTTGGAGCAGCAGACAGCGTGGGCAGGCTTCCTGAGGGCTGGGCAGCCTGCTTTGCTGCACGCTGGCCTGGAGCTCACAGGCAGCAGGAGGAGTTGGTGGCAGCCCCTTTTGGGGCTGAGAATTCGCTCTCCTTGCAGAATTTGACCTTATCTTTAATTAGTATCTAGGCACGGGCTGATGCGTACAGATTGGTTTAAGGCTTGTATTACTTAAGGCATTTACTTGCATGTGTTCATTTAATCAGTTTTGCTTGAAGGTGGTCTGGTGAAGCCTAGTGGCTCTCAACTCTAGTCTAGTCTAGCTGCACTTTAGAATTATCAATGGGGGTTTGAAAAAAAAAAAAAAGATAGTGGTGCGCAGGGCCTGTGCCTCACCCCCAAAGTTTCTGATTTGATTGGCCTGGGGTGGGTGTTTTTTGATTTTTTTTTAATAATAGGTTGTTTTTATGTTTTTTTTTTAAGGCCCCTAATCCTAATGTGAATCAAAGATGATTCCCCCTGATATGGGGGAAAGCACATGGAGAGGGCCCAGGACAACCGAGTTCAGGTTTGCATTCCAGAGTTCCTCAATGTGGAACTATGGAAAGATCAGGTTTCTCCTCTGTAAAGAGAGGGGCAGACTGGATAGAAAACTTCAGTGAATATCAGAATTCACCAAGGAGCCTGGAAATTATGCAGAAGCTTAGAATCCAAGTTTATTTTTAATTTTTTGCAGAATCTCCATACTGTTTTCCATAGTGGCTACACCAGTTTACATTCCCACCGGCAGTGTATGAGGGTTTCCTTTTCTCCACATCCTCTCCAACACTTGTTATTTCTTGTCTTTTTAATAATAGCCATTCTGATGGGCAGGAGGTGATACTTCATTGTAATTTGATTTGCGTTTCTCTAATAATTAGTGATGTTGAACATCTTTTCATGTGCCTGTTGGCCATCTGTGTGTCTTCTTTGGAAAAAATGTCTGTTCATAAGTCAGACGGAGAAAGGCAATTACCACATGATTTCACTCATGTGGAAGATAACCAGATAAGGAGAACAGATTGATGGTTACTAGATGGGAAAGGGTGGGGGGAGGGCGAAAAGGGTAAAGGGTCACATGTGTACATTGACGGATGGCAACTAGACTTTTGGTGGTGAACACAATGCAGTCTATACAGAAGTCGAAATATGACGTACACCTGAAATTTATATAATGTTATAAACCAATGTGACCTCAATAAAAAAAATTAATTAAAAAAAAAAAGAATCTAACTCTAGGTGGGCTAGGATTGCCTTTCGTGGGGGTGGGGAGGGGCCGACAGGCTCTGTGGGTGAAGTTGGTCCATGTCAGCATTTGAGAGCCACTGGACAGACAATCTCAGGGATCCCTGTGAGCTAGAAAGTCTAGGACATGGTGATTTTTCATAAGCAGCATCTTGCTTGTGTGGGAGACCTAGACATCCCTGTCCTCAAAGTACTGAGAATGTAATTGGCACAAGTGGAGCGTATGGAGAGCATCTGAGCACAGAGAGCAAGGGACAGGCAGCCAGAAAATGATGTAAGTGCAAAATGAAAAAACATTAAGGTCAGTTAATAAACAGGAGGAAGGCTGAGGGGATCTCCACACCATCTCATAACTGAGCGAGATGGTTTACTGGAGGACAATGAGTTCTCCGTTTCCGCTGAGAGCTCTTAAGAGTCTAGGTTGTAATGGGAGCGGAGGAAGAGGTTCCTGCTGGGGCGGATATGACAGTCTTGGGAGGACTGTGTTATTAACAGGCTTCCAAAGGAGCTTATGGTTTTCTTCCCCATGGGAACTTAGAAATAAAACTTTTTAAAAAGTAGAGGAAAAGATCTGTTTTTCCTTCATATGTAAAGGTGCTTCTGCTGACCCATCAGCAGAAGAACGTGGTAAAACATTTGTTTTGACATGTTTTTCCGGGAGAAGGGATGTCTGGGTTGTTTTTCCATCCTGTTCTGTCCCTTAGTCTGCCCTTGCAACAGTTTTTGTGAGGCACCTAACAAAGGCTAGAGGTGGTATCGGTGGCTGGGCAGAGAACTTTTCTCTGCATGGGATGAAAACTCCATTTTTGGACTGTGTGGATTCTAGTCTCAGCATTACAAACTAAACTGTGGGATTGTGGGCAAATCATTCCACCCCATGGAGGTCTCGGTGTCCACATCTGGAGAAAATGAGAGAGCTGTTTTAGGTGGTCCCTGAGGTTCCTTCTAGTTCTGATATGTCCTCACTCAGATATAAATGCGCTAATTACTTATAAAGAGCTAAATCTGGAGGCTGTGCCCTATGATGGGATTAAACATGGGAGCAAGGTGTGCTGGTAGGGGGGCACTGGTGAATTCTCCACGCCCCCTCTGGATTTCTAGTGGGTTTGGGACTGCAGGACCATTGCATGTGTCTGTGCAGGTTGGGCCCTGCCAAGAGGCCCAGTCAAGGGGGTGAGGGGAGGTTGGAATCCAGCTTCAACTCCCCTTGCCAAGCCGGGCATGCCCTGGTGGCAGTCTTCCCAAGGAGGTGACATTTGAGGTCACTCTTATAACACCATAGGTCTATCCATGGAGGAAGTATGGGTAAATGGATCCTTCTTAGATACTGTGTGTGTCTGTCCAGGAATGCTGTCCATCCACGTCATCCCCCAAGCAGGGGGCCATCCACACCTGTCTGCATTTTGGAGGCTCCTGCTCTCTTGGCTAAGCAGAAGCTCCATCAAAAGGTAATTACAAAGGGTGTGCATTTGTGGGCATGTCTATGTGTGTATGAAATGGGTTATTGAAATCCACTGAAGTCAGGAGTTATTCATCAAAAGCTAGAAATGTTGACATTCATTTCAACAAACTCTTTTTATGCCTACAGCGTTCCAAGTGGTCAAGGCCGCAAATTCATGCCAAGGGCAGAGTAGACACTGGTATTTAGGCCTGAGTTTTAAATGATGCATTATATTGATGACAGAATGTTGGGTGTGGGAAGGGAGAGAGACAGAGAAAGATGTGTGCATACTTGTGGGTATGTGCATGTGTGTCAGTAAGTGTGTGTGTTTCTGGAAAGTTCCTTCTGGAACATCTTCCTAACCCAGCCATACTGAGTTTGCATCCATCCTTTCCCTACTGCATGCACTTCATAGTGTGTGTGATTTTGCTTTTACTCTGAGTCTCAGGCTATCCCGTGTATGTGCGAAATAACATATCACACATGAGAAGATCAGGTCAGGGCACTGCCCTCTAGCTGTCAGGTCTGTTGACCAGGCAACTGGTCTCATCATCTGTTGCACTCCCTCCTTCTCTCTCCTCACTGTAGGCAGGCCATATCTGTGCACATGATAGATGTTCCATCAGCCCTTGCCAGAATGATAAAAAAAAAAAAACACCACTATACAAGTTTTTCGTTTGAACTACTGTAACTCTAAGAAATGCTTATCAGAAGCTATGGTTGTTGAGGGCATTCATTATCACCAACAAAAACCTTTGAGTTCTGAGCTATAAAGACATAAAAACACTGGCCTTGGCATCACAAGAAGCTGAGCCTACATTCCTGGGGAGAGAACACAACCCATACACAGAGGGATCCAATTAAACCCAGCGTCCAGCTCCGCGCTTGGTACTGCAGGCACAAAGATGAGCACAGCTCATCTCTTGAGAGGTCTTCAGTTTGATGGCAGAGACCGACTTTTAAACGACTAACCATAAAGCAGAGGAGTAAGGGCCTCTTACGTGCGAGGTTATGTATAACATTTTGTGGACTCATAGAGAAAGGGGCAAGTCTATCTGGGCTGCTTAAAGAAGGCCTCTCAGAGGAAGGGTTATTTGAATTGGACTTTGCAAGATGACTAGGAGTTTACTAGGCAAAGAAGTAGTGGAAGAAAATTTTAGGCAGAAAGAACTAAAAGAAGACAAAACCTTTAAAAATGCACAGTGTTTGGAAAGTGGAGAACAGCTTAATGTAGCTGAAGCCAAAGATACATTGGATAGATAGAGTATGGAGGGCAAGAAATGAAATTGTGTAATAATAATTAACATTTATTGAGTGCTTACCATGTATCAAGTATCATACTAAGCACTTTAAATGTTATCCATTCAATCTTTAAAACATACATATGTTGTAGGTACTAGTTGCCTCACTTTACTTTTGGAGAAATGGAGGCACAGTAAATAAGTACTTAGGAAAGAAACTTTCCCAAGGTGACATAGTTAGTGAATGGTGGAGCTGGGACATGATCCCAGGCAGCCTGACAT
Organism: Ceratotherium simum simum; assembly: GCF_057802395.1. NCBI lineage: Eukaryota > Metazoa > Chordata > Mammalia > Perissodactyla > Rhinocerotidae > Ceratotherium > Ceratotherium simum. The sequence continues at coordinate 16,559,030 of NC_141908.1, forward strand.
CAGACCTTGTGCCTTTCACCACTATGCTGTTAGTTTGTGGATGTTATACGAGTCCTGAAGGTTCTCAGTGGATGGGGTTAGGGAGACATGGCTTTGGGGAGAAGAAGGTATCAGAAAGAGGTAAATGAAGAGGAGGTAGGTGAGGGTGGGGTAAGAGGAGGTGGGAGGCCATCACAGGCAAGGAGGGATGCTGTGATCAAAGATGCAGATGCACAGGGGTGCATGTACCTTTACAAATTGGGTACACCTGAAATTTATACAATGTCATAAACCAATGTTACTGCAATAAACAAAAAATTAAAAAAAAAAAAAAAGATGCAGATGCAGGAATGAGCATGTTCTAGAGACGTTGGCCTGGACCGTTGGTCTGGTCGATGGCTCAGTTTTTCTTGGCACAGCCCAAATGAACATCTTGTTGGAAGTCCCCAGAGCATCTCTGCTCTCTAGAAAGGTCCAGGAAACTCAGGTCTGCTCAATTTCTCTCTGGTCCCTTCCTTCCTTCTCACTGGCCTAGGAAGATGTAGTGGGTGTACAAAGGAAGACGGATGCCTGTAGGAAACCCATAGGCTAATCTTCCCCTCTGTTATGTGTGGTTTTTAAAATGTGTCTTCTGCCAAGCGTTCCTGGGTGAGGACTGGTGCTATTTGGCTGTGGCATTTAATGAATCCAACAGTGCCTTGCTCCCCATTATGAATCCCCAGGGGATGTTCAGCCTGCTGAGCAGTGGAAGGTTCCAGCTGCACACATTTAAATAAGAAAGGCATCAGGGCAGGGTAGCAGAGGCCAAAGGGAGATCGTTTCCCAAGTGAAATTGAATTTTCTTGGAGTTAAATTGAGATGCTGAGTTGTCTTTTTACAAACGTATTCATGGGCTCGGATGTCACTTTCATTTAGCGGACTTGTCATCTGTGCTGTGGCAGGCTGGCCAAGACATGGCCTCCTCTACCTGAGAATGCAAAGCCTCACCCCTGAGGAGCTGGGAGCCCGGGGTGGGGTGGGGAGAAGAGGATGTGAGGAGAAACCAGCCAGAGGAGGGTCTTGTCTGTAACCTGCTGCTTCCCCTGCCAGGTTCTTCTCCCCCAACTTGGCCAAGGAACTGCAAAATCAAAATTCTAACATGACACAGAAGAATAAGTGTTCTAGTCCCGCAGAAGAAGGGGGAAGTCCTGGTTAGGTCCCATCAATAGCACTGTGGACATAGGTGACTTATTGAACCCCTTTGTGCCTCAGTTTCCTCATTTGTAAAATGGGCTAAAAATAGTATCGCTCTTTAGACTCCTGGTGATGGCTAACTGAAATAAAACATGCCAAGTGCTTAACAATGCCCAGCTGGTAGTAAGTCTTTAATAAAAGTAAATTTTTAAAAATCGTGTTTGCTAAATGAGTCCTATGCAAGGGTAATTAGGAAGGCACTTGTATTTCATGATACCTGCATACCGCCATTTCTGAAATGTCACCCTTCAGAATACAGTCCTCATCCTTAGGCATTGTCTCGTTGAGTCTTCTTTTTAAAGTCATGTTTGCTTGGGGGGAGCTATGAGTCATTTACAGTAAGAATGAGGCAGGGAGCACTAGGTGAGTGTGGCATGGCGGGACATGAGTTAGAAAGGGTGGGAGAGGCCAGTGCAGATGGAGGAGGCGAGACAAACTATGATTCTATAGAGACAAGGCCCTGGGTGGAAGCAGCAAAGGTGGGGGTTTCCAGGTTAGGAAGTTGAGAACAAGGGCTATGGAGGCTCCCCTTGTGGGTTTCTCGGGTTTTCTGTAGAAGATGGAATTGAGGGTTTGGTGAACTGAGACATGGTCCTAGGTCTTGAGAAAGGGTCTTCAGGGATAAAACTCATGTGATGAATTTAGGGATGGTCTGGGGAGTGGGTATGGGGGTCTTTAGGGATGGTCTGGAGAGTGGGTGTGGGGGTCCTTAGGGAAGGTCTGGGAAGTGGGTATGGGGGTCTTTAGGGATGATCTGGAGAGTGGGTGTGGGGGTCCTTAGGGATGGTCTGGGGAGTGGGTGTGGGGTCTTTAGAGATGGTCGGTGGAACGGGTTTGGGGTTTTTAGGGATGGTCTTGGGGGCAGGTTTGGGGTCTTTAGGGATGGTCTAGGGGGGTGTGGGAGTCCTTAGGGATGGTCTGGAGAGTGGGTGTGGGAGTCCTCAGGGATAGTCTGGGGAGCGGGTTTAGGGTCTTTAGGGATGGTCTGGGAAGTGGGTGTGGGGGAAGGAGGCAGCAATGCTTTCTATCTATAGTTCTTAGTGGTAAGTGCTTCTTTCTCTTCCAAGGGTGGCTGTTAATGGAGATGGTGTACAAGCGATGGCTTGACCAATGTCATGGTGAAAAAGGCAGCTGGCAGTGTTGGGATCCTGGGACTTGCTTCTAGAGTCACAGCCAAGAAAACCCAAGGCCAGAGTTCTCTAGACCCGTGCTTTGTGACCTTGGACAAGTGCCTTCTGCTCCCTGGGCCTTTGTTCCTGTGTAATGCAGGAACCAAATGAGAACCAGGGGCCTCATGCTGGTGACCAAGGGCAGCAGAGTGACCATGCATGCCTCTAGAGGGGACAGGCACTTTCTGTCTCGTTCAACATCAGGCTGAAGCTCTCTCTGTTGCCTTACTCCTCACCCTTCCCCAGGCATCTGGCCTCAGAAGGCACTTGAGTTTGTGACCTTGAACTAGACTGACTAGAGGACCTCTGAGGTCCCTTTGTGCTCTGCTATGCCAACATTCTAATGCCTTACCACAAGCACCCTCAGCCCTTAACTTGAGGGTTCTTAGTCTGGGGTCCTCTGAGCCATAAGGGTTCATGGGATAGAATTTAGGGGGTTCATGAATTAAGGATATAATAGAAAAAATTCATATCTTTATTTCCATAAACTTCTAATTGAAATGTAGCGTTTCCCTCACTTATGAATCTAGGTAACAAACCACAGTTGTATTAACAGTACCTGCCACTCTGTCACCAATAGAAATCACAGGTATGTTCCTAATGCAGTACTGGCTGCCAGTTTTCATGTCCTCATATAGTCCCTCCCTCACAAATCTGGGTTGGGCTGGTGACATTTTCTAACCAATAGTATGTAGCAGAAATGATGCCATATCAGTCTTGGACTTGGCCTTAAGAAAGCTGGCAGCTTCCACTTTTGTGCTTTTGGGGGCCCCTGAGAAACCATATAAAACATCTGGCCACACTGCAGGAGAGACTACATGGAGAGGTCACATGGATAGGCTTTGTGGAGACAGGGAGGCCTTGGGACTACATGGAAAGAGAGAATGTCTTACCATCCCAGGGCGCTAACTGAGCTCACCCTTCCAACCATCCCCACCAAGATGCAAGATACGAGAGGCAGCTATCTGGAATGTTCCAGCCCATTGTAGCTCCCAGATGAGTCCAGCCCTAGCTGCCATCATGTGGAACAGAAGAACCACCCAGCCAAGCCCAGTCCATCCACAGAATTGTGAGATATATTAAAATGGTTTTCATTTTAAGCCACTACGTTTTGGAATGATTTGTTATCCAGCAATAGGCAATTGAAATAGAGCCTTTTTAGTTTCACTATATATGACTAAGTTGAGTCCCACAGTGTCTGTACAGGTTTTTGACACCCTTCATGTGCCAGCAGGGTGTGCCTACCACTGGGGACTTCCAAAATGAGGATATGATAACAAGGTTCCCAGTGGACCATCAGTTGGCAGATACTCCTTGAGCCCAGCTGGCATGCTGTTCAATGAGGAGCACCTGGAACTCCCAAGATATGGATACTTAGAATTTAGTTGGAGAAACAGACTGTTTACAGCAGGGCTTCACCCTGACCTTCACAAGGAAGGGCCCTTAGAGGAGAGAAGACTTGAGCCTGACTTGGAAGCAAGGGCAAAATTTGGAGTAGTTGGGGAAAGTGAGGAAGGTATTCATAGCAGGAGAAGAGCTATGAGCGAATTCATAGACGAAGGCTGTGATGGTTCATTTTACATGTCAACTTGGCTGGGCCTTGGTGCCCAGATATTTGGTTAAACATTATTCTGGATGTTTCTGTGAGGGTGCTTTTTGGATGAGATTTATATTTAAAACAGTGGACTTTGAGTAAAGCAGATTCTCCTCCCCAGTGAGGGTGGCCTCATCCAATCAGTTGAAGGCCTGAATAAACCAAAAGGCTGACCTCCCCCAAGCAAGAGGAAATTCTCCAGCAGACTGCCTTCAAACTTCATCTGCAGTATCCACTCTTCTTAGTTCCACAGCTGCCTTTGGACTCAAACTGCAACTTTTTCCTGTGTCTCTGGTCTGCCGGCCTCCTCCATCAGATTTGGGACTCACCAAGCCACCACAAATCACGTGACCCAATTCCTTAAAATAAATCTAATTCTCTATATATACACAGCCTCTTGGTTCTGTTTCTCTGGAGAATCCTAAGTAATTCATAGGAGAAGAAGAGCTATAAGCAAATTCACAGACCAAAGCCAAGCTTGTTCAGAGTTCAATGCCCTCTCTTTGGAGTGGAGGATTTGTGTTGGCCAGTGGAGAATTGTGTGGGCCCAGATCATAGGGTCTTAGGTTCCAGGAGTTTGAGTTTTTTCTGTTGGTGGGGGGAACAATGGAAGGTTTGAATAGCTCAAATTTAATTGAACATATCCAGTGGATACCCAGTTTCCTTGCTCTCCATTCCATTCTTATAACTCAGATTATTTTATCCTGTCTCTCCTCTTTGGTCAGCCAAAATGATCATGTTTAACCATCAAGTTTTTCCTAGGATCCTGGAGCCCCAACTTTCCTTCTGTTATTCGAGAAAGTTCTTGGGGGGTGAATGCAGGGGTGGGCCCCAAGGGCAGAGGATGCTGTCCCTCTCTTCCCAAGGCACTGGTTTGCTACCATCAGAGAAAGACAGTTTGGTGGGACCTTGCTCTGGTCTTGATGTATATTTTCCCCACTAACTCCTTATCTGAGAAAGCTATTAAAAAGCTAGGGGTGGGGCCGGCTCCGTGGCTTAGCGGTTAAGTGTGCGCGCTCTGATGCTGGCGGCCCGGGTTCGGATCCCGGGAGCGCCCCGAGGCACCACTTCTCCGTCCAACGTGAGGCCGAGTCCCACGTACAGCAACTAGAAGGATGTGAACCTATGACATACAACTATCTACTGGGGCTTTGGGGGGAAAAAACTGAATAAATAAAATCTTAAAAAAAAAAAAAAAACAAAAAAGCTAGGGGTGATGTGGATGAGAGCTCCATGGCGAGAACGAAAAGGAAGCAGAGACTGTATGCATGAAAAAGTGATTTGGGTCTCATTCGGTATTTCAAGTACGAGCTTGCTCTGGGCTGTAGATTTCAGTGGGTGACAGTAATTGCAAAATTTGCAAGATGTTAGTTCTGTTTGGTATTTTTAGAAATTCTAGCTTGTCCTTTTCTGTCCTTTGCTAAGTTTCTGTATTCACTCATTCATTCTTCATTCATTCATCCTAGATTGAATAAACCCCTGTGTAAAATTTATTGGGTTGACCATAAAGTCAGTCTCTTGCTGTGCCCTGAAGGAATAGGAAACCCACAGTTAGAGGAAAAGGAGAGGCGGGGTAGCTCTAGGCTTTGCAGAAAAGTTTCTAACGGCCTAACGGCCTCAGGGGCCAGTCTGAGTAGGATTCGCCCTTGTCAATTGATGCTTGTCTGTAATTTAGAGAACCTTGAGGGAGGTTCTCTCCTGCAGTCTAAAGTTATCCTTGAGGTCTGACATCAGCAAGAGGCACATACTATCTGGGGAAACTAGTCACTCATCCAAAGGCGATAACAGCTGTGAGAAAAATTCCCCCAATGCTGGTCCTGTTGACTTATGTTTCAAAGGAGAACAATTTCAACATGAAGTTGCACTTTCCCTTGAGCTGCTGATGCAATAAAACGGCTGTAAGTGCAAAAACTCTTTCAATATGGCACGTACTAAACCTTTCAGAGGTAGTGCTTTGATTTTTAATTTTACCCTCTTGGCAGGCAATCAGGGTCTTTAATAGTATGAAGGCCAGAGGGAGAACGTTTCAAAACAGTGAGGATCTTATCATAGTGTGCAATTAATGAATAATTATTAAAACCCAGATATAGCTGGAAGAGAAGGCAGGAGGTGGCAGAGTAATTCTCTGGTTTCAGGCCTATAATGAAACCTCCAGAGAGGAGAAATATGATATACAGTTCTGTGCAATTAAATCTTCCGCTTTTACTCCACTGGAAGATCAGCGATTTAAGGAAGAAAAAAAATGCCCCTCACTTAAAAAGAAAAAGTCATTTGCTGACAATGATGCATTTGTTCAGTTGGATTTTCAGCATTTGAGTTGTAATTACACTTAAAATAATAATAACAACAATGAAACACCTCCTTGAAATCAGTTTCTGAGAGTGGACATCAGAACTGGGGCGTGTTGGAGGCACCAGTTAGAACGGTGAAATTGTTGGACAGATTTACTGCATGAGCTCTCCAGGTGCCCACTGTCATAAAGAGCCCCTGCACATGTCCTCTGGGCACACAATCCCTGGCTTCTGTCATTTCCAGGCCCAATTTGGTCAGCTCCTTGCTGTCAGGATCTCTCCTGTGTAGGTCTCAATCTCACTGTTTCTTTTTGACTCAGCTCTAGAAAACCCTGTCATCTGTCAAATGACTGTTTGCAGTTCAAACACCAGCCTGCTCAGTGGTCCTGTTACCGGCTGGCATTCGGCCCCACTGGCCACCGCTAAGCAGGTACAAATGGCCACCGCTCCTCAGAAACAGAAAACCCGCCCAGCGTGCAGGCAACGCGACCACAGACAGTGCATTTATTAATTTCTCAGCCACTTTGCTGCCCTGGGACCCCTGCAGGGGCGCCGAGAACATCTGGGTTCAGCTCACCTTTAAGCAGCCATTAGCTCCCTCCGCTGCTAAGCTGGGGCGGGTGCCGGAGGAGAGCGAGTGGAATCAATGAGCACTTGAGATGGCATTTTCCTGGCATGAGGTAGCTCATTACTGAGCGCCTCGGTGCAGAGCTGGCTTTTCATGATTGATCTCTCAGTGGTATTTCAGGAGGGCCACCAGCATCACGGGGCCAAATACACCTTTGAAATAAATAAATAAATAGATGGCTAAACACATAAATAGGGGTCGGGGGTGCTGTTGTTTAGAGAACGATGAGGGAGGATGCTTTCCAGTGTGTGACATTGTACAAAAGCACTTGGATGTCTTATTTAAAATTCAGCCATGGGAGAGGATATGACGGCAGATAATGGATTTGAGGTATGCAGGCCATGGGACCCATAGACAGAGATCAGTGTGCTGGACTCTGCCCAGATGATAGGAATAGGGGTGGAAGGGAAAAGCCCAGTTGTAAGAGATGGGAAAACAGCTCAGAGAGGTAAAGTCACTTGTGTAAAGTCTACAGATGCGAGCCAAGGGGTGCAACTGGATTTGGAACCTGGATCTAGTTTAACTTTCAAATCAATGTTCTTACTTTATTCTAAATGGCTTCTCAGGCAGAGATGCAGCCTGCCCCTTGCAGCCTCCCTCCAGCAGGGGGAGCTTCTGGTATATTGAATGCATCAGGCTCTGGGCTTCTCACAGCGAGTTTAGTTGCCTGTCCTCATCTCTGCTCAGAATCACTGCAGGCCCCTCCTGGCAGGGGCCCTGTCACTACTCTCTGCCATTGTACCCTCTATTCTTGCTCTGCCACTGGCACACTCAATACAAGTCTGTTTGGTCCCAGTCCTCCCTTCCCCCAACCCTGACAGTAGGAGGGCCACACCTTTCAGCCTGGTCTTGGAGGCACTTCTATTGTGTCCTTGTTCTACAATACCTCTCCAGAGTCACCTCTGACTACACTTTAGCCAGATTGACCTTCCAGCTTTGTAATTTAGTGCAAGCCCTGCTTTCTTGGTCTACAAGGCCCTCCTCTTTCCCTACTCTACCCTCATCTCTGCCTGGTACCTGCCTGTTCATCCTTCACGACTCAGTTTAAACATCCCTTGTCTGAAAGCCTTTCCTGATTTTGCAAGACGTTAGTGATTCTACTATAATTCATTGCATTATGTTAACGGTCTGGTTACCTGGCTCCCTCATTCACTGGACTATTGAATGAATGGGAATATTTTACCTCTGTCGGGTCCACACAGAGACTCTAAATGCTTATCTGCTCCTTGTGGTTCATTCTTTTCTTTTGTTCAGTGCTGACTGGTCCAGAATGGCCTTGGCTTCAATGTCAAAGCTGTCAAATTAACCAAGTGTTCTAGACATCATTCAGGAAGATTCTGGATCAATTAAGATAATATTAACTGCTGTAACAAACAACTCCAAAGTGTATCGTGTATGATGGCTCAATAGAATTTATTTCTCACTCACGTAAAATCCAAAATGGATATTCCTGATTGTCAGGAATTGTCAGGAGGCGTCCCAAAATGATGATTCAAAAATGTAGGATCCTTTCATCTTGGGGTTCTGCCACAGTCAACATGGCCCCCAAAGTCACTGAGCTCATCTGAGTCAGAATGGCAAACGGGAATGGGCATGGAATAATAGGTGTGGGAAACTTCCAGGGCCAAGACTGAAAGGGATGCATTCACTTCTGCCTTCATTCCATTGTCTAGATCATAGGCCACTGATCTCTAGGGAGGCTGAGAGAGTAGCTCCTGTGGGCCAGTGAGCTGGTCTCTTCACCACAGCACAGTCTGCAAAATTTTGAAGCACCTAACCCCCTATGTTCTGAGTCTGGGCAAAGTGCCTCTTCTTAATTCCTTATGGGAGAACATGGTGCAGGAAAATCCCTCACTTCCAGCTTGCTCCACCAGTGGCTGCATCCCATGATTTTTCTTTTTTTGCAACCTAAAGGGCTGCAGAAGGACTGGCTTCTGGATTTATTAGGCCTCTTTTACTTGGCTGTCAAAGATTCCCAGCTATGCCAGGTGGTGAAGATTGATTGCCAAGTTGGCAAGTTGAGAGTAATTCAGGTAGAGCACTCTCCCAGTGCTATTCTCTAGAAGCAGTCTATCACTTGATTTAGTTTTTATTTCAAATGACAGAGTAAGTGCAAATTTAGGTGAGAAATCAGTAAGCCTCAGAACTCTAGGGAGAGACTAAGCCATCTGCATATCTCAGTTTGGCTCAATTAAGCTTCTCCATCCATCTTTTGTGGTTGTTATGACCAATTTTCTTTTAGGAAATTGCTCCAAAAGCTGCTTGAAGACCTAGTGTACTGATTTGGCAAAACAGGAGCTTCCTTCAAGATATGGCTCAAAGCACCCCTCCTCCAAGAAACTTTAACAATGCCATTCTACCCTCAGAACACCCAGAGTCCCTGTGCCCTCAGCACATGGGACCTGAATTATACAGTGTCAATTATTGAAATTGACTTGCATTTGTTCTAAAGTAATTTCCTTCCTTGGGCATCTACGAGTAGTAAACATCTTATATTTCCCTTCCTCAAGAACAATTAGTGAAGTGTTTAATTTGAGACATTAGCCTTTATCATGCTGAATCAATTAAATGCCCCTATGACCAAAACTGAGCTTCTCATCTGCACACAGACTTAGATTGCAGAATTATCAGCCTAAAGGCACACTGAGTTCAGTGTGCATTTCCCTTTGCCCAGAAGCTCCTCTTGCTCATGGTTGCTCTAGTGTCTCTCTCCATCCATCAGTGTTGCAGTGCCCTACATTGACTTTCCTAAATCACCATGTTAAGCTCAGGCCAGATAGTTTTTTGCTCCAAGAAGCAATAACCAAACATCTTTTCACCTTCCTCAGCTTTCCTTCCTTCCTAGAGTCAAATTAAAGTTTGCTCTCCGACTCAGGAACTTCCCCTGGACTCATGCATCTCTTTCCTCTCTGGTTTCTGCTCCTTTGACTCTCCACTTGTCTTGGTTGCTTTGTTCTTTGCTGACATGAGAGATGCATTCCTAATTTTCGACCCTGTGGTTTTAATCAGGTTCTGTTTTAATCAGTTCCTGAAAAGAAATCTTTGGTTACGCCAAGGCAAGCAGGTGCTCTTCTATACTTCCTTCTAAAAGCTTACTTTCACACTTAGATCTGCAATCCTTCTGGAACTGACTTTTGTGTATGGTTTTAGGTTAGAAACAAGATTTATTTTTGCCATTTGGAGATCCAATCGATCAAGCACCATGTATTGAAAGGTCTATTCTTTACCTACTTCTCTGAAGTGTCGCTTTGTCATAAATCAGGTGACCATTTATGTGTAAGTAAATTTATGGATTCTCTGTTTTGTTGGTCAGTTTGTCTATACTTGTGCTAATATCACATAGTCTTAAGTGTTATACCTTTATAATAGGTCATGATATCTGGTAGTACAAGTCATTTATTTTTGCTCCTAATATTCAAGATTACCTTGGCTCTTCTTATCCCTTTGCATTTCTATAGAAATTTTAGAATCAGCTTGAAATATCTACAAAATATCTACTCAGATTTTGATTGATCAAAAATTGATTTGGAGAGAATTTATATCTTTATAACATTGAGTTTTCTAATCCATAAACATGGTATAGGCCTTTTTATTTAGGCTTTCTTTAATTTCTCTCATATTTTATTGTTTTCAGTGTAGAAGTTTTGCTGATTTTTTTTAGATTTATTCCTAGATATCTTATTTTTTTAATGCTATTACAAATTGTACCATTTTAAAATTGACTTTGTATCCAGAGACTTTGCAAATTCACTTATCAATATTAACAGTTTCTCTGTAGATGCTCTTGGATTTTCTGTATACAGTCGTGTAGTCTGTGAATGAGTTTCATTTCTTCCTCTTCAATCATTTTTCTTTTTATTTCTTTTTCTTGTCTTATTGCACTAGCTACCTGCTTAGCTTTGTCACACTCCAAATAGACAGACACCTGTGCAAGGATAACAAACATATCGGTAAAACTTTTTTTTATCTCCCCTATTATGCAAGGTTTTCTGTTTTATTTTGGTTTTTTTGGTGAGGAAGATCAGCCCTGAGCTAACATCTGTTGCCAATCTTCCTCTTTTTGCTTGAGGAAGATTGTCCCTGAGCTAACATCTGTGCCCATCTTCCTTTATTTTGTATGTGGGATGCTGACACAGCATGGCTTTGATGAGTGGTGCTTAGGTTCACACCCAGGATCCGAACCTGCAAACCCTGGGCCACCAAAGCAGAGTGCATGAACTTAATCACTATGCCACTGGCCCAGCCCCTGTGCAAGGTTTTCTATGTGCTGTTACATCCACCCAGAGAACTCTCCCTACCTTCATTTTGCTTAGGTAAAACTCATGAACCCTTCGGGTCTCAGCTTAAACTCCTCAATAAGACGATTTCATTGATCCCTCTGAGAGAGTGGGAATTGCCTATCATCTGAGGTGGTTAAGCACAGCCCTCAAGACACTAGGCTGAAATTGCTGGTTTATGAGTTTGTCTCCCCTGCTGAACCATAAGCCCTTCAAAGACAAAGACTCCACAGTGTTCATTGCTATATCAACATCACTTAGCACAGTGCATGGCATATCATAAGCACTGCATAAATGTTAGCTTTTCATTGTCCTCATCATTATCCTCATCCTTGTCTTTGTGGGAGATCAAGATTTGGCCACCCTGAAATATGTCTCTTTGCCTTGATTGTTTTCTCCGACGAACATTTGACCTCCCCCACTGCCTAAAGAATTTAACATAAAAGACCTGTTCCAGGAAGGAGTTACTATCATATGATGGCTGTAATCTAATGTAAAATAGATGTTACAATAGGAAAGGCACCAACAAGCCCCTCTTTTAAAAAATTCTGTCTCTTCGCAGCCACGTGCTCTAGGTGGCCCAGCAAGGAGTTTCCAGACAAACATTTACATTTATAAGGGAAATCTCCATTTGTAGAGGTATCTCCTCTGTACTGGGGAGAGGGAGGATGACCTCATCTCTAAAAACTCATCACTGTGAAAGGTGAGGCCTTAAATTTGCATAATAACCTTACTCTTGCTTACTGTGCTTTTCTGGTAATCTCCCATAATTGACTTCCCCTACCCCCAACATCCTCCTTTGTCTTTAGCTGAAGATGGTATTTAAGATGAGAATCTCGGCTATTGTGTTGAGAAACTCAGTTTCCCGGTTTCTCCAATGTATACATGTTATTAAACTTGGTATTATTTTCTCCTGCTAACCAGTCTTGTTAATTATTTGGCCAGCCAGAAGAACCTTAAGGGAAAGGGTGGAGGGGGATTCTCCCTCTTCCCCGACATGTTCATCCTCCTCCTCCTCATCTAGATACTGAAGCATGGTCCTCATCAGTATCAGAGTCTACTCCAGTTGTTATCTCTCTTTTCCTCTAGACTGATGTTCTCAAGGGTAAAAATCATATCTTTTATGCTTGTATCTCCAGTATTTCACACAGTGTCTTCCTCTTAAGAGACACCTAACAAAGGTGTGAGAGTGAATGAGTGAATAAATGAATGAATTGATGGATGAGTGGTCCTTGCTATATGAAACTGCGGTCCATGCAGAATATGTTGGGTAGCAACTTATAGTACTCATACTGCAGAATTATAAGCCTGAAGCCAAAATTAATGCCTTAGTTCAGTGTGAATTTCCCTTTGCCCAGAAGCTCCTCTTGCTGTCAATTCTTTTAGCATTCTCTCTCTCTCTCCATTCATCCAGTATTGCAGTGTCCTGGATAGCTTTCTTAAATCATCATCTTAAGCTCCAAGAGCTCCAGAAAACTCAGGCCAGATACTGTTTTTTGGTCCAAGATTCAAGACCACTTATCTTAATTTTTAAAAATCTTTGGCTTTCTTTCCTTCCCAGAATTAAATTAAAGTTTGCTTTCCATCTTGGGAACTCTCCCTGGACTCATGTACCTCTTTCCTCCCTGGTTCCCTTCATTTACACCCCTCCCCACCCCAGTCTTGTTGCTTTGCTGTTTTGAAACTTGAGAGGTGAATTCTTAAGTTTTCAGACACCATGGATTTAATCACATCTGTAGGGGCCCAGAAAGAGCTTGGGAAAGACCTATTTTTCATGATCTGTCATCAGGAACTGTGATAACTCAGCCATAAGCTCACAACCCAGAGACCTGCATTGCACACATTTGAAAACAGAATGAAGCTCTGCAGGGCACTTCTCCAGAATCCCTCATCTCCAACAACCAGGTGATTTTCCTTCCATCAGTCTCACCTGGAGACCCACCCCTTCTTTGGTGTTATCTTCAACTTGCATGCCTTTCTGAAGGCATTATTGCACATTGCCTTTTCAACTGAGAACAGTTCCACCCCACTGAGATGGGCCAGGCAGCAGGGAAGCTCCAGACAGAGTCTGCTTTATTGGAGAATAGGCCTGGAGTATGTTAATGCCAGCTGACTAGAGAATTGCAGGGAATGGGGTGGGGCCCATTAACCAGTGAGATTAGGGCGTTGTAAATGCAAGCTCTTGCTCCAGGTCCCTATGTCACTAATTATAACTGCACTCATCCCTTTCTCCTCTCTTCCTTAAATAAGTACATTTATCCAGCCAGGGGAATCAGTTGCTTGCATCTCCCTGAAGCAGTATCTCTATTTAATTCAAATCCTGCCTCTTAGAGGATCACTTCTAAGTCACTGTTTTGACCTGGACCAGGACTAGAGTCAGGCAAACTAGGCACCTAGCATGGAAAATTTAGGGAGGCACTCATTCTCAGGTGCTGACTCAGCACTTACAAAATTTAAGTTCCTCCTTAAATTTTGTGCCCTAGGCACCTCACTTTTCTCACCCCAATCCCAGCCCTGGTTTTGACCCAGAAGTTTTATCAGGTGATCCTTCAGCGCAGATTAATCATGGTGAAAATCACACAGGAATGCAGAAAGCCCCCTCCCTTCCAAAACCTTCCCTGTGATCTTTCTACTGAACCCTGAAATATTTTCAGTCCATATCTGCCTTCCTCCTCCCTTTCCCAGATAAAAGCTACTATATGTTGTGAGTTTGGTATATGCTGAGTTCTGAGCTAGGTCCATTCTTGATTATTATTTATTGTTCTCCCAACAACCCTATGAGGTTGATGGTGTTATCCCAATTTTGCAGATGAGAAAGTGGGCTACAACAGGTTGTTCTTTGCCCAACCAGGAAGAGGCAGAGCCAGGGTTTGGCCCAGACCCGTCTGACTCTCCAGAATTCTATACTCATTGAGCTGCGCTTATACCCAAGAGGGCATCTACCACCATGCAGGGTAAAGCCATTGAGTTTTTCTGTGGCAGGGATTTGAGTGTAGGGGAGGGCAAAGGGTAAGAGCACCCAGGGGCCCAAGAAAGGAGTGTAGAGAGGAGATCCTGGGAGTGATGCAAAGGGACAGTTGGAGAAGCCCCACTCTCCAGTCTGACCTGTTCACAGGGGGCTTTAAGCGTGACCCTGGCTCTAAGTGTGGGCCAGAAAGATGGGCCAAGCTGAGCCTCCATGGATTCCTTTGGCAAGGGAAAGGGGCTGCCTTCTCTCTGCCCAGCCCAACTGTCTACACCTCCCTCTGCCTGGCAGCAGCCCTGCCCTACAACGGGGCTGACTAAGCTCTGGTATTTGTAGCTGGGGCCTGGACCAGAGAATGAGCAGTCCCCTTGGCTTTGCTCAATGAAACGTCTCTACATTCTCTCAGTGCCTAGCTCATGTCCTCCCTCCCTGGACTCCTTTTTCCTTCTTTTCAACCAGCAAAATCCTACTTCTTAAGGCTCATTGTGAGCCTCACCTCTCTAAGAAATTCTCTTCAGCCTTTCACATTCCCCCTTACCTTCTGCAGAATGAAATGGTTCTTTCTTGTCGTGGATCTTCTTTCTGATTTTGTAGGATCTCCTGTTATAGGGCTGTTGGTGTCTGAATGCAGGTCAGTTTCCGATCCAGTATGAGCTCCTTGAAGGCAGACTGGGCTTGCGTCAGTGCTTCTCTGCAGTGTTCCAATGGTACCATGCATAAATCTAGAATATCTTTTGCCATCTTCCTAGAGAATGCTCTGTTTTTCCCAATAAAGTTATTTTAAAGAATCAAATCACATAAAAGTATATAAAGTGGAAACTGAGACTCCTTTCCCTTCTCCCAACTCTACTGCCCAGTGGTGTCTACTGTTGAGCATGATGCCCTTTCTTCCAGAAGTTTCTGTATACAAACACAAATACGCAGACATAGATCCATCTATAGATGCAGTTCCTTGATTTTTTTTTTTCCAAGAGTGCAGTCAAACTATGCATATGTTTTGTGGATTCCTTTTTTCTGCTTAACAGTGCAACGTAGCTTTGGGTTCATTTCAGTGTATACAGAATTGTCTCATTTGTTTGACAGCTATGTGTAGATATACCACAATTATTAAATAACCTTTGTTGCTGGATATTTGGGTTGTAATAATTTTTTATGGCAGTGAACTTCCTTGTACTAAAATATTTGCATATTTGAGTAGGTATTTTTATGGCTTGGAGTCCTAGAGATGGAGTTCCTGGGGAAAATGGTATGTGCCTTTGGATTTTGGAGGATATTACAAAGGTGCCTCCAAAGAGTCTACGTAGGTTTTCTCTTTAAACAGTGAATGAGAATGCTTCTCCCCCACTTCCATACCCGAACCTCACTAATACTGTATATTACCAATCTTTACTCCGTGGCTTAGCGGTTAAGTGCGCGCGCTCTGATGCTGGCGGCCCGGGTTCGGATCCCGGGAGCGCCCCGAGGCACCACTTCTCCGTCCAACGTGAGGCCGAGTCCCACGTACAGCAACTAGAAGGATGTGAACCTATGACATACAACTATCTACTGGGGCTTTGGGGGGAAAAAACTGAATAAATAAAATCTTTAAAACTTTTGCCATTATGAAAGATGAAAATAAGAATTAATTGCTGTTTTGATTTACATTTCTTTTGTATATTGGTAAAGTGAATTATTTTTTGATATGTTTATTGCCATTAGTATTGCCTGTTCATGTCCTGTGTCTGTTTTTCTTTGGGACTAGTCATCTTTTCCAATAGGAAAAGTATTCTAAAAAGTATTTCTAAAAGTATTTTTTATGTTGGGTAAATTAGGCATTTGCTTGTCATATGTATAGGAAATATTTCCCCCGGTTTATCTTTCATTCGTTCTGTGGGTTATTATTATTATTATTTTAATGAAAACCTTTTTGTAATTGAATACTCTTTAAAAAGTTCAGATTTTCTTTACTGTAAAATAAGAGCATAGGCTTTAAACTTCCATCTGAGTTCAAACACAGGCCACACAGCTTACTCTGTGAACTTGCATGTCTCTTCACCTCTCTGAGCCTCAGGGTCCTCATCTGTTACTTAGGAGCAATGCTGGGAAAAAATGAGATAATGGCACAAAGTAACATTGACAAAATGGGTGGAATTAACAGAGAACCACTTCCGGAAGTCAGAAGGCGGCTCCCTCTGGCCCATTGCTGCCCCCCTACCCTACCCTACTGGGGTTCTTCTCCAAAATTCTCCGCCTTAGTCCGGGGAAATTGGTTCCCCCAAAACGTGCCCCATCTTTTCCCACTCTGGGAAAAGCCAGAAGAGAAGATTCTGGCTGTCTCCTCTCTGATTAATAGGGAAGGTGGGAAAAGAAGGCATCCCCTGAGTTAAATGCCTGTTCCACTGGCCAGGCCATCTGGCCACCTGACAAAGTTCACCCCAGCATTCTCCCACTTACATTACCGAAATTGACTGAATCTCATCATTTCAAGCCTTAGATCAATTTGCTGGATGTTCATTTAGTTTTCAAGTTGTTCATTCCCTCTTTCACTCAGACTAGTAATTTCAGGGGCTGTGTTATAATTTTGAGATGTTGCTTTAGACGCATTACAAAACATTAAAGTACATTTAGCCTTGAATTGTCACTTAAGATGATTGCAGGAAATAGGGGTTTCTGGATCATAAATGTGGCAATAGATTGAGAACACAGCTTCTATTATGACTAAATGGGGACAAAGAGTACAGAAATCTTAAGTATACAGCTACTTCTTGTGTGGGCCCCAAGGAACCCAGGGAAATCAAGGCCGCTGCTGGAGGAGGGGGTGCTGGCCTGGGCTGGGGCACTCGGGAGGGGTATGCGCCATCACTCAGCGAGGGGTGCTCAGAGCCCCCTCCCTACCTGAGTGGCATACTGGATGGTTCTGGAGGGTAGGGTTGCAGACTCGATGGGCTGGCATGAATTTTCTGATCATTTCCCACCCCATTCCCATCCTCCTCTATTTTTATCTTTATGTCTATCTTTAGCATCACCCTCACCCAACCTCGCAATGCCTTTAATGGCCAGCTTCAATTAATGCGGGGATCTCTGCCCACGGCCGCTGAGGTCCCCATGGAACCGCGGACCTTTAGAAGGTGGAAGAGAGTCCAAGGGCACCGACAGCCCCTGGGACCAGTATTGGGGGCTGAGGGGTCCCTGCTCCTGTGTCTCGCTTTGGTTTGCAGCAGACATTCCCCAAGGGTACCCGCGGGCTCCTCAGAGTCTGCAGGCTTTGCAGCTAGTGAGGCACATCCCAGCGGCGCAGCAGCCACCCTCCTGCCAGAGCGCCCCCTGCAGGCAGCGGCCGCAGCCATGATGGTCTCGTCTGTGGAATGGGCTCCTGGCCCATGGGCCTGCTCACAGCGCTTCTGCTCTGAGACAATGGCTGCTGCGCCCTGCCTCGGACTTTTCCAAGGTGCTGCGTTTAGGATTCCGGTTCTGCAGCCCAGTATGCTTTCTTCTGGACTTAAGGCCAACTCAGCCAGATGCGAGGTCATTGAGGGGCACATGTAGACCTTCTCATGTCCTGGGGTCAGGGCTGAACTGTGGGCGAGATTGGGCCACGAGTGTCCTCAGCAGCCACCTACAGTGGCAGCAACTTCAGGCACTGGGCAGGATGGCTGAGAAATCCAGGGAAAGATCTGGCAAGAGTGAGTAATGTCCCTGCAGCAGGCTTCTTAAGTGCTTGGTTGGCATGAGATAGAGAGGGTCTCCAGGCCATGGCAGCCGCCGCGTGGTCCCAGCGAGGAAGGGGAGCTTACCTCCTCTCCTCCAGCCTCCAAGGGCCCAACCAACACTTGTGGCAGGCAACATTAGCCCATTTTACAGATGAGACACAAAGAGGTCAAGAAAGTGGACCAGAGGGTGCACAGGCCAGAGATAAAAGAACTGGTGTGGCCCAAGGGCTCTGTCACTTATGTGTCCTAGCTG
Organism: Ceratotherium simum simum; assembly: GCF_057802395.1. Classification (NCBI taxonomy): domain Eukaryota; kingdom Metazoa; phylum Chordata; class Mammalia; order Perissodactyla; family Rhinocerotidae; genus Ceratotherium; species Ceratotherium simum. The sequence goes on from NC_141908.1 coordinate 16,577,108, forward strand.
CGCAGTCACCTCAGTGCTGATCCTGTCCTGCTGCAGGCTCCAGCAGCCTTCAGTCCCCATCCCTTGCCCAAGTGAGACCAGGAGCTCCTAAGAACCCATGGGTGGCCGATGCCTTTTCTGGAGGGTGGGGAGGCAAGGGGCCAATGACTCTCCCCACTATGAATGTAGTCCATGACTCTCTAGCTATAGACCAATCCCCTTGGAATTCGTACCCTCTGATCCGTCCACTGGCTGTTCATAAGATGTCCTGCTCCCCTACCCCAACCTCTGCATGGGCCTGAGTCCCATGGCCCTGGGTGGGGCAGGGAATGGGGCAAGCAGTGCCTGGCACTGATGTGTTTTGAATGAATGACTACCTGGATCATGCCCTGTCATTTCAGCCCTTGTTGGGAGTTGATGAAGCTTTGTCCTGTCATCAGCTGACCGTGTCCCGCTGTCATTTGAGTTCACATATCCTTTTAGGACAGGGACAAGTTCTGCTCCCTGTAGACTCTACTGTATCAGTACACCTGTCTATGGAGGATGTTGGGGACCTGTGCCTGGGGCCCTCCTCTTGGGGCCTTCTGAGTCAACCATTATCAATGACCTGGGTCCTTAGAAACTCTTAAGCACTTGGTGCCCAGGGGCCAGATGCCCAGCTGGACATTCTCAACAAGGAGTTTCCCTGATGCTGGGGAGTAAGTGGCCTGCTCTCCTGTGCAGTACCCCTCCCCCACCAACACAGTTCCCTCCTGAGACCGGAGGCCCCAGCTCCCTACACAGTTGGTCCCAAGATGTCAGCAGCAGGGCCTCAGATGGGTAAACCCTTTGGATTAAAGGTTTTCCCAGGATGGCTCCTGATGCTCTGTGCCAGGGTTTCTCAACACATTTTGGTATATGACACAATCATGCAAAGGACATTCTGGGGAGGGAGGAGGGCTCCAACTACCCCCTCGAGCATCTCCTCCCTCTCCCCCCATCTCCCCGATCATTGCAATTTCCTGGGACTGTGAAGCTCAGAGGCCATGCTGTCCCCAGGCTCGCTGCAAACACTGCCCCACAGTGCCCATACCTCACCTCTTGGGGGACGCATGAAGCTCAGAGCCCCTCCTTTCCCCCTGGGTGCGATCAGTTATTCTGATATATCAGACAGGGAAGGCCTGGAATGAGGATTTCTGCTTCTGCAGGAAGTCTTCCCTGCCCCCACTCCAGTGTCTCTGGGGGCCAAGTTTGCTTTACTTCGCCCATGCCCAGACACTATCCTCACCCCTCTCTTTTCCTCTTTCTCTCCATCACCAGTGGGTCCTATTTAACTCCTCCAACCACAGCCTTTACAAACTCCTCCAACCACAGCCTTTACATTTTTGATATATCCACTCTCCAGAGAAATCTGGAAAGGCCTACTATGCATCTCTTCTGCTTGAGTGGTTTTCCTTTGGTTCCAGCCCCCAGATCTCTCCAAGCTGCCACTGGAATATTTCCAAGTTCCTGCCTCATCTCTGGAGCTGGCTGGCTGAAAGCTGGTCCCTGAGCTCCAGGGAATTCTCTTAGCTCATTCCAGAGTGTCTCTTAAAGAGCAAGTGAACAGGGAAAGAAGAGTTTTGTTGGCATTGCTGCAGATGCCCGTGCCTTAGAGCTTCCAGTTCCCTGCGCCGGTGCCCAGAGCTGCGGTGCCCAAGGTCTGAGCAGACGGGGTCAGCCGTGTATTTTGACTTGTGATAAGTACTGTTTTATTTTGTTTTCTACTTGAGTCATTCAAGGGAGGCTATTTTGCCATCACCACTGCCAGCTCCTTGTGGGACAGGCAGCCTGAGAGGTCTTTTATCACCTGCAGTCCTGGGCACATGGCCCATCTACTCTAATACTTGCCAAGTTGTCATTTTGAAGTACAAATGGGGGCAGTTGGGGTAAGCAGAAGGGGCAAGTATGGTGGAGGCCGAGAGACCCAGGATTAAACCCTGGATCCAGCCCATAGAGCTGGTGTCTTTGGCAAGTTGATGTTATCTGTCTACTAAGTGGATTGAGTGATGCTCAGCTTCCAAGGTTATTGTGAGGATTGAATTTGTAAGGACTCACACTGGACCTTGGACAAGTCAATCCATCATAGCCTTTTGGTTCCCTCATCCTAAATAAGAAGGCTTCTTTTCTGTTTCCAGCCCCTTCCATAGGGTGCTGGGGTGCGGGTGTTAGGGAGGTCCCATCACAGAGCTCAGGCTGGAGATGGAAAGGAGAGATACACTGAGAGGGCCACTCCTCCAACCAACTCTGCTCATGCTCACAGGCCCCCCTGGTCCCTGGTGAGGGGAACGGGGAGGATCCTGGGCTGGGGATCTGAGAGGCTTGCCCAGCCACCCAGAGGGCAGGAGGCACTCGATGAGCAGATGAGGAAGCCTCAGCACAGATTTGCAGTGTCTTGCCTGAAGCCACTCAGGTGGAAGAACGCAGCACCCTGGACTCCAGGTCCCAGACACTTCCAGGAAATCCTGAAAGGTGATGGGGGGAGCGGAGAGTAAAGAAGGGATGGTGGGAGAAGAGAGGATGGGGAAACATGGGGACAGTAAAGTTGTGTAGGTGCTGCTCCAAAACGCAGGGACAACGTAAAGCTTGTAAAGGAAGCTACACTCTTCCCTCCACACCTCCTCCACGTCCTGCCCTCTAAACAGAGGAAGGCAAAAATGATTCAGTGCACAAGCCCTGGTCTGGAAATTGGGGTTGGGGGCAGATTTAGTCCTGGCTCTGCCACTAAGTAGCTGTGTGAGTCTGGGAGATCTTCCTAACTTCTCTGGACCTTTCTTTCCTCGTTTATAAAACGAGAAGGTTGGATGAGATGACCTCTGTTGTCTCTTCTAGCTCTAAAAATTTCTGTGATGATTCAAGCAAAAACCCCAGAGCTCTGACTGTTGTGATTGCTTTGAGATGGAAGCCAGCACAATTGCCTTAGGAAGGAGGCTCGCTCCCTTTTTCTTCAGCTGAGGAAGGCCCTTGGAAGATGGAAAAGCCAGAAGCAGCCTGGCAGCTGATGTTGGGTAGAGGAGAAGTCCCCACCCCCCTTACCACCCCCTTCACCTCCACCCATGGCAGCCCAAGCCTCTTCTACCTCCCAGGAAAGTGCTTAATCTCACTACCTTGCGTAAAAGGAAGCCAAGAATAGCCAGGGTCACTCTGTTAGTCTCCTAGGGCCGCCATAACAAAATACCACAGACCGGGTGGCTTAAACAACAGAAATTTATTGTCTCACAGTTCTAGGAGCTAGAAGTCCAAGATCAAGAGGTCAGCAGGTTTGATTTCTTCTGAGGCCTCTCTCCTTAGCTTGCAGATAGCCACCTTCTCACTGTGTCCTCACGCGGCTGTCCCTTTGTCTGTGTCCTAATCTCCTCTTATAAGGATACCTGGTCATATTGGATTAGGGCCCATGCCAGTCACCCCATTTTAACTTAATTACCTCTTCAAAGACTCTATCTCCAAATACAGTCACATTCTGAGGTACTGAGGGTTAGGGCTTCAAAGTATGAATTTGTGGTGGGACACAATTCAGCCCATAACAGTGACCATGACATTTATTGTCCACACTGGAATACTTTTTAAAAAAAATATTATTGAACTTTTTATTGAAGTATAACATACATACTGAAAAGTATACATATTATAAGTTTACAGCTTGAGCACATTCACAAAATAAGATTAAGAGACAGAGCATTACCCGTACCCCCAGATCTCCCACTGTGTCCCCTTGCACTTATCCCCCCGAGGGAAACCATTGTCCTGACTCCTAACAGCATATTAGCTTTTCCTGTTTTTGTACTTTGTGTACACAAAATCATGTAATGCATAATCTCCTGTGTCTGCCTTCTTCATTCAACATGGTGATTGTGAGATTCACTCGCATTATAGGGTGTGGCTGTATTCTGCTGATTCTCACTGCTCTATAGAGCGTACAGTATCCCACTGTGTGAATCTTCCAGTTTCTCCACACAGTCTACCATTGATGAGCTTTTGTGTAGTTTCCATTTTGGGCCCGTTACAGACAAGTTGCTATGAACATTCTTATATGCGTCTTTAGGTGGACATATTTTGTGCATTTCTGTTGTCGAATCCCTGGGAGTGGACTTGCTGGGTCACAGGGTATCCACATGTGCGGCTTTAGGAGAGACTGCCAGGTAGTTTTCCAAAGTACTTGTACTAAGTTACATTCCCACCAGCAGTGTATGAGCATTCCAGTTGCTCTGTATCCTTGCCTATGTGTGTTTTTTATTTCTGTGTATGTTTATTTTAGTTATTCTGGTGAGTATGTGGTAATATCACATTGTGGTTTGAATTTGCATTTCCCTGATGCTTCATTATGAGCATTTGTCTGTTGGCTGTTTGGATGGTCTTTTTTGTGAAGTGCTTGTTCAAGTCTTTTGCCCATTTTTTCCTACTGGATTGTCTGCCTTTATCTTGTTCTGTAGGAATGCTATATGTATTCTCTATGAGTCCCCTGCTGATTCTGGGACAATTTTGAGAGTAAGAGGAGGGAGCTAATGATAAATTGGGACAAGTGTGTAAACCAAGATCATCCTAGACAAACTGGGAAAACTCAAACGATCAACACGCAGTGTGTTCCAGTTTTAACAAGATTTAAAAAGGCAAATCTGAAGGCACCAAGGGCTCATGTAACAATAAAGAAGAGAAAAAAGTAAGCCATGTTTGTAGTACATGGATTTGCAGGCCTCTCAATTCCCTCTTTTCATGCATCTTTCTGAAGATGTTCACCTTCGGAATCCAGTATTGGGATGAATTTTTATTCCCATGTGGTGCTGATTCAGCATTCAGCTGTCTGTCTGTCCACGATCTGCCTTAGGTTCATTAAACTTCTGACATTTTATGATACTCTTAGTCCAACCTCTAATTTTATTAACGAAAAAACAAATCTTGAGTGGTTAAATGACACCCTCAAAGTCACACAGCTGGTTAATACAGAGCTGGAATGAGAATCCAAGGCTGCAGTGCTTTCTTGAAAGGCATTTTGGTAAGTCCTCAATATTTAAATCAGCCCATAAGTACCTTTGATTGTCTGCAAGGTCATTGCAAGGTGTTGATAGCTGTTGAAATATTGCGGAGTGGAGGGAAGGCACTGACCCGGAAGTCAGAGACTTGGCTGCTGATGGGGTCAATCTCAGTTCTCGCCCTCTGTTTTCTCATTGGCCAAATAACAAGGCTCCACTGGAATGTCCTCTGACATCCTTTCCAACTCTACATTCTACAGCCAAAAATACCTTGCATGAAGAAAGAGAAAGCGATATTCAAGAGAAAGAGAAAGTTTTTTGCAACAGGAAACAAAGTATAGATTTCCTATGAAAGGAAAGGATTGGGTTGCTTTAGTCAGTAAAGACAAAGGAGAGAAATCAGGCTTCAAGTAAATAATGTCTCAGTGGTATGAGTGGTGGAGAGCAGCCACCACTGTCTCTCACTCTCTCTTTTACTTCAAGTGGGCAAAAGAAAACGTTTATTTACAGGAGGAGGGGTTTAGGTTATACCTGAGAGACTGAGTGATGTTACCTTAGGAAGCGGAAGAATTTCATCTGCAGGTCACTAAATTAAAGAGATTTATGTAATTGGGATTGTTATGGTTGGAAGTAAGAGAATAACATTCAAATTGACTTAAGCAAAAAAAACCAAATTAGCTCAGGTAATTGAAAATTCCATGGTTGGATCTTATTTCAGGCCTGGCAATATCCAGGCTCAAATAATGTTGAAATCCATCCCTCTCTCTCTTGCTATGTCTTTACCTTGCTTTCCTTTCCATTGGCATCAATTTCAGGGAAGGCTCTCCCATATTGGGCAGTCATGGTCACAGGCTTATAGGTTTATATTTTCCTGGTTTAGCAGCTCCACCAGAGTATTTCTTTCCCAGTGGTTCCAGCAAATGTCCCAAGGCTGGCACTGGTTGACCTAATCTGGGATCCATGCTCATCACTGAACCAGCCACTGTGACTTTGATTGTCCACTCCTTCATTATCTATCTACCTTTGTGGATGTAGAGTAGAGTCAACCCCCAACCTGAACTTCAGGGACTGAGTCAGGGACAGTAATTCCCCAAAGGACTATCAGGTGCTCTTACTGGAGGAACGGAGGACTAATTCTAGGCAGGCACAAAAACTGGTATCTACTGTACCATCTGTGATATTGTGATTTATGACAAGAAATACCATGTGGTCTTTGTCCTCATGTCTGTCACAGAGCTACTAAAACATTTGGAATTTCCTGTGCTGAGAGCAATCAAGGTGTCTTTTGTTATGTTAATGAGATGACTTTTGGAAAGCACCTCTGGATGGGGAGCTGGATGCCAGAAGAACCAACCATGTGATTAGAGGGTTGGAACTTTCAGTCCCACCCCTGACCTCTGGGGAGGGGAGAGGGGCTGGAGGCTGAGTTCAATCACCAATAGCCGGTAATTTAATCAATCATGCCTATGTAATGAACCCTCCATAAAAAAACCAAAAGTATGGGTTTTGTAGAGCTTCCATGTTGGTGAACCTGTGGAGATTCAGGGAGAGTGGTGCCCCAGAGAGAGCATGGAAGCTCTGAGCCTTTTCCCCATAACTTGCCCTATGTATCTCTTCCATCTGGCTGTTCCTGAGTTATATCTTTTTATGATAAATTGGTAACCTAGTAAGCAAAATGTTTCTCTGAGTTCTGTGAGCTGCTCTAGCAAATTAATCAAGCCCACGGTTGGGGGTCATTGGAACCGCAAATAGCTGGTTGGTCAGAAGCCCAAGTGACAACCTGGGCTTGTGACTGGCATCTGAAGTGGGATGGGAACACTCTTGTCCGACTGAGCCCTTAACCTGTGGGATCCGATGCTGTCTTCAGGTAGTACACTCAACTACAATGTTAGTGCAACCCCAGTGCCACAGTGTGCAGAATACCATGCTTGAGGCAGGATGGTGGCAAAGATACTATTTTGTCTTTCCCTCAAACTCAGGATTCTAGGAAACATAAAGGAAGGGAAATAACATTTATTGAGTAACAATATGCCAAGTATTGACATATAATCTCATTTCCTATTCCAATCATCCTGTAAGGAGGATATTAATTTCCCAATTTTGCCATCAAAGAAAATGATGGCAAGAAGATTAAGTAACTTGCTCCTCGGTCACACTGCTAGTCACTGAAGGAGCCTGGTTCTCAGCCAGGGGGTCCTGATCCTGAAACCACCCTCACTACACAGTGCTGCCTTCTAAATAGGGCTTCAGTGCCTAAAGCGGTATGAGTTAGGAACATCAGAGTTGAAAGAGCGAGCCTTGGCCGTGGGAAAGGAGGATGGGTCTGGCTTGGGTCCTGCTCCTTTCCTGGTAGGAAAGGGCAGCCATATGACCTTGGGTGAGTCTCGCACCTGCTCTGGACCTCCCTTTCCTCATCTGTAGTATGGTGGGGTTGGGCAAATCTGTAAGGTGCTCCAAAGCCAAGTGTGACCAGTCTGTGATCAGGTGGTTAAGAGTGCCTGGCTGTGCTGGCTCTGACCTAGGCAGACACATCGTAAGGTGGCTCCAGAGTTATACTTTGGGCTCCTGACCATGCTCAATTCTAATGCACCAGGTCAAGTTGGTCCCCCACTCCCACCATTCTTCTCCTGGTGCTTTGTTTCTCTTCCCCACCTTAGATGCGTCTTGCAGCGTGTTCTCCCTCTACCACACACACCTGGACCTTGCTTCTGGCACCGGCCACGTTTAAGTAGAGCTTTGCCCTAGGACACACAGAGCTGGTGCCCAGAGACCTCTGCCACCTTCTGCATTCTAGCTTGCCTTTCCTGGGTTAGGCTGGTTTGCTTGAAGGGGCTTGGTCTCCTGTATCTTTCTCCATCCCCCCACCCAACTCAGCTCAGGATGCTCATAGACTTGTCACTTTCAACCCGAGAGACTTGCAAATTCTAGCCTCGCATGAGTCAGCACCCTGGCAGGAGAAAGGAAGAGTCCTGTTCCTCACCCACCCAAGGCCAGGAGGTGGCCTTCCTGGGGAAGAATGAGGCTGTCCCACTGCCTTCCTGCCCTGTCTCTATCCAGGTTCTAAAACAACCTGAAGCCACTCTATTCTATGCACATCTTTCTAGGGTGGGATTGGGAAAGGTAGTATCTGGTTTTTCTCCTATAAGTCCAAAATCATTTTTCTAAGTACCATTACTCTAAGCAGTAAAGTGATGTATATGTAGATATATGTGTATGTGTTTATATACGTATATATATCAGTGCAGTAGGATTCCAGTTTAGTCAAAAATTCAGGATGGGACCTTGGCACATATTTTAATGGGATTAAAACTTTTTCATACTTTCAATAGACGTGTATCTGTGCTATACTAGGCATGAGTTGACAGCAGGGACGTGGGCTTTGCTCTCCAGGTGCTCACAGTGAGCCAGGCGTGGAAATCCGTCACTGAAATAGCGTGGTTGCACTGCATGCAAGCAAGGACGAGGTCTGGGGAGGTCCCTTTTCTTTGAACGGTCAGGGAGCCCTTCCTAGAGGAGAGGATACTTGAGCAGGTAGAAGTTTCCTGGAGTCCGTCTTGGGCAAAAGACCTGGTATGTCCTAGAAATGTGAGTCATTTGGAAAAGCTGGAGCAGGGGCTCAGGAGGGGAGAGGTGTAAAGGCTCAGAGGACAGGTGGCAGGTAGGGAAGAAGGGCCTGGATGTGATGCTAAGAAGCTGGGACACTGGAGCGGAGGCCACGTGTCAGCTGTGCTTCTCGTTAAAATGCAGATTCTGAATAGCAGGTCTGGGGTGGGGCCTGAGATTCTGCATTTTTAGCAAGCCCTCTGGGAAGGCAATTAGGCATCGCTGAGGACTTTACATAAGGGAGTGATTTTATTCCCTTGAATTAATGTGCCTGGAAATACTAAAAAGTATAGGTATAGGGTCTAATTTAATTCCCTGTGAAACATGATTCGTATAACCCATAATTTTTAGGTGAGGATCCTGGAGTACAGGGAAGTTAAATAACCAGAGTTTTATAGCTGAAAAGGGCCTCTGAAATCTAAGACAACCCCTCATTTTACAGGCAAGGAAACTCATCTGTCATCTCTGAGGTCGTTCCAGGTCAAAAGCCCAAGTGTCTCTGATTTGAATGTGTTGCTCACAGTTACACAAGTCCTTCAAGACAAAGGTTGGATGAAAATCTTCATCCAACCTTTCCCCTTTCCTGGGAAAGGCCTCACGCTTGCCTCTTTCTCTCAGCTAAGCTCAGGGAGATGGTGTGGGATTGGATCTCTGGAAGAGCGAGTTACAAACATGGAGACGTGATGCTGGGGATGATGTATTGAATTTGTGAGCATCTTTGATTGGAAGATCCCAGGTTTTAAGCTTCTGTCTTCCACACATTTTCTTTGTAATCTAAACCAAATCGGTTCAATGTAATGCATGTCACCCTTTTCATCAGTAAAAATAGGGCTAGCAGCCCCCACCCATCTCCTCATTCTATGTTGAGGAACGTCAAATTGGCAGGTCTTCTCACATGTATTGTGCACCTACTATGTGCCAGACTGTGCCAAGCACTGCAGACGTAGAACAGGACAGACCCAGCCGCTAACCCCATGGAGCTCACATGTCTGAGAAGACTGACGTGAAAGACACACATTCCAAGTTAGATACATCCAAGTGTACAGAGTATGGCCAGGAAGTACAGTGCGATGGGGGCTGAAACGTGAGGTCTTGGACAGCTTCCTGGAGGAAATGGTCTTTCAGCAGAGAACTGAAAAATGAATACGAATTAGCAAGGTGAGGAGAAGGGAGCTTGGCTGGGTGAGAGCCCTGACGCAGGAGGGAGTTGGCTGCATCCAAGAAGCAAGAAAGGGGTAGGTGTGGGGAGTAGACATGGCCAGCAGGGAGGGTAGTTCCAGGAGAGCCTGAAGGAATAAGCCAGGTCAGATCCTGTAGGACTTGCAAGGATTTGAGACTTATTCTAAGGTCAATAATAAGACATTGAAAGGTTTTAAGCAAGGGGGTGATGTGAACTTTCCAATTTAACAGGATGGTCCTGAGTTGTGTGGAGAATGGCTTGGGCAGGAGTGATTTGAACAAAACCAGTTAGGGAGCTTCTGCCTAGTCCAGGCGTGAGATAATGGCAGCCCCAATTAGGCTGGTGGCAATGTGGATCGCGAGAAGGCGATAGATTTTGTAGGTATAACTGGCAGGCTTAGGAATTGATTAAATGTGGGAGTGGGGGAGGGAGTAGAATAGGATGACTTGCATGTTTCCAGCTGGAAAAACTCAGTGAGTGTCAGTCGAGTTTATTAAGATTGGGAGCAGTGGAGGGAGAGCGGGTTTGGGTGGGTGGCTGGTCATTAATTCAGTTCGGACCTGTCCCATTATGGGTGCAGATGAGCTATCCAAGCCATGATGTTGAGTAGGCAGTTGGCTGTAGGGGTCTAGCTGTGGATGTTTACTGAGGCTGGCAACACTGATTTGGGAATTGCACATCCCTAGAGATGGTATTTCAAGTCACAGGCGTGGAGGAGAGGTGCCCTGGGAGAGGGAGTGAGAAGAATGTATAGAGCTGAAGACAGCATGCAGAGGTGCTCTGCCATTTGGTGATGAGGCAGAGGATTCAGCAAATGAGATAACAGATGAGGAATAGCTTTAAAAATTAAAGCAGGATGTTATTATTGGACTGGACTGGATTTACTGTGTATAATAATGTGCATCTCTGACAGTTACTTCTGCACTTGGATAGAAGAGATTATACTGAATGTTTCCAAATCTGCAAGACCATTTCCTCAAAGTTCTTTTTGTCCCTGTTAAAAGAAAAACCCACCAGGAGGGGTTTATTCTTATCATGTCATGCAACAGTAATTTCATTTTCAAATCATTAGCAGGAAGGCATCCTCATCTGATCATCCTTGATATAAAACCCTATCTTAGAAGCCTGATACCATCTCTTCAACTTTCCTGAGAGCTTTGCTGATTTCAGTTGAGAACCTCAACTCTAAATAAAACACAGTATGAGGCCGGCTCCTTTGTGAACCTCTTTTGGTATCTCTCCCATCAGCTGATTTCATTTTTTTATCTCCTGTCTTGGCATTTGGCTATAGATTGTTCCAGGAATTTCATTGCTAACTTACATGATATGAGCAGATAACGGGGAGCTGAACTCATTTTCTAATTTACTTTGAAACTAAATTCTAGATTGTATTTATGGGGAGGGGAAGAGCCAGTTTATCATGGATTAGGATAGTCTTCAACTTGGAATGTAAATGAATCTTCATAGGAAAGTATCCTTCCCCAGAACTCTTCCTGTGCATGGAAGAGGGGGTGGGGTAGAGGTTCTTTGTTGTTTTTTTTTTAAGAGGTTCTTGCTTCCCATAAAATAAAAGCAGACATCCTGCAGAAGTCTAGCCTGCCAGACTCCTATTCAAAGCTGGTTTGCTGCTTTGAATTCCATAAAACTTCTCCTAGTAACAGGAAAGTTTATTGTGTTCACTTTAAATGTAAACAGGCCTTTCAAGATGCTACCTCTCCTTGTCATCGAGATGTGTTAAAGAGTGTCTTTATTTCTTGACAGCTGAGATTCTGTTCTTCACCATGAGACCCACAGGAAGAAATTTATTTCTGAACTTGTGGCTGTTTGAATTGAAATACCTTAATTTGAATTTGGGACCCAGAAAGCATTTGATCTTTGATCCTCCCTAGGAGCTCGCCAGGTGAGGGTGGTGGCTAGGGCAAAGTGTTCCAGAGCATGGAGTCGACCAGGCTGCCTGGGTCTAACTTATGGCCCTGCCCTTGTCAGCTGTGAGTTTGGACAGGTCATTTAACCTATCGATACCTCAACTTTGTTATCTGTTAAATAGCAATGAAATTAAGTAGTGGCCATCTTGGGTTTATTGTAAGGTTGAAATAAGCAAGTGTGTGTGAAGTGCTTACAAGAGTGTCTGGAATGTAAGTGCACTATGTTAATTTTAGCTGGTACCACTGCCAGCCTGGGGCGGCTGATTGGTGACTTACATGCATATATCTCCTTTAGCTTTTCTTACAATAACTCCACAAGGCAGATACTATTATTTTATCCATTTCACAGAGATGTAAGTTTATGGTCACACAGCTGGTAAGTAGCGGGACTGCGATTCAAAACCAGATCTGACTGTCTCCAAATCCCAGCCCTTACCGCCTCCCTGTACCATAGCTCAGTCTGTGGTTATGTGGCCATTGGGCACTGTGTGTGGGAGTGGATGTGTGCTGAAGGGTGTAGTGGAGAGGGAGGAAAGAAGCAAGGATCAGGGTCATTTGGCATGGAGGCCTTCTTAGCCTAACTGACTGGATGATCAAACAGTTATGGAGCCTCCTTGCCCATTGTCATTCCTCCTGGAGAGGAATTGTGTGGACACAGGAGTTGGGGAGATGCTCAGGCCTCCTGTCTTCCTGGGATTTGGAATATTTTCTTCTTCTTGTAATCCTACCTTCTATCAGTTTCCTCCTTTATTATAGCCTCCACTCCTTTCCTAACTCCTTTAACCCCCAAATATCCATATGTGTATATTGAGGGAGGGATAAATGAGTCAGGGCCTTAGTGCAGAGTGGTGGCATCTCCATTCTCAGGTATGGGAGAGAACTTTGGCCTGGAAATCAGGAGACCTCTGCCTCTGATTAGCAGGATAACCCTGGTAAAGTCAAGCCATCTTTCTGGACATTATCTGTGAGTTTAGGATTGAAAGGTGTCTGACATCCTGTGGTTTTAGTCAGCCCTCCTCAAGCTCTCTGACCTCTAGGAGCTGTCTTAGTGGCAGTGAGGATGGTGATGATGGTGGAGGAGGTGATGGAGATGGTGATGATGGTGGAAGTGGTGGCAGAGATAGTGGTGATGATAGAAGTGGTGGCAGAGATGGTGATGGTGGTGGTGGAGATCATGGTGATAGTGGTGGAGGTGGTGGTGATGATGGTGGAGGAGGTGATGGAGATGGTGATGATGGTGGAAGTGGTGGCAGAGATGGTGATGGTGGTGGAGATGGAGGTGGAGGTCATGGTGATGGTAGTGGAGGTGGTGGTAGAGGTGGGGATGATCATGGAGGTCCTGATGGTCATAACTAGCAATGGGCTCTTACCTGGCAGCAGGCACAGTACTTAGCACTTTATATCCATTATCTCATTTAATCATCCCAGCAGCTGCTGTTATTTCCGTTTTGCAGATAAGAAGCCTGAGCTTTAGAGAGTAAAACTGAGCATCTCTTGGTGGGTGGAGTTGCCTAGGTCAGGTGGAGGCAAAGCCTGAAGTACCAGGGAATACGTTATTGGAAAATTTGTTACAGGCATAGAGCAGGAGAGGAGTCAATCTGGCCATCTTCATGTTCTGCTCTCCCCAAACCCTCTCCCTCTACAACCAAGTTGTGCCCAGATGGAAATTCAGGATTATAATTGCATTCAGGAAATTTCATTCTTCTGAGGCCACATTGCATATAATGTAGAAACAGTCTCCCACCACCTTTACCAGATGCTCTTCTAGGAGTTTTCTCTTCATTTCTCTGTAAGTTTCCCCCTTTGGCTGCAGACTCCAACCCTTATGCTTTGGGTCTTTGCCTGCAGCTTCTCTGACAAAGACTTATAGCATCTTCTTGGGGGACTGTGACTTAGAGGGCCCCCGAAGTGAATTATTTTGGGACAAATGAATGTCTTCCAACATGTCTCTGGTAAACTTGGCTTTTCTATATCTTGTTTCATCTGTTGACCCTCACCTGTACTCTTTTTGTACCCCATGAGGCCATCTTGCAAAGAGAGAGTAAAAGAAATGAATTTTTAGGGTGGAGAACCAGGGATAAGATAGAGGGGAGGGAAACTAAAGCTGCTGGCCTCGGAAGGCACTTCCAGAACCCAAGACTCCTCAACCCCTGTCTAGACCTCCTCCTTAGGCCTAGGGGTTCTGGTCTTGCTTGAATGAAAAGGTGACCCCTTCTTTCAATTTCCGCTGTCTCCTTCTCTTCCCCTCAGGCTGGAGGATGGAAATAATCCAGGCACTAGGCCCCTTGTCGGGAGGGTTGGTATTGATCCCCCTGGACAGGGAAACTAGCTTCAAATTGATTCCGTGTACTTTAGCTGAATGCATGTTAAATGCCCTCCTACTCAGCCCTCACTTGGAACCTCCAACACCCTCCCTCCCTCCTACACACGTTTATTGAGCAATCACCATGTAGAGATGTTCTGTCATGTGCTGAGGATACAAGAGTGAAGATGGAGCATCCTGCCCTCATGGAGTTGATGGTCTAGTTTACACTGCAGTGTTCTGATGCCAGGGGCAGGAGTAAAAGGTGCTGTTGAACTCATAGTAGGGAACTTGATAGAGCCTTGTGGAGACGAGGAAGGGCTCCTTGAGGCAGTGACACTAAGCAGAAACTTGTAGAATAAGAGCCGCACAAAGCATGGGCAGTTGGGGTGAGAGGAGGAGGGAGGAAAAGAGAGGAGCAGGAAGAGCAGAGGAGGAGGAAGATGTGGTCCAGGCAGAGAGATCAGCATGTGCAGAGGCCTGGAGACCACAGAGAGCAGACTGGGGGCTGCTCGCCCGTCTAGGCCTAGCCTACCTTGGTCACAGGCACTCAGCGCTGGTTCTCCCAGGGTCCCTGGGTCCCGCTGCAGGAGGGGCCAAGCAGGGGCCTTGGAAAGGAGAGCGGCAGGGAGCAAGATCTTGCAGGCATGTTCGCTGTCTCCACACTCCTGAAATGCCCGTGTTGCCTCTGCTGCGCGGGCTTGGCAGAGTTTCTGCTGCTTCTGAGGGCTGCTTGGTTTCGCTGGGCTCTGAGGGGAGCTCACGGCCAGTGCAGACACCACCAGACTGGGAGCCTCTATGTTTGGACTCCTGAGCTGTGTGAATTTGGGTACTTCATCCTGCTTCTGTGGGGATTCAGCTGGCTCACAGTAGACTCATCTTGAAGGTTTTTTCAGCGCTAGCATTCTAGGTTTAATTCTCTGCCATTTGCAGGGAACTAAATTCTGTTAGAAACTGCAGCATTTCTGCTGTTAATCAGTGTTGATGAGTGGATGGCCAGTGCTGAGTGGTGTGAGTTGATCCACTGGAGGGGATGGTCTAGCCATCACGTGGTCCACAGCCTCCCTGGCAGGCATGGAGAGCATCATGGCCCTCATTACTACCATCCACTCCTGTGCTGTTACTAGGGAGGAAGCATTTGGCTTCCCCTGTCTTGCTGAGAAACAGCTATAGGCTTTGGTAGCTATGCCACACTTGGAGACTTCACTATCAGTGGATTCAGAACAGACGGCATAGAAACCACACAGCTGCATATAGTTGAGATCCACATAGAAAAATATTTATTTCACGGATTCCAGTTGATCATTTACCATGCATTCATAAAGGAACAGAGGCACTAAACCACAATGACAACCCTAAATGCTGCTTACTTTGAGTGCAAGTGGCTGTCTTACAGCTTCTAGACAGGACGGCTTGTTTTAGAAATATATATTTGTTGTTGTGGCGATTTATAGTCTTTCTGCTTGCACTGAAGCTTCTAGAGCAGAATGAGATGGATGAAATGCTTAGCAAATTGCAGGCCATTTGGAATCTGAGTCTTTGGCCTCAACATGGTGGATGGAGCCACAGTGGGGACACAGTCCTTTCCTGGGCTCCATCAAATAGCCAGGGCGAGACGGGACATCAAACCATCTCTCTTCATGGACAGAAGCAGCCATCTGTGGCCTTTACATCATTTTAAAACTGTGGCCTATGCCCTTCTCTGAAAACCAAATCCCAACAGCTCTTCTGCCTTCTCCTAAAGAACATTTCTCAATAAGAAAGAGGGCAAGAAGGTCATTAAGCTGACGGGTCACTGGAAAAGTGACTGTAAGGTGTCCAGGCAAGCCCTGGACACCGTAGTCAGAGGACATGGGACATGGAGCTCCCTCTCAGTGGGCGGGGTGTCCAGGGCATGGCCAATGCCCATGTCCCTCACATCCCATCTGTATTGCTTCCAAAACCTCTCCATTTTCCTTTGACAAACCTAGCAATGAGTGGTGACCGCTCTCCCAGGAAGCCACCTGTTAGCTCTGAAGGAACTCGCCTGCAGCTGATGCAGTCACCTTCTCAAAGCCACCCAAGAAAATAATGGAAAGGGAGAAGGTGTGTGCTGGCAACATAAGCTAGGGCTGTATATGGCTTGGTCTATGGTGATCTTGAGAAAAGATGGAGAGGAGAAATAAAGCAGAGAGAAGAGAAAGGAGAGATGCCATTGCTTTGCTTACTGGAGATACGTTTAAAGAAAGAGGATAAATGAAGGGATAACAAGAAAGCAGTGTTGAGAAGGGAGAGGAAAGGGAGACAGAGGGAGAAAGGAGAAGAGAAGAAAGGCAAGAGATGGGGCCAGGGTGGAGGGCCATGCTGGGGAATGAGAGAGACTGGCAGGGTGGTTGTCAATGAGGGGAACAGGAGGGAGAGGGTCTCAGTTACTGTTAGCTCAAGCTTCAGATGTTCAAAACGTGATACTTCAGAGGCAAGCATGCGACAGTGATGGGGCTCCACAAATGCCCACTGGTCCAGGCTACAATTCAATTTGTGCTTCTCTTGGACTAGTGGTTCTCAAACTTGCATGAGCATCAGAATCAACTGGTGGGCTTGTTAATCCCAGACTGACAGGTCCCACCCCCAGAGTCTCTAATTCAGTAGGGCTGGGGTGGGCCCTGAGACTTTGCATTTGTAACAAGTTCCCAGGTGCTGCTGATGCTGCTGTTTTAGGAACCCCCATTTGAGAACCGCTGTCTTAGAGGTTAGAGACTGACCCAAGGTTAGTGCTGATTTGGGCTCCTCGGGTTGGACAAAGTCAGTGAGTAAGATCAGTGTCTCAACTGGCTGGCAGAAGCAGATTGGCAAACATAAAGATACAAATGGAGAAAGTGCTAAAACCTTTTATTGGATGTATTTGTCTCTTCCTGGCTCTTCATTCAACTAACCATATGCTTACTTTCCACTGGCAATTGCTATTTCAATGTCAGTTGACAAGCAGATGCTCCTCTGCGAATTAATTTATTGTCCACAAAACCTGATGGAGTGTTCTCTAACATCCTCATTTCCCACTGCCTCCACCCACCCCATTGTTCTGGCCACACTGAGCCTTGCAGTTCTCAGAAGGTAAGCCACAGTCGCATGCCTCCAGCCCCTGCCCATGCTGTGTCTTTGCCTGGCTGCCCTTTTCCAGGCTAACTCTTCCTCTCCTTTAATTTTCTGTCTGAGTGTTCCTGCCTATGGGAAGGTCAGCCAGCCCTTCTCTTTGCTGCCATAATACTCTGCCCAGACTGCTCTCAGGGCCCTTTGCAAACAGTCACCAGGCTGCGGCTGCCCCGTCCTCCTCAGCTTTTTATCATCAGTGCCTAGGACAGCATCTATAACAGACCCCAGCCAATCCAGAAATGTTTGCTAAGTGATTAAATGAAATCCAGAGAACTTAAATTGGGGGTAAAAAAAGGGAGGGGGAGATAGCTAACTCCTGCTTGCTCACTGTGGTCAGGGTTAGAGAGAAGTTGGAATAGTGGGGCAGGAAAATGATGGCGAGCTATACTAATCACAGAAATCCTGAATTGTCATCAACATCCCCTCCGCACCCCCAAGGCTTCAACAATTCAGTAAAATGGAACTCCAACACCAGGGGGAACAGCAAATCTGTAAGATTTCTTTAAATCATACAAAATATCTTTGCGTGGGGAAAGATCAAATTTCCAGATCTTTTCGGCTTAGTACAAGCTATGTATTCTTTTCTAGCAGGTACTGAGGTAAGACAGAAGGGTGAATGGATAGATGAACAGGACAGACAGACGGCTAGATGGAGAGACAGTGGTGTTCTTATAGGTTTGGTCGTGAGGTCATGACTTGGAGTCACACTTTGTTTTCCAGACATTCTTCAGCTCCCGTTGGCAGGACTTCACCTTCCTTTCAGGGAAAAATGTGCTCTAGAGCTTTGTTGTGTGCCTGTTCTTGAGGGACCTGGTTCTAGAACTGAATCCAGACAGTGTATAGAGAAGGTGCTGTGCTGACTTAAGCTAGGGTCTGGGAGGACCTGCCTCTCATTGCATGCCATCCTCTGAATGCTCAGCACTTGACCCTGAAACTGAAAAAATTACATTTAAAAATAATGATAGGCTTGTAAATCTAGGGTAGAATCCAGTGTTCTGAGCAGTATGGCAAGGCAGAAAGGATCCTGCCATCATGACCCCATGAGGTCGTGGGCGAATCACTTAGCTTCAGTTTCATCATTTGTAGGACAAGGGAGTTCCATGGCCAGTCTCCAAGGTCTCCTCCTGCTCTCCCATTCCCTGATGACTCTAAGATGACTTCTGGGCAACACACAAATAGTTACCTTCACGTCAAAGGTTAGAGGGGAGAAAACAGTGTCAGGTGTTTGGATGCACTCACGTCCCAGGTGGCACAGCTTACTGCTCTTTTGAAGACTAAACCAAGCAGGTTGACGCGGATGCTGTTGAAATGTCAGGCTTCAGGGAGGGCTCTTGTTGGACATCTGCAGGACTTCTGTTTTTTAAACAACATTATTCTGCCAAGAATAAATCTGTGTCATCGTCTAACGGCTCTTGTCATTTCAGTGTAGTGATCAAGGAGGAAAAATGGAAGCACTTTATGTGGAAAAACAGATAAGACATGAAGGTATTTCTTAACCCAGAGTGCAAGGCTGTCTGGAGGACAATACAGATCTATCAACACTTCAGTTAAAACACTTTACCTGCTTTGCATGACTGAGTTCAGTTCACTGATCTTCATTCCAGTTCACACTAAAGTTATTTAACTGCAGGCTGCACATTACACCACACAGACCAAAGCATTATAGATTTTCCAAATGTAATATACAAGTCCAAATTGATTGCAGCCGAATGTAAATTTAGTCAGATCTTTAATATACTCTATTAAGGCGTGAATAAGATTTTAAAGCTTTGTCTCAGCTACAGAGTAGCTGGGACTAGAGCTGAACCAGTTGTAAACAGCCCGAATAAAAAGTTACCTTTGGACATAGTATTTATTCTCAAGAATATGTCATCTAAAATAATGAACTTTTTTTCAAAAGTAAAAATGAGCAATTACCTGTCATTGTAAAGTGACCAATTTTACAAGAGGGCTGGTTTGGTCCCCCCTTCCTCCCACCAGAAGCCGACCTCTATTACATTGTCCACGGGCACATGCCTCACATTTGCCATTGGCTGTACCTGTATGCCCAATGCTCCATTTTCCTAGAACAAAATTATCTTTCAAAGCACAGGAGGAAAGGTATCAGCCATTTTTCCCACCTCTTGTGGAGGGGAGAGAAATACACTCCAAAAGCCTTGCCAGGTATTTGGCACAATCTGTGTTATTCCAGAATGACTAAGCAAGGTTTAGAATGAGAAATGCCAAATATAATTTTCTGCTTACAGAATTATTTAGGCTTTAGATAATTCATAGTCCCCTTATGTGTAAGGCTTTATGTAAAAAGACTGGATAAACCTGTTCTCCACTAGAGCCAAGAATGCATACTCAGAAATATGATCAGGAATTAACCTGGGTTGCCTTCTCAGAATCATAGGATGATAAATACAGGCTAGGGGGTTTCCTTGGTTTGACAGGATTCTCTGGGTATGTGGCTGGGAAGGAGGCAATTGGGGGAATGAGAAGAGGAGGAAACAGGGAGCCTTGCACTGTGGGAGAGGGGCTATGGAGGATTACTTCAACCTGTGCTGCCAGTACTGTAGCCCCATGTGGCTGGTGCCAAATGAAATGTGCTCTAAGAGTAAAAGCCACATTAGGTTTCAAAGACTTAGTATGGAAACCAAGAATGTAAAACATCTCATAAATAACTTGAGATTGATCACGTGTTGAAACTGCATGTGAAATGGCATTTGGGGTATATCACAGTAAAGAACATATTATTAAAATTGATTTCCCCCGTCTCTACGTTTTGCATGTGGCCTACGTTATATTTCTAGTGGACAGTGCTGCTTCATATCCACGTTACATGGTGAAATGATGGCTCATGTTTACTTTCTTGCTTGTATTTTCTGTATTTTTCAAACTGAAACTATGAGAGACGATACTGTGTGTTTGAGAAAAAAATATGTATTATAGATTTTGGGGTCTGGCAAGCATGAGTCCTTGTTATTGCACGTGGGCAACTGACCTTCTCTGGGGCTCCACGTCCTCAGCTGTGAGATGAAGGTGATAACAGTTTTGACCTCACCATGCCGTTGTCAGAAGTGAGACATGCATAGGAAATTAGCAGAGTGCTTAGCACAGAACCTGACACAGGGAAAACTCAATAAATATTTGGCATTATTCTTGGTTCTCGCTTAAGACCTGTCTGATGCCTGGTCTTTAATCCCTGTCCACCTCTGACTCAGCTCCTTTCTCTCTTGTTCTCCAAGTTTGTATTTGCTATCATATCTACTAGCTTCTACACCCGGAAAGCCTTTCTCCTATCATTGAAAAAATCTCAGGTCTGGTTCCCCATTTTCTGCTACTTGTTCAGACTAAGGTACCCCCCTCCTGCCCCGGCTTATTTACTTCAGCTGATTTCCAATTCAGAGCAAGAATTCTCTCCTGGCTAAAACTGCAAACTAGGCCACAACTCTTCATCTGTTCCTTGCCTCACACTGGGATGCTGGGTCTTGCTTTTTACCGAACTTTGCTGCTTTTGATGGGATGGTCAATCAAGGACATGATGCCAGGTAAGGGAGTGAAGGCAACAGAAGAAGAAAGGTCATGCGAACAAGAGATCAAGAGAACAGAAGCAAAGACAGAAGAAGAGCAACTTGATAACATCTCTTCTCTTGCTCCGCAACCCTGCCTTCTATCCTCATTGCCTTTCTTCCGCTGGCTTTAAAAGCTGTGCTATGTTCCACCTGTGGTAAGTACAAGGCGGTTCTCGTCGCCTTTCTTGATTCTTGCCGCCTGAAGTACAACCTCCCACGGTGTAGCACAGCACACATCTAAAACCCTGTGCTCCATTTCCATATTCTAGGAAACAAGTCCTCAGATGAAGATGGTTGTACTTGTTCTCTGAAATTCAGTAGCAGGGAAGAGAAAAAAGTTGAAAACTTGGTGAAGACATGTCATTTCCCTAGGTAGAGGGGGCTTCTTAGCTCCTTCACAATTAATGAGATGAACCTTTCAGTCAGAGATGCAGGAGATAAAAACAAGGATAAATCACTTAAGAACACACTTGGAATAGCACAGGTCATTTGAATCACTCATGCGTCTCAAAGCAGTGGAAAAAAGTCTCCAACTTCCTATTCAAGTATTTTTTAAAAAATCAGAAAAATGTTGATTTTTGTTCCCATCCAGCAGCTGTGAGTAGGTGATTCAGAATATACTCGACTTAAGGTGATTTTTTATTTTTTTTTACCTTTTCATCAGATCAACATGTCACTTTGCCTATTTTATTTTTAGATTCACTGAGTGTTCTCAGGGTTGCAAATTCCAAGAAAAATATGCAAATTAGTTTGTATTTCAAGCTTGGACTGAGGTTTAACAGAAGAAATCCTTGGAAATTAACATGAGAACAGAGTTTCCAGGGCTCTCTTTGCTGACAGCTGGGATTTGTGGAGGATTTGTTATTGGGAGAACTGGGTTATTTCAGTGCCAGAGAAAACACCTAGGGTTGCTCTGCCACCAGGCAAGGGATGCTCAGGTGTGTGCAGGAGGGCCAACTCTGGATGTGTGAACGTGGCTGTTTTTCCTGGAGCATTTATTAATGAAACATTTCCCATCGATCAGAGGCAGGAAGGGATCATTGCCAATAATTGCTTCCTGGTGGTTTCCTAGAAAAATCAGAAGGTTTGAAAATGTGAATGAATTTTCTGTATTAAGGAGACGGAGGAAGCATTTCTGATAAAGCTGTGTTTTCAATTAAGATACCAGTTCTCCACATGAGAGCTTACATTCTGGTGTCTTGGCTCCCTTTTCTTGGTTGGTTGGTTTTTTTTTTTTTTTTTGATTGCTGTGGATAAACACTCAGGACTCTTGTGATATCAGTTGTCTGTGGTCAATCATCGCTATTTCTATAGCATTGATTAAGTTGGAATGCAAATATGTGGGCATGCAAACATATGTCCATACAGGCAACCCTTGATCCACTTAGGGGGCCACTGAGCGGTGTCTCTTTAGGTCCTGATCATTTCTGGGCTGCTGCAGCTGCAGCTCAGTGCCAAAAAGACAATGAGCATGTTACTGGCTGAACCAGAAGGAAGTTTTATATTTTCCATTGTTTTTGGATAATTGTCTTTCCCCCCATAAAGGTGGATGAGATGATATCTCTAAAAACATTTGAAGAGAAGCAGAAGTGCTTTTGCAGATAAGAGCATTATGATTATAAATATGCACCCCTAGTAAATATATGTCCAAAAAACACTCTCAGTGACAAGCTAGCCTTGCTTTTGCTTCCCCTGAAACCGAATGCAAAATCAGTGTCACTAAATATGCTTCTTCATTACCAAAGGGACACCACTTCCATTTGTCTTAAAAATATCATTGGGTCTTCTTTATGCAGACATATCTGATATGGCTATACTGTGTACATCTATTTCTTTAAAACAAAACCAGGTTTATGGACTACATTAAATGCTTCCTGGATACACAAACAACAATGAAAACATTTTAAAAATTAACAGGCATCAACAGGTATAAATGAACTGTCTAAAGCATTTAATGGTCTTCAACGTAGTCAACTCCCTCAGCACTGGAACAGTGTTAAGTTCTTTTCTGCTAGTGGCAAAAGCAGTTGTGAAGCACAACAGTGAAAAGTTGGTACCATTTCTTGGCCAGTAAGCACAGAGCTGAGGGGCTAAGTATTGTTTGTTGTTGTTGTTGTTCTCATGCTGTTTATTTTTTTTCTCCCTCCTCCTCTTGCCTGCTCAGGGCTGATTGTTGTGACCTTGGCCGTCTGCTGGATGCCTAATCAGGTTCGGAGGATCATGGCTGCGGCCAAACCCAAGCACGACTGGACGAGGTCCTACTTCCGGGCGTACATGATCCTCCTTCCGTTCTCGGACACCTTCTTCTACCTGAGCTCGGTCATCAACCCGCTTCTGTACAACGTGTCCTCGCAGCAGTTCCGCAGGGTGTTCGGGCAGGTACTGCGCTGCCGTCTGACGCTGCAGCACGCCAACCACGAGAAGCGCCTGCGCGCCCGTGTCGCTTCCACCATGGACAGCGCCCGCTCGGCGCACCGCCCATTGCTCTTCAGGGCTTCCCTGCGCAATTCCTCTGCAAAGAGAACTAATAAGGTTTTCTTAAGCACTTTTCAGACTGAGGCCAAGCCCGAAGCTCAGCCTCAGCAACTGAGTCCCGAGTCATCAGAGCCCAACTCAGAGACGAAACCAGCCAATTTTGCTGCAGAAAATGGTTTTCAGGAGCATGAAGTGTGAATGTCAAGTAAGGAAGCCTTGAGTGCTAACCGGCTGTCCCCCTAGGAAAGCAACATTACCTTCACGCAGCAGTGACAAAATAAACTGCCCCCACCAGGAATAGGAGTGGAAGCTAAGGGCCTTGGAAAAGGCAGATGGACACCCCACTGTCTTCTGAGGGTTGAGTCTGGTTACAGAGAGCAGGGCTAACTAACTTTCACTCCATCCCCTTCCTTCCTTTAAGTATACACTGAAAATTCAGTCAGACTGAATTTATTCAGAGCTTACAAAAACGTTTTACACTGAGCTCTTTCATTATTTGCAAAGGAACTAAGAGAGAGAACCCAGACTCCCCTCCCTACCCAGAATAAACGGACACCCAGGAGAATCTCGGGGAGTGTGGGGAGCAAGGGCCAGGAGAGGCTGGCAGCTTAAGATCTTCAGCAGTGGGCCAAGAAGAGGGCTAATTTGAGGAGCATGATGGTGGTGGGGAGCCCCGGCCCAAGGGCCGAGGCAGAACTGCTCCTTTTCTTGGGCCGGGGCCCATTGCAAAGAGGGGTGTTGCAGCAGCTGATGCACACCGAGTTCAGTTTCCCTGGGGAGCAGAAGGATTGGTACCCAGCAGAGGCGATGAGGCAGGCCGCCGACGATGCACACGACTTGCGGTACATGATCCCTGTAACACAGACCCAAAGGAGCTGGATTAACCTGTGCTGGCCAAAGGACAGCGTCCCTCTGAGCCCAAGTCCCAAGAGACAGCTCTGCCTCACTCTTCCCACAGCCCAGACACTTGGTGGCACCAAGGAGGTGCTTCGGGTTGTTTCACTGAGCCCCGCCCCCCCCCCAATACATGAGCTCTAGGGTGAAGAAGGCAGTCATTTCACTTCTATTGACAAAATTGTTTCAAAAGCTATTTGAGATGCTAATACCAGTGAATAAAGAGCTGTCAAAAATCAAAGTTCATTTTTTTAAAAATTCACACTGTATACTAGACACACAGCTTTTTACTTTTAAACTATCTCATGTCAGAGAGGATCAGAAGCCGTGCTTCTAGATCTTATCTCTGTTATTACTTTATAACTAACCCCAGAGAGATGGCTCTCAACTATATGTTTATTAAATCCTGGCATTCTCTGAATAAAGATAAACTCCAAATGGGAATAAATCAGATCCCTACTGGAGGGGCTGTAATTTTTCCCAGGTTTGAGGGGTCCACTGGGTTTGGTGAAGGGGCTGCCTGGCTGACTGACAGTGTGCCCAGGACAGCCTTTTTCTCAGAGATGATTTGCCCTTAGAACATATGACCATTTGCCAAGTGAGCATCACACAGCCAGCACTTGATAACACAAGGTGTGGGCACATAAAGGAGTGTCTTGGTAAGACTGGAGGGCCCATCTTAAGGAGCACATGTGTCATGTCCAAATTTTATCATCATCATCAAATTAGGGTGTGTTGGATAATCATTTGACTTCTTAAAGCTAGAAGCTGACTGAATTCAAATAAAATAATAATAGCTAAGTTTATTTAAGTGTTTTCCCGTATGCCAGGCACTCTTCAGAGGGCTATACTATACTAGCTCATTTACTACCCACAACAACAAGACAAGGGAGGCCCCCGTGATAGTCCCCATTTTACAGACAGGGAGCCTAAAGGCAAGAGAGCTTTAGTAACTTGCCCAAGGTCATACTACTAGAAAGTGGAGCAGCTAGGATATGGACCTAGTGTTCCGGCTCCATACCCTCAAGTCTGCATCATTGTATAGCAAAGCAGACAGCCAGTTAACCACAAAAATGTGTTTTGGTGGGGAAGCTTTACTGAGGATAGCTTTTGTTGTGTGTAAATGTGTATGTAGCCATTTTGTATCAATAAATTTTTTTCTTTTATGTGACAAAAGTTGTTATTTTGTCAATTACATGTATGACTAAAGCTGGACCTGGATGTGAATGGCTTTAGCCTGTTTGCTGGCCTGCACAGCCGAGGAACACAACACCTTCCACCAGTAGCCAGGGCTCCTGTCCCTCTCACTCCCTGCAGGGATGTGTGGTTTCAAGGTGTGGCTTTGGTTTGGGTGCTCGCCCTCCCCCTAGAGAACTGCTGTTTTGAGTGCAGGAGAAACAGTAAAGAATCGAACTGCCTAAAACTTCCAAGTGGAAAGTAAAGAAATACTTTGAATTTACATGAAAACATGCAATTTTATGTCATTTTTTTTCCTATAACTGCACATTTGTAAGCATTGATTTTCCAACACTGTTAAAACATCCTGGAAGGTAGCTGCTTTGCTAAGATGAAGCCCTTGGACAGAGGATGTGTGGGGGGAGGAAGGAACACTGTTTGACTTCTAAGGAACATGCTACAGGGCATTGCCCCTTTATAGATTTCCCATCATCTCTATATTTTCTATCCATTGCCCATTTTAGGAGATTTAATATTTAAGAATAAAAAGACAGTAAAATTTAAAGCACTGTCATTTGCCAGTTCAACTTCAATGACCTTTTTTCAAGTGAATTTTAAAAATTCAAAAATATTTACTGAATATATTTTTCACTGTAAAAATTTCAGACAGTCAGATAAGGTGAAAATGCCCCTTGACCACTCCTCTTCCAATCCCAGGTCCTCCTCAGAGGTAAGCAATCTTATCAATTTGGGATACCTCCTTCCCAGTCTGTTTCTATATATTTACATATATGCCCATGGAGAAATAAAGTGTGTGTGCGTGCATATTTGTTAATAGCATCACATCCTATATGCTGTTCTGCAAGTTGCATTTTTACTTAGTGACATGGCTGGGGATTTTTTATTTTAAGCCTAACTTTG
This sequence comes from Ceratotherium simum simum, assembly GCF_057802395.1. Taxonomy (NCBI): domain Eukaryota; kingdom Metazoa; phylum Chordata; class Mammalia; order Perissodactyla; family Rhinocerotidae; genus Ceratotherium; species Ceratotherium simum. Next base: position 16,603,234 of record NC_141908.1, read on the forward strand.
TAGGGCTAAGGATCAGTGAAGGACTAGGTTAGTTAGATAAATAATGCATGAGGGGAGCCCCAAGTTTTGTGACTGCCAGCCAGGGGACACCTGCAAATTGCCTGGCTCTGGTAGCCAGTGGGGCTTATGCTTGTGTCCCACAGGACTGAATATATTTGCATTCTTTAAAAGCTGCTGCCTGAGAGTCTGGCTTCCAATCAGCCTGAATCTAGGGGCTGACTGAGATCCTCTCCTTTGGGATACTGACTGTTTGTGGCACACCCTAACTACTGGGAGCTATTAAAAATAGGCTGCTTAGAAAATCACAAAGGTTTGAGAGACAACCAAGAGCTAGGGCAGGGTTGAACAATAAGGTTCATCTCCTAAGCAAGGCCAACCCTTCAAGACTGGGAGAGGTGGCTGTTTCATCTAATGCATAGAAACCAAGAAAGAGAGTCAAGTGAAATGCAGAAACAAAGGATTATGTTCCCAACAAAAGACCAAAATAAAACTACAGAAAAAAAGCCTTAATGAAGTAGAGATAAGAAATTTACCTGATAAAGAGTTCAAAGTAATGGTCATGAAGATGCTCACTAAACTTCAGAGAAGAACGGATGAACACAGTGAGAACACCAACAAAGAGATATAAAATATAAGAAGGTACCAAACAAGTCACAGAGCTGGAGAATACAATAATTGCAATGAAAAATACACTAGACGGCTTCAATAGCAATCTAGATTAAGCAGAAAAAGGGATTGGTGAACTGGAAGACGGGGCAGAGGAACTCACTCAATCAGAGCAACAAAAAGAAAAAAGAATGAAAAAACATAAAGATAGATTTAAGGGACAACATCAAACAGAATAACATTCACATTATAGGAGTCCCAGAAGAAGAAGAAAGAGAGCAAGGGGCAGAAAACTTGTTTGAAGAAATAATAGCGGAAAACTTCCCTAACGTGGGGAAGGAAACAGACACCTAGATCCAGGAAGCCCAGAGAGTTCCAAATTATAAGAACCCAAAGAGACACATACCAAGACACATTATAATTAAAATATCAGGGCCGGCCCGGTGGCTTAGCGGTTAAGTGCACGCGCTCCGCTGCTGGCGGCCCGGGTTCGGATCCCGGGCGTGCACCGACGCACCGCTTCTCCGGCCATGCTGAGGCCGCGTCCCACATACAGCAACTAGTAGGATGTGCAGCTATGACATACAACTATCTGCTGGGGCTTTGGGGCAAAAATAAATAAATAAAATCTTTAAAAAAAAAAAAATATCAAAAGTTAAAGACAAGAAAAGAATCTTAAAAGCAGCAAGAGAAAAACAACATGTTATAGACAAAGGAACTGCCATAAAACTATCACATTTTTCAACAGAAATTTTGCAGGCCATAAAGGAGTGGCATGATATATTCAAAGTGCTGGGGAAAAAACCCTTTCAACCAAGAATACTCTCTCTTGAAAAGTTATCATTCACAATTGAAGGAGTGAGAGAGTGTTCCAAACAAGCAAAAGCTAAAGATCTTCATCACCACTAAACTGGCCTTACAAGAAATATTAAAGGGATTTCTGTAAGCTGAAAAGGGCACTAATTAGTAACAAGAAAACATGTGAAAGCATAAATCTTAGATAAAGGTAAAGGTAAATATATAGCAAAGGTAGTGGATTAATCACTAAAAAAGTAGTATGAAGGTTAAAAGACAAAAGTAGTAAAAATAACTAACTACAATAATTATTTAAGGAATACACAAGGTAAAAAGATGTAAAATGTGACATCAAAAACATAAAATATGGTAAGGGGAGAATAAAAACATAGAGCTTTAGAATGTACTTAAACTTGAGTTATCAACTTAAAATAGACTGTTATAAATATAAGTTGTTATATGTAAGCCACATGGTAACCATAAAGCAAAAACCTATAGTAGATACACAAAAGATAATGAGAAAGTAATCAAAGCATGCCACTAAAGAAAGTCATCAAACCACATAGTAAGAGAACAAGAGAAGTAGAAAGAAACAGAGGAACTACAAAACAGCCAGACAACAATGAACAAAATGGCAATAAGTACATACCTATCAATAATTACTTTAAATTCAAATGGACTAAATTCTCCAATCAAAAGACAGAGTGGCGGAATGGATATAGAAACAAGAGCCAACTCTATGCTGCCTACAAGAGACTCACTTCAGATGTAAGGACACACACAGACTGAAAGTGAAAAGATGGAAAAAGATATTCCATGCAAATGGAAACCAAAAGAAAGCTGGGGTAGCTATACTTATATCAGGCAAAATAGACTTTGAAATAAAAACCGTAATAAGAGACAAAGAAGGGCATTATGTAATGATAGAGGGGTCAATCCAACAAGAGGATATAATATTTGTAAATATTGATGTACCCAACACAGGAGCACCTCAATATATAAAACAAATATTAACAGACCTAAAGGGAGAAACATCAATGGATAGATCATCCAGACAGAAAATCAATAAGGAAACATTGGCCTTAAATGACACGTTAGTCTAGATGGACTTAACAGATATATATAAGATATTCCATTCAAAAACAACAGAATATACATTCTTCTCAATTGCACATGGAACATTCTCCAGGATCATATGTTAGGCCACAAAACAAGTATTAACAAATTTAAGAGAATTGAAATCTTATCAAGTATCTTTTCTAACCACAATGATATGAAACTAGAAATCAATTACAAGAAGAAAACTGAAAATTCACAAATAGGTGAAGATTAAACAACATACTGCTGAACAATCCATGGGGTCAATGAAGGAAACAAAAGAGAAACCAAAAAATATCTTGAGACAAATGAAAATGGAAATACAACATACCAAAACTTACAGGATGCAGCAAAAGCAGTTCTAAGAGGTAAGTTCATAGCGATAAATGCTTACTTCAAGAAACAAGAAAAATCTCAAACAACCCAACTTTACACCTCAAAGAACTAGAAAAAGAAGAACAAATGAAGCCCAAAAGTTAGTAGAAGGAAGGAATTAACAAAGATCAGAGCAGAAATAAGTGAAATAGAGACTAAAAAGACAATAAGATCAATAAAACCAAGTCATAGTTCTTTGAAAAGATAAATAAAATTGAGAAACTTTTAGCTAGACTCGCTAAGAAAAAAAGAGAGAGGACTCAAATAAATAAAATCAGAAATGAAAGGAGACCTTACAACTGATACCACAGAAATACAAAGGATCATAAAAGACTGCTATGAACAATTATACACCAACAAATTAGACAACTAGAAAAAATAAATTCCTAGAAACATACAACTGTATAAGACTGAACCATGAAGAAATATAAAATATGAACAGACCAATTACTAGTAAGGAAATTGAATCAATAGCCAAAAACCTCCCAATAAACAAAACTCTAGGGCCGGATGGCTTCACTAATGAATTCTACAAAATAATCAAAGAAGAATTAATATCAATCCTTCTCAAACTCTTCCAGAAAATAAAAGAAGAGGGAACAATTTTAAACTCATGTTAAGGCCAGCATTACTCTGATACCAAAACCAGACAAAGACACCTCCATAAAAGAAAGTTATAAGCCAACATCCCTGATAAACATAGATGCAAAATCATCAACAAAATATTAGCAAACCGAATTCAACAACACATTAAAAGGATCATACACCATGATCAAAGGGATTTATTCCAGGGAGGCAAGGATGGTTCAGCATTTGCAAATAAATCAATGTGATACACTATATTAACAAAATGAAGGATAACAACCATATGATCATCTCAATAGATGTAGAAAAAGCATGGGACAAAATTCAACATCCTTTCATGATAAAAACAAAGTAGGTATAGAGGGAATATACCTCAACATAATAAAGGCCATTATACATGACAAACCCACAGCTAACATTATACTCAACAATGAAAAGCTAAAGCTTTTCCTCTAAGATCAGGAACAAAACAAGGATGCCCACTTGCACCATTTTTATTCAACCCAGTGTTGGAAGTCCTAGCCAGAGCAATTAGGCAAGAAAAAAAAAGGCATCCAAATTGGAAAGGAAGAAGTGAAACTGTCATTATTTGCAGGTGACATGATACTATATATAGAACATTCTAAAGACTCCACCCAAAAACTGTTAGAATAAATTAATTCAGCAAAGTTGCAGGATACAAAATCAACATACAGAAATCTATTGTGTTTCTATATACTAATAACAAACTATCAGAAAGAGAAATTAAGAACATAATCCCATTTACAACTGCTTCAAAAAGAATATCTAGGAATAAATTTAACCAAGGAAGTGAAAGACCTGTACACTAAAAACTATAAGACACTGATGAAAGAAACTGAAGAAGACACAAATAAATGGAAAGATAGTCCATACTCATGGATTGGAAGAATTAATATTGTTAAAATGTCCATACTACCCAAAGCAATCTACAGATTGAATGCATCCTTATCAAAATTCCAATGGCATTTTTCACAAAAATAGAACTAACAATCCTAAAATTTATATGGAACCACAAAAGACCCTGAACAGCCAAAGCAATCTTGAGAAAGAACAAAGCTCAAAGCATCCAGCACCCTGATTTCAAACTATGTTACAAAGCTGCAATAATCAAAACAGTGTGGTATTGGTATAAAAACAGACACATAGGTCAACAGAACAGAGAGCCCAGAAATAAACCCACACTTACATGGTCAAATAATTTATGACAAAGGTTCAAAGAATATGCAATGGGAAAAGGACAGTCTCTTTAATAAATGGTGTTGGGAAAACTGGACAGCCACATGCAAAAGAATGAAATTGGACAACAATTTTATACCATACAAAAAATTTGCTCAAAATGTAAAACCTGAAACCACAAAAATCCTAGAAGAAAACATAGCATGCTCCTTGGCATCTGTCTTAGTGATTATTTTTTGGATATGGATAAAAGCAAAAATAAACAAATGGGACTACATCAAACTAAAAAGGTTTTGCACAGCAGAGGAAACCATCAACAAAATGAAAAGGCAAACTATTGAATGGAAGAAAATATTTGCAAATCATATATCCAATAAGGGGTTAATACCTAAAATATATAAAGAACTCATACAAGTCAATAGCAAAAAAAAAAAAAAATCTGATTAAAAAATAGGCAGAGGGTCTCAACAGTTATTTAAAAAAGACATACAGACGGCTAACAGGTACATGAAAAGATGCTCAACATCACTAATCATCAGGGAAATGCAAATCAAAACCACAACGAGATATCACCTCACACCTGATAGAATGGCTATTATCAAAAAGACAAGAAATAACAATTGTTGGCAAAGATGTGGAGAAAAGGGAACCCTTGTGCACTATTGGTGGGAATGTAAATTGGTGCAGCCACTGTGGAAAACAGTGTAGAGGTTCCTCAAAAAATTAAAAACAGAACTACCATATGATCTAGCAATTCCACTTCTGGGTATTTATGTGAAGAAAATAAAAACACTAATTTGAAAAGATATATGCACCCCCCTCCCATATGCAATGTTCATTGCAGCACCATTCATAATAGCCAAGATATGGAAACAACCTAAATGTCCATTGATGGATGAACGGATAAAGAAGATGTATATATACATACACATACACACACACACACACACACACACACACAATGGAATACTATTCAGCCACAAAAAAAAAAGAAATCTTGCCATTAGTGACAACATGGATGGACCCTGAGGGCATCATGATGATAAAAGAAGTCAGAGAAAGACACATACTATATGATTTCACTTGTATGTGGAATCTAAAAAAAAAAAAAAAAAAGCTCATAGATACAGAGAACAGATTAGTGGTTGCCAGAGGCAGGGTGTGGGTGAAATGGGTGAAAGGAGTCAAAAGCTACAAACTCTCAGTTATAAAATACTTAAGTCATGGGGATGTAATGTACAGTATGGTGACTAGTGAATATGGTATTGCATATTTGAAAGTTGCTAAGAGAGTAGATCTTAAAAGTTGTTATCATAAGAAAGAAAAAATTCTATATGTATGGTGACAGATGTTAACTAGACTTATTGTGGTGTCATTTTGCAATATATAGAAATATCAAATCATTATGTTTTATACCTGAAACTAATATAATGTCGTATGTTAATTACACCTCAATAAAAATAATTAACAAAAATTTTTATTAAAAAAACCTGAAGAGCCAGCCCTGATGGTCTAGGGGTTAAAGTTCAGCGTGCTCCGCTTCAGCAGCCTGGGTTAGGTTCCTGGGCGTGGAACCACGTATCTCATCTGTCAGTAGCCATGCTGTGGCAGCAGCTCACATAGAAGAACTAGAGGGACTTACAACTAGAGTATACAACTATGTACTGGAGCTTTGGGGAGGAAAAAAAAAATAGAGAAGATGATTGGCAACAGATGTTAGCTCAGAGCGAATCTTTCCCAGGAAAAAAAAAAAAACCTGAAAAAAGGCCATGAGGTTACAAAGAGATGTACCCACAGAGCCACAATCTGTACTTTTGCCGAGACCCTCACATCTTTAGTCAGAAACAATTTATCTTCATAAGGGAAGTGTGTGTGGAGTTGCGGGGGTTGGTGTAGATCTGTGACCAGGTACAAGCCCTCAAGTTGGTGGTTCATGAACCACAAAAAAGACTCTCTGAAGGGAAATGTTCAGAGCTCCATGAAAAAGGGGGCATTTACTGGACTGAGAGAGGGAGAAAAGAGAAGGGGGTCTGATGCCAGAGAGGTGTGTTGATTAACTGGCTGGCTGTTCCAAGCCAGGGTACCATGAGGAGGCCCAGGAGTAATGAGAGTGCCAGAATGATCCGTACATGAGCCCTGAGGCTTAGGGCAGCTACCCCGCTCACAGGCCACTATAAGCCTCCCACGGGGGAAGTCCAAATCTTAGAGACTAGAGCTAGAAATGCTGTGGGTGAGATCGGATGTGATTAAAGAGGTTCCTAAGTGGATGAAAGGAAATGTGGACACAACAGACTCGAGGTAAGTGAGGGCAACTGGCTGATGTTGGGGTACGGAGGCCTTGTGCTGGAGATATTCCAGAAGAGCAAAGGAAAAATGCTCTGGTATTAAACTGTTGATGGTGGTAGGGAAAGCAGGTAGGAGGTGTTACACTAACAGAAAGGGGGAAATTCAAGATTAAAAAGGGCGTGGAGAAACAAGAAAGGCATTTTACTCACCTTTTTGATTGAAATCGAAGTGGTGGAGATGTTCAGGTAAAACTGCCTTTGAGAGACATGGGATGGGCTGAGCGGTGAGGCTGGGACAGAAAGGCTGATCATTTATAATCTGAAAAGAAGTGGAAACAAACCGCCTCTCCTACGGCCTCAGGTAGAGAAAGAAGAGGCTTCCGGGTCCATTCTAGGCTCTTCAGCAAGCGGGATGGGAAGGGGAGGAGGTCCAGGGACAAACAAGAAGTGGTCTTGGGGAATACTGAGAACTTCCCTGGAAGGAGAGTGTGACGGAATACCACACAGGCGGCTGAGCAGCCTTCAGAAAATGCCCCTGGGTTTAGGCATGGAGAAGTCAGGTGGCCTGGAAAGGTGGAACTGGTGAGAAAGCCACAGGAGAGAATCTGAAGCAGCAAGGTGTAGATGCATGTAGGATAAGACTCAAGCTGAAAGGAAACAGGTAAGTTCCTAAGTGGGGAGGGCCAGGTCAGGGCTTAGAACTATTTACCTGTTCCATCACTCACATGCTTATCAGGATAAGTCCAAGTGGATCTAAGATCTAAATGTTTAAAAAAAAATAAAATAATAAAAGTACTAAAAGAAACTTTGAGACCTGGAAATTTCTCTTATCATTTAAGAGTAGTGAAGGCTATTCTATGATACAACATCCAGAAGCCATTAAAGAATAGATTAACAAATTAGACTATATAAAAATACAAGGAAAAAAAAAAACCTGTCCAGTAAAACCACTTTAAGTAAAAAGACAAGCAAAATATTGAGGAGAATAATTCTAACTCAAACCACACAGAGCAAATTTCCTTAATGTGTAAAAAGGTCCTAGAAATCAGTAAGGGACAAATAATAGCCCATTCAAACAATGGAGGAAAGCAAATGAACAGTTTATAGAAAGGGAAATAAAAAGGGCTTTGAAACACATGAAAAGATAATCAGTCTCACCCATAATAAAGAGAAATACAAATTAAAGCTACATTGAGATACCATTATTGTTTATTGCTTGGGCAAAGATCAAAAACTTGATCAGCGCTGTATTTTGAGTCTTAGCCAACAGGCCCTTTCCCTCATTGTCGGTTAAGAGGGTAAATAGGTAGAAATTCCATGAAAGCAACATGGCAATAGCTATCATTATTACAAATGCACATAGTTTTTGACCCAGGATTTCCACTTTTATGAATTTATCCTACAGACATATTCAAACATGTGCCAAATGTCTATATATAAGGTTATTCATCGCAGGGTGGTTTGTAGCAGCAAGACATTGGACAATCACACTATTCTTCACCAGGGGAAAACAGTATGGTGGTTCTTCAAAAAATTAAAAATAGAACTTTTTGTTTTTTTTGCTGAGGAAGATTCACCCTGAGCTAACATCTGTTGCCAATCTTCCTCTTTTTGCTTGAGGAAGATTAGCCCTGAGCTAACATCTGTGCCAATTTTTCCTCTATTTTATATGTGAGTCACAGCCATAGCATGGCCACCGACAAATGGTATAGATCTGCACCCAGGAACCAAACCTGGGCTATCAAAGTGGAGTGTGCCAAACTTAACCACTAGGCCATGGGGCCCGCCCCCAAAAATAGAACTTCTATATGATCCAGCAATTCCACTTCTGGGTATTTATCAGAAGAAAATGAAAACACTAATTAGAAAAGACATGCACCCCCATATTCACTGCAACATTATTTACAATAGCCAAGATATGGAAACAACCTAAATGTCCATCAACAGATGAATGGATAAAGAAGATGTGCAATACATATACAATGGAATACTATTCAGCCATAAAGAAGAATGAAATTTTGCCATTTGCAACAGCACAGATGGACCTTGAGGGCATTATGCTAAGTAAAATAAGTCAGAGAAAGACAAATATCGTATGATTTCATTTATATGTGGAATCTGAAAAAAAAAAAAAAAAAAACAGATTGGTGGCTGCCAGAGGCCGAGTGTGGTGAATGGGTAAAATGAGTGAAGGGAGTCAAAAGCTACAAACTTCCAGTTATAAAATAATTAAGTCATGGGGATGTAATGTACAGCATGGTGACTACAGTTAATAATAGTGTATTGCATATTTGAAAGTGGCTAAGAGAGTAGATCTTAAAAATCCTCATCACAAGAAAAAAATTTTGTTGTAACTATGCATGGTGACAGATGTTAACTACACTTATTGTAGTGATAATTTCACAATATATACAAATATCGGGGAAAAAAAACAAAGTCTAAGTGGACAGTTCTTCTTCTTCCCTTTTTTTTTTTTTTTTTTAATTTTTTGTTTATTGCAGTAACATTGGTTTATAACATTGTAAAAATTTCAGGTGTACATCATTGTACTTCTATTTCTGCATAGATTACATCATGTTCACCACCAAAATACTAATTACAACCCATCACCACACACATGTACCCAATTATCCCTTTCACCCTCCTCCCTCCCCCCTTCCCCTCTGGTAACCACCAATCCAATCTCTGTCCCTATGTGTTTGTTTATTGTTGTTATTATCTACTACTTAATGAAGGAAATCATACGGTATTTGACCTTCTCCCTCTGACTTATTTCACTTTGCATCATGCCCTCAATGTCCATCCATGTTGTCACAAATGGCTGGATTTCATCGTTTCTTATGGCTGAGTAGTATTCCATTGTGTATATATACCACAGCTTTTTATCCATTCGTCCCTTGATGGGCACTTAGGTTGCTTCCAAGTCTTGGCTATCGTGAATAAGGCTGCAATGAACACAGGGTGCATGTACCTTTGCAAATTGGTGTTTTCAAGTTCTTTGGATAAATACCCAACAGTGGAATAGCTGGATCATATGGTAATTCTATCGTTGATTTTTGAGGAATCTCCATACTGTTTTCCATAGTGGCTGCACCAGTTTGCACTCCCACCAGCAGTGTATGAGAGTTCCCTTCTCTCCACAACCTCTCCAACACATGTTGTTTCCTGTCTTGTTAATTATAGCCATTCTGACGGGCGTGAGGTGATATCTCATTGTAGTTTTGATTTGCATTTCCCTGATAGTTAGTGATTTTGAACATCTTTTCATGTGTCTGTTGGCCATCTGTATATCTTCTTTGGAGAAATGTCTGTTCAGGTCTTTTGCCCATTTTTTAATTGGGTTGGTAGTTTTCTTGTTGTTGAGATGCATGAGTTCTTTATATATTTTGGAGATTAAGCCCTTATCAGATGTATGGTTTGCAAATATCTTCTCCCAATTGTTAGGTTGTCTTTTCGTTTTGTTGATGGTTTCCTTTGCTGTGCAGAAGCTTTTTAGTTTGATGTAGTCCCATTTGTTTATTTTTTCTATTGTTTCTCTTGCCCGGTCAGATGTGGTGTTTGAAAAGATGTTGCTAAGACTGATGTCGAAGAGCGTACTGCCTATGTTTTCTTCTAGAACTTTCACAGTTTCAGGTCTTACATTCAAGTCTTTAATCCATTTGGAGTTAATTTTTGTGTATGGTGTAAGGTAAGAGTCTACTTTCATTTTTTGCATATGGCTATCCAGTTTTCCCAACACCATTTGTTGAAGAGACTTTCTTTTCCCCATTGTATGTTCTTGGCTCCTTTGTCAAAGATTAGCTGTCCATAGATGTGTGGGTTTATTTCTGGGCTTTCGATTCTATTCCATTGATCTGTGTGTCTGTTTTTGTGCCAGTACCATGCTGTTTTGGTTACTATAGCTTTGTAGTATATTTTGAAATCAGGGAGTGTGATACCTCCAGCTTTGTTCTTTTTTCTCAGGATTCCTTTAGCTATTCAGGGTCTTTTGTTGTTCCATATAAATTTTAGGATTCTTTGTTCTATTTCTGTGAAAAATGTTGTTGGAACTTTGATAGGGATTGCATTGAATCTATAGATGGCTTTAGGAAGTATGGACATCTTAACTATGTTAATTCTTCCAATCCAAGAGCACGGAATATCTTTCCATTTCTTTGTGTCTTCTTCAATTTCTTTCAGAAATGTTTTATAGTTTTCGGTGTACAGATCTTTCACCTCTTTGGTTAAGTTTATTCCTAGGTATTTTATTCTTTTTGTTGCAATTGTAAATGGGATGGTATTCTTAATTTCTCTTTCTGCTACTTCGTTGTTAGTGTACAGAAATGCAACTGATTTTTGTATGTTGATTTTGTATCCTGCAACTTTACCATATTCGTTTATTACTTCTAAAAGTTTTCTGGTGGATTCTTTAGGGTTTTCTATATATAAAATCATGTCATCTGCAAATAGTGACAGTTTCACTTCTTCCTTTCCAATTTGGATCCCTTTTATTTCTTTCTCTTGCCTGATTGCTCTGGCTAGGACTTCCAATACTATGTTAAATAGGAGTGGTGACAGTGGGCATCCTTGTCTGGTTCCTGTTCTTAGAGGGATAGCTTTCAGTTTTTCACCATTGAGGATGATATTAGCTGTGGGTTTCTCATATATGGTCTTTATTATGTTGAGGTACTTTCCTTCTATACCCATTTTATTCAGAGTTTTTATCATAAATGGATGCTGGATCTTGTCAAATGCTTTCTCTGCATCTATTGAGATGATCATGTGATTTTTGTTCTTCATTTTATTAATGTGGTGTATTACGTTGATTGATTTGCGAATGTTAAACCATCCCTGCATACCTGGAATAAATCCCACTTGATCATGGTGTATAATCTTTTAACGTATTGTTGTATGCGATTTGCTAGTATTTTGTTGAGGATTTTCGCATCGATGTTCATCAGTGATATTGGCCTGTAATTTTCTTTTTTGTGTTGTCCTTGTCTGGTTTTGGTATCAGGGTAATGTCAGCTTCGTAGAATGAGTTAGGAGCTTCCCCCTCTTCAATTTTTGGAAGAGTTTGAGAAGGATAGGTATTAAGACTTCTTTGAATGTTTGGTAGAATTCACCAGGGAAGCCGTCTGGTCCTGGACTTTTATTTTTGGGGAGGTTTTTGATTACTGTTTCGATCTCCTTACTGGTGATTGGTCTATTCAAATTCTCTACTTCTTCTTGATCCAGTTTTGGAAGGTTGTATGATTCTAAGAATTTATCCATTTCTTCCAGATTGTCGAATTGGTTGGCATATAGTTTTCATAGTATTCTCTTATAATCTTTTGTATTTCTGAGGTGTCTGTTGTAACCTCTCCTCTTTCATTTCTGATTTTACTTATTTGTGCCTTCTCTCTTTTTTCTTGGTGAGTCTAGCTAAAGGTTTGTCTATTTTGTTGATCTTTTCAAAGAACCAGCTCTTGGTTTTATTAATTTTTTCTATTGTTTTTTTGGTCTCTATTTCATTTACTTCTGCTCTGATTTTTATTATTTCCCTTCTTCTACTGATTTTGGGCTTTGTTTGTTCTTCTTTTTCCAGTTCCTTTAGGTGCATTGTTAGATTGTTTATTTGAGATTTTTCTTGTTTGTTGAGATAGGCCTGTATTGCTATAAACTTCCCTCTTAGAACCGCTTTTGCTGTATCCCATAAATTCTGGCATGTCGTATTTTCATTTTCATTTGTCTCCAGGTATTTTTTGATTTCTTCTTTGATTTCTTCATTAACCCAGTCGTTGTTCAGTAGCATTTTGTTTAATCTCCACGTATTTGTGGCTTTTCTGATTTTCTTCCTATAGTTGATTTCTAGTTTCATAACTTTGTGGTCAGAAAAGATGCTTGGTATTATTTCAATCTTCTTAAATTTATGGAGACTTGTTTTGTGGCCTAATATGTGATCAATCCTGGAGAACGTTCCATGTGCATTTGAAAAGAACGTGTATTCTTCGGTTTTTGGATGGAATGCTCTGTATATATCTACTAGGTCCATCTGTTCTAGTGTGTCGTTTAAGGCCAATGTTTCCTTATTGATCTTCTGTTTGGATGATCTATCCGTTGGTGTAAGTGGAGTGTTAAAGTCCCCAACTATTATTGTGTTACTGTCTATTTCTGTTTTTATGTCTGTTAATAATTGCTTTATATATTTAGGTGCACCTACATTGGGTGCGTAGATATTTACAAGTGTTATATCCTCTTGTTGGATTGTTCCCTTGATCATTATGTAATGCCCTTCTTTGTCTCGTTTTACAGTTTTTGTTTTAAAGTCTATTTTGTCTGATATGAGTACTGCTACCCCAGCTTTCTTTTCATTGCCATTTGCGTGGAGTATCTTTTTCCATCCCTTCACTTTCAGTTTGTGAGTGTCTTTAGGTCTGAAGTGTGTCTCTTGTATGCAGCATATATATGGGTCTTGTTTTTTTATCCAGTCAGCCACCCTATGCCTTTTAATTGGAGCATTTAGTCCATTGACGTTTAAAGTAGCTATTGATAAGTATGTACTTACTGCCATTTTTTAACTTTTTTTTTTCCTCAGTGTTTTAGTAGTCCTTCTCTGTTCCTTACTTCTTCTATACAGAATTGATGGTCACTTTAGTTTGACCTCTGTCTGAAAGCTGTACTCTTTAACTACCCTCCTCCCTCCTTTTATGTTTTTGATATCATATCCAACCTCTTTTTTGTGCATTTGTATCCATTACGTTCTAATCGTGGAAATAGATAATTTTTCCTATTTGTGGTCTTTTCTTTTCCCCTTAAATCAGTCCCTTTAACATTTCTTGTAACACTGGTTTCTTGGTGACAAACTCCTTTAATTTTTGCTTATCTGGGACAATTTTGATCTCTCCTTCCATTTTGAACGATAACCTTGCTGGGTAGAGTATTCTTGGCTGTAAGTTTTTTCCTTTTAGCACTTTAAATATATCATGCCATTCTCTTCTAGCCTGTAAGGTTTCTGCTGAGAAGTCAGCTGATAGCCTTATGGGGTTTCCTTTGTATGTAACTTGACATTCTCTTGCGGCTTTTAGGATTCTCTCTTTATCTTTAATTCTGGACATTTTGATTATGATGGGTCTTGGTGTGGGCCTCTTTGGGTTTATCTTGTTTGGGGCTCTCTGTGCCTCCTGTACCTGGATGTCTGTTTCCTTCCTTAGGTTAGGGAAGTTTTCATCTATTATTTCTTGAAATAGATTCTCTGCCCCCTTGTCTCGCTCTTCTCCTTCCGGGACACCTATAACACGGATGTTAGTGCGCTTGATGTTGTCCCAGAGGTCCCTTAGACTGTCCTCACTCTTTTTAATTCTTTTCTCTTTTACCTGTTCACCTTGGGTAATTTCTTCTAGTCTTTCTTCCAGCTCACAGATCCGTTCTTCTGTATCCTCTACTCTGCTTTTGAGTCCCTCTAATGAGTTTTTCATTTCCAGTATTGTATTCTTCATTTCTGATTGGTTCTTTTTATCTCTTCCATTTCTTTGTTGACATTCTCACTGAGTCCATCTATTCTTCTCCCCAGATCAGTGAGCATCCTTAACACTCTTAGTTTGAACTCTCTGTCAGGTAGGTTGCTCATTTCTGTTTCACTAAGTTCCTTTTCTGGGGTTTTGTCCTGTTCCCTTACTTGGAATGTATTCTTTTGCCTCTTCATTTTGCCTCTTTCCCTGTGCTTGTGTCTATGTATTAGGTAGGTCAGCTACGTCTCCTGCTCTTGGATAGGTGACCTTATGTAAGTGATGGCTTAGGAGGCTTCCAGTGTGCTTCCCTCAGTTCTCAATGTTCCAGGGGTGACCCCTATGTGGGCTACGTGTATCCTTCTGCTGTGGCCTGTTTGCTCTCCCTGTAGGCGCCCAGGAGGCTGAGTTATGCTCCTGGCCAGCTGTTGTAATGCTCAGCTGCTTGTAGTTGTTGTGGGTCCTTCAGTCTCTTTATCAGCTGTGGGGAGCCCCAGCACAGTTGGCTGCAAGTTCTAATACCACATTTGTGTTGCAGTATTTCTTTTAAGTGAGTAGGCCCCCACCGTGGCACGTTGTTAGGCTCAGGGCCTTACAATTGCTGTAAGCCTCTAGCCTATTAGGTCTCTTGTCAGCTCTCTGAGGATTGCAGCTGGGTGGGGCTGGCCTCAGGCACAGGAGCACCCAATTGTTTCAGGTTTTGGAAGGTGGAGCAAACCTCCTATGTGGGTCTTTGAGAAGTACAAGTCTTCTGTGGCTGAGAAGCCCTGCCGCCCACAGGTCCACACACACAGTCAACACAGTCCTGCCCCGTGTGAGCGCCCCAACCTCCCCAAGTGGACCCAGTCTCTCCACGGCGGGAGCCCCACACACTCTCCCACCGCCCCACACTCTCCACCCGCTCCTTGTGCACACCCTGCCCCGCTCAAGTCAGCTCAGTTGCCAGGCTGCAGAAAATCCAGTCACCAATCTATGCAGGCCCACACGTTGCCTGAGGGCTTGTTGTTGGGTGGGGCTAGTCTCTAGGGTGGGCTGCCTGCCCTGGCTGAGCTGGATTAAATCGGTGCTCTAGCGGGTAGAGCAGACCCTGGGCTAGCAGGTCTCAGGGAGAACTCCAATGGCGTCTGTGTCAGCACGCTCACACCAGGCCACAACAATGGCCGCCGCCAATGTCCCAGTCCCTGGAGAGGTCTCACCCCTCACCGAGATGCACTCAGGGCCTATTAGGTGAGTCTCTTGTCACCGAAGCACTGTGCACCTTTCTTTCTGGTGATTTTAGGATGCTTTCTGGAACGGGTGAGTTTGTGCGCGGGCCCTTTAAGAGCCAGTTTTAGTTTCTTTGTGAACCGGGTTTTCTGGGGGTGCTACCCAATGCTTTAGTAGCAGGCAAAGTCAGATATTATGCTGCTGGTCTCAATTGTGCTGGGTCCACAAAATGCCCACAGCGGGGGCGCTCCCCGGCTCAGGGCCCCGCGCCTCCAGTGAGGCTGCGTACCTGTGAGCTGCTCCCGGCGGCCGTGAAGCTGGCGGCTTGTGAAGGTGGCGTTTTTCCTCTCCAGAAGGGAGTCTCTGCCTCTTCTACCCCAGTTAGGATTGTCCGTTGTTGCAGGAGTTCCTCTTATCCAGTTTTCAGTTCTGTCTCAGGGGTAACTTTTCCACGAGTAGTTGTAAATTGGCTGTGTCCACGGGAGGAGGTGAGTTCAGAGTCTGCCTACGCCGCCATCTTGACTCCGCCCTCTCTTCCCTTTTTTTTTTTTTTTACTCTTTATTTAACATGAGTCCAAGCTTCTTACTATATTCCAGATACAATGTTTAGAGCTCTACAAATAATAACTTATTTAATCTTTGTATTAACTCTAGCAATAATGTCCATTTTGCAGATGGACCTGAGGCAGAGAGAGGTTAAGTAATTTGCTTAGAGGCCATGCAGGTAATTATACGGTAGAGCTGGGATTTGAACTTAGGAGGCCTGGCTTTAGAGTCTCTGTTCTTAGCCACTCTGCTACATTGCCTACCATGGTATAACATGCTTCCGTTGGGGGAAAAAATGGCAAAAATTACACACACACATACATTTTGCATAAAAATGCATAAAATATTTCTGGAGGAATACACAAGGAGGAGATAATAGTTGTCTCTGGGGAGAGGTACTGAGTGGCCACGGGATAGGGGTAGGAAAAAACACTGTAGACCCTTTTTTACCATTTGAAATCAGAACAATGCACATGAAGTACCTTTTTTTAACTTTCTAAAGTAAACAACACCCCCAAAGAACCGTGTCATCAGATGCCTTCTCTTTCCCAGTGCAGCACAAGTCACTTCCTAGCTGTGTCCACCAGAGGGCTCCTGGGAGTGAACACACCCTCCAGAAGAGAGCCACAAAGAGTTGCCCCAAGCCCAAGTCTCAGGGTCTCAGCGTACCTGTGTCTGTCTGTCTATTTTTCTGTTTTTCCTTTAACCCAGCCCCCATGAGCTTAGGTCTGGGCCCAAGAGACGAGAGGCTGCAAGTAAACCAGAAAGGGCCCTCTCAGGGACTGCTGGTGGGGTATAAATTGGCATAAGAGCAATTTGCAAGGATCTGTAATAATTTAAAATGTACAGATCCAACAGTTCCACTTCTTGGCATTTACCCTTCAAAACAAACACACTTTCACATGTGCACGTTCTTAAGAGGAAAATGGGACATTGTACTATGGAATGTTAAGCAGTTGAAAGTGCAGAGCTCTATACTGATCTGGCTCAACAAACTGATTATTGAATTACTCCATATATTGATCTGGTTCTCAGTGACTGGGAAAAATGAATTTCCAAATGATATATAAATGTACCATTTATGTAAGAAAAAAACACAAGGCAATGCAATACGTGTTCTTACATCGTGTCTGTGTGTGTGTGTGTGTGTGTGTGTGTGTGTGTACAGAGCTAACTGTGTGAGTTTATGTCTCTACGTAAAATCAGAGAGATCCAGAAGGCTATACACTGAGCAATGGTAGTCCCTTTAGGGATGGGCTGTAGTCGGGAAGCACTTTTGATTTATTTGTGATATTTGAATGTTTTGCAGTGGGAATACATTTATGGATTGCACCTGTAATGACAAATTAATAGAAATGAAAAGTATAAACTGAATGAGCTGCTTCACTGAACCCTCTGAGACCTGGAGCACACAGCAGCATGTGGCACCAGCGTGGCAGACAAGGGTTCACACCACCTGAGCCAGAACAAAGCCCAGCTTCGTGGCATTGGGGCTTTCCTGGAATCTCGGACAGGTTCGGCCAAGAGTGCCACGGCTCTGAGTGACTCCAGCAGCACTGTGGGCAGGAAGTGGTGGCTGGGCTGTAGTGGCCATGGGTTTGGTTTCCCTGCACCTCTATGGCTGCCCTGGAGCTCTCAGCAGCTGCCCGCTGCAGGCGAAGGAAGTGTCCAACAGCAGGAGCGAGACACCTTTTGGAGACTTCCCCAAATAGCTGAGGGATGCCCCTTTCCTGCATGAGGTTTCTCTTAATCACTTCTAATATACTACATATTTTCCTATTGTATTTTTATTAATAGAATGTAGCTCCAGCAATTAGAACAGTGCTTGGCACAACATAGGGCTCAATAAATATTTATTGAACAAATGAATGAATGAGGGGAGGAAGGGGAGAAGACAGAAGGAAGAAGGATCACTTGAAGGGGGCCCAGAGGCCCCATGACAACATGTCTTTTGCTGACTAATTGTAACTGAAATTTTGTGGCTAGGCTGGTGGGGCCTGGGAGACAGAGGTTACATAAAGCTGAAGCAAACCTCCAAGGCCTTGGTTGATACAGGCAGGGCTGTGAGAGGCTATGACTTGGGAATGGGGATTCAGATCCAGAGTGAGCAGGCTCGGCAGGTTGATGAAGAACTGTCCGTCAACCATGGCTGGGCTAATCCCAGTTTAGGCCAGCTCCCAGCCGCTCCACCGTGCAGGGGCCCAGGGATGTGTCCTGCCAATGCCAAGTCATTTTTCAGGGCTCTAATCTGTAGACCACAAGTGTGCTTGTGTGGAACACACCACCTGCTATCATCAAATTAATCAAGACACCCAGGGTTTAAAACTTTAATCCTCTTTAAGTCTTTAGAGAGGTGACAGCCTCCTGGGGGCTCTTGGATTTAAATGGGTGGCTATGTTCGCTTTAAAAATACCACAAATCGTTCTCCCTGAGGAAGTCATTCGTATTAATCTGGCTTATTTAGGATGTGAATGATGGGCACGCTGAGGAATGAAGGAAAAGGTAAATAAAATGCTGAGGTTACTTCCAGGGGAGGGCATTCCACCGGAGCAATTGTACCTGTTCCCTGGGACCCGTGAAATTAGACTTGGAAGGCAACTCTGCTTCCAAGAGTTATGCTGAAAACATAAAATATGGAAATAAAGAAAAAGGAATTAGATCACCGGTACCCTTCACACTGGAATTAAGTATATATTTGGATTGAAATTCACCCAAATAGATGATATAAAAACATTTCTGTACCATTGTGTGTCCTGTTTTATAGACACTAACTGATCCTTCCAAGTGAACTACGTGTAAGATAGCAGGAAAAGCGCCTGACACACAGTAGGTGCTATGTGTTTGCTGCTGCTGTGGCTATTATTATTATTACCATTATCATCTGTCAGTGGGGCATTTTCTGATCATGCCCTTAATTCACGGTTACTAGTTGAATTTGTGCACGCCATGGTGTGCCACTTAGGGGGGACAGTGAGTTCAATCACTGATTTGCTCTGACATTTAAAATGACTGGCTCCTCTTTTCCCCACACAGCTGTTGACACTCTATCCCTGTTCCTCTTGGACTATATTTGGGCCACATTTTAGCAGACATGTTTGTTTTACATTCAGATGGAGGAAGAGCAAACGTAGACCAGAAGACAGGGCAGAAGGAGGGAGAGAGAAAGAAGAAAGGAGTGTTAGAAGTTGATGTGGATGCTGGATGGCCCCTGTCTTCTTTGCAGCAAGCACTCCATCAGGTGTCGGGCTTGCTTTACAGGGCTGAATTATTGATTACACGGGGGGAAGAAGAACGATGGTGTTTTCTCTTTGTTTGAGTCCAGCTCTTTTTCCCTGCTCCTAACACAGCTGAGTCACCGCAGATTGAGCAGGCAGAATAAAAAGCACCTGGAACAACTCCGCTTGAAGTCAGTCCAGCCCAACAGTGGTTGGAATTCCACGTTAGTGAGAGTTAGAAGATGGTTCCAAGGCTTGTGTTCTGGCCCAGAAGCCTCAAGGTTGACCTGGCTGGTGGCACACAGGTACAAAAACTCTGTAATGTACTGAATTGCTGGTGTGGTGCTATGACTTTGGCCAAAACTCTCCTTCATCCAGGTTCTTTTCTGTGCACTCCACTAATGGGCTGGTCATAAGGTACGCCCACTCCCCAGGTAGGAAAGTGCTAGAACTCCAGCAGGCGGGAACTGCTCAAGCAGGGGTTCTCAGACATCAGTGTGCAGAAGAGTTACCTGGGCATTCCTTAAACACACAGATTCCCAGAACCAACCCAGATGATTCCAACACAGGTGGTGTAAACTTCCAAAATGCCACTTTGGGGAGAGAAAGAGCACATGCAGACCCTAAATGCACACTGTAATTTATCCAGGGAGAAGTCTTTTCGCTATCTGCAAAGATTTCATTCTGCATTACAACCCACTCCCTCTCTGCTCCGCAGCACAGGGAAGCCTCTGACACACCTGATGATCCACTGCTATGGAGAGGGAGAGACGAGCTAGTTTCTTCCTCACTGCTTTCCATACTCTTCCTTGACCACATTTGTTTCCCTTCTACCCACTGTCATGACTGATCTGTCCTATCAGCTTCCTTAGAGGACAGGCCCCCCCCCCCATGGGTCTGCCCTCCATGGACTTAACTGTCGAGGGTAGGCATCTTCACTGTCACCCACTTAGCTCACATGTGGGGTGACTGGGTTAGAAGTCCAGGACACTCCTGGAGGTGATCAGACCAGTGCTAGTTTGGCCACTGCCCACTAAGGTGTCTTCCTCCCTTTGGTCCTTTTAATATCCCACTGGGGTGGCTTTTCCTATTCAAAACCTATGCCGTGTATATGGTTTCTATTCCAGAGGTTGGCACACTTTTTCTATGATGGGCTAGATAGTAAATATTCTGGCCTTTGCAGGCCAAATAGTCTCAGTCACAACTACTCAATTCTGATATTCTATCACGGAAGCTGCTGTAGACAACATGTGAACATACGGGTTTGGCTGTGCTCCTATAAAACTTCATTTACAGAAACAGCCTGTATTAGTCTGCTCGGGCTTCCATAACAAAAT
Source organism: Ceratotherium simum simum (assembly GCF_057802395.1). Classification (NCBI taxonomy): domain Eukaryota; kingdom Metazoa; phylum Chordata; class Mammalia; order Perissodactyla; family Rhinocerotidae; genus Ceratotherium; species Ceratotherium simum. The sequence goes on from NC_141908.1 coordinate 16,623,945, forward strand.
ACCCCAGACTGCATGGCTGGAACAAAAGAAATTTATTTTCTCACAGTTCTGGAGGCTCGAAATCTAAGATCAAGGTGCAAGCAAATTAGGTTTCTGGTGAGAACCCTCTTCCTGACTTGTAGACAGTCATCTTCTCGCTGTGACCTCATACACACAGGTCCTTCCTCTGTGTGTGTGCAGAGAGGGTGAGAGCTCTGGTGTCTCTTCCTTTCTTATAAGGACACCAATCCCATTGGACCAGGGCTCCACCCTCATGACCTCATTTAACCCTAATTACCTCTCAAAGCCCCAGCTCCAAATACCACCACCTTGGAGGTTAGGGCTTCAACATATAAATTTTAAGGATACACAATTCAGTTCATAACATAGGCGTTGGGCCAGATTTGGCCAAGGAGCCCTGTTCTATCAAAATCCAATCACCTTTGCATTATGAAATCTACCCCTTCCACCCAATCTTTCCTCTCCATTTATACGAGAGAAGCAAGCTACCAACAGCTTGGAACATTTCCATTTTGAAGAATATCAAAGGATCTTTCTGGGTTCCAGGAGTGTCAAAGCTACTCTACCAAAGGCCTTTGCTAGTTTTCCAGTATTTGTAGAATCTTATATCCATATTTAAAAATATTTTTAATTGAACTGTCTCTATAGAAAGTATGCTCTTCACAACACATACGAACCCTGCAGTTGGCTTGGAATCCACAGGAGTGGAGAGCAGTGGCTACATTCTAACAGGAGACACAGCCACAGCTTGAAGGGAAAATGAGGAAAGAAAGGCCAAGTTGGAGCCACTACCTGAATGTTGCTTCCAGCATGGGCAGGATGCAGGTCCGTTGAGTAAAACTTGCATTTGGGTATCTTACGGTTCTGTTATATTTAAAGCCAAAAGCCTGCAAGAAAATCAGAGCAGACCCCCTCCCTGAGGTTCTGTATCCGTGCAGCTGTCACTAGGAGTTGACCTCCCTGTTGCAAGTTCCTGGGTCCGTTCTTCAGTGTCTCCAGTATAGCCAGAAGCCACCTCATCTGTGTAAGAAGCCTCTTTAGTTTCAGCAGGTCTTGTTTTCTGTCAAGTCCTTGTTTTAACCACGACGGATCCAGAGTGTTGCTTGGGCTCTATTGTTCTCTCTTATTTTCTGCTTGCCAGAAGCAAGGGAGCCTCTTAAGGCACAATGTAAATATTGATGTGGTAACCTGCTCCCCTTCTGAGCTTAATTATAATTTTCTAGATGTACGTTCAAAAATTTTATGATTTTCCAAGTCTTCTTAAAAACATCATACTTCAGAAGAAAAAAAATTAATGATTTTGTTTCTTTCAGAAAACACCAATTTCAAATGAATTTATATTGCCAAAGAGATAATTAGGGAGTTCAAGTGGCAATGTCGCTCACTAACAAGGTATTTGGTAGTATGAGGGGTGGCTGTCCAGTTCTTTCTTTGATGCCTTATTTCTTGACCTGTTAAAATGATCACTTAGGCACAAAACTCCCAATCATAGTTGCTGGCAAACCCAACAGGGAATGATATTTGATCATAAGGTAAGCAAAGAACGTTTCAATAAGAACTGAATTTGTTAGTCATTTTACCAACAAAAATCACCTGGGAAGAATTACTAAAAGTGTTAGAATGTAAAGAAATGCTGGGCTGAGTGCCAGAAGATCAGGGTCTTCCATTAATTTCTTCCATCAAGTTCTGGGTCTTGAAGAAGTCTTGATCCTTTCATTTATTGGCCTCAGTTTCTTCATCTATGATGAGGGTTTCATAGCAAAATATTTCATTTTGCTTCTGAAATAATTCTTTACCTGGTGGAAGGAGCATGAACCCTGGAGTCCAAAAGACATAGACTAGAATTCTCGCTGATATAATGCACTGAACTTCTCTAAGCCTCAGTTTATTCTTTTGAAAAGGGAGAAACTATACATATCAGTGGAAAATGGTTATATTTAAGATGACAATGCATGCAAAGCACCCATGACTGTGCCAACCCATAGTATGTGTCTAAGAAATGTCAGCCTCCTTGACATTGAGCTTTGTTTTGTTTTAAATTCAAAAGACATGGCTATTGCGGAGAAGTGATAGGTCCGGGGGACGGAATATTCAAAATGCGCCTGGAGTATCTTATCTCATAGTGCAAAAATAATGAAGTGTTCAAGAAAGGATGAAGCATGTTGAAGGACACAGAAAGCAACCTACCAGTGGACAGCTGGAGCAATCTGAGCGACAAAATAAATAACAATAGTACTAGATTAGAACCCAGAGAATAAAGTGAATATCCACGAGCTCATACTTATATAGATACATAGTTGGAGAAACATAGAGTTGGAGAAATAAATATTTGGAAGAGAAGGGACAGCTATTCCTTACAGAAGAGTTCTAATAATAAATGCAGAAGGAATGAGAGAAATAGAAACTGAGATTAGCACACTACAGTAATAATTGATGAGGGAGAGGTCCACTGACAGGTGCTGAAATTATTGAGCAAAGTTTGAGGAGAAACGGGATATTTGTATAGTTTCCAAGTATCTCCTTCAAGTTATTTATTAATTACAAAGGGAAAAAACAGTCATTTTACAGTGGAGAGACCCAGTAGACACCATCCTAATTAAGTGATCAAAGTTAACATCACCAGTAATAAGACACATTGATATCACACACCTCTTGACATGATACAGTGAGAAGTGAAGACATTGCTTCTGAGTATTCTCATAACCTCAATCTAATCATCATGAGAAAACATCAGACCAACCCAAACTGAGAGACAGTGTACAAAAAGCTGACTGGTCCTTTTCAAAAGTGTTAAGATCATGAAAGACAACGAAAGAATGAGGAACCGTCCGAGATTAGAGGAGAATGAGACACCACAATGAAATGCAATGTGTGCTCCTGGATAGGATCTTGGAACAGAAAAAGGAAAATCTAGTGAAATGCAAATACAAACAATGATTTAGTTAATAGTATTGCACCAATGTTAATTTCTTAGCTTTGATAATTGTACTATGGTTATGCAAGTTATTAACATTATTGGAAGCTGGGTGAAGGGTATATGGAAACTCTATACTATTTTTGCAGCTTTTCTGTGAGTCTCAAGTTATTTCAAAATAAGAAGTTTTCATAAAAGACATTGGTATGGGTGAGGGACAAGTCTATATCATTCTTCTATGTTCTATCCAAACAAATGCTTCAATGAAACACGCCTGGCCACTGCTCATGCCGATGACCAACATCGTGAGTGTGTATGTAGTCTGTGTATGTGACAGACACAGCCCCAAACATCCATGCTATTTAATTACTTCATTCATGCCTCAAAGGCCGTGGGGGCTCCTGAAATGACTACTTTTCAGTGTGACGAGCTTGAGGGAAGATTAATAGGGGGATGTTTTTCTTCCCTTCTTGATGCTTCCTTCTATAGGAAGGGGACTCAATTAGTGTAACTTCTGGCCTCTCTCTACCCCTATTCCCCCTTCCCCAAGGGAGGTGGAATGACATATCTGATTGTTAAATTTGCGAAGAATAAACAGGGCACACATTGCTCATCCTCTTTCTTTTCCTTTTTTTTTTTTTTTTGTGAGGAAGATCAGCCCTGAGCTAACATCCATGCTAATCCTCCTCTTTTTGCTGAGGAAGACCAGCTCTGAGCTAACATCTCTTGCCAATCCTCCTCTTTTTTTCCCCCCAAAGCCCCAGCAGATAGTTGTATGTCATAGTTGCACATCCTTCTAGTTGCTGTATGTGGGATGTGGCCTCAGCATGGCTGGAGAAGCGGTGGGTCGGTGCGCGCCCGGGATCCGAACCCGGGCCGCCAGTAGCGGAGCGCGCGCACTTAACCGCTAAGCCACGGGGCCGGCCCTCTTTTCCTTCTTGGAGTGAGTGGCTCATAGCAAACAGGTGTTCTGCCTTGCTCCTCAGGGAGAGAAACTTCCTCTCTCTGGCCTTGTCTGTGACTGGGTAAACCACTTAATTTGGAGATGCTAACATAGAATACTATTTGACTCGCATCTCAAAGCTATTTCCTCCAACTTAGTCTTTCTCAGTAACAATGGTGATATTTTTGCCCTCATCTGCCTTGTTCCTTGTTGTTCTCCTCAACTTGCTCAGAACCTGGGTAGGAAAAAAGGCTGACACTCTCTGGACCACACCAGGTTCCATCTGTCCCAGTTTGCGCAGTGTCCTAGAACTTAATTCTATAGCAGTGATTCTCTGTGGGGTCGGGAAGCATTTTCCAACTAATCGTCTACTCCAAATAGGACTCTGAGAATCATAAACAATAACTGTCTAACATTGTCTTGCTGGGTGAGCTGGACTATATTGGGGCAGAAAGAGGATCCAGAGCATTGTGCCCCCTCCACCACACACACAGATGTACATGCAACTCTGGGCCATCCATTTCTATGATAACCTACTTGCTATAAGCCTGCTTTCAACATAAGTTATTTTCCTAGTTTTCTTACTTTAGTCTCTGCCCCAATAGTCAATTAAAATAGAGGCATAAAGTGTGTGTTCTCTCCTCTTTATGGACCATCGTGCAATTATGTTTTCCAATAGTTTCCTTTGCCTCTGCTCTCTTTGCTGGTACAAAGATAGAAATTTCTGAACAGACCCTCTAACAGTCCATTACGTTTCACCCCATGTTATGCAATTTAGTTCTAAGTGGAACTTCTGTGGTAAACTGCTGCTTGTGTGAATGCCCGTCTGGGAGTCAGACTAATCTTCTTCCACTTGAAAAATAACCAACACTTACTGCACCGGAGTTATGATTACATCACAATAAATATTCTATGCAGGACAAGGAACAGCTCCTCAGAGAAAAATGCTTGGAAACAGGTAACTGGAATGAACTATATGCATTTTCACTGAGCTTTGAAAGAAACTGTGAGAAAAAAGATCTTCGATCTGTTCTCAAGTTTGTTTTTTCTCTTAAAGAACACCTTGGGAGGAATTTTGACAGTCTCTGCATTCTAATGTGAACAAACTCGAGAAGAAGAGGCTTATCTACACTTTTGCCATGAGGGGCACTGTTTATCAGGCATAGAGAGGAGAAGACCTAAAAGGTAGTTCTTTTCTGGACAACTTTGTGTCCTGGCTCTTAAGTACTTCTCCTTGGCCATGGATGTGAATATATATTTTTTTCTTTTTTTGATGACGAAGGTTCGCCCTGAGCTAACATCTGTGCCAATCTCCCTCTATTTTGTATGCAGGATGCTTCCACAGCATGGCTGATGAGTGGAGTAGGTCTGCACCCGGGATCCGAGCCCACGAACTTGGACCACTCAAGCAGAGTGCGTGGAACTTTAACCACTTGACTGTGGGGCCGGCCCCAGGATGTGAATATTTTAAAAGGCAAAGAAGCCCCTTCCATTTGAGCTATAGGTGGCCACAGGAACCAAACGAAAATGCTAATAACCTATTTTTAAAAGGCCAAAAAAAAAAGAGAAGTGCCCAGTTCTGCACTGTACGTCCATACTGATGCTGAGCCATCAGTCACTCTTGGCTAACTGGTAGAAGTGAAAATTGAGAGCAATGCTAAGAAGCTGCAATGACCCCTAAGAGTAAAAATAAACGTGCCTATTAAAACAACAGCCACCACAACAACAAAACAGACATAAAACAAGATACTGCAAGAACATTCTTTTTCCTCGTAGTAGGGATGTGTTAACTTCATTATCCAGAAGGCTTTGATTACCCTTTTCAAAAATTTTTTTGTTGAGTTTAATTTTCAAGGCTGTTAACCACTGATGCCAACTTAATTATAGCAAGCAAACAACCAACCCATAATGTATGATGCCAATTGTTAGCTTTATTTTAGTTTCACGTTAGGTTTGGACTTCTCTGCTCATTTATAACTTTCTGAGCCAAGAAGGTTTCTGCACAGTCACTTGCTTTTCCTCAGCTGCTATCTTTGTTCCCCTGTTTGCCATGGGGGACTGAGGAAACAGATATTCATGACTTATTATCTCAATATTAACAGTGTCCTTCAATGATTTATGAAACTGTGCTCTTGCATTTTTAACCTTGAAGTCCTTCTGATTATTGTTCCGCAATGGTAAGGTGAGCATCATGGGGCCCAAAGATTCATAGTCAGTTTCTTGCATACAAATTCACCCAAATGTAGGAAAAATAGAGGCTTTGGTGGCATAATGGCTCCAGATGGGATGAGCTAAGAACATCTAGGCATTTAACCCAAAGCACCCTTATGTTTGTTGCTGTGAATATGGTATTCTCTTCTGTAGAAAATATCCTCACACTAAAATTTAGTTATACTCATATCTCAGCATTTGGTGAACCAAAATTCTGTAATGTCATATATGTCTTGAACTAAACTTCAGGACCTCACTTGCTATCATATGTGTTTCTTTCTCTTTTTAAAATGTGACAATGATTCATGATGAAGGTCCTTGGACAATGCATTTCAGTGTTCATTTTAGGCAAAAGAGTGGTTGATGTTCAGGAGAGGGAATCATCCTTATTCTTTTTCCAGGGGCCTCTGGAAGCACTGTGCTTGAATTTTTCCAATTTTGCACATGGATTTCTCAAAAGGTGATTTGGTAGACACTGACAGTTGGCCACTCAATAGCTACCCTCTGCCTTCTTCCTTACAGCAAGTAGTGGCCATGAGACAATGTTCTGACCACTGAAAAATAAGTAGAATTCTCTTGGGGGGACTTAGGGAGAGCTTTTGTTTTCTTATTAAAAGGAAAAGCTGAAGATAAAAGCTCCCTGGTGCTATTTCTTCCCTTTAACCTGAATATAGCAGCTACTTTGTGACCAAGAGGCAAAAAGCCTGAGGACAAAAAGCCAACATGCTTAGGAAAGTGAGTAGAGAAATGGAGAGAACCTGGGTCCTTGCTGACATCACTGAGCTGTGGGAACAACCCCAGGACCACCTATTTCTGCACTATCTTAATAGGTAAATAATAAATGTCTTTACGGGTTAAGCCCCTGTTATTTGCCACCAAAAGCCTTCTTAAGTGATACAGAAAGTGAGGTCTAAGGTGGAGGCAAGAACATAAAGGAATCTGGCAGCAGCAATGGCTGGTTAATTCTCTCTGGAAGCTGCACCCCATAGACTAATGAGAGGGACAGACCGAAATGCTTCTTGATGCCTAGGAGCTGTTGCAGCCAGAGCTCCTTGGGGCTTCCACATGAGAATGGCACCCGGGTTGTAAGACAATGATATTAATGATATTCAGTAAACGAAGCAAGAATACAAGCCTTTAGTTGTATTCTTAGAGCCCGGTGAAATAGTGTAAGTGCAAGACAGTAGGAGAGCAAATATAGTCTTTTTTTCCCTCTGTTTCCTTCTGTGGTTTAATTTGCCCAAACTAAATGGTTTAGAAGTACATCCCTCAACTGAAAGTCTAGATTGCCTCTGTCTTGTGGAACATACCCATTTGTATTTTAAAGTTGCATCCCTTGTGTGGGAGAGGTGGGGAGAGGGCGGGGGCTGGCAGAGGTTTGGAGCAGGAGTATGACTATGTGGGGGGATTTATTTTCTTCCTAATGGAATTCATGACCAAGGTAGATCTCTTCATGTGACAGAGTTCTAAATACTTAAAACTCCAGCTGACAGGATTGGCTGGGAGGTGACCTGTGGACAAGTTAGCTGGGTGTTGTAGAGGGGTATACGTATGTGTGTTTCCAGAAAACACTCCTATTCAAAGCACAGCCAGCTCAGCCTTGAAAGCAAGCTGACAAAGTAGAAAAACAGGTGGATTACACTTCAGAGTTGTTCCTTAAATAACAACTGTTACTAACAGGCATTAGTTGGCTATTTCTTGTTTAACTAAAAAGCAAAAGGTATATTAAATTTATCTTTGTTCTATTTTTCTTCTTATGTTAAGAGATTTAAGCTCTCTCATTTCTAGTATAATATTTTTTAAATGCCAATAAATCTATTTGTTTTAGCTTGAAACTTGAGTTCTTCAACTATACTCAGTGAGCAAGTATTTATTGGGTGTCTGCATACCAGCAAGTGAGCGAGTGAATCTGTGTGTGTGCACGTGTGAGAGAGACAGAGGGAGGCAGGGAGGGATAAGGACAGGCAGAGAGAGAGGCGTAGCCATGTCCTTTCAGGAGCTGGTATACAGAAATGAAAACCAAGAGAGGACTCCAGTGAATGAAGCTCTAGTTCAATTTGATTAGGAAAAGACACGCTAAAACACCAAACGGATCCGGCGTCAGGCAAACTGCTGGAGAACACCGAACAAAGATAAAATTGTCAGAACATCCTCTGTCATCCTCTTGTTGGCACCTACACCAAGAAGGTCAATTCTAGAATCGCTTTTCAACAGGCGCAGGTAAGCAGGGCCCCTGGTTGGTTTTTACACAGAGACCCAGGTTTTACAGGGATTGGTTTAGTCTCTCGATCTTAACCCACTCTTAGGTAAACCGTCTGCTTCTGACTTGCTTTATTCCTCTCTCCCTTCCAACAGCCAGTGACAAGCTAAGCAGAAAGTTGTTGGACCTTTCAAAAAAAGTTACCTAAGGCTTCACTCTCCAGGTGTGGCTCCGCCCACTCGCTGCCTTTCCCTCTGAAGGCATGGAAATTCTCGAAACAATCTCAGACTCACTTTGAAGTCTAGATTCCGTTGCACGTCCAGTTTGGGTGGAAAACTAGTCAACATGCCTAGCCTCTTATTTCTGAACAGATTCTCTGAAGTTACCGGAGACCCAAGTGGTTTGCTAAATTTTGCATAAGCAATAAAACAGTGCATAAAACCCATCACCCAGTGTCACTTAATACACTTGCTTCTACTGATGCCCTTTGAAGAAGCCTCAGTGGAGGGCACGGTAAACCGCTCTGCATATTCGCATTCATGCCGAGTACCCCACGCAAGGGCTGCAGGCTGAGTTCTGCGCGCCTGGCGCCTTCCGCCTCTGGCACTGTCTCCTGTCGTTCCCCTGCTCTCGAGAACAAGTCCAAGAAATAGAAAGACATAAAAAGCTATTGTCCATGTCCAGTGAGAAATGAAATGCACTGGACCAAGTATCACAACTTCCTTAAAATAATACAACACTTCATCACTTTTGCCTCTGGATCACTCTCATGGTTTGCAAAGTCATAAAGCTCGAAATCAGTGTCTTGAACCATCACTGCCTTATTCTATTTAAACACATTCTTTTAAAAAAGCAATTTATTACAAACTCTCTATGGTTTCACCTTATCTAAAGCACTTAATTCAGTCCATCTCCTGCTTTGCTTTGTACTGTTGGAGGCAATCGGAAGATTGGAAGCAGTTTATTAACAAGAGGACATGCCCTACAGCTCTGGCCTGTGAAAACAGTTCCCGAATCACAACATAGCCCGAACCTAAAGTTCACCACAGATAGAAAGAATTCCTGGCATATATCGTAATTCTTTTGTTTATTCGCAGGCTGATCCATCATAGATTTGATTGAAGCTCCTAAGTTATGGATATGGCCTTTTGTGGAGTGCCGAGGGGGGAAAACACGTTGTCTTCTACCAGCAAGTACCACTCCCCCCTACCCGCACCCCCCCCACCTCGCCGTCCACATACAATCACTTCTACCACAAGGCAAAGAAGAATCCAGCTTAGGCTTTGAGAAGGAAATAGAAAAGAAAAAAGATTTACCACTTTTAAAGGAGTCAATAGTTCTGCCTACATAAAAGGTATGATCAATGATTTGGTTCGGGAGAAAAAGCCTCGACTCACGCATTTCCCCCGTACTCATTACAGATGACCAGCTCATGCCAGAATCGGATGTCCTTCACCAAAATCTCTCCCCAGAATCCCTCTCAACTTGCTACACCTTCCAGTCGTTCTCAGGGGAAGGAAGAGAAATGGACTGATCACAATGCTTAAGCCTTCAGGAAAGAAAACTCCTTTCTGCACTCCAGTCTTCTCGTTTGTAAAATTATAAATCAAGATCTCTTCTAGATTAAAAGGTGCATGATTCTTGAGGGCTGTGGCCTGTGGCTGAGGTCAGATTTCGGCATGGCAGCTGGGATCACTGATAAGAGCTTCAGGCATCAGGAATAGCCCATCCAGGTGCCTGAGGATTCATATGGTTAACAAACTAATTCAAGATCTCATGGAAAAACAGATCAACTCTTTTTTTTTTTTTTTGTGAGGAAGATTGGCCCTGAGCTAACATCCATGCCAATCTTCCTCTATTTTGTATGTGGGTCCCTGCCACAGCATCGCTTGATGAGCAGTGTATAGGTCCGAGACCAGGATCCGAACCCAAGAACCTGGGGCCGCTGAAGGAGAGTGCGAACTTAACCACTACACCACTAGGCCAGCCCCCAGATAAACTCTTTAATGGATGGCGATGGATGGAAAACCCAGTGCTCAGCACAAAGCAGATGCTTGACGAACATGAATTCCTTTGAGCTTACCGGAATGACTTGCTTTTGGCACAAGTTTTTAGTTCAACTCAGCAAATTGGCTAATTAGCCAGTGGAGTTCTAAGGTTCATAACCATGCTCCATCCCACCCCATCTCATTCCACTCCACTCCATAATTTAGGGATCTGTCAAACCTGAGCTTTCCCTTCAGATCCCTGTACAAGCCAGAGGAAAGATGCCTCTCAAAATGGGAAGTGAAATGGATGAAACTTGAAAACATTATCCTAAAAGAAAGAAGCCAGTCACAAAGGCCACATATTGTATGATTCCACATATGAAATGTCCAGACAGAAAGTAGATTAGTGGTTCCCAGATTAGTGATTGCCAACGGGTACAGGGTTTCTTTTTGGAATGATGGAAAATGTTCTGGAATTAGATACATATCTGCAATTAGATTATATTCACAACTCTGTGAATATACTAAAAACAACTTCAAAAGGATGAATTCTATGGTATGTAAATTACATGTAATAAAATTATTAAAAATGAAAAAAAAGAAATGGCATTATAATGATTGAAAAAAATCCTGGGCAAGAGAAAGGACTTGAATTTCAGTCGCATTGGCTGTATGGTCTTGAGCAAATTGCTGAACCTCTCTCCATCTCAGATTCACCAACTGCCAAGTGAGGATATGATCTCACTGTGAAACTTCTAGGCTAATTATTAGAATCCTATTATAAGGAATTAAAGGTTAAACTCAAGGACTCCTTCAGTCTGAGAAATGAGGAAATAGTGTACAAAGTAACTCAGGCTAAGATATCTGGGCCAGCCTTTAGAAGCAGGTATGGAGAGTGGATAAAGCAATTCCTGGGGAGCATTCAGGGAGGCTTTCATTTTTAGGACTGATTCCTTAAGATGGTTATACTGACAGCATTTCCCATTGTCTTGCTGTATCTCACAAGAAAACAGGTGGCCTGTTTCTACATTTCACAGGGAAGGAAGCTAAGCCCCTGGGACGTTAAATCACCTCTTCAAAGTTACCAAGCATGGGAAGCCTGGAACATGGGTGTTCTCTCCCCAAATGGAGCTGAACACCTCTTCCATTCGACAACTAAAAACAGGGGCTGGGGTGTTGAATACTTCAGCATAGCGTGCCAATAAACCTTTGCCAGGTTTGGGCATTAGAACCTAAGTCAGTCAATCATTCCAGAAGTATGAAAGAAAAAAAAAAAAGAAAAAAGAGAGAGAAAGAAAGGAGGAGGCAGAGAGGAAGCAGGCTGTCGATTCAGATCTTTTTGTTTCAGGACTATATAAGGGAAGCAGATTTCCTTTTCAAAGTCGAAAGGAAACGGTGTGTTTTGTTTTCATACTTGGTTTCATTTTTCACTTGGGAAAAAACCCCAGCTTTGAAGCCTCTCTGTTTAAACTCATTAGGAAAACCATCAATGACAGGAGCTTTCATGAAATCGTAGTGGGAGGAATTAGTGCTATGGGAGAGCCAGATCAATCTCCCAACGTTTCATCTGTGGAGGCTGGAGGTCAGCACTGGCTGCTTGTTCAGCTGGAAAGTTAACATAAACAAATGCTTCACTTACTGGAGAGTCCAAGGGGCCAAAGACATTTGATATTCACCCTCCAAATGCTTCCTCAGAAGCCAGCTATGCCTGCCACATGAAAGATACGGATGCTTCTCGAGAACTAAGTGAACAAACTGATGGGCAACATGTCTTGCCCGGAAGAGAAAGGTGTTCTTTTAGTGTCCCACTGGAAAGGAGACAGTGATATTGACATTCACGGCACAGGATCTTTTCTTGTGTAATTCATAACTTTATTGAAGTTGACACAGAAACCTTTGTAGCAGGGCTCGTGTTAATATACGAGGGTATCTTTCTTGACATCTGAATCTTTTTTATTTTAAAGTTTTTTAAACTGTTGAAGTCTCCCTGGCAAAGTTAAAATATGATGATTTTTTGATTTTTGTCTTTTGCTTTATTCTTAGAGCATAGTCGACAGCCCATCTGACTGATTCAAAATGGATTTGAGGGTGAGAAAGTAAGGATGGCAGGCAGGATGTCTAAAAGGGAGACAACAGGAGAGAACTGGTAGGAGAAAGACAGACACAGGGCAGACAGGGGACACTGGGAGACTGACACATATCACTGGTACTCCTAACAATGCTGTTCTGGAAAAAAAAAGTTCATGTCTACAATATGACACAGATTAAGTAATTTACGATCTGAACATTTGCAAAGAAGGAGGACTTAATATTTTCATTTTTTCTTATAAGAATTATATATGTATGTATGTAAATATATACAGGCAAAAATGTAAAAATATACACACATACACAGATATGCTATGTGTGGGCGTGTGCACATGAACACACCTTACACAAAAGAATCCAGATATAAAGGGACTGTGATATAATATTGATTAGCAGAATTGGCCCTTCTTCCTGCCAAGCCCACCCCAAAGACAAACTAGGACCTATTGTTTTACATCTTGGTGAAATTAAGTAGACCACAGACTTAAGAAAACATAGGCTATGGTTAGCTTTCCCTTTCTTTCTACCAAGAGTGGATGACTGATTATTTTAGAGATATCAAGTCCTCACTTGCTGTCCTTTATTTAACCCATGAGAAAATAAGGCATAAAATTAACCTATCCAAGGCATCATAGAGCCATCTCTGCCTAACTTTATGAGCAACTAACTAATCCAAAAGGAGAATAGCCATTACTTATACAGCCATAATGTAGATGCGACATGGCATATAAATCAGTAATTCTTGTATTGCAGAACAGACAGATAGATTAATGCATGTCGCAAAGGATGGGTGAAGAGATCGATTAGGTTACTGATTCAGACCATGAACTTTCTCTCAATATACTGCATTTAACTTTTAAATAAGGTTTAGGAGAACCTGTAACATTTTGCTCACTGACAGAGCTATATTTTACTAAGGGCAGAAATTGGCTAGTCTATAAAAATTAAATTATGCCCCTTTCACTGTATCTAGTCAAGAGGAAAAACTCTAATTACAAGATTGCACTGTCAAACAAATGCAAATTCACATTCTTTATACTCTGGTTTAAAAATTTATACTGGGTGGAGGGGCTTCTATTCCGAAATGAAAATCAATACGTGAAATATTTTGCAGAGTGCAGTGATAAGCAAGAGCAAAAAAATGTCATTATAAAGGGTGCTGGTAAGTAGATGCTAACTCATTAAGAACAGAGCTTTGAGAATAAGTCATTCATTATGCAAACATTTAAATATCAATTAGTATGGAAAATGAAAGAAGTGGAACCAACCCTTCCCTGCCCCACAGCCATGCCTTATTACTCCAGAAATGACTGAGGGGAGAAAGAGCAGAGGAAAAGAATCTCAGCACCTAATAGGAACACCACTCTGGGGTAAGGGAAAGGTTAATTTTAAATATACTTCCCAATTGAAAATTAAATGTACCTGCCTCAAAATTCCTAAGAGCTAAGTGTGCAGACTTAATCCAGAAAGGACTAACTGAAGGCCTGGGCAAATTGCATTCTGGTATTTTTTGGAAAGAGAATGCCTTTCATTACCGCTTAATGTCAAACTTGCTTGGTTCATTGAAATCTCTTAGCCCATTTAAAACCCTGGTTTTTCTGTACCTATGTAAAATGCCAGTCCACATAACACTCAAATTTTAAAAATCCTCCTGGTTGGTTTTCATATTCTTTCAATATCCACTTCCTGGCTGTCCACTCAACCAGTTCACTAAGCTTGTTAGGTGAATTTGGCAGACGGGAAAATTGTCTAAGTCTTTAGCACGTTGCCTGGATTACCTTTTCAGGCAAACCTGGCAGTATATTTTACTATTTAAGGTGCTGGCCCAGGAAGCAGGTGCCTCTTATTAACCGTTGGCTGGTGGACTTGGATCAGATATCTAACTTTTCCAGCCCTGTTTTCCTCCTCAATAACACAAAAAGGTTGGCCTAGATCAGTAGTTCTCGATTTAGGGCACCCCAGAGTCACTTGGGGAGCTTATAAAAGACCCATGGCCAGGGATAACACAGACTTACGGAATTGGCTCCTTCTGGGGGGGAGCAAGCACGTGGATTTGAACAAAATTTCCAGGAAGATTCCAATGTACACCCTTAACTCTGAGTCATGGGACCCTTTCAGCTCTAACACATGAAGATTCTCGGAACAATGTATGTTATTGATCAAATGAAAAGAATTCTGACTTTGATTCCTAATAGTATCATTTAACAGGCATGACTTTCTTTCCCCAGAGTGGAAAAGTTGACCCCGCAATAGAAATAAATACTGGTGGATTGTGGCCTGGGGGCAACAAGGGTCTCAAAAGAGGTCTATCAGATTTCATGAGATACTCCACGTAAAAGCTCGAAGGAAAGAGACTGATGCATAGGGCACACAACGAAAGTCAGCTATTAGTCCTGTGATGACTGTACTACATTGCGGTCACTTAACAATCAGAGTGTTAGGTTGGTTCTCCATCCCTCCCAACAAGAGGAGAGTTAAGAGCCACTTAAATGGATTGGTCTCTAACAAGTACATGGCCATGAGAATAGAAGTGCCTTGGAAGCTTCAGACGCCTTTAACATCCCTCTTTTGACACAGGAACATGCATTTGCCTAATTTCTATTGAATTCAGGCTCAAAATGCCCTGTTTCCACATGCACAAAACGAGTCCTTTCCCTCATAACTGGTTTTTCCTTTGAGTCCATCAACTGTTTCTGTTTCTCAAACTTCACAATTGAGATTGCCTTATTCTGTCTATGTCCACCCTTGACCTTTGACATATGGCCAGAGGAACCTGGTTTGGAGACAAGGTGCCCACCTTAATGGAAGTAATAGCAACTTCAGTCCAGGCACTTATAGACTCTCTGTGCTAAAGGTTCACACGGATAAGAGGCATTTTAATGCCTGCTCTGCCTTTTTCACAGTGTGGTTTGGAGGAGGAATGAAGCAAGATGGAAATCAGCACTCGGAAAACAGAATGTGTGGTATTCATCTTAGATACACTTTTAAAGAGGAAGAAATGTCTCTCAGAAAAAGGACACCTCTTCTGTCTATAATTTGGTTCATATCTTTTGCTCTCCTTGTTTTAACCATATCCCAGGTTATACGACATAATACCCAAGTAAGCCTAGAAGTGGCCTAGAGGATTCTGAAGAAGTTCCTAATGTGTCCACAGTACATTCCCATTTGTTCTGGCTCTAAACTACTGCCTGGAAGAAAGTTGCAAATATCTGAAAGAAACAATCAAGTGTTCAGAGTGATTCTGACTGAAATCACAGCAATCCCTTTGGTAGAAGGGCAGTCAATTTTTGCTCAAGAACCAAACACAGTTAGAAAAGAAACAACTTGTCAAAATCATCCATATCCGTATCGGCTAAAGAATCATTACTAAGTTTTGCTTCGCTTTTTTAATAGCCGGAATCCCATGTGACAAAACAACGCACACTGCTTTTCTGGGGACAGGTTACTCTTGAGAGCAATGATGTCTCAGACTTCCCAGAAGAGCAATTTTGGTGGAAAGGATCCACATCTTGGCTGATAATGACCTAAACAACAGCCTTAAAACCGCACACATATCACACACATCAGAGCATGGTGACGAGCTGTCTGCTCCCCAATAACCATGTGGTTAGCAACGGCATTTCCAGGCCCTTCTCTGAGAAGAAACTACTTTCTCAAGGTGTTGGCTTTAAAACTACAGCCCTTGCATTAACCTGCCAGTGGGTTAAGGGCATCACTTGACAGTCCTGATACCATCACCAGACTCTGTGGGCAGCCCAGTTCAGCAAACTAAAGAGGAGCAGGGCTGTGGTTCATTTACTATCATCACAACGTGATGCTATTTCCCATATTTTCAATATCCTTATAATGGCAAAGTCTCTGCGTATGGATTTGACCTTGGAATTGAAGCTACAGTTCTACCCATTCCCCCAAAGTCCCAGTTGCATTTTAAGGGGAATTTGATGTCTGACAAGACTGTTGGGAGGGACTGGAGAGTTCCATCTCAGTGAGAAGACTGGTCAGCTGGAGTGAGTGAGGTTTGCTCTCACAAGACCCCCTTCTTTCCTTGCATAATGCCCAAACCCTCTCACCAGCCAGCCAGCGGCTAAGCTTGTGCGGCTGGGAACTACATTCCTTTGAAAGATCTTGGCAATTTGTGCCTGGAATTTGATGCATTAGTTCTAAAATTAAATAAAGATCCTGTAGTGTTCTTCAAAGAAATATGGTGTGGCTCTATGACAAAACACATTTTTCAAGCTCTGACCTCTGGGAACTTCAACTAGCTTCATATTTCAGGCTGACATTGCTCACAGGCTACTGTCTAGTTGCCCAGGCGGAGCTGGTTATCCATATATTTTCCAGCTTCCTGATCAGCTTTTAGCAGAGGGAGGTGAGGGGACTGACTAAAAGGAGGAGAGCCACTAATTTAAATGCACTTCCCATCCTGAGTCCCTTGGGGAGAAGCCCTGATAATTAACTCTAATGAGATTAAAGTAACTTGGAACTCTTCATTTTTCCAGCATTGTAAAAGTAAATCGGCGATAACCAGCGTGTGTGCGTTAAATCAAAGTCATTCCCTTTTCTTATAATTTAACGGCCCCCTCACTCCCACCCCCTGCCCAGGGTGGAGGGGGAGGGGAGGGCTGCCGAGCTCTTACCCGCACTTTGCTCCATCACTTCTTTCTGACACATGTCTTGAACGTTCACCGTGCAATTCACGATGAACTCAGGGGAGGAGCAGTCGTTGTTCAGCTGGAATTCTTCACACTGGTAACACTGGATTTGCAGCGCAAAGCCTGCGGGACAGACGCAGTCGGGTTCAGATCCAGCCTCTACAGAGTCCACCCCGGAAACCACGACCCTCCTCTGCCCGCCGCAGATCCAACCTCTGGGCTGCTAGGAATCCGCACTCCTGGGTCTGCAAGTAAGGCAGATGTGGCTGAAGCCTGCAGGGGGCGGCGCGGGAACCCGGGGTCCTGCGGGATAAAGTGGAATTCTGCCCGCGACCCTCGGACCCACGCCCCGGAAACAGAGAGCCCGTTCAACACCACACCTGGCCTTTCCCCATGGAAGTTGAAAGGAGGGGTGTACCACCCCAGAGCGAAGTGGCTCCACAAACATGCGTCGGCTTCAGTCTACGGCAAAAGATTTGCCTAATTGTTAATTGGTTACAAATTACTTAATTACTATTTTGGCACCATTCGCGATTGCATTCGCAGACGCCTTTTTAGTTTTATTTAATTCATTTTTCAAGTCAGCATTCCTGTGCTGTGGCTCCGAGGCTGCCTACGCGACCACCCACGAGGAAGGGCCGGTCGCTAAGCGCGGCTGCGCCCCAAGTCCCGGGCCTGTCTCCGGGACGGTTCTCGCGGCAGCGGGGGTGGCCGCGGCGTGTGGGAAGGGGCGTGTGTGTGTGCACGCGCGCGCGCACCCTGGGCCGCTACTCCTCAGCCCTTTCTTCCCAGCGTTCGGGCTAACCCCTTCGCTAGGGTCCCTGGTCGCGGTGCCAGCTCTGCAGAGCTCCGTCGGGAGCCGGTCCCGTACTGGAAAGAAGAAGCGAGATGTTTTTGCACCTCTCATCGCTCCAGCCTGGCTGCTCTGCTCGGATCTACGAGCTCCTGTCTAGACCTAACTCCCCCGGCTCCCGAGCAGATGAGCCCCGGACTCGGCGCGCTCCCCTGCCAGCCCCACAACCCAGCCCCGGCGCACCGGGGCCATAGGCTGCCCAGCGCGCCGCTCACCTGTCGGCGGCGCCACTCCTACGCATTGCTGGAGACGCCTGACAACTTGGCGGGGTTCGGCGGCTATCGCCCCCTTTCCCTTGCCGAGGCCCCAGCACCGCTAGAACCCTCTCTCCTCCCCAGGCCAGCTTCTTCTCCCGACCGTGCAGCCCGAGCATCTGCAGCTCGAGTCCCGCAAATCCGCCGCTCTCGCCCCTCCTCCTGCAGCGCGCGGCTTGGAGACTTTCCCATCTAGCGCCTCTGGGCACCAGTCGCCGCCGCCGCCAAACTCCCGCCGGGCAACCCCTGCGCAGCATGGGCCCGGACGCAGGCGCCCTGGGGGTGAAGGGGCCGGCGGATAGATGGGGTGTGCGCGACCGACCGGGCCGCTGGCCTCTTCGTCTTTTTACCTGGAAGCAAGAACAATCCGCAAAAAGTTGCTGCGATGCCGAGGACCCACATCCTCCCGGAGCCGCGGGGCCAGGATGGGCAGGCGCATCAGAGGCGGGGACCGCGGCGGAGGCTGTCCGGGCCGCAGCGGCTGTGGCTGCCGAGGCAGCTGGGGCCCGCGCTGCTGCCGCCGAGGTGACCGCCGCCGCCAAGAGGAGCCGCAGGTGCCGCCGCCGGCGCCTGCATCGCCCGCGCCGGGACTCCCGGCTGCGGGTCGCCGCTCCTCTCGCGCGCGCTCCCGGGCAGAGCGCGGCGTCTTCGGAGTTGGCGGCTGAGACTGAACGAACTACCCGCGATCCAGAGCACCCAAAAAGTCTCGCCTCTTCTCCCCACCTCCCACTCCAGGCACCACGTGACGGCTGCCGAGTTGGGGAGGGGGTGACGGGCGGGGAAGGCTGGGACCGTCTTTCCACGTCCCCACCCCCTTCCTATCGCCCTCCTCTGCCGCCTCCGCACGTCCGCGGGACAGGGACGCCAGGGGGAGAAGGAGAGTGCAGTTTTCCGGGGTTGGAAGGCTGGAGATTGAGGAAGTGTGTGCAGGGCGCAGCAGGTGCCGCGGAGACCGGCCGGGCGCTGACTACCGGATCTATAAGGGGGGACGGAGGTCTGCATGCCAGGCTGGCCCTCTGCGCGCAGAGGCGCACATCCCACGTCTTCTGCGCCCCCCGGGGCTGGCCGGTTTCCCCGCGGCAAGGTCCGGTCCACCCAGCTGGGGCTGCGGTGCTGCGACAGGCCGGCGGGAGGGAGGCGCGCTCCCATGTGTCTGGCAAAGTTGCACACCTGCAGTCTCCCTAGGTGTCCCGTGCAGCTGCGCCTTCTCTACCTCCTAGAAGCCCCTCAGTCCTTAGCAGGCTTGGCTTCAGCTGTGGCAGGGTGGGCGGGGTGTGGTGGGGATCCTGCCCTGACTGGCGCGCCCGCCCAGGGAAGCCCTCCCTTCGTCTGCCTGCGCGCACCGCTGGAGGGTGTGGTGACACCGCCCTGGTAGCCTACCCCGGGAGAGTGCCGCCCCGGGGACGACCGTCGCGAGCTCCCACTAGAAAACAAATTGGGGTGAAGAAGGGAGTTGCTCTCCTCTATCCCCTTCCTCCAAAAGGCGGAGCAGCTGCATCCTGCTCTCCTCGAAGCTACCGGTTTTCAGTGCATACTCCCGCATCCTCACCTGTACCGCGGCTTCCCAGCCCTGGACTCGGTCGCCAGCTTCCCGGCCCCCTCCCTCTCCCCTCACCTCATTCCTTCTCTCTCGGTCAGGCGACCCACCTTAAGTAGTCCTGGGGACGCCACGGTGCTTCTTTTGCTATGTCTGCTTCCTCGCTGCCTTGCAGCAGGTGGTACCGGAGCCTGCTTGCCTGCCCAGAGAGCCCTGGTGCTCCTGCCCCCAATTCCTCACATTCCCACCCCTCTCCCCCAAATCCCTAGGGAGCATCCATTTCTGTGGAAATAGCTTCGTAAGCTTTGCCCCTCTTCACCCTCCTCTCCTCAAGCCACCGCTTGGAGGAAGCTCTCTCAGGCCAGGACGCTGATCATTTATTTTCCCATCCTGCTGGCAGAGAAGGTCTGGAAATGAGCTTAAATGACTTTCTTGTAATTCCTCTGCACAGATCGTTCCATGTCTGCCTCCAGCTCCTGCTCTCCCTCTGCCCCCTCTTCCTTTCATTTCTAGTTGGCTTAACCCCTTGGGGAGACTGAAATGCTTTGACCAGTGCTCGCTTGTCTGCAGACCCTGATCTTACAATCGGCTGAATTACTATCTCTGGAGCAAAAAGGCCAGTTTATTTATTCCTTTGGAGAATTTGTCATTGGAGCACGTGTGAGATTCAAATAACTAACTGGGTGGAAGGGTCCTTGAACAAGTTCTCTTACATTTTCAGAGGGTGCAATTGTGATATGACTTTTATTCAGAGATGAAGCAAAAGAATTTTTAAAAGTCTGAAGGACAATGACACTTTACATAATTTTCATTTAAGATAACAAAATTCAAATATAACAAATTGCACAAATTAACCAAATAACACTGATCATACAATACTCTTTAAAGAAACAAGTATGTACTAAAGTAACCATATAGATCCTAAAAAAAATTCTATTATGCCTAGTTTACAAGCTCCTGTACAAAAGCAATTATAAATAGTTCACGTCTAGTAAAAATACACATAACCTTTAAAATAGAATTTATCCTTACATATAAACAGACTTTGTAGGAAAAAAAAAGGATATTACAAAGTAAGAATTTTCCATAGCACCAACCATTTTGTTTTTTAAAAAGTGAACATTGCAAATAGGAATTTGCTTTCATTTCTAAATTACCCAGATTTTAATAAAAAGAGCAGGAAGATAAAAATCAACAAATAATGTTGAGGATCATAGAGAAGCACTAAGTAGAAGAGGATGTAAGGAAATGTTCAGAGAGAAAACCTATTGAAAATAGAATTAAGTCACTTTTGAGACACATCCCTTCCGATCAGTGTCACTGGTCAGTACTCTACATTTTTCAGTAGAAGCAGAATTACACGTATTGCTAGAACACGAATCTCTCTGGCAACAATTTTGAAATTGCACTGGAATTACAGTTTATATCAAATTGAGATTGCGAGATGGAGATTACAATGAGCCTTCTGGTTTTTGGCAGGCCCTGTTTTAGCTTTACAGAGTATACCCACAAATAATGTGAGGACTAGGACAATGAGCTGAACAAAAACTGTAGTTGGAATTTTTAAAAAATATATTATCATCAACTTCTAAGACTTAGTACATCATTTCAAGAGCATGGCACTGATTCAATTTATTGCTGTCTTTTTTTTTTGCTACAAATATAATTTCTTTTTTAAAAAGTTTACAACTTCTGTACAAGTATTCAAAAAAAAGTGCAAAATTAAGACTTCTGTATCATGGGTGTGTTTCTCATCCTCATGAAACACAACAAATGGAGTCTATCATTGCCTTGTCAGAGAAGTAAGCTCCAGTGGGTGGCTTGCTGTGAATCTGACAATGTAGGCTCTGGTGTTGCAATAGTTTATTGTTGTCATCTCCGCCTGCCCCCTCCCCACCCTTGTTTCCTAAGTGCTCCATTTCCAACGCACTAAGGGAAAACAAGTCCTTTATACATCATTTGAACCCTGACTTGCACAAGAAGAGAAGCTATCGTATAAAGAATCACTCAAAGATTCCAAATTGTCTACCCCAGGCCTGTCTGAGCTACTCAAAGACGCCTCTTCATTTTTTTCTTTTTCTTCCTTTTGTCCTTCAATTTTGTCCAGAGAGTTCTTCTCTTTTTCTAATAAAATCACAGTATTGCTGTCATATTTATTGAATGACTCCAGGGAAATTTTAGATAATCTATTCTCAGGATCTTCTTTTGTTTCTTCAACTCGTTTCAATTTCTGCAATAAAATGAGGAAAATATTAGAAACATATTTCTTCGGAAAATCAAGTTATTCTGTCTAATATTCAATTATTGTCTGTATAAAGTACAGTTTAAAGGCGTGGAGAGAACCTACAAGTCTTTAACAATCTTCTAGTATAATTAAATGTAATAATAAAGACAATTTTAGGGATAAATCAAGACTTTAATCATTTTACTGAGATAAGTAGGTCCCAATTTGCAAACCAGTTAAGTGCCACTTAATTTCATTTTGAATGGATCCATTTGAAATTTGTTCAGGTAAAGTACCTTATTTTTCTTAATCAAAGTTTCCAACTCCTCTCTTTTCTTACTAAGTAATATTAGTTGTCCTGTTTCTAAATATGGATAGGGATTGAATTTCACCCAGAAGCTATGGTTATATGTAAAAAAAGAAAAAGGGGCGTACAATCCCTTAAATTGCCATAAAATTTAAGTATATGGTACACCGGTGAGAAACATTGTCATGTTTGTATTTTGTCCCTTTACAAGTTTTAAGATATTTGAAAGAGATCTCCAGGTCTGTGGGTATAGATTCTAGAAGGCCAAAGGCTTAAGAATCATAGTAACAAGTCTGAACCTTAGTAACTTCTCCCCTCCAGGAGGTTGTAGTATACCAGTTTAAACAGGGATATTTTTAGGATGCTACTGGTAGGTTCTAGGACTTTATAAAACACAGCAGTCATGTTCAATAATTACTGCAGGTAAACCCTATAAACATGGATATATTCAGTTGCTCAAGAGCCTCCTAAGGTCTGAGGTGAGAGAAAAGAGGGAGGCACAGACCCAAAAAGCAACAAGTGTGGAGGTGTTAAAGCCACTAACACATCTTCATCTTCTTTTCCTCTTTCAGGCAAAACTTCCATCCAAACACAAGAAAGAAGGTGGGACAGGGGCTTAGAGCTGATAATAGCTACCGTTTATTAAGCATCCACCATGTAAAAGACAGTGTATTTTATCTACAAGTCTTTTCACAAAGGCTTAAATACGTTCAGTGTCTTACATGGCCCCATTTTAAAGAGGAGGAAAACAAAGCTCAGAGTGACAGGGTTATTTGTTCAAGGTTGCTCAGCAAGTGACAGAGAACAGGATTTGAGTTCCTGTCTGGCTGCCTTCCATGCTCTTGTTTCTACTAAACCATGCTCTTATGTAATAAAGGACAAGATGCTCGGTATTTTTTTTTCATTTTGTCACCCAAATATTCCATTTAACTTGCCAAACCACCTCTATTGCTACTTCCAAGGCTCTAACATACGCAGTTCCGTTCCCCAATCCACCCTCACACGTTACAAGGGATGTACAAAGGTGCAATGAGGAAATTGTGTTTTGATCCGGGGAAAAACAGACATAGACAAAGCCTAAAGATTCTCACGTGCTAAATATTTAATAGAATGAGAAAAGAAAAAGATACGGAAGTGGATGGCTTCGGGCTTCGTGTCCTAAGAGCAGGCTCAGAGTTTTCTCTCTGCTATGGGAAATGGCATAATTCTACGGGAATAGTTGACAAGCATACTTGAACTGGTGCTTATTTCATTATACTATTAACGTGCAGGAGCATTACTCGTGAAGCTAATTTTCAATCTCAAATGGCTACCTTGAAACCAGAGGCAGGCTGAGGAATAGACTCCCAGCTGATGACAGAAGAGTGGCTCCATAGTTAGGAATAACTCCATGCAAGAGCCCCTTTTAGTGCCATGTCCATTTTTAGACTTTTTTTAGAAAGAATTATATAGTACGATACTAAAAATACATGGAGAGAGTGGAAAATGCTTTGCGGTACCAAATGTAGGTAAATAAAGGCCATTCAGTGCAATTTTCTCCTCATCTGAATATCTTCTCCCTTTTCCTTCATTCAAGAACCACAAGCATTTTCCTCGCCTATTTCTGGTCAATGTGGATCACATTCATTCAATAAATACTCATTAGAGAAGCTACCATGATGCAGGTAGAAGGTTTTGGTGCTGAGGATACACAGCTGAATAAAATCGTGTCCTGTAGGGGGGAAGTCGAGGCCCTGGAGGAGACAGAGCTGAGCTCGAATCACAGCTTTGCTCTTGCCCTGGCTGTGTGAGTCCTGTGAGCATCCTTCCTCAGATGTAAAATGGTGATAAGACACACCTTTATTTCAGAATTGATGTAAGTATTAGAAATAAAACACCTTAAGAATCTGTCACATAGAAGTAGGTGCTCAATAAATAAATAATAGTAAGACAAGATTCTTAGGCTAGAACAGTGGTTCTCAAACTGTTCTCCAGACCAACAGCATCAGCATCACCTGGGAGCTTGTTAGAAATGCAAATTTTGAGCCCCATCCAGACGTACTACATTAGAAACAGTGAGGCCCAGCAAATGTTTTTAACAAGCTCACCAGGTGATTCTGATACACACTAAAATTTGAGAACCACTAGTCTAGAAGAACTTGTAGTCTTGGCGGGAAGACAAACAGGTGACAAGTTTAAGTCAGTGTATTAAGGTAGAGATGAGGAAAGAGTGATTTACCATTAAAACACCTG
This sequence comes from Ceratotherium simum simum, assembly GCF_057802395.1. Classification (NCBI taxonomy): domain Eukaryota; kingdom Metazoa; phylum Chordata; class Mammalia; order Perissodactyla; family Rhinocerotidae; genus Ceratotherium; species Ceratotherium simum. The sequence continues at coordinate 16,648,348 of NC_141908.1, forward strand.
CTGTCTATGGGACAAAAGTAGTGCATCCCGTTTTCTAAATGTTTCATGCTTGTAGGTTTGTTTCTTCAATTAATTATAAGAAAGGCCTACACTGGCCAGAGAGGTGATGGAAATGAAGGAATGGCCCATTTTAAGAAAATCACATGGCCTCCTCAGTCTTCCTTTTAAAGTTTTGAGAGATGGGTACAGAAATAGTTCTTGACTATAAGAACAACATCAGGACAAGAGTGATGATGAGGGCAAATTGGCATTCAGCCTCAGTGTTGGGGAGCAATAGGGAGTGAGGAGGACTGTGGTCAGCTCAAGACCATGTGCCTAGTCTAAAGCCAGGAGCGGCTACCTAGATCTAGCTTATTGCTGCTGTGCAGAAATGTGGGTCCAGATCTTTCCATTTTAAAGGTGAGGCCAAAAACCTAGAACAATATTTGCTTATATTTAAAATCCTCTGATTTTTAATTCTTTGCTTATATTAAGAGAAAACAAGACAATAATAACAAAAGCCCCCACTACATATGTCAAATCACAATCTTTGCATTGTTTGAACTTCTGAGCTAGAGACCATGTTTTCGTCGTCTTTTCTGTATACTACCTGACTTCCGTATGCCCCTCCCCCCTCCAGCTTCCTCACTAAAGGCCTAGCCCAATGCTAAATCGTCAGTAGATTCTCAGTGGAGACTTGATGATGGATTCAACTTTCTCTAGCATCAGCAAATTCTCAACTGTTGGCTTGGGTTTCTCCACGGTTCCTGCCAGCTAAGAATAAAGGCACCAGAGTAGCTTACCTCTCTGCCTCCAATTAGAAGCATTCTGAACCAGCCTCAACAATGTCTTGTCAGATCTCAGGTATTTTTAAAATTTTGAAGCTACGTAACATTTAAATTTAAAATACTAGAGTGATTGAGGCCAAACAGTAATGTGCTAATGATGTGTCTGTCGAATGGTAACAAGATAGCACACACGAGTTTGCAGCCACTCTATGTGAAGGTGCTTTGCAAACTAATCATGGTAATAACAGTTAGCATTTAATTGAGCGCCTGTTCTGTGCAGATGCCCTGCTAAGCATATTGCATGGATTATCTGTTTTCATGCTCACATCAATTCTATGGGGTAGGTGTTGTTAGCAGCTCCATTTACAGGCAATTGAGGCTTGAGGAAGTTAAGCATCTTGTTTAAGGTCAGGTAGCAGCGCATGGTGAAGTCTAGATTTGGACCCAGGCAGTCGGCCTGCAGAGCCCAAACTCTTAACCTCTATCCTGAAAAAGAACTTTACAACTATCAGCCAATATTGTCTTTATGGGGAGCATCTGAAATAAAATTACAGAACAACAACAATAATATTAATGATAACAAACCCAGTAAAGATTAGTGTTTGACAAGTATTGTGTGGGCTCCATAAAACATCTTCATTTCCTTTATATATTGTGCTTCATCAGAATTATGATAAAATTAATATACTATATTTGTCACCTATAGGTGGCAACAGTTGTACAGTTCACTTTTTGGTAGGGCTTTTTATTGCATTTGGGAACAAAAGTAGGACTAAACAGGGTAGGCGAGAATATATTTTCAAGTTTAAAATAAACAGCTTTGCATATCCTTAAAATAGTTTCCTGTCTTTAGTGTAATCATGGCATTATTAGTGATAATTCAAGCAAGAAGTAGATAGTGACATATTCTCCATAAATCCCTTGAGAATTTTACCCTAACTAATTTAATTCCTTGTAGTCCAACAGTTAATCAATCAATCAAACCCATCTACTGTGTGACTGGCTTTGAGTGAATAATCGTGTGGTCTTGATTCTCAGAGTAAGTTTCATAGAAGAGGGGGATCTTGGAATGAGTTTGAAGGGTGAATAGGATTAAGATATACAGTAAGAAAGAGGAGGGCATTCCAAGAAATTTCCATTTAATATGCCCCTATTGCATCTGTAGACCATTCTGTAGACAACTTCAGGTCCAGTAGTCGCCCATTTAGTCCACGCCCAGTAGTAGTCCATTCGAGTCCATTTCTTGCCCTTTTAGATTCTGTAAGGGACAGAATCACCGTAAAGACAGAAACACAGATAGTCATGTGCCTATTCCAAGGGATTCTAGAACCCCAAGCAGACTCAGGAAAGTATCAGGCCAGTACCTGGGTTATAAATAATAAATAGCTTTTATTTCCGAAGAGCTTTCCAATCTATGATCTCACTTTGCTCTTACATCAGTCTGGAAGGTGAGGGAGGCTGGTGTCAGCTGTACTTTACATGGGGTATTTATGGAATTTGTGGTTCACATAAATTTAAATCCAGGGGAAATTAGACCTAGAAACTTGGTTTCCTGGGTTTCAGTACAGAAACGCATACTATTTTTTCCCACAGTCAACAATAATCATGGAGTAGAGATTCTGCTTAGGCCAATGTGTATCCTGAACACTAGGGAGGATAAAATAGAAGGCAATATGGGCCCTTGCCATAAGGAAAAGAGGGGGAGAATACATAAGGTGATACAGAAAAACTCAAATGATAAACCAGAAAAATATATATGCCTGGTGATGTCAGCTTCAAACAGATACTTGTTAAACACATACAGCCAGAAACTCTCGCCCATAGTTGGGGAGAAACAAGTAGCAAATTCATGAAATAGCATAATGGATTAGTGTTCTATGATGAAGGCTACTCTTTCACTGTTTCAAAGAAGTTTCCATCCTTTGATTATATCTTGAAAATATTGGTTAGTATGTCTACTATAAAATGTCAGAAAGAGATTCAAATCTATTCGTGAAATTCAAATGCTGTATCATTCCTCAGCTGGGCCCTAAAAAGAGGACTGAAGATCTTAACACAAATGAATGTAAATAGTATCTTCATTGACATAATTTCTTATTTCTCTATTGCTATAGAGATTTACTGCCAATCAGTTCAAGAAGACATGTGGTAGGAAAATAATAGCTACATTTATAAAGTGTTTTTACTATGCGTCAGGTCCTGGGTTGAATGCATTGCATGAATTATCTCATTTAATCCCTAAAGCCACCCTATGAGACCACACTATTTTCATCCCCATTATACAAATGGGAAAATCCAGAGTAGAGAAGTTTAAATATTAGGCACATACACATCGGCTACTAAGTTAGGGAATCAGGATTTAAGCAGAAGTAGCCTGACTACAGAACTGGGGGTCCTAATCACTGTGCACTAGCCCAGGTATTTGGAAACCAGTGTTAAGTTCCTGGTAATGTGCTAATTAGCTGTGTAACCCCTCTGAACCTTAATTTCTTTACATTAAAGTTTTTTAGCATCTTTTGCTCTATAAAGCTCTATGACTCTAAAATATTCTTAATTGGGCATCTTCTGGCATCTATTATTGGAATTTGAGGTGGCAAAATAAATAACTCTCTTCCCCACCTTAGTTCTGAATGAATTGACGAATAAGATAAAAGAAGAAGGCTGGTGGGAGGCTAAAATATCAGCTTTATTATTGAGAAAGCTTATATTGGAGAATGAGGCTTCTATCTACAAAGAAGTGGGTTTCCTAATGCTGGTCATAGAAATAGACAGGCTTAGTAACTGGCAGCCCTGGGCTGGGGGGCAAGTGTCTTCCCATAAAACCTCTGGTATGAAGGGACAGAACAGAATGTGTGCTTCTCACAGCCAGCCTGACTCCACAGAAAGGGTGAGAAGAGCAGGAGATGGGCCTAAACACTCCCTGCTCCCCTCCTAACTTTCTAATTAAACAAGCCACCTCTCCTTCTCTTGAGGAGAAGTGAATGAGGGGTGTCCAGAGATGCCAGGAGTGGTCCCTCCACATGGAAAGAAACACTGAAAACTAGGAAGAAGTGTTACCACCACACCCCCTACCACCACCCAACATTTCCCATTACGTACGATGATGCAGATTTTAACTAAACAGTCATATGTGCATTAGGGGCAAGAAGACACAGGAAGCAAAAATTGAAAAAAAATTCAACTTCATGAATGCTTTGCCACTTAGTTGTAATTAAGAAAGAAAAAAAAAGAAGAAGATGCAGAAAATTCACAGACTGCAGTGATTTAGGTTGGGCAGAAAAACCTCTCCATGGGTGAAGAAACAGGAGTGTGGTGATTTAGCAGATGTGAAAGACAGGAGAGCTTCCTTTCCGAAGCAGATAATCCAATAGAGGAGACAGTCTGGCTAATCCGGGGCTTTGGGTTAAAGTTGAAGTTGTGATTTCCCCCATCCTTTCTCTGATGAGAAAATACGGGGCACTGGAAAGATGGATTCAGGGCAGACTTAAGTGTTATGCTCTTGTTGTGGGGATGGGGAGGAGGTATTTTAATCCAGGGTCTCTTAGTCAAAGATTTGTGCATATTGCAAAGTCTACGTTAAGTGATATTTGCTGGGGGCAGGCCAACCACAAGGGAAAAGACACAGCTGATGTCATTTCTCTTTTCTCAGAGGCACTAGTTAGTCTCTTCTTTAATGCCACCTTTTCCTGTATTCCTAGCAGAGCTCCTTTCTGAATGAGACATAGAAAATAGATAGATTGGCCTTTGGGGAACACGAGAGACCCTCCAGACTTTTCTCTATAGTTGTGGTGTTAACCCTGCTAACCCGGTCAAATTCTAACTTGGATAATGACTTCCTCCTGGTGCTCAATTCCCTCTATCACCTCAACTGGACACATTACTCTTCACTTGCCCTTCTGAAGAATTAATGCGATGTATTGGTAACAGAGAACCACTTTCTCCATCCAACCACACACTGGGAGGTGTGATTCGGCACTTGGGGGCACTCTCTGTTTCCTTACTGTGGTCCTGAAGATTCTTCAGTATCTCCAGGGCAAACTGGTTTTATTAGGAGAAAGAGTAATTTTCAGCTGAGATGTGCTCTTATGACTATATTATCAACTATATTGCTGTCCTTTACCATGATCATTGACTTTCAATGACCTTTGCTGGAACTCCTGAACCCACAGGGGGTAAAAAATGAGCTTACTTTTTGAAGAAAAAAAAAAAAACAAAGCAAGCAGAGAGAAGGTCAGTAGGAAGCTTAGGGTTGCTAGAAAATAATGCACCTTGTGGAAAGAAAGGAATTCCGCTTGGAGATAACCAATGGCCACAAAGCATATTTAAGACTAGATCAAAAAGATAGAAGGAAAGAGAAGTCATTTTATCAAAGAGATGGGAAATGTTCCCATATATGGAAAATGGGGGAAGATGTGGGGTCAAGTCCCTCTGTGGGAAGAGAAAAAAGAAACACAAAGAAAATCACAAACTTTGTGTACGGGAGAAAAAAGCATTTGGGAAGCGGAAAGGCATGTAATTATAAGTTTGGGTAAAATTGTTGTATGACCACGCAAAGGACATGTTTGGAATTTCTGCAAACTCTAATGTTAGTGCCATAACTTGAAATGCCCATTTGAAAACTTGTTTTTTGATTTTTGTTTTTCAGATGGAGGGTGGATCCACGAATCTAATTTAAAATGCAGGTTGATCACATTAAATAATGCATCACATGTGATCAATATTGGTCAGTTTCTCCAAAAGTAAAATCTGCACTGTTTTATACTGACTTAGAATTGGGAAAACAAGCCAGCTCATTGATACTAACCTGTATAATTAGCTTAACTAAATGGAACGTGCTTATCTGTGTTGCTGGATGCCTTTCTCTTTTTCTAGCACAATAATACTAACGAAAATTTTATTCAGGAATGAGAATTGAGTAGGTTCTGGGCTGGGAGCTTCTCAATCTGTTCATTCGAGTGTCAGGTTAATGATTCCAGCTGATGAGAGTGAGGGCATCAAGCTTTTCTGTCTTTAATTTATAGGTGCCATTATGAATAAAAATGGATACATATATATGCTACTTGCTTGACTTAAAAGATTGATTAGACTTTTCTCTTTGACTAACCTTTCCATCATTCCTGTCTTAAACATGATATCTATCTGTCCAGCAAGTTTGGGCCATGTCTGGCTTAGATGTCAGTGTGTCTGCAGCATCAAGAGCCCACGAAGCTTGTCAGAGGAAAATACAGCATGGAGGAACCATCTGTATATTCCAGCACCATATAGCTAGGTTTTCACTTTGGAGTGATAGATTTTTGACAGCTCTTACAAGAAAAAAAAATGCACTTTTTGGGGGGATAAGATAAGTGTAAAAAAGATTACACTATTTTTTTTCATGGAGGTTCTCCTTCCAAAGGAACATCTCCAATATCATCATAATGGTGGACATCATAAAAATGTACCTGAAAGTGCTCAGTTTTATTGTGAAGTATGCTGTGAGTGGCAAAGCCAGGGAGAAACATTCTATGTTACTCATTACTATAAATAATTAGGCAGTACCTGCAATTACTTCTAACAGGGTTTAGTAGACCATTTAGGAGCCACAGTGCACTATGGCATTCAACCTATTAGGCACTTGAGGCCATGGAATCAAATGGGACTCTAAGCTAAGGTTCATCCAGGAACACACTGATACTTGTGGATGTGAAGAATGTTCACTCTACTCATCTTTAAGCTCTTCATCTCCTAATGCAATTCATGTTTCCGTTATAGGGCTGGTCAGTCTTTGCTTTGGATAAAGTTATTTTCCAAGGACATATTGAATCCTGAGAGCAAGGACAACTCAGAATTGGTGCCAATTTATTAATCCTTGTTCTAAAGAGAAGATTCTTTGGTGGGAATTGTTCTAAAGATTAAGACATTAAGCTTTACATTCTGTGTTGCATTCCAGTTTATAGTGGCAATGGTAAGACGCTCTTAGTCCACATTACCCAGTAAGCACTGGGGGTCCTAGAATGGAAGGATGGGCTAGTTGGGAGAACGTCAATGGGAATCACTTTCATTCTGGATTCCATCCCTTGCTCTGCCACAATATGACAGCAACAATCATTACTTCAACTCTTTACCCAGATTTCAATAAACATTTAAATAGAGATTATTCTGCCTCTATCACATCATTTATTTATTCAACTGATAATTATTGAGCACCTACTATGTAGTAGACAGTATTCTAGACACTGGAGATAACGGTGGTATATGAGACAAAGCTACTCCTCACATGGAATGTACATGTTAAGGATTCTTTAATATGATGTCAATATAGATCAAAGCTTCAGATATATTGGGAGATGAATCTCTGAGAACCAAATTAGAAGACTCTATCCAGCCTGCTATTTGGCCTGATAGCAGCATCTAGAACACAAATATCCCGTCAAACTCAAAGTTGTGGATGTGCCGCTTTACCCCAATCCTATTTTCAAAATAACTCCCTAAACTTGCTTAGCTTCTTTTGATCTTCTTCCATTTTTAGTTAGAAACATCATTAGGGCAAATATTTTTCATAGGTTAACCAACTACTGTTTACATTCACCTTTCGTAACCATTCTGGGCTTTATCTCTTAAATTCAACATGTTTAAATTGGAATTTCTTCTCTTTTCTCTAATTCTATGTTGTTGTCAATAGTAATCAAGTTTTATAACTTGATCCTTTTTTTAGTTATTAAGAGCTGCTTGTTCTGTTTCTACAATAGCTCATCCACAGGGATCTCTCTCTCGACGAATTCCTGGCCTAAATGGCCAAATTATCCATTTGACCTTGAACTTTTATCCATTCTATTTTATAGGTTCTTTCTTATCAATGTCTCACTTTTCAATTAGATTACACACTTCTTGAGGCCATGGACTAGATTTTTTTCTGCTTTCCTTCTCAGTTCTGACACTGTGTCTTGTATCTCCTGGAGTTGATATTCATTGCATGTCAATAAATATAGTCACTATAATAGATCTATCTTCACTATATCACTTCCTCTGGAACTCATAGACTTGACCGAGTTTTTTTATAATGTCTGCTTTTCCATGATGAAGAGACATAAAATAAGATTATTTCAGCCTTTCACCTAACTCGTGATAGCATAGCTGCTTTCCAGCCCCTAGATGTACCAGCAGTGGCGTGGTCTCCTGGGTTCCAGGTCAGCATCAACAACCAGGGCAACCCTCGGATTAATGGATGTCTGTTGTTTACTTCAGCAAAAGCCATTTCCTTTCTCTGTCAAGAGCAGAGATGTGTGCACTCACATCCCATGGCCATCCTGGTCAGGCAGCTCTGCTCTAAGTCATCTGGGGCTTTCTTCTGCACCTCCACTTAGGCTTGGCCCGTGGCTGAGTGAGGTAACAGCTGCCATTGCTTCCTGGAAATCCAGGAGCAATAGCCAAGACAAGAAGTTTCTCAGGGAGTGAAATATTGAAAAGAGTAGGCCCTTGATAGATGGTATAGATATTGGCTCTACCTTTTTCTTAAATGCTTCCTTCAGCCAGCAAGTGCCTTGCCTGGTCTGAGCCAGTCCCAGGCAATTTGCTCAAATTCAGATTCTTATCTTCTTAAGACAGAGGGAAACTTGGTGATGTGAGCGAGAGTGTAAACATCACAATGATGACGTTCTTAGGGGCAGCAACCAGATGCACTATTCAGGCGATAAACCCACAAATATTACCAAGTGTATCAAATCAAGAAATTAAACTGCACGGAGATTAAATTATAGCTGCCTTAGTACAAAATTCTAGTACCAAGCAGCATGCAGATGCTTTTTATTCTCTCTGCCCCACCTGCAATATATTCAGTTGGCAAACTGACTCTTGCATTATAAAAGCTATTCTCTTCATGAACCACCAAGGCTGGCTTAATGCCATTTATGAGGTTTAAGTCAGCCATCCGCTACAATAAAAATAAACTTTAATTTGTCTCACACGCACAGAACAATTTAATTTTTAAATTAATGTAAAAGTGAAAGGTGCCTTGCTCCATGTGAAGTATGTCTGCCCCACACGACTGTGTAAACACAACACGATTGCTATGAGAATTAAATGTGGATCAACAAAATCAATAGTTAATTGTGTAACTCAGGGTCTTTCATTTCAGATCTAATCTGTACAGCAGGTCCAGGCGATGTCTGCTTTTGATTTTCTTAAAATATTATTTAAAACCTTTCTGTCAGGCAAAAGAGTTCACAGGGTCTTTACGTTATTTCCATAAGTTATCTGACTTGTGAGTAGACAAGGTCATATTGATCACTCAGCCTCTCTGGTTTTCATTTTAAAATTCAGTATCTTTATCAGTCAAGCTGCCTCATGCTGGGTATCTGGTTTGCACTAATGCCAAACAAACTTTATTGCAAAAATTACCCAACTTAATGGGTGTCTTGGTACCAGGCATGGATGCACTGGTTGTATTAGAAACTACCTTTTGGTCTGTTTCATGATACTGTTCATAGCAGTCAAGCAGCCCCACCACCACTCCCCCATCAGTAAAATATATTGTGCTATGAAGAGGCATGTTTTTGTGTGACATGGCAAGAACATGGGGTCAGGTTGAGCCTGCATGAACGAATATGCTATATGTTCCAGCATTCCAAAAGGGACCGGGGCGGGGGAGGGGGGGGCGCTCCTTGAATAGAACCTAAAAAAATTCTTCCAATCTCATTAGTCCAAATGGATGAGAAGGGAAGGAGGGCAGGCAGGCCTCCCTTGCAAAAGCAGTAGTACAATAACATGCGGAAGACCATGGGGTAACAGATGGACTGCCTTGACCCTAGTTATCTCACAGCGGAGCTACAAATGTAACGTTTGAACTTCTTTTCCCTTTAAAGTGTAACCTTTCATATAATAAGTTAAGCCTTGCTCTCTCTTACATATTGTTAGAAGCCTTCATCCATTTTGGGGACTAAAGGCAAAATAATTCTTGAAATAATGAATCATTTTTCTTTCACCAGCTTCTCCAGAAATCCCATGATTATTTTGCTGTTGCAGACAATGACCTTCTCAAAGGAGGCCTCTCAAACACTCAAGATAAATAATGAGACGGTCTCTTTCTCCAGCCTCAAGATAAAAATTGCACAGAGGGAAAATGTTTGTGAAAGCATCAATATGATCATTCCAGGATGGGCAGCAGCACGCTCCAAGTGAAACGGGGCAGTGCGTGTGTTCATGTGTGAAATACCCATTCAACAGGGTTCCCGGGGCAGTGTCCTTGGAGGCACCTTGGGGGAATCACCTAAGCCCTTCACCCAGTAACGTTGGAGACAGATGTTTTGCTAATGACAAGCAGAGCAAGTTTTAACCTCTTGACTTGTGAGCAAGTTAAGTAAAGGAAAGGAACTCTGATTAATGCTGTCTTCCAACAATCTAGAAAACATGTTTTTGTTTAATAGGTCCAGGAGCTAAGATTAATCATCATGAATTCCTCCTCCTCCCACATCTCCACCTTCCCACCAGGCAGCAGATACTCACGGGGTGAAAGGAGCCATTCTCTTGTGATTCTCCCCATGAAAGCAAGGTCTTAGAAACTAGGTAGAGAGCAGCAGTTGAAACAGCAACTTTCCCGTGATTCAAGTCCTCTGGGGATTCACAGGGGCCACCTTCTTAGGGCAAGAGTCCACTGTCCATCCTTTTTTTGTGTGTGTGTGAGGAAGATCAGCCCTGAGCTAACATCTGCCAATCCTCCTCTTTTTTCGCTGAGGAAGACTGGCCCTCGGCTAACATCCATGCCCATATTCCTCTACTTTATATGGGACGCCACCACAGCATGGCTTGACAGGCAGTGCGTCGGTGCGCGCCTGGGATCCAAACCGGCAAACCCCGGGCCTCAACAGTGGAGCACGCACTCAACCGCTTGTGCCACCGGATCGGCCCTGTCTCTCCTTTTATGGTTCTTATACTTAAGTCTCTGTGGACAACTGAAGACATAGACCTTAGTTTCCGGAGTAGGTACAAGATCCTTCCCACATACACTCCTTCAGTCTCCTTCTTATCTTTGTTGAAACTCCTCCCTTTCTCCATAGACGGCTGATGGACGGCCTGGTTCTAGACTAGGGGAAGAAAATTTGTTGCCAGTGGAGCTCACAGTCAGGCACCAGGGAGGTCCGACATAAGGACAAATGTGTGGATGGTGTGAGCGGGTAGTGGAGGCTATAGTGAACTGGGGTGCACCCACCCAGTAGGGGCAGCTACTGCTTATTACCTAACATCTATGTAGCACTTGCTATTGCCCCAAAGACTGGACAGAAGAACTCTATCAGGCAGGTACCATTAGTTATGCCACTTAACACGTAATAAAAGGAGGCACAAGGAGCTAAGTTTCTTGCCCAAGGCCCCACAGCTGTGAGGAGCCAGGATTCAGAGCCAGGATTCATATCCAGGAGTCTAGCTGTGGAGTTCCCACTCTCCATCACTACTCCCCCTGCCTGTGTGCTAGCTGAGTCTTCTCCAGTGAAAATGTGGGCTCAGTGCTGCCAGACTTCTGATTTTTCAAGAGCAATGGAAATCTGGAATTCATATATGAAATCTCCCAATCTTTATCTAAAACAAATGTGTGGGTCAAAAAAACCTGTTTGTAATTAATTTGTGACTCTTCCGTATTACAGCCTATCAAAATCTGGTGATATTCAAGCATTCTGCTTGAAGCTACTGGCAGAATGAAAATGAATAGACATGCTGTCCACCCTGGGGCCAGTGCATTTTCAACCCACGTTAAATACCCTCAGAATAATACTTTCAAATTCCTTGCTTCTCCCCTTCCAAAAAAAAAAAAAAAAACCCAACAAAACAAAACAAACATAAACAAAAACTTCAAAAGCCACTCTTTTAGGACTAGGAATAGCAATGACAATTCTTTTTTTTTTTTTTTTTTGGTGAGGAACACTGTCCCTGAGCTAACATCCGTGCTCATCTTCTTCTACTTTATATGTGAGATGCCTGCCACAGCATGGCTTGACGAGCGGTGCATAGGTCCGTGCCTGGGATCCGAACCTGCAAACCCTAGGTTACCGAAGTGGAGCGCACGAACTTAACCACTACACCACCAGGCTGGCCTCAAAACTTTCTAATGTCTGTAAACTCACACCCGACACACAGGCCACTGCTTGGTCTGTCACCACATAAACAAAGTAAGTAAATGGAAGATGCTTTTATTCCTAACCTTACGTGGATGTTTTACTCTTTGCTTGGCTGGAATGGGTGGGGAAGGCCATGTCTATTGCCACTTAAACTATCATCAGCAAACCATATACTTTAGGATATTTTTCCGGAAGGGGGGTACAAGTTACCAAAGTTGGTTTTAAATGGGGCCTTTCTTCAATAAGAGTTTCTGAACTTAGTCACATATAAGATAAGGAATAATCAAAACACAGTTTCACAATAAAGACACTGTGAGTTTCCACAGGCTTCTCTTGCACCTGTCACTGCTGGGCATACCACTTCCTTCTAGAGTTTTTAAGGCATTGGATTTAGGTCGATACCTAGGAATATGGCAGGTTCAGTTTAGCATTTTTTTCTGTGTCAAAATGAAAAGCCAGTGATGAAATGGAAACACATTTCAAAGATACAGAGTCCTCTATGGAAAGGGAAGGAGAATGGGGAGGAGAGAAAGAAAGTTCTCCATTCCCAGGCAAGCTCATGAATCAGGGGCTCACTAGGCAGTATGCAGTGGCAATGTGGGGGTGAAGGGGAGAAAGCAATCTCAGAAGTCATCAGGATACAAATGATCCGGGGCTTTACAGATAAAATTGAAACCACTCAGCAGCACCTTGAAAACAAGTCAGTGAGCATGCAGATAGGTATCAAGCACATTATTTAGCCGGCCAGCTGAGGATGGCAACAGGCTGAATTGTGAGCCCAGAAAGGCAGTTAGTGTCTCCGTGTTCCGGCTCATGTATCTTCCTCTCTCTAGGATGTCCTTCTCACTTTTCAGGCTGGCCAATACCCACTCTAGAGACTTGAGTGGAGGAAAATCTCCTATGAATCCTTTTCTGACCAGGAGCCTTGACCACTGCCCCTCTTATTTTCCCTTCCCTGTGCAGACTGTTACGGCATCCATGAGCCTTTGTTATGTATACTGTTGTGATGGCTCAGTCTACCACGTGGGTACCATGACCTGATCTATCTTTGCATCCTTTGTGCCCAGAACACACCTGACATATAGGAGAGCCATAAATGTTAGTGGAATAAAGGGAGGATGATAATTATATTTCTTATTTACTGGCCACATTTTTTTTGTGATAATTTTTCCTTATGTTGCTCCTCTCCTAACACCCTTGATCGTCTTTGAAAGTGACTGAGTTCCAAGGACAAGATGCTGTACGGCCTGGTGGGGAACATGCATTTATTTCCTGAAGGGTAGTTAAGGGTCTCATCACACAGAAGACATTTAAGTTTCCTTCACTCAAAAAGTAGAGATAATAACTTCCCCAGTAACTAAACAGGAAAATAGATTTTGATTTTCAAAAAATTTGATAAACATATGACTTTCAAGGAGCATTTCTATTGCCATAAGCCAAGCTCCTTGAAATAATCAGCAGCCCTAAGACTGCAAGATTAGAGACTAAAACACATGAAATAAACGGGGATCATATTGTGTATTACAAATGGGGAAGGCTGAATACATCCGTGAGGCTTTTTAAACATCCAAGTAGTTTTACGTGAAGGGAAAAAAAATTCCTCATTGTTCACAAAATAAAATGGGAAATTGCCTTACAATGAAGGTTTGAGAATACGGGGATGAATTTAAAGAATACTGGATGTCCTTAAAGAATATAAGAGATTTTCGAGACCCCTGGAGTGTCTGCCTTGCCCGGATGCAGGACAAAGTGAAACCTCAGGAGAGGTGTGGCCTGGGCTGTGTCCTTTGGCGCGCAGAGGAGAAATGCACAGGGGCAGAAGCAATGTAACAGGTGGCAGTTTTCACACTTCAGAACTGGCACCAGCTACAACAGTGAGTGTGGAAGCAGGAGGAAGATAATTATTTTTTATTCAACTCTGTGAAAACCCAGAGTTTCAGTTAGTTAAATGTGGGTGGGCTGGTGTTTCTCTGTGCTGGATTCAGTGCGTACAGTTTCTCTGTCATGTCTATCTACAGTTCTCTTAAGTGACTGGAAAAAATACTTTTTCTTAAATTGGTATTAAAGAAGTCACTGGCAAACTGTCCCTTAAATCCTTAAATATGCCTGTTGGGTGATATCAAAAGGATTACTTAAAATCACAAAATGAATCCAAAGGCTGCTCTTCATTGGAAAATGACTAGGAAAAAGATGTCTAAGTCTAGGCCTGCTAAGCATGGACACCTACACAAAGACACAGACACACATAGACACACAGACACACACCCTCTTCTCCTAATGCTTTCAGGGGATGGCTACAGAAATGTCATTTTAAGCAAGGAAAACAAAAATAAGAATCACCCCTCACAAAAATGTTTACATGCATTTTGGTCTTTTGGTTAGGGCCAATAAAGATCTCTTGCTGCGAGCAAGCTAGAAGAGAAACGTGGTGAAGGATGTTACACTTTATGTGGTCTGAATGTGGTTACTGATTAGTGCTGGGAAACTCAGTAGCTTGGGAATAGCAATCAGGGTTTCTCTCCTGCAACTCTGAACAACTACAAAACACACTGGCTCCCGTCCCATCCGATCTTGGGATATTAACTGAGAATCTAATTAATCTGTAAATGAATTATGGCCTAAGAAATATACTATTTTATAATCAATTTTAAGTGAGTCCCTAACAGAGGATAAAAAAAAAGCGGTAAAATGATAAGAGGTTGGTACATTCTGTTCACTATGACTGATGATAAGGGGGATAATTTTATAATCCATCAAATTTTTGTCATTTCAAAAATCATGCCTCCCAATGTATGCTGTAAATTAATTTTAAAATTCACATATTTATTAAAAATTGTATTAAAAGCAGCAGGAAGTGAACCCTATGTGAATAATAAAATAACTTGTTATTCCACTGGAGATAAAAAAACAAAAAATTTTAAAAGATTTTTATTTTGAGGTAATAATCACAGAAATTGCTATCTGAATTAGTTAAACCAAGAATTTATGTTCACCAGAGGCATCAACAGAGTGTTAAAGATAATCTCCCTAATTCTCATTTGGGGGAGATAAAATTGGTCTCACAACACACAAAAGCCATGGGAAGACACACAGGGAGGTGAGGACCGTGGCTCTTAGCCTGCAGGGTGTGCATGTTTGAAGTAGGGCTATAGTCACCCTGAGGGGAGGTGCAGACAGGCAAACCCATGGCCTGGCTCTTGGGTGGATGAGCACTTGACTTCATTTAAGAAATCTCTTTCCAAAGAGATCCTTGACTTTACTTCACAAAGCCCATTTGGCTGAATTTCCCATCCAAAATGGAAGGCTTGCCTGAGGTACAGAACATCCCAGAGGTCTGCATTAGTCGTGGCCGCCAAGGGGCTGGTCACTTGCAGGGGTTGACTCCAGGGCACAGAGGGAAATAACTGGAAGGGCATGGGGTTGTAATTAGAGGGCAATGCCACACTACATCTGAGTGAACACACGATTCAGTCTAGATTAACTGCAGAGTAGATCACCAACTCAAAGATCTGGCCCCAAGATATGAACTGCCTGCATTCATCTGCAGAAAGATGAGAGGCCCAAAGAGAACAGAGCTGGTGTGAGTCACCATGTGTATTCGCTAGGGTAATGGATAATCCACTGGGCTGATTCAAGGAGATGTTCTCTTCAAATTCCTGGGAGGAGGGGGAATGAGAATATCTGTTTTCCATGAACTTCAGTGTAATCATGGCTCTTTCTTTCCACAGGGGATTCATGATAGGCTGTTACCATTATCTTTAAGAGAACAGAACTGTTTATGAGGTACTGTAGGTGAGGGGCTTGGCTCACATTGCTTTTGCTATGCAGAGTTCATCGCTTCAGTGCAGACACAGCTAACACCTGGCACTCACATGGCAATGGCCTTCTCCCATGCCCACAGCAGGCATTGCTTACCAATCTCTGTAATACACCTCCCAGCACCCCCTGAACCTGGATACAGCCTCAGAATCCTTAGTACGATAATTCAGGCAACCTCTGCTCATTGAATGTCCTTAGAATTTGAGATGAAGGCTATTTAGCATCCCTGCTTAGTGTGTGTGTGTGTGGTGTATGTGTATATACATAGACACTAAGTGTATGCTAAGTGTATATATATTTATATATCAGAGTACCTATTTGTTAACGGGGTAAATATATCTCTTAGCATATGTGGCTAATATGAGATATGTATATCCATGTCTTAGTATATGGAAGCTTGAAGTTATCTTGGACTCCTCTCTTTCTCTCATCCCCAGGTCCACCCCAGTCTTCTGGTAAATTGCCTGTTTGTTCTCAGATGCATTCTTCTTCTTTTCCCTGGTTGCTCTGCATCATGAGGAATTACATTTCCAAGGCTCCCTCTTTGTCTGGCTTCTGGGGAGGTTCAGCCAATGGAAGGCAATGGCAGAAGCATGGATGGCAGGAGGAGGGGAGAAAACAAGGTATTTCTGCCCTTTTTTGTGACTTGTGGTGTTCCCGGCAGCAGCTGCTTCTCCTCCATGGCTCTATCTCCTGCCAGATAGCCCCTCCCACCCATGGTTCTAGTTCCCATTGGATGGCCCAGCTTCTGGGCTTTAATGTCATCTGCTATTGTCCTTCCATCCCTAGGGAATGATTGTGACTTCCTGCTTCTGCTAATCTCTGGATTGCCTGACTGTCCCCTCAGCTATTCCATTATCTGGCTAAGTGATTCCCTGTATTAAATTCCTTCTACAGAAGGACCTGGAATGGCTCTCATTCCATGCTAGACCCTGACCGATACAATCATCAAATTCTGTTTGCTCTACTTTTGAAACATACCTAAATTTAGTTACTTTCCATCATTTGTTTTCTACTACCATGTTAGGCTAGGCTACCACCATGTCCTGCCTGGATGATCACAATGGTTTCCCAAGTGGTCTTGGCACTTCCACTCTCACCTCTTGACAGCCTATTCTCCATACAACGGCCACAACATTCCTTAAAAACTGTAAATCAGATCACATCACTCCCCTGTTCAAAATCCTCCAATGGTTTCCCTTTGCTGAGAATGAAACCTAAAGTTATTGCCACAGCCTACAGGGTCCTATGTGATTGGCTCCTGGATTCTTCTCCACCCTAATTTCCTCCCTCTCTTTCTCTCTGTTTCAGCCATCATAGTCTGAGGACACAGCAAGCATGCTCCTACTTCAGAGGCTTTGCACTTGCTGTACTCTCTGCCAATATGCTCCTCTTTGAAACAACCAAATTTTGATGTTTCACTTCATTCAAACCTCTTCAGATGTTCCTTTTCAGAGAGACCCTATCTGATCACTCTCTCTGAAGTGCTGCCCTCATTATTTCCTATCCACTCATCCTGCTTGATTTTTTAATAACATATATCACTGCTTGACATTATATTACATTGTGTTTACTATCTGTCTTCCGACTAAAACATAAAATTCATAAAGGCAGGGATTTTGTCTCTCTCTCTTTTTTTAACTTGCTTTATCTGCAATGCCTAGAATGTTGCCTATTAAATAGCATGAAGTCTATAAATATTCTTGAATCAATGAATAATAAGTGATGAACCCATATCGCACTGTGAAAAACAAGTGGCAAAAGGAAATAATTAGTTGTATCACTAGAACAAGAACACTTTTATAAACACTTTTCTAATTCAATCAATATACAATGTACAACATGGAAACCCACCGCAAACCAGGGTATTGCCTGGTGTTCTGCTACAAGCTGAATTAATGAGTGGACTGCGATCAGGGAGAAAGTCTCCATGATTTTATTCTTCCCCATTTTCACAGCCCTGCCATCCCTCCTTCCCAGGAACTGTTTCTCCATACCTATGTTTAGTGTGCTTGCAAGTGATGTGGAAATACTTTGAAATTCACATGTGTCAAAGGCAATCAGTTTGTGAATAAAGTTCTTTGATTTGCTTGTTTTAATTATATAAGGTAGAAAAATATGTCTGAGTTGTCTAGGGTGATTGGCCTACCAACCACTTCTTCTGGCCAGGAATTACGGTAGGAATGACTGCTTGTTTAAGGGACATGATACCGATAAATCCTAAGAACTCAGTAGGTCAAAGCTGATTTCTTCCTACTGAAGTCAAAAGTCTAATTAATTTCTTTACTCTGTCATCTTCAGTTTTTTTTGGCTGAAAGTACTCTCGTGGGTCGAATTGTGTCCCCTAAAAAGATATGTTGAAGTCCTAGCCCTTAATTCCTGTATATGTGACTGCGTTTGGAAATAAAGTCTTTGCAGATATAATTAAGATGTAAGGTAAGATGGGTCATACTGCAATAGGGTGGGTCCCCAATCTAATACGACTGGTGTCCTTATAAGAAGAGGAGAAGAGGGACAGGGACAGAAGCAGACGTGCACAGAAGGAAGGAGATGTGAAGGGAGATACACACAGAGAGGAGAATGCCATGTGAAGACACAGACACACACGGAGGGAAAGTAGCCACGTGGTGACAGAGACAGACATGCGTGTTGTATGGCTACAAGCCAAGGAATGCCAAGGATTGTCGTCAACCACCAGAAGCTAGGAGAGCATGCATGGCCCTTCTGACATCCTGATTTCAGACTTCTAGCCTCCAGAACTGTGTGAGAATACATTTCCATTGTTTTAAGCTCACCCCAGTTTGTGTTACTTCATTACATTACAGCAACCCTAGGAGACTAATACTCTCTAGAACACCTATCATCAACGAGAGCCATTTTAAGACACTAAAATTCGAGGTTTTACAAATATATACTTATAAGGTTTTTTAACTGATGGGAAGAAGGAAGGCAAGCTTTTTTGTTTTTTTGGCGTTTTTTTCTTTATTGGACTTAAAAATGGGATGAAGATAAAAAAACTTTTGTTTAACTCTGTGCTATGTGAAATTATGAAACTATGATTAATTAGATACATTAATTCTATAAAATATTAAAAAATATTTCACTTGAAAAGGAAAATAATCAGAAAGGAAATGAAGTTATATTGAGAATATCAGGAAGTGAAGGAATGCAACATTTCATGGGACATTTCTTTTCTTTTTTTTTTCTTTGGTGAGGAAGAGTCTCCCTGAGCTAACATCTGTGGCAATCTTCCTTTTTTTGCTTGAGGAAGATTCGCCCTGAGCTAACATTGTGCCAGTCTTCCTCTATTTTTGTACGTGGGTCACTGCCACAGCATGGCTGCTGACATGTGGTGTAGGTCTGCGCCCAGGAACTGAACCCAGTCCACTGAAGTAGAGTGCACCAAACTTTACCACTAGGCTGTGGGGCCAGCCAGGGACATTTCCTTTGATGCGCATGTTAGCACATTGGCTGTGCTAACATGTTATTTACACTGCTCCCTTGTTGGCTCACCCCATGAGTGGTGGAAAATTGTAGTCAACATTTCCTTGAAAATGTGTACTTGACCCAAAACTTTTGTAAAGTTTTAGTCCCAAGGTTTTCCTTTCTTTAAAAATAAATTCAAATTCAATCCCTCTCAAAATTTTAAAGTGTTGGATTTAGGCCCAGTATTCTATTCCTAGCTACAATTTCTCTGTACAATATGCTAGGGGAATACACCTGGTGGGCTGTGACTATAAATGGCTTAACTTCCTTCACCCGCTTAGGGATGATAACCAAGTAAGTAAGTTATGGACAAAGTGAAATTCATGCGAACTGGGGGGCCATCTGGCATAATGAACAGAGTATGACCAACTCCTCATTTGAAAGCTTTTCCTAAAATCAAGTAAAATATGAATTGGCTCTTTATAGGGTCCCTGTTGTGTCACAAAAGTTAGGTTGGTCCAAAAATTTGGGTCAAGGATGAGCTCAGGTGCCATCCCCCAGTCTCCAGGATGGTCCTCAATAAAGTTGTGGACCCGTGTGGGTAATGTCTATGCTTATGATGAAGGAAGAAGTCTCTTCCTCAAATGGAAAAAAAACATTTGTTATTTTCTTGGTAAAGAGCAAAAAGTTTCAGAGCGAACAGCGGCATCTCTGTCCTGGAAGGTCTGTCAAGAGTGACACCTGGTTCAGTGATGGGGAAAACAGTCTGGGAGGATGGAAAAGTCAGAGCCTACCATGTCTTTATAGGAAGAGTGACCTTTTGATCCTGGAGCTTCATTTTATTCTGTGCTTGATTCCTGGCCATGACTCCTACCTTGTGCCCCATAATCCCTAAATAAATGATAGCTCATGACACATGCTCAATGGAATTGCCTCTTGCAGGAGGAAATGTGCCAGTCTTAATTCTATAGGTTTCTTACTATGACTTTTGGTGCATAAGGTGGGAATGAATCCAAAAAAGGAAGCCATAGAGATTTGGAGCCTTATAATGTAAAATTATGCCTTTATTTGGAACAGGATACAGGACAATTTTTGTCATTCCTGTCACCTCCAGCTCAGCCACCATCATGTACATTTGCATTTCCCCCATTTGACTCTTTGACCCTTTTACATACCATACAATTTTACATCTTCCCTGATGATCTATTATTTTTCATTTAACCCTAAAAACCTTTAAAAGCATTTCATTTCAGAGATGTATACTCTTCTTCCTAGCTTCGTTGAGTTTCTTTTTCTATTGAAGATGACGTGTTTCCAAATACCATCTACTCTAGCAGTTATCTTTCATGTGAGTATTTCAGCTTCCTCCAACCCAAAGCTAATAAATCCTAGTTCGTTTTAAAAGTTCAACACTCAGTGAGATTGGTTTGCAACAAATGTGACGATGCATACGTTTATTTTAAAGTAGCAAACATTTATTTACATAGACATAGTCTGAGCAAATCAAATGCATTGGCTTTGCATGTAAAAATGAGGCCATGATGACCCCACAGAAGGTCAGTTTTCATGGCTTCTACTTTTCAATAGTGAGTATAGATTTCTGTTGGTTGATCCATTCTATAGATTCTAGTCTTCCTTAGACCAGGAGATCATACCTACAAAAGGCTTGCTAGCATTGAGATGTTCCAATTTTTGTGAGCAGTTAATACTATTATTTTTATTAAAAGCTAACTGGTCCATGTGGAGTTAGCAATTATAATACCACTTATTGACCACTTCCTGTGTTCAAGGCACCATGAAAGAGGATGCCTATACATCATCTCGTTTAAATTCCCACAACTTTATGGAGGTAGATTCTCTTACGTCCATTATAAAAGTGAGAAAACTGAGGTTCAGCAAAGTTAAGGAGTTTCTGTAGGGACAGAAAGGGCTTTCCGATTCCACAGCTCATAGTCTTTTTATTGGGATCATTAGCAGAAAGTTTAATCACTATATTCGCTGGTCATAAATGTAGACAGATTTAAAAAGCTCTCCGAATTGAAGGAGAGAAAATCAAAACTAAGGAGAAATTCTCCTGGACTCCTAGTTGGCAACTTTTTAAATGCTCAGGTTAACTATCCATAAATGAGGACACACTAGAGTAATTAAAAGAGGGCAAGATAAGATAGAGCCCAGGGTGGCCGAAGGTCTCATGTCTCCATGCTTCTAGCAAGGGTCCCTTAAAGAGCAGTCACCTTGGAGGAGCTGGTCTTTGGGGTTGCCTGTCAGGATGTGCTCCGAGGATGCATGGAGATCAGACCAAGCACTGTGATATGTGCCACTTGAGTTTACATCATACTTTGGATATTTTGTGCATTTAAATTGCAGAGTTGTAACTTATACAGTGTCCAAATCATCTTTGTCATTCTTTGTTATTAGGAGTGCTGAACCATGTGAGAGGATGTCATATTAGATCATATTTCCTGTTCCGAAAACTTGTAGGTTTCTCAAGAAATGAAAATAACACCGGGAACACTAACAAAAGTAGAAAGAAAAATGGCATCATTGTTTTCTGTTGAGCCTTTGTGACCTTTCTAGAAGCTTCTGTGGGTCAGCTTAAAGTATCATCTTGTTTTTTATGTCCTGAAGGAAGCTAAGTGTATATATGATGACATTTTTCATTTTGATATAGTTCATCTATTTTCCAGACTGTAGAAAACTGGGAAATGACTTTTCATTTAAATATAAGCTGAAACCCTTTGGGGAAGTAAAATAATTAAAGAAATACAGAGAAATGGCTGTTACCAAGTCAACAGGAGAAAAGGAGAGTCTTTTTGGTTTTCAAATTAGTTGTTAGGGAAAACATTTTTCTTCTCATCAAACTTTCACTTTTCCTCCTTTAAAATAGATTAATCATGGCTGTGTAGGCTTAGTTTTCTGCCTGCTTGTTAAAATGTGGAAAATATGAATAGTGGCTTCAAAGTTTCATGAGTAAATTGTCATTTTGTGCCTTTTATTAGCCTGTATGTCAAACCTCACATTGCAGGAGCTCACTCCTTACTTCTGAGCCTTTCACTGGTAAGAATATGATAATAGGTCACATAGACCATGTCTTTATGAACTGACAGCACAATTCCAAAGGACAAAACAGCTTCCAACTGTAGTTCAGTGGTATGAAGGTGTTTGTCAGCCCATCTGATGGGTTTTTGGAGTTCATGCATTTTAGGACCTCATCATACACAGACACCTGCTCATCTTTTCCTGCTTAAAAAGGACCAAATTTGTTCTTTTTTATTTATCTTCTAAAAAATCAAAATAAAAATAAAATTATACGACCTGCTTTAGTCTTCAACATAACTCTTTAGAGCACAAAAGGCAGACATACTTGGCAGAACTAGGTATGACTATGGACTGTGTGACTTTGGATAATTCATTGAACTTTTTTAAGGCTCAGTTTTATTATATTTAGGATGGGGAACAATATGGAGTAGCTGGAAAGCAGTATTTCTCAACGGGTGATCCTGCACCAGCAGCATCGGCAGCACCTGGGAACTAGTTAGGAATACAAATTCCCAGGACCCACTCCGAGCCCATGGAACCAGAAACTTTGGAAGTGGGGCCCAATGATCTGTGTATTAACAAACCTGCATGTGATTCTGGTGCATTTGAGAACCATTGCTATAAAGATTAGGTAATAGATAGAGGGACTTGCCTGCCACACTTTAGAAGTTCAGGAAATAGCAACAATTCTCTTCCTGTTATTATCCCCATTATACAGAAGAACAAACTCAAGCACAGGGCCAGGTGGTGACAAAGCTGGGAGGAGCAGCTAGGCCTTCTCACTCAGCAGAGTGGTGGGGCAGCCCACTTCTCCATGTGCACTCTCTCTTCGTAGGACGCAGTGGATGGTTATATAAAAATTTCAGTTACAAGTGCAGAAAGTGCAGGCGGAGAGCATGGCTTTTCTGGACGTAAAATCGTAATACTAACCTGTCTCCCTGCTGGGGCCAGGTGATAAGAAACAGTCTTTCTCCTGATGAGAATTATTTTAGAATTCTAAAATCACAACTTAGGATCTGCTTAGAATTACACAGTTTTAGAAGTAGAAGTAGTTTTAGAGATGATCCATTTCAGTTTTCAATCTGTGCTTTCCAGAGACCAGTGGATCTCCTCCCTGGCTGCATGTTAAAATCTCTTGGGGGAGCTTTTAAAAAATTCTAATGAGAACACCCAACCCAGAAGATCTGATTTAACTGGTCTAGTTTCGTTGGTTAAAAGCTCCTTAGGTAGGGTTGCCAGATAAAACAGGACACCAGGTAAACTTGGACACCTAGGTAAATACTAAAAAATTATTTCATTGTTTATCTGAAATTCTAATTTCATTGGATATCCTGTATTTTTCTTGTTAAATATGGCAACCCTATCGGATGATTCTAAGGTGTAGCTAGGGCTGAGACACATTCTTATAGGGTTTCCACTGAAATACTACAGGTGACACTAGAGTGACGTGAGGGAGCAGGGCACCATCTGTGCCCATCAAACCTGCTTTTTTTTTTTTTTCACACTTTTACATTACAGACATTTTGTAAATTTTTACATTTACATTACAAAAATTTACAGTTTTGTCTGTTTTATGTATTAAGTCCCTGTAATTTTGCTTGCAAAAAAAGTTCTTGTTATGACTAAAAATGGTTTATAAACCTCTGATCTAGTCCAATGTCTTTTTCTAGATGAAAAGACTTAAGACTCAGGGAAGATGGCTCGTGGTTAAGCTCTCATAGCTAATCAATTGCAAAACCAAACCGTTCCATCAGCGGCTGCAGCAAGGACCCTTTTCCTTTTGCTGAGCTTCAGTTCAGGAACAGAAAGTGCTATGATCTTATACCTAAAAGTGCAGGACAAACATTCAGCAAGTCCCTAGAGTTATGGCAGACACTGTGCTAGGTGCTGGGCACAGGGATTAAGATGCGGTCTCCGTTCTCAAGGAGCTGATACAGGGAGAGAAACACAAATAGTGTTGCTGTCTCTAGAAAAAAATGCCACCTATTCCTATGGCTTGTTCCCTCCATGATCTGACTATTTTTCAAATCAACTTTTTCTTTGATCCTAAAGATAAAAACAGTGAAGTCAGAGGACAACACAGGGTTTCCCAGAGGAAGCTTGGAATCTAACTGAAATTTCCATTTTGAAAGTTAAAGGAATGAAGAATATATGATGACAAATGACATGGAGATGACTGTACTTGTGCTGTGGTGTGATTCACAATAGCCACATCTATCGGACTTTTTGACAAATGGCCTCGAATATTCTCCAATTAAGTGAACCACATAGAATTTACCAGTTGCAGGAATAAAAGAAAATGTCCTTCCATTTTAGGGAGTAAATTTACTCCAATCCAGATGAGGATGGGTAACCATTAACAGTGTTTCTGTGCCGTATGAAAAAATAAAATACAAATAGGCATCAGATGGAGTGGATGTAATGCATTCTCCAAGGACCTCCCAGCCAGTGTCAATTTGGCAGGTTTGAGATGGGCAATGAGGAATGACAGTTGTTCCCTGGCACCACTCTGGGATACCAAGGACCCAGAAATTAAAGGAAACTCCAGCTTCTTCTCCCTGTTTCCAGGCAATGGGAAGACATTTTAGGTCATCAGTTGGCCTCAGGGCAAGAGGTAAAGTAAAAGAGACTAACAAGCCATACACAGGTCAACCTTGAGGGATAAGAGAGCTCCAGAGACACAATTATCTTCCCCGAAGAGTTTGGACTCTGAATCCAAAGAGTCACCAAGACTCACACAATGTGGCAGAAATTGCAGTCTGTTTACACCATTTACAGAACACTTATTGATTTCTAGGTCTTGGTATTTTCTGCTTTTCATCATCATATCTCTCTTCCTACCACCATTACCACCAATTGCATTGTGTCCTCTGTGCCCTTAGGTTTCATTCTGGAGGTTACCTTTGGCTGTGATTCCCAAGCCTCCCCATTACTTCCCTCCAGGATCACTATGGGTCTAAGAACCTCAGGGTAGGAAGCTCTGAGTTACAGTGACTTCTAGGATTTATAATCTGAGTCTGTTACCATTTGAGGATAAAAGGTATTCATTATTACTAGATTTCCCACCAAGCTGTGAAAAGTTTTAAAATAATTGACACACTCAATTGTATATATCCAAACAAACACTGCTCTTTTCAATATAGTCAGCTTGGCATATATAAATTTAGTCTAACAATTCATTTTGGAATTTTTTCTTTTGAAGTTGTTTTCAGAATCAGTTTACCAGCCTCATTACTTCATAGTCACATTTTGTTTCTGACAAAAAGTGGTATTTATGCCTGGATTCACCAGATTCGCTTTGGAATGACACTGGGCTGATTCCAAAAGCCAACTTCACCCTTAGTGGATGAAGATATGCTCCCCTTAAGGGAACATGAACACCACACCAAACAATGGGCTGGATTTTCCTCCTGAGTCAATTGAAATGGACAGACATGAACGACTGATGATGGATTGGGTCACTCATTCATTCAATAAACATTTTTTTGAGCACTTATTTTGGGTAAACATTGTAATAAGTTTTAGGAATATCAAGATAAACACAAAACAAGGGGAATCAAGATAAACAAAAAGTGGAAGACTAAGCTATATGATTAAGATCCTTTCCAGTTATAAAATTCTGTATTTACATATTTTTTCCAAGTTCATACTCTTTAAATTTCTAAGAGTATTTTGACTAAATTCAATATTACTGATAAAAATGTATAATTCCCTCATCTTCATTTGGATGTCCAAGTTCTGATGTGCCAGTTAAAAAATATGTTTATTATTTAAAGTCACTCCTTATTTACATGTGGTTACATCTGTGACAAAGACAGTTAACTGTCATCCAATTTCTAACATCCTCTTCTACCCTTTAATATTTGAACCCTCTGAGGCTTCACGGGATTCCTGGCCTCCCAACTACAGAACATGTTTCGTAAGTGCCCTTGCATCTAGGTGTGGCCATATGACTAAATTCAGGCCAACGGGATCTGATGTGTATCTTCCAGGTCATATTCATAAAATGGAGAGCTTTGTTCTCCATTTCCTCTTTCTCTCTTCCTGAGAGCTGGCATATGGATGAGGTGCTGGTGAGTCAGCTTGGGCTATAAGGATGACGGTAACACCTCAGCAGGTGGTGAAGGAACGAATGAAAGGAACAAGAGCATCTGGATGACCTTATGGAAAAATGCCAGCCAGGAATAATCTTCCTACCTCTGGACTGTGATTGAGAGGGAAAGAGCCTTCTATCTTGATTTGAGTCATTGTGTTTTGGGGTCTAACCTAAGGCTAGTCTACATTCCAAATGATACATCAAGGCAGACACATTTTAAGTCAACTGTCTTTTCACTCTTTGAACACTCAGAAGAAAAGAAATTAAATCCTTTTATTCACCTCTACTCTGTGCGGAATCATCCAGATATAGCCTATGCGTGCTTTTTCAAGAACTTTCCATTATGAGTGGTAAGACCGCCCCTCCTTTGGTCTCTACATCTCCTTCAGGAGCTCTGAGTGCCTCTAGGAAGACCACTCCTACTGGCCTCCATACCACCATTGGCAGGAGAGAGATGGGAGGCTTAGTGTAAAAAATACTTCACATAGGAATGCCCCACCCTTGAACTCTATATCATCACTGGCAGAATTGAAGAGGGGGCCCCCAAATCTTCAGGCTTCTGGAAGGACAACTCGCCTGCCCCATCCTCTGGCTGCCCTCTAATATCCACAGTCTTGCCACTGTCATTTTCCTTGAGATCTCAGGAAAAATCTCATTAAGCCCCATATAGGTGTTTATATCAGTAACCCCAAGAAACTTAGGACTCTGGAGTCATTCATCATCCCCCAGAGTTGCATCTTCATTTGGGTCTGTATAATCCCCTTGTAGAACCTATCTGCCATCCCTCCCCTGCCCCATGCTCTTGAAACTCAAGGTCAATTAACAGAAAAATTTCCTATATATCCTCAACCTCTTTTCTGAATATGCACTTCACCTTCTAGTTCTAACTAAAATCTGACCCTCCTCTGGGGAAATGGCTTCCCATGGAGCCCTCTAAAGTGGTGACTATTTTCTCCCCTACACCCTTTGTACCACTGGACCTGGAGGTGGAGTAGATTTCCTCCTTTCCCTCCTTGTTGCCCCAGGATTGAATTTCATGTCATCTGACTGCCATCCACCTCCCATCCTTGTTATAATCATCTATAGATCTCCTGGTCATTCCTCTAATTCCCTGAAGATTTTAGCTTGTGGTTTACTATCACACTCTCTAATACAACTCTAGTCACAAATATTGATGATTTCAATGTCCATGTAGATGATCCTTCAAACACCCTGGCTGTGATCTCTTTTAAACAGATCTTGTCCGCCACCCACTCCTACCACCACCAACCGCAACTCCTCCAGAACCTAAATTGCAAATTTCCCACTCTCCGAGTCTC
Organism: Ceratotherium simum simum; assembly: GCF_057802395.1. Lineage (NCBI taxonomy): Eukaryota > Metazoa > Chordata > Mammalia > Perissodactyla > Rhinocerotidae > Ceratotherium > Ceratotherium simum. Next base: position 16,675,898 of record NC_141908.1, read on the forward strand.
TTGGTTTGCCAGCTTACACGCTTTAATACTTCACCTTAAGAATCCTTTGGTTGGAATCTACTGTCTATTGATTCTATGAATTATTTTATGGCTCCTCATATCCTTCATGTCCACATTTCCATTCTTATTCAGCTTAGTCTCCATGGTTCATCACTGTAATCACTTCCTTTCAAGCACCCTCAACTCCGTTGCCCCTTTCTTTGCTGTACTACCTGATGAAAACCTAACTTTGTCAAGTCTCTGCCTATTTTTCATTCATGCTGCTGAATTTGGATGTAGATAAACACACAACCCTGCTCACTGGTCTCATTTAATTCACAATTGCTAACTTCAAGTTGGCAATTCTGCTGAAATTTTCTATTCTATTCCCTCTCCCTTACTCCTAGACTATTTCACACTTTTTCCTCTCTCTTCAAAATGTCAACAGCTCCTTACCAATACTTACTCTTAGCTGATGACCTTGCTTTCTATTTTGCTGAGAAAACAGAAGCAATCAGAAGAAAATTTTTGCAAGGTCCCATCCATATCTAACAGCATTTGCCCGTAAATTCTCCTACCTTCTAGTCACTATGGATGAACGTCATGTTCCTATCTAAGGGCAGCCCCTCCACTTGTACACATCTCCTATATCATCAGTTTTTCTCCCACTTTACTGAATTATTTCCATCAGCATACAAAGGATGGTAATTTTTCCTAACTTTAAAAAAACGTTCTCTAGGGATCCCATTTATCTACACCCTTTTACAGCAAAAATCTCTGAAAGATTTATATATACTTACCATCTCCTATTCCTCTCTTTCTACTTTTTCTTGAGCCCTCTCTAATCAGACCACCAACCTATCATTCTACTGCTATGCCTCCTGTCAAGATCTCCAATGACCTCCAGATTACTCCAAACGTTAATTTTCTATTCTTATGTGACTTGACCTATCATTATCATTTGACATAGTATTCAATCTCTCTCCCATCTTGAGAACTCTTTCATAATCATAATCTACATTTAAAAGTCTAGTCAAGTTTAAAATTAAGTTGTTATGCAAAGCCCCAGTGGTATCAAATTCTCAATTAGGAGGTGTTCACTTCTATGGGGGAAATACTGTGAGAAAATGAAATAAATAATGAAGAAATAGGAGGACCCAAGAGCTTGTCCTTCAAATTGGTGATGCCTACATTTTAGCATAGAGGTCTGAAAGCTAGAAAGAACTTTAGAATTCATCTAGTCCAACACTCCTTTTACAATGAGGAGGACAAATGAGGCTCAGAGAAGAGTAGCTATTTCTCCACTGTTACAGAGTGGCAGGGTTGGGACTAGTACCTAGGTCTTCTGCCTCCAAGTGCTTAATCCAGTATCCAGTTTATGCTGCTTTACCTCTTATATACGTATATGTATATATGTGTGTGTGTATTACTAAACACTTCAGAAGCATATAGATATAGATATATATAACCATATATGCACACAATATATAAATACATGTATTTATATGTGTAATAATAGATAAATATAGTATATATACATACATACATATACGTATAACATACAGGTATATATGTTCATTTTGTTTTTCAAAGCTTCTTTTTTCCTGAATGAAAGAAGTGTTGAGGAGAGCTCATGTACTCCTTTGCTGTCTGCTGTTCTCCTCTGGTATAGTCAGATGTCCCTACTTGGCTCCTCGGGGATCAAGCCCATCTTCCACTATGACAAGGCTGACACTGAAGCAAAAGGACTATAGGAAGTTCCTGACTTAGCAGACCACTGGCTGAATATAAAACTCCCTGTGCCACATTCTCTGCTAAGTTGATGGAAAGGGGCTGGATCTTGGGAAAAGGGAGATGTAGGTTTGGTCCTGGCTAACTCACTGGGTGACCTTGAACATTTTTTTCACATGAACAGTGAGAGGCTGTAGTAGGTAAAGTCTTAATTCCTCCCTTCTACCCTGCAGTGCCTCCACCTAAAGTTCTTTGGGCTGACCTCATGCTGTCTATGACCTCTTCTCCTAGCCCTCGCTCCTTCTCCATGACCTATTGCCACCTCGTCACTGAGCTTCTTGCCTGGCTAGATGTGTGCTATCTGTTAGTCTATCTTGGTCCTCTTAGCTGACCTCTCTAGGTGAGATTACTGGACTATATGATCTGTGGTTTTTGCCACGCCCCTTCCTATCTAATTAGACTCTTGGTTCAGGCTACAGCTAGACAGCTATTTCCCAGGGTCTGATATGACAAGAAAGAATGAATAAGCAATGGGGGTAGCAGGTCTCATAAGTGAGGAGAGGGAGACAGCACAAAAAAAGTCCTGGAAAGACAAGAGGAAAGACAAAAAGAATGGCATTAAGACACTAAAGCAGCATACTCTCTGATAGTGACTCTGGCCTGAAAGAATATAAGAAGCCTGTAAGAATATGTGACTTGTAACTAACAGGAACGCGACACTTAATACTGATTAAGAGTCCTTCTCACATCTAAGAAGGGAAGAAAAAAGCAGAAATTGGAGGCAGATTAGTTTTTTTTCTTAATGCATAAGAAATGCAATATTTGAAGACTCCAGAATTCTAGAAGTCTCAGACCATGCTGTTCTTGCATGGTCACTTTTTCCTGCAGTCATTTGCATATAAAATAGAGATTTTTTAAAACTTGGCTCTTAGATTCTCAGAATTGGATTAATTGCAATCTAATATTCATGACAAATTATCATCATCGAACTAAGCGTGGTCCTTTTTTATTAATGGTACTTATTTAATATAATATAATGAATGACTGTGGAACCATTGCTCAATCCAAGAACTAGGATATTTTTAAATTGCTTACATCTACCTACCTGCTCTTCCCATCCCATCCTCCACCTCCCCTACAGAAGTAACCACTATGATAAGTCCTGTTGTTATCATTTCTTGCTTTTGTCCTTTTTAGTTTTATTAAATATATATTTATACCTAAACAATAAGGTGTTCAATTGGCTTGTTACTGAACTTTATAAACAGGGTATCACAGTGCATTCTTCTGAGACTTGCCTTATTCATTTGTTATGCTGCTAAGATAATTCCATGGCATTGCATGTAGCTGTGATTCTTTCCTTTTCACTGTTGCATAATACTTTACCGTGTGAATGTGTCATAATTTATTCTTCAATTACCCTATCAATGAACATTCCACAGGTTTCCGGATGCTTTTACTCCTACAAATTGTCTGCTGTAGATACTCTAGTACAAGCCTCCTGGTACCCACGCACTAGAGCATCTCAAGGACATGTTCCTAAGAGTGAAGTGAGTAGATAAAGAAGCATAAAAATTATCCTTACAAGACAATGCCAAATTATTTTCCAAGGTGATTCTGACAATTTACACTCCCGAAAGAAATGCAAAAGAGGTCCTGCAATCTATGTCCTCTTCAACACAAGGTATTATAAGACATTTTACCTTTTGTCAATCAAACACATGTAAAATGGTATTTTGATGCAAGCTTCATAAAACTTTTCCTGATTACTAATCTAGTTAAGCATCTCTTCATGTATTTATTACTCATATTTGTTTTCTATTCTTTAAAATACCTTCTCATGTCATTGGCCCTTTTTTCTATTAAATTGTTATCTTATTAATCTGTAGGAGATTATTATATATGCACGGTACTAATCTTTGTTGGCTACATGTGATGCCAATCTCTTTTCTCAGTTTGTATTCTGGCTTTCAATTTTTTCTAGGGTATCCATTGATGAATAGAAGTTCTTGATTTTCATGTACTTTTAATGCTTTTTGTATCTTGTTTTAAAAACCTTTTTTTTTCCTTCAGGTCAGAAGGAATTTTTAATTTGTTTCATTTATTGCTACTACTATATAGAAATACAATAAACTTTTTTATATTGATCTTATATCCAGTCACCTTGCAAAACTTTCCTATTATTTCTAGTAGTTTTTTCCATAAATTCTTTTGAGTTTTCTGTGGACATATCCACAACATCTAAACTAAAAGAGATAAACAGTGGTATAAAAGAGGAAAGAAAACATTTAAAAAATCTCAAAAACACTTGACCACAAAAAAGGAAAGAAAGGAGATAAAAGAAATATAGAAACATAAAAAATGAATAAGCTACGTGTTCTTGTGAAATAGTTAGAAGAAGAATAAGAGAATATAACTAAACAAAGGTGAAAGAAGGAGATGATAAAAATAAGATGAGAAATCAATAAATAGGAGTTAAAAACAGTAGGTTCAACAAAGTTAAAATTAGTTCTTGGAAAAGACTGACAAAATTGAAAAACCACTGGCAAGATTGATTTAAATAAAGAGAAAGGTTAAAAAATTAATATTATTAATGAAAAGGGTATGTGACTACATATATAGTATTGACTGAAAAGATAGTAAGCAAACTCAATCAGCTGGTTTATGCCAATAAACGTGAAAACTTAGACAAAAGGGACATATTCCCATAAAAACTTATATAATTTATCAGAACTAACAGAAGATGAAACAGAAAGCTTGAAAAGTTTTATAACTATTAATGAAATTGAAGCAATCATTAATAATCTTCCTACAAAGAAAACATCAGGCCCAGATATATTTACAAGCAAATTTTCTCACACATTCAAAGACTAGATCATTCTAACTTACACAACTTCTTGAAAAGAAGAGAAAAAGAGTGGCCGGCGCAGTGGCGCAAGCGGTTAAGTGCGCTCACTTCACTGCGGTGGCCTGGGGTTTGCGGGTTCAGATCCCAGGAGCGCACCTACGCACTGCTTGTCAAGCCATGCTGTGGTGGCGTCCCATATAATGTAGAGGAAGATGGGCACGGATGTTAGCTCAGGGCCAATCTTCCTCAGCAAAAAGAGGAGGATTGACATGGATGTTAGCTCAGGGCTGATCTTCCTCACACACACACACACACACACACACACACACACACACACAAGAAAAGTTATCACAAGAAAAAAAGTTAAAAAAAAAAAAGAAGAAGAGAAAAAGAGGGACTATTCCCCACTCATTTTATAAGACCAGTACTGTTTTTATAGCAAAGTACAAGAAAGTACAAGATAAAGAAAACACAAGACAATACCACCACTGAGCCATTTCAACCCATTTAATAAAATGGGTTAATAATAAATAATAAAAAAAAATTAAATGGGTTAATAAATATGGATATAGGAATCTTAGCTAATTAAATTTATCAATATATACAAAATATACTATATCATAGCTAAATTAGGTTTATCCCAAGGATGTAAGTCTCATTTAATTTTTAAAATATAAATATCCTTTACTTCATTAAGAGATTAAAGATAAATCCATATCATCATCCTCATAGATGCATATATACTTGCTGATAAAACTCAATATGAACACAGAATGAAACAACCAAAAAAAAAAAAACCCTCTTAGTTAACTAGGATTAAAAGAGAATGTCTCTAACCTGATAAAGTTAACCTACCAAAAAAATTAAAAAATAATAACAAAATAAGTTACAACAAACATCCTCATTCTAAATGGAGAAACATTAGAAATAATCCCTTTAAAAACCAGCAATGAGACAAGAATGCCTGTCATTACCGCTTCAATTCAGCACTGATTGGAGATTCTTTTGGAAGCGTCCATCCTTTTCATAGAATCTCATACTAACCTTCCCCTTAACGTAACTCTAAAAACAGGTGTTCTTAGACCCAAGATACTGTGTTCTGAAAAGGTAGAACACTCCTCCCTCCCCTAAAATCATTATCAAGTTTCTCTTTAAAAATAATTTTCAGCAGCACAGTCCATTTTAGCAGTCAATTTAAAGAAGGAAAAAAAGGAAAAGTATAATTTGACATAGTTAGTTGCAAATCCAGGAGTATTAACCAGGCTAAATATCATCTCGCTCTGGGACCAAGCAATTAAACTCATTTTGCTTTTTCTTCTTCAACAAACGTAGAACTTAAAGAGCTGTTTCAGCCCATAATTTTGCTCATCTTATGATCCAACTGGTATTATACTGAATAACATTTGTAATTTAACTGTATTATGTGTGTGAACTTTGAACTCCAAGGAGAACTAAAGAGACACTTTATGGCACTGAAATGATAATTTTTTTAAAAAGATTTCTCTTTTTTTTTCCACTTTGAAGAAGGTACCAGAAATTCTGGTTCATTTATGCTTTGCTCTGAAAATCCAGCTGAATTTTTAGTGAAGAGAATGACTTATTTCAGGACCAATGCGTTTCATTCATTTGACAGCTATTTCTTAGGTGTCTCCTGCGTGCCAGGCAGTGTTCTAGGCACCGGTGATGTAACAGTGAACGAAACAGAACATTCAGTCCTTGTGTTGCTGAAATGTCCAGACACAACTGAGTGCTGTTCAGTAATAAACACCAGACAAGGGTGAGTCCAGAAGGTCCTAGAATAAGGATCCCTTGTCCCATGATGTGCTTTCCTTTTCTCTCTGAAAACTTTCCATTACCATATTTTAGGTACAAGAAAAGTGTCTGGGTTGATCACCTTCCAAGTTTCTGTCACCGCTCCATACCAGAGCTACACCTCAGAGCATTTTCTTGGTAAATTAATTTATAAGAATAACAATAGTCAGCATTCAAAGGGTACCTTTCAAAAAGCCATGTTGCATGCACTGTCTCATGAAAATCCTGCAATTAGGTATTACTATTGTCATTGATGGATGAGAAATTGAGGCTCCGAGAAGCTCAGTGATAGTACACATAATGGATATTAATTCGAGTTTTTCTGATTCCAAAGCTTTCATGAACATTTTCCAAGATATCTGGTTGACCTATTCATGCATTCACTCATTCATTCATTTATGCATGCATGCATTCATTCTTTCATTTACTATCAACAAATGCTGAGTTATGTATTAAAAAGAACTTTGGATTTCATGTTGTTCTCCTGAGTGAATGCTAAGTGCCATCTTTATCCATAATCCATCAATACAATATTTCCCCCAGCTATGTAATACTGTGCAACCCAAATGGCAGACAGATCTTCTTTGCCTCTTCCCTCACCAGTGTAGGTATAGAAAAACTCAATTAAAAAAAAGTTTTAACAATTAGAGTTCTTTCCAATGGAATAACCTGATTTGTAACATGGTGAATCTCCTAATTAACTACCAATGGCAGAATCCAAGCAAAGCCCGAATAAGGATAAGACAAATGGATTCATTCATTCATTCATTTATTCATTTATCAAATGAATATCAATTCAGAGTCAGGAATTACGAGACTATGGCACTAAACAAAACAAATGAAAACCCCTGTCCACACAGAGCTTACATTCCAGTGAGAGGGAAGACGGACAAGATAACCTTTAAGTTCTCTTCCACACAAAAGCTCTAGGTTATTAGAAGTGGGTTATTTCTAATGGGTTATTAAAAATTAGAAAAAGCTCTAGGTTATTAGAAGCAGCAGAAGGAGAGAGAGCCACGTTTTTTGTTTGTTGTTTTTCTGCAAAAGCTGCAGGACAGGTTCAAGTTTAAGAGCAGATTCTGGGAACAGTGACTGCAAATCTAAGCCTGTTTATCATCTGTGTTCAGTGCTGGTCCTCTGCTCACCTCTCAGACTCACTGGCACACATAGATCACAACACTGCCAGTTGGCACCGCCTTTGTATTATAAATTATACCCATAAAACCATATGACCTTCTGTTCTGCTAACTGCCTGTGGGGGAAGACCGGCAGTCACTGCAAGTCATTGCCCTCTTCTGACCCTTCATTCCCCAATTCACTCACTCGCCTCTGAGAGAAATTCTCTTCTCCTTTATGCCCACTCAAACTTGATTCTTCAAGGCTCACCCCGAAATCCCCTCCAGGAGGACATCCTGACTACTTCATTCCTCTTGCTGGGAACCCTGTCGGCACTCAGCCTCAGAGTCGATCATTCATTCGCTCAGCCCATCAATAAACATTCAGTAAGCCCTTGCCATGTGGTAGAGATTCAGCACAAAAGATCACAATTCTTACTATTAAGAACCAGCAGGGGAGGCACACGAGGATAATAGCAATTTGATGGTCCTGGTGAGACTAGGGTGCTATGGAGTCCCAGACGAGGGACATAAGCCTCGATCCAGAGTTCTGACTCTTAAATGATCTACTCCATTTGAAATGGGAAAATAAGTCTTCATTTGACCTGGGAAAATACGACCCTATGATTGTCCATGATGTATGTTACAGAAAAGGAGTTAAGAGAGGGGACAAGCAGGCCTGGGTAGGGACTTCTTTGAAAGGGCATCTCTGAACCATACTTTTGGAAACTTATTTACATGCTGGTGGTATTGTTAGTGGCTTTTAAAGTTTCTAACGTCTTCTCTCTACAGCTAGACTCCAAGCTCTGTGTGGACAGGACCATGTCTCATGCCTCCTCTCTATTCCCCACCATACTTAACTTAGTGAGGACTCATGGCGAGTCCCCAGCAAGTACTAACTGAGTCTACTCATTATTATGGCCAAAGGAGAGGTTTTACTCTATCTTAATGGCCTAAGGTCCTTCTCTTGCACACTTAACTTCCTTTCCTTACACATCTTCAGGCCAGCAAGGCAAGTCCTCCAAAAGCCAGTCAGTAACAGAAGGACAGCACATTCTGTGAATCACTCAGAAGGCCCTTGGAAACTAAGGGCATTCCTTTACCTGGACATGGGTCCCATGATCCTTTTTCATTAATTGAGTGTGATGGTGAAATGACTGACACCGCAAACTCCAGAATGTGGGGATGAAAGGCTCAGGCTAGCCAGTTAAATCATTGTAATGGAAGAAACCGGGATCTTTTTGTTTTACTCAGTTACCAAATTGTCTCCTTCACAGCTGGTCATAAAGAAACTGATTGATCTTCCTTTTGCTAAATTATCTCTTGAAAATAAAACTGACTTGGGACAACTGGATAGTAAAATTAAAAAAAGGACAAAATCCCAACTGTATGGGTACTAGAAGAAACATGAGATTTTTGTTTGTTTGTTTTTGTAACTTTGGAATGGGGAAGGACTTATCATAAAACAAAAGAAAGATTAGTTTGACCATATGAACATAAATTCTACACTGCAAAGGATATCATAAGCGACATCACAAGCAAAGGAAAAACTGGGGACAACGTTTACAGTTTGTATCACAAACGAAGGAATAATCTCCCTAAATTTTAAAAAGCTCTTAGAAATTGAGATGAAAAAGACCAACAACCCAAGAGAAAATTGGGCAAAGGTCATTAACACATGATTCACAGAGAGAGAAATATAAATGACATTTAAATAGATTTAAATAAAAGATTTCAACCTCACTCTTAATAAGAGAGATCAAATTCAAACCACAGTAGAAAATCATTTCTCCTCTGTAAGACTGGCAGAACACAAAAGTTTAACCTTAAATTTGTTGATGAGGCTTTGGGGGACCAGGCATGTCAGTCACTGCAGGTGGATATGAACATGGTAGAACTCCTCTGAAGACGCAGTCACTCTTTGACTCAACAGTCCAATTCTAGGAATCTACTCCATAGAGCACTAGTTAAATTAATTATGGCACAGCCACACAATGTAGCTGTGAAAAAGAATGAGGAAGACTTTTATGTACTGACCTGGACTGATCTTCAAGATATATTGTTAAGTGGAAGAAAACAAAACAAAACAAGACGCAGAACAGTGTATAGAGTATGCTTCCTTTTGCCTACAAATTATTTATTTGTTCTTGTTTGGTTTGCACAAAGGAAGACTGGAAGGAGAAACAAGAAACCAATAAAAATGGTTACCCTATATGGAGCTGGGGCAGAGATCGGGGAGGGTCTTCTGTGATTAAAAAAATAAAATCGAATTTTGAGAAATGATACCTGAGAAAAACTCCGAGAACCTCTCCAAATAGCAGAAACTGTTGAATACCGGAGCATGAAGCTTGACATCCAAGTCATTATAGCATTTGTTCACAGTGATAGAATATTGGGCCTGGGGGGATCTGGAAGCTATCTAGCTCCACACAGGCTGAAACACGGGAAGGAAGATACTCGCTCAGGATCACTAAGTCAGTCATCGTCCAAGAAGACACACGCTTACTTGGATTTGAGTCTTTCTGCACATCTCAAAGATTTCATGGGCACTGTGGTACAGTGAACGATGCCGGCATAGCTTTGGGTCTTCCCTAAATGTATTGATCCTGTAGCCTTTCCTTTAATAGAATCCTAATCAAATTTAGGAAGATACCTGGGGGTTTCTGGGGGAGGGAACATCCCAGGATGAAAAGGGTCAAATGACATATTATAGCATGTGATGGGCTAAAAAAGTCAAGAAAAAAGGGAGGTTTAAAAAAAAAGTGAAAAAGATGAGGGTGGAAGAAAACACTCTTTATGATGCATCTGAGGCTCATAAACAGATACACAGCCTGACTGGGGGAAGCTGGGAGCCAAGCACCAGCCTTCTCTGCCTGCGCAGGATCGGGAGCCAGTGTGGCCAATACCATGGAAACGATGCTGTCTCCTTTTCTAATTAAATTCCTTAAAGAGTGGGCTGATTTATTCACTTATAATCAAATTCCTGGTCTAATTAAAATGGAACTTTCCTCTGCCTGATCCAACCTCACCATATTTCTGTTTCCTATGTAATTGAATCTGAAAACAATGATGCTGAGTGACAGCTTGGGATATTGCTACTTATTAGGAAAATAAATAGTAAGGAAAGAGAATGCTGCTAGGCTTGTTTTAGGGAAGTTTAAATCAGTTCTTTCTCACTTAGACGGAATTTTAACAACAGGCAAAGATAATGATATTTCCCTTAATCAAATTATATAGCCCTGGCTAATTTATGAGGGAAGTTTACCTTTCTGAGGCTCTAGCTTCACATTATGTTGGCCCACCGTTTGCAAGGTCCCTGTGCTTCCCTCCCCTCCTCTGATATCTTCAACCTTAAATTCCAGGAATTGTTTTTTCCCTGGGCCCATTTAACATAATAATATTCATATTTATTTAACACTCTGTAGGTTGGAAACCTTGTCACATCAATTGTCACATCTGAACTACTCCATGAATGGGTGGCAAGGTGGGCATTATGTGGCAGATGGAACTAAGCCTCAGAAAGGTTAACATTATTCATCCAGGATGACAAAGTCTACTCACAGAGCCAGAGATAGAACTCAGTTGTTCTAACTCCCAGTTATGGGCATGTCCAACACATCCAGCCAAATGGCCATGGCTTTTGGTTTCTGGGTTCTAAGAGGTTCATAGAGAGCAGACAGTTGAATGATTCATTGCATGATGCTTGACATTTTTAGTAGCAAAACTCTTGGTTGCTGGTTAGGAAGGAAACCTGTGTTTTCCTGAACTCATCTGCTTGGTTGTATAGGATGTGTATGTTTCTAGGTTTTTTGTTGGTTGAGGAGGGGCAGTTGGGATGGGAGAATGCTAGAAATGGTCTCTGTCTTTATCCTTGAAGTCTAAGAACAAAGCCCTCTCCTTTCCCTCCACACCTCAAAGGTTTACACATTGCATTCTCATTCTGCACACAGTAATAATTACTTCTAGAAAGATTTTTCCTGAATACCGAGCCCTTTCTTTTCCCCATTTACGCCGTTTCTTCAACAGAGCTCCTTCTATCGGCCCCAGCATTTTTATTCCTGAGATTTATGCTAATCTTCCTACTCTTAACCATTCAGTGGGAAGAGTTCTGGCAAGAGGCCCTTTCCAAATGTCACTATATGCTTTTTAGCCAAACATGAAACTCTAAGGTCCCCAAGGAAACCCAAACACCTGTTGACTGTTTTTTCTTCATTTTTCATCTAATTGCAATTTACCTACTTGACTAGAGCAGTGTGAGGATTAACTGTCCTCAGGTTATTTTCAAGTCTGTAAAGGATTTCCACCTCCTCAGGGTACATGTTCTTTAATAGAGACAGAAGTGAAATACTAATAAGAGACTTAATGTGGAGCAGCCTCAAATAATCTGTGCTCTGTATTACGACTTCAGACAGTCGGCATCTCCCTAACACACTCTGACAAAGGCACTGGGAACAGGATCAAGAGCCAAGTGTGAAAGGCCCAGACAGAACCATGAACTTCCCTTTCAAAGCCCCTTGGAAGAAGTGCATCTTCACTACCAAATTAGGAGGCTGGGCCAGGCCTGGGGTGACTGCGGGGCAGGCAGGGGGATTTGGCTGCTGTCATACTTTGGCACAAATATTTGACAGCTTGTCTCTCCCAACGGACATTTCCCACGCCTAAAGGTTAATCTTCTCTTGGTTTCTTCTTGGCACTACTAACATTCCGTGCAGGATAACGCTCTGCTATTGGGGGCTGCCCTGCGCATCACAGGATGTTCAGCAGCATCCCTGAGCTTCACACACCAGACAGTAGACCCCCCCAACTCTAAGTTGTGACAACATGTCTGCAGACATTGCCAAATGTCCTTGGGGGCGGGGGGGGGGCACAGTCATCCTGTTTGACAGCCACTGGGCTAGATGATCCAGTGTGAACACTTGAGGTGGTACTTGGATGATGGGCAACCTCTACAAAAAAGTCATCCTCAAACACACTTGTAAGGCTACCTGGAGGTCTACCAACTTGCACTTTGTTCTGCTTTCCCTGCATGAGACTGAGGGGACAAACATATTTTCACAAATGAATGTCATCCAATTCATCGCTTATTTATTTAGTTTTAGATCCATTGCCTAGCTTTCTTTCAGCCCCTGGCAGCCAAAGATTGCTAATTTGCACAGCATTAAGTATCATTTGCTCCCCCACCTATTCCACAACAACCAGGGATTTGTTTTTTACTTTGAAATTCAACTTTACAAGCTCCTGTTCAAATGTTTCGGGCTACAACATGTTTGAACTCAAAGAGGGTAGCACTGGGGGTGCTGTGGTAATATTGGGGGGAGAACACCCATCAAAGAGTGACAAACTCCAGGGGGGCATCTCTTCCCTCCAAAATGTCTCATTAGGGTCCCCAGACTTGGCCTCCATCTCCTCTGTATCCCGCAGTCCAATTTAATTGAGCGACGGCCTCGCCACGGCACACTGCTCTTTCGACAGGAGGGTAAACTCACTCTGTCCATCACGACATTTGCTTTCTTAAGGCCCTCACACTATGCAGCTTAAATAATTAAATACAGGTCACATCGCAGCCTCCCTTTTCAAGCCTGTCTGAGGCCACAGTGGGTTCTTTCTGATAGTTAGCTTTTGACACGTGATTTTTAGAAGCTAGTGGGTTTTTTTGTTTGTTTTGTTTTGTTATTGTGCATGACACTTCTCCCCACTAAAAACCCCAGACCTCAGCATAGTGCAAATCCAATCGGAACAGCTGAAAGGGCTGTGGGCTTTCTGACAGTGGAAAATGGTGAGAGAGAGAAATTGGAGACCCTGGTTTTGGTAAGGGTCTTGGAGCAGCCTGCTTGTCATGGTGTGTACTTTCCATTTGTCATCCAGGAAAGTGTAATGCTAGAAGACAAATCCTTTGTGCTTTATTGCACATGTCCATACACCTCGAGTTGGGATGGGCTTGTCAAAAATAAAGCAAATCTTTAAAATGACCTAATAAGAGAGAAGTTTCAGGAAGGACTAAAGATAACTCTTACCCATAGTGTCCATTTTAAACAATAGGTTTCTCTGGGGGAACTTGGAGTGATCATAATGAGTTTGGATTGAGTTTAACCCAGTGCTGATTTTGCACGTTACAGAAACTTGTTATCTTTAAGTCATGTGCCAGATGAATGCTCTAAAATAGACGCAACTTTGTGTGAATTCTCTACAATATAGCAAATCTGATTGCTCTATTAATAGCCAAAGACCTTGGCCTTGGGAAGGCAGGGTGGCAGCATTTTTAAAATTCATCATCTCTGCATAATTAGTTGTGAATCTCTAAATATTCAAGCTGAGGAATTAACCTGGAACTGGGGCGTTATCCTTCAGCGTTCCTTTTAATATTGTTCCACAGTCATCACTTCCTTGCATTTTTCTAATTACTGCAAAACCAATTGTTTTTAACTCAACTGCCCTGGCTTTTTGAAATTTGTTGAATGTAATCACCTTCAGATGAAGAAAACGTACTACTTGTTCAGGAAACTGGGGCTTGACTAGATGAGCATCATCTGGTGGCTGTGGGACCCTGGTTCCAAAGCTTTGCTTGTTTTGGACCTGATCGTGCATTTTGAGGGGACGGGGCTCCAGGAGGGAGGGGCTGCTCTTGAAAGTGAGCTCAATAGTGTGGTGATCTGTAGACCCTAGGGGCTTTAATTTGGAGACATCAATTTATGAAAACTAAAGAGAAATAGAAATTCTGGTTCTTCACTCTGAGGAGCTCACAGTATGGCTGTAGGCAGTAGAAGGTAACTGTTGAGGGTACTTGATGAGCTCCTCTCTCAGGTGATGTTTCACGTCTGTATGTCTGATTAGAGGCATCTAGGGAGCAGGGCTATACACTAACCTGTCCCCACCGTGTTGTCCAGCACTGGCCTGGACACAGAGTAAGAGATGAATAAACCAAAATGAACTAGTTTAGAGGTCCACTCTCGTCTTTGCTTTTATTCTTTTTTGCCAATCTTGTTTATCTACTAACCAGTTCAACTGGGAGATTTTCAAAGAACAAAAATCAGAAGAGCAAAGGTTATCAACCTTTATTTGTCTCTCTCAAATCTCAAGGGTATGATGCATTTTCATCAATAAGAGTGGCTCTCTGTGACAATAATTACCAAATTTGGCAGAGATTATGAAAATCACACCAAGGGGCATGGGACCATTTAAAAGAAACAAAACAAAACAAAACAGGATTCTGATATGCCTCCAACAGCCCCCACGAAGAATCATCATTGAAGAGTAAGCTAAAATTCTACCTCCTTCAGAAAAATTGGAAAAATGGATTCTCTGCTTTCTCTAGCATAACCCTCAGAGAAGGAGAAATGTCCTTATTCAATTTCTCTCTGTAGGTAGCTGCTCTGGGTCTGTCTTTCTTGGACAAGGAAGGCCCAACTGGATGATGGATGTGTGCACAAGGAGCTAACCAAGGCCTTAACCAGGCCTGTGAGTTAGCTGCATTTTTATTCAACACTTATGATGTTGTTTAACACGTATTAAACACCTATGATGTGCCAGGCCCTGTGCTAAGTGTAGGACATGAATGAGAAGCAATCTTGGCACTAATGAGAGAGCCAAACATGCAAAGAAATAAGTATAATCTCAAGTGGCAAGTGACAGAAATAAATACAGGGTATTATAGCAGAACAAACAAGGAAGAGCAACTTGGGCATGGCTGATGGAGGAGCATCAAGGAAGACTTCCTGGAGGAGGTAAACTCTGAACTGAATCTTAAAGACTAAGTAGGAGTTACATGAAGGTTAGAGAAGAAGGATGTTGGTGTGAAAGCCATTCCAGGAAGTAAGACTACAAGAGCAAAGGCACAGAAGCCCCGGACAGCACCATGTGTTCAGGACAGGTGAGCATTTTCATGATGCATACAGTTTAAGACAAGAAATGGAGAAAGATGAAGTCAGAGAGACAAGGCCAAGGTGGGCTTTGTGAACCTTGTAAGAGGAGATTGGATTTTGTCTGTGGGTAGTGGAGAGTCCTCGAAGAGTTTTAAGCCAAGGAACAACATGATGGGAGTTTGTACTTGGGTGGCAGCGTGGATGATGCATTTGAGGGGGATGGGACTAGCCATGGGTTGACCAGGCCAGGGGCAAAGGGAGGCAGTGGGGTTGTGTAGAGGGAGGTGCCACTGGGGCAATGGCAGATGAGATAGAGAGGGGCAGATGTGAGAAGTATCCAGGTGGGAGGCCAGCTGGACCCTGGGACTGCCAGTACGTGGAGGGCAGGAGAAGCAAGAGTCGAGGAAAGCTCCTAGTTTCATGGTTGGCATTCCTAAAAGGATGGCAAGACCATCAGTTAAGACAGAGAGCCTGGGAGGCAGAGATTTCTAGAGAGAAAAAGAGAGTTTTCAGTTTGGATTTTTGCCCTTGAGGTACCTGGCAGGGTTGGTGATGGTGGCGGGCAGCCAGGTAGATGAATCAGAGCTTGGGGGACAAGCCTTGGCTAGAGACTATTATTTCACTTTTTTACCAACCAGGTCTAGGGGAGTCAGCCAGGGGTGAGACTCCCCCCCTCCCTCCTTCCAGATATTGGGGTGTCACTGCTGCAACTCCCCTGGGTCTTCCGTCCTCCTGAATTCTGCCCCGCTTTGCTCTCTCTTTCCTTCACCTTTCTGCCCTTGTCCCCTGCTCAGCCTCCTCTGAGGCCCTGCCTGCAGGAAAGGGGCCGGGATATTTGTTATGCCCAGCCTGGCAAATTAGAGTGGGTAGCTGAACGGAAACAAAGCCACAAAATTACTCCTGTCTGCTATCTCACCCGCTGCGCCACCTACCCAGCTCCTAAATCCTGCTGCCGCCGCTGACTCTGTGCTAACAACCTGGACTTTTTAAACATATTTCAAAGTCAAGCTAAAGAAACTAACCTTGAAAGAAAAGATATGTATTTACTTGAGTTTTATGATCCCGCAGGCAGGGTTTTGGAAAGTAGGATTCTTTGGCCACATTTGGTGTGATTCAAAGAAGCAAGTGGCCATGAGAGACCAGGGAATGTGGGGTCTCAGGTCACTCTCTTGTAAAGGGAGGGCCCCCAGTCATGCTGTGACTGGAAGGGGGAGTGGCTAACGACTGAGTAGTGGCCCACGGGAGGGGATGGCGGGGAGGGCAGGAGTGAGACAAGTGAGAGCAAGAGGCCCTTGAGTGTGCATTTCCTAGGAGTGGAGGACAGAAGGCCACTGTGAGGCGCCATCCTCTACCTGAGGACATTTCAGGGAACCAGGAGAGAAGGCATGTTTAGGAGGGCAACTATCTTGGAGCACATCCAAGATGACTTCAAGATCCAGGGCAAATCCATTCTGCAGGTTGGGGACCTCTATTACCCAACCTTGTTACTTAAAGAGGGAATGGGGGGGGGTGGTAATCGTATTTTCACAGGCACGTGAGATGAAGCAAGGCAAAATCATGACCTGACGGAAGAAAATTTCCACCACATGCCCAAGGCACATATTCTTTTTAAAAATCATTCTTCTCGGGCCAGCCCTGTGGCCTAGTTGTTAAGTTCAGCATGCTCCTGTTTGGTGACCTGGTTGGGTTTCCAGGTGTGGACTTATACCACTCATCAGCCATGCTGTGGTGGTGGCCCACATACAAAATAGAGGAAGACTGGCACAGGTGTTAGCTCAGGGTGAATCTTCCTCAAGCAAAAAGAGGAAGATTGGCAACAGATGTTAGCTCAGGGTGACTCTTTCTCTGCTAAAAAAGGTGTTTTTCTCTTAATTGTTCTTATTTTATTTTCATATCAACTTTGCCAACATTTAAAAAGTTAACGGTGCCGTGTCCACCCTAAATGTCCCCTTCCAAGGTTTGTTGGAAGCCAGCACACACCCACGGTCACGCCAGCAGTCTGCATACGTTTTCCCTTCTGGCAGCACCCTGATCAGCTGGGCTGAGTGCTGGCCGGCCAGGTCGGTGGGCAGATGACAGAGCTCTGGCAACCAGACCGCTTTTGAAGGTAGAGGGCAGGTGTCTGGCTGGAGGAAAGGAGCTTCTTGCTTGTTGTGCTGATTCCAGGGCTCCTCTGCCTAGACTTCGTCATCTTATCCTCAGCAGTACCATTTTCCCAAGGCTAAAGCAATAGTATGAAAGAAGCCCGCTCCTTTCAAATAGACATTGGCTCTGGTTGGAGGGAATAAGATGAGCAAAGTGAGTACAGAGAGAAAAAACTCAGACTGAGACTCACTTCATTTTGCAGAAGGATAGAAATAAAAGTTAAAGGAGTAGGTTCACTGTTCACCAGGATCCGTAGCCATCACCTAACGTCTATTCCTTATTGCTTTGCGCAACACATTTACACAAAGCTATGTTAAAATTTGAACCCTAACGTAAGTTCTCTCATACGCAGGTACTCCCTCATTCAGAGGCCGACAGTTTATCTTAATCTTGTTGCCTTTTTCAAGATGTTTTCAAGTTTCCTTGAGACCATCCCTCCTGCCCTCTCCCACTTCCTTCCCTGACCCTACATTGGAACCCCACCAGAACACCAGAGGAGGAGACAGGACCAAATGTGAAGATTGTATCCCTCTTTTCAGTAACAAGCCACATAAGGAATCATGAATTCCTCCCTCACATCTATTTTCACTCAGTTTCTAAGACACCACACTGCCCAACTTTCTTCTCCCTCAATTGCTTGCTCCTGCTCACTCTCCTTTGCTGGTTCTTCTTCTCTTCAACCTCTAAACTTGGGAAGACGAGGGCCTCTCTCTATCAACACTCCGTCCCCTCGTGATCTCATCTGGACCCAGGGTCTTAAATGCCACTCAGATGCTGATGCTCAAATTTACTCCTCCAGACCAGACCTGATCTGCCGAACTCCAGGTTCACACAGCCCATTGCCTACCTCCACTTAACACCTCCACTTGCTTAACGGGTACCTCAAACTCCGCATGTCCAAGATTAACTACCAATCTGCCTCCCCGAGCCCCAGCCTGAGCCTTCTCCATTTCAGTTGGCAGAAAACCTACCCTTCTAGGACCCAAGCCTTGGAGCCATCCTTGACTCTGCTTTTCCTTTCACCCCCACCTCCAATCTATCAGTGAGTTGTATTGTATTTTTAATTAGGTCTGGAATCAGACCATTCTCACTCCCTATGTTGAACGAGCCACATGGGGTATTAACATTTAAATCATAGTCAGTTAAAATTAAAAAAATTAAAATAGAGGAAAAAAAGAATGGCCCAAGTAAAAACTCTCAGGAAAACTACAGCAAAAATTAAATTTAAAAATTCAGTTCCTGACGTGCACTAGCCACATTTCAAGTGCTTACGGGCCACGTGTGGCCGGTGGCTGTGGTACCGGGCAGTGCAGATGCTGAACCTTTCCATCATGGCAGAGAGTTCTATTGGCCAGTGCTGCTCACTCCTTCACTGCGATTGCCCTGGTCCCAGTCACTAACATGCCTGGCATGAATGACTGTAATAGCTTTTTAGTTGATCTTCCTTCTTCAGTCTTCACAACATGGCAGCCAGAGTGATCCATTTAAAATACCTCTGATCATGCCATTCCTCCGCTCCGAGTTGTCCAAAGGCTCCCATGCATGCCTCTCAGAGGAGAAGCTAAGTCCTCAGAACAGCCAGCAAGGCCTTATGAGCTCTGGCCCCTTTTACTTATCTGACCTCATCTCCCAGTCTTCCAACTTGCTCTCTCCAGGCACAGCCATGCTGGCCTCCTGCTGCTCCTCCTCAAGCGCTCTGCACTGGCTCTCCCTCTGCTGAGGATGCTCCTCCCCCAGGTATCGTATCCTCCCGGCTCACTCTTGCTCTTCCTCCCAATCTCTACCCAAGCATCTCCTTGCTGAGGCTTGTCCAGACTGCTCTACTGAAATTTTTACATCTCCCCCTCCCACCACCACTCCCAGCAGTCCTGCTGTCCTGGACCCTCCTCTGCTTTACGTTGTCTTTTCCACAGCACTTACATCTTTTCGACAAACTATACGCACTTACTTGCTTATTATACCTATTATTTACTGTCTGGCAGGGATCTTTGTCCATTTACTCATTGCTGGAAAGCTGGTCCAGAGGAGGCTTTCAACAAATACTTGTTCAATAAGTGAAGGGAGTTTTAGAGCTGGAAGGGGCTCTGGAAATCATTCTTGGAAGGAGCAGTTAAGGTGAGGTTGAGTCAACGAGGTGAGGTTATTCACCATGGACCCACGATAAGCTCAAGGGAAGAGCCTGGACTGGAAGCTGGCCCAGCCGCAGGTGTCTTCACTAGGCAGGCCCCATGACAATGAACTCTTCTCCTCCCTTTATTTGTCACAACAAGAGGGACACCTACAGACCACAGAGAGCCAAAGGGGACAAAAACCTAACTAAAATGCCAGGGGTATTTGCCACCTTCTTCTTGGTAAGCCCTTGCAGGATTCAATCATTGGTCCTGCTTCTCTGATGACTTGTAGGAAGCAAGGAGAAAAGTGGAGGCTCAGGTTAATGGCTATTCTCACACACCAGTCTTGCCCCCACGTGTCACAGATGTCAAGTCTCTTGGAAAACTGGAAACACACATGGTTGCTAGATTACGTTTTTCCCTAAAGCAACATATCAGTCTTGTTTTAAAAAAGAAAGTCATGATTTCATCATATAATTGCTAAATTAGTATTTGAGAAAAAGTTATTTAGTATGAAAAGAATGATTCTCCATTGCATCTTTAAAATATTTCTGACAATCCAGAATAAATTAGAAGTAAAACAGACCCCAGATCACATTTTGCATTAGGGGTTCATCTGTGCTTTTGTATCTGTAAGGAAATGCTATTTGAATATATACATATATTTAAATATCTCAGGATGCTGGTTTTTCTACTGCCAATTCTGAAACAAATAAAAATAGTGTGAGGGAGTTTCAACCTCATAAACAGACCTGTTCATAACGGCATGGCTAACAGGTCCAGAGTTACACAGCATGACATTAGCAAAGAGCCTGGAAAACTCCATCCATGGCTCACTGGTTGATTTAACTTGCCAAAGTATGTAATTAAGAACAAATTTATCTTTATAGTCATTCCTTCATTACTGAGATAACTCAACGGGAGACTTTTTGAGAGATGCCAGATTTGGAAATAAACTCCTTACAGACTGCACTGCAATGTCATGAAGATTATACCAGAAAACAAATTGATGCACATAGACAATCTTCTGTACGTACCAGAAAATTAGATCTCAGGAGAGACGTACAGCTAAGATGTAAAAGCAAGGGCGGGTGGAGGCAGAGCACAGTGGCAGGGTATAACCCGCGGCTTCCCCTAGAGAGAGGAGCCCCGAATGTCCAGTGTGCTCGCCGTGCGTTACCTGGGGTGGTGCTCTTCATTGTTTTCACTAACTTGCCCCTTCCAGCTCCAAAACCATTATTTCCATAGTCCGGGTCACTGTCACTATCACTGCCACCGCTGGCAGAGTATGCACACATTCTGGGTACCTTGTCCTAAATGAGTAACATGAGACTGTTAAGATTATTCATGCAAATAAAGACGGGGCAGAACATCCTGTGAGGATGGGAAACAGTTCATATTTGGCCGTCCTTGTGTGCGCAGAATTCCATTCCCACCGCCCCACCCCCAAGAACAACTCTGCTTGCTCTCTCTATCTGCTTCACGCAGAGCTGGTGCAATTACTCAATTACCAGAGCTGCAGAAATGGCCTGCATTAATGAAGCCAGTGACCACACTCTGCCATTGTTGCAGGCATAGGAAAGCCCCCACAGCCACCCACTCTGCATTTTGTACACTTTTTTACAGGGTCTTATTTTTCTCAAATGCCTATTATGAGCTGTTCTGAGCCTAATGGCCTACTTATTTAACTGATCTCATCACTGGCTTTCAAGTACCAGAGGACATGAAAAAAAAAAACAACCTTGGGAACAAAAGAATAAATGTTTGCCTAATTTATAGGGGCCTAATTCCAGCCCCTGAAAGGATAGGAGCCTTTAGGAAATTGCTAACTCTATATAATCCTTGAATCTACTGACAGTTCATGGGTTGAGGGACTCAGTCTCCTCTCTTGCTAACACGCATACACAGCCTGACCGCGAGGACGTCACTGGCGTGGCGAGAATGCAGTGAGGCAGTTTTGATACTGTATGAACAGCTTTTCCCTCAGTGTATACAAACAGAATACTAGATCTAGGACTGCAACTGCTATGTGTAGAATCAAGGGTGTTCGGGACTGTTTTTTGTGTGTGCAGACTACCCTACTCGAGCCCATTATATCCCACTCACCCAAACAGTTCAGGTACAGTTGTATGGGACGGGTCTCTAAAGTCTGTTTGGGAGGATGTCATTTGGTTGGAAATTATAAAAACACATTTTAGGATGTAAGCTCCCTTGGCTAGGTTTATACATTCAAGCAGTTACTCATTTCCTTTATTCCTTCATTCATTTACTCATTCATCCACTCATTCAACAGATGTTTACTGAGTACCTACTCTGTGCCAAGGGGTACAAAGCTTGATACAGGAGATACTGGTAGTCTAGCAAGGATGATGTCCGTGAAGGATGAGAAGGTCTACAAGCTGTGGTTTGAGGGGAGCCCCATGTCTATATAATCCTCAAATCTACTGATAGTTCATGGGTTGAGGGAGCCAGTCGCCTTTTTTGCTCAAATGCGCACACAGCCTAACTTGTGAGGATGTCACTGGTATGGCAATAATGCCGTGTTCAGGAATTGCTGAGGCAGTTGACATGCTAACCCACGTCTAGAGTTCCAGTGGGACTCCAGGAACACTTTCTGTGTACGGTGAGATGTCTTTTTTTCATGCCTCCATTCAACAAACACTAATGGAATCAGGCACCGTGCTGGGTACTGGAAATATAAAGCTAACTCTTTAAACTTTCCCTCCTTGGCCGTCAGTGAAGCAGGGTTCTAAGTTCCAAGTCAGAGTGGTGACTCTCACTAGTTAGGGCAGGATTTCTAATGGGCAGACCTGGTGCAGGATGATGAGAAAGGAGACCCCAGAGGTGTGTGTGTGTGTGTGTTGGCAGACATGTATGTCGGGTGAGGAGTGCCCTGCCATTACTTGTAGAGGGGTTAGCTCCTTCCTGGCCAGCACTGAATAATTCTCTTTCTCTCTCTCTCTCTTTTTTTTTTTTTACTTTCTTGGAATTGCCCAAACTCTTTGTCACTGTCACCACCTGTTGTTTCTGAGCTATTTTTCTTCCACTCTGGGTGTCTTTTAGGGTTTTCTCAATTTTCCAATACCCAAAGAAAGCAAGGCCAGCCCTGCTGGTCTACTGGTTAAGATTCATTGCTCTCAATGGTGCAGCCTGGGTTTGTTTCCCAGCCAGGGAACCACATCACCTATCTATTGGTTGTCATACCGTGGCAGCTGCACATTACTGTGATGCAGTAAAGCTATGCTACTGGTATTTCAAACACCAGCAGGGTCACCCATTGTGGACAGGTTTTAGCGGAGCTTCCAGACCAAGACAGACTAGGAAGAAGAACCTGGCCACCCACTTCTGAAGAAACTGGCCAGAAAAACCCTAAGAATAGCAGCGGAGCATTGTCTGATACAGCACTGGAAGGTGAGAGGACAGTGCAAAATGACAGGGCAGGGTTCTCTCTGCTGTACACAGGGTCACTAGGAGTTGGAATCTAGGCAACAGCATTAACAACAAAAGAAAGCACAGAGTCCCTAAGCCGTGAGCTCCTCCCTAGGTCCAATCATACATCAGGAAGCCTATGTGGGCCATCTCAGGGTGGATGAAGAACCCATAGCAAAAATGATAGAGATTGAAGAAATGCAGGTCTCACTGACCCCAGCAAGTCGTCTGACCACTCCATGCCTCAGTTTATCCCTCCCTAAAAGGGGTATAATTATATCTGCCATACTTGTCTCATAGTAGAAATGGAAAGGTTAAAGTAACTGATGAAGTCATGAAAAAAATATCGTTAAATCATTCTAAATGGTGCTGTTATGGCTTGGAAGAGTGAACACCTGTTCCACAGTGCCTAATTAGGGCAGAGCACCCATACCTCAAGAATCTGGGTGCAGATCCGTGGAACCATTTGAATTCCTCCCAAGGATCTATGGTATTACTTAATAATTAAGGAAAAAAGGCAAGCCTCAGGCCTTGGTCTTCATTCATTGAACCAACAACAAATTTGATTTAAAATTAAAACTATCACAAATGTGTTTAAGAAGTTCACTTTTCACCATCAGGACCAACAGGTAGAGGGTGCCCTCCTGTCTGCCTCTTACCTGGGTCTCAGCAGTGGCATCTTCACCCACCCAGTCCGGCAGTGGCTGGCTTGCCATTGTGTTTTCAGCATATTCGAATGACGAGCAAGTCTGAGGCCTTGGCTCTGCTTCATTCTGCTTTTGAGAATCGATTTTTCCTAAATGAGGAAATGTATATGAAATCATAATCAGCTTTATTCAACTCTACAAGTTTAGAGAGGAAGGTGGGTGAGATATTCAGAAATAATAAAAAAGGTCCAATTATGGTGAAGGCTGGGTTTCCCAACATTCTGACCTCTGCAAGTCTGTGCTAACAGAAATGTCTACATAATTACGTATATCTATAGAGGATGTCCACCTTGGAAAGGTGAAGGCAAACTGTCCTTGGACCACTTTTCCACAAAATGTTGATAGACTTTTCATGTTAGAAAGGGTTCAGTGGGCAAACTGTGTGGGAAATACTGATTATTCCTCAAATAATGGTATTCATCAAATAACAAACAGGATTCATTTTTGGAGGACTTCTTAGAGCCTTCATCGTGCTCTTGGGGATTGTCATAAAAATTTCCAAAAGAAGGATTTGAATTTGCAAGCTTTCCAAACCTATTTGAGCAAGGAATCTTTATTTTCCTAGAATACCTATGAAGGTCATTTTGAATAATGTGGTCTGGGAACTTTTGTCTTCTGCCCTTACTTTTCCTCTCTGCCCTTATAGATCTTGCAGGGTAGTACTTCTCAAACCTTACTCTGCTCAGGCATCAGCTGAGCTTTTGTTAAATGGCAGATTCTGATTCGGCTGGTCTGCGGTGGGGTCCGAGATTCTGCCTTTCTGACAAGCTCCCAGGTGATGCTGATGATGCTGGTCCATGGATCACATTTTGAGTAGCAAGGGTGTAATTAGCAGAGAATGATTAGGCAAAGTTCCTCCATTACCCATAATAGTAGATTAACTTGCAGAGTGTATTCCTTCCTTATGCCAGAAAGAATTGCTATTATCTTCCAGCCTCAATAATTATCAACAGGACCTGCTGTGATAGCCTCTCAAGAGCATTTTGCTTGTGAGCAGAAGTGAAGTAATTGTATTTTCATCAGCACTGTGAGATTTGTACAGTTACTTCCATTTTTGGTATGGGGATAAGAGAAAAACTCATTCAAATGCATACATTAAACAGGAAGTGACTGCTCTAAACCACTTTCCTTTTGTTCCAGCTAGTTCTCCATTCCCTAATTTTTAAAATGAGTAACCAATGGCCACAGAGAAAAGAGAAGCCTTGGAAAGCTGGTGCTGCCTCTGGACCACGGTGACAATACTATTTGGTGGACAGGAAGCTTCAAGATGAGTGACAAAAAATGTCCTGCAGTGTGTTGACCTCACTCTCAACCATATACTACTTTTTACAACTCTTCATGATAATTTAATTTAGACACAAACCTTAGAAAACCGGTGCAGTGAACACTAGCAGCAAGATCAGAACAATCTCCTTCCTATCCCCTACTTATGAAACAATTCAAGGCTTGTGGTTTCTATTCAATTTGTTATAATGACAGTGTTGAATCATGGAGTCTACTCGGCAGCCAGCTGCTGAATTGAGGTCACACATATGACTATTCAGGCATGGAGCACATAATCTATAACTAAGATTTCGCCCCTGAATCTCTGGAGGCTGTGTCATTAATTAACAATGCACTTACTTCAAAAATAATATGCATTACAGCCTTTTAAAATGTAGCCTTGGCTTGGAATGAGCAGAAGTTTGCAGTGAAATGTTCATGGTAGCTAGTATTACTATATGAAGGGAGAACTCAGCCATGGGACTAGCCCAATCACATTTATTCAAAGATGTTTAATTAAAAGTCTTTTTTTCTAATTTCTCAGAAGCCTATAGTATAATCTCTACTTGTGGCTTCTTTCTAATCATCAAATCATAAATCAAAGTCTTTAGAGTTCTATTTCATATGCTTACACATGTCATAAATACAAATGCAACATAAGCCACACAAGTTAAAAATTATTTAGAGTCATCTTGGGCTGCAATAGATATTTTTAATCTTGAGGGAACAATGAAAAAACTTTGACCCTTAGCCTGGTCCTATCTTTAATCACGAAAGGTTGCTTCAACTGACTGCGAGGAAGGATGGTACTCCTCAGTGGGAAGGCTCACTCCGTTTTATTGCAGTTAATGCACAATCTACTGCTAATATATCAAACTAATTTTTTTTATAGTCCAACATTTAAATATATTTGAACAGAATAGGAATTGTCAGAAGACATATGTTTCTGGTTAGAGGGCAAACAACATTTCAGTTAAATTTATGTTGTAGGCCTAAATTGGTCTATATTCAGAGTTAAGTTTTAAAAGATAAAATCTCATGACTGTATATTGTGTGGTTTTTTGCTTAATCAATTTATGTATCCATATACTGGTGCTTCCATGCTGGTTTCCTGTATATGTGTATATACTTCTTAACATAACACTAAGAGTAGATAATGTCTAATACTTGTTTTATCTTTTGGTTGAAAACATGCAGGGATTTTCATGCATCCACATTTCCGTCAGGTAGATGAATTACCTCCTGGTGGAAACTTTTTCTGCTGCTTGTTCTCCATTTTTGTCAGGAGGTACATTATTTTGGTGGGAAAACAATCTAATTTGGAAGGTAATAGGCATTTTACCTGAGGATGCTGGTTTGGGAAGGCGACTCTGAGGAGGTCGCATCCCTCTGGCAGTCATGATCGGGTCGGACGTGGAATGAACAATGGTGTTGTCTGCAGAGCCCTGGCTGTCTGCAGGGGAAGGCACTTCTCGTTCGAGGGTCTGGGCTCTGATGGAAGAAGCTGCACCGAGGGCTGGCTGGAGAGACAGGATGGGCTCAGTGTCTTCTGGGGATTCTGGTTGACATATGTACCGTCCCGTTGAGCGATTTCCTGAGTCTGGGAGTGGGAAGGTTCCGATCCCACTGTCCAGCGTCCTCATCTGGCAGTTTGATTCTAGACAGAGTAACAGAATGAGGATTAGAAAAGCCTCACATAAAAAAAATAAATAAATAAATAAAAGAATCATGGGCATTTGGATCTGATCTGGAGGAAAGGGGACATCTAGAAGAAAGAAATACTATTAATGGTGTAGTAAATTTCCAGTGAGTGACATGAAGCAGACATTTTAATTGAACATGAAAATATTCCCTTCACATAATACGAAGTAAGAAGGCCAGCAAGATTGCTGGCAGCAAGAGTCACATGTACATACAGCCTGGATGGTTCTCCAGAGCTATAATAGAAAAAGAACAGTCATTAGAGACCAAAAATTATTTTTGATCACCCTTATTTCAATTGGGAATCATATGACTTCAATCAATTAGGTGAAATTTATTAACTGAAATAAGATAAGTAATGAGCACACATAACAAATTGAAGTGATGTTCTAACAAAGGTAATTATGCATCTCTTACATGAATTATCATCCATTTGGCAGTTAACTAAGTCTCTGGCCTCTCAATTTGACTGTCAGGACAAGTAATTCACACGCTATAAGGGCCATCCCAAATGGTACCTTACTGGTGGTATCATCACTTTGTCATGTGGGCTTAATTTGACCCAACTGCCATCTGAAGTATTATTCAGAAGACTACAGCTTTATATTTTTCTCTCACCTTATTCAATGACAAAACTCATCAGTACTCTTTGGATTTCTTGTCACTCTCAGGGATCCTACTAGTCCCTAAAACAAATCAAGTTGATTTCACTGTATGCGCGTGACATATTCTGCTAATGAGGTTTCACCTTCAAAAAATTTTATATACAGACAAAAATGTAATGTCTGAAAAAATTATTATGTATTTGATTTATGAAATGGTGCAGTGAATGGTGTGCTTTATCTAAGCCAATGAGACAGCTTCCAATACCTGGTTGTCACCCAAAAGTCTCCTGTTTATATGAGAACCTTAAAGTGAAACATCCTTAGTAAAGTTTATATTAGTATAAGTCTAGGACTGGTAAGAGGCACAACTCAGCGTGTTAGGCACGGTGGAGAATGTAATAGAATATGCTGTAATCTTTGAGTCAAGAGGCTCAACAGCTAACATTCCGGTGTTGCTTTATGGAACAGTGGCCCGGAGTGTGGTCTCTGCCAATAACTAACTGAGTGAACCGTTGCTCAAGATCCTTAACCTCTTGAGTTCTTCAGTTCCTTTTAGGGTTGCTGTGAGGATAAAACCACGTTCACTATGGAATCTCTAAAATTTAGAGTGACATCTAGCACAGCATGAGATAGCTGAATGAATGAAATAAAGAATGGTGACATATACAAAATGCCTAGTATGTTTATATGATGGGTAAATAATTTATCCTTAAGGACCTTTCTTACACAATCTCATGTGATGCTGAGCAATTAGTATGTGAACTTCAGAATCTGCCCATTCCCTCACCCTCCTCCTCACAATCTCTTTGCTCTGAGTAGCCGAATTCTGGGCATTTCCTAATATTAGGGTAAAAACAAAGGGGTGGGGATAAACACCGAGTTGGCTTTTATAGATTCTAGTAGATTGGTGTTTGGTTTTGGAAGCACTGGGAAGCTGAAGTCCTTATCAAAAGAGAAGCTTCAGTCTCCAAAGGGATGTTTACTGGGAAGATGCAGATACCTTTTCTCTAGTGTGGCGCCATTTAGACATCTCAGATACTGTCAGATCCCAGAGACTGGTCACGGACTGTAGGAGCCCTGAGTCATACGGCTGTGGTCTGAGAGGTGCTTATCTTTCCCAGAGTCACAAGGGCTAAGTTTCAGCCCCATTCATTTCAGGGCCTCCACCTGGTCAGCTTTACTCTCCACCAGCTTTACAGATTATTCATTATCTTCTCTATTCATTTTCTCCTCAATTAAGGGGAATTAATTGTTACAGAATGGCCTTTTTGAGAAATAATCAGCTGTTTGCATGGAGAGGTATTGCCAAAAGACTTCAGAAAGAAAGACATTGCTATTCAGAATTCAGTGTCTTTTCTCATTTTAGCTTAGATACACAGCACTCCTCAGATTTAGCATGTCCACATGTTGTACTTGGGGCAATTGTAAATGTCTGAACTATTTCAGTCCCACACAGGAGTAAGTGGATCTTCATCAGAATTGACCCGGTCTTTGGAGACGGGAATTAAAGAGTCATGATGTAACAGCTGAGGTGTGTTAGTCCCTACATGCCCCAGGCTGCCTGCCATAATAGTTTACTCCCAGCATCTTCAGGACTGCCCATCCCAGAATCAAAGAACGCTCCGTATAGCGGGACTTTAGGGGCTCTTTTCCTTTTGTGAAGATGGATCATCAAGTTTGGCTGCTTATTACAGCTACCAGGAGTTCACTGCTTTCTTCATATCATCTCTTCATCTTCACAACCTCATAAGGTAAGAACTATTATCACCATTTACAAACGAGGAATCATGGCTCAAAAAGGTTAAGTCACTTGCCCCAGGCCATACGCTATAAATAAAGAGATTGAATTTAAACCCAGCCTTGTGTAATTACAAAGACCATGCTCTTAAGCACCAAACTATACTGATTCCCCCCAAAAGTGCGGGTAAATCCAGAAGTGGGGTCCTCTCAGCCATTGAAGCAGCCCTGTGAGCAGAAAGCCCAAGAATGGCCCCCTGCTTCTGGGCAAGTTACCCAGCTTCTCCTCTGGAACTGGCGTGGGACCCTGAATTCTAGCTGGTTCGCATCCTGAGGTTGGAGTCTACTGTTGACATTCCCAGCATCTATGTGGCTGCTGCCCCTACGCAGGATGCCTACGCATCATGATCTACACAGTTCCTGAGAACCACAAGTGCCCGGTAACTCTTCCCTCTGCCCTCTTGGATTGCATCTGTAGACTTCCATCGCAGGGATTTTTGGGCATTTATCTTGGCTCTCTGAGCTTGGTGATAGGCGTTGCTTACAGGATCAATGTTTTCCTGGCTTTGTTTAGGAATTTTCTCCCCTCCAAGTATTTTATGGCTCAGAGAGCACTTAATCAAGTCCCCTCAAATGGAGACTCAAAAAGCAAAGTGAGGTTCTTGGTTGCCTTTTCAGTGCTTTTTCTGGGGAAAGGCCCCAGACACTGAAGCCCATGCATGTTGGCCTGCCCTATAACACAGAGGAGGAAATAGGGTGAGGAGGGATGTGGGGTAGGAAAAACGACGAAGGAAGTCTAAGACTGGTGCCTTGCTGAGGATACCAACATTTTCTGGGCTCTGTCCCTTTAAATTAGTTTTCTTTCCCTTCACAATATTGTCACACCAGAACCTATAAAACAGGACTTGAGGTATTCCTGAGGCCTCTGGTTCTCTGAGAATTGTGTGTACTGACATTAAACTCAGAAACCACCTGCTATTAAAGCCATTTTTTATTTCTAAAAATTATAGATGCCAAATGTGGTGAATTTGAAGGACTCATTTGTAAGCACCTATGAAATGAGGTGTGGACAGTCAGGACTCAGGCTCCAGATGCCACGTTTCACCCTCAAGCAAGTTTCTCCAGAATGCAGAAACCTCTGGAAATGGAGTTTATATTGAAAATGCTGACACCTTCTTTATGTAGTTTCTTTAAGGCACTGTAAGTTTCTTACAGTTCATAAAAATATTGTAACCTGAAAAAGTGTTAGATATTGTACTTTTGAAGCCAGTTTTTTCTCAAAGAATTATAAGAACTCACAAAATAATTAAAGGGCCGTTTAATAGGAACAAAGTTCAAAGGGGCAAGGCAGCCTTGCTTCTTAAATGAGTTGACTCGGTCTTGATCTGGACAAGTGTAAGTTCACATTTGTGGCTATGAGAACAGCTGCCAACAAGGCCTTGCTAATGAGTTCAAGGGTTGGGTCGCTGGATGGACCAGCGGGTTTCATTTTTCCAAAGTCAACAATTACTTCTCTGAACTGAGCCAGTCCTCCCACCTACTTCTCATTGTCCTATTTGCCTTCTGTCCATCTATCTCTCAAGGTAAGTTCTCTCACTTATCACCACTAACAAGCCCCAGATGTTTCCTGGGGTGACTTACAGCAGTGCTTCCCAGTCCTTTTAAAGTCATGGCACACAGAGAAAATATATAGCTCACTGAGGGAAATACCAGCTGCCCCAGGACCACTGGCCACCTGAGAGCTGAGGGGGCATCATCTCAGCACACCTGGGATCCATTCAGGGCACGTCAGCAGCAGAATGGTAGGAAATCTCTTACTTA
The DNA here is from genome assembly GCF_057802395.1 of Ceratotherium simum simum. Classification (NCBI taxonomy): domain Eukaryota; kingdom Metazoa; phylum Chordata; class Mammalia; order Perissodactyla; family Rhinocerotidae; genus Ceratotherium; species Ceratotherium simum. Next base: position 16,706,761 of record NC_141908.1, read on the forward strand.
CAGGACAGACTCAGGATCTTCTTTTACTGACACCTTGAATAGATTACCTTGCATATCTCCTGCAGGCAAGGAGATGGATAACTTTTTAGTCTCTTAGCAGCTGGTACGGGAATCGTTAGGCCCTACTTTTTTGGGAAAAACGTCGGGAGTACTTGGGTTAGGAATATTGTTTGGCATCGAAGCTTCAGTAAAGAGGGAAGTTATTGTGCCTAAGAGGGAGATGAGCAGCCGAGAAGGATGAGGTTCTGCATGGGATGGTGGCAGAGAAGAAATTCTGGAGAAACATTTCCACTTGGGATTTTTCAACTGTTAAGTTAGGGTATGTAACATAAAATCCCCACTCAGCTCTCCAGTGATCAGTAAGCCATCTGTTCCTTGTACCAGGTGCCCCAGCAGGTGACTTTAGCTTCCTCATCTGATAATTAGATACTATAACCTTCATCATAGGGTGCTTTGAGGATTAGAAACAGTGCATGTAATAAACATAGTGTGATGCCTGGAACAGGTACATAGCTATTATTCAGAAAATGGCAGTAATTCTCAAAGTAAGTGTTATTAGACTGTAAGCATCCTGGAGGCAGACTGAATTTTATTCATTTCCTCAATATTCCCATATAAGCCTATTCCTGCTTCTATATTGCCCTTATTCTGCTGTATGGTAATTATATGCTGATAGAGGTGATACTGATTATAGGCCGATAGAGTATCTGATTTATTCTCCATCACCAGTGCTCAGCACAGCGCCTGACACAGTCAGCGCTCACTGAGTAGAATGAAAGAATAGGTGGATGAAAAAACAGCTCTAATCTTTAGCAAGTTCTTCCTGAAATTAAATTGAATATGAACCTTTCATTTTGAAATCCCAATCTGTTGCTTTTTGTTCTGACTCCAGCATCCAAAGAAAACAGCTGACTTGCTTCTTCTGTGTAGGTACTTTTCACATACAGCCCGACTTCATTAACTCAGATAGCCACAGGAATAAGATCATTCAGAATTATTGAATATTTTGAAGACCGAGTTCTTAATACTTCTAAGCCCTTGGAGCAAGGGTCAGTGACCAAGATGAAGGACAGCCCATGGAATGCTGCTTTAGCATCTTCCTTAGTTCCCGCTCCCCCCTCAAAGCATCACTGGGGCGGCAGGTCCCAGGTCTAACAAAAGCTGAGGTGGCATCATTACCCTAGCGCTCGTCCTCAGGGATTCTACGATGCCGTGCTGAGTGCTGGCATCCCATTTAACATCAGCACCCATAGCAGTATAAGAAGTAAGTTCTGAGTCAAGTTCCTGGGAGCCATTTGTAGTGAGTAGATGAGATTACTCAGTAACTTCTTATGTGTATTTACACAAAACAGTGAGTTTCTCTCTTTTAGAACAATTTATTCTGTTAACTGTGTTGTCTATGCTTCTTCCAAACTTGTTTTATACAATTCCTTTACATAGTAACATTATCTTTAAAAATAGCTGCAAAGGGAAAATTTATTTCCAGCACTGTTTGAGTTAATATAAATTTCCAAGTTAACGGAATTTGAATTAGCAATGATTTTGAGTGTTTGGGAAATGCTGCTAATTTTTTCCTCAGCCTTCTCTTCTACAGATTAAAATGTCTCAACTTTTTCTTACACATCTTAAATCACTTGAATTTGTAAACCCAAATTCGTGGTATTATTAATGTATCTGTCCAAAGAGATTATTATATAGGATAGGCTTAAGAAAACCTGACTTGAGTTCTCAGTTACTCTGAATATTCAGAAGAATGAAGTGAAAAGAAAATAGGCTTCAGAGTTGGAAAGACTAAGCTTGAAGACCTGCTTGGCTACCTGCTAGCTGTGTGACAACAAGGGATTTTTTAAACGATTCTGACTTCATATAATCATAGCTCATTTCTAATAAGCCTGGTACAGTGCTCATTACAAAGTAGGTGTTCAGTAAGTTTCCATAAGTGGTTGTCAGGGAGAGGTGAGGGCCCCTGTAGGTACATAACACACACTGTGATGGAATCCATGGCAAACCAGACTCTCGTCTATGTGGTTAGTGTTCTACTGCAGCTCGTGGATGCATTTCACTAAACAACTACCCAGGTTATTTCCTAAGCAATTACCTTTTGGCAACCATTTCCTTGGGGGTTAGTTGATCACAATCATTAATGAGCAATTATGAATATAGAGTGAAGTACGTCGAGTTGGTTGCAAACTGTCTCATGCAGAGAAGGGATGGAGTCCATTTTCTCAAAAAATCCATGTTGGAGTTGGCACCCTGAAAGGCTTTTTTAAGAGCCTAAACAAGTGATGTTTACTGATGCTCCTTTGTTCACAGCCTTACTACATTCTCAGGGAACATTCCCAAATGGGTAAGCCCTGATTTTCAGTTAGCAAAGGTAGAGCACATGTATCCTAAAAGGTTGTACCTGCTTCTGTGCAATGATGTACCCTCTCTTATACAGTCAAACAAACTACTTTAATAATGACTGATTTTTTCCTCTTCAATACTCATAGATCCTAGGAAAAGAGATAACTTTAAAACCCCAAATCTTTTTTACTTTGAGAACTTCAATTATGTCTACAAAAGTTTCAGCCAACCATGCAAAGGGGACCCAACACAATTCACCATCCAGAAAGAGCAACATATGTTTAATATTCATACCATATTATTAATTGGCATGCTTTCCTATAATGCAAGTGGTCATGTAAATAAGTCTTTGTTTGAGTTCTCTCTAGGTTCCTAAACATCTTTAAGCTACGTGTGCTATTGGCAACAGAACCTTAAACTACAGATGGGAGAACAGATCTCTTGATTTGCACATCCTTCTCTTCATCTGTAGGGCTGAAACAAGCTAAAAAAAACTAAGCCTGTTGCTAAAACCACATCAATTAAATGTAGGTTATTCATTCTAAGTTTACCCCGTGGTTTTTGTCAAAGTAGTCCAAAATGACTATATTGGCTATTTATTCACAACCATTGGATAACTATTGGCTGTGGCATTAAGAAGACCTCCTGGAAAATTAAATTCAATTTGATGGGTTTAGAATGCATGAGAATACTCAGCCTCTAAGTTCAGATTGGATTTAAATTTTCTGAGATTTGAAAAGTGTATAGGAGAATGTAAAGGGATTGTTTTTCAATCCCTTGTGTTCTCTTTGATATAAAGGAAGACAGGAATGTTGGGGATCTGGCACACTGGTACATAGAGAATGAAAATGAGAAAAAATGTAAGGACTTAACATGACAAAAAAATTAAAAAGGAAAAAAGCAGATCATGAAACTCCTTTGTAAAGATATTTAAGCCAATATAAAAGATGTGCCACCTCAGGTTGGGCTGGTATCTGCTGAACCCAATATTTGGTGTCTGGCAGTAGCATCACATAAAATATTGTGGTGGTCATAAAATATGTGACTAAAGGACATAAACTATAAAAGTGGGAAATAGGTTCCAAATGCCCAAGTTGACCGTGAATTCATAGAAATCCTTCTTGAATTTATTGATATATTCAGCTAGTATAACCCCTAAGAAAATATTCCTTAAGTTTACTATAAGATGTGCTCCTTCCTGTCACTGATATTAAAACAACCTCTCCTAAGTTTCTGGGGATGGCTCTTGGTCTAATATTATGAGATGTGTTATCCCACTTTCCAAACCCGTCTTGATTTTACAAATTCTAATAATTATCTCTATACTCTTATCCCTCCAGCCTGAAAATTCTTGAGATCTTCACATAACTCCTTCATATCTTGCTATGTCTTGCTTCATATCTTCATGTCTTGCTACTATGCCCATTTTGTAAAACAATAGCCAGACTTGTATGCAATATTTACTATGATGTACAACAGCAGGTTAATAAGACAACTACTGTTTAATGGCCAGCATTTGTTTGAACTGGTCAGCTGATCTAGGAACAGACTTGAACCCCAGACTCCAACATCTTGTTTTGGGAGCCATCATTTCCAGGTCAAAGTCTTTGTTTATGAGAGGACAACACAGATCCCTACCAACTCCCCACAAAGCAATGGTTACCCCTTGACCACTTTCCTATCCATATGTCAAATCTCGTCCTCCTTAGACATTTTCCTAACTGGAAAAAAAAAAAAAAAAAAAACCTTACTTTCACTAGCAAAACTTTCCAGAGTACCATAAAAATGTAGAACCACTATGGTTCCAGCCCTGATTTGTGATCACCATTTTTTTAATTGAGGAAATGCCAACTTATCTCCCTCTCTCTTTTGTTTCCTATTATACCTGCTCATTTTCTATCCATGATAAAATTACTCTATCCTCAACTTTTTTATCCCAATCTAATTATAATTTAGCTAGTTGTTTATATCCTCTTCTTTTGGACTGGTGCTTATGAAAGGCATGTTAAAGGTCTAAACTAATGATTTTAATGATTCTCCTTTGTTCATGGACTTATTACATTCTCAGACCACATTCCCAAATCAGGAGGTCACAATTTCCCCTTAAAACAGCAAATTTATCCTAAAAGATTATCCTTGTATCTCTTCAATGATCTACCTTCTCTCATGGATTCACTCCATCTCTATCTGTCCTGCCAAAACCAAGTGAAAAGTTGAACAATTATCTGGTGAATCTGATAGATACGGTTGGCTATTATGGGTAATTCTGTCTCTCTAAATCTCTCTTACTCCATATCAGGTTTGCTGAATTATATGGACAACTGTCTTTACTCTCCATTTCACCTGCCTGGATAACATCTGCTTTGATAAGGCAAGTGAGAGAAGGGAGGAAGGAAAATAAATTGGGGGTAAGGTGCTGCAGGAAGAGATTCAAAACAGCTTTATTTGGCAAGAATTATATAAAAACAGAGAAGCATGAGATTCAGACCCAACAACAGAAACAGATAAAAATTTATTAAAGATGTTTACAAGAGCTAAAGCATTCTATTTATTATTAACCTATTTTTTTTTATTGTTGCAGGTAAAGATTCACAGTGAGCTAACATCTGTTGCCAATCTTTCTCTCTTTTTTTTGTTTTACTCCCCAAAGCCACAGTGCATGGTTGTATATCCTAGTTGTAAGTTGTTCCAGTTCCTCTATGTGAGCCGCTGCCACAGCATGGCAACTGACAGATGGGTGGTGTTTTCCACGACTGGGAAGGGAACCCAGGTCACTGAAGATGTGAGTGCCAAACTTTAACCACGAGGCCATCAGGGCTGCCTTGTTAACCTAATTTTTTAAATTAAAAATTTATATACTCTAAAATTGCAAATTATTTTAGTTTGTTTATATTACTGTAATTATAGGTATTTAATGAAAGTCTCCAGAAAGCTAAGAATTTAAAGTTCATAGATGGTTTTCTCCATTCATCTCGATATTTAATCAGTATTAATGATTTTTCAAATTATATGCAACAAGAAAGAAAGCTCAAGTCTTCATACCTCTAAACTTTTTCTTTTTAATATTCATTTTAACATGCCTTGCTTGGTTCAGGATTTTAATTATTATAAGGTAATCTATTTTAAGTGAATATTCAAGGATCATTTATTTTTCTTTCATGTGACTATAGTTAAAATGTGGGTGAAGAGAAGGCTGAAGGCTGATACGAGCCTATCTTTCTATTTCAGCTGCCACTCTCCACTCTCCAATATTCCATGGTTGTCTCTACAGGAAGATAATAAAGAAGTAATGAAATCCAGCAGACCAGAGGATATGGATTTGGGTAAAAACATATAGAGATTTTTGCTTCTGTCCATTAAGAATTAACTGTAACAGGAACACACATACACTGTTAAACACTGTTTTCATACATTGGACTATAGGCAGCATAGAACTTGATCTCTGAATCAAGGAAAACAAGTGAGGTGAGCCCTACAATCTCCCCAGACAACTACCTGGTGACTGTTTCCAGACTGAAACACAGAGAGAAGGAACACAGAGTCTGGAAGTCTTGCTGAATTGAAGAGATAAATATAGGTGTGTGTGGGGGGGTGGGGAGTCAAGGCAGCTAGAATTTGCAGGGCAGTGTATTGGAAAGAAAGGATAATAGCAGAGGTTTCCCTACAGTATTCAGCTATGTACTAACCTGCACATGCAAAAGGTGAAATTTATGAGCTCAGAGAAATAATTACTATGAAGCAGTAGGTTAAATAATTTCTTGAGCTCACATAAGGCTAAAAATAGTTTATGTTTTCACCATCCAGAGAGGATAGGCCTTCAATACATGGATGATAGTGCAGAGTCCTAAGAAGGGTCAAGCCTTAGTAGTGACGCTAAATTATATCCAGAATAAAGGCTTCCATGAACTTGTCATAACAAAACTTAAGAGCAAGACTAATCTGCAAATACCTTAAATGTACCCCACAACAAAGTCCAACAGCCTTTACAGGAATACAATAAAATCCAGCTCTCAACAATGTAAAATTTACAATCTCGGCATCCAAGCAAAAATCACCAGGCATGCAAAAAGGCAGGAAAATATGATCCATATTGAAGAGAAAAATCAATCAATAGAAACAGACACAGTAATGATAGATCATGGAATTAAAAAAAGAACTTAAAAATTTTGTAGACATTATAAATATGTACAAAGATATAAAGTAAAACAAACGTAATTAGGAGATATTAAAATAATAAAAATACCCAAATGGAAATTATAGACAGGAAAAACTATGTTTAAATGGAAGAAATACACTATATAGAATTAATAGCAGATTAACAAAGAGATTAGATATAGCAGAAAAAAAGATCAGTGACTTTGAACACATAACAGTATAAACTACCTAAAATAAAGCACATAGAGAAAAAAGGCAAAAGAATAAACAGACCATTAGTGACCTGGAAGTCAATATGAAGTGGTCTAAATATGTATAATTAGAGCCCCAGATGGGAAGAAAAGAGAGGACGATGAAAAAAATATGTGAAGAAATAACCAAAAATGTACCATATTTGATAAAAACTATAAACCCCAAATCTAACAGACTCAATAAATCCCAACCAGAACCAACACAGAGAAAGTCACACAAAGGCACAACATAATTAAATTGCTGAATATCAATGATAAAGACAATCTTAAAACCAACTGAGAAAAAAGATACTTTACAGAAAACAACAACAAAAAGCTGACAGCAGACTTCATGCCAGAAACTGCAGAAGCCAGAAGATAGTGTAAAAACATCTTAAAGTGCTGGGGGGGGGGAGGAGGGGGGAGAGTCAACTTTTAAAAAACGAATGTCAATTAATCAACTTCTCAACTAATTTAAAATAAAGGAAAAATAAATACTTTTCAAACAAAAACTGAAATAATTCATTGCCAGAGGATTTTTATTTTTTAATTTTTAATTTTTTTTTTTGTGAGGAAGATCAGCCCTGAGCTAACATCTATGCCAATCCTCCTCTTTTTGCTGAGGAAGACTGGCCCTGGGCTAACATCCGTGCCCATCGTCCTCCACTTTATATGGGATGCTGCCACAGCATGGCCTGACAAGCAGTGCCTCGGTGCGCACCCGGGATCCGAACCCAGGCCGCCAGCAGCAGAGCGCTTGCACTTAACTGCTACACCAGGGGGCTGGCCCCCAGAGGATTTTTAGTGTAGGAAATATTAAGGGAAGTTTCACAGGCCGATGAAAAACGGGTATCACATAGAAATCTGGATGTATACAAAAGAATGAAGAGCACTGGAAATGGTAAATGCATGGTATATATAAAATGTTTTTCTTATTTTTAATCTCTTTAAGAGATAATTCACTAAACCAAATATAACAACATATTGCAAGGTTTCTAATACATGTAGAAGTAAAATATATAAGAATACCATAAAGGGTAGGAGGGGTTATAAGAAAGTAATATGTGATATATTATTTAAGATAGACTGAGCTAAAGTAAAGATGTAATTACATTACATTTAAACATTAGATCAATCACCAAAGAAACCAAGAGGTATAGTTAATAAGTTGCAAGTGGAGATAGAGTGGATTCATAAAAAATACTCAATTCAAAAGAAGGCAAAAAAGGGGGACAAAAATATAAAGAACAGATGAAGCAAATAGAAAATAAATAGTAAGATGGTAGATTTAAACCCAACCGTATAATAGTTACATTAAATGTAAGTGGCCTAAACAACCCAATTAAGAGGCTGAGATTGTCAGATTTGATTTACAAAAAAAATAAAGGCAAGACCCAATTATATACTGTCTACAAGAAGTCCACTTTAAATATATTCACGGAACAGAAGATTCAGTATTATTCAGATGCCAATTCTCTCCAAATTGATCTATAGATTCAATGTAATCCTAATCAAAACACTACCAGATTTTATTATAGACATTGACAAACTGATTCTAAAATTATTTGGAAATGCAAACATTTTTTTAAAAAGTAAAACAATGTCAGAGGACTGACACTACCTGAATTCTATTTGGCTATACTAATCAAGAGAATGTGGTATTGGGTAAGGATTTGCATTTAGTTCAGTGAAACAGAACAGACATTTCAGAAATAGACTCACACATATATTGTCAATTGATTCCTGACAAAGATGACAAGGTAACTTAATGGGGAAAAGATAGTGTTTCAACAAAAGGTACTGGAAACACTGAATATTCACATGAAGAAAAATGAACCTCACCCCTTTTCTCACACTGTTTACAAAAATTAATACATAGACTGAAACATAAGAGCTAAAACCATAAAAGTTCTAGAAGAAACAGAGAAGAATATCTCTGTGACCTTGGATTAGGCAACAATTTCTCAAATAGAACTCAAAAACATGAACCATAAAAGAAAAAAATAATAAATTAAACTTGATCAAAAAATAAAAACTTCCTTTTCAAAGGCACTGTTCAGAAAATTAAAAGGTGAGCAACAGGCTGGAAGAAAAGAGCAAAAAGTGTGTCTAATAAGGGATTCGGATCCAGAATAAAAAGAACTTTAATGCAATAATGAGGACAAGCAACTCAAGACAAAACTGAGCAAAAAATTTAAATGCATATGTCACCAAAGGAGATACATGGGTGGCAAACAAACACAGGAAAAGATGCTCAACATCATCAGATATTAGGGGGATGCAAATTAAAACCACAATGAGATATCACTATACTCCCATAAAAATGGCTAAAATTAAAAAGACTAACAATACTAAATGTTGTTGAGGATGTGGAGCAAGAGGCACCCTCATACATTGTTGGTAGGAGTACAGAATGGCAAAAGTACTTTGGAAAAATTTGGCAGTTTCTTGTAAAGTTAACCATACTCTCATCATTTGACCCAGCAATAACATTCTTCCCAAGAGAAAAGAACATATATGTCCACCCTAAGACTCATACACAAATGCTTATAGCAGCTTGATGCATAATAGCCCAAACTGGAAGTAACTTAAATGTCCATCAGCTAGTGAATGGATAGACAAATGTGGTACAGCCATACAATGAAATACTAATCAGCAATAAAAAAACAAAAACAAAAACAAAAAACTGCTGATACACACAACAACGTGGATGGTTCTCGAAAGCATTACACTAATTAAAAGAAGCCAAACTCAAAATAGTATATATTGTATGACTGATTCCATTTATATAAAATTCCAGAAAAAGCAAAACTATAGTGACAGAAAGCAAATCAGTGGTTAGCTGGGACGAGTGGTGTGCAGACAGGATTCAGTGTAAAGGGGAATGAGGGAATATTTTGGGGTGATGAAAATGTTGTATATCTTGATTGTGGTAGTGGTTACATAACTGTATACATTAATCAAACTGTACACTTAGAATGGGTAAATTTTGTTATATGTAAATCAAACCTCAATATACCTGATTCTAAATATTTTATGCCCAGCCTGCCAATAAAAATTTACTGAAATCCAAAAGTGCAATCCTGGTTGAACAGAGCTGAACAGAGGAACTGGGCTTTCCCCAGGTATAACCTGGAAGAACCCTTAGAGGCATCTGCAAGTGATGTTGTCAAGGCTATTGTCTTCAGCAGTCACAAGGGAGCAAAACTGGGGTTATTCATTCATCCCAGATCCAGTCAACACACAAAGGCTTTGTGTACTCCATCATCCTTTCAACAATCTTGGGAAGTAGCTACTATTATCCTCATTTGACAGAGGGGGAAAGCAAAGCTCTGAGAAGTGAAGACGCTCACTTAACAGAGTGCAAGTCCGACTCCAAAGCTCAGGGTTTGTCTATCCATCAACCTGCCTCCCAGGAGGGTTGGGGATCCCCAGTATCAGAGAGCCTGCCAGGGACTCTATAGCCCAATACTTCTCTAGCTTGAGGGAGAAGCGGGTAGACAGATCCCTGGATTCCCTCGTTGTGTGCCCCAGACTTTCCTTTGCACAGTGGGTCCTTAAGGAGCAGAGCCACTAAATCATGACTGTACAAGCAGCCTAGACATGCTTTGTGCAAATGCATTTGACCTTCATCATACCTTATATTTCTGCAGTATAACAACATTTACTGATTGCTTACTACAGAGCAGGCACTTTATTTGCATCAGGTCATTATGCAATATGCAATGAACACATTTTACATATGAGGAAACTGAAGTTTAAGGAGATTAATAAAGTTGCCCACGGTCATATAGCTACAACTAGGAAAGCCAGAATTTGACTAAGTCCTATACAAACCACAAAGTTCACAGGCTTGACTGCTGCATGATTCCAGTATTGTCTTCTGTATTCAGTTTACTGAGCACTCTGAGTCAATAAAGATGCTTTTGGTGGAAAGTAACATATTTAATGGTAAGGATATATTAGCTCACAGTCCAGAATTAGAGTGAGCTTCAAGGCTGCCTTAATCTAGACTCTGCCTCTGTTTCCCTGCAGTTCTCTCGGCTCTGCCCCTCCTATGTCTCAACTTTATCTTCATGTTGGTAGGAGTTGGCTGTAGCAGCTCCATAACAGTCAGCTGTATGTTCCCAAGTCTAAACGGAAAGAGAAGCTGACTTTGTATGTGATTCTCTCTACACCTCCAACCATCTTTTACCTTGAAAATTAGCCAAATGAGGTCACAAGGTCATTCCTGGACTGATCCATGTCACCTGGAGAATGCCATTCACTGACTGGCCCAGGCCTGGGTTCCTGAGCCAATTGCTTGAAGGCTTCCCTTACCATCACTGTCCTAATCACTTGTACACTTGGAGTGGAAACAAATATTGGGAAGCCAATCATAACATCTGCTACATTCTTTCTTAGTAATTATTTCAGTTGACTTTTACAGCAACACTATGTCTCAGTGATAACATCCATTTTACAGATGAGAAAACAAATGCACAGGGAACGTATATCTCTCAGGGGCAAGAATACATATGCAGCAGCCAGGATTCAAAGTCAGGTCTTCTAACTCCACGTCCAGAGCCCTTTCCACTAGTTGGCAACGACTACGACCTTACCCTGCTCTCGCTCTTTAGACCAAATTCTAAGATGTTGCTGAGAAAATATTCATCTTCTAGGTTCTCTCTCCTAGTGTTTATCATCATTTTTTTCTAATTCAATAACCACTCCATTATGGGCTCCAGTGAGCCACTTATAACCAAGTCAGGAGGCTTTTTTCAGCACTTCCTTTCTAATGAGGTTTTCTAGCTATAATTTAAAATAAATACATAGTCCTATGAATCTTAAAGCCTACTTAGTGTGATGTAGGCCTTCTTCTCTTTTTCTTCCTCAATCTCACTTTCTAAATAATCTCTGTTCAAAAGACTGTCCTTTTCAAATTCTTTTTCCACACCTACCATCAACATGCTACTCCCAGGCTTTCTGGTTTTCATCACCTGTATTCATTCTCCATAATGGACCTAATGAGAAGGTTCTGGCCTTTGGGCTTTTAAAGCACGAGTGTCATAAAGGTAGCATCTTTTTCCTTAAAAAGAAATATAAGAGAAATGACATGGAAACAAACCCTCAAATGTCTGCTTAAAAACATGGCAGTGTTTCAACTAGAGTTCTAACAAGCAGAAATGGAGAACTGGTTGGCAGATAATTGTGGCTTCAGCACCTAGGAGAGCTCCAGATGCTGGTATCAAGGGTCCCTTGCACTTCAGGTCCATCTTACATTTAAAATGTGCTACCATGAACCTCTCCTCCTCTGATTTTCCCAATCATCATGCACCGAGTTGGGGAAGGCATGAACCAGTATATCTAGTTCAGAGATATGAAAATCAAGGCAAGGTTTCCTTAATTAATAATTAAGATAATTATTAAAATAATTAACTGAAACTTACATATATTGGTTCCACGCTCAGTGCTGTTTACGCTACATTATTTTGATTCCTGAAAAGTTAGGGAAGTCATATGAAAGATGTGAAGGTTCAGGAATTAGTTTAGCACCTCTGACGCTGGATTTTTTTTTTTTTTGTGAGGAAGATCAGTTCTGAGCTAACATCCACGCCAATCTTCCCCTTTTTGCTGAGGAAGACTGGCCCTGGGCTAACATCCGTGCCCATCTTCCTCCACTTTATGTGGGACCCCACCACAGCATGGCCTGACAAGCGGTGCATCGGTGTGCGCGCGGGATCCGAACCTGGGCCGCCAGCGGTGGAGTGCGTGGACTTAACCGCTACACCACAGGGCTGTCCCCTGACCCTGGATTTTAAGTTTGAATCTTATATGTTTTTGGCCTTTCTTTGGTGTTCAGGAAAAGTAAACAAGACTTGACAGAAAATCTGATGAGTAACTGCAACCATTTTGACCCAAGGCCAATATATACAAATTCAAAAGATGTTATCAAGAAAATATGTTGGTACCATCTAGGACAACTGTCATAACCTGGCCTTCCAACAGAAAGATACTATTATCATGTGTTGAATAATATTGAATGTGCTATTGATTCTTTAGAAAATGTGTATCTCCTGAAGACAAGAAGAAAGAGATGAAAGAGGCATCAAAGAAGGCTCTCATTTTTCTAATTGTGAAGAATTGGGAGTATAGTAATGTGGAGGAGCCTTCTAAAATAAGGAGCCAAGTTAGAGCATGGGGAAAAGATCATAGTAGAAAACTAACCACGGTGAGGAGGAGGAGCAGATGGGGAAGCTGAATGGAATCACGACGCTGGAGGCCATACTGGAAATATCTAGAGCTAAGCTTGGAGAATTTGTTTGTAAACAGAGTTGCTAGGAAAGCAGAAAGGAAAGTGACAAGAGAGCATTATTGAAGGTGGGATTAAGGAGGAAGCCAAAGGCAGCTGAGAGAACCTCTCTGGCAAGCTCAAGCAAGTCACAGGACACTTAGCAATCCCCAGGCCCTCTCTCTCCCGCCTGACTGGGAAAGAGTCAGGGATGGAGCAGAATGAGGACAATAAGGCAGAGGCTGAGCAGGTCTCTCTGTGGAGTCCTGAGGATTAGAGCAGAATGAAACATGCTGGAGCTTCCAAAGTTTTTGACAGCTCAATCTGCTTCAATGTGCAAGGGAAGGAGAAACTTCACTCTGAACGACACAGCTCAACCCACCTGTTTCTGAAGAATTCATCTTAGCTTCTATTCCATATGCCTGCAGAATATCATCCTAGAAGTGGAGTTTATTATCCTTGTAAATAGAACCTCACTAACGGGTATGGTTTATGGTGAAGCAATGCACATGCCCCACAGGACCTGTCGGCTCCTACTCCAAGGCCTCCATCATCCTGGGACACTTCACTCAACTTGGCAGGGTTCACATGCTTGACACAAAGTCTGTCTGGATTCAAGGAGCCCTGTGCACTTAAGGAAGCAGAAGCAGGTGTGTGTATGTGACTCGAAGGTGTCACTTTCTCACACAGGAGTTGGTGAATGATGGGAATTTCTCACTCCATGCACAGTGGATTGCCCTTCTGTCTGGCAGTTTCCCTACAACATTCTACACAAGTTATGTCTACAAATGAAGACCTAGCACAGATATAGCACAGCACCCCACCCATTGTGGAATCCTGGACATGCTGGGTGGAGGGGAAGAAGGCCATTTAACCGAGTTCCCTGGTGGCCCAGTCTTCCTGCAGAGCAGAGCAACATGCGAATCACACAGTGCACTAATTGGCATCCATGATTCTGGCCAGTCAGCACAATTATCTACATGGAAAGTAACTCCCACTGATCTCAGCAGGAGCATCTCATGAACACTTAAGTCATTTTTGCCCTTAGAGGAGCTTTGCTCTAAAACACAAATTCTCTCTAATAGGGATCCATTACTGTGTAATGAATAAATATACCATGTGCAGGCAAGCAGGATTTCCAGAGGCCTTGGGCCCTTTCCTCGTGTACCAGCCTCTCGAATCTTTCTTCCAGCTGGGGTGACAGGAGCACTTCTGCAGAGGACACACACCTCCATGAGCAAGTTCACTACTTACAGCAAGTTCACGACTTACAAAACTCCATGAGTTTTGATTTCAGATTCAGTTGAAGTAAAAACATCTAGCTTTGTTTGCTCACATGAAACTGGACTGCTAAACTGAAAAGCTTCTAATAACTGGGGTTTCACTAGGGATGCCTGCTCCTCTGTTTTACATAAATGGTGATGATGCGGGCTGTCTGATATTTGAATCCTGGCATCTGCAGCCTCCCCACCCCCTGCCCAGGTCAGTTTTCCCTGGCCCAGATGATGCAAACTGAAATCTTTAGTCACCTGGACAGATGGCAGCAGTTCAACTTCTTTCAACTAGCTGATATCCTCATCATCCTGTTAGAATCTAATTACATGTAATTGTATTAGTCAGGGTTCTACAGAGAAACAGAACTAACAGTGTGTGTGTGTGTGTGTGCGTGCGTGTGCGTGTGTGCGTGTGCATGTGTATGTGTTATAAGGAATTGGCTCATGCAATATGGAAGCTGGCAAATCCCAAGATCTTCAGGGTGAGTGGCAAGCTGGAGACTCAGGAGACTGAAGGTTTAGTTCTAGTTAGAGTCCTGAGTCCTGAACCAGGAGAACTGGTCCAAAGCCCAGCAGGCTCGAGACCCAGAAAAAGTCAATGTTTCAGTTCTAGTCTGAAGACAGGAATAAAACTGACATCTCAGCTAAAAGGCATTCAGGCAGGAAAAAGGATTCTCTCTTACTTGGGGGAGGGCCAGGCTTTTTGTTCTATTTGGGTCTTCAGCTAATTGGGTGAAGCCCACTATGTTGAGGAGGGCAATGTGCTTTTACTCAGTCTGTGGATTTAAATGTTAATCTCATCCAAAAACACCCTCACAGAAATATCCAGAATAATGTTTGCTCAAATATCTGGGCACCCTGTGGCCCAATCAAGTTGACATATAAAAATCAAACATCACAGTTTTAAGGAGCTGTTGTTTGTGGCATACAGCAATGATTACAGAGCCAAAATGGGGGGAGGGGGTGGAAACGTTTTCTCATTCAAACACAATTTCTATATCCCCTTCAAATCAACACTTGTAAGATGGTCTATTTAAGATGAAATCAATGGAAACCACCTGCTGATATCTCCCCCTCATCCCACCCCAAAGCTTTAAGAGACATTGCTATTACTTAGGAATGAAATCATTGTTTCAAAACTGCTTTCCCAATATTGTTCTGATGTAGACTCCTCAAATCTTATGGAAATATACTGAGAATAATTCTAAATCCTCTTCCCACATGAGACAAATGAGGCACATGGAGGAAGAAATAGCTTGTCTAGCATGATAATATTTGGAAAATGAATGTGCCTGCATTTTAAGAACTCAGGATTGTAGGGTTTTTTTCCTCCCTTTTTTTAAAGAGTATGGTGGAACTTCCACATGTAGAAAATGATGGATATCCTGGTTATTAAAGAGCTGGCTAAGAAGAAGGCAGAAAGCAAAGAGTTTGAGGGGATATGATTTTTAAAGGGGGGCATTCAGTAGGTGTCCCCTCAAAAAGTAGCTCACTTTTCAAGAGACTTGGGGCTGTCTTGGGATACCAGGAGATTCCTCAGTACTCGGGTAGTGTGCTGGACACAGTTGCTGGCCCATCCACCTTCCTGGGGACTTACTACTTGAGTGTGCCCCTGCTGAACTTCCAATTGCCAGTAACTGCATCTCTGCATGAAAGTGACAGCCCCAGAAGCAGCCCTGGACTAATCAGAGATGGGAGGTGGTGATGAACATCCAGTTCCCTCACTCCTCAGGTGGGAAAACTCTCAGACTTGGGTTCTATACCCTAGAGTTTCTCTCAGGTTAAGCTTCTGTCACCAACAGTGATAGCCAGGGACGGCAGCATGTGTGTGTGACCTGTGCAGTCACACAGGGCCTTGTGCTCTGCTGTCACCATCTTAAAATTCTTAATAACTTCTGAACAAGGGGCCCTGCCTTTTATCTTGCACTGGGCTATGCAAATTATGTGGCTGATCCGGTAGCAGCTGGCATGGTAACACACCTTTCATTGGCTAGTTTCCCTTCCCTGTCTGACTTCTCCTATTGGTCTTTCCTGTACTGCCTGATAATTTGCTTGTCCTTGAATCCTTTTCACAGGGTCTACCTCTGGTAGACCTCAAACTAGACTGTTGCAAATGTCATTGTAATCCTGAAAAACACTGTAAAGAATGAATGAAAGCCCTCCTACTAAAAAAAAAAAAAAGAAGCCCTCCTACTATTTTATTAAAATAGAACAATAATTCACATGGTTTTAATAGTCACTAAAAATAAAGTCACGGTTATACCATCTGTCGTTATCATACCATATAATATCTAAGAGGTTTTAGAAGGAAGTAATACCCACCTAAGCTTCCCACCTTCTCTGCATCACAGACTAAGTGCCCAGGTGAATCCAACATGCAAATATCTCCCTGAAGAAGTAGGGCAATAAACAGCAGCGGAGTTGACATTTAAACAATGGCTCTGCATGCCATCTGTTTTAAAGAAATTATTTGTCTTTGCCAGCATGTCAAGAAGAATAAGTCCACATAATTTAGGAGCTACTCAGGCATGTAAGTTCTTGATTATTTACAATGACAGTATTATCTATAGCCATCACTTTTTTTTTTTAGTAATGTCCAACAAAATTTTTAAAAAACAGGTCTGGGAAATTGACCTTTTTGTAGAGTCCAGTAACGAGGCAAGATATTAGAGTGATTCAATCTTCAACTAAAGTTTAAGAAAAAGATATAAATAAGGATTCTGATTCAGAGTCAGATCAGCTCAGCTCATCAAATCCAGAGCTCACGTATTCTCAATTTTTATATCCCTAGGGTCCAGTACAATGCTTGGAATGGAGTCAATGCCTAATAAATATTTAGTAACTGATTGAACTTGGTTTATGGCTGTGCCTTGAGGTTTGAGTACCAGAAAAATGAAACTAGCTCACCCCTACCTGTGAAGAAGCCATAGGTTTTTCCCATTTGCCCTTTCTTACAGACTGGAATTTATCAAATGGGTGTAACACCAGAGCATGAGGACCGTGTGAGAGGAAGAGGATGGAAGGCAGCAGGTTGGTCACAGGTTCAGGTGGGATCCTGCATGTGACTGGTGCTTGCGGTTCAGGACCTTTTGCAGTATGTGGGGGATGCAATACTTGAGAACTGCCTGGAGAAATAGAAGGTCATCTTAGGCCTTTCTCTCCCTGTGTGAGACTCATGTCCAGAAACTTCTAAGACCAAATCCATCTACCTTTAAGGCATGTTAGTCTTCAATATGAATCCTGTCACCACCTTGAATTGTGGCCATGAAACCTCACTGTGCCTCACTTCCCTCACCATTCAGAAAGATGATATCCAGGTTACTCAACAATTTGCTGCAATGGACTGATCCTGACTCTACTTCACCTTTCTCCTGGAACACACACTTTAGTGCAGTTTGATTGTTAAATGCAGCTGTCCCCAGAAAGGCTAGACTTTTTAGGCTACTCACTGGATAAGTAGTGAGGACAAAAGAGGTTATATAAACCTATTTTGAAAACATTTTAAAATTCAAGGTTGTGTCCTGATCAATTTCTGAACATGAAGTGTCTTTCTGACTACGTCATCTAAAAATCATTTTTTGTGAAAATTCTTTTGTCCCTCTTACATTACAACCCTTCCATATAAAAAAATCTGGATAGCACTTATGGATGAAAAAATGTAAAGTTTTGATTACTGCATGGAACACACTGATTTTGTACTAATGGGAGAAAATAAAGCCCTAGCACCTGGGGAGGCATGGGGGTAAATATGGGAGGGGAATTAATGATCTTTGTTTTTCACAACTGTTCCTGGAAACTTTTACCTCTTCCCAAACGAAACTCCCCATGCGACCTTTCCAAGCTGCTGAGAGGGCCTTGAATTCAAACTGACTGCTGAGCACATGATCCCACCTGACAGCAGCGACTCTGAGATAGTGAACGTGGCCCAGCTCTTGTACTTTCCACACAGAACACTTACAGATGTCATCCACACTCATGACATGGACGAACTGACGTCATGGACAAGCAGAGTGTTTGGAACTGACTGCGGTGCCTCTGAAACCAAGGACTGAACTGAATTATTTCAGACCAGACTGGGACCCCTAGGGTTGGAAGCCCCATGGTGCTATTGGAAGCCATTGGGTGCCTGTTAACCTGGACCGTCTGGCTGATGTATGTCCTGTTTGGAGTGCCTTAATGATAGCAAACTTTTTGTTTCCAGAAGTACTGTGTACTGACCATAGGAATGTCCTTCTTGTGTGTGTGCCCTTGTACCTTGTGTGTGTCGCCGACTATCACAACTCTGCCTCAGCTCGGGACGGAGGCATTCTGGTCAGCTTCAACTTTAGTTGAGAACTCCTAAAAGGAATCACTGAATTCAACACTACAGTTTGCTCTCACCCTGCTGTATGGAGCCCTCTGATAACAATTTTGCTGTAAAGATGCTTTGGACAGGGCCAAGGTGATAGTTGTGCAGGAAAGAGTTATCACAGCAAGGCAGAGTACGCTGACCCTTAGAAAGGCCTGCTTGCAAGGTTGGCCCTTCATTAGCATCTGGACACTTGGATTTTGAGGGGGTTCCCACCAACTCAGCTGATAAGAGTGGCTCCCTGTGCCTAAAATGTGGTTTATGCTGAACTCCTGCTTTCCTGCTGGGAATTGGGATTATAGTATGTGATAGTGCAGGTGATGACTGTGTGACCTGTTCTCAATAAAAATCCCAGGCTTTGAGTCTCTATGAGCTCAGGTAGTTAACAGGGCACATGTGTTGTCATAACTTGCTGCTGGGGGAATTTAACACATCCTGTGTGACACCACTGGGGGAGGACCCATGGAAGCCTGTGCCTGGTCACCTCCTGATGTTGCCCCCTGTGCTAGCTCCCTTTGCTGGTTTGGCTTTGCCTCCTTCCACTGTAATAAATCATAGCTGTGAGCACAACTTAAAAAAAAAGAAAGATGATATCAATAGCCACCTACACTTTATCCATAACTTTCTTAATAATAATAACTACAACAACAATGAAGACCAACAACTGAGTTCTGGCTAGCACCTGGCATAGTGTTAAGCACTCATATGCAAAAACTCAAGGCTCTCAACAGTACTTTCACGTAGACACTGCTATTATCTCCATTTGGCAGATGAGAGAATGGAGGCTTAGTGAGTTCGGGAACTTGCTCAAGATCACAGAATCTGTCAGGTGGCAAACAGGGAGCTGGAGTGTAAGCCTATGTGACTGCAAACCCCAGGCTGGGGCACTCTGTTGAGGCGTTGATGGAAGCACTCTCAAAAATGAAACTCCAGATAAACACATGGTGGTGACACTACTGTTATGAACGAGGTCTAAGTTCTGCCCAGAAATCATTGCATAAGGTTTGCTTTTTCTAGTTTACTTGGATCCTGTGATTGAAACCCCTGTCTTCCCACAGATTCATGAGAAGTGGGAACTTGACACGGACAGGTTATTTCAAAGTTCAGGGATACCCTCACTCCCTCAAAGAGTGTTAGAAGTTTGGGCCAGAAGACACATTAGAGAGTATCTAGAAGAAGTCCTTCATCTGATGATTGAGGAAACAGAGAGATGCAGCGTTTTGCACAAAGTCGTAAAATTCCAAACTGGACTTGGGACCCTGCCCCGGTCATTTCCTCAGTACACCGCCTCCTCCTTACCACTTTTCTCCTTTTAAAATCAGATTCAGTTGTAACCCAGCATATGAGAAATACTTTTATTTTTAAAATTATGTTACATAGGAAAGAGACTTGTTTTAAAGCAGAATTACACACAAATACTTTTCATACCAGGGAAACATTTTGACCACTGAGTGACGGTAAGTAACATCTTTGGAAACGCAATCCACTCATTCAGAAGCAGGGCAGTCGATGCCCTCTCCAAATGTGTTCTTATACACATAGGATTCCTTCCAAATGGGCACTGAAGGCAGAACACATGGCTGAGGTTCAAATGGGCAGAAAGTCATCTTAAAGTATATTTCCCTTCCATTTGGGAGTTGACACAATCGAGTTACAGGCAGAGACTGTTTATCACGGTGGCATGAAAGTCTCTCTTCAAATTCCTCCTGCTTTTATAATCAAACAATAACATCTCTGGAGTATAGGTTTTAGCTACATAAGAAACATATTGGAAATTGATTCAATGCTCCAGGCTTGGCGGTGACAATGTTTCATAACCTGGTAACCTCTCAGCTCGTTCTTCCCCCTTCCTGAAAAGCTTTTAGCGGCACCAGGGTGACAAAGCAAAGATAAAGCAAACATCATTCTTTTATCTGATCTTGTGCAAAATGAGTAGAGCAGGCACTGTACCACTGATAAGAAGATTGCTAAATGACTCTTCTCATATTCTATCAGTGGGCTGATGAAAGAAATTAAGACTGACATTGATAAGTTATTTTCTTAGGCGCTAACGTTTTCAAAAATGAGGGTTTCTCTTTAGAAGCAGTTAAGCCCTGGTTGTGTGTCTATGAATCCTTAAAAAGTGCCCAGATAAGCTCCAGGTAGTAACAGATTTACCGGGAGGCTTTCCTTTCTCTACTTCCCATTCTCTTTTTCTCTAGCAGGCCTCTTGAATAAAGATTCATTCAAGGCAAGCACACCCTGCTCCAGGATCACTTTTCCTCCCTTTTTTCTCTGTCACATATTTCATTACGTAACTCAATTTTCATCTCCATAATGTGCCGTAGCCCTCCCCTGATCTATCATTCTGGCACTTTATACCTCTCACAAGCTAAGGTATTTACTCAAACGTGCCAGACTTAATGCACACATCATTGGGAATCCCGGTGGACGGAGTGTGCGCATCACCTTAATTGAGGCGGGTTTTCATTAAGTATATGTGATTGAGGTCTTATAGTAGGGACAGTGCCTTCCAAGCTTGATTATGGGCTTCTGAAAAGCTACAAGCTCCTCTCTGGCAAGGTTTTTTTTTAAATCACTGCTGCTTCTCAGTCACTAATTTTTTATTACCTTCAGGCATAGGAAGAACTGCTGGGTTTGACAGCACTTAAGGCACAGACAGTTCAGCCTATCTATAATGCCTAGCCAACTCGGAATTATCTGTGGTAACATGGAGGGCAAAGAGATGAAAATTCAGGTGTTGCCCACAACCTCCGTTTCTAACTTACTCCTCTGACATCAGATGTGCTTCAGAATTGATGATGGTAACTGTAACTTTATATTAGTGGTTAGGGCTGTGTCCCTTTCTTTCTCTCTCTCTCTTCTCTTGGCTGATCTCTCTTCGAGAGATGGTAATGAGCTGATCAATGGGTAGGCAGAAAGAGGATGAGGGTGAGGGATGTATGGCGTAGATCAAAAGGGCCAATGGAAGGGCCATTCAGTCCGCAGATAATTAAAATTATACATAATTAAAGATAATTTTTATCTTTTTTAAAAAATTGTGAAGTATACTAGAAATACAGGAGTATATACAACAAATAGTTACATTTAAATCATTATCAACATAGAAGAATACCCACAACCCACCTTAACAACTCAAACAGTGTTTTTAAGCTACTCTTGTCGCCCTCTCTGATCATATCCTTCTCCGGCTACTACCCTTCCATAAGGTAACCACATTGGTGGATTTCATGCTACTCATTAACTTGTTGTGGTTTTTTTGTCTTTGTAGTAAAAAAATGTGACATTTTGATTACATCCAGGTGTAGGTACACATACGGAGGTATACTGGTTTATAATGTAAAAATTTGTAACTGTGGATACTAGTCAAAAAAGTTTGAAAGGCACAGCCCTAAAAAAACCCTTGGCAAGTATATCGGGGAATATATACCACAGCAACCATAGCAACATTTTAATAATAGCAAAAAATAGAAAACAACCCAAATATTCACCAACAGTAGAAAGAAAAAATAAATTTTGAAATATTCATGCTATGGAATACTATACAGCAGTTAAAATTAATGAACTGGAGCTGCATGTACCATTATAGATTCATGGCAAAAACAACGTTGATTGAAAAAAGCCATTTGAAGTAGAATACTTACAGTATGATTCTATTTGTATAATGAACAAAACTGAACAACAGTGTGGTTAGACCATACAAATAAGTGAATACTAAGTGAAGACCATATGACTACATATGCACACATATATATATATACACACATACATACATTCATACATATATACACTATTTCTTTATTCATCTGTCGACAGACACTTAGGTTGTTTCCATATCTCAGCTATTATGAATAACGCTGCAATGAACATGGGGGTACAGATATTTCTTCAAGATAGTGATTTTATTTCATACTATCATATGAGATCCAGCAATCTCACTTTTGGGTATATATCCAAAGGAAATAAAATCACTATCCTTAAGTGTAGATTTCCTTTTATTTATCTTGCTTGGAACTAATCTGGCTTCCTGAATCTGAAGGTTGGTAACTTTCTTCAATTCTGCAAAATTCTCAGTCATTAACTCTTGGAATATTGTGTTTACTCTGTTCATTGCATTCTCTCCTTCAGGAGCTACAATTAGATGCATGTGGATTTTATCACCTTTTACTTAATGTATTTTAACTTCTCTTTTATTTTTTATTTTTTTATTTTTTTTGTGTGAGGAAAATCAGCCCTGAGCTAACATCCGTGCTAATCCTCCTCTTTTTGCTGAGGAAGACCGGCTCTGAGCTAACATCTATTGCCAATCATCCTCCTTTTTTTTTTTTTTCCCTCAAAGCCCCAGTAGATAGTTGTATGTCATAGTTGCACATCCTTCTAGTTGCTGCGTGTGGGACGCGGCCTCAGCATGGCAGGAGAAGCAGTGCTTCGGTGCGTGCCTGGGATCTGAACCCGGGCCGCCAGTAGCGGAGCACGCACCCTTAACCACTAAGCCACGGGACCGGCCCTAACCTCTCTTTTATATTAGTCACTTCCTTGGTTCTCTGTGACACATTCTATGTAATTTTTCAACTCCGTCTTCTTGTTCAGTAATCCTTTCTTCAGTGGTGATAAATAATATCTAACTACTTTTAACTTTTTTGAAGTTCTTTTGTGTACTTTTTGAAATGACTGCTCATTTGTTTGTTCCTTTGTTAACTTTCATTTCCGTTTTTGTTTATATAAATACATTAAATGTTTTTATTTTATATTCTCTATTGGATAAGTCCCAATTCTGCAGTCTTTGCAGGACTTATTCTATAGCTTGTTTTTTCTGACACTCAACAATGAAGTAATTTTTTTCTGCTCATGTTACTAGCGATTTTCTATTGTGAGTTAATTTTCCTTGGAAATTTATCTGTATGTAAAGTTTAGAGTGGATGCCTCAAGAGAGGATTTGAGTTGTGTTCTTCCAGATTTCTGGGAGTACTATCAACCTGAGTCTGCATTTTTTTAAAACTTTCATTATGATAAATTTCAAATATTCTCAAACAGTGTAATGTATCCTCATATACCCACTGCCCAGCTTTAAAAATATTAATATTCTGCCATTCTTGTTTCATTATTCCCTCGCCCAGTTTCTTCTCTGGAGTATCTAAATACACAACTTGGACCATTTAAAAATTTCAGGCTGGGGCATTTAGGGGACACAAAGAGAGAATTAATGAGTTCTCTGATCCATATGAGTGTGAGCTAATGATTCAAAATCTTCAGAGGAGACTTTTTATCCTTTTTCTTTTTTTTTCCAGCTTGAGTCAAGACTGAGTTGAAGCTGAGTCAGGAGCTTATCCCCACCATTTTCCTCTGCAGGGTGGGTTGGTCGCCACCGCCCTTAGGAGTCCAGCTGTATGCTGAGTGGGGAAGGGGTGATCTAACGTCTCACCCTACTCACGTCCCAGGCTTTCGTTACATCAACAGATTAGCTCCTTAACACCAGGCTCCAGGTAGGGTGACCGACTCTCCCAGTTCATCCAGGTCTGAAGGGTTTCCTAGGATGCAGTGCTTTCAGTGCTAAACCAAGAAAATTCCAGGCAAACTAGGACAGTTGGTCCCCCCAGCTCTAGGTCATCAGAGACTAGCACATACCCCTTGGGCAAATGCTAGCTACAGCACTCTCTCTCCTATGGATGTAAGCTTTCTTGCTGTCCCTAGCCTCTGATGAATTCTTTGCCTGCAGCTCAACCATGCATTTAAGAAAATACGTATATTTTTATATTACATCCTATACTTTTAGATGTGGCATTCTGTGAAAGGATGTTGAAATTCTAATTTGAAATATTGGCAGATAAAAGGAAGTCTCTGAAGATTTACTTTTTAAAATTGAGCCCATATTTTAAAATGTATCATATGTCACATAAAAATCTATATTTTTGCTTCTGGTGAAAAATGGAAAGACTTGGCTACATAGGACCAGCCTTCTTCTACAGTGACACCTGGAATTGAAAGTAGCTGCTCCCCCAGGATGGGTTCTGTTCTCTCCCTTCCTCAAAACTCCCATCACTCGTGTAATATATGCATGTGCATGGCAAGTCTAGCCTATCTCACTCATTGACCCAGGGGCTTATTTGAGTTTGCAACCCCTGACCAAATGATCTACAAAGGGATCCTTGCTCTCTGGCGCCTGCAAGGTGACCAAAAAAGAACCTAGCCACTATTTAGCATTCTTGGGTTTTATTTAACTTTACTTCACAGCTATGAACTCATAGCTGTTCAAACCTAATAGAGTTTGGATGTTGGCTCCACTTCATACTTGCCATGTTGCTAAGCAAAGTATGTAACTTTTCAGGACATCTATTCCCTCGTCTGCAAAGGGTGACTGTAATACCTATCTTGCAGGATAAAACAAGGCAACATGCATAAAACACTTTGATCAGTGCCCGGCATATAGAAAGCTCTATATAAAGTAGTATAAAGTATAAAGCTCTAATAAAGTAGTAATAAAGAGTAGATATTAGTATAACACATATCATCATCTTACTTCTTTCAGAATTTTCTGTCACACTGGGCAGCTTTCTGGTTCAGGGGCTGAGGCACTCTGCTGTTTGACTTTGTTTGACTCCTCCCCATTCCTTACTCTGCCATAAGTCACACATACATTCTTATATTTACTTTAAGTGAATTAACTGCCTTTTAAGAAATTGAGGGAACTGTGCAAAAAGAGGCCTCTGTACAGCTATTTCAGATTCTTCAACCTTGTACTTAAGAGGAACAGACCTTGGGAAAATGTGAGAAAAAAGGCAAAACTTATTTAACGTGTCCACCCATTACCTGTTGGGTGGGCCCTTTCCCCTTCTAGCAGCTGGCTTAATTCATGCCACCCCCCAGGGCTTCAGGTCTGCCTCTGCTCTGGCAGCTGAGCTCCCCCATCTGAAGAACACCAACCTCACCTTTCCTAAACCTCAAACCATTCCTTCTTGTGCTTCTCAGTGCCTGGCAGGAGAATGTACCAGCATCATGACTCATTCCTTTAGGGTCTTGCTGGTGCTGAGCTGAGACATGCAATGTTGCTGTCAGTGACACTCAACGTGTACCCTTTCCAGAGATCAGCTGTATTACAACAAGCAACTTGAGAACCTTCACCCAAAGGAGTCACCAATGGGAAGAAAATTCAGATACATTCTGATAGGCTTCCAGGAGAGATATTTTCGCGCAGGGAGCCCTTTGGCAACCCTTAAATATTCCTGGCTGTGCACCCTTTTACATGAATACATGACTCTATTCATCACAGCACACCACTCATGAGGAAACAGTATGGTGACTAGCACATTTGGCTGGTCCAAGGCTAAGGGAGAGAAAATGAAAACGTGTTTTTATTTTAAAAGTCTAAACGTGAGCATCATAGTGACTGGATGGCCACTTCTTATCATGTTGGTCTTCTTTTAAAAATCTCCACAGTTATGTATTGTCTGTAGGATAAAGTTCAAACATCTAAGTTTGGCTTTCAAGGTCTCCACAATCTGGTCCCATCATACAAAACCAACTCTATCTGAACCTCATCCTCAAAATGCACCCTCTACTCTAGCCAAGCTGGTCTTTCGCAGACTCCCCTGCCCCACAGTGTGCCGTATTCCTATCTGCAGGCCTCTGCTCTTGCTGCCTCCCTTTAGTTGAAGGACACCTCTCTCCTGTTTCCTGATGAAATCCTACCCCTTAGGACAGTGGTTCCCAACCTTTGCTGCACGTTGGAATCACCTGCCAGATACAACGTTCTTCCTTTGGAGTTTGTCACTTGCAGTTATAAGTGGGTGAACTCAAGGCAGCCACAGTGGAAATTTCCTTGCCCAAGCTATTACACTCTAGTACCTCTTAGATGCCATTTTGTGTGTTTGGAAATGCAGAAATATCATCATCCTGGGAAGTATTAATATGAGATCTAAATTATGTAAAACCATTCCATCCTCTTCCTCATCCATAGCCCATATTATTTAAACGTTTTCAGTTCAGGGCCAGTCTCTTAGTAGTCAACAGAACATTATCTATCCAAGTGTTTGGATAGATACTGAGAACATTTGTACTTCCCACTCACATTTTGTTTTGATCATCAGTAGCTCATCCTCTCTACAATTAAGCCTAAATATGTCAGCATACTATTCAAAAATGTGGCATTTGACTCAAATAGACTTCCAGTCAAAAAGCTGTGAGATATGCTTTAGTTTTATTTTTAATATGAATGTCATTCCCTGCACATTAAATTTTTAAACTTTTTCAAATTTTCTCAGTGGGGAAAATTAGTAATAATCTTGAAACAAGACAGATAATTTTCAAGGACTTTAATTGATTGGCAGCTACAGTATTGGAAGCCCTGGTGCCCTATTAGTTTTATTTTTAATTTTAGAGAAAGGAAAATTCTAGATGCATTGTATTGCACAGAAGATTTATTTGAGCATCTATGTACTTTGCGGGTAACAAATTATATATTTAGTCACATATATGGTGGTGGCAAACCAATCCAAGTTCAATACATTTTCTCAGAAAGTTACTCAAGGTTAACTGTACAAATAGAGAGCAGTGGTAGCTCAGATCATGTGAAACAGAAACTAAGCATAAATCATTGAAATTAATGATATCTTTCCCAACAACTCTCCTAATTTATTTTCTTATGTCTTTCTTAAATGACAGTGAAAATTTGTTTGTGTTCCTACCAAAGAGATAATCTTGATAGGGGGTGGGCAGCAGGCTGAGATTGCTACATGTCTTCTAATATTAACTCTCCCTTTCTTCCAGAGTTAAGAGAACCTGTGTTTTTTTTTTTGTTGGACATATGGCCTCCTGCCTGGAATAATGTCACCATCCTATATGAGTAAGGACTGGCCAGTGGACTATTAGCAGAAGGGATGGGTCAACGGCCGGGAAGTGTTCTTAAAGGGATGAACCATATCCTTCCTCATCCCTCTTCCTTCCTGCTGGTTAGAAAGTGGACATAAGGGATGGTTTTCAACAGCCATCTTGCACCACGAAGATGGGAATGGAAACCATATGAAGCAAAGAGACAAGATAGGAGGAGCTTGGCACTGTGCTATCAGCCTGGACCACCTCCCTCTGGACTATTATATGCAACAGCAAGAAATTTCTGTTCTTAATTAAACCACTGTACTTTGGAGTTTCTTTCACTTCTGTCTGAACCTAATCCTACTCGTACTAATAATTAGAGGAAACCATATTAGATTAAAAAATAATTGTGGTCTGGATAATTCAAACTGTATAATCCATGTATAGATAACTGTTAACCATATTGTATTAGAGCTCTAATACAATAAAGTAGGTTCCAGAGTTCCTTGCATTCAGAAGAGATAACCATCTATTCTCCATTCAATTCTGCTTGGCTTCTTTCTCAAACTCCTCAAAAGACATTTTCTCCTCTTACAGGAATTTCCAAATCCCCTGTCTCCATTTAGGGGATTATTTTTGATGCTATCACTGGCTGATGTTTTTAATATGAGACAGTGTTTTTGAATTCCTACTGATCACTTAATCCTATTAGATAATTAGTATAACATAGGGTAAATCTATTATAGTTGCATAGCAGGAAATAACAATTAGAAATATGGTATTTGTGTTAATACTTCTATTAGGTTAGGCTAGTCATTTGCTTGTTACTTATTAACATGGAGGTCTGACATTCATTAGGACAATTTTAGAGAAAAAAATCTAGTTGTATTATCTTACTTAATTCAAGAATCTTGAATTTCAATATACAGCAGGTTTAGTTAACAATACATTGTCTTGTAATCAACTCATAACATTTTGATTAAACCAACATGACTATCCTTAACTACGGAAATGCAAACATTCAGATTCATAAATTTCCTAATTGTTCTTCTTTGTCAAAGACATTAGCTGATATTTGGTTAGAAGAAGAACATACTTAGATTTGCTCAGTTGCTGTGACCAGAAATATTCTCTGGTTATAAAATATGGTGAGGATATGTGGCAACACTTAGTCTAGACAAAATGAAAAACATTGGAATTATCAGGGGCTAAAAAATATATTCTCAGTCATTCTTATGGAATAAAGATAACCACTTGACTTGTTGAGTCTTATTTAATCTTGAAATGAGTAAACTTTTTAAAAGGTCTATGGTGATTTTTTTTTTTTTTTTGGTGAGGAAGATTGGCCCTGAGCTAACATCTGTTGCCAATGCGCCTCTTTTTGCTGAGGGAGATTGGCCCTGGGCTAACATCCATGCCCATCTTCCTCTACTTTATATGGGATGCCACCACAGCATGGCTTGATAAACGGTGCATTGGTCCCCACCCAGGATCTGAACCCACGAACCCTGGGCCCCCGAAGCGGAGCAAACAAACTTAACTGCTATGCTGCTGGGCCAGCCTCTATGGTGATTTTATTAATTGGCTAACCCAGGGAACATTCTCAACCCTGTTCTCCCTGCTACCTCATGCAATAGAGGCTGGAAACCATCATACTGACTTTCCCAGCATCCTTTGCAGCTAGGATTGGCTTTATGATCTGATTCTCACTGATGACATGTAAGGTAGAGTTTACGGGGGAAGATTCTGAAGGAGCTTTTCCTCTTCCTTATACTTTGTGCCTTGAATGTAGATGGGATGCCTAGAGTGGCAGGAATCAATTTGCAACCAGAGGAAACAAGCATGAGGACAAAAAGCCAGGGCTTTTGATAACATTGTTGAGCTGCTACACCTCATTCATGTTTCCCTTCCTCCAGACTTTTAATTATATAAGCTGATTAAATGATTCTATTACTTAAGAATTGGCTAGTCAGTTTTTTTGTCGTTATTGTTACTTGCAGCCAATAGCAACTTATTCATATAGTTCTCTACCAGTTTGAGGAGATGAGTCTACAATTATGTGAAGACCAAGTCAGCTCTCTGTCAGAAACATGGTCCAAATTTACTTTCATGAGAGTAATGTAAATTAGCACTTGCCAACAGAACTTTGTGTGATGACGGAAATGTTCACATAGACCATATAGAATAGAATACATGGCCACTGAGCACTTGAAATGTGGCTAGTACAATTGAGGAATTGCATTTCTAATTTTATATAGTTTTAATTAATTTAAATTGAACCTGAAATAGTCACATGTGGCTACCAGCTATCATTTCGAACAGTGCAGAGCTAAAGAATTGCTATACTATTAAAAAAATTAGATTGCTCTAGTTCTCTTGAAAAAAATGCAGCCTCTAACTTTATATATGTTATTTTACAAGCCCAAGAACATCTCATTATGGAAAAATGATGACTCAGTGGGGCTTTACATAGTGTCATGTTTGAAGATTGTTAATATTTAACTTGCATATTAGCTAACTACGCAGAACTGATAACAATTTAAACTTTTTACATTGACAACTATAATAAAGGATGTCTTTTTGGAATACTAATCTTATTCAGACTACACTAATTCAGCTGTTTGTTAAGACTTTTCTATTCCCAATTATGAATGAAAAGAATAATAATTGTGTGCCAGTCTCATTAAGCTGTGAGGGTACAATAACTCTCTGAGATAAACTGTAAATTATAGCTTGAAGAAGACTGCTGGGTATGCTGGAAAATCAGCCGCAAAGTATACCAATATGGCGCCAAGAGTGGTGAGATGCTGAGAACTGGCAGCCAAAGGCACTCCAGTGAAAAGAAAGGAGAGGGGATACTGATTATACCAGAAACCAGAAATCTGTGGGGCTGTCATGCCCTAGAATATGGTGTTCAATACTATCTACTACACCCTAATGTGACTGGAAGAAATGATTCCCTCATACCTTGGTATCTTCTGGAAAACTAAACAATCAGCATGCTTACATTCCTGGTTATTTTTAAAACCTGAAGAACAACTAATTCTTCAAGTGCCCAAGGTGGTCCAGAGCTGTTAAACTTATCACTTCTTCTATCTCCTGACAAGGATCACAGTCACAGACAGCTACTCCATCACCAGTTCCCTCCCAGCTGCTGAAAACAGGTCAGCAAAGTCCTTTTGTGTTGGGAACCTGAGTTCATTCAATTTAGGTTTATGCACAATTTTAAGAAATAGCTGACAAGCCCAACTTATTTCAGAAACACGACTATTTACAATCAGGGTTCTAACAGAAATGATGAAGAAAATGAGTTGAAGATTTTGGCAAGCCATATATACTTAATCTATTTGGTTCTACGTGTAAAACATATTCAATTAAAAAAATATTCAATTTAAGAAAACCACCACCCCACATTTCTAACCAATAGTAGTTGCACAAGGTTCTTCTCGAGACAATTATAGAAACTGGATCCATTCAAAGTTGATTTTCTCCCCAGAGAGAAATTATTTACACTCAGTATCATTTTCACTTTACATTGACAAGTACTCACTTCTCATCAGTTTGCATTGCATTCCTTTGCAAACACCTATGTTTCCTTCATAGGTTCTGCTTTGACCTACTTATTTTGTGGCAGTTTCCAATGTCTAAGAAGATTAAAGTAACCACGTGTGAGAAGTTAAGATGCAGTCCTGATATAAGGAGGCATAAGACATGATCTTTAGGAATACACCATGTCTGAAAGAAGGTCGCACGTAGAAAATATCTTAAAGATGTATCAAGACACAACTTTTTACCTATGATGTGGCTCTGAAATGCAGAATCTGCAATTGTATCTTCTTCATCCTCTTGCAGGTTTTCATTTGCCTTTTTTATCTGTAGCAACAAGAAAATACTGTAAGTTCTTATTTATTCTATTAAATAGATTGTTTGCGATCCTCAGAATAATGGTACATTCTATAACAAACTTGTGTGTGTGTGTGTGTGTGTACACATATACATATGTATTTTCTTCATTCCACTTTCCCCCACTCTATCACTTGGCTTTATTACAAGTTTTAATGATAAGAGCATATTTTCAGGAATATAACCCCAGCTCTGAAAGTGAGAATTTACAGGGTACCTAATTCTACAGAAGATTTTGGAGATAACAGCTTTGGTTTTTAATACTTAATAAAGTCAGTAACACAGAGCTGTTAGGAAAATTAAAGTCTAAGGAAATGTAATTCCTCTAGAGATAGTGACTTCCACCACAAGTCATTTTCATAAGAATAAAGAAATATACTTAGATCTCCTGACCCTTTCCTAAAATATAACTCTCTAAGAAAATGTTTATTTTTTTTTCTTCTTTCCATAATGAAACATAAGGTGACTATGACGTATCCTCAGTGAACTAGAGCAGTGACATAGTTATCTAGATTTTTCAGGTCAAAAACATTCCCCTTATATTTCAGCTGGAATATCCAGATGCTGAATGGTGTAGCATCAAAGAGAACTCTAGAGAGAATCTAATATAGTCACAGTATTTTACAAATGAGAATTCTGAGATCCAGCAAGTTTTTATTTATTTTTTTTTATTGAGGTCACATTGGTTTATAACATTATATAAATTTCAGGTGTACATCATTATATATTGACTTCTGTATAGACTACATGGTGTTCACCATATTTTCTTAAATATATTGTAAATGGCAACACTGGAACTAAAACCCAGGTCCCCTACTTCCCAATCTAGTAGCAGCAGTAGTAACACTATCCTCACCAATCCCAATAATAATAAAAACAGCAAACACTTGAACTCTACATAGCAGGTGCTGTTTAAGCTCTTCACACCTATGATCTCATGATCCTCAGAACAATGCTACAAGGTAAGTGCTATTGTTAGCTCTGTTTGAGAGCGAAGGACCTGAAGAAACAGACAAGATAAGCAATCTCCCAGGTGATGGAACCGAGATTCAAACACAGCAAATCTGGCTTCAGATTTGTGTTCATTTGGGGAAACTTTGTTATTCTCAAATTTCCACTTGACTATGCCAGTGTAGACT
Source organism: Ceratotherium simum simum (assembly GCF_057802395.1). Taxonomy (NCBI): domain Eukaryota; kingdom Metazoa; phylum Chordata; class Mammalia; order Perissodactyla; family Rhinocerotidae; genus Ceratotherium; species Ceratotherium simum. The sequence goes on from NC_141908.1 coordinate 16,739,235, forward strand.
TGGCCTCAATATCAAGACAGCTTGTGGTCTTTGGCAGAATGACCCTAAAGAGCTCTTTTAAAATATATCCCAGCGAGTCACCTGAGCAGCCAATGATAACAATGTGAACTGCGCAATGAATGCAATGGGGGTTCTGCTTAGGCACGTACATTAAAGGTTGTCAGTGGATTTGCTCAGGGGCTCGAGTTAAATGCCAAGAAATCATGATTTTATACTCGCAACGTAGAAAGTCTTATGGCTGCATACTGACCTTGAGCTAGATTTAGCTTTCTACTTTTTACCTCCTATTTTTCATATTTAATAGAATAAGGCCAATTATTTACATTTTACGACTGTGGTTCCAATATTAGAATGTAATTGATGCTTAATCTGTACATGCTGATAGCCAGAAGATGGCAAAGTCAAGACAGTATGTAGATGACTACCTGCACCCTCACAAGGAGAGAGTGTTGAGGGTTGACTACCAGAGGCCATGCTTCATCACTTTCTTTCCCTGTCAGCTGTCTGCCCTGCAGGCACTGCCCTATTAGCATCTCCAGAGGAAGAAAGTTAGGTAATGGGGGAAAAAAGACTTCACCAACAAGCTCTGTTTCTAGTAGTGCACATTTAAGGATGGCAGAGGGGAAAAGTGGAATGAGCATCAGCAAGGCTAACGTGTTACTTATTTGCCTTCCAAGGTTCACCTACCTCAGTGATCTCTTTGTGACAAGGCTACCAAAAGACCCACCAAGGAAAGGATACCCCAAACACCTTAATTTCCATTAAGAATCCAACAGGAACTTTCTATCCTTAGTTATAGAAACATCAAGGAAATCTATTTATATCTTCAGCCCGTTCTAGCTCTTATGACAATATGTTCCATATTTCCCCCACCTGTTATATAAAATAGTATTTCCTTTGGGTTTTTCAAAATCCACCAATTTTAAACTTGAAGGGGTGTCTTGCTAACCTGCTGGAATGTGGGTGAATCATCATCTCCATCAGCCTAGGAAATTCTAACCTAAAGAATCCAATACTTAGAACAAGATTCTCATCTTAGAGATAAAGGAAAAGAGTCTCAGAGAGGGTTAGTGATCTGTTCAAGGTCACAAACGATTTCAGTTTTAGAGTGGGCTCTCCTGACCCCTATTCATTGCTATAATTCAATTTTCCAGAGCACACCATATTGTTACAGTCATCCTTTCCAGACCTTCTCAAGAACTACTATCTTTCTTAGTGCCTGGCAGTTAGATATGTAGGCAGTATTCCAAGTATATATAAGCTATATTTTTATTTAAGAGTAGCAAAAATTTTCCGCGTGTGTGTATGCAATGACACTGCTTCGCTTCCCTACTTGTTCCCTAACCCTCTGCGGAAATTCACCACCACCTTTCTCCAAGTATCATATTCAAGAAAGGAAACAAAGCCATCGGGCAGTCCCACCTGTCAGCTCCTTGTCAGAATTTTTCTAGGGCTTTATGTGCTGAACAGCAAATGCTAAATGTGACCTCTGGGGATTTATCAGAGGAACTGGGCTTCTAGACAAGGCCCGTAGTTCTTTGAGCTCTCCTGGGCTAATGACCCATGAGGAGCACATGACCCATGAAGGGAAATTTTGAATTTGAAGGGGCTGGATGAAGAATCAGCAAAGAAATGGAAAACGAGGGAGTGTCTTGGAATGGCATACTTGTCAGCTCTAATTATCCATACAAATAGATTTCAATGCAAAGTGGTGAGTAATTAAAAAAATCCATTTGCCTATGGAAATGAGGGGCATAATTTATTTTGGCAGCAGATTCCCCTTGCTAATTATATTTTTCATAGGCTGACATTAAAATTAATTTTCATTCTTGATCATACAGTGGTTGGGTATTGGTGAGAGGTTGTGGGAATCTTCCTGGGGGTAAGGGGCTGCCAGCTCAAGTTTAAGAATTTGCCAAAGATAGGGACAAGTGGGATGATCTTCACGTGGTGAAGCACTTCAAAGATGGGAGTAGTCACAGAACCAAGAAGTTTCGCTCAGAAAAGAATGGTGGTTAGGTATTTAGAATTTTCTCAGCCATTGCTCTACCAGGAACAGATACAACTCAATATCAGTAATGTCCCATTGGTAAGAAGTAGCAGGTGACTCACAGGCAATAACTATGGGATATTTTTGGTTTAAGTTTGTTATCAGTACTTTGGGAGTCTTCTAATAGTACACCTGCAAGTCTTCGCCATCTTTTGGGCTCTGCAGTTGCAGTCAAGAACTGTACCAAATAACAGTTTATAACAGGTAACCATTAAATGTCACTGCACCCACTATATCCTATTAACTTCTACCATTAGAAGAGGCCGGGAGAGGCCGCCTGGTGGCATAGTGGTTAAGTTCGCATGCTCTGCTTCAGCAGCCCAGGGTTCGCAGGTTTGGATCCCGGGTGCAGATCTACGCACTGCTTATTAAACCATGCTGTGGCAGGCATCCCACATACAAAGTAGAGGAAGATGGGCACGGATGTTAGCCCAGGGCCAATGTTCCTCAGCAAAAAGAGGAGGATTGCAGGGCTAATCTTCCTCACCAAAAAAAAAAAAAAAGAAGAAGAAGAAGAAAAGGAGGGAAGAATGAGCTTACAAAGGACACAGGAGGAAAAAGGGAGAAAATAACTCACCACTGACCAATATATATACCTAATTTCGGAATTAAACCCAATATTTGGGGATACTTTTCATTTATAATTCTGTACATATTCCTTCTCTGAATCATCCTACCATGAATTGTTTCCCAAGAAAACAACACTTTGATGTTAAAGTTCATTGAAAAGGAAAAGATCACAATGAACCTGAGTGAGGAAGGAAGTGATCTCTGGAGTGAAAACTCCCTGAAGGCATTGTCTTTAGAAAAGTGAGTCATTTAGAAAATGTTGCAGGAGGAGGGCACAATATGAATCTTCTTATTAGCATCAAAATAGCATTTAGAACAGAACTGTTCCATTAAGGATGTTGAAATTATAACATTTTGCAGAACTTAGTAAGATGATAACAATTTGTGTAATAATTGTACTATTTTATGCTATTTCATCACCACAGTACCATTTTAATGGGATGGTATTTGATGCTTTTTTATTAGCATATGTGACTCTTTTCAGACTATGTGACACTAGGTGAAGAGAATACTCATAATTTAAATTAAAATACCCATATTAAAATGGCCATCTCTGTCTAGTGCATAATGAAGGTATATGATCTCATTAATTTTGTTAACGATTTTTATTTTGTCCAGTGATAGTTAAACAGGAGCCTGAAGCTACCTTCCTTTGAGACTCTTCATTTCAGAGAACTATCTAAATCCACAGGAAGGAAGACTTACAACATGTAGCAAGTGGAGTGCATTTCTTTCTGACTTATTTACTTAATACCGATGCAATCTTTCCCGGGGATGCCTTTTTCCCCTTTTACAGTGATTTTATATAATTTAAATAAAAATACAAAGTAACATGGCCCTTGTCTAAATTACACAAAAATTAGAGCTAAGTGGCCTGTAAATGATGGTATAAATGGGGACATAAGCCTCTAATTAAGGCTCTGAAAGGAGTAAAAGACTTAACTCTTTGAAAGGAGTAAAAGATTAATGGGACTTTTACACCTTTTTTTAGAATGTATCTAGCAATCCTGAAAATGGATATGCAGTTACGAGTGAACCAAGTGGAGGGCTGCTACATACACGTATTTGTTAGATATATGGAAAGAATCTTCCTACTATTTTCACCATAGACTAAAATAACTAAAACACCTTAGGACTCTTTCATAACTAAATATAGTCTTAGTTTGCAAAGGAAAAGGAATGGTAGTACATTATGTTGTAAGGTTTTTGAACAGCGGTTTTATTCAGAAAAAAAGTGTGATATGTAATACATTGTATATAGCTATTGTTTTCATCCAAAATAACTGCTATGAGAAGAAGTTGTTGCAACACACTTGAAAATAAGCAAATAGCAAATGTATCTTTAGTCTTAGTAGGGGAAAATTCCCCTAAACTCTGAATTTTAAAAGGTTCCTGGGTCTTCACATCAATTTGCTATGGTATTAGAATACATCTTATTTTGCATCTAATCTCCTCCCTATATGGGCTGATAACATATAATAAATACGTTTTCACTGCTATTCTTGTACTAGTCCCCAAGGACACTATGGCAATGTCCTGTCTGAAATTAGTAATTTTAGCCCAATCTACATTGATGATTATGGAGATGAAACAAAAAACACTGCCTTTTCCATTTAAAATATGACTAGGTAGTCAACTATTCAGGTTAATAATATTTCTCTGTATGGAAAAGCTTCCCAGCATGACTAATTTCCTCTTGCAGCTAACTAGAAAAATTAGCATATCCCTATTGATTATGTATATTTGAGGTGGTGAGGGAATCTTTGTACTTCACAGAAAATAATCAGAGTGCTTCTTGCAGATATTCTGGAAGGACCAAAGGACATATTACTACACTGTGAAAGACCGCAGACGAGAGAGGAAAAGCATGGTCAATTACTTTAGCATTAGGAAGTAATAAGAAAGCAAAAATTGAAATTGTAAAAGCCCAACAGAGGGTCTTTTTGTTTTTTTGGTACTTCTGTACAGTGGAGATATACCCTAAGCTGTCAGAACCATATTAAATGGAGCATAGTTAAATTGAGTGCCTCTGATAAGGGCTCTGCCAGGCTATCAAAGTTTTAGATCAGTTGGATTGAATTTCCGGCATATTGCACATTTCCACACGTTCATTCTCTCTCTTTCCTTTCAGTGACACTACAAGGGCAGCCTTAGATATGCTTAGAATTTGTGGTTTTATAATGCAGGAGACATCTACATTTTCAAAGAAAGGATGATACCCTGAAAGCCGAGAGCAAAAATGGGGGGAAAAGAAAAAACTTTTGCAAAGAATGCAGTCTGCATATGATTTCAGAGAATTTGAAAAAAACACCTTATAGTTCTTCAGAGTCAAGAGCTATTAGAAAAAAATGTTTTAAATGTGCATTTGTCTCAAATTAAAGTAGGTTTTTGAAACTCTAAGGAACCCTAAACATCAATAAGTAATTAAACTAATAATTAATAAGTAATAATGCAAGTCACAATTACTTCTAAAATCTCCTCTACTCTTGAACCACTCCAGGAAAAAAAAAAGTATAATTATTTCATATTCTGGTTTTCCCTAAGGAAATGGTAGCATGTACTATATTTTACAATCTCTTTTATTAGAGTACAAAAATATATGGATAGGGTAATTCTGTATAGAGAATCTTTTTTGGTTTAAGTGCTTTAAAACTTACAGAAAGGAACAACGAACATCACCAAATCAATTATGCAAGAACAGAAAGAATACAAGGAGAGTAAGTGCAATTTAAGGTAATTTTAAAACAAAAAATATTATTTGAAACTAGCATACCTTGGAGGAATGTAAAAATTACCTTTTATTAACTTTTTTAAAGGAAATTAGCCCCTGAGTCCTGGACCTCATAATTAAAAGACTAAATGATAGAGAATCAAGTTCCAAAAAGGGTTTCTTAGTCTTAACACCTTCTGTCTAAGTAGGATGTCTAGGTAGGATGAATTGGTATATACATCTTTCAGAAAAAATGAAAAATGCTTAAATCAAATCATCAAAATAGCCAATATTCTCTTAAATTGCTTAGCACTTTTATTTTTTATAATCATTTTCATTCCTTTTTGTGTTGCTGGAAATGACAGAAATAATCATCGAGATAAATTCCCAGCACAAGGGTATAATTTGAATATGCCAGCAGCAGCATCATTTGCCTGCACTGTGATTACACCATCATTCTGAGAAGACCTAACAAAGCAGCAGTACTGGAGAGAGCCATGCCCATTCACAATCTAGCTGCCGTCTCTCTGCCACAGCTGTCACCAGGGTTTCTCTCCTTTTTCTCTTTTTCTTTAACTTTCTCTTTCCCTTCGTAATCTCTTGCCCATATATTTTCATCAGTAAAGGGTGGAAAGAATCCAACCGGCTTGTCACAGAAGCTAACGCTTTACAACCAGGACGGAAGAGCACTTACCAGGGAGCCTTTTGGTATTTCCATATCAGCTTTGGTTTTGATGTTTTTCTTATGGTTTCCTTGAGTGCTGATAGAGCTGCTGGTGAGACAGGAGCCCTGGGAGCTGCCCTTTAATACACTCCTGCAGGAAACATTATTTGATCCACTTTCTGTCTGTTGAGCTGCTTTCTTATCAACTCTGCAGGTAGAAAGTGATTCCTCTGATAAATTACATTGCTCTCCTTCAATCACTCTACTTTTCCCAGCCCTTTAATGTTTAAAGTAACCTCTATGTATTTCTTTGTCTTTAAACCCTTGAGTGATAAGTTTTCTCACTGGCCTTGATCAACTTCTCATCTGATATTCCAGTAGTGTATCAATTTAGATTTGATAATATAATAATTTATTTTTATTTTTATGACTGCTTGTGAGACGGGGGTGTGCAAAATAAAAACCACTGAACAATGATTGCTAAACACATTTCTGGCTTGAGATCAGCAGGAAATGTAATTACCTCTGGAAAGTTTCTAAGTATACGTTTGCTTGGTACAATCAATGAGATCGGTGTACTTTAAAATGTAAGTGTAATTTTCTTCCATTTCATGCCATGTGAGTACATTCATGATTCCTAGTGTAGGTTGAATTTCTATCAACCTTGATAAAACTTACCATTCTTTAATTTCAAAGACCATTGGTTTGGTTAACAACGTAACATGGACTAAATTATCATTTTATTGCTAACTTTTATTTCATTGTTTAAATTCTGGCTAATGTATAAAAGACTGCTACTATGCATTTCTGCTTGTATGAAAAACGTGCTTGACTGGTATTTAATGTGCAGGAAGCAAACAACTCTCTTCGTGGGGTGGGGGGGACCCCTCGACATTGCCACCCTCTTGGACAATGCGTTACCTGTTCAAAAGTTCTGTCATAAAAGTATCTTTTGTTGAACATGTTACAGGGCTGGGTCTATTTCTCGGTTCAAACTTCATTTGGCCGTAAACGTCTTGTGGTGTTTTCAGATTATTTTTGCTTTGTAAACCACTGTCTGGCCTATCTGCCAACTCCGTGTCTCTGTTAAGTTCATTTTCTATCTCACATTGTAGTTCAGGCTTCTTTTTCTCTTTTTTTCTCTCTGATTTTAGCTGTTTGTTTCCAAACCCCAAACCTTTTGCATCTTTCTTTTCTACTTTGGTTTTGGAGACATCCATTTTCCTGCTACTGAGAGCTGGAAGCCTGCTCCTCCGAAAACCAAACCAGCTGGCAAAAGAAGGCCCGGGCTTAGGCTTCGCTTCCACAGAGGTCGACTTTGTTTGCACTTGGCCCCTCTCCACATTTTCCTGAATGCACAACATGACCTTTTCTTCGATTGTGGGTGAGAGGGGGGCTTCTGGGCTCATAGCACCAGTCCTGGTTGTGGAAGTGTCTGGATACCTTCCAGAAGTTTCCGACTTGGAGGTCCTGCTTGTTTCAAAATTGCTTGGATGCTGCGTCCTCCCTGGGCTCTGCAGGGCTTGTGGGCAGTCTGGGGGGGTGGGTGGGCAACTGCAGTGGTCACTGCCTGGTTCCTCAGGAGCAGCCACACTAGAGAATCCTCCCTGGGCATAGGCCTGCGGGTCTTCCATTCCAGGTGGGGTGAGGAGCCCTTCAGATTTTGGAGGGACCCTCAAAGGCAGCTTGCTTGGGCTCCCATGCTGGCTGCTGGAGCTGCCCGTGCTCCCCAGGGAGCCTTGCCTGGAGGAGGGATGTCCAGGTGGCCTCCCTGCGATGAGGAGACTGTCAGACATGAGGATAGAAGGGGTCTTGTTGGGAGAGCCTTCTGTGGAGGAACTCTGCCGGGTGAGAGAATTGCCTCTCTCAGCAGTGTTGGTAATAATCTGAGTTCGAACTTTGCCTGGCCCTTCCATGGAGGGAGTGGAGGGCTTGTCTCCTGAGTGAGCACTGAAACTCTGGCTGCGGGCTTTGGCTCCATTCATGCCTAGAGCTGGTTTTAGGTGTGGCTTGTTGGAGGAAAGGGATCTTTTCACAGACCTGTTTTCCACCCCGTCTTTCTCATCGGCCCCAAGGATGCTATTTTCCAATGACTCTGGCGTTGCTGTTTCCAGGGGAAGCACTTCAGACAAACTGTCTTGTGGTTGCAAACCTAGTGGACTCACATGTTTTTCACCCACTGTGGTCTCAAGGCTTGCTGAATTCCCGGAGTCCTCTGGCTTAGACTTGCTTGCAGCCACAGAACTTTTAGAGGCTTCATTTAGACTGTCCTTTTCATGTTTCCCTGGTACTGTGGAACTTTTCCTGAGCAATTGGGGAGACTTCATGAGAACTTTGAGCCCAACTGGGAGGCGAGTTTTAAGTCCTTTCTCGTGAGCATTTTGACAACCATGTGGGGCATTATGGCTTTTAGAGGATGGTGATGATGAGGGACTGTTAACCTGAGATGATGGTGACTCATTTACCCCTAAGAAGGAAGGCTTGGGTGATGTGGAGACACTGTCACTCAACTGTCCTTTTCTTCCTGGAGATACACTTTTGGAGGACGGTATTTCCAGTGGTTCATGGGTTGAAGGACAATTCTTGGGAGTTCGTAACCCTGTATCTGTTTGTGTGGTCCCAAGTGTTTGGTGAGGTGGGGTTTTGGGGATACCTCTCTTTGGAGAGATCTTTGGGGGCCCTGGGGCCATCACGGCAAATGAGTTAGAGGGGATATGAGCAGAGCATCTGGTTTGAATCACTGTTTCTGTGGAGGACAGAGGGTGCGTGAAGATGGGCTTTTTGAAGGCCATAGAAGGTTTCTTCCCCTGTACTTCTGTCATGGTCTGATTAGAAGAAATAATAGGAACAGAGGATCCTTTCAGAGGGGGGGATTTGAATACTATTCTTGCTGTTTCACTGGGAACCCTGGTTTCAGACTTGGTAGATGAAGGTGGTGGCAAATTGTCATAACTGGACCTGATGAGTAGGGAGACTGACCTGCCTGGAGGGGGTGGGGGGGGAGGTGATTTCACCCCTGGCCCAGGGTCACAGTGTTTATCCCTCGTGGGGGGTTCTCCATCGTCACTAGGCTCAATAAGGGGCCTTGACAGCAACTGTGATGCTGGAATCTGACTTTTGGAGCATTGGACCCAATCCCTTCTGCCGGACATTTTGGAGCCATGAGGAAGTTGGGTGGGATGTTTTGGAATGTGTGAATCTGGCCGTAAATCAAAGAGAGGCACTGGGCCCTCATTCTTCTTGAACCGTGAGACTTTCCCAGGAGCTAAGGCTGATAATTTTTCAAGACTCACAGGACCAGATGAGAGGACTCTTGTGGAGGCTTCAGGCTCCATTATTTTTGATTTCTGAGGTGAAGACTTGCCCCTGGCTGGTATTTTTGTGAGACTTTGCTTCTGATAGATACCCATGGACACTGAAGACCTAGAGTTACTCTGGCATGACACATTGTGTATTGGTTTGGCCAGTCTTTGTCGCTGAGTATTTTGCTTTACTGTCCTGGGACTGAAAGATTCAGTGGGTGCTGCGGCAACATTACCTACATCATCTTTTGGAATGTTATTCTCAGTTTCCCCTTCAGGTCTTGTTAAAAAAGTGTAGTCTCTCGAAGCAGCTCCTGGCTGTAAATGAGCAATTCCCTGAGGTAAAAGTTCAGTGTGTTCTGCCTTAGGTCCAGGAGGGGCTTGATTGATGGAAATTTCATTTCTGGTAACGGTGACAACACCAGTCTGATGAGAGCTAAATTCAATGGGCTCGCCATCTTCTGCATCAAATATTACAGTAACACATTCTTCTGAAGAAGTCCTTTTTACAACTCTTTGCTGCTTAATGAAACTAAACGTCTTTGGCCTACTCTCTAAATGGATGGGCACTTGTCTTTCCTCCTCATTAGGAGACCCAAGTTGGGATTTTCCAAATCCCATGAGGAAGTCCAGGTTCTCCATGGACTTGTCAGTGTCAGCAGTCAATGACAAGTCTGAAGGGCTTTTCTCATCACTGCTCTCTATGTGCAGCTCATCGAGGGTTTCGTTATCATCAGTGTCTGAGAGCTGGAGATTGAGAGCCACGTGGCCCTGACTATGTGGATCCCTCTCCCTCTGTACCTGGGGTGCCTGCACACTTGGGCACAGCTTCTTCTCCAAAGGGCAGTTGCTGGCACAACTGGTCAGCTTTTCAGGCCTTTCCCTGGGATAAACTGAGGACGTGCCTTCTGAAAAGTGTTTTCTATTCATCTGCCAGCCAAATAGACTGTCAGAAACACTGTGGGTTAATTTACAACCATGCAGCCCACAGCCCTGGTTTGGAACTGCTTGCAGCAATGCTAAGGAAGAAGAGTCCTCATCGGCATCATCGTGGGAATCTGTATCATACACAAATGCTTTGTGGGGCTCCTTGCAGAGGCTCCCCACGTCAGTTGGTTTGCAGGGGGAATACTCCTTGAGGCTGCTACTCTTAATTCCTGGAGAATATATTCCTTCATTTGAGTTCATGCAATCTTTATAACCCCATTTGGTTATCACTGACTGGGGTTCAAGTAACACTTTTCGCTTCTGCAGCTTTTTTAGTCCTTCCAAAATGTGGCTTTCCTTGAGACGAGTTGGAGGTAGTTCATCTGTAGGACTAGCAAAGCCACTTGGGAGCGAAGAGTCAATACTTAGCCTTTTATCCCAGTTTTGTGATGATTGCTAGGAAAGAAAAGTAGATATCAGATATGATTGAACCATGTGGATCACAAATTTATAAAACTTATATAAATTTATAAAAATTATTTTAAAAAGTGATGGAAAAGTCCATCATTGTACTTAATTTGTTCTAGTGGTTGCTAAATATTCATATATAAATGCATATATTAATTAATTAATGTGAATTAATTCATTAACTGTGCAGCAAATCTCTACATTCCCAGGTCCTGAGCTAAGTAGCATATGATATAAAGAAGTAGACGACAAGGGCCCTGCCGTCAAGGAGCATGCAACTCAGCAGGGGAGAGGACTGGGACACAAATAACCCTAAGTCAAGAGGGCAAATGAGAAGTACAAATGTAGTAGGCATTCCAGAAATTCAGAGGAGCGAGCCTATATGTCCATTTGGAAAAACTACAAAAGGCATCTAAGGAAAAGTTTTTTTAAACTACCTAGTCCTTTCAAGGATGGATCTTTCAAGATGGATAGGTTTGCCCTAGTGCAAAAGTGGGGGAAATGATTTCCAGGTAGAGGGAAAGGAATGGCAGAGACCTAAATTGGGAAGAAATGTTTAAGGTACACTTAAGGAATAACCAGAAGACAATATGGCCTCATTTTACAGTACATACGAGAGGTAGAGAGGGTAAATGGAAGAGGAAGTTGGTCCATGTCTTTATCGTCCCTTCCATTCTAACATTTGATAGTTAGGATGTCATGTGACTTCATAACTTTATTTGATAGGCAGTGAACATCTGTGATATACATACATACATATAGCAGCTGGGCATTTACTGTTAGAAACCATAGTAATGATTCACCTACTAACTTGGGTCAATTTTCTGTCCTTCATACCTCCAAATACTAGTGTTAGTTTTAGAGAAGTGACCAAGAAGTGACATAGAAAAAATACTGCATTCTCCACAGACATTCATATTTTTCATAGTATTGCTAACAAGGAATGGAAGGGCAGAGGAGGGAACTAATGTTCGCTGAGCATCTGCTGTGTACCAGCCACTTGCATAGTGCTTTGATTTAGTTTTCAGAACAACACAATGATGGAGACATTATCAGTCTTATTTTACTAGGGAGGAAACTGAGATTCATCAAGGTAAATCTGTTGGAAATCACATAGTTAAGGAAGAGCTGGAGCAAAGGTGAGAACTCCGGTTTCCAGGGCTCTTTCTATGACTCAGTTCCAAAGAGGCCATGTGGGGATTTGAACCCATGCAGTCTGGCTCTAGGGCTTGCATGCCTAATCAGGATGCTATACTACTAGAGTTAAGCTTAGCCTCTATTCTCCTCTCTATACTAGTCAATGTCACGATAGAGATCATAGGTTATCCCCATACCCTTCTCTTGATGGAACTTGCAGACTTTACTCACAAACTAGCATTCAGGGAAATTGGTGAAATTTGGGCTCTGATGTCATGACTTTTTCTTAAAAGGTTATGTAAATAATGGTGAAGAACTTCAGTGAGTGAATCTGGTGGTTTCAGATGTGTGCTCTGTACCTATCTTTGCCTATCTTGCAGCTCCTGTTGGTATCTCCACACTGGCTGGCCCCTGCCCCATAACTCTGACCACTAACCATGTGCTCACATGCAGAGGTTCAAAAAGCATCAGAAACTTATTTTGGAATCTTGGCTTTTTAGCAAGCTGTGAACATTTGCTTACATCTAAGACATTTTCATAAAAATTTCTCCTGCTATCAACAACATATGTTGTTTATTTGTTATATGTTTATTTGCTTTTAAGTAACATTATATATTTTCTTTAGAAAATTCTCCAAGGTCAGAAGTTGCTTTGGATAGATGCTATGTGGTGATGCTTCCCCTTCCCCTGCACCATTACAAACTCCTTCGGAAATCAGAAGAAATCCCATTAGTGAGTCTGGGTATTATAGTCGACCAGTGAGAGGGATGCCATAGTTTGGATTTCTAAGAATTTCCGTGGTCCTGATAGTCACGTTCACAATAAAGAAGAGAAGCCAGGCAAAGGTGCCCCACCACAGCTTTAAAAAGGCAGATTTGATCAACCCATAGAAGATGCACTCAGCCTGTGCCCACCACTTCCTTTCTGCCTCTCCAGAGCCTGCCCGTGCTGCAGCTGATTCATCCCAGGGCATGCGGCTACAAACCTCCCAGGGCCAGGCTCTCTGCCCTGTGAGATTAGCCACATTCGTCATTCAGTTTTCCATAGGAGGTTATGGTATATAATAACTTGAGAAAAGTTTGGAACAATCTTGAAACTTGAAAAAAAAACAAAAAAGCATGAATCCCTTGTAGGAGAGATGGTGAGGGAAGAGCTGGCATTTCCACAAGCTGCATTCTTTGCTGGGAAAAGTTGGAAGAGAGTTGCCCTGGGGAGCAGTGCAGTTGGCTCAAAGATGCTGCTGCTAAGGTAGGTGCCTAGGTTTAATGTCTACAATCCTTTCCTCTTTCTTAACTGGACAACAGTTTTACACTTTTTTTTTTTTTTAAAGGACATTCTTGGTCCTAATGGGAACAAATCCATCCCAACAACTGGAACAATCCTCCCCATTTTAGGCCAATTCAACAAGACTAGTATAGCAGAAAGGTTAAGAGTGAAGGTTCTGGAAGGTAACTGGCCAGCTCTGCCACTTACTGGCTATGAGATTTTAGGCTAGTTATTTAATTTCTCAGCACCTCAGTTTCCTCATGTGTAAAATGGTGAGAATAGGAGAACCTACTTAAATAGGCTATCATGAGCATGAAATGAGCTAATACTTGTAAAGTGCTAACAAAGCCGTGTGGCATTTATGGTAATTACTCATTAATTAGAGCCCAATTCCTCCATGTAGGGCAGGCTAACGCATTTCATGCAAGCTTCCTTTCTGTTTCTACAGGAAACAATAGTCAAAAAAACATACTTGTGAACTTCAAGAGAGCCATTGGTCATATATTTATTATTATGTAAGTTAATATCGTATTCATATTCAAATTCATATTATATGAGTTTATTATGTAAGTTAATACTAAATGAGTACCAGGTACACGGTAAGAACTGTAGAAGCTCCTTAAATAATATAAATTTAAAATGTCTTCATGGGACTGGGTCTAGTTTGCTGGGTCCCTGTGAATTAGGACTTTTCTCCGTGAGATGTGACAGGTGTACTCCATGACCATTCTGAGACAGAACTCTATTAAATCTCCAGATGATGGCCACCTAAGACAGTATGAAGTGCTCAAATCCTATTTCTTCTCTTTCAGGGAAGAGGTTTCTCTACAAGATGAAGGATTGTTCTAATTGAAAAATTTAAGCCAAAAAACAAAAGAAGAAAAGAAAAAAATCTCTGAGAGGGAGAGAGAAGAAGAGGTCTGAGAGCGAAAAGAGCAGAGCAAGGGGCTCTGGGAGCCAGTGATATACACAAAGAGGGGAAACATCCCTGACCATCTTTCCCAGTCCATTGAGAGCCAGGCTCCCAGCAGTCATTATTCAGACCTCCGAACATCTCCTCAGAAGGAACAATTTTGATAATGCACCAGGCTCCACACTTTGCATTATAATTCTGAGTCCAAGGGAATAAGCTCTAAATTCAAGCTTAAAATCTTTTTCTAAATTCTTGTTCAGGGTATGACAAAGCTACTCCTTCACCAATATTTTCTGGTAGTTATGGCATTTTCCTGGTTTCTACGCTTCTGAAACTGTAAACTAAATTTATACAAATGATAGAAACATGACCTCCAAATAGTCTGATTCAACGTTTCCATTCTCGTGTACTCTTTGCTTTTCCTCAGCATTAGGAAACTGCAAAAACTGATATTCCAAATACTTGGCTTGCACCAGTGAGCAAAGATGTTTGTTCAGAGCATGAAGGAATCTTCAGTCTGGTTAGCCCACTTTGCAGATTGAGTCATTCCAGCAGTAGGAATTATTTAAAAACCTGGTAAAGGAACCACTTGCACCTAAGTAGGAACATGCCGACCTTCACTGAAGCTGTAGTAGCTGGCATCTAGCATGGTATTTTCTCTCTCTACTTTGCTGCCCTCCAATTTATAGTCAATTAGTGTTTTATGAGGCTATAGCATGGGGTGGAGGAGGTCAATATAATAAATGCTACTTTTGAGCAGTAAATTCCTACAAAGTGAATGGTACTTCCAAAACTTTTGGCTATTTGTTCTGAGATAATGCATCAGACTTCCTATTCTCTAGAAAAAACCCATTCGCTTCAACTTCTCATGGGATGCTCAGTCTAGAATGGATTAGCAAGTGGCCTTGCTCACTCTCATTTGCAGTAGACAGTAACAAGTCTCTCTGAGCATCACAGCAATAGAGAATGTCCATAAAACTAATTGGAAATGTCTGAGTTGGTCTGAAGCATGGTCAGTTCCATTAGGCCAGGCTCCAGGTTCCAACTTGATATAAATCTGTGAACTCGATAGGCTCCATCAAAGACCAGAAGGGAAATGCTTTTCTTTCTCAAACTCCCTCGCATGATGTCCTAATCATTTGGGGTCAAATCACCATTCCACTCCTCATCTGTTGTGTGACTTCTGGCAAATAACTTAACCTTTTTGAGCCAATTACCTCTTCCATATAATGGGGAGAATAACGTCTCCCTATAGTTTCGTGAGGAGTAAATAAACAGGTACTCAGCAAATGGTGGTTTCCTTCTCAGCTCTCTCTCCCACCTTCCATCTTCCTATCAGAAGAGGATTCTTTTCTGGTTCACTCTGTTGCTGACATGCCTTGAAAGGAGGCCTTACCCTTTTCCTGAGGTTCTTCCCATCATGCCACGTGTAGGAGGAGCCGCTGGAGTACTCGCTGCAGGTGCTCGAAAGAGACAGTTCGCTGCTGCTGCTGCAGCTATTGCGAGGACAGAGATGACCAGGGATGACAACCCCCAAGCCAGGGCATTTCAAAGCAGGGGTTCCTGATTTTGCATTCAGCTGGCATTCCTAAAAAAGCAGGACAGCTCTGAGCTAGGGATTTGCCTAGGGGAGAGTAAATACCAACCAACTTGATAGTGAGGTAGAAGGGAGTATAGCACAATGGTTAGAAGCACAGACTTTGGGGTCAGACAGACTAGGGGTTCAAATCTTGGCGTTTGCTAACATGCTAGGGGAAATTATTGAATCTCTTAGAGCTACTTTTTCCTTTTTCAGAGTGAATAATGTTAATACTCCCTAACTTATAGGGTTATTGCAAGGACCAAATGAGGTTCTAGATGAGAAACACATTGCACAGTATCTGCCCTAAGTAGGTGCTCAATTAGTATGAGCTACCACCATCATTAGGCAGAAGTATCACAATGGTAGTTTCCCATTTTATCCAGTCGTACTCATTAAAGAATCAGATCCATATCAAAACTTGACTCTAATGCTACAAAAGGAAGAAGACAGAGCAGCTTCTTTCACTATAGGGTTCAAGAGTATAAGCACTAGACTGGGAGTCCAGTGACCTGGATCTCAGGCTACACACTGCCACTAGATATGAGATATTGAGCAAAGAAAGCATTTAACCTCCATGGAGGACCTGAATGTCTTCATTTTTAGGATGGGGCAGTTCTGCCAGATTACTCGTATGGTCCCCTGTGGCTCTGAGAGCATCACTCTAAGCCAGGAATCAAGTGCTCAGGAAGCCATGTACAGTGGAACACCAAACTCAGGAATCATGAGGTTCTATTGTAAAGACTATAGGACTTTTCATATCAGTTGGTTGTCCAAATGGTCAAGATTCTCACACCAAATAGATCTGAGTCCCATGCAGAGGATTCAGGCAGCTAGAATTCTAGTGGGTCTGCATAAGGCACAGGTGACAAAATTGTACACATCCAAGCACATCTTGACAGCCACATTATAGGCCCCTAATGTAACAGATGAGGCTCCACAAACTAGACAGGCTAAATTAATTTAGCATCCTGATCACGAGAATGGAATCTTTCCATTACAGTCTGATTCCAGTCTCCTATCTATAGAAAGCTTTGTCTCAGAAACTCTTTGATGGGGAACCATCTGTCTTTGTGTCACTTGCAGAATGGCAAAGCCTCTTACTTATGCAATTTATTGACCCTTTACAGGTGCCTTTAGTATCTGAATACTTATCACTGTTCGCCAAATGCAGTTCCAACTGACGGTGACTAAACATCAGCTTGAGGAAGGAAGGTAATGCTGTTCTGGAAGTACTTGTGGTAAATATTAAACCCCAACATAAGTACAGTATTTAATTTGCTCTCTAATCAATAACCATAATGCTTAATAATGTTAGATTTTCAATATCAGGCATCTGCCTCACTATCGATACTTCATTTTTGCTGCATAACAACCTCTTTAAGTGATCTAAAAATCCCAAGAAATTTTACTACTCTATTCTCCCCCTGAAATTTGCCTCTAAATATCATTGAAAGGAGAAACTTGTCTTAAAATCCAGCTTTCAGCAATATCTATTGATTTATGACCTAGTTTATTGCTACGTGTAACTTAGTTAAGGGGAGTTCATATTTGTTTCTCAGCAATTGCCTACAACCAATCGTCTGATTGCTCAGGAGCACCTGGCATTTACTCTTCAGCCACTGCATACATCTGGAACACGCCCTGAACAAACTTTCAGAAATATCACATTACGCTCCACTTTTACTTGTATGCTTTCCATTTTCTCCATCCCATTCTCTCACATTTTATTGTTTGAGTAAGCAGAATGTTGGGTTTTATTTAGGACTACTTCTGCTCTGACAGATACGTCTACTATCTGCAGAGAGACTATGTCTGTGTCCCGCGAGGCCGTCCAGATCTCAACCTCTTCAGTGGCCCTTTTCACACCCGGCACAGCTTTCAGTTAGAGTTTATATTCCACCTTTTCCCAAGGTACTGAAGCTTGTATGTGATTTCCCCCTGGGTTTTCCACCTATACTTTCCCACTACACCTATTAAAATTATATCTATTTTTACAACTCAATTTCCAGCCTCTTTTAACAAATAAGCATCCTTTCCCAGTTATCACCCATGTTTGTACCTCCTGTTCAGATGTTGGATTAAGAGGACAGGAAATTAGAACTCAGAAGACGAGCTAGAGAAAAAAGGAATTGTTGCTTCTCCCTTGACCTTGAACTTGAGATGGCCAGATTTGATGTGGGATGCCTCAGGGAGGTGAAGAAGACCTGTCAACATCATGTGGAGGCAGGTGGGGTTGGGGTGGTTAGGCAGAAAAGTGTCCTCTAAGGCAGGCTCTTCACACTTTGATGTGCACATGAGTCATCTGAGATCTTGTTAAATGCAGATTCTGATTCAGTATTTCTGAGGTGGGACCTGAGATGTAGTATTTTTAACAAGTTCCCAGCTGCTACTGGTCCAGAACCTGTGCCTTGAGTAGAAAACCCCTAGAGGAAGCTGTGAGAGAGGTCCACCTCTTATGCGGATTACTTGGTAGTACGTTGTGTCATCTCGCAGTCTGACCTGGGCTGTGTGGAGCAGGATGAAGGGAATGGTCTGATCCTACCCAGGGACCAGTGCACTGAGGAGAGGGTGTGCGTGTGTGTGTGTGCATGCGTGTGTGCGTGTGTGTGTGTGTGTGTGTGTGTGCGGTGGATGATTACAGATTAATTCCTTGCAAAGATGAAGAAGCGGCCAGTCCTCCCTACTGGGAAATTCTCCCACCTTTCCCCCATCTTAGATGATCCATGTTTGAATTTAATAAGAGACACAGAATCTCTAACATCATAGCTGCAAAGCGAGCTCCTTTCTCCTGCAGGGTCCTTCATTAGCCCATGATTATCATGTAGGATTATCTACGCCAATGAATAACAATTCTGTAGTTGAGTGCTTGGACTCTGAGGCCATTATTAGGCTTAAATCCTGGCTCTTCCACTGGCTAACTCTTTGACTTTGGGAAAATTATTTAACCCCTCCATGTCTCAGTTTCTTTCTTTGGAAATTGATATAATGAAAGCACCAACCACATAAGATCATTGTGAAGACTGAACAGCCTCTGGCCTATAGTAATGCCTAGTAAATTTTAGATATTGCTACTACTATTAAATTTTTTTTATATACATGTGTCTTGGCTCTTAAACTAAATCAGAAGTTTACAGTCTCCCTAAGGGACCCTGTATTTACACTTCTTGATGTGCCACTGTTGTCTGATGCCTTGCACACAGGAACTATGTTGAGCAACAACCAAAAAGTGGGTACATTTTGTTGCTGGGAGTTATTGACATAAGCTTCTAGAGAGACATGCTAGTAGATACCTTTCTCAGCTATCATTCTCCATATTTGGCCTGATTCTCCATGGCTGTGGCGTGATGCCACATATTTAAAAGAACAGAAGAAGGCTAAAACAGCAGAAATCTTATTATTGCCCCAATATTGCTAGCAGGTACTGTGTTATGCACATTTCATGTATTATCTCATTTAAACCTCACTACAACTCTCAGACATAGGAAAGAAATATCATTATGCTCATTTTTCAGATGGAGAAACTGAGGCATGGAACTGTTAATAACTTGCCTAAGGTCCCCCAGCCAGTACAACGTTCTGATGTCAGGCCCAGGTCCCGGCTACTATGCTAGAGCACCAAGTACGGCCCTTGACAGTAACCTGAACTCCTGGACATATACAGACCACTAAGCACCCTACTGAGAAGAGTTGTACTTAGCAATAGATAATGATTATTACTAAAATTTTTCTTTGCCAAAAAATGTATTTGTCTTCCATTGCAACATTATCTTAATTATGTTGACTTAATTGGCAAAATACACCCTGTTTGCAGTATTCAAAGTGTATTTTTCTCATTGTGTATTTTTATTACCCCCTTGAGTGACTCATATGCTTTAACATCTTTACTGTAAGAAATGCAATATAAAATCCACAATTTTAGTTAAAAAAAAAAAAAAAGGAGAAAGAGAGAATGAAGGCAAGAGTTTCTTAGATAAAAACTGTACACTTAAAAAATTCCTGATCTTAAGGCCACATTATAGATTGGATGCCATTAAGGTCTTCATGAATGTTTAAAGTGACAGCCTTCCACTGAAATTTCATTCCAGTCTAGCTTGAGAATATTTACCTTTGATATAGAATACCTGATCTACACTGATAAAACTATGCAGTAAAATAAAAAGCCAGTTATGCACAAATGTTCACCTGTCATTGTTCTAAGCCTAACATTTTTCATTATGTATTTATTTACCTCTTATGTTTTTCAATTTACTTTTTTTATGTCAATGAGAGCTAAAAGCCATGCTGGTTAAAGTTTTGCCAAATAAGCACAAAATTAACCCCTGCTAAAGAAAAAAACATACAGCCCATGAATTTTTTAAAGTTCATACATAATATATCATAAAGGTAGGATGAATAATCGGGGACATGGACTTTAATAAAAAGCTTCTTGACCATTTCTCAGAGACTTTGAGATGTAATCAATACCCAAAAAGGTATCTTGGGGACAAAGCCAAGATTTATGATATTTTTGCCAAGAGTGACACTTTCTGCTTCCTCTATCCGCTGGAGGACATGATATTGAATTTCAGAGAATACAAGAAAGGAAAGTATTTTTATCTGCCTGACAACGCTTCAAGGATGCGCTTTATGGTTCACTTGTGACATCATATTTGATGGAAGGAAAATAACAATCTAAACAAGTGTTCCGAAGGCTACAG
This sequence comes from Ceratotherium simum simum, assembly GCF_057802395.1. Taxonomy (NCBI): domain Eukaryota; kingdom Metazoa; phylum Chordata; class Mammalia; order Perissodactyla; family Rhinocerotidae; genus Ceratotherium; species Ceratotherium simum. The sequence goes on from NC_141908.1 coordinate 16,759,521, forward strand.
GAAAACTCACGTGCATCTCAGCATCGGTTTGTGACTGCGTCAGACTCCGGCTTCTTTCCACTTCTGAAAGCAAATCTCCGGATGAAAGATCTAAGATGCGTGACTGAAGTTTCTAGGTAAAAACAAACAGACACACTGAATAGTGATGATTTAATTGTTTGTTTCAAAATCCTGCCTTGAACGGCTAAATCTCAAAAGAGTTGACATTTCTAGATTAGATAATATGTATCGTAACTCAAAAAAGTTTATTCTCATTTATCTGTGTTCCATATAGATATGTGCAAATTACAGCTTATAAATAAAAATCCTACTTTCACAGTCTGTCAACCTGTGCTGGAATAGTAGTAGGAAAAAATAAGTACTAGTTGGAAAAGAAGCAGCAGGAAGAATGTGAATACCCAATACACTTATTGGCTACTATGAAAATTAACTTTTGATATTCACATTAAAAAATAATCACCATGTTAACCTTATTTTGTTGAGCAGTGGTTAAAATTTGAGTAAATAATTATAAAAGTGACCTTATTTCTAAACAACATTGGTCTTATGAAATCTTCCCTTGGACACATTTTAACTCAAAGTCATTAATGTCATCTGTTAGGAACAATTAATGTGAATAGAAAATAATTGCATCAGGGACCTGGAGACTTGGAGGATTTTGTGCATTAATATTCACATGCTATTCGATTATATACTCAATTCTTTATTTCAGCTTTGCTTGGGAGGTCTGGGAAACCAGGGACATTTCACTACATTAATCTTTATACTAATTACTAAGGCCTTTCTGTGTATATTAAATTTGATCTGTTTAATTGCAAATACAATAAAACTCGTGATTTATAGCTAATGTTTCTGCTAGGCTGATGACATTTAAGAAATGGTACTTGTAGCCTGGTCTGTCTTGGTTACAACTTTTGCGACTTCAGACACTAAAAAATCGAATTGAGTAAGTAAATAATGTGGCTAAGCATGCCTCCCTTACCTCTGAAAAGTTTTTCTATTCCTTTTCCTCCTTGGAGAGGCCTTGCTGCATACTGATGTTGATCCGGGAAATGTCTGAGATGCTCCACCGCTAATTAATGTTAGGATCATCTCAGAATGCAGGGCATGCCTCATAGGTCACTTTGTCCCAGCAGATCTACCATGTTGTCAGCAGGGACCGTAAACTTCACCAAAATGAGCCACATTCACTCTGTTCTCCATTTGACTCCCCTCAGGCTGAACTTGTGTGAGAGCCCTATGTACTTGGTTAGTTGGCCACTCAACAAACATTTATTGAGTGCCTACTGAAGGATGAGTGCTGGGGTAGGACTGGGCTGCATCTTCTGCAGGAGCAAAGGCATTATTTTCTGCTGTTGATTAGTTCTCCTCCTTATCTATGGAGCTTCAAATTACTACTTGCTTCAGACCTATACTCTTGCTTCTTTCAATCCATGTATGTGGAGTTACTTTCACCAAAAAGGGAATAAATCCTACACTGGTTGCCTGTTATTTTGAAAATTCTAATTTCTCCAACAGAGCTAAGATATCAGCAGGTAACTAAGAACCAGGATGTTGTTTCCGCATGGTTTTTATAATCCTTACCTCAAGTTCCCCCTAGAACCTGAGTTTCCTATGGGCAAAGATCATTTAATCCCCAGGACCTGTCACAGTGTGTAATAAGTGAGTACCCAACTGAAGCCTGTTGTAGTCTACAAGGAAAAAGATGTCTTTATGTTGCTCCCACCCACATATAGTTTTCAAAGATGGAGAGTGCCCAAGGAATTATAATGTTCTGAGACCTAGGAATACATTTATCAGTATGCGAACAGTCAAGGAAGTTATGGGAAATGACATTCAGCAAAGAAACAATGATTTTGAGTGGTATATCATGTGATTTGGGAGAAGAGTTCTTACAGATTAGATATCTGACTTTTTATTCGTTTCATGGTTACACTTCACTCCTTCTTATCAGATGCACGTTGTCATCCTTTGCTTTCTGACTGAATACGTGTCTGTATAAACCCATCCTTGTAAATGACATTAGATTTCAGCGGTTTTTGTCCAAATTGCCAGTTCCCTCCATTAAAACAGGTAAGGCCATGTGGGAGAGGAGACAGGTCCCAGGGCAAGGGGCCAGGGGACCTGAGTTCCAGCCCTGTCTAAGGCACAGGTTTTGCCAGATCCCAGGAATGCAATTGAACCTCTCTATCTCAGATTCCTCACCTGTTACAGAGGGATGGAAGTGGCTACTCAACATACCTCACAGGTTGGGAGAGGTAATGGCATGATCAGAAATAATAATAAATAAGGTAGTATGCTGAAATTCACACAGGCTTACACCAATTAATTGTTATAAATAAGAGGTGGTGGTAGGTAATTTCTTACATGCTAAGGTATAAACAAATCATTTATTGTTATAGTTTCCATAAATGTAAGGCAAATAAAAATTGACTTGGAAAATAAAATCTACTTCTTTGTTAAGGCTGTAGGCAAGAAAATGGTAGGTAAATATCATCCTCTTACACAACTTCCTCTAAATAACTACGAAAGTTCACAAGCCCATAGATGTTACACTTCTTATAATAATAATTTTTATGAAAAGCTTTTATTTTCACACCTATGCATATATATATGTAATAAATATATTCTCACAGAGAGAGAAAAAGTGTGTGAGTGAGCACATCACTTGTCAGACTGCTACTGTGATGTTATCTGTGCTTAATTCAGGTCTCAGTGAAAAGTAGGTAGAATGTATACATGGGAAATTCAATTCAAATTCGTGTCAGAAAGAGTATAAGTGACAGGAGAACACTGTGACCTCTTAAAAGAAGTCCATCTGCTCAGTTTAGAGGGCAAATTCTCTGTCACAGACCTATCTATAGTTTATGTTTACTGTTAGTGTCCATCTGGATAAATCTCTCACGTGAAATATTCCAAACGTGAAACCATTAAACTGCGAATCTGGATGAATCCTGAATTGAGACATTGTTTGTTTGTTTGTTTGTTTTTTATGTTTTAGACATGAGAGTTAGCAAGATTTTTCAGTATAGGTTTGAAATTGACCTCACATCACCTCTTACATTATCTTAGTAACTGAGATTCCACTTGGTCTTGGAAATAGAGACTCCTAGCCTCACACATTTCCAAATCAGAGGTCAGTAAGATCTTTTCACTTAAATGCTTCCTTTGACAGTGACAGTCCACTCCTCCCTTTCTGCCAGACTGGTTTCACTGTCTCTGGAATGGGCCCCTCACTTCTGAGCTGACACTTTTGTCCATCTTTCCACAGCACAGTCTCCCTGCTCCTGTCCACCTATCTAAAACCTGCCCACTACTCAAGACTGCACTAAAACCTCACCTATAAGGTTGTCTGTCATCTCCAGCCCAGCAGATTCCCCACACAGATGGATTATATCACTCCCCCATTTTGGCACTTTACCTGAAGTGCACAATTGCTGAACTGCTCCTGTGTGTAAGGTCTATTTTCCTAAGAGATTGTGAGCAGTGTAACAATCAGCTCTACAAGAATGCAGGCCAAGCCCAATATTTCTGCTTTGTCCTTCTGGCAGGGGCTGGCTAGGTCTCATGAAACCTATTTCCTCTTCTTTCTGGGCACACATCTAGACATTTCCCAGCCTCCTTTGCAGTTAGGTGTGGCCATGTGACACGGTTAGTTCTAGCCAACGGAATATGAGCAAAAGTGATGTCTGTCCCGGCCAGGAATATCTCCGGCACGCGGTGCTCCATGCTCTTTCCCTTTCCACCAGCTTGATGCAGCCAACTCAGCATAGCAATCTCGGATTGCTATGTTAAAGATGGAACCATCAGGAGGAAGGAGTTTGGGTTCCTGAATCGCCAACTGGAAGGGAACCACCTGGGGACCAGAGATACCTCTTTTGATCTTTCCTTGAGGAAGAAATAAACTTACACTGGGTTTGAGCCATTATTCATCTGAGGGTTTGTTATCATGACTAATATTAACCTGGCTGATATAGCCCTCCTCTGAGATAAGCACTCTGCAACATACAGGGTAGCCACTCAATCAGTCAATAGATACACATATTCACACACACACATTATATATATGTTCACACACATATTCACACATGCATATATAATGTTTATGTCAGCAGACCAAGTGACTTCTCACATAGGACTTCCAGTTTCATGGGGAAAGGGCCTATTTTCTGTCAGTATGCAGGGGCAGGGGTGGGGGATTTGTATGATGAGCTATGGTATTGCAATCCATAGTCAGAACACACACCTCGTGGCAGTGTAAAATACCAATCTCAGCTTTGGGGACCTGGCAATACCAAAGCAGCCAGTGCCACAACCACACACTGGGTCAGTAATATTTGGTGGATTACCCTGCCTCAGTCAGCCAGCTCTATGTTCTCTGCACAGTTCTGAATCTGCAACTTAAGGCAGAGAAACATCCCCATCAACAGACTGAGCCCAGGACTGGCTGTCCTTTATCTGGTGGGATGAAGGTGAAGAGGCCCCTTCAGAGTTGTGGAGCCTGATTCCGCAGCTCTCCAGTTAATGACAGCAGTGGAGACCAGAGACTAAGGTGCACTCAGGTCTTTCAGAGCTGGGCTGGAGGGCCAGTTTTCCATTTTCTGTTTCTCTCCTCACTCAAGGAGCTGCAGTTCTCCCAGCTTGTTGCATTTAATAGAATTCTGCCTCTGGGTTTTGGCTCAGTATGGAGATGATAACTTTAAGGCACTGATGGCTGAGGCCAGGAAGACACTGAGTCCCTATCTAGTAGCGCATGATAAGGGTAAAAGGCAGATCTTTATCTGAGAAATTTGGGCAGCATGGAAACCAGGCTGGAAAAATGAAGTGAAACAGGGTGATGAGCAGCCTTTGTATTCACTGATGTACTTCCTAATGTTTGAAAAGGAATGTGTGAATTTTTTCATGTCAGGATTTCAGGTATTATTAACTCAGTTTAAGATGTATAGAGGAAAGTACCAAAAAGATGGTTTAATCATTGCTCCCTTCTCTTCAGTCAGATTTGGTGAGAGAATTAACCTAAGGCTATAATCATGCATACAATTATTCTCCTCTATTAAAAGCCAAATATCTGTATAAAGCAGAAGTTATGAGAGTGAATATGGTATATATCTGATTAATGGACACTACCAACATGAGTAATTTAGGTTCAGCAGCAGCAGGTGGACATAAATTAGTGTTTTTAATCTGATTTGCTTCAATCCCCTTCCTTTACGTAAACTTGGGGGATACCACAGTATTGGTATCCTGAATTCTATCCCAGTCCTGTTTTATATTCTCCAGAGTTGCTTTTTCCCCCTTGTGGGAAAGGTCCCTCAGTCAAAGGGGATGGCTTCTCTGCCCATAATTCTTGAATTCTTGTTTTATTTCTAAAGTGAGGACGTCTGTTGTTGCCACACGATCTGGTGCTGAACCTTCTTGACTGACCATATTTCCCTGAATTCTATTTATAATACACTCCACACATTAGAAGGTATTTTTCTACTCTCAAAAGTTCTTGGTAGGACCTTTAGAGGAGGAGTGGAAGAATTTCTTGGAATCTGCCCACTCATCATGGGTATCTATAGCTATCCAGCACCCTCCCCGAGAGACAGGACGTCAGCAGCCACCCCTGGTCACTCCCCGTGGCAGTGCACACTCCTCACCTGCGCTTGCCCGCTCCCTTGGTGAGCGTGGTTGCTCCCAAGGTTTCTTGGGAGAGAGCAAGTTTGCTCTCTTGGCTGTTTGCTCATTTGAACTTGCCTTGTTTAGGGGTCACCCTCCCTCACAAATCCAGTGGCCTGGATCTTGGGATGACTTCTTGGATGAAGAATTTATTGCTTCTTTAGCTTTAGCTTTGTTTTCAAATTGCTCTGTGTCCACTTTGGAGAGCTGATCTCAACTCACAGCTTCCAGAAAGCTTCCTAGAGCCCTACTACTGCTCCCTCAACTCAGCCCTAGGCTGGCACTAGGCCATGTGTTTCATCTGCTTTAATCTCACCACCAGGGCAGCGAGTCTGGAGTGGGCTATTATGAAATCCTCTGAGCATCTTTTGATATTGTTAACTTCATACTATTTCCTGTGAGTTCACATTTCTGGATATCTTGTTACAGAGGTAGAAAATATTTATGGTGGATTCTGTATATGTTTAAAAGACTTGTTCTAAACATGCTTCTGAATTAGACACAACCAGGTGAATAAACCTTGTCCTTTCTGCTGGGAAATAAGGCAATTTTCATAGGTATGCGTAAGGCTCTGAAAGGAAGTTCAAGGAAGTCTCCTAAAATAGCTTAGAGCCTGATTAAGACAATTTTCCTTTGGAAGCTTTAGTCACCAAATGGTCATCCAAAAAACCCCAAGTTTTACCTTATTCACACACTCGACTTACATTTTTACTTACATTTTTGCCATACTCAGAAATATGATTTTTCATCAGCCCTTCCAAATCCCATCAAGAGATATTATGGCAGATCCCTGGTTCACATTTCACAGGTTTCATTCTGTTCCATTAAGAATTTATTACAAAATTGAATATCACATAACTGCATATTATATGACTGAGTATTATGTGGTCATTTCTTAGATTCACAAAAATTTGAGCCTAGGACAAAATCTTTTTGGATAAAAGCTGATTTTTAATTAATTATGCCATTGTTTCCATTTTAGGATACAAAGATAAAACATCATATCTGCATTCAGTCATCCTGCTGATGTAACAGAGTATGCCTTTGGAATGTTCTCCTAGAGGCCCTTTAAAAAATGTGTCCATCAAGACTTGATCTCACTTCAGAGTCTGAAATTTTTATAGCTAATTTATTTTAGCCATCTACCACAGTCCTTGCTGCAATTATTTTCCCTGACAACGTTTAGACTTGCCTTGCATATCAATCTTCAGCTGCCCCAAGTGCATTCCATTTCTCTCTGGATGGTGCCTCTGCAAATGACATGGACCTACATCCTCTTGTCGGCTTCTCCGAGATCCAAGGTTATACACCGCTTTTGAAACAATTATTCCACAGCTATATTCAAAACTTTCTTCAAGGGTCCCTGCTACCATGACAACCTGATTATTTGGTGGCTGCCTAAGGGAGCAGCATTTGGTTTGGTGCCTAGGAAGTTTATTTGGGGCCTCTGCAGCTTAGACTGATGACTAGGGTATCTCAAATCTGTCCTGTCTTCTGAAATTCCATTAATAGTGCCCTGAGGACCCACAGAGTGAGGACCAGTGGGAAGATGGATGAGGATGAAAACAGCAGACCTTGCCCTTGGGAGCCTCCACTCTAATTAGTCCAACCAGAAGCATTTATGAAGCATCTACTATGTACAGAGTCCTGACTATGAACTATGAACAGACTTGGGGAAACTCATTAGTGGAGCCTACCAAATATCAACGAGGAGCCCAAACACACAGATGAGAAAAAATGTAAGAATTCTTGAGGCAAAATATGCAAAAGAGATCATGGTATACTAAGGATGAAATGGGGCCAGGAGTGGGAGTGGGGGTGGGGTGGGGGCCAGCATGGTAACACAGTTAAATATGAATAAGATAATATTCTGTGCAATAAATGTTCAGGAAATAGAGGCTTAGCCCTCACTCTCAAGCTCCTAAATCTCTTTACACACACACACACACAAAAAGAATCAGAAATATTTAATATATAACAGCAAAGTGACAGAATGGGGGAAACAGGATGTAGGGTTAGGGCTTAAATGGCAGGTCACTCAGACCTGTGAGCAGGTGGAGAGCCAGTTCCTGAGAATGATTCATACTTGCTTGCCTGTGAATCCTAAAACTCGCTGAGGCTTCCGTTTTGTCTTCTTCAGTGACTCTGATCTGAGAGAGGAAGTGATTCAGCACAGCCTGAGCCTATTCTGGGATCTAAGAGATACAGAAGAGCCTTGAAATTTCCATTTTTATCACTAATTACTTAACAGGTATTTTCAATACCTCAATTGCCCCCACTGTTTTGTAAAATTATCTACACTGCATTTTACATTTTTAATCAAGCTTTATTTCAGAAAAGTCTCCTGGATTTCTGAAGCTTTTGCTTTTTACGTGTGGGGGAACAAATTTTCCCTTTTTTTTTTTTTTTGGTGAGGAAGAGTGGCCCTGAGCTAACACCTGCCAATCCTCCTCTTTTTATTTTTTTTTGCTGAGGAAGACTGGCCCTGGGCTAACATCCATGCCCATCTTCCTCCACTTTATGTGGGACATCGCCACAGCATGGCTTGACAAGTGGTGTGTTGGTGTGCGCCCGGGGTTCTGAACCGGCAAACCCGGGGCCACGGCAGCAGAGCTTGTGCACTTACCTGCTTGCGCCACCGGGCCGGCCCCCAAATTTTCCCTTTGATTTCATGGAACTAAAGGGATCAGGGAAAAAAACACTACTTGACTTTCTATTTTTACCAGACCTATTGGAAATGGCATTGATGCTCAAGGGAGTCCAAAGTACTATTTATTAGGAAGAAATGAATTACCGCCTGCCCTGTGGGGGAAGGAGGCACTGTGTGAAGGCCCTTCCCTAATCTTATTTTATAAATCCTTAAGCCATGTGGAAGAAACCATTGTCTTAATTTTTAGGGATGCAGAACTCAAGATAGTCGAAGCAAGGAAGGTATCCAAAGTCACAAGGTTACATTCCCGTAAATGGTAGAGCCAAGATTCTCTCCCAGATCTGCCTTCCTTCTAAGTCCAAGCTCTTTCTACCGCATTCTGCAGCTTTTCCCCTGTAGGAAGGGAATTGATATCCTCGTGGGTCTCTTTTGCAAGGTGAGTTGCTCATCTCTCCCTAAGTGCTAAAGCCCATCATTTGGGTCATTCCCATCAACTGAACTATGTTGCCTCGGGAATATTCCTGTCCAGATCCTTCTTTAGTGGCAGATAATTGATAACTGAAAAGAAATAATAATAACAACAACACTAACAACGATACCTGTGAACAATTTTTGAGCTCTTTTTAGCACTAAGTATGTGTCTCACATATATTATCCTTTTAAATCCTTATCACAATCCACAGTCAGGACTGTTATTATCCCCATGTTACAGGTGAAGAAACTAAGGCACAGAGCTAAAACTTGTGCCTAAGGTCACATAAATAGTATTGAAGTCCCAGACAGTCTGACTGCAGAGTTCATTCTCTTAATTTCTACAATTAAATCTGGATAGTTTGTTATAAACAATTTAGTAAAGTAAAAATATAAATTAGTTAGACAACAAGATGAACTACATAGGATAAAAAAAGAAATACTTCTAAGTACAATGTGACATCTTCACTTATACTCAAACATCATTCATTCATTTATTAAAAAACATACTTTCATTATTATTATTATTATTACTATTATTATTGGTAATATTACTAGTATTATTGATGTTGTTGTTTCCTTCTTAGAGCTGTACATTCCTTCTAGGGAAACACAATTTTGTATATAAATTTGGATCTAACTAAAAATAAACCTAAGGACACAAAACAACACACACTTATAGAGTGCTCACTGCATGCAAGGTGCTTCCATTCTTTTTTTCTTGTTTAATCCTTACAATCACCTAATGAGGTAGAAACTATTATGACCTCCATTTTTCAGATGAGAAAACTGAGGAACAAGAGCAGTCAAGGAACTCTTCAAGTCCAGAATTTGAACCTGGACACAGACTTCAGGGCTGCCCCTTATGACACCTCATTCTCTGCCACTATGTTGTCTTATCCAGGGCACAATGATGAACAAACACAGTCCCTGCCACCAAGGTACTTGTAGAAGGACAAGCCACTAGGCACTCTCAATGAAGTGTGCCATGTAAATGGCAGCAGGCGGCTCTGGGACAGCTTTTATGAGAAGCAAAAGCTAAGTTGAAATTTCACAAACAAGAAATGATTACTCCGGTGAAGGAGCCAAGAAAGAAAAAAAATAGTCTTCTAGGAGGAACATATACAAAGATCTAGAGATGAGAGAGAGTGTGACGTTTTTCTGCAAATGGTTGAGCAAGACCACAGAGACGAATTCAGGAGGGGAAAGGTGAGCGAGATCTCAGCAGCAAGGACTTGGGGCAAGTCACAAAGTGAGTCAGTCAGTAGCAGGGCTGGGATTTGAATCCATCATTCTCTCCAAAATGTAAGCTTTCTCCCTTATTCTTTTGCCCACTCCACATTTTTTCCTAATACTGAACTTGGCTGTGGGCCTCCATTACCCTTGTCTATGTAAACAAAGAAAAGGTCTGTAAGAAAAGACAAGAAGGGTCCCTGGAGGAAATGCAGATACTGTGGACACACACACACAGCTTCTACCCCGTCTTGGCATGCTTATACCTTAAAGGGGTGGCAGGGGGTTTAATCTAGGATCCTCACTTATGCTGCATGCCAGACTGTGCAAAGAGCTGTGAGCGCCCCAGAGATCTCTAACTGCTAATCCTTAAGACACAGAGTGACTCCTGTGAAATCTAGGCTGTCGGCAGGAAACCATACCTCGGTCCTGCTCTGTTCTTGCAACTAGAGTGAGGTGACGTTAAAATTAAATGATTATTGCTTAACACTAGAAGATAATCTCTAAGGAAAGGAAAATGCCTTGTCAGTGTTTTGGAGAACTAAAAAAAATCATGGAGAATTATTTATAAGATGGGTGCCTCCTTACATTACTAAAGGAAAGACAGGAACACATCTCCCAGAGTCTGGGAGATTATAGAACTCCTGGGACCTTAACAGGCTGCAAGATTCACTTTCATAGGACTGTCCTGCTTGGGGGCTGGGGTAAGGAGTAGATCAGAGTGTTGAAGAAAACGACTCTTGAGATGTGTACCCATATGCATTTTATAGTCCAATGTCCTGGTTCTAATAGGAGAAGTGGCTGGAGTCCCATTCATTTTACAACATTTGTGAAGACATACTACGTGAATGCAACTTCTGACTGAATGTTCGACGAAGGCCCATAGCCTCACCTCCCTTGACAGTTAATACTAAGTTGTGCACCATCAGGGTTTCAGACTTATTACTTCAGTTTGCTTTACAGGCTTTGCTGCTACAGATCTGCATCAGTTTCCCTGTAGCTTTATCTTCATAGCAGTTTTTTAAATCCAATGTTCCTTTACCCCAAGGTAAGAAATGCCTCATGGTATTATAAACAAGCAGTTGAAAATTGTTATTTATAGGGCTTCCTAACAGCAATTTGAAATATAGGGCATAAAATTACTAGCTTACAATATTGTTCAATATGAGCAGTGGGAAGGGTAATATGTAAAACAGACATTAAAGGATTAGCTGTAAAATACATTTCACTAAGCTAAATCATTTCTTGGCAAATGGCAGTTTCCAGCTATTACGTAGGATTTATCAAGTCAAGTGGATTTATTTTTATTTTTCTATTAGTTTGCTAAATATAGTCTATATTCAAATTTCAATTTTGTGGGGTATTTTTCTCAGGCATATTAGGAAAAGCTGTTGAAAACAGAATCTGAGATAGAAATGATTCAGACTTTGAAGTCCAAATTGCTCCCCGGTTTCCTCAGCGAATCCTCCAGGAGGTTAACTAAAGCCTCGACTGTAACATCCAAGAGAAAAGGACATGTTTATGATATCACAAACATTTGAATGACAGATTAGGGAGTTACAACTGCATCAGAAAATTCAGTAAAAAGGCATACCCTCCCTAAGACATAAAACAATGTTTCTCCTGTTTTTGCTTCAGACTCTACAGGCGCAGAACACTTTGTTCTCATCAAGGCTTGTTCGGTAAACACTATGAATTTGTGAACCAGGCACCAAGAAAGAAGGTGGAAAGAGAAATTCTTAATCTCCTAGGGTGGAAATTGTGAAGTATTAAATGCATATTTGATGCATAAATACAAATAACATAATCTCTCTTCTTCTGAGACAGTCGCCATTTACCATAATCCTAAAATTATTCCATCTTCTCAAATCCCTAAAGATTTATTAATTTTCATAAACTGCTTTGACCGAAACTTTCCAAAAAGATGCAAAGTAATCTTTCTCTGAGCTTTCCTTTCATTTTATATCATGGGCGACATTTTCAACCTCAGAGAATACCAAAAGTGAGTTTTTATTTTTCAGAGGAATTCGTTATGGATCTATAAATAACTACCAAAAAGAAATAAGCATTATAGAGAAAAGACACTGCTCTTGGACTCATTTGAGAAACTATGGGGAAATCCAAATTCCCAAGAAGTAATTATTATTGTAAAATTAAGGGTCTGTTTTGAACACTTGCTGGTAATCAGCTGGTTTTAAAGACTAATTTTTTCTTAGACGGGGAGTTGAAGACTACAAATATTTCTCCTCAAATGCCCCGTGTTAATAATTCCAGGGGCTTCAAAACATTTATTACATATAAAGTTCTACTTGTTTGTTCAGCTGTTTTATGTGGGATGGTATATTTCTTTTCATAAATATTTTTCTAGTGATCGAAAACTAATTAAATAAGATGCCCTCTAACTTGAGTGCACAAAAATATAGTCATTGTATAAAATGTGAACCACTCATTCAGAAAGCCAAAGGTTGAGTCACAGGAGATGTCATCTAGTCCAGCATGTCATCAAGCTCTACATTAGCATGAACTCCAGCTCCCCAAGATGTAGCCATGTTCACTGCTTTACTGAAACACAACTGGAATCCAGTGGACCCAAACCCTTGATTAGCTGACATGGTTTAAACAAAGACAATAATAATTTTTAAATATTCAGCATAAATTCTGGGTACAGGTTCACAAATTACCTACCCTCCCCATTTGCTGCACCCATGCCCAGGCAGGCAGGACAGCACATGGCCCCAGGTGTTACACTGCTTGGGCTCAGGTGTTGGCTTTGTGTGGCTTGGGGCAAGTTACTTCATCTTTTGAGTCTTAGTTTCCTTTACAGATAATAATGACAATATCAGCTCACAGGGGCTTATTGAAGATTTGATGTTCAAGAGAAGGAACTCCCAGATTTATAAGGTTGTGATAGGTATTCAACTCATTAAGGTGCTTGGGACATATAAATGCTCAATAAATGTTAGCTATTTTCAGGACCAGTGACATAATTTGTGATGCCCAGTGCAGGGGGCTGTTTGTACAAAAGATATTAAGAATTCAAGGTAGTGACAGAACAGCATTAAATCAAGCACAGGGCCCTTCTAAGACCCTCTGTGACTGCACAAGTTCACACTCATGAAGTTGGCCCTGGCTATTACCTTATCTGATAATCATTAGACTCTGGAAGACACCCAATAATCAAAGAAGGATCTAGTTATGTTACCTTTACTAAGCTTACTGGGGTAAGAGTGGAATTTTGAATTTTAATGTAGTTTTTTAATAACAGAGTGGCATGTCTTTTTTTTCCTGTCTATCCTTAAGCAGTGACAGACCCAAACGTATTCCTGCTGCTGCAAATGAAAAATAAGTCCTGAAACAGCTTTCTAATATGACAGTCAACTCCACTGAAGAACCACCCTTTTGACAGCATATAAGTGATGATGACAATTTGCAACACAAGACCCCAAACTCCAGAAAGTGTCAACAGTAGGGTAACCAGCTGAGGTAGAAAAAATACAAATAGCAAGGGAAAGGAAGGTAAATATTTCCCAGAAAGTCAGTTTTGTCAATTGTGAGTCACAGTTGCTTTATAATCAGAATGTTAGGAATGGATTGTTCTAAGCTCCTGCCTGTTTCCATGTTTTTCCTTTCCTGTTCCCAAAGGAAGGCCACCCATGCCCTGGAAGGTGCTCTTGCCTAGACTGCAAATTTGGGAAGAATCTTTTGCTGAGGCAGCAAGATGGCCCCAGGTGGAAGTGGGCAGAGCTGTGTCTTACATTCACATTTCTTTCTATGCCCACCCACCTGACATTCTTGCCCTACTCTTTAGCAACTCCAGATGCCTTAATATCCTTTGGTTTTTCTGATCCTTAAATTCACTTGCTGATCCTTGTCCTGTTGCTACTCATGGTCCCTAACATGACACAGAGTTGAGGACCAGTTCGTAGTAAAAACCCTGGGCAGACAATCGATGAAGGTGTATAAAAGGTCAAATAATGACTTTAGAATTCTACCCCATGTACTTTCCTGACCAATCTCTGGGAACTGACAGTTTCCTTTGTCCCTGCATTGTCTATACATGGCCTCCCAAAGGTACAAATAAATAGGAGCACTAAGTTTCTCCTGCCCCCCTCCCTAGACTTCAATGTGTAACTACAATTACTAAGTACACTAACAACTGTTATTATATCTCACTATGTGGTACTGGTACCATGTAACTTACAATATGAAAATCCTTTAACAATCTCTAACTAATTTTACCCTGGACCAAGATAGATTGTCACGTGCCACCAAAGTACCATGTAGCCTGCTGCTGGTCAATGAAGTGATTGTGAGAGTCTTAAATTCCTTTTCACATTTACTTCTTGAATCTGTCCCTAGATGCCAGAATCATCTGAAGGAATTAGGCAGTTCTCAATATGATCTCATTATTGACATTTATGTTGATCTATGTTGGCTCTTACAGAATTGAAATCTGCAGATCAATTCCCTTATTAGATTTTTTCTCACTGCTGCCATAATCACTTTTTCACACAGGCTGCTGCTATCAAATGCTGCTTTATCACGATGTAATGGGACAAGCCAAACCGATTCCTTGAGTATGCTACAAGAAATAAAAAATTCTCCTGGTTTTACATCTTACTTTTCTAAAATCTTAAGAAATTCTCTAATAATTACATTCATATAGAGGTTAATTTGAACTTACTTTCCCTTAAAACTATGTTCCCTGGGAGAACCAATGTTGAATCGCAAGGAAAATGTACAAAACACTCCTTGAAATCATTTTTCCTTTCCTCTTAGAGAGTTCCAGATGTCAGATTATACACCAGGTGCCATCCACATGGTGACCTTGGCCAGCTGGGGCAGAGCAGGTGACAATGTCAGTGCCCCTGGTAGGGTCCCAACACCTGGTCAGGCAGCTTTACATAAAGGGAGAGAAACGAACCCTCCAAGGATAGTTAGAACTGCCATTTGAGCTTGTTATTTCTTGCTTTAGAAATGAAGCATATGTATTACTATGCCATATTTTTTTTTCCATATTTTAGCAACTGTACCTCAATTTACTTGGTTTCCTTTATAATCCTGTGCCTTGTATTTTATGCATTTAAAAGCGTTATTCTGAGAATGGGATCATAGGTGTCTCTGATCTAAAAAAATGGTCCATGGCTAAAAAATGATTATGAATCCCAATTACTTCACTGCTGCCTAACTCTCTATCTCATGTTGCATGAGATGTGGAGACCTTCTGTCATGGCTCTGACCTTCCACGTGTGTGAACAAGGATGGGTGAATTTTACCATCCCAAGTCCTGCCATTTACCTCCAGAACTTGGAGGCACGGGCCCTGGTTGGGCAAGGAACTTACATTAATTTGAATCTCCACTAAAATAAATGAGCTTTCTTTTCATTGCCAAGCTGAGCTCTACAGCTATGATTGTTATGTATTGCTGCAATCTAGACCTTAATGGCATTTTAGCCCTGTGGTGGGCTCGCAGAGAAACTATTTTCAAACTTCAAAAGGCCATTAAAACATGTGCAGATGTCTGGAAAATTAATACTGTTATCTAACTCTCAACCTTTGCCTGTAGGAAGCAAAGAAAAGACAAGGCTCAATAAAGATATTAGAGATCAATACACGGTCATAAAGCACAGTGCTGTTCTTCCGGGGAGCGCAAGTGGTGACGAGCAAGGAATCCAACAGTGCTTTGTGAAGAGACTTTCTCATTAGGTTTTTTTGTCCAAGTCATTCACTTAATCTGTTAAATATTTAAAGAGAGAACGGGGTTGAGATGTAAGGTGGAAGGAGAGAGAAAGAGATGAAGATAATTTTCCGCCACCCTATGTCAATTTGGATGTTCGAGGTCCCGAATTCTCAAGAGTGGAGGCATTCGTTCATTCAGGTCCTTGACAGGACCTGAATTTGTCATGGTTGATGGTGAACAAGTTACAGTGTCTGTTCTAAAGTGCTTTGCATTTTGAAAGACTTCAGCTACATTCTCTAAAAATCTCAGGATAGGGAGGTATTCTCACAGCTAGTTTTAAGGCTTTTATAAAGTTTTCAGAACCACAGTATATTCTCTTCTCTTCCTTCACTTTATTTCCAATAGCTTTTATTATGTAAGTGTCCCAGGTACTCCAGTAAGGATGAAAACAAGATTTAAAAATGTTTTAAATCACAGAATGGAAGCTTTATATTTTTATTAAAGGATTTTTTTTTAAGAAAGTTCTTCAATTTGGAAAGAGGAAAGAGAAAGGAAAATAATGTTATAAAAGACATTTTTGGCAGTTTTTATTTTTTTTTCTCAGATGCATGGAGCTGATCATGGGAAATACAGTGGAAATCCTTAACAGAATATTATATGGAATCATCTCTCCAGACAGCCCTTTATAAGAAAGCCTGAAAACATTCATGTATTAGAGGTAATACATCCTCTTAAATTCAAGAAGAAGCACAACTCTATCAGTAAAGATTGCACCTAGCTATAAGAAACAGAAAAATTGACTTTCAGGGGCTTAAATATACAGGGGTTTGTTTTGTCATACAGCAAGAAGTCCAGAGGTAGGTGATTACTGAGATTTTGGGGGATGTTTGTTACTGCATCATAACCTAGCCTATCTTGACTGATAAAGTGAGCCAACATGAAATGTTAGCCAAATGGATGAAGTAGCAAAAGTAGTCTAAAACAAAGTCATGTATTACAAATCTTCAAACAATATTTTAGTTTCATTGGGGTGATTGTGGGTAACACATCCTTCTGAATGTTTTCCTTTTAAAGTTCAAAATAAACAAGGACTCTCTCAGGATTATATTCAGCTGCAAAAAACAGAAAGCCAGACTTACAGTGTCTTAAGCTCATAGGGGTTTATATTTCTCACATAGTAAGATGTCCAGAGGCGGGCAGTCCACTGTTGGTGTAGTGGTTCACTGGTATCATCAAGGAACCAAACTCTTCACATCTTTCTGTTCTGCTCTGCCATCTTTTCTGTGGGTGCTCATGCCAAGATGGCTGCTACATATCCTGGCATTGCCTCTACCTTCCAGACAGAATGAAGGGAGAAATGTGAACGGAGAACATCATAGCTGTGTCTGACCCTCTTTATCAGGAAAGCAAATGCTTTCCAATAAATTTCCATAGCAGATTTCCATTTAGATCACATAGGCCAGAACCGGGTCCATGTGGACACTCCTAGGAGAAAGGGAACCTGAGAAATAGTGTATTTGGCTTTCTGAAGTAGAGGAAAGAAGGAGATTTAATATTTAGTATTTTGTTTCTGAAGTAGAGGAAAGAAGGGAGAAGGGTGTTGACTGAGTGTGGTGGTCATGAGTGCAGCTTGTCAAATATGTCTTATTTTCTCTCCTTCTGGGAACATGTCTACTTGAGCTTCCTGACCCCTTTGTGGTTAGGTGGGGCCATGTGACTAAGTCTGGCCAATGAATTGTGAATGGAATGCTCCAGACCAGAGCATTTTTACTAGTGATGTGAGATCTTCCAGAACTCTCTTCTTCCTGGCCCGGAGACTAGCAATGTTTGAGTTGGTAGCTGCTCCATCAGTCATGTCTCCTGAGTGTCTAAGATGTGCAGAGGTCCCCGCTGACCCACAAGAACAATGTAGCATGAGTAAGAAATGAATCTTTGTGTTTGAAGCCACAGAGCTCTTACAGTTGTTTGTTACCAGAGCATAACCTAGCCTATCTCGACTGATTCAATGAGTCAACTTGAAACGTCAGCCAGAAGGAGCAAGTTTGAGAGGCAAAAGCAGACTCAGGCAGGCCAACGTATTATAGGTCTCTGAACCAATATTGACTTCAGTGGGATAATATCCTGAAGTCAACTTGCTCTACTTCAAGTACAGTTAAGTGGACTTTAATTCATAATGTTATAGCTGTCCTTGTACTGCCCACAGGACACACACAAATTATCTCTCTCTCCTATGTCTCTACAGAGGTGAGTAGCTAATGAAACATAGCACGTTCAAGGTAAGCCACCAAATTTAATATGAACTTCCAGGATGATCATCCACAAAAATGTAAGGCATGATAATGAGGGATGGCATAGTTTATGACAAGCCTAGTGAATGATATAGTTCACGTCTGCATCGCTGAGCCTGCTCTTAAGAGGAAGACGAAAAAGCTGGAGGTGGGGGAGGAGGTGACTAAGAGTTAAAGCATTACTGGCCTCTTCAGTCACATTATATACCTGATTTTATCTCTACATATGGGATTTCATATCCTCAGCCAGGTCAATAGAAATTCATTGAATAGTGACAGGGCTTTTCCATAAGGACCCCAAAGCTACAAGTATCAAACTGTAACAGAGGGTAAATCACATGGGAGAGGAAAGGGAACATTAGAAGAATTCAATACAAAAGAGGAGAATTGCTTAACTAGCTGTTTCAAGTTTCACCATTGCTTGCATTTCATTTTAATTACTATCCTTGGTCTTATCATGGGATGGGAGAGGCAAGCCATGTGGATTTACGCCAGCAAAATGGTTGGTTCCACAACAGATGGTAACACAGAATCTTACACAACATACTTATGTGCTAAAAATCACTTAACATAACTTTGGTTAGGTTCATCTGGCTTGAAATGCGTGGAGAGTGGGGCGTGCAGCAAAGAGAGTACTAAATGGCTATACATGTAATTGCCGATTCAGTCCCTTCTAAGCAGTCATGCTCTAGTTCTCACTTGCAAAGGTCAAAGGCTAGTTTGAAAATAGCAATGGAAGAACAGAAGACCATTGTCGCATAATGCTACACTTCTGTGAAGTTTTCAATTGCTCATTTAAAAGGAGGTCTGAGATAATTAATCTCTTCCTTTTGTAAAATCCAAGTACAGATTGCTTTACTCTCACTGAATGCGTACATACCTCGTTTTTTGTGGTTGTCGTCTTCATTTCAAGTATCATTTTTTAAAGCAAAAATAAATATTACATACTTGGGGATATTAATAATCATGGTTACCGTTACAGTTCCTTTTAAAGATTTCAATGGATCCTCATTCTACCATAAAAAGCATAAACCTTTTAAATCTTTGAATCATTTAACTTTATGTTTTCTTTTGGTGTTTCATTTGGGAGTTATGGAGTGTGAAATATGCACCATGATGAGAAAACAATTAACCAGCACACCTGTTGTTTATGCATATTGTATTGAGGAAGGGCCTGCTGGAGCTATTATTTTATTCCACAGCATGGTGTCAACCAGGGGCTAGCAGAGGTGACCTGATGACCTGAATTATACTTTTATTTGTATTACATGCTTTGTGCTTCGCCCTGATGTTGGAGCGATACTTACTTTTCAAGTCAAAATCATGTTCATAACCCATAATAACCATCAGTGAGATTTTTAGGTTTAATAGAAAAATTGAAGTTCAAATTTGCTACAGAAGGAGTGAGCAGTGATAGAATTCTAAGAGCAGCAGAGGAATTGCCGTTTATTGAGTATTCGCTATGCCAGGTAAAACGGGGAGTTTACAGATAAAGAAGTGGAAAAAATAGGCCATCCTCGTTTTATTCACAACACAGGAGAACCAATGTTCTGTTTGTTACCCTCCCATTAACGGATTACTGGCAGTAGAAGGAAGTAATATGTATTTTTAGAAATCTTAACCTCCGCTTAAAAATTTGACGTGGGGCACCTGAAGCCAGTAACAAAAAACTGTAATTTCACAGCTTTGGTCAGTTCCCTGGGATGCTAAAGGTAGATATCTGGGAGTGGAGGGCTATTTTGTTAATGACAATGGTTTTCAGGCTATCAGACCTTATGCTCCTTAAAAACAAATATTTTTTAGGTAGCATAACCTACTGTACAGAAAGGAATGAACATAGCAGGCCTGACTGCTATCTGTTGAAAAGCCTGCTTACAAGGTCGGCCCGGGGCTGGAAGCTGGATTTCGGAGAGTTCCCACCACTCTAACTGATCAGAGTGGCTCACTGAGCCTAAAGTGTTTTTACAAATAATGTGGCTTATGCTGAACACCTGCTTTCCTACTGGGAGTCTAGAATTTTGGTACATGCTAGGCAGAGGGTGTCTACACGACCAGCCCTAGCTAAAACTCTGGGAACTGAGGCTCTAATGACCTTCCTGGTAGACAGCATTCCACAAATGTTGTCACAGCCCACTGCTGGAGGAATAAGCATGTCCTATGTGACTCTCATAGGAGAGTACCCTTGACAGCTTGTGGCAGGTCTCCCCTAGTCTTCTCCCTGTGCACCTTCTCCCGTTGCCAAGTTTGCTTTGTATCCTGTCACTGTAATAAATATATTACTTTCAAAAAAATATACTGTATGAACTCACATGAATGGAAAAATATATGTAATTTATAATAGAACAATATACTTTTCAATATGCAAATGCTCAGGCGTTACTTCTCTAAGGACATAATGAAGTGGTTAGACGTTTGCATGATGGAATCACCGCCAATGCGACAGCCATAAATACAGACTCTTACAGGTTTCTTGTGCTGGCGACTCAAAATCCATGAGTGTCATTGCAATCAGTGATGTACTTTCCTGAAACAGTGAACAATTCTTGGTAAAATTATAAATAAAACAAAGTTCAATTCTGCTCTTGAAGAATTCCAAGACAATTCAGCTTATATTAAAACCATGCCACAAATCTTTCAGTTTCTCTGTAAAACAGTGTGAGAGTCTCTGCTGAGATAATCATGAACACACATGGAGGTCTGGGGGGACCTTTGAGGCAGTGATGTGCAGGACAGTTTGGTACAAGGGACTAGGTCTGGCGTCCTTGCCTCCAGTCCATGAAATATCAGTAGTGCTTCCCAAACACTGTGTCAATCAACAACATGACCCAAGTAGCCCCTTTCTGAGGTGTAGTACCACTCCGTTCAGAACTACTGGTCTTTAAGAACACATTAATGAAATTCTGGGGCCCTTAAGCAAGGCTTGTGGAAAATCTGACATCAGGAAGGTGGAAACAACATGAGTGAAGAACCAAGGAATAAAACAATAGAAAGTCAGAGTTTCCCTGGCAGCTGAGAGCATCCTTCAGTTCAGCTTAGCTCATCAAACCCTTTGTGAGCACCTACAACGCAGTGGGTGCTGTGCAAGGTGGGAAAGGACCAGGCAAGGATGGAAGCCAGAGAAGAGAAAGTGCTTGTCTTTAGGGGCAAACAGACACTCTAGCTACCCCCAGAGGTGCTGATACACGAGAGACTGCTTTTCATGTTGAGCAGAAGACCACAAAGAGACGGTGGTAAATATAATAGTGTCTGTCATTCAGTGGGGACAGAGTGTGGAGATACAGTCATATAAATATAATAACAACTGCAACAGTTAAAATGACTGCACAACCACTGTGTGTGAGGCCTGGTCCAAGTTTTTATGTGTTATTGCAATCCTCACAACTTCCCTGTAAGGTGGATATGGTTATTAGTCTCATTTTACAGATGAGGAAACAGAGGTGGAGAAAGGTAAAATAACTTGCTCACAGTAAAAACTGTGAGTTTTTACTTCATAACTGTGTTATGAAGAATGACTCAATGAGAAGCAGTTACAATCACACTAAAAAGTTCATAGATTTTCTGAGTCTATGTTGACTCATGACCTTGAAGTCTGATTACTGATTCTTGTTTTTGAATAACGGCCTCTAAGATACACGAGTTTAAATGTATTTGAGCTGAGTTTATGAGAGCTGATGGAGCTGCTACCTGAGAATGTGCATTTCTAACATGTTGCCAGCTGATGCTGATGCTGCTGGTATAGGGACCTTACACTGAGAACTGCTGATCTGGAGAAACTTTCCACATCACTCCTTTTCACATCATTCCTTTTCATAATTTCAATAGGACACACACATATCATTAGGTTTGCTTTGTGGCTGTTGATATACACATAAGAGGCATTTGTTTACTCTATCCAGTGCTCCAGCCAAATTTGCAGATTTCATGACTAGTGACATCCACTTTCCTCCCCCTAGTTCCTACGACGGTCCGAAGACACAACAGACAAAACCCAAGATTTCTGCTCCTCTTACACAATCTAGGTTTGGTTCCTTTCTCCTAATGGAAGCAGAAAAGCATTTCTAATGTCTGGATTTTACTTCCTTCATCTCTCCACCAAGGCTTTATTGAAAAATCCATTCCCACACTACCTTTTTTTCAACTCCTCAAGTTTTAAAAATTATCTTCAACAAGATGCACAGATGTAAAAACAAATGAAAGAAAGTTGTTGTAAGTGGGACTCCTAGGTTTTTGAAGAGGTGATGGGAGGAGGTTGGGAGACTAAACTGGCTTATTGGTGCTTCTGGTAACTATACTAAGGTGCTAAGGATAGATAATTTCTTGCAATCTTCGCCTTTACAGTGCTACCAGGAACTCAGGGAGGAAACAGCATCTCAGTCCAAAGAACAAAGGACCAAGGTGGCGTGTGGGCTCTGTGGCCAAAAGCAAAAGAAATATTTTGGAAGCATGAGTCACTCCTCAAATCACACCACAGAGATAATAGCACAGATGAGCTTATTCTACCTATCTACTGAGTACTTGAATATCCTTAATAGGGCTTCCAGCAGAAGAGAAAATAATACAAAAGAACTTTTCTCCACTGGGACTGACAAGGGTACACATTCATCATCTGATCAATCACTTTCTGAAGTTGCTCAGTATTAGAACAACAAAACACAGAAATTATCAAAAAATATAAAGAGGATCAGCAGTGTTTAATGGTCTTTTAATTTTTTTTAACTATATAATATATGAATATATTCTTATAATAAAACTTCAAATAATGTAGAAGTATCTGGAGTCAAAGTGAAACTTTTCTTTACAATGTCCCCTCTCCCCACTCCCCATCAGTTCCATTCTTTTCCCAGAAGTACCATTGTTTAGATTTCACGTGCATCTTTCCAGAACATTTCCGATGCATGCAATTTATAAACACATCCTGTATTAATTATGCCTTTTTTGTTTTGTTTTGTTTTGTTTTTGTTTTGTGATTCTGATGCTTTGATATCTTGCTGACCATGGAGAAACTACTCCTCCCAGAGTTAGCCATTTCCTAGATATAGCAAACAAGTTGCCTTTGAGGGCACCTTTAGTGTGCAAACTAACCAATCCAGAGCCCATATCCCCCACTGCCTTCTTTATGGGGCTCTTATACTCTATTACACTGTTACACTAAATCTCTGCCTTAATCACTCCAGGGCTAGATATCAGACACCTAGGGGCAGCCTCTACACCCCAGAGACTGCTGAAGTTATTCAAACTAGCCAATTCTAAAATGGTTTACTCTGCATCACTGGTTCCTTCCGGCATAAACCACAATAGAGGCTCTTGCCCAGGTTTCCCCTCCTCACTCCCTCTGTCTTCTGGTTCAACCCTGTACTTCCTGGTGCAGCCTCTGTGTGCAGCCTTCTTGGGAACTGCTACAAACTATCTTTTCCACGGCAATTGTCTCCTGATCTGTTGTCCTCACCATACCTGAGTAGCAATGAAACCTACATTTTAAAACACACATTAACATATGTTTTTAAAAAACATAAACAGATGACAGAGTACCATGCATATGGTCCTACAACATGCTTTTTTTTTTTTTTTTTTTTACATAATAGAATGTTTTGGAACTCTTTCTGAGTCAGTAGATGGAGATAAATCTTACTCATTATTCTTGCTGCATAGTGTCCCATCACATAGAAGAACCGTTATTTATTTAAACTTTTCCCCAGTAAGGGCTATTTTGATTGTTTCCAAGTCATGGTTCTTCCGAACAATGCTGCAATAAACATCCCAACAAATCTATATTGTACATATGTAAGCATTTCTGCAGGAGAGATACCAAGAACAGGTATTTCTCGGGCTGAGAACATACACACAGATTTTTTAATTTAACAGCCAAATGTTATAAACAGCCAACGGCCTTCCAAAAAAAAAAGTACCAATTCATACTTAACAACATTCACTCATCACATGCCAAATACTGAATGTTAATTTAAAAATTTTTGTCAATCAATGTTTCTGCTTGTTGTTTTATTTTCATTTCACCAATTACCATTACGCTTGATTGTTTATTGGATATTTGGAAATTTTTTTCCTGTGAAAAAATTTTTTCACAGGAAACTTTGCTTTGAACCTTTGCACTGAAACTTTGCTTCACCAAAGGTTTTGATCATTTTTCTATTGGGTTATATGTCTTTATTGATTTGTAGGGGCTCTTTACATAGTATGGTTATTAATATTGGGATTTTTTTCCTCCCTGTTGTCTCAACTTTATGATGTCTTCCATACTAGAGTTTTTGTTTGTTTGGTGGTTAGGTTTTCATTTAAATATATTAGTCTTTTTCTTTATGGTCTCTGGGTTTTGTGTCTTGCTTAGTAATACCTTACCTATCAAAAGATTATAAAACCATTCTCCTATATACTTTTATATTTAATACTTTAATCCATTTGAAATTTATATTTGCTTGTATTGTGAGTTAGAGCTATAAAATATTAAATTTTTTTGGAAATACATTGATGAATGTCTATCATTGCCTCTATTGATTTAAAATATCTATCATAAAAAACTCCCATTTAAACATTAGTTTTGGAAATGTTATTTTGTTTCTTTCATCTGCTTTTCTACTTTTGAGCCAACATCATTCTGCCTTAGTTGTAGCTTTTTAATTTGTTCTGAAGGTTTGGTAGGCAAGTCTTCCTTTATATTTTCTTTTTCAAAAAATTTCTTTCAGTTCTTGTTAAAGTTCATAAAACAGCCTTATGTGATTTGATTTAATTTCCATCAATTTGGGGAATTAATATTGTTATCTTTACACTATTGAGTTTTCCCATTCACGAACATCATATTCTTCCATATTATATATCTCTTACTATCCAATAAAATTTTATAGTTTGCCTCACATATAATTTATTGAGCTTTCAAATGGACTTACTTATAGGTATTTTATAGTGTTTGTTATTGTTACTATTCATGCATTTTTTCCCCCATTATTTTTCTAATTAGTCTTTACTGGTATGTAGAAATGGTCTACATTTTTTTGTACTTTTATATTACACATTAGAGAATTTTCTTAATTGTTTGTAAAGTTTTTCTAGTAATGTCCTTGGATATTCATAGATCATATTATTCAGAAATAATGACAGCTATGTGTGTTTCTTTCCAATACATAGGCCACTTATTTCTTTATTTTCTTATTGGATTGACCAGTAAATACTAAATAGCAATAGATATATTTGTATTCTTTATGATTTTAACTTAAATGCTTCAATGTTCCAACATTGAAAATAATGTTTGCTGTAGAATTCTAATAGACAACTATTATCAAGTATCTTCTAGCTTGCTGAGATTTATTTTTTCTTTTTAACTAGGTAATGAAGTATAATTTCTGGCAGCCATTGAGATGATCATATGAATTTTTTTCCTTTATTTTTTGAGGTAGAGGATTACATTAATGGAATCATTAAAGTTAGACCTTCTTTGTACTACTAGAATAAACTTTGATCAGTAATAATGTGTTATAACTTTTAACACATCATTGGATTTTTTTAAACAATGTATTGACCTTCATAAGGACTGTATCGTAGGAAGGAAGGGGGAGAGTGCTCACCAGCCAGGGGCTGGGAACTTCACATCCCAGTTCCTTCATGCATCAAAATTACAATGCTGTCCTTAATGCTGAGTATACGCAAGACACCCTCTCCTACCAATTCTCACCTGTTCCCAGAATTGCTTTGTGATCTACAGAAGAGGGTAGGTCTTTTACTTACAAGTGTTTAAATTTGAAAGAAAAACGTGTACATTTGAAAAAAGGTCAAATATATATTTAAAAACAAGGAGACTCACAGAACTTGATAGGACAAACAAAAGAGAAAATGACATGAAAACTGTAAAGATTCATGGTGATTGTTTAAGGGAGCAACACATGGAGACATTTTGTTTTGTTTTCCTTTTAGTTCATTTTTTTTTTTTTTGAGGAAGATCAGCCCTGACCTAATATCCATGCCAATCCTCCTCTTCCTTTGCTGAGGAAGACTGGCCCCGGGCTAACATCTGAGCCCAGCTTCCTCCGCTTTTATATGGGACGCTGCCACAGCATGGCGTGACAAGCGGTGCATCCTGGCGCACTGGGGGTCAGAACCGGGCTGCCAGCAGCCGAGTGCGCCACCGGGCCGCCCCGCTTTTAGTTCATTTTTAAACTTTTGGAACATGTGACATAAAGTTCTGTTGATTAAGGGGGGGCTGGTTTACTCTTCATCCCCCTCCTTCCAGGGAAATAGAAATGCACATATGTCACCTACGTATTTATTAGGCTGTAAATATGCCTTTCCAAGAATGGAATTGTTTGCCATCGCTGTGAGAGCACTTGAGGGAGGCGGGCACAGGGAGAAGCGGAGAAATAGAACCTTACTGGTAGTAGCAGCAAACTAGAACTGAAAGCCAGATAAACACTATTATGTGTCCTGCTTCTCCACACCAGTCAGACTTCGCTGTGGACTTCACTCCATCAGATGCAGAGATGAGGAGGCAGCACTCCTTTTACGTCCCAGATCATGGAACAGAGAAAACCTGGGGGGTCCCTGAAGTTGTGTCTGTAGTTGGCAGCGCAGTCAGGCCCATCTTGTCTGGTGACAGTTTTGTTGTTCACAGAACAGTTTCATGGGGAACCATCGACTTGGAACAAAAGGCGAGGCCCATAGGATATTACTTGTCAGTATTTAGAATTATTTAGATTTTTTCCATATGTGTTTCATACGTGAGAGACTTATACTTTGGGTCTCTGTGGGCTCTTCGTGTCCAATGTCAGCATCTGGGTTATCCCAGCCTTTTGGAATGAATTGAGAAACTTTCCTTCTGAAATGGTTTAAATAACCATAAAAACGATCTGTGTCAAAAAGGGTAGTACACTCTTGTGAACCTATCTGCTGCTTTGTTTAGGATAGATCTTTGTCCTTTCAGCTTCTTCTCCGGTCACCAGTCAGCTAAGGTTTCCTACCTTCTCTTGAGATGATTTTCCTCTTTTATCTTCCTTAGAACATTAGACATTCAATTTTATTGGTAAAAAGCTTTCCTTATCTGTAGTTCACACCACTTTCTAATTCCTAACGTCATTTATTTGCATTTTTAGTCTTTTTTTCCTACATCAGGCTTGTTCAGATTTCTTTCTTTGTTGGGGAGGTCTGTGTTGATTTTTTTCACTTCTCTGCCATTAATGGATTGATTAATTTTTCTTTGTTCCAATTTTCTTTCAAATAGTTATTATACTCATCATAGCCCTATTCTCAGAGTTTTCCTTTTAATCTTTAACTGCCAGTTAATTTCATGTCAATTAATTTTATTTTATCCAAGTAAAAAACACAAAAGTTTAAAATTCAAATATTACTAAATGGTTTATAATTAAAACAAAAAATAGAAGTCTCTTATCCCATCGTTTCCACTTCTTGGGCCTATACACTATTACCAGGTCTCCCCCTGATAGCTGGCTCCAGTTTTTGGAATAATAAT
Organism: Ceratotherium simum simum; assembly: GCF_057802395.1. Classification (NCBI taxonomy): domain Eukaryota; kingdom Metazoa; phylum Chordata; class Mammalia; order Perissodactyla; family Rhinocerotidae; genus Ceratotherium; species Ceratotherium simum. The sequence goes on from NC_141908.1 coordinate 16,786,973, forward strand.
CATAGTTATGGCTTATAAAGTGCTTACCGCATATCAGACACTATTTTAAAAATAAACACACAGCAAAGGAAACCATCAATAAAATGAAAAGGCAACTTACTGAATGGGAGAAAATATTTGCTAATCAGATGTCTGATAAGGGGTTAATATGCAAAGTATGTAAAGAACTCATAAACTCAATAGCAAAAAGCCAAACAATCTGATTTAAAAATGGGCAGAGGAACTGAATAGATATTTTTCTTTTTTTATTTTGAATTAGATTTCTTATTTTATTTTATTTATTTTTTTTGCGAGGAAGATCAGCCCTGAGCTAACATCCGTGGTAATCCTCCTCTTTTTGCTAAGGAAGACCAGCTCTAAGCTAACAGCTATTGCCAATCCTCCTCCTTTCTTTCCCCAAAGCCCCAGTAGATAGTGGTATGTCATAGTTGCACATCCTTCTAGTTGCTGTATGTGGGACGCGGCCTTAGCATGGCTGGAAAAGCGGTGCGTTGGTGCACGCCCGGGATCCGAACCTGGCCCGCCAGTAGCGGAGCGTGCGCACTTAACCGCTAAGCCATGGGGCTGGCCCTGAATAGACATTTTTCCAAAGAAGACATACATGGACAGGTGAACAGGTACATGAAAACGTGCTCACCATCACTAATCATCAGGAAAATGCAAATCAAAACCACAATGAGATATCACCTCACATCTGTTGGAACGGCTTTTTATTAAACAAACAAGAGAGAAGTGTTGGCAAGGATGTGGAGAAAAGTGAACCCTTGTGCACTGTTGATGGGGATGTGAATTGATGCAGCCACCATGGAAAACAGTATGGAGGGTCCTCAAAAAATTAAAACTAGAATGACCATATGATCCAGCAATTCTACTTTTGGGTATATATTTGAAGGAAATGAAATCACTGTCTGGAAGAGACATCTACACTCTCATATTCATTGCAGCATTATTTACAATAGCCAAGACATGGAAACAACGTAAATATCCATTGCTAGATGAATGGATAAAGAAAATGTGATGTATACATATACATATATATATATGCTTATATATGCATTTTAGACATCATCCATTGACTTCCCACCATGGTAAATAAAGACTAAGCTCTCCCATTACATACCCTCGCTTCTTGCCTTCCCTTCTTATCCTTCTAACACAGTAATTTGCAATTACTATTTAAACCCACAGCATCTCTATCATTATGACCATTGATTGCACAGCTAACCAAATAGTGTACTATTCATTACTTACCATCTCATAATACTATTTCAAATAGTGACACCTTTCATAAAAAAATCCCTTATTTTCCTAGGAGTTTTTTTTTAATTCTTGTTTTGTTCTGAAAACTATATTTTTCCCATAAATCCCCAAATGCCCATCTATTTTTCATATTCTCAGATATACAGTGTCTTTTTTTTTTTTTTCCAGTTTCATTTTTTTTTCCTAGAGCCCTCTCCCCAGAGCCCTGTATGGGCTAGCTGGTCTAAAGGCCTACTGTACAACACTTTATTTTGTTTGTTTGTTTTTGGGACTGCCCTTCACCATCATTCTGAGCCTTCTCTTTGCTGCTTTCCTGTGTCAATTCCTCTATTAAGTGAATCCTACGTCTTCCCACTTACGACCCTGTGGTAGCTCTTCTAAGAAACAGGACACATGTTATTCTTTTGTTTGAGTCCTTTAAGCTGGAAAATATCTTTAGTCTACCTTCGTGCTTGATTAATATTTGGTTGGTTATAGTAGGTTGAACACATCATTCCACTGTTATCTCAACAGTGATGCTACTGAGAAATCTGATGCCATTCAGCTTGTAGTTCCTAATTTGTGACCTGCATGTGCAGGGCTTGTTTCTGGCTGGACTTTATTGAGAGAGTGATGAGCTGCCTTCCCATTGGGTAGACCACCATATGGCAGGAATTGGAGGCTGTTTAGTTACTCCTGAGATGAACCCTCCCACATTCCTCCTGGGCTGGGAGCAGGGCAGCGTACATCTGCATGGTGGTGTTCTGGCAGCTGGACAGAAGTGGAGGTGGGGATGGGAACTCCCTACAGTGCAGCATATAGACTCTCACTTAACTCCCTCTTCAGCCCTATTATTCACTCCAGCCTTTGGCTTTACTGCTATCTTTGAGTATGGGCCCTTTCTGCTCAATTTCTTCACAGTATTAACCCTTTATTTCTTTGTGTATAGGTGTGAGTGATGATGGCAGATGTGAAACTGGAGGTCTAGCCACTCTACACACAGACTTTCAACCCTCCTCTCTCTGGCACCTGGGGGTCTCTGAGCAGTACCCCTCAAGTGTTCTGCAAGGAGAGTTGCTTCCCCTTACTCTTTACACAAAGCCAATACTAAGGCTGTAGCTTCTTTCACTTCATTAATTCACTTCCTGTTACTCCATTTGCTTTCCTTTTCCAAAACCTTATCAAAATCGTTTATCCGTTTTTATTTCCTCTCCCGTACTGTTTTTCTCTTGTGGGCTGATACCTTATTTCTATGGCACAGAGTCTTGGGATTAGGCTTGCTGTCTGAAAAAGAAGTATTTTCGATTTTAATAGCTATTACCCACTACCTTTCCAAAAAGTATAACGCTTCACATACATGAGAGTACCCTCTCCATGGTATCCATAACAGTAACGAGTATTATTTCCCTCCTTAATTAATGCTAATATAATTGGATTAAAAAGATATCTGATTGTTACTTAGGTTTTCATTTCCCTGAATAGTAGTGAGTTTGAGCATCTTTTGAAATGTTTGTTGACCATTTGGATTTGCACTTCTATCAATTGCCTTCCCATATATTTGCTCAATTGTCCAGTGTCTTATATGTCCCCTTCTCGTCAATTTGTAAAAGCTCTTTATATTACAGATATTTATCCTCTGCATTGCAAATATTTTTCCCTGAATCTATTGTTTGTTTACTGCCTTTGGTAATGGCATTTTTTAACCATACAAAAGTTTTTATTTTTTCAGAATAAAATATGTTCACCTTTCTTTTATAGCTTCTGAGTTTTCTTTATTTGATTATATGTGAGGTATCCCCTGTTATTTTGTAATACCTATATTTCCCTTACATTTAAATCTTTAATCTATCTATAATTTGTTTATTTATATGGCATAAGATAACCAATTATACTTATTTTCCATATATCTATTTTTTCCAGATAGACAGTTAGTAGTATAAGTATAATCTTCCAAATAATCTGCCCCTTTCCCGCAGAATTGAAACGCTGACTTTATCATATATGAGATTTTCGTATATACTAAGATCTATTTCTGAATCTTGTATTTTGTTCCCCTGGTCTGTTTGTCTATTCCTATGCCGATACCATGTTGATTTTAAATACAGTGCCTTTGCACAACGTTCTGATACCTGGTAAAACAGCTTCCCCTCACTTTTCACTTTTTTTACATTTTTCTTAAATTTTTTCTTCTCAGGCATTTATGCTTCCAAAATCGCATTAAAATAATTCATTCCAATCTCAATATTTTTTTGTGTGAATTTTTTCATATGGTTCAGTACATTTATTTTATTTATGTTTTTCTAATTTACTTATTTTTTTATTGAGGTAACCTTGGATTATAACATCATATAAATTTCAGGTGTACATCATTATATTTTGATTTCTGTGCAGACTTCATCACGTTCACCACCCAAAGATTAATTACCATCCATCACCATACACATGTGCCCAGTCACCCTTTTCACCCTCCTCCCTCCTCTCTTCCCCTCTGGTAACCACCAATCTAATCTCTGTATGTGTTTGTTTGTTGTTGTTGTTTTATCTTCTACTTATGAGTGAAATCATACAGTATTTGACTTTTCTGTCTGACTTATTTTGCTTAGCACAATACCCTCAAGGTCCATCCATGTTGTGGCAAATGGTAAGATTTCACCTTTTTTAATAGCTGTGTAGTATTCCATTGTGTATATATCCTACATCTTCTTTATCCCTTCATCCATTGATGGGCACTTAGGTTGTTTCCAAGTCTAGGCTATTGTGAATAATGCTGTCATGAACATAGGAGTGCATATATCTTTACGCATTCGTCTTTTTGTGTTCTTTGGATAAATGCCCAGAAGTAGAATAGCTGGATCATATGGTAACTCTATTTTTAATTTTTTGAGGAATCTCCATACTGTTTTCCACAGTGGCTGTACCAGTTTACATTCCCACCAGCAGTGTATGAGAGTTCTCTTAATTCCATATCCTCTCCAACACTTGTTATTTCTTGTCTTGGTAATTATAGTCATTCTGACAGGCATGCGGTGATATCTCATTGTAGTTTTGATTTGCATTTCCCTAATAATTAGTGATGTTGAACATCTTTTCATGTGCCTGTTGGTCATCTCTATATCTTCTTTGGAAAAATGTCTGTTCAGATCTCTTGTCCATTTTTTAACTGGGTTGTTTGTTTCTACATTGTTGAGATGTATGAGTTCTTTATACATTTTGGACCTTAACCTCTTATCAGATATGGTTTGCAAACATTTTCTCCCAATTGTTAGATGTCTTTTCATTTTGTTGATGGTTTCCTTTGCTGTGCTGAAGATTTTTAGTTTGATGTAGTCCCATTTGTTTATTTTTTCTTTTGTTTCCCTTTCCTGGTGAGACATGGTATTCAAAAAGATGCTGCTAAGACTAATGTCAAAGAGCATACTGCTTACGTTTTCTTCTAGAAGTTTTATGGTTTCAGGTCTTATATTCAACTTTGTAATCCATTTTGAGTTAATTTTTGTGTCTGATGTAAGATAATGGTCTACTTTCATTCTGTTGCCTGTGGCTGTCCAGTTTTCCCAACACCATTTATTGAAGACACTTTCTTTTCTCTATTGTCTACTTTTGGTTTCCTTGTTGAAAATTAGTTGTCCATAGATGTGTGGGTTTATTTCTGGGCTCTTGATTCTGTTGCATTCATCTGTGTGTCTGCTTTTGTACCAGTACCATGCTGTTTTGGTTACTATAGTTTTGTAGTATATTTTGAAATCAGGGACTGTGACACCTCCAGCTTTGTTCTTTTTTCTCAGGATTCCTTTGGCTATTTGGAGTCTTTTGTTTTCCATATAAATTTTAGGATTCTTTGTTCTATTTCTGTGAAAAATTCTTTTGGGACTTTGATAGGGATTGAATTGAATCTGTAGATTGCTTTAGGAAGTATAGACATTTTAACTATGTTAATTCTTCCAATCCATGAGCACGGAATATCTTTCCTTTTCTTTGTGTCTTCTTCGATTTCTTTCAACGTTTTATAGTTTTCAGTGAACAGATCTTTCACCTCTTTGGTTAAATTTCTTCCCATTCCATTGACATTTAAAGTAGCCATTGATAAGTATGTACTTATTACCATTTTGTTACTTGTTTTCTGGGTGTTTTAGAAGTTCTTCTCTGTTACTTTCTTCATTTGTTCTCTTCTCTTGTGATTTGACGGCTTTCTTTAGTACTATGTTTGGGTTCCCTTCTCTTAATGTTTTGTGTATTTATTATAGGTTTCTGGTTTGTGATTACCATGAGGTTCATATATAATATGTAAATAGCAATCTGTATTAAGTTGATGGTCTCTTAAATTTGACCTCTTACTAAAAGCCCTATACTTTTACTCTCCTCCCCCGACACTTTTTTTTTGATATCATATTTAGCCTCTTTTCGTGTGTGTATCCCTTAACCTCTTATCACAGAAACAGATAATTTTAGTACTTTTCTCTTTTGACTTTTATATTAGCTTTATAGGTGGTTGATCTGCTACCTTTACTGTATATTTGCCTTTACCCAGTGATTTTTTTTCTTTGATAATTTTTTATTCCTATTTGTCGTCTTTTTTGTTCCACTTAAATAGGTCCCTTTAACATTTCATGTAAGGCTGGTTTATTGCTGATAAACTCCTTTAGTTTTTGCTTGTCTGGAAAACTCTTTATCTCTCCTTACATTCTGAATGATGGCCTCACTGGGTAGAGTATACTTGACTATAGACTTTTTCCCTTCAGCTCTTTCAGTATAGCATGCCACTCCCTTCTAGCCTGTAAGGCTTCTGCTGAGAAGTCAGCTGATACATTTATTTTAAAATTTACTCCTAAATATATTGTAGTTTTAGTCCTGACTATGAAGGGAATTCATTTTCTGTCTCCGTTTCTAGGTGCTTATTGCAAGAATAGGCAAGAGCTATTAATTGTTTATTACATTTACCTTCAATTGAACACATTTATCACTTTTATACTAATTTTTTTAATTAGAGAGGATTTCTAAGAATGTAGTTATGAGTAAAAGAGATAGTTATAGTTCTACTTTCCCAAAATTTATATTTGCCATTTCATTTTCATGTCTTACTGCATCTGCTGGAACCTCCAATACAGTATAGGATAATAATGGTAATATCAGGCATTATTGTTTATTTCCAGATTTTAATTGAAATGATTTCTGTGTTCTTTGTTTGACAGCATAACATATGCTGTTTTTCTCATCTGTTATATATTCTCTATTACATTTAATTTGTTTCCATTTACTCCATTTTACTTAGAATTCTTATTGGGAATGTGTATTGAGCTTTTCAAGTACATTTTTAGTATCTTTTTTTCCTTTGCCATAAGGTTTTTCTACTTTAATTTGTTTAAGTTGTTATTCTGCATTATGTTGAAATATTTCCTATATTGAACTACCCTGGCAGTTCTAGAATTATATTATTTGGTGATAGTGTATTTTAAAATCCACTTCTTGAGTCTGTTTCCTAATATTTTCATTAGAAAGTATGCATCTAAATTCATAAATGTTATTTGTCTGTAGTTTTCATATGTGTACTATCTTTATCTGATTTGGGCATTAAGGTTACGATTATTTCATCTTTCATATGGTCTGAATTGATTTAGATAATATTGGTATTGTATATTTTTTTAAAGGCTAGATAAAGCTCAGCTGTAAGCCCATCTGTTCCGGAGAGCTTCTTCAATGGCAGATCTTGAACCATCTTTCCAATCTCTTCTGCTGTAGACTTCATTTTTCAGTTTATATTTTGCTAGGTAATAATTTATTTCAAATTTGATGATTATTTTCTCCTAAACTTTTATTCTCTCTTGTATCTGAAACTATGTTTTTTCTCATTCTAATATGGTTTAGCTCTCTTCTTTTCTTTGTTTATTTGGTCAAATAAGAAGTTTAACTATATTATTGGTAATTAAAAATACTTTTTGGAAATAAACATCCCAACATACATACACATTATACAAACACACATATATATAAATCTTCCATTTGTTAATGTCAGCTTTTATTGTTAGTTACTTCTGCTTTGTAAGTTCCTTTGGTTTATCTTGTCCTTTTCCTAATTTCTTAAAATGAGGATTAAGTCATTTTATTATTTTCTAATACTAAAGACACTTAAAGTTATCCAATTTCTATTTTTTCTATGTCTCATACAAATATTCTGCTTTTGCCATGTCCCATAGATTTTGTTATGAAATATATTTGTTTCTACAGCTTCATAGATAGTTTATAATGCCACACTTGCTATCCTCTGTGATCCAAAGATTGTCTAGGAGCATATTTTATAATTTCCAAGTGGCAATATGTTTTGATCACTTTTTTATTATTTATTTATAATTTTATTAGCTTATTATCAGAGAATCAGCCTGTAAAGTCCACACTTTTTTATTTCATTAAGGTTTTCTGTATTGCTAAGGCACAACTCATTTTTCCAAATGTTTCATAGACATATGAAAATAATGAATATGCCTTATTGAAAGGATGTAGGGTTTTGTATATAGCTGTTACATCAAGATTATTGATTGTATTATTTGTTTCTTTATGTTCTACCTATTATTTGTCTATCAAAGCTGCCCAATTCTGAAAGAATCTGTGTGTTCTTTGTGTTTTGAAGTCCTTTTCTGTAATAGTATTTTTTTAATTATATTCTCCTTGCATTTAAGTTTTGCTTTGTATATTTAACTGCTATGGTATTTGGTATTTTTATGTCTATTAAATTTTTGTTCATGACTTGTAATTTTTTTTGTTACCTAATTTCCCTCTTTATTTCTTTAAGGCTTTTAACCTTAAATTTCACTTTATCTGTTCTCACTCTTCTGTACCTCTTTTCTTCATGTTTTCATTTTTCAAGTATTACCCATTCATTTATTTTCCCCTCCCTTTATCACTACAAGTTTGTTTGTTTGAATAAACAGCTTACGCTTGGGTGTTATAATCTAACCCAACCTGACAGTCTCTGACTGGGTTTTGCCCACTATCTGATCCTATTTCTCTTCTCATCTGCATACACTGTAGTGTCATGTTGATACACAATTTTATTCCTTCCATCTTCCTTTAGATCTCTTATGTTGTTCTTTCATCTCTCTCCAATTCAATATTTTTACTGGTTTAAGTTGCTTAACCAGTTTCATTTTAGTTTCATTTTTTCCCCTTTTTAACTTAAAAGGTCTAGTGTTCTTTGCTCCTCAATAATACACATATCCCCCTCACATTTTGAGAAAACCCGATACCATCTTCCCCACTGAGACACAATGTTTCCTCTATCTTTGCATGTTCTTCAACCTCTTAAGATAAGACCTTAATAATCTTTTCAATAATCTTAATAATCTTTTACAATGATGTAAAAGAGATTTATACTATGTGCACCTGGGTTTGAGTCCCAATTCTGAAACTTTGACTCTAAATTCATTATATCAAAGTATATATTAAAGTATTTTTCTTATCTTTGTCTACATTTATGGAGTATTTGGTCAACAAAAATTTTAAAATTTTGAGGTTATCAAATTTAACTATTCTTTCCTTTATGATGTCTTGCTTTTATGCCTTGTTTGAGAAAGCATGCAACACACTAAGATTTAAAAAATAGTCTTCTGTATTTTATTTAGTATTTATATAGTTTTTGTACATTTATGATATTAACCTATATAAAATTTATATTTCTTTATGGTGAGGTAGGGCTCTAATTATTATTATTATTTTAAAATGAATTGCCAAAAGTCTTCCAACTACTTATGCATAGTTCATTATTCCCCATTGCTACTTTTATTATAAAATAAATTCCTAATTAAAAATAGGCCTGTTTTTGGACTTCTCTTCCATCAATCGATTTATCTCTTCCTGGTTCAAACCCACACTGCTCTAATTAGTAGTTTTTAGTATATTCTGAAGTATCATAGGATAATTTTCCACCCCATACTTCTGTGTAGTTCTTTACTTTCAAAGTTGTCTGGGCTATTTGAGTACATTTTTAACCTCCTGGGTGTATTTTATAATCAGCTTAAGTACCATAAAAAATTCTGTTGGATTTGATTGAAAATGCATTTAATTTTACATTGGCTCTAGGAGAATTAACATTTTTATAACATTGACTTTTCTCATCTCATGGATATATAATATATTGCCACTTATTCATATCTTCCCTTCTTTTCCTATTAAAGTTTTCTGTTTCATTCATTTAGATCTCCCATATATCTTATTAGGTTTATTGCTAAGTAGTTCATATTTTTTATTTATATTATGATGGGAATCTTTTCTCAATTACATTTTCCAATTCGTTGTTACTGAGATGTAAGACACTTACTGGCTTTTGTGTGTTGTTCTAATGTCAGTGTACCTGGGTGAACTTATTAGCTTTCAAATTTTCAAAAATTCTTCAAAATTTGGTTTCTGATGATAAAAACCTTACTTGCCAGTAAAAAGAATTTAATTTGATATAATGAATTTAGAGTCAAAGTTTCAGAATTGGGACTCAAACCCAGGTGCACATAGTATAAATCTCTTTTACATCATTTCATGCTGACTCAGCATTCAATGAGTTCCACACTCCACACCCCCTCTCAAAAACCTAGCTATAGCAGAAAGAAGGATTCCTGGTTCTTTGCCTAATCCCTCATTTTACCTACTGAGACCTAAAGAATGTAAGCGACTTGTCTAAGGTCACACAATGTAGCACTCACAGAACTGGATTTTCTTCTAGAATGGTTATTACAATTTCTAACATAACAGGAATAATAGTGGCTTAACTGTGCCTCTTTTACAAATTGTATATACTTCTACTCATAGCTTTATCCATTTTAGTATTCCATGGAATTTGTGTAGTATTTTATGAATGTGTATGAAATGGGCAAATTTCCATGTCATGTAAATAAATACTGTTGGTTTTCAATTACATACTTTTAAAAAGTAGGAAAAGAGTCATATTTATATTGTAACAGTATCCATGTGTATCCAAAGTGGCTGAAGGCAATTATCAAAATGCTTGAGAATGAAAACCAACAAAAAGTCATTAAACTCCAAAAGTGTTTTAAGCATTGTGAGAAAAACAGAGTGTAAAAAATAGGGCAAAAAAAATAGAGAAGTGATACAATTAAATAGCTATTATTGGCAGTTTAAAACATTGTACTATGTACTTTACGTATGCTAATTCACTTAACTCTAAAATATACACACACAACAACAAGAGGTAAATATTGTTTTTTTTTTCCATTCACAGAAGAGATACTGGTACTAAACTTCATTTAGAGATGAAATTACTTGTTCGAAGTCATGACATTAGTGAGTAGCAAAGACTGAATTGGAACCCAGGTATATTTAACTTCAAAGCTCTTGTTCTAACTTTTCTGTTTATTTATCTATTTTCCTTAGACTCCAGCTAAAGATACACACATATCCTCCCACTTGGCAATACTGCATAAGTACACCAAGTCCTGGGACCATTTTTACCTATTAACTGAGGCACAAATACATCTACTACCAAAAAGCTGGTCATATACTTACTGAACATTTTCCATGAATGCCTTAGAGGAAGTACTCATGACATATCTCAGCACAAATCAAAAAATCAAAAGTCACCATAGAAGAACTTCTGACACAAGCAGCTACATGGATGAATATCAAACACATGCTAAGCAAAATAAGCCAGACACAAAAGAGTATATATTATATGATTCCATTTATACTAAACTCTTGAAAAGGCAAACCTAATCCATAGTGACAGAAAACAGATCAGTGGTTGCCTGGGGCTAGGGATTATGGGGAATTCACTGGGAAAGGGAACAAGGGACACTTTTTGGGGTGGATGATAGATAATGCAAATTTTCTGCAGAAACAGCTTGCAACCATTGGTAGAATGGGTTTAATGGTTCCTCATAATTAGGGTAAGGACTGATATATATCAGGAAATTGATTTTGAGTTGTCACAAATTAATAATATGTTATGTGGATCTTCAGTGTTTTAGCAATCTGGTCAGAGAATAGCAGCAAAATTTAGCTACTAAAATAAATAGTCTGGAAGCTTAGTGAATAATCAATCGTGGTAATCCATCCAGCTGCACAAAGGGCACACGTGTTTTGATATGGAATTAATGCAGTAAGTTATTTTTTTCTTTTTGCAATGGATATAACATTGTAATGAGAAGATAATTTTGCATGAGAGGCATCAGCTTGCAGATTGTCTCTTTCATTTTAGCTTTCCTTGTTTTTACAGCAAATTCTGCTGCAGCATTAATGGTAATGGCATTTTGCACTCATATTAGTATGAGATCTTTACGTTAATTCAAGGATCTCAATGCCTGCCCTGAACAACATCAAATGTAACAATGAAATATGAGCAAGGTTTATTGGAAAACATCTGTATGCATCTCATCTCAAAAACGCACAACACGTTCTATTTTGAAATTCTGATTTTCTTCACAGTAAAATTGTCTTGAAATATACCTATTATGCCATATGATTCCTACGGAGTGATCCTTTATCCACTATCCCCTCCCATTAAATATTTAGTTATTTGGGAGGGAAAAGCAATCACAAAAATGAAAAGCTGAAAGTAATTCTCCCTTTTAGGAGGACTTGTACTTTGAATTTGTAACGGTGGACATTCAGGGATCTAGCATATATGGTAAGGGTTTCAAAACAGGTCTGAAGGAAAGGAGGATATAAAATACAAAGTGTCCAATACAAGATGAATAAATAAAAGGTTAAAAGAACAGCTATGGTACAGATCATCATCATGGATTAAATCTTAATTTAGGATTCATATCTTAATTAAGGAAGTTAATAGGCTTCACAGGGTTCCTGAACATCTTGAGGTAATAAGCAAATTTTTCTCTGCATGTGAGGAGAAAACCTACTGTCTTGCTCAGATTCTCAAAGGATTCTGTGATCCAGCCACATCCCCCCATTCTCTCTTCAAAATTAACCACCAGATTAGATAGATAGCTTAATTCAGGGTATTTCCAACTCATTCAACTCCAGGATATCTCATACACATATTCTTGCTTAAACATTCATTCTGAGCCATTGAGCTAAAAGTCTATGAGGATCTATTTAGAGCTAAATATCCGCAGCGAATCCCCAGAAATACAAATTCCCAAGAAAATCCAAAAACCACAAAAAAGTCAATAGTAAAGAAAAACTGATTTAATACTGTATGTTTTGGGTCTACTACTTCATTTCCTCAGACCAATTTCTCAAAAATATTCTTGTGAGCAAACGGATCACTTTTTGCACCTTCCCTGTTCCCATGACACCCAGATGCAGACCACTAACCTCACAGGAAGAGAAAGGAAAGAAGCACAGCATTTGTTCATGTTCTACCATGTGACAGACAACGTGTGAGGCATCTTAGACATGTTTCCCTTGCTTTATTTGCTCAGATGGAAAGTTAAGCTTCTAGGAATTTCAGGAACCTGCCCAAGGTCACCCAAGCAAACTGCAGTTGAGTGGGGATTTGAATCCAAGACAGCTTGGATCTTAGTAGTCTTTCTGCTACTCCACACAGTGATTTCTTCTCTCCTCCTGCCTCTCTGGTCCTCTCCAACACACTTCCTCAGAGCTGGATGTTTTCAGTCAGCCTCCTCCCTCTAAGCCATTTCCCAAAGCTGCCGGTTAGGCTGAAACACATTTTTCATGCAAGCTCTCCCTCTTCCTTAATTCAGTAAATTTCAAATTTATTACCTTATGGCATAGTTGAAAAGGCACAATGCTGGGAATCAGGACTCCTGAGTTCTAGTCTGTTCTAAACAGACTGTGTGACCTTGCACCAGGCACAGATCAATCTGAGTGTCAGATAACAAGCCAGGTAGATTACATGACCTCGAAAGTTGAGATGTAATATTCTGACTCTATTATTCCTTGGCATAAACATATTTCTAGGGAAAGTGATTTGATCATGTTACGAGGTTACTAGATTCATTGTCCTATTCAGGGAAATATCAATTATGCCCACAATGGTGTTGTCCATAACTCAGATTATTAGGACACCACCCAAATGTATTTAACTTGATTTCTATAGCACATTGCCAAGTCCAAACAGACCCTTAAATGCCTTTTAATTGGCTGATGTGCTGAAAGCTCCTGCAACATCCCTTCCTTCTGCAGGCCTGGGGAAAGCGATGAAGGCGACAGTTGGAGATGATGGCCTAAGCAGGCAGTGAGTATGAACGCTTTGAACCAGAAGACCCCTGGTTAAGATGCAGCAGCAGCTTCTAGGAATTTCATTTTCCTATTTGTAAAAAAGCAATAATATTCCAGGCTTATAGTAAGGATTCAGTGAGATGACGGCTGTCTGCTAATAAGGTATAGAGCTTTATTAATGCAAAAAATCTTTTTTTACAGTGACTTTTATTAATGTAAAAAGTGTAAATTTTTATTATGCAATAAAAATGTAATGTAACTTTTATTAATGTAATCAAAGCTTTATTAACGTAACTACAAGATATCCTATTTGGAAAACTTCAGTTTTAACCACGACTGGCCTGTACCCTACCCAGTTGTGGAAACACACCTTGCAGCCTCAATACAGTACATCCTAAGCTGACAGAACTGCATGAAGGACTTCTCTAATGAAACCCCCCTGAACATACTCCCCTGCTCCTTTAGCTTTGCATTACTTTACAGGTAAGTGCTCTCCTGGTCCTTCTACCTCCTACCTATGATGTATGACAAGGTAGAGATTTATCAACCATAGCGTATGGCTGGAGGCAGTGGTGACATGTTTGTGTGGCCTGTCTCAGGTCACCAGTGAGTCAGCCGTGTCACAGTCTTCAGAACAGGGTCTGTGACATGCAAGGCAGTGTCCCTCATTCCAGTGGGCCTCCATGCAGGTGAATGGTCTGACTTTTAGATTTTGCAGAAAAATCAGGCATTATTTTAGTTCTTGATTTTGAGACATGAGGCTGACCGTGATTGATAGAAACTGACCCAGGTGAGGGATACAAGCTGCTGTAAAGGCAGAAAAGGCTGCTACAACTGGATTGTGTGAAGAAGGCTTTATGAACAGGAGACTTGGTGACACTTCACTGGTTTCCCAACATCACAAAGGTGCCCTACCACCTCACCTGTGCTAAGATTTTCATCTGAGTTTTTGAAAATTGGACTTGGGCCTGTGTGTGTATGTATATGTGTAAGTGTTGGTAAGCGGGAGAGGGGACATCTTTTTGCCCTTGAAGCCACTCCCAACTGTTCTGGGGAAGCCAGGTACATAAGCTATATATCAGTGTATCAGGATATGAGAGCATCTGGCCCTGGGAATATTTATCTCCATCCCTCTGATGAGTTTGGGAGCTACTGTGAGCCCGGTGCTTGCACATTTCTGAGCAACAGCAGCAGGTCAGACACACCTGAAGGTCAATCCCATTTGTCTCTAGGGTCTGACCATCCCAAGCTACAGTGAACTTCAGACCTGCCTGAAGTTCTCTCCTCATGGAGGCTCAGCCTGGTCTGGGTAGGCTCTGCTGAGAGATTCTGGATGCTTCTATTTGCCTCTTTCCTGTATACCCCATCCTCCCCTACCTTCCCCGACCCATGCAACCAAGAATTCAACAATGTTCTTCTTCAGTGAAACCTGATAGGTTACAGACTTGTTCCAGAGCCTCCTAGATGGCTGCAGCAGATTGTGAATCACTGCCAGTTCCAGAAAGTGGCTCCTGAATATCTCAGGGCAGGTCTCAGACAAGTGCACCTCGTGGTAAGAGAGGAGATAGAACAAAACCAAATTGTTTTTCACTCCTGGAAACACTCGTCTTTCATGTCAGAGTTCGGGTTACTTAATCTTTTCATGCCAGGAATAAGATTTCCCTGGTGTGACATCCACTGATAGCAATGGACACTCCACAGCTTCAAGTGCCAAGAAATTAATGCTCCAATCTGCATAATCAAATCCCCAGGTAAACATCACCATTCCTTTCTCAGTACTTTGTTCCTTGCATTTCCAAATCCTTACATTTATCCAAAATTCATGAAAATGTAATGCTTAATACCAATTTTTACTGGGGGAGCTTTTAAGGGTTACTATGATAAACATTTACTGCATGAAATTCAGTAATTCCAGTATTATCAGGTTTTCTTACATGTTTGAAATATGAAAAAAAACATACAGCCTGAATGTTGCATGCTACAAGGTACATTTCCAGAATTTACATTTCCATCACTTAGTCTATTTCAACATAATGTTGGTTTGTGTTCAGGTTTTGAACCTCTGTGTTTTTTTTTTTTTTTTTTTCCCCCAAAGCCCCAGTAGATAGTTGTATGTCATAGCTGCACATCCTTCCAGTTGCTGCATGTGGGACACAGCCCCAGCATGGCCAGAGAAGCGGTGCGTCCGTGCGCACCCGGGATCCGAACCCGGGCCGCCAGCATCGGAGCGCACGCACTTAACCGCTAAGCCACGGGGCCGGCCCTGAACCTCTGTTTAATGTTAAAATCCTTGAAACAAATCTTAGACACAGAGGGCTCATCATTTTTCATCAGTTCTCTTAATTCAGCTTAACTAGATTTTTCCTCAGATAAAAAGCTAGAAAGAATTGTTGTTAAAAGTTATAGTGACAGCAAATTCAACTAACATGACCCTCCTGAGAGGTTTTCTTTTTCCTACAGAGCTCAAAGAGTTAATCTGAGATTGTTGGAAGAGATTGGGGAGGCCAAACAAGACCAAATCAGGTTGAGACAATTTTATAGTTTTATAGTTAGTGATTAAAGCCAGGACCTGGGATTAATCTAAATATAAATCCCAGTATTAGTCTTGAATTTAGTCCATGAATTGCTTTTCGGAAGCTTGTTACTCTAACAAACTCCTATTCATCCTTCAAAGTCCAGTTTATCTGTCACCACCTCCTAAAAAGCTTTCCTGACATCCCAGATAGTATTAATCACTCTTTCCTTTGAGGACTTCTGCTGGTACATATTTCTGTTTCATTTACTAGTCCACTGCACAATTGTTTGTTCATATTATCTGTCTTCTTATTAAATGATAACCTCTGTGTCCTCAATAGGTGCTCAATGAATTTTTGTTGAGATAAGGAATACAGCAATATGGTCTTGCTGTACTATGAATATGATTGTGAAGCCTGGTTACTAGGTGTTCTGAGCACATGTACCATGTTTTCAATTAAAACCCACCATCACTAGACCAAAGAAAGAAAAGCAGATTGCAGGCCAAATGTGGCCCACAAATGTTGAATCAGGCTTCCTCAGTGCTATAAAATAGTTGAGTCAGGTGCCAACATTTAAAGTCCTAGAGATTGCACACAAAAGTCTGCATTTCTAGTTTTTTTAAAATATCTAAAGCTATGGCAACACCTAACGAGCATTCCCAAGTGGCCACAATTGGCTGGAGCTGGCGACAGAGTACACAGCCTTCTCTGCTTATTCCCTCACCTGCCTCAGCCCCTGAAAGCATTTCAGCTTGCAATGTTGGTCTCAGGGCATGAGATTTTCCAATGTTTCAGATGAGATGATGGTTTACGTGGAGCCAGCCATGTGCTCTTGAAAGGAATTAATACATATTTTGGATATATCTAGCTTCAGGAATATACAAAGAACAGGAAGCCTGGTGCCTTCCATTAAGTAACTTAAAATTTGAATCGGGGGTCAGGATGGGAGAGAGTAAAAACTCACACCCATGAAGTAATATGGAAACATCAGTCCCTCAGGTAAAGGCATATCTATGTAACAGAATTCTCTACAGCTATAGGAAATGAACAATTCCAAGATGGAATCCACATCCGAGGTCTCACTGGCAACAGGAAGAGATAAAACAAAAGCAAAAACAAAACAAACAACCACAACACTAGAGTTCATTTAAAAAGAGAGATAAGTTCCCCTGGTCGTCTCAGCTTACCTAAACATAATATGGCAAAGACTACCTTCCTCCTCTTATGTACACAGCACCCCAGCACTGCTCTCAGTCCCTTCTCTTCTTTCCCCTTTGGTGTTCACTTCATCTGTGAAGCCATCTCCTTCTACCTCCTCTGCTTGCAAGCCTTTCCAGTCATCCCAGAGGTTCATTCAACCATCAATTCACTCATTAACTGAGGTTCAGTTTTGTTCAAGTTATGTACTGGGAGCATTCAAAGGTCAATAAGGCAAGGCCCATGTCCTTATGAAAGTAAAAGTCAAAGCAAACAAGTAAAGACTAGGAACCACACCTTGACTTCCTTGAAATAGATCACTTGTACATTTGATAATATTGCTGACAGGAAGCGCATCATAACACAGCACTTACTCATGATGCACGGACTAGTAAGCCTGGGTCTTGCATATAAAACAAACATAGAAAACACCTCTCAACAGATTTGCGAATGAAGAGCAAACATGCAAGAAAAAAGTATTGTAGCATACTTACAAAGTAAAATACCAATAGAAGCTGGGACCTAGTGAGCAAGGTGTGTGTAGAAGATTGAGGCGGGGGTATTATTCCAGGAGCACTTCCAAAGCACATGGATTTAGAAACAGGATTGGAAGGAGAGAGGCATTCTCATGCCTTCATATCTTTGTACAGGCTGTTCCTCCTGGCTGGCATTTATACTCTCCCTTGTCCACCCAACACACTCTTATTCATTTTTCTAGACTCACGTGGAGGCATTACTTCCTCTGTTAGTTCTTCCTCAAGCCCCTCATCCAACAGAGTTGGTCCCCACCCCGTGCCCCTATAGCACCTCATATGCCTCACACCACATCATGCTGTTCTCTGTGGTACTTGTAGACCACAACTGTTGAGGAAATGTATTTTACCACTGAATCCCCAGCACTAACATACTTTTGGTGTTCCAAATTTGTTAACTGCATGAAGAGGAGTAGCAGGAGTGGGGTGGGTGGGAGCGGAGTACCATTTTGAACAGAGGAATGACATACAAAATGAGACAGTTGAAGGAAAACCCATGTCATGCTCTGTCGAGTGAAAGTATTTCTGCTTGGCTAGAGTAAAGAATTTTTGTCAGGAAAAAAAGAAAAAAATGAGGCTGTTCAGGGTGATGCAACTCTACAGAGGACCTTGGACACAATATGAAAAGGGAAAATCATATCTTGCCATAACCCTGAAGATTCTTCCTCTTCTCTACTGCTCGTACTTGATCCCAAACCAACCTCAGGTGGGGCATCTCATCATCAAAAGCCTTGCCCTGCAGGAGCTGTGTGATCTTTCAAAGTATCCCTTACCTCTCAGAGATGCCACTTTCTGTACCTCATACAAGTTAATATCCCTTCCAGTGCCAACTGCATGACAGAGAACTCCTGCTGCACAGTCTCCATGTGTTTTCACATCTGACAGATGCCCATAATGATGCCACCAAAGTCCTCTGATCATGCAGGATGACAGATCACTGCCGGTGGGTACTCTGCCATCCTGGCCCTGGTGTTACTTAGCATTGCTGAAGCATCACTGGACTGCTCCTCTTGTTGCTTTGTGGGTCTTCCTAAATTAGATAACGAGTCTGCAGGATAGGTCCAGAGTCCTCCTCCATGGCTGGCACACAAGCAGCCCAAGGGCAGAGATAATCAATGTTAGAAACTCATAAGGCAAACACATTCTAGTAGTGTGGAAAGCCAGATAGCTGCTCTAGACTTGTGTGGATTTTCTTGACTCTTCTCTTGACTCCTTCTTAGTTTGTGCCTCAAGAGAGGCGCAGATTGATCAGAATGAAAAGCTTCTATCACCAGAACTCAAGAACCATTGTCCCATCTTTTACCCAATACTTCATTCAACAGTCTACTCCTCCCTTATTGCTCTCCATATTATTCTAATGTCCTCTTAACGATTTCTTCTTTTCATCTCACTTCCCCTGTATATATTTTGAAAGTACCCAAAAGGCAGATGTGTAGACCTTTTAAAAAGCAAAAACATATATCTAAAAATGTTTAACATGGCTGGCATTTTCCAGTTTCTCTGAATGACCCTAGAGAAGATGCCATCATGTTGGTTGTTTAACTGATTGTTCGGTTCTGGGTAGTTCTGCGTGGCTGTGTTCATTAAGCAATGGCAAGTCATATAATCTAAGGTAGCGAAGAGTGTAAATGCCTAAAAATCTATGCTTCTCAGAAATAAATAAAAGGATTGAAAAACATGAATTGGGAACCTAGGTACAGGGGATTGACACAAAAATACATGTAAGTGGACAGAAAAAGGCATGGTCTCCAAACCAAGAAGATTACAATCTTATTGTAGTTAGAAACATCCTCCTTAATGGTGATGTCATTAAGATGGTCATTCCCAAATTCAGTTCTCCTCACAAAAAGACCAACTAGCAACTATCCATAGCTAAGACACCACTGTGAAACTCACAGAACATGGGGATGAGGCTGAAGGTCCCTTCAGGATCACAGAGACTGAGAAGGACCACATTAGAAAGGTAAGAGGAATGGCTACACTCTGATTCCATTGCCTCAACCCCAGAATGGCACAGTGCCACACTGAGAGGGCCCCTGGGGCCTACAGTTTCTCCAGTGGGGGAGAAAAGAGCCCAAGGTGGACATCTAGCTTCCCAAGCATCATAGGTCACCTCCTGGGAGGCCCAGTCAGGTCACATTCCATGGGGATTGCAAGGGAAATCTGCAAGGTTTGACACTGGAGATCACATTGGGACAGAAAAAGGGGGCAGGGCTTACAGCAACCAGCACTTGGATACGGGCAAATCAAGTTCCTCGTTGCAGTGGTGCCTGAGTAGAGATCCAAGCCAGGGGCTTTGCCCATCTGCAAAGCCACGCTGGTGACCCCATCTGGCCAGGGAATTCGATGTGCAGTTCTGCCTGATTTGGGTTCCCAAATAATGTCCTGGCCTTGGAGCCTATTCTGCCACCTAACATGGGCGGGAAGCAAGTTTATAATCCCACTTATTTTTGAATACAGACCCCAGCTCCACCTGATCAGGAACCCTAAGCAGAGCATCCAGGAAGCTGCACAGCTTACAATGGCACTTGAGCAGAGAGCCCAGCCAGCAGCTCTGCCCATCTATAGAGCCCAGTTGGTGGCCTCATTTGGCCACGGAACTCAGTGCACAGTTCTGCCTGATTCAGGTCCCCGGCCAGCAAGATGTGCTGGCCTTGCAGCCTATTCTGCTGCACCAGCTAGGTAGGGAAGAAGGTTCATGGCCCTACTGCTAAGTATAGCTCTCAGTCTTGCCTGACCAGGAAGCATAACCAGAGCACAAGGAGGCTGCCTCCCTGTAGCTGCAGTTACAGCAATGCCCAAGTAGAGAACTCAGCCAATGGCTGTGTCCATATGCAGAGCCACACCAGTGGCCCTGTCTGACCAGGCAGCTCAGTGAATAGTTATGCCTGATTCTGGTCCCTAGACAATGAGCCAAACTGGCTGTGGAGCCTGTTCTATGGCCCTTTCCAGGCAAAAAAGCAAATTCACAGGCTCATCTAACTGCTGAATATAGCGCCTGACTATGAAGCCTGACCAGTGAATCTGGGCCACTGTGGAGCCCAACCTATAGCTGCACCTGGGCAGGGAACCAAGCCAGTAGGCCTATCCAACTGTTCTCAGCCAGTGGCACACCCAGATGCAGAGCTTGGGCAGTGGCCTTGCCCAAATAAGGACCCCAATAGCAAGCTCCACTTGTCCAAGGATGCTACCAGCTGACCTGTCCAGAACCCCAAGCTGGGCTGACTGGTGAAGAACTGCCTCTTCCAAAGCAAATCTGTAAAGTCTGGAAGAGGAGACCACTTACTCAAATGCACAGATACCAAAGCAAAGAATTAAGGATCACAAAAAATCAGGTAAACATGACACCACCAATAGAAACTAATAAAGCTCTAATAACTGACTCTCAAGAAATGGAGATCTATGACCTGTCTGACAAAGAATTGTGAATAATCCTCTTAAAGTTTAGTAAACTACAAGAACACACAACAACTAAATGAAATCATAAAATAATGCATGAACAAAACAAGAAGTTCAACCAAGAAACAGACACCATCCAAAAAACCAAACAGAAATCCTAGAGCTGAAGAATACAAAGACTGAACTAAAGAATTCAATAGAGAACTTCGACAGCAGACCCAACTAAGCAGAAGAATGAATCAGTGAAGTAGAAGATAGATCATTTGAAATTATCCAGTCCTTGGAGCTAAAAGAATGAAAAAGAGTAAAGAAAGCCTATGAGACTTACGGGACACAATCAAAAGAAACAATATATACATTATGGTGAAGGACTGTCTCTGCTGGAGCGCACCTGAACAGTCAAAGAGGCAACCACTTATTCAAATGAGCAACCAAGAATACCAGAAATGAAGAAGACATAAAAACTTCCCTGAACAAACAAAAGCTGAAAAATGTCACCATTAGACCTGCCTTACAAGAAATGCTACAGTACGTTCTTCCAGAGAAAAGAAAGTGATGCTCATTAACATCATAAAAACATATGAATGAAACAGGGCTGGCCCCATGGCATAGTGGTTAAGTTCATGCATTCCGCTTCGGCAGCCTGGGGTTCGCTGGTTCGGATCCTGGGCACGGACCTACTCACCAATCATCAAGCCATGCTGGGGCAGCATCCCATATAGAAGAGCTACAACTCTACAACTATGGTATGCAACTATGTGTTGGGGCTTTGGGGAGAAAAAAGAAAAAAAAAGAGGAAGATTGGCAACAGATGTTAGCACAGGGACACTCTCCCTCAAAAAAAAAAAAAATTAGGAATGTAGGTGTAAAACTCACTGGTAATGGTAAATATAAGGTCAAAGTCAAATTCTCTAATATGGTAATGGTGGTGCGTAGGTCACTTACAACTCTAGCTTAAAGCTTAAATCTTTTTTAAAAAGTATTAAAAATAACCATAACTACAATAATTTATTATTGGATACACAATATAAAACATATGTAAACTGTAACATTAATAACCTAAAATGTGAAAGGTGAAAAGAAAAAGTGTAAAGTTTATGTATGCTACCAAAATTAAGTTGTTATCAGTTTAAATAAGATGTTA
This sequence comes from Ceratotherium simum simum, assembly GCF_057802395.1. NCBI lineage: Eukaryota > Metazoa > Chordata > Mammalia > Perissodactyla > Rhinocerotidae > Ceratotherium > Ceratotherium simum. The sequence continues at coordinate 16,809,142 of NC_141908.1, forward strand.
TAAATATAAGATATTTTATGTAAGTTTCATGGTAACCACAAAGGCAAAATCTGTAGTAGTTACACAAAAGACTACGATAAACAAGTAAAGCATACTGCTACAAAAAGTCATCAAATCACAAAAGAATTCAGTAAGATAAGAAGCAATGAACAAAGGATCTACAACACAATCAGAAAACAATTAGCCAAATGGCGATAGTAAGTATTCACCTATCAATAACTACTTTAAATGTAAATGGATTAAATTCTCCAATCCAAATACACAGAATGGCTGAATGGATTTTTTTAAAAGTTCAACAATATGCTGCTTAAAAGAGACTCACCTTAGCTTTAAAGATACACACAAACTGAGAGTAAAGATATAGAAGAAGATATTTTAAGCAAATAGTAAACAAAAGAAAGCAGGGGTAGCTATACTTAGATCATAAAAAATAGACTTTTAGCTAAAAATGGTCAAAAGAGACTAAGAAGATCATTATATAAAGATAAGGGGTCAATCCATCAAGAACACATAACAATTGTAATTATTTATGCACCCAACGTTGGAGAATGTAAATATATAAAGCAAATACTAACAGAAGTAAAAAGAGAAATAAACAGCATTACAATAATAATTGGAGACTTTAATACCCCACTCTCAACAATGTATAGATCATATAGACAGTGAATCCATAAGGAAACAGTGGATTTGAACAACACTATAAACCAAACAGACCTAAAAGACACATACAGAACATTCCACCCAACAACAGCAGAATATGCATTCTTCTTAAGCACACATGGAACATATTCTAGGATAGATGATATGCTAGGCCACAAAACAAGTCTTAGCAAATTTAGGAACATTGAAATCATGCCAAGTATCTTTTCTGACCACAATAGTATGAAACTAGAAATAAATAACAGGAGGAAAACTGGAAAATTCACAAACACATAGAAATTAAACAACACATTCCTGAACAACCAATGGATCAAAGAAGAAATCAAAAGAGAAATAAAAAGCATCTTGAGACAAATGAAAATGGAAACACAACATACCAAAATTTACGAGATGCAGCAAAAGCAGTTTTAAGAGAAAAATTTATACTAATAAATGCATGCATCAAGGAAAAAGAAAGATCTCAAATAAATAAAATAATTTTACACCTCAAGGAACTAGAAAAAGAAGAACAAATGAAGTCCAAAGGTGGCAGAAGCAAGGAAATAGTAAAGATTAGAGCAGAAACAAATGAAACAGAGAATAGGAAAACAATAGATAAGATTAACAAAACAAAGAGGTGGTTCTTTGAAAAGAAAACAAAACTGACAAACCTTTAGCTGGACAAACCAAGATAAAAAGAGAGAGGACCCAAACACATAACACTATAAATGAAAGAGGAGACATTACAATTGATATCACAGAAATACAAAGGATCATAAGAGACTACTATGAACAACTATACACTGACAAATTGACCAACCTAAAAGAAACGGAAAAGTTCCTAGAAACATATAGCCTACAAGGAGGAATCGTGAAGAAATAGAAAATCTGAACGGACCCCAATGGATAAGGAAATTGAATCAGTAATCATAAACTTCCCAAAAACAAAAGCCTAGCACCAGATGGTTTCACTGGTGAACTTTACCAAAGATTTAAAGAAGAATTAATGCTAAATCTTCTCAAACTTTTCCCAAAAATTGATGACGAGGGAACAGTCCCAAATTCATTTTCTGAGGCCAGCATTACTCTGATACCAAAGCCAGATATAGACACTACAAAAAAAAGAAAACTGCAGGCCAATATCCCTGATGAATATAGATGAAACAACTCTAACAAAGTACTAACAAACTGATTTCAACAGCACATTAAAAGGATCATACACCATGATCAAGTGAGATTCATCTCTGGTATGAAAGGATGGTTCAACATATCAGTAAATATGACACATAATAATAACAGAATAAAAGATAAAAATCATATGATCATCTCAATAGATGCAGAAAAAGCCTTTGACAAAATTCAACCTTCATTCATGTTAAAAACTCGCAACAAATTGTTTATAAAAGGAATATATGTCAACATAATAAAGGCCATACGTGATAAGTCCACAGCTAACATCATACTCAATGGTGAAAAGTAGAAAGCTTTTCCTCTAAGACCAGGAACAAGACAAGGGTGCTCACTCTCACCACTCCTATTCAACATAGTATTCGAAGTCCTAGCCAGAGCAATCAGGGAAGAAAAAAAAAATAACAGTCTTCAGAATCAAAAAGGAAGAAGTAAAACTGTCTTTATTTGCAGATGACATGATTTTATATACAGAATTCCTAAACACTTCACCGAGAAAATGTTAGATCTAATCATGAATTCAGTAAAGTTGCAGGATACAAAATCAATATATGGAAATTGACAGCTTTTGTATACACTAACAACTAGTTATCTGAAAAAGAAATAAAGAAAACAATCCCATTTACAATAGCATCAAAAACACTAAAATACTTAGGAATAAATCTAACCAAGGAAGTGACAGATCTCTACAATAAAAACTGTAAAACACTAATGAAAGAAATTGAAGATGACACAAATAAATGGAAAGATATCTTGTGTTCATGAATTAGAAGAATTAATATTGTTAAAATGTCTATACTACCCAAAGCAATCCACAGATTCAATGCAATCTTTATCAAGATTTCAATGGTATTTTTTTACAAAAATAGAAAAACAATCCAAGCAATTTGTTTGGAACCACAAAAGACCCCGAATAGCCACAGCAATGCTGAGAAAGAAGAGCCAAGCTGGAGGTATCACACTGCCTGATATCAAATTATATTATAAAGGTATAGTAAACAAAACAGTATGGTATTGGCATAAAAACAGACACAGAGAACAATAGAATGGAATCAAGAGCCCAGAAATAAATCCATACATATACAGTCAACTAATACTTGACAAGGAAGCCAAGGATACTCATGGAGAAAAGATAGTCTCTTGAATAAATGGTGTTGGGAAAATTGAATATTCATATGCAAAAGAATGAAACTAAACCCCTGACACTATTCACAGAAATTAACTCAAAATAGATTAAAGATTTAAACATAAGACCTGAAACAATAAAACTCCTAGAAGAAAACATGGGGAAAAATACTCCTTGACATGGGTTTTGGCAATGATTTCTTGGATATGACACCTAATGAATAAGCAACAAAATAAAAAATTAACAAGAGGGACTACATCAAACTAAAAATTTTCTGAACAGCAAAAGAAACAATCAACAAAAATAAAAGGCAACCTATGGAATGGGAGAAAATATTTGCAAACCACACATCTGAAAAGGGGTTAGTATCTAAAATATATAAGGAACTCATACAACTCAATAGCAAAAAAATCAAATAATTAAATTAAAAAGTGGGCAAAGAACCCGAATAGACGTTTTTCCAAAGAACATATTCAAACAGCCAACAGGTACATGAAAAGGTTCTCAATATCACTGATCATCAGAAAAATGCAAATCAAAACCACAAGGAGATATTACCTCGCCCCTGTCAGAATGGGTATTATCAAAAAGACAGAGATAAGTGCTGGTGAGGATGTGGAGAAAAGATATTACTATCTCCCTGAAGAGATATCTGCACTCCTATGTTCACTGAAGCATTATTTATGATAGCCAAGATGTGGAAACAATCTAAGTATCCATTGATGGATAAGTGGATAAAGAGAATGTGATATATATATACACAATAGAATATTACTCAGAATAGTATTCAGCCATAAAAAAAGAAGGAAATCCTGCCATTTGTGACAATGTGGATGGACCCTGAGGGCAGGAGGCTAGATAAAATAAGTCAGACAGAGAAGCGCAAATATTGTACGATCTCACTTACATATGGAATCTAAAAAAAATGAACTCATAGAAACAGAGAACCGATTGCTGGTTGCTAGAGGTGGAGGGTGGGTGGTTTGGGGAAACTGAGGAAGGTGGTCAAAAGGTGCAAATCTCCAGTTAACAGATAAATAAGTTCTGGAGATATCATGTATAGCATGGTGAGGACAGTTAACAATATTGTGTTGTATATTTGAAATCTGCTAAGAGAGTAGATCTTAAAAGTTCTCATCACAAGAAAATAAAATTGTTAACTATGTGAGGTGCTGGATGTTAACGAAACTTATTGAGGTGATCATTTCATGATATGTACATATATCAAATCATTATGTAGGACACCTTAAACATACAATGTTATATGTCAATTATATCTCAATAAACCTGTAAGAAAAAGAATAAAGGCAATGTGTTTGCTGCACAGAAAAAACAAACAAAAAGAAACAACCCAAGACACACAAAATTAAACCCCATAAAAAATGTCTGTAATTAAGTGTTAAGCCATCAACAAGTACACACTGAATATGTATTATGAGCAGTGATAATATCTGTGGAAAGGTAAAATGCAACATTCAGCATAGTTTTTGCCCTCAAGGAGATTACTCTTTAGGTGAAATGAAAAGTTAACATGAAATCCCTAGTTACTGGGGGTTGCACTGCATGATCTCTACCATCAGTGCCATAAGACTAGGATTCCATAATTCCACACAGGGCCATAAACCGCTTAATTGTGTGGCATGGGCCATCAATACTACAGGAGCTCCTGCAAGGGGGAAGTTCGGTGAGGACTGCCATTACCCTGGAAGTCCCCTGAATGGTGGTGGCATTCGGTTAGTTCTCAGAACACAGGATTCATTGCTTGAGGACGGCGGGGAGGTGAGTATATAGTATAGTGTCCTGTCAAATAAGACTTGCGGATAGACTTACACTTTGAAAATAAAGATTTAGGGGAGAAAAAAATACATCAGAGGCACAAGTAGAATTTTAAAATCCTCTCATCTGAAATAATACTATAAAAATACTAGCAAAAAAAAAAAAAAGTCAGCACTCTAAGAAGTGACAGCAAATTTTTACACCTTGGTTCTACGCTGTCAGATTCTTAACTGTTTGTGTGAATAACCTAAACTATAACATTCTTTTCTTTCTATCTTGGCCTAAAGATATGAGTACTAGGACCCTTTGAAATATCAGATAAAAAGGAAAATAAAAAACTGTGTTAGGGCTGGCCCCATGGCTTAGTGGTTAAGTGCGTGCACTCCGCTACTGGCAGCCCGGGTTCGGATCCCGGGCGCGCACCGACGCACCGCTTCTCTGGCCATGCTGAGGCCGTGTCTCACAGCAACTAGAAGGATGTGCAACTATGACATACAACTATCTACTGGGGCTTTGGGGAAAAAAAAAAAAAAAAGGAGGAGGATTGGCAATAGATGTTAGCTCAGAGCTGGTCTTCCTAAGCAAAAAGAGGAGAATTAGCACAGATGTTAGCTCAGGGCTGATCTTCCTCACCAAAAAAAAAAAACTGTGTTAGATGGAAAATACGAGAATAACATCCTATTAGGATAATGATAACACAGGTGTCCAAAACAAGACAAAAGCAGAACACACAGGAGAGGGGAAAATCTCGGATGCCACAAATCAAGAGCCTTTAAGAAATGTGTAAATATGGTAGGCTCCTTATTGCGATTGCACTGTAGAAGCCCTCTGATCCGACTCAATCACAAATGGACCAGTTAATCAAAATGTCAGTTAGAGTACAGAATCAGAAGAATGTTCTTCATGCTCATTCGTATTCCATGTAGATGGAGTACAGAAAGGTGAGAGGGAGGAACTCAAGCCTGGTGATGTATTAAATCCTCTCTTTACCAATTACAAGCTGGGTGACTTAGCCTCTTTGGGTCTAAGTGTCCCTATTTGCAAAATGGGTGCAACGATAGTTCCTACCTCGTAGGATTGTAATGGAGGTTGAATTGGTGAACATAGTAAAGGTTGTAGAATAGTACCCGACACATTAAGTACCAAGTATTTGTTAAATAACGTTTTTAATAGGGCCAAGACTGCTTCTTTGCCTAAGGATCCCATTATTAGAGTCCTCCACTGTCTTTTTTTTTTTTTGCATGACACACATGCTTCATGCATTGTCTATGATTTCTAGTTGTAGTTTTTCTTAACAATGGAAGAACTTAATACCACTTGAGAAGCAGTTTACGCGCAGAATGCCTCTACATTTAATACAATTCTCTGTCTACAACTTTTTTATAGTTAGACACCTATATTTCATTTGATCACAAACATTTTTTTTAGTGACTTCCCTTTATAGATGCTTTTGAAGCACTCACCTTCGTTTTATAGAAACAATTCTTTTTGCCCCATATTTCATTAGTTTATATAGTAGTTAAAAATTACATAATTACCATGACAAGTACTACTCCCAAAAACATACTGAGTTACAAACATAACTCATTCATGGTGAGCCCTCAATACAACTGGTAAGAGAAGTAAGTACACTTAGTAGAGAGCACTCTACTAGTTGCCAATGTTGAGTAAGTTGAGAGTGTTGTTTAATATGATTTACAAGAGGAAATGGTGAGCATCGATTAATCTGGCCAGTAGTTCAAATAAGGTTAGTTAGAGACTCCAGTTCCATAAAAAAACTGTACTTTGTGATTTTATTTGCTATACTGACTTCTCAATTCTTTAGAATTTAGCTCAAATTGTTGATTTTAACACAGAGGGCCTTCTTAATCTGATTTGTCACCACCCACAGCCCCAGAAATATCATTCTGGAAATTGGAATCAACAGAGAAGTTTATTGTCCTTCTTAAGATTTTAATTTTCAGGTTAACTTTTTTCCTTTCCCATCATGGATCTGGTTCCCTTTGTAAGTTTCCTAGAATCCATCAACTAATCCTTAGAACCATCCCTTTTTGTTCCTCCTATATAAGAATTTACTAAATAATAGCCAGGTAACCTCGTATTCTCTATTTTTGAGAGACAAATAATTGACTGTTTCTTATAAATTACTTTTTCTTCTACTATTTACAGTGTATCTCCTAAAATCACAATGAGTTCAACAATCTTCTTTCTATATTTCTCTTCAGTTGGCTACTTCAGATTGTAGAGAATCATTAGGCAGCATTCAGCAGATGACAACTAATGCAGTTTTCTAAGGTATGCAGAAAACTACTTAGAAATCTACTGTACTGCATCTCAGTTCACGGGCAGAAATCTATAAGGTCTATAACATTTGGGACCAGGGGCACTGGTGGACTTACTGCTCCCACAAGCCACACCCTCAAACAGACTGGGCTGGACCATCATAGCTGCATAGTTCCAATGAATCCACATAAGACAGAAAGTTCAGGAGAAGAGGTGGGGGCATAATCCTCTCTTAGGTGTGTGCAAAATAATTCCTCAACTTGCAGAATGAATTTGTGTCATTTATTCATTGTCCCATTCAGCAAATAATTACAGAGCTTCCACAGGTGCAAAGCAAGCTCAGACTCCTTTTACTGTAGCCGCTGTTCCGTGATTTGTATTTGTGCCACCAGAAAATGAAAAATCTTGAGTCAAATAATTAACAGACCACCTAAATAGTCAACAATTTTGTCTGTGATTGTGAGTTGTAAGATGCGAGAGGGCAGGCATCACACTTTCTGTCATTCTTCTTCACAGAACAATGAACATCCCATCTTTTACGAATGCCATTTAAATTAGAGTGGCTCCTGGAAGTGAGGACTATTAGTGGAGGAAAATGAAGTGTGTTGGCTGAAAACACCCACTGAAGACACACTGAGTTCTGTTGTTAGCATACACACCATGCCATGCCATTTGGATATGGATTTAAGAAATTTGTGACAGCCAATGAAAAAGCTTAAACATCTATGGCACATGTGTTTACTGTGGAAATAAATCAGCATCATTCACAAACAGGGACTGCAGATCCTTAAACACTGTTCCAGAACAGCCTCAAGTTAAAACAGGCAAAACAGAAAAATTCACAAACACACAACAGCTGTTAAAAGTAATTATAATATTGGATCTTGATTATGAGAGAGCAAAAGAAATACAACTTTTTACAGATGCAAGATTTTCTATGACCAACACTTCTCGGAGTCAAGGCCAGGAAACAGAATAGAGATAGATGACTTTTTTTCCCACACAATTTTGAGTCATAAATTATAAATTATGCTCTAACAGATAAAGCAGAGAGGAAATTAATTTAAGAGATGAGATCTATTTTACAATTCAGAGAGCTGTTTTATTTTAATTTGGGGGGGAAATTACATGTTGATGTTCAGCTTTACCAAACATCTTTCTTTCTCTGAAATGAACTGTAATTTCTCTTTATTTCCCTGAGGAGTAAGGGAAAGATGTTTATGACAAAGTTCAGAGGGTAAATTAGCAACACTGTCTCAACCATCTGGAAAAGTGTTGTCCTGTAGAACTTTCTATGATGATGAAAATGTTCTATATACACACTGTCTAATATGGTAGCCGCTGGCCATATGTGACTTTTAAACACTTGAAGTGTGGCTAGTTTGACATAGGAACTTAATTTTAATTTAATTTTCAATTTCAATAGCACTATATGGCTAGTGGCTACAGTGCTCAACAGTGTAAAGGATTCCTCTTTTTTCCTTTTTCTCCACCAATTAGACAGGCACTTGGGGGTTACCCTTTGTACACTGTACATTGCCTTGTGAAACTTCACACACACGTGGCCAGCTTAGCCTCAGAAGGGCTCTGAGTAAGCCTCATGGGAGCTTGTTTCAGCAAATATGCACATTAGTAGGGTTTAAAAAAATAGGAAACAGCAAAGATCAGTCCTCCAGTCCCCTTTGCCAATTCATGTGTCTCCCTACAGTCAGATATACTCTCTAGAGCTTTGTAGGGGCAGCTTCAAAATGATTCAAATAGTTTAACTTTCCATGACTTTGCGTGTTATGAAGGCAAGTAAAGAAAGGGTTCGGTGAGAGCATTTAGACAAAGAGAACGTGTAAAACAGAGGCAGAATATCAGAACTATTATGCTGTGAGCAGGAAAGTTGCCCAGAGAGAGATATGATAAGAAAGACAAACCGCAGATGTATTTTTGATTACAGAGAGTTTGAAATAAAGAAATGTACTTTGGCATTAGGTAAAACTCTTCCTTGCTTATCATGGAACGCAAGATTATTAACACTGGTCCCCAAAGCAATCAATTATTTCCTGACTCCAGTCCATGGTTTCACTTAATTTACTAGAGGACATCTTCTGATTGCCCCTTTTACCTATTTATTACTTGTTGATGCATTTCTTTATCTATACATAGCTTTAAAAAGTCAGACCTTAAGAGACGTTCAATTTTAATGACATCCCTTGAGAGGAAAAAGAATTGGGGTTCTGATGCAATGCGCCTTGTGCATAGAGATATTGGTAACTTTTGAATTTAAATAACTTCTTGTCAATAGCATTTCAGTAACAAAGATTGTTCTCCACATAAACACATACCTGGAGGAGTAGATCAGAAGTTGGTCTGACTCGCTGTTGGAATAGAATGCTTAGCGTTCGATTCTGTTGTTCCAAATCAAACACTCTTGTTTTCAACTTTATACATTCCTCTCTTAGATCCTACAACAAACACATTGAAAGGAAAAAAAAAGTCTATAACTGAAAGACATCTTTGCATATTATAACCATATTTTATCTGATTTTCAGACACATTAGTAAAAAAATAGTACTTTTATTCTTCACAACGCCCAGAAATAAATCACACAGAATGTTTTCTTCCACAGCCCATTGTCTGATAGAATTATGATGTGCAAGGATGATCAATTTAAAAAAAAAAGCACCTTGAAATCAGAAATGCATTAATCTAGCATGCTATTTTTGAAGATGGTAAGTCTTAGTGATATAAAGTCAATTTAAGTACCCACCTACATATTTTGCCTTTTCAGTGTCTTCACAAAAGCAATCATAAAGCACAAACCACAAGGACAATAATGTTTTTGCAGTGAATAGAGATTTGATGAACTAAAGAAACCATCACTTTTGATGGAGTCTCTCGTTGTCATTTGTGGAAACGAGTTGAAATTCTCAGCGCTGTGCCTGATAGAGTCAGCGATGCATTTAGTGGGAGTGAAGCAACTCTGAAGTGAAGGATTTAAAAGGCCACTTGAAACTTGCCGATCCTCTGACCTAGGGGATTTGCATATCTTTTGGAGGGTTCTGGTCTTAGTGCTGGGGAGGAAGTAGAATAACCGTACCTTAGCATCCTTTTGGAGCAGCTCTTTTGAGTAATTCAAACACCACACAGAACTTTTCCTCAACTTTCCTAAGGGAAACTGACACACAGGAGCTTTAGGATTCTCTGGAATCTCATCAAGGAACTGCCTTCCAAACTAACTTATGACAAAGATACTTGTCGTACTTAAATGTCTACACCCTCTTTGATGGGGTTCGAGAAAGACCAGGTAGAATAAAGCCCCAATTCAAAGTTTTTTACAAGCTGATCCTTTTCTACATTTCAAACTTTACTTTTCATTATTTCCTGATTGAAAAGAAAAAGGCTTCTGTTCCTATCATGTGAAGAACGAGGGTCTGCTTGTTGTTCTTGAAAGCTCTATGCATTCCTGCCACCCTCTTCCCTCCCCCACCATCACTTTCCCCTCTCATCCACCTCCCTCTTCCAGTCCAAGTTTGGCTCTTTGATTGACATCCAATTCAAATTCTATCTGTCTCCTCTCTGATACTTTTATCTGGCATCCCCCAAAGCCTGCTCCCTTTTCTGAACTCCAGTAAGCTCTCAATGCCTCTTACGTGACATTTAGCATATACTACTTTGCACTGATTTTATCTTTCATGCTCTAGACTTACCTTGTCAATTAGAAGACACGCTCCTCAAAAGGCAAGCACAAGAAGATACTCAAATAACCAAAAGCCCAAGCATATTGTTCTTACACTCTTTTATTCCATTACCTATCACAGCACCATATACAGTAGGAGCTTAATAAACTTGTGCGACTACCTTGTTAAAGGGGATGATGAAGACAAATTCTATTCTCTAGTGATAGAGTGATAGAGAGTTTAAGTTTCTCAACACTTCTAGTTTGTACATCTACATCTTCCGACGTGGAGCAGCTACAGGCGTTACTTAAGGCTCTGCAAGCAAGAAAGAGCACTAGTCAAAAGCTCTGATCCCCAGCCCCTAACCAGGAGTCACAGAGGGGAGTGGGCCTGCTCTATAACTTGTGTCAACCTAAGTGGGAAGCTAGAGAGACCTGGCTTCTGAGGCTTTACCTTAGCGTGCATCATCGTACACATTCTCATTAATTCTATTTCCAGGGGGCAAAGAAAGAGGCCACGGTGTGGCTCACTGCACAGCTCACACTCTCCTCACCTTTTTACTTAAATGGGTGAAGCTTATGCATGGGATGTTTCCAACTGATAGCTGCCTAAAAATGCAGAGCATTTTTGCTCTTGTCCAGAATGAGGCATCTAGGTCCAAGACCTAGAATGGCAGCAGCCATCAAAGGCAGGGGCAGGAGTGTGTGTATGCGCAGGAACACTCATACCATTTGGGAGAGGCCATTTTGGGATCCTAGGCACTGCTCAAATTGAAAGGCTAAATTTGTTTCCTTTATTTAGAATTCAACCTCTGTCTGTCTGACTTAGGCTAATTTTTGTTCTTAGCACGTATATAATACTCCCTGCTCCCGAAGACTAATTTTTTTCACTACTGCTAATTAAATAATTAACAAAACTTGACTGTGAGGTAAATAAATATTAATAGTACCTATTGGGTGGGAAAACACAGTCATTCTCATTTGCAGGTAGAGATATGGAAACAGAAGCATACAAGTATGGATTTGCAAATAGAAAGAAGACCTGTATGAAACAGCATCAACAATTTTAGCAGCAAAACTGAGAATAACTTGAAAGAATTCTTCAATTAGGTAAAAAAAAGAAAAAGAAAAAGAAAGAATGAAAGAAAAAAATCAATATACTCTGTAGAGAGTTTTTGTACAGGTGCCCAAATTTCAACGGCCATTACTATTACTTAAGGCAGTATAAAAGCTCATTAGCAGGAACATAATTTATTGACCTTGAGAACTGTTCATCACTTTGGGCTCATTTGGATTATCATACAGCAGAGGAGCAAATGGAAGGCTTTAGGAATGTGGTGCTGGTCTTACAATCACTGACAGACGGAATTGAGCTGGATTGAAAATCTGCAGACATAAAAGAATTGCCTGTGGTGTTTTAATATTCTTCTCCTCTTTGGTCAAGCTATGGATGGTAACTGATGCCAGACAGCTATTATCCCAAGAAACTATAACCAAAACCATGCATGTGTGCCCACATGCACATACATAAACACAACCAGACTGGTAGACAGAGAGAGAAAAAAATGATGTCTTCTATCACTACCAGGAGACCTGGGCAGAGGGTGGCAGCCAGCTGTTTTGGCATCCTCTGTGCTCACGATGGAACCCACTGACATAAAGGAGCATATGACACATTTAGGCTGGGTACAAGAGCCACTATTCTGACCCTGTCAGTTAAAGGGGCAAAACCCAGACTATCCTTCCCAAGGAAGGCATTAGAAACAAATTTAAAGAAATCAGGGATCATGGCTCACAGCAAGGGCTGGGCCATCTATCCTCTCTCACACTCTTCTTTTTCTATGACTCCCTAGTATGTCTCAGGCCTCAAGAGAAGGACCCTACTAAAAACATAGAGTTGTGTCTTCTGAAATAAAACAAGGGACATGATATATAATTTTATCAGGGGAAATAATGCCAACAGTTTGACTACATCTAATCTCATGTAAGAAAGTATAGTGGTCTTTGGGTCCAAGAAAATAGCCAGACCTGTTTTCCTCGCAATCTGCATGTCACTATCAACTGGAAACAGAGAATAAGGGGTTACAGTTGAATGTGAGGGCAAACTATACTGAGCAATGTGATACATTGGTCTAAAAGGCCCCATGTAAAACACAACATCCCTGGAGGATCCAACATTGTAATCCTGGTAAGTTTCACCTGCACTTGGGGCTGAAGAAGATTCTGGATCCACTGTTATGTAGTACCCACGGAGTACAGTTACTTTATGCATTTAGAGTAAAATCATTACCAGCTCCCTGCTGAAATAAATTTAAGAAAATTTTGATGGCTTAGAAGCAGGACATCTACTGTCATCACTGGAATATTGATGAAAACTATTAAAATCTGATTTTTATATGTAAAAATGACATTACAGTGGTATACTTATTGTAGAGGCAGTGTATATCACAGGAATACACTGGATTGGGAGTTAGGGGCCTGGGCTCTGGTCCTCATTACCCACATGACCTTGAGGAAGTCACTTATTCTGGTTAGGCCTCAGTTTCCTTATCTGTAAAATGAGCTACTTCTAAAACCGAGCTTTCAGGAGAATAGAAGTCTCAGCTGCTTCATGAGATGGCTTGTCAAGTGTCACCTTATTCCTTCCCTGAAGCTTAATGGTCACCACACCCACAAGTCTCTCCTTTCTCACACCCACAAGTCACATCTTTCTCAGTGGCTGTCACTGATCCACCTCTGTCTTTTCCAAGGATGCTAAGACTTCTGTAAAAAGAAAAGCCATTCTGGAAAGGTCTCAGACTAACCAAGAGCCTCAAAAGCAAATACCTAAAAGGCAAGGCATGGAAGTAAATGTGTGACTGAATCAGGCCAGCTCTAATCAACAGGAAGTGGAGAGTCCTGGGGCAAACTGAATACTGCAAGCCTTCATCCTAAAGGCATTCAGATGAAGGCCTTTTCAATCTGGGTGATGGCTAAACAGTGTATGTGACTGCAGTGAACTGAGCCGATTACCAAAGCTAGTTGACAATCTCAGGATGAAATGTCTGCTAAGGTCGCTGGCAATTGTGAAATTCTAGGGTCCAAGATAAGACTGATTCTGAGAAAGCTTGACTCCAAATTTAGAGTCAGAATTGACTCCACACATGTCAGAACCTGGATGTTGTTCTTGCCAGCAGGGACTGGCAACGCTTCCAGAAGTTCTAAGAAATCCATTGGCTACTTTGCTCTTTTGCTTTATTTCCTGCAATCATAACTAATGACTAGACTGCGATCCATCTGTTGATTTTCACAGCATCTCCTCTGCCTGCTGAACTATAGTGGGGAAAAACAATAAAGGATTGAATGGGATCGTGGAGGCCGAAAGGTGCAAAGGGCTGGAGCATGGAGTTTGAGTGCAATAACCTGAGGTTAGTGTATGGGCTTTGCCACTTCTAGCAATTGGAACTATGAGCCAATTATTTTCTTAGTCCTCTCTCACAGGGTTACAGTGAGAACAAAATGACTTAGTGCATTTGAAGTGCTGGACATTGGGTCTGACTCCTTGTAAGTGCACAGTAAATATACACAGAACCTCTTCAGGGAACCAGATCCTACACGCATCATTGCTACACAAGTGGACACAGATGGCTCGACTGCCCCTCCTACAAGGGAAATATGTCAGAATTTGGAGTTCTTTCAGGCTCAAGCCACAAAATTGTGTTCTGCTTCTATCCAAATGGCTCAATTCCTAGATTCCACCATACAAGAGCCTTATTCCATGTTGGTGAAGAAAAAATGTCATATAAATATTTGATTACTCTAAAAAACATGCAGATAAGGCTGAGGATGTTGATATGCTGGAAAATAACTACAGGGAAAAATACTTTTATTCCAAGTTTGGTGTTAGTGGGGAAAAAAAGCATTGAAGAACCTAGGAGAGTTACATTTTCAGCAAGTGTAATTGACTTAACAAAGATAGAATATATTTCAGACAAAAATATGAGTTTAGCCTAAATTATTGATTTCACTTGCACTTGTAGACTTAGACCTATGATTCTGAGTCATAAATGGAAGTGAGCTGGGCTTAATATCGTCGCTTTAGCATTATTGATCTAAAGGACAGTCGGCTCTCTTAAGGGAATCCACAGGTTTTGAGACAAATTGAATTACTTGACTAGGAGAGTGTAAGTACATTTAACAGAAACTGATAAATTTATAGAAATAAATTTTTTTCTATCAGTATTGGGAAAAGAAATACACTGTTACTTCAGGATGCTTATCCAGGCCAATTCATGATACGCCACGAAAAATGCTTTTTGGGTTGCCCAGTGAGGAGCTGAAACCATGTCACATTTGCCTTTGTGCTGTAACAAATGATATATTCTAAAACCGTTTGGCTATGACTACAATTTCGCCTCAAGGATTTTTTTTGTGATTTGGATAAATCACTCAACATTTCTGTTTTCACTCTGTGCCAGCTACATCTCTCTCTTTAGAGTTAGTTTTCTCATATGCATTTGTAGTACATTTTATTTCCGATATTACGCTCTTAATTAAAAAGAAATTTGAGTCTTTTTGCAGCAATGTTACAATCCCTATAAAAACTGGGAGGCACGTGTTTCTGCAGAACATGATTCTTTTGGAATCTACGAAAGCCCTGGCAACTCCTCCTGCCTCACAGTGTCCCTGAGGTACACTATCTCACAGTAGCACATCTCTCTGTGTCTTACTGCTTAACTGTACCAAGGTAGATTTATCTGTTTACTCGTTATTACTTGGATTTGTGTAGCTATTTTTTGTGGCTGACCTGAAGGGTCTCATTTTCCTTTCTATTGTACCAGACAGCTTCTGTGTCTCTTTTCTGAGGCACCATTAAAAAAGGCAGGCATGAGAAGTCTTTCAACAGCTGCACACAGAGCTGCAACAATCCTCCCTTCATTCCCTAGGTTTCTAACTAAATGAGCATAGTTTCCAACAGGAGGAAAACAATCGAGATATTAAAGCCCATGACAAAGAAAAGGCATTCAAATATGTTGTGACAGAAATTGGGAGTTGCCCTTCAACATCTGTTTCTCCTCTTCTTCCACAATAATATAACAATCGATTTTCAGCTGGGCACATACCCAGAATAAAGACTTCATTGCCAGCTTCCTTAGGTCTGACCGTATGACTAAGGTGTGTTCAAGGAGATGTTAAATAGCGGGGTATGAAAGCTTTTGGAAGTCTGTCTTGAAAGAGAGCTGGTGTGTGCCCTTTATCCTTTTCATTTTCTTCAGCTTTTCTTCCTTCCTGATGGTTGGAATGTAAATGTGATGACTGGAGCTAAAGCAGCCATTGTGGACCATGACATAACCTTGAAAACAGAGGCCATATCCAACAGAATAACAAGATAGAAGCCAAGGATGGGCTGCCAGGGACCCCATGGACTTTATGTAGCAGAGTCATCATACCAACCCTGTACTGCCTACCTGTGGTTTTAGATCTTAGAAAGAAATAACATTTTAGCTTATTTAAGCCACTGCTATTTTGCATCTCTGTTACTCACAATGGAAACTAATTCTAAATTCACATAAGTATACTCAAATCTCATCAAATTATGTGATGTTAATGTAAAACCTGAAGCAGTTAAAATCATTTCTAGCAAGAAGCATGACATTTTGACAGAAGTAGTTGGGGGAAAATTTTAGCAAAAATATTATCACCATGCCTCTCTAGTACAAATTTGAAATAATATTTATTTACATAAATCCATGAGAAGCGGTCAACCCCTAATAAAATTGTTTCCAATTAAAAAAACCAAAATGTCACAAATTATTTTGCTCTCATTAGCCACATCTTTCTGAACATGCCACATGATAAAAGATTTCCTTTTATAGAGGAAGTCTCCCCGTCACAGAGAGCGAGCTCAGAATAAACAAAATCTGAAGGAACTAGAATTTAGCCTCTGAGAAACATTACGGAAAGAAATGGGAAAGCTTCAATAAAATTCACCAAACCAGCCAAATTTGGGCAATTATCTGCATTTACCCACTCTGCCCCAATAACATGATCTTATATTGTCTGAAGACAGAATAGGGAGATAGCAAAGGAGAAAGTATAAAAATTTTATGCCCCCAAATTACCATTTTTTCCCATCTCTATTGAGGAATAATTGACAAATATAATTGTATATATTTAAAGTGTAAGATGTGAAGATTTGATATACTTTACATGGTGGAATGATTACCAAAATCCAGATAATTGACACATCCATTACCTCACATAGTTAATTCTTTTTTGTGTGTAGGTGAGAATGATTAAGATCTTCTCTCAGCAACTTTCAAGTGTACTATACTGCTATTTGTTTTATATTTACCACAAATCGATTCCTTCCACCTTGACTGTGGAAGTCACATATTAAGTACTGTTGGGCAGAAAAATAGGATGAGCTTGGTCTTCATGATGCATGGAGCTGCACTATCTATCTCTGAACTACCTCTTCCCTCTCATAGAATGACCACAGCTATTCTGGGAAGTGGGAATTGTTATCCGTATTTTACAGAAGAGGAACTAAGGGCCAGAGAAATTAAATAAATTCCCTAACCTCAAAGATCCCTTGTGAATTTTAGGCTTTGGTTAATGCTGTCCATAAGAGGCTATTCATTTTATAGGAATTAAAGGAATCTACCAACTTATTTAATGTCTGCATTTACCAAATAAAAATGTTAGGTTTGCTATTCATCTAAGTCCATGGAAATCTTTCATCTTTAAAAGGTCTCCTATTACTTTACCAAGAGTTTGAATTTTATGATTCTTTTGGTCATGGGTGCTACTTCACATGCCATCTAACACAAACACAATTTTAACCTAAGTGAGTAAATAGAAAAGTATTGCATCTATCAATCACAATTTCCTAGATTGACAATACGAGTTCCAATCTAGTCACATAAGTACTTTGAAAATAATAAAGACAGAAAGTGACCTACCTTTTGAGTGAGCAGAGCTTGAACAACTTGGTTGGCTACCTTTAAAAAATAAAGAAGAGAGTTGCCATTTATAATAATGAGACTTTATATGCATGGACTCTAATTTACCAATAAGTATCTTACAGCTTACTATAGCTAATTAGCTCCTCATTTGCCTCTTTCCTCTACTTCTAGAGGACCTGATTCTTTTTGTAATAATCCTACCCTTCTAGGTAATATTTTGCTTTTTCCAAAGGTGACCTTGTTGCTAATTAAGATAGTTAGGCTGAAAAGATCATTAATACCTTGACTTTCACATTTCCATATTTGGAAAAATAATATCCTTTTATATGTAAAGTACTCCAAGAAGGCTAAAAAATGATGTAGTGCAAAACATGATCTAATTATCTGTACACATTTTCTACACTTTGCTGATTTACAATGTCCTTTGCCTCTCCTTCCTATTCTTTTGCTGTGTGACTATTCCACTGCTTAATATTACTTGTACTACAGATAGGTTGAATGGCAGAGAAGGGGGACAACTCATTGTTTCTTTTTTTTTTATAACTTCTATTTTTTTTATTGTAGTAACATTGGTTTATAACATTGCATAAATTTCAGGTGTACATCATTATACTTCTATTTCTGCATAGATTACATCATGTTCACCACCCAAATACTAATTACAATCCATCACCCCACACACGTGCCTAATCATCACTTTAGCCCTCCTCCCTCCCCCCTTCCCCTCTGGTAACCACCAATCCAGTCTCTGTCTCTATGTGTTTGTTTGTTGTTGTTCTTATCTTCTAATTATGAGTGAAATCATACAGTATTTGACCTTCTCCCTCTGACTTATTTCGCTTAGCATAATACCCTCAATGTCCATCCATGTTGTCACAAATGGCTGGATTTCATCGTTTCTTATGGCTGAGTAGTTTCCACTGTGTATATATACCAGCCCTGAGGGTGGCGGGGCTTGTCAGCTGAAGAAGACCTGGGCTTCACAAACAGCCACATAGGGAATTGGCCCCACCTTCCAAAGCCTGAAACAATTGGGTGCTCCCACACCTGGGGCCAGCCTCACCCAGCTGCAATCCTCAGAGAACTGACAAGAGCCTTATGGGCCAGAGGCTGATAGCAATGGTAAGCCCCTGAGCCTAACAACCAGCCATGCTGGGGGCCTACTCACTTAATAGAAAAACTGCAACAGGAATGTGCTATTAGACCTTGCAGCCAATTGTGCTGGGGCTCTCCACACCCGATAAAGAGACTGAAGGGCCCACAACAACTACACACAACTGAGCATTACAACCAGCCGGCCAAGGGGACAGCTCATTCTCTCTGGGCACCTATGGCAAGAGCAACCCTGCCACAAGAGAAGGACACACGTAGCCCACACAGGGGTCACTCCTGGAACATTTGGAACTGGTGACAAGAGGGAAGCACACTGCTGGACCTCATAAGGCATCACCTATGTAAGGTCCCCTCTCCAAGATCATTGTTTCTTATATCCTCCACTTTCCACCTCTGCATCTTCATTTATGCCATCCTCTTGTTGTTGCTACCTGTAATAGAGTCTGGTAGTTGTTTCTCCAACATCTATTTTCCCCTTCCTCCTAAGTAACAAACCCTGATCTTCTGGCTGGGCACATCCAACTACATTTCCCAGCCCCCCTTGTAGCTAAGCGTCACTATGTGATAAACTTCTGGCCAATGAGTTATAAGCAGACTCTTTTCTTGGGCTTACAGGAAGTCTCTAAGAAGAAGAGGGTTCACCCTTCTTCCTCCTTTTCCTGTCTGAGATATGAAAGTGATGGCTGGAGCTTTAGAAGCCACCTGGAATATGAAAGTCACATATTAAGTACTGTTGGGCAGAAAAATAGGATGAGCTTGGTCTTCATGATGCATGGAGCTGCACTATCTATCTCTGAACTTCTATGTGAGAGAGAAATAAAATAGCCACTGTTATTTTGAGTTTCTTCCAATATACAACCAAATATAATTCTTACTGATAAATTAACAGAACCCTAATTTTCTTCAGGTATCTGGCAGCTTGGGACAGTAGGAGAAGCTGGGCGCCTCTTATCCCAAGGGGGTGAATCCTGATTAATCTAAGATAATCTTGGTAATTCCATTCCCTTCCAGTGATTGGTTTAGGAGTGGGCACGTGACATAATTCCAGCCAAGGGCCACATGTGAAACCAATAACCTGTCCCTGTTATTTTAAGAATCTGGCATTTTGTTCAGATATCCATTCATCATTTCTATATATATTTGTACTACTTCTTTTTCACCTGTAGATTTCAAAAACATTTCACAAAGAGTCACTTACAAAACTTCAACATAACCTTGAAGCCATGTACCCATGTGGCTACTGTCGATAAAATTAAGGCAGACAGCTGAATTACATGGTATTTTTCAGCCAACACATAAACTATAAACATTTAGTGTGATAACTGAAACCAACAGCATTAAAGACCAAGTAAGAATATTTAAATATCCTAAATATAAGATACTTCTGTTCATTCATTTCTTCCTTCATTTATTCAATATAAATTTGCAGAGTATTGATTTGCAAAGCTAGATGACTGGGATGTGTGTCTTGGTTTCGAAGAGAGCATAGCTGGTAGGAGGTTGGCAAGAACACAATTATAACACAGTGTGATAAGCATGTAATCATCTTGGTAATTCTCACATTCAACCAAAGGCTCAGGGACACACTTTCATTTTCTTTTAGTCTTGATAATAAATTTATTTTTGGTGATGCTGAACTATGTGCGCTTGTGTCCCTGTCTCGTATAGTGGAACAGATTATGCTAAGAACGTTTTCGTGGAGCTTAATTGTTTCTTGACTCAATAGAAACAAAATAGTACATCATTAACGATAGTTGGCTACCAGTAAGTCTCACAGAAAATTAAAACACAGGCTGTCACCAACTTGTGGTTAGGAGGCATTCACACCACAAACAGTAAATGACTAGAATCAGATTACCTGTAACTGATTAGTTGAACTGTATGCACAAGAGAGATTTTTTTGCTATCATAATCCTTTCCAATTTACATTGTTGACATTAAGTTAATTTAAAAAAAAAGGCCTTTCATTTAAACTAACTATAGTTTTGAAGAAAAAGAATTGTTAGGTATTTTTTTTAGTCCAGCCCAAGTTAAAGAAGCATTCCTAAGAACTACCATAGACCAAAATAAACTCATATTTTGCTTAACTGATGCTTTTTCTTTTTCCTTTAACAGTGAATTTATACATGATCACAATGGTGATAAATGTTATTCAGCCCACACAAATTGACCAATAGCATAATCTTGAAAATCTTTCAGCTTTTAAACATTCATTCCAGTTTGGCACTGAGAATTTCAAGTCAAACTATATATCAACTATTTTATTCTTGGCAAATTAAACAAAACAACAACAGAAGAATTGAACTATTCATGCAGCTTGAATCAGGAACAATGTACCAAAGTTAATTCATACCATAAATAACTTAATTCTTTTGGATCTCAAACTTTGGATTTGATTTACATTCTCATAAAACTGCCGAATACCAATATTTTCTTTTCTTCCTCCAAACTGGTCCCTCACTTAAACTAGTCTGTGCAACAGTAGTCACATAAAATAGTTTTCTACATGATTTAAGAGGAGACATAAATGAATATCCTAACTGTAACAGCCTGCAGGAGTAAATACGTTATATCTTTGCAATCCAAGTATGTTGCCCTATAGGCTTACAGACTCTATCTCTGATGCAGTTCCTTCTGGCATGTGCTTTGGACAATTGTTTGCTCTACCTGAAAATTGAACAAAGATACACAGATGCATTATTTCTTTACCCACTGACATGGGGTTATATTACCCAGAAGGACTCAGAGTTTTTTGCAGAAGAGGAGGCAGGTTGTACAATCGCTTTCCTGGGTACTGTCTATAAAGACAGTTTCCTGGGTTTCGTCACTACTTTTAACAACTAAGCTTCCCTGATGCATCAATAGAACAGTGGTCTGGAGCTTGTGCCTGCAACCTCTAATAGGTTCACCAGATGATCCCTGGAATGGGCCCTTGCCCTCATCATAGCAATATGCCCTTAGCACTTGGGTTGTGAATAACCACACACCCACAGGCCCAGCTAATGAGAACAAATAACTTCCAGCATCACCTGACAGCTTTCCTCTCCAAAGAAAGGAAAGACAGCAGCTGGGCTGGGCCAGGGGACTTGAGACTCACTGAGCAAAACTGACAGTCCTTAAGCTCCTGGCTTGTTTTACAACCTCCCTTAGGCTCTCTGTGGAGACCTCCCCCCTTTGCCTCTAGAAGACAAGCAGGGCTGCAGGTGAAACAGAGATGATGACAAGGAGAGGGCCCAGGTACATCTCTCCTTTCCTCTCCGCAAGATTTCTCTCAGACAAGCCAGCTCCTCTGACAGCTGGCTCATCTTCTACCCACACGTCTTTGCTCTTCTTCCCTGTCAGCCTCCCTGCGGTCATGATTCCTCCAAGGAAGGGGGCTGGCAGAGGGAGGAGAAGTTAGGGCTGTGGAGGTGTCAGTTATTTTATTGCAAAACAGTCCCTGAGGCTGAATGAGAAGTCCCACCTGGGAGTTTATTCTGAGAGGGAGCCAATTCTCACCACATCCGGAAGATAGCCAGGCCTGGGCTGAGGGTAGGGGAGTGAGGAACTGTAAAGACACCATGTTTGACAGTCCTCTCCTCCTGCCTGGTGGTCCTGCTTTCATACTCTCACATACTATTTTATCATGGAAAGCAACTGTCTTGTCAACAAGGTAATTTAAAAACTTGGTCAAAAAAGCACAAGTTTTGGAAACTATGTCTTGAAGAAGTTTCCTATGCTTCTGAGCTTGGTTTATTGTACTGAGGCAGCTGGGGGCAGATGGGAAGAGCACTGAGGCAGACTCACAAGAAAGACTTGAGTTCAAATACAGCCTGTGTTGATTACACACTGATGTGTATGGGGGCGAGGGAGCAAGCTGCCTTTTCTCGTCTGTAAAGTAGGGAAACTGTCTACTTCTCAAGTTGTGAAAAATGCAAGAGATGATGGACATAACCAGAAAAACCACCCTGGATAGGACCTGATGTAAAGCAGTCACCCCAAAAATGTTAAATCTGAATCGGGTCACTCAAACTTCAGAGAATAAAATGCATTTTCAGATAAGCAGTTAAGAAAGAATGGTTTGAGAATAAGGGATTTTATTTGTAAAGGAATTAAGTCTCTGTGTGTGTGTGTGTCCGTGTGTGTGTATGTGTGTGTCATATGCATGTATAAATTTAAATCACTAAGCACCTATATCATTTATTGACTGTTAAAATAAATCTTGTGGGGTTGGCCCGGTGGCATAGCGGTTAAGTGTGCACGCTTTGCTTTGGCGGCCCAGGGTTCGCGCCTTGGGATCCCAGGCACTCACCGATGCACCGCTTGTCAAGTCATGCTGTGGCAGGCGTCCCATATAAAGTAGAGGAAGATGGGCACGGATGTTACCCCAGGGCCAATCTTCCTCAGCAAAAAGAGGAGGACTGGCATCGGACGTTAGCTCAGGCTAATCTTCCTCACCAAAAAAAAATAAATAAATAAAAAAATCTTGTAAAACACTGGGAGTGCTTGGGGCCTGGCCCCGTGGCATGGTGGTTAGGTTTGGTGTGCTCCGCCTTGGCAGTCTGGGTTTGCATCCTGTGCACAGACCTACACACCGCTCACCAAGCCATGCTAGGGCACCAACCCACATACAAAATAGAGGAAGATTGGCACAGATGTCACCTCAGGGCGAATCTTCCTCAGGAAAAAAAAAAAAAAACACTGGGAGTGAGAGAAATTCATCTAAATATGTATGTGGGATTCCAGGGGAAACTAATTTGGAAGCTAATTTGCTGTTGATAATCTCCATTCATTCCTTAAGTCATTCAACAAATGTGCATTAAGTACCAACTATGGGCCAAGAGCTGTGCTGGGTCTTGGAGAAATAATAGTGAATAGAACACAGGTGCTGCCCCTCGTGGTGGTTCTAGGGCAGGCACAGGAAGTAGATCATCTGTTGATTTCATGGTCCATCCATGAAATGGGCATTTGAAGCATGTGAGAGCCACAAGCAGGATCATCTTCCATCCACATCTATCAGACATTGATTTTAAAGATTACTTAGGGCCCAGGTGTGGGATATGCAATGAGAATGTCCTGATGATGATTCCACAGTCCAGTCTTGGCATATAGCATAGGAATCAGAGAGAAAGGTAAGAACTGTTCTTAACAACCTACTTTTGCCTTTATTTAGCCTAGGTTTGAAAAAAAATTCTGGTGCTTTTTTCTTTCTCTGAACTACGTCCAAAGGTCTAGTTTTCCCCGTGCTTGTGCTCTGAAGTGTAGAGCACAGAGAAGTCGGAGAAGAGCCCGATCATGGCATCCTCACTGACTATACGGGACGCTGGCCCAACTCTGCTAGTCTGAAGGGGAGGGCAGGTTCTCCAGCTTCTGTGCGCAAAAGCTTCACCTGGGAAGTTTGTTAAAATTGCAAATTTCCTCACCCCTCATTCTGCTTGAGAAGGACTGTCTGAGAATCTGCATTTTTAGCAATTGCCACACGTCTTTCTGATGCAGAATGGGCCCAGATACACACCTTGAGAAACACTGGGATAGGGTTTATGTTTTGCTTGCTCAGACACTGCTGAGGAATTGGAAATAACCCAAAATTTCCACACAGGTCCATTGTTTTTGTATCATCACATCCAAGTTTGGTGGAGCTTTCATCCTCTTATGGACGCTTTCTGAAGATGCTCTCGAAAGCACATCTAAGGGTAGTGGTTCTTAATCATGGCTGAATATTATAACCCCCGGGGACGCTTTAAAATATTCTAATTCCCAGGCTCCACTCTAGACCAGAATCAGATCAGAATCTCTGAGGTGGGACCCATCCAGCAATATTTTTAAAGCTCCCCAGGTAAGTCCAATGTGCAGGTAAGGGTGAGGACCACTTGCCTTTCTAGAGCTCAGACTTCACCTACTCCATCAAGCTCCGTCTGCTAAAGATGCCTTTTCAGTTCTGCCTCTTCACTGCCCGCCCGCCCACCACTCCTTCTGCCCTTCCGTGACTGTGCTGTTTGTTCTCCAAGGCCTCCGCGTAGCTCATTTCCTCTGTGAGTTTCCCTCACCTCATTCCTCTGTCAGTAACTATCCCCCTCACACTCCCACTAGCAGGGGGCACCTTGAGCTTCCAGGGCCTGGGTGAGGCTGACGCCCACTAAAGTTGTAGGACATACCTGAATCCATCTAAATGCCAAGCAGCCATTTGAGGATATGTTATTTTACTTATTTTGTATGTGTCATTATACGTCTCTACATGGGAATAAATTGGTCTTAAAGGACCTGTGGCCAAGGCAATACTGAGAATAAACAGCAATTCACTGCTTGCCAGCAAACTGTCTGTCAAACAGCTGGACAAAGAAACCAGACTCAAACATGAAAATCTCCAATTCTCCGAAGAAAATCAAGATTGGTCCCTGGTTTTACCTTTGTATTGCAAGGTGAGGCGATGAAGAGCTAGGTAGCAGTAGAGGTGATGGTGAAGTGTGTGCATGCACTTGTGTGCATGTGCATCCCTAGCAAGCCCATGTGTGTGTGTTTCTATGGATGTGAGTCTGCTTCCTTCTGAATGAACACGCTCTTTTATTAGAACACACAGAGGGAATTTCTGACTCCCGAGTCTTTTCCCCAGATCCTCAATATGTTCTTCATTTCCCAGAAAATAACAATCAGTGCAAAAGGGACGGAAGAGCATTTTAAATTTACATTTTATCCACCTGTGTGTGTTTTATGACACCCACTAGCAAGGAAATAACTTACGTGAGGCCTTAGCTTGTTAGTTTATCTAATTAGTATAGAAAGCCTTGAAAAGAATTTCTAGTTGGCATTATTACTACATTCAACTACCCCTTTGAGAGTGTTCTCTTACAATGCATAGAAATGGATTGTCTACCCACATGCAATTAGTTACAAAACAACCGGCATGTGTAATCAAGGGCCAGTATTCATGAATACAAAACATTTGCAGTGCTCAGAGGTGGATCTTTGTTGCAAATCACCTTGTTGGCAACAGTTAATTTTTGCAATTAACAACAGAGAGACTTGCCCTCTAAAAATTCTGTCTTTAGTGGGAGCTTTATATGAAATGATTTTGTGGGTGAAAACATGTTTTTCCCGACACATTCTGAAGAAACCTTCAGAACGCAGGCCTAGGGAACATAAAAACAAACTATAAGTTTCCATAAAGAAATGCTGTGAGCTTTTCAACTGATGGGGAGGGATGACTTGTGGGAGAATTGTGACAAATGAGAAGTTTCTGTGGTGTGATTCACATAAATTTGACTTCTGAATATAGATTACGTCTCATCAGAAATTTCTGTGCAGGAGGTTAAAGTGAACCTTTGCTGATCAATATACATGACCCAAGGGCAATATTTGTTCCTTTAAATATCCTTGGATCTATTTGGTCTTTCTTGACCTGAACTTTGATTGGACCAAGACCCTGGGGAACAGGAGTGAGAACTGCATCACTCGACTCTGAGTCATCATTTCCCCTTTATGTCAACTTACTTGAGTTATTCTTTTAACTTTGGACATTGTAAGATTATTCTGAGTCTTTTTAAGTCCTGAAGGGGCAGAGAACTGCAAATACCATTTTGCTTGAGTAACTAATATATATGGCTGGAAATGCTAAACCATTAAAAAATCAAATGATTTTCTGGGGACGTTTTGAAGGTTCTTCAACCACATAGAAGTAACTGTGATGCAAAGTGGTCTGTGTTAGGAGGACAGTGGCTCTCAAACTGTGGAGGGCATCAGCCTCATCTGGAGGTCTTGTTGACATACAGATTGCCAGGCCCACCCTCAGAGACTCTGATTCTGTACATTTGGGGTGGGACCTGAGAATCTGCATTCCTAACAAGTTCCCCGGTGAGGCTGATGCTGCTGGTCCATTGATCACATTTTAAGAACCACCGGTGTAGGAAAATACCAAGCACAACTGGGACTCTGAGGAGAGAGACCATTTCCAGTTTGAAAGGAGGAGAGAGATATATGGTGGAGGTGATGATGTCATAACTGGGATTTGAGCTTGTGTTCTTTGTAGTATAATCCATCACCTTATGGGACACTGAGGGGGGGGGTGTCAGGAAGAAGGAAGGGGTAAGAAAGATCAACAGGAGTTTGTTGGAAAAGATTTTCCTAATTGTTAGTGAGGAGAAAAAGACTGAGGATATGTTGCTAGTTTCCACTAGTAAGGTAATGGAACCAGATTAAATATAGTTATTCTTATTTGCTTAAAATCTGTGTCAGCTATAGTGTGACAACTCTCAAACTAAATCTTCCAGAAGGATATGTGCAAGTTTTAGGGTATTGGGCAAATGATTAAAAAAGTCATTCTGTTAAATTAATACTCCAATCACCAGCAAAGTCCCAGATGAGAGCTTGTCCGTGAGTGAATGGCCAGTCCTGGCTGGATGATACGGTACAGATTGATGGTACGACCCCTGACAGAGTGTGAAGGAATGGCTGAGAGGAGAACGAGGGCCCTGCACACATTTCAATTTTCCCCTCACCTCTCAGCATCTCTGAAACGCTCACCATCTTTGTCTTTCATCTCTTCATTACCATCAAATAATATTTCTCAAGTTTACTCGTGCATGTGGCCCTGTCTTCTTCCATTCTGCTCAAATTTTCTTCCTCACTTCCCTGTCTCTTCTTGGCTTGTTCTCAATCTACTGATTTTTTCCTTCTGGCTGCCAGCTGTGAACATCATCCCCACCCACTCTATCAAGGATTTGCTTTATCAGAAATGGTATCAAATTGGAGATGCAGCGTGCCCATCACAGCTCTTCTCATTCACAGGCTGGGATCACACTTACTGGACAGAAGGAATTGATCATACAGTGAAGCATACCCCAACTGCTCCCCAAGAATATTGAACAATAACCAAAAGGTATTTACAGATGCCTGTATAAGGAAAAAGGAGGGAAGGGGAGGGGCGGGGTAGGGGGACTGACTGACCCTCCTTCTCGATGTCCACATGTTTACAACTTTCCTTTGGAGGAGAAATGCTAATGTTCTTTGGAGGCTGGTGATAGACATTTACTAAGATCTGACTAAGGGAATCCTAAATAGTGCAGCCTCTTATGGAGAGCACCTCCATTCCCCTTACCTCGTCAAGACATCTCTCATACTGTTCCCGCTGATTTTCATTTTCCAAAGCCAATGCTGAATTCTCTGCCTGCAGTAAGATACAAAAATAATACAAATAAATCAATGAAATGTTGTGTTGTGTGACAACTTATTCAATACAGTTACTAAATATAGCTCCTCAGGATCCAAAACAATCTTTTAGAATAATCTTTGACAAGTTTGCTCTAAGTACTATTGTAAATATCTCAGGGATGACTGCTATCTTATCAATTTATTCACAAAAATACATTACCATTTAAAGAAATGCAAAACTTGATATTCTAAACTGGTAGAAAATCAAATCATAGCCTGATGTGAGAGTGTTCTGTAAAAAGATTACAACCTTTATTTCATTCTATGAAAATGTAAATGTAAGATATGCCTTAATCCACTTCATTAAGACCTGTCACAGTTGCACAACCCAATATTTGTTTAGGCATAAAAAAGAGTCTCAGGTAAATTCACGAAAGCATAATTCCAAATGCAAACTAAACTTGTTAATCAATGACTTTTTTTGTGTGTGTGAGGAAGATCAGCCCTGAGCTAACATCCGTGCTAATCCTCTTTTTGCTGAGGAAGACCGGCTCTGAGATAACATCTATTGCCAATCCTCCTCCTTTTTTTTTTGCCCCAAAGCCCCAGTAGATAGTTGTATGTCATAGTTGCACATCCTTCTAGCTGCTGTATGTGGGACGCGGCCTCAGCATGGCCAGAGAAGCGGTGCATCGGTGTGTGCCCGGATCCGAACTGGGGTCTCCTGTAGTAGCAGAGCGCACGCACTTGACCGCTAAGCCATGGGGCCGGACCTAATCAATGACTTTTGAACATAAGAATATAATGAGAAATTTAAGAATTGAACTATACTTAGAAGCCCTCCTCCCCGCCCCCTCCCTTTATAAAATTACTGTTTTCCTGCTCCTCAGAGCCAGGTGGGTATCTAAAGGTTAAATAGGTTACTATAGAATACAAGGTTGAATATGGTCACTAGGTTACTAGCGGAATAATAAGGAGAAAAAAAGTAATCAGTATAAGCATGTTAGGTTTCAGAAGGAGCATGAAACGGTGGCATGAGAACTGCCCTCCGCATCTGGTGACCTGGATCCACTTGAGCCACTGTGGCCCAGGCCTAAATCCTGAACTGAGCAAGTTAACCCTCCCTCGGCTGCGACAGTGACCCCTCGCCCCACTCCCCCAAGCAGACTTGTCTCTTCCTACCCCTTCACTACAATCCTCCCTGACATTGGGAAGTGGGGCTATGGCACTCAAAATCAGTTTTTTCAAAGTATGGTGCGATTTTTGAGTGGTACGAAGATCAACATTTTTCCCTCATAGTTTCTTCCTGTCAAGTTTTTTTGTTTTTTAAGTTTTCATTTGGAAATAATTTCAAATTTACAGATGATTTGCTAGAATAGTATAAAGAACTCCTGCATACTCTTGCCTCAGATTCCTCAATTATTAACACTCGGCCACATTTGCTCTATCATCCTCTCTCTTTCAATTTCTTTCCTACAACTTGAGAGTAAGTTGCAGTCGTGATGCTCTTTATCCCTAAATACTTCTGTGTGTATTTCCTAATAACAAAGACACTCTCTTATACAACCACAGTGTAGTTGTCAAATTCAGGAAATGTAACATTAATACCACAATCTGATCTTTAGTCCTGATTCCAATTTCATTCATTGTCCCAATGATGTCATTATAGCAAATTTTTTCCAGTCCAGAGTCCTATCCAGGATCGTGCATTGCATCTATTTGTTCTTCATACGGGATCCTTTAATTTGGACAGTTCTTTTGTCTTTCACACCATTGATTTATTTTTCTTTCTTCTTTTTTTCTTTGTAAGAATAAAAGCCAATAATTTTGTGGAATGTCCCTTAAACTGGATTTGTTTCAAGTTTCCTCTTGCACACTTGGCAGAAAAAGCCCAGAAGTGATGCTAGGTCCTTCTCAGTGCATCATATCAGAATCGTATGATGTCCATATGTCCCATTATTGGACATGTTAACTGTGATAACTTGGTTAAGGTGGGGTCTGTCAAATCTCTCCACTCTAAAGTTACTATTTATCCTTTGGTAGTTAGTAAGTAAATTGTGGAGAGAGACTTTGAGACTATGAAAATATTCTATTCCTCATCAAACTTTCATCTTACTTATTTTAGCAACCATTGATGAATGTTGCCTGAATCGATGACTTTGGTTGCAAATGGTGATTTCTCCATTATTCTACCCAGATTTGCATTCTATCATTAGGAAGTGCTTTTCCAATTAATGTATTTATCAGTATAAATACATGGATTCTTATATTATGGAAGTGTTATAAGTTATTATTGTCAGTATTTATTTTGATGCTCCAATTGCCTCAGCTTTGGGAAGGTGAACCCCTTTAAGCTGTGTCCTTTTGACATGTTTCCATCATTTTTAAAATACTGTCTTCCTTTTTTGGCTCAGGGAAATATTCTAAGCTCCTTTTGCTTTTTCTTTGCCCCATCCCCGAAACTGACCATTTCTCCAAGGAATCCTGCTCCCTTTTAGTTGGGGAATGATATTTGGAAACTAAGATCTGGGTGTTAACATGTGCCAGTTGCTACTGAGGAGTCACTGCTGCTAGTCCCTTTCAGTGGAAGGATCTCTTTCAGTGGAAGGATCTCTTTCTCCTTCTCTCTCCCTGCTCTTCACTACACACACACACGCACGCGCGCACACACAAACACACACACCCCCCCAACCCTCACGGAATTCTTTCTTGTCTTCCCCTTTTCATACTTGTATCTTCCTTTTTCTATAGTGAGAACACAGGCAGCCAATATCATTATATTTACTTATTTCCTCAATCCTACAGTGCATACAAAATTGTTATACTACCAAGTATAGTAAGAAGGAGAGTTCACAAATTGCTTTTTCTTTAGAATGCAGATATATAGTAAAATTACTGTGTTCAAAAGTCACTAGGTTGGTTCTCCCCTCCCCGTTAGTACGGTTATGCTATTCATTTGAATTTCAGTTCATTTGTTTCTGATAGTATTCAATTTAATTTCTCTCTTCTCATTGGTTTCATTTTATTTTATTTATTTATTTATTTTTTTATTGATGTTTTAATGGTTTCTAACATTGTGAAATTTTGGGTTGTACATTTTTGTTTGTCCATCACCATATATATGACTCCCTTCACCCCTTGTGCCCACCCCCCACCCCCACTGCCCCTGGTAACCACAGTCCAGTTTTCTCTGTCCATGTGTTGGTTTATATTCCACATATGAGTGAGATCATACAGTGTTTGTCTTTCTCTTTCTGGCTTATTTCACTTAACATAATATGCTCCAGGCCCATCCATGTTGTTGCAAATGGGACGATTTTGTCTTTTTTTATGGCTGAGTAGTATTCCATTGTATATATATACCACATTTTCTTAATCCAATCGTCAGTCGAGGGACACTTAGGTTGCTTCCACTTCTTGGCTATGGTGAATAATGCTGCAATGAACATAGGGGTGCATGAGCCTCTTTGGATTGTTGATTTCAGGTGCGTTGGATAGATTCCCAGTAGTGGGATGGCTGGATCATAGGGCATCTCTATTTTTAATTCTTTGAGGAATCTCCATACCGTTTTCCATAGAGGCTGCACCAATTTGCATTCCCACCAGCTGTGTATGAGGGTTCCTGTTTCTCCACATCCTCTCCAACATTTGTTGTTTTTTGTCTTGGTGATTATAGCCATTCTAACAGGCGTGAGGTGGTATCTTAGTGTTGTTTTGATTTCCATTTCTCTGATGATTAGTGATGTTGAGCATCTTTTCATGTGCCTATTGGCCATCTGTATATCTTCCTTGGAGAAGTGTCTGTTCATTTCCTCTGCCCATTTTTTGATCAGGTTGTTTGTTTTTTTGTTGTTCAATTGTGTGAGTTCTTTATATATTATGGAGATCAACCCCTTGTCAGATGTATGTTTTGCAAATATTCTCTCCCAGCTGGTTGGTTGTCTGTTCATCTTGATTCTGGTTTCATTTGTCTTATAAAAGCTCTTTAATCTGATAAAGTCCCACTTGTTTATTTTTTCTTTCATTTCCCTAGTCTGGGTAGGCATGTCATCCGAAAAGATTCCTTTAAAACCAATGTCAAATATTGTGTTGCCTATATCTTCTTCTATGAGTTTTATAGTTTCAGGTCTCACCTTCAGGTCTTTGATCCATTTTGAGTTAATTTTTGTGAATGGCGATAGCACATGGTCCACTTTCATTCTTTTGCATGTGGCTGTCCAGTTTTCCCAACACCATTTATTGAAGAGACTTTCCTTTCTCCATTGCATGTTCTTAGCACCTTTGTCGAAAATTAGCTGTCCGTATATGTGTGGTTTTATTTCTGGGCTTTCAATTCTGTTCCATTGATCTGTGTGTCTGTTTTTGTACCAGTACCATGTTGTTTTGATTACTATTGCTTTGTAGTATGTTTTGAAGTCAGGGATTGTGATGTCTCCTGCTTTGTTCTTTTTCTTTAGGATTTCTTTAGCTATTCGGGGTCTTTTGTTGCCCCATATAAATTTTAGTATTCTTTTTTCTATTTCTGTGAAGAATGTCATTGGGATTCTGATTGGGATTGCATTGAATCTGTAGATTGCTTTAGGTAATATAGACATTTTAACTTTGTTTATTCTTCCAATCCACGTGCATGGGATATCTTTCCATTTCCTTATGTCATCATGGATTTCTTTCAATAATGTCTTGTAGTTCTCATTGTATAGATCCTTCACCTCCTTGGTAAGATTTATTCCTAGGTATTTTATTCTTTTGGATGCAATTGTAAATGGTATTATCTTTTTGAGCTCTCTGTTAGTTCATTATTAGCATATAGAAATGCAACTGATTTTTGTAGATTGATTTTGTACCCTGCAACTTTGCTGTAGTTGTTGATTGTTTCTAATAGTTTTCCAACAGATTCTTTAGGGTTTTCTATATATACAATCATGTCATCTGCAAATAGTGAGAGTTTCACTTCTTCGTTACCTATTTGGATTCCTTTTATTCCTTTTTCTTGCCTAATTGCTCTGGCCAAAACCTCCAGTACTATGTTGAACAGGAGTGGTGAGAGTGGGCAGCCCTGCCTCGTTCCTGTTCTCAGAGGAATGGCTTTCAGTCTTTCCCCGTTGAGTATGATGTTGGCTGTGGGTTTGTCATATATGGCCTTTATTATGTTGAGGTACTTTCCTTCTATTCCCATTTTATTGAGAGTTTTTTATCATAAATGGATGTTGTATCTTGTCAAATGCCTTCTCTGCGTCTATTGAGATGATCATGTGGTTTTTATTCTTTGTTTTGTTGATGTGATGTATCAACGTTGATTGATTTGCGGATGTTGAACCATCCCTGCGTCCCTGGTATAGATCCCACTTGATCATGGTGTATGATCTTTTTAATGTATTGTTGTATTCGGTTTGCCAATATTTTGTTGAGGATTTTTGCATCAATGTTCATCAGCGATATTGGCCTGTAATCTTCTTTCTTTGTATTGTCTTTGTCTGGTTTTGGTATCAGGGTGATGTTGGCCTCATAGAATGATTTAGGAAGTGTTCCATCTTCCTCTATTTTTTGGAATAGTTTGAGAAGGATGGGTATTAAATCTTCTTTGAATGTTTGGTAAAATTCACTGGAGAAGCCATCTGGTCCTGGACTTTTATTTTTTGGGAGGTTTTTGATTACTATTTCAGTCTCTTTACTTGTTATTGGTCTATTCAGATTCTCCATTTCTTCTTGGTTCAATTTTGGCAGGTTGTATAAGTCTAAGAATTTATCCATTTCTTCTAGATTGTCCAATTTGTTGGCATATAATTTCTCATAGTATTCTCTTATAATCCTCTGTATTTCCATGGTATCCGTTGTAATTTCTCCTCTTTCATTTCTAATTTTATTTACTTGAGCCTTTTCTCTTTTTTTCTTAGTAAGCCTGGCTAAGGGTTTGTCGATTTTGTTTATCTTCTCGAAGAACCAACTCTTTGTTTCATTAATCCTTTCTACTGTTTTTTTGGTCTCAATTTCATTTATTTCTGCTCTGATTTTTATTATTTCTCTCCTTCTGCTGGCTTTGGGCTTTGTTTGTTCTTCTTTTTCTAGTTCCGTTAGGTGTAATTTAAGGTTGCCTATTAGGGCTTTTTCTTGTTTGTTGAGGTAGGCTTGTATCGCTATGAGTTTCCCTCTCAGGACCGCTTTTGCTGCATCCCATATGGTTTGATATGGCATATTATCATTTTCGTTTGTTTCCAGATAGTTTTTGATTTCTCCTTTAATTTCATCAATGCTCCATTGGTTGTTCAGTAGCATGTTGTTTAATCTCCACATTTTTGTCACTTTCCCAGTTTTTTTTTCATGGTTCATTTCCAGTTTCATAGCCTTATGGTCTGAAAAGATGCTTGTTATGATTTCAATCTTCTTAAATTTATTGAGGCTTGCTTTGTTTCCCAACATATGGTCTATCCTAGAGAATGTTCCATGCACGCTTGAGAAGAATGTGTAGTCAGCTGTTTTTGGATGGAGTGCTCTGTATATGTCTACTAGGTCCATCTCGTCCAGTTTTTCATTTAAGTCTAATATTTCTTTATTAACTTTTTGTCTGGATGATCTATCCATTGCTGTAAGTGGGGTGTTAAGATCCCCTACTATTATTGTGTTGTTGTTGATTTCTCCTTTTAGGTTTGTTAATAGTTGCTTTATGTACATTGGTGCTCCTATGTTGGGTGCATATATATTTATAAGTGATATGTCTTCTTGATGTAGTGTCCCTTTTATCATTATATATTTCCCTTCTTTGTCTTTCTTAACCTGTTTTATCTTGAAGTCTACTTTGTCTGATATGACTATGGCAACACCTGCTTTCTTTTGTTTGCCATTAGCTTGGAGTATTGTCTTCCATCCTTTCACTCTGAGCCTGTGCTTGTCTTTAGTGCTAAGATGTGTTTCCTGAAGGCAGCATATTGTTGGGTCTTGCTTTTTAATCCATCCTGCCACTCTGTATCTTTTGATTGGAGAGTTCAATCCATTTACATTTAAGGTAATTATTGATATATGAGGGCTTAATGTTGCTGTTTTGTCACTTATTTTCTGGTTCTTTTGCATTTCCTTTGTTTCTTGTCCCATTTGTTTTGGACTGCCAATTCAGTTTGGTTGTTCTGTCTTATGATTCTTCTAGTTTTCTCTTTGTTTATCATATGTGGTTTTGCTTTGATTATTTGTTTAGTGGTTACCTTGAGGTTTGGGCAAAAAATCTTGTGTATGAGATAGTCCATTATCTGATAGCCTCCTATTTCCTTATACTAAGTCAATTCAGTCACTTTCCTCTTCCCCTTCTAAGTCGTTCTTGTTATACCTTATTTTATCTTGTGTTGTGGCTGTGTGTTTACAGTGATGAGGTTAAATTTATTTTTGGTGAATTTCTTCCTTTGATCTTTGAGTTTAGTATTTAAGTGGTTGCTAACCTATTCCGGTAAAGATCTACTATTTCTCTGATTTTGTCTACCTACTTTTCTCCTTCCTCCAAGCTTTGTGTTCCCTTTCTCTTCTTTTTTTCAGGCCCGAGGGCCTTCTTGAGTATTTCTTGTAGTGGGGGTCTCGTGGCCATGAACTCCCTTAGCTTTTGTTTATCTGGGAGAGTTACTATTTCTCCATCATATTTGAAGGATATTTTTGCTGGATAGAGTATTCTTGGCTGAAAGTTTTTGTCTTTCAGTATTTTGAATATATCATTCCAGTCTCTTCTAGCCTGAAAAGTTTCTGTTGAGAAATCCGCTGAGAGCCTGATGGGAGTTCCTTTGTACATTATTTTTCGTTTTTGTCTAGCTGCCCTTAATATTGTTTCTTTGTCATTGACCCTGGCTAGCCTTACTACTAGGTGTCGTGGTGAAGTCCTTTGTCTGTTAATATATATAGGTGTCCTGTTGGCTTCGCTTACTAGTATTTCCTGCTCCTTCCCCAGATTTGGGAAATTCTCAGCTATTATTTCCTTGAATAGGCTCTCTGTTCCTCTTTCCCTCTCCTCTCCCTCAGGAATACCTATAATTCTTATGTTACATTTTCTAATAGAGTCAGATATTTCTCGGAGTCTTTCTTCATTTCTTTTTAGTCTTAGTTCTCTCTCCTCTTCCATCTGGAGTATATCTGTATTCCTATCCTCTAAAGTACTAATTCTTTCCTCCATATTGTCAGCTCTGTTCTTTAAAGATTCCAGATTCTCCTTTATCTCCTCCATTGTGTTCTTCATCTCCATCAGCACTGATTGGTTTTTCTTTATGATTTCAATCTCTTTTGTGAAGAAACTCCTAATCTCATTGAATTGTTTGTCTGTGTTGTCTCGTATTTCGTTGAGTGTTTTTATGATAGCTATTTTGAAATCTCTGTCATTTAGTTTATGGATTTCTGTGTCTTCGGGGTTGATTTCTGGGTGCTTGTCATTTTGTTTCTGGTCTGGTGATTTCATATATTTTTGCATTGCGGTTCCTGTGTTGGTTTTGTTTTTCCTCATCCTGGAAGTCTCTGGTTGCAATTTCCACCTGCTGCCACTGTCTGGTGGTAAAGGGCTGTGTAGTCTAAGCCCCCTGCGCTCTGCCCCGGTTTTTCTGCTGCAATCCGCAGTTTTGTTTTGTTTTGTTTTTTTCCCCGCTGCGATCCACAGGTCCAGTTGTTTGATCAGGTCTGCCTCAGATCGCTAGGTCTGGTCGGTTGAGCTGCAGAGTCCGGGTTGCAGGGAGGGGGGAGCTCTCTCTTTTGCCCTCTGGGTCCCTGACATGGGAGGCTTCTCGTTTGCCCCTCTTTATCCGCTCTCTGGAGTGCTCAGATGTTGGTGGTAGCCCTGTGGCTCCTCTGAGTCCTCTGTGTGGGAGTTTCCCACTGGCTGAGAGAGTCCAAAGAGCCACGGTTTCCCCACCGAGGGCCGCCCCTCCCCCCTCTCTGGGAGCCACGCGGACCTGGATCGCTGATCTGATGGGGAGGGAGCGGAGTTCTCCTTACCTCTCCCCACTTCCTCCGGGGGCCCAGCACGTTCCGCTCTCAGATGTGCAGCAGTGTGGATCCCTCCGCTCTAGGTTTTCACTGTCTGGGATTCCGTTGTTGGTCTGTGACTGTTGCTTTTGTTGTATCTTGTCAGGGGAAGAGTTCACGGGAAAGCTCACTCCGCCATGATGCTGACGTCACTCACCTCATTTTATTTTTTGAATATGGAAAACATTAATATGATTCCCAAAGTCAAAAGCTTACACTCGGTGAGGTGTCACTCCCTCTCCTACCCCTTCTGCTCCATTCCCATCTGCCTCCTGCAGGTTCTCTGATGGTGTTGACTGTTCCTTTTTTTTTTTTACTTTATTGTTACTACCTAGTTAAATCATGTCCCTTGACTCCCTCCTGTTACGTATGCAACTGTCCTCCTTAACTCATTTTCCTACCAGTTCTCTAGTTGCATTCTTCCTGCTTTGTCAGAGCATATCACCTTCACGTCCTAGTCTTCCATCTTTGTCTTTATCCTTTATCCTTTAGCCTCTTTAATGGAAGACGACTGGGGAAAGTTGGTCTTATATTTTTCTTTTATTTCTATAGCATCTTGAAATTTTCCATCTTCCTTTTCTTCTTCACAATCACATCTCCAGATGGCACCCCTCCTTTTCTCTTGCCCCTGATACCATCTCTGATATCAGTTCCCCTACATTAAACCCAGAATATAGGGAGTTAAAACCAAAAGCATTCATCCTCTATCTCTGTTTCTCTAAGTTACATTCATATGTAACTATTGGGTTTTTTTTAAACCTTTGTATCCCTGAACTTCACAAGGCAGATAGAAGTTACTAATTGTTAAAAGCCCAAGTGGCCTCAAGCTGGACTCACACTGAAGTTTTGGCTAATTACCAGTTCTTGAGGTTTGTTACAGGGAAACTGATATCAAGAAGCTAAAGCTTCTCAGACCTAAACTCCTTTGTTTCCTGGCGCCAGAATCCACCACCCACCAGGGAGATAGAGCCAGTTGAAGGACGCCCACCTGCAACTCCCTTATCCGCCATCCTCCTGCAAGCAGCCTCACAGGGCCAAACGCAGGCTGATGGGAAAGCGCTGACCAGCGAGGCCACAGGCTCCACCTCCCTACAAACAGCAACATTCCTCACACCTTTTAAAACCTTTGCCTCCCAACTTTCAGGGAGACGGGACAAATTTGAGAGCTCTCATCTCCTGGCTGACGTCACCGGAAATAAAAACTCTTTCCTCGCCATAAGCCTGGTGTTCCAGTTTTATCTGGCCCCTCTTGTGTGGCGGGTAAAGAACCTGGGTATGTGTCTGGTAACACCCCCTTCTCCCCAGAAACACTGCCTCTCTGAGGCAGTCACCCCACGGCCCACACACTTCCAGGGCCTGCACTACAGCCAGCCCCTGAATACCAGTTTCCACCTGTGGTCAGTATGGGGCACAGGGTGTCAGACCTGCCCATCCTGGGAGTGCTTTCCTTCTACCCTCTGCCACCACCCTCCCCTGGGACACCCGGGCTTGCCCCCCGAGTTCTGTGGATATTTGCTGTTTATTTTTCTACACACAGCAATTTGAAGTTCTAGTGCTCTGTTTTCTGGTAACAGAGGAGGGTTGAGTTTTGCGTGGTTTTATTTCTGCTTCTGATGATTTGCTTGTTTTCTTTGGCAGATGTATGAATAGTTTCAGATTTAGGCTGTTTGTTACTTTAATCAACAATGAAACTTGGGTGAAGTAATTGAATCAGGATGGAGTGCAAAAGTTGAGGAAAACTGCGGGGGCGGGGGAGTCTGGAGGTGTTCTCACCGCTGTCAGATCATCTCAACTTAGTCAGAGTTCCACCCAGGATTCACACCCCTGTTTCTTCTTTGGGTTTCAAGTCTAACACTTGGCTTTGACCTCGTTCCTCTGAGCCCGAATCCCTGTTTTAACAACCACCCTAACACTCCTGTCCCTCTGGTGGGATTCTGCCGTGTTCTTTCCACTCTTATCGTGGAGAGACATCTATCCCACAGCCCAATCCCTCTACCCTCATGCTAACCAGCTGTTTGGACTTTTAAGTACTAACCACTACTTGAAAATTAACAATTTAAAAATTAACAATCCCTAGACTGTTTCTTCTCCAATCCCCACCCAAACTAAACCGAAAGCCTTTTCCTGGCTTGTTGCTGTTTCCTTCAAGGCTTGCTTTAGCCTGTCACAATGAACCTCTCCTGCACCTGCAGCTGGTGTAATCCCTCAGTTCCTCACCCAGCCCAGGTGAGAGGGCTGGTTCCAGGTTCTAGTTCATCCTGCTGCAGTTTAACCGGCAATACCAGGTTGTGTAACCTTTAGCAAGTCACTTAACCTTGCTGGGCTTACAGTTCTTTAGTCAATAAACGAAGGGAACAAACTACTCAATCTACAAAGTGATCTCCAGTTCAAATATTTGGATACCATAAATCATGGCAAAACTGCTAGAATTCTGATTCTATAAAGTCATTGTTTTCTTGGGAGAAATTTGGCTTTTTGTGGGGTCTACTGGTTTTAGTAATGCAATCGCACAAAGGATAATGAGAAGAGATAAAGGAGAGAATGGCAATGCCCGTTTATGTTGTTTTCACTTTAAATGTCTTGGAAAAAATGTGTAAGGAAATAAAGCTGAAAATGGGAATTTATATGGGATGTCTATATCTCACTCCCTACCCACAATATCACATTGCAATAACACTCCAATCGATTCATTCCGATAATTACCATCATTATGCCGTTTACATTACTTGCCTCACGTTTACTGCTCTGACAATCTATTACAGGCAAGCAAATTAAATACCTAAAGGGTGCTGGTGAAGACACGATAGTCACATTTATGGTTAATGTGTTCAGTTACAGAGACCAACTTAATTGATGTAATCCTACATATCCCAGGAGACAACGGAGATATTAACAATTATGCCAGTGAAGTTAAAATAATCTTGAACTCATGATTTTCTTTAATCCATTTGCATTTATTAAAAATTCAAGATTAACCTGCTACCACCATGGGACAATAGAGGAAAAAAAGAAAAAAAAAACCCTTAATGAGATGTGATTTAAAGAAACAGTGAATATTTGTATGGCAGGGATGGGAAAGGATAAGGCAGAGAGGGAAAGAGAAAAAATGAAGGTGTCACGACTGAGAATTACAGAAATGATGACACAGGTCGTTTCCTCTATATACGAGTATGTTACTAAATCAATCTACCCAGAAGATATAATTAGAGTATTCAGGGAAATGTAACAATGGGTCTTTGTGCTCAGCTTTGCCTTCTACAACAACCAAAAGCTTTTGCTAGATTAGTTCCTGATTTAGAGAATTACCTGCTCAGTGTGGTTCCCTCATGACACCAAATTATAGGGATCTAAATATGTTTCTGATTTCATGTCTCAAGTCCTCAAATGTCTTTATAAAATTGAAGAGCTTCATAGAGTAAATCCATATGATTTTGATTTACTGTGGAAAATGGGTCTGAATTAATATATATTTAAAAGGAACTATGTTTCTCAGAGCTACTGCTCTGAATAGATACGCTGGTCAGAGCTTACAAATGATTGAAAGGACTGATGTTTCTAAACCACTGTTCTGCCTTAATTCTCTAAGTGCTTATTATGTTTAAGTTCTTTTTATACTATAAATTTGCTTAATACAGTTGCTGTGGGCTAAATGTTTGTGTCTCCTCCCCCAGATTCTAATGTTGAGATCCTAATGCCCGATGTGATGGTATTAGGACGTGGGGCCTTTGGGAGGTGCTTAGGTCATGAGGGTTGAGCCCTCATGAATGGGATTAATGTCCTTGTAAGAGAGGCTCCAAGATCTTGCTGGTCCCCTTCTACCACGTGAGGAAACGTGGAAGGACACAAGAAGGCTCGGGCTAAGAACCATGAAGAGGGCACTTACCAGAACTCCACCATGCTGGAACCTTGATCTTGGACTTCCCAGCCTCCAGAACCGAGAGAAATAAATTTCTGTTGTTTATAAGCCACTGAGTCTGTGGTACCTTGGTATAGCAGCCTGAACGGATTAAGACGATATCTTTTTCCACACACTAAAGGTAGAATAGTTCTACACAAAATAACTTTCCTCTGCATAAAATAACAGCTCTCCTATAGGCTTTTCTCCTCTTATACTCTGTCCCCACTCATCTATGCAAA
Source organism: Ceratotherium simum simum (assembly GCF_057802395.1). NCBI lineage: Eukaryota > Metazoa > Chordata > Mammalia > Perissodactyla > Rhinocerotidae > Ceratotherium > Ceratotherium simum. The sequence continues at coordinate 16,850,123 of NC_141908.1, forward strand.
CTTATATATTTGCTGCTTAACAGCACACGCCCTCTCTCAAGTCAGGTCCAGCTCCTGTTTCTCTCATAAATGTCCAGTTCTCACTCCCAACGCTGCACCTTTGGTTCTGCTGCTCTGGCATGGACTATGCTTCCCTTTCCCATTGCCTTCCTAAATTCTACTCATTTTTTGTAGTCTGGCTTAGAGATCTGAACCTATAAACCTTAAATGGGGGCATATATTTAAATTTCTAAAAGTAATTTCAGATGTACAAAAAGGTTTTGAAACCATTGCAAAGAATTCTCCTATAACTTTCACTCCAATTCCCCAAAGGTAACCTTTTTACCACATTTGTTTTATCATTTGTTTTTTACGTATCTATGTCTAGAGCTAATTGTTTTAAAAAACATTTGAGAGTAAGATGCAGACATGATGCCCCTTTACCTCTTAATACCGTGATGTATATTTTCTAAAAAATACATTTTCTTACATAACCACTGTATAGTTGTCAAATTCAGGAAATTAACTTTGATATAATACATAATCCCATCTACAGACTTTGTTAAAATTTTACCAATTATCCCTCTAATGTGTTTATCTAGTCCAGGACCAATCCAGGTTCCCATAGCTGCATTTAATTATCATTTCTCTTTAGTCTCCTGCAAGTATCATGTGGGAAGTTACTTTGAGACTATGTAAATATACAAAGTCTTTGAGATTGTGCAAACATCTAAATATCCACACTTTTGTTCATTAATTTTAGCATCCATTAATAATTTTTTGCCTAACACAATTATTACAGTGGTGGTTATCAAATAGTGATTTTTAAATTCCACTCCTCCTCCTGCATTGACTAGTTTGAACTCTATCATAAGGCCATATATATTAACAGTTAATTATAATGCCTTCAATTGAGATTAACAGTTTCATAAATATTATTAATCTTCTCCAGCTAGACTGTAAGCCCTTTGAGACAGGGCTCATGCCTCATATGCCCCTTTTCAAAAGAATAAGATTTAAATAAGTGCATTTTTACTATAGTTATGGGTAGAAACTAAAACTCATTTTGATATTTGTATTTACTTAATATCAATGAGTTTGTGCAAGTAGTATGTCAGGCACTTTTGCCTATGTCCTCCCGGTGGTGGTCATACACACGCATGTGGATACATTCCGATGTATCTTTTTTGACAATATCTTATAGACAAATGAGAAATTAAACAAGTGATAAATAATTTTTACTCTTTACATATTTCAAGACAAATTTGATTTATTATTATGGTTTCTATTTTCCAAACAAAAACTAATATACAGCATCTGACACATTTTGACAACTGGCAGAACATTTAAAGTTTCTATTTCTCTATACTGAGCAGAATGGGACACTTAGTCTTTGTTCCTCATTTATAAATGTTAATTGCACTTAATACTAGTATTGTCATAGTGGTAGATTATAGACAATTGCAAATGCTTTGTGACTTATCTCCTTGAATCTGGGCTGGCCTTACTGACTTGCTTGACCAATAGAATGGGACTAACGTGTCATTTTTGAGACTTCCAAAGCTAGCATGAGTTTTTCAGCTTTTACCTTGGCCTCTTAGATGCTAGCTCTTTGGGTCTTGAGCTGCCATGTAAAAAGGCTGCTATCTTTGTGGCATAAAGCCCAGGCCAAGTGGAGAGGCCCTAAAGATGAGATGCCTTGTGGAGAAGGGGATGCCAAGGAGCACTGCGATGCCAGACATGTGAGTGAAGACCTCATCTTGGAAATAGATCTTCTAGCTCCAGCTGACACCACCTGGATTGAAGAAGAACCATCCTCATCTTGGAACCTTCCACAGGATGGGAAGGACCATCCTGTGTCCTTCCCAAATTTCTGATCCACAAAATTGTGATAAAAATAAAATAGCTGTTTAAGCCTCAAAGTTTTGTGGTAGTTGGGTACATAGCAGTAGATAACTGGAACAGACATACTTAGGAGATTAGCTAGAACATCAATTCTTCCATGAATGCATCAAATTACTGATCTCTTGTTATCCTCCAAGAGCTATGCTAAGGGGTATATAAAGATGTCTAAAACACAGGGGCTACCACAAAGAAGAAAACAGTCTAGCAGAGGAAACAAATTAATTTCTCACATTGAAATCTATAATGCAATAGGATCAGAGCACACACACACAAAAACCAACTAACTTTGGAAGAAATACAAAAGGTATTCCTTGAGGAGGTGATTTTGACCTTTAACTAAGCCTACTCAACAGGCATTCAAAACAACAACAAAAGTCCTCATTGGAATGAATGCAAGTAATATCCTAGCTTTGAATAAAATACCAAAGAAATGACATCTGACTTGTATTAGCTATCAGAAATAAATTATCCAACCGTGTTAGAATCCTGGGTGTATACATTGTCAAATTACCAAAGTGATTAATGTCAGACACCAGTCAACACCCACTGCAGAGAGAATCCTGGATTCAACAATGAAGAAAAGAACAAACCGATAGTGAAAGTGATAGAAGTTTCAATCTATCTATCTAGTGATAAAAGTTTCACTTTTACCAATGAAAGTGGTAGAAGTTGAGCAGCAGTAGAATGGGGTGAAGGAAAGAATAAGGTAGAAAGAGGAGGACGTCCTCTGAAGAGAAAAAAGAGAGAAAAAGAAGAAAAGTCCAATTCACAGTAATTAAAAAGGTTGCATCCCTGTGGCTTTCCCTGTTGCAACAGCTGGTCTTTTGCAGAATGACATCTTCCCAGCTTGCTGAAAACCCTTCAATTCAGCAAAGGCAGATAGGTCAGAAGACTGTCAGGAAAAAAGTATTTCTCTAAAATTATGGTCTGGCCCCAAAGGCGGGAAAGTACGCCTCTTTATGATTGTCAGCTTGAATCACAGTCTTGTGGCACTCTAGTTAAATAACATATTTGCCGAGTACAGTGCCATCCTAACAACTTCAGTCTGTGGGCCAAGGAATTTCAGACTCAGCCTTCCAAGCAAAACACAGAGATCCCCAAAATATCCCTAACTACATTTTAGTCTGCTCTATTTTGAAAGCTGTCTAAAAATATTAAAAGGAGAAAGCACCATGAGAGTGGCTAAGCGTGCCGTCCAGTACGCCACCCAAGACAAGCATGCACATTTTAGCCTAGTAGAGTGGTAGAAAGCCTGAGTACAAAGGACCCCAAGAACTGGACTTGGACATTGAATCTCCTTCCCTTCATCATCCTCAATTAAAACTTATGGGGTTTCGGGATCATTCATTTTATCATGTCTGGTCACTGTAGTGACCATGTGGGGGGTAGGGCTAAAGGGTATTTCCCACTGACTGTATTCAAGAGCTACAGTCTCCATACCTGGGCAATGTCTAGGGCTGCTGTGCATCTTGAAGGCAAATTTAGTCATCCTGGAAAATTTCAGGAAATAGTTATGAGCTCTGCCCACCCACCACAGTAATAAACATGGGCACATGCATGTCCATACATGTACAGACACAGTCAAAATGTCCCTGCTCTTGCACTCAACAATGCTTAGGGATGCCCACTAAGTCCAGGTCCAGCACAAGGCACTGGGGACCTAAATTCAAATACAATGGCAGCCCTGTCACAAGGAGTTCAGGATCCCATGTGAAGAGAACATGCTAAGCAGGACCTGTCTACAGGTTCATTTGTGAAGAGCTGAATAGAAAACACTTCACAATGAAACCTCTGTGTATTTGCAGAATTTAAATCCTTGCATGAGGCTTTAGGCCAGTGGTTTGCAAACCTGAGTATGCATCAGGATTATCTGGTGTGTTGTGAGATCACAAATTGTTGGGCACCAACCCCAGTGTTTAAACTCAGTGTATTTAGGGCAGATTCTGAGAATGTACGTCTTAACAAGTTCCCAGGGGATGCTGATGGTCTGGGGACTACACTTTGGAACCAGTGTCTCAGATGGATCAGCTTCACAATGAAGGCAGTCATCACTCCCTGGCTACCACCTCCTTTGAACTGTTCAGGAGTTTATTACTCCTTGTCTGGAAGTGGGGGTGGTCAGCATGTTGTCATCTCCACCAGGAAGCCTTCACGGATCTCTTGAGGTGGAATAAGTGTCTGCTCTCTTTGCTTCCACAATGCACCATCTGCATATTTTTAGTAGAGCACCTGCCATAATGATTTTCACTTCATACAGGTAAAAACACCATACAATTTTGTACTTTCCTTTCTCTTATTCTGTTTATGAGTCTGCCTCTCTCCTACTACATCGGTGATTCTCATTAGGGGGAAACAGTCCCCGAGAGGATATACCTGTGTGTATGTGTATGTGTGTAGAACAAGAAAAATGTGTGTGATTTGGAAAAATATTCTTTAATATTGCATTATATCTGGAAAATAATAAAAGGGAATACTTTCACTGTACAAACAGAAAGGAAAGTTGGATAATTTTCTTGCCTTTAGGCATATACAGGAAAGAAATCCGTGTTTGGAGTTGGTAGGCTATAGGAGAGGTAAGAAGGGTAGATCATCCTAGGAGGAAAGTAGGAGCCTCTAACGGGAGGCCACAGTGTGCTTTTTTAATTTACTTTTTATTTTTATTTTTTTAGGAGAAAGAGGCCTGGCCTTTGAAGTCAAGTAAGCGTTTATTTGGATCTTGGCGCTGCCTCTTGCCTACCGTTACCTTAGGCAAGTCCCTCGGACTCTGAGTTGCGTCTCTGCCTTGGTAAACGGGAGTGATAATAAATACCCATCACTCTTTTTGGGTTGAATGAGATGATGAATGTAAAACGTATGTAACACTGAGCCTAGCCTGTTATAGGATTCAGTCAACGTTCGTTTCCTTCTGTCCTTTGCGAAACAACTCCCACCTGAAACCTGGGCAGCTCTGGAGGTTTGGCAAGGGGAGGGGCGGGGGTCAGCCAGGTTAGACAGATGGGAGTTGTCCTGTCGACTGGGGAGATTTGGCCAAGAGAAGTGTAACCTGGGCCCTCCAAACTGGGTATTTGAAACCACCTCACAAATCGATGAGCCTCAGGCACTGGCTCCTTTGATCTGCACTCTCCCTTTTCTATCCTTTTCCCCTCATTTCTCTCTCATCTCCTTATTCCCACTTCCAGGTGTTCATTTACCAACTGCCCTCTCCCACTAGAAAGGCCTGCTCTCAGAGGGATACTCATAACCTCATTCGCATTAAGATTCAAAGCTGATAAATAAAGCACTAAGAGGATTTGCATTTTAAGAGAGGATTAAGGAGTGAATCTTTAATTGTAGCCTTTTAGGAGTTAGAAAGTGAGCAGGTTTGCAGGGGGCTTAGATGGTCTGGGATGGGGGATTACATTTCACCTTGAAGTCACATCCTAAGTGATCACCTACTAGGCTTTCTTGTAAGGGCTAGAACTTGATTGGGATCATCTCCACTGTGTCTTAGGGTAGCTGAAAAGAACAAGGTGCTCCTCACAGCTCTTCCCAAACTGTACACATGAAATAGGCACCTATCTGATTTGGGGACGCCACTGAGCCAGGTGCCTGCCTTACTCCCCACAGCCCCCTGCCACTCCTTGGTTACAGCACCCCCCACATTGCAGTGTGGGGTGGTTTACAGTCCCCCCACCTCCCTGCTCTTTGAAGGTGGCACTGCTGTTTTCTCACACCCCGCACTGTGCCTGGAACAGGAAGGCACCCAGACCATCTGTAATTCTGACCCTTTCTACACACAATTCTTGCATCCCAGGGATGCAGACTGCAACTAGGATTATACAAACAAATATTAATTGGTCTAGAGAGAGCAACACTTGTGTTTTACGCTTCCAAGATTCTGTTTCCTGATTCTACTCAAACTTACTTTGCAAAACCTTGCCACTTGCAAAGGCTATAGGTGTGACATTTGAGCAAATCACCACAGTTGCTGATCCCATCCCCCCACCCCCAAAGCTATAAATAACGGAAAAGTCCAAGTAAACCCTTCAGACTGACACAGAGTGAGAACACTCTGGGCAGACACAGGGTAGACACAAGGTCGTCTGCGGCCCGTGGACCGGAAAGAAGAGCAGCACACCCTCGCCTCCCAGCAGCGGGATCCCATTCTTGCCTCAGCAAAACGACAAACTCCTCTCTAGACGGTGCTGGCAAATGCTGAACAACTAGCTTTTTGGGAGAGAAGAGCCCCCCTTTATAGTCTTCTCCTATTTCCGTGGTGTAAATACTCCTACCATGACTGATTTCAAGCCACCAAACAGAGCTGGGAGGAGATGCACACGAGCACAACCATCATACAGCATCCCCCCATACAGGATCTAAGAGCTTAGATAATAGTAAAATGCTGTAAAATACTTAGGAAGTGATGATTTTGGGTGTGTGTTACCTTTGTCTTTAATTAAACGTAAGTTCATATAATTTAATTAATCATAACTACTGTGTTTAATGACAGGCTAAAAGTTTTGGAAAAGTAACGACTGGCTCTCCAAAGCTGGTATGAGTTGGTATGAGTTGGCTTCTGCACACCATTGCTCTTATCTGTCACAGAGCTTGAGAACAGCTCTCAAAGGGTGTAACTGCCCATTCATATCTGCTAATACAAAGGGTTTACTGATTGTGTTCTGCTTGGGATTTCATCCAGGAACCTACTCGACCCAGTAGTGACCGTCAGGCCTCAGCTAGGATGCCACTCTCAGCTCTGCTCTCTTCCTAAGTTCTGTTTACACAATCTGGTTTTGGAAACTCAAGGTTAAAGCGCCAAAAGCTGTTAGTACACATACCTCCTCCCTCATTAATGAGGTTGCTTCCTTTGTCTCTGCACTTGCTAAGGTGGATTAACCTGATCACCACACTCCTGCAACAGTGACCCCACCATCTTACTCCTCCCCTTCCCAGCTGAAAGAGGAAAATTGGTCTATTCGGCCTGCAATAGACTGCGCTTGGGAATCAGACTTGTGTCAATTCAGGGAAGCGAAGATCTGTGTGTCTGACGTGTATATTTTTAAAGACCGGTACAAATATTTCATTATTCCAAACATTTAATAGTACTGTCAAATAATTCCTATGAAAGTTGAAAACCTCAGCAATGTAAAAAATTACATATTTGAGCTCAAGATGCAACAAGTGTTTTCCAATGATGACAGAGCCAAAAATTCAGGTACTCTAAAATTCTTAGCAAAAACAACCTTCAAACATATTTTACCCCCTCAGATGTGCTTTCAGAGATACCAAATCTATGACTTTCAAGCAATAGGGCACTAGAGTGAATTTTACAATTCTGGAAGAGTCTCAGAGAAATTTCACAGAACTGAGAAACGTCAAGGGATCTGATCACTTTGTGTTGTGTTGTTGAGTACAGAATATTTGTGATGTTAACCATCAGTCATTTTAGAAGTTAAACTATACAAAACTTGTTGACTGATTCACAGAACACAATGTTAATTAATATATTGACTTTATTACCTCATTTAATTGAACAACCCTAGACTGTATGGGGATAGATAGCATTTGTCCCATTTTATAGATAAAGGAACTAAAAGAGACTCTGTCATTTTTTTACAGGGATATATTCTTTGTAAACACAGTCGTTATTCCTTAAGTATTTTGAAGAACACAAGATAAAATATAGTCTGAGAAATGTCTAAGAGACCAAGTGTTTGTTCCCACTCTAGCAGGAAGCAGGCAGTTTAGGTGGGGGAATTGACTGGGAATTCAGGAATAGGAATCTCTGACCTCTGAACTATACAGGAACAAACAGGACAGACACACAGGGGAAAAAAATAAGTGCAGACATTTGTGTTCCAGGAATCATTTTACCCCAAAGAGGAAGTTACTTAAAAATGTAAGTTAAAACTACAAAGATATACCATTACACATGCACCAGATTGGCACAAATGGAAAAATTTTATATGGTAAGTGTTGGTGAGCAGGTGGAGCTACAGGAATTCTCATATGCCACTGACGGTAGTGTATATCAGGACACTCATTTTAGAACCGTTTGGCTTAACCTACTGAAGGAGAAGATACTCATACCTTCTGGCCCAGCAATGCCAGTTCTAGGTACATCCTCTACAGACACCTGTGAACACTCGTGTATACCAGGGTGGCTGTACACATCCGTTCATAGCAGTTTACTTCTTAGCAGCCCCCAGATGGAAATAATCCAAATGAAGATTAACAGGACTATGGGTAATTTGTGGTAAATTTATATAATGGAATACTATATTTAAATAAAAAACAATGGAATAGAGCTATATGTAAAATATGGATAAATATGGCAATGATAGCACTAAGAGAAGCAGGACATAGATTTAAAAGCATATATACATAAGTGTGTGCACACACGCATATAATCTCCCAACATGATTCCATGCTACAAAGTTTGAAAACTGGAAATATTAAATTATATTGTTTAGGGATACAGACATAGGAAGAAAAACTCTATTTTTTCTAAAAGCAAGGAAAAGATTATTACAAAAGTCAGATTAATTATCACATCTAGTGAGGAGAAAGAAAGCTGTGAGGAACCTATGGGGAGTTCTAGGCTACCGGCAGTATTTCATTTGTTGACCTAGTGGAAGTTACTCAGTTTTTTGCTTTATAATTTTTTAACTGTAAATACACTTTTTGTGTGTCTGTGTGTGAGGGAGATCAGCTCTGAGCTAACATCCATGTTAATCCTCCTTTTTGCTGAGGAAGACTGGCCCTGAGCTAACATCTATTGCCAATCCTCCTCCTTTTCTTCCCTTCTTCTCCCCAAAGCCCCAGTAGATAGTTGTATGTCATAGTTGCACATCCTTCTAGTTGCTGTATGTGGGACGCGGCCTCAGCATGGCCAGACAAGCAGTGCGTCAGTGCACGCCTGGGATCCGAACCCGGGCCGCCAGTAGCAAAGCGCGTGCACTTAACCGCTAAGCCACAGGGCCGGCCCTCACATTCTATGAACTTTTCTGTAAACATATTTCACACACACACACACACACACACACACACACACACACACACACATATAAGTAATAGAGCACTAGACAGGGCTTGCAGGCAAGCAAGTTCTGGAAGGCCTCTGTGTACTGGGGCAGCATATTTCCACTTTAACAGAGTTAGGGGATGACAACAGAAGAGAGGGTGACACTAGTCAGGGATAAGGACAGAGAGGTAGAAGGTGCCAGACGCTGGGGTGAAGGGACATGATCCAATGTGACAAAGAGGGATTGAAGGGGAAGATAGGGAGATCAGCAAACATGTGACTGCAGGGTTCCTGTCAAGGATCACCTACTCTGGAAATAAAACAGTGGCATCAAGAGAATTCAGGACAGATTCATCAGTTCCCAATGGGTTCCTAGATGAGAAGCAGAGCTAAGAACTGAAGACACCATGAAGGTTTATATTCCAGGTTGCTGAGAGGGTTCTAAGATCATTTTTTTGTGTGTGTGTGAGGAAGATCAGCTCTGAGCTAACATCCATTGCCAATCCTCCTCTTTTTGACGAGGAAGATTGGCCCTGGGCTAACATCCATGCCCATCTTTGTCTACCTTATATGGGATGCTGCCACTGCATGGCTTGACAAGTGGTGCATCGGTCCACGCCCAGGATCTGAACCTGCAAACCCCGGGCTGCTGAAGCAGAGCACATGCACTTAACCACTACGCCAACAGGCCGGCCCCGATAAGATCCTTAATAGAAATGGAGAGCAAAGTGAGATAAACACTCTTATGGGAGATTTTTAGAAAAAGTCTATTGCTTTCCCATATAATGATTTTTTCCTCTTCCTACAGAGAAGACAAAATCACAACAAATGTATAACTCTTGTTCTTAAGCAAGGTACGCCAGCAGTCACATTGAACCCTCTCCTCTTTCTTTCCATTGTCTGCACGTTCTCATGAAATTCTTTTGTTCAGCAATGCTGATGGCTCACTCTATTCTCTTTAGGGAAGAAGACTGTTCCTTTGCTTAGGAATTTACAAGGAAAATGGTATTAAGCGTTAGGGAGATTGTGATTAAATTTAATTATCAAGCATAACCTCTGGCCCTTCGACTCAGGACAACCGTCCTTCCAGTTGGTGGAACAGATGGACAGTAGAGAGTCAACAGAAGGCGCCCTTCAGCCCTACTCCCACTTTCATCTGTCTCCAACCTAAGTGGGCTCAGGGGCACTCGAACACTCGAAGCTTTCGGCCTTTCTACAAAGATGAAGTGTAACAGGGGTGATGAGTGTCTAAGTATAATTAGTTTGGGCATCGCCTTTAGCTGAAACTATAAAGACATGTGAAACTCCTTGAGTTATTTCTATCATTTGGTGTCCCCAAATTTCCCCACTAGTGTTAAAAAAAATCTCAATCAGATCTGGCCATGAGCGACGAGTTAACCTCGAATTTGTGGCAGTTTTGAAAATAATCAGTGTTGAAGAAATAATTAGTTTAGTTTTGTATATTTGAGACGTGAGAGTAACATCTGGAAGAGATCTATCCAGGAGTTGGAAATATGGGTCTAATTTAAGACAGAAGCCAGGGCTAGAGTCATTGCTGTAGCTGTGACAGAGAAGAGAAGGGAGCTCTGGAAAATGGTCATGACAATGACTGTGAGAGTTACCAAGTATTGATGGTACCAGGCTCTGTGCTCAGCACATAAGATACTTTATCTCCTGTAATACTTACAACACCGCTATGGAGAGACTGTTGTTATCCCCATTTTACAGATGAGCAAGCTGATGCTCAGAGAGATTTAGTGGCTGTCCTCAGGTCACACAGATCTAACTGAATCAGAAGTACTCTACATCACTACAGGAAACTTCTTACCATCTTGAACTCCAAATTGTTTTGCTATAATGAAATTATGCTAAACTGAATCCCCTTATAGAAACCACATTCCCTGTTTGCAAGCCCAAGAGCTAAAAGGGGGTGCATGATTTTCCATTTCTCTTTAGACAATTGGCAAGCAGCAGGATTTGCTTTGCAAATCATGAGGAAAGAGGAGAGCTAATACATTTATATACCACCCTAATTCCTCTCATTCTAGTTTTTAAAATCTCCTGGGTTGCTTTGTGGGGTGAGTGGCTGAAAGTTGGCAGATATTTTTAAGCAGTTGAGACCCTGAGGTGATAAGGGATGAGGGGAACTGAAATGTAATTCCTTTCTGAGGGCTGGATGAAACAAGAGTAAACACCTCACTTTCACAGCTCAGCTCAGGTACAATAATAGACATGTAGGTTGGGAAATCGGCAGCTGCCAATTTTACTAAAAGACTTTCTCTTTGAATTACACATCATTTTACCAAGATCATATTGAATCACTATGCACATTGTGTACCTAACCAGTGATGCTACTAAGGAGATATTTTATACCTAGATGACGTCTTAGAGAGATATTTTGATTATAAGCCTAGTGTGATATCAAGAGATCTGGTTTTTTAGTTATAGTTTGGTGGTTTTAAAACCACCAGCAGCATGATGTGGCAAATAAAACAGTCATGAACCATGGTTTCAAGCTCTGGCATGTACTTACTGGGTGACATTGATCAAGTCACTTAACCCTTCTTGGCTCTCATAATCCTACTAGATCAGGTCATCTCCAAAGTCTTTTCCAGCTATAAAATCCCAGATCTTTTTGAAGTTATATAGTAATTATCCAAAGATAAATGATCATAAAATCATAGATTCTTAAGAGATGATGAAGAGGCTCATACTTTAACTTCTGTCACAGTACAACAATGCCTTTACAAAACTCTGAACATATATGGTCCTCACTTGTTCCCTTCTTTGAGTCCATGAGAGGGTCAGCCAACTTCCGCTAGAACTCACAGAGCCTAGCTGGCCTAGTTTCTCTAAATCAGATTTGGATGAAATCTGCTGAGCTAAGGGGAGGGTAACCAAACCAGAATGAAGTCTCATTAAGACAAATATGGATAAAATGTCAGGCTGCGCACAGCAAAGCTTATTTCCATGTCTCAACAGATGGCTAGGAAAACAATGACTTGTTGATCTGGTTAGAACAAATGATATACAAAAAACTCTTCTATATAATGAGAGAGTATGTGTGTAGTTTATCTGTGTATGTTTATCCGTGTGTGTGTGTACACAGCACATGCCAGCCCCACAGGAATAGGAACCACTGAAGTGCAGCAAGAGTAAAGTCTAGGAAGAGTTTTGTAAATAAAGTCCTATTTCACGTCAAAGGAATTCAGCAGGAATATATGAAGGGCTTGCAACAGGGTCCCAGAATTGTCTAGAAATGAGTAGGTTCCAAGTACTGTTCTAAATGTCAACAGTTGTTGCATTTGTATTATTTCCACTTGCTATCATGTCAGTGAACTCCAGGAGTACCTTTGCAACTTCTTTAACATTTTCTATTTTTCAGGTTTCACTAATCAGTCTTGCGAGCCAATCAAAATAGTGTCTGTGATCCCTATTACTATTGAGTTTGCCCTTGGAACAAACTGAATAAAACAAAAAGATGAAAACTGAAAAAACAAAACACACACACGTGCACACACACACATCCCTATATATACATACGAACTAGGGTTTCTCAACCTCAGCACTATTGACATTTTGAATCAGATAATTCTTTGTTTGGAGGGGCTGTCCTGCACATTGTAAGATGTTAAGTAGCATCCCTGGCCTCTACCCACTACACACCAGTACATCTCCCTCACTCAGTTGTGACACCAAAGTTTTGACTTTGCCAAATGTCCTCTGGGAGGGATGTGTATATATATGTGCCTACAGTAGTCCTCCTTTATCCATGGGGGATATATTCCAAGACCCTCAGTGGATTCCTGAAACCCCAGCTAGTACCCCCTACTTGTATATGTATATGCATATATATGTGCATATATATACATATATGCATGTGTCCTTACATATGTATCAACGATATCACACCTATATTTGCATGCCACTTTCAACTTCATAAATTAATTTTATAAACTTTTAGAGGTAGAAGGAATTGGGATATTAAGTCTAACCACACAATTTTATAGATAAGGAAACTGCAGCCCACGGATATAAAACATCCACTCAGCCATTGCTATTCATCTTTTGGTATTAGACACAAAATACCAGAGCTGAAAGAAATCTCAACTTCATCAAATCCAGTCTCTGTTTTACAGATAAAAAGTTACTTTTTGTTTGTCTGCCCCTCTACCCATTACACTTATTGTTCAGATTAGTTGCTCTGATAGATTGAGTATTAAATAAATCTTAATTTTATCCTTCAAGATGGTAGAATCTGTGCCCAAGTTACTTGAAGAGACACCTCACAGAGCATGTTCCCTTTGATCAGGTAAGATAAACCTTGGTGACGGGTTGAGACAGCCTCAGGCTCAGGTCTCATACCTGCTGAGTTCCACTTAGGTCCCGTGGCAGTGAGAGCACAATTATCTAGTCAATTGCTCTGGAGGGAACATCATCTCAAAAACATGACTAAGTTCACACCATCATAATTAATCAGACAACTGCTCTAGTGTGACGGCAGTTAACACATCACAGACTTGGAACTGTCTTTTTACCCCAGAAAACACTGTTCATATTAAGGCTGAGTTCTGTTTACATAAACTGGGTCCCACATTTGGACGCTAATTAGCAAAATAATACCCACAATGCAATCCCACTTAAATGTTTCACCTCTGGGTAGAAATACATTAAGTAACATGTTAAATGAAACAGGATTGTGTCAGTATAATATAGTTGCTATAGAAAAAAATCTTTAAGATCCCTCATAAAAAATTGACCTCTTCTTATGGAGATTCCTCAAAGAATTAAAAATAGAGATGCCCTATGATCCAGCCTTCCCACTACTGGGAATCTATCCAACGAACCTGAAATCAACAATCCAAAGAGGCTCATGCACCCCTATGTTCATTGCAGCATTATTCACCATAGCCAAGAAGTGGAAGCAACCTAAGTGTCCCTCGACTGACGACTGGATCAAGAAAATGTGGTATATATATATACAATGGAATACTACTCAGCCATAAAAAAAAGACAAAATAGTCCCATTTGCAACAACATGGATGGGCCTGGAGGGTATTATGTTAAGTGAAGTAAGCCAGAAGGAGAAAGACAAACACTGTATGATCTCACTCATATGTGGAATATAAACCAACACATGGACAGAGAAAACTGTATTGTGGTTACCAGGGGCAATGGGGGTGGGGGGTGGGGGGGTGGGCACAAGGGGTGAAGAGGGACATATATATGGTGATGGACAAACAAAAATGTATAACCCAAAATTTCACAATGTTAAAAACTATTAAAACATCAATAAAAATATATTGACCTCTTCTTATTTTTTCAAGCTGTCTTAGAATTACGGTCTTTTAAAAATGTAGCTTTCTTGGCTATTGTGAATAACGCTGCAATGAACACAGGGGTGCATGTACCTTTACAAATTGGTGCTTTCAAGTTCTTTGGATAAATACCCAACAGTGGAATAGCTGGATCATATGGTAGTTCTATCCTTGATTTTTTGAGGAATCTCCATACTGTTTTCCATAGTGGCTGCACCAGTTTGCACTCCCACCAGCAGTGTATGAGAGTTCCCTTCTCTCCACATCCTCTCCAACACATGTTGTTTCCTGTCTTGTTAATTATAGCCATTCTGATGGGCGTGCGGTGATATCTCATTGTAGTTTTGATTTGCATTTCCCTGATAGTTAGTGATTTTGAACATCTTTTCATGTGTCTGTTGGCCATCTGTATATCTTCTTTGGAGAAATAGCCAAGACTTGGAAGCAACCTAAGTGCCCATCAAGGGACTAATGGATAAAGAAGATGTGGTATATATACACAATGGAATACTACTCAGCCATAAGAAACGATGAAATCCAGCCATTTGTGACAACATGGATGGACATTGAGGGTATAATGCAAAGTGAAATAAGTCAGAGGGAGAAGGTCAAATACCGTATGATTTCCTTTATTAAGTTGTAAATAATAACAACAATAAACAAACACATAGGGACAGAGATTGGATTGGTGGTTACCAGAGGGGAAGGGGGGAGGGAGGAGGGTGAAAGGGATAATTCGGTACATGTGTGTGGTGATGGGTTGTAATTAGTATTTTGGTGGTGAACATGATGTAATCTATGCAGAAATAGAAGTACAATGATGTACACCTGAAATTTTTAAAATGTTATAAACCAATGTTACTGCAATAAACAAAAAATTAAAAAATAAATAAATAAATAAATAAAATAGGGAGATTAAAAATGTAGCTTTCGGGGACTATCAAGACAGGACTATATAAAGAACTACTTTAAAAGAGCAAAGAGCAGACTTGCTCTGAGCATTAATTGCATGTAAATATATGTCAGGAGTTTGAAAGGGGCTGGTTGCAATTTGCAAATGCTAGTACAGGGTTTTCAGCCATAATGATGTTACATCATCTTCTTATGTTTGAGAGCAGAGATAAGACTTATTCATACTTCTAGTTGACATGCATTTTGCTTTTCAAAACCAACGGTTCTCATTTTCTATTAGCATTTGAGCTATTCATTTCACGGCATGTTTAGGATGCCTGAATTTCTGTGTACATTGATTTTTCACTTACCAACATTCATATACAAAAGCAATTATTATTGTGCATCACAATGACAATAAACCTGACTTTCAAGTATCAAGGTAAAAAAAATATCTGTATTTGTCTGGAATGAAGTATTCTTAAATCTGAGAAAGTCAGTTATTATTCAAAGGGCAATTACAACATGGTTAAGAAATTAGTGATCCAAGAGAGGAGAAGGTGTAAAAGAGGCATTTATCAGGCACTGAGGGAAAAGTGAATGACAGTTCATAGGTGAGATGTCCAGTTAGAACTCCAACTAGCAATGCAAATCTCTGCTAGGTATCACTGATAAAGGTCAAGGGGAACAGAGTTATGACAGTGAACTTTAAAAATACTGACAGGAAACAAGAGTACTGGTTTCCTTGTGTGTTGCTTTGCTATTCACATAGAACCATTAGTCCCTTCACAGAAAGGTTTATTGATTTACACAGATACTTATTTGTCACATCCCGTAGAGTACATTAAAAGCTGCCCAAATATTTCAGATGTACTCAGCAAATTTGCCTTCTCACCTGTGTGCAGTCTGGGATCTTGACTAGAAGATATTTTTGATATGAATGGCTTGATTCAAGAGAAAGTCAGCAGCTTAACAAACATGTAGCTTTGAGACCCCTCCCTGATGTCCTATTGAGAAGTTGCTCTCATGGTTGATGGACACTGAGGGGGAATTCATCATGTGAGAGGACTGCAAGGCATTAGACGCAAGGGGATTCACCAAGCAGGGACAAGACATAGTCCTCGTCTTGCTCATCCCTATAAAATTCCCTGACTTCCCTTGTAGTTTGTCATTTCCACCTACATGTGACTGCCAGGTGCCAGGCCCTGCATTATGTGTGGGAGGCACCATAGAGTGATGGATGGGAGGGGTGGCTCTGGCATTCACCTTTGTAGTTGTGAATTCTGGTTCCATCACTTATTAGCACTTTCACCCTGGGCAGGTCACTCACCCTCTTTGCCACTCAGCTTTCTCGTCTATAAAATGTGGGTACAAATAATACCTGGATTGAATGAGATAATAGGTAATTGTGAGATTCAAATGAGATAATACATGGAAAGCACTGAAGATGCCCGATTCACAGTGATGTTACATCGTAGAGTTGTAGTCCCTTGCCACATGTGGCTATCTATATTTAAATTAATTAAAATAAAAAATTCACTTCCTCAGTCACACTGGAAACATTTCAAATGCTCAATAGCCACATTTGGCTCAATGGCTACCATATTAGCACAGATAGAGAACATTTCCAACACTATAGAAAGTTCCATTGGATAACACTATTCTAGAGGTTGATTTTCTTTTTAACTTTATTAACCAACACTTTACACAAATTATTATCTAATCTGAGGCACAGGCCCATGCCTGATAGTCACTGAAAATTATTTAATGTGTTGACTTCAGAAACATATGTTGACAGATCTCAACTCATTATATTTTTATTATATTTTTTTCTTCCAAATCATGTTTTCATTATGATCTCAATTTATCCTCACAATATCCTTGTGAGTAAATATGTTAGACATCCATCATTTTCATCTCATGGAGAGGGAGACGGATATTGGCAGAGTATCTACATTCTATGAGCAATCATCTATCCTTTGGAGAGTTTTGAGAAGAAGAAACAAGGTAAGGAATGCTCCTCAGGAGGAATGAAGTTCTTATATTTCCTGATTCAAAATTAATAGGAGTTTATTGGGAAAAAAACATGAAAAATATATAAAAGTATGAAGAAAACAAAAATTGCTCAAAATTACACAACCCATAGATAACCACCATTAACATTATGGTGTCACTTTCTAGAGGTATAAAATATATGTTGTATATTACAGTTCATTTGTTGGGTGATAATTTTTTTTAACTTAAAATAGAGCGGATATTTTCTCACACTATTAAAAATTATTTGGTAACATATTTCATGAATGCACAAGAGTTTATGATGGGGATATACTACAGCTTATTTAACCTTTTCCCACTTTTGCTATTAAAAATAACACTGCAAAGACTGCACTTAAACATAAATCTCATATTAAATCCTGGATTATTTCTTCAGGATGGAGCCCTGGAAATAGAATTAGTGGGTGAAAGCCCTAGACCATTTCCAGAGATTCCTAATACGTATTACTACTTGGCCTTCTGGAAAGGCTATATCGATTTTCACTCCCCCAGAAGCATATATGAACGCTGCCGCTCCTTCTCAAACACTAATTAATACCATCTAAACATTTTGTCAATTTTGTAGGCAAAACATCCTCTTTTGTTATTTCATGTTTGATTTCTTTGATTACACATGAGGCTAAATTTTTTTCCTCTGTTTATTAACTAACGGTATTTGCTATTCTGTGAATTGTCTCATCATATCCTTTGCCTAAATTCCTGTCACAATGTTTCCATTATGAATTTATATGAAATCATCCTATATTGAGGACAGTAAAAATTTAGTTCTGATGTTTTCTTTTTTCCTGTCTTTCGTCTGTGATATTTTCATGTTCATAATTTTTAAATGTTTATCAAGTCAAATAAATCTTCTTTCTTTGTGATTTCCTGCATTGATTTTGTAATTAGGAAGTCCTTTATACAACATAGAGCAATTAAATAGTCACTTTTGTTTTCCTCAAGTTTAATAATGTTTCAATTCTCTTTTTTTGCTACATTTACCTCTTTAACTCCTATGGAATTCATATTATGTTATGCCATCAGGCGAGCATCTTATTTTCTTTCCAAATAGTGATAAAATTGTTCCAGAACATTTACAGATTCAGCCTTTGTTTCCTTGTTGATATGTGATATCCCTTTTATAAGTATTAAACTTTTAAATATGGTAAGGTCTATTGCTGGATGACTTATACTGTTTTATTGATCTACCTGATCTAGAACCATAACCACACTGCTTTCGTTACTGTGAGTTCATACCATTTTAATATCCGATAGAGCAAGCCATCCTTTGATATTCCTCTTATTTGAAAACATTTCCTGTGTTTTTTTTTTTCTATATGATCTATAGAACCATTTTATTGTCTTCCTCACTCCTCTCCTATAATCCAATTGATTTTCCTTTCTTTTAAAATTTAATTCAACCTTTGAATTATTTTGGGAAGAAGTATTAGCTTTGCAATATTTGGCCTTCCCATCCAGGAACATGGTATGTCTCTTTACTAAATTCTTTATTTCTCTAGGTAAGTGTTATAGTTTTCTTTAAATGGGTTCTGTACTTGAAATAGTATTTTATGAACTTCATTACAATTATACAATGAATTTTTCCCAATTACTTTTGAGCCATTATTCCTCATTGACAGAAATAACAATTGCAAATAACAATTTTTTCCTCCTTTCCAATAGCCATGGTTTTATTTCTGACTCACATATTAAGGAATGTGGCAGAACCTCCAAAATAATATTAACTAAGTATGCTAATTGCTGGTGCTATGGTTCCTGACTATAGTTTAATATCTACAGCATATTTTCCTATTGAGAGTGATATTGGCTACCAGATTAAGATAGTCCTCATCCTAGTAAGGAATTATAATTTTAGTTCTAATTTTCTAAGAGTTTTAAACAGAAATTGGTTTGGAATTGACTGAAAGACTATTGAGCCATCATTTTCTCTAGGGTGGAGTTTGGTTTTGTCAGGTTTGGGTATCTTTCCATCCTGTTCTAATTTCTGGAATAGCTAACGGAACAAGAGAATTATCTAATGCTTGAAATTTTACAAGAATTTGTCCATAGACTATCTGACTAGAGGGACTAAATTCTGATTTAAGTAGATGAGGGACAAATTAGCTGTTAATAAAAGTGCCAACAAAACTGTAGAAACAGATGGGCATTTTCCAGATGAGAGATTACATTGTAAAGAGGGAAGGTTCTTGGAGTTGTTGTCACCCTGCAGAAGCAATATGGATGCATCACTTCCACCCAGAATTTGGTTTGGATGGTGAGACTGATGATACCACATACATGCCACAAAGGTAGGAAAAGGTTTAGCACTTATTAATGAGGCTTTCTGGGGAGACCAGGGAAGTCTTCCAAGTAGGTCTGAAAATGGCTTGGGAAAGCCATACCTTACATGGTTTGAACTTTCTGACTGCACCACAGAAGGGAGCACCCAGGCTTTCTTATCAACTTGCCCAGATGTGGGACAGAAGGGGAAGAGAGAGTGGTGGGATTCGAAAGCAAACATCCAAAATGGAGCCCAACCTTTATTACAGCCCAGGCCGAGGGTGGAGCAGAGGAGCCCTGATGTGACGGTGGCGAGGAAAGGAATGAAAATTGATGGCAGATGACCTCGGGAGTTTGGGAGGCAGTAAAATAGCAACCCTCCTCCAAATCTTCAAAATTGCAGGATGGATAAGGGATTCAGGTACTAAAGAATTTTTGTTGTTGACGGGTGTTATTTGAATGGTTTACTATTTTGAAGAAAATTTACTGAGTTCATACTATGTCCTGGAATTGCAACTTTTGTCCTGTAATCGAAATATTTGTTATTGAAATTCCAAAAGAAAATTTTAAACATACAAGGGTAGAAACTTAAAGAACTTAGCCTCTTCCTAGCATTATGTCTCACATTTTGGTAAACAGAATTACCTAGAGTTGGACAGCGAAATCTAAGTGGACAGGCTTTTTACAGTCACGGGTAGCTGAATCAACAGTGTATAATTCGTGCTTATTAATAACATCATCTGAGAATTATTAATAACACCTTACTGAGAATTTACTATGTGCCAGATATCGTGCTGAACACTGCATGCGTTCTCTCATTTAATCTTCAAGGCAATCTTATATGTTGCTACTATCATGCCCCTGCCCCACTTTGAGGAGGAGGAAAGCGATGTTTAATGAGGCTAAGGAGTTTACTCATGATCAGAGAATCAGTAAATGAGGGGCTTTTGCACCTAGATCCCTTTGATTCCAAAACACCACTTGCTTTTAACCACAGGCTGCACTGAACACCTTGTCTACGAACCTACACCATTATAGCGCTGTGGTTCATAGTGGGGGGTCCTGAGGTCATTTGACCCACAGCTGCCATTTACTAGCAACTTGAGAAAGTTTTTAAAATTCTGCAAGTTACAGTTTCTTCTTCTGTAAAATTAGGATAATAGTTCTTACTTCCTAGACTTCTCCAGAGGATTCAATGATACAATGCTTTTAAAGAACTCAATATAGTGCCTGGTCCACATTATGTGCTTAATCTAGGGTAACTCTTTTCAGTAAAAAGGTCATAGGTGTAAACATTAATTTTTACTTATGAATAATGACAGAATATTTAGAATAATAGACAAAGAAATACAAATACCTAGGAACTGAAAAATCTTTTTGTCCATCCTCAACTCTAACCAATTCTCACGTAACAGAAGTTATGCACTTCTGAGGTTGAAAATGCACTTTTCCGGCTTAATCTCACTGTTTGCTTAGAACGTAAATCATCTTGAGTACATACCTGGCTCTAACTTGGGCATTTCAGAAGTTCAGTTCACTGGGGCATTAAGCCTTCAGGTCTACTTCTTGCCAAGAATTTAGAGAAGCCTCTTCAGTTGAGCCCCAGATGTGTATAAACTCTCACCTTAAAATGCCTAATTGACTCTTAGAGACTTATGTTCTCATTGTCTTCTTGGTAAGAGGGAGAAGATAGTTCCTATTCCACATGCCTGAAGCTAGCACTGGCATTAAGTAAGAGGCAGCACGACTGCTCTCCAATAAGCCTCTTAACCACTGGAAAACACATTTTAGAGCCACCGAGGTAAACATCCCATTTTTTTTTTTTTTAATTTTTTGTTTATTGCAGTAACATTGGTTTATAACATTGTAAAAATTTCAGGTGTACATCATTGTACTTCTATTTCTGCATGGACTACATCATGTTCACCACCAAAATACTAATTACAACCCATCACCACACACATGTACCGAATTATCCCATTTGATGTAACCCTTCTTTACAAAGCCTCACACTCAACAGAGGTTTGTTTGGGTAACGGTTTTATGTATCTAAGCTTCTTAGCCCCAATAAGCAGCTCACTCTATACCTGGACACCTCTAATTGTTATACATTCTTTCTTTAGATTAGATTTGCATCCCTATAACCTTTACCCATTAACTCCTTTTTGCCTGAAGAGCAGAATTAAATATATCTGTATGTGGTTCCATAAGCAAGTTCCTTAAATATTTAAAGACCTAAATTATACCTTAATTTTTCTTTTCCCAAATTAAGTAGCTGTGGCCTGAGTTTTCTCCACCTTTTCCTACATGGTTTTTAGATTCCTCGCCATCTTGCTTGCGTTTTTTTTTTTTTTAATAGGCACTCTGGTTTGTCAATGTCTTTCTTAAAATGGAACTATCCAGACCAAATCCTTGAAGATGTGGTCTGAGTGGGGTGGGGCGTGGCTAATTACAGTCTTTGGAAAGGACATTATCCTTTTATTAAGCATCCTCTGAATGTCAGCTTTTAGCAGCTCTTGACTGGTACTGAGCTTATCTTCAATACTCTCTCCCAAGTTTTTTTTTTTTTTAATTCTAATAGTTTTTAAGTCTCCTGATTTAATAAACCGATTTTTAAGCCAGGTATGCAGGAACTAACATTTATTCCTGTTAAATTTTATCTTGTTTGTTACAGCCCACTGTTTCAGGATACTAAGATATCATAGGATATTCAGAATTCTGACTTTGACAAAATCAGTTTTTTCTCCCTTCCCAGTTTCCATTATCTTTATGTTAAAAGCCTGACGTCTAATCTTCATGTCATTGATACAATATGATGAGTAATGTAATTCTAAACATGGAGCTCTGTGGCGTAATTCTGGGAAGGTTTCCCTAAGTTAATTAGTCATTATTCGGCCATATTTGTGTACAATGGGGCAGCTGATTATGGATCTATCCAACTGAATGATCGCCCAACACACATTTCTTCATCCTCTCTGAACATCATTATGAGCCAATAAAATAGATCTTTGTTGAAACCCTGATGTGACCGACTTATGGCAGTCTCATGACTAACAGTTGGGGTTTTTATCTATTAAAAAAGAAAATACCTTATTTTTAGTGAGCTTGTGCTATGTCTTAGTGTTCATGTCTTTGTCATGTGCTCCTTTCTGGAAATTTCCCAGGCACAAATCTCAAGCTTCCTATGCTATAGTTTTCAGAATTTTTTCTCCTTTTATAAAAATGAGGACTATATTTTTCCATTCCTGGTCCCTTAGCTTATCTCCTATATGCCATTTCCTTGGATATTATCAGCAGTGGTTCTGGAATAATATCTAGTACTTGGAATGTAATTTATCTGGGCTGGGGTATGATGACTCATCTAGGGTAGCTAACTGCTTATATTCTATTGCCTCACCAATCTTGGGCATCAATTCATGCCTTGGGATAATTATTCCATCCTTCCCAATGTGAAGAACACTTTGCTTTATAGAGACTGCAGACAGAAAATAGGAGGTGATGAGCTTTGCCATTTACCACTTCTGCTGCTGCAAATGCTGCTATTTTTATGATGTTACCAAAATGCCCAAGTGGTTGAGGAATCATATATGATTTTTCTTCTTAGAAGGACAACCATAATAGCAGGTTTTTTAAAAGCCCTCACTCTATGTGTTAGGCCTTGTTAAATGCTTTATATATTTGTTTAATATTCACAATAAACCTATTATAGAAGCACTTTCATTATCTCTATTATACAGATGAGAAAGCCTACAATTAGAGCAGTTAAGGAATTCACCTTAGGCACAGCCAGTAAGATGTGGAGTCTATATTCAAACTCAAGTGTTTCTGAGTACCAGCAAACATAATATTAATCACTATGCTACACTGCAATTCATTTAAAAAATGTAAATTTGGCTGACATTCTAACTTTCTGGTAAACTTTGGTCCATTATTGACTTTTATATTCAATGATCCTATTCTTTTAGATTTGTGGCTCTCATACCATTTTTTAACAATCTTTCCTTCTAGTGAAAGTCCATATCCTTTAAAAATCTGATTTTATCATTGAACTCCCTGTGTAATATCATCTTATTTAAATACTTCACTATGACCTTCTCTTTTATCCTACTGTGGTTCAAGAGTTTTGTTTGTGAGTGTGTGTGCACGTGTGTGCACACATGCAAATGCTGCAACTGTCTTCTAAGCACCTCCCACGCGCGAGGACACACCGCCTTTTGCCTTGCTGAGTAGACTCCATAAGAAGAGAAAGGGCCCGTTTCCCACCTTAAAGAGGTAATAGGGACGTGTCTCCATGGAACAAAAAGTAGAAAGATTGATTATTCCCTGGGAACCTGCTAAACGTCTGTTCAACTCTCCGCTGGCTCCCGTAAACTCTGGGGCTGCTCATTAGTGGCCCTCCCAGATACTCCAGGCTGCCTGAGAGCTGGCTAGCTGCTGCCTCATGCTGGTGGTTGGGGCATGACCTGGATGAGCCAGTGAGTCAGGGTTATTCGCAGAAACTACCAAATTGAGTCATACAAGGTAACCAGTGAAATAGCCAGGTTAGGAAAGAGTTCACGTAGTTACCTATTCGGGAGAGGCCTAGCTCTCAAATTCTTCCCGAGTCAGATGCTAGCCTGAGGTGACTATGTGGTACTGACAGAAACAGGCAGCCTAGGGACCCTTTATAGTACCACATAGGGACTGCCTTGTCTCAGTCAGCCAAGATCTCCCTCTATGGCACAGTGCTCCTTAGGAAAGGTCACCAAATCGTCCAGAGGAAAGAAATATATCTGATCTCAGGCCTGGCACATAACTGCATCTTAGTCAAGCACCAGTGGGAGAGTAAGACAATGCATTCAAATAAAGAACCTGTCATGAGGCTTTCAACTGGACACTCCATCAGAGTATCAGAATACCTAGGGTCAAGTTTCTATTTTTAGAAACTTCAATCCTTTGCGGACTGTTTCTCTTTCAGAGAGTGTCCATGACTTCATAGTTCCTTTGTCAATGAACATTTTGCTGTCCTATTTCTTAAAGACTAGGTAGGGTGTAAATATCTAACTACTGCCCTGCTTACTATTGTTCCTTTCATGATGATTTGCGTCCTTAAGTTTTCCTTCATTTCCAAAGCATGAATCAGATCCTTCCAGATGCTCAGAATTAAGTGCACAGTAGCCTACCCCCTCACTGCTCCCTCTGCTTTCAGAGAGGGGAAACTAATTCTTAGACAAGTCAAGAATTCATCAGATGCAATGCTTTCAACAGCCTGAAACTTTCAGCAGGCACTCAGACAGCTGACACCCCACTTCACTACTTCTATTGATGGTTCTTTTCAATCAGACGAGATTAATCACCCTCCACCCGCATATTGTGGCTTTAGTCTTATCTCTCCTCTCTCTTGATGTGTGCTATACAACTGCATGCAATTGATCTCTGAACGCAACTTCACAAATTTCTAGTTCACTTTCAAACTTGATTTTTGTCCGTAAAGAATATTAAAAACTACTCAGTTTTCATGACTTAATAATTGTCCTTAAGTGGACTATAGTGGCTTCTTCCCCAAACTTAACATGTGAAGCTGGGCTATGCCCTGGAGATATGGCTGAATCACTGATGGGAAGATCATCTATGTGCCAGGTGGCTACACAACACCGCCAGTCTGCTCAGAAATGTTAGGTGGTGATTATGCAGACTAAGCTTACCAATAAAAGAAAAACAGAGGCTTTAACAAATGAAATAATATAAACACAGATCTGACTATATTTAGGTCACTTAGTGGCTAAGAGAGTAGTTTCTAGAGCCAGGTGACCTGGGTCCTGACACTATTAGCTGTGTGATCTTGGTCAAGACATTTAACCTCTCTGTGTCTCAGTGTCCTCATGTATAAACTGGAGGCACTAAGAGCAGCTACTAATAAGTTTTGTGAAGGGTAAATAAGGGGGGAAAAGGGCTTAGAACTTGTCTGCTACATTGCTAGTTCTCAATAAATGTTAGCTATCATTTTAATTTTCATCATTATTTATAAACCAGTGCTTTTCACACAAGGCTGGTTCTAAATGCTACAAATGTGAATGGCCATTTTTTGAGTGTAAGCTTACTGAAGCTTTCAACTGCGTCCTGCGGCTTTGCGTCTCACCAAAACACCTCAGACAGTGCCTTGTACATCATGAGCTTATAATAAACATTTATTGAACCAATGTTTGAATAAATAAGCCTTCATTTTTAATATATCCATGTTTGGAAAACTCCACAAAGAACAAGGCTGGTATTGACTGCGTAGAGAAAATTCTCATCATAATTTTCCATTCTCTCTATCTTCTATTAGCATACTTATCCCCTTCTTCAATCTACAGGTAAATGTGAAAAATAATAGAATTCAGATTTATTTATGAAAATGAATCTGCTTCTTCGTTTAGCCCAACGGGCTCAGTTAGTAGTATCTCCCAAGAGGTCTTTTTAAGATTCTTAAAGTAAACATACAGTTAAAACGTAAACCAGTTTAATACACCTTGAAAAATGAGCATAAGAGCCTTAATTGTCTTTTTCTTGGCATACATCAATTTCTACACATAAAAATGCAGCATTGAATAACAGCAATAAGCCAAATTCTTTTCAAATAGCACATTTGTGAGAATACTAGCTGTCCATTATGTTTCTTAAAATCTAGAAGGCTAAATCATATTTGCAAAAAGAAACTTATAAAGAAAATTTTAAAAGCCTAATTCTTGTGCAGAGAAGAAAAAGTATAGAAATATCCCTTTTTTAATTAATACAAAATCTTCCCACATGCTTCAAAACAATAGGGATTTTATGTTAATATAATTCATTATGTAGTCTTTTATTATATAAGAGTTCAGAAAAAATAATAAAATGTTAAACATAAGAAAGATGGGAGAGGAAATTTGGAGAATTATAATAAATCTCCTTTTTCAGGTAGAAGTTTACAAATTCTGACATAGTTCTGTTTTCCCTTTGGCCCCCTCTCATGGGATAATATATTTTCATGGAATACTACCTTTAAAATATAACCCCATAGCACCATCCATCACATTTTACCTAAAGTAGATTTCAGAGGTCTAGCTCTCTAATTATTTTTCCTTTTTATGAAACTAAAATGAAGTCATAATCGTGTTATTATGCATGCCAGCAACACTTTTCACACGGAGTCCTAACATTTTATGCCAGAAATATCATTAAAAGTAAGTCTTTAAAATACTTACATCAAGTAAGTATTTTCCCCCCATTGGTCCTAGGTAAGCTAAAAAAATGCACGCACTGGTGGTCAGGAGAACTGAGTCCTGGAGTTGATTTCACTAACAAGCAGATGTACCCTTGCCTGTGTCTCTTCTTTATTCCTGAGTTTCCATAAATTGAAGGGAATAGAATCAGAACCATCTGGAAGTTTAACAACAATCTTTGCCCTGCCAAACACACATATACCAACTTCATTACAGACTTTCTGAAACCTAAATGCTTGAGGGTGGGGGTGGGGCAGGAGGACTGCATTTTTTATAGCAAACACAATGTGATCTTGCTGCACTGCCTGGTTGAGGGATCCCTGGATTCCATGATCACTAAAGTTATTCAGAGCTCTAAGATCTGTGTATTTCATTGCCAATAAATTTTGTTCCAATAAAAAATGATAGGTTTTTGACTCTAATGAGTCACTGAGAAGTGAATGTTATCGGAGTCCTTTGGGTGGATGTGTACATCCCAGGAGGACGTATACATACCTGGATACATGTGTTCTGTGGCTTCACCATCAGAGCAACCCTGCTGTGTTATGACACCCAACAAAATCATTAGTTTTTATCCCTAACGTCGCCAGTGGCAATATAAGATGCTGCCAGAACTCAACCAGGCATCAAGTAAAGCTATGGCCAAAAAAGGCCTATGGCATACTTTTCATTTCAGCAAGCATGTTTCTAAGAATTTATCTAAGGACAGAATTTAAATGATAATTAGAGATGTGCACAAAAGATTTACGTAGAAGGATGCTTGCTGCTGCGTTGTCCATGTGCTGAGCCTAGGTTCGGATGGGTCATCTGACGCGTCTGCTGGACTTAAGTCCAGGGCTGCCCCCACATCTCTTTGCTTGAGTTTACATTCCTGGGAAAGGAAGTCTGAAAGGTGAGAAGTGGAATATTGCACAGTGTTGTAGTACAGGAGAAAAGGAGAAGAGCGTATGGTGTGTGCTTTCCAGCCTTATCAGGTGGATTCCTACAGAGAAAGCAGCAGGAGGCTGAAGTGGATGTAGCTATCTTCAAAGAGGATTTGGGAACTACTGCTGTAGTCACCAGAATACCACTTTGGGGCCCATGTGGGAAAGGGGTGTTCATGTCATTTTTTTTTTCCTATGGGAAACAGTGTGAAGGCAAAGCAATAGGAGCGAAATATTTGGAACAAGGCACAGCAGAACTCTCAAGAATCTGGAAGAAAGAATATATCCCACCCTTTGGGGGTCCCTGGAGCAGTGGTAGTAGAGAGGGGTCTTCCTTAAATCTAGGGGTGTACGTGTTGGAGGGTCAATCAGACAATGGGAGAACATTATTTTTATCAACATATATATAAACTTCCTGGCGATTTATGAAATAACTGGGGAGCAGTTTCTTGTGGGGAAGAGTGCGCTGAGCTTCTGTATGGGGGTGGGAGAAGATGGAAAAGAGCCAGCAACATTTGGGTTCTTAATGTGACCTAATCTGAACACACAGGCAGATAAGTTAGGGATATTTGGGGGTTATATTTATAGTACAGTAAATTTGGAAACAAATAAAATGCCCCAAAATAGGGGATTAGTTAAGTGAATTATCACACATGTATATAATGCAAGGCAGGGTTACAACTCAAATACCAAACGTGTATATTTTCTATGTATTTCACGGCCCCACTACATTCATTCTCACTGTTATCCTAGACCTTACTGAACAGAGGCAAAGCTCAGAAAAATTGATTGCCAAAGTGAAGACAAAAATATTCATGTCTGTAGAGCCTGCCCTCTTTTTCTCAGCAACCAAAGATGAGAAATTCTGCTGCTGAAGAAAAAGGGGGGCAATCAGGAGGACCTGGTATATTTTGCCTGCAATTAAGAACTTCCCTATGCATAGGGTAACCATGGACTTCATGATCAAATTTGGTCTCTTTTGAGAGTGAAAGAGGGTGTTAACTGGATGAGTGACTGGAACTTATACTACTTTATGTATGCATGGGGCTGGTGGACCCACCACCACTGTTACAAATGGGTCACTACACAACCATTAAAGTGATAGTGTAAAATACACATCATAACATGGAAAAATTCCACTGTGATATTATAAAGAATCATGTCACAAAATAGTATACATGTATGACTCCATTAAAATAGGAATATGCATAGAAAAGTATGACTGGATGTCCAGATGCCAATAAGAATGATTATTTCTGGATAATTGTATAAAAGGATATTTAAATTCTATAGTTTTCAATTTTTCTATTAATGGACATTCTTTACTTGCAAAATTAAAGTTTATGTAAGAATGTGAAAGACAGTAAATTCACTTAGGACCAAAAGTACAGTTTATATGCGGCACTTGCTGCTTAATTCTGAAATTCAACTTCTAGGCCATATTCGGAATCATCACTACTGTTTTTTATTGGACTCAAATTATAATTTTCTCAAGAGTATGTCTGTATCTTATTTCATCTTTTATTTCTTTAGAGGGCTTGGGATAACACCAATTTGTAGTCTGGATATAGGTTAGTATGTGGCCTCCTTTCTGGGGTAATCAAATGGAAATATTCCATTTTAGGTCTTGATTCTCTAATGCAGGATTCATATAATAGTGAGACTGGAGTAGACTCAATAATGATGACAATTAACATTTATGGAATGATTTCCATATACTTCTGTGTCAGGTACTGTACATGCTTTATTTAATCCTCACAATAATCCTATGATATAGGAACTCTTATTGTCCCTATTTTATAGATGAGAAAGCTGAGGTAGAACGATGTATAGTGACTTGTAAGGTAACTAAAATGCATAATTTATCCTCCATTTATAGTGGCCTTATGCGACTAGTAAGCTGCTCTTAAGACCAGCAGGAAAAAGACTTTCGGTGGTCTTGAACGCTTAGTTACGATTTTAGCAAACAGCTGTTTTTCCTTAATTTTAATGTATACGTTTTGATAATTCACTTATAAGATACATACATTTTGCTGTTCATTATATAATTGCTGTAAGTGCATTTTGCTCTTATACAGAAAAAGCAATGAAATGATAGTTCACAGACTCAAGCAATGGGGCCTTTTAACTGGCAGGATGGGTGGCTTTGGGCTTGTCCTTTAATCTATTGGGATGGCTTGTTCATTTCTTCTAAAAACTTGATGTTTTAGTAAAGACATCTTTTCTGCTGTAAAATTCATAGTTCTATGATTTTATTTGCTGACCAACCTGAAGAACAAACAAAAAGTAGGTAAATACAGAGCAGAATATTAATTCACATTCTTTGACTTGACTGGCTCCAGACAAGGGAAAGCAGACCTACAGGAGCACCTGTGTCCACTTGCAGACAAGGGCCTTAAATATCCAGCTCCTGTGGGCTTTTTATTGAGGCCATCTGAAACACAGGCCTATCACTCTGATTCCTTTTAATATGTCTTTGGGCTACAAGTCATAAGGCTTCCCTCCAAACACCCCGTCATTTTACTCTAAATCCCATTTACATCATTTCATAAATTTAGTTTCTCTGGGGATCTTCCTCCCCCTCTGCAGGAGGACCAATTTAAATCATCCTTAAATCATCACATTAAACACTAGCTACCATTGGCTACGAACGGAGCCAAGAAGTGTATTATACCAAGTCTTAAAATGCTGTCCATGCCTTTTTAATTTTACCATAAAATCAGAGATAGCTATTTTATCATGAAGGATTTAATAAGTTTACCTTTCAAACTAATGGGCTATAATGGGTTCCTTAAATTTTGCATGTAAAAACCCCTGGGATGGGAAACTTTCAATTTCTCCTTAATAACTCATCACTATAAATCAGATTCCTTTAATATATTGCACACCAATGTTGCAAGGAGCTCAGAAGGAACTTGTACCATTTTTCTTCTGATGTTTCAGCCACAAGGAAAGGCTAGTTTATTTCTGAAAGGTAGTACTCAAAGCAATTTCATTTTATTTCCCTCCACAGAAGATATCAGATATTTAAGCACTCTCATAAAAGATCTACCCTTAGATATTTCAGAATGACCTGTTTCTTGGAGATTTCACTGGTTTCTTTCTTGCCAGAGAAGAATTTTTTTTTCCTAAATATATTTTAAGTCTGTCATGGTACATTCAATGTATATTTTATAATACAATATGGGTTTTTTCATAGCCAGTAGTTAAATATTAATAGTAGAATACATTTATTGGATCATTTTCCCTCCAATTAAAATGTAACACTAATAATGATAATGGTGATGACATTGTAGCATCAATAATGGTAATGGCAATGCTATTATAAAATAATAACATTGACATTTTTGGTCTTTCTCCAAAGCTTTGCATTTATTCTAGATTTCTAAAACAAGAAAGAAAAGGATGATAAAATACAAGTTGATTCAAAGGTCAGTATAATGTAAATAACACTTTCTGAAGATTCCAAGTTTAGAATAAGCCATGAAAAGTAATAGCTTCGTAAATATTGCACAGTTAATCACAATCCGGTGCCTAGAGTTCTGCTATAGTGAAATGTCTACATAATGCCAAATATCAGGATGAAAACTCAAAGATGTTTTAAAAATATTCATGTTTTCAAACATCTGACTTCAAACAAAACAAAGATATTCCCCACTCATTCACAGAGTTGGTACCATGTTAAGTCATCAATGGTCTGGATTAACTTCTTTAACAATCAAAGGATCTATTATTCATTTCACGGGCCTACAACCCAAAGTCAAAGGGGAAATAGAAATTGTCAAGCTTTCTTTATTTCAACTTAGCCAATATGACCATTCATACGGCAAAGTGGATTTGTAGTGACAAGAGAGGAAACGGATTTACATGCATGGTTGGACTGTTGATATAGCCCTCTTGGTCTAGAGGGGTGGAGAAGGGAGAGAAAATTGCACTTACAGGCAGAGCACTCCAGGATGGTATTTAATTGAGCTACAAATTCATCAATTACCATGTCACTAAGAATCCCAAGATAATAACAGTGTACAATTGGAAGATGTGGAGGCGCAGAGCCCATGGTAGAGAATGTTTCTGTCCATCCTGTTTTGAATGTGTGCTCTGCACAGTGGCACACAGAGCCCGCTGGAGCCTGGGCACCTAGAGAGAGGAGTGGGTGGGAACTGCCGCTGATGGGGAATCGTTCACTGAACACACATCACACAAATTGGCTAAACGCTATCAAGCCAAGAAATTAATGTAAACACCAATCATAGGATTAAGTATACAACATTTGATGCAAAATGAATGGGAAGATGATGGTATAGCTTCTGAAAACAGGTATACTCAACCTTTAAGAAATTAGATCAGAATGAACAATAGGAAGAAAGAGAGAGACCAAAAGCAGAAGAAAGGAGGGAGAAGGAAAGAAAAAGACAATGAAGAGAAAGGAAAGAAATAAAGAGAGAGAAGAAGAAAATATATAGTATCTAGCAGATGTGTTGTACACCTCCTGCATTAGTTCTAGGGAAGTTTAGGGTTTATGTGAAATAAAGAAATTTGTCTTAAAGTCGTTGGAAGATGCTGAGTCTAATTTATCTCCCATGCAGCTCCCTCACGGGCAGGAAGCAGCTGCAGAGTCATGAAGTGAGGTCATATCTACCTTAGATATCAATGCGTAGAAAAGGTGCCTCTGTGGCCTGGGCGTCACTGCTAGTTGCAATGCAAGTTGTGAGAACCAATTTAAAATCCAAGTAGCAAGTGTGTTGTTCCTTGGCTATTGCCTACATACCTAGTTGTGCCCAACTGAGAACATTCCAAATCCCACCACGGCCACCACCTCCTTCTTATCATAATCGATTTCTTACTGATTTTTTCTTTTTAATTAAATTTCTGATGCTAAATCATGAAGGAAGTCTCATGTAGTGTATTGACACTAGTCCCAATATCAGACAGTTCATAATCCAGTTTCACCACTCATTAGCTCTGCTACCCAGGGCAGGTTACCAACCTTCTCTCAGGCTCAGTTTTTCCTAGGTAGGAATAAAAATGTGTACCTCAGAGGAAGGGCCTATGCCTTTTTTGCTGTCACATACTACAACCATTCTCAATTATTCCCCTTCCTCGACCATGTATTGAGCACTATCAATGGGTTGATTGTGCAACAAGTTAGGCACATAAAAACGGGTCCTTGTTTTGTTTACAAACCCTCTCAAAAATGGGCAGGGCAAGGGGAAAGAAAGATCAGAGTCAGGGATTAACAAAGTCTTTAAAATAAAATCGAGCTGAAAATATTTGCTAATCATATATGTGGTAAAGAGTTAATATCCAAAAGATAAAAGAACTCCTATAACTCAACAACAAAAAACAAATAGCCAGATCAAAATAGGGGCAAATGATTTGAATAGACATTTCTCCAAAGATGATATACAAATGACTAACAAACATTTGAAAAGATGCTCAACATCACTAATTATTAGGGAAATGCAAATCAAAACACAGTTAGATGTCACCTCATACCCATTAGAATGGCTGCTATCAAAAAATGGAAAATAACAAGTGCTGACAAGAATGTAGAGAAATTGGAACCCTTGTGCACTATTGGAGGGAATGTTAAATAGTGTAGTCCCTATAAAAAAAAGTATGGAGGTTCCTCAAAAAATTAAAAATAGAACTACCATATGATTCAGCAACCCCACTTCTCGGTATATATCCAAAAGAATTTAAAGCAGGATCTCCAGACATTTGCATATCCATGTCCACAGCAGCATTATTCACAACAGCCAAAAGATGGAAGCAATCCAAAAGTCCATCAATGGATGAATGGAGAAACAAAATGTGTTGTGTACATATAATGGGATACTATTCAGCCTTAAAAAGGAAGGAAATTCTGACACATGCTACAGTATGGATGAACCCTGAGGACATTATGCGAAGTGAAATAAGCCAGTCACAAAAAGATAAATACTATATGATTCCACATATATGAGACATCTGAGTAGTCAAGTTCATAGAGGCAGAAAGTAGCTGCCAGGGGCAGGGGGAGGGAGTAAGGGGGAGCTGTTGCTTAATGGGTAAAGTTTCAGTTTTACAAGATGAAAAAGTTCTGGAAACTGGCTGCACAACAACGTGAATATGCTTAACACTACTGAATTGTACATTTAAGAATGGTTAAAATGGTAAATTTTATGTTGTGTGTTTTTTACCGCAATAAAATTAAAAAAAAAAAAAATCAGTATGTACCTAGAGGTGTCCTGTATTGACTTCCCACAGCACGGAAGCTGGTTCTAGGATCTATATGTCATGTTCCATTGCAAGCTGACTGCTGACCACTCTTCCATAAGGAAAGACTAGGCTGTCCACTGGGGACTAAGTCTTTCTACCCCCTACCCCTCATTAGCTTGGGATGCACTTCTCTATTCTTATTTTAAATATTAATAAATTGGTGATCCCACTTGATTGAGATCCTGATCTTTCTGTGGTATTTAGGCCTTGATGTATGGTGCTCTAGTCAAATATCATTCACTTCCAGCCCAGTAGTGAAGAATCCAAGACACAAAGTCCATCATTAGCTGGAAAGACGTTTACTGAAATATACAGACTCCAGAGAGAATATCTCATTCTTAAACACTTCCCCAGATTTTCACATCCTCACACAACGCTTTATCTGCCAAACCCCAACTGAATTTCCAAAGTAAACTCCATGGGAACCTTACATACCAAACTGAAATCTTCATCTGTCTCCCCAACCTCCTCTGTTGTGAAGGAGCCAGAAACCAGGGTATCATCCTAGACACCACCGTCTCACTCAACATCCCCATCTAAATCAGGCCTCAAATCCTGTAGATTCTCTCCTTTTAACATTTCTCAAACATGTGTATCACTGCAACTACTCATCAATTCTTCATTGAATTATAAACGGATTTCTCAGATTTCAGGACAGCTTTACATAGCATTCCCATGACAAATATTTATTGAGTCCCCTACTAGGTGCTAGAAATATACAGGTGAATAAGCCAGAGTTCTTGCCCTCATGTGGCGTCCAGGGGATACATGTCAGTAAACAGGCCATTGCAGTGCTGATTGCGAGTATGTGGTTTTATTGGGCTTGCACAGGAGGGGCACCTAACCTAGTCCCAGTCACAGAAGGTCTCCTGGAGGAAGGAGCAACTAAGCTGCCTCCAAAAGCTGAGTGCATGTGTTAGCCAGGTATAGCAGCAGTTGATGTTTCCTGGGCCAACATCCATTTCCCCTCTTCTGGGAAGAGTACCCTGACTTTCTAGGAGCCTCTTCCCCTACCGTACAATTCTCTGTTCTTGTGGGCTGGTTGGAACTGACTCCAATATGACAACTTCTCTCCCTCCATTTTCCAGGGTAAGAATGTAACACAGGCCTGTCCAATAAGAGCATTTCACTCCTATGAAATTCCATTCCCTCAATAATTGTTTCAGAGGTGAGGCCATGGCTACTCCAGAGCTAATATCAGGACATTTGCTATGAGATGCTCCCCGCCCACTGACACGGCTGAGAGACCAAGACAGAGGCCTGGAAATGTTTGCTACTCTTTTGCCACCATGTAGTGAGTGCCTGCCTAAGAACAGAGTGGAGAGACGGATGGGGAAAGAGCCCAGATTCTGATGATACTGTCTGGGTTTGTGAATATAGCTATGCACGGAGTTACTTCTGAGCAAATACATTGCCCTAATGGCTCAAGCCACTTTGAGTTGGATTTTCTGCCATTTGCAATTGAGTTCTTACTAATAATACACTAAGGAGGAAAAACATGTTCTTGGAAGAGGGAATTGTATATGCAAAAGCCCAGAGGCCAAGAAACCAAGGCCCGTTCTATGTACACGGTTCTGTGAGACCAGAGCCTAGGTGTGAGGAGTGATTTGGAGAAGAAGCTGGAAAGGTTAAGAGCCAGCATTTTCTAATCCAGTGTTACTCTGCCAGAGCCACTGTAATAAAATGCAAATCTGATCTCAGAATTCCTCTTCCTTGCTTAAAATACTTTAATGATATCCCAAATGTTTTAGGATGAAGTTCAAACCCATTAGCTTGGTACCCAAGGCTCTTGATGACCTGCCTGCTCCTTCTCTCTTTAGTTTCATCCCCCACATCTCTCCCACAGGCACCTTGTGCTCCGGATAAATGGAACTACTTAGAGTTTTCCAAACTTGCATGCTGTTTCATGCTGTTGCTTCTTCATATTACATGCAATATATCATTTAATCCTCATAAGAGCTCCATGAAGTAGGCATTATTGTCCTGCTTTTCCAGATAGGGAAAAAAAAGGAGTGTAGAGAACTTTAAGAATATTAAAAGCCATACAGTCAGCAGGAAGGTGAGCTGGGATTTGAATACATATCTGTCTGACACCAAAGTTCTTACTCTTTCTTTTCTGTCATCACTCATCCCTGTTCTTCTGACTTCTGGTCCATAGATCTATATATTTCACAGCCTGGTCTTTTAATGGAATAAATAAAATTTCAGAATTTTTGATGCATGGGATGGAGAGACGCTTATCAATCAATTCAAGCTACTTTGCTACTAAAATCAACACACTTGCATTTTCCTCATTTAGTCCACAAACACTTCTGAGCATCTCCTTCGTGCCAGGACCTGAGCCTGGTGATGGCAATACAGGGGTAAGCAAAGCCCGCCACAGCCCTTGCCTTCATGGTGTTTACAGAAATCTACTCCTTAGATCTGATTCTCATTGAGAGGCCATCTTGGCTGCATGTGAGAATGAATGTCTCTATGGTTTCATCCACACGTGGAACTTCATCACTGCTGCTGCTGAAGTATCATCAGCTGCATTATTTTCAACTGACGCCCATGAGATATATCAGAGATTAATTGATTAGCTAAATGGGATAAGGTGGAAAACAGAATGGGAATAAATCAGTGAAGGAAATAGTGTGCTGTGTCTTATGTAGCTGGGATCAGTTGCGTTACAGCTCACTCAGCGAGGCTCCAGATTGCAAAACAACCTGCTTGGAAGGGGTCACGAACAGGGCAAATCACTAATTTAATGACATACGAATTTTCATTCCTAATTTATATTCTGTTTCTCACTAAAGTGAAAAACATTTCTTAACAGTACCAAGTCTGCAGGCTCACAAACCAGGAATGTTTTCTTTTCTTCTAATTGGTACAAAAGTGATCATCACTCACTAGGCACTTGTAGAGAATGAAATAGGTAAGAACTAAAAAAAGAAAGAACTCACATCATAAACTGGGTGCCAAGAATCCAATGAAAATAAAAGAACAGTTTTGCTTTGCTTTAAGGTCAAATCTTTAAAGGCACTGTTAGAAAAATCTCATAATTATTTCATAAATCTTATTTGGTGGAAAAGCTAATTGAGTTATGGTAGAAAAAGCTAAAAGAGTTATGATAAAAAATTGTAATAAAAAATAAGATTGTTGAGAAATGAAAAATTAAAAGGGAAATTTCCAATATCAAAAAAGCTCCTTCTGTGAACATAAAAATGTATCAGTCCCTCTCCCCCAACAAGAAGTGGATGGGGCCTGAGAGATTAAAAGCTGGACATTAGCCCAGTTAGCCTGGGTGAGAAGCCATTCAAGAGTCACAGGAGGGAAACGAGGCAGCTGGTGCCATGACTGGTGGGTGAATGATGCTTGCTGCCCCACAGTGTCTGCAGAGAATGGACGTGGTGCCCGGAGAAGCCCTCTTGGGCAGGAGACTCCCACACATCTCAGCTACTACTTGTGGGCAAGAGCTTTTTCTGTCCTGAAAATGTCATGCTAGGCCGCAGATATTCCACGAGCAGAAAAAAGCCATTATTCCACCCAAGAAAAAGATAACTTTTTTTCATAACTGCAGTGGCCATCAAAAATGGACTTGCACTGTACCCTGGGCCCGTAAAATAGTTTCAGGATCACAAAAAGACTGCACTGTAGATGGAAGTTTTGTTGCAACCAGCCAGCCAGAAGTGAGGGTGACTTAAAAAGATTGCATTTTAAAAAGGCCCCAAATCCAGAGATTAATATAAAACGTTACTGAGAGATCTCTCCTTTTGTGTTGCGTGTGTTAATTATGTTTAGTCAATGAATCACACTTTAAATGTAGCATGTCAAATCCTAAAATATTCTTAATTCTTTTCAAATTACATGAAATTTCCTCTTATCAGCACAGACCAGTAAAATACAAATAGGCATAATTGGTGGAAGACAACCCTTAACAGCTAGTCCAGTTAATCCCTTGGCATGGATTAGATTATGAAAGGTTTAAATGACAAAATCTCAAAGCCTTACATATACATTAGGGATTTTATTCGACTAAGCCTAGTGATTACTTGAGTCTTAACCAGAGTGACTTAAGAGGCAGGAAAACCCACGCCGAATCATCTTATATTATACGGGAGTAGAGAGGTCTAACCTGAATGGAAGAATTAGCATGAAAAAAAAAAACCCTATGAAATATTTTCATTACAGATTTAAGAATGTGGGATAGATCAGGACAGATTTTTTAAAAGCTACAGGGTAAAATGGAGATTTAATAAAAACAAGGCAAGGGTAAGATGGTACCTTGAGATTCAGAATTATATATTTTCATCTCATATCCCCACAGATACTGGCTGTGTCTTAGACATTGCAGCTGTTTGCTACTCTTGGGGGGTAGTTAATTCTAGTCTAAAGATTGTCTGTTACAGTTGACAAAGTGATTTTGCCAATAGTGACACAGACAGGTAGGGGATAAAAAATTCTAAAATTGAGATTTCCTGACTACTGGGATAGTAACTACTGTGCTTTAAACAAATAACTGGGTTTTATCACCAAGAAGTAAGCCACAGGGTTCATCAAGACAAGTTCATGTACTATATTCCCTCTGCTCTTTCTCACGGAGAAGATGCAAAAAGGCAAAGTCTTGCATGTTGATTTATAATTGTTTTCCAGTTCCACATGTATAAAATGTATTTGTCTCACCAAGTAGATGCAGAATGTCTTATCCTTCCCTTACACCCTCGATATGCCATCCGTAGTGCTTCAACCGTGGTTTTTTAATGCAGTGGGAAGCAGCATGGGGTTAAGAGGTCAGACTGCCTGGGGATCCAAATTCAGCTTCATCATTTATTAACCAACTGATCTTGAATAAGTTACTTAACCTCTCTGTGCCTCAGTATCTCCACATGTAAAATGGTTATAATAACACTACCTATCTCATAGGGTTATTGTGAGGATTAGGTGAATTATTTTAGTTTTTATTTTTGCTGAGGAAGATTAGCCCTGAGCTAACATCTGTTGTCAATCTTCCTCTTTTTCACTTGAGGAAGATACGCTCTGAGCTAACATCTGTACCAATCTTCCTCTATTTTGTATGTGGGTTGCTGCCACAGCATGGCTGCTGATGAGTGGTGTAGGTTCGCGTGGGATCTGAACCCGGGCCACTGAAGTGGAGCGTGCCAAACTTAACCACTAGGCCACAGAGACGGCCCCTAGGTGAATTATTCATGAGGCTCTTAGAACAATGCTTGGCACATGGTAAGCATTATGTAAGTGTTAAGTTAAAATAAAATGCTTGCTGGATGACCAAATGTTTCTTTGCATCTATACTAATTAATATTATTGAGCAATTGATGAGTTTTCCCTAACCAAGACATGGTTTGAGAATTTGGAAAACTTTGAACAATTCCATCTTTTATTATTTGAAATAAACCAAAAGATAAATACTAGGTATGATACATATACCAACTTGTAAGGTGCTTTGTAATTATTTATTACTTGCTGAAAAACTCAAGTGGGCAAAGAGAAGAACAAAGCAATCTTGTTACCATCTAAACCTCATTAAAGTTTTATCTTCTTTTAAAGTCCAGGAAGACAACTGAGTTATCAGAAGAATTTCCTTTCCTTTGTAAGGCTTATACAGATATTTGAACATAACTGCTAAAGTAAATTAAATGGGATTTCCTAAATGGCCAAATGGAACCCTGTTTGGGGGCCCAGAGGAGCAGACAGAGCCTAATTATCAGGGTTGGGTATGAATTTCAAAGAGATGAAGTTGATATGCTCTAGCAATTAGACCCTTATCTTACTGAGGTATTTTATTCGAAAAAATATAATATGCTATTTTTGACAAAATATTGCAAAATAAAGTGATTGTTAGTACAATAAAAAGACAAATGAGCAAATAACAAATCAAGTTGGGAATAATTAACCCCCAATGAACACTATTCCCCTTAAAAAATATACCAATGATTACCTGGCATGGAAGGTGTAGTAAAGGACAAAAAATGGCCACAGTTTTTTCCCCTCATGTCTGTATGTGTATCCTTTGCGATGTGACTTTGCCATCGTCCTATCAAGATGTGGGATCTATTTCCAACCCATTGAATCTAGGCTGGTCTTGTGACTTTCTCTAACCAATAAGATGTAGAAGAAGTAAAGTCATAGGAATTCCAAGTCTTGGACTCGATAGGCCTTGCAGCTTCTGTTCTCACTCTCTTTTATCACCATGTGAATAAGCCTGGTCTAGCCTACTGAAAAATGGAAGGTCACTTGGAGCAGATATGATCCATCTCAGCTGAGGCCCTCTAGACCAGACAGCTGACAGCTAAGTCACCAACCACCAGATGTGTGACTGAGGCCACCTGAGACAAGATGCCAGATGACTGCAGCCACATGAATGATCCTTAGCAAGAGCAGCATGAAAACCCCTCAGGCAAAACTGGTGACTCAAAGAATTATGAGCAACTAAAATAGTTGTTGTTTTAAGTCACTAAAAGTTTGGGGGTAGTTTGTTACACTGCAATAGACGACTGATACAGACGGTCTCCAAAGCTCTTAAAATGAAGCCAAAATTAAGGAAATAGATCCAAAATGAGGCAAAGAAGGAAAAACACACAAAACACTTCCTATTTTGCTCTTTGATATAGAATATTTAAAAAATTTACAGTTAAATTGGGGAATTCCTGGCTCTCTATGCAGATGTGATTGGTTTGGCTTGATCTATGTTACATAAGCTAATAAAAAATGAAAGAAGAAATACAATATATTGTTCATATTTCAAAATCTAGAAAGTATTTTGGGAATACATTTTAAGAAAATACATCAGATTTATTATGCCTATGAGAAGAGTTTTAAGTATTATATGGAGGGGAAAGTATCTACCAAGGCATCCCCCAGATGCCTCCTTCATTTAGCTGAGCACAGTTCTCTAGGGACTGGGAGCAGGAATATGTAGAGATCTGTGGAACTTTGCCCCATGGTCCTCAACACACACTCCCTTCAACACAGAGGTGAATCAAGCTCAATGTATTTATCTCATTTCCTCTTGATTTCCCACATTTCTCTCTTCTGCCCCACCTCTTCTTCCTACTATTAGTCACTGTGATGGCTTTGTGATGTGTGGTTCTGGCTAGGCTGAAATACATTTCCCAGAATCCCCTGTGTTGTATATTTCAGAGTCAAGAGGAAGATTCTTGGGAGATCTAGAGGGTGGAAATGAAGCAACAGCCATTTTGTAGCTCACACATGTTCTTGCCGATCTGCTTTTTTCACACTGTTGGCATGAAGCAGCAGCTGGGCCTGTAATTGTTCCTCCTCCCTCCTGATCCTTCTTCACTTTCTGACTCCTGACCCGGTACATATATTTAGCTCTCTGACAAAGAGCCCTTGCAGGATACACTTGTAACCAAGGTCAGAGGCAATAATACAAGTTTTACTTCATCATTATGGGCTTCCAGCTCACAGCTGTGGGCATCAGCCTACTTGTGATCTTCCCTTCCTGACTGCCTGCCCTGTCGACTTCAAGCACCAAGCTCCAGCATCAGATGCTGAGACAACAGCCTTACAGAGACTGCTTAATTAGCCCCCACAATTGTGTAAGTCAAGTTCCTGTTACAAATCCACTAGTTCTGTTTCTCTGGTTGAACCTTGACTGGTATGGTCATTGTTTCGACCAAGATGGCACTGACAAGGTTATCTCTACAGTCATCTGGGTTGGCAGACCCTCCAGAACTATGGGAAATGATCAAAAAGTCCCCAAGAGGCTATAGAAATGGCTTAGGAATTTAGAAGTGACAGATAATGAAGATGATGATGAGGATGATGACAGAGAGATAACACATGTATAGCACATACTATGTGTAGGTTCCCAATACTAAAGACTCATTTTATTCTACCAACAACCACATGAGATAGGTACTATTATTTCATCTTTCTCTGTGCTTTGAGGCACAGAGAGATTAAATAACTTGCTAATAGGTGGAAAGTCCAGAAATAAACTCAGGCATTCCAGCTCCAGAATCTATGTACTATGTACTCTTATGTACTGTTCCACAGCTTCAAATCAAGCTATATCTAATGGTTTCCATCCTCCGGTTACCCCGTCTTTTAGAAACATTTCATAATGGAAAGCTAGCCTATGATAGTGCATCAGAGGACTTCAATTCTAGTCCTGATTTCACCACTAACTAGCTGTGTAGTCTTGGACAAGTCATGCTAACTTCCTTATTTGTAAAATGATCTCAATGTTTTCTCCCAGAGAGAGAATAATTCTATGGGGTTAAAGTTCTGAGAATGATCTTATAAGGTCTTTGAAGGAAAGCTGCTAGATACGATCAAGTCAGGTAATAAAACTTGCAACTGTGTATTTAACTTCCTTGCATTTGCTTCCTACCACCTCCCATGTCAAAAATTCTTCTGTAGCTCCCTATGTTATTATAATAGTGATTTTTACCCTTTTCATGTGTGATGACTCTGTTAATCACACACACAAACATACGCATACACAGACGCACAAAGAGTTGTGAATATCCACATAAAAGATGTTGTACTTTTACTATAAGTTGATTGAGAGAAAATATGACAGAAGGCCTTGCTATGTTCGGTAGTGCTTTTAAGTGAAGTTGGTTTTGTTAATCATAAAAACATCCAAAGGCATCTGAAAAACAATAGTGCACATTCCCTCTACAGGACAAACTTGATGGGGTTATTGACCAATAGAATTCTTGCAGTTTCTTTTTTACTCCCCCTGGGTTCTCAGTGCACACACCAGAGAGACAAGTTTTGATGAGTTCCTCACTGTTATTCAACTACTTCAATTTTATTCAGTTTACTTTAAAAATGTAACTATTCCCATGAAATATATGTTAAAAATCAAAGGAAGGCCAATTTTATATGTCACAGCTTTATTCTCTTTTAGCTTTGTTCTCTTACTACTTATTTTTGTTGTTGTTTTGTTGCTTTTAAATCTGTAGATCTTTAGTGAGTATTATAAAAGTATCTGATCAGGAGTATCACCGCCTTCCTTTTTTTTTTTTTTTTTGTCTTCACTGTCTTTTAGCAAAAGTTCTTCCAAGACTTAAAAATCCAAGAGGCAGGCATCAAGCTGGAGACAGTAAAGTAATACAGGGTGTGAAAGCAATTTAAAAAATTGGACAATCGGTCCAAGAAGAGTAGGAGCTGACCACTTTTACAGGCCAGAGTCCAAATCAATGACCTTCAGAATTTCATCAAACCTGTACTGCGCCAGTGGATATAAAGTAAAATGGTACTTTTGGCACTCACCAGGAGGGTTAAGGTGATATTACACTTGGAAATGTAACAATAGCTCAAAAGAAGGTGGACATCACAGAAACAATAGCTGTGCTAGTTATTTTTCTTGCATCTGAGCCTGTGTCAAGAAGGGATTTACTTTCCTAAGAAGGAGAGAGGTATGCTATCATGCACATATTATGATACTCC
Source organism: Ceratotherium simum simum (assembly GCF_057802395.1). NCBI lineage: Eukaryota > Metazoa > Chordata > Mammalia > Perissodactyla > Rhinocerotidae > Ceratotherium > Ceratotherium simum. The sequence continues at coordinate 16,893,360 of NC_141908.1, forward strand.
TGCATACAGGTCCTAGAACCCATTGCTTAAAAGACACAAAGTAAAAATGAAGGTCACACAACCCATCCCTGGGAAGTTACCAAAATTCACTCTTAGCTGCCTTCTAGGGGTAGCCTTGATGGGGTAGTGAAAGGTGTGAAGAGGGGATTAAAGGTTAACAGGCACAGCTCAATACCCCACTTCAGGCAAATCTTTCCTGATTATGCCCTAATTCTACCCCTCAACCAAGAGCTGAATCGTGCTCACTTCTATATTTTGCCACACTTCTGCTATTATACATGTCCCTGTACTGCACTATAAATGTACTGTACGTACTCTCTCTCCCACTAGACTGTGATTGAGGGCAGACAATGTGTCTCATTCGTTGATCTGTTCTTAGTATCTAGCATGGAGCCTGACATATGGGAAGTGCTCAGTGAATGGGGAATGGAATTAAATGTATTCTGTTAGTTTACTCTTGAGATCCAAATTCAAGGCAGGAATCCAAGTGGAAATTTTTCCAAGTACGTGTAACAATGATCAAACATTGTGTTTCTCTGATTGATGATAACTGCTTTTAATTGTATCTGAAAAAGGTAATATTTATTCTTTTGAAATATCACAAAAGGCAATGGCAAAAAGCCTTCAATATGTCCGTGATCCCAATTAAAATTCAACTCAAAAGAAATAACTTTGATCTGATCAAAATGTATGAGTTGCTTTTTTTGTCACCATAATTTAAAGACAGAAAAACAGTATTTAGGATTTACATATACATGTGGAGTCCAACCTTATGATGATGATTGTACCTAGAAGCCAGGGAGTTTTGAATCTTAAATGTATTTTCAGAAAAAAAAAATGTATTTTCAGAGGAGAAAAAAAAAGAGCTGCAACAATAGCTCTAATTTAACTGGAGACTTTCATTGCATAACCCCCAAAGAGCAGGATAAACTGTTGAGAACATCAGCAGACTGTCTATTCATTTGACATATTAGCATGAAAGGGGGCTTTTTTCCCAGTGGAGCCTGGCCTCTTCTCTACAGGATCTTGCTTTTGAGATCTTTGAAATTGCTATTTCAAATACAATACACTGATATTTGCTTTAATCTTAACAGTGGAATTAGAAAAGTCATTATAACTTTAAGTATAACTTGTTGATGTACCTGGCCAAGTCACGAATCTTGTGCTTGGGACCAACATCTACATTATAACAGAAAACAGACACATGTACTGCCAATTATTAGTTTCTTCTGGTGATGGCATGCCAAAACTATGTAAAGTCATGGATAATTAAATATGGCAACAATCACTATATGAGAAAAATGTTCTTTAAAAAGTTGAACAATGACCCCAAACTAAAAATTAACTTTGAAAATCAAAGTCAAAGGGAAAAATATCTTTTAAATCAATTTAGTTTACCTAAATTCATTAAAACACGTACATTTATTGGACATTTATTAAACACCTACTGGGTGTCAGACAAGGGTGACCATTTCTGAGACCCACAAACTAGGAATCACACACACATGATACATAACATAAAATGCCATCTCTGAGGCCCTCTGTGATCTATTCTAGTGTGGAGAACTCTGTGGCCATTACATAACATCTATTTCCATCCAGATGAAATGGATGTCATGGGGTGGGTCAGTATTGATCCAATTTTCAGGGCTAGCTACCCTAATTTGTTTCATCTAATTAGGGTTATGCCATCCCCCTTGTCATAATGATTGGTCAATATATTCCAGGGATAAAGCAATCAGTACATGGCTTTTCTCTGGCCACAAGGGATTGGTTCAGGAAAGAGTATATAATCAATTTTAGGTCCGGGAAGGAGAAGCTCCCTGGGGACTTTTGTAAAAGACAGTTCTGTATTTTTCAGGGATTCCTGTGAGATATTTGGGGTGATGTACTAAGTGGACATGAAGCTTAGAACTGATACAACGACTTATCCACCTTGAGGGAAGCCATCTTAGAATGATGCTAACACATGGAAAGGGCAAAGGCAATAACATTATACAGAAATATGGAGGCTGAGCCTTCATCAAATTATGGCAGAAGGCTGACCTATTTTATACAGAAATATGGAGGCTGAGCCTTCATCAAATTATGGCAGAAGGCTGACCTATTTCTGGACTCCTTTAAAACTTACGGCAGCTTGAGCTGAGTTTTCTGTTACTTGCAGACGAGTGCATCCTCATTACTATAACTATAATAGGAACTGTGGTATCAGAGCTGACTTCTGAAGGAGGAATATGATTTTGATAAGTGAATAGTAGAGATGAGAGTTTGAAGATCGCTTTTCAGGGTCAGCAAATTGCAGGAGCAAAAGCAAACAGGTGTGAGAACACGTAGAGTGTTCAGGGTCAAGTGTATCACATGAGAGGACGGGTGGAGGGCAAAGCAGAAAGGCAGGTCAGTGCAGTGATCCTTTTGGAATGCTAACTCTGGTGGCAGATGGCAGGTGGGTCAAAAGAGAAAAAGTTTAATACAGATGGCTGTCACAGTAATCTGGACAAGAGATAATCAAGGCCCTTACTGGTGCATTGGCAAGGAAGATAGAGAAGAGAGGATGAGTTCAAAGTGTATGTCAATGACAGGATACACACAAGTTATTGTCACACTCCGTGAAATAAAAAGTGAGAGAAAAAAATGGACTGTGAGATTTCATTCTTGAGACATTTGGTAAAGGTTAATGCCTTACAATTAATCAGGAATAAGAATTAAGGCAGAAGAGTGAGTTAAACCACATTAAATCATTTTTGGAATATATTTTATATATACATATTTTTTTAAATACAGTTACAGAAACAACCTAAATTCAAAATAACAGGAAATTAGATAAATTATGGTACATTTACTGAATGAGTGAAATACTACGCAGTGAGTTAATCACATTTTCTTGTGTGTGGCTCACTTGATTGATAATATTTCCACGTCTGACACATCCCGATAATAAAGGTACCCCACTCTGTGTGGCTGCAGCAGGGGAGTGGGTTACATGTTCACTTCAACGCCATCTCTCTCTCCACCAGTAATAGATCCCTTGGCATCCTACAGTTGAGAACCATTATATAAGAGAATGTCAAGAAAAATACTTCAGACGTGGGAAAAAAATAAATAAAAGAAGCACTGGTCTGCTGTGATCCCAGTTTTAAATATTAAGAAAACTATATACACACAGGAAAAAAAGATTTACACCACTACGTTTATAGTCATTAACTCTGGGTGGTAGGATCTTGAGTATTTTTTCTTTGACTTCTTTATAGTCTCTATTTTCTCTTCTTAAAATGCACATGTATTAATTTTATAATTTTAAAAGGACATCGTCTATGTTGGGGTTTCCAGAAGCAGATAATGAGATGAGGATTTGTGTAAAAGTGATTCATTAGGAAGTGTTCTCAGGAGAAACCAGTAGATGAGTAGGAAAGTGGGAACAAGCAAGGAAGGAGGCCAAGCAAGGCAAAGTCCCATTGGATATAACTTAAGGTCAACTCCTTGAGGTCAAAGAAGCTGGAGACTTTATTGCCCCTCTTGCTGTCTTTCACTGGTTAAGGGCTGACCCTGTGGAGATGTAAATGGTTCCCCTTGCAGCTAGGAAAATTTGAGGGCAGTCTGCCCAAGAGACACACGCATTGGCTGTTAGGAACAAATGAAAAGGCAAAGTGATGGGAGGGAATATGCATGCAAGACTGTTTGCATCTGCTGGAGATATTCATGATATGAAGTCTTGACTGTTTTATTTATAATTTTATTTATTTATATTTTTATCCCCAAAGCCCCAGTAGATAGTTGTATGTCATAGCTGCACATCCTTCTAGTTGCTGTATGTGGGACGCGGCCTCAGCATGGCCGGAGAAGCGGTGCGTCGGTGCGCGCCCGGGATCCGAACCCGGGCCGCCAGCAGCGGAGCGCACGTACTTAACCGCTAAGCCATGGGGCCGGCCCTTGACTGTTTTATTTAAAAAATATGGAAATCTTTATTTCATGACTATGTTCATTCATATTAAAAATGTTTACTTTTGTTAAAAAAGAAGACTGAAGAATAATGTATTATTGGTTTAGCACTTCTTACTGGGAAGGGAGATTTAAAAAGTCTTACATTCTAAAACCAGTATGTGAGAAACTAAGACCACTGGATATAAAAACTTGATGACATCTGGGGATACCAAATGTTGATTGCTGCTTGTTGTTAGAGCCAAGATGACTGAAGTTCAGAAAGAATAATCTCCCTTCCTGACAGCAGCAACCCAGATTGTTAAGAACCTTCGCAAAAATCAATGGTGGTCTGAATTATTCAATTGGTGTAAAGCAGGCTAGAGTGGAATGTAAACTATTTGGCTTCCACCAATATATTTGAGGCTGGCATCTATTAGGAGTCTCCAAAGTAAATACTCCCTAGAGAGGAAGAAAGGGAGAAAGAATGTCAGATTTGAGAGAATTAGCCAACCTAGTTGGCTAAACTCCAGCACAAATTCCAGTGCTTTACCACATGTGCTAATATAAAGGGCAGACCCACTGGTACATTATATGTTGGTAAGACCCTGGACTTCTTATAATGTTTCAACATGGACTGGACCAGGCTATTCCATCCCCAGAGCTTTGAAGTTATCTTTTCAATAAATGAATTATGTACTAAACATTTTGAAAGGCAGCTCCTTCTCCAATCCCAGAAAGCCCAATCATAGGTGTACGTAGGTGGCTGCCAAGGTGGCATAATTTAAGGTGTGCTGGGAAAGTCCTGTTTATCCCCAAATAGCTTCCCTTCACTGACTTCTCAGCCATGGAGAATCAATCAAGATGGGGCATTCCAGGAATCAGAGGCAACAGTGGAGAACAAAGATGCATGGGGGCACTCAGGGATTCTTACCCAATGTGGATGGAATTTACGGATAGACTTCAGGAGCTTTGGGACCCCATAAAATTATTTGAGAAATATTGCATATATACACATGAGTGCATTTTCATGTAAGAGAATCTAGGCCTTTCATTATGTTTTCAAATTAATCAATGACTCATGAAAGGTTAAGGAGCTCAGGAGTAAGAGTCAGGAGAGCTGTATTCTCTATGCCTGATTGCCTACTAACTAGCCAGGTGATCTCCTACTGAGACTTTCCCTCCCTAGGCTTAAGATTTGTAAATTCTTGAGGACACTGCCCGGTGAAAGATTCAGAATTCTCGCATGTCTTTTTTTTTTGCAGAGGCAAATGGCCCCTTTCAAAGATTGCTGAGGAAAATATCCAAATGCTTCTTTTGTACTTGCTTCTTATGAATCCCTCCGACAGCTAAGGGAATAGTAATAAATTAAAATAACATTACTGGAGAAGGTAGAGGGAGGGGGAGAGAGAGAGATGGGGGAAAGGGAGGGAAAGGAGGAGGGAGGGAAGTGAGAAGGAAAGGAAGGGGGAGGGGAAGAGAGAAATGACTTTCACTGATTAAGAAGTGTCTATGGGGCAAAGTTGAACAGAACTGATGGAAGATAGTTGTAGGATCAGACATTTGCCCTTACTCCCTCTCACTTCCTTCAAGTATAGCTGCAGCATTCAAATTTTTAAAAGTCATTTTTAACAGGTTTTCAATTAAACTAGGGCAGGAGGCAGGGGAATTACATACATGTGCATATTCTCTTTAAGTTTTACATTTTAAATTATCAAATCATCATGTCCTCCACTGAGTGATAAAGTAGAATAAGGGAAGAATTTTTACAAGCTTCCTCATTTGTTTAATAGAGATGATGTGGAAAAATGACCGTTTAAAAACATTTAAACATTTAACTTTTGATCCTAAGTCTTCTCCCCACAGCTTAGTTTATTAAAACTAAACTCATCTTGACATTATAAATTTGGAATGATGAGAAGGCAATCCGCTATAATTAGAAGCCTGGGCTAGGCATTCTAGGTAATAGATAACTACAACAATTACAAGGCAGTTTATTGAAAATTTTATTGAGTCTCATTCATGCACAAGTAATAGAACCACCATTCATGAATTAGGCTTGAATAAAGAAAGTCAAAATTGCAACAACTTCAGCAATCTCTGTAGACTGAGATCAGTCTTCTTTCATTCATAGATGTGCTTCTTTCATTAATGGAGGGAAGATAATACAACAAGCAGGGTAGGAGGGGCAGGGAAAATCTTTTGAGCTTTTCTTTGGGTTCTTGACTCTTGACTTTGCACTCATCACCACTACTGATCATCAACATGAGGGGAATTCTGTTTGTACAAGTGCTTGTTTGTAAGGGCTCATTTTTACTGACTGTGCATTTAATATTCTAGTCATAAACCCATAGGATTACTTACGGGAAAAGACCAATCTGGGATTGAGACTAGAGACAGACTCAAAGACAGAACTCATGCTTTGGTCAACCCTCGGGACTCAGGAAATATCGGACCACAGCTGTAGTCAACAATCATGGCTTCTACTGCTGTACTCCTAGATTTTCATGAGGTATTTACACTTAAGATATATCAAAAAGAAAGACCTGGATTTATGATCTGTAAACGCTGGCTAAAGCTCATCTTCTAGGAACAGAAAGTGATATAGAAACTAAGTAACTGTGAAAAATTAGCAACAATCTGAATGTTCAACAACAGAGTAATAAAATGACATATCATTAACAGGATATTATACAGCCATTAAAATGATAGCTATGAAAAGGATGTATCATTGTGGTATATTCTAATGATGAAATGTTAAATTTTACAAAGTAGTAAGATTTTACATATTCTTTTTCAAATATCTGGGTCTATAATCGTGCCACATGATTATAACGTACAGGAAAAAAGATACTTTAACAAAACAAAATGCTAACATACCCTGCTGAAAAGCAGTTAAAATTATGAGTGATTTTTAACTCTTTTTCATTTATTTTATAATTACATTATAAATGATAATATAAAGTCACTTTTATACTGATAAATACATTAATAATGAAAATAAACATAACTTTTATATCATTTACATTCATATACAAATTAAAAATTTGGAATATTTTCTCCTACTCTAACTAACTTGATTCTTCAACTGCTACAGGAAGGTAAAAGCAAAAATACCAAAAACCAAGTTGTCAGATCTGGAAATGAAAGACAGTGAGCAAAAGTTGGCCAAGTCCACATCACTGGTCAGGACCAGAGCATTTCCTCAAAAACAAAGCTGCTAATACCCAATCTAGCACTCCTTCCTCCCAAATCAGATGGCTGTTTCTGGTATAAAAGCAAGTACATCCAGTAGAGAATGTACTTAGGGGAAAAAAACCTTTCTGTTATTTCCTTTGAGTACAGCATTTCTGCTGTTTTTACCTGCCTAGCAACCATTCTACCATTCTCCAGCACCTCATCCTGATTTTCCTTTGGTAGACCACTCTATTCCCACTCATGTCTACACAGTTTTAGGTAGAGCTGACCCAACCTCCCAGCTCCATGGTTATGCAATAGCCCATGCTGGCCAACTAGCATAGTCCAATGTGTTCCAAGCTCATCCAAGGTGAGTAAACCCTAAGACTTCAGCTGGAATGACATTCTGTCCACTGGGGTTGCAAGGCTAGTAGCACAGAAACCTGGTGCTGCAGATGATCTCCTTTATTACCATTTGAGAGAGTTTGTCTGAGAATGAAATAACCCAAAGAGAAGCAAAGCTGAGAATACAATGAGATGATTCCTGGAGATATTGTCTGAAACCTGGATCCAGCAACGCCTGAGACTTAATACCTATAATCGGACTTTTCATTTACATGAGTCAATAAATTCTGTTATCTCCTTAAACTAATTTGAACTTTGTTGTTGTCGTTACTTGCAACCAAAAGACCCCTGACACATGTTTTTGCAATTACCCAGCAAAGTGTACACAAATATACTTTCTGGTTAAATAAATGAGTATTAATTAAAGAAACCATTGTAGTTCTATATCAGGTCATCAAAATTGTCTGTAATCATTCACCACTCTTGTGATTCATTGTAGTCTTCCTCCTTTGGGCAAATATATTTGAGCATCTTATAAGATGCTAAATAGAGGGGCAACTGCTGAATTAAACAGTTATAACTACTTGATTTATCTCAAATGGGTGTACTATAGTTCCTTATTAATTTTGCAAGGCAACAAATTACTTTAGATATGCTCACCCACATTTGACAATTTGAATATCTGTGTTTAAAAATAGGTTTTGATAAAGCTTAATTGAGAGAGTAGAAAAGGAAAGTGCTTAATTAGCCATCCTTATTCATCTGGATTTAAACTTTTCAATAAACATTAAACCTGAAAACCTTTTTATTAGTGGTAATTAAATACAATAATTTAGATCAGTGATTCTCAAACTTTAGCTTGCATCAGAATCACCTGGAGGACTTGTTAGAAAAACAATTCCTAGCCAGACACCCCAGAGTTTCTGACTCAGTGGGTCTGGGGCAGGGCCTGAGACTTTGCATTTCTAACAAGTTCCCAGGTGATGCTGATGCTGTTGGCCCAGGAACTACAGTTTAGGAGTCACTTGTTTAGATTTAAAAAAATGTTTTACATTTTGCTGTAATTGCTGATATTTATTTGGTGTCTCTGATTAAAAACATGAGCCCACGTTTTCTGAGATGCAGGCATACATAATTTAGATCTAAAAATTCTGGACATAAAGATAATGATGTGCCTTAGAGGTAGACGGGAAATAACAGATTTTAAAGTAATCTGGGAAAAAGCTTGATTAAAATAATTCATTATGGAAACCAATCAGCCTTAATTTCCAATAGATGACATGACCAGTCAGGCATTCTGCTACATCAAGCAAAAGTCAGGCTTAAATGTTGCCCAGCTGCATTTATTAGCAAAGTTCACCAGGTCAAAGTGATCAAGTATGCCACAAATTCCCAAGTGCCTTTTTACCCCTACCTAACGGAACTAAGTGGTTTCTATCTGCTAACAGGACCGGTAACTCTTAGGAAGAGCAAGTAAACAGTTTAGCAAAACCTGGTTAATCTACATCAAGTCATTAAAATGAGAACATATGTCAAAGAATTTGGTGATCCCCAGGTATGATACCTTATTACTTGGTAATAGTTTAATAATACCAATCCATTCAATTCAAGTAAGAGGCTTCCAGACTTTAAAATAGGAAAGGGTCTAAAATGAGTTTCACAATGCCAAAGCACAACATCCTACCGACCTTCTCTAGACTTGTCCAAGTGGGTTTGTCTACTGATAAACCATCACACTTTCCCCTATCTTCCCACTTAACCGCAGATGAAGTAAGAATCTTTCATATTTTAGCAACTAAGATTAGATTATGACAGAAACTTCATTATAAGTTACATGTGAAATATCTTTTCTGATTGGATATCACTATGAATATACTCCCTTTTAGCACACCTCATCAAAAGAAAAATGCATATTCTAAAGGTAAAAACGTGCCAATGTTAGCTTTAAGGCTGGTAAATCACAATTGGCAATAAGGATATTCATTTCTGCACAGTGAGGTGTGATAACATGGATGCAGAGAGCTGAAGGAAATCTTACAGACCATCTGCCCAAAGCCCTCCTTATACAACTGAGGGAAATGAGCTCAGAAAAGAGCAATTTCTTGTCAGAGGAGTTCATTTAGCTGTAAAAACTATGTTGCTGGTCAAAAAGTTTCTTATTTTCCTAGTGGAAAGAGTCACCTTTTCAACACATCTGAGATGACACAGAGCAAGGTGGAGAGCACATATGGTGGGAGAATGACTCAGGATCCAGAAAGACCCTGAGAGCCTGGAGCAGTGGATGACAGTGGAATACACCCAACCAGGTAAGACTCAGCTGAAGTCAACACACTGCCCTGCACTGTAGTCAAAAACAACCATGCAAGAACAAGGTGGGGAAAAGACGTGACATCAGCACATGGCAAAGAGGATTCAGGGAGGGCAGACATGAGTAGGCAGCCTCAGCCTGAGTCAAGAGTGTGACCACACACCTGGTCTGCTTTAAGAGTTGAGCAGCATGTGCAGAGGGGATAGAGGGACAAGATTTTGCTCTGCCCTTCACTGCTCAGATGGGACCTGGAGTTATGTTTGGCTGGATTCCACACTCACAAGGCATATGGAGATATGACATCAACCAGTGAGAAGGATCAGGAGGGTGGAGGGACTTGAACCATATCACATAAAGCAACAGCACAAGAAACTGTGGCTATTTAGCCCAAAGGAGAAAAGCCTTGGGGGGCCGTGAGAGTTTTCTCTGGATGAGACAGGTCGTCGGGTCAGAGGAATTAAATTGTTCTGCGTGGCCTCAGGAGACAGAACCAGCACTCGTAGCTAGAACTCCTGGGAGACAGACTTCAGAGAAGTAATTCTACAAGATGAGAGCCATTCGAGGATGGATGATAGCTAAATAAAGTTTTAGCTAATATTTCATTGAATCCTTCTTTTGTGCCAACTTCTGTGCTAAGGATTTTTTAACTGCTACCGCATTTCATCCTCCTAACAACCCTGCATTAGGTATATCATTTTTCTTAATTTAAATATGGGACACCTACAGCTTAGAAAGCTCAAGTAACTTGTCCAAGGACATGTAGCTGGTTAGCGTGGCAGTCGGGATTCGAATTCCTGCTCTTCGCTAAGCCTGCACTACACTACTTCGGGAAGGAGGCAGTTTCTTGTCACTGAGGGTGTCCTGACATGGGCAGATGGAATTGAAAGTGACCCTATGTTCTCTTCCAATGAGGAGAGCCTGAGAGTCTATGCTGTGTCCTCAGAGAGCCACACTTTGAGAATATCTAGCTATTCTGATATAAACAAACAAACAAAAAGTTCTTGTATAAACCAGAGAAAATGATTCTAGGGGCATTGTGAAAATGTCCTGGGACTCTTCCTAAGCCCCATCCCAGCCAAGGACTTGCTGCCCTTCTGGAACAAAGAGGACAGAGTTGAGGGTGGGGTAGGGGCTCCAGGGAAGAGGAATACAATATTTGCATAAGTATCTAGGAAAGCAGCCAAGCTGAGGTGAATGCGGGACTGTGGGCTGAGGGAGGGCTGCCCAGGTGAGTTCAGGAGTAGGAGAGCATGGCTAGGATTCCAGAGGCAGAGCCACAGGATAATCACTAGGAATACAGTGGAGAAGGCCTAGAGCCCAGGGTCCCACAACAGGGACAAGCCCTGGAGGGGGCGGTGAGTAGGAATGGGCCTGAGCTGGTCGGTTGGCCCAGATACCTGGCAGGAGAAAGGCTGTGCTGTTGGTCCTCAGGAGACAGGAGAAGGAAACTCTCCAGTGATGTGCTCCCACACCCACAGGCCTGAGGACATGAGGGCTCTGGGAAAGCGGCGAAGTCTTCCCACAGTCCCATGAAAAACCTGGAACGCTGGGGGTGACTGGTCCCTCCTGCGAGGGTGAGGGAAGCAGGAGGAGGGGAAGATGACCAGAAGCCCTGTCTGGGGTTTCTCTGACATCTTAACATGAAAGGAAGCCTGGACAGCTACAGTAAGGCAAGGAACCTGGCAATCAGTGGCAGCAATGAAATCACCTAAGGAGCAGAAAGGAGGCTCACTAAGCCCCTGGGAATTAATGGTGGGGCTATCCCCTTATCCGGATGCCTGATGAGACATTAAGAGAGCACAGCACCAAGGTTAACATTCTTAATAGGTCACTTTTCCCACAAGCTGGGCGAAAAGAATCCCCTGTCTTACTCAAAGGCGATAACCCTTAAGACTCTGCCATTCAGTTTAACAAGGAAGAAAGAAGTGCCTCTTATTGTGCCACATCCTATGCTAGCATTTAAAAATATTACTTTTTCATTTAATCTATTTGCATATGTACTATTAAATCCATTTTATAGATGGGGAACTGAGGCTCAGAAGTGTTGATGAACTTCCCCAAAGTTAGTGATGGGAGCATGATTTGAACCCAGGACTGAAGAGTTCAAACTGTGCTCATTTCTATAGCACTGCCTCAGCATTAGGAACATTTCAAAGTACAGAAAAGTCCAGAACCAAAAAGGGTAAGCCCTCTTTACTTCTCTGGGTAATGGATAAAGGCAAATCCAACCAGCCTTTGTCAAGAAATTCTTCTTCAGGTGTTAGTTATCCCAAGAGATTTGCCTTTTAATATTAGACTCGTGGAGTGGGGAGACGGAGAGAAAAAAAGAGGAAATGAGTGAAATGGGGGAGTTGCTGGTGATGTCAGAGTTAGAGGGGAAGGGAGGGAGGCTGGCCATGAGATCGCCCCTCAGGTAGCTTGATAATCAATTTCCACGTCTGTTTCTACAAAAGGAGCTGGGGGTGAGGTTCTCGGCAAGATGTTCTCTAAGAAACAGGCTGTCCTCTGGCAGAGCCAAGGGAGGTGACCTTCTCGGGCATCCAGAGGAAAAGAGAATACTGACACCATATCTAGAGATGTCTCCAGGGTGAACTCCCAGATGTAATTCAGCGGTAATGAGTAATGACAATGTTTTGCTGGTCTTTGGAATTTGTAATGACTCTGCAGGGGACAGCTACCCTCAAAATACCATCTATCTTTCTGTGGGTGCTGACTAAACTCTCCCCACCTTCCACCTTCCCAAAACCTCTCTAATTTCTCTGTATTGAAAGGTCGAGAAGGAAATGAAAACTGTAAAAAGTGAGGCATTAGCTCCACTTCATGAATGTTTCATCACCTTCAGAAGTTCATATCTGAGGCCACATTGTCCAAGGATTTATTTGTGAAAAGTGAGTTATAAAGCATTTGATCAAAATGGACGAAGTAAATTAACAGGTGTTTCCCACACATACAACAAAAAATTCAGTCTCATGCGGACATGTTACTTCTATCCAGAGGATCAGCAGTAGTTAAATGGTTTCTTATTTGTCATATGTTCAATGTGAATTCAAATACAGGTGGCAATGCTTAAACTAAAGAAAATTAAATATGTTGTGACACATAAATCAAATGAGAACTATAATAATTATAAACTTTGAAGTTAATATTGACATTTTTTTTAAAAAGCTCTCATTTTGATGTTAAAAAATTTAAAAAAAGACAAACTACGAATTAGTTAACTCTGCCTAAAAGTCATTAAATGGCATTGCACAGCAGTGCTGATTTAAAACTAAGATATGCTAATTTATGTACTGATAGTAGAATAAATTAAAACTGGAAATGATGCAAAATAGGTGAGTCTATCTTGAGCTTTGTCATTTCTTGGTTTATCAGGATTAATAATAAAGTGTAATTTTAAAATAAACTGATTCCCTCTGCAGGTAGTGTACAATTCCCTGCAGCCTCAGAATGGAGAACAGATTAGTTCTCTGACCACTATCTTGGTTTACCATCACTTTGTGGGGTGCCTCTTCTGGTTTTAAGCCTTTTGTATTCATATGCAGAGTCCGCTGCTGCGAGATTTAAGCAAAGGCTACAGTTCAACTCAGAGAGCTCTGTCCAATAAGAACTCCAGTGAAATTCTAACTCACTGTCTTTGTCCTCCACGAACCCATACTAGTGAGAGATGACAGGACACTTGATTTCTTTTGGAGCTTAAATCCCAGATAAAGAAAAGGAGGAATTCACAGAGTTGTATTTTGGGGGATATAGAGAGTGCATTCCTTCACCAGCTCCAGTTGTCACCTGCCCCGGGTTGCCAATGCACTGTCTTGTGAGAATTGCTTCTTATTCCTCAGGAAGGATTAGTATATACTTTCTGCTATGAAATTAGCCCCAGTGCTGAGATACACACACTTGCTACCCAAACTTAAATCACCCTGAAGTGAAATGCTTGGGGGCTTCCTAAGCCTTTCCCCAATTCCTTGGCATCCTTATAGGTGCCTCCTGAATGAATACCCAAGAGATACAGAGAAGGGAGGGGAAGGGTGACAAGTGTCTATGGGCTGACTTAGATAACGCTAGACTGTAATGATTACTTAATTATTTTTATATCACCAAAACAGATCCCACTACATTTATTCTTTTCTACAGATCCTTTCTCTGTACTTTTCCTGATGCAATGACGCAAGCGAGGCCTCCAGAGAAAAGTGGGCCCCTTTATGAATGGCTGGTTTGGGGAACTACTTTGGCGATATTTAAGTTTGCAGCTCATTGCAACACGATTTGTCTCAGCTGGTTATGTGCAGAGAGAAGCTGGCAGCAGGTACCCGAATAGCTGCAGAGAGAAGATAAAAGGGACTGTTGCCTGCTGAGAGAGCAGAAGAATTGCTTTAAGGACTCCCTGAAGCACAGCCTCCAGCAGCAAAGGGGCGTTGGCAGGGAGGCAGAGAAACAGCCACAGCTGACACCTCACTGGCAAGAAGCTGGAGAAAACATAAACTGGCCATTCAGAGGTAAGGTTTGGGGACCAAATATGAGTCTAGGAGGTGGAGTGACAAGCTCTTTGGACAGCCTCCAAGGAGAGGCTATGTGAGAAGAGACCCATCTTCAGACCCTTCATGCAAAGTTGAAGATGAAAGGCACCAATACAGAGGCATACCTTGGCCAGGTGGAACCTGGCCTCTTGGAAGCCTTGGCTTCTGAAATGACTATAGACCCAGGTACAACATGTTGCCCTTTCCCCTCCCTCCTCCCCACACCTCCACTGTGGCAAGTGGATAGCAATCCCTGGGCACAAACAAATCAAATTTAGAGCCTAAAAGATTAATATAAGGTGATTGACTGATTCATTATAACCAATTCATTACGTGGAAGGAAAGGAAAATTCAAATAGACTGAAAAAGGCATACGCCACACTGAATTCTTGGTATTCCAACTCAAAAGCAACAAGGATTCAGAGAAATCAGAAAAAAGAAACATGGCGAGTTAGAGGGATAAGAGACCCCTCCTCCTCTCCATCTCCCCGGTGATAAGAAGAAACGAAGCTGGTAGGTGAGGAAATATGAAGACCAGGGATGAAGAAAACAGTCCAGAAGTCTGGGAGCAAAATGTCTCACGGTCCTCAAGTCACCTGTGTGCTTCACTAAGAGAACGTCCCATCTCAGATACCCCTGTAGTCAGCATGCAGAGGTGTGCAGGCATGTATAACACAGGTGCATGTGGGAGGTGTGTGCGTGCACTTGCCAGTGAACAAGCGAAAGAGAATGTGAAGGTGCCAGGGTGATGGGAGAGGAGGAAGAACAAAGAATTCTTTTCTAGCTCTTTGATAATTGTTATTTTACAATGAGTGAATATGGAATGAAGAAATTAATTTTTTAAGCAAACCAAACTTGAATCTCTTCGTTACACATTTACTCCTAGAATGCACTTTACTGAAAATATTCTTGAAAAATTCGTTTCAGATTTGCAAGCTGAGCTAGGTTAAGATCCACATAAGATTATAAGTATCTTTTTATATTTTTCCCCAAAAGTGTATTACCAGTGAATTTACCAGATTTATATCTGGCTGGCATCAAGAGGTTGTAATATTATATAATTGTATAATATTATTATTATATTCAATATATAATTGTTAAATCCATTATAATAATTACTTGATAATGAACATGGTACGGATTCTTTCTAATGATCCATGAAGCTCTTATGCCTTTGTGATGAGGTCCTTGGGATCAGTTTTTGGACACTGAGGATTGGGCAAGGCTATAAATGGGGTCTGCACTCAAGAATTTAAATTCATCTCAGGAAATACCCAGACACTGCTTTGGGGGGAGAAAACCTGTTTGTTTTCTTGTTTGTCTCTCTCTCATAAAACTAGACTGGAGGGAGATTTCTGGTTATTTGGATTTCTAAAGAACTTGTTTATCACACGGACTTAGAAACATCTGCACATCATACGCTGTTTGCCTGTAGTTGCTTCTCATTTTAAGCTGGAATTACCTACAGAGTTACTTCCCCCAAGTCACTACACTGTAAGGCAGGCAGTCTCCTCAGAATGAATTCATGACCATCTTGGTATTTTATGAGATTACCAAAACCAATTTGACTTTGGCCCTAGGCACACAAAAAGCAGAAAACAATAATGACGTCACAGGAAAAGGCGCTTTTCATGTTCCTAAGAAAGCTCCTGTGGATGTGACTACAAACAAGACAAAAGTGAAGAAAAAGTCTCTGCCTTGAGAAAAAAGATCCAATATTCCCAAACTGATCATGTTCCTCATAGTTTTAAAAGTTATTTCTTCTTTTTCCTTCGTTGTGTTCAGATACCATCCTTTCAAAACAATTAGGCATATTTTATAAGCCATATCTTCTTTAAAAGCACAGTGGAAACTTGTTTCTAGAAGAGTCCCACTCCACTGTATTAGTTGAATACTTGTAAACATTGAACTCAGAAAGAGAGGTTGAGCCTACCCTGGCTGGACTGTAACCAATGGGTTCCAAAGAGAGAACCAGGAATGCTATTGAGCATATCCAGGACATTTACATTTAAAAAGTTAAATTCACAAATAGCAACAAAGACATTGCTTAGATAATTCTGAAATAGGACTAATTACCAAAACTAATACTGTAGAGATTTTTATACCCATAACAGCTTGTATTTATAATCTCTTCTCCCACGTCCAAACCTTAAAATCCCTGATCCATTATAGTACTCTGTCATACTGCTTTGGTTATCAAGCAAAACTGCATATTTCCCTTTCCCAAAGTAGGGAGGCCCCAGGGTTGGGGCTGATTTGAGTGCTAATGGATTAGATCACCCTCAAAAGGCTGCCATCAGAAATCAGAGTAAGGATTCCTTGTGACACTTCATAGTTTGAGAGAGACCATATTACACATTACCATATTATTAGGGTGACTCAGCATGTAAAGGCAATACTGATATAACAAGGGCATTTTTCTGGACCCCATTCTGGAGCCACTTTTTTTTCCCCCCCAAGGCTGTGTAATGTTTTCTTCTGGCAAGCTATTAGAGTTTATAGAATGCCGTGGTTCTGTAACTGGGACTGCTCATCAATCATCTTGCTTTTTGAATCACAGCTTATAATTTTTATTCATGACACTCAGGTGAGTTACTTAGAAATGTCACATCTAGGACAACTCAGACATCCATTATGCAAAAAGAACCAAGATTTGGGGTTTTGTTTCCTAATTACACTCATGACATACCAGGCTTAATCATACTTTGTAGAGTAAAGATTAAAATGCCTAATTGGCTGTAACTAAGCAAACTGAGGTCTTTTGATTAATCAAGCCAGCCAGCTTTCAGTTTCTGACATCAAAATTTATACTTTCTGTGAAAAAAAACAAGGCCACGGCTACATAACATTAAACCAACACACAATTAACAACACTTTGTTCTAATTATCTCTGGGCACAATTAATGTTGGTCCTATGGTTCATTTTTCTTCCTTGATAGCTCTTAGAATATTTATGGAGATTAGCACTTGATGCATTGGCTTTCTCTAAGATCTGGGGTTTTCTTACAAGCTCCCACACAAATCTGAGCAGGGCCAAGTAACATATTTATGCAGATTAATTCTTGACATACTGGCTTTTTCTAACATCTGAGGTGTTTCTAACAAGCTTCCACCCAAATCTGGTCCCAGTGATGCAATGCAGTCTCAGGGCCCCTAACCCTCAGCTCCTACCTCACACTGAGGACTTTTTCTTTCCCCTCAGCAGTTGATCATAACTCATAAAAGGTTATGTCTTGATTGAACACACTTCTAGGAGTGGGAAGGCCAAAAGGACTGCTGTAAAACAGTGATGTAGACTCTGACAAAACCCAAGGTAAGAGGAATCCTCAGCTGCCTGTGATTAGGAAACCGAAACCGCAGACAAGTTCAGTTACCTCCCATCAATAGTAAAGAGACAGGCAGAAAGACAGAGAGCGCTGATCAAAGGCTTTGGTGATTGGTACAACTTCAATTTATGGAATGCACATATTTTTCTACACTCCAAAGGAGTTTCTTCCAATGTGAGTGGGGGCCTAAGCTTTAAGCCATCAATATTCTCTCTGTGGCTTGGGATCATTTGCACCACCACTCGGCGTGTTTGTTTGGTCACGTTATTTTATGCTGTCAAGATGGACTGAAGCCCCAGGAGGAGCTGCAGCTTCAGGGCACTAAGGAACTTCAAGAGACTATTAGTTAAGAACATCTCCAAACAGATTAGAGGTTTGAGAAGATACTCCATGAATTTAAAAAACAAACATCGTCAGCTCTTAATATACATGTGTTGGATAGATGGGTAGCTCCCTGCACTCGCACATACAGGACACTGTCTATATTACCAAGTCTAATTCCTGGCGGTATGCACCCACGGTCTGCGTAGGCCTGTGTCCTGATGGCTCCTTGTGGCTATTTCAGGCTTTGCCGCTTTTATACTGTCAACTCCCTCTGCCTTTCGTCTTGTTTGCTTGGAAAATTTGCATGAAGCCTCAAAGACTCAGTTCACATGGCACCTTCTTATCTCCTTGCCTTCTCCAAAAAGAATCCAGTTAGGTACTTATCTTGGTGCTCCATTGACTCTTGTACATACTTTTTAATTTTTAAAAATGTTAATGTGTATTATTTTCATTGTTTAAATTAGCATATTTTTGTCTTCCTTCCAACAATGTGAGTGTCTCAAGGGCAGAGAAAATGCTCCATGGATCTTTGTAACTCCAGTATCCAGTAGGAGCCTAGGCCTAGAGACGGCAAAGAAGGGAAAGAGTGGGGAAGAGACAGAGATAGAGAGAGTGGAGAGAGAGAGAACGAGAGGGAGACAGAGAAGAAAGAAGACACACACAGAAGAAAAAGAAAAGATAATATCTAAGTAGCAACCTACCTTTCCAAGTGGTATTAAAGCAATTCTGACATTTAAATAACTACAACACAAGAACTTTGCCAAATCATGGAATTGATGAGACTTTCAGTTGAGATGGTCCACCCTCCAATGGGCAAGGTGTGAGCATATGGTAATGGCATCCCTCTCTGGAGTCTAGGAGTTTGGATGGAACTACTAGGAAAAAGAAACAACTTTTTCACTGGTGGTGCTAATTCAGTGGGATACAAACCTGGAATCTTCTGGTTGCCATCTTTGCCAACACACAGAGAGACCTTGCCTAGGAATGAACCCACCTTAGAGGAAAGCAGAGCTGAGAGACAGAAAAAGCTCCCTGATATGGTCTGAACTCTTGCACTAATCCATACCTTCACCCATTGTTACACCTCAGCTTCTACTTACATGACTATTCTTTCTTTTGCTAAATTAGTCTGAGTAGAGCCTCTATGACTTGCAATTGAAAGAGTGATCACAAATAGAATATGTTGAAAGAATAGCAGGATTGCCTGCATTGTAAAGTTTTCCCAAGAACTTAGATTTTGAAACTGTGCCAGCAGCCCATGGACCCTTCTATCATTTTATCCTATATTAAGCAACAATGGTGGCTCCTTAGACAGTGGCTTGGGTACTCTTCTCTAACTGGGCTGTCCCCATCAGAATCATTTCTGGGATTCTTAATTTTAAAGAGCCACTTATTCTTAAATGAATATGAAGAAATTTAACTGCCTACTTGCATAACTTTTTAAAAAGAATGACCACATTTTAAATATTCTACTAAAATACATGTGTATAAACGCTTATGTACCAGGATGCTCATCACAATATTATAATAATGAAAAAGTATCAACAATCTAAGTAACCAACAGAAAGGGATTAAATAAATGGTATTCAGCATCCATTCAATAAATTTCTACACAGCCATTAAATCATATTTTAAGGAACACTAAATAACATGGGGAAATATTTCTGATACATTATGTGAAAGAGCAAGCTACTAAACTGTATAAAGTGATATTTTATGATTTCCTATTTGATTAAGTACAACAGAGGAAAAATGACTGGAAATACACATGCCAAAATGTCAATAGCAGATATTTCTGATTGTTGTAATTATAATTTATCTATTTCCTTATATTTTCCTAATTTTCTATGATGTGACTATTTACTACTTTTACAATCAGCAAATTGCTAGTACAAATTTATATACTGACATAGGATTTTTTTTTTTTTTTTTAACTTCAAGGCCCTTTACCAAAGAGGAGTTTTTATCTCTCATACTAGCTTAGTGATTGTTGCTAGGTGAGACATAGTTGGATACAAATTAATCAGGAGAAAGATATACACCAGATATCTGAAATCAGGGATGTCTGGAGTTACCTGTCAACAAACTGTCATAGAATCTAAAGATTAGACAGAAACAGTTAAGGATTTCCATTAAGACTACCACCAGCAGGCTGCTTTATAACTTTTTAAATTTCTTTTTACATTGTCTTAGGATAGGAGAGGATAAAAGTGAGAGATAGGAACTTAAAGCCAGTCAGGAATGCTAAGAAATTAAACTGTTTCTTTCATCAGCAAAGAGCCCAAGTCAAACCTGGGTGTATCATACCCACAGCCATGTCAGGGGAGCCATCAAAGGCAGGGAAGAAGCCACTTCAGAGCACTTTTGATTACAAGCTTTCCTCAGGCTCAAAAGCTCCTCTGGCATGGGGCACATGTGGGAAGGACTTCTGCATCTAAGTTTGAAGATTCAGGGAAAATTCGACTCAAGACTGGGGCAAAGAAAAGTTAGATTAAAAGGTGGTTGAGACCAATGAAAGCTTATTGGCCTTGGTACTGAACTGGACCTAAGGTGTTTGGAGAGCTTGAAAGATCATTCTAAAACTGTATCCTTTTTTCTCATTCTTGGATGTGCATCTGAATCACGTGCAGCGTTTTATAGAAACAGAGACGTTTATTCTCCATCTTAGACTTAAAGAGTTGGAATGCCCAGGTTGTCATCTAGGCATCTGAAGTTTTAGAAGCTCTGTTTCTGCCTGGGTTTCATCTCTCTTGTCTGCTTGCAGATTTCACCCCTACATTTATATTCTCTCTCCTGAATCATGGATTTCGCCCTTTGCCCCGGATCACTCCCACTGGCACACTGGCATGCCCTAACATCACCTGTTTTTCCTAAAAAAGCTTCTCTTGTACTATGTCTCTCTCCAGGTATGACTCTCTCCACGTCAGCTCCACTTCACAAGAAAACTTCTCAAAAGAGCTGTCTGTATCTTCCTACTCACTACAATCAGAAACTGTTGTAATTAAGCTAACTTGTCCCTTGCCAGAGCCAATGAGGAATTCTGAGTTTCATCTTTCTTATTGTCTTAGCAGCATTTGACAAGGTTGCCCTTGAAACACTTTCATCTTTAGGATTCTATGACACCTCACCTTTCTGATGTTCCTCCTACCTCACTAACTACTCTTTCTCAGTCTCACTGGCTGGCCCTTCTTCCTCTGCCAGACCTCTAATGGAGGGAAACCCCAGGGCTCTGGCCTCTGCCCTCTTAAGGTCCACATTTACACTTGCTTCTGATGTGGCCTTATTAAGTCCCACAGCATAGAATGTCATCTATCTGCTGACGGCTCTCAAATCTATCTCTCTAGCTCTGACCTTGGGCTTGGATATCCAGCTACCCACCAAACGTCATCACTTGAATGTTTAGTAGGAATCCCAACTCAACATGGACAAAACAAACTGATGATTGTACATTCCTTTCCCAAAGTTACCTCTCCTCCAAGCCTTGCCCCTCTCAGAAATTTGGTACAACCCCATACTCAGTTGTTAAGGCCAAAAACCTAAAAGTCACCCTTGATTTCTCACTTTCTCTCATATTCCACATCCAACCCTTCAGTGATTTTAGTAAGTCTTACTTATAAAATATATTCTTACTTGACCATTTCTTACCAGCATAGCATAACGGAACCATATTGAAGTTCAAATTCTGACTCTCACACTTACTGACTATGTGACCTTGGGCAGTTACTCAACTTGTCTGGGGCTCAATTTCCTCATCTGTAAAATGGGGACAATAATCGTATCGACCTCACTTCACAGGGTTTTTATGAAGACTAAAATTGTGTGTAATATATGTGCATGTGTGTGTACATATACTTGTGTATGTATGTGTGTGTATGTATAGATAGAGTAATTGGAACAGTGCTTGGAACATCGTAAGCTCTATAAAGGGCTTGCCACCACTGTCATTATTATTATTCCCCACTAGTTCAATGATATTACCATGTAATATTATTATTATTCCCTATTAATCCTAGGTACCCCCCCAGACCTGTCTACTAAAACCTTTTGCCTGGAACCTGAAACAGCCAACTGGTCTTCCTGTCACTCTCTCTGTCCCGCTCTTAGACCACAAAGCAGCAAGAGTTGTCTTTCTAAAGCACAAGTCAGACCATGTTACTTCCCTAGTTAAGAATCTCTAATGGCTTCCCTTTAAGTTTATAATTATATTCAAAGTCTTTACTGTAAGGCTATAAGGCTGTAAAGGGACTGGCCCCTGTCTACCTCTCTGAATTCACCTTCTTCCAATTTTTTAATCTTATACCTTATGGCCCAGGACAAAGTTCTTACCCCTGTTCCTCTAACTTGCCAAGCTTTCTACCACATCTGGGCTCTCACACCTGCAGTTTCTTCCAGTTCTTCGTCTAGTTCTTCACACAGCTGTCTCCTTTCCATTACTTATATTTAACCCAAATGGCCTGGTATCAGATGCCATTATAGGTAAATACCTCTCCCATTTCCATCTCACATTCTCTTTACTACTATATCACTTAGTTTTTATTATTCAGAGGAACTTGTCTATTTACTTGATAGTTTGCTTATTTATTAGTCTATTTTAGTGTTTAGCTTTTGTCTCTGTTCACTGGGGTTTTGGATCATGAAAATTGATCTAATCCCAGTGTCTAGAACAGTGTTTGGCCCATAGAAGGTATTCAATAAATATCTATTGACTATGAACTCAACATATAACTGTGACATGCACACAGATTTGAGAATTACTATTTTAAACTACCTAATTTTAAGCAGGAATTACTGATTTAACAAAAATGATTATGCTTAGCACTTTAATTGTCATACATTCATGGAGATGTATAACTGAGTAGAAAAAGCTGTTATTCACTTTAACACATTTAATTGCCATATTTTTCTGCACAAAATAAATCTTTCATATAAGAAGCCAAGTTCTTCTGACCTTGAGGCTATAGCTAAGGCATCAGCATTTACCTGGAGGCTCAGAACTCCCAGGGGGTCTCAGGCCTATTATCCCCCTGTCTAGAGTCTGGGAATCAGAGATACTATGGAAGTTGAGAGTGAGCAAATGGGATGTCCAGCTTGACTTCTAGTCAAGTGTGAAATTAGTCAATGAGTGACGAGAAAGACTGGTGGAGATGTGGGGAGGGGGGCCTGGAGATAAGCAAATCATGTATTTCAAGGAACATGCCTTGAGCAAACCCGGGCCTAAGGCCAAAGCCCAGGAATACAGATCGGGGAAGAACCAGGTCAAGTCAATGGATAGTGGGGTTCAAGTCTGGGAACATGCTTTGATTCAGTGGTCTGAGATGAAGGGGGAGAGAGGAGTGGTCCTTTGATAGAAGGGACCTATGACACGGCGGTGCTGTTGAAAATGGTGAGCTTTATTCTAAGTTGAGTCTCTTAAATACTAGTCTTGAAAACCCAGACTTTTAAAAAACAGAAAACACCACACCTGGCACTTAAAAGTTACAGAAAATGTGCAAGTGGCATCTGGATCCCCCATGTGGTCCTTATGGCACAGGTATAAAATACACCAAATGGTTTCTCCACCAGGCATCAGGACCCCGAACAGATACTATAATTTATGCCCAGGGGAAGTTGTTCCTGGGCAGTGAGGGTCAATGGCCAACTCTTCTTCAAGAACAACTGAAAATTGCTGAAACCAAGGCACTGAGTAGAGAAAACAACTGCTAGGAGGAGAAAGAGTGTGTGTGAGTGTGCGCGCGCGCGTGTGTGTGAGATGTGTGTGTGTGTGTAATTATCATCTTATTTAGGAAAATACTTGATGAGCTCTGGGAATGGTATGGAATGAGAGCATGAGTGGAGTGCAGAGACCTAAAGAGCTCTGCATAATAAATGATGGGGAGCAAGTGGGAAAGAGCTGGCCGTGTTCTACGGCAGGAGGCTGGAAACTGAGGAGAAAAGGGCTAGTGAGAAATGCTCTGCAGCTGAAGGACTTAGAAGAAACAGAGCTATCTAAAGACCAAGTTCAAAGCCCTCAGCTTTTGGAATAGTCTGCCATGACCATATATCCTTTGTGGGGTTGGATTTTGAAAAAATCAAGTAAAGGAGATTCTGTTTCACATGAGGTTGATTCTGAAAGGAAAAAAAAAGAAGGATTGAAAGTTGAGTGGTATAGGAACTCAGCCCCAGAAATGACCACAAGAAGGAACAATTCTGGCGTGGGGGTGGGAGCACTAGACTTTCCTCAGGTGCCTGGACAATATTTACTTAATTCGCAAAGTCAGGAGCTCTTCAGTTACAGTCTAGGTTGTTTTTGAATATTATTGTGTTATTAATCAAAAATATAATACTAGAAGTCAATTCTGGATCTCTTCTCCTTTTCCAAACCTTCTTGGGACCTGTTTGGGGAGCAGGAATTGAGGAGGTCTGCTTTCCATGACCCTGAAAAATTACTGCTCTCTTCTTCCTACAACACCAGGGGCCAAGAGATTGGGGTGCACAAATATGAGTATTTCAAAAATACATTAATAGAAAATATTTTTTGTTTTTCTAAAATCTTGCTGTACAACATCAAATTTTGCCCAAGTAATTTGGAAACATTATGGTTAATTCTCCTGCAATCTTCCAAAGGAGCATTTTGTTAAAGTGTATAAATCTGTGTGAGGGCTAAGACGAGCTCTGATTGTAGTCTGTCAAGATGAGCCCCTATTTTCCCACAATAATTGCCAACTTAAGCAAAGGATCCTACACAGAGAACACATATAGTAAATGTTTTTTAAAAAAATTTAAGTAGCAGATAAAATTCATATGAAAATTGGATGAGACACATATATGTATGTGCATGTTTTATACATACATAAAGAAGAGTTCTTTTTATTATCTGTTCAAGTAGACAATAGTGAGATATTTGGGGGCAAGGAGAGAGTTCATTTAATATTGAGCAAAGAATTTTAGGGAACAAGCAGTGACACTGTGACTAGAGGAAATTAATTTAGAAAATAAAATATTTTGGGGAATTACAATTGTGGGGCTTAGTGGCACTTAGAGATAACCTCTATTGCATTCCATTAATGCTGGATACAAGAGTTGTTGCCTGAAGTATAAAGATCTCTGTGGGAAAAAAAATACTGCTTCTCTTTTACTCAGTAAGGGTTTAAGAAACATTCGCTGCCAAAGATATTTTTTAAATACCTCTTGGCTTGATTAAATGTCCTTCACAAAGTTGTCTCAGAAACAATCAAATGAACTAAGAGCAATTTTCACTGTAATCATAAATAAAACTAACGATTTAAGTACATGGTTCTAGGGAAATGAGAA
The DNA here is from genome assembly GCF_057802395.1 of Ceratotherium simum simum. NCBI lineage: Eukaryota > Metazoa > Chordata > Mammalia > Perissodactyla > Rhinocerotidae > Ceratotherium > Ceratotherium simum. Next base: position 16,918,559 of record NC_141908.1, read on the forward strand.
TTTGTAATATCAATTCATTCCTACTATTAAATCCAGTTAATTCAACCTCAAGACAAAGCTGTGAGCTTCTAAAACTCTCCAAGAGCAACCTCAGGCTCCCTTGAGAAGGCTTTCCCATCTTTCACAGTGACTATCTTAAAAACAAAAAAAGTATGAGAACCTTTGGGGAGACAGGGGTGATTCCTGGCTGTTTGTCCAAACAGAGCTGCCAGAGGTTCCCTAAATTGACCTCTCTTTTGCCCCATATTTGACATCACTTGCTTAACCTGTCTACCCTCAGTCACTTCTGTGGGGAATAGCTGAATTTTTTTATTAGTAGTTCTTTTATTAATCATTGTATTCAGAGAAATAGGAAAAAAAAGTGATTTAAGGAAAGGCAGGAGTCTTAGAGTAGGTGGACAGAAGAGACCATACGCCAGGCCCCATTGTACAAATACTAACTCATTTAATCCTCATTATTTCCCTGTAAGGTGAGTTACCGTTATTATCCCCATTTCTGCTGCTAGGATACAGAGTCTCAGAAAGCCTAATTAATTCACCCAAGGCTTCAAAACTAGAAAGCAGTAGAATTGGGATTTAAACAAAACCCTGGGAATCTGGCTCCAAAGTCCATAATCTTAACTCTTTTGCTTTACTCTTGCTGAGGAAATTAGAGTAAGAAGGGCATGCTCACTATAGACAGCCAGGTGGATCAGAGGCAAGATTGTAGCAACCAAGCACAGACAGCGAAACCTTTCCAGGTCTTGCTTTTTCAGATTATTGAAGTTTTCAGGATTCTGTAGACTCTATGGTAGAAATACACTTTTAGATGTTGGTTGAAGGTCCCTTGTATCTTGTACCTTGTTAAAATGAGAAGGGCTAATCATAGTCCTTGCTTAAAAGTAATTGTGTCCGAGTTCTATTTGCTAACAGGAAAATTTATTGAAAGGAGACAAGCCAACTCACAGTAAAAGGCATCTTTGCTGTGTCTTTCAGCATGTGAAATCTCAATCAAGAACTAGTACTGGAATGTTCTTTGAGGACTGCTCTAAACATTCATGAATTAACACTTGAAGTGATGTCAAAGGCCACCAAGTAATAGAATAGTGGTTCCAAACTGTGTTTTGGGGGACTGCAGGGTCCAAAACCTCCTTAAAGCACACTTCAGCTCAGCTTCGCCTCAACTTTTCTATATCTTACACGTTGAAATTCTACACAGATTTTTTTTTAAAGAAATGGTTCTACTGCCTAAAAACTTCCAGTTTTATTTTACAATCATCCTTAAATGATATTGGAGATTTTGTTCCTTCATTCACTCCTTCATCCATTATATTAGGTATTCGGAAAACAAGGTGAAATATTACACAGCCCCTTCCCTCAAGGAGCTTGCAATTTTAGGGGTCCCTATCTGGTTTGAGGGCTGAACTGAATTTAAAATGAATTATTGCCTTACGTACTCTTTTTAAGGTAAAACAATCATAGTCACTGATTGAGATTCCTTCAGTGTCACAAGACTCTTTCAGTGCTACAAATTTGAACTTTTGCTCACCATTGACAAAGGAATCGCAATGGGAGACACTAGATTCTATTCATCTGGGAGAACTGAGAAAGGAAAATTTATACTCACTCAAAACCAGCACCAATAAAAGAAGCAAAACACTGCTATTTTTCTTTAAACGTGTAAAATTTGTTTCATTTCTTACCTCTAGAGCTTTCAATCTTTCTAACAGCAACTTGGTCTTTCCTTTCCCCTCATCCGCACTGCTGCTTTCGCTCCTCGAATCTTCATCTACCACCATGTGGAGGTCTTCCAAAGCTTCCTTGTGTTTTCTCTCTTCTTCTGACAGTTTTTCCTGAAGCAAGAAAGAATTATTGTTTTGAATAATCTCCACTGAAAAATAAGCACGGCTGAAAAGTTTGGAATCTCCCAATTGCATTTGCATACTTTCCAAGGCTGAGGTAGAAAAGATTTTGCTAAACCAATTCCGAGTGGTGCTTATATTAGTAAACATAGTAGATATTTTAAATGAATCCTTGCAGGACAAACCACTGGGTCACGACCTCTGAATGCACACCTCAGCCCTGTTAAAGGACTGAGCTAACAAAGCCTTAGGTAGAGTCATGCGGTTAATCCATTTTTATCTGTACCATGGAATTCAGCTGTGCTCTAAACTGGGAAAAAAATAAATCAACCTTTGTAGTACATGATTTGTGAACAGCTTAGCTCCTCAAAATAGGATCATTAAAGTCACTGGACATGCAACCATGTAACTAATTTAAGGGAAAAGAAAAAATCACAAAATATTGAAATGATAGTGATTCCAAAATTCTAGGCTGAAACCAATTAGTTCCTTTGGCTCAATAATGACACAACTCTTAAGACTACCACTCGTCCCTTTTCTAACACTCCAGGATTTGTAGTATAGCCTTGAGGCAGACATAAAATGTTGTTATCTTGTCTTACCTCCCTTTTGGAAGCCCCTTGCTCAACCTTGTCTCTGGCAGCTTTTTGGAAGTTGAGAAGTGATAATATGAGCCACATAATTGGCTCTTGTTTTCAAGGGAAAAAGAAATATCAAGAGAATATCAGATGAAAATAATCTCATCCATTTTGTACACATATCAAGACGCTCATGCTACAGAACCAGGTAACATTGTTCTATCACACTATTAAATTCTAACCACAATGTTGCAAAAATCTTAATACAGCTGGTTGTCAACTATGTGGGCTAAATTGGGTTATCAATGGTGCGAGACTTCTTTATATTTAGCACTAAACTAAGGTCATTTTCAAATACAGAAGCACAAAAGATATAATTTTTAACCTCTAGACACTTATACAATCTACTTGGGAAAGAACAGCATAAGAGAAAAAGAAAAACAGGTTTTCAAACTGTGTTCATGAAGATGCTTTGGAGGCTCCAAAAATATTTAACTTATTTTTTTTAAATAAGTTATAAAGTATGTAAAAAAATACGTCTTAATGTATATGTACATATGTATAAGTAAACATGTAATTGTATATAGACATGTGTTACTTAATGATGGGGATACATTCTGAGAAATGTGCCATTAGGTGAGTTCATTATTGTGAAAGTTCATTATTGTAGATATTGTATATGTGAGTTAATTATTGTAGATGGTATAATCTACTACACACCTAGGCTAGAGGGTACTAATCTTGTGAGACCACCATTGTATATACAGTCCATCCTTGACCAAAATGTCATTACGTGGCACGTGACTGTAGATACATAAAATACAAGAGACCACATAGTAACTTGACCCATGTTAATCTGTTTTGTATAGATTTCAAGGTATAATTTTGCCTGTCCTCTCTATATGTAAATGTGCCATTAATTAGGAAAGGGATAGCTCTTTATGCAATCAGACCTGGGCATGTCTAACCTCATACAACATGAAAGTATGTTCACTTCCATAGCAGGTATGAGTTCAGCTCAGATAAATGCCAGGCAAGTTTAAGGCACAGATCCTCAAGCCAGGACAAAAATCTAGGTCATGATAGTATTTTTATAGTTTTGATTCTTTAAGGTTTGGCTGCTTGTCAGATTTTCATTTCTCTGATAAGGAATATGAAGTCTGTAGAGTTCCCAAGGCAACTTTGAAATGAAGAGGTCCTTCTACTTCTCTTTTAAGATTGGGGATCACTGTAATTAAACTCTAAACTGGGATGGTAAACCAAGCTGTTTTTAAAAATATCATCATCTACATCTATTTCTCCAGGTGAATCATGGTTTTTCATTGCTCTTTCAGCAAATTACACTTGTATTTTCTTTATATATATACAAAGTACCCTGTAATAATGAAAGTTCTACAGCTAATTTAAACAAACAAAGAAAAGCTGGTGTGGTGAATGGAAAGCCAAAAGGCTTTTGAATATGACAACCAGATTCAGATCTACAATTTACTGACTTGGCAAATAATCTTGGGCAAACTATTTAATTTTAATAACTCTTGGTTTCTTTGTCTCCTAAATGTCTAAATGAGGCTAATGCCAACATATATAACATACACACATACACAGTCAATTCTCATTATTCATGGTAATTATATCCCATAAAGCTGCCACAAAATCTGATTTAGTGAATATGGTATCCTTGCTCCTGGAGGAAATACAGGGTTATGTTTCTATGAACCTCTGGTCATAATAGTTTCATCACTAATCAATCCATAACCTTGTTTTATGAATGTTTCTGTTTAAAGACACATTATTTAGTATATATATCGTTGATTCATTAACATTGAACTAACAGGCAACAGCACTATAACTCATGCCTGAACAAAGCTTCTCTAACACCAATTTTCTCCACAAGGCATATCACAGCCTTCTTGCATTTAGGAACACTACATAGCACTTCAGCACTATGCTTGGAGGCCATTTGAAACAGTGAAATCACTAACAAGAAGCATAAAATATGAAAAATGTGGCATTAAATAAAGCACAAAAAGGACACTTGTGTACAGTATGAGAACTGAACCAAGAAAGCAGAGTGTTGCCTGGTTTGACCTCAGCTGGCAACGTGCATGTCAGGTGACTAAGTTTTCACCACTCTGTGAATGCCCATGAATGACCATGAAAGCACCATAAGTGTTGACTTGGGGATTACAAATAAATTTTAGAGAGTAGACGGATTTGCAAATACAGAATCCACAAATAAGGAGGATCAATAGCACACACACACACACAATTTAAAGTGTCCAGGCATAGTGCCTAAATATTATTATATGAAACAACTGGAAACATTTCAAGATAATATAGATTATGAGTATTTAGATTACATAAAATGCAAGAGTCATATTACATAATTTGAAGAAGGAGTGATCAACAAGGGCTGTGAGATGTGAGTTCATGGAAATGGAACAGACATGCTCTGACGCAGTGATACAACTTGAATAGTTAGAGAGGCATAGGGCGGGATTTTTGGTCAAAGAAAACTGAAACAAAGGCTTCCAGTCAGGAATCAGTTTTGTCCTTATTGGTTTATGAGGAAACCAGTTTGACTAGAGTGAGGAAAAATTTTTTGAGAGAGTAGTTGTACAATAGGATTGGAGAGTGAAAGAGAGAAAGGATTCTTGGAAATGAGAAAGAAAAATTCAGACACAATTCATCCATTCATTTATTCATCCTACAAATGTTTATTGAGTACCAGCCACTGGCCATTTGCTGTTCTAGGTGCTGGAGGTATGGCAAACTAGACAAAGTTCCTATATTCCATGACCTTATATTCTAATGGTGGGAAACATGACAAACTCCAAACAAATCAATAAGTTATATAATTGTAGCTAGTGGTAAATGCTATGAAGAAAATAAAACAGCTTAATGTGATGGACAGTGGTATGTTTAGGGACAATGTTAGATATTATGACATCAGTGTAAGGCTTTCTGAGGACATGGCCATTTGAGCTGAAACCAAATGATGGAAAGAAGCAGTCATGTAATGGTGTGGGAGAAAAGCATTCCAAATAGAAGGAACAGCAAAGCAAATGCCTCATCTTGCCTTGCTGCCCAGCCAAGGGAGAGTCCATGTGATGGAGCATAACGACTGTGAGAGTAAGAATAGTAGGAAATGAGAGAGATCTCAATAAAGGCATAGAAAAGGGTCTGGATTTTATTCTAAGTGCAGGAAAGAGGCACTGGAGGCTAAGCAGGGCAGTGATAGGTTCCGATTTACATTTTAGAAACGTCATCCTGACTGCTGCACTAGAGAACTGGCTGCGGAGGGAAGGAGCTAGGAGACCACACGGGAAGGCTTTAGGTAGAAAGAAATAAAAATGAGGAACACTTGGAAGGCTTTGGATACGGACTTACTAAAAGCAGTTATATTGGATGGTAGGTCAGAAGCCCTGGATTCAGCCAAAGCCCTGCCTTTTTTTTTTTTTTTTAATGCTTTTTTTTTTCTTTTTTGGGAGGAAGATCAGTCCTGAGCTAACATCCATGCTAATCCTCCTCCTCCTTTTGCTGAGGAAGACCGGCTCTGAGCTAACATCTATTGCCAATCCTCCTCCTTTGTTTTCCCCAAAGCCCCAGTAGATAGTTGTATGTCATAGTTGCACATCCTTCTAGTTGCTGTATGTGGGACGCCGCCTCAGCATGGCTGGAGAAGCGATGCGTCGGTGTGCGCCCGGGATCTGAACCCGGGCTGCCAGTAGCGGAGCGCGCGCACTTACAGCTAAGCCACAGGGCTGGCCCCAAAGCCCTGCTTTTACACTTTTGTACTTGATGGGCAAATCATTCAACCTTTTTAGTCCTCAGTTTCCCCCAGAGGCAAAATGAAATGGTTGGACTAAATGTCCCTTAAAATGCTAAAATTCTAAGAATTCAATTACTCAAGACACAATTTTCAGGAAGGAAATGTTGTCAATATGTTCAATGGTAACAGATGACAAGAGAACAGAGAAAGGTCCTCTACATTTTGTAATAAGGTTGTTAGTGAGGACTTGAGAGCTGTTTGACTAAAGTGTGATGATGGTACCCAAATTGTCAGTGGTTAAGCAAAAAATCAAAAGAGAAAATAGAGGTAATTTTCTTAGAAGCTTTTTTAAAAGTTTGGCAGGAAAGGGAAGGAAATATAAAGAACTGTAGCCGAAGGGCATTGGAGAGACAAGTGGAAACCTTTTTCAAGATGTGGAAAACTGAGCTGTTTGAAGGACTGAAGAGAAGAGAGGGCACTGGAGAAGGCAGCAAAGGTGGGGTGTGGGAAGAAGAGATTTTCACAGCAGAGCAGGCAGAGGATGAGGGCATTGATGGAAGAGTCAAGGTTTTTAAAATGTGGTTCCCTGCAAAATATCACTTTATAACTTAATTTCTCGGTTAATATTTCTTAATCATTAGTTAGCATCTAGCTTGAGTTCTTAAAGAACAAGGATTTGAGTGCATGTAGTTCATTCGAGAAACACAGGGAACACCAGTAGAGATGTGACTCAAGGAAGAGAAGAGAGCCATTAACAGGAATATTACTAAGAAGCTGAAGCTAAATTCACGGGAAACTCAGAGAAATGGGGCAAAACACAGGCCTTAGAATCACCCCACCCCAGGGGTGAGGGAGCTGGGGTGTTTATGCATCAACCCATGAGAGTCAATGGTTGAAGATAGCTCCTGGGCTGTCAATTTCCTGGCACTTCCAACCTGCCACAGACAGTGAAGCTTTGCATACTTCTCACATAAAAGTGCCCTCCTAGACAGAACTGGCAGCTGGAAGTCATAGGAGCACTCTGGATGGTTTCGGGGCATGGCCAGGGCACCGCTAATGTCTACTACAGCTCGAGAGGAGGCTTGTGACTGCTCTGATCTGACACCACCCAGAAAAGAAAACCACATCCGTATGCTGCTCAGACTAGTCATTGACCTAAAAGCATACTTCCTTGTGTTCTACATTCTAAAATGCCCTGAAATAATCCAGAAGGTGAAGTTATCTATCCTGCCCTTTTCTCCACTCTTGTCTCCTTAATCATTTACCAAAGAGAGTGAGAGTAATAATGGGAAAGAGGCAAGATGGAAAGGACATATTTGAAGTAACTAGATGAGCAAAAGAGAAAAGTAAGTGGAGAGAAAGAGGTGGAGAGAGAAAGACCTGAGAGAGCTGGAAATATGGCTGTTCCCTACTGATGGATCACCATTGTCAATTTCAGAAAGGGTAGCTCTTGAATTTATATTACACTCATAAAAGCAGGAAAATATTTTTAAAAATCAAGTATATGTATTCTATCCACACATAAATAACTCATTACAATAAGAAAGTTTAGTTTCTCTGCTAATTAATCACCTGTGATATACATCGTGAAAAGAAAGCCAGACAGAAGTCAGAAACATGCGGTTCTAAATAAAATATATTCTCCTTATGAACCTCCAAGAGAGAAACAAGAAAAATAAGCCAAGTCCATTCCTGAGGATGCCAAACTGTGAAGAGAAGTTGATTCCAGAGGTGACCTGTTTTCATGTTTTAGTTCTTTATGGACTTTAATCAGCAGTGAATTCTATAAAAGTGAGGCCACCACACAAACAACTTTCACTCCCCACATATTTCATCTATGGTTGAGACCATAAGCTTATTTGCCTCCACAAATACCAGCCGGTACGTGGGAAGCTAAAGATTTAGGAGCTCAGTTAGCATCCAAGGGTTTAAATCACATTTGGCCTTGTCAGTACATAAAGCCATCCTCAGAGCTATAAGTTTCTCTAAGTGGTTACCAGGGTAATGATTCATCTTTGGGGGAGCCCCCATCTTTTGTTTTCAAGTAGTCAGCATCATCAGGCCTATGTAAAATAATATCAATCAACACACAGCTCTGGGTTACAACAGTTCAACTCAGATAGATGACAGTTCAGAAAGCTCAGTTAGTCCAAAGAGCAGGCAGCATGGCTCTTCACTGATGGCCAGCTACTGCTCGCTCAAAGACACTAGGGAGGAAAATGATCATAATGCCCTTTCCCAAAACATGTCTTACTCATCTTCCAGTCTCCAGCTTCCCCCAGCCCAGCACAAAGTGGGACTCAAGCAAGATTTCATGAAGTCACCTTACTTTATAATTAATTCATCCATCCATCCAATAAATATTTACTGAGTAGCTTTTATGTTGTCACAATGAACTTTTATGTGCCAGGCACTGTAGAAGATGCCAGGGATACAAAGGCAAAGAAAAACTCATGTGGCCTTTGTTCTCATGGAGCTTAGCCCCTTGTAGAAGGAGATAGTTAATAATCAAAATGTCATAAGCAAATGTAAAATAGCACTGTGATATGTGCTGTGAAGAAGAGTTTCCAAGTGCTTTGAGGATCAATAACAGCAGGATGAAAAGAGAGGTCAGGAAAGGCTTCCCAGACTGAGCTGAGATCTGAAGGCCCCATGGGAATTAACCAGGAAATGACCACAAGGTGGGAGAAAGGGAGGGCAGTTTAAGAAGTGTGATAGTGATACCAGCTCAATACAGGGTTGACATAAGGGAAGCCATATTGTAGAAAAGAAAAACTCTTTTGTAACTTTGAATGACTTCTGACAAACTAACCCAGCTGGATCTGCACTCTTCAGGAGATCCAACTGCTCTGTGTTGATTTTACAACCCCTGCTTGTGCATGTACCTCCCAGCTACGATAAGATGATAACTTTGTTTTTTTGATTTCCTTAGGAATGTGATGACCCCAGAACAGAGAATCTATGCTGATAGCCATCATCAGTGAAAACTGAAAGATCTGGTGTGGCACTCCCAGTCTGTAATACCAGAAGGTCAACATTCCTAACCCCCTCCCCAATAACCCAATGGCCTATATAACTGCTGTAAGATTTTGTGCCCCCTTTAGATCGTTCTTTTGGACGTGAGTCAGCCATCTTCCCTCTTGCTAGCAAGCTGTAATAAAAAAGTCCTTTTTCTCCTACCACCTTGCCTCTTGACTATTGGCATGTCTTGCAGCGAGCAGAAGGCCCTACGTTGACCGGTAACAATAGGAGGCCTGTGTAGTTGGGGAGGGAAATGAGGCTGGATGGACTGATAGGGCCAGGCCACAAGTCAAGGAATTTTGCCTCTACCCTAATGGCAAGAGGAAGCCATTGACTGTTTTCAAGTGTGTGGGGTGTGTGTGTGTGTGTGTTTGTGTTCTGAAATAGCTCTCTGGTACAGTGTGGAGGATGGATTGGAGAGAGCATAACACAGACATGGGGAAAATAAGATGCTCCTGCAATAGTCTAAGTGGGAGTTGACTGAACTATGATTAAAATGACAATCTCACAAAATGAGATCTCAACATTTGTAAATCATCTTGTAATTTTGATTCTTTAGTATGCAGTTCCTCTAATAAAAACAAATAACTAACATTTCCTTACGTCATGGTTCAGAGAGAGCGGGTCAATGCCACTGGCATCAGAGTCAATGGGGTGGGGGGAGGGGAGAAATATTGCTTGTTTAAAATGCAGATACCCTGGCCAACTCTGGCGCTAGTGAATCAGACTATCTAGGAGTGGAGACAGGAATCTTTAATTTTAAAGAACACCTCAGGCAATTCTAATCCATGCCAAAGTTTAAAGAGATTCTGGATAAAGATGTTCTAGCATAGAACGTAAATTTTTACTTCAGATAAGCTTTTGAGGTTGTACATTTGATTTAATCCTTATAATTAATATGTAAAATGAACAGTTAATTAATCATCCAAACCAATAGAGAGTAAAGTGATGGGGGGGTGGTGGTATTAATAGTATACTGGGACAGTAGGGGTAAGCCAAGTAAACTGGGGCATATTCACCCAGATCTTGCTAAATCCTACTTCAGTAATAGATGTCAAATGTTGACATACACAATAGAAACTACCCTATATTAGTGTGATGAGAGACCCTTGGGAAATTTCTAATTGAGTTCTGAGTCTCCAGTGCCCACTATGTATGATTATTCCTTTTCATAGAAGCAGATGGCATTAATAGTTTGTAACTACTTTCAATGGCTTCTACAGCAAGAGGCACTAAGGTTGCAAGACATAGGTTCTATGTGTGCAATAAGGGAGGGAAAAAAAAAACCCTGCTTGGCAAGCTTTCTTAATTTAAAAATGATGCTTGCTTGCCCCTTGTTTTTATTAAAAAATAAAGAGAAATCTGTCCATCAGTGTCCTAAATGAAGTAGGAAAGTGGCAATTGGTTGTCACAAGGAGCTCACAATTTCTATAGTAAGAAAAGTAATAAAAGAAGTTTAAACATTCTTGCCCCCCACGCCCTACCTTCAGCCCCACTGGAGGTGTGTGGTTGCCTGGTTTGGTACAAAGGCTAGACCTCAACATGGTAGCCCTGCTGTCTTCCACCCCATCACTGCGGGAGTGACACTAGGTCTGAGCCTAGGACTGTGAGGATAATTGAAGAACCCCAAATTAGGGCAGAGGGGAAAGGTAATGTGTCACATTTGGACATACCTTGGCATTTCATTTGATAGGATAAAGGGAAAGGCAACCTCATTTGTTTTTTGAGGTCCATCAAGTTCCATCCCACTGTGATCTATTCTTATCCATGGTGATGTGTATTCTTATCCAGAGTGGGAACATTTTTATCACGTTTTAGAGCAAGTAGAAATAAGAAATCTACATTCCACTCCTAGCTCTGCCACTTACCAGCTGTGTGATTTTAGTCAAGTCACAAAACTCTGTCCTTCAATTTCTTCATCTGTGGATAAAATTCACAGAAATAGACTAACTCAAAGGTCCATTCTAGATTTAAATTTCTACACTTTTGATCATCTGTAAAAACTTGACTTAGAAGGATAAATATTTAAAACACTGCTGAAGTTCAAGTATTTTAATACAGAATACCATAAGGTTAGAACCACCTAGAAGATACCTTGCCTAATAAAACCTTTGTGTTTCTTTTCCAGAGTATATCTCTCTCTCTCTCTCTTTTTTCCATGAAAAAACCTTCCTTCGTTTTGCTGTGTACTTCTCTTAGGCCCTAAGATCAATGTCACCTAATCCATAAATCTTTGCATTTAGCACATTCCATTCCCTGCCTATGGGAAACAAAAGGCCTGGTGAGCAACATTAAGCGAGAATTTGGTGAAAGATACTTCTAACTCTCACAGGAAATCATGCCCAACATGAGTCCTCTCTGAGGGCATTTGCTTACGAGAGGACTAATTCCAAGTATCTTCTGGTTGCAAGACTTTAGAAAAATACAGAAAATTCACAAATCTCTCTAGTTTTACTACTTTTAACTCTGATGGCTGACACACAGCAACACGTAGAAACACTGCATGTGTGGTAATAATAGTTATACTCAGTTCCAGCTCATTCATTCTTTCTCTGATGAAGATTGCCCTCATCTCTTAGCACTGCTCAAAGGAAAAAAAAAGAAAGAAACCCACCTCAAGGACACGCAGTTTTCTAATCTGAAGATGGCAAAATGAAACCATGGCAACATGAAGAAACATCAAAATGTCCAACTTCGGAAAGCTGGTCAGTCGTGGTAGTTAGAACAGAATGTTTTCATTTTGAATATCCAAGCATTTGTAAAGTCCACCTACTAATTGGTAGTAAAAATATAAAAAGCTATAATTTAGGACTTAACACATAAGCCAGAGACTTGGGTGGTGTTAGCATAAAATGTCCTTTCCAGAACACAAGAGACATAATAAATAGCATCTAATATTTGTATAACACCTCAGACTGAAGCCAAACAACCTCATACATACCACTTTATACACTCACAGCAATGGGGACATAGGACAAATATTCTGGACCCCCTTTACAGACAAGAAAGCAGGCTCCACTAGCATATTCAGTGACATGTTAACAGCAAGTGGCACAGCCAGAATTTAAATACAGTTCTGATTTCAAATGTCATGCTCTTTCCACAGACTCAGTTACTTCTTTCAGACTTTCCCATGCACCTATAGATATACCCTTAATGGTAATTCTATCTGAGAATCTGTGATCTTTATCCAACCGTGAACCCCGCTGCTGACAGCCTCTCTCCCATGGCACCCAGGCCATTTCTCCAGGAGCGGGTGATTTTATCAGAGAGGTCAGGTCTGGCCTCAGATGACTATCAGCAGAATGGGTTTAACAAACCACGATGACTTGCATAGGTAATGATGATTCAATTAGTTCAAAACATAAACACACACCATAATACAGGCTAAATGGAAACGTAGAGGCCGGCCGTCTGGTTGACAGCCGCCCCAGTGAGCCCCAGTGGCCTCAGCTACTGTGATTTATTTACTCATTTGTTTTCTGGTGGTGGGGAGGGTGCACAGAATATATTGTCACTTTAGATAGCACTTCGGCAAATACCGTAACAACATTCCCAGGGATCGCTAGCAGCTCTTGTTCAGCACTAGCATACTAAATTTTAAAGGGGGACAAACAGCGTCAGATAAATCACAGGACTTTAAAAGAACATCCCACTTTGTTCACAGTTTAACATTACCACTGTCAGGCCAAACATATAAAACTCTTCTTTTTCATCCCTGGATTTGACTTACAAAGTGAACTAGCACACAGTAAAATCCCCAAGATTAAACATGTATGATGGATACGAGAACAAACTGTTTTCTTTATGTCTCTAATATGAACCCACAACCATTGGCATATCAATTCACATCTACTCCACATTATGCTTCACTCAAAACGCTCCTCAATATTGCCGACTATCTTCCATATGAACAGCTTTGTGAAGTTACATTAATAAATTTTCAGATGATGCTTTTATTGCCTGTTCCATCTATCAGCAACATTTATTTCCTTAAAAAAAAAAAAATTCAATTCTAAAGCACTTTCCGTAAAGGGAAACTCGACTGTGGAATAGGATGATGTGAAAAAGTGAGCCATAATTCTCATTAAATGTGTGGTCCAGGTGGCTGGACATCTGAGAAGATTAGCAACAGAAATTACGTCCGTATAGCCCATGGATGGTTGTCTTGAGTGTAACCTGAGCAGAAAGAAACGAAAAATGGAAAGAATGTCATGCAGATGGGGAATTTCAGTGGTTAATGGTTACAGTTAAACACTTGGAGGTCATTAAAAATAACACATAATTTAATGTCAAAATTTGCTTTCAAATTCAATCTCTCTCTCCATCCTCTGCCCCCCTATTCCTGTCTCTGTTTTCTGAAAGAATTCACAGGACACAGGAGCCAGAGAGCCACCAGAGGGATGCTGAGCTCATGGATGAGCAATGACTATTCCAAAATGAACCAATAATTCAGTCATTGACTAGGTAGAAGTAGGCAGGTAGTTATAGTACTATTGTCTTCATATACATCTACAACAGGCATATGTCGGAGATTCCTGAACAGAATTTTAATTTAAAGTAAATTCAAGCAATTTAAAATTTTCTATCTCACTGTCCTCATAAATACACATTGTCAGATGACCAATGTGTCCAAATTTTTGCTTCAGAAAATTTGGTCAATACTATATATATATTTTTTGATAATTGTTGGCAGAAAGATATTTACATATCTTCTGAGTTTGTTAAACTGAACTGAATTGGGAAGCAATTGCCTCTGCTAAGAAAGAATTCTTTAAGTGTTCACATGTAATATTAATAATAACAACAACAATAATCAATAGTTTATATGGAGAAGAGAATTTGCTATTCCAAGTTCAGTAAACAGACTTTGCATGCGCTTAACCAAGTCCTAATTATAGTGCAAGACCTTCAGGGGCAGAAATAACATTTTATATATCACATCCCCATCACCACGCCCCGCACAACACAGAAGTCACTCAATGAAAGTCCAATGTTGTTGAATATGATGATGCTGAATGAGGGATGATATCACCTTGTTTTACCTCTGATGACACTATGCATAAGCTTAATGCTGAAATACTTAAATATTCTAAAGTACTTTCAACAGAAAACTATTTTTAAGCAAGTATTTTGCTATCAGAAACAGAAAGCAGTGGACTGATATAGAATATTTGCATAAAAGATAAAAGCACCATTAAATTGATTTCCACTCCTAGAAAATAAGATTTTTGCATGCTTATCCTTTAACTGACACCCCCGTCACATGCATCTCACAGAGGAACACAGCAACTTTTAAGCCATAAAGTTGACTATCCTCAAATGCCCTGGGAATTTCTGGAGACTCGTAGACCCACTTCTAATCAACGTACTCTTTTCCTCCCACCTTCCTCCTTCCAGGAGTTACCTAAAAGAAAAGCTCTAATGAGGTGCATTAGTTGTCCTTCTGAAAGTCAGAGATGGATTATCTAGTTAATTCTCTTGGAGGCTCATGTCAGAACAAAGAGAAGTCTCATCTATTTGCACCTAAATGAAACTTTAGGATAAAGCAAGAGTATTACATTTTTTCTAGTACAATTTACATAATACCTGCTTTCTCTAGTCAGGAAAAACTCAGAGCATCGAGTAGGGTTCAACTGTTTGCAGATTTTACTGAAGAAATTCTGCCAGTGATATTGTCCTGGTGTGCTTTTTGACATTAAAACTATTATTTTTATCCCTAACCCCTGAAAGCAGCAGGAAGTTATCACTTGAGATGCTTCTTTGTCACTGAGTGGGATGTACATTCTGACAAGCCACTTATAGCCACAGTGGGAGCAGAGAGGCAGAGAGCTGTTTGGTGAAGATATGTGTAACCCTGCCAGATGATTCATCTTGGTAAGAGAGGGAAGGAAATTCAGATAAATTAGCAAGAAATAAGCATGATCCTAAAAGACAATTAGAAAAGTCAGAGTATGTATATGAAAAGCAATATAAATGTGCATCAAAAACTTGAGTAGCCATTTTCTTCATGCAAAATTCCTGTGCATTTAAGAATAATGAACTGGGCAACTTGTGGTTCCTGAAACAAATGGCTCTCCCAGAGGCCTTCCAACTTATTCCAACAAATAGTCTTCTAGATCCCACCAACGATCATCTTAGTGATAAGCAACCTTCTGTTGCCATAGGAAGGGGGAAAACATAAAACTAGCTACTGAACTGGTTTATAGTTCCAGAGCTGCCACTCAGGGGCAGTGTGGCCTTGATAAGGCCCCTTGGTTATCTGTGACATTGTTTCCTCATATGCAAAATGAGCTGGCTGGATACTGGAGGTAACTTTGTTCCTTCTGAGCACTGAAGACTTGCTAACTAGCCTGTTCTTCTCTGCAGAGTGACTGACTTTCACATTACAACTCTTCCCTTAGAAAATCATGGGTAACAGAGGCTGGCTACCTTGTGCACAGCCACATGACAATAAACAGCTGGTAAACATGGCCTATGCTCTTGGTTACCCTAAGAAATTATGATTATCTGACCTCTTCCAAGCAGCCCCATTCTCTAAGATACCAGATAATCACTTTACAGACTCTTCCCATCACTAAAAGCCCTAGCCCTGAAGCACTCTCTCTGTAACTCGTGCTACATGGTAAGGATGCTGCCCACTTTTCAGTCTCTCAGCCCATCAAATTCAGTTGGCTTTGTGCACCCAGAACTATCTCAGACACCTGATTTTTCGAGTCAGAAGCAATTACAGTTCAGCCCACTCTGAAAACTCAGCTCCAAGTGGAAGGCTTTGAACTTGTTGAGCTGAGAGGGGTTTGAGGAGTTCATTGTGAGCATCAGCCCTGGGGCCTGGCTGCCCACATCCTCTCTGCTAAGTCTATGCTGTCTTTCAGGCCCTGACTTTCATTATGTCAAGGATAAAGTCTTAGTTTGGTAACTCTCTAAAACTTGCTAATCGTTAGAATTTTAAAAAAGGAAAATAGGCCTCAAGCTTAGTTAACAAGCAACACTAATTAGGGTGAACTTAGAATCTTGTCTTGTTTTCATGGTGTCCATGGTTCCCTCCTGTTTATGAAGTGAAGTGATTTTCCATTTCCAGCAGGGCCTCCCCACCAGCAGGGTTTTCCTCAACACTTCTGTTTCCTCAGACATGTCCACTAGTTCTCACTCCCTCCAGTCTGGGGTCTCTGAACTGAGCCCACCCTACATTCTAGTCATTTTCCTGAGTGAATCACTGACCTATCTCTCCCATGTTTTCATGTTTTCTCAATAGTCTTGGCCTGACTTCTGGCCCCCGACTGCTTCCTCAACAATGAGCTCACTACCAACCCGTGGACTGAATATGGCAGGGAGTGAGGTCCCCAGAGCCCTGAGAGGTTAAGTAAATCCTCAAACATTATACAGCTTGTGAGTGGCTCAGTTAGGATCTGAGCCCAGGCTGTCGGCCTCTAAAGGCTTTAAGCTTACCCATAATCCTCGATTTCTTTCACCGGAGTCCCATAATCCTTTGCTGTACCTCACTGTAATACCCATAATCTTCTCCTGTGTCTCATCAGAGTACTCATAAAACCAAATGACCTTTCCATTTATCCGAATTTTACTGTCTTTCAAGGACCAACTCAACTCCCACCTTCCCCAGAAGCTCAATGTACCTCCTAAACACAAGGCACCAGTTGGCTACTCCGGGGTAAGTGCTGGTGGTAGGTTAACGAAAACAAGACCCTGGCTGTAGGAAGCTTTAGCATGATGAGCAGGAAAAGAAAAATCTACTTGAATCTAATGCCTTGTGTGTAGTGTTCTCAACCCAGGCTGCACATTAGAATTGACCTGTGGAGATTTAAAAAAATCCTTATGCCCAGGCCACACCCCAGACCAATTAAATCAGAAGCTCTGAGGTGGATCCAGGACATCACTAATTTTTAAAGCTTGAGATGATTCCAAGGCACAGCCAAATTTGAGAACTACTGGTGCAGAATGTAATTAATTCTACCCCTGCAAGACAATGGGACTTGGAATCAAAAGACCAAGTCCACTGCAGCAGGACACTGTACGATGCTCAAAAGTCAACTTCCTCTGTGAAACTCAGTTTCTTCACCTGTAAAGTGAACTTGAACTTTCTGCCCTTCCTATTTTGAAAAGTTAATGTGAGGAGCAAGTGAGATGATGCTGTGAAAGTGTAAACTGTAAAACACATATTAATCATTATGGTGGCAATTTTCACTGCTGATCCTCCAATGGTGAAGTTCAAATTCTCAAGAGAGAAAAGGTAATAAAAATGCATAGAGAAAAAAAAGTACAGTAATAGTAGGGTTAGGAAATTAAATATAGTGACTCAAGAGAAATACAGCCTAATTCATATCTTAAGGATATATTTACAAGTTGTTTTGTAAATGAAATATAAATGGATGTAGGAGAATGTTTGCAATGGAATTGTTTTCAGATCATCACTTATAATTACACTAGAAGCTTGCTAATTCAGACTAAGGTATAGGCTTGGCCTTAAGGGGAGAAATGAATTTACTTTGCTAATTTACCAATTTAGTATAGAAACAAAATTTATTGGGGGTTGGGGTGGCAAAACTACCAAACAGAACACATTTTGAAAAACATATATTTTGATCTGTTTACAAAACCATGAAATCATCATGAATGACAATCGATCTTTGGCTATTCTTTTAAACGATAAGAGAAGAATATAAGCCATTATAAGACCCCAATTCAATCAGCTTGCTCCAAAAGTTCCTTTGAACTAGTCAGTTTGACACTTGGTGCACTCTGCAGACGGCACGTATTAAATGGCATTGGGATAGCATACCCGACCTTCAACAGCTACTTATGATCGTACCAGCCTGAGTCTGGGTCCTGAGAATAGGAGGGCAGGAGGACAAAGAGGAGCAGTGGTTTCCTTCTCTTTTTGTACGCATATAACACTTGCCAAACCATAGATACGATGGTTATAATTTGTAAGTCACATTTGCTGGCTTTCTCTTCACTTCTGTATCCCTATGCTACTTCCTAACACCTCTCCCCTCTGTCCAAGGTGAAGTCTCACCCAGACTTACTCAATCAACATGGAGGTTTATAAGCTCCTAAATTACCTCTGGGAAATTACTTTCCTGTCTCCTTCCCCTCCAAACCCCACATCCTAAATTCCAGTTTTCTGAGATGAGTTATCAACGCCCTCAGATTTAACTGGTTCACACTAACATGTAAACAACCTTCCCTTAAGTATTTACCTTCTTGATTCTTTTTTTCTACATGGAGTGATGCGTTAATGGATGGAGTTTCAGAGAAACATATCTAAGTGAGAAAAAATTGGTAGACAGGGTCTGGGGATGAAAGGATTGTGCAGTGGCAGAAGATACCGCCAAGGTCAGTCCTGTCTGGGAACCTGACCCTGGGTTTAGCACTCCTGAAATGTCCACATTTCTTACATTTCATTATTTTCTCCAATGCTGAACCTTCAGGTTTTTGACAGCTTCCATGGTGCTCGCTGCTAAGATAGGCTAGAGTGGGGCAGGGTAACAGGAAGAATTTAGCTGTGTGAAGAGAAAGAGCAGATGAGTAGATAGATAGGCTAGATGTGTAATAATAATAGTAGCTGCCATTTGTTGAATACTAAACATGTGCTATGCATGTGATCATACACTATCTCCAACTGTCAGAGGAAATCATGTCTGAGGGAGCACTTTGAAAACAGCAGCCTTTCCATTTAGCCTTATTATACCCATTATAGAGAAGAGAAAAGTGAGACTCAAACTGATTAAATCTCCCAAGATGACAAAACTAATTGAGTGAGAAAAAGGGGATCCACTTCCAGCTCTGTTCGACCCTGAAACTTTTTCTTACTTTAATTCCCTTTCATATATTCTCCAATCACCATCCCTTATATATGTGGTCTCTAGAAAGTCAAGGGCTGCTGAGAGTGCCATGAACTCTCCTGGCATTCCTTTGAACGGTCTACTACTTTCCTTTCCTCAGAGAATTTCTTCCCATTACTAACCTAAATTAGCTCTTACATGGGGAAAAGAAGAAGTACTGAGCACTGTTTGCATCCATATTTGAATGAGTGGCCGACAGACTGACATGGGGTGAAGGGAACAATGCGTGTTCAGTGAATTTTGCCACTATCTCCACCCTTTCAGAGCTTGAGGAGTTTACAAGGCCCAGTGCATGGGGGGCAAGTTCTCCACCTTTGGACACGGGCACAGGCGGCACAGGCCTTCAGCGCCCTAACATTAGATAACCTCTCCTTCCAGGCAATTGCAAAAGTATTAGTGGGAGGGAACAACCAAGGAAGTTCCATTGACCTTCTACATTCTCCTACACCCTATAAGTCAAACTTCCTTGTGAATATTCTCCCTGCACTACTCCTCATAGAGTTGAGCTGGCTAGAAAAGATCTTCATGATCATGGTGTTGACTGAGTCACAATCCTCATGACATATTAGAATCACCCAGGGAAATTTTTAAATATACCAAGGCCCAGGCTCAGCTGCTGGAGACTCTGGAATTGTTCTGGGTCATAGTCTAATCCCTTGTTTTATAGTTGAGTCCCGGGGAAGATACTTTTTTGGCACATGGCCACTTTTCCCAAGCCCAGAAACTGCTGTACAAGGCTCAGCTACAAGCTTCTACGCCAGCAAGAGCTGCAGTTCTGCCTCCTCAGACATGCCTGCCAGGCATATTAACACCTGAATCCTGCAATGGCTTCAATGCACACAGCAGACCCCTGGCCAGAACATTTTCCTCTCACTCCACACCTGGTGATTCCTCTTCAGTGCCAGGCTGTGCTGGCTGTGCAGACAAAATCAATAAGGACAATATAGCTGAAATGTTACTGCGCAGGAGAGATCTCGGTAATGAAAGTGTACTTTTTTCCAGCAGGCGCTTTCCACTTCTTTCTTAACTATTTCCTAATTCCAAAATTGTATGTTTTTTCCCACAGATTATTTTATCTCCATTTCATAAAGCATTGATAAGCCAAGTCCTAAAAAAAAGAAAATTATAGTTTTGTAGCCTCAGGCGAGTTAAGAAAATAGGACCAAAGTTCAATGACTGATACCATCGTGATTTTGTTCTGCTCAAATTCATTTGTTCCCTACGAGGAAGAAATAACTGATATACCTGGTTAATGATCTGAAGTGCCCAAGGTATTTGCCGAAGCCACACACTTACTAAAGGGCAACATCCTATCCACGGGACCTCCCACCTGAAACACTCTCTGGGTATTCCAAAATGAAGTCTGGCCCTCTGCTGAGAGGAGCTGAGGAACGCGGCTCACATTCATGGAAAATAACCAGCCCACCTGCATGAAAAGAAGGTGCTTTTCCAGGGCACCAATTTATTCACAGGTTACATTTATTTTAGCAGAGAGATTATATTCCGCTTTTACTTGGGAAGAGTTCAGTTTAGGGTCAAAACATCTAACAGGAAAAGCATTCATGTCTGAGCACAGAATTTAGGTAGAAACTGAGAATGAAAAAGTAGAGTCAGAACCCATTAAACGAGGGATTTTAAATTCCCAAGAATGTAGGTAACTGTTTAAACTCTTAGTGATATTATTTAAAACTCCTCTATTCCTTTCAAAGTATTTAATATGACTTTGGAGTTACAGAGTGAATGCTGTCCTTAGTCAGTGTGCTAACAAGTAGGTGATCCCAGAGGAGACTATTTTGAAAATTTCTGGAATTCTCGAAAGTATTTCCATAGAGTGTAAAATCATAAATTCACCTTATAGAATAATTTCAAAGAAAAAAGAAATGTTTTATGAAGGACAATGTTTTTGGCTGTACTGAATCTCATCACACACTCTGGCTTTGAGAAATCCTGCCTTCTTTATCTTAACTTATTATATGAATAAAGGATGTGCCTTAAAACAAAACAAAAAAGAACAAAAAGAGGAAGGAAGAAAACTGCTTCCTCAAGGAACTGTTTCAACCCTTAAAACTTAACACACAATAAAAATACTCCCTTTATTACCATTACTCACTTCAGCAGCCATTCAAAGTTCACAGCAATTCAAAGAAAAGGCCACATTTCTTAAAGCAGAGTCAAAGGCACTTGAGACTTCCTGCGATTACAGGCCACAGACATAAAGAAAAGCACTCAATACAAATATTTCATATCCTATTTCGTATTATAATTTTATAAATACAAAGACTTAGCCACTCTCTCAACAGAACTCAGGAGAGTTTTAGATCATTTTTTCCAACTGGTGTGCCCTTATTGAATGTACTCATTGCTGATCTATGTATTTGCATTTGTTTACCACATTTTGTTTAGGCAAGAAAGGAAAAAAAGAAACTCTTTTGAATAACTTGTATGCATTACAGTCAAGCTCTCTCTAAAGAGTTCTACAGAGTTCAGTTCTCTTGGCTAATTAACTGCCAGGGCACTTACTGAAACAAGCTTTGTGTGTGAAAGAATCAGGCTAGAAGTATATAGCACACATTGGACTGAGAATTGGACTCTGAACTTCAACTCGATTTTCTCCTTTGCAAAACGGGGGAACAGGGATGGTGGAATGGATGGGTATTGAGGTACCTCACTGGTTTCCAACACATCTATGGACCAGAGGAATCAAAATGACCCATAAAACTTGGAAATGACAAAACACAACAGATCATTGTAACTCAGAAGACACAAGGAGGTGGCCAGATAGCTGAATCTGTCACGATTCCCTCAGTTGATTCTGGTACTCGGCCAGGAAATCAAGTCAAGGAAACTTGCAGCTCCTGCAAACCACCAACACTGCAGTTTTGCCTTGCATTCACATACGTTCCTGAAAAGAATGCTATTATGTTAGAAGTCTGGAAAATTCACACTTTCAATACACTACAAATATTGCTATTTAAAAGAGCTTTCTTAGAAAAGGTATCTTTTGTAATTGATGGTTTACTATAATTTTTCAACCGCAACTTTTCTTTCTAGTGCACTTAAATTTTTGAATTTAAAGTATACTTAAGTAATTACAGAGAAAGGAGGAAGTGAGGTTTAAAGTCAAAACTTTCCTAAAAAGAAAGTTCCTAAAGTTTAAAGTCAAAAATTTCCCCTGATGAGAATTACAATTTGCGAAACAAGTAACATCTCTACCAGGCAGGCCTTGGGCTTCAGTAAGGAAAGTCCAAGTCTATGTCACGTGCTTTCCCTGTACATAACAGGAATTGGATATATATTTGATGACTGACAGATTTTAGGATAATTGAAAGGTTTCCTTTCCCCAAGCATCAGCTGCTTAATCACATCTGAGAATACTTTTGAGGAATTATTTAAGGAAAAAGTCATTTTGATTTTCAATTGATTGCTTCAAATGGAAATAACTTGGGTAACACACTACAGTGTCTTAAATGCAGGCTAAGGGAGCAATGACTGAGCATAGACCATCATTGGAAATAATGGAGCTGGGATCAGAAAACACACAGCTCAGGGCTCTCCATGAAGGGAGGACAGAGTGAAGAGGAGAAGAGAGGCAAACTTGGACACCACTGCAACGTTGCCGAGCACTCCACCTACCTCTCCATGTGCTCTCCTGGGACAGTGACTCGCTGCAGCTCTTGACAAATTCCTGCCCTCTGTTCTCATGGTGACCTACTCAGCCAGCCAGAAGAGTGCAAAGAAGCTCAACTGACCTAACATTGGTGATGTGTAACTTTGGCCAAGCAATTTAACCTTCCTGTGCCTCAGTTTCCTCTTCTGTAAAATGAGGAAAATAATAGTACCAATTTCAAAGCATTCTTGTGGAGATTCAATGAGCGCACACTTGTAAAATGATTAGAATATGTCCAGTACATGTAGGCGCTGGGTGTTGGCTACGGTGGGTCATAGTGCGATAGGCAGATGCCCACTGTGCAACACTTCCCAGAGACCAGGCCTCATGGCATTGCAAAGAAGCAGCAAAATCCCAGAGTTCTAAGAGGAAGAAGAAACCCTAGAACTCATCTTTCTGTTCAGAGGGTTGCCTTTAGTCCAGCACATGTTTTATTTAGTCTGTGTATAAAAAAAGAAACCTTTTTACAGACTAAGAAACTGCCCATAAAAACCTGAAATTGCATCTTCTTTTGAAACATGTGGCCATCTGTCCACACTGGTCTGTACTTCTTGGTCATCTGAATCTGCTGCAGCTGGGCTGTGGCTGCTGCCTTTAGGCCAGAGAGAGACTCTCCAGTTTACCACAGTCTCCACCACTCTCTACTGTCCTTTGGCATTAAACCAGGCGTGAGTTGCTATTGTATAGTTTTCAAAAGCAAGACTTTTGTCTTTTAATTAAAGAAAAAAATCCTCTCTCTGTACCTATTTCCTTATCAAAAGTGGAAAAATAGAATGTAAACCCTTAGAGGACACTTGATTTTTCTCATAGCTGGCCCAATTTAACCATTTACATTATCTGACAACTGTAGCTACTTGTGTTTGTGATCCCTAATCTAGTCCAAAACCTCATCTTTTACCAATACAAAAAAGGAGGAACCCACAGGGTTGAAGTGACTATCTGAGGTCGTAAGTCTTGTTGGTGTCAGGAGCTGTACTCACATGCGGGTCTTTTTCCCCCTCATTAATGTTTCTACTTGTCTGTCCACTTTTGTCTTTCTAAAACAATTAGCTAACGTGGGTTCAACTTGTGTTCCATATGGAAAAGCAGAGACAAGAGGACATGTATCAGCTATAACAAAGAAGCACAGAAGGTAGCTAGGGACACAAGAGGATTGTAAATGGGGTAATCCATCGTCAGTGTTAGGATTATTCATATCTTTCTCAGGCTGCCTGTGTTTAAATATTTTCACAGAAGAAGCTGAAGGAATGATGCCCCTTCTCTAACCAGTTGCTCCATTTCCTTTACAGTTAATTGCCCCCTTTCATGTCCAATCATAATTTTTTTCCTAACATAAGTTTCCTAACCTACTTAACTAAATGAATTAGTGTCCTGGGTGACAGTAACATACAACACAGCACATAAGAAACTCTGAAACACCTAGAGAATATGGGCTGGAGAAAGAAACAAAGCAGAAGAGAAACTGAAGGTCTTTCCACTTATTCAGGCTCCTCTACAGACAATCTTCTGATGTCTTTTATTTCCCCTAATGAAATGAGTCTGTCCTAAGTGCTACGTATGACACTGCCCCTGCACTTAACGACAATATTTCTCTTACTCATGTGCGTCTCACTCAAAGGGGAAATGACAGCTATAAACATTGAATAGCTTATTAATTTATGTCCGTTTCCTTTCATTTATTTTTGTATTTTGAGACAGTGACTTGTGAGCGGGGGAGTTCAGACTGTGCCCACTCCCCAGCCTGCCATCAAATTATCCCACAGCTAACTGCTTAGCTTTATTCTATGTATCCCATTTAGGAAAGTCTGTGATTTATTTCTAGTTCTACCACTTAGCATTTGCCAGAGTTGAAACAGGCCTCTTTGAGACTCATCTTCAAAATGAGCATGATAATATCTATTTTAGAGGTTGTTGGAATGAACAAATGAAATCCTTTTTGTGCAAGCACTTTGTAAACAGTAAAGCACCAAACATATGTGTCCTGACAGCCAGACGCTGTGTTAAAATACAGGGGATGTTAGATGTTCCGAGAGAGGTGGGCTGTGGACTCATGAGGAAGCTCATGGCTCTTGAGTCCATTTCAAGAGACAGCAGAGACTAAAGGGAAACAAATATTAAAAATAAGTCCCAGGCAGGGGCAGAGTTCTCAGGGAGAACAGTGCAGTAGGTTTGGTGGCATCCTCCTTTGGGTTCCCGGAAGCAGTGCAAATTGCTAGTTGGGCTCCTACCACATTGTTGCATATATCTGATTATTTGCATTCCCTTGCCCTCTCAGCATCCTATAAACTGAGCTCCCTAGGATAAGGCTTCTATCAGGCAGGCATCTTTGTGTCTCCAGCACTCAGCCTGGTGTTTGCTGGGTACTGTCAGCCTGCTAGGTTAATGTGTTACTTAGTGTAATAGACAGAATAATGCACCCCCATCCCAAAGATGTCTACATCCTAATCCCTGAAACCTGAGAATATGTTATGTTACATGGCAAAAGAGACTTTGCAGATGTGATCAAATTAAGGGTCTTGAGATGGGGAGATTATCCTGGATTATCTGGATGGGCCCGATGTAATTACAGGGTCCTTATAAGAGGGAGGGAAGAAGGCCAAACTTAGAAAAGGGAGATATAACAATGGAACCAGGGGTTGGACTGATGCACTTTGAAGATGGAGGAAAGGCCCACAAGCCAAGAAGGGCTAGAATCTGGAAAAAGCAAGGAAACCATTCTGTCCTGAAGCCTCCAGAATGAACGTAGCCCAGATAACACTATGATTTTAGACTTTTGACCTCCAGAATTATAAAAGAATAGATTCGTGTTGTTTAAAGCCACTAAGTTTGTTACAGCAGCAATAGGAAACTAATACATTTAGATAAGAAAGTAAATGAATAACTGTCATTTAAATGAATAAATGAGCAAATAAATGAATCGATGGATGAATGGAGAGAGGTCTAGATAGAAAGCAGAAAGGCCTATATCCGGGTCCCAACTTAGGTAATAACCCGCTGGGTAACTTGGGCCCCATCATTTAACCTCTCCAGACTTCCTCAGCATAAAGAGCTGAGGCCATGGAGTCAGATCAACTAGGGTTCGAATCCCTTCCATGCTACCTCCAGGCTGTGCAACCTTGGGCAAGTGCTCAGCTCTCTGAGTCTACGTTCACATCTGCAAGATGGGGATAGTGACAGTACCTTCTGCACAAAGTTGTTGTGGGGATTGAATGAGCTAGAATCTAGTCACATTCTATGGGACTCTGAACTAGGCAAATTTGAAATTGTGGTCACATAAAAATGTTATTAATGTCACTTCATGCATAAAATTTGAAATCATGCAAATTTCCCAAATTAAGAGTCAAGAGCTACACAATGGCAAAGCTAGTAAACTGTAAACCACTCAGTGTCACCTGGTAGGAATGCTTCGGCTGCTGAATACAAACACCCATCATCCTTTGAGAGAACCCATGTTGAATTATGCAAGTTATAAATTACACAAGTAACAAATAATGAAAGGTCTTCAGAAATACACTCTTTGAACAAAATATGACCACCTTTTAATGCATGCAAAGCAATTAGCCTGGGCCTGGAACACAGAAAGCTATTACTCTGTTGTTATTATATTAGCTCAGTGATAAAAGCCTCAGAACAAACACTTCCACTATGGAAAATGAAACGAACTCCAGCTTTCCCATGGGCCTAAGCTTTACGTGGGCCTCTGGCTCCATCAGAGAAATCCTGCACTTGGAAAATCTGAGTCAGGTGTGCTAATGACACCCCCTATTATGAAGCAATAAATTTCCCAGCTCTCACCGGAAAGACAGAATTTGGCTTCAGGGAGGTGTTAACTATGTGCTCCACTAGTATTACCACACACATTTTGCACAATAAATTTTGCTACAATTAGCCATATGTAGAACACTAGAATTTGTGAGAGGATGGGGACCTCCCTGGGACTCAGTGCCCCGAACAACACTTCTCTTTCCTCTCTCTCTGTTCTCATTTTTTTGAATTCCCAAAGAACAAGGTTGTGCCTAGTGCATACTAGAAGCTCAATAAATATCTGTTGAATGTATAAATGACCTTTATGGGTCATGTAACCCATGTCCCTCTCCCATTTTCCAGATAATGAGCCTGAGGCCAATTAGAGCAATGACTGGAGAATCCCTTCCGTGTAGCATTAATTCAAGTTAATAGCTGTCTCCTCCCTAGAAGGAAGAGCTAATTTTCCAAATCTAATAGACTGGGTTATAGAGAGGAAATAGATTGAAAACACATTTTTTAAAGTATATCTGTTTTTCTAAGTGGCTTCCAGATTCAAAAATGAGTTCTGATGATGATGTTCAGTGTTTACACCACAGATTTGGCTAATAACTGGTAGCAAGATTAGAAAGGAATGATCAAAAGAAAACTAGAACCTGGATGAAATAGAGCCGCAATGAGGAGATTGGAAAAAGCACAAGAGCGATGTTCATTATTTAGTTATAATTGAAGCCTGATGTTACTTGTGAGGGGGAACAAACGACTTACGTTTCAAATTCATAGGATTCTTCCAGGCTGCACAGAACCACTTAATGCAGAATCAAGTCCTATTTTTTATTTATACCTCAATTTTCTACCAAACCAGATATAATACCCAGGAGAGATTCAGGGCTAGGAGGACTTAAATCCTTATCCTAACTTTAGGTAACCACACATCAGGAGAAGCTGAGCATGCATTCCCATGTAAAGACCATTCCCTCAAGAAGAATCTAAACTTTCCCTAGAAACGGACTTTAGTGATTTGTCTACAGTCTTTATGGAGCTAACTTGAATCTCCTTTGGGGTAGCTTAAGCTAACTCCTTGTGCTGTTTTCACTGGAGATGGAGAACAGTTGTTCCCATTGTCATCAAGTAGCCCTGTATATATTTCAAGAGTCAACTATTTAGGACATAGACTTCTTAAGACTAACTCTGCCTAGATTTCTCAACTTTATATGATACGGTGACTTTTATTATCAGATTTCTCGACTCTTCTTCATAACAAGTTGGGCTACAGAGCCCTGAACTCATGAATTCAGGAAAGCTAGAGTGAAATTATCTTTACCAACCAGTTTCTACGCTAGCCTCCCAAACCCACTTGTGTTTTAGCCAGCAAAAACCTAGGGCTGCCGAGTTATTACCTCAAATTTCTGCCTATTTTCTTGCCTTTTTTAGTGTTTCTTAGCTTTCTGTGAATAGTTGTACAATGGATATTGGGTCTCTATTTGTGATTTTAAGTGATTTTTCAATAAAAGTCCTCAATTTATCTATACAGAGTATCGGTGCTCTTTCTGCTATATTTCTCTTTCCTGCCCTGCCAGAGCCTTCTCATCTGTATGGCCAACTTGGGTCACACTCAGACTAGAAGTCCTGCTTCCCAGCCTGACCACTTTGCTGGTGTTAAAGAACCGTGGGATGAGGGCTATTAGAAGATGACAACTTGTTACTTCATTGACCACTTATTCCCTTTGGACCTCTTGAGACTCCACATTGCCAGAGGAGGCTGGCAAGGCCAGTCCCATGAGCATAGCCTACAACCATGACCTGATCAGCTCTTCTGTGCATCCTCAGTCTCATCGTCAAACTTTTATCTCACCAGGCCATCATTTAGTTATCTTGAGCTTTTTATTCTCCATGAGCCTGCCACGCAAATTCACATCACTGCTGCTTTAGCCTTCCCTTCTGCCTGGAATGTCCTTCCTCTCATTCTCTATTCCTAAGGCCCACCTTAAATGTCAAAGCTCAGGGAAGTATTCCTTAACTTCCCAGATAGCATGAGTCACTCTCTCCTCTGTGTTCTTAAAGAATGTTGTAGTTACGTCCCTTATGGCCCTGACCACAGAGTACAGCAATACTCTTACAGGTCTCTGTTTCACTATAAAGTTATATTGTGCACCTTCCTACAACCAAATCGATCATCTGTTTCACAGTAGAGGTTCATTTCCGAGATTCATTTCCAGAAATAAATGAGTTAAATAAACGTGTACATGATTCCTCAAACAGAGGTGACTGTGTGGCTCCCACCACTGGGATCTGGACCATACTTATTTACTTATCTCTAGGTGAGGGAGGACAGAGCTAGAGAAATACGAGAAAAACAAGCAACCAGTACCCAGCCAAGAGTAAGAAACATGGTGTACCTGATAGACCATTATATTAACAGTTTCTTCTTTTTTCTGTTCTGCAGGTCCTTGACTCTGCAATAGATTTCGTACTGTTTCTTCCATCCTGAGGGAAAAAAAAAAAATAATTTCTTTCAAGAAGGTTTTCCTATTAACACAGGTCTGTTCCAGTTAGCAGAAATCATTCTTTAGTGTATATTCCCTGAGCTTAAACCTGGAAATCTCTTTTCTCTTCTCTCTCCTTCATCCCGTATGTTAAGAATCTATCATGAAGTCCTTTAAAATCATTCTGCAGAGTGTCTCTGGGTTCTTTCTCTTGACCATTAAGGTCCCTATCCTTGGCCTCCTACATTGGTACTCATGCAAACATCTCCCAACATCCCTCTTCATTTTCAATCACTCCCTTTTAATTTGACACAATGTCACCACAGTAATCTTCCTGAAATACTATTTTGATTTTTTAAAATCTATTTTCAAATGTGACAAATATTACATGAATGCACTTTTGCCATTAATATACTGTTATGTCTCTCTATGGTGGTCTTTCCATGTCAGCATACAAAGATCTACTTTATTCTTTTCAACCACTTCTTAGTATTTCGTGATGTGAATGCACCATAAATTATTTAACCATTCCCCTAGTGGTGGCATTCAAAATTTTTGCCATTTCAAACAATAAACATCTTTCTACACACATCTTAGTACCCATTTATGAGTATTTCTATAGGTTATGTTATAACATATATTGGATGTTATAATCCTATTTTGTTTTAAATACCCATCTCGAATCCCTCCCCCTTCCATTGCCCAAAAGTAAAGTAAAACACACACCATTTCCACATCTATTTCCATTTCCAGACACTGTCTCATGCTGTTACTACTTCTTGGAATGCCAACATGCTTTCCTCTTCTCATAGCCCATCCATCTTTCAAAACTCACCTCAAGTTTCACTTCCTAAGAGACTTCTTCATTGGTTCCCCACTTCTTTGAGATCTTATAGCCCTATACTTTAAATCATTCATTCCATCACTTAAAAACTCCCTACTTTAATACTCAAATATTTCATTATATGCACATTTTGTCTTCTGAGGTAAATTATAATATTTGCTATAGAACCATGTCATATATTTCTTATGTGTCTCCCTCAATTATGGATAAAGTAGGTACTCAGTGCACATTATTATGTGAATCCTTTGTTAATTCCTTTAAAAAAGTAAAAGTATTAAGTACTTACTCTGTCCCAGGCATTCACTAAGTAGATTCAAACTGTGTTTGAATGACCTGTCCATGGGATCCATTCATGAGGATGCATGGACCAGAACCCTGAGAACAGGATGGCTGAACTAAATGCACTGAATACAGTGCTCTCATGCCTAGAACCTGAGTTGGTTGTCTCTTCCAGTCCCATCCAGAAGCATGTATTTTAGTGACTCAGTATGATACTAGCTTAAGAGAGTTGTGGGGCAAAGCAAGCTGTTCCAGCTTCTCTCGCTTACTAAGGGCTTCTAGCACTACAAATTAAGGGCTCTAGGAGGCCTATGAATTCCCTGAAGTGGCAAGACCACTAAAGTAACCAAAGTAGTGTGGTTCAAAATACCAACCTTTCTCATAAGACATACAACTACTTAGCGGCAGAGTGAAGAAACTACAGACAAACTGAGCCAGTCCAAACTTGGATTACAATTGAGGAAATTCTGCCTTCACAGGGGATGGCCCCAGGACCCATTCAGGATTTTTAGAAGATGGTGGACTCTAATTATGAGTGCTCAGAGAATGATTTGTGACCATACATTTATACAAGCCACCTCTTCATTCATCCAGCCAGAAAAGCAAAATCTGTTCCCTACGTTTTCACAAGCCTTATATTATTAATGATAATAAAATGAAATAGCACTTTTAACTTGTCAAAGAACTCTCTCATCTATGAATCATTATAATATACTTTTAAAATATTACATCTATGTGGTAGATAAGGAAGCCGAGGCACAGAAAGGTTAGAGCTCACTCATGGGCTCATGGTCAGTTAGATAGGGAGTTAGGATTAAAACATTTTTACTGACTATGAAAACAGCAGCCTCTTTCTGCTAGGCCTTAATTACATTCAGGGAAATTATTTTAAATGAAGAGTCGTAACTCCTAACTCGGTGTTATCTTGGTGAACACCTACTGAATGCTGAACCCAAGAAGATAACAACATCATTTCTGACCTAGGGAGAACTTAAGATCTGATAGAAGAGACAAACCAGCTTTATGTGGAAAAAATAGGTGTAAAGAAGTCACGAATTCTGAAATAAGTGACCAGAGCCAATTTCTAATACTCTATTTCATTTTATATAAACAGAGACAATCTCTTGAATGTTAGTGGATTTTCCATGATGTTTGCCAAATTGATCATAAACAAGAAAAGTAATGATAATGGTGGTGACTTGCCCAAGATCACTCAGCTGTGTACAAAAGATCAGGGACCCTCTGGTTTTCTAAATATTACTTTACTTTCTTCCAACCTTAGCACAGAGGCTAGAGGTCTTTCTTATTTCAATCCTTATTTCATTAATTTATAAACATTTGGCTTAAATGTGGCCCAATAATTAGAACTCCGTTAAAATAAAATCTTATCTTTTCTCTTTTAATAAGTTAAAATACAATTATGTCTCAGTGCATATCTTGCTGAATTATCTCTTCTGTATAATTAAAAGTTCTCCACACAAGTTGCTGGATCAAAAAGAAAAACATCTATTCACCTTCCCCCATTCTTCTTGACTTTATAGTTAAAAAAAAAAGAAAAGAAAAAGAGGGGGTGGACAGGAAGTTGTTCAACAGAATCTCAAGCAGCCCAGATCCACAGGAATACCGTGAACACTTTCCTGGCATAACTTCATGATTAATTAAAACTAATTACATTTCCAAGCTACAGCTTGAAACAGAGTTGCAGAGACCCATCAAATCTCTGGGTAAAAAATTAAGTCGTCTCATCTTTTCATAACCTTTATGAATTTGGTCACAGAGAAAATATTTTGAACCTGCTGAGAATATACCATTATTTACTCCCTGATGACACCATTTTTTTTTTTAATTCTCATTTAGCAAACTTCTGTATTTATCTTCCCGAAAATCAAAGACTGTGAAGCATCATCCGTTGTTGTTTGATGCCCAATGACGTTTTACTTCGTTTTACTGTTTTGATAGCTGATGTATGACGAATTGCATTACCAGTCTGCACACAGAACAATACCACTATCTGTTTCTCAAATGTAACTAAAAATAAGCCAATTTCTTTCTCTAGGTCAGACATGGGCAGAGGGTTTTTTTGTTGTTGTTGTTAAGTTACTGATTGGTGTAATTTATTGTTAAACACTGACCTTAATCAATATTTTATAGTTCTTTTTTTTTCCTTTTGTTCAACCTGAGACTAAACCCTTTCTTCTCCTAAATACTGGTCAATTAGCTGTCATAACTAAAAATATATAAGCCAAAATTATACTTAGTGAGATGTAATAAGTTCTAATGTATATTAAGTGAACTATCTTTAAAAAGTTAAATTTTTCTGACACAAGTCAGAAAAAATAAACCAAATTTATATGCAAACAGTATATTTCAGGTAACATATAAATGTAGGAATTTTATTTAATTAGAAAAAGATTCCATGTTTTAAGGTATATATTTAATTAATAAATTCTTACTATAGTATTTCCCCTGGGGGAAGGAAAAAACACAAACGAACAAATTTTTTGTTAAAAAGGTCCCCAACTCAAAGTTAGGAAAATAGGACATTAAATAAGAGCACATGAGAAAAATAACAATTCAAAACCACACAAAAACAGGATTAGTGAGGTTTTGCAATGAATTTCTCTCTCTATACCTGGAGTCCAACTTTGTCATAGACCCTCTTTTAAAGAACTGATGACTGGGGTATTTGTCATTGGATCTGTATCCAATGTCTCACAGAAAGAGTCTCCCTAGACACCAAAGGAAGGTCCTTCTGGAAGTAAATGCTAAAAGATAGTGTTTCCTGAATCCTTTCAAGGCAGAAAATCACTTAATCATTCAGGGCGTGATGATATCAGGAGATTTCTTTACAATCAGAGACTATGATTTGGGCCCCAAAGACCTTGATTTATTCCATAATGAAAGTACTATTAGAAAACATGATCCCGGGGTACACGAGGAGCTGTTTGTTCTAACAGCGTGTAAAGGAATGTGAACTGTTCCACATCCCTTCCTTCCTCCCCAAATCTAGCCCTCTATTTTGCCTAACGACACTTTAGGAACTGATCAGAATGTTAGACTGAAGTGTTCTTTTTTGAGACTTTTGAAGTGCTCTGATCTGACTCCTATGATCAGATATTCAGTTTAGAAAAACTTCATTTTTGACAGAAATAGAACAAAATAAACACAAAATAAGAAGCCACTCTCCCCAACTCAAACTGGTAACGGATGGGGCTCTTTCAACTGAAAGCTGAACTGAGTCATATTTTTGTCTTAAGAAATATTTTAACACCTGTATTTTCTGATTAATCACATAATAAATTAATAATGACATAAATAATGAAATTACTCAATATTCCCTCACATTCTTTTATGTGAGAAGCTCCAACACCATAACCCATCCACTTCTACCAGAAGTACATGCCATACTCTCTTTTATTCACCTACACCGTAAAGTTTGTCAAGAGCCGATGCTATGATTTGCAAATTGTTTTTCCTTGTGTTTCACTGTATTTGACTGCTTCTCTTCTCACTTTGAGAAAGCGTATCCATTTAAGCAAGGGTACTGCTATGACTGAACTTAATTTTAAAGACAGGAAGAAAGGGACTGGGGTTCAATAGAAAGCAGGCAGAGGTTCTTGAGTCACCGCAGCACCTCTCCTCCCCCTTCGGCCTCCTCCCTATGAATTCATGGCATAACCTGACCCCGTATGGAGAACAGTTCTCATCCTGAGAGGTCAACAGCCATCGGAGGACAAGTGACCGTCCCATATCTACTGGAGAAAAGAGAAATACTTACAAGAAAATACTACTTCTTTCATTGGATGCCTGCAAGTAGAGTTAAAAAGCTTAAGCACACTACAACTGGGATATTCTGAAAAAACATAATTCATTTATTTTGTGCTTAACCAAACTAGTCTTTTTTTGAGCCCCCCTGCCACATGCTGACAAGCATTAACTTTTTTCCCAAATCCTAGTTTAAATTCTAGACTTAGTCTAACATAATTAATTTTCAATGGATTTTTAAATTCATTGAGAAGCAGGTGTCCATCCACAAGCAAATTGATAAACAATTGTGTTATCTATTTCCTACATTGGAATACTATTCAGCAATCAAAAGGAATAAGCTGATGTATGCAACAATAGGGAATAATCTCAAAAACATTACACTGAGTGAAAGAAGCCACACACAAAAGACTAAATACTTATGATTCCATTTATATGTAATTTTAGTACAGGAAAAATTATTTCATGATGGAAATTTAAGAACAGTGATTGCCTGGGGGTGGGGGTGGAGCAGAGATTGACTCAGAAGGGACACAAGGAACTTCTTGGGATGATGATAATGTTCTCTATCTCCACAGGGTTTTGGATTGCACAGGTGTATGCATTTGTTGGAATTTATCCAATGCCATATTTAAGATTTATGTATTTCATTATATGTAAATTTTATCTCCAAAGAAAAAAAAAAGAACTGTAGACAAATATGGAACTTTAGTTAGTGATATACAGGTTCAAGTTTGTACATAATTTGGGGCAAAGTGCGTTGATGCATGCACCTTATTTGAAATGCATCAAAATTTAGATTGATGGATGGAGAGAGGATGGCTAGATGGCTACATATGTAATAAAGCAAGTATAGTCAATATGAGTGGTAGGATCTAGTTGGTGGTACATGATGTTCACTGTAAAATTCTTTCAACTTTTCTGTATGTTTAAAATTTTTTGTAATGAATTATTGACAAAGTTCTTTTATGTAGACCATTTGTCTCTTGGATGAAATTA
This sequence comes from Ceratotherium simum simum, assembly GCF_057802395.1. Classification (NCBI taxonomy): domain Eukaryota; kingdom Metazoa; phylum Chordata; class Mammalia; order Perissodactyla; family Rhinocerotidae; genus Ceratotherium; species Ceratotherium simum. Next base: position 16,953,418 of record NC_141908.1, read on the forward strand.
TTTAGCCTCTCAGTAGAAGAGGAGCAGACTACTTCTCTTCCATTGATGGCTTCTAGGCATATGCAGGTCTGATTGGGTGGATCATGGTCTTTGTAGAAGAGGGGGTCTTGGGTGTGGTATCCTCTTATATCTAGAGAGAAGTCCCTTGTCCCCAGGTTTGTTGCTGGCCCTTCTGACTCTAGGCTGAGAGGCTGTTCTCAGTCTGTTTGTTCTGCTTGGTTAGAGCTTGGCTGCATGAATGGCACTCTGTCTGACCTTCACATGAGCTTCTGCTGGCTGCAGTGCCCTGAATCTTGGTGGTCCCCTCCACCCAGCATGCTGACCTGGCAGTTAGTCTTCAGACATTGCTGTAAGGGTACCCTTGCCCTGCTACAGCAGGCCCCAAGTAGATCCACTTGCTCTCTAGTCAGCCTCTAAACCACATAGAATCTGAGGGCAGCCTGGAAAGGCAAAATCCAAGGCCTCCTTTGTGCATAAACATAGTGGACCACCAAGTAGATGTGGCCATGCCCCATTTGATGTGTGGTCTTTTTCCAGAATCTTAAATGGGAAGCAGTGATATAAGCACCCATCTGTCCTCCATGCACCATCTAAAGTACTAGTTTCACTCATTTCTTTCTCTCTCCTTATCTGTCCTTCTTCTAGTTGTCTCCAGCACTAGAAAAGGGGTACCTCCTCACTACTTCTCAGATATCATGTCTGGCTCCTTTCCAACTCCAAGCTTTTGGCTAAGGTAATAAATTATGATGAATTGATGTATTTTCCCTACACACTGGGAAAGCTTTATGATCTGGGTTATCTAGACTCACTTAGCCTTTTATACGTTCAAGGAGGGAGAAAGAAGGAACCCAGGTCATCTTTATTTAAGACAATAGCATATTCACAAGGCTTTGTCTTATTACTTAATCCTGTTTTGCAGAGGTTGAGTATTTCTTCCTTCATTCTCCTTGAATTCTTAGGGACAACTAGAGAAAAGCTTTAGTATTTAAAATGACGAAACAGAAAACCACATAGATTTTAAATATATATATATATATTACTTTGTTACAACCACTGTATGGCAAACACTGTCTGGTTTAATCCATATAAGCCCACAGGGTGGGTACTACTAATCTGCATTTTTATTTTTATTTATTTATATTTAGATTCATTCATTCATTTCTTAATTAAAAATGCAGAAATTGAGGTTCCATGAGATTTAGGAACTCATTCAAGGTCATACTCCTCATAATAGTAGAGTTCATTTTGGAACCAATGTTTGACTCCAAAACTTACAATCTTTTTCTATGATGCCACATCAGCATTCGAGCAAACATTTAAACCATGCTAGTGTTTACTTGGCTGTGTTTCAACATTTTCTGCCTTATTGTTATCATCTCGATCAATGTGTTCTTGTTACTTGCAAATGCTCTGTACTTGAATTAATCTTTTTTCCCAATTAGACTAAGATTCTTCTAAACCCAGGTTCACACACAATGACACATTTTGACATCTGTTATTTTTAGTATAGCTTTTATCATAACCTAGAGCCGAAATAAATACCTATTGAAGCATTTAATAACAGCTATTCACAAAAAAATATGCCCTGCCCTTAGAGCCCTCTCCATTTCACCCAAACACCACAGAAAGTACTAGCCAAGCCTTGACCTCTTCTTTCCCTAAGGGTGAAGCCCTCCTCCGCTGTGCTTTCTACACACTCTGAGCTCTTCTCCATCATAGTGTCACAGCACCTTATCAATGGCCTCTTGAGTTTCTTGAGGTCAGTGACTCTGCCTTGTTTACTTTATCTCTAGCAACTATGCATAGTTACAGTTACTGGATAGGTCGTCAATAAATCCTTTTTGAGTGAATGAATGAATCTAACAGTTTTTTCATTCATTCATTCCTTTGCTCCTTACATTTTCATTTCCCCTCAGACGTATAGGTAGATCTAACTGGTCAGAGAGGAGTATTGACAAGTGAGAAGTGCCAGCAAGCCTAGAGGGGCTAAATCTTAAGCTGTGGCACCCAGGGTTAAGATGCAGGGCTCCTGGTCATTAGTAAAGCAAACCAAATATCTCCCAGAAATAATTTCCTGCTCTTTTTGTCATATTGAGTATGCAGTCCACTGTCCATATTGTTCACCTGCAACTAATTAGCTTAGACGGTTAGACTATTATCCTAATGAGGCCAGGACTCTAGGTTCAATCCCTAGACTGGACACCCTTTACTACCTAGCAGACTCCTGGCAGACTAATCTCTGCCAAGACAGCCCACTGCTCTACTGCTGAGGGAGGGAGGATAGGAGAATTATCTCATTGAAGAACATAGTTTGCATAACCTCTCATATTATTTGCTTTTAAATTTCTTTTTCCCATTCCACTTCTATTGTTTTCCTCAACAATCCATCCTACTTCTCCATTTTAATTGCAGTGCAAAGCTTTCCTCAAGTTTGGAAATGAAAAGTTGACTAATTTTCAATTCCAAGAGAAAACAGTTCATGGGGAAACTTTGCTGGTTTAGAACTGGGTTCCGCCCAACTGCACCAACTTGTTTCCTTAGAAAATGAGAGTTTGCTCACTTAGAAGCTAGCACATCTAAGCATGTAAGCAAGGACAATCCCCAGGTCGGCTGTGACTTTGATGTTCTTAACCCAATCTCTGCTTATTCTGCTGCAATAGTTAGGAACAGTAAATCTGCAGCGAAGATAACAGAAAACTGCTCTGAAACTGAAACTCACTCTGGATAAATGTTGGATGGCCAGAATTTCTTATTTCTTTCTAGATGATATATATTTTTAATTCAGGACAAATTTTGCAAGAATAATACCATTGCCCAGAAACCACAGTGCTTTAATTCACTCATGGGGATGCAATACCATTCATAAACAGATCAAAAGGTGCTAGTCCAATTTGAATTACTGCATCATATTCACTCCAGGGCCATCTGTATGTGAGCAGAAAGCAACATAAATTTTCTCATAGGCAGGCTTGTGCTGGTTCTGCATGGGGAGTTCACTGCACAGAGAGAGGCAGATTTGAAGAGGGCAGGGAAGCAGAGACATGCATTCAGGGGAGAAGTCCCACTTTCCATGTTGAATTGAAGGGAATCCCCTGAATGTTAACAAGCAAATCTCAAGTGTTTTTCCTCAACGGTGGCAGAATACAAAATTGCACTTGTAGATCCATGTGTTTGTAGAGTACACACTCATCCAGAGAAAGACAGAATCCCAAGTGTGCCAGTGAATGCCAGAACAGAGAAGTATACCTACCTAGCTTTCACCGTCCTGGTTAACAAACACTTTGAAAGCAGAGTTGGCACTATATTGGAAGAACCCACAAGAGGTCTACAAAATGGGTTACTTCCTTCAATGGAGTTGAGTTTTTAATTAGTGCAATAATTATTAATTAATACCATTATCAAGTTTTATTAATACAAAATAGTTAACAGTTAATATAATCACCCACGTCCAGTCTCATGAGCTCATCTTCTTAACTCCTAAATCTACACTTGTAATGTGCCCGAATAGAATTCTTCAAAATAACAAATTTCCACAAATAAACCTAGATTTAGTTCTTTTTTAATTTCATTTTCTTGAGTAGTCTGAAGCACAAATGTTCTTGGAGTCTGATACCACTCAGAAAGGACTTGGAATTGTCAAATGACTACTTTCAATACAAATGTATTATTTGGGGGATAAGTCCTTATAGCTCAGTATTCAAAGGTTGGGGAAACTTGGAAGATAACAGATAGTTCAATTTATTATTAGCCTTCAATGTTTATTCTTATTGGCTGCTGATGATAGGAATAATAAAAATATTTTAATATGTCATGAGAATACACATTAAATTTTAATTAGATACTGTTCTGTTCTAGAAAACTAATGTAACAACTTGGAGCCTCATTTTCCCAACTTCTTAAAAATGAGAATTTTATAATTTTACCTTGATCAAAGAAAAATAAAATAGGGACTGGAGAATCAAGACTTTTTTCTTAATATGCACCAAGCTTTTGAAAGTTTAAATCTAGCAATGTAATGACGTTAGGTACTCAAAATGAGGTTCACCATATGTTTCAGACAAGTTATATATTTTCTCCCCAATTGTAACCAGCTTCTCATCCGAAGATAATAACCCTCTAGAATACACCAAACAGACCACATTCTATTCTGTCATGCTTCAAGACCTGTTTGGGATTTTGACCCAGAGAAAATTAAGAATTGAATGAAACGATTAGTCTTTTTTTTGTGTGTGAGGAAGATCAGCCCTGAGCTAACATCCATGCTAATCCTCCTCTTTTTGCTGAGGAAGACCGGCTCTGAGCTAACATCTACTGCCAATCCTCCTCTTTTTTTTTCCCCAAAGCCCAGTAGATAGTTGTATGTCATAGTTGCACATCCTTCTAGTTGCTGTATGTGGGACGCGGCCTCAGCATGGCCGGAGAAGCGGTGCATCAGTGCACGCCCGGGATCCAAACCCAGGATCTAGTAGCAGAGCACGTGCACTTAACCGCTAAGCCACGGGGCTGGCCCTGAAACGATTAGTCTTGATTCTCATTGGCAAACTCATCTGGAATTTGATTCTCATTTTCTACATCTTTAAGACTTATTTTTTGGACCTTGACAAGTATTTAGTCATTAAACCTTAGAGAGGTCAAACCAATAGCCACACTGGATCTGAATAACGGCCAAGGCAGCACTGTAAGTGACTGGTGTTAATCTGTTGAGATTTTTTTTTTTGATGTGGGTGTAGGAGAAGGGCAGGGAAATATAACTGGCTGTATTTAGGATCAAATTGTAGTGTTATATTTTCTGGGAAGGAAGGTGCAATAGTGGCAAAGAGATGCTTTAAGAATCCACAAAACTAGCCTCTGTAGCCTCATAGATACCAACAGGGCATTCTTCACTGCTCTTTACATCACATACTTCTTGTAATGTTTGATCTACAATATTTCAGAGTGGCTTCTCTTAAGCAAGCAGAAATTGCAAACCATAGCACATCCAAAAAAGTGGTGTTACTAAATCCTCTCCCAGCCTCAACTCTTGTGGCCACAATACAATCAGCATACATCAGTCCCCTGTACTCCTTAAAGTGGCATAGGTGGGTCTGGGTGGAGATAATCTTTTTTTTTTTTTTTTTTTTAAAGGAGTATCAACTATTTCTCTCTTTGGGAGCATCAGCCAATCAAGTTAACACTTTATGGAGGCACCTACCTTCTTTTCTTTTTTTCAGAAAGTGCACAAGAGGTAAAGCACCTCTCTCCAAGTTTCAGACAATAATTGGTTTGGAAGAGAACCTACTGTATTAGTCAAGATAAGGTTGGTTATGCTGGAGTAACAAAGGACCCCAACATCTCAGCGACTTGAAAAATAAGTGAATTTCTTGTTGAGACACAGTCTGGGCACCTCAGCAGTCAATTGTCCTCCATGGGTAGGATGGTTCTAGTTCCTAGTTTCCCACAACAGTCCAGTTTATGTCTATTGTCCTGGCATAATTACTAATAGCACCTTTTTCACTCCAAAAATTGTCCTGGTTGGATGATAAATGTTGTGATCTTCCTGTCAATGGAATAACTCAAATATTCAGGCAGACCTAGCCTCTCAACATGAGGCTGTCACCACCACTGGGAAAAGGGAAACTGGAAGACGTTGTAGGGATTCTCACTGCTTCATCCCAGAACTGTCACTTTGGTTTAAAGGCCATTGGCCAGAACTAGTCACATAGCCTAACTAACTGCTAGGGTAGCTGGTAAATTTAGCCTTCTGAGTACCCAGGAAGGAGAAGAGAAGCAGATACAGGGGCTAAGATAATGTCTTCCATATGTGCATTGTCAGAATTGAAGAAATATGTTATGGAACTACCTCTCAGTGATAGCCTGTCCTGTATGTCTGACTGCACACAGTTATGTCTAGGTGACTGAGTGCCAAAACTCAAGAAAGGCAAGGAAGTGTTGGTCCCATCCGCCTTTCACCATTGCATGTTACTTGTCTCCCTCTGCTGGTTGACTGAGCTGTCACTATTGAGACTCTTCTTTCACCTGCCATCTAGATAGTGATTGCCACCCTTCTTTCAATCATGCCAAATTGATTGCCAGCCTACGCAACTAGTCTCTCTGAGCTCTCTGAATTGTCCACAACTGTGTTCCCTCTCATGGGGAATCTTCAAACAAACATCTCCAAAGTCTGCTTTCCTTTGAAGAACACACTATGAAGCCTTAAGCATGACAGTCTACAGACGTGTTTTTGATGCAGCTTATTTTATAGTAAATATCTATAAACATGGAAAAGCAGCCTCTATCTCCACAAAACTTTTGTAACCTTCCAAGTTTTAACAGCAAAGAAAATGGAAGAGGTGGTTTCTCAATGATGTTAGTAGAGGGTGACATCTAATGTTTCACTGTTCTTCACTCAGTAGTTATTGTTCAAAATATCATCACAACTCAAGATACGGCAATAACTGGCAGGCTTGATCCTTAGCTCTACACTCTACACACTCTGAAGTGTAAAATTTGTCAAGATTTAACAAGTGAAAGTGAAAATTGGGGAAAAAAGAAGTCAATTTAAAATCTGCTACAATGTTAGATTAAAAACAAAAAAGGAAGCATCAGAGTAACACGCCTTACACTGGATGCTATGAAAGTGTATTTTGTCAATCATCATAATCATCTGGTATTGGGATAGAGATGTTTCTGCCAATTACCATAAGAAAAAGAAGATTCCTTTTCTTCCCTCTTTACTGATCCAAATATCAGGCATCTTTTAGGCTCTAGTGTAAGTTCTATCTCTTGCTTTCGCGATAACTCTGGCCCATAGGAGCTTCTCCCTAGTCCAGTGAAAAGTGTTTTCCCTGAAATACACACAAGAAATCACCAAGGGTTCTCATTAAAAGTGCAGATTCCCAGGTCCACCTGAGACCTAGTGAATCAATCTCTGGGAGTGGAGGCCAGGAATCTGTATTTTTTATAAGCATATTTTTGAACACTAACCTATGAGAATCTCTGTTCTATTCTCATGTCCTCCTTCATGTACTACCCGGCACTGTTAAATATTATAAAAACAATTTCATGTACAGGTTTCTTAGTTCTACAACTATTTTGTAAGCTTGTTAGGGGCCCCAGTGCATATCTCAGGTCTTTTTCTACTACCCACATCATGCAGTAAGGTATCAATTTACCCCGGGTGGATGGAACTTCCCTAAGTTGTAGAGTTATATGTTGATTTACTTCATTTGGGGCATATTTGATGCTGAAAATTAGAGAGAAAGCATATTTGGATGAATCTAATTTTAATTCCAATGGTGGAAAACTTAAAAATAACACCTCTGTAAGATGAATAATTATTCTCTCATTTATTTGTTCAGTCATTTGTCCCCTCATTCATTTGTCTGTTCCTTTATTTGATAATCATCTGTTGAATGCCTACTACGTGCTTTGTGCTATAACCAGCAAGTTGAATAAAAGAAACTGCCAAGCGTGGGAGATAGACCAACAGTTACTCTGCAGTGTAATCAGTGCCAGAAGAAGATGCCATGGAGGTGAAGAGATCTGAGAGGCTAAGAGAGGCTCTCTGGAGGTATTGACATGTGCTGAATTTTTGGAAATGAGTAGGATTTAGCTTGATGGAAAAGAGATTTTCAAACATAACTAATGATTTTGTTTGCAAATTTTAAATTGCTTATTATGAGTTTGCTTAATGAGAAATATGCTTTAAGTGTATGCATACTAGTCTATACGTCTATTGAAAATAAGAGCACTCCATTTTAGTTTTGTACAGGTGTTGGCATTTTAACCAAAAGCAAAGCATTTTAAATCATTGTTAGCCAAACTAATTAAGGCTATTCCAACTGAATTTTTAAGTTACATTTTAAGTTATGTTCATTGTTTCATTGAAGTTTATTAATGCCAGCTCAAACAATGTCAACTGGGGCCTCAAGGTAATGTTCGCCAAAGGGTACGTATTCATATTTGAAGTACTTGTCTCATTATGTTCCTTGTACATGTGTATTTATTCCCAATGATTTGAGATGCTCAGGTTTTCTCCACTGTTTAGAGTTTGTGCTCCCTGACCTTGGATGTCTATGAGAAAATAAAGAATAACCACTCAGAATATTTGTTGCTAAGAAAGAATTGCTCTGATAAAACTAGTAGCAATAACTGCAAAATTCCCCAACCACAAGGTCGACATTAAATAAGAGTCTATTGTCTTCAAGAATTTCTTATCGTAGAATACAAGATTTTATACAGCACTTTTATTGCACATTCCTGCCCACTGAAATAGATGTTGGAAACACAGTGACTTTAGGCCAAAATAGTGCCCATTTATCCTTGAATTGTCAACGCTACAAAAAGAAAGAAGCAAGAATACTTAAGGGCAAAGGTCAGAGAATCTATACACTGAAACTAACTTTGAAAAATAAATTTTCTTTGATAAGTTAAAGCACCAGAGAAAGCACAATTTTCAGAATTATTGTAAAAGAAAAAAACAATAACAGAAACTAAGCAATGATAAACATTCAAAGTCTGCCAAGTGATAGGACTTTTAAAATGTAAATGGTGAGGGATAGTAACTATGTTGATTAAACTGCTAGAAAATACCATGACACCATGCGTAGATATGTACAACATTACTATCTTTTATAAGTAATGTTTATTATATATCGTTTATACATCTTAAAGCTGTGCTGCCTTGGGATTTTCAGATCCATGGTCAGAAGTCCTTTTCCCCCCTCTCTCTATATAAACCTGAGAAACTGTGCAGACCTCTATTTTCTGTCCATCCACATGGTTCTGTTGTAATATTGGTACAGGCTATAGACCTACACTATGCAAATGTCAAAAATCTAGTAATAAGCAGCACATTCAACTTTCTTCCAGTCATCTTTGCCTCCCTCAAAGGAAGAAGAAGAGCACATTTAATTGTAAAGTGCAAAGACTTCTCCCATTTGTGAAGGAGAGGGAAAGAGCCCATTCTGCAGTAACTGGTTAGAACATGGGTCCCTGAGGACATAATTATCTATCTCTTGTCAGGATATAATAGGGGCTCTAAAATAATATGGCAGTTTTTCTACGGCTAAGAAATTGATTAGTGAAGTTGAGTAGATCCATTGTCAATGCTCTTCTTATGGGTGAGGATGGACGGCAACCACAGCCTGCAACAGAGTTGTCATTACCACCCAGCAGCTAATTAGTGTAGCTGTTTGAGGCAGGAGGCACATCAATATAGAAGAGGGAATTCATATCTACATTGACTGGTAATATTTTGGGTGGTTCTCATTTCCAGATTTTCCATTTGGATAGGCTGGATGCTTATCACTCTGTGAAACATGTTGCTGTCATCCTTGCTTTGACACAGTACTCTCCAGGGAACTCAATATGCCCATGACCATTTCAATGGCAATGCCAATTACAGTATTTACAGACATGGAGGGCCCTGAGCCCTCTTTGCCATGGCTACTACTGGACCCCTGTATTCCATCGTCTCCCATCTCCTCTGGACCTTTGCTCTCATATTGCCCTTTTGGCAGCTATTATCTCTCTTTCTGCATGACCTCCTGTTTTATCAGATATCAAACAAGTTAACATCAACTTTATCTTAATGGAATCTTCCTTTCCCCCACTCTCCCTTTGCAATTTATCCATCCTTCTTTTCTTTTTTCCCAACATCACTTGTATTAAAGAATAGTTTATATGTTCTGCTTTCACATTTTTCCCACCAAATTAACCTCAATAATAACCTTTAATCTGACTTTTGCTCTGACCACCGTGCTCAGAGTGGATTCTTATCATCAGTGGACCTGAAGTCACCATACTCAATAATCTTTTCTGAGTCTTTTGGGTTAAGCATTAGCCTACATTGACCAGTCCTTCTTTCTTTAAGTTTTGCTCTCTTGCCTTCATGACTGTTTTCTCCAGATCCTCCTCCTTCCTATTCGAACACTTCTCTGTTTCCTGCTAAGGTCTTCTTCTTCCACCACCTAAAGATGACCACATCTCATGGTCAGGATGTCAATCTTCTGTTCTCCGTCTCTCTGCTAGCTTTTTCTGTCTCTGTCTCTGTCTTGCTCTCCAATCTCATCTAATACATTCTTTGATTCAGAGTTCCAAATCTAAATCTCCAAGCCCAGATCTGGCTTTCCAGTAACATACCAGACAAGCTCAACTCAGTGTCCTGCCAGAACCTCACATTCAGCATTTCCACATTCACCAGTCACAACATCTTCCATACACTCTCTGCCTTCTCCTGTCTTCTCTATTGGGCCTGCTACTGTCTGCTAGCCCTTGGCAGCCTTCCCACCCTCTCTTATGTTTTCCCTGGTGGCTCGGGTGCAGGAAGCCTGGGAACTGCATCTTCTCAGATGCCATTGCAAACTTTCAGGTTCTGCTAAAGGGGTGCACTCTCAATATTTTGAAGGCTGAAAAGAAACATGTTTTTCTTCCCCTGCCAACAGTGGTGGAGACCGTGTGGGCTTCAACAATGTCAGGTTTTGCCACAGTTGGCTGGACTCTGCACTCCCCTGCCTATCACCAGTCTCAGGGCTACCAGACTGCTGCAACAATGGCAGCAGTTCCCACCATTTCCCCATCTTTGACAGCAGCAACAACCTCCTAACTCTGGACCACAGCTCAGCTTGAACTTGACCAGTAGTACAGGCCCCCTGACTTCTGCTCTTTGAACCCCTCCTTTTGTTTTGCAGGCAATTACTTCCCTGGATTAAGTCTCTCTGTGCTGCAAGTATTTTTGACAGCTCTTTATTTTCCTGACTGATATTGATACCACCATCTCCAGTCACTTGGGATGAGAGGTCTGCAGCATCTTTTTCAGTCCCACCACTTCCCAAGCATTGTCAATTCTTCCCTTTCAGTGTCTTCCTCTTTCCTTGAGCAATGTTCTTACCTAGATTAAGATCTATTTCCTGTCATTTAATTGCTCTACAAGTCTTCTAACTAGTTCCCCTAACTAGGTAGTCACTTCACCAACCTCACTAGCCAGCAGGGCAATCCTCTTCAAACAGTAGTTCCTACCATTTCAATAATTAGATTAAAAAACTTTCATAGACCCATCCTTGCTGCTTAAAGGACAAAGAGTGAACCACATAGCAAGGCATTTGAAATACCTCCTTCTTCCCCTGGTTTTATTTTTCCCTTTTCCTCCTCACATACCATATGTGCAGTCAGTCATGGCTACTTGGAATCATTCTTGCAATATATCCCTTGTTTTCTTGCCTCCAGCCCTACTTCTCATTATATTCCCAGCTAGAATGTGACTCCTCTCCACCCTTAGTGAAGCTCTTCAAATTCTTTAAGAATCAGCTCAAATGTCCCTGGAAATCCCCATATCCAAATGGATTCCTGCAGCATTCTGAACCTAATCCATATGGCTCATCATACTTTTTCAGTTTTTGCATCTCCACAGGTATGTTGTCCCCATGGTACAACATGGGCACCACATAACTTTTACTTGAACTGTCTTTTCTATGCTGGGCTTAAATCCGTGGTTTGGTAAATTGTGAAAACCAGGAAAACATGGGACTGAGTTCACTTACCATGTTTCTGACAAACTAGAATCTAAACTTACTGAGATGTGGGTACAAAGGTCTTATAACAAGTTAAGCCTTTCCTATTCAATATTTAATGACGTACTCCAATGAACTGCCCAAATTTCTTTCCTAAACTGCAGTTTTATAGAGGCTATTGCTTGAAATTAGTGGATTCTAAAATCAAAAATTTTCTCACGTATAATTTTTCCATTTCAAGACTTTCTACCTTGTAGGCAAGATCAAAGATTCTAAATGGGTAAATACATATGTATTAAGTTGAACCATATGAAATTGCTTATATTTGACCATTTTTGACCTATAAAAATGACAGTTTAATATGGCTCAATCTAATAAATACACTAAAAGAGATTTTTGTGGCATAGTTATTTTTTACAACAGGGTTTGCATTATATAATAAGGCATGATGAACAAATATACTTAAAAACAGATAAGCCTCACAGTAAAGGGCTTTAATAATGGCAACAATAATAATGGCAAATATTTATTGAGTACTTACTATATACCAGCCATCATGGTAAGAATGTTACATAGATTATCTCTTTTTTTTTCTCCTTATAACAACTCAGTTTTAACCACCATTTAATAGATGAAGAAACTGCTGCTTGAAGTGGCTAAGTAACTTGCCCAAGGTTACATAGCTGGTAAGCGGTGGAAGAATTTGAAAAAAAGAAGACATTCTAGAATTGCTACTTTTGACCACATTAAAAATATAAATAAATAACTACTTTTTCTCCTGGGGTCTTTCTGATTCCTTATCCCTTGGCACCTCCTGGTAATAGTAGGAAGAAGAATGAAGAGAAACAGAACTCAAGGAAGGGCTCAAATGCCACCTCCTCCTCAAAGCCTTCCTTGACTGCTGAGGCTCTGATCTGTTCATTGCACTACTTCCTAGTCCCTTATCTCCCCCTCCCCATTGCTTGGACTTAGCATATGTTGTCTCCTTTCACAGCTCTGTATACATGTTTAAATTTCCCAATTAAATTGAAAAGCTCCAATAGGTCAGTGAGCATGTCTAATGTGTTTGATATCCCAGAACATGGAGCAGTCACTTTCTTTCCATCCAAACACAGTCCATCCATCCAATAACTATTAGATCTTAACATTGCTGGCTGCAAAGAACACTAAGATAAAAGATCCAGTCTCTACTCAAAAGGAACTTACTACTGGTTAATAGGGCATGAACAAGGATGTCAACACAAACAGTGGCACAGGTTACGTACCATGAATGTGCTGAAAGCAGAGAGGTGGGCCATCCAGCAATGGGCGAGGGAGGTAACTTGCAGAGAAGGTTTTAAAGAACTGAAACTGCTGAGGTGAAGCCTAGAAAGGTAAGCAAGGATTAGCCAATGGAAAAACTTGCGAAAAGAATGCCCAGAAAAGAGGGAATAGCAAAGGCACAAAAGAGCCTGGAATATTTGGGTCACTGTGAGTGAGTGGTTTGGCTCAAGGACAGGAACAAACAAAGGAATTGGGGGAGAGAGGTGGGAGAGAGAAAAGAAATAGAAAGGAGAAGAAAATGGAAAAAAAAGAGAGTAAAATTTGCTCTTGAATTCAGGGAAATTCAGATGAAAGTAAAAGCAGTGGCTCCATGTCAACCAATAAAACCAGATAAACCCAGAGCTACTCTTCAGCGGCCAGATTGATGTCAGTTACTTCAAGACCCAGGCCCACACACAAAAGAGAGCTTGATGTGTGAGAGGTAGAAGAGTCACCATCACACAAAGCCTGGTGATTTAGAATAGATTTTGAGGAGTTGGAAATACAATCACATGGGTAAAAAAAGCTGATGAAAATAAAGAAGGTTCTATTTCTACCTGCTTTGGTAATAGAAGATCTTTAGCTAAACAGATGCTGCATTTCACCAAAATCTGATGGAAATAAATCTTCACAGGCCTTCTGTATTAAGAAATAATTTAGCAGCCTTCTCCAGAGATGTGGCATGTTCTTTGACTAAATACAAAATAATACAATGAAACCGGTCTTCTGGAATCCTTAATTAAATAGTATTAATGCTATAGAAGAAAGTGTGGTCTAACTACAATCCAAAATGAATCATCATAAAACAGAGGAAGTTTTCCAAGTCTAGACACATTGCTAACGACATTCAGTGTAAGGAATGATTTTACTATATTTCTTTTTAAAAATTTGTGTCTGAAAGGTTGAGGAAAGGATAGCTGAGTCTAGACCATAGAACAGAACTAATGGCCACATCCAAGGTGATCAGCTTCATAGAGAAGACATCCGCTCACCTAACTAGGAAAATGTATTTTGATGGAAAAGTAGGAGACACAGCAATGCAATATTTATGGATTGCAACTCAAATAAAAACACCTTTTAATATGTAATTGAATGACATAACAAATTTATAATGCCTTCTGCATCTCATAAATTTCCATCGAATAATGGGAAAGGGCAAGGAAACTACTCCATTGTAAACTGATTGATATGCAGCATGAAATGTGTTCAATATTTATATTCTTTCCACATCAATCTTCTATGTTTATTTATATGATCATTCCCTGACAAATATAATATGAACAACGTATGCAGAATTTTTATTAACAAAGTACTAAGACAATATTACTATGCCTATATAAAACCATCTGCTAATGTCTCATGTCAAAACTTATTTTTATTATGTTATTTTTTTCCTTCTTATGTTTTCTGAAGGCAACCATTTCCCTGGCCACCTTCGAGGCATTTATGCATTCTTCTGGAATTCTGCATTCTTTGGGAAATCCCTGGGTATTCAGATTCATTATAGAAATTCCTAAAACCAAAGCAGGGTCAGAGTTTGGAAGTGTAATATACCTTCCCCTTCCTAATGTAGAACCAGAGGTCTATGCACAAATATAGTATTTCATTTTGCAGTCAAGTTCAGGTGAATTATTCAAACTTTAAAATGTAAAATATGCCATGATTAACAGTATTCAAACCCCCGTAATTCTCCTTTATTTTTATTTTTGAATGGAAACATAGCTGAAGGTGCCTGAATAGTAATGAACAGAGAAAGGTATAGCACTCTTGCCTGCAGATTCTGAAGAAAATCTTTTCTAACGCTTTAAATCTTCCTCATTTAACTAGACTGTAGACTCATTCCACTGACAAATCCTCATGCCCCAGGACATTTTTGTAAAGTAAATTTCTTCCCTCCTCCCTGCCCTCTCCTTTACATGTGGGAGCACTAACACTGAAGAAAACCCCATGGATTCAAGTGGAGGCCCCAGAACATAGCTTTATAATCAAAATCATGCTTTACAATGGGTACCACTTCTCACCTGCCACTTAATTTCTCAGGGTCATACAAGATGGTAAAAAATGAAAGAGCATCAAATCAAAGCTCTTGATGGAGGGCGAGGAAGGGCAAGGCGGAGAGTATTTTCAAACCTTCATAAGGCTTCTAACTCAAGTCTATATTTCCCCCAGGAAGCTCTCCTTGACCTCTCAGGTCTTGTTGATTTTTTCATCCTAGCAACTCTTCAAGTATCTATTGTCTCTAACACTATTCTATCTCACATCCTGTTTTCCATTTTTTTCTGCAATTGTCTTGGGTCTGTATCCCGCCCACATCCCAGCCCAAACAGAACATAGTCATCCAACTCTTCGTTCCGTCCACGTTTCCTGGGTGAGCACACGGGCCCCTGCTCAGGAATGCCTATCAATCAGGTAGTCTAAGGAAGCCACATGGATGAGACCTGAGGTCCTGGGGGAATACTGCCCTATTTTTCTTCTGTTTTGTTTTAAAGTCAAGGCTCACCTGAGTATTAGCGTATTGGCTGTTTAGGTGTTATCTTCCCCAGGAGACAATGCATTATTTGCATAAACATCACAACAAAGAGGCACAGTGCAAAGCAGTTAGGACTACTAGCTCTGCTTCCAGAAACCCTAGGTTCTACTTCTACTAGAATTAATACCTCTGTGCCTCAGTGTCCTCACCCCTAAAACAGGGGTAAGTATTCTCAGCACATCTTAGAGGAGGTGTGAGGATGACATGAATTTAAAGGATTTAAAACACTTAGAACTGTACACAAGTGCTCTGTTGCTTACATGCTCAATAAATGTATGATTATCATTTGCCCAGTGGTCCAGAACAATTAACAAAAACCCTTGAAAGACAGGCTCCTAAGGATGTTTTCCAGTTTGCTTTTTGTGAGTCCTCAGAGGCAGGAGGAACACAAATCTTCAGCTATAGTAACTCAAGGGAAATTTTATCTTAAAAAGAAAGCAGCTCATGGTTGGCATTATACAAAGTGCCTGGTGGATATTTGAAAGTCAACCATTAGGGGTTCATTTCTTTAGCTTAAATTATTGCCTACTAAAATGCAAAGACTCTTGGAAGAAAAACATTAATGAAGGAAATAGTTCTGGCCATGGGAATGAAGATAAAACCTGAAGCGGAATCCTATTACTTGTACTTTTCTGTTGTATAGTATGATATTATGAAATTTACTTAACTTCCCTCTTAGCAACTAAAAAACAGGGATACCTTACTGTGTTGCTATTTGGAGTGGAGATAATATAGGGAAACCACATAGCAGAGTGCCTGGTGTACAAGAGGCACTCAATGTATTGCAGCTTCTATTTATCTTTATCATTTTAGCTCACTGTGAGGAGTCTATCAGATTTTTCTGAAGCAAAAGTTAATTAATAGTGAAGGATAGCAGATTATGCCATCACCAAATATGACTGTAGGAGTTCAGGACACGCCACCTCAAAATATACTGCTTTGGTATATTGATTATTTTGAGCTGTAGGCACTTGAAAAATAGCAAATGCAGGACAGATTTTTTCCGAAATCCCCTTATCTGTCTAAAGACAGATCTTCCAAAAGGAACTCAGTTGTCACCAATCCCCTCTCTGGGAGTTTCAACCACCAGGTAAGACTGACTCTTGTCACAGAAGAGACTAGAAGTCAACACCACACCCAGACAAACTTTGTCACAAACTATCACACCTCCTATTTATTCTTCTAAGGACTCCTTCACCTTTCCTAAAAGTCTTAAAAAAAACTCTCCCCACAGAGACCTTCATCTTCCCTCCCCTTTCCCTGTTAAGATGGCATTTAATCCTGAATTCTAAAGCCACCTCTTTGAATTACTCATTTTTCCCGGGCATCTCCATGTAGACATGAGACAGACATGTTAATAAACTTCTGTTCGCTTTTCTCATGTTAATCTCTCTTTTATTAAATGAGTCTCAGCTAAGAGCTCAGGAGAGTAGAGGGGAAATTACTTTTCCTCCCCTACAATAGGAGATTTTGATAAGGGAGACAGAGAAGAAAAGAGCAGGGCACCGGCCAGTGGTATGGAGAGTCAGGGCAGCAGGAGGAGAGGAACAGCAGAGGACAGCTAACGCTGAAGCCAACTTCACCTGCTTTGAATGCTGGGGCCTGACCTGTGTGTGACTTTGTCTCTCCCTTCACACCGTTTTAGATCTTAATTAAAGTTCTTTAATTAAGTTCTGGGAAAGAGTCCTCCAAAAATTCAGCCCTGAACTGATTATTCCTTGACCTTGCATCCCTAGAAAACAGTGATGAGGCACAGAAAACTGAGTAGGAGGCATTCTGATTGTCCCCATATTGCAACAGGAACACTAGACTCAACTCTAATATGCACTGGGCGTACCTGATCACACACAAAAAGTCGAGAAAGCTGCCCAAACTAACAAAATCCAAGAGAAGGAAGCTTATTATTTGAAAATGCAGCTACCTGCAGATAAAATCACAATGGAATAAGGACAAAAATATACTCCTCTCTGAAATGTGTGATAATTACTGTCAAAAATAAATCCTTCACTTATGTCTCTTGGTTTATCCTTTTTTAGTGCAATTCGAAAATTCCTCCCTAGGTCAGACCCTGCACACTGCTAAGGGAGCTGCGCTGGTGTCGGCTGCCTGCTTCTTGCCCTGGCCTTGGGCCAGTTATCACATCTCTGTGTTTTAGTTTTCTCATAGGTAAAATTTGCCTGTCATTAAATAGCTGCTCAATAAAGGTTACATCCTGGTTAATTTAACTGAAGTTTTTATTAAATCAACAAATATTTATTAAGCATCTACCACATATTTAGTCCTGTCTTAGACATCAGGTCAATCAAAGACGACTTTGAGTGAATCCATCTTTGTTCAACTGAAGGTAGGAAGGTTGCTAATAAATACAGTGTAAAGAACGTTAAATGATAAGCTACAGAGTCTGGACTTGACCGTATGGCTAGATGAGAAACAATGAGAGTTTTAGAGAAAAAACTACCTAACAAAAGAAGTGTTTGTGGGAGCTGAGTCCTGTGGTGGTCAGCTGGAGGCAAGGAACCACTTGGTCCAGATGGGGGATGAGCTGGATGAAGATTATCATAGGAAATAGGAGAGCATAAATAAAGAGATGAGTAAAAGAGACATTTTCAGGAGTCAACAGGACTCAGGGACAACTACACGGATGAGTGAAGGTGAAGGAAAGCCAGAAGGGATTCTACGGGGTTGGGTGGGGTGCCCCAGTTTCACCCAGAGAGGAACCTTAAGATAGGAAGCTGGGGCCTAGGACAGTGTGGGTTGGTTTTTAAATTTTATTTCATTGTATTAAAAGCATTCTGCCCTTTAGGGAGTAAAAGCCCAGGAGAGTAGAACTTGTTCAAAATAGATACAGTGTAGTGAGCTGCATTTAATATGCACAAGACTAGGGTTAGGCAGAAGGCAGGCTGTATGAATAATTCTGCTTCAACGGGTCAGGGACAGACTCACAGCAGAAGGTAAAATCCGAGCGGGGTCGTGAAAGGTGGCGAGGCGTCCACCAAACAGACAAGGGGAGGAAGGCTATTCCAGGGAGAGGGAGCAGCACATGCAAAGATGCGAGGGTGGAAGGTGGGGGAGCCAGTGGAGAATGTCGGAAAACCATCTCCCTGCACCAGGAGGGGCCATGTCAACAGCTACCACCCTTGATAATGACACAAACGCCAAAACAACCTCCCCATCCACGTTAGAGCACACACTAAACCTCCATCCAACGCACCCCTTAAAGAAGTCTTGGTGAAATGAGCAGTTTAGACTGGACTTCCATCACCTGTGAGGGGAAACTGATGAGCTGGCCACGACAGGAGCAAGGATTTTTGATGCATTATGCATTTTAACATTTCAGAAAGCACTGCCATTAGAGGAGAAATAGGACAGGATATCAGAGATTTTACTGGAAAGAAGCATGGACATATTCAATGCTTAGAAATCTGGGTTCCCCCATGGGGAGTGAATCTGGGGATCAGAAGGAAGAAATTGGATGCAGTAGGCCTGGAGGCAAGGAAGGCCCAGAAATGAACAAGTGGTCCCTAAAAAGAGAAGTGAAGAACAAGAAAAATATTCTTTTGTCTACTTGAGATTTTTCCTGGGGCTGAATACATGTTAGAATGTTTATATCTAAAGCCTTGATGAAAAATTTTCCAATATCTTTCTATTTATAAAAGTGTGTATATACATACATATATGTATATATATGTCTATACACATGTATGTATGTAGTTGTATGTACGTGCTTGTTGTTGTTAGTACCGGCAAGTTGATTCCACCTCCTAGCAACCCTGTACACCATAGAGCGGAACCTTGCCCAGTCTGTTTGCACCATCCTGTCATCTTCCCACGCTATGTCAGCCAATGCTCGGCTGCTATTCGTAGGGTTTTCATGCCTAATATTTTCGGAAATAGATGGCCAGGTTCTTCTTCCTAGTCTGTCTTAGTCCAGAAGCCCCACTGAAAGCTGTCCACCATGGGTGACTCTGGTGGGTATTTGAAATACCGGTGGCATAGCTTTCAACATCACAGCAATACACAGCCATCATAGTATGACAATTGACAGACGGGTGGTGTGGTTCCCTGACTGGGAAACGAACGCAGGCTGTGACAGTGAGGGTGCCAAATCTTAACCACTAGAGCACCAAGGCTAGCTGTTTGTACATGTATATGATACTTAATCCATGGGTTATATTTGCTGTTGTGCAAATTTTAATTCTTGAGCAAGGTAAAGGGTAATGGTATACATACTTCTGAGATGACCCTTAATGATCCCTGCCTCTTGATATTTATACCAATATGGTGTATATTTCCCTTGAGTATAGGCTGGACTTAGTGACTTGCTTCTAATCACAATATACAGCCAATTTTATGGGATGTCACTTCTGTAATTACATTATAAAAGTCTGTGACTTTCATCTTACTAGCAAACTGTCTGTACTGCCTCCTCTGCTTGCATGCTTTGATGAAGCAAGCTGTCATGTTGGAAAGGCCCATGTGGCAAGAAACTGAGGGCTGCCAATGCCCAGCCTCCAGCAAGGAAGTGAATCCTATCCATAGCAAGTGAGCTTGAAAGGCAGTCCTTCCTGAGTGGAGCCTGGCAGTGACTAGTGCCCCAGAACACACCTTCAATATGAGAGACTCTGCAGCAGAGGATGCAGCCAAGCCGTGTCCAGATTCCACACTCACAGAAACTGTGAGGTAATAAATGTGTGTGCTGTTTTCAGCCACAGTTTTGAGGTAATTTGTTGCAGGGCAATAGATAACTAGCATAAGGGCCAAGTGTTAAAATATGTCCTCTCCATCCACACAAGGAAAACTGTCAAGTTTTCCCCATATTGACACTTGCCAGCAGTTTTTCATACTCTCTGCTAGACCTGTGAATATTTTTTTCTCATATTTTTTTTTATATATTCTGTAGTAATTTATTTATATTTCTTCATCCTGTTCCTTTCTCTTTTTGTTTCTCCTTTAAGGAAGACTTGGTTGCAAATGTATCATCTTCCTCACAACCAACAAGGAACTTCTTTCCAATGCAGATCTTACACCCAGGACTAGCTCTCTTTGATATATTCAATGTTCATCCCTTATATTTGGGACACATATGTATGTATTAATTGCTTCTCACTGACATGACTGTAAACTATATTAGAGGATGAAGTATATCTAATCAGAGTGTAAAGATCTATGACTCAAACTAAATTGCTTGTACTTCATAGCTCTTCAATGCATTTTTGGGATTAATTTTGCTGATACAGTACAAGCTCAAAGGACTCAAAAATAACTCACAAAAAGAGAAACTAATGAACGTCTTCACTTACTGCACGAATGTGTAATAAATAAGTCAGATAAAAGTAAACTTTCTCTATATACGTTTTAGCAGAATATAAGTTAAGGATGATAACCACTAGACCTTCACAAAGTATCAAAATGGAATAATTTAAAGAGAAGTTGAGGTACTCATACCTCATAGTTATCTAAAAATATAGTATTTGTTATGCAATAAAATAATAGACCTTAATAAGCAAATGTAAACTATGGCATTTTATTTAATTCTGAAAATTTAGTGTTAACTTATCTTTTACTAAGAATAAACCAAACATTTTTTAAAGATGTTGAAAACCTCATTTACTCGTATTTAGTATAGTGAATGTAGAAGAAAGTCATACACTTATTTTAAACAATTATAATATCCCCATATTGAAAACAGCAGCTGTGGAAGAAAGTAATTAAAATGATTTACTATATAATCATTCTATCATTATATGCTATTTGGAAATAAAGAAGCAAAACTGAGTAGCTTTCTTGCTTGCACTCATAAAGAAACCTGTTTTCTCAATCTTCTCCTCTTATGTATCAACTGTACATGAATAACAGCTTTGTTAATTTATGAGAGAACATTTTATGATATGTTTCCTTGGATTTTGGAACATTCCCCATTGCCTGGTACAGCTGTTTAGTATGTGTACCTAGCCCCACATACCATGTCACAAAGAAATCCAGTGCACATTTTTCCGGAGTGATAATGCATTTGACTACATGCCACAGAAAATATGATGATGAGTCTGAAAAGATAACCAAGTCTTATACTTGCCTGGTATTTCTGACTATGCTTTAGGTGTTTTGCAAAGAATGATAGTACCAGGTGAATTAGTCCAATTACCACCCTAGAGAAAGGGACAAAGAAAGTGAGTTTTTCCCTTCACTTTATCATCCTTATTACCATCCAATTTTCTCCAACTTATTCCTCCCGCTGCTTTTTGTGGTTGAAGTATGATGTGGCAAGAAGGTTTAAAAACAGGCAAATATCCAAAACTTTTCCCTACATTGAGTAAAATGGTTCTCAGTGCCAGTATCTCCAAAGATGACTAAATTCTGGCTGATGTCTAGAGCATAAAGCTATCAATCAGCTAACATATGATCTATATGATCTAGTTGATTTGCCTTTTTTTTTCCTTCCAAGGCTATTTACGATTTTTTAAAAAGCAAAGGCTTCTACTTTGCACGCTGCCAGAACTAGAAAATTAAGATCATGTCATTCAATGAAACATGACTCTATGGTAGAAAGAACATGTGTAGGGGTGGTGAACAACGCATTACTTCTAGTTTCTGAGTGGTTCAGTGTCTGTGAGAGGTGGGATATATTGTCAGCAGATGCTGCTGGGTGCTGTGGATAGAAGTGAGTTTTAAAGGAGGACCTGATACTTTGTTAATTAGGGCATCAACACTCCACTAAATGTTAGCAAGTAGCAGGCCTAGAGAAAGATAGGACCAAGAGGAGTGAATGCAGAATTTCCTGAGTAACTATAGCCCTGGATTAATGGGAACAGAGGATTTCTAGCACAGTCTATTAGGATATTTCCATCGTAGGCATAAAAGACTGAAGTTCATTCTTGAGCTCCAGGCTATGGTGGTCATTGTGGATCTGCCCAGTGATGACAGCACATTTCTCATCATGGCCACCTAAAGTCACAGCCAACTACATCTATTATAATTTTTTTTTAAGAACACAATCAGGGATCATTGTGGGTTTACTTTCCAGAAATTTCCCAGGCCTTAAGAAAAAGAAGAGGCATTCCAGAAGAAGGTAATGGAAAAGAACTTAAGAATTCAGAAAATTGGCTGCCTTTCAACTTAAAAGATGTTTGCTACTATCCTGAACAAACTACGAAGACTTCTTGGGAGGAACAATGTGCAGATTTCCTTAAAGGCATTTAAACTTGCTTTATTAGATTTCACTAATAGGCCCAGGCATTTTAAGTCAAAAGAGGGCTTGTTTCAGAGGTTGAACAGACTTTGAGAAGGCCAGGGCTGCAGAAGGCTCCCAAGGAACTATCCTTGGTGCTGACTTCACTTTCCTTCCGCCAACATCTTTCTTGCCTGTTATTTTGACCCTAATCTTTCCACAAAGTACTCATCACTCCAGTCTATTGTGCTTATCTGATACACACTGCCCCTTTGACAAATATTTTTTAGCTGTGTCCCAAACAGCGATCTAGCCAGATCTCTAGCATCATGTCTGACTCAATCCTGTCTCTTTTTGCCCTGCCCTACTGCTGTCTGCCTCACCCAGGGTATCTACCAGGGTAGTTCATTCCAACGCTCCCTAACAGAGAGCTGCGAATCATGCTGTTGAATGGGAGTAAGAGACCCACTTCCCTGGGACTAAATGCATTTCAGAGGACAAGACATTCAGCAACAGGCCAGCATAGCTCCCCTTTTAGGTAATAATGGGAATCCCTGTGTCTAGTTCTCTCTTCACCTGGTAACCATGAAAACGACTTGTGACATCAAAACTATCACAAGCATTGAGATCTGATGGTTCTACTCAGATAGATCAGTTAACACATCACCCTAGCATGTAGCACCCACAAACCACATGACAAACACCCTTGAGTTTCTTTTTCACTCAATGCAACTCCTAATTTAAAGGATTATAGATTACAAGTCACTAAACACAACAGTTTACTAGCACTTATATTCCAGACCCTGTTCTAAGTGCTTTGCATGTGTTAACTCATCTAATTTTCAAGATAATGATCTCTATAGGTAACTATTATTATCATCCCCCATTAATTAAATGAAGCAAATGAGACAGACAAGTTAAGTGACTAGCTCAAGGTCACATAGACTGTAAGGAGTGGAGTGGAATATGAATTCAGGCAGTTTGACTTCAGTATCCAAACTGCTTCACGTCCCTGCAACTATATAGGGAGCTTGTACAGGGGACTTGTGTCTTGGAAGGGAGGCTGGACTAGAACTCTCCCATTCCTTCCAGTCTAAAACTTTTGTAATTCTAATAAGAGGCTTTTTTTTTTTTTTGGCTTAAACAAATTGTCTTTTCCAAAAATGGGTATTATTTGCTAAAGTACAATTTTAAAATATGATAATTCTAATTCATTTAAATTACTAAATTATTTAATTTTTGCCCAATTGCTTAGTTATTCCAAATTTGCAGTTCTGTATTTGTTTACAAAATACTAAATGCATAGCATTACAATGAATTTCTACTTGTATGTTAAATTTATTGATCTCAGAATAAAATTCCTAGAGAGAATTAACTTACCTCAGAATGGACCCAGAAAATTTAATAATATTAATTACTATTATTTGAAACATTTCTATTCTTAGAGGAATAAAAACAAATAAAATATTCCAAATAAGTGAATTTTTCAGATAACAATTAACTACCCATTCAAGCAACCAAACTTTAAAAAACCTTTGGTAATTGTTTTCCTAAAATGGATCACATACTTTGAAGTTTTCTTGTATGATCTGAATATAACTTAACGTATTCAGGACCTTTTAAACAGTGACTATAACTGAGTACATATAATTGCTGAGTATATATCAGTTGCTGAGCATATATAATTTTCTTGTCCCTTTTCTAATTTATTTGTTTCACACAGTTATTACCATACTTGCCTCTAACAGTTATTTATATCTATACAATATTTTCCTTACTGGATTGCTATGAATTTAGAAACTTCATAACCAAGTTGATTAACAATGTGTCTAAAATAGAAGTAAACTAATTATGAGTGAAAAGCACGGTACTCTTCAAAAAATAAAGTGAGTGCAATTTGCATACGGATCCTGAGGCAATTGTTTTCACTGCCACAAAAAGCTTTTGATCCCTTTTTATATTCTCAGCTGTGCTCTAGGAAGTTGAGCTCACCCCATAAGTGAATTTCATATACATTTTATAGTCATATCAGCAGTGTAGCATTAACTATAGTCATGACACTTATGGGTATTTTATGTCAGATACTGTGCTAAGTATGTCACATGCATTACGATGTTTTCATTTGCCACAACCTCCTGAAGTGGGCATTATTGTCCCTATTTGAAGACTATCATATAAAAGTTACAGAGGTAAAGTAACTTGCTTCAGACAAGTTAGTAACACTAACCATTATCTTAATTGTGTGTGGAGAAGGAAGAGGTTTATTCAGGGAAGAAAAAGTTATCACCGAATAACAACATAACTGTAGATCTAGTACATCCTGTATAAACTGTCTTAGTCAGCTCTGGCTGCTGTATCAAAGTACCATTGACTAGGTGGCTTATAAACAACAAACATTTATTTCTCAGAGTTCTGGAGGCTGGAAAGTCCAAGATCAAGGTGCCAAAAGACTTGAAGTCCAATGAGGACTGGCTTCCTGGATCGTAGACAGCCATTTTTTCACTGTGTACTAAGTAGCAGAAGGGGGCAGGGACCTCTCTAGGGCCTTTTTAAAATAAGTGCACTATTCCCATTCATGAGGGCTCCCCCATCATGACTTAATCACCCTCTAAAGGCCCCACCTCCAAACACCATTATATTGGGAATTAGGTTTCAACATGGAACTTTGGAATGACACAGTCAGTCTACAGAATAGGCCTTGCAAAAACAAAACAGTCCATATCTAAAAGTAGAAATGATACCCAGTGTCGTATGATCTGAGACTAATAAGGCTGAATCGGTCAATATTTATTGAGCATCTACTATGTGGATTTCAATAATAAATATCTTCCCAGGGCTCTGAAATGAGATGTCATGGCTGTGTCTAATGGCACAGGCTAACAATTACCCCCACGGCACGTCAGGCTACTCAAGGGGAAGCAGAAAGAGAAAGGAAAGTGGGGCAGTGTACACACTGCCAGAAAATACTGACTGTCCATTCCTATTTGTTTTCCTGCTTCAAAAAAGCCATAACAGACTTTGGAAACCCATTTGACAAAAAGAAATTTTAACAAGGATTTTTCCGGTTATATAGCTAACTCCTCTAGAAAAGAAAATATCCCTCAGGCCCTGGTGAGATTCATTATCCAAATCAAGAAAATTCTCTTAGTTATGTACACAGGGGTCAACGCAAACCGGTACTTGCAGAAACTGCTAGCCAAATCCTCTTCCTGCACAGAAACAGCGAGTTTCAGAAATGTGCTCCCTGGTATACATGTACAGAAATATGTACTTTGATATAGATTAGGTTTCAGAGAAGAAAACAGAAGTTTGATCACTGAGAAATTTTCTCATCAAATCACAGAATCAGAGGGGCCAGCCCCGTGGCATAATGGTTAAGTTGGCATGCTCCACTTCGGCGGCCCAGGGTTCTCAGGTTTAGATCCCAGGCGCGGGCGTACTCATCGCTCATCAAGCCATGCTGTGGCAGCATTCTGAATATAAAATAGAGGACGATGGGCATGGATGTTAGCTCAGGGCCAATCTTCCTCATCAAAAATATAAAAACAAAACAAAAAAATCACAGAATCAGAGAATTGATTTTGAGATGGGAATGACAGTAGGGATTACAGAGGGATGGATCGTTGGGGATGGGAGCTATTCTTAGGGTGAGGGGTGAGCACCCAGACACCAGATTCCCCAACCAGTGTCTCACACTCAATGCCTGCAGGGGCTGGGCAGACAAAACAAGTTGAGGGACTGGCCAGGGGAGCACTCCAGCCACATGTCCAGCTGATGAGGCCTGCTATGGGGAGTTCATCCTGTGTCAAAAGGTCACCCAATTCTCAAGAGAAGATAGAAATCCAGATTTTACAGATATCTTCAGATTTTAAAGTGGGGGAGGGGATCTGTGGTCTACTTGAGCCCCCAGGCTGCCAGCTTTACCACTGACCCAAAGACAGGCAACTCAAGATATATATAGGATATTCTGACTGGCCATTTGGATGAAGCCAAGTTAACATGTGGAAATCCTGATAAGATGTAAAAACTAAGCTATTAAAAACATTAGTTATCATTTATTATAAAATCATAGTGCAGCAGACACTCAGGCGTGTGGTGAGCCTTGGGAATAGAGGGGGGTCAAGGATATCAGCCACACATGTTTTTTACTAAAAAACAATCCCCCGCCCCCCAAAAAACCAAATCTGTGCTTTTACGTTTTGATATGGCCATTTGGATGGAACAGGATCACAACAGCAGCTTCTAATGTTCCTCTCAATGAAACTACCACATCCAATGCCCCATGGCAGTGAACAGCATGTCTCTGCTGGCAGCACCAGGGCCAAGTCCAGTTCAGTGGACGGCTGTTTTCAGAGAATGGCAGTGGGTGTTGGTCAGCGTCTTGGCCAGTGGGCAAGTGGACAAATCAGATGGTGTATTAGTTTCCTGTGGTCCTTTTTGACCACAAACTAAGTAGCTTAAAACAAGAGAAATTTAATTGCTCACAGGTCTGGAGGCCAGAAGTCCAAAATCAAGGTGTCAGGAGGCACTCTCTTAGCACTGGGGAAGAATCTGTTCTCACCTCCCCCAGCTTTCAGTGACTGTCAGCGTGCCTTGGCTGTGGCCTCTCTCTCTCTGCTCTGTCTTCACATTGCCTTTTCTGTCTGTCTTCTATTCTGTGCATCTCTCTTATAAGGATATCTGTGATTGCATTCAGGGCCCACCCAGATAATTCAGGATAAGCTCTTTCTCTCAAGATCCTTAACTTAATCACATCTTTTGCCATACAAGTAATATTTACTCTTTTGTTATATAAAGTGTGAGATAATAGAAAATATATCTTGGTCTCTGCTCCAGGTTCCTGGCACAGAGCTCCTAAAACTCTTGTCAATTCCGAAGTGATAAGAGCACTAGGAGCATCTTTTTTTCTAATGAGATGATTCTGGATGGGCTTCTGTATGACTCCTGGATGGGAGCTGGTCACCAGAAAGATTAAGCCATGATGAGAAGGTTGGAATTTTCAGCCCCATCCCCCTTCCTCCAGAGAGGGGAGAGAGGCTAGAAATAGAGTTAATAATCGATCGTGTCTACATGAGTAAGCCTCCATAGAAATCCCAAGAGCATGGGTTTCGAAGGCCAATGAACACATCTACACTGGGAGGGTGACTCACCTCAACTTCACGGGACAGGAAACTCCTGTACTCAGGACCCTCCTAGACCTCACTCTACGTATCTCTCCATCTGGCTGTTTATCCGTATCCTTTACCATATCCTTTAATAAACTGGTAAATGTAAGTGAGTGTTTTCTTGAGTTCTGTGAGCCGCTCTATCAAATTAATCAAACCTAAGGAGGGGGCCATGAGAATCTCCGATTTGTAGCCAAATTGGACAGAAGTTCTGGGTAACCTGGGGACCTACTACTTATGATTGGCATCTGAAGTGAGGTAGGAATAGTCTGTGGGACTGAGCCCTTAAACTGTGGATCTGACAGTATCTCCAGGTCCACAGTGTCAGAATTGAGTTGAATTGTAAGACACCCAGCTGGTGTCACAAAGAATTGCTTGGTGTGGGGAAAACCCCCACAGATTCGGTTACCAGAAGTGTCATAAATGAAGTGTTCTGTGTGAGTAATATAGGAGACACACAGGGAAGAAACATACAGTAGGGAAGAACTGGGTTGTCTCTACATAGGAAGGAAAAACCTAAGTTTTTCCCTTATATAAGGTGATACTCGCAGGCTCTGGGGACGGGATGTCTTTTGCGGAGCCACCATTAACTCTTTACAGGTGGAGAATTGGGACAGGTAGCAGAGATTGCCAAAAGTCTCCAGAACCCTAGAGCACATCACAGGATCTCAACTCTGGGAAACCTGAGGGATCTTACAGGATTTCAATAAACAAATTCAAGCAGACAAGATCAGAAAGTGGTCTCTGAGACTAGGGAACCCATGTGACTGAATCTAGAGGAGAAGGCACGAACAGCTGCTGGCTTAGGAGTCCTGTTCACAGCCTGTTTCCATTCACAAGGGGCAGAGAAGTCCTGCAGCAATGGGTTAGACTCAGTCTGAGCAGGGGTTATTAGGTATCTCAGCTGCAGGTTTCAGATCAGCTGACCTGCTGGGTCACAAATGAACAAATTCAGGTGAAACCAATACTGCTAAGAAGTACATTCAATGATCTAATATCAATCTCAGCAGTCCCCTTCAGAAGATTTTATTTTGGGTGCTGAAATTCTGTAGAGCAAATCAAGACAAGTTCTTTTGGTTTACTTTCACTAGTTAACTTTTAAAAGTAAAGGGATATTTTAAGTCATCTGCAAACAACACTCAACACATCCACATGGCTACATTTTTCTTTTAGGCTCAGAATCCCTGATCTTGAGGCAGTAGTCCAACTACCTTAAGATCGTTCACAACTAAATTCTACTACAATTCTGCACAGGAAGTGCACGGCAAGGTTTAGCCCTGACCTAGGAGTTCAGATACCATGAGATTAGGAACACATCATCCCACCATCTGTATGTGAACACACTGAACTTCTACTTGAGATTATATCACTGAAGGAATAGGAGAGCGGCCCCTCCAGGGTGAGGTGTCGACCACAGAGTGCTGAGCCCAGAGCCAGGCACAGCCATCAGAGGGGCTGATATTGGCATGGCCCCTGGTACCAGGCAGTCACCAGCAACTCTGAACACTAGTACTGTAAGCCATGAAGTTTGCAAGACCAGGAGAGAGTTCAGCGTGGACTCTTCTTAGGGAGAATGATCATGATGAAAAAGTGTTCCATAGACAGCTTGGTTTTGATACTTTGCAAAAAATTTTTAAACTATTTTATGATTTTTAGACAGTTTACTCAACATTTAACGAATACGCATTAAGAAAAAAATAGAACGTCAGTAGAATTCTAAATAGAAATAACAGGGGAGAAGTCGGTCTGTGACACTGTGTCTTAAGGAATATATGGAAAGAAATACAATTCTACTACTTTTCTGAACAATTTACATAATCTGAGACCATGGTATTAAACTTTGGCAGACAAATTCCACCTAGGGTAGGACATTGTCAAAATGCAGACACCAGGGCTCCACCTCCAGAGTTTCTGATTCTGAGTCAACGTGCACCTCTCAAGTAATTTTGCTATAGGTGGTCAAGGAACCACACTTTGAAAAACACTTCCCTAAGACAGATGAGTGCTAAAAAATTAACATGAATTATTTGGAAAAAAATGTATTCATAACAGGATAATATTACATATCAATGTACCATAAACTGAAGTTGTTGATCATACACATTGGCTCAGGGATTTTAAATTTATTTTACACATATCCTTAATTTGAAGGATCCTTGATTTGATTTTACTCCCTCCAAACACTGCTTTTAAATTCTATATCCTCTTTACTCAGAATTGACATCCTAAACATTTAGAGGAAAAATATTTAAACCTCTTTATTCATTCAGAAGCACACGTAGTACACCTTAATTAATAGAACCGAGAATTATTGAAAGTGTGCTACAATACCTCTTCAATTTTTGTTTAATAAAAATCTCTCTGGTAAGGCACAGCTTGTAAACTTTTCCTGATCCTCCTCCAACTGGTTCTTGTGCATTCATACTTCTGCTCTAACAGTTCTCACATCCTACACTGTGATGCACTTAGAGTCTTCCCTCAGTATCCATGGGAAATTGGTTTCAGGAACCCCCGAGGAGACCAAAATCTGAGGACGCTTAAGTCCCGCATACGTATAAAATGGCATAGTACAATGAATACAGTTAGCCCTCCGTATCTGCAGGTTTCTGCACCTGCAGATTCAACCAACCACAGATCAACTGCAGGGCCAACTGTATTTGTGAATGTCATCCACCCCACTGGACTACATCTTTTGGATTCAGGGCCATGGCATTCTCCATCCTTGTGTATGCCCTCAGAACAATGCCTTGAACAAGAATTGTATAAATAAAAGTTTATTGAATTAACTTAAATGGAAAGTATGTTCTTTTTTTTTTTTTTTTTTTTCCCGCTGAGGAAGATTCACCCTGAGCTAACATCCATTGTCAATCTTCCTCTTTTTTGGCTTGAGGAAGATTAGCCCTGAGCTAACATCTGTGCCAATTTTCCTCTATTTTGTATGTGGGTGACCACCACAGCAAGGCTTGATGAGTGGTGTAGGTCTGCACCTGGGATCCGAACCCACAAACCCGGGCCATCAAAGTGGAGCATGTGGAACTTTAACCACTCAGCCATGGGGCCAGCCTGATGTGTGTTCTTTTTAATATCAGAATAATTACATACTTCATTATATGGGCATACATGTGTATTTTAAAAACCTGTTTGTCTACTTATTTGATTCTAGAAAGAAATTGTGTTTTAAAGAAGGATAAATAAAAATATATACAGCACATTGCCAACTTGTGAAAGAAAAATGAAAGTTAATGTGGAAGGGCATCTCATCTAAGGCATCTAGGGGCAACCAGACAGCATTAAGAATGAGTCCCTTTACAAAAGAAAAATGATTTAGATTTGAAATGGGAGTTAGTGAAGAGTTGGGCTGGTCTCCCTTTCAGATTCCTGCTACAAGGATAACATTACTAGTTACATAAAATTTCTTTATTTCTCCAGGCCATGAAAAATTAATTAAAAGTTATTGAATTTTCTCCTGGATAATTTCTAAGCTATTCATTCAAATTTGGAATAGATGAGAGGCTTGGAACAGCCTGAGTGCAATGACAAATGTTAAGTTATGCAAAAGCAACATCTTAAGAATAGTGATGATTTTGTAAAATACCCAAAAGGAGTTTTGCATATTTCAGATTCTTTAGTGGAGTACAATGCACAATCCACATGTGGCAACTGTGAAACTTTGAAAAGGAGATGCTCTTTACCTCTCTCTGAGTTGCTTTGGAACCAAAGTTGGGGAAAGAAAAGGCAAACTGTGTAAGGAGTGCTGAGGGCTCAGCAAGACATCTCTTACACAGACTTGACCTGGAACTGGAAAAAACCATGCCTTTCCTCTGTAATAAATCCTAGAATAAGAAACCCTAAAGCCAGTCACTATAATGGGAATGATCATCCATTTTGATGAAAAGAAGGACTGGCAATGACTACTTCACTTAAAATTATGACGATGATAGTGTTAATAGCAGGAATTTTGCAAGTACTTTTCATTTATTGCATGAACTTTAAGAATATTCATATCAGGAATTTTTTTCCTATCTCCTATACTTATTCAGTAGACAGACACTTTAAATATTTTTATGCAAGAGAAATATGTAAAAATATAGGTATATAGCAATGAAGTGGTTATTATTCTGAGGTATATAAACTAAAATTGTCTTTCTTGTCTCAGTTGAGGTTTAACTTAGTTTCATATGAGAAAAGGTTGCTTTGCTTCATCTGCTAAATGAACTCCTATAAAATTACATGAGATAAAATGTACACCTCAGGAAAGAAGCAGCTGGATCAAACATTTGACCAATGTACTCAGCAGCGAGCATATACTAGTCTTTTGTTCTCTATTGATTAAAACCGCAAATGTTGACTCTTCTAAATGGAACATTCTCAGCCTTACAAGTAAGAGAGAAATAAACAATATCCTAATGCACATTTTTTGTAAAAGAAAGACCTTAGGTTTTTATCAGAAAGTTTTTTCTAACAAAAATTCTTACTTAACATTATTCTCATTGCAGTTTAAATTCTGTGAATGACAAACACACCAAAGAATATCATACACAGTTGGCCCTCCATATCTGCTGGTTCCGCATCAGGAGAGTCAACCAAAGCCTACCCTGGTTGTGCCTGTATTGAACACGTGCAGGCTTGTTTTCTTGTCATTATTCCCTAAACAATACAGTATAACAACTATTTACATAGCATTTACACTGTATTAGGCACTATAGGTAATCTAGAGATGATTTAATGTATACAGAAGGAGGTGTGCAGGTTATATGCAAACACTACACCATATTATACAAGGGACTTACGCATCCGAGGATTTTGGTATCAGTGGGGGTCTTGGAACTAATCCCTGTGGATACCAAGGGAGACCTGTCCTCCATTGATTTGCCTCTGTTTCTATGACATGCTTGACAATTTCATCAAAAGGTTATCTGATAATTAAATGCAGTCAATGTTTATTATGCAAGGATTTGACCTAGTTTTTATTACAAAAGACAACCATACAACCTAAATTTATAGCAAGGTATTTTTCTACTGATTTGCAAGTTTCTATATGTATTCAACAGCTCTAACACAACAAAATGGCAAGGTATGTAAAGCATCTAGTCCAATATCTGGCAAATAGAGTGAGCATTTAGTAATTGCTTGGTGCATCACTAAGTGGCTACTGGTGTATAATGGAAAGCGAGTGCCTGGGGTGGGAGGAGGTGATACGGGCAGGTGGTAGATTTCTTTCTCAGCCTACATGTTAACTAGTTTAAGAAGCTCTTCCAAAAAACAGTGAGCTGACAATAAAATAATTTCTACATGAAACCAAAGAACTACTTAGTGAAAAATGAAGTATATACAATTGTTTTTTAAAATATCTCTAATAGGTCATTGGATCTGACAAACTTACACTTCTTTTAAAACTGCTTTTACACTAGCATAATAAAATTTGGATTTATAATAGGAATAGTGTAACTACTATGTAAACTGGTCTAGATGCTGTGTGTGTGTGTGAGAGAGAGAGAGAGAGCACATACATGTGTTTTTTATTTCCCATAATTAAAGATTAATATTAATTAAAGATTCGATGAATCTTACAGATTCAACCATATTGTGACAACTTTTCATTGGCATTATTTAATTTAACCACAATTAAATAGATGAGTAAAAATCAGCATTTCTTTTAGGGTGGCCTAGTCTACCTAATTCATCTTAGTGTGATCATTCTTTTGTATTGGAGAGACCCTAGATTTTATATAGATACAAATAATTTTATTGGATCATCAAATATATCAAAAAATTCTAAAGACTTACATCTAATAGGTTCAAAGTTAATTTTTCTAAAAAAAAAATAAAAACATTACATTACATTAAGGTAAAATAAGATTATAGCCACTTGCATGAACTATTTTTTTCTTATTTTCTATATTCTTGGTGCTGTAGCATCTGAGTTCTTGTTGACCTAGAAGAGATTGCCTCTCCAAGGGCACTAATGCCTATAGATAGCAAACTACTCCCCTTTGGAGCATGCCTTTCATATGCAAACCAACCAGTCCAGACCCCAAACTCCAAACCACCTCCTATATCTGGTTCTTACACTCCAGGAGGTAATATTCCTGCCCTAATCACCCAGGGCCAGCTACCAGACAACTAGAGACAGCTTCTACAGCAGAGCTCACTGAGATTATGCAAATTAGTCCATCCTAAACCTGCTTACGCTGCCTTGCCCTTCCTGAGGAATTCACAATAAAAATTCCCGCCCATGATTTACCCTCACTCTCCTTTTGCCTCCTAACCAAGCCTGATGCTTCCCCATGTGGCCCGGCATGGCATCCTGTGCCTCCTATTTCTAGGGATCTGTGAGTATAAAAAGTTTTTCCTTGAGCCAGCCCTGATGGCGCAGCAGTTAAAGTTCAGCGTGCTCCGCTTTGGCGGCCTGGGGTAGGTTCCTGGGTATGGAACCACACCGCTCATCTGTCAGTAGCCATGTTGTGGTGGCAGCTCACAAAGAAGAACTAGAAAAACTTACAACTATACACAACTATGTACTGGGGCTTTTGGGGAGGAAAAAAAGGAAGAAAAAAGCAGAAAGATTGGCAACAGATGTTAGTGAAGGGCGAAACTTTGCCAAAAAAACAAAGTTTTCCCTTCATAATGTTCATTTCTGTGTCTGCGTGTCTTATGATACCTGATTAAAATAAATCCCAGGTACATTATACAATACCATTTAATTAAGCAATTAAATATAACATCATTTGAGGAACACAACTGTCAGAAGTGAGAGACACAACTCCTACATCAAAGAAAGACCTTCAGAAATTTCAGTGGCAGGATCCAGGCTCATGTTGTAGGCATCAGGACGAGTTGTGAGGGAATCTGGGATTGGTTTCTAAAGTAACTATGTGGAAAGGCTGGCCTTCCAGTGGGCAGGATTTCCCACTTGAGATCCATTGGGATTGGATAGAGAATCCTAGAGAAAACTGATAATGTTTCTGTTTGGGGTTTGACATTTATGTCACAAACTAGTCTGTGAAGAAGAGTTAGGTCAGTTTGCCATGGAACTAATTTAACCTCGGCAGAGAAACAGACTAGAAGAAATAAAAAAGAGCTGAGTTTAATCAGCACTGAGTACGTATATTCCTGCTTGCCCATCCCATAATCACCCTTTTGCTTCTTTATGAATGAATAGATTATGTATTATGTCAAACACTTCTTCGAATTTTTCTAGCACTTACAGACTAAAAGTACAATTTAACACAAAATTTGTCTGAAAGTATTATCTAACTAATACTAATATCTAAGTATTATCTAATGCACAAGAATTAACATTGCATACCCAGAAAGATTGTTAACCAACTACATAGAGCCTAGCTCAGAGTGGATACGTAAAAAATGCTTGTCCCTTGCTTCTTATCTATCTTTGAGGGCAAAAACAGTATCTCACATTTTATTCTCCTGTGTGCCTCCTTGCATCCTTCCCAGTTCAATGCTGTGCACACGGCTTGGAATTCTATGATAATTTTTTTGATTGGCTGAAAGATAGGCTTATTAAATGATGCCTATATTAGTATGCTTGAAATAATATAAAGATGTAGTTCCTGTCTAAATGGAATATTAAATCTCATCAGGATTCAAAAGCTATAGAAGAGAGAGCCCAGAAACAGACTCCCATACATATGGAAACTTGGTATTTGACAGAACTGTCATTGTAGACCAATGGGAAAAAGACAGGCTACTCAATAAATGGTACTGGGAAATTGTTTACTCATAATTAGATATTTACCTCACACCACACGTGAAGATCAATATTTAGAGTATAACATAATATCTTTATGAATCTAGGGCAGGAAACATTCCTTAAACAAGATCCCAGAAGTGCAAATAATGAACAAAAAATCTGATAAATACAACTGCATTAAAATAAAATATTCTGTTCATCAAAAGACAAATAAAAATTTGAAAAGGTAGGCCACAGAATTGAAGAACGTATTTGCACTGTATTAGTCAGAAAAGGATTGGTATTCCATACATCAATAAGAAGATGAACAACCCAATGGAAATATAAGCAAACCACATGAGCAGGGACTTTGCAGAAGAGGAACTTTGTATAAATGGCCCGTAAATGTGTAAAAAGATGCTTAGTTCCATTAGAAATGGGTAAATTCAAATTAAAACCACAATGAACGTTATTCCACAAACATAAGATTGACCAAAAAAATTAAGTCTGGCAAAATCAAAACTTGGAAGGATGTGGAGCTCTGGGAATTTAAGGCACTCCTAGGGGGAGTGTAAATTGATGTAACCATTCTGGACAGAAATTTTGCAACATCTAGTAGAGAATGAGCATGCTAAACAACCAAGCAATTTGACTCCTACCCTTTTATATGCCCCTGGAGAAGCTCTTGCACATGTACTCAAGGAGACACGGAGAGGAAATTCATAGCAGCACTTTTTGTAACAGCCACAAAGATAACACAAATAATAGGGGACCATCCACATAACGGAATACTACACAGCAGAGAAAACGAGCGTACTACCAACACGTATAAACTTCACAATGAAACCGTTGAATCAAAAAAGGAGAAAGTTGCAGAATACATACAGTCTGTTACCACTTTTATAATGCTTATAAGTGGAAAACTGGTAAGAACAGATACAGCACTTTATCTTAACCAAAAGGCCATTTATTTATCTGTTCAATTATTTATATCAGTATGGATTCATGGATATTTATTTTACTCCATGGACTATATTCCAATATTGTCATTTACTTTATCACTCAAATTTACCTAGATTTTGCCACTAGTAGCTCCTTCAAGTTGGCTCCTGTTTCCTATCAATGTGGCCCATCAGTTTTTAAGCACTTCCTTACTTTTTGGCACCACAAGATATTTTCGGCTCGTTTTGTACTTTCTCAGCCTCAGATCTGGAATCAACCATTTTTCCAAAGATTCCTTATTCCTTTTATTGGAAAATGGTATTTATAACCCGAGATCTGGGCTATAAGTTTGCTCACGGTTCCTGGGGTATCATTGTTTCCAGGTCCTCTTTCAGCAGACACAGGTAGGAAATACATGTATGAATAATAACACATGCACATACACACATCTATATTTATTTCTGTATCCATCCATAAGAAGTTTGTTGATATTATTTTTATTGGGGTAGTGTTAAATTTATAAATTTAGGGAGAACTTCAAATGTTGTCATTATTTTTGATAACTGGTTAATTTCTTTCCATTTGCTCAACTTTATTTTTGTATATTTTATGGGTGTTTAAATTATTCTCATATAGAAAAAAATAAACAGAAAACAATACTATATATGGACTTGGGACCCATAAATATGTACTAAAAATAAAAGGATATGAATGGGATTAATAGACACTGAATTTAAGCTTAGGTTAACTCTGAGATTGGAAGGAGAATCAGATCAAGGAGAAATACAAAAATGACCATAACTCTATTTGTAATATTCTATTTCTTAATCGGGGTATTGAGAAAATAAATTTTCATTATATTATTCTTTATACAATTCTGAGCCAAAATATTATTTAATTTTTTAAAATATCTAAATGAGGGGCCAGCCCAGTGGCGCAAGCAGTTAAGTGCACGCACTCCGCTGTGGCAGCCCGGGGTTCGCCAGTTCGGATCCCGGGAGCGCACCAACGCACTGCTTGTCAGGCCATGCTGTGATGGCATCCCATATGAAGTGGAGGAAGATGGGCATGGATGTTAGCCCAGGGCCAGTCTTCCTCGGCAAAAAGAGGAGGATTGGCAGATGTTAGCTCAGGGCTGATCTTCTTCACTAAAAAAAAAAAAAAAAAAAAAAAACCTAAATGAAAAATCATCAAATATATTTTCTTAAATAATTTTTCTTAATACTTAGGTAAAGATTTAAATTCTTTTAAAAAGTTTTAAATTCTTACAACAAACAAATGCTTCAAAAAGTAGAGACCCTCAGGGGCCGGCCCAGTGGTGTGTGGTTAAGTTTGCACGCTGCACTTCAGCAGCCCGGGGTTCACAGGTTCACACCCCGGGTGTGGACCTAAACACCGCTCATCAAGCCATGCTGTCACAGCGTCCCACATATAAAATAGAGAAAGACTGGCAACAGATGTTACCTCAGGGCCAATCCTCCTCACCAAAAAAAAAAAAAAAGTAGAGACCCTCAAATGGAGTTTCAAATTTCGCTAAACAGGGAGAAACTGCCTAGCCACTTAGAAATCATTTAAAAACTATATAGGGCAACTGGCAAGGTATTGCAAATTATTTACTCGATTTTAGGCAAAGGAAGAAAATTTCTGGAGATGGAAATATCTGCATGAGTTTCCTCCAGAAAGGAAGAAACACGAAGGGTCAGGAGAGTCTGTTACTCTTTTTATTGGAGTTGGTTGTCACCAAGCATCCCTGTACCTGCCCATCCTGTTGCTGGCTCCATCTCTGCAATCCAAGTAAATTGATAGGCTGCCTTTTCAAAATAACTCATGCCAAGGAACAATTTTAGAGTGATTTGCCCTTGTTCCCCTCTTTGGCCACAGAAACTCACTTAAAGTGCAATAGTCTGCACTTGTCCTCAGTCAATTCAATTTCATTTGTTCTGGCTGCTTCAGCTGGCCATGATGACTGCAAATTGTATCCTGTCCTCATCTTCCAGGCTAATTTTCATGACTGCAATGTGAACTTGATGGTATGCTTTATTTTGTCCAATCTAAAGTTCTTTATCAAGAACCAAATTATAAACAGTGCTATGTTAGGCACTTTTCAAAAACCTCTGTATAGAGTCTCAGCAGCACTCTGCACCCCACTCCCATGAAATCCAGTACCTGCTCACGCCCAAACCATTGCTTTCTCATGAGCTTTTAATATTCATTAAGGCTGCCAAGATTGATGATGATCCTTAAAAACCTGCCTATGAAGTGAATCCAATTTGCATATGTTTCGAAAAGACAATGAAAAAAAATAACCTGGATTATGAACTCTCAAAGTATTTTTTCTATGGCTAACAAATGAGAAACTTTAAAAAATAACTGGTACCATTTTTCAAAATAATTATTTTGACTTTAAACATGAAAGAACTCATCTGCCCCCACCCCTTCCAATTGCCTGGATGATAATGATGTAATCGTAGTTATAATTACAAAGGACTTCAATTCAATTTAATTTTAATTATTTAAAATTTGTAAACGCTCCAGGAAAATCTCATTAAGCTGGCTGAGCCAGCTTGTTTACAAGGGGGACCAAGCAGTAAGCATTTACAATTATTCACGTCACAACATCCATTCACTCACACTAACCATTCTGATTAAGCAGGAATCACACTCATTTGGAGTGAGCAGCACTGGCAAAGCTGCTTACAGCTTTTAAAAAATGATGTGCCAAGCTGCATATATAAATCAACCCCCACACTCAAAAACAGCCAGAAGAACTTTGGCCTGCATGCACATTGGAGAGTAAATAGAAAGATACTTATAAAATGTATGCATTTTAAAGTATCTATTTATAAAACTAATGTCTTAGAGTTCCTAGTGATTCGGGTTCAAGTCTCTTTTACCATAAGATTATGTGATTTGCATGCCTTACTCTGTTGCAGCACCTCACAGTGATGTCAGGATCACCGTCAGTCAAGGGAAGGTGAATCTAAGACCTTGCACAAGGCATATGTTTAGAATGAAAGTGCCCTGTTGTATAGCCATGGAAAGACAGCTGGATTACCCCTGGCTCAAATATAACCTGGGATACGTATTCTAGACTCTCTGAGTCCATCTCCTTTAGATAATCCAGACATGAATAGCTACCTCACAGGATTTTGGGAAGGATTAAATGTGCCTGGCATATAGCAGGCATGCAATACATGTGGTTCATAGTGTTAAAAAGGCTGAAAAAGTTCAGTGTGCTCCACTTTGGTAGTCCAGGTTTGGATCCCAGGGGCAGACCTACACCACTTGTCAGCCATGCTATAGCGGAGACCCACATATAAGGTGGAGGAAGATTGGCACAATTGTTAGCTCAGGGCTAATCTTCCTCAAACAAAAAAAAAAAAGAGGAAGATTGGCAACAGATGTCAGCTCAGGGCTAATTTTCCTTAGCAAAAAAAAAGGGGGTCAGGGCTGAAAAAAAGTTAACCTTCAGTTACCTAGTCCACAGCTACTAACATTCTGCTGATTGATGTCTGAATATATTTTAACCAAAAAACTAAAATTTTCAGAAGCCATCATCATTGGTTTATTTAATTATGAGAATTATAATAATTAGTGAATGAAGGCTATGTGTATTATACAAAGGCCACATGTGGCTAATTTGCAGGATTAATGAAATGTATTGTATCAAAAATGCTCTGGTCAATATGAAGATTCCTGAATAAACATATTTATTAGGCAAATGAAAATCCCACCTGGTGATATAACACTCATATTTTCACATTTTACCAAATCTGTTTTCATCTATTATTGAAATTTTGGCACTTACAGTAGAGACTTGGCCAGAAACAGAACAATAACAATAAATTGTTATTACTACTCACCTTTACAAAGGGTTTTTAAATTTCTAAAATGATTTTAAGGTGCACTGTTTCAGTTCATCCCTACAACAACCAATAGATCTTGAGCACAGGCACGCTTTACACAGCGTGCCTACGCAATGATGGTCGTGGAGTATAAGTGATGGAAAGACTAGTTTATTTCTCTTTGGAATAAATTGACACACTGTACCTTAACCAGGATGTTCTCGTCCCTGCTGGAGGTTTTCATCCCACTCAGCTCCATCGCCAAGCCTTGTGCTTGTAGCTCCGGGGCTCCTTCATGCTTTGGTCAGTGAACCTAAATCCCTGGTCATCTTTCAATGTTGGACTCAAGAAAACCTCATCCATGAACACTGAATAATCATCATGACCAATGCCTTGAGCTAGTGCTAAAGACAAAAGCCGTACAGATATGAAAACTGCTCCCAGAAGTTCCAACAGAATGGAGACAAAAGTAATATTCACAATAGGTAACTGTCAATTTAGTCCCATGTCCTAAGACCCAATAAGGAACAACAGATAATATATTACACTGAGCTGAGTGGGGGGTAGCCATCACCTACAGTGCTGACTTCTCCTGTCTGTGACTACCCATTGCTCTTACTGGTAATTCACAATTTAGCACCTGATGGGTTTCTTACAGCTTCTCCAATGTTTTTTATAGCACCTCAATTGAGGTGTCAGCCACTTGAGGGGAGACACTGGGTATCATTGTTTTCGAGGATGCACAGTGGGCAGGAAGGAAAAGGCTAAAGAGAGCACTGGGAGGAAGCTACTTTTATGAAAAAGTAAAGAATAAGAATAGTATCCTGGTGAGGGAAAAGGAGAGATGGTTTTATGTGGGAGAGTTTATTTAGATAGAAAAAAAATAAATAAGCAACCTTTGCACCATTTAAAATCTGCATTCCACTGGCTAATATAAAATAATCTTTCCTATTTGTAAAATGAAAATCATGCAAAGATGATAACACACTTTGTACTAAATCTATTTGGAGAAGGAACAATAAAATTTTCTCCATTTCACTCAATTCAGCCTGGAATATAATACACGAAATTGTAATTCAGAGCACATCATCTATGCTACTATTTATTTTCTGAAACATTAGTCTGGGAATATTATTCTATATTTTTATATTAAAATATGTCCCATACGATTCACACAGACATTCTCAGAGGAATTGGTCTACACCAGTTTTATAAAATGTTGACTAACCATTTGAGTGATGAACTAAACAAAAGGTCACATATATTCTTCATTTATCACCAAACAGCCTTTGATAGTTGAAAATATTTGTTAACCTTTCTTTGTCTCAATTTTATCACCAAAAAGAAAGAGGAATAAAAGTGTTTGCTTTGAAGTAGATGTGCGACTTCACACATTTGTGAAATTCTTTGAGTTCTCAGATGGAAATGCTGTTGGAATCATTAAAATTTAGTGAACCTTAGGAATCTGAATCCTTTAATACTCTAAAGGTAATCAGATTAATGGATTTTTTTTCCTTAGTTAATTTTGTCAAGGGTCTGGGTTTTTCAAGATCAGATGTTTTCCATTTCTCTATTGAAAAAAAAACTGACTTGAGACTTTGAGTAGAGAAATAAAAGCCAACTTCCTAATTCTTCCCTCTACGTGGTCCTCTGAGACTGCAGCTGATCTGGGGTTAAACTTATTCTTTAACTAATTAAACTCTTTTTCTTTAATTAAGCAGCCCTGACAACCTTACTTTATAGACAGCTGGCTTCACTACAGTCAGAATAATTTTCTTACACTTAACACAGGCTAGTGAGTGATGACTAGAAAGGTCTTAAGAAATTATTTTTACCAGATGAAACTTTTAGTTAAAAGGTAGTGAGGAGGGGCCGGCCTGGTGGCACAAGCGGTTAAGCGTGCGCGCTCTGCTCTGATGGCCCGGGGTTCGCCGGTTCGGATCCCGGGCATGCACCAATGCACCGCTTGGCAAACAATGCTGTGGCGGCATCCCATATAAAGTGGAGGAAGAGGCGCACGGATGTTAGCCCAGGGCCAGTCTTCCTCAGCAAAAAGAGGAGGATTGGCAGATGTTAGTTCAGGGCCAATCTTCCTCAAAAAAAAAAAAAAAGGTAGTGAGGAAAGTGAAAGGGAAGTGGGCTGGGGCAGTTCCTAGACTGAACCAGTCAACATTTGCACAGGTCCTGGGCTCTGCAAGTCCTGGGGACCACGAAGGGGATTTTTTGCTGGCACTCACAGCATGCCGAACTGGGTCCACAACAAGTCCTGACCCTGAGCCCCTCAAAGCAGTAAAAGAATCCAGATGTATGGATTAAAGCCCATGACAAAATTGTCAAGCTGTTATTTTATATGTACAGAGACTATCTAAAAGAATCAAGTCATCTGCTCCCTGAGGTGATCTGTGTTTTAAAATATTCAATGTATCTCCCCTCAGTTACCATCACAAATTTTTGAGCATGGGGACTAGAAAATGGTAAACTTTCAGCAGGTATTTGCAAAATGCTACATGGATGAATATAAATGAATGAATGAGAGAATAAATAAAAAAGCTAAAAGATCATGTATTGACCTGATTCAATACTCTCATTTTGTAGATGAGAAAGGTGAGGTCTAGAGAGATTAAATGAAATACTCAAGCTCACACATGTATTTTTTCAACAAACCTTTACTGAAGGCCAACCAGGTGCCAAGAAAACGGGGGCCATAAAGATGAACACAACTGCCTTTTGCTTGCACAAACGAGCACATTCCTGTAGAATGTTTGTGACAAACATTTATCATTGATTTTCATCAGCTGTGCAAGTTTCCAGGTTCACAAGTCAGAGACTCAGAAAAGCTTGCTTCTACTTTTTGTTGATAACAAAATAAACAGATCTTTAAACCAAGTCAGCCTCTTCTTTCTCTGAGCCTTCTGCAGTAGCCAAATTAGGATTTCTCAGAGTAATCATGTACCAGAAACCCCACCTCCCGTCCCCTGTCTGGAGCCAGGCTACAACTACCAGAGCATTCTGACTCCAAAGCTGATGGTAGGCAATGGGTATGGGGACAAAGGGTGGGTTTTCCATCTTTCTAGAAATGGATATTAAGGTGGAGGCAGAAGATGGGTAAGGGGAGTGAAAAATGAAGGGTTTGCTGTAAAAAACATTTGATTTTACTTCAAGAAAAAAAATCTGTTTTCTTCCTTAAATTGATGAATAACTAATGTATAACATTCAATACAATTATGTTAAGTCTCTTCGAAAGAGTGGAAGAAAAGTTGAAAGGAGGCAATAACTAAATAGAATGTCAGGGAGAAACAATCAAAATCATAAGAATACTACTGATGTTTTGGCATGCTCCTTGAGATGGGGAGTGAGAGACAGAGGGAGAATAAAAATGTAGAAACAAAGAGAAAAGAGGGAAGGGAAAAATCACAGTTATTCAGGAGATAAATTCTAGCTCCTATTCGCCTGAGCTATAATTTTCAGAGTAATAAAACCAACGACCTGCTGCCCCTGCCTTCATTTGGTTAGCTGGTAAACCACGCTCCACAGCTCTTTCTCTGCTTCAACCCTAGGAGAGGTTTTATTCTAAAGTGGCTAAGTCTAACAATCCATTCCTTCCCGCGCTGCAGTTTTCATGACAAAAATAACACTGTCCGGAAAGCAAGACGTCGTCTGCTTGAGGAGGAATTTGACTCCTGGCCAGAAGTTTGCCATCCCTAGCCTAGATCTCCAAGATCCTCAAGAAAACCAAATGCTTTGGTCAAGTGGCAAATACTAACTCCTATTCCTATTCTGGGAAGGTGCTTGCTACCTACTTGCCAACTAACCTAATCACAACTCTACTTTCAGACTCTTGATTTTATAATCAATCTTTCCTTTCAGAAATACAGTTTGACTATGAAAATAAAATTTAATTAGCTAAATTTGCAAAGTGACCTTTAAAAAAATCAAAGGTTAACTTTCTTTACTCTCTAAATCCTGCTGTACTATGCATGGCCATGCAAATCGGCACTAGTCTAAGCTGTTTCCCTTATGATTTCTACTCTCTCTGGCAGATTTCCATTTTATTTTTTCAAGTCTAAGTTGCTTACAGGGTATGATTTCAAAGCAAGCTCCAGTTCCTGGTGTCTTTGCATAACTTTGGTTTTGGTTACTAAGGAAACACTTCTTTGCTGTGCTACACTGTAAATCCCTTAATTCCTCCTTCTCCTAATTCTTAAGTAATCTATTTAAACTGCAAAAGCAAATACTACGAGAGCATTCCATAAAACACATAGCATGCAACCTGATATATGGAAAAGCACATATATAATTTAAACTCAAAATTTCATATTAATTGCCATTAGAAATTCAAATTCAAACACTATGCAGAGTAAATGGATGAATAGAGGCAGTATATGATAGATAAAGCTAGCACATACATCATAATCTTGCAGTATTTATCAGAATAAAGGAAGATGGCAAAAGCAAGTCAGAGCCTGGTACAAAATTAAGGCTAAAACTAATTGAGCTTGCAAGAAAATGC
This sequence comes from Ceratotherium simum simum, assembly GCF_057802395.1. NCBI lineage: Eukaryota > Metazoa > Chordata > Mammalia > Perissodactyla > Rhinocerotidae > Ceratotherium > Ceratotherium simum. The sequence goes on from NC_141908.1 coordinate 16,998,056, forward strand.
AGGCGGTATTTAGTTATACTCTAATTCTAAAATACTTTGTTCCTAAATGTTTACTCAGAAACTCAATTATTCCTTCCAAGAACATTGACTGAGATCATACTTTGTTCAATAAAGTGTCTGGAATACAATGATATGTTACATTTCCCGCCCCAGAGGAGAGAGAACATATACAGAAATAACCACAGAACAAAGCAAAATATGCTGAGGGCTAAAGAAAGGCACAGGGTGCTATGAGGGATGGGCAGAAGGAGTTTATTGCTGGCTGAGGTAATGGGAGAAGCCCTAATTCAAAAGAGTCATTTGTGCCGGCACTTGTTACCAGGGGAACATGCCAAGATGGCGGCTACCAGAAGAACACATATTCTAAGGACCAGTGTGAGCACAGGGTATGCTACTGAGTGTTTACATAATGTCACGCTGGCCAATGTCCTAGGGGAGGTGGATGGAGTGAAGCCACAAACAGGCCAAGGAATTTTAGTTTTGAACTTCAACACATTGGTGATGAGGAGAATTTAAGGTGTTTTTAGCAGGGCCAGAGATATAAAATAGTTCAGAGAGGAAATTCAGAACTAGAAAGTAAACTATTCTTCACAAGGTAAAATGACATACTCCCACTCTTCTCAAATCCCACTTAGGATTTCCCCAGCAATTAGGTGTCCATTAGACCACCGTGATTCCTCATTCAGCAAAATCACGAGCCATACACTGACATTTATTAAGGCTTTGGTCTGTAAGCAGATAGGCATTTTTATTTCATCACACAAAGTTAAAAACCTGACGAAAAGTGCCTATAACACATCCCAACTAAAATCTTAAATTTACACACTTTTGTATGAGGTCTTTTAATCATCTCTATAGATCTATCTCTTGAAAGTCTATTTTGAAAATCCTGCTTTTACTGGAGTAAACCATTATAATTCAGAGAACTAAGTGGGGAGACAGGAGTGAGGAGTGGTGTCATCACAAAGCACCAAAACAGGGGAAGGCAGTTCTCTCATATCCAGAGTTGATATTAACATCAGGGGGGATACTACTGATCCAAGGGTGAAGGGGGAATTGTAGTCCAATCAGCCAAAAAGGGGAATCTGAATGAGTCATCAAACCAAAAGAGTGGAAAACAGAGGTCAAAGGTGATACACAGTGAAGAACAGAAGGTTGGGTCTAGTTTTAAATAACAGCAAATAGCCTGAAACAGTTCATTTTTATCTCAGGGTATGGAATGGAGTAGGTCAGCCAGATTGAAAGGGCCAGAGAAGGGTATTCTACAAGATGTCAGATTATTTAAACATTAAAGAATAAAGGTGCCACTTTATATCAATTCCAACAAAAATTATTAATGTCAAAATAAAACAAAACAGACATAATGACTGTAGTCAATTTAAGCTCTGAAATGCACATGCAGAGGATAAAATGATAATGTTGGGTGACATTTACTACATTATTTTGTCTACCTACCAGTTATTCTCTCTCCATGTCTCATTATAATAACCAGATGCAGAGCTGCAGGAAAACATAACTCCCAGCAATGGCACCTGTCCTTTTGCTGAGGGATTCCAAAGTACAACTGGTCTTTTTGGTGAGAGCTCTGAATTTTTCCACCTGGCCAGCCTGCTCATGAGGTTTGTCTGCCTCCCTTAGAGGGTGTTTATTTCAGCATGATCTTTAATTACAGGGACAGTAAATGCTTTCTTCTTAAGATTACCTGCAACAGTTATGAAGAGACTATTATACAATAGATAGATAGATACTAATCCCTCTGCCCATCCCTCAATCTGTCCTTCCTCCCCTTATTTTCTTATTTTATCCACTTAGATTACTCTTGAATCTCCAACATTAACCTGTATTCTAGGCAGGAGAAGTACATGATTGAATGTTGTATCTGATGTGAATTCTTTTATCTGTACCATTTTCCCTATGATATCATCTGGAATATTTTTTGCTTTTGTATGCCAGAATCTCTCTGTCCCTCAGTGGTCAGCTCAATTCTGGCCTCTTCATGAAAACTTCCTCAAAGGCAGTATCTTCTTTCTGAATTCCAACACTTATTACCCACACTGTAGCAACTTAATATTTCATTATAATCCATCATAGTTTCCAACTGTCCAATTATGTAATTCCATATTTTTCTATAACTCTCCATTGCACCAAGAATAGTATATAATACTCATTCAATAATATTTATTGATAGATAAATTCTAAAATTTTCTTTTTTTAAAAAAATTAAGGTCTGGGTAAAACAAAACAAAATCTGATTTGCTTCTCTTAAATGTTAAACCTTAAAGTGTCTATCTATGCTGCTTTCATTTTCAGTGAAGGTTTGTGCCAATTACATATCAAATGCTAAATGACTCTAGGTGTGGGAATTGTGCTAAATATGACCAGGATAGTTAAAGACTATATGGACTTCTTTTATTCTTTAAGTCAACAAGCATTTATTAAACGCCTACTATTGATGATAAGCAGGAACTCTTGCCCTTGGATTTTGTTACAGACACAAGATGAGTGTGCACATTTGACAACAGTATAATTTTTTTGAAGAAAGATCTTTCAGGCAACTTTGAAAATTTTTGCCAATTGCACTTAGAAATCTGTGGCTCCAACGTTGAAGAATATCAGGCATGGTTGTTTTACTCTGATCAGATGTGCAGCTTCTCAAGTATAAAACAAGGGAGAGAAAGGGGAACGTCTGCTCATCAACCGAATCCGCTGAATTAATCTGGTGACGACCAGCAGGATGAACGACAGATACTGCAGCCAGAGAACCCCACCCTCCTAGGACACAGAGTGAGCTGCCAAAATTAAGTTCACCCCAAATAAGTGCATAAAAAAAGAACATTTGTTTTTTCTAAGACTTCAATCAGACTAAGAAAATCATCCCAAGAGGTGTACTTTAAGATATTTAAGATAAAGAATGACACTTAGCATAAATTTTAAAAATCAAAATGCTGATATGATTGTAATTTCTTGCATATATAATGAGTTCTTTTCTTTCATAACTACAAATGCAAACAAAAGTAGCAGGTGGTGGGTGTGTTCTGGTAAAGAAAAATATAAAACTTTCATGGGAGGCCCTTTCGGGAAGAGTTGGTTTCAAAAGGAAAAGTGCTACACTGAAAAAGTCCCAGAGAATACACCCATCATGACATGGTTTTTTGCTGTTGAGCAAAAAGCCAGCTTATTCAAAATTCCAGTTGGCACCAAATATAAACACCACTGAAGGAAAACTTTTCAGTGTCAATATATTTTATAGCCACATGTTCCTATATACATTTTCATGGACTAGAGTGATGAAAATATAAGAGGCTGTCTTCCCTCTCATTTCTAGCTATCCCTGAAATCCACTTTGCTGCCAACTATGATCCTTCCTCCATTTTTATTTAAAAGCCATCAAGAGTCTAAAGTAGTAAAACTGAATGGAGATTTCAAACATGGGCCAATTTTTCTTTCTTATGACCTATGAAGATAAACGTGCATATAGTGGTAAAGAATATAAGCTTTGCCAAGGACATACAGTAGAATAAAGAGACACCACTCTTCTCTTTCGGGAAACTGAAGACTTATTAGGAGGCAGCATATTGGGCAGTTTTCTAGATATCTTTATAAATTATTATAATTTTATAATTATATTACAAAATATGTTATAAATATATTATCTTCATATCTATCTCCATAATTTCTTTTGTGACATTCTCTTCATCAGTGGCTTCATCATCCAGGCTTGTGACTGCTCTCCTTGCTGGATTCAGAGACTGCTTAGAAGCCCAATGACTAACCCCATCCTCAGAAAACTTTGAGGATTGCCTGCATTCTTGCCTATGAAATTGAACTAAATAGAGAAACTGCATCTTTAACAAGCCCATGGAAAAGGGAAAAAGCAAATCTAGTTTCCACGTCCATGAATGCCAAAAGACTCAAGAAAATTATTTATTTTTAAAAATTTTGCTTCATTAATAGACTGTCAAAAAATTGGATTTTACATTGGATTAGACTCAAATTCAACCACTGTATTTGAGCCCTATGCCAGGCACTGCCCTTGAGGCATTCATATGTATTATCTCATTTAATCCTCAAAACCTTCTTAAGAGAGAAGATTTAACCTCCACTTCATAGTTAAGAACACTGAGACTCAGAGAAGTAGGTCATCCTGCCCAACTCATAGAACCAGATGAGCAGAACTAGGTAACCCAGACTCAGGTTTTAAGTAGTCATAGAGGACAGAATTATAGGAACACATTGTCTGCTGGAATTTCCAAATCTCTTCTTTCAATTTGTTGGGGAAAATGAAAATGAAGGAAGAGAAAAAGAGAGATGAGTTTTCGGAGGAAGAAAGAAAGAAAGCTCATAATTGATCAAAGTCTTTCTCCTCTCTTAGGACTGAGCCTTTACAATGAGTACCTGGTGATTGCTGGGCCACTAGGGCTGTTCAGTCTCAAGCACATACAGATAAGCCCCTCACCACCTAAACACCTTTCTCTGTCCTCCAATCATTAGGTGTCACTGAAAACTGGTAGACTAGCGTATCATGCCCACTGATTCTTTGGTAAGTTCATAGGAAAAAATATAACTTAACTCACGCCTGCCATGCAAAATATCATTCAAATCTTGCTGTGCTTCTGTTTTCTGAAATTTTTCTGATGACTATTAAAGATAAAATATAAATAATCCTAGAGATGGAACAAGCCAAATGTTATAAATGAACCCTAGGTGCTGTGCTTTTGTAAGGAATTATAATGGTTAAGGCAAAATCTTCAAAAAATAAATTGAACGTTCAACTTCCACTTCCGTGTCAAAGACAAAAAGGCCAATTATTTACACTTGGTGTTATTCTGAGCTCCAGTTAAAAAAGAAATAAAGACGAAAGAAAAAGTTAATCTATCACTATATAAGGCCTGGGCCTATATCTTCTGTTAGATGAGAGGTGAAGCAATGCTCTTTGGCGATATACAGCGGGTCAGTTAAGTATACTACGCAGATTTGTAGTAGAGATATTGAACAGTATTTTCAAAATAGGACAATGACTATGACTAAAATACCACAGAGAAATACTAAAGCACAACTTGAAATAGGAAGACTCAGCATCATCTTGAGGAAATAAACACTTCTATGTCCTTCAAATGAGCTACTCAATAATTGTGAAAAACAAAGCAAATCCTTCAGGCAGAAATTCATGAATCATTCTGCTCCTCTTCACAAAGGTACTTAGGAATGTGATCTGGTGGATAGCTTGAGATAACTTTAATAGTGGGGCTATAGATTTAAAAATATATTTAAAAGATAGTTCACATTTAATTTTATTTCTGGTGAGATTAATGTTCTACCAGGTTGGATTAACTAAAATGCTCTGTGAAATAATTTTATTGGTGAATCAATTTTTATAGTTTAATTGCTTACAAGGTTTACATAGAAATCTTTTTAAAACCAAAGAAGATTCAGTAAAAAGCACCCATAAATTGACTTACATAGGAGAAAAAAATAACGAGGCTATATTATCAGTATATCTATGTCTCAACAACAGAGTAAGGGTTTGAATACGTTAGACACGTTGTCAGTGCTCCAATTTCTTCTGGGTGCTCTCCTCTTCCTATTCGAAGCAGGAAACACTAGAACAGGCAGGCAAAGCCCAGCTCCTGTGAAAAGCACTAGCTATACACATTATCCCAGAGAGGCAAAGCAAGGTTAATGCAATCCCCCCAAGAGAGACATCAGAGTGACTCCAGATTAATTAATCACAGCAGGAAGAAGCTGAGTTGCCAGAGATGTTGCTAAGTTGCCCCTAAAGAATGGACCAAGAGTCCCTCCCTTCCTTGGGAATGAAAGGGAGATGTGATTCCAAATGTCAAATTTTGGATTTATAATCAATAATTCTATTGTCAGATCATTTACAACAAATGTGTTTATTCAGCTGCCATTGACAGGGAACTCAATTTATTATCTCTGAGCTGTTTAAAGTTATATACACGCTGCCAACATGCATTTATATGTGCTGAATCCGTCTGCAGTTTCTCTTTTCCTGGTAGGAAGAGTTCATATAGCTTACCAAGGAGCCTGACCAGATCATAAATCAAGGGGAAGCAATTTCTGATAACTGAATATGAGTTTCCTCTAAAGCTTTTATGTGACGAAGATCTGAGGAGCTCTGTGACTAGCACAAAGGAAAACCCATCATGACTTTTTTTTTCTCCCATCAATTGCTGGCCTCTTTGTTCCAGAATGCACAACCATAATCTGTAGGCCCTTTTCAGCACTTTAATTTGTATTTGCTCTTATACCAAGGAGGGCCTCAGCAGATTCACTTTCTCTCTACTCATTGCTCTCTTCACACCCAATATGAGATGAGCAAAATGAGTTACTACCAACTTTTGACTCTCCTGCCCGATATATATTTTCAATTTGTTTAAAAGTAGGAAAACTTAAAGTACCTAACATAAATTTTGTGAGGGGAAACTGTTGACATTTGAGAATCGGGAAAAAACCCTTAAGATCTGCTATGTGACAGACTATGGTATGGGAATTAGAAATACTCAACCAACCCCTTACTCCTTCAGGAAATGTCCGTGGTTATTGCAAACTTTGAAAACTTCCCTTTCTAGGCACCAAGCACTACCAAATCAGACTCACGAGACAAGATTCCTATCCTATGTCTCTCCTAACAGAGATGCTGAGGAAGGACAGGGAGAAGATGCTGACATCAACAGATGCTGCCCTACCTCATGCAGTCTTCATCTTAGCGTAGATTTTCATTGCTAGCTATAAAACGTCATCAAGGAACCAAACTGGATGTAAACAAATTTGCAATGCTTTACCAAGTTGCTTTCAAAGCTCTCCCTCCCCACAAACAAAAGTGATTACAATTGGAAGATAAAGCTTTAAGTACAACGATATTTTAAGCACAGTGTTTTGTTTCATTACAGCTTTGCCAATGAGAAGAAATCTTTCTAAAAGGGTCTCCTAACAATATAAAAATCACATATGTGCCAGGAAGAAGGCTGACGTGAAAACCAAATTTGCTTCTAAGCAGATAATGCCACTTTCCCACGATTATGCAACTGAAAAAAACAGATTAAGAAAAACTGTTAAAGAGTTTTTCTTTTACTGCAGCAAAACCATTTCAAAGAAAAGATAAACTCAAAGAACTATTACAAATGTTGTAAAAAGCCTAAGAAAGCTTGGTAAATAAGGAAGTTTTAAATTACTGCTCACATAAAAATAAATGTTACTGTCCATCGCTGCTCTGGATGGGATGCATGAGGAGTACTTAGATGCTAGGAGGAAAAAGGCCAACAACTATGATTGTAATCCAAACTCCACATTGTTTACAAAAGACAGTTAGTTTGTCTTCTAATCTGTCTCTCTGAGCATAACCATTTAGTAACCACATCCATAGCACTTACTTTTTTATTTCAAACTCTGCCAGAACTTGAAAGTTCATTAAAGTAAATGGGCAAGTCCATCTAAGGATATACTGGCACAAATGGCCTCCTTAGTGTGAGACTAAAGTCAGAGTGCTCTGGGGGGCTTTGGAAGCAATATTTTTACTGAGCAGCAACAGCCAGACTGGAAATGATCAGAACCATGAACAGAGTCATTTAGCCCCGCCCTCTTGTTTAAAGTTTTGATGGCCTAAAAGATATTGGAAGAAGGTTCTCTCATCTCCAGCCACCAGAGTAAGCGAAAAGGAAACCTCTCATAAATCTGCAATCTAACAGCCATACTTGTAATTTTTAAAAAGCTCAAATGATAAAACAGCTGCTAACAAAGCCATTTTTGCCTTTTTTTTTTCTTTAATAGAAATTGTTTTCTCTTATGAGTTAGTTTGCCATACGGAGGGATATAAAAATGCAATTCAGAGGGAGGATGGTACAGTTGAAAGGCTACTGAAAGGGCATCAGCACACCTGTCTAAGTGTACTAGGTGGCCTCATGACCTTGACCAAGCCACTGAGAGGTCAAGCTCCCCAAAGCTGTGGGAGACTCTTGTTTGATGTTTCATTTGTACTTAGATGACGATGTGAGATAACATATGAGATAATGAATGTTTGGTCAAAAACCGTTTATACCAATGTAATATACAATTCACATAGGTGTTATTGTTTGATTGGTTTTCCATTTATCTTAATGTGAACTGCTATCTCTATTCACCCTTACTGTCAAATGTTTGAATAAAAAGCTAAAGAAGTGGTGTGTGTGTTTATATGTATGCAAGAGTGCGTGTGTACACATACTTGTGTATGTACATATTTCTCTCATATGCTTCATTAAGATAATTAGAACTGAATGAAGCATAATTGATGATTAGAAAATTTAGTAGGAATAAAGCAAGAGAAATCTGGAGCTTTAGTACATCAATACGGTACAAGACAAATTAAAAGCTTAATTACCAAATTGTAGAAGCTATTTAAAAATTATGATTCATGTTAGAAGAACTCACAACTGAAATAGCCTCGTCATCATATTTCTTTTTCTTTTCAATGTGTTCCTCTTTCTAATCATCCAGAAGACTGTCTTCTTTTTTACCCTTTAAATGCTTCTTACAATTCCACAATTAAATTCAAATCCATCACAAAAATTATAAACTAAGTTCTCTGGATGAATCAGAATCATAAACTAGATATTGTCAATGCAATTCATTAAAGAGAATCCACCAAAGTAGAGAAATTCCATTTGTTTCCAAGTCATCCTACATATAGTCTCTGTCTCGCTCCCTCCCTTTCTCACTCACTCATACATTCTCCATTCTCTCACTCACTCACACTCATAAATGAAAAACATTGTAAACATGGAATGTTGAGGACTGTATGTTCCGTATGCTGAATAAGAACAAACCTATTTCTCTTGCAATTAAAAGGAAATGTTGTCTACCCTCTCACATGCAAAAGCCTGTTTTATATTTATTCTGATCTCAGAAACATTTGAATAACCAATCTGCAAAATTTTTTTGCAATGGTTTGGGTAGGAATGAGGAGGATGGGGAGGGAAAAGGAAATATTAAAATCAGAGCAAACTTGGGCTGGCCCAGTGGCGCAAGCAGTTAAGTGCATATGCTCCGCTGCGGCAGCCCAGGGTTCGCCGGTTGGGATCCCGGGCGCGCAACGATGCACCGCTTGTCAAGCCGTGCTGTGGCGGCGTCCCATATAAAGTAGAGGAAGATGGGCATGGATGTTAGCCCAGGGCCAGTCTTCCTCAGCAAAAAAAGAGGAGGATTGGCAGATGATAGCTCAGGGCCAATCTTCCTCACACACACACAAAATATATATAAAATTAAAAAAATAAAACAAAATCAGAGCAAACCTCTATGACAAAAGATCTCTCCATGGTATTGAGCACTCTAGTGGAATCTAGAGGTGAGTTTCAATTTCAAACCATTTTTGACTCAGCAGTTACCCCCTTCAAGTGTTTTCCTGAGCCCTCAAGGGCACAGATAAACCAAATTTGAGCAGAATGGAGGAATGGAATACCATTTTTGCAGCTCCTATTCAATATGGTCTTCAGGGTGTGACACTGTCATTTTTGTTACAAGAATTAGAAGTTCTCCATCCATATTCTAGGATTTTGTGATCTCTCATGTAAGCGCCAATTCTATATTTTCAATAGCCTATTAAGACAGTCCAACTAAGATATTATAACTTCACCTAAACTTACTACATTTGAAACAGAAAACATTTCTTGGTCTGCCTTCAAGAAAATAGGCAACTAAAATTAAGATTATTTGGGCATGAGGTTTACTGGAATCTAGGCTCTAAGAGAAGAGCAAAAGGAAATCCAGAATCATATGAAAATGGGAGTGGAGACACTGATTAGGTTTTAGAGCTGGCCTTAGCAGGGGGGCCAGAAATAAAGTGTGCAGTGTTAAGAGGGGCTGGCAACCCTGGCCTGGTTCCAGGAAATGCTGATATCTTAGGGGATTCAGTGTGGTGAATGGGAGGTCCAAGCATCAGCAGATACTCAAAGTCAAATGGGAGGTGACACACTCATTCAAAGTAGAATGCCTCCCAGCAGCTGGGAGTAAATGGACAAGTTTCAGCCGAGGAGAGGCTGAGTAGGATCAGTCAGGTTGTAAGGGCCTTAGTGAGCCAGTCTGCATTATAGGACATCATTTCGGGCTCTGTTCATTGAGGATTTGTTGCATATTATCTTCTTGGAAAAGAGACTCTGAGACAGAGATTAACAAGCAAGAAATTTATTGGAGGGGAGCACTCAACAGTACGAGTGGGTAAAAGTCGCCCTAGAGCTACAATGGACCCAGAGAATTGCCACCAGTAGGGGTGATGCGACTAGGCCTTTATGCCCCTCATGAAGTAGTCATTGGATGTGGGCTGACTCTGAGAAGAATCATTAACTTGGGCAACATGCCTTTCTTCACCTGATGGAGAGTTCCAGAGAGAGATGCAGCAGAGAGCTATCTTCCATCCCCACTCCAGGTTGCTGGAGTAAAGAAGAGGAAGTCCTGCTGGAGAAGGGGAAGGGTCTGGATAGTGTATCACAGCAGCCGCTATAGGAGGTCAGCAGGCAACTGAGGTAGAAGCCTCATGGGAAAGGTGGGGTTTAGGGCCACTTGAATCTTTGTGGGTACACCCTAATGCCCGGGGCTCACTCGGATATACAAGGCCCAAGACTTTGGTACCAGCAGGACAGAGCTGCACAGGTTCACCCTGCTTCCCCTTAGAGCAACTCAGAAATTGTCTTGTTAAAATATAAATCTTAAGGTCTTTGCATGATCAATTGTTTTATATTATCTGCATTGCTCTAGTCACAATAATAGTAATAAGATGGCCATGGCCTGAATATACTGTTGAAGGCATGAAGAAAATGAAGTGGACAGCAATGAGCAATGCCCTCCTGCTCAATTTCAGGATCCCAGGCAAATTTAGCAAGGGGCTTCTTCCAGACATTGTTCCACAGATATGTTCCCCGGTCAATGTTGGGAGTGCTGGAGCAGTAACTCAAACTCTGGGTCTGAAGGACCAACAACAAAATTAGGAAAAGATAAAGCCATTCCTTGAGGTATTGTGTGGCTCCATTCAAGTCACTTCTGTCTGGGTAAGGAGAAACGGGCCACACAGAATGTCTGCAACAGAACACTCGGTCTGCTTGCTCACTGGTGATTTATCTATTAGCCCAAGAAGTTTGAAATTAACTTCATGCATAGTTAAGAATTTCAGACTACAGATAACCAGGAAAGACTCTTTCCTTAAGGTTCAACCAACAGATTTGTAACTAGCAAAATGATGCACCATGAATTAACCTAAAAAGTCAGTTAGGGATGACTCTAAGTGTGAAACGAGGCAATCTTCAACCCTTTAAGTTCTAAGTTTGAAATCAGGAATTCTATGATTCTGGACTACAGCTCCTTTGCTTCCTCAGTTGGATAATGAATGTAAACCGTGACACCAGGGCACAAAATTGCAGCCCAAGGAGTAAGCAATACAGATTACAACATTACACAGGGAGGTATTCATGATTCATGGAGAGGCTAAAAATTCAATGCCTTGAGATCTTTCTATAGATCCCTTCTAGCCTAAGTAGAAAATAACTCACAAATGTAAAGCACTGGGAAACACAATTTTGTGATTGTTGTTGCTATTTTAGGACCTTTCTAAGCCCCTTTTCTGAATTGTTTCCTTCTTTGAACCCCTTTCAGATCCCAAATCTACCTTGTCTGTTCCCCCACTGCCCAGAGATCACCACTAAAGGAGATAACATTCTGATGTGGGCAGCACCTCATGCTCCAGACTTTTTCGTCTCATTTCCAATCAAAATCTTTTATCTCATTTCTCCAAGGACCTCTTCCATATTAAGCAATTGATGAAATCATAAAAATTAAGGCAATGATTGCTGTTGTTACTTAATGGGTTACCCACCCCAGATATAGACAGATACTGAACTGTTATTCATCAGCCTTTTAATTCCTGCTAATGCATCGCAAAGAATGGAAAAATGATAATATCATGGTAAAGGCTGCAGTTTCCTCCTTGCCCCGTTAAATAGCAGGGTGACCGTGGTTGGGTAAAATGGGAATAGCTTACGATGTAGTTGCTTGAAAGCGACTGCATGAATAAGGGCAGAAAAAGAAGTGCAGATGATTGACAGAAAGCAATAAATTAACAACTCAGAGTAATGTTAGCAACTTATAATTACAAAAATCATTCAAAAATATTTATAAATTTCATTGATTCATTCAACAAACACATACTGAAAATCTAGTATTTGTTGTTCAATAGGAACCTTTAACTGTGTATTCCAAAATGATAATTTATGGTGGGAATGTTAACAGCTAAGGTAGGTATGCAGGAAAGCATATTTGGACAGAGGAACTTTGTGATGCACTTAATATCACTTTGCACATACGGTGATTATTAGAATTAAACATGAACAAACTTGGCAAATTCTGAGACTGATATTCACATACAGACTTTGTCAACAAGTAAGAAAAAAAATGTCATTTTAGTGTGAGTTTGTTATTTTCCTTTTGTAAAAGGGAGTATAAAAACATTGTCTCCTTACTTAATGAGAAATACAATTAGAACTCTCAAGGTTGTGAGGAGAATTACTATGTAAGGATAGTAAATGGAAACTAAAGAGTGAGTAAATTAAAATGGGGTGATACGGTTAATGAGATATGCCTTGCCCACCAGGCCAGCAGATCCTTCTCATCCCAGCTCTGGATCAAGTTTTAGGTAGTTTTTTAGGTGGTTACAGGGAGGGAATCTCAGTACCCACTCCCCAGGAGAGGCACCTACACATCAATCTATACCCAAGAGAGGAGGCCACGGAAGTTTTTCCTGCATCATCTCTCCAGGCTACCTTAGGACTGACTTCTCAGTTCCCATTTCCCAGACAGGACCAGCCTCTCACCCAAATCTATGGAGCTAGAAATGTTCACCACCCTACCCTGGCCCCTGACTCCAGAGAAAACCTGGCTTCCTTAAGGAATGAATGGATCTTCTTCAAGTCACTGCTTGTGGCCTCAGCATAATAAACCAAAGAAAAATTTATGCAATAGCCATCAAATTCCTATACACGAAGGCAATCAGGTATACTGGAGGTATGTATATGTTTGTGTGTGTGTACACCTGCACACATGTTGTCTTGTATATGTAGAGGTAACTTATTTCATAAAAGATGAACCCAGGGGCTGGCCCAGTGGTGTAGTGGTGAAGTTTGAGTGCTCCACTTTGGCGGCCTAGGGCTCATGGGTTTGGATCCCAGCGCAGACCTACACACCACTCATTAAGCCATGCTGTGGTGGCATCCCACATACAAAATGGAGGAAGATTGGCACAGATGTTAGCTCAGTGAAAATCTTCCTCAAGTAAAAAGAGGGAGATTGGCAACAGGTATTAGCTCAGGGCCAATCTTCCTCACCTAAAAAAAAAAAAAAAAAGATGAACCCAAGATATATATAGTTGTTTTCAAAAAGCTTGCTTTTATATAAATTATGTTGAGAATCCAATCCCAGGAATACTTATTAATTTTAATAATTTAGTGGTTTAAATGTACATGCAAGGTCACCCTAGCTAATTATAATTCTAGAAGAGTCAATCTCATATCCATCAATTAGGCAAACTAATGAAATAGTTTTAAGCATAAGAATGACAAAAGATGACACTAAAGAAGCAAAGGAACATAACTATCCATTTCCAGAAAGTTTTAAGGGTAGACCAATAATATTCACAAGGAGCAACAGAAAAGTTAAAATGTTTAAATTGCAGAAAAATAACGTACTATCAGGGTAAAATAGAAAAAAGAAAAGCCAGAGCAAAAAGACCTCCAAGAGAATTACAGTGGTCCCATGTGCCAGGATTGGTGGAATGTCTATAGTAGGATCTGCCAGTATTTACATTACACTTCCCAGGCAAATTCCACTTCATAGAAGCCAGAGAAAATTCATGAGGCTGGGTAGTCCTCTGATTTGCTGAGATGCTCTGAGTACAGAACCATGGGAGGCCTCTTATTCTTTCTGAGTCTCAGTATTCTTAGGCAGAAAATAGAATCCGACCCTCTTGACAATGACCTTAAAGACATACTAGATGAGTTTTGAGATTCAGCAAAAAATGTCAATACATTTCAGAATATCATATGCTTTCAAAGGGAGAAGAAGGCAGAGAATTAACATTTCCTGAGAGCCTCCTATATAAAGACAGACTAGCACAATGGATAAAAGCAGAGGCTCACAGCCACACTGCCTGTCTCAGATCCCACCTCTGCCATTCACAAGCTGTGCCATAGGGTGTTGTGTGTATTAAATGAATTAATACTACTGAAGAGCATAGTAAGTACTCATTATGAGTTAGCTTTGCTTTTGTTACTCTGTGCTGAGCCCTTTCTTACATGTCCATGGTCTCTTGCTTCAGGTATTTGCCATGCTCGTTTGTTTATATAGACTCTTCTAATTCCCCTGATATTTCTCCCTCCTGCTTTCCCTTGTTCTTCCCCTTCAATGTCTCATCGTTTCTAGGAAGCACTGCCTGATCTCTCCAGGCTAGAATAGGTGCCCCCACACTCCCATTTCACTATGTCCTCCCACTGTGTGCCCAACTGTAGGCAACTTGAAAAGACCTATTCCAGCCCTAGGGCATAGTCAAATGTCAGGCATTTACTCCACCCTTACTGGACTAGTATGCTCCTTCACTAAATCCTTATAACAAATCTACAAAATGGGAATGCTATTATTTCCATTTTACACTTGAGATATATGAGGAACAAAAGACTGAGAGAGACAAAGTAAAGATTTAAAGAATATACAATTGTAAAATCAGGATCCAGGATTTGAACCAAAATCTATCTGAATCCACACTTCATGCTTTCTACTGAGTCTACCCTCCACATGGATATGATATATTACAGATTTAATAAGAGACTCATTTATAAAAGTGTATCTGTGCTTAGAACGACAAGTGAAGCAAACAAATTTGGTGTAAATCATCAGCCTGGTTTCATTAAGGGATATGTGCCAACTAAATATCATCTTGAGAACATTCTCAAAGTGTGGTCCCTGGACAAGCAGCATCAGCATAATCTGGGAACTTGTTATAAACGTAAATTATTGGACACCACCCTAGAACTACTGAATCAGAAACTCTGGGGTAGGGCCTGGCAATCTGTGTTTAACAAGTCTTCCAGGTGATTCTGCTGCATGGTCAAGTTTCAGACCACCTTCTTCTAGGTATGCTCAATCATTGATAGGTGCTCCTCTAGCCAAGATGCACATCCAGTGGGGGGAGGCTGGGTGTTTGCTCAAATCCCTCCCGGTGATACAAGTCTGTAATTTTTCCACTTGGTCAAAAGCCAACAACCTAGTCAAGCTTTTAATTGAAGTCTTCAGTTCAGTGAAATATATTGGAGGGTCAAGTAAGACTTTTTTTCTTGAAAAGATGATGTCATTAATTATTATAAACAGGCACTTTTAAAAAGAGTTTTGTTTTTCAAGAATCTCAACATTCTAGTCATTCCAAATTATTAGGTTCTTAATTATGGCACATTAAATGCCATTTTTAATTCACTGGCAAATATTTATCGAGCAATTGTGTGCCAGGACTGTTCTAGGAGATAGGATATGTTGCCAAATAAACAACATCCCTTCCCACAAGCAGCTTATGGTTAAAAATATTCCAATAGCAAGCCAATATAGCAATCAATGGTATTTCAAATGCAAATTTTTTCCTGCAAAAAAAATTAAATGCGCTTTTAAAAAATTAAACTATCAAGTCATGTTCAAGAACCATTATGTCCATGGCATTTTAAGAATCATTATAAAAACTGACCAAAAGAATATGAAAAGAAGTCTCACAACATTTACGTAAAATACATTTAGGGCTTCCCATTCTAACTAAGATGCAGAAAGCACATTCTATTTATCCCACTGACTACAGTGAAAAAAACCTGAACAGAATATAGTACCATATAACTCTGAGAAGTTAAAAAATAGCAGGTGGATTGTGAAGGGCCAGAATTCAAAGAATGACTCATAAGGCAACAAATTTCTCATTTCTTTGTTCCTTCTATATTTCCTAGCTTAGATGCAAGAACAGCGCAAATCCTCAAACTATAGAGTAGGCAAGAACAGGACAATATCCAAGAGAAACCAGCACTTTTTGGCCAGAGGACAAGGAAGGGAGACCTCTGTGGTTCAGCAAGTATATATGGAAATATTTTCTTTTTTTTTTTTTTTTAATTTTTTTTACTTTGCTGTTTCCCCACCATGTACTGAGTAGAGCCCTGGTGATGAGGATGCACTCCTGTCAAGGCAGCAAACATTCAGGTACCTAAAACTCTGAGAGAAAATATTTCTCTCTGACCAGAATAACCAAAAAAGGAGGTCTCTGTGGTCAGAAGAGTGTCAAGAGATTCCCCATTATTTTTTGTCTTTTCTCTTGCCACTTTATAACAAAGACAGACCAACTTGTGTAAAGCATGCAGCAGTGCAGATAGGTTAAAATCCAGCTTTGTAGTCAGAACCAGGAAAAGGGACTCCCTAAGAGCTGAAAAGTATCGGGGAAATCACAAAGAGGAAGAAGCTAGAAAATGGGATCCTCTAATCCTGGGTATAAAGTCCTTGGCTCACTCCCAAGATACACATATTCGGAACTGGCCTGAAGCAGCATATTCAAGAATTTTGAGAACTAAACTGGAATCTAGACTACTGCCCAAGTCCCAGGTGGGTCCTAGCTTGGCAAACATGATGGGCAGGTCTGAACAGCACTACAAAGGCTCTGAGAACTACTGGAACCACAGCTCACAGGAGGAAAGATGAGATTCATTCTAAGACTAACCAGTCTACTTGCTAAAACAAAAAGAATCAACATTTATCAGAGAATTTTAACAGAACACAAAGTCTCATAACATAATAATCAAAATGCCCAGGATATAATCCAAAATTATTTGGCATACAAAAATGAGGAAAATTTAACTCTCAAGGGAAAAAACAATGAACAGAAACCATTCCTGAGATAATGCAGATGTTAGAATTACCAGCCAAAGAATTTAAAGCAGCTCTTATAATAATGCTCCATGAAGTAAGGACAAATACTCTTGAAATGAATGGAAAGATAGAATTTTTAGTGAAGAAAAATATTATATAAAGAACCAAATAGAAATTTTAGAATTAAAAAATACAAAAAATAAAATTTAAACTCTTGTACAGGCTCAGTAGTAGACTAGAGATGGCAGAAGAAAGAAGCAGTGAACTTGAGGATAGATTAATAGAAAGTATTTGATCTAAACAACAAGGAACAAAAAGAATACAACCTCAGAGACCTGTGGAACAATATCCAAATGTCTAGCATTCATGTCATTGAAATAATAGAAAAAGAAGAGGGCTGGCCTCGTGGAGTAGTGGTTAAGCGCGTGTGCTCCACTGCCAGCAGCCCAGGTTCAGATCCCGGGCACGCACCGACGCACCGCTTGTCAGCCCATGCTGTGGCGGCGTCCCATATAAAGTGGAGGAAGATCAGTATGGATGTTAGCTCAGGGCCAGTCTTCTTCAGCAAAAAGAGGAGGATTGGCATGGATGTTAGCTCAGGGCTGATCTTCACAAAAAAAAAAAAAAAAAAAAGAAGAGAAAAAGATTGGAAGAGAATAAAAACTATTTGAAGAAATAATGGCTGAAAATGTCCCAAATTTGATAAAAGACATAAATTGACAGGTATAAGAAGCTCAGTAACCACCAAACAGTAAAAAATAATCAAACAAACCCACTTATAGATACATTATAAACAAATTACTGAAAACCAAAGATAAAGAAAAAATCTTAAAAGAAAACAACACAGTACATATTTGAATAATTCAACAATTTGAATAAGTGCACATTTCTAAACAGAAACCACAGAGGTCAGAAGATAGTGGATGATATTTTTGAAAAGAAAATTTCAGTTCTTTTCAAAAAGAAAAGAATTCTATCAACCCAGAATTCTATATCTAATGAAAACATCCTTCAGAAATAAAGGTAAAATAAGACATTCTCAAGTGAAGAAAAACTAAGGGAATTCATAGTCAGCATACCTGATCTAAAAGAAATGCTAAAAGAGTTTCTTCAGAAAGAAGGGAGATGATGCCAGAAGGAAATTTAGAACTTCAGAAAAAAAAGAAGAGCAACAGAAATGGTAAATATCTGGGTAAATGTATTATTTTTCTCCTTCTAAGTTCTTGAAAATATACATGACTGTTGAAAACAAAAAAAATATATCATTGTCTGTTGGGGTTTTCAATGAAGGTACATGTAACACATGTAATAATTACACAAAGGAGGAAAATAAAGGGACCTACATAGTTGAAGGTTTCTATGTTCTACCTAAAGAGGTAAAATATAAACTCTAAGTAGACTATGAAAAATTAGGTATGCATAGTGTGATCCTCAGAGCTATCACTACAAAATCTATACAGGAATATATTCAAACAACAAGAGATAAATTTAAAAATTTCAAATAACCCCAAAGGAAAGCAGAAAGAGGAAAGAGAGAGGAACAATACAGAAAACAAAAGATAGAAGACAAAGGGAAAACTAATGATAAAATAGAAGACCTAAACTGCTGGAAGACCTAAATCCAAACGTGTCAATAATTACATTAAAATAAACACAAAAATGAAAGACAAAGATTATCAGGCTAGACAGCAAAAACAATATCCAATTTTCTGTTGTCCACGTGAATCCACTTTGAACATGATATAGAAAGCTAAAAGTAAAAGGATGGAAAAAGATATACTATGTCAACACCAATCGAAAGAAAGCTTGGCAGGGCTGGCCCCATTGCCTAGCGGTTAAGTTCGGCACCTTTTGCTTCAGAGGCCTGGGTTCGCAGGTTCGGATTCCGGGTGCAGACCTACACCGCTCACTCATCAGCCATGCTGTGGCGGCAACCCACATACAAAATAGAGGAAGACTGGCACAGATGTTAGCCCAGGGAGAATCTTCTTCAGCCAAAAAAAGGTCAAGCTTGGCAAAGTTTAATATCAGAAAACACAGATTTCTGAGAAAAGAAAATCACTAGAAATAAAGAGGACTATTACATAATGATAAAAGTGTCAATTCAACAAGAAGATACAACAATTTTAAATTGCATGTACCTAACAACAGAGCTTCAAAATACGTGCAGCAAAAACTGATAGAAGAGAAAAGGGAAATAGATAAATACACAATTGCAGCTGAAAACTGCAACACTTCTAACTGGTAGAACAAGCAAACAGAAAATCACTAAGATACAGAAGACCTAAACAACACTATCAACCAATTGGACCCATTTGGCATTTATAGACCAGTCTAATGAACAAAGGTGGGATACACATTTGTTCCAAGTGGAAGAGTCACCAAGATAGCACATATCCTTGGTCATAAAACAATCTTTAACAACTTTAAAACAATCAAAATCATAAAAAGTATGTTTTCTGATGATAAAATTAAATTAGAAATCAGTAACAGAAAGATATCTAGAAAATTTCCAAATATTTGGAAATTAAACACACTTCTAAGTAATCCGTGGGTCAAAGAAGGTGTCCGTCTGAAGGGATATTACAAAATACTTTATACTGAATAAAAATGAAAATACAACATATCAAAACTTGTGGGATAGAGTTACAAAGGTTGCTAGAGAGAAATTTATAGTATTAAATGCTTATATTAGAAAAGAAGAAAGTTACCAAATCAATCTTCTAAGCTTCCACCATAAGAAAGTAGAAAAAGAAGAGCAAACTCAACCTAAAGCAAGGGTAAAGAATTAAATAATAAAGATAAGGGCATAAATCAATAAAATTGAAAAGAAAAACATAGGGAAAAACAATGTAACCAGAAAGTGATTCTCTGAAAAGGCCGATGAAATTAATCAACCTTCTTGGCCTTGATTGACCAAGAAAAAAAAGAAAGAAGGTACACTTTAACAACATAAAGAGCAAAAGACAGAATATCCCTACAGACCTCACAGACATTAAAAGAATTATAAAGGAATACTATAAACAACTCTATACCAATAAATTCAACAACTTTAATGATGAAATAAACCAATTTTTTGAATGACGCAAACTACCAAAATTAACTCAAGGAGAAATAAATAACTCGAATAGTCATATCTATTAAAGAAATTGAATTTGTAGTTAAAAACCTTCCAACAAAGAAAACTCTTGGCAGAGATGGTTTCACTAGTGAATTATGCAAAACACTTACAGAAGAAATTAATATTAATTCTCATGGAATCTTTTCCAGAAAATAAAAGAGCAAACATTTCCTAATTCATTTTACAAGGCCAGCATTGCCACTAACACCAAGACCAGACAAATACAGAAAAGAAAACTATAGAACAGTACATTCATGAACATAGATGTAAAAATTCTCAACAAAATATTAGCAAATATATCCCAGCAATATATAAAAAGGATAACACATCCCAATCAAGTGAAGTTAATCACAGGAATGCAAGACTGGTTCAACATTCAAAAATTAATCAAAGTCATTCATCACATTAACAGACTAAAGACATGAAAACATATGATCATGTCAATAGATGCAAAAATATTTTGAAAAACTTCAATATTCATTAATGATAAAAATTCTCAGTAAACTAAGCATTGAAGGAAATTTCTATAAAAAATCTACAGCTAATACCATACTTAGTGGTGTAAAACTGAATTCTTTCCTCCTAAGACTGGGAACAAGGAAGAATGTCTATACTCATCACTTATTAAACATCATACTAAAAGTCATAGTCAAAGAAATAAGGCAAGAAAAAGAATCACATGGCATTCAAATTGGAAAAGAAGAAATAAAACTGTCTCTATTTATACCACTTGATTTTCTATGTAGAACATCCTAAAGAATCTACCAAAAAAGAAATTCCTTAGAACTAACAAGTGCGAAGTTGCAGATACAAGGTCAATATATAAAAATCAGTTGTGTTTCTATATATTAGCAATGAACAATTGGAAACTGACGTTAAAGAAAAGTATCACTGATAGTAGTTCCAAAAATGAAATAGATATCAACAAGGTGAATCTAAGATTTATATGGAAAGGTAAAAAACTCAGAATAGCCAAAATTTCTTTCAAAATGATAATATTGGAAAATTCAGGCTGTCTGATTTTAAGAGTTACTATAATCCTACAGTAAACAAGACAGCGGGGCCGGCCCTGTGGCTTAGCGGTTAAGTGCGCGCACTCCACTACTGGCGGCCCGGGGTTCGGATCCCGGGCGCGCACCGAGGCACCGCTTCTCTGGTCATGCTGAGGCGGCGTCCCACATACAGCAACTAGAAGGATGCGCAACAATGACATACAACTATCTACTGGGGCTTTGGGGGAAAAAAAGGAGGAGGATTGGCAATAGATGTTAGCTCAGAGCCAGTCTTCCTCAGCAAAAAGAGGAGGATTAGCGTGGATGTTAGCTCAGGGCTGATCTTCCTCACAAACAAAAAAAACCAAGACAGCATAGTATTGTCAATGAAATCGACACATAGATCAGTGAAAGAGAATACAGTCCAAAAAATAGCCCCATACAAACAAAAGACTACAAAAGGATAGCATAAGGGAACTTTTATGGGGTGAGAAAATTTTTCTGCTTCCCAATTGTGTTTACCCAATTTTATGTATTTATCAATACTAATAAAACTGTACATAAAAAGTGGATTTTATGCATGTAACTTAAAAAGCGCACTTAGTGTTTTGCTTCCTTAACTCGCTGCTAAGTGTTCTATATACTGTATAATCAAAAGTATGAACTTTCTAAATGACGTTTTTTACAATCACATGATGATCAATCCTCCATAATGGAAAAGAAAAAAACTAATTGTAAATTCAAAGTGTAATATCACAATTCCATCTACATAATTATTTTCTCAATTAGGAAGTGTGGTCGGTTGCTTGTAACAAAGAGTCAAATTAATAGTGGTTTGCACAAATTATGGGATTATTTTGCACTCACCTAAAAGAAGACAGGTGGGCAGTCCAATGCTACCTGAACCACCTGGATGATAGTGGGTACAGGATATCATCAGTGTCTCAGACTTATACTATCTATTGATCTGCTCTGTAGTCCTTAGAGTGTAACTGCTTCCACCCTCAAGGTCAGTCATGGTCATAGGATGACCGCTGGTGCTACAGCCATCAGGTCCACATAAAAAGGAAGCAGAGGGAGCAAAGGAAGTAGAGAAAGCAAAAGGGTGGCTGTCTCTGTCAGCTGACAGCCTTCTCAGACATTCCATGAACAAATTCCACCCCACATCCCACTGACTACTTCCTTCTGCCACGGAGGCTGGGAAACATAGTTTTTAAAAGCTGTACTCATTGTCATCCTCAACAATATAGAGGTCCTGTTAATAAGGAGAAGAAAGGGAAGAAGGACTGTCAAGTAGACAAATAGCAGTCTAGATATGTAGACAACTAGTCACAAATTTGGTATTAGCTGTTTGGGGAATCGTATTTCAGAGAAGCAATTCAAGTCAGTAGAATTTAACAAGAAAGAAAAAACAAAAAAAAAAACAGAGCACTGAATCCCATTCACACATTTATACAACTAGACCTATACTTGTAGTGCTTCTGAAAGGCAGTTGGATACAATAGTTACTACAAACACAGTTGTTTGAATATTTACTAAAAGAGACTCCATTCCTCAAAATTATAGAACCATCCTATCTTCAGGGTTTCAAGATTAATATGTTTGAGGTAACTCCAGCTGAAATTAACCATGGATGTTTCTACTCCTTCTTATCAGACCAGAAAAAGAAAAGCAGAAGGACATGTGTTTTTAGGCTGATCCTTACTTCTCCATGCGAGGATTTTGCTTGCTGACCCTGTTCCAGAAGCTTGGATGCATGAGGTGGTAAAAGGTCATTTTACAACTTCACACATTCCAGATGGCAACTCTTCAAAAAGAATCTTTCTGGTAAAAGCTAAAAAAAGAAACTTCTCACTACTTACTGCGGTTAGCATTTTGTTTCCTGCCAACACAAAACAAGCCCTGGTGATGGGACAAAATGTTTTCTCTTAACGTAATTTTGTCCTTTGAAACGCAGTGGTGTAGAAAACATGAAGGGAGATGACGCTGGAGGGAAGAAAGCTCTGTCAGAGGCTCAGCTTTGCCACTAACCAGCTGTTAAAACTTTTACAAGTCATTTCCTCTTAGTTTCTGCTTCTCTGGAGAAGTCTTTGCACATTCTAGAAGAATTCTCAATCTCCTCAACTATATAATAAAAAGTAGAATACAGTGACTTGTCCAAGAGTAACAAACAGAACATGAACCCAGCTCTCCTGACTTCCAGACAGTGCACTCTCACCAGTTGTATGATGCTTTTATGCCTAACAAACCCACAGTCTTCACTCAAGTCTCTTCAGCTGCTGTGCAGAAAAAGGAAGACCGAAAAGTGAGGTAAGAGATCAATGTGCTGGTCCCGGCTCCATCACCAACCAACTACGGAATCTTAGGCTAAGTTTCCTCTGCTATAAAATGAGAAGGCTGTGCTAGACCAGAGAGAGCATTAATTCCCACATACATTTGGCCCTGAACTTTGTAAGATATTTTATCTTGCAGCAGGAAATGTTCTTGGATCATCTTTAGGGAAATGTGATCAGCGCTTCCCAACTTTTCACGTCATGATGCACATAGAAAACAAAGATATTAGCATTCTACAGTGGCATAAATGGAAGAGGATGCTGGGGGCAGGAAGTAAACTCACCTGGGTGCCCCGAGGGCCAAGGGGAATCAGTGCCTCAGCACGTCTGTTATTCCAGCTGCTGCACGCTAGTTGGGAAGCTAGACCCTAAATGTAAGCTCAGATGTTTAATACATTACGCAGCATTCTGCAGTTTATGGTTCTTGTTAGAACCAGCTCTTCATGGGGCAATTCCCCAAGGACCTCTGCTGCTGGATGGTGAGATGGGGAGGAGGGACTGGGGTGAAAGTGGCAGCCCTAAGAGCTGAAGAGACTCAAAACAGTGGGAGTCACACAGAAAAGCCGACTATGCTCACGGAAATGGAGTAATGAGATGAGCCTCTCATCCACTCACTCTCCCACTCCTACCTCATTACCTTAACACCAAAACCAGACAAAGACGGAAGAAAATTATGGATCGATATTTGTCTTGAACATCCTGGTAAAAATTTAGATCATTGACTGCCCTTTTACAACTTCTCTTCCCCTTAAACACCTTTGTTATTCACTTCAGCCTGGTTTCACCTGGGTAATGAGTTTGGCCGACGAAGCACTATGGGATGTTTTGGGTGTCTTGGCCCCAAGACACAGCCCTGTTCTGGCCCAGTCAAGGTTAAATGAACACCCACTGCCCAGAGATGACAGAATAGAAACAGCAGGCTTTTCATATTTTATATCAGATAAGAAAGAGATGAAAGGCATGGAATAATAATCTGAGATAACCAGGCTCTTAGTAACTAGGAAGTTCCAATCCCTGGATTACTTCTTTTCTCTTTCCCTGAACTAAGCAAGCATTTAGAAGAAAAAAGACACAAAACAAAAACTCACTGACATCAGGGATTTATTCAGCAAAGCAATTTCCAGAGGCTATCCCGGAATCATTTCACATTCCGCTCAATATTCTGTATCTTCCACATCTATATCTTTTGTCCTATACAATGATAATTGATGGTCAGCATTACAGCCCTAAGGTCCCGCAACACACTGAATCATCAAAGGGAGATTCAATTATATTCATAAGACTGGATGTGCCGCAGCAGCAAAGGGAACTTGGAGACTGAGAAGGGTTGAAACAAAGGATTTTCTGGTTAACCCTTAGTAAGTCAAAATGAAATTAAAAAGATTCAATTCTATACAACAGTCTGGTTGATGGAGAAAGATTTTAATATTTGAATGTGCATAAAGATGAACATTTATAATCCTACAGCCAACTCAGCAACAATTTTACTGGAATAAGATTTTCTATTTTTGCCCAGCAGAAAGTCATCCTAAACTTCTTTTTATGGGGGCCATGCTTTATTGTTAGTAATTTTGCATAATTAAAAATATCTTTTAGGTTTCTTTTTGCTTTCACACCAATGATACGTGGTTATTTTAGAAAAATATGAAATACAGAAGCAAAAGGATGGGAAAGATCATTGGGAATTTCACCATCAAGAGAAAGTCATTGTTAATATTTGGCAAGGATCATTATCATGTTCTTTTATCTAGGCATCTCTATACACTTTTATGTTTTTAAAAAATATTTCCATAAATATATTTTAACTTGTTTTTTCACTTAATATTACATTTGAATATCTTTCCATGTAATTAAAATTATTCTACAATATCTTTTTTTTTGTTTTTTGGTGAGGAAGATTGTTCCTGAGCCAACATCTGTGCCCATCTTCCTCTATTTTGTATGTGGGACGCCACCACAGCATGGCTTGATGAGCGATGTGTAGGTCTGCACCTGGGATCTGAACCCATGAACCCCAGGCCACCAAAGCAGAGCATGCAAACATAACCCCTATGCCACCAAGCTGGCCTCCTCTACAACATCATTTTTAATGGTTGCAAAATACTCCATCATATAGGTATACCAGAGTTGAACTGCTCCCAATTGTTGAATACAAGATTTGTTACTGATTTTTCATTGTGGTCAACAACATTGTAATTGACAGCTTATAGCCCAATCTTTGCTCACTTCCACGGTGACCCAACACCTAGCACAGCACCTGGCACATTGTAGGCCCTTGGCAAATACATATTGAATGAATTAATGATTTCTTCAGCATACTTTCCAGAAGGGAATTGATGGATATAAGACTATGAATATATTTATGATATATGTCAAAGGGCTTCTAGAAATTTTGGACTAATTTGTACTCCTGACAGCACTATGCAAAGGTGCCCAGAATAAATATTACTTTTAAATTAAAAAAAAAAAGTCATGGCTTGATTATCACACGCTGAGTAACCATCAACACATTACTGGGGATGTTTTGGGAACACATCAGGGAAACTCTGATATGATATTCTTTCCTTGGACTGGTAAATGTACTCATGTTCCATATGACACACTGTCCTTTCTAAGTTAGTTTACTCTGAGGTTAGATGGAGGACTCTTCAGAGAGAGGTTTTCCTATGCTTTAAATCAGTGCCTGGCAAAATCTCACCTGCTGCTTGTTTTGTAAATAAAATTATGTTGGAGCACAGCCACACTCACTGGCTTACCTATTGTCTGCAGCTGCATCTGTGCTGCAACAGCAGAGCTGCGTGGTTGTAACTGAGACCATCTTGTCTGCAAAGCCTAAAATACTTACTATCTGGCCCTCTACAGAAAACGTTTCTTAACCCCTTCTTTAAATCTCTAAATGAGCGTTTGAGGGTTCTTTTTGTTTGTTTGTTTGTTTTTGGTGAGGAAGATTAGCTCTGAGCTAACATCTGTTGCCAATCTTCCTCTTTTTGCCGAGGAAGACTGGCCCTGGGCTAACATCTGTGTCAATCTTCCTCTACTTTATACGTGGGACACCTGCCACAGCATGGCTTGATAAGCAGTGTGTAGGTCCACGCCCAGAATCCGAACCCCCAAACCCTGGGCCGCCAAAGTGGAGCGCACAAACTTAACCACTATGCCACTGGGCCAGCCCCTGAGGGTTGTTTTTTTTTTAATGAAACTAATGGTACCCCCATAAAAAGTCAGCTAACATGTATTTATCGAATCCTGTGAAGCATGCTGCCTTCTCTCAAGGAACTTAAAATATAATTGTGGAGACAAAGCAAATAGATATGTAAGAATTTTAGAGTCAAAAAAGGCACTACAGCATTGGGAGACAGTACTGGAAGAAAGAGTGTAAGAACTGAAGGATTTCAGAGGAGGAACAGAAAAGGTGGGATTAGAAAAATGGCAAAATTTCACTGAGAGAACTTGAATTAGGCCATGAGCGAAAAGAGCTTGGGTTGTGAAAAAAGAAAGGGAAGATTGTTCTAGAATCAGTAGCATCAGCAGAAGCAGAGTGGTGGGACCACATGGAAGGGAGCCACCAGGCAGGACCCTGTCCAGAACGCAGGTGGACCAGCTTACCGAAGAAGGTGTTATGTGGTAGGGTGTGAAAGCAAAATGTAAACAGGTATTTCAAAAGCATTCATTTTCTGTTTAAAGGAACCCCAGAATACATTTTTTACTTAAGCAAAGAATCCTTTTATAAGCAAATTTTTATTGTACAATCCCTATCGCTCACAATGTCTAATTTTCATCCCCCTTCCAATTCTAATTGACAGTTTATTTCTCCAAAAATATGAATACTGATACAAAAACTACAGTGAAGCATTAGAAAGAATAGAAAAAAATAGGACCGGAATACAATACACAAAAACACAAAAGAAGGACCAGCAAACTGATTTCCATCACCTAATATTGCCCCAATCTCTGTATTTAACAATGCATTTTCTGAGTCTGCCAAAAATACAACATCTGCTTATTTTCTAGTCTCTTTCATCCAAGCTAATACAAATGCCATTGTAAAATTAATGTCTTTATTTATGTTGTTTATAAGTTTTAAGATACAAAATGCTTTTTAAAACTTGCAAAGAGATATATTTACAGTCTGATCATTATTATTCAAAAAATCTTTACGGCAAAGCACACTCCTATAAGCTATGGGCAAGTGGAGATGAATATGACATTAAATATATTCTCTTTCTCAATGCCTTGTATGTGAAGGCACAGGGGTAAGGGGATGACCTTTTAGGGAAAAGTGTGGAAGAAACTTTTTAAAGAGAAGATTCCACAGCAGTTTTAGATGAAGGAAAGGTTAGCGAATAAATCTATCAAAACGCCACCACAGAATTTTTTTATCCCCATATAAAATGTTGTAGGTGTTATTCTCAGCACACACCAGTCAAGACTGTATCACCGTTTCAGTCTGTTATCTTTGTATTGACACACATCTGGCCTATGTGATGTGTTAAAACAATACACTTTCATGTGGGTTTGAATCACAGAAGCAACATGCGCAAGACTAAAGGCTTTTTACGGAAAGACTTACGAAGTCATAGCATCATGAGGGTGCCAAAGAGGGACATCTTTGGTACTTTTTCACTAAAAGAATGTTCACTAGTAGGAACGACAATGGAGAAGACGTGCCCACTTCCCTCTCTCCATCTCCTCCTGAACTGAGCCCTCCTCCCCATTTCCTGGCTGTGCTGGGGTTTCCATCTTTCTTACTGCCTTCTGCCATGTTCAAGTTCAGTCAGGAGGTTCCACTCCCTTGAGAAACTGTGGACTGAGAGTGAGGACTCTCCTTCTTTGGGCACCTAGGTTAACAGACCCACCATCTCCTCAGGCAAAAACTGTCCCCAATGCCAGGTTATGGAAGTTGAAACATTTTGAGTTAATGACTCCTTTGAGCCCCAGTGGCCTACTGTTTAATTGTATAATTATAGACAGTTAAAAATGTATGATATGTAGTGGATTGAAAATAGTTGGTGCTTCGGGAGCCATTATGGATTACAATTTATGAAAATTTAAAACCATGCAATATTTGTATGGGCTTGGCTGCACTGAGTTGTCATACAAATGCCACACCCTGCTCTGGGCCTGTTGTTCCTCCCCAGAAGCCAAGAAAGGCAGCTGAGGATCAGCATAGACGCCACAGAGACTGCATAGTTGGGAAAACAGAGCATCTTCAGTGCTCTACTTCAGAACACCCTTTAGGTTTCTGTGCCTCAGTGACCCTATCTGTAAATGATGTTAAGATAACTCAGTCAACAATGTTTTAATAACTATTTGATAGTTGCTCAGATTCTCCCGCAAGAGGATTATAAGGACTTTCCTTTTTAAAATCACTTGCATATTAGACAGGTCAAAAAAATCCACACTGTATTAGTCAGGGTTCTCCAGAGAAATAGAACCAACAGGATATATATATAAGAGGACATTTCTTATAGGAATTGGCTCACGCAGTTACAGAGGCCAAGAAGTGCCACCATCTTCTGCCCACAAGCTAGAGAACCAGGAAAGCCAGTGGTGTAATTCAGTCAGAGTCCAAATGCCTGAGAGGTTGGGGGGTGGTGGAGAGGTGCTAGTGTAAGTCTGGGAGTCTGAAGGTCTGAGAACCAGAGGCTCCTCTGTCCTAGGGTAGGAGAACATGAGCACGCCAGGTCAAGAAGAGAGAGAATTCACCCTTCCTCTACTTTTCTGTTCTATTGGACCCTCAATGGATTTTGCTCTATGGGGCCTTCAATGTGATGCCCCACTTATTGGGGAGGGCAGATGGATATTCTTTACTGAGTATACTGATGCAAATGCTAATCTCTTCCCTAAACACCCTCACAGACACATCCAGAAGTAATTTTTTACCAGTTATCTGGGCATCCCTTAGACCAGTCAACTTGACACATAAAAATAACCATTATACACACCAAGCCAAAAGTACCTTAGCTATTTTGGGGGATAAACCATTGGATTAGCAACCATTTATAGGCTACCTGGCTGCCTTAAACCTTAGGCCTACTGAAGGGCTTGCCCAGCCCAGACCCATCCGGCCCACAGACAGCAATGGAACTAG
This sequence comes from Ceratotherium simum simum, assembly GCF_057802395.1. NCBI lineage: Eukaryota > Metazoa > Chordata > Mammalia > Perissodactyla > Rhinocerotidae > Ceratotherium > Ceratotherium simum. The sequence continues at coordinate 17,027,510 of NC_141908.1, forward strand.
AGTCACCAGGGATACGCTGGGAGTTGAGGAGGAAGTATCAAAACAACAGTAAATGGTTATGGTTTCACAAAAACTTAATGCCTGATTTTGAGATAAAATCGTATTCAATAAGAGTCCTTGCACTTAGGCCCTACAGGAACTAGGACTAATCCCAAAATGCTTGTGAACCTGAGTCAAGAGCAATGGATTGGCATGAATCACAGTACCTCACCTGATAGGATGTTATCAGGGGGGCGATACGTTTTCATGAGCAAGAGGTAGACTGAGTTGTGCAGGGAGTGCAACATACAAACAGTGCACCTGAGGGAGGAAGCAACTCTTGCTATCCATTCATTCCTTCTTTGTTCGTTCCTTCCCTCATTCATTGAGTCACCAAAATCTAAGGAGATCTCACTCTGCATCAGGATTGGTGCTAAGTTCTGGGGACACAGCACCCATCTTTGATCTTGGTTCTTAAGGATTCATAGTCAATTGAGGAGGAAAAGTAAAAGAACTTTCTTCTGACACCCTGAGATACATAAAAGAACAATTCTAACAAGTTCGGAGGATCTTGTGTAACTGCCTGTAGGAGTCAGAGATGGTCCCTAAGAGGACATGATATTTGAGGTGGGGTTTAAAGGACAAATAGGAGTTTTTGAGTACAGAAAATGGGAAAGGCCTCCCCAGCAGAGGGAGTTGCATTCAACAATGCACAGAAGCTTGAAGAACACATGCATTTGGGAACTAGCATGTCATCCAGGGCAGGTGGATAAGAAAAAAGAAGTGAAGGAGGGGAAAGTGGCAAGAGAAGTAGGCACATGCCTAGGAATGGCCTTGAATGTCATATTAAGGAGGGTTAAATATATCTGGAATGAATGGAGGGCACGGTTTTACCTTGGAACCTGCCATTGCCATGTATTGTAATGACATCATAGAAATATGTATGATGTACATAGAGGATATGTACCTGGTAGAGACAAAATAACATGAATATTTAGAGTCAGACAGATTGTTTTCAAATCTGAGTTATACTTACTAACTATATGACCTAGAGCAGGTTGTGGAAACCCCAGAATCTCAATTTCCTCCTTTGTAAAGCACAAATAACACACACTTCCTGGGGTTGATTTTAAGAGTAAATGAGAGACCACGAGAAAATGCTTAGCCATGTGTCTTCACTAGGCTCTGGATCCCTTTCTTGCCTTACCAGCCTTAAAAACGTCTAAATGGTGTCTGCCTCTGTGCTTTGGTCCCAAAAGCTCAATCTCACCCCGCCCTTCACATGAAATTAATCTATAAATTAATACACTCTTCTGCTCCTGAAAGCCACCTCTTTCAAGACGCCTCCAACCACACCCATAACCTCAGCATCACTAAGCATCAGCACATACTGTCCCACACACTTAGACGACACACTTAGGCATTTGTTTACACCCTCCTCTCACAAATTTCAAAGCATTTTTTGCATAGACATACCTCATCTTCTTCTCAATTGGACTGATAAGTTTGAATATTCATAATAAATTTAAATATAATCTTGACATGGGCTGACAAAGTTTTTCTATAAAGGGCCAGATATTAAATATTTTAGGCTTTGTGGGCCACATAGGTCTCTGTTGCATATTCTTCTTCTTCTTCTTTTTCTTTTAAACATCTCTTCAAAAATGTAAAAACCATTCTTAGCTAGTTGGCCACAGAAAAACAGGCAAAGGAGGGAAGATGGGCGGCAGATATGGCCTGGGGACTGTGGTTTGCTAATTCCTGGATTAGAATAATAACATAACAGTGTCTGACAGAGCTGACAATGATACATCTTCAGAGAAGTGCTGAAAAATAGCACTGCTGAGGAGTCCCCAAAGTGTGTGAAGCTCTCTTAATGAGCATCAGGCATCTACCACCTTCAGCAACATTTTAGAGATGATGCAGCATTTAACAGAGAATTGCAAAACAGTAGCTGTCCAGGTTGCCTTTAAATTTTTTGGTATTCTAAATGAAAAAAAGCAGAAACAGAAACTTTATAATCAGTATGATTACAATTTTTTTAAACATTGAATCAGTTACATAACCACACACTAACACACACACACATACACACACAAAAAAAATACATGAGATTTTTAACAGGGGTTATCTCTGGGTGATGAGATTGATTTGGGGGAAGTTAAAATTTTTTTCATACTCTTAGAGTTTTAGCAGTATAATATAAACAAAAAACCACCTCTTCATTCTTGTCTAGTCTTGGAATCAACTGAAAGTGACATGGCAGGTAAATGCAGAATCTAATAAGACCTTTGTTACTGATGCAGCTGCTATGGGCTTGTGTCTTAGGTCATTGCATAGGCAGGCTCGCCCTACTTTATCATTGGTTTAGATTCACTGCCCCATCCCTGGACAACTGCAGGCCTCCTCTACAGGGGCAGAACTCCTACTGCACAGCAGAAGGAAGACTGGAATAGACAGACCGCAAATGAGAACCAGAAGTAGATGTCACTCCTGTCCCTGCAGAGAAGTAGATGAGAGACGTTACAAGAATCCAGGAGTGGGACTCTATTGCTAATAAGTGTCTCCAACATACACTTGATTGCATTTTCCACAGATAAGAACCAACCAGGAAGACACAAACTCCTAAGAGATTAGACAATCAACACTTGCTACAAGAACCTTCTTTTCTCAGTTTCTAATTAGAAAATTGTCACTTCTATGTGACTTTAGATCACTTCACAGTTCTGAATCAACGGCTTCATCTGCAAGTTGTAGGAGCTGAATTAGAAGGTCTAGTGAAGTCCTCTTTGACTATTCTTTGTGATTTAGCCTCACTACACGCTGGGTGCTACCCACTCACTGGGTATACAGCTGTGGGCAAGAGAAATTCTGTTCTTGAGATGCTTTCATTCTAGTGGAGGGAGTATTTGAACAAACTGCTATTTTTATTTGGTGCCAAGATCTATTCCATTTTCCTTTTGAAGTCAAGTGAAATACCACACTAAAATAATTTGAGATCCATTATTTACATTGTTTTGCTTAATTTTTCTCAAAAATAACACACAGAGAGATCACGTGTTTCATAATAATGTAAGAATATGATAACCAACTTGTTATGCATGTGTCAGCATAGGCAATGATTTTGGTGCTCTAGTGGTTAAGATTCGGTGCTCTCACCACCACAGCCCGGGTTCATTTTCCAGTCAGGGAACCACACCACCTGTCTGTTGATTGCCATACTGTGGCGGCTTCATGTTACTGTGATGCTGAAAGCTATGCCATTGGTAGTTCAAATACTGGCAGCGTCACCCCTAGTGGACAGGTTTCAGCAGAGCTTCCAGACTAAGACAGATTAGGAAGTGTGACCTGGCCACCCACTTCTGAAAAAATTGGCCATGAAAACCCTATGAATAGCAGTGGAGCATTGTCTGATATAGCACCAGAAAGTGAGAGGATGGCACAAAAAGACTGGGCAGGGTTCTGCTCTGCTGTACACAGGGTTGCCAGCAGTTGGAATCCAGTCGATGGTGCTAACAACAACAAAGGCAATGATTACTGAAGAGGAAACTGGATTTGTGGAAGGGTTAGAGAGCAATGGGAGAAAGAAGGAGCTCTGAGATGATTCTAGAGGTGAACATTTTGTGTTTCCATGCATCACAATGATATGGGAATTTATTTATCAAATAATAATATTATCACGTTGACATCACCTGAATATATTTAAAAAACCTAGAAAGTGGCTTTTCAGAGTAGGGAGAGTAAGAGGTGGAATTAAGGAGAATTCTCAGCTACATAATTTGTTAAAACACCTCATCTTGAGATCTATTAATCTCTGAGTTTAATTAAAAATCTGAATGAAAAAATTGCTATTTTATCTGATGCCCAGCTCCATTTAGTTTTCCTTCTGATACCAAGAGAGGTTGCTTGAACTTTCTTAGGTATTTACTTTCATTTACTTTTGTAAATGAGTTTAGATCTAATATGTGACCCCCTGGGGCTTTGGATAGCTAAACTATGTTGCTAGTGAAATTTACAAATTCAGTGACAAAGCAATGCAAAGACCAGAAAGAACAAGTCTGAAAAAAATTTGTTGTTTTTCTTTTCCTATCAATCCTCAGGATTAAAGGCAGAATTTATTGATAAAGACAGAGAAGTAATCCTCTGATGGAGTGAGATGGTGTATCAGTGTTCTCCATACTCATTCAATTAATAGACTTCACTGTATGCAAACACTGATAAGTGGATGAAATGTGTTGCTTCTTAATGATCTAATCTGTATTCTAACAGGATGTAGGCTCTGCTACACAAACATTTTGCTTGGCTATTTCCCCCAAACATTTATGCCTCTGAGTGTGCAAGCCATTTATTTTGACAGTGGGACTAGATGCACATCTCTGCTGTTAATAGCTCTGCAAACATTTTACAATGAAAATACCACACAACTGGAACTAATCTCGTTATTTTCCATATTAATAATTCTTACAGCAACAGAAGATCATTAAAACCCAGAATGGTAATGCACATATGTTTAATGTAGATGTTCAAGAGCTCCTAGCCAAGTCTTTCCTTCTCTCAACAAATATTTATTGAGGAACTACTCTGTTCCAGGCACTGTGGTGTTTGTGCAAATTTTTAGCAGGACAGACATAGTCCTTTTCCTCATGGAGTTGCCATTCTACTGGGAGAGAGACCACTGAGTTTAACAAACAAGTAAATGGATGCTTATAAATTGGGACAAATATTACGAGGGCTCTATTTCTCCTCACAATAACCTCCCTTAAACCCTCCTCTTCATTCCCATGTCGCTATCAAAAGCCTAGTTCTATTCATTTGTTTGTGTGAAAGTTCTGCTGCTTCTCTATTTTTCTTTCCCAGTTCAAAGGTTAAGTGTAAATTCTTTTTGCCTTGATCTGACGTGGAAACATTAAGTCCTTGGTTCCTAGAATTCCACATGCACGGCCTGAAATGAAGATAATTACAGTTCATGCTTTAGAGTTAGCACAGGACCTGAACAAAGCCTGTTGTTAAATCCTACACCACCTTCTTCTGTAACTATAAAAGCAACGTTACTCTCTTGGACTCATGGGGAAATGAGCTCAGTATAATCTGCTGATAAGGCACACCTCATGCACAGTGTTGCCGAAATCTTATGGGCATTTCTATGGACTCCAGCATTTAGTTTTCATTCTCCTACTTTCCAGCCTCATTTGTGCCTCAAACATGGAGTAGAATTGCTCTTTCAGCCCAAGACCTCTTGTACCTCTTCCTTTCAAAAGAAGCCCGCAGTCTCTCTCCCCTACCAAGCCTGTCTGGACAGGCTCTCCCTGCCCTCTCTCACTCTCCTTGTACCTTCCTTACCACACTTCCTCCTCTCACCACCCAGGGAGAGACTGCTGCCTCTGCCTTTTGCTTAACACATGTGTGTTCTCACATTTTAAACGGTGTCATATTATTTATGGTAATGGTTTTCAGCTCTATCAGATGCAATGTTCCATTTTATAATAAATGTTATGTAATGCTCCCTTTACTATCCTGAAATGAAATTAACAGATAATATAACTTACCTACAACATTATTTCAAGAAAAAAATCAATATGATGCCCTAACTGTAATACAAAGAAGAAATAAAAGGGAAGTCGTTTGTAATAAAATAATATGTACTGAGAAAGGCCATCCTAGAATACATAATGAATTAAGCAGAAACTTGCACCCACCTATAATTATAATGAATAATTTTGGATTTAAAAGAAGTAAAATGATTTTTTTTAAGTTCCATAGAAGAAGTACAAGAACATAAAAGAACAGAGGTTCTTATACAAAAATATAAACAGAGGTTTAGAAGCTGACACTAAACTCAAAACTAAAGTTTGGGTAAATAATAACAGATCAGACTTATTTGTACATGATAAGAAATAAAGGAAAACAGCCTTAATTAGAGAGAGCATGCCGAGACAAATAACAGACTGCCAAAATACTCATAAATGACCTGAGCCTTATTTATAAGTGAAGTGTCAACATTTTCCCTTGAGTTATGACATGCAAGAGAGTCATGATAAATACCATAGAAAACATCTCCTATGCTAAAATTCCACCACCTGTGGAGGTGTACATTCCATCGTTAGTACTTAAAACACTTTGGATAACATACTCTCCAGTGGGCCACGGGAAATAAAGGATGAATGTGGAAATGAACAAGTAACTCAAGAAGCTGAAAAATGATCGTGTGGTGACCTCTTGGGATAGAATCATAATAAGATGTAAAAAATGCAGGAAAACCAAAATAAATATGCAATTTTTAATAACTAATTTCCATACAATAGGTTTCTTATCATGCGGCTACCAAAATTACTTATACACTGGCACAAACACAAATACATTTATATATAAGTGACAAATGTATCATTTATATATATATATATATCTCATGGCAAAAATATGAAACTTTTAAAACAAGTTTTAATATTCAGTGAAGTGTATTGAGCTTCACTTGTCTCCATTAATATAACAAAGTTTGATTTTAAGTGTCTTAATCAGAGTCTCCCATTTGCTGTATTACATATTTATATGTGGCAACTACAAACATAAACTGATGGTTGAAAACAGGTGTGTGTTCTTGCTAACTCAATGCTACAAATGATGATCTTGTTGGTAACATAGTTTACCAAAATGGGGAAAAGTTCTTGTTAAGCTCTGAATAAAATGAAGTACTCTCAATTTACAAAATAGATGCAGTCTGGGAAAAATCAGTGTATATTAAAACTATGCAAAGATATTTTCTGTATATATGTGTGGAGTTAGGTTCCAGGCATTTATTTGTACATACATGAATGTCCAGCAGAATCAGGGGCAATTCTTTCTTTGGGAATCTTTATTGAATATTGAAGGACATCTAGCTTTCCTGGCTCCTACATATTAAAAGCCAATAGCACCACTATGATAATGGGGATTAAAAACAAAGCCCCAACAAGCTTTCAAAATATCACTTAATGGGCAGGACTTTCCTTATTAAGATCATCGCTTTGTAGACTGCTTTTTGGAACAGCCAAAATCTCATACCATTCTGCCTTCTAGTTCTCCCCTCTAGCTTCCAATCTTCCAATCTGTCTTTCAACATGCCTCACTACCAGCCATCCTAGGTGTGGCAGGGTGACAAATGACCCCTGAAAAGACACCTAAGTCAAATCCCTAGAACCTGTGATGTTATCTTATTTGGAAAAAGAGGTTTTGCAGATGTCGTTAGGTTAAAAACCCTGAGATGAGTAGATAATGCTGGATTATCCAGATGGGCCCTAAATCCAATGATAAATGCCCTTATAAGAGAAAGAAGAAGATTTGAGACAAACAGAAGAGGAAAGACACAGAGAAGAGCAGGAGGCAATGTGATTATGGAGGCAGAGATGGGAGTGATGTGGCCACAAGCCAAAGATTGTTGGCAGAAGCCAGAAGAGGCAAAGAAGAGATCTTCCTCTATGGAGCAGAATGGAGTACAGCCCTGTGGACACCTTGATTTTGGATTTCTGGCCTACAGAACTGTGAGAAATAAATTTCTATTGTTTTAAACCACCAAATCTGTGGTAATTTGTTATAGCAACCAAAGGAAACTAATATACCAGGTGAGGCCACAGTAGAAGAAAGTTTAATATTATGTTTTGTTTATATGTTTGTTTTCTTTTATATTCCCTAAACAGGGTTGGACATAGAGGGGAAAGGACAGAATGAAACATATCTATTCTGTCTCTCTTAAACACTCTGCTCAGCCCCTCCCCATCACACCCAGGCTATGGATCTTAGTTCAAGTTTTCTTCCCCATGAAAACCTTTAGATTCCTTTAAATAAGCTTGAATAGAATGGTTTTCTGAGTTTGCAGTGAAATTCCTTTACATAAGCTGCAACAGAATTGTCTTCCATTCTGCAGAGCACTCACCTCACTTTATAGCTAAACACGCACTCCTGCGATTCTTTGGCAAATATTGGTTTTCCCACAAGAATGCAAACTCCTTAAGAGAAGGACTTCAGTGTGTATTTCCTCACCATTGTTTTCTATACAGCCTGGCCTGGTGTCCAGCACAGTGAAATGTGTATATAAATATTTTATGAGTGAATATTTATATATAACCATTTATAGACGTGTTGGTTAAAAAAAAAGAAAAAAAAAACTCATCTTTCAGCTTCACAGCAGAAGCAATAAATGTTTTCCAAGATAAAGCAGCATTTTAATGAGTCAATTCTTCTACACACTGTATTTAAAATATCTGTTTCAGTGGTCTCATCACCCCAACCTCTGATTCAATATTTGAACACAATCAGTTCTTGGCCAGTTTAGAAGGTTGAATGGTGTTCTCCCAAAATGCATGCCTACCCAGAACCGGTGAATAGAGGCTTATTTGAAAATAGGATTTTTGCATACGTAGTAAAAAAAATGAGGTCACACTGGATTCGAGTGGGCCTGAAATCCAATGATTGGTGTCCTTATAGAGAGAGGGAGATTTGGACACATGGAGACAGAGGGGACACACACAGAGGGAAGATGGCCATGTGAAGACAGGCAGAAACTGGAGTGATGCAGCTACAAGCCAAGGAACACCAAGGATTCCTGCAAACACCAGAAGCTAGGAAAACACAAGGAAGAATTCTTTCCTAGAGCCTTTAGAGGGAACACGACCCCGCTGACATCTTGATTTCAGACTTCTAGCCTCCAAAACAGTGAGAGAATAAATTTCTGTTGTTTTAAGCCACCCTGTTTGTGGTACTTTGTTATGGCCGTGATAGAAAACTAATATAGCTAGCAAACCACTGACATATTTTACAGTTTTGCCCATGTTTCTTATGAGCCACCTCACCGAGTTTTGCCTTATTAACACCAATCCTATCAACCAATTCCAGCCACTGGCTAATGAAATGGCAAATACAGATCTATGGGAATTTAGTGGCTCAACTCTAAGAGACTGCAAACTAGGGATCTGGGCAAGACAGTACTACATAGAGGGGCCCAGGTACCAGGCGGGTTTTTCTGGTTTTTATTGCAGTTCCTGCTTCTTTCCAGTTACACGACCTTGGTTAATTTACTTAAGAGCTCTGCGCTTTAATTTCCTCATCTGTAAAATGGAAATAATAATAATCCCTTCCTCATCGAGTTCCTGCTGCAGGTAAAATGCTTAGCACAGAACCTAGGACATGAAAATTGTTCAATAAATATTAGCTATTACTATTGTTAATATTGGCTTTAGTGAAGGCCAAAAATAAATCATCACTTCATTCAATTTAAAAAAAGCTAACTATGTGGTGGCTGTGATATAGTCCTCACAAACTAAACGTTTTATTCTATATACGCAGGACTTTATCTTCTTTGCAGATTACTCAGGAGTTTGACTCCATGGGTCACCTTTAAATGCAAAAATCATTCCATTTTGGAATAGCAGCACCTGCACACCACTTATGGTGCCTGAACTCACCAAGCTACTATTTAGGAAGCTTGACATCCAGCAACAATTTCTGAGCAAAGCTCAGTCAGTAAAACATTATGCTACTTACCGTAGAGACAGGGCAGCAAACCTTTCTCTCTGCAAGGCTTTTATAATTAAACATCATGACATCTAATGATGTGTTCAACTCTTCTTGCTAATGCAGAAACTTTATTTCCAATGGCAAAGCAGGGCTTGCTGTCCTCCTTCTAAACGGTAGAGGAGAGAACACATAAACACCTCTGCAGTGGTTTTGGTACAGCTAGTCGGCGTGGGCGGGACACACATCAATTACTGTTAAGATTGCCAAAGAAAATCGTTTGTGATTCCTGCTCATTTACCATTTGATAGAGGAAAAGGGACAGGTGCATGTGAAAGGTGTCACCTTATGAATTCATACTCCTAAAACCTAGACTAAGCAAAGAGTAATGATCGCAATAGGGAACAACTAGTGAGGATAGGAGAGCACTGACCAATGAGAAAGAAAGGACCCCAGCCTGAATACTGAGCAGTCCTGGGGCGGTGGCGGGACCTGCCATACCAGGTGTGAGCCATTTACTTGCTAGACTGCAGGAGGTCTGAGCGTCTCAGGGAGGAGCAAGTTATTCCAAGTCTTAGGGATGAGAGCACACTCAGTTGGTTGCAGGACACTCAGGGGGCTTGGGGCAGTGGCTATTTGCCAAGCAACCAATGTGGAAATATTTTAATATTATAACAACTATGTGGTTATAAAGGCACCAACTGGTAAATATTGGTCCTGGACAAGTCTATGATGAATTAGATTGGCACAAGGATCGCAAGTGCATCCTGGGGCAGTCACGCAGTAGAAGACAACCACCGAGAGATATAAGAGGGCATTGGTGCAGGCACAGTTAGTTCTACACACAGTCAGGGAGATGGAGTGTTTGACCTCTCAAATTCTATTTTAACACATTATTTTACTTTCTAATTATATTAATAAAGGAACAAAATCCTTAATAAAGAATTAAAACATTCCTATTAAAGTTAAATATCATCTGCCTTCCAAACTTTGCTCTACTCCGCAGAGGTAACTATTATTATTAATTTAGTAACATCATTTCAGGTACCTTTCTACGTATATTCATAAGCATTTGGTATTGTCTTGCGTACTATCTATGTGTTTACATATGTGATATGCAGAATTCTAAAATGGTCCCCAAAAATTTCCTGTCTATTCCCCAGAACTGTGAATGTGATGACATATCACACCTTGATTATGTTATGTTGTACGGAAAAAGGAATTTTGCAAATATAATTAAGGTTACTCATGAATTGACTGAGTTAATCAAAAGAGAGATTATTCAAGTGAGCCTAATCTAATCACACAGGCCCTTTAAAATCATAGTTTTCTCTAGGTAGTAGCAGAAGAGAAATCAGAGAGATTTAAAGCATGGAAAGAATTTGATGCACGATTGCTGGCTTTGCAAATGTAAAGGATTATGTGCCAAGGAACACTGGTGGCCTCTAGAAGCTCAGAGTGGCCCTCACTGACAGCCAGCAAGGAAATGGGACTTCAGTCCTACAACAGCAAGGATTGAATTCTTTCAACAACTCGAATGAGCTTGGAAGTAGATTTTTCCCCAGAGCCTCCACATAAGAACCCAGTCTGGCTTACATCTTGATTTCAGCCTTGTGACACCCTAAGCAGAGAACCCAGCTGAGTCCCCTCAGACTTCTAACCTATAGAAGTATAAGATAATAAACGGGTGTTGTTTTAAGGCACTAAGTTTGTGGTAGTTTGTCACACAACAATAGAACACTGATACCACATGTCATTATGCGGTTTGTTATTATTCAAGAATATGTCTTACAAATCTAAGCAAATTAAGTCATTCCTTTTAACTGCTTCACCATGTTCCATAGTATATGTGGTAAATAATTTCCAAAGATGGCTACCCACAAGTCCTGCCATCACTGTACAAACCTGCCACTTTCTTATTATTTCCTCTCTCTTTGAATCTAGGCTAGCCTTGTAGAGTGTTTTCACTAATAAAATCTGGTGAAAGTGATGCTCTAGAACTTCTGAGTTCAGGTCTTGAGAGACCTTGAAGCTTCTGCTTTTGCCCCTTTGGGATCCAAGTAGCATGTATAAAAGCTCAAAGTAAACTACTGATGAGAGACCACAGGGGTAAGAACGAGAGGGAAGGGGAGGGGGGAGGGAGGGGGGCAGAGAAAGAGATTAGGACCCAGCCAGCCCCAAGCCAAGCTCCAGGTGATCTCAGGAGACTCTAAGCAGAGTAGAAGAACCACTCAGCTAAGCCCAGATAGCCCAAAGAATTGTAAGAAATACTAAATCGTTGCTGTTTAAGCTACTGAGTTCTAGGGTAGTTTGTTATACAACAATAGATAACATTCTAACAGATAAATCATGAATAGACAAATTATGAACATTACAGTTTATTTATCCATTCTCCTACTGATGAACATTTTTTGGGTTTTATAATTGTTAAATTGAATCACATGAAACTGCCACTTCTATGAGTCAAAATTGGTCAAGTATCAGCAATTTCATGAGGTTCAATCACTACAAACAAAGCTGCCACAAATATCCCTTCACGTGCCTCTTTGTGCACATGGTGGGGGTGTCATTCTAGGGTGAGTACTAAGCAGAATTGTTTAGTCATAGGATAGGAACATTCTAAAACTTAACAGATGTTGCAAAATTACTTGCTAGAGTGACCATCAATTTATGCTTCTACTTTAAGTGTATAATACTATCCTATATCCCTTGATCTACCTATTTCTAGAATTCCATTATAATAAAAATAGTTACCCAGTGTTCAAGATGCAGCCCTAATATGAACCAATCTAAAACTAAATAAGTGTTGGCAAACTTGATAGAAAATTCCTGATAAGCGACAAGGGTTTTGGTTTGAGTTTTTAATATTCTATCATAGGTGACTATTTTAAGATAGATAGATATAGTTTCCTATTTGTAGAATGGTTAAATTAATAAGAGTTGAGTTTCTGTTCCATGAGTAGACCTCACCTAACTGTCGGATGTGGAACTGGAGCAGGGTGAGTAGAGGGAGAGTGTACTAGCCTAGGAGGTCACACAATTTCAATGATACTACACGATAATACAGGAAGACACCTTGCTCCGCAGATCACAGTGTTATCAATTCATGTGCCAATATCATGATAACTTGGAGGCTGAATAGTTAAATAATATTTAGAACATGTTTATTAAGAAGTGTCTTCATAAACATCTGTCTAAGGCAGAGGCGTGGACTCTTTCTGTGTAGCACTTATGTGTGGCAGATTGTCCTTGTCCCCCGATATGAGTTCTTCTTTAGTAATACAAATCTAACTGGTACCTGGTCACATTTCCCACCTTAATTGATCACCAAGTCCTCTACTGTGAACAGGATTCAATAAGAAAGAAAGAAAATGGGAGTTCTCTGAACATTTGGTGAGTGGTTACAACAGTATGGAAACTGCCCCTTAAGGTAGAGGAGGCTAAAGACACAAAGGATATAACAATAATGGACTCCTACTTCACAGCACGGCCACATGTGTCTGACCCCACAAAGGCAGGGCAGAATCACGAATCCAGCTTGCCCTAGCTGACTGGCAGTGTGCTATGAAATACAGATTAAAGAACACATGTTGTGAGGCACATGGCAACTAGGATAATCTATCAGGGAACTTGTCAGAGCGAGAGATGCTAAAGATTCCTGATTACTAACACAGGCATCTTCTACATCTGGGTGAACCCTGTTACCAAGGAAGGCAGCTGACGCTCTCTCTTCCCAGTGAAAAAGCTCCATGCTGGCAAGTCATCTGAAAAGTCATTGGCCTTTTGACAATCTTTCTATTATCCCCTCTTCAAAAGCTGCAAATGTTTAGAAAACAAACCAATTTGCTTTCCCCAAAGCAAATATGCAGGAAAAAAAAAATCCAAGAAAAGCACTGAATTAAATGAGAACTATTCCAAAAATGGAATGGAGAGCGCCTTCTGAAATATCAGCATTAACACCTCAAGTAAAAAAATTTCCAATGTAATGTGTTTTTAATCAGACACATCAATCTAAAGTTTTTGCAACATCTGTAGACTTGAATGCTATTGTATAATGTGACCAAAATGCAGTAAAATAATTGCATAGGGTTTTTGGCAGCACTTTATAATAAGTGGACAGTAATTGTTGCTAAATTACAGCTAAATCTCTGCTGAATTAGATATTACATCCCTATTAGGATCAAATGACTCTATCATGATTAATGATACTGCAGTGAATACCAAGAGAATTAAAATGATTAGCCACTTATTCTAAAGTGTTGACATTTTCCCACTTTTCAAGAAAACTTTGCATTAAACTTATTGCTAATGGTTACTGAGTTAAATCCAGAGACAAATATTCCTCAAAAGGTCAACTTTATTAATGAGTAAATATTAAAATTTGAAAAAACACTTAGCTGAACTATGCACCTTAAATAAGTAATAGCAGATGATGGGTTTAACACCCGAGTTATATTTGAACAATACAGCCATGTAATTAAGGATGCTTGGCTATAATTAAAATCTTCATATTAATTCTCTTTCAAAATAATTCATGCAATTCAGACCTCATATTTGTGGTAAAGTAGAAAAAAGAACTCCATTACCAGTTTCAGAGAAGGAGATGTTATTTGAATGTCAGGGATTTTTTTGCAGCTTTTCAAGAAATTGTGAAGAGTAAAAGCATAAATTGGTGTTTAATTGTTTATGGAAGATGCTTAGGTTATGAAATACTTGCAAACAACTCTCAGGAGGAAACTTGGTAGCAATACATCAGACCCAAACTTGGTAGTGTCTTAGTCATGTACCTGACAATGGAAATTAAACAAACATTTACAGAAAATGATTTCTTTTTTCCTATTGTTTTAGTATTATTGAATCTTAGTACTAAGATAAGTACAATATTGTATAAAATATTGTGGTTCTTGCAACTAGCTATACTTGGCCCCAAGGGTAATTTTGTAAATGGCTGAAAAATGCAAATGCTATTAAAGAGAGTAAGCATATATGCAAAGAACAGCTTCGAACTGATACAAACACAGCCACGGCTTCATATTCTGAATTTATCTCTAATTTACCCAATGATCTCTCTGGAATTTGTTTTCTGCACATGGATTCAATATTCTTTTCTGTCTTGGTTTCTCAGTTCAAAATAATATAAGGGAGATAAATGAAATAATACTGAGAAAACATTTTGAACTCTTCAAAATAAAGCTAATTTATTTCCCCCCATGTTTATCACCATGGTTAGAAACTCTGCCTCAATCTTCTCAGCAACTCACATATACAATGGAAAGAGATTTGAGCATATAATATTGGGGTCACTGCCACTAACTAGTACTGGTTAGTACTCTGCTAAATTTGCCCCAAGTCCATTGTAACCTCTTAAGAAATAGACTAAGTCTCAAATATCTTTCTTTTTATATTCCCGACAATGCCTAGCAAACGATTAAGTAGACAGTATCTTCTCATAAAACCGTTTCCACTTGATCGGGCTTATAGAATTCTGCTGATCTTCATCCCACATTCCCCTAATGGATATCTCACCTTTTCTCCTTAACCATCACTTTTCATTGCCACCCCGCCCTTTCCTCACATAATTCTCTAGAGGAGGGTTGGCCAACTAAGGCCTGCAAGCCAAATCTGTACCACTGTCTGCTTTTGTAAATAAAGTGGCACTGGAATCCAGCTCTTTTTTTGCCTATTGTCAATGCCTATTTTTGTGCTACAAAGGCACAGTAGCTGCGAGAATGACTACACACCTTGTAAAGCCTTAAGCATTTACTATCTGGCCCTTTACAGAACACGTCTGCAATAGAATATGGAGCCTCCGTGTTTTTGTACTGAGGACTCCTGTGATCTTCACTTAAGTGCACTCGGAAATGTCTAAGATGGGGGCTAATGGGTAGACGGAGAATTACTCTGATAAGCCATGGGCATAAGTCAATAACCTTCTTCCAAGAACCTACTTGAAATAAGCATTTCGAGTAAAGTAGCTGTACCCCCACTCCCAGCCATAAACTCCCAAAGGGGAGTCACTGGAAAGAGTGACGCATGGTCAACCACTTAATCTGCTATGTGGTATGGATCTGCATTTTAATATTAGCCACTGATTGTTAATCATCTGGTAATTGTATATTAACCGTTCAATTTTACTGAGCTCTTGTTACTCTGCACCACACACTTTATATACATTATGTTATTTAGTTCCCTCAATAGTTCCCCCAATAACCATATATAGTTGGTCCATTTTACAAATAACAAAACTGAAGTTCACAGAGTTAAAGGAACTTGTTTAAGGATGTATAACTAGCAAAAAGCAGAACTGGAATTGCGCCCAGGCCGGACTCTGCAGTCCAGGCATGATGGTGCACTGCCACGGAGGCAATTTACATTTCTGCTCCGCAAATATCCCTGAATTTCAGGCGCTTGAATTAAGAAAGTAAAAATGGATTGTAGCAACAGGATAAAACACTCTTACTGCTTACAGCAAACTTGCAAAAAGCATCTCATTTGTCTTAAACTCCATATTAATTATATTCTCAAATGTCATTTCTCTTTGGATCAAATTAGTAGTAATACTTTCTGTTTAAGCAGTTCAAATGAACTTTCTTCTGTGGCTGAGAAACTAACGTTGTATCTCAAAATGCTTCTTTACAATGATTTTCCGAGCACAGACATGAGATTAAAGTTACCATTTTTTTATATTTTGTTGATGTTCATATTCTTAACAATGTTTTTGGCCACATGGATATTATAAATGAATGGCGATTTACAAAAATAACATTTTTCTTTTCAATTCAAAAAATAAATAATAAAGCAAAGTCTGAGGCATGTGGAAAGGCAGGCCCCTAATATCAAAGGATGTTTCTGGATGTAATTGGAAGACTGTTCCATTGAGGCTTCCAGTCTCACACGGAGGCATGTGCTGGGCTAAGCAGGGAAGGCTGTTAAGAAGTAAAGATGCCCCCCCAGGACGCTGGATTGCAGAATGTGATGAAAGATATAATGTGCTGAAGATGAATCTACCATGTGGCATTTGAATCAGTCACTAACATCCTCAGAGCATACCCTGATTCTGAATATTAGGGAGAAAAAGGAGTTTCTGGGAAAAAATATATTTTAGAAAAAAAATTGATTTTAAAGATTTTGTAAATTCTCAGCAAAGAATGAAGTTATTGTAGAAGAAAGTGTGAAGTCATTAAGAATGAATCATGCTAAACTGACTTTTTCTTTCTCTTTTTTATATTTCTTCTTTCTTTCTTTTTTTCAATAGACTCCTCTGTTCTGGGAAATGACATAGGTCAAAACATAAGGGAAGGAGAAAAGGAAGGAAGGAGCTGTTTTGTTTCGTAACTGATTTCCTACAAATATTTTGTGAACTGTTCTTTGTCTAAGGAACTTCATTTAGCTCTTTCCTCAGAATCTTCATTTCAAAGTCCAAGTTCAAACTGCGTTTTACTTTAATACATCTCACACCACCACTTTATTCACATCCTTTACTGCCTCCACAAACATGCTTTTGGCTCTGGCACAGCTAACTGGATCATTTTTAATCGGTAGGTCAGACAAGCATGTGAACGCGCACACACACACACACACACACACACGGATGCATGCAAACACACTGGTCTCCTGAATTCTTTACGCTAATAATCATAAGAGTCTGAAGTGGTACAAATTTGGGACTGAGCTCCTGGACAACTGGAGTCAGGTCCCAGCATTGCAATGAACTCAACTGGTGATTTTGGAAATGTCACCTTTCCTCTTTGAGCCTCAGTCTCCTCCTCTGAAAACTGATGGGCTTGGATCCGAGAATGTTTCAGCTCTGATATTTTGTCATCTATGAGTCATGTCTGCTACTTCAACCTATTTCTATAGTACTAAAAGCTCATTTCTTTTCATTTTCCCCTGTGAGAATGATTGATAGCTTTCTCTTGAGCAATCTCATTACGTATTTTTACATATTTGTTGGTTATTATGTTTTTCTTCCATCACTTTTCCACATGAATGAACAGTATAAGTTATCTTCATCTTCAAAAGTTCTACCTTCATTTGTCACTATTTTCTTTTATGGCTACTTTTTGACCACTATTTCCTAAAACCTGTATAGGGTAGTGGTTAAGAGTGAAGCCTCTGGATTTAGACTGCCTGGGTTTGAAGCCACTTGCTCAAGGTGAAACATTGTACAGGTCACTTAACATGGTTAAGTTTAAGTATTCTTATTTATAAAGTGAATAATATAGATAGTGCCAAACACTTCAGTTATTGTGAGACTTAAAAGAGAGAAAGCATCTTCAGTCTGCGCTGGATGCCAGGCACATCTGTAACAACCAGCACTGTGCAGTGTTGTTATTGTTGTTTCTGATGCTTCCTCATCTCCACAATGTCCCAGAAAACTGACGCTTTTAATGGAATTTACCCAAATGAACACTAAATAAGACTAGATAGAACGAAATAATTTCATCCACTTAGGGAGTCATGGTACTTTCTTTCGGGGTTTTTTTTTTTTTTTTTTTTGGTGAGGAAGATCAGCCCTGAGCTAACAACCGATGCCAATCCTCCTCTTTTTGCTGAGGAAGATTGGCCCTGGGCTAACATCCGTGCCCATCTTCCTTTACTTTATACAGGACGCCGCCACAGCATGGCTTGACAAGCGGTGCATTGGTGCGTGCCCAGAATCCGAACCTGTGAACCCTTGGGTGGCCAAAGTGGAATGCACCGCACTTAACCACTAAGCCACCGGGCGGGCTCATGGTACTTTCTTTTTAATAATATAATCATGCACCGTATAACGATGTTTTGGTCAACAAAAGACCACATACACCATGGTGGTCCCATAAGATTAGCACCATTTGGTCTAGGTGTGTATTATGCTATACCATGCAGGTTTGTGCAAATACACTCTATGATGTTTGCACAACAATGAAATTGCCTAACGACATTTCTCAGAATGTATCCCCGTCATTAAGTGGCACATGACTGTAAACTGAATGACTGAGGTAAACTCTATTTTGAACACATTCTATGCTCTTGTTTTAACTGCCCATGACTGTGAGCTTAGGAACAATCTTTCAATATTTCTTGCTAACAGTTGACCCTCATGAGTGGGTAGAGGGTTCTTGCCTTCTTGGCCTGAAACAAAAATCATTTAAAGAATGGAGAAAACTACAGATCTAAGAAAAAAGTCACAAGTGTGATTTCTCCTTAATTGACACAGAGAAATCAGTCAGCTACAGCGCCACCTCCGATTGGACACAGAAGACAGCACCAAAGAGATGTGACTACAAATCCACCAGAACTTCTACCTGCTAGAAATTTAATTTTTGCCAGACGCTCAATTTCACATTCTTGACGATGTCCCCATCACTGATCAGGAAACTGGAGGGGTTACTGGTGAGACCAGAATTTCATTGCTTGATAAAGGAGCTCACAGTTTCTAAATTTAAAGTTGGTCACTCTCTCCCAAGCAACTAAATTTGCTAAGCCAGGCTGAGATGTAGGTTTCAGAATCCTGAGCGTGCAAACCTGTACACAGAACTGACATCGACGTCAGGACTTGCAGAAGGCCGCAGTGAGACTGGCCATGCTTTGCATTTAGATCTCATTTCTGCTTTTCTTCTTCCCTGACTCCCTTCAGGACATGAGCTCACGATCTTTTACATTACTGTTCTAATCTACCCCTTCTGTGGCCTTTTATACGTTTATCTTCTTATGTGACAACAAACTTACCCTTTTCATCCACACACACCCTTCCTAAATACTCCAAGATCATTTCACTCACTCTGGTGCTCCTTCAGTTGTTTCCTTTAGGACTCTTAAGTGAATTTCATCAAACCTCAATGATTTCAACACATTCAATTATTGAAGGGCGCCTTGACCTGCTTGCTCCAGATGCGATCTCCCCCATTTGCTCATTAACTCTTACTGTATCAGCATCCTTTGACTACTAACGTCTGTCGTGAAGGCTGAAGAAAAGAGCTGTTAACGATTTCACAGCGTTCCTGCCATGTGCCTGCCTCACTCTCTCTCTAATAAGTGGCAAGCCTCCTCCTCTGGGAGAATTCTCTTCTGTCTTGTGGACACATGCAACTACTCTGTTTCACCTCATTTTCTAGGAAAAGCACATCGTGCCTTCCCGTGTTTCCTGCTCTAGACCTTTAGTCCTTCATATTTTTACAGATATCTTTAGACTCTGCCTATCAATCACATCTAAAATATTTATTTCCTCATTAAAAACTGTACATGAACATATATATCCTCATAGGACTTAGTCTTTACTTTTAACCTTCAACCAATGAACACAGATACTTAGAATCATTTCATCCTAGATTTGCTAAGGGACATTATTTTTTTATTTATTTGCTGGTTTAGAAGGACAATAATTACTGTCTTTTCCCCTGGTTTTAATTTGTGAAATTCTAATTGTTCTCATTTATGAGACAATAAAATCCCAATTTTCATTCAAATCTATCCAACTTACATTATCACTCTACCCGAGAGCATTTCCTCCACCTTCTCCTTCAAAGTCTTTATGTCCCTCCACTCCCCTGCCTCTCAAAATTGGGCTCTGTCTGCTTTAGCCATTGTCCTTGCATTAACAGGCTCTTCATTTAAACAACCCAGACACAGAGTCAATCCATGGGGCATTCCACCAAGCTGACCAGTGGTACCTCCAAACTCTAAGAGGACATGCTGGTTTCCATGATTAAATCCAATGAGTCCCAAATGGTATTCAACCCATGCCCTGATAGGCACAGGGGCAAATGGGCAGAGGGTCTGAAAGGAGGATCTATACATAACACCTGTTTTTAAAAAACATTTTTTTATTGTTACTATACTTAAACTTTCCACTTATGTTCTTGGCTTAAAAGTTTTTCTTTTTTTTTCCCCTCCCAACATGTTTATATTAAGCTTTCACAGCCATGGAAATAAAACATAAATCCTGTTCACTCAAGCCAAAATACTACCATATGTGCTCTTCTCACCTACCCACTCTCCTTATACTTGATTCCTTTTCTCTCTTGGCAGCTGTCTTCCATACTAAGAAAGGAAAAAATACAGGAAGCTGACTATATTGGAGAAGGAAAACACAGTGTGGGCTACACCAGGGGATAATTTTTAGGGATTATCAAGAAAGAGAGGCCCCCCTACCCCCCCAAAATCTTTTAGGAGGCATCAGGACCAGCAATGCCTGCTTAGTGGGCAATTATTTGAGGCACACTTATTAGGTATCTGCCCAGGCGCTGTTTTTACCTGCTCTCCAAAGGGGAGATAAATACTTTCTTCCCATTCATACAGATGCCTAATAAAGGTCACCCTGTTTCAGAAAACATGTGAAGAGTGATATTGAGTTCAGTCATTTCTAAGTAATGACTTGCTCCTTTTTCTTGAATGCTGTTAGGAAGTGGTGAGGCAGAACTTGTGTGACTGTAAAAATAGCAGTTTTTAAAAATATGGTTAGACCAGACTATTGAAAGAGGGTACAGAATTGTGAAAACAGCTGCTTTGGCAGTTTGAAAATTTTTATTGACTCATAAAATGTTACAGTGAGACAGAACCCAAGAATTTATGTTAGAAATGAGGAAACTGAGGCCCCAGGATATAAAGGGACTTCCTCAAGGTCGTTCAGCTCTTATTCATGGGGCTGAAACCAAAGTAAAAACCAGTCTGGTGGCTTTTCCAATGTATAACATTGTCTCACTTCTTTTCAAATGTCAATCTTTTTGTTAACCTGGCTTTATACGGGAGCAATTTTTAGCCTACTCCACTGCTGCCTGAATCCAAAATAGTATAGTGTGAAAAGGTCATTTTTAAATCACCAAATCTTCCAAAATATTAGGTCAGGAAGGATCATCGAAAGGATCTTTTTACCTCCAGGTAAACTTACAGCAAACCCTCTACACTCCACTCTGCAAAGTCCCACAGGGTAGGAGGGACGACGTCAGCTCCCACAATCTCCTTGTCATCACCTAACTTTGCAGGCTAGAAGGGCGCTTACAAGCTCCAACCAGTTCCGTGGGTCACGACTGTGGCTGCAAGGTGAATCATGGACTCTTCATCCACGTACAGAAAAGCTGTATGATTGCAAAGTTGTAGGACAAATTACAAATTACACTTTGGAAACTTGAATTCCAGCTCAAAAGCAGCAGAGGAGCTCACTATTTAAAGGAGCTTTGGGCCGGTCCCGTGGCGTAGCAGTTAAGTGCACGCACTCCACTACTGGCAGCCAGGGTTCGGATCCCGGGCGCCCACCGACGCACCGTTTCTCCTGCCATGCTGAGGCTGCGTCCCACATACAGCAACTAGAAGGATGTGCAGCTATGACATACAACTATCTGCTGGGACTTTGGGTTAAAAAAAAGGAGGAGGAGGATTGGCAATAGATGTTAGCTCAAAGCAGGTCTTCCTCAGCAAAAAGAGGAGGATTAGCACGGATGTTAGCTCAGGGCTGATCTTCCTCACAAAAAAAATAAAATAAAATAAAGGTGCTTTGCCTTAAAACTGTACAAAACGTAAATATCATGCATTAATTTAATGTTAGTCAATCCATATGTTCACCTGCTGAATTTTCAGATGTAGAGCTTTGTAAAGTAGTGGCCCATCTGCACGGAGTGGAGAAAATGCCCTTAATGACCATCCCCCCACCAGTCATGGAAGCCTGTCCACGATGGGCACTTCGGGTCAGACTTTTACTAAGCAGCCACTACAAGGTGGCTCTGGTGCTGTGTTCTGTGGATACAGGTATAAATAGACAGAGCCCTTAGCTTTGGGAAGCTCAAATCGAGTAGGGGAAATATGCCTTTAAAAAATAAGTTAGGGCCTCACCTAAATAGTTTTGTTGGAAATCACTTCACCATCTCCTTTTTCTGCCCATCTAGAAGGCATATTCTTCTAAGGTAGGAAATAACCTGTAAACATTATCTAGTCCATCTCCTTGGTCCTAGGCAAGAATAAGATTTAACCACTCCTATCATTTACAAAAACGAACTTCTTTCCAAATAGTCTAATATTTAACCGTCTTAACCATGAGAACATAGTTATATTATTTCTAGTCTAAACCCACCCATGCTGTAATTCAGGTTCCCTTTCTTTTACTGACTCTTTAGAGAAGATGATGAACATTTAATAATTCCACTAATTTAACTTGAAGACCATCTTAGCTTCCTGTTTTCTGGGGTCCATAGGTTTGATTTATAATTAAGTAGGTAGTGCTCATAATTCTCCTGTGTCTGTTCTAATTATGGAATTCTGAAGATTGTACACAGCAGACATTCAGAAACATTTACCAAGACAACGAGTCTTCTGGCTAGGGCTTGACCAGCACTGAACAAGAGAGAAGAATGATAGAAGACAGTCTCTGTGCTTATAGCATTCACGACAGCACCTCTATTTTTACTAAGAGTCTTCCAAGGAGCCTCTCGAGAGACTGAGAACCTCAGGCTCCCACATCTCTTTATCTCTTCTTTCTGACCTGGGATCAAACAAGGTCACTAGCACAGGGGAGGTCTTCCATCACCTCAAATGAATGAATGAAAGAAAACAAGAAGTTTCCACTCTCACTAAAATGACCCCCATTAACCCTTCCTTATATAAAAATATCTTTAATATTTGAGAGAAATTGTCATGGCCTATCATTTTTATCAAGTCTATATTCATTCTCTTTTGCCTTCTTCCACATCTTGCTAAGGCCCAACCATTCACTCTTGCACTGATTTGTAAAAGAAGCAATTCCACCAAACTCTTCTTGAGATTGGATAAAAAGTCCCAGTTCATGTATTACAGGACCTCAAATTACACAAATGTTAATTTAAACAAGGTAAGCTCCCTGAGCATCTCAGGATAAAAGTGCTTTATAGAATTCAGATATTATTTTCTTGGCTGTAATAGGATCTAAGAGCTATAGAGTCAGACCCTTAAATTCAGATGAGGTGATGTATGCTGCAGAATTTATAGGAACAAAATTCTACAAAGCAATTTGCAAATAATAATGCATGCTATTGCAAACAAAAATATTGTAAATTATCTTCAGTAATAAATCAAGAAATCAGCAATTCTCAACCACTAAATCAGTAATGCTTTTTGTGAGAATTATGAGAATTATATCTCCCATGTGCTTGCAAATGTAAACAGAACTATTCAATAGCTACTGTCCAAGGATATGGAAAGTAGAACATTAGAAGGTGTTAAATTCATGATGTTGCTCCATTTTTAAAAATTTAATTTGTTATTTTTTTAGGAGCTTAAAAAACCTAGGTTTCATTTGAATATACCTGTGTGTTACAAAAAACAGCTATAGTAATTTCAAGCTTGATATTTTTGAAGGTCTTTTTCAAATGAAGCATTCTTTTGAATACAAGTATTTAAGGGGATAAAAAATATTTATCAAGAATTGATTCCATTAGACATTCTCAATGGAATCAAGTTTTTCTGGGAAAAAAAAAATAGCAAAAGCAAGTTTTAAAACATTTCCATGCAAGTATGTTAAAGAAAGTCCTCAAATAAAGCTCAGAAAAAAATAACAGCAACATAAATTCAATTATTATATACCAAGTAGCCACAGAAACATGGTCATTCAAGTAAATAAATTATTCTGATTTTGCTCCTAGCTGACACAAATTACTCATTTCCTTGGACTTGATACAAGAAGGCTTCAGCGCAAATGAACAAATGCAATCAAAGAGCAAAAAAAAAAAGCACATTATTCATCATCTGCCAGCCTTGCAGTAACTGGGGTTTACTACCATCCCTCAGCCTGCACAGCTTTGCTGGAGATGTTCATGAGCCAGTCTCTTACATGCTCAAATGATCTCATTCATAGACGTGATTTCCTTTTGTGGGCTCCCACAACAGTTCTCAATGGTGGCATTGTGACTTGTAACCAATTGCCTCTAGTTGTTTGTTACTAATAAAGTATTAAAGTTTGCAAATGACTTACTTTAAAAAGCTAATTTAGGCTTATTTCTAAAATAAGCAAGGGTGATAAAATATTTACAACTAGTAGGGCCTGGGCATTGACCAACCAAAAAGGACACTGGCCTTGGAGGTTGCCGCTGTCCCAAGTGCTGGATGGTGGGGCGATCCAGAGCATTAGAGAAAGAATGTGTTAGTGCAGAGGGCACAGACAGGAGTGAGGCTTAGGAAACCTAAGCTCTTATCAACTAGAGGGGAAGTATTTCGACATTTTAACAACCCAGTATGTCTGTATGCTAGGGTGAGAAAAAGGTGAATATCATTTTTGATAATCGTATTAACCTCAGTCTCCTGCTTCCTGCTGTGTTTTCTTGAACAGGAAAGGAGTTGGAGTGACATGCTAGGAATTACACATAATCTATGGCTTTTCTCATCTGTGAACCAAAGGACATATGCCACATATTAAAATATGAAGGCAGGGTTACAACTTTGCCCTTCTACTCTCACCCGCTATATTAGCCTGTGAGGGCTGTGATAACGAAATAACACTGATTGGGAAGCTTAAACAACAGAAATTCATTTTCTCACAGTTCTGGAGGCTGGAAGCCCAAGATCAAGGGGTCATCAGGGTTCGTTTCTTGTAAAGACTCTCTTCCTGGCTTGTGGATGGCCGCCTTCTTGCTGTGTGATTACATGGCTTTTCTTCTGTGTGCACACAGAGAGACTACGAGCTCTGGTGTATCCTCCTTTTCTTAAAAGGGGACCAGTCCTATCAGATGAGGATCTCACCCTTTTTACCTCATTTAACCTTAATTACCTCCCTAAAGGTTATGGCTAAATACAGTCACATTGGAGGTTATGACTTCAACATATGAATTTTGGGAGGGGACACAATTCAGTCTGTAACACATACCAAGTGAGAGAAAGAGGGATCTGCTCCCAAACATTCTCTACTCTGACCAATTTAAGTGAAGGTAAATTCAGAATTATGGCTGCAGGCAAAGAGCCCTTTAAAAGCAAATTGTCACTGTAGAATCACCTGTTCATGTACTCATCCCCAGCCGGATCTTACTGAGGCCTGGGCCACCTTGGCTAAAACCACACCTAATCACTGCCACAGTGCATCCAATTATCAACCAGCAAATACTAATTGGATACCAACTGTATTCTCAGACCAACAGGAGACACAAGAAGTATAAGATGTACTAGTTTGGGGGGAGATACATATGAATCAACCAGTGATTTTACATACGAATCAACCAGAGAGTAAGATCAGCTCATTTCCATTTAATCAGTATGGACCAGAGTCTTCAGGACAGCCATGTGGATGGCTGTCATTTCCAATGACAAATGAGTCATTGGAAAATATGAGATAGTTGGAAGATTTGTCTATTTCCGAATGGACATTTGATATAGTTCATGTTTTTAAGTGTGATAATATATGGTTACATTTTTTAAAAGAGTCCTTATATTTTAAATATACATACTGGCATAAATATGTAATTTGTTTTAAATAATCTGGAGGGAGGATTAGGAGTAAATGTGAAATTTATTGGTCACAAGTTGGTTATAATTAAGCCACTTCATAAATCACCATACTTACATCTAGCATTCACTTCACATTTAACTAAAGATGAATTTCTTAAATTATTAAAGGTTCATTAATCAAGTAATTCTGGAAAAGGGCACAATGATATTTGAACTTAATTATTATAATGTTTTATAAGTTTTAGAGTGATTTGGCTTGAAAATATATGCCTAAAACAATGTTTTGTGTCTCATGCAAAATGACAGAAACTTGTCAGTCACGTAGAACATATCCCAAGCAATGAATAGATACACACAGATTCTTGAAGACATTGAAAGAAAAATTTCGGTAAACTAGTATATATTGAAAACACTGACCATATTTATTTGCTCCAAAGATAAAGATTGCACTGAAGCCAATACTGAATTTTTGAGAAACTTAACATCTATTTAATTTTTATAGTGTATGATAGGAAGAGAATATATCTTAAGGGACAGACAGACCTGACTTGAATCCTGGCTCAGCTGTTCAGTGGCTGTGTGACCTTTTGCAAATTATTTAACCTCTCTGGGCCTTATTTTCCTTATCTATAAAATATGTATACTAATTCTTCTTCACAAAATTGTAACCAATGAGATTACATGTTTAAAGCACCCAAAAAAGCAACTGGTACAAGGTTAATACCCAATAAATATTAGCTCACTTGCTCTTTTGTAGGTAACAGAAACAGAAAATGGTACAGAATAATGGTTAAGAGCCAAGCCGTCTGAGTTCAAATCCAAGCTATAATACATTCAAGCTGTATGATGATGGGTAAGTTATTTAACCCATATGAGCCTCAGTTTCCTCATCTGTAAAAGAGAGATAATAGGAATATTTTCCATGAAGCGTTGTTATAACAATTAGATTGTAGGTAGTATTATGGTTCCTTCCTGAGGAAGATCATTTTTCTGTTTTGTTTCACTGCTACATCCCTGGTACCTAGAATAGCACCTGCCACATGATAAGTTATCCTTAAAAGTTAATAAAAAATAAATGACTTAAACATATGCATCTCAGGTATCTTGTATTGAAAGGGTTATCACAGAAGGATCAAGTGTGCAGCTTTGCTGCTGTTCACCCCTAAGAGTTCTCTCCTTGTGCATTTAGACAGTTCTCCACGTCCCCAGGTTTTATTAAATGATGGATGTTTTCACAATCATTGTAACCTCCAAGGGCCTGGTCTTTCCTAAACTGGACTTTAGGTGAATTGAGGCAGTAACTACAGCCTTACTACCTTACTATTCAATTCTTTACTCCAGAGAGACAGCTTAGAAAGTCTGGGTCTGCAGAATCTTGGAGCCATTCAAATATATTACAAAGACCTGTAGGGTATTTCCTGATAACATATCCTGTGCTTTGGTGATTGTTTCTGAAAAAGCAATAGACTTGCAAGTGTTATATGTGTCATGCATATTGGAAGTATACTAAATATATTACTGCTTCACTGGGGACTCTCTTGACAATAATGTGAAATGCTGAGGGAATAGAAATCAATTCCGAAAGTGTTTCTGATATCAAAGGTGACCGCTGGGCTTCAGGAAAAGGGTTCAAAGTAAGATTGACTTATGTGATTGAGGTATTCATGAGATCAACACCACACAGGCAGGCCAGGAATTTTTTCACTACCCAAGATGCAAGGGAATAATGACGGCCTGATTCAAATGGCTAGTGTGTTTCGATAGGGCCTTAGGAGGAGACGAGCTCCAGCAACACACAGCTATCAGTTGCTTCTGAAACCCATCGTGAAGACATACACCTTCAGCCTGTCTTTGTTTTCTATGCTCTTAACCCAAAATGTCCTTCCTTTGGTTCTCCATTAAATCCTCCTCACCTACACATGCTTGCATATTCATCTCAAATGAATCCCTTTCTCACTCACAGAGTTTTGCTTAGGTCATTTTTTTCTCCCTTTCTTGCAGCAAAGATTAGATTTCATTTAATGTTAGTTTTTTTCAAGTCTGGCTCTTTCTTTACCATAAGATCCTTAGGGACAGGGGACGTGGCTTACTTATTTTATGCCCCCTACCTTCCTTAGCACACAAACCAGTTTTGTCATTTTTTTTCTCTAATTGTCATACTTTTGTCTCAGTAGTGCCTGCAAAAAACTTACTCTTAATGCAACAATACCTTCTGAATGAAAAAAAATTAAAATTGAATAAAAATAAATTAGAAATCTCAAAATTATTTAGGTAAATATGATGCACCAGGATGGCCAAATGTCATCCACAGTGAGGGGTCCATAAATGGTAGCTTAAAACAGCAACTTTGTCCATTGGAAATATTACTTTATTCATTTACTACAACATTTACTGAGTACCTGCTATATATCAGTCTAGAACTGTAAGAAGTCTGCAGTCTACCAGCTGGGCATACATCATATTGAGATCCAAAAATGCTAGCAAGAAAAAATATAATTATGTGATTCAAGTCTGTACAGTAATCAAGTGAGGAAAGCAGAGTGTTATAAAAGGCATCACCACCAGAGAGAAGGTGAATCTGGAACCGAGTTTTGTTAGCTAAATATATATTCTCCAAGCCAACTGCAAAGGGGAAATTTAGGACACTTTAGCTAAATTCAATGACCATACAGTCCATGTAATAAACACAACTGTAATTTGATGGTAGTCTAGATGTCTGGAAACACTAATTTGGTCATCAGCCCCGTTGGTTTGATAATGCAGTGCAAAAGTCTTCTAAGATAGAGACCATAAAAGAGGCACTAAAGATACAACTATTGGAACTTCCTTATGAATTTTGAAATGAAGAAATGGTAGTTACCAAGTTTGCTGTTTAATTTGATATAATTTCATTTATCCCTCTGGCCCAAGTTTCTCTTGAGTTAGGTGATGATGATCAAGTTTAAAAAACACCATCAGAGGCAGAACCTGTGAATTTATGATCAAGGCTGAAATCTGTATGAAATACCATTGCTTCTAATATCATTTGAAACTTCATTTACTGTCACGGATCATAAACTACAAAATAAATGAAAAGGGGAATAGAAAGAAAATTTGACCAGCAGTCGGAAGTCCTGGGTTCTAGACTGGGATCTACTTAGCCATGTGACCACGAACAAGTTACTTCATTTTTTAAGTTTCAATATTGTATTTATTTAAATTATCATATGCCCTGCCTACCATGCATAAGGTTATAGTGAGAGATGAATGAAATAATGTATGGAATGGTTTTGGAATCATTAAAAAATAAAAGAAGTGGGAGCCGGCCCGGTGGCATAGCAATTAAGTTCACACACTCCACTCCGGCAGCCCGGGGTTCTGGGGTTTGGATCCCAGGCACGGACCTACATATCACTCATCAAACCATGCTGTGGCGGCATCCCACAAACAAAATAGAGGAAAATTGTCAGAGATGTTAGCTCAGCAACAACCTTCCTCAAGCAAAAAGAGGAAGATTGGCAACAGTTGTTAGCTCAGGGCCAATCTTCCTCACCAAAAAAAATAAATAAATAAAAAATAAAATAAAAGAAGTGTAAAACATCATCATTGTTGTTGCCATGTTAATACCAACATTAATAAAAATTCTTACTATAAAACCTAACAGCTTGCAATGTTATAGGAACTAACTATACAAAAAGAAATTCATATCTGTGTTTTGAGAAAATGCATCCTGTCACTTGCTGCTACTACAAACGACAGGCAAACACCTTTGGTCAGGAGAAATGAGAAAAGAATCCTGAAACAATTTAATGAAAACTACAACACACTTCTTTCGTCAGAACCCCATAGCTTCCGCTTAGCTAATTCACTACTTTATTTTCTGGAAACATTCTTAAAAGCTCGAGGCTGTTTGTTAGCAACAGATGTAGACATTTATAAACAAGGACCATCTTAACTGAATTATCTTTCACAAATTAAACAAAGAATCCCAAAGAACAGTTCCAAGTGTTTACAATCAGCCCTCAGAGATATACTCTGCGGGAATACCATTCATTAAATGCACTGCCTATGGACCAAAAAGGTAATCAGAACAAGCATCCTCACCACTGAGACTGCTACCATTGCATTTGCCCCATATGCTGCTACAGACAGACTAGTATAAATGTTATCTGAGAGTCATAAAACAATCTCTGAAAGTAAACTATACTCTGTGGGAAGTAAACTTTCAATGCACCAAATTCCATTTAGTGCCCCGCAGACAGGAATTCCGCAAAGAATATTTTGAAACAGGCAACTCATCTTTCATAGGTGAGCACTCTATCATAGAAGCCCAGGAATGGAAAATTGAGTCTTCATCCTCCCAGGCTATCGTTGTTTATAACTCTAAGAATGATGACTATTATCAAAATTTTAAAGATTCCCAGAAATGCCATTCTACAACCTCTCTTGCAAGCAAATTTCTACTATAAACACACAATCTTTAAAATTCTTCCATATGTTTAACCTAAGTCTTTCATAGTACAACGCTAGCTGCATCTTTCTGTTTCAGTAAGAATATTAATTCATTCTTATATTTATTCATTCATTCAATCTTCAGCCAACAAATATTTATTGAATGCCTACCATGGTAAAAATCATTGGTAGTAATATAAGAGATATAAGAGGATGTGAGAAACGTTCTCTAGTCCTTGGGTAGGCAACAACAATCTTTAACTCTTTACATAGAGCATTATTAAGAGCAATCTGTGGAAAGAGCTGCCAATTTGCAGAAAATATGGAGGCCAGAGGAACATGTTGAACTGCCCCAAGAATAGTAATTAACAAATTTAGACTGCGAGAAACTCTATACGGCAAATGCTCTAAGTTCTTCAACAAATAAATCTGAAGGAAAAGCAAAAGAAACCTAGGTTTCTTAGGTTAAAAGAAATCTAAAAGATTTATCCAGTTTTATAACAAATAGGCAAGACTAAAGTGTCTGGGGATGCACATTAAATGATAAAACTATTAAAAACACAGGGAAGTTACTGCTATACAGTCGGAATAATAGTCACTTATTGGGGGAAGATGAAAGTTGAGATTGGGAAGGGGCACCCGAAGAGGACTCTGGGTGGCTGGCAGAGTTTTCCTTCTTGACTTGATGTTGGTTACAAGAGTGTTCACCTTAGAATAATTCACTAAGCCAAACATTTGTTTTGTGTGGTTTTCTGTATCTGTGTTTTGTTTTTCAAGAAGCATTTATCAACATGGAACAACTAGAACCCCTAAACATTGCTAGTTGGAATGCAAAATGGCACAGCTACTTTGGAAAACAATTTGGTAGTTTCTTATAAAGTTAAATATATGCTTACTATATGACTCAGTAATCCTATTCCTAGTTATTTGCTCAAGAGAAATAAAAACACGCTAAGACACATGTGTGAAAGTTGTGTGTTTATAGCAAGTTTATACTCACCAAAGACTGGAAGAAACCCATTGGCAGGTGAAGGGATAAACAAATAGTGGTACTTCTATATAAAGGAATACTACTAAGCAATAAAAGAGGATGCAACAACAAGGATGCTTCTCAAAAGAAACACTAATTGAAAGAAACCAGACAAAAAAAGTTAAATACTTTATAACTTCCATTATAAAACTTTCTGGAAAAGGCAAAACTATATGGAGACAAATCAGAACAGCTGTTGCCAGGAGTCTGGGATATGGAGAGGGAACTGACAACAAAAGGGAATGAGGAAACTTTCTATGGAAATATTCTGTCTTAATTGCAGTGGTGGTTACACGATGATATATTCTTGTCAAAACTGATCAAACTCTATATCTAAAAAAATTGATTTTCTGTAAATTTGACCAAAAAACATTTATTATTGAGAGTAGGAATGAATTTAGTTTCCAATTTTGAAATAAAACCTTCTTCCATATCCTGTATTTATTTTCTTAAAATGTGTGTTGGGCTGGGGATAGTAACACATTAAGGGTTATCATAGGTAACTGAAAAAAAGTGTTAGAGGAGAGGCTAAATCACCGGTGTTTTTACTGATGGCTATTTCTTCAGAGAAATCGTTTATAAGTGAAAACAATTCTGGTCGTCATAAAGTTCTCTCTCTTCAGGCTTTTCCCCAAACCAGTTCCAATAAATCCTCAAATGGACAACATCAGAACCAAGAGCAATAATGGTTATGTCCACCGCAGAGGATCTTAGCTTTCTTTTGCCAGTCAAGCGCCTCAGTATTCAATTTTGGCTGTCCTCAACAGAAATATATCATCTCGGCTTGGCAGTTTTCTAATCTCGACTTCTCCAGAGTCGAGTAACCAAAATAGACGTGATGAAAGCCCATCGCACACAGCTTCACTGTGATGATAACGTGGAGAATAAGACAGTCCACTCCAAGCCCTCAACAGGAAAGTCTGGCTGTTAGAACTTCAAGAAGGCCTGGTTATAACAGTGTAATTATAACTTCACCCAAGAAATGCATTTCGGTTCTAATACCCTGCCTTTAGAAAGCATAAAAAACATTATAAAACTATAATATGATTCAACTTCCTCCTTTTACAAATGAGCAAATTGAGATCCAGAAAGGTCAAATTACTTAACCAAAGTTATTAAGCTAGTTAGAAGTGGGGCTAGAACCAGGTCCCAAAAACTCATTTAATAGGATAGTACTCTTTGAAATGAAATTGGAACTTTACTCTGTGTTAATATTTTCTTCTCTACCAGTGATAAATAATAGGCACTATAACTTTCACATTGTCTATTCAACAACTTATAGCTCTGTTAAGAATTTAAGAAATTGTAACAATGTCATCATGTCTATGCAGAAGCAAAAATACAAAGGAATTAAGGTAAGTTCAGCATTAAGTTATTAGTTGCTCAGGGAGCTGGAAAAGCCTCCTTTCTTTCCCTTCTCTATATAGCTGATTTTAACTAGCTTTGCTCAAGTCAGAACTTACACACTAGATCACTAAAATATAAACTTCTGACATCAAAATATGATCCATATTATGTTAACCAAGCATTTTTAATAATGCCATTTAAAATCTTTCTTTTCCATCTATTGTAATTTGAAGAAAATTTATCATTTAACCAATGCTGCTTTACCATTTTAAACTTCTGGTAGATTTACTCAGAGGAGCAGATGAGAGGCCTCCATTTTTTGAAAAGTCTCAGCCAGAAATACTGCTGATAGTACAGAAATGGCAACTCCAAATGAATAGCAAATTGCCCTCTGTGTTCATCAGGAGGAACAAGGCACTTGGGAGAGCCAGTCCCTGTGATAGGTGAAAGTTGAACGTCTGAGATGGGAACAAACGTAGAAGAGGAGCAGGGCCCTGTGCTGTTGATCGTCCAAAGGTCAATTGACAGCTTTTCGTATCCTGTTATGTTTTACTCCTTCTAAAGATGTAGAGAAAATGTTCTTTTAAGGTATCAGACAGACACAGAGGCAGAAGGGAATACGTGGGTAGAACATTTAAGGGCATATTACCCTCTTCAACACACACTTCTATGCCAGGTGCCTACAGCTTCCAAATGGGCAGCAGAAAATGAACCCTAGGATTCCGTCAAGTCTCTGAGAGCTGATAATGTGAACGGCAACCAGCGAATGAGTTAAGCAGTAAAACCATCTCCATTTATGTCTCCTTGAAGTTCAGCATGCAGCAGACTGCACTTAAGCACAGCAATCAACTGTGATAGGAGAAATCCCCATCACAGTAAGCAAAGAAATAGCTTCAGGGCAGCAGATAGTGCAGGGAGAGAAGGTCAAACCAGGTGCAGAGAAATCCTGGAGGTAGAGAATGCAAGCCTGGACTCCATTTAGGTGATTTTTAACTATCTTAGTCAATTACGGGTGACAAAACTGTATTGTTCCCTTTACTTAAATTTACACTGCATGGTGTAAATACACACACACACACACACACACACACACACATGCATGGAACATTTCAAGGCTACAGAGAAACACTAATTTCTGATGTTTTGGGTGTGATATGATTTACTAATTGCAGATAGTTTACAAAATATGTCTGCCTGATCGTGAGTCTACCAGGTTGATTCTAATTTAAAATTCAAACACAGAGCTGTCACATGATAAACACATATTATTATTGATTGTATCACTACACAATCATTAATTTCATCTGGCTTGATTCATGCCTTTGCATGATAGCAAGCCATTAACAAATAGGAAGTCTGGCTGTCCTGAATTTAGACAAAATTTCCCTTCATTTACAGCTAAACTATAAATGTGTTGTGTTCATATACGTACATCAGTCTTCTTTATCTGGATTCTACATTTTCTGAGGACATATACTGTGTTCTATCTTATTGTGCACACAATGAAAGTGGCTGATTGTCTGATAAGAAAAGCAGCTTTAAGAAATAATCTACACATTAATTAGATTGTTTCCAAAGGGATCAACTCAAATACATGTGCAAATCAGGCATGGTTTACATGAAATCACTACTCTATAGAGTTGATTATTACTTCACAAGTCTATTTTTTAAAATTCATTGTTATGCCACCTCAACATACCCCACCTGGTTGGAAATAGTGTTCCTGGCAGTGCTTCTCCAGGTGAATCTAACTGATGTACAAACACTTCATTCACTCGAGGTAGAGTAATGAGACTGGGGTTCAAACACTAGTTATCATTACATAGAAGGGGAGGCAGTGCCACAGCCTCAATCCACACCATTAACCTTGGCTAGCTGGACAATCACAGTTCAACACTTAAAGGGAGAGTGGAGACAGTTATTATAGGAGTCACGAAGCTAATCCCACATAAAATATGCCCAGCCATTGTGTATCATACAGACGATGGGTTAAACAATCATGATGCCACCTAGAAAGCATCCTTGATTGACATCACCAAATAATAAGACAAAGAAGGGGTAGCCCTAATGATACCACCACCTGCCTCTAAGTATTAGCTTATGGAAATGCTCCTTCACCTATGGGGAAGGCTTAATTTGCAAGTATTTTTTTCTTCTCTGTATTTACATTCAAGAGTGTAAATGACCTGAATCAAGTTTGGTATGGCTGCCTGAATCACCCTCAGGGCAGGCAATTTCTGATTTATGAGCTTAGAGCTGATTATGTAACCTCTGGTCACATCTCTCTCTCTCTCTTTTTTTAATTACCAAATTTTGGATCATTGCTGATCTTTATACCCTAATCAGAGGTCAAGAGGGAGAATGGGATGATGGAGGACAGTTTGGTGGTGACATAAAAGAGAACTACTCATTCAAACGTTTTTATAGCTTTTTCATTACCACAACTTTTTCATTACCACAACATTATTCACAAGTGTTCAGGTTTGCCCGGTACCTTTAAGTCACCAGGCCCATCACATAACTGAAACTGCACAAAATCAAGCTGCGGTCTAATCCCCCTGAAATGCTCATTCTGACATCTGAACTCTACTTCCCACATACACCTAATTGGCCCAGCTTCTAACTTCATTATTCACTTGCCCCTTCAATGTCTCACCTCATCCCTGAATCTGAGACTCAGAATCTTCTTAGTTACGGTTTATATGCTCCCCTGGCTAAAATACCATCAAACATACCAGGAAAATACTCCACCCAACTCAGCCCAGGCCTCAGCATCTCATGCCTCTGTGCTCCGGGTTCATAAAAGAGGAATTAGAAAGATACAACACATATATGTTTAGATGTTCCCGTGAACTTTCAGTCCAGTGCTTGACTTAAGAACCTTGAGCACTGGAGGTCTTCCTATTTTGCCTGTTATCACTTAGGCATGGAGCCACCAGTCCTAATTCATGTATTGTGAAATTCAGAAACTGTTCAACTTTGCAGACATAAGTGACATAGCAGAAGTAGTAGCACTTCTAAGAATTAATCCTAATTTGCACCCTCATGGACCATTGTCTATCATATCCTTCAATGCCATCTATGAAGGAGCCCATGTTATACATTCTATTACGAATTTATTAGCAGAGATAATGTTTCTTTCTTTAAGGAGCAGTAGCCTTTGTCTACAAAACAAGAGTTACATATCCTCTTGTGTTTTCCTTTTTATCTTGTCTGCCAGGAATCTGAGAGCTAAATTAAATGCTCATTCTCAGAAAACACGTTGAACTTCGTAAGTATGATTACTTGCCATAGTCCCCTTTTGTAGTCTTTATTTTCAGTTTTTATTTTGTTAGCTACATTGTAAAACTACCTTTTATTGTAAGCCACTTCATATACTTTGAAAAGGTAAGTTATTAGCATTATTTTTAAAAGTAACCTCATCCCGTGAACAATACTCAAAATAAGTCCACATCTCAGATATCATGTACAAAAGGAACTCGTGGACCCAGGGGAAAAAAGGAGAAAATTATGAATACAAAAGTTTTAATTCAATATAATAATTTGGATTACAGAAATCGTTTATGTGAGCATTTAGCTGCCGACCGTGCCCAAGAGTGATGCACTATAGGCATATTCTGTAATACTGAGAATTTTACAGACTTAAATGATAGTAACAGGATTGTTTAAATAAGCATAACTAGAAATATCTTACAAATCAAAGTTTAAAATGTGAAAGGACATCAGAAATGGTTTAGTGGGTCTACTTAAATTATTGTGTAATTATCTGATCTGTTATACATGCTTTTTCCTCCATCTTTTGCTGATTTACATTAGTTACCTGGCTGTAACTGGACTTGAACTTTTCAGTTTCAGTGAATCTTGACATAAGAAAACTGATTATACTGGGGGGAAAAAATCTTCACAAAGCAGTATGTAAAACCAACCACTATTTGTTTTACACATAATTATCTTCTCTTTCAGCCTATGATGTTGCCTTGGCTCTTGCGAACTCAAATCTGTATGGGATTGTCATTTGATTTACAGCAGATGACCTGGCATCATATGAAAATAATTTACTGTGCCATGTGCCTCATGCCCTGTAAATCAATAGCTTGAATACAGAGACACCTCAATTAGACAGTGCAAGGGTAGCAAGATCTGCCTCCTCCTCTCCTATATCATTAAAATGGCAAGTATTACAAAGCAGTACTTGTTTTAAAGTTGCTTCGGAGGGGGGATGTATTGTTTCAAGTTGGGAGACACAAAGTTAGAGCTACCATCAAACTGAATGAAAAATTGAGCACAAGGTTGTATAAGTAATAGCCTGTGAGGGGTGGGACATACATTTGTTAAAGTATTGATCGGTGCATTTCTACAGCACCTGTGTGTTATCATGGGCTCGAAGAGTTGAACAGGATGTTAAATTATGACTCTGAACACAGAGGAGCCATCCATCCTCCCCACCCTCTTCCTCCAAGAAGCCTCTAAACCAAAGTCACAACATTCATGATATTAGCCACAATGAGATAAATCATTTGGAGGCTCAGCTTTGTTCTCTCTCTGCAACACCTCTGAAAATTAAGATATCATTATAAAAGCCTCACAATGAGGAAGCTGTATTATCCATCACTGATCATATCCAAATCCCAATGGTAAGTTATTGACAAGACCCACACAGTTTGCTCATGAAAATTTTAGGGCAACTTCTCAAACTTGATTCTGCCTGGGATAACCTCATGAGGGAGAAAAAAAACAAAATTATTTTCCTGATTTTGCAAATGGCAAAATGAAATATAGAAATTAAAGTAAATTGTCCCTCACAGGGTGCCTATATCTGGTCCTAGGACTGTAATTGCACGAGTTCATATTTTTTCAATGGAACCAAATAGATTTTAAATAATAGGTTGAATCTTAACCCATATTAACTATAATTGGAAGCTGAAAGATTCTGACTATTGGAATTAAATCTAAGAAGAGCTACTTTTTCAGAATCATCCTTTCAAACTCAAGTTATGTCTTTTAAAGGAAAAAAATTCATTGATTTTGTTTTTGTTTTGTTTTGTTTTGTTTTTTACTACTCCTAAATACTTCCTCTAAGTAATGAGTAAGGGCTTACTGGATGATTAGATTCATACTTCCTCTCTATCTTAAAATAAGATTATGATGACCAGTGAAATTTCATCCTCCTGGCTAGCCTTTCACAGGACATGCCTATAGGCCACAAAGCCACCACAACTTACTGGAAGACCCCTTGGGAAGCCATTAGGGAAGAAAAGACAAGCAGCTTCAACCAAGCCAAGACTGTGTGAGGCGCAAATGGAAAGTTTCAGAAAATTGGTCCAAATTCAATAAGATGGCTTGGCCAGAAGGGAAGGTCTAAACCGCTGGGGAATTAACTGGTCAAATGCAACAGAAGCTTGCACAATGGAAATTCAAGCAAAGGTATTATTGGTGAACGGATAAATGCTTGCTTTAGAAGGAGTTGACGTTCTAAAGCAAGATGGTCAGTTCATAACAATACCTGGCGAATTGCTGCTGCAGGCCACGCATCTGAATTCTGCTGCGTTCAGACTCCAGTGTCACCTCCCGCAATCGCTTCTCACTCTGA
The DNA here is from genome assembly GCF_057802395.1 of Ceratotherium simum simum. Classification (NCBI taxonomy): domain Eukaryota; kingdom Metazoa; phylum Chordata; class Mammalia; order Perissodactyla; family Rhinocerotidae; genus Ceratotherium; species Ceratotherium simum. The sequence goes on from NC_141908.1 coordinate 17,065,750, forward strand.
AGACGTAAGTGTCTCTCCTCTTCCAATTCATGTATCAGCTTCTCATGCTACAAAAGGCACAAAGGAAATGACTTTCTTAAATATTATGACAATAAAATAATTAGTAATAGCTGACGGTTACTAAGTGCTTAGATCATTTATATATTATTATGAATTTGATAATATTATTGGGTCATAGATCTTCACATCTGCAGGGAAAGACACCTGGTTTAATGGAAATTATTCAGACATGCAAGTCAAATCAGCCAGGATTGAAAATCTGTTACCTTCTGATTTTTATGACAAATTACTTAGATGTCTCTAATCTTTGGTTTCCTTGTCTATATTTTGTTGTTGTTAGTGCCATCGAGTCAATTCAGACTCCTAGTTGACCCTGCTGCTGTTTGAAATACCAGTGACATAGCTTTCAGCATCACAGCAACACGCAACTGCCAGAGTATGGCAACTGACAGGCGGGTGGTATGGTTCCCTGATGAGGAAAAAAACCTGGGTCACAGCGATGAGAGCACCAAACCTTAATCAACAGACCACTAGGGCTGGCCAAAATCAATTTATATATATATATGACTAAGATCGTTAGAGATTGCTCAGAATTATTTTATCTCTTCAATCTCCTGTATATGCTTTAAAGGGAACATTACTGTTTCTTATAGAAGGACAAGGAATTTTAAGTTAATTAGACCATGGAGCTCATGAGAATAAGGAAAGAATTAGTTTTTATTTTGTCCAATTTGATTTTCAGAGATAAAAATAGGCTAAACCACCCACTGTATTTATAATCCCAGAAAACTAGCTCATCTCACGAATGGCCGTCAGGGATTAAGAGAGGGACTGAATGACCCAGAATAGACGGTTCAGCAAAAACTCATTCCTGGAACTGGTAAAAAGCACACAAGATCAGATGCTCCCGACATTACTGACTCAGCCACGCTAATGTCATTTTTGGTTTTGTTTTGTTGCCATTATTGCCTTTTATTTATTTTTAGCATGTCATGCTGTTCTGCTTATTGCTGTTACTAAACTAAGCAATTTGCATACAAGATATATGTTCTATGATGAAAACCAAAGACTTAATACCTGATTATGAGGAACCTAAATTCTTAAAGGGAAAGAAGGGAAGCTGAGACATCTGTCTCCAAATAAATTAGACACTATGACTCTGTACCATGGATAACCCAGGATGAAACAGGATCCGTTGCATGGGGCATATTGACAGGAAATGATAGCAAAGATGGATTCTCTCCAGCTCTAACTCATGGGGAAAAAGTTCTCCTGAGGACCATAAAGGACACATTAGATCATGATCTGGAAATGAATCAAGGTCATCTAAAAATACTTACACATCCCCCTGCCTCTGCACCTTGGACCATGCTCTTCCTCCTGCTTAAAAGCCCTCTGAGGTCTCTGTATTTAAAGCCTAGGGTTCCTTCCAGGCTCAGCTGTAAGCCATCTCCTCTAGAACTTTCCCCTTATCACTTCGTCATCCTCTCCCTTCCCTGAGTTCCAATAGCACCTACTATCTTTACCACCCACTTGGTCTTTACTTACTTTTTTCTATTATTATTTTTCATGTGCATTTATCATAGTTCTCCAACTAAATGAACACTTGTTTGAGATTAGGACTATGTCTAATGGTCATATGTATTTCGTATTTAGCATATCACCCAATGCACAGTAGTACTGGAAATACATTTGTTTATTGATTCTGGAGTTGGCCTTCTTCTAAGTCAGGCCTGTAGCTTCTATGTCACTACCTCTTCAATGGTCCATTTTTAACCCCCACAATCAGTTACTCCTTTTGGAATCAGAAAAACTAAAATCAAAATCAAATCTTCATTCTGTCACTTTCCAGCAACTTTGGAAAGAAAGGAAAACATGTTTCTGGAAGAGAAATGTGCTAATTAAAGTCAAATCTCTGTAGAAATACTTAAAATGGTAAATTATATATAACATATTTTACCACAATAAAAAATAAATTAAAAAATAAACTTTTCACTCAGTTATTACACATAATCAACACTCCTCTTCATACAGACTCATTGGACTAGACAGAACATGGGTAAGTCACCTATATTATAGAATTTAGAAGACTGTGCTTTGATTCCTGAAACAGGCAAAAAAAAAAAAAAAAGTGTATGTTAAATTGTTCAAAAGCATGTCCTATGAAGGATGTGAAGTTTTGCAGAGTAAATAGCATCCCTTGTTCCTTCAAAAGAAAAGAATGTTACGTAGATTCACTTACTGCCGTATTGAAGAATCCCCAAAATCTAATAAGGAAGAACATTTTCCATATGAATAATCCTCTCTGTTCAATTTGCTAATGCCTTTCCAAATATGAATAAAATGATACCCTCACAATATAGAGAAAGCTCTAGGGAATTCTAATGAATGAAGCTCTAGGGAATTCTAATGAAGGCAAAAGTTGTTTACTAAAATGCATTCCTTTCAACTGGTGTGTGTCTCAGTTAAACCATCAAAGCTTGACAATAAGCCACACCTACTTTCCAAATATGGAAAAAAATTTTACCCAAATTATAAAACATGGCTGAAAGTAGCAAGAGAGTGTATCAGTGGATTAGCCAGAATTTTTTTTTTTTGTATTAGCTGTATCTGAAATATAAACTGATTTGTCCCCAAAGTAATTTTGACTTTCTCCCACAGATTCGCTCTGGATCTTTTACAGCAGGGAGATTGAAAGGGCATGAGAGATGGAGAATGGTTGGGTGTTATTTCTGTGATGCCACTAGGTACTAAAGAGCAGTAAGTAATAGACAATGTCACAGAAATCTGGGACAAATTTCCGTCGCAGCAGTTCTCTTTCCATTGAACCACTGGGCTAGGCTGGCTTTACGCAGCCATCTTAAGAGAGCTCTGACGGTGTTTTTCAAAGCTCATGGGGCCCCACATTTGTATGTCTCCCAGTTTCACGTAGCAAGATCACCTCTTCTCTTTCTCCTCATTGGCTTTTCTTACCATTGCATCCACATCGTTACCCCAGGAGCACAAACACTGGCCCAGGGCTATGTCTAAGAAGTGACATTAAACACATGTTCATAGGAAACTTTGCCAGTCACATTCTCTTCCTTCTCTTAGGAGACATGGGCTTCACTCTCATTCAAAAGGCAGGTGTGCATACTTTTCTCAACAAAAGCAGACTTCAAGTGAACTTTCAACCTTGTGTTCTTCTTTAGCTGCTGTCTCTAACTCTGAAATAAATAGGTTCTATGAGAAGAATCTTGGAGAGCACTTTACATTTCACAGAATGTTTCCACTTTCATTGCTGTATCCAGTCAGAAAAACCCTGTAAAGTTGGTTGTTATCAACTCCACTTAAAGATAAAGAGAGTGGGGTAAAGAGAGGGAAGGAGCTTGCCCAGATTAGAAATCACCACTCTGGGACCAGAACCAAGTTTTTCTGACCCCAAGTGCCCACTTTTTTCATACTATGGTCAGTTCTGCTATAACACTTACTTTAAAAGTACAAATTTATTCTAGTGCAATTGATATATTAGGGACAATTTGAGCATGACACAAATCTCACATTTGCTTATGCCCAATTTCATTCATGAGAAACATGAATCGAACAGAGAAAACTGTACCCCACTGAACCTACTATAGAAACACACCAATCACACACATCTCAGACAGATGGACCAACACTCTCAGTCCACCCGGCATGTTAGGAGCCTCCCCCATCCACATCTGGTGGTACAGCTTGCCCTCTGATTTCAGGCAGCCTTCCTTCTATTGCTTCATGATAACTCACAAGCTGCAGCTCTTCCTATGAGAGCTTCCACAAGCAAACTTCATGTCTTTTTCAAGACAAAGTACCATATTTGATGTATTATTTATGTATTTCTTAACCATTTAAGACATGTAAAATTTAGCTGCCATTTTTATTAGATTCTGTTTTTTTTTTTAACGTGTCACTGACAAAGTTTTTGAGTATTGTGCCCCTCGTTCTATTTTCCCCACAAGCCCTGTGCAGTGATTTTTAGGAACACGTATGTCATGTTATAGCAGAGCTGACTGTACATCATAGTGGAGAAAAAGAAATCCAAATCAAGAGTAGAATTCAGAAGCCTTTTCCCTGTTCGGGCACAAGCAAAGAGTTAGGGCTTCAACAAGGAATCAAACATAAAAAGAAAGGTATATTAAATCCAAGACTTAGTTCTACCAAGTGATCTTGTCTATATCTCATAGCCTTCACACAGACCTTAAACTTCCTCACATTTAATTACTATCCTCTGATTAAACCTCCAGGGAAGGAGATGCTACAATTTCCCTGGGTAATCCATTTTACTTTTTTAAATTCCTCTCCTGATAATTTTCTAAGACTTGCTTAAATTATTCCAAGTATCAAAGAGCCATTTCTATCTACATGTTCCTAGGAAAAGGAGAAAAATCTATAGGTTCTGACATTATTTCCTAATTTAATAGAGAACTCTGCTTGGGAAAGGAGCTATGGACACATCCACACGGTTTCATTCATTCACTCTGGCCACAAATGTTTACTGAACAGCAACTACATGCCAGACACTGGACCAGACAGAAAAGCAGCCATGAGCCAAGTAGACATGTTTCCTGACCACAGTAAACTTACACACTAGTGGAGAAGGCAGGTGCTAAAGGAACTATCACACAGATAAATAAATCAGTATAAACTGATGGATAATTAAAGGCTTGCTGAAAGATGACAGCAAAAGGAACTGAGTTTGTTTGTCTGGTTTGTTTGGGTAGGGGAAGGCTTCTCTGAGGAAGTAACGATTAAACTAAGACCTCCGTGATGACCAGGAGTTACCAGGTGAAGAGAAGGTACCAGCACTGTAGGCACAGTGAGCAGCAAACAGAAGTGTTTAGTCACCTACGGGAAGAACTAAGAGAAGCCCAGTGTGCCTGGAGCCTGGCGAGCTGGGGAAGGTGGGGGGGAGTGGCATATGACGCAGGTAGAAAGAGCAAAGGGTAGCCCCAGGGGACGATGAAGGTCATATGAAGGATGTGGGGTTGTGTCCTGAGTAAAACAGTAACTCATTACCAGGTTGTAATCAAGAGAGTGATAGGATCTGACAAAGATTTTTGCAAACATCATCAGACTACTATGTGGAGAAAATACTGAATTAAGAGGCTAAATAACAGAATGGGAAAATATTTAAATAGAGAATTGTGAATGCTACCAGCTTCCAGTTTATGCTGCACCATTTACTAGTCAAGTGGTTTTGGACAAGCCACTTAACTTAAACCTTAACTGTTATAAGCTAGTTTCCTCTGTATATTGGGGAGAGTAAAATCACCTAAGCCAATTTCATAGCATCAGTGTGAAGAATGAGCAAAATAACTTATGGTAAAGCACTATAACAACTTGAAAGTGCCATATAAAAATAAGATATGGCTAACTGGAATTGTACAGCTTATATTGCCTAATATAGTTTACTTACTTTTGATAAATTCTATAAAAATTTTAGTCTTTAATGATTACTACATATTAAATAATATTGTAGTTATATATTTCTTTTAAAAAGCTCAAAAATGTGTTTTTAAGTAGAATAACTTGACTACTGAGGGGAAATATTACATTTTAATGTAAGAACTGGGAGACTAACTTAATCACAGACATCATCTAGAATGCATATAACCGTAGGCTTAGATTTCCCTAAAAGACATTATTTTTTAATCCTACCACCTAGTATAATTTTAAACAGATGGCTTGATCTGTGGTGTGCCAAAAATTCAGGGGATAATATTAAGATCTTAACACTTGATTTCAAATATAGAAAGTCAGTCCTAAGTCTAATTATATTTCATAATTTTAGTTACAACAGTGGGTGATACTATTGGCAAAGTTAGTTACAAAAGATTCAAAGAATTTGGAAAAGAAAGAGGAATTTTCTTTACTTGCTGTGAAAAATCTAGTCCCGCCATGCAGGGACATGTGTTAGGTGAAACATCCACCATAACAAGAGAGGCACCTCCAATATACGCTCCAAGCATTCCATGTAAGTCCTGCTTAGTGAGTGACATGAGGCATCAACTCATCTAGAGGATTCTATGCTGACTTGATGCTTAAGAGATAGATGATAATATATAGAAAGGTATTCACTATATGTTTCCATTTCAAAAGATTTCCTGAAATGTGTTCAAGTTATAACATTTTTTTGAATAATATTTTATCATCAAAAAATCATGTGAAAAATATTAACACCTTCAGATAATAAAAGGATCTAAAAGATAATGAGAAATGAACAGAGGCCATTAGAGACGACAATAGGGAATAAATGATATTCCTGGGTATTGATGAAAAAATACATGAACTCATTCAAGAAATGTGGAATCTGGTAAACAAGCTACATACTACGCACTGGGGATTTTAAGTTAAACAGACTATTAGAAAAGATAAGTACATTTGATTCAATGATACACACATAAAACGTGGCATTAAGACTCAATAATCAATCAGAACTTTAAAATCTGCTTCGATTTGCTTATTAGTTGGTGTCCAGACAGAGACATTGCCATATGTTCACCAATCAACATCCAATGTATATTGAACCATTTTAAGGTCACACACTCAGAAGAACCATTCTAATTCTCTTGCCATCTATTGAGAATCTAAAATTGACAAGTAATTTTTTTCCTTCAGAAGTCCATAAACTAAACACACATCAGCAACAAAATTAAACTGTTATGTTTTCACGAAAACTAGTTTTTAATGGAAAAACTCTACATTAACCAATTTCTATCAAGCCAATGTGTAATGGATCTAAATTAAGCTATCGTTATTGCATCTAATTGCAGCCTCATTTTTGCTTTTTACACAAATTGCAATATATTTTCCCTGAAGGCTCCCTGAATTCAATATTCCCATTAGTTATGAAAGATTCAGTTATCCTAGAAGCAGAGAAACAGATAAGGAGCTTAAGAATTGATTTCTTTAAAGCCTGTACTGTTGGCTGTAATAGAAGAATCAGAATCAGATTTTGAGATGCCAGGATAGAAGCAGCCCAGAGTACATCTGCAGTGCTGATAACATCGCTTGAGAGACAAAGCTTTTATTCTAGCATAAAAAGACACAGAGCTTGGTTAAAAAGAGAAAAAAAAAAAAGTGAGAGGAAGGAGGAAAAGGTGAGTGAGAGAACTAAAGGAGGGGGGAGGATTTCAAGGGTAAAGAAGACAGATGAGCACTTAGGAGGACCTTAAAATTGTCCTCAGTGCTGAAGGAGAGCGCTACTAAAAGAGAAGTGCCACAGGTGAATCGCTCCATAGCTTAAATTTTCTTCGGCAAAAATTACGCATGTTTTCTACTTAGCAAATGGATACAGATGTGAACTTAATGGGAGGAGTATTTTCAGAGTGGATTGGGCAAGAAAGCATGATAAAATGAAGGTTTGGCATGTCAAGATTGATACAGGTTATAAAGTCATGTTGAAACAAATTATGACAAATTATGGTATCCTACAAAGAGAGAAAATTAAGTTGTCTTTTGCTTATAGTCAATGATCTTTATGATTTATCAACTAGGTCTACCAGCAAAGAATAAAATATTAATATTGCATTCATAATATAAAGTAATGAAGTATTAATTTTATCATCATACAGCTGGAAAAAATAGGACAGCAAGTTATACATTGACCCACTTCCCACATTTTTCATCACTTTAAGTGTCTTCATTTTCACCATCATGATTCCTGTGGTAGAGAAAGCATGAGGCTAGTAGTCTGGGTTATTACCCTTCTGGTTCTCCCATTAATTTGCCACGTGACTTTGGGAAATACAATCACCCTCTTTGGACCTCCTTCTAACATGCTAAGGTCTCTTTCAATTTTCATATTTTATGCATCCCTAAAATTAGCCACAATCACAGTGATGGGGTTTAGGACATGTTACCCAAAATACGGCATGTTGGCATATTGAATATCTTAAATTGAAGGAGTTTGAGAAAACAGGAGAAGCAGGAAGGTCACTCTGATATCCTCCACCCCTTCATCCTTCTTCCCTGCAACACATCATAAAATCCTCCCGTGAGAGGTACCCTCCCTGTACCCAGGAGGAAGGAAGACATTCTTATCACCACAGACAGAAAATTCAGAGCCAAGAAATCTACACAAACAAACCTAGTTAAACTAATTCTTATCTTCCTAGTTACTTCTTCACCACTTACTGCCCCTAGCCCAAACCCTTCTGCCTTGTCAATTCTTCACAAATTGATTGTTTCTCTGTCTGGTCACTTCTTCAGGTCTTCCTTCTCTTGTGAAGGCTCCCATATACATGTAAAAATTCAATAAAATGTGTATGCTTTTCTCCTGTAATCTGTCTCATCAGTTTAATTCTTAGGCCAAGTCAGAGACCCAAAGAGAGTAGAGAAGAATTTTTCTCCCCTACAACAGTAAGGGAAATATAATTACTAATGGTATGAAGAGTATAACGCAATGAAACATAACATCTATAAGATGGGGTAGGGGGGCACACATACATGGGAGGTTAGTCATAGTATGGATTTCATTCAATAATGATGAAGGTGACTGGCATCCCTATACAGATAATTCAGTGGATGAAGCTGTAGATTTATGAGGCAAAGGGCATTATTTTCTTGGCTAGTGTAAAACAGGTAAGGCAATGTTAAAATGATATCATTGGGTGTTACACAACTGGGAAGAGAGGTGGTGAAACATAGACCCCAAAGGCATTGGTTTTAATTTGGTTCTTAAACAATTGCAGGTTTCAGTAGATTTTGAGGAGAATGACAAAATCTAAATGATATTTGAGCAAGATAATTCTTCTTCAGGGTGGACTCCAGAAGTGAAAGACTACCGTAACAGGGACAAGCAGTGACTGCTTCTTTTTTATTACTGTCATTCATTAGCAATGGTTCCTTGATTTGGAAAAGGCCTTTCCACAGGGTTCTCTGGCTCACTGACTTTCCGACTTCAACAAGCTTCTCAGAAAACCATTTCCTCCCAAGTCTTTGAATATTTGATGATTATGGGAGCTGACCAAAAAAAGCAAGACATTGAATTTACAATCCCAGTAAGTGGTAAACTTTGTCGACTGCCTAATTCAGGCACACTCTTTCCCTTACCCCAATCATTTCCTTGAGTTTGTTTAGTCAAAAGGCTCAATTCTCAAATTTACTTAGAAAACAACTTCATTTACCCAACCACTGGGTCCTTTTATAAGAAGTCAATGACTCACTCTTCTCTCTTGGTCACAGATCTTACTCTGTTGTCATGTTAATTGATCACAATTAATAGCAGCTATTAATTATTCTATCCCTTTGGAGGTTCTCAGGAGTCTTTATTAAATTCCTTCCTACTTAATTGAAGTCTTAGGTACTATTTTTCTCTGTTCTGTGGATACAGTACATTTCATACAAGGAAGGGGGAGGGAGGATTTCAGTTCTTTTAGGGATTTTTACTTCCAGTTCTCTGCCCTGAACCAATCTATATACTTTAGAATGGCCCTAGATTTATTTATTCCTCCTTTCACCCCTACTCTGTTCCTTTTCTGTCTTTACCCCACAATGACCAGTAGAGAATGAACGGATTTCTCCAGCAGAATTTGTTTCCATTTAAAACTTTGAGTCACTATATTTCTCTCCTTGCTCCTTATTAGAGAGGACTTCACGATCTTTTAGTGCTTGCTTCGGCAGCACATATACTAAAATTGGAACGATACAGAGAAGATTAGCATGGCCCCTGCGCAAGGATGACCCGCAAATTCATGAAGCATTCCATATTTTTGCAACCTAAGTGCCCATCAAGGGACGAATGGATAAAGAAGATGTGGTATAGATACACAATGGAATACTACTCAGCCATAAGAAACGATGAAATCCAGCCATTTGTGACAACATGGATGGACATTGAGGGTATTATGGAAAATGAAATAAGTCAGAGAGAGAAGGTCAAATACCATATGATCTCACTCATTAAGTAGTAGATAACAACAACAACAAACAAACACATAAAGACAGAGACTGGATTGGTGGTTACCAGAGGGAAAGGGGGAAGGGGGGAGGGAGGAGGGCGAAAGGGATAATTCGGCACATGTGTGTGGTGATGGGTTGTAATTAGTATTTGGGTGGTGAATATGATGTAATCTATGCAGAAATAGAAGTACAATGATGTACACCTGAAATTTATACAATGTTATAAACCAATGTTACTGCAATAAACAAAAAATTTAAAAAAAAAAAAGATCTTTTATTCTCTCTTCTACACTCCAATCTTGAACTTCTGCTATATTTACTATAAAAGTTACCACTTGCTCTGCCTCCTCCATCCTGATATCTCGCTTACTTCACTGCCCACCTAATTTATGGTTTATCCCATACATCGGTGATTCTAACATGCAACTTAGCTTTTTTAAAAACTATATGATGGCATATCTTTTGCTAAGCATTTCATATATAATTATTATCCCCTATGTCTTCAAAGAGCATGTTTTCTTTACACAGGGATGGGGCCTTGCACTTGGCAATGAAACCCCATAGAATATTAGCATATCACTGAGCCTTCCAGAAGTGTTCAATACATCCTTGTTGAGTTAAATCCTGAATCCTCTTGACCTCTCACTACTTCCTTTTCCTCAGTTGGCAGCCAGCTCTAGGTTTGCTAAGTTTGTACCAGTGACAGATTTCAGTCGCCCTCATGATCTTGACTCTGAGGATAATGTGATGAGACTTGCTTTCGTTTAAAAATCCCCTAGATACGTTTCACCCTGTTTGTCATTTTCTTTCCCTTACCACTGGCTTTGCTTGGTCTCATTTTTTGCCCTCTTCCAACAGCCCATAGATTGTAATCCCAAACTTCATATTCAAATCTCTTATTTGATTAGTCACTTTCACTCCTTAACTACTAACACAACAGTTTCTTTTCTTAGAGGATTTGCAGTGGCTTCCTTAAAAAGCATTTATAATTCCATGTTTTTTTTAGGATAGCACATTTTACTGTTCTTTTTTTCACCTTACTAGATTTTATAGAATGTAGGAGGAATAAATCTACTCAGACGAAAAAGCCTTTTTTTCTCTGTGATTGGAGTCCTTATATTCCTGTCTGTCTTCAGCGAATGGGTGTAATTATGTGTATGGGAAATTAGAGTACTTGCTATGATAATTATTCACTCCTCTAAAATAGGAGAATAATTATAATGTCAACAATAGACTGTTCAAAGTACTACTAGAGCTTTTGTTTTAAATCTGCCAGAGAAATGGCTTCCGGGACCTCAGTAATTAATATTAATTTCTCACAAATACTTTTTATTCATTTGGAAAACACACTAGAACGTCTTCACACTTCCCATTTCATTGTGGAAAAGTCTCTTCAGATTTTTTTTTTTTTAAGCAAGGCCCTGAGAACATCTAGATTTGCTTTTACATAGCCAGCTTCCGTTATTTTATAAAACTAGACTCTATTAGAAACCTGAAATTTTAAAACAACATGATTTTTAGCAGTTTGCCTTATCCTTGTTAGCAAATGCAAACTTTCACAATCTAGAATTCCATTAAAAGGTCAGCTATAATATTTAAAAGATCAGTGTGGAACTAACCACAAGTTTTGGTTCAGTGCTTTAGTATTTCATTTTATACAATTACCAAAGTTAGAAGAAATTGAAAATATTACATATTGAATAATTAGAGTTTGTGTTATTAAGTGGAGGTAAGGTTAAACAGAAATATCATTTTTATGGGGAAACCATTAAAGACCTACAAATGAGCCGAGAGAGTAATCTATAGAAAAGGAAAGTGTATATTCTTAAAAGACAATCTGAGTACTTCCTTAAAAGGGCACTTAACCCTTGGTTAATCACATAAATGGAGGAGAAGATTACAATAGATAATCTCAGTTTCTGAGAGGTGGGAGACAGTGGTGAGAGGAAGCAAATGGAAAACACGGCCCCAGATGGTACAAATAATAGTCATGAAAAATAGGCCAATGTAGACTATAGTGACCACAAATCGAATGTCTGTGTGACCCAAGGCCGGGTATACAAAAGCTCACAGTTGAAACTCCTATGTCATGACTATACGTCTTTTGGGTGCAACGTAAGTGAGCATCAGAATTGTGTTCTCAGGTGCCCTTTTAATGTCCTGGCTTCTCCTCAGTTTCTACTCCTGGCTGAATGTTTAGCCCTTTCTCATTCAGAAGTGGTCCCTCCTGGACGGCTTAGTCAGACTTGAATGAACACAACCCATCTGTTCAGCTATGTTTCCACATGGACACATTAATATCTTTCACTTGTATAAGTCTTTAGACTTGGAAAGGCACTTTAGATCACCACATCCAACTGAGGTCCTAAAAGGCACTAACCATCCAGGGTGATCCAGCCAGGCCTACGTCTGTCATTGTGTAGAGAAGATCAAACCTCCTCTTCAAAGTCTCTCTTCCCAGGTAATTGAGAGAAGAACAAATTTTCAAGAGCTTGGTGAAATTCTGCTTCTGGACCAGTAGCATTTATATGTAAAAGTTTTATCTACATTTATAAGCTACTTTCCTTCGCAATATAAACCTTTATATATAAGCTCAAAATTCAATCCCTACATGAAGATGGAAAAGTGGCAAGATCACAAAACATTTTAATCATTATTATATTAGTATCCTTAAAAGCCTTCCTAGAAAATTTTGCCTCCTTCTTCAGAAATCAACAATGTTAAAAGCTAAGTTTTTTACCTGGCCTTAAATATTATGAAAGGTGGTTCCTTCACTTTTACAGGTACAGAATAGTGGCACATTGTGCCACAAATAGATGTTTTTATATAGGCTAGGACTCTCAAAATTTTTGACCAAAGAATCAGATTCAACATGTACAAAGAAAATGGTTTCAATTAGTGAGATTAAACTACCATTAATTACCATGGTCAAGAAGAACACATGTGCCATTGTACAGGCATGCCATTCATCACATCCGCATGCCTAGAACAGCAGCTCTCACCTCTTAGACCAGGAGGGATTACACCCAGTCCACAAATTACAAAGGGTTCAGTACACTGAACATTACTTATAAGCAGTTGCTGAACCAATAAAAGCACAACTACTATAGCAGAGGGAGTCTGTGGCTTTATTTTAGTTTAGTTTTTATGTAAAAGAGATCTATCTACACAACAAGATTGTGGCCACTGGCATTAAATCTGAACTGTGGCTGGTGGCAGCAGCCCCACTGACACGTAGGACAAGGAGACATGTATATACATTTAAAGAGCACTTGTCTAGTCACAGAGAAGCTACAAAAGCAATTCCAGGACAAATTAAGTGAATGAAAATAGAAGAGAAAAAAGAAAGGGATATTCCTATACCACAAATAACAATGATACTGATGATGAACCCTGAGTGTTGTAAGCACTTTTCATGTAGTATCCACTGAATGCTCACAACACCAAACAATATGCACTATTTCCAAAGCAATTGATTAAGATTAGGAAACTAACGCCATAGGAAATAAATAACAGAGCCAGTGTTTGAGCTCAGGTAATCTGATTCCAGGGTCACAGAGCTTGACTGCCTCCCCTTACAAGGATGAAGGAGTTTCTTTCCTGGTCTAGTAAACTTTTGGCTCAAATAATGAACCAACTGTCATTAAGCTTTTCTCTTTCCATGACCTGTTAGAGATTGTGGGGAATAAAAGAGATTGAAGAGATAGTCTTAAAAAAAAAGAGAGATGGTCTTTGCCATTAAGAAAATTATCATGATCATGTGTCAAACAATTAGCTGGCAAAGCATGACTATCTAGAGCAGGGGCTGCCAAATTTTTTCTATATGAGACCAGATGGTAAACATTTTAGGCTTTATGGGCCATACAGTCTCTGTTGCAACTACTCAGTTCTGCCTTTGTAGCATGAAAGTCAGCATAGAAAATACACTGAGTGTGGATGTGTTCCACAAAAACTACTTCAAAAACAGGTGGGGGGGGGCAGCTCAGCCATAGTTTGCAGACCCTTAATCAAAATTACTAGTTGACATTTCATGAAAAGAAATCAATTCTAATTGTTTATTTCCAAGAGGTGGTATTTCTTTCATCCAAAATTCATAAACTCCCCAGAATCCATGGGGGTGAGGAACTGTCTTATTATTATTGAGAAACAAACACAACTTGATATACCTTCCCCCAAATTTAATGAAATTGTAGCCACTGTTGACAATTGAAAAATTAAGTTTGTATTTTCTAGAAAGAATGAACCCTTCAGCGATTCTGGAAATCACATAATATCTGTGCTTGCTGTTGTGCTAGGAACAAATCTTTTATCTATCTATCATTGTGTGATTACATCTCCATACAAAGGCATCAGTTTTGTGTTTTACATAGAATTACATTTTACCGTGTGGTGCTGAGCCATTAGCCAATGTCTCTGCTTATTCTCAGTTAGGAATAGATACTCCCTCTTCCCCCCAAGAGAGAATAGAGTCTGTAGTCATTTCCTGCCAGTGTTGTTTAGTGTTAGAGATTAGTTAAGTTACTTTAATTCAACAACAATTTACAAAGGGCCTACTTCATGTCAAACTAATCTCAACATCAGATAATTCTGAATATTAGTCATAACGTATAGATAAATGATTATTTAGTCACACAGACAAACATTGTGTTTTTCTTTAGTACTCCAAGTCTATGAGATTCAATGTTGACAGGAGCTGACATCTTTAAATGCTTTTCTATCATATATTCTCAAATGCTGAAACAAAATTTTAAGTCTAATCACTCATTAATTCAAACAACTCAGAGTGTACAGTAAGACCCTTTAGTGTGTAGATTACAAGTTGTAGCAGAAAAATTCTTTCTCCATCTCTCTACCAAAAGTTTTACATTTACTCTGTGCCAAATAAGTTAACTTTCCTTTTAGCCAATAATTAAATCTCCTACTTCACAATATCTGAGTTGGCTTAGAGGAGAAAGAATAAGTTTGCAATCTAGAATCTGTGTAGCCCTTGGGTCATGCCTCTTTTTACCAATAATTTAACTCCCCAGATTGTGCATTTAGTTCATATTTTAAAGACTTCAAAACTTCAAATGTCCTTTTCTCTGTTGCTCATTGATTGCTGTTAAACTAAATGTTTTTCACTCTGTAATCAATACTTTCTTACGAAAATAAACCCAGGCATTGACAAACAACTCTGCAGCGTACTGCAGCTTTCCTGAGATTGGACAGCATGAAAAACTACTACTCTCAAGAATTAAAAAAGATCACATTGACTCTAGTGCTTATTACAATTTTTACAAGTTTCTTACAGCTGAATCATTCCACTGTAACAAGACTTTATTAAATTAGACAGCTATTGAATCGTAAGCTTTCTGAGAATAACAATTAATGTGCCTTTGTCTTTTATTACTGTTTCAAACCATTGCAATCATACCATTCATGTTCATTTTTACATCCTCTCTGGTGACAAAGACATTAAAGATCAGTAGCTAGAGAAAATAGGGGTACAAAAATGTAAACAATGATGACTTTGTGTCTCAGGAGACTACTGTTCCAGGACAATTTTAAATGGCACTACTAACTTTTTTTAAAGTGCAAGGCCCAAATGCAAGGCATCTTTTTATGTGGGACTTTTATTTTATACTCTGTAAGCTGTCAGATCCTGGCTTTTATAAAAACTTGACTTCCAACTATCTGTTTATCACATGATTCACTTTCTTAATACAAGTCCCATGGGAATCCATGGTGGATGTGAGGCATGAGTAGCCAGCAACACATGTAAGATTGCCACCGACACATACCATTCTCGCTCTCTCCAATACTAATCCACTCAAAAACTGAATTCCTAAAGTATATAATCCTACTTTCCAACAATAAGCACGAAGTGGTCTGGGTAACAGCTAAAGCAAGTTGGGAGGAACAACACCAAACACTTCCAAAGATAATAAACAGAAAAACAAGCCCTTCAAATGCACACACCTTAAATAGTTACGGCATTTTCTCGCCTTCCTGTTTATTAGTGAAAAAAAAACAAGGAACAATGATTTTAAATCATTTGAACCTTGCATGTGTTTTTCCATGACAAACAGCAACAGAGGTATTTACAATCTTTATTAGCAGAAGCTGATATTTCCTGCCAACAAAAACGGTTTTGCGTTACAGTGAAGCAATTTAACAAACCAACTGCAAGGTTTTTCAAAACATGCTTTCTATTTCTCATTGCAGAATGGCACCTCTATGCCTTAACTCAAAATTGCCACCAAGTGGATGGACAAACACTGGTCTGGTTGTAGGTGTACAGCAAATGCTGCTTCTCACTTGAGGAGAGATGAACATGTCCCATCCACTAGCACTTACTACAGAACTACTACACAAGGTGTTCTTCTAGATGCTGCAGATGAAATGCAACGCGATTCTGAGTAAGAAGGCCAAAGCCCTATCATGGGCCCCTCACTACAGGTGCCAGTGTCCTCCAGACCTCAATGTATACATTTATCTATCTCTTTATAATCTATAACATAAAAAAAATAACCTAGTAATGCTACTGTGACTGAGAACAAGGGCAACAGCCAGCGTGGGGAAAGCTTTCTTATTGCCAGTAACAGTTTAATTATATGAACAAGAAGCTCTTGAACACATCAAATCAGAGTCACTTCTAAAACCACTGACAGTATTCAAGAGACCAATAAATGGAGGTTATGTGGACCTCCTTTTACAATCCTTTATGGAGATACTGTTCTAGACATGATGGTGGTGATATACAACTCACTGCAGGACTATAACCAGGGCTAGGCATGCACACGGATGAGAAACCTCTGCATCCCAGCTAGTAAGCTGCCTCTCCTCCCACTGGGACACCCTGACCTTTCACACTGTAGACCTTATTGTATATGAAACCCCAAAAGAAGAGAATTTATAAACATATTTGATAAACCAATTTATTTAATGAAATATCTAATTTATTCAAATGAGTATTCTAAGTCCTATTTAGGCTAATCCTCAGCTTCTAGCATTATTTATTTTGCACTGTAAAACTTATCTTCTCTCTTGGAAGCATGGGCACCAAAGGGAGGAACAGTAACTTTTAACAGGTTCAACTAGAACTTGAAATTTTTATCTGAACACCATAAAGCTTTTAAAAATGAATTTGCAAATGTAATTGAGCTTCTAATAGCTGCTACTGATAGTAATTAAAGAAATCTCATTTCCCTAAATTAAACATAATGAAATGTTTTTCAAGATCAAATAAAACTAGAAAATGCCATCAGGGTGATAGAATTTGCCTCGGAAAGTGGTATTCTGGAGTTTGCAGAGAAGCCTCTGTTGCCAGCAAAAGCCAATGGCTTATAGGGTTATGGGTAATGGGAAAGTCATCTCCACTGTGTCATACCAACTTGTATTGACTGCTAACCAACCTGAAAGGCAGTACATTGCAGGGCTTCACATTGCAGTGCTTGTGCAAATAGAACAGACTTGCTTTAAAGCTTTTCCATTAGGGCCTTTAAAGAGTTTGCTATTTAATTAAATGTTGCCAGCATGGCCTCAATTCAACTTACGCATTCACACTCTTAATGTTTAATTTTTACTTTTACATTCCTTTTGCCTTTTCTTAAAGTAAAAATGGCATCGAGGGCCATAGTGATGGTCTTACCCTGGTCTCTGTTAACACACAGGGAAGTGCTTCGATTGCTCAGAACCCAACATTGCCTCCCCATTTCTTCATCTCCAAGAAAAAACTATCCAGTTTCCCTCTTTATTTCAGCAGTTTATCACCCTGGTAGTCAAAATATGTTGGATCAAACTATTTTGTGTCTTAATTTAATTCCTTCTCTTATTATTTGGAACAATTAGTCTCATAACTCTTCATAAAAATGCTTTATTCCAGGAGAAAATAATTAGGTCAACTTCTGGTCTTCTATTAATAGAAACCACACCTCTCATACAGGTACAATCTTTTATCTTCACACTTACATACGGTATGAAGTATGATGTATTCATGTGGCTTGTCACCAGTTTTTGATCATTTTTGCCACATCTCTGGTATTTTCACATTTCCTTTAAAAATGGTTATCAATGTCAGATACAAAACTATAAGCAAGAGTTAGGTTAACGTCTAACTGAGGCAAAGAATCATTGACAGACCTTACTAAATCCCAGTGCTCTGTTGCCTTTCCTCTCTCCTAACCCAGGTACCACTCCCATCCCCCACACCAACAGCACTTCTCTACTTGTTGAAGTTCACATTACATGCGGTCAACAAATACCTATCTTGGACCAACTAATGATTCTAATCTAACTTTCAGTGTATAATTACCCCTGAATTCTTTCCTCCATCATTGGTTCCTTGATTATCTTACCCATTGAAATGGTGATTTGTTTTCTTAAACCTAACACATCATGTTGCTTGTTTTAATTAATTTATTCATTGACTATCTAGTAATTGCTTACTTCGTGCCAGGCACTCAATAGGAGTTGCCAATTCAATTCAGAATAAGACAAGGTTCCTGTCTTGAAAATATTTAAATCTAGTCAGTGACACCCATGTTAAGTAAGACTTATTTTAAATCATTTTACTTTGTGTCTCTATTGTTCAAAGTATAAATAAATTATCCTCTGTTAACATTCCTTTCAAATTGATGCCTGAGCATTTGGTAGTATTCCATTTGTTGATATGGGCACTTATTCACAGGTTCGATTTGTGAAAATTTAGTGAGCTTTACCAATATGTGCACTTGTCTGTATTAACATTCTACTTCAATGAAGTTTAAAAAAATAGGAAAAAATCCAGGTTACTTAGAAACAACACCAAGAGCATGATCCATAAAAGAAGAAATTGATAAGCTGGACTTCATTAAAATTAAAAACTTATACTCTGTAAAATACACTGTTAAAAAAATGAAAAGATAAGTCATAGACTGGGAGAAAATCTTTGTCTGATAAAGGACTGGTATCAAAAATATTCAAAGAACTCTTAAAACTCAACAATAAGAAAAAAAAAATCTAATTAAAATGATCTTAACAGATAAGTCACCAAAGATAAACAGATGGTAAATAAGCAAATGAAAAGGTGCTCAGCATCATATGTCATTAGGGAACTAGAAATTAAAAGAGCAATGAGATACCACTACACACCTTTTAGAATGGCTAACATCCAAAACACTGACAACACCAAATGCTGGTGAGGATACGGAGCAATAGGAATTACCATACATTGCTGGTGAAAATGCAAAATGGTATAGCCAGTTTGGAAGACAGTTTGGTGGTGTCTTACAAAGCTAAACATAGGCTTCCTATATAATCCAGTAACCTTGATCCTGTGGGTATCTATCCAGATGCATTAAAAACTTATGTCTACACAAAACCTGTACATGAATGTTTTTAGCAGCCTTTATAATTGCAAAAATTTGGAAGCAACGAAGATGTCCTTCCATAGATAAACAGGCTGTGGTACATCCATCAATGGAATATTATTTGATGATAAAAAAGAAATAGACTATCAAGTCCTGAAAAGAGATGGAGAAACTTCAGATTCACATTACCGAGTGAAAAGACCAATCTGAAAAAAAACTACATGATTCCAACTATATGACATTCTGGAAAAGAAAACCTATAGAGACAGTAAAAAGATCAGTGGTTGCCAGAGGAGGTTCAGGGGTCGGGGGATGGATGAATAGGTGTCACATGGGATTTTTAGGGCAGTGAAACTATTCTGGATGATTCTGTGATGGCAGATACATGACATCATGCATTTGTTAAAACCCACAGAACTGTACAACACAAGGGGTGAACTTGAATATAAACTATGGACTTTCGTCAATAACAATGTAGCAGTATTGGTTCACCAATTGTAACAAATGTGCCACAATAATGCAAAATATCAATAACAGGGGAAACTGTGGGGTGGGGGGAGAAGGGTAATATGGGAATTCTCTGTACTTTTTGCTCAATTTTTCAGTAAACTTACAACTGTTCTAAAAAATAAAGACTATCAGTTTTCAAAAAGACAAAACATAAACTGGTTCGGTAGCTTCAAAATCTCAAACCTGCTTCCCTCAAATCTAATCAGATTAATCCAGGTCTCATAAACCCTAAAGTCTCCCTTCTACCTTCAGGATAAAGTTCCAACTCCTAGGGATACAATACGCCATTGGCAATCTAGTCCAGTTAATCCAGTTCCATTTCCAGCCTCCTCTCCCGTGCACGCTGTGCTCCCGGCACATGTCCGTGCCTTCCCATTGTTGTTCTTTTTCCTGGTCCTAGAAGACCTTTCTTCCAACAACTCCTCATCCCTTTGTCTATTTGGTGAACTCCTACTCATTTTCTGAGCCCATTTTAAATAGATCCTCCTCCTTGAAGCTTTCTTTACTACTCTTGAGTAAAATGAGTACCTCCTTCTTCTATCTTCCAATCATACACTGTTCTACTATATCGTAACTATTCATGTTTCTGTCTCATTTGCTAGAGCATGAACAGCTTGAGGGCAAGGACAATGTCTTAATTATCTTTTCACCTCTGGTGCCGAGCACTGATGGAGAATAGGTATTCAATAAGATTTTACTGAACAATCAGTCCATAAATGACATAGAGGAGCTCTTCAAATTATTTTTAGTAGTATTATTGCAACCCATGTGAGTCAAAGGTTTAACATTAAATGTTAACGCAGTAAAGTAGTCTCTATGAGGCTCTGAAATAATATGGACTAGGTATCTGACATTCTGATTATATAACTTGCCAGGACAATGACACTTAAAGGTCATAATGGAATCACTTGTCCATTAGACACACTCTCTCAAAGACTAGATGTCTCAAGCAAGACTTTGATAAGGGCTGAACCACAATTAATTCATGGTTGAATTCCCTGATGAGTACCACAAGGGTAGACAGCCTATGTGTGATGGATTAGAGAGAGATACATATGCTTTATATGCCAGACATGTAGAAGTCAGAGATAGTGTTCTGTTTGGGAAATTAAGTATTCTGATTTATAGCCCTGACCAGGCAAAAAGCTAGTTCACTTCAGCAGTGAGAGTTCAATATGAAATGTGATTACAAAAGAAAAATCACAAGACCTCCCCACCACTTAAACATGTATGTTAGGCTTAGAATCTATACCTGGGCTACTTTTCTTTCTTCTCAAAGTCGCTGCTTTGGCAATTTCAATTACTCTGAAATTTGAACCATTATCTCTATATGAGGGACTTCCTGGTCTGCATGCCCCTTAACGCAGGGGCAGCATATCTTCCATTTGCCTTTCCTGATTCATTCTCCACCCTTTTCCACTTGATCCCTGCCCTGGGATGCTATCCTATCTGGCCTTCATTAAAGGGTTTTGTGCTCTCTTGCTTCCTCTAAGGTGTGGCCCAAGAGGAGACCCCGCAGGAGATCAGAGGGAAGCAGGGAAGAGAGTATATTTACTCACTCAATAGTTCTCAATAGTTTGTGTTTAGAGCACACCAAAATCACGGAGAGGAAGGTTTATTAACACAGAGATAACTGGGCCCCACTCCTAGCATTTCTGATTTAGTAGGGCTGGGGTGGGGCCTGAGAATTTGCATTTCTAGCAAGTTCCTAGGTGATGCTGACGCTGTTGATTAGGGCACCACTTGCACCCTGAAAGGTTACTTCTGAATTACTAATGCCCTTCCATCAAAAGTGACTGCTCCTTTCAAGGTGACCCACTCTACAGGACTGTGATGGTTAATTTTATGTGTCAATTTGGCTAGGCCACAGTGCCCAGATGTTTGGTCAAACATTATTCTAGATGTCGCTGTGAAGGTATTTTTTAGATGAGATTAACATTTAAATCAGTAGACTTTGAGTAAAGCAGACTACCCTCCATAATGTGGATGGGCCTCATCTAGTCAGTCTAGGGCCTTAAGACAAAAACATTGACCTCCCCAGAAAAAGGAGGAATTCTGCCAGTAGATTGCCTTTTGACTCGAACAGAAACTTTTCCCTGGGTCTCCAGCCTGCCAGCCTACTCTGCAGATTTTGAACTTGCTAAGCCTCTACAATCATGTGTGTCAATTCCTTAAAATAAATCTCTTGATACATAGATAGATAGACAGACAGACAGATAGATAGATGA
Source organism: Ceratotherium simum simum (assembly GCF_057802395.1). Classification (NCBI taxonomy): domain Eukaryota; kingdom Metazoa; phylum Chordata; class Mammalia; order Perissodactyla; family Rhinocerotidae; genus Ceratotherium; species Ceratotherium simum. Next base: position 17,087,738 of record NC_141908.1, read on the forward strand.
AGACACACATCCTGTTAGCTCTGGTTCTCTGGAGAACCCTGACTAACACAAGGACTTAGTCCCCTCCAGGTTCCAGGAACTGTTCCCTACGTGGGAACATGTTTCCTATCTCTCTTGAGACAGGCTGATAACACTGGCTGCTTTGAAGTCTCTGGTGTCTGCACTGTCTTCTGTGGTATCCCTCTTTCCACACTTTTGTGATCAGTCCCTATGTAATAAACCCTTCTTGAATTATCCTATTTCAAATATGTCATCTATTTCCTGTCAGAATCCCAACTCTACAATGCATCTTAAATTCAACAAGCAGAAAAGTCAACTTGCCCTCTTTCTTTCTCAGCCCCCTGCTCCTGCTGTGCTCCCTCTTGTGATTAGTAGCTTCCTCCCAGGCACCCAGACTTGTAAGCTCAGCATTGGTTTCTGACTTCTTCTAATTGTTGGTTTAGCTTTCTGGGTTCTCTACAATTCTGGAAGCCCCTTAGCAAAGAGTGTGTCTTTTTGTTTTTCTGTCTCCAGAGCCTAACACAGCATGTACCAGTTATCCTCCAGGTGACCTCAAATTATGTTCTAGAGAAATGAATAAATTAAAATTTACATAGAACCTTATAGATTACATATGCCTTTCATATATATTGTTTCCAGACTCCAGATCCCAATTTTTTCCTCCAGTACCTTGCTCCCACAAGCAAAGATTCACCGCTAACGCATTGGGTGTTGGTTCTTCTTCCACAATACTTGTAGCCATCTCCTCTTCTCCATTCCCACCTCCACAACTCTCCTTCATGATTCTATTATTTTCACTAGATAATTGTATTAGACTTCTAACCTGTTTTCTTGCCTCCAATCTCCCATTCCTTTAATCCATTTTACACTTTAAATCTCTGATCATGACCTTCTCCATCACATATGGAGAAGGTCATCCTACTACACAACTACATGATCCACACTTCATAGTTTTTACAAGCAAGATTCTTCACAAGCTGATCCCAAGCTAACTTCTCAAATCAATCTTACCACTCCTTTGTATGGACTTTCCACTCCAGGTGCTGTTCACCTGTACCTTAAACACATTCCAAATATCTCCAACTCTGTGTCATACTATTCCCCTTGCTTGAAACCATTTGATACTCATTTTCACATGCATCTATCAGAACCTGGCTCCTGTCCTGTTCCTGCCACTATGCCAACTTACAGTGATTCCTCATGGCTTCAAATACTTTCAAAAGTGATTGCCCACACCTCTCACCTGTAATCTACCAATTTCATTGCTTTTAAATGTATATATGTCTCAAAACCAAATGGCCTACCAAACGGTATTCTACTTTCTTGTATCCACCAAACCTCAAGCATAGTCATTGTCATAGTGCAAGAATGGCACTCAACACATCCTTCTTCTGTGTGTATACCCAAGGCCTATGAAAGGTATGCCTCTAAAGAACCAGTACTCACTGTGTTCCTACTTCAGGGCATTAATAATACAAAGAGGAAAGAGCTCTCATCCGCATGGGGTTTACAGATTTCAAAAGGGGAAGTAGACTCTATATTTAGCTAATTTTATTGAGTGTTGTGAAAAGAGCAACTGCACCATATGCTTTGACTCATGGTTTTCACATTTTTATTTGTTTTGTTTTGTTTTTTTGTAAGTTTTTTTCAAGATGTACTCCCAGAGACTATAACTCAGAAGATCTGGATGTGGCCCAGGAATCTTCACATTAATGAGCACCATAGGTGTTGAAAATGCTGGTACTTTTTTGCATTTGGCCCTCACTTTGAGAAACACCGGGATTGTGTATAAAAGAAGAAAATGCATAGAAGAGAAACAAAGATCTCATGTTATTGATGGAGCAGTTGTAAATAACACTATTAAATATGTCCTATTAATGAGAATGCTTATTCAATTAATTTTGATTTTTTCATTTAAAAAAATCCATGTAATCCAATGAAGTAAGGTATTTTCCAAATGAGAAAATGATTCTCCATTTGCCTTACAAATCGCCCGATATAACTGAAGGTATACTAGCTAATTCTTCACCTCATGAAGCACTAAGGAGTAGTAATACGGATGCTAAATGATATAAACATTTTAAGCAATTCAACTACAGAGTGGATATGCTTCTAAATGAAAGTTGGGATGGGTAGGCAGAAAGAGGAGTATTGCTCCATATAAAGCTAAGCAGAAATCAGACCACTATCCTTTAGGAAATTTAAAATATTCCATCCCTCCTTTCTGTTTGCTCTTGGTTAGAGAGGTTTTCAGTAGAACCTCTTTGAGGCAAGTGCTGAGTGTACTTGCTGTCATCGTGTTCTTTGATCTCAGTATATTGGATGCAGTTGTAGAAACAGGTAATGTGGGCAAATATGAAGAAAACAAACTGCTGCCTGTAGATAATTTTTTTCTGGGCTGTAAGAGGAAATTTAAGATGATTACAAATTTTCCTTCACTGACTTTTAAGAACATGAATAGTAACACACACTTCAATCTTCAGAATGGAGGTTTTACCTTTTGAACTCACTTTGAATTATGAGTTAAGAAAATTCATTGTGCTGTATTCATTCATTTGCTCATTCAAATATATCATTGAGATTTTTGTGCCAGAAACATAAACAAGGGGCCACTTACTCTAACAATAGCATCCACGTGGTCCTATTCATGTCTCCGAAGAATGGAATCTCCATTTCTGCAGTAACCCCAGAGTTTCAAAACCTGTTACCTCATTTCTAGCTCAGATTAGCTCAGCCACTTGCTAGTCTATATACCTTCAGAGTTTTGAGGTCTCAATCATTTTATATTCAATCAACAAAAACTATCTTCCCAAATACAATTTAGATCATTAGCCATTGGTTCAATAACACAAAATGGTGCCCCACTGATTATCAGTCATTCAACTAATCAGTCAACAACTAAAGTTACTGAGGACCTACTGCTGTTCTAGGCACTGGCAGCAGGGATAAAGGGGAGAGGAAATAAAGAAAAAATATAACACATGGCTTTGCCTCTTAAAGACTGTGGTAGGCTGGATAACGGCCGCCCAAAGAGGTCCACACCCTAATCCCTGGAAACAGTGAATTTGACAAAAGGGATTTTGCAGATATAATTAAGATTATAGAGTTTAAAATAGGAAGATTATTCTGGATGGTAAGGGTGGGGCCAATCTAATCCCATGAGCCCTTCCAAGAGAATTTCTCCTGCTGGAGGCAGACAAATGGGGGCAGAGGGAGAAGTCAGAGATTCCAAGTGATAGAAAGATCCAGTGCACCACTGCTAGCTCTGAAAAGGAGGGGCCCACATACTAGGACAGGAAGGAGTCTTCTAGGAGCTAAAGGTGGCACCGGTTGATGCAAAATGAGGCCCTCAGTCCCACAACTGCAAGGAACCAGATTCTGCCAACAACCTGAATGAACATGGGAGTGGATTCTTCCCAGAGCCTCCCAATAAAAGCCTAGCTGACCAACACCTTGATTTGAGACTGTGAGACCAGGAGCAGAGAAACCAGTCAAGCCAATCCAGACTTCTGACCTACAGAACCTACAGAAAATATTATGTATGTGTTACTTTAAGCTGTTAAATTTATGTAATTTGTCATGGCAGCAATAGGAAACTAATACAAAGACTCTATGAATAATCCACATGGAGGGAGTACTACTCTATAAAGCAACACATTCTATAATTAAGTAGAAGATACAGAGTCTGGTAAGAACTACTGGCATAGTCCTATAAATTCTGAAAGGATTCAGAGGAGAAAGAGGCAATGAAGCTTGTAGAAGTCACAGAAGGCTTTTTGTAGGAAATAGAATTTGAATTGGTTGAATAAAGTACTAGATTAAGAAGAAGTAAGCATTTCAAAAAAGTGAAACAACTTGGCAGGGGCAGGAACTAGCAAGTTGGGGTGACTGTAAAAAGAACAGCTCAATTGGAAGGGCAAAAGGCTTATGAATTAAACAACAGCTTGAAATTATTCTTAGGGGTCACCTGTGATATTATGATTTACAAGAAGAATATATTGTTGGTCTTTGTCCCCATTTCTGGCACAGAGCTCCTAAAATCTTTGGAATTTCCTAAGTGATAAGAGCATTAAAGTGTCTTTTGTTATGTTAATGAGGTGACTTTTGAAAAGCAGTAAGGATGGCTGGTTGGTTGCCAGGAGAACCAACCAACTGATTAGAGGGTTGGAACTTTCAGCCCCATCCCCTGATTTCTGGGGAGCAGGGAGGGGCTGAAGCTAGAGGTTGAATCAGTTGCCAATAGCCAATGATTTAATCAATCATGCCTATGTAACGAAGCCCTCATAAAAACCCAAAAGGACAAGGTTCAGAAAGCTTGCGGGTTGGTTAAGAGGTGGAAATGTGGGAAGAATGGTGTACCTGGAGAGGGTGTGGAAGCTCTGGGCTCCTTTGCTATACCTTCCTCTATGCATCTCTTCATCTGGCTGTTCTTGAGTTATATCTTTTTTAATAAACTTGTAATCTAGTAAGTAAAATACTTCTCTGAGTTCTGTGAGCTACTCTAACAAACAAATCAAACCTGAGGAGAGAATCATAGGAACCTCTGATTAATAACCAGTGGGTCAGAAGTACAGGTGATCCCGGCTCAACACAAGGTTGACATGAGGGAAGCCATATTGTAGAAAAGAAGCCCTATTGTAACTTTGAATGACCTCTGACAAACTAACCCAGTTGGATATGCACCCTCCAGGAGATCTAACTGCTCTGTAGATTTTACGACTCCTGCTCATGCATGTACCTCCCAGCTGCAATAAGATAACTTTGTTCCTTTGAGTGCCTTAGGAACGTGATGACCCCCAAACAGAGAGTCTGTGCTGATGGCCATCATCAATGAAAACTGAAAGATCCGGTGTGGCACTCCCAGTCTGTAACACCGGAAGGTCAACATTCCTAACCCCCCTCCCCTATAACCCACTGGCCTATATAACTGCTGTAAGATTTTGGGCCCCCTTAAGATGGTTCTTTCAGACTTTAGTCAGCTATCTTCCCCCTTGCTAGCAAGCTGTAATAAACTGCCCTTTCTTTTCCACCATCTTGCCTCTTGAAGATTGGCTTTTGTCTCACGGCGAGCAGATCGTGCCCTTTGCGCGGTAACACAGGTAACAACCTGGACTTTCAACTTCTGTCTGAAGTCGAAGAAGGAAGTTGTTGGAACCTCCAGTCTGTAGCCAGTCAGAAGCACAGGTAATAACCAGGGCTTGCAACTAGTGTCTGAAGTGGGGTGTGGGGCAGGGGTCAATCCTGTAGGACTGAGCCCTTAACCTGTGGAATCTGATGCTATCTCCAGGTAGATAGTGTCAGAATTGAGTTGAATTGTAGAACACCCAGCTGGTATCTGCAGAATTACTTGGTGCTGGGTGGGAACACCCCCCTCCACACATTAGAAGGCTTTATGCAGGAAATAGAATTTGAATTGGTTGAATAAAGAAAATATAGATAAAGAAGTAAATATTTCAAAAAAATGAAACATTATGGCAGGAATAGGAAAAAACAAGTTGGGATGACTAAAAAGAACAGCTCAATTGCAGTGGCAAATATTGTTGGTTAGCATGGATAGTAAGCCACATGAATTAAACAATGGCTTGAAAATTGTTCTTAGGGGTCACCCTAGGCCAAAGTTGGGATGAGGAGAAAAGGGAAGGGAGGCTGTGCATTCACATCATGGGGGTACCTGAGCACCTCTCTCCGTCCCTTCTTCAATCAGAGCATTTCCACGGTGATAGGTTTTACATATTGAATTTCTGGACAGGACTGCCTTTGAACAAAGATTCCACAGCTGTATTAGTTTTCCAGGGCTGCCAAAACAGGGACCACAAATAGGTAGTTCTGGAGGCCAGAAGCCTGAAATCGCGGTGTCAACAGGGTCAAGCTCCCTCTGAAAGCACTAGGGAAGGATCTGTTCCAGGTCTCTCTCCTAGCTTCTGGAAGTTCTTTAGCTTGTGGCAGTATAATTCCAATCTTCACATGGCATTCTCCCTATATGCATGTCTGGGTCCAAATTTCCCTTTATGGTAAGGACTCCAGTCATCGCATTAGGGGTTTACCCTACTGCATTATCACATCTTTCCTCACTCTACTTTCAAATAAGGTCATGTTCTGAAGTACTAGGAGTTAGGACTTCAACATATGAATTTTGAGGGGACACAACTCAACACATTACAATGGCTAAAATAAGGTTTGAGAGCTATATGTATCAAATAGCAACTCTGACTAGCATTGAAAGCCCTTCAACCAATAGCTTACCTTTCAAAGCGTCCAAACTGGACCTTTTAGGCATGCAATTTACTCATCCTTTCTTCTACCTACTACTTCTTTCCTCTCTTAGAACTTCCTATACCTTGTTCCAAGTCTCAGTCCCAGAGTTTTCTCTTTTAGGAAAAATCTATAGGATAATCTATTTCTAAGGAGGCTCTTCTGTTATATATAATAGTAATAAATTGTGTTATGCTTATTGATAAACTGCTAAGTACCACCGCATTGAGATCCTCTATGAGACTGGAGCCAAGACCCATGACTTATTTTAATCATCTTGCACCTAAAACCATGTTCTATGCTCAGCGTGAAACCTATATGCACTCACTGAAAATTAGTCTATCTAAAAATATATGGGCCGGCCCCATGGCTTAGCGGTTAAGTGCGCGCGCTCCACTGCTGGCAGCCCGGGTTCGGATCCCGGGAGCGCACCAACGCACCACTTCTCCGGCCATGCTGAGGCCGCGTCCCACATACAGCAACTAGAAGGCTGTGCAACTATGACATACAACTATCTACTGGGCTTTGGGGGAAAAAAAAATAAAATAAATAAAAATTAAAAAAAAAAACATAAAAATATATGCAAACACTACACACCTAAAAACAGTGAATTCAAAGCTAAATTTAGACTTTGTCCTCTAGAAATACACTTCTAGTCAAATCTTTAATTCAAGGCATATGGCTCCGTCAGGGCGTCAACCACTTTGACCGGCAAATACTACATGGTACACATGTTGCTCTGAGACTCAGCCTTTCAACCAAAGCTGGAAAAGCGCCACCTAGCGTTTCAATGTCAGCATTGTGTGTCAGGGACACTACAGAGCAAAGCACTGTGATTTCTCTGGCAGCCAGCATAATTCTCAGGTGAAAATTTAAAGACATAAACCATTTTTAAAATTAAGTCTTAGAAGCTCTCAAGTGAGATTCAAGTTTTGAAAAGTAGTTGCACCCCCAAAGATCAGGCTTGTCCTAGAAAGATTTACTTTATCTTTTATGCCAGCAGGGCACAAAACACGTGGAACCCCGGAACTATATGCAAAGACATCTTCTCCTATAAGCACCAAAAATCTACAGCCAGGGTGCAAAGTACAGATTTGTCTCAATTTCCTGGAAAACTCTTGAAATGGAGGTTCAGACTCAAGAGGTTTCACATGACTCTTTCCCTCCCAAGGGGTGATTTGGATCAGATTTAAACCTTCTTGTTCTTATTTGTGCCCTCTTGCAGAGTTCACATACAGAACCTATAATTGGGCATTCACCACTTTTGAAAGCATATGTTTTTCACAACCACACCACTAACTTCCTCAGAAAGGATACTCTACATAAATAGGCAAAAGGCCAAGAAGAAGCATTTTTAAAATTTTAGACAATTTCTATCACAGCCAAAGAGTAGTGTTTGCAGAGACTTTATTTTTTATAAGAAGCCATTTAATTACTGCATCTAAAATTCACATAAAGCACTGTGCTAAAGATTAAAGATCTGCTTGGGAAGACATTTTGAATTAAAAAGTACTATACCCACATTTACAAGAGTTATAGCATCTTACGTTGAAAACGGATTGCTCTGTGATAAGTAGGACTATAAATACAATACTTTAAGCCACAGTACCATATTTATTTTTGGAAAAAGAAGTAGAATATTTATTTATTCCTGTAAATACAGAGTGTTACTGTGAGAGGGGAAAAAAAAGTAAGCGATCTACAGAAGCCCTAAATTCTTTGTTGAACGCCCTTGGGACTGTGACCTGTTACTCTGAACAACCTCCACACTGGATGCCCCATTTTTACTCTAAAGGAAACATTGAATTGACCTCCTTGATGCAATACTTTTTTTTTTTTTAATTTAGGAAATATTCAAGTCTTTACATCTTCACAATATATAGTCTTTTAAAAAGACAAGCTAGGAAATTGAGAGTTTTCAAAGCCACTTGTGACTCCTCTTAAATTACTTTCTGCAGTTAAAATAACTGTGTTTGTAAACCAAGTGCTTTTCAAGAGTAGGGTCCTCCAAACAGCCATAAGTTATTGTTTTCCATGAAAGAAAATGCATTATTGTAAAGGTTCAGTGACATAAAGATGGCGCTAGAGAAATAGAGTGATGTTTTCACTTCTATAAAAGAAAAAGTGTAAAAGAGAGCTGCCCAAGGAAATTCTGGTATTATGCTCCATCTCAACAGAAGCAAAAAATGTTCTAGAATGTTCTACCTTCATATGTTTAAAAAAGATGGAAGATTAATTTTCAAGGAACTTAAAAGTGAGAAATAAAACACTCCAAACAGCACTTTGAAAACCTCAGGATGAATTAAACGGCTATCATTCCAGCATTTCAGTTGCTCTGCTTCTGCCCGTGTGATTGGTCCTGAAGGTCCCATATACACTGGTGTTCTCAGATCACAGTTGTTTCTTGTGCTGTAACTTGACTGCCTCTATTCATAAAGAGATGAGGGCACTGAGCCCACATCCTCATTTATCAGCTGCTCAAAACTTTGCCTGATGTCATGGGAATCCAAGCCTTCTTGGGTTGCTGAGCTGCAACAGGCATTAACAGAGGCCCATAGGAAAGTGGGGACAGATATTTAATGTGCCAAATGTTCTCAGACATTTTGGAAAACCTCATTATTACCTCTCCTTACCACTGGTAGTTGTTGGTCAACACTAAGTCAGGCCAGCTTTATATTTTTGCTAGAGTAAAATTCCAGAATAAAAACATTTTGGCCCTGGAACTCTAAAATGCATAGCTTCTGTCTGAGGAATTTTATACTTCAGAGAATTTGAGATGATATTTACTTATGTGTTCTTGAAAAGGTTTAGCAAGGAGTAGAGTTTAATTTTGTTGTTGCTGCTGTTTATTTAAACTTTTTCCATTTTCCTATTGACTTCTATTCTCACTTCAAAGGAATTTTTATTTTCATTTCTCAGTTACCATAACACCTTAAATTTCAGTTTCTTTGTCAAATAGTAATTGCATTAGATGAATTCCAATTCAAAGTACCCTGTTATTTGGAGGCAGCCTTGTAAACTGTGTAAGAACCTTTTCTTGTGTGTCTAGACTGAATAATTTATCTGTTTTGTAAGTTTGGATTCTTAAAACTTAGATATCTTAAATATGGGCATATCTCAACTGAACAAAACAAGCATCAATTGAACACCTACTTTAAGCACAGCAATGCCTAAGAAAACAGACAATATAAAGGAAGTTAGGCACAGCAAACAATGAGAGAACAATTCCAAGCCCACAGGCAAGAACTCTATTTCAAATGGTTCTTTGTGTACAGATCCATGCTATGGGAATGCAAAGCACGGACAAGCTCCCTGTGGAGGCAGGTAAATATTTTTTCATGATGGATAAATGAATCCCTTTCAACAATCCATCGTGGCGCATCCACAAAAATGACTATGATGTCAAACGGTGTAAAAAGTTCTTCATCCAACTGCTGCTTTGTTTCCATTTTCAAAGATAGCCCCATATCCACAGGAGGAGGGAGGGCAGTAGAAGGTAAAAACGTGGGCTCTGGAGCAGAAGCTGAGTTTGCATCCAGGTTCAGCCTCTTTCCAGCTGTGGGATTTGGTGAGATTGTTCACCCCAGGTATCTATTTGCCTCCCTTTCCTTGTCTATGCTGAAGATTCAATAAAATAATAACAGGGCACTAAGCAAATCTAATTTATGATTCTGTATTCCTATTGTCATACCTTAGAACATGAATGTATAAATTATAGGGTGGAGGTTTGGGTGATGGTTGGGTCAGACTCTGCTCCTCTTCTTGTCTATTACCATTCCTACTGCAATTAAGTACCCATTCCTGCAGTTCTCCAATGTGGCTTACAGACTTCCAGCCTATTTAAATGACCACAACCAGGCCTGGCTTGCCCAGCTTCCTAAATCCCTGCCCTCTAGTCTCCTTGGAATCCCTTCTTTCCATGGATCTGCCCAAATTAAAACTTAAAGCATGTGAGTTAGTATATCAGGGTAGTCCTGAAAATTGGAAATGAAATAACTTGTTTAAGAAGACAATTGTGGGAAAACACCTTAACATGAAGCCATAAGCTATGCCTCCTCTGAGGCATAGTCTGTCTGTACCAACATGCCTGGATTCATGGTGTTAACAGATATAAAGAAAGACCGGGTAATACTAAGTGTTGGCAAAGACCTAGAGCAGTGGTTCTCAAATGAGGATAGTTTTGCCTCCTTTCCTTCAGGGGACACTTGGCCATATCTGGAGACATTTTTGATTGTCCCAACTGGGAGAAGGGTGCTACTGGCATCTAGTAGGTAGAGGCCAAGAGTGCTGTTAAATGTCCTACAGTGCATAGACAGCCCCCAACTCACACCCAACAAAAAATTATCTGGGCCAAAATGTCAATAGTACCACAGGTGAAAAACCCCAATATAGAGTAGCAGTAACACTTATACACTGCTAGTGGGACTGCAAACTGCACAAATCCTTTGGAAAACAATTTGGCATTACATAGTAATGTTCAAGATGCTTATAGCCTATGACCTAGCAATTCTACTTGGGGGTACCTTCAAGAAACTCTTACAAGCATCATGTTCAATACTGTTTGTAGAAGCAGCCCAAATTTCTATCAGTAGTAGGATGGATAAATTGTGGTATATCCATGCAATACAAAACTATACAGCAGTCAAAATTAATGCACTAAAGTTGCATGCTTTGAGAGAGAAAGAAAGAGAAGTGCACTGATTCTTTCAGCAGAAGGGAACTGCAGAAAAAAGCATTGGGGAGACAGAATGGGCAGGGGGTCCAGTGCCGACAACAGAGAGAGACATTTGTTCTGATGGGTGTGAGCTTTGGGTTGTGAAACACAGATGCTCCTCTGGTGTCACCAAGATCCAGGGGTCATGCCTTTAAGATCACCCACCATCCCTGGCACTGGACTCCACTCTTAACAGTCACCTTCTCATTACTAATCGACTCCTTAGGTACCTTAGTGACCAAAGAGGCACAGACCTGGTAGGAATCCTAAGCCTCTAGTTCTCATGAAAGGAAGACTTTCCATTATGAAAATTACTAAGCTGGGTTCTTATTTAGTTATTACCTTTTCAGTTCAGTTTATGTCAAAAAATTATATTATTTTTTGGTTCATCAGTCAACAAATGTTCAAGTGCCTACTCTACACTGGGTGCTGTTTGGTGCTGTACAAACTGGGGATGAAAGAGATGTGATCTCTGTCCTCCCGAGATGCCAGACAAACTGAGGAACATGTTCTGGAAGCATGGAATGGGGTACCATGATGGGAGTATTAACAGGTGGGGTGCATCAGGGAAGGTCTGTCAGAGGAGGTGCCATCTACACAGAGAACAGAAGGATGAAAAGGAGGCAGCCATGCAAGAATGGGAGGGGAACAATCCAGGAAGAAGGAACTCTGAAATTTGAGAATAAAACCATTATTTTAATGTAGTGTACTTCATATTAGTCATTTTACCTGGTTCGTACTTTACAGAGATAAAAATCATAACTTACATACAATTTGGTATCTTGTTTAATATTATATCATGAATAATGTTTTAGTGTTGCCATGTAGTCTTCATAAAAATTTAAAAGGCTGCACGATATTCCACAGATTGGCTATGCCATCTTTTACTTAATCACTGTCTTGGTTTTTAGTCATTTATATTACTTATAATTTTTTGCCCTTCTGAATAGTGCTGAAATGAAGGTCTGTCTTTACATAATTCTTCCCTATGTCTTTTGTATTACTGCCCTGGGCTAGTTTCCCATATCTTAAATTTAAACACACATAGACACACTAGGATAATGAAGAATGTTTCATTCCTAATTCATCTTAATCACTTTTATCTTTAAAATCCTTAAGTTTAGAGAATAGCTCACATTATCCAAGGCATAAAATGTCTTTCATTCCAGCATAGTCTTGAACTTTCTTCAAAATTCATCACGTACATAAACTGAAGAACTGAACTACAGAGACCAAAAAGACTTTAAAACTTGAAATCTGGTTTTAGGAGGCTGACATTCTCCAGTTTATGATTTAAAATATGTTTTTCCTTTTTGTAGTCTCTGGCACTAACCTTAGATATTTCCCTTTTATGGTTTATGATTACCAGGCCACATTATATGTGACAAGATTACCTGGGGCTGTCTCTAAATTAAGCACCACTAACCTGAATTATGGGCAAATTCAAAATTTCAGCTCAAATGCTTTCCTGTGCCTCTAGCAACTTTTGGGTCTTGAGATTAACAGGTTGCAGTCTGTAAAAAATCCCCCCAAACTTTGGCCTCTTGCAGAAATCCACTTACATAAAAGCAATAGTTATTGATAAAATTCAAGTCGTTTGTGATAATAAAAGTTTTAAGTGACAATATTCAGCATTGAGATGATAGGTGATAACCTGAAAAAACTGTCACCTAACCTGCTTAGCCCATTGATCTGAATATTACTGAGGGGTAGAAGGCAGTGCAATGATTTAGCCATCACTGAATGATCTAAGATAAATCATATCTTTGTGATCATTAAAAATAATCTTAGCGCAGATCATTTCCAAATTGCTTCATGGTGAACGGTGCAACAATAATTAAACCTTGTATTTGCGGAGTTCTTTAGAGTTCACAAATCATGTTAACATATTTGACTCTCCCACCATGAAGGGTAGGTAGGACAGAAAACCTTGTTATTTTATAGATGAGAAAAGGACTCCTTTGGAAGTTAAGAGATTCGCTTGAAGTTGTATATAATGAAGTGAAGCAATGAACACTTGGTCTCCCAATTCCAAATCAGCTGTTCTGCACCCTGACACCCAGGATCAAAGCACAGGGACTAGCTTCTAGTTCCAGTTCAGGCATGAACTAGCCATGTCATCTGTGCCAGTCAAGTAACTTTGGGCCTCAGTTTCTTTATCTGTAAAACAATAACATTTGATCACACAACCTCTAAAGATTGAAAATTCCATTTTCTATGACGGAATTTTCTTATTTAGATGAAAAGAAAGTGTCTCTGGGCTACACATTCCTGCTCCCCACCTCTCTATCCAGTTACACTCCTGCCCATGACAAGATATGATATATAGATTTATAGATATGATCTGACTCAATGAGTCGGCTTCAATGCCATAATATAATAATAGTGATAATAGTGGTAGTAGACTATTAACAGCTAATGTTAATTGTGTGCTCACTATTTGCAAGGCACTATTTTAAATGCTTTATATGACAACTCATTTAATCCCCATGATGGCCCTAGAACTAGGTAAAATTACTATTTCCACTCTACAAATTAGGAAATCCAGACCTGGGGAGATAAAGTAACGCGTTCAAGGTCACAAAGCTGGAGTCAAGATTCGAAGTCAGACAACATGGTTCTAGAGCCCGTGTACTTAACCACTACTCTATAAAGCCACATGCCTTGGCTTATATTTTGTCAAACTAGTCTTCAAAAGTGAACTTCAGCTGATAAAATTTCTTGACCATAGATCTTGCCTGAATCTATCTTGTCTTAAGCTGCACCATATTACCATGTGAGACGTCCCCAACCAGTTTTTCCCTAATGGATTAATTCCTGTACATTCTTGACAGAGATGTCTGCACCATTTGTGGGGTCCCTTCCATTACAGGGACTCCAAAAACCAAAGGTGGTATTTGGGCAATGGCTTAATGGAAGAGATCTATTGCAGTGTGGAGCCATCAGAACGGGTCCTCTCCAGTGCCTGGCTCCCTTCCTCTGCTTTGCCTGCGGGACTTCCTGGAGAGCTTACTTCCTCTTGAGTCAGTATAGAGTCAGTGAGTTCACTATGCTATAAACTCGTCCACTTTTAGGAGGAACTTTGAGACCTGAAGCCAAGACCAAAAAGCAGCTTCTTCTTTCACTCCAGGAAGAAAAAACTAAGATATAATATATACACTTTTATCATCACTAAGAGCAATTTTCTTGCATTTTTGTAAGGTCACATTTGTTGTTTATGTTAATGGTGCAGCTTTCTTCCACAGCAGAGACTGAAACTCCTCAAAGAGTGGATTGGCTCCTCAATGTGCGGTCCAAGAGGTTACTCAGCTCCAGGACTTCCTCTTTGCACAATGGACAGTGTCCCCATCTTCTAAACACAGCCCAGCACATGGAAAGGCTGCCCCTTTCTCCTGGTAGCCCTGGCACTAAAAAGCCACGCTAGTCATTCTCCTTTCTATTCTCCATGGATATCCTTGTAAGGTTGTAGAACTGAGCATCCCAGCATAAGGGTGACTATACAAGAAAAATATACCATCATCTGTCACTAGCAATGGAGGCATAAAATAGAGTAAATTTCAGAAAGTTGGGACAAAGACTTCTGACCAGCTCTCAGCAATCTTATCTAACTATCCTGACCTTGAAATGCCCAAGTTCACTGCAGTGAATGGGAGAGCAGCATATCAAATGCTCTGACTGCTGTTCTGTTTCTAGGATTCCATCACCACCCTAATCTTGAAACCCCCAATGAGATGTGCAACAGTAAATCTCACTCCCACTAATCAAGATGGAAATCTTTTCTTTCCCAATTAGGTCCAATTGTACAGATGAAGCAGCGCATCTGTTTGCCTTTCAAGGAGGTTCACCGAGGGGATCGTGGAGCTTTACTGACACAACAACTAGATGGTATGTCATCTATCTCTTACTCTTGCAGAGCGTTTCTGCCATCTTTTATCAGCGGTTATACACAGCTTCCCTTTCGTGACAATATTAACCCAGGACTGCTGCTGTAAGCATCCAGACTCTGCTTGTGGCCTGCAGGGACTTCTGATGAGAGTTTATCAGGACTGCTGAGCCCGACACTTTTACATCAAAGTGGCTGCCGCTCACAGTTATCAGTGTGTGTGTGGCAAGCCCACACCTGCACACATACTGCCAGCTCCCCATGAGAGCCCTACCTAGAGCAATGGAAATCTGTCTATTTCAAGCCCTAGTGATTCATCCAAAAGCAATCTCTTTTAAACGGCCAGAAGGATAGGCATTTCAAAGAGGGAAAATCTTGGGGGAAATGTATAACTTCATTGCGTTTGGGGGCTTCTTGTAAAAATGGAAGGTAGTATAGTACAACGGTTGGGAACTTGGACTTTGGGGTCAGACAAAATTCAAAAACCAGCTCTACAACTTCCTAGCTGTAGGATATGGGCAAGTTATTTAACTTCTCTGAACTAGTAAAATGGGATATTAATAATAATAGCCATCTCTATGGATTGCTATAAAGAGCTTGTACAGAGCTTGTGCAGAAAAAGTGTTCCACAAATATCAGCCCTTGTCATCATTACCCATAGTATATTCTGGTTGCTATCATTGTGGGTTCTCAAAGAACTCCGCAATGGCCAAAATAAGGAATTCTTTCCAGTGGCTTCCGGGTATCACTTCTACATTTACGACTTTCTTATTCAACACTGTGTTCATATTTTCATCATAGGTGGGAAAAATGGAAAAGGGATAGCTAATGCCTTACTCTCACAAGGAATTCCATCCATGCCCTGGCAACAATGGGAATGCACACAGCCTATTTTGTGGAGGCGACTGACAACACTCCATTCAAGGCAATGGTGCAGGGGGTGAATAATCTGAAGTTGTCTTCATTCTTCTCTTCTTTTCTATACTTCCTTTCCATACTGTGTTTGTTCGGGTCCTACTTTATAGATGGATTCATTTTGGCCCTGAGACACCTCTCAACATAGAAATAACTTCTCGTGAGTTCTCTTCAAAACTTAACCATCTCATTAGCACTATCATGTTCATTCCAGCACTATTCACAATAGCCAAGATGTGCAAATAACCTAAATGCCCATCTACTGATCAATGGATAAAGAAAATGTGGTATATACACATGATGGAATATTATTCAGGCTTTAAAAAGGAGGAAACTTGGATGAATCTTGAGGACATTATGCCAAGTGAAATAAGTCAGTCACAGAAAGACAAATACTGTATGACTATTCCCCTCATATGAGATATCTAAAATAGTCAAATTCATAGTATCAGGGAGTGGAATGGTGGTTACCAGAGGCTGAGGCAGGGGGAAATGGGGAGTTATTAATCAAAAAAGTTTCAGTTAAGCAAGGCGAATAAGTTCTGGAGATCTGCTATACAACACCGTCTATAGTCAACAGTACTGTATTGTACACTTAAAAATTTGTTAACAGGGTAGATCTCATGTTAGATATTCTTAGCAAAATAAAAGTAAATGAAAAAAAGACACATACACACAACCATCTCCTGGTTGAGTCACTCAGATGACAAGCTCCTTAAGTCTAATAAACTAATCTAGTATACATAGTTAATGGCTCCTGATAGAATAATATATTGCCATGCTGGAAATATTTACAATTTTAAGACTCCGTGAAGCAAAATGTAATAATCCCAATGAATTTATTTTTCACACTGGAATTTTAGACACTGGGCAGGTAGGCAGAGAGATAAAGGGAGAATTTTGAGGCTGGATGCTCTTGAAGGCCTCTCTCATATTACAATATAAAGGTTACAACCTATTTTTCACACTGTGACATCAATCCCACAAAAGAAGAGACAGTTGTTTTTGTAGAATGATAAGGAAAAGCAAGCTATTACAAGCTTAATTAAAGATCCAATCCTTTTAATCCAACAGAGATCCCCAACTGAGTAGAAATATGGGCTTTGGAGAATAAGCATACAGTTTTTTGATTTTTGTTGTTGTCGTTTGTTTGTTCTTGTTGTTGTTTTAATAGAGAAAAGTATTAGGACATATTTACTCATTACAAGGCTGACAGCATCCTCAGGGCATCAGCCTCTGGTGCTGGTCTCTGAGGCAGTCTCTCTCCCACCCCAAAGGCGAAGTCTGGTTCCATCATGCACGTAGTACTATGTCACATGAATTCCGCCTGGGACTTGCTGAGAAAAGAAAGAATTCGACTTGGATTATGGATGTGATTTTAAATGAATGTGGCTCCCTCTTCTGGTGGAAAGCCTGAATCAATTAAAAAATCCTCTGGAAAGAAGATCAGGGGCTTAGCCTATTTCTCTCACAGCTCCAGAAGTATTTGTCAACACGGTACCACTAACACATGAACCAGACAACAGACCCTCCATGGTTCTTGTATTCTGACACTAAGGCTAATATGGCAAAGAGATCCATAAGTGAAATGTAGTAACAAGAGAGGAAAAAAAGAAATCCTACTTTGAAATAGAGAAAAATGAGACACTAGCAAAGCAATTCTCCAACGGCTATGTTTAAAGAAGACATTTGGGGTTAAAATAACTAAATTTTTCTTTAAATAATAAAAAATAGTCTTTTGTTCCCTGGGTCTCTTAAAAAGAAGCCATTCCTGTAAAGGTGCACAGGGATGTAGGAATTGAGAGAGGAACTAAATACCATTTTGAAAAGCTACCATTAACAGAATTCTTCTGGGGACCAAGTAAACATGTTAATATGCCAAAATACCTATTTGACATCTTGCTTTCTTTATGCGGTCAAACCTACAACATTGAAATTATCTTCTATCACATATCTACAAACAGATCTTATGAAGCGATGCTTCAAGAAAGAGCATTCTGTTTATTAGCAATAAAGACTTGAGCCCCAATTATATAATTCTTTATCATTGAGTCAAAAATGTAGACAACCATAGAGTGGTGCCAAATATCTATGCTTAAGTGAATTTCAACAGCAACACAAAATTATGTATTGACGATGCACAGATCGGACGCATCCTAAATAAATCCTAATAGCCTGAGCACCATAGAGACCTCAGAAATGGTTAAACACGAACAAAGTAAAACAAAAAATAATCCTAGTACTCCAAACAGAAGAGCCCATTTCGACCCCCACATTTTGTCTCTTAACCCTTCATTGATTGCTAAATTATATTCACCCCTGACCGATCCCAATGTTTCTGGATCACAAATCCTGCCACTTGCTAGAGGCTATAACCCAGATTCACCATGTCTTTATGAAGGAGTTTCAGTGCCTGAAGGAGGGCACTGTGCTTCCATGCAGAAGGTTCAAGTTCAGGAGGGCAGAGGGCTGCATCCTCATGCCAGGGGCGACCAGTAAAGACCCAGGTGCTATTTATTTGGTCTCTGAGGATGGCTCCCCCCACCTTCAATGAAGATGAGGTAAACTCTCTATATTTGGGGATGACAGGAGGTTGGGAGTGGGATATTGCCAACAATAACTTGGATAGATGTGATATTCTTTGTTCTTTCTTATAAAAAGGCATATTGCAACTCTGGGGGGAGCTGGAAGAAAGGAAATGGATATGGAAATATTGAGCATAATTCATATCCATGTATGATAGATTTACCAGAAATTTGGAAACCAGGAAAAGGGATAAAGAGAATGGAGAGAAGATAGGAAAATAGGCAGTAGGTTTTTTCTCAGTGATAAAAAAAATGCATGTGATTAACATTGGTATAATATAGTCAACTAAACTAAAGAGCCTATTTGAATTTCATTAATTTTTCTGCTAATATCCTTTCTCTGTTCCAGGATCCTATCTAGAATCCCATGTTGCATTTATTGTCATCTCCTTAGTCTCTTCCAGTTTGTAACACTTCCTCAGTCTTTTCTTGACTTTTATAACCTTGAGAGAGTCATAAAGAGTACAGATCAGTTATTTTGTAGAATGTCCCTCAATTTGGGTTTTGCTGATGTTCTCTCATTATTGGAATGAGGTTATGTATTTTTAGGCAAGTATACCACAAAAAAACATCCTTCTCAGTGCATCAGATCAAGAGGTTCATGATGACACTATGTCTTAATGCTGGTGATGTCTATCTTGACCACTCCGTTGAGGTGGTATCAGCCAGGTTTCTCTACTGTATTCCCTTCATATTTAATATAGATCTTGAAAGGGATACTTTGAGGCTATGCAAATTCTATTTTTCCTCAAACTTATGTCCACTAATTTTAGCACCCATCAGCGTGAACTCATGGAAATTTACTTTATTCTACAAGTTAAAATCCAATACTGAGGTTGTTTTCATTATTTATTTTGTTGCTCAGATTGTTTCAGCTTGGGCCATCAAAAGCTCCTTCAGGTTGGATCCTGTGTTCTTTTGAGAAATTCCCATCTATTTGGGGGCATTTTCTCACTTCCTGACGAACAAAATATTTCAAGTTCATCTTGTATTTTTGCTGGAATCAATCACTTCTCCAAAGAGTCTCAGTTGTGCTTATAGGAGAATGGTGTTTAGAAACCAAGATCTAGGCTCATATTCACTACGACCAGAACGCCATCGCTTCAAGCCCTTTCAGTGGACAGAGCTAGGAAATATATGTATATATAGTAATCTATGCATATACATATGTCTATATTTCTGTATATATAACCTGTGTGTGTATATAGGTGTACATATATATATACACATGTGTGTATATACATGTTTGTGAGAGTTGAATATATAAAATGTGTGTATGCATGTTCATATATGTGAAAAAATACACACACACACACACACACACATATGCATAACCATGAGTTTTTACTGATACCTCTGATCCCAAACACCACAGGGTTCATTTTAGCATTCTCCCTTTATTTATAAGTTCTTTTTCCAACTACGTAAACCCAGTTCTCATTATCTACAATTATCTACAACATAGTTATTCATTTAATTCTAGTAAACAAAGACAGTAGCTTCAGAATGCTAGCCCACACCCTTCTGAGAAACACCTTAACTACTAGATTACAACATTTATGTATAGTTCTCTTTGTCTTTAGCCTGACAGTATCCAATCAAAATACTATTTTTGACAGTTACTTAGATTGATTCTTTTCTTCACCACCTCCTCTTTAGCTATTATTAATCTACAATATCATTAGATTAATCTGTTACTGCTTGTATTCCATTTTGGGTTCCCCACACATCCTGATTGGTTTTAATTATTTGCTTATTTGAGGGTTATATGGAGGGTATGTGAAATATTACTATGACTCTAGAAGTCAGAGCTATACAAAAAGTTATACTCAGAGAAGTGACACCCCTCCTCATCTCTTCTACCTCAGTACGATTCTCCACTTTCTTCTACCCCTTTCCCAACCAATACCTGTAGGTAACCAATCACTTTAGTTTCTGGTTTATTCTTCAGGTAATTCTTTTATACAAATGAGCAGATACACATATATTTCCTTACATCTCTTCATTCTTATATGAAGAGTACCATACTATAGATAATTCTTTGTGCTCTGATTTTTCACTTAACAGCATGCCCTGGAAATCACTCCAGATCAATTTATAGATATCTTCCTTGTTTGGTTGTTGTTGTTGTTCCAAGCTGCATAGTACTCCATTGTGTGGCTATACTATAGTTCGTTTAACAAATCTCCTTTATGTGGGCACTTAGATCTCCTATATATGGGTACTTAGGTTGTTTCCAGTATTTTGCAATTACAAAAAATTCTGAAATGAATAACTTTGTACATGTGTACTTTTCCATTGTTGAGAGGTATCATAAAGGTAGATTCCTAGAAGTGAGACTACTAAGTCTAAAGATAGGTACAAATGTAGTTTTGTTAGATATTACCAAATTTCTCTTCAGAAGGATTGCACCAATTTGCATTCCCATCAGCAAGGTATGAGAGTGTTTCTCCACGGCCTCACCAACAGAACGTTCTGGATATTTTCTAGTTTTTACCATTCTGATAGGTGAGAAATGGTATCCAGTGGTGTTTTAGTTTGCTTTTCTCTAATTATTATTGAGCTTGAACAGATTTTATATGCCTGTGGGTTATTTTTACACAATTTCTGTGAATTATACGTGCATGTCTCTTTCCTATTTTTTATCTATTGGGCTTTTGGTCCTTTGACCCTCAATCTTTAAGGGTTTTATACATGTTAGGTATATTAGCCCTTTGTTGCGATACTTGTTGCTAATATTTTGTCCAATTTGTCAGCTATCTTTTGACTTTGTTTATAGTGTTTTTTGTCATGCAATAATATTTAATTTTTATGTGAAATGTATCAGCCTTTTATTGCATCTGGAGTTTGAGTCATAATTAGAAAGCCTTCTCGTATACCAAAGTGAAAGGGGAATTCATCTGTTTTCTTCAAGTACTTATATAGTTTCATCTGCTACATTGACATCCCTAACCCATTTAGAATTCATTGTTGTTCACAATAATTTAAAGACATAGAAAAGTTTTGGTGGTGATTTAAGGCCTCTTATCCATCTATTCTCAGAACATTCTGAGAATTGCCTTGCCTTTCCTTCTCTGACCTAGACCAAGGCTAACCCCAGTAGACATTTAATTTGAAGTCACTAGTTGGAGAGAAACATCTGATTGAAACTTTATGTAATCCAAACAGGTTTCCTTCTTTCCCTTATCCTGTCTCTTCTGCTCCATGTCTGCCTCTGTCTGTCCCCACAGATGGGAAGCTAGAACTCAAAAGATAAGCCTAATTGAGTTAGGGGCAACAACGGAATGATTTCCTGACAGCCCCTTCTTTATTTGAGGGTACACTCTAAGCTCCATATTACAGACCTCATTGTGAAGTACAAACGTGAGTGACCGTGGTAAATCCATTAACAGGACTTGCTTCCCATTATTAGCACCATCTGAGTCTGTTAAAAATCTTAACTAGGAGTTTAATTTCTCTACAGAGGGCTTTAAATTAATTAGGGGTTTACATTCTAACAAAGAGCCTGATATATCCATAAATCAACCCGGTATAGCAGGACTACACAGGGAGGACGTCTATTCAGTGGAGACCTCCAATCCAGCATCCCTGTCGGGCTCCCAACAAAAGGGTGCAGGTGTGGAATAGGCCACTGTGACAAGGAAGCCCCAATAATTATTTTGCATCACTTAAACCACAGCAGGTAATGTGGCAAATCAAAGTCCCAAGCGCTCAGCAAGTGAAACCCATGTTACCATGAAAAGCCACATCATCTCACTTTAACCTCTATAAATGAATTGCCATAACACTGATTTGTTTTATACCAAGTCTGAGAATTAAAAGGACATTGATCAAAATGATCTCTCTGTTTTTTTTTTTCCCTTTTGTTAGGAATAGAAAGTAACAGATGGAAGCACTTTCCTTTTTTTTTTATAATGCACTGAACATCACTTTAAAACCTTTGAAATGGCTAGTGCCTTTTATTAAATACACTTGCTTTAAGGTTTACACTCACATTCTGTTCTTTGGATAAAATGTCAGTCATATTCATTTAGTTAAACATGGAACTTGTATTTTTGAATGAACTTTAAAATTGCACAACAATGATTCCCAACCTTAAACATTTCCAAGTGATAGTAGCTTTGTTTCTTTTGTGTGATTTGATTAGAAAACACCTGATGAATGAAAGCAATCGTGGATTCACTTTTAAATGATTTTGTATTTCATTTGTCACAATAATATCTACATCTATATGAAAATCATGAGGGTATGTATATTAAAAAACAGACTATGTTTTTAAAACTTATTTAAAAAATCTATTTTAAACGTGGATTTACAGTCTCTTTGCAATAGTTCTCTTTGCAGTAATTTCTTTATCCCTCCAGCCTGTTTAGACCCCAGGCCCCTTCCCCAACCACAGAGGTCTGAAGCCTATACACTAGAAGCAAATACATTTAAGTCTGTATAAGAAATGTTCTATAATTAATTCCTCTTTGTGCTGAAAACTTTGTTATAACATCAAACTCCCTCCTCCAAAAAGGTGTTAAGAAATCAGTATTTTTAAAATATGAAACTAGAAAGTCCCAGTATAAATATAACACCTCAAAAGTTACTGTGTGTTTAAGCTAAATAATCCAGGTTACAGACGATTTAAGTTTGGAAATAATAGAATCAAGACTGTAAGAATTTTAGTGACACAGGAGGTTTTCTTCCTATATATATGATACAAAAAGCCTCCATAAAGTGCATGTTTTCCATCTATCCACAATCAGAGTATTTGTTTAGGGTAACAATGATTCAAGCCCTGCAGAGTTCATTGCCATGGCAAGCAAAGGAAAAAAAAAAAAAAAGAAGAAGAAGAAGAAGAAAGGAACACTGTGTGTCACAGATTAAATCATGTTCTCTATTCTGGGCCCCCTCCCCACCAACACATTGTGAAGAGAAATGTGAGATGGAGGAAGTGGGGATCCAGAATGCACTGCCCAAGTCATTCGTCAGTCTCCCTCAGTCTCCCTTTTCCCTCCTCAACCACACACATGTTCTCAGAACTTTGATCTCATATCTCCCTCCAGCTAGCACTTCAATTTTTGGCTGCTTTCTTACTACAAGTTTGTGAAAGCGTAGGTTATATTTGGGGTCTCCACTTCTATCCCTGGTATTTTCTAGTCTAGATTTCCATACTTGTGAGGCTATAATAAGGCACCTCAACATCCCTATAGGGGTGGTGTCAGAGAAAGCCATATAGGGAGCTGGGTTCCTTGCCAGGTTCTCTCTGACCCCCACAATACAAATGGAGACCACCTGGGAAGCCTGGGTTTCCACCTCTACCCAAGAGCAATGAGCACCCCCGCCCCCAGGCCATTTCCTGCCAGGGTGCGGTCAGAGGACGTCTAGTTGAGAGACAGTATTTTTCACCATCGCTCAGTGGTAACAAGGCCAAACATCCTTAGTGTCAGTGCAGGCCATGTGAGAACCAGTAACAAGGCACTTCTACCCCTCTCCCATCCAGGGGGATATCAGTGGAGGCCTAGTAGGGAGCTGAAACTCCCACCTCTGCCCAGCAGTAATGAGTAGAGCCCTTTGGTGTCAATGGAGGCTGACGAGCAAGCTGGACTTTTTGCCTAACCTGTTGGTAACAAGGCAGAGCCTCCTCCTTCTCCTGCTGGACAATATCAATGAAAGCCAGACAAAGCAAAAGGTTCAAAAAAGGTCCAGAGTCTCATAACATAATACTCAAAAGGTCCAGACCTCACTGAAAAGAATCACTCATCATACAAAAACAAGATCTCAAACAGAATGAAAAAAGACAATCAACAGATGCCAGCTCCAAGAAGACAGAAATGTTAGAATTATCTGACAAAGACTTTAAAATGGTCATGATAAATAAGCTTCAACGAGCAGTGATGAACCTGTATGAAACAAATGAAAACTAGAAGGTCTTAGCAAAGAAATAGAAAGTCTCGGTAAAGAAATTAAAGATATAAACAAGAACCAAATGGAAATTCTAGTCCTGAAAAATTCAATACCTGAAATAAAAAAGTCAATGAATGGGCTCAACAGTAGAACCGTATGCAGAGGAAAGAATCAGTGCACTTGAAGCTAAAGTGATAGAAAATACACAATCTGACCCACAGAGAGAGATTAGACTGAAAAAAAAATACTGAACGGACCCTCAAGGATGTGTGGGACTCTAACCAAGGATCTACTTTTCATATCCTCAGAGTTCTGAAAAGAGAAAAGAAAGAGAATGGGGCTGAGAAAGCAGTCAAAGAAATAATGGGTGAAAATTTCTCAGATATGACAAAAAACATAAACCAATAAATTTAAAAAACTGCCTAAATCCTAAACAGATAAACCCAAAGAAATCCACACCAAGACACATCATAGTCAAACTTCTGAAAATGAAAAACCGAGGAAAACTCTTGGAAGCCATGATAAAGAAACGATGTTACACCTATAGGGTAAAATAAACACAGTCATGGGTCATTTAACGATGGGGATACGTTCCAAGAAATGTGTCATTAGGCAATTCATCACTGTGCAAACATCATAGAATGCGCTTACAAAAACCTAGACAGTATAGCCTACTATACTATACATTTTTCAAGGGCTAAAAAAATTGAAGTCAAACCCGAATTCTCTGTCCAGTTAAAATAGCCCTTAGGAAAGAAGGGGAAACTAAAATAGTCTCAGAAAAAGGAAAATGAAGAAAATTTGTTGCCAGTAGACCTATCCTAAAAGAATGTCTAAAGGAAGTTCTCTAAACAGAAAAGATAAGATAAAGAAGGAATCTTGGAACATGAGAAAGGAAGAAAGAACATGGTAAGCAAAAATATGAATAAATACAATAAACTTCCCTTCTTCTAGTGAGTTTTCTAAATTGTGTTTGACAGTTGAAGCAAAAATTATAACACTGTGTGATGTCGTTCTAAATGTGTGTATAGGAAATACTTAAGACAGTCATATTTAAATGGGGAGGATAAAGGAACATAAAAGAAGGTAAGATTTCTGCACTTCACTTGAACTGGTATGATAATGACACCAGTAGACTAATAAGTTATGAATATATAACATAATACTAAGAGGAACCAACATAAAAGCTATATAAAGAAACACTAAGAAACATTATAAATAAGCCAAAATAGAATTCTAAAAAATGTTTAAGAAACCCACAGAAGGCAGGAAAAATAAAGTAAAGAAATGAAAAACAGAGAGAACAAACAGAAAACAAAAAATAAAATGGCAGACTTATGTCCTAACACATCAATAATTTCTTTGAAAGTAACTAGTCTAAATAGACCATTTAATATACAGTAATTTGTAGAGCAGATTAAAAACATAACCAAACTATGTGCTATCTACAAAAAAACTCACTTCAAACATAATGATATAGGCAGGTTAAGTGTAAAAGAATGGAAAAAGATATATTATGCAAATATTAATCAAAGAAAGCCAGAATGATTATACTAATATCAGATGAAGTAGACTTCAAGGTAAAGAAAATTATCAGAGACAGAGAGGTACAAGTGGTTCTCTTATAAAAGAGTCAATTCACCCAGAAGACACAGCAATCCTAAATGTCCATGCACCAAGCAAGAGAGCTAGAAAATATGTGAAACAAAAGCTGATATAATCAAAAGGACAAATATACAAATTCACAACTGTAGTTGGAAACTTCAACACCCTTTTCTCAACAATTGATAGACCAACTACACAGAAAATCAACAAGGATATAGAAGAACTCAGCAACATCATCAACCTAATGGGATCTAACCAATATTTATAGAATATTCTACCCCAAAACAACACAATATACACAATTATTTTCTAGTGCTCCCAGAACATGTGCCAAGATAGACCATATCCTGAGCTGTAAAACAAACCCTAGCTGGTGCTGGAGAAATTGGGCATTCATAGGCAAAAAAAAAAAAAAAAAAAAGAACTTCAACCTAATCTCACTCGCTATACAAAAATTAACTCAAAATGGATCATAGGCTTAAATGTAAAATGTAAAACTGACAAAACTTTTAGAAAATAGGAGAAAATCTTTGAGATCTACAGCTAGGCAAATAGTTCTTAGACTTGATACCAAGATCATAATCCATAAAAGGAAAAATTGAAAAACTGGATTTCATTCCTATTAAAAACTTTTATTCTGTGAAATACTCAAGTTAAGAGGATAAGACGACAAGCTATAGACTGGGAGAAAATACTTGCACACCACATAGTCTACAAAGGACTAAAATATCTAGTAGTCCTAGACAGAATATACAAAAGACTCTCCAAGGCTCAACAGTAAAAAGAAGAAACAACCTAATTAGAAAATGGGCAATAAGACATGAAGAGACATTTCACCAAAGATTATGTACAGATGGCAAATAAGCACATAAAAGATATTCAACATCATTAGCCATTAGAGAAATGTAAATTAAAAACACAATGAAACATCACCACATACATATCAGAATGGCTAAAATAAAAAACAGTGACAACACCAAAGGCTGGCAAGGCTATGGAGAAACTGGATTACCTGTACATTGCTGGTGGGAATGTCAAGGGGTACAGCTACTCCGGATAACAGTTTGGTAGTTTCATAAAAAGACTAATCACGTAACCCAGCATATTGCAATTCCTGAGTATTCGTCCCGGAGAAATGACAAGTTATGTTCACAGAAAACCTGCACATGAATGTTTATAGCAGCTTTATTCATAAGAGCCCCATACTGGAAATAACCCAGATGTCCTTCAACAGGTGAATGATTAAACAAATTGTGGTACATGCATACCATGGAATACTATTTAGCAGTAAAAAGGAACTAATGATTGACACACAACTATCTGGATGAGTTTCCAGAGAACTATTCTCAGTGAAAAAGGCCAATCTCAAAAGGTTACATGCTGTATGATTCCATTTATATAACATTCTTGAAATGACAACACTATAACAATGGAGAACAGATGAGTGGTTGCTGGGGGTTAAGAGGGGGGTGGGGGCAAGAGGGAAGGGATGTGGCTATAAAAGGACAACCTGAGGGATCCAAATAGCAATAGAAATGTTTTATGTCTTGATTGTATCAATGTCAATTGATACAGTGATTTTACACTATTGTTTTGCAAAACGTTACCACCACTGGGAGAAAGTAGGTAAAGGATACACTGGGATCTCTCTGTATTATTTCTTATAATTTCATATGAATGTACAGTTATCTAAAAATAAAAAAGTTTAATTAAAAGAAACAGCTAAAGAAATTATTAATTTTTGTATGGAGAACTTTCACTTCCCTTCAAATGTCTTGAAAATCAGTTTGTTGTAGAGATTAGCAATTAGTTTTATTAAATTTGTAAAGAGAAATATATAAATAAATAAAAGCTAACCAGTTTACTTATAGTCTCTGAGTCACATGGTATCTTTTGATTATAAAAAGTAAATGTCTGATTTAATTCCAGATTATATTTAAAAAGACAGCTCCCATAAAATGCCAATATATTTAAGTAGATAATTAACCATACTAAAGATTTCCTACTTACAAAGTGGGTTGGTGGCTGGGTTGCAGTTGATGAGGGTGACCCGACATTAAATTTACTGTTTTTAAATTTAATACATATTTGTGCAAATATATACATCTTATTAATATGCACTAAGGTTAAAAAAAATGACAATTCTTCCAAGGCTCTTTAAAAAAAACAAACAAACAAACAACCAGAGAGAACCAGAAGAAGCACTAGCTCTCTCTGAGAAGGGTTTGAAAGTGGCTAAGCTGTACCTGAAACTGGTCAGTCATTTAGGGCTATGTTCCTCAGTTCACATATCATCAACCAACAGAGTGCAGGCTCAGCAAACATAACATTGTAATTCTAATAGAAATAAAATTTTTATCCAATAATTGAGCAAGTATCTTCCTCCACCACAAAGCCTTTGAATGCATCTTATCCCACATATAAGGTAGGGAAACATCCAGCATCAGGGCCCTACAAGTCAGTCTCCTGGCTTCCCAGCCTCTTACTTTGTACACATACAGGATATGCATGTCTGTGATACCACACCCAGCAAGCACAGTTGTCATTCCCAGGACACCAACATTAAGACTGCTATTTCTAGAATTGCCAGGTTAACTTCTCTCCTGCATCACTAAGTGCACCTATTGTCTATCCTCCTGTGTTCTCTATTTCTGGTGGTTCTCTACCTTTTTCTACAGTCTCTCATTCTCTGCATCTTGAGGCTTGCTCATTTTTATATCTATTACCAAATACATTACTAAAAGATAAATTTTATATAACTAAATATTGGTGCTAATAATGTGAAGTGAATTTTAAAAAAATACATTCACATCCCTGAGTTCGCAGACTCAATGATGAAGAGATAATTATCTTATTAGATAAAAGAGATCACTGGAGTATAGACAGCTACTAGACAACTGTTAACAGGTATATTTGAAAAAAAAATTCTATCTTATGCAATTTAGCACGCATTAAACAAAGTTAGATAGTTATCTATTTGGCCAGACTCCTCAGAGTTTTTAATATAATTATATGTAGACTGAATTACTAATATAGGGACATAAATTTCTGAGTTTCTCAAGTATATGTGAACCCTCACTTTTCACACTATACACTCCAATGATACACTCTAGATGTTATGAGCTGAAAACTAATTTCAGAAGCAATAACTAACATTAAAAAGTTGCCTTACCTAATTGCTCAAGAACTCTGCTTTGCAGAGCTGCATGCCAGAATAACATGAATGGTCAGATGAGTGCAGAATCACAACACACTGAGGTTAGAAGATCAAAAATCAGGTCTTTATAAAAAGTGTTACTGCCAAAATAACAATATGCAAAGTTTTAGACAGTGTGGTTATTACGTGATACAGAGTTGCAAGGATCCAGTGAAAGCACTTTCCCAGGATGTCCAGAAAATAGATGAAATCAGAATCGTCTGTAGCATAGATTCTTTGACAATGGAAGGCTATACAGAGTAAGTGTAAAAGCTGACACAACCTTTGAACTTTTTCTTCTTAATCAATTTTGTCTTCCTAGTTGAACCACTATCAGTCAGTGCAAAAGGCATTTAGATGAAAATTCTCTAAAGATACTTAAAGAACTGTTTTTGGCCATTGAAGAATGGTGACAGTGATGGTGAGAATTAACCAGTGTGGAAACCCAAGATAACTACCTTGAAAGGGGACCTCATCATGGCACCTTTCATGAGCTCCTTGGAATATCAGGAAAATCAGAAATTTTGAATTTAAATTTTAATGATAATCAGAAAAAAATGAGAATTTTTGACAAATATGCAAAGGCAATTTAGCACAGAAAATGATATCTGTTTAACAAGCGGTGCTGGAAAATGTTGAAAAACATCCAACTTCACTGAAGATATAGAAAGCCTCAAGATAATACGGCTTCCATCATAAAAATGAAAACAAGTCTGAAAGAGTCAAGATCATAAATTTTATAACTCCATTAGAGAACTAAAGGATACTAAGAAACATTGAAGTGAAACCCACAAACTGATGAGCTCCCTCTCTAAGAAAGAGAGACCCATCGCTGCTTTCATCATGGGTAGGACAATGAATGGAAGAGAAATCTGCCACGGGTAGGAGTCAGGAGAAATCAGACAAACTTTTTACAAATGTTCAAAGGTTGAGTATGCTGGTGTGTTTGTTTAGAATGCCTAGGAGCCCCAACTACAAAGACAGTCTGTACTAGTTTCCAACTTTTTGTCACAGCCCTTCGTTGAATCTTCACCTGGAAATACTGGGCCAGAGAAAGAGAGCTGAGGGAGAATCCTCCCAAAGTGTGTGAGCAGCAGGGACCACCAAAGCTAAGGGCAGGACACAGAAACGCCCTCTGGTACGCTTGGCTTTCAGTAAGTACTAGGCGGGGGCTGCTAGCTGCTGGTGAAGGATCAGAGAGATCTGAGAGAGAATTGCCCTGAGCAGAATACGTATAGGGTTTCCTAGAGCTGTGGATAAAAGCAAGGGAAGTGAGGGACACAGGCACTCCAGGCCTTCACTGACTATACTCTCACGGCCCTCTAATGCTGGGGAGCAGGGCAGCAGAGTAGAAAATAACACTGAAGGCACGGAAAGTCTGAGAGTGAGACTAGGAAGCAAAGAGCACTCCCCAGTGACTCAAAATACTATCAGCTGGGCCGTAAACAGTGCATCTGAGGTCAACCATGTTTCCAAACATTGATAGTTGGGATACAGCAAAGGAAATCTCCAGGGCCTCTATCGTGCTCAGAGTCCAAGCACCGCTGAAGGGAAGGTACTAATTTTGGCCTAAAAATCCCTTCAGGGTTCTGGTTCCAGGAAAGATGGAGCAAGCACACTCCAGCCTGTCTCTCTCACTGAATGCAAATACAATGCACATAGTGAATGCAAATATGCATCCTGGGCAGACACATAGAACTGCTATCTAAAGACTCTGAAAGTGAATGGTAGTAGGTATACTGGAGAAAGAGATTAGAATTAAAAGTTCTAGGGGCCAGCCTGATGGCGTAATGGTTAAGTCCGCTTTGGCAGCCCGGGGTTCGCAGGTTTGGATCCTGGGCATGGACCTACACACCGTTTATCCAGCCACGCTGTGGCAGGCGTCCCACATTTGAAGTAGAGGAAGATGGGCACAGATGTTAGCCCAGGGCAAATCTTCCTCAGCAAAAAGAGGATTGGCAACAGATGTTAGCTCAGGACTAATCTTCCTCACCAAAAAAAAAAAAAAAAAAGTTCTACTGAACCAGTGGTGAGTTTACAACGTTTCCCCCTCTAGTATCACCTGGACTGGATTCAAAGAGAGCCCCAAACCCAAAAGTGCACACCAGGTGTGGACAGGAAAAGCTCCAGGAGCAGCTCTCTATCTGGCCCAAGGAGCAGGAAAGGGAGTCCATAAGAATCAGAGAGAGTGGGGACATCTAATATTTAGTTGTTTTCTATTTTTCTCTTCTATCCTTCCCCAGCCCCAGGCAATTCTATACTGATGATGGCCGCAGAAGGATAGCACTCAGATGGCAGGGTAGGTACCTAAAACTCTGAGGAAGGGGGACCTTCTTTCTTCCAAGAGGAGCTGCAATGACAAGAATGAGAGGCAAACTTCTGCTGCTTTTTTCTCTGTCTGTCTTCTGACTGTTTAGCTCCAGACACAGGTGCAATTATGGGAAGTGTGTAGAAGAGAAAGAAAACTAAAGCCTTGGCTTTCTGGATGGAGTATCAGAAGGGAGGCTCCAAGCAGGTAAAAAAATGTCAGAGAGAACACAAAGAGAAGGAAGATCAACTAAGCAGCCCCATAAAGCTGTGCATGGACTCCTATGCTTACCTCTGAGCTGCATATTCATATTTTAGTAATATATTTGGTTGAAGATCTACACTGAAACTGGGCAGTGAAAACATGGAACAAATCCAATTAGTACTGTGAACACTATGAAAAGTGAACTGACATTAGAACCACAGCCCATAGAAGGCAGGTCAGAACTTGAGGCCTGAAGCTAACCAGGTCAATTGCCAGCAAAAATAAACAAACAAAAACATCAAGATCCTCCTTCATACTAAAATAAGACCAAGATATAATATAGATCATGATATAATATTCAAAATGTCCAGGATACAGTCCAAAATTACACAGCACATGAAGAACTGAGAAAATCTCAACTCATAAGAAAAATGACAATCAACAGACATCAACTCCTGGATTACACAGATGTTGGAATTTTTTTTTAACAAGACTTCACAGGAGGAAGTATAACTATTTAATAAAAGTATAACTATTTAATAAAAAAGAAGAGAAAACTCTTGAAATGAATGGAAAGATAGAATATTTCAGCAAATAAAAAGACAATACAAAGAAGAAATAAAGTCTTAAAACTGAAAAATAGAAAATCCAAAATAAAATATTCATTGGGTTGACTCAATAGCAGAATAGAGATGACCAAGAAAGCATCAATGAATGTGAAGATACATCAATAGTAATTATCCAGTCTGCTCAAGAAAGAGAAAAAAAGAGAGACTCAGAGACCTGTGAGACATCAAAAGTTCTAGCATTCATATGACCAGAGTCTCAGAAAGACAAGAGAAAAAATGTGGAGCAAAAATAAATCTTTTTAATAATTTGGTGAAAGACATAAACTTACTGATTCAAGAAGATCAGTGAGCCCCAAACAGGATAATATCAAAGCAATCTATGCCCAAGCACACCATAATCACAATGTGGGAAACTAAAGACAAAGCAAACAAACCCACAATCAGGGAATGAAATACAGGAACAACAAATCTATGACTGCAGATTTCTCATCAGGGATCATGGAAGCCAGAAGGAAGCTGAACACCATTTTTAAAATTCTAAAAGAAAACACTATCAACAAACACTTAAAAAATAAAAATTTTAACAAATTTCATTTCATTAGCACCAAAAATCAGAAATTAATTAGGGTTAAATTTAACAATAAGATGTTCAAGAGCTCTACACTAACAACTATAAAATACCACTGAGAGATTATATCATATTTAAGGATTGAAAGACTCAATATTGTTAAGATGTCACTCCTCCCTGTATTCATCTAAAGATTCAATACTATTATAAACAAAATCACCAGATGTATTTTTAGGAAATTGATAAGCTGATTCCAATGTTGACATGGAAATTAAAGGGACTTAAAATAGTGAAAATATCTTGGAAAAGAACAAAGTTGAAAGACTTGTACTTATTACAAGTACTTATTACTTATTATAAAGCTTATTACAAGTTCACAATAATGAAACAGTGCAGTATTTGCAAAGGACAGAGAAATAGATATAAAGAACAGAAGTGAGAGTCCGGATATAGACCTGTACATATAGAGGCAAGTGGTTTCCAGAAAAGGCACCAAACCAATTCAATAAAGAAAGCAAAGTCATTTCAAAAAATGATACCAAAATATGTAGATAACTATAGTTTTTTAAATGAACCTCAACTGCTAACTCACACCATAGACAAAAATTAACTCCCAATGGTCATGGACCTAAACATAAATCCAAAACTATAAAGTTTATAGGGTAAAACACAAAATAATATTCTTGTCAAGATAGGGCAGGCAAAGATTTTTAGAATACACAAAGCACTAATTGTGAGGAAAAAATTAATAGAATTTCATCAATATTAAAATGCTTCTGTTCACCAAAAGATACCATTGTTTAAAATGAACAGGCAAACCAAAGAATGGGAAAAAATCTGCAATATATATTTTGACAGGAGACTTGTATTCAAAATATATAAAGAACTCACACAACTCAATAAGAAAACTAGTCATTCCTCTCAAATAGGCAAAATAATTTAACAGACATATAAATGGACAAGAGGTGGATGAAAAGTGCTCAACATCTTTCATCATATAGGAAATGCAAAGTAAACCACAATGAGATACAATTATGTGTATCAATTATGATGGCTAAAACTAAAAAGACTAACAATTTCAAATATTGGCAAGGATGTCAATGGACTGAAATTCTCACATATTGCTGGTAGACATGTAAAATTGAACAACTACATTGGAAAACAGAATGGCTACTTCTTATAAAGTTAAATATAGACTTAACCTAAGGTCTAATGATTCCACTCCTAGATAATTATCCAAGAGAAATAAAAACATATGCCCATAATAATGACTTTCACATGAATGATCATAGTAGCTTAATTCATAGTAGCTAAAAACTAGAAAATATCCAAAAGTTTATCAACAGGAGAATAGATAAACAAAGTGTGTATACTTACACAATGAAATACTACTCAGCAGTGTAAAGGAATGAACTATTAATACATAAATGATATGAATGAATCTCCAAAACATTATACTCTGTGAAAGGATTTAGACACAAAAGAGTACATACTCTAAATTCCATTCATATGAAGTCCAAAAAACCAGCAAAATTAATCTGATCTATTCAATGTAATACCTACCAAAATCCCAGCTGGCATTTTTTTTGTTGTTGTTCAGAAATTAGCAAACTGATCCTAAAATTCATATGAAAATGCAAAGGGCCTAGGATTGTCAAAACAATCTTGAAAAAGAAGAAGTTGGAGGACGCACATTTCCCAATTTCAAAACTTACTACACAGTAGTATTTATGCTGATTACTCCAGTAATCAAGACAGTATTCTACTGGCATAAGGATAGACATATAGGTCAATAGAATAGAACTGAAAGTCCAAAAACAAATCTTCACATTCATGTCAACTGATTTTCAGCAAGAGTGCCAAGACAATTCAATGAGGGAAAGAATAGTCTTTTCAACAAATGGTGCTAGGACAACTGGATAGCCACATATAAAAGAACGAAGTTAGACACCTTCCTCAAACACACAAAAAAAATCTAAAAATGGATCACAGACCTAAATGTAAGAGCTAGAACTACAAAAACGCTTCGAAAAAAATCTTCATGACCTTGGATTAGGAAAAGCTTTCTTATAAATGAAACCAAAAGCAACAATAGAAAAAACAGATAAATTGGAGTTCTTCAATATTAAAAACTTTTGTGTTTTAAAGGAAACCATCAAGAAAATGAAAAGAAAACCTACAGAATGGGAGAAAGTATTTGCAAATCATGTATCTGATAATGGACTGATATGTCCATGAAAAGAATTGTACAAAATTGCACAGCTGCCTTATTTGTAATAGACCAAATTGAAAACAACCCAAATAGCTGGCAAAAAAAAACCTTGATAAACTAATTGTGTTATATTCATACAAGGAAATACTATTCAGCTACAAAAGGAAAAAAAACAAAAACAAGAAAAACCTACTGAGACACACATACATGGATAAATCTCAAAAACATTATGTGGAAGGAAAGAAGCCAGAGACAAAAGAATACATACTGTTTGATAACATTTATATAAAATTCAAGAATAGGCTAAACTAATACATGAATTATATGAAGTGTATCAGTGATTATTTATCTGCAGGGGTGAGGATGTGTGACAGAGAAGGGTTAAGAAGGAACTTTCTGTGGTGATAAAAATATTCTATACCTCGATTGGAATGTTGATTTCACAAGTGAATACATCTATCTGAACTCATAAAATTGGACAGTTAAGATATGTGTAGTCTACTGTATGTAAATTTTACTTCAATTTTTAAAAGTACAAGAAGAAAGGAAAGTGCCTTGCTTCATGGTGTCCTATTCCTCTCTGTCCCCTTTTCAAACATTAAACACAGAGGCATAGGAGGCCATTCCAGCCACCTGAGGGACCACGAGGCTTTTCTTTGTGCTTAAGTAAGTAGTCTTCTAAAGCTCCTGCCTTGTTTGAAAATGGAACAAATTCTGAATAGTTTCCAAGTTTCCTGGTAGAATACTGTCTGTAGCTCCAGCATTTGACTTGAAACGAAAGGAAGGTGGACATCTAACCTAAATTTTATTGCGGGCCAGTCCTGGGCTAGCAAGAGATTAACTGGAGGGGAGAGAGCTATACAGTAAGAACACTCTCTTCAGGAATACTATTTTTACTTGAGAGAATTGTAGGTAAATCTGAGATGCTCTACACTGATCCAACTTTTCAAACGTACTTTAAGGTTGAACTCAGATATGTAATCCACAAGCATTATTCTGAGGATTTCTCTGAAAGTTTCTAGAATTTTATGTCTCTCTATCTATCATGTCTGTTGCAATAAAAAAAAAAGTGTTTCATTTATTAACTTGGTTTATATAACCTTTTACTCAGCAGAAGAAAATGCTTTTTACCATGTTTCTTCTCCATCTCTACCCTTCACAGTTTATGACCCTGGTGTCACACTGAGACATGCCTTCACTGTGCTCAGGTCATAAAAAGAACATATTTTCTGATATTTTCCTCTGGACAATCTAATATTTTCTGCTAATTTCTCCTAACTTTTCTGCTAATGGTATTATGGTTTTATTTTTTAATTTCAACAGTTTTATTTAAATTCACTTAAGGTTGTTATGATGAAATATTTTAAAAATTCAGAAAATAATGTGAGACATCATTTCACCCAGATTTAACAGATTTTTAAAACATTTTATGATATTTGCTTCATTAAAAAATTAAATAAGTGGATATAACTTAAGACCTTTCCCTCCTCCCCAGAAGTATCCATTATCCTAAATTTGGTGTGTGTGGTTAATACACATATTAGATTTTTCCTACTTACATGTCAATAATGTTGTTTTTGAGATTTGTCCACTTTGATACACGCATATCAAGTTCATTTTAACTATTGCATATTATTTTAGTGTTTGAAGAAATCAGTTGACTCATCTATTCTCCTCCTGAGGGAACTTGAGATTGCTTTGACTTTTTAATCACTAGAAACAGTGCTAGAGTGTGCATCTTTATATGAGCTCCTTTGCGTATATGTTAGAGTTTCTCTAGGATCGAAACATAGAAGTAGAATAGCTAGGTCGCAGGCTGTGTTTCACCTTCCACTTTACTAGGTAACAAAAAATGGACTTCCTAAATGAAGTATCTTGTAATGCCAGAAAGTAATAAAATGCTAAGACAAAGAAAAAGAAAGAAAGAAAAACAATGATGAGAGTATGTCAGAGGGACACAGGAGCCAACTAAAGGAACTCCTAATGGCCAAAGCTGGAACGATTTGAGCAACGAAATAAAGTAGTTTATATTGGTTTATAACCCAAAGTATAAAGTAAATATCAATGCATTCATAGTGATAGAAATGATTGAATAAATAAATGGGGAAGAAGAGACAAATAACCCATGCAGAAGAACTCAAAATAATTTATGTAGATATTCTACCTTCAAGGAGGTGGAACACAACTCTCCACTCCTCAAGTGTGGGCTGTGCATAGTGACTTCCTTCCAAAAAAGGCAGTATGGAAGGGGCTGAGAGGAGAGGAACTTCCCAGTGCAAACCTGAATAACACTGCCTCAGCCAGGTGATAAAGGTTCACCTAAATAGTGATGTTATATTGATAATATGTAACCTTGACATGAAGTGATGAGAACAGCACTTTAACTTCTGGTCTACCTCCCAAAAATACATCCTAGTCTAACCATGAGATAAACATCAGAAGAATCTCAATGAGGCAAATACTCCAAAATACCTAACCAGTTAAAACTGTTCTCAAAACTGTCTAGGTCATCAAAAACAAGGAAAGAACGAGAATCTGTCACAACCAAGAAGAGTTTAAGAAGACATGACAATTAAATGCATGTATATCCTGGACGGGATCCTGAAACAGAAAAAGGACATTAGGTGAAACTATGGAAATCTGAATAAAGTACAGACTTTAGTTAATAATGATGTATCAGTATTGGTTCATTAATGGTGAAAAATATACCATACTGTGGTGGCTGTGTGTTGCTGTGATGTTGAAAGCTATGCCACTGGTATTTCAAATACCAGCAGGGTCACCCATAGTGGACAGGTTTTAACAGAGCTTCCAGACTAAGAGTAGGAAGAAGGACCTGGTCACCCACTTCTCAAAAAATCAGCCATGAAAACCTAATGAGGGGCTGGCCTTGTGGCATAGTGGTTAATTCGGCGCACTCTGCTTTGGCGGCCCGGGTTCACAAGTTCAGATCCTGGGCACGGACCTACACCACTCATCAGTCATGCTGTGGCAGCGACCAACATACAAAATAGAAGAAGATTGGCACAGATGTTAGCTCAGGGCAAATCTTCCTCAGAAAAAAAGAAACAAAAAAAAACCCCTTTATGAATAGCTGCAGAGCGTTGTCTGATATAGTGCTGGAAGGTGAGAGGATGGTGCAAAAAGACGGGGCAGGGTTCTGCTCTGCTGTACACAGGGTCGCTAGGAGTCAGAGTCAACTCGATAGCACTAACAACAAAATCACAAACTATTAGGAAAAGAAATTTAAAAAAAAACTCATATTTACAATAGCATCAAAAAGAATAAAATACATAGGAATAAATTTAACCAAAGACATAAAAGACCTGTGTGCTGAAAGCTATAAGGCATTGATGACAGAAACTGAAGATGACACGAATAAATGGAACAATATTCCATGCTCATGGACTGGAAGAATTAATATTGTAAAAATGTCCATATCAACCAAAGCAATCTACAGATTCAATACAATCCCTATCAAAATTCGAATATCATTTTTCACAGAAATAGAACAATGCTAAAATTTGTATGGAACCACAAAAGACCTGGAAAGGCCAAAGCAATCTAGAGAAAGAAGAACAAAGTTGGAGGCATCATGCTCTCTGATTTCAAACTATATTACAAAGCTATAGTAATCAAAACAGAGTGGTATTGGCATACAAACAGACACATAAACCAATGGAACAGAATAGAGAGCCCAGAAATAAACCCATGCATGTATGTATAGTCCATTAATTTACAACAAAGGAGCCAAGAATATACAATGGGGAAAGGACAGTCTCTTCAATAAATGGTGCTGGGAAAACTGGACAGTCACATGCAAAAGAATGAAACTGGACCACTATATTACACCATACACAAAAATTAACTTACAGAGATTAAAGACTTGAATTAAGACCTGAAACCATAAAACTCCTAGAAGAAAACATAAGCAGTAAGCTCATTGACATTGGTCTTGGTGATGATTTTTTGCATCCGACACCAAAAGCAAAAATAAACAAGTGGGACTGTATCAAACTAAAAAGCTTCTGCACAGCAAAGAAAACCGTCAACAAAATGAAAAGGCAACCTACAGAATGGCAGAAGATATTTGCAAACTATATATCTCATAAGGGATTAATATCCAAAATATATGAGGAACTCATACAACTCAATAACAAAAAAACAATCTGATTTAAAAATGGGCAGAGGCTCTGAATAGACATTTTTCCAGAGAAGACATTCAGATGGCCAACAGGTACATGAAAAGGTGCTCAACATCATTAATCATCAGGGAAATGCAAATCAAAACCACAATGATATATCACCTCACATCTGTTAGATGACTATTATCAAAAAGACAAGGAACAAGTGTTGGCAAGGATGTGGTGAAAAGGGAAACCTTGTGCACTGTTGGTAGGAATGTAAATTGGTGCAGCCACTATGGAGAAAAGTATGGAGGCTCCTCAAAAAATTAAAAATAGAACTACCATATCTGAAGGAAACAATATCACTATCTTGAAGAGATATCTGTACTTCCATGTTCGTTGCAGCATTGTTTATAACAGCTGAGACATGGAAACAAACTGTGTCCATCGATGGATGAATAGATAAAGAAAATGTCATACACACACACACACCAGAATATTATTCAGCCATAAAAAGGAAGGAAATTCTTCCATTTGCAACAACTTGGATTGACCTTGAGGGCATTATGTTAAGTAAAATAAGTCAGAGAAAGACAAATATTGTATGATCTCACTTATATGTGGAATCTTAATTAAAAAAAACTTATAGACACAGAACAGATTGTTGCCAGAGGTGGAGGAATTCGGAGGTTGGTGAAATGAGTAACGTGGTCAAAAGGGTACAAATTTCCAGTTATAAAATAAACAAGTCCTGAGAATGTAACGTACAGCGTGGTGACTATAGTTAATAACACTGTTCTTTATATTTGAAAGTTGCTCAGAGAATAGAACTTAAAAAGCTGTCATTAGAAGAAAAAAAATTTTATAACTGTGTGGTGACAGATGTTAAGTAAACTTACTGTGGTGATAATTTTGCTATATATACATATATTTAATCATTATGTTGTATACCTGAAATTAACATGTCAATTATATCTCAATTAAAAACAAAAACAGAAAAATAATCTGAATTCACCTTATACCCATCCTAATCTCCCTTCTTTGACTACTACCAGTTAGAAAATCAGTTCTGCCACCCGCTGGGATACCATAAACAACAGCCTTATAATTCTAGCAAAACCAAAAACTGACCCCAAGAAAGCCAGTAGTAGGAATTGACATGTTTGGGGACTATAGCTCCATGCCCTCTAACTCCTGGGTTTCCAAACTCTGAATTTCCCTTCTCGGCTGCCTTTTGTATGCCAGAAGTCAGACTACACAACTGTCTCTACAGCTGTTCAGCAAAGGCAAGAAGAAGGGCATACTAGACAAAATCCTGTCAGTTCACCACGGCAATATCACCCGGGCTGCGTACAATGTTCTTGTTTCCACATGTGTTTCTTAAGTTAAAAGAAATTATCTCTTCTTGTTTAAATAACAGATATTCAAGACTGGATCTTTGCTTTCTACAAATTACTAAGAGGGAAAGTAAATTCACATGCTATAGATGGCAGGGAACAAACAGGTTAAAAATAAGATGGGTAAATCTCTCAAACGCTATTAGAAGAAGAGATCCCTGCAGTTAAATAGAGACCCACTAGAAACCATGAACAGATACAGGTCACAGAGGTGAAGTTTCTTTAACATATTTTTGTCCACGTTCCTACCAGGTGACCTAGCCAACTCCACTATCTGCGCCATAGCTGGCTGTCCACACTGTGGCACTGAATGAGCAGATCTGGTGAGGGCTTCTACTGTTGTAAGTTTGCCTGTCCTCTAGCTAGGATGTAGAGAGGATCCAAGGATTCTGATTTCTCTACTTCTTCAAACACGTCTGTTTTTTTTCTCAAATTCCTAATATAACTGTCAATATTTCCATCTTTGACTATTATTCCTTGGATGTTCACTGTGTGAAAAAAAAAAAGGTGTATGGTTATGAATTTAGCTGATGGTACAGTATGGTAACACCTAGTCAGTGTCTAAATATCTGTTGCAGGAAAAAAGGGAATCTTGCAACAGGGTAAATGGGGTTCCTGTGCTTTCTTAGTGCCTTGAGATCAGTAATCAAGAATTGATATTTTTCTTTTTCCCAACGAAAAATTAATCAATGGGGTAAAAAGGAACCACACAGTGTTGAAGATTTTGCATACTTACCTCAAGCATTTTTAAAATTGTGTTTGGTAGCATATTAGTGTTCAGTAGATATTACTATCTCTTTGATCAAAGACAAACTAATAGTGGTAGAAGTGATATTCTTCTAAAATTCACATCATTTTGAATTCTCTTTGAGATAGTTTATTGTGTCATAAGTATATAAAAAACAATTTTTACTTTTTTTAAAAAAATCCAAATACATATTTTGAACTCATGATCTCATTGCTATTCAATAAATAAATTGTCTTTACAAGACTAGAGAAAAAAGTATAATCAGAAGGAACTTAGTCTACAAAATATTAAATAAACTATAAATTTCTATATAATTAAAACAATTTAGAATCCTGTAAGAATAGCTAAAGGTTAATGGAAAAGTATAAGCAGTCCAGTAACTGACCCAGATTGATAGGGGTATTTAGAATATGATAAAGATGATAGTAAATGTTGGATTGTTCAGTAAATGATGTTGGAAAATTAACCACCAATTTGGGAAACATTCTTTTTGGTCCCTACCTCACACCAATTGAATTCCACCTAGAATTTTCAAAGATTTACATACAGACAAATAAGAACTATATACATTCTAGAAGATAATGAGAATGACTATCTTTATACTCTTGGGGTAGAAAGGGCCTTTTTACATATAACAAAATTTAAGATGACACTAAAGTCTTCAGGGCAGCATAGATCTTGCAGTAAACTGAGTAAGTGATAGGGAGCACATGCTGAAACACAATCTCCCCGATGAAGAGAAACATGATCTTCTAACAGTTTGTGAAAAATAATGAAAGGTCAGTATGGAAACAATGGTGACAGTTATTTCACAGAGGGACAATTTAAGAACAAAAGGAAACAAATATGAAACATCTAATCTGCTGAAATAAAGCTTTCCGAAATAAAGACCTGAGTTAACAGAACAAAAGAGCAGACAGAATTGATAAAACCCAGTAGAGCAACACGTCACCAAGGTCACACAGCTAACCTCTGGTGGGGCTGGACTTAGAATCCAGACCTGCCTCACTTCCAAGCTCACGATCTTCTCACTCCCACATAGACGCCCACCAGCCATTAAAAAGAAATCTCTCTCCATGCAATGAGGTACCCTGGATTGAATCGTAGATCAGAAAAGGGAAATTATTGGAAAAACTGGTGAAATTCCAATAAAATCTGGAGTTTAGTTAACAGTAACATGACAATGTTAATCTCTTAGTTTCGATAATTATACTGCAGTTCTGTAAGATATTAACATTAGAAAACTGGTTAAACGGTATGCAGGTGTGCAATTTTTCTGTAAGTCTAAAATTATTCCAAAATAAAAAGTGTATTAAAAAAATAAATCTCCCAAAATGGTGCCTTGGGGACTGTCTTAAAACTTATAAGAGATTTATTGCATAAAGTCAAATTTTAAAAAGGGCATGCTTTGCATTATAGATTTTGATTATAAAAGGTTCATTGATGTCTTTAAAAGTAAATATCTGCTTCAATTACAGTTTTGAAAATACTTCTTATGTAACTTTTTCCATACTACTTTTCCTTTCATATGGATAAAAATATAGAATACTTTAAACTGTAGTCTTTAAAAACATAAGGTGATCTGCTTGTGATGAACTGCTCTCCATTTCTGCTACAGACGTGATAAAAGTTCTGGGCTTATAACAGCAAGAATTAAATTTATAGGATTAATAGAACTGCCTGATTTTAGGAGCTGTCAGATACTGAAAGAATCAGGACTTCAGAAATAAATGAATCCTAAGAGCAGAAAAGCTGAAGCATATAATTAAGTAGAAATCTCAGAGGGGTTTGACTAGGTCAGAAGAGAGGGAAAACAATATTGAAAAAGAGGGAGAAAGAGCAAAATAAAGGACTTTAAGGAAAATCAGGGCTTATGGTGTCTCTAAAGAATTGAGATGTGATAAATTATAGAATGGGGGAAAATAATAACATCAATAGCAGTAAATCAGATGTCATCACTGCCTCCCTCGAAGCCTTCCAGTGGCTCCTGTCACTCAGAGCATGAGACAGAGGTCCCTGGGGACCTTGGTGACTCCCCCCACCCCATCACTTCTCTGCCTGTATTATCTTCTACTGTTCACCCTCTCCGTCACTCCCCTCCAGCCATTCTGTCTCCATGTTGTTCCTCGGTGCTCCAGGCCTCTGCATTGCTGATCTGCCTGCCTGGAATGCTCCTCCCCAGACATCACCACGGTTCACTCCTTCACCTCCTTCAAGTTTTGCTCAAATACTAACTTTTCAATGATTTACAACTATGAATGCTTTATTTAAAATAGTGATCCCCTAGACCTCCCAATCTCCCACCTTGATCTTATTTTCTCATAGCTGCTTCCTCCATCTAACACTCCAATTACACTGAATGTCTGTCTCCCCACGCGCTA
The DNA here is from genome assembly GCF_057802395.1 of Ceratotherium simum simum. NCBI lineage: Eukaryota > Metazoa > Chordata > Mammalia > Perissodactyla > Rhinocerotidae > Ceratotherium > Ceratotherium simum. The sequence continues at coordinate 17,131,294 of NC_141908.1, forward strand.
GGATGTGAGCTCTCAGATTCTTGCCTGTTTTTTCCACTGATATTTCCCCAGTGCCCAGAATAATGCTGGGTGCATACTAGGTGCTCAATAAATATTTGTTAAATCAACCAATACATAACCGTAGTTTTTCATTACCATCATTAAAATAAGAGTAATAAAACAGTGGTAACTTTTTCAAAGTAATTTTTTGAGCAATCAGAGTAATCTTTTTAGCTTGTCTATGTTTTCTGGGTATTTTCTACATTGAACAATTACTTCTATAATGTTTTAAAAGGGAGTTTTGTTTTGTAAAAGACTAGAGAGTTATCTCTCTGACATAATTTCAACTCAGGCTCATTCACTGTTGGAGTCAGAAAAATACATTCCTTAGAGGCCTATACTTAGGCGCTTAAATAACATTTAGTTATTACCAGGAGAAGCTCTCCACCATAAAAACTTTACAAAACAAACGTCCAGTCTCATGATCAGCTAAGCTAATGGAATCATAATAGTCCAGCCTCCTCACTTTAAAGATGAAGAAACTGAGACCTGGAAAAGTCATCACTTCTTTACATTCCATTAGAACATAGCCGATGACCAGTGTAACAGGAGCTGGCCCTAAATGGAAGACCGAAATATTACAGAATGGCTTAGCCCAGAAACACTGTGCAATGCAGTAGAAGTCCAGATTGAAATTTTTCAGTTCACCATTTGATTAAACCTTCACTTTCTCCAACTTATTTCCATTTCAGTGCTCAAAGACACTAGTGAGCAATTGCTTCCTACTGTTTGAACATTCAAGAGTCTCTCTGCCTTAAGATCAGTAGTAGAGCAAATAACGTGATCACCTCCCTAACGATTTGATGATGCTCAAGGTCCACAGCACCTTCCAGAACCCACTCAGCATTCAGCCTCTTGTTCTAACCCTTTGCTTTCCCTGTGGAGAGAAGTACAAGGCCAGCACATTTTACAAATCTTACTTTTTTTTCAGTGGACGGATTGTCAATTAACTCTCATGAAATCAAACGGAAGCAGCCTTCAGGGGCTGAAAATCTGTCACTTCTCTTTTTCAAAAAAGCTAATTCTTGTGCTGAAAAATTGCATGCATCATTGTTTTATCATAAGCAGGAAAAAATCTGGAATTATGTTTTTTTTCTCAGAGGTAGCAGCAGCAGTTAATCCACACGTGTACATTCCCTGGGTCCCCAGACAGTCATCTCCAATGTTAGAGGGGCACACAGGCGGATACTCTGGCAAAGACAGTCTATAAAATGAAGTTGCTATGGACCAAAACAACCATATTGATTTCTAGTACAATTCAAAACACAAGGAAACAGCAGTTTTCCAAATGGCACACGCTGAAAAGCACAGCAAGAAACGTCTTTCCTTTGTGCAAATCGTGGACAGATGGAAAAGGATAAAAGACGATTATATGAGCAAACATCTTAGTGTTCTTTTAGGTTGTTTGTTTTTTTAAGTTCGAAGAACTCAGAGGCTTGAATTATGTTGAACTGTCCTTATCTGAATGTCTAAAATTGTTCATTTACGGACACCGTGCTCACAGCTGGAAGCCTGGACATCCAGTAGACCTTCAGGAAATAAAGACTTATAACCCTTGGAATGTTTGACCATCCTCTTTAAAGCCCAAATAGTTATTTATTTTTCTCAATTAATCTCTCTCCCTCTCTCCCTCTCTCTCTCAGCAAATGACAGAGCTGTCTAAACTGCATTACAAACACATTATTTACCAATACATCATTAAGTTTGCTGCAAGCAAATATTTTCCTTAGATATACTTAATGAGACAAAATGCCTTCCAAGCCAGAGACCTTTGGAAGGGAGGTTTGGAATCAAGAGAGCCCAGTCAGGACTTACCATGGCCCCCTCACTTCTTCTTTGGGCAATTTCTCTCTGTAGTCGGGCCACAGCCAACTTCTCCCTGGAGAAACAAAAGCACATGATTAGTGGACCATTCTTCTCAGGGTAGATGAACACTCGCCAGGCTTTGATACATTCTTTCGCAGTCTCCAGAGGAACTCCTTCCTTGGTTTAGCTCACTTCCTCCACTAAACTTTCTATAAATATTTAAAGTGATTGGTCATCAGTGCATTGTTTTCACCGAGTGTCATGAAAGAGATTTTTTGTCTTGGATGTTATAATAGCCAAACAAATGCTGAATGTCAAGTAAAAGCTTCACTTTAAGTTCATTAACATATATCATCTGTAAATAAATTATCTGTAAATAAATATTTCTTCTAAAACATTTCAGTTGTCCTTTCTGTATCAACTTTGCTCATGTATATTTATAATTATTTTTATTTCTTTTGTTGCTCTATGCTGATATTGAATTTTTAAAGCAAACAAAATATAACTCTGTATCGTTCTTGAAATAATAATAGAAAATTATTTGCAGGCTTGCTACATAACAGGCAACATTCTGGGCATTTTACCTGTAAACAAGTCTGACAATAACCCTATAATAGGTTTTATTATCCCCATTTATTGACGTGAAAACTGAGGCTCAGAGAAGTTAAGTAATATACTGAGCCCCCAGCTGTTATGTAGTAGTATTACCATCAAACTTTAGGTTTTCCTTACTTCAAGGCCTAAGTAGAAAGTTGCATATCATTCTACAGGGTCTAGGAAATACATAAAATTAAAAAGTAGGTTATTTATTTTAGTATTCTTTATTTTACAATGGAGCTCATTTTGTACCCTTTATAATTGTAATTCTTACTTCACTTACAAAAAATCTAATATTCACCAAAATTTTAAGATTTCTTTTTAAAGTGATAGATACCTACATAGTGATAGATATCACTTTGCATTTTGGACAGCTTTTCAATTATTCTTTTAAAAAGTTGACAGATGAAGTAGGGGTAAGTGAACTCTTCCAGGAATCCTCAAATCTTAGTTTAGCAAGGATTTTCCCTGAAATCTGTTATCAAGATGTGAAACTATTTGAGTAATATTTCATCCTTCAGCTTCCCCTCTACACAGGGTCAGCTATATGCAAACAGCTAGGAAGTAACTCAATTCCCAGATTCCCAGACAAGTGACAGGATTTCTCCTCTCCTAACTGCTTGGGTCTTTGAAATGCCTATGACTGCCAAGGAGGCATATGCTTTATTTTGGTTGAAGTAGAGTAACTTTTTAGTAGGAGTAGTTCTCTTTGAAGAAATACCTAAAGAAATAGATTAGAAGAAGGAAAATTAGAACCAGGAGACTGGAGGGATACAAGTGTTGGGAGCCTGGGGCAGGATGCATGCATGTATCCAGTGAAAGAGGGCAATAAAGTAAATAGGAAGAAGCCCTGAAGAGACATGAAGAGTCACGAGCCTCTTTTTGAGGTAGAAAGGCAAAGAGTCTACATATGTTCTCTGACCCAAGTCCTGACGAGAAGATGAAAGGAGCAAAGAATTGAAAAGGAGAACGTGACTGACTTCTAGTTTAATATGAAAATTAATACATGGTAAATACTCATTAGGACACAAAAAACAGAAGAATTTTATACCCTATACTCTATGATCAAGCAATTCCACTCTGAGGTATAAAGTCAACAGAAATGCATATATATGTTCACCAAAAGACACGTACTAGAATGTTCCTAGAAGCACTATATGTAATAGCCTTAAACTGAAAATGCACACACCCACTAACAATAGAATGGATAAACTTTAGCATAATTATACACTGGCATACCATAAAGTACTGAGAAGGAATAATCTATACCCAGTCACAGTGACAAATGGAATATCACATACTGTTGAACGAAAGAAGCAAATGCAGAAGAATATATAGTTTACGATTCCATTTACATAAAGTTCAAAGACAAGCAAACCTCCTACCCAGTTCAACAAGGCAAGAAAAAGAAATAAAAGACACAAATATCAAAAAGGAAGAGGTAAAATTGTCTCTATTCACCGATGACATAATTTTCTAAATAGAAAATCCTAAGGAATTTACAAAACAACTATACAACTAGTAAGTGAATTTAGCAAAGTCACAGGATACAAGCCAATATACAAAAATCAATTGTGTTTTTATATACTAGCATCAAACAATTGGAAAATTAAATTTTAAAAATTCATTTATAATAGTGTCAAAATATAAAATACTTAGGGAATAAATTTAACAAAAGACTTGTCAGACTGCTACACTAAAAACTATAAAACACTGCTTAGAACAATTAAAGGAAACCTTATATATATACATTGCATATCCCTGGAAATGGTCTTGGGAGCACCCAGCATCCCAGGACCACACTTTGAGAACTCCTCTCAGAAGATATAGAACTAGAAATGGAAAAACATGCTGGAAAATTTCCTGGAATCATCATTCCTAACTGCTGAATCTTTAGAGAAAGATTTAATATATACACTAACAGAATGTTAATTTTTTACAAGAGCAGTTTAGTATAAAGAAGACATTTCTAAAAATAGAGCAAGAGTCTATCTTATCACTATCATCCTACTAAATGATAAAAGAGTCCTGATACACTGTAAGGTTAGGAACATCACCATTTTATCATTAAAAGAGTTTGCCTTGGCAAGACCAATACGGCACAGACTGAGACTCAGAGAGCCTGGATTTTGGTCCTGGTTCTGCCAGCGACAAACTGCCTCTCAATTCTAGGAGCCTCAGATTCTATAGATGTTCTATAGATAGCAGACTACAAGTTCTCTAAGGAATTTTGCAATTTTAATGTTCTGTGATACTAAATATTAAAATTGTATAAGATCAAAAAAAAAAAACAAAGAGTTTGCCTTGGGGCCAGCCTGGTGGCATAGTGGTTAAGTTCGCGTGCTCCACTGCAGTGGCCTGGGGTTCGCAGGTTCGGATCCCAGGTGCAGACCTACGCACTGCTTATCAAGCCATGCTGTATCAGAGTGCCACATAGAAAATAGAGGAAGATGGGCACAGATGTTAGCTCAGGGCTAATCTTCCTCACCAAAAAAAAAAAAAAAAAGCATTTGCCTTTATTAAACTATTATGAATTATCACATGGTATATATACATGTCCAATCTTGTAAAATTCAATTTGAAAGAAAACTTTAATGGTTTTAGCCATTACATAGTTTTTAAGAAGAAAAACATTAATAAATCATGAAATTTTGTGGTCTGCCCACACATTACATTTTAGGCATTCAATAAAGAAAGAAAGTGTGAGAGAACCAACATGAAAGGGTCATCTTCAAAGGGGCAGCATGTTAGCCATCTGATTTGGTGAAATAGAGTAAAATATGTAGAAAGTGAAAACATCAACTGAGGCCATAACGTGAACAGAGAGGTGCCCAATTTCAAACAGCCATGTGGCAATGTGTGATGCAAACATGGAGAATCCCAGAGTAGTCTGGCAATCCCCAACCCTAGCCCTGCAACCTAGTTGCCTCCATTACAAGTTGGAAAATTGCTTAAGTCTAGTTATTTGGGAGCTATCCTGACTCAAAGCAGTTAGGTAATGAAGGGACTGACTTTGCAAGAACGGCAAATACAAGTGTCTCTTTGGGACAGTACTCTGTAATTGTTTTCAATCATTTATTCAGGCAATGAAACATATACAATGTGATGGAGCAAAGATCTCTAAGGGTTCCAAATAACAGCCCAGGCTCTTCTATGGGGTGGATGGGTAAGACCCATGCCAGCTAAGTCCCGCTACATCCAGGGTACTCCAATTATGAGCTATTTCATGTACTACACTTCTGAATCCTATTTCCTTTGAAAAGAGAGTTTCAAGGCTAAAAAACAAAACAAAAATTCTTTCTTGAGGTTCAACACTTTCTATCTCCCAAATCTTTCAAGTCCTTAGTATTCTGTGTGTGTGTATTTTATGTCAGCAGGTCATTTTTTTAGTAGGATTGTATTTTATTTTTGTATGAAAGAAGAGTTGTTATTCTTTATTAAAACTTAGAAAGTGATAAACTTGAATGGCTGAAAACATCTATGTTGCAATTCTCACGATTTCTAGATGTTATCCTTTCTGGGCTCAAATTATCAAGTTAGTCAAAGTATTAAAAATAAATAGGTCTGTCTTTTTTACAGTAGTGTCTTTTGGCCTTGGGTTCAGTTTGCCCTGGCAAACCATATCTTCAAACCCCCATGGTCCCAATATATGGGTGAAACCAACTGGGACCAGCATCTTTTTCATGCAAATTCGGGGTTCTTAAAAACAGCTTTGTGTAAAAAATAAAGAATCCTTGACTTGCATGCTACCCAAGGCAAATTAAACACACTCGCATACACATACACTCTTACTCCTATTCGAAGACCTTAGCTTGTCTGCTGGAAACTGACAACTGTGCGTTTGCAATGCACCACTGTTTTGTTTTGTTTGCTGCAAAGCTAGTAGCTCATTATGAAGGGAGTATTGACTTTATGATTGCAAAGAAAACGCCCAGGGATATTTTATTGAGAGCTGTGGATGCTTATTTACAGAATAGGGATAAAAGAAGGACATAAAGTATATACACACAATGAAACAAAGGAGACCACAACACTTACTTCTCTTTCGGTTGAATGTAACAGAGGGATGAAACAGAGCTACATTTTTTATTCAATTTTTTTACCCAAAAGGCAAATTAGTCCCAGGTTTCCAAAGTCCTTTAATATAGCCCAAGACAATCTCAAGTAAAGATAATAAACAACAACAAAATTATTTATGTGAACCAGAGATCTTCAGAACACCACTGATACAACTACAATTTAAGCCCATGGAAGAAAGACTGTCCTCAATGAAACCAACAGGGTGTTGGCATTTGTAAAACCTAGAAAAGACCTGCAAGGTTTGCATGTTTAGAAAAATGTTCCCCAAGGAGAAAGCAGCTTGCAAAGGGGGAATACATTCAGTTTGTATGTGTGGAGACCTTAAAATTAAGGGCACTACAGAGCCATCTGTTGCATGAGTGTCAAAGGCAGGCCTGTCTGGAGACAAATCAATGTCCTGTTGCCACTCTAAAGGAAGCCCAGTACCCATGCTGAATGGGTGAGAATGAAAGCACTGTGCAGCCACCTCTCCACCAGGCAGATGGTACTCCCCCGAGGACGCCCTGCAGGAACAGCAGCAAATGTCCTCAGCATAAGTGTGAAGAAAAATTTCTACTCATTGTAAGTCTCATTGCCCCAAAGTACTCTATACAAACAGTGCATTTGAAAGGTGCGGATCTAAAGGCACATCAAACAAGCTGTCAACACAGTAAATATTCTGTGTGTTTTGACGAAAGTGCCAGCTAATTTGTGCAATTTCTACTTGACTTTTCCAGAAAAATAAAGTATAACAACAAATAAAGTATAATAAAAATAAGTATAAAAATAAAGTATAAGCATGCTCATAGTTGTATTTAAAAAGAAAAAAAAATTTTCTTGGGCATCTTTCAAACCCCAAAATATTGTGGATTAAAGAATCCTATAATGCCCCTCCCCCCAAATTTCTAACTTAATGTTAGTCCTGGTTCTTAGGTTAAGCTCCTATATGCTAAAGTATTTAAAATTATTTAGATACATAAATACAATTATTTATGTGTTATATAATATATACATCTATCTCTATTTTAATTTATTCAGAATATTATGCTAACTGACTATATAAACCAATGATGATAAAAGTTCTAATTCGTTCACCAAACACTTAATGTGAATTTACTCTAGGCCTGGCACAGTCCTAGGCACTGGGAAATAAAGATAAATAAGATGGTTCCAACTTCAGAGAGCTCAGGATCTAACAGACGGAGAGCACACGTAAGCAAACCAGTGTCATAAGATACAATAAGCAGAACACAAGTACACTGTATTCGAAACTGGATTTTAAAATTAATGTCAGGTGATACTTTTATCAAAAGATTGCAATTGAACTTCCTTTAAAAGGGAAGGTTCATTCTACTAGTTTTAAGGTAAAGGTATTTTTTAAACTTCATACTTTTCAGCAACAAGTCATATAGGGAAAAGAATTCTGTCCCTACCAATATTTTAGCGATGAAGAATCTCTATTACGTGAGTCCCTAAATTCCTTAAGTGTTCTGAATGTAATGGTATTGGACTTTAGTTCAGCTCCAAGTTTTGCTCCTTTGGGCCATGATGTTATCCAGGCCACTTCTCTCAGAGGCATTCGACTGACTTCTTTAGACTCTTCCATTTTAATACATCATATCATCACATCCTCAATTTAGAAAGATAATAGTAATGGCTAATATTTATTGAATAGTTACTATATCAAGCACTATCCTAAATACTTTACATGAAATAGTTAAACCTCAAACAATCCCTTGAGCTAGGTATTATCATCTCCATGATGCACAGAATGTGTACAGAGAGATACATTCTCAAACTTTTGGATTTAGAACCTCTTCATACTCTTGAAAAAATCACTGAGGACTTTAAGGAGCTTTTGTTTGTGTGGGTTATATCTACCAATATTTACCATATTCAAAACTAAACTGAGAGTTTAAAAATATATATTAATATATTTGAAATAATAATAATTCTATTCCAAGGTTAACAAAAATCACACATAATTTTGAAATATAACTATAGATACTGTAGATTCCAAAACAAAAATTAGTAAAAAGAGTGGCACTGTTTTATACTTTTGCAAATGTCTTCAGTGTCTGGCTAACAAAAACAACATCTGGATTCTCACATCTGCTTCTATATTCAGTATGTTGCAATGTCACATGTTGAGTAGCCTCTGGCAAACCACTGTATGTATCCCCATGAGAAAATAAGTGTGAAAAAAGTAAATAAAATTTAGTCTTCTTAAAAAAATAGTTTTGCCCTATATATCTCCCAAAAGTCACAGGGCCCCGGGAGCCCCCTGGTCCACAGTTTGAGCACTGTTGATGCACAGTAATACCTACCTCCCATAGGGAAACTGAGGCTCAGTTAGGCTGGAAAACACGCCCATCCTGTAATGGCTCTTAAGTTTAAATACAACCATGTATGTTTTTCCAAATTTCCAAAATAGCAATGAATACACATTTAGTTAAAATCTCATTTGTTAGAACTTGTGCCTCTGTATCTACTACCACCTGTTATCACTGCCTCTTCTGCTAGGAAAGTAATCACAAATAATGCAAGAAATGGTTGGGGTCTCCAAGGATGAAACACATTCTTGACCATTTTCATGTCAATCAATGGGAAAACTACTGATGTAACTTTTCAAGAACACATTGAATTCCAAGTACTATGAACCCACATTTCTGAGAGTAGAAGAAAAACACTAATCAAAATCTCAATATAAACCTATGCTCAGGCATAGATTTTGTTTCAATTAACATCCCCCCATATTTGTCCCTACAAAGATGTCACCAAATGTCTAAGAGGAAATTACATACATGATCACTCTCATTTATACCTTGGAGCAGAGAGTCACACTCTAAAATTTTGGAGAAAAGTTTCAATAAATCATCAGCCTTCCCCATTTCTGATTGGGCCCTAAGAATAAGAACCTGGTGGTGACCTCGCACATGTGTGAGGAGAGCAGGTCTGCTCCCCCCGGGAGGCTTAGGACCATTCTCTGCACACACAGAGGCATCCTGTGGACTTGCCCGCACAGAGGCGTGACAATGCCGAGTGCCAGGTGCGCCTGCCGAGTGGGCAGATGGGGAGACCGGTGGCAGCAGTCTCTGAGTAATGGTTAAATTAATTAGTCTTTCCAAAGCAGATCATTTAATTACTCATCCACTCAGATATTCAGGGTGAGAGGAGATTTTAGAGCTACAACCCAGATGCAAGAAACTTCTTCACACACTTTTTCCAATACATAATTTTAGTTGGTCTCAAAATTTTAAAACACCAAAAATTACCCTCTTTTTACATACTTATGGGGAATCTAATTACATCTACAACGCATAAAAGTCAGTGAGTTGAGAGTATGTTCTAAATTGGTGACCTTTATAGGACTTTTGCAGCAATAACTAAGAGGCAGCAGACTCAACAGAGCCAACATGCACACCCCACTGACTTTGGGAGAGAGCAGGAATTTAATAATGCTGTGTTGTGCTGATTCAGGAATTCCCTCCCCACCAAAAAAAAAATTAAATAAAAAATTAACACAGAGACTTTTTAAAGAATTTGGCGTGTTGGAATACAGAGATCATTAGCAAAAACAAACACACACCCTAATTTTAGTTGCCTGCCTTTCTGAAAGTATTTTATCCACATGCTTGCCCTTATTGAGCTTTCTAAAATTTTTTTTCTAATTTTCTAAATTTCTAGAGAATTTTCTGAAAGTTCTCTAAATTTTACACCATGTAAGTATTCTCAAAATTATTCTACACTGAATGCTCATCCACTCTCAAAAATGGTGTTTCAAATTGCACCCGCATTTTTATTTAGCAATTCATTGACTCATCCATATAGTCACTCCTGCTGTCCACTACATGGCAATAGCCTGCTCACCTGTTTCTCTCCCCTACTGAGCTATAAGACCCAGAGGGCTGGGAATTTATGGTCTTTGTGTGTCCAAGGCACAAACACGTCCTCAACGAATCAGAGATCAGGCTTCAGGGCAATGACAGTCTCATTGACTTGAGGCAAGATCACCACTAGGCTGCCTTCACCTATATTCAGTAACAGAGGTTAGTCCCAGGCCCCAGCGCTTAACAAAATGTGCCAATAAAACCACATAAGCTACGTACAATTCCTACTACTACTGTCACACATGTAGTGTTCTGCACATTTTAGATGTACCATAAACTCTTGATGGTAAATAAATAAACCAATGAAGGAATGAACCTGTCTTTCTGGGTTTTCTCCTTTTTATTTCTGCTTGGAACTGTTAGCTTTCACTAGAATAATACATGCTTTTATCACAACATTTTTGATAAGCACAGGCTCTACTAACTTATTTAACACAATACAGAGTTAAGGCAACCCCATTTTCTTTTCCTCTCTTTGTCTGGGGCACAGTGAAATCCCAGAGCTCTCCAGTCTAATGCATTTCTGAACACATACTAGAGCAAAAAACTCCCCCAATTCAATATAAGAATTTCTACTCTTAACTCGTGCAATAACTTCTTTCTTGAGTGTAAAATCAGTTCAAGGACTTCAAAAAAGATTCCTTAAGATATACTTTTTATGAATCACTGAAGAACCACTTAAGTTCTTAAACTTCATTTTCACTTCTGAAAAACCTAGATTTCAGAATGCAGATTCCTTATGTTTCTCTATTTTCTAAGAAACTTCGAATTCCCCATGTTTTCATGCACTGCCTCCATATTTCTTCCCTTAATATTAAAATTCCACTAAAAAGACACATCTAGGTCTGTATTATGCCTGGAAATTAAGAAAAACTTTGTAAAGCAACATAATTTGATTAATAATGTTTGATTTCTTTCCATCAATTTTGGTAATATTCAAAAGTGATGGACTATATGTAGTTTAATATGGAAAGAGAATTCTTAAGGAAAAGAAAACACATGCTAACCATCTCCTAAGGAGCATTACATATCTGTGGGTGTGTGGGACAATAGCTCTTATGTGACAATTAACTTAGTTTCTATGGCTTTCAATTATCAATGGTCCTGAAATTTCATTCTGTTCCTATTTTTGTGAAGGTCCCAGGACAGTATCTGTGAGTAAATTTAAGCCATCTGTCTAGGCTCAGAAAAATAAGGCTTGTGAGTTCCTAAAGGAAGAAGTTGAAAGAGAGAATGAAGGAAGCCCTGTGAACTGTAATACAGCAGAGCTGTACTCTAAAAGCTCCTTCCTTCCTTTTTGAAATGAGTCACACACACAAGGTGAATTCTGCTCAACAAAATGGTGGCTTTTAGGATAGACTGGCAATGTCATCAATTCATCCCACAAATATTATGCTGTTGACTATGTTGAAGGCACTTTGCTAGAGTCTACAGAAGATACAATGACAAGTAAGGATTAATCCCTGTAGTGAGGGAGCATTCTGTCTGAGAAAACAGATAATGTGTTTATATCCAGTGTTATAGGTTGAATTGTTGAAATCCAATTCATATGTTGAAGTCCAGCCCCCTAGTACCTCAGAATGTGACCTTATATGGAGAAAGGGTCTTTACAGAGGTAATCAAGTTAAAATGAGGTCATTAGAGTGAGCCCTAACCCAATATGACTGGAGTCCTTAATAAAAGGGTAAATTTGAGGATATATACACACAGGGAAAACACTATGTGAAGGTGAAGGCAGAGATTGAGATGATGCTTCTATAAGCCAAGGAATGCCAAAGACTGCCAGCAAACCAGAAGCTAGGCAAGAAGCCTGGAACAGATACTCCCTCACAGTCCTCAGAAGGAAGCAACCCTCCCAACACATCGATCTTACACTTCTAGCCTCCAGAACTATGACATAATAAATTTCTTTGTTCAAGCCACCCAGCATGTGGTATTTTGTTACGGCAGCCCTAGCAAATGAATACATTCAGATATACTTATATTTTAATATAAAATCTATCAACTATATATGTTTGATATAATCCATCTCTCTATATACAAATATACACACAGCTTAGTAAAATATGATGGGTGCCCCAAGCAAAGCATAATATATTTTCAGCAGAAGGAATGTTTACTTTTGACCAGGAAAATCAAAGAAATCTTTACAGAGGAAATGGCAGTCACATTTCACACAAGTTAAGAGCCATAAAAAGTCAGAAGCCAAACATGGGAATTTACGACTATAGGACTAGAAACTATTCACTGCAAAGCTGTTTTTTTTAATCTAAGGAATTCACTTCTTTTACAGGCCATTTCTCAAGAGAGAAATTATATGAACGATTCAGATGGCACACTTCATATCTAAACCTCCACAGGTACACATTATCTTAGCCAGAAAGACATTTTTTAAATTGCTGCGGAGAGGAAGCTTCCTAACTCATTCTATGAGGCCAACGTTACCCTGATACCAAAACCAGACAAGGACAACATAGAAAAATAAAATTACAGGCCAATATTACTGATGAACATTGATGCAAAAACCCCCAACAAAACACTAGCAAATTGAATACAACAATACATTAAAAAGATCATACACTGTGATCAAGTGGGATTTATTCCAGGGATGCAGGGATGGTTCAACATCCACAAATCAATCAATGTGATACACCACATTAACAAAATGAAGAATAAAAATCACATGATCATCTCAATAAATGCAGAGAAAGCATTTGACAAGATACAGCATCCATTTATTATAAAACCCTGAATAAAATGGGTATAGGAAGAAAATACCTTCAATGTAATAAAGGCCATATATGACAAACCCACAGCTAATATCATACCCAAGGGAGAGAAACTCAAAGCTATCCCTCTAAGATCAGGAACCAGACAAGGATGCCCACTTTCACTACTCTTATTTAACATAGTATTGGAAGTCTCAGCCAGGGCAATCAGGCAAGAAAAAGAAATAAAAGTATCCAAATTAGAAACAAAGAAGTCAAACTGTCACTATTTGCAGATGACATGCTTTTATATATAGAAAACCCTAAAGAATCAGCCAAAAAACTTTTAGAAATAATAAATGAATACAGTAAAGTTTGCAGGATACAAAATCGACATACAAAAATTGGTTGTGTTTCTATACACTAACAACGAAGCAGCAGAAAGAGAAATTAAGAATGAAATCCCATTTACAATTACAACAAAAAGAATAAAATACCTAGGAATAAATTTAACCAAAGAGGTGAAAGACTCGTACACTGAAAACTATAAAACATTGCTGAAAGAAATTGAAGGAGACACAAAGAAATGGAAAGATATTCTGTGCTCTTGGATTGGAAGAATTAACATAGTTAAAATGTCCATACTTCCTAAAGCAATGTACAAATTCATTGCAATCCCTACCAAAGTTCAAACGACATTTTTCACAGAAATAGAACAAAGAATCCTAAAATTTATATGGAAAAATACAGGACCCCCAATAGCCAAAGGAATCCTGAGAAAAAAGAACAAAGCTGGAGGTATCATGCTACCTGATTTCAAATATACTACAAACCTACAGCAATCACAACAGCATGGTACTGGCACAAAATCAGACACACAGATTAATGCAACAGAATTGAGATCCCAGAAATAAACCCACACATCGATGGACAGCTAGTTTTCAACAAGGGAGCCAAGAACATACAACGGAGAAAGGAAAGCCTCTTCAATAAATGATGCTGGGAAAACTGGACAGCCACACGCAAAAGAATGAAAGTAGACCATTATCTTATACCATACACAAAAATTTACCAAAATGGATTAAAGACTTGAAGGTAAGAGGTGAAACCATAAAACTTCTAGAAGGAAACATAGGCAGTACGCTCTTCAACATTGGTCTTAGTAGCATATTTTCAAATACCATGTCTGACCAGGCAAGGGAAACAATAGAAAAAATAACCAAATGGGACTATAACAAACTAAAAAGCTTCTGTACAGCAAAGGAAACCATCAACAAAATGAAAAGACAATGTAACAACTGGGAGATGATATTTGCAAACCATATATCTGATAAAGGGTTAATATCCAAAATATATAAAGAACTCCCACATGTCAACAACAAAAAAACAAACAACCCAATTTAAAAATAGGCAAAAGATCTGAACAGACATTTTTCCAAAGAAGATACACAGATGGCCAACAGGCACATGAAAAGATGTTCAACATCACTAATTATTAGGGAAATGCAAATTAAACTACAATGAGGGGCCGGCCCGGTGGCATAGCGGTTAAGTTCTCTCGCTCTGCTTCAGTGGCCCCGAGTTTGCTCATTCGGATCCTGGGCGCAGACCCACTCACTGCTCATCAAGCCATGCTGAGGCGGCGTCCCACATAGAAGAACCAGAACCTACAGCTAGGATATACAACTATGTACTGGGGCTTGGGGGAGAAAAAAAGAAAAAGAGGGAGATTGGCAACAGATGTCAGCTCAGGGCCAATATTCCTCAAAAAACCCCAAAACAAAACAAAACAAAAAGCTACAATAATATATCATCTCATGCCCGTCAGAATGGCTATAATTAGTAAGACAAGAAATAACAAGTGTTGGAGAGGATGTGGAGAAAAGGGAACTCTCATATACTGCTGGTGGGAATGCAAACTGGTGTAACCACTATGGAAAACAGTATGGAGACTCCTCAAAAACTTAAGGATAGAACTACCATTTGATCCAGCTATTCCACTTCTAGGTATTCATCAAAAAAACATGAAAACACAAATGCATAAAGATATATGCACCCCTATGTTCACTGTGGCATTATTCACAATAGCCAAGACTTGGAAACAACCTAAGTGCCCATCAAGGGATGAATGGATAAAGAAAATGTGGTATATATATACAATGGAACACTACTCAGCCATAAAAAAAGATGAAATCTTGCCATTTGCGACAACATGGATGGGACCTGAGGGTATTATGCTAAGCAAGATAAGTCAGAGGGAGCAAGTCAAATAATGTATGATCTCACTCATAAATAGAAGATAAAAACAGCAACAACAACAAACAAACACATAGATACAGAGATTATACTGTTGGTTACCAGAGGGAAAGGGGGACGGAGAGGGGCAAAAGGGGTGACTGGGCACCTGTGTATGGTGATAGATGGTAATTAGTCTCTGGGTGGTGAACACGATGTAATCTACACAGAAATTGAAATATAATGATGTACACCTGAAATTTATATAATGTTATAAACCAATGTTACCTCAAAATAATTAAAAAAAAAGATATTTTTTAGTACTTTCAACTTCATTTTCTTTTTATTAAGTCCACTGTGATGTCCAGTATAAGATAAGGTGCTGCCCCAGTGCTCTATTCCATGACTATTGACTTAGCTAGTCTTCCAGAGTTGAGATGGTTCACAAATACACTTACTCACTCTCTGCCTGCCACCCTCATTACAGGGATGTGCACTGGTCACTTGTAGGTGATGAGGACTTAGGTGATCTGTGGTCTTGGAAATGGTCTGTCTAGAGACAGAACCCATAACCAGGCCCTCATTAACTCACATCTCTACCCAACTGAACTATGGTCAAGCATCAGGAGCACTATAAATTTTCTGATGTTTTATAAGCCATTCAACTTAATAACCTTCCCTAAAGCATTTGGTAAGAGTAATTTTTGATGCTTTGATCATTCGCCAATTCATCTTTATGAGTCCATAATCTATCAGCACCAAGCTCAACTACTTTCCTTTCAGAATTCTTTTGACTATTAGCTTTGTGACCTGATTAGATTCTCCTTTTTTAATCTTTTCATATGGATTGTATGAGTTTGGTTTCTCCTGGCTGCAAGTTACAGAAATAAACTCCAGCTATAATAAGAAATATGAGGTATTTTATTGCACAGGTTATGGTATTTCAGGAGCAATTGAACAACCAAACCCTAGGAAGCGCATGAACCAGGGCTCTTCCAGGGGCCTCTGCAGCAAGAATTCAAGTACTTTCTCACTAGATGCTCCCATGATGCCCTGGCTCAGCTCTGGGGACTCCTACTTTCTATTTCCCATCAGCTTCACATTTTAAATTCCCTGGAATAAGATCTTGATTGGCATAGCTGAAGTGAGGCACACACTCTGGATTGATCAGCTTTGGCCTGGGGGTCAGGGTCAGACAGCACAGTCTTAGACATGCTCCTCCTCGTTATGGGCTGGGGGCTGTTCTCAGAGAAGTAAAGAGTTGTTAGAGTCTACCCCATGGGTTGATCATTTGCACTTCATATGTATTGTCCTTTCTTTGGAAAATGCTTTCTGTAGATTTCCTAACTAATTTTTACTTGGGCCTATAGCAAAAATAAACAACCAGGTATCTTATTTTTTTTAACTCAATAGTTTTTGCCTTCATTTCAATTGGACTAACTCTGTTTGAGGTTTCTTGTTGGAATACTTAGCTAGAATTGAGCCTATATCTTGCTTTTTTCATGCTGTTTTGACCCGTCCACTATCATTGTGACTCAAAAATTCATATTGAGCACATTCCTCATTTCTTCCTTCTAGAACAAGTAACTAGCCTTTAGTCTATATACTGCTTTCTGGATATTGTCTTTTTTTCCTGACATCCAATCTATTGAAATTGACTTGAAATATTTTTTTTATTGGGGTAACATTGGTTTATAACATTATATAAATTTCAGGTGTACATCATTATATTTTGATTTCTGTGTAGACCATATCATGTTCACCACCAAGACTAATTATCATCTGTCACCACACACATGTGCCCTATTATCACTTTCACGCTCCTCCCTCTCCCAACGTCTCTGGTAACCTCCGATCTAACCTCTGTATCTACGTGTTTGTTGTTATTGTTTTTAACTTCCACTTATGAGTGAAATCATACAGTATTTGGCTTTCTCTTGTATATTTTCTTACCGTCTCCACTGGAAGCATGACTTAATTTACATTGAGCACACTCCTAGAAATATTATCAACTGTAAAACATTTTGTATTTGTTCACGTAGTATGTATAATATTAGAACCAGAAAGGACTCTCTTAGGAGACACAAAAAAATCAGAAGTATCTTCCTCTTCTATTTCCTCTTCTTCACACCATTTCCAGCAGGACTGTTCAAAATACCAACAATAAGATTTCAAAAGACACATGCACTTTTTTTTTAATTGCAGTAACATTGGTTTATAATATTATATAAATTTCAGGTGTACATCATTATATTTTGATTTCTGTATTATAGATTACGTCACATTCACCACCCAAAGACTAATTACAATCCATCACCATACATGCACTTTTAAAGGAATGCCAGGGCCGGCCCTGTGGCTTGGTGGTTAAGTGCGTGCGCTGCAATGCTGGTGGCCCGGGTTCGGATCCTGGGTGCGCATCGAGGCACCACTTCTCCATCCATCCTGAGGCCGAGTCCCACATGCAGCAACTAGAAGGATGTGGAGCTATGACATACAACTATCTACTGGGGCTTTGGGGGGAAAAATAAAATAAATAAAATCTTTAAAGGAATGCCAATGTAGAAAATCTAGAGAATAAAAGAGAAACTCACACTTCCCTATATTCTTTGTAAGCAATCTAACCATGGCCATATATGTATAATATTCAATTATTATCTGAGCTCACGAGTAGCTAAAAAGCAACAAAAGAGTCAACAATGGGAAACTTTAGAGGAAAAAGAGAAGACACCGATAAGAAAACAGAGCCTAATATCTAAGAGATGAGAAATGAATGGGCACCAATCTGTGAAACAGTTTAATATATGTTACACCAGGTAAGACCCTAACAGGAAGGAAAAAATTCTCAGATATATGACCATCCAGGATACTCTCACCAGAGGCAAAAGTGTTTCAGAAAACAGGAAAGCAGCTGGTATGTAAACATCAGTAGATGTTTCTGAAGAATAATAATAGCACAACCACTGGGAAGAAAAATTAATCCTGTCAAAACAGATTATTGTAAACTTACAGTTTATTTGTAGATAAACTTAAGCATTTATAATTATCATCTGTTTCATTTGACACAGTGAGAAAGAAAAAAATAAACAAAAACATGAAAGCACCTTTAGTATCTTAAAACAAGAGAGAGGAAAGGCAAGCGATGAGTGGTTCAAAGAGATAATAAAAAGGCTCTTTCTGAAGGATGGCAGACACGCAAGGTCCCTGAAGGCAGATGGTGGTTGAGGTGGTGAACAGTAGCCTTTGAACAAGTTTTGGTTACATTTAAGATAGAGGAGAATAATAATAATAATAATAGTAATAATAATTAATATAATTTTCATATAGTGATTATATTCCAAGCACTTTACAGTTAGTTATTAACTCATTTCATCCTCACCCTAACCATGAGGTAGGCACTATTATTATCCCCATTTTACAGATAATGAAAATAAGGCACAGCAAGATTAAGCATCTTCCCCAAGGTCTCAGAGCTAGTAAGTGATGATGTCAGGATTTAGGCACTCTTGGCCCTAAAGTCTCCATTCTTAACCTTAATGCTGTGCTATCCATGTGACTCTAGCTGGAGTTACGATTTTTACATTGCATGTGGTTGTTCAGGAATATGGACACTAAAAAATCTACATGAATTCACAAGAAACTCACAAAATCCATTTTAAGTCCCCTTGGGAATCAGGCAACTGGGGAGGGAGAATAGAGCTGTGGTTAACAAAACAGACTCTAGAGCCAGATTGCATGTGTCCCAATCCCTGCTTTTCCACCTACCAGCTCATTGACCTAGGGAAAGTTACTTACCCTCTCTGTTTGAGTGCATCGTTATTTACAAACATGCACTGCCCCTTTCTGTGGGAGGATTTTACTTTTCCACCCCATTGATGTCAGGCTTGATACGGGACCTGATTTAGCCAATGAAATGTGAGTGGAAGAAACATGTGTAACTTCTGGGCAGAAACTTGAAGAGCCAAGACAAGATTTGTCATTCTCTCTTCTCTCATTATGATCAGCAATGTTCTAGAAAGAGGCTGGCCTGGGTCCTGGAATGAGGATGCCTTGGAGCAGAGCAGCAGACCCACTTCAGACATCTAGTGGAATAAGGAATATATCATTGTTGTTATAGCCCTCTAGGATCCAGCGGCTGTTTGTTACTATGACATAACTGCCTCTCTTGACTCATACACTCTCTGTGCTTCAGTGTCCTATTGGCTTCTAGAGTTGTTGCAGGAATTAAATGAGTTATTTTTATAAAGCATGTAGAACAGTGGCTGGCAAATGATAAGCTCTAGAGAAATGTTAGTTCTTATAGTTATTTTCATCTATAAATCGCAGGAGGTAAGTAATAGCGAGCCAGCTACTCACCTGAAAAGAATACAAGTACAGAAAAGACTGCTAAAGGAAACATTCCCAGTACTAATCAAATCAAATGCTTTTCTGGTTCTCAAATCCTTTCAACTCAATTCTAACGTGATACTGGGTGCCTTTTGGGCTTCTTGCAAAGGTCTCCTCTTCAAAGCTCCCTTATCAACCCAGGAATCTCATTTATTTGTTGACAGTTCAGGGCTTTAATATTGCTGACCCAAAGTCTCCAGACTGGTTTCCTTCTACAAAATTTAGCCAGTTACCTTGGCCATGAAGATATTCCTCCTGCATTTCCATCAACTATCTTTTTGGAAACAGAGTCGAACGCCAGTATTCCCATCTGTGTAACACAATTTTAGTGAGATAATAATAGCTGTTATCTCTTTGTTTCTAAGGCTGAAAGATTAGATAATTTTGACGTTTCTTTGTTTCATGAGTTTTGATTGGCTTTAATGCGCTAATGTGAAAATTTTTATGGTAGAGCTCTTGCCAATTAATGTTCCACACAACCTGCCTTCAGGGGACACTGCTGGTGACCACTCCACATGTAATAAACACATATTGAGACCTCTTATCCAAGAGAAAGATATTGAGGCTCTCTCTAGTACATCCTAGAAGTCACAAGCTCCTGAAGTGGGGACCCAAAGAGATCTTTGACAACACTGCCCTCATTTTAGAGATAAGGAAATGGAGGTTCAAAGAGGTTGAATAGCTCGTCAAGAAAAATAAAAGTCAGTTAACAGCAAAACATGATAGAAAAGAGTCATTATCTATGGGTGTCCACCCAGTGCTTTTCCAGGGCTGATTGTGTTTAAAAGAAAAACACTTGACACATGAGTATATCTGGATAGAATGAAAAACATGTTAAATACTCAATCAACAAATTCATTCAGTCCACGTTACTGAGCATCTTACTGAGTTTTAACCTGACCTATTCACAAAAGCCGAAGACACAATAACAGAGCCCCATTTCACTAAGCTCAGACAGGAAGCAGGTTGGGAGGACTGAGTCAGTATCAGGGCTTAACTAAACTAAGATATAAAACAGAGACCAAGTTATTCATTACATCAAAAATCTTTTGTGGTAGTTACTTACTTACTATATAAAAAACTCACCAGCTATTTTCTCTGAAATAATCATGATGAGAATGGCTATCATAGCCAACAAAAAACTTAAACGGGCAATCGAAAGGCTCAATCTTCAGAAAATAAAAAATACTGGGGCCGGCCCTGTGGTGCAAGTGGTTAAGTGTGCGCGCTCTGATGCAGCGGCCCGGGGTTCACCGGTTCGGATCCCGGGCACGCACCGACACACTACTTGTCAGGCAATGCTGTGGCGGCGTCCGATATAAAGTGGAGGAAGATGGGCATGGATGTTAGCCCAGAGCCAGTCTTCCTAAGCAAAAAGAGGAGGATTGGCAGATGTTAGCTCAGGGCTGATCTTCCTCACACACACACACACACACACAATCAATCAATCAATAAGAAAATGAAAAATACTAAAGGTAGGGGCCGGCCCCGTGGCATAGTGGTTAAGTTCGCGCACTCCGCTTCAGCGGCCCAGGGTTCGCAGGTTCGGATCCCGGGCGCGGACCTACGCGCTGCTTATCAAGCCATGCTGTGGCAGGCGTCCCACATATAAAGTAGAGGAAGATGGGCATGGATGTTAGCCCAGCACCAATCTTCCTCAGCAAAAAGAGGAGAATTGGCAACAAATGTTAGCTCAGGGCTAATTTTCCTCACCAAAAAAAAAAAAAAAAACAATACTACAGGTAGCTAAGATGCTTTTGACTGTTATTGGTGGCAAATAAAACCAAAAGTTATTTCTAGCAGGCATCACTTTAATGATTTCTAAATTTGCTTCTGTAAGAAAGATGTAGTAGAGATTAATAAATTTTACCTGAAAACAAATAGAACATGTAAATTGCTAAGGGGTTTGCTCCTTCACTTTTATTTTAGCCAATTTCCCAAGCCCAGAAGAAAGACATTCCCTAAAGCTTTGCATGGCTTTGGCAAAATCATGCCCCCTATAACTAAATAGGTAAAGAAAGGATCTACTTTTGTAGTGGATAATGATAAAACTGAGATTTGTAGCTAAAAACATTCTTGATCACAAAAGCTTTGTGTGTTTTCTCTGATCCCTGGCTAAGTTCTCATGTCTATAGACAAACGAGAAAACAAAGCAAAGAGAAAAGGATTCTGTAGGCACCCATATACATGAAAGGTCCAAGAGCTGCAAGTCACAAAACAGATTGTCATAGATGGGAATTCAATTAAAGCAGGACAATATATCTGCTTTGAAGAAGGGTTCAATCTATTAAAAAATTTACTGATAGATGAAGTCTGGAGCTGAAACACATTCATAAGATCAAAGGCAAAATAACTCTCAATGTCCTAGTTAGACCAAAAGAAAAGCCAAGCAACAAACAGAGTCTCTTGCAAATGGAGAATGTCTTTAGTACAATACAGTAAGACTGCTGTGTGACACCTTGATAAATTAAAGGAACAGAAACACTGTCACAAA
Organism: Ceratotherium simum simum; assembly: GCF_057802395.1. NCBI lineage: Eukaryota > Metazoa > Chordata > Mammalia > Perissodactyla > Rhinocerotidae > Ceratotherium > Ceratotherium simum. Next base: position 17,153,508 of record NC_141908.1, read on the forward strand.
AAGAAAAGGAAGAAAGGAAGGAAATTCACAAACAGTGCCCACAAAAGATGGATAAGAAAGTTTTAAGAGAATGCATGCATTGATTAAAGGCAAGCAAGGAAAACAAGATAGCTGCTCTATCTAGCTAACCCCCCACTGCACATGCCTATTGCATTGTTCCCTTTGGCACTGACTACAAGAGAGCTTCATTACTATGTCTAATAATACTATTATTTATAGAAAAGAAGAAAAACATCCTGATAAGAATATACCTCAATAGGAAAAAGTCTCCTATATAATCTGAGTGTACAGATGAAAAAGAAATGCTTTCTCAAAGTAATAACAATTACAAAGCAACCAGTGAACAAGATAAGCACTTGCAGAAGGAGCCCACACTGAATCTATTCAACCGGCCAGCTTCTCTGTTATGTGAGTCCAAGAATGGATAAGTGCTACTCGCTGGGAAAACCTGCAGTGTTGTAAAAGTCAGCCAACGCCAGTGTGTGGTTGGGGGGAGGAAAACGTTAAAGAAAAGAAGAAAGTTTACAGAAAAACAGAGGAAAGGCTGACAATACAACTCCTTGTAATTCTTCATTCAACATTATATTCATTGACTTATTACATATGTCAATATGGAAGACCTAGGGTTTTCAAAAGTACACTCATACACAATGGCCTCTGCTCTCCAAAAGCTAGAACTTGCAAAACACTACTTTGATTCATGATCTTACCAACGCCCATTTCTTGCAAGTATAAATAGAGTGTTCAACTCGGTAAGTGAAGTTATTTCCAAATTCTGGCCAGCATCCCCACATTAATATTGCTTTGCTGACACAGCATATAATATATTGAAATAAAAAATAAAAAGAGTATTTTTACAAGTCCCAAATTTATAAACAATCTGTTGAATATGGATATTTCCTATTTCATAACTTTATATACATAATATGTACACATAACTACATTTAAATACCAATTTTTCACTTTTTTGTTTTACATTCTAAGTACAATCTGATCAGGTATTTCAAAGACTGTGTTGATAATCTGCTAGAGTTATTAAAGAGTAAAAAAATTCATAACTAGCCAGAACTTATTTTGCTATTAATATGTTGCAGCTACTGTCCAATACGCTCCTGCATGTGTCATCTTTTAGAATCCTTACAAACTCTCCTTTTTACAGATGAATAGTCAGACCTTCCAACTGAATAGCCCACACTTTAAACCACTAGACTATACTCCTTCTAACCATCTACCTACAGAAGAGATTTCTGTGGAACCTAATTACTTGTTGGCTATTAGTGGAATTTTACTCTGCTTTTGAAACATGATCAAACCAAAAATGACTCCAGCAATGATTCCCCAGCAGGATCTGTGACAAAGAGAGCCAGACAGCAAGGTGAGGACCTGGGAGCAGACCCCACTCCAAGGTATGGCAGATACTCAGGAGCACTCCTCATAAGAGTTCAAAGTAGGAAATTCAGGTAGGCAGTTCAGAGAAGCATATTCTGACAGGGTATGGGTAAAGGTCCAGATTTGGAAAAGTCCAGAAGGTCTTGAATGGCAGGGTCCTCTGATGGGGATTTCAAGGCTGGTGGTCAGCTGAGGGTTTAAGGTCTAAGGATAGAACTCCAATTTCTGCAAGGTTTGATGGCAATGAGATAAGACCCTCAGATAAACTGAAGTACACAGCAGAATTTCAAGGCATACACACGGAATGGGGCAAATCAGCAACAGAAATGATTTAACACACATCTAGAGCTTTTAATTTTACTTCTCGATAAAACACATAGTTATTAAATAAAATGTATTAGTTCATTATTCTGTTCAAACTATGGGACTATTAGTTTTCTGGACTCTGATATGTCTGTTTTGAAAAACGGCAGGTCAAGATCTCTACAGCACTAATATTCCATGAGGAATAAGCTAGCTTTAAGGATATTAGTTCCAGTACTGACTACTGTGTATCCTTTAACACATTGCCCATATCTGGAGAAGTCTGTCAGGAGCAAACTCTGAGTTAGCTTGTGGTTTTGTGGACTTCTCTTCCACTTTTGACTCTTAGCTCTTGGCTTTGGGCTAAACTCTATGGATTCATTCTAATTTTCAGAGGGAGGCAATAGAAGGCTTGACATCAAATTTTACTTTTAAAATATTTATCTAAAGTTTTAAAGATTGGCTTTTCTTTTTAGAAAAATGGCAAATGTTAAGAGAAGAACTAAGGAATAAACATATTTAGACAGAGTAAGTAATTCATTCTTAAGTAAACATTTATATGAACATAGACGTAAACCCTTAGGCCAATTAACAACTAGGGGCATAAGTCTAGAGTAATGCACCATGTCTTATTCAGTGTAGTGCTCAATGCACATTAGGTCTTAGTAGATGCTTACTGAACTGAAGTTATTTAACATCTGAGTCTCAGATTCTTTATCTTTAAACTTGGGTGATGACATTGTCATTCCTCATTATTTACACAATAGTGAATTTGCTTATTCAATAAAATGTATTTGCAACCCCAAAATCAATACTCGAGGTGCTTTCACAATGATTTGCAGACATGAACAGGTCAGCAAAATATTTGAGCCATCAATGTGCACCTTCCCAGCTGAGGCTGAACAAGGTCATGCTTTGCAGCTCTCAGACTGTAGACATGTCCTTTTCACGATCTATTTAGTGCTATATTTTTTGCACTTTTGTGCTTTTTTTGGTGATTTTTCTGTTTAAAGTGGTCCCCAAATGTGGTGCTGAAAGGCTATCTATTGTTTTTAAGCACAAAAAGGCTGCGATGTGCGTCACAGATAAAACACATGTGTCAGATAAGCTTTGTTCAGGTATGAGTTACAGCACTGTTGGCCATGAGTTCAATGTTAATGAATCAACAATATATGTTAAATAAGGCGTCTTTAAACAGAAACACATAGAACACACATGAAGGTTATGTATTGATCTCTTGATGAAAATGTTATGAGCAGATGCTCACAGGAATCTAAGTCTATATTTCACCTAGGAGCAACGGTATAGTATTCACTAATACAGTGTTCACAGTGACTTTATAGAATATAACTATCGTGAATTATGAGAATCAACTGTACTTGCCCCACCAGTTGTTTTTAGGTCTGAGAAAATGTAGGTTAGTAATCTGGTGAAGTGAGCAGCACAATAGGCACTCATTACCTACCTAAAAGCAAAACCAGTGTCCTCTTAGGTAACTGAAAACAACACAATTGACAATATCAAACTCTGATTCACCATATTTCATAGAAGAGAATATAAAACATGAAGTTGCATTTAAATATATTACAGAAGACAATATATTAGTAGAAGTGGGAAATATTAAGATATTTATAATCAAACAAAAGGCATCTAAGCTCTAGGTCAGGTTAATGTCAGAAAATACACTATCAACTCTGCTAATCAGAAAATCATAGCCTTGTATGCATAAACCTTCAAACAAATCCATTTATTTATTTTTTTAAATTTATTTATTTATGTGTTTTTGTGAGGAAGATCAGCCCTGTGCTAACATCTGCCAATCCTCCTCTTTTTTTGCTGAGGAAGACTGGCCCTGGGCTAACATCCGTGCCCATCTTCCTCCACTTTATACGGGACGCCGCCACAGCATGGCCTGACAAGCAGTGCATCAGTGCGCACCCGGGATCTGAACTGGCGAATCCCGGGCCGCCACAGCAGAGTGCGCACACTTAACTGCTTGCACCACTGGCCAGCCCCCAAACAAATCCATTTAAAGTGGCAATTGAAACTTGAGCATATCAGAGACAAGTCTACTTTCTCTGTAAGTGTGAATTACAATCATGCATTGCTTAATGACTGGGATACTTTCTGAGAAATGCGTTGTTAGGTGATTTCATCATTGTGCAAACACCACAGAGTGTACTTACACAAACCTAGATGATATAGCCTACTACACACCTAGGCTATATGGTAGAATCTTGTGGGACCACTGTCATATATGCGATCCATCATTGACCGAAATGTCATTACATGGCACATGACTGTACAAAGTGGTCCTGAGAGTAACAAATACAGGGTTTCAACGTAAAGCACACATAAGAGCAGAAACTCACCAATAAGAAGTGCTCTAGTTGATGAATTTAGAAAATTTACTTTAGGAAACATCAGCGTATTGCCTAGGGTAAAAAGCTGTAACTTAATTATGACAAACAAATTATGATATCCCTAAGCCGAGAGAGATCGTGTGTGTGTGTCTGTGTATAAAAGTGTAACAAAGTAACTCTCTTGGTCGAGATAAGACCACTTTAATTCAGAATTCACTAATTCAGAATCAAGAGCCTAAACCAGTATTTCTTTGTTCTATAAAAATATTAGTTGGATAAAAGAATGATAAAATGATATTACAGGAGACGAAAGTTCTAAAACATTGTATTAAGAATTTATTACAACGCTCTTCAAGATTTTGACAGCATCTCTTTACATATGACTTATTTATTTATTCATTCAATATGCATTAATTCCACACATATTTATTGAGTTCCTCTCTGAGACAGCCATCAGATTCTCAGGAGAACACAACACAGAACAGACTTTCTGAAACTCACAGTCTAGTAGGTGAGGGAGACTTGTCAACAAACATATTGAAGGTGATAAATACAACTGAAGATGTAACTGCAAAGGAAGAAAAAGGGTCCTGAGCTGAGGCTGGTGCTTTGAAAATAACCCTTAGAAAGGTGGCTCATCTCCACATTAAAGTACTGCCTCTCCTGGGGCCACCTCATCGGCTCAGCTCTAGTTAATAGGAAAACTTGAAAAATAGCACAACTACAATTCTGTAGGGGCAGGAGGGAGACCTCAGTAACTCAGACAAGTTTGAACCAGCCCCTCTTCCCTCACTCTCAAGTCACTTTTGCTGTCCAAACCACAACTAATCATAAGTAACTCAGCCAGACGGTGAAGGTACTGGATCCTGCCCGTCGTGTTTCTGGCTGGTAGAAGCATTGGAAGGAGAGCACCCCCATTCATGCCAATGAAAACCTGTCATGTGCTCTCACGTGAGAGAACATGATTTCCGTTCTCTTAGAAGTCAGCTGTCTTAATCAAGTGATGGAAAGTGTACTCACTTGAGTTTCCATGAAAAGTGACATTAATTTTATTAGCACCTATTTTATCCCTTTCTCATCTCCCTCTGCTTTGAATACAATATGTATGTGATTTCATGTCCTTTCCCAGGTGTGGGATCTGAAGAGTTTATCTGTTTGAGGTTGCTGAAGAGAATAGGATCAGTTGAGAGAACTCAAACCCCCAGGTTTCCATCGCCAAGGAGGCCCCCACCCACTAAATGTCTGACCTAAATTATTTCCAGCACTCTAGTATAAGTTTGTGATTCAGAGTGTACCTCTTCTCAAGGCTGAGGAAACGAATGTAGAGGCATGTCTGGTGGTCTTAGCACCCCAAAGGAACACTGAAACATGTTTTTAGCATAGGTCTCAGGGAGGGTGAAATTAATGGATAATTTCATAGAAACCATCACACTGGATGGATACACTAGACCACACGGAACGATCTGGAAATCACAGCCCTGAGAAGGCAACTGAAGAAATCTTGTCCTTCCATCAGGCTACTGTCTCTACCATCTAGTACTTACACTCGCCTAGCCTTTCTTTCAACAACTTCTGGAAAAAACTCCAAAACCTTTCTAGGCAGCCCCTAGAGTACCTAGAAGCCAAACACTGTTTCTTATTTCCAAATGAATTGGTTTGGTAGTAACTTTCCAAACTGAGTACCCTCCGAAATGAACTGCTTCAGTAGTAACTTCTCATCTTAGCTCATTCTGCCCTAGACAAGGTTCCATGAAGACAGGTGAGGCTGAAAGAGCATTTAAAGTATCAGAGGCTGGACTCCCATTTCCATTTCTTCTACCATGCAACCCTATGGTTCCAGATAAATCACAACCTCTCTGGTCTCAGTTTTCTCATTACAAAGCAAGAGGAATGGATAAAAGAGGGTCTGTAAATCCCCTTCCAGCTCTATCAGTTTATGTGTTACCTTATATCTTTATTCCAGCTTAATAACCAACCCCAATTCCTTTATTAGGTCCTTATATGTAAAATTCATAATGTAAACACTAGTTTTCAAATACGATTTTATAGTCAATCATGCTGGAGTCCCCTAAACACAAATTTTTTCTATCTGTCAATCAAATCATCCAAATGCACTTATCAAAATCCATTTAATACATCAGGCATTGGCATCTTCCAAAATATGTTCACTTATTATGTTTATCAGAAAGAATTTTTAATGAGCAGCTGCCTCAAAATTAATTAATGTGTACAGCTCACACTATAAAGTTACAAGCCAAACCCCATTATAACTAATACATTTTCAGTGCATAGCTCAAATTGCAAAGGATATTGAAACTCCAGCTGATGGGTCATTTATATAGAGCGGTATGTGAATCAACAAATTTACAGAAGCATGAAAGAAATGCATATTTTGAACAATATATTCTATGAAATACTATTCCACGGAATTCTAGCAAATTAAGGAAACCTTATTGATACTTAATTTCTTTCTGTATACTCTTAACATTTTCTATTATAGAACCAGACTATAGGAAAATTAGAGTATCTAATTGTATCAGCTAGATTCTGATTTTTCTTACACACAAAAATTCTCAAACCGAGGAATTATTTTATAGCCCATTAACTGATTTCCTTCAAACACCACTACTTTTCATTTATATCCTGTTCATGTGCTAAATCCAAAGCATTTTTGAAGGAAACCAAAGCAAGGTAAATAAAGCTGAAACACTGCTTTGCCAACATTTTTTTTTTTAATCAAAATCAGGTGTAATTGAAAGAAAATGATTATACACCTTGCTGGCACTTGTTCCGTTTTTTTTAGAACAAATGTTCACACTCACCTAGGGGATGTTTCCATCTGCTTCTCTCATTTTGGTTTCCATGGTTTAGATTTAATTATTATACATAGACAAATTACCAATATCTTGCTATCTAAAAATAAATAACCCTGGCCTTATTTTTTTTAAATCACATACCACCAAAGATGAAACCAGGGCCAGCCCCGTGGCTTAGAGGTTAAGTGCGTGCGCTCCGCTACTGGCGGCCCGGGTTTGGATCCCGGGCGGGCACCGACGCACGGCTTCTCCGGCCATGCTGAGGCCGCGTCCCACATACAGCAACTAGAAGGATGTGCAACTATGACACACAACTATCTACTGGGGCTTTGGGGGAATAAAGGAGAAGGATTGGCAATAGATGTTAGCTCAGAGCAGGTCTTCCTCAGCAAAAAGAGGAGGATTAGCATGGCTGTTAGCTCAGGGCTGATCTTCCTCATAAAAAAAAAAAATGAAACCAGATTTTCTTATATCATCTTTTAACAACTAATCTTTAAGTTAGCAGAAAAGAAGATCTTATCATCACCATTTGGGGAAAATATACATTTTATCATCATAGAAAAGTATTAATTCTAGAGTTGTGCATTCTAAAGTTATGAACTTAGCCATGTAGATAGACCATCTACTCTCTCGGAGCCTAAAATCCAAAATTAATGTGTGGGTATATTTTGAAAAGATAAAAAATAACAGTAAGATAAAAACATTCAACAGATATATGGTAGACAACACATTACAATTGGACACCTAGGCACATGCATTTGTGGCTAAGTCAGTCAGGCCAGCACAAAAGTGACATGCAATCACAGATGTGACAAACCTTGACCACACCAAACCCAGGGGACAAGCAAAAGCTTCGGTATGGCATCCAAACACTTTGTCCTCCCCACGTCTCACCTCTCACGCCCCGAAAGAAGCTGCATAACTGATTTATTTTTCATCCAGATGGCTGGCGTCCTGTAGACAGACTGAAAATGCTGACTGTGTCTGGGCCATGCTTGTTCAGTGAGTCTTGAAAGCTATTATTCACTAATTTCATGTGGAAATGAAATTTCAGCTTCCCATTGTGTACAAATAACTCAGCCACTTACACTACGTACAAAAAGTGCTTTTTGCCAGGCAGGAGTGGACGGCTGGAATGCAAAAGCCTTCCTGTGTGCTTCCCTGGCTCAGGCCCAAGCCGGCATATGGCGGTCCCACCAACCACCTCCATACAGAATACTAGGTGAACGCTTTAAGCAAGCCCTAGCAATGTGATTTACAAAGCACGCACTGAACGGCTGCTGTTTGCCTCTATTTTCATTCAGGATAGAAGATTAATCTTACTTCAAATAAAAGCATTTGATTATATTTTGCTCCCTTGTATCCACTCTCCCAACATTATCCGCTGCTAAAATTTTGTATATATAGAAATAGTTATGAGTTTCTAAGTTTTCATACTTTACCATATTCTTATTCTAGAATATAATTCTCAACATGGGCTTCACTTTCTGTTTCAAGTCTGGAACTAGCAGGTAAACAAAACTGGCTTCTAGAGAGCAAGTTAAAGGTTTTAATGAAATCTACGCTTTGCTTTTGTGCAACATTCCCACACTGTGCTTATAAACAACTATTGATATTTTCTGGAATTTCACTCCAGAAATTATTTGCTTTCAAATGTCAAAGAACTCTCTTCCCCTCCCTCTTTTGGGTTTTATTTCAGAATCAGGCATGCTACTCAGCAGTAATAAATAAAAATTCAAATGTAGATATGCATTAACATTTCATACTGTAGCTGAGGAGCTCAAAGCATTTTACAAATATCAAAATCACTGGTGATTTCCAGCCCTGAAATCTGACTTTTGGATCTTCCCAAGAAGATTTGTTTATATCATGTTTACAAAATACAATTTGTATTTATAAATACAGGCATTTATCTAGTAACTCAGCAATGGATGTGACAAGTCATATCTGGGGACAGGCATTCATTTCCAACAGAAGTTCCCAGAGACATGAGATATGCCTGTCAATAGTGATCATTTCTCCTCTCATCCTGAGGAGTAAATGGCTTTTTCTCCTCTCCTACTTTTATCTACTCTGCCACATAGCTCTCTGGTCCTCCCCCCATATCTGCAGAAGGCTAATAACCCTCCTTCTTTCAGATATCCCAGGAATGTGTTTTTGTCAAATTGACTTCCCTAGGCTTGTCTCCTAGATAACTAAATTTCAGGATGAGATGAGTGATACGGATTATAGGGATATTTTGGACATTGAAAATAAACATGATCAAGACAAAAGAGCTCAATCTCTATTTTGAATTACTCATCTAATTTCTGAAAATAACCAATGCTGTCAGAATCAACTTGGTAAATACCCTGTTTTCCATCTCTCTTTCTTTCTTTGTTTTTTTAAAACTGTAAAAACAACCGATAGTGCATTAAGAAAAATCAACTCTGACTTGTTCCTGGAATCACAGTCTACTATAGAGAAAGGGAGAGGCCTTGCATCAGAAAAAGTAAATGTGCTTCAAAATCAAAAAACTGGCTCTAGCATGGAGGTGACATCCAGAGACAAACAGTGGTGGTTCCAGAATTTCTAGAAGGGGTTTCAAAGGAGCGACCTGGTTGGAATGAGGAGGCAAAGTATTTGTCTTGAAGCTGTATTTGCAGCGCCAGCTTAGACTTCTTAATTGGACTGTGGGCTTACCGAGGGTGGCTGGAGTAGGTGGTTAATGGAAACGCCACCATTAACCATTTCAATGCAACTTTGGTATACCTCTGGAAAGAATATAGCTGCTGCATGCAGTATCAGCCAGAAACTTCTTAGAAGTTAGCTTTGATCTATCAGCTTTAAAAGAAATATAAATAATTGGGAAAGCATTTTTGAAAAACGATAAAGGCGCTCAAGGATTGCACAATTCTAAATTGAGAGACATAGACATTAAAGGAAAAGTGAATGTCTATTCCTCTTCCTCTTGTACCTTGCAGGTCATCATTGGGAAGGTTTTTTTAATAGAAGGCCTATACGATAGAGAACTTTGTACAACAGATCAGGGCATCACTGGCACAAATGTTAGATGACTATAAAACTAGAGTAATATGATATAACTCAATGTATAGCTCTTGTCCCAAAATAAAAAAGAAAGCTACGTCATAATAACGTTCCTTTTACATTTTACGTTATGTGTTGTTTTTGGCTGAACTTAATATAATGAAAAGTCAAAAGCAATCACTTCTAGGGTCCTTTGAGAAATCATTCTTCATACTCATCTTTAAAAGAAAAAAAAGGCAGGAGCTGTAAAGCCTAGATTCTTCTATAATTTAAGTGCAGTCCCCATTTTTTAAATCACAAAATAGAATTTCAATTGGTAGGCAGCTGCTCAACAAAGTTGTACCTGGAGAGAACTTTTTCTACAAGTCTTTTTTGAACAGAAAGCCAGCTCTAGTCAAATCTGGGATATGTGATGAGATTCTCACAACAAAGCAAGTCTGCTCCTAACAGACACTAGATTGAAGCATTTCATAGCATTTCATCTATGGAATAACTAGGCTCTTGAGAAATACTTGCCTCGGTAGCTACCATAAAGGAGTAAGGGTAGCAAGGGAAAAAAATGCTGCGACAGCATTTTCTTTTGATTCAGCCCAGTAGCTATGGAAACTATCTTTTAAAGGCCAATTGGTCTTCTTCCCTGCAAACCATATAAAATAAAACTATTTCTTACCCTCACGGATTCCATGGTTGGAAGCTTCATTTTTCAACACGTTCAACTTATCTAAGCCCTCTCTAGCTTTAGCTCCGGTATTTGCAAGCTGAAGCTATCATATTTGATGGATACCATGGATTTAAATTAGAAAACCCATGAGGGCGTTTCTAAATAGGCTGCAAGGAGTCATAATGCCCAAACAACAAGACGTAAACATTTGTTAAATCTGCTTGATATGCTCCAAGAAACACAATATTTGCTTCTTATTCTTCTCTATTTCTCCTCTTCTCTGAAGTAAAATGCATCTGAACTCCCATCACTTGTAATGTCACTGTGTTTTCTTTTCTGTGGCTATACATACACCATAGGCTATAAGTGGCAATTCAGGATCAAAAATCTATTTAAGATTTTTCTTTTGTGACTTCCTCAGTAGGAAAATGGTAGACAGCTAAAAAAAATAAAAAGGCAAGTCTATGGTCTTTTTTTCTACACAGATTTTAACCATAATCTATTCAAAATGGAACTCTCTTCAGAAATCTATTTCTAGATTTATTCATTCTAATTTTTTGAGGTTTACCATTTTATATTCTTAATTATATTAAAATTTTTCTGTTGGTACACAATTTGATAAAGATGGATATTCTTTGTGTTCATTTTCCTTTAAATATCACTTTAATTCATCTTTTTGTCTCTTTTTTTATCAAATCCCCTCAGAATCTATTTCTCTAAGACCTTCCTTATCAACAACTCCAATTTTAAAATTTGCAAAATTGAAATAGAGTAACTATTATACTCAAAATGCATGAATTTTTCTCACTCATTTTGTCAGCATCATCTTTCTCTTTAACCTCCAATCAGTCCCATAAAATTCATTCACAGCCTATTTGTAGAATCCTATTCTGTGCAGTTAGCATGACACTTAAAAAATTAAAAGCTATGACACCCACGAGAATTTTAAAGAATAACAACAAATCTAGAGAACTTATACTACATTAAGCACTAATATAAAGTTAGAGAATTGAGACAGTCTGTTTGAAGCAAAAAAATGAACAAATAGACTCACAGAACAAACCTGAGCCAGAAAGACTTACGTGTAGACAGTCAATTGATATATGACAAAGATAACAAGGGAAAATATTTGGGGATAAATGGTCTTTTCACTACATGATTCTGGGTCAGTCGGACATTCATAGGGAAAAATGACTCTTGACCGTTTACTCAAATTATAAACTAAAATCAATTCCTGAGACCTGCAAATATAAATATAAAAAATAAAACAACAAAGCTTCTATAAAAAACAAAAACAAAGGCATAAGAACATGTATCTTCAAGACTTTAGAATAGGCAAAGATTTCTTAAAGATGACGCTGAAGGTACTGAGCATAAGGGTATGGAAACTGAGAAATTGGCTTTATTAATATTAAGAACTTCTTTTCTTCAAAAGACACATTCAAGAAAACAAAGAGCTAAGCCACAGAGTGGGCATATATATTTGTAACACCTATATCCTATTAAGGATTTGAATCTATAATATATAAAGAACTAACATAAATTAATAAGAAAAAAGAGATCTAACTCAATAGAAAAATGGGCAAATGACTTGAACACACCATGTCACAAAAGAGGATATCTAAATGGTAAATAAACATATGCAAAGGGTTCAAGTCATTAGTCATCAGGGAAATGCAAATAAAACCACAATGCAATAGTGCTAATATCCACCAGGGTGGTTAAGATAAAAAAGGAAAATACCAGTCTGTCAGCAGAGGTGTGGAAAACACAGAACTCTCATATGTTGCTGGTGGGAGTGTAAATTCGTACAATCACTTTGGTTAACTGTTTGACAATATCTACTACAGCTAAATATATATATGTATAGCCAAGAGCCAACGATTCCATTCTTATCAATATAATCACTAGAAATAAGTAACAATGTTCACCAAAAACATGTACAAGAGTGTTCATAGCAACACTCTTCAAGAAAGCCTCAAACCAGGAAATATCCAAATACCCATAAATAGTCGACTATATAAATAAATTGTGGTATTTTCAGTTAATACACCACATACTGTGAATACTGCACAGTAACTAGAATGATCAATTTACAACTAGTTACAACAATATAAGCAAATGTTATAAATATAACATTGAGTGAAAGAAGTCAGAAAAACCAAAAAATAGATATTGAATGACTCCATTTGTACAAAGTCCAAATATGGGAAAACCAATATATGGTTACTAAAATCAGAATAGCATTTACCCATGACTGAAACTGGGCATGAGGAAGATTCTCAGGTTCTGTTCTTTGACCTGGCTGCTAGTTACATGGGTATCTTCACTTTGTGAAAAATCAATGCTCTAACGCTTTAATTTGTGTGTTTTCTGTATAAACGTTGCACTTCAATAAAAGGTTTTCAAAAAATTAAAGGTACTATCCCTATTTTCAACAAACATATAATTTTCAAGGCAGAGCTCATAGAGGAAAAACATGAGAATGTCAACAGGCTACACATCACAATTAGTTTCAATCAGCACATATTCAGCAACTTCCTATACTTGTGGCCAATATTTTAGGAATGAAAGAAACATTTATAAACATAGAAAAAAGTTTTCACTGCTCTGCAGGAGTTTATAACCCAGAGAAAAAGAACTAAGATTTAATTTTATCAAAAAAAAAAAAAAAAGAATGATAGCAGGCAGTAAATGATTATGAGGCTGGGGCCAACAACTATCATAGTTCCAACAGGTATGATGTAGGGATTGAGAAAGAGTGATGGTTGAGGCTTGAAATTACCAAGAAAGGCCTCAGAGAAGAGGTGGATGTGAGCACGGAGACAACTGTAACATCTGAGTTCATAGTGTGAGAAGAGGTAAGCAAGAATGATTCTAAGGAGGGAGAATGCTGGGGGAGATGAGTGGTGATCGTAAATAGACTAAACTTTCGTGATGTGGTAGGTAAAGAGCTACTAGGGAAGAAAAAACTGAATACCAAACTGTATTCTAATGAAATAAAAATCATTGTCCACTCTCAGACAGAATAATGACATGAAAAAAGCTTGTTAAAAAAGATGTATTTAGAGGACGGCCTGGTGGCGTAGTGGTTAAGTTCGAGTGCTCTGCTTCAGCAGCCCAGGGTTTGCGGCTTCGGATCCCGGGCGCGGACATATGCACTGCTCATCAAGCTGTGCTGTGGCAGCATCCCATATACAAAATAGAGGAAGATGGGCACAGATGTTAGCTCAGGGCTAATCTTCCTCAGCAAAAAGAGGAAGACTGGCAACGGATGTTAGCTTAGGGCCAATCTTCCTCACACAAAAAAAGATGTATTCATTCAACTATTTTACTGCATTTCTCTGGAAACTTTTTCCAATTGTGAGTAGTAATACACTAGTGAGGAGTAAAATCATTTTAGTATGATGCAACCAATATTCCTTAAGAACGAAACAGGATAAACTAGAAAACACCTCAGGGCACTACAGAGACCCTTGGAAGAGTGTACATATTGCACCTGATCCTGCACCATATTGCCAGGCTCAGGGCATGAGGCACGGTGGAGGGAATGTGAGGAATAGATGCCGCGGCTGACTCACCAAGCTGTCCTTCTTTTCATTTTGAGGTATAGCGCTGTTTCATGAAACTTGTTTTTTGTGATGTGCACATATGTATATATTTACATGTATATGTGTACTGAGTTGAAATATAAAATGTATTTCTTACTGTGGTTTCCAGTTGAAAAACACTCCTTTAGAAGTGGAGTCCTGTAGAATGTATTTGAACAAGGAAAACCTTGAATCTGTGCCAAAGAATATTAAATGATGAAGACATGCCCAGTAAATAATTGAGCAGCCAGGTAGTGTTCAATCTAGGGGAAGTGTCTAGAGTGAGTGTGTAGATTAAGCTGACATTCAGACCCTCCTCAGTTTGTGTCAAAGCCTTAGGGTTATTTACTCCTCCCTGCATGTCCTGTTTCCTAGGGGCTCCTCAGTTTAGCTCTCCTTTCAACAATATCTAAGGAGGCTGGAATTTAACCATTTCCTACAACCAAGTCTTCCCACTTGATCTACCTAGCAAACGGTGAGACCTTTCAAATAGAATCATTTATATCACACGTACTATTTAAAGTAATGTTAGCGTATATTTAAGCTGTGTTCCATTTGGAAACACCTAATATACATAGCCCTGTCTAAGAAGGGTCAAATAACTGGCAATTTGGGACAAGACTGTGAGCTATCTTCTCTTTAAATTATCTTGATAGTTACGTTTCTACATCATTTTCACTATACAAATCTAGCTTCAGCGAGGCTAATGGCTGTTTTATGATAGTGCCACTAACGAAGTTGATATAAAAACTGCGACAAATGTTAAAAATTTTTAACATAGAGCAATTTTATTCTATGCTAATTTCCTACCCCCTTAAAATTTTGTAGCATTCAATTAAAATCACATAAAAATTTCCCAATCCCTTCAAATTAAATTAAAATCCCATAAACAGCCTCTAGCCAGGTACCCACCCCCATCACTTTATATTAAAAAGAGAACTCACTAAGAACACAAGGTCTTATGCAGTAAAGGCATTCCAATCAGCTACACAAAGCGTTTATTGTGGGACAATATCCATGAGTAGTTAAAGACCCACTTAAATATATGAATATATGTTTTCTTTATAGAGGCTTATACTGGGAGTGGAGAAGGCCTGCATTCATTCTGAAACCTGGCGACCTGGAAGTAGGCAGGCACGGAATATCTCAAGTGTATATCCACTTCCTATTCTGCATAGATCTGTCTTTCCCCATACCCCATGGTTTTGAGATTTTCCTTTCCCCTCACATCCTATTTTCTGCTGAGGCTACTTAAAGTCATGTTTGTCTCACGTTACTTGCTTCAGAATTACTCTAAGACACTTTCAAATATGTTACTATATTAGGAAAAGGGAATTGAAACTTTTCAAGCCCTGTCAGAGTTTCTGCAGTTTCTCTGCCAGTAAGGCCATGTGTTGATTGCTTACTAATTGACCCATCACATTACTGATGAAGTGTTCAAAGCAGTTTAGGAATTCATCCCCAAAAGCTGCATGGATATTCTGGTTAACTATTCTCTTACTGCCCAGGAAGAAAATGGGCTCGATGCTAAAAGGGGAAACAGTAATGAACTTGTCAATGTGCAGTTGCTTTCATAGCAGCCCATCACACGACCTCCCTTCTTTCATTAGAGTTGTTTTTAGAAGATGGTGGAATGATAAGGCTATAGTAACTAAGTGGGTGACTTGATCTGCATTGCTTTTGTTTGGGACTGTCTACTTCTAAATCTACATCCAATCACACAGCGGCTATGCATGTTCCACTTCCTGTCATATGTTCCTCAGAAAAGGTTTCTTTTTTCCATCTCTTCCCCAACAAAATCAACTAGGGCTCCACCAAACCAAAGGCAACCTGCTGTTTTTGGAAGGAGATAGAGGGCACGTGTCTGAGCCCCACGCTCCTCTCCCATGGCCTTCCTCTACAGTAGGCACTGAATGGGACACAGGACAGTAACATGTGGTAGAATATCAGAGGAGGAACTCTGGTATTACGGAAAAAAGGCAGAATTAGAGCCAAGACCCCTGGTTTCCAGTCCAAATTCCGACACCAACTTGCCATGTGTCATTGGTCAACCTATTTGAACTTTTGACGCTTTAGTTTTCTTATTTATAAAATGCAGGAAACCCTAGATAATGTTGAACTGCACTTCAGCTTTAAAATTCTCCTCTACATACAGCTGAATCGTTTATAGGTTTACAGTGGGACCCTTTGCTCAGACTCACCCAGCAAGAGCACACATCAATTCCCGGACTGCTCTTGTATATTTCTCTACCAGGTCAACAGACTCAACCCTGGTCCTTGCGAAAACCTATTTCTTCCTTCCTAAATTCCAATTTATAACTTCTCAGTTCCAAGAGAAATAATCCTCTCCTCACTGCTGAGTTTTAGATTAGCACTACGCTTGGATGTTTCTCATTATCTTACTTTCTCATTTTTCTTTTTTCCTTCCTCAGATTCTCTCAAGGAAGATGCCTCTAAATTCATTTGTCCTGGACTATGGATGTCCCTTCAGTCCTCCCCCAGCTCCCCACAGCCCACAGTCTGTATCACATCCCTGATGCCTTCATATCCCCATTTAGGTAGTTGTGGTTGGCAAAATAATGCCCCCTCCCCCAAAAAATATATCTACATTCTAATTAGTGAATGTGTGAATTTGTTAACTTACATGGCAAAAGGAACTTTGCAGGTGTGATTAAGTTATTCACTTGGAATACACAGAAATGAGGAAGGCACCATATCACCCACCTGCAAATGTAGCAGTCAGACAAAGGTCCCAAATGGACAGATGAAGTGCCTAGTGACTTGGTCTTAGAGTGACACTTCCCTAAATGCTGTTCCCCAGGCATCTCTCTTGCCAACCCTACTGCTGGCCCTGGTGGTCCTTTTCCCACTCCATGCCTGAGAGGTAACAGTGGTAGTCAACTTTCCCAAACTGGGGAGATGCATTCTGGGCAACCTGGCCTGGTCAAGGATCCTCCATAAATTTCCAGAGGGAGTCAGGTCCACGGTACCCAGCATAGGCTAAACTCTGACTTGCAAGCATCCTTGTCAGCCAGCGAGGCTACAAGGATGACGAAGACCAGTGACACACAAGCAGAGGCCCCTGTTCACACTCTAGGGATCACCCAAACCAACCTCTAGCCTTGCTATGGAGCTGAACTCTGTCTGGCTGTCAGCAAGCTCTCACTGACCACTGGCTCTGCATCCAGTATCATGTTCTGTGCTGTCTGGAATCAATGAGGCCAGGAAACCTTTAGCCTGGCCTAACACCCTGCTAGATGGAGGTCACATTAAAAGGGCCTGCTGGCCCACAGCTTTTACTTTAGCCCCAGAACAGCCTAATCCATCATAAATGTGTTCCTCCTATTTTTCATAACTTTTCTGGCCGCCATTATGCCCTATACCTTCGAGCACATTCCTGACTCTCTTGGCTCTAACTTAGATGTGCTCTGACTGACACCATCTCTCCATATCTCAAAAACTCTCTGTGAGAGGTCAGATAATGTCCCCCCATCAAGATGTTCCAAGCCCAGTCCCTGGAATCTGTGAAAATATTACCTTACATGGCCACAGGGACTTCGAAGCTATGATTAAGTTAAGGATCTTGAGATGGGGACACAATCCTTGGATATCTGGGTGGTCTCAATTTTATCACCAGGGGCTTTATAAGAGGTAGGCAGGAAGGTCAATGTCAGAGGAGGAGATGTGACAATGGAAGAGGAGGTCAGAGTGATCCACTTGCTGGAAGGGGGCCATGAGCCAAGGAATGCAGGTGGCCTGTACAAGCTGGAAAAGACAAGGAAATGGATTCTCCTCAAGAACCTCCAGAAGGAACACGGCCCTGCCAACAGCTAGATCTCAGAACTGCAAACCCATTTCATACTGCTGACCTCCAGAAGTGTAAGATAATAAATTCGTGTTGTTGTAAGTCATTAAATTTGTGGTAATTTGTTACAGCAGCAATAGAAAACTAACACAGTCCCCCAGACTGCTATGGGTGCCACCATCCCAGCCTGACCTGATTCCAGTACTCTTCTTCCTTTGTTCTCTTGCTCTTTCCAGGTAAAGGTATACTGAGCACCTCCTAGGTGCCAGCTCTGTGCTTGGTACTGATTAAAAAACAACACAGACACAGTCTCTACATTTATGAAGCTGACCATCTGACCCACCCAAAATCAGTAACAGCAAACGTTATGAGAGCTACAGAGGAGGCATAGAAGGCTGCCATGGACTGAATGTTTGTGTCTCCCAAAAGTTCATATGTTGAAGCCCTAATCTCCTGTGTGAAGGTGCTTGGAGGTAGGGCCTTTGGGAGGTAATCATCAATGGGATTAGCACCCTTATAAAAAGAGACATGAAAGAGGACACAGCAAGAAGGTGGTAGTCTGTAAGCCAGGAAGAGAGTTCTGACCAGATATCGAATTAGCCAGTACCTTGGTTTTGGTCTTCCAGCCTCCAGAATTGTGAGAAATAAATGCCTGTTGTGTAAGCCACCAAGTCAGTGGTATTTGTTATAGCCGCCCAAGCTGACTATCACAGTACCTGGTGGGGGGAACTGGGGACAGCCCTGACCTAGTCTATGGAGGAAGGAAGCTTAAGCTTAGACCTGAAAGATGAAGCGGCGTTAGCCTGGAGAAGGGAGACAGGCAGCCAGCAACGTGCTTCCCAAGCAGAGCAAAGAGATTGGCTGAAAAGGGAAGCCAGAGGAGAAGGCAGGGCCAATCACGTCCAACTTTCAGGCCACAGCAAAGAGTTTTTTCTTTTTACTTTAATCTAAGGGGAGAGATTTTAAACAGGAAGGACAGGACATCTGAAAACATCAGGTTCCCCTGAGATGACATTAGGCAATGGACTCCAGAACACAAGGATAAACACTGGGTTCAAGCCTTTGAGGTTTTGATGAAATGTGCAAGTGTTTCCCAGGCAGAGTACATAGCAATCCGCAGCTATGTGATAAACTTTACCAGAAACAATTCATCTCTCGGTGAGCTGACCACTGAGCAGTGCCCCAAGGAAGTGAGACAAGGAAGAGAAACATGCCACAGAGAATGCAAGGAGTGTGCAGCCAAGACGGCCACTGGGAGGCCAAGTCCCAGCAGAACCTGGATCTGTCATGGGCCAGCTGGCGAGCAGCCCAAGCGAGCGGGGACAGGCAGAGCAGGATGAGCCACTTCACCCACTTTACATTTTACTCCTAGTTGGAACCCTGGATGGCTGAACCTTCCGTGTCCCATGGCATCCACCACGGGAATGGACACGATGTTTTCCTTGGCTGAGTTCACTGTCTCACAGCAGAGATGAACCTGGGCACATGCCGCACTTAAGGGGATGCTAAGAAATTGTGCCAGGCATGCCTCCTGTAGCCTCAAGGGGAAGCAGAGGACAAGGCCATCTGCTGCTGAGGCACAGTCTGCCCTCCTGGGTATCTTGCTGCCTGCTAATTCCTCAGCGGAAAAGAACCCACATTGGAAACAAATTCTCTCAGATTTATTTTTATTAGCTTTAAAGCAAATATCTGCTGTTAGTCACAGTCAGAGCAATGGAAGAGAAAACAGACAAATGTATATATTTTGACCCAGATCCTAAAACTGCCACTGAGCTCCCACCAGGACAGGTCAGGCCTTGCACGAATGGGTTGGTCCTTATTTGGTGACATGGCTCTGACCTCACCAGGCACAGAGGTTTTAAGGGGGACAACAACAGTAAACACGGCATCCAGCACACGGCAGATGCCAAAAAAAAAAAAAAACAAATAAAATTATTCATTATTGACTGTGCAAGGCACTTTACCCAACTTTAACCTAAAGTAGAAGTTTGCTACCCATTAGGAATTTACAAGGGCCAGCCCCATGGCGAAAGCAATTAAGTGCGTGCGCTCCGCTTCGTTGGCCCGGGGTTCGCAGGTTCGGATCTCGGGTGCACACTAACGCACGGCTTGGTAAGCCATGCTGTGGTGGCGTCCCATATAAAGTAGAGGAAAATGGGCATGGATGTTAGCTCATGGCCACTCTTCCTCAAGAAAAAAGGGGAGGATTGGCATCAGATAGCTCAGGACTAGTCCTCCTCACAAAAAAAAAAAAAAAAAAAAAAAAGAATTTACAAGTAAAGTTTAGAAAATGCAAATGAAATCAGTGTATATAAAGAAATATGAATTCAACATTTATTTTTAAAAGCTTATTCCTTTTAATAGCAGTGAAGACCAGAGATGATATAAATGTATATTTCTGCCCCGTGAATAATCAACCTCATTTTGTTTGAGTGGTTCTTTGAAATGGAGGTCTTGGACCCTGAAACTATGAAGAAGTATCCTCATGTTTGGCTTTGGCCATAACTCACTAAAATATTATTTTAATTTCTTCAGGAAAAAATTATTTCACAGACCTTGAGTTCAAGAATTGGAACTGGATAATGTACAGGGTAGGTAGCTGCAGTGAATTAATAATGTCCTCCAATACCTAAAGCATCATTATTCAGAGGATGATGACAGTCTAAGCCCCACATCTCCTGATTAAACAAACAAGAGAACAGAAGCTTGGTTTTCAGATTGGAGAGATGTTTATTAGCAATGAGGAGAGAGTTCTTGGCAGCAAAGGTTACTTAGAAAGGCTATAAAAATCACTTTTTCCAGAGGTCTTTAAAAAGAAGATATAAATGCATCTGGTCATGCCGGTTTTCATGTGACCACGCTGGGAAGCAGTTGAAGAGAAGAGAGACTCTTTGAGCTTCCATTCTCACCACAGAGCTCTCTTTCTAGTCACAGCCAAGCAGACGCACAAAAGCACAACCTCCTAACAGTATCACAACTCACAGCGTCCTGTCACTGGCTGAAGCTGGGCCTCTCTCAGCTCCATCAGACACCATCAGATCAGACCACAAAGAAGTCTGTGGGCAGAGCATTGCTGCCATGAAACAGTTACTTTTAAACTCCAAGGACACATTTCTTCTGCCCTGTCACTGAGTTAGGCAAAAGATGGTGCACTAACATTTTCCTACATCCTTGAGGGAGTGAGCTCACCCAACCCCTTTATAGACCAGAGGTTTTTGAGGCCAAAGTCAGGCCACCTAGGAGCACCACCAAATGCAAATGGAGAAAGCTTCTCTCCAATGCCAGCCAAAAAGAGGGTCCAGAAGGCTTCTCAAGTTCTAGTGCACGATACCTACAAATTTAAATTCAGGACTGACTTGCTGTGGGTGGAATTCATTCCACTGTCCAGAAAAATCTTCTGAAGCAGCCATTTCCAAAAGCAAGTCACAATCCTTCATCATCCTCCCTAAATAGGTGGCGATCCAGTGTGGGTCTGCAGACTACAACTTTTGTGGCATGTGAGGTAAAGACTTTGCCGTCTGCATTCTGGACAGAGAGGTTCAGTCACATCATCTGCCCTCTTACAGAATAACCAATTCTGTGTTTCAGAGTAAAGATGCCAACCTTTCCAAAGTTGCCACTCGCTGAAGTGGGCAACTGTAACAGAATTCCCGATGGAAAATCAGGCAAGCAACCCTCAACTTTTTCTACTCATTTGTGATGACACAAAACACACTGATAAAGCTCAATGCATTTCAAAACACAATCCATGTTCAGCTCTGTGCCTGAGAAAGCAGATTCCTTAAGAAATACAGGGAAAGAGGAAAAGAGAATTAACATGTCTTGAACATCTGCTATACGCCAGGCACTCAGTTGAACCATTTACATAATTCACTTCATTTAACATTGATGACAAACCTACAAAGAGGTTAAGGCAATATTATTCTTCCCTCTTCCTTGGAATAGACGGTATATCCCACAAATAAAGCAAATGAAAGCTATAGAATAAAGAAGTTAAAGGCTGGAGTTCACAAAGTAGAAAGTCATAGAATTAGGAAACATACTGAGAGCCCATGCCCTACCTACTACCCTACTCTTCAACACCCTCCACTCATTAGACTTCCTTGCTGCTCCCCGCTCCCCCCTGCATTTCATCACATTTATCCCCACAATGGAACCAAGATGGGGAGGCAATGTTCCAGCTGCAGAAGCCCTGAGTTGGAACTCTATTTCTGCCTTTTCAAGCTTTGTGCCATTGGAAAAGTCAATTAAACTCCTAGTCTTAGTTTCTTCATCTGTAAAATGGAAATATATGCTGAACCCATGGGTATTATAGTGAGGAAGGGGGAAAAGGGGAAATATATGTAAAAGTGGTTTAAAATTATAAATTCAAATGTGAGGTGATATTATCACAAAACCCCATGCTCAGACATGCTCCACCAGCTCCTCTACCATGTGGACCTCATAGGGATACAGACTGCTGGATTCTAGAGAAGAGCAACCAGGTTATCTTCCATCTATTAACTCCTGAAGTGGCAAAGAGAGGCATAAATCCTCTGCTCACAGACAGATTGGTGTTGTCTTATCCTTCGCTCCCCTGCAGAAGCCTGGGAAAGACATCCCTAAACACTTTTAAATGATTATGATGACTACGATAATTGGTCTCCAAAGATGGCCCCCCAGTGACCCACACCTTGCCTCCCTCACTGAAAATAGGTTGGTCTTGTGACTCACTAAAACCTATAGAACACAGCTGAAGTAACATCCTCCCACTTCCAGGACTTAGCCTTAAGAAGATCTAGAAGCTTCTACTTTTGCCCTGAGTTAGCATGTAAGAAGTCCTGCTGGAGAGACCATGTGGAGAAATCACATGGAGTGAGACAGAGACCAAGCCATCCAAGCACTCCAGCTGAGTCCAGCCTTCCAGCCATCCCCAGACATGTGGGTGAGCCATCTTGGATAACACAGCCTGGTGGGGCCTCCAGATGACTGTAGCCCCAGCCAACATCATGAGGAGGAGAACTACCCAGCTGAGCCCAATCAACTCACAGAATTGTGTGAGAGAGGACAATGGTAGTTGTTTTAAACCCTAAGTTTGGGGATTGTTTATTATGCAGTAACAGATAACAGTAACAACGAGGGGGAGGAGTGGGGGGAGAGCTATCATCATCTGAACCTTCACTATATGCCCCACCATTTACACAAGGCATCTAAATTACTCTTCACTACAATAGTTTGAGATGGGAATTATGACACCAATTTACACAGGAGGTTAAGTCAGTCATCCAAGGTCAGGTAGAGATGGATTTGAAACCCAGTTGTGACTGCACAACCCATTTTCTTAATAACTGTGTTATACTTTTCACAAAATATATCACATAATTACTGGTCTCTGATAAACCATTGGAGAATTGAGTTGAACCCAAAAAAGTGTTGCTAATTATTAGACATTTACTTTAAATAATATAAATGGAAGTCATGTGCTACAGTGAAAATAACTTTCAACTAGGAACTTGGAAACTTGAACTTGACTTCTGACCTAATCACTAGCTGTGTAAAATTGAACAAGCAATTTGATTACCAAAAAAGTTTCCTTTTATAAAAAACAAAAATAATAAAATGTCTTCTTAGATTTTTGTGGTTGTTGTGGGATCAAAATGATATATTGAATATGAGGGACTTTTGCAAACTAGAAAAGAAAAAAAAAAAGTCCTATACAAAAGTGAAAAACTATTGTTGAATGAACTTGTGGTTTCACCATTTCATAGTTATCACAGAAGTTCTCAGTTTCAAACTATTTGTATCTTCCTGGCTCTTTCCAGGATAAGTGTTCATACAAATACTGTTTTGTTTCCAGATCTTTGGGACGCATCACTTATTTAAAAATGGAAAATAAACTCAAAGACAGCTATTTAATACATCATTTCTTTATTAATATTTTTGGAGGCAAAGCTGTGAAAAGTGGAAACGTTTTGGCTTCTAGTGAATGGCTATATTCCTCACCCTTTGATCCACTGATTTATGTGAGTTTTGCTCCTGGGGAGGAAAAATGCTGTGAGCGATGGCTTTAGGGAATGTGTGTCAAGAATACTCAAAGTCCTGGGCCGGCCCCGTGGCTTAGCGGTTAAGTGCGTGCGCTTCGCTGCCGGCGGCCGGGGTTCGGATCCCGGGTGCGCACCGAGGCACCACTCCTCCAGCCATGCTGAGGCCGCGTCCCACATACAGCAACTAGAAGGATGTGCAGCTATGACAGACAACTATGTACTGGGGCTTTGGGGGAAAAATAAATAAATAAAATCTTTAAAAAAAAAATAAAAAAAAAAAAAAAAAAAAAAAAAAAAGAATACTCAAAGTCCTGACATAGGCAAAGAGAGGTCTCCTAGTGGTACTGGATGGCAGCACTGAAGTACAAAATAGACCATGGCTACACAGACTGTCTGGCAAGACGTAAATATATGACGTTATCTGCTCTATTAAATGAAATGAGATACAAGAATTCTCATAAAGAGAAACTCTGCCCCTTGGGTAGGCCGTGGCAGCTAAGAGCAATAAAATGGTTCTCTAAAGTCACTACCTAAGATCCTTTCATCAGCTTTTATTTTGTTTTGGAAACCAAGTGGTATCACTGGTAGCCTCACTAATTTATGGAACATTCTTTTATTGGAAGTAAAATCTAATACTAGAATAACATAATAAATGTATAAAGCTTAAATTATAGAATTCAAAATAAAAGTTTTATTAATGAACAAATTATATGTCAAGACCTGAGTATGACAAGACAGGTGGTAAGCAACATGAGTTCTTTTAAAGATTTAAAATGATACTCTTCCAAAGGCCCCAAAGCATACATATTTATTTTATAATACAGGAATAAACTGAATATTGCGATTTCTGTTTTAAAGTGGAAGGAGCAAAAGCTAAATTAAGACTAATAAAGCAATCTGTTTAATGCCATAGTAAAAATTTTTAAATAAATTAAGGAAAAAATTGCAAATATAATCTGATCTACCTTATTTTGAATATGTGACAGTTTCTGGATAATGGTACTTATCTCTATGCTTATGTAATATATATAAAACATGTGTGTGCCTATATGTGACATATTCTCCTTTTTTCACTGAATGAAAAGGAACCTTACCTACTCTTCTTAAACCTAATTACATAAAAATAGAAGCTGTGAGTAGGCAGTGAGATTAAACTCTTCATTAAAATTAAGAATCCCATTAGGAAAGGTTGTGCCCACAAAATAACTATTGTAGAGTGATTTTGGTCGATTTGGCATGTCTTTGTTCCAACTTTCCTAAAATGCATTATAATCGTCTTATTATTATAAATATTAATAATACATTGTTCACGTTTGCTTTTACTTTTAACAAATAACATGTATAAGATTCTGAAAAGTACTCTAAAATCCACATGTAAAAAGTCAGGGTCAATATTCTCACAAGCATATTCAATTGCGGTTTTAAAAAAGAAAGATAAATACAGACATCTTGAGAGTATTGTAACCAGCTAACTAGAAAATGAATGTGGCCACATGAACCAGTAGACATATCATTGTTTTACATTCATTGATGATCATTTCATAATTAATGAAATGAAAGAAAAACATGTTCTGTGGTTTAAAACAAAGCAAAGGTTCCCATTTAAATCCAGCACACTAGAGGCCATTCACTGACAACTGTGTCCAGATAGGCATCTCCTTCTAAGCTGCGTCCTCTCTCTCTCTTTCCCTCATGCTTCATGCCTTCTCTCCTAAATTCACGGAGCAAGAGATGACCACTTAGGATGCTGGCCTGGTGGTGTAGCAGTTAAGTTCACATGCTCTGCTTTGGCGGCCTGGGGTTAGCAGGTTCGGATCCCGGGCGTGGACATTACGCACCGCTCCTCAAGCCATGCTATGGCGGCATCCCATATACAAAATAGAGGAAGATGGGCACAGATGTTAGCTCAGGGCTAATCTTCCTCAGCAAAAAGAGCAGGATTGGCAACGGATGTTAGCTTAGGGCCAAGCTTCCTCAAAAAAAAAAAAAAAAGAGAGAGAAGACTATTTAATCTCAACTAAGGGAACAATAATGATAGCTGGACAACTAGACTGTACACATCATAACGCTCCATCTTTACCCTCAACAGCCATCGGTCCGTAACACTCTTGTGGAGCATACACAATCACTACTCACAAAAGGCAAAAAGGAATTTTGCAATTATGTAGTGAATATAGCCAATGTAGACAGCCAGACAAAGAATTCAGGCATCAACGTGCACTTCTTAAGCCTGAAGTAGTCAACATGCTCAAGGAGAACTGTTATGTCTACATAGCACAAGTTAATTTAACAATAAGACACCAACAAGCAGAGATCTATCAAGCAGGAAACACATCGAAACACAACTCAGGGTTTTCAAGGCCATGAGAAGTGCAAGTAAAAAATGTTACAGGAGGATCAAAAGGATTCAGACACTTCACGGAATTCCAAACAATAAAAGAGAAAAATATTCAGAAATATTCACACTAATGACCATAACTTCTTTGAATCATTTGCAAGCTCTCAAATACATGAATACATTTATAATAGACACAGGAATGAAAAAAAGTATAGAGAATAAATGAGTTATTAATTAAGCAGCTTAATGCATTTATATTCATAACTATGTAAGAAAACTGAGAAGCTTATCATAACTAACTAGTTACGCCGATGAACAAGTCTAGAGAAAAAGCAGCAAGCTTTTCATTTTATACTATTGCTGTTTACTGCTGCTTATTTTGGAAGAGTGTTAAGAACATTTCTCAAAAATAGAAAATAATCACAGAAAAAGAAAAATCATTATTCTATGTAATCTTACGTGAACAGCCAAAGGCAGATGCATAACTTCCTGCACACAGATAACAGAATGTGAAGACTGTGAACAGACCTATAGTCCAGTCCTTGGAGACCAAACAGACAAATGATGGGACTCAACATCGTGCGCTGAAATCTTTGCATCTCCAGGGATGAATAAACTCAAGAGAGCTAGCAGTAAAATCTGTGTGACTTCTATACTGTGCCCACTGTCATTTCTGATAAAGCTCCCCATGAAGAAGAAAACCAACAAAAAGGCCCTTTAGCCAGACAAAGAACCCGATTCCCAACAGCGGGATACAGAGTCTCTTCTCTGCACTTCAGACACTCCCTTGGCATGTACAGGTCACATCCCAGTGTAGGGAGCTCTAATGACTTTTGGAGTCATTTACACAATATTACCCCCGACATACAGCTTGAAATAGTGGGGTTATGTTTTAAGTGCATTTTATTGAGGAAGCATTTGGACTATAGTGTATTCCCTGTAAAACATTGTGTGCCTGCAAACATACCCCTGTCTCATCCAATTTGGAGTACTTCACTGCTTCTGACTGTCATGTAAAAGATAAAAAAGTTCAGGAAGAGAGAGTTTGCTAGATGAAGCTCCTGGTGCAAAAGAATCTAAAAGTTTGGAGCTGTTCTTGATTCTCCCATCTTGGCAACTCTTTTCCATCTGGTCATTCAAAAAAGAATGAGGGTTCTTTTACTCTAATAGCTCATGAAATCTATCCCTTCCTTCCCATTCTCATGCCACCCCCCAATCCAGGACTTCATCATGTCTTGCTGGACAAATCCAGTCTCCTAATTACCCGGTGCGCTCCCCTCAGATCCCACTCTGCACAATTTTCAGGTTTATGTTCTTAACACCCTTCACCCATATAGCCTCTGACTCAAAATCATAAATGGCCTCCAACAGCATTTCCCAAAATTAGGCTCCACAGACAACTACCCTCCCAATTAACATGGGATTCAGTGATTAAAAATATTTGGGGAAATTCTTAGAGATTAACAGTGCAGATTAGCATATTAAAGCCTCTGAGAACTTCTGCAGGAGAGAAAAGTTTTTTGACTTTCTCTCAGTTTTCCCTACTTTTCACCTGTGGGGTCTTGTTTTGACTCACTCATCTACGACATCCAACAGAACTACTTTTCCAGGCAGATATGTCTTGGGAAATGCTAGCCCAGAGAATAAAGTCCAAATTGCTTAGCACACATGCATTGACTCATATCAATAGATCCCTGCTACCTCTCCACTTCCAGCTCCCACTCCTCTTCCAGGGCTGCTCAAGCGCCTTCCTCAGACCCCAAGTGCAAGCCCTCCCGTGACTAGCTCACTCTCTCCCTCTTTCTCCTCATGTCTAAGCCCCATTGGGGTCGGCTCACGCTCTCCTTCCCTGGGAGGCCTATCCCAACCACACTGGCCTTCGTTCATCACTCCATCTTCCAACCTCCTGTTATGCTGATTTCCGCTTTCTATTTCACCAGCTCCACATTAAGCATTTTTGGTACCTTATAAGTGTGTGTTCTACTCCACCCAGATGGTAAGCTCTTTGAGGGCATCTGTAACTTATAACTAATTACATTTTATAATGACTTACTATGAACTCATAAAATCTGGGACATGGTCTTGTGTTAAGTGTTAAATAAATGATATCTTTTTTTTTTTTTTGGTGAGGAACATTTGGTGAGGTGTTGCCAATCCTCCTCTTTTTGCTGAGGAAGACTGGCCCTGGGCTAACATCCATTCCCATCTTCCTCCGTTTTATACGTGAGATGCCTGCCACAGCATGGCTTGATACACGGTGCATAGATCCCCGACCGGGATCTGAAGCTGCAAACCCTGAGCTGCCAAAGCGGAGCATGGGAACTTAACCACTACGCCACTGGGCCAGCCCCAATAAATGATATCTTTTAATGAAAATAAGGCAGATTTCTCCAAATATATCAGTGTAGAAAGAGGAAGAGGGAGACTACTAAGACAGAATGAAATTCTCAGAGTAACCATAATTTAGTAGAGTGGGGGAGGGATGTCCACAAAGCCGCATCAAGATTCCAAAACTTCTACGAAATCATCACCAGTGTCGAAATGTCTAAGGGAGAAATCACAAACACAAGGCCATGTACAACAAACCCTAAAATGGACTGTCCAATGGAAAAGAGGATATGTTCCCTAATCTGATTAAGGTAGACAGGATGATTTTCAGAAGGAGATGAAAAAGGATAGGCCTTGTGGGGTATGTTAAATCCCAAATCAGATAATTTTCTAATTCCCAATCTAGTAAATTCCTAAGTTTTCTTCCTGCCCTCTACTCAACAAATATTTATTGAACACCCACTAGGCACTGAGCACTAAGAAAAAAAGACAACTGGAAATGTCTCAGGGAAAATCAGGATAAACTATGAGGTACAGTGGAACAAAAGCTTCTACCTTCTGAAACTCTTAGTAAAATGAAAGAACAATTAAAAATAGTTTATTAATGCAACAAAGATGAGAAAGCCTAAAATAAGTAATATCTAAAAGCTGTCAAAAGCAGGAAGTAGGTAGAACTACGCAATGTCAAATTTGTGTTTATTTATTTGTTTCTTTTGAGAAGTAATAACTTTCTGTTGCTAAATGTTCAGTATTAGAATAATGGACACTGGTCATAGTCACTCTAAATCCAACACGTTGCCTGATGTGTGGTAGGCATCTAGTCTACCATTGTCTCTTGAGTCACTTAACCAACAAACAAGTGAATGAAATAAGGCAGAAAGGAGGCCTTCTGGCTACATACTGAAATCCTGTCTTTGGCTGGAACTTTATTGGTACTGTAAGTCCTTTAAACTGGAGAAAAGTGGATGGTGAGTTGTAAAGATCAATCTATGCCTCCTTGAGTTAATCCTGTTTCCCTTAAATATATCATTATGAGACATTAAAATTCATCTGTGCTAACAAAATCTTTAGATAGCCTATGTGATTCCTCTTTTATGTTACAGTAATTCAGGCAAATTTAGGGTTCCTAAGATAAAAGTATCACTCCAGAAATTTGAGAAGACAGTCCATTTTATACAATCTAAATAGGAAAAAAATGGAGAGCGACAGCTGAGTTTGGACACTTGTCACTTGGGAGGAGATGGGGAGAGCCACACTACAATATTAGAATATTAACAGGTTTAGGCAAAGAATAAGTGGCTAAAGGGAAACACAAAAGAGGAACAGTCTGGGAGAAGTCCAGTTGATCTGAATTTGCATCAGGTGAAATGCGTGTTGTATACTGTATTTGACTATGATGCCAGTAGGCTGAACTAATGTATGTTATTTTACAAGGCCACACTTACCATTTGGCACATGCACACATGTATGCACAACACTTGACATAAATTGAGTTAGAGAAAATTTTGGTAGCCTAAATTTCATGTGAGAGAAAAAACAAATCTGAAAAATTATTGATGATAATGTGGTCTTTAGACTAAGGAAGAAACTTCCAAGGGAAGTAAGTAAGATATTTTCCCTGGAGGCATTTGCAATGAAAATGAACAAAGAACTGAGAAAAAGAAGAGAATAAATTCCTTTTGGCTGGTTAACAAAGCCCAGTCTTTTCTTTCTCTCATTTCTATGATGTTATAAACAGAGTATAGGGGATCAAGAGATTGTTGAACCCAAACATAACCCTGGATAATATAGTTATTAAATAAATCACATTCAACATATCCAAATAATTCATTCAAAGCACCCGGAAAAACCACCTGAGGTAGGCTTATCTGGTAAGGATAAGTCTCTCCTTTGCAACCCATAGTATTTTGTTAAGAACACCATTATGACACTTAAGTTTACCTTACTATATAGTATCTCTTTAAGGGAGAAAATCACATCTGTCTCATAGATATCAAGACTGCTACATCTAATAAAGAATGTGTCTGACACACACCAGGTCTTAATAAGCGACAGGGGTCTTTATTATGATGATGCTCCTTTTTTTTTTTTTTTTTTTTTTTTGTGAGGAAGATCAGCCCAGAGCTAAGGTCTGATGCCAATCCTCCTCTTTTTTTCTAAGGAAGACTGGCCCTGGGCTAACATCCGTGCCCATCTTCCTCTACTTTATATGGGACGCTGCCACAGCATGGCTCGACAAGCAGTGCGTCGGTGCGAGCCCGGATCCGAACCGGCGAACCCTGGGCCGCAGCAGCAGAGCGCACACTCTTAACCGCTTGCGCCACCGGGCTGGCCCCGATGATGCTCCTTTTGATTATGCTGTTATTATTATTTCTTATTACATCAAGCCCTCCGCTCTTCCAGAGTAAAAGCTGAGAACAAGACAATGTTTCTCATATTTGCATCCCTTGCAACAGGATGCTTTTCACAGGCATTTGATGAATTTAAATGTTAACTGAAACTTTCCAGGTTTATCTTAGTGACTAAACTATTCGCACCTCAAAGAATGAATAGGTATCATCTCCCCTCATAACTGTGGAGGGCACGTGCTCCTTCTGAAAGTAGCTGGAACTGCTTTAAACTGTAACTTCCCTCTGATGGTTGTTCTCTGTGGGGTGCTGGGAGACAGTTCAGAGACACGATGAATGTGAAAAAGGCAGTCTCACTACGTCCCAACCAATATGAAAATAACATTCAAAGACCACAGCAGATAGCATATGCTAACTTCTTGTGCATTAGGTACTGTTCTAAGCCCCTTATATATGTTAGATTTTATTCTTAACAACTTATAAATGCATATAATATTTTTTCCTATTTTATAGATAAGGAAACTGAGGTTAATTAGAGAGATTAGTAACTTTGCCCCAAATCACATCAATAGGAAATGATGGTATCAGGATCTGAGCCCAGGTCTACAAGACTCCCAAGTCTGAACTCTTAACCACCTGCTATGAAACACGCAGTTTTAGTCACACTCTGAGTTCACAATGCAGTTAGAGACCACAGCCTTACCTACAGCAGTAAGTACTATGACCTATTTTCAACATCCTCCAATATAGCATAAAATAGTTTCCCTCCTTTCCAATAAACTCTCTCCACCTGCCACGGTACCTGAGACTCTAGGTACTGGCATCCTTCTTAATGTACTTCGTAGGTTATGTTCACATCAAGCAACATGAAACAGCTATGCTCTCTGAGAGGAGCAATGAATTCACAGAGACTGTGTACTTAATCCATACAACCTACTGTTCGAGACGTTGGAGCCATAGCGGACATGTGAAAACAGAGTTTACTGGGAGAAAGAAGGTGGAGGAGTGTAATGTACAGGGAGCAATCCCCGTCACAGGCAGCAGCCCTCAGCAGCAATCCGTGCTACTTCACTGCAGCAGGAAAGCCTCTCACCACCCACATTCTGCCTCCTTTAAACCACGCCTACAGGAACCCCAAAGGACAAAGCTGTCAGGTATTTGAAAGAAACGAGCCTGTTATATAAGCATGAAATGCACAGCTCTGCAGGAAAGGCAAGGAGGCATGGAGCACAGAGCCAGCTCCCTAAAAACGCTCCTCACAAATGTTCAATGAATGAATGAATCAATACTGAGTCCCTAGATGAGAGACTCCTGGAGAAGACTGAAACTCTGAACCAGGGTGAAGTTAGCTAACATCACAGTGCCCACAGCTTTCTTCTGCTCACATCCTCATGTTAAATGTAAAATGAGAGGAGTAGCCTGAGGCTGGAATCAATGGCACCCCTCACTAAACTTCAACTGAAGACCTGGGGGATCCAGCAGAAGCTTCTGAGGTCCCCTGTCAGACAAGAGCCCACTATGTCCAAACTAACTTCCCAGATTTATACATATTTTTATTATGTGTTTTCCACTGACATACAACCAACCTAAAGACGTTAAGTCCAGTTCTAACCTAAGATGCTATAATGTCTAAGAGTGAAAATAATATGTGGGGATGCCAAATACAGAGGAATAGCCTTGAGTAAACAAATTCTCCAGCACAAAAACCCCTACACATCTAAAAGTTACCACAAAGCCTCATGGTAACTCAACAATAAAAAGCTTCCTTGCGTATGTATCTCCCTTCTATCCTAATAACAGACCTTGCCCTATGATTACCTTCTTGGCTTATCTGTTATCAGTCTTAGCCACAACCAGCATCTGGCCATAATGAGGTCCCTATGATATACTGCCTTGCTTACAAAACTTCTTTGAATAAAACTTTTCAAAATGATAAACAAGACGATTAGCATGATGTCTGAAATGCCAACCAAATTTTATAACTATCAGCTGGCATTCTAGTAATCATTTTTGGAGGAAAGTCATGAATGATATTCACAGCTGAGAAGTAATAAATGGTTACCCTCCATGTTGAAGGAGATGAGTAAAAGAATCCGTCTACATGAAGACCTTCTGCACATTCTCCTGATAAATGATAAACACGAGAAACTGCCATTTATTCACCTGAGATATCCCCAATTTTCAAAGTAATGGGTAAAAATGATCAAAACCTTGATCGTCTTCATATGGCTCAGACACGGCACACAAACTCATTTTTCATGCTCTAAGTATAGAAAATTGCTTCATTTCTAAAGTAAATATATACTAGAAACTTGCGGATATCTCAAGAATGCCTTGTAGCTAAAGAAAGTAACATCATTGCCTACTCATTTTACTTAATTTGCTAGTCTTCCAGTAACTTTGTGCTAACACTTTCATCCCGTTTTAGATCCTAGGATAAGGCAACAGTCCAGAACCCTGGAGAGTCTCCACCTCCAGCAGTCAGCATTTCACTGAGCCACCTCCGTCTCTGGATGGAGTTTCTTCCCATGATGCCTTCCTAGTAATGTGTGTTGCACGCATTTCACTTATCTTCTTCAGCTACATTCCTGTAACTAAGCTTCATAAGCTTCTTCTGAATTGTTTATTCTGTGTTTTAAAGCTCCATCAGCTGTTGGGATGATTTGCAAGATTCTTTTTCTTTTTGGTTAAGCAGGATTGGTGAGCATTACTGGGCCTTTTGGTGGAATCCCTGCTATTTAAAATTCCTGCTGCTGGGATTAAAGGAGATAATGCCTGTGAAAGCCTTTTGTAAACTGTCAAGTCCTGGTCAAATGTAGTGTGCTGTTATAATATTAACCACCATAGCAATAACCACAATCCAGCCATAACGTGGGCTTTAAAATGCTAATAGCCATTTGGACCCTGTCTTTGCTCCATGGCCACCCCAGGGCCTACATGGGTGCCCAAGACAGGGGAGCCTTGCAGGCAAGTTTTATTTGGATGAAGAAATGAATGACTTTAAAATGTCACATGGTTTTCCAAAATAATGTCCACAGGCAAAACGAGGCTGGCATGAAGATTTAGATAGTGAAAATACTCTGCCAAAAATACTGGGGTGCTGAGAAAAAAAAAATACTGCAGAACAAAAAGTTCTAAAGATAATTTCTTTGATAATGAAATCCCGCTCTCTGTAGCCAGTACTGGGGAAGGGGAGAAGGGGTCCAGATTGGGGCAGGAATTTCTATTAGTCCAGAAAATTTGTATAAGTTCCCATGGCTTAGGGGAGGAGGCTGCCACCCCAGAAAAGGGAAGGGGTAATGAGTTTGAGGGGGTTAAAATGAAAGAACACAGAAGCAGCAAAGGTTATTCCAGCACTGAGCATTCTAAGTGTCAGCGTACTGTCTGAACTGTGTCTTTCTAGGGGTGGAAATAACCAATCCTCTGTGGAAAGAGGGAAAAGACAGGGACCAGGAGGACAGGAGCAGCTAAGGAAGAGGTACCAATAGGAAATGAATTATTTTTGGAAAATGCTTTCTTCAGCATTTGCAGGAATAGTTCTGCTCATTAAAGAGGTGAACTATTTTTAAGTACCTATATGTAGGAAAGGGTGTGTGAGGAGGTGGGAGAAGAAAATAAAAAGGAAGATGGTAGTGTCCAAGAACAGGAGTCTTGTTTATCTGACTCAACAGAAGCCTGAGGAATAAGAAGGGAAACTCCAGGGCGGCTGCTGAATATTCAGGAAAGCAGACGCTGGCACGAATTTAACCCTAGGGGATGAGAATATCCTAATAACTCCTTTTTACTAAGGGGTGAGGTGGGGTGGGGCCTAGAGGAGGGAAGGAAAACGGGCCTGCTACCTGGGCGGTCTGCAGGGCTCCAGAGGCAGAGAGGGCCCCTCCACCAGCGGCCCCTAAGCTCCAGAAAATATCGTATTTCTGCCCATCAATCAGCATTAAGCTGCTTTGGGGGCTGAGCTTTTGGCACAGGCAGTTGCCAGTAGCAACAGGGCACACATTCGTGGCTTCTGGCGAGCTGGGGCGGCAGCAGCGAGGGAGGGCCGGTCAGGGCTGGAGGCCCTGAGCCGGGTAGACAAGGTCAGGAATCCACTGGTGATGGGCCGGGGCGGGGGGGCGGTGCCAGGTGGAGGCGAGCGCGCCCTGCTGGGGCCAGGCCAGGCAGCGGCCCAGGCCGCGGGCCCCTTGGGGTGAGGGATTGGAGGTGGGAGGGAGGGGGTTTTGGTGGCACAGTGCCCGTGGCAAGTTCAGCAGCCTCCCGCCAACCTTGGAGGTGCCCCGCTCTCCTGGCACCTGGGCACCGGAGTCATGGCCAAGGGGCAGGAGAGGCACTGGTTCTGCACTTGGGTGGGTCGAGGTACTCAAGATCCGCCCCCTCCCCTGCCACCTCTCCACCCCCACCCTTCAGGAGTCACTGGAGGATGCCAACGTGGAATTGCGTCTGCACGTGTGCGTGTTTTCATTTGCCTTTCCAGCACAAAAGCGAGGTCCCACAGGTGGAAAGGAGGGTGTGCCCGAGTGTGGTGTACGGCGCTCTCGGACTGCGTGGGAGCAGGGAGGTGGGTGAGCGCACACACCCGGCTCCCACCCACGTCCCGCCTCAGGCGTCTGGGCGCGGGCGCTTGGGGAAGAGAGCCGGTGACCCTGCACCGCCTCCCCGAACTTCTCCCCCTGCCGTTGGGATCCGGTAAGGTGGAAAAGAAGGGCGACAGGGAGGGAGGGCGGTAGAGGGCAGAGATGGACCGAGGAGACCACAGAGGGAGGCACAGAAGCAGGGAGTCCGCAGGGACTAGAGGGAGCGATGGGGCTGAAGGGCCAGACCGCCGAGGCCGGGACAGCGTGCGCTGGCGGGTGCCTGGGAGGGGAGCGGGCTGGCGTCTCCTTACCTGGCCTGTGGTGGAGCATTTTGCAGCAGGATGGGCGCGGGGTGGGCGCCAGCCCCCCCTGGGGGCAGACGCTGCAGTGCTGTCACTTCGGGGGCAGCAAGATGCTGGCTGCAGAACCTGGAGTTGACAAACTTGCCATGTCCAAAACGCACAGAAGTAGCCCGGGCCACGCGCGCTCCGCAGCCCCCGGCGCAGGGTAGCCGGGACACCGCACGCTGCCTCGCGCTCTTCCGCTTTGTTGTGTTCCACTGGTCTCCCCGCGCCTGCCTCCCGGTGTCTCCGCGCCCTGTCAGTGGGACGTTTCACCACCGGCGTTCTGGGAGGCCCCTCGGGTCTGCGTGCCACTTTCTTCCTGGAGGCGCGCGTTAAAGAGCTGCCCTGGAGCGCCTGGCTGGGCTGCGCCGTGCGCTCCTACTAGGCGGCTCCGGCCCATAGATTCCCGCCCCCACCTTCTCCCCCTCCCCGCCCCTCCGCCACCCCCCCATCAGAAGCTGCTTAGGATCGGGCTGTCAAATCCAGCCCATCTGCTGCAATCATAATCAGTCTCAACCCAACGGTTCTGACAAATCTCCGCCTGAAGCCCAAGTTGGGGAAGCCGTTGGGTGAGGGGCGGGGGGAGAAGGGGGCGACAAGGACCTGGTGCCGGGAGAGGGGGGCCTAGAGGCTTCTATTGTCTGCCCCAAACAGAGGAACTGAAAGGGGAAATGGGGATCCCAAAGGGGAAATAGTGCTTTCCTTTCCCACTTCCTAGTAAGAAAAAATCAACCCATCCTGGCAGGCCCCTGGCATACCCCACCCCCACCGCCTTCCCAAACTGCCACTTGCTGTGTGCGGGTGGAACAAATTTCTGCTAATGAACTAAACAAACAGGTCCTGTAATCTTATCATCAGGCGGACCCAGAGACTGGGTCCAAATATCCAAAGTATTGTAATTAGCAGGTAAGAGCTGGAACTAACAGTCATTTGTTTGGAGTCAAGAAGTTGGTTCAAAAGTACATTTGGGAATAAAGCTTATGGAGGGAGCACCAGCGTGTAATTGGCGAAGAAGCTCGGCCCTTTGCCTCCTGTTGGCATTTTGGGAGATGAAAGGAAAATCTGCTTTGGGCAAGAAAATGCTGAACTCAGTTTAGCCCCAGTTTGAGTGTGAATTCTCATAATTTTTTTTTTTTCCATTTTCTCATGGACATGGTCTTTGTAAAAAAATGCTATTTTACTAGAAAATAATGATGTCTAAAACTGATATTTTTTTCCAAATTGAAATAGTTTCTTCTGCAGATGAAAAAAAGTGCTCCTTTCAATAACATACTTGGAACTACTTTAATATGCCACTTCAATATAACCACACATATTTCTACTGGTGATAGGCTTATAGGGATTACAGCAAACATTAAAAAATAAAATAAAAATAACAGTAGTCCTAGATATACATAAACAAGTCTTAAAGCATAAATAATATAGCCAGTGGGATTATGCCTGGTGTTGTACATTCTTCTCAAGTGCTGAGAAATGTTCAATTACCCTGAATGACATTATTTGTTGGGGAAATAATTTGTTGGATAAACAAATCACCAGTTGAAGACTTGAAGGGGAAAATTTTTAAGCCATTTATTTAGATAAGTATAAAAGCCAGGCAAAAATAAGTATACTTTACTGTGAAAATTGAATAGAGTTTTAAATTAGTGTTCAATTCATTCTTTTGCTTTATGCTATAGTTGAGAAATGTGGGCAAGCCACATTAAGCACCACTTATCTGGGTAGAGACTGTGTCTTCTACTTATTTTATAGCCCAGTGGTGCTTACAACTGCACTATGCAACTATGGGTACTCTATGAATACTGATGGCTTGAAGTTTTGATTTACAAGTCAGGATTAAAATTATATCCATCACTGTGACTTGATAAGTGAGGTAAAATGAGGCTCAAGTGTTACTTTCCCCAGTAAGTAAATAATAAAAATATAATAATATAATTAGTAGTTGTCAAGGACAACTACTAATCAGATTTTAAGACATTTTTATTAATATTTAAAAGTTCGTGGTTTTTCATTGTCAATTTGTTTAATGTGTTTATTAATATTAAAAATGTTAAAAGATTGATAAACATGGTACCAAGAAATAAATATTTCAAAAAGGATCCTCTCCATCAGAATGTGGCATCATGCCAGTGACTACTTTAAGAAACAGTGTCCTGGAAATTGGTATTGTCCAGGGAGAGAAGAGCTGAACTGAGAGTCAGACCCTGAGCTGCAGGCACCATCCTGTGTTCTACTGTGTTCTCTTCCCAAGTTGGTAGTTTCAATTGCATCAGGGCCAAGTAATGGGCTAAATTGATGGCCTCACCTCCAATTCGTCAAGGCCTTGGTTCTAACTTCAAAATATATCCTGTCCAGTTCCCTCAATTACTTATTGAGTGCTTACTATGTGTTAGTGCTAGAATATGTGAGTGAAAAATCAGACAAAAAATTTTAACCTTGTGAAACTTACATTCTGGAGGGGAAGACAGACAGAAAAGAACACATAAGGAAATCATATTCTCTGTTAGAAGGTAATCAGCGCTATGGAGAAAAATAAAGCAAGGAAGCCTGGGTGGTATTCAAGCTTAAATAGAATGCTCAGTGAAAGTCTCACTGAGGATGCTAAGTTTGAGTAAGGGATTAAAGGAGGGGAGGGAGCAGGCAAGCTATGCAGATATCTGAGGGAATATGGTCCTTGGAAGCAGAGAGAGCAGGTGCAGAGGCTCTTAGAGATGATTGGGCCTGGTGAGGTCTAGAAACAGCAATGAGGCTGTAGAGATGGAACAGAATGAGAGCACACGGTTAAAGGGGGTAGTCTGAGAGGACAGAGCATTGAGTGGGACCAAACCGGCTAGTTTAAGGACTGGTTTTTACTACAAGTGATGTGGGAGGACATGGACACAGAGGGTTTTGAGCAAAGGAGTTTCATGATCTGACTCTTGTTCAGTGGATCACTCTGGCTACCATACTGTGCCTTAATTATGGGAGGAAAGGGAGGGAGAAAAGGGGGAAATCTGTTATTAGGCTATTATAAGAATCGAGATGGGAGAGGATAGCTTAGACAGAACTATAGCAAGAAGGATAATGAGAATTGGTAGCAATTTGGGATTGTTTTGAATTTAGAGCCAACAGTATTTGCTCAGGACAGACGGTTTGGGAAAAAGAGAAGTGAAGAATAACTCCAAGTGTTTGGCCTTAGCAGTCAAAAGGATGGAGTTGCTCTTAATTGAAATGGGGAAGCCTATAGGTAGGACAAATTTGCTGGAAGAATCAGGGGTTCAGTTGTGGATGTTAAGATTGAGATGCCTATTTAGTTAAATTTTAAAAATAGTTAATTTATGTAAAGCTCTTAGAATAGTTCCTGGCTTTTGTTAAGGACCATATAAATGTTTGCAGTGGTGGAGCCAATGTTTGTGGGGTTTGTGTTGGTGGTTGTTATTGTTATTATCGATGTTTGCCAACCAAAATAAGATCTTGAGTGGGCAGTTGAATAAACATTCAAGTATTGTGTTCAGGGCATAAGTCCAGGGTGGAGATGTAAATTTGGGAGTTGTATAAAGTATAGATGGTTAATTAAATCAATCAGATCAAGTAGGTCATTAAGGCTGTGAGTATAGTTAGAAAAGAGAAGAATTTTGAGGATTGAATCCTGAAAGGCATTCTAACTTTACAAAGTCAAGAAGGTGAAGAGGAACCAGCAAAAGAGACCACCTCTAGTGGCAGCCAGTGGAGAAGAGTGGGCTCCCCCAGGAACATAGTAAAGAAGGTATTTGAAGAAGGAGGGAATGATCTGCTAGTCATAGTCTCCTGATATGATTGTCTCCACAGAAAACCCAAAAGAACATATAGGAAAGCTATGAGAGAGTTTAATAGGTTACTGGATAATTTGATTGTCTACTTCTGTTTACAATACGATATCCAGGGTGTCCCAGCCCCCAGGTTAAGGATGAGAGGCATGACAGGTATTCAATGTGTGCTGAATAGAGTAATGAATCAATGAAGGGATTGAATGCCTTATGCTGCAAAGTATTCCTCCACTTATGGTCCATAGAGGATTTGGGAGGGGTCTTCCATTCTCAAACTCAAGAAATATTGGTGTAGGATAAAGTTTCTGAAAGGGAACAGGCCTGGGAAACATTATGTGTTTCCCTTTTATTAAGCTATATAAATAGACAAAAGACTTCTAGCCCACAAGTCTCATAGAGAACATTTCCTCAGACCATGTTCAATAAAATTTAAATAAGTAACAAAGAAATAACTCACATACATATAGAAGTTAAAAAACACACTTCTATAAGTAATCTTGCAACTTAATAAGACAACAACTCAAAATGAGCAAATGATTTAAATACATACTTTATCAAAGAATATATAAAAATGGCAAATAATTGCATGAAAAGATGCTCATCATCATTAGTCACTGGAGAAAAGCAAATTAAAATTACAATGAGATTTACTCACAGTCACTAGAATTAACAAAATGAAAAAGACTAACCATACCAAGTGTTGACAAGGATGCAGAGCAACTTAAATTCTGATACACTGCTGGTGGGAATACAGCATGGTACAGCAAATCTGGAAAACCAATTGGCAGTTTCTTGTAAAGTTAAACATACACTTAAAAGACCATCCAACCACCCTACAACTGGGTATTTACCCAAGAGAAGTGAAAACGTGTCAACACAAAGACTTGCACACAAATGTTTACAGCAGCTTCATTCGTAACATCCCCAAACTAGAAATGACCCAAACTTCCATCAACTTGTAAATAGATAACCTATGGTAGATCCATCCATACCATGAAATACTACTCAGCAATAAAAAGCAACTATTGACAAAAAAAAATAATTGATAAATCTCATTCATGGCATTATGCTAAGTGGAAGAATATCACACTTTGTGACTGGCTTTCATTTGATTCCACTTGATTCTAAAAAACTTCAGAGACAAAAGGCACATCTGTTGTTGCCTAGGGCTGGTGATGGAGAGGGGACTGATTACAAAGAGGAGCAAGGGAAGTATTTTGGCATGTGGGAAATATTCTATATCGTGATTGTGGGTGGTTACAAAACTGCATATATTTTGTCAAACTCATCCAATTGTACACTTAAAAACTCGTGAATTTTATTATATGTAAATTAAACCTTAAT
This sequence comes from Ceratotherium simum simum, assembly GCF_057802395.1. Lineage (NCBI taxonomy): Eukaryota > Metazoa > Chordata > Mammalia > Perissodactyla > Rhinocerotidae > Ceratotherium > Ceratotherium simum. The sequence goes on from NC_141908.1 coordinate 17,194,543, forward strand.
AAAGATTTAAAAAAAAATAATTTAATGTGTGTGTGTTTTAGGGGAATTATAGTGCTTTCCTATTTGACATGAGGAACCTACCTCAGAAATATCACCAGTGTATAATCCCCAGTGAAATAACTGATCCAAATAAGGATCACTGATAGATGCTAATGCCATTAAGTAAAATACTGGTAGGAAATAGAATACTCATACAATACCAAATATCACCTCCTGATCTTTTGCTAATTGTCAAGGGAAAAAGTTATATTATATAAGGGAGACATCACCTGACATGTTGCTCCTTATATGATGCTCTATGAGAACTGCATAGCATCACATATGGAGTATTTTTGCAAAAAACATGTTTAACCTAAATCTAAGCCAGGCCTTTGACATAATTTCCAGCTTACAAGAAATATGGAAGATAAATGACACCACAAGGAAACAATGAGGCATAGACAGAATATATGATGCTCTGGAGCTCTTCAAAAAGTCAGTCTATGGGTGGAAGAAAGTAGAAGCACTAAAATCGATTAAAAGAGACAAGAGAAAACTAAATGAAACTAATGGGATTGGATCTTGGTCCAAAATAAACAGCTATAAAAGACATTTTGGGAATAATTAGAGAAATTTAAATAAGGCTGGTATTGGTAAGAGAATTTTATTAATTTTGCTAAGGGTAAAAATGATATTGTGTTTATAAAGAAGTGGTCCTTATTTTTAAAAGACACATGGTAAATTATTTAGGTTTGGAGTATTGTGGTGTTGACTACTCACTTTGGAAAAAATATATAGAAACAAAAATGTTAACATTTGTTGATGCTAAGTTGTGGATAGATGAGTGTTTTATTGCTCTGATCTTTTAAATTTTCTATATATTTGAATTTTTTATTAATAAAAAAATGAAAAAATACACACTTCTAAAACCCATGAGTCAATAATTAATTATAAAACAAGTATAAAAAATTGGAAGTTTGATGTCTTAAAATTAAAACACTATGTATCAGGGGGCCGGCCCCGTGGCCTAGCAGTTAAGTGTGTGCACTCAGCTACTGGCAGCCCAGGTTCAGATCCCGGTGCGCACTGACGCACCGCTTCTCCAGCCATGCTCAGGCGGCGTCCCACATACAGCAACTAGAAGGATGTGCAACTATGACATACAACTATCTACTGGGGCTTTGGGGGAAAAAAAGGAGGAGGATTGGCAATAGATGTTAGCTCAGAGGTGGTCTTCCTCAGCAAAAAGAGGAGGATTGGCATGGATGTAAGCTCAGGGCCGATCTCCCTCACAGAAAAAAAAAAAAAAAAACACTATGTATCAAAATGTGTAAGATGGAAGTAAAGCAGTACACAGAAAGAAATTAATAATTTTAGTGAATATTATGGAAATGAAGAAAAATGGAAAATTAATGTGCAAAGCATCAAACCAAAAAGAATAGAAGAAGAATAACAACAAAGTAGAAAAGAAGAAAAAATAAAGATAAAATCAAAGTCTAATAAAATAGAACACAAAACATGTAATACATGATCAATAAAACAATATCTGCTTAGATCAATGATAAACAGGAGACATAAATAGATAAGCTTAGGAATACAAAAGGCTAAATACATACATCCAGACAATGCATTATTATTCAGCACTAAAAAGAAATGAACTATCAAGCCACGAAAAGACATGGAAGAACCTTAAACGCATATTACTGAGTGGAAGAAGCCAATCTGAGAAGGCTGTATACTGTATGATTCCAACTATATGACATTCTGGAAAAGGCAAAACTACTGAGACAATAAAAGGATCAGCGGTTCCCAGGGGTAGAGGGACAGGGAGAGATGAATAAGCAGAGCACAGAGGACTTTTAGGGCAGTGAAAATACTCTCCGTGATATTACAATGATGGATATATGTCATCATAAGTTTGTCCAAACCTGTAGAATGCACCAAGAGTGAACCCCAAGTAAACCATGGACTTATGGTTTATCACTTAGGGTGACTATGATGTGTCAATGCAGGTTCGTTGGTAAAAATGTGCCATTCTGGTGATTGATGTGGATAATAGGGGAGGCTATGCATGTGTGGAGGCAGACGGTATATGGGAAATCTCTGGTATTAAGACTGTACCTCCTCTCAATTTTATTGTAAACCTAAAACCGCCTTTTTTTTTTTTGGTGAGGAAGATTCTCCCTGAGCTAACATCCATTGCCAATCCTCCTCTTTTTTTGCTTGAAGAAGATTAACCCTGAGATCACATCTGTGCCAATCTTCCTCTACCTTGTATGTGGGTTGCCACCACAGCATGGCTGACGCGTGGAGTAGGTTGGCGCCCAGGATCCGAACTGGCGAACCTGGACCGCCGAAGCAGAGCGCACGGAATTTGAACCTCTCAGCCATGGGGCCGGCCCCTAAAACTGCTTTTTAAAACAATACATTCTGGAAAAAAATTTAATGTGAAAAGCATATCTATAAAACTTTTTGAAGAATGCTTTGGAGAATACTTTTATATCATCAGGCTGGAAAGCATAATGAAGTATTTCACTACATTAGATTTTTGAACCTCGGTGAGAAAAAAAAAATTACCATAAAGAAAATGAAAAGCCAAAGCACGGACTAGAAGAATCTTCTTGAAACATATATATCCTAATCAGAATCACTATCCCAAATTTATAAACAACCACAAAGGAGGAGGAAACATTTTTTAAAAAGAGCAAGTAGGTGAATAGGCAGTTCACAAACGGAGATAATTAAATGGCAATAAAGGTGCTCAATCTCATTACTGGGGAAATACAAATTAAAACAACAATGAGATACTATTTTATGCCCATCATAATAGCAAAAAATAGTCATTCTGATTACAGCATGTGTGGGTGAGGATGTATGGAAATAAGAACTCTTACATATTTCAGGGGGGAACAATTTGGACCTATGTAGTAAAGTTGAAGGAAGTCATACTCGAAGACACAGCAGCCCCGTATATATGTACGTGTTCGAAGGGAAAGTGACCATAAGCATATATACAAGCACATATGGAACATACAAAAAATTCACTATATGTTAAATATCATAGTAAACATTAGTAAGTTCCATAAAGTAGAAATATCATAAACAATCGCTGATAACAATGAAATAAAAAAATAAATTACCAATAAAATTTTAAAATAAAAAGCACCCCCTCCTATGAATTGGAAAACTAACTTTTAAGTAACTCTTGAAGGAAAGAGAGAATTCAAACTAAAATTTAAAAATTTCTAAAACATAATGATAATGAAAATGACTAGCTGCATTTAAAGCAGTAGTCACAGAAAAATTACTAGTCCCTAAGCACAACTAACAATAAAAATTAAGACTATAAATAAACTAAATTCTCAGCTCAAAAGGCCAAAAAAGAAAAATAACCAAAGAAAGCACAGGGAGGAAACAAGGAAAAGAGCAAAATGTAATGAAGTAGAGAACAGAAAAGCAATAAACCTAGTTAAGTAATCAAAATCTAACTTGTTTCTTTTAAATAGACCACTATAACTTGGTCAAAAAGAAAAACATGAGGGAGAGAAGAAAGCACAAATTTACAAGAAACAACAAGTAGGAAATAACCACTGAAACAGAAAAATAAATTTTAAGTGTAACAGGCTACTTTATAGATCTCAGCTCTATGCAAATAAATTTGGAAATATAGATAAAATGGAATAATTCTTTAGAAAAGACATTTACCAAAATTGGCTCTATTAGGGATAGAAAGCTTCATCAGACAAACTTTTCCGGATGAAAGAGAGAAAGTAATTAATACACTATCCAAAAAATCTGCAGGCCCACGTGGTTTCTCCAGGGAATTCTAACAAATCTTCAAGATCAGACCATTCCAATGTTCCATATTTTTGCCAGCACATGAGAAATGAAGGGAAACTTTCTAATTATTTTTATGAAGCAAATGTAACATTGACAGTTACTATAGACTGAATGTTCCATTTGAAACAAATTCATATGTTGAAACCCTACCCCCAAATGTGATGGTATTAGAAGGTGGGGACTTGGGGAGGTGATTAGAATTAGATGAAGTCATGAGAGTAAGCCCTCATGAATGGGATTAGTGCCCTTTTAAGAGTCATGAGAAAGCTTGCTTCCCCTCTCTCCTCACCACTTTATGAAGATACAACGAGAATGAGGAAACAAAGACAAGTAGGCAGTCTGCAACCCTCACCAGAACCCAACCATGCGGGCACCCTGATCTCCAACTTCCAGCCTCTAGAACTAAGAAATTTCTGTAGTTGCTAAGCCATCCAATTTATAGTATTTTGTTATAGCAGCAGGAACTAAGAAAACAATTTAAACTCATAAAGACAATTACAAAAAAAAAGAAAAAATATAGACCTATGTCACTCTATATATAATATATATCAATGCAAAAATTCTAAGTAATGAGCAAAACAATGTAACACCAAATTTAAAAAATATACCATGATCAAAGGCCACTTGCATTTGGCTCAATATTAATATAATTAATAAATCTAGTGAGAAAAATTACATGATTCTCTGTATAGATATTTAAAAAACCTTTGACAAAATTTAACTCCCTCCCTGATGAAAACTCAAGAAGATAGGAATTTATGTATATTTTCTTAACATGATAAAACACACACATACACACACCCTTAGTCCTAATACCAATATGTCACTAATGGAGAAATATTTGAGGCATTTCTAGGAAAATCAGGAACAAAGCAAGGAAACCCACTATCTCCATTACTATCCAAAATTATATTGTAGTCAATGTAATTATACAAGATAAATCAAATAGACGCATAAGAATTGGAAAAGAAAAAGTAAAAACTATACTTGCAGATGACATGGTAGCATGTTTGGAAAATGATGTGAATCAATGATAAAATTAACTCAATAAAAATTCAGATTCAGTAAAAATTAATATACAGAAATCAATCACCTTCATACAGACTAATAATAACCTGTTAGAGGATATACTGGTATAGAAAGCCTCATTTGCATTACCACCAAAAAGATAAAATACTTAGGAAAAATCATACGAAGAAATGTATAAAACCAGAGGAAAACTTTAAAACTCCTGAAAGTCACAAAAATAGATGTGAAAAAATAGAAGGCATTCACTGTTATATGATAGAATGACTCAATATTATAAAGATGTCAGTTCTCTAAGTTACTGTATAAAATTAATACAATTCCAATAAAAATACTAAGAAGATTCTTTTGGAGGTAGACAAGTTAATACTAAAGTTTATACAAAAAAACTTGCAAGAATATCCAGGAAAACACTGAGAAAGAAAAGCTGTAAAGGGAAAAATAATTCCACCATACAGTAAACATACTGTAAAGCTCCTGTAATAAAAACAGTGTGATGCTGGTGCATAGATAGACAAAAAGGGCAGGAACCAATTACAAAGTCCAGAAACAGACCCAAGTTCGTATGGAAATGCACTATATGATAAAGGTGGCATCTCAAATCACTGGGTCAGTGGTGGGCTTTTTAAATAAACAATGCTGGGACAACTGGTTGGCCATTTGACCAAAAAGAACCTTACACTCTTACCTTAAACCACACACAATCATAAATTCCAAATACATCACGAATCTAAATGTAAAAAATGAGACCATACAGATACAAGAAAAAAATACAAGTAAATTCCTTTATAATCTGGGTGAAAGGAATGATTATCTAACAAGGATTCAAACTCCAGATGCAATAAAAGATTAATAAATTTGACAACCTAAAAGTTTTAAAATAGCATGGAATATTAGTTTTCTATGGCTGTTGTAACAAATTATCACAAACTTCGTGGCTTAAAACAACACAAAATTGCTACCCTATAGTTTGTAGGTCAGAATTCTGACTGGTCTCATTGGTCTAAAATCAAGGTGTCAGGAGGGCTGCCTTGCTTTCCATAGGCTCTAGAGGAGACTCTGTTTCCTTGCCTTTCTAGCTTCCTAGATGCTGCCTACATTCCTTGTAGGAAAGGAGGCCCTTTCCTCCATCTTCAAAGCCAGCAATGCCGCAGCTCTCTGATATTTTTTCCGTGCTCATATCTCCCTCTCACCACAGCCAAAATTGATTCTTCGCTTTCAGAACCCTTGTGATGATATCGGGCCCACCTGAATAATCCAGGATACTCTTTCCATCTGAGGGTCCTTCATTTAATCACATCTGCAAAGTGCCTTTTGCTCTGTAAGGTAACATATTTACATGTTCTGGGAATCAGGACGTGGACATCTTTGGGAGGCATTACTATGCCTACCACACATAGCAAAACAAATATACAAACACAAAAAATCAAAAGACTACTGACAAGCTGGGAGAAAATATTTGTAATATATCATAAATAAGGGCTAATATCCCTAGTATACAAAAAACTCTTAAAATGAGGAGAAAATGCCAAAAACGTAATAGAAAAATGGGCAAAAGTCACGGACAGACAATGCACGAAACGCTGTAGAAGTGGCCTTTAAACACACGAAAAGATGGTCACGTTCACTTCTAGCTAGAGAAATGCAAATTAAAACCACACTGAGATCCCATTTTTCATCTGTCAGATTGAAGAAAATTTGCATGTTTAATAACTCATTCTATTGGTGAGACTGCGCATAAACACAGTCTCATACATTGCTGGTGAACATACAAGTTAGAGGAAACTTCTCGGAGGAAAATTTGGCAACATCCAACAAAATTCCATGTGCACTTACCATTTGAATGAGCATTCTCACTTTTTGGAATTTACCCTGAAAGTACACTTTCAACAGTGCAAAAATACATAGGCACATGGTTATTCATTGCTGCATTGTTTGTCATTGTAAATTGTTACTTAAAATGTCTCCCACTTATCCCTGCTCTCCGTATATTCCTTTTTATCCTTACTTTATGGCTTGTCATCTTTTGGGTTGGATTATAAACTACTACTGAACCTTGTAATTCTTCATGGACAGTGTCTCCACTATTTTCTACACAGTAGCAATGAATAAATGTTTGCTGATTTGAAAATTATTAGGGCTAAACAACATTTGTTATGAGAAATTTCATTTTGGAATAAAGCTCTCAGATAACCAACACATTATATGGCTTAATAATTTTGGATTTATCCCAGATTGTTGTCTACTATACTTTTTTCACGGTTCTTACTAAGTTTCTGTTTTATCACAGCCAGCATTAATTAGGGTAATTTGGTTTCTTCGATAATTAAACGTCTGTGGCTAGGGCCCGGGACTGAATTCAGCACAGCCACTTAGAGCAAGATGCCACTGGACTTTCCACACTTCCTCAGTCACAACTGACCAGACCTTTGTTCTACGATAGCATTACTATCATTATTGAAATTTATAAATGAAATGCACTTAAGTAGTGCCTGGTTGTTCTCCTGGGGCTTGGTAACAGTACACATAAATACACATCCAAGCTCTATCAATCATTCCATTTCTGAAACTTAAAGATTAATGTCTTTTCATTAATATGGTTGTTCATTCAACTATCATTTATGAAGCAACTCTTAACCAGATACTGGGCCAGTTTTTTAAAATCAAAAGTCTATGGTCTTTAAGACAAAAAAAGTTAATGACTTCAATTTTTAACAGCTTATTATCTGGATATTTTATTATGTTTGTATTCAGATCCTGTCTTTAGACTGTCTCTTAAAATTAGAATGTGTGTGTATTACACATATTAGTATGAATGTACATATGTATACACACATACATATACAGTAGTACGTGTTTATATATGTATATAGTGTGTGTGTGTGTATATATCTCTATAAGCCCTTATGTTACTTTTATCAGAATACCTCCCTTTATATTTCGGAACTTATAAATAAAGTAATAACCTAAGTGCAAAGAAGGGGAAAAATTCCCCTCATATACACACATGCTTATTTTAAATTTGCCTAAAGCCATCAAATTCAGGGCTCAGATCAGCATCCACACTTGTCTGAAATGGTTGCCTAAGGGTGAGGGTGGAATATATTTAAACTAAACTTGCGTGTAGGAAATTCATTATCCACTCCTCTACTCTAGCATGGGGATAGCTTCTATGGTTTTCCAACCACCTATAGAATGCAGTCCTATGAAATTAATAGGAACATATTTTTGAGAGGAACTCTAACAAAACGTTAGTAATGTGGTGCTAAAAGAATTTTACAAGGATCTTATTAAGCCTCATAATTTTTACTTGATGATTTATGGGTTTGAATATTCTAATGTTTCTAATAATAGAAAGAATATGATCATGGAAAGGAACCCAATACCACTATTCCTGCTTGCTTTATAGATGGGGAAATTGAGTTTACATTATATTTAGGACCACACACGGGATTCATAGAGAGAACTGCAAGTTGGCTGTGTGGTTTCCTCATCCACTTGTAAGCACTCTAGCCACCAAACTGGTGGTACACTTAGTGCCCCAGGGCTTAGCAGAGCAGCTCTCAAGTATGCCTTGGAAGGACGTGGAGACATGAAATCAATTTATGATGACCCACAGTCCTTCTTTACTTATTCAGAATTTGCTATGTAGAGGGTTGCAAAACAAGACAGGAATATTTTTTTAAAAAATTCACTCTAGATCAGGAATTGGCACCCATAGGCAAAATCTTGCCTATTTTACCAAATAAAGAGTTGTTGGAACACAGTCATTTCCACTTACTTTTGTGTTGTCTGTGGCTGCTTTTAAGCTCCAGCTACAGAGTTGAATAGTTGTGACAGTGACCATAAGGATACAACCAGCAAAGCTGAAAATATTTCCTCTGTGACCCTTAATAGAAAAAATTTGCTAACCCCCACTATAGAAAATATTGCCTTGTTACAAGCTGTTATAAACATGAGTAACTATACTTTAAAAAACTACTAATGATTATAATTTTGAGTTACACTTTGCAACAGCTATGGTAATTAAATACAAGTTACAAATCCTAATGAGCACTCAAGTTTCTGATACAAATTGTTCTACAGCATATACAGTCCTGCAGAGTGTCAGAGGCATTCCATTTTCAATAGTAAGAATAGGATTCATTTTAGCTGATTAACTTTTAAAAATTAAACCTAAATTAACTTTTTATAGCCGGCAATAACTACAGCTAAGATTACTTCCAGATAATTAAAATATAGTGCTCCTAATGAATGGATATCCACTATAGCTTTCTTTACAAAGACAATTACAGTTGCTTAGTTTCATTTTGTCCTTTGTGCATTCAGGATTATTTTATTTTCCCAAAATGTAAACACGGATTTTTTCCAGTCTATTTTTGTGAATTAGGAATACAACATTTATCAAATTTCTAGAATATCCTATAAAATCTTAAAATTGCAAAGCTACTATTTGGGCAACTACAGTAAATTTTAAAAAATATTAAGAAGAACAGGCTCCAGAGTTTCCTATGAAAGGAATCGAATTTTGAGACATATTCTAGAGATATATTGGTGATAAGATAAAGGACAAAACTAAGGCTGAAATTGGTACTTAAGGGATTGAAATAAGTGAGCACCACAATAAATTACTAATTTTTAAGAAATATATTCTAGGCACCTCAGAGAATCTGTTCTGCCTTTATACTGTTTTGGCCTGTATATGGAGTCAAAATAGGCTAAGTTTTACTATGGTAATAAACCACCCCCAGATATCCGTGGCTTGACACGAAAGCTTATTTCTTCCTAACGCTGCATGTTGTCAGGGGCCTCTGCTCATGGTAGTCACTCTATGACCCTAGCTTTAGATAAACTGCCATCTTGAACATTGCTGGTGGCCATGCCAGAATGAAAGAGCACTTTGGAGGCTGGCACATCCACAATAAATGCTTGAACTTGGTATGTTACTTTTGCTAACAACTCATTGGCCAGAATGAGTCACATGACCCCTCTCGACCATGAGGGAGTAGGAGTTGCAATCCCATTATGCGCCTATAAGGGATAGAGCCAGAAATATTTATTAACAACTCATTGAATGTTTAGGATAATGATTAAGGACCCAACTCTCAGGCCAGACTAGTTAACTGTCTGTGCTTCATTTTCCTTATCTGTAAAATGAGAATACTAAACCTGATAGAATCGTGAGGATCCAATGAGCTAATACTTGTAAAGAGCTTAGACGAGTACTCACATAGAGGAAAGGGTCATTGTAGTTGTTTCATGCAAGCTTTGAACTTGCCATATTGCCCTTCAGAGCCAAAAACAAAGAAGAGGGCAGTCAGGAATGCTGGCTGAGGCCCAGTCGGAATGCCTATAAGAAGTACTCTTGAGAAAAGGCCCATGGCCAAATGACAGAAATCAAAATGCTAGGTCTTCCTTCTAAGTACAGTATGTACCACATAACGACGTTTTGGTCAACAACCAACCGCACATACCACAGTCATCTCATAAGATTAGTACCATGTAGCCTAGGTGTGGAGTAGGCGACACCATTTAGGTTTGTGTAAGTACACTCTATGATGTTCGCACAATGAGGAAATCACCTAATGATGCATTTCTCAGAACGTTTCCCCTGATACATTTCTCAGAACATTTCCCCATTGTTAAGCGACTCGTGACTGTAATATTGACTCAGGAAGCAGGAGACGAGCCATTAATAGGGTAATGATTTAGTTTAAGAAGCTGGAGGGGGCCGGCCCCGTGGCTTAGCAGTTGGGTGCACATGCTCCGCTACTGGCGGCCCAGGTTCGGACCCTGGGCACGCACCGGCCCACCGCTTCTCCGGCCATGCTGAGGCCACGTCCCACATACAGCAGCTAGAGGGATGTGCAACTATGACATACCACTATCTACTGGGACTTTGGGGAAAAAAAAAAAAAAAAGGAGGAGGATTGGCAATAGATGTTAGCTCAGAGCCGGTCTTCCTCAGCAAAAAGAGGAGGATTAGCACAGATGTTAGCGCAGGGCTGATCTTCCTCACCAAAAAAAAAAAAAAAAGAAGAAGCTGGAGGACCTGGGGGATAAAGAGACCAAAACTGACAATAGGTCTCATGAAATAGGAAGGTCAGAAGATCAATTTAGGGTGTACATATAACATGGACACGAGTGGAGGATGCTGGGTAGGGCTAGTATATAGTATATGCATTTGGGTAATACAGTATATGAATGAATCCTTCCTAACATGTGGCTTACAAGGCTAAACATGAGAGTTAAAGTAAAAGACCCCCCACTAGAAAGGGCAAAGGCAATAAGGAAAGAAGAGGAATGGAAACACAGAGGAAGTGAACCAAGAACCAGAGTCTAGGAAACGTAGTCGAAAGCTCTTCTTCTGCATAGAAACACAGCAAGTGGTGGACTGATGGAATTGTTCATTCCTATCAGAACTCCTGTTGCCTCAGCACTGGCACCAGTGCGATTGCTCTGAACCCATGACCATCCACCTGTGACCACTCATGATGAGCCCTGCATCCACACAAATTCAAATAACCCTGGACTGTTAAGCACCAGATGAAAAGATAAGCAGACATGATTTCCTCTTCCAGGAGCTTATTGGTTAATGAGAGACAGAGACGTTATTAACCCACCTATAACATATATCAGAATGAAATAAGTTCTGTACTGCATACACATGCCAAATTTTATGGGAGTATAGAAGACAGAGAGGTCCATTTTCAGTAGAGAATCAGAGAATGCTTTTTGGATGAGATAGCATTTTAACTGAGATTTTTAAAAAGAAGAGGAATGGAAAAGTTGGAAGATGTAATGAATATCAAGCTAATGGAATAGCATGAGCGGCCATGAAAATGGATAAGATTGACCATTTGGAGGAGGTAGAGGAGAAATAAGTTTAAAAAAGAAAAAGGAGCTTTGTCTTTTTTTCCCACCCACAAGTAATAATTCAGCAGCACATCTTAGAAGGTCTCATTCTACAATTTGTCTATATTTATGAAACTCCCTGTTATGCTTCTCCTAAAATATCAATTACAATTTAAAAATGGCTATTTGATTTGTATTTTATATTGGTAATATTCAATGTAAGCTCCATAGTCTACATTTTCCTAGATGGAAATTCAAAAGACCGTAGAGCTGAAAAAGGAATTTCAGCCCAAATTTCTGCTTTACATATGAAGGGCCGAGTGACCAAATGACTTACCCACAGTTAGAATGGTAGACTCAAGACTAGAACTCCCATCAAAATACTGAATGTATATGTTGCTTTACAAGAAAAAGAACCAAGAAGAATTCTGTGAGTGTTCTGTGTCAGAAGCAAAGTGACTATAAGATTATAAATATGAATAAACATGGAATTATTCATTAAACCCTAAAATGTCTAACTGAGGAGTCACCACTTGAAGCCTGTGTGTGTTTAGGCCAAATGAAAGGAAGCCCTGATCCACAAAGTAGGGGTTGCATTTTTGGAATTTATTACCCAACAAGAGATTGGAGAAGTGAGAAATACAAATAGATTTTAAATGGCTTATATCAATTAATGGCAGGCCGATCACAGTTAACAAGAAAAAATACCATGTTTGGGTCATATTGTGGATGTTTGAAGTTAAACATCAAAGAGGCCCTGCTTTGCCAACTCTGTCAAAAACAGAGATGGCACAGAGCCATAATACTCTGTGACAATACTTGCTTCCATTTGTGAAAGCATCCATAAGCTCTATTTTGGATGCCACGAGAAACTGCTAGGCTGCTGGGTTTGTGAACAGAAAATGGACATTCAAGGAACAAACCTTTGACTATATATTAACCAAGATAACTATATCGAAATTTTCTTATTCCCAAACAGAAGCATAAGGGATATCTCCACATTCTAACTTTACAGGAAGAATCAGCTCTTGGAAATCCCATGAGAAAGTTTTCGTAAGGATTTATCCACACTTTCTTCTTTGGTTTGCTCAAATGAGAAGCAGGAAACCTTCCAGACATCCTGAACCCCTGACCTTTTTGTGGTTTTCCCATCAACATATGCAAACATCCATGCAACAATTTAAAAATCTCTTTTCACTGGGTGATAGCATGGCCTTATACTATCCCTATATCTAGAACACACATTTCCTACCCACTATAGAATATGAATTTAATTGCATGTTCCTTGGAAAAAAGACCTCATTGGCTCAGAAGTGTCAGAAACCCACTGTCATACCTACCTATCTGATTTCCAAAATAATCTTCCCAGGCCACCCTAACCAACCCCCTCAGAATGTTTCCTGCTGGCAAGTGAATCAGATTTTACCCTTTACCCAATCTCAGCTCATGTCTTCTCTGTGACAATATCAGGACATCCACATCTGACAACAGTCCCAGCTAATTAATTTACTCCAATGTCGAGTAGCATTTGTCAGGAAAAATAATCTACACTGTATTTATTGCAAAATCTTCACCAATGGGACAAAGATGAATGCAAACTTCATACAATCATTTTTCAGCTGTTATCCAAAGTTGAAAGTGATTTTCAAATGTTAACTGCAAAGTTATGAGGAGAAAGATAATGGTTCTACTTTAAAACTACCTGGAAATGGAACTTTTATAACAATGGTTTAGCATCAAAGCAGAAAAATAAAATCGCCTGCTAATGTAGTAAATGGGCTCTCAGAGATACTAGAGTGGGGTGAACACAAAGAAGGGGCAGTGGAATTGGATTTCCAAAATAAATGATCTGAAACTCTTAACACAATGTATCTTCAAAAAGTGGTATCTTCTTTTGTAAATAATATGGCTGTCATAATATGGCTGAAATTGAAAAAATCTAATGTGAACCATGACAAACATCTACAATGCTCAATTTTAATCTCTGTCCTCAGAACATCCAATAATTCCATTCACTTTGGCTGTGCTCTAGGTAAATATTTTCTCATGAGCTTTGTTTCTTCTTTCTAGCATTAATCCTTCCTAATATTCCTTAACCTTGGAATTGTAAATGTTAAGTTAATAATTGTTCATTTCAGTGGTAATCTGAAGCTCACTCTCTTCTTCCTTCTGAAGGCCAGAGTAATTGCCCAATAAAAGTTCTACCAAGGTCAGGAATGACCTAATTTACTTGCAATTATTAATTCTGCTTTGACCTCTTAGCCATTAATAAAGACTTGGCAATGGAAAAAAGAAGATGTGAAACAGGACAAGGCAATCAAAAAAAAAGTCGGGGAACATAGGAGCAGCAGAGAAAAAGAGAACGGATTTTCTAAATTTAAAACTCCTTGCCCTTTCTTGAAGTAATGATTTATATGCTTTGAGTCCACAAGAAAGTAACTGGATATGCATGATGCAATGCTGGAATTTTAGGTATTTTTCCTAAAGGTTATTAACAATTAGTACCACAGGGGGAGAAATCATAAAGTTAGAATAACAACCCTCTCTCAAAGGATGACTGACACTGGAGTTGTAATATGGTCATAATAAAATATATTATGTTTGTATTAGAGCCCCACATGTTAAGAAGAAAATTGACAAACTAGAATAAATCCAGTAGGTGGCCATGGTTAAGTGAGGTTTGAAAAGTAGGTTGTATGAGGAGCAATGGAAGAACCTACATTGCTTCCTTTGGAAAAGTGAAGACTGAAGCCAAACATGTAAAACTGTCTTCAAATCATAAATAAGGGGGTTACACAGAAGAGGCAATAGTCATTACAAGTAGAGCTACTGATGGCAGCATTAGGACCAGAGAGAAAAGCCAGATAAGTCATCCCACATGAAGGGCTGTCTGACCTCTTCATTTCCACTGTAACAGAATTCATTTTACACATCTGAAGATGGTCACCTCAATTTTGCTTTGACACTTGCAGTGGTACAGAGCTTTCTGTCTCAAGAACACCCTCCATGTTAGAGGGTAGTAAGTGCTAGAACATTCCTTTCTAGTGCTGAGTTGCCATCTCTCAGGTTCTAACTTAGACAACTAGTTTACTAGTTCCATCCACATGACATCCCAGGATGCCGCTAATCCCTTCTCTACAAGAAAACTCATTGCATTTTTAAAACAATTATAAGTTTATCCCTTAGTTTTCTATTTGTCAAACTAAACATCTCCAATTCCTTTTACCGTTATTTAGTAATCTGCATCTCATACCATTTTAGTCACTGGCCTTCTGGACACTCCCTGGTTTGTGAAGTCCTTGACTGACATCTGAAATACTCTTGATACAGTCTAATTAGCAAGAGTACCACACAGAACTTTTAATTCACCTGCTCAAGAAAGTCCATCAGTATGTATTAGCACAACTATGAGGGTCAACCCTGTGCTAGCCACCATGTGATATGTAACAGAAGTGAAGGCCAGGTGCTGACAACAGAGTCAAAATTAGATAGGTGGGAGCCAACCTTGATGGCCTAGCAGTTAAAGTTTGGTGCACTCTGCTTAGGCAGCCCGGAGCCCAGTTCCCAGCACGGAACCACACCACTTATCTGTCAGTAGCCATGTTGTGGCGGTGGCTCACAAAAAAGAACTAGAAGGACTTAGAACTAGACTATACAACTATGTGCTGGGGCTTTGGAGAGGGGGAACAAAAGGGGGGAAGGAAGATTGGCAACAGGGCAAATCTTTCCCTACCAAAAAATAAAAAATTCAGAGCTTTAAAAAAAAATTAAGGTACGTGGAATATTTTGGAGTTTTTACAAGTTATAAATCATTATGTATACATGTGCAGTATAGTCTCCAGTGCAGGGAAGATAAAAAAATGGAGGCCGAGTAGCTGAGGAATCTGCATAGGAGTTGTAAATCAGGAGGAGCTAGGCTGTACCTTGAAGGATGGGTAGGACTTGTCTGGAATGGCAACACGGACAAGTAGCGAGTGTGCGTATAGGAATAATCAGTAATAAAAGAGGTCGGGGTTGGTAGGGACATGTGTAGCTAGAAACAGAAATACGTAAATTTTTACTGTAACATGTCTAATAGGACTTCCTTTCTTCCATTCTAAACGTGTTGACTTAGCTAAGAAATTTCCAGGACTCACATTTCCACAAGTATCTAATTTGGAAAACTAATTCTTGGTAAGATACTATGAGGAGCTAAGAGAGTAATGGTAGAACACTGCTCAGGTGGCAAGTACAGATTTCAGGGGTGATTTTCTGGACACCCAATTTCCTTTATTTCAAGCATGAGAATTCCAGGCAGTCCAGTGGGAGAGGTATTTTTGGATAGATGTGACTTTTGGTACATTTTAAATTATATCATTTTGGTAACAAATGGTCCCAAAGGCCCAAGTCCTAAATTGCGTATCCCATCCGAAGAATTTCTCTTTTAGAGTGCCCTTCTGTAGCTGACCCCATTCATATTTTTATTTCCAAAGCAGAAATACAGGAAAATCAATTAGACAAGAAAAATGAATCAATCCAGGTAAATACACATCCTGGCTTTCAATTAGCCAGTGAGTCTGTGAATCTCCAGGGAATGCTGAAGAGACATCATAAGACAATGCAATTTCCTTTAATAGGGACCATAATCCCAGAGCTGCCTTTTTTTTTTTTTTTTTTTTTAATATTGTGCAATTGACGTTTTTTGCACCATGCTGTGCTCGTAGCTTCTGTGGAAACTTAAACATTATTCAATAGAACAATTTCCTGGAAAACCTTTTGAAAGTGGTCACAGACTCTGACCCTGCTCTGGTGCCCTGGGTCTGCCAGCATGCTGTTTTATTACCTCTGGAAGGTTCAGTGCCAAGACACAGCCCAAGAGTTAGAGCTTAAAGAAAACTAGGTTCATAAAAATAATTTTCTGCCTTCTTTCAAGAAGGGAAACTGTCACTTTCAACTGTCAGTAATTCTATGTATCTATCACTTCTCTTCTATCTTCATCACCCAACCCTTCAGCTGGCCTACAAGGTAATTGGTAAGAATTCTAGATTGTTAACTTTAAAGAGAGAACTGTTGAAATTACTTATTTCAACCCTTTCTCATTACCATAGGGAAGCCAAGGCCCCGAATGCCTAAATGACTTTCCCAGGACCACAGTGTAAGTGGCAGATTCAAGACCTGACCTCCCCATTGCAGGGAATGAACCAGGGATCATATTTTTAAGACTTAGCAATAATACAGCACAGTCACACTGATTGTACTGGTGTGCCACAAAACACTAGCCCCAACTGGACTCGAGTGGACATCACTAATATTGTAGGAGACAAATAGAAAAAGAGCCCCTTATTTGTAATTAGGTTATTTAAGGCACTTAGCTAACAAAATGATAATTTACTTTTAGTTGTTGGTTGTTCTCTTTTTTCACCTTTTTCCTATATTTACCCCACTGTCTTCCATCCTTTGAAAACTACCCTCTGTCTGTAAGCCTATGTCATTGTTATTAATGCTGAACTCCCCTCTGACTTCAAGTGTATGTCCATCTTAACAAAATTCTCAAGACCTTCTCTGTAAGCACCCCCTTTCTAGCCTCTCAGGTCAAGCTCTAATTCTGTTTTTAAAAGTAACTTGATCTATGTGTCTATGATTTTTCTCTAACTCACTTTATCCAAGGTGAAAAACACACACACACACAATATTTTAGGCCTTGATTTTTGTCATGGATTTTTTTAAACCTATCATAGTCTCTTAATTTCTTTCTTTCAAAATTATGAGACATTCTTTCATTGTTTCTATGGATAAGGTTGTTTGCAGCTCAAGATAAAATTGGTAGATAAATGGAATAAAATTGGGGCAGAAATATACATTTGATTATTATTACTGGTTAGAGCCTCTCTATGATGTGCAGTGACCCATCATGCAGACATAACCTACCTTAAAATTTCTTACTTTATGACTGAATTTTGAAAGAAGTGTGAAATAAAAGTCTAGTAAAGCAAACATTCTTCCTAGCTTTACATATAATTAATAGCACGTTCACTTCTTCATTAAATGTCTGCATCTTGAACTTTCTAAGAGTAACTCTTTTGAAATTGTGTTTCCCGTTTAGCAATACATGCCACTGAAAAGACTTTTTGCTATACTTGCTTGACTTTTCTCTTGCCTGGACTTACAAAGGTGGGCTCATCTCTAATGAACACATGATCCCTTAGTAATTTCTCTTCTTGACTCATCATCAATCCCTTCAATGGCTTAAGAAAAGGGTTTGGAGCATCTGTAATGTTTAAGTCACTTAGGTACAAAGATGACTAAAACACCTCCAATGGTCTTTATGCTTTAAGGTAGGTGAAGTTTTATGTTTGAAGTTCTGTGTTTTATGCTAAGCACTATAAGAGACATGAGGAGTGAGAAGACTTGGTTCTACAGGTCAAAGACCTTAGGGGTACAAGCCCTGCCCTCATGAGATAACTGGAAAACAAGACAGTGTGTGATTGAGAGCACATGGTTGGAACTGGTATAGAAGTCATGAGGGTAAGGATACAGCCACTGTTACATGTTTGGAGTACTTTACAGAAGTGTTGTCCTCATTAATTGGGGAGGAAAGGGGAGGAGCAAGAACCACAGCATCCCTAGGGTCTAAGTGAGAGACCTTCCCTACTAGTAGAATCTGGTTAACATAGTAGTGCAGAGTTGAAAGCTGCAGTGGCTTTAACTTCCCCTCTCAGGCAGACTTTTACTGACTTTTACAGACTTTTTTCTGGTGAAAATCTAGGATCATCTCCATAGAGAGTATATATACAACATTTAATTAGTGAGTGTTCAGTAGAGAGCAAACACCAAGCAGCAATGAAGCCAGGTTCCCATAAGCAACCTCACGAGGGCTTCTGAGCCATGAAACCTGCCGTAGATTGCCAACCTCAACCAACCCCACAGCAGACGTCTGCATTCTTAGAAGTTTTCTCTGCCCTGACATATCTAGAGTGTGTCTCTACCAACTGTTTTACAATTTCATCAACCTATTCCTGATTCTTTGTTTTCAGGGCACATTTCCATCCTCAGCTCTTTGTTGAGTTATTTATGAGGTCTAATTTGTAATACAGAGTACACAATGTGCCATAGTCAAAGCCTTTGAGCGGAAAGAAAAATTGTCGTTTGTATTTCCTCTTTTCAGAGAAGCGCAGACACCTCTCCCTGGAATTGGAGGGTGGAGGTGGGGTACTAGAACTCCCTCCCAGGCCTCTGAATAAAGAAGGCTCAAAAAGAATGGGGGGCGGTAAGCAAAAACCTTACTCTTTTTAACTCCAGAGTTACCCATATAGAGATGTAGAGTTATATCCTAATAATCAATCCCTTTAAAAAAAAAAAAATTATGCTCATGCATCAATTTAGTGATTTTTTTTCCATTAAAATTAAAATTAAATAGAAGCCCATGGTAAATTACCCATTTCATTCCTCCTTCCAGAAAAAAAAAGGCACTTTGTCATTCCTTACTGTGGGTGCACTTCAGCCTCAACACAAGCATTTACATCGAGTGGGTCATTTATATTGTTGCCTGCTGGCGTTTTCCTTCTTTCAACTTAGTAGGGAATATTTGTATTCTTTATTACCCCAAATAAATCTACAAACGCCTTTTGCTCGAGGCTCTTTATTTTAATTTCAGATAAATAAATCACATTAGGTTCCTGGCCATCATATTAAGATAAGCATGGATCTAAAAATAACAAATGTGTTTTAAACCAAATGTTTTCAGATTAAATAGTGGTAAATTTCTCTGGATGACCCCCAAATCCTATTGATGTTGAAATATTTTTTGGTACTTTGAGAGTGTTTCTTGAAGAACATAAACCTGTACAACTAGAATTATTTTCAAATCATCTACGGACCCACTTGTACAATATTATTCAACGCAACCTTCCCATGGCTGCAATAAATCCATCTTTAAAGTAGGGATATTTCCCCAGTTACATTAGAGGTCAATTTTATATCTTTGTAGATTAATCTAATGCCCCTGTCTATACTGTGGTTTATTAACTATAAAGAGCTCTAGACCTGAATTTCTCATCATCTTATCTACATTTATACTCAAAAGTCTTAAAGGCAGTTCAGATTCAATCTATTCAATGAGCTATTCTTCATCTGCCCTGGCCCCACCAGATCTGCTCCAACTCAGGACTCAGATCAAAACACCACCTCCTCGGGGAAACCTTGGGACTTTTAAAGGAGTCTCCTGAAACGGGTTTTACAGACTCCTCCACCCAGCCCCAGTGGAATAGTCTTGATAAATGTATGTGAATTTTTCTTTCAAACAAGATTTGGCATGAAAAGGAGGGGATAAAACCCATAAGGTTTTAAATAGTCTGTTTTATACATTTATTAGATCTAATATATATTCTCTGCTGGATTAGCATGGCCCTGTAAAGGATGGACAGACTTGATAAGAAACAGGAAATCATGTATATAAAGTTGGTGTCAAGTTTTACTCTGGCGTTTTTGGTGTCTCCTTGCCCCAGAAGACCTGAGTTCAAACACTAGGCAATCCCCTAAGCAGGTAAACATGTAGATCATACACAGGTCCCCTAAATAAACTATAATGCTGATCAATCCTAAGGTACAAGGTCAAATATGAACCTAGGTAATCTGGTTCAGTCAATCCAGATCTCTTTCTGGACATAGTTCTATTAGCCCCTTCTGTTGCTAGACAAAAGTCACCTTAAAGACAGGGATATTACTCCATCAGGGGCTTTAGAGCTATGACAAGCAGCCTAAATGTTCCCTTGCTCTTGTACAATAGCACCATCAGTCCGTGATAACTATCCTTTGGGATCCAGCTCAGCCTGCAGCCCTCCCTACCACTGCCCAGGGATGACATAACCGTTGAAGCATGTGGCAATACCCAATTTCCAGAGCCCTGATTTATTCTCCCTTGTGCTGGGCAGAGGGCATGACTTAGAGACAAGACTCTTATCTTGGCAGGGGTCTGAGACTGTCTGCATCTCTGAAACAACCCCTGGTGGGTAATTGAGAAGTGACATTGATGGGTTTCCAGGGTGGCCCTTGTGCTTACACTTGCCCCAGAATACAGCTATGATTTAGAAAGCCAGCCCAAGGGTTGAGAGGAGGGAAAGATAATGTAAAGCTGGCTAGCCCGGGTCTCCTTTGACCTCAGCAGAGGGAGACAGGGATGCAGAGCTGGGAAACCATGTGCTGTTATTGAGTTGGCATAGCATGAGGTTT
This sequence comes from Ceratotherium simum simum, assembly GCF_057802395.1. NCBI lineage: Eukaryota > Metazoa > Chordata > Mammalia > Perissodactyla > Rhinocerotidae > Ceratotherium > Ceratotherium simum. The sequence continues at coordinate 17,215,450 of NC_141908.1, forward strand.
TGTTTTCAGAGCTTTTATTGCTATTACGGAGCATTGAGCTCTCTCTTTGTTTGCTACACATTTTATCCCCCAGAGATAGCCTCTTTCTCTCTTGAAGGGATTTAAAAAACAAATCACAGTTCTTATTTTATTTGGTGTCCACCATTAAGAATTCATGCAGAGCAATTTTACTTGTTGCCAATTAAGATCTCCCAGTGGAAGTCTATGATTACAGCAAAGGCAACCTGTTTAATATTTGGCATCTCCTTAGTCTACATAAATTAACGCCATGAGGATAGAGACGTGCTAATTCTTAGATGCCTGGATAATTTGATTCTAAGATCCAAGATACATAGAAAGTAAGTCTCCAAGAGGCTCTGGGCTTGACTTTTCTCAGGGTGTATATGCTTTTGCATCTTAACTCTATTTTACAACTACATGACAATTTCTAGATAACATATTAGCAAAGAATTTTCTTTTCCCCGGGATAGGATGATAGCATGTAGCCTCTCAGTAAGCTATTTTAATATTACTCACATTTTACAGAAATTGAGATTAGAGCTGAAATAAACTTTAGGCACTGGTGCCAATTATCTCCGCCCAAAAATGTATAAATATGTCAAAATTATGGAGAACATGAATGAGTATTTGGAATGTAGATAATTTTATTTTAGTGTTCACTCTACTTAGATAAGCAACATTTTTGAATCATGATAAGAATAAAAACAAAGTTTTTGCCCAATTTTTTCCTACCTCTTTCCTTAGAATAAGAATCACATAAGCCAGAAAGCACAAGTAGGAGTCTATTTTCAAGAATTTTGGATACACTAAAATCATCATTTTACTGTTGTAAGGGATGAAACTTAGGGACTCTTATTCCCACCAGGGATCTATACATGCTTTTCAGTTAAGTGTTTACTCCCCTTGGTGATGTAGGAAATCATCATTTCTCCCCCTGGGGAAGCAGGAGTTAAGTGCTTTACTAGGGCAAGCCTAGCTTGTAATTAATAGTTCTTCGGATTCTTGGAATTTGGTATTGAGGCTCAGGCTGCCCCCCAAGAAAACGATGATGAACTTGGGATTGGCTTTTCCACATACCTACTTTCGCCTTTACCAACAACCCAGACTCCTCACACTACTAGCTTCTCTTATACCAAGGTGCCCATCCGGTACCAGTTAACTTACAGGGAGAAAGGGGAAGGGAGGGGTACAAGCCATGTTTTTGTATATTTGGTTATCAAACTGGATAGATCACCATTTCCCAAAATACATTCTTGGAACTTTAGTCAGAATAGATGCTGCAAGAAAGATAGGATTTGGGGATTTTTTTAAGAAGTCAAATTATGTTTTATATCCTATATTTAATATGTATAGCACACATTAGCAATATAAATGGCTCTGAGAAGTTCTGTAATTAAAACAATTTTAAAACTTGGTTTTACCTAGTATATGTCAAAGTTGACCACAGAATACCTTTATTTTTCTTAAAACATCTGTAACGGTGACCCAGGTATTAGTGTTTCTTGGAATGTGCTTAGGAAAATTCCTGTGTAGATGATTTACGTGACTGGTTCTCAATGGGGAGGAAAGATGATTCTGATCCCTAGGGAACATTTGGAAAACGTCTAGAAATATTTTTGGTTGTCACAAGGTGGGGTTGGTACTGGCATGTCACTACAAGAGGCCCTAGCCTAGCATCCCTAGACTATGCTAAACAACTTAGAATGCACAGGACAACTCCACTCCCACCCCCCCATGATAAAGAATGATCTGGCCCCAAATGACTATAGTACCTCGAGACTGAGAAACCCTAGCCTAGATATAGCTTGTTCAAATGGGACCTTGGCATCCTTCGGCTGGCAGTTGGCACTCTGCATTCACCAGATCTTGTCATTTAATTTTGGCCATGAAAACCTACTTATTCTTTATTTACTTACAGGCTATTGATAACAATGTCTCCAATTTGAGCTCTGAAAATCTGAAATGAACATTTTGACATTATCTTTTTGAGTTACTGGCAAGCTGTTAGGTATTTCTATTGTATTAGTTACTTCTACCCATATATTGTTGGAAGCTGTCTGTGATATATGTATTAAATACTATATAACAATTGAGCTGTATCCGTATTTGAGAAAAATAAAATTAAACATCTGTACATGTTATATAAATGTAATATTAATTTAGACATTGTATGTTTCATATAATCTCAGTGCTCAGTAATCTTTGATAATAGTCACATTGACACCTTCTTTTTACAGATAAGGGATGGGACTTTTTACAATCTCAGAGATGTTACCCAACAGCCAGTTTGGGCTGGCCAGGCCAAGAGTCCAAGTCTCTAAAACCTCCAGTCCAGTCCTTTCCATTTCTATTATGGAAATTATGCTGCTTCCATTTTTCATACATAATTTCACATATGTGACATGAAAGAGTAATTAACACCATAAATATTCATGAATTCAATTTGTATTTTCCAACTGTTTGTGTTTGTTCTAAACTCTTAGTTTGAGACTGTGAATGATAAAGATTTCTATCAAATGTTAGGAGAAAGACATTCTCATCAGCTGTTTTCTTACAATCTTTCCTGTCAGTCACAGATATTTTTAGCCAAATCAGAAATAGTAACAGATGATATAAAAATCATTAAATGCAAAAGAGCCTTTTTCTCCTAATCTTAACTTTCCACATTAAAACAAATAAACGTACAGAAATTTATAATCATATTTCAACATCAACTAACAAACAAGTCGTCACTGGGTATGTTGGGTCATCAAACAGGGAGATTTAGAGCATATTAAACCCACTCAGACTTGTACTCAAGTCCTTGACTAGGTTCTAGATTCTGAATCCATCCTTTTCTTCAGATGAATTCACAGAAGTTTTCTTCTGTTGGTGTCAAAAAGACAGTTGAGCTAAATGACTGCTCATTGCTAGACAGCTATATTTGAACTCCACAAATTCCTTTGCAATTTGAAAACCCAGAGACAGATTATAGGTCTATTTCAGTAAAATAACTAAATAGGACCCCAAAATAACCGGTTATCTTGAGAGTATGATTACAACAATATATTTGTGTCACAGCAGATGGTTAAGCTACGAGAAACAACTAAAATCTATTAAAGACAAATAGCCCCGTCCATGAAAATAAGACTTTTAATTCTTGTATCAAATCTTCTACCATTTGTCCAATCTTTTATCATTCGGCAAGTGGAAATAACAGTAGGACATGTGTCTACCATGCTTTTGATCAATCCTCAAAGATTGTAGCCATAAATTAATGCTGACTACAATTGCTCTTGGAAGATCTAAATATTCAGAATTTGGCTTTTCTCATAAGTTGTAAGTTAGCTCAAGTATAAATGGAAGGCCATCAGTTAACACCAGCAGCAATGATAAGCAGCCTACTCCATGAAAATTGTAGCAGCTACAAATCAAAGGTATAATAAAGTCAGAAAAAGTTTATACTGAATTATGGGAAAATTTGTTTAACTTCAGACAATCAAGTTATGCTTGTGTACATGACATGCTATTCCCATGATCCTCTCTGCACATCATAGATTCTATCCTAACTCAAGCAAGCACTTTAAAAATTTAATCATAACTGGAAAGAATTTCCCCACTGCTCACTGTCACTCACATATCCTTCACCAAAAACAATTTTGTTCCAGTTCCAGTTACGATATTGTAATAACCATCAGAAAGCCTATCACTTTAAGTCAGTCAAGATCTGCTTGCAAAATATAATCAAGCATAATTTCATGATTCAATAAATAGTATATAAATCTGCTATTGTTGGTTTTCATTTTCTTTTCAATACTACCCATTTCCATTTTCTCACTGGTAGTTATTCTGACTATTCAAATATCACTATTGCCCTTTATTGTTATTCAAATGGAATTTTTATTAGATTTTTACACTATATATAGGGCTTTGCTTCTTCACCAGCAATAATTCTATTTCTGAAGGAAAATGAAAGTGATTGCACACAAAATTCTGAGTTCTTACTCTATGCTAGGTTAACTCCGTACCTGAAATGGGATTTTAATTTAATCACATTGAAGAAAACCAAAAGGATTTTATTAGCTACCTTAAGAAAGCAGGAAAATATCCTTTTTCATGCAGGTTTTTTGGTTCAAAGACCCATGAAACCGTTACTCCTCCCAATGATGTGTATAAGACAAGGTTACTGACCAAATTAAACTCTAATTTCTTTCGTCAGATGGTATTTATCATTTTGGGGGGTATTTTTCTCTTGAAACATAGGGAAAACAAAATATTCTATACAAATAGTTTAAAGAAAATGTTAAAATTCAGTTAAAAAATCTTTTAAATATGCTTTTTAGTAGATCTATGGAAAATATAATTTAAAAGGCACATAACCATAAACACATTATTGTTGGTTTTATTAATTCAGTACACTGGTTCACAAAAGAAAACTGGCTCAACGAGAGGTTATAGATCTCAAAAACAAACCTAACAAATATTGCATCAAGTTACATAAAATTAACTGGTGTGTCTGTCAGTAGCAAGCAGGCTTAAAAATTATACATTTTTGTTGTATCCTACGAGCAGTTTTTCTATGTACAGAAATAGAATATCATCCATTACTATAAACCACAGATCTGTTCTCTAGTAAGAAAACTAATATAAGGGCAGAACACATGAAAATATCAGGCACTTTACCCAAGAACTAGAATTCCTCAGGGAAGACAAATCTCAAGGTTCTAGGATTTGCTACAAGGGTCATGAAGAAGGGGCAGCATAGCTTGGTACAGAGACCAGTGGTGACAGATTTGGATGAGGCTGGGCAAGAAAGCTACAGAGTTAGTAAATATTTACCTGCCCTCTCTGTGTACAGAGAGAGCACTCTCCTCCATGCTTCAAGGAAATAAGAAATAAAGGACTTTAGAGGCTTACTGATCCTTGGGAGACAAAGCTAATTATATTAAACAATTCTGGTGCAATGTGAGGCATCATGTAATTAAGCACTAGCATATTTATTTCAGATAACAAGAGTTATAGGAATTTAGAAAAAGAAATTCAGGTTCCATAGTAGCACCTAGAAAGAGCATGACCACATGGACCCTACATAATATCACAACCATCTTTACCAGTCAATTCCCAAGGGGCCTCAGGGAATGAATAATTTGGGAACATGACTTCTATGATACTACCCTCTTTTTCCAATTTACCTGCACAAATGTTCTCATATACCTTTCCTTAGCTAGAATCAGAACCCACCACGTAGAACAAAAAAACTAAATGTGTGAGACCTAGACAACAACATTCTTAACATATTCTCCTTTAATGTGAAGAGAAGCAGAAATTTTAAGCAGGAGTGTTCAACCTTTTAATTATAGAAAAACTTAATCTTTAAGCAGGAAGAGGTCAGAGAATTTGGGCTCTAGTTTCTACCATATAAGTTTGCTGTGTGACCCTGGACAAAGTAATTCTTCAACCTTGACAAGTGTCATGATTTCCATCATCCCCCCAGCTCTGAGCAGGTCCTTGACTCAAGGACAACTTTTGGCACTGTTGCTTTACTTTAATTAAAGGAATGGAATTCTCTACGTAGCCTCTGGTGATTTTTGCCCCCAAAGGTGCTTTTGACACCAAGTGGAAGAAGAGACCGTTTGCCAACTCCCTGCTTCCATGATCACGATCAAAGTTATAAAGCCTGCTGTAAGTTAAGGACATAAATTTAACTCACCTCCAGAGACTTCTGTGTTGCTCCTCGAGTTGAGTTAGCAGATGCTCTATGTATTTATTGGAGTCCATGTATTCCTGCACATACAGACACACAAAGACAAGTAAAACCTCATTACTATAGTCACCAGAATTCTAAGACTATCTTTATCTCTACAAGGAAGATTTTTGACAAGATAATCCCTTGGTCCCTCCCAGTTCTAGAGACAGTGCTTCTATGACTTACATGCATAGTTATTTGAGGATGAATAATATTTTCCCCATATCCTGTGATCATTTTGTGAACCAAGAACTGAAGAGAACTGGAGTTCTACAGAGTCAGCATAAAAATCCTCTTATTCACAGAAAAAAAAGCTCAATTGCTTAGTCATCTACACTGTGATCTGTGTTCTACTGTATAAAAGTGAGTCAACGTTGTTGCTGACCTTAGAAGAATAAGAAGAAAGTAGACAATACAAGGCTTGATTACACCATGCTTATGAGAATCACTTCCTAGCAAAAACACTATTTTTGAACTATATGGAATGCTTTCCATATTCACTGTCTGTGTTTACTGGGCATATTGTTTATGCTGATGAAGCACACGTCCATTTTCCTTCATCTCTATATAAAAATATAATTTAATTTGTTTGTTTTTGTCTAAGACTGGCTTCTAAAAAGACATGAAGGCAAGGTATATCTTCTTTTTTAGAAATGTATGTGTAAATTTTTGTAAATCAAACCATATTGTCAGGAAACATTTCTGAAAAATAAGGAATTCTTTTGTCACATAAGAATTATTTGTATAAATCCATAAGTTATTAAATATGATTTAAAATTTGTGATTTCTGAACATGAGGTTCATATGCAATAGTTGCAGTTGCTAAAGTGCAGCAAAATACAATGTGTAAAATTTGATCATTTGTTTCATCCTTAACTTGATATTTCTTTTCCTTTCTGTTTAGAGATGTAGCCTGCAGTCCTCGGTGTCTACAGTACAGCTGCCTGAGACGGAATAATGTGCAATGATTTCAGTATTAAGGTATCCATGAATGTTACTGTTTCATTTCTTATGGATTTGAGATAAACTGAGAACTTTGATTAATATTGATACTTTTCTTTCTGAAATACAGATTTTGATTAAATGCTATACATAATCTATTGCTCCTACAGGAATATTCACTCTAATTGGGGAATGGGAGGCAAGCAGAAGAAACACAGTATGGGTCGACCTGATATAATGGAAAGAGCCCCGTCCTGAGTTTTTGGACCTGGATCTACCCATGTTGCCTTAAAGAAGCCTTTTACCTTTCCATAATATTTCAGTTAGACTAGAGAGTGTACTAAATCCTTATTCTATAACACTATAACAATAATTTTATTGGAGATAATTAGCTATAGAGTTTTATTCTTATTAAATAAAATTTATTTTCAGATTAGTTATTTAAACAAGACCATTGGGCACATCAAAACCAAAGCAGAAATCTGTTACTGCAGGAAGTTGTAATAGTTTGTGGTTATCATATTAAGTATCCTGATCAAGGTTTAAACATGATTTAGAACACTCAAAATTATCAAAGACATTAGTTTTCAAATACATCCCATCAAAAAATTTTTAAAGACACTGCTGCCAATTAGAAACAAATGGATAAATCTCAAAGTCATTCATCCCTTCTTTATTCAATTGTATTTTCAACACTTATTATACACCAAACGCTGCTCTAAGTTTGGTTGATATAGTTATAACCAAGAGGGAGAAAATTCCTGCCCTCAGAGAGCTTACCTTCTGTAGAGGGAGACATAACAAATGAATAAGTGAACACATTGATTTCCACCTGGTTACGTGCTCTGAATAAGAAGGAATCAAATAGGCAATAAGAGACTTTAAATGGGGAGGGGCACCCTCTTCATATAAAGTGGTCAGAAGAAGACTCTAAGCAAATGATATTTGAGCTAAGACCTGGAAGAGAAGGAGGAGGCGAGTATATAGGGAAAAGGGGGGAAGAGGGATAGAAGATCATAAAGGAAACAGCATATGCAAAGGCCCTGAGATGCAGTGTTGAAGGAACAGAAGGGAAGCTAGTGGGGCTGGGAGCAGAGACTGGGGTGTTGAGTCTAAAATGAAGTCAGAGAGGCATGCAGGGGCCCAACCATGTGCAAGCTCTGGCAACAGTTTGGATTAAAACCAATGAGTTTGTTCTTTTGTTCATTGTGATCAGCTCCAGTCAGAGGTTGAAGTTGAAAAATGTACTGATTAGAAATATGATCTTTGGGGCTGGCCCTGTGGCTTAGCGGTTAAGTGCGCAGGCTCCGCTACTGGCGGCCCAGGTTCAGATCCCGGGCGCGCACGGACGCACCGCTTCTCGGACCATGCTGAGGCCGTGTCCCACATGCAGCAACTAGAAGGATGTGCAGCTGTGACATACAACTATCTACTGGGGCTTTGGGGGAAAAATAAATAAATAAAATTAAAAAAAAAAAAGGAATATGATCTTTGCATCAAAGAGATTGAGGTTCAAATCCTAGTTTTGGTACTTACTAGATAAGCTCTCTCAGGAAAGTTGTTTAATCTCCCTTAGCCTTATTTTCTTCATCTTCATCAGAGGGATCAATAATACTTAATTTACAAAGGTGTTGTAAGGATTCTATAAGATAGTTTAAGTTGAAATAAGCATATGCCACAGTGTCTACCAAGCAGCGAGCGTGCCTTTTTCATGTTACCCATTTCTTCTCAAGAGGCAAGTTACTTTACAAGATGCAGGTAAGATCCATTTTCTTTTTTCTTACCCAACTTCACGATTAAGTGCATGCTTCTTCAATTACAGTTGCTGAATATTAGAATAGGTAGCTAGGCAGAGATTAACAATACAGATTTTAAACCATTAAATATATGTATTGCTGGATCATGGTTTAAAAGCTATTTCAAATAACAATACTGGCTGCTTCCATTTAAAGTAGCTTCACCCAATTTTCCATAAAAATAATTATGATGACAAGTCTTAAACCATGTAACAATGGGGAACTAGGATTATGGATTCTCTATCCTTTTCAGCTTTATTTTTCTCCATAGCATGCTTACTTCTAACATCCAATTTATTTTATTTGGGTATTGCCTATACCCCACCCCGTATGCACACACACACTCTCATTCTCTCTCCAACACCAACTGAAATGGATTGAGGAAAAAAACAAAAGATGATTCTTGCATGTACTTTTTGTTAAATGAAATCCTTTTTCCCTGCCTAGAAGAACTTAGGCAGTGCCTTCATACAGTTATCATTTCTGGCCCGTGAACTGAAGAAATTAGTTAACTAATGAGAAATCCCTACCATTCTGTAAGAATAAAATAGCATTATTCTTCTGGGAACCACTTTTATCCATCTGGGAACCACTTTTATCCATCTATTTGGAGATTAACTCCATGGAAACAATTGAGGGTGATGGCAGTGAGGCTGGCAGCGGTGCACAGGGGAACTACAGTCACAGCAAGTACAATATTGTAGCTGCTGTGCCTATAGTAAGAGGTTGGGTATAAAGTGCATACTGGATGTTGATATACAGAGACTCCAATACTCCAAAGTATCAAAAGCACAGGGAGAAAGAGAGGGCACGGCAAGATTCCATCTCAGTATAACATAGCTCCCCAAATCGCCTGAAAGACACTAGATATTGGGAGAGCTTGGAGAAAAGATTTCTACAAATGCAGACAGACTGAAAGTAGAATCGACACTGTCTGTTGGTGATCCCAGGGCCTGGAAGGGTCATTTCAGAATGAGTAAATTGCAAACATACAGTATAGAATCCATGAAGAAGTACTGGAGTACAAGAGACAGCATGTCACCCTCAGTCACAGGAGAGGCTGTCATTCTGAAAGTGATTTACAAGAAAAACATGAAAGCATTTTAGAAAGAATATTAACACGTTCAGTAGTATCAAGAATGGTGTCTCTGAAACCTGCAGAAAGCCTAAAAGAATGCTGAGGCTGAGATAAAAAGACAGCAGAATTAAATTTAGAACAGTATGAGCTGAAAAGACAATAAAAATGAAATAAAAAAGGAGCTAAGAATTTCAAGTAAATATAAGCAGCAGTAGCAGAATTGAAATCTGTTGATCCCGACATTGTGATTTTTATTATGGGGTGACTCTCCCCACCTTGAAATGGTGCTTCAGAGAAGAGTGGGCAATAGATTTTGGTGTGTTGGCACTGAACTGATCACATTAATGAGGTCTTCTTCTCAGTATCTCATCTAGAAACAAATCCAATTCCTCAGCCCAGGCCAGGTACTGAAATACTAACCCTTCTGCTACTTCCATGGTATGATTCAGTTAGTGTCTATATAATTCAATTAGTAAGACTAAGACTGCTATAAACTGGAAGAAAATCATACACCCATAACCCCATTGTCCTTGGTGTCAGTGTTGACTGTCTAACACGCTACCTATGAAAACTGTCCGTTTTCCAAGCCTCGCTTTGCCCAGCATGTTCTTTCCATGCCACTCAGCACAAAGACTTTATTCAAAGTATAGTTATTAACTTGATGAACATTCTATTCTACTCATTTTCCTTATGACAAGCCCACATTAGATACAATAGTAGAACTGACAATGAAGGTACGTATATATAGAGCACAAACGTAATAATTTAAGTAAATGATAATCTAAGTAAATAAAGGATAAAGATGAAAATGAATAGAGACATGAAGGATATTAGGTCAGAAAATGTAGGTTTGTCTAACAATTACAGCTTTGACTATTTGACAAGATCTGGAATGTAAACAATGATCAAAGGGAAAATTAAAGAAACATTTCAGAATAGAACAGAGAAAAAGACCCGATTGTGTACATCAAAGGGCTCATCAAATTCAGGTAGAGTTAATGGAAAACTGTCCACACATCCACCACATGAGAATTGAATAGAAATAGCAGAGAGAAAAGAGAGCAGGCTGCCAAATAGACTAACAGGCTTCCTACCAAGGAGTTAGAAAAGGCTGGCACCATAGCTACTGGTCACCCCAGATGTCCATTGCAATGAGATACATAGACAGACCTTTGAGTCTTAATCTGTAAATATCCCCAATCTAGTAGTTGCTGTGTAACAAAGCAACAGAAAGACATTCTCAGGTATTCATGAATTCAGAAAATAAAGCACCTACATTAATTAAGAACTAAAATATATGTGTGTGTGTCTTAAATTTACTTAAAGTTGTGCACATATACACAAATGCACATGTACACAAATATCCAAGAGATAAGTAAAAAATATATACCAGCCAAGTATATGTATATATGTATGTGTGTGCAAGTGTGTATATACACATATATTCTAGACCTGAGTAAGGAATAAAAAAATATAGAATTCACAACACAAAAAAATTCAAGAGAATTTAGAGATTTGTATGTCTAAAAATGTAAATATGATCATAAAATTAAACATAAAAGTCCCAGGAGGCAGATGTAGAGTGTACGTTATGTATCTTTGTGGTATACATCACATGTCTTTGTGGTGGACAGAGGGAAGAGGAGGAGAAAGAGGGAAGCAGGAAGATGCAAAAATCCCTTTGTACATAGAAGACAAAATTATTGTTCTATACTTGACTTGATAATCTGAAAAGCTTAAGTACAAAGGTGTGTTTTGCCTACATATTTAACAGTTGGGGAAAGCAATCTGATAATATGTCATGAAAATTAAAACATCCATGCACCTTTGATCCAGAAATTTCATGTCTAGGAATCATCCTGAGTGAATAATCAAATTAAAACAAATGATGTTCAAAATATTATTTAGGACTATTAAAAAGCTGAATATATCCTAGCTTCCAAAAATATAGGAAAGATTAAAATAAAGCATGCTTTGTCCATTTGAAGAATTATACAAGTCCTTAAATTTGTAAAGAATGTATAATGAAATGGAAAACAGTATAACGTTAGGTGAAATAAGTAGGATGTAAAACCACATAATCCTTTTATCACAATTTTGAAAATACATATAAAAGATTAAAAGAGAAAAAACCAAATAGTATATGGTAATATTATGGGTTAATTTAACTTCTGTATACTTTTCTCTTTCTAGGTTTACAATACTATGCTCACTATACAAATTTAAAAAGTGATGATTTAGAAAAATACATCATCAGAATTTATAATTAAATTTTAGAAAGCTAGATCTAAAATACCACAATGAAACAATTTCCTTTATATTATTCTAAAGCTAAGCTGGTATTGGAAACAATGAGGCCTCCCTATTTCACTTTTTTTTTTTTTGTCTTGTCCTTGTCAGTGTTCCACCAAAAGCATTTCACCTAAATTAGGATTTGGGAGGAACACCAAGTTACACCAAGACATATTTGTATAATATGTTTTAAAAATTTTACATAGGTACAGCATTAAAAAGACATCTATCTGTTCCTTGGCTAAAAGTTGTGCAAATTAGATTCATTTTGGAGATATATTTCAGGAAATTTGCCTTTCACTTCTTTAATGCACATGTTTCAGGGAAATTAGTATGAAACATTTAACACAATTAGAGGTTTATAGATATACTGAACATTGCATATCTGTGTAGCATAAGCCCATTTAATGCAAACTTCCTATTGTCTGATCTAGGTCAGTTCTGAGCAAGCCCCATTGTAAATGTATTTTAATGATGTAAGGATCTGATCTATCATTCGTTTTAAGTGGAATTTAAAATATAATACAAAACCAAAGCTTGCAGAGATCCAAATCCCTCCAAATAATCTTCATGTTATAATGAGTATAATTTACAGCAGAGCTTGTGAAATCCTGTCAGCACTTTTGTCACTACTAATGTAGGGTTCCTCATTCACCTTTGGGCAAAGAAGCATGGACCAGGAGGCTCACTGTTGAAATCAACAGACCTAGCACTAGTTACAAAAATTTACAATTAGGAAATGACCGACGACCTTAACAAGTGATGCTGTCTTCAAAAATTATGTTGTCACCTTAATGAAAGGGTACTTCTGCACGATAAATGTAAAAAACTGAAACACACCCACTTCGGGAATTACACAGCAAGACAACAGAAAGGTGCCTCATACTTGACTGACATCTGTGCCAACGTGAATTCTTCCAGTGAGATATTTTTAAATGTTAAACACAACAAACAAATCAATTCAGGAATACTAGCTTTAACAGATTGCCGTCACTGCCATTATCTCTCCATCAGCCATCTCTAATTCCTCTTTCCCGTTCACTCCTTTAAACAACTGAACCTTGCTTCCACTGCAAACTCTTCAGTGCAACTGCTCTATTAGAGCCACTAATGACCTCCATAGGTGGAATCTCAGGATATTGCTTCTTCCTTATCTTATGGCCAGTTCCTGCAGCACTTGGCATTGTAAATCATACTCTCTCCCTCCCTGGTATTCTGTGCAAGTGTGAGATACATAATCAAGAGTATGGTTCTATCCTAGGCCCTCCTTCACTTTCTACTAGAAAATCCCGTCGACTACTAGGGCTTCAAAAATCACCAAAAATCCAAAGACCCCCAAATATTTACCTCCATGCTAGATGACCCTCTTGAGGTCCAATCCTGTGTATCCAGCTATTTACCCAACAGGTCCCTTTGGATGTGCCACAGCTCTTCAAAGTGTGTCTTACTTCATCTTTGTATCCTCCGATACGTAACAGAAAACTTGGAACATCACAAGTACTCAAAGATGTGTTAAATAAATGGAGGAATAAATTAGTTAATTAGCTAGATGTTTGTCAATCTCCTAAGAGAATCTGAAACTGTAAGGCTATCAGTGTGGTCTTCCAGAACTGCTTTTTAATTGAAAAGGTTATAATGGTCATAGAGACATTAGGCAGTTTTCCAAAATTACCATATACTCATTTCTATTAGTACAAACCAGAAATGGCATCTCGGAGATAACCTATTGACAATTTTGCAAAATCAATGTGTTCTTCTGACCTCATAATCCTGAGGAAGATTTAGGTACATTGCTTATCTATGTCATGTAAGTCATGTGGGTTGTCCAAGTTCAACACGATGCAAAAAGTCATAATCAAGTTTGCTATCAAACGGAGGGATAATTGATAGTGTGATGAATAGCAAACCCCACAGAGTGAAAACATCTCCTTAACCTATGTCATGTATGAAAATTTGTATCAATTAACAGTGACAGAATATAGACATATAGCCACCATGGCCATTGAAAAGTTTTATTGCCTGCTATTTGGTATCAAGCAATGCAGTTGATGCAAATCAAACTACATGTACATCTTAGCAGAACTTTATAGTACAATACATCTCAATTTGTTGGAGTCTACTAAACTGTCCTCCACCATATATTTTGTCTTATTTCTTTTAAAGACAGCTCCCACTCCTCCCCAGTTTTGACACATGGCTCTGGAGCTAGAGATTCTATTTCCCAGCAAGCTAGGTGTGAATGTGTGGCTGAGTTCCAGCCAATGAGATGTGAGCAAAATGGTGCATGCAGTATCCAAGTACTCTCCAACCAAAAGACAAACTGCTTGCCTATTTGCCTATTATGCACTCTTCCCCTAGCTGGAAATGGTAGTATAGCCTTGGGCCCAGAGAAAGAAGGTAGTGTTGAGGATGGTGAAACTGATTGATCTTAAAGCAGCTGTCCACCCACCCTAATCCTTCCATTTGGCCTCGTACATGAAGAAGAAATAAGTTTCTATCTTATTTAAAACACTGCATTTTGAGGTCTTTTTGTTACAGCAGCTTAGCCTATACTGTAAGTAACACAATAAATATTAGTCAATTCTTTAGAAATTAACATGGCAAACAGACAAAGTGAAATGCCAAGTAGCCAACTTAACATCTCTACATTACTGGATTGATCTAGTTTGTAGTCATTATAGTTTTCCAAAGCACTTTGGCATCCATTCTCATTTGGTCCTCACAACATCTTTGATCCATGGTCACCATTTCAATTTAGAAAATTAAGGCTCATATAAGGGTTAAATGATTTGCTTGGTGTCCAGCAATGAAAGACTTAAGACAGTTGTTTAATCCAGCACATTTTCCACTGTCCCAGGCCAAATTGAGGCACAGAATCTACCTGCCCTCAAAGTAGATTCTATGTTGGTAAGATGGAGACCAGAGACAGAATGACTTCCCTAACCCCCTCACTTAGGGAGATCTGGCTGTATGCAAAGCCATAAAACAGTCAGGAATAAGTCTCCAAATGCATACCAATTGTCTCATCTGTATAAGTTTGGATTTGGTTTTGCTTTGAATCCCCTGGCCCAGTTCAACAAGGCCAAGAGCAAAAATTAAATTCTAGTCTCATATTCATGACACTATTCTAATATATGGAATGAATCCAAACTCAGCATCTTTTAATTTTTATCAAATTTGACAAAGATGCTATCACTGGTACCTATATATTCTTTGAGGAAAAGACATAACAGTTATGCTTGGTTTTAAGTGAAAAACAAGTGATTATTGTGTTTACAAGCTGCTCATACTATTTTCTTACATATTGCTTTTATAGCAGTTTGGGAGATAAGTATATATTGGTCAAACAAAGGAATTCATTCAGGTGGAAAATATAACTCGACTTGTAAGTTTAGTGTTTTTTTTCTTGAGGTGGAAAGGAAAAATAATTCAATCTATCCTAAAGTTCTGCAAGTCAGTAACATATCATTTGTCACCATGGCAGTAGATTCTCTATACATATTAACCAAAAAAAAAAAAAGAGAACAATCACCATAACAATATAAATGACATGGTTAGCCGAGTCCTCATTTCAACCTTGATTCTTGCTTTGATGGAGATACTGACAGAGCCTCATATAAGTGGAAAGCCTCAATTAGGTCACCAGCTACCTTAAATAGAAGAGTTTGGCAACACAAAGTTCAATGACTATTCCAAATCCCAGTATCACATCAAAAGCAGGAATTGATGGACGGATCTATGCATCAATATACTGTACTTTTCACGTATATCTTTCCACTCAAATATTAGATCACAGAATGCCATCTCACTCACTAAAATGTGTCATGGCCCTCTGAGCCTACTATTATCAATGCCCTTTAAAATCTGGCCATTTTTGTTCCAATTTTATCTCCTATTACTCCTCCATAGTTGTCCTGGAACTCTGGTGAAGCCACGCTCCTTGATTTTCCTAAAAAGGCCAAAATATAAACTCTTTGCAATCCCAGCCCCTAGCACAGGACTTGCCAATAATAGATGCCAGCAGGTAAGTTGGCACCCATGTTACCCACGGTTAAATGCCTTAAAGGCATTTTAAGAGACTAGTGCACTTGAACTGTGTGAAGCATCTCCTGGGGAGAACACCACATTTATTTCTTCATAGTAATGGTTCTCTTTTGTTTATCTGAATCACCTGGAGGGCTGGTGAAACCAGACTGTTGTGCCCCAACCCCAGGGTTTCTATTTCAGTGGGCGTGGGAAGGACCCTGAGAATTTGCATCTCTAACAAGCTCCCAGGTGATTCTGATGCTGCTGCTCTGGAGACCACTCTGAGAATCACTGGCTTCTGGTAACACGGATTAGTTTATTGCTTAGCCCTACTACCATTCACCGTCCTCTTAAAGAAATTAGTAAGACCAGCGTAAATAACACCACATTCAATTATTCAACAAATATTTGAGTGTCAATTCCTTCCAGGTCGGGGAATCCAGCCATGAACAATAGACAAAAGTGTCTGCCTTCATGAGAGATACATTTGCGAAGGAGACAACTAAGTAAGTGTTACGTGGAAAATTTAAAGAGAGAAGGAGGAAAGAAAGAGCTGAAGTTGAGTGATAGGTTAATATAGACTGGTAGAGGAAAAGACAACATTTAAGCAAAGACCTAAAAGAAATGAGGGAAGTCACCCAGGCAACTATCTTGGGAGGCTCATCCAAGGCAGAGAGAAGAACAAGTACAAAGACTTTGAGGCGGGAGAGTGCTGGCAAGTTCTAGGAACAGCACTGAGGCCAGTATGGCCCGAGTGCAGAGATGGAGTGTGGCAAGGAGACAGACCTTGTAAGGACTTTGTCTTTTGCTCTCAATGAAGTAGGGAGCAGTTTCAGTAGGATTTGATTCGAGGAACGAAACAATCTCACTTGAGTTTGAAAATGATCCCTCTGACTGCTGTTACCTGCAGGAGTGGGGGCAAGAGCAGAAGCAGGGCGACCAGCTGGAGGTTACTGGAAGGAGATGAGCGTCACTTAAATAAGGGATGTCACGGGGAGAATCATCAGTTATTGAATTCAAGAGATATTTTGAAGATGAAGGTGACAGAACTTACTGATGGATTGAATGTGAAAAATGAGGAAAAAGAAACAAATCAAATATAACTAGATAATGTGACATTTACTGACAGAGGGAAGACTATAGAAGGAGCATATTTGGGCAAGAAGTGTTGAATAAATTGTTCTCCTTCGGGTAGTTAAGTTTGAGATACCATTGCATATGGGAGAGGAGATGCTGACAAGGACATTCGTCTTAAGGCATGAGATCTGGGAGAGAGGAATTTGGGATTCCATAGTGTGTACAGATAGTACTTGGAGCCATGAGACTGAAGTGAGATCACCTGAGGAAGGAAAGATACTGAGGAGAAAAGGACCCAGTAATTGGAGGTTGGGAGGAGAATAAGCCAGTAAATAGAGAGGACAGTGACAGAGGTACAACAGAGACTAGCATTCCAGAAGAAAGTATTTCAAGAAGGGAATGCCAAATATAGTCAATGGTCAAGTAAGACAGTTAACCACCACAGTTGCCAACATGGAGGCCCTTGGTGGCCTGACAAGAGCAGTTTTAGTGGAAGAGGCTTTCCAAAGTCCTCACTGGGGAGACTAAGGAGAAAACTTGATGCCAGGGGTGGAGAGAAAGAGGATGAACAAAGCTCCAGAAAATACCATGTGGTTCTTAAAGTTCAGTGCTCCTGAGTGGCTCTGGAGCCACTTGGGAAAATGGCAGATTCCAGGTCTCAGCCCAGAGATTCGGGTTCTGTAAGTCTGGGAGTCTGATGTGGCCCAGAGATCTAATTTTAACAAGAACTAGGGAGGAAGATGTTGCCAGTTCTCCCTAGGGCACCTTCGGAGAATGATCTCCCAAATGGAGGTCTCTGTCATTTCTGAAGGCCTAATGCAACAAACCAAACCAAACCAATAACCATCAATCAATAAACAAGTCAAACCTTTCCCTGAACCACCCACATCTACTCTACCACTCTGACTCAGGGCCTTGAAGTTTGTTGACATTCCCACATTATTAGAGAACAAGACTGTGAACATAAAGGTGTTTTAGAAAAAGAACAGATGGTTCTACCCATGTTGGAGCCAGGAACTCTTCTAGGAAGACCTGGGCTGTCTATCCTAGGAAGATGCCCTTCGCCACAAAACGGCTGTAAAAATATTTTTTTGTTTTCATATTCATCCTTAGTAAGAAGCTGCCCTCAAGAAATGGGCTATTTCCTACTGGGTGAGGGCATTACGCATTTATGCATTAACACATAAACTTCGTTTGGATTTTATATTCTGAGCCTAAAAGCATTTGTGGATTCAAGGATTTGGGTGTGTTACCTGTTAAGCTGCCTTTCTCACTTCCGGGCACTGCCTTTCTCACTTCCGGGCACTGTGCATAAATCACACTGGAGCACAAAGAACTTTCCTCCTGGCACGAGGTGTTACAAAAACTTCCTCTCTACTGCCTCTGGGTGGGGATGGTGGCACTCAGGATCAGATTGCCTGTCCATATTTCATTGTAAAAATGAGAAAGCGAAAGTAATGGACCTGATCTTGAGTTTTCCTCAATCTCATGTGGCTGCAGGCTATTGTTTTTAATTAAGTATTTAAATATTCAGACTTGTTTTGATGAAAGGAAACACCAGCTTTGTCTTGTTGCATTTTCTAAAACAAAAAGGCAGCGGGGTATGTGAATTACTACCGCTGACCACCACGCTTTCCTCTAATTCCTAACTCTGATCACCACTTGAACATCAAGTGATCCGTTATAGGAGACCACAGGTGTCCCCCTGACGCACACCTCTGGAAATAAAAGTTGGAGGCCCTGAAGAGATATGCCGTCCTCTTATCAGATGTGATATTCTGCAGGGTATACGTGCGTGCGCACACACAGAATCTCTATTATCGAAGCAAAGTATGAAAGTGGACTAAAAGTTATGGGGAATTCTGGAAGTCAGAAAAAGATCTGCATGTGACTGAAAAAAGCTACAAAACCACAACTCAAAACATTCCCAAGAGAAAACTACCATGAAGATAAGGGCTGAACCAGAAAAACTCCAAGCTCAGACCAAACATAGAAAGAATCAGAGTGTACTCTCGGGCAATAGTCTATGTGATTAATTTAAATGTAGTGTTCTGTGGCCATCCCCCTCCTCTCACACACTAAAAAGCAAGTAGCAGGGAAGTTTGAACTCAGGATAATAAAGAACTGTTCTCTACTGAGGATTAGTTTCATTCTGGGGAGACAGAGCCATAAACCTGGGATGGGGTTTGAGGATTGGATTCTTTGTGGGTATGGGGGCCTAAGAAAGAAGTAAAGCAGAGCTTGAATTTGCTGGATCCTCTGCAGGAGATCCTGTGGGCTTGTTCAGTAGAACCCTCTCTTCAGTTAGGGCTGTCAGCTTGGAGAACTCTAATGTGATGTGGAGAGCTCTAGGTCATTTCTTCAGCTGTGGAAACCCTAGTGATGAAGACACTTGAACTTGCCCAACATGCTCCACAAAGAGGCCGACTCTACAGAAAGACACTTAGCTCCTTGAGGACAGTTAATTGGTATTTCACTATGGTTCCCTACACCAACACCACTACTAGTATAATGGACATGGGGCAAAGCAGGAAACATCTGGCTGACACTCTTTATTTTCAGATCTTTAAATAAGACCAGGAAAATGCCACGTGGGAACCAAAAGATAGGATGGTAAGGATGAGGACCCTCTTTTGGCAATGGGCCCCTGGATCTTGAAAATAGATTGCATCAGGGGCTGTCTGTTATTTTCACGGGCAGCCCCTCTTTCTAATTTGCAGCCTTAGCTCTGCCAAGGAAGAAAGTGGAAAGGGGAACAGTGGAAAATATGCACTCCTCTGAGACTACAGAACAATTTCATCCTTCAACTTTGCCTCCAGAGACCCTGGGCCTATGCCTTAGTTGATTCTCTTAATAACAGGATAAACAGCTTCCAGAAGAATCATGCCTATGGAATCAATGGCCAAACAAGGAAGAGATTAACATGGTTTTAGAAGATGGAGAGAAAGGACTTATGAAGTAAAAGATACCCCCCAAAAACACTCAGTAACCACCTTTTTCATTTTGCTCAGAGACTGGATTAAATACCATCTGTTTCCTGGCACCTTCCACTCTCTACTCTGTAGCTTGTTACTTGTGAAGAAATGTGAGATTATCCTTCAAAGTGCTCCACATGTCTTACAGCATAAAATGATTACCACTTCTGTGATTAAAAGTGTTTTTATTAATGGTAACCTAAAGGGCTGATAGAGCCTGAAGGAAATAGTGCAGTTCTCTTGTTTGAAAGGTAATTAGAAAGCTATTTTGCCCTGACAGTGGAAAGTCTCTCTGATTCGGGAGAAAAGAAGTTTCTTCTCTCTTGAAGGGCAAGACAAATTAAGTATGTGTTAGAACGTGGTTACAGGAGTCTTTGAATGCTCCCGTTGGCAAGACTAGGGAGAAATGTTGCAACACTTGGCAACTTTTACTTTATTGCAACACTGGGCAACTTTACTTGTGCCCAGAGCCCCAATCTGTGTGCCAGTCCCCCATTCCTGGAAGAGAAGCAGGGTCATAGCACAGCCACTGATCATTTCCCATCACGTGAGCACCTGCTGACATTCTCCCCTTGATTCTGCCTGGTCTGACAGAAACGGTACATTTAGCCTCAGCTAAATAGCCACTTCACAAAAAACACATTCTTCTAATAATAAGGATCCAATTCAAAGTTCCTCCCATTGTGGTCTCCCGACCAGCACCATCAGCATCACCAGCAAATTTGTTATAAATGCAAATTCTCCGGCCTTTCCCCAAACCCACTGAATCAGAAACTCTGCAGGTGGGGCCCAGCAATCTGTTTTTAACAAATCCCTCAGGCAATTCTGATCCCACTAAACTTTAAAAGCCACTGTTCAATAAATGGTTAATAAATTAAGAGCTCATCATCATTACATTCATTACCCACACGTACCCCTAATTTAAGATTAACAAATCACTTAAGTCTATAATTAGTCTCTTGAGTTGCCCTCAGCATTGAGTAACAATTTGAAATTTTTTAAAATCTCATTTTTGAAGGTAGGGGGCTGGAGAGTCATGAAGTGACTTGCTTCATTGCATCAGGTGAAAAATCTAAGTTTGGTAAAAATAATGCAAAACCAGCAATAGCTGTGCTGCTGTGAGGCTGACATACTAACGATGTAGGTACCATTTAAAAAATCAGTATGAGAGCAGTACGCTTCATAAATAATGGCAGCAAGCACCTGTGCAGTTACCATTTTTTTGGTATTTCCTCTAAAAGCCTGAAGTAGCTAAAACCATTCAATGAATGGACTGTGCAACATTTGGGATCTGAAGAATCGTGAAAGAACTTTGTACTGGAACAATCACCCAAGACGGGAATTCCCATTTTTAAAAATACATATTTGGGGTAGCAATACAGATAGTTCACTTACCAGTGGATAATAATTTGTATTTGGGGTAGCAATACAGATAGTTCACTTACCAGTGGATAATAATTTAACTATCCTAATCCTTATTTTTGATGAAAATCAGCCACACACAGACAAGGCAGATGTGTTCAATCAATTTAGAAAGGCAATTTACTGTGATGAAGCTGTTAACAAGTCAAAAAGAACATCAGGAAATTTATGCAAATATTTTTGGGAATTTGTTCTGAGTATGCAAATGCAACATAATTAGTTATCGTGCTTTTCATGCAAAATTAAATTTGCTATAATAACGAATCACACTCAAGAGTAAGGCTAGTTAACATGAAAAGGACCCTCATTTTTATGACTGAAAGGCTGCAAATTGAGGGTAAACTGCAGGTGAGTCTAATTCCAGCCTCCAGTACTGTTACTCATTCAGGTCAAACAAAACCACTGCAACAAGAGGTGGGAGGATTCTGCTGAATCCGTGGGCAGCACTCGTATGGATGCAGGAATCACCAACAGTAGAAGCAATGGAGCGTCTGCTTTTGGACCAGGCTGTCTCGGCTATCATTAACCAGATCGAGTCTCTTTAGCTTCTAATTATTTTGGAAGGATTCAGTGTCATCATTTTATTTTTACCGGAAAAGCAAAGCCAAACTTCTATTTTGGAATGTCTCTAAAATCTAATTATTGCTCAGTTCCTGCCTGCCCCAGGCTGACAGGCTAGAGAGAATTTGGACTTCTGGTATGTTAGTTTTCCCTGACTCACTCTGTCAACATCCACAATAATAGGTGGGCTCTGGATCTCCTCTTGCTGGCAAGTTTCAGTGTCTGCCATCCTTGCTGGGAAACGTAGGAATTAGGCTCTAAATGCCTCCCAGCCACTTAAGCTTTAGCCCATCCCCGTTTGCCCAGGACTGAGAGGTTTCTCAGGGTATGACACTTCCAGTGCTAACACTGGGTAAGTCTTGGGCAAACTGGAACAAGTTGGTCACTCCACCATGATCACACTTTTCTCTATTACTCCCAGCCTATTTTCCCATTCCTTGTCACTGGGCTTTTGAAAATGCTCCAAATTCACAGATTTTCTGAAAATGCTCCAAATTTCTCCAGGAGAACAGACTCAGCTCTGAACTTCAGTGCTACTGACCAGTCCTAACTCTAGGAAATGCATTTGCTCATCCACCATCCACTAAAGAAATGGATGCTTCTTCTAGTAAGCCCAATCACTGAGCTAGGTCTTGCTTTATCTCGGGTGGACTGCTCTGCAACCAAGGGGTCACCATCTTCCTGAGAGTTCACTCTCAAAAGGCTTCTGCTCTCAACACCACCCCTAAATTAGAGCCCCAAAGATAGGTCAGTTTGCATCATAGCCATGCCCCCACACTAGATACTGTGCTTTGATATCAATTACTGCTCAGCAGCCTTCAGTGGGACCAGCCCTTCAACCCGGTTAGACTCAGGTCTACTCTTGGTTTATCTCTCCATACTGGTTCATTATTGAGGTCCCAGTTTTATAACTTAACATATACTTTGCTATCTCTTATAGAAACGATTGGTGTACTTTTTGAACGTTCACATTGTCTTTTCTCCGAGGATCATGAAGCAGCAGGCATAATGCTCTTGCTTTAGAATCTAGAGTGGTCAAGTGCTTGCCATATTAGTATTGAGTACATAATGACAGAAACAGCCTTTAGTAGCATGTTTTTGGCTAAAAGAGGAACCCAAAGCTGTACTAAAGCTAGGAGGAAACTCCAGGATTTGAAAGCTGCATCTATCCCCTTAGACAGACTGATAAGAAGACAGACACGGTAGAAACATTTTGTAAAAAGGGAGAAATGAATGATATAAGGGCCATGTCTGCCTGGCTGCAGATACATGGAGACAGCTAATTTCCTGTTGAGGCTGGCTGTTACAGCACCTGACTTCTCTGGTTTCAATAGTTCCATCACCTACTTCTTGCTACATCCTGTGCTTGACAATGAAATACTCCCTAACAACATAAAATATGTTTGACCCTTTTCCCATCTATCCCAGTTAAACTAAAAAAAAAAAAACAAGACTATAACCAGATCAAGTCCCAGTTCCAAAGCAATAGCTATTTTATTCACTCCCATTTGACAGTATTGCCTTCTCAACTTTAACTATGCCTGTCTTTGCCCAATATTAAACTTAATTAGCTAAATCTTAAAATATTAAATGTTTATGCACTTACACAAGTTATGTTTCTGTAAAAATTGCATGTATACCTAATTTTATAAATTGAATGGATACTTTATCTCACGATAAATCATTTTGTAAAGTGAATATCATCCCTTAATTCATCATTTTTGCAAAGCCCATTTTATACATACAAGGTTTGCCTAACAGAAAGTCAATAGATTTGATTAGACAGGCATAGTCCTTCTAATCTGTAAAAACACCAATAGTTAAATCAACATCTAAATACCCACAGCACAAATGATGCTCTGCTCAAGATATCACCATTGGCCTCTGAGAATGGACAAATCATGAATGAAGGAAAGTTATATACAGTGAATTATAAAGACATTTTATAACAAAAAGGTATCATTCTGTGATTGAGATCCAGAGGCAGGTAAAACCAAGGCTTATTGAAGACTAAGCTTGTGGGAAAATAATTTAGAAAAACCACATTTTACATAATGCTTTATTTTCAACACAATGTCATAAGATTTAATTGTCTTTTACAATGTACCCATAAAACAAGTACTTCTATCTCCATTTTACTAATGAGAAACCTGGACACATGGAGTTCAAGTAACAATATTTGAGTGGGTAGTTGAAGACAAAATGTTAGTTTAAATCATCAAAAAAAGAAAGTAGAAAAATTACCTTTCTTTCCAGAAGTTTTCACTGCCCATACAGAATATTCTTCCAAAAAATTGCATTTCAGAATCTGTCCTGGGCTCAGACCTTAAGACACATACAAGCCATATAGACCCAACTCTCCTGGGTCTGTTTCCTTCTTTATAAGATGAGGAGGTGGGGTCAGGTCAGCGGTTAACAAACTTCAGAGAACATCACAATCACCTGGAGGGCTTGTTAAAACACAGATTGCTGGGCCCACATCCGGAGTCTCTGATTCAGTAGACCTGGGGCCAGACCTGAGAATCTGCATTTCTGACAAGTTCCCTGGTGACGGTGATGCTGCTGGTCTAGGGGCACACTTTAAGAACCACTGGACTAGATCATCTCTAAGGTCTCTAAGATTTGAGTGTGGACAGAAAAATTTAATTAATAATCTCACATCTAGACCAGCTGCAAGTAAGTGTTCATTTATCCATGCATCCATCCATCTTTCCAGCTATTCATTCAACAAATATTTGTTACAGATGTGTTTTCAAATAGTTCCCAGTTTGGGTAAAAGTAGAGAAAATGATTTAGTAAAGATAATAATTTATGGGTATTTGACAATTCTCTTTAATTCCATTTCAGTGATCATGTGAAACCAGAAAAGTGAATTAAGTCAGAAAAACCATGTAAAAACTTTTAAGATAGTGTCTGGCACTACAGAAAAATTCAGTAAATGTTAGCTGCATGGATCACTGAAACAGACAATCCTTGTATCACATCTCACTTTCTTTTCTCGCATTTTTGTTATAGCTGCTAGCATCTCTCCTATTTCAGCACTTTGGGGCTTTCCTCCCTATCCTTTGCTGAGACGGTTAAGCAAGCAAAGGTCAAATCAAGACCATGCTGAGAAAGGGGGATGTTGGGTTAAAGAAAAGGGAGGATGATTACACTCAAACAATATAACTAATTTCTAACACGAGTTACCTGATTGAAAACAAAATCCCTGCCCCGAACAGTGTGTAGCAGCTCTCATTAGTGCCAGCCATGCCTCAGGACACACATTTCTCAGGTGCCACCTCACTCCTTCTCAGATAGTTGGGCTGGGGTTGGAGGGTGGGGCAGCACTGGCAGCAGAATAAACCGGCAGACTCAGCACAATTGTCTGGGGAATCAGGTAAATTAGCCTTGATCACTGCCCCAGCCTGAATCACATTTTTAAAGGGCCAAGGCTCCACGGGCAAGTTTAAATAATAATAATAACAACAACAGTAACATTCCTAATGCTTTTTTACAAGACCGGAGCCTTCAGCTGATCTCAGCTTCTCACTGAGAAGTGTTTGTCCCATCCAGGGCCTGGCATCAGCAATTTGAAATTACGCCCATAGAAACTCCCCAAAACTCCTCTGGGAGTGACGCAAAGTCACCCTGTCTGTGTGAGATAGATCCTGAGCTCCAGACAGAAATCTTGATTTCCAGATTTGTCTTCTAAAAATACCTACCCCAGCATACATCCTTTGACCACCCCCCCGACTGGGTTTCAAAGCTACAACCGAAGTTTGAAATTAAAACTTTAAAAAGGCTGGACTGCATTAAATTTAACTTACCTATCCCCGTACAAACCAGAAGTGGATGAGGAGTAAACCAGGCCTACTGTGCAAATAGATTAACTCCACCTCCGAGGATGGCTCAAGGGGATGAGAAATACCCGACTCTGAGGGTGCAGAAGGCCGGAATGGCATGTAAGTTTCTCTGAGCTGATTTGTGACAGCAAAACTGACTCACTGAGAAAATCTTTTAAAAATATTTACTTGGAATCACACAAAAAATAATTTAAAGGACTTTGTCAGAAGTAGGAAATTCTGTTTCACAGCCGGCTGAGTCAGACCAAACTGCCGGAAAGACTTCTAGAAACTTTCAGCTGTGCTGTAGCTTCCTGGTTGTGTGGTCTGGAGACGTGCTTCTGAAACCAAGGCACAAAGAGAAATTCTCAGAATTTCTTCAAAGATTTCACTTGGGGATCTCAAAGAAGGCCTGATTTTAGCCAAATACAAGGAAACTGTTACAGAGTCACACACGAGCATCATAAGAAAAAAAGAAAATACATATTTAAAGCACATTTTGTATGCCAAGCACTTTTAGAACTCATTTATTTATTCACTCAACAAACTCTGCTGAGCATCTGCTATATGTAGTGCTAGGAGCTACTGGATATAACGGTGATAAAAATAGGCAGAGTCCCCTTCATCACTGCCATATATAATCTTTACAACCACCTGGGAGGGAGAGAGGAAGGAGGTACTGTTATCTTACTTTATAAATGAGGAACTATAGCTTTAACATGTTAAGCCACTTTCCCAACTATATATATATAGCTGGTGAGAGAGAGCCAGAGAAATTGGAATCAGGACTTTGTGTCTCCCTAGTGCGTGCTCTAACCTTTGGGGAAGGATGGATCTGAATACTCTATGAAAATGAGACTGCTACAGCTTGCAAAGATTGCATTTACACAATCCTCTGAATGTCTATGGACGTCTGACAATAAGATTCTAACAGAAACTGGATTTCCTTCTTAGTACAAAGCCTTTGAGATGATGTTTCCTGAGGGATTTTCATGTACTATAACTCATTTTTATTATTTCAACCCTAGCCTTCCCTAAGCACTTGCATCTCTAGTTTCTATAGCATGGCTCTATACTGGTTTAAGGGGCATTGCATAGCTCAAAGTTATTGGTGGGTGTATGCAGTGGACATTCATGATTTTGGAGAGCAGAAAGCCCCCTTCTTTGGGGTAATCACTCCTCCTCTACCCTGTGGTCCTCTATCCCTGCTCCCAGGGTGGAGCCTGTGACCTGAATGAAAGCTCGTAGGCAATCACATTCCCCTGGGGATGTCAGTTGGTTCAAGGAAGGGCCCTGGATGCAATCAGAGCCAATGAAGTTTTTCTGGAACTAACCTGTGAAGGGCATCTTCTCTTCTCCACTAGCCTTGAGGCTACCAGCTTCAGCATTTGTTATAGCCATCATCACCTTCTGGGCCCATCACACATTGCCTTTAGGCTAACTTCTCCCTCCTCAACACTCCTGAAAGGTTCAGTTTTACCTGATTTCATCAATGAAAAGCTGCTGTTCTGCTGATGGTGTGTGCTAGAGTCCGCAAAGGTGAAGCCATCCAATGGATGACCACCCAGTATGGACTCGCAGTTGTTACAATTAACAAAGTATAATCATGCAGCTCTTTTCTTCTGCTTGTTCTGGAGGGTGGACCACTTTAGGGATGAATGGCTCAGCATTTTTGGCAGAGGAACAGCAGCTACTTAGGATACCCCTGATTGAAGAACAACAAAGTCTGCCACAGAGCTGGTAAAATGGGGACAATGAAGGCAAGATACAGCAGATAACTGCTCTACCTTCCCTCGGAGACATTTTCCAGCTCTTCATTTTGAAATACATTACAGAAACCTGGAATTCTGGACATTATGGTTATTATAATGAAGAATCCCATCATTCTGCTCCCCCCATCTCCGTGGACCTCTACCCCAATTCTAATGGCCTGTCTGTGAGAACCATGACGTCACCCACAGAGCAGGACTTCATGATGACTCATCCTTCATTCCTCCTGCTGCCCAAAGTCACCAGGATCTTTGCTGCTCAAAGTGGAGTGCACAAACCTGAGGCATCAGCATCTCCTGAGTGCTGGTTAGAAATGCAGAGTCCCAGGTCCCACCTCAGACCTATGGACTGAGAATCTAACAAACTCCCAGTTGCTACTCCTGCTGCTGGCCTGTGGACCACATTCTGAGAAAAAAAAGTTTAGATTTTCCTAATCCTACTTGATCATAAAGTTCACCTGGGGAGCTTCTTAAAAATACCCATTTCTGGGCATGACCTCAAAACTTCTGAATCAGAATCTCCAGATAAGAGACTTGGGCATTCACCAGGAAACCCAGGCGATTCTTAAGGGTGGGCAAAAATAGGAAACACCAGGAATGGAACTTAGAGTCCCAGGCATGCTGTCACCTGCAGCTTTTATCCTGCCTGAATTCGGCGCTTAGCAGATGGAAACACACCACTGGTCCCCCTGGGGCTATTTCTTTTCCCCCTTTTTTTTCCTCCCCAAGGCTTGCTAACAAATGCTGTATCTTTAGCATCTGGAATTGTTTTTTACCTTTTCTCTATATTGTTAGGTGAGAAAAGACCTCAGAAGTATTTAAATCCCAATTCTAGGCAAAACATGTTAATAGCCACTGCCCAGTGGCATTATTGTTTAATGTTCTTAGTGTTTCCAGGACAAAAGGTAGATTGTTGGCCTGGTTGTTCTGCACATTGTAGACCTAATATACCGATTGGTTTGAATAAATGACAATTTTTTTGTGGACTCACAAAATGCAAACACAGTGTTAATAATAGAAGAAATGATAACCCTCTCCCTGTAGCATCTAGGAAACCAGCATTTGTTAAGGTTTTCAATATCTTTAAAAAACTGGTTAATATATTTAATATGGTTGCTTAAAATTCTTAGAGCCTTTGAAAAGTCCTTAAATATTTTTCACTCTTTAGCATTGAAATCTTCATAAGACAATAGGGATATTCATACCTAATGGGCTCCTTCTGCATGGACTAAACGTGAACATGTAGACCAGTGCTTCCCACCGGAGGATGACTTTGCACCCCAGGAGACATTTTTGGTTGTGATACCTGGGGGAGGAGGTGAGGTGGTACTGGCAACTAGTGGGTAGACGCCAGGGAAGCTGCTAAGCACCCTATGTTGTTCAGGGCAGTCCCCACAACAGAGAATTATTCAGCCCAAAATGTCAATAGTGTCAAGGTTGAGAAACTCCCATGGAGACCAGATACTGTCCACATCTTCAGAGCTCAATCAATGATCATCAACCTGCTCTCCACCTACCCCCATTTGGCCCAAGGTGACCCAGTTCATAGAAGCAAGATTTGAAACAATGTCCCTCTACCTCCAAAGCTGTATTCTTTCCATTCCAACATGCTGCCTCCCACTGCCAAGCAGGCTACAGTAATCTTTCCATGGTAATCTATAGAAGGTCCTGCAAATTGCAAATCCTATATTCAGTCCCAAAAATTCACTGAACATCTGCTCGCATTACACCAGTTTCAGGTGGAAAGTAGAGAATGGAGACTTGGAGAAATGGAGGTCGCACAATATACAGAAGCTTGACATAGATCAAGATTTTTATCTATCTTGTTTTAAACAGAGCAACTGAGCTCTTAAGAAAATCAAGATATTTAAAACAATATATTTTAAGAGAAAAAAATCAAGACTCAATGACAGAGGCAGAACTCGAAGTAAGTTGAAAGTGATTAATACTTTCTGACTTCATTTGCCACGAGATACAGCTCCCGGAGTCTCCACGGCCTGAGTGGTGCTTGACATACTTGGACAGACAAGTGTTAAATATTTAAGAGCATTAAATAAGAAACACATAATAGAAGCATGAGGAAAAAAATCCGACATCGGGAACTCAATTATGATGTGTTGGTTACAAGGAGTGCAAGCAACCAACCCATCCAGTGAGGTCTACAGATCCATCTCAAATGGAAAAATACATATAAATTTTATCTGAAGGGTAGACTAGATGCGTGTCTCATGTTTAATTTAAAATGAACTTACATTTTAACCTCAGATGAGCAGTACAGAAATATCATTAAATGCTGGGAAATTTCATGGAAAGAAAAACATACAGCAATCATAATATTAGAATTTTATTCCCCTAGGGTGTCCATAATCACAGGACAAATGATTAAATATACTCTTTATGTGGAAATGCCCTGTAGTTACTATGAACCTCTTACTATAAAGAAAAAGAAAGACAATAAAAAGGAATTAGTTTTAAGGACACATTTAGAGTTTCCTTGAACTATTTCGTTTTCCCACATATATCAGCCATTAATTTTTCTCTATTAAACTTTCCGGAAGTGGAATCACATTTTCCACCAAGTTGTTGAAGAAGCATGAGAAGGGGAGCACCTGGGCTGTTCCAAGATATAGGCTACACTGACAGAACCATCAAGATTGGTTCTGCCTTCCTGTCTCCCCTCATTAGTTGCTGCCACTCTGCAGTCCTCAGGCCCGTGGATGGACAAGGAGCAAGCTGGAATAGCAAAGTGGCCAGTAGGCAAGAGAGGAGGGACTGGGGACAGCAGTTAAAAAGAAGAGGGAGTACCAGATATGCCTCAAATACTTCACAGCTTTCCAGCTGACCTAGCAAAAGAAAAAAAATAATAGAGATGTAAGCAGAGGAGCTTGAGGTGGAATTTAACTACCAAAGGCACCATCAGTTTTAATAAAGAATAGCTAAGCCTTAAAGAAGAGAAAAAGAGAATAAATCTGACAAAAGATGGAGGTGGGAGATGGGCAAGGCACTTGGAGAGAAATGGGAGGGGGGATGGGTTGAACAATGGGCATAACACAAACCCACTGGAATTGTCACAATTCAGTTTATATATGAGGGAGGATATTTGCATGATGACACATTAAAAGATTACTAAATTAACTTATTAATCAGAGCTAATTCTGGGATAGATTATGTGCATTTTGTAGCTCCTGTATGCTCCAGAATTTTGGAAACACTAAGGAAGACAAAGGACTCTGTTATAGGCTGAATGATGTCTCCTCCAAATTCATATTTCTGAAGTCCCAACTTCCAGCACCTCAGAAGGTGGCTGTATTTGGAGATGTAGCCTTTAAAGAGGTAATTAATGTTAAATTAGGTCATTAGGGTGGGCTCTAATCCAATATGACTAGTGTCCTTATAAAAAGAGGAGGTAGGGACACAGAGAGTCACAGAAGAAAGACCAGGTGGAGACATCAGGAAAAGATGGCCAGCTACAAGCGGAAGACAGAGGCCTCAGAATGAAACCAACCCCGCCAACACCTTGATCTTGGACTCCTCATCTTCAGAACTGTGAGAAAATAAATTTCTGTTGGTTAGGGCACCCAGTCTGTGGTACTTGGTACTCAGTTATGGCAGCCTTAGCAAACGAATACAGGCTCCCACACACTGTACCCCAAATGTGTAGGAAAGGAGGGGTCACCCAGTGCCACTGCTCTGTCCATCTTCATGAAATCACTTGCAGAGTCTTAAAATATGGATTCTAGTCTTCTGATGTGTGGGTTTGGGACAAGTATGAGGAATCTGTGTTGTTTACAGATTCTCCAATTACCCCTGAGCAGCAACCTTTGACCTGAGAGGGCAATGGCTAAGATGCTATGAAAAGTACAGAGAATGTAATACTGAGAATTATTTTCCAGATTTGGAAGGGAATGTGGGCAAGAAAACAAGGGGTTTTTTCCCCTTACTAAATATATCAATAATTAATTTTTTAAAAAGGATGTGTTGTGTGTTGCTTTTTGAAAGTACATATTTGTGGCATAAAATATCTATTGACAAAAATAAAAAATAGTTTGCAAGTCTCTTAATTATAATTTTATTTTCATGTATAACTTTCTGCATCATATAGTGTTAGTGGCAGCTAAAAAATATTGAGCATACATTCTGTACCATGCGCATATACTAACGTATTTAATCCACACACAGATGCACACACACTCATACACACACCAATCAATGTGGCATGTACTATTATTATACTTATTTTACGGATGAAGAAACTCTGGGTGAATCTGTGTGCATAAGTGCATGCATGTCTATATGTATGTGTAATGTGTGTAGTTTTAGGTAAAATATAAAAGATTTTCTAATTGTCCTTGACTGATACCGAATTTTACACCATAATTAATATGCTTGTGCTGTGCAGATTAACTTTTATCAGTTCTTGGGCTGAATATAAATATTTATACTCTTTCTCCTTTTCTTGCTGGCAGGGTATAGTAGTTTAAGACATCTTTGTGGAGAGGGTAAAAAATGAATAGCAAACAATTGACAGATTTCTGTAAAGTTTTCCATTAATGATTAAACAGCATCATCTGATGACTTACTCAGCAACTCGCAGACAATAAAACATAACTAAATCTGTCAATTAGCATTTTCATCTTCTCTCCTGACAGAGCTTAATGGCATCTGCAAAATGCAATTTCCAACCCCAAGCTCTTTGACATTTTCTCTTTCCTCCCGCGTTTCTCTCCCGCCGCTCCTGTTATGACTGAGAGCAGCAGCGTGTTCTACACCACGCTGGCAAATGCATCACCTGCCGTTGAGAGGAAAGCAATTATTATGTCCTTGCTAAATCTTGGGGACGACTTGGGTACTGCTTTTCCACTTAAGTGCATAAACAGCCAACCCAGGACCAGTTTTAAGTGGCTGAACCTTAGCGACAGCAGCTGGGCTGCAGGTTGATGCCACCTGAGGTGCCCATTAAGAGTGTGGAAAGCTGCCAGACAAGAGTGCCCTTCCAGTAACTACAATCTGTCCCTCAACGGAGCACTCCACATTCCCACACACAAAGTGGCAAACAATGACTGGGAAGATAACATATTGACTTTCCTCTCCTGCTCTCTTGGTATGAGGACAGAAACCCTGGAATGGAGGTTGGGCTCTTTCTGGGTGAGTTTCCAGCTGATGGGAGTGGATGCTATTGACACAACTGTCAGGAATTCTGTCTTTCTTTCCCAGGCAGCTAATCATAGCTGCCCCATGTATGTGTCACGTATGTGTCCACCCCTGTCTAATTCCTCCATCTCTGAACAGTCAAGAAAGGAGACTCCAGGTGATAAAGCAAAGTGTGCCTTCAGGGAAACTTCAGCACATCACCTTGGAGCTTTGCATCTAATGGGGACATCTTAATTGTTTCTTAGCTTGAGAGTCAAGTGCCCTGACAAAACATGCTCAATATAACATGTCCTCTTGACTTATTTTTTTGATGCACCTTTGTCTCTCTGTGCTAAAGAAATTGCCTTGTAAACACTATCAAGCACCCAGTAGAACATTCCATTCTAAATAAATACAATAAGCCTCTATTAACTGGAATCCAACAAACTGATGCACCTAGTGAACCAGAATCAGGTTTAATACCCCATTTTTAGAAGAAAGAATCAATGCTCAAGAGCATATTCTCAAATCAGCCAAAGAAACAAATTTCAGTGCTTTTCCTGGAGTTAGCTCCATGAGCCAGCCTCTATCTAGCTTCTTATACAGAAAATGGGTTTTTAGAATACTCATCCTGAGGCAATAATCATATAGTCATCATATAATGATAGAATTATTGGCATGCTTGTGCTTATGATTTGAACATTTTACAAAAATTTTTCATGTAATTGAATAAAATTTTTTAAGGATTTTGGAGTTAATGATAAAGTAAACAGAAATTTATATTCATGCATATACCCTTGGTCTCTAGTATTTCAGAGTAAAAAATTTAAGTGCTTCCTTTACCCTGCTATTTGTTTTACTTCTGGAGGACGGCTGTAACCTTTCCCTCACTTCACAGATGGGTGACACGAGGTGGGAGGTTATGACTTGCTCAGTTAGACAGCATGTCAATACCCAATGCAGGGTTAGATGCATGAGCTGTGGGCTCAGCGTCTCAAGAGCAAATCCATCACTGCAGCAGTGGACCACTTGACACCACTTTTCTAAAAGGTTCTCTTTAGAGAGAAAATTCTGGTTTGAAAAAACAGAGTTTCTATTACCCAACAATGAAACTCCTTGCCAGGTCTTTTTGGAGTAATTAATTATGAGCCTAAAATTTGCCATTGGTTCTCTGAATTTTCCCTTAACATTCACTGGCAGAATGAATACAAATTAAGTCTTCCCAGAGTTAGTTCAGAAAGTGCAATTTCTATTACTCTATAAAACAAGAGTTTTATAGGCTATAGGTGGTTAATTCATTTCAAAGTTGCTCTAGACAAAAAAGCAGGGGATGATAATGTGTAGATCCAGTTATTTATTTTTTCTTTTTTAGATAAAACATGGGTCCTGGAGTTTGACAAGGTCATTGGTGAGCACATGGTACACTGGAGGAGCACAGGCTATGGAGTCACTCGGAATGGGTTTCAAGTCCTCTCAGCCCTTAATACATTAACAATGAACATTAATTCTCTCCCCTTCCTCCCATGTCTAGGAAAAGCCATGGCCTTGAGGAACTCAACAAAGAGAGTGTGGAGGTGAAGAAGTGAAGTCACATCGAAATACTCAATGGTCATTCATTTCTACAACTACTATCCATATTAGACACACACTGTCACCTTTTCGACACCACTGAATTAGTAGTAGAGTTGAGAGTGGTGACAATCTAGCATCTTCCCATCTTCCCTCAAGACTTTCCATAATCATGTCTGAAAAAGTCTTCATAGTCAATCAGAGTGCAATGCTAAATACCATGTGACAAGACTGTGCTGTCAGAGAAAACTTCTCAATTCTTCTTTGCCTCAATTTTTATACTATCTCTTGCTCCCCTATGTAGTGAGGGACTGCATTGGGTGCCTTGAGGAAATGACAGTGAAGACACAAGTAAGGACCTTTCAGCCTCCCAAGCAGGCAGGCATGTGCATATAGGAATCTAGTACAAGGCAGTGTGATAAGTGTTTTGGAAGGGACCCAATTGACTATGAGAAGGAGAGGTAGGGGAGGAAAGCCAGTTACCAATCCCTTGAGAGATGGTTTATTTCAATGGTATGAGTGTGGATACTGGAGTCACCCCACTTGGGTTCAAAGCCTAGTTCTGTAACTCACTGGTTGTTTGACCTTGGGCAAGTCCTTCAGCTGCTTTGTGCTTCAGTTTCCTCCTCTGTAAAATGGGAATAATACTAATGATAATTCCTACTTCATATAGATTTTAAGATGATCACATGAATTAACACATGTAAAACTGGCACTCTGTAAGAGTTAGCCATTCCTCTTGAGGACTGAATTGACACAGTGATGCTCATGACGGTGAAGGTTAAAATTATCCGTCATGGAGGGCATGCCATGTGGCAGATGTCAGTTTGGTCACTTTATGTTCACAATCTTATTTTATTGAATCTTCCCAGCAAGTAGCTATTATTATCCGCATTTTATAAGCGATTGCTCTTGAGATTTGAATAACTTGTCTGAGGTCACATAGGCAGTGAGTAGCAGAGTGGAGATTGAATCCCATGACTGTTTAGCTCCTAAGTCCGTGCTCCTTTTATCCCTCTACACTGCCTTTTACCACTTCTCCATATTTGCACATAAAAAGAATTTCCTTCAATTGAATGCATGTAGATTTGGCTTTGTTATCAAGCTGCTCCCCATTCGTAACTGTACGCTTTGAGAGGGCTACTGCACGTCTTGGAGGCAAAATAGCAGTGCATGCTAATTAAAGTGTGGAGTACCAGATGCCTTACCAGAAATTAATTAGTAAAATTTCTGAATTAGGGTGCCCCTCACACTGGTGCAGTGCAGAAAACGGCTTACTGATGTTAAATTTTTCATCTTGATAAGAGGAACCAGCTCCTTTAAACCCTAGCTGAGCTGGATCTCAATGTGAATCGAAGATGTATAGAAATCCAAGCACACGCTCATTTAGTTGCAGTCGCTCACTACCTTCTTTAATAATGGCCAAAAATTTGCTGAGTGCTAATTACATGACATACATTGTGCTAAGTGTTTCACTTAAGGTATCATCCTTAAGTTTCACATGGCCCAATGGTGTAAACTTTGTTGTTATCTCCATTTTACAGATACTCAAAGCCAGCACCCGTGCAGGAAAGTAACTTGCCCAGCCTCTCATAGTATCTGTGGAATGTCTCAGTGGAGCTGGGATACAAATGCAGGCAAGCTGCTTTCTGAGCTATAATCACTGTGATATAGTTCTTACCCTCTCACTCTCACTCAAAGCAAAAAATTTCACTTCAAACAAGCAAATTGCTATCCTTCACAATAGAAATATAACCCAAATCCTAGTTCCTAGATTGCTGCTAAGTCTTCCTTTTTGACCACTAATTGGTGCTCTAGCTTGGATGAGGGCATCTTTTTCCCTTTCTTTAGTTGGATAAACATGCAAGCAAAGACTGTGGACATTATAATTCAATTGCAGAGAGAGCTAGAAATCAGTTCGGTGTTTGGGGGCTGGGTATGTCACCAAAAGAAAAGCAATTACACTAAGCCCCTTAATCCTATATACATTTTACCTGTACTATAAATCTCCTTCATTTTAAATGTCATTTGTTCTATAAAAACATATAGAATAAGGAACCATAAAAAAGTTAAATAAAGATTTTAGCCTAATGTATATTGATCGTGCATACATATCTTTATTTTTGCTTATTCTGTATTGTCATAAAAAGGCCAGTTAAAAGCTGAGTTTAAATAATTATTCACTTCTCACATTACTATTGTAATCAATTGCCTATTATGAAAATTATTGCCATCTTTAAGAATTACTTTGATGGGGCCGGCCCGCAAGCGGTGAAGTGCGTGTGGTCCGCTGCGGCAGGCCGGGGTTCTTGGGTTTGGATCCCGGGCGCGCACCGACACACCCCGTGTTAAGCCGTGCTGTGGCAGCATCCCATATAAAGTAGAGGAAGATGGGCATGGATGTTAGCCCAGGGCCAGTCTTCCTCAGCAAAAAGAGGAGGATTGGCATGGATGTTAGCTCAGGGCTGGTCCTCCTTATGAAAAACAAAACAAAACAAAGAATTACTTTGCTAAGTGAAGTAATTAGAACTAATACTTTATTTTCTATTTCAGTTCCAAAATTGATTTTATATGCTAATCAGAGTATAAAAATTGGGATATAAATTTCTTAAAGCAAAATGAATGGCTAGGCAGGCTTCACATTTGACACTTTATATAGTATTTGGTGCTTCTCAAGGCATTTTGTTCTTGAGAAAACATTGCTGATTATTATATCTGTCAGCACAGAAGGTAGAAATTTCTGCATTTTACAATCTTAAACATCTGATATTCCAAGAATGAAGAGGCGTAGGCCTTCAACCAGTACAGAGGTTGGAAAACCACACCTTCTGTCTACTAAAACGGCCATTATTTCTTAGAGCTTCGAGAGAAATCAGGAAAGAGATAGGTGCCATTTACTGTATGTCTTTGATGTACTGGGCTTTAAACTCAATAAATCTGTGTTTTCTCCATTCCTTACAGTTATCTGGCTAGGTAGTCATTGTTATTCTCATTCTTACAGGCTCAGACAAGGAAGGTAATTTGTGCTCTATCAAACAGCTGGTAAGAGCCCTGAGTGGGGAGAGAAACCCAGGTCTGCTGGTTCAAAAGGCCACGCTTTCTTCTTTCCTTCAACCCCATAAAGTGCAAACAATTTAAGTGAGTATGTTTTAAAGGACTGAGCTTCATGATGATTTTGACCTTTCGCACAATTGTCTCGGTAATGCTTCAAATCAAAGTGAATGACTTCACCTGGTTTTACACTATGGCGAATTGTAGAGGGAAACGCATGAAACCACAGGATGAAGATGTGTTAGAAGCAAAGACACAAGTATTTTCATAGGTGGTAATGGAGTTAGTGAGTTGAACTGAAAGAGAGACTGATTCAGTGGGACAAGATGGTAACCTTAATTCCACAGCTAATAATAAGCTGGGAGATTTGAGTAAATTCTCCATCACTCTTGCCTTGGAATAGCTCATTTGTAGAATAAAGGGTTATACTTTTTAGGTAACAACTTCTCTTTTGCTACAGAAATGGCTAATAATATTGATTCCACCTCTCAAAATGACAGATGATGGGCCTCTGTTGGGCAGAGGTGCACCCCTACTCGTCTCACTGCTCCAGGAACAGAGCAGGTGTTCATTAATAATGTCACCCAGATTGGTCCCCATGATCCTAGGTGTCTATTACAGAGACATGAGTGACATTGTTATAATAAATACGAAACAACTAAAATTGTCAGATCCTTTAGAGGCTCCTGTCATAAATCAACAAACTTCCTGTGGCTGTACTAGAAGTCAGGCCTCTTTTTAACTGTGCTTTCTGCCTCTCTCCCCGCTCCCACCCCCAGTCTTCTTCATTTTTTTATTGTAAAGAATGCGACTTATAGATTTGTCAATATGATGGACAATTTTTATTTCCCACACGGCATATTCATTCCATACTCAGCATACCTAGGTTTTAAACCTAGCTCTGCCATTGTTTAGCTGTACTTCTTGAACTTCATCTAAACTTCTTTGGCGTGAGAGTCTTCATTGGCTTGACATTTCTCACATCCTAGATACTCCAAAGTCAGGGTAACTTGGTTTGGGATGAAGGTTTATGGAAGGAATATTTAGTAAACTGGAGTTCTGCATTAATGTTCTGCTAAATGTCTCTGTTACAGGAACGAGTTCAATCATACTGATGTAGAAAGGGTTTTCCTCATTGTTTTGGGCTGAATTGCATCCCATCAAAATTCATACTAACCCCCAGTGCCTCAGAATGGGACTGTATTTGGAAATAGGGCCTTTAAAAAGGTGATTACGTTAAAATGGGATTGTTAAGGTAGTCCCTAATCCAAATATGACTGGTGTCCTTATAAGAAGAGGTGATTAGGACACAGACATGCATACACAGGGAGACAGCCATGTGAACACACAGCCAGAAGGTGGCCATCTGTGAACCAAGGAGGGAAGCCTCAGAAGAAACCAAACTTGCCAACACCTTGATCTCAGACTCCCAGCCTCCAGGACCATGAGAAAATATATTTCTGTTATCTAAGCCACTCAGTCTACAGTACTTTGTTACAGCAGCCCTAGAAACTAATATACTCATTACACCAATAATCAACCTCCTTGGATAGGATAAACCATTCTTATAATGAATTTCATGCTATAGCAGAGAATGCATATGCTGAAACAATTTTATTCCCAAAGTTAGTAACTTATTCTTTAGACCATAAACAAACACTATGATATGTGCTACACTCAGATGTTTAAACATGTTTTATCCCATCAAGTACATATGTTTGAATCAAATTTTCAAGAAGTCTGGATTTTAATATTAGCAAGTAATATAGTAAAGATTCTTGGAATATTTAAAAGGCACAATTGAAGGAAAAACTGAATTATATGGGTTTATTGAATTTTTTGTTTAAATAAAATTTCTAAATTCAATAATTTGGTTAAGAAAAATACAGCAATTTATCATCACTGGCACTTGGTTTTTAAGGGTGTGAAGCAGTGGAGTGGAATTCCGCACAGTGATAGCCTCATGCTATTCTGTAAGGTTACCAATAGATGTTCAAAGAGGTGGGAGTCCTATAAAAACACATCAGTTCTTACTAATGAGAATGAAATTCCTTTGAAAAAAGTGCGCATGCATGGACTGTCATTGCATTCCAGCTCTGTAACAACAGAGTAAACCATGTAAGCATCCACAGTGTAAGAAGGCCTTGACTCGTCTACTAGCAACGCAATAATGCACCTCAGTCTTATAGTGCAGCTCTTGTTCTGAAAGATTAAATCCTATTGCACTGTCACCAACCAGTTCTTTCCATTCTTACAGCACTCCAGCAAAGGTCCTATTTAATATAAGAAACCTGAGGCATAATTGATTTGCTAAAGCACAAGATCTGTTAAGTGTTTAGTGGTGCCATCAAGACTAGAACCCAAAAATTCCTATTTTACTTTAGCCAAGTATTCCCTCTTTCCAAGAGAAGGTATTATGACACATATGCTTCTTTAAAATACAAGGCCACTTCCCCCTTTCTCTATGACCCTGCTGTGGCTGGGGTCATATAGATGCAGGGAAAAAAATCTAAAATTTAACAATCCCTCTTCTTTGTTTCTCTCTTCTCCCTCAAGTGTCTTTAGCAGCAGAGAGAAATCTTAAGTTGTATATATTTTTAAAAATGACTTTGCCAGAAGAAAGAATCTCTTAGAAATAATGAGAAGTTTATGGAACTTTTTCTCTTTTGATCTTTAAAAAGAACACAAGGTTAAGTCACTGAAAAAAAAAAGTTCTATGAAACAGGTCCTCTGGGCTGTGAATCCACGCCCCTGAACTATTTTTAATAAAGCATATAAACAGTGAGTTGCTTTGGTCTTTGAAGGCCTGGAGTTTAGAACAAGGAGGAACGAAGAATTCCATGACTTTTGACATTTAAGAATCTTTATGTGTGTGAGGGGAGCTAACTGAACAAGTGGGCTGGGCTGCTAGGAACAGAGATGAAGTAGCCATATTTTAACCAAACATCATAATATGCCTAATGGCAGCCATTAATTTATTTCTACCAAGATAGATGGCCTTCTGCTTAATACCAATGGGGGGAAATAATTAAGAAAATCTAGAGCCAGAGTGAAAAAGATAGGCTGTCTTTTGACAAGGTGATTCTTCAGTTTGTAATTAGCAGTTGATAAAGTGCCATACATGTTAACTTTGGGGGAGAATAGCTAGTTATTTAAAATACTAATTCACTTTCTTTTTAAGCTGCCTTTCACTGATATTTGCCCTTTTTGTCCCATCCTGCAAGTAGGCCATACATTTTGTAGAAAATAAATTAATTAAGAGTGTCAGTGTATACCAGCTGTGATTCTTGAAAACTTGGCATCGTCTTTAGTTTTAAATATTTGGGTTCAGAAGCAAATCTGGTGTCCGTTACTGACAATTATCTAGTTATTTTAGCTTCCTGGGGTTAGACAGCCAATCCCCACCCCCATGCCTTGCACACTTTGTCTTCACTGAACTTTCCAAAATATATACTCCCTTGCCAGCAAATTATTATGTTTTTTAATTATACCAGCTGACATACACATAAAGCCTGGCTCTTCATTAAGCAAAGGGCAAGCGTTTGAGAATTACGTCAGATCACGGTAATAACAAGTTATTCACATCTATGTGGAGTTGACTAGCAATTTTTTTTTAGCTTGGAGGTAAATGCCTTTTTGCTTAAATTAAAGGTAATAAATTCTACTTATCACTTTAGGAATGACAGACAACTCTTGTTCTCTTCATCTAAAAGAATACTCAAAGAACTCATGTCCCCTCAAAAGTTCTATCTTCTAGCCAAACTAAGTTTTACCAAAAGAACTCATGGTATTTTAAACATCAGGAGTCTTAGCTGCCTTCTTTTCTTCCTCCTCTCTCTACATTCTATAACTATTTATTAAGACTTTATTATGCATTATGTTATATCCTACATACTTCAATTCTTTCAACTTACTAAAATGGCTCTGGATATTCCCTGACAAAGTATGGAGAAAGAGGACACAGGGAGATAAAATACCTGCCCTCAAAGATCTTTACAATCCAGATGATGAAGCCAAGAAAGAAGTAACGGATGACCCATAACAATAGATCTTAATACACATAACTTGAGTGACATAAAATTGGGTAATAAGAGTTCAGAGATGGCGATAATCCCCACTGCTGGAGTAGACAGGGATTTCTTCATGGAAGAGTGGGATTAATCTCAATCTTAAAAGTATATTTGGAAAAAGAGAAGGCATCCTACGCATTCCCTTTCTCAATACTTATTGCCCTCCTGTTTTTTCCCTGTCTCAGCAGTCAGCTCACATCCTCAGGGGCATCACTGTTTCTAGACTTCCCAAGGAATATTGCCATAATTGTTTTATTTAGATACTATTCCATGTCACTTGCTTCATTCAAACCACTCTAGATGTTCACGGGCCTTTTTTTAAAAAAATTACTGTCAATTCCATTAACAGCCATCCATTTCAGAATGAAATTACTAATACCACTAGATCAAATCTATTCCTTGTTATCTCCTACAACCACATTCATTTATCCCATAAAAAAGCATTTATTAGAGTTTATATATAGCTGTAAAAATGTCAAAATGTAACAACATAAGAAATGACCAGCTGGGTCAGACCCAGCACCTACATCTGATTTGTCACTCTAGAGGTGAGCAGCAGTTCTCAACTTTTTTTCTGCACCCACACACCAGAGGCTATGACTCACTCCCTTCCCTAACATAACTCTTCCAGGCAGTGCTTCCAAGGGGGGGTGGAGGAATGGGCTCTCTTTCCTGGAGGAATATAGCAGATGCTCTCGTGGGAAGAGAAATATAGAATTCAAAAAAGTTCCTCAGGGGGGCCGGCCCCGTGGCTTAGTGGTTAAGTGCGTGCGCTCCGCTGCTGGCGGCCCGGGTTCGGACCCCGGGCGCGCACCGACGCACCGCTTCTCCGGCCATGCTGAGGCCGCGTCCCACATACAGCAACTAGAAGGATATGCAACTATGACATACAACTATCTACTGGGGCTTTGGGGGAAAAAATAAATAAATAAAATTAAAAAAAAAAAAAAAAAAAGATCCTCAGGGGATCTTGATATTCTTATCTTTCCATCCTCGGGGACCCACCATTGAAAATTATCACTCTTCTGTACATATGTGTCTTCTTGACATCAAGCTCAATGAGTACCACGCTCAATTCCCTTAATAACCTATTATCAATCCATCTTCTGAGAATTTATCTAAATAATTTAAGTTATCTATATTTCACAATACTGGTGTTCAAATGTCCATCAAAACATATCACCTGATAAGTAAAGCAACACAGCACCCACCACACATAGCCACACTGCATTATCTCTTAACTTGTGTGTCTCTCCACCCACACCATGAACTTCTTGTGGTCAA
The DNA here is from genome assembly GCF_057802395.1 of Ceratotherium simum simum. NCBI lineage: Eukaryota > Metazoa > Chordata > Mammalia > Perissodactyla > Rhinocerotidae > Ceratotherium > Ceratotherium simum. Next base: position 17,258,041 of record NC_141908.1, read on the forward strand.
GGACTGTGTTTTGTCTTTGCATTTCCAGCAACTGGGACAGGGCCTGGAATTTAGCATAATTTAGGACCACGTTAAATTGCCATTTCTCCCACTCAAACATGGCCACATATTGGCAATTGCATCAGATTCAACCTAATCATTGTAAGCAATGATTAATGAATGGAAGAATAAAAGAAGAGCCTAAACATTCTTTAGGACTTCAGGGAAAGAAAATGAAGAAGAGAAGAAAACTGACATTTACTGAGATTTTGATGCAGTAGGTCCTGGGTGGGACCCAGGAACCTATATTATAACTAGTATCACAGAGGATCTTATGCAGATGATGCCTGGACCATATTGTGGCAAACACTGCCGTTTGGGACACAAAGGGATTAGAATGTGCTTCTGGTCAATTAGGAGGAGACAAGAGACAAGCCTGCCTCCTAACTCCTCCTTTCCATGCCAATCATCCTCATCTCACCCAGAATCAGCTGTAAGAGCCAGACTCAGACAGCCCTGGACAGTTTAGATGGCTGTCCTCATCTGGCCTTGTGCTATTATGTTTTTTTCAAAGGTATTTTGTCATTTAAATAGTCCCTAGTAGCTTCATGACTATAGCTCAACAATGTCCCTCCCCCCATGTCTATGCTGTGCATGCACAGGATGGAATCATTTAGTTCCTGCATCCCCAACTGCGTCTCTTTTAGCAAAAGGGTTCTCTAATGTGCTCAGAGACAAAAGCATCCAGAGGTCACTGTGTTCTTTGTTCAGTGGACACAAAGTCTGAAAACAGGGGACTTTTGGACAGATTTCACCATGTTGTGATTAATTAGCGCTCACACTTGACAGGCTAGGAGAAGGTCACCAGAGTGGTTCCCACAGGATGACATACCATCTCTTCATGCCAGAACAGTGAGGAACGGGTGATAAGATGATCTCCAAAACTAGATGGGGGAAAGTGACCCTGTAAAGTGGGCTACAGGCCCACTAGAATCCATCTTCTGAGGTATGCTAAAGGTGAAGGTTTATTCGGTGAAACTCAGAGACACAAACCCTCAGAGTCAATGCATCACAGATGCAGGAGCGGTGACAGACGGACATGCTGTGATAATGACTGCACTGTTACAATTTGCACAGTGCTTTGAACTAGGCACCACTCATAAGGGACAACACATTAAACTTATCACATTATGTCACTGAACATCTCATGCAATGTGATGTACTATCAACATACTATTCATTACGTACATTTGCCTAGGTTTCCAGACTTTATGGCTACCCTGAAGAATACCAAAAATTATTGATATGTTTAATTTAGACAGATACATGAAAGGAAGAAAAATTTTCTTAGTAGAAAATGACAAATACAATAGACCTGCAAATGAAATCACATGTAAAAAGAAAAAAAAAACAAAACAAAACTGTGCTACCGGTGCTCAGAGTGAGAAATACTGCAGACACCAATAGTGTAAGGAAAATATAAGGGAGAAAAAATAAGAAATTCCACCCTTTGAAAAATTTTATTTCTGAAAATTGGGATGAGACCACCAAATCTGGCTTTCATCCATCCATCCTCCATCCATCCATCTGTCTATCCATCCATCCATCCCTCCATCCATCCATCCATCCGGTAAACATTGACTGAATGCCAAACTATGTCCAGGTACTATCATAGACAGGATTGATCACATGCAAAAGTCATACTAAGTCCCTGTGCTCATGTAGCTTAAATTCTACTGAGGGAGTGAAACCAAAACACATGAGTGTATAATCTGAATTCACGTTGTCAGAAGCAGTGGTGTAAATGTTTAACAAGCTCGGGGAAGGGAGTGCTTGATTTGTAGCTTTTGCCATAGTGTAAATACTCTCACCTGGACAACCTCAAACTACCAATGGGATGTCACAATCAATGTGACAATGTGATGTGTACAATAGGCTCTGTAGAGCAGGACAAGCTAGCTCCAAATCACATCTGGACATATATGTAGACTCATGCCACAATGTGATATGAAGAAGCAAAGCATGGTAAGGGGCCAAACACTGCAAGGAATGGTAGATCTTTAGGTAGGTGGTTGGAGTAATATTCTGGCTAATGAAATTTGAGCAGAGACCTGAATGAAGAAGAAAGAAGCCATGAAATCATGAAGTAGAGAGCTGAGTTGAGGATAGTAGGGGAGAAACAGTAAGCACAAAGGCCCTGAGGCAGGAAATATCTTATATATCTAAGGAACAGAAAGGCCACTCTGAGTGGAGAGGTAGGCAAGGACTAGATCATATAGGGCTTTGATGGCACTGGGAAGAATTCGAATTTTTTATGCATAAGATGAGGAGTCAATGAAGAGTTCTGAACAGGGCAATGATATGACCTGACTTATATTTTTAAAGAATCAGTCTGGCTGCTATGCAGAGGAAACAATGCACTGCAGCAAAAGTGCTCTCTGTGAAGGTGGAAACAGGATGACCAATTAGGAGGATATTGCAGTAATCTAGCTAAGAGATGAGTGGTTTGGAATAGAGTGGTGGAGGTAGAGGTAATGAGAAATGCTCAGGTTTGGAATATAATTGATAAGTAGACTTACCAGAAGTCGCTGATAAATTGGATGGGAGAGGGTAAATGAGGAGTTAAAGGCAATCTCAAGAATTTCTTTGTTAGGTTTAGCTACTATGTGAATAATAGGCTTAGCTGCTATGTGGCACCATTTGCTGAGATGGAGAACACCGAGGCAAGAGCAGGTGTGGAGGGAACATCAGAAATTGGATTTTGGTCATTTTAGGTGAGAGTTATTGATATCCAAGTGGAGATGTCAAGTATGCAGCAGTATATACAAAAGTCTGTAGCTCAGGGGAGAGGACAGGAATGAAGACACAAATTTGGAAGTCACTCAACTATTAATGATGTTAGTGATTATGCTTCTGGAGCATCATTTGAGAACCAGTATCTTAGAGAATAATGACAGACACTCAGCCTTTAAGGATCCTCTGGGGAGCAGGCAACCTTTTACAGGGAGATATGTGAAGCATAGACCAAAATTCTCTTCTCTGTTAAGCCATCCAGGTTCCTGAAGCTCCAGCTATTAAAGGGATACTCCATTTCCAGAATGACCCTTTTAAAATCCATATTAATCCCTATTAATGAATGAATAGAGATTTATTACCTATCAACTTAACTACAGAAGTGGGTGTTTTGATGTTCAGAAAATGGAGCAATGGTTCTCAACCTTGGCTACACATTATAATCACCGAGGAGCTGTGAAAAATACCTGGATCTCACCCCAAGCAATTCTGATTTAATTATTATGTGGTGGTAGGTGATATGGATGTATTTTAAAGGAGTTAAACTGGACAAGGGACAGGAAAGGCAGTGATGGAAGCAAAGAACTGAAGGCCTTGATAAAGTTGAAGATTCTTGCCAAAGTCATCTGGGAAGAGAGGAGGTTGTGATCTGAGTGTGATGATTGTATTGTGATTTTGAAGGTGATTCAGGATGTGACATGGGAGTTGAGATAAAGTAGAACAAAAAGATCATTGGAGATAAAGGAAGTGAAGTAATTGAAGGCAACCAGTGTGTTGGAAAATCCTTGGGACGTTTGTTTAGGATGGAAGATTTAACTTTTAGATTCCACGTATAAGTGAAATCATACAGTATGTCTTTCCATGTCTGGAAAGACATTAGCATAATGTCCTCCAGGTTCATTCATGTTGTCACAAATGGCAGGATTTCCTTGAAATTTGCTAAGAAGCTAGATTTTAAATGTTCTAACAAAAATATATATATATACAATTTTTATTTGCCCATTATACCTCAATAAAGCAGAAAAATCCAGTCCAAGTTTCAAACAAGTGACTTTTAGAATATAGCCATTTAGTATGCAGGGGGCTATTCTTACATAAAGTTTTGCTTGGAGAATATTATTTAGAAATCATTTCAGTCTTATAAATCTCTATCCATTTATTTTATTCATCTGTTTGGTGTGACAAAACACAAAATCTGCATTTCATTTTTTGGGTGGGAGCAGTTCTCGGAAACTATGAAGAACAATGTGACAGCACTACTGTGCCAATATCATCACTTCCCTACATCCCCAAATGCCCTCCACTGCCACGGAGGCCACCACTAACGTGCACATTGTACTATAATTTGTACGCTCTTGATCATGAGAGATCCAGGGCCAAAGACTGCTTAAAGCAAAGGAACCTCTTCCTGACTACTGCCACCCCTGAACTGTAAAAAAAAAAACAAGGCAGACAGCAATTTCCTGCTGATTGTTAATGAATGAAGTTCAATATCTGGCAAAGGTGATTTTTTTTTTTTTTTTTTTAAAGATTTTATTTATTTATTTTTCCCCCAAAGCCCCAGTACATAGTTGTCTGTCATAGCTGCACATCCTTCTAGTTGCTGTATGTGGGACGCGGCCTCAGCATGGCTGGAGGAGTGGTGCCTCGGTGCGCACCCGGGATCCGAACCCGGGCCGCCGGCAGCGGAGCGCACGAACTTAACCGCTAAGCCACGGGGCCGGCCCTGGCAAAGGTGATTTATTCTACCAAGACTGTAATCTTCTGCTCAGTTGGGAAGGACTCACAAGAAGTAAGAAGACATAACAAAGAAGAGCTGAAGTTTAGAAAATCACCAAAGATACGAAAACAAATAAGGAAAAATAAGTAAATACTAGGTATTCCCTCAAAGAAGAGCCTTCTCCAATCACCCTACTTAAAACCACAAGGTCAACACTGTTTCCTCTCCCTGCTTTTATTTCTCAATAGCACTTATGACCTTCTATACATGTTGCTTATTAATTTTCTTTTTAGTCTGTCTTCCCCACTAGAATGGAAGCTCTGTGAGGGCAGGGATTTCTGTCTGTTCTGTCCCTCCTGTCTCCCTACATCTAACACTCAGCCTGACATGTATTAGGCGCTCAATAAATATATCTTGAATGAATACATGGATGAATGAATGAATGAGGCACCACTGCTCCCAAGGCAAGAGCTATCCCAGACACAATTTGGCATAAGTTATGAGGCAGAGACTACAGCACTAAACCCATGTCAAGAGTATGTTAGGCAGAGGCCCAGGAAGAGGAGAGGGTTAGCTAGGCCATACCTAACCACATGCTGATGGTAGCACCTTGATAGTGGCAATGCCAGACTCACCACTTCAGGGCTGCTGAGTGGCTGAATGTAGAAGGATGAGGGGGGTGCTCTCTGTGCACATACAAGAGAGCATGTGTTCCCATTCAGAGAATGATCTGATCAGGTGGACCTGCCAGTGATTTCTATGGCCTGCCAAAGCTCAGGGAGATGTCTGCCACAGAAGACTCTGGCCAGAAATCCCACTGACTTGCGGGCCAAAATAAGGCAGTTTTTATGCTAGCCAAATTCATTTCCTATTGTCAATCTGAATGGAAGTTCCAGAAGAATATATGCTGAGAAACTGGCTCAAGATCCATTGTCCAGATGTTGGCAAAATAAAAGGCAAAAAAAAGGAATATTCTAAGTCGGCTGCCTGTCTTGTGATTCCACAGCTTTTTGCCAAACAAACAAGCGTGTCTTGTTAGAAGCTGAAGACTGAGCCAAGGCTCCGGGTGGATGGGCCTTGAAAGAAACTTTGGGTCAGATTCAAACAAACTTGGACTGAGCAGAGGACACTGAATTCTCAATTAGAATGCAGTTATTCACAAACTCAAGGGAAGTGAACTATATAAGAAAAAAACTTGAGTATTAGTATTGAGACCTTGTAAAATCAGCTTGCGAATCTGAAGCCTGAATTCTGTATTACTGTCACCAAAAGACATGAAGCACTTGCAGAAGGAACAAACTGGATTATTACCTAATATCCTAAGAGAGAAGACATTCCCACAGTTTGTAAGGCCAGAGGGCACCTTACAGACCCCCTAGCCTGGGCTCATGTCAATCTCTTCCCTGGATTTCTGAGCACAGTTCTCTCTGAAAGTTGGCCAGACAGGGTAACATCAGGGCATCTGCTATGACTGTTGTCACATCTCACTGCCTTCTCAATTCTTCTTTATGCTCTGTGTGTAATACTTACCTCAGGCTCCTTCATTACTCGTTCAGAGTCCCTCCTCCACCTCAGTGACCTCAGTTCTCTTTTTAATTCTTGCCAACACATTCCCTTGATGTTATTACTACACATCAGGTTGGGTTAAGGAACAAAATTTCCAGCAGTGTTGGCCTGGGGAATTCTTAGCAGTTGGTCCTTTACATCAACTAAGAGATAAGAAAGTTCTATAAAAGATAATTGAATTGTCCCCCAGCTTATTAATGATAGAAGCAATTTGATGGCCTAAGCCTTCTGATTCCTAGCAGAACATCTCTACCAAAATTAGGAGGATAGGTAAAATTAATTAGCTTCTATTTTTTTCTAGTTTGGGTACAAGACCATATATAACTTCTAAAATACTAAGACATTATAGCTACCTAGGAAATATGTCCTAAAGTCTTAGACAACAATGCTTGGTTGAAAAGAGCGCCAATATACATAAGGCACGTGATAAGACATCCTGAAGAGGCCGCTTTAAATGACCAGAATCACTAACTAGATATATTCTAACTAGTTTCTATATAATGTTATCATCTTAGCTGAAAAATAAAACAATTCTCAGTGGTTAACATGGTGTGGAATAAAATATTTACAGTTCTTAACATTTGTACTTAAAGTAATTGTTTGAGGTCTTCACATGGAATCAAAAATAAAAATTTAATAGCTCATTGACCTTTATGGTTATAACTCCTAAAACGGTGGATAAGTGAAAACAGATATTTTATTCAAATGAAATCACAATATTTTTGTAGCTTAAATATTTCTCTAGCTCAGTTGGTAATAGCCTGGTACTTTACATGAGTGATTATGAGGCCATCTTAAACTGTGGTCATTGCCCTAAAGAAAATGTTTATGGCCTGATTGGGATAATTGTATTCTCCTATTAAATATCACTTCTTTAGAGCTAGTAATTGTTGAGTATAAATGTGCCAGTTTATATGCAAATAAAATGGACTGAGATTTGAATAAAAAGTTATGCATAGATCTACTGACAAATCATCTTATTATGATTCATATTGACAGAAATTTGCAAGATATAAGATAGTCATATCACATACAAGAGCTAATTCTTTCCTTGAATTTTTGTTTTCAAAATGTTTAGATACAGCCGGAAATATTTTCTTTCATCATAGCTACAGCAGATTTGGAGTTTGTATTCTGAGTTTTATTTTGAGTCAAAAGATTTTACAGTATTGTGATTACTTATTACCAAAGTTTTTCTTTTTTTTCTGTCCTTGATTTGTCTTCAATCCTTTTCCTATTTACCCACACACCTGGAAAAGTCTACTTGTTCCAGATACTCTACTGCAAAGCACACCTCAGAGTCCAGCTTTCCCAAGAAGCCTTCTTAAATTTGATCTAGCAGAGATCTTCTACAAACATTGTATATGGAGGATAAGCATTTCACGTCACATATTTGCATTTTCGTTTTTTAAAAAAATCTATCTTCTTTGAATCAAATCTTTTTGCAAAATTGCCATAGTAAAACCCACGATTCTACTTTTCACATTTGAAGGAGCAATGTTCTTTTATCTCAAATCCCATCTCAGACCTGTGCCTTGTATTTTTATTAACCACCTCTCATGGTACTGTAGAACAACTATTAAAAATGTATATTATGCATATTTTGTCCCTATCTGTGCAAAGTTAACAATGTAAAATAAATATTGACTATTTAAGGGAGGAACAAAGTAAAGCAATTAATGACCATTTTCACCACTTTCCCTGCAGCTGCCCTGTCCTTGCCTGGAGCTGTCAGAGGAACATGGGCAAGTTCAGTGGCATGAATGCCGATGACTGAGCTCTGATTTTCTGACCAATTGCATTTAACTCCATGGAGTTAAAAGATCATATAGCTGAATGGATCATATAGCTGAATCAGCAAATCAAGACATTACTGAACATTTGAGAATTTAATTACGCTGAAATTTAGAGAAAGCCCTATACCCCACAAACTAGAAAGTCATTCATCTAGGAGTAAAAACTAAACATTTATGCTTCCTGAGAAATACCTATAATTTTATGATTGAAGTTAGAGTCTGACTATTATACTTTTTAATCAGGATTTAGCGATATTAGGAGATACAATAAAGTGAGTATTTGCATTATTTGAGAAAGGTGGGGAGGCTTCAAAGCTATTTTCCAGGGAATCCAGGGAGCCATGTTCATTGTCAAATTCCTTCTCCTATAATTTGAAGACAAATGGTGGACAGCTGGAAATGCCAAGGAATTGAGATTCTTGATCAACTTGAAAAGGAAGACTTGGATAAGTGGCATTATAAGATGTATTTGTATTAATTGTTTAAAGGCAAATATATTTATTTGATTAACATTGGTCATCTTTGCTACATTATAATTTCCACAAGGGCAAAGCTGGTGTCTGTGTTGCACATCACTGCTTCATGCTTGCTCAGAACAGTCCCTGTCACCTGGTAGGCCCTCAAAAATGTTTGATGGATGGATAGACGGATAAACGAGTCATGCTTTTCCAGCCTTGGATATTGTCCTATTTCTTATCCATTCTTCCAAAACTATAGTCACTCAACACTTATTCCTATTAGTTGGGTGATACACACACACACACACACAGACTAATGTGAAAATAGATTTTTTTTATTATAGCCTTTAAAATAGAATAAATTCTTATGTGCCCATAAGCACTTAGGTCTTCTGCTTGAAAGCAAAGAAATGGACTAAATCTGTCCTAAAAATGAGAATCATTTCTATAATACAAAATTAAACCAATTTAATTAACATTTTAATGTTAGGAGGACACAGCTAAGATCACCCTCAAAATAATGAATTTAAGTAAAGATCCTCATGGTTAAAGAGGGCACAAATAGACTTGCATGTAGCTGGTATTACCCCCTGATATTTGGAACAAAGGGGATGGGTCACTGGAAAGTTTTGTGTTTCAAAAATAACCTCTTTATCAATCTCCCTGTTTTTAATCTTGACCTGCTAATTCCACTCTCCAAAATGAAGTTGGGTATCTATCTAAAATGCAAATCCAGTCATGTCATTAGCTTGTTTAAAACACTTCAGTACTTCAGTAGCTCCCATCACTTTAAGAGCAACTTCTTTATGGTCACTTGCTTGGCAGAAAAGGCCTGACCTCAACTGTGTCCCTCCTACAAATTCAATCCCGTTTCCCTCCACGCCTTGCCTTAAGCTCTGGTAATACCAAAGAGATAGTTATTCTCTCGCTGACATAGTGCATTAGTTCAGAGGTCTGTATCTTTGCTGTCCTCACCTTTCTTCACCGTGTTGATACTTTGTCACTTTAAGACTTATCAAGTCTCCTCTAGGACATACTTGGTTACATGTCCCTCTGCTATAGCGGAAGACAAGCCTGAGCATATCTCAGTAGTTGCTACCTTACATTCAAATTAACCAGTTACTTGTCTGTTTCCTGCTTTAGACTCTAAGGATTCTCATTTTGTCAGTTATTTCTATGCTTCCAGCACCCATTTTGAAATCAGTGTCATAGTACCAATGGAATTAACATATGTTGAACCAAATCGAGCATGTAAGATTGTCTTGTTCTTTTACCCATCAACACTGCCTAATCTCTCAATTTTCTGTCGTGGCCTGGGAGTTTCCAGAAATCATCATCCTCTTTTCTTACATGAATTGCTGAATTAAGCTACTAATATCTTTCATAATTATAGGGCAGTAACGTTCTTTATAAATGGCTGTTAACAAAAGCCATATTGCTGACACTGATCTATTAACAGATAACATTATACTGGCGATGCAGGTGGGAAAAATACCCGAGCATGAATTAGCTTTAAGTGCTAACATTTCAAAAAATAATTAACTTGCAAGGAATGTTTGTGTTAAAGCACCTTGGTTATGTTTCATAGTAACTAAACTTGATATTATTTGCATATCTGGAGTGCTTCTAGTTCTGTTTTTTTAATTTAAGAGCTCAAGCAAGTTTTATAAATTCAAAGAATAATTATAAAATCATTTCTATATTTCCTTCTAGCATGCCAATATATTGCCTAGAGAGACTTTCTTACAGTTGTTATAAACTCAGAAAAAAAATTATAGTAGAAATGCCGACATTCCTTTCACAACGGTGGTTCTAGCAGGCACCTCAGTATTATCTGTAGATAGTGCAGCCCCCAGTCTCCAGTGTCCAGACAATGTAGCGACTTAATCAGTACTCTCCAAGGCACAGAACAGGCAATCTTTTTTGTCCTTTGTGCATTTTTCACATCTTGGAACTGTCCCCCTTCAATCTTCCTGTGTGCCACCTACCCCCACATCTGTCTCACCCTGTATCACTCTTCTTTACAATTTTTTCTGGGCTTCATTTTGTTACTACACTGAAATCTTATGCATAATTATGTGAAGTTGCTATGGAGATTTTGTGTGATTTGTCATGAGGAAAATGTATTGTGTTTGAGATAATTCTCCACACTAATGACTCAGGAATCCATTTTTTTCCTTTATTTTCTCTGGGATTAAACCAACTGCATATATTTGAATATCTATAACCTAAAGTCATTGTATATATCACACGACCAGAAAAGTTATTGAATTCACTATGAAGGTGAAGCACTTTAGTGCAGCCAGGTCAATTTCTCATGATTTAGAAAGAACTTGTAATACAGTACCTTTTTGAATATCAGCTGAACTCTTGTAGAATAACTCCAAAGAAGTTATTCTACAATTACATCTCTTACCATTCCATCACTAATTATCTGATCTGTATTTTGGCTATATCGTAACTTGGAAAATGTAATTTTGGAGAATGTGTTAAACGATTGTGCAGAAGTAAGGGCAGATGTAGCAACCTGATTAGAAATCATTTATTTGTCCTCCTTCTATGGCACAGACTTACTGGAGGTGGGAGCTAAGGATGAAATTGATTATTTGACATTAGTCAAAGGCAATTCAGATTAAAGTCTGTGAGCTGAACCATAGAATGCACACTTCACACCCCTCAACAAGGTCATGCCTGACCTCCCCACTGGCAGCCTAGGATGGAGCAAGTCCTGAAATATCACACTGATTATCATTAGACAACTCACATGGATCTCTTTTGGCGTCCAGATTGGCAAAGCTGATTTCAGGATCATGATTGATTTTTGGAGAGAAACTTTCCTAATCAGCTGTGAGTGGAAAAGAATTTTGATGAATCCAGCAGTTTGCCATCAGGAGAGTGACATTCAGAGGATAAACAGAGAAGTTAGAGAAGTCAAATTTCCAATTAAAGGCAGACGAATTATAAAAACAATTCCTAAGCAACACTTTGTCTGAAAACATAACCAAGTTACCAATTTTCCCAAACCACCAATTCTGAAAGAGTGTATAGTTTTCACACAGGATGATTTGATACCAAGGGTACCCAGATGGAAATCAAACAGGAACAAAGATAACAAGTAAGGAGAAGAGATGGAAGGTGAATAGAGCTAGAGAGACTGAGTGAGACGCTCTGGAACAGAGAGATCACAGCCAGTGTTTGTCCATTCCTTTCAAAAGTAGAACTGATATTATTTTGTATAAATCAGAGCTGGTGAGTACCCCATAAAAGACTGAGGCAATGAGGAGAAAAAACAAAAAGAGTGAGAGGAAGAAAGAGGAGAGGATAAAGATAATGAAAATGCCTACTCCCAGGCTGTGATAAAGGAAGTGTAAAAAGGAAGCCTTCATAAACAGGCTTGGCAAAGAGGAAGTTTGCGTGTCAGGGCTCCTGGAGGAATTTTAGGTAGGCTGACAAAGGACTCCAGTTCAGTCAAGTATCGGGTAAGTCTGGATAGCAAGGGAGACCTTTCATTGTCCTGATGGTAATGCAATGAAGTGCCTTCCTCCCAGAGTTGAGAATTGTCCATACAGGACTTGCCAGTTAGTGTCTGACAAGTACCAGAGCAGGTGATAAACCTTAGGGGATTGTTCTCTATGCCCCAATGGGTTAGAAGGGAGAAATGTTTCCAGAAACAGTAGAAGATCGTTCATGGAGGAAAATAGAAGAAAACTTGTTCAAGGATGTGAATGGAAAATAAAACCAGCCTCAAAAGGCTGGCGAGTGGAAGATCAAATCAAATTAGAGCTGGGAAGGAACTGGAACCAATATGTGGTTTGAGGGTCTTCTCATGAAAGAAAAAAACAATACCAGCTCAGAGGGAGAATTCATAACCATCTCACACATGATAGGTGTGAGATAGCAATGGTCATCCACAAGCAGGAGGCAAGGACCTCTTCTGGTGACTGGGGACTTCTTGCTGAGCTCTTCAGAGGCAGCCATGGGCTCCTACCATATGGCTAACCAGGGGTTTGGATCTTTTCTTGGAGCATGCGTCTACGATGGGAGGGGGAGCTTCACCCACCACGCAACCAACAAACATACTCTGCTTTTAATTGAGGTAGAGCCGTGATGAGAGCAGAGAACTTGCAGTGAGCTCTCCAGTGGCTCTGAAATTCTGCATAGAACACTAAAGAATTTGAGAGCCTAAGTAGTCATGTCCAGTTCAAGAATGGCTAGAAGAAGAGGGAGGATAATTTGGGGAGTAAACAGCTGAATGTTTAGAAAAAGTCAAAGGGTTAAGTTGTCTCAGTCAATAGTCCTTAAGCAGAGCTGCAAATATACAGTCAGGGATTTCCTCGTACCCAGAGGCATGTATTTATGGATCCACAAAATCTCAATACATATCTTTAAACTTTTTATCTCATTTCAGTGCCATAAAAATGAATATTAAGTATATTCTGAATGTATTCATAAACAATTTCTGACCAAATACTGCCATGTGGTCCAGTGTCTTTTTGTACATGATGTTCTTGATGTTCTTGATGTTCTTGATGTTCATGATGTTCTTGTTAAAAGCTAATAAAAAGAGAACAAAGGTACACTTAATGGATAAATGGCATATCCATGCCACAAGTAAGGGCAAAAATGATATACTTGCACATTAAACTAACAAATATTATGTAGCTGGAAGGGTGAAAATTGGAAAGGTAATTAAGTCGTCATCCATCACAAGACTGTACAGGACAGTCAAAATCAAAAAAACCTACTCTTCAAAATAAGTCAGACAGAGAAAGACAATTACTGTATGACTTCACTCATGTGTGGAAGATAAACAAACAAATGGAGAACAGACTGGTGGTTACCAGAGGGGAAGGAGAGAGGGGGAAGGGCAAAAGGGGGTATGGGGCACATATGTACAGTGATGGATGGAAACTAGACTTTTAGTGATGAACATGATGCAGTCTATACAGAAGTTGAAATATGATGATGTACACCTCAAATGTATATAACGTTATAAACCAATGTGACCTCAATAAAAAAAAGAAGAATCTACTCTTAGTGGAAAGACCACAGAAGACCACATTTAAGTTGCAAGTCTAGCAAATGTTTCAGCAAAACAGCACCATCTACCATGTTAAATTCATTTCGTATATTTGAATTTTATAGTTTTCAGCTTGTAAATTTATTTTGGTTCTGTAATTAAATGAGAATAATAAGCTTTAGGACGTGTGGAAGGAAGGAGAAATAATGAAGGAAGAAAGAGAAACATAAATCTGTAAAAACAGCGTGAAAAAGTCCAGGGTAAGCTATAGCTTACAAAACCTGATGAAATCTACAAAGAGGGTTAGGTTAAGACTGTGTTTAGAGTCAAATGAGAACAAGGATGGGAGTGACTTATTGCTTGACACAGATGATGTAATGCTAATAGAATCGAGGGAGAAAGCAAAATCATTCAATTCCTATATGGCTTCCACCTTTGCTATCAAGGCAGATGATCACCAAGTTGAAAAGAAGGGGAAAACATGAAGCCCAAGATAAATGGAGAGATCCCGAAGGAGATCAGCAAGCTGCTGTACAGAGATCCAAGTCTCAGCAATGAATTACACCCTGGGGGAATGAAAGGACTTCAGATGGGACTGTGGAAGCACTGTTGGCAATCTGCGGGGAATCCTGATGAGTCACAGAGGGGCCCATATTAAAAGCAGGAAAATGTGTTTAAGAACATTTCAGAATAATTTTGTTTTCAAAATCAAAGGAAAAAGCTGCATTTAGAAGCTACAAATCTGTTTGTAGGCTGATCCACACCTCCCCCACAAAAGAACCATTTCTAGAATGCAATGTTTTAAAGGAGAGTATATGACAATTAGAAATCGATGGTTACCAGGATCCTGTTACAGGGACTTCCTAAGAGCAACTTCCATTTGCATCTTTTTGGAAAAAGGTAACAAGACTGAGAGGCAAAGTGAATCTGGATTTCTGCTGAGTGTTTAACAAAGTATTTCTTGATGACCAAGAAGCAGGATATAGAAATAGGGACTAGATGATAGTTTTAGTTAAGTGAAATTGCAGAGGCATACTGTAGTGTTCTCTGCCCAACAACTGTGCTGACATGATGCAACAGAGGATCACGAAATGCCCGGACTTGAAGTCAGAAATCTAAAGTTGAGTAACGGCTTTGCCACCGACTAGTTCGGGAGTCCACAAATGCGGCCCACCGCCTGTTTTTGTAAATCAAGTTTTATTGGAACAGTCACAGGCATTTGTTTACCTGCTGTCTATGGCTGCTTTTGTGCTTCCGTGGCAGAGTTGAATAGGTGAAACAGAGATCAATGACCCACAAGCTAAAGTGTTTACTACTGGGCCCTTTACAGAAAAAGTTTGTCAACCCCCTGAGTAGTCCCATAAGCTAGAATATATCATAACCTCTCTGACATTCATTTTCATCATCCACCTTAACAGATATTGATAACTATAGCAAATGCTTCAGAAGGTATCCAATGAAATAATGTATGGGAAAGTTTTTTATGGATTGTTACGCGCTATACACATAGAAAGCATATCTTATTATGCTTGATCTTCCTGTTCAAAGATTAATAGCAGTGCTTTTCACATTAAAGACATGCCAATATCGGGTACATAGGAGACCCTCAAAAGTACTGGATGAACTTTTAGATGGACGAATGGATGATGGTGGTAACTACATCTGATTTAGCAGTGACTATGTCCAGGGACACATAGTGTTTTAGATACAATAGCTCGTTTCATCCTTGTAACAGACTTGAGACATTATTTACATTTTACTGCTGAGTGAAGGAAAAGAGATTTAAACAATAACAATATCAGGAGTAACGACTAATACTTATAAAGCATTTACTATGTCCTAGCCACTGTGCCAAGTACTTATTAAATGTTATTTCATTTAATCCTCTCGACTACTTCATGAAGTAAGTGTTAGTATCATCAGCAGCAGCATCACTCCATATTTATAGACGAGAACATTGAGTCCCAGAGAAGCTAAGTAACCTCCCACAGTCACACATCTGGTAAGTGGCAGAGCTGCAATTCAAAACCTTATTTTCCTGACTCTGACCTAACTAGCAAATTCTGGGACAACTGATTGATATGAAAAAGCCTAAGTTTATTGAGGATAAATATAAAGTCTTATTAGAATGATTAAAAAGTCACTGTTTGAAGTATCTGAAAGAACCTAACAGCAGTCTCTATGAAAAATATGTTTTTTGAAAATGTTGTATACTGAACTAATTTTAGACAAAGAAAATTACAAAAGTAGTGTAGAATCACCCATTATATTCCTCATCCAGCTTCCCCTAATGTTAATATATTACATAAATATAGTACAATGGTGAGAACCAGGAAATCAACATTGGCACAATACTAACTAAAGATCTTACTCGAACTTCAACAGTTTTTCCACTAATGTCCTTTTTCTGTGCCAGGATCCTATCTCGGATCCCACTTTGCATTTAGCTGATCTCTCTCCTCAGTCTCCCCCAGTCAGCAACAGTTTCTCAATCTTTCCCTGTCTTTCCTGTTCTTCACACTTTGGAAGAATACTGCTTAGTTATTTTGTCAAATGTCTCTCAATTTAGGCTTGTCTGATTATTTTTCCCTCATGATTGGACCAAGGCTATGTGTTTTTGGCCAGAACACCCCAGAAATGATGTTGTGTCCTCTGCATCATACCAGGGGGTTCCCGATGTCACCATGTTTTATTGTTTGTTTTAATGCACTACAATCTCAGTAAGCTGGCATGTAGCCTAGGTATTAACACACACACGTGCATGCACATGCACACAAAATCTCATGCGAGTTCTGACTATATTAAGAAATTGTTAAGAATCACAAGCAAAAGTAGTATCAGTTCTCCCTTTCTCTCCAATGGCTAAATTATTGGAATAAGCTCTGGGTTGACAGAGGCTATGAGCACCCCAAGTTTACTTCCTATTCCTCACTGTATCCCTACTGGCTGATGAAGCACGTTGACTGACAGAACTGGGCCCATAATGTGTGTGTATCTGAACCACAAAAGACAAGACCAGCTTGGATCATGTTTCAAATACTCATCCATTGCCTACTATTTGCCAGGCTAGTCCCTGATTGCCTGCCCCACCTGTGAGCCAGGCTTATTGGATGATGGGCACTAGGAGAAAGATTTTTCCAGAATCCCACCATTATACTTGTCCAAATAATAAAAAATATATAGCTTGATTCTACATTTACAGTGAAAGACTTCAGTCCTATGAAGGCAAGGGGAGTTTATTTTCTCACATCTTGTTCACCATGTAGCCAAGTTCAAAATTGCAACTGAATACAGAAAGAGCTTGCTGTGAATACGTTGAAGACCCATCACTCTCCCCACATAGGCATAATTATGGAGGCCTAAAGAGATTCTCTTTCTATTTATTGATCTGATTTTTGGTTTCCTAGATTTCAACATTTTTTCTCTCATTTTTCTGATTAGATTTATACTGTCTGAAAACTATAGCTTCATTCAATTTGAAATATGTTCACTCTACAATTCAGTCATTGTGAGGAAAAAAAGACTTTAATAATTAAAGTCGCAGAGGTGTACACTGCTGGCACTAAAATACTCTTGTAAGATGTTAGTTATCAATATTTCTACAGAAAATGCCTTATTCAACAATATGCTCCTATTATTTCAGTTATAGACACTTTCCTAATAGCATCCATTTAAAACACATAACAAAGGAATAGAGGGAAAAAAGATTGGTTCATCTTAAAAATGAAAAACCTACAGAGTAGAAAAAATAGTTTAGTGGACAAATTTTTTTTAAAGTTCAGTTTTTGTAATTTTCGATAATCATTTTAAGTAACAATTTCCATTCTGAGAATCTTTCTTTACAAATCTCTTACCCATAGTAAAAGAGCAAAGACGATAAAGTCAGAAATTTGAGTATTTAAAAAAAATGGTGATTTAAATCTTAAATAAATATTTTAATTAAATACCACGGCAACTAAAGAAACATCTATTTTGATGAAACCTCCTTTTCCAGTGCTTATTAAAATCATATGACACTATAATATGCCAGAAATTAAACTAAAACAGTAAAGAAGCATTATTAAATATTTATTGATTTAATGTCTCTTAGAATTAGGACTTGAAGGGATTTTAAGGGTCATATAGGGTGTAAGTTGGTATGATCTTTCTAGAGAACAATCTGACACCATGTACAAAAGTTTTAAAGTGTATACGTAACAATTCTACTCTCAGAATTTATCATAAGGAAATGGTAATACAAATATACAATAATGTATGTGCATTTATGTTCACCATAGATTTATTTATTATATAAAAAAGACATAAATGCCCCAAATAGGGATTGCTTAATAAATTCCAAGTCAGGTGGTCCTCAATTCCCATACATTCAGCCTTAAAATAACCTGAGCTTCCATGGAACCTCTTTACAATTCTTCTCTTATGCTAAATGCTGGCTTTTGTTCTTCCGACCAAAAAAAAAAAATCAGAACAAAACAACAGGAGAAACATCACCAACAAAACTCTTCCCACCCATGGGAAGGTGGCACTCCCTGCCTGACATGTCCAGGTCACTGAGCTGCAGCCCTGCCCTCCTTGGTATCTCGGGGCCTAAGAAATTGTGGATTTTTACTGCAGCTGTTTCCCCAGACCACAGCAGAAGGGACCATGGGGCCGGGGGAGGAGGGACCCAGCAGACCAGAGCACTGGCTTGCTTCCTCTCCAGGCAGAAGAACTCGACCTTTATCTCGGCTACAAGATGGTTTTCTAGGTGAGATTTTATTTGCAGATGTTTTCTGAAGCCCTAAAAGAAAATACAAGTTTCAAAAACACTGCTGTAATACCCTATACTCTTATTTAATTTTTTTAAATGAGTGTAAACCAGAAAAACAAAGTGCTGATTTTAGTTACAGGGACTGTAGATCTCATAAGTTTAGGACAGGGCTACAATATCTTATTCAAAACCCTTTGTACCATGCATGCTGAAATTCAGAATATTTTGTATTTATTAGATAATTAATAGAGAACATATATTCTATACGATGTATCGCTTTCAGCAAGGACTTCAAGTGGCAGTTCATAGTCAAATGCATTAATATTTATAAAAGTGAAACATATAAACGCTTGCACTAAATGAATTAAATAAAAGCTATAAGTTGCCTCACCAATTTACATCAGGTTTTTCTGCCAACTGAGTTGGGCCAAACCTTTAAAAAAAAAAAAAGAAAAGAAAACTTTTGCCTTTTAGAGCTTGTTGGATGTTGGAACTGTGGCTCAGGGACTGTGCACCTGTGTGATGGAGACAAAGCTGGATTCATGAGGAGCTGGAAGTGGAAACCTCAGCCAGATTGAATGCCCACTGAACTCAAGCCAGGCAAATCGAGGGTCCATTAGGAAGGCAAAGAGGAAAAGGAAAGATTCTGTACAACAGGTAGAAATATCTCATCAAAGATGACAAATTGGAGATTATGCACCCCTTTCAGCAGTCAGTATGTATGTCTATTCCTACGTCTTTCTCTAAAATATGTTTTTAAGAGGGGCCTAGGTATGCCTTAATATCCATAGAATGCCATCATAATCTGGTGAAAAGAACATATGTCCACTTATATTGTTAAGTGGGAAAAGCTGCCAAGAAATAAATATTTTTCCCATCAGATAGATAGATAGATAGGTAGACAGATAGACAGACAGACAGACAGATAGGTAGATAGATCTCTTACCCATGTGTGCACATGGATTAAAAAAAAATCTATGTGAAATGATAAATACCAAAATGTTAATAGTGTTTATCTCAGGGTAGTGCAAATTCAGCTGATTTTTAATTCTTCTTTATTTGATTTTTTTTTTTACAATGAGAAAGTATTATTTTTGTGAACAGAAGAAAAAAACCTCTTCACTTTTGGTGAAGAATGCAATTATTAGCAGTTTATATATAATTTAGTCCCTCAGGGCTCAAGTAATTCAACTAAAGTCACATTGTTAGTTTGTAGCAAAATTATATTTGGATTCATGTCCTTTGACTTCTAGCTGTGTGTCCTCTCCATTTTTCCATGCTACATTTCAAAATGAAGCACAAAGTATGGTCCCTATCTTGGAAGAGCTAATGACTGAGTAGAGATAAGAAATATAGATAGGAAGCAATGATCAAATATTACAAGATGCTATCTACTTAAGTAACTGCTACAAATCCTACTGGAAGGGGGGGCACATGTAAATCGCAAATAAAAGAAAATGAAGTATAACATTACACCACATATATCACAAATCTCTATGAATTCAGAGCAGTAGAAGACAAGATTTAGAAGTACCAGAGAAGGCTTCATGGGTAAAGATGGATATGCTTTGAAAAGGCTTAGATCAGAGAAGATATTTCCACAAGGACATATCCAGACAGCACGACTGATGATTGACAGTAGAGATAAGACTTTATATGTGCTAGGGAGTAGGGGGAACGGGACTAGACAGGTGGAGTGGGTCCAGGTCATGAAAGGCTTCAAAAACCAAGGAAAGGGTGGTTTAGATTTGATGAGGAAAGAAATAGGAGCCTAGAAACTTTTATGAAGGAAACCATGTGACTAAAGCCACTTACTGGTATGGGTCTTCCATCAGTGCGTAGGATGGATAGACAAGGGAAGACTGGAGTCCAAGAGGCCAGGCACAGGGCTATGGAAGTGATGATGGGCCATGTAAATTGACAAAGGATCAGAATTAGGAGTGGAAGTAAAAGACTGAGTAACAAAGACCCCAAGTTTTGAATGAATATCTCCCAAAACAGTGATCCTTTGACAGAGATAGCTGGTTTAAGTGAGGTTCACCATCTCAGAAGGGAGAGCAAAAAATAAAGAAAACATTAAGTGTTACTGTTCATTAAAATTATACTAGAACTCAGGCCAGCCCTGTGGCATAGCGGTGAAGTGCGTGTGCTCCGCTGCTGGCGGCCCAGGTTCAGATCCCAGGCATGCACCAATGCACCACTTGTCAGGCCATGCTGTGGTGGCGTCCCACATAAAGCGGAGGAAGATGCGCACGGATGTTAGCTCAGGGCCAGTCTTCCTCAGCAAAAAGAGCAGGATTGGCATGGATGTTAGTGCAGGGCTGATCTTCCTCACCAAATAAAGAAAAAAAAATTATACTAGAACTATTTAGCTTTGTAGATTTGAGCACTGAGGCCAAGAGGCCAGGTTCAACCTTCCAATTTGCAATATAGTTTGATTCTGTTCTGAAGCTTAAACCATACTGCTCTCATTTCATGCAGCTCTCACAAATGCAGGGCTAGGCTGACAATAAGGAAGACAGACAAGTCAATACCAATGAACGGAAAACAAAAATTAAAAAAAAAACAAGCAGAAATCCTCAAAAAATGAACACCAGATCAATAGCACTTTCTTTGCACACTGGAACAGGATCTTATGTGGAGTATGCGAATGTTTTCTTTTGATTTATTTGTAAAAGAGAAAGGAGAGATTATAACTGTAGAGGATGGACTAAAATTCAAGCAGTTGTGTCTTTCTTCCCTGTGTCTGCTTAGGTATTCTATATTTTGTTTGAAGTGCTTTTTAAGAAATGATTTATTATCTTCATCCAGTCTGCCCCATCAGGGACACCTCGTTTGGGTCAGAGCGGCCAGTTTAGCAGGGACCTCACTGTCTCTGAATCTTTAAATAGACAGTGCTTAGAGTTTCATCGCAGAGATCAGGTGACATCCAAATCCACTTAACGTTTCACTGGTATGGTTTTTGATGTCATCAGAGACCTTGATGAAATTACAATCCTATTAGTCACGATGGGGTAAGACAGGAGACCTTAGGTGGCTAATGTTCCATTCATAACAACAAAGAGACATTTAGCATTTGTAAAGGGCATTGATTTCTGATAGTTCCCTGAAGAACAGAGCTCAAGTGAAGAAATATGACCAGAAAAGGCTTAGGAAAGAAATGATAGAAAAGGCTAGACTGCATTTATTCAAACAACTTAATACTGTATACTTTTTACAACTTTGCTTAAATAAAAAGAATTGAGTATTTATGTAAATGTGGGCAGTGCAGGACAGGAAGGACATGCCTAGCTACGCAGAGATTCTGTTACTGAGAAATCTGGGAAGTTTACACCAAGCCCTTGATTGATGCCAAGGAGCTGCCTCTAAATATAAAGGGTAAATGGAGGTTATATGGAAAGGGCTTTTAATCTGGGTGATAAATTGCCAGATTCCATTATGCTTAATGAGTCTCATCAATGCATAGCTAGACTCAAGAAAATAATAAGACCCCTTTCAGAGCCTACTATAAACAAATTAGAAGAATTAATAATAAAAATCCTACTAAGGTGTATGTAATTTCAAGAAGTTAATGAAGTCAATGTTAAAAGTTTGGCAAATGTATTTTTAGTATTTTTTTAAAAAATGCCTGATCATCAAAATGGATTCATTTTTCTTTTTCTTTTTTTTTCTTTTTTTTTTTTTTTTACTCAAGTATCTCCTATGTAAGACTTTAAGGATTACATTTCTTTTGGTTAACTCTTGTCCAGGGAGAGCCATACTAAGAAGTTATGGGATATGACAAAGAGAGTGTTGCAGGCCCTAGAATGCTTAAGATGCTTATTGACCTGAAAGTAACAAATGAGATTCATTCAAGTGAATTCGCCAAGTCTCGTAATATGCCTCCTAACCAAATGGAGACTACAGGAAGACATGAATTCTCAGTCACCAGATGGGCAAAACGTAAATCTTTTGCTTCTCAGTATAGTCTCAGGTAGGAAATAAGAAGCAGGATTGGAAAACATCCATATTTGGTTCGAAACAGAAGTGGCTGACCCTAGTGAAGATCTCTGGACCCACACAAGAGAAAATCTGCTGGTTTTGCATCAACAAATATTTGTACAATATACCATCAGTCATGGATTAGAAATCAGACTCTCATTTCTTGCCATTAGGATTCTTTTAAGCCATCATTTTAAGAAGAATCTCAATACTCAAGCATATAATCAAAACATGTGGGAGATGAAAAAAAAGGTAGCCCCTGTTTTGTAGTTAACTCCCTAGGCGAGAAGGCACAATCAGACATCTGTGCTTGTTAGATTTCCATGAAAACGAATGCCATGTGCTCCTTAATGCAATGTGAAATAACATAACTCAGGGTTTTCAAATGGCACCAAGGGGCATGGAGATTGCCTGCAATGCTGCTGTCTGCTTCAGAAGCTCGGAACAAACCTGTTTGTAATATTACTAGATAATACACATAGTGTCTGGCATACAGTAAGCACTCAATAAATATTTCTCCAAACCTGAATGGAAGAGTGAGTTTCTTTATATACAATCTGCTATGTAAAGTTTGTACATCCTCTATTTTACTATAAAAATAACATATGTTCTCATGCACATCTGCTTCAACTTCTGAATCAATAACGACTGAGAGCCAATCTCTCCTCAAACATTTTTCTTTCCTGGGCTGCTAATGTGCTGCCCCCTCCTGGTTCTGCCTCCAAACCTCTGAGTATTCATTTACTGATTATTGGTTCATTCCTCCTTTCACTTCTTGCTGTTCTGATCCTGTTACTTTTCTTTCACATTTCCCCACAAATTCATTGAGTTTCGCGGCTTCAATTAATGCCTCTATGCAACCCTGTTCTTAAATATTTACCAACTTACCATTATACTAGATTTTTTAATGGACGAAAAGTGGAATTAATCTAAGATCTCTATCCTCAGTGTTTATAATATAGTTTAGAAAGAAATTAACATATACTTTCAAGGTTAAATAATGATTTTAAGGCCAAGTGAGTGACCAGGCCCAGAAGAACCATAATTAGCGAGGAAAGAGAGTCATATTGTTGCTGGCAAAGGAGATGAGACTTGAGTTGGCCTTGAAGGGTGAGTGGATTCATATATGGACAGCTCAGAGAGGACAGAGTATCAGGAGGGTCAACTCTTATGAGCAAAGATTGTTGGGGATGGAAAAGTACATGGCTGGTTTAGGGTCAGTGAGGAGACTGCTATGTCTGCCATGAGGGTTTCATTACAGAAATGATGAAGGATATGATGGCCAGGCAGGTGGACCCACTCTAGAGACCTTCAAATGCCAGATTAAGGAATGGGATTTTATCCCATAGGAAAAAAGGAACTATGTGGGATTTTAAGCATGAAAGAGAATTCATAAAAATTATCTGCTCCTTATTTCTACTGACTACTGGATACTCTCCCAATATCTCATCACTGCATGATTGTTCCAAAACTCATGTTTCTTTTCCCTATGTCCACTGGCTCAGCCATTTCTATCTGTGACAATGAACATTCTTCTTGGATTCAAAGGCTGACATCCTGGGACATATCTTTGAAGTTTGTCTCCAGCTTCAAAACCAGTTGAAGTTTTATTGACCAAAATCACCTTGGGGTGCTTTAAATAAATACAAATTCCTAGACCCGATTCCAGCCAATTGAATCCGGACAGATTTTGAGACCCAGATTACTACCTCCTATGTGATGAATAAAACCATTGACCAATTGTTACTACTCTCCCTTCCAAACATCTTTCAACTTTCCCATTTCCCTTTAAGCCCACTATCATCACTGTAACTCAGAACTTCCTCATCTTTGACCAGCTACTACCACAGGCAACTTCTGGGTTGCATCTTTCCCTTTAATACTAGCATCTTCTTTATAGAATTCACTTGGTCTCCAGGAAACCAATATAATTGTAGTTCAGTGGTGCCCAGATGTTTCGGTGGTGGTGATTCTGATGATGCAAACACTTCCCTAGTAGGGTGGTAAGGTAGTCAAAGAAACCTTCTGGGGAGCTCAAATCAGGCTCTGATGACTTAGCCATTCTATGTGGATACAGAACAGTCTACAAGTCTTTTGTAGGAATCCCTGGCCCCTTATACAAGCCACTGTCCAAGCAACTCCTCGTTGAAGATACCTCCTGAGATAGCCCTCTTCGCAGAAGCTTTCACAGCCTAGTTTCAAAGCGAAGTGAGTAGCAGCCATGTTATGACTTTTGAAGTCATAACAACCCACCCCAACTCACCACACTTCCATGAGCAACTAAAATGTTTCTACCATGATTGGTTTTGACTCAAAGCTCCAAAATTAGATATTTATTTAACTGACTTAAGATTTGCTCTCTTTAGATATGTTACATTTCCCAGAACTCTTTTAAGACTTTTCTGTTATTTATAACATAGTATAAGTTAAAAGGAAAGTTTCTGGAATCAGATTCTCTTGGGTTCCAGTCCTAATTCTTCTGCTTACTTCGTGTGATTTTGGTTATGTTATAGAACCTTTCCAAGTCTCAATTTCCTCATCTACAAAATGGGAATGATAAAAATACTACCTAGAATATAGGGTTATTGAGATGACTTAATGTATGTATTTGTCAAAAGGCCTAGCATGTGGTAAATGCTCACTAATGTTAGACATTATTAGTATTCTGTTATGTCGTTATGCTTCAATCTTAGTGTGAAGGCATTTATCCAGTCCTTACTCAGAGTGTTGAAAGAAAAAGGCAGAAAGAAAGTACTGATGCAGGACACAACAGGTAGGCTAAAGGGACACTGTTAAGAGTCAATGATGTACAGAAAAGATGGGTGGTGTGTGGGTGAGGGGACTGGCCTATGTCACAACTTGGGGCAGCACTGGCCCTGCCTTGGGCATGACTTGTGTGAGCCAGATTTCTGGCTTTCTAAGAAAAATGAGATTTTTGTCTCAGAAAGATGAGTGTAGACAGGCTGAGAGGACACGTATGACAAAGTGAGGACCCCTGTAGATTCTCTCAAGACTCCTGGACTTCACAGGAAATCCCCTCATTTCTTTGAAAGAAAAATATTTTTTAAATTTTCAAAAAACATTATTTTAAGAGTAGCAAAATGTATATATTTAATATATAAATGTTATATTTAGCAATGCCATTAACGCACTTATTGTTAAGGGATTAAATCATATGGAGAACTAAAGATAGATGACTATATACATACACATATCATGGACAAAGTCCCTTGAAAGCACCAGTATGAGGGGAGAGGCACATAATATTTAGGTTCAAAGGCTGTGTAGAAAACCATTGTAATTGTTTTATAGAAAAATAAACAAAGTTGCACACTACTTATCAAATAGCCTCCCCCTTTTCAAACTTTACATACATTCAGATTCTAGAAAACAAAAACGGTAAACTGTGAAATGTAAACAGTAAAAAGTAATTAAGCAAAGTTTTTGTTTCCAGACAACAAAGCTCAAATTTACTAATAGAAATTTTCTTGTATTTCCTCTGTGTCTGTCTATCTCTTCCTTCTCCCCATACCACCACCAACTCGCACACAGTTTATCCTCCACACTCTTCATGTACAGATCTCAGTGGTTAGCAAATCTGATGCCATCATTAGAAGCAAAATGAAAGAGATTTGTATATAAGGGAAAGCACTCCAATCCAGGACCTGCCAAATTATTAGTTTAAACAAATTACTACAACTCACTCAGTCCTAGTTTGCTATATGAAAGTGAGAATTCAGGTGGGGTCCCTGATGGCAGGGTCAGTGCCCACTATTTCTTTGGATTCATTGTCCTTGAGAAGAATTCTGGATGCCACACAAGGTGAATAATCATATGGACCTGAATGGCTGGCCTCTCCCATCTCACAAGTTCTGGCTCCTGCAAGAGGCTTACAAAGCTCTCTGACAATCATCTTCCAACACATCTCAGCAGTCATGAATCCCAGGGGAGGTGATTTAGCACATTTGTTAGCAGCAAGTATAGCACCAGCTCCTCAACAGTGTTGGCTGAACTTTCTCCTCCTTTCTTTTGGTAACTTCAGTCTTCCCATGCCCATGCCTCTCCATTATCAAAGAGACAGTACCGTATGTAGGATCCTGACCACAGATCTGGAGGAAAGGAAATTCATCTTTGAGGCAAGTTTTGCTACCTCTCTGTCTGCATCCTGTGAGGGCTCAAGGAGAAGGTTCCCTTACGCAAGAAAAAGGGATTTTCCCTCCTGTACTTTGACCTTAATATCAACTCTTCCCTTCTCTTGTGTAACCCTCCTCTCTTTAACAGATCCTTCCCTCAAAGTACTGAGGACTGCTTTGGGGCATAACCTATACGCAGGCTGATGAATTACCTCTGATGTTCTATCCAGCTGGACTTGCTGTTGCTAGGAAGGACCATTCCTTCTGAGCCCCTTCAGGATGTCTGTCTCCCTCTTCTCCCTAGATCTAGGGAAGATAAGTCTCTTTTGTTAGGATTCAGCTACACTGCCCCATCTGTTTCAGGAAGAAATTTCCTTTTCAACAACACACTTCTCTTCTAGATTTGCATCTTCATTTAGAGTTGATCCTATAATTCCTTCACCAACCCATCTTTCTTAGGTCCCTTCTAACTGACTAAATTCTCCTCATTAGCTTCACCACACTCTCAAACCTTTCTTAACTGAGCACACTCTAGTTGCCTTCCAATGGTTGAGAATTTCTTTTCTTTTTCCCTTCCTTTACATCCCCTCTCCAACCAGCACCACCACCCATTGCCATCCCATCTCCAGCCAACATCAGGTCACACAGATGGCAAACCAATCACAAAATGAGTATGAAACCTACTTTTCTCTGTGCTGTTGCTCTTTAGGGAAAGGAGAAGCATCTCCAAAGTACATTACAATAAGAGCCACACAACTGGAGAAGTAATCAGCCTCAGGAAAACACTCATTAGACTTTCTGCCTAAAGTCAAATTAACTGTCTTTCCTCTGCTCAGAAATACTCAGAGGGCTCCTGAAATTCCATTAAGGATATACCCCAAAGCAAATGGGCACTCTAACAACTGGATTTCAAACTCTCCTAAGTGGGACAACCCCAAATTCACAAATTCAGTCACTCTCTATCCCTATGCCCTTCTTACAATTGGGGGGAAGCAGTTGCACTGCCACAGCCCTTCAGGGGGTGGAGAGAAGTAGTGCTTGCCTGGCAATGGGACAAATCCCTAAGAGGAATCCTTTTCAAGTGGAAAATGCCCCTGTTCCAACTTCCACTATCATTTGAAATGGTAGAGACTCATTCAAAAATATACTGTTCCCATAATCTTATGCTCTCTTTGGCATTTCACAGCTTACCCATTATAATGTCTCATGTTCCAAAGTAACATTATATTGGCATTCTTCTAGGGTATCAGTAACGTTGTGAGAAGACAAAAGTAGGCCCAAAATGGCCAGAACTGTGAAATGAGCCAGATGAAATGAATCTACCATACATTTAAATATCTGAAAGAGAAATGGATAATAACCTGAAAGCCAATATTTTTAAGAGTAGGCATGTAAATGCATAGAGGAAGTTTAAATAAGGAAATGGATTTACTGTCTGAAAGACCAGCACAAGCAGGAAAGAGAGTGCTTCAGAATGTGGTCATGAAGACCAGTCAGGGAGGTTGGCTCTCCAGGACCAAAGGCCTGGCTAGGCAGTCAGGGAAGTGTGGTGATCCCCGCCAGGGGCCGGGCAATGTACTCAGGCACAAGTACAATAGGAATGAGTAGAAGGGTCAGAGCTTTGCTGTCAGCACAAGGCTGGCCCATATTATCAATAAATACCCAAACAACGTCTGATGAATGGATGAATTAATTAATTTACAAAGAAGTAGGTATCAGAAATGATGAATTATCTCTAATACATGACATTGAAATCTCAAATTCAGTATACTCAAAACTAACAAAAATAAATGGTTTATAAAGGCAATGGTATTAGAAATTGGGAACAGATTCCAATAAATGGTGACTGACATCTGAAACTTAGTATGTTCACACTCGACTAAAACAATGTGAGTTGTGGTGTCACTATTCACCCACTCACACAAACCAGGAATCTGGGCTTCATCCTCAACTCCTCCTTCTCCACCATTTGCCAGAGTACTATGCCACCAAGTTCTCTTGCATCTACATTCTGAATACACTTTAAATATATCCCCTTGTTTCCATCCTCATGGCCACTGCCGTGAAACTTCTGTCTTTACCAAGCCTCACTGAGACTCTTACAAAGACTTCCTGACCAGGCTGCCTCTCTCATCCCTCCTCCCACTCACCCTCCAAACTGCAGCCACTGTGACCTTTCTAAAACACAGATTTCATCACCACACTCTCCTGCTTAAAACCTTCCAGTGGCTTCCCACTGTCTCCAGAACCAAGTCCAGAGTGTGTAGGCCTTACGCATCTTTCCAATCTCATCTCCTGTCATTTTCCATCTTGACCACACTGAGACTACACATATGAAAGGCAGAATAGCACAGGTGGTCTGCAGCAGCACCAGATATTGCTGGGGATACCGTGTGAAATAAAGGCAAATTTGTCACTGTTATGTCCCACTCCTGTAGGGAACTTGGATTCCTTCTGGGACAAGCACACACAAGCTCACAGCTCTGTAGAAGGCTGGAAATCAGATCTGGGGACTGTGTTCATCTAGCAGCGTGGGCAGAACTCCCTGAGATATCAGACATAATGTTTAGAAGTTCACTGAATAAAAGGTATTAGGGAAATCTAACAAATACAGGCACACCTCGGTTTATTGTGCTTTGCTTTATTGTGCTTCACTGATAGTGTGTTTTTTACAAATTGAAGGTTTGTGGCAACCCTGCATCTAGAAAGTCTAATGGTGCCATTTTTTCCAAGAGCATTTGCTCACTTCATGTCTCTGTGTCACATTTTGGTAATTCTCACAATATTTCAAACTTTTTCATTATTATGATATTTGTTATGGTGATCTGTGATCAATGATTTTTGATGTTGTTATTGTAATTGCTTTCAGGCACCATGAACCACACCCATATAAGACAGCGAACTTAATCAATAAATATTGTGTGTGTTGTGACTGCTCCACTGACCAGCTGTTCCTCCATCTCTCTCCCTCTCCTCAGGCCTCCCTGCTACCTGAGACACAACAATGTTGAACTTAGGCCACTTAATGACCCTACAATGGCCTCTAAAGTGTTCGAGTGAAAGGAAGTGTTGCCCATCTCTCACTTCAAATCAAAAGCTAGAAATGATTAAGTTTAGTGAGGAAGGCATGTCAAAAGCCAAGATAGGCCAAAAGATAGGCCTCTTGTACCAGTTAGCAAAGTTGTAAATGCAAAGGAAAAGTTCTTGAAGGAAATTGAAAGTGCTACTCCAGTGGACACACGAATGACAAGAAAGTGAAACAGCTTTATTGTTGATATGGAGGAAGTTTTGGTGGTCTAGATAGAAGATCAAACCAGCCACAACATTCCCTTAAGCCAAAGCCTAATCCACAGCAAGGCCCTAACTCTCTTCAATTCTATGAAAGCTGAGAGAGGTGAAGAAGTTACAAAAGAAAAGTTGGAAGCTAGCAGAGGTTGGTTCATGAAGTTTAAGGAAAGAAGCCATCTCCATACATAAAAGTGCAAGGTGAAGCAGCAAGTGCTGATGTAGAAGCCACAGCAAGTATCCAGAAGATCTAGCTAAGATAACTAATCAAGGTGGCTACACTAAACAACAGATTTTCAATGTAGACAAAACAGCCTTCTTTCAGAAGAAGATGCCACTAGAACTTTCATAGCTAGAAAGAAAAAGTCAATGCCCAGCTTTAACGCTTCAAAGGACAGGCTGACTCTCTTGCTAGGGGCTAACGCAGCTGGTGACTTTAAGTTGAAGACAATGCTCATTACCATTCTGGAAATCCTAGGGCCCTTAAGAATTATGCTAAATCTACCCTGCCTGTGCTCTATGAATGGAACAACAAAGCTTGGATGACAGCACATATGTTTATAACATGGTTCACTGAATATTTTAAGCCTGCTGTTGAGAAGTACTGCTCCAGAAAAAAAGATTCCTTTCAAAATATTATTCCTCATTGACAACACACCTGGTCACCCAAGAGCTGTGATGAAGATGTGAACTAGACGAATGTTGTTTTCATGCCTGATAACACAACATCCATTCTGCAGCCCATGGATCAAGGAGTAATTTCAACTTTCGAGTCTTATTATTTAAGAAATACATTTTGTAAGGCTATCGCTGCCATAGATAGTGATTTCTCTGATGGATCTGGGCAAAGTAAACTGAAAACCTTCTGGAAAAGATTCACCATTGTAGATGCCATTAAGAATATTCATGATTCATGAAAAGAGGTCAAAATATCAGTATTAAGAGGAGTTTAGAAGACATTGACTCCAACCCTCACAGATGACTTTGAGGGGTTCAAGACTTCAGTGGAGGAAGTAACTGCAGATGTGGTAGAAATAGCAAGAGAACTAGAATTAGAAGTAGAATTAGAAGTGGAGTCTGAATATGTGACTGAATTGCTGCAATCTATGATAAAACTTTAACAGATGAAGAGTTGCTTATTATGGATGAGCAAAGAAAGCCCTCTCTTGAGACGGAATCTTCTCCTGACGAAGATGATGTGAAGATTGTTGAAATGACAACAAAAGATTTAGAATATTACATAAACTTAGTTGATAAAGCAGCAGCAAGGTTTGAGAGGATTGACTCTAATTTTGAAAGAAGTTCTACTATGGGTAAAATGCTATCAAATAGTATCACATGCTACAGAGAAATTGTTCATGAAAGGAAGACAACATCAATGCAGCAAACTTCATTGTGGTCTTCTTTTAAGAAATTGCCACAGTCACCCCAGCCTGCAGCAACCACCACCCTGATCAGTCAGCAGCCATCAACACTGAGGCAAGACCCTCCACCAGCAAAAAGATAATGAAGGCTGAAAGCTCAGATGATGGTTAGCATTTTTTAGCAATCTTTAAAGTATTTTTTAATTGAGTCAAGTGAAAGCTCTGGCTTGGGCAGGGAGCAGGACAATCGGCCAGTGCCAAGAGCTGCTTCCACAACCCGCCCCAATCCTCAGCAATCACAGGGAGACCAGGCTTGGACAAAAGCAGAGTTTCCCCAGGTGTGTTATAAGTACCACTGGGGTTTTGTGGGATGACTGTAGGCACTTCACAAAAAATATACCTTCAGAGCTATGTATGTATTTCAGTATATATGAGAAGAAAATAAAAATAAATAAAACTAACCTTTTATAATAGCTTTATAATGAAACCTCATGATTTCATTATTATTCTTGCTTATGGTTATGCTAAGTTTAAAAAAGAGTTGATATAAAGAAAAATTCTAAGTAAATGGTAGCACAGGTCTTACTAATATATGGAAAATCATGAAGGTTATACCCAAATGACTGAAGTTCAGAAAAATCTGAACTTAACCAAAGAGATAAGGCATGTCAGTGGATTGAAAAATCTGATGCTAGCATTAAAATGATACTCTCAGAGAGATTTTTGTCTGCTTTTTAGATAAATTACAGACACAAAACAATCTGAATTCTTATGTAAACTCTCAAATTTTCACTTAATAACCAGTTTGGAGAATCTGAATGCAAGTTCCTAGCTCCCATCTGCCAGTTTTTGCATCCAAGTGCCTGGATTCAGATGCGAAGGGATGACTTCCCTCCAGAGCATTCAAAAAGCGAGGCACAGGGTGTGGGACTGAAGAGCTGCTGGTGTAATTAACCTGCCCAACCTTCCTTCCCAGGCCTCGTTGTCCTGGCACAGGGAGCAGCCCACAGCCGGGAAAGAGTATCAGAGGCAAAGCAGCGTGTGCCACTTAAGAAATTAATTGAAAAGAATGAAACCTCCCTCCATTCCATCTCTCCCTATTCAGAACATCTTAATTGCAAAGAGGCTAAGCTCATTAAGTACCGCTCAACTGTTGTCAGAAGATTATCAAGTATTAAATTTAAAACCTATATAGGGTCGGCCCCGTGGCTTAGCGGTTAAGTGCGCGTGCTCTGCTGCTGGAGGCCCGGGTTCGGATCCCGGGCGCGCACCGACGCACCGCTTCTCCGGCAATGCTGAGGCTGTGTCCCACATACAGCAACTAGAAGGATGTGCAGCTATGACATACAACTATCTACTGGGACTTTGGGGAAAAATAAATAAAAAATATAAAACCTACATAGTTTTCAGGCTTTCTGATAAAAGTTTGTAAGGGTATTTTCCAGAAGCCCAATCTGGAATGATTGCGGAGTGGTGATTTGTTAAGGAGCTTATCCTACCAATGCGAATGTGAACAATTTGTTTCAAATTATTTCAATAAATGAGCTTTATAAGAAAGCCTAAAAATAAAGTAACTCACGCCTCAGAAGAATAAATCCCGGTGCTCTCAATATCCAGATAACGTAACCATGCTATTAAGAGCTGCCTCGTCAATAATGGTAGTCTTTTTATAACAATAGTACTCTATCTACATAATATGCCAATGGTGCCTAATACAAAATAGGGTTTACATATAACATTAGTTGAATTTGCAGCATGAATTCATAGGTCCCCTTTGCATTGGTCAAAAAACATTATTTCACACTCCATTGCCCTAACAAATAAATTAATAGAGCTCACCGCTTTTCCTGTTAATCCCAATGTGCGTATCTCTCTCGGTTCGAAATAACAACTTCTCGGTCTTGCCCTTGCATGTCCTTTGAAGCATTCATGGAGAAAGAACTATTTTCTGGACTGCCCCACCCTGCATCTGACCTCCAGATGTATTTCACCAAACTGGACTCTGGCCAAAGCTGGGAAAGAAATCTCAGGGCTAGTGATAGTCTCATCCTTTCATGTCAAAAGAAAGGAGGAAAGTTACCAGAAGTTTCTTGTTCTCTTTAAAAACTCACAAAATACCAAGTCTCATCTTTCTGAAAAAATTTGCAGTAAAACACCCAGGCTCTTTATTTTACTCAGATTCTTAGCTCGAGGTGGGCAGGGACCACGGCCTTCTCATTGATTCACTTTTGTAACCCATCTGGCACAGGCAGGTGCTCAGTATCTGGCACATAGTAGGTGATCAATAAATACTTATGGACTAGATGAACAAGTATTATTAATATTACATCCCAGATCTGAGAAAATGATGCACTGTGATGTCAGGACACTTCAAGGTGCAGTAAAAGGCATCAATCATGTATTTACCAGAAATCGCATACCCATCTCGGTGCAAGATATTCTGTGAGATGTAAAAGAATAAAAATCGGGATTTCTAGTCAGATGAAAGGAACCAGCCCAACACAACTAAAACACCAGCAAGCAAATAAACTTATGTACTTATTTGGAAAGATGTTTAAAATAATATATGGTAAGTGTCAAAAAGCAAAGGGCAGAAATATGAGACACAGAAAAGGAAAGAGAAAATCTTTAATTTTGGCCCCTTTGAATCTCATCCTG
This sequence comes from Ceratotherium simum simum, assembly GCF_057802395.1. Taxonomy (NCBI): domain Eukaryota; kingdom Metazoa; phylum Chordata; class Mammalia; order Perissodactyla; family Rhinocerotidae; genus Ceratotherium; species Ceratotherium simum. Next base: position 17,291,544 of record NC_141908.1, read on the forward strand.
TGGAACCTAAAATCTAATTCTCCCTTTTAGAAACGAAAAAAGACATTTATTTATTTTTTCCCTCTAAAATATTTATTTGTATATTTATGTGAATACACAGACAGACAAGATTTACACAAGCAAGGAAAAAGGCTATAAGGTCACACCAAACTGTTCAATGATGTTATTGAATCTGAGGAGTAAGGTATGGGTGGGGATATTTTTCCACTTTCTATTATTTCTGCATTGTCTGAATTTATAACAGTGGGCGAGTATCATTTCTATTGTTAAACAAAACACTTGAAATTTTAAAAAGAAAGTTGCAGTTTAGTAATTACATTTTGTGGTATGTATTGCGTGTTCTAGAAGCTCAATGAAACTTTAATTGTCTGGAATGCAATTAACCAAAGATCTCAATCAACTAGTATTTTTTTTTTCCTGGATTCTACTCTTAGGGAAAAAAAGCAAATCATATAAAAAATAAATTCCTATCGAGAATTTAGAGAGCAGTATTAATTATCAAAAGTAAGCAGATTTATGGCTAACCACAAAACATTCAGCTCTTCTAATTTATCTACCTCCATCTTTGTTGGTGTACAATAATTAGTGCTGATTAGACATTTGCTATTCTATGTGTGTTCCCAGAGAAGCAGCTTGTCAGAATCTCAGGCCCCACCCAGACCCACTGAATCAGAGTCTCTGGGAGTACGGTCCAGGAATCAGGGTTTTAACAAGATCCTCAGCTGATATGGATGCACATTAAAGTTGAGAAGCTCTAGTTTAGAAGACTAACCCTGAGTTCCTACCTGATTCTCAATCTACAAAGAAAGATAGATTTATTTCCATTAGATTGTCCTTTTAAAAACAGAAAAATAAACAATATTTTCTGCAGGAATTGCTAACCCATATTAACCAGTAAACAAAATGAATTACACATATAGTCATCCCCCTCCTGTTATCCCACCAAATAGTTGGATATTACATTAGAACTCAACACAATAAAAGATAGTGGGAAATGTCAGCTCCAGAACAAGTTTGGGCAAGTATAATCCTGCAATTACTTGTTTTAACCACCAGATAGTGCTCATGCATTGGCAGGGCAAACCTAGATACCAGATCTCAGAACTGGGATGAGAAGGCCCGGCGCTAACGAGGCTACTGCTCCCTATCCCATACCAACGACAGACGTCACCAATCAATTACGGCACTTTCTCCTCCCAGCCAAGATGCTGTACCAGAATCCTTCTCAACAGAGCACCACAGGCCCATGAATCAAAGTCAGCATTTAAGAAGAAATGTTTCTCCATCCCTATTTAAAAATTGCTAAAAATGATAGATAACCTGACTAAAGGATGATAAACGAAGGATGGATGATTTAAGGCTCCATTGGGTGAGCAAACTGAAATGGCCAAAAATTACTCCCTATATCTAGAAATTATTTATCTCCATTCCCCAAACTGTTTGATTAGTGGGAATTGAATTAGAAATTAGAATCAATGAGATTCTACAGACAGAAGGACTCTTGCAGACTATCTAGTTCAACTGCTTCTCTCATACAGGAGGAATTTTGATCTAGAGAAATCACAATGACCAAACCACACAGCTGGTTATGGCAGAGCCCAGCTGGGAATCAATTCCATCTAACCACGATTTCTCCCACTGTACCAAACGGTTCCTAAAGCCACAGCAGCCATTGGTAGGATAAACTGGGTACAGACATGCACATGGATTTGGAGATAGAGAACCACATCATCCCCTAGTTCTAGAGAAAAAACAAACACGTAATGGCGGACCATGCTCCTTAGGACAAGACAATATCCAGCCATCAGGTGGAGTGGAGATAAGCTACGAAAGTGAAAGTTCCTCCAGGGGGCGCTGCACAGCTAATTCTAGAAGCCTTGTGTATGAGGGTATCAGAAAGGAATTTCACAGGTCAACTTTCAAGCTGGACTTGCAGAACATCTGTTCTTAAGTCTCCCAAAGATACTCAAACTTATCACATTCAAAATTAAACTCATGATTTACACTGTACACCCATGTCAAAGCAACAACAACAAATGTAGTCTTTCTCTTCTAGTACTTCTGTGTCAGTAAAACCACCATTCATACAGTTATGCAGGAATGGAGGATAGAGGTCATTCCTGACTCCTCCCTCTTCTTTAATCTCAAATCCAACCAACATCATCATAAATTTTATCCCTAGATATCTTGGGAAGCATCTACTTCTTTGCATCTTCCCCATTACTAGGATAGTCTTAAAGACTGTCATCTTTTGCCTATACATCTACAACAACTTATTAACTGGTCCTCTCATATTTATTACGTCCATCTCCCCATTCTGTTCAACACAAGCGGCCAGGGTGATGTTTTTTACCCCAAGTCAGAATTCTGAGTATGTTACTCGCCTCCACTTAAAATCATTCAATACCTTCTCATAAGTTTTAATATAACACTCAAGTGCCTACATGATCTGACCCCATCCATCTCTCCTGCCTCATCCCTTAACTCTTCTGTAACTCTCTGCATGCCGGCACACTGGTCCTCTCACAGTTCTCTGGCTCTTCTTGATTCCTTTTACCACAGGGCCTTTACATATGCAACCTCCTCTTTCTGGATCCTTTTCCATCCTTCACATCTGAGCTCCAGACTCACTTTCTCAAAGAAGCCTTTTCAGACTCCCCAGTGTAGGTCACTGCTCTGTACGGAGAAGTTGTGTTTTCTTAGGAGGACTTGCATGAGTTTATAATTATACATTCATTAGGTCACTGTCTCCTCACCCACCACCGGTGTTCACTAGTCTGCAAACTCCAGAGAACAGGAACTCACCATTTTATCTTCAGTGCCTAATCAAAAGCTGACACATAGGGCCGGCCCCATGGCTTAGCGGTTAAGTGCGCACGCTCCGCTACTGGGGGCCCAGGTTCGGATCCCGGGCGCGCACCGACGCACTGCTTCTCCGGCCATGCTGAGGCCGCGTCCCACATACAGCAACTAGAAGGGTGTGCAACTATGACATACAACTATCTACCGGGGCTTTGGGGAAAAAAAAAAAGGAGGAGGATTGGCAATAGACGTTAGCTCAGAGCCGGTCTTCCTCAGCAAAAAGAGGAGGATTAGCATGGATGTTAGCTCAGGGCTGAACTTCCTCACAAAAAAAAATGATAAATAAATAAATAAAACAAAAGCCAACACATAGTAGACACCCAGTAAATATTGAATAAATGAATGAAAGATTGAAGGCTTGGTGTTTAAGCTTATGCCACTGCTTATGAAGCAACCAGTACAATAATCACTCACAGCTTCCAGGCAGGATGAGAGTGATACATTCTCGGATTTCAGAGGTAAAGTAGCTCTTTAGCTGTATCAATCATTCATAAAGCTCACCAGCATATTTCTGCAAAATTCCCTGTGCTTGGGAGCCTTGTAAGTCCTAAGACCGAGCGGAGCCATTCCTCTGGGTTCAGATGTGACTTCCATGATGTCTTATGTCTTGTCATCTCAGATTCATTCTCCCACCCAGGCGTTAGCCTCATAATTTGAGGCCAAGCACATAGGCACCCAGTGTCCCAGGTAGGGGATAATGATTAACCTGAGAACTGTCAGCAACAGAACATACCAGAGGGCAATTCCTAATGCTCTGGTATTTATTAGAGACTCAGCACGAAGGACAACAGAGAACACAAGGCTCTCCTGCTAAGTATCATAGTCTTGAAGCAGTTTCTAACATCCAAAGCTGATAATTAACTATACTGAACGATCCACATATTTTAGAGGTATGCCACAGCCAACTGGATCACAATGTTTTCAAGAGGGTTGAAACAATTAGAATGTGTAGTCCCATGCTTGCTCATTTATTCACATGGGTGCAGGCTCTCTCTCTCCCCCACCTCCCTCACCCTCGTGCTCTCTCTTTCTCTCTGTTTCTCATTTGCCAGAGAACTCCAATGTTGAGCAATGAACTAAATTCTTTTCACACAAAATTACTTTGCTTTTTCAAAGTGAATGTCTAGTGGCTTGTTCTTTCTACAATAGAATCCTGAAACTGAAATTAACCTTCAGAATGCATTGAGCCAACAGTATGGCTTCCAGGTCACCTAAGTAGTATCTTGATGAGAACAGTTGCCTTATTTTGAGAATACTTGAAGCATCTTGATCAAATCCTCAGCACCAAAGCAACCTTCAACCTTACCTCCAACATATACCCATAACTAAGAAGGGGAGATAACATTCACATGGTGACACTTGCCACCAGCAAAATATCAGTAAAAATATGAAAAGAAATTAGGCTGTGTCCTGTGGACATTTCCTGGCAGCCAGGTCCACTGTTGTCAATACCTATATCTCACAGGACAAGTCCACGCTTGTTACCCTTCAGGCCCCAAAACGGGGAAGACTGCTTCCAGTGGCTTCTATTTTACAATTGGAGACTATTTCAGCCCCTGGGAATGTGCTGGGTACCAATCAGTGATGACTAGCCCCTTAACTTTCTGCTTTAATGTACCTATTATATGCATTTCAGAAAGCTACATACACAGGGCGCAATGCCTGCAGGAACATTGAACTATTTCCATACTAGTTTCTCCTTTTAATCCAGCTCCCTAGATCTAATTTTTTCTTAGACCATGATCTTTGCCTGATTTCTTATGGAATATGCTTTCTAATCTTAATTTTCCCTTTTTCCTAAAACTATAATATTTCTTGGTTATCTCTTTTCTCCTTCCCATTCCCCCAGCCAGGGCTTCCACCTCCTCATTACTCTTTCCAGCTGACTCATTTCCTCTAGAGTAGTAGTTCTTTTTTTTCTTTGTTCATCATAATAGTTGATTTTATATATTTCATTAATTTTTTAAGGAAGTAACATAGGTTTATAACATTATATAAATTTCATTTATATATTCATATATATATTGGCTGAGGCTGATGAAAAATTATCAGTGACCAAGCCCCACTCTCCAGAGATCTGACTTTATTGTTCTGGATGGGACCTAGACACAGGTGCTCACACATTGTGTATATTTTTAATTCTGCAAGCCATTCCATTGGGCAGCCAGAGTTAAGAACTATGAAATAACAAGTGTTGGAGAGGATGTGGAGAAAAAGGAACCCTCATACACTACTGGTGGGAATGTAAATTGGTGCAGCCACTATGTAAAACAGTATGGCGATTCCTCAAAAAATTAAGAATAGAACTACCATATGATCCAGCTATTCTACTGCTGGGTATTTATCCAAAAAACACAAAAACACTAATTTGAAAAGATATATGCACTCATAGGTCATTGCAGCATTATTCACAATAGCCAAGACTTGGAAACAACCTAAGTATCCATCAGTGGATGAGCAGATAAAGAAGATGTGGTAGATATACACAATGGAATACTACTGAGCCATAAAAAAGATGAAATCTTGCCCTTTGTGACAATATGGATGACCTTTACGGCATTATATTGAAAACTCCGTATGCTTTCACTCATAGGTGGAAGATTAAAAAAACAACAACAACAAACAAACACATAGGTATAGAGAACAGATTGATAGTTATGGGGTGAGGGGAGGGTAGTGAAAGGAATAAAAGGGCATATGTGCACAGTGACAGATGGCAATTAGTCTATGGGTGGTGAACATGATGTAGTCTACACAGAAATCAAAATATAATGATGTACATATACACATAATGGCTGATTCACACTTTCGGTATTTATTTATGGATAATTTATTAATTTTTATTTATTGAAAATTTCATATGCCCCAAGCATTGTGTTGGGCCCTGAGAATGTCTAGATATATAGATACATCCTTCTTTTATGTTGATGTTCTGAACATTTCTATCCTCAGCCTCCAAGTTCTTCTCACTTGTACTCCCTTTCCCCTCCCCCCAGAGAGCTCTCTGCCTCTATCGTAATGTCAACTACCATCTACTTCCTGAGAGTTTCCAAGTCTAAATATTCAGTCCAGACATCCACCCTGATGTTCAGACTAGCATATCTAACTACATATTGGACATGTTGACTTGACGGTCCATGGACAAGTCAAATTCAATATGTCAAAAAAAAAATGTGTTGACTTCCCCCTGAACCCTCCTGCAACCTCTTAGTTGGTGGCCCCATCATCCACCTGGTCACCCAAGTTTCAAACCCAGGAGTCTTACTTTCCATCCCTCTCTCCTGCGCTCCCACCTCTCATTCTCTAAATTTGTTGTTGTTGTCTCCAAAACATTGTGTCCGTCCTCACAGCCAGTGCCCAGTGCCTTAATTCAGGTCCTCATCATTTCTCACTAAGGCTGCCGATGGGTCTCCCTGCCTCTATTTTGCTAGCTACAGTCCCATCTTCTGCAGAATCACCAGAGTAAACTGTTTAAAGGGAAAATGGACTCATGCCACTGGTTTTCCTTTGCTCACAAGTGAAATTTAAGGTCCTTAACCTGGCACACAATGCCCTCCAAGATCTGACCCTCCGTAACTCTCCAGCCTCGAGTAGAATGGATTACTAACCCATGATTAAGGCTACAGCAACACAAAATGGCTTACAGATTCCCTTCACGAACTAGGCTCTTTCTCACCCCCAACTCCATGGCTTTGCTCAGTCGTCTCTGTCTGCAAAACTCACTGCCAACATACACACATTCTTTGATTAATTGTATTGCCATTATATTAAGTGCATATCTCAAGTATTATACCGCTAAAAAAAAAGTGTAATTACCTGTCTTTGTTTCTGTCTTCCCCATTAAATGGTGAACTCCCTAAAGACAGAGACTGTAGCTGTATTGTTATCATTCTTGTTGTTTTTTCCTTTATATTTTCAAAACCTATCACAACGGCTAGTACATCTCAAGTTCTCAGTAGCTATTTATGGAATAAATGAATGAAGACACAGCTCCCTCCTCATAAGAAGCTTAAAATCTAATAAATTTATTTTAGCTTTTATATTCATTTATCAAAGTCTATAAATAGTTTCTTTTCTCCCAAACTCTTAACATGTACCCCAAAGGCCCACTACACTCAAATACAAATAAGACAATTTAATTCAGCATTGGGAGACTCTAGCTTGCTATAACTCTCCAAGAATATAGAGGGATCATATAGTTATTATTAAATCATAAGACTGATATAACACTCTTAGAAAGCAACAGAGCCTAAAACTGACCTTGTAGCTTCCCATAATTTGATTGTTTTTCAGAAAAAGTTCTTAGCAGAAAACTGAGTCTAGAGTCATCTCAGTACAGAAACCAAGATATACAATGAGACAAATAATGAGACTGGTCTGCTGAATCAAGAGCTATTGACTGACGTGACAATTCTACATTCAAATCAACCAACTCTTTTTGGAAACTAGAATTTTGGATGTTATATCAAACATGTAAATGAGTGGAACAGAGCTTTGCAAGGGAGGAATTATATATTATACTTATTTTATTAGAGATTCAAGTGGAAACCACGGAGCCATTGAGTAATAAACTCAGTTTGACCTTGTCAAAATCCTACATCCGGCAGCATGTTCAGAACTTGTTGGTTCTGCCTCTTCGTTCCAAGTTGTTTGAACTTTAGTTGAGCACACAAAAGCTTTCAGTTATCAAAAATGTGCTTATATATGCACATTATTTCACATTCATCTGCACCTGCCTAGCAGTCATCACCAGAGGCCTTAGAAATATTCAGAGAACCACTGAAGTGTGAGCAACAGTTAATAAAAAATTCTTGCAGTTTTAATTACAAACAAAAACCAAGCATGTTTCAACTCTATAAAATGGATCTGGAATATCCAGGGAACTGCTGCTGTTTATAGCCACAATAAATTATATTCATTTTTCACATTGAGTTAGTGCAGCATCACAGATTGATATATAAAGCCAGCAGATTTCAATATTTATAAAAATACTAGTTCTACCACCTGTTTCAGGAACCTTGTGTAACCTGACCTCCAAAACAAATAGAAATTAATAAACAATACCTTTACTCACCCTTCCCACCGTGGGGATCTTTTCTTCTCTAAGTCGTCTTCCTATCTATGAAGTAAAACAAAGGGCTACTAAGAACCTTGGGGCTATAAATATTGGGAAGTAAAATTGCTCTGCTTTTTCCAAAGCCCATTAGTAGTAGGAAGGAATCAAGACAGAAACCAGATACCAGAGTTACTCCCTTCTGAGCTCTGACTGCCAAGAAACCTGATGAAAGATGACATAAGAGAGTCTTAACAGGGATCTTGGTCCTCATTTTCTTAATCCTTCATTCACCACCTATATGTGACCAGGCCTTGTACTGGGCAGTCAGCACACAAAGGCAAGTTAGAAAGAGCCCTGCCTTCTTTTCAGAGAAGCTCTCTGCATCATGGGTCATTTGCATAAGCAATCAAACAACTTGGTAAATTTGAGGATTGAGACATGCATTCTTCATTCACTCCTTCAACAAATAGTCTGGCTTGACTTTCAGAACTCAGACACTATATTAGATACTAGTGAACTAAATCCAGTCCTTGCCTTTGAATTGCTTGCGGGAGGTGTTCAGACAGTAAATACACAGTTAACAGAACACGTAGTGAGATCGGGCTATAGTAGGCCAAGTGCATAGAAGCACCTAGCAAGGTCCCCAATTCAGATGTATGGGTCAAGGAAAACTCTCTGAGGAGATGGACTACCTAAGACAAAAGCTAAAAATGATATGCATGAGTCAGATGAAGGAGGTGGGTGTAGGGATGGAGGCTGCAGGCTGAGGGACCTAGAAATCAGCAAGAACATATGCACTTAAATGATTTAAAGACTAAAGTTGGGATTATAGTGTTCACTCCAAAAAGTTTTTGTGTGGCAAAAGGAACAAGAGGTATTAGAACCTTTCAGTTTGGGCTTTGGAAATAGCTATCCAAACCTTGCAAATGAACCAATAAATAAGTAGGGACGCTCCTTCACAAAAACCCCAGGTACCATCTTGGAGCAGGAACCTTAAAAATCATATAACAGAATTAGATCCCATAAGAGGAAGGGCAACTCAATTCATCAAAGAAGTCACCAGGACAGTGTGAGGAGAAAGTAGACCAAAGAAATTATGGCTCCTCAGCCTCAAAGGTAGGCCCAGGCAGATAGAATCAAAGCTTTAAATCATATGTGAAAATGCCAGGGTCTGAAGACCTCAGTGGACAGAAACATTCAAAAGGCAGATTTATTTACCTGGTCTTGAAATAATACAAGGGATCATTCCCACTATTCCCCTTGAAAAATTAAATGAGGTAAATAAAATACTTAGCAGTATGCCTGCCAATAGCAAACAGTCACTGCACGTCAACTGCTATTGTTGTTGTTATTATTAATTATCTATGAGAAACCAGTTAATAACATTAGTCCAGATAGGAAAACCATTTCTTACTTTGGAAACAAATAGTTCAGCCTAATACATTAAAGCTTTATAAAGGGTTGATGAGGGAACCAGGGCTGGGGTGTGTGAGGAGCATGCCTACCAGGGCCTGCCAGCTTCTATCCTCACGGCACTGCCGATCTGAGAGAGATGGATGAGCTGGAGGGATTACGTAACTAACTCAATGTCATCCACAAACTTCCGTTCACAGAAACACTCTTCAGTGCCAGGAGGACTCTTCTGCTCATATGTAATGGCTGGGGCTGAAGATTTTTTTGAAAACAAAATATCCAAGGCTTTTTTGGGTTAGAACAGATAAGACCAAGTAAGTCTTTCACATTGAATGGTACTGGTTACCATTTGGCCTTGTGGTTAATAGGCAGGGGAAGAGACTGTGCTTCTAGTAATTATTTAAGTTGTGTGTATAAATATTTCAAGGGGATTTTTAGAACTATCAGATCATTGTGTTTCTCTTAGTTTCCAGGAAAATCATCCTATCTTCATCCAAACACCTTCTATTTTCCTCAAGAACCAAACGGTTGCATACATAACAAGGATAAATTATCCCCCTATCCAATACATCATTTTTCTAAGTCTCTCTATCTTCCCCTCTCCCTCATATTTTCTTTCTTTTTCAACTTTCCCATTCATTGCCTGTGAGAATATCATGGAGGAATGACTGAGTCACTAAGACATTTAAAATACAACGGATATGGCTAGCAAAGTTGGCAAGCTGAGGAATGTCATAAAAATCCTGCTTGGAGTTTAATCAAGGTACATGAAGTTCAATGAACTTTATCCATTCCAATAAAAGGTAGAAACAAAATTGGTATGCATAAAGCAAAACTCCAGCTAAATGAACAACGTGGTTGCAAGGGCTTTTTAAATTTCCATTTATCCAGCCTCAGCTCTCCCAGCCAAGCTGACCCCAGCTGGTTTTCAGGGAACAAGAATTGCTTATCCCATGCTGATCCTTTCCTTTCTCAAAACCCACAGTGGTCCCTATATGCTTCTCACATCATATTAAGACATCCCACACGGGATTCAGGGTATTTATCCTTGGCTTCTGACCATCTGAGTCGAAACACACAGTGTATTAGTTTGTTAGGGCAACAGTAACAAAGTACCACAAACTGAGTGGCTTAAACAACAGAAATTTACTTTCTTGCAGTTCTGGAGGCCAGAAGTCTGAAATCAAGGTGTTGGCAGGGTTAGTTCCTCCCGAGGACTGTGAGGGAGAATCTGTTCCAGGCCTTTCCTCCTGTTTCTGGTGGTTTGCTGACATCTTTGGCATTCCTTGGCTTGTAGATGCATCACTCCATCTCTCCTTTATCTTCATATCTGTATTTTTAACTCCCTGTCCGTCCAAATTTCCTCTTTTTATAAGGACACTAGTCATACGGGATTAGGGCCCATCCTAATGATCTCATCCTAAATTGATTACCTGTGTAAAGACCTGTCTCCATACATCATCACGTTCTGAGGTACTGGGAGTTAGAATTTCAATTTAATAATAGAAATAAATAGAAATTCTTTAAAATAATATGAATTTTTAGGGTATACAATTCAATCCATAACACACAGTGATATCTTTACCATTATTATTATTCAGCAGAGTCTATGGAGCAGCAATTACAATGCGAAAGACACAGGCTTGCAGTTAGATGGACTTAGACTGAAATTCAGCTCTGCCACATGCTCTGAGCTTCCCTCCTATGTGAGACAGAGATAAAATCCCTATCATGCCAGAATGGGGTGAAGACTAAATGGGGAAAGTAAACTCTATAAAGAAGCAATGATAAAACCTTGCACATAACAGATCACCAGTTACTATTTACACCCAGCTAGAACAACCACGTCAGGTCAGACCTCTTTTCTAATAAACCAAACATAACGCAACAAAATCAAACTTGTTTCCTTATTCCCTTGTTCCAAAAAAACGAAACCTCTTAAAAATAATTCAAAAAAATCTTTCAAATATCTTTGTTTACCTCTAAGACTCTAAACACCCTCTCTTCCTATAATAAAGGAAGGTTTTTGTTTATGGCTGTTTACCCAACTCTATAGACAGCAGTCTAAAATAATCCTTCTTGTGGTGTCTTTTCATATTTGAGTTCATCTGATCATTTGATTGCAAATTCTTTGAAAGGAAGAACAGTGGATTTGACAACATCTGAAAATATTTTCCTAAGATACTCTTTTTGTTAAATTCAATAGGAATTTAGTGCAATTGTGAAGGGTGCCTTTGTTTCCTGGTCTGTTCTTTCTCACTGACCTTGATGGCCACTGTCTACTGGGGTATTTTTGTCGCCTCCTCTATCCTTATTCTCAAAATCTGGTTGCAGAAAAAACACTGATGTATTTTTTGGGATTCAGTAATAAAGCTCCGGACTCCCTGGATAATAGGTTGTAGATTGCACAGGAGCGCCCCAGTGTAACCACTGTAGATGTTATATCTATTATGACAATTTTCTAGCAGTAAGGTCTTGTTCTAGTATAAGTCAGTACATTATAACAATTTTCTTATCTGTACAAGAAGGAGTGCTTTTTCTAATTTGCATGAATGCTGTGCATGGGCCAGCATTGTCCTTGCTGCTGCTAATTCTTATATGTAACTCTTTCAGGAGATTCTCAGGCAAGGAGATCTAAGCCAAAGAAAGAGAGCTCGGTGCAATTTCTAGCAGCAGTAATGTGAGGAGTTGATTTAGGGAGAATCTTCTGAGAAGTCCTATATCAGAGGGCAGCCGCCCCACTCAGTGTCAGGTCAGAGAGGAAAAACTTTAGTCAGAGTGGGTGTTGATTCTGCCAGCACTTGGTGTTGCTCACCAGAAAGATAGAGGAGCTAAGAGTGAATTTCTTTCTGGTCGCTGTTCTACTCTCTGGTTCCTACATGAGGGCAGAGACCTGATTCCCAGGGAACTGAAAGCCAGGTCTTCTTTACTCACATCACAGTTGATTCTTCTGGAAGAGAAACAAACTCATCAAGAAGAAACTCTCAAGATGGGAAATAATTGATATAAGGTAATATTTGATAGAAATCTAGCATACTGATATGTGATAAAGACCTTGATTTGGTGCATTTTAATACATCAGAGTTTTTTATTGAATTATCCAACTTGTCTCAATACAGAATAGCAATGTGACCAATAAGGCCAGTCAATGGAATCACTCTGAACCACATTTTTAACAATTTAATCAGCATAAGAAGTGGACGAAAACATGTGCATTTTAAACAGATATATATTCTGGTTGGAGAGTATGAACAAGAGCAAACAACAAAATTTCAGGGGTGGCAAAATTGTCTGATATATCAACATCGATGTTCTTGGAGAAAAATGTATGGGGTGATGGAGAACAACGCCCAGCGGGTGGAGGTGTGTGAAAAGCAAAGTGGAGAGGGGGAGGTAACCCACGCATAACAACCTCTGCAGCGGGAGAGGGGTGGGGCACCATTTGGCCCATGTGATTGGACAAATTTTGAACACCTGACTCAAAGTTAGCCAATCAAAAGCATCAGGCAGCAGAGAGCGTGAGAATGTGGGTGAAAGTTGATAACATGGAGTTGAGCTTGGAATTTGCTTCACAGATAACGGTGTCAAAAGTCACATAAACCAAGATTCAGCTGCGGAGTCTGCTTTTCAGAGAATAATGGAGAAGAAAAAAGAACTGTGAGAAAGGACGAGCCACATAAGAGATAAACAGACACAAAATCAGAAAAGTATCAACACAGAGACGGCTTCCCAGCTCGCCCAAGGCTTCCTGGATCCCAGGTTCCATTCCTGCAGGCGCGCTTCCTTTTAGAGGGAGCCTGGAGGCTCGCGACAAAACGCCTTCACTCTCTATCAGTGCCTTTCTGCTTCTTACCATTACAGCTTTGTAACAAAAGCTGTATGAATGCCAGGAAGAGGAGGAGAAAGGCTAAGGGGCAGTGAAGGGCTTGGGGCAGTTCAAGGGGAGGTGTGGCTGCGAAGAAGGAGGGAATCAGGGTATGGAGGGCTCTGCAGTCAGAAAAGGCTCAGGGTATTTATTGCGCAGATAAAGAGTGACTGACCCTAAGATTAAAAGACCAGCTATCACTACAGAGTGGGGGGCTGGGGGGAAGTTGTGGAGGGGAGGGAAGAGATCTCTTAAACTCCTGTACAAATATATTGATAAGCAGGAATTCAAATTGGGAAAGCCTACTTCAGGATTTTTTTTTTCAGCATTTTATATGAAGTTTTTAATTTTTCCCCCTAATGTTTCCACTGAAGAGAAATCCCCTTTAATAAGAACACTTTTTGCAGATTATTAAAAAGGACAGTGTGAAACTTCCAATAATATTTAGAAATACGTGTAGGAGAACTAACTTGATTCATTCATCACATTTTCAAGTAACTGGTGTAGGCTTCATTTCTGACCATGTAGCACAGTATAGATAGACTTTTGTATATCAAAATTAATGAAAGAAAGGGGGGATTTAGGAGTCTCAGTAGTTCTCCCAATTTAAATATGCTTAAGTAACTGTAAAAACTGGTCAGTTTACACATAAAGTCATGCCAATTTAAAACAGAAAAGTTCCATTGATATCGACCACATTTTTGGCTCCTATTAAATTGCTACATAAATATATAAAGCAGGTCTGTAATACTATATGTCTGCAAAAACATTTTTGGCAAACAAAAGTCTTTCCATTTTTAATCTCCATCTTCCTTACCTAGTATTCCTAAATATTTTAAAATTACTTTTGGTTCTAAGTATCTTATCAGCCCTCATTCCACACGTCTTTTCCAACTTGTACTTATTCATCCTTTTTTCTTTTACAGATTCACACATGAAATAGTTTGGTATTAATGAAGATTGCAATTTCAGTCTCTCAAAATCCAGCCTCCGGTTGTCAGTGTAGCAACATCTGAAGTTTAATGTTACGGGTCAATTATTATAGTGGGTTGAATTGTGGTCCCCAAAAAGATATGCCTATATCCTAACCCCTGAAACCTGTGAATGAGATCTTATTTGGAAAAAGGGTCTTTGTGGATGTATTTAAGTTAAGGATCTCTAGATGAGATCATCCTGTGTTATCCGGTGGGCTCTAAATCCAATGGCAAGTGTCTTTATAAGAGACACTAAGAGGAGAGCTATGGATAGAAGAGGAAAAGGAGAAGAAAACCACTTGAGGCTGGAGGCAGCGATTCGAGTCATGCAGCTGCAAGCCAAGGAAAGAATGGCACCACGAGAAGCTGAAAGAGGCAGGGAAAGATTCTCCCCTGGCGCCTTCAGAGGGAACAGAGCCCTACCTGACTTCAGAAGTCTGGCCTCCAGAACTGTGAGAAAAAAAAAAACTGTTGTTTTAAGCCACCCAGTTTGTGGTAATTCCTAGGGTTGCAGCAGCCCTAGGAAACTGATACAATGATTAAATGGTATCCACTTATTTTTTATTTGCTTTTCACTAAAGTTGTGACCCATAGATAAAATGCTTATTTTTCTCCAATATAACCTCTAATATGATTAAAAATATGTATATTGCAATAAAGCATTATTAATAAAGCTAGAAGCCAAGGTAAATTTTATATCTGATTGCTGTTTATTAAAAAAATCACAAAATAATTTTAAATGGCAATGATGTTTAAACATTTGTGTACTTTATGGTTTAATGTTGCTAATTATTACAATTGAATGAAATCTGTAACCCATAAGGAAAGATCACAACTCTGTGTACGTATTCTTCAAGGTAAGAGCTGAATGAAACCAGCAAAAAGCATAATATATGATGATGTCCACACTTTTGGTAACAGACTTAAGAGACAATTCTATCCCATAAGATCTCCTGAATTCCTGGTATGTGTCAGGCATGGTGTTAGGCAACAGAAAGATCATATCCCTGTATCATGGCCCATTTACTCTACTGTGGGGATAGGTATGTAAATGAATTGGCTAATTTCTAAATTAACTAAGTTCAGAATACAATACCTGAGGGTTTTAGGAAATACCTTAACTTCGGTGCATTACCTGGTGATTAAGAGTCGTATTGTATTTTGTAACTAAAAATGAGACTCAAAATAACTTGTTTAAACTAAATATATATTCATAAAATCTATGAAACATATTCACAGATTTAAAAATCTGACTACTAAAAATCAGGAAACCTTGGTGGAATGCTGCATATTATTTAAAACATATATTTCGAAATAGTTTGGGTTGCTTGACCAATAACAATCTTATTATATATTTTAGAGTTATGAATGCATCTTTTGGCAATACAATTAGCAGTTGTGGATAAAAGTCAGCTCTGCTCAAATTTAGAAGAGATTTAAATGTCCAGGGAGAACAACTGGCTCCATATCTTACAGCATTTTCTGCAGTTGTTAAAAATAATATCTGTGAATGTATTTTAATCACAGGAGATATTTATGAAATAAGATTAAGTGCTAGTCAGGATACCTAGCTGCAGTATGATCTCTTCTATGTAAAAATATGAATAGTGATTATCACTAGGAATTTACATTATGTGTGATCCTGTCATAATTATATAATCAATTGTTGTTGAATGTATACTCATCTATCCTTTTCCCAATGAGATTTTATCATTTTTTTAAATAAAGAAAATGATAGTTCTGTTCTGATTTTAACTAATAGGCCCATGTTCTCTAGGGAACCTAAACAAAAATAGAATTTACAGATATATTCCCCAATCTACACCACAAATAGTGCCCAAAAAGCTGGAACTATCCATCCTATCATGTCCACTAATGCATGATCTGTCACTAATGCATGATCTGTCACTAATAGAGTTGAATTCTTTTGTCTCTAAGTAAAATACAAATATTACTGGAGGGCTACTCTCTGATCTAGAAGGTGACAGGCTTGGCCTGCTGCATCCCACCAAGGAGATTTCCTGCTTGGCTGGTCCAGGCACATCTGAACCTTTGGCATATTGTGAACTAATATTCAAGTCTGGTGTCATGGCTGCCCAAACCTGCCTTCCATGACCTCCCAAGATTCAGCTCAAGGAATGAGAGTGTGAAATCCTTTATGCCCTTCCAGGGGGTGCCATCCTGTCAGCCTCTATTGTAGCCCATACAGTTTCATCAAGGATGCTTTAAAGTGTTGTGTCTTTCAAATTAATAATCTGTGAGCATTTTAGTTAGGATTCAATCCAGAAGGTTACTTTTGACAGATGGATAGCGGAAAAGACAGAAACCCGGGGTGTTTAGGAGGCCCCTGGTGCTAAAGAAGAATAACTCACTTTGCAATCTTGTCAAGACTGTTTCTTTGCATACTCAAGCCTTCTGATGATACTGAAGGCAGATCGATCCTGAAGACCTCTTGAGAATTAGGCTCCAAGTGACCAGTCTTCAGAGATGGGAGGAGGTAAGAAAGGGGCTTAGATGGCAAGTCTGGACTGGGATTGGGATGCTGGATTTGGCAACTGATGGAGGAAACTTATTTCGCTTTAGGTTATAGATATAGGGCAATTGCAAGTTGAGAGAAGAGCTGGAGGTCACCCATGACAATAATTTAATAGCAACACAGAAGATAAGACAAAGCTCTTTGGTGGCAAGACATCCTTATTTACTTACCTGGTCACACTTCTCTGTTAAGAATTTCTAGTGAGTTTTGAGGAACAGAAAGATTTTTTTAGCTGTGGAAGTAATTGACCAGAGTTAAGTTTTATGTCTCAATAGAGAAAGATTTCCAAGCCCAAAGTGACATACCACTTATGTTTGAATAGCTTTGAAAAAAGAAATCATACCACAAAAACAAGGTAGCAAGGTGATTTGTTGATTGTGTTTCATACAGTCAAGAAAGTCCTAGGTCATTACTAATAAAATGAGTCTGCAAAAATTCATTTCTAAAACAAATAATGTAAAACTAAATTATTAGGATTGAGTCATTCATTTTATAAAGGAAATGGTTAATGGATAATTAAAATGCCATGCATCACTGATTATTAGTAACAATTGGTATTTCCACAGTATTAAAAAATATAGAAATTGATTTAATTAAATTTACTTTAGCCAGCACCTTATAAGAGTAAGGTAATGGCCTGTGGCAGATATGTATGACCACACGGTTTTGTAAGTTATTTCTTGTATGTGTTACTAAAAGTATTTAGTCTAGCCACCGATGTTTTATTGAGTTTTAAAAAATCTGAACTTCTGGCGATTAACACAAGGCTCTTGGTTCAAAATGACTATATTTCACCTCCGTGTGAAGTGTACTAGATTTTCTGGAAAGTCCATATATTGATGTAATGCTAAGAACTCTAGGCTGACATTAGCTTTCACGGTGGATAGTGCAAAAATGCTAAGAACTCTAGACTGACAAAAGCTTTCACTGCTTTTGTCACTGTGGCCCTTCCTGCCACCTCCTTAGCAGGACGCTGCCCTGTAGAAGGTCCCCCACTCTGGGCACATTCCCCGTGTTGCTCTAAGGACTCCTCCACCTCACCTCCAGCAGCTCCCAAATTCCCTTTTGAGTAAAAGGGAACAGAGAGGGCTTGCATCATTTCAGTCCATCATTATGCCACCTTTCCAAGGGTGCAGAAAATGAAAATCCTTAACCAATATGTTCAATCATTGGCCTGCAGCCAGGCCAGACTTTTTTTTTTAATAGTGAATGTTGAGTTTATTGCCTTTTAGATGTTGAAAATGCACATCAATGCAAGTCTACAGGACTATGGGGGTTTGGTAAAATACAAGTAAATCACATTCCAGTTTACAGCCCTTTTGCCAAAAGACCCAACCTCCTTCTGGCTTGTGAATTCTGGCTGCTTCTTGAAAAGGTGCAGGGGCTCAGGTCAGATCAGCAACAGGGGAGTGTCCTGATGCCCCTAGGAGGACTCGCTGCTAGAGAAGTCCAAGGCAGCCTTCTTGTTCAATTGAACCTCAGTCACTGCTCTGCATTTGAGCTAAGTAAGGGGTGTTGATCTTCATCACTCCTCCACATTAGATGGTCCTTTTTGCCAGTGGGATTGAATATCTTACTTAAGCCATTTAGCTCTCAAAGCACACTGAGGGTTGTGAGTCTGTGCCCAGGCTGCTCAGCAGAAGGAAGTCCACACAGGAACCCCCTCTCTAGTGTCTGGGGGAGGTGAGTTTTCTCGTCAGACCTGAACCTGTTGACTGTCCTGTGCTGGTTCTCGGCCCCGTGGTCCTCAGGCTTGCTCTGCACCCGGGTGGCCTGCAGCCTGCTTTCTCCAGGCTCGGGTACTGCAGCTACTGTCCCTCAGCTTCCCTCAGCTTCCCCCAAGGATGCCGAATTGAATGAATTAAGAGACTGGCTTCTGCTTTGTCAACATACTTCCCTGAAACTACATCTTGACCATGACCGAGAGGAAAAGGACATTTGGGCTCCCTGTCCTATTGAGCAACATATGTCAAAAGCACAATAATATGCAAAGCGATATTATGAAGTAAAATTTTGTTATAGTTTTCATTTTACAAGCAGAAAAACTACACCTCTATATGCTTGTATTATGTCAGGGGATGTTTGCCAATTGTTCTCTCTTGCAAATGCCTGCCCTCTTCTCTTGACTTTTGAGATATTCATATATCCTTTCTATTATTAAATGATGTTAATAGCAGATGACCCCCTCACCTTCCTCTCTTCAGCTATCATTTTTACTCCTAGTTTACAGACCTGACTTTCAACTTGTTCCTCTTCTGTCAATTCTCTACCAGCATTTAAGTGATCAGTTAGATTACGCAAATGAGATCATTTGGGGGATCATCCTCAATCCTCAGGCTTCCCACTTCAGCTAGAACTAGATTCATACCCTCTAGCATGACCTACAAGGCCAAATACAACCTGATCCTTGCCTACATTTCTTACTTCATCTCCTACCAATATCCTTGTTTGTTACGCTTCAACTACACTGACTTCTGTGTTTCTCAGCCATGCCAAGCTCATTTCCACCTCAGGGCCTTTGCATTTGCTGTTCCCTCTGCCTGGATTGTACCTCCTCCAGATCTTTGAAGGCCTGGCTCCTTATTATATTAGTATCTTCATTGTCTTTATTATCATACAGGTCTTAAGTGGCTTCCCCATACAAATCACAAGTTCTCTCTTGGTCCAGCCTGATCTCATCCTTCTGCCTAATTTCCTTCCTAGCATCCACCTCTATCAGGTGTTCCTATACTGCTGCTGTCTCCACTTTTACAACTATAGCCTCATGGGAGCAGGGGCTTATCTCTCTTCTTTAACATGGTATCCTCAGTATCTACAATAGAACCCAACATAGTAGGTGCTCAATACACGTTTGTTGAATTAACGAATTAATTAGTGGCAATTGTTTTCATAAGAAGCCCTTTCTTGGAAAAATAGAAAACCTAGGTCATCCTTTGACAGTATCCAAACTTCGGGGGAATAATTTACAGGTCTATAAAATCCCTAATTTGAAGATCCACTGCTTTTAAAAGGCACTCTCTACAAAGCCTATTCTCTTTTTCCATCATAGTGGGATTTTATTTAATCACATGTCATCAATAAATCAACAGCAGCGTCTCAAGTTAGAAGCAGCGCTGAACCGTTGAGGGATGAGGGGATTTTAGGCAGTTTTACCTTAATATTGATATAGATTGTTGTTCTCTTATCTCCCAGATGGGTGAAGATACTTTCCTTTCACATAACTCAGTTGATTTGCACTAAAAGGAGTCATTTTGATGAGTCTTGGGGAGTGCCTCTGGAGATGGCATAATGTGAAAAAACATACGCAGAAGTGGGTTAGTGGGGGAAGGGGTTGCTTTGGAGAACTAGGATTCAGCATGGAGGCACTGGGCCCCTGGAGGTGAGAAGGGACACAAAATGGAACACAGGAGTAAAGAAAGGAAGGTGGGAGGGCCTGTGAATCGAATCTCCCCATTTCACAGTTCTGCTCAAGTCTGGACCTGCCTGATGCCCTTTTGATATGACACCAATTTTAAAACAAACAAACTCTTAATAAGGAAGGAAGGAAGAAAGGGGGAGGGAGGGGGGAAGGAGAGAGAGACAGAAACCGAAAAACAGGAAAAAGAGTTTAACGAAAAAAAAGTTTAATGATTAATTAGGTTAATGAAACATCAAAGTTGGGAACCTATTTGTGGCAGGAATGCAGATAGAGCTTTCTGTTGAGTGAACTCATTACACTCACAGACTTGGGCAGACACTGACTACACTGTCGCATTCCCAGAGACACTGACCAGACCATAATTTAGCTCCTTAACCTTAAAGCAAAGAAGCAAGGTCCATATCAGGCTCCACCTGACTCTGCCTTCCAGGGGATTTGCATTGTTCTTATCAAACCCAAACTCTTCTCTCTCCCCTTGCGGGGGGGGGGGGAGGAGCGGGTAGGAGTTGCGGGAGGGGGGTGGTTTCAGGCCTTAGCACTATTTTTAATATGAATCCAAGCTTTCTGACAATTCTTGATCCAACATGAAGAACACCTGGAGAGCATTCCCCTAAATGGGAAACAGGGCATTTCTGTGCCACAAGTTCACACTTGAGTCTTGCCATGTATGTTTTGCCAAAGAAGTGAACCCACACACAAGTGTCTGAAAAGCACAGTGGCCTGAGTCCTGTGATCAAGAACCTGGCTTATCTGCCAGGTATTAAAGATGAAATAAGGGCTCCAGGAATTTCGCCTTAACTTGCAAAGAAGGAGATTCTATTGTTCAGGTGCTGCTCAGCGTAGATTTTCAAGTTTTCTTAGAAACACAAGTGTTTGCTCTCAGGATAACTATGTTGTTTTTTTTTTTAGGGCTTGTCTGTACATCATGAAAACAGAGAAACCAAACTAATCCTAGTCCCTCCAGTTGGCTTCTTTTAAAATCTTGAGTGATTTCCAGTCCAAATCAGATTTGCCCAGGGTTCCATTTAAGAATAATCCATTTACCACAGCATTCAAAACAATTTAGCAAGCCTGGGAAGAAGGCTGACATGCGGGGCTGGGGTGGGGTGAGGATGTGAGGGAGGCAACAAAACTTATTTCCTGCACCCTCCACACACGGTGAGGTGACTGGGCCGTCCACTTAACAAGCTGAGCCCAGGGCCTATGTAGAAGAGTCCAAGGCCATGAATGAGTGTCCCTAAGCTCCCAAGCTGGCTGTTTTGAAATTTGCTTCACACTGTGACCTGAGCAAAGATAGCAAATAAGTGCCATCCCTGACGATGCAAAACACAGAAAATGTAACAACTAAAATGCTACAATTTCTTAAACTTCAAATCATATAACAATGAAGAGAAAGTCTAGTGTTGGACTATAAATAAAAACAAATATGTACACAATAAATAAGTACAAATATATACTGTACATGTATACAAGAGAGCTTGATTTTATAGTCTGTGTTGGGAAGGGAGAGAATAATGGCGGTCCAGATGAGCCAGCATTGGGACAGGTGGGAACAGTCTCACGATTCTTAGGTGCCCTGATGGGAGGGGACCTGGGACAAAGGGAACCCAAAGGCAGATCATACCTATCTTTTCAGAGTCCTAGACTTCATGAGCTTGTCTACAGGTCCCATTTTATAAGCGAAAAATCCGAGGGCCCTGAAAACTTAAGTGGTTTGCCTAGAGTTGCACAGCACTGGGGAGCTGGGGCCTGGGTCTGGCCTGTGAGTGTATTTTTCTTTCTTCTTCCCACTGCTGAGTGGAGCCAAAACATCTGATTGGAGGTGTGACTACAAAGAGGGGAGTCAGAGAACCCCCAGGCTCTCCTCTGTTCTAGAGGTGTGGAGCACGGCTGGTCCTAAAATGGAACAATGGACATACTATTACTCCTCTTACCGTGGATTCTTGGATGGCATACATTGTGATCTCTTTGCATGTAGTATGTGAATTTTTTCAGTTCTGTCTGAACGTTCTTCCACAGTAAACCTATATGTTCTCTGAGGCAGAAATAATTTCTCCTCTCTGAGACTTAAAGCTCTTCAAGGCCAAGGCCTATGCCTTCTACATTGCTGACTCACTCCCATCCTGCAAATGTATGGTAACTAACACATACTTGTTAATGGTTACTGAGCTGACTGGAACAGACATCCCACCAGTGACTAAGGGGACTCTGGAAGGCCTTATCATTTAACTTGGAGAGTGATAGATTGGATTATCTGTTCACAATTCTCCTTTTCCTCCCATTCCTGCTGGTGGGAGAAGTAGAAAGCACCTCCCTCTCCCCATGACTATGGGATTTGCCATGAAACTGGCTGTGACTGATGCAGCATGGATAGAAGTCACCGTGTGCCAGTTCCAAGGAGAGCCTTTCTACCCACCCCTCTTGGGCTTCTGCCTCCCCCATGAGAACAACACGCTCCTGAATAGCAGGTAGGGCTGCTACATGACTCTGGGCTCTGGGATAAGGTGAGAGAAGCAGACCCAAACCCATCCTGCAGCCTGGAGTCAAGCCTTGCCAAGCTTGGCAGGGACCCAGCAGAGCTGTAGCTGACCCAAAGAGCCATGAATAAGAAATAAATGCTGGTTATAGTAGCGTTATTGCATTTGTTCTGGGTTGTTACCACAGCAAAAGGCTGAAAAATAGAATCTCACTTGAAAGCAAATTCTCCAAAGAGCCTGAGTGCTGTGAACTGTCCCTGGCCAATCTGGTCACACAAACACTTAGGTTCTTTCTGATAGATAACGACATTGACCCAAGAAGTTGGATCTTGCTATTGAGTTATAAGGAAAGGAAATCTCAGATCAGATGTTCCTATATGTAATATGTAAGCATTAAACATGTATCAGCCAGCAGGCATAAAAACGGTCCTTAGAACCTGTTATGTGAGCTCAAGGAAGTCCCAGCTTTCTGTCCTTTTAATGCTCCTCTCATCTCCTGTCATGAAAGGTTTCCTCGAGGCAGACACCAAACATCCCAGAGGCAGGATGCTGTTGTCCTGTTAGTAGGCATCAGGCAAAAATCTTTGTAACAAGGCCTGAGCAAAAAACTGATAGAAATCAAGGTTCAGGTGCCATCCCTAAAGGAGCAAGTCACAGACCTTACTAGATTCTTCAACCCTGTACATGCCTCAGGGGTGAATACCTTTAAATGTGTATGTAACTAATCCATATATATCAAATACCTAATACCTTGAACTTCACCAATGAGACCATTTCTAACATTTATCAAGCTAATTAGTAAGTCACTAATTTCAAAAATAAAAAGAATTGCTGACATTCACAAAACCTCAGGGATTAATGGGTATGTGGCAGGCCCAAATGCTTGTAGAAGCTGGGCCTGGAGTGGGACTGACTGCCCCCCCGGTTTTGGGGATTCTCAATTAGGGAATCTAATTGTCCCTGAAGTTGAAATTTAAGCTAGCTAGCACATATATAAAATCACACCAGTCTAAAGTATTTTTAAGTAAATTGCAGACACCATAACATGAAGATTACTCTTCCTGCCTCACCTCCCAAAACTATCTGGCCTTCCATACCCAGGGTTCGAGTCTTCCCTGCTGCGACAGGTTGACTATGGAAACCAGCTTGGAGGCCCACACCTCAAGCCAGGACTAGAGCAAAAACATGAAATAAAAAGAAGAAATATTAGGAACCAGTTTTGATGACCCGAGCCACAACAGGAAGTGTTCATGACCCCAAATCAAGCAGAGGAAATACCAGACAAGGAGTCTGATAGCATAGACTTGGTGTCAGAGACCAGAGGACATCGGCATTGTGCTCAAATCAGCCTCAGACAGAATGTTCCTTGTACTCCTCCTGCTGGGCAGCGAACAGCGGTCCTGGGGTATGTTGTTACAACTGTAATGTCCTGACACACTGTTACAAACACAACACCTATGTCACAGTAACTACAAGTGCTCAAACACATTTTCTACTTCATCACTCTTGTAGAAATCATTCATTCTCTGACATTGACTGATAGCATTCCTAGCTAGCCAGCGCACTAGACACCAGAGAATCAAGTTCAGACATGTCAAAGACCTTGTCACGGAGAAGCTTACAGAGTTGGGCAGGGATTCTTAATCTGGGGTCCATGGCTAGGATCCATGGATGGGCTTAGGTGGTCTATGAATGTTCTGAAAATCAAGGCCATGTGTGTGTGTATATATGCATGTGTTTGTACACTCACTGTTCTAGGAAATGGTCTATATTGTTCATCAGATTCCTAAAGGAGCCCATGACTCAAAAAGAGTGAAGAAATGTGTGTTCATGGGAAAACCTGTAAGAGATGACTTTACAGTAAACGCATTTACTCAGACTTTGCTACAGAAGATCAAACTGTGGACCATATAAAAATAGACTTTTTATCAAAATGACCAAAAAACCCTTAGACATAATAACTGGAATAAAGTAAGAGCTTATTTAAGAAATGTCCTCATAACAGAACTAATGACTAGTAAAAATGACACTAGAAATGTTATAATGAAGGAAACTCCATTATAAAAGTCAATCACAGACCCAGCAAAGCAAGGGCTCAAGGTTGCGTTGAAACCTGACGATGTCCACAAGGTAATAGTAACAACTCCCAAGCCTCATTTTAATCCCCATTTGACTCTTCACGTCAAGGATGAAGTAGTATGGGCAGAATTTATAGCCATGATTTGACTGTCTACTGTTCCTTGTTGGCTCCACTGGCCTAGAATATACATCAAATTTAAGACAATCAATGCACAGGTAACAGGGACATTTCCCCCTCAAACTATTCAAGCCTGTTCAGCAAAGAGTACCACTGATGCCAACGAAATTTATGGCCCAAGAAGTTATGTGCTATTCACTGTGCGGTTTTCATAATCTCTGCTACATCCCTATATATCCCATTTTGAGAAGCAAAGATTTAACCTCTCTGAGGTTCAGTTTTGTCCATATAGTAAATGGGAATAATAATACCTAAATCAAAAGGTTCTTGGGAAGATTAAACATCATTAATTCACTAAATCATATGATGTAATCATTCTGCATAGTACCTAGCAGGTACTCAACAAATGTTAAGATCTACCTCCACACCAACCTTCCATCTAGGTATGTGCAGAGTTGTGCTCCCCAACTTTGATGTGCAGCAGCAGCAGCACTGGGAACTTGTTAGAAATGCAAATTCTCAGGCTCACCCCAGACTTACAGAATCAGAAATTCTAGGGGCAGAGCCCAGTGAGAGTATGTTACCAAGCCCTCCAGGTAATTCTGATAGATGCTTAATTGAAGAATCACTGATGTAGATAAGTGAACCTCAGTCATGGCTCTACATTAAAATCACCTTGGATGCTTTTAAAAACTATTGATATTCAAATCTACTCCAGACTAAATCAGAATCCCAGGTATTGCTAGTTATTATAAGGTCCCCCAGGGATTTAAGTGATTTACTTTCCAGCACCAAGGGAAGTCCACTTCTCTCCTCCTCTGCAGTCTGCGATGGGTACTTGAAATCCCATCGACATCATGTCCTCCCCTGTGGATGCAGACCTGCCACACCACTTACCAGCTGTGGGACCTTGGGGAAGTTTCCTACACTTCTCTTAGCCTCAGTTTCTTCACCTAAATATAGAGACAGTAATAATCCCTACTGCATATTTTTATTTTCAGATGTGAAAACTGAAGTCCGAAGCCTTTGTCACTTGCTGCGTCACACACAGTAGCAGCAGGAAGACCAGGATCCAGCCTTTGCCATGTCCTCTATGCTGGAGTCAAGCGTACAGGTGAGGGGAGGAGAAATACCTGGGGTCATGCAAAGGGCTGTGGTAAACTTTATAATATTTTTGGCTTAAGTATTAGAAAGCAGATAATCACTGGGGAATGTGCCATCTAGAAAGGTGACTGTGGGACTTGACTTGCAGGACTCAGTGGGAGATGTGTGGGGAGAGGAGGAGGATCAGCAGCAGGAAAGAAAATGATGAAAGGGGGTGCTCAAGGGTGAATTCACCACTCATTTCCACTGGGGCTGGTGGAGGGGCAGGTAGCATTGGTTAGAACTCTTGGAGACTCAGATTTCAGAGTCAAATTGAGGATAGTGCTTGGATAAGTGAGGGGTAGTACAAAACAGAACAGAGAGAATACCATTGTGCACTCTGGCATGATTGGAAGAGAGGGAATGGGGTCCCAGGGACAACATAGTTCATTTCTCCTTCTAAAATCTATTTTTCTGGCTTGGTAAGGGTGGCATAAGCCCAGCGATCCATTAGCTCAACAGTGTGGGACGCCAGAAATGAAGTAGTTAACTCCAGGAAAATTCAACTTTGGGTTTACTGAATCCATTATCTTTTTCTCTCTCTCCTTCCCCTGTGCCCTCTCCATGATAACACGTACACTTCAGAATCACCATCTCTGCTAGGTAAGAATGGTTACTGTCACCTGAGAAGGAGAGTCCAACTAAACTTCACTGCTCCTGCCTCCAACTATTGCTCACACACAACACTGGGGGATAAAACAATGAGGGGAGGGCAGCTGGCTATGGACTATGACCGCTCATTTGTTATAATGGTCACTGTGTGCTGGCATGGGCACTAGGCTCTGCACCCTATTTTCTTCTCTGGCGCATTCTTCCTGATTCTGACCCCATCATTCTGACTTTGACCTTGATACTCAGAAAGCTCAGGGATCCCCGTTAATGTGCTTTCTTCTCTGATAATGCCTCTTCCCACCTTCTGTCATGATGACCAGACATGACCACACTGTGGCATGGGAACTATTCCTACTCTTAGGTTGGAAAAGCCACTTAGGTCAGTGAGAACAATCAAGAAACACTCAGTGAAGACTCTAACTTTTTCCTTCACTTATTATAAGATAGAAGGAAATCTAGAAGCATATTTCTACCTCCAACATTCTAAGACTTGATTGGCATTTTTTCTTAATATTATAGGGCCCTTAATATTGCAGTGGTCATTTATAGTAGAAAACTGGCTTTTTATGACAGATGTAAAAACAAAACAACTCCATAGTTGTAATTCCCAACTTATGACTCCCTTTATTTAAATAAAATATTTGAGATTTCAAAATTCCAGCACAAACAAATAAATACGTTGGGTATTCACTACCTCGAAGTGTTTGCCTTAGTGGGGAGGGAGAGAGAAGAAGGAGTGAGACGGAATTTGAAGAAAGCAAATATGAGATGCCTATGAGCCAGAGGGCACATCTGAGGCCAGAGCCTGCAGGGACAGGCCTGCCTGGAGGCCACATGCAGAGCCCACCAAGTTTAAGCAGAAGCTGACGCCAGCATGTGGAGATGCACAGCGGGAGAGAAGGAGCAGGTGTCAGAGCTCAGCCCAAGCTGGGGACACACTCACAGGCAGGGAGGGCGTGGGATTCAGCCTAGAAGACTGGAAAAGCACTCAGGAAGGAAGAGCTAGGAGAGGTCCATCTTCCAGCGAAGTTCTTAACAGCTTTTCTAGCAACGGCAATGAGGACCCGGAAGCATGGGCTGATCCCCTAAATCTAGCAAGACTGATACACAGAGGTTGCAAATAGAAGTTGTAAGACAGGCTAACTCTGTCCCCCAAATGTGCTTTGATTGGTCTCCACAGGGTTTAAAAAGAATGAGCCAATAATGTCAGTGTATTGTGTCAACGTCGTGATATACTGTAGTTATGCAACATTAGAGGAAGTAAGAAGAAAGGTGTATGGGATTTCTCTGTATTATTCCTCACAACTACACGCAAATTTATAACTACTTTAAAACACAGAGTTTTAGAAAATGAGGTAACCTTTACAATCAGAAGATTTCATATAAAAATTCTATTTTCCAACTGTTCTTAAAAAATCAGAGGATCTGGCAACACTGGCCCATACCATGTTTCCACAATAACATGTTGTCTCATCACGGCAATCAGAGGACGCAGAGTAGCACCTGATTCCTCAAGACATGCATTAAAATCTTCACTTTGCCTCATTCTCCACCCAGCCTGCTTCACTTATTTACTTTACCCATCTGGTCCCAATGAACACTAGATTTTTCCCACTCTTTTATAAAGAGTGATGGAGTTGAAAGCTAGGTCATTTAAGAGGTCATCTGAGTTTGCACAATTTGTCTGGAGTTCAACGTTGCATCATGAGTGAGAATACAAGGACACCTCACTCTCCTGGTCCCCTTGGGGCTGTGCATATAATAGGTGTCATTATAGTATTCTATAGTCGCAGAACCACTTAGGACGGGTTCCAAGAAAAATCAATGACATACTAAATGTCGTGCTATTGCAATTTCTGTCATAACTCAGGAACCATATAAAATATAGTGAGTTCTTAAAGTCACAAATGCTCTGAAATTATTTATGAAATAGGAATTAGGTAAGGCCTAATTTACCAAAATTGAAAACATCTAGACGCACAGTTTAATTCGAACTCTCCATATATGCACAATCTATGATTCAAAGACAAGGTGTCATTCCAGATTGAGTCTGCCTTTTGGCTTTCTGAGGTTAAAACATTTTCCACGTTAAAAACCTGTCCCCTTTGGTTTCCAAGTGGTAAATTGCTCAAGTGGAATCATTTACCCCAAAGGCAATGCAATACTCCCATTATCACCAAGCAGCAAAGGGCAAAAAAGCCAACGTGGTAAAGGCAGGGAGGATGAATTGGAGTCATTCCTTCCTGCACCAAAAAAGCATGAAACTGACTCATATATTTAAGTCCATTTTTGTGTTTGTTAAAATATACTTTGTATAATCTTTAGTCAGCTCAGTATATGGTTCATCCTCCCTGCCACCATGCTCTCTCACAATTGTAGCCAAAAAAATAAGATTTCCCCCATAAGGAATCTATTGGGGTGGAATATTACAGCACACAGATTAATAATGGGGAGGAGGCATGATATTGTTACATATTCTTTAACACATGATTCAACTTATCAAGAGAGTTAAATTGCATTTAAAATTCAGGGGCAGATATAGGTCTTGGCTAATGGTCCCTCAAGTGGCCTGTTATGTCGAGGATTCACTGATAGGATTCTCTCATTCCTCCCCAGTGTTGAACTTTGACTCACAATATGCTCCCTTTCTGCTTAGCTATTTTCCAAATCGGTAAATATACAGACCAAGCTGCTTCTGTCCATTACGTCCTCAGATTTATTCCGTTTGGTAACACAGGTTAATTAATCCTATAGTCCCCACTGATGCTGCCTCAGTTCATACTGGCGGAGGTGGATTATTAATGTTGCCGTTTGCACTGTGTCATAGCCAAAGAGATTGTATACCTGGAATTCCTTGCAGAATGCCTGCAAGTCTGTGATCTGGCTGTCGCCGGTGGCCACCGATCTGACCATAGCTTACGTATTTGGAAAACTAAACTATAAATGTGAGGTGCTCACTCTGCTGGATTGAAAGAATGGCTATGACATTCAAACCAAGTCATTTTACGTAAAATATGGAATTGGCTTGCACTGTGTGGAGCATCAGCTGGACCCCGCTATAAGGCATCTGGTGAGGCCATGAGTCCCCTCCAAGTTTTCTGCTGGATGGTGTGACGGCCAGCTGGCAGAGCAGCTGCACGCCCAGCTCGCGTTGGGAGCCAGCTGACCATCCCTCCCTCAGACAATACACTGAAAGGTCAAAGGGGCTCTGGCTCTTACTTTGAACAAGTGTGTTTGGTCACTAGGGGTTCCATTGACCACTGGGTAGCAGAAAATGCAAATAATTTGCAGCTTCTTAATTAAGATAAACTCCAATCCCAAAGTAGAGCTCGACCTCAAAGTGGTATTTTTATTTTTTAATCAAATATTTTGTTGCAACCACATGTCCCCTCCTATATACAAAAGCTCTCTTTTCTGCGCTTTTGAAAAAACTCTTTTTTTTCCATTTTTGAAATGATACATTTATTCTGAATGCCTGTGTATAGATATAGATCTAATATGGTTTTGATACCCAGAGATGAGTTTAGCTGAGCAAAAGTAAAACACCATTGTGAGTGATAGATTGTAAGCAACTTGGTTTGACTGTGAGAAATGAGATAAATGAGTCAAACCAACAGGCACATTGTAAAATATTTCTATTTTTCATTTAGAGCCACATCTCTCGGTCATGAAGAGATCTCAGGTTTCTGTTTGGCCCTGATAAACCTCAGGTCTCCACTACCTCTTCATGACACGGCTGGCTATTGTGCACTAAACAGATATCTACAGGACACCCTCCTCTGTGCCAGGGCCCTGGGGAACCCTGGGTCCGGAGGGGAACAAGACAGACGAGGTTTTTTGTTTTCTAGAATGAAACTAGTGGAAATTCCACTCTAGTCATCTTTTGCTAGCAAAGACTTGTGTTCTGCTTTCCTAATTCCAAGATATGGAAAATCCCACACAGGCTTAATAGAGAGGCCCTTTAGATTTGTTTTTCAGAAATCACCTGTCAGACTCTAGAGAAAAAACATATTTTCTGGAACAACTTCTTCCCATTCGCAAAAAGCCTCAGGATTTCTGAGAATTTGGCACCTTTCAAGAGAAAAGAAGTTGTCCTCTGTGCTGTCTTGGTGAGAAGGATCATAGCAAATGGAAATCACGGGCTTCTTGAGAATGCCTGACTATGTCTGAAAGATCTGGCTTCTACGCTACTGTTAAACTGGAGTTGCGGGGAAAGGGGCTGATGTCCAACTTGGCATTGAATGTATTCTGCTTTGGCATTCTCCAAAAAAGTTAGTTTGGTATCATACTGAAATAACCACATCCGACAGGATTTTTACAGGCTGTTTTTCTGTTTTTATCACTCGGTAGGATTTCAACTCAGCCTGAACTCACTATTCTAACTAAGCTTTGTGTGAGAAGCATCTCATGCACCTGGATCAAATGAGTTTATCCTGGAGAAAACTCCAGTTCCAAAGCAACATGCAATGTCTCAAGTTTAAGAAAAAGAGGCCTCCAAGTGCAGCATCTTTTTATTTTACAAAACTCCTTTCCCTGCCAAACATTTGGTTTTGCATGCATCGAAGGGTGGGGCAATACTTACAATTCGAGTGAGAAATACAAGTTTCAATAAAAGAGTTGCCAGATACCCTGCTTTTAAAATGTTGCTTAAAATGAAAAACACTTTTCTTCTTACTCGTTTATGTGAATAATAAAAATACCTTTCTTTTTGCCCCAGAGAGTATATTTTAAAATAAAGAATGTATTGTTTTGGTTTTTGTTTCTTTTAAGGACCACATTCTCTTCCATTTGACTCATTTCGTTTTTCTAATCATTGACCCCCGACAGTTGGCACTTTGCTCAGAGCAGCCCCAGAGGATCCGGAAGGGTCAGCTCTCCCAGCAGCTCATGATTTGTGACAACCCCAAATGGCAATTTCCCATTAACCCTGACTGCCTTTCCCCATGAAGGTGAGCCTGCAGCGCTCCTGAAGATGTCGCAGCATGCAATCAACCTCCGACTCACTTTCCCAGGTTGATTTTGTGAGCTCAGTATGTCAGCCTGCCAACCATCCAGCAAACCGCCTGAATGGTGGCAGGTGTCCTTCCCAGCAGAGAGCTAACGCTGCAGCGTACCATGTGGGAAATATGCTAATCTGAGGGGTTGGGATGGGAGTCCCAGGCTTTGTGACCTCTCATTTGAGAGGCCTCAGTGCACTTTTTACAAGATCGAGCTATTGTCCTCCCGGGCCTGCGACCAGAGGATTCAGAGGAGAACCACAATATAGATCAAAGGATGGCCAAACAGGACCTGGGAGCAAAGGCTAAATGGCCCTGGTATTATGCCTGGAGAAGAGAAGGCTGGAGGTGGAGTGGGTGGAGGAGGCCATAATGGTAGAAGAGCTATTATGTAGTCACTGTGGCCAGCTGTTCAAGATTTTGAGTGAGAAGAAAAGGAGTAGGAAAAAATGAATGTCAACTGCAATGTGAGAAATTTCTTTGAAATTTGTAAAAAAATTTCAAACAGTGAGGGCTGTTAAACACTAAAATTGGTGACAGGGGAATATATTTCCTATTTTAAACCTAAGATTTTTTAAAAATTATTTTACTAAGGTCACATTGGTTTATAACATTGTGTAAATTTCAGGTATACATCATAATATTGCAGTTTCTGTATAGATTGCATTGCGTTCACCACCAAAAGTCTAGTTTCCATCTGTCACCATACACATGTGCCCCTTAATCCAAGACTAAAATTTTTTAGTCAAGAGTTTTAAAGGCAAACTTGCCTGAATGCAAGGAGTAGATAGGAAGAAATTTTGAGCCTGACTTCACTTAAATATGTGCAACATAGGATTCTGGCCTTCACCAACTGCTCCTTACAACGGACATTTTCTTGGAGGATTACATTAGAAGCTGCTACGCAGGACTTCTTAGACCTTGCTTTAATGTTTTATCTAGCTGGGATGGGAATTGTCTTTGCAGCCAAGTGACTGACAAGGATCTTGGGTGATGGGCATCCTGATTTCAGTTCTGCTGCTAATCGGCTCTGAGACTTTGAGCAAGCGCTGAACCTCAGTTTCCTTAACTGTCAAAACAGGGACAATAGCTTTGCTCTACCTCATAGGATTGCTTGGAGGAATAAATTATAAAAGGAATGGAAAGCACACTGAACCCAAGTTGTGTAGCAATTAGACTGTTCAGACCTCAGGGCTACTCCCAAATAGAAAAGTATGTGGCTCTCTTAGGATTGTTTTAATGAGTTACTCCCATACCAGCTTCTGTGTGAGAAAAAAGAAGGATCAGAGGGAAAACCAGAGAAGCCAAGAGCACAGCTCAAGCTGGTATCAGGGCTGCTGTTTCACTCCGTCCTTCCCAGGTCTGCAGCCCAACATCAGGCACAAATGAGGGGCACATACCAGCGTGAGGCAAACACACAGAGCTTTCATAGCCGGGCTGTGGTCTCTGCAGTCTTTGGACATTTCAACTAGAAATATTTCGCCATGAAACCCTCAAATATCAGAACTAGAGAATTCCATTGCCCTTGGTACTTACAATAGATGTTTTAAATAAATAAAAAATAGACAAATAAATATGTGTTTTAGTACAGTAATAAAGTGATGGAATTTTTTGCCCCTAGAGTGAGTTCAGGCTGAGAACATATTTGGTCACAATGAAAGAAAAAAAAAACCTGTCTACCTAGAATTTTACCCACATGGGAAGTAGCCTTCACAAATGAAAGTAAAACCAAGGAACTCTTGAGCCAAAAGCAGAGAGATTTTGTCACAAGCAGATCTGCGTTATAAGAGATGTGAAGGGGGCTGTTGAGAGCACCCCCTGCCTTGTAAGACTGTCTTCAGTGGGAATGCTGTGCTTCTGTCCACAATGCATTCCACACTGCTGCTGTCAGAGACAGAACCCTGAACTAGGGCAGTCCTTGTGCAATTCTAAAATGTTAGAGCAAGAAGACTCACTGAGCACATTTCATCCAACCCCCTTATTTTCCAAATAGGAAATAGAGGGTCCAAGAAACAGGGACAAATTAAGAATAATACAATTAGTAGGGGAACAGGACTGGAATTAGCCCCAAAATGTTGTGGTCACCAAGTGACATGATTTACTGCACTTGGAAGGCCACAGACTGATCTCCCGCGGGGTAAATGGGGTTCATGGGCATATTTCACTTGGCCCACAAAGTGGATTAAAAAAATTCAAAATTAATTGCCTTCAAAAATGAGAAGACATTGTCAGGTGAGCTCATGTACCTACATGACCACAATCACCTGGAGTTCCAATGTTATGTGCCCCTTTTAGATAGGACACATGCTCTCTAGATTCACATAGTAATCACCACTCCCTACTGTTTCCATGACAATTAGGCCAGAGGTGATTTGGAATGAATCATCATGCTCACACAGTTTCTGTAAAAATGGAACCGTCGATTTTGTTCATTTATCTCATTTTCCTGGGCCATTTGAACATTTGATTTTGCAATCCCTTCCCTTCCATATGCTGCTTCTATTTTCCTAATTAGTAAAACATTCACGATTATTTCTTCCAAGAGCAAACAAAAAATATAATGTCTACATGCGTGCATGACATACCCTTGATCCTATACTGATTATGTGTATAGAACTCAAGACATAGAAATTCACAGAAGCTAGTACAGGAGGACAGTTTATTTTATCCACTTTTGCACAAGACTTTAAACACTGCAAAGACACACCTGCTGTATTGCAATATTTTGGAGGAGAGTAATGACCATTTTGCCATTTTCCTCAAGTTCTGCTGGGTAAAGGTGGGCTGCCTCAGTATTTTCTGCTGTGCTCTCTCATAACTTTTCAGCAAGATGGAGTGGGAGAATCTAGTTTTATAACCAAATCAAAAAGAAAAGATAGACACATATGTCCACACAAAAACTTGTACATGAATTTCATAGTAGTATTTATTATTCATAATAGCCCAAAATTAGAAACAATCTAAATTTGTATCAACTGATGAATGGATAAATAAAATGTTTTATATCCACACAATGGAATGTTATTTGGCAATTTATAAAAATGAAGTGCTGATATATACCACAGCATGGATGAACCTTGAAAATATTATGGTCATGAAAGAAGCCAGTCACAAAAGATAACGTATTGTATAACTCCACTTATATAAAATGTCCAGAATAGGTAAAATCTATAGAGACAGAAAGTAGATTAGTCTTGCCTAGAACTGGGGACAATGGGAGGAAATGAGGAATGACCACTAGTAGGTATGAAGTTTCCTTTTTTTGATGATGAAAATGTTCCAAAATTGATTGTGGTGATGGTTGCACAACATTGTGAATATCCTAAAAACTACTAAATAGTATACTTCAAATGGGTGGGTATTATAGTATGTGAATTTTATCTCAATAAAGCTGTTATTTAAAGAAAATTAAAACAGAATAAGCCATCTGAAATTGGGAAAGGGAAACTAATATTTCGGAGGGAACTGCTACAGGCCAGGCAGACTCTAGTGTGTTTTTATATATATAATTTTATTCAAGTCTCACAGCAATCTGTCAGTAGGTTTCATTCTGCCCATTTCACAGATGAAGAAATAGAGGCTCACAGAGATTAGGCTGCCTTAACTAGTCACTTGCTAAGCTGAGATTTGAACCCATGTCAGTCACCCAACATTTTCTCCTTCTCTACAAGAAAAGGAGCTATATAGAGACTACTTGCCTTGGCTGTTTCTTATTGCTGCATGTGACTATTTAATTATGAGCAGGACACGAGCTTTTTTTTTCTTTAAAGCTAACCTGAGACATGCCAGCTGATTAAACAGTCTTTCTAAAGTCAAATGGGGCCTTTTTTTCTCAAGGTGACATTTTTCCTTTTCTAAATGCAGAGCTAGACCCTCCTAAACCATTTCTCTGTCTGCTGTCTATTGGCATTTTCTCACTTACCCAGTGTTCTCCTTGAAGTCACCTCAGCTTGCTCCCTTATTCCATATTAGAGCTAAAAACATTGCCTAATGTACCTCTGTCTCCCCCTCCTCTCACCCCTGCATATATAAAGCATTGGATGATCCAGGTAGCACCAAACATGTTTATGACCTCCTAATTCTATTGCTATGCATGTCTCTAATCGTTAGCATCAAAGAATACACAAATGAATTCACAGGGACAAATTCCTCAACTAAGCATTCAAAAAGCAAGCACCAGCATCCAACCTCAATCACTTCAAGAAGTTATAGTAAAGCACAAATCATTTGGTGTGTGATAAGGTGGGGTGAGGGGAGACAGATTCCAATAGAACTCATGCTCCTTGCCTTAAGTGAGGATCAGCCTGAGCTATATGTGAATGGGCAGCCACCAGAGAGCGTCTGGGATGCCAGCCATCTCCAAGCCATGGGCATAGAGTCTGCATTTACTCACATCACAATCAATTATCTTCCCAGCCAGGCTCCAATCCTTACCTCTACTGAAGCAGAAGCCAAATGCATCAGCGAGTGACCTTGCTGGGTCATCAGGACCACTGCAGCCACTCAGTTTGGCCCCTTACAGCCTCAGCTCTCTGATCTGACAGCCACAGTCAGACCTCCCTTTCCTCTTTCTGAACAGTGCCAGCGTGCTTCCTCCTGCCTGTCAATATTTAACTACCCTGTCAAGTTACATTACATCATCTGCACTAAATCCCACCCTGGTGATAGCTAGAGGGTGTGCCTGCTCTATTCAATTCAACTCAACTAACCTTTGAGTGCCTTCCCTTCATTCACTTCTTTCAACGTGTATTGAGTGCCTACTGCATTTGACACTGGAGACACAGAAACTAGAGTCTAGTTGGGAAGACAGACAAGACAATATGGTATGTGCTATGATGCTGGAGCACAGAGTGCAGAGGAGACACCCCTTCAAGGCTGGCTGCTGAGACGGAGTGAATGAGACCAGAGA
Organism: Ceratotherium simum simum; assembly: GCF_057802395.1. NCBI lineage: Eukaryota > Metazoa > Chordata > Mammalia > Perissodactyla > Rhinocerotidae > Ceratotherium > Ceratotherium simum. The sequence continues at coordinate 17,328,003 of NC_141908.1, forward strand.
ATTCCCAAAAATGGTGACACTCAGAGTGACATCTCTAATGGGCCAGGCTAGATTGGGAAGACACAAGGATGACAAATACGTGTCCTCTGTCCTCAAAGAGCTTAAACTCAGCCAGATAGCTCTACCATTTGACAGACTAGCAGGATTGCTTACAGAAATGCCACAGGCAAGGTGCAAAATATTAAACCAAAGAGGACAGTCATTTCTCATTTTTTCTTGATGAGTTGGACCATTAGCTATTTCTAAGAACGAACATTTGAACAAAGATATCTCAACAGCAAAAGCTGACTGCAGCCTATAGATCCCTTGGTTGAAGGAAGTAAATTATATTAAAAATTTAAAAGTTACTACCTTAGAGACAGGCACCTCCACACCCTAAGGATTCCTGGTATAGGAGGGAACGTTTATCGATCCTGACTGACTCTATTCATAGAAGACTCGCCCTAAACTGTTCGGGGAAAATTGAGAACAAGAGAGTGCTCCAGAGGGATAAGTTTGGGAGGGTCGGGGTGGAGGGGGTCCAGATGGGGACGCGTGTGTGTAACCTGATAATTGCTTCGCGCCATAGCAATTCGCGCCATAAAATGTAACTGTTTAAATGTTTTAAATTAGCCAATCATGTAAGACCGCGCCAACCTTTTCCCGCTTTATGCTTCCAAATCCTATAAAAGAGCTTGCCCCTTAAGGTTCGGGGTCGACCCCTCTGTCTCCTGCGAGAGATACGTGTCGACCCGGAGCTCCGCTTAATAAAACCTCGTGCATTTGCATCAAGCTCGGTCTCCTGTGTCTGTGGGTCCGCGCCTTCCCGAGACTGGAGTTGGATTTCCTTTTTGGAATCCTACAGGTGTTACAAATATGGGTGATTCCTCAGATCTTTGAAATAGCAGATACACCTAGTGAGTAAAGGAGATGGCCTGGGACCCATTTCCAGGCCAGGGAAAGAAGAATTCGGGTAACAGAGTAACATTCTTCTCTGGTCAAAGGAATTAATCTGGGACAAAATGGCTTGGCTAGAGGTAAACAGGGATCTGCTACATACTCTTATAATCTCTCCTTGCCATTTTTTTTTTTTTTTTTGGTGAGGAAGATTAGCCCTGAGCTAACATCTGTGCCCATCTTCCTCTACTTTACATGTGGGACACCGCCTCAGCATGGTTCCATAGGCAGTGCATAGGTCCATGCCTGGGATCTGATCTGAACCCGAGAAACCATGGGCGCTGAGGCAGAGTGCACTAACCCAACCACCATTTCACCTCCCAGGCCTCTCCTTGACTTTTTTAATGCAAAATTTCCTGACACTTAACGAATGGTTGATGGTTCTTTTAAATAATATAGATAGACATTCAGAACCCCTGAGCAATACTAAACTGCAGTCTTTAACTCCAGCTATGATCAGAGGCTAGAAAGTTACTCACTTTGGGATTTTTTTCCAAATTTGAGTTTACCACCAGAACAAGGCTCTCAAATATGTCCACACAATCCCTTTTCTACCAAAACTTACTTTAGCTTCATGCTCCAGAGAACAAAGACCCTCATTTACGTGTGAACATTCAAAGGACCCCACCATTGAGGAAACTAAGGGGCTGCCATGGAAAGTGCTGGCTTATTTGAATTGCAAAACACAACCCGGGGATTGCAATACATCTAATTTGGAATATGTTCCAGGCTCAAGAGCATCTCTATTAGCCAGTTTCTCAGGCAATTTTCCAGTTCCACATGTTCACTTCCCCAAGTGTTTCTAAGGAGAACATTTACAGTCTGTTGCAATATTTTACTACAAGCTATTTAGGGTTTTGACAAATACTAACTGACACTGCCACCATTCCAATGAAAACTGATGACCCGTATCTAATGCCAACTACTTGGTTGTGGCTGAAGATATTTTTCAGTCAGTCAGTGATTGTAAGCAGAACACTACTCCAGACCCCTCTTTCACATTCTGGAAGCATGGTTTGATGTCATTCTTTAATAAATCCACATTGCATGTTGAATCATCACACTAAAGCTTGTTCTTTTTTTAAACCAAGACTTTTTCAGAATGTTTTTGGTTAATAACATATAACACACTTGGCATTAGGGATATTATACATTATTAATGGAACAATTATTACTACTAATTGCCAAATGCCCAGGGATTTCTGGATCCAGTTAGAATGGATTTGGGTCATTTATCTTGCAGTCTTACCAGAAGGATGAGGTACTATATGATCTTCATTTGTTTTTAAAAAAGGCATTTATAGTAAATTTTAGCAAATGTGGGGGAAATTTTTTAAATAATATCGTTAATATCGTGGGTGGTATGATAACTAACATCCCATGGAAAATAACCAGCAAACGTGGCTAATATTTCCAGATGCAAATCATGAAGAACTTCAGTTTTCAAAAAACAGAACATTTAAAATGTATCCTGTTTATCTCTTGTGTACCTAGCTTTACAAAAGAGGAGAATTTTTGTTTTGTTTCTAATAAGTCATCTTAAAGAGAAGTTCCAAAATAAAACTAATTGCCCCAAAACCAATTTAATAAACATTCCTCTATTTTAGAAAGCAAGTGGCATTATGTACTCATCATGAGTACAGATAAAGAACTTGAAGGCTCAGTCAATATTATGCGACCCTGGGCAAGGCAGTTCATCCCTGTGAAGGTCTAAGCCTGCCTACTTCTTATGAGGAATAATTAAGGAAAAGTGATTGGTTGTCTAAGGTACACACAACATTCAAGTGTGTCAGAGTACTGTGCCTTTAAGATAGTCACTTTGGGAGTACAGGACATGTTCAAGGTTACAGAAGAGTCCTTCTAATGCTGCTGTTAACTATCCCAATTTGCCCAGGACTCGGGGGTTTCCCAAGGAGAATGACTTTCAGTGCTAAAATCAAGAAAGTCCTGGGCAGACCACGGGTCGGCCACTCAACTTGGTTTTACTCAGATCATGTTAGAACCCCATCTTGGGAACTGACTTCATATTATATGATAATTATTTTGCATCTTATCTGAGCCAACAAATCCTGATTCTTTAGAATTCAGTTGACTTTTTGAAACAAATGTGAATAGCCATGTCTAATAAATAATTTTCAAGATGAGTGAAATTTTAATGTGAAAAATGAAATGTGTCCACCAATTATAGAGTCTCTATTTTGAGGGGCTCAGAAACTAAATCTAAAAACAAAATTAAAGAAAAAAATCCCAAAGGATTTTATAACTTTGCTGCTCAAAGTGTAGTCCACAGAATTAGAAATATTAGCATCGCTTGAGAAATGGACAAACCTGGTCCACCCCAGACCTCCTGATTCAGAATCTGCTGTTCTGTAAAATCCCTGGGTGGCTCTGAGGCACATGACAGTTTGAGAAGCCCTGTTTTAGAATTTGTTTAAGCCTGGGGTAAGAGGGAACAAACCTCCATAAAAATGTTTGATAGAGTTATAAAAATAAAAACATTCCTGCAATTCAAAGCACTTTGACCAAGAAAATGAAAGGCATTATGGTAATTTATGTTTTCTGGGCCTTGTGAATTTTGACTTCATAGTTGAGGAGACCATAAAATGTAGTTAAACTCTAAATGAGGCCAATGATTTGATGGTTTTCCTACAAGGAAGTCTTGAGGATGCCAAGATCCACACCAAAGAGTAGAGTCAGAGTGTGTGGGGATCCCCTCTGTGCACATGGTTGGTGGGTCACCATCCTTTGTTCTTAGCATCTCCCCGAGTAGGGGATCAAACCTGGGATGACTCCTAGGTTTTAGGTTTACAACTGAAACATCAGTGGGCAGGGGAAGAATAGAGAAAGAGCAAGTTTCTGACTTACAGGTCAAGAGGTCTATTTTGGAGGCTGGCCCGGCGGCATAGCAGTTAAGTGCATGCACTCCCCTTCGGCGGCCCAGGGTTCACAGGTTTGGATCCCAGGCGCACACCAATGCACCGCTTGTCAAGCCATACTGTGGCGGCGTCCCATACAAAGTACAGGAAGATGGGCACGGATGTTAGGCCAGGGCCAGTCTTCCTCAGAAGAAAGAGGAGGACTGGCATCAGATTTTAGCTCAGGGCTAACCTTCCTCACACACACACACACACACAAAAAGTCTATTTTGGAATAATAAACACCTATGTGGAGATGAAGTTGGTATTTGGACATACTAGTCTGGGGCTAAGCTAGTTATAAATCAGTATGTATATGGTTTCTCTTTATAAAATAATTTGGGGAGCTATCAGCATACGGAATGTATCAGATAATAAGGGGATAAGCGATTTTATAGAAGAGAGTATTTCAGGCCTAGAGGGCAATGGAAACTAACGCTCTGTGGCAAAAGGGAGAAAGGGCAAAAAAAAAAAAAAGTGATAAGCAAAGAATAACTAAAAGCTAAAGTGAAATCTAAATGGATGACAATAAGATATAGTGAATTGCAATAATATAAAAGTTAAAAAACTTTCTTTCCTGAAACAGAAGATGAATATTGTAATGGCAAATATGGTACGAGTCTGAAACCAAAATTCTAAATATTTCAAATGGGGAGCCAGAAGGAGATTGAGTAGAAATTTTTTATTTCTGTGTATATAAGTAGATAATTTGTATGCTATGAACAGAAAATGCATAGTCTTCTTTTATGCCCATAGGATGTAAATTTACAGAAAATTATTACATGTGCGGCCACAAAGAAAACAATAAACCTTAAAATGAATGAGGAAAGGACAAAAAAACAAAAATGTAAGGGCTTTTACAGTAAAAAATAGTCTTCTAACTAAACCAAGGATCAAAAATGCAATAAAAATACAAAGTACAAGTTATTTAGAGATAAATACAGCAATCGAGAATACTTCATATCAAAACTGGGATGCAGCTGAACTCAGAAGAAAAACATTTACTTAAATGTTTTTATTTCAGAAAGAAAGATTGAAACAAATGAATTAAATGTTCAATCTAAGGAATTAAAGAACCTAAGACAACAAACTTAGAGAAAAGAGGATAGAAAAAAAACCTTAAAAAAATTGGCTAGTAATCAATTTATACATTAATTGATTCAACAAACATTTATTGAACAGTGACGAGGAGTTGTTTTTTGTTGTTTGTTTTTTGCTACTCTTCTAGAGTCAGTGGATGTGGCAGTGAATGATAATGGATAATAAATAGATGAATAAAAAATTAATAGATAAATAATTTATGCAGATATTCCACCCTCAATGAGGAGGATTATAACTCCCTACCCTTTAAGGACAATATGGAAAGGGAGTGGAAAATAGTAACTTCACTGTGGAGAAACCTGACAAATACTGCCTGGTGATCAAGGTCAATGTCAACAGTGATATATCCTGTTGATAGTTTGTAGCCTTGATATGATGTGATAAAAATGGCGCTTTACCTCTGTGGTCTTCCTCCCTCAAACCCACAACCCCAGTGTAATCATGACAAAAAAGTCAGACAAGTTTCAATAGAGGGACATCCTACAAATTACCTGACCAGTACTCCTCAGAACTGTCAAGGTCATCAAAAACAAAGACAGACTAAGAAACTGTGGTAGCCAAGAGGAGCCTAAGGAGACATGATAACTAAATGTAAATATGTTATTCTGATGAGATCTTGGAACAGAAAAAGAATATTAGGTAAAACTAAGGAAATTTAAATAAGGAATAATCTTTAGTTAATAATAATATATCATTGTGACCAATGTACCATACTAACATAAGATGTTAATAATAGAAGAAAAATGGATGTGGAGTATATGGGAACTCTCTGTACTATCTCCTCATTTTTTTAATGTAAATCTAAAACTGTTCTAATAAAGTCTCTTTGGAATTTTAAAAATAAGTGGATGATTTCAGATATTGATGCAAGTTATAAAGAACACAAAGTACAGTAATGCAAAGGTTGTCCTAGGATAGGAGGGTGGCCAGAAAAGGTGATTAGTGAAGTTTTTTCCAAGGCATTTGAGCTGACTTTCATAACAAGGTAGGGAGGACCACGTGAAAATCTCAGGAAGATGTTCCAGACAGAGGCACAACATCAAAACTAAAAAGCAAGAAGCAAACAAAGGATGAACTAAACTGAAAGCTGGTTATTTGAAAAGACAAACAAAATAAGCAACTCTCTGGCATCCTGACTAAGGCAAAAAGATAAAAGCTAGGAACCAAAGACTAAGAAATAAGACGTCGATGAGTAGGAAAGTAACTTGAAGAATGAGAAGATTATATGCAATTCACTGACATTGCAATAAGAACGGGATACATTTCAAGCAAAATATAAATGACTCAAAGTAATACAAGAAGTATAAGAATGAAGAAAACAAAAGAAAATAAAAATTTTGCTACAGATCTATTGTTTTAAAATAAGCAAATATAGTATTATAGTTTAACGTTATCAAATTTTAATAGAAAATTCTTATATAACTTAAATTGTCCCAGAGAAGAGGAAAAAATGAAAAGTTTTATAACTAACTTTACTAAGCCAGTATATCCTAATACTAAAGTCTGATAAACCTAATATAGAAAAAGAAACTTTAATTTCATTTATAAAAGTAAATGTAAATAGAAAAGTAAATAAAAGTAAATTTTAAATAGAATGTTAGCAAATCGTATTCAGCTCTGTAATAAAATAAACTATGACCAAGCATAGTTTATTTTAGTTATATAAGGATGAATCAACATTTAAAAAGTCTATCAACTGAATTTATATTAACAAATTAAAATAAAAACATGTGATTACATCATTAGGTGCTGAAAATCATTTCCTGCGATTTTGTGAGAACTCTTGACTTTAAGTAATGTGGGAGATCAAGATTTGGCCACCCTGAAATATATCTCTTTACCTTGATTGTTCTCTCTGAGGGACATTTGACCTGCCCCACTAACTGCCTAAAGAATTTGACATGGTGGCTCCTTCCTAGAACAGATCTTCCATCATGATGGCTGTAATGATAATTTAAAATAGATGTTACAATGGGAGGGGCACCAAGCCCCTTTTATCAAAAAACTCTATCTCTCCCTGACCACATTATCTATAGATGACCCTGAAAAGAATTGTCCTCCTGCCCTCTGAAGTCCCAGGCCACTACCCACCCCCAACACGCTCCTCGCCTTTAGCTGCAATACTTAAGCAAGCAGCTTAGACAGAGGGACGAGTTGCTCATTTCTGAGTTTCTCCCATGTATACATGTTATTAAACTTGGTATTATTTTCTCCTGCTAACCTGTCTTGTTAATTATTTGGCCAGCCAGAAGAACCTTACGGGAAAGGGCAGAGGGAGATTCTCCCTCATACCCCGACAGTTTAATAAACATCAAAGGAAGCTTCCTGAGCATGAGAAAGTATTTGCCAGAAACCAATACAAATCATACTCATATTAAGGTCATAAATTAGTATGTCCTCTATCACTGCTATACTTTTCAACATTGTTTTAGAGCAATCAGCAGATGTAATAAGATGTGAAAATGAAATACATGATACAAATATTGGAAAATAATACATAAAAACAATAACTACTCATGGAATTGTGTATATCTAGAACATTCAAGAAATATAACAAAATCTTTTAAAAAATCAGAGACTATATTAAGGCAACTGAAAATAAGATAAACATAAAAAATAGTGCTTATTTACACTATATAATAATAGGAAAGAAAATTAAAATAAAAATCTCAAAACTCTTTGAGAAAGAGAGAGAGAGAAAGAAAATCTGGCTACATAATGTTTCAATTCATCACGGAAATAGTTTTATTTTTTGGGGTTCCATGAATTCAGGTGTCTAGTTCTGCTGAGATGCCCAAGTGTCAACAAGACACATGAGAAACAAGCGCGGCATTTGATAGAACCTCAGAATATTGAAATAATAATTCCCCAGAAGGCAAACATCCACAGAACCCGGCTTTTCTGCCAAGTTGGTCAGACCCACTCTCCATGTCTTCATTATGTTTAAACTGGATATCTCAAGTTGTCTTCAGATGTGTAATCTACTTCCAGCATAGGATTAATCACTGTATGCTGATGCGGCATTTTGACCGAAGCCCACTCCCACCCCTGGCCTTTTAGAGGTGGAAGAGGAGAGATCCACTTCCAAGGTACACAGCTTGGAAGCCCTGAAGGCTGCTTCTTTGATGTGGCTTTTTTGTTTCACTGACTCATTCTTGGAGAAAACATTCTGAAGTTGTTGAAAAGATCAGTTGAGATTTCCACAGTGGTAAGCAATAACATGTTGCTTTACAATGCCCACATAAATACAGAGGCACTGAGAACCAGGCTAACCTGGTTAGTGAGTGGTCTTTTTGATAGCAGACGCAGGTTTGCATTTTGTGTATAAATGAGAAGATTATTTTATTTTTTAGCAATCATACTTGGACCTCAGAAGCAATTGCTTCTTCACTATACTGACATCAAATGGGGAAGAGAGGGGAGGGAGGAGATACTGATGAGTGCCCCGAGGAACTCTAGGGTGGGTTTGGAAGCATTTAACTGTTTTTCCAAGTTGTTTTTTTATGTTAAGGAGACATAACCAACTACCACCCTGAAGCTAACCCAGCCTCCCTACAAGAGCTATGCCCATGACCTTGCCTTATTTTTAAAGTGAAGATCTCTTCAGGAGGAGATTAAGCCTCATTACCATAATCTGAAGTGTACCCGCCTCTCCCTTTTGAATGTTCACCCCCCCACCCACCCACCCCAGGGAAAGAAAAGTTCCTGCTCCCCTTTGTTTAGGGATGCCATGACTTTGGAAATGATTCTTCATGGCCTCCTATTTGCTGCAAATACACTTTTACTTTGTGAGACAACTTCCACTGGCGTAGAGTCTTATTTAACTCACCAGGAGGTGAGCCCACTTGGTTAGGTATCAATACTAATAAAGAAGAAAGAGAGGGGGAGAAACCAGTTTCCCTTTATCATTAGAACAAGAAACAGGGAATAAGTTTTCCATGCAAATGAGAAGAATCAAATTCATTTATGTAAAAATAAAAATTAAGAAAGCACAACCCAAAACCCAAGAATTGTTAGTGATTCATAACTTTGTAAAATCATCCATATAAGAGAGGGTCCTGTTTAGAAGAAATAAATTTGTTTCCCTCTGAAATATACACATTTGCCAATGTGGGAGATGAAGATTTGGCCACCATGAAATATATCTTTTTACCTTGATTGTTTTCTCTGACGGACATTTGACCTCCCCCACTACCTGCCTAAAGAATTTGACATAGTAACTCCTTCCTGGAACAGATCTTCTATCTGATGGCTGTAATATAACATAAAATAGATGTTACAATAGAAAAGGCACCAACAAGCCCATCTTATTGGAAGTTCTGTCTCTCTGGCCACATTCTCTGGATGGCCCTGCGAGGAGTTGCCAGACAAACATTTACATTTATAAGGGAAATCTCCATTTGTAAAGGTATCTCCCTTTCTGTATTGGGAAGAGGCGGAGTGACCTCATTTCTAGAAACTTATCAATGTGGAAGGTGAGGCCTTAAATCTGCATAATAACCTTACCCTTGTTTACAGTGGTAATCTCCTGTAACTGACTCCTCCCACCCCCAACATCCTCCTTTGTCATTGGCTGAACATGGTATTTAAGACGAGAATTTCTGTTATTGTGTTGAGAAACTCAGTGTCCCTGGTTTCTCCCATGTATACATGTTATTAAACTTGGTATTATTTTCTCCTGCTAACCTGTCTTGTTAATTATTTGGCCAGCCAGAAGAACCTTAAGGGAAAGGGCAGAGGGCAATTCTCCCTCTTCCCCCACACCAAATGCTTGGATCCAATAAATACCCAAATCATGGAATCTATCAATACATCATTCCTTAACCTTTGCTTCAATATCTGCAAATTAGGTTGAAAAGTAATTTTTTTTTAAGCGCCTAATGTTGCCCTTTGTCACAGCAAGAGCTCATTAAACTTTGAAGAGGGAACATCACGGTTTACAGCCGAACTGCAGGACTAATACTACCACATTATCTGTATCATGCCACAAACTTAGCATCATTATAGTTTCATGAGATATAATAAACATTGCTTATTAATTATTCATATTGTTTCTAGTATACAGGATTAAAAAGAATAAAAAACATACATGATAGAAGCAGAAATGCTGTTACCCTAAACATTTAGTTAGGTCAATAGAAGACTCAGCTAAGCTTAAAAACATTGGCTTTCAGATCTCCCAATAGCATTGATCACTTGTGTACTTGGAGAGTTCCACACCTTCCTTCCTACATGGTGCTCCAATGTGCCTATTGCCTATTGTTGCTATTAACCCACAGATAAACACATCAAGGTCGTCCATCCTGCACACTGACTGAGTCAGCTCCAAATATAAGTCTCTCAAGTAGCAGGTTTAAGGCAAATCTTTAAACAATCAAACTGGACCCCCTAAATACCTGGCCATGAAGGTGGCATATTAATTTCACTAATATCTGCCAGACTATAAGCTTCAGGGGCTCAGTAGCAAATGGTAGTTATTTTGTTCATCAGTGAAGTCTCAGATCCTGGAACAGTGCCTGGCACATAGAAGACAATAAATAGTTACATTGAATTGATCATATGATAAGAGTCTCTCCACTTTATATGTCTATAAAATGGGGATATTATAATTTCTGTAACCACTTCTGTGTTGCTGGGCATTCAAGTTCCTTCTTATATTGTAATATTTTCAACATTGTTGTGATCAATATCTTTATTCATATGATTCCTCCACATTTTGGGTTCCCAAAAGGAGCATTAATGGGTCAAAGAATCAGAACATTTTTACAGCTCCTTATATATAGTGCCAAATTACTTATGAATAAACAATATCACAAGTAAAACATGGAAGTACAAGTTGTACCACTTGCCCATGAAGATCAGCTGTTAAAGTTTTTTAAAAGAGTGGATAATTTAAGGGAAAAATGGAATGCTGTCCAATATTTTGTTGTAATTTGAATGTCATTAATTTGGTAGATTGAACATTTTTCTCTGTTTAACTAGTTCTATTTTCTTTTTTGTGCATCAACCAAGGAATGACCAGCCATGGCCACCACTCTCCGTATGGGAGCCTTTCTCAGATACTTAAAGAAACTTTGGCACCATAACTTCTTTGCCAATCTGATTCCTTTCACTTCAGATACTCCTTCTCAAGAGAACAACAGGAGCCTTGAAAGCTAAAGTTTAGGTGATACCTCTATTGGCCAGGGATCTCTTTACTAAATGGACTTGTGTGATAGACCAGGAGCCCCACAGATGGTCATCTAGATTATTTTCACGTGTGTTGATAAACACCTGCAGAGGTTTTCACTCTGGAAGAATTAGTGAGTTATTTTGCAGAGTCAGGACAGTTTTATGGGTCAATAAGTAATAGCCTAAATAAGTCATAGTCAGGGAACAGCCTACACAAAGAAATCTTATACGTATAAAAGTTTCAATTGTAATACAATTGAAAACTGTCACCAAATCCTATTATCTGTCTGGGTGGAAAAGTGCTCAACAAAACATTGATAGCCCAGAAGGTAGAGAATTGAATTAAGGCCAACAAAAACCTTTGAGTGAACAGCAGATTCAAGATAATAGCTGAGTGATAAAATAAACCTTTCCCAGAAACCCAAGTCTTAATAAAATTGCTCTGTAAGTTCTTTGGAACTACTGCTCTAATTTCTTTACGTTCTTAGGGCTCAAGGATGTTTGCTTTGGGGAGTCAGCACATGTATGGATGTACAGGAAATTAGGGCAGCTCCAAGGTGGAATCTGGTTTGCATAGCCCATCCAAGGTTGGTATTATTGTGTAAATATTTGTATGCGACTTCTAAAACAAAGCATTCTCTCATTGTTCCAGATCCTCAGTGCTTAAACATGTGGAGTGAAAGAAAGATTCCAAGAATACCTATAAAAATATTTTAGATTTAAGAGGTCAAAAATTCTCAAAGATAATTCAAGGTATGCATGGTGAGCTAAATGTTGACCTCTTCCTTCATTTCTGTTTGGCTGGGCGAGGTTTCAGAGGTAGAAAAAGAGTAACTTAAAATGCTCCTTTTCAAGAATCATTGATATTTAGAGAGCTAAATGTCAACCACAGATAAACCAATAACCACATTCTATAAATAAATTCATTTCAAGGGGAGTTTTCTCTTTGTCTCCCACTGGAGATCACAGCTGAGTGGGGGAGAGAAAGGAAACTACAGTGGTTAAGGACGCAGACTGGAGACAGACAGCCTTGGTCCAATCCCAGTTGTGCCTTTATTAGCTGCATGATGTGGCATGTGTCATTAAACTCTATATTCCTCCATGTCCTCATCTGCCAGATGGGCTGATAATGACAACACCTGCCTCATAGTGTTGTTGTGAAGACGAAGTGAGTTAAATATGTAAAAACACTCCAGAACAGCGTCCAGAATATAGTACCACATATTTTCCAATAGGAGATTATGAACATTCTGAGAGTATAGTTTATATAACTATGTTCTCCAGTACATCACTCCAGCACGTGGCAGGTGATCAACAAACAATTGCTGAATGCACAGTTGACTCAAAGATTTTCTACTAGAGTTTCTTTAAAGGACATTTCCTTGTATATTCAAAGCGTGACAATTCAATATAGGACTGACAGGCAACTTTCAGAAACAATTCCAGGATGCAGAGTATATGCACCTGTATGGCATCAGCAGGAGGAATAATGGGAGAGCAATGAAGAAGACAAGTAAGAGTCTTAACGCAAATCCAGATAACTTTGAATTAATGCAAGTATTATTTTCTTGGCATAGCCCCAGCCTGCCCCTCTACTCTTTACTGATAAAGCCATGACTATTACACCATCTGGGATGGGTCAAGATGAAGTGGAGATTCTGAGCTCATCCCTAATTACTCCTTTATTCAAGTGGGGATTGGAGAGTGGGTGGGAAAGTTTCAGAGAAGGATTTTCAAATGACACAGATTCACTAATAAAATGCTCAGGAGCTGATTTAGGCCTATTTAATCTCTAAGACATCTGAAGCAACACAATATCTGTAACAACTTCTTATCCTGGAAAATCCCAGATTCATTTTAATTTTTTTAATCCATGTATTTAGTAGTCACATCACTCACCACTGAAATGTAGTTCTTGTTTCTGGAGCAGAAGAAAGCAATGTTTTTAGTAGGTACCACAAGATAATAGGATGACTAGACACACAGCTCACATCACTGAAAAAGGAGACAGACTGGCTTTACCAAGTTGGAACACAGCCAGCCACTACAGCACTCACCATATTCCGGGTGTGGTACCACCAGTTTCCTCCTTATACAGCAATGAGGTAAGAGAGTGGGTAAGTGAATGAATGAGATAATTGAGTCAATGATTAAATGAACAAACACAATAAAATTAGAGAAGGTACTGGGCCTACAAAGATTTTAGTTGAAAGAGGCAGGGCCTTTCCCATTAAGCAAATCTGCCAAACAACGGATTTCTTTTTAACTATCAACATGTGGCTAGTGGCTATCATATTGGACAGTGAAGGCTAGATGAGTCCCTTTGAAATCTCTATTCTTTTTCTGTCTCCTTCATGGTGTTCTCTTCTCTCACCTGCTACTTATATATTGGGGCTCCTCATGGGCCCCCACTTTTGTGACTCTGCATGCTTTCCTTGGCTGTCGTTGACACACCTCACATTCTACACCAAAATCTCTTTGTCTTCCTGTGTAAAATAGCTACTCCTCAGGAATTTGTTACTTCAGTTGCAGGCACTGTCATCCACCTGGGCCCCCAGCAGGGAACAGCTCACCTCCCTCTCTCCACCCTCAACCATTTATCAATTCTTGCTATATTTATGTTTACCTTCCAAAACCTTTTTTTCAAATCCATCCCCTGCACCATAACTACCACTGTATACTCCAAATTGTCATCCTCTCTTTCCTGTGTTTCAACCAACATTCTTCTAGCTCAGGGATTCTCAGTTCTTGCTGCACATTGGAATCATTTGGGGGACTGAAATCACAACCAGTGCCTGGATCCACCCCCAGAGATGTGGTTTCATGCAGGACGGGATGGGCCTAGGCATTGGTACTTTTTAAACCTCCTTGAGTTACTTTTGTGCAGTCAGATTTGAGAATCACTCTTCTCGCTTATCCCTCTGGCTCTAGTTTTGTCCTTGCTATGGCCATGCTCTGAAGAAGCACCAGGCTGCTCTTTCTAGAATGTTCATCTGTCCACTCTGCTTAAACTCTTTCAATGACTGCCCATCATCTAGAAAGTGAAACTCAAATTCCTTAACTTCTCCTAGCCTTTGTCCTCCTGTCCTGACATTCTCTGCCTCCTATCTTTTGCTCCAGTCACTGCCAGTTCCCCACCTCAACCTGCCATTTCACACCTGTGCTCATTCCCTCTTGTTTGCTCAGAACGCCAATCCCCACTCTTTACCTGGTGAATGCCTACAATCCTTAAAGACTCGGCTTCAGCATCACCTGTCTAAGAAATCTGTTTTGTCTTAACTTGCTTGGGTACCCCTCCTCTGTGCATGGTACACCCTGTGCCTATCTCTATCAGTATATCTATAAGACACCATAAATATGTGGATGCCCCACTCCTCTATGAGCCAGTTTTCTCAGGACACTCATGGCTTATGCCTGTTGTTCCCTTTTAATTATCAATAGTGTCCCCTTTTATTCCCAAGGGTATCTTAACATGGATGATAAATTGGTGGTCACCCTACTAGTGAGGTCATTGAGGACAATACACAGTCATATTCTTTGTTGTAATCTCAATGCCTAATGCAATTCCTAAAACTTGGTATATGTTTATATGAAGGAAGGAAGAAAGGGAGGAAGTATGTAATTGGCAAACTTTCTTATCATCTTCAGAAGAAATCTTTAGAAAGGTCTATTTAAAAAAACTAAATGAAGTTATATCTTGAAGAGATATCTGTGGTCCCATGTTCATTACACCATTATTCACAATAGCCGAGATATGGAATCAACCCAAGTGTCTATCAGTGGATGAACGGATAAAGAAAATGTGCTATATATATATATACAATGGAATGTTATTCAACCTTAAAAAAGAGGAAACTCCTGCCATTTGTGACAACATGGGTGATACCGAAGGACATTATGCTAAGTGAAGTAAGCCAGACACAGAAAGACAAATACTGCATGATCTCATATGCAGAATCTAAAAAAGTCAAATTCACAGAAGCAGAGAGTAGAATGGTGTTTGCCATTGAGGGTGGGGTGGGGATGAGGAGATGTTAGTCAAAGGGTACAAAGTTTCAGTTATGCTTTATAAATAAGTTCTGGGGATCTAATGTATAGCATGGTGACTACAGATAATACTGCAACGTATACTTGAAATTTGCTAAGAAAATAGGTCTTAAATGTTCTCACCACATATACAAAAAAGATAACTATGTGAGGTGATAGATATCTTAATTAGCTTCATTGTGGTAATCTTTCACAATATATACATATATCAAAACATCAAGTTGTACACCACAAATATATACAATTTTTATTTGTCAATTACACCTCAATAAAGCTGAAAAAAATAAAAGATCTGATTAAATTAAAAAACCTAAACAAAGAAACAAATTGGCATATACCCACTCCTTAAAAACACAATTTTAGAGAATAAAGTTAATTCTTCTCTCTCAGCTTAGTATCACTTTTTGTAATTCTGTGTGTTCTCTGGGGCGCTCGGGATGTTGGAGAAGTTCCACACGGTCATCAGGTGGGTGCGAACCAAAATATAGATGGTTCCTGGGAATGACCCCAGCCCTTGTTTATTCTGGGCAGATCTGCTTTTCATGGCCAAGGATTTGGACTCTGATGTCAAACTGCCTGCATTTGAGCTGTGTTCCTTCACTAGGAGGACACACGATTTTGGTAAGTTATTTAAACTCTCTACGCCAGCTTTATACTGCTGGATGTTAATGTGCCTGCCCCATACAGTTGTTTTGAGAATTAAATAAGGAAAACCATGCAAGGAGTTTAGCATGGTGCTGTCACAGGGAAAGACTTGAATAAGCAGTAGCCCTTATTATTTTCTCTATTTTAATTGTTGGACTCACAAATAATATTTCATTTGAAGAAGGGATTTGCCTGCCTTTAAAAATATGTTGTGAAAGCTCTGTTCTCAAATGTTGTGACTGTAGAGATTCCAACCTAGTTCTCCCTTGGGATCTTTGTAACTTGAGTTGCTAATGGGGCCAGTGTTATTTCTTTACTCTGCAATTCAGAGACTGAAGCCCACACCTTGCCTGTTCACTAGAACCCATTAGTGGAAAAGAAAACACCAACCCAAGACTCAAATTTCGATGTGAAGCACAGGTGTTGGTGGGTGCCAGCTTCTGGCAGCATGGCATAAAAAGAAATGAATGCTCTTGCCAATGTCGGGAATATGATTGCAGTACGCCTATGACAAATATTTACCTTTTTAGCTGGAACACCAGGGGACACTAGGGTTTCTGTTTGAACAGTGCTTTGAGGCAGAACTCATTGAAATGTTATGGAAAGCTCTGCATAAATAAACTCTTTTATGATTTTACTCATAACACATCATACCATCAGACTGCAAAATAAAGCTTGGGAGGGCAAAATAATCCCAGTTATTTACACATAACTTTAGTTCCCAATACAGATTTGTAGATAACTTTGCATAAAGTATCATAGAAGATATTTCATTCTTGGCAAAATGGGCCTACCAACTAGGATTGCAAAAGCAGTATAATTTGAGGGTTACAGTCTAGGAGTTATAGCCAGCGCCTTTAGAGTCAAACAGACATAGGTTTGAGAAAATAAAGCCCTTAGAGTTTCTAGAACCTAAAATAGATGCAATAAATAGTAACTCTGATAGTAATAATAATAGTAATTATTAAGAATTATTTTCTAGGGGTATTTGACATAATTCTACCAAACAAAGATGATTAGGTTCTATTTTATTCTATCCTATTGTTTTTTACTGCTCCTGTTGTTTGTAATTTAAGATCAACCCCAAAATATTCACAAAGACTCAAAACCTGGCTTCAATAATTTCAGTTTTTCTGAGGAGTTAGCGGAACAACACTGAGCTGTGGAAATGAGATTGAGGTGTCCGCATTTTCATGACCAGAAGGCATGATAACTTGTCCTAAAACTGTTTGATCTTGTTACCATTTCTGCTGAATACCTTGAATCATGCAAGGGTATAAAACGCCTCTTATTCCAAAGCTTCCAAAAGAGAGATTGCATCGACAGAAATTCAGAGCAAGCTGCTGAAAGGCTATATTAATCCTGATCCCGGGATATTACACTAAATATTTGACAGGAATCCAAATTTTCCTGTAACCTTCCACTAAGAAGATAATCTTTCATAATTTTAACTGTGAAAGGGGAGGACTTGATCTTTTGAAATGGAAAAGGTGAGCCTAATTGAATTTCCTTCTTTGGTTTCTTATTAAAGATGGGACCAGATTGAATCATATTCAATTAATGATTGTACTTGGATATATTGCTCTTTCCAGAAGCTGAAAATAAGATTAACAAAAGCTAGAAAAAGACATAGGGGGCAATGGTGCCAATTCAACACTTAAAGGGCTAGGCATATATAGGAGCAAAGACCTATTTCAATACCATTGATTTTTATGATCCTGGAGCAGGCTGGGCCATTGTACCTGATCGATTCAAGGACTGAGTGGAAAGATGTGTGATACCGAGCATCACATATAGAGGAAAAATAAACTTTCAAATGCTGCAAATAATAACTCGGACATGCCATTCTGACCTGCCCCCTCTCCTGCCTACCCACCAAATACGCCATGATCCTCGTCATTGTTGACCCTGTGTGTACCTGTTGCACGCCCATCTCAGCCTACCCACCTACTTCTCAGCCACCACACCTCAGGTTCAAGACTGTCCTCCTCCAAAAGGCTTTATGCAGCTCTGGTAACCATGAAAGCATGTTTTATGGACTAATAATTGTGATATGAAATCTGAGAAGTAAATTAGCACAGGTAGTCCAAATATTTTAAAACTGGGACTGTCCAGGAATGCAGTTCCTATAATTACTATCTCCATAAAACTCTCCCTTCTTTAAGCTTTTCTGGAAGTATTTTTCTTCGATATTTTAAACACTGGCATCTTACAATAGAAGTTCACATTTTTTGCTTAATTGTCTCATATTTCTATATGTATATTACCTCCATAGCGATGGGGCAAGTGCTTCCAGGGCAAACTGACCAGCCCTTCTATTCTTCAGTGTCTACATAGCACAAAACACTAGTAGGAGCTTAATTAGTACTTCGCTATATGCAGCTGATTTGTGTGTGTGTGTGTGTGTGTGTATGTGTGTGTGGGAGGTGGTACAAGTTTGGGAGACAGAATCTGGAATTTTCATCCTAGCTCTGATTTTTGACATCTCTGTGAGCCCGAGTAAGTTTCCACATTTGTAAAATGGACATAATAATACATAATAATAAACACATTGTGAAGATATCATATGACATTCGTGCAGCGTCTGGCAGGCAGTGGAAGCTCAATCCGTAGTCATTCCCTTGTTGAACAGAAACACTGCCTTAAGAAAGGTTTTAGAATACGAGAGGGAAAGGAGTACAGCACTCACGAGCATGGACTCGGGAACCAGACTATCTAAGTTCAAACCCAATTCTAAACCTGGCTATGAGATTTGGGGGAAATTGCTTAACATCTCTGTGCCTCAGTTTCCTCACCTGTAAAATATGGATACTAATGATATCTACCTCCCTAGATTGTGAGGGTTAAATGAAGTAACACATACCCATCCCTTATGAGTCCTAACACAGACAAGTGTTTGGCTTTAGTATTATTAAGGACAAATCTATTTAAGACACACAAAGGAACTTGCCAATTTTAAAGATCTGTTAAAATTCTGGATCTATAGTTTTGTGAAGAAAACATACATACTATTGCCTTTAAGTCCCACATAGAAGAGAATGTAACCCTTACACTGAGACAGACTCCACTCCCTATACACACACACACACACCCCCATCAGAGTTGTCTTGGTTTAACTTCTTTCCTTCCTCTGTCCAAACTCACACGTCTGCTACCTGCAGTATCTGAAAGCCCCACCAATTTATGATCTGCCATAACCAGCTAGGAAGCTGGACTTGGAAGGGAGAGCTGAAGCGAATCCTAATATTTGGTTTGAAACATTGTTTATTAGAATATCCATCTTCTCCAAAGAACGTCTGAACGGGAAGCCGTAAGTGGCTTGTCTAAAATAGATGCCTGAGGACGAAAGGTCTGGACTCAGAGCCTGTCATTGAACTGAACTTTCAAGGAACCTTCCAACGAAGTTCATCAATGTCTAAAAATTAAGGCTCTTCCAGTAGACGGGCTGGGTCAGCCCAAGGTGCATCACTGAATTAGCTAGAAGTCTTCACGAGATTGGGATACAAACCCTTGCCAAGATAGACTAGGCACAAATGGCCCACACGGTTGCACATCAGGGAATTTGCAGTTTGCAAAATAACTTGGGGATTCAAACGAAGGAAATCAAAGGAGCCCAGCACCAAAATTAACAAGGAACTAAGATAAACTAACTTTGTAACCTATTCGGTATTTAAATTCTTTGAAACAGACCTCTTCTGCCCATCACCACTCCACACAGCTTTCACACTGCTGGCCACGCTGCCTCACCTTCAGTCACCGGTCCTGTTAAACATGATCTTCAGAGGCTATCCCAGCTGCTCTAGGCAAGTCCCAAGCCAACTCAAGGGAAATTAATACCACATCCAAGATTCTTATTCATATATTTATAGCGTCTTCTCTGTATCAACCTTGTTCCTTCAGTCTCTCTGCCTTAAAAGCTCTGCCAGGTATCACCCTTTTTCTTGCTCCCAAATGTGACTCAAATGCATTTCAAACTGGGGAAAAAACGAGAACTGTGCCCACACTGCTTTCAGGATGGAACAAAATGTAACAACAAAAAAAGATCTGCTGAAAAGACAGGCAGAATGCAATTTCATAGGAAAATCTAAGCCGAGTGCAGAGGAGGGCAAATGACCAGAGTCATCTCAGCTCTCTGCAGGAACATCAGGTAGATGTCCAATGAAACGGAGCCCTCGTCAGAGGCATCAGACGCAAGGGGGCTACTCTGGTGTTCCGAAAGGGCAGGCGTTGTCTCACACCTGAGCTCCGTTCAGGGAGAGAAAAGGAGTCAAGTAAGAAATGAAGGCAGGCAGGCAGGAAGCGAAGGAGGTAGAGGGGAACTGAAATAGAGTTGCAGCAATGGGGCTGAATTAATGACTCTACATAGAGTTATACAAATAGAGGAGGTGGGGGGTTATGACAAAGAGAACCCTCCTCTGGAAAGACTTCTCCCACTCCTTGTACCTATCAAACCTTCCCCAACTCTGAGTCATTGCTGAGATCCAACATCCCGTAACTATTGCAAGCCCCTAGCAGCTCCCCTCTGACACCTGCTGTACTTAAGGTTTGCACCAGAGCTTCTCAACGGGGGGTGATTTTGCCCCTCAGGGGACATTTGGCAACGTCTAGAGATATTTTTGGTCATTAAAACTGGGAGGATGCTACTGGCATGTAATGGGTAGACGAGCGACAGGGATGCTGCTAAACATCCTACAATGCACATGACAGCCCCACAGCACAGACTGTCAACAGTGTTGTGGTTGAAAACTCTGATCTGCACCACTGCTGTCTGGCCTCAAATCCTCATGACCTTGAAAATTAGTTCCATTTTCTGGATGTGTGTGTCTTGACTCTCTGTCCAGCTTTTAAGTATCATTGGGGCATGGATCATGCTTGATACCTCATGCCATCACCCGGCATTCTGGGCACAGTGCCTTGCACATGGTAGGTAGTGTATGAGCGATGGGAGAAGAGAAAAGACAAGACGTGTTTGTTTTCCTGTGAATCAGGGCTGGAGGAAATCACTTCTGGGCAGCATTATTGCCAAACCTTGCTGGGCACAGAATGACATAGCAGAAGCATCACTCCCATGGGAACAATGAGCAAGGAGTGAGTCACTCAGATGACAGAGATGGGCCAGGGAATAACTCAGCTAAGAATGAAAAGGTGGGGGACCAGCCCTGGTGGCCTAGTGGTTAAGTTTGCTGCACTCCACTTTGGCAACCTGGGTTCGGTTCCCAGGCATGGACCTATACCACTTGTCTGTCAGTGGCCATGCTGTGGCAGCGGCTCACATACGAAATAGAGGAAGATTGGCAACAGATGTTAGATCAAAGTGAATCTTCCTCAGCAAAAAAAAGAATGAAGAGGTGGGGGCTAGGCTGCAGCATCACATCCAACAGTCAGTGAAAGAAAACACTGAAAAATTGCATTTCAACTTTTAAATGATGCTTTTAAACATAATTTAGAGAAAAGTCCAAATGTTGTACCAATTAGGCAAAAATTGATCTGCCTGCCTCACAGTGCTGCTGGGTCTCTGTTGGCCTTTTGCATGGAACTGACTACAGATGCACCTGGGCTTTTTTTTTTTTTTTGTGAGAGAGATCAGCCCTGAGCTAACATCCGTGCTAATCCTCCTCTTTTTGCTGAGGAAGACCGGCTCTGAGCTAACATCTGTTGCCAATCCTCCTCCTTTATTTTTTTTTTTTCTTCCCCAAAGCCCCAGTAGATAGCTGTATGTCATAGTTGCACATCCTTCTAGGTGCCGTTTGTGGGATGCGGCCTCAGGATGGCCAGAGAAGCGGTGCGTTGGTGCACGCCTGGGATCCGAACCCGGGCCACCAGCGGCGGAGCGCGTGCACTTAACCGCTAAGCCACCGGGCCGGCCCGCACCTGGGCTTTTTGAGGCTTTTGTTGAGCAGAAGTAACACGGATAGCTCCTCTCTCTCTCTCTCTCCCTCTGCCTCTCTCGCCTCCCCACCCCACCTTTTCTATATCTTTCTCTCCATTCTAATCAGCCCATGAAAAGCACAAATCACTAACCCAGGTGGATGTTGCAGGTGTCACTTCCACCACGAAGCCTTTCAAAGGCCCATCCACTGCTCCCCTCCTCAAGTGTAGGTCTCATTCATACTGCTTCATAATTGATGGTTCTAAAGCTGTTGCCCTGCTGAGCTATGGGTCAGCTCCCTGGTGCTGCAACCACGTATTATCCACCTTTATCCACCAGCACCTAGTGGAGAGCTAGGCATATGCTACATGCATATGGATAAGCATTTGTTGAACTGGGGGTCTTGTGCTCCTCTGAGACGAGGCCAAACCATAGTCAAAGGGCCAATTCTCAGCCAGCGCAACACAGAAGCCAGGCAGCCTCAGGTCGGGCCATCTCAAATAGCTGCTCAGATGGCAAAGTCTACAGGCTTGAAGGCATTCTCACCTGGGAAAAAGAGACAGCCACAAAGTTCTCATCCCAGAATGTCCCTACCATCAACTGCATGTAAATTTCTGAGTACTCATTTCTAATAAAGATACAAGACATTGGAAGCTACCTCTAGATGTTAATTTTCTAAGTGATATGAATCGCATAGTCCCAAACACACATTTGCCAAGATATAGCTTTTCTTTCTCTGTCTATCCTTCCTGTTTGACGGCAAAAAACAAAATCTTAAACTAGTCACTCCAGAGTCTCCTCAAGCCCATTTCCTCAGGGATTCAGGTTTAGAGGACTGTCACATTTAGCATTAAGCTGCTCTCTCATCCCTACTTGGCTGGGGTCAGTGTGAGTTTCACAAGCTTCTACAGGAAAGGGAAGAAGAGCAGGTCCACTGCCTGATCCTGCTCTCTCTCTGTCCAGTGCTGGCCTTCGCTCTAGATGTCCCTCTTCTTGTCCAGACTTTAGCAAAAGCAAATAACTGCACTTCTCCAGTGGTGGCCACTGGCTGGTCTACAGGATCTCATAAACTCTCACTCAGATTATCTGGCAGGGCGAAGCACCGCGATTTAGCCCATCCCTGGCAGGAACCCTCCAGCTTCATTCTGATGCTCCTCCATGGGATCAGCCCTTCTTCCTAGGGCCCTCTCTCCCCTCCAGCTCACTCTGGACTCTGCTTGCAGGAACTTCCCGAGACCTTTGAGCTGACCGCAGCCTCTCTGGCATGAATCACCCTGCTGCTACTTCCACTGGGCCTCACAGCCCAGAGCATGTGCTCCAAGATGGCTGCTACCCCTGCCAGGCCACACCCCTGGACACTCCTCCCTGAACCCCAAGCTTCAAGCAGGCTTTCATCAGTTGCTCCTCAACTCAGCCCTGAGTCTCCTGCTTCCACTTACAACCTGCCCTTTCTTCTTCCTACCTCAGAGGTGTTTCTCTGCTGGAAGAGGGGAGGGAAGGAAAGCATGAATGTAGGGAGCTGTTGAGTCTATTTGCATTCTCCTGGTGATCTTTTCTGTCTTTTACCTTGCCAGCTGACTTTTGAACCTAGAAGTCAAGATTCTAGCAAGCTTATTCATTGATACGTTTCAGATTAATTTCATACCCCTGCCCAGGGCAACTGGCTGCTCCTAACTGCATGCAAGATTATTAATCAATGCACAAGAAAAACTTAGCAAGTATAGGATTTTGTGATATTCCAATTCATGTTAAGTGTATAAATATTGTTTTCAAAAATGACTTGTGATTTCTTTTTTTTTTTTTTTTGGCTACTTCATTGTCCAAAATGTTCCCATCCTCATGATTGAAGTAAATGAGGCCTTTAAATAAAGCTGATAGGTGTCCAGGACTCTGACAGTTTAGCCCATTCTTCAGAGTAAGAAAGAAAAGACCGGAAAGAATGAAGGACTGGTGTCCTCAAGTTTCAGTAACATGATCTACAGAAGCATCCACAGCATCTGATGGGGCTGTTTAAGCACAATGGAACTGCTCACGTATGGGCATGAGGGCCCCGGAAACTTTGCCAAATTATACAGAACTTTTTTTTTTGGCTGAGGAAGATTAGCCCTGAGCTCACATCTGTGCCTATCTTCCTCTATTTTGTATATGGGATGCCACCACGGTGCTGCGTAGGTCCGTGCCCAGGATCTGAACCTGCGTACCCCAGGCCGCCGAAGTGGAGCACACAAACTTAACCACTACACCACGGGCCGGCCCCTGTACAGAACTTTCTTAGACAAAAGCTAGATGGATTTTTTTTAGAGTTACACATCTCCTGGTATTACTTGAAAATACCTTCTTAACCTTCAAGAGGAAAGTTGAGACCTGTTGTCCCTCTCTCTCTTTCCTGTCAAACAAGAGGATAATGATCCCTGCCCTCCTTGTCCCAGTGGGGTGTTAAAAGGATAAAGTGAGATAACAGATGTGAAACACCAATCTAAAATTGGGAGCTGATTAGAAGTCTCTCTGTGGATGTTATCTGCAGGGATTTGCGGAGTCTGTGTTTGGCTTCGTTGCACTCTGATCTTTGCTTTTCTGCATTATTGAGTCAAACAGGACAAGAGTGGTCCTCCTCTCACTTGATTGCCAGCACCTCTGAACCCAGGGCCTGACACCTGGGCCAGGTGGTGGCCTCATTGTTCCTTTAAATCCATCTGTTCTCCAAATGTTCCTCCTCAGCTGACTTACTGGAAGTTCACTCATTATGATTCCCCTATGGATTGTGCTCTCCATGTGAAGACTTGTTTTAACTACTTCTTTGCCTTTTAAGATCTCAAGGGGCCAGCATAGATGCCATATGACGATAAGAAATGATTTCTTAGATCATTTTGTTAATTTCACATGAGGACACTAAATATATTCGTGTGACTAACTGATTCATTTGGGAAAGGACATAATTTATTAAAAGGCCATTCTCCTTTTATAAGAAGAAAAGTTGCAAAAGTATTAGATAATTTAACTTTCTCCCTCATGTTTCACTGCCTTGAAATAGCTCCCAAATCTAGGTAGGTCTCAATGAATACAAGAGATGGGTTTTTGAAAAGAAGGAACTCATGGTAAGAATGTTTTGCAAGTTGAATTCCATGAATTTTTTCACAAATAATTATTCAATACCAATTCTGAAACACCTTACAACACCATGTAAGGTGTTGTGGAGGATATAAAGATGTTAACGAGAGATATAATACAACTAGTTTTTAAATGAAACTAGTTTTTGAAAAGAATGCTGGTTTTAAAACACTTTTCATATATCTCTGACTTAATTCTCATAAAAATCTGTGGTATACTTATTACTGTTATGGTCATTTTATAAATGAGAAAATAGAGGCTCACTTTGGCAGAGCTTGGATTAAAATCCCAGATCCTCTAACTTCAAACTCCAAATCCTTCTCACTACACGACACTCAGAACTTTGGTTTGCAGCAAAGAAGCGTTTCTCAGAGGAGTAATCACAAGGTGTTATTTGGTTCTTCCAGGGAGCCATCACTTCTTACTGGAGGAATCCAAGAAGGTTTAATAGGGTGGGCTGTCATTCTGGTTGGTCACAGGGAAATAGGATTTGGGCAGCACTGGGAGAGTGAGGAAGGGATATTTCAGGGAGAGGGCAGGGGAATAGGTGAACAGAAGCACAGAGGTAAAAGGAAGCTAAGCAATTTTAGGGAATAGCAATCAGAGCACGTTGCTATAATATAGAGTCCCTGGAGAAAACAACAAAGGAGCAATAAGTCAAAGGGAGAAGTTGCACAGGACCTTATTACTGGGCTAAGGGATTTAGACATCATTCGGTGTCCAGTTTGTGTGTATTTGTGGCAGGGTGGTGGTGATGGTGGTTTCGAATGGAGATGGCATGATTAAGCTTGTGTTTCAGGGAAATTAGCCTTGTCTTAATGCAAAACAGACCTGCAAAGGGTGAAAGTGGGGACTGAACAATTGCAAGAGACAAAGTAGGAAGCTCTCCCAGTGGTCCAAAGAAGAATTAACATAGTGATCGTAGGGAAGGTGAAAAAAAGACAGAGAGATGAGAAACATAATAATTAGGAAATCTAAAAGGCTTAACAGTTTATAGAAGGTTGAATGTAAGAGAAGAATGGAAGTCCTATGATCAAGTTGGGCAACTAGAAGATTGATTGACATTGTAAATATATATGATCTTAAAGCAGGGAAGCTTCTGGGAGCCTGGAGGTTTCTAAAGATAAAGGAAAATAAAAACAACAAAAAACAGCTAACATACTTGCACATTTACTGTGTATCAAGTATCTCTAAGCCCTTTATGTGTAATAACTCATTTAATTCTCACCACAACTGTTTGAGCTAGGTAGTATCATTACACCTATTTTGATGATGAAGACACTGAGGCAAAGAAAGTTAAGACAACCTGCACCAGCTAGTAAGTGAGGGAGGCAGGAAGGAGGTGAACTCAGCATCCTGGCTCCAAAATCTATCCCCTTGACCACCACGCCCTGCTACCTCTCCAAGATGAAGTTGGTTCTGAACATGCTTGCTTTACTGGCCTTGGGACAACCAGATGAAGATGCCTAATAAGAAGGTTAAACTCAAGCTTAGAAGAGTAACTGACACTAAAGGTGCACATCTGGAAGGCATCTGTGTGGAGGTGACAGCTAGACTTGTGGAGGGGATGAGAGACCAAGGGAGAGAGGGGAGGGGCAGGGAGAGGCAGTGAGAAAAGAAGGGGAGGAGGAGGCAGAAGGAGGAGCAGAAATGGGATAGAAGATAGAAAACACAACTTGGAAATGCACATACTTAGTGGATGAGAAAGAAGAGGAACCAGAGAAAGAGACCAAAGAGTGCAGTCAAGGAAGGAAGACCTCCAGGTGAGTTTCAAGCATAATCCCAATAATGTGAAATGTGGAAGATGTGGTAGGCAAGGAGCCAACCAAGCAAGGGCCATCGATAAAGCTGAGCTGCTGGTTCTGCATGGGGTGTGAATAAAGCTTCATGGCGAGGAGCACCAACAGGGATGACTCTCACATTGTAACTCTCAACTGCAACTCTACCTACTAACCACTGACTGCCCTCCCCCAGATCAAGCCATTAATGATACATAAACAAATCACCATAGATGGAAGAGAGGCTCAGTATTTAAGATAAAACTCCATTTGCATCTTTTACTGAGCTACGCATAGAATTCAGAGGTAAATGACAAGGGCCGCGAACTCATTCTTTTGGTGAAATAGTCTTCTCACTTAAATAATAAACCCAAAGTTAATCTGTTTAATAACTTATTTTCAAAGTCTGTTTCTTTGTTTTAAATGGAGGAAAATTCACAGTCTCAAGGCACTGTCATCTTGTACCTCTATCTGTGGCCCTCATCTTGGTGCCCTAAAGAGTAGCCAGTCTGTGTCCATCATGCTGAGATGTATGGGTTCCATGTATGGTACTTCCAATGGTTCTGTCCACATATGTGGGCCATTTGGCTCATACAGCTCTAAGCTCACTGCTGAGAATACTCATCAGACTAAAGCAAACACACCTATTAAACATGTTATAAATAGTCCATCATGAAGCAATAGACACAGCAACAGAATAAAGCAGAGACAAATCGACAGATCAGTGTCCTAAGTCCATATTCTTAAAATTTATACTTCTAATTTATTCTTTTAATAGTCTTTTGATTATGTTAACTTCTAAAATGAAAGCAAGTATTATTCTCCTGTTGAATTTATTTTCCCCTTGGTCAGCATTCTTACCAACAAGAGGATTGATATTTCTTCGGGGGGGGGGGGGGGGGCGGGAGAGGCACAATTTCTAAGGTTCCAGAAACTCTTTGCCACAAATCAAACTTTTGAACCATTTCAGCATGGAGAAGCTCACGTATTTCATTGACTTGGGAGGAAGAACATGCCCAAATTTAACTAATCCATTCTGTATAGAGTCATGTCATGTAATCCAATTGTTTATCCTGAGCAGTCAAGAGGAAAAACTTGCTAGATCTAAAACAAAAGCAGCACATGTAAGTGCTTGATTTGGTTTCCTTCAAGATTTCTCCAAGGACTGCAAATTGAACTCTGCCTGGAAGTGCATGTTTGGGCAGCTTTTCCTTAAAGCATTTTTCCCCCTTTAAACAAAGTGTATTGATAAGAAAGGTACCCAAATTTCTGTAGCTATTTTAGCCTTTTAGTTTATATACTTCTTAACCTCTCTAGCCATCTTTCTACTTTCTGTAAAATAACAGAGGTAGACAAGATGCTCTGTTTACATAGGCATATGCAAGATGTACATACGAACAAAGATACGTATGGGCTGTTCTTAGTGGCCTTTTGTCCCCACTGTGGATCTGATTCTCTTTGACACTTCCTTGCACTTTGTATTTTCCTCCATAAGAGCACTTATCATACTATATAAGATGATTTCTCCCTACTAAGCTGAAAATGCAAGATCAAGTATGATTTCTGGTTCACTATACATTCCTGTTGCATATCATGCTCTGTAAGTCTTTGGTGGATCAATGAATGAATAACTGAAAGAATGCTCCCTAAACTGCTATTAACTCCTCTTACATATATTAGAAACTGAATTTCTGCCCCTGGCTTTTGTTCATTTTTTCCTTCAACTGTAGCTTGAAAATTTAGTGCTCTTGTGCCTTAGGCAAAAGTGATTGGAAATAATCTATTTTATACTCAGAATATTTAAAGGTATTTTATAATATATTTGAATAATGTGAAATCATCAAAGTATGTGAATGCCATTTTATAGATCGCTGGGAATTTATGTTCTCTCAAAGACAGAAATATTAAACCCAGACACCCCTGAAATTTGAAACAAGTGGACTTTTAGGTCCCTTCCAACTTTGAGAATTCTCTGAACAAGGGAATATAGCAGTTTGCCCTAAGGCACAGCAGTTCCTTTTAATAATATGACTCTCCAACATCTAAAACACTCCCTCTCCAAGATCTATAGGCCAGTCTGAAGTGGATTTCATGTCAAAGTTGAGACCCTTGATTGTATCATCTTGACTTTATTGCCTTTTCTCTTTTACATGCCATATTGATTTGAACTATAAAAGGAGGTTAAAATATATAATTAACAGCATTATTCCTCATCCAAATCTCATAGAGTTTTATAGCATTTTCTTTCAAAAGATGTTATAAAACTCAGAGGCATAAGGACTCTTAGAAGCTGAATGGCACAATTTCTGTCAATTGTTTGAATTGCTATGACAACTCTCTGTCAAATGGCTGTGCATCTATGCTTGAGCACCTTAAGTCCTAGGAACTCGCCACCTTCCAGGTAATCCATGGATCTCTGCAAGGAGGTCCTGTTACAAGGTAGCAAACATATACCTTCCAGAAACATTTATTGATTTGTCCAAATTTGGCCTCTTGGAGCAATACAGGCAAAGTTGAATCCCTTTTCCAAACACACACACAAACAACCTTTGAAGATTTAAAAGAAAGCTTATTTGTTCCGTCTGATTCTTCCCATCTGTTCTTCAAGCTAACATTCCAGCTTCTATCCAACCCTCAAGGCTTCTTGACTCATCTACTCTCCCGGCCAGTCTTCTCTGAATATATTCCAAAATGTCCATCAAATTTCTTTTAATATTTGCTAACTTCCACTGAACATAATTATTTTCAGTATAATTTGAGCAGCCCAAAGTAGAAGATTATGACCTCCTTCATTCCATTAATACAGACCTTGGTTTGCACATTACATTTTGGGGACCCATTCACACTGAGATTACTATTGACTATTTAAATACATAGTGTTACTAAGTCATTAGCCCTCTGATGCTCTAACTGTACGCTTGATTTTAGAACCATGCCAAACTTTACATTTATTTCTATTAAATACCCTTTCATATCTTTTTTTATCGTTTAACATCTTTCTTTGCCTGAAACTAAAAAACTCAACCATGTGCTATCCTCAAATGGGATATATATAGCTTCTATTATCTTTATTCACATCATTGACCAGAAACTTGAATAGCCCCAGGGCCATGAAAAGAAGCATGTAGCATGCCACAAAAACCTTCTTCTGGTTGATATCAATCTCCCTTTGGGGGCAATAATTCAACCAAAATCTAATTCACCACATAGTATTAGCATCCAGACCACATTTCTCCACCTTTCCCACAACGGGAAAAAGAGAAACCTTGTAAAAGTTTTCCACATTCTAAAACCAAAAGAATGTTTTGCCAAAAAACAAGACAGCGAAAAATTTATTATTGTATTATTCAACCTGTGTGTACTGGCTTAAATAGTGTCCCCCAAAACTCATGTCCACTCAGAACCTAGAACGTGACCTTATTTGGAAATAAGGTCTTTGCACATGTAATCGAGTTAAGATGAGATCATACTTGGCTCTTATCCAATGACTGGTACCCTTAAAAGGAGACAGAGATTTGGACACAGATACAAACACAGAGGGAAGATGGCTACGTGAACGTGAAAGTGGAGAATGGAGTTATGCTGCCAGAAGCCAAGAATTGTTGGCGACCACCAGAAGCTCAAAGAGGCAAAGAAAGATTCTTCCTTATAGCCTTCAGAGAGAATGAGACCAGGCTGACCTTAGATTCAGACTCCTAGCCTCCAGAACTGTGAGAGAACAAATTTCTGTTTTTTTAAGCCATGTATTTTGTGGTAATTTGTTACAGCCACTCTAGGAAACTAATACATTATGTGCCATACGGAGAACACTCACCTTTTGCTTTCTACCTGCCCAAATCCTATGGGCACATCAAGTCTGTCCACTGCCTCAGTCTACTTCAATTCCATATACATCTCTCCCTTCTTTTCCGTCATTAAAGTGAGGCCTACACAGCTTGGCACCTAGCGATATACTCATTGTATTGCTTTACAGTTATTTCTTGAGTGGTACTCTGATCCTTCCAATTAGACTACAATCTTAGCGAGAGGAGGAATAATACTTCATCTTTTTGTATCCCTTACAGTACCAAAACCGAACTATGCCCAGTGTTGGCACACGCAACACCACATGCACACACACAATACTCCAACCATTGACAATTGGAAGAACAGTCCTGGAAAAGCAAATAATGCAGTTAGGACTAAGTTGGAATAGTTTATCCTGGTAAACAGCACTAGCAAGACACTAGAGCACTTTAAAGAACATATTACAATGTGTTAACAGAGAGAAAATATAGTAGAGAGAAATAAAGTCACATATTTTAAGGAATTTTCACTAAGGTAAATTTTAAAATTAACCTTTCCACTTACTGGAAAGAATATACTATGTAGTATAACTTTTCTTCTTTCCTCTTTCCTGGTCTTTTGTGTTTTCCTAGTCTTAACTATGATTTATGAATACTCTATCATATAATCTATTTGTTATTTGAATATGCTCTTTGTAAATTCTTCAGTATCATGAGGGCTACTCTCTAAGCAAGCAGGAAATCTTGCAATCTGTAGAGGCTAATCAGTGAGACCCAGAAGCCATCCTTTCCTCTGACATGATGGTCATGGATCTCACTACTTCTTTTTCATCAGCAGCACTCAATAAATGCAAAGCAAGTACACTGGGAACCAGCTCTCACCTCACTCTTCACCACATTTCACATTGCAAAGAAATTGAAGCTCCAGATTTCAGTGAACTGGGCTGGGACCTATTCACGTGCAGATCTCAGAAAGCTTATACCTCAGTTACACATGAGTATCCTTTCCAGTAATCAGCTTCATCAGTGCAAGCCAAGTTGTTTTCTGCCAAAAACTGAGTTGTGATACCTTGTCTGTCTTCTAGTGGGTCTTTTCCCTGGAATGCCACACATAGCCATGTAACAGTCACTCAAAGGCACAGCACTTTTTTTTCCTGCCAAGGTAACATATCCACTTCACCAAGAACACACTGATTTTTGAGCTAAAACTTCCTTTTCCATAGCAGGGCAGAGAGAGTGACCAGATCTCAGTATCTATCAACCAGCTGACCTGCATCCCTAGTGCTAACTGATGCCAGGAAACCCCACAATCCCAGAGACTCTGGCTTGAAAATGAATTATGACTTTTGACACCTTCTGGGCCAAAGTACCTGTATGGCTTTGCCAACTGATACTTGACTAATAGGGACCACTGGGGACAAGTGTCCTCAACCCAAAGGAGTGATGAGAACTTCAAACATGTCCCTTCTAAAATAGAGTTGTGGGTGGTCTTCCCTCACACACAATGACATACACACTGAGTAATGGGGGCTACATGTGCAAATTTAGAGAATAAACTTCATAGAGAAGAAAGGATTCCATTTAGCATTCTTTAGCACAGGTGATCTAGCACATGAGTTCCCTGAAACAGCTACTCAGCTCACTCCACTACGTTAATATTTCAATTCTTTGCCAGAAGAAAATGACCAACTGGCCAAAAACAATAATGAGCTTGGCTCAAAAACAACACCACGTCAAATGCAACCTCCTCTCCTTGAGAGAACTGTTTCCCATTTACGCAAGTTCAGGACACACTGAAGGGCATCCCTGTTCCCAAGACAAGGGACCATTTGAAGAACCAAAGCGTGAAATTCAGCCTACTGGGGGAGAGTTGGTGATTGGGAAAATGACCGTAGGTCTGTAGGCAGTCCATGAGAAGAGGAATTTGGGATAAGGGGAAGCTCTGATTAAAAGGAATATGTGCCCAAGAAGGAAATCCATTGATGGAGAATAATACACGTGTTATAAATTTAGACCTACAGTGGATAATATGGAACGAGGAAACTGTCACTGAACCTCACAAGGAAATGTCATTCACAATCATGCATCTAAGTGTCACAGAGGTGGGGAGGGGTGGTGGCAGGCAGGTGATACATTCCCTGCTGGATACAATCCCCACAAATGGACCCTACTTAACAATTTCTAAACATAAGATGTTGATGTGACAAAAAGGCTATCAGAGAAAGCAGTGTGAAATCAATCTGTCAATCCATTCAGAACAAGATTGAAGCATCAGAGATTAGACTGTGAAACATGCAGAGAACATCATCAGAGTGAGGCACGTTTTTACACGTCCTCATTGTATAGTCCCAGCCCCAAGCCCCACCTTTAGAAGACAAGGGTGTCCCCTTTCCTCTGTGCTGCCATTCCCTGGTATTAGAAGCGCTACTTCTCAATTTACCACAATGTCGGGTAATATATTTCTTCACATTACCAGCTACTCAGCTCCTTGAGGGCTCCTCTCTCTTTCATATTTTTCCTCCTGTTACTACCATTGCTACACAAAGTAATTCATTGTCGAATAAGTGAATTTATATACAAAACGGATTTAAAATCTCCAAATAAATCATCTTAATGAATCAAAAAATGGCTCCACTTTTATAATAAAACAATAGATCTTGAAGTGTGTCATTATCTTCATCACCTAACTCTAAAGGTAGAACAGCAGTCAATTAAATTAAACAATGTATGATGATTCTCCCTGGTCCTCAGATCATCTCAGTCAGAAAACTTTATGATAATCAGAAAATCCTAAAAGCAAAGATTATCAAAATAAATTTATCATCTATTTTAAGACATTTATAGAACCACAGGATAAAGAACGCAGGACTCCTCCATCTCCTTAAACCAAGCAAGAGTTGTAAACTGAACTGCTATCATCTCAACAGATGAAAATCTCACCTAATTTAAAGAATCTGAAGAAAGTATTCTGTACAACATTGATCAAATAACTTCACTTCTAATAAAATTTCCTAAGATATTAGTAATAGATGTGGACAAATCCTTATGAACAAAGATGTTCACTGCTATTTATGATAGCAAAAAACAGAAAGAAAAAAAATTCAGTTGGAAATTAACAAAGTAAGATCTATTCATTCAATAAAATATAATGTAGTCAATAAAAATATTTATTCAAATTTTGTAATTCCATTGGAAAACATGAAGAAGATAGTGTTCCTGAAAACAGGAAAATGAAAGATTATATACCCAGTATGAGTTCTAATAAATAAATGGATGGACAGACGACAGATGGATGGTCAGAAGGAAGGAATGTAGGCAGGCTTGAACTTGATGAATGTATTTATAACGAGCAAGTATTATTTTCATAATCAGTAGCATATTAATGAAAAATTGGAAAAAATAAAGTTGAAAAAAAGGAAGTGACATAAGAGAAAGAGTCAGGTTTTGAGGACCACCTATAATCATTTTCAAACCTGTTACTTACATGTTAGAATTTGTCATATATTTCTAATTTCCTTTAATAATTATCTGAAAAACAGAAATAGTTTCTGTTAATTAAATTGCTTTCATGTCAATCTGCAGTTATAAATCCATAAAAGGGACAATACATGTTCATTTTTAATAATTATGACCAGAAACTAAGAAACTAGGCACCTATGAGTAGAAACTAGGCACCTATGTGTAGAAACTAAGAAATTAAGCTAATAATGTGCAAAGTTCTCTTTTAAACTGCATTAAAAAAAGACAATTTGGCTTTTGAGGGGCAGGGTATGCACCCTGGATAATATAATTTAAATGGAATTAGCCACTCTGCATGTTGTCATTACCATTTACAAAGCATTGCTGACTTACTCGAAATCAGTCTTGGGTATAGAATTCTATCTTAACATACTGAAGATATTGATAAATATTGTTTGTTACCTGAATGAGGTCATCAGGGACAGGAAAACACTTTGGAAACCTGTAACAGTGCTCTAAGTGCCTTTGAGAGGGGCATATCATTTATACACATATCGAAGCACGTAATATTTATTTAACGCTCATTTGCAGCAACATTGGCTATCAATGTTGTAGATCAAACAGCATACTTTTAAACTCAAGCCCCTTTCTGCCCAAGAAAAGAGTCTGTTCAGTATCTCAGATCTTAGCTTCTGTAGGAACTGAAGGGCTTTTGACATGGCTGAGATTTTCAAAATAATGACACCTATTATGCCAATGAAGCCGAGTCAAGCATAAGCATTTCTACATTCTACAGATGGTTCAAAATTTCAAGGCTGTCTGGATACACAGCTCATGTGGGCCTACATCGTTTCAAGGATTTTGTTCTTTTCTCTAACTTTTTTTTGATAGGTTGAAACATTTTACCTAGAATTATAATGACTATTTGCACAACCCAAGATATGCTTTCGATTCCGGTAACCAATCAAAAACGGAAACAAATGGGATGTTACCTACCACATAGACAAACCATTTGGACAGATGATCACACACTTTTATCTAAAGTGTCTGTTGGTAAGATGCATGAGTTCTTTATATATTTTGGAGATTAAGCCCTTATCAGAAGTATGGTTTGCAAATATCTTCTCCCAATTGTTAGGTTGTCTTTTCGTTTTGTTGATGGTTTCCTTTGCTGTGCAGAAGCTTTTTAGTTTGATGTAGTCCCATTTGTTTATTTTTTCTATTGTTTCTCTTGCCCGGTCAGACGTGGTGTTTGAGAAGATATTGCTAAGACTGATGTCGAGGAGCGTACTGCCTATGTTTTCTTCTAGAAGTTTCACAGTTTCAGGTCTTACATTCAAGTCTTTAATCCATTTGGAGTTAATTTTTGTGTATGGTATAAGGTAAGGGTCTACTTTCATTTTTTTGCATATGGCTATCCAGTTTTCCCAACACCATTTGTTGAAGAGACTTTCTTTTCCCCATTGTATGTTCTTGGCTCCTTTGTCAAAGATTAGCTGTCCATAGATGTGTGGGTTTATTTCTGGGCTTTCGATTCTATTCCATTGATCTGTGTGTCTGTTTTTGTGCCAGTACCATGCTGTTTTGGTTACTACAGCTTTGTAGTATATTTTGAAATCAGGGAGTGTGATACATCCAGCTTTGTTCTTTATATATATATATAAAAAGAACTCATGCATCTTACCAACAAAAAAACTACCAACCCAATTAAAAAATGGGCAAAGGACCTGAACAGACATTTCTCCAAAGAAGATATACAGATGGCCAACAGACACATGAAAAGATGTTCAAAATCATTAACTATCAGGGAAATGCAAATCAAAACTACAATGAGATATCACCTGACGCCCGTCAGAATGGCTATAATTAACAAGACAGGAAACAGCATGTGTTGGAGAGGATGTGGAGAGAAGGGAACTCTCGTACACTGCTGGTGGGAGTGCAAACTGGTGCAGCCACTATGGAAAACAGTATGGAGATTCCTCAAAAAATCAAGGATAGAACTACCATATGATCCAGCCATCCCACTGCTGGGTATTTATCCAAAGAACTTGAAAACACCAATTTGTAAAGGTACATGCACCCCTGTGTTCATTGCAGCATTATTCACAATAGCCAAGACTTGGAAGCAACCTAAGTGCCCATCAAGGGACGAATGGATAAAGAAGCTGTGGTATATATACACAATGGAATACTACTCAGCCATAAGAAACGATGAAATCCAGCCATTTGTGACATCATGGATGGACATTGAGGGTATAATGCAAAGTGAAATAAGTCAGAGGGAGAAGGTCAAATACCGCATGATTTCCTTCATTAAGTAGTAGATAATAACAACAATAAACAAACACATAGGGACAGAGATTGGATTGGTGGTTACCAGAGGGGAAGGGGGGAGGGAGGAGGGTGAAAGGGATAATTCGGTACATGTGTGTGGTGATGGGTTGTAATTAGTATTTTGGTGGTGAACATGATGTAATCTATGCAGAAATAGAAGTACAATGATGTACACCTGAAATTTTTACAATGTTATAAACCAATGTTACTGCAATAAACAAAAAATTAAAAAAAAAAAAAGAATAGAGCAATTACTCTGCTAGAGTTTGGAGTCAGGTAGATCTTGCTCTATTTTTTACTACTTACACGTTATGTGATATCAGGCAAATTACTTAAACTTGCTGAATCTCATTTTCTTTATAAAATGAAGATTGTATTACCTATTTCAAAGCATGTTATAAAAATCAAATTAAATTATATGATGCTGTGAAAAAAAAATAATAAAATAAATAAAGTGTCTGAATTGAGCAAATATGTACCCTGATACTCAGCTTTAGTGTATTCTTTTCACCTTGGGTGGAAACATTTTTTGAATAGAGCAGATTCCTTCAGATTGTAAATGCAATCAAGTTTCCACTTGGAACTGACAGAAAGGCCAAATAGTAATTTTCCAAAGGGCCTTTCGTAGGGAGTTCAAAGAGCAAGGTATGAGTAAATTTTCTAGGAGAAATATGACTAACAAGATATTTGCACCCATTGAACTGCACTGGGTTAGGAGACCGACTACTCAGAGCAATTGAAGGAGATACTAAGACCAGGAAAACAATCCCCAATCCATAGACTGACTGCACTCTCAAAGATATCACAGTAGTTATTTGACAACCAAGATGCTTTTGGAGATCAAATTAACCCAACTTTATGTCTCAGCTTTCAAAAAATACTTCATGATGACTTGTGTCAGAGTCTTTGTTAAATACTGGACGAAGCACAGTTTTCTACTAGCCACAAAGTTTTAATCGAGCTTGGATTTGTTTCAAGTTATACTAAAAAGAACAGGGTATTCTTTATAGAAATAGTCCAAGGAGAAAGGCTCCACAATTTTACTTGGGATTATTATAATATCCTAAAGTCTTGACAATTAACATATTTTTTATAAAGTCTAAAACGACACATCAATACAGTTCATGTCCGTTTCATCCCTCTCTAAATTCAAAGTCAACTGTTTGATATGCCTTTATGAATATTAAAATTATGGCTTTTCCCCCTTCTAGGCTTTATTATAGACAAGTGGCTTTAGTCATTTTCATGGGACAAATTTTCCAGTGTCTTCATTATTATTGCAAATTCGTTGTCCCACACTTTCACCACTGGGCCCTATATATCAAATCCATTGCTCAGGAAGTTCTATCTAATGGAATAATTATATCTACAGTGTTCTATATGGTGATCATTCTCCACTTGGTCCAATTTACAATCTGTTTCTCCTTTTTTTCTATCTTGGATTTCTCTGCTTGCTCAAATTCTGATCAGAAACTAAGATACCTTCATGTCCAAACGTCTTTCCACCACTTCTACCAACACTCCCTCTGAAAAAAAGAAGACAATATGAAATAAGGACATAAAGGATCTTCGATGAAAAAGTCCTTGCACTTTGAGAAACCAAGTTAATTGCTTTCCTTACAGAAAAATAGAACATAAACCTCTTTGTAATGTTTGAAATCCTAACAATCAAATAACTGCCACAGCAAGACTTCATAAGCATTAAGTCTTACATCAGCCATGGTTAGATGTAAATAAATCCACCATAAAAATCAGTCAAGGTAAAAACACACCCTAACTTATTCTCCCTAGCACAGTTGCTGAGAAGAAGTTGAAATTCACTAAATCAAACAATATCAAAATGAATAAACATCTGGGCTCTGTATCTGTGGAGTAATGGTATACCAGATCTTGTTTGATTTTCTGAACATTTATTGTTTTATGAGCAATGAAGTCATCACTTTATGATCCCAGATGAAGGCCCACAATGAGCAAAAACTAAGAGGCTCGGAGTTTCCTGCAAAATTTTCGTTATTCATTTTATGCTTCACTAACAAAACTCCAATATTGCAAGGGTAGCAATGTACCCAACTGCAAAAGAACATTTCCTAGGTTCACTTGAGGACAGGGGTCACAATTTAGATGTAAGCTGAAGGCATGGCCATTGCGTAAAGCCTTCCAGGAAAACTTTTTTTTTTTTTTTAATTTTTTGTTTATTGCAGTAACATTGGTTTATAACATTGTAAAAATTTCAGGTGTACATCATTATACTTTTATTTCTGCATAGATTACATCATGTTCACCACCAAAATACTAATTACAACCCATCACCACACACGTCCAGGAAAACTTTTTAAAGGCGTCTGAGTTGCCAGGTGCCCTTCTGCCTTCGCCTCTCCTCTTCTCCTTGCCTACACTTCCTGTCAGCCATATTATGACCTGAGGTGACCTCAAGTGACCTCGAGAATGGAAGAGATATGATAAGAATGGTGGGACAGAAGATAAAAGGAGCAGAGGTCCCTGATAACATCTGGGAGTCACCAATATCAGCATTGGAATGCCTCCTCCAGAACTCATGTTCCACAGGAGAAAATTAAACCCTTTCTTGTTTAAGTCATGATATTTTAGATCTCCTACTTTCAGGTGGACACAATTACTAATTGATGTAATAGCTTTATTATTGGTGTATTTGAAGAAGGCTGCTGACCCCAACTCAGTAATAACATTAGTCCTAAATTGTTTTTCCACTAGTGAGAATAGGTTGGATAAAGCAAACACAACTTTTTTTTTTTTCCATCAGCCCTTCTGGGGTTTTTAATAGAAGTACATATTTCCTAGATATTTTGAACTAAAGGAGAGTAAAATGCACCAGCCCATGTAGGTGTCAATTCCATAAATTTAACTACATTCTTCTCGGCAGCCACATAAATGCTTACTAAAGTAATTGAAACAGTTGGATACGTCATTAGTGTAACACAATCTTTGAATTTCAATTCCTGTACCATCCAGTCAGTTCCTTTCATTAACTACTCCACAGCCATGAGCTTAATTTCTAATGAGCAACACTGGTAGCGACGATGCTCCAGGTAAGAGTAGGTGCTCAGTCAGGACAATGATGCATCATATTTCATACAACAAGGAAATTTGACTTCCAAGAGAGGTATGTGATGAGGAGAGAGATTCCATCTGACAAAGTGGTTCTCCTGTGGCCTGCCTGGAGCCAGGGGAAATTGGATTAAATAGTTTCTGATGGCCTCATCCAGGCTAAGATTTCAAAGATCTTTATTAACCTCCATTAATCATGTAATCATCTTTCCATTTGGTAACTGAATTTATATCATTTTAAGATAATGGCTTCTAGGGTCTGTAGAGACAAAGCAACAATACGACCTCAAAGAGTCACTCCTTCCCTTGGTTAGACATCAAATGCTGCCACTGAGAATTCTTTCCCATTTGATGTGAAGGGAAAGATGTTCACAGAAATGCTCATGCCATGTCCAAGGCAGAACGGCAATGCGGCCTCAATCTTCATATTTCAAAATAGGATGCTTTCTAAAGGGCCTACAGCTGGATCAAGGACAAGTATAAAATATTTAAGGTGGGAAGATAAATTTTAAAGTAATTATTTTTTAGATACTCTGAAGGAACAAAATCTTATGAAAACTACTTCACTCGGAACATTCAATAATATACATCAAAATAACATTCATGAGTTGCCAAGCCGGAAGAGGTATAAGG
Organism: Ceratotherium simum simum; assembly: GCF_057802395.1. NCBI lineage: Eukaryota > Metazoa > Chordata > Mammalia > Perissodactyla > Rhinocerotidae > Ceratotherium > Ceratotherium simum. The sequence goes on from NC_141908.1 coordinate 17,367,871, forward strand.
TAACTCAGTAAATCCACTTAATAGCATTCGTTTGTGTAATTTGAAAAAGGAAATGCAAAAATCCATTCTTAAAGGGCCAGTTTCTCCTCCTCTTGTATTTTTAATCTATTAAGAGTGTAAGTAAATCCAAATTCTTTTTCCAATTTTTCATGTTATATAAAATAGTTGGTTATAGAAAGAAAATTTTATACATTGAAATTTCTGACAATTCTGCTAGGACAAAAATTAAACATGATTTTCTCCCTTTGCTTTGCTTAAATTAATGTGTAAACATGCATGCCCTTTTTTCACCACTTCCTGTGTTCAGCCTTGATGTCAAGCCTCTGTTCCCTCACGCTACAGCCAATAAATCTATTATGAGCTTGGCTGGCACGTGCAGCCATGTCTGGTAGCTACGTTAAAAATTCTGAGTTCCGTGAACATCAACAAAGATTTGTTCACTTTAAGCTAAATAAACAGAATCGAAGAGAAACTTTATGGGTTTGGAATGCGCCCATCCATTGCCACTGGACTAGGTACTGAGAGATACTAGCTTGAGTCACATTTATTGAATTAGAGAAAATCTGCTAGTTGTCAGGGCAGAGGAGAGGGAGCGAGTATTAACCATGGAGAGCATTGGAAAATGCAAGTCTTTCAACAGTGAAAGCAATGTCCCTTCCTCCCATGAAAGTTTCCATCTCTTTCCCTGCCTCAATCCAATTTTAAAAGTCCATATCCAGTGCAATTCAAAAACGAGAGCAGCATTGTATATTAGTCATCTAGATGTTTCACATGTGCAGAGCCAGGGAAAACTTGAAGGGCCACTGCAACATCCTACCTGCCATCTGATCAAAACCAATGAAGTATGGGATGGGAGATGGGTCATTCCCCGTCCACACACCACACACACCTTCTAAATCCACAATGTGACACCAAGTCCTTCAAATTCCTAGTGTTACATTTGATAAACCCACCACAGGGGAAAATAAGCTCACAATAAGAGGAATACAATCTTTTTGTTGTTGCTTACTCCTTCAGAAAATTTATGGAGAAATCATTCCTGGGTGCAACAGGACTGCAAGGGGAGGGATTGAGGGAGTGAAGAGGAGGCTGATAAAGAATCTCAGGGTTTGAGAACACAGCACAACCTATTTCAATGGTCAGTTCATTCATGTTGTTAAATTGAGATAGGGAAATTATCCACCAACCTATAGAGAATTTCATCTGTAACATAGATGGCAAATTAGAAAATTCTTAAAATGGCTTCCTAAGACTACCATAAACTTCCTCTAAGGAAGACTTGAGTCACTTTCTGCTTTGTGAAATCTAAATATACACGGGTTCTGTCTTTGGTTTGTTATGGACTGTTGCTGCTTTGCTTGACCTTTCTGCAGTCCTGTGTTCTTTCCTCTCCAATGCTAAGCTCATGAGAAGAAAAACTAACGCAAAGGCCTGGTCAGTAGCAGCTGGAGCCTTGGCACCTGGCTGAGGAAGGATTTTCTTAGCATTTTTCCTCACAAAGCCAGGCTCCATGTACATATGTACATTTCTCCCAAATTGAGATGTGAGCCTGAGCCAAGCCCAGGGCTTCGTGGACTAACAATTTGTCTCTTTGGCTTATGTGAGTACAACATTTCTGTGTGGTTCCTCTGTGGCCTATCACAAAAGTCTCTGGGGGCCATTTAGTCCAGGCCTCCTCTTCACCAACAGTTTCAAATTAAGACTTTGGGTGTTATCTCCAAGTGAAACTGTACGTACAGATAGAGAGATATACCGTAAAGATTGAAAGAATATCACATGGATGGTTTAACTTCAGTTGTTCAAGGGAAACATTTAAAATGCATCACAGTTTTCCTAACTGTTCGGCATTTCTACATCCTTTAATATACTGACATCCTCAAAAACTGGAATGGCCCAGACTCTGTCAACCTCCTCAAGGCCTATAGAGGTATACGAATACGTAATAACAAATATCTAACATACAGGGTCAGGAATGTGAAGCTTACACTTTCATTAGGAAGCACTCTCACATGAAATATTACTCAAAGGTGTATAGGTCCATATAGAATAAAAGTTTTTCTGCTTCAAATACCAAGTTCAGTATTATATCTGTTTGATCATTTAAAATGCTTATAAGTATATGAAAAAAAGAAGACATACATGGAAAGGGAGAAAAGATAAAACTCACATCAGTTCATTTTTTCTTTACTAGCCAAACAGCAGATAGAAAAAAACTGCTATTTTTGGCTAATGCTTAGTTTTATGATTTTAGGTTGTACTCTGTCCCCACTGGATGGATAATAAGAGCCCACTAACTACACTTTCCTCTTTTTAGCCTTTCAAAACTAACAGGGAAATTAGCTCACACATATTTACCACCCAGTGTGGTTTTGTTTCTAGCAATCCACTTCAATATTTAGCAAAAGTTCTAAATCGCTCACTTACTGAGCTGAATCACATAGAGAGCTGAAATAGATCCAAAAATGACTTATTGTATTGCCAGAAGTCTACTTGGAGCTACCTGATTTTAGGATTAATGGCAGAATAAATCTTAAGAGGAAGGATAATATATTTTAATTTTATGCATATTACCTATTTTAGTAATATATTTTAACATTGGTTTTGCTATAAATATCTTATCACTACTGAGTACCAAAGGGAGTTCAAAAATACCCACCAATATACTTCATATTACATCTTTAAATGAAATTAAAGTTTAACTTACACTTTTTAGAATAGAATAATTGTAGCTCATTTACTAGAATAACACTACATGAGCAGATGCATATAATGATTATAAAAGCATAAAACAATAGTCATTTAACTTTTAACCAGAATTGTCCTGTACAAACTATAAACTGTAACATAAAATAATTTCACTTTTTCCCTTTAACCAACATAAATAGCACCCAAATACATTAATAATAGCTAAGAAGTTTAATCTTGAGCAAAACAAGATTTTCATTAAGGAAATAAACCCCTCTCCTGTACATATTTTTCTACTTATAATATCTCCTTTAAAAAACAGCTAACGTTTAAAGTCTTAATAGGGGGCTGGCCCAGCGGCGTAGTGGTTAAGTTCACACACCCCACTTGGATGGCCCAGGGTTCACAGGTTCGGATCCCGGGGGCGGACATACGCACCATTCATCAAGCCATGCTGTGGTGGCATCTGACATAAAAAACAGAGGAGGATGGGCACAGATGTTAGCTCAGGGCTAATCTTCCTCACCAAAAAAAAAAAAAAAAAATTCAATAACTTTTCATAATAATTTCAATAAAATTTCAAAATTAAGCCAAAATATAGACTTTACCATATTTAAGCTAAATCAGTAAATTATTTATAATTTTTAGAGATAAACAAAGCTACCCCTTTTGATATAGTAAAAGAAATAATTATTAAAAACTGTTTTTCTAAATTGAGCTTTAAAAAGAGGGGGCTTAAGTGACTCTTCTGTTGGTCTGTAGAAAAACCTAAAGGATGTTCTTTCTGCACAAGCAACACAAAGCACTAAATTTCACTGCAGCCAGATGGCGAGGATGAAGGCTGGTGTGAGCAGCAGAAGGAAGAGTCCTGGTCTTTGGCAACATCCATGCTGTGCACATTTGAAGGAAGAACCCCCAAATGTAAACATTATTTATCTTTGGAAGGTGGCGATATGGTTAAATTTTTCTATTTACATACATTTTCCTGTATTTTATGAGTTTTCTAAATTGAATGGAAAATCTTTTTCCTAGATGTTCCATTTCATTCTTTTTCAAATCTCTCTTTTTTTAAATAGTTGTTTGCATTCTGCTTATATCTTTAAGCTCCTCTCTCTCTTTTTTTTTTTTTTTTTTTTTTAGTGGATATGTATTAGTAAGGGTAAAGCTGGAGCTTCAACAATACAATACAGAGACTTCAAGTACTAAGAGGTCATATCTCTTTCACCTGGTCTCAAAGTGAATGGTCCAGGTCATTCTGTGCCCATTCAGAGACCCAGGTCCCATCCAAGCCATAGCTGTTCCTCTATCCCCAGGGCACTGTCAGCTTCTGTGTGGTTAAAGCTGGGTTGTTGCCGAGTGTGAAGGGGCAAGAGGGGGCAGTGATACACACATCATTTCTGCTCGCATTCTATTTGTGAGAACCTAATTAAATGGCCACACCTGATTGCAAAGGGAACTGGGAAATGTAGCTAGGCAGTCATGTACCCTACAATTCTATTACAATGGAATAGGTGAAAATCAATTTTATGGATAACTAGCTATCTCAACCACAACATGAAACAAAGATGTTATATTATGTGCCTAATACATCCAATATCAAAGTATCTACAGGTCTGATTCTGCTGTCTACTATTCTTTTTTTTTTTTATTTTTTTGAGGAAGATTAGCCCTGAGCTAACATCTGTTGCCGATCCTCCTCTTTTTGCTGAGGAAGACTGGCCCTGAGCTAACATCCGTGCCCATCTTCCTCCACTTTATATGGGACGCCGCCACGGCATGGCTTGACAAGCAGTGTGTCGGTGCACGCCCGGGATCCGAACCCCTGGCCGCTGCAGTGGAGCACGCGCACTTACATGCTGTGCCACCAGGCTGGCCCCTGCTGTCTACTATTCTGTTTTTCACTTGTCACACCATAGTTCCCTCTGTGTTTTTGATTTTTGACTGAGTTCATGTACTATGTGACATTATTTGTAGGAATGCTTTGAAGCCTGGGTTGAAGTTACAGCCTTCCAGGGAAGGAATGTATTTGCTTTTGCCTACCCATCCTAAACAATTTTTACTAAATTATCTGTTTAAGTTCTGGTTCGCCCTCATAGGTAAGTTTCCTTGTTGATCTCTTCTGGGCAGTGCACCTATTTCCAGCTCTCACCAGTCTGAGACTGCAGCCCTTTGGGGTCTCACCTTGTGTGGTTGCTGGGCTTTCTCGGCAGGTCATATCACACCATGAAGCCATAAGAGGGGAAGCTAATGGATAAGCAGTCACCCTCAAGTGTCTTCGTTCCCACTTACCTCCTAAATTCCTGTTGTTACTTAATTTTTTACTTCTGCAGATTCCTTCCTTTTGTGCCAGCTTTGCAATACATTTAAAATTATGGGGTGGGCCAGCCCCGTGGCTTAGCGGTTGAGTGCACGCGCTCCACTGCTGGCGGCCCGGGTTAGGATCCCGGGTGCGCACCGACGCACCACTTCTCTGGCCATGCTGAGGCCGCGTCCCACATACAGCAACTAGAAGGATGTGCAACTGTGACGTACAACTATCTACTGGGGCTTTGTGGGGGAAAAAAAAGGAGGAGGATTGGCAATAGATGTTAGCTCAGAGCGGGTCTTCCTCAGTAAAAAGAGGAGGGTTAGCATGGATGTTATCTCAGGGTTGAACTTCCTCACAAAAAAAAAAAAATTATGGGGCTTTTTCTTATTTGTTTGTTTTACATGTTAACCAGCATTTTAACTTCCTCATTGAGAAGATGGTTTCCATCAGAGATGGAAGTCCCAAATACCATTTTACATGACATATATACATGGCAACCTTCATGCTGTGCACATTTGAAAGAAGAACCCCCAAATGTAAACATTGTTTATCTTTGCAAGGTGGAGATATGGTTAAATTTTACCAGATATACATACATGCCCACACACATACACACACACACACACATATATATAATGATTTAAGGAAGATCATCAAAAGAACATGAGAGCTGGGATCACAAGGCTCGAGTTTCACTCTTGAGTCTTATCGTTGTGTGACCATACTCAGAACTCTGATTTCTTCATCTGTAAAACAGGAAGAACAATAGCCATCTTATCCATCTCAGTGAGTCATGATGATGATCAAGTGATTTATCATTTATCAAATGATAAAGAGCTTTGCAAATTCTCAAACAATATTGCCAGTTGGAATTAAGACCGAGAACCTTACAAGCTTAAGAACATCCGTATGTCAATAGGTACAGACACGTTACAAAGCAATGATTTACAAAGCCCTTTTCTTGCTATCTTCCACAGCCTCTGCCCCTGCTGAGCTGGCCTTCTAGTTATTGCTTTCACCTGTGAACAGTTCGCTGCCACTGCTGACTTCATCGAATATCTTCTTTGTACTTCCATCTGCATTTTATGTGAACTCTGGAGTGATTAGTTGCTAACATCAACAGTGGTGCACAGTCTAGGAACATTTATTGCTCCCCTGCTTGGCTTAATGTTTCTGACTTGGTACCATAATATTATTAATAGTCACAGGGTACAATAAAAGAAAATTAAGTGTTTATTTTGTTTAAGCTTTAGCCACTTTACCTACAGCCTTTTTCCATTACATTTGCACATAAACGAGCATACACTACATTTTTTAGATGCAAATCAGGTTTTAACTTTGCTAATCATATAGTTTCCTTTCTGGTAGTCTTCCAGGCTGGCTTCAGTGTTACTCCTGATGCATATAGATTGTGGCAAATGAAGAAATGGCCATGTGGTAGATGTTTGCCCTTTTGTGATTCATTAATAGTTGTTTTTGCAGAGCAACTGTATTTTAAAATCCAATTTTGCTCCCAACATTCCTTTGCAATTCCAGGAGCATATCTGTTAAATTCCAGGCTGAAGCCAACTGTTCAAGTGAAGATCATTTTCTAATAAATAGTTGAGAACAATTGCGATGACACATGGAATCAAAGACACGAGAATGACTTCAAATAAAATATACTAGAACTAAGTTTCAGCATTAAAGGGCCCTCACTTTTCAGCATGAGAAAAAGCCTAAAGACTGAGACATTTAAGTGGGCACCCAAGGTCAATGCAAGGAGTTTATTCCACATTTTCTGCTCTTTCCACCACCTCCTAGCCAATGTTCTTCTAAATGAAGTGTTTGTTCTGCCTTGAAAAGGTAAATTAATATTTTACATGGCAAGAACTCCTTTATTCCTTGGTGGGATATTTCTAACCTGATTTATATGATGGTGTTTAAATGTTTAAAAGCTTTTGTAAGGCAAGTTTTCAATCGATTAAAGAGTTTAGTTTCCCTTGAGGTTCCTGCATCAGATATTATCTCAGAAGGCTGACTTCCAATGATTTATAATCCAAGCTCTTCCTCCTGTTAGCCATATATTTCGGTTCCATTGGACCAAGCTTGGGGATTTCAGCATCATCACGTGTAGTGACTACAAACAGCACTGTTGAGCCTGCATTTCCCAATGCCCCATCAGTGGGCTCTGGGGCATACCAGACTTGGGTCTGCTCACCTGGCAATTTATATGAGACCTCTGGGGATTCTGGGAATATCTCACAGCTTCAACAAATGGGTTATTCTGAGCAGGAAGATAGAAACACAATATTTCAAGAGACTCTATATACAATGTATTAAAGTTAAATCCAACGTAGATAACTCTGAAAAATGTGAATAAACTTTTGTATAATACTTGCAGTTTGAAAGACATTTTTCCTCAATATTCCATTTTATCTTTACTACAAAGGCAGGCATTATAATGATGAAGACTTTATTGGTGAAGAAACAGAGTCAGAGATGTAGGGATTGACCTAGAACATAGACTCAGGTCTACTGGCTCCAGGCCCAGGCTCTTCCTTCCTCACCACATTGCTTGGACAACTAGAAACCCCAGGCAAAGCTGGCCCCAAACTGGGCTGTCTTCCCTGCAGACTTCAATGCACCTTCAATACCTCCTTCCATGGCATCTTCCAGTCACACCTCAGTGCATCAAGACTCATCCTTGTATCATTGCCTGGTTTTGGAATCCTACCAATAACATATGTCACCACCTCTGTCATCTTGTCCTCCAAAAGTTACCAAGATCAACGTAACACAAAGTGTTTTTGAGAACTTTCTTTGATAGGATATTCAATTTTACCATTGTTTTACCTAAGAATACAGTTGGGAAATCATAAAACTCCCTTCTAACCAATAATTTATGTTAATGTTTTTGTTTTTATGCCTTATTTTTAACGGAAAAGTATTTTCATTGCGGTGACATTCTTTCAGACTTTGAGTGCATCTTTTCCCCTTTTGTCAAAGGACTCTAAGTACTATTAGAATAGTCATTGTTATTAAATTTCCCAAAGTTTAGCCAACATTACTTATCCCAAAAAAGACGAGACAGCAAAAAGCCCTTTGTGAAATACCCGTCTACCTGATGAGCCTTATATTTTGCCAACCCTCAACCTTAGAAAGAAGAAAATAGCATTTCTCTATAGTTATCCAGTTATTTCAAATTTAGTCTGCCTTTGCAAGAAACCTAGCGTTAGAACCATCATCAGGTTTTAAAATCAGAGGGACTAAAAATCTGGAATGGAGGGAGAAAGTGACCAGGCAAGGGAGACTCAAGCTGTGATTGTTGGGGGATAAACATTCAGAAAGATGCCCCCTTTGATGACCTACTGATAGTATTTTATTTGGACCACTGATGTTTCAGTTTACAGTTAACAGGGCTTCCTCTAATATTTTTTCTTCATAGGTGAAACTCCTTGTATGTCAACCTTTTACCTAAAGTACTGTTGATTGGCTACTACTCCTCTTCCCTTACCCCTAGCCAACTGCTCTCCTGCTCTCCCTCACCTAGTCAGGGCTCCCACCACAATGCCCAGGATATGATGCAAGCCTTTCCTATGTCCCCTTCAAAGCTATCTTTCTTGAGCCTCAAATGTTCAAGACTATAAATTATGCTTTAGTTTGAAATGGAAATTGGCAATAAAATTTTATTTATTTTTTCCTCTTTATTTCAACTTAATGTTCATGATGCAGAAATTTAATTGAGTAAATGTCTAGAAGTAATTGTAACAAAGCAACAGAAAAAAAATTCTGAGAGCAAAGATAGTCACCCACAATCTCATCCTTTTAACGCTCTTACTTCTACCATTTTAATGCACCAAACTACTCTTTCTCATATGTAATTTTACATAGTTCTAATCATATTCTACGTGAAATGTTACATACTTTAAAATTCTACTTGTTTTCATGATATCATAAATATTATTTTCCATGTTGTATTATGGTGGTTATAACTATCATTTTTAATGCCTATATAATTTTCCTTTAGATTTCTTATAAATTATTTTGCTACCAGGCATCAGTGTGGCTCTTTATTTTTCTTATTTAAATAATTCTGTGATGAAGATCTTTGTGCATATGGATTTTTGGTACTTTGGTTATTTTGTAAGGACTGATTATTGTTCCTTTTCTAACTCTTTTCTAAGCTCTTCCTCTACCACCCACCTTTTAAAGGTTGGGGTTCTCCTGGGTTTCATGAACAATCCTTTTTCCACACTCCTCTTCTCACCAGGTAAGCTCATCTACAATCAAGGCCTCACCTCCCAAAATATTCTCCAGGGCCTCAGACCCATATCTATTGCCTAGGAAAAACATATGATGTAATCCCCATTGAATCCTCAAATATGTTTCCAAACACAAAACACGAACTTCTCCTAGAAATTGCTCTACCTTCTGAGTGAACATTCTCAGTAAATGGCACCCCCATCCATCCAATCTCCTAGATTAGCAACTACACTAGGAAACCTCTTTCCCTTTCCTTCATACCCAACAGGTCTCAAGTCCTCCTCAGTCCTGCCTTAGAAATCTCCTTCACACCTTGGGTTGCTTCTCTCACTGGCTCCCACATGGCCACTGCCTTGATCCAGGCCTTTATCATCTTTTACTTAGATGATAATTGTCTGCTAATTGGCTTTCATGCTATCAATTTCTCACCATTGCAACCAGTCTGATCTCAAACAAAGCTCCTCCAATTAAAAGTTTTATTAGTTTTTTTTTAAATTATTTCTTATAGCAGTTGTCAAATTTTAGCATACATCAAAATCACCTGGAGGGCTTGTTAAACCAAAGATTTCTGGGTCCCACCCCCCAGAGTTTCTGATTCAGTAGGTCTGGGGTAAGGCCCGAGAATTTGCATTTCTAACACGTTCCCAGGGGATGATGTTGCTGGTCTGGGGACTATGCCTTGAAAATCACTGGTGTCTAAGATAATATTTAAGTTTCTAATCATGCACATTTTAAAATCTGGGCTCAGTTTACTCTTCCAGCCTTACTTCGTAGAACTTGTCCAGTGAAAATTACTTTTCTGCCATGCTAAAACTGCCAACTCTGCTCAGTTCCTGTCTGCTTTTAGAATTGCCCCTCATTGTATATGACTGCCTGAACAGCCCTCATATCCAAGTTTTCTTTTTCTATTGGCAAACAACTACTACAAAATTACAAACCAACTATGTATCTAGCCCAAGTAAGTAGTAAAAATGCTTAAAGCAGGAGAACGACAACATGAAGAGAATTCTGTTTCAAGGAGCAGCATCTACCTAGATCCTGTCTACTATCCTCCTGAGACTATTGCCAAGTCTTCAGATTTTTTCAAAGAAGCCAGAATTCCAGATTTCTAAGCAAAATTTCCAGATTCTTATATATTGGCAATGGACTCAAAAAATTTAAAACCATGAAACCATATGCTGGCTGAATTCAGCCCAAGGCCCATAAGTTTGCAACATAAAGTTGCAACTTGGTCTTTTCAAAACCAAGTCCACCATCTATTCCTCAATGCACGTTTCTGATGCACACCCACCCCGATCATACCCTCAATGTGCACACGCACACATGGGCACACATGGGTACAGGCTTAGCTGTACCAACCTTTCTGCTCTATGGCACTTTGTTAAAGTTCATATGAAAGTATTTATTTCAATTAAACTATTTACATAAGAGTCACCCCCACTACAAAGTAAGAAGCTCAAGAGCAAAAACTAGGTCTTATACTTCTTTTATTCCTATTCCCAAATGTAGTGCACCCAACAAATATTTGTGGAAGGACAGAAAGAAGGAAGATTGACTGAAGGAACAAATGAAGGTAAACGCTCCTTTTATGACACAGCATACACTCTTTTGTTCCACATATCATAACCTTTTGTTTGGACTTCTTCAGAGACACATTAGATTTCCCACAATGAAACATTAAGATTTCAGCCATGCTCTCAACAGATGTACAGAAAAATGTTGGTCCAAGTAATCTAATATAAACACTGGAAGTATTTGGATCAAGCAGCATTATCTTGGCCTGTCTTTCAAGAGGGAAACGATGGGTGTGATTCATGACAATGACTAAAGGCATCAGTATTCCCTTATCATAACTCCAGGTAATCTTTCACACGCATGCAATTAATCACAGCGTTTAGAAATGGGAAGATTTATGCATCAACCCAAGAGCCAGCTGTCTCCCACCTATTTAACTAAACACACACATACACACACACACACACACAAAGCAAAACAACAATAACAACAAACAATTTTGTACAGTGCCTGACAGAGAGGAAGTCAAACCAGAAAATTTTTCTTTATCCTCCATCCATGCCTTTCTTTTACTCCTGGAGTTGTCCAGCCTCATAGGCCTATGTGTGATTTGAAAGCTGTCAAATATAAAGCTAAAATTGAATTAACCAGAGGGTTTGTTGAGCCCTGAAGGTCTTTCCTAATAAGCAAAAGGTATTGTCAATGGTGTCCTTTGATTCATACTTTGGGTGTGAATAAAACTCATTGCAGAGTGGAATGCAAAGTCAGGTTTCACTTTCATCTTTTACTAAGCATTAAAGCATGGGGAAATAAAAAACATTTTAAGATAATTGCAATTTTCTCCCATTATAAAATAACTTCATAACTTGTAAGGCTTTTTATTAAGCAAGGTTCATCAATTCTGATCAGGCTGCCCTCACACTGGAGAGGCTCATGCTGGTGTAATTAACGCTGCCGATTCAGCTGACAGCATCCTTCAGTTTCCACAGCCCTTATCAATGGTGGATAAGTCATCAAGCAGCACATGATAGCCCTACATACTGCCTCTGTGCCTTCACGTTTTTGTAGAGGAGCTATTCTCCGCACTTTTAATTTACTCTTCATATATTCTTGCCCTGGAGCCAATGATATTAATCAGTGTAAAGGAAATTAACAGGTAAAATTATATTTTAAAATGTTTAAATAGAGCCATCCATCTTTAGTTTGCCTTTCTCCATTCACATTGAATATCCTTCATGCTCTTATATAGCACATTGATTTTTATACTGTGAACTAATATTTTCTTTAGGAAAATACATCTGATTTCCCGGATCCTCCAATAGAAAGTGCCTAAATCAATAAGGTAGTTGCTGATGATGCTGTTATAATTACCTCTTCTCTTTCTGAACACTTTCCCATCAGGAGCTAGATGTGAGATTGAAATTCACGCCGTGGTCCCCTATTTGAAATTGCCCCGGCTACCGCAATAGAATCTATCCAGTCTTGCTCTGTGCAACCTTTCCTTCCTTCATTTTCTGTTTTGTTGGTCAGCTTCAGTACTCTTTCCCAAAGCACATTTTTAATCACGATTTCTCCCTTATGGAGAAAACTTAAGGTTGGTTTAAACTATCCTGGACAGCAATTAAACACTTTTCCCAAAACTGTTGAGCAATATGACCCTAATTTTACTTTCTTAAAGAGAAAAAAAGGAGAGGAGAGCATTGACCTTGAGTCCAGGTGTCCTGGCCTACTGGTCTGACTAGTTGGCTGCTGCTGCCATAGGTTCGAGGTCAATGGACTTGAACCATTGCCCTTAGCATGCAATTGGAGAGCTGTACCTTCTGCCTTTGATAAAATATTGGCTGATTTATTTCAGCTTGGACATTCTGCTCTATCTACTCCAGGAAGACCAAGCTGCTTTTGGTGAACTGCCCATGACTTTTACGTGTCTTCCACTTAATTACTGAGTTTACATGACATTTAAGTGACAGTGTTTTCCATAAACACTCCCCTGTTATTCAGTTTCATATTGGTCCACATTATACCTTTAAAACATAGAGGGAAAATATGGACCCCTGCAAAAAGAACAAAATCTTCAGAATCTGGCTTCAAACTCACTTGCTCTTTGAGGTCTATCACAATAAATCTCACCTGGTTCCAATCATGCCAACAAGCCCCTTGCCCTTTATTCATACCAGTAGCCACTTTTGCACTATTACATTATTCCCACTACATATTCCTGATGTGTTTCCTAGCATTATTCTAGAAACCTCATTTGATCATGAACTCCTTAAGGGCAATGACCTTTGCTTTCTTTAAAATTTCCTTCAACAGACATAAGCACAACCCTGGATTTGGAGTCAGTACCTCCACCATTTACTAGTACTGGGAACTTGAGCCTTTCTATCCATCTCTCAGAGGCTTGGTTTCTTATCATTAAATGGGGATAATCATGCCACCTGCCCTGCCACCTCAATATGCAGGATGGTGAGTAAAGATCGTATAAATTATAGTCTGCCAGGGTACTTTGTAAACTGCCAAGCCTCATGCAGATGCTCTAATAATTATGCTGAATAAATACTGCTGACACATAAACCAGCAAATATTTAAGCTAAGACACATGGGATAGTGGTTTCACCACTCTTACCATAGTCAACTAAAATGCATTTTAAATTTGCTTCTCTTTTCTATCCTCATGAAGAAGCAGGAGTCTTAAACATCAATAAGGGTCAGGGAGGCACTAGAAATATGTAAAGAAGACCTGGCATAAGATTTTGTTAAGGCATGCTAAGGGCTGTGACAAACTGGAGAATCCATGTCTTGTCAAAGCAGAGAGCTGCCGCTAGGTCCAATTAATGCTACCATGCACAAAGGTGACCCAAACATTTCAAGAGATGAAGCAGTCTATATTTTTATAAGTGAAATATCTATATTTTTAAATTGTTGGCCTTTAATTCAGTTCTTAAACATATAATGGTCAAATACATCATTAATGGATATGCCCCATGGATCACAAGAGTTTGCAACTTCTGGCCCAAGATTTTCAACAATTGAGTTTGTACAAATAATCAAGTGAGCCCTAGTGAGAACTAATTCTGAACCAACTCTTTTTGAAAATATTCAAAAGAAATATAAGGCATGTTCCTTGATATGAAAGCAGAGGAACCAATAAGTATTAAGTACCTAACATTTATTCAGTTACTTTGCACAAGTAATAAGTTTATTTTAATGTAATCCTTATGAACTTATAAGGTAATTACAATTATACACATTTTACTGATGAAGTAACCAAGGTACAAAGAGTGACTTTCCCAAGAGCACATGGCATAACCAGTAAGTGGTAGAACAGTAATTTTAACTCACTTCTGGCTATTGTTAAAACTCATGTTTCTCCATCATGGAAAGCAACTGAATCAAGCATTAAAGACCTCAAGCATAACTCAAGTTTAAGCTGAGTTGTGATGAGACTTTGGAGAAAGGAACACCCTGGTGAGGAATATGTCACTCTCAAAGACTTAGTGGAGGATGTGAGCCTTGGGTTAGTTAAGATTTGGATGAATGGAGGAGAAGTAGAAGGAACAGCATGAATGAAAGCCTGGGTGAATATGAGTAACTTAATAAAGCTCAAGTCCTAATAAAGTTTTTTTTTTTTCTCTCACCCTCTCTCTAACAAACACCCGCCAGCTTCAGTTAAGGAATATCTGTTTGTTTTGCTTGACTCAGTGTTACCCCATCTTTAGTAACAGCACACTTTGCTATCGTTCCTTTGGGAAACTGTCCTGCCATTATTCCATGCTGGAGCTTGACTAATGCTAAAGCCACCTGCACAGGGGCACACTCACACATGCGGAACTTGGAAGTGACAGAGAGTTAACCCCACAGAGGCAACACAGGACTAGTGGCGACCCTTCAACCCCTTGGGTAGACAATTCTGCTCTTCAGATGGTACCAGACATATTGACCACCAGTTTCCCACAGTGGTGGCCAATTCAACAATGCACCTTTGCATGGTATTCTCCTCCTTCTCTGACTCACTCTTGGTTTTCTGCTACTCTTGCTCCCTGGAATCACTTCCCAAATGAACTGCCTTTTCCAAGCCCTTGACTTATGCTCTGCCTTGGGGGAAACCCAAGTTAAGACAGTTCCTCATGCTGAAATTCCCAAACTGCCCTCTGTCCATCCTTCTCAAGGCGAGATTGTTCAGCTTTTACTCTGATACTAACCTATCCTCTACTTTTCTAGTAACGTCTTTGCTTCATTTATATAAGCTGGTGTCCATTTTTGTTCCTTACCACTGAAGAACCCTAACTGATTTATGGCTTTATTTCAATTGGACTCATATTTTACTATTGGATAATAAAGGAAAGTTCTGCACATATACAAACATAGAAATCTTGCTGATAATCAGTGTGGTTGTTGCTTTATATGGCAAGAAATTCTGAAACATCTGACAGCATTATTAAATGGCTCTTAAAATACTAACATTATGGATGGGCTATACAGTTGTCTGGCAGTGATTCATGGTGTTTCTGCCATGCCCACACCTGGCATGATGAAGTGTTGAAAACCAGCATTTCTCTGATAGCTGCCTGGGCATGTAAGACTAAGACTCCATATGATTTTATACTTTCTCGATTAGCTCACCTACCACCTCTCTGAAATCATTACCTTTTTTTGCTTCTCATTTAAGGACCACTCTTGAGGTAGAGTAATCCTTGGAGGAAAACACAAATTGCTTTCTACTTCTCCAGGTGAGGAACTGGAGAACAGATCCGCGATTCAAACTCACCTCTCTTGGGTTTCCAAGGCATTGTTTATCTACTAAAGCATACAGCTTTCCATTACCACTTCAAATAAATGAGCTAGATTCCTATTAGGTCCAAGTATATCTGTCATCCACTCATCTATTATTTATCTAGCTATCATCTTCTTTCTTGCTCTCTATTTATCATCTACCATTCTATCTAATTACTAAGTTGCTCCAAATACACAAGCATAGCCCTGAAAAGTGGCCATTTTTCTAAAATCTGCATCTGAAATTGCAAATAAAAAATCTATATTATTATAGCACATCTGGTCCTTGTTAATTCTTAATCTGTTGTATCTTTCACTGTCATGATTTCTCCAGATGTGTGAGTCTATCTCATAAGTTAATATTTTACATAAACTACACTAAAGAATTGTTGAAACTCCTTGGCTCCCAGCATTCTCTCCATACAGGAGCAGTCTTAAGTCTAGCTGATCAAATGCCAAGGAGATCATAAAAATCCACTGACTAAGAAACTTGCAAATGAGTCCAAGACTCCCCCCACCCTCATCAGTGTGTGTGTTTTACACTCTGTTGGGTTTATGAAACAAAAAACGCTAAGAAAAAGACAGCATTTTACTAAAGATTAATAAGTCTTTGAGAACTTTGCTAATACCCTACAGAGCAATGGGCCTTTTATCTCCTAAAATAGAAACCAAAACAATGGGTTTGCTTTTGAACAATGGGTTCAAAAATAGAACTTGCCATTTGGAAAGTTTCTTGAGACTTTCTAGAATGGTGGCTTCCAAATGCAGCCCATCATTAGAATCAGCCAGGAGGCTTTTAATAAAAAAGAAGATTCCAGGGTCTCATCCTAAAACTATTGAAGCAGAATCTCTGGCAGGTAGGACCAACTTTCCCTGGCGATTCTGATATTCAGCCAGCTTTGAAAACCACAGCTAGAGTCTCAAGTCTGAACATTAAATATTGCCTTAGCAGTTAAAATTTTAGTGCCTGTGACTATAATTTTATTCTATTAGTTTCCTTTGGATTTATGTTTTGGAAGAAAAGCCTGGATGGGAAATCATTTGGCCATTATTTTGTCCAAATTCTCCATTTTGAAAAGCCTTTTGAAAACTTTAAAGAGACCTTCAAATGATGGATTTGCCCGCCAGTATCCAGATCCTTCATTGCTATATTTCTGATTGCCCTTTTGTCAGAACTTCACCTCTAAAAGCATGAGGACAGGCCTGGGGGGAAGATGGGAAGTTATGTCCTCCCTGGCCGAATCATCAGAATTGAGTCAGAAAGCTGGAAAGGACCAGGAGAGACCATCTGGTTTAGTCCCTGTCTTCATGTGGTTGTGATTTGCTTCTAGGAATTTCAAGGCACAGCGAGTTCACTGCTGGTGTTTTAATATCCCAATAGTGAGTAAATTCTTCCTTAGGGCCACCTGGTGCTGTTACCAAGCCAGCATGTCCTGATCCCCAATGCAGGGGACTGGAAGCCATTTTCCATGCCTCCCTAATTTATTCCCTGGAACCAAGAAGCTACACTTAAAATGATACAAAAGAATCCTAATAGAAGCATGGTACCATAAAGACATCTGTAGAGTAAGTCAAGAAACCTAGATAGCAGTCCCAACACAACCGCTAACAAAATATGCAAATCAAGCTAATCACTAACATTCTTGTGTTTTAGTTTCTTCATCTACACATTGAAGAAATCAAACCCTTTCTGGCTTGATGCTGCATATGTCTATCATTTCATCATTCATTTGCTCCTTCATAGAGGCCTTCAATGTGTCCCTTAATGAGTTGTATGCCGAACAAAAGGAGGGAATAAGACAAACATGCTCCCTGACCACAAATAACTTAGAGTCATAAGGGAAACAGACAGATAAGGAACAAACAATGAATTTGTAATTACACTGACATTATTTCCGCGGAGGAAAAGAAAGATACTGAGGCAGTCCAAAGGAACCATTTGGGCTGGAATCTTTCCTCCCCTGGACAGCACACCTGGCCCTCTAAATCACTTAAGTGTGGAAAGGCAGATGGCTGATGTGTTCCAAGAACTCTCCAAATGGACTGATTGACCAATTAGCATGAAATCGATCAATCTTATTAGATTTTGGAAGCTTCTAGATGATCATATTTATGAGGAAGCACTCAAATTTGCTTGCAGAACTATATAAACTTCTTCTAAGAAGACCAATAGGGTCTCCAAACTTTAGAGACTAATGAGATGTGGCCCCAGTATCAGCATTATCACTTGGCTAGGAACTAGTGACAGGGTCAAAGTCATAAATTTAGGCCCATTAACTTTACTTGGAAAAAGTGTTTTATGGCCACAAAATAAACTATTAACATTGGCTCTTGTCCCAAGCATGAGTTGATTATAAAGGAACTCAACAGTATATGGATAGCTTGGTCAAATTTATCACCAGTAATGGAAAACATCTTTTGTGGTATCCTATTTGCTAAATATTGGGGGGGGGGGTGAGTGTTAGCTCAAAATTAATAAAACTCCATTGACAAACTATTACTCTATACTGGAGCAGCACTTGTAACTTTCAAGGATGTCTTTGGGTCAGTTGCCACATATGGTATACCCAACAACTCTGGAGGCAGATGGGATGATGTATGATATAACATGCCCGTATGAAAGAAGAAAATTATGGTCTAAGGCAATTGAGTGAATCACTTCCAAATCATGTAGCTACCTGGCAAAATGTGCACACACACACAGACCACAAGTCTGTGTCTATAGCAAAGAGCTACTCTGTAGACACTGGTAGTGACAAAGTCCAAAAGAATAGATTACATGGAAGAGAATACACAGACTGGATTACATAGAAGAGAAGAGACCATAGCTAGTCTCTGATGATCCTACAAAAGTCCATCTCATTCTTTCTCAAAAATCTGAGTTGCCAGTGACTATACTAAATGCCATAGTAGGTAGATACCACATGCCTTGTTTGCTTGTTCATTTTTAAAGAAAAAAGACCTTAGGTAAGACCTCTTAGTTCTCGGTTTAATTTCATTTGAAACCTTTCATTTTTATTATTTTTACTGTTAGCAGCAGCAGCATCACCCTCATCATTTTCATTATTCTTTTGGAATGGAAAACTCCAACAATGTGAAACTGGCCATGTGACAATGATGACAAACACTTGTTCCGTCACCTGAGGTACATTCTTGGCCATCCCCCAAATGCTTACCTGCAATTTAAAGTATGAAAGCTCTTAAACATACAATCTAAAACTGAGTCAGAAGCGACAGATGGATTAGCATTCAACACATGTGAATACAGAACTTGAGTTCAGTCAGCTGAATTGACCTCATTAGGTTATCAGAAATTTTGATTCTATAACAGGTTGAGTAGTGAACTTTTTAAAATACCTTTTCCTCTTAGCAATTATGCCATAAGCCAAGATTTTTGACGTAGTTCAATAGGGTCAGGCATTATGAAGAGCTCCTTATTGTTTTTGTTCTGATAAAAACAATTAGTAATCTATTCACTAGAATCATTGATGGACACCAGTTCATTCAATAGGTCATTGTGTTTCCTGTAATTCAGTCTTCCCACACTTTTTCACAAGGGCAGTCATTGGCTGGGACCCTCTTTGGGGAGACAAGCCCTTGAAGAAACAATAACCACAGCTTTTCTGAACTGCACCCTGGAAAACACAGCCCAGCATGCTGCGGGGGAAAAGGCAGTACCCAGTCCTGCATCTTTGAAAGCATGGCTTAAAAATAGCCTGGGGCACTTTCCTGTCTGGAGAACTCAGTGACAGCTGTTCATAGCCCACATTTCTTTCATACCTCCCTCCCCACCACAAAGAAAATACAACCAGCACTGGCTGAGGAATGGACATTATTCAACATTAATGTACCTTCAAAAATAGCACAGGAAGACTCATAGACACAATGAAGGGAAAAATGAGGAAAACTGACGAGTAGAGAGAGTAGGGAGGAGATACTTTAAAACAATGAGAAATTTAAAATAAGCAGGAAGGCAAGAAAGAAAGGACAGGATTTGAAAGGTGCCTCTGAGAAGTGACATGGTGGTGTGAAAAGAGCCCTATAGTGGGAATTACAAAAATCAAGATTTTTCTTGTCTCTGATGCTGATTAGCGGTGCTTTCTTGAGCATGCCCCTTAACATCTCCATGCCTTTTCCATAACATGGACAGGGGTAGAGGAAATAGAGCTAGTCAGCCTCCAAAAATCCCCTCTAATTCTGAAAACACTACATTATATGAAAGTACAGTGAAAGTGGGCTATTAGGCAGTGCAGGAGTTGGGAGAAACACTGTATTTACCCTCCAAATATTTGAGTTTCAGTCCCCTACAGGAGGGAATTAAGGAGTTTGAAGATGAGGCAAACTGAAGCACACCCAGCTTCACAGCCATCTCTTTCCTGCATCCTAGGAGGGCTGCTTACGGGGACGGTAAGAAAGCTATCCTTACCCCCACGCTATAGCAGCAGCTCCCAGGGAGCCACATGGTCCAATTATCAGAGACCCAAAACCACAAAATTCCCTCCCCTCTTCCATGGTGCCCAACTGAATGTTGCTTCCCAAGGCTCACAAATTCAAGATGGCAGAACGTGTAGCATGTAGGTAAAGAGCACAGGTATTGGAGTCAGACAGACCTGATTCACACTCTGCTGAGTACTAGATTCTTGACTTTTGGTAAATTATTTAATATTTCTCTGATCTTAAATTGTTGTTGTTTTCTTTAATTCCCAAATGGAGACAGAAATGCACTTATGAGTTTTAAATGTAGTTATCAAAGTACATGACACAAAGTAAGCACTCAATATACATTACCTACTACTATTTGTTAAGATTATTTTCATGGAGTATTTTACTTAGCTTGGAGAAATATTTTTTGTTTGTTTTTCCCAGGTCCTTCAACCTTCTGAATCACCCTACCATCTTGATGGAAAAAAAAAGTCTTCTAGCATGAGATGGTCAAGTAGCAGTTGATCACACATTGACTAGAACTCGATCAAGCAGGCAAAAATCAGTTCTAAAGCCCCTAATGTGGACTGATTAGTGAGTAAATCTAAACATTTAAAGATGGGACTCCAAATTTTATAGTTAGGGTTTCCTAAGGCAACAAATGCAAATTTTTTCATCCAGCCTAAACATGCAGAGTGTTTCTTTATACATCTACCCCTCCCATCAAGAAAAGGGACATAGCATGTCTCCACGTTGGCAATCTCACAGATAGAGTATTCCCTCTGGTTCTGCTCTGGTTGAACTGTGCTGAGACATCGGCACATTTATTGTTATAAATGGAAGCTGTAGGCATATGTGCTTCTCTGAAGCGAGGATCCTAACATTCATGTTACCCTTTTCTGCAGACATGGGGTTAGAACATCTGAAAAGACCCCAAAAAACAAACTATTTTAAGTGAGAGAAGGACACTCTGAGGAACTAGTGACATGCAGGCAGATGAAACTTAAAATGGGTTACACAGAGGATGTTTCCTGGCAGAACTTGAGGAATACACAGTCATCCATCCAGAAAGATTCATGGAGTTCCTGTATCAAAGAAAGGCTTTGATAAAACTATATTTTCTAGTAATTTTTACTTCTCATTCACATTGACATGGTCTTCTTATAGCAAAGTAGAATCATAAAATTTTAAAGTAGCAAGAAACTTTATACAATCTTTAGTTGAACCTCTTCATTTTATCTGCCCAGGTAACTACTTGTCTGTATTTTAAAGTAGATCCCAAATGACCTAAATCTCGGCCCAATGACATCATATGCATGTGGCTTTTTGTTGGTTTGTTTGTTTTTTTGCTGGGCACTGAGTAAATCTGCCTAAATGCTCAAGGCCCTGGATGCAGGAGCCTTCAATTTGAAATAGACAAGGCAGTCAAGTTACGCCTAAGGACCTACCAAAGAAAACAGAACAGCCAGAAACCCAAGATCCCATCTAAGTGGTGGAAATTGTGATAATCAACTCTGTAAGACTATGGATTCGATTTCATACAGAGAACTAGCCAGGTTCCAAAGGGGAGATTTCCATGGCACTAGGCAAAGCTGGCTCAGGAGGAAGTTGGGACGAAATAGGCTCAGGATGCTAGAAGAACAGGGCCAGGGCGTCTCAGAGACAGGGTCCCCATCCTACAAAGGGTCAAGGACCTCCCCTTGGCAATCTTGTCCGTCTCTGACCCAACTCCAGTTCTGACTCTACTGCTCCATGTGACACCTGCTCTGCCAGTGTCATGGTCTCTAGCTGTTTTTTGTGTGTAGGTCCATGTCATCTCTGGAGAGGCCCTCAGTAAAAATATGGGCTTTGGAGTCAGGAAAGATGGGAATTCTAATTCTAGCCCCACCACTCACTAGTTGTAAACTAGTTTCTCAACCTCCACTGTAAAATCAGATGATAGTCCTAGCACCTACGTTATAGCGTGGTTGTAAAGAGGGTATAGCATAAAAATATAGAGTGCTCAGTAAGGCGAGTTGCTGTCAGTTGGTCTGTAGGTTCTTGTGGAAAGGAGCTATGCCTTTGATTTTCAGTTATGTCCCACAGTACCTATAACACCATATGTTCCCTATAAGTAATCTTTGAAGGTAGCACAGCATGCTCCAAAAAGCACTGGATTTGGAATTATTGGGGATAGATTCCTTTCCAGGTTCTGTTACTTACTAGTCATATCACTAAGAACAAAGGTCCTTTAACTCCTCCAAGCCTCAGGTTCTTCATCTATAAAATAGGAACAATCAAGCCAACCTCATAAGGGTGTTAGATATAATCCATGAGATAATATATGGAAGGAAGAAAGCATTTCCTACT
Source organism: Ceratotherium simum simum (assembly GCF_057802395.1). Taxonomy (NCBI): domain Eukaryota; kingdom Metazoa; phylum Chordata; class Mammalia; order Perissodactyla; family Rhinocerotidae; genus Ceratotherium; species Ceratotherium simum. The sequence goes on from NC_141908.1 coordinate 17,390,168, forward strand.
CTAAAATTCTTATTCTATGGCTCTTAATTTGTTGATTTGATATAAAATCCAGTTATATGAATCTATAATTCCTTTAAAAAGGAGTTCACAGACTACGTACTTCTCTCGGACAGCTCCTTCCTGGACTGGAAGACCAGGGAGTGGTCAGAGCCATCTTGCTGTTGCCCAGAATAGAAGTCACAAGGAGAGGGCCAATGTTTAAGGTGCATGTGACTCAGCTCATGGCTATCAGAATCCCATGTGTTTCTTCCCAAGGCAAAGGTCATTAACGGTCTGCACTAGTAAATATGACAAACTGCTTTGTATTTATGTCAGCTTAAGTTCCTCTACCTGAAGTAGTCATATGATGTTATAAATATCTCACCAAGCGGCAGTGCAAAGTTGGGTGTAGCTAGGGAATGTCACTGTGCCTTAATAGGCATGTCCAGCAACTTTTTGCAATTCTAAATGTTACTCTGACCTTGATGGGATTTACATTTTGCTGACACACTTCAGTGTGTTGTGAAGAGAGCCAGATGTACAGCAGTTGAAGAATAAGGAAGACATGTATGCCAATACAGGAAGAAATTAGACTGGGCACAAGAAAAAGAAAAAATTGCTGAAAGTAACAATTACCATTAGCCAGTGACCAAATAGCTCCATACTATTCTTGTTTAAGACTATCACATAATTCTCACCAGGACTTTGGGAAGTATACAAAATCTGGTGACAGTATGGATACTACTAAAATATTTTGTAAACCCAATCTGTGGGCACCATGAGAGCAAAAAAATTTTATCTGTTTTGTCTACAGATGGGTCTCAAACACTGAAAATGGTGCCTGGCACGTAGTAGGTGCTCAATAAATATTGAACAAAGGAATGAATGGATGAGAATTTTGTTGTTGGGTTTCCTCCTGGATCCGTAGTTCATTTTCTATTGCAGTTGGAGAGCAGTTTGTGTTCAGTCATCATCCTCTTAAACAATTAAAAACTTTCCACTAATTATTTCTTACAGCTAACTTTTCCATTTGCTTACAGTACACAGAAGAGTAATTATAAATTAGAACAGGCAGTACCATCGAAAAAAAGAAAAGTGATTAGACTGAATAGATGATGTGACCAAGATCAGGCAGAAAGACAGTGACAAAAGGGGGACCTGGGAGGTCTAAGCTCAGCCAGCTTCCCTGTGCTCCATCACCTGAAGACCTGTCTGCTCACTTTCTGGGAAGCAATAAAGCAATGGGACAGAGGTCAGTTTCTCTTACCCACCCAAGAATTCACTCTATCCTCAGGGAAGGACGGGTTTATGAGAAAAAGCTGGTGGTCCTTTAGCTTGTTCGATGCGGATATGCATTCTTTGGCTGGCCTTCCTGTTCAGAGACGATGCTACAGACTATAATGCAGCTTCTAGAACGGGAGTTAAGATGCCCTATCCATTTCTTTTTACCACTAGGGTGATATATATTTGCCTCTGCACCTTGAGACTGAGTCTGCATTGCACCCTAACTGTCTATCTTCAGGAGACCAAAACAGGCTTACCAACCAATTTATTAATAGACCCTAACTTCTAGCTTACCTCAAACCTGGAGCCTATGGCTTTTCCCTTTCCCTCACTTGTTGTACACTAAAATTTCTCAATTCTATCTCTCATGATGGCCTTCTCCTCTGCATTCCCACTGCCATGGTCTTAGCTCAATTTTCTCTTGGGGTTTCCCTAAACTAATAGAAATATTTCCTAACTGGTCTCTACGCTTCAGGTTACCACACTCCTTCAATCCATTTTTTATATATCCATTCCAGACACGATTCTAAAAGGCAATCTTGATTGTGTGCCATTGTATGGGAAAACCCAATTTATTCAAACAGAATTTAAGACCCTTCATAGTGTGGCACCTGTCAACCTCTCCAATCTCAGGTCTAACCTCCCCTCAGATGACTCTCTACCTCCCCACTCTACCGACCCACTTGCCACTCCTGAAGTGCTCTAGCTGTCTCACACAACAGTGCCTTTTCCCAGGCAGTTCTCTGTCCAAAATGTCCTTCCCTCTGTCATCTGCCTGCCAATCTCCTCTCTATTTTTCAAACCTACTGGAGGTTTAAATCTAGTCTAAACCTCCAGCAGGTTTCCCAAATTCCATTAGGCAGACCTCCACCTCCACTCTGTGTTTCCCCAGCATCTGTCATGGCAATCATAACACTAGATTAAAAATTATTTGTTTACTTACCTCCCCCTGAGGTTAAAGACTGTGTTTCATATATATGAACACACACACACACACACACCCCTAGTTCTCAACACACAACTAATGCTCACTAAGTGGCTGCTGAACAAATGAATAAATAAATTCATCACTGTCTCTCAGATCTGCCCTTCCATTCTTCCTGCTAATAATTTAGTTGCTGATTTCCCAGATGCCAGAAAGCAGCTACTTGAGTAATTAAAAAAATCAACTGTATTGCTAATGCCACTTGGAAGACTGAGGGGGTAGAAAACATGTCCTACCGTCCCCAGACCAGGCTACTGATCTGTGGGAAGGGAAAAAACAAATATCCAATTACTATGTTTGAAAGAAGAAACTGAAAATATGATCTCAGGGAGACTTCTGTGATAGGATGCCTTGTCTTTCAGCCATCAAGGACTAGATGCGCGCAGACCAGAAACACACCAACCACCAGTGCAATTGACTGCGGACTAACCGAGCAACACGTGCACAGATTTACACACTCAGAATGAGCTGATAACCAGCTGTTACCTGCCAAGAATAATTATGACTTAGACTCATCTGAGATTTGTAAAGTCCAATGACAGAGCAGCTCCTTTAGTTATTGCCATGGCTGTTTCATGGCAGCCTGTTTCTGAAGGGCTGTAGTTACTTGTGCAGAGAAAAACCTCCCCAAACCTCCCGACTGTTGAATAATAGGATGATACAGAAGGAGTCAATCCAGAGACATGGGGGTGGAGGGGAAAGTGGGAGGCTCAGTTAGTAACACCTAGGAATAAACCCACCAACTCATCAGGGTAGTGTAAATAGTAGACCAGGGTAGAATGACTAGATAAAAAATTACATTTAAAATAAACACAGTAAAACATTTCCCTTGCTGGTTACTCTCAGGCAAAATTTTATGCCTACCTCATATAACGTCACGATGTCTCAAATCTAAATTAAATTAACACATTTGCTTTGACAAATCATGTGTTTATTCAGAAGTTCATTAACACTGGGAGCATGCATAAAATCCAACAATATTCGAGGCTACAAAATGTTTTTTTACCAGTGTTTCAGTCACATATATCTGATCTAACAAAATGCTTTTGGAGACGATATTAGCAAACAAGGGCAACTTTTGACATTATTTACAGACAAGCAGACATTACTCACCTAACAAAGCAGCCCTTGTTGAATCTTTGTTAAATCCCTGATTGATTACAGCAGGAGGAAGCCTTGCAGAAGAAGTGGAAATCCTGCTCACCCGGGAAACAGTTAACCTTGTGGGTGACACATAGGGCATCTCTTAAACCCAAGTCTGGGCTACTTGTTAATTTCTGACTGAAAATTACATTTTTCATATGCTTTGTGGGTGTCAGCTCCAGTCCAATATCTCCTCCCACGTCCACTCTGAGTCCTTCAGCTCATGTTCATTTCTCTTTCCTTGACTATTTATAGGACTCATTGTCTGTTCCTCTTGGTTTTGCATTTAACCTACACATAATTAAGACAGCAGAAAATACATCTGACAAAATTTAGGATAGTGTTAACTAAGCATATAGTAGTTACTCCAAAAATGCTTTCTGAGCTTTGTGGTGACTTAACATTGACAAGACTTGTGGTCCTCAAAGTGTGGGCCCCAGCCCAGCAGCATCAGCATCACCTGGGAACTTGTTAGAAATGCAAATTCATGACCCCACCCAGACCTGCTGAATCAGCAACTCTGAGGGTGGGACCAGTAATCTATGTTTTAATGAGCCTTCCAGGTAATTTTGATGGGGTCTCAAGTTGGAGAATTACTGTATTAGGAATACAAGTCTGCATCTATTTGGAAAAATTTGACCAGCTTATGAGAAGAGGGAAAGATCAAGGTTTTTATGATGGATTCAAAGTTAAAAAACAAAAAAATTTCCAATTTTCTTTGCCAAGAACTACTTTTTGCAAAAAGTAGGCACAGTAAGATTAGACGTCTAGAAAAAAAATAAACAAAAACGAAAAACAAAACAGGGAAATGTTTGTCTAACAGAGCGACACACATGATATTTCTAATTATCAGGAAAATTGCTTCGCATGGAGTATCAGGACAACCACAACTTCCTGAATTAATTCAGATTCTGGGCTGAATGAATGTATAAAGCTTATTCCCGTGGAAACTGAGCGCTATACAGATTAATAGTGTTATAGAACATATAACTGAGCTAAAGCAATTGCCAATTTTAAAAGATTAGCATTGAAAATTTGACGCAACATATTTATTTTCCAAATATCAGACATGCCTCATCTGTAATCAAGGATAAAGGACTGTCAAAATTTGATTTAAGTAAAAGAAAAAGCCCTACTACAACACAGCAGCCTATCATCTTTGAGCTCTGGCCAAGATGAGGCAGAAGCTCTGTTTTCTTAATACCGCCCTCGTTACAAGGAGACTGTTTTGAACAATGCTATTAAAGGAGTTGCTATGGCTTCCTGCCTAAGAGTTCAGCATGCCAAGTTTCAGCCATGAGCAAGCTATGAATGGGCTGACTACAGTGCTCACAAATAGGATTTCCCACCCAAACCCCTGCCACAGAACATCCCCTCAGAAAGAGTACCAGGAGGTAACAGAGCACTAAGAGTGGCCCAGCCTGTCCCCAATTTTCTAGACATTCTTTCTATGGTTCTCACTAATCACCTTGTGACATAGGACGTATAAAAAAAGGCCTGCTTCGATAGCAGCAGATCTGCTGTCTTCTGTTTCTGAGCAGGGAGAACCATGGGGAAGTTTTTTTAGACCGCTGAAATATTTGTTTGTTGTTCCTTGGGCAATTTCGCCATCTCTAAATTTTATATATGACTGTGACTGACAGGGAAGAGGGCAAACAAGAAGTTCAAAGCAGAGCTAACTATTCTCAGATATAGGCCTTTGTCTTTGGTAAATAATAGAGAAGTAACCACAGGTGATTTTATCTCTACGTCCTCAAAGAGATACAAAGAACCTCAGGTAACACAAACCAGAATGCTCGAAATGAGCAAATGCAGCCCGCAGAGCTGTGCTTATGTTTAATATCTATTCAGATATCTAAGACCCCTTCTAGCTTTAAAATTCTCCACTTCTCTGATCTCATAGCTTCTCATAGGGACGAAGCCTTTGAAATGTCATGCCAGGTTTTAGTGATTTAGGTTTTTGTCAGGAAAAAATGAAGTCCATAAGCAACATATGCCGCAAATCCAAAGTTGTTTTTGTAAACACAGCATTTGAGAGCTGTTGAAGAGCTAGTGGTAGTTTTCAGAGTTTTATATTTTGGAAGGTAAGGTAAGAGCGACAGATTTTTGGTAAGCAAATTGCTGAACAAGGCTCTGGGTAGGGGGTCCAGACAAGTTCATGGATTCCCTTCAGGATTTTTACATTTATATGCAATTAGGTAGAATACGTATGAGGGAAGAAATAGAGGAGGGACAGAAGTAGGAGGTGGCAAAAAAAAAAAGAAAGGAAACAGAACGAACGGAAGGAACAGAAAAGGACAAGCAACAAAGACGTCTGTAAGAAGAAGGAAGTGATCTTCATCATGTGTCTCACATTCAGCTGTGCTGAGCTGAAGGTCTAGAGAAGGTGAAGGAGTTTATCTTCTTTGTCCAAGAGGTGATCACCTCATATCCCAAAGCTTGACATGATGAGCTCACTGGCTTTGATAGTTCATTATCTCAGCTTCCACAGAGACAACTGTTTGACGGCTCTGAGAATAACCCAGTCCTTTCTGAAATCTAGGAGTCATGCCCAGGTCGGTGACCTCTTGACTCAAGGAACTTGCCAGCTGGCAGTATTATTTCAGCTCTAATACAGGTTGCCAACCCAAGATTGCTTTCTTTGCTTGGGGAGGAGGTGGTCCTCTAAGACTAACTGCGAAGTTCTCAGTAACCTTCCAGTTACTGGACTGGGACTGCCAGATGTCGATGGCTTTACCCTTTTGTTTGCTGTTTTGCAGATGAGGCCAAAGTCACATAAAGACTTAAAGGATCATGAGCTGCTTTTGGTTTGCAACCCAGTACCAAATTGATAAGATGAACCAGGCTTTAGTCAGGAAGAAAAATTTTCTATTATCTAGGTGTGAGATAAATATTTAACTCGAAAAGCTTATTTGCAAGTTAAACTACTATCACAAGAGAGGGAAATATCCAAGTCTTTCTGTCTCAATCATCTCTGGGTTCTAAAAATCTAGCACGAGCTAGATGGAATCTCTTAAACACATTTTCAAAGGTCATTCGATGAAACCCATGCCAGGTGGACACCTCCTCTCGCCACCTCATCAAAAACCAGCCCACAACGCCAAGCCAAGGAAAAGTGACACAAAAGCCCAAGTGTTCTCATTTTGTAGATTCTTTGATGTTCAGTGGTAAAGAATGAATCCCAGCTTGTTTCTGATCCAAAGCTATCTTTTAAATAGTTTCTCTGACCATTCACAAGGATTTAGAAGAGCAAAGGCCATAAACATTTGTAAGTTTGGCCTTGATTACCTGGAAATATACAGTTATTCAACCTGAAATCTGCTAAGTCTAAGTCATCTTGCAGCAAAAACAGACTCTTATGACAAGGACACACTGCTTTTAAGAACTTGGATATCTGACTTCAGATTTGCAAAGCCATGCCAGTCATAAATGATTCATTTTTCAAAATAGACTGAGGAAAAATTCTATTCACTATTAATTCAACTATAATATAAATTTGAAAAGACTTAAGAGTCAGTCCTTTAAGTAATATTCAGCCATGTAGGTAATCTACTCCAATTCTTCCAAATCAGTGAGGTCTTACCATTTATTTAACTCCTCTAAAGTTCACAAAAGTGTGACTTTTCACAAGACTTTACCTTATAATTTACAACTCAAGCATGCTCATCAGATTGGAGACACTGCTCCATTGACAAAACTTTCTGCAGCAGAATTTTGGAATGCAGAAGAGTTCTGAGGGACAACTCGAGCGGGAGGTCTGCAAACCAGCCACAGCAATAATTTATCTCAAATATCAAAATGTCAACTGGAATGGCCACATCCAAATGAGGCAACAGTCTCCTTGGCAAAAGAGAATCCTTAAATTGATTGGAAAGCTAACAGGGTGGCTTTGGGCAAAGTAGGAAGTCCAAACAGCAAACTGGGATTACAAACGGACTTAAAAAATATCCATCTTGACACATTTGAAAGAATCTAAGCAAATAACTCATTCTCAGATAGTATGAATGATCCAATATTGAATTTTCCTCACAAGTGAATCTTTATAACTACATTTCTTATGATAGTGATGTATGTGTGACAGAGATTTCCTTCCCTATAACACATCTCCCTTCCCTGCTCACTGATGCCTACAATTCCATTAACAGACATTTCAACCTTTATCCCTTATTTAAATGCAACACAGAGGAAAGGCCCATCACACTCTGTCAGTCACTGAAACTCCACCTCCTTTGCTGGGAAAACTTTGATAGCACGAATCTTGTTTTCTCCTTTCTTGGAATTCCTCACCCTGCGCTAGGCATTTGATATCATAGAATCATTGAGCTCCAAGGAATCTGACAGGTCACTGGGCCCAGTCCTCTGATCACAAGACAAAAAGGTGAAGCTCAGAAGAGAAAGGAGACTTGTTCAGAGTGACTCAGCCAGATAGTGGCAAAGCTGGGACCCTGAGTATGGAGTCCACAACCACTCAGCAGTTCGCTCCTGACGCATTTACTGAGCCCTCCTGTGTGCTGGGCACTGCACTATATGCTGCAGACATGGCAACAATGAATGATGACTACAAATATTTTGTCCTATAGAAGCTTGCTCTCGAAGTGAGTTGGCCAGACTCAAAAACCAATAGTGACAATGAATCTATCTGCCTCAGTGTAATTATAGAAGTTAGTCCTGAATTAGCCCTTGTTGAATCAATCTAAGAAATTTAGTAGTTCAGATATAAAAATGATTTCCTTAGAAGGTTTAGATTAGATTCCACAGACTTAGATTCCACAGACAAGTTTTTAACTGAGATTCCAGTGAATTTAATTTAACCTTACTAATGAAATTTTTTTTTTTTGCATTTATGGACTATGAATAGAAAGCTCACACATTTTAGTTATATACTCAGAATTAAAGTTATGTTTCTTCATTTATTTAGTCAATTATTAGGTGCACATACAAAGAATATAGACACAGAAATCTTGATTTAATTAATCCTGATGTTCAGATCTAATTGGTTACTATTAACAAAGGCTAAGTTATGTAATTTTCTAAAGGATCTATTTGGACATTGTCCTGGATGATGGTAAATCTTATTCAAGTATGAACCCCTGTTCCATTCAATTTTCCATGAATTCTCTCATAATTAGTTTCAAGAAATACTACCATATGCCACCTTATCATTTCCCAGTCCTCCTGGGAATATCTGAACCATGTGACAAGAACACTAACCACGACATTCAATAGGGAAATAGCATTAACATGAAATACTTGGCATTCAGTCTGCTTCATGGGAGCATCAAGGCTCTCTAGACTTTTGAGTGCCCACTCACCTCACATAGTTGTGATGCCTGCAGTGCCTACTGTGCTGGTCTCTGGTGTCTGACCTTGAATTTCCCCAACATCTCAAAACTCCACGATGGCTCTCTGGTCTGTTTGCACCTATCTTCATCTGGTTCATATGTGCCTTTTCTCAAACGTACTGGATTTATCTAGTTCTGGAGATAGGCAAAGGTATAATGCTCGGGTTGTGATCTGCCATTTCAGTGGCCTTTTCTTAAGCTTCATCCATGCAGACATTATGGGCCACTGTCCTCTTTCACTCTGGGACATCACATAAATGCCTGCTGATTTCTGAAGGCTGAGAGAGCAGAGAAGATATTGGATCCATTTACTGGAAAACAGGTGTGTGTGTGTGTATGTGTGTGCTGGCTTTGTTGTTTTTTGATCATTTTTTTAGTCTTTTTCCTTTGTCCAAAGAGTCACAGCCTGTCTCTAGAGAGTTATTCCAGTCTCAAGACTAACTCAGTCCTCCACCCTCTTTCCTCTTTATGTCATATGTCTACATTCTACTCTTGATATTCACAAAGGACCAAAGCAAGGAAAGACTCCTGAACGTGCCTCTTCACAGAGCATGCTTTGAGCTTCTGTGACTTCCATCTGTGCGGCTTCCCACAGGAACGCTCACCAGAGCTCTGATAAAAAGCACTGCAGAAATTCTGAGGAAAAATACTGAATTTTTAAGATAGCTGTATTTTTTAAAAGATTTGAACAGGAGCACAGTGCCTTTGACATAAGGTGCTCAATGAAAATTTCCTTTTTTCTTTTTTTTTTTTTGTGAGGAAGATCGGTCCTGAGCTAACATCTGCCAATCCTCCTCTTTTTGCTGAGGAAGACTGGCCCTGGGCTAACATCCGTGCCCCTCTTCCTCCACTTTCTATTGGACGCCGCCACAGCATGGCTTGCCAAGTGGTGCGTCCTGCGCGCCCGGGATCCGCGCCAGTGAACCCCAGGCCGCCCCAGCGGAGCACGCGCACTTAACCGCTTGCGCCACCGGGCCGGCCCCAAGGTGCCCAATGAAAATTTGATAAATGAAAGAATGAATGGTAAGCTTCCAAGTGTGTCTGGGAAATGATGAAGCTCCCTGGGGAGGTGGGTCCTTGGATGGAGACGGCCCCTTTTCTTTGTTCTGCATAATGGCAGGTGTCAGAAATGACCTTAGATCACATCCAGGTAAGTGAGCCTGCTTCATGGGCATCTGAGAGTGGACAGAAGCACCTCCAACTCTCATGGATGAGCCACCTTCGGTTATTTATAAGAGTGTGTGTGGGTGCTCACAGTACTCACAGGAATAAAGCTTTACTTAGTGGCTGTGGGGACACAAAACGAACAGAGCCAGTGCCACTTGCAATAACTCTGTTTTTACTCCATTAAAGTGACCGTTATCATTCATTTTTTCTTTCACCCAGCAACACATGGGACATCTTAGAAGGTTCCTTTCTACTAAGCACTGAGGGTATAACTGTGAATGAGTCAAAACTCCTATTCCTTGTCCTAGTTCTTGCATTATCATGGTTCTCATTGTCACCGGGGTATAATTTTTAACTTTCTCAAACAATTTTTTGGGGGAGGCTCTTGTGTGGCTTAATCCTTATATAAGCCCAGAAGAAAACAGAGGCTCAGAAAGGGTTAAAGGATTTGAGGAGGGCACACAGCTAGTCAGGAGCAGAGCTGGGTCTTATTTTATGACACTGAGAGCTGTACAGTGTTTCTATTAGCCGGTTTCATTTTCCTTTCTGAAGGAGCCCTGCAGCAGCACGCTTATTACCAGGGGCAGTAATCTTGAGCTGGAGCCTCTCTGGGCAAGGGACTTTGAATACTTAATGTGTGACTTGCATGGCTGTGCTTTCACTAATAACCACTGTAGTTATTTCTTCCATTTTCCATTGGGATCTGGTAACCACATAGGAAAAATGATGAACTATCTTCTTGCTCCTATTCTACTAAGACGTATCCTAGTGAATCCCTCATTTAAAACAAATTTTTTGTTGTCATTATTTCCAGATAATATTGAATTGCCAAGGAAATAGATTTGATCCTTAATTGAGTGTTGTAAATAGTACAAGGTATAGAAAAACCAAAAAACTGGCTTTTAGTCAGACTTGGTTCTGGTTCTGAAACTCAGTGCCAACTCTTACTCACAGGTGTGATTTGGGACAAGTTATTAAACCTTTCTGAGCCTCAGTGTCCACATCTCTAAAATGGGAATCATAATACACATTTCACTAGTTGTTGGGGAAACTATTTGAATGTACGCTCCGTGAAAGAAGGACATAATCTGTCTTGTTCACTACAGAATTCTGTGAAGAACTGAGCATAATAAATAGCCTCTGAATAAAGGATTAATTAAAACAAGTGTAATGGATCTGTGCAGAGCCTAGCACATCACCAATGGGCAATAATCCACATTTAAGTTAATTTCTCCCTTTTCTGCTTTCTCTTTCATCTATTCAGAGGATTGGGCTGCACGGTATATGTAAAAATAAATGTTTAATGGATACAATTTGCAATGAGGGAAGAACTTTTATAGACTCATATGCCAGAAAAGTCTTTCAGAGACGTGCAGGAGGTTAATGAAGAAGTCTGAGTTGCTCTGGACTAACTGTAGGGTACCACCCATTCTTTATTATAGACCACACTGTTGATGAGCCCACCAGAGCTGTCAAGAGTGAAGAAAGGAAGAAAGACACCGCCAGGAAGAGCCGAGGCCTGGGAGTCCTGGTTGTGACTCTTCTTCCCCTGAGTGAAAACTCCCTCCATGCACGATGACAGGCTCTCCAGGCCCTTCAGGGCTCCTGGGGAAAGCACTTCAACCCCAAATACCATCTGTGATCTGTTTTCCATCGCATGGAAAAAAAGGTCTAACATTGGACGTTTAGCTCCATGGGAAACTACTACCGCAAATTGAATTTTGAAAATTAAATTCAATTTAAAATGCATTAAAGTCTACTTAAAGAAATCTTCTGGTGAGTCCTTTGTTATGTGAGGACTCTCTCTGGAAAGAGGAAAAAGCAACCCCTGATGCGTATTTTGTGTAAATCTGGATTTGCATAAATAGAACTTTCTTAAAATGAGACAGGAGGGCCTCAATTGCAAAGGTGTGAAGGCCTGCACCTCTTCCTGGTGCTGCTTCAGAGACGCTCTCCCCACTCTTCCCACTGCTCAGAATCCTGGTGGGACCTCTCATCACAGCACGGAGGAAGGGTTCTAAGCATGAGGGAGGCCAGACTGTTATTTGAGTAAAAGGGCTCCAAGCCGAGGGGGAAATGCTTTAAGAAGAGCCACTGGCAAATGGCCATTGAAGCTATGGCACTGAACCCTACAGAAGATAGCACCCTGGGAGTAGCCAACGCCATCACCACTGGAAAGGGAAGCCAGAAAGCTCACTGATCAAAGCACAGAGATGCACGAGCCTCTCATCTTTGAAATGCACTTAAGATACATGTGGATGGTGCAGTTATCAGCAGCACGAGCTTTCTGGTAAGACAGACCTTGGTGTCAACTAGTCGTGTGATCTTGGACAATTCATTTAATTTCTGAGCCTCAGTTTGTTCATCTGTACAATGAGGATATTATAGTATCTTAAATGAGCTAACGTAAGTCTGGCACCTAGGATATAGTAAATGCTCTGTAATGTTAGTTGCTATTATTATGAGTATCAATACCACTAATTCCGATGGGAATGAAAAACCATATGGAGTATTTTCAGGTCATCTCATTATTCAATAACACCATTATCATCATTGCACACTAAATGTTTGCACATCGAGGGGAGTGTGTAATTGGCTCCCCTCTTTCCACCCCAGCATTCAGTATTCTACATGTGTCGGGGCTATCTATCCGGGACCAGTTGCTGGATCTTGACCTCTTTCCCTCCATCAGAACACACTGGTTCTGTGCTTTATTCTCTCCATGTCCTTTCTCAACCAAACGACAATTGGATAAACTAATTCCATTTATGTCAGTCTTTTCAGGTGACATAATACAGCTCATTTTAGCACTTAAAAACTACTTTTAATTCTAGAATTTCAGTCCCACTCAGCACTCACATTTAAGGTAGCAATGTACCCGAGCAAAGGATTAAGTCCTAATTAGAAGTAGGCTGTAAATATTATATGAGGACCCTGGTGTTTCTGCTCTGTTTAAGTTACACTGACTTCCAATCATGCATTTTATCTTTTGGCATGCATACACAGGTGCCCAATAAATGTTACCTTTGGTGATAATAAAACAAAAGCCTAACTTTCAAAAGTGAAATATCCAAAAGACCATTGTCTGCATTCTTGGCAGCAGCCAGAGAGCCAGTTTTCCCAAGTCAGCAGCCTCTGAGGAGGCTGGCCAGGGGCCAATTCCCAGGGTTGGCGCATTCCTGGGGCCTGGCAAGAGGCCACTGGGACCCTGTTTCCTCTTTCGTTCTCTTTATGTAGTGGAAAATCTTTACCGCTTCGACCTCTCCGAGCCTGTTTTCCCCCATCGAAGTAAAGAGAGGGAGTCACGTGGGAAATGATCCTCAGCCCCTTCCCCAAATCTCATCTCCCACTGCTCCAAGTTGGCACAGCTCAAAGCAATTGAAAGCATAAGACAAAAGGGGGGCTCTGCAGCCCAGTTTCCAGCCTGATTCTATCAGGGGCACAGGGCCTGGGGCAGGGGACACAGCAGGACCTTGTGCACAGGGAGTCATTGTACTCTTGCTTGGAAGACTATGGGCACTTCTAGAAGCCTTTAGAATAAAATGGCCTGTTATAAATAGACATTGGCTGGGCTTCAAGGGTGAGAGCAGTAGGCCATAAGTTCCAGAAAAATATAAACGCTCCATATAAGAAGGTCTCGGGTACAGCTCATTAATAGGGCACTACTGAGCAATTGGACTAGGAAGAAAGGACTCCTAGGTTTGGTCTGATAAAACCTGTAGTCAGCATCTGGTGAACATTTCTGGTTGATAACATCATGGATATGCCATTCAATTTTTAAGCATCATATATGAATATATGCAAACCAAACATTTAAAAAAAATCTTTTCTGAATGCCTCCATCTGCAGACAAAGAAAACTGCCATCTGGAGTGGCCATGTCAGCCAGCTTCACGTATTTTCAGCATTGAGGAGACTGCACACTAAGCACGGTGCTGTGTGCTCTGTTTGAATTCTTTCCCTCGATTCTCCTCACAGCCCTCTGAGTAGGAGATTATCACCTCTTCGTATAGATGAGAACACAGAGGCGCAGAGAAGATAACATGGCCAGGCTCACACAGGCAAGACAGTACGTGGCAGGCTGAGATTCAAATCTGTTCAGGCTGATACTCCAGCCAGTCCACGCTCTTTCCACTACATTACATGGCATCCATTTCCACTGTACCCTTTAAAATGAGTGCTCTGTAAACAGTAGGCTGGTAGTACAGGTTTCTTCCTGAAGCTGCCACAGCTGCTTATACTTTTGATAAGTTGAAGTTCAGCGGGTAGGAGCTGCATCGCTGCAGTACCAATGCCTTTCATTTGCATAGAGCCCTACAGTCGCCAAAACAACTCCTTGCTCTTTATTTCACTTTACCTTCATGGCAACCCTGCTTCTGAGGACACAGAGATTGAGAGAGTTTAAGAAACTTGCTGAAGCCCACACATCTACTAAAGAGTTCACCCCAAGTTTAAATCTACAGACTTGGAGTTCTAATGCAGTGATCAACTCACTATATTACCCTCCTCGTACCCTCCTTGTAACACACTTGTACATAGCCCTGCACTAGGCGTTTTTATTAGGACCCCTGAAGACCACGTCACTGGCCACATGGAACTTGTGTTCTGAAGGTGTCACATCATATTGTTCTAGTCAAATCAAGTTGGCAAGACCAAGACAACGGACTAGAAAACAACATGAAGGAACTCATTTCTGATAATATGTAAATAATAAACTAGTCTGACTTAGGAATAGTATTTTCTTCTCATCCCAGAAATGTGAGAAGAGAGGGATGGAGGCAGGGTGTCTATTATATAGGATAAATGCACTGGATACATTCTGTTGGCCCCTCCACATCCACACCCTACCCTTCTCTACTCTGCTGTGGGCCCCAGGGTGACACGTGGGCCCCTTTCCCTCTAGCCTCACTTGGGTTTGGAAAATGGGAGGTGACAGCAGGGGCCCAGAGAGTGGGAGGGGAGTGTGGCAAGACATTTTACGTCCTGATCCCCTCTCTGCTGGGCCAACACTGGTTGGCTGCACCCCTCCACCCAAGGTAACATTTCCTGCCAAGTGGCTCTCTCTTTATGGCCACATGGTTCTGTGGCCACTTTGTCCCCTTGACCTTCAGGTCTAGCTGTGGTAATGGCTCCCCACTGTTTCCAGCCTCAGGGCACTGCATTATTATCTTGTTGAGTTCCCTACATCCTGCCACCCCTTTGTAAGAGTCCCTTTATTAAACTTTCCTCATCGTCTGGCTTGAGTGTGCCATCTATTTCCTTCTAGGACCTTGACTGATCAGTAAATAAGGAAATGATATTGTTCATGCAGTCTTTGTAGGTAAAACTATGGAAAGTTATTCTGGTCCTCCTAAGAGGATGAGAAATGCTAACCACGTTAGACCTGGCTCTCTCTCATCCTCACTTTCTCCTTGCAACACCTCACTAAACAGGAATTAGGTCAGATATTCGGCCTCAGGGACCTACCTGTAGAGCTCCAAACTTGGCTCAGGAGATCTCCAAATACTACTACCGCCGCCATCTAACTAGGATACCACTTGGGGAGAAGGGAGTGACAGCACTAGCCTCATCTCAGCCATATCTAGTTGGTGCCCTCAAGGACTTCATGCTCAGCCCACCCACACCAGATTCCTGCCAGCCTTCAAGGCCTCACCATCTCCAGGGGTGGCAGGCCTCTGACAACATCTCCTCCTCACAAGGCCAACGGCCCCTGAGCCTACTTATCTTCTGGCTCTGACAGATGGATTCCAGAATTTACCAGACCAAGTGATTTTATTTCCCTCAACATATCTATGTGCATGAGAGCAGTTAATGAATTAATTGTATTAGGAAACCTACCAAGCTGAAGACAATTGCTTAAAACTAAGAATGGAAAAGGTGCTGAAAGACAGAAGGCAAGCAAACCTCAGAGGCGTCTTGAGAAATGGACAATTATGATCCATTAAGCCTAGTTAAAGAACTGAAATTTATGAGGAGGAAACATCTGGAACTGCCTGGAATGTAAAGGAACCAGGAGGAACCACTGTTTGGGCTTGTAGAAAGCAGCCCAGACAAATGTGATTCTGTGTTAGGAGAGAAATGCAAAATTAGTACATGAAAGGGACAGAATCGAGGCAGTGCATCTGGTGTTAAGTGAAGCGTTTTAATACAATGGCTCCTGGATTTGCTCTTGAAATATTAATTGAAAGTGGGATGAATATAAGGGCTGTCACATGAATAGGAAACTGGCAGAAAGATCATAAATACTGGCTAAGCTGAGCCAAGGCAATGGAACATGGCAATGCAACAAAAAGTAATGAAAATCCTGTCTAATTCATAGCCATGAACCTTGTGGATGCTTAATAAATATTAATTGATAATAATGAACTATAGTACAGGGTGGTAAATTAGTGTGAGACAGGCTGCTGAAATACAGCTAATATACATACAGCTGGTATAACATACACTGATAAATGAATGAGAAGAAAGAAAATCAAAATGATTTAGCTGTGGGATGCATTTTGCTTTGTCCTAGGAAGTATGGGTAAGAGAATCTTAATGGAAGTGTGGGGAGGGGTGGCTAGAGGGGACAAGAGGAAAGTTAAGATGATAATTCAGGATTACAATAGAGCTTTCTTCAGATCTCGGCAATTCTTCAAGTATTAGCCAGGTACCTTGGATTCATACTCTATTCTTTCAAGACACAGTGGTTGTCTCAATAAATTTCTGCTTCAGGGAACTCAGAGACATCATAGATTAAATCTGGACCAATTTCCTAGAAGGAGATATGAAAGCTCTCCTCCTTGGGGAAGCCCTCCCTGATCAATACAGACAGAAGAGCAACTTGCTCTTTCTAAATCCCATCACTCTGGTTGTTTCCACCACCGTCTACTCCTGGATTACTATGATTGTGTATGTGACTAGATTGTTTTAAGCTTTGTAAAGCAGAAATCAAGCTTTGTTTTTTTTTTTTTTTTTTTTATAATATTATTTACTTTATTTTACTATTTTCATTCTCATAGGAAATATTAAAATAGTGCCATGTCCCTTACATTAAGTGGTCTCAGATGACCCAGATATGTGAGACTTGGTAATTCTTGAACACTTGTCTATATTATCTGACAGCCATTTATCACTTATTCCTTCTTTTTTTTTTTTTCATTGCCAACAATGTACTTATTTGTTTATTGCAGTAACATTGGTTTATAACATTGCAAAAATTTCAGGTGTACATCATTGTACTTCTATTTCTGCATGGACTACATCATGTTCACCACCAAAATACTAATTACAACCCATCACCACACACATGTACCGAATTATCCCTTTTACCCTCCTCCCTCCCCCCTTCCCCTCTGGTAACCACCAATCCAATCTCTGTCCCTATGTGTTTGTTTATTGTTGTTATTATCTACTACTTAATGAAGGAAATCATACGGTATTTGGCCTTCTCCCTCTGACTTATTTCACTTTGCATTATACCCTCAATGTCCATCCATGTTGTCACAAATGGCTGGATTTGGTCGTTTCTTATGGCTGAGTAGTATTCCATTGTGTATATATACCACAGCTTCTTTATCCATTCGTCCCTTGATGGGCACTTAGGTTGCTTCCAAGTCTTGGCTATTGTGAATAATGCTGCAATGAACACAGGGGTGCATGTACCTTTGCAAATTGGTGTTTTCAAGTTCTTTGGATAAATACCCAACAGTGGAATAGCTGGATCATATGGTAGTTCTATCCTTGATTTTTTGAGGAATCTCCATACTGTTTTCCATAGTGGCTGCACCAGTTTGCACTCCCACCAGCAGTGTATGAGAGTTCCCTTCTCGCCACATCCTCTCCAACACATGTTGTTTCCTGTCTTGTTAATTATAGCCATTCTGACGGGCGTGAGGTGATATCTCATTGTAGTTTTGATTTGCATTTCCCTGATAGTTAGTGATTTTGAACATCTTTTCATGTGTCTGTTGGCCATCTGTATATCTTCTTTGGAGAAATGTCTGTTCAGGTCTTTTGCCCATTTTTAATTGGGTTGGTAGTTTTTGTTGTTGAGATGCATGAGTTCTTTATATATTTTGGAGATTAAGCCCTTATCAGATGTATGGTTTGCAAATATCTTCTCCCAATTGTTAGGTTGTCTTTTCGTTTTGTTGATGGTTTCCTTTGCTGTGCAGAAGCTTTTTAGTTTGATGTAGTCCCATTTGTTTATTTTTTCTATTGTTTCTCTTGCCCGGTCAGATGTGGTGTTTGAAAAGATGCTGCTAAGACCGATGTCGAAGAGCGTACTGCCTATGTTTTCTTCTAGAACTTTTACAGTTTCAGGTCTTACATTCAAGTCTTTAATCCATTTGGAGTTAATTTTTGTGTATGGTGTAAGGTAAGGGTCTACTTTCATTTTTTTGCATATGGCTATCCAGTTTTCCCAACACCATTTGTTGAAGAGACTTTCTTTTCCCCATTGTATGTTCTTGGCTCCTTTGTCAAAGATTAGCTGTCCATAGATGTGTGGGTTTATTTCTGGGCTTTCGATTCTATTCCATTGATCTGTGTGTCTGTTTTGGTGCCAGTACCATGCTGTTTTGGTTACTATAGCTTTGTAGTATATTTTGAAATCAGGGAGTGTGATACCTCCAGCTTTGTTCTTTTTTCTCAGGATTCCTTTAGCTATTCGGGGTCT
Source organism: Ceratotherium simum simum (assembly GCF_057802395.1). Taxonomy (NCBI): domain Eukaryota; kingdom Metazoa; phylum Chordata; class Mammalia; order Perissodactyla; family Rhinocerotidae; genus Ceratotherium; species Ceratotherium simum. The sequence continues at coordinate 17,408,726 of NC_141908.1, forward strand.
TTTGTTGTTCCATATGAATTTTAGGATTCTTTGTTCTATTTCTGTGAAAAATGTTGTTGGAACTTTGATAGGGATTGCATTGAATCTATAGATGGCTTTAGGAAGTATGGACATCTTAACTATGTTAATTCTTCCAATCCAAGAGCACGGAATATCTTTCCATTTCTTTGTGTCTTCTTCAATTTCTTTCAGAAATGTTTTATAGCTTTCGGTGTACAGATCTTTCACCTCTTTGGTTAAGTTTATTCCTAGGTATTTTATTCTTTTTATTGCAATTGTAAATGGGATGGTATTCTTAATTTCTTTTTCTGCTACTTCGTTGTTAGTGTACAGAAATGCAACTGAAGAAATCAAGCTTTGTATTTCTTAGCATTCACTTAGCTCTTCACTCTTAGCACTTCACAGTGCTTCGAACCTAGTAGTTGCTCAATTCCTGTGCTGATCAATTAGAAACTCTAGAAAGGAAAGCAGGCACCTATCAGAGGGAACACTCAGCTGCCTATAGGGTTGAGGACCAGTTTCTAAGGAGATTGATGAAAGCTCTACCTCTTTTTACGGACAAAGCACTAGAGAGTCTGCTGCAGGAATGATCTTAGGTTGCCAGAGGATGATGCAGAAAACTCAGTTGCCATGGAAACTTATATGATCTGATGATTCCCATTGTTGAAAGATGGTGAGACATCAGGAGAATGACAAGCAGATCTCTGAGTCCTAAGAAAACACAGAACATGCCAAGCAAACGTCTCTGCTCATTTGTACGTATTTCTGCTGTAGAAGCGGTATCATTTTATCATCTGTTGATAATAGCATTCGCAAAGGGCTTTCAAAATGTTTCCAGTTCCTATTTTGATTTAGTGATCTCTGAGACCCCAAGGATGCACAGAGCTACATCTGAGGCAAGCAGACAGCGCTCACAGCAGCAGCTGAGTAAAGGTGAGGGAGCCTGGTGCTGCTGAGATCCTGTTCTGTGACCTGGGTAAGGTAAGCCACCTGTGTGCAGGTGCTATGGGCCAGGCTTGCTAGACTAATGGCAGGTGAAGCCACTAACCATTCTTGGGTCACAGATAACTTTGAGAATGTGATTATACCTAAGGACTTGCTCCCCAGAAAAATGCACATACACATAATATCTAGTACAATATATTTCAAAGAATTCAAAATCCCCTGAAGGCTTTTAATAATTTTGCCCTATCAAGCACCTTGGGACTCAAGAGGGTCCAGATATCATGTTAAGAATCCCTGATGTAAAACAAAAATCTTTATACGTACACTAGAATCACCCTTGGGCAAAACTGAAAAGCAGGGTATTATCTGCCCTCTCCAACCTTCCCAATCATCCACTCAGGGAGTTCCTTCCCCAGGTAGTTCCTCCTTCCTCCATATCCAGGATCTCCTGCTAGTGTGTACTTAGCTCGGGAACAGCTCCTCACTGGTAAATTGTCACCTGTTCATTCATTTCACTGAGCATTTTCTATGTGTCAGACTTTAGGGATACAAATGTGAACATGACAGGTCTCATATCCTCAAGAAGCTTACAGCTCAGGACAGTCAGGACTGATTTTTCTCCCCAGGAGACATTTGGCCATGTCTGGAGACAGTTTTGGTTGTCATAACCGGGGGAGTGGTACTGTTGGCCTCCAGTAGGTAGAGGCCACGGATGCTGCTAAACATCCCACAATGCACAGGACAGCACCCCACAACAAAGAAATACAGAGTCCCCAATGTCAATGGTGTCTAGGCTGCTCTAGGGGAGACAGGCACATGACAAAAGCAGTAAGTGCAGTGATCAAGACCGGAATTGAGTATGATGGCAGCTCAGGAAAGGGCATTTTAATAAGAACTCTGGAAGATATGGTTATGACGGCAGTCTGCCTTATGTTCAGTGATGAGAGGAAGGAAAGGAGGGAAGTGAAGTCATTCAGGGTGAGCCATCGCCATAATGAAGGCAGACACTTGTTAGAGGAGGGAGCACCAACTGCAGGTGTGGACAAACAAATGGCATTTTGGGGGGAATCTTCTCATGGGAAATGCTGCTGGCTCCCTACCCACCTCCATCAGTCAGTGGCCCAGCCAGAAGAATGTGTAGCCATTTGGTAGGATCATCATTCAAGTGACAAACCCCGTTGCATACTGGATGACAGCTATACTTTAGATGTGCCCATCATTCACCAGTTTCTCCCTACTCTCCTTCCATTCTAGTCAATAATTCCACTTTGTACATGTACACACTGCTATCTGTCCTCTTCTGGGTAAAAATACAAAATTACAGATATAGGATATTATATATCTGCTATTATAAACTTTAATCTCTACAAAAGTAGGTTCTAAGACCTGGCTAATCAGGAAAAGCATAAGACCAGAAAGCAGGCCTAGACCAAGTTCCAACATGTGCATTCTTTATGTCCTATAACCCTCCCCCTCCCACCTCCACCCCTTTGACAATTCAGGTGTAGCCTCTCTCATCAGGAGGCAGAGATATGGCAGATGTACTAAATCACATGTAAACCTCTAGGGGCTTACATCAAGGCTGGGGCTCTTTAAGGTTGGGAAGCACCATGTAAGGAGCTCCCAGTCCCTGGCATACAAAGGTTTTCTGCTTCTGAGCTGCTAGTTGTGCAGCGGCAGTGGGCAGTGTAGTCTGGAGGTAGGCAGACATGAGCTGAAATCCAGCTCTATCACTCACCAGTTCTATAGCCTTGAGGAAGTTAACTTGTTAAGCTTCAGATTTCTCATTTATGAAGCAGAAATAATTAGAGTTCCTACCTCAAAGGGTTGTCGTGAGGATTAAATGATAGTTTCCATCTAAAGCATTGAGCAGAGGGTCTGGCACATAGTAAGCCTCAATAAATTTCAGCTCTTATTACCAAAGAAAGGAGGCCTTCCTGGTCTGGACTCAATGCACGATTCTCTGCCTGAATACGCTGAGCTGTCTGCTAAAGGGGTTTCAATGTTAGACTCTATCAGCCCCCACTGCTGACATACGCTATGCCTACAGCTTAGACGTATCCTCTTCCTGCTCCTCTGTCCTGCCCTCCATTCAGACCTTGTCCTCAGCAGTGGTGTTGCTCCAGTTTCCAGCCTCCCTCCCAGCCCGGTTCTCCTTGGGTTCTGATCTCTTTCTGCTCATCTGGAGTTCCTTATGACCCTTAGTAACCATGTACTATGGGCTGCGCCCACCTGGCCAAGCCTCCCCTGTCTTCTCCCAACCCATCTGCCCCAAATCTATCCATAGTCCCCAATCTGTGCTCCTGGAGGGCAGCCGGAGATGGCATTTCTCCAGCATTTTCTTGACCTGCCATGATGGGCTTAGCTAGGCTGGTGAGCAGATTCACTGGGTAAATATTCATTAAAGGGTCTAACACTTCTCTAACTCCACCACTGCCCACTTTCAAGGGGGAACAGGCAAAGATTCATCACACCACTTTGGAAAGGTTGCTAACTCAGGCCAAAGCTGGTCTGTTCTCCACCTGTTGCTTTTTCCTAAAAAGCACCTTGACTGGGTCCTCAGACATCACCACACCTTCCAACACCTGGCTCCAGCACATGGTCTCTGTTCTTCTCAGGACATCCGGGAGACAGCTGAGATAATAGCCCTGTAACAGGCATGAAGTAGTTGGATGAATAAAAAGCTCCTTCTCATCTGTTGACTCTCCTGCACTTGATGCTCACTTGGGAAATCTCCAACAATCTTGATATGAGAGAACAAAGGTCAGGCTTCCCAGAGGACAACTTGGCCTTTGCCCAGCAGTCAGAGGCATTGAGTAGACCATACTTTATATATGTTTCCATTAGTAGAAGGGGTCAAGGGTAGCTGAGATTTGAGTAGCTAGAAACCTTCCCTAGCAACCTGGTAGTTTCTGTTCTGTACAGCGTCACTATAGTGAGGGGTTTAATTGTAGCACCAAGAGTCAAGAAAGCTACAGTCAGGCCTGAAGCACTATAAAATGCCGATGTTTTTCTTAGTATTCACAATCCACTGGCTGCACTGAGCAACACTAACAATGCCCCTATTTTGCGTTTAGAAAAAGTCTCGGTGAGTTTTGAGCTTTCTAAAATATTCCCCTTTGCTCACCTTCTCGCCACTTGTACACACATCTTTGCTCACCAGCATAAACCTGCTCCTTTGCCTGCCTCAGGGTAACTTCAGGGTATTGTGTATCCTAAGGGTAAACACAAGTCACCACTCAGCAAGTTAACACCCAGGGAAAGCGACTCTGGACTTGCAAGTTTCCCATTTCTTGAATGCATGCAGATATCCTTCAGGATCCAGCCTGCTGGCTGTCTTTGTAAAAAGTTTTATTGGAACGTAAGCCATGTCCGTTTATTCATGTGTTGTCTGTGGCTGCTTTCCTGCTACAACAGCAGAGTGGAGAAGTTGTGACTGCTCCTCTGGCCCACAAAGCCTAAAATGTTCGCTCTGTTGTCTTTCACAGAGTTTGTTGACCCCCGCTTTAGAATTACTTCCAATCACTAAACCAGAGGCAATAACTGAAGATACAACAGCAGAGATTTAAATTGGTCGTGCTTCTGTTTCTCTGTACGTATATTTGTGTGTGTGTGTGATATATATATGTCTGTAGGTACATATATATATATGCATGTACATACACACACACATTTATTATAAGAGATTGGCTCATGTGATTATGTAGGCTAAGTCGTCCCACGATCTGCTGTCTGTGAGCTGGAGGCTCAGGAAAGCTGGTGGTATAGTTCCAGCCCAAACCCCAAGGCCTGAGAACAAGGGGAGCCAGTGGTATAAGTCCCAGTCTGAGTCCAAAGACCCAAGAGCCAGGAGAACCAATGTCTGAGGACAGAAGATGATGGATGTGCCAGCTCATGCAGAGAGCAAATTCACCCTCCTCTGCCTTTTTGTTCTATTTAGGTCCTCAGTGGATCAAATGAAGCCCACCCTCATTGGTGAGGGCAATCTTCTTTATGCAGTCGACCAATGCAAATGGTTATCTGTTTTGGACACATGCTCACAGACATACCTAAAAATAATGTTTTTCCGGCTATCTGTTCATCTCTTAGCCCAGTCAGGCTGACACGTAAAATTAACCCCCATAATACGATTCAAGGAAGAATTTTCCCTCAGAAAAAATAATTCAGCAATGAAATGGGTTGTCACAGGAGTATAGGACAATATCCTTGGGGTTCCTCTTTCTTCTCTTCTATCCCAGTCGTCACTTACCAAATTCTCTCCATCACTTCAAAGCACAGCTCTAATTACAGCTCCTCCATAGTGCCTCCTTAGATCATCCCACAGTGATCTCAGCTCCTGTCACTGTCAGTGTCACATTGTTTACCTCCTCCACGCTATATTATTTTTCCTGCTTATAAGGTCAGCTTCCACAAATAAACTATAAACACTTTGAGGAGGAGTATTTCCTTGTATCAATCAGGGGACCCTGCAGGAAAGAGATGGCACACTCAAACCATCTAATTGAGGAGAGTTTGGTAAAGGAACTATTCAATAAAATGTGCACAGACCTAACGCAAACCAACATGAGGTGGGCTGGCAACATCCAGGGGTCATTACCGCCAAGAAGACTGAAGGGGCATGGGGAGAGAGAAGGTGCCAGGACACAGAGAGAGCTGTGGTTATAACTGTAGCTAGAGTTATGGAGAGGGTTGCCCAACAAAAGCTGTGACCATAGGCAGAGTAGCCCAGTCACTGTGGCTCATAACCAGGCAGGGACAGCAGGAAAACAATGAAGTTGACCTTCTCTCCTCCCAACCTCTGATTGATCTCCTAGTAGGTCCTCCCATTGTCCAAACCCAACCAGATACCAGAAGACCGGGAATCCTTTTGACAAGCTCCATGTGGTACATCCTCCGGGGGTGCACAGCCAGGTAGAGAAGGATAGAGTGGATCCAAAGGGGAAAACGGCAACTATCCAGTACATCCTATAACTACTAAAATGTCTTAAATATAAAGCAGGTTTTCAATGACGCATTGTCGACTGACTTAGTTAATGTGTGCCTGTGGAAGGCCTAATTACTCTAATGATTTGGAGGCAAACCATCAAGAGGCTGAAGGATGAATTGAAGCCCTTTTCTGCTCCTATCAAAACTGCTCTGCTGTCAGAGCTGAGGATCTAGTATGGCCAAGATTTTGCCTTCCCTTCGGGGGGGGAGAAAGGAATAGAAGTACCACGAAGGACTTCATCATTCATAAAAGAAGCTGTCACTCCCATCTGTGCTTAAAAGCAAAAAGTAATTTTTCCCCAAATTAAAAGAGAATGTTTGCTATTGAAATATGAGCTGGTAAAAAAGATAATTCACTCCCTAGCCTTCTCATCAGCAAAATGCTATCACAGCTACAAGTGTCAAATAGCCATACATGCAGCCTAGGAACGATTCTTATAAATAAAAAAGCACAGTGTGAAATGCTGACATTTTCTGATCAAAAAGCGTCCTGGGGTGGATTGAACAGCTTTGGGTCAAGAAGAAGCGTTGATTTCTGGGGTGATTTTTATTGTTATCAGAGAGAAGACCATACTTGCTGTGAATATGTGGCTACCCGGCACACTCCCACTGGTGAAGGCAAACTTGTACTCACTTGTCTTTCTCTCGGGGTCTTTACCCCCCACATTGAAGCATATTTTTCATTTCAGTTTCACTTATCTGTCACTTTCTTCTTAAAAAGGGTGATTTATCAAATAAAAAATCATCAACATCAAAGAATACTTCAGTGTTACCAGGGTGCACACACACATACATACATACATACACACACACGTACACACACGCAAACCCTCCCCATCTCAGGTTCTGAAAGCAGCGACTAGGGAGCACAAACTCACATCTCTCAATTGGAGCCTTTTTCAGTATCTGGAGTGTGAGTTTCTTTATTCTGTGGCTCCTCCAGCTTAAACATTTAAAAGCTGTTACAAGGGAGCTATAATTTCTGCTCAACACTTCATGATTTGATTACGTAAAATAAAAAGTGTAATGAAGTTAATAGTACCTATTCTTGCACTACATTATGAGGAATATTTCCCTGCAAAATCTGAAAGTGGAAATTACCTCTGGGCCTCCTAACTCACAAAAATATGGGTCATGATGATTACTGCAGCAGAATTTCAAGACTTAAGAATTTAATATGTTTCCCTTTTCTCTATTGTTTTCCAAAAGGACATCTGCTCTTCCTGGGGTATTATGTAATGAAACATAAAGAACTGAAGTGACAGGGAGAAAACCTCAGTTCTACTCTTGGTTGTATCCTAATTGTGTGACCTCAGGAAAGCATTTAACCTCACTGAGTATTAACTCCTCCTTCTGCAAAGTGAGGAGACTGGATAACTCATTCCCAATTTAGCATTCTATGATTCAAAAAATAACATCACGTAACACAAAAAACAAAATAAACAAGCCTTGGAAATGAAGAGTGTATAATATGATGCCAAGTGTTTTCTTTTTTTTTTTTTTGTATTTCCCAGTATCCTTTATCTAGAATCAACTCTATATATTTCTTGCATAGTTATTTGTGTGGCTTCCACATGGAGCCAAAGAGTAGGACCACGTCTTGGGTTCGCGTCCTTTAGAGGCCAGTCAGCTTTGATCTCATCCCATCTCCCTCTCTTCCTGACAGTCACAATAGAGCTCACCCAAGGGGCTTTCAATGGTTCCTACTCTCAAAGAACCAACTCGAAAAGAATACTCTTGCTGTCATTGTCCCAGTAGCAGTGTCTTATATGAGGAAAGAACATAACACTAAAACAGAGGGTAAAATTATAGTCACACGGCCTAAGTTGTATAATGTTGAATAGCATTTAGGCACCTCCACACACCGGGCCACGTAGTCATAGGAGAGACAATCTTTTTCAGGATTTTCCCAATCTGGGCATGCAGATATAACACTTAATCTGCCTCTAGGAAACAAGAAAGATATTTCACTAGTGTAAAAACTCTCCTAAGCATCATACAGGGAGATTTAACAGGATTAAGTTTCTCAGTTGGTGCCAAGCAACAAGTTCTCATTTTCACAGCATTCTTTTATTCCATAAGTCAAGAAACAGATTCGCAGCCCCCACAAGACTCAGGGTAGGGCCATGTGCCAATGGGAATGCAAGCTGGGTTTGGGGCTTGCAGCTAGCACTGGTAATATGACAGGCTTTGATTTATGCTCACAGTCAAGTCTGTCCTTAAGAAAAATTTAAATGTGGGCAAAGATTTCACTGAGTCTCTTTCCTCTTTGATTTTCAGGTACCTAATGTCGTCATGGTAATCCACTTCCCCCTGCCCTACACCCTACAAGCCCTAACCCAGCACTGCATTCTAGCACTCTGTGCTCTGCATCCATTTTTTTTTTTTTTTTTTACCAATTCCCTCAACAAAATTCTGCTCATCTGGTTGACATTTAGAAATGATCCAAGACCTTTTATTAATGAATGCTACTGTGAATTATTGAAAGACAATAGCTTAGCATGCTTGCTTTTATAAGGTCTTTGCATATTCTCTGGAACCTAAGGCAGAATTTGGGGCTTTAGGGACCAACCAGCAAGGATGATATTTTTGGGTTAGGAGAACCTTTCCTGTGCTACTCACATCATAGTATATGGGCATCTCTGTCCCTTGCCTAGGCATAAGACAGACCCTATTGGAAAAATAATATGCAAGAAGTGTTTTCTTCTGCAAAGAAGAGGCTAAGAAATTATATCTTTATCCTAAGTTTCTCCACAAGTTACAAAGGGAATAGACATATAAACACAAACACACACACACATACACACACACACACACACACACACACACACTTTTCACCACATTCTACCTGGAGATAGAAAGACCTAAGAGATGAGAAGAACAAGGCACATCCACTGGGAGGAGAACTTAAAATACTATAAAATTTCTTAGCCTGGTATGCTGGTCAGTGCACAGCGCACAGAAATTGACTCCAATAACAAGAGAAGAACTAGACACAAAAGTTTAATGCAATCCTTTTCTCAATTCCCAGAAACTCACATCTATAACAGATTGAGATGTGAAGCCTCAGCAGTTATGGCGTAAACAGCTAATCTGTACACGGGTAGAGCAAGACTTACAGCAGCAAGACTTGGAAAAGGGCAACTTATAAATCAATTCAACAAATATTCTATTGAACGCCTGCTGTGACCCAGACTCCAGGCCAAGTGCTGGGAGTACACAAATGAATAAAGCACATCCCTATACAACATGCAAAAGAAAGAAGGAGGCTAAATTTCTATTTCAGTAGATGAGCAAGAGAGAAAGGAGGGACTTTCTTAATTTGATTTCTTGCTCTGTTCACATGCACTATGGAACAGAAGAGGTGACCTGCACATCTTAGGTCACAGACTGTCAGAGTGGCCAACCTTCAGAAATCAGTGACTTAGTCTATTTCCTTGGACAAACAGATTCTCATACATGAAAGCAAACCCAACCAGGTTGCTAAAAATGATGCTAATCAGCATTAAAACTTTTAGAAAGAAAGTTTATGGACAATTGAACTAATTTACATACCTAAGAAGATCTCAGAGACTTTCTTCACTCTTCAATATTTGAAGCTCTATTGAATTCTTCTTCAACTTATCCCCAAAGTTAAGATAAACGGGATGGAACAACTATATATAGGCTTGGCATTTGGCATCAGCTGTACAGTAGTGTTTTTGTATAGGTTAAAGTCTACTTCGGCTGGAATTAATGTAATTATATATAATGTTGACAGATTATGACATTTGCCTATTAAGACACTATACAAACATTCCAATAATTTGCTGGCTTTTGACTTTGTAAAAAACAAATGAAACAAAATCCCAGGGGATATTGCTAATGGGGTAACTGGAATGGAAGTTTCAAAAGCACAGGGTTCAGGAAATAACAGTCAAAGAATAATGCATTTTAAGCCAAAACATATAGTGGTAAATGAATATTTAGTACTTACCACAAGACTGCTGTCTAGAGACAGCCTTTTTCCAAAGTCCCTTTTCTCAAGCTGTCTCTTTCTCTCCATGGGTGAAGTTATTTATTTTCCTTTGTGATTTATAAGAACTCCCCTTCTGTTTCCAGAGTCACTGCAAAAAGTGAACACGTGTTTTACTATCCAAGTGAACAATGTTTAGACCCTTGTTTTTAACTTTCTAACCAAGAACAAGTGTTGAATTCAAAAATACCCAGACCCAAATAATAAGGATAGAACTGGGCTCTCTCAATTGAAAAGACCTCTCCGGTTGCAAATGTCACAGTCTTCTTTATGGAGGCTTCTGTGTTTTTATAGGTTTTGCTAATAGAGTTGGGGAATGGGTTTGCAGGTCGAATCAGCAGACTGTGGAAAAAAGCAAACAGTCCGTTTCATGCCACACTTGCTTCACGCCCGTCCTCTCTCTATCGGCCAGAATCATTCTGTTACTGTGCACATAGATATTGTCTGCAAATTCCATGAGATCAAACTGACAAAACCACACTCCATAACCAAGACTTATTGAGCCCAAGGCCCAATGAGGAAAAAGTGAAATATGAACGTTATTGTCAATATTTAATTTAAAAATATTTAACTTAAACATATTTGAGGAACATTATAAGATACGTTCCCTTTGGGACAGGTTGATTCAGAATGAATGGTGGATGACATCATTATTTTCAATGAGTACTTGAACACCCACTGCATTTTACCATATCAGATATAGTCAATCCTGCACTCCAATGAGATGCTTGCTTTAGAATGATTAAGCATTCCAGTTAGTAAGGATGTACCATTCATATTAAGCACCAGCTTCCGGTTTTCATCAAGATGTAAAAGTCTTGAAAAAAAAAAAGTAGGCTCAAGCCCAGGCTTTCCTACCTATTAGCCAAGTGGCCTTGGACAAGTAATTTAGCCTCTCTGAAACTTATCTTTCTCAACTGCAAAAACAATGATGGCGACTAAATGATGTATGTAAAAATGGTTTAAAGGCAATAAATTATAACTTACACGTAAGTTATAATTATGCACAGATTACATTAAAAGCAGTTAATCTTAAATACTAGACATAATTTGTCTTTGATGATTCAAAAGGCACTTTGAGGCACAGAAATTGCTCATAATCTGCACAAAACACATAGCCATTGTACTGCTGATATAGAAGAGCTGAACTTAATAAAATGCTATACCAGTTATTAATGAAATTGAAAAGAAATATTTTTCACAACTCCCTCAATTGCGCCAAGTCTGACGAGGACGCCATGGACTCGACCTCACAGCCCACAGCATGTGGCTTCCTCTTGGTTTCCTCTGCAAGGAAGACGGTTGAGACAGCTGTGCCTTGGAGAGGGTGTGCCCAAATTACAGTCCATCGTAGGAAACTGATGCACTCCTTTTCCAGCCATAGGCTCCCTCCTCCATCTTAGTCATTCCATCTCTCACTTCCAGGAACACTAATTTTAATTCATTACTGCTCCACTCAGAAACTCCTAAGAGTCCATTCTGAATTCAGGATAAAATCCAAATTTTTCAACATCATGTTCAAGGTCTACTTCCTGCCAGCTAGTCTTTTACAATCCCCAAACACACTAAGCACATTCCTGAGACCACACTTTTGATCACACCTCTCACCTCCATCTGGTCTAACCCCTGCCCCACCCCCAGCCCCCCCACTCCAGTGCCTGGCTCAGGTCCCATTTCCTTCACAGGACCTTCTTAGTCACTCCATTTGGCAATGATTCTTTTCTCTTCCAAGTTTCATAGAAGTCCCTAGGGACTTAACTTATTAATCACCATCATCGCCTAGGATAGTTCTTTAAATATAGTAAGCTCTTAATATTTGCTTGTTGGTAGGGCCTAGTAGTTAAAAACAAACTCCCAGCAGCATTTTCAGAACAAAGTTAGTTTTATACTATTACTATAGGAAAAATTAGTAGTCAACTGAAATTTGTTTGGGGGCTTGTCTTTCCTCCTTTCAGCTGTTCCCACCCACTTGGCAGTCCCCTCTTGGTAGCTCAGAATATTCTCTGTAATGATGGATCCAGCTAGAGAGACTACTCAGGCCCTGAGATTTCCCCTTCCATCAAAAACATGCCCTCTTAAGTCTTATTCCAAAGACCCCTGTGGTTTGATAAGTCAGAATAGATAATCCTTTGGCATTTAGCATGTATTTATTGAGTGTCTAATGTATGGAAGACCCAGTACTTAGATGTTGGTGACACAGCCACATATAAGAGAGACCAAGTCCCTGCCTTATGGAACTTACATCTAGTAGGAGGATATAGAAAATAAATAAGTAAACAACTCCAAACCATGATACGTACCTGCTATGAAGGAAATAATCCCCAGTAGGTGGTATCAGAGAGTGTCAAGTACATGGAAGAGGAGAAAATTTTAGATAGAATGGTAAGGGTAGGAGCCAGTCATGTAAAAATACCAGTAAAGAGCATTCCAGGTAGAGGGACCAGTCTTTCCACTGGGAAGCAGCTGGGAAAGAAGTTCATGTGCCCTAGAATAAGGGGACCAGTTTCTTAGGAACAAAGCAAGCTAGGAAGAGACTGTGAGAGAAAAGTTCCGAAATGTAAGCAACAACCAGATCACACAGGGTCTTGTAGGTCAAGGTAACTTGTTTGTTCTAAACACAATGGTTGATCTTAGGGTTTGATTTTCTACTTTACTCCTTACTAGCTGATAATGTTAAACAAATTATTTAACCTATTTTAGCTTCAGTTAATTCATCAATAAATAGGATCAATAATAAGACCTTCATAGTAGGGTTGTTGCCATGATTAATGAGATGATCCATTTAAAGAGTTTGTAGGGTTGTTGCCATGATTAATGAGATGATCCATTTAAAGAGTTTGCACTGGTGCCTGGCATACAGTAGGTAAGCTTTAAATATTAGATATATTGATTATCACTTATGGTAAATATGATTAAACTCATAACAGAGCAATTCTAGTGACTGGGTTTTATGCTCCACAATAGGCTGATGAGGCTGTCATTTGGGAAACAGGGACCCTGTTGACAGTTTTCAAATAGCCTAGTCTGCTATGTGGAAGGTTGACTGAACAGCTTAACCTGGTCAATTTCCTTTCATACTTTATGGTGCCAATTATATAGGCAGAGATTGACATTGAAAACATTTAGCAAATGACAGCACAGGTATTGATCAATCAGAAGGGCAGTCAATGGCAACAAGCACTACAGCCGTAGTAGTGTGTCCTGGCCAATTATCAGCCTAAGTATATGTTCTACCCCCATCCCAAGAACTTGAAAATTTGTGAAGTAAACCATTATACAACCTGGGAAAGGATCAAAGTAAAGTTATCCAAAAGGATCAAAGCAAGGCCACCCAATAGAAACAAAATGGCAATCAGGATGTGTCAATATGAAAAGGAGAGGGGTCCACAAAGGAAAAGTCAAGAAGGCTGATACACTCCACCTCTAGCATGGTCAGGGAAAGAGAGTGCCTACGTTTACATACAGCCAGCAAGAACTGTAGGTCTAGAGGGGAAATGAGTATGTCAGATCCCAAAGACACTTTGGTATTACACTGGCCATTTGTATCATCCAACAAACTCCCTTGCTCAGAGACCACTGTCATAAATCAACCTTCTAATTTTACTTGACGCCCAAGTAGTTTTACTTATAGAAGAAGAATGTGCTGACCAGCAGATATAAGTAGGCGATCTTTTGGAAAGTTACATTTTTAGTACAGATTTGCAATTTGGCATCTGACTCTTTATATTCATCATTTATGTATTTATTTAGTATATTAGTCAGCTTGCGCTGCCATAACAGAATACCACAGACTGAGTGGCTTAAACAATAAGAATTTATTTTCTCACAGTTCTGGAGGCTGGAAGTTCAATATCAAGGTGCTGGCAGGGTTGGTTTCTGGTGAGACATCACTCCCTAGCTTACATTTGGCCACCTTCTCTCTATGTCCTCACATGCCCTTTTCCTTTGTACGCATGCTTCTGGTGTATCTTCCTTTTCTTATAAGGACATCAGTCCTATTGAATGAGGCCCCTACTCTTACGACTTCATTTAACCTTAACTACCCCCTAAAAGGCCCTATCTCCAAATATAGTCACGTTGGGGGTTAGGGCTTCAACATATGAATTTTGAGGGGATACGTTTCAGTCCACAAGAGTTAGTTTCAGTCAAATGTCAAAGCCTGGTCACATCTCAGTGTACTAAGAATCAAATTTCTGAGTCTAAAAAATTGAGAGAAAACTTTGGGAGTCATTGGCTCCTCCCAGATCTTATCCCTCTCTGCTGGTTATTTGACTGTTGGATTTCCCCACCCCCACCACCCACCCACCCACCCCCACCTTGCCCCACTATACTCTTCTCTGTATTGCAGGTCTAGAGGTGCAAACTACCTTACCAAGACCTTTTAGTCAGTTGGTCAAGTTGGATTCTGCCAGTAGGAGGGAGAGGAGGGTAGAAGGCAACAGGAAAGGAAAGGAAAAGTCATCCTACTTCTGGCTCCAGCTGAGCAGCATCCACAGCAGGTCACTATAGGCTCCAGTAACTTCTATGATTCCTCCAACAGCTCAGCAGAAGAAAGGGCAGTAGCAGGTTCCCAGTCTCTGAGTACCATCACCTTATCCCTTTTGCTCCTGCAGCCCTTCCAACAGCTTCATAACAAATTCCTTACATTCAATCCCTCTTTGCTTGAAATATCTACAGCAGTTTCTCTTTTCCAGGCTTGACAATGATTGACGTGCAGCCCACAGAGTTACATTTGGACAGGCAGCCAGGCTTCCTTGGCCAACTCCTGGCTTTCTTCTTATGAGCCTTCTGAAATAATAGCCTGGATTTAAAAATTCTACTGGACACCAAGCTCCTGGAGAGCAGGGGCAAGATTTTATGTTCTATGTCCTCCTAGATAGTATAACGCCTGATGCACAGCGACATGGCAGACACTCAATGAGCATTTGCTGTTCGCATAAATAAATGAATGAATGAATGTTTACAGCTGTCTTCATGATCACGTAAAGAGCAGGGCAGCAATATAGCATTGCTAAAGCAAAGAAGTGCCATACACATTTAAAACACTGAAATTACTTTTTTAGCCAAACACACAGACATACCCAAGCCTCAAAGAAAACATTTTATCATGATTTTAAAACGATTATCAACCTAAAAATTACTGCTTAGGTCCTGCCTCCACTTACAAAGTACCATAACCCAGTTGTGTTCATGTCTTTTCTATGGCTTCTCACAACTCTGGTTATAAAGAACACATATCTGCCTCCAAGTGACGAATTGGAAGCTGCTTCCTCCCTGCATGGGAGGAAAATAGTCAGGGAGGTGAAGGAAGACAGGATATTAAGCATCTTTTTATTGACTGATGGTCACTGATACTGATCTCCCCTCCTCACATACACTCTCTCTAGCTGATAAAAAATACTATTTCTTGGTATCTGTAGAAATCTGAGTTGGCCTTAATAAACTTTCTTTAATTTTCCACACAGATAGTAATGGCCTTTCAGTGCTAGACAGACCCTTTAATATTCTTAAAGAATGCCAGTAATTTCTTTTTTCTTCTAGACTTTGTTAACAGACTGGATAATTTTCAAAGCACAGTAACCAAACAACACCATTAAATAAAACCTCAAAGGCATATTTCCTCACATGCCCATAGTCACACACATGCAGACACACACATACACACACTCACTGACTCTCACACACATTTTGAGAATAGTTTTCTCCGTTTCAATTTCTGTCTCTCTGAGCCTCCACTCCCAGGCCCTGATTTGAAATATTAATGGTAGTGCCAGAATAAATGGAAAAAAATGCTGGAGCCAAAGGGCATTGGAAGATTTGGCCCCCAGCCCTCTTTGCCACATAAATTTGAGCATGTTCTCTAACTTCTGTGAGTTTACATTTCCTAATCTGCCTTTCTCACCAGGTTATTGTGAGGTTCCAATGAGATAATGTATGAAAAAGCCCTTCCATATCTAGATTTAAGATATTTTTCAGTCAGCTTCATGAAGCCACAAACAATGCAAAATGCAACTGTTTGTAGCCTATATATATCCGGAGAACAGAGACTGTGTCAAACCCATTGGTATATCCCCTGAGCACCCAGCACACTGGCTCAGCCCCGGTATAAATCCTACAAAGAATAACTGCAGAAATGAACATGCCAACGACAAACCCAGAGGGCAGCAAATGACAAGGTTGCTCAGCGGATCTCCACCCTGACTGTGCCTTAGAATCACCTGGGGAGATTGTAAAACATGCCCACACCCAGGCCCCATCCCAAACCCCTGGAATCTCTAGAGGCATGGGCCTGGGCACCAGGGCATGGTAACAGCAGCCAGGGTTGGCACCCAGTGGTTACAGCATGGGTTCTCAAGCCTTGCTGTGTATTAGAGTCACCTGGGGAGTCACCGAGGCCCGTTCTCAGACCAAATAAATCAGGATTGCTAGGGGTGGGACCCAGCCACCCTTATTTTAAGATCCCTGAATGACTCCAACACGCAGCCAATCGAGCACCAGTTTGAGGGGGTGAAGTTATGCCCCCTTTGTTGATCTCCTTCTCTTTCTCAAGGGATGAGGGACACGTAGTTGTCGGCAGCAGCAGCTGCCTTTCGTTGGCCACTGCAACCAGCAATTCTTAATCTGCAAACTCTGACCCCAAAGGAGAGAAATGTTGGATACAAACATTTTCGATCAGCATCTTCCTCCCTCCCCCCACTCTCTCCAGTTCACCAATAGTCCTGCTTAAATTGGTCTTCTGCTTTGTACAGAAAGTAATGTTGACTAAAGATAGAAATATCAAATGCAGATTCCAAATTAATGCACAAATGTTTTGGAAAGAGTGAGGTCATCACTTAGAGAATGAAGAGAACTTCCAATAGCCAGGACAAGAGTGGCAGAGAATCCTGACTCAGATGCTCCCAAACCCGCTCCCTCCTTTCTCCCCACCATTCTCCAGGAGCACCCTGCTCTCATTTCAAAGTGCATAGAGTAGGAGGGAAAAAGAGGAGATTATGAATCCGTAAGATTTGCTTATAACTACCTAACAGAATGTTTGAAACTCCTGTCAGCTTTGTATTGAAATCTTTTCATCTCAATCTTTTGTCTACTTAAAGGAAAGTAGTTGGCTTTTCTTTTACTTTAAACACATAGACACAGCAGTTTCCTTTTGGAAGATATACTGGTTCAACAACTTTCTGCTATTGATACATCCATTCCTGAAGTATATGGGTAAGGCTGTGTGTGTGTGTGTGTGTGTGTGTGTGTGTGTGCGCGCGCGCGCGCACATGACCACACACACGCCCACACGCACATATATACGAGCGTGTGTTTCTGTTGCATGTGTGTGAACGTGTATCAGTGTGTGTGCGATCGCATGCATGTGTGTACGCATGCTCACTCTGACTGAAGAGAAAATGGCTGCCTCCATTCTGGACATGAGTATAAAGAAACACCAAATTATGTGATTTTCAACCATAAAGCGTCTATTTAAATCCCAACAGCACCCTGAAACTGATTTAGAAAACTGAATGCTAACAGATTTCCCCAATGTGGTGTCCATCCTTGCCAGATAAATTAGTGGCTGGAAATAGTCTCTGAGGGACGTGACAACTTTTTTCTTTGAAGTGGAGGAAAATGTTTCATGATGATGAAAATTGGTTTTAAAAAATGGTTTCATGAGCTCATGTTTATTAAACTTCTCATCCTAGAACCTATTCAGTAGCTTACAGTTGATGATTTAAATGCTGGACAGACCCCTAAGAGTCACTGCTCCACGGCCCCCACCTCAGATAAATGACAAGGGGAACAAGGGAGCTGCAGTGAAGGCTGGGTGTGGAAATCCCGGCTATTGTTCCACGTGCATCTTCTGTAAACTGGAAGAGTTAAAGAATCGACCTTAATTGAACCAAGTTCCTTAGGAACGGAGGACAGGGAAAGCTCTTGGAAGCTGTAAACATCCAAAATGCAGTAATTTACAATGCTTATTATTTAAATCTTTAAAAAATTGAGATATAATTCACATACCATAAAATTCATTCATTTAAAGTGCAAAATTCAGCGTCAACCCCTTCCTCAAGCAAAAAAAGGAAGATTGGCAGCAGATGTTAGCTTAGGGTCCATCTTCTTCACCAAAAAAAAAAAAAAAAAAGTGAATGATTTCAGAGCAAAGACTCACTTTTTGTTGGGATAATCTTGGAAAACTTGCTTTTATTGTCATTCCAGGTGTTGCCAGCTGATTTCCAGACACAAAGTATTGCTACATTTTTACAACGTATGAACTAAAACCTAAAAGATGGAATGGCAAGGGCTTGGACCAGGATAAGCATTTCAGCTCTGGCTGCTCTTCTCGAACCATCTGTTCCTTCTCTCTCAGACTTTCTTTGTAAAGACTCCCCACTATTTAGTTCCCTCCTCTGCCTCCTCTCCATTTATCACTTTAAGAAAGGTTTCTAGTTCATTGCATGAAATGTCTACATGTTGCCCATGAACTCTTAAGGGGAAAGTCGGTGTAAAAATGAAACAGATAAATAAATCAACTTTTAAAAATACATAAATAAAGTGTGCACATAACCCCAGTGGATTGGAAGAATATTTAGATAAGTGACTAGGGAAAAGAATTTTCACACTGTGTCATCTGCTAAAGCTAATGAGTTAATTAAATTAGAAAAATTCCACTGCCAAAAGCAAAAACATCCAAATAGGTGGGATGCTGGGGGAATTAGAGACCATGCTACTAAATGCATTCTGTTCGAGCTTTTTTTTCCCCCTTGAGAAGGCTGTGGATAGCTACACTTAAAAACCCATCTAATTTCAAGAGCGTGTTTTCCATCTGGGGCCAGTTGGGTAGACTGTGCTCTAAACTCTGCAAAGCCTGCTGAGAGCAACAGGACTTGTTAAGAAAACAGTTTATGAAAAGCAATGTTTTGTGAAGATACAGCAAAAGGTTTAACTGTGATGTCCGCATACATTGCTGAATTCATTATTTTTCGTTAAATTCTTTTGCGCACAAGTGAAAAACCAAAATGATTCAGGAAATGGATATAGTAAAATAAATTGAAAGCCAATACATTTTTGCTAAGGCTTTAGCTGGTAATTAGACTATTTCCAGCTACGTGGAAGTTTTTTTTCACTTTAAGAGGTTATTCACTCATCTTTTTTAGTACCTCCTTCCACAAACCCCTGCCCTAAATAATACTGATGTGAAAAAAATACTAAAAGTCTAGTAAATCAAGATTAAGGGATTAAACCTCAAAAATCCCTTAATATGCTAAAAAACAATAGAAAGAATTCTTAATAAACCATAAAATGTAAAATATGACATTAAAGATGTCCTAAGTAATAACAGCTGTCAAATGAATGTATGAGAAAAGTCTCAAAGATGTTTATCTTCTTCTAGTCAGTGTTTAATTAAATTGAGAGTGCTATTCACTTGTGGGGAGGGAGGTGAGCTAAAATCTCTTTAAAACAGTTGGTGACCACTCACTTAAACTGAGAGCTAGAAAGAGTAAGTTTAGGGTTTCTGTGTAAGTATATGTATATGTATATATCTATCCCTCCCACCTCCCTAGAGGTGGTGTATATATGTATAGGTAATATATGTATAATATATATATAGTACCTGCATGTATATGGTCATTTTTTCTCCTCTTTTTATCATTTCTCCCTGGTTATGAGCAATAGTAAACAAAATTTCTAATTATTTGGGCTTTTATTTTTCATGTGATGGGTTGTTTCTTTTTATTTGGGCTTCAAAGGCTAGGCAATAAGAGAATTTCTATGGATAGTTGGATAAACCAGTGATTCACAAATTCATGAATAGCAATGACTGGTGGATTTCATTAAAATGCAGATTCTAATTCAGTAGGTCTGCGGTAAAGCCTGAGATTCTGCATTTCTAATAAGCTGATGCTTCTGGTCTGATTGTACTTTGATAGTAAAGGATCTGAAACTTAAAATAGAGAACTTACCTATGTACACATAAGAGTGAAATTCCAAGAATTTTCCTATGAAGCTATGCTCATCTAGCTGGATGTTATGATGACTTACTTCTTGACACAATCAAAGATACTTCATGGACTACGGTTTAGGTCATATACAATAATTCTTGTGTTAACCTCTACCCAGGACATTTGGAATCCCAGAACCTTAGGTTTGAATGCTTTCTTCTGAGCCGCCTCTTCACTTACCCACCAATAGTGATTGCCTCTAAAATAAACCTAACGAGCGGTTACCTTGTTTCTGCTTGGTTCTTTTGTTGACGAAGTCTCACGCTTCTTTTCACAGCAGCCCATTTCACATTTGGGGGTCTCAAATGGTTAGAAAGTTCCAATGTGTCTCTTGGATTTTCACCTAGTGACCATAGCTCCATTTCCTGGAGCAAATATGTTTTCACTTACTCGAGTAAAATACCCCCAATTTCTTCAAAATTTTCTCTTCTGAGAAAGTGTCCACAGCCCTTGCCTTCCTTGTCACTGTCACTGAAACTTCCTAGAATTTGATGAAAATCTAGATGATAGGCCTTTTATTCTGATTATTTTTTAAAAATTACATCATAATATATGCATTTGTTCTCTTTATAAAACATAAGCAGTAAAAATATAGAGATGCTATAACATAAAAATTATATACTTTCACTGGCCCCTTTTTACTCCTCTCCCTAGAGGTAATCACTTTTAACAGTCTTTCCATTTGTTTACCTGCAGAAATATGCAAACATGTAAATATGGATTTTTTTCTTTCTATAGAAATGGGATTAATATCTATTGTTCTATGACTGCTTTTTTTTGACCTGATATACTTAATATACATGAGCCAAATTTATTTGTTCACAGATTCATGTTACTCTATAGAATGAATGAGCAACAAATTGTCTATTAAATTACAGGTAGAAATTTAGACAGTCACTGATGTTTTCTGATTCTAGACAGTGCTGCCACGAGTATTGCATACGCATCTTTTGTGCCGGTGTGAGCTTCTCTCTAAAGTATAGATTTCTAAAGGTGGAATTACACTGTAAAAATTTTTAAATTTTTGATAGAAATTGCCTAATAACCTTCAAAAATATTTTAAGAATGTACACTACCACTAGCAGTGTATGAGACTACCTATTTCCCACACGGTCTTCACTGCTGGATAGCCCAGGCTGGCCCACCAGAGGAGGAGAGCTGAGGTGCCCTAGTGGACAGCCACACACCTGGGTGAGGCCACCTTGGACCCTCCAGCTCTAGTCAAGCCTTCAGATGACCACAGCCATGTGAATGATCTCAGGTGAGATCAAAAGAAGGATCACACAGACTACCAACTCATGGAACCAGGAGAAAAAAAGAAATCGTTGTGGTTTTAAGTAACCAAAGTTGGAGTGGTTTGTTATGCGGCAACAGATAACTTAGAATATCTCTCCATTAATTTGGGTCATTGTTCATGTCCAGTAAAATGTTATAACTTTCATTAAATAGCCCTTGGGCATATCTCCTTTATCCTAGATATTTGTTTTCTGTTGCTCTTGAGATTAAATATTTTTTTCTAATTATATTTTCTAATTAGTTATAGGTAGTATAGAAAAAAACTATTGATTAACAAACTTTGAACTTCTCTTTAGCCATTTTCCTGAGCACTCTTACTAGTTCTAAATATGCTTATTTTATTCTGTTGGATTTTCTAGAAAGAAAACAATAACATTTTTGGCTCCTCAATTCCAATATCTACAAGTCTTCTTTCTTTCTTTGGTTACATTGCGTTGGCTAGGACACCAACTTGATAGTGGGAACTTTTGTTCCTTACTTCAGTGGAATTAGTTGTAATTTTTTCACCAGTGAGTATGAGACTGTCTGGATTCTTTGTAGCTACCAATTACCAGATTGGGAAAATTGCTGTGTATTCCTGGATCCCTATAGTGCTTTAAAACGTTTTATTTTTAATTTAAATAATTAAACATACCAAAAAGTCCGTAAAGTAACAAACATTCATGTACCCACCGCTCATATTTTAAAAAGTTAATCTTTTGCCATATTTTCTTTAATTAAATTTTTCTTTAAAAAAAAAAAAGAAAGCATTATAGATTCAGTTATAGCCCCATTAGCCACTATCTTGTAGTGGGGAAGCATCCTTGCTGTGTATGAATCATACTTTTACTATGTATGTACCAAGAACAATATACAGTATTGTTTAATGTGCATTTTTTAAGTTTATATTTGCTATTATACTTTCTGTATTCATTTGTCACTTTTTTTCACTTAACATGACTACAATTTTTTTTCCACTTAACATTATGGCATTAAGATTTATCCATTCTTCCCATAGAATGAGCCACATCTAGCAGGTTTGCATTAGACTAGGCATGAGTCTGAGTCCTGAAACCTCCCTTGATAAAAGGAGTTCTTGTTCATTTTAAATATTTTAAGAATCCTATTAAATGGATTTATGACAGTTTATCTACCCAATTCCCAAAAAACAGATATTTAGGTTATTTCCAGTGTTTTGCCATTCACATTACAAACGATGCTGCTATGAACATTCTTGCTCAAGCATCCTTCTGAACAAAGGCAGAAAATTTTCTCTCTCATACAGAGATCTCACTGGGTCATAGGTTATGCACATGTTCATTTTAACAGGCAGCATTAAGTTGCCATCCAAAAAAGTTATACTGCAGTAATTTATACTTACGTCAGCAATGTTAACATTTCTGTTTCCCTCTGGCTTGCCTACCATACAATACAGCAATCTCACTTCTGGGTACATATCCAAACAAAATGAAATCACCAACTCAAAGAGATATCTGCACTCCCACGTTAATTGCAGCATTATTCACAATAGCCAAGACATACAAACAACCTAAGTGTCCATCAATGGATGAATAGATAAAGAAGATGTGGTGTGTGTGTGTGTGTGTGTGTGTGTGTGTGTGTATAGACAATGGAATATTATTCAGCCATAAAAAAGAAGGAAATCCTGCCATTTGTGACAATATGAATGGACCTTGAGTGCATTATGCTAAATGAAATAAGTCAGACAAAGAAAGACAAATACTATATGATCTCACTGATATGTAGAATCTATAAGAGCCGAACTCATAGAAACAGAGAATAACATGGTGGTTGCCAGGGCTTGGGTGTGGGGGAAATGGGGAGATGTACTTCCAGTTGTCAGATGAATAAATTCTGGGGATCTAATGTACAGCATGGTGACTATAGTTAATAATAATGTATTTTATACTTGAAACTTGCTAGAGAGTAAACATTAAATGTTCTCACCACACACACACACACACACACACACACACACAAAATGGTCATTATGTAAGGTGATGGAGGTGTTAACTAACCTTTTGTGGTAATCATTTTGTAATATGTATATCAAATCATCATGTTGTACACCTTAAACTCACATAATGTTATATGTCAATATATCACTTCTTAGCTTTTTGGCTAAGATCAAGCATTATATGTCACTATATCTCAATAAGCCTGGAAAAAAAGAAAAGAAATGCTTGGTTATTTTTGCAATTGGATTAGAGAGTCTCCTGTATGGTTGGATTGAAGGCAGTGCCTCCACTCTGACTTGATTACTATTTTCTCTATATATTTACTTGGGGTTCTTCCCATAGAATGAGCCACATCTAGCAGGTTTGCATTAGACTAGGCATGAGTCTGAGTCCTGAAACCTCCCTCTCTGTCAGTGTTTTTTATTTCTTTTATTTTGTATTGTCCCCCCACCACCTTTTAAATTTTTTTCCTAATTTTTTATTTATAATTTTTTATTCCCCTTATTTTTAAAAAACTTTTCCTAATTGCTCCCCTTCCCCCATAAAATTTTAATACCATAGATATACTGTATATCTATGTATGTAGTAGGGCCCTTTGGAGTTTTTTGTCCCAAGAACCAATTTTCCTCCCCATTGAGAGTGTTTCTATCTAAAGATTCAAAATACTTTCAGGTTCCTCAATTTCCTTTTCTGGAAAAGTCAACTTGAAGCTCTTACATAGTCAGCAAGATTTACAACTCTTTTGACCACTGGAAGGTGACAATAGTGACACTGAGTTCTGGATTACTTCACTAGGTGTATACTCATTTGATGAAGTGCCTTACGGGGAAGGAGAGAAAAAAGATGCTTGAGCAAAGTCAGCAGCTCCAAACCCAAAGGGCTAATAAGTCATGACGGTAATGTACATGAGGAAAGCTGGCCCCGGGAGAACTGTGTCCACCTGGGTAGCGCACATCTTATCCAAAGAGGGCAGCTGGCCCTCAACTGCAGCCAAAACCACCACGCAGGAATGAAGGTTCATTTTACCAAACCCTTCAGTTTTTCAAAGGAAGCCAGATATTCAGATATTTATGTTAAATCTCTCAATTTTCAAAGATTGCTTAGATTTTAAAAATACATTTCACAAGCCAAATAAAATTCATCTCTGAGAAATGTGTAGCCTGTAAGCCACAGAGTTCTCACAAACCTCCCTCCTCCTCTAAAATTTGATAATTATTTTCCAAATTTTGAATTAATGTAAAACTCCAAGAAGATTGTAGTCTTAAATACTCACACAAAAACTTAGAGCAGCAATGAGGGGGAGGTAATTTTATTTCCCATCACCTGCCTATGCGAATGGTGGAAATCCAAACTTTCTTTTCACAGATAATTTATTCTCCTTTTACATGAAGTCAAAATGTGGAAGCAATCATCCTAAGTTATAGAAAAAGTTCTGAAAGCATAAAGGTTTTTTATCCTTACTTTAAAATTAAAAGATTACTAGGTTACTGAATAATTTTTAGATATTCATGTATGCCATTACAACACAGAGACTGAAAAGTCTCTCCTTGAAAGATAATTTGATGTAGTTTTTTCATTTAATAGATTCTCCAAGGTGTGTGAGTACATACTTCTGTAATCTTTTGGTTGTCTGTATGTTTTTTCTTCCTTGTTAGTTTTAGGATTTCTGTCTCATCCACACAAAAAGTAATTAAGGTCACCTGTGGCTATTTTGATAGGTCACACTAATCAAATTACCTGAATCATGACCCTATCTATGCCTCATAGTTTGCTGTGTAGATAGTCTCTGTGGGCTTGAGCAAATCTTGATACATTTTGGAAATTCAAATTTAAGGTTTGTATGTCTGGGTCTGTTACTACCTACCTATCTATCTTCAGACAAATAATTTAATGTCTCTAGTCCTCGGTTTCCTCATCTCACATATAAAGGGAAATAAACTGAGTGATCTCTAAAAGCCCTTTGGGAGTTAAAATATTTTGATCTATAAAATAATTTAAATATATTAAAACCTTTGATTTTAAATTTATTGCACAGCTTTATTGATATAATTCACATATCATAATATTGACCCATTTAAAGTGTACATGTAGTTCAGTAGTTTTTAGTAAATTCACAGAATTGTGCAACCATCACCACAATCTAATTTTAGAACGCTTTCAACATTCCAAAAAGAAACCTCACACTTTACTGGTCCTTCCCCATGCCCTCCCCCCATCCAGCTGCACGCAACCACTAAATCTACATCCTGTCTCCATGGATTCGTTTATTCAGGACGTTTCCCATAAATGGAACTATAATGAGTAGTCTTTGTGACTGATTTCTTTCACTTAGCATAATGTTTTCAAGAATCATTCATGTCGCAGCACATATCAGTACTTCATTCCTTTTTATGGCTGAATAATATTCCACTGTATGGATTACCATATTTTATTTATCCATTTATCAGTTACTGGACATTTGGATTGTTTCCACATTTTTGCTATGAACATTCACGTACGATTTTTTGTATGAACATATGTTTTCATTTCTCTTGGGTATGTACATAGAAGTGGGATGGCTGGGTCCAATGGAAACTCTTAGTCTAGTATTTTGAGGAACTGCCAAACTGTTTTCCAAAGTGGCTATACCATTTTACATTCTCACCAGCAATGTATTAGAGTTCCAATTTCTTCACATCTTTGCCAACATTTGTTATTGTCCATCTTGTTTATTGTAGACACTCGAGTGAATGTGAAGTGCTATCTCATTGTGGTTTTGATTCCCTAGTGACTTATAAGGCTCAGGATTTCTTCATGTGTTTATTGGCCATTTGTATATCTTCTTTGGAGAAACATCTATAGTAGTCCCCCCTTATCCACAGGGGACACATTCCAAGACCCCCAGTGGATGCCTGAAACCAAAGATAGTAATGAAGCCTATATATACTACGTTCTTTCCTACACATACATACCTATGATCAAGTTTGTATAAATTAGGCACAGTAAGAGATTAACAACTAACAGTGCAATAGAACAATTATAACAATATACAGTAATAAAAGTTATGTGATTGTGGTCTCTCTCTCTCTCAAAATATCCTATTGTACTGTAATCATCCTTCTTCTTGTGACGACGTGAGATGATATAGTGCCGACTCGATGAGATGAAGTGATGCGAATGATGTAGGCATTGTGACGTAGATTTGTTTTTGGACCATGGTTGACTGGCGGTAACGAAATGGTGGAAAGTGGAATCGTGGATAAGGGAGGACTACTATATTTAGAATTTTGCCCATTTTTAATTGAGTAACTTATCTTTTTATTGTTCAGTTGTAAGAGTTCTTTGTTTATTCTGGTTATAAGTCTCTTGCTAGATATACCATTTGCAAATATTTTCTCTCATTCTGTGGGTTTTCCCTTTCATTCTGGTGTCCTTTGATGCACAAATATTTCTAATGTTACTGACTTCCAAGTTATCTACTTTTTGTTTTGTCACTAATGTTTTTGATGTTGTATCTAAAAAACCATTGCCTACTCCAAAGCAATAAAGATTTACTCCTATTATAGGAGTTTTATAATTTTAGCTCTTAACATTCAGGTCTATGACTTGAGTTGATTTTTTTGGTATGGTATGAGGTAGGAGTCCAAATTCAATCTTTTATACATGGATACCCAATTGTCTTACTATTATTTATTGAAAATACTGTTCTTTACCCCACAGAATTGTCTTGGCATCCTTGTCAAAAATCCATTGACCCTAAGAGTGATAGTTTATTTCTGTACTCTCAAGTCTGTTCATTTGATGTCTCTGTCTAGCCTTAGGTCAGTACCACACTACCTTGATTGCTATAGCTTTGTAGTAGGTTTTGAAATTGGGAGTGTGAGTCTTCTAACTTTATTTTCAAGATGGTGTTGGCTATCTTCCATATAAATCTCCGTTGTATTTCCATATGAATTTTAGCATCAGCTTATTAATTTCTGCAAAAAGCCAGCAGGGATTTTGATAGAGATTGCACTGAGTCTGTAGAACAATTTGGAGAGTATTGCCATCCAAACAAGGCTAAGTCTTCTGATACATGAAAATGGGATGTCTTTCCATTTATTTCGATCTTTTTAAATTTCTTTCCACATTTTTATGTAGATTTTGGTGCACAAGTCTTGCACTTCATTTGCTAAATTTATTGCTAGGTGTTATATTCTTTAGGTTGCTATTATAAGTGGGGTTATTTCCTTAATTACAGTTTTGGATTATTCATTGCACTCTATATCTTGTAAGCTTCAAGATGAAAAACTAGGTTATATTTTATTCATTCTAACTTTTTTGTGTTTTTCTTTAAATGATGCACTCATTTTTATTTTAGTTCTAAGTAATATATTTATATTATCCAGTGTTTTTTATTTATTTTTATTAAGTCATGAAAAGACTCATAAGAATTGTATGCAGCATGCTTGAATTGAAGTCAAGCTGGATGCCTAGTCTAGTCAATCAATCACCCAGAATAAATTACGATTGACTTCCATCTTCTTTTGCTGGCACTCACTGAACACTTACCGAATGCACATCACTAACACGGGTCTTAGTAGCCCACATTTGCTGAAAATGCATTCATCCCCTTCTAACAAGCAAATTGCATTTAATTCCCATGACCTCAGAAAAACAGTTGGTAAGGCACTAAAACATAAATAAATACTGTCATCATTTCTAGCTTACTGCTTTGATTAAATATTTGCATTTTTTACATTAAAGGAAGCATTTCCTTTGACTGCCAAAAAAACAAAATTGTACTGTGAAGCTGAATTTCAATTTTATTTTGTGGAGACTCCATTCAAACCTTTCCAAAGCTACTACTGTACCACTGCTTTTTAAAATTATGTTAATGTTGTTGAAGGTATAAAACGTACTCATATGTCGTAGAGGAGAAATAAAATAAATTCTGATGACTACGTCTTTTCCTCACAAGTATAACACGTATTCAAATGGCAAGAGTCACATTAGGTCAGTGGTTCTTGAAGACTGAGGATCAGAGGAAGTTAAATACCCAAGACTCTGGAAAAATACAAACATTTAACATACATACATTTTTGTGCACAATTTGAAGGATTCACGGTTATTCTGCAGCCCAGCCATGGACAAATAGACCTCAAAGGAAGAACTTCCCATTAAATAATAGCTGAGAAAGATATAACAGTCACAAGTAAATTCCCTGGAATATCTAAACCAGGTAAACATCTCTATGAACCAGAAACTGAGTTCAGAGAAGGAAGAGGGTCCTAAAGTCCGGGGCCTGCTGAGTCCTTGGTGTAGAGTCTCGCAAAAATGGGGAAGAGTTTGACACCTAATATGTATTATATATTAAAAGCTTTTCATGAATGTTTGAAGCCAAGGGGCATCAGGCTCTCTTTATGAAAACATAGCCAGGAAACAGCATCCCTCAATCTTTAAAGAAGGTTGGTAAAAATTAATTGCTACCCTAGGCTACAACTAATATAGGATGCTGCTCTGCATAGCAGAAGGAAAGGCAGTCCCAAAGAAAGGACGTGAACCAAGCTCATTTGCTAGCTCAGCCTCATCTGAGATGTGCCCAATTTTATACTACAGCACAGAGGCAACAAGTCACTCACCTAAAACCTGCTTCTGGACTGGGTGCCTGGTAAGCCTGTTTGAGGCATCCACAAATCCTCTACATGGAGAGGAGAGGAAAGAGAAAGAGAAAAGGGGAAAAATTCCCCATTAAAGATGAAATGGAAAATTTAAAGCACGTGAAAACTAATACTAAAAAGAGAGCCAAAATAAAAAATAAGGAGAATTCACTGACGAGGAAATAAAAACAATAAAACAAACTAAAATTGACATCAAAAGAAGACATACAAATATGGCCAACAGGTACATGAAAATGTGCTTAACATCACTACTTATCAGGGAAACGTAAATCAAAACCACAGTGAGCTATCACCTCAGACCTGTCAGAATGGTTATTATCAAGACAAAAGATAACAAGTGCTGGCGAGGATGTGGAGAAAGGGAACCCTTGTGAGCTATTGGTGGGAATGTAAATTAGTACAGCCCATACAGAAAATAGTATGGAGGTTTCTCAAAAAATTAAAAATAGAGTTACCATATGATTCAACAATCCTACTTCTGGGCATGTATCCAAAAGAAACAAAATCACCATCTCAAAGAGACATATGCACTCCCATGCTCATTGCAGCATTATTCACAATAGCCAAGATATAAAAACAACCTAAATGTCTGTTGATGGATGAATTAATAAAAAATGTGATATGTGTACACACACACACACACACACATATACACACTGGAATATTATTCAGCCCTAAAAAATAAGGAAATCTTGCCATTTGCAACAACATGGATGAAACTAGAGGACATTATGCTAAGTAAAATAAGCCAGACACAGAAAGATAAATATTGCATGATCTCATTTATATGTGTGGAATCTAAAAAAGTCAAACTCATAAAAGCAGAGAATAGAATAGTGGTATCCAGGGATTGGGATTGGGGGAAATGGGGACATATTATTCAAAGAGTACAAAGGTTCAGATGCAGGATGAATGAGTTCTGGAGATGTAATGCACAGCATGGTGACTATTAATTAATAACACAGTACTATGTACGTGAAATTTGCTAAGAGAATTGATCTTAATGTTCCCACCACACACAAAAAAATCATAACTATATGAGGTGATGTATATGTTAATTAGTTTGATTGTGGTATTTATTTAACAATGTATATGTATATAAAAACGTTATATACCTTAAAAATATGCCATTTTTTATTTGTCAAGTATACCTCAATAGAGCTGAAAGAATGAGTAAAAATCAAAACATAAAAATGGAATACCATTCATAAGAAGAATGAGAAATTGTGATACAAGGATTGGCATATAAGAAACACGAACAAGAGGGTATGAAGAAGGGTCTATTATAAATCTAGAAAAAAAATCATAGTCTGAAATAAAATGCCAGAAATAAGATAAAGTCTAGACAAGACAATCAAAGAGAGAATTAGAGAGTTAAAAAATTGTACTGATGAATTCACCTAGATGAAGTACAGAGAAAAAGTTAGAGATAAGAAATATTGATGGAAAGACTCCAAATGCATCTAAGGAATTCCAAAAAGAGAAAATAGAGAGAATATATAGAAGAAATATCCTAGGAGATCATGGCTAAGAAAAATTCAAAACTGAAGAACACGTGTTTTTTTGATGAAAGTACAGCATAAAATAAAAATAAATTCATATCAACGCGTATAACATTGAAACTATAGAAACATCCAGCTAAAGAGAAAATCCTAAAAAGTGCTAGAGATGTTTTTAAAGTGACATACAAATGAAAGCTTATTAGATAGCTAGGCTGCCAGCACATTTCTAGTCAGCAAAAATAAATGCTTGAACACAAGAGAATAATGTTTTCAAAGTGTGAGAGCAAGTAACTGTGAATATAGAATTCCAAACTGAGCTAAAGTGTAACCCAAGGAGAACAAAATAAAAACTCTTTAGACTTATTAAAACAAAAATGTTTACCTTCCCCAGACACGCACTAAAAAACTACCGAAGGATGTACTGAAGGTAAAGTTCATGATTTTTTTCTTATAGTCTTTTTACTTTGCTATAACTTTTAATTAAAAAGATGCAATAATATAGTAAATTTAACAATCAAGTTACTTTTTTTAAAAGGAAAAAAGAGAGTTTAACTGAAATAGGGAATTATGTAAATGAGAACAAAAGATGAGAGCAACTTTCACAGAGAAAAGAGCCTAATTTAGTAATGTAAATTAATTCAAAGATGGTTACAATAAAAATTTTTTAATAAATTGTATGCAATATATATGAACTATACCATGGTCCTTCAAACTCTTAATATCCTCATGAATCCTTGAGAAAAATCTTTGCCAAAATTATTTAAAGAAACATTCCTTTATGGATGAAGGTAGTCAAAAGGTACAAAATTCCAGTTATAAGATAAATAGGTCCTGGGGATGTAACATACAGTATGGTGACTATAGTTAACAATACTGTATTGTATATTTGAATATTGCTAAGAGAGTAGATCTTAAAAGTTCTCATCACAAGAAAAAAAATTGTTAACTGTGTGGTGATGGATGTTAAATAAACTTACTGTGGTAATCATTTTACAGTATATACATATATCAAATCCTTATGTTGTACACCTAAAATTAAAACAAGGTTATACCTCAATTATATCTGAATTTAAAAAAAGAAACATTCCTGACAGTATATGTAATATGTGGACTGGAGGTAGAGAAAGCATTATCAGTATCTTCACCTTTAGTACCTGGCCTAGTACTCAGCAAATAATAGGTAGTTGATCATTTTTTGTTGAATGAATATTTGCAGAAAACAAGAAAAAGAGCAATAACAAAAGACTGGTGTCAACACTGTGTTGTAACTGATGCTGACTGATTAAGTAGTAAAGGAGATGATTTTTAAAAAGTTTGGGTGGCTCACAAAACGGTTGGGATGGCTGGGCACCAGACTCAGGACTAAGCTGCCAGAAGCAATCCCCAAAACCACACTGCAAAAGTGGGCTGAGGAGGAAGCGGCTGCTGCCGCCTCCAAAACCCAGCTTCTCCCCTGCACTTCTCCTAAAAGCTCGATGTCTCTGCCATCACTCATTCAATAAAACGGACAGTTTTGCACAGGGATTGTTTGCACGCTTTACTCACTTCAGGAATGAACTCTCTTGCATAGTACATCTGGTTGGTGGAGATCACGACATATGCCTGCATCCCAGCTGCAAGAGAGGCTATAAGCCTGAGTTCTGGCTTTAACGTTGGGAAGGAGGTAGTCATAATGTAGGAATGTCACCAAACATAGAAAACTGTTCATAAGATGACAAGCAATCACAGACATCACAAATGTCTGTGACAATATGCTTACAAAAATGGGAGTACATGCTGTAAAATTCTCCACCTACAGCAATGGAGTAAGTATAATTCCATGTCGTTAAGTATTCTTCCATGGTATCATTTTTGAGGAGAGGATTGTATGGCATCTCATTGATGGGATATACCATAATGTGTTTTAGTCTTCCCATATGATTAGACATGTAGCAGGTTTCCAGATTTTCATTATGGTTGCTTAACTTTGTGAAGACTCATGATCATTTGTTTCAGGTAAAGTTGTGACTTTAGAGATATTGTTAAATGTCCTCCACCACTTCCCTGTCATCCAGTTTTGCCACTCACTTGCTACTGTCTCCAAGTAACAAGCTTCAGAACATGCTGCCATGTTTGGGAGCTCCAGCTCCTGGTTCACATTTCTCCTTTCTTCCTCTCTGTTCACTGCCATAACTGGCGGTGGAGCCAACCTTCACAAGGATCCTGGACATCTTTCACACTGTGATCTTCAGCCTGTCACCATTTTTACAGCCCATTTGGAGAGCCATGTGTTAGGTTCTTGTCATATCCTCAAAATACTTAACCTCTAAAAACTATAAATCCCAGACATTCCTTCTAGGACAAAACCTTGAGGTCATCTACTTTTGGGTACAGTATTGGCATAATGGTTAAAATCAGGGGGTTTGGAGCTATTCGTTTCTGGTATTATAATATTGCATAGGCAAGTTAGCTTCTTTGAGTCTTAACTTTTTTTGTTTATAAAATGGAAATCACAACACTACTATACCACAGGTAGGATCACACATCATTTACATCGGGGGCTGCTATAAGGATTCAATGAGGTAAGTCATATGTAGTACTTAGCAGAGTACCAAGTACAGAGTAAGTGGCCAATACTAAAATTAGCCATAGAAAATTGCACTGTTTTGTAGGTCCCTGGAAGTTTCACATCCAAAATTATTATTTCAATCCACTATTATCGCTGCTGTCTTCCAGAAATGAACTTGTCATCAGCATAAAAACCTCTGGTCTTTTGACTGTCATTATGCTCCCACGCCATCAGACCTCTCCCCTCTTCATTTCCCCTGTATCCATCTTAGACTCAAGAATGTGTCTTATATGCTCCTTCATGAAAACGTATTTCTTATCTCCCCAAAACAATCAATATTTGGTTTTTTTCCCTTGCATGCCTACAGCTTGTTCTCCTCTCAAGTACGTCATTCAGCCTCCTATTGCAGTGAGTACTCATGAATAACGATGGGTGTTTACAAGTCCATCCTTCCCACCAGCTTGCTTACCCTCAAAGAGAGGAGCCATAGCTCACTTATCTCGTTATCCCCAATCCCAGTGCTGAATGACTGGGACAAGCTTGTTTGAAATGAAATTAAACTCCTGAGCAAGGGATTTCTTTGCAAATAACTTATGCTCCTTCAAGCCTGCTTAAAAAGAGCTGGCGATTTGGATCTTAACAGCTTTGATTTGTATCTTAAATTAAACATCACCATGTCTGGAAACTCTAAGTCAACCAGAGAAAGGCTGAGATTCTGTTCCTCTTTTATATTACCTTTGATTACCTCAGATTACTCATCTGGAAAAAAATAAGTCTCTTTCTCATGCTCTTACAAAATATTCCTTCAGAATATCTTATTAAAATGTATATAAATAAATGTACATGTATATACATACACACACATGCAGATCATTTTCAAAAGTAATATGTGAATATATTCTCAAAATAAAAAGTTAAAATTATATAGAAACCTATATGGAAAACAGCAAAAGTTTCCTCTTCATACACTGCCGTTTATATCCTCTCAAGTAGGAAAAAAAAAACTATTAACAATTTGTTGTCTTTCCAGAAATTTTTCTGATCATTTACATATACATATGTATATATTTAAATATATAAGGTTTTTGAAACATAAATGGTACCCTATTCTACATATTTTTTCACAACTTCATTTTTTATTACTCAATAATATATCAAAGAGGTCTTTTCATGTCAGGGTACAACTAGCTCTTCTTCATTCTTTTAATGGCTATATGGGCTCCACAGTGTGAATGGAGCATTATTCACACTGTCTGACTCTTCCCCCACTGATGGACGTTCAGAATGCAAATAACTTATCACTATTACAAATTATGCTGCAATGTGCATTCTTGTACACACCTCTTTGCATACATAGATGAACTATTTTCTAGGATAAATAGCTAAAGTTTCCCTCTATAATTTGAATACATCCAAATTTCTATTAATCTAAATCACTGACTCCTTCCTGTGGTGTCCCAATGATTTCCCACCAGTTCCCAGAAATGTAACTATCAGCCTTCAGAATCAAATTCACTTAAAGTGTCCCCTGTCTATACAATAATTCACTTTCAAGTCATTCTGTGTTAATTACCCAGAACTCCCACATCCCCATTCTTCAGTGCTCTGCTAATCATGACCTCACCATAAGGATTAAGGATACACAGGAGGGCAGAACTCCTTCAGATCCTGGGCAATAAGGGCTTATGCCAAGTCCTGGTCAGGTCTCAGGGAGGAGAACATCCAAAAGGAAATGGAGAGGCATGGAACCAAATATCAAAGGTAGCTGGTGTGAAGAATTTGAGGCTAAAATCAGTTGTGTCTTCATTCAGTCTCCTTCATTATCTGTTAAGGATATTAAACTTTTGCTCAAGCTATTCTTGGCAAAACCTTCTGCCCGTTCCTGTTTGAAATCAATGTGTCAGGAGATGCAGAAATAGCCGGGTTGGGTTGCCAAATTCACAAGCCAGTTCCCAGGGTGGGGCTCTGCGCCCAGAGCTGCTTTGTTAAGGAAGCTGACCAACACACTTAGTTCACTTCCCTTTGCCCGTAGTTGGCACAGATTTAATAAGCTGGGGCCAAGGCAGAGAGTGAAGATGGTGACAGAAAGTGTAAGGCAAGTATGGTCTCTAAAAATACGCGTTTTTGTTTCAGTTGATCAGCATCACGGTGTAGTGTCTGATAAATTGTGTGGCTGTCCGCAGACTCTGCTATCCCACAAGAGCAGCCTCCACGTTTAATCTGCTTTAGTGAGTACCACACTGAACACCTCTGTGTGCTAGATGCTGGCTCTAAGAATCTGCCTTGTGTAATGCTTCCATTAGCACTCACTAAGTACACATCCACCACACCTAAGAAACAAAATTGAAACAATTTGAAGTTGTATGTGACAATTTTGTATTCTTACTAGAACATAGGATGGTGGGGGCAGGGAGGTAGAATTTAACCATCCAAACACTTATCTTTGAAAAGATATATAATGGCTTAAACATAACCCCAATGATATTGGAGAAAATGGCACAAAAACCTCTCCATCAAACAGAAAATACTTTTAATTTCAGTAGAAAAGAAGATTAATACCACTAGTTAAAAGGCCCTGGAATTATTTTGGTTTGATATAGTGCTTTCTAAATTTGATTAGTTTAATTTGGAAATCTGAAGATGTATAAAATAACATTCTGTTTTTGTCTAACTGAAATGGCAGAAACAGAAACCCTGAAACTTAAATGCATGTGCTCATACGCATATATATACACACACCTGCACACAAATACACACACACACACCCACACACAGGGCACATCTTACCATGTTCACCTGGCTCAGTTCAGAGCTTCTGATCCACTTAAATACATTCAAGAGAAAGCCAATGGCAAAAAAGTACCCCACTGAGGAGAATCTAAGTAAAAAGAGATTTACAGAAAAGACAAGGAGAGAGAGAGGCAGGGGTCTCATCATTGCCCAAGAGATTACCTATTTTCAAAACAGTAGAAAGGGCTTAAAAGGAGTATTTAGAGGAGTAAGATTTATCAGATTTTCCACAATGACTGCCTCTGTAGAACCTCCCTAGAGCATTCTTCAACTCTGTAGAATAAACCCGCTGCCCCACTCAATTATGTTCCATTTACCAAATACAGCTTGCACAATAACATTTCAGGTGATATCACGGATGTGTGCTTTGGCATAAGGGCATGGTTGCCACCCTGAATGCAGCACATTCAATGGGGCTCTAGAAGGGAAAAGGGCAGTGTCCGATGATCGAGGGGGTCCCTCCCCACCACCAGCCCTGTGTCTAGAATGTGCCTGTTCACAGAACCAGGAGGCTAAAAATAATACACCTCAGTGTAAAGCCGTTTCAGGCAGACGGAACACTCAGACACACAAAGAGCCCTCCTATTAGCTCTAAAACCTTATCTATGCATTATGCTCACCTGAATACTTGAGTCTAGGAAAAAGAGCAACTCTTTGTTCAATGCTTCAAAAGATAGGAGAAGGGAGTGAGGAAGGAGACAAGGAGGGGGGAAAAGGAGAGGAAGGAAGACTATTTGTACAAAGCAAGAACATCTTCTCATCAGTCCAACCATCAGTCTTTAGTTTTCTGAATAGTGTTTCTATACGCTCAAATTGTACATGGTAGGATGAGGGCACAAAGACAAAGTCAGAGTCCACGGTTTAGAAAGTTTTACTGTTGCCAGGGACATGAGACTACCACATATTAAAATATTAGGGAAAAGTACATTTGTTTTCTGTTTATTTATTTCCAACCTCATTCCCCACCCCAAGGATTTGCGAATACTTACAAAAATACACACAAAAACAAAATGATAAAATAATTGAGGAAGTAAAGCCAAAGGGAAGATGCAAGTAGAAAAATAACAAACCCAGGGTTAAGATTAAAGAAAGAAATGTGCAATATGCTGTCCAGGCCAGACGTGATCCATAAATTTGGCTCTAAGTTACAAGAGCCTTAAGCACAGGCAGTAAATCGCACAAGACACTGTATACAGAGCTGACTTGTTGCGTAAGAATGACAAGGCAACCATTGCCAAACATAGCTGCCCAGTGATATCACCTGGCAAGGTTTTCAAAAATTCAGTAATAAACTAGAATTCCTGGGGCAGGCAGAGAGGGATGGAATGCTGTGAATCTGCATTTTTAAAAACCTCACTCAAGTGATTACGATGCTGTCAGCCCTCATACTTGGAACCACAGCTGCAGGGATTTAGAAATGGGGGGCAGGGTGGGGGGAGCTCCAAAAATCAAATTGCAAGAATTATGGAGGATGTGAAATTCAAGCTGGGCGTCTAAGTTTGGATGGAATTTGGGTAGGTAGAGATGAGGATAGAGGATGGTCCAAGTAGAGATGAGAGCATGAGCCAAATGCAGAGGGAGCCTAATGCTATGGAGGGGATAGCACCATCCCTAGTCACTCTGGAGTGGATGTGAGGAGCCTCAGGACACTATTTAATTTATTCCTTAATCCATTCCATTTTAATCAAATCTCAAAAGAACAAAAGAAGCCACATACACAATAAATGAAGGATAAAACTGAAAGAGATGAGTGAAAATGTATGTATTAGTTATATACTGCTGTGTAACAAATTACCATAAATTGACTGGCTTAAAATAGCACACGTTAAGTATTTCACAGTTTCCATGGATCAGGGATCTGAGAACAGCTTAGCTGAGATCTTTGCTCAGGTCTTATAAGGCTGAAATCAAGGTGACAGGGGGCCTGAGGTCTCATCTGAGGCTTGGAGTCCTCTTCTGAGCTCATGTGATTATTGGCAGAATTCATTTTCTTAAGGCTGTAGAACTCAGGGCAGCTTGCTGCTTCAAGGCCAGCAAGAGAATCTCTGAAGCTTTAGTTCTCTGACCTCTAGAATCTCTTTAAGGGACTTGCCTGATTAGGTCAAACTCACTCAAGAAAATCTCCTTTTGAATTAACTCAAAGCGAACTGATTAGGGACCTTAATTGTATTTGCAAAAATCCCTCCACCTTTGCCATATAATGCAATGTAATCTTGGGAGTGACATCCATCATATTCTCAGGTCTTGCTCACTCTCAAGAGGGAGGAAATTATACACCAGGTGCATGTTCAAGGGGTCTGGAATGTTGTAGTCCATCATAGAACTCTGTCTACCACAAAGAACAAAGATGAGAGAATGAAAAATTGTAAATGTGCAGAATATATGAGCCAACAGAGAACTTGTAGTTAAACATGT
The DNA here is from genome assembly GCF_057802395.1 of Ceratotherium simum simum. Classification (NCBI taxonomy): domain Eukaryota; kingdom Metazoa; phylum Chordata; class Mammalia; order Perissodactyla; family Rhinocerotidae; genus Ceratotherium; species Ceratotherium simum. Next base: position 17,446,806 of record NC_141908.1, read on the forward strand.
GAATTTGGCTTTGAGCTTCCTGGCAACTGAAGTAAAAAGAAAACATGATCAGAGTTTTCTCTGACCAGTTCCTTGTACTGACTTACACAAGGTATTTCTCATGGCTTTACTTAGGAATCATGAAATAATACAGCATCAAAATAAGGTGGAAGAAAGAGTTAGAATGAATTTGATCCAAAATAACTCTTTGTAAAGTAGGGGATGTGTCTGACTCCTCCACACCATGGGGAATCACCAACGATGGGAACACAGTTCAATGGAGTGGTTGGTCTATATCAGGTAACGTGGGCTGATGACTGACGCCCCTGTAACAGAGATTAACCATGAAGAAGCACCATGAGTGGTTCCAAGGGAAGTGAAAATAAGGAAGTGCAAACATAAACTGAAGTTAGAAAGGAGAGGACTCAAATGTGTGGAAGAGACAGGAGCAGAAATTCGAGTACCACATAGCCTCCAGTGAGTGTTGCAGAAATGCTGCTGTGTTCTTGTTGCCCTGGTCAATGTTATCTGGCCACCTCCCTGTGGAACTGCTTTCCCCCAGAGCATCTGACAAAGCTGATCAAATGCCTCTGCTTCACTTGATGGTTCTCATAATTGGTTCTAAGCATTCAGTAGAATGAACTGTGTCAACCTGTGTTCCATTCACAGTCTAAAATAAACCTGCGGTTGCATGCAAACTATTCTTCTATCTTCCGTCTACTACTATCTCTTTTTATGACCCCACTCAATTCCACCACTTCCTGCTCAGGCCCATGTGGCTGTCTCCCTTCCTCGAATGGCCTCTGGCCTCACTCACAGAGTCAGCATTGTCTGTGTAATCACTCCTGTTTACTTACATCTTGTCTCCTACAATCTGACCATCTGGTCCACAGCAATGACCTCTTTCTACCTCTTGCATCTTTCGGTTTCCATTGAGCTTATTAATTTAGATTTACAAACCCTGTAGATGGAAGACGCCTTGGAATTCTCCAGCTCACCTTCCTTCTCAGTGAAGGATTTCCCATAACTGTCTGAGTACTTCCAGGGACAAGGAATTATTTCATAAGGTGCCAGCTCTTTCTGTGAATTTCCAAATGATCAAAATTCTGCCTAATATTAGTCCACAACTGCTTCTCTTTAACTTCCACTCTTAAGTAGGAGTGGAAGTAAGTGTTCTCTTGAGTAAATTAAAACAGCACCTTCATATATTGTTGGTAAAATATAAATTGGCACAAGATTCTTGGAAAATGGCTTGGCAGTATCTCCTAGATACCCTATGATGCAGCAATCACACACACACTCAACAGAAACGTGCATGTTCGTTCACCAAAGGACACGTACTAGAATATTCATAGCAGCACTATTTGTAATGGTCCCAAACTGGAAACTATCCAAATGCCTATCAACAGTAGAAAGAATAAATTACAATGTAGTCACACGATGGATTACTACTATACTACAATGAACATGAAAACTCTACAACTAAACACAGTAATATAGATGAATCACAAATACAATTTGAATATAAGAAAACTGTATATACTGTGTGATTCCATTTATATAAAGTCAAAAACAGGTAAAATTAATCTATGCTACAGAAGTCAGCATGCTGATTACCTTAGGGATGTGACTGAAAGAGAACTCAAGGAGGCTTCCAAGGTGCTGGTGATATTTCTTGGTCTGAGAGCTGGTAATATGGATGTATTCAGTTTGTAAAAATGTATCATGCTGTATAGTACTTATGTGCATTATCTGTTTGTATAAGAAACTTTCAAAAAACCTTAAAAATCCTCTTTTTCCTCCAAATGAATAAATCGAATTTCTATAGCTATTTCTCACAGATAAGGGTACTAGAATGTTCCAGATCCTAGTCACCTACTTAAAAAACCTTTTAATTCAGCAAAGTTCTAATCGTTCATTTGGAACTTAATCATGTTGATTGGTTTGTAGTGTTCTTTAAATGTCCCATGTGGATTAACCTCTTTCCTCCAATATGATGTGAACCCCATAAAGACAGGTATTTTCCCTTTTGATGCTCTAGTAGCACATATATTCAGCGTCCATTGTAAGCACAGAAAAGACTCTTCCTCTCTCCTCTTCCTTAGCAAGTGCAGATAAAAGAGGAGATTGAATTTACATGGGGCCTATTTGATGGACCAACCCAAGTATGTTCTTTCTTTTTATTTTCAGTTAAAGGTTCAATACTAATTTATCTAGGGTAGTCAAATTTTATTTTGCTCTCTTCCCTCAAGTTGATCTAAGGCCTAACCTTTGCCTGATTTATGAGTGCTTTTCAGATGCTTCCGTATAGAGAGGTGGAGACAGTTAATAGGCAGACCCCTCTAAAAGATCTGAGTCAGTCTTTATTCCTCTTGTCTTCATCCTCCATAAATTGACCAAATGTCTAAACCCCTTCCTTATAATTTTCTTTTCTCAAGGAAGAAACTTACAATTTGGACAATGAGAATAGGAGAAAGAAGCATTCTTATTCATATAAAGTTAGTGGCATCACTCTTCCTGATGGGCTAAATAGAAGGTAAGATAAATGAGTAATAGAACACAAACCACATCTCTAATAGAAAGAAAGAATTCTAGGTTCTAAATAATGGAATGAAAATAATGCTTCTGATGTTGATAAGGCTTCTGGCTGATAACTTAGCAGAACAAATATTGCCAGAGAAATCTGCTGACACTCACAGCATGAACACTGTTTTTCTCTCTGCTCGCACACTCATTTGCACACTTGGTACCTGGCATGCTTGGTGGCTGCACAAGGCTTGCTGCATTTCCCACTTTGCAGTTTTTCCCAGATAATATTCATGGGCATCAGTCATGTCCATGGACAAACAGTAAAGAGAGAGGCCAGCTTCTTGGCCACATTCATATTCCTGTCTCCCAGCTGCCTTTATAACCAATGGTTCAGTCTAGACAAGCACAGGTTTTATATATATTTATAATGATATAGAAAGGAAAGAGAGAGAATGAAATTATGAATCTGTGAAGATTCCTACCAAGCCCACTGAGGAACTATCTCTAGAAAATTGAAGACACATGTCAGTTCTTTATAAAGATCATACAAAACAGAGAAGGAAAATCTAAGAAAGCTACTCATGCAGAAACTATTTAATCAAAGAGTAAAGACAATTATAACATCTGTTAATCTTCTGTGGAGGTTATAATTAAATGCTTTGGAGAAACACCCTTTCAAGGGTGATCCTTTAACATCTGTTGTGAGGACACACAGCATTGTGCAGTGACGAATCACTGTGGCACTTTGGGAAAATGGGACTTCTAGGGGTCACAGACACTGCTCGAGTCCCTCTGCACGCAGCCCTGATCTGCGTCCACTGTCCTGGGGGAAGGGCTTCGCTCCTCAGTACTTTGGATAATTGTCTGTGTAGTGAGTCAGCCTGCAGTCACTGTGTGTTAAGGAATAACAGGATCGCAGGGCCAGAAATGGCCTTGGGACTATCTGGTCTGCCTCTTCCCTTTGCAGATGGGGCCACTGGTCCCATGTCCTGGAGCTGGCTTGTGGCAGGATTTTGTAAGCAGGGTTGTTTAATCTTCTCTCTAGATTACACTCCACTCTGCCATGCTGCTTGCTCCTTGGGTTTCTCTCTTACTTTGGCTTGTAATGTGGATGTGTTCTTTGTTTAATGAGATCAGCATTATAAGAAGGCCCTCATTATAATTTGAAGTTTATGGAGAAGAGGAAAAACTGAAATAGTTCCCTTCTTCTCTATCCTCCTACCCAGTGACAAACACTGACCTCCATCACTTCACCTCTACTCTCCTTTCTGGGGAGGAAAAGAAGGAGGAGAGGTAAATGAAGATAAGAAGAGTGAAGGGGATGACAAAATAGAGGGAGGAATACAAGGAAAGAGAAGTAGGTGGGGCAAATAGAAAAAGAGAGAGATGAAGACGAGGAAGGGGCAGGAGGAGCTAGGGAAGGTGGTCCAGGGATGCAGAAAAAGGGTATCAAATTAAGACCCCACCAAAAGGAGCCAGACACTCCATATACCCACGCTAACCTGGTTCCACCATACTTCAAATAAGCAGTTCTATACATACTAAAGACAGTAGGGTTTGGCAGTTTTGCCAAACAAAATGCAGAGACGATAAAGCCAGGGGCATCACATAAACAGATGCAATGCGTTGAGCAATGAAAAATATGCCCATATGGTGAGAACATAATAAATGCATTCATGGCCCAAGAGAGGGATGGCGATGGGCAGTCTTCTTGGTAGTAGTTTTGGGCTGCAAATACTGGTCTGTGCCAAATGCTGTGTAAATGGAGCTCTTGACATTTGGCATCGGGATTAAACAAGATGTCCCTATGACCAGGACACATAGTGCTGTCGTTGGCCCTCTCATTTCCCTTCAGCAATCACCTACTTACAGGAGCCCACAATGTCTTCAACAATACGGAGTCAATAATGGTGATAATGGTCACCATGTATTGGAAGTCTATTTTGGTGCTGGCACTTGAAATATGTTATCTCATTTAATCTTCACTATGATCCTATATAGAGGTAATATAATCTAAATATCCGGTCCAAAGTCTTACTGTGTAATCTAGAACAAATTAACCTCTTGGTGCCTTGCTTTTCTCATCTATAAAATGAGATTAATGGTAATGTCTATCTCAGAGGGCTATTTTGAGGATTAAAGGAGACAATATAAAGAGAAAGCACAACAGGGTGAGATACATTGTAAGCACTTAATAAATATTATGGGAAATCATTGTTGATATTACTACACTTATGGATGAGGAAACCAAACTCAATGAAGTTAAATGATTCACCCAAGGTCAGTGGAGATCAGAACAGGGACTGGAGCCCAGGGATATCATGAGCTGTGGATATTTGCTTTTCATTACTCTATCTGTATTGACTGGTTCCAAAGATCCTGCGTTCAGTGCAGCTTCTCAGGAAAAGAGTATCTAGAAAATCTCTAGCCCAACCCAGAGAACATAAAAGGGCACATTACCCAACTCTGGACATCTTCCTCTTCCTACTCTCTTGTCCTCATCAATGAGAGAAGAAAACAAATCCTTGTCCATTCTCTTCTTCACTTAGTCTCTTACCTGTAGAGCCCCCCTTTGACAAATGTCATGAATATTAATGCTTATATGACTGGAAATAAACAGGCACTCACTCCCTTATTGAAGTTAGGTAAAAAACAATGCAATGCCTTCGTGCCCTGAGTCCACAGGCATTTTCAATGCCATGAGATGTGAATGTCATCAGTCGAGTTATAAAAAGGAACGTGTTCATAAGTGTCAAGTTGGAGAGGAGCAAGCACCAAATGACAGTCAGATAATTTGCTTATATCCTTCCATTCACCAAATATTTATTGGGCACCTACCATTTGCTAGCCACTGTTCTAGGTGACACGGCTGCAATAGTAAACAAGGTAGACACAGGCTCTGTCTTCATGGCAGTTCTTGCCTAGATGAGGAGATGTTCTTAATCAAATAGATGACCATGTATTTAATTACACTAATGGTAAGTGCTATGAAAAACAAGTACCTGAAACTACCAGAGTTTATACCAAGTAGGAGCAGACTTCATGAGGAAGGGTCATTTAGGCTGAGCAGAAGCTGTCCCAATGAGGAACAGGGAAGGAGGAAGCCGTTCTAAGAAGGAGAGATTTTGGTGAGTAGGAGGAGCTGAAAACAGGCCAGTGAGCAGGAAGGGAACAGCTCTGCCCTATGCCACTGATGACTTAAGAAAATCAGCTCAACTCCCCACAACTCTGTCCCTCACTGGAAAATAAGCACAATGCAGAACTTGACAGCGCTCTCTAGCTCTCTCAGATTCTCTAGATTCCCTTCCCCTGTGTCTGAATCGAGGGCATAGCATAGAGTGAGAAGATTCTGGTCCAGGTGTAGAGAACAGAAAACCCATTTTTGTTGAGAGTAGGGTTCACTCAAATGTTGGAAGCAAGCATAAACTGTTCCTAAGATATGAGAACCATGATTTCTTCCCCCCATATATTCAACATCCAATACTAGTTTCCCAAAAAGCTCAGAGACCAGTGCTCCAACTCCAAAAAAATGTCATGTATAGATTTTAAGTTGGCATCCAAAGTCTTAGTTTGGTTGATGGGCTATTAATGATCTATCTGAATTCTCCAAGTTCCCCCTAAGAAAACAATGAAAATAAAAAGTTAAGACTTCTAATTTCTCCAGATAGAAAGAAACACAATGCACTGGAAAAAACTACTGTAGCAGTTTTACTGCTGTTAATCAGGTATCCTAAAAACAATGGTTTCTCTAACAAGGTAACTGTTGCAATCAGGCTGTATGTGAAATTTTATTCAGTTTAATAAGGCCCTCTACTGGCAATCTCCAAAAACACAGGAGATTACTTTCAAATATTTTAAGTAAACTATTTTAACTATTCCCATTAATAAAATATCTCACATTCCTGATTATACAAATCTGGGCTGAAAGAATGAGTGAGAAGAAAATGAGAAAGGGAAGAAATAAATGTAATTTCGAGTGGGCCATTCATTTAGCTATTCATAAAATAACATTGCGTGAAGCATCATTTGCTTTTTTCTGATGAAGCTATTCTAGATGCCAAAGTACTCAAACAAAGGATATTTCTTACATTAAAATGTATCGACTATTCATGGAACCATAAAACCAAATTATGAATGTTATTTACCAACTACAATAAACCAGATCGTTTCTGCCTATTTACCCATATATGAGTAATTGACTATAATTAGAATAAAAGAAATGTTGACAGCAGGCCTTTTAAATTGCTTCTGATATGACACAACTAATAATTAACTTCTCCTGCTTGACAACTGACAAGAAACAGTATATGGTGATTTGAGAATTTATTCATATAAGAAGAATACTTTAAGAATAGATTATCTTTGACATATTTGTCAAAAGGCTGTTGGAACAAATGGGAAAATTTAGCTCTAGATTCCTAGAAAACTAAGTAAATTTTTGAAATGAGGCAACTAATAAGTTTACAAAAATATTTTTAACAGAAAGGAAATTTGATCATAATAAATTATTTGACTCAACAGTAAACATTATTTATAATTATGATAAAATAAGCATTAAATATACATTTAATCAAAATTGTGATATAATTCTATTGGAGAATGGGAAAGGTGTGAGATGTGTTAAGAAATATATATTGTAGTCTACCATGATAGGAAATAAATTATTTGACATTATAAATAGATATAAAAATATTATTTAAAATATTACAGAAAAAGCAGCTAAAAGAGTAGAAAAGCCTTTGAGGAGCAAGACTGGGGAACAGGGAGAGAAGGGGTGGCTCAGGGGACTGCAAGATATGTATATCTTCACATATATATATATATATATATATATATGCAATGTTTGTATGTATACAAACATTTTAGTACTATCATTTAGTGCATAAATATATATATGTATGTATGTATATATAAATATAGTTATAGATTTAAAAACATTTTAGTACTATTTGGTTTTCTAAATTAAGAGCATGTATTACTTTGATTTTTAAAAGGTTTCTGAAAACAGGTTATCACTGACAATGGAAACCATTTGGGACATATCTTTTGAGCTGGCCTAGATCAGTGTTCTACGTTTCCAGATTCAATTTGCCGAATGGAGCAAGCACCCTTCATGGAGCAGTTTGTCAGACACGCATCTCGATAGGAACACTTGTTCCCACATCTCAGAACAGTTCTTCTTTCAACACCCTAATATTTATCTGTCACATTATCATCCGAGCTTATGTTCCAAAATGGGTTTGGGACTTTCCTCTTGAACTCAGTCCATTGGGTTCCTATTGTGCATCCAAATTCTACTCAAAGGGATCACTAATCCAGAAAGCTTATTTCTGAGAGGAGCAATCTGGTTTCTTGCCCTAAAAATACCAAGATTAATTTATGTAACTACTGGGAAGTACCCCATATAATTGAGGCTTCCAAACCGACATGACACACTTCATTAGACGAGTACGTATTGGGGCAAAGTAAACGTTGTGGGTAATGTTCTATGTATCTGAGAGATTTACTATTTCATCTGTAAAGAAAGCACAATTGGGAATCCAAAATTCCAAAGGCATTAAACTTTGTAGAATTAGGGAAGTAGAGAAAAATAAGGTTATAAGATACCTCGTTTTAACTGGTTCTATGACTTGCCAATGTTCACCCTCAATCATTCTGGCTATTTAAATCCACTATCACAAAATACTACCACTTGGTAGTATACTACCTTGGTATACTCCCAAAATACTACCTTGGTAAACTTTTCTAGGGGTCAACCATTATTTCTGATTTTGTTTTTTTTTTACCTAAATCCCCTGGATTACACTTTTCACCAAGCTGAATTCAGTCTACCAACACCCATAGCAAGAATGCAAATAATCTTGATACTTAGCCATAAACTTGGGCTAACCTGCAAAGGGATTCATATCTGAAATTAAAAGAAAAACAAAAATACCAAAGAACTGGGCATGGGCTTTAGACACTTCTGAAAGACTAGAAAATGTTAACCACCAGCTCAACAGGTTGGCACCTAGAAGTGTTCCTCTGATTTGCTGCTCTGCCAGTATGATCAGTCCAGGGAAAGACAAGAAAAATCAAAGTTCCATCGTGGGCAAAGCTCATGAGAAAAACAGCCTTCCATATCCAGAGAGCAGTACAATGAAAGGTTAAGAGTATAGGCTCAGGGTTCAAACCCTGCCTCTGCCTCCCACCACCCATGTGACCTTTGCACATTACCTCATCTTTCTGAACCTCAGTATCTTTGCCTGGAAAGTGAGTATAATGATCAAAATGAGATACCATAGGCAAAGAGTTTAGAAATATGCCTGGTATAGAGTAATTACTCAGTAGTGATTATGGATAAGAGAACAATTTAAACCTTCTCTTACGGTGCCCATCAAGCATGCATTTGTACACTTTTTTTCATCATTTATTGGGAACTCTGTGCCAGATGCTGAGCTGTGCATGAGATTACAAATTTGGCAAGAGTCTGGAGGATAAATTGGGTGGATGGAGAGGTGCCATGGACAAGAGTGTAAAGGTGCAGAGGTGCTAAAGAACATGCAAGCCCATCATGTTTGGGTAACATGAAGCAGCTCCTGGTAGCTAAGAAAGTAATTCCCATCCATCCAAATCATCCAAGGAACTTTTCAATCCCACCTGGGTCTGAATCCCACCTTGGAGATGCTAATTCATTAAGTCTGGGGTGGGAAGTGGGCATCTATCTGCCAAGGTAAATAATAATGACAACAGCTAACACTCATTAGTACTCAATATATGCCCGTATTGTGCCAAGTGTTTTAGCTATATGAATTTATTTAATCCCCCCGTAGGCCCCCATGAGGTAGGCACTCTTATTATCCACATTTTAAAGGTGAGAAATTCAAACAGAAAAGTTAAGTGAATTAACCAAGATCATAAAGCCAGCAAGTGGTGGAAGCAAACTTGAGCCCAGGCAGTCTAGTTCCAGAGACCAACTTCTCCATCACTATGCCATGCCGCCCCTTGACCCTCAATGTAAGACTCAGATGAGCTGTCAGGCCAGGAACCTTGGGGACAGATATATAAGTACATGGGGATGGGTGGAGAGGAATGAACCAGGGTAGGCTGGCAGACATTGCATCAGGAACAGCCCTGTTTGCATGCTGAGGAGTCTGTGATTGAGAGCCTTCAACCACAGTGAAGAGGAATTTAAAGCCACTCAGCAGTTATGTGATCATTTTGCCAACCAAATGCAGAGGCCTCGGTGTTTGATGCAGGAAAAGGGATATTTAAGATTAGCAATTCACTCATTTATTTATTTAGTATTATGCATTGAACAATGACTCTATACCAGGTGCCGTGGATGTAGGAAGTATTAAAACATTGCCCTTGTTTTCAATGGGAAGAGGTATTTAGTTATGTGGCAAAGATTTCCAGATCCCACAGCAAAAGTCAGCACAAGATACCATGAGGCTTAAAAGAAGGAAATCATCACTTTGAACTGGAGAGTCCACAGAAGCACCTGATAGGCAGGGGTGTCAGGGGCAAAGAAGGTTCCAGAGAGAATAGGAATGTAGGGTGTGAATGAAATCTAGGTGAACGTTAGAATCTCAGGTCCAGGCTGCAGTGAGAGAATGAAGGGGGAAGAGGAATCATTGAGAAAGTGAAGAGAAGGTTCTACTGGCAAGAGGGTCCCCAAAGAGGAGGAAGGAAGGCAAGGTGTGGTCAATAAAAAGAAGTTTGAGACTTGGAAGGAAAGTAGAGGCACAAAATGTCAGAGCTGGGACCACCTTAGTCCTCTCAACCTGCACCCGAGGCAAAAGGCCTTCTGTGCTATTCCAACGGCCAGAATCGCCTTGCTTGCCTTTAGGCTATCAACTGTAAAATAATCTCTGAGTTCTCTTCAGTTCTCTAGCAAAAACAATGAGGAACAGAGACACTAAGAAACACACCCAGAGCCAAAGACAAAACAGGAATGTTCTCTCTTTGCCAGATCACCTTCATCTATACACCTCAGACAGCCCTGCTCCCACAAGGCCTATTAACCATGTGTGGGTCGTATTTCTTCTATGATCTTCAGGAACCAAAACGTGGAAGGCATGCAGGAATGAGCATGGGAGACTGAGTCTCTAGTTGTAGCTCTGCCACCGTCTTGCTGGGTGACTTTGGACAAATCACTTCCCCTCCTCGTGCCTCAGATTTTCTTCTGTAAAAGGATAAGCTTTGACTAACAGTTTGAAAACTGTTTTAGCAGCAAATCCTTTATTTTAAATGAAAATTCACAAAAAGCGCTGAGCTTTAATATATAACATATATCCAAGCAGAGCGTGCTCTGATGGGAAAATTTGGAGCTGACAAACACAGAGGAGGCTGCCCACCTTAGAACTCCGTGGAAAACAGTGGAATAGTTGAGGACCTTTCTGGCACGGGCTTCTTACAGTTCTTTGAGACCAGAGTAAAAGGGAAAGGCAGTGCAGGCTGTCATTGCTCTCCTGGGCTGGTGACAGAGCAGCTGAAATTTAGGAGCGGGCCGGGTCTCCAGGAGAGAGTCATGGGCTTCGCGTGCAGAGGGTAAAAAACTAAAAGCCACTCCTCGCCAATCCATGCAGCGGGGCTGTCAGTTCTAGATGGCAGGGATCAGCCGTGATTTGCTACTGGCTGCAAGGGGCTGAACAACAGGCACTGAGGAGCAAACCCAGCAGCTTGAAGCACGCAATAGAGACACAAAGTCACACGGCTCTTAAGCAGAACTTCCAGGTGGCCCAGAGCAGCCGTGATAAGAGGGAGCCTGCATCCAGGCCAGCAGCACACGGAGCCCACTCTTCCTATTCCCCAAAGAATATCTGGAGAGTTTTAAAGAGTTGAGAGGATAGTGAAAGAAAGGATCTGGATCTTGAATCCCAACCTAGCTGAGTGTCAAAGTTTCACTTTTTCAGTAGCACGTTAATTCACCTTCCTAACTCAGAAGACAAGTCAGAACAGTGAACATTTCTCCAGATACTCAATGGGAAAAAATCCAGATAGAAATAGTTTCAGTTTCAAAACATTTTGCTATACTTTCAAATTCCCCGAGAATGAATGAGCTTGGGGGAAGGGGTATGTGTGTGTGTGTGGTGTGTGTGTGTGGTGGGTGTGTGTGTGTGTTTGGGGAGAGGGCTTAGGCAGAAGGGAACAAGACTGTAAACAACGTGCACATATTAGAAGTCTATAAACCACAGAAAGGATCAGAGACAAAAAGTGCCTTTCCTCTTCAGAACACCAGTTAATTAAAAATTAGTCTTTATAGTTTTCTGTTAAAATTCCTAGGTCAACCTAATAGTTTTTTGTATGGTTGGTTGATTTAAAAAAAAAAAAAAAATTCCAATCTCCCCACAGAGGCAAATAAGGATTAGGAATTCAGTATCTTGTTATCATCTCAGTCCTGGTGCCTGTTCTGAGACAGGAGTCCTCTGCACCTACCCCGTCAACTTTAGCACACTATAATTACTTGGAACAAATGCATACTTGTGGCAGCCGAGAGAGCCTGTAGAAATACGTAAACATCATCATCTCACGTTAAAAGGAAAGCAAGCTGTATAAATAAGAAAACCTGTTAACAAGAGTTAAAAAAAAAAAAATGCCAACAGTCTTACTTGCAGTTAGCTCTTCAGTCAACACATATCACAGTCCTGGAGACAGACACAGGAACTGCAACAACTCTCTCCAGCTAAAAATTTCCTCCCGAGTTTATCCTCTGTTTATTTTTGAAGCATTAAAAGGCCGCGCTCAGAGAACACAGTCAATTTTCCTGAACATCCAAAGCGGCAGCGAAGTCCTGCAGCGAACTCGGAGCGAGTGTGCAGAGACCTGCTCCCTCCGCTGCGGCTCCGTGGTTGCTCCGAGCTTGTACATACAAGCTCCGTGGACAAAGTCCCAAATGACATCACTGGCAGCTGCTTATTGTTGAGTCTTTATTAACTGACTGTCAAAAAGAAAGGAGGGGGTGGGGAGCAGGAGTATCTTTTCTGCAGCAAAAATCGGCATCTTGGAGCGGATTCCAGTTATACACGCGTAAATAATCCCATTGATTCACATTTTCAGGAGCTTGGTTTCTCTCAGGTCAGATCCTTTCTCCGGAAAAAGACAGAGCCTCGCCTCCACTAATTTGCGCTGAATAAATTGAAGACGTGGAGGAAAAATCTGAGGTGTCAGCAGGGCCCTATCAAGTTGTTTACCCACCTGTTTCCAGTCTGCTCAGAGTTTGATGTTTCATAAATATATGAATATTAGTTACGTCTTACATTGCCTAACAACTGGTCCTGTGATATATATACCTGGCTAACATTGTTTCTAGATGGATTGTCCCAGGTTGCAATTCTTTTTCAACATACTCTAAAGTTTCTCAACTTGAGGTAGAAGGAAGGGATCCCTGAAATGATCAGCAAAATTGTGTGTGCATGTGCAAATAGGCGGGGTTTTTCCCAGGAAGAGCACTGAAAGTTTTCTTCAGATTCTCAAAATTTTAATGACCCACCTACACCACCCCCGTCACACCAAAAAAATAAAAAATAAATAACCTCTGCCAAGTATCTCTAACAATCTTAAGGACTACTGTCAACCCCAGCCACTTCCAACTAACAAGATAAGAGTGGGCACTTTTGCCCCTATTTTCCACTGTTACATGGAATCTCTCTTCCTCTGTCAGCTAGTTCCTATTTGCCGTTTTTGTAGTTATCTCCCACCCACTCCCTAACCCCACTGAGAGAAATCCACAAATCCCACCCCAAGTCCAGGCCGTGAAGCTGAAACACTCTAGACCGCTGTTTTCCTTCCTTCCTCTGAACTGCTATGATGATGCCGACTATTTATACTTATTTGCTGCTTTTTATATACCAACTTGTATTTTTAGCTTGTTTTTTAGCCATCTGTGTTCTGTCTCCCCCACTCAGTTTGAAAGGTCTTTGAGGGCAACCATTGTGTTGTGTTATTTGTTTATACCCAAATTGCCTGCCATAGTGAATCTTAAACAGGAATAAGAGGAGGAGGGCATTGAGTGTGGAGGCAGGAATAAGGTTCACAGATACCATGGAATGGGGTGTATATTTAGATTAAGCACTCTCTTTGCCCTTGGAAAACAGTGACCTCACATCTTCTGCTTACCCACAGTGGATGCTCACTGCATGTCCAAAAATCATTTTCTCAAAGAGCAGTGATTGATTATTGATTTGGTAGGGTATCAAGAACCCAAAATATACCATGCGCATGGAGGAATCAAAGACAGTGCATATCTTGTCTGTCACTAATGGGTTTAAATCAACATAATATTTATGGAAAGCAAATTAGAAGTACCTAAAGATTTTATAAGTACAAACGTTTGCACCCAGCAATTCCACTTTTTTGTGAGTGATCTCACACATATGCTCACAAAAGAGCCCAAGGATGGCTCAAGAATGTTCTTTGAAGCATTATTTATAAATCAATAGAGACAACTTAAATAACAACATGAGAAAAGGTAAATTATAAAAATTATGGCATTTGTATAAAACTTAGGAGTTTAAAAAATTGAGGTAACTGTGCATACACTGACATGGAAAGAAGTAGGCAGTTGCTTGTTGAGTGAATAAAGCAAATTGCAGTAGAGAATTGTAGCATGTGATGGGAGGAATGATACAAATTATTAACAGTGGCTGTCCTTGGGGAGTGAGATAGGGGAATTTGCACTTTTGTATGCCTCTGTGTGGTTTGACTTTTTTTTCAATGAGCATGCTCCACTTTTGTTATTAAAAATAATAATAAAAGTACATTGTACAATTTTCAAAATAAATCACAAGAAGAAACCTAGTTATTCCTTCTACAGGTGTCTGACATACAGTGGGTGCTCAACAAAGATCTATGGATTAACTGTATATTTATAGAGTTTCTAGTAGGATGCAGCAGTACGTGGGGATGGAATGGGGTAAAGAAGAGGGAGATGGGGCCGACCCGGTGGCATAGTGGTTAAGTTTGCACGCTCCACCTCGGCAGCCAAGCGTTTGCAGGTTCGGACCCTGGGCGTGGACCTACGCACGGCTTATCAAGCCATGCTGTGGCAGTCGTCTCACATATAAAGTAGAGGAAGATGGGCACAGATGTTAGCCCAGGGCCAATCTTCCTCGGCAAAAAAGAGGAGGATTGGTAACAGATGTTAGCTCAGGGCTAATCTTCCTCACCAAAAAAAAAAAAAAAAAACAAGAGGGAGAACCAGGCACTAGGTGTTAATTCCTGATGGAATGACCAATCCCCTTTCCATTACATTTGAGGACTGATTTGAAAACCTCTCAGACTCTCTCCACCTCAAGAAATGACTCAAGTTAAGTGCTCAGAACATAAAGTGCTAACCTTTCGCTTGTGCAACTGCTGTTTGACAAATGGAGTTTTAAGGTGAGACAAGTATGAACCGCTTGGGTTCAGTTTGCTGGTTGTGAGCAAGCGCTGGAGGGAAAGTCAGACAACTTGTAAGGGCACAGGTTTGCCCTAGCCCCTTGTCATGGCTGGTCTAACATTAAGGAACTCTCCGGGGAGGTTAGGAAAGTCTAATCCACAGTGAGTCTTCAGGCTTTATTAAGGAGGCACTCGGGGCTGTGCAAGTCAGTAGCCTGGAATGATGGCACAAAACACAGGTCTGTCTCCCCTACAAATGGCCTGCAGTGCCTCTCTAGTGGAACCTCGCAGGCATAAGCCATACATTAGATTCTACTACGTTTTTCCTTAGGGGAAAAAGAAAATCTAAGAAAAAGAATGATTGAAAACTTCCACCAAGGTAAGACAGGTTTTTCAAAGCACCATCTCCATTCCTCTAGAGATACATACTAGAGTCTTGTCTTGCTTCCTGGTGAGACGATACCTTATGTCTGTAATAATTTCAAGAAAAGGAAAGCACAGCTCATATCTCTCGCATGTTTCTACTTTGCTCTGATCTACTCATCATAGGAACCTGAGGTCACATTCTGTTTAAATGCACTTTTGGAGCCCCTTGGGTGTGACAGGGTCACACGTTCCCAAGTGAGAGTTAAATACAAGTTGTAACTTGACTTACAGCTTAGTATACACACAGGTAAGGGAATGGTGAGGTGGGGGGGGGCTCTTCCCACCTCTACCAGGTGATGGTTAATGCTGCTGCCAAAATTACCTCTACCAGCCGACACGCTTGGCCCACCTTCCCACTGGAGGCCCACCTCCAGTGCTTCTCCTCCTTCATTCAGGCAAGTTCTTCTCTCCCACGCGGTCTGCCCTCACCAGGGAGGACCGCCAGGCAGTGTTATAACAGGCATATGTATTCTCTGTTTATCTGTTCATTTTTTAAAAAGTCTTATGCTGTACTTGTCATGTTTAAGTGTTTTCTGTCTTAAACTGGAAAATCCCTAAAGTCAGAGATGGTAGTCAGATCTGCATGGCGTAAAACACGCCTTAGAGGTGCTTGCTGGTGATGACTGTATATTACTAGGGACCCATCAAGACTATCATCCCAGGTCTACTGTCTTCCTCCAGTGTCTGATTTCCCCTCTCTCTCCCCCTCTTATCCTGATAAACAAGTGTAACTACTGCTGTTTATTAAGCACCTATATGTGCCATTTACTTTAAATGCATCATTTAATTTACCTTTAAAGTAACCCGATCAGTTACATACTATGATTACCACTCCCCTTTTACAACTGAGGAAACTGAGGCCCAGAGAGATATGTTACTTAAGTAATTTGACTGTGATCACACAAATAATAAGAGGTAAGTCCACCACTTCAACTCTGCCTGACCTGTCAGTGTCTTTGGGGGGACTAGATCACTCTGAGGATTACAAATATTGAAAAGAAAATTAGTAAACCAATATGAACAATGGAAAATTTGAATTAGAAGCAGGTAGCCATCATTAAAATACTCAGTTCTGATTCCTATATACAGATATATGGCTGTGGACATTCAACAGGCCTTCAGACTTCAATCTCAAACTAGTATGACTTCTGCTCCTTTCCATAACCCAGCCCCTCTGCTTAGCTCCTATAGGAGATACAGTGTACGCCTCCAAGACAGGTGCAAACACCATGGGAATCAGACTCACAGGGCTTAGTCTCATGGAGTAAATGCTCCATGCCCTGGGAGATGGGTGGGATCCAATTGCGGCAAGGAGAAAATAGTGGAGGGCAGGCATTTAAAAGTGTTTACTGCTGGTTTCCCTTGATGCTGAGAGCTTTCAGAAACTCGTATTCCTTTGCTCCAATATCTATCTTTTCTCGTGGAGCTAATTGTTCTACCAGGGCTTAAGAGACAGCCTGCGGCCAGCCAGTCTACCCTGTAAAAGTTAATATGATCAGAAATAGGAAGCAGAGGAGATTTTAGAAGGAGTCACATAGGAACACCTCAGCATTCCCCTAACAAATTAGCATGGCTTTGAGAGTGTGAGTCTTAGGGGCCCTGAGAATCTGCATGTTTAGAAAGTGGCCACATGATTCTCATGCAGATGGTCCCCAGACCATAGTTTAAGAAATACTGGTTATAACAAGAGAAGTAAATATACAACCCTCTTGTCTCCGATCAGGCATTGATAAAGATCATGTAGCTTTGTCCAGGTTCCTTAGGAAAAAGCAATCAATTAGCAATTTTCTGGTAACCGTTACCTACAATAGATCACATTTGACACAAAGTTCGTGCACAAAGTGCAGCTCGGAAAAGACAAAACCGGTGCCACACTGATGGCCCCAAACACAGGGCTAGATAAAGACATGTATAGGCTTGAATTGCTGCAGATGTTATGGTAGTCCCCATACATAAATCAAACAAAAACCAGAGTAAACCATGAAGTGTGAAGAAGTCCAAGAAGATCACTCCCATAACGACTGCTTTGATGTATTTCATGATATATCAAATTTCAAACTTACAAATGCTTTTTCCTCATTGGGGAAGGGAGGGCTGCTTGTTGGTCCTCTCAACACACATATAATCTATCTGTTGGGTTGTTGACACTTTGGGAACACCAGGGACCTATAGAGAGGGGGCTGATATTGCAGATGTCTGTTGAAAGAGATGATGAAAGGGAAAGTTGTAAAATTTGACCAACTTTGGAAATTTGCCTGGGACCTGCCCTGGAAATGGGGTGCTACCCCCTCATCCATTTGCTTTCTCAGCCTGCCCAGGCTCCAGGCCCAGCCCAGGGAGGTGCAGCGAGGGTTAACGTTCCGAAGGCACTGGAAGGCTCTGATGAAAGGCCCTATGTAAGTATAAAGTATCACCGTGAAGTTGGAGGATTTGATTTCAGCCTCCTTATTGTGTTGTTGACAGTGCATACTGTGAGTTTGACATTTTTAACTACTTTGCTTGCCCCACATAAAGAGGGCTGGGCAAGAGGAGGTGGGAAAAAGGGAGGGGGAGCCATACTCTTCCCCCGACTTGGATTTTACACAAATCCAACGCACAGCATTAAAGTCCAGTTTGCATGCCCAGTCCAACAATGCTACTTCAGAGATTTATGTAAATTCATTAAACTACAAGATGCAAGTTGCCTTCCTTTTAACCTGAGAACGGAGTTCTGACACCAGAGCCTGAGGGAGGCCTCCAGGGACATGGCAGTCTGTAAACTGAGAAAGCAACTCATTTTTTGGCCCATGGTGATTGTCTAAATAAAAAGACCCTGAGTTCGATTTTCACCAGATAGCGAGAGGCCATTAAAATCAGTGATAGCGCTAAGGGAAGGAAGGGCATGGGGACAGCTACTGACTTTCCCCCGGTTTGTGAGACTGGATTGTTGTGTGATAGCACCTTCAAAGGAGCCCACCCTGAAAGGCACTGACAGCTCCCCACGGTTCCTAAAACACTGGGGCTCTGGCACTTGTACCCACTGGCTCATACTAGCCACTGACAATAGCCCTGGGATGGGAAGAGGAAAGGCTGATAAAAGGTGGACCCCCAGGGAGGAGGAGGGCGGGTCCCCAGGGGACAGACTCCCAGGCTCTAGAACCTCTGCCTCTATTTGCCCAGAGCCCTGGGCTGACTTGGAAGCACTCAGGCCGCCCCACTGTTCCTCCTTTCACGCTGACAAAGATTCTTAAGTTAAAAAGACAAAAGTGGAGTCACTGGTAGGGAAGGAAGGTCAGGGGTCTGTTGGAGGGGTGGGCTGGAGGTGGGGTGTGCCTTTTCTTCTCTCCTCATTTTTTTCCGTTGCAAGTGCTCACGCGTACCCATGCACTCGCGCACACACGCAGACAGTATGAGTTCTTTTCTCTGATAACTTGATAGCTGAAACTCCAGAAAGACCTTACGTTTATGGCAAATATTCATTCCTTAAGGTCCTTTAGAAAAGGCATTATTACAGATAAGAGAATGAGGGATCCCTCCCCAGAGTCTGTCCCCAGGCACACGGGATGGGGGTGGGGGGTGGGTGGCTGCCAGCTCAGGTGCAAAGACCACCTGAGGGAACCCTGGGCAGAAGCTTCCAGAGATGGAGCAGGCTGGACCTTGCCCCAGTGGGCTCTCCCAGGTCCAGGGCTGGCCTCTCACCCTGGCCCAACAGAAGAGAAAGTGGTCACCCTCCAAGCACAGATGATGCTCATACAGCCTTTCTTCCAGGAAAGAAAGTGCCCATTCTTTCCTCATATTCCCAGACAAAGCTCACTATGGTGTGGAGAAATGGTCTTTTGTCCAGGAAACCATGGTCTCAGAATCCTCCCTGATCCCGAGAAGTCAGAAAGCTTGAGGGACCCAACTCTGGGCTATTAGATCTTTGGAGATAATAGAGCTCCTCAGCTCTATTGTCAATGCTGTTTTAAACTTTATACCTTAAATAGATCCAGGGGAGTTGCTTTAAGACAGATTAAGCTTTTCCGGGTACAATAATCTATTGTTAAACTTAAAAATCTGCTGGTGGGGAAATTAAAGTATAGCTTTCCTGTTAACAAAGGAGAATAAACATTGAATTTATTAGTTACCATTTATTATTTTGACTGATTATAATAACGTGAGTCCTATTGGTCAAGGTCATGAGATTCTATTGGTAGGTTAGAAATCGCTTAATTATATGGCTAATACCTTCTGAATAAATATAAAAATGATGAATTCCTTGTTTTATAAGAAGAAGGGTATGATTAGTGTCATAAGGAGGCTTTGGAATGTTATTTTAGCAATAGTATACTTTTGAAATGAAATCTTAGGTAGAATTTGGCTACGTAAACCAGTTCAGAGGGTGGTATCCCTGGGTGAGGTCCTACAGCCCATCCTGCCAGCCCTCCCCAACTCCCACCTGCCAAAAGGAGCAGAGAAATGACATACATATGTAGGCAGAGCTGGGTGAATTGAACTAAATGACATCATTCTTCCCCTGTCTACTCCATCCCTTATTGATCCTGCCCTGTGAACTCTTTTGACCCAAACCTATGCACCACCCAGTTTAGCCCTTAATTATACACAGCAAGGACCTGTGTGCTCACATCTGCTTTTGGTAGACAACTCTTACCCCCCAACCAGATGGGTATCATCTTGATGCAGAGACCATATTCTATACTTCAGTAATTCCCTCTGTGCCAGCATGGTGCTTGGCAGATGCAAGCTGTTTGACTGAACAGGGGTTTATTCCAATTGGAAAAGGAAACTTAAAGTGACAGGAGGCCTAAAAGGTAAGGGCAAGCAGGTAGATTTGATCCCACTTGGGATGCTAGTCACAGACTTGAACGGGTGGTAGGGTCATGGGGAGGCATGGCGTCAGGGCCTCAGATAACGAAACTTGGCTGCCTTTCTTCTTTTTCTCCTTCTCTCTTTTCCTTCTTCAGCTACCCTTCTTCCAAGCCTCATGTAAGATGCAGATTATCGTACCTGCCTGCTCTTCTAAGATGCAATCAGCATCACTTAATAATGATGAAATATATGTTGAGAGTCCAGAGAAAACAATATATTATAGTCTAATAAACGTCATGTGAACTTGAGGGTTACACCAGTACATTAATCTTTTAAATAATTATTCATCTTTTATTATTGAGTTTGCTCACTCATTCACTGAGTCATTCACCAAACATTAGATGGAACAGTTTACAGTTTATACAACAAATCCTCATTGAGCACCTCCTGTATTCCAGGCTCCGTGCATATTTTGGAATCTGAGCAGCTATCAATACTCATAGAATATTCTGTGAGGGTCTACTGATTGGGAGATGTGATGGAAACATACATTGAAAAGATATTTTCAACCTTATTTTGATAAAAATAAAGTCAAAGTGTAGAGGCCATTAGTCTAAGGGTGAGAGGTGGTGACTGAGACTGTGTGTTAAAAACAGAAAAGTTAAGGCAACCTGACGGTAAATTGCGGCTGATGGAGCATGAGGCACCACCTTCTCGGATACAAAGAACTTAGTTTTCTGTGGGAAGCCCAGTTTATCAATGGAAATTTAATTGTTGACTGAGTGTAAACTGTGGTTTATATGAGTTCAGAAAGTCCAAAGGTTACAGTTAGTGAAACATATCAGCTTGTTAGAGCCCTTCCTGTAACACATTCCATATTTTGGAAACAAAGTAAACAGATCTTGCTCTCATTTCAATGTAGAGACAAGATCAGTTTCCACTAAACCCTTTGGGCCTTGGATTTGGACTAAGCAACCCCTAGAAATGTACTCCCTGATGCAAGTAACCTCCCCACCCCCCATGCCAAGCTTCCACATCAGTGCTCAATTATGCCCAATCCACAAGAGAGACTCATTCATTCTAGGAGGGAGGAGTGGTGGATATGCCAGAGAGTAGAAGTGGGCTTCTCACTAACTTGGAAACACATATCACCCTTCTGGTGAGAGAGAAGGAAAGGATGCTCCAGAATCGATGAGGTTAGGGCACACGTAGAGAGAAGGCTCCCAGGGTTGTTCCATAATGCACATGGGTGCAGGATCACCACAGTCTGACTGAAGACACTGGCTCAGGACCTGGCTTGACCCCTATGGCATTGTAAGTACCTGGGTGCATTATGGTATTTAGATCTGGTTTGTGTCTTAGGTTTATTGCCTATTTTACCATTCTTTCCCAATCCTCAGCAGTTTGTTCCACATCATTTTCTCTTCTAATTCATTGCCCTCATATTCAATTTCCTTTTGATCTATATTTATTAGCTGCCAAGTACATGTGAAGCACTGCAGGAACCATCAATAATGTCTCTGTTCCCTGTCATTCTTAACTAGATGGAAAAACATCTGCCCATGCTTTCCCAATACTCTTCCTGGCCATTATTCCATGGCTTCACTTGTGATTCCATGAAGCAGCTTGGAAAAGGTTTTGTATCGACCCACTTAGGACCTAAGTTTAGCACTAAGTCAAGTATCCTAGGAAACCACTCCATCTGGGCTAACCAAGAGGTTGATCACCCTAAACCCACCACAATTTCTATTAGCAGCTTCCCAAAGCCTCATCTAAGTGGAAACAGTGTGTTTCTATACAAGTCCCTTAACACCCCCAAATTGCTTCCATCAGCCCCTCCTATGTAGATTCACTGATCCAAGTAGGAATATAAAGGCCAGGAGATTCTGAACTGATTCGGGTCACTCCAACAGGCCACATGCATTCCACAGCAGCCTGGAGGGTTTGCTGCGGCTCTATCGAGCCTGCATCGCAGTTCACCTTCTCCCTCCCTTCTGCAGATATCTATCACTAGTCATCATCCCACAACATCCTAACCAATCAATACACAGCCTCTGTCTCAGTTTCTGCTTCCAGAGAACCCAACCTGTGTCATAACCTCAAACCGTAAGAACTTTAAGTACAAAAGGGGAAAGTATGGTTTCTCCAGAGTCCTCCGTAAAATCTGTTTTCTTACATAACTAGGACACTGAATCAGGGTGAGAAATTACAGTCTGGAGAGCCATGGGATATGCTCCAGTACAGGAGCAACCTGACAGATGATCTGAAAGAAACACACACTTAAAGCAGAGCAGCAGCTGTAATAATTAAACAAGATACATAAGGTCAAATAAAAACATGATCACAAACATTTATACAGCACTTAGTATGCTCAAATGAACTGAGGCACACATAGGTTGAGTAACTTGCTCAAAGTTGTGCAGCTAGTGAATGGGCAGAGCTAGGATTTTAACTAAGCAGATGGCTCCAAAGTCTCCACCAAACTGTCACTACAATGACGTGAATGTAGTAGACGTACTCTATGCATTTATAATGAGACTAAGGAAGAGGGTGAACAGTAAGTTAGATATCAGGCAATGGGGAACCTGAAGACTCACAGGCTCAAAGGAACAGGTCAGATGGGACGTGAGACCAGCACATCACAGCAGAGACTTTGATTCTATGGCCTCCATCCTTCTTTTATAGGGCAGGAGGCCAGCTCAGGGTTGACCAGCCTAGGTCCACATGTGAAAGCAGAAAAGTGCTTGTACTTAGCTAGACTAAAGGATTTGAATGTAGAAATGCAGACGACAGAAATAGGAAATAAGGCTGCCTCAGTGAAAGGGAAACAAATGATAGGATGAATGCCCTCATCCCACCCATGGCAATAAACACTGTCTCCCATCATCAATAAGCTACATCAATATTTTGATGACATTCCTTTTTCCCTAGATAAGGAAATCCTCTGTGTTAAGCTGAGATACACCCATGCTTAATTGCAAACCTCCCTGTCAACATCCCTGTGAGTATCACATATGTGCCTTTTTCTCTCCATTATGGTTTTACTGTGAAAACTAATTCCTTAAATTCCCAGCAAATAGGAAGGATAAAGAACTTATGGTGTATTTTTGGTTTCCATACATGTCAACACAAAAAATAGAGATGACATTTTTCTTTTCCTTTTATCCAACTGTGATGCCACAAAGAAGCTGGACAAACCAGTGAACCCACTGCCACACATCAATCAAAAGGCACAGGGTAAGCCATGGACTCCTTCCCTGCTACTCAGGAGGCCAAAGTCTCCCAGCTTCCCCTTGTGAATTGTCTGCTCACCCACAAGTTACTGCTAAGCTGGGATAACCCAGGTCACTGCCGCTTCTTGGAGATGAATTTTTAAACCACATTCTACCTCCTGCCTCTCTGCAGGAGAAAATAGAAAAAAGATGAAGATAAATAAATTTTTTTAAAAATCCTACATCGCAAATTATTCATATTCCCAGTCTTTGGTCAAACAGGATCTAAATTCCTGTACCTCTGTTTCTCTGAGCCCTGTGTGTTATTCAGATGGATGTGGAAATTGAACCCCAGGCTAAAGGCAAAGAAGGGAAAACATCTATTTTCTCTTTTGCCATGGAAACCCTATGCACCATGGGGTGCTAAGGAGAAATGAACAGCTTTAATAACTTGGGGGGACAGCTGCCTTTACCTTAGCCAGCGTAATGGAGTTATGGTGCAGCATAAATCACGGTGTCTAATGCAGGCTGTCTCTTGAAGGCTCAGGGAAGCCTCTTACTCACTTAAAACAAATCAACATGGTTTATCCCCAAGACAGATTAAGCATTTCCCCACAAGCTTTAATCACCTCTCGGTACCTTAGAACATTCAGTGTGCAGGCCCTCAGATGTAAGGGAACATTGCAGATGGACTTTGGTTTTGCATGTGATGCTTCCATCCTGAATAATACAATACCATCAAAAGTATTAGTCATTATTTTTTAAGACCATGTCTCAGGCATATGTGCAAATACATGAATATATGACCCACCAAGAATGTGTAATCAATATAAAGTCTCTCTCCCTCTCTCTCTCTTCCTCTCATACACACACATACAGAGTTTTGAAAATAAATAGCTCCAAACTCAATTGCTATTTGCAATCAGTTATTAAAAAGCTCAACTAACATCCTGTTTCTTCCCTTTTCTTCCACTCTTATTACTCTTTCTCTTCCTCTTGCCCATCCTTCTAATATCACTTAAGCCAAGAAGAACTTAATAATATCTACGTTAGTCCCTAACACTTACTTTTCTTCAGAACTCTGTTTCACATGGGATGACCTCATCACAAGTTAATCCTGCATTGCTTCTAAAATAAATCTGCATTGAATGAGGACATTTGTTTCCCTCTCTTCAATATGAGTTTAAAAAATTTAAAAAGTAAACTCGGGAAGGAAGTGTCTCAAATGCATCTGGGTTCCCGGTGAATAGCATCAAAATGCTGCACGCTTGTAAGATGTGGCTGGAGAGAGTTATCTAATTGGATGTCTGCACCTCTTCCCTTTCCCTGTCCGCTTCCTGTTGTGGAGAGTGAGCCCTTTTATTTGGAACACGCTGACTAACTTAGGCACCTCTGTTCTGCTTGGTGGGATCTCATTGGCTATCCTGAAGCCCAGGTGTCAGTTTGGGAATGCATTCTCCCAGGGCGGGCGGGCATCTGGCCTTGGGTCTTTGGCAAACCAAGTGTGACAGGTTCCTCCAACAGCTGCAGTGGCAGGCTGAGCTTCCAGGTGATTAAATAATCCTGCTTTCTGGCCTGCTCATGTGTTTGGATTGGAGTCACTTCCCTGGAACCGAGCTGAACAAAACACGGCTGTCTGCTCACTGACCACAGCTTGGTGTCTGTAGGCTGAGGTCCCCTCTGAAATTACGAAATGTCCCCTTATCTTTCCCAGGCCACTCAAACCTAGAGTTATCACAGACATGCCCTTGGGAATATGAGATCTTCCATTTGCCTGAAATGGAGCTGAAATTTCACTTTTCATTGTAAATAATTTTTAAATTTGATAGCTGTGCTTTGAAAAGCAGGGGCTGATTCTAACACTGGCTAGAAAAATATTCCTTTCTTGTGATATCGGGCATGCCCGTGCAATACACATCTGACCACATGTGTACACCAGATGAAGATATGGATCAAGGAGAGGTACACTCAACGTATTTACATTTTCCAAAGACACGACACCACGTCCTGAGAAATAATTAAAAGACTGCTTTTTGGTGATGCTTAATGCTGCTAATATGCAAATACCAGTGACGTCTCGTTGAATAAAAACACAAATCCACAGCAGGTGGTGGTTTAATTTATTGATAACTAAAGAGGATCCTATAAACCAGTGGCTTTTAAAGTGTGGTCCCTGGACCACAGCATCAGTGTCACCTGGGAGACTATTAGAAATGCAAATTCTCAGGCCCAATCCACCTATTGAATCAGAAACTCTGTGGGTGAGACCCAACAATGGTTCAACAAGCCCCCAGGTGATTCTGATGCAAGAAAAGTTTGTGGACTACCATTCTAGGTGAAGCTGGGGCTTGATATGATCTAATTGAGGGAGCGTGGGGGTTGCTCTGGAGAATCACTCCATCATGATCCACTTCAGCTAAATCTAATTCATGTTGCTACTACTCTCTCTGAAAAGGTGCTACTACCAGCTGTCTAATTCCTTGCTCCCACACAATCATACCCCCCACACACACAGTAGTAATTAGCTGGTGACTTGCTGTAACATGTGCAGCTCTGCAGACATCCAGATGTGGCAACTCACTGTTAAATTCTACTCAAAACCCCTTCAAGGGACAGGCATAAATGTCCCCATATTACAGATCGTGAAAATCTAAGTTGCCAATGGTCTTTCAATTAAGACAACACAAAAATAGCTCTGGGTTCACCCTTTGTTACAGTGAATGGCATATTTTCAGTCTCCTGGTCTAGTTGATGTGGTCTGAAATTCAAAATCCTAAGACACTTCTCTAAGCCTCACTCAGCCTCAATCAGGTAAGTAGTTGGGATAGGGACATATTGCTATTATTCAAAATGTCTCCAGACAGCTAATAAAAAATTTTCACAGACAAAATCATCTTGCAGAATAGAATTTGGGATGATACCCACTGTTGATGGGGCCATGGTGAAAAGAGCATCTTCATACAATGCTAACAGGAGTTGTAAACCACTACAACCTCTCTGGGAAGCAATTTGGCATTTGATTTGACTTAGTAATTACAATTCTCGGAATTGATCAGAAGGAAATCGTCCAGTGATGATAAAAATGATTAATATATAAGAAATTTCTCTACAATAGTATTTGTAAAAACAAAAAAAAAAGAGACAATCTACATTTCAAATAATATGTGGTTAAATAAACTAGTTCTATAAGATGAACTATAATGAGGCATTTATAAGCAGATTTTTGAGCACAAGTTATTAGATAATAGTCACGATATAAAGTTGAGTGAAAACAGCAGGATACAAAATTTCATAAACAATAAATCCCGTTTTAAAAATTGTGAGTTACACACAATACACTCACAATACACATGTTCATGTGAATACACAGAGATAGGCGTTGAAAGTGACTGAACAGAAACCGCTGACACATTAGCAATGGTTATAGTGTTTTATTACACCAAACCTGGGAAAAATATTATCCCCATTTTACAGATGAGGGAACATAGGTCCATAGACACTAGCTAGATTATCCGAAGTCACTTAATAAATAGAAATCAAGGTCATGCTTGTCCGAATCAAAGCCCATGCTTTGCATACTCTATTGTTCACTACTTCTGATAGTTTAAGTGGTTTGACACATCATGGTTGAGTTGGGAATATAAGCTAGGTCTTATTTCTTCTTGTTTACTGTTCTATTGCAAAGAACATACAAAAAATTATTTTGCCATAGATCATAGACCACCTCCATCTAGATTTCTTCCAAGTATTCAAGAAGCTAATAATAATAAAAATTACAATTATTGAATGTAAAATATGTATTAGGCATGTCCCAACCATTTTACATAAGTTATTTCATTCAATAGTTTTTATGACAACAACTCTATGTATTATAAGCACTATTAAACTCATTTTCAAATGAGAAAACTGAAACTCAAAGGGTTTAAGCATCTGTCCTGAATACACAGGTAGAAAGTATCAAATCCAGACTTCAAACCATCTGTTGGACTACAAAGTTTGTGTTCTTAATTTCTCCTTTCTGAAATATTTCTATAGAAAAAGATTTCTCCAGCTCCTTACATCTCTTACTCTGGCATCAAATTTATGTGTTCCGGCATAAATAATATCTTGGCGTGGTGCTGATCATTAAAAAAGAAAAAGTAAGAACAAGCATGGTTGGCCCTCAGAAGAGCCTGGGATTAAGTATGAGCTGATATTAGAGATAATGGGCAGATCTGGCATTTTCTCCTCAACATCTTTAGCACAGAGTTCATTAAGAGCTGAGGTTTTCAATAGTAAAAGTTCATTCAGCTACAATTAACTCAGGCCCTTAGTAGGGCCTCATTAAACACTGAAGTATTAATGACCAATTGAAGCCAAACATTTTTTAGGTATCTAAATGCCCGTGCCTCAGGACTGTCAGACACACAGTCTCCACCTGAAGAAAAGCTGCCAACACAAGAGCCACATGACTGGCAGGCCAATAATACCCACACTGAATCCTCAATCACTTCCTTTCCCTCTGTTTCCAATTCCTGGCCAGTTCCTGAACCCCTCTGTGCTTGACCTGGGGGCTTCTCTCCTTGCCCTCACTCACCCTTAAGACCTGATGCTTTATGTGGGTGATTTACCAACGCCTTGGCTTCCTCCCTCAACAGCCACTCTTACTTATTATTGAATCACATATTATTGTGTCAACTTCAGGAAAGGGGGTACCAGATTATTCTTCAGGGTCTGGTGCTCTAATGGGTTCTCCTCCAACAAATGAGAACCAGATACTTTCACTTAGACATGAAGCACTATGAGAAAAATACTAGCTAGTCCATGCTCAATTTGCCTTCTCTTAATCCTCAGCATGGTGGTGTGAGCAGACAGTGGCTGCATTGAGTTAAGAGATTTGGGGTCAAGTCAATTGGTACTTAATCCCATTTTAAGACAGCAGCATCTCACACACACACATGCGCACATACACACACAACTCTCCTTCAGGAACTAGGCAGGTAACGTAAGTGAAGAGCAGAGTAGGGGCCAATAGGAAGAGTGGGGACTGTGATGAACTGAGAAGTACATGGCCATAACAACACACTAAAATCTACAGTTTTTGAAACACTTAGTGGGAAAAATAGAAGAGGTCTGTAGCCAGTTCATAATCTCTGAATTGCACAATCAATCTTTCAGCCTTGACTAATTGTACTTCTATCAAAACTTGAATTCAGGCAAAGTAGGGTAAAGAGACTCATATTAGGGTTGTGCCCTGGCCCTAATCTAGCAGGCTACCATCAATGCCTCTGAAGATCCCCCCTCTTCCGCTCAGGAAGCAACAGGCTGGCATCAATTTCACTACAATGTCAGTCATCATATTTTTCAAGAACAAGTAGCAGGTAGGAACAAGAACTCAGGAACCGGGTTGCCTGGGTTCGAATCACAGTTCACCATTTACTAGTTAAGTAACCTTGGGTAACTTACATAATTGTGCTCAGATCTGTAATATATAGAGACTAATGGTGCCTCTATCTCATAGAGTTGCTGCAAATTACTTAGAACAATGCCTGGCACATAATAAAGACTCAGTGTCAGATAATTCTCATTGTGTGACTAACTGAAGTGTCTCCTGTCTGCTTCTGAGAAGATAAGCAGAGCACAACATTCTCAGTCATCTCTGTTTGGCAGGGAACATTGGAATGGAAAAATCTAGAAGTAATTACATCTTCCTGGGAAAGACATTGATGTGAATGATAGAAGAGTGGTTAAATTTTGTACACACAGCCTGCACCTGAAGAAAAGGATGGGAAAAGTCCTCAGGGTGGCAGAGGAGAGCTAGACAGGATTTGAAACTGGGTTTGTCCCAGTCTGAAATGTGGACAAGGTAGAACGTAAAGTCGGCCCTACCCTACATGCACTGGGACAATGAGGTTTTCCTGGCATCTCCCTCTCCCACATCCTCCCTTAATGTCATCTTAATTTTAAAACACATTGCCATCAGCACCCAACCCATGCCTCTCTCTCCTCAAAGCGCCCATGCTAGAAGACTGCCTTTTCCTCTCCAACTCGAACCAAAATGCCACAATTTAACAAAGAAAGCAGTCTGATTTAACTAATTCACAGGATAGATGACTGATCACCTCACTCGCATTTTAATTTTCATCCCCCATCAAGACTTTCCAGTCCCTCTAATATGGTGTTTTTCAAACCATGGTTCAAAACTCATTGATGAGTTTTAATGAATCCAGTTTAATGAATCCAGGTGAGCATTTTGTTAATGAAAAGAAAATGTTAAAATAAAATGAAAAGGAATAGAAAATAGAGTGCATACTGTGTAGTAAATATATCTATATCTATATTTGTTTATATGTCAACTGTGTCATAATGTAAAATGTATTTCTTATTGAATGTCCATGATCAAAAGAGTTTAAGAAATACTGCTCGAATGGAAAGCCCCATAGTGTGATGTGCTTGCATTCTGTTCTAATGGAACTCATAATTCCCTTCTCATCTCTCCTTCCTTCCTTCCCTCCTTTCCTTTCTTCTTTCCTTCCTCCATTCATCAAAAATTTATTGAGAGCCTACTGAGAGCCAGGCACTGTTCTAGGTACTAGAGGTATAGAAGGGAATAAAAGTCATAGAGTCCCTACTCTCCTGGAGCTTACATTCTAGAAGGAGAAGTTAGATAATAAACACACAACAAAAATAAGCATAATGTGTAAAGTATTGATATGTGTTATGGAGAATAAGTAGGAGCAGCAAGGATGAAGGTAGTGTGGTTGGTCAGAAAGTGTGTCTCTAATATGGAGGCATTGAAGTAGACTTGAAAGGAGTAAAGAAGCAAACCGTGAGAATATTTAGTGATAACTGTTCCAGGCAAAGGGACCAGTGGAGTCAAGGCCCTGAGATGATAATCTGGTTGGTATTGGAGAAGAATGTCCAGAAGCTATTGTGACTGGTGGGGAAGGAATGAGGGGAATAGTGGGTGGAAAATGAGATGGGGGTGGTGGAGGTAGAGGTTATGTAGCCACTGTGGACAAGGAAAGGACTCTGGCTTGGACTTGAAGCAAGACGCAGACCCACTAGTGGTTTTGGAGCAGAGGGCTGACATCCTGCTTACATTTCCAAAGGAACACTAGGGCTTTGGGGGAAAGAAGGACTCCAGAGAAGTCAGGGAGGACATTGGGACATCACCTGGGACATTTTTTGTAATCCAAGGAGTGACGTAATTAATAGGTGACTCTGGCCTGAAAGGTAGCAGTGGAGGTGTTAGGATGTGCTCAGATTTGGGATATACTTTATGTAGATCTGACACACTGATAAAGTAAATATGAATACAAAAGAAATTAAAAAGGAAAGAATAAATCCAAGGGTTTTACCTGAGAAACGGGAAAGATGGAGTTGCCTTTCCTGAGAGGCGCAAGCCTGCAGGACAAACAGGTTTCAAGGAGAAATCGGAAGTCGTTCTGAATATGTTAAGGTTGGATGCCTGTTAAGCATCTAATTGGGGATGTCCAGAAGGCCACTGGATATATGGGCCTGGGATTCAGGCAGGAGATCCAGGATGGAGATATAGATTTGGGAGTTGTCAGTATATAACTAGCATTTAAAGCCACAAGGCTGGATGAGATCACCAAGGAAGTGAACATAAATAAAGAAGAAAAGATATTCAGACAGTGAGGTAATGTTCAGGCACATTATAATCTTCTTCATGCCCACCAGATGGCCAAAGCCCCTTTATATGTATGTAGGAAACTGTACAGAAATATATGGACCGCTGCATCAGGAAGGCTGCCATTCTTTCATTCAACAAATAGTTATTGACTGCCTACCGGTTCAAGGCATTGACAACCTCAAAAAGAAAAGATGCAAAAGCATTAGGCCTCGAAAGAAATGAAGAGACTCGCTAATGTCCATGAAGCTCAAACTGATGCTATTTCCGCAGGTAAAAGAAATTTCGTCGAGTCTCTCCCTGCTGCCTGAAAGCGACTTGGTCAAGATGCTGTGGACAACGACGACCACCAGTTGGCTGGGGCTGAAGCCCATCCCCACAGATCCTTCCCTGCCTTCCTCCTTTGTTGACTGTCCCCTCAACCCTGCCCTGCCGCACCTCCCCAAACTCTAGCACCTTCTCCCAAGGACTGCCAGTTTGGCTGGACCTGGTTCACTGGGCAGATTTCCTGCTTCTCTATCCTGAGCATCCTCCTTTTAACACATTCAGTGAAAAGTGGTGTGGTTGGCTAAGGGTGGGGAGGACGGAAAGGTGATCCTCACATGCAAGGTAAACCACAAAACCCAACATAAGGATAGTAACAACCCCAAAGGAGGAGTAACTGGTGAATTCTCGTTTTAGTGAATTGTCATGTGTTTTTGAATACCAACGCCTGAGGCATGACTGTTGTTCACAGCTGCCCCTCGTAGATATCTGGAGGAAAATCACTCCTTTTGCCAAGCCCCATGACTCACTGAAGCGGAAGGCTCTTCTGTTTTAATAGGCAGTTTTCTTGATGCCCTCTCATATTTCTGAGACTTTCTTCACAACGTGTATGTCATGCTGTGTGTGATACGTGTGTGAGTGGGGGGGATGTGAGTGTTTATATATGTCGTGTGAGTGTGTATAACTGTGTGTGTGTGGTATATGTGGATGAGTAGGTGAGAGTGTATGTGAGTGTGCACGTGAGTGTGTGAGTGGTGTGGGGGGTCGTGTGTGTTGTGAGTGGTGTGTGAGTATATATGTATGAGACAGTGAGTGTGTATGTCTCTCTTTCTCGCTCCCTCTCTGAATCTGTGTCCCTCCTGTGCTGGGGCCCAGACTGCAGAGAAACTGTAATCAGGCCATGCCCCACTTGGCGGGAACTTCCTACCCCCCTGGGAAGATAAAATAGGGCCGAAAGTCAGGTGGGGCAATGAATCATTATTTAGATCCTAGTGATCAACATTAAACTAAGAGCCCAAATAAACAGTGTGAGCTCAGTTGGGGCCTCATAAAGCGTTTGGATTGCTGGGTTTCCCTTCCTGATGAGGTGATGTGTTTGCCCACCGAGATTCCATGAAGTCACGTGTCTCAGAAAACAGCTGCCCCATTCTGATGCCAGGGGAGCCATTGTTGTCTCCTACTCTTTCCAAATAATTTAGGCATCTCCCACGGCATTGCGAACACAGGCCCACGTGCTTCCAGGAAGGAGTAGGGGAGCAGCCCGGGGTCCAGGCAGTTGTCAGAGGCAGGAGGGAAAGCATCCTCTGAAAATCCTGGCCCTCTATGACAGCTTGGAGGAAATTTTAGCTACAACTGTCACTGTTGGCACCTGGCTCCATCACACTCAAGTGGAGGGCTCCTGGGCTGTGCTAATAAAAAAAGGAGAAGCCAGGCCCGGCCTGGTGGCACAAGCAGTTGAGTGTGCGTCCGCTGCGGTGGCCTGGGGTTCGCCGGTTTGATCCCGGGCGTGCACCAACGCACTGCTTGGCAAGCCATGCTATGGCGGCGTCCCGTATAAAGTGGAGGAAGATGTTAGCCCAGGTGTTAGCCCAGGGCCAGTCTTCCTCAGCAAAAAAAGAGGAGGATTGGTAGATGTTAGCACAGGGCTGATCTTCCTCACACACACAAAAAAAGGAGAGGCCAAGAAAACCCACTTCAGAATTTGCAGACGACTTTTACATGTACCATACCTTTTGATCCTCTTATCAACCCTGAAGAATAAACTGAAGCTCAGAAGATTTAGTGTCACAGAAAGAGTCTCAAAAATGAAACTCAAGCTTAGGTCTTTAATTTTTTTCCTAATTTTTATCATAAAAGTAACACATGCTTTTGATGGGAATTTTTTTTCAAACTGTACAGAATAGTATAAGGCAAAAAGTAAAAAAAACACAAAACTGTTCATTTCTAGGAGGAATCCGTCCTCAAGGGTAATTATCTATTGCTCACTATGTCTTGTATGTCCTTCTCAAAAGGGTCAGTCGTTTGCACACAAATAGAGTTGTTCATCCTTTTTGAAAATAAAACAGGATTTTTTTTATACACACACATATATGAGTATAAAACATTTTCATTTGACAATATACCTTGTTCAATTTTCCTATCAGTATATACTATCTACATAGAATTCTCTTGAACTAATGCACCCTCGTTTGTTGAACCGTTTCCTTGTTGATGAATATCTAGATGGTTTCAACCCCAAGTCTCTTGTTTTATAGACACCAGGCTTTCTTGGTAACAAACTATATCGCTCTAGTCAGAGAATGAGAGTTCCAGGCCAGCCTCAGGCAAAATGAAAGTTATTTATATGTGTAGGTATTTCTTTCTTTATACAACACCTAATGTCAGATAAGGCTGAAGGCCTTCACACTCATCTCTCTCCTTTCTGAATCCCTTTCTCATTGTCATGCTCTTGGACTCTTCTCCATTCCATCAAACCCTTGAATTGCTAGCAAGGAATTGGAAGACAATTTCTTGACTTCACCTGTACCTAAGACTTGTCTGCGTTCTCACAACCCTGGGAACTATATACGCTAGGATACCAACAACAATTTGATATCACAAAGACCAAACTGCTCACTGAATTTTTTGGTTTCAATCATTAATCTGATGTCATGTAGACACAAATACAGGGATATATAAATTAACATCTGCTTGCTTTTGTAAATGGCATCTTTGATTTTTCTTCATAATACACTTTGCCTCCCATGACTTTTTATAAAAGGGAAACATTTGTTTGTTTAACTGTTTGTTTGAAATGAGTATAAGATTCGTGGTCAGGTTTTGATGAAAAATTGTTTTTATTCTTGTATTTTGTCTAAAATGCAAACATTTAGAGATTTTAAATTGTAGTTTTATGAGCATACTCAGCTCTGTTAGGGACTGAATGGGGATTCGTTTGGGTTAAGCCTTGTTCTCAACCTCAGTCCAGGCCCCAGGAGACAAAATATACAGTAAGCATCTTTGAAGCAGAAAGCAACTGAGTCAGTCCTGTTAAAATACAGTCCCAACAGCATCTGTCAACCGTTGGGAGTCGGGCCCTGGATTGTCTTTCCTGAGGAACATTCAATAGTCCAGAGTGGTTATAAGATAAACAGTTATTACTACCATAATTTTCTGTAGATTATATTTCAACAAAGCTAAAGCAGAATCCACAAGGGGAACCCAGAACTGCTTCTTTAAAATGTATTTAATGTTGCACATTACTCCACAGATATGTATGCATAAATATATCTGTGTGTATGTAGCACACAAATGTGTGTATAATTCTCTTGGCCATCTTCACAAAAGAGAAAGGAAGAAGGTACACTAATCAGCCATGTAATATAGATGAGGGGGTCCTGGGCTTTGGAATTTCATGACAAAATTTTCAAAAAATAATAGTGTACCCCTTGGGACCAATGGAATCTCCTATTATTATTGCTGTGCACATGCACAAAAGAATATTCTAATGCCAAAAAATGTTTCAAAAATCTTAAAATGGATTTCAATTCTTTAAAGTGAATACTAAAAACTTGATTTTAAAAACTCCCTGCATTATTTTATTCTCCTCTGGCCAGAGGCTGGAGAAAACCAGTATACAGACCAACATTTGAGCGCTATGTTGTAGCAGCCTGCCACTTACCAGCTCTCCATTCTTGCCGAAGTTATTCATCTCTCCCAGCCTCAGTTTCCTTCTCTGTGAAACAAACGGAGATACTGATAGGACTTCCCTCACAGGGATAATGTGGGGATTAAATGATATATCATACATAGAGGGTCTGCCACGGTGCAGGGCACCCCCAGAGAAGCCTTCAGCACTGTCTTAGGCAAACTCTTGAGCTACCTTCCCCTGGGAATGTTCAGAGTGTCCATAAACACTGGACAGGTCCTTTCCAAGAGTCTAGCCAGGACACCAGCCCCACATGGAGCCTTGTAGAAAGATGCGGTGATGCATACAGGCTGTACTTTCTTCCCATCCAAATCTTCTCCAATCCACAATTAGTAAAAATGTTCTCCTTCCTCCAAAATTTTCCTCAGGGTTGTGGTACAATCACTTCACGTGGAGCCAGCCCTTCTTCCATGAGTCATTGAATTCAAGAGGGGTTGTTATTGCACTATGGTATTCTCAAGCAGAGGATGGCTGGATGGTTAGATGTTTGGTTACCATCTCCATCACAGGAAGCGTCTGATTCTAGACATCTGAAAGCTGGGGAGAGATGTCCTACCTAAGTGAGAAAAGTTCTCTCTCTTTCTGGCTGGCCAAGTCCTCTCTCATCTCTCCTCTCAGGGCTCCCTGGCCTGCTGCCATCAGAGGATGGACAAGCTTGTTTCTCAGGTAAACTGTGACCTCCTGAAGTCTAAGACCATAATTTGTTTGTTTTTGGATCTTCAGAGCCTAGTATAGTGCCTGACACTAAGTAGGTACTCAATACAATTTTCGCAACATGAAATTGAACTGAAAGAGCCATGTGGTCTTGTGTAAAAGGAACGAATTTCTAGCTGATTCCCCTGAATCACTAAACCATATTCCACTGCCCCTGTTTTCTCACCTACAAGATGGAGATAATTCTTCCCACGTGCCTTTTCTCAGAGGGTGTTGTAAAGAGAGAATAAGATAGACTAATTCTTAAGAAACTTTGATAAAGTTTAAAAGGATGGAAAATAGTATAATTATTTTAAAACACAAAGAGGATATGTTGCATCACTATGTAAGGATCACAGGATACTACTGAGTCACTGAGTTTATTCATTTCTTCTTTTATATGTTCACTCATTCATTCTACAAACACACACGGAGCATAAAAGCTGAATGAGACAATACCCTGCCCTCAAGGAGCCAAGGGTCTCATGGTAAAAACCAATGAGTAAATAAATATCTGCAAGACAATAGAATTCTTGCTGTGATAGACACAATTGCAGATGGCCAGGGAAACACCTAACACAACTTTCTATGCAACATGGCAAGAGATGACAGGGGAAGAGCAGGAGGTGAACACACAAAGCTGAAAAGAAGGGCACTCCTAGCTGAGGGACAGCAAGGTCAGAAGCAAAGAGGCGAGGAGCAGCATAGCGCACACTGATGCCCTGTGGTTGACATTGCTTTTGTTTTGTATTGTTTATTTTGTGTTACTGAATGTTTTTAGTGGGCATGCACGCTCCAGTTCACCAAGGACCTCAGCACTTCTTCATTATCTTAGCCTTACTTGCAGCCTGTTGTTTTTTTTCTGTTTTTTTAACACTGCCAGCCTGGCCCTTGACAGCATTTAAGTTGGCAAAGCCAGGAGCCAAGGGAGATGAGGCAGAGGGGTAGGAAGGGAATGGATCACAGAGGTCTGGACGGGCCATGTGAAGGAACCTGAGCTTTACCCTGAGGCCTCTGAAGTGCCCTCGAAGGGTTTCAAGCAAAAGAGTGACTTGATCAGATTTGTTTTGTAGATCAGGGGTCACCAAACCCTTTCTGTAAAGGCCAGGTAGTAAATATTTTAGGCTTCGTGGGCCACACAGTGTCTGTTGCAACTAAGTTCTGTGGGAGTAGCACGAAAGCAGCCACAGACAGTCTGTAAGCAAATGATCGTGAGTGTACACTTTACCTAGAGACATTGAAACTTGAGTTGCACATAATTTTCACATGGCACAAAATATTGTTCCTCTTTTAATTTTTTTTCAACCATTAAAAAATGTACAAACCATTCTTAGCTCACGGGCCATATAAAAATAGGTGGTGGGCTGGATTTGGCTGGAACCTCAGTGTGCCAGCCCCTGTTTTACATGGACCACTCTGGGAGCAGTTATGAGGATGAAGGTGAGATTACAGCACTGAAGGCAGAGGCACCGTTTAAGAGGCAATCATGATGGCCCAGGTGAGACATAACGGAGACATGATCCCAAGCCTTGAAATGGAAAAGGGAAAGAGAATCAGATTGGAGAAACTGTGATAACTGGATGTAGGGGATATGGTAGAGGGATAAGTCAAGGATGACCTCTAGGTTTCCAAAATGAATGAGTGAACACAATGTCGCTATTAACTGAGAGAAACCGGGAGACGTGGGTTCAGGGGCAGAACGGAAACAGAAAGTTCTTCTTTAGACACGGAGGCATTTTGAGGAGCTTATGGGGCACACAGGTGGAAGTGAGTAAGGCCATGGCACCAACTGGAACTGTTATTGAAAATAAACACATGGCTTATATCATCACAGACTTTAGGGACGGAGGGACATGAAGGAGGAATCTTGTCAACCTCCCTGCCCCAGGAGAGAATTAGACTAAATCATCTCAGACCAGTGAGAATTCCTCGTTCTCTGCAGGACGTTTAACCTATATCCCTCATGCAAAACATGAGCTGATTCCCTCTTCTGCTGCTGCAGCAGACATGGAGGCCTGCTGACAAACAACCTCCGTGGGCTAACGCTGTAAAGATTTCAAGTTCACCCATCTTCATGAAAATTGCTGCCTGAAAAACGTGCCCCCCTCAACAAGTTGCCAATAGTATACACAGCAAAAACCACATCAGAGATCTTGGTATATGGTCTCTGTGATTATCTAAGGAGCTGATCACAGCACCTGCCAAAGCAGAGAGCAGGAATTAGCCTGAAATAATGATTCTCAAAGTGTAACATTCAGACTAACTGCATCAGCATCACCTGGAAACTTGAGAAAATGCAGATTCTTGGGCCAAACCCCCAGATTTACTGGATCAGAAACGCTGGGGGTGGGCCCAGCAGTCCGTGGTTTAACAAGCCCTCCAGGTAATTCTGATGGACCCTCAAGTTGAGAACCACTGACCTAGAAGAGGAGGCTGCTGCTGTCCTTGCCATGATCTTTGACTTCCCCTGCCACCCTGCCCCTGCTCTGGTTTCTTATGGACAGTTGATGTGAGTCCTTTCACTCTAAGTACCACCAAGTGGACAGACTATGAGGCTCTTTCCGAGTAAGGTGAAAATCCATCCTTCACCCCAGCCTGTGCCCACTAATAGGTGTTTTCCAATAGGCAACTCCATCTCTGGAGTTGCTGCAGGATGCCGGTGGGCAAGGAAGGTCTGGGCCCAGTGACCTAAAACCTGGCATGAGTATGAATATCCAGCTGTATAAACTGGGAGAAATAAGGGCTCTAAGGAGTGTTGTGGTTGAGAGAACAAACTCGGGTGTCAGACTTGGTAAGTGGGAATTTCCGCTCTGTCAATTACAATGCTGGGTAACCTCAGGCGAGTTATTGAACTTCATTGTGCCTATTTGCTCACCTCCATGATGGGGATAATAAGAGTACCTTGCTCATCAGGTTGTTGTGAGGATTACATGAATTAATATTGCAAAGCACATTGAATGGTCCCTGACACCTAGTGACACATGAGCGCTATTTACTATCATTTCTATGCCAGAAATTCCTCCTCTTCAACCAGCCACACAATGCATAACACACTGCAGGTTCATGGGGCAAGCATGCTCTGAAGATCCCCAGAAAACTTCATCTTCCTGGCCAGTTTAGGCTTTGTCTCTAAAATCCTATATAGTACCCTAAATGGATGAACCAGGCTGGACCACAGATCTCTGAGAATGTTCCTTTTGTTCTCCTCTAATTCAAAGGGCTAAATTCGAAGCAGACCTAGTGGCCCTTTCTGCAAAACTCACAGCCTGACCGTAGCCCTGTGGCTCTTGCAACTGCAATAGTCCAATGATGGACAGGAAGTGAGTCAGATGAGAGAGCCTTCCTCCCTGACAACAAGGACTCAGTTGCTTTAAACTGCACAGGGTGGGTCGCCTTCCCCTGAATCCCTGCTGGCCCTCCCAAAGTGGATGAGGTGGGGACTCCCAAAATAGGTGGCCTGCACATTGTACCAGGTGCAAAAAATGCTGACTAGGGTGGAAATGTAGGAAGTAGAGATGGGTGTTAGTGTCCTAGGGCTACTGCAACAAATTACCACAAAGTAGGTGGCTTAAAACAACACAAGTTTATTCTCTCACAGTTCTGGAGGCTAGAAGTCCAAAGTCAAGGTGTCAGCAGGGCCCTGCTCCTTCTGAAGACTCTAGAGAAGAATCCTTCCTTGTTCCTTCCTAGCTTCTACTGCTTGCTGACAATCCTTGGCATTCTTTGGCTTATGTAATACATCGCTCCAATTTCTGCCTCTGTCACCATATGGCATTCTCTCTGTGTGTCCGTGTGTCTCCAAATCTCCCTCTCTTTATAAGGACACCAGTCATTAGATTAAGGGCCACTCCAGTCCAGTATGACCTCATCTTAACTTGATTACATCTGCGAAGACCCTACTTACAAATAAGATCACATTCACGGGTACCTTGTGTTAGGATTTCAACATATCTTTTGGGGGACATAATTCAACCCATGACAGAGGGCAGATGTTTCCTCTCAAGTGCAAACTCAGAGCTGGTGAAAGTGGCATGTGTGAGAGGCTGCTTGAGAATTGGATGCCCTCACAGGCCCCAGCAGGAAGGAGCATGAGGATCAGTTTCTGACGCCTGCCGGGAGTGGTGGGAGGGCTCTCGAGCTCTCCTGCCAGGTGTTTGCCTCACCGATGCAGAGAATGGGAGTGAAATGCCCAAACGGAATGTCTAGGTGAGGAATCTGGGAATTTGGCTTGGCAACAGGAGGATGGCAACTGACTTTTGGCAGAAGAGAAGCGTTGAACAGAGCCAGGCACACTGAATAATTGGATAATGCATACATTATCTTGCATATAAGACACACTTCACTGACTTCAAGGCAGGCTTAGCCTTGACTGTGTTGACTGAAAAGGAGGAGAGACTGAGAGGAGATGGGGGAAGGGCAGGCAGTGGTGGTTGTGGGAATGTGGGGTGCTGGGAAACACAGTGAGGCCCCTCTTGCCCTCAGCGTCTGGGACCCTGGGTGAGACACTGGGAGTCAGAAGCGTGTCCACATGCATCTGCCTGGAAAGCCTGTCCACTGCCCCAGAGGGCATGAAATCAGAAATGGGGAGGGGAGAGGGGATTTCCCAGTGCCTTCTGGGAAGAATCCAATCTGCTTATCCATGCCTAGCAACGGTTTTAAAGCCAATCAGTCACACGTCCCATGGTGAGGTGAGGGGATGTCAAAAGATTTCTGAAGAGTTGGGAGTGGAAGCCGCCTCTGTCAGATCCACTGGCTGGCTGAAGTTCAACTTCACCTGGTTTGCCTATCATCCAGTCTAAACAATGGCATTCTGCTTATTCACGGCCCCAACGAGGTGAGAATTTCTTAGGTGACTCATTTGAAGATGTGTCCAGAAACATGGTTCTGAGGAGAATAAACCATCACAAAAGAGAGCTTTGAGCAAGCACACAAAGGCCAACTTGAAAAAGAGTGTGTTTTTTGCCATAATTTAATAACAGACCTTGTAGCAACTTAATTGAGTTCAGGAAATCAGTTGTTCTCTTGCACATATCCAAGTGGCCTGAATCTTCTGATGAAATGGATGTGAGTCCATGAGCATTTGCCTAATAGATTTCTCTTCTAGTTTCTCAAGACCAGAGCTCAAAATGAGAGAGAGAGAGAGGGAAGAAGAGAGAGACGGAATGGGAGAGAGAGAAAAGTTGGCCTCTAGGGAAAGAGAGAAACACTTTAGTCCTGGCACACACTGCAGCAAGCACACAAAACCCTTTTTGTTCCAAGGCCAGACCCCGAACAATGAGCCATAGGGCGCCTTTGAGAAACGTTCACGTGCCCACTGAAGCAGAGCTGACCGAGTTACAAGCAGGGAGCCCAGGAGTTGTCTGTAAATTGGTGGAAAATGAAGCTCCATTATAAATCACCTTGACAGGAGGTGTAGTTAGCGCCTCTCCCTCTTGATGTGCAGCTGTTTCACTCCCGATTTGAGAAAAGGTCCCATTACTAGGATGCAGTGGAAGAAGTTCTGATGGACCCCTAACAGCAGGAGTCAGACAGGCGCCGATGTGTGGAGCTCTGCACGCGCTCTCAAGGCTGTGGCTGGATGGGGACAGGAGGCTCCCTTTCTGCAGGGGTCACTGAGGCATGCCTGGCTCACCTGCAGGGCTCGTTTTATGCAAGTCAGGCCCCCAGTCTGGCAGCACCAAGCTGAAGGCAGACTCCAGCCCCTTCCTATAGGCACATTCTGAGCCGCTTTCCCACACCTGTTCTGCATATGCATCCTACTGCACTCTTGATTGCTACCTCTGACTTCAGACTCGTTTTCACATGAGGTTCCACATCACCTCTCACCTGGCCACCACCTTTCCAACAGTCACCACAGCTCCTCTTCCTGAGGATGATGTATTTCATTTCTCCTTCCCACCAGTCAGCCTCAGCCCACCTAGGGTAAACCCCCAGACCCTCCCAGCAGAGCCCACCCATGGGGCCTCCACGCAGACTGAATGACCAGATATGGAATGATAGGAGGGCAAAGTGAACTGTCTGCAGATGTAGGGATAGAAATGAAATCAGGCCTTTGAAATAAAAGGCAGCCAGCCTAGCCTGCTGGCCTCTGAAAGATTTGAGACGTGTTTATTCAACTACCATTGCCAGACTGGGGGACCAGGAAGACTCATCCACTTACTCGTCATTCATGCAACAAATATTTATTAGGCACCAACGGTGTGCCAGACGTGGTTCTAGGCACTTGGAATACAGCAGGAAACAAGCTATTTTTTGGTTGGTTGTTTTTTAAATCCCTACTGTAAAGGATTTTTTAAACACTTTTTTGCAAACGCAGAAGTCCTGAGATGGAAACAAGCTTAGCATGTTTGGAAGCAGAAAGAAGGTGAGTATAGCCAGATAAAGGCCAAGTAGTGGCCAGGGGGAGGCCAGGAGGTCAGGCAAAGCTCAGGTCACAGACCCGGAAGCCCAGGCAGTTTTGATTTAATTCTAAGAACAATGAGCAAGAGGGTGAAGTCATCTGAACAATGTTTTTAAAATATCAACATATCTGCTCTGTGGAAAACAGATTACAGGGGAGCTAGAGTGGAAGAGGGGGACCAGTGCAGAGCCCAGTGTAGAACTATCTATGCAGTGCAGGTAGTCAGAGGACGTGCCTTCAGAGAGCCAATGTGACTCCAAGGAAGAGAGGCTCTAACACTGTGGGATCAGAGCATTTCCGAGTGTGGAGATCACAGAGGAGGCTGTGTTTTAGCTAAGCCTCGGAGATTAGGGCACAGCCAAAGAGAGAGGCATGAAGTCTGCTCTGAACTGATGAGCGGTGAGGTGATTTTGGAGATCGGATGTAGACAGTGATGCTGGAGGAACTGAGGTAGTGAAGGCCATTGGGTACCAGACTGTGAGGCCCTGAATGCTAGGCTGAGGCATCTGTCCTTTATTTTGTGGGTGAGAGAGAGCCAGGGATTGTTCAGGAGGAAAGGAAGAGCACAACTCTCTCTGGCAGCAGTGTGGAGAGTTCCGAGAAGGGGTTAGAGCAGAGGTCTGCGAACTTTTTCTGCAAAGGGCCAGATAGTGACTATTTTAGGCTTTGCAGCCTGCGAGTTTTCTTTTGCAACTGCTCAACTCTGCAGCCGTGGACAAATACATAAACAAATGGGTGTGGCTGTGTTCCAATCAAATGTTTCTTACAAAAATAGGCCTTGGGCCAGATTTGGGCTGCTGGCTGCAGTTTGCCAACCCCTCCCTGGGTTAGAGGAAGGGAGAGAAGTTAGCCAGCCTTGCAGAGGATGTGGAGGGGTGGATTAGACCAGTGACAGAATGCTAAGGAGGACACAGATTTGATTGGCATTGTGCAGATTGTCAGGGGAGGAGAGGAAGGGGTGGGAGTTGAAGATGACTCCAAAATTTCTAGTATCAGGCAGAAAGGCTTCATTCATTAGCTAAGATAAAGAGCAAGCAATGGTGGGAGGTGGTTTAAGCTGCAGGAGTAGATGAACCGCATCTCTCCCACACACACTTACACACACAGAGGAGAAAATAGAGGGAAACAAGCTTCTATGTTTATTGGGCAGCTGAAAGATACAAACTACGGAGTCCGTTTGTATCAGAGAGGCAGGAGGTGACCTGCAGAATGATACAGCCTCCCAGGAGGCTCCCAAAAGAGCGTCTCACCCCTAGAAGCAGGGTGGAGGTGCTGATAACTTCAGGGATTTAATCCATTGCCTGGCTTCCCCCTCATCTTACTCTGGTCCCCTAGCAACTAAGCAGCACTTGTTTCCTGAGCACCTACTAACTATTTAACCCTGGACTAGGGACTCTGAGGGGCCATGAAACACCATGTGGTGCAGTCTTTCCTGTAAGTCGTGGGAGAGGCGAGAGCTACAGAAGGGCCACAGGCGGTTCAGCTGCTTGCAGTGTCCGGGATGCTTCCTGGGGGAAGGCGGGGCCTGCAAAGGCAGGTAAGGCAGGTGAGAAGTGTCCAGGTGGGGAGAGAAATGTGCAAATCAGCCAATGATGGGAATAAGCAGGGCTTACCAAGAAGAAAGGACAGCCAGTCTCGAGGATGTTACATAACTGACATTCGAGTGCATGGGGGAATTTTGATTTTTTTATCTTTGCCTTAGTCTTACTATACTTGGTGTCACTGAGAAGCAACGGAGCACAGCAACTAACAACATGGACTCTGGACACAGCAACCGGGCGTGAATCCCAAGCTCTCCTGACTACATCCCTTCGCCTCTCCAGGCCTCAGTTTTCTCCCTCTGCAAGCGGGGTGGGTAATAACAGAGCCCGCTGCACAGGACTGACGTGGGCATTAAATGGTCAGTACCTGTGCAGGGCTCAGAGCAGGCTCGGTGCACGATGCCCTACGTCAGTGCTCACTTCTGCATTTCCCTGTCCCCCTAACAGGGACGTGGGAGAAGAGGCTAGAGGTCTAAGAAGTCCCACTGCTCAGCGCT
Source organism: Ceratotherium simum simum (assembly GCF_057802395.1). NCBI lineage: Eukaryota > Metazoa > Chordata > Mammalia > Perissodactyla > Rhinocerotidae > Ceratotherium > Ceratotherium simum. The sequence continues at coordinate 17,490,816 of NC_141908.1, forward strand.
GAGGCCTGGCCCTTTCTTTTTCTTGTTCTAGAAAAGTCAAGGTGATGAGAACAAGTGAGCCGACCTTACAGCCATCGCCATTTTCTTCCTTCTTCCTATGCCTTTCTGGGAAAGAAATTTTCTTTCTCAAGGTTGGAAGTAGGCAGGTGGAGAACATTTTGCAGTTTTAATTAATACAGATTTATCTACCTCCCAGGGCTGTCTGCAGGATTAATTCCTACCCAGTGCCTTAAGCTCCTTAGCAGACAGGCACTGTGTTCTCACCAAAGCCTGACTCTCGATCTTTTAAGCCCGATTCTCTCAGCCACTGCCCCCTCATCTCATATAACGGCCTCCTTGCACTCTTTAAATTGGTTGGTTTGTCCATGTGAATTTGAGTTTATCCTCTGCCTGATGCAATTAAGTGTGAAAAATCCTTGGTCCTTGCCTCCGGAGAGAGGAGGTAGGGATATTTGTGTGGTCTGGGCACTGAGCTCGGGTCCAGTCCTGAAGTGGCTCTGACAACCGATGCTGCAGTCTCTGACCCCCTGGCTGGGTTTCTGAGCAACCCGTGGAGGGGTTGAAGACCTGGGGGGTGGGGGTGGTGCAGAGAGAGAATGAGCAGGGCTGGAGGGTATTGATGAATCTGATAACTTGGTGGAATAGCCTGAAACCATGGTCCCTGAATTAGTCATAGGGCCTTGCTAAGAAATTGTTGCAAGAAAGAACTCTGCTCATGGATTGGTAAAAGCTTGTTATGTATAGGGTATATCAGTATAAATAATTTGCATTTGGGGTTTTGCCTAGCTCAGGGCTTTGCTTTTGTTGATTTGATTTGTTCCCATGTAGGCATCTTATTCCCTGAGAAAACCCAAAAGAACAAAGTGTTACAAATGCTTCTCAGCTCTTTGAACATATTTAAAATTTCATTCCTTGCTACTTTAGCACATGTCTCAAAGAGCTACAGTGACCTGGGTGGATCAAGTCGAACAAGACAGCAGGAAGCCTTCTCTGAGGCTCCATGAGCCGAAGTTGGTCTCCAAAAGACCCCTTTCCCAAATGGTACCCCACGGATATCAGATGATACAAGGGTAGCTATGAGAGATTGGGAATGAGGGACAAAGACCCAAGTCCAATATTAATTCTTTTTTTTTTTTGCATCTCCAAAACTGAGCCTGAAATATACTAAAATCTACAATCTTGTTAATTGCTTTTGAAATTTATTAGGTCAGTATCTGTACTATATAGAAAACCCTCATTATTTTCAACTTTTTAAATTTGTAATGTGAATAATTCTGACTTGAGAGAAAATGCCAAAAAGCTGTTTCCAGGTAGTCTTTTTGCAGAAATGGTCTAATCAAATCATTAATCACCTCTGAGTCACGGAGATGAGCTCACCACTTCGTTCCCAAGCCAACTGTCTGACACGGGAATCCCCCGTTGGACCTGGGTGGTGTCCATTTGGATGGGATAAAATTGCATATCTTCAGTCTATTATTCAGCCAGCTCACAAAATCTAACCAGTCACCCATGCCCCTTTGTGTCAGAGAGAGTTGACTCTCACTCAAGAATCAATTAGCTCTACATATTTGCCCAAATCAAACAAGCCGAGACAACACTGGATTAAGATTGGGAGGTGGGGGGAGCTGAAAGGGACTAAGGAAGAGAGACTCTTTGAAGAAGTCCTCTTGTGAATAACAGATACTGAACATTATGAAATTCATCTGAAGATGCCTGAGGGTATTTTTAATGCTTCCAAAGTTTAAATATGACAGAGAAAAAAAAAAAGCAGCCATAATTTTAAACGTTCAACGTTAGATTTACTAAAGAAAATGGTAAAATTTCTAAGCACTTGCTTAGAAGAACCACATATATCAGACAAGTATAATTTAAACCCTGCCATCACTTCTGACATTTCTATCCCACCCAAGTAGACACAAGGAAATCCCCACGTGTATTTTCTTGGAGGGCGTGTCTGGGACTCATTTTAATGACTGTATCATAGGCAAGAGGTTCAGTTTTTAACATGATAGTTCAATGCTGATGAAACTCTATAAAAACTTACTGATAATGACTCATATCTCATTAGAAAATTCCCAGTCTTATATCAAGTTTCAGTGATTTGGGAAACTTTTTCTTTAATCTATGGCTTCAATGAATACGTAAATGTGAATGTGATTTTAACATTTTATGTGTTTCATAGATAAAGTTATTTATTCTATTTGATGGCACTCATAAAATGTGCTTTATTCACATGAAACAACTCATCTGAAATAAAGCTATCTACCTCTATCGTCCTTCTTATTGAAACTCTCATTAATAGCCTCTTGTTTCTCCAATATGTCTTTTCTAATGATCAAACAGCTTTGCTCTTTTAAAGATATGTTTCAGCCATTTTCAAATATTCTTCATCTACCTTGTGGGAAAAATGGTTTATAGGAGTGTATGGAATCAATATATTAACCGTATATTTGTTATTTAAAGAGTATACTGGACTAATCACAAGATTAATTAATAGCTCTTATTATAAGCCATTTTATTTACTAGTAAATTCCAGTGGCAAAGATGTCCAAAGGGCTGGTCACCAAGGAGAGGAAAGTCACCTGCATATTTGGTGAAGTTAAAGGGCACAAGAGTCCAGAATGAGTCTGACGATTCTTGGCAACAAATTTTATCCATAAAAATAAAATAATAATAATAGTAACACTGCTCCTTTGATTAAAAATTTTGTGCTTTAGGGTCCTGATACTCCTTTAGTATTAGTAATTTAGAATCAAGAGCAAATAGTTCATAGGCAGACACACAATCATAATGAGGAGATCCTGGAATTGAACAGTCCTTTTCTTGCCAAGGAAAGGAGAGAGCACAGGCAGCACCAGGTCTAGAACTAAGAGACAGGGTTTCCCAGAGTGGCTCCGCATTACTCAGTGTGCCACCTGGGCAAACCTCACCCCCTCTCTAGGTGTATGCTCTTCTAGGTAAAATGACGACAGCAATCCAAACCTGACTGCCCCAAGGGTTTCATTGGAGACTCCATAATCAATAATAGAGGTGATGCCAAGAATCATAGTTGAATATCACCAGTCTCACCTTTTCAATTTTTCCCAAAATGCCCTCAGAAATATCTTCCTAAAACACAAGTCAGATTCTGTACCTTTTGTCTTCACAGACTCTGAGTTGCCCATTATCCAGAGAGTGAAGTTCAAACTCTTCACATGGTGTTCAAGATCCTTCACAATATGTGCTTCTCCTACTGCCTCTCTCTGTGTTCCCAGACCAACCACACTGAATTTATTGGCACTTTTTGAACATTTCATGCACTTTCATATCTAGATCTTTGCACAAACCATCTTGTCAGCTCCTGACAAAATCCTCCTCCTCCTCAACAATCAATCCAAATGTAACATTCCCTTAAAGATATTTTCCCTGATACCATTCATTTATTCAATGATTATAAAGTGCTTTTTATGTGCCAGGCATCAGAATTGTATAATTTTATTTTCTCTACATTGGTACTTTATGTGTATTTCTAACATAGCACTAATTTCAACCTGCTGTGTGGGAATTTTTTTGTTTGTTTTTTGCTGAGGAAGATTCACCCTGAGCTAACATCTTTTGCCAATCTTCCTCTTTTTGCTTGAGGAAGACTAGCCCTGAGCTAACATCTATGCCAATCTTCCTCTATTTTGTCTGTGGGTTGCCACCATAGCATGATGGCACACTACACGAGTGGTGTAGGTCTGCACCCAGAAACCAAACCCAGGCTGCCGCAGTGGAGCTTGCAGAATATAACCACTACCCCATAGGGCTGGCCCTCTTTGTGGGATTTTTATTACTTTACCACTAGATTGGAAACTCTTTGAGGAAAGAAATGATTCACTGCCCATCTCTGTATCTCCATGCTAGTACACAGAAGGCATTTGACAAATGTTTGTTGAATGAATAAACTGTATTTTATTCATCTTGAAATTCTCACTGTTTTGTTATTAAGGCAGTCACAAGAGCTTAACGGCACCTTATGAACTCTGAGTGGATGAAGGGCAATTTCTGCCACTTTTCGTTCTGGGAATGAGTAGTTACAAGTCATGGATATGAAGGCTTTGGATCTTATTTACTACCAACTCCAGTAACCACTCTCTCATCTGATGCTTTCTTCTCCCTCCACCCCCATTATTGGCTAGGGGCCACGAGGGGAGCAAAGTTGAGACTGTGGCCAGTGTTCCCGATTTGCCCTCCTTAAAGAGAGCCAGGCTTCTAACTTCATGTCCAGGATATCTCCATTGGACGGCTTGGCCTCCTCCATCAAGCTGGCCCACCAGAACTGGGTTTTATACCCCAAGCCTTGCCAAGATAGTGAATAAGGAAGTTGTAGACTCAATAAAAATCCATCACAAATTTTAGAAACATTTTTTCATAATGATAAAGCTCAAACATTTGGAAAGTGTGTGTCAAGAGTGACTCATAACAAACAGCAATAATAAATAAGACAATTAGTAGGAAAGAGAGCACCACACACACAGAGCAGTTCCTTAAGAATTTTAGTGTAAATTCCTGGGTCAGCTTCATTCTGAAGAAATGCTGTACTTTTTAAGTTTCAGAAACCTACTTAATCCCAATAGGAGGCAAATGATCCTAAGAGAAGTCAGCATGGCATCTCTTCCTGCTTTCTTGGGTCTCCTTCCTCCTTGTTGTCAATAAGTAGCATCGATTTTCTATCCGGAACTCATGCTGAAGATGGGTTCTTGCTCTCACAGCATCTTTTCCCTCCTTAACGCCATGAGGAGAAACACAATGGGGTGATTTCTGTGCAAAATTGTGGCCCGATGGCTACGAGAGGCATATTTCTTGTACAATAGCCAATCCTGCAGGTACCCTGTTGTCCAAAGGGTTGATGAAAGAGATAAAGGAGGTAATAAACTGGGTTCAGATGAAGATGAACTGGAGATGTATTTGTATGGTGGCAGTGTGTGTCTTAGGAATATACTGGAAAGGCGGGGAAGAGGGAGGCTGGAGGAGATACTTTCTCAACTCTAAATTACTAGCCCTTACTGGCTGAAGGACTAGTGTTCTAAGAGCCCATTACAGTTACTGCCCAGGTGTCTCTGATCTCCGTAGTGCCACTGAACATAAAAATTAGTGCCCAAGGAGGGAGGGCGTTCCCTCCTTCCCTTTCAGCATGCCATGCTGAATATGGGGGGCAAGAGGGGTCCCGATAAATTCCAGGCATGCCAAACATCCAGAAGAAGGGTGAATAGTCTTTTCTCCAAGTGAAAAATGAAGGGCCCCAAAGAGTCTGGCATTATTCCACTGGTTAAAAGTTAATAATCCCACACATGTACACACACACACACACACACACACACACCCCACAAAGCTTTTAAAAATAGACCAAAAAAATATATATAACAAAATGTTTACAGTGCTTCTTCTTGAGTAATAGAACCATAATTTATCTTCCTTCTTCCTATTTATCTATATTTTCTACAGTAAACTTGTATTATTTTTCAAATAAGAAAAAATTATACCAAAAAGTCTTCTGCCTTTTACTAGCAATTCTTTCCCACTGACAAAGATTTCCATGGAAATACAATCTGTACTGGTCAGAGGGGACCGTGGGGTTAACAAGGTGCTCCAATACGAAGAGAAGAATACAGAGTCTTTGTTTTCAGGGCTTTTTGGGGCTTTTGTACTTTTTTCTTTTCTGTTCTTAGAAATGTGAGAGTGACCTCCTGCCCAGAGAAATGACCTTGGATTTAAATTTGAAATACTAGCACAATCTAAATGCCTGAAAGGGGGCATTGCATTCAAGAACACGAGGTGAAGTGCTCCTCTGTTCTTTGTTGACACGTGATGCATCCATTAGATGGCTTGCGAGAAATGGGTTGTAACGTCCCTCCACCTCTGCTAGCTGCAAAAAGCTATTCTTGTCCCCTTCCCCTGTCCTCAAGATACAGCAGCAATAGTCTTCCAAGGTGGCAGCCAGAGTGAGCCAAGAGCAGGCAGGTGGTCATTTGGGGAGAATTCACCCTTTCATTTTATTGCTTTCTTTTGCAATATCTGTTAGGATGGCATGTTCATGGGCCCCTCAGTTCCCTGGAGGTTCCATGTTTTCTCTTGTTTACTTGGCTGTCAGTTAGAGACAAAAGGAATTCTCCTCTATAAAAGGTTTCTTGTGTTATTTTTTTGTCTGTCTTTTATCTTCAATAATACAGCAAGACTCTTTATGAAATGACATGACGTCTGAGATTTGCTTTAAAATATTCTACCAAAGATGAAAAGGCTGGGTGATGGGAGTGTGTCAACTAACAGGCCCTCCCTGTAGGCTCCTGCATACTATTAGAGATCCCTCACTTCTCTCTAAGAGAGAAGCAAAACCATCCTCTCTCCTATTAAACCTTCTTCAAATAATTCTTGTTGTCAGGTTTCTAATCTTTTATTGTATAGATTGGGCAGGATGGTGGTTTTTGACCCAATTTGTTCATTTTTAGCTCATCCTATGTGAAGTATCTTGCAGCACCCTACAGAATGTGGGTGTACTTACTACCCATAGATTTCAACTTCGACATGTCAGCCAAAATTCTTAGACATCAGGAGAGGCATTTCGACATTCTGCTATGGTCACATATGTACGTTATTAATTTTGCTCACAAATGAAAGAATGAAATTTCTCTCTATGAATAGTTCACTACTTAGTCTGGCTGCATTAGTAGGATATAATAGACTTCTCATATTTTTGAGAACTCCAACAACACCAGCGATGACCTTGGAATTCATAGGGAAGATAAGACGGAAATTCGAAACCAGAAAAATGCCAAAAAGCCTTCTAGGAGATACTCCCAGCTTAACCATGGAAATAAGATCTTATTGTGTAAAGAAAAAGAGAGGTAGGCACTGGATAAAATGTCTGGATTTAGTCTCATAACAAGTGACACAACTGATTTATTCCCATAGGAAAAAGAAACACTTGAAGCTACTAAGAGCATCTGGGTAAGGGGCACATCTTTCTTCATCCCTACATGATCGTCAGTCTCAAATACACTAAGCATTGTTTTTTACCGGAACATTTAAAAGTGTAGTACTTCATTACATAATCAATCAATCCTTTTGGTCTCCCAAATAATATTTATTGAAGTACTTTTTAAAGTACTTCAAAATGATGAACAAATGTAAGACATTGTGATCATTAAGGTGGCATTTCATATTTTATAGTTTTAAGCTCTTTTTTATGATCAATGTAAACATTCTCTCTGGGAAACTCCATTACTCCTTGTCTCCTCCTTGTTAATACACTGGTGCTAAAAAATGCTAAGAAAAATACAGATGTAAGTTCTATGCTCCTACAAGTGCCACAATACAGTAGTGTGGCAAGGAGGGGGAAATGGATCAAATTAATGCCAAGAACTACTTTAGCTTTGTCTACCTGACCTTTAAGAAAGACTGAACGGACGCAAAGCCTTCTGCAATGCTGTCCTTAAGAGGGTTTTGCTGTTCAATCACCCAGTCCATCGGGCACTTGGATTGAGTACCTACCACACAGCATTGGTATGTAGCAGGCACTGAGAAGGAATACCTCAGAATGGACGCTACAGAATAGTCTCCCATGAAGGAAACTTACAGCGCTAAGAAAGCAAATAGCGAGAATAAACAGTTTATGAGGGCTAGGCAGAGCATCACCAGAGCTAAAGTAAAGTTAAACTTACATATCCATACAGTCACCTCTTGCAGGTGCTTTCTCCTATGGAAGTTAATAAAAGAAACTTGAACTAAATTGAAGTTGGGAAGCCTGTAGGGGGAGCTCTCATGCCCTATCATACATCCTCAATTATACCAAACAGGAAGAGATGGTACACTTGCATCTTCCACAAGAAGTAAAACTATTTTACTACTGAAGGAAGATTTCTCTCCCAACCCGGCAACAGCCCAGCCAATGAGAAATGCCACAGCTCAGCCAATGAGAAGCCATTGCCTCCCTGAACTGTTACTTTCCCCAATAGGCTTTCATTTAGAACAGCCCCTTGCTACTCCCCCTTTTTCTCTATAAAAGCAGCTTTTCTCCTTTGTTTTCTGTATTTGCCTACGGTTTGCCATAGCATGCATATTCTGAATTACAATTATTCTTTTGCTATTCCCAAATAAACTCATTTTGAGATTAAAATAACAGGTGAGTTTGCTTTTAAGTTGACAGTCTTAATCCCTAGGAATCATAGGAAAAAAATCATAGAAGAGTAGAGTAGAAGCCTCAGTCCCATGCAGATATTTCTCCAACCACACCTCTATGGCCTTAGGGAGAATTATTTCCCTGCCTAAAAGCTCACAATATGAGAGTGACCTATTCTACTCATCTCATGCTCAATGGATGAAAAGTACTTTATAGTGGGAAAGAGTTACACAGATGTCCACTGCTATGATCACTGTGAAAAATTTTCTTCATGAAGAGTGTTTATCCTCCATCCATACCAGGCCAGCACTAAAATTAAGGATGCAATAACAGTAGCTAAATAGTATTTATCTAGTTCAACCTCTCACCAAAAACTTTTAGCCCCTATTCAATTATTCAAAACAATACAGGAAATGTTTCATATTAGCTTGAAAGTAGAATAATCTAGAATGTGAAACAGAGTTGGAGACTTCTTCTGGCACAGTCTTTTGGCTGTGATGTGGCACCAGCCACAGCTCTCCTGCTTGCTCTAGAGGTGTCTATGCTATTTCCTTCTTTCTCAAAATTATTTTATTGAGATCATATTGGCTTATAACTGTAAATTTCAGGTGTGGATCATTATATTATGACTTCTGTATAGATTGCATCGTATTCACCACCAAAAGCCTAGTTTTCATCCATCACCATACACATGTGCTCCTTCACCACTTTCACCATAGCCCTACCCCTTCCCCTCTAGTAACCACCAATCTGTTCTCCACATCTATGTATTTGTTTGTTTGTTTATCTTCCACATATGAGTGAAATCATACGGTATTTGTCCTTCTCTGTCTGACTTATTTCGCTTAGCATAATACCCTCAAGGTCCATCCATGTTGTTGCAAATGGAACACTTTTATCTTTTTATGGCTGAGTAGTATTCCATTGTATATATATACCACATCTTCTTTATCCATCAATCCATTGATGGGCACTTAGGTTGCTTCTAAGTCTTGGCTATTGTGAATAATGCTGCAATGAACATAGGGTGCACATACCTTTTTGAATTAGTGTTTTCATGTTCTTTGGATAAATACCCAGAAGAAAAATAGCTAGATCATATGGTATTCCTATTTTTAATTTCTTTTTGAGAAATATCCATATTGTTTTCCATAGTGGTTGCACCAGTTTGCATTCCCACCAGCAATGCATGAGAGTTCACTTTTCTCCACATCCTTTCCAACATTTGTTACTTCTTTTTTAAATAATAGCCATTCTGACAGGTGTGAGGTGATATCTCATTGTCGTTTTGATTTGCATTTCCCTAATAATTAGTGATGTTGAACATCATTTCATGTGCCTGTTGGCCATCTGTAAATCTTCTTTGGAAAAATGTCTGTTCATGTCCTCTGCACATTTTTTGATCAGGTTGTTTGTTTTTTTGTTGTTGAGCTGTATGAGTTCTTTATATATTTTGGAAATTAACCCCTTGTTGGATATATGATTTGCAAATATTTTCTCCCAGTTGGTGGGTCATCTTTTAATTTTGTTCGTGGTTTGCTTTGCCATGCAGAAGCTTTTTAGTTGGATGTAACCCCATTTGTTTATTTTTTCTTTTGTTTCTCTTGCCTGAGGAGATAAATGGTATTCAAAAACATACTGTTAAGACCAATGTAAAGAGCATACTGCTTATGTTTTCTTCTAGGAGTTTTATGGTTTCAGGTCTTACATTCAAGTCTGTAATTCATTTTGAGTTAATTTTTGTGTATGGTGTAACATAATAGTCTACATTCATTCTTTTGCATGTAGCTGTCCAGTTTTCCCAACACCATTTATTGAAGAGACTTTCCTTTCTCCATTGTATGTTCCTGGCTCCTTTGTCAAAAATTAGCTGTCCATAGATATGAGGTTTTATTTCTGGGCTTTCAATTCTGTTCCATTGATCTGTGTGTCTGTTTTTGTACCAGTACCATGCTGTTTTGATTACTATAGCTTTACAGTGTATTTTGAATTCAGGCAGTGTGATACCTCTAGCTTTAGTCTATTTCTCTCAGGATTGCTTTGGCTATTTGGTGTCTTTTGTTGGTTCTATACAAATTTTAGGATTCTTTGTTCTATTTCTCTGAAAAATGTCATTGGGATTCTGATAAGGATTGCACTGAATCTGCTTTAGGTAATATGGACATTTTCTCTATGTTTATTCATCCAATCCATGAGCATGGTTTATCTTTCTGTCTTCTTCAATTTCTTTCAATAATGTCTTATATTTTTCAGTGTATGGGTCTTTCACCTCCTTGGTTAGATTTATTCCTAGGTATTTTACTCTTTTTATTGCGGTTGTAAATAGGATTGTATTTTTGATTTCTCCTTTTGCTAGTTCATTGTTAGTGTATAGAAATGCAACTGATTTTTGTATGTTGATTTTGTACCCTGCAACTTGACTGTATTTGTTAATTATTTCTAATAGTTTTTTGGTGGGTTCTTGAGGGTTTTCTATATATAGAATCATATTATATCCTCGAATAGTGACAGTTTAACTTCTTCCTTTCCAACTTGGATCCCTTTTATTTCTTATTCTTGCCTAATTGCTCTGCCTAAAACTTCCATTACTATGTTGGATAAGAGCAGTGAGAGTGGGCATCCTTGTCTTGTTCCTGTTTTAGAGGAAGAGCTTCCGGTTTTTCACCGTTGAGTATAATGTTGGCTGTGAGTTTGTAAAATATGGCCTTTACTATGTTGAGGTACTTTCCTTCTATACCTATTTATTCACAGTTTTTATCATAAATGGATGTTGAATCTTGTCAAATGCTTTCTCTGCATCTATTGAAATGATCATGTGATTTTTATCCTTCATTTTGTTAATGTGGTGTATCACATTGACTGATTTGCAGATGTTGAACCATCCCGGGATCCCTGGAAAAAATCCCATTTGATGGTGGTGTATGATCCTTTTAATGTATTGTTGTGCTCAATTTGCTAATATTTTGTTGAGGATTTTTGCATCTATGTTCATCAGTGACATTGGCCTGTAATTTTTCTTTATCATGTTGTCTTTTTCTGATTTTGGTATCATAGTAATACAGGCCTCGTTGAATGAGTTAGGAAGCTTCTTCAATTTTTTGGAAGAGTTTGAGAAGGATAGGTACTAACTCTTCTTTGAATGTTTGGTAGAATTCACCAGAGAGGCTATCTGGTCCTGGACTTTTGTTTTTTGAGAGGCTTTTGATTACTGTTTCAATCTCTTTACTTGCAATTGGCCTACTCAGAGTCTCAATTTCTTCTTGATTCACTTTTGGGAGGTTGTATGATTCTAAGAATTTATCCATTTCTTCTAGGTTATCCAATTTGTTGGCATATGGCTTTTCATAGTATTCTCTTATAATCCTTTGTATTTCTATAGTAACCGTCATAATTTCTCCTCTTTAATTTCTGATATTATTTATTTGAACCTTCTCTCATTCTTTCTTAGTGAGTCTAGATAAGGATTTGTCAATTTTGTTTATCTTCTCAAAGACCCAGATCTTAGTTTCATTGATCCTTTCTATTGTCTTTTTAGCCTCTATTTCATTTATTTCTGCTGTGATTTTTGTTATTTCCTTCCTTCTACTGACTTTGGACTTTGTATTCTTCTTTTTCCAGTTCTTTTAGGCATAGTGTTAGATTGTTCATTTGAGATTTTTCTTGTTTCTTGAGGTAGGCCTATATTGCTATAAACTTCCCTCTTAGTACTGCTTTTGCTGCATTCCAAAAGTTTTTGTATGTTGTGTTTCCATCTTTGTCTCCAGATATTTTTTTATTTCTCCTTTGATTTCTTCATTGATCCAATAGTTTCTGAGTAGCATGTTGTTAGTCTCCACATATTTGTGACTTTTCCAGCTTTCTTCTTGTAGTTGATTTCCAGTTTCATACCATTGTGGTTGGAAAAGATGCTTGATATGATTTCAATCTTCTTAAATTTATTGAGGCTTGTTTTGTTTCCCAACATATGGTCTATCTTTGAGAATGTTCCATGTGCACTTGAAGATTATATTTTACTGCTTTTGGATGGAATGTTCTATATATATCTATTAAGTCCATCTGGTCTAGTGTTTCTTTAAGCCAATGTTTCCTTTTTGCTTTCTGTCTGGATGATCTATCCATTGATGTAAGTGGGATGTTAAAGTCCCCTACTATTATTGTGTTAGTGTCAATTTCTCCTTTTAGGTCTGTTAATAGTTGCTTTATATACTTTGGTGCTCCTATGTTAGGTGCATATATATTAATAAGTGTTAGGTCTTCTTGGTGGAATGTCCCTTTTATCACTGTATAATGTCCATCTTTGTCTCTTGTTATCTTTTTTGGCTTGAAGTCTATTTTGTCTGATATTCGTATGGCTATCCTGACTTTCTTTTGGTTGCCATTTGCTTGGCGTATCATCTTCCACCCCTTCACCCTGAGCCTATGTTTGTCTTTAGAGCTGAGACAAGTCTCCTGGAGGCAGCATATTGTTGGGTCTTATTTTTGTTTTTTTGGTGAGGAAGATTGCCCCTGAGCTAACATCTGTGCCCATCTTCCTCTATTTCATATGTGGGATGCCTGCCACAGCATGGCTTGACAAGTGGTGCATAGGTCCATGCCTGGAATCCAAACCTGCGAACCCTGGGCTGCTGAAGTGGAGCATGTGAACATAACCACTATGCAACCTGGCCAGCTCCTGTTGGGTCTTATTTTTTAATCCATCCAGCCACTCGTGTCTTTTGATTGATGAATTCAATTCATTTACATTTAGAGTAATTATTGATATACGAGGGCTTAATATTGCCATTTTATCTTTTGTGTTCTGGTTGCTCTATATTTCCATTGTTTCTTTTTCCTTGTATTTCTGCCCACTATTTCAGTTTGGTGGTTTTCTGTGATGTGTTTCTCAGTTTCATATTTATTTATGATTTATGACCCTACTATGATTTTTTTGTTTTGTGGTTACCATGAGGTTTGTATTAAAAATCTCATAGATGAGATAATCCTTTTTCTGCTGATAGCATCTTGTCTCCGTTAGCCTATGCAGATTCCATTCTTTTCCTCTTTCCCTTCTGTGTTTTTGTTGTCACAAGTTATCCTTTTTTGCATTGTCATTTTGTTACAAAATTGAAGTGGTTATAGCCCTTTTCGATGCTTTCTTTCCCTTTAGGTTTTATGTTATAATTAAATGTTTACTAACCTATTCTGATATAGAATTGCAATTTTCTGATTCTGTTTATTATCTTCCTCAAAGTTTTGTAAACCTCTGCCTTTTTCTTTCAGGTAGGAGGGCTCCTTTCAACATTCCTTGTAACGCAGGTTTAGTGGTAATGAACTCCTTCAGCTTTTGTTTGTCTGGGAGAGACTTTATTTCTCCTTCATGTCTGAAGGATAACTTTGCTGGATAGAGTATTCTTGGCTGATAGTTTTTGTCTTTCAATATTTTGAATATATCATTCCACTCTCTCCTATCCTGTAGAGTTTCTGCTGAGAAATCCGCTGATAGCCTAATGGGGGTTTCTTTCTAAGTTATTTTCTTCTCTCTGGCCATCCTTAATATTCTTTCTTTGTCATTGACTTATACAGTTTAAATATAATATGCCATGGAGAAGGTCTCTTTGCATTGAGACAATTAGGAGTTCTATTAGCTCCATGTTCTTATATATCCAGTTCCTTCCCAAGGCTTGGGAGGTTCTTAGCTATTATTTCTTTGAATAAGTTGTCTACTCCTGTCTCCCTCTCTTCTCCTGGGATACTCATTATCCTTATGTTGCTTTTCCTAATTGAGTCAGATATTTCTCATAGAATTTCTTCATTTTTAAAAATCTTAGTTCTCTCTCCTCTTCCACCTAAATTATTTCTAGATTTCTATCTTCAAGCCTACTAATTCTCTCTTCCATATTGTCTATTCTATTTTTAAAGCTTTCTACTTTATTTTTCTTCTCATTAAGTGTGTTCTTCATTTTTAGAAGATCTGTTTGTGGTTTTTTTTCAGAGGTTCAATCTCTGCGGTGAAGTATGTCTTCTGTTCATTAATTTTATACCTGAGCTCATTGAACTGTCTTTCTGAGTTTTCTTATAACTTGTTGAGTTTCTTCATGACAGCTATTTTTAATTCTCTGTCAGTTAGATGGCAATCTTCTATGACTTCAAGTTTGCTGGAGAGTTGTCATTTTCTTTATGTTCTACCATGTTACTGTAGTTCTTCATGGTGCTTGATAAATTGATCCTCTGTCAGCACATTTGTGGTAGTAAATTCCTTTTTTATTTGGGTAAGGCTTTGGTTACTTTGATTCTGAGCTGCTTCTGGTCTTATTTGAGAGCCTGCACTTTTTACCCTCCACTGCCTCTGCTAGAGGTATCGTCAGTGCCCTCCTTATGCTGCTTGTGCCTCCAAGGTTGCTGGAGACTTGCTGCTTACAATGTCACTGCAGTCTAGGTTGTCACCACTGGGATCACCAGGCTGAAATCACCTCTGCTGCTTCCAGAGTCACCTGGGCCTCATGTTCCACTTGTTCTCCATGTGCTCTCCACAGGCTCAGGTGCTGCTGCCCCATGCACCACCTGCACTGCTGCTCCCCAGTTATCTGGGGGTGCTGGCAGCATTGCTGCCAGGAGTGCTGGGTTCACAGATGTTGCTGCTGCTGCCAGGGGCCTGAGGTCTTGAATGCATCCCTTGCCACTGGTAGAGCCAGTGTTGGGGGTGTCACCACCAGGGGCTGGGTCAGGGGTCCTGCTGTGGCTACTGAAGCCTCAGATTGCAGGTGCCAACTGCCACAGCTAGGGGAGGGCCAGGGGCTAAGCCACAAGTGCCATTGCTGCTCCTGCAGCCTCTGGTCGCTGGCACATGCTGGTATACTTTTTGAAATCTCAGGTCAGGGCACCCTGCCCCTCCCAGGGATATCCGTGTTTTGGATGCTGTCCCTGCTGCTGGAAAGACCAGCACCACAGACAGGTGAGGGAGAGGAGGCTGGGTCACCAGCACAGCTCTGCATCCTACAGCCTCAGGACACGTGTGCCAACTGCCACCACTGGGGGTGGGTAGGGGCTAAGCTGTGAGTGCCATGTCTGCTCCTGCAGCCTCTGGCCACTGTGCACACTGGTGTACTTCTTGAAACCTTTAGATCAGGGCATCACCACCCCTACCAGGAGCATCTGCACTTTGGATTGCTGCTGCCAGGGGAGGGAGAGAGGACTGCTTCCCTAGTTCCACTGCCTCTTGGAGGCCCAGACCACCCAGTTGCAGATGTATAGATGCATGGATCTCTCAGGCATTCTGATGTGCTGTGCAGGGAGACCTTTGTTCATCAATGGATGTCCCACTGGTTTTAACTTAGAGGGGAGAGATAAAGGGAACAATTCACTCCACTATGTTGCTGACATGACACCCCTATGCTATTTCTTGAAGTTCATGGATAATTGTCCTCTATAGCTGCCTCTGTTACACATGAGGACTGGCTCTGTTCTGAGGTCTCTTTCTTTATTCTCTTCCCTGTTCTAGGGGTGATCCAGCAGTCCCTTCACTAAAGTGAGAAAGGGGCTCTTACCCAACCTTGAACAGCACATGACTATACTTGAGCTATAAAGCAGGAGTTGGTTGTGTTCTTAGAGTGTTAACAGAGACTTGAAGAAAGCACTCCCTTTAGTTTTCTCTCCTTCTTGCTCACAGCTCTTGCATAAGTCCTTGGAGAGAGCATTCAAAGAATCTTCTGAGGCAGCCCGCTCCCATGATCTATTGTCAACAAACCAAGTTCTGTCCCTCAAGTATTGTCCCTTAGGAGGAGTTTCTACCAACAAGTTTCTCAGTTTCTCCCACAAATACACCCCTCATGGGGATGTGCCGTGGAGCTCCAGGCTCCTGGAGTAAGACCACCACAGACCAGCAATGCCCTACCCCACATCCTCCCTCTGTGTTTTTTGTTCAGGGCACAATTTCTGACCCTAGGATTTCAGCAGCATAGTTGAAGGGATTAAAAGGGTCAAGATAACAGTAAACAAGTTGGCAATAATTATAACATAATTGCTACACGATGTCTCTCAGTGCACTTAACAGCATTCACACCAATTGCGCTATTCATTTGCCCCCGCTTCAGTTTATGGTGCTATCTGAGTAGAACTATTTCCTGCCCTAACAGCCCATTTATTGACTCAAGATTCAGAACTCTGGCATGTTTCAGCATACATGTCATGATTTTGGAGGCCATATTAAACATATCATACTCTTAGTGACACTTTTGATTTAATGTTCCAACTATGAGACACAGTTGCAGAGCTTTACATTTAAGAAAAAAAAACTTCAGATTGCTGAAAGTTTAGCAAACTCTAAGAACTAAAAACAAAATGAAACAAAGTAACCTGTGTCTGGGTTGGTGGCATAATGTATAGAGAGGAAGCAACTGGTGACTTTCACTGAATATCCTTAATGGAATATATCCTAAGAGGACACACACACACACCCCCCTAAACTAAACAACTAACAAACTCTTTTTAGTAATCAATTAACAGGATAGGTTTGACAGCTATTCTGAGACTATTGCATGTGTATTGTGAAATGAAGCAAATTAGTAATCATGTTGGTGTCATTACAAATTGATTTTTAGCATTGGAAAAAGAAAAACGGGTGTAAGATCAATATGGTTAAGTTAAAATTCTGTAGTCCTGAATGTGAATCAAAACAATCTATTTAAATCCATGATACATTTTATCTTAAAGATAATATACATATTCCTTAGTTCTGAATAATGAAAAAGGCCTGGAAACAATGACCAACCCACTAGCAATGAGCCCCCTGAGAATTCAAATCAGGTTTTCCACATACCAATTTCCACCAGAAGGAACCAGGGTTCCTCAGATAAATAAATGACCCTAGTGTGAGGCAGGAGATATACACAGGGAGACTAAAATATCTTGTCACACCAGAGAGCAAGGAAGTCTCCAAAGACCTCTAAGTCCATGCCAAAAGGACTCAGTGGCCAACTTGAAGAGGCTTCTATTGGACAACGTGAGAGAAATTTGAGCAGCATTAAGAATAATAACTACATTAATAATAATAATGGATAGAAATACATTAAAGTGTTTAAATACATGAGCTCATAATAATACCATAAAACAAAAAAAAAAATCTAATTGGTCATCATAGGAGGATGCTGACAAACTAACCCATCATTTTGAAAATTATTAAACAAAAGCAAAGAATCAGGGTTTTCCTTTACAAATTATACCACAGGTAGCCAGTAGATGAGGGAAAGTTTCTTTTTATAGAATTACTCTTATTATTAAATGAGGAAAAAAGGACACGATTAGGTTATTGGCTCCAGATTCATAACTAACAAACGAATCTAGGCAATAATCATTCATGATTATTATCCTCAAAAGGGAGACAACCTGAAAACAGGTGGATACTGAAAGAAATATAGAATAATATCATCTAGATACTATTCTTTCTCAAAAATGGAATCTGAATCTAATCAAGCTTGTAGATCTAAATGCCAAGTTAAAGGAGAAACAAGGATAGAGAAACATGTTAAACACCACCACAGGATTCAGTCAGCAAAATCTAGAAAGTGAAAAATTTTATAGGACAATCTACTTTCTTCAACAAATACATTGCAAGAGAAATAAAAGAGGAAGGAACTTATCAGCCTAAAGAGAGTAAAGAGACATATGAACCAATTGCAATTGACTGACTTACTTGGATTCCTATTCAAAGTGTAAAGAAATTAAGATAGAATTCTGAAAATTCTGTATTAAAGAATTATTAATATTGGGGGTACAATAGTGATATTATTGGTATGTTTTTAAAAGGGTTTTTATCTTTCAGAGATAGATGTTGAAATGATGGGATGCTGGGATTTGTTTCTAACTCATCTGGAACTAGTGAGGAAGTAAGAATAGATAAAATAAGATTGGGTATTAGTTGATAATTTTTTAATCTAGGAGATAGATACATAGGGATTCACTATACTATTCTCTCTAATTTTGAATATGTTTGAAATTTTTAAGAGTAAGTTTTTGAAAAAGGTACATAAATTTTTAAATAAAGTTGAAGAGAAGTAGCTATTTGGGGAAAAATTAGTTTATATAATATCACATGCCAAAATAAATTTCAGATGAATTAAATAGTTAAATGTTTAGAAAGGATATCAGACCAAAAAAATGAAGACTATGTAGATTAATAAATATTTTTATCTTGATAGTAACAAATTTTTCATCTCAAAAGCAATGAAATAGATCACAAAGGAAAATATATTGAATATATAAAAGTTTGAAATTCATATATCATTAAAAAAAAGCTGGAGAAATATTTGTACAAACTATGACAGATCAATGATTAATGTTATTCCTTTATAAAAGGCATGTACAAATCAATGAGAAAAACACAAAGACCTCAAGGAAAATGGGTATAAAAAGACAATTCACAAAGCAGAGAATATAAATATCCAATAAGCTTATAAAAATATTAATCTCCATGAGTAATTTTAAAAATGCAAATTAAAATAGAATATAAAATTCACATATTTTAAAGTTTATAATATTTAATACTGGCATGAATGTTTTTATATAGGCACTCTAATAGACTGCTGTTGGAAATACAAATCAGTACAAACTATAGGGTAACTTTGGCAATATGCATTGAGAAACATTAAAAAAAATTTATGCTTTCTGAGGCAGTAATTCTACTTCCAGAAAATCAAAGAAATTACAGTAGATTGTATGCAAAACTGGCTGCAGCTGCCATCATTCATCTCAGTATTCAGATCCCTTCTCAAGATGACTTTGCCTCTCCTTCTATCAGGAGGCAAAGTCTATTTCTCCATCCTTTGACTCTGGCTCTGGCCATGGTACTTGCTTTGGCCAACTGGACTTGAGAAAATGCAACGTGAAAAGAGACTTAAAAAAATCACTGGATGGGGCCGGCCCCATGGCCTAGTGGTTAAGTTCTGCGTGCTCCGCTTCAGTGGCCCAGGTTCAGTTCCTGGGCATGGACCTGTGCCACTTGTTGGTGGCCATGCTGTGGCAGTGACCCACATACAAAATAGAGGAAGATTGGCACAGGTGCTAGCTCAGGGCAAATCTTCCTCAGCAAAAAACAAAAAAATTCTTTGTGAATGGAGCTTGCCCTCTCATGCTGATGGGGAGACTTCTGCCACCATGAATAAGCCCAGGCTAGACTCGGAGGATGAGAGACCAGATGGAGAGAAGCCCAGTCATCTCAGTTGTCCCAGGTGTTCCAGACATGTGAGTTAGGCCATCCTAGACCACCCAGCCTAGGAAGAGCCAACACAGACCAGAAAAACAGATTCTCTGTCATGATTCAACCTACAGAATCATGAAAAGTAATAAATGTTTGTTATTTTAAGCCATTAAGTTTGAAGTAGTTTCTTAACACAAGCTGAATTACTGAAAGTAATCAGAAAAATGGACAATTGTATATTTGCAAAGATGTTCGTCTTAATATCATTTATATTAATAAACTGGAAACAACCTAAATGCCCAACAAGAAAGAAGGTTAATCATAATAACAACTGCAGATTGGAAGATCATAAAATCATTAAAAATCATGTTTTCAAAATATAATGATATTTTATCATTGATAATTTTATCAATATCACATTTTATTGATATTGGAAAATGTTCACAATGGAAAATTAAATTAAAGAAAGCAGATTATAGAATTATATGTGAAGTTTGATTTTCAATTATGCAAATAGGTGTGTGTGTTGTATCTCAGATGGAGATTCGACTTGAAGACTTATTTTAAAAACCACTGTTTTAAAAATTTGCATGCAGTGTCTCACTTTATCTTTGGGGAGACTCTTCCTGGCTTCTGTGTGGTCCCTTGAAGTTAAGCAATGTAAAGCAAGAGTGAATACGTAAATGTGTTGAATCTGTCTGCATGCAGAAGGTTCTGACTGAGATGTTCTGTTTAATAAATGTAAAACAGCTACATTTTAAAATTACGTCTCTGAAGTTCAGTTCCTTTAGAGAATGTTTCTTCTCTAAACCTGGACTTAGATGACTGTACACCTTCAAATCATTGCTTGTTCTTAGAGAGATGTGATGTTGTTCTGTGAGAAGTGTTTTGCAGAAGGTGTGGTTCAAAGATGGAGAGCTTTGTCACACAAAGAGATATGACATCAGAGATCTGGAAATCAAGGTCCATGTTGGGCATGATGCAGCAATAACCTAGACTTTGGAAAATGTTCTCTAAGACCAGTACGAGTGAATCATCTGTCTCCATGGCCGCACAGACCATCCTCCTGCGGGTGAGGTTGGGGTCTTCCATTCTCTGAATGGAATGGAAGTTCTTACTGTTAATTATTTTATAAAAGGCATTAACACTGGGGCAGTCCATGAAAACTGAAGAAGGCAACTCTTGGACTCTTCTGGAGTGGGGGGTTTCCATTTCCTTTGAGGCTAGGGCCAGTTTACGAGCGGGCATTTCGAGAGGCAGTTTTAAGTTATTTTCTGTGTTATGTTTCTCTTCTGTATTCCCTACAGATTTCTTCAGTAAATTCTTCTGAACAACACAGCCTGTTCTCAGCTGCACACTGGGAAATTAGGGAGGGGCTGTGCCAAGAACTGGAGGGAAAGGCCAAGGGATGAGCAGTGTCTTGTCCCAAAACGTGGAGTGATATCACTAGTGGTCACCAAGGGAGGACCGGGGGAATTATCAAATTGAACATGCCACGTGGGCAGCAGCATCTGCAGCATGATTGTACACAGTGGAGGCAAGAGCAGAAAGAGTCTGTTTTTGAGCATTTATGAGACCAACCTCTGAAAAACTCTCATAAGCTGCTGAGGAACACTTTCTGGCAACCGTTGTCATGTGTCACTTAAAGATGGGGATACATTCTGAGAAACGTGTCATTAGGCGATTTCGTCCTGTGCAAACATGATAGAGTGTACTTACACAAACCTAGATGGTATCAGCTACTACACACCTAGCCTATATGGTACTAATCTTACGAGACCACCATCGTATATGCACTCTGTCATTGCCCAAACACCATTATGCGACACGTGACTGTACACTGTTGGAACTCAAGCTAGCATAATTGGACATTAAAAATGAAAGCTAAAGAAAACTAATAAGGTGATCTTATTTTGTAGCCTTGGGCAAATAAGGGCTTCCTGGGTTAATAGTTTATATGCAAATATGTAAACATCTGTGCAAGAAAAAAAAAGACTAGAAGGAAATGCACCAAAATGTTAACTAACTGGGTCAATTCTTGCCGTAGGATTATTAGAGATTTTTATTTTCTTTTGTATACCCTCCACATTTTTGCAAAATTTCTACCATAATAATCAGAATAAGTGTTACTTTTTAAAACTTATCAAATGGGCTTCTTTTAGTGAAACGTGTAGATGTCCGATGGGTTGAAGTTCCCCAGAACTCTTCTGTCTTATTCTGTCTGCTTCATACATTGTTCATCTCTTCCTAGAAAGTCTATATTTTGTATTCACAGTGATATCATTTCTCTTTCTCATTTCTTTAATCTATTCTCAAATATTCTCTTCTGTGCTGCCACCCTTAGGTTCTTGCAGGAAAACTTACCTTTTAATAGAGGTCTAAGTTAAAGAAATCCAACTGTAATCAGTGAGAATCCAGTCAACAGCCAAAAAGCAGGAAGGTATTTTGGGTCGTTTGGCTTTTCCCAGAAACTAAGAAATCATTTCATCCACATGGGCCTCTGGATAGAATAGATTTTATTTTTAAACTTCATCATATATGAAGCCAGATTCTTTGAACCTTTTTTTGCAGGTTAGGACTGTGAAGGGCTTAATGGGTGGCTTGGAGAACCTTCTGTCCTCAGGTACTCCTCTTGCATAGGGCTGCTTTGTAGCAGCAACATACACAGATTGAGGACCACCAGCTTGTATCTAGAGAGCCTGCAGCTAAGGCTGGCCCAGAGCACTGTGCCTTTTCCTTCAGAGCTCTCTGCAGAAGGAAATGATTGTAAGTCCCCAAATCCTAACAGAAACGAATGAGTTCATCCTTCATTTTCCCTGTCACAAAGCCAGTGTGTGAATACTAGTGAATTTGGGGAAAGTGGCACAAAAACTGAAGGAAAGGGTATAGATAGGGGAAGTCATGTTCCTGAAGACAAACTGCCTACTTCATGACTTGACAGAGGAGAAAGTTATCAAGCACACAGCACAGACACCACCGCTTCCCCTTCCTGTGCAAAAGGCAGCTTCATCGGTCAACCAGGGCTGTCTCCCACCAAACCCACGGCAGCCTCATGGCCTTTCTCAACACATTACTGCAGGCAGCCAGTGCCAACTGTTGGAGTCGGGATGGGAAAAGACAGCCCTCTGCCACGTCCAGCCTAGAGCAAACATTCTCCCTCATCTATAGTGTACCCTCAAATTAAGGACTCTCAAAAGAGTCAGAAATGCAAGCAGGAAGTGTATGACTGTGGGAAGACGGTCAGCATCCCCGATGTCAGGCTCAGGCAAATAGCTGAATATAAGGCAGCACAAAGACAGAGAGGGACAAGGCTACCTTTCACAAAGCAGTTTATAAACTCCAGGCAGTTTGCATCTAATAAACCCAGTTAATCCACAGCACAATCCTGACAGGGGGACAGTATCGACTTCTTTTCAGAGAGGAATAAACTGAGGTTCAGAAAGTTTATGTCATGATTCAAGGGTCAGAACTGGGGGAGATTTGAACCCAAGTCAGTCTGATTAGAAAACTCATGTACTTTCAATGACACTAAATAGCAGGCATCTAAAAGATAAATATACTATGATTCACTGGGCTCATGAATAGATCCATCTTACCCCAAATCACATAATCTCAAAAAGACGGCACTGTCTAGGGCTTGGGCCGAAGATAAGAGATCATTGAGCTGTTCAGCACTCAGAAGTGCGTTGTCTCATCCTGAGCAAAGAATAGAGTTTAATCCTTCAAATGAAGACTCTTATCTGCACAAGGTTAGATGGAGATTTTTACCAGCCACTTCAGTCTTACCTTAATCACTGTGACGCTCCTCTCCAACTACTATCTGTTAAGCCGCTCTCTTACTCACTGAATATTTCATACGTGAAGTAATGGAATGCAGAGCTATGGGCTGTGTACTCTCCCTTTGGTTTCCATTTAAATTTACAGCTTGCCTGTATGAAAAGAGTCCCAGGGCGCTAACTAAGGTGGTGATTATACTGTCCATCAATTAGCTTACATTTTGGCACAATGTCCATGGCCCCTTTCCACCCCCTCATAACAAAGGGCTGTTTAACTCAATACACATACAGCACATGCTTTCTCTCCAGCATGTTTTACTGAGTTACAGAGTGTGTGTCACCCAGATGTGCCTGCCATAATATTTTAGCTGTATTGGAAAAATTACCAGAAACACACTGAGGCTAGTAAACTCCCACAGCTGAGACCAGTTTTTCACTACAATACTAGTTGTTCACCACCTCACTTTAGAATTAATTATCCTGTTGCCATGTTACATTCCTCTCCACACTTAAAATTTGCAAGATAGAGAATCCTTGTTTGACAGTTTTCCAGGGAAAATCACTTTTATGGAATCTTCATTTCTGAAGTAGAAACACTTTGTGTACTTTTTAGGTAATTATGAGAAGGAACAAGAAGCTAGAAGTGGTACAGATGTAGAGTTGCCAGATAAAATACAAGATGCCCAGTTAAATTTAAATTTCAGATAAACGATAAGTTTTTTAGTGTAAATATATCCCATGCAATATTGGGACATATACTGAAAAATTATTCATTATTTATATGCAATTCAAATTTCACTGGATGTCCTGCATTTTTATTGGCCCAATCTGGCAACCCTATGGAGATAGAGAAAAGGAAAGGGGATGAGATTCACATACTTGAAGGCTGATATAATAGTGCCATCTATTAGGACAGATGCTTTAACTAGGCATAAGCTGTCTACCTCTAATTTAATTTATTCATCGTAATAATTTTAAAGTAGAAAAAGAAAAAAAGGGATTTGGGGAAAGGAATGAATGTACTTCAAAGACCATGGAGGTTAAGGGACTTTTCTTCAGATTCTAGAAATCCCCAGTCTTATGACCATCAGTCTGCTAGGAGACCCAACATAGAAACAGGACTCCCCTGATAATATAGGAGATTAAGGAAAACACTTTTCCAGTTCATACTGCTTATGTAGCTGTAGCAGTTTTTCCAAGTTGATCTTCATTTATGAATAAAACCTGGTATGGTACTGTAAGTCCTATCTCATATGTTCTCATAACCCCTAAAGACAAGCACCTTAATTAAATAATCAATAAATTTGTTGAAGGCTGCCAAATAAACAGTATTGTGCTCAGAATTAAGGTAATAGGATGAAAAAGATAATTTGTACCCAAAAAATAGGAGAGAGAGAGAGAAAGAGAGATACAAAAATAACTATGAGAGCACAAAATATATGTGTTGTATGAAAGCATGAATAAAGCACTAAGTAAGCAGCCAGCTGAAGGTGAGAACGGGCCAAACCTTCACCAACGTGAAATCTGAGCCTAAGCGTGAAGGAAGGGTATGATTTCAATACACAGGCAGTGAACAGCAGTTACTCCAGGGTTATGAACAATGACAGAACGAGCGAAACAGCATCATGGTCCAAGAAGCAGAGTAGCACAGTGAGTGGAGTTTGGTAGCTGAGAAAGTTGGAGAAGGAGTAGCTAAGAGTCATATTACGGAGCAATTTTAATGCTAAGATTACATATTTTGGCAATAAAAAGTTATCAAAGATTTTCAAGAGCAAGAATAGTCATAAGATCTGTTTCACAGAAAGATTACCGTAGAAAACAACGTGGAAGCTAGCGTGCAGAGTTTGGAGATCAGGGCACTGCTTAGGAGTACACTGACTCTCCAAGAGGCATGTTTATACCAAAGAAGAAGCAACAGGAAGGAAAGCCACATAAGAAGACTGACAATGGCTGGTCAGAGAGGTAGAACAATAAGAAGAAAAGGGAATCACAGAAATCAGTGAAAGAGGAAGGTTAGCCAAGAAATGAGAGCTTTCAAGTAGTCAACTCTCAAGAAGAAGCAATTGGATTCAGCAATAAAGCATCTCAGGCAAATATTCAGAGATCAATTTTAGGTCAGTGGTAAGGGCAAGGGCTTGGTTAAAGAGTGAATGGCAGTCTTCCTGCTTCCAGCAATGTAACTGATAAAACACAGCAAACACCCTTTTAAATGCATATGTCGCTTGAAAGTAAGGGGAAAGTCCTAAGAGATTAAAAATAAATAAATAAATAAACAAAGAATGAAGCAGAAAACTAAAGAGGAAAGCAAATGCTGAATCAGTGACTATGCTGCTTGGAATTTTCCATTCCAAGGACCTAGAACCACTTGGGGAGCAGGACACAAAGACGCCACAAAGTGGGGAGTTGGAACTTAGATGCCCCCCAAACCCAAGACCTTTGAAAAACTAGATGCTCCATAAAATGGCGAATTAGGAAAAAAAACCACAAAGGAAGACAATATGGAAATATCATATCAGCTTAAGCTCCTGTGAGGAAAACAAAACCTCCCGATCCCCTCGCCATGAGTAGCCAGATAAAATCTAGGACAGATATTTCATGGGACATATGTAATACTAAGAAAATTATTTATTATTTATCTTAAAATAAAGTTTAACTAAGTACCCTGTATTGTTATTTCCTAAGTCTGTCAAATGAACCTTCCCACCCCTCCCCCACAACCAAGAATTTTTAAATACAGGCCTATTCCATGTGACCTTGGAGCTCAAACTTATACAAACATCAGAGTTTGTAAAACCACAAGTCAAAATACTAACTGAATGTTGTTGTGAGTTGGTAGCATCCCAGATTGCCTAGCAGAAGCAAATACAGAGAAATAAATCCCTACTCAGAGCTCTCAGGATTCCCACAGATAAAGAGTAGTCAACATAAGTTCTCAGTTCAAAATTACATCTAAGGAAACAAGCTAACAAGGAAAAGAGTTTGTAGAAATAAAAACCATAAACGTAGACTCCCCAGGACTTCAAATACCAGAATTTGCAAGAGTTAACAAAGCATAAAAAACATTTTGAAAAAGAATCAAATTGGACTTACAGAAATTAAAATATAATCATTGAAACATAATTGAAATATAATTATTGAAATTAAAAATTCATTGAGTGATTTAAAAAGCAAATTGGAAATAATGTGAAAGAAAGAATTAATAAACTGGAATATAGACTTTTAAAAGTGTATAGAATGTAGCAAATAGAGCCAATAAGATGAAAAATATGAAAAAGAGTTTTAAGAGAAATGGGAAATAACATGAGATTTAACATATATCTAACTGGAGTTGCAGAAGGAGACAATACTTGAAAATATAATGACCAAAAAATGTCCTTGATGAAAACCATGAATTCTCAGATTCGGGAAGTATAAAAATTTTAAAGAAACATGTGTTTTTTTAATCCACACCCAGACACATCGTAACAATACTACAGATCACTAAAGGCAAACATGACCTTAAAAGCAGCCAGACAGAAAGCACCTTCAGAAAAATACGTTAGGATGACATCTACAAAAAATTAAAATTAGAATGATAGCAGATCTCTCAGAAGCCATGAGAAAATAAGTTCATCTTAACAATTTTGTACCTAGCTAAATGCCCACTCAAGAATGAAGTCAAAGAAATATATTTTCTAACAAAAAAAATTTTAGAGTTTACCAAGAATAGACTTTCACTAAAAGAATACAGAAAGTCTGAAATGAATTGCGAGCAAATAAATTGTTAAATGTACAGGTATTGGCAGTAAAAAACAATATGATAGTGTCAAATTAAGGAAGGACAAAAACAAGAGGGAACTAAAGTATGGTACAACAATAAAGAGTTCATAAGAGATTTTTTTAACGAGGAAAGAGATAGTTATTACTTTAAGTTAAGCATGCATATAGAATTTTAAGGGTAACTCATGAGAGAATAGAAATAGTCTTTTTAAAACTAGAGGAAAATGAATTAAAACAAAACTCACAGTAATTAAGAATAAAAAAGCTCTTAGAGCTAGACTTTATAATTATAGATGCCATTATGTCTAAATTTCTGTTAATCAATAATTTCTATTAAATTTCTGTTAATCAAAGACCATTGAAAAGTTAAAAAAAAAAAAAAAAAGTATACCAAACAAAGCAGCCATGTAGTCAGAGAAGCATTTGCAGCATATAGACCCATGCAGACTAAGCATCCAGAATATAAGACGTCTACAAGTCGGAAAGAAAAAGACAAACAATTCACAGAAAAAATATGGCAAAAAGATAGGAAAATGCAATTCATAAAAGAGGAAATACAAATGATTAACAAATATAACCTGCTCAATCTTAATCATAATCAAAACACCTCTCTGGGGTACCATCTTATACCACCTATCAAATTAGCAAAAACTAATACATTTGGACAATATCAATTGCTGGAGAGGATGTAGGGCAATGGGAACTCTTATGTGTTACTAGTTGAAATATAAGTTGGTTCACTTATTTGAAGAACAAATGGCATCCTCCAGTAAATGTGATGAAGTATAAGCCCTACAATTCATCAATTCTACCCCTAGATATACACCCTTAAAAACTCTTGCACTTGTACACAAGGAGACACGACCATGGCAACATTATTTGAAAAAAGAAAAAGTTGGTTTGTAGTGACAAGTGACAATGAATAAGGAGCTCTCTCTAAACTGCCAGATTAGGGGCTTCCTCCCAGTAGGAGGGGCTGCACTTCCCATGATCTCCCAAACCGCCAGCTGTTAGGTAGCTTATGTACCCAACAACTGCAAAGAGCTCACTCTTTACCCTCAGACTGTTTGACACCAAAGCAGTCTGTCCCCAAGTCCTACGAGGCTCCTCTCCTGTTCAGCTCACAAAAAGAGAGCTCAACAGGCGGGGAACGTCCCACTGGTGGAAGCTCTCTGTGGGAGACCTGTCCATCAGGGCATCCAAACACAGTCAAAAAGGACGCTGAGAGACCACCTCTGGGCACGTTCCTGCCAGCCAGTCCCTGTTTGCACCAAGTGAAAATGCTGATATCTGCCCTGACTCCTTGACACAAATGTTGCAAACTGTCCACCAGCAGGATAGTGTGTAAATAAATTGTGGAATTTCATACAATGGAACACCATCATTATGGACAAACCTCACCAGTCCCATGATGAATGAAAACACCAAGAGACCAAGTTACAGAAGGCATACAGTCTGATACAATTTGTATAAAGTTTAAAAATACGGAAAACGATATGACGTAATGACTAGGCATGAATACATATTGAGTACTACTGGAAATGATAATTACCAAATCCAAATTCAAGATAGTGGTTGTATCATTGCATATTTGGAGGAAGTGAGATGCTACTGGGGCTGGGTACACAGGAGCATCAATTTTATTGGTAATGTTTTATTTGTTAAGCTGACTGGTGATACACAGGTCTATATTCTGTTCTTCTATACACTTTTGTGTCTTAAATATTTCATAATAAATGTTTTAAGTGAATGGGTATGAGTTAAGGAAGCAGAGTCACTACATATCACTCTTGTTAAGGAGGAAATTCACAATGGTTGAGGAAAGTTTCTCTTAGGTTAGGGAGATGTAAGGCCCCTTGGAGGCCCCCCAGATGGGACTCAAAAGGAAGGGAGACATTCTCCAGAATGTTCTGAAGTCATTCTATGGCACTGAGATGCTTATAAATAAAATCATATCTTCACTGGCCTAGAGAAGTGAACTATACAATAGTTTCCTTTTAATTAATCAAGCAGACTTCTGTACAACAAATATTCATTTTGCCTATCTTGTAATATACTAAACAACTCCTACACACAATATCACTTCATTTGCAAATATACCACTTTCTAGATGACCTATGCAAATATCAAAATTTAAGCTGGGATTGCACTGACATTCATTGCATATACTTCTGGTCTCGTATGATAGCTCTACCAGTATTTGCCCAGTGAATAAACAAATAAATGGAATGAGAGAAAATCTCTTAACGAATTAGTGTGTGTTTAAATGGCTCAAATTCATGTTGATTGCAGCCAAAGCACGACTTTCAACAGATACTATGACCCACTATAAGTCAATCGCTATGCTAGGCACTAGGGATGTGAACTCAGTTAAATTGCTCCCTAAGAACCCATGCCAAATTTGTATCATAACTTTTATTGCCTCTTAGGGAAATTACTCCCCCATTCTCCCATGCCCTTTTTGAAAACAAGGATTTTGCTCAATTTCTCTCTTTATCCCTATTCAACAAACTGGTGTAGATAAAGGCGACAGTTACACTGTAGAGTCAAATAGAAGCTCTTTGCGGGTTCTCTGATGTTTGGGGAACTTTTGCAATTATATGCCTGTCTACTCATGCAGACATCAGAGATCGGTCTCCAGCTGTAAGAGCAGCCAATGTTAGCAACAAGATATTTCTCTGCTTTCTCATAGTAAAAGGTTCCAATTGTTGTCTTTCTTTCTACTCTCGTATTGAAGTTATTTTTCTCCCTTCAAGCAATGAGATTACTTTACGAGAGAAAATATACAGTTCTAATTTTATTTTAAGACATATATTATTTTTACCCCTCTTAACCATCGAGTGGTTTCTTCCACAGCTGCATCTGGTCAGCATTTTCTGGCCACCAAGGGTGAGGTTCCTGAAATTTGGTCTATAATCCTAGCCCATTGTAGGAGGCCAGTGAAAAGCTAAGAAGACTCTGGAAACAGGGTTTCTGGAGCAGGCCAGACTCAGGCACCAACTGCCCTGTCCATGGCCATCCCCTGCTCCTGCCCATTTGTGCCCCGCACCAACAGAGTGGGAGATGATGGAGGCAAGCATGTGGGCACAGTTTCCTGCCAGGGCTGGAGCCAGCCCTCAGGCCATGGCCTGAAAGCCTGCTCTGGGAGGCCGTGGTTCGTCCAGTTCAACCAGCTCACCCTGAGGGAAGCCCATGCCTCAGCACGCAGGGACAAGTGGGGGTGGCAGGACTTCAATAAGTCAGATGTCTGCTTAGCAGACCCACCTTGAGTTCCAACTCTTCCAGAGCAGGCTCACTATCAACGGCCTCTGCCATGTAAGTGGAAAACCTATCATAGCAAGGTGTCTTTCTCCACTTAATGATCAACACACCTTCCCGGTTAAACCCTCGTTAGCAGATCAGCCCAAGCCATATTTCACCATTTTACCCAGATGAACATAGAAAGCCTGGTCTTCAGAATTAGGCAGTCCCTGCCTGTTTTTTTCTGCTGCAACAATTCAAGAAGAGTGTGACTAGTCAGCCATAGGGGAGGGGAAGGAAAATGTGGTTGATACACCCTAAAAAAAGGGGCCTGGGGAGTTGAAATATTTATAACTAGAGCATGGAGTAAGGTTAATGTGTTTCGCAAGCAGGCAGAACTGTAAAAATCCAAAACCAAGATACCCATGACATTTCACATTGCCCCTGAAATATTGACAGGAAACACTATCTTCAGAGCAACTTTTATGAAGTGGAGATAATGTAGTGAGAAATCCAACTGCTGGGGAACTGGATTCCTGGCTTCCAACAGTGGTTGGTCCATTCATTTATGGCAGTAAATAAATGTTATGAAAGTTCATGTAGAAACCATTATCTAAACGGCCAAATATGAAAGGCTTGCATTATGGCCAGGCATGCATTTCTGGCAGAGGAAATACAAGTTTGTTCACAATGTCTGTTTTTAGATTACTTTGAGGAAGAATGTCATCATTGGAATACTGCAAACCATAGCAAGTTTCTTCTTTCTTTTTTTTTTCTTTATGGATTGAGAAATGACATCAGTTTACATGTCATCTGAGAAGAAAGGAATTTATTTTGTTGAAACACATCCAGATCTCCCTCTCTTTGGGAGGCTTTGTAACTCAAACAAACTTTATCATTGTTAATTGTTTGGCCATTTATGGGATTGGTAGCTAAATAAAAGTTTGTTTCATCAACAAGTCTGTACATTTATACATATTTTATTGACCTAGTAATTTTACCAATGTTATCCACCCATGACAGTCTTAAGGAAATGCTAACATTTAAAGCTCCATTATTCTAAACTCAGTAAGAAAGTGCCATGAAGAAGAAGAAAACCCTTAAGCCACATATTTTTTTCTATATATATATAGAATATCTAAAATTATTCAACCCACTGCACAGCTTCTCCCTGTCCTGCAAACTTTCTCTTCCTATCATGTTTCCTATAGGGATAAACAGATTCCAGCCATTTTTCCAAGCCAGATCCCAAGAATCATCCTTGATTCCTCTCTTCCTAGCTCCTTCATCCATTTGACATCCAGGCTGTTGCTTCAATGTTTTAACTATTCTCAAATATATCTCCACTGCCACTGTCTCCGTTCAGTCCCTTGACATCTTTCACCTGAATTAGTTCAATAATTTCCCATTCTCCCCACCTTAAATCTTCTTGTCTACAATCTTTCCATCCAACTCCACTATCCCATTCAAAATCATTTTGAGGCTCCCCCAGCTGTATAGATTAAGTCCAAAAGCCTCCATGTGATACCCAAAGCCCTCAGGACCTGGGCCAGCATTTCTCCAACGATCTTCTTCACCTGATTTTCTTGTTCACATGCTATATGCCAACCACAGGGAAATAGTTGGAGTTCTTGAAAGCACCATGCTCTCTCTTACCTCTAAGCCTTCATATCTTTGGCTTCCTCTGCCTAGAAAACGCTTCTTCCCAACTTCCCCAACCCTGCCTGAAACCTGTACCTATTGAACTCCTACTTGTCTCTTGGGACTCAACTCTGGCATTACTTCCACATGAAGACTTCTTTGACACGTCCCCACCCCTACACCTTGGTTAAATGCCCTCTGTGTGCTCTCTGGGTACTAAGTGCTTAAACATGTTTGGAATGAATCATTTATTCTAAAAAAACATTTCCAACTCCATGAAACGTCTGATGTGACCATGATCATTCACTTGACATCTCATGAACATGCCATGTACATGCCCATCTCCACACCTTTGCCCACATTGTTCACTCACCTTGGTATGGTTTCCTCTTCCTCAGGGAATATTTGTCTGAACATTTCAACCCTAGGCAATATTTCTGACCTCTGAATTCATGGCATATTTTGCATATATTTCTTTTAAATGTATTTTACTCAGTTGTTGCTGCTTCTATTTATTTATTTTTGTGTGTGTGTGAGGAAGATCAGCCCTGAGATAACATCCATGCTAATCCTCCTCTTTTTGCTGAGGAAGACTGGCTCTGAGCTAACATCTATTGCCAATCCTCCTCCTTTTTTGTGTCCCCAAAGCCCCAGTAGATAGTTATATGTCATAGTTGCACATCTTTCTGGTTGCTGTATGTGGGACGTGGCCTCAGCATGGCCGGAGAAGTGGTGCGTCGGTGTGCACCCGGGATCCGAACCTGGGCCGCCAGTAGCAGAGCACACGCACTTAACCACTAAGCCATGGGGCCGGCCCTGGTTATATTTTTCATTTGACATTTATTTATACACAGTGCTGGTGACATCAGTTATATTTTAAGTTTTAAGTTATTTAACTTTTTTATGGATGTACATCTAGTCCTCCTGCCAATTCTAGTTTAAGCAACTTAAAAATGGACAAGATACTGCTTTGTATGCCTCTTCTTTCTCCTCCAAATTCACATAGTTCAGCACAGTGTACATAACAGATAATCAACACATATCACTTAACATTTATTATAAGATTAGGACAAGACTAATAAATGAAGAGAAGACTATACTATGTCACAAATATGTTTCATTTTCAAAAGAATAAATTATTTCAAATAAGGTCATAAACAAAATGAGAAATTCATCACCATGGATATAATTTACTATATGCTGGCACGTGAATGTAAAGGCTTGGGAAGCAGCAGCTGCAATGGAAACTCCAGTTATCGTGCCAATAGTGTGAATGCACTTAGCTGTAGGACAAGCCAGATATCAATCAAAAGTGGAATAAAAACAAAATGTACACTCTCCAAACCAATTTGTGTGTATATTTAATCAAACAGCTCACAGTCCATATGGCAACAGTAAAAGCAAGAGAAAATTAAAGGAAAAATACAAAATACTAAATGTCAGAAGTAAATCAAACATATCATTAACACAATAACTGTAAGTGGGTTAAACTCCCCTAATAACCTTCTCACACTCATTGTAAACAAAATCCAATTATATGCCTCCTAGAAGAGACAGACATTAAACAAAATGACTCTGAAAGTTCTGTTCATCCCACAAACATTTTTTGTAGGGTATCCACTACACACCCACACCATGCTAAGTGACATAAAGGTTAAATGTTAAAAGATAGAGATATATACAGCAAATGCAAATAAAAAGGAAGCGAAAATCAAAATATTAACACTAAACAAGCAGTGCTACGGGCAAGAAGCATTACATAAAACAAAAAATTGTTTTGCTTATTTGTGTGTCTGTTAATGAAGAATATAATCCACCAGAATCTTCATTGGAAGGGATAAATATACCTATCCATCTTATAGACTTGTAAGTATTAAGTAAGAAAATTCATCTAAAACACCTAGCTTAATACCTGCCACATGGCACACGCTCAAAAATTATTGGTTGTTTTCAGTATTTGTATTAGTAATAGTAGTATTAACAAGATATGATAGTCATTGATATTCATGCTACAGATAACATAGCATCAAAGTATATAAAGAAAAAGATTAGAAATACAAGGAGAAATTTACAGAATCATAATAAGAGGAGAGTGAATCAGTTTCAGCACACTTATTTTTGTTCTTGAAATAACAAGTGATGAAAAACATGGTAACAGGCTCTAAATAATAATGACTGATTATATATGTTGTTTTGTATGTGTATACATATGCAGAAATACATTTCTGCATATTCTAGAAACTCTACGATCTACAGAAAAACATACTTCCTTTTCGATCATTCATGGAACATTTACCAAAGTTGATTATTTATTGAATCAAAATAAAAATCACAAGTGGCAAAGCAAAAGATGGGAATTATTCTCTGATATCTGCAAGAAAACTGGAAATAAATTATGAAATAGTAGCAAACAAAACAAAACAAAAATTTGAGAAGTTATAATTATTCTCCTAAATAGCTCTCAGATCAAAGAGAATATCAAAACAAATATTATAGAATAATTAAAAATTATAATAGTGGAAACACTACATAGAAAAATTTGTGAGATATAGTCAAAACTGTACTCAGAGGTAAACCAACATCTTTAAATGATTTCATTATTCAAAAGCTTAAGAGTAAGTAATAAATGACCAAATCTTTATGTTCAAAAAGGTAGAAATACAAACTGAAGAAAAGCATAGAAAGATTAATATGATTGAAGCAGAAAATAATTTTTAAAACAGGAAATGTAAATAATTTGAAAATAAACTCAGTACCTTATTTCCACAAGAACAATAAAAATAAACCCATGATAAGACTATAAAGTAAAAAGAAAAATCACAAATATCCACAGAGAAATTATAAAGTGGATATGAGAGTGTATAGATAGATAGATCTCTCTCTCTCTGTATATATACACACATATACAAACATATATAGAGATACAAATATATATATATAGAGAGAGATCTGTATCTCACAAAGCATACCTTATACTTAGCCTAATAATTTTCATCTCAATAATCTAGAAACAAGTCTCTTTTGGGAAAAAATCATTAAAATTAACTGAATAAAAATAGGAAGACTGGATAGATGAATTAAAGAAGAACTTGAGGAAAAATGTCCAAAAATTCTTTTTTAAAAAACCATTCCATTGTTACAACTGATTTCAAGGAAAAGATAATTTCCATGCAGTGATAATAATATCAGCATCACCAATTTTATCATCATTATCTTAACAGCCACATTTATTTAATGCTTACAATGAGCCAGGAGCTGTCATAAGGGCTTTGCCTATATAATCTCAATCAGTCTCACAAAAACTCCATATGATAGGTGCTTGTGTTTACATTTTATAGGCGATGAAACTGATGCTTAGACAAGTTAAATAACTTGCCCAATGTTATAAAACCGGCACTTGAACCACCCAGAATTTGAACCAAGGTCTGTGTATGTCCCCAAAGCCCATGGGCTCAATGACTGTGCCTCACTGTCTTGCCTACGTAAACAGTTTCTAAAACAAAGACAAAGATGAACGCCTTCCAAATTAATTTTGTGAAACTTGCACAAATTTGATGAAGCTAGCCATTAATAAAAAAGTAAAACTACGGATGGTGGTGATGGTGATGATATTTACGAATTCTTAAAGTGTAACTAACCAGGACCTGCAGTTTTAAAAAGCAGGAATCATAAACAAGAATTGTTTGCTATGATTTAATCTATCACAACACTAGATCAACAAGATAAGTGTTGTGATAACTATACAGATGCTAAACAGACATTTGTGAAATTCAGCATCTATTCCTGACTTTTGCTCATTCAAAGTGAAGCAGAAATAGGAGGGGACTTCCATAACATGGTAAAGAACTTCCATCTAAAACTAATAGCTAAACACAGTAAATAGTAAAACATGACCATCATTCATCTTTGCATCTGGGACAATAAAAGAATATATCAACAAAACATTTCCAGTCAATACAATGAGACTAGAAAAAGAAAAAAGGGACATATGTAAATATTGGGGGAAATTAACTTTTTCAGTATTCATTTCTTTGCTTTGGAAGATGAAGGGAAGGAAGTCAATCAAGTTTGGTAATTTCATACTCCAGGTGGTGAATGGCACAAGTACTTTAAACAGAATTGAGGTAGACCATAAAACCATATTTTTTTGGTTATGAGGTTTCCTTTTTCAACCTCAAAAACTGTTACAACCTTCCATGTGATAATTTTGTGATTTTACCATTTGCTGATTCAGCAGATAGATTATGATTAAACTTACTATGAGTTCAGTGACATTTAAAAACATCAACGTAATTCATTAATTCATTATACTACACAGAGATACACACACACACACACATATAACATACTTCTATATACTTTTGAAAAATAGTAGTACACGGATAGCTGCTTGGGGTCCATATGAATTTATACACCCTTTGCAATAACTCTGCATTTCTCTCCCACTCATAGGAGTTCATGGCCCACAGGCAGGAACAACTGCTGGAGGCATATTCAGAAATCAGGAGAAGGAGAAATCTGAATGGGAGGGTATGGCCTGAAGGAGTTGGTCTCTTGATCTGACAAGTCTGCAAGATTACTCAGGAATGGCTTAGTGACTCACTGTTTTACAAAAGCTGTGAAGGACAGCTGATGAGCACATAAAGTTTGGTTCCTGTATTTACATAATAAAGTAGAAGGACTGTGATTCACCTATGTAATTCTTAATAAGGCAAGACAGAGAGGGAAAACCAAGTTCTCAAGTTATAACAGAGCAAGTCATGTATATAAATATTACATATTAAATATAACAAATGATAATCACAAGGCAAGAGAAGAGAGTACAGAATGTTTAGGCAGATAGTTATTCCCTCTTTAAGAAAGGAGAACACAGGGGCCGGCCCAGCGGCGCAAGCGGTTAAGTGTGCACGCTCTGCTTCGGCGGCCCGGGGTTCGCAGGTTCGGAGCCCGGGCGTGTACGGATGTACCGCTTGGTAAGCCATGTTGTGGCGGCGTCCCATATAAAGTTGAGGAAGATGGGCACGGATGTTAGCTCAGGCCCACTCTTCCTCAAGAAAAAAAAAAGGTGGGGGGACGATTGGCATTGGATGTTAGCTCAGGGCTAGTCCTCCTCACACACACACAAAAAAAACGAAAGGAGAATACATAATTCATAAACATAAGTCTCCACTGCCTCCCAAAGTAGTCACATACGTACATGCAGAAAGATTTACAAATGAAATAGTGAATAATGACTATTAAATGGAAAGCAGCAACTTATTGGTGGAGAATTCATCCATTAAAAGCTTTTCCATTCAAAATGGATTTTGGCCAGAAATTGGTTCTTCCTTCCTCCCTGTAGTATGCATTCTTGGTAGCTACTTTCAGAACACTGCCAACACCATTACACATTTGCTTTATATAGCTTTCAAGTTGTTCTGCAGTTTCCCTCTGGCCAAAGAACTTTATAAAAACTACTGAGGGAATAAGAAGCACAGACTGGTTGTCTCCCAGGCTTGGAATCCATTGCCTGAGCAGTTTCTATCTAAATTTCCATTGCTTCCAGTAGAGTTGGAGTGGCTAGCGATCTCAGCTAATTATTATTTTATCACTGAGTTTCGTTAACTATATAAGGATGAGCTGGTGACCTGCATTCAATTTTCTTTGTATCATTTGTCACCATTCACACTGAGATTTTTTTTATCCAGGTAGACCTATGGACAAGTCTGACCCTGGCCCTTAGCTGGGAAAAAATTTACCTTGCCTCTCTGAACCTCAGTCTCCTGATTAGTAATAGGGAAAGAACATTACCACGTGGAATTTTCACAGTAATGAGTTTAAAGTACTTGGTTTACATCAGGCTTTTCCAGGGGAAGTTTTCTCACTTCTCCCCTCTTGCTCTTATGCACCCAATGTTCCCAATTTTAGGGATTAGTCCACAGCCTGTCCTCTGGCTACAACACGTGTCCAGCTCTGGTTTTAAGACTTTAAAATGAATTTTAATATTAGAGACTGCCTTGGGAAAGCATTTTATCAGGTCCTTCAAGACTCAAAACTCAACATAATCTTTCCTTCTCTATTCTCTCCTTTACTCTGCCAACAATTGGAATGTGTGCCTTCAATTCAAAGCATATTAAAGAACGTATCGCCAAGCTGCTCTGTAATTGTTCTCAGATGCATGCCTCATTTCAAATAAATGATAAGGTTCTTAAAAACAAAAAGAATGCTATCTACTCCTTTTCTCCTCTCCATTTATAGTAGGCACTCAACAGATACTTTTTAACCCACCATCACTTTTATGAAACAAAACAGAGAATTTTTCAAAAACAAACATGAGTCTATCTCATTTATCAAATACATTTTAAATATCCTTTAAAGGCAATACTGTTACAACATCACCTTTAATTCATCAATAAATTCAGATGGTTAAATAGTGGGCAGAAATTTCTACAAATAATCTTTCTCTTAAAGCTGCAAAGCATTTTAAGGACTTGACTCAAGTGAACTCAGCAACATCTAGCACAGGATCCTATTGATTAGTTAACTGTTGTCCAAATGTCCAGGGGAAGGTACTGTGTTTAGTTTAGCAAATAACGCTTCTGCAAAAATCAGCCTTTGTGCTGCCTTTATCTACAGAGAAAAGCAGAAATCATAAGATCATAGACTTGAGAACTGGAAAAAAATTGCGGAGATCAGGCGATCCAGCCCTCCACCTTCAAGGAAGCACAGTATTATCATCATCATTTTACTGATCAGACAACCAAGCCACAGAGTGTTTTGATTATTTTTCCAAGCTGAATGTTGAAGGGAGGGGAGTAGGTGCAGTTCTGGTAGTGACTAGATCTCAAGTTCTCTGGTCATTGGGTCTGGCACTCCTTTTGCTACATCATGTGCAAGTTTTAAAATTCCTCAAATCTCTAAACTCAGGATTACCAAGATGACTTAGGTAAATAGTAGCCCCTATTCCCAACCTCTTCCCAGTCCTGGAAAGCACTGGTTTCCTGCCTGTGCCACCAAAGTCTCCATGTCCATCCCCTTGGCTCTATAGCTCCCTGTCTGTAGATTTTGGGCCAATGTGGCTCATGTCTTATCTTTTCCTAAGGTCCCACTGATTGCAATTTTTTGAAGACAGTGACTGTTTCATATTCACAAAACCATTCCAATGACTAGCACAATATCAGGCGTGCAGTAGGTACTTAATTGTTTTTGAACGAGTGATGAGTGCCTCAGTAGTGCTGAGTTGCCATGAGGAGTAGTTTGATCAGTGAAATTGGTGAAACAACCATCTGCCATATTTTCCATCTTCTTTATCATCACAGTTTTATAAATAGGCTCTTTTCAAAACCCTGGAAGTGCCATAACCTTCAGCTGGGGTTGTGGGCTAGACCCATGTGTCACACAGCAGAAGCATGAGGCTTGGCAATTCAACTGAGTTACTACTCCAATTCAATCAAAGCTGCCTTCAGCTGAGAACTTTAACTGTAGGCAGACATAGACCATCACTCACTTAATCATTCAGCTCTTTCTTTGGGCTCAACTCCCACATTTCTAAATGAGGAAATTATTTACTCCCACAGCTAGTGAGATCATGGCAACCTTATGAAGAAATGTTCTCTCAATTGCAGCACCATCCTCAAAATCTTACAGGTGATTTCACTCTACTGTGAAATTATTCACTTTTCCTAGTCTGCAAGTTTCCACACAAATACCTTTTAATATGCTGGTGTAGTCAATCAACATAAAAACAAGGCACACATTTTCCTGATTTAGTTTCTCTTTTCTAATGTGGCCTTAAGGAAGAATGAAAACACTAGCCTGGGACCAGAGTGCAGTGTGGATGTCAAGAGAGAACAGAGCCCCATAAAGTCAGGAAAGGATGAACTTGCCACTCTACTGCTGATTGCTCTCCCTCAACTTTACCTTAGACACACACTGAGATCTAGCACAGGTCTGAGACGGATTCAAGGGCTGGTCTTAGTGGGGTGTCTCACCGATCCAGATTCTCAGGGTATGGGCCTTCCCTATCTTGCTCTCCTTTCCCCAAACCCAGGGAGGAACCTGATCCGCAAAGGTCTGCAAAAGGGAATTAAGTGTCATCCTTAAAGTACTGGGTAATACAAACAGTAGTGCTCACAGGGAGAACTGCAGCTACCCAAATCAGGAGCAGCTGCTTAAACTTAGTAGAGAGAGATGTTGGCAGCAGGAATTCAGAGATTCCATTTGTGAGACATGATTCTGATGCTCAGTTGAGTGGATGGAGGTCTGAAAGATACATGGAACCAGAAGAACTTGGAGAGGGTCGGCCTGTGCATTCGAGGCCAGTGAGACGGGACCAAAGAGGACAGAGCTTAGTAACCAAAAGTATTAATCCAGGCTCTGAGATTATAGCATTCACAGGGCCCCCTCAGCTGCCAAATCTTCCCCACTCTGTCAGACTTGCTGTTAGATATTTATTCTCATAAATTTTCAGTGTTTTGTGTGTGTATGTGAGGAAGATTGGCCCTGAGCTAATATCCATTGCCAATCTTCCTCTTTTTGCCTGAGGAAGATGGTCACTGAGCTAACATCTGTGCCAATCTTCCTCTACTTTGTATATGGGACACCGCCACAGCACAGCTTGATGAGCGGCCCCACAAACCCCGGGCCACCAAAGCAGCGCACGAGAACTTAACCACTACACCACTGGGCCGGTCCCATAAATTTTCGGTTTTTCATGTGTCTCCCTCCCCTTGTTCAAATGCAACATACACCTTAAAAGCAGGACAAGAAAGCATATTAAAAATTAGTGTAATGTATATGGGTCTAGAGTCAAACAGACCTGAGTTCAAATCTCACTCTACCACCTGTTAGTTATTTGACCTTGGACAAGCGATTCAACTTCACTGAGCGTCAATTGCCCCAACAGCAAAATGGTCATCTTTTTGAGAAGGAAATAAGGTAAGATGCACAAAGCACCTGACACAATGGTAAACACTAATGCAATAGCTGTTGTTATGGTTTGCTGTTAGAATAGTGCCTGGCACACAGTAGGTGCTCAATAAGTATTAATGGAATCCTATCATCAGGATTCACATAGCAGTTCTGAAAAACAGGACAGGGGATAGTTACCTGGTACATGAAGTCTGGAAAGTAGCCGCCAGGAGAGGGAAGATAAGCCTAAAAGAGTCATGGAGAATAACAAACTTAAACCTCCACCCCTCCCTCACCCTCCATACACTCCCCCCCCACTTTAGAGTTCCATCTCTTTCCAGGCAGAGATGGTATTGGAAAGGTTCTTGTCTTAATGGAGTAAAGAATTATCAAGAATGGAACTCCAAATTACAAGTTATCAAGTGTAGGATCTTCTCCATCAGTCTGGACTCTAAATACAAAGAGGATATTACTTAAAGCTTTACAATTGGAGATGTCTTCTATTTCTCCTTGGATTCAAATTCTAATAAATAAGAGATGTTTCTCCCACCCAGTTCTCCTATCGCCACCACCATCACAAAACAACTTTGTCTCCCTGCAACATCAACACAACACACATCATTGTGTGCCCTGACTAGCTTCCCTTCTCCCCACCTTCTCCATGAGCCGCAGCAAGTAGGAACAAGGCTGGCAGTGCAGCTGCTGGTCAAGGGTATATGTGCTGGGGAAGAAGGGGAGCTGGCTGGTGCAATTTGGTATAGGATTGATATTGGTGCTACACATGTTAGCCAACCATTAACGAACAACA
This sequence comes from Ceratotherium simum simum, assembly GCF_057802395.1. Taxonomy (NCBI): domain Eukaryota; kingdom Metazoa; phylum Chordata; class Mammalia; order Perissodactyla; family Rhinocerotidae; genus Ceratotherium; species Ceratotherium simum. The sequence goes on from NC_141908.1 coordinate 17,532,236, forward strand.
TTGATAGTCCAAACCATCGAAACCCATCTAATATATTTTTTTACTCAATCAGGGGTAATGATTGCTGCCCGAGAGGAAAATACCTATAAGCACGCAGGCTTTGTGAACTTTTTACAAATTAATGACTGCACTTTTTATCTTTCCTAACCTTGGCTCTTCTTGCCTCCTGTCACTTAGGAAAACCGTTATTTCCAAAGATGAATGGTGGACATCTACTTTCTCAGAGAAGTCAGAAAACATCAGAGCCAGCAGTTCCAAGGACAAGAAAAACTACAGTGAAACATGACACCACAACAAATTAATGGTTTTTGTGGTGTCTAGCAGGCTTCACCCTGAATGTATATGATTAAAATAAGAAGCTGATGTTAGTTTGCGATGCAGCCACAGATATGTTTATTGTGAGTGGATCCCATGACCTCAGGGCTCTGCAAACCATGGAAAGTAGTGAAGGGAGCTAGGAGAAGCCGAGGGGAGAAGGTCCTCAAAGCTGTGAGTCAGAGCTCAGCTATTTGGGGGATTCCACTCATCTCCCTTGGGGTTAGCAAAGCAGAAAAGACAACCAGTTCTGGCCTGTGATGATAAACAAGGGAAAGAACCCAACACTCCACAGAATTTTGATGGATAAAAGAAGCCCTAAAAAGAACTACCTTAAAGAGTTAGAAAGTTCAAAACGAAGACAATATTAATAGAAATGGATGGGCTAGGCTAAAGACGTGACATGGTCCACAATTTTCCCCTAACAGAGCCCACCCATCTCCAACCACCCTCAGCCTCTTGTTTGAACTAGGCTGATGTTGAAGTGGGTGAACACCCTCTGTGCATCCCCAACCAATGGTAGGGGCAGGGTCCTTAGGATCATTTTGGGCCAGAAGGAAAATCAGACTTAAGATTATAAATTGGCTATGGAGAATCCACATATGGGTTACAAAGAGTTGATCGTGGTCCCTGAGGTATTCTAGGAAGCAACAGCAATTTGAAAATACATCCTATAAGCCTGTATTCAAGGTGCAATGAGAGCTGCAAAGTAGTGGTGTATAGAACACAGTTCCTAACCACAGGGAGATCATAATCTCATGAGGAAAAGGGGTCCTGTGAAATATTGAGAGGACTAAAAATAAGACAGAGACAGTTTGGTTGTGTGGCTCATCAACACAACGAAAGCAATTGGAATAGCAGAGAGAAGAGTGGTTTCTCTACTGTCCTGGGAGTGGACATTGCCAGCATTCACTCCCTGTGTTATTTTGGAGGCTTCCTCAATGTATGTGATGAGGACAGGATGGAATGCCCCTCGGCCCCTGCCCACACAACGTGGGCACACAACTCAGGCTCAGCCAGCCAGCCAGATGCTCCTACCTGGTCCTGGATCTAAACTTGTTGATGCAAAGATTCGGGGACATAGGCTCACTCACAGTGTCTACAGTGGGGTTCTGCAATGGCTGTCATGTCCTGGCCTTACTGCCTTTGCCCAAGACAGTCCCTGGCTTCTGGCTTCTGAGCCACTGGACTTGCCTCTGTTCCAATCTGTTTGCTGGTCTCCAGTCTCCTGCTGACTCTCCAAGTCCCTAACTGCGGCTCCTTAAGCTGTTGCTTTGACCAAAAATATTGACTTTTATGGCCATCCTATTGTAGGAAATTTCCTGTTTCTACTGTATTATTATCAGCTTTTTAAAAATAAGAACTGTGCTTATTTATCTTTCCTAGCCCTGGAGCTCTCAACACTGATGGCTCCTCAGGAAGAGTATATTTAATTGAAAAAAAATGTAAAGGCATCAAATGATGAGTACTCTTTTTGTGTGTGTTTGTTTTACCACAACCTGGCATATAATAGATGCTCAATTTGGTGTTGCTGAAAGAATCTTGCCTTTGGTGTCCAATTAAATTCCACTTCTTACTTGAAATTCTTCAGGGCCTGCCTCTGGCAAGTCACTTAACCTCCCTGAGCCTCAGTTTCCTCATTGATAAACAGGGACAATAACTCCTACCTCATTGGAATATTGTGAAAAGTAAATGAGACATTAACTTGGGAACTAACAGTCTTTCCAACAAATGGTGCTGAAACAACTGGATATCCACTTGTAAAAGAATGAAGTTGACCCCTATCGACCTCACATCATACCCCAAGGTTACCTCATAATGGATCACAGACCTAAATATAAGAGCTAAAGCTATAAAACTCTTAGAAGAAACATGGAAGTAAATCTTCATGACCTTAGATTAAGAAACGGATTTTTAGAGATGATAAAGAAAAGCACAAGAAACAAAGAAACAAATGAACAAAATAGATAAACTGGGCTTCATCCAAATTAAAAATTGTTGTGGGTCAAAGGACACCATCAAAAAAATGAAAAGTCAAGCCATAAAATGGGGGAATATATTTGCAAATCATATATCTCGTAAGGGTCAGAATATACCCCTAGAATATACTAGCAGGTTTGGGGAGAAGGAGAGCAACTACTAATAAGTAGAGGGTTCCTTTTTGGGGTGATGAAAATGTTCTACAATTATATAGTGGTGATGGTTGCAAAAATCCATGAATATACTAAAAACCACTGAATTATACACTTTGAGTGGTGTGTGAATGACATCTGGATAAAGTTATTAAAAATTAAATGAGACAATATGTACATAAGTGTACATATATAATATGTATACATCTAACCATTGTATACAAACATACATGTAGTGAGCACTCAAAATATTTTAGATTTTGTTGCTTTCATGTAAATTATTTTATGTAAATCATTATGTAAATGATGATTGATTAGGCAAAAAGTACTGGAGATAGAGCGACTAATGGAAGGTGCTTCAGGCTGGATTAGTACAAGAATTCCTCCCACTCAAAGCCAGTGGACTGATATGTTCTTTGTAAGAATCCTCTATATTTCTCACAGGAGCTGTAAATTGGGTTCATATGTGTCTCGTCTATATTCTCACCTGTCAACTGTATCCAATGCCCCAAATGGTTCTGTCCTTCTTGGTCTTTATCCCTTCAGTCAAATGCACTTCAAATGTAGCGAGGAAGTGCTCCTTCTCCCCTCTTACGAGTTGGATTCTGACCTTCTTGGGTGGCCTCACCTCTCAGCACTTTTTCCTGTGGCTTAACTTATGTAGAATGAATTTACTACAAAAATCTAATTCTTGATATTCAAATTCTTCCTATAAAGTTAGGAGTTTGCTTTTGGGGGATTTTTTTGGTTCACTTGTCTGTCTTTCATAAAAGCATAGCCAAACGATTAGAAGAGTATACGCCAGAATTATAACAGTGAGTGTCTCTGGGTGATGGGATTATATGTAATTTTCTATCCTCTTCCATATACTTTGTGATCTCTTTAAAATGTTCTACAAAGAATCATTATTTAAAACATGCTATAAATAGAAAAACATTACATACTTAAAGATTATAAATTAGCCCCAAGATGGTTTATGAAGAGAATTCTCTCCAAAGACCAGATGCCCCCAAAGATGTATCAGAATCTTCACTAGACTAAACTGTGTGTGTATGTGTGTGTGTCTCTGTATGTGTGTGTGTGTGAAGAGAGAGAAAGAGTCAGATTTGTGTACTTTTTGCCTTTGTTGTGATACTCCTTACCGAATTAGGAGGACATATGTCTTTGCCAATTTCAGGTCAAGGCAGTAGTCAAATGTTTAATCCAGTTTGCAGATTTAACATGGCGAGTTACACCATTGCTCATACATCTTTTGACCTTTCCTTGGCACCTTCTGATTAGATTCTTCTAGGCAAAGAAAATTTGAGTGATTTGTATCACCACGCCACCACCCATACATTTACAGTTTTGCAAAAAATTCTAGTCTAGACAATAATTAAAGGCAAAAATGGAACTTAATTAAAGCATCTTTCCCAAGCCCTGAGGGCCATTCCTTGGCGCTCACATACAACAGTGTTTGTGTAAACTGTTCATGGGGGATGCTTGGGAATATCCTCTCAGGCACAACCTTCCCTTTCAATCTCTCAGAAGAATGTGAGACAGAACCAGGGTCGGGGTGGCTGGCTTAGGTGGGTCTGAAGATGAAAGCGAGATGTTTTCCTAAATGTGTAAGGATAAATGTCAAGAATCACAGTGGTATAATTAAGACATCAAAGAAACAGAAACTGAATTTGATCAGTCAGGAGCCTGGTAAACCCTTAGACAAAATATGTCCTAGAAATCACTAACCAGCAACTTGAGAGTCTTTGACAGCCTATTGATATATTTTAGTCGGCCTATAAAATATTATTTTTTAAGTAATGCTAGCATTTTTTAAATTAATGCTAGCATTTAAAACGGGGAAATTTTACCTAAAAATCAAATTTCCAGCTTCTGTTAAATAATTTAAAAAAATAAAACACAGAGCTAGCTCCTTTTTGGCAACGATTGCTGGTGCTAAGTAACAGCTACATCCTTCAGACATCCAGCAGGACACGCTCTCCAGTTCACCCACATCCTCTCGAGCCCCTGCTGCCTCTACCACAATGAAATCCAGCAGCAGTTCCATTGATTATTATACAATTGATTTTGTTTTTCTCACTCCCGGCAGGTTTCCATTATTTCTATCACCTGTATGGTCTTTTCCAACATTTTGGGTTTGAGACCCTACCCCTCTTCCTCTAACCCTAAACCCCTTACCCCTGGCAGATGTCTTACCATAGCCATTCCTTTATCTAGAATTCTCCTTTCCTCAATGTTCACTGGTGCCTTGTTAGAAAATGAATCTGAGTTCAATTCAAGGCATCGTAAGCTTCTGGGAGAAGAATAGAATGGTACGGTATAGAAAATCAACTGGATGTGGAGTAAACTCAGATTCAAGTCCTGGTAATAACTGGAACTAACTTGGATTGCTAGAAAAATCTGGGTTCAGACCCCAGCTTCTCAATGTTCTAATTTGAGATCTTGAGCAATGTATTGAACCTCTCCGAGGCTCTTTTCTTATCTGTAAAATGTAAATATTTGCTCTGCCTGCCTCACAGGATTGTTGTGAAAACCAAAGAAGATATTCTAAGAAGGTGATAAAGAAGGTTCATAGGACTAAGTCAACTTAAGATAATTTCAGTTAGGGGGCAGCTAAATTATTAAATTACTTTGGATGGGTTGGAAAAAAATACACTCTACCAAATTTTCCAAATCCTCTTTCTAAAAAAGCAAATAGTATAATAATGTGGTTCCTAATTTGTTTTTATCATTTACCCAAGTGTGTGGATTATTTACTAAATGTGAGGACGTGTTTTAAGTGTATATATGACCTTTCTCCATAACTCTCCAGAAGACCCAATAACTAAAAATCTCTCTGCCACAGTGTCTACAGTATCCATTATTACAGAAGTTTCCACATATAAGAATTTTTTAATTGGCTTATGACATACATCTGCTATGTACAACATATACTTTTTGTGTGTGTGTTATTAGATGTAACTATGGCATTCTGATCTGTGACACCTAAAAATAGAGATGGTATGGAGAACTTGGTCACAATACAAATAACTCTCTTAAATTGTTTTAAAAACTTTTTTCTCAATATGAAAATAATAGATATTTATGACAAATAATTTGGCTATGGCTGTAATTCTTGTCATAGGTATTTATTATAGATAAACACTGTTAACATTTGATGCAGTTCCTTCTAGTCTTTTTTCTATGTAATTATTTTTTATTTAGCATCATTTAATTGACTATTTTTCAAATCACTCTTTTAAACAGTTATATAATATTTCATCTTATGGATATAACATTTTATTTCTATCATTACAATGGTTAATGGTAAAGCTGCATTTTACTGATTATTGTATTAATATATTAATTAACAACAAATTCAGCAAACCTAAAATATATGATAAAGTGAAAATTATCTTCTCTTTTTAGTGGAAGTACTTTCAAACTTTTGTTTGTATGCAGACACATACATGTAGATAAAGATGTAGCTTTTTAAAAATGAGTTCATGATACACATTTATTTTTAGCCTACACTTTCCACTTACTATGTCATAGGCATCATTCCTATCAGCTAGGTCTACATGAGTTTTTAATGGCTGCACGCTATTGCATTGTGTGGTTGTACTATAATTTATTTAACAATCACCTACCAGTGGACTTTGGATTATTTTCAGTTTTCCCTAGCATAAGTGTTACTGTGATAAATATCCTATGCGTATTCTTTGTAATCTTGTTGATTATTTCTTTAAGATACATTCTTAGAAGTGCATTGCTGAGTCAAAAGTATGCTCTCTCCCACCCAAATTGCTTCCCCCTAAATTTGTCCCAATTACATTCCCCCCAAGAGTAAATGAGAATGCCTGATTTCCATCTCTTCATCAATGAGGATAGTTTAATCTTTGCTAATAATAGGTAAAATAATAATATCTCATTTTCATTTGTATCATGTTAATTTCTAATGGGATTGAACATCTGTTCAAATGCTTCTTTGCCATTTATATTTCTGCTTGGTAAATCATATTTCATTTCCTTTAACCATTTTCTATTGAGATAGTAATCTTTTTCTTGTTGATTTATAAGAGCTCTCTAGAGTATAATTTATCTGAAAATTCTCTTATTGATGGAGATGTTTTCCATATTTTAACACTATAAATAATATAGTAATGAATACTTTTATAAGTAGATATTTGTACATATCACTATTATCTCTTCTGAATAGATTAAATTAGATTAGATTAAATTAGAATAGATTAAATTAGAAAACTAGAATAGAATAGATTAAAATACTCTAACATATGTTGCTAAAATGCTTTCCATAAAAGCTAAACCAACTTACACTCCCAACGTCAAGATAAGAGATAGCCTACCTCATAGCAACTCATTCCATATCCAATCAGAGTATTACAACAGGATGCAGATAAGGACATAAAATATTCTGGCATATAAATCATAGAGGGAGGTTACAGTCAATCCTCCTATAGAATCTCTAGAAGCCAAGATGGAATAGAGGATCTGAACATTTGGTAGATCTGAAATGGAGAGGCATACAGTCTTTATCTCCTTGAAAATTTGGCCCAAATCTAGTTCCTTCAGAGTTCATTGAAAATATGTGACTGCAGCTAATTTAAGATTAAAAACCTGATTAACACTTTCACATTCTTGCCTTTCCATGTTCCAACTAAGTCCAATTACCTATTGTGCAAATACCTGCCTCTCTTAGGAATGTTAAATCCCAGTGAAACCAAAGAAACAAGAGCACAGCCCAAATGTTGGGCCATTTCCCGGTGATGATATGAAAGTCCATAGCGACTCCTGAGACTAGGCCTGGATGACAGGAAATAGTAATAGCCCTGTGTTTTGCCAACCAAAGTACAGAAGGGTGTTTCAGACAACAGCTTAAGCCAGCGAAAACATGCAAATTTTACTCATTCAGTAAACAAACAAATAACCTTGCAACACCAAACTCAAATCAATGCCATTTCAATAACCAAAACTAGGCAGGTTCTCAGCTCTCAATGCTTTTCCCAGTAAACTCAAATCACATAATCTGTCATAAATTACAGCCAGTGGTGCAATGGCAGCAGCAGCAGGAACGCAAACATGCTGGTAACGCCTAATGCAGAGAGCTGATGAGGAATGTCTAATTAATGGTTCTGAAGTCCTTTCAAGGTATAAATCCTATAGCAACAGTAAATAGCATCATCATCTAGTCAAGGCAATTAACAGCCTGTTTTTCTTCTTTTAAACATAGTTTATCGGGCAAAAACAATCATAACCAGAAAAGCTATAGCCAGTTACATATGTTTTTAGTTATATATATTTTTATATATAACCTATAAGTTATATATAAATTAAAAGTTCAGTTATGTGTTTTTCCATTATGATTCAGTTGATTTGGGGTGTTCTTCCCAACTGCTACTGGTTATGCATCATATTATAATTACCATTTTCTAACCAACATCATCAAGCTCACCACATGGCTGAGACTCTACTAGACAACACGAAAGTTTCTTGTGAACGATACTATATTTTTCATGTGTTTTAGTAGTTTAGTAGGAGCATTTCAGAGTCTGATTATTAATGGTACTGTTCTATTGTGTCTCTTTCCATTTGGTTTTTACTCTTTTATTCTTCCGTTATTGAATCTTACTCCCTCCTGGGATTTTGATAATTCTGATGACTTCTAAATCATTTTACTAACTCAAACCTCGTTTCTATGCTCTAAGCGTGTGCTGCTAAATGCTAATTGGTCACTTCCACCTGATGTCCCACAGATACCTCAGCCTCACATACTCAAAGCCCAGTTCTCAAGATCCCTCCACTCCCATTAACACCTGCTGCTTCTTTTTTCTCTTTGGTCATAATGTCACCAGCCTGAGTCACTGAAGCTCTAAAGGTCAGCTGGCCTCTTTCCCTTTTCTCTCCTCCCTCCTTCCCCCTCCACACCCATCTCAGCTGATCCAGCTTTTGGAATGTCTGTTGAATCTGTTACACCTTCTCCATAGCTATGGAGCTATGTCATAGCTATAGCTATGACATAATATTGTGTCCTCCCCGACTTCTGGTAGGACCATCGCCATAGCTTATTAACTACTATCCCCAGGCTCTCTTCTAGTTGCACCTTGACAGGGCTACCAACAGGCTGTTTCAGAAATGACAATATGATCACATCACTCTTCTTCTTAAAGCCCTTGCTGACGGCCCATAGCCAACAGTACAAAACTGTTTCTGGACAAGGGTATATTTGTCAATGCAGGAGAATAGAACATATTTAAGATTGTGTTTGCTTCATTCACAATTTTAAAATATTTGACTTGGGGCATGTGGACCTGTATCTGCACTCTTGCCTCACGCTCAAAAATGAGTAAAGTGGACCTGACTCTGAAGTGTCCAATTACTCTGGCTTCTCCCCTTAGCATTTTTTTAAAATAACAGATTTGTTGAGATATAATTCACATACAATAAAATTCTCTTTTTCAAGGAGCACAGTTCGATAGTTTTTAGTGTATTCACAGAGAGGTGTAACCATCATCAACATCTAGTTCCAGGATATTTTATTACCCCAAAAAGAAACAACAAATTCCAGAACATTTATAACCCCAAAAAGAAATGCCATGCCAATTACTAATCATGCCCCAATCTGCCTTTTTCCTAGCTGCTAGCAACCACTAATTTATTTTCTGTCTCTATATATTTGCTTATTCTGAACATTTCACATAAATGGAATCACACAATATGTGGCCTTTTGTGTCCGTCTTCTTTCATTTAGCATAATTTTTCCAAGGTTCATCCATATTGTGGTATGTATTAGTACGTAATTCCTTTATATGGCCTGATAATATTCCATTGTTTGGATATACCACATTTTGTTTATTCATTTATCAATTGATAGACATTTGGGTTCTTTCTACTTTTTGGTAATTATGCATAATGCTGCTAAGAACATTTGTGTACAAGTTTTTGTGTGGACATATGCTTATGATTCTCTTGGGTGTATACCTAGGAGATGAATTGCTGGACCTTATGGGAACTTTGTTTAGCATTTTGAGGAATTGCCAAATCTTTTCTAAAATGCTGTACCATTTTACATTCCAAACAGCAATATCTGAGGGTTCTAATTTCTCCACATCCTTGCCAACATTTGTTATAATTCATCTTTTTTATTATGGCCATCCTGGTAGGTACAAAATGGTATTTCACTTGCTTTTGATTTGCATTTACCCAATGACTAATGATGCTGAGCACATTTTCACACAGTTATTGGCCATTTGTACATCTTGTTAGAAGAAATGACTTTGACTCCTTTGCCCATTTTTTTAAGTGAGTTATTTGTCTTCTTATGGTTTAGTAGTAAGAGTTCGTTATATATTCTGGTTGAATAATATTTCATTGTATGGAATACAAGTCCCTTATCATATATACGATTTGCAAATATTTTCTCCCATTGTGTGGGCTGTCTTTTCACTTACCTGATGGTGTCCTTTGAAACACAAAAGCTTTTAATTTTGATCAAGTCCCATTTACTATTTTTTACGTTGTCACTTTTGTTTTTGGTATCATATCTGATAAACTTTTAATCCAAAATCATGAGGATTTGCTCGTATGTTTTCGAAAAGTATTATAGTTTTAGCGCTTACGTTTAGGTCTGTGATCCATTTTGAGTTAATTTTTGTATAGGGTGTGAGTTAGGGTTCCAACTTTATTCTTTCACATGTGGATATCTGCCTGTCCCAGCACCATTTGTTGAAAAGGCTATTTTTTCTCCTCAATGAATTGTCTTGGCACCCTTGTCAAAAATCAGTTGACCATAAATGTAAGGGTTTGTTCTTGAACTCTCAATTTAATTCTGTTGCTCTATGTGTTTAGTTTTAGGCCAGTAACACAGGGTTTTTATTACTGTTGCTTTGCAGTAACTTTTAAAATCAAGAACTGTGAGTTACAACTTTGCTCTTCTTTTTGAAGATTGTTTTGGCTGTTGGGGTTCACTTTCATTTCCATACAAATCTTAGTATTGGCTTGTCAGTTTCTGGAAAAAAAGGCAGCTTAGATTTTGATAACAATTGTGTTGAATCTCTAAATTGATTTGGGCAGTATTGCCATCTTAACAATATTAAGTCTTCCAATACATGTACATGGGCTATCTCTCCATTTATTTAGGTCTTCTTTAATTTCATTCAACAATACTTAGTAGTTTTCAGTGTACAAGTCTGGCACATCTTTTGTTAAATATCTTCCTAAATATTTTTTTATATTATTATAAATTGAATTGCTTTTCTTAATTTCATTTTCAAATTGTTCATTGCTATTGTATAGACATACAATTGATTTTTGTATATTGATCTTATATCCTATCACTTGCCTGAATTTATTAATTCAATTTTTTAATGGATTCCTTAGGATATTCTACATACAAAATCATGTCATCAGCAGAGATAGTTTTACTTCTTCATTCCAATCTGGGAGCAGTTTATTTCTTCTTGTCTAATTGCTCTGGCTAGAGCTACAGTAAATACAGTACAATACAAAAAAGTGATGAGACCAGAGATCTTGTCTTTTTCTTTATCTTGGGAAAAATCTTTCATTGTTAAGTGTAATGTTAGCTGTAAGTTTTTTGTAGATGTCCTCTATCAGGTTGAGGCAGTTCTCTTCTATTCCTAGTTTTTTGAGAGTTTTTATCATGAAAAAGTGTTTGATATTGTCAAGTGCTTTGTATGCATCTATTCAGATGATCACATGGTTTTCGTACTTTATTCTATTAATATGTTGTTGTGTTACATTGTTTTTCATATGTATTACTGGTCTTGCATTCCTGGGATAAATCTCACTTAGTAAGGGTGTATAATTCTTTTTATATGTTGTTGGATTTGGTTTGCTAGTATTTTGTTAAGAATTATAGTATTTTGTTAAGAATTATGAATTATATATTCATAAGACATATTGGTCTATAGTTTTGTTTCTTCAGTCTTTGCCTGGTTTTGGTATCAGGTTAATAACGGCCTCATAGACTGAGCTGGGAAGTATTCCCTACTCTCTTATTTTTTTGAAGAGTTTGCAAAGGATTAGTGTTAATTCTTCTTTTAATGTTTGATAGAATTCACCAGGTAGCTATCTGGCCTGGGCTTTTTTTTTATAGTAAGTTTGTTGATTACTAATTTAATCTTTTTACTTGTTAAACGTCTATTCAGATTTTCTATTTGGTTTAGACTTTCGGTATTTTGTGTCTAAGAATTTGTCTATTTCATCTAGGTTATCTAATATAACAATCTACTTGGATTAATACCTATTTTATTTCAATAGTATACAAAAACTTTGCTCCTATATAGCTACTCTCCTTTGTCTTCTTATTGTCATACATATTACATCTTTATACATTAGAAGTTCATCGACATAGCTTTATACTTACAGCTTTGTCTTGCAAGTGTCTTCTAAATCAGGCAGGATTAAAAAATGAGTTATAAACAAAAAATGCATATATATTGTCTTTTATATTTTACCAGTGCTCGTTATTTCTTTGCATGGATTCAAGTTACTGTTTAGTTCACTTTCACTTCAGCCTGAAGGACTCCCTTCGGTAATTTATGAAAGAAAAGATCTGTTAGTAATGAATTCTCTCAGTTTTTGTTTATCTGGCAATATCTTAATTTCTCCTTCATTTTTGAAGAATAGTTTTGCTGGATATAGAATTCTTGGTTGACAGTCTTTTTCTTCCTGTACTTTGAATATGTCATCCCAATGCTTTCTGGCCTCCACAGTTTCTGATGAGAAATTGGCTGTTAATATTTGTGAGACTCTTTTATACATAACAAAGACACATCTCTCTTGCTGGCTTTCAAGATTCTCTTTTTGATTTTTGACAATTTCATTATAACACGTCTCAGAGTGGGCCTCTTTGAGTTTATCCTACTTGGAAATATTGAGTTTCTTGGATATGTAGATTCATGTTTTTCATCAAATTTGGGAAGTTTTCAGCTATTATTTCTTCAAATATTCTTTTTGCCCCTTCTGTCTCTCCTCTCCTTCTCAGACTTATCAAATGTTTGAACATTCAACGGTGTCCCACAGGTCTCTGAAGTTCTGCTAATTTTTCTTCATTATTTTTTCTTTCTATTTTCAGATTAAATAATCTCAGTTGACCTATCTTCAAACTTTCTGATTCATTCTTCTGTCTACTCAAACCTGCTGTTGAACCTCACTAGTGAATTTTTAATTTTAGTTATACTTTTCAGCTCCAAAATTTCTTTTTGCTTTCTTTTTCTAATTTCTATTTCTTTATTGATATTCTCTGGTGAGATATTCTTCTCATAGTTTCCTTTATTCCCTTAGACATGATTTCCTTTAGTTCTTTGAACATATTTATGGTTGCTGATCTAAAGTCTTCGTCTAGTAAGTCCAATGTCTGGGCTTCCTCGAGGATATTTTCTATCGGCTGCCTGTTTTTTCCCTGTGTATGGCACACATTGTTGTTTCTTTGAATGTCTTATAAACTTTTTTTGAAAACTGGACATTTAAAATAATATAATGCAGAAACTCTGGAAATCAGATTTCCCCCAACCATGGTTTGTTGTTGTTGTTATTGTTTTTGTAATTTTTGTTCCTATTTGTTTAGTGACTTTCCTGATTCTATTCTTTAGAGTCCATATTCTTTGTCATGTGTGGTTTAGCTTCGTGGTCAGCTAATGGCTGGGCAGACATTTTTTGAATGCCTTGAACCAAAAAGCATTCCAGCCTTTACTGAGACGTTTGTGTATAGTGGGGCACACCTTCAACATGTCAAATGTTTATAACTCTTCCTTAGGCTTCATTCCCTGCTTGTGCAGAGGCTGAAAGCCAGCCATAGGTGAGAGATCAGGGTTTTCTCAGGTCTTTCTTGAGAATGTGTGCACCTCTGCACAGGTGCATGCCCTTTATATTTCCAAGAATAAATGAGCTTTTCAAATCCCCAATGGACATCTCATTCCGCAGCTTTTAATTTAAAATTTTTCATTAGCATCCTGTTTGCACCAACTCTTATTGCTGCCTCAGGCAGCTGCAATGTTAAACAATTGCTATGATTGTTTTTGACGTGTGTCCCAGAAGAAAGGTTCTTTGCACTGAGTGAGTTTGGAATCAGGTCAAATAAAGACAAGACCTACAAGTGGGAGTTCCCAGGGAGCTACCAGACAGGTGAAATCATGACAATTCTCTGGGCATGAGGCTCTTTGTAGAGCTCCAAACAGGTTTTGCCGCCTCCAATGGCTGCTATACTACTGGTTTTCACAGCTACTATGATGGCAAAACTGTTGGTTTTTAAGGCTTCCCCAGAGCTGGGAAGAGGGGAATGAGAATAGGGCAAGTTAAATGACACAAAACTCACTGTTCTTACTGAGATTCAGGTTTTTCCCTGAATAAATGCTCCTCAGATTGTTGCAAGCTTTTGTTTAATTTCCCAAGTTTGAAAAACATTGATTTGGATCATTTTTTCAGTGTTCTCCTTGCTTTTCTGGAAGAGATTTTCAGAGGTCTTTACTCCACCATTCCAGAAGTACTTCTCTTTCCCCTTAGCACTTTTATAGGAACTAGGGTTAGGACTGTAAGTGGTTTATCTCATCATACACATTGTTGTTAAGTAATTTTTGTTACCCTACCCCGTGTCAGAACCTCTTTCTTCAAAGGTATCTTTGAGTCCTTTAAAATTTCTAATGTAAAAATAATTTTCAACTTATTTTTTTCATCAAATGACAAATCACAATTATTACCAAGCATCACTGTTTTTAATGAAGATAAGGTGAAGTAGAATTGCAACCAAACAGAACACAAAGACTTGAAATTCTTAATCAAACATAAAGCTTGAGGGTGGAGGATTGTCCCATTAGAAGAGAAATATTCTATCTTCTAGGATTTTTGTCCTAAGAGTATTTTTTTTTCTTTTTGGTGAGAGAGATTGGCCCTGAGCTAATGTCTGTTGCCAATCCTCCTCTTTTTGCTGAGGAAGATTTGCTCTGAGCTAACATCTGTGCCCATCTTCCTCTATTTTGTGTGTGGTACGCTGCCACAGCATGGCTTGATGAGCGGTGTGTCAGTCTGTGCCTGCGATATGAATTTGTGAACCCTGGACCACCAAAGCAGAGCATGTGAACCTAACCACTATGCCACTGGGCTGGCCCCCTAAGAGCAATTTTTTGATACACTTAATCACTGTAGATCTAGTTCTCTCCTACCCCTTCTATATCTTCAGCTATAGACCCATAAATTCATTGCTGATATTCAGCTATGTTCAGCAATGATGACTAGAGACCTGTACTGATATCTCAGTTCTGATAACTACATTTCACCTTGCTAAGGCACAAAGTAGATAATGCAATTAATTAACCAGCCACTAGGATGGAAACAAACCAGGAAAGTCTTAGGCGAAGGAACAAAAGCCAGAAAGATAAAGTATATGCAGGGTTATAATTAGAGGTTAAGAGTGCAAACAGAGTCTACAAAAAGAGTTTCAAAAAGTCATGGGATTAAATCTGCCTCCACTATTCACCAGCTCTGTGACTTGGGGAAGTCATTTTACCTCTCAAAGCCTCTGTTTCCCCTGTGTAGATGGTAATAATGCCTACTTCATCAGGATATTTTGCAGATTAAATGACCTAATGCATATATAGCACTTAGTGTAGCGTATGGCTCATAATAAGCACTCAGTAAATGAGAACATTAGGTAGTAAACAGAATATTCCCATCCCTGAGCCAACTGACTAACTGCAGCTACGTGGATATGTTTCCATTTGGAAAAACAAGGTATGTTTTTGAAAGTGAGACTATTATCTATAGGTAGTCTTTCCCCTCCCACCATGGATATTTCCCAGGTGATTCATAATCATGAATCTCCCTCATGTGTGCCACATGCTACCCTCCTATAAGTCACAGACTTCCCGGGAACATACTATTCATTCATTCATGCACATGTTCAAATAATCAACATTTATTGGGCATGTTACACAGTGCAGGCACTAATCTTAGCATTGGTGTAAGGTTATGCTATGTATGGTCCACAGACAAGGACCCTACCCTCACCAAGATTATATTCCAATAGGCGATGGAAGCAGATTCTGGTGACTCCATTCCAGCAGTAGAGACTAAAAACCTAAGATGGCATTTCCCCAACCCTCTCATAGCTCGAGTTTGGCCATGATCCAGATTTCACCCAGGAGACGCCCACCCCACCCCAGTGGAACTTGCAAGTCAGAGGGAAGATCATGAGGTAGAGACTGTTTCTGCTTTCCCTGCCAGAGGTTTGGGTATTCTGCAACCTCTTTAGCAAAGGTCCCAGTATCCTGTCCTTAGCTTCATGTGTTTTAAGAATCAAAGATGCTCATTTTGGTGAAGGAGATGGTGGCAGTGTCATCATGGAGCTAGCACTGGTGGCATCAGCTTCCTGGTTCATGGCTTTGTGTAGTGACAGAGACATAGCGGTAATCCGTTGTGTTGTTTCAATCATTATCTCGGAAGCTCTGCCTCCTCCCCAACTCCTTCAAGATTTAATATGCTGCCTAAAACCAGTATGAAATTCATTTTCACTTATACCAGCTGAAATGGATTATGTTATCTGTTACTGAATCCAGACCATATAGGGAAACAAATAATAGGAAGATAAACAAATAAACAAATAAGTATTGATTGTAATAAGTGCTATAAAGACAAAGCGATGTAAGACGAGGGGAGATTGTGAGATGGAGTGATCAAAAAATCTCCTTGACAAAGTGAATTAAAGCAGAGACCTAAAGCAAAGAGGAGCTAAGGGAGCACTAGGGAAAGAGATTTCCAGGTCGAGAAACATCAGTAGCACAGGCCCAAATCTGGAAAAGAGTTTACTGTATTCAATCCTCAGAAAGAACAGCAGCATAATTGGAAATTTGGGACAAATGGCACAAGATCACAAAACTAAGCAGGGGCTACAGCTGCTCAAAGTGTGGTCCACGGACTGGCACTGGTCTACACGATGTTTGTTGAGGATCCGTGTTGAGATAAGTACAAAATGTAAGAGTAAATGTTTAGAAATTTTGTAGCAATTTGATATCACCACAACATTCAGGCAACATTTTTATCATATTTAATAAAACTATCAGTCCATAACAGATTGAAAATTAAAAAAAAAAAAACTGGTCTTTCACCATGGATAGTTTGAGAAGCGTTGTTCTCCACGTCTAGCCTCTCAAGATTTTTCTGTAAAGGGCCAGATACTAATGTTCCAGGCTTTGTGGGGCCCTGGGGTCTCTGTGACAACTACTCAACCCTGCTGCA
The DNA here is from genome assembly GCF_057802395.1 of Ceratotherium simum simum. Lineage (NCBI taxonomy): Eukaryota > Metazoa > Chordata > Mammalia > Perissodactyla > Rhinocerotidae > Ceratotherium > Ceratotherium simum. The sequence goes on from NC_141908.1 coordinate 17,548,930, forward strand.
GTAGCACAAAAGCAGCCATAGACAATATGCAAACAAAGGGGTGTGGCTGCGTTCTGATAAAACTTCATCTACAAAAAATCCTAGCAGGGAGATCTTAGCCTGTGACACATATTTTGTCAACCCTGTTCTAGGTAGGCCACAGGAAGGAGACTGGATTGGCCTCTAAAGTCAATATAACCACCTGCTTAATTGAGGCCACCCCTCACTCTTGATCTTTTCTCATCATTGCCTACAGGTATTTGCAAAGTCTTTGCATCATGAAGTCTAAATCAGAAAGGACCTTGGAGGTCCTCCCAAATCCAATTCAGTGCTCTCCTCATAGCAACCTTGACAGATGAAGTCTCTGCTTACAAGGCTTGTGGTTAAAGGTAGGGTCAATTTTGTCTATTATCTGCATCCCCAAGGAATGACGATGACACCATTTACCCTGTGATAGCCTGGTGGGCAACCCACAGCTGCAAGAGGTTACAGCCTTACATTCTCCAGGACCTGGTCAGTCAAACATAGGCTCACGTTGTCCTCTGAGTCATCAAGTCACCTCCAGTGCCCAACTTTCTGAGGTATACTGTGCCATTTTCCTTCCATACAAAGTTACATTTCTGTCCAAATGGACTTCTGTGACCACTGCCCATCTCTGGCTCTTTTGGTATGTCTGAAATGGTTGCATTGGACAAGTGGCCCACCACATGTGTAGCCTTGTTTTTCTCTGGGCTCAGACACTGCCACAGGCAGGAAAGCTTTCTGCGTTCACACATGTCTGCATTCACACAGCACCCATTTTATAAACATAACCCAACACCCATACAGTAGAACGCCTTATTCTCTCCTCTACACGGAGCACAGGCCACTGTGTGTGTGAGGAGATGGACTCCCACCAGTAGGTCTCTCACACAGGGGGTATAGAGTTAAGGCAGTTCTTTCTAAAATCCCTTTTATTTAAGATTTCTTTCATTGAATCAAGACAAACTTAATAGGTAAAACTTTGCTCTTGCAAGTTTCCTTAAAATGTCCCTTCTGGGCCTACCACAGTTTATCTTGGCAGCAGGTAGCTTGAAGAGTTTTGGAAAGTCTCAGCTTGGCATAGCCTCAGAGCTACTGGCACATTAAAGATTAATAAAGCGCATTTAACTGAGCTCAGGACACTGCAACGTGATCCTTCACTGTGAAATGTGCAAGATTCTTTGTTTGCAATGAACAAAACTAAAGCCAAAAAGGGCCGACCGTGACAGGCGAAGATAGGAAACAATCAGGAACTTGGTGTCTTTCGTTGGTTAATCGATGGGTAGGAATCCATACCCCTACTCAGCCACGCTCTTACTTAGCATTCTCAGGAATTTAAGATGGGCATCTGACTACAACCCACAGAGCGGAGTGTTTATTGAGCCTGCAGGGCCACAGAGATAGTGCAACTGCAGCTGCCTCCTTAAAGTATAAGAAAAGAGTGATTCAGAACAAATTCCCAAGTGAGCAGCTTCTCCAACGAAAGTCAAGATAAAGCAAGGCATTTCGAAACAAACATTTTGGATTTGCTTTAGTGAAACAGAATGCTCGTGCCTGATTGAATATTAACCCAGGAGGAAGAAAATATTTTTTGCATGCCTAGGCATGGGGCTGGCAATGGAATGAACCAGATAATATTTAAAATGAAAATAGAAATTAAACAAGCATGTACATCATACCTATTGGTTCAAAGCAGGAATCTATTTGCTATCAGTCTTGGGACACCTGGACATATGCAGCAGATACTGAGACATCAGCAGAGGCAAACATTAAAAATGTATCATTCTGAATTCTGGAAAAGCGCTGGCGATTCTACGTGCTGGGAAATGCCCTATTTACACAGTGCCATCCCCTCACGTCCTCCGGAAAAATCACCGGCAAACCCTGCACTCGGCAAATCAGAGCCCTGGAGCAGAGTGCTTAGCACATTGGACGCTCTTTCCTCTACACCGACATACACATAAAAGAAAAAAAAAAGAGAAAAGAAAATTCTGTCCTTACCGAAAAGGCATAGCAGACAGGGACGGTGAGTGTTTTCACCTTAGCCCACTCAGAGTTGTCTCTCTCATTCGGTCAATGTTCTAACGCTATTGAGGAGAGTTCCTGGGGTTTTCGGATCTTCCTTCAAGAGTTTTAATCACTGGCTTCCCCAGCCCGGGTTTAACAAACACCGCTGTGTTCTGTCAATATTTGTATGCAGCACCGCATTGGGCAAGCGGCCAACACGAGATTCAAGAGGCAAGGGGAGAAAACTGACACCCTAACAAACATGCTCTCGTCTTTTGTGTCTTTTAAGGTGGTGCTCAAAGTGTCATCTTTGATTCTGATGGGCGCTAAAGATAGCCGCTTTTTGTGACTTTCTCCACTGGCCCCCAATGCCTGGCTGGGCCGCCGGAGCTGGGTTCCGTGAAGTTTGTTTTTTGTCTCTGTGCCCTGAGGTTCTCCGCACAATCGCCGGGCTTGCCTCTCCACCAGCTGCACTTTAAATGTATTTTAATTGGCTGGAATGTCGAAAGAATCCATTTGGCAGTCGTTTACATGTGAAGCACGCCCAGGGCAGCTGAAAGAGGCCCCAGAAGCAGCCGATTACTTCATCAAAAGCCGCCGTTTGAATACCATTGACTCCTACATAACTACAGTGAACTCAATTCTATAGGCAAGAAGGAGTAATTAATAATTTGCTGAGAAAATTCTTCATTAATCTAAAAGCCAAAAACTCAGAGGAAAAAAAAAATATCCCTGCAGACACAACAGTTCTTATGAAAGGCTTGATTTATAGCCCCCAGTTCTTCTCTTCACAAACATTGACTTTGTATAGCATTACAGGAGGGGGGATAATGCATAATTTGGTTTGCCTGAAAAGTTAATTTAAGTAATTTTCCTTTTGAATGATCCCCTGAGATACATCGTTCTATTACCTCTTTATACATTAGCCATATGCTACAATAAATATTGTCAATACTTGTGGCATTTCCTCATTCCCCTTATTTTTCTTCGGTGGTTACAATAATTAGTTTGTGGCCTCCACTAGATCCAGTCACAAATAAATTCACCCCAAGTCAGAGTGGATAATCATCACCACACGGAATTTGCCAGCCAAACTGAAGTAGAAAATACTCTGAAACAAAAGTCAGTTTAAACAGATTCTAATATCAAGGGGGGAGAGTGAGACATATACACATATATATATGCATATATGCCTCAAAAATAAAACAATGATAAGATATATAAAATAACAAATAAACGGAATAGCTTTCAAGTGATTCTTTACCATTATTTTGCTGAGAAGATTGTCAATAGCACATGTAAACTGGGTTTACAGATTTAAAATCCCTTAGAAGTATATTTTGAAGTTTCATCCTAAGTAATCCTGATTTTCACCCCTCATTAAGAACCCCCGGTTTACAGTCAGAATATGTAAGAGGATCTTGGCACCCTGAGGATGCCTCTCACTGGAAAATGTGAGCCAGAAAACGTTGTCAAATCTGTTCTGATGCTTTTTCCTCACTTCAGTAAAATTGTCTGTGGTTCATAACAAGACAGTACAAGACAAAGAACGATGTACACAAGTCGCTTGGGTGGATTTGTCAAACAGCTCAAAGACGAAAACCAGCACTCTAAGTGAACAGGCTTCATTCTCAGGGAGGCAGAGGGGAAGATTGGGAGAAAGGATGAGGACCGGCTCCGTGGACACACAACCTATACGGTTGCACAGAGCCCCACGCTCAGAAGGGACCTGCACTTGAATTAATGCTGTGCTGGCACTATCTTGAAATTCTTCACTTCTGAACCAGGGGCCCTGCATTTTCATTTTGCACTGGGCCTGGCAAATTGTGTAGCTTGTCCTGAGAGATAGTATAAATCTATTTAATTCAACACGTGGTTGAAATTGACAACTGCTAGGAAGACAATACTAACGGTGTGGGTGATACCCTACATTTGTCTTGCCCAACATTCTACCTTAGATTTTGGAGCCACTGAGAGGATTGAGGAGGGTGATTTAGGAAGAAGAATCTCTCCTGCAAACAAAGAGAGTGAGAGTGATCTGGTGGGTTCTGACTGGTCTGCCCTGAGCCAGTGGTTCACTGTTTATTGTAACCACACTTCATTTTACTGGTTCAGAGAGATTTTGTGTTTCTCACATAATCAGTCCCCCACTGTGTCATTCAGTGGGCAGAAAGCTCCATGTATAACCATCGTCTATTTTTAAATTATCCTAGAGCCTTGATTCATGGTTTGACAAAGTTACATTCAGTGCCAGAGCCTCAAAGGCTCTGCTGACCCACTACCGTGAGGTCCAATAGCTCACAAGTTGCTAGAATACTATGACGTGAGTACCTGTGATTCACCTTGTTCTCCATAGATGTTCTCCAAGACCAACCCTTACACCTAGATTTTGGCCTCCTCCAGCCTTAGCAGAAACCATATGAAAAAAAATTTTCTTCTAGAAAAGAAGTTGGTTTCAGATGTCAAATACTTAATGTTGCCAGTATCTTGTATCCGTAAGCTGGACTGCTAACATGCTCTAACACTCGTACTTGACAAATAAATTAGCATTCTAGAAAGCAGAAGGGAATTTCGAGATCAGCTGGTTCAAACTATTATTTTTTATTTATTTATTTTTTGTGTGAGGAAGATCCGTCCTGAGCTAACATCCATGACAATCCTCCTATTTTTTTTGCTGAGGAAAACTGGCCCTGGGCTAACATCCATGCCTATCTTCCTCCACTTTATGTGGGACGCCGCCACAGCATGGCCTGACAAGCAGTGCCTCGGTGTGCGCCCAGGATCCGAACCTGGGCTGCCAGCAGCGGAACGTGCACACTTAACTGCTATGCCACAGGGCCAGCCCCCAAACTATTATTTTTTTAAAAAGTATAACTGAGGCAAGAAATGAAAGTCAATAAAACAACATGTCCAGGTCACACATTTCCTTTTGCTACACTTGTTCCTATTTTGGGACGCCCAATGTTTCCCCATTCTGACTTGCCTACTGACTCCTAGATATTTCCTTGGCTCTAGTCTGATTTTATAACTCCAGATTTATTTCAAGTGCCCAAGTCCTTACTCCTTGCCTTACTCTTACGAGCCGCTTTCATGCACAGCACGGAGCATGCTGCATCTACGAGGAAATCCGATCTTACACAAGACACATGGCGTAGTCATCATAGAACAAGGCCACTAGGGATTTTTAGATCTCACGAAATAAATTCCTCTCTGCCACTTATAGAGCTTTAGTATGTATCCTGGTAATCTTACTAAACAGTAAAGGCAGGTTTGAGAAGCTCACAGTGTCCAAGGAATAACAAAGCAATCCTGTTTTAACTCCCGCCAGAGTTGGTCAGCTTAAGCTGCCCTTCTTTATCCACACACTGAGGTACAGGCTTCAATAGGTCAGAGATTCCTTAGACTATAGCTGATCGCTATGGGGCCATCTAGGGGCATATGGTGGGTCCTGGACACAAAGCAAAAAACTATGTTCTGGGAATGCAGAACAATCTATGAGAATGATCTCTTAGGTTCTGGAGGTCATAGAAAAGTCAAGGGTCAGAGCTAGAAAGGCAAAGTGAAAGGCTCTTTGTAGGAATGGGAAGGTCTTTGTGCTACAGAGAAACAAACCAAATGTCCAACACACCACTTTTCAAGCAATGACACTGACTGGGCCTCAAATTCCTCGGGTGCCCATGGGTAGCATGGACACAGCTGTACTAACCATACCTACCACCCAAGGTTAACATTAGAATGCTCGTGCTCCTCACACTCTAGCACAGAAGCACTGAAGCCACTGAAGCGAAGAAAGTACTCAGGGCCCACATGACAAATTTAGGTCAGCAGGTAGTAGGTCAGAATCCAAGAAGACGGATGGAGCAACGAGGTCCCGATTTCTGGCAAATCAGAAGACTTACACAAGGCAGAGGGTCAAGTCATTGCGAAACAGTCAGAGCCCAGGTGCCTTGGTTCAAGGTTCAAGTTCAAGAAACAAAGGGGCAAACAACGAGAGGCTTAAGATACTGGTGTTTAAAAGATACTGATAAGGGGCTTCCACATGGCAATGCAGGAACTTAACTGAAACATGGCCAACCTGTAGCTTGGGGATGTTGTTCACCAGGGAGTAAAACCCAGGAGGAAAGACCAAAACAAAACATTCTGTTTGGGGGCCAGCCCCGTGGCATAGCAGTTAAGTGCACACTCTCTGCTTTGGCGGCCCAGGGTTCGCAGGTTCGGATCCTGGGCGTGCACTGATGCACCACTTGTCAAGCCATGCTATGGCGGCATCCCATATAAAGTAGAGGAAGATGGGCACAGATGTTAGCCCAGGGCCAGTCTTCCTCAGAAAAAAGAGGAGGATTGGCATCATGTTAGCTCAGGGCTACTCTTCCTCACAAAAACAAAACAAAACAAAACATTCAGTTTGTTAAATTTAGTCAGACTATCATTGATGGAGCCCAGGCTGAGTGCAAGGCTCTCCTCAGGATCACCAGGCTGGTTGAGAAACAGTCTGGCACAGGATGGTGCTTGGGCTGCCATAATAAAGTACCACAGACTTGGGAGCTTAAATAATAGAAATTTATTTTCTCACAATTCTGGAGGCTAGAAGTCCAAGACAAAGGCATCATCAGGGTTGATTTCTTCTGAAGCATCTCTTCTTGGCTTGTAGATGGCCATCTTTTCCTTGCGTCTTCACACGGTCTTTCCTCTGTGTGTATCTGTGTCCTAATTGCTTCTTCTTATAAATCATATTGGATTAGGGCCTACCCTAATGACCTCATTTTAACTTAATTACCTCTCTAACAACTCTATACCTAACTACAGTCACATTCTGAGATACTGGGGTTAGAACTTCAGTATGTGAATTTTAAGGGGGCACAAGGCAGCCCATAACAGGTGTTTTTCAGATGGTCTCAGGACTAGCCCATATTTGTTCCTCCTACGGTGTGACCAACTCTGTATCAAGTGCCTTGGAGTCCATTTCTCACTTACTCCAAAACCACCTTACTATCGCCCATTAACAGATGGAAAAATTCAGGCTTAGAGAGATTAAGAAACTTGTTGGAGGACACAGAGCAGAGCCAATATGACTCTGGAGCCCAAGCTCTTAACCTGACACCTAATTGTCTTTCCAGCACCCAGGCCTGTTGATATATTTGATTAATATGATTCCCAAAACACCTGGGGCCCAGAATCTGTATGTCATACACCATGAGCTCCTGGAGCTTGGCCATCATAGGTTCAATTTATCAAGCATTTGCTGAGCATCTACTGAATAGGCCAAACTTGTCTGCTTGCCGGCAATTTTGCCCAAGAGATAACAAGAGTAGTCTTAGGGATGAGGTAAGTTGATCATTAAGTTTTGGAGAAAAATGAGACCTAAATACCAGGGCTTATGACTTGATCTCTGCTGGGAAGTGTCCCCAGCTAGGAAGGGAGGCTGAAGGCTGGTGGGGAAGTCATGTTTAGGCTTCAGGAGCCATATCTCACCCTGAAAGTGACAATATCTCCAGAAGCTATAACTTAGAATCACACAGAAGCCCTGGGAAACTGACAATCACATGCGAGGATGGAAGAGAAGGGAGAGAGGAAAGTAAAAAAGGAAGGGAGGGAAAAAGAGAGAAAAGGAAAGAGGAAAACAAGAAACAAGGTAGGCCTAGCACCTCCTATGTGGCAGGAATTGCGCTAGACACGATTTATATTGCCTCTTTTAATCCTCGCAAAGTGCTACGAGGTAAATAGTATTTATCTTCATTTTACAGATTCATAAACTGAGGCTCAGATGTGTTAAAACTTTTGCTGACGTTGTTGCAGCCAGAAATTGGCAGAGCCAAGATTTAAACTCAGCTTTATTTATGTTTTCCTAAAACCAGCCTGCCTGCCAGCTCTAAGCTGAGCAACACAAAGCAAGCAGGAAGCTGGTGCTGCCAGTGGACCAGACCATGCCGGATAAAGCAGTAGCTCTGACGGGGGCCTGCTCATCCCCACAAGGCTGGTGTCTACGGAAGTCAAAGCACCTGAGTGTGAAACTGTGACATTGATTTCAGAGTAGATTGGCTGCTGGTGAGACAGCACGATCCATTGTGGACTGAAGTGAGAAAGGTCAGAGAGGCTGTCTGCTGATGGATGGGGCTAGCACAGGGCTAGTTCTCTGATAACAAAATAAATGGGATTTATTGATGGGGTTCACTCACTTTATGCAAATGATTCGCCCCATGTATTTATCCCTTTGTTGCTTGGGGGTTTGCTTTGGTAAAATATATCAGCTCCAGCCACCAGGGAAAATAAATCTCGCTGGCCATTCAGAAAGCAGACTCCAGATTCAGAGCTGGATGAGACAACCTTTTAGTGAAATCAGCGGGCTGCTGAACACCAGGGAATTCAGATGTTTATCCAGTGAATAGATAACGATTTATAGCTGGGAGAAGGAGACAGAGAGGAGAGAGAAATGCCCTGAATTGTATTTGTATTCAATGACTGTGCTTTATTTTTTTTTTTTTTTAAATTTTTTGTTTATTGCAGTAACATTGGTTTATAACATTGTAAAAATTTCAGGTGTACATCATTGTACTTCTATTTCTGCATGGACTACATCATGTTCACCACCAAAATACTAATTACAACCCATCACCACACACATGTACCGAATTATCCCTTTCACCCTCCTCCCTCCCCCCTTCCCCTCTGGTAACCACCAATCCAATCTCTGTCCCTATGTGTTTGTTTATTGTTGTTATTATCTACTACTTAATGAAGGAAATCATACGGTATTTGACCTTCTCCCTCTGACTTATTTCACTTTGCATTATACCCTCAATGTCCATCCATGTTGTCACAAATGGCTGGATTTCGTCGTTTCTTATGGCTGAGTAGTATTCCATTGTGTATATATACCACAGCTTCTTTATCCATTCGTCCCTTGATGGGCACTTAGGTTGCTTCCAAGTCTTGGCTATCGTGAATAAGGCTGCAATGAACACAGGGGTGCATGTACCTTTGCAAATTGGTGTTTTCAAGTTCTTTGGATAAATACCCAGCAGTGGAATGGCTGGATCATATGGTAGTTCTATCGTTGATTTTTTGAGGAATCTCCATACTGTTTTCCATAGTGGCTGCACCAGTTTGCACTCCCACCAGCAGTGTATGAGAGTTCCCTTCTCTCCACAACCTCTCCAACACATGTTGTTTCCTGTCAGAATGGCTATAATTAACAAGAATGACTGTGCTTTAAAGCACTAATATTTAAAGAGCTGTCAGAAGATTAGGGTTGAATCAACAATTCATCAATATTTTGGTAAGCCACAGATGGTGGGCCATATATGATGGTGGGTGCTGCAAACAAATAATATAATTCAAACTTCCATTTTGTCTTGACCATGGAAGAATTCATCAAGATAGTGAGTGATAAATAAAATAATTGCTATGGGGTATAGAAATGCATTTTTTGGCAAATGATCCTTCCTGATTTTTGTCACATGTAGGATCATAATGAGATCTTATATCTCCCAGGGTTTCATTTACTGACTACTTGAGGAGGCAGTTCAATAGCATGTTTGAGAGCCAACCCATGCACAGTGCCTTCTATGTAGCAGGCCTTGTTCCAAGAGCCTCAGATAGTATAGTTCTATGAAAGTAGATGCCACTATTACACCCATTTTACAGAAGGAAGAACTGAGACACAGTTGCTTGTGTCTCACAATGATATCAAGTGGGAGAGTTGTGATTCAAACCAGGAAGTCTCATTTGTAACCACTGCCCATCCTGCCTCTCATGGTGATGCATTGTCCTGGGCTTTAGGAGCTGAGCAGTCCTGCACAGAGCCCCAGCTTCATCCGGCCTCACTTTATTGCCCTGCCTGGCCTTCTACCTCTTCCTCCAACAGTCAAGGGTGTCTTCTCGTGCCCCACATAAGTCTATACAGGTGCCCAGTTTTATAGAGATATCTTAAATTTGTTGTTATTGTTTTTGTTTTTGTTTTGTCCAAGAAGCTGTTTTGCTAAAGCATGCTGTGCAAACTGACCTTTTTTTGTCAGAGCTCAGTACCTTCAAAAACAAACTGGTGTTTGTCATCTTGGAATCATGGACTTTCGCAGGGGCATTTCTTGCCTTCAGAACTGGCCTTGGCTATTCACTATTGTGTTTCTCCTCCTCAGAGACCAGGGCTTAGGTGAAGGAAAAAGATAGGCCTAAAGGTAGCCATGCAGGGGAGGAGGAGGAGAGAAGTGAGGGATTCTGGACCTGAGCTTCTCCCAAGTCTTGTTTTCAGGTTGACCAGCTGCCCAAGCCATCTCTGCGTTACATACTTTTTTCTTACAAAAAAAGAAACTCCTCCTATTCAGGCAGAGGCAACAGGTCCCAGTGGCAGTCCTCACAGTCAGATGCACCTCAGGTCAGCCGCTGCTCTGCCATTTACTAACTGTGTGACCTTGGGTAGGTGACTTAACCTCTCTGAGCCTCAGTCTTCATCTCAAAGGAGGGATGATAATATGCCTTTTTAAGGAGTACATAGATCATAAAATGTGAAAATATCTGGCTTATTAGTGGTCTTTAATTCAAGTTAGTTCCTTTTATTCTCCATTGTCAGCCCTGGACTAAAGCTACTAACATAAAAACAACAGGCATTCTCACTCACAGGCCTCTTCTCGAGTACTCTGGACTTAAAGACATAACCATGCACTGAGGATCCTACTGACATTATCTTTAGCTGCATAAGCAAAATTAGTTGCTAAGAAAAGGCCTTGTAATGATAAATACCTGTAATGGTAAATAACATTATCAAATTGTTCTGTAGGGATTCCAAACTGAATGTTACTGAATTTCAATTACACTTGGAAGAAACCAGAAAACACATTGGCTCACAAGCCAATTTGCTCACTCAATTTCCCCAGTGTGACAAATGTTTAAAATAACTTAATGATAAGGATACATACAATTATTTAATAGTTTTAATAATCATTTCAAAGAGAAATCTTATCCTATTTTTTTAAAAGCAGCATAAACAACACTTCTATAAGTATGGTTGCACTAAATCTTTCGAAGTCACTATATTTAAAGGGCATTTTTCTTATCCTCTCCATTGACCATTTTTCAATGTCTTCCCACCATTCTACATTGGTCTCTTTTCATTAAATTATAGAAAAGGTATTTAGGAAAAGCAGACTGGGGGACATCACGGCAAAAACAGAAAAAAATTTTAAATGCAAGCCCAGTAAATCTAGAGCTAAGTTTTGCTACACAAATATGCTACGTTTAGAAAATGGCAGATTCACAGTCAGCAAAGACGTCTGGAAGAGATCAATAATGTAATTATTTATAATTTATATATGTGTTTTAACTCAAAAAATGACTTGAACCATGTGTGAGAAGAAGGTAAAATTTATAATAGCAATCAAGTACAGAGATCTGGCAAGATGTGTGCAAAATGATGATATATGGGAACAAAAAGATTTTCAAAGAAGAAATCAATAAATGAGCAAAAGAGAAGCCATTTACTTAGAAGCCTAAGATCAAAATAGTGAGATAGTAATTAGAGGATATTCTTCTAGGGTTAAGTTCCTTTATTCTTCATCTTTGGAAGAATACTGACCCAATACACATACGTAAGAAGCTTCTTATTTTATACTGATAGAACACCTTGGCAATGAACGATGGGGAGATAAACAAAGGCTTTCATCCCAAACATTATAGAGTTTCTGGTTCAGTTAACCTGTGTAAAAATTGTATCTACTTAGGAAGAAAACAAGATTGAAATGTTAAAGTAACTGTGTTGTGAAGTGCCAAATGAAGTAGTAGAGATCATTTTAGACCTACAACCATAGTCTCAATTCCACACCTCAAGGCAAGCTTACATAATCAGTCCTCAGGCTACCCTTTGTTTCCTGGTTTTCTTTCTTCATCTCAATCCACCCAGCACCTATCTACTCACTAGTCTTCCAGACCTGCTCTACATATTCTTGCCGTAACACTTTGGCCATGTTCTACACACACATACACTAACATCTACCTGTGCCACAAGGATATAATTCTTTCTTCCTGGTAAAATCTTTCAAGGCTCAAGGTTAGTCCTGTCCCCTCAGAGAGTCTCCATTCCCAATCACCTCAGCCCACAGTGAAATAGGAATTGCTCCCTCTTTTTCTATAGTAAGTGGCAAATAGCATTAAAATATGCCTTATTCTGGGATTTTCTCATGAATATGTTTCATCTGTCTATTTACAATTAGTTGTAGTTCTCTGAGCTAGGCAGTGTTGCCATGTAGCTCTTTGAATCCCTGATTTCTGTACCTTGTGCAGAGAAGATGATCAACAGAACTCTGCTGACCAGAGGTTGGTGATCTTTCTGGTAATAGCAGCCTTAAAACTCGTTCAACAAAAAGAAACAGAAATTTTACTTAAGATTATTTGCTTGGGTCAGTCCAAAGAGAGTATGCCAAAGATGCAACCATGAAAGATGCAACTATGATGGGCAAAGTCACAGGAGAGGGTTGATTCCTTCATGGGATAGAGCTGGTGGCCTGACAGCAGTATGCTGGGTCCCACTGCTTCCTAACTGTGTGATGTTGGGCAAGTCTCTTAACCTTTCTGTGCCTTGGTTTCCCCATTCATAAAATAGAGATCGTAACAGTTATAATGGTCAACAATTATAGAGTGCTCTTTTTCGCAAATAACAATTCATTTAATTCTTATAACAACACTATTCAGTAGTTTCTACTATTATCATTCATATTTTATAGATTAGGAAACTGAGGCACAGAAAGGACAAATTTCTTGCCCACGGTCACAGAAACAGAAAGTGGCAGAGCTAAAATTTTAATCTAGGTAGTATAAGTAAAAGTCCATGTTCTTAACCGCTATGCCGAACAGCTTTTCTTCTATCATAAAAAGTAACATATGCTATCAGTATGAATTTAATAAGGACAAAGAATATATGTAAGTTATTGGGGACCGTAAAGAGAAGATATAATTAGGGTTTTTTTTTTCATGTGACTACTCTGTATATCCAAATAACTCCATATAGAATGTGTTCTCTTCTTTGTCAAACCAGGAATTAGGGCTGTTTGAAGGATAAAATGAGATGGTCATGTTAAGTAGTCAGCACAGTGCTTGATAACCAGTGTGAGCTCATAAATTTGGAGCCATTATTGTCTTTATTCTGATGATGATGGTGGTCATTGTCTAGGGGCTCTGGCACCTTGATGTCGCTGCTGGCTCTTCTTCACCCTGTGGCTGCTCTGCCTTACTCTGCCAAAGCTCCAGTTGGAATCAAGGACAGAATAGATGAGTTGAAGCTTATCCCTTAAGGAAGGGAGGGGAGGAGCAAAGAGGCACCTCCCATGGCTTGACACACACCTCAGCTTTACCTTAGAAGCTCTAGGATCTAAATGTATCCTCCACACTGCAGCCAAACTGGATTATTTTTTCTCCTAAATGCCTTGTACTTTGCCAGTTCCAAATCTTTGCTTAGTCTGTGTCCTCCATCACAAATGCTTTCTCTCCCAAATCCACTGATGTCTGCCAATTCTTCTAAGTGCTTACAAATTTTACCACATCCACAAAACTTTTCTTCTTCCTGCTAAGTGAATCAATGCCTTCATCCATTTATTCATTTTGAGAATATTCATCGACATCTATTCTACTCGGTGGCAGGCACTTTGAGAGGCACTGGAGATGATGAAGCCTGGAGAGCCTCAGCTTCTGCCTTCAAGGGGACAAGAAAATCAGTGATAACATGCCATGTGTTAAGTGCTGTGATTGGAAGTTGAACAATATCACTCCTTCCTTCGAACTGCATATTCCCTTCTTTGCGTTCTTTTTGGGACTCAGCATATTCTGTCTGCTGTTGTAGTTACTTATGCTCCTCTCTTACACTCTGATTAGTATATAAGCTGACTGAGGACAAGGAACACGCCTGCTGCTCCATAGATCATCAAGGCAACCTCAAGCCCAGAATCTCCCTAAATGCCTAAGAAATACTTTTTGCATTGAACCCTGAATCCTGCCATGCTGTAGGTTATAACAATACTCCATTTATAAAAAGAACTCTGAGGAGTTAGTCATTAGGAAAAAACAAAGACTGTTTCTTCATCGTCTTCCAGGCTTCTTTAACAGGCAATAGACAACCAATCCTCAGCCACACTCAAACACAGAGTGAGAAGCAGGGAGATTTAGAGCTTCAGCCGCTCGAAAGCCATTGCTGCGGCAACTTGCGATCCAGAAATGACATATGGTTCTTTATTACTGAGCCTTACAGCCCTGAGCAATTGTATCTGCCAAGGGGAGAATATTCACTTCAGAATTTTGGATGTAAATATTCAGTCTCTTGTGCTTTGCATGTCATTGCTAATGGTATATAAAGAATGATCCAAGAGAAGTATAAATAATCATTTGGCTCTACGATGAAACTAGCAGTTCTGACTATAACCAGCCAAAAATGAAAGAGTGCAAATTTCAAACTCAAATCAGGAGGTTATCATCTGTATCCACCTGAGAAAGGAATTCTTACTGTCAGAGAATAGACTGAATTTTTTTAAAAAAGAAAAGCACTAGCCCATTTCTGCAATCTTATTTCAGTCAACAACATAGGAAGACCCCAAATTACAAGTGGGTTGTATTTTTAAAGATCTTTTGTAAGTCGAACGTTCAGAACCCAATTTCCAAATGACCATATAATGGTGGTCTGATTTCCAGGAATAAACCTTCCATGAGGGATCGAAACATCTTTGAAACTGTTTCAATGGGAAAGTAGGATTCTAGTTGCAATTTTAAAACACTTGGACAATCTGCAAGGATTGATTTGGCTGCTCAGTGTGGATAAGCAGGTGTCCCCTTCTGTGGCAGATTGCAAAAATGGTCACAAAGACCTCTCATTCCTATACACATGTCTCTTTGCACTGTGACTTAGAAGCTCCTCTTAAGGGGGAGTAGTGAACACAATATCTCCCCCCTTGAAATAAGTGATGGAGTCTATATCTTCACCACTTGAATTTGGGCATAGCCATTGTGACTTGCTTTGGCCAATGGGACAGTAGCAAATCTGATACAAGCAGAAACTTGAAAAGCACTTATGCATTGGGACTTGCCTTTTCTTGCTGCTCTTGGGAACCCTGCATGGCCAATTCTCACCAAAATGAGATCAAGCCAAAATCCAGATATGTGAGGAAATCCATCCTAGAACACTCAGCCACAGCCAAGCCACCAGCTGACTGCTGAGATCAGCTGAGCATTCCAAGATCAGAAGAATGGCCACCCAACCCACAGAATCAGGAGAAATAAGAAATAGTTGTTGTTTTAGGATACTGGATTTTGGTGACATCTTATACGGCAAAAGCAAATTGGTACACTTTCATCCCGTGCTATCTGCTCCGTGTAAATCTCTCCCCAGGTTCTACATTTTGGAGAGGGAAACCACCTGCTCAGAACTTGGTTAAGCTAAACTCGGAACTCACAGTACAAGAAACATTTCCCTCTTTTGCTCTCCTGGGATGACAGTTGCAGGTGGAAAGGGGGTAGCTGGGACTTGGCAATTTTCAGAAGGGACCATCCTCCACTATGTCTTGAGCAACATCCGTGGTGGTACTGACGGGGGACTAGAGGCTCCAGGATGGAGAACGGGAGCAGAAGGCACCATAACAAAGATTCTCTGACAGTGCAGGAAATTCCAAAGTGAAAGATTTACATACCAGGGTCTCCTTTTCCCAAGTCAAACCATTCAAACCCATTCTAGCATCCACCAAATTCCCTCTAGACCTATGAGGGAGGCTGCAGGTCCTGTACAAGGGGGCTAAGAGTAGGTTCCACACACTAGGAGAAGGTTGGCATGGGTGTTGAACAAGCCTGCCACATACCTGCCACTTAACCGACTCCTAGCTAAGTTCTTCATTCCTGACCATTTTGCTTTGACATCTGCTTCCCTGATGGTGTACATTTTTTGCACCAAACGGAGGGATTTGGCCTAGGATTGCCATGTACCCAGGACAAATGGCACTCCTCCCCATCTCCCTCTCTAATGACTGCTGTATGGCCAAATCAGTCCCTGCTACGCCCAGTCTCAGAAGTCCTCCTAGCACGCTGCTCTAAGAATCCACTTACCAATCAGTCAGAATTGAAACATAAGCTGACCTCTTCCTGCCATCCCTGTCCTGATTCCATCCTGAGCCATGTGGAACTCTGGTCCACAGTCATTTTGAACACTGTGTCTATCAATTTTATTTTTATGCACTTTCCTGTACCACACACATCATCATGATAGGTAATTTTAACCTCTTTCTTACCTCTTTCTTTGCCCCAACTTTTGTTTTCTTTATTCTGTCTCATCTACTTTCAATTTAGGTCACGTTATTTTATTCCAATGTCTATAAGGTTACCATATATCTGTATTGGAATGAAGTGATATGAAAATATATAAAGTACTTATGTAATTGTCTCCTTTTTTGACCTGAAAGTAAGGATTTCATTTGCCTATTGTTAAGTTCATCTTGTAATTTTCCATCTTTCTTGTATAATGTTTTTCTGGATTCTGATTTTTTTCAGCCAACATATGACTTAGACCTCCCAATTTCATGTCATCTGAAAATATGGTATATATGCCTTCCGTGTCTTCATCCAGGTCCACCATAAAAATTGTCCAAGGAGAGAGAAAACTTTGCTAGAGATCTTCATCCAAACAAACCTCAAATCATTCATCAGCTATGAATCTACCTAACATTATAGGATCCAGCTCACATTTCTATAGTGATATCACAAGAATCCATCAAATGCCTGAAGAAATGAAGAAGGGGAACATTCCATGCAGGGAGAAACAAAATGAGAAAAAGAGCAGAGAAATATATGATCTATATTTTCTTTATGTTAAAAAATTAATATGTCTATGTAAAAAATAATTCTAATTTCTTTGAACAGCTCCACATTTGAAAGTGTTTTGAAAGTTGTATTTGTTTACCTTAATTAAGAAAATTAACTCTTCTCTCATCTGTATTTCCGCAGAACTTGATTCATATGTTCTATTTAGTACTGGTAGTCATTAGTGTGGTTCACCAAATATTTGTCCTTCTATTCCTTCCGGATCGTGTTATGGTTTCATTTCCCTGCCCACTCTAAGGTTTGGTGTGACCATGTGACTTGCTTTGTCCAAAGAAATGTGAGTGAACGGTTTATGTCATTTGGTGTTGAAGCCTTTAAAAGCTGATTTACTTGCACCATGGGGCTTGGGAAGCACATGTTGAGATGAAGGATTCATCAGCCTGGGTCCCTAGGTAACTACCATGAGCAGAGCTCCTCTGCTGAGCTACACTGCACTTGTGTGTGAATGAGAAGGCATTGATTGTTGTTTGTTACTGCAAAACAGCCTATCCTGTCCACACTGGTACACAGAGTGCCAGTGTATGTGTATGACGGTGTGTGTCTGTATGGGGTGAGGGGAATGAAGATGAATTGGATATTGGGGATACAGCAGTGAATAAAACAGACAAAATTCCATGACCTTATGGAGGCTAAATTGTATTACAGGAAGCCAATAACCCTCTGACTTTTCATTTCATGTGACTGAGAAATTTCATTATCAGTTGTGATTATGATGGGTTTTATCTGAGAAAGCCAAATGTTGGA
Source organism: Ceratotherium simum simum (assembly GCF_057802395.1). Taxonomy (NCBI): domain Eukaryota; kingdom Metazoa; phylum Chordata; class Mammalia; order Perissodactyla; family Rhinocerotidae; genus Ceratotherium; species Ceratotherium simum. Next base: position 17,566,519 of record NC_141908.1, read on the forward strand.
CAACTTCCTCCTCCCCTCAGTCACACAGGGATGAGTAAAAGACACTGTCTTACCCTATTTCTTGAGTCTGTCTATTCTGAAACGTGCCCTTAGGGCAAGGGGTCTTCCATTCTACCCTCATCAACATCCAGAGATGCTGCCATTTGCTCCACCCGCTCTACCAGCTCCCAGGCAATGCTGCTGCTGCTGCTGTGTGGACCACTCTTTGAGTAGGAAGGGTGTGGACTTCCCAGGGCTCCAGCAGGAAAGTCTGACACCCTTAGACTCCCAAGTTTCTCAGAACAGCTGGGGTGGGAGTGGGGTGGGAAGAAGTGTCTAGTCCAATGGTTATTGCGGGCCCTCAGTTCAGATTTTCTTTTTGGCGTTTGCTTCTAACAGCACACTGAAAGCGCTTTGTTTCCTTTCATTTAAGTTGTACTCATCCTGGTGGCTCATCTGAATCAGGATTTTTAAAAAGGTCACCTTTGATTCTAAGTGCAGCCCATAATGGAGAACCACACAGCATGGGTGCCTTTTCCAAGAATATCAGAAAGTTCTTTCTCCAGAAGGTAATGTGCTGAGGCCTCCCCAGAGAGAGTCAGCAGTCCCCCTATTATGTAAAATAGCTTTTTACATAGTTACCTTGCTTTTTTGATTGGGGTGAGGGTGGGGCTATTACTCAGGGGTGACATTAACCTTTAATAGCCTCTATCCCTGTTGTTCCATGAGTGAATTCAATTAAATTCTTGGAGCTCATTACTCTCCCACTGAGGGAGGGGCAGCCAATATCTCCACCCATACAGTGTATCTACATTAGATGAAATCTAAATATTTATTTTCTGTAAACTCATGTGCTTTACTGAACAGAATGTGGGCTTTGCTTATATTAAACTCTCAGATTCTGACTGTGATTGACAGTTTTTTTATCCCTTCCTCCTCATTGTCACATAATCTCCCATTTGTTCCCAACAGGTCTGATCTGTGAGTTTACTCTTCTGACACTTAACCCTGGGCTTTCAGAGTTTCAATCTTCCCTTCATTTACATCTCCAAGCACTTAACTGGGTCATGAGAAGTCATGATCCATTTAACAAATAGTACTGGCCACTGCTTGAGATGAGAAAAAGAAGATAATAAAAAAGTTTATTGCAAAATAAGAGAATGTGAGAATTTATCCACAGAAATGAATGAATAGTCCCGATCTCTATAGCAGTGTCATACAAACTGCAGGTTGCCACATATTAGTGGGTCATGAGATCAATTTAGTCATTTGTGACCAGCATTTCAAAGTACATAGAACAGAAAATATCAGCATTTGTCAGGCATAGGGAAAGATATTGTTTTATGAAATTGTGTTTCATATATCTGCCTGTGAATGTGGGTGTTTGCATGTCTGAGTATGGGCTGAGATATAAAACATACGGAAAACCATTCATCTGAAGGGTCTCAGGTGATGTCAGACATTCTAAAAAGTGTCAGAATGGCACGTCACCACGTCTTTCACCTTCCTATGGACCACCTCCTTCCCCTCTCTCTTTCCATCTCCCAAGCACTTCACCCTCTCCCCATAAAGCTGGTATTAGTCCAAATAACAGAGTGAAACACATTAAGGTTGAATCTACATGAGCCTTTAGATTTCCATCAATCCAATACTATGGTTGACTCAAATAAGCCAAATTTGTTTGTCTGTCTAGAGGGTGTATTAAAGCTAACTAAAGACAAGGGAAACTAACTCACAGACTGCCAATGAAGAAGCAGAGAGCCCTATATGGCAAATTCCACTTAAGGTGGTAGAAACAAATGCTTTGAAGGCAAAATAGTACTGTATACAGGTCGGGTAATTTCTTCTCAAAACACAGGTTTTTTCATCATCATCCCAAATTTTAACAGTAATTAATCTAGCAGAGCAATACTGGAAATTTAACATCTATTTTCGAACACCGCTTTCCTGGATCTTTTTGCTACCCCTGGAGGGCTTGTCAAAAATAAGCAAAATGTTTGAAGGAACAAAGCCAAAGTCAAAAGTAAAATGATAAAGCTTGGGAGTGAATAGAGGAAGAGAAAAATGCATACAAGAGCAACCCCCAATGGGATAGGAGAACAGAAGTTGTGGGAGAAAGGGACCCCACAGGGGAAGAACAAAACACGTTCAGACCAGCTTCAAAGAATTCTTCATGGCTGGGCACAGTAGGAAAAGGTTAAAATAACATGTGCTTCTCTCAGTAAAACTCAAGTACAAAAAGACACCGAGCAGCACCAAGGTTTTGTATTCGCTTGCACCTGTTCCATGCAGGAGGACCTGGTAGACACTGGGAGTGGATTGCTTACAAGCAATAATTTTATTTTGATGAGTAAATTAATGATGAATATAAACACAGCTATGACAATCATGTAAACAATTATAAGGTAGTATGAAAAAGTGATATTTACTAGATCGTAGCTATATAAATTCCAGGTAATAAAATAGAATTGGAATTGAACTTTTTCTCTATATATTCATCCAAGATAGACACCCATCCAACCCCAAGTCAAAGCATATTTAGCAAAGCTTGCTAAATGCAAAGAGCTTTGAACGATACACCAGAACTCATTTCTTCAAGTCAACTCCCAACTAATTTTTAAGAGTCCTTGCATTAGACTCATTACCAGCTTTTCCAGTAAAAAGATCAGAATCAAAATTCAAGTATATAATTCTAATTTTTTATGAAATAACTTTTAAAAAATTATTATTTTAAATAATCTAAACATTGACTTTCACAAACATTGATTTTCACAAACTAAACTTTCATAAACTAAAATCTCAATTCACAAATAGTACTTAACCTTTTAGGCAACAAATTTGGCAAATACCAAACCATTTATTACCCGATCTTAATCTCTGCTCCATGTACCAGGCCACCCAGTTCAATTTAGTTCAGCAAATATTTTTGTCAAAATTTACAACTTTGTTGTATTTTCATTTTATTTCAAAATATTTTTAAATTTCTATTGAGATTTCCTCTTTAACACATTTGTCATTTAGAAATGTGTTAAATTTCAAAATATTTTAAAAATTTCAAGATACTTTTCTGTTATTGATTTCTAGTTTAATTTTGTAATGGTCTAAGAGCATACTTTGCATAATTTCTATTCTTTTTAAATTTGTTAAAATTTGCTTTATGGCCTCAAATACGGTCCATATTGGTGAATTTTTTATGTGCACTTGAAAAGAATGTATGGTCTAGTGTTGTTAGTTAGAATGTTCTATAAATGTCAATTAAGTCAAGATGGCTGATAGTGTTATTCAGGTCTTCTAATTCTTACTGATTTTCTGCCTGCATGCTGTATTAAATAGAGTGTGGAAATCTCCAATTATATTTGTGAATTTGTCTATTTCTCCCTTCAGTTCTATCAGTTTTTGCTTCATGTATTTTGAAGCTCTATGGTTAAATGCATACACATTTAGGATTATTACGTCTTCTTAGACAATCAACCCTTTTATCATTTTGCAATATCCCTCATTATCCCTGACTATATCCCTTGTCTCAAGACTACTTTGTTTGTTTAATATAGCTACTCCAATTTTTTATGGTTGGTGTTTGCATGGCATATCTTTTTCCCTTCTTTTATTTTTAACCCATCAATATCTTTTATATTTAAAATGGGTTTCTGATAGATGGCATAGTTGTGTCTTGCTTTCTTACTCAATCTGTCAATCTCTGTCTTTTAACTGGTTTGTTTAATCTGATCACCTTTAATGTGATTGTTGATATAGTTGGATTAAAATCTACCACCTTGCTAGCTGTTTTCTGTTTGTCCCATCTGTTCCTTGTGCAGGAAGGCAATTCTCCATGACATTTCAACACATTTTGTAGCAGCTATTGTCTCAGACAATCTTTTCAAGAATGTTTGTATAGCAAAAGATCCTGAAAGGATGGAGATACTGTTTACCTGCACAACAGAGGGCAGATTTGTTTCCTAACCAGGAAATCTGATCTCTTTTTCTATGAGTTTGGTTTTTTGTTTGTTTATTTTTTTGTTTTTAGATTCCACATATAAGTGAGATCATAGAGTATTTGTCTTTCTCTGCCTTATTTCACTTAGCATAATGCCCTCAAGGTCCATCCATATTGTCACAAATGGCAGAATTTCCTTCTTTTTATGGCTGAATAGTATTCCATTGTGTGTTTGTGTGTATATATATATATATTCCACATTTTTTTTATCCATTCATCTGTTGATGGACACTTAGGTTGTTTCAATGTCTTGGCTATTGTGAACAACGCTGCAATGAGCATGCAGGGGCAGATATCTCTTTGACATAGTGATTCTTTTTTTTAGATATACACCTAGAAGTGGAATTGCTGGATCATATGGTAGTTCTGTTTTTAATTTTTTGAAGAATAAATGATTTTAAATAACAGAGAAACTCGATTTCTCTCCAGCCCTTTCACTCTGTCCTTTCCAAGGAAAGAAAGATTTATTTGATTGGTGACCTTGGGAAATGGGTCATTGTCCATGTTTTTCTTAGGCTCTCTTAGGCTCTCTCCCTTGGAACCTGTGAGCCCAAAGGCCATGTTCCTTCCCCTCTCTGCTCTTTCATCCTCCAGTTAGCAAACTGACCTACCAGTGTAGAATCTTGAACCTTGGAGAGATGGGGGAGAAGTGGCTTCTTTTGTTTAGATCAAAGCCACAATCTTCAATCCTGATTTACTCACAAAAAAGGAGATATTTGACACCTTATTTGATATCTGTGTCTTTTTCTCATTTGGTTCACAATTTTTCCTCAAAACACTGATAGTCTTGGAGGGAGAAAAATTTGATGAGATGAGGTTAAATAAAGTGGGAGGTGGAAGGGAGCAGTCACAGAAGACCTAGGTTGAAAGCAAAGGAGATGATAACTACTGCCTCTGAGAAGTAAGGCTGGTACATTTGCAAGGTGTTAATGCAGGAAGAGTAAATGCTACACTTGTTACTGCCCTGGGGAAGAAACTGATTGTAGAGCCTTCCCGGGAATTACTTCCTCCCCACCGTCATATTCCCGGCTCCCTGTTTTGCCAGGAGTTTGGGCAGCACAAGATGTAAGAACTTTCTTGAAACCTTTTTGCAGTGACTTAGCACTTGAAAAGTTGAGCCATAATGTGAGCTTTTGTGAACCAACAATCTTTTCAGAAAAAAGAAAAGTCCTCTTGATTGAATTCTATTGATCAGAATTATGTTTGTTGTGAAACACTCCCTCATGTAATGCAAATATCTGCAGGATTTGCTAAAATAGGTCAGCCAAGAAGATAATTGGTTTGCCCTATCGTGTTCACCAAGTAAATTGTCAGACCAAACCAATAACCCTCCCATTTGTATGCAGGTCAGAAAAGAAAAAGGTACCCAAGAGATGTCTACATTATTCCCTGAACAGAAAATTATGTAGCAAGATATTCATATTTTGGTATGTAATGCCAGAGGTAGATTTTTATTCTCATTATTATTTAGTATATAGTATCAGGCTCAGAGACAAGGTTTCATTCAAAAGCAGTAACGTATACTATTTGCCTTTGTGATACAGGTGCTATCTGTGTCACATAAAAAGCTTATTTTACATTGTTGTAAGTAATGGGCTATTTGTAACAGATGTCAGCTCAGAGCAGAATTGTAAACACTTTGTGGCGTGGTAGATACTACAGTGCTGATATTTGAAACTGTTCAAATCTGTAATCTAAAGATGGGTAGTAGAAAGATGCGAATAGCTCAGAGAAGAAGGAGCTGGAGTAAAAATATTATTTTGCCATTTCTAGAAACTTTCAAAATCTTTTTTTCAAAATATACAGGGACTGAACCAATTTAACTGCCACACGTTTGACCTTTAAAGTTTGAGAATAATGTTTTAATTTATATAAACACAATCACAAAGAAAAAGCCAATAACATCAATCCAATGTGTCTGAGAAAATTTCCAATTCTTAAGAAGGTTCTTAGGAAAGATCGATTCAAAGTCCAATATATAAAAAGTTCATGATTAAGCTGAGAAAACAATATGAACAGTAACACACATTTACATTTAAAGCAGTTGCAAAAATTGTAATTGACTATTACACACACACGCACCTCAACACACACCACACAGGCACATGCACAGCAACTACTGCATGATTAAACTACAGGTATTTGAGAATAGGGAAAATGTTGCTTTATGAAAACTGATAATGTAGATAGATCAAACTCTGAGGATAATTATTCATAATCAGTTTTAATATTATTAAAGATTATTTTCCTTTTCCTCTTTCCAAATAGGAGAAATTTTCCAGATGCAAGTAGAACAATTAAACAAGTTTTAATGCTGTTCTTTCCCTCCTTGAATCGTGTGGTGAGGAGCCAGGAGGATCCCTAACCCAGGACAAAGGAGAAATCTCAGCTCTTGCCGCTCCAGAAGAGGGAGCTGTCCTTGTGGTCTATGGGGCCCTGAGACACTCTGGATCAGGAGAGATCAGGAATTCCTTCATCAGGCTCCAGTCATGCGGGAGCAAAGCCATGTCCAGGCTACCCCAGAGAGAGAGAAAGAAAGCCAGAGAGGTCTTTCTATAGGGCTGTATTAGTTTCCTATTGCTGCCATAACAATTCCCACAAACTCAGTGGCTTAAAACAACACAAATTTATTATCTTGCAGTTCTATAGGCTAGAAGTCTGTCATGCTTCTCACTAGGCTAAAGTCAAGGTGTCAGCAGGGCTGTGTCCCTCTCTTAACATCCTCGAGAGGAACCCATTTCCTTGTCTTTTCCAGCTCCTAGAGGCCACTCACACTCATTGGTTTGTGACCCCCTTCCATCTTCAAAGCCAGCAATGCTCTCTCTCTCTGACCACTCTTCCATAGTCACATCTTCTTCTGTCTCTCTTCTTCTGCCTCCTTCCAGTTTTGAGGACCCTATGATTACATTTTCCTCCTTCTTCCCTCTGAAGGACCCCTGTGATTACATTGTTAATCACACCAGATACCCACGCACCCCAAAATCACCCAGATAATTCAGGATAATCACCCCACCTCAAAGTTTTAATTTAATCACATCTGCAAAGTACTTTTTGCCATGTAAGATAACATATTCATAGGTTCTAGGAATCAGGAAGTGGACCTCTTTGGGGGCCATTTTTCTGCCTACCTCAGAGGCTAACTGGAATGTACTTTAGTCATGGCTATGATCAAGAGTGGTTACCTTTCATGGGGCCAGGCCACCCATGCATGAGTGAGTGACCAGTCCTTTCATACTATATCATGGAAAACCAACCACCCCTTAAAATTTATACATAACACCTGCACTTAAATACAAACCATCCTCAAACACTTCCTTAAGACTTTCTGGCCTAAACTTATGTGAACAGCTTTAAACAGAACTATCTCTATTTAGAGAACTGCCTGAGGTCTAAAGAGGGAAACTCTCATGACAAAATGGGATTTGCTTGAGGGGCCTATTGATTGATATCATTTGCAAATGAAACGTAAGAAGAGAAGAGAAATAATCGTCTATCTCAAAACTGTGTTCTACGAAGCCATAGTCCTTTGAGACACTACACACACACACATACACACATACAAACACACACACGCACACACACAGGATTCTGTAATCATTTGGGGAAATGCTGAATATTATCTCCCTCTTAAAAATTCTCAATGCACATTAATGTTTTAAAGGTCTGAGAAGTTCTACACTAAAGAAACACGTGTACAGTCAATCTTTGGCCTCTTGAAAAACAAAAAAGGAGCTTCCAACTTTAATTTGACCTGTATTTTGGCCCTGTGGTACTCTCACTGATCCCATACCTTCATGGGTGAGAATAGGGTTTCCCATTAGGTTCCAGAATTCCTTTATGCTGAGATTTAGGGCAGTCATCAATAAGCTTGCAGACTTCTATAAGAATAGTCTCCAAATTTGTTCTGATGTTCATGGTAAATTTGTTCTGATCTGATTTTTTAAAATTTTAATATGTAAATTATATGCATGTACTATTGTACTAATATATACATACATCAGTAACTATAACATAAAAATTAAATAAGCACTATTTTATATATTTCAGTAATTATCATTGTTTCATATTAGCAATATTTAATATCTCAAGGAAAAGTATACATTGTGGGGTTAGGGCTGCCTTTACTAAACCTGGATGCAAATTCATCCTATTAACTACTTTCTTCATGATTTTCAATGCTTTGGCCCATTCCTTATCAGATCTTACAAGATTCTGGCTGTTTTTACTTCCCAATGTCATTGAGGAAGTATTCATTCTAGAAGCAGAAGTATCAGTTATTCCAGTTTCTTGTGACCCGATTAGGCTTTCTTTTATTATCCTGGATTTATGATATGTTTGTTCACTTTATTTGATTGTTTTGCAGAACTCATTTCAAGCCATTTGTCCATTCTGTGAAGATAAGTTTAGTTAAAAGAAGACAACATAGGGGTCAGCCTGGTAGTGTAGTGGTTAAGTTCACACGCTCCTCTTCGGTGGCCCGAGGTTCACAGGTCGAGATCCGGGGCGCAGACCTATGCACTGATTATCAAGCCATGCTGTAGCAGGCGTCCCACATATAAAGTAGAGGAAGATGGACACAGATGTTAGCCCAGGGCCAATGTTCGTCAACAAAAAGAGGATTGGCAACCGATGTTAGCTCAGGGCTAATCTTCCTCACAAAAAAAGAAAAAGAAGAAGACAACGTAATATGCAACGTAATATGCAGTTAACTCAGCACATGTAACATGGTATGCTGAAACCAAGTGGGGGCACTACTGATAAGCCCTCTCAGCCATGGAACATCCTTCTTCATTCAGCACCTTGTCTGGCTCAGAAGGCAGAGGACCTGCTGACATATCGCCCAAATCTATATATCCTTAGATATTAGTAAAGATTAATTCCTTTCTCCCATTTTTTATAAAAAAATCAATAAATAGAAGTTCTAACATTTTCCTCCTGAACCCTATTGAATTGTCTTGTTCTCATTCCAGGGGTTCTCCCCATATTCCATGACCACCCTTCATTCCAAAACTGCAGCTGTGAATTCAGGAAAGTCAGGGCTTAATTCCAGATCTGCTATTCTAACTCATTTCGGAGTTTCAAGAGCAAAATGCTCAGTAATGCCCAGTAGTGCTGTCAGGAGGATGAATATTGGATTTGTCTTTGGGGAGATCAGTCCCAGGAAGATGGAGGCAGGCTTGCCCCGAGAAACACTGATTTCTTTCCCAGAGGAGATTGCATCCCCCTGGTGGCCCATAGCCTTCATGATTAACTCGATGTGCTAGGAGAGAAAAAAGGCTGAGTAGTACTGTAGGGGAGCTCTTTCTGCAGGCCTCAGGGCCTATACGGAGGGATGTACGTTACAGTAACATTCGTGGTCTCCCTTGGGGAGGCCGAGTGAGTTGTGGGACGGATAGACCAGGGCACAGAAGCCAGTGCATGTAGTTCAGCCTATTCCTCTCTCTTGGGCACCTGCCTGGCCTGCAAATGAGGCACTCATGGGGGGACAGTCTCTACCCTTACTGGGGAGGCCTGTGGGCGCTTGGGGCTGCCTTGAATGTTTTTGAAAACAAATTTAGATTTATCCAATTCTGGAGTTCCGTTTTAAGTAGCCCGTTGTGGCCACATACCTAAGTCACATTCTCTCAGATATTTCAGTCCTCATCTGACTAGCTCCTTTGTTTACCTCTGAGTGGTGCAAACTGGGTCAGGAAAATGCAACACTGAAAAACTGCAGGATCTTAGGCAAATTTACTTAAACTCAATGAGTGTCTGGTTCTATGCCTGCAAATGATGCTGGTAGCAGCTGCCTTTTAGGGTTTGCCTAGCCCACACTTTAACATTTATTGGCTATTTATTATGTGCAGGCATGTGCTAAGTCCTTTCATTAGATTTCCTCATGTAGTATTCACAAAAACTACATAAGGTAGGGATTATTATTATCCCTATTTTAAGATAAGGATGCTGATACTTAGAAAGTAAATACGATAACGTGAACCATGCCTTCGTGAAATTTATATTTTAACAGAGAAGCAGAGAAAGCATTCAGAAACCACAGCTCAGGTCTTGATTTCTTTCCAGAAGAGCAAACCAAATGGAAGTGACAGGGGTTGAACCAGGAACTTCGTACAAAAGCCAGTGATCCACTACCAGCTAGTAATCCTTACTCTCCGGTGGTCCTCAGGGTTCAGAGTCCTGAAAGCCCTACTTCCTCACCCCCAAACCTCTTCTTTGTATCCAGTGTGCTTCAAACTGCAAGTTACAGCCCATCAGTGAATCATGAAATCAATTTGTGGTTCAAGGCCAACGTTTTTCTGAGGGAAGGGAAGAGAAATGAAAGAAAGGGAGGGGAGGGAGGAAGAGGGGAGGGAAGAGAAGGGGAGGGAAGGGAAAAGGAAATATCAGAGTGTACACCACGTAAAGACCATGTTATATTGTTTAATGAAATGATTGTTTTGGGGGGATGTGTGTACTAGTATATTTTCTTACTGTGGATCATGATCCAAAAAGTTTTAAATTCATGGTTCCATCTTATTTGGCTTATCATAAGCTTGTTTTTATGCTGTTAAGGCTGGCTCTAACCTTGTTTCAAGTTCTCCTTCCTCACTTATTTTTCTAAGCTGCCTCTGGAAGACATGAGTGAGAGGGGGCCTGTGTGCATAAAATAGTAGTGACAGGGAATGTGGCAGAAGGTGGAGAGGGAAGTGGAAGAGGTGGATGGGGTCAAGTCAGGCAGGCCTTGAATGATTTGTACGGATTTTGTTCTTAAAAGCCTTGGAACACTTTTGATTAGGGAAGTGATGTGATTCCATTTATATTATAAAAAGATCCCTGTACTTGTTGGGTAGAGAGTGAATGGTAGGGGACCGGAATGGAAACAAGCGAGAGACTCGTGCCATGATCTAAGACAGTAGTTGAAATGGAGAGAGGACGTCAAGGCATATGTACCAGTCAGGGTTTGCTCAGAGAATCAGAACTACTAGGAAATATACATAATAAGGATTGCACCTTACCCAGTGCGGCAGCTGGCTATACAGGCTATGCGAGGCTGTTGTTTCTGTGCCTGGGGCTAGAACCTGAAGACACAGGACAGGTAGCTGGAAAGAGAAATAGAGCAGGAAGTGAAGGAAGCAAGGACAGTGGGAACCTGTGAGGCTGAGCTGGAAGTCACCAGGAAAGAGTGCAGCCTGCGCCGTCTCCCACCACCTCCAGACCTTCAGTATGGATGATAGCAGGTTCCTGAGTGGGAAGCTGGACCTGTCATCAAGGTGCTAAGACGCACCCAGCCCAAGATTCAGAGCAGGTGAAGCAAAAGATCAGCAGGAGGTGGAGGCTGTGGGCCAGGCCACTCCGCACAACAACTAGGTGTTGCAGCAGATAAGCAACCCGCACAGGTGAATTGTAATAACCCTAGTGCACTGCACCCACCTTCTGGTGTAAAAAAATACCACCTATTCACTCCCTCTTCCAAATCTTGTGCAAATTTTTCTTAAAGCTTATGCTAACTGGGAACTATGCAAGGAAGAGTATTCTGGGCAATGTGTTTCTGGCTAGTTAAGTTGACATAAAATGAATACACCAGAGCAGCTTTTCCTTATGCACAGAAAAGGGAGCCTTTACTTGGTGCTTCCTGGGAAGATGATGACTCGTAAAGGGAACATATGTAGACAATCCTGCGGTAAATAAGAACCCACAATCTCAGCTCCTCAACGCAATAACGGTTTATTTCTCTCTCAAACAAAGTCTACTGTAGATCTCAGCAATTCTGCAATGCAGCTCTCTGCCATGTGGTGATGGAGTGAGCTGGACCCACCTACCTTATGGATCCATCATCTCAACATAAGGCCCCATGATCACTGCAATAGAGAAAAACAATGCACCTCCATCCTTCAAACTAAAGGGTTAATGCACTTCTGTTCACAGTGCTTTGACCATCATAGGGCATCTTGGAACATGCCACAGAAACAAATCATTAAATGTTCAAGGTTCATCATCATCATCACCATCATCACTATTATCCTGTGACATGCACTGTAGATACTCTTGCCACTCACATCACTCCTATCAGGTGATAAAAATAATATTTTACCACCGGCACCATGTCCAAGGGTCTTGCTACTTCCATTGCCAATGTGGTATGATTTCTGCATTGCTACATTGCATGCCCAAAAATATGTTCTGCACTGGCATGCCACACTGGAGGCACCCCACTATTGGGAACACTTTTAAAGTAAGGTGTTGAAGGCCCCTGGGTAAATGCCAGTACATTGCCTGGGAAAAGAAGAGTTTCACGTTGAGATTTTAGTCATTTTAATACAAATTGAATTCTCTCTAACAGAGATCAGAGTCTGTGTGGTGTTTTCAGACACCACTTCTGATACCAAATGCGTATGGTCTTTTCTTCCCTGACACCAGATCTCCAGTTCTCCAACACCAACTGGGTGTCTAACAATTCAATTCAATTTAGTTCAGTTCAGGTCAGTTCATGCTGACATGTGGAGTTAGCATAGATCTCCACAGGATAAGGGCTCAGTCCCACAAGACTGCCCCCAGTTCAGACACCAGCCACAAATGGGGTGCCCAGGCTACCCACACTTCTGCCTGGCCAACTACAAATTTGAGAGTTCCCATGACCACCCTCCAAAGACTGATAATTTGCCAGAACAACTCAATGAACTCAGTAGAGTACTATACTTACTACTACAGTTTATTATAAAGGATACAAATGAAAAGCCAGATGAAAAGGTATGTAGGGCGAGGACGAGAAATATTCCAAGTGCAGGAGCCTCTGTCCCTGGAGTCAGGATTCACCCATCCTCCCAGCACATGGATGTGTTCACATACTTTGAAGATCCCTAAACCCCATTGTTTAGGGTTTTTAATGGAGGTTTCTTTACTCAGGTATGACTGATTAAATCATTGGCCATTGGTAATTGAGCTTAATCTCTAGCTCCTCTCCTCTCCCTGGAGGTCCAGGGATGAACTGGAAGTTCTAACCCCCTAATGGCTTGGTATTTTCTGGTGAACAACCCCCATCCTGAAACTATCTAGTCCCCTACTTTCACCTCCTCATCCCCCAACCCTCCACCTCCCGCCCTGAATCATCTCATCAGTTTACAAAAGACACTCATCAGTCAAGGGATTCCAAGAGTGGTATGAGCTCTGTGACAAGAACCAAGGAGAAATGTCAAATATTTATTTATTTTTTACTATACTACAGGGTCTAAAGGTGTTATGACAAGGGGAGAAAACTCCAGAGCATGGAGTATTGCTCACAGTACAAGGAGAGAGGGGAGAGGAAGGGTACCACAGTGTGGTCTCCTGGAGTGCATGAGGACCACGGAATCCTGCCAGCAAGTACTAGAAGGGCAAAGGGGATGACTGATGAGTGCAAAAGGACATCCGACCAAAGGCTGCAGAGAACAGAAAAGTTGGGGTTCTAATCCCGTCTTGAACAATAATCGGCCAGATATTCCACAATACATCAGAACTGACCAGAGCAGAACTGAGAATTCCGTGCACGTAAAACAACCCAGCTACTTCAGGGAATAAAATATTCTAACCCTGTGTGCATTTCCTCAAAAGCAAGAAGCTTATTGTGGCTATTTTCACTCTGAAGAATAAATAAGGAATATAATATGAGCATTTATTTAAAAACTACGCCAGACAGCAGTGGATATAATGAAAGTCAGAGGCATGAGGAGTGTGTATGTATGCCTGTGAGAATAACAGAGAAAGAGAGAAAATGGGTTGTCTGGAACTACAGAATTATAGAGAACTTCGGCAATTTCCAATTGATGTCATTTTCCTGGGAGCCTGCACTCTGCAACTACTTAGGTGAGTGGGAGGAACAATTACGTTGAACTGAGTAACTAATTAGGTGCTTTCATTTTAAATGATATACTGCCATGAAGGCACTCCAGGAGAATCAAGAAAATTCTTATTATTTTTTTGCCTGTCCCCAAGCTCTAAATAACAAGTGATAATGTCTAAATGATGAAAACAAAAAAGTTTTTAAAAGATGACACAAACTCAATAATACATGGACTACGTATTATCTATTATTAAGTGGAAAGAACAATGTTTCTCAGTCTTAGGTACACCTTTTCTCCATTGGGGAGCAAGTGTGTGGAGCTGATCTTGTGCTTTATCGCTTTCTTGGACCATGGTGGGCTTCATAAGCAGGGGGTCACCTGATTTGAGGCATTCCAAGAAGTGTCCCCTTCCCAAAACCTCTCTCCTAACCATCACTGAGAATTCACTTATTACCCTTTATTATCACCTGCAGGCCTATATTTAAAATGCAAATACGCCTGGGATGAGTGAGGTACAGCTACTTTTCAGGCCCCTCATGCTGTCCCCTACCAAAGAAGTGACTGCACGCCTTTAAGAGAAAGATGAGGGACTCTTGGAACCTTTGATCATGGCTTAAAAAACTAATCTGCTGGGGCCGGCCCAGTGGTGCAAGCGGTTAAGTATGCACGCTCCACTTTGGCGGCCTGGGGTTTTCAGGTTCGGGATCCCAGGCACACACCGGTGCACCGCTTGTCACGCCATGCTGCAGCAGCATCCCATATAAAGTAGAGGAAGATGGGCATAGATGTTAGCTCAGGGCCAATCTTCCTCTGCAAAAATTAAAAAAAAAAAAAAGAGGAGGATCGACGTCAGATGTTAGCTCAGGGCTGATATTCCTCACACACACAAAAAAAAAAACTAATCTGCTGATAACAAATATAAGCCCTAATTCCTCTGCTCTGTTTCTTCCCGCTCCCAGGCTGAATCTGCCAAATGTTTTTCATCACTGGACTCTACCTTCACGCCTCCTTCAATTCTGCCTCTCCCTTCATCCCTTGATCCTGACCTTGAGTCTGGCGAAAGTGCTCTGTTCCCTTAGCATCTGCTCCCAGTTTTATATTTCTGATGTAATTACATCATTGGCTCATATTTGCTTTCTTTCTTGCACTGATAGGAAGGTGGCAACACTGGTCACATGTGACCAGTGAAGGTTTTTAGAATCTACACAAAGTAAATGAGGCTAGATCAAGAGATAAGAGAAATCTAGAGGATCTGAAATGTCCTTCCATTGCAGCACACAGACCTGCTGATGCACTCTCATTGTATAAATTTCTCATTCTACAATATGGGGCTTTGTCTTAACATAGAAATAACATCAATAACATCAAAGGGGCTGTGTTTTGGGAAACTGAGTTTCCAAGAACTGAGCCACCACATTGTCCAGTTCCAAGGGTGTCATTTCCATCACAGTTTATGTGAATGGTGCCCCCTGGAGTTGTATAGTGCACAGCCTGTGCAGCTCTATGCAGCAACCACAACCAAGCAAACAAGATATTCATTTAGATGTAAATTTTATTAAGTTTTGAATCAAAAGATGCAAATAAAACTCTTCCTCAAATTCCATATAAAATGAAAAGGGCCTAATGTCATCTTTAAGAGAGTGCCCCTTTATATACAACAAGATGTTTGACTCGGGATTTAGCCTGGTTCTGTCACTAATACCTTGTAAGATCTGGAACACATTGCAGGTTCAATATATTTTGCTGAGGAAAAGTATCTTAGAACTTTTGATGATCATTTATTCTAACCCTACCATCCAGTTAATCCCAGAGAGATTAACTGGCCTGTCTAACGTCTTAATATTTATTAACTATGTCAGAACAAGAAGCCAGGTTGCCAATGCTCTGAAGTCATTCCTACTAAATTCTGAGGTCTTTGAGATCAGCTGACCACTTCTTTATTTTTGTTCCTTGAGGAAAAAGTACAGGTATTACAGTTGTCAGTAAATAAGAATAATGTCAGAGAATGTGCTAAAGTACTTGCAAAGAATTAAATCATAAGCATGTGTAGGGAAAGATTACTATCTGAGGCATTATTGTTAAGATTGGGCTCTGGTAGACCCAAGTCTTACTAGATATGTAACTGTGAGCAAGTTACCTAAAGTCTATGCCTCAGTATCTTCATATGTAAAAGAGGATAATAACAGAAATTTAGAACAGAACCTATATACAGTAGGCATACAATCAGTGTTAACTATTATCATCATTTTCCAAACATCAAGATGATCTAGGTAAATCCTAAGAGCTGTTTACATAAGAAAGAGTATGGTCAATACTGTATTGTCTCAACTTTTAAGTAGGTAATTTTATTTACTGAAATGGATTCAAATCTTACTTCAATTCAAACTACCACTTCTTTGAGCATGTGCCACCAATCAACCACTCAGCAAGCTCTCCATTTAAGAGGGGAGACAAAGAATTTATATATGGTAAATACATCAAGAGACATGTGTAAGGGCATGTGCACAGAAGAGGGACTACCCAACCCTAAAGTCAAGACCTGTGATACACGTGATCATATATACGTGTAATATTGTGATTTAAAATAAGAAATATATATTTGGTCTTCATCCTCATTCCTGGCACAGAGCTCCTAAAACCCATAGAATTTCCTGAGCTTGAAGATAAAAATCTAGAAATGATTCAGGTGAAAGAGGAGAGAGAACTAAGATTTAAAAAGAGTGAAGAAACCCTACAAGAACTACCTGACTCCATTAGAAAAGCCAACATAAGATTAATGGGTTTCCCAGAAGGAGACGAGAGGGAGACGGAAGCAGAGAGCATATTCAAAGAAATAGTAGCTGAGAACATCCCAACCCTGAGGAAAGAACTGGATATACAAGTCCATGAAGCTAATAGAACACCTTCTTATTTCAACGCAAAAAGACCTTCTCCAAGACACATTATACTAAAACTGTCAAAAGTCAATGACAAAGAAAGAATTTTAAAGGCAGCCAGGGGAAAAAAGGACAATAACCTCCAAGGTAATTCCCATTAGGCTATCAGCAGATTTATCAGCAGAAAGTCTACAGACCAGGAGAGTAGAATGACATATTCAAAATATTGAAAGATCAAAACTGCCAGCCAAGGATACTCTATCCAGCAAAGTTACCCTTCAGATATGAAGGAAAAATAAAGGCTTTCACAGGCAAATAAATGCTGAGGGAGTTCATCACTAGACCTGCCTCACAAGAAATGTTGACAGGAGCTCTTCAAACTGAAATGAAAGTACACAAAATTCTGATTAAGGTTATAAATAGTCAGTCTGAATTAGAAAATTCCCACTCTTTTTTAGAATAGTATATTAAACTCTTAATTATATCACAAAGGTTAAAGTAAAAGAGCATTAAAAATAACTATAGCTACTACAACTTGGTAATAAAATCACAGTGGAAAAAGAGATAATTTATGACATCAAAAATATAAAAAGGGAAGAATAAAAGGATGGAACCTTTATAGGTGAATGAGGATAAATTGCTATCAGCATAAAAAAGGACCATTTTATTTATGAGATGTTTTATGTAAACCTCGTGGTAATCACAAAGCAAAAATCTAGAGCAGAGACATGGAACATAAAAAAAGGGAAGACTGAGCAAATCACCATGGAAAACCACCAACTTACAAAGGTAGAAGAAAAAAGAGACAATGGAGAGACAAAATAACCAGAAAGCAAGAGATAAAATGGCAGTAGTAAATCCTTACATATCAATAATCACCCTAAATGTAAGTGGATTGAACTTGCCAATCAAAAGGCACAGAGTGGCTGGATGGATAATAAAACAAGACCCAATTATATGCTCCCTACTGGAGACTCATTTCAGCTCTAAAGACACACATAAGCTCAAAGTGAAAGAATAGAAGATGGTATTCCAAGAAAAAAAACTAAAAGAAGGTGGGTGTAGCCATACTTATATCAGACAAAATAGACTTCAATCCAAAAAAGGGTAACAAAGAGACTAAGAAGGTCATTATATAATGATAAAGGGTCAGTACATCAAGAAGATATAACAGTCATAAATTTACACACTCCTGACACCCAAGCACTGATATATATTAAGCAAATAATAACAAAATCTTAAGGGAGAAATAGATAATAATACAATAATTGTAGGGAACTTCAATACTACACTATCAGCAATGAATAGATCATCCAGACAGAAAATCAATAAGGAAACAGTGGAATTGAACCACACTTTAGAAAAAAATGGGCTTAATAGACATACAGAACATTCCATCCAACAGCAGCACAATACACATTCTTCTCAAGTGCACTGGAACATTCTCCATGATAGATCATATAATAGACCACAAAACACATCTTAGCAAATTTAAGATTGAAATCATACCAACTATCTTCTCTGACCACAATGCTATGAAACTAGAAATCAACAAGAGGAAAGTGAGGAGATCTACAAATATGTAGAAACTAAACAATACACCTCTAAACAACCATTGAGCCAAAGAAGAAATCAAAAAGGAAGTAAAAAATTATCTTGAAACAAATGAAAATGGAAAAACAACATATCAAATATTGTGGGATACAGCAAAAGCACTTCTGAGAGGAAAGTTTATAGCAATAAATATATATATTAAGAAATTAGAAAGATTTCAAATAAGCAACCTAACTTTACACCTCAAGGAACTAGAAAAAGAAGAATAAATTAAGCTCAAACTTAACAAAAGAAGGAAATAATAAAGTTCAGAGTGGAAATAAATGACAGAGAGACCAGAAAAACAATAGAAAGGATCAACAAAACTAAGAGCTCCTTTTTTTTTCTTTTTTGTGAGGAAGATCGGCCCTGAGCTAACATCTGCCAATCCTCCTCTCTTTTTGCTGAGGAAGACTGGCCCTGGGCTAACATCTATGCCCATCTTCCTCCACTTTATATGGGACGCCACCACAGCAGAGCTCGACAAGTGGTGCGTGGGAGCGCACCCAAGATCCGAACCAGCAAACCATGGGCCACCACAGTGAAGCGCGTGCACCTAACCGCTTGCGCCACCGGCCCAGCCCCAAGAGCTGCTTTTTTGAAAAGATAAACAAAATTGACAAACTTTTAGCTAGACTAAGAAAAAGAGAGAGAAGATGCAAATAAATAGAATTATAAATGAAAGAGGAGACGTTATAACTGATACTACAGAAATACAGAGAATCACAAGAGACTACCATGAACAATCATATGACAACAAAGTACATAACTTAGAACAAATAATACATTTCTAGAAACACACAACCTACCAAGACTGAATCAAGAAGAAGAAAATCCGAACAGAACAAAAAACAAGTAAAGAGAATGAATCAGGAATCAAAAAACTCCCAACACCGAAAGCTCCAGGACCAGACAGCTTCCCTGGAAAATTCTACCAAACATTTAAACAAATATTAACACCAATCTTCATCAAACTCTTCCAAAATATCAAGGAGGAGGGAACACTTCCAAACATATTCTATGAAACCAGCATTACTTGGATACCAAAACCCGATAAGGATACCACAAGAAAAAAAACTATAGGCCAATATCCCTGATGAATATAGATGCAAAAATTCTCAATAAAATATTAGCAAACCAAATTCAAAAACACGTTAAAAGGATCATACACCATGACAAAGTGGGATTTATCCCTGGGATAAATCATATGCAAGGATGATTCAACATATGCAAACCAATAAATGTAATACATCGCATCAATAAAATGAAAGATAAAAATCACACAATCATCTCAATAGACACAGAAAAAATACTTGACAAAATACAACATCTCTTCATGATAAAAACTCTTAACAGATTGAGTATAGAAGGAACATACCTTAAGATAATAAAGGCCATTTATGAAAAATCCACAGCTAACATTATACTCAATGGACAAAAATTGAAAGTGTTTCTTCCAAGATCAGAAACAAGACAACATTGCCCTCTCTTGCCACTCCTATTCAATACAGTACTCGAAGTCCTAGCTAGAGCAACTAGGCAAGACAAAGAAATAAAAGGCATCCAAATTGGAAAGGAAAAAGCAAAATTGTTGCTATTTGCTGATGATATGATCTTATATATAGAAAATCCCAAAGAGTCAGTCAAAAAACTGTTGGAATTAATCAACAATTTTGGTAAAGTGGCAGGATACAAAACCAACATACAGAAATAAATTGAATTCCTTTACACTAATGATGAAGGATCTGAAAAAAAAATAAAGAATTATCCCATTCGCAATAACATATAAAACAATAAAATACTTAGGAATAAATTTAACCAAGGAAGTGAAAGATCTATACAATGAAAACTACAAGACCTTGTTGAAAGAAATCAAAGGAGACACGAACAAATGGAAAGACGTCCCATGTTCATGGATTGAAAGAATTAATGTTGTTAAAATGGCCATACTACCCAACACCATCTATAGATTCAATTCAATCACCCTCATATGCCAAAGGCATTCTTCATATAAATAGAAGAAACAATCAGAAAATTTGTGTGGAAGCACAAAAGACCCCAAATAGCCAAAGCAATCCTAAGAAAAAAAAACAAAGCTGGAGGTAACACACTTTCAGATTTCAAACTATACTACAAAGCCATACTAATAAAAACAATATGGTAATGATAAAAAAAAAAGTAGACACATTGACCAATGGAACAGAATCAAGAGAATTAAATCCTGGCATACACAGTCAACTAATATTTGCCAAGGGAGCCATGAATACCCAATGGGTAAAGGATAATCTCTTCAATAAATGGTGTTGGGAAAACAAGAAACACGTGCAGAACAATGAAATTGGACCCCTATCTCACACCACTCACAAAAATAATTTGAAATGGATCAGACTTAAACATAAGACCTGATACTATAAAACTCCTAGAAGAAAACATAGGGAAGGAACTCATTGATATTGGTCTTAGCAATGATTTTTTGGACATGACACCAAAAGCACAAACCAGAAAAGTAAAAATCAACAAATGGGACTACATCAAACTCAAAAGCTTCCGCACAGCAAAAGAAACAATTAACAAATAAAAAGACAGCCTACAGAATGGGAAAAAATATTTGCAAACCATATATTATATAAGGGGTTAATATCAAAAATATACAAAGAATTCAGTCAACTTAATAGTAAAAAACAATCTGATTAAGAAATGGGCAGAAGAACTAAATAGAAATTTTTCCAAGGAGGATACAAAAATGGCCAACAGACACATAAAAGATGCTCAACATCACTAATCAAGGAAATGCAAATCAAAAAGGCAATGAGATATCACCTCATACCTGTTAGAATAGCTACTGTCAAGAAGACAAGAGACAACAGGAGCTGGTGAGGATGTGATGAAAAGGGAACCCTTATATACTCTTGGTAGGAATGTAAATTGGTCCTAACACTATGGAAAACAATATGGAGGTTCCTCAAAAATTAAAAATAGATCTACCATACAATTCAACAATTCCACTTCTGGGTATATACCCAAAGGAAATGAAAACAGAATTTTGATGAGATATGTGCACTCCCAAGTTTGTCACAGCAGTATTCACCATAGCCAATATACAGAGACAACTCAAATGTCCATCAACGGATGAATGGATAAAAAAGATGTGGTACATATACACAATGGAATATTATTCAGCCATGAGAAAGGAGGATGTCTTCTCATTTGCAACAGCATGGATGGACTTGGAGCACATTATGCCAAGCGAGATAAGTCAGATAGAGAAAGACAAGTACTGTATGATATCACTTATCTGTGGAATCTAAAAAAGATAAACCTGTAAAAAATAGAGTAATATGGTGGTTACTAGGGGAAGGGAGGGAATAAGAGTGATGGCATACAAATCTTTAATGAGTAGTAAGTAAGCTATAAAGATCTAATGCTCAGTATAATGAATATAGACAGTAATATTGTAGTATAATTATGTAAGGTGATATCACACATCAGCAATCATATTACAATATATAAATGTATCAAACTAACATGCTGTATTTCTTAAACTTACACAATACGACACGTCAAATTTATTTTAAAAAAATGACTTTATCTTTCCTGTGATTCTTTAGAATTTTAGTAGTTAGCTATCTAGTTCATAAAAAGCATTCTGAGTCCTCCCTGAATGACCTTACTCTGATAAAAATCCCTTGAAGGGAGAATTTCAGAGACTATAGCTTGGAATTATAGAACACATTTTCCCCTAACATACAACATCTTAAATTGTGCCAGGCATCTCCTGCAGCTAAATAAATATTCAATTCAGCAAGTATTTTCTTAGAATTCATACTTACAATACAAGACATTGTACTGGATGTCATGGAGCTACCAAGATCCATTCAAGGAACATGTGGAGTGGTGGAAGATACTGACAGTGAAAAGTTAACAGTTAACAAGGCAGAATGGGCTACAAACTGCAAGAGAAGTACCAATGGTTGCATTCATGGAGAAGGATGTGATTGATTCTTGGTGGGTCAGAGAGAGCTTCAGGGAAATGGAGCAGTGGAGCCACCTTGAAGGATAGGAAGGGTTTTGACAGGTGGAGGAGGGAAGAAAAAGACATTGCTGGTATTACTGGCAAAGGGATCCAGATGCACGAAGACCTAGAGAGTGGGCGAAAGGGAAAGCTGAGTAGTTCCATCTGCTAGGTTAACTCACAGTGCACAGAAGTGGAGCCAGAATTTGGAAAGGTAACTGAGGCTCCATTATACAGCACCCTGGGAGCCTCACCCTATACTGCAGGTCCTGGAAAGTTGTTCCAAATGTTGACAGTAACAGAGAGATGTGAGGAGTCATATACATTTGTGGTTCTGAGGGTGGAAGCTGCAATCAAACAGACCTCGGCTTGAATTCCCAGCTATGCCGCTGAGGTATTTAACTTCTCTAAATTTTGATTTCTTCGTCTGCAGAATGGGAATAATAATAATAGCACTTAATCACAAGGTTTTTAAGAGATACAACTGAGATGAGACATTTAAAAGAAATTAATATAGTGGCTCCTATAGAGTAAATATTGTCAGTGAGGAAAATTTTCCTCTACCCTTCTAGGTTCTTCTGGCAGCTCTAATAATTAAATTCACACGAGACAGATTAACAGGAGAAAATCAAATTTAATTTCATAGTATGGGAGCTTCACATAACATGAGAGGGTCAAAGAAGTGATCAAAGCAGGCAACTTTTATACCTTTTAGACAAAGAAACAATAAATTTGTGAGGAATTGACAAGGCAAAGAAATTTAGGCTTGGGTACTTAATTAGTGCAGAAACTAAGCAGATTTGTTTATACAGCTTTCTCAGCCATGGATTCCCTGACTTGGACGATTAGGATGTCTTTCTAACTCCTGGTGCAGGGAGAGCACCTTTCACTTGGGAAATTTATTTCCTGCTTTCAGGGAGACAAAAGATGGTCAGAGTATCGTTTTTGCACTGGCTCTTTCTTAAGTAATTTTAATTCAAAATAATCAATATGCCAAAGTGGTATGTTTTGGGGTGGCCTGCCCTGAGTGCCCAAAATATGCAATCGATTATGAGGATGACAAGGACTACTAGGATGATGAAAGAGGAAGAGGAGGAGAAGGACAAATATGGAGAAAAGCTTGTTGACAACAAGGATAACATTTGAATTCATTTTTATGCCATAACACCAACTATAAAGCCTGGCATGTTGTAGGCACTCAAACTGTTTTGTTGAATTAGACTAAAGAACAAATTTATCCCAGGGAACCCTAAGTATATTGTTTCATATCTCCACCAGCCTCGGTGAATGAGGTGAAAACAAATGTGAGCAGTAGGCAGCAGCTGAAGAAGGAAAATGTAGACTGGATAATTTGAGGTGCTTATTAGAAAAACTCTATAATGAGAATAATTACTAATTACACCAACCAAATTTATTATCTTTATATCACAATTGGGAGAAAAATGTCAAGGTCAGTGAAAACCACAGAACTGAAATGCACAACTTGGCACCTTTGAGACATAATTGGATGTTCTTACTGGGTTCCCTCTCATTAGATTTGATGTAATTGTTTTTAAAACGTCAAGACATAATGACAAGTATGTATTTCACTATAACCCTGATGCAATAATCAAAAGGGCATTTAAAATTCACTGTACAATTACAGTCCCATTAAATCTAAGTTAACTGCCCATTTGAGTCACTAAATCTAATCTGTTACCTTGCAACACACATGCAGTGTATTTCCATCATGACTGAATCATAACCAGACTTCGCTTCTGGCTCTGAGAAAAGTTCTGTAATAACATTTAACCAGGGCTGGGTGATGCATTCAGGCAATAACAATTTGCCTACAGATTCACTGGGAACCCAGTGCTCATATTATCACACCAGTAATGGAAAAAAGGGCAGGACCACTTGATTCATGTGAGCAACAGGCAGCCAAATACCTGCTGCTTGCATCTCCTACCTAATCAAGAGAAGGGGGAATTCGAAAGCATCACACGTCTTTGCGCTAAAAAACCTGACTTCAAGTCTCCCCCATTTTGTTGTGGGCAACTTCAGAGGGATCAACCAAGAAGATCCCTAGTTTGCATTCCTCCTCCCACCACAATGAAAAAACTTCAAAAGAGTCCAAAATGGGACTGGCCTCACAGCATTCAACACATTGTGCATAAGGGGTCTTAAGAGGAAATGGCTTTGAAAAGACAGCTATCAAGTGCTCCTGGGGCAGTCAAGAGAAAGAAAAGATTCTGTGGGGAGGCAGCTGGCCCATCCAGCTGTGGAGGGAAGCAGCATGATGGATGGCTTCCACTGGGGACAATGGATGGCCGTGAGGGACAGGTCTTTGTTCCCAGGTTCCTGCACCCTCTCCTTTGACCTACTCCACTGACCTGTGTGCCTGTGCACATGGCGGGGACGCCCTGGCCCTCTGCAAGCTAAGACCCAGCAGGATCGCTCATGCAAAAGGCCTAGTGCCTGCTGCCCTCCCCTCCCCCCGTTTTCATGCAGTCTTGCCAGATGGTGACAGGGATGGAGGTGGAATCCTGGGCTACAAATGACAAGGCTTCCAATCTGCAAACTTGTTCCAGGACTAGCACAAATCAATTGCACAGAAAGATAAGAGCTGGGAGATGGCGGTGGGCTCTTGTTTTTCTCTGGAAAGGAGAGTGAGTAAGCAGTCACATCCAGATGGTTACTTACGGCATAATTAATTTGTGTTCCCAGGGATATTTTCCAATTCAAAGCAGAAAGAGGACAGATCTAAGAATCTGGTGCAATTCAGGATATTCCTCCCACAACTGCAGATTTCTGGTCAGCTTTGTGGGTGTGAAGGGCAGGCCTGAGCCCACGGAGTCACTGTACACCTCACCCACTCTGGCCTCAGGAACCTCGTTCATAAAATATGTTAATACTTCCTACACTTCCTAGTCATGAGAGACTTACTGGAACAAGTGAACTTAAAAACACTGTGGAAAAGGAAAAGTACTGCATGATCACAATCATATGTGGAATCTAAAAAAGTTGGTTTCATAGAAGCAGAGAGTAGAATGGTGGTTACCAGGGGCCAGGGGCAGGGGAGTGGGGGAAATTGGGAGATGTTAGTCAAAGGTTACAAAGTTGCAGTTATGTAGGGTGAATAAGTTCTAGAAATCCAATGTATAGTGTGATGACTATAGTTAATAACACCATATTGTATACTGGAAATTTGCTAGCAGAGTAGGTTTCAGGTGTTCTTGCTACCAAAAAAAAAGGTAACTGTGAGGAGATTGATATGTTACTTAGTTCGACTGGAATAATCGTCACTATGTGTATGTGTATGTTAAAAATATCATGTTGTATGCATTAAAAATATATGGTTTTTATTTTAATTTTTAAATTTAAAATATTGTTTTAAATAAAGCAAATGTAAGTGAAAAAAACACAAAGGGGACTCATCCAACGACTTAAAATGCATAACATTTCACAAAATATTATAATCATTTGTGAATGCCAAAGTCTGGTAATAATAAGCATAATAGCTACAATTTACGACACACCTACTTTGTGGCAGGCAACATGGGAAGCACTAAACCTCATAACCCTGCTAGGGAACATTATTATTAATCCCATTTTACACATGAGGAGACGCAGGTGTTAAGTAACCTGCCCCAGGTCACACAGCTCGTAAACAGGTGAGCTAGGTTTGGACTTAGTTCGTCAGCCTGAAAGCCTATCCCCCTCCCACTGTGTGTGCTGTCTGGGTCGGGCTCCAGAGCCCCTGAGGCTGTGCTGGAGCTTTAGTTCAGGTCTAAGTGGAGCACAAAGACCTTTCTACCCAGAGCACCTGAACAGTGTTGTGTCGCCAACGACAAGCCACCACATTGACACGTTGACTCCTCCTCCCTGGCTCCATGCCTTCATTTCAATGACTTTGGATCACTCCTCACAGATGTCTCCTTCCTACTCCAAGTTACCATGTCCAAAAGCACACACATCCTCTCTCCCCACCCTACCTGCCCAGCCATCGTATCCCGTGACTCAACCTCACCCAGTCACTCGGGTGGAAACTCAACACCATACCTTGCTCGTCCCTCTCCTTCTTCTTCCACCTCCCCTCCCGCAGCCCCACCTCATTTAGGCCTTTATTATATTCCATCTGTATAGTTACCACAATGTCCTGTCCTATTTATCTTAGAAATAGGTCTAACATCACTTCCTGAAGTATGGCTAGGACCCCGTCATTACCTTGCTGAGAAAACAGCCACTCCCTGTTATCTCCACAATGAACCCTAAACTCTTTAATGAGCATTCAAGATCCTCTTTGACTGGACATCAACCTAGATACTGAGACAACACCCTCAATTTTCCCCATCACATACATTAATCTGCTACCAGAACCCGCTAGTCAGAAATCAACTGGGCAGGATTTGGTAGGGCAAGGACTTGATACCAAAGAGATATTCCATAGCTGAGGGGAGTCTAGCAGCTGTGACTGCAGACATCTGGGCTGGCAAGTGGCTTGGAGCAGAGAGTGGGGTCTTGCCAAAGCAGTCTCACCAGACACAAGACCCACGTTCCATATCTGCTAAAAACAAGGTGCATTCCCAAGTCTTGGGAAATTTGAACGCCAGACAGGATACAAGCCAGACAGAGGAGAACAAGACAGCAACACGAGACAGGCATTGCCTTTCAAGGTGGGAGATGAAGCACAAAGAACCGGGTAAGAGCCTGGGTATTTGAACAAGGATAACATGGCAGAGCAAAGGCAGCAGCAAGGCTGGCAGACGTCGAGCTGTTAGGTAGTTTGTGCAGGTGCTTTAAATTTTCTTAACTTAGCAGTATAGCGTCCATAGGTTTGTTTTGTTTTGTTTTTTAATTACACAGGTTTAAGTTACTGTAGTAAATTACAAGCACACTCAACCTCCCTTCCCCACGTCGGAGGTGAAGGCTTTGCGAGTGGAGAAGCAGATGCTGAAATGGCAGTGGTGGAGTCCTGCCGTGGAACATGGTTCACCCTGCTGTTTGTGTCTACCGTGATGAAAAATTTCAAAAATTTACTATATCCTGAAAAAATAGAACCAAAAAGCAAGTTTCACCATTTGTGTGGCTGATTTCATTCACTATTATGTTTCATGGTTTCTGATGTTCTTGGCAACCGTATTTTTTGTTTTGTCCAGTGTTACACTTTGTTACACTTTGCCCCGGGGGAGACAGAGGAGGAATATTATAAACTAGGGGGAGATACTGGGTTATTTGCTCCTCTCTCCTCCCCCAGGATACTACATGACTGATAAAACAGTTATGCTCATTTTGTTTTTTTGTTTTGTTTTGTTTTGTTTTTGGTGAGGGAGATCAGCCCTGAGCTAACATCCATGCTAATCCTCCTCTTTTTGCTGAGGAAGACCGGCTCTGAGCTAACATCTTTTGCCAATCCTCCTCCTTTTTTTCTGCCCCATAGCCCCAGTAGATAGTTGTACGTCATAGTTGCACATTCTTCTAGTTGCTGTATGTGGAACGCGGCCTCAGCATGGCCGGAGAAGCGGTGCGTCGGTGCACGCCCGGGATCCGAACCCGGGCCGCCAGGAACGGAGCACGCGCACTTAACCGCTAAGCCACAGGGCCGGCCCTATGCTCATTTTGGAATTTGGTTTCAGTCACTGTTAACAAATTCCTTCATCATTGTCATAAACTTCAGAGTTACAGAGCCCCGCAGGCATTGTTACATACAAGTTCCTGGGCTTGGGGTAGCAGAGCTGACTGTTCTGTTTGATATTCTAGTGTTCAGCTTCTGCAAAACTGGGTAAATTGACAGAGGCAAACCACCTCTCACAGAGCTGATGCCTTTAAAAGACTTAATTCTATCTGGATGTGATACAAGCCCTCTAATACGGCCACAAAAAAAGGAGACAGCCCACAAGTGCCTTTTTCCAGAACTGATGTAAATTAGAACATTTCCTAAGACAGGTCAGCCTGGAGTAATTTTCCAGTTGACTTGTCGTATAACCAGGGGACAAGCTCCCACATCACAATGCAATGCTGATAAAAACCCCCTGTAATTTCTCTCGGGTTTTCACATTTGTTCCTTTATGGTGTGGAAAATTGTCAGTATGCGGCTCAAAGTTTAGGCAGCCTATTGGGAATCCATCCACAGCTAAACCTAGCACATAGTGGTTGCTTAATAAACACCTGTTGATTACCACTGTGACAACTGAACAGTCCTTCTGGTCTCTCTCCCCTCAAATACCCAGTAGATGGTTTTCAAATTTCAGCCACTCCAGCAGCTCCAGGAATCCCCCTATAGATAGATTCTCCTGCCAAACTGGCATGAATGTAAAACAAGGGTTTGGGTCCATTTTAAAGAATTTTGAAAAAATAAATGAAGGCTTTTAGATCATTCCTTCAACATATATTTATGGTTTATTATTTATCAGGCTTTGTGGCCTACATCATCATTTAAACAGCCTTCCTATATTTGGAGAAGGTGCTTCATTATGAGCCCTACCTCCCCCAACGTGGAAACTACGGACACATACCTTTCCCAGCCTTCGACTTAAAATCAGATGCATTCACAAGAGATGTCGACATAAAGAGAAGCTAAGAAGGCAGAACTGAGGGGCGTGCTTTTCCAGCCAGCGGTGGTGGAGGAGATATCCTGATCAGTGGCAACAGTGGCAGAGGCCTTTGTTCAGTGTCCAGCATTAGGCGGGATCCGAGGTATTTGTGCCCAGTGCTGCAAGCAGTAGGGTCTTTACCGACCAGCCTCGTGTTGGGGGGCCGGGGAGGGGAGGGTTGGACGTTGCTCCTGACTGAATGATCTCCAAGCCTAATGCTGGTCCTTCTATAGACTCAGTGAACACTTGAAACTAATATTTTTCATTCGTACATCTTCCGCTTAAACTAGCTAAAGAAGGTTCAGTTGTTACCAGCTAAGAACGCTGACTGTCATGTCTGCATTGCACTAAATGCCATAGTAGGTGTGGGGATACAAAGACAAACAAGACATGAACACAAGCTTCCAAGATTCCACAGCCTAGAGGCAGCACCAGACTCGAGCCCAGCAGTGTAACACAGTGTGATCAGAGCTGTGAAGTGGGCACACAAGTGGACACATGCACAGCAGGGCAGAGGGAAGGGAGAGTGTGCGTGGAAGGGTGCACACCCCTCTGTGCCTTAGCAATGGACCCGGACCGCACTGTTCACACACCCTCAGGCCTCGCCTTACAGCGGGCTCCGTCCCACCTGGGAAGTCGGGGGCATCAGATACCACAATCCTATCACCTGGTAGGGCTCAGAATTACACAGAATCCCATCCTGGGATGCAGAGGTGCAGCCTCAACTTCTGGCCTCCTTGTTCCTCTCTCTGCCTCTCTTGCTGTTAATTGGATCTGGGTGTTGGGCTTCCCTCATGTCATAGACAAGGTGTGGCCATGGGGACAGACATAGACACAGGGAACGCCGGTAGCTCAGGCGGGGCATGAAGGGAAAGTGGAATTCATTGGCACGGCCATTCTAAATTTCAGGAGGAGTGAGCCCTCGTTTCAACCTTTAGCAGGAAGGAGTCTAAATAGTCCTTCGGGGGTGGGGCCCGCACCTGAAGGCAGCACTCTTTCAACACCTTCCTCTGTGTTCCATTCTGCTTCCTTTAACATCTTTTTACAATAAACTTAACAACCTTGTAGTCACATGGGTTGTGTGAGTGACACAGCAAGGAGCCAGGAAATATCCAAAAGGTGGCATCCAGGGACATATTAGTGCCATTGAGTCGATTCCAACTCCAACCCTGTGTATAGCAGAGCGGATCCCTGTCCAGTCTGTCTTAGTCTGGAAGCTCCACTGAAATGTGTCTACCATGGGTGACCCTGCTGGTATTTGAGATACTGGTGGGTGACAGAGCTTTCAACATCACAGCAACATGCATCCACCACAGTGTGACAACCGACAGACGGGTGGTGTGGTTCCCTGACTGGAAACGCACCCAGGCTGTGGTGGTGAGAGCACCGAATCTTAACCACTAGAGCACCAAGGCTGGCTATCCAGGGACAAAGTCCAAATTATAGGCAGAGCAGGAAATGTGGGTGTGAAGGGGTTGGGCAGAGAGGCAGAAACTTACCCGCGCAGGGTGAAGAAAGTCAAAGGTGTTGAGCTAGCGCAGTGCTCAGTATCAGGTGTGCCGGAGCAAACTCCTAATACCCGGACAGCCCATAATCTCTGCCTCATTCCTCTCCCCAGGCCTCCATGTGCCCACAGGTGCACTCTGGGCCTACGGAGAGATCTGTTAGCATGGACCAAATCAGTGTGTGACTTCTGAATCGCTCTGGCACCCTGAAATCTTGGCTCTACACGTGGAATTGAACCTCACGACAGTGGTTTTGCCAAAACTACAACGGAATCACTTGGGACACTGCACCCAGCAGCTCTCAGCAGCAAGAGCCTCCACTCTGTGACTGGCTCCCTAGTGCCCTCTCCTAGTGAGAGAGATGCTTTCCCAAGTGTGGCGCCTCCCAGGCTAGACAGCAGGTTCCTTTAGGTTGTATTCGCACCTGAAGGGAAAATAACACCAGTGAAACATCGCAGTGAGAGCATCGGGAACATCGTTTCCCTTTCTCTTCTCTTTCAAGCCCTTCTTCCACCCAAGAAGCAGTCTCAGCTCAGTGCTGGCGTGTCTTGAACGCCACCCCACAGGTACTAAGCTCCCTGTATAACAAGACCACCAGTCGCAGGCTCAGGACTTACACTGGCAACAATAACTGGCAAAAAGGAACTAATATTATTTTGTTTTCATTGTATCTATACAATGAATACAAAGATATATATGCCTTTATTAGTATCTACTTACATTTGTGGTACTATTGACATTAATTTCCCTTTTAATTTTTAAAAATCTTTTTAAAAATAAATGAATGTAACTTATAGAAAAAGTGAGTAAAATGTTTAAAAATTCCAAGGACATAGATTTGGCAGAAACTGTGAAGGTTCCCAAATAACTAAAGTTTGGTGAGCCCACCCCTAAGATGTGGATCTCCATCCTGCTCCTCCCTGTTCTCGCTCAGCCTCAGCTCCTGGGGGGATGGGGGTCCCATTACGGACAGCCAGCCAAAGTTGGGGCACTTTAAGTCAGTGGTATTTGATTTGTTTCTCTTTTTTTAATTGTTTTCATCAATGTTCGTCTTTCACCCCATTTCCCCATTACGGGCCAGTTCCTTGAAGGCAAATACAATGTCGCTGCTTTCTGTCCAATTTGTTTGCAGCTGCCCGTGGCGGTATTAGGCACACAGTGGGCGGTCGATAA
This sequence comes from Ceratotherium simum simum, assembly GCF_057802395.1. NCBI lineage: Eukaryota > Metazoa > Chordata > Mammalia > Perissodactyla > Rhinocerotidae > Ceratotherium > Ceratotherium simum. The sequence goes on from NC_141908.1 coordinate 17,598,017, forward strand.
ACACCACTGCTCCCCGTTCAACACTGAGGCAACACCAGCCTTCCCACTCACATCGGACACTAGAAAAATAGGTCATCTATTTGGCAAAGACAACAGGATTCATCAGGACTGGATCTCTGAATGGTATAAATTCACAACAACAGCAAAAAACAACAAACTCAGCCTTTTGGAAAAATTACATCTTTGTTGCAAAGATGCCAGAATATCAGAAAATGGCTAAAACCAGGGGATTTTCCATAAATTAGTCATGTGGTTTAAACAATTAGAACTGAAGGCATAGTATGAGATTGTTCCCAGTGAAACATGAGCAGATTCCAGGCTAAGTTTAGTCATGTGTAAAGAGGAGAAGCTCCTCAGACTGACAGCAAAGAATTAAAATAAGGAAGAAATCAAGAAAAAACCTGCAGGCTGGAGAGGAGAGAAAATGCATGTATTATATGGGCCGGGCCTCTAGAAATGTGTGCAGAAAACTCAAGCAACGTAGTGAATATATTTGCAATTTTATGGAAAGAGTCCAGTCTATAGTGCAGGCATTTGGGGTGTTTGTTTTAATAACATTCTAAGTGAAAGCCTTCTCTCTGCTAATAGAATTTCTTTCCACTTTTATGAAGTCAAAAATGAAAAATAGGCTAATGCAAAAGAATCTAATTTCCTACAATAAGGTTTTGTTTTTAGTCACTTACAAATATGAAATCATGGAGCCCTAGACACGTGAAAGCATATGTTGATCATGGAAATGAAATAAGAAAAATAAAATAAACTCTAAGAAACCCACTCATAAATATTGAGCTTCCCCTTTTCCCTCCCTCCAGCTCCCACCTAAAACTTCACACGTGCGTGCCCACACACACACTTACACACCCAGGGAGAAATAACAACACTGGCTTTCAGAGGCTGTGTGAGAGAGACTGTGAAGTGACCTGTTCTCTGGATAGAACACATTTGTTCAATAAATTCATCACCTCTGGGTGGAAGTCTATGGAATTCGACACTGCTGCCAAAAACACCCAAACTTACAAATGGTCAGAAATACCACGTGGTCCCAAGTAGCCCACTGGAGGCTGAGAGTCGTCGGGGGCCATTTGACGAGGGCCATCAGAACTATATGCCATACCCTTTCTCAGCAAGGTCAAACTCATCTTTCGTCAGCAAAGGCTGTGATTGCATTGCAGGCTATGGAGACAATGACACAACTTCTCAACATGTATTCCATTTTGTCAACGCAGCCTAAGCCATGTACCCTGTAGCCTTTTCAGCATGTCTTTTGTCCAGAATGTTGCCAAGAAATGCTCGTGAACCTTTAGTTTCATCAATTCTCCCCATTTTTTCTTGTTCCTGAAATAGCGAAGGTGTGACTCCCATTTCCCATTTATGCATATTGGAAATTGTCATCATGAGCTATGAGCCAATGCCAGCCCCGCCACCGGCCTCTCATTTTTGCGTCTCTTTAAGACCTTCGGCCTACCAGTTTCTAGGATGTGAAAACTAGTTTTGCATCCTCTTCCTGTGAAGCAACACGCTTCCTCTATGTTAGCTGTCAGTTGGTCCTCCCTGCACCGGGACTAGACATCAGCTATGCAAATTGGGTCAGATCTGTGGTTCCAGGTAACATCTGCCAGTCTTCCCTCATTCTCCTGGCCAGACCACCTCTTCCTTCTCCTCCTCCACTCTGCCTCCTCCCTCCCAGAGGTTCTCCTGCCTCTACAATGCACCCCAGCTTTGGACATGGTTCATACATACATGCGAGATACTTATCCTTGCCCTCCAGAAGCCTGGACTAAATATCACTTTTCCACTTTTCCCCCGATATACCCTTCATCTCTTTTTTCCACATGGGGCCAGAATCACTTACACAAATAAGAAGAAATGTTTTTGATAACACTTTTATTTTTCAAATTTTTGGAATCTGATTGCCCCTACAAAGGAGACACTGGAAGGGCTGAATGGAATATCGATATTCTTGTGTGTGTGCATTCATGTTTATATACACAGAGCACCACGGACACAGTGGGAGGTTATATTCAGCCACACCTGAGTTTGAGTCCCAGCTCCACCAAGAACTCAAGGCACAATCACTGACCATTCTAAGCTTCAATTACCTGATCTGAAAAAAAACAATGGCGATAATAGAGCTAGGTCAGTGAGTTGGTACAAGAATTAAACGAGATAAGGTCCTTTACACAGTGTCTGGATCATCTAAGCTCTCAATAAATACTAGGAAAATGTTAGGAATGACAATATTATTAATAATCAATAATAATAATATAGTAGTAATAATATTATTATTACTACAACTAGTAGTAGTAGCAGTATGCTTTTATATGAAGTCAGAAAACCTGGTTTCTAAACTAGCTCTGTGAATAACTTATTTTCCCAGGACAAAACTTTGAATGTTATTTCCTCCTCTGCAATAGAGCATGAGGGTTCAGACTGTGGGTTCTGATTCTAAGTCCTCCTCCTCCCATTACATTGATTGGTCACACAATGTTGAGCAAGTGTCTTGACAGCTTCTTCATCTATAAAATGCAGGTGATAATGGCACCTCCTTCAAGGGCCATCGTAATTATTAAATGAGTTGCTGCATGTAAAATGTTTAAAGTGCTTGGCACATAGTAAGTACTCAAGAAGTGTTTTTAAAATCTGTAATAGGATGTACTGACATCCACCGCGCAGGCTATGGAGAAGATTTGAGATAATGCATGAAAAATGCTCAGCCCATCACACTATCTTCACATTAGTGGTTCTTAAGCTGGGATGTATCTTAGAATTACCCAGGGATATTTTAATAAAACTAATGCCTCTGTCTCGCCTCATACCAATTACAGCAGAATCTCGAGGAGTGGAGCCAGGGCATTTTTAAAAGCTTCTCCATATGATTTTAATATGCAGCCAGGGTGAAAATCTAGCAACAGAGGTAACTCACTAAAAGGCAGTTACTGTTACTATCTACACACACACATGTATCCAAACCTATAGAAAAAAGAAAAAATGTCCCCTGATTTATAAAAAGATTAAGCACTTCATTAGAACAGTCTGGAGTTATTCTGCATACATCCACAGTCCATCCTACCGAATATTCTTACTGAGCACAGTGCAGCTGCCAGAGAACAGTGAGAAGCTGATAGACCTAAAAGAAAGCTTCGATAGCCACAGCCAAACTGTAGAGGCACACAGATGCCTTGTACATCATCAGGGTCAATGGCTGTTTGCTAAACTGAGTTGACACTGTGATGTAAGTCAATGGGAAAGATTGATTAGTAAATGACACCATGGCTTAAAGCAAGATACACACATGAATGTGCATGTACACAGTCACACAGTCACACACACACTTCTGTCACCCCTCTTCCCCTCACTGAAATCCTGCCTCCTCTGAACCCTTCTCAAGGGCTCTTGATAGTATCACTATTGCCAAACGAATAAGTGATACAGAAGAGAAGTCATACTGTACCTTATGTTCATAGGCATTTATGTCTACTATTATTTAACATTATCCTCTTCTACAAAACACTATAAAAACTGATGCTCTTAGAAATGAAAACATATGTCCACACAAAATATGTACACAAATGTTCATAGCGACATTATGCATACTAGCCAAAAGGTGAACACAATCCAAATGTCCGTGAAGGGATGAATCGGTAAACGAAATGTGGTATATCCATACAATGGAATGTTATTTGGCAATAAAAATGAAGTACTCGGGCTGCCCCAGTGGCGCAGTGGTTGAGTTCGTGCACTCCGCTTCAGTGGCCCAGGGTTCGTGGGTTCGGATCCTGGGCGCAGACCTATGCACCACTTATCAAGCCATGCTGTGGCAGGCATCCCACATATAAAAGTAGAGGAAGATGGGCACAGATGTTAGCTCAGGGCTAATCTTCCTCAGCAAAAAAAAAAGAAAGAAATACTGATACATACTACATGGTGGATGAACGTCAAAAACATTATGCTAATTGAATGAAGTCACACACAAAAGACCACATATTCTGTGATTCCCCCCTTTACACAAAATGTCTAGAATAGGCAAATTCATAGAGACAAATAAACTGGAGATTAGTGGTTGCCCAGGGCTGGGGGCGTAAGTCCTTACCTCTCACACTATTTCCCAGGAAAGTCCTGCCTGCTAGTGTTCCCTGGTTTCCACTGGGCCAGCCTAGGAGTTCCCTGGCTTCCACTGGGCCAGCCTTGTGGGCAGAGACGTGTCCCAGGAGGCCCTGCATACTGGTAGGTTCCATTTAAGATCACTGCTCTTTAGCTGACCTGCAGTTCCAATGCTGTTTTTCAAATCTTTTAGGAAAACATATTATGTTATCCATTCAGGAGCCTTTTACTCCTTCTCCCCTAGTATATAGAATCCCAATTTTGTTTAGCTTGCAAAGTGCACAATATCAAGGGATAACTTGTGTTTGCTTTTAGGTCAATCACAGTAACTCATTTCTTTGTTAGTGAGTGGCCTAGTGGTGGGCAAGATTTCCAGATCTGGCTAATAAGGGGAAGTCTGTTTGAGGGTATATTGGAAATACGTATTCCTTGATTTAAAGAAAAAAGATAGAGATGCTCAAAGATGGGTCAGCTTCTTTGCTCTCTTCCTTGAGTGTGGTTGTGTGTAGATATTTTGAGACTATGAGGGAGACATTTCCTAAATGCAGAGGTTAGAAGAACAGAAGAATCACAAGAGGCAAGAGCCTGGGTCCATGATGAGATTACCAAGCTGATGAATCACCTTTGGAAACACCTACCTTCTGACTTCCTCTTATACAAAATAATTAAATACTTTATTGCTTAATCCACTATTACTTGAGTGTCTATTATGTGCAATCAAAAGCATGTAAACAGGTACATCTACCAACCTAAAGATACATAGTTCCTTCTAGACTAGAGCTTTCAGATAGCATCAGTCAGAATTAGGTTTGGCTATATATAAGCACAGCTTAAACAAGCAGAAGTGAAAGAAGTTCAGACGTAGGGACTCCAGAGCTAGTATGATGACTCCACAGTAATCAAGGACTAAGGTTTCTTCTATCATTCTGCACTATTATCCTTAAGCTGCCATCCTCAAGTTCATCTCATGGTCCAAGGCGGCTGCTGGAGCTCCAGCCTTCACATTCACATTCCATGACAAAGGGAGGGAAAGTGTGGAAGGACAATAGAGGAGAATATACTAGACCTGAATCTCCCATAAAGTATGCCCTGGAAGTGCCATACAACACTCTGTTTATATCTCATTGACTAGGACTAGGTGGTGTGGTCACATCTTGTTGCAAAGAAGGCTGGGAAATGTCTTCTAGCAGAGTATATTGTTGTAGGGTTCTATTTTTAAGAAAGAAGAGTAAAATGGATATTACAAAGACAATCAGAAATCTCTGTTACATAGGGTTAAGTCCTCAACTAATCTTAGTATACTCTTCCATTAGCCAAAGGTGACAGAAGACACTTTAGGCAAAGCCTGTCCCCAGAAGCTCGGCTGGTGGACGGTGCAGTCAGTGCATCAGATGTCTCCAGTATGAGCAAATGTATGTACCTTTTAAGTTGACACTTTGAAAAGCATAGCATATTTTAAAGTGAAATCCAGATCAAACTCTTGGGCTATATGGAACTCAGATTGAAAACCAGTGAAATGATGGATCACTAGTGGCACACAGTTTGCCCCAGAATTTTCTGGAACCTTCCAGGAACAGGTGCAATTTGAGTCAGGGAAACCATTCAGAAGAAAGAAATAGCACTGAGTACCAAAACTGTAACTTACCAAAGAATTTGTTTTTAAACTTTAATTTTATAAAATTAGCTCATGGGAAACAACTCATATACTGACTTGTGTGCCAATAAAATTTATTCTGAAGGAAAACTTAGGATAAAATTATCTCCAGCTACCTTTGATTAATTAGGAGTATTCTCGGAATAAACACAAGTTACTTAAAAACACTTAACTTTTACCGATCCTTATCTGTGTAAACCACCGTTTCCTCAAATCTGTGGTAAGAAGGAAAAAACATCTGGAACAAATTGGATACTAGAACCGATAAAAGACTGTGATATTAAGTTCTAATTTCAAATATGACAGAACATCAAAACAGACCCATTTTTCTCCCCAATTAACTCTATATGAAATAGATGGTGTACATTTGGACTTGCAAAATAAATTTATGCTGCTAAAATACTGCATTGTCTGTTCAATATCATGGAATCCCAAGTAAGATTTAATTTGAAAACAGAATTCTACTGTTAAAAAGTATTTGGAAGCAATTGCAAACATTGTTTGAAAACTACTGTCATATTCTAAAAATAAAAGCCAGCCCAAATGTAGTTTGTACTTCTCTTCTGAGTTCCAAACCAAAAACACTAAAAACACGCATCACAAATCTTATAACTGGATGAAAACCTCACCCCGGCCACAACCTACTTTACGACTGGATGTGACTTTATAGCACATCTCAGACCGGACGCTTGGACAGTAACATCCTAGCCCCACAAATCACCAGCATCGCACAATTTCAGGCTGAGCTGATACCAGGGACTTTTCCCTTAATTCCCCGCCTAAACATCCGCAGGAAGCAGATGTGTGTTTCTGAATCCACCACCTCAGCATCCTCTCCCCTCCCGGTCCCGTCTACCAGGCTGGCCCTGCCCAGAGCAGCACCTTCTCGGGCTTGCAAACACGGGCTCTCAGACGCTGCCCCCATCTTACATTCGTGTTCCCATAGCCGTTCCTCACTGTCTCAATGCTTGATGTCTGCTAGTTTCTCGTCCTGCCTGACGCCCAAAAAGTGTGGCCGCATCACAAGATTGAGAAATTGCTGTTCCCTGCAGAAATGGAAGCTGAATTCTCCCTGCGGTCTTCAGTCCCGAGAGGCTGCTGTGGGCAGGGCGACCCTCCCTCCCCCACAGCGGCTCCTCTCGGGTTTGCCTTACGTACCGAGTTTTCACATAGAACGTCATCTCAACAAAAGCCACATATTTCTCTATAAAACTTTGGAAACCACAGCTTCCCTCAGAAAGAGCTCGCGAGACGGCAGAGGGCTCGCTCCTCCCGAGACACAGCGAGGACCCAGTCCTCACACCACACACCAGCTGTGGGAAACACATCCCTCTTTTTGTTCTAGAACAACAGAGGCCGCCTGTTTCTCATCTTCTGAATTTGAAAGAAAAGTCTGTGTTCACATTGTCTATAACCCAGTGGTTCATTTTACAGACTTGGAATAATATTCCAACGCAGTCTTTAATCTTTTTAACTGAAGCTTACGTTTAAAAATCGGTCCTCAGGGGGAAACCTCTTGATCCTTCCATCTGCATCTCCCGGTTATGGTCTTGGACGCAGCAACGTCTGTCTTAGGGACTGGCACCAGCAGCCAGGCATGGACCCAGCACACTGTCCTCGCTGGAGCATTTGGTGGCGTCCTGGCCCAGCAGCATATCGTCCTGTACTCCCTCCCACAGGTGACTTTCAGCAGGCCATGCTTCGCTTTAAAGACCTTCCATGCCTCTTTATTTCCCAGGGGAGCAGCCAGATAGCCTAGCAATTGAGTCCGTGAACCCCGGCGTCAGACTGCCTGAGATTAAATTCCCACTTCGCCACTTACCTGCTGTGTGACCTTGAGCAAGTTGCTTAACCTTGCTGAACCTCAGCTTCACCAGCAGCAAAGGGCAGACTTAAAATATCTCCTACTTCTCCATAGAATGCTGTGAAAAGATCACAGAGGAAGACGGCTCAGCCTGTGCCTGGCGATGCCTGGTCCTCATTAGCTGATATCACGAAGGAAACTAGCGTCTGGGCCTCCACTACAACATAAGCTACCTAGAGTCGGGGACCAGCTGGCTCATAGTTGCGCCTAACAATCATGTGCTGAACAAACGAATGGATGGATCCAGAAAGTCCAACCTCTGCTACTGAGCATGAACTATCAGAAAGGGATGGGCTTGCTGCCAGGTGGATCTGCATTCGTATCTGGTCCCTCTGTGGCCTCCAACCTATCACCTCACACACGGCACGTCGGCTGCCTAGGATGTTACATGATGAATGTAACATACTACAGAGTGACCACGAGGATGAAACGGGGTCCCTCTGGAGGGTCAGAGTGGACCCGAGTGGAGTCTCCTCGTCAGGGGAGCTCACCAGGAGTGCAGTGAGCTGTGCCCGGCTCCCTTTGCGGGCCTCTGAACGCAGGCTGCCTTGGGAGGGAAGCAGGTGCGTTCTTAGTGTAACACAGCCTGGGTTACAGCTCTTAGGAAATAGTGTTGAAACTACGCGAATAGGGGGTCTGTGAAGGAGATCATCTTTGAGCTGCGAGGTTTGCTGCATTTCCAACATTTTAGCTCAGCACAGGCTGCAGCCAGCGTGCAAGTTCTGTTTTCGGCGCTCCCTACCCCCAAGGATCAGCACTCGCCCTCTTCCCTCCCAGCCCCCGAGGTGGGAGACCCCACAACAGTGTTTCGCTGTCCACCCCCCGTGGCAGCAGACGCTGCAGAGGAGAAACGCCTCAGCAGCTAGTGGATCTCCAAGGCTGGGAAACATGTCAGATGCAAAAGAGGATGTGGACCTTGATGGTTTCTGAGGGAGCCTAGATGGTCCCAGAAGTCTGGGGGGGGCACTCTGAGAGGAAGGGAGCGTTAAATAGAGAGGGATGCGGGGAAGGATCTGTGACAGCCATGGAGGTGCAGCTAAGATTCTTTCAGAAGAATTGCTGTCCAGCTGTGAGGAGAGCGGTTAGCGATGGCCTCCAGCTGTTAGCACCTTCGGGATTTGTCTCAGCTCTTTTGCTGGGGCCACTCTCTTCTGGGGCATCCGCCAGCCAGCAACTAACAACAGCAGGGGAATCGGACTATTTCCACCCAAAGCCGGACCCCTCTCATGGGCGTCTTTGCTCCAAAACTCTCTGCTGGGTTGGCTGAGACTGGTCAGATCTGCATCGCAGCCTGCGGCTCAACCTGTACAATCCTGCTCTTCTCTGCCTTTCCATCCTTCACAGATATTACCTCTCCTTCTCCTGCTCCCTTCCCCAAATCTCTTGTGCTCCTAACTCAGCCTCAGCATCTGCTTTCTGGAAGATCTAACTCACCTGGGAAGGACGAAGGATCATTAGGAAAGGACGGAGGACACTCCTGGAAGGCCCTTCAGAGGCCTAGGGAGCATCTACACTGGACCCCCGAGAGCAGTTAGGTCCTGCTTCTCTGTTCTGGGCAAGGTGGTTAAGTGTCCATATTTGGGGATTAGGCCCCAATGCCCAACTGTAAATACCCCTCACTCCCCACCATGGCTTGTTTTGAACATACTGTCTGAACCCTTAAGTAGAGAACCACTGAAATCTCCAGCGTGTTTGTGTTGGCAGCGGGAACAGCAGGGGAACAGCTGCCTGCCACGAGGACACTGGCAGGCATAGAAACATCACAACTGGGAACTTTCGGTTGTCAAGTGGACCCCCTTACTGGAGAGACTGTGCAAGGCCAGGTTTACCAGCTCTGGCCATGCCTCACCCCAGCAATAGCTAGAGACACAATGGAGAGAAAAGGGAAGGAGCTACTGCAGAACATCCACAATGTCAAATAGTTAGCTCAGGGCCCTGCAAACAGTAGATGCTCAAAAATTTGTAGTGTTTCATTTTATCCATAATTGGCCTGACCTATTTTTCCAAGCTAATCTCCTAACCTATGTTTGAGTTAGGTTCTCCTGCATGTAACAGGGGCTCCTATATAACAGCGACTTAACGTAAAAGTTTATTTTCTCACTCTCATAAAAAGAAGTCCAGAATTTGTATGATAGCTCCATGGTCAGCAGGGACCCAGGTACTGTGTACCTTTTTGCTCTGTAATCTTTATCTTATAGTTTCCAATTTCAAAATAACCTCATGGTCACAAGATGGCCACTGTAGCTCCAGCCATCACATCAATGTTTTACGTAGCAGATGAGAGGAAAAGACAAGGACCAAAAAAAGTACATGTCTATAACCACATCAGACTCTTTCAAAGATCTGTCCTGGGACTTCCAGTGTCACCCAAAGACTTACGTTTATACTTCACTGGCCATTTTTGCTGCAAAACATACTAGGAAATGTAGTTCCATAAAGGGACATATTACTATATCCAATAAACCAGGGGTTTTCTTATGAAGGAAAAGGGAGTGGATAGTAATGTGTAGGCAACTGACAGTCTCTGCACACTTGCTTTTAAGCTAGTTTTCTCACAGTTCCTCATCCCAAACAGCTCAACCTAAGTCTAGGACTGCATTTACCCTGTGTCTCCTGCACCATCTTCTCTAACTGCCCAAATCCAAGCCCCTGTCCAGGGTTCCGGACATGCCTCCCTTTCCCCGTGAAGACTTTCCTGACCACCCAGCCCAGTCACCTCTCCTTCTCTTATTGGGAAGTTATTCAGTTGGCTATTATTTAACTTTTCATTTATTAGTCCTATACCACCAATGAGAATATGATCATCTAAAGGGCAGAAATAATAGATTATCATTATCTCTCAAATCAATAGCACAGTGTTAGGCAAAATTTTAGCTGCTGCATGAACCATGTGCTAGATTAATTATAAAATATTTCTCATTTCTTCTAAATACAGTTTGGATTATTTTTCCCTTACGTTGCACTCAAATGGCATTTTCTTTATCTTCACGGAGTCTTCCTCCTGCTTATTGCCATTCATTAGTCGTTTCATCTCACCAAGGGACTCTGTGTAACACACAGCCTGGAGCTTACCCTGTGTACACGCCCTCCATCCAAGCAGATGCCCTAATCAGACACAGATTTCTAACCCACCTTCAGGTGGGGGACGAAGAAGCTCTCATCTTGTGTCAAACAATGCCAGATGCCTATTCCATATCTCTTCCTTTTCCCCACTAGCAGAACCCTGATTTGAGGTAGAGGGGGCTGGGAGGCAGGGATGTTTCCAGCCAAAAAAAAAGTTTTCTCAACCCCCTTGTAGCCATAGTGGGCCATGTGACACAGTCCTAGCCAATGAGATGGAGAGGTGGCCATGTGACACAGTCCTGGCCAATGAGATGGAGAGATGGTCCTGTGACACAGTCCTAGCCAACGAGAGGGAGAGGTGGCCATGTGACACAGTCCTGGCCAACGAGAGGGAGAGGTGGCCATGTGACACAGTTCTGGCCAATGAGATGGAGAGGTGGCCATGTGACACAGTCCTGGCCAATGAGAGGGAGAGGTGGCCATGTGACACAGCCCTAGCCAATGAGATACAAATAGGAATTGTCAGATGATGCCTCTGAGAAAGCTCTTTTAACCCATCTGGCACTCACATTTTTGCCTTTCATCCTTCCCCTCCTACCTGACTGGAACATAGACAAATGTAGGTGGTGGAGCAACCATCTTGGAAGCATGAAACAGGCATGAGGACAAAGACCACACGGTAGAATGGCTAAACAGAAAGATCAGCACCTGGCCCCTGCTGGCACAGTGGAGCCGCAGCCCTGGACTGCTGCCTTCCGACTCCACTTTGTGTGATAGAAACGAACCCCTCACAACAGTCAGCAGCTCTCGCTCTGGTCCCTGGAACCCTCAGCAGAAAGCAACCCTACCCAGTACCCCACTGGCAGGGGCGTCCCCGTGGCTGAACATCCTACTTAAGCAGGAAGCCGCTTTTGGACTTGGGCGCTCTCTTAGCACAGGATTTTATATGCAGACCTCCCGGAGCTCTGCTCCTTTAATGGGAATTTGTGGCTGTGCTGGGTGCTGTCTGCTGCTGCCAGACCTTCCCCAGACACTGTAATTTCTATTCCCTTCAATTTGGCATAATGGACAATAAGTTTTCATCATTAGTGGTGCCCAAAATGTCAACAACGTATGCATTTTCATAAAATCTTCAAATCGGTGCAGGGAGAACAGTAAAGCACGCATCAGTCAGAATGTAACGAAGGAAAAGCCACTGGACGTGAGATGCCGTCCAATTACTTCCTATTTACCAAGACTCACATCTGAACCTCGGAGTGACGTACTTCTGAAAACGGCTCCCTTTCATCACATGATGTTTAATCCAATTCTGATATGTTCAGAATACTGTATAAATATTTTGGCCTCACTAAATTCTGAGAAATATTCTTTTTCTTAATCATTGGAAGTAGGTGCTAAGAAAACAGAGCTGGCCCTTCAGCTATGAGAAAAATTCAACTCTTCCTGAATCAGATTACTGACCATACCTGACAGGGTACCAATCAGTGGTTTCCATTTGCCTAGGACTGAGGGGTTGTCGGGATGCAGAAATTTAATGTTACAACCAGGAAAGTCCCGGGGATGGGTTAGTCACTCTACCATCCTAAGCTTCTGGAACAAAAACCAGAGAGCAAGCAAAAAGGGCCACTGCTCCCCTTGACTACAGTTCACCCCAAGAGTCCTTGTTCTTGGTGTCTGTGGGAATCATTTCATGGGCATTTTTAACAAGCCCAGGTGTTTGTCGTATCACTTATGTTCCAGGCACTGGTCTAGGCCCAGGGGATACAATAAGAATAAGAGAGATGAGATCCTTGCCCTGCAACATCATTGTAGTAAGGAAGATTAATAATAAACAAGTAAAAAAAATAAATAAACAAGATAACTTCAGAGTGGTAAGAGCGATGAAGTAACACTAGAATAGGAGAAGACACCCAGCGTGAGTGAAGGCCCCACCACCACTGGCCCTGCTCTGACTCTCTCAGAGCCCTGGGCCTCCCCATGGCGTGAGCCATAAGGACACCCCCACTCCAGAGCCTGCACCCTTCCCTCCAGACTGTGCTCCAGGGACCTGGAAACCCACTGCCCCGCCTAAATGGCCCGAGTCTGCCTCCACAGTCTGTCCCACAGGGGCAATCACCCTATAGGTGGGTGCACCTCTAAGCCTGAGGAGTAGTTGGGGAGCTTATGGAGGTGTGGGACAGAGTTGGAGATGGGAGGAAAACTAGGGTGGCCTCTGGTCAGGGGGCAGGGGCTGGCTCTCCTTGTGCTGCCATGTTCTGGAACAAAACTCTGAAAAATCCGAAATTTCTAAACATGAACCTGGCTTTCCTGCTTTCTCAGGGTATGAAATTAGAGTATATTTTATTTAACAGTTTGCTAGCTTGGTACACACACCTATATATGTCTATGTACACATATATGTATGTGTGTGCATGTATGCACATACACATATATACACACAAATGCATAAGCATATGTATACATGTGTGCACACATATGTGTGTACACACACACACACAGACACACCCTGGAACAAAAAGGTTAACAGCTGGTTCTGTGGTCATCCTCCAGCTGCAGGGATGCCTGAGCATTTGACTCCTGGTCAACATTACCTCAGGGAATCATCAGGAGAACACCTATCCTGGATCCAAGATGAATGAGAATCCTGCAGAGCACGGTGCACCATTCCAAGAATCTGTACCTCATGATCGAGACTATTGAGAACTGAGGAGCCAACACTGATGAGCTACAGCTGCGGCAGACACCGGGCACCAGTCACACACCCCTGAGGATCCCTGAGTGGGTCTAGGAAAGTAGATTCTGCAAGGGAGACTTGCGTGCAGGAAGTTTCTGGAAGAGGGCTCCCAGGATCCACACCTGTGAGGGAGTGAAGGCAAGGGGATTAGGTAGAGAGAGAAAGTGAATTGTAATTTATTTGCAAAAGAGTCCCCAGTCAACATCCTGGGAAGGTGGGGGGGTGCCCTTCAGAGATTTCCTGTATTGGGGTGACTCCTGAAATAAACTCAACTGTAAGCTGTCAGCAGCCAACATCCCTGGGGCAAATGGGGGAAGGGAGGAAATAAGTGCCTTGGTTCTGAAGTGGGGGTTCTGGGCAGAGCCCCTCAGAATCCACCACAGGGGATATGTGACTAGCTACTTCTAAAGCTGAAGGCACCTCAAAGCTTATGGCTTTCTGTAACTGAGGTGGTCTCTACCCTCCCAGCCCTGTCTCTTGTGACCACGCACATCATGCTGTGTTGTTGCCTGTCTTTGATGCCCATAAAGCCAATTGGGGCTCGGGAATGTGAATATCAGTCTGAATCCAAGGCCACTGCTGCTGGTCCACTGGCAAGAACGTCAAAGGACTCCATTCGTGCTCACACTCCAGGCCCAGAGAGGTCGGTGCAGACCTGGACAGCAAAACACACAAGAAGGAGGCCAGTGCAGGTCTCTCTGAGGAGGTTACCTTTACCAAAGAAGCTATCTACGGGCCACTAAGCATATGAAAAGTTGCTCAACATTGTTAGTTTTCAGAAAAATGCACACTAAAACCATGATGAGACACCACTGGACACCCACCAGAACGGCTAAAAGTCAATACCAAGTGCTGGCGAGGATATGAAGCAATAAGAGATTTCACACACTGCTGGTGGGAGGGTAAATTGGTGCAACCACTTTCAAAAAACTGTTTGGCCGTTATCTACTAACACTAAACACATCCTTATCCTACGGCCCAATAATTCCACACCTGGGCGTATATCCAACAGCTTGTTCATAGCTGTGTCAGAAAACGAGAAACCAAATGTCCTTCAGCAATGGAATGAATAAATAAACTCTAGTATGTCCACACCATGGAACACCACATGGAAACAACAATACGGATAGATTTCATAGACTACATTGAGCAGGGAAGGCAGACACAAAGGAGTACATGTCGTGTGGCCGCATCCACGTGAAGTTCAAAACCAGACACAGCTGCTGTGTGGTGACAGAGCTCAGAACACTTTCTTTGCCTTTGGGGAAGGGGTTAGATGTTGACTGGAAGGAGCACCAAGGAGCCCTCTAGGGGCCTGGAAATGCTTTATACGTTGATCTGGGTGGTTGTTTTATGGATGTATACATATGTAAAAATTCATCAAGTTGTTTGCCTAAAATTTGGGCCCTTTAATGCATGATGCTATACCTCAAAAGAAAGCGAATTGCTTTTAATAATAAGAATAATGAGAAGGAAGAGGAGGAAGAGAGGCAGGGGGAGAGAAGAGGAAGAGGAGGAAGGTGAAGGAGGAGGAAAACCACCGGCTGTGAGACCATCAGGAGAATTTCAGGCGGAGGGAATGGGAAGTGTCAAGTTCCCGAAGCAAGAACAAGCTTGGCAGAGACGGCAACCGGAAGGCCAGTGTGTGCTGTACAAAGCAGCGGTGCTGATGAATCTGGGAATGCAGACAGGTTGCTCCAGGAGAGCCACATGGAAGAGGCTGGATTTTAATCGAAGGCAATGGGAAGCAATTGGCCTGTCTTAAGCAGCAGGAGAGGGGGGCACATTATCTGTTTTATGGGCTTTTTCTAAAACACTTTGGCTGCTGGGAAAAGAGGCACTGTGTTATAAGGGGCAATAGTGCATGCAAGGAGGGAGACTATTCATGAGACTATTGGAGTCAAAAATAATGGCAGGAAAGGCTGTTAGAGGCAGACCTGCTAGCAATGATCAGAAGAAGCTATTAATCTTCCATTTGCCCCCCCCAAGGCCCCCTCTCACCCTTCTCACCCTGCCCTTGAGGGCAGCTGTATGCAACCTTCAATGAGCCGCGTTGCCCTCTGAGGACTGGTTGGCTCGGCAGATCAGAAGGCAGGAGGAGAATGAGGTGGGCGTTTATACCCTTCCACTCCCTCTGGCGCTTGCCACAGGATGGCTGAAGGGAACAGCTCCTGTCAGGCAGCCCTTTCCTACAGCCACTCAATCTAGGTTCTGGTACCTGCTCCCTCTCTCGTCCCTTCAGACTTGGCCTTACCTTGGTAAGGATTCCTTTATTTAATTCTCCCCAATTAACCCATTTGCATACACCATTTGTTTCCTACTGAGTAGGAATTCCATACAGTATTACGACACAGACCATTGCCGGAAGCATCAGGATGACCCAGAGGTCAAGAAAAGGATAACATATATCCTACATGCCTCTAATAAGCAGGGAAATTTCTAGTGTATTTTCAAAGGATTTCCATCCAAAATGGAAGTATCGCATTTAAAGGGGCAAGACAGTTATCTAGAATATTTGCTTATATGCCACATTTCATTCTAGACAAGGTGGAATAAATGAGTATATTTATACACTTTAAATGACTCATATTTCTCCTCAATAGCACTTCTGACAACTGAAATTAATACGTTGTATTTTTTATGCCCATCTTCCTCACTAGACTCTAAGCTCCATGGAGACCGTCCATGGAAATGTTCCATGAGGAGGTCTGGCTTACTGCCTGCTGTATCTCCAAGACCTAGAACAATACCTGGACTTAGAATTTAATAAATATTGTTGAAGTATGGAGCTGAAGGAGGGAGGATAAGAGGAGAGAGGAAAGAGGAAAAAACCTGGGATCTAGAATCGGAAGAGGAGGATGGGGATCCCAGCTCCCCCAGTTACCACTAGCTGTGTGTTTATATACATCTAACTTCTCAGGGCTTCCATTTCCATATATATATATAAAATTAGGATAAGAATTCCTTCTCTAATATTTGTGAAGACTAAATGAGATAAAAGCAAACGAAGCAGTAAATGAAGCAGCCATTAAATATGAGATGTTATTATTATAATAAAAACAGCATCAGTGAGATGGGGCCGGGCCTGATTTCTATGCAGCACGCATGAGCTTCTGCAGGGCATGGAAAGATATTATGATTTTTACAGTTTTCATTTAAGAAGAATTCGGCTCAAGTGGCTGCAAACCTTGGAATCTGGTAATGCGCATCTAGGTGTTAAGGAATTCAGACAGCCGTGTACAGAACACGACAAGATAACATGTACCTTATTCTCCCTGGCTCCTGGAGCAGTAAAGTGAAGCGAGAGGCCCACAGAGGCAATCATTTCAGGCAGCTTCAAGAGCCTGGCACACGGTCAGCGCCTTAACTCCGTCACCTCCAAAACACCACTG
Source organism: Ceratotherium simum simum (assembly GCF_057802395.1). NCBI lineage: Eukaryota > Metazoa > Chordata > Mammalia > Perissodactyla > Rhinocerotidae > Ceratotherium > Ceratotherium simum. The sequence goes on from NC_141908.1 coordinate 17,614,825, forward strand.
TTGGAGGGCGGTGTCAGAAGGGGTGGGAGTGAAAAGATCTGAGAAGCGGTGAGTTAACAACAACAAAGGACGACTCCAATAGTGGAGTTAAATCTCTTTTGAGGGACTCTGAAACTAACAGCATATCTTGATACTGTGTATGACCGTAATTCACATCTAAATAGGAGTAAGTCCTCTCGATTTTATGTAAACTCTTAAATGTGAATGTCATGTCTGTATTAGTCAAGGTCTCCAGAGAAACAGAAACAATAGGATGTGTGTGTATACATATACATACAGAGAGAGAGAGATTGGTTTTGAGGAATTGGCTCATGCAATTATGGAAGCTGGCAAGTCCAAAATCTGCAGGGTGGGTGGGCTGGCAGGCTGGAGACCAGGGAAGAACCAAGTTCCAGCTCAAGCTCTGTGGCATGTCCCGTGCCACTGTACCTTTTCTAGTGCTGTCTGCTCTTGCTGAGATGTTCTTTCTTCTTCCGCTTATCCCAAGTCTGTTTATTCTTCAAGATTCTCAAATGTCATTTTTTAATGAAGTTTTCCCTCACACAGCACTGATTCCCCCCATTCCCTTTCCCAAATCAGAACTAATTACTCCCACCTTTGGGCTCCCAGGCACTGTTCATAATCCCTTCTTGAGAGGTCTAAACATGGTCTGACTTATTTTATCGTTTGCTGTGTGCACGTCAGTCTTGCCCTCCCTTCTCCACAAAGTCATGAGCTCTTTGAAAATAGGGTCTAGGATTTCCTCTTTTTATCTTACTCTCAGTAGATAACGCAGTGTCTAGTATAGAATAGGTATATTTATTTAGGATTTATTTTGTGCATTTATTTGTCATACAACAGAGACATTTATTTGTATATAATAGATGCATTTATTTAGCACCAACTTGGATCTAGGCACCTTACTAATTATGTATGCAACATCTCTAATCCTTACAAAAGCCTGAGAGTTAGATATTATCCCCATTCTACAGATGAAGAAACTGAGGCTCACAGAGGTTAGCTGATTTACCTAAGACTACATAGTAGCCTAAATTTCCACCCAAATCTGTCTGATTCCACCACAAGCTTCAAGCAATCAAATACCAAATTCATGACAAGCACAGAGCATCTCTAAAACAAAGGAGAGTATGCTCACAAAAAGAGGGCATTTGCTATTTATTACTTTACAGCACAATCTTGAGAAACGAAAATAATCATTCTTCCTCCCTTGCCAAAACAAGCAGAAACACATGGATACAATTTTGCTTTAAAAATTACACTAAAAGCAAAAATATTGCATTTTCTCATTTTGTATTATTGAATAGGAAATGTTTTATGGATTAATGAAATTGAGGGATGAGTAGCTACTAAATCTAGCCATAAAAGAAGACATTCCGGATCATAAAGCATATTTTATTCATCTTGACAGTTGTAGTTCGATTTGAAGTATTTATGATATTACTTCATAGTAAATATGTCTAATTGATGAAAGCTAGGTAATACGAGACCCAACTTTGGAAATTTGCTCAAGTTTTGCCATTAAAGCTGTGTGTAAATGGATTTTGTGCTAAGAATTACAGGTTTTATGTAGTAATGACATGAAAATTATCCACATTCCACTCTACCATAAATGCAGTTTCCACAACTACTACCATTACTATTACCAAGACAACTACACTTGATTTTGTAAATCAACTAACATATCCTCTATGATATATCATTTGAACTGAATATGAAAAATGCCACAATGGAGAGTCACTGTTGTCTGAAAAAATTTTTACCATTTGAGCTCACTTTAGAAAAAAATCATCATGCGGTATAAGTTTTGTAACCTAAAGAATTACACATTCTTATGTCAACAATGTTTTTACTTTTAAAATAAATAGTTGATTCTTATAGAAAATCCTTTTTGGATATTGTACATCTTCTTTACATTTGGGGCTAGGGAAAGAGCAATGGGATTTTAAGTGATTTAAATCTTAATAAAGACCACAGCTATGACTCTACCTCCAGCTGTGAGGGGACCTGGGCTCTGGGTCCAATGTACTGTGACATATTTACAAAAGAAAGCAGAGAACATAACTTTTGGCTTCCCTGAAAATCCTAACATGAAAGATTTGGCTGTGATTTAGGGAGACGCAGCACGGAATCGTCATGGGGGTTTCTGACCCTGCTCATGTTTATGAGCAGTTGTTAGTCATATAAACCCACTGAGACCCTCTACGTTACCCATAATTCATATCTTGGATACCAAAGAGGAGAGCCCCAGAGCATGGGAGAACTCTATTTTGGAAACACAGCAAAAAATTAAATAAAAGGAGCCTTGAGGTCGAGTTTCTACCCTATCGAGGGGTAGAAGATGAGAAGAGAAATATAGACAAAGGTGCTGGTACTCTCTGTTCATCTCATTTCATCTGAGAGTTTTTCTGCTTTAAAGTGCCTTGGAATTTCCAATCAAAGTCTCTCCATCAATATCTCAGAAAAGCATCAAGAAGTTTTGCCTAGTATTTCATCATCGATTTGCAACACGGGAAAATTTCTTATCCGGGCCCCAGGAACTAGAGCAGTGAAGAACATTTGGTTATCATGGGAAGGCCCTAGAGGCTGTGGGAGACTGTGGATTAAATGCTGGCCCCGTGTGGAACCCTAATATAATAGAGGGAACAGGCAGAGGGTAAGTGTGTGCACTAGAACTGCGGTGTCCCATTCAAACAGCAAAGCAGACTCAGCATTCTCAGCAGATACCTTCCCAAATTAAAAAAAAAAAAAGCACTGTAGCATATAGCTGGGCCAGGCTTCATGTTCTCAAGGGGCTTTCATATTTAGACTTTGGAAGCCATCTTCGAAAGAGGCTATCCATGCAATTAGTTACAGAGATATACTGACAAGATGGGAAAGTGAAGATGAGCATCATACATCTTCAATTTTTTGTCCTCTGGCTGGACCACGCCAACCACCTTTAGTGAACGATGAATTGATACATGAAATAAATCCCATGATTATCTCTTGTGATTGAATATTTGTTTTTAATTTTAAAACTTAAAAAATATACTATTTTTAATATCTTCATTTTTTAACATACTAGAAACTTCGAAAAGTGAGAGTTGAGAGCGTCAGAAAGACCAAGAATGAGAGAGAAAGGAGAAAGGAAGCCCCTTGTATGTCTGCTCAGACCCTTCCCATAGCATAGATGGTCCTTTCCCTGTTTCAGCGCCACAAAACCTACATAACCTTCACACTTCTCTCTGAGATGCAACTGACTTCATCCCCCTCAGCATGCCTATAGCACTGCAGCACCCTTCCTTTTGGCGCTTAGCTGTTTTAATCTTTCAGTCCAGTCAAAGAAACTTTGACTTCCATGTTCCTTCCCTTCTTGCCTGTCAAAGTCCTCTCATTCTTCAAAATGCAGCTCCGGCACCACCTCCTCTAGAAACTCTTCTAATGCCCATCTCCCTTTGACCCCCCACCCCATTCATTGTCCCCCAGTGTGCTCCTTTAGTATTCTGGGCACCTCTCTACCTCTGCTCCTGCCACAGCAGAGAGATGATCTGTTTATGTGTCAGCCTTACTGGGTTGTGATCTGCTCTGAGTCAGGGTTTCCATCTTCTAAGCATCTTTGTCTTCCCAGCAGCTAGCACAGTGCATAGTACAGAGCTGGAACTCAATTAATATTTGCTGAACTTCATGAACTAATTTGAATTAGTTATTCCAATTTAAGTCTTATCTGCCTTGTCCGTCTCTCTGCTCCACAGGGGTGGGTAAGATGTATATCCGATCACATGAATATCTCCAACATTTGGTGCGTGAAAGAATTTTATAAATATTTGTCGAGTCAGTGAATGAATGTGTCCTGACCTTGGCGTCCCACAACAAATTGCAATGTGCAGCAGGAATGAGAACATAAAAATTCCATCTGTGAAAGTAGTTTTCTTATTTACAACTGCTTTTTATTTCTAAATTCACTGTCGAGAGGATACTGTAGATTTCCTTTCTTTGGTTTTTGCCAGAAGAGAACATCTGCTGAGGCCTAGAAGGAGAATATACCTGTGGTTAAGGGTGGGGCAGGAACTCAAGAGTTTTCCAGATGTTTTCAACAAATCTCTGATTTTTGTGTCCAGGGAAAGTCATCAATGAGATGTAGCCCAAGTAGAATAAAAAACTTTGCCAGTGTTCATTCATTCATTCACATACTCTGTCAGCAAGCATTTACTGAGCATCTTCTCTGGGCCAGGTGAGGCTCTGTGCAGGCTGTCAGGGAAACAAAGATGAGTAACAGATAAGCCCTTGCCCTCCAAGACTTCAGAGCCTAGTGGGAAATTAACAACAACTAAACTAACAACTCCAAATCTGTGTGGTAATGTTAGCAGTAAACACAGGTTGTGAATGAAGCAAAGGTTAGTTTTATTTGCTCTGGAAACTTCTCTTTGCTTCCTGAACGAGCAGGGCCACATGTGAGAACGTGGGCACCAATGGCTCTGTGAGGCTGGTAATTATCTTGACTGAGAAGCAGATGGCACTGGGATGACCCTGGGGCAGGAGTGAGAAGGTTACAGAGAGTTGTCTAAGTTAGGATCTCGCTTTCTCATTCACTGAGTGTAGACCGGGGCCTCTCGAGCTTTCGTGTGCATATGGATCCTCTGAGAAGCCTGCTAAAAATGCAGATTCTCTTTCAGTGGGATCAGGACAAGGCTTGAGATTCTGCATTTCTAACAAGTTCCAAGGTGATTCTGATGCTGCTGGCCTGTGGACCACACTTTTAGCAGCAAGAATACAGAAGAAAAAGCACCGACTTTGAAGGTTAACAACCTGGGTATCAAATCCAAACTCGAACATTTACTGTCTGTGTGGCTCTTGGTGAATTACTTTTGCCTTCTGATCCTCAGTTTACAGCATTTGTAAAAAGAGATAATGAAGTGCACACCATAAGGCTGCTGTGAGAGCGTTTGGAACAGGTACTCAATAATGGCCAGCTATTACTTGGAGGGTTTCCACGCTTTCCTCAAATGTGTTTGACGATTATCAGAAAAAATTTCTAAATCTTCCACACTCAAACAGAGTCCGACTTACTTTTGGTCAGTATTCTCTATTTTTCTCCACGTGGGCCCATTGTCTGTTTGGGATTTCTTTTTTATTCCCAACACCTCTCAATATAATATCAGATGCTATTCATGAACTAGATGGCTTGTTTATCTGGGTTATTAATGAAGTTGCTAAGTGAGGCCGGAGGGGGAGGCAGAAGCATCTTGCTCTTTGCCTGCCCATAAATCACCACCCTGAGCTGAGACGGCTTCTGCCGCTTGTCAGTTCCTATCATCCCACTCATCTCAATGAATGGGAATGAATTTCATGATGAAAGTTTCATGAGATGCCACATCAACCCTTCTCTAATCCTCAAGGTCTAACACTTCGACAGCACTTGCTTTCATCTTCTCATCTTCCAGTTTTATCACAAAAACAGCACGCAGGTGCACCTTGCAGGATAGGATTATTTCCTTTAGACACCCTCACTGCTGATTCCCCATAAAGCTGTTATCTCCTCAGTGTTGAGCAGCTTGCTTCCAGCCTCAGCTCTCCACCTGACAGGTGACCAGCTGGCTCTGAACATAATATATGCCTTTTACCTCGGCAATAAATCTGGTGGCCGTACGCCGGACAGCTTGCCTGTGGCTCCAGTCACCTGCATATTCATGCTGCGGGACCCAGGCTGGCGTTTCCCCATCCTCCTCTCACGCACAAACAACAGTCTTCTCCACATACAACCATTTGCTCCCAGACCCATGAGAACACCTTTGCTATGATTCTTGGGTTCACATGTCACACAACAGAGGAATAGGCCTATTTTCTTTTGAAAATGGAAATAAAGGGTTCCTTGCCTAGAATCTGCGAGGCTTTCCACCATTTAAATATTTCTGCATGTGAACATCATCACATGAGTATTCCTTGGGTCTCTCTGAATAATTCAGCATCAAGTGAGTTAAAAGCTATGACCCCAAACACTTGAAACATTAATGGGACCCTACAGAAAAAAATCAGAGAGATTTCAGAATCCACATCCAGAATGTTCCACACTGGCATCTTCTTGATTCATTCTTTAAAGGAAGTTCATTATTTTCCCCCAAGGGAGAAACTAGTACAGCGGTAAGTCATTGGGTTTGCAGGTTTGTTACAGCTTTCCTGAAAAAGAGATGAGCGGTATGCAGAAAAGAGGTAGGGTCTGCAGAACTGAGGCAGAGGTGCAGTTTAAAAGCTTGAAACGGAAGGGCTATTAACTAACAGACTCATTCTTTCCTATTTGGGGAGCCAGGAATTTCAAGTCCAAAATTGCCTCCTACTTTTTGTCTAAACTTTCTCTTTTTCCTATCCTTAAATTACAACAAGATACAAACTTGGACTTTTTCTAAAATTTGACAATTTCCAACAGAAAGCATTTGGCTGTGCCTTTTGCAGCTCACATACATTCTCTTTCTCTCTCTCAATACCACATGTGCAAACACACACACACACACTTCTCTGTTGTTTCACCATCATCCATAGCTGCACTGTCCTATATGGTAGCCAATAGCCACAAGTAGCTCTCTAACTTAAATTTAAACCAATTAAAATTAAATAAAAATTAAAATTCAGTTCTTTGATTATTCTAGCCATATTTCATTAGTCACATGTAGCTAGTTGCTACTGCATTTAACAGCACAGACACAGAATATTTCCATCACTGCAGAAAGTTCTATTGGCCAGTGTTGACCTATATAGCACATGTCATATGATAAACACTCAAGAAATAGGTGATGACTAATTGGCTAAACGAATGAATGCATATGTACTGTGGTTTTACCAAACATATTTTTTCCTCTCGTCTTTCTTCAATTTCTCTAAATAAATTTTGTTAACAAATAAATTTCTCATTTATTTAGGAGTAAATGAAGTTAAATTCCCCACCTCACACCATAGTACTCATGGAGATATCTTATTTGGCATACATTTCAACAGTTAAGAAAACAAAAACTACTAAAAGAAAACATAGGAGAAGAATTATGTCAACTTGAAATGGGGGTGAACTTGCTAATCCACGGAGAAAAAGATTCACAGATTTGTCTGTGTATAAATTTCAAATTTCTATGAGGTAAAAGTAATAAATTAACTAAAATAAAAGACCAAGAAACATGTGGTAACTTTTTAACAAATGTGATTGATAAGGGATTAAAATCCTTAATATATAAAAACTTTACAAATCAATTTAAAAAACATACCAGTAGAAAAATGGACAAAAGATAAGAACAGTCAATTCACAAAAGACTATAAATAGTCATTTTTCTCATTAAAAAAGCTTAACCTTCCCACTAATCGAAGAAATGCAATTACAACAATGAGGTATTTTCACCTACCAGTCTGATAAAGATTTAAAAATACTCTCATAATTAGCACTAGCAGGGTTGTGGGCAAATAGCAACAAATGTTGCTATTTGATGTTGATGTTCAGAATTGTAAATTGATATGGCCTTTGGGGAGGGCACTTTGACAGTTTCAACCAAAATTTTAAATATGCATATATCTCTATCACAATACCATTTCTAGAAATATATCCTATAGCAGTACTCAGACAAACGCATAGAGATTTATGTATCTAAAAGTTTATTACAGCATTGTTTATAAGAGTGAAAAATAGATACATCTAAAAGTCTACTAACAGGCTACATGTATGCAATAGAATATTGCGTAATTGGTTTTTTAAAAAGCAGTTTTATATTACCAAAATAATGTATTGTTAAGTCAAAAACACAAGATGCAAAGTAATTTATATATTATCATCCCCATGTGTTTTAAGTCTATGTGTACACACAGAGAGATATAGACATAGATAGAACACTTACTGAAGTTTATCTTGTGCTGATCTCTGTTCTAACTGCTTTATATATTAATTCATGTCGTCTTCACATAAACCTATGATGTAGGTAATATTATCTCTATTTTACAGATAAGGAGACTGAAGCATGGAGATACAACTAGCAGAAAATCACTTAATTAAGAAATGGCATAATCTGAATCCGAATCCAGGAAATCCATCCCCAGAGTCTACCCACAGAACATTGCCAAGCAGTGTGTGTGCTGGGGGATAGTGGGGAGAACAGAGATAGAGACGGAGACAGAGATAGAGATAGAGATAGAGATAGAGATAGAGACAGAGATAGAGATAGAGATAGATAGAGATGACAGAGATAGAGACGACAGAGATAGAGACAGATGTAGAGAGACAGATTACAAATTCTTGACCTTGGTTATGCCTGGTGAGTGGAATTGGGCTTAGAGGTGGTTAGATGAGGAAGAATGTAAGAAGAGAGTAAAAAAAAAAAGCAAGAAAGAAAGAGAAAATGTTCACTTATTATAATTTTACAATGCTTAAATTTTTATAAGTATTATTACTTTTACAATAAAAAAATTCAAATGCAGAAAAACATATTCTATCTCATTTTCTCCAAAGGGTTTAGAAATATTATTGTTTTTAAAAACAAAAAGTGTGTAAATGTGATTCACGGACAGCTTGGAAATTTCACATACATCCAGTAATCTGAAGAGAAAGCACTTGTCTCCCGGCAGAGGTTGAGCTGAATGGAGTCCTCTGGTTTCAGGAGACTTGCAACACCCAAGAGCACGCTGGCCACGAGCCAAGCTCTAGAGTCAGCTGCCTGCACTGCAAGCCCAGCTTGGCCATGCACGCTTGACTTGGCCACACTAAGCTTTCGTTTCCTTGCCTGCATAAAGGGAATAATGATTGGTCCTCTTCCACTGGCTTGTGGTGAGTATGGAATAAGGTCAAGGTTAAGTGCTTTGTGCAATGCCTGGTGCCTTGTTAGTCTCAATCAACATCGGCTGTCATGGTCATCATTGCCACGTTGAGCTCATATCGCCCCTTCTCCCAGCAATTTGGAATTAGGATTGCAAATTGGTCAAGTCATCTGAAGCAGCCAAGAGACCACAACAACTAACTTGGTATACTAAATAGAGATGTGAGTATAAATGAGAGACTATGGCCAAGTAACTCCTGACAAAAATTCTAAGAAGGCCCAACATATGAATACAATGATCACCCCCTGAAATGCGACAGGCGTTTGAGTCCTGGAATCCCACCTGTGTCCACCAACTCTCAGAATAAGGGAACAGTTTTGTTCAGAAAGGAGGTGTCTACCATTGCTGTCTTGTTCACTCAGTAAGGATGAAAAGTGCCCAATAACCTTATAAGCATTCCTATTTCCAAAGTTCTTGCTCTTGGTACATATCGCCTGCTTTTACTTATAAAGAAAGAACATGTATTCAGGAAGTGCTCATGGCAAAACCTATTTTTTTTAAAAAAAAAGAAAAAAATGCCAGAAACTCCTTTTAAAGACCAGGGCCCAGAGTGCCCATCCAAGACCTAACTGTCGTGATTGAAATGTATAGTTTTGAGAACAACTGTGTCAACAAACCACACCCTCTGCCCCAATGTCCATCCTGTTTCACATTGTTTCTGTGTGGAGACACAAATGTATTTGCACAGACACACACATGCAAATACACACTCAGACACACACACTTGCACACATGTGCACACACACAACAGAGTTTGTCTCCCACATTTTCAAAGACGGTTTTGAAACAAGGCACAGCCAGGTTAATAAAACATAATTGAGGCTGTGTTCTGTTTGTTCATTAAACTATAAAGCATTTTAAACCTACAATTAATTCTAGGTAAATTAAAGACACACACAACCACGGTACTATTGCAAAAGCATTTGTGCTAATATCTTACATTTTTACATTAAATGACCCTGCTGAAAGGTTGAACAGCCATTCATATTTGTAACTACTTTCTAGATTCTTTTTTTTTTTTTCCTAGCTCAGTTGTCAAAGCATTAACGAAGCTGGCTTTTGGGAAGAATTCCAATTCAGAGTTATTTTTCCATGAGGTACTTAAGACTCCGCACAGCAGCTCGTGATTATATTGGCAGTGGCTTTGCATAACTGTTGGTTTCCTGGAGTATAAATAAGTGAACAGCTAAGAATGCTAATGTTTTTCTTTGACCAAGAAAAAGCTCACAATAAATGACAAGGAATTGCCCTCATTGGAACACTTAAGTTTTTTTTTTTCTTTAAAGGGGTAAGTTAAACCAAAGCAATAGAGATAAGTGATAATATAGTACAAGCTACCACTTTGGGATCATTCTTCAAGTTAAAAAAAAAAAAACCACATTCAAATTGTTTAGTTCCCAAAGTCCTTTCTAGTTGACAAACTCAACTGGGAAAAGGCCATTAGGGTCATTGGGGAAGACCAATGTGGGCAGTGCCTCGTTATGGCTAAATGCAGTACAAAGAAAGTCAGAGGCTTTGCTCTCTTGAGATTTAAACCAAAAACGAAGAAAAAGAAGCCTGGGCTAGGAGAGAGGTTAGGAAGAAAAGACTGCAGAGGAGAAAGCTTGGCAAGAAGGCAGTGTACAGATGGAATTCTGAGGAGCAGCTCCTGAGAGAGAGGCTTTGCTTCACGTCAGCTGTCACAGTCAAGAGCAGTACAGGAACTCTGTGGGGTGAAATGTTAAGGATCTTGCACAGAGAAAGATGCCTTCTGCTTCTTCCACATCCTCCAAAATATTTAGCACTAAATGTTCCCCAGCCCATCTCGTTTCTCTTCACTCTTCCCCTCGCATACAACAATCCAGCTATATTGAGCAAAAGCCAGGTAAATTCCTGCCAGAGCGCCCTGCTGGCATCACTGCCCACACACCTTCCTTCCTCCTCCCCTGCCCTTTTACCTACCTAAGGCTCAACTTGCCACCCGGGACATCCCTTCTCTCCAGGACGGGTCGGCTGCACTCCCTTGGCATCATAAGTCATGTCTCAGGGGGCTGCTATTCTGCTGTTCTGTGGTTTTGACTTGTCTTCACCACTAGAAAATGAGTTTCTCCAGGATAGGACCATAACTTAGATGATTTTCATCCTTAGAGCTTAGCCTAGTGCTGGCACATAATGGACTCTTGGGATATGTCTTTTGAAAGAAAGAAAAAATTAATTAGTGACATTTGTGTTTCCACAATTGTAATTGCCCTTGTTTGTGTTATCCCTTGATGAAATAACATGTATTACATTAAGCAAATCATTTCAACTGATTATTCAAATATTTTCAAATCACTGAGATAAACTGGTAATTAGATAACCTATAGATATATATTATAACCTAATGTTATAATATAAAAAACATTACATTATACATAAAACATTATTTATCTATATAGTATAGGTTCACACAGGTAAGTTTCACAATGAATGATTTATAGTCACATGTCACCTTCTCTATCTGCCATTAAAAGAACTAGTTGAACAACCACTGTTCTTTTTGCCAAGATAGTCATTTAAAAATTTTTGTATAATGAACGTCAGTCATACACAAAAGTAGAGACAACAGTATAATGAACCCCATGAACTCATCACCCAACAATTTTCACCTTAAAACTAGTCTTGTTTCATCTATACCCTCACCTAACTCTCTGCCCTGTGTTATTTTAAAGCAAATCCAAAACATCGTATCATTTCATCTACAAATATTTCAGTATCTCTAAAAGAACTCTTTTTAAAATATAATACCAATATCACACTTAACAAAATTAACAATAACTCCTTAATATCAAATATTTAGTCGGTGTTGAAATTTCTAATTGAAACATGTTAATAATTTATTATAGTTTGTTTATGGAATCAGGCTGCAAATAAGATCCATACATTGTAAATGATTGATAAATTTCTTAACTTTTTTTCAACCTATAGCTTCCCGCCTTCATCATCTTCTCTTTCCTACAATTTATTTGTTGGTCGTTTATCTTGTAGAGCTTCCCAGTCTGGATTTTTCAACTGCATTCATGTGGTGTCTTCTAATGTGATCCTCTGTCTCTACATTTCCTATAAATTGGTAGTTGTATCTAGAGGCTTGATCAGATTCAAGTTTCATCCATTGGCAAGAGTACTTCAAAGGCGGTGGTGTATTCTTTGGTCAGGAGGCACATAATGGGTTGTTGTTTCTCTTTTTGTGATGTTAGCAGCCACTCATGCTCAGTGCCAAGATCCACTCATTCGTTAGTGGTTCCATGGTGGTGATATTCTAATGCTGTCATCTCTTCTTCGCTTATTAGCCGGATACTTCTATAAATATAAATTTCCCATTATTTACTATTTGGTTACCAGGTGGCACAGTTTGTATAGAAAAGACAAAATAAGTATTTCATTCTTTCCCTTTAGTGTTCATAATAATGAGTTGGTTCCCTAGCATCCTCCATGGTGGGCAATTAGGTGTTTTTTTCCCAATGTCATCTTGAACTCATGGATTTAATTATATTTGATGACTATCAATCCATTGCAGTTAATTTTATTTGATTCTCAAATTGTTTCATCTTTGACCAGTGGAGCCTGGTTAAAGTCAGCTCTTCAGTCCTTTTGATTTGACCCTAGTAACCCATGACAGTCAATATAAGACAAATTAAAACATCCACAGAATAAAGAGAATTTTCACACAGATAAGCACGTCTTCTCTCCCAGATGGCAGTGTGTCTAACAAAATGCCAAGCTATCCACTGAACTGCCATTGATTCAGAGATCCCCTGAGGAATGCTCCAAGAAAAAGACTGGAACTCAGGGGCTAGAGCCATGTCCTTTTATCTTGTGGATTATTCTCCAAGCACCCAGTAAATACTAGGGTTTTTATTAACTCTTATGAGGCTTACATTCTTATTTCCTTGAGACCACAAAGCTCCATTTGACTTGATGTTTAGTTTGCAAGAGTATATAATTGCAACAGTCAATTTCATAATGATTCCTCTAGAAGTAAAAATAAATATAATGTAAGCACACCCAAGTTCCAAATGGCAAAGGGATTAGTCAAGATGATCTCATGGGCTTGACTTCTCTTTGCCTCCTTCCATCTAGCAGTGGGCAGTCTTCCCATCTCAGGAGCATGGCCCAGATGTCAGGGGCTCAGTAATGAGACCGCCACAAGAGGACCAGGAAGGCACCACAACACCACTGGTAAGTGTGCAATATCCATTCCTAAAAATGTTTACAAACCATGGAGAGAAATATTTGCCTTGGATGACTTAGGGTGGGTTATAATTTGACATAATAGAGTGGGTAGATCAGTTTGGGTGTTTCTTCCAACTGTTGTCCAGCCAGTTAAGCAGAAAGCACATACGATTATTCTGTTTCCTATCAGTCACTAGGCATTTTCACTGTCTCATTCTCATCCCCCTTCCCTCACCATTTTTTCTCACCTGCAGGCATGCGTGAAATTACTCATTCATTCATTCATGCAATAACTAGTGATTGAACACTTCTATATGCTAGGAGCTGGGGATGCACCGTGATGAACAGAATGGGCAAGATCTCTGCTTTGAAGGAGTTTTCTTTCTGGTTGGAGGAAATAGTCAAAATATAAGTAAATAACTCAACATGATAGTTTAGATAGTAACATGTTCTATGTAGAAAATAAAACAAAATGAAGTGATACAGAACCACCATGGGGCTACCCAAAATGGCTGATTGGAGAGGGTTGCAGATGACTAGAATAGAGAATAGGTAACTTTTTCCATACAGTCAGGTAGCAAATATTTTAGGCTTTGTGGGCCATATAATTGCAACTACTCAACTCTGTCATTGCAGCATGAAAGCAACCATAGATAATATGTAAATGAATGGGTGTGGCTGTGTTCCAATAAAACTCTATTTACAAACGCAGGTGGATTTGGCTTGTGGGCTGTAGTTGGCCGACCCCTGAACTAGAAATCTATTTCATTGATGGCTTGATGGTCCTATTCAAGAGGCCCAGTCTTTCCAGAATAGCTTTTGTAGACACACCAAAGCCAACATATTATTCTAACCACCTTGCAGAGAAAGTTGGAAGTCTTAATCTCCACAGTCTTACTTGGCTCTAGTCTTACTACCCAAGTGTATAATAACTGAGGATTTAAGATAGTACCCTTAGGAAAAGAAAGGGGGTAATTATGGCTTGACTTGAGCTCTTTATTGCAATGATTGAAGTGCATCCCTTAAGGAAGCCTAGAGGTGCCACCCAATGTGTGAGCCTGTTTAGCAATACCTTGTCCAAAGTCTTTTGGAAATCCTAATAGTTTATCTCCACTGTCTCATAACCCTCTGCTTTCCACATTATCTCCTTCATTCTCTTTCTTTCTTTTTTCCCCATCACATTTGTCAAACAAGATTTACCCTTTACGAAACCACAATGGCTAGTTTTTGTCAGTTCATATTTCTCCAGATGTTTTGTGATCTCATTCCTTCTTAATGTCTCTCAGATCTGCCTACCTCTGAGGTTAGCCTGGACTGTCTATAATTTCTCATCCCCTGCCACTCTAAATGGGTCCCTGGCTAAGCAACAGCCCCCTTCAGTGAGGCCAGCCAGAGAAAGTCACCCATATCGTAAACATGCCGCGAGCTATTCAGTAATAACATTCAGTGGAGTTTGCTTTAGTTCAGAGGCCAAGGGGATTTGGTGGAAAAAAATACACAAAAGGCTGTTCTATTGGAGTAAGCTTGACAAAGTCAACTGCTAAAGAAAACTAGAGCCAGACTTTTGGCATCTAGAAAGGGAAGGAAAGATATTCTTCCTATCCAGTTCTTTGAGGTCCCCAGAATAAGAAAATAGATATTATATGTGGTTGCCTGTGCTTTCATTATGATTTCACTCTTCTCATTATTAAACCACAGTATCAAATTCAAGTTCAGTAGTGACCTGACCCAGAGATATGGGTTTACCTGCTAGAGGCACAACCTGCCCTGTCTTTGTGAACGGATCTGCCCCATGCACACAAACTCTGATAGGAATGTGCAAAATCCAGAGCTGAGGGAACATGCACTGCTTAGGGGCTGTGCCATCTGTTCATTCTGCTCATTGTTTCTCATTTTCATCTTCTTTCCTCTGAGACACTAACCCAACCTGACAATACCCAGTGGCTCCTGAAATTTGCATCAAACCTCCTTGCACTTACAGCCCTGGTTCTGATCTTTACTCTCTGACCCTACATGATGCAGTTGTGGGTAAGGCGTCCTCTCACTTTCCAACACAACTCTAACAGAGCTGGTTCAGCCAGGACAGTCCCACCCAGTCTCTTTTGTACAGATTGGAGAGGTGGGAAAATTAGTTACCAGAAGTCGAAACACAGGAGCGCAGGGATGTGTGGAAATGTGAGACCATAAGTGAACCCAGTTCTAGAAGGTCATATCAGGGCCAGAGCTGAGGGCTGGTGCAGTTTCAAAGGACATCAGTAAAAATGGGCTGAATGTCGGCTTCTGGGAGGTGGTCTAGGACAGATAAAACCTGAAGAGATTGGATATCATTGCTGGAATACCCACCACAGGGACACGGTGGCAGCAAAGTCCGAAAGGAATCATCAGCTGAACTGAGTGCAGACCGAGGCAGAGCTGCTGAAATGGAGCTCCTTCCATTGGCCTGACCCACAGCCGGGTGGAGGTCCTTGGGTGTGCAGTGCAGCAGGGACCAGATTGGAGCAGGAAGGACATGGTCTTCAGCTGTCCTTTGCCTTCTCTTCAAATCATTGCAAACCTTGTTTCAGTTGCATGAAAAGGTTTGAAGTAAAAGAGTTTTGTGCATGCTTGGGCCAAAGTGCTTAAGAGGAAGTCGCACCACCTCCTGGCCCTGCCTAAGATGAAGCCAGTGAGGAGGTGGTACTTGGTACTTGGTCGGGAGGGAGGTGTGAGAAGAGTGGAGGCAGCCCCTCAACTGCTTCCAGCGCTACCCTAGGCCATCTCAGTTTTCTCTTTAAGAAAGAAAACATTTCTTTCCCAGTGCGGGAGGAATGTGGGGTGGAGAGTCTCTGTCAGAGGGGCGTGTGAAACAAATGACTTCACCCAAGGAGACAAAGAGTTGTCTTGAGTCATTAGCATTCTGGTCCCACATACACCTCATGGTGTTGCAAGCTGGCTGGTTGGGGTTGAAAGGATAGCCCAGAGTCACGAAGACAATGTTGACCTATTCACACTAAAACTGAACCCACAAATGCTGGCCCACACCACTGAGCAACAATGGTTAACGTGGCTTTTTGAATGTGGCCTTCCACTCCATGATCTAAGATACAATGACTGTATCTACTTATTCTAAGGGGGACTTTGGCACTGGTAAAGATCAGGTTATGGTCAGCAGCAAACAGAGGGGAGAGGAGTCCTAGAGCAAGGCCCAGCCATGTCAATCAAAAGTGTGATTCTCTAATCAGCAGTTAGGTTTTATCATTTAGTGGAGATGAGCCACGTTATTAACAGCTTATTAACAACAAAGGATTAAGATATAACCCTGAGTGGGACACAGGCGAGCAGAAATGGCTTAGGACCTGTCATACCTTTTTTCAGGTCACTCTCCCTGCAAGGATGAGATGTTACCCTTATTACATGCTTCTCCAGGTGTCTGAGCTACTCGCCCTTCTTCTGGTCCATTCTCAAAACGTGCCCATTCTGGGTGCCTTTGCATCAAATCCTGCTGGAAGGTGAAGCTAGTCTGATCAAGTAATCCCTCCTGAGGCAGAAAAGACAGACAAAGGCTTCCCATCTCATTCTTCTCACAGGAAACGTTTGCATTTTCACACAGCCCTTCAGTGACTTAATCCAGAAAATGCTAAGTAGAAGAAGGGAGACATTCACAGGCCTTTCTGAACATAACAATTAGGAGGAAATAAAATACTAGAATTGCAACAGGACAAATCTGGTTTCAGAGCATGGTATTCTGTGAGGTTTTGAGCAAATTACTTCTCTTTAAGCCTGTTGTTCCTCCTCCCCCAATCCTCTCTTTTTTCTTCTTCATAATAACATTTTAGTGAGCACCTTCTCTCTACTAGTTTCATGAGTAAATTGCGGAAAATAATGATAACTACGTCACAGAATTGTTGTGAGAATTAAATTAGAGATTGTACATAAGGCATTCAGTTCCATGCCTAGCACAGAGGAGGCATTTAGGAAATGGAAATTCCCAAAGTTCTCTGTGTAATAACAGCCTCAGTCTGCTGAATTGAATACTCAAGGAGTTCAGGAGATAGCTTATTTGTTCATATTAGCCCTGGGTGGCCAGAAATCTTTCTCTTCATATGGGTAACTGGAATACCCTTAGCACAAATGAGTGCTCTCTACATCTGGGAGAGCGAGAGGAAGCTAAAAGGGCAGAGCTTTCATAGGTTGGCCAGGAAAACAAGGATTTAGGCCATGTATTGTTGTTTGGAAAACCTTCTCTTTGTGTTCAAAATTCTACATTTTAAGAACAGTCCTGAAAATCAGAGCTGAGAATTCCAGAGCTGATGAATTATTCAAAATCATCAGCCACAATGTTCTAAAGGCCTCTTTAGAAATTACTTTAATCAGCAGAATTTCCAACAGCAGGAAAGTCGGGAATTTAACAAAAAATATTTAGAACTAGAAAGGACTTTGGGGATAACTGAGACCAGATATTTGGTATATAAAGAGACTGGGGAAAAGAATGGCCAGAGGAGTGGTGTCTTGCAGCTAGTTACTGAAAGAACAGGAATTAAAAAACAGGCCGCCCCGTGGCTTAGCGGTTAAGTGCGTGCCCTCCGCTACTGGCGGCCCGGGTTCGGATCCCGGGCGCGGACCGACGCACCGCTTCTCTGGCCATGCTGAGGCCACGTCCCACATACAGCAACTAGAAGGATGTGCAGCTATGACATACAACTGTCTACGGGGGCTTTCGGGGGAAAAAGGAGGAGGATTGGCAATAGATGTTAGCTCAGAGCCAGTCTTCCTCAGCAAAAAGAGGAGGATTAGCATGGATGTTAGCTCAGGGCTGATCTTCCTCACAAAAAAAAAAAAAAAAAAAAAAGAGGAGGATTAGCATGGATGTTAGCTCAGGGCTGACCTTCCTCACAAAAAAATAAAAAATTAAAAAAATTTTTAAAAAAAGTAGGTCTCAGGACACCCAGGCTCCATGATATCCAGCTGCCCTCTGCATTTCCTTAGGAAAAATAAAAAGCAACCCTGGGCTTCCTCAAAAAAGAAAAGGGAGATTGGTGTGGCAAAAGAGCACAGGCCTGAAAATTCAGCCTATGGGTCCAAGCCCCAACTCTGGCCACCTGGCTGGGTGACTTGGTCCAGGTAGTATCATCCATCTCCATGTCTGCAATCAGAAGGCCTTTTGGTAGCTGCTGAGAGTTCTGGACCCCTTCCCTAGCTCCAGATATTACAGGCATGCGACTCTCCCCAAAAGAGCAAGAGAACACCCAGGGTGTGCTTGGCTAGCAGACTCACTTTGAGTTCTTTTCCTCACTCTGTCCAAATAAAGGCAACCTCTCTCTGCCCATCTTTTGTCAATAGCATTTTTGTGCTATCATCCCCGGGGTCACTGGTTGTTTGTTCTTGGACTGTTTTCTGGGAAGCTTTTTTACTGCCACGCTGAGCCTCTGCAGTGAGCTTAGAAGAGCCTCAATCACACAGGATGCCTCAGAGAGAAAGAAAAGAAAAGCAAGAAGGAAAAAAAGAATTGCAATATTAAGCTGGCCTATCCCGAACTGCATAGTGGCAAAACTGGGCAAATGGAATTGTGCCTTCCCTTTGGCTCCGAAATCCTCTGCTCTAAGGCAGAAAAGAACAGGTCAAAAGCTCAAATCTTTGTGGGCTGAGACAAGAGATTGAGTCTTTGGATTTAAATTCCTCTCTTTTTTGCCATAAATTGAACTCAACCAGTATGCAGTGAGCGGCTACTCTTAAGCTAGGCATTGTGTTAGGGGCTAAAAGAGAGACAAGGTGGGGAAGTTCCAGTTCAAGGAGATTGTGGTCCAGTGAGACTGAAAGTAGATGAGAACAAGATAGCAACCTAATAACCATAACACCAAGCAGAACATAAGGAATTCATTTAGTCATTCAAGTATTCTTTCATTCTATAGACATGTATTGGAGTATCTGCTATGTGTCAGGGCAAAATGCTTAGCACTGGGAATTTAAAGAATAAATAAGCCAGGCTCCCAGGCTTCTAGGAATTCATAGTCCCATTGGGGATATGTATAAGTCTGATGCCATGAGACAGAGCCACAGGCGTTCAGAGAAAGAACTTTCATTATGAGGTGATGACGCCAGCCCCCAAAGCAGAGGTGACATTTAAGGGAGGTCTTGTACATTTCCTGTCCCAGACTTGGAATCAGCCATGTAAACAGAGATACAGAGGAAGGGTGGCCCAGGTGAACACATAGCATGAACAACAGTATAGAGATGAGAAAATAGGAGGCAGGGTCATGAAGTAGCTAGTGGGTCAGTTTGGCTGGCGTGTGGCAGGGTACACAGGAGAGAAGCAGGGTTTCAGCTAGGAACCAGGTTGGACCAGGATGGGAAGCACATTTGGAATGGCCGGCTGAGGGACCGGATGGATCAGGGAGGTGGTTCAGTGAAATGGCTACATGGAACAGGACATGACTAGTTCCGGGCTTGAGGAGGATCTGGCAGCAAAAATACAGCACAGTTGTGAAGCATGTAGGAATCAGAAGCTGGTGGGTCAAGTTTGCTATAGCAGTTGAGACCAAAAGCAGTGGAGAACCTAGTATCCAAACTGTGGTCTTGAAATACATTTCTCACTACAAGAAACCAGGAGTCCTTGGAGACGTGACTGGCTCCAAGTCTGGGGCAGGAGATATACAAGATGGGTCTGGAGTATCTTATGTCAGATAACAAAGAAGGTATCAAGGCTATTGGGTTGTGTAAAAACAACTTGGAGTCAACTTAGAGAAGCTACCACAGGGCAAACATAACTGAAGGAGATTGAAACATACCACATCTATTAAATCCATGATCTCATAATGATGTTTAAAAGAAAAATATTAATTGCTCACTATTGGAAGATGCTGGGAAATCAACTGGTACGTAAGGGAAAGAATCATGCATTTTTCTTGTCTTTCCTACATGAAATGTACCACAGGGAACCCACACGTTAAATGATGGGAAGTTTACTCTCACAGAAGTATCCCTGCTGATAAATGAATAAGGAGAGACAGAATATCACCCTTTTGCCACTTCTTATGAATGAATGGTTCTAAGCACCAGTGACTGTTAAAAGACAGACAGATGTTATGTGCCTCCTATGCCACTATAAGGTGGTCTTGCCAATAATACCTATAAGTCAAAACTGTAGATCTACCAATCAAATTATAGGAAATACAAGGGACACAGGAACATATCGAATGACATCACAGGGATACAATTTAGCAAGATCCAGATCATGGGAAAAATCCAAGGACAAACGACCCGGTTTCTTCAACAAATAAATTGCAGAGAAAGAAAAAAAAGAGATGGATGGAGAACCTACAGACTAAAAAACACTTAAACATGGTGTTGGGCCAGCCTGGTGGCGCAAGCGGTTAAGTGTGCGCCCTCCGCTGCAGCGGCCCGGGGTTCGCCGGTTTGGATCCCAGGCGCGCACTGACGCACCACTTGTCAAGCCATGCTGTGGCGGCGTCCCATGTAAAGTAGAGGAAGATGAGCACAGGTGTTAGCCCAGGGCCAGTCTTCCTCAGCAAAAAAAGAAGAGGATTGGCATTGGATGTTAGCTCAGGACTGGTCTTCCTCACACACACACAAAAAAACACTTAAACATGTTGTTGACCAATCACAAATGTGGACTTTATATGAATCCTGATAGAAACAAACTGTGAAAAATAAAACCATTTATGAGATTTGAGTATATGATAATATTAAGAAACTATTGTTAATTTCTCTTTGAGCTGTAAATAATATATTGTGGTTATGTTTCTTAAAAGTTCATTATCTTTTAGGAAGCTTTATGGATAAAATGATATAATGTGTGAGATTTTCTTCAATATAATACAGATGGGAAGGATCTAGGTGGGAGTATAGAGTTGATTATTGTTGAAACTGTGATGGGTGCATGGGAGTTTATTACAGCATCTACTTTGGTATGTGTTTTAAATGTTTCATAATAAAAGGTTACTAGTAAAATCAAAACAATAACAAAGCAATTGAATAAGGAACTGGGGAAAGAGAGGCCAAGACAAATGCCAGAGACATATCCATGTAGGCCTACAGGGTAACCCAGCCCTGGCAGAGGGTCTGGCAGGGAAGATGCTTGGGTCCTGACAGCTCTTGGTTATTTCTCGTGTGTTGGTTCAAACTTTCCTTTTTACCTACCACTTTTAGAAAACCTTCTCACCTGTAACATTCTGGTCAAGCTTCACCTCCTCCTTGCAGCCTTTCCTGAGCACCAACCCTCCACAGGCATACCGAGCACTCCCTCCTCAGAACCCTGTCCACACTCAGCGAATTCTCCCACCACAACCTCTCTCTCTCCCTAGCCCAAGGACTGTGTCAGATGCGTGTTTGCATTCTTCATGCCTAGCACAATGCTTGTCACACAATCGATATTGAAATAGGTAGATGAACAATGAATGGATGACTCTGAACTTTGGGTGACCAGGGCAAAGGTGATGCCATTTATAAAAGTAAGGAGGTATGAGACCTCAGATTGAAAGGTGGATGATGCATTTTGTTTCAGGCATATTGAGTTTAAAACTCAAAGCACTTGAGCTCAGAAAGAAAAGTTGGCGTCAGAGCTACATATTGGAAGCCCCCTTCACAGAGATGAAAATTTAAGCCATTGGAGAGGATAGATTTGTAAGGCGAGAGGAGCATTCAATGAGAAGGCTATTGAGGACGGACTTGGGTTCTAAGAGGATACAACAAAAGAAAAGCATGTTAAAAATAAAGAAAGAGACGAGAAGAGAGTGATCCAAACTTTATAAAAAGGAGGTGGATATAGGGCAGAATTCCAGATGGATACTCAGAAGGATGAAGATGGAACTACGCCAGAACAGGAGGCCCTCGGTTCCCTACAAGGAAGCTGCTCCGGCATAGAAGAAAAGTGAGTGAAGGTGGGCAGGAGGCTAGAAGCCAGACTTCTAGAGGGTTGGTGGAGTCAGAAGTCGTTGAAGAAGGAAATGTAACTGTGGCTGCCTTTTCATGAAGGTGGTGATAAAGGGGTAGAAACAGGTAACAGCAGCATAGAAGGACTTTTTTTTTTACCATTTCAAGAAAAAAGAGACTATGATGCAGAACATTCCTGGGAGAGACATGGAGAAAATGAGGAACTCCTGACTTCCAACCTCTGAATGTTGTTCTTTGTTTTACTCCTGTGTCTGATGGAGATAGTGAAATGTTATTATTACTGGATCTTAGAGCCATGAGCAAAACTATACAAAAATAGATAACGCTATGCAGCAATTACCATTGCCAGGTGGTTCTAAGTGTTTTACTTACATCAGCTCATTGAACCCTCCCAACCCAACCCAATGGGCATAGTGCTGCTATTATCACCCCATTTTATAGATGAAGAAACCAAGGCACCAAGAGGTTAGGTAACTTGTGCAAGGTCAGCTTGTGAAAAGGAGATCTGTAACTTGAACCTGATGATCTGGCTTCAGAGTCTGTGTTCTTAACCACCACACCCTATGGCTTCCAATGTGAGGTGAGGTAAGTTTTATTATAACCATTTTATAGAGGAGAAAACCAGTTCAGGGAAGAGAAGTAACTTGCCAACCAGTCAGAGGCAGAGCCAAGATTCAAATCCATGTCTTCCTGTGCCAAGTCCAGGATTCTTTCCATTACCTACTATTACCTCTTCTTGTTAAAGGAGACAAGATGTTATCTATGAAAAGTGAGAGAAGGTTGCAGGGGAACTGGGCACCTGTGAGAATTTTTAAAAAGAGAAAAGCTTCAAAGAGCTTTTGTGAATAATGTGATAATGAGTCAACAGTAGGTACAATTTCAATGCTTATGCTATAACCAAAAAGAAAATTCCAACAGAAGGGAAGGAGAATTATCAATAAATATTTGTTGAAAGAATGAATTAATGAATGAAACTGACAGAAACATCTCCTCTTCCTCCATCCATTGGCCTCCAAAAACATCACCCAAAGTAAGCAAATCAATAGAAATGACAGCTATCATTTATTGAATTAAGTTATTATATTCCCAGCACTGTGCCAAATATGTTAAATGCATAATCTGATTTAATTTTCATGACAATGCTATAAGTACTGCACTATTATTATTACATCCATTTTACAGAGATGGCATGTACCTTACCTGAGGAAACACGACTAGTAAGTTGGGGACCAAGATTGAGGCCCTACTTTGGCAGAATCCAGAGTCTTTATTCTTAATCACTAAAGATGTTGGTCAGTGTTTGCCCACAAGTCTTCTAGGAGACTTGGCCCCAACCTTAGATATTCATGTCTCAGAGTTCCTGTTGAGAACCATGTAATCTGAGCTTCTAACAATGGCTGATGGCTAGGAGGTGGGCATTTAACCCAAGTGTTTTTCCACTAGAGGCTGACACCCTACCTATTATTTAATATAAAAAGATGAACTGGAACAATCAGATTACTGTTGTGGAAATGTAGAATTGGGTAACCAAGGCACTAAGCAGTTAGGAGGAAGAAATAAAGTTACATGAGCATGAATAGGGTCAGACCAGAGAGCCCTTGTAGGATCATGTGTAAACCAACTGATGGAATAAGGAGAAGAAGTCAATAAGTAAAACTAGAGGATGGAATAGATGTGCAGAAAGTACCAGCGATGCCATGAGGGAGAGACCACACAGCTCCTACAGGAGTCAATAACAAAGGAGATTAGGTACCATATAGTCTTCCCGTTGTAGTTCCACTGAGGTCTGGATGTTGTGCAGTTCATTGCTCTGGTAGCCAGCCTTCAAGATGGCACCCAATGATCTCCACCTCCCGGCATTCACACCCTTGTGAAGTCTCCTCCCACAGGATTGGTATGTGTGATAATAGAATTTGGCAGAAGGGATGGTATGTCACTTTGGGGATTAGATTATAAAAGACTGTTAGGTTTTTAAGACTGGGATTAGGTTATAAAAGACTGTGGCTTCTGTCCTGGGCTCTCTATCTTGGATGACTCACTCTGAGAGAGGCCAGCTGCCATGTCATGAGGACACTCAGGCAACCCGTGGAGAGGCTTGCCTGGAAGAACAGAGGTTTTCAGCCAAAAGCCAGTAAGGAACCAAGGCTTGCCAACAACCATGTGAGTCAGCTTGGAAGCAAATGTACCTTGAGATGACTGGTGGATTGCAACTTTCTAAGAGACCCTGGGCCAGTGCCACCCACGAAACTAGACATAAATGTTTATTGTTTTAAACTACTACATTTGGGGGTAATTTGTTACATAGCAATAGATAACTAACTAAACCTTCTTCGCTCCTAGGAGAGCTCTGCTCCATTTACTGCCCTATAAGTTTCCTTTCTAAAAGCAGCCACTTCCTTGAAATATTTTAAATATGACTATGTTTCTTCTGGCTGAAAGGACCAGACTTGAACCCAAGCCACTGCACTTGGTCCTTAGAGATAACCCTTCCTGGAGCCCTGACAACTCACCTTCATTTCTCACCCTGTTTTCATCCCATCTTTCTGCTCAAATTATCTTCCCGGGTTTGGACTCATCTTGTTTTTTCTTTATATCTGCAGATATAAAGTTTCAGGCCAGTTGCCTAACTTTAATCTACCGATAGGCTATGCACTTGACTCCCAAGCCCCAGCTAAGCTGACCACGTAGGTGCTCCTCTGGCCTGGCTGAATCCAAGGCTCACTTCGCCTTTCAGTCTTATTTTTGAGTCTCACAGTACTAACTTCAAATTAGTCTCCTCTTTCCACCATTGCCAAAGTCTCAGCCTTGAAGAATACTTATTATTTTGCTCTCCACACTGACTTTCTAAAATTCACTGTCATGTTCACCATTAAACAAATTTTCATCAGTACCTACAATATGGCAGGTGTTGTGCCAGTCGTTGGGAATATAGAAATGAAATAAGACACAGCCCTAGTCATCAAGGAATTTTCAGTCTAATTAGGGAAACATGTGCATAAATAACTAACTTGGAATTTTCCAGCTAAAGAGCATGAGAAGAGGGTTCCAGGCAAAGGGAACAGCAGAGAAAAGTTTTGCATTACCAAGGAAAACAGAAAACTCTCCTTAGAGTTTATGCTGGCTAGTTACTTAGAAAGTAGCCATGTCATATGCATAGACTTTGATCAAATAATGCCAAGAATTTTATTTTACAGATATGTCAGAGCCTAACCAGAAATTTATCTTATGGATAAATTAAAAATGTACATGAAGACATAGATAGGCAGATATTATTGCAATTTTTTTTTCAATAGAGAAGAAATTTATACAACCTACATTCCCCTTATTAGTGGACTGGTAGAAATAGACTATATACATTCCTACAAGGAAATACTAGGCAACTCTATGGGTAGAGCTGTAAGATATATGAAATGAAAAAACAAAGTGCAGAGCAGTGTAAATAGCACACTACCAATCGTGCACGTGTGTGTGCTTTCATTCCTGCTTATCCATTTATTCATTCAACAAGTACTTAATGAGCCCCTCCTCTGTGCCCGGCACCATTCTGGAAGCTGGAGATACAGTAGTGAACAAGACAAAATGTGGGACACCGGACTTGCATTCTAACGCGTTCATATGCAGAGACCATGTCTGCGACGACAAGAAAGAAACAGGTAAGATTGGCTGCCTGGGGCAGGGACACTGCAGGGTTGAGGGTGAGGGGTGTCAGGTTCAGCTTTACTCTGTCTGACTTTTGAAACTGTTTGAAGTTTTTACCACGTTCAAGAGTTATCTAGTCCCCCCCACAAATTTTTAATTAGAAAAGGACAATAGCCATTTTAAGTAATTAAACCCCTTGCATTAAGTCAGATTTAATGCTTCTTCAAAGCACACTCATTCTGCCTTCCCTACTCATTCAATTCTTTCTATAAACTCAAGCCAAGAAATGAGCCTGAAAATATCTTTCAGACTGATGGTTTCTGGTCTATCTCTAGGCTAGAGGAGGGTCAACTGGAATCAAAATGTGTGACTTTTTCCAAAAGAAATTCCATTCTTAAGTCACAGAGAGAAATAAATTGATTTTTATGATAGGCTCTAAGTTGGTTACTAACACACAGTCCCCCCTGTGAAAGAAATATCAGAGTTGGACATAATTAGTATCATTCTAGTACATTGCCACAACATAACTTTACAAATGATTCCCAGCAACAAGGCAGAAAGAATGTGCCAAGATTCCAGTAGCAATCCTAATGGCAGGGTTTTGCAATGGTTGCGGGGGGCAGGGCACTTGCTGAAATATTAGACATCATGTTTTCATTCAGGTCCTATGGGAACACCCAGCGCTCCCTCCTCCAGCTGACTGGCCTGCAAACAATATATTACCCTCTTCTCAAACCAACATAATTCACTAATAACATCGCAGGTCAAGAACAAAGTTTAGGCATGTATTTGGATTAGGCATGATCTGTGATGACAAAGGTTTCAAACTAAGCACAAATAACAAGAATGGATTTATGCAGGCCAGGATGCTCATTGCGGTTATTTATCACAATTACATCATTCTGCTTTGGGGTGGGGAAAGGGAGAATAAGAAGCTTGTGAAATGAGCCTCTGGACACCTCAGACTGGTTCCAGCTGGCACAGAGGAAAGCACTGTTTGAGTGGCCCCCCTGTCCTTGTCAGGGCTCCCCTGACATCCTATATCATCCTGGCTGGTCCTGTCAGACATCTGTCTTTAAACAGAGGCTACCATTCAGACCTGGTCAGATGAGAGTCCTGTGATACCTATCTGTGTCTCTCAGAGCCAAATGAGGTCACTGGGTACCTGGGAACGTCACCTCTGGGATTGGAGGCAACAA
Organism: Ceratotherium simum simum; assembly: GCF_057802395.1. Lineage (NCBI taxonomy): Eukaryota > Metazoa > Chordata > Mammalia > Perissodactyla > Rhinocerotidae > Ceratotherium > Ceratotherium simum. The sequence goes on from NC_141908.1 coordinate 17,641,563, forward strand.
AGTGACCGAAGAGTCCAGAACGTGAGCCTCTATCTGCCAGACTCCATTGAAACTCCCCCTGAGTTACTCTGACTTCAGTGTCTCTTTTTGTTCTTTTCCATTGAGTTTTATGGGCAGTGGGTTGCCCTCCCTGCTGGATATGAGGTGTTGTGGCCTCCCTGGGCCAAAAACCACTCTTGGCCCAGAAGGCTCATACTGGGCTTTCAGACAATCCTGGCAGGCACTGCCCATGATTTGGCTCAGGGCCTGCCCTACAGACTTTTTAAAGCAGTGGAGCCAAAACAAGGAGACCTTAGAATGCAATGGATAAACATTACAGGTTCAGTTCACCCAATTTAAAAGACAAGAGAAATATTATAGTCAGGGTCACTGCACTACATCTACGTGTAATGTACAATTATTCTATAGCATTTTAGAATGTTTGACATCTTCCCCTGGATGTCACATAGTGTTTGAAGCATCCACAAAAGCACCATCCCTGTAGGATGGACCTCAGTGTGAGACAGGAAAGACTAGTTGCCCCCGGGTGAGTCAGCCAACATTTACAGCATAACCGGATCCAGGCTCTGTGTCAGGGACTCTGAGATGATGCTGACATGGGCACAACAATGTACACTGTCTTACCGCTCACCATAACCCTGAGAGAATAAGGACCTGGAAAATATCATTATCCCTCCTCTACAGATGAGAAAGCTAAGGAGAAGAGGCCAATGGTTTACCCAAAGTCGCTGAGCTAGGGCCACACAGAGGCAGGATGTGCACTTGCCCTAATGACCCCAGAAGAAATGCTCACCCCATTAGCCTTTGTGGCACCAGGGTTTATAGAGCAGTTGAGTGTGTGTCTTGTACACGGAGACATGTGCCCAGGAAACAAGCACAATCACACTCACAAACCCACGCACAGAGTCCTTTATTTCGCCTGTCGCTCATCATTTTGCTACCTCCCCTCTGGCAAGAAAAACTCAGGAAGGAAAACAAGAGGAATTCAGAGAAAAGGGATACAAAATAACTAATGGACCAAAAAGCCAGGGAAGCTAGGATGGTTTAATCTTGAAGTTGGAAAGGTTACCATTATATAATAAATAATTTTCAATTAGAATCAAGACATATCTCACCTAAGGATGGTTGTATAGAGGTAACGAGGATGCCAAAAAGTCCCTCTATTGCAAATTTCTTCCTTTAAGAATCTGCCACTTATGCCTAAAAATTCCATTTCCTGGAGCCCATGGTTGACATTCATTTGTCTCACCCTATTAACCTTTAATACCTTGTCACAGATTAAAATCCACCGCTCACATAGACAAGCATAGCCCTGCAGAGAGCAAGGCCAGGCAGGAAAAGGAGGCTGGCTGGATTCGTTTCAGACAGAGGAAGGCAGGCGAGGCCTGTGGGACTGAGGGCAGCTAAAGCAAACAGCTGGGCAGTAGGAGGTGACAGGGTCCATGGCATGTGTGGCAGTCACAAAGCAATGGGAATGCTGTCAGCAGGGGCAGCAGCAGGGAATTTGTTCATTTGGGGCTAGCGTAGGTGCCCTGGAGCACGTGCATTCAGCATAAGTGGTGTGCACAACGAGCAAACCAATGGAACCTTTTGCTTTAATTTTTATGCGTTCATTTTAAAGTACATTAGAAAAATTATTGCCAGCATAGCAAGCTTATCATTTCACAGATATTAGTGCTCATAACAAAGCTAGGTTTTTAAAAAGCAGTTTGATCGAAAACCAATTTGATTAAAAAAATGCTAAATTAAATTATAAGGGGTCCTCAGACATAGCAGAAATTGTGAAGGTGGTATCAAAATAAACCGATTTCGACCCCTGGCACGTTCTCAGCAAACATTGAGCATCTCCTTTGCACCAAGCACCACGCCAGGCCTGAGGGTGCCTGTCCTGGAGGCAGTCTAAGCGTAGTGAGGCAAGTGAGGCATTACAGCAGAATGTGCCACGGCCACTGTAGATGCACAGAGGCAAGGGACCCACCCATGTAAACTGCCTAGAAGAGGAAACGTGGAAACTGAGTCCAGGAGCATTGGTAGGTGTTTGAGAAGCATGGAGGAGAAGGATGTCCCAGGCAGAACATGCCTGCATCAAGCCTTAGGCATCGGGAAGCAGCTATTGCTTTCAGCCTTCTCCACCTCTGTGAGCCTCTGCCTCGGTGAAGAGTGGGTCTTAGGGATGGCAGGTAGCAAGAAGGCAAAAGCAGGACTTGACCTGCCAGCCAAGGGGACCAGGTCCAGCAGATGCTGGAGGCCCACAGGAGCTCTCTGTCAGCTGATCTGATTCCGGGTCCCCATACTACTCCAGCCCTTGGGTCTGGGCCATGAGCTTTCCTGGGTGCCCCGGGTGCTGACCTCCAGAGGTCCTGACCCCTTCCTGCCATTCAGGCTGCTTTCCCAGAATCACCAATTCCAATGTTCTTGACAACCCTCAGCCCTGCTTCTAGATTGCTCGTGTGTTTGATTATTCAGCCTTTTGTTCCTGACTTTAGACTGTACCACAAATCCAATACCCTCCCCTCTGTGGCTCAGAAGTGAGGCGCCAGATCCCTTCCCTTAGCACCTCCTAAAGACAACGTGCATCTGACCCACAGATAAAACCACCCAGACTTGAACAGACAGTGAAAAAAGATTTTCCTCTTCCAAAACTATTGCCCTTCATTTCAGAAACCCTGAAAGCTTGCACGATTAAAAAGTGAAATTAATTAGGACACTTAAAATCCACTAGCAGTCACACTCAAAACAGCAGCCAAATGTAAAGCAGCATTCGCCACCACTGCTGCCTCTGACAGCTCCCTGGGCGCTGCCAGTTTAAGGAGATAGGCCGCAGACAGCACCCAGGAGGCCAGTAAAGGACTATATGCAGCCTTGAAATGCTGTAGGAAACACGCCCCAGTTATGGGCTGACTCATTTGGCAGTGATGTCATTGGATACCTTTAATGAGCACCCAAATACACTTTAAAAATTTTTACAATCATGCCTTTCTTACAACCAGTTTTCTATATTTCTCCAGCCCTAAAAAGGAAAAAAGAAAACAAAGTAATTACGTAATAATAAAAATATTGAAGAGCTTATTCAAGGATCTTTGTATCTCTTTTGCTCTTTGGTAAAAGAAAAGGGCCTTGAACTGTACATAGTAAGTGCCCAATAAATACAAGTTTTATAAGGTTATGGATCTGAAGGACATAAAAATGCAACATTTGATCCAATGCTAAGATGAGTGTTTTCCTATGGATGTTGTTAGAAGGCATTTAAATAAAGACGTTGTTAATACCTAGCACAGCTTTTTATAAATATGATATTCACCTTTGTTTTGCGTCTTCTTCTTTGCTCTGACTCTCCAATGATGCCTCTTCTATACTTTATTTCAAATATTAAATGTGCCTCAACCCCTGGTTCTCAATTGTGTAGAGACACTTCACGTTGATTTCTTAAACGCAAACAACCTGGAGGGGAAATAATTTGGAAAAAAAAAAAATTACCCTGAATCTCATTTTTAAAGAAAATCTATTTTACAATTACCCTGAATCTCATTTTTAAAGAAAATCTATTTTACAAAGTCATTGAGAACTCAACCAATTCCTCAATCTTGAGTGAGGCCTCCTATGTGTACCGCATCATGCTTTTAAGAAGAGAGGGTTAGGTGGGAGGAATGAGAGCTGAAAACCAACACTCTACTGAGATTTCCTCAGTGGTGAGCAATACTCCTAATTCCAAAGGTGAGTTGGCATGCTGAAAGAAGGATAGATTTCACCCTAAAGTTAGAATCTACTGTGGATACTCAATAATTTCAACAGGACATCTCTTCCCATCTGTTTTCCTTTCATTACTGAATCTTTGGTCACACCATGTTTGTCCCCAACACACAAATTCCTTCTAAAATTACATCCTCCTTGGCTTCACCAAACCATGTCTCTCTCTTCCATTTTAAAAAAGTTGAAATCCATTCATACTGTGAAACTTTCCATCATTAAGTTTCCTTTTTCCTTTTTCCTTTTAATCAGGTCAATATGCAGCCTACTAGCAATAGGTACATGTTATACTTTGCCCTAAATTAATTGACATTTGCTTCTGTATGTCTTACCAAATTACTCCTTATAGATGGTATTGTTTTATTTCTCCCCTTACGTTGTAAATTCTCAAGAGCAGAAATCAGAGACTCACCCTTGCTTTGTGTCTGCTTTCACATTTCTCTGCTCCAAAATGTCTAATTCATTTGGAGATACTGTTAATTCATTCTCTGTCTCTCCTCATACTCTCTTTCTCTCCCATTGTGGTTATTTTCTCACCTAAACACAATTTTATCTGGCAGTTATCAAAAAAACAATTCAATAAACAATTCCCACGTGTTCAATGAGACAAATGTAATTTAAAATAGTTTTAATAGTTTACACTTTCTATTTTACAAATTACTTTCACATATATGATCTCCTCATTCGCAAATTCCAGGTGCTCTTTCTCACTAAAATCCCCATATCCAAAAATGGAATCATGAAGGGAAGTATCTTTAATTGCTTAATTCAGTTCAGCTATTTAGGTATTAATCTAATCCACACTATTTTGTTAGTTGCACTTAATAGCCATTTTGAAAAATAAGTTCAAAGTTCCATTTGCCCAGGTGGGAAAATTATATTTCAGGATTAGAAGGGGTAGGGAGGGTGGATGAAGAAAATGATTGCTATGCCATTAAGAGAACTAATGCAGCAACTTCACCCTTTTCAGAGGAATTTCACCAATTTTCTGCTTGCTGGCTAATCATCTTACTGGGAATTAAGAAAACACAAAAAGCTTTAAATTGTTCCATCCACCAACTGTTTCTAAAAGCTCTTAATTTAATCCTTGGAGGTACTTTTTCACACCAAGTAATCCTGTTGAGGAACCTCTTTGTATCTTGTGAGCTGCTTTCCTTCTTCTAAACCAAACCAATAATGAAGAATCTAAAACTATGGGCACAGCGCCATCTAGTGGTAGGTTTGGGTAGACCAGGAGCCTTGAATCAGGTTGCTGCCAGCTAGCTTTTGAAACTAGTTGTTGGTCTGCAGCTGAGCCCAGAAGCGGAAAAACTTTACTGTTCTCTTCCATTGAGATACACGATATTAAGACATCTAATAAGCAGCAAATTCTTAGTTACAAGAATCTCTCCTATCTGCCCACCCTTTATTAAGGCTTTCTTTCCAATTATAGAGCAGTCCTAATGGTGTAGGTTGGGAGTTGCTGAGGAAAAGGCAATTAAGAATGGAGAAGGGAGAAAGCAGGCCCTCACAACAAGACATGGTAGATTCATGAACAAAAACCAATTTATGAACAAACAATAATGCTGACCTTGCTCAGTTCTCAGTAAACATAGATTTAGAGTGATGATGATGATGGTGACGATGGTGGTGGTGGTGATGATGGTGATGATGATGGTCGCTGGTGGTGGTGATGTTGGTGACAGTGATAGCTAACATTTATCGAATGCTTATCATGTGCCACGTTCTTAGTACCTGTAATAACTTATTAAATCTGCCCAACAACCCTGGAAGTCCCATTTTACTGATGAGGAAATGGAGGCAGAGAGCGGCTCAGTCACTCTCTCAGGGCCACACAGATAGTAAGAGGCAGATGTGGGATTTGAACTAAGGCAATTCAAGTCCAGAGTATGTTCTCTGAATAATAATGTTCAAGAAAAGCACTAATTTTCAAATTCAGAAAAAAAGAGTTACTTCCTGAAGTCGCACACCATCTCCAGAGTTAGGACAAAGAAGAACAGCACAGCAGCATCCAAGAGCCCACAGTCCACTTTGGCAGATTTTATTCTGTTCAGGCTGTCTGGTTTCCTGTTTATCTCCCCTCCCACATGCACGCGCGTGCACACACACACGCACGCACACAGTCACGCTGTACCATGACCAACAGAGCATCCTTGATGTTGCAACATGGGCTCATGGACTGCTGCTGGAGCTGGAGGAGGCCTTGAAGGCGACTTCAGTACAGTTTCCTCTCCATCCTACAGATGACAAGACAAGACCAAGAGACACCGTTGTTTTTGCAAATTCAAATTTATTCAACACTTGTTGGAGACTGACCACCTGCAAGAACTCATGGTAGGCTTTTTGGGGGGAACAAAGTTGAGCAAGTCTTGATCCTTGCCATCAAGAGGAATGTGGTCCAGTAGGGGAGAAGACAGGTTGGTCAAATAACTATTATGGCATGGAAAGATGTATAAAAGGCCATGGTGATAATAATAATTAATAATAATAGTTACCAGTGTTGAGTGTTCATTCTATGCCAGCATATTACATATATTACAGCACTGATATATATATCCAAAAACTTTGTGAAATTGGTATTATTATCACACCCATTTTATAGGCAAGGAAACAGGTTGAAAGAGGGTGTGCTCCCATCTATCTATCCACAGGTAACAAGAGGTAGAGGTAGGATTTTTATCGCAGCTGGATGGCAAGACTGTTGGCTTCACCCCTGTGAGAGAGGCACAGATTGTTACCCAAATGTAAAGAAAAGACAACTATCAGCTTGAGAGCTCGGAGAAGGCTTTTTGGAGGAAGGCACAAGTGAACTGGGCCATTAAGGTTTCAGCCAGTAAGTGAGATTCAATGTATTAGTTCCTTGTGTCTGCTGTAACAAATTAACCAGAAACTGGATGACTTAAAACAACAGAAATTTATTCTATCACTGTTCTGGAGGCCAGACATCTGAAATCAAGGTGTGAGCAGAGCCGCACTCCTTCTGGAAGCTCAGAGAGAGAATCCATTCTTTGCCTTTTCCAGCTTCTAGTGTCTGACAGCACTCCTTGATCCCTGGTCACATCACTTCAATCTCTACCTCTGTGGTCATATCACCTCCTCCTCTTCTGTCTGTCAAATCTCCCTGGGCTTCACTTTTATAAGGACACTTGCCATTGGAGTTAGGGCTCACCAGACAATGCAGGATGATCTCCTTATCTCAAGATCCTTAACTTAATTACACCTGCAAAGACTCTTCTTCAAAATTAGGTAACATTCACAGGTTCCGGGGATTAGGATGTGGTTATATCTTTTGGGGGGTGCCATTCAGCCCACTATACGTGAGCAAAGGTGAGGGAAGCAAGGAAACACAGGACAAGTCTTGGGAGCCAAAAGCAATCTGATGGGTTTCTAGTAAGTCTTGAAGTCAGATAGTGTCAATCCTCCAACTTTGTTCCTCTCCTTCAATATTGTGTTGGCTATTCTGGGTCTTTTGCCTCTCCATGTAAATTTTAGAATCAGTTTGTTAGCATCCACAAAATAACTTGCGGGGATTTTGATTGGGATTGCACTGAATCTGCAGATCAAGTTGGGAAGAAGTAATATCTTGACAGTATCGAGTCTTCCTATCCATGAACTGATTGGGTTTCTGAAGGTGCAGTGGGAAAGTTTGGTGTGGCCAGATGGTGGGGACCTTCCAGGTGGTGCTGAAGAGGGTATACATTCTTCTGTGAAAGGGGAAGAACTGAAGAATTGTAGGCCAAGGAGTGACATATTCAAGATTATGCCTGAAGCATTATGTAGGATGGCAGGACAGACAGAAGGGAGGGTGATCATTTAGGAGTGTGTGGAATGGTCCAGTCCCAATGAGCTAAAGGCCTGAATTAGAGCAGTGGCCATGGGAACTAAAAGAAGGTAGAGACCACACTAAGGTGGTGGTCATTCTGATACCACACCTCCAGCTTCAAAGAGCCGTGATCATCAGCAATGCCCTCAAACAGGAAGGCCAGAGAGCTCCAAGTCCATTCTCAAATGCCATTTCGCTTATCATTTCTGGGTAGAGTGACCTGTTCCTCTTTGTGAGAGAGCAGGGAATGTTGCATTCAAACCTCATCTTTTCGAATCTGATGGTGGTGAGAGTGGTGGTGGGGTGGGGAGATGCCTGTGTACACAGCAGATGAAGGGCCCTTTCAATCAGTCCACGGTTATTTGGTGCCTAGTCTGTGCTTAGCAACATGCTACATGCTGTGAGAGACACCGAAGAAGAGAACAAGTCGTTCTTATCCTCAAAGCATTTATAAACTAGCAATATATGTACAATAATAGTGAAGAGGATTTACTTTCAATGCACGCTAATAAGCCAGGTAGCGTGGCGTTGGGAACCTGGTGGTGGAATCACAAAGCCCGGGACTGTATTGCTCCACCGCTAGCTGGCTGGGGCTGGCCTCACTTTCCTTGTTTCAAGCGTAGAACCATGAATCTCGTCCTCACAAGAGGGTTATGAGGATGAAAGGTAATAATTATTCATATATGCAGCACAGTGCCTGGCACAGAGAATATGTGGGGAATTTACATAAATGTGGGGGAGCTGGAGTGGCGGGGATCCCTGGCATGGGTTTGAGCTGTGCCACAGGCAGGGTGGGCATTGGACAAGGAAAGGAAAATGAAATGATTTTTAGGTGAGAAGGACAACCTGATTGAAGGTATACTGCTAGGGCTGCTCCATTTCCAGCTGTTTAGGTAAAGGTTCCTACCAGAATAGGCCCCAAGGGAAATTCTAAAGGGAGCCCTGTGTGTCATTACCTCCCTTCCTCTGGTAGGCTCTCTCCTTCTCTGGTAGGTCTTCTCTCCAAGTGCAGCACCTCAGGCGACTCCCATTACATCTCTCCACCACTGCCTGCTTGCCCAGGCTCATTTTCAATTTTCTTGAGGTCTTTTCATTTAACAGGAATGTTAAATTAACTCTTACTAAGGTGTCCATGGTTAATCCATATATGTGTGTGTTCACACACATACATATATGCAAATGTATGTATACATATACACAAATCCATATATAAATATATATATTCACATATATGCATTCAAACATACACATATGTACCATACACACATTTTTTTTATGGAAGGATTTTTTTGCCTTAAATCAAAAGTGTGACTATAACGGTAGCAACTCCAGGTGTTTAGAGCACACTATTTGAGACGGAGTGGCCTGTGAAAACCTGTTTAACATTTGACTATATATATCTAAGGACACTCCCATTATATCCACCATAATCCAACTTAGAATAAGTTCTTAACATATACACATATCAGAGACCTATTTTCAACAAAATATTCCCCTAACGCTTTTCAAAAAGTCCCTGCATAATGAGAGACTTGAGTTCTGCTGTGAGTCCTGCCTCTGGGTAACTTGGTGAAAATCCTTTGCCCCAGCATCCTTGCCTTTTATTGTCTTCTTAAACTGTGATGCCCTTCATGCTAGATACCTTATTTCGCCCATCATATCCACTCTGCATGTCTTCACCTCTTCCCTGCCCTGGCAGGTTGATTATATGGACAGAACCAAATGGTTTCCTTGCTGTTTGGCTTCCAGCTGGGTTTGGCTAGTGGGAACCATGGCAGAAGAGCAGAAGAGGGGAGGAGAGAGAGGTCAGGGCGTCCAACTATCCCCCTGCCCTTGCCCAGCAGAGTCATTGCAAGCAGATCCCTCCCTCTACCTGCGGAAGGTAACAGCTCCAGGAGCCCTCGCTGTCTCTGAGTTCTGGTAACTCCCCGTGCCTCATCCCTTCAGGCTTTCCAGCCCCAGGTCCTGGACTACACACTCTGGCTTCCCTACACCTTGCTCATGCCTTTGAAATAGTCCCTTTATGAAACTCTCCTCAATTGGTGCCGTTTTTCTTGCTGGGGCCCTGACTGACATGCCAGTCATTGCTTGTCTGCCCCCTGGCTCATACACCCTTCTAAGGGAAGCTGTTCTATCTAATGCCCCGCTCCCCCAAAGAGCCATGTGTTCTCCCACGTGGACTTTCTACCCACCCCAGCCACAGCTGACTGGACCAAGCGTGGTCACTCGACAGAACATCACAGGCTGGCCAGTTACCTATGACTTCCAACAGATGGGCTCAGCTAATCAGAGTCTTCAGGACTTGAGAGTTGAGAGACAGAGACAACAGGGCAGCAAGCTGTGGTAACCAATTTATGGGAGTCATGAGGCAAATTTGGGGAAATATTCAGAGTCGTGCAAATAAACGTTAGGAGGCAGCTATGAGGAGAAAGGAGAGAAAATAGCAAATGCACAGAGAGGCATAGATAAGCTGACAGAAAGGGACTGCTCCCCGATGCTGCCTCAGTTTCTCAATTCTCGTGGAGTTCCACCTTCAAGAACTTGAAGCCCCACGAGATCACTGCATCAGTACAAAAACATCACTTTACTTCAACCAACCTCAGTGCCTCCTAGGTGCCAGGCGATGTACTAGGCACTAAAAATAGGGGTGGACAAAACAGACAAGGTCCCGGCCCTCAGGAGGCTTACATCTGGTGGGTTGCTGGTGACAAAATGGTGTGGGACCAGGTAGTCGGGCCAAAAATGAAAACCTGAGTCTAATCATGAGGAAACATTAGAAATAAATTGAAAGATTGAAAGACATTCTATAAAATAAACTCTCTGTGTTCCTCAAATTGTCAAGATCATCAAAGTCAAGGAAAGATTATTTAAATTTCATGTTAAATAAGCCTAAAGAAATATGATAACAAAATGCAAAGTGCCATTCTGAATTGGATCCTACAGGAGAAAAAAAAATTTTCTGTTTACTCAAAGGATACTTGGGACACTTATGGTTGAGGAAGGTGCGACCTAGATACCTACATAAGGACATGCTTATGTAAAAACATGGAACCACAGCACAGATAACCTGTTCCTTGAGTCCATGAGCTTCCCAGTCTATCATACTGCCTCTCAATAACTCTGTCTTGTTTCTAGTTTTATTATTATTTCTATATTATCATCTGCATACCCAAAGATGATCTTTGGCAACAAAATCTCAGTAATGACTCTCCCTCTGGTCTCAGGGCTTCTGATGCCCAGGCAGAACTCTGTGCTACTAAATCTACCTATTAAATGACAACACATCACAGAGCTAAACCCAGTTAAGTTGGAGGAATTTCCCATTTCTGTTCAAATCCGTTGTCTGCTGGTGTTTCAAAAATAAAAACCCAGGCGATGAATGGTTGCTTTGTGGCAATATCAGTTCTGGCTGAAAGGTCTATATTTTTGGATTTAAAAGTGTTTCAAGGGGCAGTGAATGTTTTGAAAACTCTGGGAAACTGGAGAAGAAGTTCTAGGTAACAGATGTCTATTCAGGAACCGAGTATAAAGCACTGACCGGTGGCTTAGGTTTGGTGCCTAGTAAAGATGATGGAATAAAATGAAAACCTTCAGCTTCCGTTAGGCTTTGCGGTGGGCTGCTAAAGTTTAATTGAGACACAGTGAGCTGTAGAAAAAGGTGTATATTATATAATGAATCTTAAATGAATAGGCATCACCAATGAGCAAGAAAGAGAAATGAAAGCAACTCTCCGTACTCACAGACTTACTGCCTTTCAGAGCTTTTGATTTTTCTCCAAGATGAAAATGTATGTTTGATTCTTGGTTTTGCTCCTTGGTTTTAAGCGAGTGTCCATCAATTTTATGAAAATTAGCATCTCTTCCCCCATCATGCATTCCCAATTTCCGATACTGGAATGTCCTCAATTGCTTGACATTTCATTTCACCCTGTTTTCTTTTTTAATTATTTTCCACTTAATAAAAGTGCTTTGCTACCTGGTAAAGTAACCAGATACGTATAGCAAAAATATGGTTCTGCTGAACATTTTCATCTTTGACCTGGAAGAGGAGAATAAAAAACAGGTCCACTGAATACAGGGGAATACTAAAAGCAGGGGGAAGCTCTTAAGTACGTAACCCAAAATTGATCTGACGAAATGAACTGCGGTTGGTAAGAAGTCACTTTAAATAATGAAAAACTCAAAAAATGTATAATGAAGATTACTACATTGTCAAAATGAAACTAAGATAAATATTGAATAATAGCAAACACAGCACATCATGGCACAATTCTAGCACTATATATATTAGTAAATATAAACTAACGTATGCAAACTAATTTAATTCTCACAAAAAACTTTTGAGGTAGGTACTACTATTATCCCCATTTTACAAGTGGAGAAACTGAGGCACAGAGAGATTGAGTAACTTGCCCATGTCCTCACAGATAGTGAGTGTCAGAGTTGGGATTTAAACCCATGCAGACTAGCTCCAGAGTCCATGCTCTCCATCAAATTTAATCAGCCTGCAAATATTTCATGACTATTTCATGAGTACTGTGTTTTCAGTACCTCCTAGACTGTATTAGTCAGTTTTTGCTGCAGTAACAGACAACCCCCATTTCCTAGTGGCTTACTACAATAATTGTTTATGTCTTGCCCACATTGCTGAAGGGCTAGGGATTGACCATGACTCTGATCAGCTCTGCTGGGCATGGCTGGGCTCCACTCAGCTCAGCAATGTGTGTCTTCTCCTTGTAGGACCAGGATGAAGGAGGAGCTCCTCTCTGGGACATGCAGTAGGCAGGAATTTAAGAGCAATAGAGAAAAGCTGAGCAGAGCACACATTTACTGCCTCCGCTTGAACACACAAATGTCCAGTCCACTCACATGCCAATGGCCAAAGCAAGTCATGTGGTCAAGCCCGAAGTCAATTCTGTGAAACTGTCTACTTCTCCCATGGGTGGCATAGGCTAGTCACATAGAGGAAGAGAATGGTTGAGACCAGTAATACAATAGCTCAAGGTCTCTTCACCCTGCCCAAGTGATCTCACAATTAAATTAAGAAAACAAGACTTGTGTAAAAATAATTAGAGAACCATGCAACACACAGGCCATCCTCCCTTTGCCTGGTACCTTGTTAGGTGAAACTTGTACACATGGGAACCATGTCCTTGCTTTGTGAGAATCTATGGTAACTGAGATTTGGTCATGCAGTACTGTGCAAAGCAAGGACTGCCTGTACTCAATAATAATACTTAATAATTGCTCGATTATAAAATGGAACTTTAATGCAAGTTCTCCTCATGGCATTTAAAAAGAAATCCAAACCATGCCTTCAGGGCCCTAAATCATCTGGCTTTCGCCCACCTTCAGACCTCATCCCCATCTCTCCCCTTTTCCACCTTATTCTAGGCCTAGGACCTTTGCACATGCTATTCTCTCTGCCTACAGTCCTTTCCCCCACCACAAGGCTGGCTCCTCTTAGGCCTTGAAGCCTCAGGTACAAGTTGATCTCTTCAGAGAGACCGTCCCTGACCAATCAACCTAGATTAACCCTCCACCACCCTGTCACTCCCAGGTCCACTATCCTGACTTGTTTTGTACACAAGCCTTATCACTACCGGAGACTCTCTCATTGATATATCGTGTTTACATGTTAACTGTTTGTCTCTTTCATCAGAATGTAAGCTCCAAAGAACAAAAAATTTATCTAACTTGTCATCATTCTATTCTTGTTGCCTAGGTCATTGGCTGGCACAAATTGGATGTATAATAAATATTGTTGAATGAATGAATAAATGTGGACGGGGCCAGGTCATCTAAGGACTTGTAGCCATGTTTTGGATTTTATCTCAAATGCACTGGGAAACATTTGCACATCCGACATTTATAAACAATCACATATGGGTTCCCTAAATAACGTTCTTTGTCCTTTCGTAACCCAATCATGTCATTTCTGGGGCAGGGATCACCATCCCAATCAACAATTTGCAACCTTGCTTACATTTTGAAATCAGCTGGGGCAACTTTTCAAAAATCCTGCTGTCTGGGTCCCAACCCCCAGGAATTTTGATTTAAGGGGTTTAGGCCGGGACCTGAGCATGAGAGCTCTAATGATTCCCCAATGGTTCTAATATTCAGCCAAAATTAAAACCCGCTGGTCCCAGTGGTACTGCAAGTGTATGCTATTTGGCTCATTGAGTGTGACTGATTTCCGCATTTGGCTTCATTTGATAATGTCTGACACATAGTAGGTGCTCAGTCAATATTTGTTAATTGGTATTCTAGTAAATATTTGATGAATGAGTAAATAAGTGAATAACAGGGTTTAACTCAAGTGTATAAGAGATTAAAGGAGGCAGAGGTCAGTGTGGACGGAGGTAGTTAGATGAAGCTCCATAACAGGCGGTGGGCATGAACTGTGCCTGACATCCACTTCTCTTTGTTGTCCTGTTCTAGAATCCTGGAACTCCAGGTTGGAATGGGCCATGGAGACCATCTAATACAGTAGTTCATGATATTGTTCTGGCCACAGACCCTTTAGAAGTGGATGAAAGTTTTGGACACTCTCCCTCCCCAAAATACACCCATAATTATGCATCCAATTTGAGCGGGTTCAGCGAGCTCCTTGACAGTGGATCCCCAAGCTAAAATCCTAAGGTTCCAGCTCAAAGTCCCCACTGATAGAAAATGAAACTGGGGCCCAGAAAGGGTGAGTGACCTGCTGGAAGCACAAGCCAAGACAGGGACAGCAGCTGGACTGGAACCTAGTTCCTACAACACTGAATGGAGATGCCTACCTTACTTACATACCCACTGAGGACAAAGATAAGAGGATGAATATGTAGTTAATTATTTTGTGTTTCCTACTCCCTTCCCTTGACTTCTCAAACCTCATATGCCATAAAATTCCAATAGCTAATCCTACCCCACAGCTGTGTCACTTACATTAAAAAGCGGAAATTGAAATTCTACAGCAACCAAGTCTTCCACATCTACCATATTTTCAGACCAATCGCTGGGAATAAAGTAGTGGAAAATGGTCTCATTTTCCAAGTACAGCCAAGTAGCCCGGAAATGAGGACCAGCCTGTGGCCAGGCTCCAGAACAGCCATCTCAACCAGTCCACGTCTGATAACTCATAGCTGAGGCGGCAAAAGCTGAATTCCATTGTTCCAGATGTCAAGATGAGCAACACCAAGAACAGTCATGGTAGATAGCTGGGTAGCAGGTGTTCTGAACAAGATGTGGGCTCAGAAAGTAACAGGAACAAATGAGATCAAAGGATTCATGGATTTTAGGAGCAAGAGAAGAAATTGGTGTCCCCTTGCCCTGGCTAGAAGTAAGTCTTCAAAGCTACATAGCAGAGCACAACTGCATAAGGATGGCTGCCTGAGTCTGAGGAAGGTTTTTTGAGGCTCACCTAAATGAAGTCAGCCTTGTTTCTACCATGCAAAAGGACACGATGCAACATGCTGTCAATATTTCAAAGGATCCGGAAGTGAATCACCTAATATCCGTTTCTTTCTCCTCCTCCTCCTCTGCTCTGTTGCTCTTCTAGGGAGTCACACTTGTTACCAGCGCCTCCTACAGAGGCCAAAGAAAAAAACAAAATCTGAGTTAACCACTAGGTTCTTTGTAAGAACCATGGGAGAAGAACTGGCACCTTTGTCCACAATGGCACTTGAGAGCGTCGCATTGTGCACGTCTTCTCCTAGTCACTAATACATCTTCTTACCTCTCGGGGTACAGCATTAAGACTCAAAATACAAAATGAAATGGTCAGACCCATGGTCCATCCTGCCCAGCAAAGGACCCACAGGACACCATGAAGGAAATATGGCAGATACCCTATTTATAACCTTTTCCTCCTGAACGCCCCTGACGACTCCGTGATGCCATGAATCAATCATTTAAGATCTCAATTTACTATCTTCAAATCTACTTTTTCATTTACTATTTTCAGTAAATTGTTTTCAACATATGTACTCTTTGAATAATTAGTTCCCCAGATTTGTTTCCCTGTCTCACTTCCTTAAGCACGGGAAACGTGGGATTGGATTAAGTAATAGCTCACAGTACTTAATATACTAGTGACACCCAATATAGCATTCGGTACTTGCGGCCACTCCATGGGGTAGACTGTGTGTCTCCACTCGCCACTAAGTAACCCTTCATTTGAAATCGCTGAGCTCCTAAACATGGCACTTAGACAACGTGTGTAATACGTCATGAGTTTTAAATATGAAAAATGTTTCTGTCAACATGTCAAGGTGTATAGACCAAATACTTCCAACCAATGTGAGGATCAAAAGGTTGTGCAGAGATACAGGAGGAAGGGCAACTGTGAGTGATGTGTGGTAAAGTGGGAAACCAGCAAATGTGAACTTCAACCCACACTTTATACCTCAGCATCAAAATCTTATCCCATAACTCAGTGAACATATGGCACCTTATGAGGAGATCTTAAATAGTAAGCCGCCCTGGTTGAGGCCCAGGATTCTGACATTTCTAAGCTTTCATTAATCACCTACCACAGCCAGAGGCGACTTCTCTCTAAGGGCCTAAGGCTTCCCAGGCAAATACCTGCTTTGTAAACATAGCCAGGGCTTTGGGGCCAAAACTCAACAGGATATCTACCTGGTGAGCTGCCCAGGCCTGTGAGACACGAGGAGGGGCCGGTTTACCTAGACTAGAGGCAGGCAGGCGGGCCTCGGAAGTCTACCCCACACCTGCTTCCCTGTAGGCCCCACCTCAGCTCTTTCTCAGCTTTCCGAGGGCTGATGCGCACTGGAATGCATCCTAAGAAAGAGAATACCAAGAAAGCATTTGCTTAAGAGAGTAGATCTTCAAGGTTCTCATGACAAGAAAAACAAAATTGTAACTATGGGTGGTGATGAATGTTAACTAGACTTATTGTGATGATCATTTTCCAATATTTACAAATATTGAATTATTATGTTGTACACCTGAAAATCATATAATGTTATATGATTAAATGTCAATTATATCTCGGTTTTTAAAAAAAGAGGCATTTGTCCCACACGGTTTCATGTAGATTTCCTTTCTTCCTCCTCTCCCTAAAAGTTCTTCCCCTAGAGAGAGAGCTTCATACACACCCCTGAGCATGGATTTTCTCCTTAACCCATATCAGAGACCTTCTCCATAATGGAGATCCTGGAAATGGGTAGTCACTAGGTGACATTCCATATACAGACTTGCAGTAATGACTTGAAAATTAATAAATTAAATAAATTATAATAATTAATAAATTAATAAAATTCAGTTCCTCCAAATATGACTAGCAACTGTGCTTTGTAACCAACTTTCGTACATAAAACAGTTGGAATAACGTGGAGCTTCCTGAGAACTAACTGTTTTACAAGTATAGCCAAGTCATGATCCTTCCAGAAGGCACAGCACAAAAAAACAAATCAGCAACCTAGCCACAATCATAGATTTTTTTAAAACCCTGCAAATTGATAGCTAGTCTTCAGGCTGAGAAATATCCTGCGGAAAGGCAGCCATCCTTGTAATCTTCTTTGCATAAAGAGTCTGGTTCATCCATAAATGATAACAAGGGGACATTTTCAATCTAATTTTCTTATTCAGTGGCAACAATTTCAAAACCCTCTTTTTACCAAAGTGTTTCTCCCTGATATTTATCTGATGTGAATGTTAGGAATAGACTAATTAATGTAGAAACCTCCAGGAGATCTCAAGTGGCAAAAACATCTGAAACGTCCAAGGCTCCTGCTGGCCGCCCTGCCTGGTCAGGACGCTGAGAGTGCTGTTAGCAACAAGCATCCTTAGACATTCCCCAGTTTGAATCATTTTCAGTCAGGCGAAGGGAGACCTTTCAGAAGGACGGATCACTGATTCCCTGTAATTTAAAAGAGAGAGCCACATTATGCAGCTCTCTCATTTGAATTATACAAGACTCAGAGATAAGCATTTCCTGTCTGCGATAAGAGTGGAGGCCCATAAAAGCCATAGAACTATTTTTTTGAAAGAGTTCTCATTTGCATGCCTAGCAGCTTCTAGGAGAGACGTGAGCAGCTGGCTGGGGTCTAAAGTGAGCTGGACTCCCAAGCTTAAAGGAAAGACTTGGAGGCACAGCCACTGGGGAAGCTGGTTACTGATTAGACCCTAACGTTAGTTATGCTGTTCGTCTCCAGTGTTAGACCCACTAGTCCCAGGATCCTGCTGAGACCCGAATGAAGCAAGCATGGGAACATTCTTAAGTATGCAATCTGAGGGGAAGAGTCACAAATGTCAGTCCTTTAGGGTAACAATTTTTTCCTTCCTGAAAACCAGAGCAGCCAATGGAAAGGAAATTATTTTGTAATGACATCAGAAATGAGCAGACTTCTGACTTGGAAGCAGAGTAGCTCCCTCACTTGTGTGTCCAGCCAGGATGTCAGAGTGACTCCTGTATACTCAGATCCAGAGGGTCCTGAGAGAGCCTGAGGGCATGAGGGACCCAGTACACCCGGCATCATCCAGCAGCATCAGAGCAGCATGGTTCCAGAGAGGCCAAGTGATCAGATGTGCCCTTTTCTTCCTTGTTCTCCTGTTGGCCCTCTAGTAGGAAAAGGACAGAATAGACCTCTGCCAAAATAAAAAGAGCAAGTGCAGGTATTCGAGCAGTGAGGAGGGCACTGATGAGAGATTGACCCACAAGAAATAATATGAAATGGACAGGGAGCAGGGGGAGCCAGATGGTGACTAGGAACTGAGTCCATGGACTGTGTGGACGATCCCAAAGTGGGTAAACAGAAGTGTCGGTCGTGATGCACCAAGGGCAAGAGCAAGCAGGAACTCAAGAGCAAAGCACAGGGTTTGAACCAGAAAGAATGAAAACTGAGATGAAAACAATGTGAGCAGAAGCAGAGAGACGGAGAGAGACCTAGGCAGGGCAGGGAGGGCTGAAGGCCTAGTGATTCATGGGTACGTCAGGCTGTTCTTCGCATATAGGATGTGGGAAGATAGTATGAGACAGCACCATAAAAACAAAGGAGTGATTATATTAAAATATCTAAAATTTCTAAAACATATTAATGGAACAGATTTGGAATAATAAAGAAGTAGTTGTCCATTATACCCAACAGTCATTCAAAACTAGGCACTTTGTGTTTTTACAAAGTGCTACAACGTTAATTATCCTGTTTGATTCTCATAACAAAGGTCTATGTGAGAAGATAGTTGTGATGGTTAATTTTTTGTGTCAACTTGACTGGGTCACAGAGTGTCCAGACATTTGGTCAAACATTATTCTGGGTGTTTCTTTCAGAGTATTTTTGGATGAGGTTAACATTTAAATCTATAGACTGAGTAAAGCAGATTACTCTCCCTAATGTGGGTGGGCCTCAGCCAATCAGTTAAAGGCCTGAATAGATCGGAAAGGCTGCCTCTCTCCTAAGTGAGAGAGAATCCCTCCTGCTTGACTACTTTCAAACTGGGACATGGGTTTTTTCCTGCCTTTGGACTTGGACTGAAACATTGGTTCCTCTTACATTTTGAGCCTTCTAACCCTCAGAAGGGAACTACACCGTTGACTCTCCTGGGTCTCCATCTTGCCGATTCACCCTGAAGAACTTGGGACTTGTCAGCCTCCATAATCCTGTGAGTCAATTCCTTATAATATGGTATACTATACAACCAATGTACATATACACAACCAATAGAATGTACCATATATATGGATGTATATATGTATCTATCTATAGATAGATAGTACATCCTATTGATTCTCTTTCTCTGAAGAACGCTGATCAATACAATAGTATTATCACCATTTTATAGACAAATAAACTGAGCTCTAGAAAGATTTAATGACCACCACAAGGTCACACAAGAGTTAATGGCAAACAAGAGCTTGAACTCAGGTCTCCTAACTTGAAGCTATGTTGACTTGTTCTTCCTCACAGCTGGAATAAGACCATAAATACATATAGAATCCATAGCTTTATTTTTTAATCACTAGACTTTACTTTTTAGAAAAGTTTTAGATTTACAGAGAAATTGAGCAGAGAGTACAGAGAGTTCCCAGACAGCTCCTGCTCCCAGTTTCTCCTATTATTAACATCTTATCTTAGTATGTACATTTGCTACAACGAATGAGGTAATAAGGATGTATTATTGTTAAGTAAAGTCCATACTTTACTCAAATTTTCTTAGTTTTTCCTAAGGCTCTTTTTCTATTCCTGGATCCCATCCAGGATACCACATTACATTTAGTAGTTGTATCTCCTTAGGCTCCTTTTGGCTGTGACAGTTTTTCAGACTTTCCTTGTTTTTGATGACTTTGACAGTTTTAGAAGTACTGGTCAGGAATTTTGTAGGATGTTTCTGTATTGGAATCTGTGTGATGTTTTCTCATGATTAGACTGAGATTACGGGGTTTGGGGAGGAAGATCACAGAGGTAAAGCGCCTTTTTCAAAACATAATATCAAGGGTACATGCTACTACCAACTTGAGTCATGACTGTTGATGTTGACCTTCATTACCTGGCTGAGGTAGTGTTTGCCAGGTTCCTACACTGTAAAGTTACTCCTTTCTTTTCTTTTTCCATGTTGTACTCTTTGAAAGGAAGTCACTATGCATGGCCCACAGATAAGGAGTGGGGTGTTGTGCTCCTGTAGGGTGGAATACCTACACAATTTATTTGGAATTCTTCTGCATAGGAGAATGGTCTCTTCTCTCCATTTATTAATGCAATCAATGATTTTTGGGCTCATGGACATATATATTATACTTTGAGTTATGATCCAATCTTACTTTATTTTGTTACTCAAATTTTTCCAGCTTTGGCCATTGGGAGCTCTTTCAGTTCACGTCTATGTCCCTTTGACATATCCCACCAATGAGTTATTGTTTTATTTTATTTTTTGTTTGTGCACTTCCTTACTTTCTGGTACTACAAGATGCTCCAGGTTCATCTTGTATATTTTCTGTCCCAGTCCTGGGAGCCCTGGTTCTTCTTATTGGAGAATGATATTAGAAACAAAGATCTGGGCACTAGGTGTGCTCATTGCTACTGGGGTGTCATTACTGTTAGGCCTTCTCAGTGGACTGAGCAAAGAAATATATGTGTGTATACTACTATCTATAAATATTTCTATATGTAACTATCTATAGCTACATTAAGTTAAACATTAGTTCTTACTGATATTTCCAACTCTAATCCACATGAATCATTCTTTTTTTTTAATTTTTTTATTGAGGTATAATTGACAGATAATATTATCTTATTTTCGGGTGTACAACGTAATAAATTAATATTTGTATATATTGTGAAATAATCAGCACAATAAGTCTAGTTAACATTCATCACCACAGATAGTTACAATTTTTTTCCTTGTGATGAGAACTTTTAAGATTTACTCTGTTAGCAACTTTCAAATATACAATATAGTATTATTAACTATAGTCACCATGCTGTACATTACATCCCCAGGACTTATTTATTTTATAATGATGAGTTTGTACATTTTGACTACCCCACGTGGATCATTCTAACCTCTTCCCCTTGCTTATCTGTAAATTTTCACTCCAACAGTGACAAACGAACATTGATCCCACCAACCACCATCCATTTGCTTAATTGTTCAATTTCAGTGTACTTGTGTAGCAGTATCAGAATTGTTAAGCTTGTGGAAAACAACTTTATCAACCAGAATATATCTCTTAGGTGCAGTTCCTTTTGTCATTAATCTTACAGAATCCATTAATTTCCAACCTTCTTAGGTCAGCACCTTTCCCCGGTCCCCTTCAGTGTGTTATTTTATGCACTTGTAATACAATTAGATTCTGCTGTTACAGTATACATTTTTTCCTGGAATTCCCTGACTTTCTAAACTAGTTCTTAATTTGTGAACACTAAGGTTCACTCTTTGTGCTATATATTTCGATGGGTTTTGACAAATGCATAATATCATATCCAATATTACGGTATCATACAGAATATTTCAACCCCCCAAAAATCCCCTGTACTTCACTTATTCTTCCCTCTCCCACTTTCCTCTGGCAATCACTGATCTTTTTGCAGTCCCTGTAGTTTTGCCTTTTCCAGAGTGTCATGTAGTTGGAATCATACAGTTTGTAGCCTTTTCAGACTGGCTTCTTTGACTTAGCAATATGCATGTAAGATTTCCCCTATTGAAATGCAAATCAAAACTCCAATGAGATATCACCTCACACCTGTCAGAATGGCTATTAACAAAAAGACAAGAATTAACGAGTGTTGAAGAGAATGTAGAGAAAGAGAACCCTCATATACTGCTGGTGGGAAGGCAAACTGGTGCAGCCACTATGGAAAACAGTATGGAGATTCCTCAAAAAATTAAAGATAGAAATACCACATGATCCCACTATTCCACTTCTGGGTGTTTATCCAAAGAACATGAAAATACTAATTCAAAAAAAATATATGCACCCCTATATTCATTGCAGCATTATTCACAATAGCCAAGACTTGGAAGCAACCTAAGTGCCCATCAGTGGATGAGTGGATAAAGATGTGGTACATATGTATGAATGAATACTACTCAGCCATAAAAAAAGATGAAATTGTACCATTTGCAACAACATGAATGAACCCTGAGGGCATTATGCTAAGCAAAATAAGTCAGACAGAGAAAGACAGTTACCATATGACCTCACTCATGTATGGAAGATAAACAAACAAATAGATACAGAGAACAGATTGGTGGTTACCAGAGGGGAAGGGGGTGGGGGGAGGGCAAAAGGGGTAAAGATGCACATATGTATGGTGATGGATGGAAACTAGGCTTTTAACAGTGAACACAATGCAGTCTATGCAGAAGTCAAAATATAATGATGCATATCTGAAATTTATATAATGTTATAAACCAATGTGACCTAAATAAAAAAATTTTCCCTATCTTTTTGTCACTTGATCGCTCATTTCTTATCGCTGAATAATATCCTATTTTATGGATGTACCACAGTTTATTTCTCCATTCACTTGTTGAAGGACATCTTGATTGCTTCCAGTTTGGGGCAATTATGAATGAATGTGCTATAAACATTTGCTTGCAGGTGTTTATGTAAACCTAAGTTTTCAACTCAACTGAGTCAATACCTAGGAGCATGATTGCTGAATTGTATGGTAAGACTACGTTTAGCTTTGTAAGAAGCTGCCAAACTATCTTGCAATGTAGCTGTTCCATTTTGCATTCCCATCAGCAATGAATGAGAGTTCTTATTGCTCCACATCCTCACCAGCATTTGCTATTGTCAGTTTTCTGGATTTTAGTCATTCTAATAGGTGTGTGGTGGTATCTTATTGTTGTTTTAATTTGCAATTCCCTAATGACAAATGAGGTTGGGTATAAGAATTCTTCATATATTTTGGGTACAAGTCCTTTCTCAGATAGGTGTTTTGCAAATATTTTCTCCCAGTTTATAATTCGTCTTTTTGTTTTCTTAACAATGTCTTAGAAACAAAGCAAACTTTTTAATTTTAATAAAGTATAACATTTTTTCTTTCATGGATCATGCTTTGGTATCATATCAAAAAATTTGATGCCAAACCCAGAGTCACCCAGATTTTCTCCTATTATCTTCCAGAAGTTTTACAGCTTTGCATTTTACATTTAGTCCTATGATTCGTTTTGAGTTAAGAAAAGTATGATGCCTGTGTCTATATTTATTGTTTTTGTGTGTATGGTTGTCCAATTTTTCTAGCATCATTTGTCAAAAAGACCATCCTTTCTCCATTGAATGCCTTTGCTCCTTGGTCAAATGTCAGTTGACTATATTCGCATGGGTCTACTTCTGGGCTCTCTGTTCTTTTCCGTTGATCAATGTGTCTGTTCTTTCTCTAATACTATGCTTTGTTGATTACTATAGCCGTATAGCAAGTCTTGAAGTCAGGTAGCGTCAGTCTTCCAATTTTGTTCTTTAGTATTGTGTTGGCTATTTTTGGTCTTTTACCTTCCCATATAAACTTTAGAATCAGTTTGTCAATATCTGCAAAAAACCTTTCTCGGATTTTGACTAAAATTGCATTGAATCTATAGATAAATTTGGGAAGAATCAACATCTTAACATTAGTGAGTCTTCCAGTCTATGAGCACAGAATATTTATTTAGATCTTCTTTGATTTTTTATCAGAGTTTTACAGTTTTCTACATATTTTGTTAGATTTATACCTGAATATTTCCTTTTTTGACACTAATGCAAATATATTGTGTCATTTTAATTTCAAATTCCAATTGTTCATTGCTGGCATATAGGAAACTAATTGACTTTGTATCCTCTGACCCTTGCTATAATTGCTTATTAATTCCTGGAGATTTTGTTGACTCTGGGATTTTCTACATAGCCAATCATGTCAACTGTGAGCAAAGCAGTTTTATTTCTTTCTTCCCAATATTTATACCTTTGATTTCCTTTTCTTGTCTTAATTCACCAGCTACAACTTGCAGTATGGTTGAATAGGAGTGGTGAGAGGGGACATCATTGCCTTGTTCTCTTTTATTTATTTATTTATTTTTGTGACAAAGACTGGCCCTGAGCTAACATCTATTGCCAATCTTCCTCTTTTTGCTTGAGGAAGATTGTCCCTAAGCTAACAGCCGTGCCAATCTTCCTCTATTTCGTATGTGGGATGCCACCACAGCATAGCTTAATGAGCAGTGTGTAGGTCTGCACCCAGGATCCGAACCCACAAACGCTAGGCTGCTGTAGCGGAGCACGCGAACCACTATGCCACCAGGCCAGCCCTGCATTTTTCCCATTTTTAGGAGGACAGTATCCAGTTTCTCACCATTAAGTAAGATGTTAGCTGAGGTTTTAATCAAATAGAGAAAGTTCCCCTCTATTCCTAGTTTGCTGAGAGTTTTTATGATGAATGGGTGTTGGATTTTGTCAAATGCTTTTTCTGCATCAATTGATATCATCGTATTATTTTTTCTCTTTAGCCTGCAGATGTGGTGGATTACAATAACTGATATTCAGTTTCAAACATTGAACTAGTCTTGCATACCTGGAATAAATCCCACTTGGTTGTGGTGTGTAATTTTTTTAATACGTTGTTGGTTTTGGGAGTCCGCAGCTTTTTAAGACCCACTCAGAATATGACGATTAGTCTCCTTCTTCCCGGTATTATAATGTTCACTTCAGTATTACCTTTTTAATTTTTCTTTGGTATAATATTAAAATTTCAATTTTCATCCTATTCAGAACTTCTTCCCTCCTGGTTTGTCTTGCCCCCTGCTCCAGACTTAGAAGCCAGAAGTAGGGAGGGGATACTTGGTAAGAAGTTTACTGTTCTCCCATCACCTCCTTCCTTACTCACTAGCTGAGATTTCTGGGCACTCCTGGGTTGGCCTGAGCTTGGGAGAAAAGGAAGAAAGCACCGTCCTACATGGCTAGCACAGCGATGATGGTCGTTGCGCCTTCTAGATGTGCCGCATAGTAAAAGTGCCAAATCTCTCATGAGGCATTCAGGGGCTCTTCAGAGAAGCAATTACATGCTGGAGGCTGGAGTTCCCACATGCAGTTCCTCCACCACAAATGATGTGTCTTCTGGCTATCCACCTCTGATGTTCTCCTCCGCTCCTCATTCTCTATGGTTCTTCCTTCTATTGGTGGTCACCTCACCTTTCCAGATGGTCCCCTTCAGTAGGATCCTTTAAAAGAAGACTGATGCCTGCTGCCCTTTCAAAGGATCCACATTTGGCCCACAGAAAACACATACGCACACATCCTTGCCCCACCAGATTGCAGGGGGTTTCCAAGCCCCCCTTGACTTTTACTCTCAGGGTACAACTCTAAGCTTTATTGGGTGTGAGTTAGGTGCCTGTCCTTTTATGCCCCTGTTCCAAGAAATGTATAGCAAGCTCTCCAATTAGATTTCTTAAAGCTTGCCATAAGGTGAGGGAAAGCCCAGTATCCACCTGCCCCATCCCATCTCCTCCTCAGTCAAGATGCAGACAACATACAAGGCACACTGACAGCTCCCTCCTTGTGAAGTTCTAGCTCTCCCTTGCATAGTCTGGAGGTGGGTGATGAGAATGGAGGCAGATCCTTCTTTCATCGTCTCAGTCATGCAAGTATCTCTTATCCCCAAACTGACACTCTCCAAACCTCAGAAATCGGCCAAGAATAAAACAAGATGAGAAGCCAAAAAAGAGTGGAGATGGCTTACCCCTAAGGGAAGTAAGTATTCCTACCATCAATCTTCCTAGAAAGAAGTCAATCCTATGGCAGGAAATGCAGTCTCCTAGAGTGGTACTTAGCCTCCGGGAAGAGGAAATCTTTTTTCTGCTCTCTGGTCTTCGGGGCTGTTGGGACCAGAACTTTAAAGTGCAGATACCCCAGAGCACTCCCAGTGAAGGGCCCCTAGTGTAGGAGGCAGGCCAGGAGACAGGCCAAGCAGGGCCCTGCCGCGTAGCAGGAAGAGAGTTTCTGTTTGCCGACCCTCTGAGAGGGCTCTCATCTGGTAAGCGTTTCTAGTTATTATCAAAGTGCATGACCCTTCTTGTGTACTTAAACCTCCAACTTATTACTATCAAAAGTAGCCTGGCCTTGGCTGTGCAGTAGGGAATCCAGAGAAGGACCTGTCCCTTGCTTGGAAAAGAGTGGTAACGGGGAAAGCAGTGACGTCTCTCTGCCCACTGCCCCCTATCTGAAGCAGGATTGGTGGTGGCAGCAGAGGGCACCAGCCAGGGCCATCAGCAGCAGAGGCACAGCCAAGCAGCAGGATGAGGAGGCTGGAGTGGAAGACATGAGCCAGCAGTGACTTATTCCCAGGTCCCATGAGACAACACCAGGAAGGATTCTTAGTAATAGCCTGGGAAGGTGCAGGCTGGACGTCAGTCTCCATCTGGGTATAATGAATAGAAATGCAGCCTTCTTTATAAGCAAGTGCAGCAACCCTCAGACCTACCAGCTATGGTAACAAAGCAGTCAAGAACTTTAGGCCAGAGACCAAAACTTAGGTGGACTATACAAAGCTTGTGATTTCCCCAGTGAAACTGCTGTTGTCTTCTGTCCATCTTTTCTATGACAATCAGCAGCAAACTCTTAAAGCAAAAAGGGCTTCTGAGTTAGTCTTTGGGGCAGCACTAAAAGGTAGAGGGAAAATTAAGGAGACAGACATCTCCATTAATCAGTTTTTCATGGAAAAGAATTCCAAGGTGCAGGGTAAGTGGTGGCTTCATCACAGAAGGAAGGAAAGTGGCTGTCCTTAGACAAAGAGGAGAGCATGAAGAAGGGCCTGGGCCTGAGGAGGCCCCTAGGTTCCCCAAAAGGAATTTTGGAAGAACACCCTCACCCCCCCCCCCAACAAAATATCTGGATTCTGCAATCCAGCACTCCAGAGCCGGTAACCCACCTCCGAAGCTTATTGGCTACGTGTCTGCGGGCAATTTGACTCTGAGCCCCAGCTTCCTCACCTTTAAATGCAGCTCACGCTGTGTGTACCTATCATTAGATTATTGCAGAAATGAACTAAGATAAAACGCGTAAAACACTTGGAACAGAGGAAGCACTCAGCAAAAGGTAGTTTTTTAAAAAAAAAAATCTTATTCTATTCAATACGCCCTGGGGATAACACTTATTTCCACACAGTGAATTAATGGATGCTCTTAGTGAAGATCCTGAGATATCAAGAAAGAGTTAAGCTTAGAAAGTTTGGCACTTGATGTCTGCAGTGGTTTTCCAGAAAACTCAGTTATTTTGAAGGTTTTTAAAATGGCCACAAATTCTTTGACAGCCCTCTCACCAAGAGTTGGGGTCTATGTCCCCTTCTCCTTGTGTGTTTGTAGGCTTATAACTGCTACAACAAATAGAGTATGGCCGAAGTGGTGCTCTATGACTTCTGAGGCTGGGTCATCAAAGGGTGTGCAGCTTATACCTGCTTCTCTTGGGATGCTTACTCTGGGGGAAGTTGGCCACCATGCAAGAAATCCAACAGTCTGGTTGCCAGACTGTTGGATTTCAACCAAGACTGTTGGATTTCAACCATTCTGAAAAGGTCACATGTAGGCCTTCAATCAACAGCCATGGCTGAATGACCAGCCCACAGCCAGCATTAAACACCACCCTGTCACTGAGTCATCTTGAACATCCAGCCCAGCTGAGCCTTCAGATGACAGCAGCCCCAGCCAACCCTTGGCTATAACCACATGAGAGATCCCAAGTGAGATCTTCTAAACCAGAAACGTCTTGAATTTCTGACTCACAATTTGGTGAGCAAAATAAAGTTGTTGCCAGTTTACATCACTAAGTTTAGAGATAATTTTTAGAGAGCGATAGTAACAAGAACACTTGTGTAGAATACCCCATTAGCCTATGACGGAGAAGAGACTTGATGTGACAGTGCTCTCATCGGATCATAATGAAAATTCACCCAGGAGATTAAAACACAGTGCTTCCAGATCCTTCCCATGTTTCCCTAATGCCTATTTTGTCAGTGAATTCAGAACCCTAAGAATAAAACATGCCTCTTTCTCATCCCCATTTCTGCCACCTGCTTGATTTAGATGTGGATGAACAGTAATTCTGTGTTTCTTATGTTCCTCCAAGTGCAATGAGTAGCTCTCATCCTTCAAACCAGGACAGAGCACCTGTGTCCACTGCAGGTGGGACTGTAGTTAGCAGGAGACCCACAGACTGGCAGTCACAGCCCTCCCTTCCTCAGCACGGCAGCCTCTGTCAGCATCTGTCTGTGGTGGGAAATAGACCATTGTTGGTGGAATTGGTGAGCTACCAGTTTGTCAATAGGTGTGCCTTCGGAGAGAGGAGGGTGAGGGTGGAGAGAAGAAATACAAATCCTATTTTTTAATCCTCTAGAGTTTAATGTCTGTTTCACTGCTGTTAAGATTTTTGAGAGATAGAGTGTGCCTGAGAAAACTACTGTGGCAAAGAGAGAACAGTACAAATTGGTTTCTATAGCAACTTCTCAGATAAGAGTAATGGTTCTACCCAGCCTAGAGGGAAAAGTAGTCAGACTAAAAATAAACACTTTCATGATTTTATTTTTTCCTTAAGTATTCAATTTTATGTAACTTGCTTGTTGCACATATTATAACTCTTACCATGGGGCAGTGTTTTCCCATGATCCCCTGTTTCTGAGGAACAAACGAAATGCAGACCTACACTCTGATGCATAATGATATACTATACCTTATTCAAAGAATAAAGCATGAAATTTATAATGTAAGTAGATCCTAGATAGTCCAGCCCCAAGGCTTAAAAGGGACTTGCCCAATGTCATTCTTGATTGAATACTTGAAAGTTTACTTTGTGCTCACTTTAAGTGCCTGAAAATGACTCTGTTGATGTCTTCCTACCTCACAGAATTGTTGTGAAGATTAATTGAGATAAAGTATATAAAAATTTTTGTGCAAATCTTAAATATAGAAGTAGTAATAATGGTGGCAGCAGCATCAGTAATAGTAGTAGTAATATTAATATTATTAATAAAGGGCAGCACTAGAAACCAGGTCTCCTGAGTATACCACTAACACTGGTTAGTGTTTTCTACCATCCCTCCAATATTGGAGTCATCCTCTTAATGAAAATTTAATGCCACAGAATCCATCCAACCAAAGACTTAGTTTCATCCCAGTCAGATCCAGTCAGGGCTCAGATACTATGACAAAAGATAGAAGAATCTAATGGCTTCTATGTCCTTCTGTATTTTCCTAAACCTGTCTTGTTCAAAGACCACAAACCTAAAGGTTTGAACCCAAAGAAGAGTAATATAGAGTCATTGAGGTGTCAACCACATCCGTGGCCACTTACTGGTTCTGAGTCTGGGCTATTGTTAGGAGTACTTGTCTCTCTCATTGGGTGTTTTAAACGCCACGGCTGTTATGACCCAAGGAATGCTAAGTGGATTTGGAAAAAATAAGAGAGAGAAGGTGAATTCCAATGAGAAAGAACAAAAGTAAAGAAAGCATTCTTTCAGCCTACACTAAAGACCTAAACTTTATGTTTAAAAAAAAATATATGTATATAGTCTTTTATTTTAGGTTTCTCTACTAAAATCAATACAATATTGGACTTCAAAGTAATCACCATGGAAGGCTCTGGTTTGAAGCTCAAACATTTTAGTGCTGCTATTTTAAAACTGACTTCAAAACTAGACAATAAATTTTATTACTTTAGAATTTAAAATTTTTAATGACCAAAATTGCATTATCTCTTCTATTCCCCAAATATTCACCAAATGTGGCTACAAATTACTTTTGGTTGTTTGCAGAAATCATACTCATCCTCAAAGGATAAAAAGTCACCACCACTGAAGATAAGTAAAAGCATGTGCTCTGAATGCAATTAATTCCTACAGGAGCTTGAAACTGCCCTGGGCAATAAAAATGTTGTGGGAATAAATCCAAGATGATCACTTTGTGAAGTAGAGAAAAATCTGGACGTAAAAGTCCCTGCATATTTGCTTTTAAAAATTAATTATACTACTTTGTAGTTAGAACTTGACTCATTCACTTATTCATCAATTTGTTCATTTAACAAATAGTAATTTTCAACCCTGTTATATTGGTACTGGAATATTTAAGATAAAGATAAGACAGTCTTATCTGTATGCTGATGATTTCCAAACTTATATTTCCACCCCGAACTTCTCCTTGTATTTTAGGCCCATATTTCTGTCTTCTGGAACCGCCACCTTGATGTTCCACAGATACTTCAGACTTTATGTATGAAAATTTATGTCTGGCCACACCCACTTGGGGAGAAAAAAGCTTCTTTTTGTTTTTTCAAGTTAATCACTGGAACACCAGTCTATTCTTACCAATAGGAAATCCAAATGCTTCTTCTTAAGGCCAACATTTACTATGATTCTTTGGGATCCTGGAGCCTTTTTCAGACCCAATGGGTCAATGTGACTTCAAATGTCAAGTAGAGAGAGAACTGTAAGGCCTGATTTGCCCACTGCCACCATCACTTCGAATACAGTCACAGAATGAACACCGGTCCCTCACAGGTCAGTGGTCATTTGCTTTGATGATGCTCTTGGATATCTAGACCATGTTCTATGCACACAAGTGATGCTTTTGGCTTAGGTTAGGGTTGCAGCCATCCTTGCTGTATCGTCCCACACTCAACAAGTTTCTAAAGCCTGACACCACCAGGCCAGCATGGCCTGCCAAGCTCTATTGGGCTCAGCCACACACTGGCTTATACTCGCATGTAAACTCTCAGGCAGCCCAGACTCCCCTTCTCTTGTGGTGTTTCTCTCTGCTGTGCTGTCCTGCATCTTTTACCTGGCTCTCCTTTGCATTAGAAGAGTGTCTTAAAAATGCTAGTGTGTCAGTGCCCTCACCTACACGCTTTGTCACTGTGCTCCTAACTAAGGACTGTGAGCACCTGCTATGTAGGAGGCAAGTTACCATGATGAATGAAATCTAATCCCTGTCATCAAGAAACCCAGACTTTAGAAGATACTAGGTGCTTCAGCAATAAGGTGCCATGAGAACCAGAGGAGGATTTCAACTCCCTAAGAATTTTCTGGAGCCCTGACTCTATCTTACTCTTCTTTTGGTTCAAACTTCAGTCTTGTGGTCTTTGAATAAGGCAGTTTTAGGAAAATGATCTGATGTCAGAATCGTTTCCCTAAACCAGCAAACTTATAGGGATTCCTGTAGTGTTCCAGAAAGAAAAAGCAGCTGCTATGACCTTGTTTTCCCCGTTCCTGGAGCCTTCAATGTTTCCATCACTAGTTCTTTTCTTTCCCCTGTGCAATAATTTAATCTTATATGTGCAAAAATGGCTTGTCAAAAATGCAGCATGTGTAGGGCTGATGGCTCCTGTGGGGGCTCACACATGAGCAGAGAAGCTACCCGTTATCCACGGTGAAAGGATTAAAATTTCTGTAACCATAAGCAGTCTCCAATCAGCAAATTCTGAATCATCAGCTGTCAGGTGGTAGAATGCTGGTTAATTGGGTGAATGCAAACATCTGCAAAATGAATCCAATTCAGATGGACACCAAATTTGACATCATTTTAGAAAGAAAAGAATTAACTTCATTTATTTTGTTCATATGCTGAGCTCACTCCTTCGGTCACATTCAAATTTTTAGAACAGGAGTAGGTTAGGCTTAATACACATGCACAAATATACATTGACCTCTCTCATGCCACCTTCAGAGATGCCAGAAGACCTCTTCCAATTGATACCGGCTCAAGACAAGGTTGACATGAGGGAAGCCATGTTGTAGAAAAGAAACCCTACTGTACCTTTGAACCACCTCTGACTAACTAGCCCAGCTGGATACGCACCTTCCAGGAGATCTAACTGTTATGTTTATTTTACGACCCCTGCTTGTGCATGTACCTCCCAGCTGCGATAAGATGATAACTTTGTTCTTTTGAGTTCCTTAGGAATGTGTTGACCCCCACAGAGTCTATGCTGATAGCCATCATCAGTGAAAACTGAAAGATCTAGTGTGACAACTCCCAGTCTGTAACACCAGAAGGTCAATATTCCTAACCCCCCCCCCATAACCCACCAGCCTATATAACTGCTGTAAGACTTTGTGACCCTTAAGATGGTTTTTTTCAGACATTAATCAGCCATCTTCCCTCTTGCTAGCAAGCTGTAGTAAAAAAGTCCTTTTTCTCCTACCACCTTGCCTCTCGACTATTGGCATGTCTTGTCGCGGGCAGAAGGCCCCACGTTGGGTGGTAACACAATGTCTTCAGGAGGGTAAGCAACAGCTGCCTCCACTCACCCAGCCACAAGAAGAGAAGCTCAGCAGAAAATTGTCATGTCCCAGGCACCTGCTATGGCTTGGGAAATGGTGCAGGGATAAGAAAGGTGGGAGAAAAGGGAAGATGGATAATCAGATTGAAAAGGAGTAAAATCAAGATGCACCAAATGAGGCAATGTAGGCGGCTCACTGTGGCGTGTCACTTAAGAGACAACTAAAAGTGCATTTGACCAGAAATGCTACAAAACAACTGGATTGCTGAGGAAGGCAGATGGGGAAATAACTCCATCTAGATTAAGAAATGAAGACATTTGTCTGCAAAACTGCCAGGCGGGGAAACATATAACCCCTCGCACACAGCATTGCATTGCCGTGGTTTGGAAAATCAAATTACTTAGCCAGGCACCTACCAGGACATTGAAGAAACGGTGCAACATATAGGTAAGCTTTCATGACAGGGAGGAGACAGGTAAGAACTAGAACACGGTGGACAGAGAGGAAGGCAATCCTAGGTGAGTCAACTCTCATTCAGTCACTTATTCATGCAACATTTACTGATGTCTTCCATGTTCCAGGCACTACGTATGGGAATACAGAGACGAGCAAAGCCCTCAAAGAAGGGATGGGTGTGTGCGTATGTGTGGGTGTGTGTGTGAATGTGCATATATGTGTGTAAGGGAGGAAGCTGACCCACTAACAGCCAGTTATGCAGCAATGTGAAAAATGCCCTAACATAAAATGCACCAAGAGCATAGGCATCAAAGATGAAGGAACAATTAATTCTACCTTGAGGCAGGAAAGAGGCACAGGCCTGAGAATGTTATTGACAGAAAAAGTGACTTAGGTGCTGTGAAGTGAGGGACAGTGAACTGAGAGGACCAAACCCACTTCTCAATCAAGGGAGGGTCCCCTCGTGTGAATCCCTAACCCCCTCCCCCCACACAGAGAAACCTTTTTCTCTCCACAGATTTTCAGTCAGAAACACATTTGCCAGCCCCTCCTTCATGTTCACAGCTCCGCCTTCCAGCCACCACAGGGCAGAAAACTGCAGGCTGACTGAGGACAGAGAAGCGCCAGGGAAGAGCCGTGCCATAACCACTGAAGCTGCTCTGCCATCAGCTCGTGGGCAGGCTGGTGACCAGAGAAGCCCATGGATTCCCCTGTTCTGGAACCCCATGCTGCTGATGCCTTCCAGGTTATCAGTCTCTCTCTTTACCCTTGCCTGTCAGCTTCTAGATCACCCCCCAAATTTGCTGTTCACATAGACTTTGGAGAGCCATCAAGCTCATGCACTCTGAGTTTTGGTTACTTAACTGTCTCCTGACTGACTGCTACCTAGAACCAGGAGGCCCTGCTTCTAGCATCCCAACAGTTCCTTCTGCTGGTTGCTAAGCACAGGTATGCTTGACAAAGAACAGATTCTTCAGGGAGCACAGCAAGAGAGCTTTTATGCTGGCTGCTTTCCGTTAATCCTTCCAGATTTTCCCTCGATACTCTGCATCAGACTCTGTGCCTGGGGGCTGCCTTTATGGACACAGCAGTGGGCTCTTTTGTCTTCTGATTCCACTGGGTTTGATTAACTTCGAGGTGAGGGCAGGAGACCAGAGCCCTTCCTCAGGTTGTCTGAGTCCTCTTCCAAAGGCACATTTCTGTCCAGCCGCCCTCTGCAGGTAGCTCTCCTTTAGGATCTGGGAGCAGCTCCCTCCCCTTGTCCCTTCTGCTGTAGGGGTGGTATAGCTGTTGCTAGTCCCACATTATACCGTGTTAATCCTCATCAGCTTCAGCTCCGAGCACACCTTTGTAAACAGTGTCCCTTCATTTAGGGTCTCCACACATCACAGCTTGAAGAGCTGGGTGTCTCCTGCTGGAACCCTGACGGAGAGAGCTGAGCGGTTCTTCTGTGGCAGAGACAGGGAGAGACAAGCTCCCTTCCTGGCCCGGGATTCACTTATTTCACAAATCCTTACTGAAGACTGCACTGGGATCCAGTAGTGAACAAAACAGCAAAACGTCCTGCATTTGTTGGTTTTGTATCTAATGGAGAGAGATACACAATAAAGTACAAGATATATCACGTGAGGTGGTGGTAAGTGCTATGGAGAAGGGGACAGAAGGCGAATGAAAGAAGGACAGAGAGCTCCAGGGGTTCAATTTGATATAGGGTAGCCAAGGAAGGACCAGTTGTACTTGTGTGATGTGACTATCAGGATACACAGGACAAAGGAAAATCCTAACTTCAAAAAATGTGAGAAAGAGTGACGTCAGCGTCATGGCGGAGTGAGCCTTCCCTTGAACTCTTCCCCCGATAAGATACAACAAAAGGAACAGTCACAGACCAACAACGGAATTCCAGACAGTGAGAAGCTAGATCGGAAAGATCCACACTGCTGCACATCTGAGAGTGGAACGTGCTGGGCCCCCGGAGGAAGTGGGGAGAGGTAAGGAGAACTCCTCTCCCTCCCCATCAGATCAGCGATCCCGGTCCTCCTGGCTCCCAGAGAGGGGGGAGGGGCGGCCCTTGGCGGGGAAACCGTAGCTCTTCGGGCTCTCTCAGCCAGTGGGAAAGTCCCACACAGAGGACTCAGAAAAGCCACAGGGCTACCATCAACATCTGAGCACCCCAGAGAGCGGATAATGAGGGGCTAACGAGAAACCCCCACGCGAGGGACCCAGAGGGCAAAAGAGAGAGCCCCCCTCTCCCCGCAAACCAGACCCTGCAGCTCAGCTGGGTTTGGATCCCCAGGGCGCACCGACGCACCACTTCTCTGGCCATGCTGAGGCCACGTCCCACATACAGCAACTAGAAGGATGTGTAGCTATGACATACAACTATCTACTGGGACTTTGGGGAAAAGAAAAGGGAGAAGGATTGGCAAAAGATGTTAGCTGAGACCCGGTCTTCCTCAGCAAAAAGAGGAGGATTAGCATGGATGTTAGCTCAGGGCTGATCTTCTTCACAAAAAAAAAAAAAAGAAAGAAATAGTAGACTTAAATGAAAAACTGGACGAGATGGACCTAGTAGACATATACAGAGCACTCCATCCAAAAACAGCTAACTACACATTCTTCTCAAGCGCGCATGGAACATTCTCAAGGATAGACCATCTGTTGGGAAACAAAGCAAGCCTCAATAAATTTAAGAAGATTGAAATCATAACAAGCATCTTTTCAGACCATAATGCTATGAAACTGGAAATGAACCATGAAAAAAAAAACTGGGAAAGTGAGAAAAATGTGGAGATTAAACAACATGCTACTGAACAACCAATGGATCACTGATGAAATTAAAGGAGAAATCAAAAACTATCTGGAAACAAGCGAAAATGAAAATATGCCATATCAAACCATATGGGATGCAGCAAAAGCGGTCCTGAGAGGGAAACTCATAGCGATACAAGCCTACCTTAACAAACAAGAAAAAGCCCAAATAGGCAAACTTAAATTACACCTAACAGAACTAGAAAAAGAACAAAGCCCAAAGTCAGCAGAAGGAGAGAAATAATAAAAATCAGAGCAGAAATAAATGAAATTGAGACCAAAAAAACAGTAGAAAGGATTAATGAAACAAAGAGTTGGTTCTTTGAGAAGATAAACAAAATCGACAAACCTTTAGCCAGGCTTACTAAGAAAAAAGAGAAAAGGCTCAAGTAAATAAAATTAGAAATGAAAGTGGAGAAATTACAATGGATACCATAGAAATACAGAGGATTATAAGAGAATACTATGAGAAATTATATGCCAACAAATTGGACAATCTAGAAGAAATGGATAAATTCTTAGACTCATACAACCTCCCAAAACTGAACCAAGAAGAAATGGAGAATCTGAAGAGACCAATCACAAGTAAAGAGATTGAAATAGTAATCAAAAACCTCCCAAAAAATAAAAGTCCAGGACCAGATGGCTTCTCTGGTGAATTTTACCAAGCATTCAAAGAAGATTTAATACCCATCCTTCTCAAACTATTCCAAAAAATAGAGGAAGATGGAACACTTCCTAAATCATTCTACAAGGCCAACATCACCCTGATACCAAAGCCAGACAAAGACAATACAAAGAAAGAAAATTACAGGCCAATATCGCTGATGAACATAGATGCAAAAATCCTCAACAAAATATTGGCAAACCGAATACAACAGCACATTAAAAAGATCATACACCATGATCAAGTGGGATTTATACCAGGGACGCAGGGATGGTTCAACATCCGCAAATCAATCAACATGATACATCACATCAACAAAACAAAGAAGAAAAACCACATGATCATCTCAATAGACGCAGAGAAGGCATTTGACAAGATACAACATCCATTTATGATAAAAACTCTCAACAAAATGGGAATAGAAGGAAAGTACCTCAACATAACAAAGGCTAGTTAAGACAAACCCACAGCCAACATCATACTCAACAAGGAAAGACTGAAAGCCATTCCTCTGAGAACAGGAATGAGGCAGGGCTGCCCACTCTCACCACTCCTGTTCAACATAGTACTGGAGGTTTTGGCCAGAGCAATCAGGCAAGAAAAAGGAATAAAAGGAATCCAAATAGGTAACGAAGAAGTGAAACTCTCACTATTTGCAGATGACATGATTTTATATATAGAAAACCCTAAAGAATCTGTTGGAAAACTATTAGAAATAATCAACAACTACAGCAAAGTTGCAGGGTACAAAATCAATCTACAAAAATCAGTTGCATTTCTGTATGCTAATAATGAACTAACAGAAAGAGAGCTCAAAAAGATAATACCATTTACAATTGCATCAAAAAGAATAAAATACCTAGGAATAAATCTTACCAAGGAGGTGAAGGACCTATACAATGAGAACTACAAGACATTATTGAAAGAAATCCATGATGACATAAAGAAATGGAAAGATATCCCATGCATGTGGATTGGAAGAATAAAACATAGTTAAAATGTCTATATCACCTAAAGCAATCTACAGATTCAATGCAATCCCAATCAGAATCCCAACGACATCCTTCACAGAAATAGAAAATGAATACTAAAATTTATATGGGGCAACAAAAGACCCCAAATAGCTAAAGCAATCCTAAGAAAAAAGAACAAAGCAGGAGGCATCACAATCCCTGACTTCAAAACATACTACAAAGCAATAGTAATCAAAACAGCATGGTACTGGTACAAAAACAGACACACAGATCAATGGAACAGAATTGAAAGCCCAGAAATAAAACCACACATATACAGACAGCTAATTTTTGACAAAGGTGCTAAGAAGATACAATGGAGAAAGGAAAGTCTCTTCAATAAATGGTGTTGGGAAAACTGGACAGCCACATGCAAAAGAATGAAAGTGGACCATCTGCTATCGCCATTCACAAAAATTAACTCAAAATGGATCAAAGACTTGAAGGTGAGACCTGAAACTATAAAACTCATAGAATAAAATATAGGCAGCACACTATTTGACATTGGTCATAAAAGAATCTTTTTGGATGACATGCCTACCCAGACTAGGGAAACTAAAGAAAAAATAAACAAGTGGGACTTTATCAGATTAAAGAGCTTCTATAAGACAAACGAAACCAGAATCAAGATGAACAGACAACCCACCAGCTGGGAGAGAATATTTGCAAAACATACATCTGACAAGGGGTTGATTTCCATAATATATAAAGAACTCACACAACTGAACAACGAGAAAACAAACAACCCGATCAAAAAATGGGCAGATGGCCAATAGGCACATGAAAAGGTGTTCAACATCACTAATCATCAGGGAAATGCAAATCAAAACAACACTAAGATATCACCTCACGCCCGTTAGAATGGCTATAATCACCAAGACAAAAAACAACAAGTGTTGGAGAGGATGTGGAGAAAAAGGAACGCTCATACACAGCTGGTGGGAATGCAAACTGGTGCAGCCTCTATGGAAAACGGTATGGAGATTCCTCAAAGAATTAAAAATAGAGATGCCCTATGACCCAGCCATCCCACTACTGGGAATCTATCCAACGAACCTGAAATCAACAATCCAAAGAGGCTTATGCATCCCTATGTTCATTGCAGCATTAGTCACCATAGCCAAGAAGTGGAAGCAACCCAAGTTGCTGACAATTGGATTAAGAAAATGTGGTATATATATACAATGGAATACTACTCAGCCATAAAAAAAGACAAAATCGTCCCATTTGCAACAACATGGATGGGCCTGGAGCATATTATGTTAAGTGAAATAAGCCAGAAAGAGAAAGACAAACACTGTATGATCTCACTCATATGTGGAATATAAACCAACACATGGACAGAGAAAACTGTACTGTGGTTACCAGGGGCAGTGGGGGTGGGGGGCGGGCACAAGGGGTGAAGGGAGTCATATATATGGTGATGGACAAACAAAAATGTACAACCCAAAATTTCACAATGTTAAAAACCATTAAAATATCAATAAAAAATAAAATGTGAGAAAAGTTATTATGAGAAAATTTCGACTAACTAGTTGAAGGCAGCAAACAAGGATTTAACATGCCTTATATTTAGAGCGAACCAAGATAAAAGAATATTTAAATTAACAAAAGTAAATATTTAAAAAAAAATTTTTTTAAGTACTTTAAGAACTTTACCTACCTGACTTTCTATCCACCCCAAACAA
Organism: Ceratotherium simum simum; assembly: GCF_057802395.1. Taxonomy (NCBI): domain Eukaryota; kingdom Metazoa; phylum Chordata; class Mammalia; order Perissodactyla; family Rhinocerotidae; genus Ceratotherium; species Ceratotherium simum. The sequence goes on from NC_141908.1 coordinate 17,680,451, forward strand.
CGCTTTACCCTGATAAGATACGGGGATAACAGGAAAATGTTGTTATTTCAAGGTGATGATGTTTGATGTTGTTATTTCAAGAGATAGTTCAGGGGAAAAAGGAGTTTTTTCCTAATAATTTTTTTCTCCTGATAAACTCTTTACCTCCTCTCCATTTAAGAAGATATAGTCTCTCCCGAGTTCATTGCTTCAAGGGTGGTAATATGCCAGGAAAGAAGTGTTATGTGGATCTTAAATGATTTGGATCATAAATAAGATGCTTTGGAGATGCATTATTAAAGAGAACAGCCCCTCTCCCCCCAGTGCCTTCAGGCACCAGGCAGGTGAGAGAGTGAGGGAAGAGGCTGGAGAGAGTGTGGTGAACTGGACAGCCAGGCTCCGCCAAGGGAGCAGATGATACTCAGCTGCACCCAGTCATGTCAAAATGAGAACCCAGCATGACCTGATCCTCCGTTTCTGAAGAGCAGCCAGAAAGCCAAGTCCTCATATGAAATCTCCTGAGTTTCGAATGCTAGAACTAATTAAAAAGTTTGTGTACAACACTGGGTCAGCTAAACAATATGTCTGTGGACTGCCTTTGTTTCTGGCCAGATTTAGCTTCTTGGCCACAAGTTTGCCTCCTCTGCTTTGGAGAGAGATGAAACCCAAACAGCAGCATGGAGATGTTAAACCCTCGTTGGCCCCAATTCGTAAGTACAGTCTCCTACAAACAGAAACATTGTGCAAGAGATGTTTACAGAAGGAAGCCAGAAAAGTGAATGGGGTTCCACATGTGTGCTGCTGCACTTCAGACTAGAGAGAAAGCATAGGGCTGTAAAAAGACTCATCTTTTGAACTATGCAGCAGGCACACAGCGCAGAGTCCACTGGGGAAGCCAAAGCAAGCCTCGCACCTAAAATCTGGAGAGATGTGGCCCCCTCACTGCACAATGAATGAGGTTCAAGGCAATTTGACTTGGACACAAAGGCAGGGTCAGTCAACCAACAACTAGAGCCCCTAAGATGAGGACACTGTGCTCAGAGAGATGCGTGATCTGCGAGGGTTCACACAGTGAAAAGGCAGGGGAAGCAGGAGTTGAGTGCCAGTCTAGCTTACTAGGAAGTGGATGCTCTTCCAGTAACACCACTCTGAACTCCATAGCTATCAGAGCTCGTATACTGAGGAAGATGAAGAAGAAGAAGAGGAGGAGGAGGATGAAAAGGAGGAAGGAGAAGGGAGGAAAGACAGAGAGAGAAGGAAAGAAGGAGATAAGAGAAGAAGAAAGCAAGGAAAGAAAGAAAAAGGAAGAAGAAAATAAAAGAAAAAGGAAAGAAGAGGAAACAAGGAAAGAAAAAGCAGAAGAAAGAAAACAGACAAAAAGGGAAAGAAAGAAAGGCTAGAGGAAAAGGGAAGAAAGAAAGAGAAAAGGAAAAAAGGAAAGAAAGGCAAACAGGAAATGGAAGCGTGAATGCTGAGCAAGAAAAGGAAAGAATGAAAAGAGAGGCAAGAAAAACAGAGGATGGAATGGAAGTAAGAAAAAGGGAAGGGAGAGGGAAACAAAAAGGGAAAGAAAGAAGGAAAAGCAACAAACAGGAAACAAGAAAGGGGAATGAAGAAAAGGAAGCAAGGCAAAGGGAGTGAGGAAGGGAAGTTAAAATGGAAGCAAGACAAAGGTAAGGAAAATAGGGAATTAAGCAAGTAAGCAAGAAGGGAGAAGAAAAAATAGAAGCAAGAAAGAAAAGCAAGGAAAAGGAAATTCTAAAAGGGAGGCAAGAAAAGGGAAACTAGAAAGGCAAGTGAGAAAAGAGAAGCAAGCAAGGAAAATAAGAAAATTCAGGCCAGCCCCATGGTTTAGTGGTTAAGCTCGGTGCGCTCTGCTTCGGTGGCCTGGGTTTGGACCTACAGCACTCGTTGGAGGCCATGCCGAGGCGGCAACCCACATACATACAAAATAGAGGAAGATTGGCACAGATGCTAGCTCAGGGCGAATCTTCCTCAGCAAAAAAAAAAGAAGAAGAAGAAAGTTGAAGTGAAAAAGGAAAGTGAGAAAAAGGAAATGAGAAAACATGAGAGAGAAGAGAAGCAGAAAAGGAAGCAAGAAACTGGAAGCAAGGAGAGAAAAGTGAGATAACAGATGCAAGAAAACAGAAAGCAAAAAAGGAAATCAAGAAAAAGAAGTGAAATAGGGAAGAGAGAAAATGGAAGTGAGAATGGGAAATGAGATGAGGGAAGCAAGAAAAGGAAAGAGAAGCAAGAAAGAAAAACAAAATAGGAAAGTAAGAAACAGAAGCAAGTCAGCAGGAGCAAAAACACAGAGGGTAGAAGAGAGGTAAGAAAAGGGAAGTGAGAAAAGATAACTGAAAACGGAAAACAAAAAAAAGAATCAAGAAAAAGAAAGTGCGAAAGGGAAGCAAGGAAGGAAACCAAGACAAGGGAATTGAGGAAGGGATAAGAAAAAACAAATGAGTAAAGGGAGGCGAGGAGCGGAGTCAAAAGTGGAAGCAAAAAAGGGAAGTGAGAAAAATGAGGCAAGAAAAGGAATTGAGAAGAGTGGTGAGAAAAAGGAAGTGAGAATGGAAAGTGAGAAAGGGGAAACAAAAGGAAGCAAGAAAAGAGAAGCAAAATAGGGAGGTAGGAAAGGGAAGTAAGGAAAAGAAAGCAAAATAATGAAAACAAGAAAGAGGAAGGAAGAAAATGGAAGCAAGAAAAAGGACACAGCAAAAGGGAAGTGATAAAAGGGAAGCAAAAATATAAGCAAGAAAAGAGAACCAAAATATGGAAATAAAATAGGGAAGAAAGAAAGGAAAACAAAAAGGGGCACAAGAAAGGTGAATCAAAAAAATGGAAGCAGAAAAATAAACAAGAGTGGGGAAGCGAGAAAGGGAAATATGAAAGGGAAACCAGAAAAGAGAAGCAAGAAGAGGGAAGCAAAATAGGGAAATAAGAATAGGAAACAAGAAAAGAGAAACAAGGAAAACAAAACAAGAAAAAGGAGCCAAGGAGGGGACATTAGTAAAAGGACAAGAAAAGAGGCCAATGAGAAATGGGACTCTAGAAACAGAGGTGAGAAAAGACAAGTGAGGGCGGGAAGTGAGAAAAGGGAAAGAAGAATAGGGAAGTGAGAAGAGAGGAGCAAAATAGGGAAGGAAGACTAGAGATGCAAGAAAAGGGGATGCAAGAAAAGGGAATACAGGAGAAAGGATGCTAGAAAGGGAAGCATGAAAGGGGAATCAGGACAGAGAGACAAGAAAAGGGAAGCAATAAAAGTAAGTGAATCAAGACAAGCAGGAAGAGGGAAGCAAACTGTGGATGTAAGAAAGGGATGCAAGAAAAGGGAAGCAAGAAATAAGAAGAAAGAAAAAGCAAGTGAGAAAAGGGAAGAAAATTAGAGAAGCAAGAAGGGGAAGCAAGGTGAAAAAAGAAAATAGAAGAGAGGAAAGGGAGCAAGAAAATTAGAGGCAAGAAATGAGAAGCAAGTAAAGAGAAGAAAGAAAAGGCAGACAAGAAATGGGAAGTAAAACGGGGAAGAAAGAAAGGGAAATGACAAAAGGGAAGCAGGGAAAGGGAAGTGAAAATGGAGGCAATGAAGGGGAAGCATTACAAAGAAGTAAGAAGGCGAAGCAAGAGAAGGGAAAAAAAGCAAGAAAGGGGAAGCAGAAAAAGAGAAGCAAGAAAAGGAAATCAAGAATTGGGAAGTGAAAAGGGGAAGTTCTAAAGGGAAGTGAGAAAAGACAACAAATAAAAGGAAAACAAAATATGGAAGTAAGAAGGAGAGCAGGGGCCTTGCAGTATAGTGGTTAAGGTCCACGCACTCCGCTTCCACAGGTTCGGATCCCGGGCATGTACCTACACCACTCATCAGCCATGCTGTGGCGGCGACCCACATACAAAACAGAGGAAGATTGGCATGGACGTTAGCTCAGGGCTAATCTTCCTCAAACAACAACAAAAAAGGAAGATTGGCAACAGATGTTAGCTCAGGGCCAGTCTTCCTCAGCAAAAGAAGGGAAGCAAGAAAAAGTAAGAAAAAATGAGAAGGGAGAAAAAGGAAGTGATAAAAGGGGAAGTGAAGGGATGCAAAAAAGTGGAGGTAAGAAAAGAGAAGGAATAAAATGGAATTGAGAAAAAGGAAATGAGAAAAGGGAGGCAAGAAAAGGAAGAGAGAAAAAAGCGACAAAAGAGAGCAAATAGGGAAGCGAGAAAAGGGAAATGAGAAATAGAAGGCAATAAAAGTGAAGCATAACAGGGAAGTAAGAAAAGAGAAGAAAAAGGGTAGCAAGAAATCAAAGCAAGAAACGGGAATCAAAAGAAAAGAGAGAAATGAGAAAACGAAAATAATAACATGGAAGTGAGAAAAGCAATGCAAGAAAGGAGAAGCAAAGCCAACTCTGACGGCCTAGTGGTTAAAGTTCAGCGCACTCTGCTTCGGCGGCTGGGGTTTGGTCCCCGGGCACGGAACCACACTACTCATCTGTCAGTAGCCATGCTATGGTGGCGGCTCACACAGAAGAACCAGAAGAACTTACAACTATACACAGCTATGTACCGGGGCGTTGGGGGGGAAAAAGGAAGCAAAAAGGAAGAAGATTGGCACAGATGTTAGCTTAGAGAGAATCTTTCCCTCCAAAAAAAAAAAAAAAAGTCAAGTAATTAATTGATTTAAAAAAAGAAAGGAGACACAAATTAAAGAAGTAGGAAAGGGAAGCAAGGAAAGAGAAGCCAAAAAAAAGAGCAAGAAAAGGAAAGTAAGAAACAAGAAGCAAGGAAAGAAAGGAGAAAAATGGAAGCAACAATAGGGAAGTAGAATAGGGAAGTGAGAAAAGGGAAGTAAAAGTGGAAGCAATTAAAGGCAAGCAAAATAGAGCAGTAAGAAGGGAGGAACAAGAAAAGGCAAGAACAAAAGGAGGCAAGAAAAGGGTAGTGAGAAAAGGAAGCGAGAACAGCATGGCAAGAAGAAAGAACTGAGAGAAGGGAAATGAGAAAAGGGAAGAAAAAAGGAAGCAAGAAAAAGGAACCAAGAAAGGGAAGGGAAGAAGAACAAGAGCAAATGAGAAGCGAGAAAAGGAAATGAGTACATGGAAGCAAGAAAATAGGAGCAAGAAAAGATAAGTGAAAAGGGAAGTGAGAAAAGGGAGATAGAATATGGAAGTAAAGGCAGAAGCAAGAAGTGGGAATGGAGAAAAGGAAAGCAAGAAATTGGAAGATAGGATAAGGAAGCAAGACAAGGGAAGAGAGAAAAGGATAGCAAAAAAAAGAAGTGAGAATAGGGTAGCAGAAAGGGGAGGTAAGAAAGGGCAAGCCAAATGAGGAAGGAAGAAAAGAGGATCGACAGAGGAGAAATGAGAAAAGGGATGTAGAAAAGGAGGCAAAAAAGGAAACAAGAAAGGCAAGCAAGACTAGAGAAGCAAGATAAGGGAAGTAAGAAAAGGGAAGCAAGAGTCAAAGTGAGAAAAGGAAAACAAGAAAAGAGAAGTGAGGAATGGGAAGTGAGAATGGGAAACAAGATAAGGGAAATAAGCAAAGGAAGTGAAAAAAGAAGCAAGAAAAGAGAAGCCAGAAATAGAAGCAGAAAGAGAGAAGCAAGGAAAGGGAGGGAGGGAAGGAGGAAGAGAGGAAGGAAGGAATGGGGGAGGGAGCAGAGAGGAAGGAAGGAAATTTTCAGATATACATAAGAAAATAAGAGATGGCTGCTATTTACACACAGTTCTAAATGAGGTTTCTCCACAACTTCACAGGTTACCTTTGCCCAAGCCCAACTCCAAGAAAAGCAGACAGAAATCAGAGAGGGAGAGCGAACACAAGGAAAGACAAAAGTGCTTTGCCTCCTGTGCCCAGGGCAGTGGGAGGCCTGATCTTGAGCTGCCTGAGACCAAAGGGATATCCAGATTCATGAAGGATTTTTGTAAGGAGAGCCAGGTCTAGCAACTCCACACAATGAAACCTTTGTTATCCAACCTTCAAAGAATGAAGGAATTTACTACAGCCATTCATGTTTTTCCAGGTGGTCAATGTCCTGGTCACCTGCCCCTCCCTCAGAGGATGGACGGGGCCCTGCTACGCTGGGCAAGCTTTGAGAGAAAGTCGCTTGTTATTTACTTCAAAGTTGCTGCGGTCACTTATGAAGAAAGTTTTAAGGTGTTTCTCAGGATGTGAGCGATAAGTTTGGTATTATTTCTGCACTAGTATTAAGCACCTGGTTACCTTCTACCTCTAGCATTCGCATGAAAAGAAACGAAAAACACTTTTTGCACAGCGCTAGGCTCATAGCAGATACCCCAAAGGTGCTAGTGGAGTTGGATGAAAGGTTACTCTCTTTCCTATTTTGAGGTCTTATGTTATCAAGGGATTCCAGCTGTGGTTTCTGGTAGTCTCTAGAATGTTCTGCCTCATTGCTTTCTGAATCTGGGAAATGAGGATACCATCTGTATCATTTGGAGGATGAGCTAGCACACTGTCCTCTGCTTACAAAAGAAATAGAAAGTGGTGCATGAAAACTATCATTTCCTAAGTACAGCATGGAGAGTTTTAATGACTTGACCCTTACAGATAAATGAGCATCTTGTACTCCCCAACAATACCTAAAACCTAGCACAGAATTTGCTCAAAACTGAAGCAGTGTGGTATATGAGAAAGAGCGCTGGACTGGACTATGTTTTCCCTCTGCTTTGACAATAGCCAATAACCAAAGGTATGTCATCAGGCAAGTCACTGAACAACTCTGGTTGTCAATTTCTTCATCTGTAAAATTAACAAATTGCTTTAGTACAGGGGTCTCAAACTAGCAGCCCTCAAGATGAATCTGGCTAGCAGACATGCTGTGTGTGGCAGGCGCCCATCATAACAGGTCTATCTGTCTCAGGAGCTGAGGTGACATCTTGGTTAGCCAGTCTGAAGGTCCTTACCACGACAATGCAGCACCCATCCCCCCAGTGAAAAACAAATACTTCCTTCCCACCTCTGTGACCTGCTTGCCCAGTCTCCTTCGGGGGCTTCACTTCATCTGTGGTCTCTTAAATGTTGGAGTTCCTCAGGGTCCTCTTCATCTCAGTCTACATGACATCCCCTGGGTGCTTGCTTTAACTCCCAGTGCTTCCCTGGCTGAGTGGTCATGACTCGCCAGCCTACATTTTCACCCCAAATCTGCTCCACTTTTTTCCTGAGCGTCTCTGCTTAGATGCTCCAAAACACCTCAATCTCAACCTGTCCAAAACTAACCCACGTTTTCTCTCTTCCTCTCTCTTCCTTGCTCTCAGTCACCACTATTCCAACCTCCAAATTTTGCTGTCCCATTAGCTTGGAATAATCACTTCCACCTCTCTCTCTGCAGGACAAACGCTTCTCATTCTTCCGATACCGGCTTACTTCCTCAAAGAAGCTCTCTCTAACCATCTAGACTGTGCTTCTCTGTGCTCCCACAGCACCTGTCGCATCTGGGCAGTCATCATCTATTCACCTATTCACTGTCACCTCCTTAAAGCAGGCTCAGCGTCGTGTTCACTCTTGTTTCTCCTGTATCTACCACTATACCTGGCCCAGTAAATAACTGTTGAATAAGAAAACCAAATCAAACACAGACATTTGTTCCTCTTTCCTAAAAATATATAATCAACCTCTAAGGACCCTTTTCTTCATTTCCTTCTCCTGCCCTTAGCTCATAAATCAATGACCTGTCATGACACATTCTTTTCCAGTTGTTATCCAGTGATGTAATTTGTGCATTGAAGCACAACTCTTGTCTGTGTGGATTCTCTTGCATTTAAGTCACTGCCTCTGTGAGAACAGGATGACCGCTAAAAAAGAAATGTTTGCCCAGAAGGAAGTAAAAGCTTACCATTTAATTCAACACTGAGCAGATTTGGTAGAATTGAATTCCTCAGGAAATTAGACCTCCCTTGCTGGGAAGGCTTTTCCCTGCCCAGTTAACATTCCCAACATGTTTCTGGTGTTACGAAGAGTTGGTCCATTTTGCGTGTTCACGGAGGGTGGACCTCTGTCTTTCTCATCTCCAGCTTCTGACCCCTCAACACTCATTGCCATTTCAAGCAGCACTGGCGTGGGAATGTGTTTTGTGTGCATGATGACATATTTATAATTCACCTGCAGCTTTAACTTGACCTTGGCAACAGGACTAGGTGGTTGAGGTGAAGATTAATGAGACAATTATTTTTACAAGCAATATAAACAGCCTGACTTGGTCGTGTTCACAGCAGCCATGATGTTTGTTGCTCCTTAGCATTGATATTTTGCTCGAATTCTGAGCAGTAGAAAGTCAATGCAAAGTGTTCTTTGAGGTAACCACTTAAAATGGAGAAAAGTAAATTAAGATATGGCTTGATATCATTACAGCAAACACTATTAACATTGAAGTCTCTTGAAAAATAGAAGGGTAGAGTGGAAAAACCTCAGAACAGGATCTTAGCTCCACCACTTGGCAGCTCTGTAGCTCTGGTGCTTGTACAGCCATTCAGGACTCAGAGCCTCAGTTTCCTCACCTGCAAAATGGAAATAAATATTCATGAAAAGGAAAAGAAAAAAATCTGTGCCAAACATAAGAACCAGCTGCAGCCACTTTTGTATAATTAGGGATTCAAATCTGGGGAGATCGTTCTTTATTTAGGAAAATACCTTAATGAGCTTCTTTGAAAATAAAAGGTGAGACCCTGCAGAGCATGGGCTGAAAAGAGAAGGTTAAAAAAAACGGAGAAAAAAATTGTTCTGCAAATAGTGAGAGAAAATTTGAGCCCAGCATAAAGTGGTAGAGAGCCACCAGAAGTGAGAGAAAGGAAAGATGGGGACCATGGAGGAAGTGAGAAGGCTCCTACAATATGGCAGCAGGTGAATAAGAAATTCCCTGTGGTGAAAAGTGCTTAGCAGATTTCTATGAACAAGGACATCTGAGTAGAATTTGAAGTAGTTTTCTACCGGTGGTGTAATTACCTTCCATTCTTCCCAAAACTTCAATAAAGTCTGCAACACGTAACAATCTGGTATGAGTAATGAATTGCGAGGATGAATAAAGGCTGCTGATGGGACAACAGGGAGAGGAGGCAGAGCGCTCCTGTGGATCAGGCAGCATCCTGAAGGAGACGGCAGCAGCCCAGGCTGACCAGGGAGCTGTAAACCTCCCTCACAAGGGCCCCGAACAGAACTCATCATCTCTCCATCCCCAGCCCCAAGCTTGTCTCCCCTGGAAGTTCATGGAACCATGAGGTGGGCCTGCCTACACCGCACAGAAGGGAGACATGAGCCCTCTTATATGGATATTCAAGTGGAAGGTGACCCTAAATGTATTTGGGTTTCATAGCTGTCCTGACCACCTCATAGACATGCAGTGAGGACCCTATAAAATAATAGATGTGAAAGTAGTTACACAAAAAAACCATTTGAAAAAAGTAAAGTAGTCATTGTAAAGAAAGTAATTATTGTAAGTAGTTACAATAACATACAAAGTAGGACACTAGTGTAACACCAATTGAACTATTTGATCTCAGTCTGTGACCCACTTTTCCAAAGCAAATGCAAAGCATCAAGATTTGTAGCTCACTGGAGTACACTAGAAAGGGTTACAGTAAGTTATATCTTACAGTTGTTATAATGTTCAGATAACCATACATGGGGCTTCCATGCATATTTTATTAATCAAAAAATCTGTGAGTATTTGTTGAGGTATATTATGTAAGACGTATGATGACAGGATTAATATAAAAGAAATGCTAGTACGTGGTCACTGAGTTCAGAGACTACAAACAAAGAATTAAATCAACAGAAATTTGAAAATAAGAAGAGTTTATCAAATCCAGTTTCCCAGCCCAACCCTAGCACAAATTATCCTTAATTTTGAGCAAATCACGTAGCCTTTTTGGGCTTCTTGTTCTCAGCTACAAAAATAGGAATAAATATGTCTGCTCTGCCTTATCCACCTCCCAGCACTGTTAAAAGGATAGAAGGAGATAATACACATGAAAACCCTTTAAAAACTATGAAATACTCTGAACAATAAGGCGTCACTGTGAATAAGTCTTTTTTTGAGTGTTTACTTCTTTGTCTTATATCTGTTGGGTGTTAGGTGAACTCTGCATTTGGCTGCTCACGCTGCATAAAATGTCTGATCTCTTTAAAAATGCTCAGTGGTAAATCACTCACCCGGCATCCTCCACGGGGATTGGTTCGCTCCCCTCCCATATGCTGGAGAACAGAAGGGCAGAGAGCATCCCAGAGGGAGAAGTGATTCAGCTCAGGATCACCCTCTGATTGTTTTTATGTGGGTAAGAACTGGAAGAGAATACAAAATCCCAGAAAATAATAACTGCATGGGTTAGCATAGTGAGATTGTAGGCCCTTTTTTAAGTCTTCAGTGTTTCCTTTTTTATAGCTGTAATGCTCTTATGTGATAAATAAAAATAAGGAAGAAAAAAACCAGATATACACTTTGCAACACTTTGCAGTTTTACAAAGCGTTTCCACATATAGCAATTTGATTCTTACTACTGCTCTGTGAAGTTGAGAGGGCACTGTTATGGACCCCATTTTACAGCTGAGGAAATCGAGGCTTGGAGAGACAATACAGGCGGCAGAATCAATATATTCTTTCCATGGCTGGGCTCTACCTCCCAGAAGAAAAGGAGACACTGCTCCAAGGAGGAAATAAGATGAGAGGTATGAATCAAGCAAAGGAAGACTGCTCTAGAAAGAACCAAGGGTAGGCTGTGACTCAAGATGAGACTGCTTCAGGCTCTGGAAGCAGTGGGGAAGATGGCTAGAGACGTGTAAGATGGTGTTGATCTTGCCTGTGAGAAGCAATCTTTGTACTTTCATGAATGCAAATGGGAGAAGCCCTTCTTCACCCCAGAGGAGCATTCAAGCCCCAGTGCAAACAAACAAGGTAGGGATAGTGGGAGCACTGGCTTTCCCAGATAAACATTCCTGGGAGTCACAAAATTTTTGTTGCAATTTGATGACTTTAAAATCGGTCAAGATTTTATAGAAGAGAGAATTGTGCAAGAAGAGTTGCTGCAAGCCAATAATATTAACAAGAAGTGCCTTCAGGAGGCAGCAGGTCTGAATGGCAGCCGAGCATCTGGTCTCCAGGCTTGCAGTGGGTCCGGGACTGAGGAAACGGAAAGGCTGGGACATCACTGAGAAGCAAGACACCAAACTAAGGCAGAGGTGCAAACTGGTAGCCCATAGACCAAACTCTACTCTTGGATGTGCTATTTGTAGTCCCTAAAGCTATTATCATGGGTAGTGGTGTTATTTTAATATGAATCGGTTGCCAACATTTTAATATTGTTGAATTTAGATTAAAAATTTAGGTTTCTAGCTTCCATTGCAAATAAATGTTCTGGGTTCCTGGGCTCAGGATTCCTGCATGGAGGCAAGTTTTTGGAGCCTTCAAGTGTACCCGTGCTCTCTGCTTCTCCCCAGGCAACCCCAGCCCAAGGTCTTCACGTGCTTATCTTCACATGAGTTCAGGACTCCTACACCAGTGGTGAAGCAAAGACCTGGCGGACGAGCTCAGCCACGCATGAGGCAGCTTCAACACCTAAGGTAACAACAGCCAGGAAACTTATTCCGCGTGTGTTGCTCAGACTCTGTTTTCCAGGTTCCTCCCTGGCCCTCCTGCCTGAGACGCTCAGACTTGAAGGTTGAACAGCTCCCTCTCTGAGGAGAAGATACCAGGGCTGAGCAATGGCACAGCACTGCAGTTGGAATGGTCCCCAGGAGACCCCAAGCAGATTAGATGGGCAATCAGGGTCAAAAGCCATCAGGAGCAAGTAAACAGACAAGAAGTCACTGCGAGGGCTCAGCTGGGGAGGTTCAGAGTGTATCCCCTCAACTTCATACCAGCACACCTTTGGAAGGCTCTACACCCCACTCACATGGGGGCACTTTCATCCGAAAGACCAAACCTGGAGGTCTCTGAATCCAGTGCTGGTGGATGAGGAGGAGGCCGGGGAGGGTGAGGCCCCTGACTGGCCTGCTGCCTCCATCAGACTTAGCTCCATGCCTGTCACACTGAAGACCCGCAAAGTTATTTAATAAATGAATGATGGGATCGAGTCTGCATCTCAGAAGTTCCTGCTGAGAGGGCACACTGGTGCAACCTCTAAGGAAGGCAACTCGGCCACAGCTAGCAAAACCACCGAAGAATATAGATTTTGCCCCATCGATCCTACTTCTTGGAATTTCTTATAGATATAACTACACAGGTAGGTATAAAATAATATATATATAAGTTTATTCATTGGAGTTTTGTTTATCCCAGAAAAAGATTTGGAAATAATCCAATGTTTCTCAAGAGAAGATGAGTTAAATAGTTTATGGTACAGCCAAAGAATGGAATACTACACAGACATTTTTTAAAAAAGAAGAAAAATGTGGTGCTATGTACTAATATGAAAAAATTTCCAAAAAATTAAGTGAACAAAAGCAAGGTACAGAACAATATGTATTCTACATTACCTTTTCTATGTGAAAGCAGGAAAGATAAAAATATGTATTCATATTTGCTTTTTAAACTTCATACACACACTAAAAAATAATAAAAATAGGTACCTATTTGGGGCAGAGTGGGAGGATGAGGTGGATGGGGGATGGAGGCCAGGTGGGAGAAGCCTTTTACTGTTTTGCATTTTGAACCACGTAGGTGTGTTACTATTTAAACCACAAACGCTGTACATTTCTTTTTAAATGTCAGGTCGCGAGGTGGAAGCATCAGCAGGCCTGGGCCCCGAGAACAGCATGGGTAAAGGTGAGGGAGCACCACAGCCTGGCTACGGAGCTCCATTGCCATCTTGAGATCTGTAAGAGCCACGGCAGCTGCCTGCTCTGGCACATGGACCAGTTCACTTGGAGGTACCTGGAGGAAAGGTGAGGGCCCAGGAGCAAATTTAACAAACTTCTTTAGGATACCCTTGCTATCAGGATTTGCAATATTATGGTTACACAACATGACATTCTTATAATTATTAAAATATCACTAATTATTTACATACACTGATAATTGTTAACATTCACACAAATAATTCCATCGAATTTGAGGGAAGCAAAAGAGATGGCATTAAAGGTGTTGTGTGTTTGTGCATAAATATAATGTGGGCATGGGAAGATTTTTTTTTAGATAACTTCAAATATATTTCTCACCCTGTGACTCTCCTTGTCCCTGGGGCTTCCATGGGTCTCAGCGCTTCAGTGGGGGTTCGGCTCCCAATAGAGCAAAGTCACAACAGATTTTGATCTGACAAGAAAATTGAAAGCCCAGCATTATTCAGATAGAAAGGAGTACCTAGATTTTTGTAGCCTGTCAAGAATGAAGACTGGAAGACCCAGATGACAGAATTTTTTCAGTGGTTGTGGGAAGGAGGAGGGACAGAGACAAGGATGGTAAGGTCTTCATTTTTTGTACTTCTCTGGAAGGGGCAAGCAGTTTAGAAACATCCAGATAGGAAGGGAGGAGGCCAGGAGCAAGACAGCAGCCAAGTAGCAGCTCCCACGGTGCAGTAGAAGAAACCCACAAGCCTCCAAAGAATTCTCCCGATATGAACTCAATGTGTCCCTCCTCCCCCAAAAAAACAAATTCATATGTTGAAGCCCTAACATCCAATGTGACAATTTTTAGTGTTAGGGTTTTTAAGGGGGTAACTAAAGTTCAATGAGGTTATAGGGTGGGGCCCTAATCCAATAGAACCGGTGTCCTTAAAAGAAGAGGAAGAGACCCCAGGGATGTGCACACACAGAGAAAATGTTACATGAGGACACAGTGAGAAAGCAGCCATCTGCAAACCAATGAGAGAGGACTCACCAGAAACCAATCCTACCAGCACCTTGATCTGGGACTTCTAGCCTCCAGAACTGTGAGGGAATAAATTTCTGTTGTTTAAGCCACCCAGTCTTTGGAATTTTGTTATAGCAGTCCGAGCTGACTAAGACACCCCCCAACAGACCCTCGTGCCGTTGTTGGGTGGGATGTCCCAGCACGAGGAGCAGGAGTTGGCTTTGTGTGTCCCCCGGCATGGCATGTAGGGCCCCGAGGCCCTAGTGGGGGTCTTGGAGGTGCTGCAAGTCCAGAGAGGCCCTGAAGAAGCCAGGGGTCCCTAAAGGTGGGTTGGAACTTGAAAACAAGATACAAAAGGTGGAAGCCAATGTCTGCAGCATGAATGCCAGCACATCAAACCATCTGGACAACCTCAAGTATTCCTCATCAGTGGCACCAGTCTCATACATCTCAGTCCTGCCTTACTGTACCAGAGGCCAAGAAGCCCCCATAAGATGCCCTGTGGATGCAAGGGTCCCCATCTTCCCTCCATTGCCCTCAGGTCACCTAAGCCCTACCCCTCCCTCCACTCACCAGGGATCGTGTTGTTCAAGAGAAGGGAAAGAGGCAAGGAGGTGCAGAAATTGGAAAGGCGTCATTTACCCCAAAGAAATTAAATGACCTTGGGAGACTGTTCAAACTATTGACTCAGGCTAAGATTACCAGATTGGACTAAATTAAGTCCCTTCTAGGACTCCCCACCTCTGGGAGGAAGGGACCTCATAAGGGAAATCATATCAGTAACAGGCAAAATAAGAAAAACACATTTTTCTGCACATCTGAGTGTGATAAGAGCAATCTGTTACTCCACTAGATATCTTTATGTACATACATCTCTATGTATGTGTACATACATATATTTTGTAAAAGATCTAGTGCCTTACGACTGAGCACTCCATTCAAAGGAAGGATTGAATGCTGCCTACATTTTAGAAAACTTTTCTCCCTGATTTAGAATTGCCCAGGGAAGCCTCTGATAGCACTTTTCCATCGATGTGGAAAGCATTTACCATCTGGTCGTATGCCTTGATAAAACACAGCCCTAGGATATGCTCACCCTTCCAACCTAGCAAAGCTCCTCTCATCTCCAGGAGCCTGCTTCCCACCTTTCACAATGGAAAATCTCACTCCCTTGGGGCCACACTGCCCATACACTGAAGACAAATGAATGGGACAGTTTATCTTACCATTTACCTTTCCCACAAAATGCTACACTATTGCTGGATATAGAGATACCACGGCTCAGGAACCTCACTGCAGGTCACAAGTAATGGAGAGAACACAGATTGGATGGACAGCTTAAATCCCTATGTTGTCATTTGTTTTTGGTTTTGCTTTTTCAAAGTAACTGAGAAGCAATTCAAAACAAAACAAAACAGAAATATCTTTTTAAAATAGGTCTTTGTCAATATCAAACAATCAGCAAGTATTTATGCGCCCTACCTCATGGAGGAGACAGACAACCCCAGAGCCCAGGCACCTCGGAAGGATCTGGCCAGGGCTCAGACCTCAGGAGGACGCCTGTGTTCACCCCCATGAGGCCAGTTCCCGGGAAGCACAGTGGGAAACTCACAAGGTACCCGAAACTAGAGGGAGGTCCTAACCTGGGAACTGAATGGGAGGGTCAAAGCCAGGGGACATTACTTGGAGAAACAGGAAAATGGAGAAAGAAAATAAGGGGTTCCCAAAAAGCAAGTGGAAATGAAGGGGAAGTGAGGAGGGCCAATGGGGCAGAATTGGTCAAGGTGAATTCAGGATGAATTTCACAAGCCTTGACTCATGGTCTTTCTGCTTTGTTTTTGCCTAGGTTGGTTCTTCTCCCTGTGTTGGGACAAGACCTTCCAGTAGCTCAATGGTGCCACCCTCTTACAGTCTAGGGGGACACAGAGTGTTGACCTACAGGGTGAAAGCTAGCTATGCAGGGCAGCACACACAGAGTGCCAGGAGAGGGGCAGGGATGACTCACAGGTACCCAGAAGGGAGGTGCATTGCACCAGGGAGTCCAGGAAAGGCTTTGTGACTGTGAGACCTGGGTGGGGCTGGAAATATGGGAGCCAGTGGGCGCACTGCAACACTGGTTCTCATGACCCAGAGTGGACATGACTTTCTTCGATATGACCTCAGCGAAGCTCAGAACACCTTGGTCCTCTGACATCCCTCCCACAGAATGGTCCAAACCTGCTCTGTCCAATAAGGTAGCTACCTGCCACATATGCTATTGAAATTTAAATTTTAATTAATTAAAATTAAATAAAATTTAAAATCCAGTTTCACATGTGGTTAGTTGCTGTAGACAACACAGAGAGTAGACATTTCCATCCTCACAGAAAGTTCTGTTGGATAGAGCTGATCTCAAAAAATATTTAGCAGTTGATGATAATTCAGTAACATCAGTTTGAGCTCAGAGTAAATGGAAACGTTGGGTTGGGAAAATATAAAAGTAATTTTAATCTAAAAAATCTTAAAGTAAATGATTTAAATTACCGAATAATTAACTTAAAGGATTATCTCAAGAAATTTCAAGTCCAGAACTCTTGTGTTAGCAAATTCAAGTAGTACCCAAGATTCCTACGAAAAAAATAAAAACAATTTCATTGATTTTCCTTGATTCTTTCCTACTAACGTGTATGACAAATATGGGAAAAAATCGTGCTCTGAATGGTTTACAGGAATCACAAAAACAGCATCCCACTCACCAGGGAAATTTTGAAAATTTATGCTTTTTTGTCTCTGCCCACACAGTCACTTTGTGTAGAGAACACAGCTGTTCATTTGTAAATGATTCTCTGTGTTTGGGTGACCTCTGGGGTGGTCTGCGTCGTCCCCATTAGCAGTCCTAAATGTTTTGATAGATATCTGAGTGGGTCCATGCTTAAAGCAGGCAGGGCCATCCTATGGCCCCAAATAAAGACCTAGAATGTACCTGTCACATTTTGCATTCAGCAATCAGCCAAAAAGGTTTCAAAACTTCCACCTTGGAGTTGGCAAAATATGTAATGGAGGACAATAAATGATCACATTACTGCTCAGAAAAGCCACCTGCAGCTCATCAGCAGCATCAGAAACCAGCTCTTCAAAGAACAGCCCCGTTGATCTCAGATCAAAGAAGAAAAAGCAGAGGAAAAAATCCAGACAAATCTTTCACTCCATTGTCTGCCGACTTCCTTTAAAAAAAACAAGATAATTTACCCAATGACATTGTGGCAATATATTATGTCCTCAGTCTCTTTACAGGACTCACCTTTAGTCTTTCAATCAGTCATTGGATCTCTGACTAGTGTGCATTTCTTCCATGAATGAAATGATTTATCTTTTTGAATATGATTCTTTCCCTGTGTCATGAAGATGCAAAAGAGTGATTGATTCTGAACTCTGGGGTCTGGGTTGGCTGGTTCTCTTTTTGTTGTAGTTCCCCACCAAAAACAGTAAAATATTGGAGACATTTGCTTGGATTTTTCCACAGGATGGTGGTTATCATTACTAGCTAACACTTACTGATTGCTTCCCCTGTGCCTGGCACTGTGCTGAGCACTTCTCGTGTGTTCTTATTTGAGCTTCATAACAACTCCACGAGGAGATGCGGCTACCATCCACATTTGGGGAAGGAGGAGCCTGAGGCACAGAGGGGTAAAGTGCCCGAAGTCACACAAGCGGCAGAGCTGAGAGGCAAACCCGGTGTGTAGGAGGCCATGCCTGAGCTCTTGCTTACCAAATGGTACTGATCTGAGTGAAGCCGGGAGATATTCCCTTCCTAGAGAAGAGGAGGGCGAAGAGAATAAGAAAAATGTAAACCAAGCTGGATGATCCCAAGGAGGTGCCTGAGAAGGAGACTGGAGAACTGAGACAAGCACTCTTTACATGTCAGTAGGGACGATGCCCACCATAGCTTTGGGGGTGGGGAGGTCCTATAATTATATGATTTATCAAGTAGTTCACCTTTTGATTAACTTTTTTTTTGTTTCTCTATGGCATAGAGAAATCAAAAAGGATTTTGTACTGTTTTGAAGGCAATAGGATGAGAGAGAAAAAAATGTTGCATTCTCAGCTGGGATTTCATAAAGGAAGAGTAGGCCATGTGCCAGAGGCCTGCAGAAGAAAAGAGGAGGGGAAAGGAGTGGACTCCTCAGAAAGGCCTGAGGGGCAAGGGAAGCTGTGTAGACTCATACTTCCCCAGGGATACATCTCTGGTCAGAGTGGGTTTACAATAGTGCCAATGTCTTATAGATCAAATTAACTTTGATTGATTAATCTCCTTACTTAATTTGTTGATGCATGAAATGCCACTATGAAGGCTTTTCATTTAGTTTAAGACTTTACTTCCTATTAAAATGAAAATTTGGCAAATAGAGTAATGAGATTTTAGGCAAGGAATAGTAAAAGTGCTATCTGGTAAGCAATCTGTCGGTAAATAGAAAGATCTGGAATAAAACAAACCTGGGTACAATTTTGGCTCCACCACTTAACCAGTCTGAGATTTGGGGCAGGTTATTGAATCTTTCAGGGTTTCAATGTTCTCAACCATAACTGGGGATTCTACCCACACTTTATCATTTCACTATGAGAATGAGATCTAGCATATTGAAAACACCATAGTAGATGCTCTTATTCTTTGGCAGGAGAAGAAACATGAATTAACTGAAAAGCCTACTATGTGCCATATCCTTTCACAGAAGTTTTCTTCTTTAATTTTCACAACAACTCATTTTACCGGGAAGGATGGAAGATTAGAGACGTTGAATAATTTGCCCAGGATCATATAATTAGTCAGTGATGGAATCAAAATTCAAACCCATATTTTGAATTCCAGTTGAGTGCTCCTTCCACTTTCACATATAATCTCTCAAGAAAGAAAAAGTAAAGACTCAGAAGAGGTCTTTGTCACTGATCTTACCAAACTACACCACGTAGGCAGTCATCTTCCCTACCTGCATGGAGAACAGATTCTACTACAGAAAACTAAGGTAAGTTCCCTTTGTCATGCTGAAGACTGGATGACCTCTTGAGTTTCTCTGCATTTCATGGAACCTCTACTCCATGCCAAGCAGGCAGTATTGATTACATTATCACAGGATAACAAGCGGATCCATGAAGCAAGAGCCGGAACTAATTGGGCCTGGTTTGCTATAGATTCAAGTTTTCTGGCTGAACAACTTGTGAATTGAATTAAAACAAAGATATGTGACAGTTCTGGCTTCCTCGGGTCTTGGGCATTGGTGTGTTCTTTGAGATCCTTCTCTGGGCTTTCTGGGTCATGAACCAAAGAGCTGAAATGTCCAACGCATATTGCAATGACCTTTCCTACAGACACAAAGGGGAAAAGGGAGGAGGGTGGGCACCAATATGCTAGAGAGAGAGGGAGAAGGAAATGAACATTCATTTTATGCCAACCATTTGCTAGGCACTGCATTAGGTCTTTATATCTTTTATTTTTATGGTGCCATCTGGAGTAATATTTTTTATTTATTTATTTATTTATTTTTTGAAGAGGAAGATTAGCCCAGAGCTAACATCTATTGCCAATCCTCCTCTTTTTGCTGAGGAAGATTGGCCCTGAGCTAACGTCCGTGCCCATCTTCCTCGACTTTACACATGGGATGCCTGCCACAACATGGCTTGATAAGCGGTGCATAGGTCTGCGCCCGGCATCTGAACCCCTGAACCCTGGGCTGCTGAAGCAGAGCATGCAAACTTAAAACCACTATGCCACCAGGCCGGCCACTGCAGTAATTTTTATTATACCATTTTACATAGCAAGTAAGTTACAACCCTGGTATTTCTAATTTAGCCTTTGTTCTTGTCAAATGAGTCCACTTTTGTCAAATATGGAGGGGATCAGAATGACTTTTAACTGGGATTTAAATAGGCCTGACAGCCTGGCTAGGGAGGCCTGCTGGAGCCTTTTTCAATAAGTGTGAGGAGGCTCCTGGCAAAGAACTCATGCTAAGTGAGTTGAGGGAGAACAGGCATATGTTTGCTGAGTAGCTAGGATCCATTCCTCACCTCTTTCTTATTAAAAGAACCCAGATATTGGTAGGTGTATCAATATGGCTAGCTGAACATTTGTTTCCCTAGCCTTTCTTAAAGGCCTGACCAGGAATGTCTGCTGGAATTGGAGTTTCAAGAATGTAGGACTGGAACTAGTAGGCTGCAATAAAAAGAGAGTCTTTCCAAGAAAGAAGTCAACACAGAGTAGAGTGGAGTAGAGAAATTGAGACGGATCCAGGCCTGATGGCGTCGTGTGAGCCCCTGGACCCAGTGTGCCTGATGGCGTCGTGTGAGCCCCTGGACCCAGTGTGCCTGATGGCGTCGTGTGAGCCCCTGGACCCAGTGTGCCTGATGGCGTCGTGTGAGCCCCTGGACCCAGGCCTGATGGCGTCGTGTGAGCCCCTGGACCCAGTGTGCCTGATGGCGTCGTGTGAGCCCCTGGACCCAGTGTGCCTGATGGCGTCATGTGAGCCCCTGGATCCATGCCTGATGGCGTCGTGTGAGCCCCTGGACCCAGTGTGCCTGATGGCGTCGTGTGAGCCCCTGGATCCATGCCTGATGGCGTCGTGTGAGCCCCTGGACCCAGTGTGCCTGATGGCGTCATGTGAGCCCCTGGATCCATGCCTGATGGCATCATGTGAGCCCCTGGACCCAGTGTGCCTGATGGCGTCATGTGAGCCCCTGGATCCATGCCTGATGGCGTCGTGTGAGCCCCTGGATCCAGGCCTGATGGCGTCGTGTGAGCCCCTGGACCCAGTGAGCCTGAAGACTGACCACCTCCTGGATTGACAGCTGTGTGAGCCAATTGGTTCCTCATTTTGCTCAAACCAGCCTGTGTACATTTTCTATTACTTTGAACCTAAAGTATCTTCCCTGTATCTTGAGCTTCATTTGCCTGACTTCACGTGCCCAACACCCAAATTTGAGCGGGAAGTGGGAGAATCAGCCCTACCCAAACTACATGGACAGATTATGGGTATGGTATGGTTTCCCAAGGAAAATATATTCCCAAAAGGTATAAGTGAATCTTGGTAGGCAAAAGAAATGCCATCACTTCTGAGATGCTCTTCTCAGCCCTATTACTTAATACTGAAAAGGATGAACACCAGGAAACCCCATAATTCAGCTGTGGTGGCAACAGTGATGCTCCCTGAATATAGAAACACCACAAAATTCTCAGACAGATACCTCTGACAGTAGGATATAAGAAACAAGCTTTTCAGGGGAGCGCACGTAAGACATTGCCCAGGGATAATACCACAGTCTGATGTCTTATATCAGGAAATAGAGCCTAAAGCCTGTATTGTCTGGATTGTCTATTATTACAGTACATTTGTCCCCAAAGGCTGATAAGAACAATGAATTAGACCATCATCCAACAACTACTGAGTGCCCAGCGTGAGCAGGGTAGTTAGTGGGCTAGGTTAATTGTGAGGGAATCAAAGACTAGAAGACTTACCAGCTCTCAAAGATTTTACAAATGTATTTATTCAAACATAGCTAATAATGCAAAGCAGAATATGCAGAGAACTGGTACTAGTTGTGCAGAAACAGAAATATTAATGAAGGCTGAGCATGCCAAGGAAGAATCCATGAAGAAAGAATGAGTATTCAGGATGTGAAAAGAGATATTCCCTTGCTATGAAAAGAATACCCATCTTCAAATCAAGATTTTTCTCCTGCAACTTCTACTTTCTCAACATCTCCAAGCGAGGAGTGCAAAGGCCATGTTTGATTTTCCAAAATGTACCTGCTTCTCAGGACAGACACAAAGGAGGGCAGGTGGGAGAGGTTTAGGACTCTGCAGAGACAGAGCTAACTGCAGTGGGTGGGCTGCGATGGTCCCTCCAGCAGGTACAAAGAAGCTGAGGTCACGCAGGGAGCCCAGGCAGAGCCAGTCCACAGGCTGCCCTGCTCTCACCTGATGTGATCAAATAAACAGCAGCTGTGGGAGGGCGAGGTGGGCCGTGCTTAAAGGGCACATGGGGTCAGGGGGAGGGTGTTTGTTTTCTCAGGATGGAGGAGACTCCAGCACGTTTCACTGCTGAAGGAAAGGCTCCACTTGAGAGGCAGACGTGTGCACACAAGAGGGATAATTGATTGGAGCGGGAGTCCTGAGGAGGCAGGACGTTCCGCCCACAGTGCAGGGGAGGATGGGCCTCAGAGGGAAGAGGGGATGGTGAGCCACTCACTTGGAACAGAAAAGCAGGTCAGGTTGGCCCAGCCAGAGACTCAGGGGTCAGGAGCAGGCATTCTGAGGTCAAACAGAGCTGGGCTCAAGTCCCAGGTCACCACTTCCAAGCTGGGTAACCTCCGGTTCCATTTCTTCATCCAAAAAATAAAAATTCTATACTTCTATCATAGGAGTGGCTTAAAGACTACTTGAAATAATGTATACAGAAGGCTTAGCCTAATAGGGGAGAGTCTAATGTAAACCCTAAGAATGTATAATTGTGTCCTACTCAGTAACAATGAAAAAGAATGAGGTAGATCTTTACATGTAAGCGTGAAAAGATCTGCAAGACATACTTCTGAGTTTTTTAAACAGGAAATTACAAGGCAAAATATATAGTAGAATAACATTTACATTTAAAAATCCACATAACTGCAATGGATTGAAAAACACGCTATATAGATAAATCCCTGAGCTCATCATGATACAAAAAAAAAAATCTCATAAGATTAGAAAACTTTCAAGGATGTCAGGAAACCAACTCATTATTTTGAAACTAGGTAAAGGATAGAATCGAACATTTCTTCTTCGAATACCCTATACAAACTGTACTTCAAGGTATCCAAATAGTTGAAAGGAGGAAGTTTCTCAGACTATTCCAGCCAATGCAGAGGAAATAATGGAATTCAAATATCACCATTTGGCAACCCCCAATGTATTAATGTATCTGAGTATTAAGTATCAATGGATGCCAACGTCACAAAGAGAAAAACAACCAGAAATTAGGCACTTGTTAATGGAAGAACACAACACCTACAAAGAAGTCTTGCCAAAAAATCAAATCTGTATCTGATCCCCCCTCTAGAGGCAACTACCAATTTACAGGAATAACGAGGACAGAGGAACATGTTAAACACCACCAAGAGAACGCCAGCATTCAAATCCAGACTGTGGAAAACTCTCAAGACAAGCAGCCTGGTTACTCAAAAACAAAACAAAACTAAACACTACAATGGGAAAAAAAAGAAAGGGAACCTAAAGATTGAAAGGGATTTAAAATGTCACCCCATCGAGATGTGTGGACCCTATTTGGATCCTGATTAAACAAGCAAACTATTAAAAGAAATAATGAAACACTGAGGAAACTTTAATAAAAACTGAATATTTAAAATATTTAAGTGTTATTAATTTTTTAGGTACCTGTCTGGGGTTAGGGTCCCTGGAGGCAGGCTCTGAGACAAGAATTCACATGCCAGTGCTTTCTTAAGGAAGTGTCCCCAGGAAAACCTGGTAAGGGAATAGGGGAAGGAAGATAAGGAAGAAGAAGAAATCGGGCAAGGGTGCAATTTGAGGGAAAGTCCCAGCCTCAGCCTGGTCCTGTAGGGAGCTCTGGGGTGGACATTACACAGCAGAGTGCGTCCCATCTTGAGGTGAGGGACCTGGGCTTTCTTAGCTGGGTACCAGTCACCTGCATCTGGGAGGAGAGTGGGATAGGAGGTACTTCTGGCTCTTGGTGGGTCAGGGATTGTGCACATTCTCCATCACCCCTTCTGAAGGGCACAGTCTTAATTTAAATGTGGAAAGGCCTGACAGCAATTTCCCCAAAGCCTAGGGTCCCTTATGCAAATCAGCCCCTAGAGCAGGCCGGAGCGTCCCCAAGCTCCCTGAAGCACTTATGCAAATCTGAAGCTAAAAGTGACATTTCTTTAAGCATTTTTAATGGAAATCTTTCTAAAACGTATCATATCACAGAACTGAGGTCAATGAAGAAAGTATACTGAACACAATTTAAACTTTTCTAAGTGACTTAAGGTGACCTAAAATATGTCTCATAGAAAACAAGTTCCAAAGATTGCTACAGGAACCACACAGAGAGGGCACTCTGATTAAGTCTGGGAGAAAAGAGCTCACTCAGAGTTAAGCAGGTACCTTTACTACAGGACATCTTGGAGCTATTAACACACTGATGAGCAGTGTAGATCTTCTAAAGACAAGAATTTCCTAAACCAGTAATGTATGTCATCAATTCTAAGATGCACATTTTTTTCCCATTTTAGCATCTTTGAAATCCAGATGCATCTTACAAAGGATCTTACAAAATAGAGATGAGTAACTATAAAACTAAAAGTTTGCTGTGTACAGCCCAGCTTCCCATACCCCAAGTCCAAGTCCATACTAAACAAGCTCAATGGGAACCGAAAGGCACATAGGAATGTGCCTACTGAAAGCCTACTATGTGCCTGGCATCATTCTCGGTTTTCAAAGTGGCCTCCACCAGACACAGAGGGGCTGATTTCTCCCCACCACAAGGAATTGGGAGTTTTATCTGATGTATCGGTGACAGACACAGGGTGAAAGTCTAAGCTCCATGCCCCGCTTAGTGTGGTGCACCACCACCTGCCCAGGCAACAAGCATCCCCTGCCCACAGGCTCCTGCGAGAACAGACCCCTCGGCCTTCACTGACCGGTAGGCTCACAGTGACAGCCCATCCGCAGGGCTCCAGGCAGCCTCTCAGCTGGGCCCACACGGCTTATGACTCAATACAGAAGTTTTTCAGTGGTCTTGACTTCTGCCACCTTGTCAACTGTCCCTTTTCCTCCTGGACACCTTTCGCCCTGCTTTATAATTCATTGTTTTTCACCTACTGCAGGCTGAGTCAGATAACCAAAGCTCCTAGAATCGAGTGTAAACTGTGAACCACCAAGTTCTGAATAAAGGCATGAAGTCATGGTGAGGGTTCTAGACTTGCTTGCACTTCACAGTGTGGCCAGTGGGAAGGGAGAGGCTGGAACAGTGGAACAGGGGCCAGGAGAGCCGATCTTGCTTTCAGACAGGACCCTGAGGGGCATCCACAAGCAGTCACCCAAAGGGGTGTCTTGAAGGGGGTCTTAGTTCAGGCAGATGTTCCTCTATGTGGAGCTCCTGCCCAGGGGCTGGGGCTCGGTGGTAAGATAACCCAGACAACAGGGAATTCTTGAGGTCTTTCTGGGAGGAGCAGCAGGTGCCTGAGTGATCCGGACTCATAGTCCACCCATAGTTGGAGACCAAGGTGGAGAGTGTGAGTTGCCTCAGGCTGGGGGCAGAAACAAAGAACCGGACCCTGCTGGGTGTAGGGACTAAAAAGAGAGACAGAGGCCACATCTTGTGCTTAGGGCGAGCTCGGCTGCCACTCAGTGAGAATTACACAAGAGTCAGGATCTCTTCCAATTGAAGGTGCACAGGAGCCAGGCAAGTCCCCTGGGAACCAGGCAGTGGATCAGATGACAGGAGACGGCTGAGAGAGTGAAGGTAGCTCCCACCGCTCACTTCCAAGCCATCCCAATTTGAATTTTTAAAACATACTCTGCCAGACAAACACAACCCCTCTGGGGGCCAGCACTGCCTGGGGGAGGTAGGTTCCAAAACACTCCCCCACCCCAGGCAGACCAGGGTGACAGGAGGTCCGGCAGGAGGCCCCAGCTGCACAGGAGAGAGCCACAGCCCTCATTCGAGTCCTGCTTTGCTTCCTCCGGAGCCCTGGCTCTGGTCCAAACAGCCAGCCTGAAGCTGACTTCAGTGACGAGGGACATTCCTGCTTAAAGTTCTTCAGGGACCCAACTTCTCCTTTGCTTGAGGCCTCACCTGGGCCCAAGGATACTGCCGCTGTCCCCCTAAATGGGGAGGGTGATGATGGCTGCACGGCCCCCTGGCTTTCCAACCAGTCTCACGTGGTGAGTCAGGAGGCCAACCCATGACTCTCTGATCTCACCTGGACTTCAGTCTCAAGTTTCTTTGGGGGGTCATCTTCCTGAGATGATACTGGGGTTGGAGTGACAAGAAGGGAGATAAGACAAGATAGATGTTTGATCCAGTCATTTGACCCTCGTCAAACTGGCAGCACTCCTTCAAAGAAACTCTGTATTAAATCTCCCCCTTTTCTGCCCTTCTTCTTTCATTGAAAGACAGCACGTGGACGTGTGTCCCCATTCACTCCTCCTCTATTTCTGTAGCGGGCAAACCAGAGCTCCCTCTCCAGCATTCTCCACTTGCATTGTACAGAGACCCCAGCTTGTGGGTCCTCTCCCCCAATCTTACTTCCTGTATGGCTGCTATACTCCCATCCCCCTCAGGATTAGGAGCCAACTCTTCAGTGAGAACACAGCCAGCCAGTACGTGTGCACACTGGGCAAACGTTCTTCTATTTAGTGAAGAAACATTTATACTGCTCTTACCATGTGCCTCATAAATTATTGACCAAATTGAAATCTTACTGATTTTGTGCACGCGCGTGTGTGTGTGTGATGCGAAAGAGAGAGAACTCACACATGGGTGCATATAACTGCTCCTACATTATTACAAGCAGAACCTACCTTGTGCATGGAGCTTCTTGTTGGTAAGCAATGCTCAAATGCATGCCCGTATCTCTTCTCGGGGTCTTGCTTCTTTAAAGAGGGGTCACTATGGCTTGAGT
The DNA here is from genome assembly GCF_057802395.1 of Ceratotherium simum simum. Classification (NCBI taxonomy): domain Eukaryota; kingdom Metazoa; phylum Chordata; class Mammalia; order Perissodactyla; family Rhinocerotidae; genus Ceratotherium; species Ceratotherium simum. The sequence goes on from NC_141908.1 coordinate 17,706,852, forward strand.
GCGGGTTTGCTTAAGGCAGCAGACAGACCAGGTGACATCTTGAGGACTCTCTAGAAAGATAGATGTGTATTGAAAGTGAATTGTATGCCAAGCACCCTCTAAGTACTTTCCCTACATTACTGCATTTAAACCCTCAACAACCCGGTGATGGAAAGTTTTTTTATTGTGCCCATTTTAGAGTTGAGGAAACTGAGACTTAAGGGAATTAAGTGACCTGTGCAGGGTCCTATAAACCTGGTCTTTCTGACTGCAGACCCCAAATTCTCAACCCTTCCTGTTAGATGGTAAGGTGGTGAAGGACAGGGGCTTAACGGAAGTGAGGATAGAGGTGTATTGCCCTTATTGGTAAATATATTAAATGCACATATCAAATTAGCCACAATGAAAAAAATAATTCTCAACTATTAAGGAGAGTTTGGGGAAATAGTTACTCAAATACCTCTTGGGAGAGAGTAAATTGGTACACATTTTCTGAAGTACAATTCAACTCAAAAGCCCATAGAAAGCGACTATGCTTTAATTTTATAATCTCATTTCTAGGCATTTTGCCTAAAAATATAATTGGACGATTATACAGACATATGTGCAAAGCTGTTTATTATAGAACTTATTACAATAGCAAAAATCTGGGAAAATCGACCAACAATAGGCAATTGGTTAAACAATGTAAGGCATGACAAAATACTTACGCATCCGTGGAAAGTGCTGCTGTAAACTGTTATACCGATGAGGAATGGCACACATGGTTGTTTTTTAGGTTGAAATATGCAGGTTACAAACAAAAAATAATATTTTTTTCCATGAAAAAGGTCTGGAAAACAACCCACCTAAAATGTTAGTAATTGTTATTTCTGTTGAGTGAAATATTAAATAATATTTTTTCCTTGATTAGCTGTATTTTTCCCTATAAAATAATAATTGTGCAATTTTCTAAAAAATAAAACATGTCTTTTAACGGGAACCCTAGAACATAGAAAGAGGAAGTCGCTGGTGTGGTCTTGAGGAGTAAGCAGCAAGGCCTTGTGTCCTGAGTCCCACCAGGAAATCCCACACCCACGGCAGCTAATTGCCACCAAGACCAGGCTTGGCCTGGAAGTCAAAATGGATGAGAAAGACAGAAAAGGACAAATGAACCATAAAATCCTGATATTCAGCTAATCACAAAACCAAACGTAGCAGAAATCATCTGAGAAGGAACCCCTCCCCTCCCCCTCCTGTAAATTGATTCTAAAGCACTAACTGCTCCTCCAATGGAGTGGCCCGAGCCTGGGAGGCCCAGCCAACTGGGAAGGGGACTATCAACAATGTCACCTGTGTGATTTCAGGTCAGAGAACCAGCGCCCACCATGGGCAGACCAGTGGGAGACATCCTCCCTCCACCAGTCGGCCTGGGTTCCTAGGTGAGTTTGACACCTGTGAGCTGCCAATGGCCCCACCCCACCCCTTTGGGAGCCCCACGCCCTTCGGCAAGAGAGAGTGTTCACCACCTGGAATGCTGGGGGGATTACAGTCCAGGAAGGCCAAGATCCCCAGGGGCTTGCAGGGAAAGGGTTCATTTCATACCTTGCTGGTGGAAATGTGAATTATGACAGCCTTTTTGTAAAGCTATCTGGAAACATCTATCAAAATTAACTGCATACATATCTCCCAGCTTAGCAGTTTTACTCCTGGAATCCACCCCACAGAAATAACAGCACCGATTCAAGAAAATGCATCTCAGTGAGTCAGGCGCAGTGTCTGAAGTGGGCACTATAGTCGTATTCCCAATTTTCAGATGTGGCTGGTCCTAGGACATCTAATAAGATGACAAGAAAAAATGACCAACCATTGGGTAGGGGGTAGTAATTCCAAGTTGGAAGGCAGGAAGGCGGGAGGTAGACCCATACAGTACAGGAAGAACCACGGACTGTGGGTTCAAGGAGCATGATCCAATCTCAATCCAGAGGCTGGAGGGCTGGTGTTTTAAAATATACCCCAGATTGTTTTAATGAGGTCTGGTAAGACACACAGACATGGAAATGACTGTCATGAAGGAAGAAGTTTTTATACCCATAGTTCCCTAGAAACAGGAGGCCCAGCACACCATGCAGGGCCACACAGGGAAGCATCAGAGTCAGCCAGGAGGCAGAGGGAGGGAAGAGAAAATGTGGGCAAGAGCCTTCATTGTGGTTTCCATGGGAAGGAACTGGTGAGGCAGGGTAACCTTGAGGCAACGACTAGCTAGTTTGAATACTTTCAGCAGGCTCTGGGGCATAGAGGCTATCCCCAGTGTCTAGTACATAGCCCTGGGGTGAGTAAGGCAGGAGGACAGGGCCCAGAATGTAAAAGCCTATTGGAGGAGGGGGTGTGAGGTGGGTTCTGGGTTGGTTGGTTGCATATGAAAGGTGCCCTCCCAGGTGGGTCCTTTACCATCTCTAGGAATTGGCTAACCTTGGGAGGGTCAGCAAGGTCCCGATGTCAAAACCTCAGAATAAAAAGACACACTGAGTATAGCTGGCCAGATTCCAGGCACCCAGTGGTTCAGATTCCCAAACCCAAGTCCAGAGAACTAGATGAGCCAACCAATCAGGCTGCAGAGACAGAATCACAGCAAAGTCCTACAGGGACCAACACTGCAAGAGGAGAGAAAACCAGAAGTGATGTCTGGCTGGCTTCTGAAGTATCAAATTGTGCATGGGAAACTCAGCCTCACAGAGGAGACTCAGACTGTCTGGGACCTTAACTTCTAGATTTGGGATTATGACCTAATTTCAGGGCCCAACCTGCCAGGCAGAGGCCTAGAGTGGCGTGCTGCTATTTCTTTCAGGATTATATTTCTCTCTGGGTAACATCCTGCAGATAGAAACTGGAGCCTAATGAGCAACTGAGGCCCCCAGGGGAACAAAGAAGCCAACAAGGAAGAGAGATACTCTTTCCTCCCCTTGCGCCAAGACAAAATTCCAAGGACTTGGGTGGCCTTGGAGGCTCAGGGGTAGGTCAGGAAATGAAGCATGCTCTGACTGGGAAGTCTGACTTCTAATGAAGCATGTGCATATGAGAAAGGAATGGGTCATTACTTCCACCCAAACACCACTCACCTGCACGCCCTCCACCCAATCTAGGTGGACTGTGCCTTTCTGGTGAGTGGCACCACCTCCTTACTCCAATTACTGCCTTAACAGTGGCAATTCATATTGCTCTTATTTTAAAAGAAGAAAAACCAGATTGGATTATATCCATTGCACTACTCTGAGAATTTAATAGAGAGGAGGAATTTGTCTTCATTTCAGCCAAAAGCTGGCTCCTACTTAAAAGCACTTGTAAGACTGGCATAGAGCAGATACTGATCTGCCTCAGCTACATGACTGGCATTTGCGATGGTCAGAAAAGAATGGGAACAGCCCCTTTGGTCCACCAATATCCTTATTCAGTGGTCACAAAAATCTTTTAACTGTGAGGGCTGTGCACCTGCATGCTGTCTCCGTCAGCCACCTAACCCAGCCGGCCAAATTGCCTCATTTAGCAAAGGGTCCCTGGCGACAGTCCCTGGGCACAGTCTGAGGCAACACCTGGTGCCCTTGGCCATGGGAAATCCCTTGGTACCCCTGGGTTTTGCCTGAAAATGGTGGGTGTTCCCAGCTCGGACTGTTCACCTCTCTCTCATCTAAGGAGATACTGAAAATTCCAGGTGGTCTTTGGCTGCCTGAATTCATGTGTCTGTGCTGAGACCCCACTGTTGTCTTGCCCTTTCCTGCCACCTCTCCCTCCGGGACTCTCTGCCCACTACTTGCTTGTCAGAAGAGCTATCTTTCTCTATATGTCACTAATCTATACCTCGTGGCCTAAAATGGCACAGGTAGCACTTGTAGCCCCTGCCCGTTATGATCAAATGAAATGTGCTGTTATCTATCAACCTGCCCCTTTTCTCTCCCCAAATGGGACAACGTGACAGAAAATATAGTTTCTGATGATTAATAATAATATTACCCATCCCAGGAGGCAGGGCCCAGCTCTGTGGTCCTCCCTACCCTATTGGACTATTGGCCTTTGGAGTTAACTTTAAAAAGAGTCTCATATTGTGTATTTCTGAGACTCGCAACATACAAATCCCCTGAGGATCTTGTTAAAAGGCAGATTCTGATGCAGTAGGTCTGGGGTGAGGCCCAAAATGGTGCATGTCTGACAAGCTCCCTGGTGATGTTGATGCTGCTGGTCCATGGACCACACTTTGAGTAGCAAGGGCATAGGGAACATACAGCTCTGAGCATCAAACACATGTATACATATGGGCTTGCTAAGGCGAACAGTAGCTTAAAAGAGAACACTGTCAAAATGACCTGTTTGCCTATTTCTGAATTGAACTGCTTTAAAGATCTCTAAATTCTCTGCATGGCTTCAAGGTGCTATCATTTCAGTAACATTTTAAACACATCTAAAAATCGTGCACCCATGCCAAATTCAAAACGCAGACAATAGAGAGGAATAGAAACACCTGAGGGAGGGAGACTTAACTTTGGGCCACTGGGTAAATCCCAAGGGACTCGAGGCCCCAGGTGAAAGCTGACTTATGGATGTGGAAATTGAAAATTGAAACTGAAAGGGCTCCAGAAATAAAGGCAGGTAGCTGACATCGCCAGGCAGCTCGGGGAAGCCCAGAGTCGGGGCTGACACGGCCCCGCCTATGCTGCGTGTGGCTGGCTGCTCTCAACCTAATGGCAGGGAGGGCTAATGGTGAGCAAGCCACCTGTATTTTTGCTGATAGCCATTTTAGAGAATATACCTTAATGTAACTTGACAAAAAAGATTGTTTTGGAGTTGAATGTTTTTTATTTTCTTCTCTTTTTTCCTCCAGTTTTGTCTCGAGAACCACTTGAAGCTGAGAGGTGTTCACTGTCCTGTGGCTTTTATAGGCTCTAGACATCCTTCTTTTCTTTGTATAGACTAAATTTAGGTGATACAGGACGACATTGCTGGGGAGACTTCACGCGGGGGTCTATATCCTTACAGAATGAAGTTGATGGCTGTGTTGTTTCTTTCCAACTATTCAGCAGCCAAGCTCTCCACTTACACATGCCAGCCTCACCTTTAAAGGGTCTGCCCACCTCTTAAACACCTCTCACGTCTCACGTCGTCTTGATCCTCAGAGGGCCGGACGTCTCGACCGCCTCAGAACCAGCCTAGAGGTCCCTGAAGAGATGGAGAATGCTTAACTGCTCGTGGTGCGGAGGTATCTGCTGAGATTCCTCCTTCTGACAGGCACCTGAGCTGTTTGGTTCACTGTAATGCGGCTTAGCTTGCCCTGGAACTGATTCTAAGCTCTCTGGTGCCATCTCCTGGAAAACTTCATACATGGTGAGAGGGCAGATTTCCCAGACGACTCCCAGCAAAGAAAGAATACTTCAAATCATGTGTAATAGCATATTGTCTGCATTTCTACCTCCAGCAATGGGCTTGATGTGCTAGATTTTAATATCCTTGAGCCTGGGCAAGTGTACAAACCTTTTCAAAAGAAACGTGATTTACTTGCAAAAACCGATCAGTTTTGAGAGATCATTAATGCCCTTGAAGTGTTTTCGGTGGATGTGAAACAAATGTTAAGGGATTGAATTGATCCCTCTTACTATAGTATTGAAATTAAGGCTACTTAACTTGTCAAATTATGTGCATACCCTGATTTTCTGTACCTGTATCTATCGATAAACATTGTGATACTGGGGGGGGCGGGGACCTATTCCTATTCGCACTAAAAAAGTTAGCAGCCCGTTATGAGGTTTGCATAAGGAGGTGGGAAGAATACAAGATCAGGAGGGAGCTCAAACTCAGGCCACCTGTGTGTCCCAGGGCAAGTTGCTCACCTGTTAAAACTTAGTGTCCTCAGCTGTACAAGGGCAATGACCAACGCCTTGGAGGGGTGTTACCTGGATTAAATGTGTTAACGAGTGTAGAGCTCCTGGATAGAGTTGGCTCCAAAAATGGGATAAAATTTTATTTATTTGACTCTGTCATTCATGATTTTATTAAATTTTGTCTAAAATCTGGTTATCGTGTTGTTTACACCACCTCAAAAATGATTTAAGTTCTAGAACCATACATGTGCTTCAATTTCTTTTTTCTGTCCTAAAATTGTGTCTGTGAATATAAAGGACTTTCCCTCCACCCATATTCCAACCCCAGTCTAAGATAGTAGTAAAGATAGAAAATGACTCGATGGTCTCCAGAATAATCTATTTTGCATTTGTCCGGGGGGGGAAGTAAAAAGCACCCTCTGGACATTTTCCATTCTTACATGGCACTCTAGGAATGTAAATGTCCTACTGGCCATTTGGAGGTCATGTGGTCCTAGGAAGAACCTTCAGTGGTCCTGGGGCCATCCACTCAGATGCTCAGTGAGTTTATGGGAGTTTGAGCTCTCAGGTGAAGTGTGATAAGAGTGGAAAGGTCTTGAGAGGCCCAAAGACACCGTTTCCAGCTTCTGCCACTACCTGGCTGTATGACTTGGCCTCTGAGCCTTCCATATGTTCCTTGATCCACAACATGTAGGCAGCTATGGGTCTCCCTATGACTGCACCAGCCCTGACCTGACTCTGAGAGTTACTGGAGTGACTATATAAGCTGGAAACTGTAAACCAAAGCTCAAAGATGCATGGCAGGCTCACACGTCCCTCTCAAAAACATAACTAATTTTCTCAGCCACCTTTGCATTTAGGGGTGAATATGTGACACAAATCTGGCCAATGAGAAGCCAGAGGAATTTAATAGGTGAGAATGCTGGGAAGCTCCATTAAAGGGAAGCTGACTCATCTGCCATGTCCCTTGCCCATTCTCTTCTACCTGCCAGAAATGCAAATGAGATGGCTGGAGGATGGCAGCCATCTTGTGGCCATGAGACAAACATACACTAAGGATGATGGAGCAGAAACATTGCAGAAGCCTTTGTCTCTCACGACATTATGGAGCTGTCCTTCCAGTCCCGAACTGACTATATCCAGATTTCACATTACATGAGAGAAATAAAACCCTTCATTGGAATACACTACTATTTTTTGGATATCTGATCTTTGCTGCTGAATGAAAGCCCTAAATGATATTGGACAGTTATTACTGAATAACCAACTACCTAGCCAGTCATGGAGGAAGGAAGAATTTTTTCTCATTTGCTTCATCAGTACTATTGCAGATACTCAGTAGGAGTGTTGGGCACTAAATAAGCACTCAGTTTTTGCCTACCAATTCTAAGCCCACACAGAGGAGTTCATGAGTTGTTTGGCTAATACCTAGATTTTATCTATGGTTGCAATTTCAACTTTGCAGTTCCTAAGTTTGAATCTTGACAATTGAGTGAGATAAAATATGTAAAAAGCTTAACACTTAGCACAATGCATGGCACATAGCATTTAATGCTGTGAATACATTCTGAAAACTGGAGATCTAACTGAATCTGGGCAGTAGAGGGACATTGTATAACAGTCCCAATGGAGATGTGTTCCTGAAATCCTAACTTACTATATTTTACTAAGAATTATGAGTTTTCTTGATTATTTAAACTAGAATACAAATAATAAGCAGATTAATAACAATGATATATAATATAAAATGCATAGTAATAAAAGAAAATGAGATTTAGAAGGTTATGTACTTATCTGAGAACTGCACGTCCCCAACGTGGCAAATGTAGCCGCTTGGGGAGAAAGTGTTGGCTGTCATTTAGTGATAGATACTCATGGGGCTCAGGTCAGACTCTGCCAAAGCATGGCCCCCAGAAAGAGTGTGAAGCTGTCCTCGGTGACTTCACACTCTAATGCACGGTTCTTTTCTCGAGAGTTAAAGAGCTCGGCAGCACAAACTTCCAAGGAAGCCCAGGTTTGTCCACAGTGAAGTCAAGCTGGAAGGGTAGAGACCAGGCTTGTGGAGGCCTTGGAATGCTGGGGAATCCAAACACAGCCCGCTGGTCTACACTGGCTGCCCCTGCCCTTTTACGTTGTGTCGGCTACTGAGGTGTCTGGATCTGTCAAACCAACCAGGTCTGGCCCTGGGTATTTTTGTTCATGGTCCTTTCCTTTGTTCTTGGAGGCAGTGGAAGTGGTCCTCTGATTTCTCCTGGATGAAGAGCCGCTTGCAGAATAGGATGCTCCAGAACGGTGCCAGTGGTTGACACTGCCAGGTCTAGGGAACAACGTGGCCTGTCTTAAGATCCAGCTTGATCCTCTGCTTGTGTTCCTTTGAGGCCCTTAAGTTACACATTTTTTTGTCAGTAACTGTGGATTAAGATGACTTATTAGAATACAAAATAAATGGCAGAAAGGGAGCCCACAGAGGAATTAACAACCCTCTTTGTATAATACACTCGACTCAAGAGAGAGAGGGTAGAGGGCTCCTTGCACAGAGGGTTTGCATTATAGGTGCCAGCTCTCATTGCTGAAGAGTGTGCAGAACACTTTCTCCGCTCACTGCTTTTGAGTAAAAGTATACAAGAGTACTCAGCATACTGGGGAAAATACATAACTGTAAACTACACAAAATTTTTTATACACATACACATACATCATTTTCTTAACAAAATAAGTTCAGAGACAAATAATATAATAAATTAGTACAGTGTAGAGTCTATTAAATGGAATACGTGTGTATTGACTCCAAAACTTTATTAATTCCTCTGTCCTCCTAACAGATAAAGACTATATTCTTTCTTTCAAAAACATTTGTTAAAGTTTCACTTTGTGCCAGGCCCAGTGTTAGAACCTAGAAATAAAAGATGACTAAAACATAAACGGTACCCTTAAGGGGAAGTGGCATAGCACGGTGGTTATGACTCTGGAGACAGACTGCCTAGTTGTGAACACCAGCTCTGCTACTTATGAAATCTGTGGTCATAGGCAATTATATAACTTCTTTGTGACTCAGTTTTCTCATCTGCAAAATAGGCATAATAATAATACCTACCTCTTGGTGTCATTATGAAGATTAAATAAAAAGAGTGACATCATCAACATGGCAAAAATAAAAGTTTTCTACTGTCTTCCCCCCAAAGAACACTGATTTTGACAATCACCCACAGATAAGATGGCCTTTGTAGAAGCCCGGGATTATAGCAGAGAAGTTCCAGCACACTGTTAGAGGGAAAAAAAAACCATACAAGACTGGACACATTGAAGAGGATAAGAGGAACAGTTTCACTTTACCTGTGTCACCCCTCCCCCAAGATGGCACAGCTCAGTGCCAAGACAGATCTTCTCTGTTCATGATTCTTCCCACGGGGAAAAGTGAGACCGTGTTCATGGACTAGAAGAATTAAGCTTGGTAAAATGTCCATGCTACCCAAAACCATTTATAGATTCAATGCAATCCCTATCAAAATTCCAATGACATTTTTCACAGAAATAGAAATACAATTCTAAAATTTGTATGGAACCACAAAAGACTCAAAATAGCCAAAGCAATCCTAAGAAAGTGGAACAAAGCTGGAGGCATCACACTTCCTGATTTCAAACAGTACTATAAAGCCATAGTAATCAAAACAGTATGGTACTAGCATAAAAATATACACATAGACTAATGAATGGAACAGAATCAAGAGCCCAGAAACAAACCCTCACATTCTAGTCAACTAATATTTGTCAGGGGAACCAGAAATACTCAATGGGGAAAGAATAGTATCTTCAATAAATAGTGTTGGGAAAACTCTATATTAACATGCAAAAGAATTCAATTGGATTCTATGTTACACTACTCACAAAATTGGCACAAAATGAATTGAAGACAAATGTAAGACCTGAAACTATAAAACTCCTAGAAAAAAACATAGAGAAAAGTTCCTTGATGCTGGTCTTGGCAATGATTTTTTGGATGTGACATCAAAAGCAAAGGCAACAAAAGAAAAAATAAACAAGTGGGCCTACATCAAATTAAAAAGCTTCTGAAAAGCAAAAGAAAAAATCAACAAAATGAAAAGTAACCTACAGAATGGAAGAAAATATTTACAAACCTCATATCTGATAAAGGGTTAATATCAAAAATATATACTAAACTCATACAACTTAATAGCAAAAAAACATCTAATTCAACTTAAAAATGGACAGAGGACCCAAAAAGACATTTTTCCAGAGAAGACATACAAATAACCAACAGGTACATGAAAAGGTGCTCAACGTCACTGATCATCAGGGAAAAATGCAAATTAAAACCACAATGAGCTATCACCTCACACCTGTTAGAATGGCTAGTCTCAAAAAGACAAGAGATAAATGCTGGTGAGGATGCGGAGAAAAGGGAACCTTGTGCACTGTTGGCAGGAATATAAATATTCCATAGCACAGCCACTTTGTAAAACAGGATGGAGGTTTCTCAAAAAATTAAAAATAGAACTACCACACGATCCAGAAATTCCACTTCTGAGTATACATTCAAAGGAATTGAAATCACTGTCTTCAAAGAGATGTCTGCATCCCCATAGTCATTGCAGCGTTATTCACAATAGCTAAGACATGGAAACAACTTAAGTGTCTGACAACAGATAAATGGATAAGGGAGACATGGTATATATATACAATGGGATGTTATTTAGCCATGAGAAAGAAGGAAACTCTGCTATTTGAAACAACATGGATGGACCTTGAGGGCATTATGCTAAGTGAAATAAGTCAGAGAAAGACAAATAGTGAATGATCTTGTTTATATGTGGAGTCTATAAAAGCTGAACTCATAGAAACAGAGAGTAGAATGGAGATTGACAAGGGCTAGGGGTGGGGGAAATGGGGAGATATTGGTCAAAAGGTACAAACTTCCAGTTAGATGAGTAAGTTCTGAGAATTGAACATACAGCATGATGACTATAGTTAACAGTACTGCATTATATAATGAAGGTTGCTAAGAGAGTAAATCTTAAATGTTCTCAGCACACACACAAAAAAGGTAGTTATGTGAGGTGATGGAGGTGTTAACCAACCTTATTATGGTAATTGTTTTGCAACATGTATGTGTATCAAACCCTCACATAGTACACTTTAAACTTACAGAATGTTATATGTTGATTATATCTCAATAAAGCTAGGAAAAAAACCATAACAAGAAACAAAGATTAAATGAGTTAGTATTCGTCAAGCATTCAGAAGAGTTAAGACATACTAAGTGTTTTTAAATAAGTAAAATAAAGCAGCATATGGTTCAAAGGCAAAAACAGACGTGTAACCAGGTAATTCAAGCAATGTGAAAAGTGCCATGATCGAGATGTATTCTGGAAGCTCAAGGGAAGAGACCAGCTCTAATGGGGAGGTCAGGAAAGGCTTCTCAGGGAAGATGGGGAAGATGGTCTTAAAGCTGAAGCCACAGGATAAGAAGGAGTCCTCCAGGGAGACAAGGGAGGAAGCAGAGACCCTGTAATAACCAGACATCTAAGTTGCCCCTCTTAATTTGTCAGAGTCTCCCCCTTCTTCTAGGGCCTCCCAGGCTGCGTGGGAAGAGACAAGTCCCAAAGCAAGAAGTGTCCCTTGCCTGGACAGAAAAAGGAGTCCTCAGGAGTTTTGCTTCCAAACCTTCCTCCCAGATTCATCATCCTTGGACAGTTAGTCAGCCAGGCTCCTAATTGCCATCACGTTTCATGCGTGACCATAGTGACTGGGCCAATTTCAAGCAGAAATGTGCTGCAATGGTGAGTCCCTGTGGAGACATCATAACAGCTGGGTTTTCTCTAAGTCTGGAAGACCACATATTGAAGAGATGATGAGGAGAGTAGCGTCTGGAGTGGGTGGAGGGAAGGGGGCTCTCGGTGAATTCCAGCCTTCCTTGGCTGTCTCTCAAGAGCTTCTTCCTAAAGATCGCAAGCCCAGACTGAAAGAGAACCAAGTCCGATTTGTATCGGACAGTAGGGACCAGAAACCTCCCCTTTCATTCCATCCTCCTAACTGTGTGACTCTGTGAAGAGAATTTTCCGGAGCAAGCAACAAAAACAGGATCTCAGTCATGAAATGCAAATCCTGAAGCCTCACAGGTAAGAAGACTCCAGCCTTCTTCCTTTACAGCTGAATTTTCAAAACAAGGACTCTTGTTGGCAACCTCCACTCCATATCCCTACTCTGGGTCTGACGCCTCCACCTACCATCTTTCCCTTTTACGCCAAGTGGCTTCTTCTGGAACAATCCTTACACCAATCAACTAATGCCCCATAGGAGATATGGAGGCAAGGATGGGTAAGTGGGAAAAAAAAAAAAAAAAAGCCTGATGATCATTGCTTGGCTTTGTCTCCCAAAGACTAGTTCCCAGAACTCAGTAATTGACACCCATCAGAAAGAACTGATACTGTATGAATTACAACGTGTTCATCTGGAATTCAGTAATTTTAAGCTACAGGTTGCTACCTGCTGACTGTACTTAAGGAGCATTTGGCCTCAGGTGCAGCATATTTGCAGGACTCCCACATACTCACAAGTAGAGGGGTTATTTTGTAGCCAACCTTATTCACGGAGTTCCACAAATAAGTGTACAGTATAAACTCAATAACTATAGTGCTAGTACATTCTGCGTAGCCCTGGGATATCAACTTTTTGTTGTTGTTTAACCAAGCCAAAGAATCTTAGAGAAAGAGACACCTGGAGCTTCTCTTCCTTCTACCCTGTTCTGAAAGGTGGAGAACAGCCCCATGCACAGCTGGTGCCCACTCTATTCTGTTAGAACTCATCTCATCAGTACATCTTACCAACCATAATCCCTAGTCCTATGGTTCTCAAAATGTGGTCCCCAGACGAGAAACATCAGCATCACCTGGGTGGAACTTGATAGAAAAACAGATTCACAGGCTCCACCCCAGGCCTATTGAATTAGAAACTCTGAGGCGGAGCCAGAAATATGTATTTTAATACGTTCACCAGGTGATTCTAAGAAGCATGGTCAAGTTTGAGAACCATGGTCTAGTCTTTGCTGTAAAGGACCAAATCATGCATGTGGTAGGCTTTGTGTGTCATCCACTCCTGTCACAACTATTCAACTCTGCTGTTGTACTGTGAGAACAGCCACAAACATGAAGTAAGACGCATGAGGTTGACTGTGTTTTAACAAAACTTTGCAGAAATAACCAGGAGGCAGATCTGGTCCCGGGGAGGTAGTCAGGTGGACAAGGCTAGTCCTCTGGCCTTGTCTATCCTGATACACCCCTGAGAGTTTTATATGATGTTTCATCAGCCAGAATTTTTATTTCAGCATGTCTCTGATCCTGGGTTCTTTTGGAGTCCTTATTGGGTTTTTTAGAAATTATATTACCCACGGTAAAAAAGAAAAAGTAAAACTATACAGAAAAGTACAAAGTATTGTATCTTGTCCAAAGGCCTGGGAAGTAGGTAATAGCCCCGTTTCACCACGAGGAAACCAAAGCACAGACAGCACCCGTTCAGGGTCTGCCATGCTGTGCAGTCGACACTGTGTTCCTTGAGCATGGAAGGCCCCATTTTCATAACTCAAAATAGGAACGGTATCTCCCAGAGTTGTGCACCAATGACCCAGGACATATAATCACATTCAGAAACACTGCTGATCCCACTCGAGCCTCCCCTAGTAACCCAATTCCACGATCCCTGATCTACCCACCTACCCCATGCTGCCTCCCCTTACTTGGGGCCACACAAACAAGAAACAATGAAAATGGACGAAGACATTAATTATTGGCTCATGTATTTCTCTAGACTTTAACAATAAATGGTCCATCCAGAAATCCTATTCTGTTTACAAGTAGTTGGTACTCTTTCCTCACCATGAGTAAAGTATGAACGCTTTTCAATGGGATAGGGATAGGTTTGGTCTAACCAGGATGGCATCTAGGTCTCATCTGAAAAGCTAATATGATTCCACCAAAATTTGGGGAAAAGGGAGAGGGGAAGCTTCAGGCCAGAAATATAATTATCAAGACAATTATAAACTGATGTGCCTGGGCTATTATACTAAAAGCACCAGTGGAGTGCCATGTATAACCTACTGAGGATGGACAAAGTGTGCAAGACTTATAGTGCTTGCTCATTGGTTTTTGTGTTTGAATAAGCTAGGTTATCTTACAGTAACAAACAGCCCCCACATTTCAGTGGCTTAATGCCACAAAGGATTCTGGGTGAAACAAGTGCCCCTTTAAGGCAGCTTTTCTCATGTTGCAGCTCAGGGGTCCAGGTTGTTTTAATCTTGCAGCTCTGCCCCTAAAACAAAGCCCGCTGCAGGATCACATGCCCTAGAAAAGACAGACAGAGAGAGGTGCGTGGGCCTTCCACTGCGTCCGCTCACAAGTGACGCAGAACTAAGCACGTGGCCATGCCCAACTGCAAGGGAGCTTGTCTTCCATATGCCTGGAAGGGGGGGGAACTGGATGTGATACCAGTACTACTGGAACTCATAATGCCTAACACATCATGTGGTGTATCCTCCCACAGCACCGAAGGGAGGCTAGCTAACACGAAAACCAACCACAGCTCAGAGGAAGACTGAACAAGGAGCGCTTTCTCATAGCCCTGACCTAGCACGTGTTATAGTAAGCGTCGTTATTCTCAAACATCTATTAAACACAGTCCATGATGTCATAGTTCTCAGCACAGTCCTATTCAGGTTTTACTGTCATTGCCTCTACCTTTTGCAGGACTCAGATCAACTGATAGACAGACAGAAAGGGAGTCTGAGAAAGGGGGCAGAGAGTGAATTAACACCACTAAAAGCAAACACAGAAATGGAAACAAAGACCAGACAGGCAGTGAGGTGTCTGCTGTGTCTGTCTTCTTGTCTATTCCCATTCTCCTTGGCTCTGTCCCTTGAGACAGAACACATCTACCCTCTAAAGTCTCTTTATCCCACTTCAATGCCTCAGGCTGAAAGACGATATTGGGTAAAACCCTGAAAGATAAGGGCCCCAGGACTCCTCTTTCTTTGCTTATCCTCGCCCACCCACCCCTCATCTGTCCAGCACGTGGTGCTTTCACTAGTAAATACCATTGCCTGAGCACCTACTGTGTGCCAGGCACAGTGATAGGAGATTTATATGTATTATCTTAATACCACAACAGCCCTATGAGGAAGTATTGTTGTACCCATTTTGCAGATTAGAAAACTGAGAATGGGGCCAGCCCCAGTGGCATAGTGGTTAAGCTCAGCACGCTTCACTTTGGCAGCACCAGTTCGGTTCCCAGGCACGGACTGACACCACTCATGGCCATGCTGGGGTGGCAACCCACATACAAAATAGAGGAAGATTGGCAACAGATGTTAGCTCAGGGTGAATCTTCCTCAGCAAAAAAGAGGAAGATTGGCAAGAGATGTTAGCTTAGAGCTACCCTTCCCCAGCAAAACAACAAATAAATAAAAATAAAAAAAGAAAACTGAGAATGAACTAGGTTAAGTAATTCCTATCCAAGGTGACATGATTAACAAATGGCTAAATGAGAACTTGCAGTCAGGTCTGATGACTCCAAAGCCAGACGATGTTACCTCTGTTGTGCGATGTTGTGTTTCTAATCATTGCTTTTGTTTTCATTTATCCAACATTCAGAGAGTGCCGACAGTGTGTCCTGCACTTTCACAAGGATCAACAATACACAGAGATATGCCCTCCAGCTGCTCACAGTCTAAATCAGTGCCACAAAGGTGCTGGTAAAGATGTGCACACAATGCTCGGGGATCCCAGAGGCGAAAGCTGTAATCTACCTGGAGAGGATGGAGATTTCAGAGAGGAGGTAACACTGACTGTCTGAGGAGAAAAACTTGATGGCGGGGGGGTGGGGTAAGAGCGGGAATTTTCACTAGGTGACCTTTTGTGCCTTTCGAACATCAGGGTCCCAATGGGACTATTCCAGGCATGTGGAGTTGGTGGTTGACAAGTCCCCACTAGGGGACATAGATCACACGTACTTCTGGCTGCCCACGGCCACCACCAAACCACATCATACTACACTTTGACCAGCCCTTGGTTTCGGGCCAGCAAGGCTGGATGTTGGGACTTTGGTCAGGACTAACTCTTCTCGCAAGTGCCCATAGTGAGCATGTGGCCAAGGCTGCTGAGAAAGGACTAGAACAGGCCCTGGGCCTTGGGCCAGGAGACCGTCCAATCTCCCAGGCAAAATTCATCTATGAGAGTTTGGCCTGAAGTAGCAGAAAGGTGGCTCTAGAGACAGAGGAATAACGTAGTGCAGTGGTCTCAAGATGTGGTACCCAGACCAGAAGCAGCATCAGCCATCACCTGGAAATTTGTTAGAAATGCAAATTCTCAGGCTTCATCCCAGACCTACTGAATCAGAAACTCAGTGTTGGTTTTTAATCTGTGGAGAAATTCCACCCTAGAGATTCTATTTCTCTCCTCAAAAGATAGTTGGGAACTTGAAGGACCTACTAGGGTTGGTCATTCAACCCTTGCGTGGGCCTATCCCCCTGCCCCACTCCTCCAGGACCAGCCTGGGCCACCTCTTGAGAACTACAAATTTGCAATGCCTTCAGGGAAGTCATCACATGGTACAGAACAATTTGAGAGAGAGCTACAGAAAAACTGTCGGATGTATGGACATGGGGAGTAATGGATTATTTGTTTTGGGGGGAGGCTGGAGGGAGGTGAGTGAGCACTGGATCTAAAGGAGAGGGAGGGATAAGGGGTATCCTGGAGCAGAGACTAGAAGACCTCTTATGAATGGTGCCACAAGTGCACAACTGTGTTCTGGGCATTGTCCTATGTGCCAAGGGGAGGGACAAGAGATAGAAAATACAGGAACACCCCCCACACACACACACACACACGGGAGCAGTTAGACAACAGAGCACTTGAATTTAGCACACTGTTTATTGAGCATCTACTCTGTGCCAGGCACTGTGAAAGCAAAGACACAACACAGAGGAGTGGGGAGAATGCGGACCCTGCAGCCAGACTGCCTGCGTTTGAATCCCCACTTGGGATGATGCTCAGCCAGTGGTATTTGTACAGGCAGCATCTGTTCTGAGTGCTCACAGCCTTGCCTCTGATTAGCCATTGCCTAGATCATCCCAGTTGTTATATTTTTTGACTATCACCCATGTTGTCACTTACTCACAGAGTGAACTTAGGTTACTAAGCCTCTCCATGCCTCCATTTCCTTATCTGTAGAATGGGAACAGCAACAGTACCTACCCCAAGTATTATAAGGATTAAATGAGTTAACACAAGGACTGTGCTTAGAATGGTGCCTGGTGCATAATAAGCTCTCAGTAAATATTAGCTATGGTAATTCGTCTCTCCCAAAGCAGCAACAGTTCCTAAGCAAAGGCTAGCTCCCCAGAGTTAGGATATCCAGACAGAGTGGCCTGAGTTACTAAAAGCAGAATCGTGCTTCCCAAACGGACTTAATTCCAGGGCTCGACACCCACCATCAGCTCAGAGCAGCGGGAGGCAGCTGGATGGGTACAGCTAGTGGGGAGGGGACGATGACACCATTGCCTGTCTCTAGCTGAAACAGAGCCATTGCACACACAATAAACTTGCTCTCCTTCAGAACATGCAGATGTTCCGGCCCAAGTGCTGGCACAGGGCTTTGGAGCCCATTCAAATGTGGAGAAATATTTAGACCCAATCAAAACCACTCCAGACTATTGGCTCTTATTTTAGATAAGCAGGATAAACAGTCTGCCTAAATGAGGACTGGTAATAAATACTCTCTCTTTCTGTCTTTCTAATTCTTCAAAGTCGAATGCTCCAAGTCTACATGACTCATGGGGAATGTCTGAAGGATCTCTGGAGTGTTTGTTTATTTGTTAATATCAAAAATTCTTTACATTATAAAGACCTTTCACGTATGTGTGATGCTCACAATACGGCTGATAGGAAAAAAGGACAGGGGGCCTTAACTTCCTACTGGACAGTTGGAAACTGAGGCCCAGTGAGTGTAAGTGGTTTGTCTTGAGGCTCATGGTGGGGAAAAGGGCATAAAACCGTCACTGTAGAAATGTACAACCCTTCCTATCCAGTGACCAATTGGATCCCTCTTTCAGCACACTACTCCCCAAACACTTACCCATGACAGACTTTCTTGAAGATGCCCATATGCACAGATGCCCACACACATCAACAACGACAACCTTGTGGCTTCAGGCGAGGAGCAGAAGGACTCATCCCAGCAAAGACTGGAGACCCCTGATCATTCAACCACCGCCACCACCTCCCTTCAGCACAAACCATTGAAAGCAGGTTCTACACATGTTCTCATATCATCTGGACACAAAAGAGAGAGTTAGGTACATATCTTCTGCATCTTGAAATAGGCATTTGGGGACGGGGCAGAATGAGATATTTTTTAAATATTTAAGAGACTATATACATCTTTGTAGAGAGACGGTCAACTTCATATACAAATGGGATAATATGCAAGTATTAAAATGAGCAAGAAATTGATGTGGTAACTTGCAACTTTTCAAGCAGACCTGAACAGGAAGACATCACTTGCAACCATAGAGACAAAGAGCTCTATAAAATAGCCTATCTCATGCCATAGGTGCAAACGTGAAAATATATTCAATGTATTTTGAGGCTCCAAACTACCAAAATAAGCTCCATATTCTTACAAAAATAAATAAATAAATAAAAGAAACCTTCCTTTCCATCATGAGAAATCATGAAATCAGCTGAAAGACACCAAAGTACTTTTATCCCGTAACACTTTTCTAAATTTAGGCCCAGTAGGCACTACCACAATTTTGTTAGTTAGTCACTGGTTTCATGCGCTATGCCTAATACGCGTATCTTTGCGTTGGTGCTTCCCCACTGCAGGTGGGGCGGGAAGGACTGAAACAGTGACACAGGGTGGTGCCTCTCCGTGAGCAGGTTAATCAGGCATCCAAGTGCAGCACATGACAATGGCATGGGAACAAGGAGCATGGCCAAGGACCATCAATTCTTCCTTCCAAATAAGTCTAACTCCTTATTGGTCTTCTGACACCCCCGGGAACCCTAATCCAGGCCGTCCATCATTCCTTCCTCCTGTCGTGACTAGCCTCCAGCCTTTCCCCTTTGGTTCCCTTGAATGGTCCTTGGCCAGGTTAATTTTCCTAAACTAGACACAAGCAAACCAGTGGTAGCCACACTGGTTTCTCTCAGCCACACTGAGACTCATCTGCACACTCTGGCCCTGCTACCCCTCCACCACACCAGCCATCACTCCCTAGCAGAATCTGCCACTGCAACCAGAGCAGCTTTGATGTGACCCCTCCATCCACCTTAATCCCCCTCAGAATCCCTTCCCCGCTCCTCCTCACCTTTTTCATGTTCCTCAAAAATCTAACTCAAATTCCATCACTTCCATAAAGTCTTTCTTGACTCCTCTAGTCTGAAGGGTACTCCTTTCCCAAATTCTAACAGCAATAGAATTTGCTGTGGCTATATTTGCCACTATATGGAGAAAAAAATGGTGCAAGAGAATGAAGCCACTATGCAGAGAAAAACTGTGATAGGCATGTTTTATGGACAAGTATAAGAATCTTTCAGTTCTTTTGGAAATTAGACACATTGATCAATTTTTCTGTAAATCTCAAACCAGAATGGCCAAAATAAAAACAGTTTTAACAGAAGACAAAACCAATGTTGGCAAGAATATTAAACAAATGGAACTCTCATATACTACTAATAGGAGGGCAAATTGGTCAAGCGCTTTGAGAAAACACCACTAACAGTAAAGTTTAACATACGCTTACTCTATGAGCCAGCAATTCCAACACAATGAGTGCACACAGGCACCAGGAGAGAGACACTGGAGCGGTCACAGCTGCACTGATTGTAATAGCCAAATACTAGAAACAACCCAAAGGTTCACCAACTGTAGAAGGAATAAATAACTTGAATGAATAAATACAATGACTTAAAATACAGCAATGTAAATGAATGAGTGAACTTAGCTCATACAACAACACGGATAAATCTCACAAAGATAATTGAATGAAAGAAGCTGATCACAAAAGAAATGAGGTAGTGGTTAGAAAGAACACAAAGGGGTTTCTGAGATTCTGGTAATGTTCTGTTAATGGATCTGGAGGTGGTCACCTGGATGTGTTTATTTTGTGAAAACCGATCAAGCTATGTACTTCTGATAAGTACAATTTCTCTTATACATGTTATATATCAATTACATTTAAGGCTGGTGCGTGTGAGAGAGAGAGAGAGCGAGAGGAAGGAAGGGAGGGAGGGAGATGCTCCCAACTGGAGAGCAGGCAGAGAAGGAAATAGTCCAGAGACCATAAATAATATCTGTCAGCACAGAGGGCTGGCTTCACGGGTGTGCGAGTTGTGCAGTCACACAAGGCCCCATACTGATAGGATCCGAACTTGGATCAGTGCTCTGCTGTTGCTGTCTTACAGTTCTTAATTTTAAAACCAGGAACCTGCATTTTCTTTTTCCCCTGAGCCCTGCGGATGATGTAACCAATTCTGCTCACAGGTTTATGGTCAGCTCCCAGTATCCAGTAGATTTGCGGGCAAGTCACTGAATAGAATAGATTCAATCTCTGAAACAGTTTTGGATGCTTTTTCAAGAAAACTAGAACTGCAGCTACCTTTCTTACCATAAAGTCCCAGAGAGGCCAATTGACTTAAAACCCATAGTAGGTCAACAAGTGCTGGGGAAGAGGAGTGGAGGGATCTTCGACCCTCTCAGTTCTCAGTCAGTTCCTGAATGAACCAGGAAATCTACTTGGTTCAGCCAGATGCTACAGGCAAGCATTGTTTCCCCACTCCGCTGGGGACCACATGTCTGCCTCTTTTCCATTCAAGGGGCAGATAGATAAATTTGAGAACAACTGGAGGTGCTGTCCCAGCTCCCCACTTCTCTCTTATAGGAAATGAGCCGCCCTTGGGGAGCAGACAGTTTCTGGCACTCCTCCAGGGGAGGGTCTCTGCAGCATGTGGAGGAAGGGGGCTGCCTTGTCAAGCACCACCAGTTTCTGGTGAGGGATGAGTGTGCCTAATTCTGGGGGCACGAACAGGGGCACTAACACACCTAAAGTCACGCCCTCCATCCTGGTGTCGCCTATCTCTTCTTTGTCTTAGTTCTCAAAGCATTCAGAACCTGGGCAGGGAAAAGGGAGCTGACCAGATTTCTGACTTTCTAGAAAATTACTGTGCTTTGCCTTCTCTTTTAATATGGTAGCAGATCTCTTGTGCAAGAGCCGCTACAAAGTTCCACGACTACATGCACACAATGACAACCAGCCTCCAAGCTGGCCTCTCTGCGCTTGGCTTCCAGGCAGGAAGCCCTGCAGCTCAGATAAAACAAGCTTCTCCTCCCTCCAAACACTAATGAGCTTGCTTCTCCTCCCCGCCCCCCCCCCTCCTGCTGCCGGGTGCCTTTGCAGAGAGGACTCCAGCCTGTCGTCACTGGGCAGCCAGACCACCGAGGTCACTGACTCGCCTTCAGTCCTGGGAGTGCATCCAGAAAGGCTTCTCACCCTGAACATCACTTTCTGCTGAATTAAATCCAATTCCACACCCTGGGTTAAACAGCTCACACCACAGCCTGACCATCGCCTCTATTTTCTGCCTGAATTTTGCTCGCAGTTAATTTGCAGAAGGCCCAGGAGATTTTCTGGGGTTATTTCACATGAAAGGAAGAGGTCTCTGATTTTCAACTGATAATAGATACAATTCCCGTGGTACACTTCAGTCACACAACCGCTCCTGCTGACTCCAGGTAGCCCGTCTGATGGCTGCATTCAATTTCAATTGGCCCCAAGAAAAACTTTTCATGTGACAGTAGCAATAATAACTTTTTTCTCTATTTGCTGTCAATCTATAGAGTTCTAAACGTGAGCCATGCATTTTTGTGACTCACTCAGTTTTGGAGAACCCGTCCCTCGGTGACTCATTCTGTCCATGGGATCTTTCACCTGCATAATTTCATATCACCTTGCATTCATTCATTCATTCATTCAGCAACATAGCACTAAGTAGACATTCATTTCCCCTACCCTACTATCCCTCCACAAAGTTTTCTTTATGCTCTCCAATGCCTTGTTCATAGTACCCCTCCCAAAAAGTCTTCCTTGATTAAGTCCATCCTTCTCTGATCAGAGCCCTCTAATCTGATGGATTTCTCCTGTGTCTACTCAGCATTAACTGCTTAGTACTGAACTCCCAGGCCTAATTCCCATGGCTGCCCACCCACATCTTAAGCTGTAGTCAAATCCAACGATTTTCAAATGAGGAGGAGGATTGGCAGTGAATTAGTCTAAAGATAGGGTCCTGAAATGTCCTTTGTAGTTTATAAAAAGCATATCCAATATTTCACTGTATTTCAAATAATAACTATTTGTATTGGTCTTTTTTTTTTTTTTTTTAATTTTTTGTTTATTGCAGTAACATTGGTTTATAACATTGTAAAAATTTCAGGTGTACATCATTGTACTTCTATTTCTGCATAGATTACATCATGTACACCACCAAAATACTAATTACAACCCATCACCACACACATGTACCCAATTATCCCTTTCACCCTCCTCCCTCCCCCCTTCCCCTCTGGTAACCACCAATCCAATCTCTGTCCCTATGTGTTTGTTTATTGTTGTTATTATCTACTACTTAATGAAGGAAATCATATGGTATTTGACCTTCTCCCTCTGACTTATTTCACTTTGCATCATGCCCTCAATGTCCATCCATGTTGTCACAAATGGCTGGATTTCATCGTTTCTTATGGCTGAGTAGTATTCCATTGTGTATATATACCACAGCTTCTTTATCCATTCGTCCCTTGATGGGCACTTAGGTTGCTTCCAAGTCTTGGCTATTGTGAATAACGCTGCAATGAACACAGGGGTGCATGTACCTTTGCAAATTGGTGTTTTGAAGTTCTTTGGATAAATACCCAACAGTGGAATAGCTGGATCATATGGTAGTTCTATCGTTGATTTTTTGAGGAATCTCCACACTGTTTTCCATAGTGGCTGCACCAGTTTGCACTCCCACCAGCAGTGTATGAGAGTTCCCTTCTCTCCACATCCTCTCCAACACATGTTGTTTCCTGTCTTGTTAATTATAGCCATTCTGACGGGCGTGAGGTGATATCTCATTGTAGTTTTGATTTGCATTTCCCTGATAGTTAGTGATTTTGAACATCTTTTCATGTGTCTGTTGGCCATCTGTATATCTTCTTTGGAGAAATGTCTGTTCAGGTCTTTTGCCCATTTTTTAATTGGGTTGGTAGTTTTGTTGTTGTTGAGATGCATGAGTTCTTTATATATTTTGGAGATTAAGCCCTTATCAGATGTATGGTTTGCAAATATCTTCTCCCAATTGTTAGGTTGTCTTTTCGTTTTGTTGATGGTTTCCTTTGCTGTGCAGAAGCTTTTTAGTTTGATGTAGTCCCATTTGTTTATTTTTTCTATTGTTTCTCTTGCCCGGTCAGATGTGGTGTTTGAAAAGATGTTGCTAAGACTTATGTCGAAGAGCGTACTGCCTATGTTTTCTTCTAGAACTTTCACAGTTTCAGGTCTTACATTCAAGTCTTTAATCCATTTGGAGTTAATTTTTATGTATGGTGTAAGGTAAGAGTCTACTTTCATTTTTTTGCATATGGCTATCCAGTTTTCCCAACACCATTTGTTGAAGAGACTTTCTTTTCCCCATTGTATGTTCTTGGCTCCTTTGTCAAAGATTAGCTGTCCATAGATGTGTGGGTTTATTTCTGGGCTTTCGATTCTATTCCATTGATCTGTGTGTCTGTTTTTGTGCCAGTACCATGCTGTTTTGGTTACTATAGCTTTGTAGTATATTTTGAAATCAGGGAGTGTGATACCCCAGCTTTGTTCTTTTTTCTCAGGATTCCTTTAGCTATTCGGGGTCTTTTGTTGTTCCATATAAATTTTAGGATTCTTTGTTCTATTTCTGTGAAAAATGTTGTTGGAACTTTGATAGGGATTGCATTGAATCTATAGATGGCTTTAGGAAGTATGGACATCTTAACTATGTTAATTCTTCCAGTCCAAGAGCACGGAATATCTTTCCATTTCTTTGTGTCTTCTTCAATTTCTTTCAGAAATGTTTTATAGTTTTCGTGTANAGATCTNNCACNTNTTTGGTTAAGTTTATTCCTAGGTATTTTATTCTTTTTGCTGCAATTGTAAATGGGATGGTATTCTTAATTTCTCTTTCTGCTACTTCGTTGTTAGTGTACAGAAATGCAACTGATTTTTGTATGTTGATTTTGTATCCTGCAACTTTACCATATTCGTTTATTACTTCTAAAAGTTTTCTGGTGGATTCTTTAGGGTTTTCTATATATAAAATCATGTCATCTGCAAATAGTGACAGTTTCACTTCTTCCTTTCCAATTTGGATCCCTTTTATTTCTTTCTCTTGCCTGATTGCTCTGGCTAGGACTTCCAATACTATGTTAAATAGGAGTGGTGACAGTGGGCATCCTTGTCTGGTTCCTGTTCTTAGAGGGATAGCTTTCAGTTTTTCACCATTGAGGATGATATTAGCTGTGGGTTTCTCATATATGGTCTTTATTATGTTGAGGTACTTTCCTTCTATACCCATTTTATTCAGAGTTTTTATCATAAATGGATGCTGGATCTTGTCAAATGCTTTCTCTGCATCTATTGAGATGATCATGTGATTTTTGTTCTTCATTTTATTAATGTGGTGTATTACGTTGATTGATTTGCGAATGTTAAACCATCCCTGCATACCTGGAATAAATCCCACTTGATCATGGTGTATAATCTTTTTAACGTATTGTTGTATGCGATTTGCTAGTATTTTGTTGAGGATTTTCGCATCGATGTTCATCAGTGATATTGGCCTGTAATTTTCTTTTTTTGTGTTGTCCTTCTCTCGTTTTGGTATCAGGGTAATGTCAGCTTCGTAGAATGAGTTACGGAGCTTCCACCCCTCCTCAATTTTGGAAGAGTTTGAGAAGGATAGGTATTAAGTCTTCTTTGAATGTTTGGTAGAATTCACCAGGGAAGCCGTCTGGTCCTGGACTTTTATTTTTGGGAGGTTTTTGATTACTGTTTCGATCTCCTTACTGGTGATTGCTCTATTCAACTTCTCTACTTCTTCTTGATCCAGTTTTGGAAGGTTGTATGATTCTAAGAATTTATCCATTTCTTCCAGATTGTCGAATTGGTTGGCATATAGTTTTTCATAGTATTCTCTTATAATCTTTTGTATTTCTGAGGTGTCTGTTGTAACCTCTCCTCTTTCATTTCTGATTTTACTTATTTGTGCCTTCTCTCTTTTTTCTTGGTGAGTCTAGCTAAAGGTTTGTCTATTTTGTTGATCTTTTCAAAGAACCAGCTCTTGGTTTTATTAATTTTTTCTATTTTTTTGGTCTCTATTTCATTTATTTCTGCTCTGATTTTTATTATTTCCCTTCTTCTACTGATTTTGGGCTTTGTTTGTTCTTCTTTTTCCAGTTCCTTTAGGTGCATTGTTAGATTGTTTATTTGAGATTTTTCTTGTTTGTTGAGATAGGCCTGTATTGCTATAAACTTCCCTCTTAGAACCGCTTTTGCTGTATCCCATAAATTCTGGCATGTCGTATTTTCATTTTCATTTGTCTCCAGGTATTTTTTGATTTCTTCTTTGATTTCTTCATTGACCCAGTCGTTGTTCAGTAGCATTTTGTTTAATCTCCATGTATTTGTGGCTTTTCTGATTTTCTTCCTATAGTTGATTTCTAGTTTCAAAGCTTTGTGGTCAGAAAAGATGCTTGGTATTATTTCAATCTTCTTAAATTTATGGAGACTTGTTTTGTGGCCTAATATGTGATCAATCCTGGAGAACGTTCCATGTGCATTTGAAAAGAACGTGTATTCTTCGGTTTTTGGATGGAATGCTCTGTATATATCTACTAGGTCCATCTGTTCTAGTGTGTCGTTTAAGGCCAATGTTTCCTTATTGATCTTCTGTTTGGATGATCTATCCGTTGGTGTAAGTGGAGTGTTAAAGTCCCCTACTATTATTGTGTTACTGTCTATTTCTGTTTTTATGTCTGTTAATAATTGCTTTATATATTTAGGTGCACCTACATTGGGTGCGTAGATATTTACAAGTGTTATATCCTCTTGTTGGATTGTTCCCTTGATCATTATGTAATGCCCTTCTTTGTCTCGTTTTACAGTTTTTGTTTTAAAGTCTATTTTGTCTGATATGAGTACTGCTACCCCAGCTTTCTTTTCATTGTCATTTGCGTGGAGTATCTTTTTCCATCCCTTCACTTTCAGTTTGTGAGTGTCTTTAGGTCTGAAGTGTGTCTCTTGTATGCAGCATATATATGGGTCTTGTTTTTTTATCCAGTCAGCCACCCTATGCCTTTTAATTGGAGCATTTAGTCCATTGACGTTTAAAGTAGCTATTGATAAGTATGTACTTACTGCCATTTTTTAACTTTTTTTTTTTTTCCCTCAGTGTTTTAGTAGTCCTTCTCTGTTCCTTACTTCTTCTATACAGAATTGATGGTCACTTTAGTTTGACCTCTGTCTGAAAGCTGTACTCTTTAACTCCCCTCCTCCCTCCTTTTATGTTTTTGATATCATATCCAACCTCTTTTTTGTGCATTTGTATCCATTACGTTCTAATCATGGAAATAGATAATTTTTCCTATTTGTGGTCTTCTCTTTTCCCCTTAAATCAGTCCCTTTAACATTTCTTGTAACACTGGTTTCTTGGTGACAAACTCCTTTAATTTTTGCTTATCTGGGACAATTTTGATCTCTCCTTCCATTTTGAACGATAACCTTGCTGGGTAGAGTATTCTTGGCTGTAAGTTTTTTCCTTTTAGCACTTTAAATATATCATGCCATTCTCTTCTAGCCTGTAAGGTTTCTGCTGAGAAGTCAGCTGATAGCCTTATGGGGTTTCCTTTGTATGTAACTTGACATTCTCTTGCGGCTTTTAGGATTCTCTCTTTATCTTTAATTCTGGACATTTTGATTATGATGTGTCTTGGTGTGGGCCTCTTTGGGTTTATCTTGTTTGGGGCTCTCTGTGCCTCCTGTACCTGGATGTCTGTTTCCTTCCTTAGGTTAGGGAAGTTTTCATCTATTATTTCTTGAAATAGATTCTCTGCCCCCTTGTCTCGCTCTTCTCCTTCCGGGACACCTATAACACGGATGTTAGTGCGCTTGATGTTGTCCCAGAGGTCCCTTAGACTGTCCTCACTCTTTTTAATTCTTTTCTCTTTTACCTGTTCACCTTGGGTAATTTCTTCTAGTCTTTCTTCCAGCTCACAGATCCGTTCTTCTGTATCCTCTACTCTGCTTTTGAGTCCCTCTAATGAGTTTTTCATTTCCAGTATTGTATTCTTCATTTCTGATTGGTTCTTTTTATATCTTCCATTTCTTTGTTGACATTCTCACTGAGTCCATCTATTCTTCTCCCCAGATCAGTGAGCATCCTTAACACTCTTAGTTTGAACTCTCTGTCAGGTAGGTTGCTCATTTCTGTTTCACTAAGTTCCTTTTCTGGGGTTTTGTCCTGTTCCCTTACTTGGAATGTATTCTTTTGCCTCTTCATTTTGCCTCTTTCCCTGTGCTTGTGTCTATGTATTAGGTAGGTCAGCTACGTCTCCTGCTCTTGGATAGGTGACCTTATGTAAGTGATGGCTTAGGAGGCTTCCAGTGTGCTTCCCTCAGTTCTCAATGTTCCAGGGGTGACCCCTATGTGGGCTACGTGTATCCTTCTGCTGTGGCCTGTTTGCTCTCCCTGTAGGCGCCCAGGGAGGCTGAGTTATGCTCCTGGCCAGCTGTTGTAATGCTCAGCTGCTTGTAGTTGTTGTGGGCCCTTCAGTCTCTTTATCAGGTGTGAGAAGCCCCAGCACAGTTGGCTGCAAGTTCTAATACCACATTTGTGTTGCAGTATTTCTTTTAAGTGAGTAGGCCCCCACCGTGGCAGGTTGTTAGGCTCAGGGCCTTACAATTGCTGTAAGCCTCTAGCCTATTAGGTCTCTTGTCAGCTCTCTGAGGATTGCAGCTGGGTGGGGCTGGCCTCAGGCACAGGAGCACCCAATTGTTTCAGGTTTTGGAAGGTGGAGCAAACCTCCTATGTGGGTCTTTGAGAAGTACAAGTCTTCTGTGGCTGAGAAGCCCTGCCGCCCACAGGTCCACACACACAGTCAACACAGTCCTGCCCCGTGTGAGCGCCCGACCTCCCAAGTGGACCCAGTCTCTCCACGGCGGGAGCCCCACACACTCTGCCACCGCCCCACACTCTCCACCCGCTCCTTGTGCACACCCTGCCCCGCTCAAGTCAGCTCAGTTGCCAGGCTGCAGAGAATCCAGTCACCAATCTATGCAGGCCCACACGTTGCCTGAGGGCTTGTTGTTGGGTGGGGCTAGTCTCTAGGGTGGGCTGCCTGCCCTGGCTGAGCTGGATTAAATCGGTGCTCTAGCGGGTGGAGCAGACCCTGGGCTAGCAGGTCTCAGGGAGAACTCCAATGGCGTCTGTGTCAGCACGCTCACACCAGGCCACAACAATGGCCGCCGCCAATGTCCCAGTCCCTGGAGAGGTCTCACCCCTCACCGAGATGCACTCAGGGCCTATTAGGTGAGTCTCTTGTCACCGAAGCACTGTGCACCTTTCTTTCTGGTGATTTTAGGATGCTTTCTGGAACGGGTGAGTTTGTGCGCGGGCCCTTTAAGAGCCAGTTTTAGTTTCTTTGTGAACCGGGTTTTCTGGGGGTACTCCCCAATGCTTTAGTAGCAGGCAAAGTCAGATATTATGCTGCTGGTCTCAATTGTGCTGGGTCCACAAAATGCCCACAGCGGGGGCGCTCCCGGCTCAGGGCCCCGCGCCTCCAGGGAGGCTGCGTACCTGTGAGCTGCTCCTGGCGGCCGTGACGCTGGCGGCTTGTGAAGGCGGCATTTTCCTCTCCAGAAGGGAGTCTCTGCCTCTTCTACCCCAGTTAGGATTGTCCGTGTTGCAGGAGTTCCTCTTATCCAGTTTTCAGTTCTGTCTCAGGGGTAATTTTTCCACGAGTAGTTGTAAATTGGCTGTGTCCACGGGAGGAGGTGAGTTCAGAGTCTGCCTACGCCGCCATCTTGACTCCGCCCCTTGTATTGGTCTTTATAATACAAACTATATGAGGTATAGCTTGATAAAACATCCCCGATCTGGGAGAATACAAAGAAAATATAATTCTCAATGGGGACTTGTCCCCGTAGGGAATGATCAGATCGTGAGCCAGGGGAAGGCAAAGTTTTTCTGTCAGTCTGCCCTAGAAGTACTAGATTCATCTCTGTCCCCAGAACAAGACTCGTGTTTCATAAGCCTTTGTTCAAACTCTTTTTTCTAGTTGGAATGCCCTTCCCTTCCCTCCCATCTCTGAAACCCCACCTGTCCTCAATGAGCTCTTCCAAATATCACTTCATACTCTAAGACTTTCCTGGTTCTACCAACTGTGAGAGGCCTTTCTTCTGAATGTCCTCTAAGATGCCTCACCTATGGCACTAATTGCACTCTGGCAAATATTAACACATTTTTATCCACCTACCCTCCTGACAGGAAGTTCCCTGAGGGTAGGAACCATTCACGAGAAGTACGACTTTTACACTAGAACCCTAAGAACAACCAAGATCACTTCATTCTTTCTCTAAACCAAATTAAATTAGTTGTAAGCTCTACCACCTGGCTGGAGAAACATTAAATTTCAGCCTTTGGTGGGCTCCATCCTCACATCTACCCTCCCACCACCACCATGAGACTATACAGCAATATTGGGTTTACACAGGACCAGGTAACATGGACAGGGGTCTCCTCCTTGGAGCAGGGTGGGGTCAGTTTTGGTGCTCACTGTCCGAGCCCATATGGCCAAGTTGGAGCAGGTGGCTCCACCCCATCCTGCCCGTCTCCAAAGTCCATTCTAAAGTCTACTCTCAACAAGGCCTTCCCAACCTTTCTATCAGGACAGATCTTTGTCTCTTCTGAACCCCATCTCCTCGCCCCCATTTGAGTTGACTGCATTATAGCATCTGCCTTGGCATTTGTTTTGTACTATACTTACCCCTCCAGTTAGCCCCGCTGCCAGTCTCCAAAAGAAGAAATCATCTTAATCACATTTGCATCTCCTACCAGTTGCTAATGGAGTGCCTCAAATACTAAGGTATTGAATGAACGGTTAATTGTCTTCTGCTCTTTCCTCTTCGATCCCAGGAGACACTTTCTCGACATAGGACCCATCCTATAGAGCTCAACCCAAATATTCCTTGCTCAGGGAAGCTGTCTCCTGTCAGACATCATCACAACACCCAGTAAATTTATTTTCCTGTCATCTCAGCTATTTGTGTCAGTGTGTAATCATGTTGATCTGTACCACTAGACTGCACGCTCCATGAGGGCAAGAGTGGCGTCCACTCTTGCTCACTCTCCATTCTCTGCCTGGAAGCCTGACACCCAGTGGCCATTCAAATAACGATTGACTTAAATAATAAAGATCTCCTCCCTCTACATCAAGCTGTTTCTTTTCCAGCTGTGCTTGTGTTTTCTGAAGTGGTAAGACGCGTTTGAAGCTGTGGAGTAATCGTTTTCCCCTAAGGTAAAAAACAAACAGCTTTTTTAGGGAAAGCTTAGGAAATATTCAATAAACAACCACTCTTTTTACTACATGCCAGACTCTCCTGTACCAGCTTCACACACAGCATATCATTCAATCTTCACAACTTGGGATATATACAATGTGTTATTACCCCCTGAACTCATTTGCTGGTGCTGCCATTGCAACATACCACAGACTTGGTGGCTGTGTTTGATAGAAAATAGAAGACCAGTAAAATGAGTCCGATGAATGACTCTACTGACCCACTTCCTCTTCCTTCCTCTTTGCCCTCCTGACCATCTGGGCATAAGCATCTCATGATGGGGTGGGAAATGGTAGTGTGGGTAATAAATCCTGCCCAGAACCATGCCTGAGAGGGCAGCCTCCCAGGTTGGGAATGAGCAGCCACGCCCCTGAGCCGGGACAACGCAGTGCAGCATACAGCTCGGATTGAAACGATTCAGGAATGCCATCATCACCCAGTGGGATTTTTGCATTGAAATATGCTGATTACCAAACCAGTATGATGGGCAGGGAGTAAAAAGCACCAACTCTCCTCCACAAAAATAAAAGTAACATGCAGCCAGCTCTCTATTAACCATAGAAACTAGAGCAACGAGAGCACAGGCAACTGGAATTCACAGATAATTCCAAAGCTTTCCTCTAGCAAGTGACAGCAAGTGAGCTCATTTTCAGAGGCTTCAAGGCCAATTCTAACGTAAGAAACAGAGAAAGAGGGCCGGCCCCGTGGCTTAGCGGTTAAGTGCGCATGCTCCGATGCTGGCGGCCCGGGGTTTGGATCCCGGGCGTGCACCGACTCACCGCTTTTCAGGCCACGCTGAGGCCGCGTCCCACATACAGCAACTAGAAGGATGTGCAGCTGTGACATACAACTGTCTACTGGGGCTTTGGGGGAAAAATAAATAAATAAAATCTTTAAACAAAAAAAAAGAAACAGAGAAAGAAATTGTGTGAATGCAACACACACATTCACACACACACACAGAGCTTGACCTGGGAGGAACCAATGGGAACCAGCCCAGATACTCATTCAGGCTCGACATGCTCCTGCGGAGCCCTTAGACTCCGTGTGCATAAACGCACCACTCATTCACCACCTTTGGGCTTAACGCAAGTTAATTAAACTGCCATGCAGCTTATTGGACCGTTATCGAGGTTTTAAAATAACTGAGTGAAGACCACTGATTAGAGCCTTTCCAGGCTGCTGTAGCAGTTTATGAATTATGCAAGTTCCGTATTAATGTGACTCCTCTGTGACTGCAGAGTAGCTGGGGGATATTCATTAAGATGGAATAAAAAGGCAACAGTCGCCATGATATCCTTTTGTTTCATATTCCCTGACAGCTTTCCAGGGCGCTCAATGTGAGGGCATGAAAATAATATACTGTATTTCTATAGCATTTTACAAATAGGATAAAATTGTTTATCCCATTTGATCTTTCCACTAATCCTATGAGCTTGGCAAGGCTAGTGTCATTCTCTTTGTTTTACACAAAAAGAAACTAAAGCTCAAAGAAGTTAAGTGCCTCAAAAGGTAGTAACAGGGGGAATCTAGTCAGATACCAGGCCTGCTATCTCCCCATCCAGTGTTCTTCAGCATGCCATGGTGCCTCTCTTTCTTAAAAACCATGTTTCTCCAAAAACAGTCCCTCCATTCTCTCAAGTGTCTGAAATTTCCAAAGAGAAAGATTCATTACTCGGACTTAAAGCAAAGATTCCCATATTAAAACAGAGAAGAAGGATTTTCACTGAGAGATGGAAGAATAGAAATATTTTTGCTGTACTCTCTTCTTACAACTCCATTAAAACTACACAAAAGAAACAAGATAGAGAAATAAAATAACACCATTTTAAATAAAGGAAACAAGCACATTCCCAAAGCATAAAGAATGAAGCACACCTGCCAAATACTATAGGCTCCGAGTCTAGTTGAGGGAATATCTAGCAAGAGCTGACTCATCTCCCTCAGACTTCATGGAAGATGCAGATTTTCCCAGAAGCAAGTGTCACTAAGAAAGAAATATCATCAGCCTTTCATAAACCTTCTCAGAGATTTTTTTTTTAATGGAGAGAGCTTCCTAGCTCATTTTATGAGACCAGCATAACCTTGGTACCAAAACCTGACAAGGGACATTACAAGAAAGGAAAATTACATACCAAACTTACTCATATCAAAATTACTCTTACCCAAACACAGAACCAGCATTCAAAAACACTAAACTAAATACTATCAAAAAGAATCCAGCTGGGCCGGCCCTGTGGCTTGGTGGTTAAGTGCGCGCACTGCGATGCTGGTGGCCCGGGTTCGGATCCCGGGTGCGCATCAAGGCACCACTTCTCCGTTCATCCTGAGGCCGAGTCCCACATAC
Organism: Ceratotherium simum simum; assembly: GCF_057802395.1. Classification (NCBI taxonomy): domain Eukaryota; kingdom Metazoa; phylum Chordata; class Mammalia; order Perissodactyla; family Rhinocerotidae; genus Ceratotherium; species Ceratotherium simum. The sequence goes on from NC_141908.1 coordinate 17,739,718, forward strand.
AGCAACTAGAAGGATGTGCAGCTACGACACACAACTATCCACTGGGGCTTTGGGGGGAAAAAATAAAATAAAAAAAAATCAAAAAGAATCCAGCAATAGATGAAAAAGATAATACATTGTGAAAAAGTTAATTCCAGAAATGCAAGGGCAGTTTAACTTTTGAAGCTCAAAGTGATTCATTCCATTTATAGGAAAAGAAAAATTAGATGATTTTGTTCAATAGGTGTAGGAAAAAGATCGATAAGATTCAATACTCATTCATAATAAAATCTTGGCAAACTCGGAATAGAAGTGAACTTCCTAATCTGATAAATGGGATCTATAATAATCAAAAAGCACATATCCTGCTTAATGATGAAATGTGGGAGGCTTTCCCTCTGAAATTGAGAAGGAAACAAGAATGGAACTTATTAACTCCTATTCAACATTGTACTGGAGGTTCTGCCCAGTCTAATAGGGCAAGAAAAAAGATTAGAAAGAAAGAAAACTGCCATTATTTGCATAAAATATAATTGTGCACATAGAAACACAAAATAAACTACAGATAAATTATTAGATTAATAACTTGGCTTAGAAATTATGCTGGATAAAACGTCAGTATACAAAAACAAATTGTATTTCTACATACTAGGAACAAAGAATTAGAAAATAAAAAATGTTTTAATTATACTATTTACTATAACATTGAAACAATCAAATGCCTAGGAAATAAATCTGACAGAAGATGTGCATTATCTCTACAGAGAAAACTCGAAAGCATTATTGAGAGAAAATAAATAGAATAGAAATAAATTGACATAAATACTGTGTTTCTGAGTTGGAAGCTTTAATATTGTAAATGTGTCAATTCTTCTCATACTGACCTGTGGATTCGACACGATCCCGATCAACATTTCAGCAGGACGTGTGTGTGTGTGTGTGTGCGTGTGTAATCTGACAAACTGGTCCTACAATTGATATGGCAGTGTAAAGTACCAAGAATATTCAAGACAAATTCAAAGAAAAACAAAAAGGAAATATTTGCTCTAAAAAATGTCAGGACTTATAATAAAGCTATAGTAATTAAATCAATGTTGTATTGGTGCAAGAAAACACAAACAGACAAATGGAATTGTAGAGAAAGCCCAGAAAGAGACCTCTGCAGTATGGACACTTGATTTATGACAAGTGTGTCACTGACAGCAGTGGGGAAAAGACGCTCTTGTCATTAGGTATTGCTGACTAATTAGATATCTATATATAAAAAAATAACAGCTGGGGCCAGCCCCGTGGCCTAGTGGTTAAGTTCAGCGCGCTCCGCTTCAGCTGCCTGGGTTCGGTTCCCGGCACAGACCTACACCACCCGTCACATGCACTAGTAGCGACCCACATACAAAATAGAGGAAGATTGGCACAGACATTAGCTCAGGGCGAATCTTCCTCAGCAAAAAAACAAAACAAAAAAATAAAACCCAATCCCTACCTCATACGATGCAAAATAATCAATTCCAGACGAATTGTACATCTAAATGTTAAATGTAAAACAATCTTCTAAAAGATAATAAATAGTAGAATATCTTTATGATCTTTGAGTAAGTACAGATTTCTGAAAAGGACACAAAATCCAACCATAAAGGACAAGATGATAAATTAGACTAAATTAGAAATAACTATTCGTCAAGACTCCATTATGAGTGTGAAAAGATAAGCCACAAAATGGGAGATTTTTACCATACATGTAACTAAAAGGGACACATATCAAGACTGTATAAAGAACTCCTACCAATAAATAAGAAAAAGACAACCCAATATGGAAATAGGCAAGATATTAGAATGAGTACTTCACAAAAATGAATATCCAAATGGCCAAAAAACATATGAAAATGTATTTCTTTGGCATACTAAAAGGTACTCAACATCACTAATCATCAGGGAAATGCAAATCAAAACCACAGTGAGATATCACTTCACACCTGTTAGGATGGCTATTATATATACATATATATTATATACTATATAGTATATATAATATAATACAATATTCTATATGTAATATAGAATATAATTTTTTATATTATTATATATATGATTATCAGTGAGAATGTAGAGAAATTGCAACCCTTGTTCACTGTTGGTGGGAATGTAAAATGGTATAGCCACTATGGAAAACTATGGAGGTTCCTCAAAATATTAACAATAGAGCTACCACATGATCTAGCAATTCCACTTCTGTGTATTTATCCAAAACAGTTAAAACCAGAATCTCAAAGCGATACTTGCACTCCCATGTTCATTGCAGCATTATTCACAATAGCCTAGATGTGGAAACAACCTGACTGTCCATTGACAGATGAGTGGATAAAGAACACATGGCGTATAACATACAATAGAAAGTTATTCAGTCTTTTGAAAGAGGAAGTCCTGCCATATGTGACAACATGGATGAACCTTGAGGACATTATGCTAGGGGAAATAAACCGGTCACAGAAGGACAAATACTGCATGATTCCATTTCTGTATCTAATATAGTCAAACTGATGGACACAGAGGGTAGAATGGTGGTTGCCAGGGTCTGGGGGGAGGGGGAATGGGAGTTGCTATTCAATGAGTATAAAGTTTCAGTTACGCAAAATGAATAAGTTCTGTAGATCTTCTACATAACATGGTGCCTATAGTTAACAATGCTGTATTGTACATTTTAAAAATTAAGAGGGTAGATCTCTTGTTAAGTGCCACTCTTATTCTTACCACAATAAAAAAAAAAAAAAAGGAAAATGTGCCCAGACTCATTAAAGGAAATGTATATTAAAACTACAGTAAGGTACCACTGTCTAACCTTTAACATGGCTAAAATTAAAAAGCCTGACAAAACCAAGTATAGATAAGAATATAAAGTTAAAATAAAATTTTAAAAAAAAAAGGAAATGCATGCTTATGTGCACCAAAGTTTACGTACAGGAAAGTTCACAGCATCATTATTCATAATAGTCCCAAACTGAGGACAAGCCAAATGTTCCTCAACAGCAGAAAACATTTTAAAACTTTGTTGTAGTATATGTATACAATGAATTCAATACAGCAAAAAAAAAAGAAAAAATGCTTAACTGTAGTTGCATGCAGCAACATGGATGAATCTCACATACACAACATTGTGCAAGATAAGTCAGAATGGAAAGAATACATAACGTTTGACTTCATTTATAAAAATTCAAAACTGGGTAAAACTGATCTATAGCATTAGAAATCAGGATGGTAGTTATATTTAGGGAGAATAGAGCAGTCATTGAATGAGCAGTTACACAAAGGGTGCTTTTAGGATGCTGGAAATATTCTTTCTCTTGACCTGGTTAATTGTTAAATAGGTAGGTTCACATTGTATACTTAGAGTTGGTATAGTTTTCTGAGTGTATTATACTTCAATTTAAAAAAAAATACATTTCACTACCATAAAAGTAATAGCCAACGACAATTATGTTAAAGCCAATGATCCTTCCATTAAGATCCAGGGTCAAAAACAGTCATAGACTAGGTCAATGACATCTCTATTAACAGAGTTCAGTTCTTTGGAAGGACTAGGAAAGGGGAATCTGAAAGAGACACCCTACCAATAACCTATTCCTGCTCTGTCTTTTTTAATATAAGATTTTATTAAGATGTAATAGACATACCCACAAAATTCAGCCTTTTAAAGTGTACAATTCAGTGCTTTTTGGTATATTCATAAAATTGTGCAACTATCACCATTATCTAATTCCAGAACATTTACATCACCCCAAAAAGAAAGCCTGTGCTTATTATCAGTCACACTCTATTATCCCCACACCCTAGCCCTTGGCAACCACTAATCTATCCTTCATCTCTATAGATCTGCCTATTCTGGATATTTCATATAAATAGATTCATACATTATGTGGCCTTTTGTGACTGGCTTCTTTCTCTTAGTATACTATTTTCAAGGTGCATCCATGTTGTAGCTTGGATCAGTACTTGATTCCTTTTTTTGGCTGAATAATATGCTATTGTATGGATACTACATTTTTTTTAATCCATTCACTAGTTGATAGACATATGAGTTGTTTCCACTTTTGTGCTTTTATGTATAATGCTGCCATGAACAATCATGTGCAGTTTTTATGTGGATATATGTTTTCAGTTCTTTTGGGTATATACTTAGGAGTGGAATTCTGGGTCATATGACAACTCAAAGTTTAACATTTTGAGAAACTGCCAAACTGCTTTCCAGAGAGGCTGCACTATTTTACATTCCCACCGCAATGTATGCGAGTTCCAATTTTTCCTCATCCTTGCCAACACGTGTTATTGTCTGTGTTTTTTATTCCGGCCGTCCTCATGTGGGTGAAGCGGTATCTTATTGTAAATTTATTTGCATTTCCCTAATGACTCATGATGTCCAACATCTTTTCATGTGTTTATTGGATATTTGTATATCTTCTCTGGAGAAATGTCTATTCAAATCTTTTGCCAATTTTTTAATCGCTATTTGTCATTTTATTGTTGAGTTGTAAAAGTTCTTTATATATTCTGAATATAAGTCCATTGTCAGATGTATGATTTGCAAATACGTTCTCCCGTAGTCTTGAATGCAGAATTTTTACACTTCTTTTGTTAAATTTATTCCTAAGGACTTTATTCTTTTTGATGCTATAGTAAACAGAATTGTTTTCTTAATTTCATTTTGGGATTGTTTATTGCCAGTGTACAGTATCATAGTTGACTTCTGATATTGACCATATATCCTGCAACCTTGCTGAACTCATTTATTAGCTCTGATAATTTTTTTTGGTGTGAATTCCTTAAGATGTCATTTATATATAAAAATCATGTCATCTGCAAATAGAGATTTTTTTTTCCTTTCCAATCTAGATGCTTTTTATTTCTTTTTCTTGCCTAATTGCTCTGGTTAGAACCTTTGGTACAAGGTTGAATAGCAGTGGTGAGAGTAGACATCTCTTGTCTTGTTCTTTATCAAGGGGGAATGATTTCAGTTTTTAAATATTAAGTATGATGTTGGCTGTAGGGTTTTCATTGATGCCCTTTTTCAGATTGGGGAAGTTCCCTTCAATTCCTACTTTGTTGAGTGTTTTTAACATAAAGGAATGTTGAATTTTGTCAAATGCTTTTTCTGCATCTATTGAGATGATCATGTATTTTTGTCCTTTATTCTATTAATATTGTATTGCATTGATTAATATTTGTATCTCGAACAAACTTTGCATTCTTGGGAAAAATCTCAGTTAGTCATGGTGTATGATTATTCTTATATTACTGGCTTGGTTTACTAGTATTTTGTAGAGGATTTTTAGTCTATATTCATAACGGATATTAATCTATAGTTTTTGTATGTTGTCTTCATCTTGTTTTAAGATGAATTGAGAAATATTCCTTCCTCTTCAATTTTTTGGAAGACTTTGTGAAAATTTGTTGTTAATTCCCCTTTAAATATTTGGTAGAATTCACCAGTGAAGCCACCTGGTCCTGGACTTGTCTTTTTGGGAATTTTTTTGATAACTAATTCAATCTCATTATTTGTTATAAGTCTATTCAGATGTTCTGTTTCTTCTTGAGTCAGTTTTGGCAGTTTTATTCTTTCTAGGAATTTGTCCATTTCATCATAGTTTTCTAATTTGTTGGCACGCAATTGTTCATGCTTTATAATACTTTTACTTCTATAAGGTCAATAGTGAAGTCCCCTCTTTCATTCCTGATTTTATTAATTTGAGTTGTCTCTCTTTTTGTCCTCCATCTGTCCAGATAAAGGTTTGTCAATTTTATTGATCTTTTCAAAGAACCACTGGAGTAAACAAGATGGAAGATGGATGTACTCCCATTGCAAGAATTCCCAATGCAGAGAGGCTCTGGGTAGGTTAATTCAGCAGCTGTGACGTCACAGAGGAACCAGGTCACTTCCATGTGTCTGCCCTGTGATTCTCATGTTGACTTGACCCTTTCATAACCCGTCTCTGTGGCTGCCACAACGGCAGATATCCATGCAGATATGACCGTGTCCAGTAGAAGAGTAAAATAACAAAATATTTCTCAAAAGACTATCCTACAGACACCCCCTGCCCCCATTTCATTGCCAGAAATGAGTCATGTGCTGACCTTTAATCCAGTCTCTAACAGGTGAATGGAACTATCGTGATGGGCATAAATTAGTTAAGACACATAGAAGAGGGTGAGATCTGAACAAAACTATAATAAGAAAGAAGGGCCTTGGTTGACACTGCTTGAAGCTGAAGCAGGTAGTTAAACAAATGTACTGACTCTAACTTCTGACAGTTTTTCCTAATTTTCTTTAGGAATTTTAGAAGGTTTTCTTAAGAAACTGACATCTCATGCCGGAAGAAACATTTAGCTAGAGTTCAGCAATTATTTAAGATTTTTCTTCTGTAATCATATGGATAACAACACTTTTTATATTAGTAATACGTATTCTAGAATTCCAAGTTTCTAAAAAAAACTATTTTTACTAAAACATAAATAACCCGAGAAGCAGTTATACTATGTAAATGTAAACTGCCTGTAGTTATTACTTATCTCACTATCAGCCACGGATACCTTTGTCCAAATTAGCCCAGATTAGTTAATCTGTCATATTCTAAAGCAAACGGAGCACAGTTTGGGAAGAAAGAAGCGTTCAGAAAGTTGGTAAACCAGAAAGGGATGTCATGGTGAGGGGGAGGCGTAGGGATCCTGAGCAGCTCTCAGATAGTAAGGCAGTGTTCAGAGCCATGTGGGAGAGGCACATGAGGGTTGGACAGATGATTTTCCTGTATCTCTCCCCATGAAATGCACAGAAAGCCTCCTGTGAAACACCCGAGGTCTGAACCACAGTATCTATTTAATATTGACAATACAGCCTTGGGCCAGAAGTTGATGATACAAAGATGAATACGACTCCATTCCTGCCCTGAAGCTCTCACAGTCTAATAGGAAAGATGAACTCATAAAAGGCAATTTCAAATGCAACAATAGAGGTGCAATGGTATGAGCTACAGCAATTGCCCAGGAGGAGAATGATTAATTTAGTTTGGAAAGTCAGAGACAACTCTATAGAGAAAAAATAAAAATCAAAGGATGCATTTGAGTTAACCAAGTGTACAGCAGAACAAAGGATTTTCCAGAAACTCAAAACAGAGGTTTGAAGCAACACAGTCTGCTTGGGGAATCAAAAGACAGCTGATGTTGATGCAATGTGGCAGTGGAGGGAAATAAAGCCAGGGCAGGGAGAGTGGGACTGGACCTCGGAGCACCTTCCTTGCCTTACTGGGAAAGTGGAGCTTATCCTGTGGGTCATGGGAGCCACTGAAATCTTTTAAGTAAAGAAATGTCTCAACCTGCATTTTTAGACAAGAGACCTTGGTGGTTCTACAGAGAATATATCGGAGCAGATCAAGATGGAAGGCAAAAGACCCGTTATATGATGCAGGCAATAGATGTTGGATCCTGAACTAGGGAAATGACAACAAGAAGAGACAGAAGTATGAAAACAGTCATTGACTGTCTATGAGGATTGATGGAGAGAAAGCAGTGAAATATGACATGTAGGTCTCTGGCATGAGCAACTGGGTAGGTGCACGCAGGAAGAGATTCAGTCCAAGGCACGTAGAACTGAAGGTGTCAATGGGACAACCCAGTGAGGATGCACATTTGGCATCTAGACATAGGTCTCATCCAAAAATATGGGTTTAGGAGTCTTGAGGTGGCATCTCCTGAAACTACAGGAGAAGATCATATTACCTGGGGAGAAAAGAGAAAGTGTGAAGGGAAAATAGAGGGGCCTCCACACTTCATGAATGAGTGGGTCAGTCCCCAAAGGAGACTGAGCAGAGACAATCAGAGAGGTAGGAGAGAGGACAGGAAAAATCAGTGCATCTGAATCCAAAGGATGAAAAAGTTCGTAGAAGGGAATATTGATCTCTGTAAAAAAAAAAATAATGATAATAAAAATAAAGAAGAGGAAGAGGAAGAAGAGGAGAAAGAGGAGGAGATGGAAACACATTCATGCCCCACTGGCAGAGACCGATCTTCGAGTGTCCCAGAACTCTGCTGCTGGTTTCCCTGTCTTTCCTCCAGGGAAGGACGGGATGTGGTCAGATGAGGGCCGGGTACCCTGGATCCTGGAGGAGGGAGCAGGAGAAGCCTGTGCTACTTCTAGTCACCTTCTCCCCCCACCCCCCCCCACCCCCCGCCCATCTGGCCTAGAACAGGGAAGCTTGGTCAGCTTTGCGGAGAAAGTCTAATCTCAAGTGGAGCTGTCTGGAAAATAAATCTTAGGGGTTTTTCAAACCACTAACGTTTTTGCCTCATGAATAGTCCTTTTCCTCCATCTGACATCATGAGAGAGAAAAACCCGGGACCCTCTTAGCGGCCACTTGAAGAGAATCCTAAGCAATTGCTCTCTCTTTGATTTCTTCCAGCCGTGGGCTGTGAACTAAAGATGGAGGACTCCTGCAGGCGGAAACCCAGCCTCTTACCCTGCTCCCTCTGCAGCCTGAAGATGGACAAGTCTGTTTAGATACACAAACACACACACACACACACACACACACACACACACACAGCCTGTAAACATCATGAGGATACTATCCCCATCAGCTTCTCGGGGGACAGGGGAAAAATAGACTTTCCCAGAGCCAACTCAGCGCCCAGTGCTGCATTAGAGCTACGTGCCTGTGAGCTCCTTAGTGGCCCCTGCAGGACGTGGTTTCGTGGCCATTGAAGAAACTTAGATGCGCATCCTCCCTAGGACGCCCTGACATTTAGTAAGTGGCTGAGACAGGGTTTGATACTACGTCTACAGGATCCAACGTCCAGGAGTTTTTCCTCTTGGAAGAGTCAGTTTCTATTAATTTTTTTTTTTTCATGGCTCCTTATTCTTCAGCTTCCAATATGCAGATAAGCTTTCGATATGAAAGACATGTGTCCCTGTCATGTTGTATACAAACTGAATTTTGTAGCTCAGATCATATTTCAAGTATCTTAAATTTCATGACAAATCCTTTTTCTACGTCAAAGAACCCTTTCATAGGCAAAGAGCCACTCCCTAAGTTATCTCGAGTTTTGTGTGTCAAGTTTCCTTAGAGTGGAGCTCATTTCTGCCGCTAGAGAAACTGTACTCCCTGCACCAAATCCACGGTGGCACTTTATTGTCAGTGAGAAGGAAGAGGCAGAGCTAGGGAGCCATCGGAGCAGCCCCTGGAGAGAGCCCCCAATCTTCCTGTCTGGCGTCTGCAGGCAGCTTCTCCTGACTGGGGAGCTGGGGAGACCCCAGGCCCTCCTCCTGAGCCCACTCTGTTGGGTTGTAACAGACTTTTGTTGCTACACACTTTTGGAACTTCCGGGGGAGGTGTGCAGAGGCTGGGTCAGCACAAAGATGCCTTCTCCCTGGTCATGTGAACCCCTCCAGCAGAGAGAGGCTCAGGGGAAATGAAGCATGTCTCTTGAACATGTCTGTGAAACTCCGACTCCTCTGCCCATTCTTTTAAGTCTGTAGGCAGATTTCTCCTGCCCTTACCCCACCCCACTGCCCGGGAGCTGAATAGGTGAATTTTTTTTTTTTTTTTTTTAAATTTTTTGTTTATTGTGGTAACGTTGGTTTATAACATTGTAAAAATTTCAGGTGTACATCATTGTACTTCTATTTCTGCATGGACTACATCATGTTCACCACCAAAATACTAATTACAACCCATCACCACACACATGTACCGAATTATCCCTTTCACCCTCCTCCCTCCCCCCTTCCCCTCTGGTAACCACCAATCCAATCTCTGTCCCTATGTGTTTGTTTATTGTTGTTATTATCTACTACTTAATGAAGGAAATCATACGGTATTTGACCTTCTCCCTCTGACTTATTTCACTTTGCATTATACCCTCAATGTCCATCCATGTTGTCACAAATGGCTGGATTTCGTCATTTCTTGTGGCTGAGTAGTATTCCATTGTGTATATATACCACAGCTTCTTTATCCATTCGTCCCTTGATGGGCACTTAGGTTGCTTCCAAGTCTTGGCTATCGTGAATAAGGCTGCAATGAACACAGGGGTGCATGTACCTTTACAAATTGGTGTTTTCAAGTTCTTTGGATAAATACCCAACAGTGGAATAGCTGGATCATATGGTAGTTCTATCCTTGATTTTTTGAGGAATCTCCATACTGTTTTCCATAGTGGCTGCACCAGTTTGCACTCCCACCAGCAGTGTATGAGAGTTCCCTTCTCTCCACATCCTCTCCAACACATGTTGTTTCCTGTCTTGTTAATTATAGCCATTCTGACGGGCGTGAGGTGATATCTCATTGTAGTTTTGATTTGCATTTCCTGATACTTAGTGATTTTGAACATCTTTTCATGTGTCTGTTGGCCATCTGTATATCTTCTTTGGAGAAATGTCTGTTCAGGTCTTTTGCCCATTTTTTAATTGGGTTGGTAGTTTTGTTGTTGTTGAGATGCATGAGTTCTTTATGTATTTTGGAGATTAAGCCCTTATCAGATGTATGGTTTGCAAATATCTTCTCCCAATTGTTAGGTTGTCTTTTCGTTTTGTTGATGGTTTCCTTTGCTGTGCAGAAGCTTTTTAGTTTGATGTAGTCCCATTTGTTTATTTTTTCTATTGTTTCTCTTGCCCGGTCAGATGTGGTGTTTGAAAAGATGTTGCTAAGACCGATGTCGAAGAGCGTACTGCCTATGTTTTCTTCTAGAACTTTCACAGTTTCAGGTCTTACATTCAAGTCTTTAATCCATTTGGAGTTAATTTTTGTGTATGGTGTAAGGTAAGGGTCTACTTTCATTTTTTGCATATGGCTATCCAGTTTTCCCAACACCATTTGTTGAAGAGACTTTCTTTTCCCCAATCTATGTTCTTGGCTCCTTTGTCAAAGATTAGCTGTCCATAGATGTGTGGGTTTATTTCTGGGCTTTCGATTCTATTCCATTGATCTGTGTGTCTGTTTTTGTGCCAGTACCATGCTGTTTTGGTTACTATAGCTTTGTAGTATATTTTGAAATCAGGGAGTGTGATACCTCCAGCTTTGTTCTTTTTTCTCAGGATTCCTTTAGCTATTCGGGGTCTTCTGCTGTTCCATATAAATTTTAGGATTCTTTGTTCTATTTCTGTGAAAAATGTTGTTGGAACTTTGATAGGGATTGCATTGAATCTATAGATGGCTTTAGGAAGTATGGACATCTTAACTATGTTAATTCTTCCAATCCAAGAGCACGGAATATCTTTCCATTTCTTTGTGTCTTCTTCAATTTCTTTCAGAAATGTTTTATAGTTTTCGGTGTACAGATCTTTCACCTCTTTGGTTAAGTTTATTCCTAGGTATTTTATTCTTTTTGTTGCAATTGTAAATGGGATGGTATTCTTAATTTCTCTTTCTGTTACTTCGTTGTTGGTGTACAGAAATGCGACTGATTTTTGTATGTTGATTTTGTATACTGCAACTTTACCATATTCGTTTATTACTTCTAAAAGTTTTCTGGTGGATTCTTTAGGGTTTTCTATATATAAAATCATGTCATCTGCAAATAGTGACAGTTTCACTTCTTCCTTTCCAATTTGGATCCCTTTTATTTCTTTCTCTTGCCTGATTGCTCTGGCTAGGACTTCCAATACTATGTTAAATAGGAGTGGTGACAGTGGGCATCCTTGTCTGGTTCCTGTTCTTAGAGGGATAGCTTTCAGTTTTTCACCATTGAGGATGATATTAGCTGTGGGTTTCTCATATATGGTCTTTATTATGTTGAGATACTTTCCTTCTATACCCATTTTATTCAGAGTTTTTATCATAAATGGGTGCTGGATCTTGTCAAATGCTTTCTCTGCATCTATTGAGATGATCATGTGATTTTTGTTCTTCATTTTATTAATGTGGTGTATTACGTTGATTGATTTGCGAATGTTAAACCATCCCTGCATACCTGGAATAAATCCCACTTGATCATGGTGTATAATCTTTTTAACGTATTGTTGTATGCGATTTGCTAGTATTTTGTTGAGGATTTTCGCATCGATGTTCATCAGTGATATTGGCCTGTAATTTTCTTTTTTTGTGTTGTCCTTGTCTGGTTTTGGTATCAGGGTAATATCAGCTTCGTAGAATGAGTTACGGAGCTTCCCCCCCTCCTCAATTTGTTGGAAGAGTTTGAGAAGGATAGGTATTAAGTCTTCTTTGAATGTTTGGTAGAATTCACCAGGGAAGCCGTCTGGTCCTGGACTTTTATTTTTGGGGAGGTTTGTGATTACTGTTTCGATCTCCTTACTGGTGATTGGTCTATTCAAATTCTCTACTTCTTCTTGATCCAGTTTTGGAAGGTTGTATGATTCTAAGAATTTATCCATTTCTTCCAGATTGTCGAATTGGTTGGCATATAGCTTTTCATAGTATTCTCTTATAATCTTTTGTATTTCTGAGGTGTCTGTTGTAACCTCTCCTCTTTCATTTCTGATTTTACTTATTTGTGCCTTCTCTCTTTTTTTCTTGGTGAGTCTAGCTAAAGGTTTGTCTATTTTGTTGATCTTATCAAAGAACCAGCTCTTGGTTTTATTAATTTTTTCTATTGTTTTTTTGGTCTCTATGTCATTTATTTCTGCTCTGATTTTTATTATTTCCCTTCTTCTACTGATTTTGGGCTTTTTTTGTTCTTCTTTTTCCAGTTCCTTTAGGTGCATTGTTAGATTGTTTATTTGAGATTTTTCTTGTTTGTTGAGATAGGCCTGTATCGCTATAAACTTCCCTCTTAGAACCACTTTTGCTGTATCCCATAAATTCTGGCATGACGTATTTTCATTTTCATTTGTCTCCAGGTATTTTTTGATTTCTTCTTTGATTTCTTCGTTAACCCAGTCGTTGTTCAGTAGCATTTTGTTTAATCTCCATGTATTTGTGGCTTTTCTGATTTTCTTCCTATAGTTGATTTCTAGTTTCATACCGTTGTGGTCAGAAAAGATGCTTGGTATTATTTCAATCTTCTTAAATTTATGGAGACTTGTTTTGTGGCCTAATATGTGATCAATCCTGGAGAATGTTCCATGTGCATTTGAAAAGAACGTGTATTCTTCGGTTTTTGGATGGAATGCTCTGTATATATCTACTAGGTCCATCTGTTCTAGTGTGTCATTTAAGGCCAATGTTTCCTTATTGATCTTCTGTTTGGATGATCTATCCATTGGTGTAAGTGGAGTGTTAAAGTCCCCTACTATTATTGTGTTACAGTCTATTTCTGTTTTTATGTCTGTTAATAATTGCTTTATATATTTAGGTGCACCTACATTGGAGTGCGTAGATATTTACAAGTGTTATATCCTCTTGTTGGATTGTTCCCTTGATCATTATGTAATGCCCTTTCTTTGTCTCGTTTTACAGTTTTTGTTTTAAAGTCTATTTTGTCTGATATGAGTACTGCTACCCCAGCTTTCTTTTCATTGCCATTTGCGTGGAGTATCTTTTTCCATCCCTTCACTTTCAGTTTGTGAGTGTCTTTAGGTCTGAAGTGTGTCTCTTGTATGCAGCATATATATGGGTCTTGTTTTTATCCAGTCAGCCACCCTATGCCTTTTAATTGGAGCATTTAGTCCATTGACGTTTAAAGTAGCTATTGATAAGTATGTACTTACTGCCATTTTTAACTTTTTTTTTCCTCAGTGTTTTAGTAGTCCTTCTCTGTTCCTTACTTCTTCTATACAAAATTGATGGTCACTTTAGTTTGACCTCTGTCTGATACCTGGTCTCTTTTACTACCCTCCTCCCTCCTTTTATGTTTTTGATATCATATCTAACCTCTTTTTGTGCATTTGTGTCCATTACGTTCTAATCGTGGAAATAGATAATTTTTCCTATTTGTGGTCTTCTCTTTCCCCTTAAATCAGTCCCTTTAACATTTCTTGTAACACTGGTTTCTTGGTGACAAACTCCTTTAATTTTTGCTTATCTGGGAAAATTTTGATCTCTCCTTCCATTTTGAATGATAACCTTGCTGGGTAGAGTATTCTTGGCTGCAAGTTTTTTCCTTTTAGCACTTTAAATATATCGTGCCATTCTCTTCTAGCCTGTAAGGTTTCTGCTGAGAAGTCAGCTGATAGCCTTATGGGGTTTCCTTTGTATGTAACTTGACATTCTCTTGCTGCTTTTAGGATTCTCTCTTTATCTTTAATTCTGGACATTTTGATTATGATGTGTCTTGGTGTGGGCCTCTTTGGGTTTATCTTGTTTGGGGCTCTCTGTGCCTCCTGTACCTGGATGTCTGTTTCCTTCCTTAGGTTAGGGAAGTTTTCATCTATTATTTCTTGAAATAAATTCTCTGCCCCTTGTCTCGCTCTTCTCCTTCGGGGACACCTATAACACGGATGTTAGTGCGCTTGATGTTGTCCCAGAGGTCCCTTAGACTGTCCTCACTCTTTTGAATTCTTTTCTCTTTTACCTGTTCACCTTGGGTAATTTCTTCTAGTCTTTCTTCCAGCTCACAGATCCGTTCTTCTGTATCCTCTACTCTGCTTTTGAGTCCCTCTAATGAATTTTTCATTTCCAGTATTGTATTCTTCATTTCTGATTGGTTCTTTTTTATATCTTCCATTTCTTTGTTGACATTCTCACTGAGTTCATCTATTCTTCTCCCCAGATCAGTGAGCATCCTTAACACTCTTAGTTTGAACTCTCTGTCGGGTAGGTTGCTCATTTCTGTTTCACTTAGTTCCTTTTCTGGGGTTTTGTCCTGTTCCCTTACTTGGAATGTATTCTTTTGCCTCCTCATTTTGCCTCTTTCCCTGTGCTTGTGTCTACGTATTAGGTAGGTGAGCTACGTCTCCTGCTCTTGGATAGGTGACCTTATGTAAGTGATGCCTTAGGAGGCTTCCAGTATGCTTCCCTCAGTTCTCAATGTTCCAGGGGTGACCCCTATGTGGGCTACGTGTGTCCTTCTATTGTGGCCTGTTAGCTCTCCCTATAGGCGCCCAGGGAGGCTGAGTTATGCTCCTGGCCAGCTGTTGTAATGCTCAGCTGCTTGTAGTTGTTGTGGGCCCTTCAGTCTCTTTGTCAGGTGTGGGGAGCCCCAGCACAGTTGGCTGTAAGTTCTAATACCACATTTGTGTTGCAGTATTTCTTTTAAGTGAGTAGGCCCCCAGTGTGGCAGGTTGTTAGGCTCAGGGCCTTACAATTGCTGTAAGCCTCTAGCCTATTAGGTCTCTTGTCAGCTCTCTGAGGATTGCAGCTGGGTGGGGCTGCCCTCAGGCACAGGAGCACCCAATTGTTTCAGGCTTTGGAAGGTGGGGCAAACCTCCTATGTGGGTCTTTGAGAAGCACAAGTCTTCTGCAGCTGACAAGCCCTGTTGCCCACAGGTCCACACACACAGTCAACACAGTCCTGCCCCGTGTGAGCGCCCCGACCTCCCCAAGTGGACCCAGTCTCTCCACGGCGGGAGCCCCACACACTCCGCCACCACCCCACACTCTCCACCCGCTCCTTGTGCACACCCTGCCCCGCTCAAGTCAGCTCAGTTGCCAGGCTGCAGAGCATCCAGTCACCAATCTATGCAGGCCCACACGTTGCCTGAGGGCTTGTTGTTGGGTGGGGCCAGTCTCTAGGGTGGGCTGCCTGCCCTGGCTGAGCTGGATTAAATCGGTGCTCTAGCAGGTGGAGCAGACCCTGGGCTAGCAGGTCTCAGGGAGAACTCCAATGGCGTCTGTGTCAGCACGCTCACACCAGGCCACAACAATGGCCGCCGCCAATGTCCCAGTCCCTGGAGAGGTCTCACCCCTCACCGAGATGCACTCAGGGCCTATTAGGTGAGTCTCTTGTCACCGAAGCACTGTGCACCTTTCTTTCTGGTGATTTTAGGATGCTTTCTGGAACGGGTGAGTTTGTGCGCAGGCCCTTTAAGAGCCAGTTTTAGTTTCTTTGTGAACCGGGTTTTCTGGGGGTGCTACTCAATGCTTTAGTAGCAGCAAAGTCAGATATTATGCCACTGGTGTCGATTGTGCTGGGTCCACAAAATGCCCACAGCGGGGGCGCTCCCCGGCTCAGGACCCCGCGCCTCCAGTGAGGCTGCGTACCTGTGAGCTGCTCCAGGCGGCCGTGAAGCTGGCAGCTTGTGAAGGCGGCGTTTTTCCTCTCCGGAAGGGAGTCTCTGCCTCTTCTACCCCAGTTACGATTGTCCGTTGTTGCAGGAGTTCCTCTTATCCAGTTTTCAGTTCTGACTCAGGGGTAATTTTTCCACGAGTAGTTGTAAATTGGCTGTGTCCACAGGAGGAGGTGAGTTCAGAGTCTGCCTACGCCGCCATCTGCAGGACGAGGGCGGCCGGGCACCTGCGCGGTGGCGGCGGACCCTGGGGCTCGGGCGCCTGAATAGGTGAATTTGAGGGCAAGCGTGGACAGCTACTTCCGTGCCCTCCCTCTTTCTGCAACTGTCCTGAATTATGAAGAAGTCTGTGCAAATCCCTGTATACTCAAATAGGCTGAGCCTGGGGTGACCTGGACAGAGACTCTGTCCTCTTAGCTTGGACTTAAACTCTACAGCAGCCTCATCTGTTGTGCTGGTCATCTGTGTCCAGGTCCACCCAATGTTTCCAGGTCTTCTCCTGGCCATAGGTATGACTGCACTTCCCCACCCCTTTAGAGTTAGGCATGGCCATTGTCTTGCTTTGGTCAATAAAATGTGAGCAGAGCTTATGTGTGTCATTTCTAGGTGGAAGCTTTAGGAACCAGTGCAATGGTGGAAGCAAGCATTGAGATAAACCTGCTGTCAGCCTGGGTCCCTAAGAGATGATATTGAACAGAGACGCCTGCCACAACTCAGTAGACACAAAGCAGAAAAAGCCCAGGATGCCATGGGATTCCTTAGAAAAACTCCTCAGGGAAGACTTCCTGGAAGAGGTTGTGCTGGTGCTGGGTAGGAGTGGAGGATGAGTAGATGATAACAAGGCAAAGGGCTGGTGGTATGGAGTGGGGAAGAAGGCATTGCAGGAAGAGGAAACAGCATGTGCAAAGGCCCGGAGGAGTAACAGCCAAAGAGTGAGGAAGGAAAGAGGAGGGGAGGGAGGGCAGGAGGGAGGGAAGAGGCGGGGAGTAGAGTCATCAGCAGGGGGTACACATCACCAAAGGCCTAGCATACCTAAGAACTCCTTTCCTGGTAAAGTTTGGTACCACCCCAACTCCGACCAGAGAAAAGAAAAAGAGAGAGAAAACAAAAGATATAGTGGAGGAGAATGAGAAACACAGAAAAATGAATTTAAGGAAAAGAGGACCAGAAAAGAACAGGAAGCCAAGAAAATTCACACTAGAGGAGAAAGTTTTTAAAAAGATGCAGTGGGTGGAATAATGGCCCGGAAGATGTCAAGCCCTCATACCCGGAACTTGTAAACCTGACCTTGTTCAGAGAAAGGGTCTTTGCAGATGTGCTTAATTTAGGGATTTTGAGATGAGGAGGTTGCCCTGGATTATCCAATGGACCCCAAATGCCATCACAGGTGTCCTTGTAAGAGAGGCAAGAAGAAACCCTCCCAGAGGAGAGAGCCATGTAACCACAGAGGCAGGGATTGGAATATACCGCCACAGCCAAAGAACACGTGGAAGCTGGAAGAGGCGAGGAACGGATTCTCCCCTGGAAACTGGAGGGAACATAGCCCTGCTGAGTCCCTGATTTCAGACTTCTAACCTCCAGAACTGTGAGAGAACACATTTCTGTTCTAAGCCACCCAGGTTACGGTAATCTGCTCCAGCAGCCACAGGAAACTAGTGCATCAGGTGGCACAGAACGACTCATTCCCTTTGGTAGTCACTTGCCTACTGCCCTTACATAGACTCCTGCCCCGACTCCCAGCCCCCTGCATAGTAGCCATCAAGCACTCCTTGCACTTTCCTACCGGGTATTCACTAACACCACACACACTTTTCCTTTCCTTCCTTCCACCAGGCCCCGCCCAGTGCTCACTTCCCCTTTCCCAGCCAACCCCCACCTCCCCCACCCATCCTCCTCCTCCGTAGCCTTCTCCCCCACCCCTGTGCCACACAGAACCACCATGCTGTTGGCTGTTTCTCCATCCAGGCAGATCCTAAGCCCTTAAGAGGCAAAGAACCCATCAACATCCCCACGTATTCTGTTCAGTGCCAGATTCAACACACAGATTTGAATGCATAAAAGGCTAATTGATAAATATTTGCTAATTGACTGATAATTTGGACTTGGTTATTATTACTATAACAACCACTTATGAAGTGGCTGCTATGTACCAGGCACTAAAGAATAATGGTAATTGCCGTTTTAACTAATGAGCTGTTAACACATGCTAGCTACCGTGACACACACTAGAAATATATTCTTTTATTCAGTTCTCACCACCATATCATTACTATCTCCTTTTTATAGATAAGTAAGCCAGGCCAACAGAGGCTAAATTTGCTCTATGTCACCCAGCTTGCAAGCCTCAGATCCGGCGTTCAAGTCCAAACCTGACAGGCTCTCCAAAAGGTGCTCTAAAGAAGGTCTTCTTTGGGGAAAAAAAAATCCAGACTTCTCTAGATGGCCATTTCCTTGGCCACTGCCTCAAGGTGCCTCCGTTTCTCAAACATTTGGGGTGTTCCTTAAACAATGTGAGCCCAGGTTTACCTGCAAACATTTGTCTCAATTCCAGGACCTTCAATCAACCTAATTGGCCACTAGGTGGCAACAATAAAATGTGTCTGAGACGCAAAAGCCAGCAAGCCGGGGTGGCTTCCACTCAGCAGTGTGGCTTCTAGAGATGAGCTGTGGGAATGGGAAGGCAAAGCTGCCCAGAAGGAAATAAGCCAAGGATCAAAGAAACGGATTGGAAAACGTTTCTTCATTTCTAATCGAATGGTGATAAAAAGAAAAGCAAATCCGTGCGCTTATATTTCAGTGAAAAATCATAATCCTGAGAATGCAGACTATTTAAATACATCTGTTTACCAGGAGCACACAGAAATCCCCGTGGGTGCTCCAAGAAAGGAAAAATTATAGGCACAATCACCGACAGTGAGGATGTCCAAACACTTTAACAAGTGCTTGTTGAAACGGCAGCTCTTAAATGATTCAACTGCCTCTTAGCCAAAACGCACAACAGCCGTAAACACACTATAATTAACATCACACGCAGAGCAAAAGAAACTTGGAAAATATTTCATTTAGCATCTCAAAGGAATGCTAGATATCCTTCCCTGCAAATGAAGACATTGTCAAGTTATTTATCGAAAGCCAGCTGTGCAGTCTCTGAGTTGTAAAATACCTAGAGATTGTTACTGCTTAGTGGAGGAAGGAGGGTTCACTGGGCAGCGCCACATCCCTAACCTCAGAGCCCTGCTGGAGGCCTGACTACCAAGCAAGAACCATGTCCTGCACCACTGCTACTCCGAGTGTGGTCCGCAGAGCGCTGCCCATCTGTGAACTGTTTGCTACTAGTCCATGAGGAGATAAGTATAAAAAATGAGAGTGAGCATTAGAAATTTGTAGAGCAATTTGACATTGCTGTGACATCCAAGGCTGTGATCAGTTCAACAGAGTTGGACCAGTTGGGATGTTGCAAACTTGCTAATGAGTCATTTGTGGCAAGAGATGTGAACTAGTCCTGCACAGTAAATCCACATATTGATCTGAAACAGACTGAAAATGGACTGGCCCCCCGACAGGTAGTTTGAGAAGCACAATCCTAAGGCAAGTTTCTCCATCCCTGTCCACTCAGTGCCTGGCCGGGACAGGCAAAGAGCCTGTAATTCAGGGTGTGGGCTTGGGAGTCAGGGAGAACTAGATCCCATCGCTTCTATTAATTACCAGCTGTGTGGCATCAGGCACATTACCTAACCTCTTGTCTCTTTAGTTTCCTTTGTACTAAAACGGGGCTGATAATATACACTTTACAGAGCGGTTGTGAGAATGATGTGACACAAGATTGATGAGGTGAGACTGTGAACATCAGAGGGTTTTCACACCTCTTTCTCAATCTCTGTCTCTTCTCTCTCTGTCCCTGTTTCTCTCTGTTGTCAGGGGAAAAGGGGGAATCTCCCTCTGCCCTTTTCCTTAAGGTTCTTATGGCTGGCCAAATAATTAACAAGACAGGTTAGCAGGAGAAAATAATACCAAGTTTAATAACATGTATACATGGGAGAAAGCAGGGACACTGCGTTTCTCAACACAATAGCAGAAATTCTCGTCTTAAATACCATGTTCAACCAAAGACAAGGAGGATGTTGGGGGTGGGGGTGTCAGTTACAGGAGATTATCAGTAAAGCACTGTAAACAAGAGTAAGGTTTATTATGCAGTTTTAAGGCCTCACCTTCTACATTGATAAGTCTCTAGAAATGAGGTCATCCCCCCTCTTCCCAATACAGAGAGGGAGATACCTTTACAAATGGAAACTTCCCTTGTAAATGATTGTCTGGTAACTCCTCGCAAGGCCATCCAGAGCATGTGGCCAGAGAGACAGAACTTCCGATAAGATGGGCTTGTTGGTGCCTTTTCTATTGTAACCTCTATCCTACATTATCTTTATAGCAGTCATGATAATAACTCCTTCCTGAAACAGATCTTTTGTTTTAAATTCTTTAGGCAGTTTGGGAGGGGAAACTCAAATATTCTTCCTGAGTTCTCTGAGTCCTTATTGTCTTCAGCTCGAAATAATCTGCATACCAGAGTGGTGCTTCCTGGGGTAGCTTACCCTGAGCACCATCACTGTCTCTCTTTCTCTTTCTCTGCAAATAATACCCCCACCCTACTTGGGGGGTGTTTTAAAATGAAGCCCTCTCAGCACTCAAGAAAACAATGTTATTAGTACCATCTTGGGGTTCTTAAGGACCAAGGCTCTGGAGTTAATCAGCTGTCAAGTTTTCTTGTGAAGGGAGGAGAGAATTATAGATTAACAGACAGAAAAGAGAAGGCCTGGGGATGAGGAGGGAGTGAAAAGGGAAGGAAGGATTCTCTTGGAAGACAGGACAAAAGGAAGTCTTGAGCACCCACACAGAAGAAGTGAAGGACAGGGAGGGCTGGGGGACAGGAGCTATGTGCTGATTCTGGAGGAAGGTTCCAGAAGAGAGGACCCACTGTCCTGAAAGAACAGAAAGAGTGCACCGGGCCTAGAAGGCTTGGGACCACTTGGTAGAGTGTTCAGAGCCCTGGGTGAGCCCCCACCCCTCACCTGCCCGGGGCTGTGCCAATAGCCCTCCTCTGTTCCCAGGGAGGCCTGGACCTTGTCAGTGTCCAGCACCTCATCCAGGGACCACCTGGGCGGGTGAGGCCTATTCAGGACAGATCACTTTGCTGTCTCCATCTTATCCTGTAAATAATTATCCAATAAATAATAACTGAACACCTGCTAACTGCCAGGCACTGTTCACAACACAATTCCTGCTTCCCTGGAGCTCGTCTTCCAGAAGTGGTGGGAAGAAGATGAAGAAACATCATGGAACAGTGGCATATTATAACTCGCTTCAGTGTGGACAGAGTGCTCTATGAGTGTTTAGCTTTACACTTAGCAAGCTTCTCATGGTGAGGCCCACAGATAGAATTTGGGGGATTTCATGAATTTGGATGGGGGGAAATTACATCTTTATTTTCACTAATCTCTAACTAAAATTTAGCATTTCCTTTAAATATGAATGCAGATAACCACAGAAGTTCCTGTGACTTTGTAACCAATAGAAATTACAGATATTTGCATTTCACATTACAACTGTTGCAGATATTTTGAAATATCATTTATGCTCATCGCTTCTCCAAAATTGTGGTAAGGCCTGAGACCTGCCACCAGACCTTAATATTTAATACATTAATAAAGAAGCACATATTATTGTATCATATATATTTGGTTTTCAAAGTTTTGACAACTGTATTTCAATATAATTGGTTTCCTCCATTTATAAACACTATTTGTAAACATTACCTTGGGAAGGGATCATGGGTTTTACTAGCCAGCCAAAGGGTTCCAGGGCACAGAAAAGATTAAGAACCTCTGCTTTAGGGCCTGCTATTCCTCACCTTTTGAAGGGCCCTCATCAGGAATCCACCCTCCAGGGACTGTTAGCACATGAAAAAGCCCAACTAAAAGAGAACACACAAGGCCACTGATTCAGAGCTTGCTATAGCGAGGGAGTCAGCCGCCATCACTCGTGCCAGGCATACGAGTGGGAAAGCTTTATAGGGAAAAAAGGAAGGCTTCAGGTATACCCTGTTTACAGGTTGTTGGCATGAGGAAGCTGTAGGTAGGCTAACTAGAAGCTGGGAATCTCGTCTGATTAGTTTGAGGAGCATGTTTGGCTTTCTCTGGTTGGTCCTGAGTTGGAAGCGGAGGAAAAAGAAATAGGGAAGTTGGTAGTCATTGACCAAGTCCTGACCATTCTGGACTGGTTGCTGCAGAAGTTGTGGGTCAGAGGCATATTGTCACATGTGGCCTGGCCATTGTGCCTTGTATATTCCATCTATCGGGGCCAATGGAGCTCACCTGCCTCTAGCAGTGAGGTATTACGGATGTCTGCCAAAAACAGCCTCATGACTGTGCAAGGCCCAATCAGCTTAGGTCTATTCACCACAGGCACACATGCACCTGGGCATCTCCAGTCCAATAAAGGTCTTGGATACCTTGTTGCAGAATGTTGAGTCAACTCCTCATATTTTTACCTGAAACAGCTATAATAAACATATCTTATCCCCCTGACTGATGTTGTGGTTAATGATACCAAATCCACAGGTGAAGCTCTAGACACAGTGCCTGACACATAGTAAGCACTCAGTAAAACATAGCTATTTTTTTTTAAGAAGAGGTAGCATTTTGCCAAGGAGGTAAGATCTACGCCAGTGCTTCTCAGCCAGGAGCAACTTTGCTCCCCAGGGAAAATTTGGCAATGATTGAAGACATTTTTGATTGTCACAACGAGGCTAGAGAATGCTACTGGCAGCTAGTGGGTAGAGGCCAAGGTTGCTGCCAAATATCCTACGATGCACAGGACAGCCCACAACAAAGAATTATCCAGCCCAGAGAGAAGTCAAGATGGCGGCATAAGCAGACTCTGAACTCACCTCCTCCTGCGTACACAGCCAATTTACAACTACTCATGGAACAATTAGCCCTGAGCCAGAACTGAAAACTGGATGAGAGGAAGTCTTGCAACAAATGACAATCCTAATGGAAGAGGCAGAAACTCCCTTCTGGAGAGGAAAAACGCCACCTTCACGAGCCGCAGCACCTCACGGCAGGGAGCAGCCCAGAGGTCCGCAGCCCTCCCTGGAGGACTGGGGCCCTGAGCCGGGGAGCGCCCCTGCTGTGGGCATTTTGTGGACCCAGCACAATCGAGACGAGTGGCATAATATCTGACTTTGCCTGCTACTAAAACATTGGGGAATACCCCCAGAAAAGCTGGTTCACAAAAAAACTAAAACCGGCTCTTAAAGGGCCCACGTGCAAACTCACCCATTTCAGAAAGCAACCTAAAATCACCAGAAAGAAAGATGCACAGTGCTTTGGTGAAAAGAGACTCACCTGATAGGCCCTGAGTGCATCTCGGTGAGAGGTGAGACCTCTCCAGGGACTGGGACATTGGCAGCGGCAATTGTTGTGGCCTGGTGTGGGCGTGCTGACACAGATGCCATTAGAGTTCTCCCTGGGGCCTGCTAGCCCTGGTCAGCCCCACCCACTAGAGCACCGATTTAATCCAGCTTAGCCAGGACAGGCAGCCTACCCTAGAGACTGGACCCACCAAACAACAAGCCCTCAGGCAACTTGTGGACCTGCATAGATTGGTGACTGGATTCTCTGCAGCCTGGCAACTGAGCCCACTTCACTGGGGCAGAGCGTGCACAAGGAGCGGGTGGAGAGTGTGGGGCAGTGGTGGAGTGTGTGGGGCTCCCGCCGTGGAGAGACTGGGTCTGCTTTGAGAGGTTGGGGCACACACGCGGGGCAGGACTGTGTTGACTGTGTGTGTGGACCTGTGGGCAACAGGGCTTGTCAGCTGCAGAAGACTTGTGCTTCTCAAAGATCCACATAGGGGGTTCGCCCCACCTTCCAAAGCCTAAAACAATTGGGTTCTCCCGTGGCTGAGGCCAGCCCCACCCAGCTGCAATCCTCAGAGAGCTGACAAGAGACCTAAAGGCTGGAGGCTTATAGCAATTGTAAGCCCCTGAGCCTAACAGCCTGCCACGCTGGGGGCCTACTCACTTAAAAGAAATACTGCAACACAAATGTGGTATTAGAACTTGCAGCCAACTGTGCTGGGGCTCCCCACACCTGACAAAGAGACTGAAGGGCCCACAACAACTACAAGCAGCTGAGCATTACAACAGCTGGCCAGGAGCATAACTCAGCCTCCCTGGGCGCCTACAGGGAGAGCAAACAGGCCACAGCAGAAGGACACACATAGCCCACATAGGGGTCACCCCTGGAACACTGAGAACTGAGGGAAGCACACTGCAGGCCTCCTAAGGCATCACTTATATAATGTCACCTATCCAAGAGTAGGAGACATAGCTGACCTACCTAATACATAGACACAACCACAGGGAAAGAGGCAAAATGAGGAGGCAAAGAAATACCTTCCAAGTAAGAGAACAGGACAAAACCCTAGAAAAGGAACTAAGTGAAACAGAAATGAGCAACCTACCCGACAGAGAGTTCAAACAAAGAGTGTTAAGGATGCTCACTGATCTGGGGAGAAGAATAGATGATCTCAGTGAGAATGTCAACAAATAAATGGAAGATATAAAAAAGAAACAATTAGAAACGATGAATACAATACTGGAAATGAAAAATTCACTAGAGGGACTCAAAAGCAGAGTAGAGGATACAGAAGAATGGATCTGTGAGCTGGACAAAAGACAAGAAGAAATTACCCAAGCTGAACCGGTAAAAGAGAAAAGAATTAAAAAGAGTGAGGACAGTCTAAGGGACCTCTGGGACAACATCAAGCACACTAACATCTGTGTTATAGGTGTCCCAGAAGGAGAAGAGCGAGACAAAGGGGCAGAGAATCTATTTCAAGAAATAATAGATGAAAACTTCCCTAACCTAAGGAAGGAAACAGACATCCAGGGACAGGAAGCACAGAGAGCCCCAAACAAGATAAACCCAAAGAGGCCCACACCAAGACACATCATAATCAAAATGTCCAGAATTAAAGATAAAGAGAGAATCCTAAAAGCCACAAGAGAAAGACAAGTTACATACAAAGGAAACCCCATAACACTATCAGCTGACTTCTCAGCAGAAACCTTACAGGCTAGAAGAGAGTGGCATGATATATTTAAAATGCTAAAAGGAAAAAACTTGCAGCCAATAATATTCTACCCAGCAAGGTTATCATTCAAAATGGAAGGAGAGATCAAAAATTTCCCAGACAAGCAAAAATTAAAGGAGTTTGTCACCAAGAAACCAGTTCTACAAGAAATGTTAAAGGAACTTATTTAAGGGGAAAAGAGAAGACCACAAATAAGAAAAATTATCTATTTCCATGATAAGAGGGTACTGGATACAAATGCACAAAAATGAGGTTAGATATGATACCAAAAACATAAAATGAGGAAGGAGGGGAGTTAAAGAGTAGAGCTTTCAGACAGAGGTCAAACTAAAGAGACCATCAATTCCATATAGAAGGATAAAGGAACAGAGAAGGACTACTAAAACACTGAGGAAAAAAAGTTAAAAAATGGCAGTAAGTACATACTTATCAATAGCTATTTTAAACGTCAATGGACTAAATGCTCCAATTAAAAGGCATCGGGTGGCTGATTGGATAAAAAAAACAAGACCCATATATATATTGCATACAAGAGACAAACTTCAGACCTAAAGACACTCACAAACTGAAAGTTAAGGGATAGAAAAAGATACTCCATGCAAATGACAATGAAAAGAAAGCTGGGGTAGCAGTACTCATATCAGACAAAATAGACTTTAAAACAAAAACTGTAAAAAGAGACAAAGAAGGGCATTACATAATGATAAAGGGAACAATCCAACAAGAGGATATAACACTTGTAAATATCTACGCACCCAATGTAGGTGCACCTAAATATATAAAGCAATTATTAACAGACATAAAAAGAGAAATAGACAGTAACACAATAATAGTAGAGGACTTTAACACTCCACTTACACCAACGGATAGATCATCCAAACAGAAGATCAATAAGGAAACATTGGCCTTAAATGATACACTAGAACAGATGGAACTAGTAGATATATACAGAGCATTCCATCCAAAAACCGAAGAATACACGTTCTTTTCAAATGCACGTGGAACATTCTCCAGGATTGATCACATATTAGGCCACAAAACAAGTCTCCATAAATTTAAGAAGATTGAAATAATACCAAGCATCTTTTCTGACCATAACAGTATGAAACTAGAAATCAACTATAGGAAGAAAATCAGAAAAGCCACAAATACGTGGAGATTAAACAAAATGCTACTGAACAACGACTGGGTCAATGAAGAAATCAAAGGAGAAATCAAAAAATACATAGAGACAAATGAAAATGAAAATACGACATTCCAGAATTTATGGGATACAGCAAAAGCGGTTCTAAGAGGGAAGTTTATAGCAATACCGGCCTATCTCAACAAACAAGAAAAATCTCAAATAAACAATCTAACAATGCACCTAAAGGAAGTGGATAAAGAAGAACAAACAAAGCCCAAAATCAGTAGAAGAAGGGAAATAATAAAAACCAGAGCAGAAATAAATGAAATAGAGACTACAAAACAATAGAAAAAAATTAATAAAACCAAGAGCTGGTTCTTTGAAAAGATAAACAAAATTGACAAACCTTTAGCTAGACTTACCAAGAAAAAAAGAGAGAAGGCACAAATAAGTAAAATCAGAAATGAAAGAGGAGAAATTACAACAGACACCTCAGAAATACAAAAGATTATAAGAGAACTATGAAAAGCTATATGCCAACCAATTTGACAACCTGGAAGAAATGGATAAATTCTTAGAATCATACAACCTTCCAAAACTGGATCAAGAAGAAGTAGAGAATTTAAATGGACCAATCACCGGTAAGGAGATCGAAACTGTAATCAAAACCTCCCCAAAAATAAAAGCCCAGGACCAGATGGCTTCCCTCGTGAATTCTACCAGACATTCAAAGAAGACTTAATATCTATCCTTCTCAAACTATTCCAAAAAATTGAGGAGGGGGGGAAGCTCCCTAACTCATTCTACAAAGCTGACATTACCCTGATACCAAAACCAGACAAGGACAACACATAAAAAGAAAATTACAGGCCAATATCACTGATGAACATTGACTCAAAAATCCTCAACAAAATACTAGCAAATCACATACAACAATATGTTAAAAAGACTATACACCGTGATCAAGTGGGATTTATTCCAGGTATGCAGGGATGGGTCAACATTTGCAAATCAATCAACGTGATACACCACATTAATAAAGTGAAGAATAAAAATCACATGATCATCTCAATAGATGCAGAGAAAGCATTTGACAAGATACAGCATCCATTTATGATAAAAACTCTGAATAAAATAGGTATAGAAGGAAAGTACCTCAACATAATAAAGGCCATGTATGACAAACCCACAGCTAATATCATCCTCAATGGTGAAAAACTGAAAGCTATCCCTCTAAGAACAGGAACCAGACAAGGATGCCCACTGTAACCACTCCTATTTAACATAGTACTGGAAGTCCTAGCCAGAGCAATCAGGCAAGAAAAAGAAATAAAAGGGATCCAAATTGGAAAGGAAGAAGTGAAACTCTCACTATTTGCAGATGCCATGATTTTATATATAGAAAACCCCAAAGAATCCACTAAAAAACTTTTAGAAGTAATAAATGAATACGGTAAAGTTGCAGGATACAAAATCAACATACAAAAATCAGTTGCATTTCTATACACTAACAACAAAGTAGCAGAAAGAGAAATTAAGAATACCATCCCATTTACAATTGCAACAAAAAGAATAAAATACCTAGGAATAAACTTAACCAAAGAGGTGAAAGATCTGCACACCGAAAACTATAAAACATTGCTGAAAGAAATTGAAGAAGGCACAAAGAAATGGAAAGATATTCCGTGCTCTTGGATTGGAAGAATTAACATAGTTAAGATGTCCATATTTCCTAAAGCAATCTATAGATTCAGTGCAATCCCTATCAAAGTTCCAACAACATTTTTCACAGAAATAGAACAAAGAATCCTAAAATTTATATGGAACAACAAAAGACCCCGAATAGCTAAAGGAATCCTGAGAAAAAAGAACAAAGCTGGAGGTATCACACTCCCTGATTTCAAAATATACTACAAAGCTATAGTACCCAAAACAGCATGGTACTGGCACAAAAACAGACACACAGATCAATGGAATAGAATCGAAAGCCCAGAAATAAACCCACACATCTATGGGCAGCTAATCTTTGACGAGGAGCCAAGAACATACAATGGGGAAAAGAAAGTCTCTTCAACAAATGGTGTTGGGAAAACTGGATAGCCATATGCAAAAAAATGAAAGTAGACCCTTACCTTACACCATACACAAAAATTAACTCCAAATGGATTAAAGACTTGAATGTAAGACCTGAAACTATGAAACTTCTAGAAGAAAACATATGCAGTACACTCTTCGACATCAGTCTTAGCAACATATTTTCAAGCACCATGTCTGACCGGGCAAGAGAAACAATAGAAAAAATAAACAAATGGGACTACATCAAACTAAAAAGCTTCTGCACAGCAAAGGAAACCATCAACAGAACGAAAAGACAACCTAACAATTGGGAGAAGATATTTGCAAACCATACATCTGATAAGGGCTTAATCTCCAAAATATATAAAGAACTCATGCATCTCAACAACAAAAAAACTAACAACCCAATTAAAAAATGGGCAAAAGACCTGAACAGACATTTCTCCAAAGAAGATATACAGATGGCCAACAGACACATGAAAAGATGTTCAAAATCATTAACTATCAGGGAAATGCAAATCAAAACTACAATGAGATATCACCTCACGCCCATCAGAATGGCTATAATTAACAAGACAGGAAACAACATGTGTTGGAGAGGATGTGGAGAGAAGGGAACTCTCATACACTGCTGGTGGGAGTGCAAACTGGTACAGCCACTATGGAAAACACTATGGAGATTCCTCAAAAAATCAAGGATAGAACTACCATATGATCCAGCTATTCCACTGTTGGGTATTTATCCAAAGAACTTGAAAACACGAATGCGTAAAGATACTTGAACCCCTGTGTTCATTGCAGCGTTATTCACAATAGCCAAGACTTGGAAGCAAGCTAAGTGCCCATCAAGGGACAAATGGATAAAGAAGATGTGGTATATATACATAATGGAATACTCTCAGCCATAAGAAACGATGAAATCCAGCCATTTGTGACAACATGGATGGACATTGAGGGTATTATGCAAAGTGAAAAAAGTCAGATGGAGAAGGTCAAATATTGTATGATTTCCTTCATTAAGTAGTAGATAATAACAACAATAAACAAACACATAGGGACAGAGATTGGATTGGTGGTTACCAGAGGGGAAGGGGGGAGGGAGGAGGACGAAAGGGATAATTCAGCACATGTTGGTGGTGATGGGTTGTAATTAGTATTTGGGTGGTGAACATGATGTAATCTATGCAGAAATAGAAGTATAATGATGTACACCTGAAATTTATACAATGTTATAAGCCAATGTTATTGCAATAAACAAAAAATTAAAAACAAACAAAAAAAAGAATTATCCAGCCCAAATATCAATCATGCCAAGGTTGCCTATCCTTGGAGAGAAATGGAGGAGGTGTGGGTAACAGAGCGCTGTTCTGGTGGCAGAACAGCATAGCGATCAAGAGAGTCGACTCTACATGAAAAGCATGGCTTGGACGCTGCTTCTGCCACTTGCTGGCGACCATGGACAAGTTGCTTGACTCCTCTAACAGTGACACCTCCCTCGTAGGATTTATTGTGAACTGACCTAAGCCAATTTTGTCTCGCACATTTCTTAGGTTCCTTTAGGTAAATATGGGTAACCTAGGAAGGTTGAGGTGGGGGAGAGTTGGCCCACTCTTCCTCTACAAGCTAACCACCAGGTTAAAAAGGAGGGAAATTCCAAAATCCGGCCACACATAGAGAATTTATTAGCAAGCGAACCCAAGAGTACACACAGTGTCTGTCTGCAAGCTCCACAAACCTCCAGTTCTCGGTCCCTTAATGCTCCAACCTCCATTCCGCATAGATTCCCTCAAGGCAGACACATCGTGACTGCTGAAGCAGGATTCTGTTCATGTTACAACTGGCTTCAGGCACCAGAATCTTCCTCCTTGCCCATGGCTGGTCACCAGACAGATTAGGGATTTAGCCCTCCTGAGTTATCTCTAAGGATTCAGGACCTGGATCTTTATACCCAACTCATGCAAGGGAAGAGAGCATTTCTAAAATATTTTATCCAGCCCAAATATCTTGAAGATCTTTATTTCCCCATTGAAACCCACTTCTAACAGTTACCATGCCACTAATCTCACCAGTAAGGAAGCATTTCTGACATTCTCTAAGCGAATAGGCAAAGCATCTGATCTTGATGGAGATGCAGATGGCCGAAGCCTGAGTTAGCCCTCTGGAGAGGCTCCCTGAGTGCAGAGCTAGCTGACCACTCCTGCATTCAGCCCACACTACAATGCCAGCTGCACCTGGGTGATTGCTTAACCACAGTCACTCACACACACACACACACACACACACACACACGAATACATTATCTGGCTCAAAGGTTTAAAGTACACCCCAGACAACATAAGAGAGCTCAGCACACATGTGCAAAGCATTTAGCAGTCTTCCTGGAATATTAGTAAATATGCAATATATGTTTGCTATTGTTGTAATTATTTTTAAAAGACTTCCTCCAGCCTTGAAGAAAGGGAGGAGGGTTTCAATATCTAAGGGAGGTGCAGGAAAGGAAGGTTATGCATTTGTTGAGCAACTGCTGGGTGCCAGGCACTGCGTGTGCTTTGTGGCATTTAACCGGCACAACCACCTGGCCAGGTGGCTTGATTATCACCAATTCCCATGTGAGGAAGCGCAAGCCCACATGGCACAGGCGCCTCGCCCAAGGCCACCCAGCCAGCAAGGGCCAGAGCCAAGACCGCAACTCTCTTGGTTGGGAAGGTCTGCTCAGCCCCAGCTGTCTCCCCGGAATTGCACTCTGAACTCCCCGTGATGGGGAGATGCTAAAACTCAGAAGGGTCAGGAAGATAAAGCCAAAGGCCTAGGAGGCAAGTGGGAATTACACAGAATCACTGCTCAACGCTGCCAGCCAGCTCTCCACAGGGGATGAGGGGACACGGTCTGACAGAGGGCTGACTGGGTGTTAGCCACCTGGGGGTTGTCGTGGGGTGGGCTCACCCGGAAGCAGAACTTGAACCAAAGACTTGACAAAACTTCAGTGAGACAGTGGGAGCAGACGGCAGGATGCGGAAGGGGAGGAGGCGGACTTGACAAGGAAGGCAGTCAGCAATGGCTGGGTGCCACGCCTCCCAGGAAGGCCTTACGCTCTTCAGGCTATTCTGGCTCTTCCAGTTCCCTCTGGGGTCATGGCTCCAGCATGTTTGGGCAGCCTCTGAAGGCACACAGAAGCTGGGGGACGGACACACAGAGCAAATAAAAGCAGTCCCAGGGGCTCCGGGCAGGGCACCAGCAGCGTGCACTGTGGTGGTCATAGCCAGCATCCAAAGACTTCATCCTTCAAAATCCAGTAAAATCGAAATCCTTCCCCTAGAGTTAGCCTCCTGACTGACCCCACCTAGCCGTGTAACTCCCACTCTTGCCTCCCCTATTCTGCTCCAGCCGCAGTGACCTCCCCACTGTGCTTCAGAGGCACCAAGCACACCCTAGCCTCCGGCCTGTGCGATAGCTAGTATCTCTGCTCAGGACCCCCGTCCCTGGAGAACAGCCTCACTTCCTCCACAGTTGCCCCAGATGACCTCTTCTCCAGGAGACCTGATCATCCTTTTAGAGAAGCACCCCGACCTTCTTCCCTTTACCCTGCATCCCTTTCCCATCACCACCTGACACTACATCACGTGTATCTCTTTGTTAACTTGTTTACTGTCTGCCTAATGATGGAGAAATGTCGGGTCCACGAGGGCAGGAACCTCTGACTGTTTTGATCACTGTTCTTTCTTCAGTGTCTAGAACAGTGCCTGATACAGAGTTGAAGTCAATAAACGCTTGCTGAATGAATGAATAAATGAATGCATGAATGCATGAATTGAGAATGTATTCCCTAAGGCAGCATTACTGGAAATTGCTCCAAGGACCACCTAGATCAGAATTCCTTGGGGGGACTTATTGTAAATGCAAATTCATGAGTGGTTCCCTGACTGGGAAGGAGAGGAGTTCTGAGGGTTCCCTCAGTAGTGTTGACCCCCACGCTGCTCTGTGGAATCCTCCAGAGGAAGGTACCACATGGGGTGGAGGGAATAACTGCTTGGTCACCCAGAGAGGCTGGACACTTGGCACTAGGGTTCCCAGCCCTCCGCTCCTCCTTCCCCCAAGACCAGACCCCAAGTCCAGCCAGAAAGCAGCAGCAATCTTGGATTCAAGGGACATCTTGAATTTAGAAAATATAGCCATCAGGGGCGCCCGTGGCAGACAGGATATTAGAGGCCTTCACCTCCCTTCAGACATTATCTAGACCTTCTTGATCCTGTGACCTCTGGGTCATTGGGGAAGGAAGGCATCCCCAATACTACCTGAGACTGAGTTAGATTATTTTTTAATAAATAAATGAGAAACAGCAATTTGAGGTTTTAGTTGTTTTTACAACTTACTATCAAGTGGGTAAATTAATTATATCTACATCGTTTTAAAGTTTTTTACCATATGCATCCTTTAAATTATCTCTCAGTAGTTTTAATAATATGTAATATTTACTCAATATTAAATTCAAATTATATTCAAGAAATATTAAATAATACAATCACTTAACAATGGGATATGTTCTGAGAAATGCGTCGTTACACAATTTCGTCATTGTGTGAACATCATAGAGTGTACTTACACAAACCCAGATGGTACAGCCTACTATACACCTAGGCTGTATGGTACTAATCTTATGGGACCACTGTCATGTATGTGGTTCATCGTCAACCAAAATGTCGTTATGCAGCACACGACTGTACTTCTGAAACTTATAGTAACACGTGTATTTTTACATGTGTTAATTAAAAGATGAAGTCAGGCTATTTCTGTCAGCAGGATCAGATTTAATTTTATTTCGAGAAAACAAATTTATGGAGATGTCTTTTAAAATGCATATTCCTGGGTCCCATCCCAGATCCTCTGAATCAGTCTCTGACTGTAGGGCCCTGGAATTCTTACCAGCCTCCACACAGAATTCTGGTACCTTCTATGAAGTTCAAGAATCCCTGCAACGTCTGACCTCGGGTGAGTCGGAATGTTAGAATAAGCAGAGGGAGGGATAAGAGCTAGAGCCCTGCCACCCCCGTGCTCCAGGGCACTTGGTAAGAGACAGCGATTAAAAGCCTACCTCCCTTGCTCTTAGACATTGAAATAGCTGTGTTCCCTTCTGGCAAGGAAGGCCCTGTCTCTAGAGGCCTGCTGAGGCGGGTCAGCAGCTGAATAAACCAAGTGGAGGGAGGGAGGCTTGACTTCATAGGGGAAGAAAGGTAGAAAAGAAATTTATGGGATTGCCAAATAACAAAGGTTAATATTAACTAAGAATGATATCACTCAAGGTTTCTTTAAGACATAGCAGAAAGAGTGAAGAAAAGAGAGAAACTTCTTTGAAAGCAGGCAGCCCAAGAGCTGGATCCAGAGAACATCTCTGTGGCTTATGGGAGAGAGTACATGGCTGTGATGGAGACGCATTGGGTTCTAGCCCCGGCTCAGCTGCTCATTTACTCTGTTTCTCTGGGAGGATCATCTCACGACTCTGTGCCTAGGGTTCCTTATCTATAAAAGTTGCATCATTATCTCTCCCCTTCCCCTTGACTTTGAAAAGGTGGACTGGTAGAATCCACTATCTGACAAAAATTTCACACTGGACAATCAATCATGCCTATATTTATGCCCCAAAGGATAGAGCAGGAACAGCTCTGCCCCAAGGTTCCAGCCCCATGGTCTACTTTCCATTGCTTGACCATAGCTGGTGCATGACCTCCAAGACTTTGAACTTTCTCTTCTTTCTACCTGGACCAGTTTTGCTCTGCACCTACATGTTGACTCATAGTTTTATTTTTTTTCCTGGAACGTTCTGTCTTTTCATCTCCACATGCTGCCTTCTCATCATTCAGATCTCAGCTTAACTATCACCATTTCAGAGAGAACTTCCCAGGCCTACTTAGCCAATATTGCTTCCTCCACTCTCATCCCCAGGCACTCTCCATTATATCATCCTCTTTTATCTTTGTCCTAGGACTTATCACTTTCTGAAATCATCTAGTTTATCCATTTGTTCATTAGTTTATTGTCCACACTTCACTGTCATGTGAGTTCCTTGAGGGCAGAAGCCTCCTTTTCCCATGAGCACATTCCCTGAGATATAGTAGATGCCTGTAAATATCCAGAGAATGAATGAAGGAATTGACTTGTCCTCTCTTGTTGCCTCAGTCCACCTCCCCTCTGTTCCACTCTCAGTTCTCGCCTTTGTCTCTTTTGGTCTTTTTATCTGTGGCCTTCCACCAGCCCGCACCTCTTCCTCTGACTCTGACTGTAACAGTTTCCCCTAGGTGGCACTGGAGAGGAAGATTTTAGGCCCTTCCATTCCTTTTGGAGGATATCGGGTTGAAAATAATCCAGCCTCAGTGGGAATCATTGAAGACAATCAGCCTTTCTCTAGCTAATGTTGCTAAAAATATAGCTCTGATGCATTATTTTACCCATATTTTCTCCTTTTCATCAAAGATGGTCTTCTGGCCACCCAATTTTGGAAGGAAGGGAATAGGGGAAGTAGGCAAAGTAAACGCCATCCTGCCACATTATCCGACAGACATTAGTGGTGATATGTGGGAGTCTAAAGTGAAAAGCCCTCCAAGGAACTGAAAAAGGAGAAAAAAGACTTCCTTCAGACAGGCAAACAAACCAACCAACCTTGGGTCAAGGCTGCAAGCTGGGGCAAATCTCAGGTGGAGACACTACCATCTCTAAAGGAGGCACTACCATCTCTCCCTCAACAGAGGACTTGGTCAGTCCTGGGATTAGAGTAAATATTTATTTAGCCTCATTATTTGCTGAACACCATGCTGAGAGATTTCCTTACATTATCTCTTGTAATCCTCCCAGCAGCCCTTTTCTTTGCCACTATTGGTCTTATCATCAAAAGTAGATTGCTGAGACCCATGGGAACAGGAATCATGTCTTCTGTTTCTCATAATTCTTTTGCTTAATATTTTGTCCAAACACCACAGCACAGAACACAATACTGGGAGTAACAACCAACATTGGTTGATTGCTTAATTCCTCTAGCCAGGAGATTTCCTCCTTTCTGACAATAGTCTCCTCCCTTAGCTTCTATATCTACAACAGCTACAGAGCCTATTCCTTGCCCTTAACCTTAGATTCTGTTCTCTCTGTAAGGAATGCCTTTCAACTTTCTTTGACAGACATTGCTTATTTTAAAGCAATATAGCCTGCTGGATGGGTGAAGGGGGTCAAAAGGTACAAACTTTCAGTTATAAACTAAATAAGTCTTGGGGATGTAACGTACAGCATGGTGACTATAGTTAATAACACTGTTGTATATTTGAAAGTTGCTACGAAAGTAGATCTTAAAAGTTCTCATAATAAGAAAAAAATTATAACTATGTGAGATGACGGATGTTAACTAGACTTACTGTGATCATTTCGCAGTATATACAAATATTGAATCATTATGTTGTACACCTGAATCTAATATGTTATATGTCAATTCTCTCTCTCTGTCTCTCTCTCTCTCTGGGCAAATGGATGTTTGAAAATAAGAGACCCTTGTTTGAATTCCGGTGCTGCCATGAAATAGCCATTGGGCAAGTTAACCTTTTGTGTCTGTTTTCCTTCAGTGAAACAGGTCTAAAAATAGCTAATCCTAGAATTACTGTAAGAGTTGTTGTAAAGAGTTGAAGTGTAAAGAGTTAATTATCATAAAGAATTAAAATGTAATTAAAGACAAAGCACAATACCTGGAAGGGGAAGTCAAGGCAAGGAAAATGTTTTGGGGAAAAGATAGTAAGTGCTGACCAAATGATAGCTAGTAGAGTTTTTGGTTGCAAGCAAAAGAAATTGCATTTGGCTAATTTAAGACAAAAAAAAAAAAAAAGGAATTTATAAAGATCCTGGGGCTCTAACTAGCTCAAAGGGTAATCAGAATGGTCAGCCTTGGGAAGGCTGGGCCTGCAGGGATCTCAGCTGTTGAAATTCATTTAAGAGCCTTATTCTGGGCGTTGCACTGAGATGATTTAGCTGCAACTGCTTTCCATTCTGAGCCTAGTCTCAGTTCACCTAAAATTTAAATTCCAGCATAGAAAATCTGGGTCATGTGTGTCTTCTCTTTGGGGAAGAAGGACGGTGAGCACGGTGATCGATGGTCACCAAGATCATACAGAAAGGGGCTGGGGTTGAAATCTGTATCCGTTTCCTGTTGCTGCTGTAACAAATTACCAACACTTAGTGACTTAACACAAATTTACTATTTTACATTTCTGGAGATCAGAAGTCCAAAATCCACGTCAATGGGCTAAAATCAAGATATTGGCCATGCTGTGTCCCCGCCATCTGCTGTGACGGTCCTACGTAATATAAGGTAATCATGGAGAGACTATCCCAGCACCTTTGCCATACAAATGCCATGTAACCTGACCAGTGGAGTGATAGCCCATCATATTTACAGGTCCTGCCCACCATCAAGGGGAGGGGATTATACACACCATCTGCGTGTCTGAAACATACCTTTTAGTAAGGTGAGGGTAGACAGGTAAAGAGATTGTAGTACAGCATAGGAGGTGTTGGCACAAAGATGTGTATGAGACCTTGTGGGCAACTCTGAGTAAAAGCATCTGAGAAAGAAGGGAGGAAATGGGGTTCAGAAAGGAGGTGAATTTCGAGCTGAGTTTTTTGGGGTTTTTTTTTTGGTGAGGAAGATTGTCCCTAAGCTAATATCTGTTGCCGATCTTCCCTTTTTGCTTGAGGAAGATGATCCTTGAGCTAACATCCGTGCCAATCTTCCTCTACTTTGTATATGGGATGCCACCACAGCATGTCTTGATGAACAGTGTGCAGGTGCATGCCCAGGATCCAAACCTGCAAACCCTGGGCCACCAAAGCAAATTGTGCAAACTTAACCACTATGCCACCGGGCCGGCCACTCGAGCTGAGTTTTGATGGATGAGAATTGGTACCTAATGGGAGCTGCACATGTAAACCAAGGAGAAGCCAAATTCATGTTTCTGGGTAAAACACTAATGCTTTAATCTAGACCATAGCTGAATTCCAAAAAGCCAGAAATTAAATCCAGGCAGGATTAATCATTTAATCAGCCAGTTAGGCCACCTTGATTTGCTTCGGTGATTTAAGGGGGCTTAGACAATGCATCTGGATCCCATTTCTAAAGCTTGCTGCATCTTGAAATTCTTATCTTAAGACTATTAGTGAATTTTCAGACTCTTTTTGCTAAAAAATGCCATAAAGGAGCAGACATATGTGGAGTTGCCAGGAGGAAAAATAGTCATAATATCGTCTAGATAGTACGGTAGTTGAATTCACCAATCAGCCAGTTGCCCTAGGCTTCTTAGTTTCTTTTTAATCTTACATTGCAATATAGAACTGCAGGACGGCGTGAAATGTGAAAAAGAAAAGGAGGGAGGGAGAGAGGGAAGATTATTAAAGCAAGCACAAAATTGAAAGAGGGCAAGGAGACAGCAGTGTGTGAAGTTCCAGCCAGCTAGCTGTGATTGATCACAGCTCTGTTTGCTGTTAGAGCTGGGGAGGTGGTTGGGGTGGGGGGGTCCCTATTCCCTAGCCATTCCTTCGTCAGTTCTAGGGTTGGCCCAGTCTAGAGTTAACCGAGCCTGAAAACTTAGAAAATTTAAAGATTTTTTTTCTTATTTGTAAATTTTTGTCCAAGCGGTACATGCACAATTTTTTTTTAAAAGAAAAATCAGGTTTTACAGAGGTGTTTGTAATGAAAAGCAGCAATCTCTGTCCCATGCTCCCCCAACCCCTATTTTCAGCTGTTTGTGTAGTTTCTGACCTATCTACGAATACTGTGTTTATGTCACTCATGCTTTGTGTCCTAATTTGACAGAAAAATCTCCTGACTCTCTTTAGTAGATGAAGATTTAGCTGATCTCTTACATCATACCAACCCCTAACTTCAATAAAGTTTTATCATTCTTTGTACTTCCTCTATTCATTATTTTTACCACTTTAAACGGTATTCTACAACCTTCATCTCTTGTTCCCTTGTCTGTAAACAATAGTACCTCTCGACTTTCTCCCTTGTATGGAAAGGATTTTTTTAACAGGGATGTCGCCAGGTGAAAATAGTTACACGGAATGCTAGAAGACAGGCCACATAAAAATGTTTCATGTACAAATAAGTTTAAGAAATCCTGGGTAAATAAATAGAACAAGTTTCTCTATAATGGATCGTCTCAGAAGCTTTGACGTGCAAATGTGCACTGTGAAGCTTCAAAAGGGCATGTAATGCCTAGCATTTCCCAAACTTTTGATGTAGAAACTGTTTTTTCCCACAGAACATCTATTAGTATCTTAGGGAAATGCTTATAACAAGGTAGGAGAGGCAGTCTCCTGTTTGATGTGATGGAAGGAGCACCAAAGCCTCCTTTTAGCAAAATAGGAGGAATCTGCACCTGCTGATCACTGAGCACCTGTGACCATCCCATGCTGTCCTGAGTACACGCACAGAGCCCTCCGTAAGCTCTGGGCTAATGCATCTCCATGTAACAGAGAGGGAGACTGAGGCATAGAAATAGCTAATAGTTTGTCCGGAGTCCCACAGCTAGTTAAGTAGTAGAGTCAGGATTCAAACTGAGGCCTCAGGTAGAATCCCCAACTACCCTCTACTATCTCCCCTACAGACTGCCACACAGCCTGAAATGAAAGCCGTGCAAAAGGACTTTTTAAAGTCCTTTTAATGTCAGGTATTTTAACTAGATTCAGTCATTTTTGTAATCCTTATGCTGTCTCTTACCTCTGTAGAGCAGTTTACAACATACCAACAGCATTTCCGTTCATTATCTCATTTGAGTCTCGCCCTACACTGTCAGAGAGTGGAGCTGACAAGGAAACAGAAGTTGTGTGCTGCTCACCTCAACATAGCTAATCAAGGATTAAATAATCAGCAGTCTGCTTTATTACTCCTATATCCAAGAGAGTGGGGTTTCCAGATTTAGCAAATAAAAATATAGGACTCCTAGTTAAATCAGAATTTCAGATAAAGAATGAATGATTTTTTTAGTATAAGTATGTCCCATACAATATTTGAGACTTAATTATACTAAAACATTATCCATTGTTTATCTGAAATTTTTCTCTGCATTTTATCTGGCAATCTTACAAATAAGAACAGAGCTCAGAACACAGGATTAAGTGAGAGAAGAGCAAGGGAGGCTGAGGGCCCAGGAAGCAGTGTATGAGTACGCTCTGGCTCTGAGCTGCCCAACTGGTGTGTGCCAGTGGTTTAAGGTAGACCGTGAGATACTGATTCTCTCAGGCCTCTGCGCAGCCAAGGAAGCCTGGAGTGGCAGAAACACAAGGCCAGGCACCTCTGGCCACAGCAGTCTCTTCCAGGGCTCTTTGAAGGGTGACCCAAGTGTGGTGAGGTCTAACTGTGGGCCCATGGTCCTCTCAGCGGGCACCCAGCATAGTTCCATCTGGACCCCCTACATCAGCAGCCAGCTGCAAAGCACTCAGCTGCCCATCACAGACAAGGGATCCACGGGCTGGCTAGAGTCCATATTCCAGATGCCCACGGAGCAGGGCTCACAGCCCAAGGTGCACCTTGTTGGCGTGAAGGTGGTCGGGAGCCAGGCAGTGGAGCCCCAAATCTCTATTTCACACGTCAGATAAGTGTTGCTTTGTGGCTGATATATTTTTACTAGCAACCCAGCTAGCTTCCCTGTGACTGCTTTGCCTCGCACGCTCTATGAAGTGGAGCTTCACTGTTATTTTCAGATACTTGATATGCAAAAAATAGTTTGCATTTGAACTGTTTGCATATTTACAAAATAAAATTTAACATACTATTTGTCAATAAAAGAAAAGGAAGTGCCATTACAGTCTTTAAATATAACTTTAACTCTTGCAAATGTTTGAACGGTTTTAAAAATAAAAAATGATTTCAAATTTTTTATCACCTCTGTGTGAAACTTGCTTCTCAATGGTGATGATGAGAATTTGCAGAGAACACATTAAAAAGCCAATTAGGATTTGCTTGTAACCATTTCAACATAAAACTCGATAGAAAAAGCTATGTTGACTTCCACTTCAGCTTGGGATATAGAAAGTCACAAGAGAACATTGCTCCCACCCTAACAAGAACAAGCCAGATAATCCAGAAACTTATAATTTTTTAAAAGCCTGCAAGAGAGTTCAGGTTGTAAAGAAACCTAATGAACCAAAATCAAAAAAGTGACGATGAACTCCTAGGAGGGCTGCTTTTATCTTAGGCAGCACAGTGAATGGAAGAGGACACTGATGAGAAAAAAAAAAACCAGCTAAATATGTAATGGAATTTTAAAGGGACTTAGAATCCCCAGGAGCTCAGACACAGGGGGTCTGCACCTACCCGCTTACTCTTTTCCATGGGCCTTCACTGAGTGCTCACAGGATTAGGGGTAGGGTAAGAGAGCTGAGAGACCCCCGAGCACAGGTGTGCAGAGCCTACTGAA
Organism: Ceratotherium simum simum; assembly: GCF_057802395.1. NCBI lineage: Eukaryota > Metazoa > Chordata > Mammalia > Perissodactyla > Rhinocerotidae > Ceratotherium > Ceratotherium simum. Next base: position 17,780,600 of record NC_141908.1, read on the forward strand.
GTCTGAGCAGAACTGAGGGAAATCCCCCAGCACTCAGACCCGGGTGCTGATTATGAGGCAGCAACTGTATACCCCTGGGGGAGGAGCTGGAGTGCTGAGGACAACAAGCCCTCTCTTCCCAGATGCAAGTGGGCCGAGCCTGCTGGAGTCTAAGGAGAACTGAGAGGAACTCCACAGCCACTGATGGGCCTGGGCTTCCTAGGTTAAATCCTTCTCCCTACTGGGGGAGGGGCTGGAGAGCTGAGGAAGACACCTCACCCCAAACACAAGTGCAGAGGGCCTGCCTACTGAAGTCCAAGGGCAGAACAAGGACGTTGAGAGAAACCCCCAGGCCTTGCACTGAGTACAAGGCAAGGGCTATGGGCAGTTAGTTGAGAGAGGGCAGGAGAGCTGAGACTAGCATGAGGCAAAAGCAACAAGGCCTGCTAAAGCCAAGGGCGGGAAAGAACAAATAAATCCCCCCAGGCCCTCATATCCGAAGTCCTGCGGAAGGAAATGTTCTGATCCCTCCATCAAATAACGTGACGCCTGCAGTGAACTGGATCTAACTGAAGCAGCAAAACTTTCAGACCTAGATCAACTTCAGACAGAGTGTCTCAAACCTCCTCACTCATGGTTGCCAGACAAAAAAGGTCTACCCTTTTCTAGATATGATTATTATCTTCTCAGACTCTACCATTCATTTATAACTCATGATGTCTGAATTCAGTCAAAATCAAATCACAAGACACATGAAAAAGTGACTCTTCCTTCAAGAGAAAACAGTAAATAGAACCAGGCCTATAAAATAGAATTTTTGGAATTATCAGACAGGCATTTTGAAAAGATAATAAATATATAAAATGATAGAGTGAAAAGTGAACAACATGTTTAAACAGATGGACAATTTCAGAGCCAAATTGAAATGTTAAAAAAACGCTGAAAAATATATCAGAGATAAAGAATTCTTTCAATGAGTTTATTAGCAGATTGGACACAGCAGAGGAAGGAATCAGTGAAACTGAAGACAATCAGCCAATTCGTACTTAAACTCTATGTGCATTCAAGATATATACATATATGTAATATATTATATGTATGTATATATATTGTATATAATGTTCAAATAAATAAACACATAATTTGAGTCGCAGGAGAAATATTTGAATGGCCTAGAATTTTCTAAAATATACGAAAGCCATCAAGCCAAGATTCAAGCAAGCCCAAAGAAGGATAAATTCAAAGATATAGCAATAAAAGCTCCCTTAGACACATCATAATCAAACTGTTGAAAATCAAACATAAAAAGAAAATCCTAAAAGCTGCCAGAGAAAATAAGACACATTACATAAAGGGGAACAACAATGGAAATTACAGCTTCTCAGTGGAAACAATGAAGACCAGGGCACAGTGGAACGACATCTTTAAAATGTTGAAAGAAAAAAAATAGCAACCTAGGATTCTAGGTCTAGTGGAATTATTTTCCAAAAATAAAGGCAGACAAAATGAAGATATTTTCAAAAAGGCAAAAGTGAAGGAAATTGTTTCACATGAACCTCTACTATAAGAAATACCAAAATAAATTATTTAGGCTGAAAGGAAACAATAGCAGACAGAGACCCAGTTCTTCAGGAAGGACTGAAGAATACCAGAAAGAGAAAACATGTCAGTAAATATAAAGGACATTAAAACATAGACAAATATACACTTTTTAAAGACTATTGACCTTTTAAAGTAAAAATAATAACAATGTAATATGAGATTCCGGCATATTTAGGAGTAAAATATATGACAAGAGCACAAAGGGTGATAGAGTGGTGATTAAAATATATTGTTGTAAGATTCTTACATCGTTCGTGAGGTAGTAGAATAATTTTTATTGTAGATGTGACAAGTTAGAGATGCATATTGTAATCTCTATGTCAATCACTAAAAAACTAACGTAAAGAGACATAACTAATGATAATAACTAACAGAAAATAAAAATGAATACCTAAAAATACTTAATTCACACAAAAAAAGAGACAGAAAAGGAGCAACAAAAAAACAAAGAGCAGATGGAACCATATAAATTGAATATCACTATGGTCAATTAAAACTCACATATATCAGTAATGACATGGACTGAAGAGCCAAGTTAAAAAGCAGAGATTGTCAGAGTGGCCTAAAAAAACAAGACCAAAGTCTATATTGTTGACAAGAAGCACATAAACATAAAAACACAGAAAAGTTGAAAGTAAAAGAAGGGAAAATGGAGAAGAATACACCTTGTAAATGTCAATCATTAAAAATCTACCATTACCGTGTTTTATAACAAAAGTAGACTTCAAGACAAAGAGCATTACCAAGATAGAGGGGCATTTTGTAATGATAAAAGGGTTCGGTCATCCAGAAAACATAACAATTTTAAATGTGACAGAACTAAAGAAAAGTGTAGATAGATCCACAATTATTGTTGAAGAATTTAGCATCTATCTCTCAGCAATTGATAGGACAACTAGACAAAAAAATTAACAAAGACATGGAAGATATAACAACTTAATTGACAGTTATAGAAGACTACAGCCAACCACAAAAAAGGATTGTGTCATCTTCTCAAGTGCACATGGAAACTTCACCAAGATAGATTGTTTTCTGGGCCACGAAACAAGTCTTAATAGATTCCAAAAGTCAAAATCATATAGAGCATATTCTCTGGTTGCAAAAGTGTTAAATTAGAAATCAATAACAATAAAATATTCCAATAGGGTTTTCTGCAATGAGGGGAATGTTCTACATCTGTAGAACCCAATATGGCAGTCACTATCCACATGTGACTATTGAGCACTGGAAATTTGGCTGGAGTGACTTAGCAACTAAATTTTTAATTTTATTTCATTTTAATTAATTCAAATTTAAATATCCATATATGGCCAGTGGCTATTGTATTGGATAGTACAAATCTAGAAAATCTCCAAATATACATCACACACATAAAAAGATTTCAAGTGAATCGTAGATCAAAAGCTAAAACTATAAATCTTCTAGAATAAAACGTAACAGAATATTTTCATGACCTTGGTATGAGTAAAAATTTCATAGAGAGAATGGAGAAAGCCATAACCATAAAATAAAATATTGATAAATTAGACTTCATTAAAACTAAAAACTTCTGCATGCAAAGAAATACCGTTAAGAAAATAAAAGAGTTAAGTCCCAGACTGGGAGAAAACATTTTAAGAACAACATCTGGCAAAGGAGTTGTATCTAGAATATATAAAGAACTCTTACAATTCAAAATAAAAAGACAAATGACCCAAATAAAAACTGGGCAAAGACTCAAACAAGCACTTCACAAAAGAAGATTTATAAATGACCAACAAACACATGAAAAAAGTGTTCAGCATAATTATTTATCAAGGAAATGCAAATTAAACAACAATTAGATATCACTACAAACCAACCAGAACAGCTGAAATTAAAAACATTAACACCACCAAACATTGGCCTAGATGTGTAAGCAACAAAATTCTCCTACATTGCTAGTAGGAGTGTAAAATGATACAATTACCTTGGAAAACTGGGAGTTTTATAAAAAGCTAAACACACATCTACTACATTACCCAGCCACTTCACTCTAGGTATTTATCCATGGAAAATGAAAATATACGCCCACAAAAAGCTTCATGCAAGAATGTTCACAGTAGCTTTATTCATAGTAGCCAAAAACTAGAAACAACACAGGTATCCATCAACAGCAGACTGGATAAACAAACTATATTATATTCATGCAATGAACTATTGCTCAGCAACTAAAACTAACAAATTACCAATACATGCAACAAACTGAATGAATCTTAAAAACATTGTGCTTGGGGCCGGCCTGGGGGCCAGCCTAGTGCTTCAGCTGCCCAGGGTTCACAGGTTTGGATCCCAGGTGCAGACCTACACACTGCTCATCAAGCCATGCTGTGGCAGTGTCCCATATACAAAAAAAATTGAGGAAGATTGACAATAGATGTTAGCTCAGGGCCAATCTTTCTCCCCCCCCCCAAAAAAAATAGTGCTTAATAAAAGGAGCCAGACACAAAAGAGTATATACTATATTATTCCGTTTATATGAAGTGCTAGAATAGACAAAACTTTGTACGGTAATAGATGCCAGATCAAGTGACTGCCTGTAGGGGCCAGGCATTGACTGAGAGCAGACCTGAAGGAAGTTTTTAGGATGATAAAAATGTTCTGTATCTTGACTGGAGGGATATGTGTTCACTTGTCAAAAATGATCAAAGTGTACACATAATCTGTGTATTTTGCTGGATGTAAGTTAAGCCTCAGTAAACATTTCTAATAAATAATGAGGCTATGTTCACAAAAGTAGGCTTAAGTTTCTCGTTAAAAAATTCAAAATTCTTTTATTTGTAAGAGGATTACAAATTCAGCATTTAATGTCTTCTACAATATATGTATTTATTTTTCTTATTATATATGTGAATTTTTTCTCCAAGCTTTGTCTAAATGTTCCAGAATATTCTGCTGTTTGTTTCAGGCTGCCTTGCAAATGTTACACTTTTCCGTGTGTGCTATAATATGGAAATGCTGGGAAGCGCAGCTCTCCCTGGAGTTGGAGCAGGGAGGAGGGACTGGGAGGGACTGGGAAGAGAGACGTGTTGGGGAAGCAGGATGCACAAAACTGGGAAGGCATATCTGTGTCCTAGGTTTGTTGTAGGGATTAAAATAGAATGGAGTCTGTGAGAGTAAACTGAGCTTCCTGGTTCCATAGCAGGTGCTCAATAAATATTATTTCCTCTCCCCTCTTGGGCACTGTTATTTGGGCAGGAGTGGGGTGGTGGATTTTGTCTCTCTATATGGAAACCTACAGGTTATATTTGCATAAATGTTTTTTCATACCCTTATTTCCTATAAAAGAAGGTTGGAATAGTCAAGGGATCACAGTTTTGGCTGCTCTTCAGAAATAAGCTGATTTATGAAAAAGAATATTCTGAGTCTTTATAGTTGTGGCCTGAAACTGTATGCAAATAAGAAATTCAGAGTTCATTAATTAATCTTTGTGCAATCTTATGAGTTGTGAGAAGAACAGCATTCCTACAAAACTAAATACTGTGTCATAATTAAGATGACAGTAGGGGGCTTTTCAGAAATATAAAAAGACTTTTTTCTAGACAATAGCCAAATACTTAATTTAAAATACCAAAGTTAGAAATTCATTTATTTATTGAGATACCAAGTGTTCAAGAAGATTAAAAAAAAAATAGTTTCTTCCAACAGTCCGATGACTTAATCTCTCAAATTAATTTAGAAAGAGTGTGTCACTGTTTGATGAAAATGTCTTTCAAGGCAGTCTTAAGCCAGTAAAATCTAAATAAAGGGTTTATTTTTTAAATGGTGCTACTATTTTAGACTTAGGGTAATTATCAAAACAATTCCCTCGGTGTTACTTTCTGCTGTGAATGGGAAGCCTGCAAAGCTAGGTTTCTTTTTGGCTGTGACATGTTCTATATTTCTCCAACATTTAACTTTTAAATTGTATTTTAATTTTTGAAGACAGTTATGAAACACCACAAGACGTCATGTCAAACATGTTTCTGCACTTAATGTTCACAGCCCTCCTCCTCCCATTTTACAGATGGTGGAGTCTGGGGGCGACATAGGGTGGTTGATTTATCTACTCAAGATCCACACCTGGCAGAATACTGAGCTGGGATTTAAGTCTCGTTCTGTCTCTATTTCCCAGTGGCTTCTAACATCCCACTCTACCCCATGTACCCCCACTTCATGAAGGAAACTGAAAGAGAGAAGCCACCATAATGTCAGGACCCCTCAGCCTTCTACAGGAGCCTGTGCCAGGCAGGGAACCCTCAGAGCAATGTGGCCAAGGGCAGAGGCACCCAGCCGGCACATGCTCCCATCAGGGTTCTCCTGGGTGGTCTCGGCCCCCCAAACCCACAACAGGGTTTCATTGATGTTTGGTTTTTCCTACGCGTGTGCAGTGAAGAGAACTTCTGGTCTAGGCTCCCTGCTCCCCACCCTCCATGCCACTCACAGCAGCACCACCTCCCCAAGCAGATACTAGCTTCAGACACCACATGTCTCTCTATGAGGAGTGTGAGGAGGAGGATTGGCTCCTTGGGTGTAAGCATAAGCAGTACTTAACCACCCTGGCATGATTCAAGAGGCACAAAAGTCACGCTTGAGAAAAGACATCACGCTCAACGGCCTGTTGCAAAGCCATGAAACGCCCACCATTTTATTCCCTCCTCAAGGGCCTTCTGGAACCATTTCTATTTTAACTAGTTTAAATCATTTTTCTTATAAGCTAAGTCTAATGTCTCAGCTAAGTCAGTAATTAGTGAACTCAGTTAACATGACTCCTGAGGAAAGCAAGAGACTAACATATTTTGCTTTTTAACCTTGAAGTTGGAGACATTGTGGCCATCCATCCATTTAGTCCCAGGCAAAGCTCACATCTTTCCAACCTGTAGCTTTTCATTTTCCCCTGATACTGGTTTCACAAAATGGAAAATGGGGGTGTGGAAGCAACTTTCCACACAGAGCAATATTATGGGCATTAAGACTGCTTATCTATACTTTTCCAAAACGTTAATATTTATCTGCAATTATCTGAGACTTGATGAGAGAAGCTTCCAGGACACACCTGACCTTTGAGTGACCATTTATTGAGTGTCAGGTGCTTTACATATACAGACTGTCCCCGACTTAAATGATTTGAATTCACGATTTTTTGACTCTCCAATGGTGCAAAAGCAATGCGCATTCACTAGAAATCATACTGTGAATTTTGAATTTTGAATTTTGATCTTTTCCCAGCCTAGCAGTAGATACTCTCTTGTGATACTCGGCAGTGGCAGCGAGCTGCAACTCCAGTTCAGCCATGTGTTGACAGAAATCTCTGGAATTTTGTCAAAGGGAAGCTTTATTGTATTTGCATGAATAGTTTGCAAACCGGGGAGACACTGTACCCAGGGGAAACCAAAAGTATGCTCTGAAGAAGGGGAAAGCGCAGCAAGGATTTTAAAGGCTTAAACCACAGAAGCCACAAGAACATTTTAGCAGTTCCTCTGCTAGCTTATCCTCACATAAAAACCATTGTTTTGTGTTGATTGGTTGCTGGGTGAAAGTGAGGCTATATTGGGTGGAGCGACCTGGATACAGAAGGAAACATTCGGTTACAAGTACAGCTTGAAGTTTGTCTGAGAACAGACTATGTGACTGCACTTTGGTCCTGGCATGGCCACCTTACTCTGTTTCGTTTTTAGGTCCCAGTTAGCCACACAGAGTCCATTTTCTTTCTCTGGATTATTCTGTTTTTGGGGTTTCTGATTGTATCTCATTCCACAGTTCCCTCTTTTGATAGAAACCTGCCACAGGCAGCATTGATGATCCATTTGGTGTTTGTATCATTTCGGTGCCAAGGTAGCTTCTGCCTGCCTCGGGTCCATCTAGTCCCCCAGAGGGGCTTGTGAGCTTAGTGGGACTCCATTATCCAATCAAGTAACTTGGGCCGTGCAGGGCAGGGGTCCAGCTAGATACCTGTTACAGGTCAGTTAAGGTCTCAAAGTGGAAGTGTTTTAAACAACCAGATGGAGACCCAATCTTAAAAGTGAACCCAGATCTGAGGGTAATCAACTAAAAAGATCTGGAAAGCACAAAACGGAGAATAGGAACAAGGTTATATAGGGAGTCTCTTATTTATCATTAGGCAGGGCCATACTTAAGCCATCAGAATAAATTGTTTCAAAGCTTTCCAGTCTGTGCCCTGGAGGTGAGAAATCCGCCAAGGTAACCCAGATGAACTAGAAACGGAGAGTTGCCCACATATCCAACTGTTAGACTGATTTTATGTGTAGCAAAGGAATGAGCCCATTGTAAAAAGACAGTGCTATCAGGTGTCCATTCAGATGTGAGTTGGAAAAACAAACACAGTATCAGAAAAATCTTAAATGACATTTGAACAATATGACAATGGTAATATTAAATAGTCGGGGGGGGGATATACACGCCTGGTCTGGGGTCTTGGGACAGCTGTCTACAACAGATGTTAGCTACTACTTCCTGGAAGTTGTTATTGTGAGATGGCTTTATTTTGGTGTCTGAGAGTGGAATGGATTTCCAGTCATCTGAACGAGTTGGTCACCAGGCTCTAGACTGTGATCAACAGACTCCTTTAAATTGGAGTCCAGGAAAGCTTCTCTATCCTGTTAATGATAGTCTTGAGTATAAGGCATTAGAGACTTACAGTAGCTGGTCATACCAGCATAAGACAATAAGAGATCAGCAGAAACTTGTAAAGCAAAGGACTTTGATCTGCTGGTGATCTTCCCATGTGGGGTCAGTTCATGTTTTCCAAAGAGGGTATTGCGAATAGTCAGCAAGACCAAAAGCAATACCTTAGGCCAGGAGAGTCCAGTCTACAGGTATATAACAAAACCTCAAAGACAATTAACAGGACTAAAATCTAACATCTACAAAGGAGTAACAAATTTTTCTCTCCATAATTCCCTCATTTATTTTACTAATGATAATTACAGTAAAACTAATTTGTTTATATTAAAAATTTGGCCTGATTATTTGTATAAGTGAAAATAATAATACTCATTGAGAGTTTCTGACTTCTGGAGGGATCAGGTAGGGAGAACAAGTAAATGTCTCATCCTTATTCACAAAGTTATATTGTATCAAACTGTTGATAGCTTAAGAGAAAAGATTTCTTTAAATCTGGAAAAACAAAATGTTAGAGCATCCTCCTTGGTTCATGTAGTCCTATTTAATTAATATTTGTTCTTGATCTTTTGTTAGCAGTTTTTACTTTTGAGGCCATCAGTTTCTCTGTTAGAATTCTGTAATTTCTTATCTGCTTCAGTTTTATGATCTGAAAGTTTATCAGAAACCTATATTCTAGAGTGTCAGAGTCCTTTCCATGAATTTCTCTGAAGATAAAACATATTTGTAAAAGCATCAGCGTAAAACAATAACTGTCTGCAAATAATAAAACACTCAAAAATGACAACTGACAAAGAAACTTGGCCATTTCTGTGACATACATCATTTTGAGATAATAACTAGAATTATGACTGACAACCAGTACAGATCAGAATTTTAGGAATGTTATATAATTTTTACAACACTTATATTAATAACATTTACCCATACAATATAACCTAAGAAGGTTTATCATCACTTATTTGACAGTGCTTCCCAGGTAATTTAATATACCAAATAAACCTAATTTGTTTAATATCTCTCTCTTTGTAGAAAAAGAGAATGAATTCTTTAAGAAGTGTCAGGGTCCATTGGAAATTCTCAAAGTTCCCTTTTAGGTCAAAAGAAAGACTTTAGGATTTGAATTTGGGGGGAAGTTTGTCAAAAACATCAAAAGGTTTTAAAACACCTGGTCATATAGGATCATATGTCATTATGCAACACTGCCTAGTTATCCATTTAACCATGATAACAATTAAAGATTTTAAGGCAAATACAGAAATTTAAATAGTTGTAAGAAAACCTTAGCTTTTGTGATTAAAGACCTGATAAAAATAATACAGGAAATATATTTTGATAAAACATAACATCCTTGCCTTTTTGGTAGACATACTCAAAGGTAAAAAAACAAACAAAAAAAATCACCTTTCATAATGTGTTTATCAAGAGCAGACTAAAAGTAAAATGATCCTTTTAAGAGAGAGAAAACCAAATTTTAATTTTGCACCAGCTCACTTTTGGTATTAAAACTTATTTATTTAATTAAATTTATTTCAATCTTAGCCAACTTAACCATGCACAAAACTCTTTTCTCAGGGTTTTACTTCCACAAGCCTTCTATCACTTTCTTTTTGCATTCAGAATTTGTCCCATGCCTTCCTTTCTTCATAGTACTTTAGGGCCAATTTACTTTTTTAACCTTGTATACAGAGATGTTTCCCTTATTAATTTTTAGTAGCTTTAATATCATACAATAACTAGAATTCTTAACTCCTAGAAGCCTTAATTTTCAGTGACAACTAAGAAGTAAGCTACTATGAACTCTCTTTTACATTAGCATTCTGCGGATTAGCAGACTTATAAAATGCATTCTAGAAACTTGCTTTCTCATAAAAAATTTCTCAGCATGGCACAAACCATGTTTAGTAACAAGCCCAAATATTTTAAATTTTTCTTTAATAAGAAGCCAAAAGTACATAAACCTATGTTTAATAATTAATGTCTAATATTTTCTTATTTGGAAATGATCTGTTTATTCAATAAATTTCTATCATTTTACTTAATTTAGCAAAATTCTAAGGTTTCAAGTTACCAAAAGGTTTTGAAGTTATTTTTAAGTACATAGACTATAACATCATAACACATAATCATTGTTAAAAAGTTCACCAAAAACTCTTTAAACTTATTTATATCTATTAGTTTACTTGCTCCCAGTAATTATATTTAGATTACATACCAAAATTTCATGATACATTAGACAAAGTCAGCCATCGATTTTTGCTGTCAAATTTTGTAACAGAGGTAACATTAATTCATTTGGCTTTTGGTAAATTTAGGTAGAACACAAGTTTTATATTTAATGCTTATAACTCTAAAGACATATAACTTAAATTAGCTTTAATATTGAATATTTTCTAGATCACGTGATCCTAAAATTCATTTGGGTTAATTTTTATTATATTTAGAAATAATTTATATAAGCACTTACTTTAAGCCAATTAAATAGAGCTCTTTTAGAAATTATACCTACCATCCAGAGGTACAAAAATATCATATATATTACATACATATATAGATACACATACATAGAGACACCATAGCTATTTTCTTTAAATTACTGCTATGAATCAAGTACGGTAATACAAAGCTCACTAGTTATGAAAGAATAGTTGAATCCAAATTTTGTTTCTGGCAGATGGGATGTAGCAGTTTACCAGAAAATCTCTCAGAGTCTTGTTAACTCTTGAAGGAGCCCATATAGGGGACCTCCTTCAAAGGTAGATATGAGAATGTCTGTAAAGCCATTAACTTAACAGACCTTTGTATAGTCTTTTCTTTTAGGTGCCTCTTGTATCTTCATTTTTCATTAGCTTTTTGCAACAAAAGTTTCCATAAGGCTATTTTGGAATTTTGAAGCCTTTGCTTTTAAGTGCACTTCTGAAATGATCTTGTCTAATTGGAACACTTCTTCTAATGGCCAATGTAATTTTAAATTATCTCTGGTGATCCTAGTCCAGAGAACAAGATTTTACAGGACCTAGGGCTGTAATTTTTAAACATAAATCCAGCTGGGATACTGGAGGGTGGCTGATCAGCAAAGGCTGTCCTTTAACATGGTTTTTCCATGTTGAGCTCCAGCGAACTTGATCTTTCCAAATGGGAACTTCCCACTGAAAAATATTACTTTATTATGACAAGAAATAGGAACAGGTAGTGGGTATCCAGACAACTAGATCAGACTCCCCTCTCTCCCTTCCCTAAACCTTTAGCGAGGGTGTCTGAACAACCAGATCAGACTCTCTAAACATTTAGTTAGGGGCCTCTCAGGCAAAAAGATTTCTGAGACCTCTACCTGGAAGCATGGGAGGTCTTGGATCTGAGAGGACTTACGCAAACGTCTCTCAACACCCATTCTATGGGTTTGCACAAATGTATAATAACATGTATCTACCATTATGGTATCATACTGAGTAGTTTCACTCCCCTAAAAATCCTCTCTGCTTTACCTGTTCATCTCTCCCTCTCCCTCAACCCCTGGCAACCACTGGTCTTTTTACTGTCTCCATAGTTTTGCCTTTTCCAATATGTCATATAGTTGGAATCATACAGAGTGTAGCCTTTACAGATGGCTTCTTTCACTTAGTAATATACATTGAAGTTTCTTTTATGTCTTTTCATGGCTTGATAACTCATTTCTTTTTAACACTGAATAATATTCTATTGTCTGGATGTACCAAATTTTATCCATTCACTACTGAAGGACATCTTGGTTGCTTCCAAGTTTTAACAAATATGAATAAAGCTGCTATAAGCATCTGTGTGCAGATTTTGGTATAAACATAAGTTTTCATCTCATTTAGGTAAATACCAAGGAGCACAGTTGCTGGAGTGTATGGTAAGAGTATGTTTAGTTGTGTAAGACACTGCCAAACTATCTCCCAAAGTGGCTGTATCGCTTTGCATTCCTATCAGCAATGAGTGGGAGTTCCTGTTGTTCCACATCCTTGCCAGCATTTGGTGTTGTCAATCTTCCAGATGCTGGCCATTCTAATACGTGTGGAGTGGTATCTCGTTGTTGTTTTAACTTGCAATTCCAATTCCAATCCTAACCCTTAATGCTTATTTGCCATCTGTATATGTTCTTTGGTGAGGTATCTGTTAGGGTCTTTTGCCTATTTTTTAATTGAGTTGTTTTCATATTGTTGAGTTTTAAGAGTTTTTTGTATATTTTGGATAACAGTCCTTTATCAAATGTGTCTTTTGCAAATATTTTCTCCCAGTCTATGACTTCTCTTCTCATTCTCTTGACACTAGAAACTTTTCAATTCTTAAAGCCTCTAAGGTCATAGCCCAGGTTTAATACCATGTCCACCCTGTCTGAGGCTAGGAAGCTTGCAAGGACTATGTCACTAACACTGGTGCCTCCCAGGTCCCAAACACTGAAAGTGTTAGCAGGAAAAATTACCTGAAATTTAGATCCTACACCTGTATCTACCAAGTGATAATCACACTGATGACCATGGCCATCTTATCTCAAACGTGCTTATGAAAGAAAAGAGCCTTGGGAACACAGTATGAGCAGACTGGTGACTCACAAAGCACAGAATCCTGCTATAGAGTTACCATTATGTTATATCAGGGGCTTAATCTGAGCCTTAGCTCTGACAGTGACTGTTCCTAGAATTACAGGTTAGGAGACCCCGAAGATAAAGTCTGTTTGGCCATTAAGCATTCATTATTCTTCCATTCTAATATTTATCAGATGACCATTATGTTTATAACACAAGCAAGTTGTAAAGACATATAAATTTCTAGAGCTAATTATAATATCATAGGAACCATATGACATGTATGTAAAAAAGCAAATTGCCTTTCAGGTAAAAGAGACAATAAATCTTGAGAATCACTGTGGTTTATTGTATCTATAAAATCTCAGATTAGGGAGAGAACTTCGAGTTCATCTCATCTCATCCTTTTCCTAATGCAAGAATCAGAAAAGACTAAATAGGAATTCTGGCTCCAAATTAACTGGCTTTGTGACCATTGGCAGGTCATGATATCCTTAGGATATTGCTTTGTCTTCTGTAAAATGAGTATACTAGACTTCTGGCCAGACATGGCTGATGGAACACACATGTTTGTCTCCACTCTCTCCTAAAACCCTTTTAAAATTACAGCAAATAATTTTTTACCCATAATCAACAAGAGAATGAGAGAGGAAAGAATCATGGGCAAAAATGCTTGAAAGCAGAAAGAAGCTAAGTTCTTTCAGGAACCAAGCCTGGAAACCAGCCAATTCACAAGACAGAACCTCAGAGAGTTTCAAGAATTGGTGGGAACATGGCACTTCTAAGCATGGGGAAGTGGAATGGGATAGAAAACAGAAGAATTGGTTAAGAAGTACATGCACCTCTGGGTTCCCGCTTCAGCCACATGCAGTCAGACTACAGCCTTCCTTCACACCAGCAGAAGACTGGAGGAGAAATTGAACCAAAGGACTCAGAGACGCCAGGAATAGCAGAAGATGGGCTGCCACACAAAGCAGCCCCAAAACAAGGGGATTGAGCAAAAGTCTACGTTTTGGATGGTGAGGCCCCCAAGCCCCTTGTGTTAAGCAAAAGACGCGCTCCTCCCGCAAGTGCCCACACCCTCATTCTCAGAACTTGTGAATGTTTTTGGCAAAGGGGAATTAAGGTACTAGATGGAATTGTGTTTGCTAATAAACTGACCTTATAACAGGAAGATTATGCTGGATTATCTAGTGGGCCTAATATAATCACAAAGGTCCTTAAAAATGAAAGAGGGAGGCAGAGAGTCATTCAAAGGAAGATGTGACTGTAGAAGAAAAGCACAGTGATGCAAGTTTGCTGTCTTTGAAGACAGATGAAGGAGCCCACGAGCCAGGGAATGTGGGTGGCCTCTAAAAGCTAGAAAAATCAAGGAAATAAATTCTTCTCTAGGGCATCCAGGAAAGAACACAGCTGACACTTGACTGTAGCCAAGAGGGACCCTGTCAGACATCTGTCTTAGAGAATTGTTTGACAATAAGTCTGTGTTGTTTAAGCCACCAAGTTTGCGGTAATTTGTTACAGAAGCAACAGAAAAACAATACACCCCATCAGAAAGCAATAATATAGTGCAAGCATTTTATTTAGAAATACAGAATAAATTCCAGAAGAAGTAGCTAAAAGGATTGAAGACGGCTGCCTCTGGGGAGAGGGAATTGGTGGTCGAGTAGAATGGACAAGGGGTCTGCACTTTCTTCTTAGAAGTCTGTAAAAGCGTGTAACCTTTAAAATTACATTGCAATATTATGGTAAAAAAGATATGACTAAACAAAATTTTAAGCTTCTCATATTTTTATATAATCAACTTAATCTACCACAAGTAGTGGGAACCATGCTCTGAACAATTGAACTAACTAGTTACTGTCCAGCCATCCTGTAACAAACAAGGTTGCTCTATGTTGCACTATTCCATTACATGTTTATTTTTCATTATATTTTAAACCTATCTCCGATAATTTAAATATTCAATTTTATATGCTTAAAGTATAAATTTTTTGCATCATTATATTTGTGAAACCATGATAAATATGATGTTTATGTGAGTGCAACAATATTTTCTCTACAGTTTTATCATTTGACTAGTTGGACATACTATATTCTCTTGGTTTCTGCCATGTTCAGCCACTTATGATCATGACTAACATGTGGTCTTTGGAATAAATCTCAGTATTCTGAAGATTTTTGATATAAAAGATGGATGCTTAGAGCAAAGCTTAAATCGTATTGACGTGTTTCTTGTTGTAAACCATGGGAAATCTACCAAAGTACCCATAATAGAAATAAAGATTGTTTCTATTATTTTTATTATAAAAATAATTTTCTATTGGGACTTGAAAGAAGCCATTCTGCAGTGGTTAATTCTAAATTCAGAAGTGTGGTTACTTGTGCAAGGTAAGGGTCGGGAGGAAGAAGAGGCATCCAGGAGACTTCAATGTACTGACCTATTCGTTTGCTATATTTTTTAAATTGTCTAAAATATTTTTAAGAGGCTACTTCCTCATTAATCTCTATTATACACTTAAAAAGTAACTTATATGAAATAAATTTAAGTGATTACAGTGCCACCATACTTAATACATCTTATGGTAAAATTAACATCCTGCCTTCATTTGATTGCTAAGACAGTGGCCACTTTGGCAACAGCAATATTCAACTGGCTGCAAGCATATCGTCCACATATATGTGAACATCTGTCTTGAACACACATCACAGCATATTTGTGATGACTTGCTTCACTTGTGCTAAGAAAACATCTTAAAATGCTCCTGAGGTCATTAGTTTCTGCATAAAGTCATACTACATGGTTAGTTCATTTACTGCAGCCAGTTCTAAAGACACGAACCTGGATTTCAGCTATGAGATCTTTCAGTACAAGAAATACGATATATTTTTACAAGAAATTCTATTTCAAATTTAACCCACATGAAGAAACTTGATTATGTTAATTATTACCAGTCTGTAGGGAGTTGGAAAAACAGACTTAATATTAGGCTGTCACTAAAGCATAATTAAAGGATTTTTCCCTTTAGCTGATATTATAAATACTAGCATTTGTCCTGGGTATTAATTTTGAAAAGGAATTTTACAAATTGCAATAACATTTCCCTTTTGTATAAATGTGAATAAATGATTTAACTTAATTTCATTTTTACTTTGATTTCAAACCTTTCTTACTTTCATTAAACAACTTAATTTATCCAAATGAGAACTAGTCCCTCCAGCTCCATCTTTGTATCCCTCCTAAGCACGTGTTCCTTTGTTCAGCCAACTCAGCCACCTGGTGCTGAATAGTTAATGCGAAGAGAATCTCCAGCATCTGGCATTAACTGTCAGTCTCTCTGCATCTGGTGTAGCTGTGATCTTTGTATGTTTATGTTTAGTCTTTTCACTGACATTTTATAAAGAAAAAGATTTTGGGACACAGAAGGAAAAGGGAAAGAGCAAAAGTCCAGCAACAATGATGTGTTGTGGCAGAAGTTTTATAGGATCTGGTAAAAAAGAAATGTAAAATTAAATAGATGGTTATAGAAAATGTTTTAAAGTTCAAAAACCATATTTTAGAATTTAGGGTGATAGATAAGATTTCCTTATTTTCTAAAGAGTATGGTAGGTTGGGCTAGTTATCAAATTTGGATTATCTTCCAAAACAAATGATCCGTTCAGTCTGACATTAAACAGACCCTTAAGTGGTGGTTTTGGGAATCTTTATGGAGCAGATAATATTAAAGATTTTGGGATGATGAGCAACATTAAAGTGGAAAGTGTAACTGTTTATCTTATCCACCAATGAAGGATAAAGTAGTTGAGCTTTCAACTAGGGAACAATAAGACAACGAAAGTCAGTTTCCCTACTGTGGAATAAATGAAAGAACATTATCCACTATGTCCTGAAAACACTCCAGGGAGCTTACTGGACAAACATAACTGAATTAATCATAATGGAAATGAAAGTGCTATAGCTTGTCCTTACTTGAAAATTGGATGGGTCACCATTTGCTGTAGAATCGAGTGAAAATTGAGAACTGTTTGTTAACTTAAAATATCCATGAAATGGTAAAATTACAAATATTTATGACAAAGCTCAAAACTAACAGTAGTGTAATTCTACAAATCATCTTTTACATTTAAAAATTATCAAAATACTGCCCTTATGCACAGTATTTGATACATTTTTAAAAATCGATATGGAATACCTATTTTGTGTGGTCATTATGAAGACTAAATAAGTAAATTTATATTTAGCATATGTCAAGTACAGCACTTCACACATAGAACGCCGTCCATAAATTACAGCCTTTAGTTTCCACCTATTTGTCAAACTAACAAATGAGTGGATACCCAAGTTCTGATCCAGCCTACCCATTGAGAGAGACCTTGCTCCTTCATTAAGCCACGCGTTCCATTGTTGGATAACTCGACAGCTTAGAAAGACGATTTTTATAAAGTCAAAATCTTCACTCCAACTTTCGACTGCTGGTATCAGTTTTGCCCATTGGAGCAATATAGAACATCTACTCTGTCTTCCACATGACAATCCTTTAAACATTTCTACACAGCTACACCCTCCTCCTCCACATCTTCTCCCTCTTGACAGTCAGCTTTAGGAAGTCGAAACTTGAAATGACCACAGTAGTCCACACTCACGTGGCCAGGGCAGAGCTTAGATGAGAGCTACTTAGAGATTTAGTGTTTTATGGTTTTCCCACCCTTATTCCAGGTACTATAGTTAGAGCTTAAGTTTGTGAATTATTACTTAGGACATTTTCTATTGCAAATGACAGAAACTAAATTAGCTTAAGTTAAAATGGAATTCATTAGGTTCTATTAGGTTATTAGAATAGAATGATACTGAGAGAGGAAGAATGCAGTGGAGCCATGGGAACAACTGACCAAGGAGCCTAAATTTAGACAGAAGTCTCTTTTTCCATCTCTCATCAGTTTCTCTCTCCACAGACCAGATTCCTCTGCTGCTCCAGGGGTGGAGATAGAGACATGGCTGCCTACAAATCAAAAGGGTTGCCTCTTAGAAGCCAGAGTTCCAGAGAGAATCATTCTCTGATTTTAAAATAATAATTTTTAAATGAATATAAACTTAATAATTATTAAGTCAGAACTTTTTAAAAGTTCAGATTTTAAAATCGTCAGCGATGGATTCTCATTCTTGAGTCAAATGTTCACTCCTGGACCCATCAAGTGTGGCCAGGGGACCACCAGGTCATGTTGTAACTTGTGTTTTTTGCAACCATTTGGATTAGGTGAAAAGGCAATTTCAAGAAAAGGTATGCTGGACAGACAGGCCTGCAAGTGTTCACTAGAGAATACACTGTTTGTTTTCATTTTTTGACTAGCAGTTAATTAAACCTCCTATTCCATTTATATTTAAACTACAGCGTAGTCTCATGTGTCCCATTCTGTACTTGTGATATTGGCTACCTGAACCTATGACATCATTTATACTTGCTGAATTTCAGCACATCTTTGCAGCCTATTGAAATTTTGTATCATAATTTCTCATTCAACATATATTACTAATGTGTTCCAGTTGTCTGTCTGAAGTCTGGCTTTCAAACTTTCATGAGTAGATGATAAAATGGACAAAGTCACAGACAGAACCTTGTTGCAGTCCATTAGAAACGTCTTTCAGGACTGACATGGGTCCATTAATCAATACTTTTGGGTACAATCATTCAACCAACCACAATGTCTTAGAAACGTCTTTCCAGAAGCACATGGATGTAAATATCAGAGACACTGAGGTTAGAAGATTCATCATCTCCTCATCCCACTGGTGGAAACTATATGAGGAGCAGCCTTCCTGCAACACCAAAAAAGAGAAATTCTTAAACAGTGATTTGAAATGCTGCTTTTCCCCTCAAAGAGGAGGTGGTGGCTGAAATACCCTGTAGCATTGTGCAGATCGTTATCTCAACAAATCATTTTGTTCATGAAAAGAGAGCTCAGTAAGAAGTTTCCAAGAAAGACCAGTCCTGACAGGAAGGATATAGGCTCTAAAGCCCCAGATGGAAGGAGTTGGGGCAGGACCCTTTAGGATGATGTTCGGATGCTGGCCCCAGGCAGGTACTAATCTAAGCTGTCTCCACCCTGTGCTCTGACAGACCCTCAGCACTCAAATGCAAAGTCACACTTGGTAAGCTCTGATTTCCCTGAATATTTGTCAACAGACTGGGCTGATACCATCTTATTTCCTAGATACTTCTCAGTTTTAAGTGATGTGTCAAATTACATTATCAGTGGAGTGAAAGAACTATGCCATCAATTAACAATTACCTTCAACTTAATTTTGATGCTAAACATTCAATTCATTTATGCTTTCATTCATTCAACAGGTATTAATCAAGTATTTAAAATGTGTCAAACTCTGGAGATAACTCAGTTCATAAAACAGACACAGTCCCTGACTTCATGGAACTTGAAAACACTCTGCTTCAGCCAAACAAGTCTGCTCACTGACTGATGAAACTTCCAACACTTTCCTGACCCCCACCTCCAACCCAGAGCTCTGGCCACTCCATAGTCTCCTGTTTAAATCTAGCTCAAAGGGTGCTGCCTCCTCCAGAAAGGCTCCCAAATCAGCCCAGCCTGCAGGGATCTTTCTGCTGTCTCAGTTCTTGCAACTGAATTGCTTGTGCACTCGTGGGCAGCTAGTAGCTACATTTGAGAGAAAGAAATGAGCTATAGATTGAGACAGATCACACCTCAGTGACTTACTAGATTGTATATTCATAGATTATTTAATATTTCTCAGTCACATCTTTCAAGTGAAGACAATGTCAATTTCATAGAGAAGTTGTGAGAAATGATTTATTCCACATGACGCTTTTTATCCAAACATCCA
Organism: Ceratotherium simum simum; assembly: GCF_057802395.1. Classification (NCBI taxonomy): domain Eukaryota; kingdom Metazoa; phylum Chordata; class Mammalia; order Perissodactyla; family Rhinocerotidae; genus Ceratotherium; species Ceratotherium simum. The sequence continues at coordinate 17,800,223 of NC_141908.1, forward strand.
GTTCTCTGACTGAGGTATAGATAAAAGAGAATAGGACTCAGAGCTAGAGCATGAGTGGATCTACAACTCTTGGCTTTGCTCCCCGGCAAATATCACCCAACACCTGTGAGTCTGAGTTTCCTGAGAGGCAAAGTAGGGATAACAAAGTCTTACTTCAAAAAGTTGTTGTGAAAAGGAGTCAAGTTAATGTGTAGAGAAGTCCTTTCTGAGCTAGAAAGCATAGAACACACGGCAGACTCTGTCTGGATCACCATTATGTAGGTTTCCTAACTGTAACAAGATTGTCGACCCAATTGGGTCAGCGAACCCTATCTCCTATTTCTCTCCTGTACCTCTCCTTTTGCTGCAGTGCACAGAGACAGTCAACAATCCTGACTGGTGAACACACACGCACACATACGCTCTTACCTGTTCATATTCTGTTTTATAAACTTTTTTATAAAGTATAATATACATGCAAAAAGTACACAAATCTTAACATAGCTTAATGAATTTTCTTAAAGTTTATGAGCAGCCAGCTGCTGAACTCAACAAAACATTTACCAGCAATCCAGGAGCCTCGATCTCAGTACCCTCCCCCCCAAAGTTAGCTACCATTCTGGCTTCCCTCACCAAAGATTCGTTTGGCCTGTGTTTTTGTGCTTCATATAAATGGAACACACAATATGAACTCTTATGTGAGTTCAGGCTTATTTCACTCAACATTAAGTCCGAAGATTCACTCTTTGTTGCATGTAGCAGTGGGTCACTAATTTCGTTGCTCAATCGTATTTATTGTGTGAATATAACAAAAATTATTTATCCATTCTACTGTTGATGAACACATATTGTTCCAGCTTGGAGCTATTTCACATAGTACAATGAACATTCTTGTACATTTTTGGGGATACACTATGTATGTATTTCTATTGGGTGAATACCTAGACATAGAATTACTGGCTCACAGGATATGCATATGTTCAGCATTAGTAGAGACCACCAAACATTTTTTCAAAGTAGTTGTACATATTTACGCTCAATTTGCCAGTGATGAATGAGAGTTCAGTTGCTCTACTCCCTCACCAAGATTTGGTATTGTCTGTTTTTGTTTTATCTACTCCAGTGAATGTGTAGTGGTATCTCACTGTGATTTTAATTTGCATTCTCTGATGGCTGATGAAGCTAGACATGTTTTCATAGGTTCATTGGCCATTTGGATATCCTTTTTGATGAAGTGACTAGTTAAGTCATTTGCCTATTTTTATATTGGGTTAACTGTTTCTTAACGATTTTTAACTCTTTATATATTCTGGATATGAGTCTTTTTATACTTATTACCAATGTATTCAATGTTGTGTGGCTTGTGTTTTCACTCTCTTAATGGTGTCTTTTGATGAATAGGAACTTCCTAATTTTAATGTAGTCCCAGTTAACATTTTATGACTAGTACATTTTGTACCCTTTTTAAGAAAACTTTCTTTACCTGAGATAATAAAGATATCCTCTAATTTTTTTCTAAAAGCTTTTCTTTTGTTTATCTTTTGCATATATAAATCTATAATTCACCTGAAACTGATTTGTGTAAGGATAAAGATTAATTTTTCCTGTGTGGATATCCAAATGACCCAACTCGTTTACTAAAAAGAGCATTCTTTCTGCACTATACAACAGTGTCACCTTTGTCAAATATTGGGTAACTGTACAGATGTGGGACTCTGTTCTATTCCATTGATTTTTTATCTATCTTCATGCAAACTCCCGTCTGTCTTAGTTTTAATAGATTTATGAATATCTTGACATCTGATAGTGTAAGTCTTCCAGCTTCTTTCTTTTTTTCATGATATCCTTGACTATTTTTGACCTCTTACATTCTTATATGAATTTTAGAGTCAGCTTGTCAATTTCTACACAAAACCTGTGGAGATTTTAATTAGTACTGTGTTTAATCTAAAGATTAACTTGGGGAGAATTTACATTCTAACAGTTTTAATTCTTCTAAACCAGGAAGATGGGGGGGGAGACTCTCTATTTAGGCTTTTTAAATTTCTCTTGGCAAAGTTTTTAGTTTTCGGTATAGAGATCTTGATCATCTATCATTAAATACATTCCTATATTTGAGGAGATTTATGCTAATGTAAATTGTGTCTTTTTAATTTTAACTTCATTTGCAATTTTTTTATTGCTGGTACATAAAAATACAATTGATTTCATATGTTGAAGTTGGATCCAACAACCTGGATAATTCACTTATTAATTCTGGTAATTTGTCTCCAGATTTTTTTAAAGGTTTTCTATGTACACAATTCTGTTGTCTGTGAATAATGACAGTTTTATTTTTCCTTTTTCTAAACCTTATGACCTTTCTTTCTTTTTATTGTGTTACTGCATTGGTTAAGATCTCCATTTTTCTTTTAATAAAAGTCGTGACAGGAGATATCCATATCATGCTACTAATCTCAGAAAGAAAGTTTTCAATAATTCACTATTAAATTGACTTCTCCTGGTTTGCTAAGAGCTTTTATCATAAATCAATACTGTATTTTATCAAAAGTTTTTTCTGTAATTATTAAGATAATTTTCTATGTCTCTGCTTTTCTGTGAATGTGGTGAATTATATTCATTATTAATGGCACGCTATTCATAGCATTCCTGGAATAAACTTCAATTGGTGGTGATGCATTGTCTATTTTATATATCACTGAATTCCATTTGTTAATATATTATTTAGAATTTTTACATATATGTTCATGCTACATATGATCTGTACTTTTCCTTTCTTATAATTTTTGTAACTAATTTGGCTATTAAGGTTATGCTGGCCCCATAGAAAGACTGGGAAGAGTACCTTCTTTTTCTATTTTCTGAAAGACTGTGCAGTCATCCCTTGGTATTTGCAGGGCATTGGTTCCAGGAACCCCCATGGATACCAAAATCCACGATGCTCAAGTCCCTCCTGTAAAATGGCATAGTACAATGAATACAGTCAGCCCACCTATCCGCGGTTTCGCATCCCTGGATTCAATCAATCAATCTGTGGTTGGTTGAATCCGTGAATGTGAAACCCAGGTAGGAAGGGTTGACTCTATTTGAATATAACCTATGCACATCTTCCCGTATACTTTAAATCATCTCTAGATTACTTATGATACCTAATACAATGTAAGTACTATGTAAATAGTTGTTATACTGTATTGTTTAGGGAATAATGACAAGAAAAAGAAGTCTGTACATATTCAGTACAGACACAGCCATCGTAGGCCTTTCAATCCGTGGTTGGTTGAAGCAGATACAGAACCCGTGGATACTGAGGGCCAATTGCATATAAAATTGGAGTTATTACTTCTTTTAATATTTACTAGAATTCACCAAAGAAAACATCTGGGCCAGGAGTATACTTTGTGGAAAGGTTTAAAATAAAACACTTAATTTCTTTAGTAAATACATGTTGTTCTGATTACTATTCTTATTGTGTCAGTTTCAATGTTATATTTTTCAAGGAATTTATTTCATTTAAATTGGCATAAAGTTATTTATAACGTCTTCTTTTAAATGTCTATAGGATCCATACTAATGTCTCTTTATTTGTTACTGATGGTAGTTATTTTTCTCTCTCTTTTTTTACATCAATCTTGCCAGAGTTTTATCAATTTGATTCATTTTTTTCAAGGAGCAAACTTTTGATTTTGTTGATTTTCTTTATTATATTTTGTTTTCTATTTCTTTTATTTTTATTTTTATAAAAATAATTTTTATGATGTGTTTTTATTTTTATTATTTCCATCCTTTCTTGGGACTAATTCCTCGTAATATTTGTTTCATTTTGTTTTAAGATGGAAACTTGAACGATTGATTATAGCATTTTATTTTCTTTCAAATATATATGTATATTTATGAATATAAATTTTCCTCTAGGCACTGATTGAATTCTCTCAGTTTTTGTTAATCTAAAGATATGTTTATCTCATCTCTATATTTGAAGGGTATTTTTTTTTGATGATTGTAGAATTTTAGGTTGGCTGTTATTTCCTTGATCACCATTTAGCTGTTTTCCACATGTTTTCATATGCCATATTATCACTATCATTTAGTTTAGAATATTTTCTAATTTCCATTGTGTTTCCTTCTTTGATTCATTACTTAGAATTTTATTGCTTAATTTTAAAGCAATTAGTGCTCTTCTAGTTTTCTTTTGCTGTGGGTTTTAAGACTAATTCCACTATACTCAGAGATCATACTCTGAATGACTTCAATCCTTTGAAATATATTGCAGGTTGCTTTATGACACAGCATATGGTAAATTCTAGTAAACGTTCCAGGTGCATTTGAAAAACACTGCATATTCTGTCATTGTTGGATGCACTATTTTATATAGATACTTAGAGTAGCTCCAGTTTTTTGCTGTTATAAGGAAATGATACAATATACATTTTACTGTGTATGTAACTTTTTGTTCTTGTTAAATTATTTCCTTAGACTCAATTCTCAGGATTGGCATTACTAGGTCAAAGAGATAGGAATATCTGTACAGCTCTTCTTGTTTATATGATATTGCTTACTAAAAATATTTTATCTAATTGCGATTTCAGTTATGATGCATGAAATCACCAAGTCCCCACAGTGTTGGGTGATGTAATTGTTTTGTTAATCAAGTGGATACTAACTGTAACTCAAAGCTGGCAGTAATTTCCATGTCTTTGATAACTAGACAAGATGAATGCCTTTCTCAGTGTTCATTTACTATTTCAATTTCCTCTCATAAGTTGCTATTCATCTACTTTACAATCTACTGAGATCTTAATATTTTGAGAATAAATTTGAATGAGTAATTTTATAATATCAGCAATTTGCCCTTGGCTTACATATTTGGGGCAAATGTTTTCCCAATTTATTTTCTTTTTAATTTTAGCTTTGCTGTTTTTCACCACAGAGTCATGTTCGATTTGGGTAGATTTGAAACCGTTCCTTCGTTTGTGACTACTCCTGTCACTTCAAAACTGTGACAAGGTTTGGTTCTTTTCCAACTGCTCGTTTCCTTTTTTTTCTCCTAAAGTTTTTATTAACATATGGTATAAAGCAACACTGTCCAGTAGAAATATAATGCAAGCCACATGTGTGATTTAAAATTTTTATTAGCCACTTTCAGAACGCAAAAAGAAACAGGTGCAATTAATTTTAATTATATACTTTACTTAACTCAATATCCAAAATGGGCAGATTTTACTTTGCATGCTTCCAATACGCATGAATTTCAGTTACCACTGTTTAGTTAATACTAGTCCTCCAATGACATAGTTCAAATTTCAGTTACTATGGTATATTAACTGTGAGTAATTGTATAAAGTACAAACTTTGCTGCTAGACTTTCAGTCCACAAATGACTACATAAGCAACACGTGCACACCATTATCAGTGACCAGTTATATCATTTCTTTCAAAGTCTATTGGTGATTGGTTACTGCACATCTGTTATTCATTTCGTACATTGACAGCAAAGTGTGTAGTTGTGTTGATTCTTGTCTTTCAATGGTAAACCCCTGTGACATTTTACAAAAATAGATAATCTAAAGAGGGAATTGGCCAACAGATATAAAAGGACAGCAAAGACACAAAAAAATGGTATTGTTGGAATTGAAAGTAGGTGTGATGAGAAGATGCATGACTGTGGGAATCTGACCCTTCCACTGTTCACGAGACTCTATATGTGCAACCAGAGGAACTTAGTGAAGGCAAAACTAAATGAGGAACATGGTTTGATGAAAAAGATGGAGATGTCCCAGAGGAAGTGACATCAGCAAAAAACTTCACATCAGAGAAACCTTCAGATATTTCACAGCATTGAGAAAGCAAAGGATAAAATGTTGGGAGCTGATCTCGGAAAGGAGTATAATTCACCAAGGGTTAGAGAAGACGCTTGCTCCATACTGTAAGTTATACAGCAAGAAGGCGGCGACCGCTGCTCAAACTACTCTTGATAAGTTTATTGCAAAGAAAAGAAACACTTTAATTCTCAATGTTTCTAACATTGTAAATAACTGGGTACCAAATAAATTAGTTTTACTACTTTTTTAATTGCTGCATACATTTATAACTGTAAGAATTTTTAATATTTTGACAAAAATTTTTAAAGGTCACATAACAATCATAATTCCCCCTATTGTTTATTGTGATCATTTGTATGGTTTTGGCTTGCACAGTCACATTTATGGTTCTGCATCGCCATGCCAAGCAAAGACTGCCTATATTACCATTTCAACATATCATCAATATAAAATTTTGAGATATATTACATTTTTTTCATACTAAGTCTTCAAAATACAATGTGTATTGTACACTTACAGAACCTCTCAATTCAGACGAGACATTTCAAATGCTCAGGAGCCACATAGGCTAATGGCTACAGCATTTGACAGCACAAGTCTGGAGTATCCTTTCTTTTTAAACCAGAGTTGAAAAGTGTTGGCGTTGGTGGGAATATAAGACTAGAAACTTTCTGTCTAAACAAATCCAAGTTTAATATGGGGAGAACTAGAAAGATACACTTTCTCCCTCCATGGGATTGAAGGGCACCGACATTACTTCAGCTCCCTCTGGGAGAAAGGCTGAGAAAATGAGCCTTGAATTGTTCTCATAAACTCATTGGAATGAGCCTTGTTGGAACAATAAGAAAAAAGAACTAGTCTTCCAGGGAAAATACTGGCTCCTCGGTCCCCCATGTAAGCTGAAGCTGCTTGGCTCATCTTAGCTCTGGGGTGATTCGTAAGAGCTTTTGGGTTAACACATTGCCTCTGGAATATCACATAGAGTCTGAGGGCCTCTGAAGAGTGAGTAATCTGCTTGGAGTTTTGAAAATACTTTTGCAAATTAGTGCAGTCAACAAACTATTTGATTTCCTCCTCAGTCTCCCATTCTGGGGATTCCCAGCGGTCTAATAGGAATGCCAACAACACCTGCTTGGCTGTCGGTTTGCAGGCCTCTGTCTTCCCAACATTCCCCCCATGATTACCCTGCCTGTTGTGTTAATACCTCTAGATTTTTCTTGGGTGAACAAGATTATAACATCTACTCCACTCTCTTATCCCAGCTCCACATGACAATTGGCCCATAAATATTTGCACACAGTTAACATCTGAAGTTAGATGTCGTGTGTGTGTGTGTGTGTGTGTGTGTACGTGCACGGGCTTGTGCTACTACACATTCTAACAAATTCCTTCTTCACTAGAAAAAGAATATAGCGAAGTGGTTAAAACCACAATCTTTGAACGTAAACAAAACAGTTCAAATTTCAATGCTATCACTAGCTATGTAATTTTGAACATATGTTACTTAATTTTTTGTGCCTCAGTTTCCTCATCTATAAAATAGGAATAATAATACCACCAGTATTATTCCAGTTGACATAGGAATTAATTGAGATCGTGCCTGTAAAGCGCTTAGTCAATGTCTGTCACATTGTAAATGTTAAAATAATAGTCATTCTTCATTATTGGTGTTACTATCATTATCACTGTTTTACTATTATTGTTATTATTGTTACAAGTTTTGCTTGAAAAGAGCAAAACAAAATAAAAACACATAACAAAAGAGAAAGAATCCAACTTCAAAACTGGCATTAAAGAGTAAAGATTTCCTTAGATGAAGGGCATCCTGGCAAATGGCCATTTACTACCCCATCAGCCTGCAAGACTCCTCAAATTTCCTCTTCACCAATGTATCTTCAAATAGCCTCCTTCCAGACAAATCCCTCTGCCTCTCCTCAAAGCTCCAGCCTGTACCTGCGTCTTCTTCCCTCCCCCTACTTCCCTCTCTTTGACTCCTGCCTCCCATCTCTTTTCATTTTCATTTCACTTACTCTTTGGCTCTTTGATACTTTAATATGGTACAAAATGTTAAAGACACAAAAAGGTAATATATCCTCCCATCTCTGTCCCCAGCTATCCAGATCCCCAGAAGCAACCATCATAACCAGTAATATTCTAAGCATAGACAGCAATTACACACACACACACATTTTCTTTTTTAAACCACTGCACTTTGCTTTTTCATTTAATAAAACTTGGTACCGTAACAGTACCTAAAGAGTTCCACATCCTCTCTAAAAGCTGCATTGTTTTCCAGTGGATGGATAAGCCATAATTTTTTTATCTAATCCCCTATAGGTAGAATTTAAATTGTTTCAATATTTTATTATCATAAATAATGCTGTCATAAGTAAATACATACATACATAATCTTACACATCTTTAAGATAAAGTCCTAGAAATTTAATCATTGGATCAAAAGGTAGGTGTATTTTTAATTGTTATAGATTTGGCCAGATTGCCCTCCATGTAAGTTTTGCTAATTTGTACCCCTGCTGGTCATGTAAGTGAGGGTCAGTTTCCTCACACTCAGCCTACACAGGTTATTTTAAATTTTATGACCTTTTCCATGCTTTGGCATGGAAAAGGCAGAGTGATCTCAGCTTATTCAATACTGCATTTCCAGCCATATATCCTAATGAAAAAATGTTTTGTCTTTTCTACATTTTCCCCAGTGGAATTTTTGCAATCTACCTGTGGCATCCAGGCTGTCTTCTATCCATAGGTCTGGAGCCTCAACTCTCCTTCTCCTCCCCTGTGCTTGTAAGGATCTCGTCCACAATGCCCCTGGGGCCTGCATTGTCTGGGTCAGCCTGCTTAGGGCTGGGAAACCTCTAACTGACCTGAAAGCAAAGGCTTGAGTCATGGTGGGACTCCCATCCCCCACCCAGAGTCTGAAGCGCCTGCCAAAGGAGGTAGATGGAGTCGTTCACCAAATCCATTTCTTTGGTGACTTAGCCTGATGCCCTTGACTAAACCATGGCATATTTATACACAGGAATACCATACAGCCCTGGGAAATGAATGAACTACAACTGCAAGTATCAACATGGGTGGATCTCAGGGACATAGGCCAAGCATAAAAGCAAGCCACAGAAAATACACGCAGCATAACACCATGTTTATTAAGTACAAAAATGAGCAAACCAAATGATGTAGTGTTTATTAATATATACATGCATGGTAAAACTATACAAATTGTAAAAGAATGGTAAATATAAAATTTAGGATTGTGGTATCCTGGAGGCAAGGCAAGAAGAGGAGATGATCTGATCAGGGAGGGGCACACAGGATCTTCAATGATGTGGGTGATTTCTAAAATAATATAATGTACTAAGTGCTACTACCAAGTAGTTAAAAACAGCTAACACTTGCTGAGCTTCCTCTATGCCAGGTTCTGTGCCAAGTGCATTACAAGTATTTTCTTATCGAATCTTCACAAAAAGTCTGTGTAGTTGGAAATATTAGTCCCATTCCACAACGGCGAAACCAGAAGGCCAGAGAGGTTAAGTAACCTGCTCAAAACCATATAGATAGTCAGTGGCAGAGCCAGGACTCAACTCAATCTGTCTTCCTGTCAAGCATGTGCCCCTAGCCAAGCTGCCACGTAACACTCACTACCCTAGGGAAGCCAAAGGAGCTGTACAGTGTCAAGAAGTGTTAAGGGTCTGAGATTTTGCCTTACTTTTCAAGCTAATAAGCTACTCTGTTACTTTTTCATGGATGTTGGCGGAAGACAAGAGACTCCTGGGTCAGAGACAAAGATCTTTAGTAGTCGCAGCCAGTAATAAGCCTGAGGATGCTGTTGGTTTATTTCTGTTCCTCATGCCCCTAAATCCCACAGGGGCAGCACAGGTGGGCCTAGATGAATGCCTGTGCACATGGTGGGTGGTGCTGCAAGAAAGGAACACTGAACTTGGGGGATTCACCACTTTTATAGAAAGTGGAAGCAAGCCTCCTCTTTGTCAGTAAAAGAGGTTACCTCACCCCTCAAGTTTCTCAGTACAAACACAATCCTGAGAAATGTCTCCAGTGAAGTGTAGTCGGTGCCTTGAATTCTTGGCATTTCCAGAAAGAAAGTGCAGGGCCCATGGCAGATTGCTCCGTAACATAGAGTCAAGACTCTTTGAGCTGCAAATTACAGAAACCCAGATTAAACTTGTTTAAACCAAACAAAACAAACAAAGGAGGGATGAAGAAAAATGTAGTGACCCACAAAAGTCCTCTCTCTCTCTCTTTTTCTCCCTGTCTTCTTCTTTCCTCTATGTTGTCTCCACTCACTGACAGGCACTCCCTTTGTGATCATAAGACGGCTGCCTGTAGCACCAACCCCAAAATAGAGCATGCCTTCTCCCAACCTTTCTAACGAAAGTCTTGGAATCAGGTCTCAATGGCTATGTTTTGCATAGACTGGGTCATATGTCCCTTCTAAACCAATCATGGGAACCAAGGGAAACAGTTCTCTGATTGCCCATGCCTAGGTCTCATTCCCCCTTCCAGAGCCAGAGCTGAGATCAGTTCCACTGGATCATGTGGACCTAGAGTGGGATATTCCCCCCAGAAAATCAGAGTGCTGTTAACAGAGGGCCAGGGAGTGAATACTCAGCAGACAAAATACACATTGTGCCCAGGAATGGATTAAACATCGCATAAACATCTAAAACATCGCATACAACAAGCAGTAAGCTACTTGGGCTGACAAGATGAAATGCGAGGTATTCCAATAAGATTCACCAAGTTCCGCAGATCTCAGTGGTACTTCTGCAGAAACGGTGTCTGACTGCTGGGACACTCTGTGACTCCTGACATTTGAGGCAGCTATCAGAAGGCTGTAGCAGCTTGACTGCACCCAAGTGCAGTGTGCATGGGGATTTGCCAATGCAGAAAGGGGAAAAAAAGAAAAAGAACAAGCAAATTGTTCCATGCTAATCGGTTTATAATTGATTTCAATGTCCTCCTTCAGTCTGATGCTTCTTTTCTTCTGAACTTTCCTAAAATTGAGAACCAGGAATAATGTTCCGATATGATCATACCCAAGGGAAAAACCAATTTGCAGGAAAATTGTCTAGGTGCCCAGGGTTGCTTTTCTTAGAACACAATATTCTGGATGAGAAGAGAGTAAACCCTCATAGTGGCTTAGGGATCCTCAGCTAAAGGTGGCAGAATCATAAAGATTACACCACTCCCAATGTTTGGGCTGAGTCAAGGCTTTTCAGGAGAAATGATAGTTGTCCAATTTTTCCTTCATAGCCACACCACCACCCCTTTCCATTTTCAATAAAGTAGCACCTAAATTTGTAACAACTGTAATGATGGCAGATGAGAGTCACTGACTTCGAGCTCCCCACCTCACAGAAGGGATGAGGACTAAGGATGTCACTCACAAACACAGCCCCTCCTTGCAAAGATGTCCTCTATATAGGGCTCTTCAGCAAAGGCTAGGGTAGAACATGTATGAGTATGTGAGGTACACATGAGTACAGAGCAGGCACCCAAAAATTAGTTGTTGACCTGAGCTAAATTCAATAGCAGGACAGCCCTGCTTTCTCATCTCAACCGTGTGATGCTCTTTCTCCAACTTCTGCCAACCTCCTATGTGAATATTGTCATTTCAAGAAAATGAACTTGTGTAATTAAAGACAATGTGTTGGCTAGAGGAAGTCCATCACAGACATCAAAAGTCACTATGGCCTCTTCAGCATTCTGAGTCTCCCCTCCTTCCCATCTTACCACCTGAAGCCTAATTAACAGAATCCATGCCATTATGCCCAGCTCTCCAATCTTTATTATCTTAACTGCTCTTTCCAAAGAAATTTCATGCTAAAACAAGTGTTTCTGGAGGGCAAGGACCATGTACTAGTTATCTATTGCTGTACAAATTTAGCAGCTTAAAGCAGAAAATATTTATTATCTCACAGTTTCTGAGGGTCAGGAATCCAGGTGGCTTAGCTGGGTGTCTCTGGTTCAGGGTGTCTCCCAAGGCTTCAATAAAGGTATCCACCAGGGCCAAGTCATCTGAAGGTCCGGCATGGGAAGAAGCCAAGTTCCTCTACATGGCTGTTGGCAGGACTCAGGTCCTCACTGGCTGGGGCCAGAGACATCAGTCCCTTTCTGAATCGACCTATTTGTCAAGCAGCTCACCACATGGCAGCTGGCTTCCCTCAGAACAAGCCAGAAGAGAGAATGAGAGAGAGAGAGCGAGACGGAAGTCACAGTCTTATTGTAACCTCATTGTAACTTATTGGAAGTGGCATCCCATAACTTTTGCCATATTCTGTTTGCTAAAAGTGAGTCGCTAGGTCCAGGCCATCCCTAAGTGGAGAAGATTCACAAGGTCAGGGATACCAGAAGATGGAGATCACTGGGGCCTTTTTAAAGGCTTCCCTCCACTGCCCACAACTCAGTCGTGTGGGTGTGCCCACACCTAATAGAGGGCCAGCCAGATGGTAGGCTCAATAAAACTTGTTGCACCATAATTAATCCAGGCCAAAAGACTCACACCAAGTAGATAGGATATATACAAGGAATAACAAAGAACAGTGTGGTGGGTATGAATTTCATTCCACCAAGCGTGCAAGAATTACAAAATTTTCTATAACTGAACTTAATTTTTATTTGAACCTTTATTCTGCCCGATGGCAAAAATGTAATCTCAGACCATGGGTATTCACTTCCCTATGTCCAGGGTAGTTTTTTGATTCAATAGAGTATACTCAGTGCCAAGGCCTTGGGGATAGGGGGAGGGAAGGGCATCACCTGGTCCTCGAGTCATAGGTGTTGGCCAAAATCTGCCTCACCCCATTTCTCCTCAGTCACCTGTCCACATCCTGAGATTCCTGTCCATGTGGTGCCTTTGGGGTCACACCTCTCTGTTCTACTTATGACCCATTGTGAAGTCTGTGAGCCAGAATGGGACACAAGATTCTCAGCCAGGCTCTCTGCGGCCCATCTCGTGAGATATCCTACTCAGACATAACCTATCTAGGCTCTTGCAGCCTACCAGGACTATGGCCGCAGAGGAAGATTGCAGAATCCGCCTGCTCTCCAGCACCTCCAAATTCTTTGCAGCTTCATCGGCTCCCAGGCCCTGCCTTTGAAGTAGGATGCACAATGGCCCTCTCAGACCTGTTGACTTTTCTGCTCTCATTGTCACCTCTCCACCTCTCTCCTCTTCCCTCTGAGCCCAGCCCTCAGCCTAGAGGACTGTTTTCTAGTCTGGGGATAGGAGAGTAGGGAGAAGAACGGCTTCTCTGTTGACCTTGAGCACCTTCCCTCAGAGGCACTCCCCCTTCCTCCATCTTCACGTTTTCCTGTTATCCCTCCACCCTGCCCAGAGCACCTCACCCACTCTCCCTCATGGGTCAGGCTACAGAAACATGAAGCCTGTGACTAGCAGGCTCCCCTGCCCTTTCAAACCCCTCCCTGAGGCAATGAACACAGAATGGAATCTGGCTTGCATAGGAAGAGGGAAGACAAGGAGGAATTAGAGGGAATTTTTTTTTATTGGTGACTCTTTCAAAGAAAATATTATTTTCCACAAAGGCAAATTGTTTGCACCAAGCCACAGGCCCAGAAAATGTTAATTGACACTCTGAAAAAGAAAGAAGACACAGGGAGCCAAAGGGCACACGAAGATGAAAGCAATGTCAGCTACATGGACAGGTTGGAAGTTGACGGGAGGAAAAGTGCTGTGCTCAACTCTCTGGCAGATGACTTTTTCTCTCCTCTCTCTCCTAGCTGTCTTGATCTCACTTCACATGGGCCCCTGTCCCAGTGCCTTTGGTCACTCCTGCCATGAGAAAGAAGCTCCTGGGACCTGGTATCTCCCGAGTTTTCCATGATTTGGGCACATTCCTGAGGAGGTACACAGCCTCCACTTATTCCCGAAGGAAGAGAAGCCCACATAGACCCATGGCTCTCTGGAAACAGGTGGCCCTCTAGAAGAGTCTGGGAATCTCATGAGGTGGCAGGTACATTATATTAATGCAGAAATAGTACACTAATAATAAAAACAATACTTAAATTATTAAACTACCTTACTGTCTTTAAGTTTCTCCCACAACAAAAGTTAACTATTACTAATCCTAAAATTGGTAAAGAAACTGAGACCAGCAGGACAAGGATTTGAGACTTGAGCTCAGATATTCTTGCGCTAAAATCAGTGATCTTTCAATTAAAATATGGCAAAATGGATCTTTCCAAGTAAAAGAGAATAAAAAGCTGAACAATTCTCTGGACTGGTGTAAGCAATAAATGTACTTCATTCTTTTCTTCAATAGAGCTTCTTGACTGGGGAAAAAAAGACAATTTTTCATTCCTTCGCTTTGTTCCAAATATAAAGAAAGGTGGTAGTGGCAGGAAAGATTAGAATGTTCTCATGAGATTTCTGTTTGCTTGTTTTCTATTTTTATAAAGACTAGTAATTAGAGGTGTCAAAGAAAAAATTTTAAGGTATTTTTGTGGCTGACTCGTTCATCTGAGCATTACCGCCAATTACCTCACTTGTTAGAGCATCTTGGGAGCAAGGATTCCATAGGCAGGAGGGGAAATTAGCATGGTCAGCCTGAGGCAGTGGCTCAGTATGGCATTTCCTTCCCCCACGAGAAAATCAAATTGCAAGCATTGGGGTGATTGTGGGCTAATTGCTTTGTCATTTAGTTCTTCGGAGCCACTCTTGGCCAAGCCTCCTTCTTCTGTGGCTGAGGCATTCTGTACAGAACAATGGAACTGCTGCAAAAGAAGGACTGGCATGCTGACCAGAGATTCTCAAAGTGGGAGCCAACCATGTTTTTTGCAAATGGTACAACGACCCCATAAATACACCACTCGTTGGCTGAAGACAGAGTATTTAACATTTCTCCACAGAATGCTCTGTGATTTCTTAAATTATATATAGATTCTATTATGAATTGATAAAATACAAATTCACATAAAAGCATTTTTGAATCCATAATAGTTTTTGTCCTTGTGTACCTAGGCAATGAAAGGTTAGTATTAATAGAAAAATACAATTTTTATCCTTTGAAGAATCAACAATAATGTTTTGTATTATAAAGGGATCATGATGCTCAAAACTGTTGGGAATCATTGACGCAAGTTACCCAGATGACCCATGTTCACAACATTTTGGAAGCAAAATGATTAAAACTGATCCCGGAATACTCTCCAAGCTGATCTACAGATTAATGCAATCCCTATCAAAATCTCAGTGGGACTTTTTTGCAGAAATTGATAAGGAGATCCTAAAATTCATATGGAAAGGCAAGGAAGCCAAAACAATCTTGAGAAGGAAGAACAAAGTTGGAGGACTCACACTTCTCCATTACAAAACCTATTACACAACTTCAGTAATCAAGACAGTGTACGACTGGCAAAGGATAGGCATATAGATTAATGGAATAGAACTGAGAATCAAGAAATAAACCCTCACATTTACAGTTGATTGATTTTCAACAAGAGTGTACAGAAAACTCAGTAGGGGAAAGAATAGTCTTTTCAACAAATGGTGCCACATGCAAAAGAATGAAGTTGAACTCCAACCTCACACTATATACAAAAATTAACTCAAAGTGGATGATAGACCTAAATGCAAAAGTTAAAACTATAACACTCTTAGAAAAAAACATGGGAGTAAATCTTCGTGATGTTGGATTAGGCAATGGTTTCTTAGATATGGCACCAAAGGCATAAGTGAAGAAAGAAAAAGTAGATAAATGGCACATTATCAAAATTAAAAACTTTTTATTTACTTCCAAGGATATCAATAAAGTAAAAAGACAACACACAGAATGGGAGAACATATTTGCAAATCATATATCTGATAAGAGACTAGAATCCAGGATATATAAAGAACTCTTACAACTCAGTAATAAAAAGACAACCCAACTTAAAACTGGGCAAGAATTTGATAGACATGTCTTCAAAGAAAATGTACAAATGGCCGATAAGCACATGAAAAGATCAACATCATTCGTCATGAGGGAAATGCAAATCAAAACCACAATGAGATACCACTTCACACTAACTGGGATGGCTAGAATCAAAAAGACAGACAATAACAAGTGCTAGCAAGAATGTGGAGAAATTGGGGGCCGGCCCCATGGCTTAGCAGTTAAGTGAGCACGCTCCGCTACTGGCGGCCTGGGTTCGGATCCCAGGCGTGTGCCGACCCACTGCTTGTCAGGCCATGCTATGGCAAAGTCACACATAGAGCAACTAGAAGGATGTGCAACTATGACATACAACTATCTACTGGGGCTTTGGGGAGAAAAGGGAGAAAAAAAAAACAATGGAGAAATTGAAACCTTCATACATTGCTGCTGGGATTGTAAAACAACAGTTTGCCAGATCCTCAAAATGTTAAACATATAGTTATCATATGACCCAGCAATTCCACACCTGGGTATATACCTGTACACAAATGTATAGCAGCATTACCCATAATAGCCAAAAAGTGGAAACAACCCAAATATCCATCAACTGACAGATAACAAAACGTGGTGTATCCATGCAATGGAATATTGTTTGGCAATAAAAAGAAATGGAGAACTGATACGTGCTACGACACGGATGAACCTTGAAAACAGTACACCAGGTAAAAGAAGCCAGTCACAAAGGCCACATATTGCATTATTCCATTTATATGAAATGTCAAGAATGGGCAAATCCATAGAGATAGATGGTAGATCAGTGGTTGTCAGGAGCTAAGGGGCCAACTGCTAATGAATACGAGGTTTTTCCTGGGGTGATGAAAATGTTCTGAAATTCCATAGTGGTGATGGTTGTATAATTCTATAAATATATCAAAAATCACTGAACAGTACAGAGGTGGGCAAATATTTTCGGTAAACGGCCAGATAATAAATATTGTAGGCTTGTTGGGCCATAAGATCTTTGTTACAACGACTCAACTCTGCCACTGTGGAGCAAAAGCAGCCATAGGCCATATGTAAATGAGTGAGTGTGGTTGTGTTCTAATAAAACTTTATTTACAAAAACAGACAGTAGTCTTCAGCCCACAGATGTAGTTTGCCAGCCCTTGCTCTAGACAGTGAGGTTTTTGAGAAGGGGCCATGCTTTATTTATCTCTATATCCCCTGAGGGCCTAGCCAGTAGGGGCTACTCAACATATACTTACTTGAATTGAACAGAACTCCTCTTGCACCATCTTCCTTCCATGGACAAAGGGAGTTGCAAGCATTTCTCATCCCTCTTGGCCTCGGGCGGCATGTGGAAATGTGGTGACCAGCTACCCTCTGGTTGACTGTGGAAGAAGTCTTGCAACCTGCAGACAGCTGGGCCTGAGACTAAAAAGAAAGGATGGAAGTAAGATAAGAGCAAGTGCCAACCAAGTGATGAAGATTACAGCATGGAACCCACTTAACACTTGAGTTACCTAGAGTATTCCTGGAACAGCAGCACTGATCAGAGGAGAGAGCTCTGGCGTAGGTATCCCAAGAACTACCCCACCTAGAGCTACAACCTTAGTGCAGACCCACACGTCTCTAATATATCTATCACACCAAGTGGAAGTAGAGTCTGTGGTTCTCTTATAAGAAGGGATCTTGGTCTGTTGTTCTAAACCTAGTTAAGGCTCTGTTATAGTCTTTGCTTAGGAAGCCCACTCGCGACATTTATCCAGCTTCTCCAAGGAGAAAGGGTAAATGCATTACAACATTTGCCATCCTAACTTAATGAGGTTGCTTCAAATTGTGCATGTCTCCAAACTGTTTGCTCCAGCACTGACTAAGAAGGGAGCTGGAGCAATGAGATTGTGTTCCATTAAGGGTAGTGAGAAAAAATAGGGCATATTTTCCCTCTCTGGGTTTTCCCAGTGATGAATGATAGGGATGCTCCACCGATGACTTCTGCTCCTCTGCATTACAGGTCTCAGCTGTCTCCAAATCACACCCTTGCTGTCCTCTCTTTGGGAAGACACCACAGAGTGAGCAACAAGGACTACTTTGAGCGGTCTCCCAGACGTGGGGACAGATACGAGTCATACCCACCCTCTGACCTATTTAGAGCTTAGTGACCTCAGTACAGTGGCTTATTATAGATACAGTCGAAGCTGAAGACAATTACAGATAAATAACTACTAATTTCTACATACCATCTTACAGTTATTTGATACTCAAGTAGAGAATATGTTAGGGAAGCATTAGGCAAAGTATTAAGGAGTCTTCTACGTAGCAGAACATAGAAATGATGTTATAAGCTGTGCTTCTGTTTATGCCCAAGGCTAATTTACATGTTTGTTATGTCTAGAAAAACAGACTACGATATTTGGAAGATATAGTTATTCACATATTGATCTGTGTGTCTTTTATTATCTTTTTAAAGCTTCAGGTACCAGAGGGAAAAGTCAGCAGGTCTATTAGACACTGAGCTAGAAGGGACATGAGAAGGATCTATATCTGGTGTCCTCCTCAGAGCCCCTTGGGAGCAAGGATAAATGGGTATTGCCCACTTGGGTCTCAAGCTGACAATTGGAACCAAATGTCTGTCTTAGCTCAAGATGAGCACACATAACCCATAATAATTCTGTGTGGCTGTGATGCTCTAAAATTACCAGCCTGGCTCCTTGCCATATCCCAGGGGAAGGCATTTCAGAAATTGGTACTGAGGGGATCAGGTAGGGAGAAGGCATAGACACAAGGTAAAGCCTCCCCATTGAAGATGTGAAGTGCTTTGCGAACATTTTTACTTACAGAATGTTCAGTTTGCAACAATAATCCACATCATTTTGTGAATTTTACCTCCAAAAATTAAAAACTAAACACAACACAAGCCTTGTTGTTAGGATACTTTCAGCTGCAAGTAACTGAACTTAAAGAGAAGCTTCAACAATAAGTTATTAGATCACATAACGAGAAGACCAGCGGTAGGGAGGGGACCAGGCACATTGTACTAGAGTTTCGGCTCCATATCTCTGCAATTCTCTTATTCCTCCCCTTCCTCCTGTGCTGGCTTCATTGACAGGCTTGTAGCATGATGGGGATAGCTGGTCAAGGCATCTGGGCAGTGACAGTGTTGAAAGGAAAAGGACTATGTCTTTCAGCCCTTTGTTAGGATCAAGAAACCATAGACGCTCCCATGCAGGATCACCCTCATGCTTCATAGGCCAGAACTGAGTCACATACCCCTTCCTAAACCAGATGCTAGTTTAGAATAATCAGAATCTACCCCTGGGGGCAGGGGTCACCTTTCTCCAAATCACCTAGAGCAGGGATGCATACTTGAACAGAAATCTGTTAGGAAGGAGAAGAAAAATAGTAGATAGTCAACAACACCCACTACAAACCCAGAGATCACTGTGTCAGGCCTGGCTCAATTCTCCAGCTTTTGGACCCTCACAGCTAGGTTATCTGACATACCTGCAGGCTCGGTTTTTGCCTTCCACCACCACCCCCACTCACCAGTTCTGGGGCCAATTCTGACCTGAGATGGGAACTCTGTAAGCAGGAGGCCACCTGTTTCAGTTATCTATTGCTGCATAACAAACTGCCCCCAAACTTAGTGGGCTAAACCAACAATCATTTTATCTGTGCACAATGTGATGAGTCAGGAATTTGGGTGGACACAATGGAGAAGACTCATTTCTGCTCCATGATAACTGAGACTTCAAGTGGGGGTCTGACCAAGACTGCTCTATCAGAGCCAGATATCTGGGACCTAGAGTTTGGTTCTTGGCTGAGTTCCTTGGTTGTCCTCCACGTTGAGAGCCCATGAGGCAAACTGGGGCTTCCTCACCGCATGATGATCTCAGAGTTCAAAGAGGGAGCATTCTAAGAGCATGGATCCAATGTGCAAGTGCTTATCAGGCCCCTAATTTATCACATTTGCTGATATCTCATTGGTCAAATCAAGTTACCTGGTTGAGCCCAGAGTCAATATGAGAGGGGCTACACAGAGTGTGACTACTGAGAGACACGGCTTCCTGGGAGCCATGAATGTAACAGTTACCACATGAATAATCTAACTCATCCTTGAGTCCTGTCCAGCCCTGATCCTCTGACCCAGATCTGATCATTGTGCTTCTGCTATCTCCAGTGAGCTGTCGCCTTTAGCAGCTTTCTCTATACTCACAGCCTAAGCCACAGATAACCTATAAAAAGCAGCTACACCTATCTTCTCTTCAGCTCAGGTATTTTGCCAGACTCTATCTCTTTCACCCCTCTTTGAATCTCTTCTCTCTCATCTGCTTATCCTCCTTTCTATCTATAAATATTACCCCATCCACCCTCTCTGCCTAGCCTTTCAAGTGACAACTAGTATGTAGGACAAGCTGTCTGCCTTTCATTGTTGAGTTTCAACTCAGATTCTGCCCGTTAGACTGTCTCTTTATTTCTATGCACCAGGGACTACCTGCAAGTGATGCCCACCCTGAGGCCCCACCTGGGCTTCTGGGTCCAGCACCTTAGACCCTGCTTGGCTGAGGAGAGCACTCAGATATCTGCATTTGCCTCCTGATCCTCAGTCCTCGACTTGGAACTCATTTAGGACTCCAGTTCCTCTAGGACTGTCAGCTCCCCCTCCTCTCTCCACAGGACTTGAGTCCCATCCTGAAGCCCAACCCAGAAGTGAAGACTTTGCTATTGGCTGACACACTTCGATGGTACTAATAGCTACCTGCCTTCTAAGATGCCCAACATCCCCAGGTCCAGGCACCCTTGTCACTTTACACTGTCTGCCTGGAAGGACATCCCTGCTGTTTCATGTACGAACAGGCCACTTGATTCAGCTTAAGTAGGGATGGGGATTTATGGGCCCACATCATCAAACCATGGGAAGGTGGAACTGGCCTCAGAAATCATGGATGCTGAGACTAGACCAGAGTCAGGACTTGCTTTCTAGTCCTGCTTCTCACCATTGCTGTCTTTAAATGTTGGCTTTACTGTCGCTCTCTAAAGACAGTTTTCTCTAATGGCAGGAACCATGGCCACCAGCAGCTCTGGAATCTCTAGTGGGTACAAATTTCAACACTCGAATTAAAATCCTTAACTTTCTCCCAGAGGAGATGATTTTTACACCCAAGTTAGTTAACAATGAAGAGAGAAGAAAGACAGAGGTAGATAGCTTCTTTTAAAGCATTTATTTTTTGCTTCTCTTCCCAGCTTGTTTTGACCTGTAGAGGAAAGGGACACTAGATGTGGGAGGATGGAGAATAAGCAGATCAAGTCCACAGGACCCTCAGGTCATGGGAGACCCCACAGAGCTCTTCACAGTGTTCCCAGGTGGAGCCAGGTCCCATGAGGCTGCCCCACCTGAGGGTGGCTTGGGAAAGGCTTTTACACATTGGTTGGATGCATAAATCCAAAAACTCTCACCCAAGACCCAAAGGTCAGATGAGTTTTAGAACTGTTCTGATTTTAGAAATGTAATCTAGAGCATATACCATGTATTATGTATTACTCCCAGTGGGGTGCGGACCAGCATTTCATAATCAAACTCATTAACTGTAATCATAGTCAAAACTGTTTTATGGTAAAATGTATGAATATTCACACTTTAGGATAAATGATGTTTATATAGATCCTCTTGTTAGCTCAGGTCAGGTCAGACTTTGCTACTAAATGTATAATATAGAACCTTTTGGTTTTCAGAGTTTGGACATCAGAATAAGGGGTAAGAGTTTGTGGATCTATAGCAGGGATGCAGAAAGTGATCACTAAAACCTGGACTATTGTTGGAGACCATCTCTGATGGGAGCTGGAGTCTGTGATTTGTCGAGTGTGTGTCAAGTGCCTGCTTCTATGTCCCACATCCCTACCCCACCATGCCTACCCAGCCATGCCTCCACCATCAGCAACACCACAAAGCACCCCTTCCCCCAGATTTCCTGCCTCACTGCTACCATCTGCCTGAGGATCTACTTTTAAGAACGAGGCTACACTTAACAATGGATTGTCCACCTCCCGGTAGGAGACCATCAGTGCCACTCCCACCTAGCTTTACATTCCTATTTACCTAGATCACCACAAGATGTCCACAATCCCAGATCTTTCTTCTCCATCTGGACTCCCACTCCCATAAAGTTCAAAACATCCCCTAATCCAACCCCATTTCTTATTCCTACAAACCCTTTCACTGTGCCCTCTGAAACTCATGGTCCGTCATCAGCAAAATTCCCTCTATCCTTAACCACCGAATCTTTCCTTCTCCTTACTTTGGCCGAAGCCAGGCTCTTCCCTGAAGACAATTTCTCCCATCCCCAAAGCCCTCTCAAGTCATAGATTTATCTCACCTCTCTTGCACCCCTGAGCCTGTGAGTGGAAAAGGTGTCCTCCTTACTCGTCATTGCCCATTTTTCAGACCTTCATTCCTCCCGTATAAACATACACACACACACAGCTTCTTTGAAACTTATGCTCTATATTTACTGTTCCTCCTTATTGGAGCCATTTAAAGGTCTTTGGGTGACTCCTCTTTGTTTCCGTCTCTCTCCCTTTCTTCTGCTCATACAACATTTGATGATTTCAGTATTCACACAGACGATACCTCCAGGAAGACCTTCTCGTCTTCTCATCTCCACTTATTTTGTCCATGCTGCCTCTAATCAGCCCCACCTTATTCTTGGCCATTACCACTTACCATACCCTTTCACAAACTGTTTTTCGAATATTCCATTCCCTAAACACAGTCTTTTATCTCTTGAGCTTGCCCCCTCTATACTCTAATACCACATCCTTGGACCTAATACCACATTCTCGGACCACGTCAGGATCATTTCACTGTCCACTTGTACCCTAAACCTCCCTCATTAGATTCCATGTTTCATTACTATAATCATTCCTTCGCAGGCGTAAGCAACTCCTTTACTCCTCTCTTCCTCTGTCATACCATCCTGGCAGAAAATCCAGTCCTGATTAAATCCAATTTTCTGCCTGCTACATACCCACACAGCTAGAAGTGGTCAGAGAAAAAGCATACAGCGAGGATGACTTGTCTCAATTTAGTCACTCCGGTGAGCCTATAGTGCTGTTTGTCACTCTTACCACATTCCCTTAGTCGGTTCACTCCCCCACTCAATGATGAGTAATTCACACCTTCTTCTCTCTTCTCACGTTGCCCACTCCCTTCCATTCCTACTCTCAGCTGAAGACTTTGCCTTTTATTTCACTGAGAAAATAGAAATAATCAAGAGAGAACTTTCGTATGCCCCCATATGCTTTCCTCACCCTCTCATGCCCATACTCATTTTTCCTTCCTTCTATGTGGTCTTTCATTTCAGCTTTTCTCTGGGTGTTTAATTCAGTCTCCTCCTTCTGAAGATCATCATTCTCGTCTCACTTTTCACTACCATGAGTTCCACCACAGTCACCTCAAAATGGTAACCTCAGCCCCCAAGACCACCTGACTTGTTTTCCAGAGTTCCGACTCCAAATTTCCAATATTAAAAACCTGATTGGCCCAGCTTGGGTCAGGTATTCACCTCCAGTCCAACCAGCTGTGGCCATGGAAGAGGGGTTACATGCACATGAGGCTCTTATAAAGAGACTGTGCTCTGAGAAGGGGATATAGAATAATAGAAAATATAAGACAGCAAACCAAACAAACAAAACAGAAAACCCCTCCAAAAGTCTGTCTTCCACTGGAAAAAAACAAGTATGAATACAAATTCATAGAACATTTAAAAATTCAGAGAACAAAGCTTTACAGGAACTACTGAGAAAGAAAGGAGAGATGATTATAAGAGGAATCTGAGGAAAGCATAGCTATAATGGAAGATGTACTTCACCCTGCATCCCGTAAGCTGTCCCAGAGCCCAGAATTGGCCCTACTGGTCTTTCTAACCCGGTACGTAACATGGCACCTAGCATTCACTATTTGCTGGATTGAATAGAATCACCTGGAAGATAACAGAGGAAGAACGACAGCATGATGGGCATTGCGGTTCTCCTCATCTATAGACAGGCAGAATTCAAGTTTTCCTGGAGAGTCAAATTTTTCTCTAGCACTGAGTATTGTAAGGGATTGTAAAGAGAAATCTTTATTGGGGTGACACTTGGTCACATAACAGACAATGGCCTCATCTAAGGCTTTGCAAAAGATTCAGAAATGCCCTTCAACTATCTGTTTCTTATATTATTCCACTTTAAAAGCCAAAGGCATAACACTACATCACAACTCCAGGATGGCATTACCATGAGAGACAAGCTAATCTGGCAGAGTGTGCTGCTTTCTGACCAAACACAGGAAACGAGCTGAGAAAACCTGGAGATGTGGCTCTGAGCTATGGATAGAGGACTGGGAGGCAAAGAGGTATATCAGAATCACCTGAAAGAATTTTTCAAAATATAAATCCACCCTCCACCATGATTCTAATATTACCTGAGTGGAAGTAAGGAGGGCTCAGACAGAACACTGGCAAGTATATTTTGAAAAGCATAGCTCCCTTTCCCTTCCTCTCCCCCTCACTCTTTTGAATACCAGTGACCTAGAGGGAGACATTTGTGTTTGATATGTCTTTCTCAAATATCAGTATACATTTTGTATATGCATATATGTATGTATTTATATGTCATCTCATTCCAGAAAGGATGGCAGATGGCTTACAAAGATACATAAAATACCAAAAAAGGAGCACAAAAAATAGCAACAAAATGCCAAAGAGGAAAAAAAAGTTGGAAATGTAAATGTGAGTAGCCGTAAGTACACTTTTACAAAGTTCAGTTGGCTTCAAGTCAAGAGGGGCTGAGCTCACTGAGAGGAGACACAAGGACTGAATGTGAGCTGGGCATTCAGGGAGGGCATGAGCCTTAGGCACTGGATCATCTGCTGGAAAAGCTGATCATCTGTTAGCAAGATGGAGACCCCTGACTCTCGAGTTCTCACAAAATGAAGCAATCCCACCTGAAAGGGAGGTGGGCAGCAAAGGTCCCATTTTATGAAACCAGGGATGTTTTAGGATCCCCACGAGAAAGCAGGATAGCACTTGGAATTTAAGGAATTGGTAGGCAAGGTGAAGGATTATTATTGTTATTAGGTCTTATTACTGCCTCTCCTACCCAGAGAGATGCCCCAGGTTGAGGCATCTGGAATCCAGCCTTTTATACTCAGATTCCATCTTGACCAGTGGCCGAATTACAGAGCAGATGTCTAGGTCTTCCTAATCCTGATTCTATTTGGTTAATTCTGTCTTCCTACACATACCACAAATTTATACTTGGAACATGACCAGGCATTTACATAAGATCCCATAATAGGACTGAAAACATTAATATATGTGTGGAGTAGGAGGAAGAGTTAGGTGAAAGAGGGCAGAGGATCAATTAATTCCACTCCTGGAGAATAATAATTATAACTAATACTACTGAGGACTTTTTAAGTGTTGGATGCTTTAAATACATTATCTCATTTAAGCATTTCAACTACCACCTTAGGAGTACTCTCTTCGTCGTTCTCATTTTATAGATGATGAAAGAGGCTCGGAGAGATTAAATGTCTCACTCAGAACAGTTCAGTGCTTAAGTTGTTGAGCCAAGATTCAAATCCGGCAGTCAGGGTGGTCAAGCAAGACCACAGAGGGGAGGCAAGAGCTGATGTGTCGTGTACAGTTCGGGTAACCCAGGTTGACAAAACCGACCTTGAGCTATTCCCTGAAGCTCAGTGGACTCAGCTTATTTGGCCAGTGAAAGAGCAGACATCCATGGAAAAATTTTCTCCAATTCCCCTTCCAAATACTGAGTCCTCAATTATGCCCAAGAAAAACTTCTGCTAATAATTTAGCCAAGATCCTGGTTTGTCTTGGCCAATGGTGGAGGGAAGGGAGGGTAAAGGTGGGGCAAATAAGATGTCATTCTTAGGATAATGAGAGTTTTCTAGTCCAGAACTTTTCAATAGTTTTGTCTTTTTTTAGCCCACACCACCATTTGATGAAAATTTTAATCATCACCCTAAGAATTATTGATGTGCAAAAGAGTGTTTCCATTGACACGTCCCTCCCAGCCAAGATTTTATTCCTCTTTACTTTTTCTAGTTAGAATTACAAAAATGTTTTTTTGTTTCTTTTCCAAATATAAATTTTGTTGCAATTTAAATATGAGTTTCAAACCACTCAGGGGCCCTCTTTGAGACACTCCACCTTCCCACTGCCCTAGAAGAACGCTGGGAGAGATGTTATTCATAGGAGCCTTTGCCTGAACATATTTTCTCTGAAATACTGCCTAGAGTTCAAGAGCCTCTGAAGGATGAATAAGTTTGCGAGTTGGAGGAGTCAGGAAATTCTTTGTTTCTTCCTCATCCCTGGCTCTAAATATCTGCCTGTACCTCACTGGAACAGCAAAATCACTTGATCTGTGGGGGTTTGGATGCATCGTTCATTTTAATATCTTAAAATTATATTGCCAGATATTTTCCCAGTGTTTCTTTCCCTTAATGTGATGTGCAAGGTAATAGGATACGTTCCATGTACTTACATAGGATCTTATGTGACATTTAGGCCATATACACATGACAAGTAGCTCATTTTTGAGGTTTCTACGGCTTTTCAACTACTAGTGTGCAGTTCCTTGCAGGTTAAATTTGTTACAACCTAAGTGGCTAAAGCTGTTCTCTAATTGTACAGTGGGATCCTAAAATACTCTCTGTTTGATTAACCTTGCAGCGCCTAGGCCAGAGCAGCTCCTGCAGTGGGACTTTCAAGAAATGCCTTTTCCCAAAGATGGAGAAAAGGACACCTAAGGATGGGTACAGACTTTAGAGCCAAGAGATCTGCTTTTGTTTGATATAACGTTTTATTTTGAAATCATTTAAGACTCATAGCAAGTTGCAAAAACAATACAGAATGTTCTCGAGTATGCTTCACCCAGCTTCCCCCAATGATGATATATTACACAACCACAGTGTACTAAGGGCATCTGCTTTGGATAGCAAATACTTACTGAGCACATGCGCATTGTTCCAGGAACTGTTTTAAGGTTTTTAACACATTAACTGCTTTAATCCTTACAGAAAACCTTGAGGTAGGCACAGTAGCCCCCATTTTACAGCTGAGGAAATCAAGGCACAGAGAGATTTGAGCAATTACCTATTGCCAGGATTCAAATCCTGACAGTCTGGCTCTAGAACGCATGCTTTGAAGCACGCAACTACCCTGGATTTTTTTCTATGTGAACTTAGCCAAGTTACTTGTACAATCCTGTTTATAAAAATTAAGTTGTTTTGAAGATTTTTTTTAATTAGGCAAGAAAATACCATGTTTAGGGTCCAGCACTCAGTGGATTGTAGTTCCTCTTCTTCCTCCTCACCCATGCCCCATAGTCATTGGATTGCTATTGAAAACTAATTTTCCAAGCACTAGAAAACAAATTGTAAATATCAACAGCAAAGTCAGTGAATGGTGCAAATCACTCACTGGCCGAGCAGTATTTGCCTCAGTTGAAAGATGCAGGGATGGTGATCACCACCACATCGCCGCACAACCAGCCTGTAATAGTTCACCTGTATAGAAAACAGATGGAGCTTGGATTATCTTAAACTTAAGCAGGTGGTGACTTCAACTGCAGGTGCTCTTCCAGATGTGGTTCTGTTTTTGGAGCAAATCAACACATCCCCTGGCACCTGGTATGCAGCTATTGGTCAGGGCACCTGACTGTTCATTTTGCCTGGAAGGAGAGATAGCCAGAAGTATGCATCTAAACAGCTTCATGGGCTGTAGCTAATGTTTGGGCTGGAGGGTCAGGGACTTAGAAAGAACAATACAGGAAAATTAATGGTAAGGAGGTATGGGAGAGAGGTACATGGACAGACCTCTCCAAATGGGAGTGAAGTGTGAAGATATTTGTGCCTCATGCGCAAATGCTCACTAAAGGGTGACCTCACCAGAGGAGAAATTTAATAATCAGGTGGATAGGATGGCCCATTTTATGGATACCAGTTAGCCTCTTTCCCCAGCCACTCCTGTTCATTGGCCAATGGATTCATGAACAATGTGGCCCTGTGGCTCAGGAACATGGACTTCTCTTCACCAAGACTTATGTGGTTTCAGCTACTGCTGGGTGCCCAATCTGCCAACAGGAAACACCAGCACTGAGCCCCTGATATGGCATCATTCCTCAGGAGAACTGGGTGGTGTGTTGATTACCTTGGACCACTCCATTATGGAAGAGAGTGTATTTTGTTCTTAGTCACTTACTCTGGATATGGATTTGCCTTTCCTGCCTGCAATTCTTCTGCCAAAACTACCATCTCTGGACTTACAGAATGCCTTATCCACCTTCATAGTATTCCAAACAGCCTCATTTCTAATCAAGGAACTCACTTCATAGAAAATAAAGTGCAGAAATGGGCCCAGGTTCATGAAATTCATAGAATCCACTGGTCCTGCAATGTTACCCCTCACCCTGAAGTGGCTAGTTTGGCAGAATAATGGAGTGACCATTGAAGACTCAGTTACAGCACTAGGTAGATGGCAAAATACTGAAGGGGTGGGACAATCTCAGCTAGGATGCAGTATGTGATCTAAATCAGCATATGGTGCTATTTTTCCCCTAGCCAGGATTCACAGGTTTGGGAGTTACACACTGGAAATGAGAGTGACCACTCTCTATGACCCCTAGTGATCCACTAGTAAAATTTTGCTTTTTGTTCCCTCAACTTGAGATTCTGCTGGGGTAGAAGTCTTAGTTCTAAATGGAGGAATGCTTCCACTAGCAGCACAACAATGATTCCATTGAACTAGAGGTTGAGATTGCGATCTGGCCATTTGGGTTCCTTGTGCCAGTGAATCAATAGGCAAAAAAAAATTAGGAAAGTTACTATACAGGTTAGGGTAATTGATCCTGCCTATTGAAGGGGAAATTACACAAGAAGGGTAAGGAGGAGCATGTCTGGATTGCAGAAGATCTTTTGGACACCTCTTAGTATTCCCATGCTCTGAGATTAAATTCAACAACCCAATTCAGGCAGAACTACTAATGGCCCAAACCCTTCAGCAATGAAGGTTTGGGTCAACTACCAGACAAGGAACCATGACAACCTGAGGTGCTGTTGAAGGCAGAAATAATATGGAATGAGTAGTGGAAGGAAGGTAGTTATAAAAACCAGCTACAAATGTGTGACAAGTTGCATAAAGACTATAATAGCTATGAATATTTATTCTTTATTTTTATACGAATGTTCATATGCATATTAACTGAATATTTGTCTTTCTCTCTCTTCCTCTTATCATCTTACATCAGATGTGTTAATAGATTTTAACTTTATATTTCAATATTTAAGGTAGTGGATACAAAAGGGCTGGTATGAATCTCCTAGGGGAAGAATGAACATCATCCAAAGACAAAAAAAAAAAAGAACTTTATATCCTCTTTCAGAGAAAGGGTTAGAGTGTTTCTGTTAGCATACTGAATGTTGTGTCATGTTAGATGGGAGTATGACTTTGTTATTGTCTTTATTTGGAGATTAACACGGTTTCAGGAGTGTGTACGAGCGCCGAGTGGTCAAGAAGAGGGGTATGGTGACTTTGTAATGTATCAACTTGGTTAGGCTGGATTGCATTTGCTAGAATTCCCTTTCCTGGATGTTTCTGGTTAGAGTGAGCCACAAGAGATATTCTTGTGGGAGATTTTTGGGAGGGAGGGAGTGGAAGGGGAGCAGCAGGTGTTTCGTTTTCAGACATGTTCTCACTTATCTGCTGGCTCATCTTATTGGTGCAAGGGAGTGGTTGGGCCTGCAACTGCTCTACCTTCCCCTAGATCCTTCTTCAAGCTATGCAACCCCTGGGCCAGGTGTATGTTTCACCCCTGATGAAGATCCCCAGCTTCTGCAGGATGCCCATGCCACCAAGGCCAGAGGCAACAAGAACTGACATGGGTTTCAGTTCATCCTCATGAGCTCCCACTTGTGCTTGTGGGTTCCAGTTTGTCCCTGCTCTCTACTGCTTTACATTCATATATATACGTAATATGTCACAGGGATTTGACCTTACCAATAAACAGTGGGAACTGTCTCTCTCTATAAATATATAATATATAATATTTTATATATAGAGAGAGAAAGAATTTGTTGCAAGGATTTGACCTTACCAATAGAAGGAACTCTCTCTCTATGTAAATATACAATATAATAATATTATACATAATATACGTATATAACTTGTTGCAAGGATTTGGCATATATATATGTGTGTATATATATATATATATGTATATATACATATATATATATATATATATATATATGTATTCCTAGTGGTTCTACTTCTCTGACTGAATCCTGCCTGATACATAGGTCCAGCTCAAAGGATTAGAGACTTGTGACCACCAGGCACACATCCCACGAGACTTTGAAGATCTAACATCCTGAGCAGCAACCACTGTAAAACTCCTGGCTCTGTGTCTGAAGGAGAAGTCTTCACGCCTTCACAGTTTCTTCCTTTCCTTCTAGACTCATCCTTTTCCCCATTGCACCATCTCAGGGAGGAGTTTCTAATAGGGATGATCCCAGAGCAAGAAATGCTTGAGGAAATGAGAAATGGCTGCTGAGACCCCTGAACTGCGTCCCAGGCCTGGAATAATCACACATCAGCTGTGCTCCTCAAGGACCAGGGATTCCCTCCTTATCTCTGCGCATCTTGGGAGGATGTGATTTCCTGCTCGTTCCCAGTGAACCATGAACCTCTTCCAGACTTTCACCAAGAAGCACAGATTCCTGTCATGTGAAACTGCACATAGTTCTGCTCTCGTCCAAGAAAGGCCTGTGAGCTCCCATTCTGAAAGCCTTCAGCCCTGCCATCCATTGTCTCTAGTGCTTTCTCTGAACTCCGCCCTCCCCCACTCTAACTGTTGACCTGACCTTTCTGGGAGGGCAGATAACATTGTCCGCCACCTTTAATCATCCTGATAACCTCAGATTTTTCCTGTTCCAAAGCTACTTGTTCAGGAGCAGAGACGGAGATGGAAGACTTCCACTTCAGGGAGTGAAGGGGGAAGCAGAGCTCCCTCTCCCCACCCCCTCACCCTGGGTGTTCACAGAGGGGAATGATAGGAACCCCCTCTCCCTCCAGGATGTTTCTGCTCCTCTGAATTCCTCAAAGTTTCTCTTTCCTCTGGGAAAATGCACCCCTGCGTCATGACTAGAGGGACCTGGGTCTCAGTGATCCACACTGCAGGTTGCACTCAACCCCAAAGGGGCTTGAGAGATGGGCAGAAGTGATGGACAAAGTCGGCAGTGCAGGTGAGACCAGAGTCAAGAGCCCTATTTGGAGGCTGAATCCTTAACACTGATTTCTTAGCATACAACAGCCATTAAAAATACCCTTACCTCCTGTAGACAAAGAAGTGTACATTAGGATGTCCATCTCAGCATTTTTTAGAATACTAAAAATGCCAAACAATGTGTGTATTCAATATTAGAATATTGAGTAGCTTTGAAAAATCATGTTTTCATTAGTTTTAGTGAAAAAGCAGAAGTAATCACGACATGCTAAATCTTTTTCAAGAGTAAGTGGCAGAATGATATAAGCCCATTTGTTTATTTGCTTTAAATTTTAAATTACTGACTATGCCCAGAAAAATAAAATCTCAAGCTGTTAGCAGTGATTTCTTCTGGGGAGTTGATTTGGAGAGGAGAAAATTTCTCTTTCCTATTATACACAATTCTGAATCCTTGGGTTCACTTACAATAACTATTATTTTTGTAATTAAAAAATAAGGATTAAAATCATGTTTTTGAAGACTGGTAAATGACAGAAAAATGTTTATGATGCAAGACTAATTTTTAAAAATTGGACACAGAATACATATAAGCCAAAATCCCACAAAATATCACCAAAAAAGGGAGAGAAAGACATTGAAAAGAAGGAAATAATTCAACACACAAATACGTAATTTATGGATATTAATATTGTAGGTAACATGTCCTTCAGGATACATTTTGGATTCTCAAAACTTCTTAAGTGTAACTTAATTTTTTAAATCTGAAAAAATAGACATTATTTTTATAGCCTTTATGTTAATATCCTGTGAAGCACTAGGCCACGGCAGCTGTGTAGTGCACACATTTCCTTATTTTTTTCCCCAAACTGAAACTGTTTGGGGAGAATATTTCTCATGGATACCACAGTAGCTGTGTTCCTGTGGAGGAAGTTAAGGAGAAAAACTTAGGATTATTCTTCCAGGAAACAGCTTCACAGGCCACATGGGCTCCTGGCTGCCCAGCATGACCACTGCTGGTGTCATTGGCTGCCACTGCCTCCGCCTTATCAATCAACCTTCTTCCTAGGCAGACTTTTTTTTTTTTACCCAATTCTCTAATTCATATCTACTGTCAAGCACCATTCCATTCATTTTATCAACAAAAAAAATTGAATAGAGAGTATTTAACTCACTGCCAAAAAGGCCAACTCAACAGCAGGGCCAGACCCAAACATCCAGCTCAATTATTCTTGTATTTACTCAGGCTCTGAGTGCGTGCCAGTCATTGTCAACACTGAGGATATAAGAACCTCATTGACATAACCCTTGCCCTTTGGGTGCTCATAATGGACAGGCTAGAGAAGGGAAAGAGGGCCAGGGAGGAGCAAGAAGCAGGTTTAAAACTACTGGGACTCAGGGCTGGCCCCGTGGCGAGTGGTTAAGTCTGGTGTGCTCCACTTTGGGAAGCCCGGGGTTTGTGGGTTTGGATCCCCCGTGCGGACCTACACCACTCATCAAGCTATGCTGTGGTGGTGACCCAAATACAAAATAGAGGAAGACTGGCAACAGATGTTAGCTCCGGGCGAATCTTCCTCACCAAAAAAACAAAACAAAACTACTGGGACTCACGGTACTGAAGCTAATGAGTAAAAGAAAACCCTGGCCACCACCACAGAGACAGGGGACGACGTAGGATGGAGGGAGCAGAGGAAAGCAGGGCCTGAGCTGAGCTTGCCCATCTTCTAAGAGCAGTGGTTCTCCAGGTGTGGTCTCCAGACAAGCAACATCAGCGTCTCCTGGGCCTTATTAGAAATGCACATTCTTGGGCCCCACCCCAGATCTCCTGGATGTTAGGAAATCTGGAGGTGGGGCCCAGCCGTTCGCGTTGGACCACATCCTCTTCCTTCCCCTCCTTCACCCCCCTCAGCCCAGTCTCCACCTCCACCAGCCTGTGACTCTGACATGTGCTGAAGCTTGAGGACCATGGATCTAAAGTTCGGTGAGTGGCAGATTCTAAACAACTCAGGAAGGCAAACACAGCAGAAAACCTGGCACAGATGAGTCACCTGTGCCTCCTGGAAAGATCGGAAAAGGCGCCACTGAAAGAGGCTCTCCCAAGATAAACCCCCAAAATGCCCTGTTCTGACTGCAAATTGAGATCTGGAAGTTTATAATATGCTAGTTCCAAAGGTAAGTTAAATACTTATTCCAACAACTCTGAGGAAGAACTCTCTCGTCTGTATTGCAGCCATTCCCAGGAGTGTTGAGCGAGAGGAAATCACCCAACATCAGCCAAATTCCATTAATCTAGAGAATCCTGTAAATTCAAACCTGCACAGGCTGTAGGATGTGATAAGCACTTTATTGGAGATTTGAACACAATGCGGCGGAGCACGCAGGAGGCAATCCTTGCTGACTGGAGATAGTTCAAGAAGGCTTTACTGAACAGACAGCACTGACTGTGGAA
This sequence comes from Ceratotherium simum simum, assembly GCF_057802395.1. Classification (NCBI taxonomy): domain Eukaryota; kingdom Metazoa; phylum Chordata; class Mammalia; order Perissodactyla; family Rhinocerotidae; genus Ceratotherium; species Ceratotherium simum. The sequence goes on from NC_141908.1 coordinate 17,833,666, forward strand.
CTTGAATAAGCAGTCAAATTTTTCCAGGTAGAGAAAAGAACAGGAGCAAAGTTTGGGGAGGTCATGAAAACCTCCTGGGTGGGAGAGAAGGATGGGAAGCTGAATTATGAAGAGCCCCAGGGCCAGGCTGAGGAAGGTAAACTTTCTTCTGTAGAAAGAGGACACCCTTGGAAGGTTTTGAAGCAGAAGAATGGCATGATGAAATGGACAAGTAGAAAGATCGTTTTGTCTGGGTGGAAAGAATGGATTGGAGAGGGGGCCAGTTAAGTGCAATTCTGGGTGATTTCTATTTTTCGCTATTTGTATTTTTTCCTACCATGAATGTATTTTAGTCACCACTTCTTCTGCAATTAAGAAATGTGGCCTTAAAGGGAAGAAGTGACCCAGGGCAGAGACGCCCTGGAGATCCAGACTTAAGAGATAAGAAGAGCGGGGACCAAGGCCACAGGTAGAAGGGTTAGCACCGGCAAAGAAGGGGGATCATTTGACCTTTGAGATCAGAAAGAAGGGGATAAAAATTCGTGAAATATAAAAAATCAGAAGTGGGATAGAGTTGAGATCATTTGTACCAGAGGTCTGTATTTCCTCAGTAATGAAGGCAGCAACATCATCGCCTGAGAACACAGGGTTGAGGCTGAGGGTGGGAGCTTGGGGAGAGCTGCAAAGGTTTGGAACAAAAATCAGCTGATACCCTATAGTATGTGTTATGTGTCAGGCACTGTCCTAAGTGTTTTATATATGTTGACTCATTTAATCTTCACAACAACACCAGGAAGTGGACACTACTATTATCATACCCATTTTACAGCAGAGAAAACTGAGGCACAGAAGGGTTACAGTCGCATAGGTGGTAAGTGGCAAAGCTAGGATTTGAACCCAGGTTCTCATCAACCTGCGTCAGGATTTAGAGAAGGAATACCCCTGGGATGGCTGAAAGATCCAAAAGTAGTATTGACAACTCAGCTGAGTTTAAAAATCATGTGTTTGCTGTGGAGTCAATCGGAAGTCCTGCTTTTGGTCACTCTTATAGACAGAACCTTAGAACTATCACATGTTCCCAGGAAAGACTTCTAGGGCCACCCTCAAAACATTGCCACGTGCTGCACTCACAGAAGGCGACTCGAGCTCTCACGTCATGTGAGAAAGCCTCAGCAGGAGCGTTCCCGTGGAGAGGGCCACCTGCGGGCAAGTGGACCCCCTGCTGCGCCCAAGGCCGTCTGTGTCCCCGTAAGTCAGGGAAGCGGCAGTGAGAAGAGGGCTGCTTCCCAGCCACCACGTCTTGGCCTCATCCGACTGTGGAATTGGAAGTTCTTCAAGTATTTAGGGGAAGAGCAGCTGCCAACTGAGCTGAATCAAAGGATCTAAGAATAGTTAAAGAACACACAGAGACAGAATGTGAAAATCAGATTATTTGGGAAGCCAAGCCAAACTTAGAAAAACTACAAGATGGGTGGGGAGTGAGAAAACAGAACTACAGCCTCCCTCCCCGGCAATAATTGCACCCCGAATTGTGTGTTTCTTAGCAGCGCTCTCTCCGCTGTTCGTTCCTGGTAAGAACTCTCTCTCAGGTCACCTTTACTGTACATCAGAGCATTCAGATCAGATAAGCCTTGTCTAGCACAAAAAATGCCCATCCCCTGGTCTTTACATATGACATTTTTAGGTGCCCAGAGTATTTGGCTGTCACATCAGAAAACTCTCCCAGACGGTGACTCCACCCATAAGGGTATGTATCTCTCTATCTATATATACATGCATCTTTTTAAGATAACAGGACAATTGGGGGAAGGTAGTTCCAGGGTCGGTTCAGCAGTTCTATATTGTCAGCATATCAGTCTGCAACGGAGGGGCCATCCTCAGTGTCTGCCACCAGAGTTATGTAAAGAGAGGCTGGCTTTCTGCTCAGGCTGACGTCTAAATGCCTTGTCCTTCCCAAGGGACAGTAACATGTTTCCTGGCTACGACCTGTATTAATCTCTCTTACCTTTTCTGTCTTCTGGAGGCCACCTGCATTCCTCGACCCATGGCCCCTTCATCCAACTTCAAAGCACAACCTCTTCTTCCATAGTCACATCTCTTACCCTCTCCTCTGACCTCCTGCCTATCTCTTTATAAGGACCCTTGTGGTTACATTGAGTCCACCTGGACCATCCAAGACAGTCTCTTCATCTCAAGATGCTTAACCCAATCACATCTGCAAAATCCCTTTTGCCGTGTAAGGTAACATATTCATAGATTCTGAGGATAAGGACAAGGACATCCTTAGGGGGCCATTATTCAGCCTACCACAAGTCCTCAGACAAGTATCTCTTTGGCAATATCCTCTATGCTCTCACTCACTCTGAGGAAACAAGCCACTCTTCGTGAAGATTTATGTCTATAATTCTGGAAATTTCCACGTGTTCCTCAGACAACACTTTTGGCTACCCCATGGCAGTTTGGCTACCCCACGGCAGATGTGATTAGGTTAATTTAACCCTTTAATTTGGGTCACCATGGTGATGCTTCTTGACAGCATATATTAGTCAGAGGTTTTCCAGAGAAATGGAAGCAATAGGAGACATACACACATATAGCAAGAGATTTATTATAAGGAATTGGCTCATGCAATTGTAGAGTCTGACAAGAACAAAATCTGTAGAGCCCGTGTTCCAGTTTGAATGCAAAGGCCAGAAGCTGCTGTAGAACCAGGAAGAGCTGCTGTCCCAGTTTGAACGGCATCGGGAAGAATTTACTCTTACTCAAGGAAAGTCAGCCTTTGTGTTCTATTCAGGCCTTCAACTCATAGGACGAGGCCCACCCACACAGGGAGGGCAATCTGCTTTACTCATCTGCCAGTTTACATGTTAATTTCATCCAAAAACACCCTGAAAGAACACCTAGAATAGTGTTTGACCAAGTATCTGGGCACCCCACGGCCCAGGCAAGTTGACACCTAAATTTAACCACCACACAGTGCTAGCAGCAGAGCTGGCAGCTGTGTTGCTCGTGCCCAGCTGAGCTCTGCTGGGTTGGGTGTCACCAAGCACTGACACAGTTGCTGGTGCCCACTACAGTCTGCACTGGGGGTGCCCAGAGACCACCAGCACCGTCGCCCATCAGCACACAGTCAGCACACCGCCTGGAGCCAGTCGGGCTGGTGCAGGGGAGCCTGAGGGTTCCACAAGGAAGGCAGCAACATAACTGGTGTCGTTTATCATGGCTGTCTCTTCCTGGTAGGATCATGCAACATGACCCACCTCCCCTTCACCTCCTTCCCCATCCTCTGAACACAACTATGTACTTTAACTTTCTCTTCCCTTACCTTGAGCTCTTTTCCCACCAACTCCTTTCTTTTTCATGTAAACAGCCCTCCTCGCAGGCCTCTCACGCCTCCTCCCCCACCATCAGCTCTCCACATGACCAGGCAAGCCTGAAGCCTAAGATAAACACAATTTAAAATTTAAACCGGGCTGGAAAACCTGCTGAAGATCTCAAAGTCTTCAAGATGACGGGAAGGAGTCTTTGATGTCAGCAGTGTCCTGAGTATCTGGGAGTGGAGAAGTGGGAAGTTTGGGGGCAGTGGGATATGACTAGGGCCCTCAAGTTATACCAGAAAGGCCTTGTCCTGTCTCTGGGCCGAATGGTTTTCCTGAGAACAACCCAGTTTACCTGCCGCCGCCCATGGAACCTGTCCCGAGCTGCCCTTGAAACATGAAGATCCTCCAGCCAGAACTTCTCTCCCTTCCCCCTTGGTGAAGAGCAAAGCAGCCGAATAAAAGAGCGGCTCTCCTTAGCCTGACTTATCAATCAGCCCAGCAGATCTGGACAGACACAGACTTCCCAAGACCGTAGGAAAAACCATGCATCTTTCATGGAAACCTAATATAGTTGAGTGTGTGGAGGTTGGAAAAGAAAGCCCTAGGGAGTGTTTCCCTCCTGGCTGGGCAGGCAGGATGAGCACAGTGCAGGTGGTGTGCAAAATCTGAGTGCTGGAAGGCCCGAGGAGGGAGGCTGACTTCTTAGGCCAGGCCTACAGAGGTAGGGGGGCAGCAGAGCCATTGAGCAGCCTTCAGGTTTGGGGAGCCCAAGCTGCTCGGAGGCCTTTGACAGAAACCTTTCAGCTGGATCAGAGAAGGGGCTGACTCTCCACTGTGCCCCAAACAGACACCTGTACGGCTGTTTCCCAAAGGTTAGCCATGAGCACCTTGGCTCACAGCAGTACAGGGTAGCACCTAAGAGCACAGGTTTGAAATCCAATAGTCCTGGGTCTCAATTCCTGGTCATCCCTTCTTAGGAAGAAGATGTGAAGCCAGTTACTTTATCTCTTAGAGTTATGATTCTTTGTCTATAAAGACCTGTCTCATATGAGCATCATTAACAGCTCCACGGTGTCATTAGGGACCCAGATTTCTCCTTCTACTGTGTCTCCCTAGTATGTGGCTTCCATTCCCAAGGTCACCTAATGGTCCAAGATGCCCTTGGAGGTTCCAAATTGCATGCTGGAAGGAGGAGAAAAGTCAAAATGGGAAAAAAAAAAAAAAAGAAGAGGAGCTCTCTTCTGGTTTAGTCAGCTCCTTTCAAGCAGCCTGTCCCAACCACTCGACAAATATTTATGCTCCTCTTTCAAGGAGGAGAGCTTGGTCTCAGGACCAAGCTGTCAGGTGTAAGGGCACCTGGGAAATATTCTTTTATGTGCTTTTATTAAACTAGGTTCATTGCTCACCACCCCAAAGAAAATCGAGCTCCTGTTACTAAGGAGGAAGGGGAAATGAATGTTGGAGGAGGCAATGAACAGTTGCCACAAAAGACTCCAACCTCCTGAGTCCCCTTCTAGGTCACTCCTGTCACAGGCACCCTGCTAACTTTCTCCTCTGGAGAAGAACCAGAGTCAGGTATCCAAACAGCAGGACTGGGACTAGGGCATAAAATTTAAGGAAGCCCTCACTTTCAGGTGCATGCAAGTGTCGACGCTGTACTTGTGTGAACCAGAGAGTGAGAGCCTCCTTAAATTTTGCATCCTGGGCACCTCACAGACTACACCCTAGTCCTAGCTGTGCCTTAGAGTCACCAGGTGGAAACGTCCGGCCCTTTATTCCCCTCACAACATCGTTCAGGGCAATTTCTTCCCATTGCATCTGGTTTTCCAAAATGGACAAACCTTTTATGTGAGCCTCAGAATTTAGGTCAGTTTAGGGTTCTCAGAGACCTCAGACCTCTTCAGACCTTCTAGAACACACAAGTCTCACCCTCACAACCACAAACCTATGCCCCCCAGAGCAGGTTAACATGTCTGGATGGTTGGGCTGGGTGCCACTTCAGTGAAGAGCAAAGCCAATCGCCCCATGTTGTCAACAGTTCTGCAGACTTCAGAACTGCCACAGAAGGCTTCGAAGGAGCAAGGGCTGCAGCTGGCACCGTTCCCCCCACCCCCACCTCTGCTTTGAGTTCTTCCAAAAACACACCAACCACGCTAACACTAGCATTTCGCACACCAGCTGGCCTGAAAGAAGTTTGGATACGTCGTGGGTTCCATACACAATGGGTTAATTTCCAGTCCAATTATAATAATGGTAATAATTGGCCACACTTAAGGAGCTGGCAATTACCACTATTTTTAACCTGCATCACTAAGGCAAATAGTTTTATGGACAGCTGGTTCCAAGAGGGCTGAGTTTTCTCCAGCTGGGAAAATCATGTACCAGAGTCACTGCCCATCCCTCTTTTCTCTGATGTTCTTCTTCCAGTTTGGCATCACCTACAAGTCCCAGGCTCAGGGGACCATCAGCATGTTTCTTCCTTCTTACCCTTCCTTCCCATCTGGCTCTCAAAACCAGCAGAGATCTGATTTATCCTGTTAGCATGGGTGGATCCCAGTGGTCTTGAACTCTGACCCTCACTCAGGGCCCCTAGCCTTACCCCACCATTCCCAAAGAAAATGTGTATCCTGGTTTTATTTTGACAACGCTCTTTTTGAGCCCTGGCGTGGGCCTTCTGGCTCTGGGTGTTTTTCTAACATCATTGTGGGCCTGGCCTCCTCTCTCATGACCTTTGCCAAGAGAGAGGAGGTGTTGGCAGGACACCAGGAAGACCACACCTATTGGGAAGCAGGAGGGAGGGAACAGGGCAAAGGAAACACTCCCCAGCTCTCATCTCTTGCCCCATGGATGAAAAGGAGGAGGTCTAGAGCATTCCTTGTGAAAGGCCTGGAAGGATTCTAGGGAAGACAAAAACCTCTGGGGGAGCATGATCCCTGCTTTGCCCCGTCTCTTCCTGTGGTTCTTGTGTCTATCTCTTATCTCCCTTCTATACTGTGAACTCCTTAAAGGCAGAGATCATATATTTTGTTGTTGTCACCCAGAAGTTTCTGACAGTGTTGATGCCTAATAAATATTTGTTAAATGAACGAACAGCAATGGGCAGTTCTATAGCCTGGATATGTTCAGCTCTTACCAACCAGAGGTTCAAATAAAGTCACATTAATATCATTCATATATCATATCAAAAGGAGCCTATTGACAATTTTCCTCTGTGTGTCCCTCATTGGGCTGTTATAAATGGATAAATGAGACGACGGAGCCAGCACCAGGGTGAGGAGAGCAAGACACTTGATTTGGGTGCAAAACTTAAAGCGGCACCAAAAAACTCAGTCACCAAAATCAATATTTTAAGGCAATTGTATCAGTTTCCTAGGGCTGCCATAACAAAGTACTACAAATTGGTTAAAAACAACAGAAATTTATTCTGTCACAGTTCTGGAGGCTGGAAGTCAGAAATCAAGGTGTCAGCAGGGTCATGCTCCCTCCAAAGACTCTAGGGATGGATCCTTTCTTGCCTCTCCCCAGCTTGCGCAGGTTGCCGGCAATCCTTGGCATTCCTTGGCTTGTAGCTGCATCTCTCCAATCTCTGCCTCTGTCTTCACGTGGCTATCTTCCCTTTGTGTCTCTTTGTGTTCACGTGACCTTCTTATAAAGACACCAGTCATTGGACTTAGAGTCCACCCTAATCCAGTATGACTTATCTTAGCTAATTACATCTGCAAAGACTCTATTTCCAAATAAAGTCACATTCTGAGGTGCTGAATTTGAGGGGGACACTATTCAACCCAATAGAGCAATATTTTGTTAAATCAAAATTAATGCAAAAAAATCCATGAAGAACAGAATTTTAAAATTCTAAATAAAGACAGGATCCGCCCCTGCACCAGCATGACGTACCTCATTCACCTCCCCCTTGGCCCAGCCCTGATGAGAGAACCTCTGTAAAAAGCCTCCAGAACAGTGCCAGGGAGCTAGAAAGACATGATAAACATTGATTTCTTCTCCGACTTTTCTCTGTCCATGCTTTCGTGAGGAACTGTTGTCTGTTTCTGGGATTTGACCTCTCAGGTGTCAAGGAGCACAAGCATTGTTGAAAATACTTCTTTTCCCTTGCGCCAGCTGTCCATACTGACATGACTCCCTTCTTGATGAAAGAAAGGCATTTAGGAGAGAAGCAGAGCCCATGCTGTCTGCCAGATGAGATCTAATTATGGCCAGGGAGTGTCTGAGAGAATAAGCACCAGTGGAGACAAGAAGAACCCTCCCCAAGGCTCCAGCCCTGCAAGAAATCCTAGGAAAATAGACCTAAGTTTGCACAGCAGCCCTTCTCTATCATTCTAGTAGCTTGTACCATACACTTGGAAAGATTTTCCAGAGAAGTCTACCCACACTTTTATGGAAAAACACACAGTCTCTGCTTGTAAGTTGGTTTCTCAGCAAAGGAACATAAGAAGTAGCAAAGCCCGGGCTGCAGTGATTCAAGAAGTAGGTCATAAATATCCTTGAATCAAATTCCTGGGCTAACGGCTGGCAGCGGACACTACAGAAAGCAGGTTCTGCGTGGTTTATTTTTCTTTCCTTTCTGGAGTCACAGAGACGAGAGGGCTGAAATTTTCAAGTTTCTCTCACTCAGAAAAAAGAAATGGCAGAGAATTCAGTGTTCTCACTATCTATGGGTTTTTGGGGACATGCAAAATTCTGTGCACGTTCTATGTGTAATTTCCATGAAATCAAACTGATGAGGTTGATATTGAATCATTCTTGTTTTCAAAATGAGAAAAGTCTCAGAGAGATATCTGACTCATCCAATGTGTCCCAGGCCATAAGTGTGGTGTCAGGATTTGAACCCAGGACACAGGCATTCCTTCAAACACTGGAATCCTCCATCTGGTTCACAGACTACATGCAAAGTAACAATTCTGATAGATTCATGACCCTACAGATGACTGTTTTTCTGGCGAGTTCAGACTAAAAACAAAATCGCTGTACATCACAAGCCTTTGAGACGTGCAAACCATCACCCAAGCAATTCCACTTCTGGAAATTTACCCCAAGGATGCAATCAATAATATATCCAAAACTTTATCTATAAAGCTGTTTATAGCAGTCTTATGAATGATAGTGGAAAATGGAAAAAAAATACCCGAAATAGGGGATAGTTACATAAATTATGATACATTTATGGTCCCAGCCTTTCTGGACCTGTGTGGTTACTCTGCTCTTTAATACTCAAATAAGATAACTGGGACTTCCCATTCTTTATGACACAGGGATTCCTTGATGTTTCTAACAATTCATGGAGAGTGGCTATAGTAGTTGGTGGAAGCTATCACCTCTTGGTTCATGCTGCTCTTGACTTCTAATGTCTTTTGGCCGTGTTTTTACCCTCTCTCCATGTTACTACAAACATGGAAACAGCCCCCTTCCTTCATTTCTCAAGACATCACTTGGGTGTGTAACTGTGTGTGCAATAGTCCTTACCAAGGAGATCATAAAAGAATACAAGACAGAAAAATAGAACTTAAATCTCAGTCAGACATCAATATTCCTACATCCATCACTTGTGCTTCAATGCAAGGAGTTTCTGCTGACCACCTCACCTCTTTGTCCTGGCCCACCTCCTCCTGCTGGGGTCCACTCTTACTTATATCCACATCCTCTCACTTCCCTGGGTCCTAGGCCTGCAACCCCTGACTCCAGACCCCAAAAGGAAGCCTTTCTTTCTGCAACCATCAGAACAACTCAAGGAGGCAATGTTTTCACTGCCATTTGTCTCCTCCTTGTCTCAAACTTCGGCTCCAATGAAGGCATTAGTTCTCACCTTTGCATAATCAAAAGGCCCATTGAAGTGTTTCTCTTATCCCAATTAAAACGAAAAAACAATTTCTCCCTCAAATGAATTTTGCTACCACATCCCAGAGAAACCAAGATAAACTGCCAATAGCTTTTAAAATAGCAATTTATTTTCCTTCCCACCACACATTTAATTGAATTCCTCAGAGCCATTAAAAGTCATGTTGTAGAAAAGTATTTAATGACATGGAAACAGTGTTCATGGCATATGGATAAGTGACAAAAAAAAAAAGACCCATCAAAAAATACGTGTAGTAGAATTCAAATTATATGAAAGTTGTGTATATATTTGATTATGAGAAGAGGGTAAGATTTGGAAACATATTGTTGTGTTTTTCTATTTTGTCTTCCTACATCCATCTGCCTCAGGGTGAGGCATTATTACAGATGCCAAGAGAAAAAATTACTGTTTAGCTTTTGACATTCAAAACAGAATTTTATACCTGAGATGAGCTTGAAATCTGGGAACTAGTAAAAGAGGGCCAGTCAACGTATTGGTGGCTGCGTATAAGGGATTAGAGGGAAGAGAAACGGAGATGAGTGGGGGATACATTCAGGGAGTGGGAGCTGTGTCTCATGAGCTCAGGGAACAGAGGGTAGACAAGACTTTATTCTAGTCTCCTCTTGGGACTTGGGGTGGAGACCACTGTGCAAGGCAAGCCCATGGCACATGACTTATAAGGCAGAGAGTGTAACTGACCAGAGTGAGCATCCCCTTGGGGCATGGACTCTGAGTTAAGACATGGATGGGTGACAACATGTGTGGACCAAGCCAGTCAAGAGTAATTAGAAGACATGGCAGAAACTCAGGGGTCTACAGTACCTGTTGGAGCCACAGAACGACCTAGATAGCAGAGGGAGGCCACTGGTCCCTGAAGAAGCTGAGAAAGAATAGGACACATGTGTCAGCGGTCACAGACGTCAGGGCCAGCAGAATGTCCAAAGATGAGACCAGGCCAGCTATCTCTCAACACCAGCAGTCAGCACGTGGAGGACACCAGCACAAGGCCGGGGGTCCCTCTGACCACGTGGACACGGAAGTTCAAGCCCAATATTCCCAAATGCATTTTGAGAGAAGTTGGGTGAGGCAGGCAGGAAAAGAATCTGAAAGACTGAACAATTGTCCCAAGAAGATCAAGTTAAACCTGAAGGGACTGTATAAATTATTGGCTTTGACTAAGTTTAAACTCCAATAAGCTAAGTTGAGATCTTCTAACAGTCCCATATAGTAGATAGGGTAGGGGTCAGAATGGAGCAGTGGATCAGAGGATCACATTAGTTATAGAGCAGTAGTTCTCAGACTTTAGTGTACATTAGAAGCACCTGGAAGGCTGGCTAAATCACAGACAGCTAAGCCCACCCCAAGAGTTTCTGACTCCCAAGAGGTCTAAGGTGGAGCCTGAGAATTTTCATTTCTAAGAAGTTCTCAAATAATGTCAATCCTGCTAGTCCAGCAATGACACCTTGAGAGCCACTCTCCTAGAGAGTTAAGAAACTCCACCATCTTGGCAGAGCCAAATGTAATGATGTTGAGGCTTCTCCATCTATCTATCTGTCTGTCTATCTATCTATCTATCTATCTATCTATCTATCTATCTTTCTATCTATCTACCTATCTGTCTATCTATCTATCTGTCTACCTATCTATGACCAGAAGTACGTATACCAAATTGCAGTTATGATTATAACTAGGTTGAGGATTATGGACAATTTGTATTTTTTACTTTATGCAGTCTGAACTTTTCTAATAAGCTAAAATGAGCACGTATTACTTTTGAAATCTGAAAAAATTATATCAAAAGTGTTATTCAAAAGATGAAGAGACTTGCTGGCTGGGATCTACCTAACTCAGTCCAAGAAAATGAGACTGACCAAAGGGTCAGGCTCCCACTCTTCCTTCCGGGCCTAGGCTGGTCCTTCACTTCCCTGAACCTTGTGCTGTGGATCCTTTACAGCAAAGACCAGTCTCTTTCACAGACAAAGAAAGCAGCCACCAAGTAGGTGAGGTTCGTGGGGTAAAGCAAATCCCACAGGCTTTTAAATGTCTCCCTCACCCATCTGCTATGGGACCAGAAATTGCTCAGTAGACTAACCCCCAAAAAACTTTTGTAGATGTGCACATTGCTGACTCAACCTCTATGTTACCTGGTAGGGATCATCGTTCACTTTCCAACCAGGAAAGCTGACAGGTAGTACAACACTTGGATTGGCCCCGGGTCACTAGGAGACAGCAAGAGTCTAAGGGGTTGGGACAGGTGACAGATCGATTTTGCTAGCAGGTTCAGTACCAAAAGTTCGAGGACACATGACCCAGCCTGAAGGAAACAGTGGGCAGCCATGGGCATCCAGGAGTCAGCCCAGGAAAAGAGACCTGGAGAGAGGGAGTTCAGGCCTACTTGCACAAATAACGTGAAGACTGAGAAGCTCCTGGCCCCAGCCTGGCAACAGGCTGTCTGGGATGCACTGCAGTCCCAAGCGGAACCCGCCCTGCCCAAGGACAGCTCACACGCACTGGGGCTGGGGGGCGGCCTGTTGCAAAGTCTGAATGGCCAGTGTAGGTGGAAATAGTACATTTCACACACGATTAAGTTTTAAAAACAGTTGGACTGCTTGTGGAAAATTGTCCTTTGAATGTCTTGGGACATCCTATTTTCCAAAGCCAAAATTTTCTGAACAAGTGGTACTGGAGGCCATATCTGGCTCATGATGAAAATCACAGAATGCATGGTGATTCCTTTTTAAAAGGAATCTCAATTCTTACAGAGACGCAGCTTGACTCCTGCAAGCCCCCTGCCCCACCTGATTTCTTATCTACTCCCTTGTTTATAAAAATGGTTCAAATATAGATTTCTTGGACTCTGCTTCAGGGGTGTCCCAGGCTTAGAGGCTGAGCAGGCTGACTTACAGTTCTGAGCAGACCAAAAGGATCCATTTACTTAAGGCATTAGGATCCATCTTCTTTGGCCATAACACTCTGTTGATGTGACTCGCCTCCAGGCTCAGGGAACAAATCTTCAGCAGGCACATTAACAAGCTGTGGAGTGCTTCTCTTGAATTCCGCCGCAGGGCCAATGATCCATGGCCTCTGTACTCAAGGTGACACATGCACTGCACACAGGGGCACGGAGAGCCAGCTAACTGCATGGGATTTGTCCACACCCTTGTGATTTACCCTACTTGGCTGTGAGCTCCCTGAGGGCAGAAATCACGTCTGAATCTTCCCTGTAACCGTGAATGCCTAGCACTGTACCTGGTGCATGGTAGGTTCATTCAAGTTTGTGGAATGAATGAATGATTCAATAAATGGATAATAATTATCATGGTTCCCCTGGAGAGAGCATTTACTATGTATCTAACAGTATGCTACACAACTTACATTTTATAATTCATTTAATCCTCCTAACAAATCATTTTACAGATAAGTAACGAGTTGGAGGGCAAGAACAAACGAGAAAAGAAAAAGAAAAGAAGGAAGAAGGTTGAAGGGAGGGAAGGGGAGGATGGCTGAGGGGAAGAGAAGGAAAAAATCGAGCGGGAGGGGGAAAAAAGTGATAGGATAGAATCAAGGGGAAGGACAGGGGGGAGACTGATTGGCACCTGTGAGTAGCCTTGCCCAATGGGAAGCCCCAGTCCAGTGGAAGATACTGGAAGAATTTCAGTGGAACCAGGAGAGCACACCATCTGGAGGGGTTGACCAGAGGAGCCTGGTGCAACGTCAAGACAGCAGTTGGCACCAAGAATCTGACAGGAGTGACCTGCCGGATGACAGGCCCTGGCAGAAGGACTCTCCCTGCGGGTGAGGTTTGAAAACCAAGCAGGCAGGCTTGGTCAAAGGCTGTCAGCAAGTAATGAAGCCAGAGGCGTGGGATTAGAAACCAGAGGCTGCCTCCAACCCGGGGTTGCAAAAAGAGACTTAGGCCCGGAGCGCCAGGCAGGAATCCAGTCGCTGAACAGAAGCACAAGGGGAGACCAAGCAAGATGCCTCGTCAGGCTGAGGGAAGACGTGTAATATGTTACATATAATATAGTATGTAATGTAGTATAGTATGGTGTTCACATATTTGTTCATTTTTAAAGTAAGGACTTTATTGTTTTGGGAAAAAATATGTGGTCATTATAAAATAAAATTAAGCAAGACAAAATAGAGCAAAGGTCAAAGTATAAAAATCATTAAATTGCATTACCTAGGAATAAGCCTTGGTACTGTTAAACAGATTTCATTTCAGACAATGCTCTAAGAACGTATACACAGAGAAACATAGATAAACGTAAACAGATGGATGGACACGCAGATGGATACTTGAACAGACAGATAGTTACTAAACATTATTTTTAAAGTATTGAAGTTAATTTTACTTGATTTAACTTAAATTTAAATTTTACCTAAATTTGCAGGCCGAATGTATACTTCCTCATGGTTCGAAAAACCTCAAGCCAAAAATATGATTTAAAATCATCCCAGACTGTGATCTTGCTATAAGGCACAGAGCAGAAGCAAATGCAGTCCCTCTCTGGAGGACCACTTTCATCCCAGGCCCCTGAGAATTCCTACAGAGCAAGTTCCAAGGAAAACGAGCAGCTTAGAATTTAACGTCACAAAACACACAAGAAAATGAGGCACCATGTTTGAGACTAAGCCAAAACAAGAGAGGGCTGAAGCAACATGAAATATTTTAGATATTAGAATTATCAGGCATGTAATTTAAGATAATGTTTAATATGCTTAAAGAAATACAGGAGACACTTGAAAAGGAGCAGAGAACTAGAAATATAAAGTGTACCCAAACAGATTTCAAGAAGAACCAAACAGAACCTCTAGAAATGAAAAAAAATCTAATAATTGAAATTAAAAGTTCAATGAGTGGTTACAAAGCAGGTTAGTCATAGCTGAAGAGAGACATGGTGAACTGGAAGTGAGAACTGAGGGGATTATCCAAAATTAAGCACAAAGAGATGGAAAAATACAAAGAAAAAGTTAAGAAGCTTGGAGGATGGGATAGGAAGATATGACACACGTATAGTTAGAATTCCAGAAAGAGGAGAAAGAGAATGAGGCAGAAGCAATCTTTGAAGAAATAAGAGCTAAACATTTTCTAAAAGTGATAAATTACTTTCATTCACAGATTTAAACAAACAAAAAAAAGAGGATAAAGAGAAACACATCCTGAGACACATCATCATCAAACTGGAAAATACCAAACACGAAAAGCAGATCATGTAAGTAACCAGAAAGAAAAGACAAATTCATTTGAAAGGAACGAAAATTAAACTAGAAATCTCTTCTCAACACAAACCAGAATATAATAGGATGATATCTTCAGTAATAGAAATTACCGTTTAAATGATATCTATAACGTGCCTAGAAATGTTCTAAGGGCTTTACTTGCTTAACCCATTTAATCTTCAAAATCACAATCAGGTAGGCACTGCTATTATTCTAATTTTACACAAAAGAAAACTGAAGCAAAAAGCCTAAATAATTTTCCCACATTCACACAGCTAGTAAGTGTCAAAGTCAGAATTCAGGTAAAGTTAGTCTTATTTCTGAGACTACACTCTTGCCTGCTGTATTCAATTAATTCTCTGTGCTGAGTGAAATAACTGTCAGCCTGAATTTTTTACCAGTGAAAGTATCTTTCTATAATTAGGCCACAGGTAGTTTCCTCTTCTGGTAATGGCAGGCTACATAATTCAATTAAAACTTTGAATCTGTAATTAAAAGCCTTCCCACAAGGAAAACTCCAGGCCCAGATGGCTTCCCTAACAAATTCTGCCAAATATTTAATAAAAAATAAAGCCAATCTTATACAAACTCTACCTAAGTAAAGAAAACAAGGGAACATCCCAAATTCATTTTTTGAGGCAAACATAATTCTGATACCCAAACCTAGCAAGAACGTTACAAGAAAGCAAAATTATAATCAATCTCACTCATGAACGTAAATGCAAAAATCTTAACCAAAATATTAGCAAACCAAATTCACTAGGGCAATTTGGAAAAATATGTTCAGCTAGAAATGCATTTATCCTGTGATCTGGCAATCCCAATTCTGGGAATTCATTCTACAGATTTAACTGCCATCATATAAAGTGACAATGTTCACTAACATGTAGAGCATTCATTGCATCATTGTTTGTATTAGAAAAAGTTTGGAGACAACCCAAGTTTCGAACAATAAAGTCTTCATTAAATTATTGTATATCCATGCAGTGGAATAGTGTACAGCTATATAAAAATGAATAATGACAATGTCTTTATATTGATATGAAAGATTTCTAAGATATATGCTTAAATTTTAAAAATCAAAGTATAGAACAGTGTTTACAGTATGCTGGCTGTTGTATGAGAAGGAAGAAAAATAAAAATTCATATTCATAGCTGTATGAATACTAAGAAATAACAGAAGATTACAAAAATCTTCTGTGTGAGGAACTGTGTGAGGAGGTGGGTTGTAGTCAGTGTCAGGAGAAATAATTTTTGATTGAACTTCCCCTTTTATATTGTGTTTTGATTTTCTGAATCACGAGATTATATTATAAAAACCAAATAAACAAATATCAAAGAATAATAATGTCTGATGGGAATAAAGTAAAACAAAATTACGATGAAAATACATGACAAAAATAGCATATGAGGAAAGAAGGGCATGATTGGAATTAACGTCCATTGTTTGAGAAGAGCAAACATATAGGTTAACCTTAAAATGTAGTAAGCATCAATGTTACAATTTCTAGGCTTATTATCAAAAATATGTAAACAGTAGCATATAACTTCTGAATCCATAGAAGAAAAAATGGATTAAGAAAAAATATTCAATCTCTCCAAAAGAAGAGAAGAGAAAAAAATCACAATGAAAAGGCACAACAAATAGAACACACAACATAAGATGCAGGAAATAAATCTAAATACACAAGCAATAAAAATATATATGAATAGATTGTTCGTTAATACACAAAGACTGTCAGAATGTTTAAAAATCCAATTATATGTTATTTATAAGAACATATAAATAAAAAGGATACAGAAAGTTCGGAAAAAATGAAAATTATAGCATAGAAAAGCTATACCATGTAAATGTTAACCAAAATAAAGCTATTGAAGTTATATTAATACCAAAAAAAGCTTTAAAGCATAAAGCCTTTCTGGAAATAAAGTTTAACTTACCGGTATAACATTTGATATGATCGATTTAATTGATATTATATGCATCTAACAACATAGCCTCAAAAAATATAAAGCAAAATTTGACAGAACTGCTAAGATATATATATCTCGTAATCATAGTGGACGATTTTAATATACCTATCTCAAAAATGTATGGTTTCAAGCAGACCAAAAATAAACTAGGATATAGAAGATTTGAACAACATAATAAACCATCTTGACCTAATAGCCATATATGTAACTCTGGACCTAATAATAAGAGAGAACATATAAAGCCCACATTAAGCATTTGTAAGAATTGACTTTGTACTGGGCCATAAAATAAATCTCAGTAAATTTCAATCAACTGGTGGCATCAGACTATGCTTTCTCACTACTAGGCTATTAATATAGAAATTCACAACTAAAAATGCATATTACATTATAACATCTAAAGAAAATTAATTTCAATCTTACCCAAACTATTGAAAGATTATAAAATAAAAATAATACACACCAATTCATATTCTGAGGCTAGCATAACCTTGATTTGAAAACACAGCAAGGACATTTAAAGAAAGTAACTTTACAGTCCAGTCTCACTCAGAACATAAATTCAAAACCTCTACACTAAATATTATGCTGTCTGTTGGCAGACCAAGAGGGGATAGAAATCAAAGTGGTGGAAATACTGAGGTCAGAATAGGGGATGGCATAAAGGCAGCAATGGTCCGAGGAAGAAGACCCCCATAGCTCCCGCTCATCACTAGAGGGCTTCTCTGTTTTGCAAGAGTTCTGGGTCTAAGCAGCAAACCTGGTTCTCATATGTGAGTCTTGGGGGGCATAGAGAGGTGTCCTCACCTTTCTACTATAAAATCAGCTTGGCTATAAAATCCTTGAATTACACTTTCTTTACCTCAGAACTTTGTAGGTACTATTTCACTGTATTCTTGTATGTATTGTTCCACTAGTTTTGGTTTTTGTCATGGCCTCTCCATTCATCTTTTGGTCGACTGAATTTTATCACAAAGTAGTTGTTGATTTATTTGCTTCCAGAGTGGCTCCTATATACTTATTCCCTGATTCTTTAATGTTTGCTAATTGCTGATATGTGTTTTTTTGTGTCATACTTTCCCTTATATGATTGTAGACATTGAATGTTGCTATGGAATGTCTAAAGACAATCTGATCCTTGTTCAAAAGACTTCCTTATTCTTCATGGTGACCTAAAGAATCCTATCTTTTTCCTTCTCCAATAAATTTAAAAGTATACATCTCGGAGTCTACCATCTGGACCAATGGTTTTCTACAACACAGCTTGTCTTTTATATCCAACTCAAGTATTCCTTTCAGGGAAATTTTTCTTCTATTAAATCTTTTAATAAATTTTCTATTCCATTTGTTGGGTTTTCTACTTCATGTTATTAACATTTGATCATTATTATCTCTCTTCCATAGCTGCTATCTTTTCTTTCCCTAATTCCTTTAGTCTCTTTCTAAATCACCTAAATTTATTGAAATTATCCCCAGCTTTTCTTGGATTTCAATGATTACATTTCCAATCATCATTATTGATTCTTTCTTGTTTCTACTTTATTTATTACTTCTGTAGTGATAGCGCTTTATTCTTCATTTTTATTCCTTAGCTTGCAACCTCTATTTCCAACTCATTCAGATGTTGTATCATCTAATTTATGAGCTCTTCTAAAAACTGAATTCAAATTCTTGTTAAATTGTACAGAATGAAATATTTAGAGGGAATTTTCTTCTGTTCTTAGGTATTTTTCCCCAGAATGGATTCTTCAGCTGTCAACTGCATCCTATATTCCTTTCACTTATTGTTATTATTTCTATTATTACTATTTTTGGTTTCTATAGTACACTGACCTAAGTGCCACGTGGTTTCTTTTGACATTGCTTATGCTTAACGGGGAAGCTCTGTCCTCTGACGGAGGATGGATGAGTTCTCATGGACTCCTTTCCCACTTGAAATCTGTTTCTCTTCACTGCAAGCTTCAGTTGAAGAGCTAAGTGCGAAATTTGATCCATTTGAAGATGGGAGAAGAGATCAGCTTGGGCTGTGTGCAGTCTTTGTTGGAAAACTTGGCTCTGACCTCTCTCATCTGAGGTTCTGTTAAATGTCCTGTGAAAGGGTCCATTCCACTTGATAAAGTGGGCAACGTTATTCCTACACTTCAGCTTTGGATTACACTCTTCATTCAGTATGACTCCCTGGAGACTGTGTGTCGTATGAGGCTGTCAGTTCCAGTTGTTTACATCCTCTTCTCACCCATCTCTTCCCAGCAGCTGTTTTTACTTCCCCAGACAGAAAAGATCCTGAGCTTCCTATTCAACTCTTACTCTTTTTCCTTACCAATTGAGGATATGTGCAAAAATTCTCAGGACTTTGTTGATTAACCTTCTTTTATTCATATCCTCATTCTAAGGGTTGGAAAGAGAAGCGTTTGTGTTCTTGATCACCATTTTGGAAGGTGATGATGGGCTTGTATTTCTTTCTTTCTTGGGTTGCTGTTGGACTTTATTTTTGTATTTCTTATTGTTTTTGCTGCTATTTTATTAGACCTAGAGGGAAATAAATTCTATGCTCTAACTTCATTCTACTGCATTTATCTGGAAACTAGATGGATACAAACTGACGTGGAGAAATAAATTGTTGAATAAAAAAGTAGGTTACGAAACAGTATTTATGATTGTTTTATGGTTATTAAAAAACACATATTTGATCAATTTTTGTGTGTATATATCTATATCTACATTGATGCCTATAGATGTAGACATATATTTACATATAGATCTATCTATATTAATATATAAATATAAATAAATATAACTATAATATATAAACATATTACATAAATTTTATATAAAAATATGTAAGAGTGTATACCAAAATGTTAATACTGGTGTTCTCTAAATGAAGAGTTTTCACTGTCTTCTTTATACCTGTCTACATTTCATAAAATTTCTATAATACACATGTATTGCTTTTTTTAAAAGCACGCTATTGTTTCCTTTTTTTTCCTGGTTTTATTTATAGCCTGCCTTTTTCCAAAACATATTTGACAAGGCTTTCAGCAGAAGAAATATATAATGAGGTTAATGAAATAGAAAATCAGGACCAGGGGAAAAACAAAGAAAGCAAATAAGGAAAGAGGAAGGAGCAGAGGAGCCACAGGGACGATCTGATTCTGTTGTGAAATAAGTTGCTCCCACGTCCAGCCTGGAAGGGCCCTAGGCCCTGTTAGGGGGGTCACTGAGATCCGGTGAGGAAAACGGGAGCCACACAAGGGAGTGAAGCAGAGACTGCCCTTGAGCTGAGTGGTTATTTCCCCACATATCCCAGCAGGGAGTAGAACGTGTGGCCGTGTCATAAATAAAGAAGCTGCTCTTTCTACCTGGAGCCAGCCCAGCCAATGCCATCAAGGAACTATATGAGTGTTCTTACAGGGCAATTTAAACAAATCAACACTTGGAACATTAAATGGGACATTAAATTGAAAACTAACATGAGGACAATTCAGAAATTGGCTAATTGTTCTCCTCTGCAGGAATAACACCTTCATATGACTGTTCCTAATGTTTGAGGTAGATTATTATTTAGGTGTGTGAGTCGCACAGGCAACCCAGCTGCCTTTCCCACCTCCACAGATACCCAGACTGTTCTTTTGTTTGATGCTGCCTCATTTTTGTTAAGTAGGGTAGAGTCCATTTCGTCATCTACCATCCACCCAGTCCCAATCCTAATGCCTCCCCATTGTCTACAGGATAAAACACAACTTCCACACACTGATATTCACAAAGCTCTCAACAATCAGTCACACCTCACCCATACAAATTATTTCTAACTCAAATTAGCAAAGACTTACTCAGCCTAAGAGATGGGGGTATATAACCACATAAGCATCCCCCCTAAAATCTGACTGCCTAACAGGAGAAAGAGATATATAAACAAATCCCAATAATACAATGTAATGATGGAATAATTTATTCCTCTATGTAGGGTGAAGGGCTGTTAGAAAAACCTAAGATGACTGGAGTTATCTGAGCTAGGTCTTGGTGTAGGAAGGGGAGTTTTGCCAGTGGTTAAGCTAGGGAAGGGTATTCCGGGTAGGACAAGAAAAGAGTACAAAGATGTGAATGTACACGTTTTTTTTTTTTAGGGAACAGAGAGTAATCCAGAGATGCTAAAGAATAACCAGGCTAGGGCCAGCCCGTGGCTTAGCAGTTAAGTATGTGCGCTCTGCTGCTGGCAGCCCAGGTTCGGATCCCAGGCGCGCACTGACGCACTGTTTGTTGTGCCGTGCCGAGGCAGCGTCCCACATACAGCAACTAGAAGGATGTGCAACTATGACATGCAACTATCTACTGGGGCTTTGGGGAGAAAAAGGGGAAAAAAGGAGGAGAATTGGCAATAGATGTTAGCTCAGGGCTGGTCTTCCTCAGCAAAAAGAGGAGGATTGGCATGAATGTTAGCTCAGGGCTGATCTTCCTCACAAAAAAAAAAAAAAGAATAACGAGGCTATTTCACTGCAAAACTCCAGTGACATTAATTCAAAGTCCTCATAACCTAGCCCAAAGTATTAGAGTGATTCAATCATGTTTGACTATTCAAAAAGATATTTATTTTAGAAGATCACTCTTAAAGTAGTAAGGAAGATAATGTGTGTGTGTGTGTGTGTGTGTGCACGTGTGCACGCTTACAGAGAGAGACTAGACTTCAGTCAGGAGGCTATTACAATAGTTTTGGCCAGTGATTATGAAGGCCTTGAGTAGAGCAGTGGAAGCGGAATCAAGAAAATGGGAAATGTGAGAATTTCAGAGATAGACTCCAGCGAAGGCAGTAACCCACTGATGTGGTGGTGAGAGAGAAGGAATCAACAAGTCCAGGGATTGGATGATTGGGTGGGTGGGAATGGTATTCACCAAGACAAGAAGTTCCAGGTAGGAGCTGGTTTATGGGGAAAGGTGATGAGTTCCCTGTATGCAAATTTCAGAGGCTTACGGAACATTGGGGATAACTAAAGATAAAGGTCTGGGATTCATTAGCAAAGTCCTGGCTCAAATTAAAGAATTGAAAATTATCAACAAGTCGATAGTTGAAAGTCATGGAACTAGGTTTCTAGCTTTTGGTTCTGATGTAGACGATTGCGGGATCATCACATTCAGTGTAACAACTAGAAAACAGTGAATAAGCTAAAAAAAAATGTATATTTTTAAATGACATTAGAGAGTTGCGAAAGCAAAGAAGTCTAAAAGAACAAAGCACCAGCAAACGATGAGAGCTCTCTAGGTCAGAAGAGATCAGGCTGAGTCCTGACACAAGCCTGTGGAGAATCTGGCCTCTCATAGGCAGAGGGACTTTACAGGGATAAGGAGAAACCAGTGGAGCTTAGAACAACCTTGCAAGTTGGCAAGAGAGATTGGGATCTGTAAGAGCTTTAAATGTAGAACTAGTTCTCCATGTCCACCAATTCTCCCCTGTAACATTTGCTGGGTGTGTAGTCGCTGCAGCAAGGAAAGTAGGGGCTGGGCTAGAGAGCAGAGAGAGACATCCACACTCATGCAGCACTTGGAGTCAAGAGTCTTGCTTGAGGCAAGGGCCTGTAACATACACAGAACAGCACCTTGACCCTTATCTCTCACCATATGCAAAAATTAATTTGAGATGGATATGTGAAATGTGAAAGTCCAATTGATAAGTTGGACTTGGTCAAATGAAAAACTTTTATTCATGAAAAGATACCATTAAGAGAAGCAAAAGGTAAGCCATAGGCTGGGAGAAAATATTCACCATATATGTATCTGACATAACTTGTATCCAGAACATGTAAAGAACTCCTAGAAATCAACAGGAAAAGCCATACCACGCAATTAAAAAAGATAAGCAAAAGACATAAGAAGGCATTTCACAAGTGAAGATATCCAAATGACCAAAAAGCGTATGAAAAGTTGCTTAAAATAATTAGTCATCAGAGAAATGCAAATGAAAACCACAAAAAGGTACTGTTCTACAACCACCAGAACAAGCTAAAATGAAAAGACTGACAACTGCGAGAATGGGTGAGGTTGTAGAGTAACTGAAATTCTCATAAATAACTGGTATGAGTGTTAAATGGTAGAGCCACTTTGGAAAACTATTTAGCACTTTCTAAAAAAATTATGTAGAACATTTTTCTATGGCCTAGCCATTCTCCTCCAAGCTAATTACCCAAGATATATAAAACTACATATCCACAAAAGACTTGTAAAACGTTTTTCATAATAATTTTATTCATAAAAGCCAAGAACTGAAAACATTCTCTATCAACAGGAAAATGTATAAACAAATTACGGTGTATTTGTACAATGGAATACTAAACAACAACGAAAAAAGAAAGAACTATTGATATACACATGGAAGAATCTCAAAATATTATCTTAAATGGAAGAAGTAAGACATAAAAGAGTTCCAGCTGCATGATACCATTTATACGCAATCCAAGAACATAAACAAATATAAAGCGACGGAGGAAGAACGGTTCCCTTGGGGCGGGGAGTGGGAGTGGGCATTGACTGGGAAGGGGCACAGGAAAACTTCTTGAGTGGATGGAAATATTCTAGATTTTAACCTTGTTAAAAGGTTAAAGGTTCATATGGGTTCATATACCCATATTCATATGAACATGCAAAAAAGACATCAAGCTATACACTTACAATTCATGCATTTTTCTAAATGTAAATTATACGTCTAGATGTAATACTCTGGAAAGGCTATAATATCACTTATGTAGTATTCTGGCAGAAAATGCATAACCTCAATCTAATCACAAGGAAATATCAGATGAACACAAAATGAGGAATTTTCTATTTGAAAGAAAAAGGTTAATGTCATAAAATACAAACAAAGGCTGTGGGAAAGTTCCAGATTGAAGAAAGCTATGGAGATGTGACAACTAAACGCAAAACTTGACCCTAGACTGAATCCTGCACTGGAAGGGAAGAATGCTATGAAGGACGTTATTAGAACAAGTGACAAAACTGGACTATAGAAAGTAGGTTAGATAAAAGTATTGTGTCAGGGCCGGCCCTGTGGCTTGGTGGTTAAGTGCGCGCGCTGCGATGCTGGCGGCCCGGGTTTGGATCCCGGGTGCGCATCGAGGCACCACTTCTCCGTTCATCCTGAGGCCGAGTCCCACATGCAGCAACTAGAAGGATGTGCAGCTACGACACACAACTATCCACTGAGGCTTTGGGGGGAAAAAATAAAATAAATAAAATCTTTAAAAAAAAAAAAAAAAAAAAAAAAAAAAAAAGTATTGTGTCAGTGTAAATTTACGAAAGTGACAAATATACTGTAGTGATGTAAAAGAATATCCCTATTCTTAGAATATGCACCCTCAAGAATTTAGAGGTAAAAGGTCATGATGTATATAACTTGCTTTCAAATGATTCGAAAAGAGAGAGCAAACGATAAAGCAAATGAGTTAAGATGAATCTAGGTGAGTTTTCTTTTCATGGTACTGTTTTAATTTTTCAAATTTTTGTAAATTTGAAATCGTTTCCAAATAAAATTTTTTTAAAATAAAAACATTTCAAAAGATGCCCGTAGTGAGAGAAGAGCAGATTATATTGGATGTGTGTTGAATGATCATCCCAATTGTTAGTGGTTATTTCTGCAGGATGGGATTATGTGGAAACAGGGGATAAACATTAACTTTTTCTGCATTATTTGAAATTTTAATTCATTTAATATTATCAAGGAAAAACTTATTTCAATTTTTTGAAAGTACAAAATGACAACTGAAATGTGATTTGACTCATACTCTTTGGTAACTCAGGCTTGGAGCAAAAGCCAAAACTTAAAACACCTAAGCCCTATTTATCCTTTAAGACTCAGCTCAAATTTCAACTCCTCTAGAAAGCTTTCAGTTTTAGAAAGAATTCTTTAATTTGCAAGTGACACAAACCCAACCGTAGCTAATAAATACCAGTGGTGAATACGTTGGCTGTTGAAATACAAGGAAGGCTTGAACAAACGATACAAGAAAAGGGACAAGTTACAGCTTGGCTGCAGGAACAACAGGAACCATGGACTAAAAGGCCACCAGACTCTCCATCTCCTGAATCTCTCTTCATTTGTCTCCACTCTCTCACTGAAGCCCATTTTTCTCCACATGGCAAGAAATATGCTGCCTACGCCTCCTTGGAACTTTTGCTTTTAAAATGTACACTCTTAGAAAGAATCAGAAACTCTGTTTTAGTTTGAAATATTTCAGGACAGGAGGCAGATTGGCCAAGCTTGGTCAGGTTCCTTTCCCAGACCAATCAACTACGACTGGGAGCATGGATCATCTTGAGCGATGTCCCACCATTGGACCAAGAGTTGAAATTATGAATGAATGCAGGATCTCTTTCAGGAAACATAGAAGAAGGAGGTAAGGCTATACTCTCCCATAATTCTTAGTTTCCAGCTCTCAGATCATCTTCTACTAATGTTATGCTATTTGTGTGCTTGCCATAACTCATCAGTCAACTGTAAGTTCCTTAGGGATAAGAACCCATGTCCTTTTCTCCATAGATGTTCTCTAAATTATGTTTTCCATATAATAGATGAATTATAAATTCTAAGAGGAAAGAAATGTTATCTACCATTTTCACTGAACTTTGAACTATGCCTGGCACATGGTAGACACTCAATAAGTATTTGGTGTGCAAAAGAATAATATATGCTCAAACTATATAGGATGGATGGATGGGTGGGTGGGTGGATGGATGGATGGGTGGGTGGATGGATGGATGGATGGATGGATGGATGGATGGATGAGCTGATGGGCAGGTGAATGGGTGGATATGTAGGTTTTCCTCCAGTAAAAATGAATTTGTCCTCTGGGGAAACTAAGGTATGCTTCCTGGGCCTGTGCTGGTGGAGCTACCGTGGCCATCAGGCAAGCACAGTTAATAAACACTTGGAAAGATCAGATTCTGGTCTTGGCTTCATTACCTGCAACCTGTGCGTTGTAGCCTGAGGACTGTGGATGAACTGGAGGCCAAATCTGTCTTCTAAAACTTTATCTCTCTGAAAGATGAAAAGATTTCTGAAAATCCATCTTAGAAGCAATGATGTACAGATGAATTCAGTGAACAAACGCTTGAATACCTATTGTGGACCAGACACCATTCAAAGGCTGGGGGCCTACTAGAGGACAAGACGGAAATAAATGTACTAGTGCTGTGAAAGAAAAGTACAAGTTGCTATCCAAGTATCTAACAGGTAGATCTAACCTGGCCTTGAGACCAGGAAGCCTCCCTGGAGGAAATGACATTTTAAGCTCAGACTTGAAGGAATAAGTTGAACTTAATTAAGTAAAAGAGCCTGGAGAGAGAGAAGTGTTCCAGGTAAAGAGTACTAAAGCCCACAGCTTGGAACTTAAGACAAACTGAAAAATAATCAAGTATGTGGATCAAGGTTTATCTATAAGGATGATCATTATAGTATTATTTATGAGACTGAAAAGTAAAAACAACCCAAATGTCCAATAACAGGAGGATGATTCAATAGGCTGTGCTACAGAGGATTTTTAGGACAGTGATATTCTATACATGATACTCTATATGATATTATAATGATGGATACATGTCATGATACATTTGTCCAAATCCATAGAAAGTACAATACTAAGAGTGAGCCCTAATATAAACTATGGACTTTGGGTGATAATGATGTGTCAATGCAGGCTCATCAATTGTAATAAATGTACCACTCTAGTGGGGGATGTTGATAATGGGAAGCTGAGCCTGTGTAGGATCAGGGGTTATACCTAAAGCTCTGTACTTTCCTCTCAATTTTGGTGTGAACCTAAATGTACTCTAAAGAAAGTCTTTAAATAAATAAATAAGCTACGCTATCCATGCAATAGAATCCAACAAACCATTAAAAATAACGCTACAGATTACAATGCTCAAGATATATTGTTAAGTTAGAAAAAAGTACAAGGATATACAATTAACATGACCCAAATTTTGCTCTGTCTATATTTTATTTTATGTATGCATTGCATGTCCAGGCCGATTATCCCCACAATTCTACCTGTAGTCCTATCTGGGTGTGGAATACAGGTGATGATTTGTGCTTTTCAGTATTTTTCAAAATCTTTTAAAGGAACATGCACTCCTTTTGTTGTGGAAAAAATGTTAAAGCAGACTCAGGCTTGCTTCTTCTACCCTCTCTCAGTGTGTTCTCCCCTGTGAAAAGCACTGGTAAGCCTAAGCCACAGCTAGCGCACGACTGAGCAGGTGTGGGCCATGCTGCACAGCTAATCCGCCTCCCTTGGGTCCCTCTGGCACATTCCGCAGGAAGCCCCATGCCAGAGCGACCTGGGGTTGTGATGTACCCCGCCCCAGCCTCCTGGTGTGTGGGCATTTTCCTCCCTCATGAGGGTTTGTTTACCTTCATTACACAAGTGCTGCTGCTCTGAAGGTGACCTCGCTCAATGAAAGGAGCTTTATTAAAGGGCTTGACTGCAGGAGGAACACAGCAGATAGAGCCAAGCTGCTATTAGCAAGTAGGCTGGGAAGAGCAGCCACAGCACCAGGAACAGGCGTGCCTGAGACTCTGTTTGCTGCGGGATAAGGGGCTGCGGCTTCTCAGCTGCCCATTGCCACCTCCCCACCCCATGAAGAAGCGGCCCCCTCTGCCCAAAATCAATAGACTCCTTCCAAAGTGGGAAGATTCCATGAGTGAGGCAGGAACAGGATTGGGGGAGCGAGGAGTGTCGGCTTCTGAATGTGAGTGCATGCATGCGTTGGTTTCAAGCATTTGGTCTCAGCTTTGGCCCCACGTTGGAATAATCTGGAGAGCTTTCAAAAATACTGATGCCTGAGGGCCACACCCAGAGGTCCTGATTTAATCTGTCTGGGGTTTGGCCTAGGCATGGGGATATGGTGCCCTTTTCATCCTCTCTTCCAAGCTTTATTCCTGCATTTCTCTTTCCCCCTTGAGCTGTTCCCTAAGCGAGAACGCCCTTACCATGCCACGATACTGCCAGGCTCTCTCTCCTTTTGGTCTTTTTAAGCCAATTCTGAAATGCCGTTTCCTGAAGGAACTTCTAGTTCTGCTAGTAAGGCTATATAGTCTTAAGGCAAGTCTCTTAACCCCTTTGAGCTTCAATTCCTCACTCAGAGGGACCTGGTTTAGGGTTTTTTTTTTTTTTTAAGATTTATTTATTTATTTTCCCCCCAAAGCCCCAGTAGATAGTTGTATGTCATAGCTGCACATCCTTCTAGTTGCTGTATGTGGGATGCGGCCTCAGCATGGCCGGAGAAGCGGTGCATCCGTGCGCGCCCGGGATCCAAACCCGGGCTGCCAGCAGCAGAGCTCGCGCACTTAACCACTAAGCCACAGGGCGGGCCCTGGTTTAGGGTTCTTCCAACTCTT
Organism: Ceratotherium simum simum; assembly: GCF_057802395.1. Classification (NCBI taxonomy): domain Eukaryota; kingdom Metazoa; phylum Chordata; class Mammalia; order Perissodactyla; family Rhinocerotidae; genus Ceratotherium; species Ceratotherium simum. Next base: position 17,861,396 of record NC_141908.1, read on the forward strand.
GTAGAACCAGCCTCATGGCGTCCCCTCTCTGAGACACCAGCAGCAGCCAGGCTGCAACCCCCATCTCAGAGGTCTGAGTTTTGGCTCCTCCAAGCTCCTGAATGTCAATAATTCTATTACAGACCAAACATGACTCCACTTCTTGGAGAATTAAATCAGACTGCACCAGAAGTAGTTGTTTCACAAAGCAGAAATTTTATTTGTGGCATGCAACAAAGAAAATGGAGTCCATAGGGAATAATTTCAAAAAGCTTTGGCTCCACAAGCATGGGGAGGTGTGTACCTTTATTCAGGGTAGGGAATGAATATTCAAAGGGGAAGGTTCACCATCGCATGTAGAATTGGGCACAAGCTTGCACAGGCATGGTTTGAAATCATGCTTTTACATACATCGCATGATCTAAAAATGGCTGCTTCACCCCTCCCAGAGGAGGAGAATTTAGGAGGTTAATGAGGGCAGGTTCCTTTAGTACAACTCTCTGCCTGTTTGCGCAGGTGTCATTCATGTGGTTCTGGTCTGGACCAGTCTGGGCCCGGTCAGAGTAGTTGGGTCCAGGGCGGTTGTCACTTAGAGCTTCTCCCTGAAACAGCAGAAATCGCATAAAGCTCAAGACCCCAAAATTGTTAGAGAAAAGAACATCATCACCTTTCAACAAGACAAGAGAATTAGGTCAAACACAAAAGGTTAGGGTTTAGGCAAGACAAGAGAAGCAGGTTAGAGTCCACGGCTGGTGACAATTCCAATCCTTTCTCTTTGTTCCTCTAGTTCTAGAGGCAGAAGCTGAATCCTACAGTTGCTACCTCCTTGATACCCTGATACTGAGCAAGGGTCAGCAAATCTTTCCAGCAAAGGGCCAGATGGAAATTATTTTGGGCTTTGCATGCCATATGGTCTGTTGAGACTATTTAACTCTGTCAATATAGCACAAAGCAGCCATAAACAATATGTAAATAAATGAGCATGGCTGTGTTCCAATAGAACTTTATTTACAAAAATAGGCAGCGAGCCAGAGTTGGTCCAAAGACTATAGTTTTCAGACTCTTGCCATATTTTCTTTTTAGCTTCTCAGTTACCTAGTTAACAACTTTATACCTAGTTAACAATTCTTTATATTAAATCATCTCTGTTAAATAACTGTTGTTATTTCTGTCTCCTAACTGGACTCAGCCTGATACAACTTCTCTGATTTTTTTTTTATTAGGTGGGGGGAAAAAATCTAAAGTATTATCTTTAATACTACTGTATTGTTTGAATTTTTTATAAACATATTCTTTTTTGGAAGAATTTGACCTAAAAATGTGTTCTCCTTTAACAAGCACTTAGTACTGCTTTTTCTCTGCTTTAGCAGCAAAGGGAGATTATTTATATGTTAAATATTTCATTTTATTTAAATTTTCCCCCTGTGGATGAAATAATTGTATCCTCAGAACTATCACTGCTTATTCTGATTTGAATTTTTGCTCTGATTCTGGCAAATTTGTGTTTTAAATATATATTTTTAGAAGAAGAAGCGAAAGCATAATAGCTGCACTGCCAACCCCAGAGTGGTTGTGAAAAACAGATTAGATAATGGATGGAAAAAATGCTTTGAGTAGTTAAAAGCGCTACACAGATATGAGGAGGTGGAAGGAATCACGAAGCCCTTTCAGGCTTCCTAATATAGGCTCTTAAAGTACCTTAGGGAAATATTTAATCTACTTATTTCCTGGTTCATAAGTGCATTTCTCTTATAAGTGGATATTCATTGTGTGTTCTTCTTGGTCACTTGCATTGAGTGTGTACAAGTTGACAGGCAGAGGCCACGTCTCCACCCCCAGCAGGGCAGAGCCACAGGTCACTGACCTCTTGGTAAATGCCTTGCGACTGAGAGTTGGCTGGAGATGGGGCCCCCATCCTGCTTCCTTATCCTTGATGTCCCCTAAGAGAATCCACTCACATGGAAGCATTGCATCCCATGGTCATTTTTGCTAGACAATACCTGGGGAAGGGGGAAATTGACGTTACACCCTAGAGCAGAATTCTTAATCTAGGGTCTGTGTCCTTTGTTGGACAAAAATACTGAAGTTAAGCATTTCCTTCCAGAATGAACATAGACAACAGTGTTGGGAGGACTTGTGACTTTCTCACTAACAGAAATCACATTCATCTTCATATCACGTTATGGTTGTCACATCTGGAAATATATCTTATACTCATCCCTGCTTCAAAATCTATGGTGGTTATTAGACTCACTGCTAGATCTTTTTACATAAAGTGTTAATAACGAATCACACATGTTACTATGTCTTTTTATATTTTGGTAATTATATTTCAATATAATTGGTTTCCTTTGTAATCGTATATATTTTATTTTATGTATTTAAAGAGATCTCTAGGTTTTACCAGAGTGCCAAGGGGTACACAGCACAGAGAAGGTTAAGAACCCTCACCCTAGGATAGTAGACGCATTCTCCCAAGATGATTTGTTCTTATTTTTGTTTCTCAGTCTATATCTTGATCCTCACAGGTTCTGCTCTTTCACTTTGAGATTCTTATACACACTCACCCCAACTTCAAATTCGTCACCCCACTTAACGGTACAGAGAAATTCATCTCAGCAACCTTGTCAGCGTGCTGAGCAAAATGAGCGTCTCTCCAGCCACAAAACTCACCTTTCTTTGAAGGCAGTTTACAGATTATGTTTTTTCCCTTAAAGAAGACCTTGGGGTCTTAGCCACTACATGATAGGCTTATTAAACTTCTCTGCCCAAGAGTAATTTTGGTGAATTGTAGAAAATAAGACCTCAGTCTCCAGGCTTTGAGGAAGACTTTATTATTTACCCAAAAACCTCATAAAGGAAAAAATGAAGCATACACACACAACACAAAGTTTTACACCCAGTTTGGCTGACCTTTCTAGGCACACAATTTAGGTACATTAAATTAAGAAGCAAACTGATCATGGCAAAATATTCCAACATGGCAAGATAATCTGTGCAGTTCTCTTAAAATAGGTTAATAGAGCCTGGGTTAGCAATTTCTAAAGAGCCATTTGTAAAGTATACTTATAACTGATTTTTGAAAGGGGTCAAACTATTTGTTCAGGAGAACTAAAACATAAGTTCTTATTTGTTTTCCAAGGTCTAAACCAGCAGCCTTTGTGACATGCAGCTTTATTGCTTTATTGGAGAAGAAAAGAGAGGGAAGATTTCTTCCCCAGAATGATGTCTCTCCATCTTACCATACCAAGTTTATAGTAGCTCTCTATGAATGACACAGGGAAACATCACATGGTAATTATCAGTCAAGAAATTGCAGGATACGGAGAGAACAGTTTTTCCTGGCAAGCAGTAACAAGCTACAAAGCAAGCAAAGACTGTTGAGAATCATACAGGCTATATTAAAACCCGTATGGGCCTCACAGCCCATAATATGAGACTTGAGATATTTGGCCTGAATCTCTGTGCACTTCATTGAGACTTCCTTACAATCTTCACTACCTCTAAAGTGGAGGCTAGAAGACAATACTTCTTGATTTTGCCTTCATCCTTGAAAAATATTTTTACTGAGTACAGAATTCAGAGTTGGCAGTTGTTTTCTTTAACCACGTTGAGGGTATGGATTTCTGGCTTCCATGTTTGCTGTTGAGAAGTCAGGTGTCAGTCTAACAGTAACTCCTTTGGTAGTGATCTGTCCTTTCTCTTGGTCTGCTTTTAAGATAATCTCTTTGCTATTAGTTTTCTGTAGATGTGGATCTCTTTTCTTTGTAATCTTCCTTGGGATCTCTTACACTTATTGAGTCTGTGGATTTGTATCTTTCATCAGTTGGGCAATAGTCTCAAAAAAAAAATCTCTTATAACATTGACTCTATTCCATTTTCCATCTCCTCTATTTCTGAAATTCCAGTTACATGTATGTTAGACTTTCTCATTCTATTCTCCATGTCTCTTAATGGCTTTTTCATATTTTCTACTTCTCTGTCTATGCTGCCTTCTGTATTTTTTTTCTTACTTAGATTTTGGCCTGAAAATTCCTTACACCTTTATCACCTCTTCAAGCTTTTGAGAAGATTTTAAAGCTGTGTTTTGTACAGCATTTCTGGTAGTTTTTATCAGTATAGTTATTTTGTATGCTTAGTCCACCATACTCCCAGAAACTGATGTCTGTGAGTAGAATTTGACGATTCTTACTATACTTACATGTTGGAAACTTTGTCCCATTAAATGGGAACCTCGGCCTAGGTGATTTGTGGAGATCCTAAAATATGTAAATATTTTTGACCATATGCATAGGTTTATCTCTGGACTCTCTATTCTGTTGCATTGGTCTATGTGTCTATTTTTATGCCAGTACCATACTGTTTTGATTACTGTAGTTTTGTAGTATAGTTTGAAATCAGGAAGTGTGATACCTCCAGCTTTGTTCTTCTTTCTCAAGATTGCCTTAGCTATTTGTAGACTTTTGTAGTTCCATATGAATTTTAGGATTGTTTTTCTATTTCTGTGAAAAATGCCATTGGAATTTTGATAGATATTGCATTGACTCTATAGATGTCTCTAGGTATTATGGATATTTAACAATATTAATACTTCTGATCCACGAATATGGGATATCTTTCTGATTGTGTCTTCTTCAATTTCTTTCATAAATGTCATATAGCATAGCTTTCAGTATACAGATCTCTCACTTCCTTGGTTAAATTTATTCCTAAATGTTTCATTGTTTTGGATGCTATTGTAAATAAAATTGTTTTCTTTATTTCTCTGTCAGATATTTTGTTGTTAAGGTATAGAAATGCAACTGATTTTTATTCTATTTTTTATATGTTGATTTTGTATCCTGCAACTTTACTGAATTTGTTTATTAGTTCTAACAGTTTTTTGGTGGAGTCTTTAGGATTACATATATATAAGATTTTGTTATCTGCAGACACAAACAATTTTACTTCTTCCCTTCCAATTTGTATGCCTTTTATTTCTTCCTCTTACCTAATTGCTCTGGCAAGGACTTCCAGAGCTGAGTATGATGATAGCTGTAGGCTTATTATATAGGCCTTTATTATGTTGAAGTACATTTCTTCTATACCCAATTTGTTGATAGTGTTTTTTTACCATGATGGGGTGTTGAATTTTGTCAAACACTTTTTCTTCATCTATTGAGAGGATAATATGATTTTTATGCTTCATTCTATTAATGTAGTATATCACATTTCTTGATATATGTATGTTGGACCATCCTTGCATCCCAAGGATAAGTCCTAATTGACTATGGTATGTGATCCTTTTATTTTTTTTAACAGTTCTATTTATTTATTTTTTATTTTTTTGTGAGGAAGATCAGCCCTGAGCTAACATCCATGCTAATCCTCGACTTTTTGCTGAGGAAGACTGGCTCTGAGCTAACATCTATTGCCAATCCTTCTCCTTTTTTCCCCCCAAAGCCCCAGTAGATAGTTATATGTGATAGCTGTACATCCTTCTAGTTGCTGTATGTGGGACACTGCCTCAGCACGGCCGGACAAGCGGTGCATCAGTGCGCGCCCGGGATCCGAACCCAGGCCACCAGCAGCGGAGCACATGCACTTAACCGCTAAGCCACGGGGCCAGCCCTGTGATCCTTTTAATGTGGTGTTGAATTCAGTTTGCTAGAATTTTGTCAAGAATTTTTACATCTATATTTATCAAGAATATTGGCCTGTAGTTTTCCTTTCTTGTAGTGTTCTTAGTCTGGATTTGGTATCAGGGTAATGCTGGTATCGTAAAACGAATTTGGGAGTGTTCCCTCCTCTTCAATTTTTTGGAAAAGTTTTAGAAGAGTTTGCATTAATTCTTCTTTAAAATTTTGGTAGAATTCACCAATGAAACCATCTGGTACTGGACTTTTGTTCGTTGGGAGGTTTTTGACTACTGATTCAAGCCCCTTACTTGTTATTGGTCTGTTTAGATTTTCTCTTTCTTCATAATTCAGTCTTGGTAGGTTGTATGTTTCTAGGAATGTATCTATTTCTTCTAGGTTATCTGATTTGTTGGTGTATAATTGTTCATAGTAACTTCTGATGATGCTATGTGTTTCTATGGCGTCAGTTGTAATGCCTCTTCATTCATTTATAAAGTTGTTTATTTGAGTTTTCCCTCTTTTTTTCTTAGTCTAGAAAAGGTTTATCAATTTTGTTTCTCTTTTCAAAAAACCAACTCTCAGTTTCACTGATTTTTTTCTATTGTCTTTCTAGATTCTATTTCATTTATTTCTGCTATAATCTTTATTATTTCCTTCCTTCTTCTAACTTTGGGCTTATTTTATTCTTCTTTACCCAGTTCTTTGAGGTGTAAAAATAGATTGTTTATTTGAGGTCTTTCTTTTTTCTTAACGTGGGCATTTATTGCTGTAAATTTCCCTATTAGAACTGCTTTTGGCTGCAGCCCATAAGTTTTAATATGTTGTATTTTCATTTTCACTTGTCTCAAGATGCTTTCTGATCTCTCTTTTGACTTCTTTGACCCACTGGTTTTCAGGAGTGTGCTGTTTAATTTCCATGTATTTTTGAACTTTTCAGTTTTCCTCCTGCTATTGATTTCTAGTTTTATACCACTGTGGTTGGAAAAGATACTAGATATGATTCCAAAATTCTTAAGTTTGTTAAAGCTTGCTTTGTGGCCCAACACATGATCTATCCTGGAGAATATTTCACGTATTCTTGAGAAGAATGTGTATTCTGGTGCTGTCGGATGGAACGTTCCATATGTCTGTTAGGTCCATTTAGTTTATAGTATTTTTCGGGACCACTATTCCTTATTAATTTTCTGTGTAGATGACCTATCCAATGTGGACAGTAGGATATTAAAGTCTCATACTATTATTCTATTGCTGTCTATTTCTCCCCTCAGATCTATTAATATTTGCTTTAAATAGATGCTCTAATGTTGGGTTATATATATTTATAATTGTTATATCTTCTTGATGCTCTAATGTTGGGTTCATATATATTTATAATTGTTATATCTTCTAGATGAGTTGGCCCCTTATCACTATTTGGTGACCTTCTTTGTCCTTTGTGACCAGTTTTGACTGAAAGTTTATTTTATCTGATATAAGTGTAGCTACTCCTGCTCCCTTTTGATTACCATTTGCATGGAATATCTTTTTTCATCTCTTCACTTTTAGCTTATGTATGTCCTTAAAGCTAAAGTGACTTTTGTAGGCAGCATATTGTTGGATCTTGTTTTTTTAATCCATTTAGCCACTTTGTAACTTTTGATTAAAGAATTTAGTCCATTTATGTTTAAAGTGATTGTTGATAGGTAAGAACTTACTATTGCCATTCTATTAATTGTTTTCTGACCGTTTTTAGTTCCTTTGTTCCTTCCTTTCTCTCTTACTGTCTTCCTCTCTGATATATTTTTTGTAGCGGTAAGCTTTAATTCCTTTCTCTTTATCTTTTTGTTTCTACTATAGGTTTTTTCTTTGTGATTATCACGAGGCTTACAGAAAATATTTTATAGATATAACAGTTTATTTTATGCTGATAACAACTTATCTTCAATTGCATACAAAAACTCTACACTTTTACTCCCCCTCCTCATTTTATGGTATTGATGTCACACTTTACATCTTTTTATACTATGTATCCAATAACAAATTATTGTAGTTGTAGTTATTTTAAATATTATTGTTTTTTAACTTTTATACTAGAGATAAAAGTGATTTACACACCACCATTACAGTATTAGAGTATACTGATTCAACTATATATTTACTTTACCAGTGAGTATTATTCTTTGATGTGTTTTCATGTTGTTACTTAGCATCCTTTTATTTCAACTTGAAGAACTCCCTTTAGCATTTCTTGTAAGGCAGGTCTAGTGGTGATGAACTCTCTCAGCTTTTGTTTGTCTGGGAATGTCTTTATCACTCCTTCATTTCTGAGGGACATTTTTGCTGGGTATAGTATTCTTAGTTGGCAGCTTTTTCTTTCAGCACTTTGAATATATCATCCCACTTCCCCCTGGCCTGAAGAGTTTCTGCAGAGAAATCATCTAATAGCCTTATTGGGGTGTGGGGTGGTCCCTTATATGTAATGAGTCATTTTTCCCTTGCTGCTTTCACAATTCTCTTCTTATCTTTGACTTTTAACATTTTGATTGCAATGTATCATGTAGTCATCTTCTTTGTGATGATCCTGCTTGGGGTCCTTTGAACTTCTTGTACTTCGACGTCCATATGTCTCCCAAGATTTGGGAACTTGTCAGCTATTATTTCTTTAAATAAGGTTGTTGTCTCTCTTTCTCTCTCTACTCATTCTGGGACTCCCAAGACATGAATGTTTGTTCACTTGATAGTATCCCATAATTCATATAGACTTTGTTCACTCTTTCCTTGATTTTTCTTTTTGTTCCTTTAACTGGTTATTTTCAAAAGAGCTGTCTTTGAGTTCACTGATTCTTTCTTCACCCTGATCAAGTCTGTTATCGAAGCTCTCTATTGAATTTTTCTGTTCTGTCACTGTATTCTTCAGCTCCAGGATTTCTGTTTGGGTGTTTTGTATAGTTTCTTTCTTTTTTTTTTTTATTTAATTTTCCCTTTTCACTATGCATTCTTTTCCTTATTTTATTTAGTTGTCTGTCTCGTTGTTGTTGTCTGTTTTCTTGCATTTCATTCAGTTTCTGTAAGATGATTATTTTGAATTCTTTGTCTAGCTTTCCACTTCTTGGGGTCAGTTACTGGAGCTTTATTAGTTTCCTTGGTGTCATATTTGCCTGATTCCTTGTGATCCATGTAGACTTGCATTAGTGTCTGTGCCTTTGAAGGAAGAAACACCTCTTTCATTCTTTACAGACTCGTTTCATCAGGTAAAGACCTTCTCCTGACTGTTCCCTGGGCTGATGGGATTACCTCTGGAATTTCAGTCAGTCAGTTGTGAGTCTGTCAGTGGGTCTGCAGTTGGTCAGCTTGTCACTAGGGGATCAGGTAGGCATGGATCCTATCTGGTCTCTGGGTGGATGGGACTGCTCCCAGTACTTTGTTCAGTAGGGTGGCACTGGGCAAGTGTCCACTTTAGGGTTCTCATTCAGCAAGCCTTTTACCATGTGTATGGTAGATGTGGCTCCCACTAGATTCTTGGGAGAGCTGCTGCCTGGTCACTGGATGGGTCCCTGGGTGGACAGGACTGGCCATGTACCATGGCTTGGAAAAGCTGGAACTAAGCCCCTGGGCTGTTTCAGGTTCCACAGTCATGACAGAGGTCTGCAAACTCGGCTCTTTTGCAAAGACAACAAAGGCAAAATTAAACAAGTGGGACTACATCAAACTAAAAAACCTCTACACAGCAAAATAAACCATCAACAAAACAAAAAGGCAACCTACCGAATGGGAGAAAATATTTGCAAATCATCATCAAGTCTGTTATCTCATAGGGGTTAATATACAAAATACATAAAGAACTCATACAACTCAATAGCAAAAGAACAAACAATCAGATTTAAAAACAGGCAGAGGACACAAATAGACATTTTTCCAAAGAAGTCATACAAATGGCCAACAAGTACATGAAAAGGTGCTCAACATCACTAATCATCAAGGAAGTGCAAATGAAAACAACAATGGGATATCACCTCACACCTGTTAGAATGGCTATAATCAAAAAGACAAGAATTAACAAGTGTTGGTGAGGATGTAGAGAAAAGGGAATCTTGGTGCATTGTTGGTAGGAATGTAAATTGATGCAGCCACTATGGAAAACAGTATGGAGGTTCTTCAAAAAATTAAAAATACAACTACCATATGATCCAGCAATTTCACTTTTGGATATTTATCTGAAGAAAATGAAAACACTGACTCAAAAAGATACATGCATCCCCATGATCATTGCAGCATTATTTGCAATAGCCAAGATATGGAAGCAACCTAAGTGTCCATCGACAAGTGAATGGGTAAAGAAAACGTGGTGTATATATAGCATATATATATATATGTATACCATATATATATGTGATGGAATATGATTCAGCCATAAAAAAAGAAGAAAATCTTGCCATTTGTCTGGACCTTGAGGGCATTATGGTAAGTGAAATGTCAGCAAAAGACAAATACCATATGATCTCACTTATATGTAGAATCTAAAAAAAAAAAAACCTCATAAATACAGAAAACAGATTGGTGGTTGCCAGAAGCAGGAGTTGGGGATGGGAAAAATTGGTGAAGGGGGTCAAAAGGTACACACCTCCAGTTATACAATAAATAAGTCATGGGAATGTGATGTACAGCATGGTGACTACAGTTAATAATACTGTATTGCATATTTGAAAGTTGCTAAGAGAGTAAATCTTAAAAGATCTCGTCATGAGAAAAAAATTTGTAACTATGTTTGGTGATGAATGTTAACTAGACTTATTATGATGATCATTTCATAATATATACAAATATTGAATCACTATGTTGTACATTTGAAAGTAATATAATGTTATATGTCAATTATGTTTCAATTTTTTTTAAAAAGAGTATTAGAAAATAAAACCAAGTTTAACCAGATAAAATACATTGGATAATATACAGGTATTAGAAAAATGTGACAGATATTACACTGTAAAATTTTACTCAAAACAAGAGAAAGCTCTACATATAAACAAAAATCAGTTGTTTAACAAGAAATGTGCAAAACCTATAGAGGGAAACTTTAAAATATTCCTGAAGGGCACAACAGCACAAGATTGAAAACAAGCAGTGTCCAACAACAGGAGATCAATTGAATAGACTATAGTAAAGCCACAAGATGGAATATAATACAGAAAAAAAAATAAGAATGCAGAGGCTTTCTATGAATGAAAAAGAAAGGTCTACGAGCTATATATTAAGTGAAGAAAGCAAAGTATCTAACAGTGCCTTTATTATGCTACTTTTTATATGAGAAAAAGCAGGGAAATAAGAATAAATACTCATACTTGCTTATATTTGCAAAAACAAACACCAGGATAATAAACAGGAAATTAATATAAATGGTTACCTATGGAGAAAAAGCTGGATGGAGTGGATGAGAAAAGGATAAGACTAAACGTTTTAGTGCATATCTTTTTGTATTGTTTTGATTTTACTGAACCATGAAACTTTATTACCTAGTCAAATAAAATAAAACTTATCCAAAATGTTCAAGTAGAAACATTTCTCTAGATGCATACATTTTTTTTAGATTTTACTAAAGGTTTTACTAGCACCAATTCACAAAAGATGCCATTTTTTACAATAGTAACTAGCATAATACAATTACAATGCATTTCAATTGAAATCCCATATTACATTACATTTGCATAAAGCAATTGCTCCTTTTTCTGTGGAGAAAAACAACAAATTACATTCTTAATATTAAAGTAAAATGTTAAATTTCCCATTTTCATTATATAGATGCTTTAGAAAAACAAAATTCACAAAAGACTTTTTAGAACAAAAAACCACCCCCTCATTCTTGCTTTTTCTAGAACCGGAACTTTTTATTCCATGGCTTGTGTTCTCTTGTTAACAGATCAAAAAGTTTTGTGCTTAAGACTGTGGTGTAAAATAGAATTCTTGTTTTTAAAGCAGTTTAATTCATAATTTTCAGTTTTATACAAATAAATTCACACATTTTTTCTGACCATTGAAACACACAGATTTCAGGGAAATGTTCAAACAGAAGTACTTATAGCTTTATCAATGGAAGCTTCATATTTTCAGTCAAGTATTTTTTAATTGTTTACTTAGAAATAGCATTCCAAGTTGTCGGTCATTCCTAAGACTCTGCAATCACAAAACACCATTTTTATTCAGTACTCAAAAAATCCATTTTTGTTTTGCTGTGTGTCTTTGGGGAATTTGCTCTGCAACAATATGTTCCATTAGTGATCAGCCATAAGAGATTGTGAGACTGCACTTTTACCACTGGCCTAGTGGTTGGTCATGTTCCACTCTTGTGAAGCTTGTAGGGCCTATATGTGACCACACTGATGGGTATGCAGTGTCTTGTCTACCATTGTTCCAGCTCTATTTCTATCTAGAGGGCTTCACCCAACCCTTGGAATTGTTCCAAAATGAAATATCTATAGCAAGACCATGAAGAGAAGACTCACCATCATCAAGGGGCCATACACACAAGCCCAGGACAGATTTATTTTCCAATGTAGCTGCTGGGTTTAGGGAACTGGTTACTAAACTATTTGCTGGAGTATTGGGCGTGGATGATGCAGATGAATAAGAGCTCGTAGACACTGAGAAATGAGGAACATAGCAAGAGGGCAGGAGGAAAAGTCTTTATAGCAGACATAGCCAACTGCAATGGTAAGCAAAGTAAATACGGTTAATAATTCCATGGGAATACGGAAACTCAGCATTTTCTAGACTATGTCTCAAGTTCTGAGGTCACATGGCCTGCATCTCCAAAGAATTCTTTACTACTTCTTTGTGGGCTTCACATGGTCTTCACTCAGTGGATGCCACAATGTTAGCCCCTTTCCCTCTAGAGTAGGGGTCAGCAAATGTTTTCTGTGAAGGATCAGATAGTAAATATTTCAGGCTTTGTGGATCACACTGCCTCTGTTGCAACTACTCAGCTCTGCCACAGACAATACAAAAACAATGGGCATGGCTGTGTTCCAACAAAAATTTATGGACAATGAAATTTAAATTTCTTATAATTTTCACATTTAATGAAATACTCATCTTTTTTCTTCTTTCAGCAATTTAAGAATGTAAAAGCCATTCTTAGCTTGGAGGCCATAAAAAAAAAACAGGTGGCAGGCCGGATCTGGCCTCTGGGCCATAGTTTGCCAACTGCTGTTCTAGGCTTTAAAGGAAAACAGCTGGAACATAAGTTGGAACCATCCTGGGCGATCCCCTTACAATTTTGTATGGGCTGAGCTCTCTAGCCGCAGGACTACAGGTTCATTATGATAATTGGGAAGGCCTCAGGCCAATTAAGGTCTTCATTGAAAAGTCTACTTAATTTTGGCTTAATGTCATAATTTTTGATCTCTACCTCATCAAAACTTTTCAAGCATATAGGGTCCGGTTAGAATTTAATGTTTATGCCTTTACATAAAAATTGGAAAACTTATCCTATAAAATTGGAAACCTAATCTGGGTCTAAGTTGAGGAATGTATTTTTGGAGCAATGTTTTGGCCAAGTAATGTCTGCTATCTTCTAGGGCGATGGTTCTCAAAGAGTGGTCACCAGATCCACAGCATCAGCATTACCTGGGAACTTAGAAATGCAGGTTCTTAGCCACTACTCCAGACCTACTGAACAAGAAACTGAAGATGTAGCTCAGAAATCTGTGTTTTAACAAGCCTTCCAAGTGGTCCTTATACATACTAAAGTTTGGAAACTAACCTTCTGGGGAAAATCCTTGGACCCTCCAGAAAATAAGCATAAAGCTTCCATGTTGGATAAGCCAGGAACAAACAAACAGTTCTGATATGTTCTGTCCCCTCCAACTGATATATTGACTGATAGAAGGCACCTAGGAGTTAAGGGGTAACTATATAGATGTAAACACGTTGTAAACAGTGAACGAGGCAAACTGCTGTTTTCCTAGTGGCCTTTTTCTAATCAGGGACCTCATTCTTTAAGTCATGTTGTTTTATGGTCAGTAAGTGGCAAGAGGAAATAGCTGGTCCTTGAGAATAGCAGCTTCAGTAGCTGCAACAGCTCAAGCAATTCCCTGACTAAACTCATCTGCATGATTGATGTAGGCTATTTGTCATGGCGGAAAAGGCATGAGGTATTGGGAATTGGAATATACTGGAGAGGAAAAATAATGCATTGGCCAGGTAAAACTACAGAGACCTGAGTTGGGATCCTGGAGAGGATGGTATTAGAATTCGGAACTATGGGATGAACAGGGCTGACATATATATGCATTAAGGTGGCATAGATTCTCGACAAAGCAGTAGACTTGTCTGCCATCAGAGTCAAAATTCTCTGACCTCTTCACTAGGTGTTGAGAGTATGTGCACTCTGGGTTAGAACTAAGACACCCAGTTTAAGGAGGTTATTAATGAAGGGCTCGAAATCTCTTCTGCTTGTTTTGAACACAAGTATTAGGGCATCAAAGTGGCCACATAGGCAATTTGACTTTGCTTTTAGCAGGAGGTGCTCTAAGCTGATCTCCACCTCATTAGGGCAGCTGCCCACAGACAGATGGGACTTCTGCATGGGTCAAACCCAAGCTGAACAGTGCTTGTGACCCAGTCATTGTTAGTTTTCCATTGAAGATAGTCCAGATAGGAAGATCTGGTCCGTATATACCATGTTCAAAGTGCACTATTTTCTGAACAGTCCTGATAATCTGAAAAAAGTGCATCTAGAGAATTGTTTTTTCCAATGCCATGGGTTTTAAAATAGTAGCAATTTATCGAATGGGGTTTAGGGAAGAGTTACCTTTAAAGTGTGAGGTTATGATCCATTGCCTTTGTAAACTTTTAACTTGAAGGAACATAAGATTGGCTTCCTCTTCTTCCTTTAGGTTTTGAATCTCATCATGCTCATGGATGACTGCTTGGATGAATTCATTAGTCAGTCTTGGCTTCTCTTTGAGGGATGCATTTTGGATTCCTTCAGAAACCTTGGACAACTGCCCTTAGGCAAAAACACAGAGAACACCCCCAATAGGGCCTTCAAAATTCTCTACCACAAAAATTGCCTACAGAATTTCCTGAAGTGACTGTAAGAAACTTGAGGGCATTTGTCTGACTTCCATTTATACTCCATTAATTTTTGAATAATCATTTCTAATGTAAAACTAATGAGTATACTTTCCTTATGTCATGTATTAATTCTTTTCTATTCCAAGCTGGCCTATCACAGAGCTAAAGGATTTCAAAGGGGTCCAAAAGTTCTTCAGATTAGGGGACAAGGATTTGGCTGGCCAGCCTCAGGAGTAATCAACAGTCACCTTTGTTAAATCTCAAAGTACTCCCAGAAGCTTTTTAACCTCCTCCTATGTAAGATCTGCTACATAAAAAAATGCTTTCAAGCTTTGGTGTGAATCTTCCCAGTTCCTCTCTAAGTTTTGGGAGCACTTCAGCAATGGCTACTACTTCAGACCCAGCCCAGGAGACACAGGATCCTGGGGGCAGGACAATAGATGGATTTTGACAGAGGGGTTTTGGGGATATAAGTTGATCTACAGAATTATTAATGTTAAAATAATGTTCAGTCAGTGGAAGCCTCCACATCCGTGTAATATACACCCAGGAAGGACTCTTACTCATTTACTGTGAAAAATAGGGCTTCCTAGAGTGAAGAGCCCAGTATTTTGGGTGCATTTTTTTCTAGATGTTGTCCCCTAAGGATCTTGGGGGATAATGCCCAGAAGTTCTTCAACTCTTATCAAGATGCAGAGGCCAGGAAACAGCCCCAGGGCCACGATCTGCTGGGGCTACAGGAATAAACACTCGGGAAGGCTTTTCCAGGCACCTGATAAGGCTTCTTCTTGAGTGTTGACAAGTTTTACAAACTTTCTAGGGTATTTGTATGGGAGACACCCAAGGATTTTGTATCTCGTATAAGCTTCTCTTCCTGCTTCCACTTTAACTCCATCTGCTCAAGATAAATATCCTGCAGGGTTTTCCTACATTACGGCCCATCAAAGGGAAAGCACAATTTCAAGTCCTCCCTCTTGTACATGTTCCATATTTTAACAAACTTTACAGACTGGACAACAGTGATGAGAATCCCTTTTTAATCCTTGGACCAAGCAGTGACCATGGTCAGTTGATTTAGACCAAGGATGAAAACAGGACACTCAAATGTTTTATGGGGTCTTATAGAAAAGATGTAGGTGGAAATAGGTGACACAGAGAATAGAAAGACGTGCCAGCCTCAGTTTATGACCCCAAATTGAAATGACAAAGCCTTCCAAACTGAAACTCTTCCAGTCCAGAGACAGCTGCGTCGGCCCCAGACAGCAAAGGGAAGTCAAGAGCAGAAACGGGAAGTGAGAGTGGGAGGCCACGCTGCCTGCCCTTGGTCCTCTTGGTGCTGTCCGCTTCCGCAGGGTCACAAGGCTACGGATCCTGCCAACTATGTCAAATTGATGGAGAAAGATCCACCATTGCCTCATATTTTCGAGTAAAGTCTGTCATTCACTAAAATCAGCAAGCATAGCAAAAAAAAGGAGGAAGCATGTATTTCCCAAAGGCAAGCGCTTCAATTCCCCAACCTTATTAACACCTTAAAGCAGAGGTCAGCAAACTTTTTTTTTCTGGGCCATTTGGTCTCCATCACGACTACTTAACCCTGCTATTGTAGCGAGAAAACAGTCACAGAATGAGTGGGGCTGTGTTCCAACAAAACTTTATTTGTGGACACTAAAATTTGAATTTCATATAATTTTCATGTCAGGAAATATTATTCTTCTTTTGGTTTTTTCAACCATTAAAAATTCTAAAGGCCATTGTCACTGAATTTTACACTTTAAAATGGTTAATGGTTCATTTTATGTTACGTGAATTTCAGCTAAATAAAAACAATTTTAGTCCATTTTAGCTTGTGTGCTATACAAAAACCAACGGCAGGCCGGATCTGCCCCACAGGCTGTTGTTTGTCAACCCCTGCCTGAAAGCTACAAACATTATTTTAGACACTCTTTTTTGTTTTTTTTTTTTTTTGGTGAGGAAGATCAGCCCTGAGCTAACATCCATTGCCAATCCTCCTCCTTTTTTTTTTTTCCCCAAAGCCCCCCAGTAGATAGCTGTATGTCATAGTTGCACATCCTTCTAGTTGCTGTATGTGGGACACGGCCTCAGCATGGCCGGAGAAGCCGTGTGTCGGTGAGCACCCGGGATCCGAACCCAGGCTGCCAGTAGCGGAGCGCGTGCACTTAACCGCCAAGCCACAGGACCGGCCCTAGACACTCTGATATGGAGCTAGATTAATACTTAATACATTATTTTATTTAAGATCCAGTAAGTAAGCTATGTGTGATAATCAACATTTCTTAGAGATGGAGAAACCAAGGTACACATGCGTTCATTAATCTTCCCAAGATTAGGGCCCCCCACCAGTCAATGACAATGGCAATTTGAATCCTAGTTCTTTCTGTGTACCTTTCCTTCATGAAAATTGTAAAAGCTAACATCCGCTGAGGATTCAACCTGTGCCAGGCACTGTGCTAGGTGCTCTAGACCCATGCTTCTCCACTAGTGGCACTTTTGCCCCCCAGGGGACATTTGGCAATGTCTGGAGACATTGTTGGTTGTCACAGTTGGGGGCAAGGGTGCTCACTGGGAGTAGTAGGTAGATGCCAGGGATGTAAACACTCTGCAATGTACAGAACAGCCCCCCACAACAAAGAATTATCCAGCTAAGATGTCAATTTTGCCGAGGTTAGGAAACTCTGCCCTAGATGTTTCAGCTCACTGAATATTCACAACAACCCTAAGAGGCAAGTATCATTATTATTCCCTATTTAACAGAGAAGGAAACTGAGGTTTGACAGAGTTAAGTAACACACCTAATAACACCCAGCCAGCAAATTGGATTCGAACCCAAGCAAACTGGTTCCACCAGGCCACACTTCAGAGTCACTATTGCAGCTTGTAACTATGCATTCATTGATAGGATTACTTTATTAATTCTCCCACGAGACTGAAATAAACATGGACCATATTGGTCTCTTTTTACCACTGTATCCCCAGCACCTAGTCCAGGCCCTGCTGCATGGTAGATACTCAGTGAACAAATAGTGAAAGAGCATATACATTACACGCAGGGGACTCCAGACCCTCTGCTTTCACCATCACTGGGAATTTCCATTTCCCTTTCTCTCTTCCTCTTTCCGTTTCTCTCTCTCTCTCTCTCCCTATATATATACATGTATATATATATAGCACTATATATATGCAGTGATATATGTATCACAAATTTCATATAAGTGAATTCTTCAAAGAACTGGAAGTCATCCCTTTCCATTTCAAAACTCTTTTGCTCCAATTTTGGAGAGAACTATTTTTAAATCTTGCTGCACACATTTCTTTTTAAACATTGAGCTGAATAATTAAACTCAAACATTTACTTAGTGCTTTTAAACTCACAGAGGACTTTCTCTCTATATTATCTTGTCTTCTCTCTATATAGCAGGTGGTCTACTATTATTGTGCACCTCACTCTCATTTGGCAAATGTGAAACTGGGGCTCGGAGAGAGACAGTGATTTGCTAAAGGTCACACAGCTGGGAAGTGGTGGAATTGGGGCTGACCCTCAGGTCTTCTGAGTCATTCTCTCATTTTCTTTCCACTTAGGCCAGCTGCTGCCTCCCGTCAGTTAACCCTGCCTTGCGAATTCAGGGTCTCCTTCTGCCCGTGGGTTGCCATATGCAGGATCCAGTCGGCTACAAAACCATGTCAAGTGGTTATGCCCCAAATGGCTCCAGGTGCCATGTTTTCTGTGCACATGAATTTATTATGTAGCGTGTCTCAGTTTCTTCTTCCCTCACAGTCTTGCAGTCCACGTGCCATCCTTAGCAGCCACCTCTCACGTACACACAGCCTGTGTTAGCCAAGGTTCTCCAGAGAAACAGAACCAATAGGATATATATGTATATATGAAGAGGTTTATTATGAGGAATTGGCTCACATGATTATGGAGGCTAAGAAGACCCACGATCTGCCCTTTGCAACGTGGAGACCCAGGAAAGCCGATGGTGTAATTCCAGTCTGAATTCAAAGGCCTGAGAACCAGAGATGCCAATGGTGTAAATCCCAGTTCAGGGGCAGCAGAAGACGGATACCCTAGTTCAATCAGGCTGGCAGGAAGCAAAATAGGTGAATCTCTCCTTCCTCTTCCTTTTGTTCTATTCAGGCCCTCAACAGATTGGATGATGCCCACCCATATTGAGGAGAGCAGTCTACTTTACTGAGTCCATAGATTCAAATGCTAATCTCATCCAGAGACACCCTCACAGACACACCCAGAAATAATGTTTAATCTGGGTAGTCTATGGCCAGTCAAGTTGACACACAAAATTGATCATCACACATCCTAATCCCTTTTAATTTGATGCTTCTAATCTTTAAGATAGAAGCCAGCTATCTGGATTGATCAAAATCATGCCAAATATAAGAATTAGCAGGCTCTAAGTGAGGGCCTGAGAAGTGGTCTTTTGAATAAGGAGTAAGAGCTTTCGTGCCTGGTCTTCAGTTACTGTCCTGTAGCTGAATGTGCAGGATGAAGACTGCAAACTCAATAATCTACAAGCTGAGTCAGGAGGTCAATGCCAGCAATGGTTGAGTTTGGTAAATCTTCCTAGGTTGGCCACTAGAAAACAGGCAGCTAAACAATTTATAGGCTAGAGTTTCTACCAATGCTAAAATTAGGCTCAGAGGTGGGAAATTTTCAGGTCAGCTCGCAAGTCTGGGTCAAAGGTTTACCAAGGAAATGCTCTCTGTAGCCTTGGGCAGCCATGATAGCAGACCTCCATCTCAGTTGTTGCTTCAAAAGAGCCTGGGACTTCAGCCACCTTCCACAAGACGGTCCCCCCAGCCTGACAAATTTAAAGAGATTTCTCTCTACCTGATGAACTCTCTTCTTCCCGATCAATGTGCTTCTGGTGGAGGCAGATGTCTCCCTAAGAAGAATTGACATAGAATCCATATAGCCCTGGGCTCAGGTTTGAATGACTGTACTATTGACTAACTGCAGATTAGATGAAAGTGTGCATATAAAGTGCTCAATACCATTCTTGGACATTCAATAAATGCTAGTTATTATTATTGATAATAATAAAATAAAACCCACACCTTGTTTTACTAGTTACTATTCCATAGACAACAGTCTATTAAATCCATGTCAATAACACCTTAGCTTTTGGGGAGCTTCTTGATGGAAGGTATCTTCCATTTTGTTTTTCTCAGCAATGTTGTGAATAAGTGGAGCATCTAGATAAGTGGCCCTTATAAGTGATGTGTGTATAATAGAATATAACATAAGTAACACACCAGCATTGCATGTTTCCTGTGCACCGGACACTCTTTTAAGTGCTTTACATGGGTTAATTCATTTAATCCTCACATTACTCAGAGGCCGATACTACTACTATCCCCCTTTTACAGATGAGAAAGTGGAGGCACACGTTCACTCAGTTAGCAAGCTGTGCAGTCAGAAGCATACTTGCTACTTCATCTGCCTGGAACATTCTCCTTTTAACCCATACCCTCTCCCCTTATCTCCTACTCACAGTTGAAATCTCATTGAGATTTTGAGACAGATTTCTGACAGCAGCCTCCTCTCAAGTGACCCTTCTTGATCCTCCTGACTCGACGTGTTCCCTCCCTCTTGTGAAGCCCCCAGAACTTTCTTCCTTCCCCTGCCTTGTGCCCCAAACCTGACTCTGCCTTGTGACGTGGCTATTTGTGATCTTGTCTATATTCCACAGTAGAGCATGTCAAAGCACAGGAGAGAAACCAACAGGAGTGAAGTGTGCAGAAATAAGTTGTTGGGTCTTGACCAGGTTTTTGAAAATAAGTGGAACAGAATAGAAGCCTAACAGAATAAAAGAAAATATCAGAGTGTGTTCCATGTAGTAAGAGCAAGAATTGTTTCATGAGATTTTTGTATCAGGAGGGTGTGTGTGTGCATATGCTGGGTTGCAACATAAAAGATATTTCTTACAGGGAGTTACTGTTTTATGGGTACAGAGTTTCAGCTTTACAAGATGAAAAGAGTTCTGGAGATCTGCTACACAACAGTGTGAAATACTTTACGCTACTGAACTGTACACTTAAAAATGGTGTGGATGGCAAATTTTATATTATATGTATTTTACCACAATTAAATATAATTTTTTTAAAGATATTTCTTACTGTGAATCAGGGCCCCAAAATTTGAGATACGCTGTTCTACTGGACTGAAATCATTTTAGGGCTTAGAACATGTGTGATTCATCTTTTTATTCTAAGCAGCACACACCTGGCACAGCAGCACCAGCTCAGAGTAAACTCATTAGACGTCCCTTGAGTTGAATACATCACTCATAGTGAACAATCTCAATGGCCCATCATGTAAAATTCACGGTCCCTGCCTGCCCGTAGTTACAGCTGCTACAAACAGAGTCTCCCACAGCAGATACTGGGGAAGGAAAATGAGGAGACCCAAGGTGGGATATATGGATGGAAAATGGTTCTCTGGCCCTCTGATAATGTTGCCCTCATTGCCTTATGGTAGGTAAGCTGTTTCCTCTCTGAGTGAGGATCCCTTTCCCACAGTCCTCAACATTTCAGGCTGTGTGCTGGGCAGTGTTAGCTGCTCTGCGCTTCACGAGAGTTTGTGCTGTCTCTGTCAGGAGGGAGGCTTGTCCTCCCAGGTCTGAGGGAGCTCCCTGAAGGCAGACCCCTTAATTCCTCCCAGGACAAGCCTCTGGTGACTGCCTTCCTGCCTGCAGAGCTGAGAATGGACAGAAAGGCTGAGCCTAGAAGGTGTTTGGGGGCTCTCATGGGAACTAGAATCACACACAAAACCGGAGAATGAATGTGCCTCCCCACAAAGTAGTATTCTTTGTTTTGCCACTAATGGGTCAGTGGTCTATGACGGACACTATTCCTTCACAGAGGCCCAGACAAGCCTGGAAGAAGGATTGGAGTGGGGCAGGTGGGGAGGTTGTTCTGACATCATCATGCATAATACTAGAAAATAACATTCCCCATTGTGAGATGGGGTCAGGGTATGGATAATTATTCTCTTCAGGAAGACACTTCATTAAGATGAACTAGAGAGATTGTACTATCTGAGAGAATTAGTGTATGTTTTGGGGAGTTGAATCAATAGTTACCCCTAGGACAACACAAAGAATAATCCATGTGAATAAACCTCACATTGGCAGGAAGAGCTCAAAACAGACTCAACTCTAGTGCCAAGGCCTAGGGAGGGCTGTCCTGCTGCATCTAGTACTAGGGAGGCTGTCTCTAGAGGGGGAGGAGGAGCTGAGGCATGGAGAATAGAGGGAAGCGAAACTCAGACAAGACCAGCCCTCTGGGGCAGGGTGATGGGCCTTTCCTGAATCCGCGGAGGTTTGAAGGGGCTTCTCTTCAGGGCTGCTGCATTGCACAACTTCAGGGGACGCCGTTCCCACCACTCTCTAAGTAAACGGCGCCTCCTGGAGTTGGGTAGTGAATGTACATGGTAGCCCTCTCTGATTCTCTTTCAAAGGAGGCTGGCCTGAGGGGAGGGGACAAGGCTAGGAACTGGGAGGTGTCACCTCTGTGAAGGGGTAACCGTGCTTTTCTCTTGGTTACCCCAGATGGTAATATAAAGTGCAATGTAAAAAACGTTTCCCTCCCGTGTCACCATTCCCTTCCTGACCTCTCCCCGCCCTTCAGTGAGTTTGGACCCTCCCGTACAGCCTCAGGAGAGGTTGTCATGAGGAATGGAGGGATGAGGTAACAAGAAGGGTGCTCTGCCAGTGCCCACGCCCTCATGGTCCAGGGAGTGGCTCTGACGGGGCTGGGGGCAGGAGTCCAGGGGCTGCCGAGGCCTCTGTGTGGTCAGGGAAGAGGCCACGGCTATGCTGGAGTGGACAGGAGAGGATCCTACCTCACAGGGGGACACCTCGGGGGAGCACATTGAAGACAAGCTTCTTCCTCCTCAAATATTCCAGAGGAAGGGACCCTTAAAGGGAGAGGCGAACACTTAGGGGACACATGCCTTTTGGGTCCAAAGGGAGTAAATTCGCTGTTCTCATTTTTTTGGAGCTGTAGAAAATTCTGTCTGGCTTCCAGACTAAAGAATCTTTTCCTTTTTTTTTTTTTTCTTTTTTTTTTTCTTTTTTACTTTTTCTCTTTTAAAGAGAAAGGTATTTTTCCAGCTATTTTCTCTTGGAAACAATATTTACTTCCTGTTCATATTTCACTCTTTCATTCACGTATTCACTGAGGAAGACTCCTATGAGCTGTCCCCCTGCTAGGCCTTCTAAGTGCTGGAAACCAATAATGGCAGACCTGGTCCCCACACGATGAGGGAATTGTTGATAATCCATCCAGTAGGGGCCAAATAAGAGCAAACATTCCAAAAGCCGCCACTGCAGAGGGCAGCAAGAGCAGGTCTCCCTTGAGGGAGTTCCCTCCGTGGAGGGAGGAAGCAATGAATCAGAACCTCAGATCCCTAGAGATTTCTGATGTGCCCACCTGCAGGAGTGTCCCCTGCCCTATCCTGAGTCCTGAAGGAGCCCCAACCCAAGTCCTTCGGAGGAAGTGATATTTTAGCAGTCTTAAAAGGTGAAGTACATGTTTTTCTGATAAAGAAGGCTAGGAAGAGTGGCCCAGGCAAAGAGACCAGCATGTACAAAGGGACAGAGATTTGGAAAAGTGTGAGCATTTAGGAAACTTCTAGAGGTCAGTTCAATTAGAAGGTGCCCCGGTGGGACACAGGTGGGAGCTGTGGGAAAAGAGATTGAGCAGGGAGGGCCAGGTCAGATCCAGGCTTGAAAAGCCAAGGAATCCTTCAGCTCTAAAGTAGTTCCTATGTATTTGCAGCAAGTTAATTTCCCCTATTTTGATAATATTAAGTATTCAGCTGTGAGAGAGGGGGGCAGGGAAAACTTTCAACAAGACTAAAAGAAACCCACACCTTGACAATTCACTCTGCTATCTGATGAGCACTAAATTAATTTCCGTATTAACACATTATGTGGAGATAAGACACAGAAACACGAATTACAAAAGACACGTAGAGATCTTATTAAATTTCCAAGGAATACAGTGCCTTTATTAGTCTGAAGCCTGGGAAACCTAATGCAAGAGAGATTTGCAGGGAGCAGTTGTACAGAGATGGATTACCCCGAGAAATCGGTTTGGCTCTGGAACTGATGTTTTCTTTTCCTCTGTGAATGGAACAAGATAAGACACATTTCTTACAAAAGGTAACCATTTCAGGCACGCTTTTCCCCTGATTTCCAGCCCCACTCCACCCCAGCTGTTGCCAGGCACAAAGCTGGCTCTCCATGCGACCCTGCGTGTCCGTTAACCAGCAGTGCGGGGCTCTCCTACCAGGGCCCCAGCGACCCTTGCAGATGAACTGTGCAAATCGGGGGGGAAATGCCAGTTCCGGATCCTCTCAGGCTTGGCTCTGTGCTCTATCAATCCAGCTTTAGATGATGAATTAATGAATTTCCCACATGGCCGAAGGCACCGAGGCGCCATCACCACGGGGCCTAATCCTAACGCATTTTTAACTTTCCACCTTTTAACCAGGCACCAAGGAGAAAAGATCAACTTGAAAAGATTCCCTGGATGGGCTCACAGGAAGCCAGAAGGATGAGTGCCACTTTCTTTGAGAGGCTAAAGGCACTGGGAGAAGAGTTGTTAAAAGTACCAACGTGGAGTCCAGGCCCCCTTGGCTGTGGCTGAGGCCAGCTGTGGTCCCCTCAGGACAGCTTGTGGCCCACCTGGTCCTCTCTACGCTCCTGAGGAGAGTCCAGCAGTTGCACAGCATATGAGCTATCTGGTCCTGGAAAGAACAGGGACAAGGACAAGGATTTGGTCTTCTATGACCTTGCCATGTGACCTTGGGCAAGTCACTGAACCCTTCATATTCCTCCCCTATGTAATGAAGAGATTGAGCTGCATGATCTCTAATGTCCCTGTGAATGTTGATATCCTATTATTCCTATTATTCTATTAATTAAGAGCAACTTGATGCTCTCACACTGTGACAGACACGGTGATGGGCGCCCAGATGACCCTTCGGTGAAGACCTTATTGCCCAGCAGTTGAGAGTGTCATTAGGAGGAATCGCCTCAAGCGACAGAGAGCTGCCTTGCCAGGGTCTCAGCCCCTCCTGGGACAGCTCACACCCGTGGATGTGGAGTTCAAAGGCCTGGCCTTTTCACCCCTGCAGACACTACACCAAAGGGCGTTCTAGCTCCAGAGTGCTCCATGTGCTTGGCCAAGGCTTTCATTGGGCCTCAACTTCTCCCTCTGCCCAATGGTGCTTCAGCCCCTTCCTTCCTCAATGTTCTTCCCACAGATCGTCCTTATCAAGCAGCCCACATGCTAACCCCCTTCTCCAAGTCAGCTTCCTAGGAAACCCAGCTTGCCATGCCCACTTCCGTAGACTCCAATTTGAGCCTCTGACTGCACCTCCACCCAGTCCTCCTCCCTCATTTTACAAACAAGGAAATGAAGGCTCGGAGAATGACTTGCCAAGTTCACTCCGTTGGCAGAACTGGAGCTAACGCCTCAGTTTCCAAGTCCCAGCCGTGTCCTCTTTCTATCACAACTCACCGCCTTCCCCAGCTTATCCCATTTTCCTTGCATGGTGGATAGAGATGTGTAGGCAGAAAGATAAATCCATTTATCCATCCGTCTCTACTGCAAGGAAGAATAATAAGCAAATGCATGAATTCATGAGTTATTCACTGCCTCTACTTTAAATAAATAAACCATCGGTTTTCGTTTGAGGATTTTTTTAACCTCCTTGAGAAGCCAGATCACGTAAAGATACAACAAGCTCTGGATTACGAATCAGGAAACGAGTTTTAGTCTCAGCTCCTCACTCTTGCATTGCAAATATGCTGCTGCTTGATGGTACGCTCTTGCAGATTCCAAGACTGATTGCTGGGGGGTTGGGGCTGGGATTAAGTGGTAGGGAGGAGGTTAATCATGTTGTGGAATAATAACCCGTGATGATGCTTATGTAAGATGTTGTCATTGGTGGAAGCTGGGTGAAAGGTACACAGGAACTTTCAGTATTATTTTTGCAATTTCTTGTAGTTTAAACTATTTCAAAAGAAAACGTTTAAAAATAATAATAACCAAATGATGGTTTCATTTAGTCTAAGAGGGAATGGATGACTTGAGGTGGGATGTAGGGGAAGGAATGGGCAGGTTACAGAACATATTCAGAGTACCTAACTGCAAGGCCAGTGTATTCTGAACGTCACTCAGTGAGACGGAGGGTAAAGAAGATTGTTGCACCAGGCATGTGTTTTTAAAAGCATGTGCTCCATGACTGAAAAACCTAAGGACTGAACTCTTGAAGCCTTGAAAAATGTCTTCTACAGCACCTGCTTTCCTGTTTGGGTTAAATCTCCCCAGTGAGTCTCAGCTGCCTCGAGGGCTGTCAACCCCCAAGTCTGACCAACTCTCTCATTTTACAGGTGAAAAAAGTGAAGCCCTGAGAGGTAAACAGCTGGTGCAGGTTTCCCAGAGAGTGGCTGATATAATATAATAAAAGCAGACAATTCCAAGTTATAAGTGGACTCCTGGCCAATGGTTTGTAGAGCGACTTGTCCTGTTCCCAGAGCCTAGAGTGGGAGGAGCAGAAGCCATGCACAGCTAGGATCCCTGCCCTGTGGAATTGAAACCGGGGGCCAACTTGCTTTAACTATACTCAGTTGTCAGTTCGCAGAAGTAGTTAGATAATGGATTACTAAAACCTACCCTTTAGATAACGTCTCTGACACTTGGGTCACCACGGTAACAGGTGCTTGAGTTTTTCAGGAACTGAGAGTTGACTCCTTGTCCAGTTCAGGCTGGTTAAGATGGCTGACTATCAACTGGCCCTGTGCGGATGACCAATAGGTGACCCTTTGACGTCAAGGAGCTGAAAACTCCACCCTCGCATTATGGTAACGCTGCTATTTTGTGAACATGCGTCCTATGAAGAGCCATAAAGCTTGACTACACTTGCGCAGATCGTCAGTTACCTCGCTTCTCCTTACCTCCAATCCTCTATTCTCACACCTCAGACTACCCCACGCCCTTATCCCATAAGTATCCCTAATCCTCATTTTTGGGGGAGGGAGATTTGAGATTTAGTCTCCCGTCTCCTTGTGTGGCTGTCTTGTGAATAAACCCTTTCTCTGCTGCAAACTTGTCCTCTCGGTGATTGGCATAATCATGCAGGAGGCAAAACAAACCTGGCTTGGTAACAGAATGGCGTCAGGGACTGCCTTCTTCCAGCCCACAGACTCCAGCCAAGAGCCACCAACAGCACAGTCAGGCAGGCCTTCCCAGGCAGTCTCCTAAGAAAGGATCCTGAAGGCAAGAGCTGTCCACGAATCAGTCAAGAATTGAGCATTTTCAGTTTTGAAACTAAACTACATTCCATGGTACTGTCAACTATAAATCAAATGTCACCTTAAAAAGAAAAAGAAACTAATCAACTAAATGGAGACAGCTGCCTCCTATCACAATGTCATGCCATAAAATGTCCATTTCTTCTCTAAGTTCTAATTTTCTGCTAGGAAACATGAAATGTTTTTGCAGTTACAAGACGCAAGTACTAACCCAAACTGCTATTGATTCAAAATGTATGTTATCTCAGTGGTGTTTAATGTCCAGTAGAATAGCAATGAACTCTTATTTCACATTTCAAAGTCCAAAGTCATAAGGAGGACAGTTTGAGGTTTTATCCATGTACAATGTGAAGGCATATGTATGTTAATTACTTTTTTATTGAAGTATACCTTATATACTATCAAGTGTACAAAACTGATTAATTTTTATATATTATATACCTGATTACCACCACCCTGACCAAGATAGAGAACTTTTCCAGCACCACAGAAGTTTCCTAGAGTGCACAAATATTTAAACAACATTTAAATATTATGCAAATTGAAGGCTCCAGCCTGGAAACCCTAAACTAACATTTGCAGGGAGCTGCCTTTTCTCTCTTCTTCATGGTCGAATCAAGCACCAAGTATCAGCTTTTATTCCATTTTTTCCAATGGGAAATTTCCTTCAACTCTAAAGTCAGGATTTAATAACACACAAAGCTGCTGTCAACCCAGGATTTTGGATTTGACTTGACCAACCTTCTTCATTCTAGGTCACCTTTAAAAATCCTTCATTCTTAGAATCTTCTACCCGGAGAGTTTCCTCTGTGAGGGGCATGGGGACCTACTCTTCGATTTGGAAACTTATCTATATCTTCCAAAATTCAATTCTTAGTTCCGACAAGGAGGTCAATGGCTTCCCCCACCTCCCAAAAGCACAGCCTCACATCCTTCCCACCGTTCCACCAGGGCCTGGTTAGCTGATGAACTGAGTCACTCTGTATTGAGGACATTTTTAAATAAGACACTTGAAACTGTGGGCTGGGTTGAGGCCTTTAGAATCAGATAGGGTCAGGACCCCAGGTGGTGACCTTTGACTAATGGAAGAAAGAAGATAATAAATACAAGGCATCATTTCTCAGAGGATCCAACCATTCTTTGTAATCTGTAAGCCTATCTAGCTCCCCTTGCTATCAAGCATCAGTGATTATAAGAAACCCCTCCATGAGGCTACAGGTGTAAGTAGAGGGGGAGGCAATGGTACAATAGAGGCAAGTTGCCTGGGAATCAGGGCTGCCAGTTCATGTAACTTACTTGTGCCCTCTGTGCCTCTGCATGTGCAATCCAAAATCTACCATTTCTTTTAGATGATTGCTGTGTGTCTGTCTAATCTTATGATTTGGTGCATGCCATACTGCCCAACTTTTGATTGGCAGTTCAAGTCACATAGTCACTTGATGGTTCATGGCAGGTGCTCAGGCTCCACTAGGGCCTAGTAGCACACAAAGTAGCATCCATTTACTTTTCCAATGGTGAGTAAATCTCTGCTACAGAAGGCACGACCTTGCTCCAGAACCCTAGGGCTCTATGCTGTGATTTTCCTATTAGAATTTTCCAAGGACTCTACAGTAGATAAGCTTCCTTATCTACTGTGGATACCTCTAGCACTATTGGATCTGCTGGGTCTTATGACCCAAGTGGCAGAACAGCTCGCCAAAAGCTTGGACCTGCTGCAGAGCCTTCTTAAAACTGACAGGATTCCGAGTCACTCAGTCAAAGGGTAAGAACAGTATTCCCAAATATGTTAAATGCAGCCTCCAAAACTGAAAGAGGCACACTAGATATAGTATCTCTTACTTGGTAGTAGGAGATGCAAGGGAAAAATAAGTCATCCTTTACAACTTACTGGGACTGTCCTTGCATGCCCACATCATCGGGTCCCTGAACACTTCATTAACGCTGTGGATGCCAGGAATTGTTACCAGCCTGCGTACCACCAGCACCAGGGTCCTTATCACTGTCTGACCAGTGAATGAACCAGGGTTCTTCTCTCTAGCGTCACTTCTAGAACCAAGTGTCAGCCTAGATTTCCCCAGAAAGCAGAGCCTGAGACACGGCTTACATGCAGGAAATTTATTTGTGGAAATGATCCTAGGGAACAGGAATGGGGACTGGGAAGAGTGAAATAGGGAGAGAAGGAAAGCCAACCCTTCAACTATCGAGCTTGCCCTAACCGCGGGCAGCTAAGGCTAGATCCCACTCTGGACACTGTGTTAGCTTCCTGTGGCCGCTGTAACAAACCACCAAAACTTGTTGGCTTAAGACAACAGAAATTTATTCTTTCCAGTTCTATAGGCTAGAAATCTGAAATCAAGGTGTCAGCCGGGCCACACTCCCTCTGAAGGCTCTAGAGAAGAATCCTTCTTTGCCTCTCCCAGCCTCTTGGGGCTATTGGCATTCCTTGGCTTGTGGCTGTATCTCTCTCTGTTCTGTCTTCATATCACCTTCTCCTCTGTGTGTCTGTGTCTTCTCTTCTGTCTGTCTCAAATTTTCCTCTGCCTCAGTCTTAAAAAAACACTTGTCATTGGATGTAGAGCCACTCAGATAATCCAGGATAATCTCCTCATCTCAAAATCCGTAATTTAATCACATCTGCAAAGACCCTTTTTCCAAACAAAATAACATTCATAGGTTCTATAAATTTGATATGGATCTCTTTGGGCGGGCCATTTTTTCGCCTAGCACAGACACCTGAGGAGTTCTGTGGAATGCACCTCAGAATTGCCTGCCTGAGGGAAAAAAGAGGAGAGAATTAATCCCCTAGCTCCCAAGCCCCATTGGTCAAGGATTGCTACATGCGTGTTAACCACTTTGAACTTCCAGATTGTATATGCATGTGTGAGTGCCAGCTGGGGTCCAGCAGGCATTCCACGCAGCGGCATCAGAAATCCTGAGCGAAAGTGAGCGGCAGAGCTGAGGGGGGCTGCTGTCAGGTTACACCTGCCTGAAGCAGGTAGCTGCAGCAAAGTTTGGCATAAAAGGTGAGCTGAAGCACAAGGAACAAAAGAAAAAGTAAATGGGGCTACATCAAAAGTAAAAACTCCTGTACATTGAAAGACACAATCAACAGAGTGAAAAGGCAACCCACGAAATGAGAGAAAATATTTACAAATCATATATGTGATAAGCGGTTAATATCCAGAATATATAAAGAACTCCTACAACTCTAGGAAAGAAAAACCAACTGGATGAAAAAATAGGCAAAGGAGTTAAATAGACATTTTTCCAAAGAAGATATACAAATGGC
Source organism: Ceratotherium simum simum (assembly GCF_057802395.1). Taxonomy (NCBI): domain Eukaryota; kingdom Metazoa; phylum Chordata; class Mammalia; order Perissodactyla; family Rhinocerotidae; genus Ceratotherium; species Ceratotherium simum. Next base: position 17,891,698 of record NC_141908.1, read on the forward strand.
CAATAAGCACATGAAAAGATACTCAACATCACTAATTTTTAGGGGAATGCAAATCAAACTACAATGAGATACCATCTCATACCCATTAGGATGGCTACTGTCAGATTTAAAAAAAAAACCATAAAATAACAAGTGTTGGCAAGGATGTAGAGAAATTAGAATGCTTGTGAACATAAAATGGTGCAGTTGCAATGGAAAATAGTGTGGCAGTTCCTCAAAAAATTACAGATAGAACTACCATATGATATAACAATACTACTTCTGGATATATACCCAAAAGAATGGAAAGCAGGGTTTCAAAGAGATACTTGTATACCTGCGTTCACAACAGAGTTATTCACTATGGCCAAAAGATGGAAGCAACCCAAGTGTCCATCAACAGATGAATGGATAAACAAAATGTGGTGTATACATACAATGGAATATTATTCAGCCTTACAAAGGAAAGAAATTCTGATACATGCTACAACATGGATGAACCTTGAGGACATTATGCTATACGAAAGAAGCCAGTCACAAAAGGACAAATACTGTATGATTCCACTTATATAAGGTACCTAGAGTAGTCAGATTCATAGACAGAATAGAATGGAGGTTGCCAGGGGTGGAGGGAAGGAAGAACAGGGAGTTATTGTTTAATGGGTTTGAAGTTTCAGTTGGGAAGATGAAAAAAGTTCTAGAGATGGATGATGGTGATGGTGGCACAGTAGGTGATTATACTTAATGCCACACTGAACTGTACACCTAAAAATGGTTAAGAGGGTAAATTTTATGTTACGTGTTTGTTGGTGGTGCCATCAAGTCGATTCCAACTCCTAGTGACCCTGTGTACAACTGAGCGGAATCCTGCCTCGTCTTTTTGCACCATCATCTCACCTTCTGGCACTATATCTAACAATGTTCCACTGCTATTCATAGGGTTTCCATGGCCAATTTTTTGGAAGTGGGTGGCCAGGTCCTTCTTCCCAGTCTATCTTAGTCTGGAAGCTCCACTGAAACCTGTCCACCATGGGTGACCCTGCTGGTATTTGAAATACCAGTGACATAGCTTTCAGCATCACAGTAACATGAAGCCACCACAGTATGACAATCAACAGATGGGTGGTGTGGTTCCCTGACCAGAAACAAACCTGGGCCGCAACAGGGAGAGCACTGAATCTTAACCACTAGACCACCAGGGTTGGCTGTTATGTGTATTTTACCATGATTTAAAAAAATTTTTTTAATAAATTTTTTGTGTGTGTGTGAGGAAGATCAGCCCTGAGCTAACATCCATGCCAATCCTCCTCTTTTTGCTGAGGAAGACTGGCCCTGAGCTAACATCCATGCCAATCTTCCTCCACTTTATGTGGGATGCCGCCACAGCATGGCCTGACAAGTGGTGCGTCAGTGCGCACCAGGGATCAGAGCCCGGGCCGCCAGCAGCGGAGCACAAGCACTTAATCGCTGTGCCACAGGGCCGGCCCCTAATAAATTTTTTTAAAAGGTAGACTGAAAAGATGTGAGGTGGGGCACAAGAGGTATCTGGTACCTCTATAACAACCTACATTATGTCCTTCCATTTTGTTTCTTAATATTAATAAAATCTTGTAAAGACCATATTAAACAACTCCTCTACGTATACATATATACTAAAATATATGGGGGGTTATGTTGTTGTACAAAAATGGGATCCAATTTCATATACATTCTTACATCTTTTATTTGTAACTTAAATCCTTCCAAGTCATCTGAAACAGTTCTAATTCATTCTTTCTAATATCTGCATATTTTTTCACGCTGTGAATATATCACAATTTATTCAGCCAATTTCTTCTCATGATGGGAAATCAGTTTATTTCCAGTTCTTCAATACTAAAACTCATCTGCAACACACACTCTTATGCACGTTTCTGCTGGCCTAGTGTTGGGCTCTATGGAGAGAGGAGTTCAAAGCTGAAAGTCATAAGGACTTTGTGGGACTGGATGCAAGCAGTGAGGCTTCAGGGCCTCAATGATAAGACACAAGAGCTCACCGTCGACCACACTGCAACCTTGTCATCAGAGCACACAGGCAAGTGTTCTAGGAATGGTGTGCTAAGCAGAGCACACTCTTGCAGGGCCACCAGCAGCAGAGGCAGGACATGAGCAGACGTGTCCCTGAGCACAGGTGAGGCACCCTTGGAGACTTCCAGAAATCACTGGGGGGACTGTGCCCAAGCTTTCCACAGTCGCCTCATGACCATTTGTACCATCAGGTTGTTGCAGCTGGGGAACATCTGGGTTGAACAGTGAAGGCTTTCATAATCCTTTTCAAGGTAACCATGATGCACATCCTTGCTCTGAGAAATTCAAGGGATTTTGGACTCTTGAAATCACTGCTAGGATTCTACATTTTGCAGAGCAAGCTAGAGAATTGCATAAGCTGCTTTATTTCTCCTTAACAGTAAAAGTAAGATAAATCTGGCAGGAGAGGACGCTGGGGATGTAAATGGCAAGTGTCAGAATGATAAAAGATTCCATAAAGCATGTGGTATAAATAAGAGATAGAGAGAAGAATTTGGAGACTTTATCCATTGACTCTTAATTCTCCACTTTATTATCATCCATTTAAAATTAAATTCTCCATGAAGGACTTCCAATGGAGGAACTATGTCCAGATGACCCTGCCCAGGGACCCACTCCACCCAAGCACATCAATCGCCTGGATTTATTCTTAAGCTCACAATATTTCAGTAGCCAGTAGAAGAGTGGGTAAGTGCTCACTCTAGGAACACTGTCTGGATTACTGCTAAGTTATTTACATAATAATTTCCATGGATCTGTATGCTATTTCCACATGATTCCGCTCTTCTTATACCTTCAGATATAATTACAACATTTTAGATATCTTTAAAACTCGTAGAATGAAAAAAAAGATAAGGCAGAGCGAGAGAGAGAGAAATAATTAATTTCTGAAATGGCCACAGAGTTCCTGCCCCACCATCTGCTCTGCTGTCTTTGCTGCCTCTTTCTTTCAACTTGAGGCTTGCATCCGATCCCCAGGGCTGTGTGATGTTTACAGGATAGAGTACAGTCTCCCCTGCCAGGTCTTCAAGCCCAGCCTCAACCGCACCCTCTGATTTGATTTCCTGCTGCCCCGCACCCAAGTATAAACTCACCTCAACCATGCCCACATCTCCTCTTGTTATTTCACATTGTAAGCATTTCCTGTGTCTGAGTTTCATACTTGCTGTTCCCACTGTGATGCTATTTTGTTTCTGCCAATCAAGGTTCCTCTTCCTTCAGGATCCTGCTTAAACCCCACCTCTTCCAAGAATGTAGCTAAGAATGTAAGCTCTCCATGGGGAGGGACTTTTTGGTCTATTTTGTTCACTGAATATATGCCCATGGAGCCTGACACATAGTAACTGCTAAATAAATATTTGCCAAATAGTCTACTCCTGACTCAGTCCATCTCACAACCCACCAACTGTGGGGACATCTGTTCCTCTCATTACCTGTACTTAGATCCTGCATCGATCAGGCAACTGTTGCACATTTTGTCATCTTGTCTTCCTTGTAGATGGAAGGATCCTAGAGGGTAAGAATCTCTTCCTTTGAGCTGTCTGTCATTCACTATCACATTATTCAGTTATGCTGTCGGCTGCATACTTTACTTTTAAATTCTGCAGCATCAACAGTGTAATAAATATATATGTTAATTTTCATCTTCTCCACCGCCAGGGACAGGGGTTAGTTAGTTTGAAATCTCTAATCAGGCATCAACACACCAGAAGCCTTCAACCACCATTATATCCAATCAACACTAGAAGGTTTCCTGGGAGCTTAGGGGACACTAGAAAGTACTTTTCATCACTGAAATGCATAGTGTTCAAGGTACATGGATTGCCTACCAATGTTATTCAGGCACCTCTGTCTTTGCTGACACAGAGCACCAGCATCTGTCTCTCAGAAAACTGCAACAGCTTCCTAGCTCCATGCCCTGACTCCCGCTCTCCTGTGTAGGCTCCAAGGAAACTATTCAATCCAGTCTTCATCATGCAAAGTGATATTTCTAAAACATAAAGCTAATTGTTTCTCACTCACTCTCTCAAAGCTCTTCAGTGGCCTCTGCGCAATGCACAGCAGCTGAAGAATTTCAAGACCACTGAGGTTCCATCCCCTGCATATCTCTCTAGCCTCATCTTTCCTCATCCACTCCCCACTTCACCTCCCCCACCACACACACATACACACAACCATTTTATTCTGCACGCACTTAGACAGCTCACACTGTCAGGTGAACCAAGTTTGGGGACTTGCACAGATACGATTTCCCACTTTATCTGCATCTGCTGAATGAGAAAGGGTGAGTTGTGTCTGTAACCCTCTGTAAGGCACCTCATCTCTAAAGCAGAAATAATTCTCTCACCACTAATTCTTCCCTACAGAGATTTCAATGAATCCATCGACGATTCTATAATTTTCATTTTTTAAAGGTTGGAAAATAAGGTGACTAAAAAAAAAGAACTGTTGAGCTTAGGGAAAAAGCTAAGGACTAACTCTGTGTATTTTTGCTTTGGTGTAAATTCTCTTCAGTCTTGGAATGCAGAATAATATACTAGTCAGGAGATGAACTCTAAGGATATATTGTTTGAAGTCAAACTCTGACTTCATCACACACTTCCTGTGAGACCTTGAGCAAGTTATTTAATCTCTTGATAACTCAATTTCTGGATCTGTTAAATGACAGCAATAACAGCATTTATTCTTCTGGATTTTTGCGAGAATTAAGTATGTTAGTACAAAGTACTTAGCATAATACCTAGCACACAATGAGGACTCAGTAAAGCTTTTATTTTACAGTCACTCAATTTATAATCCAAAGATCACGATATTGTTACCTTGATGGTATTATCATGGGCAGAAGGGTGATGGAGTGAGGTTGAAAGAGCCCTTTCTTAGAGACCTAATTTCCAGGCTCAGCTCTGCCACTTACTAACTGTATGACATTTGCTAAGCATCTTCCTAACTCTAATACTTGATTTTCTCAATGAGAGCCTTGAATGAAACAATGCTATTCAAATTTTAGCAGTGGAACCCTCTTTCTTCTTTTTTTTTTTTTTAATTTTTATTTATTTATATTTCTCCCCCAAAGCCCCAGTAGATAGTTGTATGTCATAGTTGCACATCCTTCTAGTTGCTGTATGTGGGATGCGGCCTCAGCATGGCCGGACAAGCGGTACATCCGTGCGCGCCCGGGATCTGAACCCGGGCCGCCAGCAGCCGAGCGCGCGCACTTAACTGCTAAGCCATGGGCTGGCCCTGGAACCCTCTTTCTAATGATACCTTTTTGGGGACTGCCAACATAGAAAACAGATAAAAATCATGTTGCTTCCTCCTGGCTATTCTTGCCCAAACCCTCTGAGATACCTCTGAGCAACCCTAAGGCTCCTAGGTGAGATCGCTAGATTATGATCTCTATGAATCCTTGATTTATGAATGACTTTCCCTTTCAAAAGTAAATCCAGTATAAATATTAACTAGTATTATTGTGGCGGTTGTTGATGATGGTGGTGGTGGAAGAAGGGCTACACTTGACATCCTGATTGGCCAGTTTACTTATGCATGCATTCAACAAATATTTTTTCCGGAGAGCCTACCTACATGCTCAGGCGTTGGACTAATGCCCGGTCACTTGAAGCCTGTCGTCATTCTAACACGAGGACAATAAATTCTCTACATGGCCCAGTTGCAGTCATAAGTTAGTAATGAACCTAACTCAGTGACAGGCCTCCGTGGGGACCAATCCCAATTCCAGGCTCCCACCACGGCCACTTTACTGACTGTTCTACAGCAAAACCAGTCTCTGCCAACTAGTTATTTCCTTTTTCAAGAATAGCATTGTAGGAGGTAAAACTGAGTAAATACCCTGAGTTGTCAACTAAGGAACTCCCTGAATGACTCAATCTGAGGAAAAGTCAAGCCTGGGTGCTCAAGATAGCCCTGGGTGCTGAAGAAATACCCCCTCCTGGGTAAATAATCCCATCTGGTTGCTTGTAAACATCAGGGAACTGAGAAGAGAAAGTCAATGACACCTTTGAGAGGGAGATTCTTAAGAGGGGACAGAAACCCCTTAGGCCATCATGGTGGTTGTCATTAGTAGGGAGAGATTTCTAGAGAGAAGATCATGGGTCCCAATTTCCAGCCATCCCTGCACACTTGGGGTTTCTCCCTTCACTTCCAACCTTGTAGGATTGGGTGGTGGTTTATTAAGAAAACCAGTGGGGTTTCCTTACAGATGCGTTCCCTCCCCAGATGTCATCTGTGCACTCCCCATGACTGCCATGTACTCTCCACCTACTTCTACATCGGTCTGTGCCCTTTCCATTGCTGTTCTTTAAAGAACTGGTCCATACAGGGGCAGGAGGTACAAGGGCATTGGCAGGCTGACCCCACAGAGAAAAGACAGATTAGGCTGTCTCCAAAGTTCACTTTTAGGAGATTGCCAGGGAGTGAATTGTGTCCCCTCCCACCCCCCAAATTCATATGTTGAAGCCCTAACCCCCGATATGACTATATTTGGAATTAGGGCCTTTAGGAGGTAGTTAAGGTTAGATGAGGTCATAGGATTAGTGCTCTTAGAAGAGACACCTGAGATCTTGCTCGCTTGCTCTGTCCACACACATGCTCAGAAGGAAAGCCTTGTGAGGACACAGCAGGAAAGCTGCTGTCTACCAAGCCAGGAAGAAAGGTCTCACCGGAAATCACAACCTGCTGGCACCTTGATCTTGGACTTTCCAGCCTCCAGAACCATGAGAACATAAATTTTAAACCACACAGTCTGTGGTATTTTGTTATGGCAGCCCAAGCTGAGGCAGAGACACTTGTGGGGTTTAAGGGGATGTCTCACATGAGGCTTTGAGCTGCTGAGCTGGCTGAGGAAATGGATCAGGGCATGTTCTCATTCTCTAGACAGAGACTTTATGCTGGCAATCAGAACCGACTCCATTCTACTCCTTATAATTCTCTGGAAGCATTCAAATCCTGCTGGCAGTGTTATTTGTTCCTTTGCCATGTGGCAAATGGAGCTTCAAAAGCCTCTCTGAGACCAGGCTTTTGAACACCTGGCTTAGTGTACGAATGACTCTCAGGGACTCCATCCCTGCTAACTACCTCAGAGCCTGCTCCACTCTCCTCCACACCGCAGGCTCAGTGCCAGGAGGGTGGTGGTAGAACCATGGCCTCTGGTCCAAAACAAAACACATTTAAAAATGTATGGTAATGCACACACATAGATAATCTGGTTATAACAGTAATATATGCTTATTGTAGAAAAATTGAAGATTTTATTTAAGTATGCAGAAGAAATTTTAAATTACTGCCTACATGCATTTCCTTCCAGTCTTGTGTGTGCATGTGTGTGTATGGTGTGTGTATGTAATTTTTTTAAACAGAATTGGGATTATACCATATATAATTATATATCCTTCTTTGTCATTTAACATTCTGTGTCATGGACATTTTGTCAAGTCATTAAGTCTTCACCAAAAAAATAAAATATTATTTTAGTAGTATTCTTAACGTGATTTTTACCTAAGTCTACAAATTTATTAATATAAAAATGCCAAGCGGTAAAGGGAAAGAGGATAATTGTAGCTTCATTTCCTCGTGGTCTGCACTCCTGAGTCGCGATTGCCAGATACCAGGATGGGCTATCAAGAGAACTGTAGAATCTTTTTCCTCTGGAGGAATTTGAGAACAGAAGAGTCCCATCCAGCTGGGGTGGCGTCAGCAGGTGCTGAAGCAGCAGTCAGTGCAATTTTAAAAAACATCAGGCACACCAGCTGTTTGGGTCACACTTAGTCACTAACTTGTGTTTTTCACTCTTTTCCTCACTCTGTTGTCCAGACACTTCGAAGGATGCTGACAGACAGACAGATGTAGCAGTCTCTTTCCTGCAGGCTGGTGCCTAAAATCTGACATGGTTGAGTCCAACTCTTTCCATCTCAGGGGTGAGGAAACTGAGGCCCAGAGAGCCAAGGGTGAGAGAGCGAGTGAGGGGCAACCCAGATGAGAAGGCTGGCCCTGTCCCTGGGGCTTGCTCTCTGTCTCAGTCCATTCTGGCTGCTCTAACAAAATACCATCGACTGGGTGGCTTATAAACAATAGACATTTATTTCTCATAGCTCTGGAGGTCGGGAAGTCCAAGCTCAAGGCACCAGCAGACTGGGTGTCTGGGAAGGGCCCACTTCCCGCTCCATAGATGTTGTGTTCTCACTGTGTCCTCACATGGTGGAAGGCGCAAGGTAGCTCCCTGGGGCCTCTTTATAAGAGCACTAATCCCATTCATGAGAGCTCCGCCCTCATGACCTAATCACCTCCCAAAGGCCCCACCTCCTCATACCATCACACGGGGGGTTAGGTTTTAACATATATCACATAGATCTGGGGGGGGTCACAAACATTCAGTCTGTAGCACTCTCTTTCTCATTTTTTTATCATAATGAAGATTTTTCAGGCATACAAAAAAGTACAGCAAAATAAGACAAGTACTTTGTGGCCACCACCCAACTTCAGAAATAAAAGTATAAAGGAAGCCTCCTGTGTTCCCCTTCTCACGTCCTGCCCTTCCCCCCCACCTCACCCCCAAGTGATGACTACTGCCCTGAATGTGTTTTTCTTCATGCCCATGGAAATTTTATGTCTTTACTACCATACTATATTAAATAGTATAAAAGTTTCCTGCGTATTATAAGCTTTATATACTTGCTGTCATACTTTGGGACACTTCTGCAACTTTCTTTTTTTCTTTCAACATTTTATTGAAATCTATCCATGTTTTAACATCTGTAGTATTCTACATTATGAATATTTCATAATCTATTTACCTATACTCAGGTGTGTGAACGTGAAGGACATGTTCACTATTACAGCGGCATGGCAAGAAATATTCTTGCACAGCTCTCCTGATAATTCCTGTGCTTTGCCCATGGAACTAAGCAGCCTGTGATAGTAGCTACTCCCTAGATACGTGTAGATTCTAGTTACATACCACTATGCACCGTTCTGTTGTAACTAAATGTGTATTGTACCCTCCTCAAGAGGGTGGAAAGGAAACAGAGCAATAATGGAATGGATGAGTTGGACCCAGAACAACTTGGCAGGTGGAAATACATGTAAGAAAAACCCACTAAACAGTGAAATAGGGGAAAGAAGCTCAAGGGAAAACCATGGCCCCAATCCCACCCATAACCAATTCCCAAACCCCTCTCCTGGAGGAGCCCTGAGGCCTCTAGGTCATATATTCACATATTTGTTGATTGGAACAGGGTTGAGTGCGACTCTTTCTCTCTCTTTTTTTTTTTTTTTTGGTGGGGAAGATTAGCCCTGAGCTAACATCTGTTGCCAATCCTCCTCTTTTTTTGCTGAGGAAGATTGGCCCTGGGCTAACATCCACGCCCATCTTCCTCTACTTTACATGGGATGCCGCCACAGCATGGTTTTTGATAAGCCATGTGTAGGTCCACGCCTGGGATCCGAACCTGCGAACCCTGGGCCACCGAGGCGGAGCACATGAACTTAACCACTACGTGACCAGACCAGCCCCTCTTTCTCTGTCTTTTGGATCATTAAATTAAAAATGTCATGGATGTTAAAGTCCTTCTGAAACATTTGACTAACTGCCTGGATCTGGAATATTTTTTTTCCACCATTGTCTCTGAATTTTTTTGAATAGCTCTTGTTTCTAGAAGACTTGAAGCAACACTGTCAAGTAATATTTATTCATTTGAAGTTCTATCCTCCCTTTCTGTTTTTAAGACTCTCAGAAAAAGTTAAACATTTATCCTTCCAATTTGGTCTGTTTTAGCAAGTGCTAAGATTTTTGCCCTGAGCTTTGAGTTTTTAATGAGGCTGAAATTAAAACTGCTCTCTTGACTCAACTACAAAGACTCTTCCTTTATGTAATGGCCTTCACCGACATGAGATTCAAGCTTATTAGTCAACCACCCGCCACAGAAAATAAAACTCTCTAAATCTCAATGAAACAATGTTTGTCTTTTGCCCTTCTTAGCTAAAAGAGCAGAGGATTTAGACACAAAGAAAACAGATAGTTGAGATCTGGGCTCCTTTCCTCCCCAGAATGTGCTTGCTCCAAAGTAGGTCAGTCTGTGTTGCTATAAATCTTAACAATTCTCTCTAATTCCTTCACTGGCTGCACTTGGGGGCTGGGAGGGAGGGGAACTTGTCCAATTAATTAAAGAAAAATCGCAGTAGAAAAAGAAAGGCTCCTGAAGCACCGCTGATGTCCATCTCCACCCCCAATGAGTCCATCAACGTGAAAATTATTATCAAAAGAATGACTGGTGGTGAGGCAATTATTATACAATGGATGCTTCAGCAGCTGCCACGGTTGACCGCAAACATTCACTCCCCCTCCTGGTGTCTGAGAAGGAGGCTGACATAGCTCCAGAGGGAGGCCAGGACTGAGCTCCAAGAAAAGGAACCTGAAATGAACCTCACCCCTCCAAGCTTGACATCCCTCCCCAGAAAGCCCAGAGAAGGGCTTTGCAAACTGAGGACTCAGCAGAAACTTGGTAGAGGGCATAGAATTCAATGGAGGTGTGTGTGAGTGATGCGAATATACACAAAACTTTCATAATCTATGTGTGCATATTGTTCCTGAATCCAAATCCTGTCTTGTCTTTGGCCTCTAAATTATACTCCTACCTTCCCCATGGAGTGGTACAGTGGTTTCCAAGAGCAACCTTGCCAGAAAGTAAATAGTACAATTTCGCCACCTAATCAAAATGTTGCCAGTTTAATTTTTTTTAATTATGTATTTATAACTTCAAAAATTTTTAAAGTCCTTTTCTAAATCATTACAGGCCAGGAAAATCTGCAGGGTTTTAAAAAAGTTTAAGAGGACCTCTAGCTTATTTTCTTACTGCATCTGAGTCTCTGCAGGAAATTATTCTAGAAAAATGACCCTTCATTAAGCTATTCTGGAAAAAAAACATTTCCAGTGTTCCCCAATTAACACAGTTATCATCAATAAATTATTTTTCCTATGTATCTAAAAGATAGAGGCCCTTTTCTAGTCTTCACCGGGAAGGGATATTGTTTGTGCATTATTATATTTTATGTCTCTAATGTTACTTTCTTAACTGTATTCATCAGCTATTGCCAAAAATATGCTGCCCAAGAAACAATCCCAAAACTCAGTGTTATAAGAAAAACATTTATTTCTTGCTCAGGCACTTGTGGGTTGTCAGCGATTTGACTAATCTAGGTTGACGCGACTCAGCTAGGTTGGAATCTATCTGTGGTTGGGACTAGGGCTACCCCATTTGTCTCTCATTCTCCTCAGCTCAGGGATGTTCTGAGGCATGGTCTTCCCACCGGGAAAAGCAGGAACACAAAGGACAAGCCCACCCCACCGATGGATTCAAAGTCTAAGCTCACTTCCCGTCCACCAACATTCCTTTGGTCAAAGCAAACCACAGAGCCAAACCCAACATCAATGGAGCCAGAAAATAAACTCCACCTCTCATGGTAGGAACTGAAAACTCACGTGACAAAGGGTGTGGATTAGAGGACAAGGGGGAAAAATTATATGATCACCCCAATCTTTTCTGTTTTAAAGTACAGCAATAGTCCACAACCGTTTTAGGAACCTTAGACAACCTCACAGAAAATCTGATAAGCCTTCTGGATTTGCATGTTGCCTTTTCCACTGACTGGCTGGGTACACCTGGGGAGATTAGGCAATTTTTCCAGGCCTCAGTTCCTGAATCTATAAAATGAGAGAGCATATATGACTGTTCTGATGACTAAATACGATAGTATATGTTTAAAGCTTAGCATAATGTGATGCCCAAAGTAAAATGTGCTCGATAAATAGTAGTGGTTAATATTGAGTCATTCATTAAAGAGACATTTATTGAGAATTTCCTACATGCCAAGCATTTTGCTAGGCTGTGATGATACAAAGATAAATGACACAGTCCCCGAAGGTGATGAGTGCTAACTATGCTTCAACAGGTGACAGTCACTAGGGGTGCATGGGGAAGTGGCACCTAACCCAGCCTGGAGCATGAGGAAAAGTCTCCTGGTAGAGAGGACACATAAATAGATTCTTAGAAAATGAATGGGAATTTTCCAGGTAGGTGGGGAAAGGGGTGCAGGGTGGGCATTCCAGGCAGAGGAACAGCCAAAAAGAATCTGATGTGCTCAGAGGACTGAGTTATTCAGTGAGTGTATAGGAAGGAGGGAGAGAAACTGGAGAAGTATGGTTAGGACAGAGGACAAGTTCAGTTATCATAAGTTTGCTTTACTAAGAAGTTAGATTATATCTCAAAGTCCATTAACCATCCAATAGTGTTCAAATTGGAAGCATTCATTTAACAACATCTTCTACAATATACATTATTGCTACATGGTCTCATTTAAATGCCTGTGACCTGGTACAGAGAGGTCTGGAGTCTGCTGGAAGAGAGATCTACAGTCACAGATTCTGGGAGGGAGAGGACCCTGGCTGCACCTTCAATCCCATGCAATTCAGCAAAGGTTTAGTAGAATGTCCTTCTGTGCCCAGCACACTACTTGGCACTCGGGATGGCGGGTTGGGTTGGGGTGAAAAGTGTGAACAGACACGAGCTGTGCTTCTAGAGGTTCTAGACCTAAGAGTTGGGCTCTAGCTAAAGGAAACCCAAAGATGTTCCATAGAATTCCTGCAGCTGTCACATGCGCCCCGGTCCCTCATCCCCCAACCTGTTCCATCTCAGGCCACACCCACTTTAGGGGTTATGCTTCCTGGATCAGTAAGCAGGGATCACCTCCCCTGAGCAGGATGGGCAAGAAATGCTTTTCTGGGTTTCATCCAATGCTGGACCTCCTTCTCCTTTCCTCACTCCCCACTGTTTTCCTGGGGAGAGAAAATGGAGTTGGCCAGGGGAAGCTTGAGAAATAAGGGAGGCTTGGACTCCTTGGGTGTTGCCCTTCCTTTGGGGGAGAAATAAAGAGCTTGTGAAGCTCAATTCTGTACCTTAGGAGCATTGAAGATAAGGATTTTAAAAGGTTGATTCTAGGAATGAATTAGTAATGAGTTTCCGCTGAATTTTTAACAGTTGTACTTGTCACACCATTCAGTGGTCATTATCCCTTTTGGATGAATCCACAAGGTTTAGTTTTTGTAATTTGCAAGAAATTCAGAGCTTCAGGAGAGATTGTATTGTATGCTAGTGAATCCCTCAGGCCATGGTTGTTCTTTCTAACAGTGGATATGCACCTGCCCTCTGCTCCAGCTGCTGGGGACCCCTCATGCTGCAGCATCCTCTCTCTGGATTCCACCTCTCTAGATCCTCCAAACCTTCGGACCAAAGCCCACTCTGCTTCTGCCACCTGAGTTCACACAGTTCTTTCTTACCATAACCGACTCCAACTCTTAATGCCTGGACCTCTAAGCAAATGCTCCTGTCATCTCCTCTTATGAGTATTAGATGCCATTTCATTTCATCTCACCCCAAGATATTGGGAGCCAAAGGTCAGAGACTCCTTCTCAGACCTTCCTGCTGCCCCGGTTCAGAGCCAGTGGGCAGGATTCAGCCTCTTTTGTGGAAGATGATGATGAAGCTGACCCCCCACCAGTAAGGCCTGGACCTGAGTCAAGCAGGATTCGATTTTCTAATTCTATTCATTTCATGTTGCAGCTATAACAACTTACCACAAACTTGGTGGTTGGAAACAACCCAAAGGGATTATTCTATAGTTCTGGAGATCAGAAGTCCAAAGTGGATCTCACTGGGCTAATATCAAGATAGCAGCAAGGCTGCATTCTTTTCTGGAGGCTCTAGGGGAGAATCCTTCTTCTTGCCTTTTCCAGCTTCTAGGGGCTGCCCGCAGTCCTTGGCTGGTGGCCCCTTCCTCCATCTTCAAAGCCAGCAAAGCCCAGTTGAGTCCTTCTCACACTGCGTTACCCTGTAGCTGACTCTTCTGCCTCCCTCTTCCACATTTAAGGAGCCTGTGATTACACTGGGCCACCTAGACAACCCAGGATCATCTCCTTTTCTTCAGGTCAGCTGATTAACAACCTCAATTCCCTCTCCTCCCTTAATTCCCCCTTGCCATGTACACAACGTATTCACAGCTTCCTGGGATCAGGATAGGGACATGCTCGGGGGACCGTGATTTTGCCAACCACACTAACCAAGGTGAAGGAGATGTGTAAGATGAACATTTCCCAAGTTTGTTTTGTGGGACAGACATAACCGGAGACACCCAACAGGCGGAATGCTTCCAAATAGGAATGGCAGAGGAAATACCATAAAGCTGCACTTCATTTCCTCCACGCAATTTCTGTTATGCTCTGAGTATTTCAAGTTGCCAAAAAGGTGGGGGCCTTTCCCTTTGTTTATGACTGTTGCTCTGACATGCTAATGACAGAGCACTTCTCTAGCCTTGAAAGAGTGGGGAGGACAGTTGAGACGGGAGATGTAGCCTGCCTTTCTTTCATCTGCCACAGGCCTGTCAGAGCCGTCATTTGACCTTGTTCTGCAGAGGCTTTCCTCATATATTCCATGAGGATGAGGCCATCTGCTTCCCTGTCTGTAATTAGTTGCACACTTGTGCTTCTGCTGCTATTGTACTATGTTATTATGTTTGGGTTATTTTAAAGTATGGTGTGTTCCTCCCTTATTTGAATCAAGGCTTCCTCAGACAGTGGTACGTATTTTCGGTTTGATTTTTACCTCCTGCCCCTTCAGTGCCTGAGAGAGAGCTGCACTTAGAGGCCACTCAAGTGGATATGGCGTTGGCTGGCTAAGGAATCTCAGGGGGATGTTCAGAGTCCTCTAGTGGCAGTGAGGCCACTAGCACGTTCTTACCTCCTGGGAAGAAAGAGTTGCAGTAAACAGGAAATCATCTGCCATCAATTCTCAGAGTCTTATGCAAGCTGCTCTGCTCCATAATCCAGGACAGTAGGGAAAAGTTACCAGTCACCTAGAGCAGGAGAGACTAGATGAGAGAAAGGGGATCTTAAGTTGAGTGTGAGTCATTCTCACCATTTTGTCTTCAGAGAGAAAAATACTGGCAGTGGGAGCCAAGCAGAGGAATGGGCAGGTTCTAATCTTAGAGGCAGAGGAAGAAGGCACTGGGGATGGCACCTTGTCCATAGTTGATGGGAGAGTGAACAGGTCAAATAAAAAAAGAGCAGCAACTCCCTTTGCCAACTTTGTCTGGTGTCACATGCTCTTAAGTTTTTCTTCATCATAGTGTTAACAACTAGTTGATCAACAAATTATCTGGCGGGAAAAAATATTGAAAAAGCTTTCCTTTTAGAGAATGTACTCAACAAGAGCTTCTCTCAGCCCCATCTCTACTTCTGGATGCTGGAGGGCGAGAGAGCAGTCAGAGCACATGGCCTGGGGGTCTCCAGGAGGGACATCCTGCAGTGGCAGGATCCACCCTTCCTGCAGGGACAGGCCTCTCATCTGGGCGTGTCTGGGGGGAGGGCTGACATGGGATCTGCCCCTAGTCCCCTGCCAGGATCCTGCCACTCTGCCTTTTGTTGGTGGAAAGGCAAGGGAAACCCAAAGTGGGTATTTAGAACTCACCTGTATCATTTGACTTTAGCGAAAGCAGATGCTAGGTGTGGTCACAGTTTCCATTAGTAAGATTTTTTATTTTTTGAATATGTAACAGTCACATGGTGTAAAATTCAAAAGGAACAAAAGGGTACACAGTGAAAAGATTTCTCCCCACCCCTACCTCCAGGTACGTAATTACTTCATTGAAAAAACAACTAATGTAATTAATTTCTTATGTATCCGGCCAGAAATATTTAATGCATATATAAGAAAACATGTAAGTAACCTCTCCCTTCCCTTTTTTATTTTGTTTTTAAATTAAAAAAATTTTTAATAGACTATTTTTAGAGCAGTTTTAGGTTTACAACAAAATTGAGAGGAAGGTACAGAGATTTCCCACATATCCCCTGTCCCAACACATACATAGCCTCCTCCATTATCAACATCCCCCACCAGGGTGGTACATTTGTTACATTGATGAGCCTACATTGATAGATGATTATCACTCAAAGTCCATAGTTTACATTAGGGTTCACTCTTGGTGTTGTACATTCTGTGGGTTTGGACAAATGCATAATGTCGGGCATCCATCTTGATGGTATCATACAGAATAGTTTCGCTGCCCTAAAAACTCACTATGCTCCCCCTATTCATCACACCCTTCTCACTGAACTCTTGGCAACAACTGATCTTTTTACTGTCTCCATAGTTTGGCCTTTTCAGAATGTCATATAATTGGAATCATACGTATGTAGCCTTTTCAGACTGGCTTCTTTCACTTAGTAATATGCATTTAAGGTTCCTCTGTGTCTTTTCATGGCTTGATAGCTCATTTCTTTTAGTGCTAAATAATATTCCATTTTCTGAATGTATCACAGTTTATTTATCCATTCACCTCCTGAAGGACATCTCGGTTGCTTCCAAGTTTTGGCAGTTATGAATAAGCTGCTATAAATATCCATGTGCAGGTTCTTGTGTGGACCTAAGGTTTCAACTCATTTGGGTAAATACCAATGAGCATAATTGCTGGATTGAATGGTTTCCCCTCCCTTTTTGCCCAAACAATAGCCTTCCATACACAATGTTCTGGGGGCCAGCCCAGTGGTGTAGTGGTTAAGTTCTAACGTGCTCTGCTTCAGCGGCCCGGGGTTCGCAGGTTGGGATCCCGGGCGCCGACATATGCACCACTCATCAAGCCATGCTGTGGTGGCATCCCATATACAAACTAGAGGAAGATGGGCACAGATGTTAGCTTCGGGCTAATATTCCTTAGCAAAAAGAGGAAGATTGTCAGAGGATGTTAGCTCAGGGCCAATCTTCCTCACAAAAATAATAATAGTAATATAAAAAAATTAAAATTAAAAAAGTTTTAAAAAGCATACACAATGTTCTACGTCTTGCTTTTTCATTTATATTTTTTGGAGATCACTCCATACCAGTTCCAATGAACTCTTAACAGCAGTAAAAAAAAAAAAAAAACACATGGAAAGGACTGTGCATCTAAGCCTGTGACAACCAGGACACTTTTTCCTTTGGTGGTCTTCCTATGAGACATGGTCATGGAAGATGAAAATTCCTGTTGAGGAAAAAAACATGGTGTAAGTAGTTCATCAACCTTAACCAGGTGTTGGGGAACCAGGGACGCCATGACAGGGTACACAGGATAGTCACAGGATTTGGAAAAAGAACAAAGGATCTGGAGTCAAAAGCTGGTTCAGACTCTGGCTCCCTCTCTTACCAGCTGTGTGGACTTAGACAAATCATTCATGGATCAGGACCCTCAGTTTCCTCAATCGTAAACTAAAGCCAATAAAAAGCGTTATCTCACGGTTTTTTGGAAGGATCAAATGAGATAATGCATGAGAGAGGGCTTTGTAAAAGGTTAAGTGCTATGATCTATTCATTCTCTCAACAATCTCTGCCGCATGCCTGCTGTGCATCACACAGAGTTCCAGGAACTGGATACCAAGTGGAAACACGACAAATTCTCTCACACCAATGGAGCTTATGTTCTCACGGTACGTGGAGAATGAACAAACAAATAAGCAAATGAAAGATTTTGAGATGTGGTGCTGTGAAGGAAATAAAACCTGGAGACATGATGGTCAGTGGTTGGAGAGGGTGCCCAAGTGAGACAGGGAGGTCAGAAAAGTGGCCTGCTCAAGGGGTCCCTACAGAGCTGGTCCCCACCCATGGAAACAAGGAAGGGTGTTGACGCTGTATGTAAATCCCCTGTGCCCGCCCAGTGCCAGGGGAATGCCGGCCTCTGGAAGGACGTTTGGTAGAGGAACAGGTTGTTTTCTCTTTTTTCAAACTGAAGGCCCTCCCCCTGGTGCTTTCTCTGCCATGAGGCATGTCTGGGCTGATGGCATCACGCAGGAGAGCAGAGGCTGTGGGACCGTGTAACACTATTCGCGTCTACGCCCAGATCTGCAACAGGAGATCAGGGAGAGAGCCCATCCAGCTACACGCCTTCCCTCCATGCTGCCTCTGCAGCTGGGCCAAGCTGCTTGTTTGTTTGTTTGGACTGTAGAATGTTCTTTTTTTTCCTGCTAATGCTGCAAAGCAGTGCATTTGTGTATATGTGCGTTTGTGAAACGGGGTGCATTTAAAATGGAAGAAACCAAATTTTATATAAATATATAAACATATAGCAGTTTTTCTAAGCTCTTGCTGTACTTCTAAGTGCAGTGAGAGCAAAACAGCTTCTCAGATTCACCCTCCATTCAAAAGAAAGACTGGAGCAGCCCCAGGGGAAGCAAGAGAGGGCCTGGTGTGTCTTAAGCTGCAGAGAGCTAATCGAAAGGAGACTCGCCTGGACGTTTATCCCACAATGCCTCAGAGGCTGCTGCTCCCAGCCTAAATCCAAGTTATTCCCAGGCAGCCTTGTGAATAGTAGTAGTAATAACCACCCTCTATTGAAGACATACTAGTATATGCAAAATGCTCAGGCTAAGTACATTCCATGTTTTTCTAATTCGGTTGGGACTTCTCAGGTGGGTCTCAGGAACTGGTAGGTGGGAGGGGGAATCAAAAGGAGAATCTGTACCCTCTTCCAAGGCAGGCTTGACTTAAATAAAGATATGGAGCTTGGCTGAAGACACAACCTAGTCAGTAGCAGAGCTGGGATCCCAGCACAGAGGAATCTAACTCTCCATCCAGCATCTCTCAACCTGCAGCACCCTGTTGAGGCCCGCTTCCCCCTACAAGGCACCAAAATCCTCAGGTTGCTGGTGTGCTGCTCAGGGACCCACTAGAGACCACCAGGCAGACCCAGCTTCCTAAGCAGTGTCTGTGTTCTGCCTACTGACATTGAGAAGTTCCGAGGAACCTCTGACTGCTGCTTGCAGGATGCAGGTGGGCCTGGTGTTATCTCGATTGCTGTCTCATTTGGATTCCTGCCTCTGTCCGCCCCCCACTGACCAGACTTAGCAGGATGGAAGACAGGGATAGAAGTTCTATTCTGATCTTTTCTTCCTCACTAACCATCTATCAAATCTTACCTATCCCAAAAGTAGAATAGTGGTTGCCTAGGCCTGGGTGAGTGGGAGGAATGGGGAGTGACCACTAATGGGTACAGGGTTTTTTTTGAGGTGATGAAAATGTTCTGGAATTAGATAGTGGTGATGGCTGTACTGCACAGCACTGTTCAGCATTCTGATTGTACTAAAAACCTCTGAATTGTACACCTTAAATTGGTGAATTGTATGGTAGGTCAAATATACCACAATAAAGCTATTAAGAAAAAAAATCCCTACCGGTCTCATTCCCTGTCTCTTCATGGCTATTGAGTGATTAGCTGTGGTGAGTTTTAAATGTCTACAATCTTGGATACTCTTCCATTCAAGAGATGGAGCCTGATTACCCTCCCCTTGAGTATGGGCTGAACTTACTGACTTTATCCCAGGGAACAGGATACACCAGAAGGGAGAGAGTATGACTCCTGAGACTAGGTCATAAAAGGCATTGCAGCTTTCTCCCTGCGTCTCTCTCTCTCAGATCATCACCCTGAGGGAAGCCAGCAGCCATGTTGAGAGGATACTCAGGTAGTCCTGGGGAGAGGCATATACGGTGAGGAACCAATGCCTCCTGCCAGGAGCCACATGAGTGAGCATCTTGGAAGCGTTCAGGCCTTCAGATGACTGCAGCCCCAGCCAGCATCGTAACCACATCCTCACGAGAGACCTTGAGCCATAACCACCAGCTAAGCCACTCCCAAATTCCTGACCCACAGAAACTGTGAGATAATAAATTTTTACTGTCTTAAGCCACTAAGTTTTGGGATAATCTGGAATACAACAATAGATAACATCAGATACAGTAGAATACATTATTAGATAATTCATTCGATTATATTGGCTAACAATTAGCCAATTTGAACTAAAATTCAGACAAATACTGGTGGGTTAATGCTTTATCTTTCCAAAACAACACCTTTCTATTTTAACAGAGGAACCCTAGAGGCTCAGTGCCCCAATTCAAAAGCACTGTGACAATGGTGAGCATTTCAGGCTTGGTGGCAGGCCTGTAGGGAGGTTATTTTTGGTCTAGGGCTGGGGAGTTCATGTGACTTTCTAATCATTCCGTGAGCCAGCTGCCTGTTCTTCCTAGGAGTGTCTCTTCCCATTCCTCAGGCAGCCCAGAGAGACAATTCCTGTCAGAGGCAATGTGGGAGGGACTCAATAATGACACCACTGTCCAGGTGACAGAAAAATGCTCCCCTCTCTCCTGGGCCCTCATTCCCCTTTCTTTTCATGGCACCAGCTCCTTTCACTACACCTCGTCTCCCATGAATAAAGGTCAGTCATTCGCTCCTTTATCTCCTTCACTGAGGGGGTCTTTCCGTTCCAGGTATGTTATGTCTTTACTGCCTGCAGACTTTTTCTCTTTCTTATATTTCTTCTGTCTCTTTTGACATTTATCACTGCTACAGCCGTTTGGAAATCCTGGAATTCCACTAAGAATTTACCGAAAGCTGGGGATTGGAGTATAAGAGGCCTACGGTCCACAGTGATTACTTCAGAGTGTTTTCATGTTTGGTTGAAACAGAAAAGAAGCAATGCCCACACACAGCATTTCACCACCAAAACAACAAGGCGAGTGGAATGGCTGACCAGGGTGAGTGTCACCACTGACAGGCCTGGGAGGAGGATGAGTGATTTGATTCTACATCCTTCCCCCTCCCATCCAGCTGACGGTTATTACTGGGTAACAAAAAACCAAAAACGTTCATAAAGGATTATTAATAATCTGTCCAGCACACAATATTTCCTTTGCTATTATCTTTACCTTCCAGGGTTTCATTTCTACATCTGCTTTGCATATGTTCTAGAATTTTCTCTGTCTTTCACTAATAGTGTAAACAATCGCCTAGTATCCCCAGGTACTGACTCCAAGTTTTGAGTTTTGTGGTTTCATTGCTGTACCTCGTTTAGAAACCCAAACTATAATGTGGCCCCAAGATTCCCATATTGGGATCTGGGTGCCTCAGAGCACTGCAGGGAGCTCACAGGGGAACTTGGGGTATTTTCCACTTTGGGGGGGAAATGCAGCAATACTTGACACTGAGGGACACTAGCCTGAGGCAGTTCACAGTTCAGCATTAGACCCAACTATATGCTTTTTGAAAACATAATGTCTTCGCAAAGCCGGGTTTTGGTGGTCACGATGATCAGAAGGAAATATCACCCAAAATTCAATGGGAAGCAGAAAATGAAGACGGCAGTGTCCAATCTGATCCCAAGGTTCAAGAGATTGAGCAATGTCCAACAGGTACATACATCTTATTCATAAATAATTGTGATCCTTTAAGAATGGAATGATAGTTTTTCTTTCAATTTATGAGTTTTTTTTTTTCAAATGGCAATAATTGTTAGGACATAAATTCCCATTAAACTGTTTGAATCCAACTACTTAATACGTGAAACTGTTAGGTATTTCTTTTGGCCTCAGGGCACAAAGGGAAAAAACGATTGACATACTGAGAGCAGTGAACTGAGAAAGTTCAGGAATCTCTGTTGTGACCTGTTGTGACCTGGCCTCACCCCATCCGTCGCTAGCATTCCCCTGCTCCCTTATCCTGTGCCTTTCCATAGTGCGCTGGTGCTGTTCCCCAAACTTGCCAGGCTTCCTCGCCTCTAGGACTTCACACATGCTCTTCTCTCTTGGGAATGGCCCTCTCCGCTCTCCCCTCTTCAATGTGTGCTTCCGTATCACCTCTATTTGCGACTACATCAGCACCTATCACATTGTATCGCATTTATTTGCTTGCATATTTGTTTTCCCACTAGACAGTGAGCTTCTTGAGGCCAAGGAACAGATCTTGCTCACCTTGGTATACCCAGCATTGGTTGACTGATGGAAAAGGGGTAAGTATGGAAATGGAAGCTTTGTTGAGAATTCTACTGGCTAGACACTGCCTCTTACCCTCTCTTCCACAGATATTCCTAGCATCCCTAACCTCAGGTGTATCGTCAGT
The DNA here is from genome assembly GCF_057802395.1 of Ceratotherium simum simum. Lineage (NCBI taxonomy): Eukaryota > Metazoa > Chordata > Mammalia > Perissodactyla > Rhinocerotidae > Ceratotherium > Ceratotherium simum. Next base: position 17,913,724 of record NC_141908.1, read on the forward strand.
ACAGCAAGTACAGAGACCAACCACGGGTCAATTGGCCTTCCTTACTCTGGTAAGAATTCCTTTGATAGAAGGTTATCTATGAACTGGGACATGGAAATTTTGCTTGGGATACTCTGTCCTCATTTTAGGAACTGTGTGTGCTCGGCCTGCACGAGGGATGGGGGTTTTAGAATGGAGCTCCAAGCCAGACACATCTGGTTGCGAGTAACAGAAATTCTAGATTCCTAAAGAAGGGATAAAAGGTTTTTTTGGTTTGGTGTTATTATTTTTTGGAATCATGGCCTTATGCTTGTTCTTATGCTGGCCCAGGAACAGCATCAGCACCAGGATACCAGGGCAACTGGACTTCCCAGAGCCCCGGACTTCAGTTAGGAGCTCAGGGCTTGCTCTGAATACCAAGCAACACCAGTGCCCAGGTCATTGCGAACCTCCCCTCCCGGCTGCATTGTCAGTATGACAAGGTTTCTTCCTCCTCTCTCCAAGCCCCTCTCTACTGTGCTCCAGCCCAGCTAACCACCTTTCTCTCTCAAAATCCAAAGAGAGGGAATCTGATTGGTCCAGCTGATCAGTGAAGTCTCTGAACAGAGATTTTGCAGAGCCTATAATAACCTGGTGTGCTGGGGTCAGGTGTCTACTTCTTGTCCAATCTGCTGAAGTTAAGAGGAGAAGAGGCTGCGAAGGCACCAGCATGATGATTCACTGGAAGGAAGTCCATAAGGGAGCTGTGAGTGCAGCAAATAGTCTGAGAATTTGCCTCTCTGGTCCATGTGGTCCTTCCAATTGTGTAGCATTAACTAGCTGTTTTCTCAACAACATTGCCTATTTTGTTTCAGGATTCTTATTTACTATTCTGAAATTGTCAGTTATGGTTTATACTCTGATAAGACATCTGGTCACAGAGCCATCGGTATCCACACATCATGTAACATTTAACATACTAACAAGCTGACTCTTTGTTTCCTCAAGAAAGTGTCTTTCTCTCTTGGGCGCTTAGTTGAATTACCTGTGAAGGTGAGCATCAATATGCCTTACCTGCCCAAAGACAGGTCAGAAACCAGTTCACCTCTTAAGGTACTCTCTCACACCATGAATCCAGGATTCTACAGTGATTTATGAACATAGGCTTTCCAGGCCACTGAAGAGGGATCTGTGTGCAAGATAAATGAATCAATGAGGTGGAAATAGAACTTCTTCTTAATTTGAGAAATGAAACTCGTTAAATAAAGGAAACCCCCTTTAATTAGTATGTCCAAATAATTGAGGACTCAGTTCTTTGTCCTTGGCCTAAATCGTTAGGTATTTTGCATGGGTATAGGCCAGGCCTGAATCTTCAGTGAGACATTCCCAGGATTCAGGCACATTCCCAAGGCTGACTTTGAACCTGAATAATGAACTTTTCCCTACCTCTCCCCTGAGACTGTGGTCTAAACCACACCATGGTCTCTGTGACCACATTCTTTGATGTTTTGGCTTGTTTACTCACAAATTTCATTTTCTTCTGAACTAGTCTCTCCTAGACCTTCTGCTTCTCTCTTTTGCAGCTTTTAAGCCCTGTCACAACTGGGTCTTTTGCCTAAACTTGTACACATATTTAAGCCTCATCCAAAAAATAAATCCCTTTCCTTGGACCCTGCGTGATCCTCTAGCTCTCTCTCCTTCCCTTACACCCAACCTTCAGGAAAGAGTGGTCTGACCTTGCTTTAACCAGGGTTATTAGAAGTCGCCTAATCTGCATCTAGAACACCCTCCTCAGGTCTGACGTGCCTGCCCTGTCCACAGCATCTGACCACAGTCTGGTCTTCCTCCCTTCTCTCTGGTACCACTGGTTCCCAAACTTCCCTGGGGAGGGCTTGTTCAAACAGAGATTGCTGGGCTCCACCTCAGAGTTTCTGACTTAGTAGATCTGGTTTGGGGTTCTAGAACATGCCTTTCTAACAAGTCCCCTGTGAGGACATAGCTGCTGGTCTTCAGGCCACATGTTGAGAAACGTTACTGGGGATGATTTGCTCCCCTCTCCCCACCCTGACTCTGGAACATTTGGCAATGTCTTGAGACATTTTTCATCATCACAAGTTGGCGGAGGGAGTGGTATTGGACTCTAGTGGGTAAAGACCCAGGATGATGCTAAAAATCCTAAAATGTACGGGACAGCCACACCCCTCCCCCCAACAAAGAATTATCTGGCCAAAAATATCAATGGTGCCAAGGAACCCTTGGGAAACCCTGCTCTAGAGACTCAGTTTTTGGCTGGCTCGTCTCTGATCACTCCCTCTCTGCTTATCCAATCGGCCCCTTTAGCCCTTTTGTTCCACCTCCTTTATATGGCTCATCTGTCTTCACCTCTTCATTTCCACTGTCCCTCTTTATTTCAGACTTCATCACCTCCCACATGGATTACTTACTGCAGTAGCTTCTTAAATGGACTTTTTGACAACGGGGTCATCTCTCCCAAATCATCATGAACTCTCTGAGCATGTGGCTTCCCTAGTTAAAAGCCAACAATGGTTCTCCTCCCCACTCAGTGGCTCTATGAGAGGACCTCAGACTCTTGGAACACACGAGGCCCCATAGGGAGCTGATTCCTGCCAGCCTCACCAGTCTCATCTGCCCTGCTGCCCCTTCCCCGTGCACCAAGCTTCTGCCCTGCAAAGCAAAGTACAATTGCCCAAAGGGGCCACCTGCTGTCTCATCTCCTGGCACATATTCTGTTCCCTTTATCTAGAAAGCCTCTTCCTTGATCTCTACTTGGCTAATTCTTTTCCAACCTTTAAGACTCAGCTCAAGTGCCACCTCCTTCAAGGAGCCTTCTCTGACTCTCTTCACCCACTGAGTTAGGTGTCAGATCTGTGCTCATCTATCCTAATATTTATCACACAAAAGGGGCAGGATAGCATAGTGTTAAACACTATGACTCTGAGCTGAAATTCTAAGATTTGAATCCCAGTTCTGATGCTTACTAGCTGTGTGACCTTGAATAATCTACTTACCTCTCTGTGTCTCAGTTTCCTTATCTATAAAATGGGTTGTTAGTGCTTAGGTCATTAGGTTGTGCTTACCTCATTAGGTTGTTTTGAGGATCAAATGAGTTAATATACACATAAAGCACTTAGAACAGGGCTTAGCAATCAATAAACAGCTTCATAGGTTGGCCATTATTATTATTATTATTTACTTTTCTATTTACGTCACTGGATTGTAAGCTCTTGAGGATAGCAACATGTCTTTGATTTGAGGCTTTGCACCTCGAATAAGGATAACAGTGTCTGTTGTTTTCCTCTGTCACCGTAATGTCGTAAAGTCATCATGAGATAATGAATTTATGGAAAGTATAGAACAATCATCTAATGTAAAAGATTTCTTTTTCTAACCCACCTTTTTTTTGGTAATAAATCTGGAACAAGGGGCACTGACCTATGATTATTTGCATACTGCTTTTCACAGAAAAGTTGGAGAAAATGTTAAATGAGAAATAAATTTGTTGAGGCTGTGAGACGCTAGAAAACTAAGGGAACATTTTCAATTTACAGAATCTCACTGGTTAGTGATCAGCGTTTTTCAAGGAGTGTTTCAAACAATACTTGTTCCAGGTGATGGTAACAAATGTTTTTTGGTTGTTTTTTGAGGGGAGTAGGTCTATAGTCAAATAAATTTGGGAAATACTGGATTAAACTAATCTAAACAAGTCTCTTTGTGGTAGGATTTTCAGTCTTCAATAAGCTAAGATACACCGTGAATCTCCAAGAGAGGATCTCAGATGCATCCAGGGGACAGAATTTCCCAAAGTTCTTTGACTCCAGAACCTTTTCCATCAAAGATTTTGGGAAACAGGTGTTTCATGGTACACACTTTGGAAACACATAGTGGAAAACATTGATCCAGGCCATCTCTCATATTTACAGACGTTGAAAGTGAGGTCCAGAGAAATTAAATAACTTGCCCACAATGACACAGTCAATAGAAGAGTCTGACTACTGGACTAGGGCTTTTTCCAAACAACCATACTAATGCCATCCTCTTTAATCTATTAAAAAACAGGGCCTGAGGCTTCTGATTTCATTCCAAAGTGGTTTTTGACTTCAAATTCCAGAATCTCAAGAAATTTCAAAGCAAAGTTTGTGAAGAAAATAAATGAGAGTGGATTTAATCTCCTTTCCAGTCAGATATTAAATGACCTCCTCCCTTCTCTGAAGTTCTAAATCCAACCTATCCCTCAAGGCCTCTTCTTTCAATGCCTAAATATAAGAGGAGCTCAATTAATGCTCATTGAGTCTTCCATAATTTCTCTTATCAGTGGGGATCATCTCCCTCCCCCATAACACATTTTCTGCACTTTTCAATGGCAGTTTTCATAATCTTTCTTACAACAATTTATACACCTTCTCTTTCTAGCACTAGATTATAAAATCCTAAAAGAAAAGGTCTATGTCTAATTCACTCCTATAAGTTGATATCAAAACTTGATTCCAAGGAAAGAGCCACTATAATCATTTAAACCTTGCTGTAACTTAATGTGTATCATTTCTCATGCTAAATTAACCCAGGCAGATTAGGTTTATGCTGCAGTAACAAACAGCCCCTAAATCTCAGTGATTTAACCCAATAAAAGTTTCTCACACATGCTACAGATCTCATGTGGGTCAGCAGAGGGCTCTGCTCCATACAGTCACTCAAGATCCAGGTTCATGGAGGCTTGACCAGTGGCCTCCTCAGTTGCTACAGCTAGCGAAAAAAGTGCTGGAGATCTCACACTGGGCATCTCATGCTTCGGCCCAGAAGTGACACAAGCTACTTCTACTCAAAGCTCATTGGTTAGAACTAGTTATGTGCTCCTTCCCAACTGTGAGGGGGCAGAGAAGTCTCATCATCTCATGTGACCAAAGGAAAGGAAAATCAGATGTGGGAGAGCCCTAGAAGTCTCTACCACACTCTGAGTTTCTAAAAATTAGGTTTTATTTCTAGTAGTAGAATGAAAGATGCTTAAAGTAACATTTGATTGATGAATGGATTGAAAGTTAGAGGTATTTCAAAGAATAGGGAGTGTTGAATGAATAAAGTGCTGGATTGGAATCCTAAACCAATTTTGTCCCTACTCTCTGACCTTGAGCAAGTTTGATCACCATGCTGGACCTTAGTTTTTTCATCTGTAAAGTAAGAGATTGAATGATATAACTTTTAAGGTCCTTTCTTGCTCAAATATTCTGATATTCTATCATGGGGTAGTAGGCATTCATCCCAAGAATTACCCTCTTTTTCTCTATTAAAAAAAGATCTTATAACAAAGGCCCTGCCATACTCAGCAGAATTATCCCTTTAACACCAGCTGGGTTTTTGTCCTAAATAAATGGAGAAGCCGCAGAGGAGAGAACAGTGCAGAGAGAAAGTATCCAGAAATAGCCTTTCCTTTCAAGCTGAAGTCAAGCAGGAGCCTTGAGCAGACTGGAGATGTCCACTTTGCTTTCGGGAGATGCCAAAGTTGTCTCTTCAATCAAAGAGGATTTTAAGAGGAGCACAAAAATACTTTAATGTTCTCTGAGCTGCTCTCTGGCCCGGGCCCAGGAAACACTGTTATTGTAACTGAGACGTCAGGACATTTGGCAGTGTTATATTCTTGTTTGGCCCGGTACAGCTCTTTATTTATTAAAGCCTTGGGGCTCCTCAGGCCATGGCTCAGTGTATTAATTTATGTAGTGTCCCTCCCTAGAGAGAAGACCAAATTGAATACCCCCAGCTTCAGGGATGACCCAGTTTGCCGCTGAGATATTAATTCTGCAGACTTTTCTTTCCTGTTCTTTCTTATCATGTGTGTAAAAGGTATTTGGGGCCCGCACTAGGCAAAAGGTCAAAATTCAACTCCTCACGCCTCTCCTTTAAAATCCCCTCTCTTCCTTCACTATCCCAACATAAATTAGACTCTCAGTTTAATTCAACCAGTTATAAGTTAATTCAACAAACCCAATATTTCTTGAGTGCTAATTATATGCAAGCTATGTGCTAGCATGAATTAAATAAGACCCAATCCCTGTCTTCAAGGGGCTAAGAATGTACTGGGGAGGCAAACATGGAGACAGGCTACTCCAGGATAGTGTGGCAGGTACAGAACTAGAGGTCTTATAAGAGGGATGTGGAGGAGGAAGTAGGTCTCCCTGCCCAAGAGGTGCAGGTGGGGAGATTTCTGGAGAATGGTGCTTGACTTGGGTCCTGAAAGATGGGTAAGAGTTTGCCAGATGTAGATGAGTGGGGGGAGGAAGGGTATCCCAGCCTGGGTCAAAGCATGATGGGGTGAAATAACATTCTACGCTTGGGAAACTTCAAATAATTTCAGTTGGTTCAAGCATGCAATGAGGGAAAAGAGGTGCAGAGGTAAGAAAGGGGTCAGATCACAGTGGACCTTGTTCTCTGAAGCTATTGTCCTTCCCAAGAGTGTTTGGAGAATGGATTCCCAGCAACCAAAATGTCTCCTGAGGTTCTAAAATACACTTTAAGTATGTCAACCAGAGTCCCAACAGAAAACAGCATTCTCACATTAGGATAATTTAAAGATGTGTTTATTTACAAAGGGACAATTGATAGAGACAGGAGTGTAGGAAAGCCACAGAGAAAGTGCAGGGTCCATGGGGTCTAGTAGCAGAGGAGCTGCTACCACCATTAGGCTGAATGGATGAGGGGAAAGAGTAGGACTTGGAACTCAGAAGGGGAGAGTTGTGTAGAAGAGAACTGTGTAGAGGTACAGCCAAGAGAACAAGTTCCCTGACCTCCATCTCTGCTCTTCCTTCGATCTTCTGCCAAGTCTCCTCATAGGCCCAACTCAACCAAAAGCCAGAGCCCCACTAACATTGTCCACAAAGATCAATTGGTCTGGAGGGACAAATGGAAGATACCTTGCAATTTATTGCTGGCTTTCTTGGCCCTGTTGCTGGCCATAAGGGAGAGGTGTATGATTAGGGCTCTCCTCCATCACACTCACTGCATTCTCTGCATCCTCACGGTCTTTCTTTCCATAATCCAGGCAATGCCTACCCTAGCCTTCTTGGTAGCTGGAATCTGCTCTAGAGGGTATGAATCACAAAATGCACCAGACAATTAAAGAGATGATTTTATTCAGGCTATTGCAACAGAGAGCACATTCATTAATGAGGAATGGCTCAAAGAACAGAAAAGGGGCCTGGGCTTTGTAGAGGCAAGTAAATAAGAGAATCATGAGGAGGAGTGGAGGCGGGTCTTATCTAGATCGTATGGGAAGTGTGATTCTTTGGTTAGTCATTTCCCAGAGCAGAAATGGGTGGAGGGTCACTATTTTTCAGGCGCATAGGACTCAGGTAAAGTTCAACGTTGTCAGTTACCCTTTCATTCAAGACAAATGAATATTATTCATCCTAAACAACTCAGACGTTATCATAAACCTCCTGAGTGGGGCAAAGCAGGGTCTGGTCGTTCAAGGACTCTTGTTGGTGTTGTTCCTACAAAATCAGTTGAACCATCTGTTGAGAGATGGTGGCAAAGATCAGTTCTTTTTTTTTTTTTCTCTGGTGAGGAAGATTGGCCCTGGGCTAAGATCCATGCCCATCCTCCTGCACCTTATACCGGACGCTGCCACAGCATAGCTTGACAAGCAGTGCGTAGGTGCGCGCCTGGTATCCAAACCTGCGAACCCTCAGGCCGCCGCAGCGGAGCGTGCGCACTTAACTGCTATGTCACCAGGCTGGCCCCAGATCAGTTCTTTTAGAGTCCTCAATATCAGCCATCTTACATAAAAAAGAGAGATATTAATATGAAAGTTTGTGTTAAAATAAAGAGCCAGGAATTGAACCTTGAGAGTAACCAGTCTGGTGGATTCCAGGTCACTGAAAATCTTTCAGTTATGCAACACTACTCACTGAGCCTCTTGGAGCTAGAATGTCAATGCTCTGGTGATGTCCAGGGTCTTGACTACCTCTTATATATGAGCATGCGTAACTTGAGCATTTCACGGGACTTCCTTCCTTAGTGGCCCAGACAGCAGCTTGTTCAGGGAAAAATCTGGCCTATGCATGGTCCACTGCAGTGCTGAATCCTTTGAGGTTTTTTTAAGTCATTGGACTTGAGCTCTCAGGGCTTCTTCAAGGGGCCAGACCAAGGCAACTTAGAGTCCCAAGAGATAGGTGGGTGGTCAAATTTTAGTTCTCCATGACACCAGGTTAGGTGGGAGGGAGAAAAATTGGAAAACTTAGTGTGGAGTGTTGTGATTAGATATTGAAGGAAACGGAAAGAATTGAAAATTTGGTATATATTGACAATTTGGGCAAGGCAACAGGATCCAGTACAATTTACAGGTGGATATCAAAAGTGGTTTTTCCATGGGATGAGGAAAGGAGAAAGTCAACTAAATCTTTACCACAAATAGATGTTGTTTACCTATCCATCAATTACTGCAATTTACAGAGAGGGGCAAAATAGCTCAAAGGCCATGAACAGGGCCAGCATCTGATAACTGGGGAGGATGTGCTCTTGACGATGCATAGTTTTCCATTCACACACAAAATTTCTGTCTACCGTCACCCTTCTCTTGATCAAAAATAATCTCTCAAAATAAGATTACTGTTAATCCCCAAATAAGGCTAGTCTCATTGGATTTCGCCTGATTATTTATATAGGTGTAGCAAGAATGATAACTTACCATATACAGTCATGTACCACATAACAACATTTAGGTCAACGACAGACCACATATACAACAGTGGTCCCATAAGATTAGTACCATATAGCCTAGGTGTGTAGTAGGCTATACCATCTAGATTTGTGTAAGTACACTCTATGATGTTTGCAAGATGACAAAATCACCTAACGATGCATTTCTCAGAATGTATCCGCGTCGCTAAGCGACGCATGACTGTATAGGTTTTCTTAAGTCTGCTTTGCTGGAAATATTCATATGGAATATCAGATTGGACTTTTGAAAGCCTCTTGGGGCTAGAAAGCCAAGCCAAGAACTCATCACCAGATCTTACAGGTGCAGTACCTATAGGTTTGGGTGAAATCTACTCTTTTTGAGGTCCTCAAAAATATTCTAAGGATCCTGGGCTTCCCAGAAAGTGACTTTTCTTACTCACCTGTAACACTAGGAACTCTGTAAACCAGGCATAAGGACTGTTTTCCCACGAGGGCTTTGTAAGCATTGGCTCCACATAGTGAACCTTTGTTTCTTAAAAGTGTTTGTTCATGTCTGATTAAATGAGCATCATTCTCAAATATGACAGTCCAGGCAAGGCCACGGTTGCATAACTGATGTTTTCAACCATGTCCTGCTAACAAGGAAGACTGATCATTATTGAACCTATTCAAATAACTATAGTGCCATGAAAAGAGAATACTTAACAGTTTCTGAATTCTGGAGAGGTCAGTCAGAGAGAAAAAGATAAATGTTTCTGTTTATAAAAGTATAACCTAGTAAACTGTTATGAGTTATAGACAGCCTAAAAGAAAAGACACCTTAAGGGGTTCCTTATGTCCGGGAAATAGAACATTAAAATATCAACAATATTCCTAACATAAGCCATAGTCGTCTTTCATCATTCAGTCCTGCGTAATTGATTCTTGCTCTGCTCCATCTGTTTTTTGAGTAACGTCCTGGAAATCCTGACTCAGTCCAATTGTTTAAATGAGGCCTTCAGAAGCCTATGCCCAAAAGTATCTGGGAAAGTCCCTTTCCCCGGGGCTCTGAGACAGTCCTTTGTTGAAGAAAAACCACTCAGACCTGTATCTGAGTGGCAAGATCTCTCAGGGAAGCGTCAGAGTAAAGCAAAACTTATGTATAGTTGACAAAAGACTCAAAATGGTTGTTATTAATTTATTCCTGATCATTTTCAAAAATGAAATATCTGATGAAAGTTTATCACAAGAATAATGTTAACAAAGCCAGTTTTAGATAAAGTATCAATAAACATGATTAATCCAATTTTCAAAGAGTGGATATTACATCTAGTTTTTAAAAATAGATGAACACAATCTTTACAAAGAAAAATATCTACAGATACAACATGTAATAATTCTGAGCCATAATATGCCATGAATATTAAGCACATAGTTAGAATATATGAGGAATATATTTGGAATGTCAAGTAAAGAGATTCAGTAAGTCTGGAGTAGGTCCTAAACATCTGTATATTAATAAAACTCCACAGGTAAGTGATGTGAATCCTTACTTGAATACTACTAGCCTGGATGCTAGATTCAAATTAAAGAAGTAAAGTTGTGACCAAGTTAACATTTAAAAAAATAAGTGAAATTATGACTAACAACACTGTACTGTTGTTGTCTAATTTCAGGCAAAGCAGCACCAGGACACTGATAAATAGAAACATGTCATGGACAGCAAGGGCACTGACAATTCTCTAGGAACTTCCTATATGGCATATGATTTCAAAATATTTATATTGATAACATTTTACCCATACAAATTTAACCTAGGGGGCCGGCCCCGTGGCTTGGTGGTTAAGTGAGCACGCTCCACTGCTGGCGACCCGGGTTCGGATCCCGGGATCGCACCGACGCGCTGCTTCTCCGGCCATGCTGAGGCCGCGTCCCACATACAGCAACTAGAAGGATGTGCAGCTATGACATACAACTATGTACTGGGGCTTTGCGGGGAAAAAATAAATAAATAAAATCTTTAAAAAAAATTTAACCTAGGGAAGGTTAAGTATCTCTTCTGGTTTGACAATGTTTTCCATGCAACTCAACCATAGTAACATATCAAATAAACCTAATTATTTCCAGCACCTCTCTTTTTATAAAGTGAGAGAAAAGTCACTTGTGATTTTCTGGGGGCCCTCTGGGAAATCTTAAAAGACAGCCTTAAGAGTAAAAGATATCACTTACGATTCAATTTAGGAAAGGCAAAAATATCAAAAGTTGTCAGAAGATTTGAACACGAGTTAAGATAGGATCATGAGTTACTGAGAATAATACTTGGCTACCAGTTTAATCAAAATGACAATGACAGATTAAAAAGTAAACATAGGAGGTAACATGATGGTAAGGAACCTTAGCTTAGCTCTTTCAAAAGCGAGAAGACTTTGTTCTCTTAAATAATCAAGGACATGACAAAGACAACAGAAAGCACAGGAAATTACTCTTATAACCCACAGAAACTCTGTTATCTAGGTAGATTACACAGAGGGTAAGAATCACATTTTACAACATCTTACCAAGAGCAGATAATAATCTCAGAATTTTTTTGTCATTTTAATCGAGAGAAAACCAAATTCTAGTTTTGTATCAGTACAATTGACACTAAAGCTTTTTTAAAAAAATCTTATAAAACCTTAGCCTCCTTTGACCCTAGCAAGTAAAATTCCCTTTCCACGAACTTGCTACAACTTTTTACACCCATTCGGGTTTCGTCCTAAACTTTTTCTCATTCTTGAACAACCAGTCAACTTACTTTAGGACAAAACTATTCCCTTCTTTTCTTAACAAAAACACATCTTCTTTAGTAACAATTTCTCAAAGTGGCAAAAAATGAAGAAATTTATTAACAGACACAAAAATATATAGCCTCTGTGTATCATACAGGAACTTTAGGAATATTCAACGTATGTAAGTGCTTATTTATCTCTAAGCCAATCAGAATAGAGCTCTTTCAAGAGATTTTATAATCTAATTTGGTAATACCATCTGCATGTAGGAATACATTTTAAACTCACGACACACATATATATATACAGATACAGACAGAGAGCTTATAGCTTCAATTTTAAATTTCAGCCATGGGTCAAGCATAAATACAGAAATAGAAAACTCATTGGTTCATATCAAAGGACTGTTCTCATTAGGTACAAATTCTTAATTAATTTGAGCTCAAAATAGACAAATCGACAAATAAACAAAAAAAGATTAACAAGCCAGATTATTTATCATCTCTCACCCAACAGAGACAAGATCTCTGTAAACCATCAATCCACTTACAGAGATCACAAATGGTCAGACCACAAAACCAAAAGAAGCTCACACTAAAAATCAAGCAAGTACTCAGACAGAATCAAAATCAAGTCCTTATTGTACTATCAATGGACAAGAGTCTGGAACACAGGACCAGGAGTCAGACTCACCATTGGGTCCCCTAGTCGCCAGTCAGGAACAGAACACAGAAGGCTAAGGCTTTGTTACTTGGGGGGAGTAACTGAGGATCTGAAGGAGAAGCCCAGCCCTATCCAAGTCATAGCACCAAACAAAGACAAAATACACAGGACAATTAAGGAGATGATTTTATTCAGGCTGTTGCAACAAGGAGAACATTCACTAATGAGGAATCTCTAAGAAAAGGAAGGAGATCTGGGGTTTTATAGAATCATGTAAATACAGGAATTGTGAGGAACAGTGAAGGTGGGTCTTATCTAAGTCATCTTGGGAGGGGAAAGGGTTCTTTGTCTTTAGCTGTTTTCTGGAACACAAAAGGGGTGGGAGGTTTCAGAAAACAAAAGAGTAGAAGGATTTCAGAAAATAAAAGGGTAGGAGAATTTCTTAACTGGCTGTTTTCCTGGAGTACAGGGCTCAGGTAATGTTTAATATCATGAGGACTTATCAAGCAACCAAATGTAAGCTATGGTTATTGTAATTTAGTAGCTTTTGACTTTGGCCTCATACCACAAAGATCTCTGTAATCCATTGTAAGATGCATCATAAGAATTTTTTTTTTTTACTATATATAAATCAAACACTAATATTTAGAGGTGATTTATCTTTTAAAATATAACAAGACAGAGTCAGTGGCATTCCTGGTCACTTGACGGGCCACACAGAAGGGAACAGCTTATGCAAAAGCACCTACCAACAGTGCTGCAAATTCAGGGCACTGAGAATTAGTCAACGTGGGGACAGTGTGGAGAGAGGAGGGGCCAGGGAAACGTGAGCTGGAGGGAGAGCCAAGGACAGGGTGGGGAGACCCCTTTGGGCCTCTCTCACAAGGTAGACCCAATCTGGAGGGAGATGTGACGGTGTAGGTGTCGAATTAGGGGTGTGATGCCCTCTCGGTATGAGCCTGAGCCTTGGGGCCAAACTCTGGTTTCGGATCCAGCTGTTGCCACTCACTGGCTCTGTGATCTTGAGCAAGTTACTTAACCTCAGTTTTTTTCAGTTGTAAAATGATGTTAATAGCATCTGTTTCAGAGGCATTTTGTGATTTAAACAAGTAAAGCACCCAGAATTATGTCTGGCTTGTAGAATTAGCTATGATGACTACTAGAATGTCAATTATTGCTGTTACTTTTTTACGCTTTGCTTGGCTAAATGTTGCTCTCTGGGAGCACCTCCGCAAGTGGGCCTCCAGTGTTCTCCTTAGGAGTGGCTCAGGGGCACCGATCTGGTTGGAAGTTGTGGGGGTGGGTAAAGGCTTGACTTGATACTGCATCTGTAAAGCTTTTTAAGCAGGAGGGACTAGTTCAATTAGTCAAAGCAAATAATGAGGTTTTGGAGATTGGAGTGTGGGTCAAGTCCTGCCAATGCCACCCTTACTATATGGGGATGGGGGGTAGGAAACAAACTTGACTAAGGAATATTGCAATAATTTGCACTACATGGCTCCAGGAAGGTCCTTTAGCATCAGTATCTACCCAGTGCCCCTATTTAAACTTCTGCTGTGGTGAAAATGGGAAACTCAAGTAAAATGGTCAGGGGGAGGTACCGAGGGTCTAAATATGTCTGAGGCTTAGCAAACACAGAAAGTCATAAAGCAAAACATCGAGTATGTTTGTCAAAATATATGATGTGTTTCATCAAAACATGGGAAATTCAAAGAAGAGCATCTCAGCATCCTCTTAAGGATAAACACACAAAAGTAGGTTAAGATTCTTGTCTGACACAGAGATTGTTCCAAACTTCAGGAGCAATGCCAACTTGATTTGCTTCTAGTTCCCAGCCCAGGTGAGTTGGTGAATTATTCTGGAGCATAAGGTCTCTCGAATTGCTATGCAAATGCCTGCTGGCTGCAGACAAGAGCCACCAGCATGGTTCAAAGCCAATTCTGTCCCCCACCTCACTCAAGAACGCCACTGCTGGGGCATGTGGCATGGTCTGAGAGAAGGGCGGCAGGGACTACCAGCATCTCTTGAAGTCATGCAAGCAAAATACCCATTCTCTTCACAATTGACATAAATTGCAATCATAAATTTATTTTATTGACATAAATTGTAATTCATAACCTGAAACATTAGGAAAAAAGATCCACAGACACCCCCTCTCCCCAGCCCCCAGCTCCTACAGCTGGATAGAGGACAGAGAAACACAGAAACCTGAACACCCATGGCAGAAACATCCATAGAAAAATGCCTGTTTCCAAATTACTTTGGATAGTCTCACCATTTGCTTTGCTACTGTGTCAAGCCTTGCTTCCAGGGGCAGAAATACTTTACACAAATAGATTGTTAGTACTGTGGGGAATTGAAGTTTACTCAATCACTGTGAGAGCCACGGCTTTCAGAGCTTTTGACCATGACCCAGAGTAAGAAATACACTTTCTATTATGACCCAATACACATATCCATAACTGAAGCAAGATTTCCGTGGTGTAAATACTCCCACCACGGTTCGTTTCTAGCTATCAACCTGATGTCACTGAACCGCTGAACATGGAGTTGGGAAGAGATGCACACCATTGGCTGTCAGCACACAACTGCTGCATACACACAACAGCAACAATATCAATGAAGACTGCTGAACTCATGTTGCAAAGAACATCTGGGGAAACCCTTTCTAATTTGCAAAATTTGTGAAACACGGAAAAGAGTCAATGTGCAATACCTGAAGGTATTCTTTACAGAACTTTCAGGCCTTTTGGAAGCCTGTTTCAGTAAACACCCTCCATCATAATTTAATCTTCTTTTGAGGATGTTCCAAGAAAGGTGGTCCCTCTATTTTAAATCACTGCCTTCTCCGATTTTCCTCTGATCCCTCCTTGCTTCAGCCCAGATGACATTTTCTTTGGAAGCATTTTTTACAAAGCACTAAAAAATCAAGTTTGATACAGTATAAAATGAAGACTGTGTGTGTGTGTGTGTGTGTGTGTGTGTGTGTTAAAATTCACAGGACTCTAGGTCTTCTGAACAATTGGATGAACCTTGGTAGCTTTCTCTTAAGCCTTAAAGTTATTGTGCAAATAAAAGAATTATGTATTGCTGCATAATAAACCACCCTAAAAGTCAGTAGCATTCAACAATAAGCATTTATTTCTCACATTTGAGGGCTAGCTGCGGAGACTATCTGCTATTACCAGGGCTTACTCTTGTTTGTGGAGCAGCTGGAGGCTCTACTCTAAGCTGGGTTTGGGTGGGGCACCTTGGCTCCACACATCCCTCAGCCATCTCATGGGACTACTGGGCTAGACTGGTGGAAACATTCCTTTTCATGGCAATGGCACTTGCTCAAAAGAGCAGGAGGAAATTTGAAAGACTCATTGAGGGCATCACTTTTCCTCTTTCTACTAGCCAAAGCAAGACAGAGGGCCAAGCCCAGAGTTCAAGGATAAAGAAGACACGCCACCCACAGAGAGAGGGCACTGCAAAATTACATAACATGGGAGATGGTTCCAAGGAGGGGTGAAGAATTGGGGCCTGTGGTAGGCTGAATAATGCCCCCAAAAGATGTCACATCCTAATCTCTGGAACCTCAGAGTTTATTATCTCATACGGCAAAAAGGACTTTATGGATGTGATTAAATTAAGGATTTTGAGATGGAGAGATTATCCTGGATTTTCTGAGCGGGCCCAATGTAACCACAAAGATCCTTATAAGAGGGAGGCAGGAGATCAGAGTTTGAAAAAGGATATGAAACAATGGAAGCAGAGGGAGAAAAGGTGATGTGATGCGGGGCCATGAGCCAAAGACTGAGGACAGCCTCCAGAAGCTGGAAAAAGCAAGGAAACAGAATGTCCTCTGAAGCCTCCAGAAGGAATGCTGCCGCGCCAACACCTTGATTTTAGAGTTCTGACCTCCAAACTGTAAGAGAATAAGTTTGTGTTGTTCTAAGCCACTAAGTTTGTGGTAATTTGTTATAGCAGCAATTGAAAATCAGTACAGGTTTTGGTATCTGGATGTGAGGTGCTGCTGTAACAAATACCTAAAAATGTGGAAGTGGCTTTGGAATTGTGTAATTGGCAGATGTTGGATGAAGTTTGAGGTGCATGATAGAAAAAGCCTAGACTGTCTTGAATAGACTGTTAGTAGAAATATGGATGTTAAAGACTCTGCTGGTGAGGGTTCAGGAGGAAATGAGGAATAGAGCATCAGAAACTGGAGGAAAGGGGATTCTTGTTATATAGTGGCAGAAAGGATGGCTAAATTGTGGCCTATATTTATGTGGAAAGAAGAATTTGTCAGTGATGAACTTGGATATTTAACTGAGAAGATTTCCAAGCAAAATGTTGAAGGTACAATCTGGTTTATTCTTACTGTTTGTAGTAAAATGCAGGAAGAAAGAAATAAATAGAGAAAAGTACTGTTAACCAAATAGAACCAGGACTTAATAATTTTGTAAGTTCTCAGACTATCCAGATTGCAAAAGAGGCTAAAATTAGGAGCTTTCCTGTCAGGAAAGCATGCTCTGGAAAGAAAGCCAAGAGTGTTGTTGAACAATTTTTTGCTAGCATCTGGGAAGAAATAAAATGTCACAGTATTCTTTTAACACAGAGGGCTCTTTGAAGAGATTAAGAATGTGGCTCATGGATCCCCTCAGCCATGTCATGGGCCTACCCAGGAAAAATCTGTGAAGGAGACTCTTGTCTAACGGAGGGAATCTCTGTGACATACAGGGGAGACCCATAAGATTCTTGATGATGTTATACTAGAAGAAACATTGCCAGCTTGAACTGAAAGGGACAGAGGGGGACAATAAAAATGACTGTTGGACTCCCCAAATTCCACAGGTAGGAAACAGGTGGATAAAACTACTCAACTGAAAACATATGCTACTCTTCATGAAAAGGAAAGAATGACTCAGTGTGGACTCCTGGGCTCAGAGAGTAGAGCTAAGAGCCAGAAAGGATTAATCCCAAGCCTTAAAATAGAGTTTTCACAGTTGGATTTCAAAATTGTTTGGCACTGGTGACTTCTTCTTTCCCTTTATTTTATTCATTTTCGAATGGGAATGTCTATAACTGTTATCCTATGCTGTCTCATAAATACATTTAGGGGAGCAGATAACTTGTTTTCTAGTTTCACAGGTTTATGAATAGAGAGAAATTTTGCCCCAGGATGGATCATACCCAGAATCTCACTTATTCTTGATTTAGATGACTTAGATGAAGTGATTTGGGAATTTTGAACCGATAATATTCACAGAGATTTTGGACTTTGAGTTGATACTGTGATAGGTTGAGACTGTGGGAGATGTTGGAAAAGGGTGAATGTATTTTGATGTAGAATGTAAGTGAATCTTTCAGGGCCAGAAGGCAGACTGTGGTAAGCTGAATAAGGATCCTCCAAAGATGTTCACAACCTAATCCCGGGAACCTATAAATGTTACCTTATATGGCAAAAGGGACTTTGCATCTATGCTTGTTAAGGATCCTCAGATGAGGAGATTGTCCTGGTGGACAGTCTAGAGGGGCCCTAAATATAATCACAAGGATCCTTATAAGACAGAGGCAAGAAGGTCAAAGCAGGGAGAAGGTGATGTGATGACAGAAGCAAAGATTGGAGTGATGTGAGCTGAGGCCAAGGAGTGCCACAGCCTCTAGAAGCTAGAAGAACCAAGATTCTCCCTTAGATCCTTCAGAAGGAACTAGCTCTGCTGACACCTTGATTTTAGCCCTTTAAGATTCGTTTTGGACTACTGACCTCCAGAACTGTAAGATAACAAATTTGTATTATTTTAAGCCACTAAATTTATGGTAATTTGTTACCATATGGTAGCAATTGGAAACTAATATAGGGCCATTAATACAATCTTATGTAGGAATAAACCTAGCTCCCCTGTTTTACATATAATATCATCTTAAGCATTATAATTATTTTAAAAATATACGCTATTATTTTAAGGTATGCAGCTTTGTGAACATTTGACATTCTCAAATGTGACTTGACCTCACACTGGGACCAACTTGTCTTCCAAAAGAAGACATCTTTACTTTAAAAATGAAAGTCAGCGAGTAATACGATCTGAAATACAGAAATGTCCATTATAAGCAACTGTAAACACCATTTTAAAAGTTAAAGTTAAAAATTATATGTGATGGAACAACAGTGTAGGAGTGTTGGGAGTCACCAAAGGGAATTTTGCAGTTACAAGCGCGCCCTCCTCCCTCTTCATTTTTGCTGTTTAGAAGCCATCATAAAGATAGAAACAATGGAGAAGGAGAAAGGACAAAAGAAAGAGAGCTGGAGACCTATGGAGCAAGATGCTCTGGAGCAGCTGTGTGGGAAGATCAAAGTAGCTACAAGGAGAAAAGGGATTTTTTTTTAATTTATTGCTGTAAATTATATACATGTATTTGGATCCTCTAAAGTTTTTAAGAAATACAGAGTAAGAATATAAGTGATTTTGAGATTTCTTCTGGTTATTGGAAAGAAGATACCTAGTACATATCTCTGATGTTATTTTGGATCCTTCTTCAAGGATCTTGATCATTTAGGAATGCTTCAGTTTGCAGGTGTCAGAAAAGTGGTAAGGTAAATAATATCTTAATAAATAGGGATTTCTTTCCCTCATATAAGAAGAAGCCTGGAGGTACACAGTTGTGGGAATGGTTCTTAAACGACTGAGGCTATTTTAGTCTTTATATACTGATCATCTGAGTGGCTTTTAAGCTTAGGTTTATACCCTATGTTAAAATGATGGTTGCTGTAGCTCCAGGCATCATGACCTCATTCAAAGGCAGGAAGTTCATGGGTGGCCAAGGTGAGAACCTATCTCCTCCTACATCTCTATTAAAAGGAAACAAATCATCTTTCCCAGAATTCCTAGTAGACTTGCCCTTAGATCTCATCGGCCAGACCTAGGTCACACAGTGCCCCGTCTCCCTGTACTTGTAGAGGAGAGGTGGAGAAAGCAAGAATCTGGCTTTCCAGACTCTGTAGTGAGATGTAGCAAAGAAAATGGGACTGAGAATGGCTTTTGAATGGCCATACAGTGGTGTCCACTGCAAGTGTCCAGTCTCCCTTCTATTCAAGCGGCTCCAGCTTGGTGGGCAGCAGATTTGGGAACCAAGTGAGGGCTACAACTCTTTGTCATGAGGTCTGGCCTCCAGAGAAAAGCCACTGCAGTGCTCTTCAAAAAATGCTGGCATACCCCTCACTGGTGGACTTCTCACTGCTGAGGCAAGTATGTGTCTTCTGGGCCATCTTGGGGAACATGGTATTGGAATGGATAAGTAGGTCACACTTGATAAATCTATTAGATCGTTTCCCTAAATTCTTGGATTCCTCCCTCTACATAATATCAAGGTATTTCCGGCATTTCACCTTCATAAGAAGAACTTCAGCACAGACCTTAAAAGCTCAGACTCTACAACCAGGCTATCTGATTTAAATCTCAGCTTTACCACTTACAAGCTGCATGTGGGAAATTGTTGAACCTCTAAAGGTCTCAGTTTCCTCCTTTATAAGTGGGGGTGATAATACATATCTCATAGGCTTATTCTTAGGATTAAATAACTTAATATATGAAAATATTTTAAACAGTGCTTGGCACCTAGTAAGACCTACATGAGTGCCAGCTAGCATTATTGTTTACACTGGACTCCATGAGTCTAGATTTCAGCAGCCAACTGAGCAGATGATTAATACTACTCCTAACTGATCAAGTGAGCACACTGAGTCTAGAATTTTGGTAACTGCCTCCATATCAATAGATTCAGCCCGATCTAAAGCTATGTTCTTTCTTTTTTGGTCTAGAATTCTCAGAATCTCTCACCACATATATTCCCCAGATTTTTGCTTTTACGAGTTAGCAGAATCTCATAACTCCTGTGATGGGTAAGTTGTCTTCTTCAGGGTTTGTCTTTTCCATTGGTCTCTTGAGGTGTGCTAGGAACCTCATCACTGCCTTCATTTGGCAAGGGAGGCCAACACAGGGCTTGAGGAATGTGGAGTCATTCAGTCATCTGAATTGTCTCACGTCTTTCCATTCAGTCCTCAGGGCCCTACTCTGTCATGATCAATGTCCTTGGTTTCAAATAAGAGAGTTTTAGGCTGTGAATCTAAGTGACTTTGTACTTCCGCAGCCCACAAGATCAAACTTTGGTTTTTAGTTTTCACCTGTCTTGGCCTCCAGCTGCTAGAAAAAAGAAATTTTGTTGCTATTGTTGTCTGTTTTAGAAGTCATAGACAATCCCTGGTATATATGTGCTTCGAGCTGAGAATTTAGGAACTTGAGCTGAGGAATCTGGAGTTAGAGCTCATTATTCTCTTCCTTTAAGCTGTCCACCTCCATAAAAAAACAACCACCATTTTCTTCCCACAGTCCTGATATTCCTCAGCTGCTACTTGGTCTCGTGAGAGCTTGATATCAATGGGTACTTTATTCTAGGTGATACAGTTAATAATTTAATAAACTGTTCGGCCACTGTATGCCATAGGCTGCCTGCATCAAAACTCTTTAAACTAATTGGATTTTCAACCCTCAGCCTTAATCAGACTAAATAACCCATCCCTGATTTCTTCTGTTTCCCTGAGGATTTTTGCCTCTTGATTCTAATGTCTGTATCAGTCAGGCTACTTAACTGCAAGCAACAGAAACTTACTCTGACTGATTTAAGGAGAAAAGGAATTTATTTAAAGGAAAGATGGAGTCAGGCTCAGAGGCATATGCATCTAGAAACAACTCCTAAAATCATGTCATAGAACTGGTAAGGTGAAAACACTGCTGCCTCTACCACTATATACAAGACATCTCTGCATACATTGTTAACACCATGGTATCAGTCACCGGGTACCACTGCTAGCAATGCTGTCCTAAAACTTGATCGACCACCGTTACCATCAGAGGCTTTACTTTCCACCAGGATTGTGCGGTGGATAATTCACAAGCCATTAAAGATAGTTCAGGTCCTGGGCAGGAAAAAAAAAATTCATTTGTTTATTTCACAGAGCCATGCTCCAAGACTGAATCACATGGGTCCCAGGTTACAGGGTTTACAAACACAATTGTTATTTTGTTGCTTATATTTTTCATATAATTTGAATAGGTCAAGAAATGTAGTTTATGTATGGTACCTTAAATATCCCCTTTAGTTTTTAGTATACTTTTCTGAGTGGTTTCTGCCCTGATCTTCATTTCTTCCTGGTTTCCTGGGGGTAGGCAGCATAGTGTAGTAGAAAGATTCTGGGCTCTGGAGTCAGGAAAACTTTGGATTCAATCCTGACTCTGGCCCTAATCAACAGTGCCTATTGGTGGGCCTGTTACTTAACTTTTCAAAGTCTTGGATTCTTCTTCTATAAAATGGGTATAGTAAAATCTGCTCCATGAGTTGCTATGAGGATGAATATAATTCACATGGAGCTTAGTAAGAGATGCTGAGAAATAATGGACTTGATTGTGTGGACAGAGGCGTGTTTTCTAAATTTATAGTTGAGCTATTATCTAAAGTGTGGTGCATGGGACAAACATACGGAAAGAAGTGGAGCAGACGTAGCAATGCCAACAGACACTGTTGCATTGTTGTGAAGTAATCCCAAACATCTTTCATCTTTTCACCTAACATCCCTTGTTCACCAGGTAAGCATGCTTTTGCTGTTGAAATCCCACTGTGTTATTTTCTTCCTCTCTAAATTTGTAATGAATTGTCTCTTGAGAGGACATGATGAAATATACAACTCTATCCTAGTAAGCATCTTTCTGTCTACAAGCAGTGTCCTTTAGCAATTATTATTATAAATTACAATCTTAACTCTGTAAGAAAAACAATTGAGATAGTATTAATTTCCCTCAAAGACATCGCAATTATATTATTTATACAAATAAACAATATATATAATAAAATATATTTGTATTATATTTATATTATATAAAATACACATAAGGTGTGTACATATGAATATTACATCCTTATACTTTATTTCTGTATATACACATACACTTTTGTAAAAAAAAAATCCTAAAATAATAACCATCTGTAATCTCTATAGCAACGGGTCTACAAAGTTTAAATGACGTCTTTCAGAAACCTCTAGGCAACCAGGTGATACAATTATTAACCACCCGTGGGAATTTGGCTTCAAAGTCAATCTATTAGGATTAGAATCTGTACCCTCATCCAAAGCACAGAAAGTCCTGGCCACCAGATGTCACCATTCTTCTATTTCCTTCCCAGTGCCGAAGAGAGCTGGAGACCTTATTTTCTTCCGAGGGACTGAGAGACCTACGTGCCTCCCAACATTCCTGGGATTTCACCAGAAGGTCTTATTAAGAGGAATCGTCCCGCCCCTGCAGATTTCATCCTAGTTCTTGAGCATCACCTGGACAGATTCTGACAGGTGAAGACCCAAGTGGCTGATAATTTGGGGGCTCATCTGGTGAGGAAATGTTAGAGCCATTTCCACCAGCTTGAATAGGACTGAGCTAACAAGCCTAGAGCCTAGAGCTAGCTCAATGCAAGAGAGGACACGGGTGGCTTCTGCTAAGGTTCTGGAGTTAGGAGACCTCCTAACCAGCTGTGCGGCCCTGAGAGCTCACTTACAGAATGAGGGAGTTGGATTAAGTCATTTCTAGGGTCTAAAAATTCCATGATCCTCGTTTTTAAATGCCTCTGCTGGGGAAGGTGGGCAGCAGAGTGGGGTGATCTCAGTTCAAGAAAGAAGACCGCAGGGAGGACAGTGAAATGGGGGTGGAAAAATCCTGCAGGAAAGGTAAGGGAAAGTTGAACATAAACCCTCCTACAGTCACCTGATGCAGTGACTGGTTACAGGGCCTAGAACTTGCTGGGGTTATGAATCTTGTCACTTCCACCCCTAAGTAATCCACCAGGCCACTCTCTTTCCATTCCAGATTCTACTACTTAACAACGATCTATAATGCCTAGCGATGTAAATGTACAGCATTCTCTCTCCAGGGACTTGGTTGGATTTAATTTGTCCTGCCAGTCACTGTTCTCTGTGGTACCTTCAGGGCATGGGATGTGTTTTATTTCTTCTTGAATTTACAACAGTACAATGTTCAGCAAGCTGGTCCAGCACGTTCATAAAATCCGGGGATGGGAGGCGGGAAGAGAAAGAGAAATGGAATTCATTTATTGAGCGCCTACTATGTGCCAGGTATTGCTAAGTACTTTAATATATTTTATTTCGTCTTCAAAAGAGCCTCACGAAGCAGCGTTTATTATGCTCATAGATGAAGCTGAATTCAAGTGGCTTGCCCAAGGTCACAAAAACCAAGCGGCAGAATCTCATACTGCTTTACATAACCCATTCTCAAAGTTGGAAACTGAGGCTCAGGCATTTATTCAAGTTGTCTGCCCTTGTAGATGTCTGAGCCCACAGGGCATCTCCCCTCACTGGGCTTCACGACTGGAAGGCCCCTGCTGCTTACAGGCTTGGACTGCACCACTCTGGAGGATGCATTGTCATATCAGCATTTGCATACCGCCCCTGACCTGGCTAGAATATTATTTATGGCTGTGATCAAACTGTCTCCCTTGCTCCTTTCTCCCTTTGGGTTGCGGAATTCAGAGGTTGCTAAAAGTCCTCTCCGACGGGGTTGAGAGTTTGCAGACGGCCCCTGAGAGGCTGGGGCGTTCCGAATTGGCTGAGCGCTCCGCCGGGAGGGCGGGGAGTTTGCCGAACGTCCCTAGCGGGGATCCCTGCCTTCCAGAGCCGTGAGCCCAGAAGCGGGGTGAAGTTGGAGAGGTTGGGTAGGGGAGAGTTGGAAGAAATTGAGGACAGACCTACCCCGCTGATCGGCTGAACTCCCAAGGAGCATCTCTGCCGCGTTCGGGCCGAGCGTGGACGCGCCGCGCGCGGCCCCGCCGGGGCTGGGAGTTTGCAGACCGTCCCTGCCGCGGCCCGCTCGGCGGCGGCCCTGCGGCTCCCGCGGCAGCCGCGGCGGCCCCGGGCGCGATCGAGCCCAGGTAGCCGCGCCGCAGGCTCGGGGCGCCGCGACCCCGTGCCCCGCCGCGCCGTGGGCCCCGCGGGGACGGGGGCTGGCGGGCGCTCCCGGCTGCTGCTGCTGCTCAACAAGGAGGTGAGAGCCACTGGGTCGGGACGATCGCGTCGAAGCTCGCCATCCCCGCGGGGAGATGCACGCAGAGGGGACCGCGGGGGGCGCGAGGAGCTGGGCGCGGGCGGGGAGAGCCCGCACCGAGGGCGGCGCGGCCGGGGGCTTCCGCCTGCAGCCCCTCCGCCGCCTGCGTGGGTGCCCCGGCCGCGGCCGTTCTGCCGGACCTGGGGGTGCAGCCGGGGAGGCGCCTTGAGTCGCCCACCTGCCCGGGGCAGCTCCTCTCCGGGGGAGACTGCAGGCCCCCAGGGCCCGTGGGGAGGGGGCTTGTGGGTTTTTCAAGGGACTGTCCACAAGAGGCTTTGGTTGCGCGGGCTGGAGGCAAACGGCCGAGGATGGCAGATGGGCGCTCGGACCGCGGAGGAGCCTGGTGTGGTCACGCTGCGGGTGTGGACCGGGCTGGGGTCCCCGGGACCTGGGCGCGCAGGGCGGGCTCAACCACGGGCCGGTGGGGAGGAAGAAGGGAGGCTGGTCCCGGGCCCCAGGGGAGGAGGGATGCGGTGGGCGGGCGCTCTGGTCCAGGGGACCAGGGAAGTCCAGGGGTGCCCCCCACCTCTTGGGGACGGCCGCTGGCCCGCAATCCCGCCGGCGCGCTTCTCAAGGCTGCCTGGCCGGAGAGGCTGCGGGGAGCGCAGAGCCCACACCCGCGCACACACTCCCCGAGAGCATGCTCAGTGCGGCCCTGGGAACTTCCTGCCGAGTCGCTGGCAGCCCGGGCCCCCCTCCCGGCCGGCGGCTCGCAAAGTTGGGGGCGGCGGGGAGCGCGAGTGGGGGTCGCGGCGTCTGCCTGTCGCCTTTTCGCGCCCCCAGCCCCTGCCTCGCGTTTGCCCGGCTCCAGGCGCAGCTTTTGCCGACCGCCCCTGCGGCTGGGAACGGGGGCGTGCATGTCATCTCCCGCTCCCCGAGGCCAGGTCCGGGGCCGGGTGGCCAGAGGCCTCGCGGTGCGGCCGCTGCCAGGTGGACCTGCTCGCGATGCGCTCGCCGCGCGCCCGGACCCCGTGAGGTGAGCAGACTGTGGAAGGGGGTGTGTGAGCCCGGGGACGTTGGCGCACACACGCGCTGTCACACACAAAGCCATGGTTTCGTAGCTGCCGCGCGGAAGAGGGAAGAAGTGGCGCTTGCATTGTCCAGCCGCGTTTGGAAAGCCAACAGGGTGCTCGGCGCCTGGGGACCAGGCGATGCATGTGGTTTTCAGAGATGCCAGAGGCAAGGTCTAGGGCCCGGTACTCCTGGCACTGACTGCCAGACCCAGCCCAGAGCGGACGCCACTGTTTGCACCCGGCTCTGGCGGCCCAGTTAGGGAAGGTTGGGCACTTATGAGGCTGTGAAGTTGGGGAGGGGACAGTTGAGGTTTGTGTGGGGTTCGGGTGGGATGGCAACAGTTCACCTGTAAACACACTCGGATCCAAGTGCTAGAAGCAGGGTCTCATTCTAAAGAGAGGCGAGCGGGAAGCTGGTGCTCCCCGCCCCCGTTCATTGTCAAGACCTGAGCGATTTATTCCGAAAGAAACCCCTCAACGCATGTTAGCCACTGTGTCACCCACGTCCTGAGCCTTGAGGCAGGATTAGAACTCCCTTGTTTTTGATTCCAGAAGATCACAAAACAGTTTTTCTTGATGGGCAAACCATCAGAGATCTGCGTTGATCAATGGATTTTCACCACCCGCCCTCCTTTCCTACAAGTTCTTTTTGGTGTTATTGTTCAGGACTGAGATAGGCACCCTCAAATTTGTTGGGCTCTGTTAGGATTAGAGCAGAGCTCCCCTTTCTAGAGGCCTTTTTAGTTTTCTTTGTATACCAACCTGACATTCATATAGTCAGCCTGAGGTGGAGAGGCCCTGAAACCCAGGGTGGTGGAGGAGGGGGAACGGCATGACCTTCTTGTGCTTTTAGGGACTGGGAGGAGAGAAGGAGGCTGCTCTGCCTGGCTCCTGACTTTGGCGGAGCTGGGTGCTTGGACATAGGGTTTGGGCTTTTCCTTTCATGTCCTCCTTTGTTCCAGCCTGCCTTCTCAGGTCTGGGACACTTGTGACTGGAGTCACTAGGAGAGAGGAGTCCTCAGTCCTGATTTGGGGCTTTGCAGGGTTTGCACCTACACAAGCGATGGCCAGTTGGTTTTAATGCGGACTGCAATGGCAGGAGGGCTGGGGGCTCTGCCCAGATCTGCTGCTGGCATCTGTGTTCCAGCCGCTGCTGCAAAGCAGCTCTTGAGCTTTTGAATCTCCTCAGCAGTGTGCATTTCAAGTGCTTTGTGTCTGGAGGTGTGAATACAGTGCTCATTTATATATGTTCACACGTCCATATACTTTTTTATCAAGAAGCATGTGCATATATATGTGCATATGCAGTGTTCTTTGGTAGCGTCTTGGAGCTGGAAGGGACCTCAGGAGGTCACAGGAATTCAAATTTTCTCCCTTCGCATTCAGTTTTCTCAGTGTAAAAATAACCAGCCAGCCTTCTGCCCAGCTGGCTACCAAAAGCATCGAAATGCCAGAGCACGCCTGTGATTCTAGCAAAGGGGGAGGCCTTTGGCTCCTCCCCTGAGAAGTGTGGCTCCTCGGGATCTGCTTTAGACATCACTTTGACATTTGACATGACTTTTCCTAATGCTCCACCTGGCTCGGGATGTAAGTCACTGCAGAGTCACTCTCAGATTGATTTTGGCAGGAGACAGGCAGTGACCAGTGTCCCCTGCAGAGACATCTAGAAAACTGCAAAGAGCAGTTGTCAGTAAGACTTGGGTTGGAAGTTTCACATCTTTTGCACTCTGTGGTCATCGAGGCAGGTGTTTGCTCTGCTCCTTCCCAAGAGGCTTAAAGAGCAGTAGAGACTTATTTATTCCCTGCTCTTTGTGTGTCTTGGCCCCCTGGCTCTAGGAAAGTGGGGTGGCAGTTGGAGGTGGCATGCTGTGTTGATGTTATTATAATAAGTCTCAAGAAAGTATGTGCTGTCAGGAGTGTTGTCTCTGGGGGTTTGTTATGGTAGATGTCAAAGTTTAGGGAAGGGTCCTGGTATCTGGTGAACAGTTAACAGATAGTTTTGGCTGAAGGAAGGTGTATGTGTTCCAGAATCCAGGTACTTAAAAACAGAGAGAAAATAATTTTATATTTGGAGGAGAGTGCCACGTGGGTGACAGCTGAGAGTTTGGGGTCAGAAGTAAATTTAGTGCTTGTTAGTGCAAGTTTTACTAGGCTGCCTTTAAGTTCATAACTGCTTTGAAGTATAGAGTCACTCTTAATAGCCAAAAGGCTCTATCCTTTTCATTTCTGTTTGAAATTGAGTAAAGATCTCCCCAACCCCGTCTTCATAAAGTTTCTAATCTAAGTCATGCCCCTGTACTGTCTTTCATGCTGTGTTAGCATCAAAAATCCGAGCACAGTCGTGCCCTCTGTGCCTGCTGCAGGTGTGCTCATCGAGTGTCGGGCAGCCACTGTGAGCCGCACACTGTGCTGGGAATAAAGATGTCCTTCTCCAAAATTATCATCTCACTTTTTATTTATCTGATCTTCTCTTTCAGTGTGTTAATGCAAACTAATAGCTCTTGGAAGGCTGCCAAGGAGGGTCCCAGGAGCCTTCATACTGTAACCACGTTCTCAGCTGGAAAAGTTGATACTTGGGCTGGGTTTGCCCACTTCGCTGTTTTATTTATTTATTTGTTTTTTCATTGCTACAGTTAAATACAACCTTCCCTGACGTCGTCACATCTGGAAGGCTGTATGTGTGCATGAGAAGGGTTGGAGAAATCACTTTATTTCTTTAAAATCTCACAGCTTTCTTGCCTAAACTCATAACCTTCTGGAAAGAGAACAGGAGCTTTCCTGTCGGCACCCTTTGGCCTCAAAAATCTGCCCAGGCAAGGAGGTAAGCTATGGAGGCTGGGTTTGGTGGGAGCAGTTCTCCATGTAAACCCCCACCGTCATGCCTGTGTTAATGCTTCTGGACCTTGGTCCCAGCTGGGGCAGTTACCTAGGATGGCTGAGGAGTATTTCTCCACCCTGTTGCCCCTGAACTCAGGAGCTTTGTTACTTGTAAGAGTTAGTTAGTTGCTGGTGTTTGCAATTGATTTCCTTTAAAAAAAGTCAGCACTTCAGGGTTATTCCTAGAATGATAACAGCCTCACTTTTTTGTGTCCCTCTGTGATTTTTGTGGCTGGCCCTTGAGGGAATGTGTGCCGCCCACCCACTCCTGTCTAAGCTGCACTCCTTAGTGTTGTAGTTCTGAGCACAGACGGCGTGTAAGTCCTGTCATGCTGGTAAGATGCTTTTTATAAGTATCTTACACAGAGCAGTCCTCCACTATAATAGTTTTGGATCTCTTTCATGTCTCAGTCCACCCATGGGAGTAGGTTGTGTTGGTGGTCAGCATAGTGATGGTATGTCTTGGTGTAGAAATGTCAAGAACAGGTGGGTGAGAAAATAGGAGTGATGGTGACAAAAAAATTTATCTTCTATAATCGACATGATTCCAAATGCTTCTTTTGTATTTCATTTACTCCTCACTACAACACTGAGGTCGATACCGTTGTTATTCCTTGTTTGTACATAGGGAGACTGAGACATTGTGAAGTTATGAAATCTGGCCCAGGTCATGCACAGCTAGCAAGTGGCAGGGTGAGGATTCGAACCCAGGTGGTCTAGGTTCAGAGCCCATGTCAGATGGACTCTGCTTAGTTGTTAAGGCTAGCAAGCTCACTCTGTACCAGCCAGCACCTTCTTTCCAGCCACGGCCGAGAGGAGTTGTAGACACACAGGGTTGGAAGGGACCTCAGGGAGATCCCTCCAGATCCCTTCTCCTTCTAGCTGAGGTCTTGGAGGTGCAGAGAGGTTGGAGGACTTGCTAGAAGTCTCAGCAGCAGGCAGCCGTGGCAAAGCTGAGCCTCAGTTCTGATCCTTGGTCCCACAGGAACAATTGATAACAGCTGATAACAGATGTGTGCCTGCTTTCTTTTAAGAAATGATCCGGGAGAAGAATGTGATGGTCATTTGGCATCAGTCCCTCCCAGTTCTAGAACGCCCTGTGCCCTTATACCCAACTTCACCTTGGAATTGGGTGGGGAGCAGGTGGGTGTGTCCAGGTTCACCATCCCCAAATAGGAGAATCCAAGCAACTTATGTGCCTTTAAGTGAGGTGGTCCCTTCCTCGTGTCACCTTTTAAGTTTGACATCTTAAGAATACAGTCTGGGATGAATTTTACATTTCACTCTTAAATTCTCTCTGTCTGTCTGTCTGTCTCTGTGTCTTAGGGCTCCTGGCCCCTCTCAGCATTGATTTCCACTCTTTAGGCGCATGGAGTGGGCAACGGGTAACCTGGCAGAGGCGTCAGGGTTGTTCCTTAACGGTTCCAATAAAGGGCTGGTGAGGACCTTCCCACAGTGTCTGTAGAGTCCTAGAAAGATTGCTGAGGCCCTGCAAAGTGCTCCTCTGACCACTGGGATCCTCGGACTTCGTGGAATTTTCCCCCTGGGTATAATGACAAGCACCATTTCCTTTCCTTTTATTCCTTACATATGAGCAGGATTGCATCAGACACATCAGGACTCTCACCTGTTCCTGAGTCTGGATGTTGCTGGTTAATAAATAGTCCCTGGCTGCTCAAGGAGTTTAAAGTCTAGGCCTGGTCGGGGCCGCACAGAAGAGTTGAGGTCAATTATAAAGCAATATGCAAATGAAGAATACATTCATTCAGCCCATCTGACTGCTTTGGGCCTCAGTTCTTATGTTGAAAAGTAATAAGGGACTGAATGAGTTCCAAAGTTCTGTTCAGTCCTAATGTTGTATAATCCCATACATGTGGCAAAGGAGGTATAGAATAAAGAAGTAAAATTTGCTTATTGAATTAAAAAGATTGAGGAAGAGCTCAAGTTGTTTTTGCCTTTGCTGGTAGACACTTCAGTAGACAGTTGAAATGCTTACCTAAGAAAAACCAAACCTTTATTATCACTATCTTTTGGGATGTTTATTTTTGTTTGTTTAGAAATAAAAAGCCATAGTCCTTACTTCTTCACCTAGAAATAACCTGCTTCCCCTATTGCAACGATTTTTTTCCCTTAGGAAATTGAGATTCCAAGAGCAGATGACCAGGCGCATGGAGTTCTGCGGTTACGTGGCAGAGCGCCCTGGGGAAAGTGGCTAAGTATTTACACTGCCACAAGCTGGGTGGAATTCTGTTTACATACCTTCATCGCAGCTTCACTGTGAAACAAGGACATTGAAAGAAGAGGGAGTTTGGTATCAGTCTCCTTGCAGCTGCTTTTTTTAAACCATCTGTTATTTTCAATTCTGATTTTTTTATTTACTAGTGTTCATGCTGATGAGGAGTTTTCTAAATGGCCAGTTCTTTCACTCATGCATCGTGTTTAGGAAAGCACTGTCTGTGCCTCATGCTAAATATGATCTGTCTGTTTTCCTTCAGGACTTTTCATGGTATTTCTGTTTGGTATACGTCCCTCACCCTGTCTCTTGTAATTTTTCAGGGCCACCAAGGTTAGTGGCAGCGCTAAGTGGGGATTTGGAGGGGAAGGGGTGCGTTTTTCCATCCTCCTCCACCAATAATGTTCATCAGACAAGGAGTCCCCAGGCTTATGTGAGACCTCTGCAGACACAGCCTGAAGCCCCCTGTCCATCGGGACTGCCTTCCTTCTTTAACAAAGTTCTTGGCTCCAATGACTAAGAAGTACATTTCCCCCTCTTCTCCTTATGGGATTTCTAGCAATTATCTCTGCTAGATTTAAAGGCAACATTGTTATATGGATGATCTTATTTGTGTGTACCTTATTTAGTACACAAATGTAATTCTCCTGGGTAAACGTTACTAACTTTCTTCTATAGCTTCACCATTCCTTTTTGCTATTCTGATGTCCAACGAGCCCTGGAGAGGAAAAGTTTTTTCCCAGGTTGGTTATGAAAAAATCCATCTGGCCCCAAGTGTTTCTTAGAAAGGAGTATAGAGGCCTAGTGTAGGACTGGAAGCTCCATTGCCTTACACAGAGCCTGACACCGAGTCACATGATCAGCTGGGCAGTGTGGCATCATAGGTAAACTATGGCAGGTGAGGCCTCTCTGCAGTTAGCTGGCAGTCTTTGTGCAGGTCAGTTCAGTGCCCTGTGATTCCGGATTCTCATCTGTCAAATGAATGTCATCTCTTAGCTTCTCCTACATCTGTGGGGTTCTACTAGTGGGCCTTCTTGGCTGAGCTCAGCACACTCATCTACTCTAGTGTCTTTAATCTGTCCTTAAGAATGTTCTTAGGTGTGTTCCTTATTTTGAGGTCCTGTTTGGTTGTCGTGCCTGTTTAGAGTTCTGTTTTTTAAATCAATCAGTGGTCCTTTTGTAGACATTTTCCTCCCTCACAGATAGCATAATTTGTGGGCTCATGAAGCCCAACAAATTGGGACTCTGTGTGTGAAAGTGTGCGTGCATCTCCACACACCACTAGGGCTCATTCCCTTATTGTCATATTATCTATAAAAAAAGGTGGGAGTGGTCACAGTTGGAGCTGCAGATCTGGAGTAGCCATCAGTTAAATGCAGTCTCTAGAAAATTGCTGTGGAAGGATTTGTTAATAAGGCTTTTCCCCATGCTTGTTGGAGCTATAACTTGGGGATCCTTGGAGATAGTAGGGATAATGATTTTATTGTATTTTCCTAAATACTGCAATAAAGTGTTTTCCATGATAATGAGTTGCTTATTCTATCATATTGCCTTTTCTCTAATTGCCCCTATAACAGAATTAGATAAAGCTTTCCATTTTTGATGCCACACCTGCTTAATGTTCTCCAAGTTCCAGGGTTTTCCTCTCAGTCCACTGGCTTTGAGAGAGACTTTTCTGTTTCCTCATTGTCAGCCTTTAGCATAAAGGTTACAAAATTACATCATCCTTCTATTACTGCTATAACAAATAACCACAGACTTTGTGGCTTAAAGCAACACGAATATATTCTCTTGTAATTCTGTAGGTCAGAGGTTCAACATGGGTCTCACTGGCTAAGATCAAGATGTCCATTCCTTCTGGAAGCTCTAAAGGGAGAATCCTTGCCTTTTCCAGCTTCTGAAGGCCACCCACATTCAGAGGCTTATACTCTCTTCCTCTGACTTCAAAACCAGCAACATGAAGCTGCATCCTTGCCCTTTGTCATCAGGCTGGCTGTCTGACCACAGCTGGGAAAGGTTCTCTGCTTTTAAGGATCTGTGTGATTAGATTGGGTCCACCTAGATGATCCAGGATACTCTCATCTCAAGGTCTTGAACTTAATCACATCTATCCTGTAAGGTAACGTATTCACAGGTTCCAAGGATTAGGACGTGAACATCTTTGGGGGCCATTTTTCTGCCTACCATGGTCCTCAAAACTCTTTGTGAGGAAATGATTTTTTTACTCTTTATGTAAAGGAACTGTTCCTTTCTGTCAAGGAACTTTACAGTCACAGGAAATATGCCCATTTCCTTGTTCCTCCTCTCTTTGAATATATTCTAATCAGCTATTTGCAAAACGCGTATTTGTGTAATGTTTGAATTCTGCTATGGCCAGACACTGAGCTGTGAATGTTTACAACGTTCTGGTTTGTGAGTTGTCAGCAGTCCTACTATTACCTGAGGAAACTGAGGTACAAAGGAAACTCATCTGGGGTCATGGAGCCAGAAGTGGCAGAGCCAGGGTACAAAAGTGGGTCTCATTGATTCCAAAGCCCGTGTTCTTTTCATGCTGCCTTTCTGCCTCAGAAGTGATAATGGAAAAACAAAATGAGAAATGATAATTGGAAAACTTAAAATAGTGTACAATCTCCCTGCTTCTGCCAAGGTGATAACAAACAATAAATATTGCCTGTGGAAGATTGATGGTACTGATGGCTCCGATTAATGGCCTGCTGGTGTCCACGCTCTTTGTAAGTTTGTAGTCTCCCTTCCTCCCCACCCCCACCACTGGGATTGGCCCCGAGACTTGATTTGGTCAGTGGGATGTTAGCAAATGCTGTGTAAACAGAGCTTAAAAGTGCCTAGTGTTTCTGATTGCCTCTTGCACAGCTGAGCTTGCTCTCTCAGATCCCTCCTACCACCATGAGAACATGCCCAGGCTAGCCTAACGGGGAAGTCTGAGAGGCTTGACACAGCTAGACCAGCCAGCCCCCAACTGACCTGTCAGCTGCTTGAAGTCTCTTGAGCATGTCTTGCGGAGATCAGTTAAGCCACATAATGAGATAACCCAGATAACCAGAACCACCCAGCTGACCTGTAGAGTTGTGGAAATAATAGATGATTGTTGTGTTAAGCCACTGAGTTCTGGGGATGTTTGTTATACAGCAATTGCTAACTGATACACAGCTCATATCAGATATTTGAATAGCATAAGAAGTACTTTTAGTGTTTTTTTGAAGATCATTTTGGACTACTTGTAACTAATATTCTTTTAAGATTATACTTTAGACTCAAGAACTTGCCCCTTATATCTACTCTTTTTTCTTTTTTTTTTTTTTAAACATGAAAAATTCTTTAAATTCCTTTTGGTTTCAATCAGAAGCAGACTTATTTTCATTTCTCAAACTATTTATTATTTCTAATATGGTGGCTTTTGACTCCAACCTACAATAAGAAATACATATTGATTCAGAACTCACATATACATGTATGTGACAGCAAGAAAGTTTCGTGAAACTGTACCTACCCTTCTACTTCTGGTGTCCTCTTATCTTTCTATACCATTCTATTTCGTTTACCTAGAACACGCTGATCAGGAGTCAGCACTCTGGCCTGTCGCCCATTTTTGTAAATAAAGTTTTATTGGAACACAGCTGCTCCCATTGGTTCATGTATTGTTTGTGGCTGCTTTCGTGTTACAATGCCAGAGTTGAGTAGGTGTGACAGGGATTAGCTGGCCTGAGAGCCTAAAGTATTTACTATCTGGCTCTTAAGGAAAAAGTTTTCTGACTCTTGCAGTGAATTGATTTCATAACCTATCAGTCAGCTTCAATCCTCCATTTAGAAGACACCGTTCAAGGGACACTTAACTCTCCTGATTCTCTTCTGGAAATTACACTAAACAGATCTGGCAGATGTGAAAACTAACCCTTTTCCTGTGTCATACTCAAACTCTCTTTTCTATTTACTTAGATTCAACAATTTTTTACTATTTAATTGGCTTGTACCTGATAGGAAACTTTTCAAACATTTATAAAATGTTTCATTATAAGTAGTAGTATGTCCTCCCCACCGCTTTTTCTAATTTAAATGAGGCTTTCTTGTGGAAACTAGCTGGAATTAAAATGGACACAAATTCTATTCAAGTGCTGGTTATTTATTCATTAGATTCCAGCAGTGCCTTTTTTGTGATATAATGGAGTCCATTAGTGGAAGAGGTAGAGAAACAGTGATCTTGGCTTATTTTAGAACACCTTTCTGGCAACTGATCCTTATTGCCACATTTCTGAATTAGGGTGGTTTTATTTCTGAGCATAATAAAATTTAGAGGCATTAAAGCATGGACTTTTGGGGTTGGAAAGATTTTGGAAAAAAATTTTTTTTTCACTCAGAGCTAATTGGGCCCTTAAAGACCAAATTTCTCCGATACTTAAATTTTCCAAGTCTGTCAAGGAAGGACAACATTGTTATTTATATTTTGTGGCTAATTAGTTTGATCAGAAGGAGCTGAGGCAGAAAAGGCTTCAGAATGATCTAGACATGTCTTTCTAGACTCTGAAATGCCAGATGAAGAATGGTCACTGGCCTATTTATTTATTGGCAGTGAGAACATAATCAAAATAAATGAGCTTCAACTCCAGCATAAACAACTTAGGTAGAATGTGAGAAATCCCCAAATAAAGTAGGTTCTTTGACATTAGAATAGGTTCTCCTGAGCATTTTGATATTAGCTGCCCCCTTAGTTCAGGTGGGTGGCCATCCCTGCAGGTGGTTGGATGCGTGTAATTAATAAGGACTCTTCTGGGGTGTTAGCACCAGAAACCTGCTGGAGCTTGCCTCAACAAAGGTGGAGAATTCACATTAGGGCTACTGGAGCAGGAACCAGGAGCCGCCTGCAGCCTGGGATCAAGGCTCTGGGGACTCCGGGAACCCCCTTTACTACTTCTCTGCCGCTATCTGCCTGGCTGCTTAATTCTCCTCCCTGCCTTGTTCTGTTTTTCCTGTCGCAAGGGCAGAACTCTGGGTATAGGCACTTGTTGCTGGGTAAGCCACCCAGCAAGACTGATCTTTCTCTTGTATTGAAAATTCCAGTTTCCTATGGAGTATCCCCTCAGTGTCCCAGCTTTACATCACCCAGAGGTGAGCAGAGTGTGGGAGCTGCGATCTGGATTTTGGCTAGCTCCAGGGAGCCTTATGGGGACATTTTAGAGATCTGTGGGACAGTTTTGGTTGTCAGTGATTGAGGAGTGCTACTAGCATTTATTGGGTGGGGACCAGGGATGCTAATTATCTGTGATGGGTAGAACAGTCTTACACCCCAAAATGTATCCTGTGTCCCACTATGACTATCATGGATGACAAAACCTGTTTATTATCTGGACCTAGAGACCTAACTTACACATAAACAAAGAATATTTTGTGTATTTTAAGTAAGCATTGCCTTTCCTAGTTGATGAAGAAAGATTGTGCTTTGTTTTATTGGGAAATTTACCGAGAGATGTTTGCCATTTTGGAAAATCACCCCACCCGTGGCATCAATGCATCAACTGTGTCACTCCACATTTGTAACTGACCCATTTTTTGATTTTACATTAAAATACAAGCATCTAATGACCCCATTATGCCTTCTAGATTGGTCTTGCCCAACTAATTGCAAATTGAAATATATGTTGTTTTTGTTATAAATTATTTTCCTTTTATTCTCATTTCTATTACTCTTAGGGCAATAAATATGTGTGTTTGAAATTGTGTTTAGAAAGGTTATTTAAGAATTTGATTTCAGGGCCGGCTCCGTGGCTTAGCGGTTAAGTGCGTGCGCTCTGATGCTGGCGGCCCGGGTTCGGATCCCGGGCACGCCCCAAGGCACCACTTCTCCGTCCAACGCGAGGCCGAGTTCCACGTACAGCAACTAGAAGGATGTGAACCTATGACATACAACTATCTACTGGGGCTTTGGGGGGAAAAAAATGAATAAATAAAATCTTTAAAAAAAAAAAAAAGAATTTGATTTCAGATAGTAAAGGAGTACTAGACGTTTGCTATAAGCTGGAGGCTTTGGGGCTGATAGAGTTTAGAACATAGCGGCTAGGGGAAGTGATTCGTCAAGTCATTTTTTCCCCCACTAGCCTAATGATTCAGCTGAATTAAATCCCTTTAACACCAACCATGTAAAAATAAAAACCTGTGGCCCGTGCATTGGGTGCAGCTGACTGAGAAAAAGGGACTAGAGATGTTGGTACCATACTGCTCTTCTTGATGGGTGGTGGACTCTCCATAGTGCAGACCCTCCACCCTCCCATATATGTAGTTTATAGCCTCTGCTGGGCGAGAGTTCAGTTATGGGTCTCCTCATCATTCTGGAAAAGCCATAGGAGTAGGGAGGGGATGAAATCAGATTATCACATGAGTTTCATATGAACTACTACAGACCACTTTGCAGGGCTTCAAGGGGATCTGTGAGCTTGCATGGGAAAATATTACACCTCGATTTTTGCTAACCTCTAACCAAAATTGAGCAATTCCTTAACTTTTGAATGTTGGTGCACAAATCACAGTAATAATAGCATTGTCTGCGACTTTGTCACCAATAGAAATCTGATATTTTCATACCATATTATACATTGCTAACATATCTTGAAATATCAGTACTCATTATGACTTTGAAATTATGGTGGTTATTACACCTGCTGCTAGATAGTGTTATTTAATGCATTAATAAACAATCATATGTATTATTATATCACAATTTGAATAATATTTTGCTAACCATATTTGCATATAATTGACTTCCTCTGTAATCTTATGTATTTCATTTTATGCACTTAAAAAATCCAGAGAAGGGTTCTTTAGGCCTCACCGGTCTGCCAAGTGGTCGGTGGTACAGAAATCATAGAGTGGAATTGTGGAATGTTCTGGACGCTACACCCCCCACCGCTGCCCTGTCTCCTGTGTTCACCGGGAGATGACCTCCTCCCGACTTGGCATTTCCCCAAGACTGCCAGATATGGGAGTGGAGGGCATGTGGGCTTATCTCCAATTGGCTTATTTTCCTTTCAGACCTGGTCAAAGACTTGAGTTTGATTCACCCTGGCTCATTCTTTTATCATACATGAGGAGGCAAGTTTGTCAGAACATTCCTCCGGCAAGGCCGTATTGATCAGTGCAAGGTACATGATGCATTTAAAGCCAAAATGTGCTGATTATCTGAAGTGTGATTCTGCTTCAGGTTTTCAAGTAGAGAAAAACCACGAACATTCTGCAGGAAAGTTCCCTATATACAGACCAATTCTCCTTTTCTGCTTCGTATGCTTCAAAGTTACATAATCACAGCACAACTCTAAGAAGTACCCCATTGCCCAAGAAATATGTTGCACACATGGCTGCCAGGGGAGTTTTCTGTTACCATGTGGCTTGGGGGAGGGGCATTTCCCAGAAATTAGGGTTTGGGGTGGAGGTAGACAGCTCCATAGGTGTGCACTTCATCCTGTTTGCTCCCTTGCCACCTAGTGATTCCAGCCTAGAGTGTGCGGCTATACCTGGATTTCTGGGATTAGCATCAGCCTTTTTCTGTTTCTGGAAACTTCTGTTGATGGGAAATGACTTTTCCACAGAATAGCCCACTACACTGTTCCTTGCTGGCCTCCAGACAGTCATTGTTGTGCGGCCATGTGCATCTTTTTCCTCTCACGGCTTCTAAGTCTATATTTAGAGCGTGAAAATGCTAAACATTTCCTTTCTAATTCTTTAAAAGTTGGGCATGGGAGGGAACTTCACACATTCAATGCTAATACCTTGGATGACCATATTAAATAGTAATGAGAATAATATTTTTTCAAGTTTTATTTCAAAAAATATGCTGAAGATTGAAATTGAATACTTTCAAATTTTTAACCTTCAGTTTTGTATGGGTTTGGTTATTGATCAAATTTCTCATTGAGTAAAAGCCACTCGTTTAAGGAAGTAGGGTCAGCCCCAGTATATAATATTGTTACTGCTCAGGTCAGACTAAAGAGAACATACATGTATTTAACAAGCTTATCAATGAAGGCACAGCATCTCTCTCTCGCTCTTTTCTTTGTAAAAGGGAACAGCAAAATTATGTTGCTTCCTATGCTGCCGATTGCTATTACAGATTCATGTGCAAGACTGTGGGTACTATTCGGGCTAATTTTTTTTTTTCTGCTGAGGAAGATTCACCCTGAGCTGACATCCATTGCCAGTCTTCCTCTTTTTTGCTTGAGGAAGATTCGCCCTGGGCTTACATCTTTGCCAGTCTTCCTCTATTTTGTATGGGGGTCACTGCGACAGCATGGCCGTCAATGAGTGGCGTAGGTCTGCGCCTGGGAACTGAACCCAGGCCATTGAAGCAAAGTGTGCTATTCGGCCTAATTTTTAGAGTGCGATACCTCAGATCCTTTTATCAAGAGACTGTCCTATTGTTGGATCAGTAAGGCCAGTTTTTTTGGCTTGAGAAAGCAAGAAATTCACCAAATTCGTTGGCTAAGGGGTGGTGATTTGACTCAGTTTGAAGGATCTCTTACCCCTCCCCCCTATTCTGAGCCACATTCATTTGGCCTGTTTTTCATAGAGATTTGGTTTGGGATGAATTTTGATCTTAATCCTGTCTTGATGGAGAGAGTAAACCAAGTCCAGAAGATCTAGAGTATAGGAATTTAAATATCCACGGGTGATTCATCTCCTGGTCAGATGGACGACAGAATTAATGGTACAGCTGCTGGACACAGATAGATCCCATTACCATTTTATAGACCTTCTCACAATGGAAAGTGGAAAATACAGGTCCTGTCTTCAAACTGACAGTCAGAAGAGGAGAACTTCACATAGACAGTAATGCTTTTTCCCGAAAGTGGACCTCTTGAGCATGTAGCTGGTGTTCATGGGGATACTGGGCACTCCTGGGAACCAAGCCTTGAGCACACTGTCTAATTTCATGCTTATGACAACCCTGTAAATTACATTACTTTGTCTTCTTTGAAAAAATGTGAAACCGAGGTATGGAGAAGTTAAGTGTCTTGTCTGCAGTAACTAACATCATTATAAGGTGTCCATATAATTTATCATCCAAACCTGAACACTTCTGAGAATGAAAGGGGGTGCTAGTAATGATTATGCTGGGATAACAGGTGCAAGTGGGGACAAATTGTCCCCCTACTAATAAGGTGCAGATTGGGGGGGTTAATTCAGGTCTGGGATTCCACAGCCTGCCTGCTCTCCATTAGATGCATTAGATCAGGCTGCCTCATCTACAAATGAACTGGTAAGACACATATTGAATAGCTTTCTGAAGATGAGTTCTGCATTAGGTATAGAGCCAAAGAGAAATTCCTCTAAGGCTAGGTAAAAGTTCCCTTTGGCAGGAGAAATGTGTACTAGAGATCTTCTTTCGTATAAAAATGTAGAAAGGGTTTTGCTGGGAAGGCAGATGGTTTTTCTCTTCTTAAAAAATGGTTTTTCATTTGTTGTTTAAAAGAATGAGTCTGCTTTAGCATTTATAAGAAAGATAAAGTGAAACTCATAAAATCTCATATCCAGGGCAAACATCTTCATAGCCAGTGGCTGTTACGATACAGAGCGATATAATGAATTCTTCAGTAGTAAGGTGTGTAGATGAAATTTACTGCCCCTGTTTTTAGCACTCTGTCCATGACTGTTGTTATTAAGGCAGATTTGTGTGGTATGATCATTACTATGAGATGTTAAAGTAAAATCCCAGCACTTGAATATTTTGCACTCCCAGTATTGGACACTCTGGCTTGTGATGCCACAGAGGCACTCTTCTGTGCCTCTGTAAGCCTCAGACACACCCGTGTGAACACACCCAGCAGAGGTGCAGACCTGAAGGTAGATGAAGCTCAAGGTACTTATAACAGATATTACAGCCCAACTATAAAAAGTAATAAAGAACATCACTCCAGGATTTATTTGTTCACTGTGTCATGTTCTTTCTTGCTGCCTTCTAGGCCAGTTGAAGTGTGAAAGCAAAACTTTCCTAACAGAGCAGTTCTGTAAATACCATGCCTCTAAAAAAGTCCTGCTGGATTGCCATTCATCAAGTCAGCGGTGCCAAAGAATAACATGCCATTCAAAGGCCACTGCGGGAAACCTAGACCAAGCAGGCGGATGGGTGAGAGTTGCATGTTTGATTGGAAATTTGGGATCTGGCTTTGAATTGAGAGCTGTTACTTGGCCATTATTCTCCACCCAAGTTCCTGGGGGATCTGCCTTCTGAACCTTGGAGCACCCAAAAAAGACTGAATCCCAGGGTAGGCAAAATGAAACTTTCCAGTGATGAAGAAGCCGCCTTCCCCCATCAGGGGTGACCATTGGAACCAGAGAGGGACTGGGGGACTCAGGGACTGCACCTGCCCCTGGGATTTGTTTGAACTGCTCCCTGAAGAAGCCAACGATCTCTTGTTGTCTTTTTGAAGGGCCAGACTTTTCTCGGGAAATAAGAGAGCCACAGGCTTGGAGCAGAGGCATGAGAAGGGGAAACGGGATAAAGGAGGGGGTCTAGATGGCAAGCAGCAGCCTTTCTGCTATGGAAAATGAGAGACCGTGGAAGATGCAGAGCAGCTGTGCTGTGTTGGGTAACAAGAGTCTTCTTGAAATAGGGCAGGAAACATCAGCTGAGAAGTCAGGAGATCTGGGGGCTGGTGCTTTCCCTGCCACTAGCTAGCTTTGTGAGCCTGTCTCTTCCGCAGAAGTGGGCGAGTTGGGTCAGATGTTGTCCAGCATGACTTCCAGCTCTACAAGTCTTTGATGTTGAGCCACTGAACCATCTTTGTAGGACTCACTAGTGTGACTCAATAAACATTTACTGAGTACATATGTGTCAGGCGTAGGGGCACAAAGGTGAATGCAACAGCTGACCCTACGCCTAGGGCGGGGCCCTGTCATAAACGCTCCCGGTGCTCCAATAAGAACAGCTAACTCTTAGAAAGCATTTATTGTGTGCCAGGCAGTGTTATGGATACCTCCCATTGATTTACATCTATTAGCTTTTTTTTTTTTTTGTGAGGAAGACCGGCCCTGAGCTAACATCTATTGCCAATCCTCCTCCTTTTTTTTCCTTTTTCTCCCCAAAGCCCCAGTAGATAGTTGTATGTCGTAGTTGCACATCCTGCTAGTTGCTGTATGTGGGACGTGGCCTCAGCATGGCCGGACAAGTGGTGTGTTGGTGCGCGCCTGGGATTGGAACTCCAGGCCGCCAGTAGCAGAGCGCGTGCACTTAACCGCTAAGCCATGGGGCCGGCCCCCCCGCTAGCTCTTTTAATCCTCCCAGCAACCCTGTGAGGTAGCTACAACTGTTCTGATGTTAGAGATGAAGAAACAGGCACAGAGAAGTGTAGTAATTTGTTCCAGGTTTCACAGCTAACACCTGATGGAGCCAGGATTTGAACCCAGGGAGCCTGGCTCTAGAGCCCACACTGTGTAGCTCCTATAGAGGACTGGCTGTCACCTGTTCTTGTTGTCTCCGTTTTTGGAGTGTGAGCTGCCTGAGGGCAGCAACCATGTTTGCCTCGTTAACTATTGTATTCCTAGTGCCTGGCCCAATATAGGCTTTCGGGAATTTTTGTTGAATGGATGGATGGATGGGTGGATGGATAGAGGGATAAATGGATGGATGGATGGATGGAGAAGATAAACATGGTCTTCAGGGAGCTTATAATCTAAAGAGGAAAATAGACCCATAAACACCTAATTTTGGTCCATGTGAGGCAGGAAGGGTATTCAGTCCAATATGGGGCATCAGGGAAGCCTTCTTTGAGCCTTGAAAGATGTGCAGAATTTGGGAGAATCGGGTGGGAAAGGCATGCCAAGCAGAGGGGCCATGTGGGCTACCTCTAGCATTGCGTTAGCAGTCAGCTATTCCCAGAGCATAGAGGGCAAGGCAGGGGCTCTGGGGGATGGGGGCAGGTCAGGAAGAGCCGTCCCTGGAGGGCGTTTGGGCGTGCTCCTGAGAACAGTGGAGAGCTCCTGAGAACAGTGGAGAGCTCCTGAAATGGTTTAAGCAGGGGGCTGACATGGGCACCTTTGGATTTCAGATGGGGTGTTCTGGCTACAGTGTGAAGGGTGGAAGTAACAGGAACGAGATTGGGGCAGGGGAGAGGCTACTGCATGGGTCCCAGCAAGACATCATGGGAACCTGAAGTGGAGGTGGGGGGAGAGGTGACTAGAGGGGCAGGAGGAGAGAGTGACTTAACTTTGGGCATGTTGAGTTCAAGGTGTCCTAGGGCAGCTGATGTGCTGTACAGGTGCTCCTACTTGAGTGCAAAGCATCTGAGCCTGGGAGGGTAAGGACCGGGGCAAATGTAGTTTAGGTGTTGTCTGCATCAGGTGGCAGTTAAAGCCCGGAGAGTGGATGATCTCTCCCTGAAAAGAGTGTTACCCTGCAAGAGCCAATCCCTGGGAGCTGAGCCGATGGCCAAAGAGCCTGGTCCTGCTCGAGCAGAGTGCGGCCAGGGGCTTTACGGAACTCTTAATCCGCACTAAAGTGATAACCTTTTTTGAGCCCTTACAGTGTGCCTGGCACATTTATGAGCACTTTGGGTACTTTTACTCATTTGTTCTTTGTAAAAACCGTATGTGGTGTTATTCTCATCCCCATTTTTTATAAATGAGGAAAACGAGGCACAGAGAGCTTGTCACAATTATCCAAGGTCACCTGCATTGCGTGATCAGAGGGCCCCAGTGAGATGAGGCCTCCTGAGTTTTTATTGTTTG
This sequence comes from Ceratotherium simum simum, assembly GCF_057802395.1. Classification (NCBI taxonomy): domain Eukaryota; kingdom Metazoa; phylum Chordata; class Mammalia; order Perissodactyla; family Rhinocerotidae; genus Ceratotherium; species Ceratotherium simum. The sequence goes on from NC_141908.1 coordinate 17,956,775, forward strand.
TCAGTATGGAAATCTCTGAAGATGTTTGCAAATCCCACCCAGTGAATCGGAGGCTGAGAAGGGACGGAGGCTGTTGGAGCTGTCTTGAGGGCAAGAGGAGGTAGGTCAGGGTGGGTGTTTGTTTTGTTTTTTTAAAGGAGGAGACAAGGAGCCAGCTCAGAGGGAGATTTTGAAGATACAGGCAGCAGAGGGCCTGGAGTCTCAGGACCAGTGCGTCAGGTGATGGATCCCAGGCACAGAGGAGAGCAGGGGCCAAGGAGGAGGGGTAGGGGAGGTTGAGGGGGAGGCGGTGGCAGCTGGAGGGAAGAGAGCGGGAAGGGCAGAGCTGTTGTCCGAACTTGACAAGGGTTGTATGAGTCCATTGATGGGAAATATCCAGAGTAGGTAAATCCACAGAGACAGAGGCAGGTTAGTGGTTGCCTGGGGCTGGGAGGAGGGGAGAATGGGGAGGACTGTTTAATGGGGTGTTTCTTTTTGGGGTGATAACTAGACAGAGGTGATGGTTACACAATATTGCGAATGTACTAACTGCCTCTGAATTGTACACTTTTATGGTTAATTCAGTGTTATATGAATTTTACCTCAATAAAAAAAACTGGAAGAGGGAGACCTGGGCAGGAAGAGAAGTGGGTTGCATCTGATGACTAGGATTTTCTGGCCCCTGCTTGCTCCCTATTATGTAAGGGCTTTCTTTTCATCATCTCCCAACACCTGACGTCATTTTTTTTTTTTACTACAGTGTAAGCGCTGTGAGATTCAAGTACTGGAACAGCAGCTGATGCATAGTTGGTGCTCAGTAAATGGTAGAATGCATGACAGAATGGTTGAGTGGATGGATGAGGTGGAAGGTCAGGCAGCCTCCTGGAAATAGAATGTGGAAGACGGTGCCAGATTGGAATCGTTGGTTGACGATAAAGAGAAATGGACTGACTGAGGAGAAGAAAAAGCTTGAGTTCCTGATGTTAAGAGACCTGTGGAAGATGAGGGCATGAAGTCACCTAGTAACAATGTTCATGTGGTTACTACGTATTCATCTCCTTTTTCTGGTCCTGCTGAACTGCCTGAGTGCAGAAGAGAAGGTAGACTGTGAGAGTGAGTTTGTTGTTACAAGTTGGGGATTTTGCTGAGTGATTATAGTGGAAAGACAGGAATTTGGGGGAAAAGAGGGCATTGGTAATAAATGGTTCCAGGAGGTAAGGGAATCTGGGAGGGATAGACTGTGGACCCCAAGAAAATGGAAAGAAGTGTTTACAGGACTCTCAGGCATGAAGGACAGTCCATGAATGTTGGGAGTGGAGATCGGGACAGCTGACCTGGACAAGGTGTCAGGGATGTGGCTCAGGTGGAGTGACGGTGAAGGTCATTGGGCTCCAGGCGGTCACTGTGTTGCAAGCCCAGAACAGTGATTTCCAAAATTTGGTACTCAGGGATAACCCTTTGGGGTATGAGAAGAAAATATGAAAGCTAATTTATTTTTGCCCTTAAAAATTAAGGACTTTAGTAATATTTACATTTTAATTATTTTAAAATAAATTAACATGTATTGGGGTGCATGCTCACTTTTTACTAATAGGTTGTGTAACCAAAGTAGTTGTGAAGGCTACTGGTTTGGGAGGTTGGACAGGTCTTTGGATGACATAATTGGGAATGATGTCACATGAGACCAGGTCACATGGTTTGCTGAAACAGAAGCCCTGTGTCTCCTGGTTGATCAACTTAGGGTACCTTCCAGAAAGAGCATAAAGTTTCCTCAGGGTGACTGGCTCTTTGCAAACTCATTATGTGCTGCAGATCACCTTTTTTAAGTCATCACAAACCATTTGCTTGAATATTCCTTGTAGAACTCAAATACTCACCAACGTCAAGTTTCTGGAATCCATCCCCACTCCCACTCCTTTTTTTTTCTGAAAATTGTGTGTTTTTTTCTCCTCTTCTGACTTTCTGGATCTTCATTGATGTTCTCCTCCTCCTCTCCTCAAGAGATTATGACCTAGGGAATTTTTTTAAGAAACCTGGGATACCATTTTCCTGAACCATGAAATTTGAGCTGAAAGTAACTCACAAGATCTGAGGGATGAGGGGCAGGAGAAGAACATGGCCCTGAGCCAGGATGATTTGGCTTCCCATTCTGACTCTGCTGTTAGGAGCTCTGTGCTTCTGGGCAAGTTGCTTAACCTCTGTAACATCCGGTTTCATTTTAAAATTGGAGAGGTGATTATCTATCTGATAAGCTTATGGGAAAAATTAAAGGAGTGCATGACACATATGAAAGTCCCTTAAACTTGCTAGGACTCAATAAATGCCAGTTCTTTCTCCTTGACACCCCCCACTGCACCCCCCCCTCCCCCCCCAAGTCTCCTCTTATGCTTGCCTCTATTGCCTTTCCATCCTGGTGGAAGAGACAGATAAGAACAGAGGGTGAAATCACCGATACTTCCTGTTGGGCTGGTTTAAAGGTATCCACGATGTTGCAAGCCCGCTCTTTTCCTCATGATCTCTCTTTTGTGGCTTCCTTTCCCGAGTCTTCATTCTGCTTTAAGGAGAGTTTGGGGCATCCTAAGTTCTCTTATGGTGTTTGGTTAACATTGAAACAACTGATTAATTATGAGCCTCTCCCACCCGGTTAAATGCCTTCATGAGGAACTGATTTCATAGGGGGCAGAAAACAAAATAATGCCACCCCTTCCCCCTACTCCATTTTAAATATCAAGTCAAAGGAAATGAGTTCTGAGGACGTTTCAAATCACAGTGTGGGAGTAGGAGCATTTCAAAAGCCCGCCTGCAGTTATGGAATGGGAACCTTCCTATTTGAGGATGATGATGATGTTGGTGGCTAGGGGGCCCTCCCCAACCTGTTTTCGAGACCGCATAGGCCAGACTTCTGCGATTGGTGGGTTTCTCTCACCTCTGGGTACTGGCCACTGCTTCCTTGACAGCCATATGCCTGCGTGCAGGGTCTGACCGTGCCATTCTCTCCTGCACTTAATCGGAGTGTTATAATACTTCACGAATGGAAGACGAATGGAAAAGAAGTTTAAAAAGTACTTCTGGAGTCTTTGAAACAGTGTGGCTATGAAGGAAAATAAGCTTTTGAGTGAGTGAGCTCAGCCTGTTGCTGGGATAAGTGGGTGTGGTGGTCCCTCCCCACCCCAAGAAAATACTGTATTTTTTAGTTAAAAATAACTGCCTTTTAATTTGTAACTGGAATTTCAATCCAGATATTAACATATTTGGGGCTTTCCTGTCCTCTTTTTTTTTTTTTTTAATAGAGGGAGTTTATGATGTCAGGCTCTGTTTTGGAGTTCCTAATCATTTTATTTCTGTGTTAATAAGATGGGATAATAGTACAGCCTGGATATGAGCATTAGAACCAATTCAGGCAGAGAGCCTAGCGCGACACCTGAAGTATAATAGCCACTCAACACACGGTAAATGCTATTTTAAATTCAGATGAAAGAAAAAAAGCGTTCGGGTTCTATGCAGGCAGCGTAGCACTATATGAAAAGGAACCTATTGATTAAACACTTAGAAAGTTTCAAAAAACCTTCTTTTAAATCCCAAGATATTGGCACTCGTGATGGATGTCTTGAGGCAGCTAAAACAGTTGAGTCTTTTTAGTGGAAGAAACAGGGATCTTTTCACATGAAGTGGTACTTGAAAAATATTGCTGTAATTAAAATGTACAGTGTAGTTAGTTTTCAGGAAATGTACATTTTTCGTGTCTTGAAGGAGCCTTACAGAGTGACCAAAAGAAAAAAAACAGCCTCTACTGGAAGTCAGCACGTGATAAGGTTGAAGTTCTCTTTTTCCTTCCCTCTGCGATCTTACACCTAGTGGTAGAGCCGAGGTTGGGATGAGAGAGTCCCGGAACTCTGCTCTAACAGCACCCTTTCCTCCTCCCTCTATCCCTGGGAATCTGTGAGCTTGAATGGGAAAAAGGTCCATCTGTATGTTCAATGAATTGTAACTGAAATTTGGCATTTTCTTCAGTTATGAACGTAGGCAGCAAACCAAAGTAGTATTAGGAGTATCCTGACTTTGTCACCGATAAATCCTATCACGTTACACTTGTTGCAGTTACTCCAAATATTATTTACACTCATCACTGCTTCATGATGGTAAGTGATGGTAGATAACAGAGCGCCTTGAGATCTCGTTACTTGGTATATTAATAAAGAAGCACTCATATCACCATATCCCAATTAAAAAACATTGTGATAACTAAATCTAAGTATAATTTATTTCCTTTGAAATACTTTGTATTTTATTTTATGCATTTAGAAACATTATTCAGAGAAGTCCAGGGGCTTCACCCGATTGCCAGTGAGGTCCATGGCATACGAAAGGCATACATCCTCCTCTTGACCTGCATTTTAAATTTTATCCTAAGGAACTGGGACTGAGGGAGTGGCTTTCATCCCTGGCTGCCTGTCAGGACCACCTGGGGGAGCTTCAGGACTCGCAGTGCCCAGGCCATACCCCAGACCAATTAAATTCGAACCTCAGGGGTGGGACCTTGGTGAATACAGGTGATCCCAGTGTGCAGCTGAGGTTGAGAACCATTGGTCTATACGTTCAGATAAATCAGCCTTCTTCCCTCTTTCCCTCCTTTCAGAGTCTTTAAATAAGAAATTAAGTTTTAATGATGTACACCTGCAATTTATATACTGCTATAAACCGGTGTTACCACAATAAAAAAAAAAAATTAAATTTCATGCTCATGGTAGAAAATTCAAACTGCAGAAGAGCACAGCTCTCTCACCTTTCTGGAGGTAACTATTGCTGACGGTTTTTGTGCATAAACGATCATTACGGACACACACATCCACACATATCTCCACATTGCCATTATACCATATGTGTTCTACCATACAGACATACTATACATGATTTTTCACTTGTATCATAGCGTTCTTAACCAATTTCTGAGCTAGGTTGCTCCGTATTGTCTTTCGTTGGTGTCTTTGATTTGTCTAAAACTGGGGAGCCTAATCCCTCTAGGCCCAATTTGGGAATAATTTGGAGGCCACGAATCCTTATTTCCCACTTTTAAGAACTCGGTGCAACGGAGCGGACAGAACAGCGTTTGGGGGTCAGGCCCATCTGGGTGTGGGACTCGGGCAAGTTGCTTTGCCATGTGAACTTTGTATCTGTTTCCTCATCTGTCAGCTGGAGATAAAAATGCTTCCTCACAGGGCTGTTGTGCAGTGTGTACAGGTCAGTGACAGCTGTTATCATTATCCTCCTCCTCATTCCTCAAAGGAGCTTGAAATGCTCCTTGGGCCCCTCAGAGTTCTTTCTCCTATATTAGTAAGCGGGTAGCAGAAAGCACAGGGTAAATAAAAAAAAAATTCCCTGTGTACCTACTATAGACAGGGTCTCTAGACCCTAAACCCATGCCTCGGGATTGCTGTCATCAGGTTGGATTAGGAATTCGGTTCAAGACCACACTGACGGTGTGCCTTATCAGCCTTATCAGCTCTTATACCAGGTTAGCAAACTCTGAGAAATGCCCCAACGTGCTTATTGACCCACATCTTTGCATTTCATCTCACTTGCAAAAGCAATTATGTTTAGAGTGAGAGCCAGTATCAGAGCTCCTGGCAGGAACAGAATTCACCCCAGGGTGGTTTGAATGAAGACTAATGAAAGTAACAGTTGCAGAGGGGCTGGCCGGGTACCATGAGGGACCCAGGGCCGAACAACAGTAGGAAACCACTATCACTGCTAGGGCCGAGGCGGCAAGGGGAGGAAGTAGAGTTCCTGGAGCCCAGTGAGATCTGGAACTGGAGAGGGGCTGCCCAGCAGGAGCTATAGTCAGGAGGAATGATGCCCAAAGATGTGGTATCCAAGGAGAGAGGGAACTGAGAAGAAATACCCTGACCTTTCTCCTCCTTTCTCCAGTCTCCTAGTGGGCCTCTGGTCGGCTGAACCAATGGGAAGCCACAGGCCATGGAGCCCGGATGATGTAGTCTACAGGTGTCAGCTGGTCAGGGCACAGAGGAGGGCCGAGAATAGATGGGGGCAGAATAACCAGATAACCAGCACAGTGGCTGTTACATGTCAGAGCTGTGTGAAGTGCCTGCCAGAGAGCTGAGCACTTAGACGGTGCACAGTGAATGCTGTTTCCTTCCCTTGTCTCCTAGGATTTGGATGCCAGCTTGTTCACCCCTGTCTTAAAAAAGCACCAGCAAGGCCATTGAGGGAGAGAGAGGAGGAAAAAGAGCTTCACCGACTAAAAACCAAACCCTTGAATCACGATCCGTCATATTTTTCTGAACTCTGGCTCTCTTGGTGTCCACGCAGAGAAGCGTTCCATGTAAATTGTCCCCAAGTTCATGGCTGCCGCTGGACAGGCAACACACCCAAGACATGGAGATCCAGTTGAGGGGATGTTAATTTGCAAACTCCCTCCCTTGTTTCTCCTGACACACATGCCTGATGATTTCCAGTAGTCATCTCTGGAAGCTAGGAGACCACACTGGTAGTCTCTGGTGAGGCCAGAGTAGCCTCACCGGCCGCTCTACAAGTCAGCCTCTCAGAGCTCAAGAGGATACGGGGCTGCTTCCATAATTTGAGCCTTCTAATACATTTAAAAAGTGAGAAAATGCATATTAGGATTAGAAACACCATAGGGAATCTTAAATGTTTACATGTGAGCACTGAAGGTTTTTTTAACACAAAGAAACATCATACAACCTAATCATGCTTTTCACAAGATAATTATAGGAGTTACAAAATATGGAGACACAGCACACTGTCGGTGGGGCCTGGCAGTGGGATATAAGTTCAAAGTTATATGACGAATGTCTTCTTCTTCATCCCCATTGTTGTACCTCTGTGAGGCTCTGTGACCCCCTGGGAGAACGTGGATCAGAAGTCTGGCTCTGAGGCTGTTGTGAATTGGGCTCTTGCCACATCTACACCCCACCCCTCCATGTTCTGTATACTTTGATTCCCGTTGCCTCTGTGCCTTCTCAGAGCCAGTTGTGGAAAGATTCAAGGTTGAGTCTGTCTGCATTTTGCAAGAGCAGAAGTGAACCTTGCAGGAACCTGTTGTTGAGCAGGGCAGTCCAGCTCACAGCCACAGTGACAGCTCTTCCTCTGTCTCCAGATGTTGATGTTTTTAGGTCGCTACTAGTCTATAGAGACTTCACGGAAGGAAAAGAAAGGAAGTAATGGTAAATCAATGTCTTTTTAATTTTTTTTTAATAATGAACTGTCTGTTGGAAGATTTGGGGGCCAGAGACTTGGCTGATGAATGTGGTGAACTATGTTTTATCTGCAAGTCGCATGCAGACGTGGTTGAGACCATCTTAGTTTTAAAAGAAAAATGTGAATCGTTCTCCAATTCAGCTGTATATCAGCAGTGCATTAATAAAATAGGACAGCAGGTTGCCAACTTCAGTTGTATAAGAAGGACTGACAGAGCTTGTTAAAAAGGCAGATCTGAGGCCCCCTCATCGCGAGGCATGGAGTTCACCTTTCAGCCAACACCCCAGGTAGTTCCAGAAACATAGTTTAGGAAACACTGCAACACGGGATGTCGACCCCTTAAGCCTTTTTTAAGGTGTTGATGCTTCATCAGGAGATCTTTGGTCTTTTTTTTTTTTTTTTAATCAGAATTGTAAAATTCCTCTGGACCTTCTTCCAGACTGTACTTTTTTGTTTTGTTTTGACCCCTGTACTTCAGGCAGCCTGTCACTGGCAGGACAGATGCACAAGAAGTAATTTCCTGGGAGAGGGATCTTGCTGTCACATGGTGGGAGATGCTGTCTTGTTTAAAAACAAAGAAATAAAAACCCTCCACCGAACTCGGTGGTCTCCCTGAAGAGGTCGGAAGAGTAATCCAGTGGTGTCTGTTTGTTTCAAGCCTGTGTTATTAGTCCTGTTACAAATGATAATGCTTTCCATTTACAGGCTTGCTGTCTCCGAGGAGTTTTATGTATCATGTACTAGACCCTGCTGGGTGATTAAGCCACTCACTCGGCATCTTACAGGCCACTCGAGGACCATTTGTTTATAGCCGACTACTGCACTTCTCAGAGAGTTCGCTGAGTGGCGTGCTAGCTGTTGCTTCTGGTTCCTTGGGAAGGGAGGGTCCTCAGGGCCTAATGCTATGGGAGTTGAGGCCCAGAGAGATGGGGTTCTCCTTCTGGTCCTATGCCTTTATTTTTCCTATGTCATTCGAAGCTTCTTGGCCCCTTCAGGTGGGGTGAGGGAAGGGCTGTAGCTCTTTCTTTTCCAGGTTCCTTATCCTATAGGGAAAAAAATACAAGCACCATACAAAACAAGAGGTAGTTAATTGAACGCTTTTGTAAATAAGAGAAAGACATGGCGTTTTCACTCACCAGGTTTTACAGTTTTCAACTGAGAATACAGAGACTTTGTGGCTAATTAAGGCAGTGTGTGTAAGGAAGGAAAATATGGGACAAATGAGTGGTGGGGGAATGGACAGTTAGGCAAGAGAGAGTTTCAGAGGGGCAGTTCGCCCACTTCTGTAGCCTTTTAAGATGAAGCCCTTCAAAACTCTGAAATTCGTGTGGCCTTGTCACAGCTGTGGAAATGAGGCTGTGACCTGTTCACATAAGGAAATGGTGCTTCCCCTGCCCACCATTCCCCCTCCTCTCCTCTAGAGGCCCAGACTCCACACCTGGCCTGTCTCTGCTGCATCAGACCTGCAGGTCAGAGGGCAAAAGCAAAGCTCATCTTGGGGAAATGGAAGCCCCGTGGTGCCCTGATTTGACCTGTCGTGGAGATAGGAAGCGCAGAGGCTCCACTGGTTGGTTGGGTGTCCCTGCTGCCAACACAGGTCTCCGTCGGTGGCTTTGATTCCCAGGCTCTGTAAGATGACTGGGGTGAAGTGTCTGCACCCGCCCCTTTTATTTAAAGTCAGGTGACACTGACCACCCCCTCAGACTCTAAATCTAACCCAGGGAGGGCTGGCCCCGTGGCTTAGCAGTTAAGTGCGAACGCTCCGCTACTGGTGGCCTGGGTTTGGATCCTGGGCGCGCACCAACGCAGCGCTTCTCCGGCCATGCTGAGGCCGCGTCCCACAACAACTAGAAGGATGTGCAACTATGACATACAACTATCTACTGGGGCTTTGGGGAACAAAAAAAAAAACGAGGAGGCTTGGCAATAGATGTTAGCTCAGAGCCGGTCTTCCTCAGCAAAAAGAGGAGGATTAGCATGGATGTTACCTCAGGGCCGATCTTCCTCACAAAAATAAATAAATAAATAAATAAATCTAACGCAGGGAAGTGGTTGCACACCAGGCCTCTCCAAGCCCATCCCATTTTACCAAGTCATAGGCGGGACTTTTCTGGAAACGCAAGGCACTGACGAATGTGCTGTCATACTCTCCCTAATGAACTGCGAGGCAAACAAGATTATTAAAGGAAATGTGAAAATGGGAGGGAGAAGCCTCTTTTTACATCTAAGTTTGAATCCGATCAGTGTTCATGCGGGTGCTGTGTGAGGTGGCTTGGCCGTTTGTAACCTTTTCTGGTGGCTAACGACATCCATTCTAATCAAGACTTCCCTCAAAATGCTAAAGTTTAAGAATAACAGTGGCTCAGATTGAGGAGGCCAAGTGCGCTATTTCTGTCACAATGACAGCCCTGTGTTTTGGGTTAGTCCCACAGGACAGGGAGCCTTCTTTTCAGCCTTATTCTGATTCTCTGATGGAAGATGCAGCGGGTGGGTTGGGAAGCACCGACTTTGTTCAGGAGTTTTAGAAGTTGTTCCAAAGCCCCTGGGACAGTCCACTCTTTCTCTGCCACTGGGGCAACTTAATTAACTTCTGTCCTCATCTGTAAAATGGGGATGATGATGATACTAGAACCTACTTATGGGTTGTTCTAAGGATTACATTTTTATGTGTAGCCCTTAGACCAGTGTTGAATAAATGTTAGTTATTGTCTTTATTGTCAGTATTCTGCCTACAATTTGGGGGCATCTTTATAAGCTTAGACTCCAATAAAGACCCTTGACCAAGCCTGTGAGGCACAGCAGGCTCCAGGGCTGAACAACTTCTCTATCCTCATCTCTCAGTTGCTCCTCCTGCCTCTTTCTGTTTTCTACCCACATTGGCTGCTTTCAGTGTCTCCAATGCACCAAGCTCTCTCCTGCCCCAGGGCCTTTGCACAAGCTTTTCCTCTACTGGAATGTTTACTTCCTTCCCTCTTTGCCTGGCCAACGCTTGCTCCTCCTTCATATCTCACTCAACCTAATTGTCCCTTCCTCAGGGAGGCCTCCCTCGACCACTGAGGTAAAAGAAGATCCCTATCATTCTCTGCCGTGGCACCCCCATTCTTTTCTTTCCTAGCGTTTGCCACAGTTTGTAATTTTTTTTTCTTGATGAGGAAGAGTAGCCCTGAGCTAACGTCTGTTGCCAATCGTCCTCTTTTTGCTGAGGAAGATTGGCCCTGGGCTAACATCTGTGCCTATCTTCCTCTACTTTATATGTGGGACACCTGCCACAGCATGGCTTGATAAGCGGTGCATAGGTCCATGCCCAGGATCCGAACCTGGCACCCCTGGGCCGCTAAAGTGGGGCACGCGAACTTAATCACTACGCCACCAGGCTGGCCCCCCACAGTTTGTAATTGTGTATTCATTTGTAGGTTTGCTTGATTGGTGTCTTCAGCTCTCCTACGCTTTAAGCTCCATAAAGCTAGGGATGGGCCCACAGCTCGTAGCACAGGCCTGGCCTGTACTGTGTGATGTGTGAATGCGATGAATAAATGCTGCCACCCCAGGCGGGCTTGTGAGCTTTTTCCCTGGGCCCGCAGTCGATGTATGATATTGTGTTTATTTGCAGACAGAAACCTTTCTGAATACATTTCTAGGTCACAGGTCAGTCCTGGAGGGTGGAAATACATAGCTTAGGGGTTCTCAAACTTCCGTGTGCATCAGAAGCACCTGGAGCGTTCTGGGCTTCACCCTCAGAGCCTCTAATTCTGTAGGTCTGGGATGGGCCTGAGAATATGCACCTCTAACAAGTGCCAGGTGATGCTGGTGCTGCTGGTTTGGGGGCCACACTCTGAGAACCACTGATAGAGTATATAGGTAGCAAAACAATGACTGTAACAGCGCCCCGAGGCCTGCCAGGTCATGGAATGCACAGAGGAGAGAAAGGCGAGGAGAAGAATGAACGAGGCGGCTGGTTACGGGCAATCCAGAAGAGTTTGTCCTAGCCCTTGCTGCACTTGCTGCGTGTCGTTCTGTGTGCGGTGGTTAACGACCTCACAGTGGGAAAAGCTCTTCTTCCCGCGTCTTTTGTTGCTCAGGTGGTAAAGTCTAGGGGCTGGAAAGGTTTGAGGTACAGGATCACGTAGGAGAAGAATGTTTTAAAGAGCTCGTTGCAGTCATGCTGTAATGGCCCCAAAGCAAGGATCCCGGTGGTTTGAAGCCAGATTTAGGATGGTTATTGATGGCAGCTCCTTCTGCTGCACGTTCCTCTAGAAATGCTCCTTGTGAAGGACTCTTCAGTGGGCCCTCTCGGGTTTCTCTTCACTGACTGAGAGCCACAAGAAAGCTCTTAGGTGTACTAATGGCCCTAGAACAGGTGGGCACGTTCCAGAGGCGTGATCCCCTCCTTTCCCATCACAGCCACCACCATGTGTTCATGGGTTTCAGGAGATTTTCATGGCCCCAAGCGGCTCCTCATCCCTCCGTGTCAGGAAGGGAGATGGTGTCGCTGGAGCGAAGCCCTTTGGAGTCAGACACATCCAGGTTTGACGCTGCTCCTGGTAGCATGCCTTTAGGTAACTAGCTTCTCGTCGGTATTTCCTGTCCTATACGATGGGGATGATGATGTCCAGGGAAGCTTAGGGTGTAGAGGTGAGGCAGGGCAATCAAGTTGAAAAGACTTGCTGGTCTTCGCTGTTGTGACCATGAGCAAGTGATTGAATCTTATGAAGCCTCAGCATCATCCTTCATCATATGGGAATTAAAATGGTGCTTTACCTCATAGGCTTCTTGGGAAGATAAAATACCAATGCAAACTGGTGGGATCCAAATTAAGTCTGTGGTTTAGTTAATGGTATTGTACCGATGTTAATTTCTTGGTTTTGACAAATATATCATGGTTGTGTAAGATGTTAGCGTTAAGCTGGGTGAAGAGTATATAGGGACTCTGTACTCTCTTTGCAACTTTTCAGTAAATCTAAAGTTATTCCAAAATGAAAAGTGTATTTTAAGAAATACTTCTGAAGTAGTTGTGAAGTAGTTAGCAGGGTGCTTGAGATTTAATCAGCCCTCAATAAATAGTGGCCATTACTGTTACTACTAATACATCCATAGTTACTACTACTGATGCCTTGAAGGGTCCTTGTAACCAGTGACCTTGCTACATATGGTATATTACCTGCTGTAAACTTGGTGGTTTAACACAAATTTGTATCTTAGGTTCTGGAGATCAGAAGTCCAAAATAGGTCTCACTGGGCTAAAATCAAGGTGTCAGCAGGATTGCATTCTTTCTGGAGGTTCTAGGGGAAGACTCTGTTTCCTTGCCTTTTCAGCTTCTAGAGGTGCCATTTGTTCCTTGGCTTACAGCTCCCCCCCTCCATCTTCAAAGCAAGTGATCAGATCACTCTGACTTCTGCTTCTGTGATTGTATCTGCATCTCTGACCTTCCTGCTTCTCTTTTATAAGGACCCTTCTGATTACATTGGGCTCATCTGGATAATCCATGATAATTTTCCGAGTCTCAAGATCCTTAACTTAATCGCATCAGCAAAGTCCCTTTTCCATGTATGGTAACCTTCACAGGTCCTCTTGGGACAAGACATCTTTGGGGAGCCATTATTCTGCCCACCACAAGTGGTAAGCTGTCTTCCTTCTCCTTTTTTCCTTTGTCTATGTCCCACGTCCCTACACAGTCCCTAGATGGGAGGGACCTGCTGTTTTGTTTCCTTGGGTAGAGCTTATGCCCGTGGGGCAGAGAGAGGAGCTTTGCTCTCCAGCTGTTTCCCCTGGAGGCCTGAGCTCTATCTGGGTGGGTGCTGAGGGTTCAGACTGTTGCTTGGTGTCTAGTGTGTGTGATGTACAACTTGGCACCATGTTACTGAGTGTCCATATGGTAATGGACTCTGATTCTTTAGTTGTGGGCTTGGTACTGTTGGGCACAAGAATGGTGACACCAGCTATCCCTTAGCAAATTGTGCTAATGTACTCGCTGTTGAGTCTGAAGGCTGATTACACCAAACTCCTTATGAACACAGATTGTGGGTCGTAGATGATCCTGGATGTCATACTCCCTTAGTTCTTTGTTCACGGCATTATTCCTACCCCTTCTCTTCCTCTTTACCTGCCCATCTCTGTCTAAATCTGGACTGTCTAGCATGGTAGCCTCTAGCCACATGTGGCTGTTGAGCACTTGAAATGCAGCTAATCTGAATTGCGATATGCTGTAAATGTAAGATACGCACTGAAATTTGGAGACTTAATGTGAAGAAAAGAACGTAAAAGGTTTCATTGATGATGTTTAAATGCCGATTACGTTTTACATTAATATTTTGGATATATTGGGTTAAATAAACTACATCATTAAAATTAATTTCACTTGTTTCTTACTTTCTTTCTTTTTTTGGTGAGGAAGATTATCCCTGAGCTAACATCTCTGCCAACCTTCCTCTATGTTGTATGTGGGACGCCACCACAGCATGGCTTGATGAGGGGTGTGTAGGTCTGCACCCAGGATCCCAACCCGCAAAACCCGGGCCACTGAAGGGGAGCGTGCAACCTTAACCACTACACCACCGGCCTGGCCCTTCTTACTTTTTTTTTTTTATAATTTTATTTATTTATTTTTTTCCCCCAAAGCCCCAGTAGATAGTTGTATGTCATAGTTGCACATCCTTCTAGTTGCTGTATGTGGGATGCGGCCTCAGCATGGCTGGACAAGCGGTGCGTTGGTGCGCACCCGGGATCCGAACCCGGGCCGCCAGCAGCGGAGCGTGCACACTTAACTGCCAAGCCCAGGGGCCGGCCCCTGCTTACTTTCTTAATGTGGCTACTAGAACATTTAAAATTACATATGTGGCTTGCATTGTTTTTCTTTTGGAGACTCGCAGTCTAAATCCTATAATAATCTCAGAGTGCACGCATGTATGTGTGTGTGTGAAGGGTCCCCGTTATTCCTGTCACAGTGTCATGTGAAAGGCTTTCCCAGGAATTCTCTTTCTTTTTTTTCCCTCCGTTCTTTCTGCCTGCCTGCCCATCTGTCATTTTCTCTTTCTTTCTCTCTCCCCTCACTCTTTTTTTGTTCCCTTGCAGCGAGCCTGCTAAATGAATCTCGAGAGATGGGCACGTTAGATCATTTGACCCATGACAAGGCTGCTCAGAGAAAAAGGCTGGTGCTTTCTACCAGCCCACAAACTTAGAAAGTTAATCACTATTTCTAGCTCCTCTCCTTACTCTTTACTCCCTAGAAGATTCTGGGTGTTTTTGTGTATTTGTTTTGTTTTTGTTGGGGGGTGGTGGCATATCTTTTTAAGAGCTCCTGGGGGATTCTAACATCCTTCTCCCAACTCTGCCTTGAAAATTGCCATTCTGGAAAAGGGAGGTGGTCCAGTGGTTCCTAAAGTCCTCTGGGGAGTGAAAATGAAGATTCCTGAGCTGGTTTTTGCCAGGAATGGGGATGGATTTACACCTAACAAATCAGCAAACACATTTGCCTGACGAGTGTGGCGGTGCACCCTGGGCTACGTGGTCAGCCTCTGTTTCCACTTCTGCAAAATGCCATCTGGCTTGCCTGAGCCACTTGGGAGGAATGCTGATGAGGAGGGTGGGTGCAGCTGTCGGTGTAGGTGGTGGTGAAAGGATCGGCCCCTGTGTTGTGTGGACACAGCTGGTCCTCCCTGCCCCAGCCCCCAGCCCCCGAGGATGGTTTGTTGAGCCTGAGAGGTCATTCTTTCCTCTAGCACTCAGTGAAAGGACGCATGGTGGAGAAGGTCCGTGGCCGGTACACAGGTGAGGGCTCTGTGGTTAGACAGTCAGTGTTCACATCCTGGCTTCGCCACATGTCGGGCTGTGTGACTGTGTGGTTTACTTTAACTCTCTGTGTCTCACTTCCTTTATCTGCAAAGGATAGTAGCTCCTAAAAGGGGTTGTTAAAAGTTACATCGGGAGCATCTGGCTGGCTAGTGAGCGTTCAGTAATGCTAGCTGCTGCTTGGCCGTGGTCGTTAGTGTTGTCTGATACTTCTGGTGAACTTCAGGCTGTGATCAGCCAGGAGGACCCAGCTGACTTCTTAGTTTTAGCAGGGAACATCTGTGAGCCCTGAGGCAGGTTTGGGCAAGGAAAGAATGAGGGCGGCTGGAGGTGGTGGTGGAAGGTGAGGAAGCTTGAGGCACAGAGCTGCTTGGAGTATTTCGGGATGGTGAGTGAGTTTGCAGCTCTTTAGAGAAATTTAGTCGCTTGGGGAGCACAGCTCACTCACCTGGGTTCCGACGAGCCTCCTTCGGCCTGCATCAGAGGGAATGCCTGTCTTTGCATCAGTTGACTGAGCGGGACTGGCGTAAGAGTCTACGTGCCTGGTGCCTGAGCAAGCCCAGGGCATTGAGGGGACTGCTGGGCCCTGCCCTGGGGGCTGGGCCTGGCCTGGGAGCAGCAGGAAGGAAGTGAAGTCATTTTTCAGCTCTGTGGAGTAAGACCATGGCCAAGAAGACACATGTTTGTGGTGGGAACCCGGTTACCTGGTAACTCATGTAACTTCTGAATGCTGGTTTCTTGCCCTTTCTCTCCTTTCCAGCAGTTGAGGGACCTGAGCCAAGGATTCGCCCCTTGGGCCTCCTGCGCCCCTGGACCCAAGCGTGGAGGAGGGGGAAGCCAGGACCACGGGGCCCCAAGGAAGGGGAGAGTGGGAGCACCGGGCCTCTCTTTGCTCTGACTTCCCCTCTGAGTTTTCAAAAACTTGCAAATTGATCTGAAAGAGTAGAGTTCATTTTTCTTCACGGTAAGAGTGTGATATGGCTGGGGCCTGCCTTTTGTGGGGTTGTAAATTTTCATCCACTTGTTTGTAGATTCATTTCAAATCTGTGGATTTTTCTCTTTCAGCACTTTGGGCTCTTTTTTTGTTAGAATGGTTTTAATCATAGATTGGTTTTAAAAAAGTAACCAATAGTACCGGTATATTTTCCTTTCAGGAATGGCGTTGCTAGTGTTATGTGTAACTAGGAGTAGCTATGAATGTTTGGAGAGTGGCAAAGTGATAAAAATGAGGATGCACATATTTGCCATAAGGAAATGGGTCTCCTTGCAGCTCTCAATGTAATTTTCATGCATTCACTGTGTGAGGACTCCACTCATGGCTGATGAACGGTGACTGGGGAGGTGGGGGTTGTCACCTGAAGAGGCTGGGGCCTAGTTTAGGGACTTAAAGAAGGTGACTGGAAGGAGTTGACAATGATGTAAGCAAGGAATACCAGAATGTTTTTTCATTTCTAGTTGTGTTTCAGCTGAATTAAAATCATATTTAGTAAATGCCACTAATTGAGTGTCTGTGCTAGCATATTCCCTCATTTAATCCTTAGACTAACCCTTTGAAGTTGATTATTAATCCCATTTTGTGGATAAAGATACTGAAGCTGAGTGGTTGAATAATTTCCCCAGGGTGCCACAGCTAGGAGCTGAACCGAGTTGGGATTTGAACACAGGTGAGTTTTATTCCCATAACCGTGTTATTTCTACTATGCTACATGTCCCCTTAAGGAGACTTACTAATAATAGGAGAAGGAGAGGTAAAGGAACATTTATTGAATGCCTGCTGGGTACTGGGCACTATGCTGAGTGTTTTACTGTTGTCTCTTCAGTCCTCAGTGACCCTGGGGGGTGGGTACTATTGTTATTACCTTGGGTTCACAGAAGGTGAAACTGAGGCTTAGAGGCGTTAAGGGCCTTGCCTGGTAAATGGTGGAGCTGGAATTCATGAGGCAGCCTGAGTCCACAGCCCGGGCCCCTTCCTGCAGTATGGAGCCTCCTTGGGCTCGCGGTGAGCAAACTCTGTATTGAAAGGGTCTTAGTGGTCTGAGAATCCACTGTGAGAATAATGGACTTACAAGCATGATAGAAACTATTTTCAGTGGATTATTCAAATATTTGAGGAGTGTTGGTTCTGTCTAAGATGCTGGGTCTAAAATGCTTCTCAGAGATATCGAGAGGTACGACATGCCCTGCTCTTGAGGAGTTGGCAGTCTGGTTTTGGGTGTTAACACACACAGGAGGGGCAGCACTTCAGGTCTGCGAAAGTTTCCCACAGTGGATGTTTTTTGTGTTGTGGAAGGGTAAGTTGGATGTATTGGGGGCAGGGAAAACCTGAAGACCATAGGGAGAAAAGGTAGACTAGTTGGCTTTGGAAAAACAGTCCTTCCTGATTCAGGAGGGCTTCAGACGCCGGGGTTTGATCTTAGAGATGGTGGTACCTAAGCCATCTTATTGAAGCGGAAAGGCCTGGCCCTGGCCCAAGGGGTGTTTCCCAAGGTTCATCTGGCGGTCGGGAATGGATTGGGGCCAAAGAGGTTGAGGCTGTAGGAAGGTCCAACAGGTTACAAAGCTATTGTTGTGAGCTGTTGGTCAAAATGGCTAATGCTGAAACTCTCAATAGGGTTAGTAATTCAGTTGGCTGTGGTCCTTAAGCAAAGGTGAGTAATGCTGGGAAGAGAGGCAGAAATAGGCCTTACACTGAGTTGGGAGCTCAGAGAGAGGAGAGAGGAACATTTATCCAGGGTTAGATGACTTTCCTAGGTTCTAAGAGAGGACTATGTTAGTTTATCATCACCCCACCTACCACACAAGGATGAATTGATTTGTGTTTTTATTAGAAAACTCTCCACCTTGCTTTCTTGTCCTAGCTCTACAAAGTTCCCATTCATTACTTTATCATCACGGTGCGAGAGGCCCAGGTCTGACCTCTATACCAGTTTGTGTCTAGGACTGTCAAGGGGTTGCCAAAATCATCTAAAGGAGTTGGCAGTGGAGGTGGCATTCTGACTTGGGTCCACCACTTTATAGACCAGTGTTGGCAGCCGTGAAGGCTGGCTTGTCTTGGATGCAGAGTTCAATCCTTGGGACCTAATGCACAGACAGCAGGGAGGGAAGAAGGGGAAAGCAATGAAGAACCGAGGGAGAGAAGAAATGCTTCATGCAGGTCACCTGCAGATTGTAACAGTCAAAGGTCAAATCATTGACCTTGCCTTCTTATCACTCTGTGTGCCCCACCCAGGGCTGTTCTAATCCAACAGTAAACAACACTGTATTTTAGAATCCTTCCACAAATTGGAGCTATACCCTGAGTTTTTAAAAATTTTAATTCCTGCGGATCTTTTAAGTAACTCCTTCCAGGTCGGGTGTCACCAGGCTTTCTTTTCTAGCCTGCTGTCAGACTGTCATTGTCACCAGAAGCTTGTCTCATTGCTAATTATCCAACTTTTAGTGAAGCAATTAAGTGCGAGTGATTGGTAGGAAATACAGTGATTTGAGAGGTGATTTCCTTGCATTAGTTTTTTTAATAATTAGAAACAAGAGACCAAATCTGGGGACCTTATCCTGCCAAGGAGGAATAGCGGAGATTAACTTCTCACCCAGAGAGCACTTTAGTGAGAATGTGCCTCAGGGAGGCCCTTGCGTGGGTGGTCACGCATGTGTCTGTGTGGCTGCCCCTGGGTGTTTCCGGACTTACAGTTGCATAGGGTGGTTATTTCTGAATGGAAGGGCTTATTATTCTTATTCAGAAAGGGATGATTGTTTTTTAGTGCCTCTCATTTCTGACCTTGCTGTTCTAGGAGGTCAGTCTGCTTGCTTTATTTATAAGTTTATCAAATGATCTAATTTGTCAAGGAATGTTATTCCTTAAAAGATGAGCTCTAAAGACACATAGATATGGCCACAGTTAGTCCAGTGAAGCCCTGAATTGGTTCTGTGGTGAATATGCTTTGACCTCCTGCACAGCGTTGGTAGGATATTAGATGAAAAGATGTTGTCCCGAAATATCTCTACACCAATGCCGTCCAGTAGAACATTTTGCCATGAGGGACATGTTCTGTATCGGCAGGTAGCTATTGAGCACTTGAAATGTGGCTAGTGTGACTGAGGAACTGAATTTTTTATTAATATATTAATATTAATATAGTTATTATATTAATAATAATAATATTTATTATAATTGACATGCAACATTATATTTCAGGTGTACATGATTCAATATTTGTATATATTGTGAAATGATCACCACAATAAGTCTAGTTAACATCTGTCACCATACATAGTTACAGAATTTTTTTCTTGTGATGAGAACTTTTAAGATCTGCTCTCTTAGCAACTTTCAAGTATGCAATACCATATTATTAGCTATAGTCACCATGCTGTCCATTACATCCCCATGACTTATTTATTTCATAACTGGAAGTTTGTACCTTTTGACTCCCTTCACGGGAACTGAATTTTTTATTTAATTTTAATTAGTTTAAATTTAAATAGCCACATGTGGTAAGCGGCTACCACGTTGGACAGCACTGCTCCAGACGATGGTCAGAGTTGACCAATTCCTGCATTTAGCCCTTGGATATAGGTCTTAGTTGGTTAGGCTTGTTTGTGCGAGGAGATTTACGACACAGGGTAATCTAGTGGATGTTAGAAAATCTATTAGATAGCGTAGAATTGTGAAATTATATTTAAATGTTGGAATTCAAAGAAGACTTGGGTCAGTTGGAGCTGGAGTAGGCAGGAAAGTTTCTTAGAGGAAGATGCCTGTAGCTTTCAGGTCTTCTAGAATAATGTCTAGGCAGCCGTAAATGTCCTATTTACTCATGCTCCTAGGGAAGCAGCATGGTATGGAAGACTCCAGGTTTGGAAGCCTGACAGATCTGTGTGAAGATGGGGATCACCTATGCAAGATATTTAGCTTTCTGAGCCTCAGTTTCTTCATCTGCAAAATGTGCATGATAGTACCTCAAAGAGCTATTGTTATGTTAGAAAACTAATAGAAAGCTCCTAGTGTCTTGGCGCATAGCAGGTTCTCAATTAATGTAGACATTATTATCGGAAGCAGGATTAGCATATGTACACAAAGGTCCGTGACTCTCTAAAACTGCATCACGAGACTGAGTTCACGCTCCTTTTGTTCATCTCCTCTGATGAGGGAGACCTGTCTCTTCACACCTGTTAAGCTAGAAGTCCTGGGATTGTCGCAGAGAGAGTCAAGAGAAGACAAGGGTGTGAAGAGGTTAAGTCGTATGCAGAGAGACCCTTGGAAGATTGAGAATTGCTGTGTGATAAATAAATCCATCTCTTGAGTCCATGGTAAGGGCGCAAGTTTATCACTGTGTATTGTGATATTCAGTATTCTAGTTTTCATTCTCCTCTCCTTCTGGAAGAGTGTTAACTGGAGTTTACAGCTTAAACACTTTGGGTTTCTGGGCATTTGTTTGCATGGCACCTTGGACACCTCCTAGAGACGATTCCATTATCATTTCCATATCTGCATTCTTTGTTTACTTGAACACTTGAGGTTGATTTAGTATCTTACAAGAACTGAACATTGTCTTCCAGACATCATTAATCTCGCCTTTCTTACCCAGTGTTAAGTGTGAAATTAATCAAAAAGGAAAGAGAAATTAATAATATGTTGGTATTCACGATTCATCGGGAGACCTCACAGCGGGTATGAGATTAACTTCTCCAAATTAATACACACCTCAACAAATTAAAGGTATAGAAAAGGGTTATTTATTATTTAGGAAATGCCGGTAAATGCTTCCTGCTTTCATAATTAGTTAGATGATGGGTGGTGTCTGGTGATAAGACCAATCAGTATTGTGAGTATCTTTGAACCCGTGGAAAGCGTTAAATCAACACTTTTTTTCATATTTCACTGAGATAAATGAGATAAGGCCAGATGGTTAATGCATACTTGTTTCCTGTCAATTGGAAAAGGTTTGCCCAAACACTTGCAGTTTTGTTCTCTATTTACAATAAACTAAGTTTGATCCTGGGTTCTGTGTTTCCTTGTTATGACATGTGGTATGATCAGTTTCAAAGAATACGTTATTATGAACACATTATGGAAAATAATGGAGAGTTATAATTATAACTCTATTACAGCTTTTGCTGAGGTTGATAAAGGACAAGCTTTTGTTACTGAATTGTTCCTGTAATTACATCAGAAATAACAGGCAGCAGTCACCTTCCATTAGGGATGGGAGGGAAGGATCCTTACTATTTAAGTGATCACATAAGGTGTTGAATGAATCATCGTCAGCCTCATCATGAGGAATTAAAAATAGAAAGGAACAGTTGACATCATCCTATAGCAGGTTTTTAAGGAACAGAAAAATGTTAGATAGTTTTTTAAGGAAAAGAGCCATCTGCAGTGATGTCCCAGCCCACATGTTAATAGTCTGTTGGCAGTGGTTCTCAAACTTGAGTGTGCATTCAAATCTCCTGGAGAGCTTGTTCAGATTGCTGGGCCCACCCCAGAGTTTCTGATTCAGTAGGTATGTGGTGAGGTGTGTGATTTTGCGTTCCCAGCCTCCTAGATGATGATGATGTTGCTAGTTCAGGAACTGCACTGTGAACCATTAGGCTGAGGGACAGAAACAGGTGTGACTTGAGGATAGTTCCAGAAACAGAATTTTAAGATTAATTTCCTAGTGCCTGTTAAAAATTTAAAAATTTTGATGAAAATACCCAATTTTGTTTGAGATGGTGTGCAAGTTTTGTAAAGGGGATCTACTCTTTGTGACATTGTAAACGAACATTAAAAACAGTTGCAAACCTAGATAAGTGGTCTCCCGGCCCTCCTGGCCTGCTGTTGTCATGTCTTGGTAAAATCTTGGATAAACTTTGTTGGCTACAAGCGTTATCTCTATAATCCAAGTTAGTGATGAATTTAGAAGTCACAGGGTTGGATTATTTTTTCTCATTTGTAAATCAAACACTTTACCTGGGACCATCTGTAGGAGAACAGTCGATTTAACCAAGAGTATTTTTAGGTCCCAAGACACTAAATTGTTGTCATTGTTACACCTGCCTGACAAAATAGCTGTCAGCAAAATGAAAATTTAACTCATTGGGCACCAATGGCGGCTGTGGTTCCAAGCTTCTGACCAGTTCTAGAACTGCCCTTTTATTATTCTATTAATTTATTATTCTGTTGTAGCAATAGCAATCACAGTAGTAATGATCACTAATGTCTGTAGAGGGCTTGCTGCCTCTCTGATGTGGCGGCTGTGCCTTTTGGCTGTGTTGCATTAGTTCGTGAATCCCCACCATCGTTTCTGACCAAGGCGCTACGATTACCTCTTGGCTCAGACACCGGAAGATGGAGGCTTAGAGAACTACTTGGTTGCCCTCACACAGTTTGAGGGAGTCTAACCTCTGTCTTTGAGTACAGGCAGTGTGAGTAATGTGGGGCAGATTTAGATTTGATTATATTTTGGGAAGTTTTCAATGGAGGCTTGATGAGAGGCCTCACTGAAACGTAAAGAAGCTAGAAAGTTTGTTGAAGTAAACCAAACATATTTAAGGTTAAGATGGTCTAAGTTCTGATGTCAAGGACCACTCTAGATCTTTGTAAATGGGCAAAATTTCACTGTGTGGTAAATTTAGCTGATCTGCCCAACATTAGGTGAAAGCTATATGAAACCAGTATTGTAATAATGGGGCCTTTTTCTATGTGACTATGTGATGTTCAGTAAGGAAGATTGAATGACTTAAAGCTTATAAACATGGTCACGATTTGTCTCTAGCATATACCACTAGGTGATTTTATCATTTGAAATCTTTTCTCTAGTCATGAAGATATTTTAGGCAGAACCATAGCCTCCTCAAGTATTTTCTCATGTGAATTAATGTAGAGAACAGCTTTGGTGTTCTCAATGAGCCACCTTTGCTTATTAGGCTGTGGAAAAGAAGGAGAGAGGGAAAGCCTGGTTTGAGTTATGTCCCTGGTTATTTTTGGCATCAAGAATCTGAGCTTCTCTATTTGGAGAAGCATTGTCCATAGGGAATAAGAGGATGAAAAGGTTGAGTGTAAAATTCAAAAGAGATCAACCTGACAGATTCCAGTGCTGAAGGGGGTTGAGCGGGTGGAGAGGTATGAGACCTACAGGTCTAGAATCGGCCATTATCATTCTGTGTCATCAGATCCAGAGTAGATACTGCAGAGGTGTCCTTGAACATGCTTGGTTTATCATGGCTCATTTTTAGAGATGCTTTGAATAGGGGGGACGGGGGAAGCAGGAAACTCGAATGCAGATTTCTGATAGAACACCACCCTGGAGTCCAGAGCTTATCAAGTAGGTTATTTTGTTTATGGGCCATTTACAATATCTTTTACCCAAAGTATAAAATGAAAGGGATACATGTTGGTTAAAAATGGGATTCCAGTTTTCCTAGCTACTCTTTTACCGTCTGTCCCCTGTGATTGCTGCCTTATTCTTTCCAGATTGAATTGCATTTCCATGATCTCTACAAATGCTTTCACAGTTTAGGTGTAATTAAGAAAGGGAGGAAAGTCAAAGCATAAGCCCAAGAGGAGATAGAGGGAGCCTGTTAATCCCCAGAAAAGATACTTTTGGGTGAAATCTTGATGGAGGCTGTGGAGTGGTGCTGTTTTGAAAATTAGCAAGGAGAAAGGACTTCTTTCAAAGTTTTCTTCATCCATGGACACAGCTAGAAGTGGTAAATTTTCATTAACGTTAAATATCTAGCTCTGCAGGAAATATTTAAGATAAGCTGAGCATTAAAGCTTTGCCGAGGATAGAAGTAAATGGCCTTTGGTTTCTTAATGACCATGAATTTTGCTAATATATAAAGCCAAGGGTAATGCCGTAGTTTTCATATAACTCAGGGAGCAGCTTATCTAATTCTTAAGGTAAAATCAAGGTTGAGTTCTTAATTAGTGTGAGTGTTATTAAAAAAGTCCAGATTTGAAAGCATTGGGGGAGGTAAAGGATAATAAGCTTTTTTCTTTTGGCACGTCGTGAACATTTTTTGAATCTTACGGTCTTACTACTGATATATGCTTCATAAGTTACCTACTGCCTGTGCGCTTGATCCCAGTACTCACGAGGAAAATTGCCATGTAATGGACCGAATGAGATATTTATGAAAACATACAGAAAAGAATAAAAGGACTGAAAGTAAGTTGATATTATTTAGGTCTGAGGCACATGGGTATTCATTTTATTAGCCTATACCACAGACATGAATGAGATTTTGATGTTGACCAAGATGCTTAGCATTGTTTTCTCACAGTATATCTTAATGACTGGACTTCCTGGAGTTAGCTGATAATCCAGGTTCAGAAACCATTCCTTCACCTCAAAGCTATCTCAGACAGAGGCTGGTATAAAAAGAGGGCCACGAGGTCACTGGCATTGATTCAGTTCCGTCCAACCTCCCATCGTTTAGGAAATGTTTATTGCGGCCAGACTGTTTCATGGAGATGGTGGGTTTGGAATGAGTGCTCTCCCAAGCTGCCGCAATGCACTGCCCTCTGGTATTGCTCAGAGATTGTTGACATAGACAAAAATGTTCATGCTATGAAGGGTAGTTATATGCTGCAGACCATAAAAAGAGGGAATTGGCTTGTTTGGATTAAAAAAAACAAAACCCTCTCAGACATTTTCCAGCAGAAAATGGTACACATTCTTCCATGAGGTCCTTAAGGATAAGGTAGACCAGTTGGTTAGTCCTGGAAGATGAAGATTCATGGGCAGTCAGCTTGAAGATGAGTCTGTGCAGCATGGTCTTTGTTTTTTTCCTTCCTCCTTCTCCTTCCTTCCCTCCCTATTGAACTTTTGGTTTTATAATTTTCTGCTGATAAATTCCATGAATATCAGAAACACACTGTAAGTATCTATTAGAGGACATGGTTTCCTCCCTTTTTGTATTAAGAAGTTTTGTAGCGGGGAAAATATTAGCCATATCAGAAGCACATAGTAGATATATTTCTAAAATGGCTTTTTACTCCTTTTTTTGGTTTTATTCTTCAGAGTGAAGTGGCTGCAAGTAATGTGTTATATTTGAATGAGCAGGCTTGTAATCAATTGGCTTTATCTCATATTATAAACTCCTTAGTTTTTTGTAATAGAGCTATTTTAAAATTGCGTATACCTATTCTTGGGACTGTGTATATATTAGTGTGGTCTAGTCCGGAAAGCATTAGGATTGGTAAAAGCTTAGGTTTAATGCCTCCTGAGACTTGGAACAAAGAGCGGTTTTGTGCAGATGCTCCATCTTTGCCAAATGTAGCCTTACTCCTGCTGAACTAATAGTGGATGGATTTGGATCCTAACAAGTGAGATAATATAATTTTTTAGATAAATGCCTCTGGATGTTGAAGTGATCAGGCCTCCCACCTAGCTACCCTTAGATATCTATCTTAAAAGGCAATTGGGTTCCAAAATGGGAGAAGCAGAGTTCATAGAAGCTCTTTGTCTGCCTCTCTGTTTGCAGTGGATCAAGTCCTTAAAGAGGAGAAACTTAAAAATGTCTTTGTCCTTGTGATTTCAGGAGTGATTACTGTTCTAAAGTGGACATTGGAGGAGGATGCATTAGGCCATGTAAGTACTGTAGTAAGCACCTGGCTAAGCACAGACCCAGGATATTTGCCCTTGGGAGGGAGAGGACCAAGTAGTTGAGTCAGTTGTTAGCATTTGGAACCATCACAATATAGACACTGTAGTCCCAAAGGGCCAGGGGGTGACGCTACCCATGCCACCCCAATCCTGAGGGGACATCTCTGGCTATCTGGTTAAGGCCTGGTGGAATTGGTTTTTTTTTGGATAATTGTGCAGGGATATTTTACCTCTCTAGAATGAGTAAAGTGACTGGAGCAGAAGGCCATTTATTCCTTTATTCAATCATTATCAAACATAAATTTATTGAACTTGATTGTGGCTAGTTATTCTTACATGGAAGGGCTGGTCCCCTCAGAGCAGCCCAACCCAGACCTGACACAGAAGATCATGATGTAAATATGAGTAAATGAACTGGAGATTATGACTCATAAAGACTTCATAATCTCTGAACTCGGTCTATAGTAAGGAACCTTTGCTCAAGGAGTACATTTTCTTAAGTCCCCAGTTATGAATATATTTTATGGAGGAAGAAATTTGCTAAGTACTTCCTTATTTTGAGTGTCTGAATAGTCTATAGTGCTTAAAACCACTGTCCAGTCTACCCTTGAGAGTTACCTTGGTAAACCAGATGTTCAACTTGGGAGCAGAATATTTGGATTCCAAGGCTGATAAAATTTGGGTGTCAAGGTTATGGGGCCAACAGAATGAAACATTAAGCATTCCTAATTCTGGTTTCTTTTATGTATGTGGGTCTTTGAACAAACTTTGTCTCTAACAACATCATGGGAGGAAAAAAAAAAAACACCCAGCAACTCACAAGCAGACAAGTGTTTGATGTGAATAAAAGCCTTAATGTTAGAGCTAGAAAATCATGTGACCATGTGACTTTTATCAGAGGCTGCTCACTAGCTGTCACCTTGAGAGCTTGTCCTGCTGGGAGAAACCAGAGAAACAAGAAGTCTCTCCTTCAGAACCACAAAGGCATTTTGAATCTCTAAAGATGTGAAAATTTGTCTAAGATGCGTCAAGCATATTTAATAAATCCCTCCCCACCTCACCCCATGCACTCCCCACACACATGACTTAATTGGAATGGGACTTCATTTCAGGGACTGGACAGTTGAGCAACCTATCTTCAAGGGTCTGTTCTGAAATTAGTTTAGTGTTGACAGATCGGGAAGTTTGTCACTGCTCTCCAAGAGATGACAGGCATGGCAGCTGGAGGTAGCAAGCTGGCATCCTGGAGACACGGAGCTGGATCTACGGTCCCAGATATGCAGTTGCTGCGGCTTATACTGTGGGAAGGATGAGCATCTTTCTGCCTTTCCTGTGATTTTTTTTTTTTTTATGTCAGTGTCTACACCTCCCTCCTGCTCTCAGGTCTGCACTGTGTGGGGTTGACAGCCTTCATGGAACAGGCAGACGAGTTGGCGTTGTGTGGCGCTCCTGGGCTGTGTCTATCTGGCACCCAATATGTTGTCACTTTCCCTCTTCACACCATACCTAGCTGCCTTTGGAGAGGCCTCTTGGCTTCTTTGGGAATAACTACTGAAAGAGCAGCTGTCTATCAGCCTCCTCCAGAGCTGTCGAATTGGGCTGCTGTCAACCTGTTGTTGGAGTAGTTCCCAACGCAGCAGACTTGGCTCTCATTGACATTTATAACTTGAAAGCCATATCACAGATGAGTTTGCGTTTCTTATAAAATCCCTTAGTAGCCCTCAGAATATAAAGCACATGGCCTCTACACACTTTGGCAACTCGCAAGAGTGTGGAAATAGTTGGGTCCTCTTAAAGGTGGAGAAGCAGCTCCTCATTTTCCCCCCACCTTATTAAAATCATCTCTCTTCTCATTTAGATAGGAAGAAGTTGTCCTGGCTTTATGCTTAGATTTATGTGTAACCATATGAGTCGGTTTGTATCAGGAAGATTATTGGCTTCTAAGAACAAATGACTCTTGAACTCTGACTGCCACAGAGCCTGTGATAAGAGAAGATATTACTGGGAAGTTGATGTCTCTCAGATGGGTTGGTAGATTCCATACCTGGTTTTTTATGCCTTAATTTCTCCAAGAACCAGCTTCTAAGCTTCATTTCTTGGGACATGACTGAAAGAAAAAGATGCAGTGTTGGTGGTAAAAATAAAAACCAAAGCCACACCAGTAGATCGTGTGAACACTTACAGCCAAAGAAAGTGGAGAAAGTGCAGAAGGGAATTGGAAGGCATTTTACTTTGGGTCTGTCTAGAGCGTAAATTCCTTGAGGGCTAGGACTGGCCTTATTGCTTTTCCTACCAGGAACCTGGCACATGGCAGCGTGATGAGCTGAACGAATGAATGTGAAGAAGAAGTTTTAGGTAGAAAAAGTTCTGTTTCATTTTATTTTTATCCCAGTAGTGCAGACATTGAAATACATTCATCAACAAATCCAGATTATGGGGTTTAAAGTTAATGATGTTTTCCTGTTGTTGTCAAAGATGAGTAATCTTAGAAAAGGCCTATCATAGAACAAGAAATGAGGACTTTAGATGGCAGGTCTTGGATGCGATTAAAATGAAACACCTCCACTGCCTGTGCTCAGGTTTCTTTTTCTGGTTCCCACCACGTTAGTCACGTCTTATGAAGTGTCAGTGCCCGACCTTGGCTGTGTGCCGTGCAGCTGAGTCCAGCGCATAGCTTGCCTGGAGTGGGGCCGGGGTAGGCTCTTGAGCCAGCTCGATGGGGGCCACAGGCTTTGGGAAGATTGTCAGCTGAGGAATGTTCGTCACCTTTCTGGCCCTTTACCTGTGGTACACGTTGGGACTCCACCTCAGCCCTCTTTCTCAGAGCCCAGAAGTGCCTCGGAGACTGTAAGACTGCTCTCGAGATAGCCACTGCCCGTTGATGATAGAGGAGCATGGTGGATTAAACCTTGCTTCCCTGCTGGCTTAAGGGAGAGGTGGGGCTGCAGGGCAGAGGTGAAGGCGGTGGGCAGCCACTTGTCTCGTCACCAGACCAAACATGGAGCAGCAGGGCACTTGTCTTCACAAAGCGTGCCTGGTTTTGACTGCATCTAATCAGAATTCCTGGTTCATGGCAGGAGGTTTCAAAACAGCATCATACGTCTGTTCTCTGGCTTTACTTGAAAAAAATATTTAAAAATTTTAAAATATTTCAGATATCCAGACAAGTGCAAAGACATACTAGAACACTCACTCATGTATATCCCCCTAGATTCTCTGCCTTTTTAGTCTTGCTGATGACGCATCATATTAACTATGAAAGGTGCTTATGTTCAAATTACTGCCCTTTTGTTCCTGGAAATTCTAAAAAATGTGGTCTGCCTGGAACCCAGACCTACACAGAGCCCCAGCATACTTGTGCTCTGAGGAGGGTTGTTGCTACCTGGATCCTCCCTTACCTGTGGTTTCCTCTGTTCATTCTGTTGTTATGTCATTGCCAGCATTGCCATCGATCTGTTTTTCTCTTCATTCAGTTTCAAGGAGGCGTGTATGTGTTTGAATCCTTTTCTGCAGCTAGTTCAGGACTCCCTTGTAATGGGCAATTCAGTCGGTCCTGCTTGACAGAGCTAATGCTATCTCCACATCCCATTCCCTTCCCATAATACTTCATCCTACTTGATGTCACACACAGACGACTCACTTTGTAAATAACCTCCCACTCTCCCCAAGCCAGTGTGGGATTTCTCCATGTGTGTCGACCTCCCTGGAGAAGAGAGGCGAAGGCCATTTTACTTTGCCTCTCGGGTTTAGAATGATGGATAGATAGCATCTATCGGGCATGCTGAGGCCTCAGGTTAATTAACGTGGGTAAGGCCCATTGGCAGTTTTCCAGTCATTTCTTCCTTTACCATGGCCATTTTCCGGGACCAGAGCCGTATGTTGTTTTAGCTGTGTTGATGGATCATTCACTTAACTCTTCGTTTTGGTCTGAGCCTCAAGATGGCTTACGGGAATCAGCACTCACAGGTCACACATTGAAGGGGCTTTCAGACACTACCACCACCCATTTAATGAGAGACTACCACCACCCATTTAATGAGAGACACCACCTTGAAAGGAAGGGTAAAGGGAGTTGCTGAGCCAGGAGGACTAAGGAGAGCCCGGGTGAGGCAGGAAGGACTGGGGAAGGGGTGTGGTAGTTTTGGGAATTTGGCTAAAGATTTGGGGGACTCGGGGTGCCTGGAGAAACAGAACAGTTTTTTAAAACTCTAAACCATCATGGACTGGTACAATAAAAATAAATTACTAGAAAAATGAAATGAAAAAACAAGGAAGTCCAAAAAACAAGCCTTCAACTTTATTATTGGATTCAGAGACACAAAATTACCATGTTAAATTGCTATACAAGTTTCCAGAACACTTACCTTCAATTTTGGTACTTATCTCTTCACAGAGTAGAAACACTGTGTGGACTGGCCCTACTCTGTAGACTCCCCCCACCGCCTTTGCATTGCATTGACCTAGGAGATGTGGGTGTCAGCTCTGTTTCTGCCCTCGTATGCTGGGAGGCCCACCCTGACCTCTCTGAATCTTGATTTTTATACTACAAAGTAAAAGTGGCGTTGGTCTGCACGGCACTGTTCTCCCTGACAGGAAATGAGGGACCAGGAACAGGTGCTTATTGCTGAGTCCCTGGCCCAAATGGGTCTCCTTTTAGAGATCCTTCTGGAAGGGACAGTCTGGGGATTATTTCATATACTCCCTTGGCCACCTTGACCAAATGTCTGAGCAGCTTATGTGAAAGGCACGTGTCCTGCATTAGTGACCTTCTGTGACAGATGGACCTCTGTGTGCACACGTGTGTGTGTGTCTATATGTATGGTCATTTTGCACCCACTGTAACTCTTTTTCTAGTTCATAGTTTTAGGCTGGTGGAGGGGGTAGGGTGGTGGAGAAATGACCCCTTTTAGGAAGTCATTTAGTAACCAAGGTTAAATATGGCCCTGACTTTTTCAACAGAGGCCCCCCCAGCATAACCTTGCAGTAATGTTCATTGGAGCCCTCTGGAAGGGGGGAACAGATGGAGGAGCCAGCGTGGGAGGAGTTTTTGGTGGGGCCTGACAGTGGTTAGTGTCACCTTCCGTTCATACCCCGTTGCCTAGAACTCTGTCTCCCGGCCATACCTCAATGGGAAACGCAGTCTAGCTGTGTGTCTGGGGAGAAGAGGAGAACTTGGGTTCAGTGAGGCTCGAGCATTCCCCGCGGCCCCCTTCCTCCTGCGTCTCTGATGCACTTACCAGAATGTTGTTCACTGTTGCCTTCTTCTATCCCAATGAACTGGTTGATGCCTCTTTTATGCCTGCACGTGATTATGGTCAGGCAGTACATTTTTAGGCACTGGGGTAAGAAATAGTGGAAAGAAGAGAGAGCGGAAGTTGCCTCAGAATTAACAGACAGCGATTACGCAGACCAGGAATGGCTGATGCTGACTGAGAGTAAATTGGCTATGTGCCATAGGCTGCATTTGGATTTTTTTTTTTTTTTAAATCAAAGTATTTAAGAGTTGAGAGCAATGCTTTGTTTTTAAAAAGTGAATAGCACTTAAGCAGAGGGAAACTGTTGGTGCAGGCGGAGCCAGCAGCCTCCCTATTGAAAGGTGGCAGAGGTAATGTAACTCGATAAAAAGCTGAAGTACGTCTAATATTTTTATAAGTGCACTTGTTCCCTGCAGCAGTGAATTAACAAAAGCAAACCAAAACATCTTTATTTCCTCTCAATCTAGAGGAGCCAGAGAGTCAGAATGTGAGAGGTGAGATTGTGGGAGGGACAGGTGTGTGTGTGGTTCTTGGCAGAGGAATTGCACAGTATAGCATCCTCTGGAGCAGTGTTGAGTAGAGTGCCGGCCAGGAGAACTGGACTGGGCATTTTGAACAGAGAACCTACTACAGAAAATTGGGTATGTAGGTGATGGAAGAGGTGAGATACCAGAAGGAAATTCTGGCAACCAAGACATTTGCAGCCACAGAAGATGTCCCACCCCTAGGGCTGCAGGGGGGATGGGAGTTGGTGGTGTTATCAGAAATGGGAAGTGGGGCCATTGGGAAGAGCTGCATCCTGGAGGAGATGCCCCGGGGCAAATGGAAAGAGGGAAAGAGACCCTGGGTTCTTCCCTATGCCTGCCCTCCCAGCTTCTGCCAGTGCCTCCCACAGGCCAACCCAACATGAAAACCAGTTGGCAACGGAGCTTGTGAAATGTAGTGTCTTATGGTATGTTGCAACAAAGACAAGGCATGCAGACAATGGATTGGAGAGCAAAAAGATGGATGGCTGGCTCAGGGAGTGTAACCTCCTGGTGAAAAGGAAGGAAGATAAGTAGATTGAGAGATTGCTTTAGGAAAAAATTTTATGAGTTTTGCTATCTTTCCTCCATGCCATATTCTCTCCTCTGTGGTTCTCTATTACCACCTATGTTCTTTTTTCATAATTTTGTTATGCTTTTCATACCATGTGATATTTTATGGATGTATTTGACTCTCTAATAATAACAACTAACATTTGTTGAGTGTGCACACCATGTGCCCGGACAGCAGTGTTCTCAATGCTTTATCTGTATTAATTCATCGAATCATCAAAGGTCCTCTGTGGGGCAGGCACAGTCGATCCTCATAATTTGCGGATTCTGTATTTGCAGGTTTGCCTACTTGTTAAAATTTATTTGTAATGCCGAAATCAATAGTTGCAGCACTTCTGTGGTCATTGGCAGACAGAGTAGAGGAAAATTTGAGATGCCTGATGTGCACGTTCCCAGCCGAGATCGAACCAGGCGACGCTCTGCCTTCTTGTTTCAGGTCTCATACTGTAAGTGTCCTCTTCATGATCTAATTTGTGCCGTTTTTTTGAGGATTTTTTTTTTGTAATTTCACTGTTTAAAATGACCCCTAAGCATTGTGCTGAAGTGCTGTCTAGTGTTTCTAATTACAAGAAGGCTGTGATGTGCCCTAAGGAGAAAATACGTGTGTTAGATAAACTGCCTCAAACATGAGTTTTAGTACTGTTGGCTGTGAGTTCGATGTTAATGAATCAACAGTATATATTAAATAAGGTATCTTAAAACAGAAACACATAAAACATTGTTATGTATTGATCAGTTGACAAAAATGTGCTGATCAGAGGCTCACAGAACCTAACCCTGTATTTCCCCTAGGAGCACTGGTTTAGTGCTCGCTAATTCAGCGTTCACGGTGACTTTATAGAACGTAACTATTGTGAATAATGAGAATCCACTGTGCTCCCATTATTTCCAGTATACAGAGACCGAGGCGTGCAGAAATCAAGAAAGCTGTCCCGCGTCACCCGGTAGGATCAGAACCCAGGCAGTCTGGCTCCCCGCTCTTCAGTCTTCACTGCTGTGCTCCACTGTTTTTCTACACAGTACCCTCCATTTCATAAATCACAACTGGTGTCTTGGGAGGTTGTGAATTGGTCAGGCCCCAGGGTGAGAAAGTGGTGGAACAGAGACTCCAATCCAGGTTTCCTGTCTTCGAATCCCTGGCTCTTGGCAGTGTCCAGGGGGCTGGATGCTTGGCTTGCAGCTGTTATTCTGATTTGTTGCTTCCATTCCGCTTCAGCTTGGAGAAATCACAGAAAATTAGAGTTGTGTGTAAAATAAGTGATTCCAAGGGAGAGACCAGAAATATTTTCTTGAACACGATCATTTATTTTGATGTTTATAGAAAATCTTTCATGGGCTGGAATGACCTTTTTGAAAAGATGTTAATTTTTTTTCTGTTCATTAGGGAAATAATTGAAAATAAATAAGAAAATAAAGGGAAAATAATTGAGAGGGCTGCTGGCATTTTCTCAGTGGTATACTCTGTCACCTAAACGTTGTTCCTGCCTTGTCTCTTTAGTTTCCTTTGGGTATGTAAATTTGTGTGTTTGAATAAGAAATAGATGTACCTGTTGTGAATTCAAAGGGTACATAAAAAACAGAATCTCCCTTCCCAGGAAGAGCGCTGTGCCTGATTTCTGGTGTACTCTTCCAAAGCAGTGACTGTCAGCTGGCGGTGATCAGGGGACATTGGTCACATCTTGGGTGGAGGTTGGGGAGTGTGTTACTGGCGTCTAGTGGTTAGAACCCAGGGGTGCTGATCTACATCCTACAGCGCATAGGACTGCCCCACCACCAAGAATTATCCAGCCCAAATAGTCAATGGTGCTGAGGTTGAAAAACCCCGCTGTACCCTCAGTATAAAAGGCGAGGACTATCTTAATGTGTGCAACACAAAAGCTTTTGTGTCTGAACTTGGACGTTTATTTTGTGTCTTCAGAAGGCTTTTGTGTGCGTGGTACTTCTCCTGGCTGTGCTGCAGCTGCCTCCCATGGGTGGGGCAGTGGGAGGGGTCCTCTCCAGGTGCGGCTGTAAGGAGGTCCCTCATCCATGGAGACTAAAAGCCAGAAACCTGGCTTTGGCCAGCGGCTTTTTTGTTATCACAGTGTGTGGGCAGTGCTCAACAAAGCCAGTGATAAAAATACTTCCTGGAAAAAACTCTTGAGTATGTCTAAGTTCTAAATAATTGCTGCTATTAATAATTACATATAAATATATAATTTTTATGTATTTCCATTGTGAAATTTTTATTCTACATTATTGTTTGTCAGTCACCATATAAACGCATCGCTTCACCCCTTGTGCCCACCCCCACCCCCTTGCCCCTGGGAACCACCAAACAGTTCTATCTGTCTGTGTGTTGGTTTATCTTCCACATATGAGTGAAATCATGCGGTGTTTGTCTTTCTCTTTCTGGCTTATTTCGCTTAACATAATACCCTCCAGGTCCGTCCATGTTGTTGCAATTGGGATGATTTTGTCTTTTTTTATGGCTGAGTAGCATTCCATTGTATATATATACCACATCTTCTTTACCCACTCATTGGTTGAGGGACATTTGGGTTGCTTCCATGTCTTGGCTATAGTGAATAATGCTGCAATGAACATAGGGGTGCATAAGTCTCTTTGGATCATTGATTTCAGGTTTGTTGGGTAGATATCCAGTAGTGGGATAGCTGAATCATAAGGTATTTCTATTTTTAATTTTTTGAGGGATCTCTATACTGTTTTGCTTAGAGGCTGTGCCAGTTTGCATTCCCACCGGTAGTGAATCAGGGTTCCCCCTTCTCCACAGCCTCTCCAGCATTTGTTGTTTTTTGTCTTGGTGATTATAGCCATTCTAACGGGTGTAAGATAATATGTTAGTGTGGTTTTGAGTTGCATTTCCCTGATGATTAGTGATGTTGAACATCTTTTCGTGTGCCTGTTGGCCATCTGTATATCTTCTTTGGAGAAGTGTCTGTTCAGCTCCTCTGTCCATTTTTTGATTGGGTTGTTTGTTTTTCAGTTGTTCAGTTGTGTGTGTTCTTTATATATCATAGAGATTAATCCCTTGTCGGATATATGGTTTGCAAATATTTTTTTCCAGCTGATGGGTTGCCTATTCATTTTGATCCTTGTTTCATTTGCCTTGTAGAAGCTCTTTAATCTGATGAAGTCCCACTTGTTTATTTTTTCTTTTGTTTCCCTTGTCTAAGGAGACATGGAATTCGAAAAGATCCCTTTATGGCCAATGACAAATAGTGTACTGCCTATATTTTCCTCCAGGAGTTTTATAGTTTCAGGTCTCGCCTTCAGGTCTTTGATCCATTTTGAGTTAATTTTTGTGTGTGGTGAAAGAAGATGGTCTACTTTCATTCTTTTGCATGTGGCTGTCCAGTTTTGCCAGCACCATTTATTGAAGAGACTTTCCTTTCTCCTAGCACACTTTTTTTATGTACTCTTTCATAAACGTTGTGTTCTACATGGAAGTTAATTTAGAGAACTCCCTGTCATACAGTTGGCCCTAACACACATGGACTGAACCATACATGTCGCTTTGAGCGGAAGTTCCTAACGGTTCAGAATTGTTGGCGCTTGGTTTGGGCACACCCCAAACCCTTAAAATATAGCACATTCCTGTTTAAATAGAGCTTTGTGACAAACAGTGATACTGCAGTTTAAAACAAAGAAAGCAGAACTTGAGTTTCCTCAATCCTGTCACTCTGTGTCACCATTTGGAGCTTTTATGTGTGATTAAAATTTAAAACAGTGGAAGAGTGAGAACTCCTAGGTGTAGTGTTTGGTACGTGCATAGTTTAGTTCATAGAAGAAATATTTCATTGAATTTTAGAAGTAACTTTAAAATTGACACACTTTTTAAGTGGTTATTTAAAAAAGAGATTATTCAAGAATATAATGATGATTGATGATTGCATGATTGTTGCTGGAAATACTTTTGTCATATGGAAGAGGGAAGGTTAAATAGTGATGTGACCTGGGTGTTCCCTGGGCTCGGTCCACCACTGCAAGGATCTTTAAGAAAAATGAAAGAACGAGAATGAAAGCAGGCCCAGTAAAGCAATTAGTTATTTCTGTTGATCTGGTTTCTGTCTGTGTGAAACTGGTGCTCTTTTAAATGCTGCATGGAATGGAAGTTCTGACCTATTACCGTCTTCGTGAGAGGAGGCAAATTTCATCCTCCACCCTAATGTTTTAAAGCTTTTTATTGATTGATGCATAAAGAACAGTGGACCCATTGTTAGTATACAGCATGAGGAATTGTCACAGCCAGACACACCTGTGTAAACATACCCACATCAAGAAACAAAATGTGAACAGTACCCAGAAGCTCCCTGGTGTCCCCTTCTAGTCAAGATCTCCTCCATTCACCTCCATTCCAAGAAAGCCACTGACCTGACTTCTAACAGCACAGACCAGTTTTGCCTGTATTTGGATGTTACGTAAATGGACTTAATTATACAGTATATAAAGAGAAGACTGATTTTTTTAACCCATCTCTCAATTTTGATTCTGACTGGAGACATTTGAAATATTCCAACGTGTGGCAGTTAAACATCTTGGCAACTTTCAGTGGTAGATTAACAAAAATTCCCAGTCTGTTTTATGTGTGTCTTCACTAATACAAACATTGGCCTTCAATGTAGTAACATTTAATATGTTTGCTTCTATAATGAGGAACACAACCAGCCTAATTATGATATCGCTTCTTGGACTTTAGAATTTTATTTGGAAGGCAGATAATTGTATAGAAATTAAATTGGAGTTTGTGTATCTATTGAAGCAATCAAGTTCATTTGAAGCTAGAATAGCTTATAGGCTTAAAGTGTGGTCAAGATGCTGGATAGACTATATAGAAGCTTATAATTGGATTTGGGTTGGAAACCATAACAGTGCAGTGCAATCTTACTGCATCAGTGTATTCTATTCAGAATACCGTTTTCTGAGTAGTAAGCGTGTCTGATCTATAGGGAAAGAATGAATGGGCTGTTTAATAGTTAACGTTTGGGCCACGGGGATCTGAAATTGCCCTTCACGTTATAGGAAAATTCAGTCCTCAGTTTGACGGCCCTGGGAAGTTGAATGGTTAAATTAACGTAAAACTATTATTTAGAGAAAATAACCTCCTCTGTAAGCATCATCCATGATCAGAATATGTACATACTCTCACTCCTTTCTGGATCTGTCAGAGGCTGGCTCGTTCACCATGAGCTGCGGTGGCCAAGTTGGGATCTTGGTGTGGCTCCTGTTGAAGTGTTCGGTGACAGCAGGCTGCGTGGGACATGAAAAGGTTTTTCCATGCAGCTTCTCTTGGTCCCAACAGAGACGAAAATGAACAGTTCTAGCAAAATTGCTAAGTCAGGGATGTCTGTCTCTGAGAAGCTGCTTTTTACTCACTTAATTTTTTGGTTTATAAAAAACATTCTCCTCTTTCTTCCCCCCTCAGTGGTTTCTAGCCATCTTCTCTAAAACAGGGAAGAATCTTATATGCCTTATTCTTTGAAACTTAGTTGTATGCAGTTGCTAAACCTGTTATTTTTCATTTTCAAGCCTCTGATGCAGGAGAGGCAATGCTTGCAAATAAAAACCAGCTCAGAAATTATATCTGAGATGGGAATCAGATCACGTCACTCCTGGGCTTCAGGCTCTTCAGTCACTCTTCAAGTACAGGGGAGCCCTAAGTCCTACTGTGACATTCAAGATCCCTGGTTACCTTGTCTTGCTGCCCAGGACTCACCTTGGCACCCCCTGCCTCCCCTTATGTTGCGGGCATGCAGGGGAACGGTGCCCTTGCGTGCGACTGTTTGCTGGTGCTCTGCTCCATGCACGGCTCTTCTCCCTGCTGGGGGGATGTCTTCTTCTGCCGTCCTCTTTTCATCTTTCAGGACTCCTTGTGATGCCCTGTGTATATCACGTACTCTTGCATTTGTGCACTGGTATGTGCCCAGCTTCCAGAACAGTGCCCTGCACAGAGTAGGTGCTGAGCAAATACTTGTTGAAACAATGGATGGATTCCACTTCTATAGTGTATCCTAATGATCTGTTCATGTCTCTGTGTCCCCACTACAGTTTGCGGGCAGGGGTCACGCCTGTTACTCGTCACATACTCAGTGCCTGACAAAGATACTCAGAAATGTTTGAATGGAAGGCAGGCAAGGCTGGCCTGTGGGGAAAGCATTTTAGGGGCAAGGAAGAGTTTTCCTTGCACCACAGTCGTTTGTATTCAGCCTCGAGTGCATGGGCAGAACCTCGTCCTGTGGCTTTGTGATCAGGAGCAAGGGAATCTCAGAATGCTGTGGGGTAGGAACTGTGCCCTCATACTCCCCCGTCCCCACCCCCTTGTTTTCCCAATGGAAGCGCCTCTGTGTCTGGGAAAGTGCTGATGGAATTGTTCACCTCTCAGAGAAAATGCCTGAGAGTGATGTTGATTACCATGCTGATTGCCGATGCAGGAAAACATCAGTAAAAATAAAAACTTAAAAAAAAAGTGGGCTATGTAAAGGCAATGTTAATTATTATGGTTTAAGGGAAATAACTGTCATTTTTACATGATTACTGTGCAGTCCACTAAAGGCTCTATGTGTTGCATGTCTTATTTTATTTCTACAGTAATTTTGGTATGAGTGGTTACCTGGATTCAGGTACTTGCCCCTAGAATCATATCATAGTGGTGTTTTTTAAGTTCCCAGAAAAGGAAATTAAGTGATGGGACAGAGCTTTCTCAAATTTGAGTCTTTCATTCACTAATCTACCCAGATCTTTGGCAATCGCTTATTTGCCAGTGAGTGTCAGTGGGTGGTGAAATGAATAACCAAAGAAAGAACAAATTCTGTAGGAAAGCAGAGAGATGTGACTTTTTAATATTTTCTGCATTCTTGTGGCATGCTGAGGCCTCTGCCCACAACATGTGCCCTGTCCTCCTGGTGGGATTGTTCCTGGTTCAGAAGAAAGGATTCCATGTTGCAGGATTCCCTGGTGTCCCGGGAGCCATGATCTTGGGGGCTCTGGTGCCTTCACAAGTTTGAGGAACCCTGGATTATGAATAGAGGCACATTGCCTGAGGACCGTGGTTCACACAGCACGGCTCCCTGCTCCCAACCTGGGGGGAAGAGATCCCAAAACATGTTTCTCAACTCTGCCTCTCCCCAAATGGGAGAATTGAGCAGATCAACGTGGATGGTCCAGGTAAAGCTCCTTATGATTCTAGACTAGAATGCGTAGGCCTTTTGTGGAGTGGTAGTTACTCTGAATGGAATACCCTCCACTGGCCTGGGGACAAGGGAGATTTGCTCAGTCTCCTGGGAAGAAGGGAGACAAATGAAGACTGAGTAGTCATAGGATAGCAGTTTCCATCGAAAATTTCACCTGGCTGGGAAGCTTTTGTCTATGAAGAGCCTGCCGATCTCTGTTAGGCTGTGACAGTGCCACCTCAGAAGGACGTTCCCTTTCCTAGTCCTGAGGTTAGTAGGCTCTGTTAGTCACCTTGAGCCTGTACTTGGTGTCGCTACCCTTGACCAAAGAAAAGTAGAGAAATTGGCTTTGGCTACCATGAAAGTATGAAGACGGCTTTAGGGGTGAGATGTCAGGCAAGGGTGAGGTTCTCCTCTCCCGCCCTCTCCCCTTCCCCCATCAGTGATGAGGTCCTTGCTGCCCGCTCAGGCCTGAATGCCACTGAGGGGGCTGAGTACTCCCCCGGCCAGCCCAGAAGACCTTGCAGTCACTGATTCTTCACACTGAGGTCTAGGGACTGACACCATGTTTTCCCCAACAGCAGTTTTTGAAAGGGCAAAGCGTTGAGGCTTATAAGTGGTGGGCCAAAAGATGGTCGGTCTTGTCTGTCTCCACTGCTAGACTGCAAGAAGCCCCCTGACCCGGGGACTGCCTGTTGGGCTCATCGTGTTCCCAGGGCCTGGCCTGCAGTCGCTACATAGGAGGAGCTCAGTGAGCGGTGGCTGAGTCTGTGCAAGAAAGGGGGATGCTGGAAACATTTCTACCTACTCGGAAATTCTATCCACCCATTTATTTGTGGAGAGGATTTGAAACGGCAGCTCTCCTTACTTCACAATTTGGGTAAATTTATCAACCAAGAAGCACTTGGGGGCCTTTTTGTATAAATGTTGGGTTGTCAGGTGATTTTACAGGGACTCCTTGTCCTTTTAGAATCAGAATCACAAGTTAAGCTAATTGGAGCACTTGGCTGAGTCGGATGGAAGGTGTTGCCTTCTGAGCTTGCAGACAAAAAGTACTGAATCAGGAGTGGGTTGTCCCGGAACAGGTGGTGTGGATAGCTTGGATGCACAGGATTGTGGATCATGAGTTTGACGGCATCATCAGCATCATTCATTCTTTCATTTGACATGTATTTACTGAGTGCCCACTCTGTGCCCAGCACCATTCTAGGCACTAGGGATACAGGGGTGAGTAAGATGGAGAAATAGCTAAGTCCTATGTCAGGTGGAGATGAGGGCGAGGAAGAATCAAGTAGGGCAAGGGATAGAGAGTGTGCATTTGGTGCTGTGTTAGATGGGGTGGCCCAGGAGACTGTTTCAGGGAGTGATGTTTGCATAGAGACTTGAGTGATGGCAGAGTTAAGGCAGTATCTAGGATGAAGAGAGCTCCAGAAGGAGGAGATGGCACGTCTAGGTGGCTGAGGCAGGCACAAACTTGCCCCAGCATGAAGGCCATGTTGGTAGAGTGAAGGAGAACAAGGAGCTGAGTTTGGAAGGCGAGTAGCTGGAACACGGAGAGCCTTGCTGGGCAGGGTACAGAGTTTCGGTTTATTCTGATTGTGATGGGTGTGTTTGGAGGGTCTTGAGCAGGGAGGTGACCTGATGTGATTTATATTTTATAAAAGTCATTTGGCTTGTGTGGAGAACTGGCTCTAAGGAGCAAGGGTGGAAGCAAAGATAACAGGTAGGAATGACAGTTGTCCAGTGTAAGGTGATGGTGGCGTAGACTCAAGTGAGGGGAGGGAGATAGTGATAAGAGGTTGGATACCTGAGTTCAGATAATCTGGCCCCCCTCTGTCTTCATCTCCTACTACCTTTCCCACGATTGATTTCACTCCAGCCAGATCTGCACTCACTCTATTTTTTTTGTATCACTTGTCATTTCCTGAAATTAAACACATGTCCACACGTGCACATACACATGCTCACTCGTCGCTT
Organism: Ceratotherium simum simum; assembly: GCF_057802395.1. Classification (NCBI taxonomy): domain Eukaryota; kingdom Metazoa; phylum Chordata; class Mammalia; order Perissodactyla; family Rhinocerotidae; genus Ceratotherium; species Ceratotherium simum. Next base: position 17,997,860 of record NC_141908.1, read on the forward strand.
CTTTGACTTTCCTGCTGGCATGTGAGTGCCATGATGGCAGGCAGGGACTTTCTCATATTTATTACTGAGTCCCAAGTGCCTAGAATGGTGCCCGGCAGGGAGTAGATGCTCAAAACATTTACTGAAGGAGAGCATGAAATGGAAGGACAACCAGCTGATGTCCCAATTACATAATTTCTGTTGACAAATTACCTCCATGACTGCCTGAGGTTTTAATTGCTGTGCTAAAAACATTGAAAACATCAAACTGTAATACCAATTTAATAAAAGTGAAGAAGTATATACTTTAAAGTTTAAATAACAGGAAAAAAAGAGAGGAAAGGAGATTTGTGTCAGCCATGGAAAGGTTCTGCCTGCAGTGAGGGAGATGATAACAAAAAGGACCTTCATTTATTGCAGTGAAATTTGTCACTTTTGTTTACGTCTAGTACTATCCAGCTGTTAATTTGTGTTTTTGTTGGAAAAGACTTTCAGCGAAATAGTTAATCTTCCCCAGTGCTATCTGTGTTCTCAAAATCAGTTTTCCTGAGCTTTAGTCAAAGCTGGATAATTCTATCATCGGAAAGCACACATTCTTCCCCAAAGAAATCATAATGTGGCCATTCTAAGGGTGGAGAATGGGAGCAAGTAGGGATGAAGAGGAGCAGTGACCCATGGGCCCTCGGAGGGGTGGGTGGCCAGTAGTCATGACTTTTTCTCTAGACTTGTGGCTAAGGGGTGGCCTCTAGAGACAGAGACGCTTGTTTTGAATCCTGGCACCTCTACCATGTGATCTTGGGCAGGTTCTTTAACCTCTCTTTGCCTCAGTGCTCTCATCTATAAAGTGGGAAAAAGAATAGTACCTACCCTATGAGGTTGCTGTGAGGATTAGGTGAGTTAATACACGTAGAAGATCTTAGAACAATGTCTGTGATAGCAATTACTCAAAACATTTCAGCTGTTAATATTGAATGGGGGAAATTTTCTAGTCGTTAATAGTTGGCGTAAATTTTAGCAGTTAAAAGTTATGTTATTTGGACCTGGGTATTGAATAGCACTTGAGTCAACTGGAAATGTGTGTGAGGATGAGTGGTCTGAAACCACGTGGTGTACTGCAATACAGTTCTGCTGCTAACCACCTGGAGTTGATGCAGATCCCATAAGTTAAAGGGTACAGTCCCCAGCAAGACTGCCCCCACTTCAGATGTCAGCTGCAAGTGGGATTCCCAGGCCACTAACACTTCTGACTGACTGACTACAAATCTAGGGGGTTCCCATGACCCTCTCAGGTTCAGTAATTCACTAGAATGACTCACAGAACTTAGGAAAGCATATACTTTTGATTACAGTTTTATTTTAAAGGATATAAATCAGGCCCATCCAAATGAAGAGATACATAGGGCAGAGTCTGAGAGAGTTCCAAATGCTGAGCTTCCGTGTCCTCTCTCTGTGGGATTAGGGTGTGTCACCTTCCTGGCACACCAACATATTCATCAACCAAGAACCTCCATTGAGCTTGGAGTTTTTATTGGGGTTTCATTTCATAGGCATGATTGCTTGAATCATTGGCCATGTGGATGAACTCAATCTCCAGCCTCTTCCTTTCCCTGAGATTGGGCTGGCTTAAAGCCCCAACCCTCTGATCACATGGTTGGTCTTTCTGGAGATCAACCCCCAATCTGTGTCTCCTGGTCTTTTAACATAAACTCAGGTGTGATCCAAGGGGCTCATGAATAGCAAAGATACTTCTATTGAGAAATTCCAAGGATTTGGAGTCTTCCTTTCAGGAACCGAGGATAAAGACCAGTTGAATTCTTTATTATACAGTGGGAGGTTATATTCAAGATGGCAAGATACAAGATGGCAGGCTGGGAAGGGAGCCCAGCTCTTTCGTTGTCCTGTTGGGCTTCCAGTGTTGGGTTGGGTTTATGATTCGGCAGTAACATGGGATTAGCCTTGAGAGCTCTAGCTTTCTTTTCTTTAGAACAACTTTATTTAGTCTCACAGTGATTAAGCTGTCTTGTGGAATTTTATAGTGACTTTCTACTAAATAAGTCACAAAGATGACATTTCTGAATTTGAGTCTTGCATAAATGTGGCTTTGAAACTATCCTGTGATGCTACGTGAATACAATGAATTGCTGACTGGTCATAAGCTGTCTTTCTGGCTCCCAGAGCTACCCTACTCATTAAGTGCACCTCAAATCTGGATGGACTTGGGGTACCGGCTTGTGGATGGGCAATGTTTCTGCTTTCTGCATCCGATATGCTTGACTGCTGACCCCTGAGGTCTGGTGATCCACGAGCTTGTGGGAAGACCTTTCCTGTGGTGTCCTGGTTATTCTCAATAGTCGTGAGTCAATGCTCACCTGAGTTTCCCATTTGTTTCTGTAGCAAGTGTAGTTTTTATAGTTCATCTCTTTGATTTCCTGTTTTTCCCTTGGTGTTTCAGACTGCTCACTTATGTGAACATCGCAGTACAAGTTGTTCCCTGCAATTAAAGATTGTGTGTTTCCGGAGGCTTTTTCATCTTTTCTTAAGCATTTGTACCTGCCTCACCCCAACCTCTGTGGGGTCACATTACCCAGAAGGGCTTATCTGGGTCTGATTAGGGCCCAAGTGATTGAAGTACCCTAAGTAGATAGAAAGCTCATAGGCGGCCTTTTGCTTCCAAATGTTTTTTTTTTTTAATTGCGGTAAAATAGATATAAAATTTGTCATTTATCAAATGTACAGTTAGTGGCATTAAGTACATTCACATTGCTGTGCAATCATCATCACCATCCATCTCCACAACTTTTTCACCTTCCCAGCTGAAACTCTGTACCCATTAAACAACAACTCCCCATCCTCCCATTCCCTACCCCCTGCAACCACCATTCTTCTTCCTATCTCTATGACTTTATCTGTTCTAGGTACCTCACATAAGCGGAATTATGTAATATTTGTCCTTTTGTGTCTGGCTTCTTTCACTTAGCATAATGTCTTCAAGGTTGATCCATCTTGTAGCATGTGACAGAATTTCCTTCTTTTCTAAGGCTGAATAATACCCTATTAGATGTGTGTACCATGTTTTCTTTATCCATTTATCCATTGATAGACACTTGGGTTGCTTCCACCTTTTGGTTGTTGTGAATAGTGCCGTTATGAACATGGGAGTGCAAGTATCTGTTACAGTCTTTACTTTCAATTCTTTGGGGTATAAACCCAGAAATGGAATTTCTGGATCCCAAATCCTTTTTTACACAAGAAAACAAATAAGCCCATTCTATTTTAGGTGATTATTGTGACCAGGCAGATAGTTACAGGCCAGTGAGCCAAGTTTACAGGCTACTTTCAGGTATGGTTTGCTAAAACAGAGGACTGTGTCTATCACTTATGGGACCACACCACAAAGGGTGATGTTGAACTTGTGAATATCGGTTAAGGTGTGATTGGCAGGATATATTTCCAGTGATTTCTCTACCAGTTGTTAATCTTATCCCTTCCTCTTGTTCTTCCAGATAGTTCCCCATGTGGTTGTATAGCATAGTGGTTAAGAGTCTGGACTCTTGAACCAGATTACTTGGGTTCAAACTCCAGCTCCTCCAATTACCAGCCCGGCAAATTACCTCACCTCCTTGTGCCTCCTTTTCCCATCCTCACAGTCGAGTTAAGCACCTTAACTAGATACAGAGCCCACAGGAGGCCCTCTTTCAGACATGTAAATCACCTAGAGCAGTGCCTGGGACACAGTGAGTGCCTAGGAAACATGGTGGTTTTATTAGTGGGAGCAATTTGCACCTATCTGTTTGGCAAATAATTTTTTTTTTTTTTTTTTGGTGAGGAAGATTAGCCCTGAGCTAACATCTGTTGCCAACCTTCCTCTTTTTGCCGAGGAAGATTGTCACTAAGTTAACATCTGTGCCAGTCTCCCTCTATTTTGTGTGTGGGACGCCGCCACACCGTGGCTTTATGAGTGGTGTGTAGGTCCACGCCCAGCATCTGAACCCATGAACCCCGGGCCGCCAAAGTGGAGTGTGCAAACCTAACCACTACACCACTGGCCTGGCCCTGGCAAATAATTTTTTTTTTTTTTTTGGTGAGGAAGATTAGCCCTGAACTAACATCTGTTGCCAATCCTCCTCTTTTTCCTGAGGAAGATTGGCCCTGAGCTAACAGCTGTGCCCATCTCCTTCTATTTTATATGTGGGACGCCTGCCACAGCATGGCTTGATAAGGGGTGCGTAGGTCTTCACCCGGGATCCAAACCTGCAAACCCCGGGCTGCCGAAGTGGAGCGTGCGAACTTAACCACTGTGACACCGGGCCGGCCCCCTATTGTGTTATTTTTTTAATATAGAAAAATTGGGAGAAAAATAAATGCCTAATTCTGGGGATTATTTAAGTAAAACATGTATATGCAATGGGGTACTGTTTAGCTTTTAAATTGTGGTTGAAAAATACTTATGAGGAAGTGTTTAAAATGTGTTAAGTTACAAAAGCAGGCTATAAGAAAGCAAATATAATATTATTTTTGTGATACACATATATGTATATATATACACCGTGTCTGTGTGTGTGAAATATACCAAGATCTTACAAACAGATATCTGCAGGTGGTGGGATGATAAATGATTTTTTAAATTTCTTTGTGATTTTCTGGTTATTTGGCACTGAGCAAATTTTTGGCATTGAGCAAGTATTATGTTTCTATTAGAGAAAAAGGCAGTAATTTCACTTGGAAAAAGAAGATTCTGGTTGGTTATGTGAGGTTCAAAGAGAGCAACCCCCGAGGGAGAACCCTGCAGAGTTCAATCACAGAGAACCCAGTGACTGGCTGGCGTTGTGCCCAGGCTGTGGTGCACTGGCCCCCAGAGCCCTTCTACCCAGCCAGATTCCAGAGTCCCGGCTTGAATGTGAGCCCCCCCAGGTCTTTTGGCATCAGTAGATGCAGGAAAATCTCTCTTCCTTTCCATGCCCAAAGTCCTCGTGGTTTCTTAAATAGTTTCTAGCCCAGACACTGTGGGGTTTGCTGGGATTCCTGCACGTTGGGAGGGTTTCGTTTAATCACGTACCATGAAAGCTAGCTTCTGCTGGATTCCATTTTTTGGATCCCATTTTCCTGTCTTGTTAAGTCTCCCTGGCATGCCTAGCGCAGACTTTTATGTCCTTGTAGTTTTGTGCATAAAAGGTAAAAATAAACATGCTTCCTGCTCACCATCGATCCTAAGCAATACATCTTCCTCTGGACACGGGTGCCAGATGGCGGTGCACCTCCTGCCGGGTTAATGAATAGGCATTTGCTGAGAACCTTGAGTTGCTCTTGAATCGTTCTGTGTACCTTAAACACGAAACTCTGCCAGTGGCAATTTGCATTTGTCTCTTTTTGGTCCCTCTTTTGATTTTAGGAAGGAGAAAGAGGTGACACTGTCTCTGTGGAAAAATTTCCTATGAGTCGAACTAGTTTTATTGTTACTGTTGTATAGCTATGTCTCCCTAAATAAACATATTTGTGCCAACTTCTGGAAAAAGTAGATTTCTTCTCAGAGCTGTCTGCAATGGTAGCTTTAAAATACAGTGCTACTCTGCATGAGGTGGAACAGGATGCCTGTAGGTATTAGTGTGGGGGGCCAGAAAAAATGGTTTTTGTGGCCTAATACCATTTCCGTTACAATGTTCCACGTGCATTCCGGGTCACTCACTCTTTTTACAACCTTGGGCGGTAACAAGGAGGCAGGTAGTAGAATATTACCTCTTAAGTCCACTCAGTAGTTGGTCAGAAGCTTGAGATAAGATGTCTGTCTGGGTGCTATGCAGTAATGTTTGAATCAATCTAATCTTTTGCTCACAAGCTATGAAATCATGATAGGGAGACATTTAGAATCCAAGAGTTTTGGTCTTGCCAACATGAATTCTTTCCCTCCCCCGGGGGTCTAGGTCCTCAGGCTGCATATGGAGCATACAATATTGCTCCAGTCCGTTAAGCAGGTTCTGAAATCCTGCCTCCTTCACCAGGCGTTTCTAGCCATAGGAGTGTTCCTAAAGTCTGCCTTCACTTTCTGCACTGGTTAAGGCCCTGGTGGAATATCTTGTGCGAGTGTTTATGCTCTCCTTGATATTAGCTGGTATTTTGTGGTTCAGGTGGCCCATGCTACCACAAGAACATCACTGCCGGAAGCCAGTAAAGGGTTCTTGTTTTACCAATATCCAGGAGTCTTTTCCCCATGGTCCAAGTGGGTTGCTCAGGCTCTTAAGGTCACATATCTGTTTTATTTTCATGGCCTCTAACCTCAAATGTCCCCAGAACATGGTTGGCATTGGTGTCGTATGTAATGGAGGTTGTCAACCTCCAGGACTGAAACACCCTTTGGAATATTCCTGTCAATCATTTGGATTCCTTCAGGTTCCCAAACCAATGGCTCATTTCTCACCCGTTCCGGAGGGTGGCTTGAATCTGAATCAGCAGATGGTGTGCTAGAATTGAATCCTTGTTAATCTCCAACAGATTTAATACCCTCAACGTTTTTTTTTTTTTTTTTTAATTTTATTTATTTAAGTATTTATTTTTTTCCCCCAAAGCCCCAGTAGATAGTTGTATGTCATAGCTGCACATCCTTCCAGTTGCTGTATGTGGGACACGGCCTCAGCATGGCCGGAGAAGCGGTGCATCGGTGCACGCCTGGGATCCGAACCCGGGCCGCCAGCAGCGGAGCGCGCGCACCTAACCGCTAAGCCACCGGGCCGGCCCACCCTCAACGGTTTTAAAGTTGACGTAGAAAAAGGCTTCAAGTATGACTTTCCTGTTTTGGAGAAGGATATATCTTTTCAAAGGTTCTGAAATGGCCTTTTGATTTTAGTCTGGGCATTGTGTGTAACAATTCTTACTTTTTTATCCACTTAAGTTAGAGTGTAATTTTCTGAAAGTTACCCTAGAAATTACAGAGGGAAGAAAGATCCAGACATTTTAATCATTGAGTCAAAAATGTCCCATAATACCCTGTTCTTATCTCCACTATGGGATGTAGCATGTGGTTTTATAATTAATGCATATAAACCTCTGTTCCCTTCACTATGAGCTCCTTGTGGAATGGGTTTTCTTTAGTCTCATTCATTTTTGAATTCCTAGTACCTACTGCATTAAGTGAATCCGTTGTAAAGTCTATAATCTTTTCTGTATTTGATGCCTGGGATGTGTGAGTGTGTGTGTGTGTGTATGTGTGTGTGTGTGTAAGAACTTCTGAATGAGTTGGAAGAAGTTGGTTTTGTTTGTGAAGATTGTATTAAGGCGTGGCCTTTATTCTGTGTGCTATGCCCGAGGAGACCCTGGGTTAGATCTTTGAGGACTGGGGAGTCTGGGCTTTGCTGTGTCCGTAACAGGCTTGTGTTTTCCAGTAAGTCACTTACTATATCTGGGCATCAAGAACAAATAGTCTCGAAGGTACTTCCACCTTTAAAATGCTGTGAGTTTGAGAATACGATAGACCTGCTTTACTTTTTGAGAATTCCAGGGTAAAAAGGTAAGATGATCCTCATGGAATAGAAAATACCTTTTCCCAGCTGATCATTTGAGGTAGCTCCCCTTAAACTCCTGTTTAGCAGTCTGGAAATGGTCTTTTTTGATAGTTGAACTTTCTCATTGTCTATATTGTTCTTTGACCTTTGGTTAGACATTTATTTAGTCCCTGTCCCAAGCTGTAAGCAGGTAGCAGAAGTAGACATTTCCACTGAGCATAGAATTGATCCAGATTTGCCCTGTGCTTGAGAACTGTGACCTATGACCCTATCCTTGGTGATGGAAAGATTATTTTTTCCCTTATCTTTGAAAAGAGAAGACTTTAGGCTGTTGCTTCTGGTGCTCAGGTACTAGCTTGGGATGTGTATGTATAATTTTTGTGTGTGTGCGTGAGGAAGATTGTCCCTGAGCTAACATCTGTTGCCAATCCTTCTCCTTTTGCTTCAGGAAGATTGTCCCTGAACTAACATTCGTGGTAGTCTTCCTCCATTTTTTTGTGTATGTGGGATGCTGCCACAGCATGGCTTGATAAGCGGTGTGTAGGTCCTCTCCTGGGATCTAAACTCTCGAACCCCAGGCCGCCGAAGTGGAGTATGTGAACTTAATCGCTATGTCACTGGGCTGGCCCCTATATGTATAATTTTTTTTCTTCAGCTCTTAAGAAAAAAAAATCTATATAGTATCTAAAGGAGCTTCTTAAAACATTGTTTAACATATATGTGTTTTCTTTTTGATTCAATGTAGGATCTGTTTTCAAAGCAAAATGATTTAAAAAAATGATAGTTCGGGGCCGGCCCTGTGGCTTAGCGGTTAAATGCGCACGCTCTGCTGCTGGCGGCCCAGGGTTCGGATCCCGGGCACGCACCGACGCACTGCTTCTCTGGCCATGCTGAGGCCGTGTCCCACATACAGCAACTAGTAGGCTGTGCAACTATGACATACAACTATCTACTGGGGCATTGGGGGAAAAAAATAAATAAATAAAAATTTAAAAAAAAAAATAAAAATAAAAAAATAAAAAAATGATAGTTCAGATTTCTTAGTGCTCTAGCTAATTGTTTTTCTATTAGGCACCAAATTGTTTTTCCATTAGGTGCAGCTCCTAATAAACGGCAGTTAATGCTCCTAAGTGTCATGGATCTTTAACTCCACCTTTATCCTTTAAAGGCTTTATCTTCCATCTTAACAGACTAACGTGTAATATTTAAGGGGAATACTAGTATTTGTTGGGTTTACAAGGAGATTTCCTTAAGTCATAGGCTCTGCCTTTGAATTTTCAATTATTTAAAAAGGTACTCTCAAGGTAACACAGTTAATTCAACAATTTCATTGATTAGTTTACCAAACATTTATTGCCTTCTTACTCTGCCAGGTACTGAGATGCATGCAGTGGAGGGGGGTGGGGTACCAGGGATACAAAGATGAATAAGCAATTCTTGCTATCAAGAACCCAGCAGACTCGAGGGTTAACAGGCGTATATACCATAATATACTTCGATCCATTTTTTTAAAAAGTCCTCCAAGCCCTTAGGAGTTGGGACATTTTTACATATGAACTTGGCTATGATGTTGAGGAATTTTCTAGGTCAGGAAAGGCCTTCCAGGCAGAGGGAACAGCATTTGCATTGGGGAAATGATGCTAGACTTGTTCCAGAAATTGTGAATAATTTACATGGTAGTTATTTGTAGAAAATTCACTTCAAAAGGAAGATTGAGGCGTTAATTGGCAAAAAGAGGAAAGCTTGTATTTTCAGGTGGGTCTAGCACTTAAAATTTAAGTTCTGGATTAAAGGGAGATTTTTCAGTCTCCTTGTATAACTTGGTATCCTTTGGAGTTGAAAACGATAAAGTCTGCCATATTAGGTGGATGAGGAAAAGGAAGGTATGAAGGGATTGCTTCTTGATCAATAGTTCTTATCATATTCCGGCTAGGAAAGAAAACCCTTTTGTTAGGAAACATGTGCAGCTGCTCTAACAGAAACCTCAAAACAATAGTGACTTAAACAAGATAGAGTGTAGTTTTCTTTTATGTTGAAGTCGGCTAGAATGGCACTTCTCTTCTGCTGAAGTCTCAGGGCCCCAGGCTCCTTCTGTTGAGTTGCTCTGCCATCTCTACTGTTGCTCTCCCTTGTACAGCTCAAGATGAGGGAGGAGAAAGGGCAATGGGAGACGATGACCCAGAAGTAGCACATGTTTCTTCTACTCATAGTCCATTGGGCAAAATTTGATCCCATTGCCATCTACTGCAGGACATGCCTGTACTCTGCTCAATTTCTGAGTCTATGGAAGAAAGGGAGGATGGCTTTGGGGGAACAATAGCAGTCGAACACAGCCCTATTTGGACCTTTTCTTCTATGGCTGAAGCCAGTGGTAACTAGAAATAAAAGGTTCTTTGAACCTTGAGTAACCACGAAGGGTAGGCACAGCTTACTTTCTTGGAGTTCTTCTTATTGAAGAATGAAACAGATTTTATCTCTGTCTGCATCTTTAGACTCACTGAGCCTATTAGCTGGCCTCAAGCTGCCCTCCATGAGCTTCACCATCATGAGCAATACAAATGCACTGCTGCATATGCATACTTCTTGCTCTCAAGGGCTGCCTAGCTCTGAAGATTTCTAGCATTCTGACCCAGCATTCTTCAGAACTGCCAGGCAACTGGCAGCAATGCCCAAGAAGTGTGCTGGAGGAAGCCTTGCTCTTGAGTCCAGCTGGATGTGAGGCTTGGCTGTCTTGGGTCATCTGGATTCCCTCCAAAGTGGCTGAGTTATAAGATCTCCTGGGCATTTCGGTTCAAGGAGCCTGTGAACCTGGAGTTCGTTTGTGGTATGGGTGGGCACAGTCAGCTCACCCTTGCCATGCTGCTTATAGCAGCTGCTCCCAAACCTGCCTCGTGATCAGAATCACTTGGAGGAGGGGCCAGTTAAATCTCTGGGTTCCTGCAATCCTCTATAGTAGACCAACTAAAGCAGGTTCTCAGGGGAGTACCCAGGAATTGACATTTAAGCAACACCTCTTCCTCGTTGGTTTGATGGTGGGCCAGGTTTGGGAACCACTGATTTTATAACCTTTCTCTTACTACTTCCAGCTCTTGGTAAGTGCATCACATTTCCCTTTCCATGAAGGGGTTTACATTACAGCTTAACTTGTAAATCTTAGCACTGGGCTGTTTCTGACACTCAGTAAGTATGAAAGAGAAAAAAGTTTATTTTCTGAATGAATGGTATTTGTGTGCAGCTCCCCGGCTCCCTTGAAATGTATTCTCATGGCGTATTAAATTGTCTTAAAACATTTTGGTTAACAGAAGGTAAAAATTAGCACACCAGGAAATGTTGCCTGTGTATCATTTCAGAGAAATTAAATACTTCCATATCTTCCAAAATTGGTGATAGATTTGAAAGTAAACATTAAACTTTATTCTGGAGTTTTTAAGCTAAGCCAATGTTTCTTAGGGAAATCTTTCCCACATAATTTGACTAAATTTGTGGAGTACCAAATTCCCTTCCTTTCTTAACAGTGCATCTTTGCCTCCTATCCCCCGCCTCTTACAGGAGGGCAGTATGTTTTCCGAATCCTGATAGGACTCAGAAGTTTGGGTATCCTGTAAGACAAAATCTCCCAGGATGGGGCTGGAGTCTTGGAGCGAGTCAGGGCAACACAGTCAAAGCCGTGGGACCAGCTGTTGACTGAAAGCTACTCTCCCTTTTGTGCCACCTGTGGACTGTCAAGCTGTTCTCTGATGGAAGCTGGCATTTCAGGGCTGGTTGCTGGTGGCAGCTGTATTTTGTTAGCTTACTCTATTTTCTTTTTCTAAAAACTGTGGCCCGTGCTTTGTTCTTCCATTCACTCTGTGGGTACAGAGCACTAAATCTCTGTTTAGAAAAACGTGATAATTTTTACCCTTTTCTGCATGCTGGTCCAACAACTCTTTGATGTCAACGTTCTGTGATTTTCCCCGACTGCTTGATCATTCAAATATTCATTCTGTGGTTTTGTTCCTCTAGTCATTCAGGATTTTCTTCTTAGGGTTGACCTAGAATCCTTTGGTTTTTTTCCTTCTCCATTATTATTTGAACCTTCAGCTTTGGGAAGGTTACCCAGAAATCTTTTACTTGGGAAATGCCTCTGCATAATGACTAGTATCCATTGTTGCTCATTAGTCTTGGTGTGTGAGGGCAGCAGGTATTGATTGGGTACCAACTGGGTGCTCTGTATGTGGAAATGGAACAGATGACAGGATTGAACAAGATCCTTGTCTGCAAGGAGCTTCAGTCCAACAAAAATAACACCTCATGCACAATTAGACTCTTAAAGCCATTGACTAGAAGTATGTTTCTGGAATACCTGAGTATTTACTTTCTCTCTGTTTCAGGTCAACTTCTTTGAAATTAAGAATCATCTAGTCCTTTGCAGATAGCAATAAGTCTTTTATTTGGACAGTGGTGACTATTTTAGCTAACTCTCTCGCCCTCCAAAAAAGGCTGAGAGGGTCACAACTTTGGGGAAGTATTCCAGAAATACGTGGATGACTGACCTTGGTAAGGACACTGCTCACTAATAGTCATGCTTGAAGGGTTTCAAGAGATTTTCTGCCAAAGGAATGTAGCCTTTGCCCGAATGATTCAGACGGGGCTGTTTGGAAGTCACCTGTCATTGTCTTCTTTTGTGAGTTCTTCTGGAAATGTGTCTTGTCTCTGCAGTGATGCTGCCTTTGTAGGGGCACAGCTGTTTTTCCTGGACCATGGCAGTTGTGGCCAGTTACTGGTACCACTGGTCTCTTTTTCTTCTTTTCTCTATTTAGCTACCCTTTGTCCTTTACCCCCTAAATGTGATCAGATAAACCCAATTTGGTGCAGGTCAAGTGTCTTTCAGTGTCACCTCTATTAGCTATTCGCCTTTCTCTATTTATTCATTCATTCAAGGACTAGTTGAGCACTTACTCTGCACTGCGCTCTGTTCTCATCACAAGGATGCAGTGATGGACAAAACAGATGAGTTCTCTGCTCTTATGGAGCTTATATTCTGGTGGACAAAATAAACAGAATAATTTCAGATAGTTATATGCCTATGAAGGAAAGGGAGAGTTAAGGGAGAGTGTACATTTCATAAAATGATCAGGACGACCTGATCCCCTACATTGGAATTGTGAGTTGAAGAATGAGGCGTCAGCCACGGAAACAACTTGCCAGGCAGAGGAGAAAGCACGCACAAAGACCTTGTGAGGCGAGAGAGAAATTGGCATTTTTGGTGGTGGGAGAATGAGAGGAAATGAGGCTGGTGAGGCAGCAGAAGGCCAGATCACGACAGTCTGCATATAGCCAGGGTAAAGCATTGTGAATTTCCCTTAGATGTAGTGGGAATCATTGGAGTAAAGAGGGCAGCCCTAGTAAGGCCATGTAAATGGCCTCACATTTCCGTCAGTGCCAGTAATCTGGTTACCTACTCTTATGTGGACATTGGAAATCCAAGGGCCAGTTTATAAATTTTATTTCCTTCCTAGAAGTGACACGCCATGCCATCTTCACTGCCTTAATAGATTCATCTCACATGATCGAGGCCTTTATCTGCCACAGCAGAAGCTGTGCTTGGTGATTATCTTGACTCATGGAGGTGCTGTGGAAAGAAAGTTCAGGCACCCTGGCTGCCCATCTGTCCTTGTGTTGCTATCAACTAATGTTCCTTCTTGCCTCTTGCTGGTGTAGTGAGAGGAAAGGGAAATTGAATCAAGTGTGCCAAGAGCTAATCATTGTTATCCATATTCTGAGCGCTATGGCTGTCTTTCTGTACCTCCTCACGCTTTTCCTTCCCCTTTTGGAGATGTGTCTAGAGTTTTCTATCTCCTCCTCTGCTGTTCCTGTAAATTATTACAGGGCTCATAAAGTCTGAAAGGTCATGTGTTGTATAGCATAATAAAATGTACATCCGTGGACTTTAAGTGACGCCAGTGCTTGGGTTTTCAATAAGCTACTTTGGCTTTCAAACACAAATGAAAAAATGGATTTAAACTTTAGCTTTGGGGAGCTTATCTGCTGTGTTTATTTGTTCAACTACTTTTACTAAAGGCTCGCTTTGTGCCCAGAGTTACTCCTGGTGCTGTCTCCTAAAAATGGAGAGAATGTGGTCTTGGCCCTCTTAGGTCCTCTCTAATCTAGTTGCGGCAGGTTGACCTGTGAACCAATAGGTATGGTGAAGTGTTAAGTGATAATGTAAAGGTAGGCCCAGGGGTCAGTGGGAGCACCAAAAAGGGGGTCATCTGCTCTCTTTGAGCTGGTGGAGTGGAAGGCAGGATATGGTAATCCTTTTTTATGCTTTGGCCATAATAAGTAAATGATTTTTCTCTGTCCCTTCCATTTGAAAAGCCTCTTTCTTTTCATATTCTTCATATTAGGGAACCAGCAGATAGGAGAAAAGATGAGATGATGGGGAGGGAGGGGGGAAGAGAAGACAGTCAAATGCCCCTTCCAAGCCTCAGGAGGCCCTTGGGAAAAGAAGTCACCATTTTCTGCATCGCCCAGTCAACCTATGACAGCTCCGGTCACGGTGAAACAATTTTGATGATTTGTCTTCACATCGCTTTCTCCTTTCGCCTTCAGGGTGACCTGTGCTTGTCAGAGTCCCCCGAGGCTGGTGTTATTGTCCGTGAGGTAGCAGCTGCACAATGCTGATGAGGAAAGAGGGTGGTTGTTTGGGGTGGCCTTGGTGGCTGCCAGGCGCCAGCATCTTTATCTGCCTGACGCACTGTTCAGGAGGCCACGCTCCCCATACCAAGTGCCTGCTGCTGGTTTTTTTTTTTTTTTTTTTTTTTTTTTATCAATATGAGAACAGTGACTACCCATCTCTCCAGAAGCAGCTGATCAGCGCTCAGGCTGAAACCGTTCCATGCTAATACGTCGTTTGCTGTCTGTAATACTGGCAGCAGTTGGGTATGGTTGCTAAGCTAATTACTTTCCTTTCTATGATTATTAATACAATAGTTGATTGATACTAATCAATACGTGCAACTAGTTTTATAGCAGTATTATTATTATTATTGAATACCTTTGAAACTGCCCAATCCAAGAGCTTGAACTTCCCAGTAACTCTCATGTCTCTATGTTCCTCTTCTCTCCCATCCCCCACCTCCTGTCCCAGCCACTGCTAGCCAGAATTTTATGTTTCTTGTTCTCCCATTCAGCTTCTCTACCTTGTGGCTGTCCCAGAGCTCAGTGTCGGATAAGGGTGACGCTGTAGGCATCTGCCTCTGGCCCGTCTCTATAGCCCAGCTCACTAATTTTTTCTTTGTTGTACATGGGTGAGTGGGTGGGTGGGGAATGTCCTTAGAGACCTTCCCTGCTTGTGAGATTAGCAACATCTCAGAGTAGTTTTAGCCAGGATCTTTTTTAGTCAGACTTAATCCTATAAAGCCCATTGTCTCCTTTCGTAACAATTACTTTGTAAAGCTCTTTGCCGTCCTGAATGCAAGTCAGATAATATAACCCACCAGCATACAATTAAAAAAAATCAATGCAATTTCCTAACTAATGTAAAAGAGAAATGAAAGTAACGCAGAGTCAAATAGGTATTTCGTTATCTGAATGCCTGGGCATTGTATTCTATACTAAGAAGTTTTTACCTATTGATAAAATCACCTATAAATGTAACAACTCCAAATACAGAATTGATTTGTTGACTCATATTCCAGCAGTGGCTTTGTCATCTGTGATCCAATTTTTTTTTTAGTGGTTAATAACACTTGTGGTAAAGTTCAGAACAAAACAAAGTATATTCTTGGCTCACTATATGTGATAGTTGCATTCTGGGAAAATTTAGAATATGTTAAAACTATGCAAAAAGTCGTTTATCCCCAAATGTGCCCATGACCTTTGGGTCTTAATCTCCACAGCAGGTCAGAATCCCCTGGGGTGCTACCCGTGGTGATTGAGCAGGTAAGGGATGAGGCTCTGGGATCTGCATTTTTAATGAGCATCCCAGGTCATTCCAATGCAGTTAGTGGGTCCTGGGACAAGCTTTGAGACACACTATGTGAAACTCAGTCTTGATTTGCCTTGAGTGCTCTCCGAGGGATGTTCTAGGACTAGGGAATACTCAGAGCCTGCTTATTTTAGTATCTGTTAAAAACAGTTGGTCTTCCAGGTAAGCTAAGGATCAGGAGAAATGATCAGCTTTTTGGTGAGTCCTGTAAGGTACTCCATGATTCTTGCATTTAAAAAATGTATTTTCAAGCAGCTCAGATGATGGAGGCATTCTTCAACTCCAGAGATACCCAGAGTTTTATGAGGCATGAAAGGATGAGGAGGTTGAGTGGTGTTCTGGAAAAGGATAGGGGCTGATCTGGACTCTTATCTGCCAGCTCATCCCTGCTTGTGACCTTAGGCAAGTTACTCCATCTCTTCAGAGCCACTTCATGACTCTCAAGGGCCCAAGGCACTTTGAGTTTAGTAGACCCCTCCTTCTGTTAAAAAAATGCTGAAAATTATATTTTATCACTGCATCCAGGGTGGGTTATATTCCTTTTTTTATTCTCATTTTAGACGAATGAAAGCATTTTTGTGGTCCCTAAAAGTTTTTTGGGCTCCAGGCACTCTCCGTGCCATGCCTCGTGGGTAAGTCAGCTTTGCACCTTTCTGAACATGCATTTCTTCACCTGAAAAGTGAGATAGTTACTTTACAGATATATTGTAAGCATTAGATCTGATTTGAGCAAAAACTCTCTTGCATATTCACTACCTGGCACAAACTGGAGTTGTTGTACGTCAGCCAGGGGGAAGCATTCCATTTAAGAGCGAGCCTGTGTACAGGCACTTATAAAAGGATCAGACGTCCTTTCACTGCTTAATTTTTCTTAATTAATCATGTTGTTTACATGGAGATTCTTTTCCCTCCTAATCTTCATCCTCTTTCTTGCCAGCACTCATTTTACATGTCTTCGTGATTCCCACCATCTGTTGGGTTCGACGCCCCTCCCACCCCTTTGGGAGGATCCTGTGGTCACGTACTCATCTTTTCAAGAATGAATGGAGATGCATTTGGACTTACAACTGTTGGGAGGATTTCTTCATCTCAGTACTAGAAATTCTAATTTCTGTCTGAGTGCCCTTGTTCTGTACTGTGTCTCGCCTTCTCCCCAGGCCTGTGAGATTCTCTCTCAAGAAGTTGAATTGAGAGACTCAGAAGAAAAGTTGGTCGTTAGCAAGTGGCATGATGCCCTGGGGTTAAATGAGAGCCTTGGCAAGCCAGAGCTATGAAAGAGCAGGAAGGGTAATAATGGAAGGTTAGGGAGCCAGCTTGCTGGTAGAAACTAGAGAATGGGGTGCACATAAAAAGAGCAAAGAAGCCGGGAAAGGGAATGAGAATGAGGTGCAGGATCCCAGGAGGGGAGACCTTGATGCCTTTCCTGGTGAAACTAGGAAATCACTATTCCTTAAAACCAAAGAGACTGACTAAAACAATCCCTTTTAAGATGATTTGATATTGCCCCTGGATTGTAAAACCACTCAGCAGCTCGTGAACAAATTTCTGTTGAGTTCCTGATGTGTGCCAGGCACTGGGGATACCGTGGTAAAAAGAGTCCTGCCCTCAGTGAGTGTATCTCTGCTGGAAGGGAATCACTCACCACATCAACACACGACTAAGAGCGTGTCACATGTTCCTAAGTGGTCTGAAAAAGACAGAGTAGGGCAGTATGAAAGAGGTGACTGAGCAGTTGCTCTTGCTAGGCTAGGGTGATGAACATTTGAGATGAGGCTTCAGGGAGGGAAGAGGGCAGTCATGCATAGATCTGGAGGAAGAGCATCCGCAGCAGAAGGCTCAGCAAGTACAAAAGCCCTGAACTGGGGACAAGCCTCATATGTTCCAGGAGAGGACAGAAGACCAGTGCGTGTACACGCTAGTAAATAGGGAGAGAAGGGAAAGAGAGGTTGAGGGCTGGGCAGTAGGCAGATCACATAGATCATGGTCAAGTGTGGAGTCTTAGTGTAGCTGGAAGCCTCTGGGTAGTTTTACACCTGGGAGTGATGTCTGATTTATGCTTTAGAAAGATGACCAACTGCCCTGTGGAGGGTGAAGGCTGGTTGGAGTCGAGGGCGAGAGAGGCAGGAGGATGATCTGGGAGCTGATTGCTGTAATCTGGGAGGGAGGTGAGGGTAGCTTGCATCGGGGTTGAAGTAGTGGAGATGGTGAAAAATAGTCAGATTTGGGATAAATTTTGGAGGCACAGCTGATAGAATTACTGATGGATTAAATGAGGGGTGGGAGGGAATGAAGAGAATGTGCATGTGAGGGCTAGGGTTTTGTTTGAGCAGGGGGTGGATGGGGTGCCATTTACCCAGCTGACGTGTGTGTCTCTGTGAATTGAGCAGCTCTGTTTTGGGCCAGCTAAGTTGGGGATACTTCCTGAACATTCCACTGGGGCTAGTGTGTAGGCACTTGGATATTTGGATCTGGATATACGAATTTGAGATCATGGGACGGGTGGACTCACTAAGGGAGAGAATACAGAGAGGGAAGAGGGCCAAGGACAGAGGCTAGGGGTGTCCTAGCATTGTGACTTCTGGGAGAGAAGTCCACCCGAATTGCTGGAGTGTCATGAGTGCAGATCAGTGAAAAGGAGCAGTTCTAGAAATAGAAATCCCTATAGAGATGATAGAAAACCAGCGGTATAACGTGCCCTGAGAAAGAATAGTGATTAATAGGTGCTTAAAAGTGTAATGTTCTGCCCCTTGAACGCTAGGAAACTACCTGAAGAGGTTGTTCCTAATTGAGGAATAGGGTCTTTCAGGGTCTCCTAAAAATACATGTCCTGTATTTGTGTTAGGGATTACTGGCTTTGTGAGCAAAGCCCTTTGACATCTGTGGATGGAGTGTACTCATTATTATTAAGAGGAATTCTCTGAAACAAATGTCAGTTCCTTTATTCCCCCTAAGCTTTGCTTTATGAATTACCATAAGGTTTATTTAAGAAACTTGTGATGGGTAAGAGGAAAGAGAGAAGGGTGAGTTCTGAAGCTTCTAAAGGCCACTTACTGCTGAATCTCAGCATTCTTTCACGTCCACTAGGGGAAGAGGGAGATCATCTTTAGATACAAAGGACCCCCAGGATGCTGATGTGAATAGTAGGGATGGATTATAGCTCCTTCGTCTCACTCAGGCCTTCTCCTGATCTGTGGCACATATTTGGGAGATGGGGAGTGTATTGATTTCCTATTGGTGCTGTAACAAATTACAACACTTAGTGGCTTAAAACAACACATATTTATTATGTTATGGTTCTGGAGGTCAGAAATCTGAAGTGGGTCTGTAGTAGGTTGAATAATGTCCTCCAAAGATTGCAGGCTCTAACTCTTAGATCCTGTAAATGTTACCTTATTTGGAAAAAGAGACTTTGCAGATGTAAGTTAAGCATCTTGAGATGGGTAGACTATCCTGGATTATCAAGATGGACCCTAAATGCCATCACAAATGTCCTTATACCAAGACACAGAGGAAGGTTACACAGAGACAGAAAAGGAGAAGGCAGTGTGACCACAGAGGCAGAGATTGGAGTGATGGAGCCACAAGCTAAGGAATGCTCACAGCCACCAGAAGCTGGAAGAACAAGCAACGGATTGTCCCCTAGAGCCTCCAGTGGGAGCACGGCCCTGCCGACATGTTGATTTCCATCCAGTGAAACTGATTTTGATCTTCTGGACTCTAGAACTGTGAAAGAGTAAATTTTTGTTGTCTTAAGCCACTAAGTTTGTGGTAATTTGTTAGAGCAGCAATAGGAAACTAATACGGAGTCTTGCTGGGCTAAAATCAGGTATCAACAGGACTGCGTTCTTTCCTGGATGCTCTAGGGGAGAATGTTTCTGTGCCTCTAGAGGGTACCCGCATTCCTTACCTCATGGCTGCCTTCAATCTTCAAAGCCAGTCTTTCTTGACACTTTTTAGACGTTGACTCATGTGCCTCCCTTGTCCACATGTAAGGATCCTTGTGATTACCTTGGACCCACCTGGATAATCCAGGATAATCTTAGTTTAAACTCAACTGATTAGCAACCTTAATTCCATGTGCAACTTTAATTACCCTTTGTCATGCAGGTTCGGGGGATTAGGACAGGGATATTTTGGGGGAGCATTATTCTGCCTACCACAGGGGGCAATTATTTAAGAAGAGTATATCAGGTGGTGAAATAGGTCTTGCTGGGAAACCTAACATGCGCATCTGAGGTTACTGTGGTATGATTATCCTTCTCCAACTACGTGAGCCAGCAGACTTTCATGTTTTAGCTTCCAGATCAAGCTTTCTTTCTCAAGCACATGGTAAACCCCATGATGATACTAGCAGGTTAAAAAAAGACAGCTGCTGACCAGAGATACTGATAATTTGCTTCTGCCTGGCTCAGAAGTGATTTTAAGAGTCTAGCAGTGAATGATGACCTAGGAAGCTCTGGTTTCCTGGGAATCTTGTGCACGGTTGTCATTGAGATCAGACACCAGGCTGCAATGATATATGTTGTTTGTGCTCTGCCATCTACTGTCTCCTGCCTGCCACCAGGCAGACCTCAGGAGGGCGGTGCTTATAGGCTTGGCAAAATGACTTTCCACAGCTCAGAGAAGTTTTAGGAGAGGGATTAGCTTTTACTCTATTGTCTTGTTGGTTTGTGTCAAAACTCAGTAAGGTTCATGAATCTCAGCTGAATGAATAGTGGGCACACCTTATTTGAAGGTGAAAAGACCTGTGTTCTATTTCTAAAAGATTTCCCATTTGTCACACTGTCCTAACCCTATCAGCTTTGTTGCTGTCATTCTAGTGAGGCCTGCCTGGGGAAGACAGGTGAAGGATCCCCAAGGACACAGCAAGTCAGCCTTTAGAACCAGAACTTTCTGAATCTTGGATGGACTTTTTTTTTTAAGCGGACTAGTATTTTTCAAACTTCAGGCACAGTTTTTACCATATCCATGCTACCACCTGTATTAGTTATTTAGCATATTTGTCTTCAAATTTATTCTAAGCCAACTCATTTATTTTAATTTAGTCTCATCCTAATTGACAACATATAAAACGTACAGTGTGCTTATGCATGTTAAAATAAATACTTAACTATTAGAATAAAAAGAGTGTCTGTATATTATGTGTACCAGAGTGGAAGTGTACCACACTCAGAAAAATACTGTATTAGACCTTGCTAACTCCCCTGGGGTCTCTGTGCCCAAGGGAGATAGAGCCTTTGATGATCAAGTCATCAGCCAGATTTCTGTTAGCTTCAGCAGCTAAGAGGGTAGCTGGTTAGCTATTTAGAACGTTTCAAGTAGAATACCTGTCATCCAGGGAGTTCACATGCCTTTATTCCCAGTAAGCAAAAGGGTGTAGCTACTTAATCTAGTATTTGCAACGTAAATAACATACATATGTTTGTATATACACCAAAAACCTTCGTCTTTACCCCATTTGGGGTTAAGAGTTAAGGAAGAACTTACATTACTTCCATATGAAATGTTTAAGGAAACAGGGTTGAAACAGGATCTTCACTGGAACCTAGGTAAGCCATTGAAACTCAATATCCGAGGGAAGCAAAAATTTAATAAACAACTCTCCGTATCTGTTTGGCCTTTCTTGGCTGGGCTTTTTAAAAATTTTATTTTTATACCATATTCTTTGTTTTAATGAAACTTTTTCTTACTCAGCCTCTGGGGAAAATAAAAGAATTAAATAACAGAGAGAACCAATAAGGAAAGCCCCTGGTGTTGTGATCAGTGTCGGTTTTTCCGAGTGTCTTGAGAGCGGGGTGCCTGGTGGTCTCTGTTCCATCAGCGTGAAGGAGACTGTATGCATGGAGAGACCAGGACCTGTCCTGCTCTCCTGTGTCGCCAGCAGTCACTTGTCTTCCTCTCTCTCTTGCTTTTGTGTCTTTGCTGGAGTCAGAGGGTTTGTTTATGGCCTTGGCTTATCGGCACAACACCATAAAACACCTAAAAATGATTAACGATTCCTGGGCCTCTTCTTGCCCAGCTTTGAGAGAATGTAAAGTTAGAGTTTTCTGGAAATGTGGAGCATCTCCAACTTCGTAAAAAATCAAGGATCTAGTTTTACATGGAAAATCGTGGGGAAGATTTAGGTTTTCTCCATGAGTACAGTACTTTCTTCTCCATTGTCTTCCTGTTCTTCTCCAGAAATACTCCTTTTATTCCTCAATTGTAATGTATCAAATGATTATTCTCCAGGGAGCGGGAACATGTCAATAAGATCTTGAGACTTGTGTGTCTCCTGAGTGATGGTGGTACATGAACCGGCTTGAATGCTGAGCTCCACTCGGCACACAATGCTGATTTGCTGAAGCCGATGCTGGACTCATCTTCTCCTTGACATTGAGATAGTCTTTGCTCTTTGGAAGAGCCGTGTCTGGACATGCCTTTCCAATATTTGCTTTTTATTTCCAGAGAGTCTTTGCTGCTGACTTGGGTAAAAGCATCACTTTGCATACTCTCTCACCTTATTTTCCTGGAGGAATGAAAGGCAGCCAAGTGACAGGTTGGCAGCAAATTGGACTATTGGGCTGAAGTTACAGATCGATAAGTAGGTGGCCTGGGTGGTGAAGTGTGCCATTTTGTCTAATCAGGTCTTGGGCTGGCTTTGGAAACATTCAACACATCCAGGTAGTGAGACTTGGGATCTCCCCTTTTAAATCTTGCATTCTAAGATGAAGAGAGTCAGTGTCAGCTGCTCTCTCAGGTCTTAGCAGGGCCCTAAACCTGGCAGGCTTCCACCTGTGATTCTGATCCACATCATGAAGGTCAAGAATGGGGGAATGAATGAAGATGATCTTAGAATCTTCAAGAATTAGAGCTATGGGGAAACCTGAGCCAAGATTTTGTCCAATCTTTTTTTTTTTAAACAAATGAGATGAGGCTCAAAGGGTGAAAGAATGTGCCCCAGGTCACACAACCAGCTAGTGTCTAAGCAAACTAGTTACTGTAGCCATCAAGAACCTAGATCCACCTAACAGCCAACCAATATTTTGTTAGAGTGTCATTGAGGCAGTAACATATCAAGGAAACTGATACCCTTGATTTTATTTTTAGCTTTTTACTGACATGTACACATCACAAGTATACAGCTTGATGGATTTCTACAAGGTGCACACACCCACCTAAGCAACTTGATAAACAAGCAGAACATTGCCAGCACTTCAGAAGCCCCTTCATACTCCCTCTGGTCACTACCTGCACTACCTACCACCCCGCCCTGCCACTATCTTGAACTTTTTTTTTTTTAATTTTTTTATAATTTTATTTTATTTATTTTTTCCCCCAAAGCCCCAGTAGATAGTTGTATGTCATAGCTGCACATCCTTCTAGTTGCTGTATGTATGTGGGATGCGGCCTCAGCATGGCCGGAGAAGTGGTGTGTCGGTGCACACCCAGGATCCAAACCTGGGCCGCCAGCAGCGGAGCGCACGCACTCAACCGCTAAGCCACGGGGCCGGCCCTATCTTGAACTTTAACAGCACAGATTACTTTGGTCTGTTTTTGTGTACTCTGTATAAATGAACTCGTGCAGTTGTGTAGTTGTGTTTCTCTTCTTTTGGTCAATATTATGTTTGTGAAATTCATCCATATTCTGTCCAGTTGTAGACCATTCATTCTCAGTGCTGTGGAGTAGTCCACTCTGTGAATATACCACCATTTATTGATCCATTCTAGAACAGATGGGCACTTGGATGATTTCAGCTTTTGGCTATTATGTATAGTTCTTCTGGAAACACTCTAGTGTGTGGCTCTTGGTGAACGTAGGTCCACATAATATTTGAGTATATATGCTCAGGAGTGGTATTTCTGGGTCATAAGGGGCATGCATGTTCAGCTTTATGAGATACACGCAGTTTTCCTAAGTGGTTGTACCAACTTGCACTTTTACCGGCAGCGTGTGAGAGCTTCCCTCCCTCACATCCTCAGTACACTTAGTATTTCCCTTCCTTTTCACCTTAGCCGTTCTGGTGGGTGTGTAGTGGTATCATGTGGTTTTAATTGCAGCCTTTATATTTGATTGTGAAGGAGTTGGTTCTGTGCTTTTGCTTTGTGCTTATAGTGGACTTTGTAATCTTCACTATTTTTAGATGGTGACCTTAGAAAGGCATTATTATTTTAAGTTTTCAAAGAGACTGGTGTGTTCTCAAAAACTCGATCATCTTTCATCTGTTCTGCAAGAGACGCTTGTGGGGTTCCTGTCTTATACTAAATAACATTCTGCTCTCACCGTATGTTTGGTTTGTTGCAGTGAGATCAGCAGAAATAAGGAACAAGGTCCCAGTCAGGCCAGCATAATTTGGTCTAGCTGCATTTATTAGCATGAAACCTGGACATTTATAGTTCTATACAGAGGAGTTAGCAGGTGAAAGATGGATAAGTCTGAAGCTTGTCCACGTAGAGGTCCTGTGAGACCAAACTCCATTTTCAGCTTTTAAGTAGGAAATTCCCATTTACAATCCAATATACTTCCAGGAGAGAGGGATTGCAAAGAAGAGAAATTAAGATGAAGTAGCTCAGAACCACTTGACAACTGAAAGCACAACCATAGTGTTACTTCTTAGCACAGAGTCCAGGTCAAGGCAATTTCATGATCTAAAGAATTTACTGTGAAGATCCTGAAGGAAAATTAAAGCTTGACTAGGAAATAGTGCTGGTATGTGAAGCGTGCTGGAGAGACCCAGTTCTCCTTATGTAAGGGGGTAATGTGATTCATTCTCCAGCTGTTTTCCTGAGAGTGTCACACCCAGTATAGGCAGGTGATTAATGAAGACAGATTTGGCATTGTTTTTTATGCTGCTACTTTTGCGGTTTGTGCTCTTTGTCAAGAGACCATCTCAGGTGCTCAGTGAGTGAGGTCTCTGGAGCGGGGAGGTGTGATTCCTGTGCTTGACAGCTGAGGGCAAGCTGGATAGATTGGAGCCCTAGTATGGATGTGACAGGAGTCTTCCTTAGCATATGGATGCTTTTGCCAGAAAATGAAGCCACTATAGACTTGGCAGAAGACTGACTTCAGTAGGATAATGGGATGCTGTTTCCTAGGACCCCAATGGCTTGTTTTCTCATTAGCTACTCTGTGGATTGTGTAAGGAGGTTGTTGGTATTCCTTCTAGGAAGAGAAGAAGGTTGGTAGGATCCTCAGGGGCCCCATGTCGATCATACCCAGCATGGTGTTGGGTAAAAGTTGAATGAATGTCTGTTTTTGGGATATGACTTTCAGGATTTTATGTTATTACTGTTATTACAAATGTGCATTATCTTGGGCGGAAGGGGATAAGTGTGGCCTGAAAGAGAGCGTGTGTGTGTGTGTGTGTGTGTGTGTATGTATAGTGTAGCAAGTGTGTTTTTGTAGCCGAAAGGAAGGAAAGAAATCTCGTTTGAGCATTGATAGGTGTCCAGGTCTGTGCCGACGAGGCTTTGGATTTTGATGTGCTATAATCGCATTCAATGTCATTTGATTCTCTTTATTATATATGTGAAACTGAGGCTTGTGGGGCTTGATAATTTTTTAGATGAGAGTTACCTGGGAGAGTGTGAAGGAAAGTAGGTGTGGGTAGCTGAAAGTCACCCTCCAGAGGAAATACATCCTGGAATGACACTGCATGACCCAATGCAGCAGTTCCCCTCAGCAAGGACATTCATTAAAGTCCTTTATTTAAGACACATGGTTGAGTTTAGGGGCTTCCTACAGTACCACTGTGACAACCGGGGCAGGTGTGGTTACTAGGACTTTTTCATTTTAGAAAGCAAGCCCTGAGGCTGGCCACCTGCTGTGGATTTCTGACTTTTATGGTCAGAAAAAATAAGGCTGGGCTCTTATCTAGCCTCTTGCTGCTAGAAGAGAGCCTTTGAAAAGGTCCACCAGACGGAGTACCCTGAGGGCAGAAAACATGTTTTTTTGTATCCTTAATACTCAGCACAAAACTAGGTATTTTGTTGACTGAAGGGGAAAAAACATGGAGAGTTGAAGGGAAAAAATAGATCATAACTTTGAAAAATGTTTTAATGCCTTGCCTTTCCCCAAAAAGATTTGACATCATCACCAGAAATTGTCATTTAGATTCATTGAGAGCTAGTTCATAGCCAGGAGATGTGCATAGAGGGTGGATAGGATAGGCAATCAATAAATGCTTGCTGTTACTATTAGTATTAATGAGGGTTCAGCGACTCAGGCTTCCAGGAGGTGTATTAGGAAATGGGTCCTCCGTCCTTTCTTCT
Organism: Ceratotherium simum simum; assembly: GCF_057802395.1. NCBI lineage: Eukaryota > Metazoa > Chordata > Mammalia > Perissodactyla > Rhinocerotidae > Ceratotherium > Ceratotherium simum. Next base: position 18,023,552 of record NC_141908.1, read on the forward strand.
ATTTCCTGTCCTCTCCAAGAAAGCTTATCAGAATGCACAATAGTAGTGTTATAGATGAGGATGATGATGAATCCACACTAACTTCAAGTAAATCCCTTGTAAAATTCAGAAATATTTTGTTCAAATACCTTACAACAGATCATGGTATACCTCCTAACATGTTGCCACATTGTGGTTAAGAACTGTGGTTCTCGATATAGCACAGAACAAAAACTCAGAGCCCCTAACTTCTAGGGACTTCACTGTCCTAAGTTAGACCATTCATTGTCAGTTAGCTATTGCCACATGACAAGCTACCCCCACACTTGGTGGCATGAAACAGAAAGCCTTTATTGGTGTTCACGGGTCTGTAAGTCAGTTGGGTGGTTCTTCTCTTCTCAAGTGGGTTCACTTATGTGACTGGGGGGTCAGTCTGCTGGTCTTAGCTGGGGTTTCTCACATACTTGGGGAGTTGGCTGGCTGAGTCTGGTCTAGGATGGTCTCAGCTGGGACACCTGGGCTCCCTTCCACATGGCCTGCCTTCTTGCAGCAGGCTAGCCCAGTTTACTTATGTGGTTCTGAAAGGGTGAACAGAAGCAAGCAATGAATGCCTTTTGAGGCCCAGATTTAGGACTGGCATACTGTGACTTCTCCTGCATTTTATTAGTCAAAGCAAGGTGCAAGACCAGTCCAGATTCAGAGGGTAAGGATAGAGACTCTGATGGGAGTTGCTGCAGAGTCTCGTTGCAAGGGGCATGGATACAAGGAGACCATTAATTGGGGCCATCAATATATTCAGTCTACCACATTCATTCTTTTATTCATTCATCCCATAATCCTTCTTGTGGTCCCATAAGCAATCCTTCATTCTCTTGTTCCATTCTTTATTAGTTAAAACTCAGGAAAGACTGTACCATTTACTGTGCATAGTCTCTGAGGAAGTCACCAAGATGAGTAAGATACCAGCCCCACCCTGCAGAAGTTCCTAACCACAGGGGCAGGGGAGATGGACGTGAAGGCAGCCAAGAATGAGAGAATTGGAGGAAGCCCAAAGAAGTTTGTGTAGAAAGTGGACTGTGAACTCAGAGGAAGGAGTGAACCAAGTCTGTGGGAGGAATGGCTTTTGAAAAGAGGAACTAAGTCACCCAGGAACTGGGAGGAGGAAGTGTTTGGAGAGAAGAATGAGATGGGAGAGTGTGTGGCAGGTGGAGAAGTGCCTATGGGGGCAAAAGGGCCTCAGTAGTTTGTTCTGGAATGCTTGATTTACTATAGGGATGGGAGTGACAGGTGCTAAGGCTGGGAAAGTGTGCTTGGGCCAGGTGGAAAAAGCCTGCTGAGAGAGTTCAGGGACTCATACATTATCCATGACCCAAAGGCAGGTGTTAGCACATTTTCCATGTCAGTGACTCACACACTTTTAGGAGCAGACTGTGATTATTGCACCCTGACTCCTTTTCCTCATCAGAAGGAGGAAGACAGGAAAGTGTAGTTCTGTGGATTCCAAACTGTGTGCTGAGGCACCCTGGGGTGCCACAGGAGAGGCACGGGGTGCCACGGGAGATTGTAAGATTTTGAGGAAAGCACATCTACATCTGCCAGACACCACTTAACTACTGCTAAGTTGTTTGCACCTCACTACTTAGTAAGTGGAGCTTTTATTAGTTATTTCTTTTGGCCTAAAGGTACTGTGAAAAAAATTACTGAATCACCAACAGTGCAGTCAAAAGGGAAAGTTTGAGTTTGAGAACCTCTGGTCAAGTTGTTAAGAGGACTGGGTTTGAAGCCTGCCCCTGCCACTTATTAGACATGTGACCTTGGGCAAGTGAGTCTCCTCGTCTGTAAAGTGGAGATGCTACCTCCCTCCTTGGGGTTATTGAGAGGAATGCATGAGTTTGTGTAAGTAAAGAGCTTTAAAGGAGCGCGGCGTGGCGTAAGCACTAATTTTGGTAGTTACTTTATTACCGTTATTAATTAGTAATGCCACCGTAACTGGGCTGTTGCTAGGTCAGTTGTCTTTCTGTGACAGCACCAACACAGCACAGGTACCCTTGCTGGGGGAAGGAGGGCCTGCAGAGTTCAGGAGCCTTTGAGCAGCAAATGGGACTTGATATTCTACGTGAAATTGCAGGCTGAGATGGATACTGCTGTACATCTTGATGCTCTTCCGTATTATTCTGGTTCTCCTCCAGCCTCTCATTTTAGGAAACTTATTTCCCAAATGCAGCTCTGGTTTCAAAGTGAAGTGCTCAGGCACCTTCATTCATATTGTCTCTTTCCTGTGTACCATCCCCCACCCAAGTGGAGTGACCTGTCTCTACAGTAAATGGCTCAGATGAAAGGAACACAGGATGCTGTCTCTGCCTTGTCGTTTTCTGCGTTAGTGGAAAGGAGCCTGATGGCCTGATAATGGGTGGGGGTGGGGGCTTCTTGTGCAAGTGCCAGCAAATCCTCTCGCACACCAGGTAGGCTTTTGTTTGTAATTATGAGCTGATCTGTGATGGCTTAGGCAGCGCCTTCTTCCCTGTCTCCCGTTGGTCTCCTCTTTTTCTTAAGAGGGCATCAGATGGCGTTGGGTTGGGTTCTCTGCTGTCCTCAGAGTGTGTATGTGCATGCGCGTGTGCATGAGTGAGTGATGCTGCTGTGTTTTGTTTTCTGTAGCAGAGATCTGCCCACTCTCCTCCTCAGCCCTCTCTCTCCTTCAGTCCAGGCTGTTAGCTCTCCTTTCGTCCGGGGAACTTCCTCCTTTTTCCATCTCCACGAATGTCACTCTGACTGCCTTTCTCTACTCGTAGCTGGGAGTTGGCTGTGGCCTCATTTCTCATTCTGATCGTGTTCTTTTCGGATTCTGCCAAATCTCTTTGCATTTGTTTTTCACCTCAGCACTCTCTTCTGTCAGCAGTTCAGTGAGCCCTTTCCAAGCTAATTTTTCCCCATTTGCATTTTAATTAATTTTCCTCTCCTGCTTCTCCTCTCGCCCCTCCGTCCTGTGGTCCTTCTGTGGATAACAGATACAAGTCCCACAGTTTCTTGCGTGCTTTTAAGAAAATGTGGGTCAGAGCAATGCCAATCATGGTTATTGTTTCCATTGTTGTGGTTTTGTCTTGAAATTTTCAGCTTTATTTCTTTGTCGTCTCATTCAGTGATGAGGCATGCAACCTGTTTGCGGGCGTTTCATGATCTGCAATAAGTTTCCAGAGGCAAGGACTTGGTATCTGCTTTGGAGTATTTGTTGGAAAAGATTTGTATTTTAAAAATTAAGTGCTCTGAGTAAGTGTTAACTTGTGTCTTTAAGTCTTCCAGAAGACAGGGAGCAGGCTTCCTTTGATAGATTCAGACACAGTCTGTGAAACCTCTGAAACATTAAATAACATTTAGTGTCTGCGTATTTTGGGGGGAAAGAGTGTTCATAGCTTTTATCAGATTCCTATAGGAGTCTATGGCCCCCAAATATTAAGACTCCCTACCTGGGTTATTTAGAAATCCTAAAGAGATTTGAAATTATAATGTGTGCTCTGGAAGGAAAGGATGGAGGCCGCAGGAGCGGACAGAAACCTGTTTGCAGTGAGGATAAAGCCATTTTAGGCACCTGGAGGTATACAAGTCCAGGTACCCACAACTATGACATCTAAACAAGGGGTAGTAACAAAGGAGCTTGAGATTTGCTTTTGAGAGTTTCCCCTTGTACTAATTCTCACCCCTTAGGGTTGACGGCTCTTAGAGTGTTAGAGTTGAATGGAATAAAAGAAAAAGTACATTGCCCTAGGAATTACCACTCTAAAGCACACCACTTCAAGCTTTGTCCTATGTGCCAAGTTAGCTCAGCTCCTTAGAGCATGGTGTAGGCTGCAAGAACAAAGGTGGTCATGGGACCCTGCTGGAGCCCCTAGATCCTTGCTCCTCAAAGGGGGGTCCACAAACGGGCAGCATGAGCCCGTCGGGGATGAGGGAGAATCCCCCTCCACCCTTTCCCTTAAGGTTCTTATGGCTGGCCAAATAATTAAAAGACAGGTTAGCAGGAGAAAATAATACCAAGTTTAATAACATGTATAACATGTATACATGGGAGAAACCAGGGGAACTGAGTTTCTCAACACAATAGTGGTGATTCTCATCTTAAATACTATCTTCAGCTAAAGACAAAGGAGGATGTTGGGGGTGGTAGTGGTTTGGGATTTCAGAGAGGAAGAAGACAATTCACATGGAGAGGGAAATGTAAATGTTTGTCAGACAATTCTTTACAGGGCCACCTATAGAGAATGTGGCCAGAGAGACAGAAATCAATCAGGAGTATGTTGATTTAAGTCCTCTCCTTCCATACTGATAAGAGTTTCCAGAGACAAGGCCATCCCCCCCTCTTCCCAGCACACAGAGGGAGATACCTTTACAAAGGGAGATTTCCCTTATAAATGCAAATGTTTGTCTGGCAACTCCTTGCAGGGCCACCTAGAGAATGTGGCCGGGAAGAGAGAGAATTTTTGATAAGAGAGGTTTGTTGGTGCCTTTCCTATTGTAACATCTATTTTGCATTATATTACAGCCATCATATAATAGTAACTCCTTCCTGAAATAGGCCTTTTATGTTAAATTCTTTAGGCAGTTTAGTGGGGGAGGTTAAATGTCTGTCAGAGAAAATAATCAAGGTAAAGAGACATATTTCAGGGTGGCCAAATTTTGATCTCCCACAAGCCACACCTGCGAGCTTATTAGATAAGCAGACTCTTCAGACCCACTGACTCAGAATCTGCAGAATAACCAGATTCCCAGGTGATTCACAGGCACATTAGTGTTCAGGTTCTAGGCTCAGCTTGTTTCCTGGGCAGCAGCCACATCTCTTGGAAACATTGTGTCCTGGGACACATGGCTCCTCAATGTTTTAGATTAAGTTCTCATTTCCTATCGTTTTTATGATAAATTCTAAGACGAAGTGATTTAGATACATACATGCCTGTATGTCATTTGGTTTTGTACCTTTCTGTGAGTGTTCATAAGCAAATGCTTAGATCAGAAAAAGAATCCTTTCTTGACTGTCTGCCTGAGGTCTGGGGATGGGAAGATACCGTCGTGCCTGCTGTATGCAGTCACCACAGAAGGCGTGGGGGCTTCGAGCAGTAAGACATTGGTTCTTTGAGAAGTCTGGTCCAGGGAGAAGAGCACAGCAAAGGGTAATTTCATCTCATACTATATCTTGTGATAGCATAAGGGACCAGAGAAGAGTGGGTAGTTCTTTGCTCTACTGCTGGGGTGTCACTAACATCGGTGTACATTGATAGTTGGACAACCTTATATGATAGACATTTTTAGAGCTTTGCCAGACTTCTGACCTCTTCAGGGAGCTGCCCTGATGGCTCTTTAAACTGTGGATGGATAGAACCTTTTGTGTTTTCAAGTAAGTAGCTTAAATAGTCACTTGTTTAGTTACCAAGAGGGAATGTTTGTTGTTGAGGGCTGTTCTGCTGCTCTGCCCCTTGGCTAAGAATCCTTGCTTCCCCTCAAGTGGAATGACTGCCTGCTATGCCTTTATGTCTTTGTGATTTCAAATTGAAGGCACATTATGTTTAAAACTTAATGCTTTCCCTTCCGAATCGCCTGGCTGAAGCCTGGTCACTGATCCCTGTAGCAGAATTAACCTCATATGAAGATTTAGGAGGTGGATTTTGGCTCTCTTGATGTAAGATTAAGAGTTTTGTAGAGGAGAGAAGCAATGACCCTATAATATATGTACTTTCTGTTTACAAATGTGGAACAAGAACTATCTGGGAAACCAGAGAGTGTTTGCAATCAGCCTGTTGCCTTTTTTTTTTTTAACTAGAAGCTCTTTTTCTGTTTTCTGACTTGCTTGTCCTCACTCCTGTGCTTTGAAGTCACATAAACTTGGGATCAAATTCTGTAATCACTTAGTAGCTGGGTGAGCTTTAGAAATGCGGTTAGCTAATTCTCTGAACCTCTTGTGAAAGGTGGGGAGCAAATATTTCAAAATGATAATTAAGAACGAAATGAGATGGTGTATACAGAGGGTCTAGTAGAGTTCATGCAGTCATTTATTTGATATTGAGTGCCTAGCATCTGGTAGGCATAATTGCTGGCAACTATGTACTGGGCACCGTGTTGAAATATGCTTACAAATTAAAAACTACAGACATGACCTGCCCTCATTAGAGCTTATAGTCCTTTAGTATATGACTGAACTAAAATGCTGGGCAAGTAGCAGATATGTAAAGCAGCCTGTGTATGTTCCACGGAAAATGGGAGAGCCATGCCCCAGTACTCCATTCCTGCCAAGGTGCCCTCACAGAAAGGTATTCAGTGATACCAGATAGGCCCATTTTTCAGGAGATGCCAGAAACTCAGATCTTTGTGTGAAATCTCCCTGTTTTTCAAATGTTGGTAACTAATTAAAAAAAAAAAAAAATCTTCTGGGCCGGCCCCGTGGCTTAGCGGTTAAGTGCACGCGCTTCGCTACTGGCGGCCCGGGTTCGGATCCCGGGCGTGCACCGATGCACCACTTCTCCGGCCATGCTGAGGCCGCATCCCACATACAGCAACCAGAAGGATGTGCAACTATGACATACAACTATCTACTGGGGCTTTGGGGAAGAAAAAGGGAGGAGGATTGGCAATAAATGTTAGCTCAGAGCCGGTCTTCCTCAGCAAAAAGAGGAGGATTAGCACGGATGTTAGCTCAGGGCTGATCTTCCTCACAAACAAAACAAAACAAAAATCTTCCTAACTCAATTTCTAGTCTAACAACAAATAATAAAGGTGTATCCTTATCCACAATTTTAATTTATTTATTTATTTATTTAATTTTTGCTGAGGAAGATTCTCCCTGAGCTAACATCTGTTGCCAATCCTCCTTTCTGTTTTTTGTATGTGAGCCGCTGCCACAGTGTGGCCAATGATGAGTGATATAGGCCTGCACCCAGGAACCGAACCCAGGCTGCTGAAGTGGGGGCACGCCAAACTTAACCACTAGGCCACTGGGGCTGGCCCTCAGCAAATATAATTTTGATATTCTGCCCTCTCTGGCTCATCACTTACCACAAATCATGACCTGATCCTCCACCCCATCTTTCTTACCAGTAGGACACATACCTGGGGTCTGTATCCCAGAGCCTTGTCTACACTCTCCTCCTTGGAATTGTGGGCCACAACAGTAAGAAAGTGACCATGGAATGGCCACTTGTCTATGAAACAAAACAACTTAAAAGGCCTATATGGATTGAGCTCTGGGTATGATCTTTTTATTACTCTGTTCTAATTGCTACTTCTACTTGAACCCAAAATGGAAAACCTGAAATAGAGTTTTAGAGACTAGCTATTCTTGGAAGGACCTGCATTCATATTCATTCTTTGTGGGGTTTAGCATTTACGAGCACTGAAGTTCTGAGCTACAAATTTTGCCTAAAATAAACAAAGAAAAAAATAGTACCTCTTATAAAACATTGGCACCGACCTCTTTGTTAGTATGACTTTTTTTATAGGCTGTATTCTGGAAAAGCTGAACTCTGACACTCACCTACTTATCTTTGAATTATGTTGTATGGTTTCTGGGGGTGAACTTGGCAGGGAAGGCGTCCTCAAGAAGAGAAGGTTCTTGGCTTACTCTAGGATCCTCTTTCACTATGATTTTCTTGAGCATCTCATATGGCCTCAGACTCTGCTGAGTTCGTGATGGGTGGGAACCTCACTACTCTTCAGTCAGTTCTGTGTGCTTTGGAGTGGCAGCTGCTGGTGCTAACCGGTTGTCTTGCCAATGGCTGTGGGACATGACACAAGTGGATGAGCCACTTTTCTTTTACGTAGACCAGGGCCTAGATGTCAAGCTTTTCACTCACCTGCCACCCATTAGAGAGACCAAACACAACCTGGTTTAGACGCTCAGGGCAGAGAAGAATTGGATCCAGAAAAGACCGGGCTCATGGTGGTGATTTCCAAGTAAGAGTGTTGTTACCGCACCAGGTCCGTTTTTACCCACCGCCCGGAAAGCCAATCACCGAGACGACGAGATTGCAGGGAGAGAGGGTTTAATCACAAGGCAGCCAAGTGAGGAAAAACGGGAGAAGAAGTAGATAGTTGTATGTCGTAGCTGCACATCCTTCTAGTTGCTGTATGTGGGACGCGGCCTCAGCATGGCTGGAGAAGCTGCGCGTCGGTGCGCGCCCGGGATCCGAACCCGGGCCGCCAGCAGCGGAGCGCGCGCACTTAACTGCTAAGCCGCGGGGCCGGCCCCTTCATGCCTCTTTATAGGACACATATTCACAGAATGGCGGCATTAGCATGCCCTGAGGGGTGAGTTCCAACCTCTTGCCATCAAAAGGGCCCAGTTGATGGGTTGGTGGTCTCAATCCAGCATGAAGTGGACAAGGGGTTCAGTTCCTGAAAAAAATAGCTCAAATACCTATTACCATAGTGACCCAGGATCCGGGGATATTACCTATAGGAACCTAGTGGGAGTCAGATAGCATATTACCTAAACAGCACAGTTAACAATGGGTAAATTTATCATGCAGGTTTAAGTCTTCATTTTCCATTCTGGTAAGTTTCTAGGTAAGGCCATCCCTTACCTAGGCCCTGGTACAGGGAAGAAGATACCCTTATAAATGGAGATTTTCTTTACAAATGTAAATGTATTTTATAAAGGGTAACCAGAACTAAGAATGGGCTTAGCACGGACCCACCCAGACACCGGGGAGGTCTATGGTGATGGCCTGTTCTGGGGGCAGGCCTCCCATCCCAAACTCCTTTGGTTAGTTAGTGGGGGTGGGGGGCCTATTCTGATCCCCCATAGTTACTAGCTGTTTAATCATCAATGGCTAACTCTTTGCCACTTTCAGTGTTAGCACAAAATTGGAAGGATTTATACAGAGGGGTAATCTTTCTGATAAAAGAGGAAAGAGCTGGGATGTTCTTAGTCGTCGTTTCAAGGCAGGGTAATCAGAACGGCACAGAATTATGGTGGGATCAAATCATCTGTTGTTACTACGTAATGTGTGTTTGTGATGGGGGAGTGTGTGTGTTTAGGAGGGTAGGAAAAGAACAGGAGTGAAGTGGAAGGTGAGGAGGCTGTTCCTTTGAAGGGGAAGGTGAGGATTCACAGGAGAGTTGAGAAGGATTATTAGCCTTATAGATGTGTAAACACTCAGGGTCAGCCCTTGGCAAATTACAGGGTAAGAAAAGCCCCAATTAGAATCTTTGTTTTCACTTTTGTTGAAGGTTGCCGAAGTCCTCCAGGCAGAGGGTACTACACAGGTGTCTTTCTCCACATTTATATCTGGCATTTCCCAAACATATTTGACCACAGCACATGTGCCATTATTGATTTACAGCCTCTCAACTCCAAATTTATCCCTTTTGCCTGCTCTGTGAAACTGGATCTGGGCCTCTTCCGTATTTTTCCTTTGCAGCTGGCACAGTGTTAAGCTTTGTCAGTAGAGGGTGCTGGAGAGACATTGCAGGAGGAGAGGGTTTTGCTTCCTGATTCTGTGTGCTCTCTGCAGGGGCTCTTTCAGAGTGTGTGTCTTCTGCAGTGTCCTGCTCCTGTGGCATGTGGCAGCCAAGAGCACACAGTGACCAGCAGCTTCCCCTGGCACCCCCTTGGGTGATTTTGTAGCAGAGTGCCTCCATTGAGATACCTCCCTGTGAACAGCCTTCCCTGGAACCCTAGAGGACAAATTTCCAGTGAACTGGCACCACGAAGGCTTCCATGCCAAATAGTGAGTCATAGCTGTGTCTGTTCCAACATAATCAGGATCTTTGCCCTGGGGTGGGTTCCTCTTCCTTAGGTGCTCTATCTCAATCCCTGTTCCTTGTAGCTGGTCTTCCTATATGCTTTAGAGTTCATTGTATTACTTCTTACTAGCCAATCTCTTGTCACCCCAATCCCTGGCTGGAGTTAATAATTGTTTATATTAAGCATTTCTTATTCAGATTACTGTGTGATTTCCATCTCCTGATTGGATTCTGACTGATTTGACACATCTTAAAGATTTTATTTATTCAGTTTTTTCCCCCCAAAGCCCCAGTAGATAGTTGTATGTCATAGGTTCACATCCTTCTAGTTGCTGTACGTGGGACTCGGCCTCACGTTGGACGGAGAAGTGGTGCCTCGGGGCGCCCCCGGGATCCGAACCCGGGCCACCAGCATCAGAGCGCGCGCACTTAACCGCCAAGCCACGGAGCCGGCCCTGACACATCTTAAAAAAAGTATTTTCAAGAAAAATTGTGAAAGACTCTGAAATAGGCAAAAAAGATTACTTAGTATCTAGTGCACCCTTCTGGGTTATCTGTGCTTTTTGTTTTCTTTGAACTGTTTTATAATTTGGCAAACTGTAGAAAAATGATAGTAATGGAAATGATTCATGTTCATAGAAATGCAAATTAATTTTGTCCTGTGGGGTTACTATTAATTCTTCCCAAGAAACCAGTTTTATGTAAACAAATTTATTTCAGCATTCCTGATTGCCTACATATGTGTGTATTCTTTGTATTCTCCTTTGAATCTTGTAATATCCTTCTGGTTCCCTCTTTAATTAATGAGCTAAATAAAATCTTTGATAAATGTTTATTTTGTATTTGTAACAGTCATAGGTTCATCTTTAAAAAAAAATCCTGTAATAGTATTATGTATTAAGGAGCTCATGAGATAGGCCGACTTAGATTTAAAAATACCGTAGAAAATGGTGATATGAATTGCTAGAAAAGTGATTTAAATGCATTTTTAATACTTTATAACTAGACAGAAATAGAAAAATAAAATCATTTTATTTATAAAGAACAAATAAAGAAAAAGTACTACAATTATGTTTTGAAAATAGAAGATAAGATTCATAACATACCCACAGAATGGGAGAAAATATTTGCAAATCATATGTCTAATAAGAGACTTGTATTTAGAATATATTAAAAACTCTTACAACTCAATAATAAAAAGACAACCCAATTTAAAAATGGGCACAGAAACTGGATAGATACGTCCCCCAAAAGAAACACAAATAGCCAATAAGTACATGAAAAGTTCTCACTGTTATTAGTCATCAGGGAAATGCAAATCAAAACCACAGTGAGATACCACCTCAAACCTACTAGGATGACTGTAATAAAAAAGACAGAGACTTACAACTGTTGATGAGGATGTAGAGAAATTAGAACCTTCATACACTGCTGGTAGGAATGCAAAATGGTGCAACCACTGTAGAAAACATTTTAACAGTGCCTCAAAATGTTAAACATAGAGTTACCAAATGACCCAGCAATTCCACTTCTAGGTATAAACCCAAGAGAAATGAAAATATATGTCTAGGCACAAAGTTGGATGTGAATGTTTATATAGATGTTTATTCATAATAGCCATCAATTGATGAACAGATAAACAAAATTTGATCTATCCATACAGTGGAATATTGTTTGACCATAAACAGAATGAAGTATTGATACATGCCAGAATGAGGATCAACCTTGAAAACATTATGCTAAGTGAAAGAAGCCAGTTACAAAAGACTAGTTATTATGTGATTCCATTTATATGAAATGTCCACAATAGACACATCTCTAGAGACAGAAAGTAGGTTAGTGATGCCTAGGGCTGGGAATGAGGATGGAGGATTAGGAGGTAATATCTAAAGGGTACGGGGTTTCTTTTTGGGGGTGATGGAAATATTCTAAAGCTGATTGTTGTGATAGTCGTGCAACACTGTGACTATACTAAAAACTGTTGAATCGTACACTTTGAATGGGTGAATTGTGTGCTATGTGAATTATACCTCAATAAAGCTGCCAAAAAGAGAGAACCTGGACAGCTATGATAATCATCATATAAACCACATTCCTCAGTTGTGGGTGGAAAATGCTGCCTGTGCATGAATGTCCAGATCCATCGTCCACATGTCAGAAGATCTTCATACACTTTCTTTTGTGATGTCCTCTCATCTGGAACTTACCTTTTTAACTTGAAGCACCATTTTCTTCAAGGGAGATTATTGCACAATGAGATGAACCGCTGCACGATTTCTTGATGGGTGTTTTTCTCACCCCCACCATCCCCGTGGGAAGCAGCTTGGAAAACTGATATTTTACCTGAGGCTTGATTTTTCCTATCACTACTTAAGTGTTTAATGTCTTATTTTATATCTTATTTCTCTCAGGATCTTGTGATAGCGGGTGCTGAAGGAATCTGTAAATTTGTAAATTATCTAATTTACAAATGATACAGAGCCAAAATTGATATCTAGAGCTTAGGTTGACAAAGAAAAACCAATGGGATAGAACAGTGGGCCAAAGTAACAATGTAAAATATACTGGGGATAAATAGGAAGTCTTGCACCTACATTCAAAACAATCAGTTATACCAGCCTAGAGTGGAGATGACCTGGCTTAATTGGCAATTCCAATTATAAATAAAGCCATGTTGATTTTAAATGGGGCATGGTAGGGAGGAAGGCTGAATAAGAGCCGAAAATTGTTGTGGCTTTGAGAAAACTCTTATTCTTGTTTACACCCCAAGTCAACTGCTTAGTAACTGAATGGCCCAGGGCAGGCTTCTTCACCTCACTGCATCTCAGTTTCTTCATCAGTGAAATGGGGATAATAATATCTATCTTATTGGATTGTTGTGAAGATAGGCTAGGTTAATATTTGTGAAGCCTTAAAGCTGTACCTGGCACATAGTAGACACTATATGATGATGGTGCAGATGATAGAAAATAGTTATAGAAGTAGGGATTCCAGATTAAGGGAAATGACAGTGCCAGTACGTGGCAACAACCAGATCCCACTGGGAACATTGGGATCTGGTTAATAGAATCATGTTCTTAGAGGGAGTGCAGGCGGAGGGTGGCCCTGATGGAGGAGGAGCTGGGAGTTGTGAATGCAGTTCAAGAAAATAATTATTGAGTGTCTTTTATGGGAAAACTTCTGTTAGATGCTATGGGGACAAAAACCTCACGTCACCTATATACCACCCACTGGAAGGGGCAGCCTGAGTTAGTACAGACAGTTACAGTAAGAGGGGCTCTGCACTTTACTAGTGTCTCTGTCTTGGGTTCCTCATCTATAAAATGGATATTTTTTGAAGATTAAAATTTGCATAAAGTACCTAGCTGGTGCATAGTAAGTGCTCAAGAAATAGTACTTCTTATATAACATAATTAGTAATATAATCGGGGGAATAAGACAAATACAAAAATAACTATGGCATAGACATTTTATAAAGACCTAAGAGAGATACAGAGTGCTCTGGGATTTGGAGAAGGGAAGGATCTTGTGTGTTTAGGGCTTGACATGGCAATGTTTTATTTGAAAATGGCCTTCTAATGGATGAAGATTGGGGTGGAAGATGGGGGACAAGGTGAAGAGGCTATTTTCTGATAATCAATGCTACTGTAGAAGGGTTTCCTTTAGGTATAGGGAAGGTTATAGGAGGTAACTATTTTTGAGTTCCCTCTACCTCTTACAATTCTCAGTAGCTTGTTTGTTCCTTTTGTTGAAGGGGTTTCTGGAGTTTTAATTCTCCACCTCAAAGAAATGCATTTCTAATGAAATTTAAGGAGCTGTGGCAGTCCGCCCTCTTCCTATTCCCCAATAATCCGTACTCCTACAAGTAAGAAAATATATGAAAACGTTTGTTGTAGGATGTTCAATTTTGAAAAACAATTTAAGTCAGATTTTCTGTGCTGTTGAGTTGCTTTTATAGGAATGCTAGAATCCAAGACCCTGTATGTTGAATGGGGGACATCTTAAGTAGCTCTTTTCCGTGTATGGTGTCAAATGACTGGGTACGTGGTTGGATGTGAGAATGATCTGACAGGGCCGATGTGGCTGAGCAGTGGCCACCCTTCTCACCCGCTACACCAAGTTGTCCATCTCCCGGTACTTTGTGCCTAGTCAGACGAGGAAGAGGGGATTTCCCCACTAGAGGACGAAGACTGTCCTGTCAGCAATATATAATATACACTGTTGCTGTGTAGAACCTTCAGGCAGCCTTCTTCATCCTCCCTCTCAGGCTGGCTCCTCCATTTTCCTGTCCTGGTGAATGATACACTACTTTTCCTCAGCTGCCCAAGCTGAAGTCTAGCCATCATCGAGCCTCCTTCTCACCCATTCCCACCAGTTAGTCGTTGGCCATTGTCCTGCTGATTTGACCTCTTTCATGTTTCTGGCTCCTGGTTTCTATCTACCATGACTGCCACTACACTGTTGAGGCCTTTATCTCACTTATTTCTCACCCAGAGTTACATGAACTACCTCACTGGGCTCCTGGGCTCCAGCCACGTCCTCTTCAAATCCTCTGCACAGAGGCGAAGAGCAAATATGGAGGTGCTCCACTCTTAATAGACTCCAGTGACTTACGTTGTTGGGGTAGTGGTTCTCATTGAACGGGGGAGGTTTTTCAGAACCATCTTTAGATCCTTTTCAAAGTGTTAAGGTGTGGGTCCCATCCTGGACCCATAAATAGAACGAGGGCCCTGGGAAAGGGGTTTGGGCTTCTGTATCATGAAAAATCTCCCCAAACAGGAAGATATGCAATAATTAATGCTTTAAAAAATATAACTTTTTATTTTGAAATAATTATTCATAGGAAGTTGCACAAAAAGTATAGAGTGTTCCATGAATCCAGCTTCCCCAAATGTTATCTTATATGCTCTAGTACAATGTAAAACCAGGAAATTGACATTGATACATTACTGATGAGTAGACTACAGACCTACCTAAGTCATGCTTTTCAATGCCCATTTCTCTTGCCAAGTTAGAATGTAGCAGTTCCTGTTACATGAATTATTGGAACACAGTTTAGTTTAGGAATGGCATGGGCATTCTTGATTCTGGGAGTGGTAGTGCTGGTGGTGGTGGTGGTGTATGTTGTATTGTGAGTGTAAGATTTTGATAGCTACCACTTGTTTATCCTTGTAAAGTGGGTTATACCCCAGAGAGCTTGCCAAGAATAAATTTGAGCAATGTAATTCTATCTAGTGACCCAAGGTCATAACTTTCTTATGTAAAAAGTTGAAACTGCCACATCAGGTTTTGTGCTAGAAGAATAGTACAGACATTTATTCTTCTTGAATCTAAGATACAGTTAGCATAAAATTATGTCAGTGTGAATTGTTTCCCAGGCATGTGTAAATCTTGCTTTGTTTTATCTTATTTAGATTGTAAAACATAAGGGCACAGGGCTTGTTTTGTTGTTGTTTTTGGTCTTGTTTTGGTCATAATTCTAAAATACAGCGTCTACTATGGTAATGGTTCTATGCAGTGAATCATAAAGTGTAGTTTTGCCATGAGAGATGGAATATTATTATGGGTTGTAATGAATTCAGTGGAATGGATTTCAGACCTTTAGGTGCTGACCTAGGAGAGTCTTTGAAGTAGGGATCTAAACCAGTACTGAGAATCGGGCTCAGCTTGGCTTCCTCCTCAAAACTGATGGACAAGATAGAAAAACCCTTTGTATCAGCTGAGGTGACATTTTGTTGACACTTGTCTGCATTTTTTGTGTTTCACACAGACTTGCTTGCATCTTTTGAGAAAGCGAACTGAAGAGTAATAAGAAAACCAGTATCTGCTTCAGAATATATAACTAGGTCAGAGAAGGTCGATGCTATGTTTTAAAATCAGGAAGTGTGGTGAGTTCTCCCGCCTAACTCACAGAGGCCTCTGGGGCTCTTTGGAGGAGTCATCAGACTTCTTCAGTAAACCCACCTCTCATCAAGGGCCAGGCACTGGACTGGGCCCTTTGCAAATTAAAACCCTGCAAGATACATATTTTACAGATGAGGAAATTGGATCTCCATTTCTGTAACTTTCCACAGGGGCCATGGGGCCAATTCTTGTCAGTGCTGAGAGCTGAATCTGGATCTAATTCCCAAGCCTTTCTACCACACCAGATTGCCTCTCCATCCATGCAAGACACTCAGGTTCAGCGCCGAGCCTCTTGAGTAATTCCAAAACAGGCTTCTGAGAGAAGATTGCAAAGGCCAACTTCTTTCATGGCTGAGAAGCTGCCTTTTGAGGTGTATCTCTGAGGGGAGAATTCGGAGCACACTAGAGGCCATGTCCCTTGCTGATGAGTAATAACCTTACTAGAATAGGGAGGAGACTTTGTGGCCCAAGGAGAGAAGGAAGCCCCAGCTGAAAGTTACTCGTCCGATTCATTTCTTTGTGTTTCTCATACTTTCTGATACCGGCATGGTGATGCAGTTATTGGGGGCTGTGAAGGGGACTCGGGGGACTGGCCGAGACCTTCAGATTCTTCAGAGAGATTCTCAGAGCAGTGATGCCTATGTTTTCCAGAGACAACACCAACAGGCATCTTTATTGACCAAGGGGCTGCAAGGACTTTTCCCAACAACATTTACTCAACCTGCAGAAGGACTTGCATCCCTTCCTTCAAGGAGTTTAGGGGCAGGTCCTGTGGCTTAGTGGTTAAGTGTGCACGCTCCGCTGCTGGCGGCCCGGGTTCGGATCCCGGCCATGCACCGACACACCGCTTGTCCGGCCATGCTGAGGGCCCGTCCCACATACAGCAACTAGAAGGATGTGCAACTATGACATACAACTATCTACTGTGGCTTTGGGGAGAAAAAGGAGGAGGATTGGCAATGGATGTTAGCTCAGGGGCAGTCTTCCTCAGCAAAAAGAGGAGGATTGGCATGGATGTTAGCTCAGGGCTGATCTTCCTCACACACAAAAAAAGAGTTTACATCTTAACAGGGAGCAAACTTGAAGCTAAAAGTCAACTGTGTGTGTATGTGTCAAGAATTACCAGATTATGTAGTACATGCACAAGGGACAGCAGTGTGGCTCTGTCCTTCCTCTAGGGCGACCAGCCATCCTGCTTTACCTGGGACAGGAGGGTTTCCCAGGACAGGGGACTTCTGGTGCTAACACTGGAACAAAGTTGGTCACCCTGCCTTCAACAGTCTTTGTGGCCCTGGGCAAGCCACTTAGACTTTTTGGATCCTGGGGCCTGCATCTCTCTCACTAGATGGCTTTTAAAGTTCCCTTCCAGTTTCTTAGGATTGGCAGTTAGGTGTGACTAATTTGCAAGCTTGTATTGGGTAGAGCATGTGGGCCAGAAGCTAGTGCTCTGAAGCCTTTGATAGTGATGATCAGAGATCAGTATTTGATTGAGAGCAATACTGGCTACTTTTTAGAAAGTTAAGAATGTTTAGGCAATTAGGATAAAGTCACAGACACCTGTAATGAGGTGGCCTGAGCAGGAGGGCAAGATTGTAAACTCCTTTGAACTTTGGCCCACCCAGAATTTTTTTTAAAACAACCTAAATTAGTGCCAACATTTATAAATACAGAGATTTGACCCAAAACTTGAGTTTCTGGCTTCTCTGGAAAGATTGGAAGATCTGGCCAACCCAGACTGTCTTCCCTCAAGTTGTCTGGTGGCTGGAGCTGCGAAGTGGCTGCCCTCTCTAGATGGAGCACGTGGTCTCAGGTTCATTACAGCCCCCCTCCTCCCTCCAGTGTCCCCCCTCCCCATTCCCCTCTGTCTCCCTCCATCCCTCCTCTCCCTCTTCCCCCCATAGCCTTGTCCCGCTCACTTTTCTCCCTACTCACTTTTATTATCTGCCTGGTAAGGTAGACACTTTAATTCAATACTTCTCAACCCTGGCACACCTTAGAATTTTGGGGTGTGCTTAAAATTATATCGGTTTCCTGGCCCTGTCCAGATGGATTGAATCATAATCTTGGGGATGGGGTTGGGCTGACATTTGTATTTAAAAAGTCTCCCCAGGCAATTTTGATGCACAGTTATGGTTGAGAATTGATCCTGGGGTGAGTTTTGATGAGAGAACCACCATGGAGCAGAGGAAATTGATTGGGGCAGTCATGACGTGAGTTAAATGTGAACTGAACTCACTGGGAAAAATTAGGGAACTTTTAAAAAGCAAATATCCCAGTGGCGTATTCATGGCACATTTTGCTAAGGTATTAATAAACTCCCTCCAGATCCTGCTGTACTGCTGTAGGCACTTAAGTCATTAGAATAATGACCATAGTTTTTTGCATGGAGTGATTATAAAAGTGTTTTTAATGGGCTTATAAATCTAGTGATCATGAGAGGCAAGTGATGTGAATTTAGTGTATTTGAGGCAAGGGATAAAATGGAGGGGGCACAGTTAAAATGAACTTTGTTGGTTTTCTGTTTTTGCATAGTGGCTTCAATCATAGGATTCTCTCACTGTAAATCAATTTCTATCATTTGTTGCCTGCTTCCCCCTCCTGCCAGGATCACATTCTAGGCTGTGAGTGTGGTCATCCTGAATGATTAAAAGTTTCATGTAGCTAATAAATAAAAATTTATTCTCATTTGAAACTTAAAATAGAAGGGACTTAGACACCACCCATTTCTGCTGCTTCATTTTAAGAGCAGATAAAACTAAGGTTTTGCGATGTTAAGTGACAGTTCACAGCTCTGTCCCTAGTCCTGGAACTCTGTGCCTCGTGCTTCCCTCCCTCCCTGTAGGGCTGTTCCGCCCAGGTCCCTGGGCTGCAGAGAAACTGGATATCTGGGATGCTGGTACCTTTCCTTAAGCTTGCGGGCAGCAGCTTCAGGAACTTTGTGTTATTCACCTTTTATCCCCCAGTGTCTAGCCTGGGGCCTCACATTAGTTGGAGCTCAGAAAATGAGGGCTAATGAAGGAAAGAGACCCAATTCAGGTCACAGGGTGTTCAGGAAACCTCCTGGGGCTTCTCTGCAGCCCCCGAGTCCTTGGGACCCGTGGGTGGCGTGCCCTCGTAGAGCCCCTGAGTTAGCGGGTTCTGCACTGCTCCGTGTGAGCCTTGTGGGAAGTTAGGCCTTGTCTCTAAGGGCAGGGACATCTCTGGGACCTTCGGTGTTTCTCCACAGTGTGTAGAACCATGGAGAGCACACCGCGAGCCCCTTCCATGAATGGGCTGGGGTTTGGGGAATGGGCTGGTCTGATGGGGTGTCCACTCTCTCTCTTGGCCTCTCATGGCCCTTTCACCTGGTTTTTGTTCTACGGAAAATACTCTAAAATGCCACCCTCATGTCACTTTGAGGGAACTGCAAGAGAAAAACACTAAGATTGGTATCTCTTTCTAAACTGGAGACGTGTTGGTAATCTCTCATTTTTCTCAGGGTAGCCTCTGCAGTTTAAGGTGTGGGTGTGAGCACGCGTGCACATTTGTGTGTTTTTACCCCCTTGCTGTGTACCTGGCTGCTTCACCCTAATAGCACAATTATTTTGCTGATTGCTTAATCTTATTTGTGCCTCCTCGTCTCTTTGAAATTCAGTCTCCATCGTGAGGCTCCACACAGAACCCACTCTGGGTTCTGCTCCCTGTCCCGAGAGCCAAGACGCCTCGTGGCAGAGATGCTTCCTTGGCTGGGTTAGGAGAGGATGTGAGTAGGTGTCTGCAGGATCACCTGAGAAATTGTTTTCTTTTTTAATCTCCAGATAAAAGCCCAACTCAGAATGACAAAAGCATAGTCTGGGGAGGAAAATGAGAAGATGGCTCTGCTCAGGGCTATATTTTTTGAAAAATTTCCAGATGATTATTATATACCTCTCTACCTCCTCATTTGAAAAATAGCTTTCCTTGATGAAGTAGGGGAAAAGCCTAACACTCAATGGAAAGCAACTCCTGTTTATTAAGTGCTTCTTGTTATATGCCCTATCAAATGATTTAATCACTTTGTTTTTTTCAGACTCACTCCATTTATTCATTTCATGTTTGGATACCTTCCTGGTGTCAGGCTCTGATAGGTGCTGAGGCATCCTAGAGCGCTGGTTAAGAAGCCAGACGCTTTACCACCTGGTGGCTGTGTGACCTTGAAACAGATCGCTTGGTGGTTCATGCTTCAGTTTCCCCCGCTGTAAAGGAGGACAGTCATAGCACCTACCTCACAGGCTAAGAGGATGTGTAAGGTGCCAGCTCTTACTGCAGTGATAAGGACAGTCCTACCCTCAGAAAGCAGATAGTTTGGTGGCACCCAGGGTCCAGAGGGGAAGCACCATTGCCAGCATATGTGACATATCTGTGCTTTTCCCATCTTACCGTACAGTCTTCCCTCCCTCTGAACCCCACCCCCATCAATGCCTCATTTATCTGTCATTATCACTTAAGAGCTCAGCTATATGAATTTTTCTAAAAGTATCCCAGAAGTCTGTATTACATCCTGTTAATGAATGATCTGGTGTCATTATTGGGAAAAATTGGTTTCGCTCAGAACTGTAGGGTGACTCTTGCAGGCACTCCTGAGATACTTGCCCTGATGCTAAATGGCCCTAAACTATTGTCCTTTTTGCAGTCATTTTTTTGTGCTGTCGTCTTCATTACGGAGCCCCCTACTTCTAAAATTCCTAATCTCTTACTAGAGTAGAACCAAAGGTTACCAGGAGAAACCAAATAACCAGACTTGTTAAATCCATGACCTTAGTTTTATGCAAACGACTTAATAAGTAATCTGAGAGTTCTTGAGGAGAGACTGTTGTATTCTTCTGATGTACCCTCTGTCTCCCTTTTCCACCTTTAAGGACCCTGTGATTACATTGAGCCCACCAGAATAATCCAGGATCATCTCCCTATTTTAAGGTCAGCTGATTAGCAACCTTAATTCTATCTGATACCTTAATTCCTCTTTGTCATGTAGCGTAACAGGTGGCTCTGGGGATGAGGATGTTGACTTATGTGGAGGGCCATGATTCTACCTCCCACAGCTGTCTTGTTCCTTTTTGTTGAATTAATTACTTAGTATCATGATATGTTCCAAAAAGGATTACAGCGTCCAATACAGGAAGATAAAGTACACTTAAAATTAAGTACAGAAAAAAATGAGGCAAGGAGAAAATGAGTCAGAAATGAGGTTTAAACACAAAATAGGTACCAATTTGCTTCTGGAAGTGGACTGTGATTTTTGGCTCTGAGCTTTTCCTAGCAGCTCTCTTAAAGAGAGAAGCAATGTCAGTTATGTTTTACTGTGTCATTGGGTAAAATCTGACCAGTTGTTCAGATGCCCGGATGAATATTCTTTTTTTTTTTTTTTAATTTTTTATTTATTTTTTTCCCCCAAAGCCCCAGTAGACAGTTGTATGTCATAGCTGCACATCCTTCTAGTTGCTGTATGTGGGACGCGGCCTCAGCATGGCCAGACAAGTGGTGCGTTGGTGCACGCCCGGGATCCGAACCCGGGCCGCCAGCGGCGGAGCACGCGCACTTAACCGCTAAGCCACGGGGCTGGCCCATGAAGAATATTCTTGATACTAAGATGAAAGATGAAAACTTGATAGTAAGATGAAGACCTTTGCCAGATTTACGGTAAACCCAGTGATACGTTTCAGCTGGCCCTTTTTTTTTTTTTTTTCTTTTCTTTTCTTATTACTGCTTTCTATTAGGTCAAACTTGCATTGCTGTGAAGATTTCTTCCAAGACGTGTGGTCCAGGGCCAGGCCAAATCCAGGGATTTAAAATATCTAGAGCAGCGAGTCCCATCTGGTGGTTCTCATATCCCAGAGATTCTTGAGGGTACCTTGAGCTTTCACTCTGAATGGCAGTGATGTCTGGTTTACTGTTTCTATTTTTGAAGGTCGTTAAATAAAATATGTATTTCCGTATACAATCTCTGATCCTCCTTTTAGATGGAAGAGTTTGAAAGCCTACCAGCATTTATCAAGAGTTTGGATCATGGTTAATGGCATTCGGAAAAGTGTTCTGCAGTAGCAACATATGCGGTTTTTGAAAATATTTTATCGTAAAAAATATTTATATCCCTAATGGACTATTGGTTAAAGACAGGATGCATTAGAAACACCCAGGCCAAAATATGAATTATTGAGCATTATGCTGATAATTCTGATGATCTTCCTCCAGATTCTCTTCCCTCTAGCCAAAAGTTGCATTCATCTGATCAGAATTCTTTTGGCATATCTTAAAGTATTTTTTTAAAAATTCAGTATTTAGAAAGAGAAAATATTGTGACTGTTATAGTCATTTTGTCTTTTAATTTATTAGGATTAAAGATTTATACACCTGCAATGTGTTTTTTTATGTAGAGAAATGCTTTCAAATAGCTGCTGGAAACCACCTGTCTTACCCTGATATTTAGAAACAAAACAGAAAAAATATAAAAATAAACTTATGGGGGTTTGGAGATGCCAATTAATCTACCCTTCTTCCCTTCTGGGTTCTAAACTAGAGGAAATAGAAGAAGCCAGACGAAGATTAAAGTACAGTACCAGCTTTATTAGAGTAAAGCTGAGTTGCAAGATGTGTCTTGGGGGCAAGACTTTCTGATCCACCCTCGATGGAATCCACACATCTGCCCAGGTGATGGCCTGGCAGCTGTGGGTGGGCTCTCTTGTGTAGGGAAGCTCTGTCCCTTTAACCTGTGGGGGCAGGAAGAGAGAGAGAGAGTGGACTCCCTGAGGGCAGGAAACCCAGCAGTGTCCGACCATCGACCATGGCAACTGCCACCCCCACCCCCCCAAGCTTACCTGCTGTCCTTCCTCCCCCAGAAGGCCTGTGAGCCCTCTGATGCAGGAGCAGAAATAGTCCCCTGTGGTTTCTGCCTGCGAAATAGAGCACACATTTTGCATGGAAACATGTCCAGAGGAGGTAAGGAGTCTTCCCTTTATAAACCATTAGGTTTGTTTTTAAAATCAGATGCAAGAATTCCAAACATTAGCAGTTTCTTGTCTAGTTTTGATGCTGGGCCGTAATCAGATTGCTATCTGTGTTTTAATACAGTCATGCATCGCTTAACGATGGGGATACATTCTGAGAAATGCATCGTTAGGTGATTTCATCTTGTGTGAACATCACAGAGTGTACTTCCACAAACCTAGATGGTATAGCCTACTACACATCTAGGCTATATGGTACCAATAACTGAAAACATTGTTATATGGCACATAACTGTGTACATTTGGTCCCTGCACCAAATGTATGCTAATGAGAATGTAATTCTGGGGCCGGCCCCGTGGCTTAGCGGTTGGGTGCGCGCGCTCCGCTGATGGCGGCCCGGGTTCGGATCCCGGGCACGCACCGGCGCACCGCTTCTCTGGCGATGCTGAGGCCGCTGTCCCACGTACAGCAACTAGAAGGATGTGCAGCTATGACATACAACTATCTAATAGGGCTTTGGGGGAAAAAAATAAATAAATAAAATTATAAAAAAAAAGAATGTAATTCTGGAATTGATGTTGACAAATCACACTTTTTTCTTATAGAATTAAATGCTGTGTGTTATAGGTTTAATGGGCAAAAGATAATCTGTCATTAATCATTTTGAACATTAACAAAGATGTATCGAAATGAATGAACCTAAACTTTATCTTGTTTCAAAAATGAAATTTGAGGGGAGGAGGAATCAAGATGGCGGCGTAAGCAGACTCGGAACTCACCTCCTCCCGTGGACACAGCCAATTTACAACTACTCGTGGAAAAATTACCCCTGAGACAGAACTGAAAACTGGATGAGAGGAACTCCTGCAACAACGGACAATCCTAACTGAGGTGGAAGAGGCAGAGACTCCCTTCTAGAGAGGAAAAACGCCGCCTTCACAAGCCGCCAGCTTCACGGCCGCCGGGAGCAGCTCACAGGTACACAGCCTCCCTGGAGGCGCGGGGCCCTGAGCCGGGGAGCGCCCCCGCTGTGGGCATTTTGTGGACCCAGCACAATCGACACCAGCGGCATAATATCTGACTGTGCCTGCTACTAAAACACTGGGGAGCACCCCCAGAAAACCCGGTTCACAAAGAAACTAAAACTGGCTCTTAAAGGGCCCGCGCGCAAACTCACCCGTTTAAGGAAGCACCCTAAAATCACCAGAAAGAAAGGTGTACAGTGCTTTGGTGACAAGAGACTCACCTAATAGGCCCTGAGTGCATCTCGGTGAGGGGTGAGACCTCTCCAGGGACTGGGACATTGGCAGCGGCCATTGTTGTGGCCTGGTGTGGGCGTGCTGACACAGACACCATTGGAGTTCTCCCTGAGGCCTGCTAGCCCAGGGTCTGCTCCACCCGCTAGAGCACCTATTTAATCCAGCTCAGCCAGGGCAGGCAGCCCACCCTAGAGACTGGCCCCACCCAACAACAAGCCCTCAGGCAACTTGTGGGCCTGCATAGATTGGTGACTGGATTCTCTGCAGCCTGGCAACTGAGCCGACTTGAGCAGGGCAGGGTGGGCACAAGGAGCGGGTGGAGAGTGTGGGGTGGTGGCAGAGTGTGTGGGGCTCCCGCCGTGGAGAGACTGGGTCCGCTTGGGGAGGTCAGGGCACTCACACGGGGCAGGACTGTGTTGACTGTGTGTGTGGACCTGTGGGCGGCAGGGCTTCTCAGCCGCAGAAGACTTGTACTTCTCAAAGACCCACATAGGAGGTTTGTTCCACCTTCCAAAACCTGAAACAATTGGGTGCTCCTGTGCCTGAGGCCAGCCCCACCCAGCTGCAATTCTCAGAGAGCTGACAAGAGACCTAATAGGCTAGAGGCTTACAGCAATTGTAAGGCCCTGAGCCTAACAACCTGCCCAGTGGGGGCCTACTCACTTAAAAGAAATACTGCAACACAAATGTGGTATTAGAACTTGCAGCCAACTGTGCTGGGGATCCCCACACCTGATAAAGAGACTGAAGGGCCCACAACAACTACAAGCAGCTGAGCATTACAACAGCTGGCCAGGAGCATAACTCAGCCTCCTGGGCGCCTACAGGGAGAGCAAACAGGCCACAACAGAAGGATACACGTAGCCCACATAGGGGTCACCCCTGGAACTTTGAGAACTGAGGGAAGCACACTGGAAGCCTCCTAAGCCAACAGTTACATAAAGTCACCTATCCAAGAGCAGGAGACGTAGCTGACCTACCTAATACGTAGACACAAGCACAGGGAAAGAGGCAAAATGAAGAGGCAAAAGAATACATTCCAAGTAAGGGAACAGGACAAAACCCCAGAAAAGGAACTAAGTGAAACAGAAATGAGCAACCTACCCGACAGAGAGTTCAAACTAAGAGTGTTAAGGATGCTCACTGATCTGGGGAGAAGAATAGATGAACTCAGTGAGAATGTCAACAAAGAAATGGAAGATATAAAAAAGAACGAATCAGAAATGAAGAATACAATACTGGAAATGAAAAATTCATTAGAGGGACTCGAAAGCAGAGTAGAGGATACAGAAGAGCGGATCTGTGAGCTGGACGAAAGACTAGAAGAAATTACCCGAGGTGAACAGGTAAAAGAGAAAAGAATTAAAAAGACTGAGGACAGTCTAAGGGACCTCTGGGACAACATCAAGCGCACTAACATCCGTGTTATAGGTGTCCCGGAAGGAGAAGAGCGAGACAAGGGGGCAGAGAATCTATTTCAAGAAATAATAGATGAAAACTTCCCTAACCTAAGGAAGGAAACAGACGTCCAGGTACAGGAAGCACAGAGAGCCCCAAACAAGATAAACCCCAAGAGGCCCACACCAAGACACATCATAATCAAAATGTCCAGAATTAAAGATAAAGAGAGAATCCTAAAAGCCGCAAGAGAATGTCAAGTTACTTACAAAGGAAACCTCATAAGGCTATCAGCTGACTTCTCTGCAGAATACTTATCAATAGCTATGTAATCTATGCAGAAATAGAAGTACAATGATGTACACCTGAAATTTTTACAATGTTATAAACCAATGTTACTGCAATAAACAAAAAATTAAAAAAAAAAAAAAAACAAAAATGAAATTTGATTTTACTTTGGTATTCCATCTTTACCATATATATGTAAAAATTAAATGATTAAAAAGTTCCTAAGGAGGTTAGGGTGTGTTGTGTGTGTGTGTGTGTGTGTGGATGTGCGCGCGCACGCGCATATTGTGTGGATGTGTGTGTGAGAGAGAGACTGTTAAATGAGCTGATTTGTCACAAAAGGTTGGGCAAAGTCGGTCTAGAACAATGGATGGATTGTGTATCCCTTAAGTCCTCCTTCAAGTATAGTTTCTTTCAGCAAAGCTTTGAAAGGCTTTCAATGGCCATAAAGTCACAATTATGTGTCCTGGAAAATAAGAGAATTAGAGGCATTTCCAGAAACTTTAAATATTGGTTGATATCTTGTGCAAAAATAAAGCACGTAATGAGGATATTTCCCTCAGTTGAAGCTGTTCCACTTTGAAGTCAATGGGAAGGGACTTGTGATTGTTGAGCAGGTGTTCTAAAGTGAGCACTTGAGCAATTAAAAAACAATGAAAACTCAGTAAACCCCTGTGATATCCAACTTTGAGCAGTGCCAAGTTTATGTTGGATAGTTATTTGCTATATCAGAGTTAAAAGTTAGAAGACATGTATCCAAACCGTGTCTTGATTTTAGCATAATGGGTCAAAACCCCGCGATTAGAAAGCAGGACCAGTTATCTTATAGGCACTCCTAGTTCACAGTGATGAAACTATGCCCTCTGCATATATAATTCTCATCTCAGCTGGATGCATGTTAGTCTTACTGACATGTCTTGCTGACATGTATCCAGCTTATTCAAAAGTAATACCAAATCATTAAATTCTGCACACATTTTACAAAGGAGGAGAATTGTGCCATATTTTTTGTCTCCCCCCACTGGAAATTAGTATCTGGTTTGCCCCCATTCTTGCTATCCTGAATGAGATAAAAAGCAATGCGTCTCAAACTTTAATGTGCAAATAAATACCTGGGGATCTTGTTATAAACGCCAGTTCTGATTCATTCTGTCTGGGGTTGGGCCTGAGATTCTGCATTTCTAATCATCTACTAGGTCATCTCTATGCTGCTGGTCCGCAGATCAGACCTTGAGTAGCAAGATACTGGTTACTAGAAGCATTGGTAGAAGTTAAGGCCATTAGGTTAGCCTCAAATAACTTCTCATCTTTGGAGCCAAATGCCAAGGAGAGGTTAATAAAAGCCCTAACAGTCCAGCATTATTCTCAACAAGTCCTTTCACACATGGTGATCGAACAGGGCTCTGTAGTGGACTAGCTCTTCGTGAAAGACTGCCTCCTTGGGCTGGGCCCCTTGGGCAATGGCCTGAGAAGACCCATGTGCAGTTCTTTGAGGAGAAAACCAGCGTACCTTGCAGATGGATTGTCTAGTAAGCCAGTGCATCTACATTTTGGAGAGCAGAGAGTTTATCTTTTTAAATTTGGGAGAGACTATCTTTTGCGTCCCACTGGATAGGACTCAGAGTTGATAAAAGGAACATCTTTCCAAGGATGTAAGAGTTCTCATGTCTGGCTGCATATTAAAATCACCTAGGCAGCTTAAAAACAAAAATACCCTGCTTCGGCCACACCTCAGATGAAGTAAATCAGAATCTCTGGATGTGAGACCTGGGCGTCTATGTATTTTTTAAAGGAGCCCAGGTGATTCCGAAGTGAGACAAAATTGAGAGGCCCTGGTTTAGGCAATCCTTAATTCGGAGGACAGAAAGCTTGCCTGAGATGCTCCATTCTAGCTTGAGCTAATTCGTCGTCTGTCATCTGAAGGCTTGTGACCAGATCCCAGTCAGGCTTACCCAAGATATTTGCAGTTTTGGAGGAGCTGACCTTGGTTTATAAATTGGGGGCTAAGTAGACTCATCAACCAGTGTCTGACCGCTGAGTTCTTCCCTAAGAAAATTGAGACCTGGGGCATTTATGACCCCCGGTCTGCTGAAGCTTGGGGCTTTGTGCTCCATGTAGATTTACTGTAGCCCCATTGAAGTGATGGAAATTCATTATAAGGTTTGAATTTGATAAGCCTCTGAGTGGCCATTTCAGGTTGTGTGTGCGTGTGTATGCGCCTGTGTTCACGCCTTCAGCTAATTTTTAAACTCACTCATTGACTAGTTTTTAAAACATTTTAGCCTGGCGGTCTTGATCACATCGAGTGTTTGGAGGGCCGTCCCGTTGCCGTAGACTGTGCACCTAGAACACTCACGTGGTAGGCCACCACCCAGCCTGTGTGCCTCCCCAGGTGGGGAGAGGGGTCCTCCGGCTGGGGGCCTTGGCTTGTAGGGTTCA
This sequence comes from Ceratotherium simum simum, assembly GCF_057802395.1. Lineage (NCBI taxonomy): Eukaryota > Metazoa > Chordata > Mammalia > Perissodactyla > Rhinocerotidae > Ceratotherium > Ceratotherium simum. Next base: position 18,051,511 of record NC_141908.1, read on the forward strand.
GGGAGCACTTGCTGAATAATGAGATTTATCTCGAGGACATTGCCCCACTTTTTGGAAGTAATTTTGATGATTTTTTGTGACTGGTTTTCTTTATTACTGTGGTCATTTTGGGCATGTTGTCCTTCTTGGGTGTTTTCTAGATATCGCGAGTTGCCAGAAGTCTGATCCTCAGAGAAAAAAGGTGCATTTTATACTTACCATAAAATTCCTCTGTGGCTTTGCTATCCTTGGGCTCTGAATAAAAGTTAATCTTCTGAGTGTTTTCATTCAACATTGATGAGACCTACCTAACAAATTTACACACGGTGTGATCTTTTCACAGACCATTCCTTTTTTCTTCTCAGAGAGAAATTATCGACCTGTCATAATGCATGTTCATGGTTTCCTGGGCTGGAAGCCAGATGACAATCCTGCTCTTTTTGAAGACTTTCATTGTCCAGATTTTGTTCTCAAAGCCTTCTTCCCTGTGCTTGTTGATTCATAGACTGGGATCTTTTTTTTTTTTTTTATAATTTTTATTTATTTTTTCCCCCAAAGCCCCAGTAGATAGTTGTATGTCATAGTTGCACATCCTTCTAGTTGCTGTACGTGGGACGCAGCCTCAGCATGGCCGGAGAAGCGGTGCGTCAGTGCGCGCCCGGGATCCGAACCTGGGCCGCCAGCAGCGGAGTGCGTGCACTTAACTGCTAAGCCACAGGGCTTAGCAGGCCCATAGACTGGGATCTTTGTGGAGCAGAGCCCCAGTGCCATATACTAATTAGTAAATGGGGGCACAGCCAGCCTAGGAATGAGCTCCTTGGCACGTGCCAAGACAGTGTTGGCACCGAAGGATGTGGAAGAAAGTGAGACTCGGATATCTGTCAATCAGCTTGGACAGCGTCAGGAATTGGCCCTCCTCTCATCTCTCTGTGGCCTCCAGTCGTAGCACAGGGCTCTGTGCCTGCTTGTCTTCAGGGCTGGTGACTGACTCCTGAATTCACCTTGGTTTGCTACTCTTTGCTCTGCAATCTGGTCCTATGGGCTGACCTTCTCTGAGCCTCTTCCAATGGGGTGGGTAAGGTTCTGCTGATTGATTAAGGCAGTGGTTCTCAACTGGGGTGCTCTTTTCCTCTGGGGAACAGGAGGAGACATATTTGATTGTCACAGTTTGGGGGTGGAGGGTTCTAATGGCCTCTAGTGGCTGGGGGATAGGGATACTGCTAAACATGCTACCATGTGCAGGACAGCCCCCCCATCACAAAGAATCTGGCCCCAAATGTCAATTGTGCCAAGATTGAGAAGCTCTGAATGAAAGGAATTTATTTTATTTTTCAGGGACCCATGCTTTTTGTTTTGATTTAGTAGATGTTTTCAGAACACTTGGAGTTGCTGTGGTTTCATTTTTTGTTGATGGGAAATTCTGTCATCTGTGAATAACCTATGGGTCTGTGAATGAAACTCACAGAACATGTGAAGATGTTGTCTGATCCAGCAGCCACAGCTTCCTTCTCATTGCTTTCTTTGTCTCCTTTCCCCTTTGTCCACCTGCTAGTACGTGCATGCCCAAGAGGCCACGTCAGAATAAAATACCAAGTGTTCTCTTCCAACTGCTTTCCATTCCCCTCTACACCTTCTAATGGAGATGGCCGTGTGTGAAGTGGCCAGGGGACACTTGGGGCTGGGAGTGGGAGGGAGGACAGAATAGAGAGGGCAGGAAGGAGGGCCTGTTCTGGATATGGAGGCATTAACATTATGACAGAATTTAAAAATTTATTTTGCTGTTGATGCCAGATATGGAGGCCTGAGCTACACTCAACGTGACCGCAAGGCAAATACCGCTTCAGGTGGGTGGAGTTGGAAGTCGTCCTTTCGCTGCCCTGACTAAGGATGCAGGTGGAGCATAATAAATAAGAACTGGGCACAGGATTCTCTGGCTTTGATCATTTCAACCATAGAAGGGACTAGTTGGTTTAAAACTCAGATGTTAAAAAAGCCTCCCCAAGAATAGCAAAGGCGTGTTGTTTTAGTGGGTGTCTTTCAGTTACTGACTCTAAATGAGACTTGTTTAGCCAGTTCTAAAGGGAACAGGCTGTTTTCACTTAGAATGTGTTTTTCCTGTTTATAAAGAAAAGTGTTAAAATTCATCAGAAGACCAAGTTACGCAAGTGAAGAAGAAGGGCCCGGAACAGTACCTGTCCTGGGCGGCACCCCTGTTGGCTCCGGAGCTCCTTTGCTCCCTAGAATGGCAGGAGGCTCAGCGGTTAGTGCAGCTGACGAGGATTCACACTGCAGATTTGGGGCTGCTGGTGAGTGGGCCCTGTGACTGGTTTCAAGGTGGTGGCACCGGGCCTGTGTGTCCGGGCCATCCAGGAGAGTGAACAACCTCCGAGCAGCTTCCCAGGAATTTGGACTTATTTTAGAGGAAAAAGCAGCTTTGCTTGTTCTTCCCTCCTCCTCGACTTCTTTTAACAACAGAAGACAACTGTATTTCGAGCAAGAGTCTCCCCCTAGGCCATCTGTCTTCCTTATACCAGTAATTCCATAAAAGTGTACTTTTCTTCCTATCATCTGTTGATTCTCCCAACCCCTTGAGGTTGGTGGGACGTCGCATTAGACTCAGCTCCTTAATATCACCGGACTGTGGTTTCTGGGTTCTGTTTCATATTGATAAGTCTCTTTCATTTTGAGTGTCTGCAGGCGGCTGGTAGATGCAGCATGGTTTGGTGGAGACCGTATGGTATTAGAAAACAGGACGCTGGCTTGAGCAGGCTTGAGTATTGGTTTGATTCTGACTCTAACCGGAAAACAACATTTTCTGGGCCTCCGTGTCCTCCTCTGTAAATTGAGGGTTTGTAATGGTTATTATTTTCCTAAGCAAGATCTAATGCAGTCTCCCAGTCTGTATAAAGTCTTTTATACATTTTAATTTATCATATTTCCTTTTAAAGTTGATCATTAGGTCAGTGAGCTGCTCTGGTGAGCACAGAATTAAGAGTTTGGTAAGATGATGTGCAGTCATTTCAAGTTAGCGTCCAGTTGGTTTCCACAGCACATTTTGTTTGCCGAGTAATGGAAGCCCAGATTGCAAACGGTAATGGCTACTATATTTTAAAACAATTTTCCACGCACTCTAAGTTGCTCTTAAATTGATACGGAGGCTGGAAAGAGAAATAGTAGGAAATTGTTTCAGAGTTGAATCATTAACATTATTTAAAGACTGTTGTTACTTCTATAAAGAAGTCAGGCAAAAAGCCTCTGAAACTTACAATTTATGACTGACCCTTATCTAGCATTTAATTAGAGTATCATAGTGTTCTCTATCATACAGTTTTACATGCGTAGATATGTGGACCTGAATTTTATAAAACAAATAACAAGCAAGACCATTGCCAAGCATTACTTTCCTGACCAAATAGCATAGAAATTCAAAGTTCAGATTCCATGTACAGAGGTAGCTAGAGAAGTTTTCTTCTGAATCTCTGTAGTGCAAATTGATACATGTACTGATTGTCCCCAGTATCTTAAAATTTGGTATGTAAAACTTTTCTTAGATTTTTTTAAAAGAACATATTTTAAACAAAGCAAGACAAAATTCAAATTAAAACCTTTGTGGAACCTCTGAAACATCTCTGGGAACCCTGAAGTCCTTTGGAACACAGTTTGAAAACCAGGATCATTCATCCCCTCCTCATCCAGCTCTAGCAATGTTCTGTGGTTCTACAACTTTCCCCATTTTATGCTTGCGAGAGGTGAGATAGACTTGTCTGCGATCACACAGTGCCAGTGGGTAGAAGAAGCTATAGATCAAAGATTTCCAGGCCTTGGGTGCAGGGGTTCTTTTAGCTCCTCCTCACCACCCCTTCTGATGTCTTCTTGTGATCATCTCGGGTAACTAGCAATGAAACAAGCAGCCTCCATCGAAGGTTCCTCTCACTTGTTTCTCCTCCCATCCCTTGTCTTGGCCATCTTTTTGTTTCCACAATCACTGCGCCTTCTAGAATTTTTTTCTGTAGTTTTTTTTCCTTCTTTTTCTCTTGTAATACCTGTCCACCACCGTATCCACTTTAGTTTAACCCCGTCTGTTAAGGGGCACAATGAATTTTCACTGTTATATGACAAGATCTTAGGGTAAAAACTTCGGGCAGATAAGGTACAAATATACTCGCAGAGTGCCCGGGTTCTTCGTGGTTCACACCAGAAGGATGTCTCGGAGGTCATTGCTAATTTGTGTTTCTTCATCTCATTTCTACCATCCCGTCCTTTCATCTAGCAAACACTTAATGACCATCCACTATGTGCAAGGCCTGGCCATTCCCAGCATTTCCTGCCTTTGGGGAGCTTACAGACCCCATAGGAGAGATGAAAGAAAGGATTATCCTACAGAGCAGTAGGTAAGAAGCTCTTCAGAAGCAGCAGAAACTGTTATGAGTGTTCCAAGGAGGATGCGCTCTCCTCAGTCTGCGGAACCAGGAGAGGCTTTATGTAGGAGTTGGGGTTCGGTTGTGAGAAGCAGGTGGGATTCCCAAGGTAACATGGATGAGCGCAGTAGACTTAGGATTTCTTGAGTGTTATTGCACAGGATGAGGCTAAAAGTAGGCGCCAAGAGCCACCATTAAAAGATAGATACGAAGTAGTTCAGGTGGTACTTCTTCATCGGCCTGGTTTTCACTCCACTGGAACTGGGCTGTTCTCAGGTGGTTTGAGAATTTGGCATCTGCCAGGCAAGGCATGCCGGGAGCTGTCTGAGGGGTGGCCTGTGAGCTTGATCCAGAGCTTATAAGAGTGACCACGTCTGGTGCACTGGTGGCAAATTTCTCTGTGCAATTTCTTTCTGTTGCTAGGCCTGTGGTCATCCTTCACGAATGGTACAGACTGGTCCTGGCTGTGCTGTGAGGAGTGAGAGAAGGTCCTCGCCAGGGCTGCAGTGGGCCCATGAGGCTTATCTCGCTGTCTGCAAGTATAGCTCCTCTGCCCACCTCCAACTTTGGAGGTGGACTTCCTTGCTTTCTTTTTTTTTTTTTTTTTGTAACAGCTTTATTGAGATATGATTCACATATCATACAATTCTCCCATTCAGTGGCTTTTAGTATATCTACAGAATTGTGCATCCATCACCATGATTTTAGAACATTTTCATCACCCTACAAAATAAACCCTGCATTCCTTAGTTGTTCCCTTGAGCCCTAAGAGACTACTGTTATACTTTCTGTCTCTATGGATTTGCCTGCTCTAGACATTTCATATAAATAGAGTCAGAATATGTGGTCTTTTGTGACTGCCTTTTTTCACTTAGCATAATATTTTCAGGGATCATCCATGTTGTAGCATGTACCAGTACTTCATTTCTTTTTATTGACAATATTCCGTTGTATATGGTTATACCACATTTTGTTTATCCATTCATCAGCTGATGGACATTTGGGTTGTTTCTTTTTTTTGTCTATTACAAATAATGCTGCTATGAACATTTGTGAACATGTTTTTATGTGGAAATATATTTTCATTTCTCTTGGGAGAATTCCTAGGGGCAGGGTTGGCTAGGTCATATGGTAACTCTGTGCTTAACCATTTGAGGAACTGCCAGACTATTTTCCACCCTGACTGCACCATTGTATGTTCCCACCTGCAGTATATAAGGGTTCCAGTTTCTCTACATCCTCGCCAGCACTTGTTCTTACCTGTCTTTTTTGATTATAGCCATCCTAATGAATGTGAATTGGTATATCATTGTCGTTTTGATTTGCGTTTCCCTAATGGCTAGTGATGATGATGAGCATATGCTTTTACTTTTTAAAAGAACTGACACATTTCTTTGCCAGAGATCTTTGACCACATTTGGAAAGATGGAATCCAGATTTGGTTGTGTTGAGGAGTGAAGGGGAAAGAAGGAAGTGAATGCTACTCTTTTCAGAAGTACCAGAGTCAGGGGAGATACACATTAGGGTGGTTAGTGGCAGGGATTGAAGCATAACTCATTGCAAACAGACTTGGTGCAGACTTCTTTCTGGAGCAGGACAGAAGTCATGGCCCTGGGCTGTCATTGCTCCGGTTGGCAATAAGGCCTCTGAGATATACTATGTAGTCCTTTTTGTGTCTGTCAGATCCCCTTCACTATAGGATCCAGCTGTTAGAAGGTCTGGAGGCAGGCAGATTCTTGGCCTGATCAACAACTTTTTGATCACTGTTGTTCTGCCGTCTCTTGGTTAATTGTGTGGCCATTACTCATGATCATCGTTAGGTCCTTTTATGGCGCCAAGACCCTCTGGTGAGAATTGCTCTCCTGTTATCCTCGTATTCCTGTGGGAGATAGGAGTGTCTCTCAAATAATGATTTTGAAAAGTCTTTTAAAATTCTGTCTTCTTTATAGGAATTGTAGAGATGAATTCTAATTTAATTCTCTGTGTGTGCTGGTTGTGTGCTGATATAGTTGCTGCTATTTCAAACTGTAGAAGTAAAGGATATTCCTGGCAGTTCTATAGTCACTTAAAATCTGGACCCTCAGTAATCATAACTGTGCTCTGAGCTTTCTTACAGTTAGGGATTTTCACTCCAAATTTGTATGTCTCTGAGCTGGAATAATTGAACCTTGGCTAGGTTTCTTGACCATCTTTTGGCCCCTCCAATGCGCCCCCTGAGTCGTTCTGACTCTCCCCAAGGCCAAGGCAGAGAAGTGTGCCACCTTCCACTGAAGCCCTGGTTCAGTTCTTGGCCCTTGGCCATTCGTTTGCTTAAACCCTGCAGCCTTGAGCAGCTTCTTCAGGGGACTAATTGTGGAAGCGGAGTGGGGTTTCCTGTCTGAAAGTTGACAGGTAATTCCTGTCAGCGTCCTGAGTTCTCTCCTGACATAGTAAAAGAAAATCACCAGAAGACTGTCCTTCTTGATACATTTGTTAGTTCACTTGCTCTGGGAAAATCCCTGCAGCCGTGGTGTAAAACTGACTGACTAGTGTGGTTTATCAAAAAGGAAGTTCAGCCACCTCCCGAGGAACCTGGGGCAGCACCGGGTTAGAGGGATGGCTTCTAAAACATCAGCCCCTTGAGGGTGGGAACTTTGTCCTAGTCATCATTCAGTCCCCAGGGCCAGCTGGCCCTGCCAGCTGGCTGTATACTTGTAGCAAGAATGGCGGAAGGAAAGAGGGCGGGTGCTGTTCAGCTGACTGAAGAGGGGCTGACTAAAGTGCCCGGTGACAAGTTCACTTAGTCAACAGGTATTTTATCATGCCCCTGGCATCACTGTCTTTCTCTGAGAAGGTATGTGGGGGAGTCATGGGATCCCACACAGAAACTGGTACATAATCCAAGGTAGACAGACAAGTGTTTTAAAACTACAGACTAGGCAAAGGCAGTGTGGGCTGGAGTAGTGGGGAGTGATCTGAGGCAGGTGAGACTAGAGCTGGGGCTCGGGGAACTGACCGGGTTTGGATTGTCAGTGTGATACGGGAGGGCCAGCCTGGTAGGGGAGCAGTTTGAGTGGAGAAAGGGAGACCCTGAAGAAGGGTGTGCAGGGTTATGGTGACGGCAGGTGCAGAAGGTGCACATGGAGCAGAGGAACTTACGTGCTAAAGTAGTGGGAGATGGAGTTCGAGCCACGCTGCATTGGCAGAGTGGTGGTGTGGCATAGCGACAGCATCCGTCCACCTGGGTCAGGGCTCTCAAACTTGAGCGGACAACGGAATCCCCTGGAAGGCTTGTTGAAGCACAGGTTGCACACCCCCCCTCCAAGTTGCTGATTCAGTAGGGCAGGGCCTGAGAATTTGCATTTCTCACTGGTTCTGCTGCTGCTGAGTTAGGGACCACACTTGGAGAATCACTGGCCTAGAATTCGGGGGTTGGTAACTTTTTCTGTTTAAGGGCCAGATAGTAAATGTTTTGGGCTTTTGAGCCACATAGGGTCTCTGTCACATATTCTTTGTTGCTTTTCACGACCCTTTAAGCATGTACAAACCATTCTTGGCCAGACATGAACAGGCTGGCTGGGGAGGAGGGATGGCAAAGGGATGTGGTTTACTGACTCCTGGGCTGTCCCTAGATTGTCCCTCTTCTGCCACATAGCTGGCTGACCTTTGCCAAGTTAATCTCTCTGTGCCTTTGTTTTTTTCATCTATAAAACAGAGATAATATTAATAGTTCTTACCACATAGGACTCTTAGAAGAATTCAATGAACTAAGGCACAGAAAACATTTATCATAATGCCTGGGACATATCTAGAATTTATTTATCATTTACTATTAATAGTAGCAGTGGTACTACCAACTCCTGATGACTCTGTTGATAGGTGAGGGAAAGTTAGAGAGGCAGACCAACACAAATCCGCTGCAGTGCAGACTCTGAAAGCTAATTGCTCCAAGATCCCATTATCATTTCTTCTTAGGCTGCTTATGAAGAAGAATCCTTTGACCTGAAACATGTGCACTGTGAATACATCCTGGGTTAGCCCCCCGGTAGATCGTTGCTTCGCCTTTCCCTCAGCACATTTAGAAAATGGTGCCATTTGTAAGCTAGTTGGTTCTTCGGCCCAGGCCTCTGGCTGTAGGGGTGGGTATCTTGGCCTCCCTGTAACCCATTTGCAACCTATGCTTCTGCACCGTTCGCTGGGAAGCCTTCATTTAGCATTTAGGACCTTGGCCCAGCCTGTGCTGATATCAGATAGGATCTGGCCGCATTAGTATTGAAACTGTGCCTTTTGACTTCTTATTTTGCCTCATGGTGTGAGTGAAAGTGAGAACTATAGAAAAGCAGGTTATCGTGTGCTCCACATTTCCTGTGCTGAAGTGTGTAAGTAAGCAGTGATCTGCAGTTCTCAGCCACGGTAGCTAGAACGGAAAGACCACTGGGTCCCTCTGGCAAAGCCTCTCTGTGCTGGTGCCCGGGGAGAGGCCACCTGGTGGCCCCGAGAGGCTCACCTCATCTCCAGACACTAATGAAAGCTGGCCGTGCTTCAGTAATAAGGGGGCTCTCTCCCCTTCCTCGTCTGATTACCCCTAAGGGGGCCTCTGCTTTCTTGCCCACCTCTCCAGCTGCGTGTCCTAATCCTTGCCAGAGCACGTAATGATGACTTTGTAAGCTCAAGTTACAGATGCACAAAAGTGCCCAATGGTGATATGACCCCACCCTCTGCTGGGGTTTTTGCTGACATTCAGTGTGAAATATCCTTCCATCTCCTCCCCACCTTGCAAAGCAAACTTCCTGTTTTGAACTTGGTCCAGACTGGAACAACCCCGCTACACCTGTTAACACGCTCAGGCACACATTTCCCCCTCTGTATTTGTACAGCTTCTTATTGCCTAGCCAGATTTCCCCTCCCAGCTTACAGATCCGGAATCATAACGTAAGATTCTGAACCAGCAAGTTAAGGAAAAAATAAGCTCACATTTTAGAGCTTTTCGAGTGAAAACACGGCTTCTGGTTTATTTCACTGTGTTTTGCCACGACCGCTGTGCTAACTTTCCTCCTTCTTCACAGCAGAATGGAAGTGAGCAAAGGAAATCGGCTGACGCAGGAGCCGGAGTGAGACCCAGGAACCCGCAAACCCAGCCTACACCATGACCTTGTGTCTCCCTTCTCTGCTTTAAGAGCCGAGGGCGGGTGAAGTTGCCGGAGAGCAATGGCTCTCTTCACTCCGTGGAAGTTGTCCTCTCAGAAGCTGGGCTTTTTCCTCGTGACTTTTGGCTTTATTTGGGGTATGATGCTCCTGCATTTTACCATTCAGCAGCGAACTCAGCCTGAAAGCAGCTCCATGCTGCGCGAGCAGATCCTGGACCTCAGCAAGAGGTACATCAAGGCGCTGGCAGAAGAAAACAGGAATGTGGTGGATGGGCCCTACGCTGGTGTCATGACAGCTTATGGTAAGCGCTGTACTGGGGCCTCTCGATTGAGCTTGGCTGTGCCTCAAAAGGACACCAGAGGCTCTCAGCCTTGGTCTTATCATGGTTTGAGTGTTCAGACTTGGTCTTGTCACAGTTTGAGTATATCCTTTGCCACTGACTTCATGACAGTGAATTTCACGCAGAAAGACACTTTTAGACCGTTAAAGGAATGCCTTTTAGGAGATTCTGAGCTTTTGTACACACTGACACTTAGTCCCAGGATCAGTGGTGCAGAACAGTGAGCATGCTATTGGTTGTATTCGCAGCTAACTCCTCCTCCTCCACCACATTTCTGGATTGCATGATCTCATCTGGGAGTATGATCAGGGAATGTAGAAAAATATTCTCATTATCTTTCCCTAAACAAAACTTAATTAGGACTGGTGAGAGTGAGGTAAGGAGGGTGGGGAGGAATGGTCTATGGATGCCAAGAAACTCAGAGCCAAATGTGTGCCTCCCTCCGGCCAGCACGCAGGACATTAGGACTTACGTGCTGGCTAATAGCTTTAACCTTTGCCTTCTTCAGGGTTCACTGCTCTTGTTTCTTGCCCTTGTCTCTTAATTACCCTCACTTTGAAAGAAGTCTTTTTGTACTCATTGCTTTTTTTGTCAGGTGCCTGAAATCCTTTTTGAAATGAGGTTGAGAAAAAAATGCACATATGGAATATTACTGATTTTTCTTGTGGCAAAAGTTACACTTAATATAGAAAAAGTTGGAAGCTGTAGACAAGCAAAAAAAACCCGAGGAATTAAAAAGAAAATCACATAAATCTGCTACTCTAGAAAATAATCACAATTAACATTTCAGTGTATATCTTAGATTTTCTGTAGACACACAAAAATATATATACAAATATATACATAAAATACTTACAAAAATATATATACACAAATACAAAACAAAAATTGCAAATGAAACCTAAATCATACTGTTTTGGAGAATCCACATCCCAGTTCTCCTGTGGTCACCGAGTATCAGAGTGGACTTGATCTGTAGATGACGACCTGCTGTTATTGTTCAGTGACAAGTCTAGTCATTGAATGGAGACTTCAGTGGCCTCAGCGTTTGGGACCTTGAGGTATGATATAAATGAGATACAAGAATGGGGTTGAGTGAGGTGGAGAAAGGTTGGTGTTCCACTTTGCAACCCAGTCAAGGAACGTTCCCTGAAGTGTGTGGAGTTCAAATAATAATTCCTGAAAATGTGCAGCAATAGATTGAAGCTTGAGTTCAAACACAGGAAATCATACTCAGTTTTATGTATATTAGTATATTTTTTATGAAAGGATCCAGGAAACTTGGATACTTTTTAATTTTGTATGGTTTTTTTGCTGAGGAGAAAATGGTTGCTTTTAACATACAATGTGGAAATTCTTTTTCAGTGCCTGCTATTTGAATGATCATGCTGTCTGCTTTTAATCTATTCCTTCAAGACTTGACAGTGTCTGTAGACACTGACTTTTAATACGTCTAAATAAAATGCCACCTTTTTTGATCTGATGGATTAAAAAATGAGACTCCATTTTGAGAGCCTATGTTGAAAAACAACTAGGTAGTTTTTCAGAGGGTGTGTTTTTAAATTACTCATTGACTTTGATCTTCTGTAATATTTCCTGAATATTAAAAGTAAACCACCAGAAAAAATAAAGAAAGCACATGGTCACCATTGGTATTATCAATGTGTAATAAGTAAGGTGTTACAATGTGTAACAAGTAAAACAGATGCTGTTTTCAAGTTTCTGGTTCAATGCATTCCATGTTGCACATTTGGGAGGAAAGTCCAGTAATAATTTCCTCCTGTTTTTCAAAACTTTTCCATGGAAAGAAAGAAGCCACATGAATGGTCAATTTACAGACTTTCAATTTCTCTAGTTTTGACTTTTTATTTCTTTTGTGCTGCTAAACATCTCACAGGGTAGGCTTTCTCTACATTATAAAGGACAGTGATCTGATCTTAGTTTTTCAGCCTCATAGAGGCGTTATGTTTTTTAGAAAGCTACCAAAAACCCCAGAGTAGTCTGTTAGAATTTTAACTACCTTATATGCTTATAATCATAAGACTTTAGAGCTCAAAGAAATTACAGAAATTATTTATTCCAACTCCTCCTTTTCCAGATGAACCTTAGCAAAGTAATTCTTTTTTCTCAAAAACAACAGAGAAACAACCAAAGGGGCCCCATCAGCAAGTCTAACTCACACTTCTATTTTTCTCTTTTATCTAATCTACTCAACATATCAATCGTAGTGGTCTTTGGAGCCAAGTTTCTGGAATTTACTTGGACTGTGAATATGTACTTGAGGCCTTGGGTTCATCATGTGGTGAAATCCCACTAAGACAGAGCTTCTCACCTTGGCACTGCTGACATTTTGGACTAGATAATTCATTGTCGTGGGGGCCTATTCATGCATTTTAGGACGTTTGACAGCATCTCTGGTGACTATACCTACTGGATACCAGTAGCACCCCCCTAGTTGTGACAATCAAAAATGTCTCCAGACCTGGGAGGCAAAATCACCCCCTCCCCACTGTGGAGAACCACTGCACTAACAGCAGAAACAGCAAACACGATCTAACAGCACCTTCTTATGGAAATTCTCAAACAGATAACTGGTTTTGTTATTTAAAATTTGACAGCCTGGCCTTCTCCCTGGTTCTTAGTTCTGGGCAACAAGAGCTGGAATTGAACAAGGTCAGTCCTGGAAAGCGGGAGAGCCATCCTGACGTCGTGTGCTTCCGCTGGAATCTGTCAGTACCAGTTGTGGGCATGTCAGCAGGCAGGCAGCTCTAGCAGTTGCTATCAGATGGAGATGCAGAGACTGCAGGATATTCAGTGGTTTAGCTGGGCTGGCAGAGCAGGGATGAGGATGCATGAGCCATTGGTTTGCAGTTTTGTTTTCTGCCACATATGCAGCCCACGTACAGAGCATGCCTAGATGTCTGCTCTGAAGTAGTAAAGAGCTGATCTTATGTGGCTGGGATCTGTGTCTGGTTTGAATGAATCCAGTTAACAGACCAAAAAAAAAATCCCTTCTCTCATCCCCATATTGGTATAATCAGAGGCTCTTGCTTGAAGCTTTAATATGTGTCTTCAGTAGCTGTGGCAGATGTTTGAAGAATCATGGTAGCTGATTTTAGGTTATTACTGATTTATTAGAATCCCTGACGTGAGATCCTAGAGCAGCAGGGTTCAGCAAATTGTGACCTGTGGGTCAAATTCCAACCTCTATCTGTTTGTGTAAATAAAGTTTTATTGAAACACAGCCACTCCCATTTGTTTATAACAGCTGTAATAACAGAAACATTTTACGAGTATTTATTTCACATAACATCTAAAACATGCTGACTCCATCCTTCAGTAGTCACCATAGTTCATTCTAAAACACTCATCTGATCATGTTCCTCCTTGACTCAGCGATTTCCCGGGACTCTGGTGGTCTAAGGCATGGTCAGCAAACTATGGCCTTGGGTCAAATCCTCCTGTTTTTGTCTGTGAAGTGTCTTAGAACCCAGCATACCCTTTTGTTTGTGTGATGTCTGTGGCTGCTTTTGGGCTACAATGGCAGAGCTGAGAAGTTGCCACAGAGACTACCAAGCCTAAGATGTTTACTGTCTGGTCTTTTGCCAAAAATATTTGTCAGTCCCTGATCTGGATAGTTCCTGGGTCAGTCTTTCTACCTGTGCGATATTTTTTGGTGTCCCAAGACTCTTTCATCTATGCGTTTGAATTCATTCAAGACATTATCTCCAAATGCTGCATTTCTCTGCCCTCTGGAAATGCTTCTTCTGAAGGGCAGGATGCGAGTTTAGTGGTTAGAAGCATGGGCTTTGGAGCCAGCCAGTTTGGTTCTGCCACATCCTGGCTGTGTGGCCTGGGCCCTAGAGGCACAAACTACTTTCAGAGTGGGTATCGCTCCCTGTCTCACCAGGTGAGTGAGAAGCCTCAAGGGGAGGTGCTGCCTATCAGGTGCCCAACTCGTGGTTGCTCTACTCTGTCAGTTTGACTAGTCCTCGAACAACAGTAGAACTTTCAAACAGTACCTCCCTTCCCCCATTCTTGTTTTGGTGATTTGAAAAGAGACTTCTGAACTTCTTTTGGGATTTGGTAATTCAAAAGTGGTGCCTGGAAGATGTCCCAGGCAGCCTTTGTGGAACACTCGGAGCATTCATTCTTGGGGTGTGGAGGGCATTTCTGTGTGTTTCTCTGTCATTCTGGAGACAAGCGTGTGGAGCAGAGCTCTCTGCAGTTCAGCCTCAACAGCATCTCCCAGGCCCACATGGCAGGGCCATGCCTGTCAGTGACTTCATGAAAATTGCGTCATGAGTGGTGTCACTCACCCCAGTCAATGCCCTTCTTGTTTCTGAGGTGAATTGATCTCTGTCTCTGACGGCCTGACCCAAATTCTGATCTCTAGTGATCACCTTTTATCTAACAGGTCAGGCCTGGTCCACTTGTGTTCTCTAAGTAACAGGAATGGAAACCTGGGGTGACATGTGACTGCCCCCCCACCCTGGCCCCCGTGTGGTCCATCCACGCCTTATTAACCCTGACTCGTCTCGCCTGCTTGCTTCTCTGGGCACTAGCTTTGCCTTGGACCGGCTTCAGGCTGAAACAGCTGTGGGTCCTCAGCTTCTCTGCCAACCTCCCTCCCCACCAGCATCCTGTTTCCTGCTCTTCCTTACCTCTTGTCTCCTGGTTCCCTGAACTTCTTGGGCCTAGACTGTCCCCTTGATTGGCTCTTGTCCCTCAAGCCTGGCATTTTGGGAAATGTCTGTGCTGTTGGCTAGTGTATGCCAATGTTTTGTGTGTGCAACAGGAAAAAACCAACAAGGTCCCTGCTCTCATAGAGGCTATGTTCCTTTTGGAGGGGAGAAATAATAAACAAGATGAATGTCAGGTAGTAGTAAATTCCAGGAAGAAAAATGACACAGGGAGATTATTTTTAAAAAGTACTTGAGGAGCTACTTTGGATGAGAGGTCAAAGAATGCCTCTCCCAGGAGGTATCTTTTAGCCCAAATAACACCAAGGAGCCACGGTTGCAGGGGTGGGTGGGGAGGAGGGGTGGGTGGGAAGAGGGAGGTTGAGGCAGAGCATGCCAGGCAGAAGGCCAAGTGTGTGCCGGGCCCTAAGACCTGCATGTGCACTCCCGGGGCAGAACGGAGGCTGCTGCGGCTGGAACAAAGTGACCAAGGAGCAGTGTGGAAGGTGTTGGTGTCTGAGAAGTGGGCAGAGGACCATGCGTAGGGTAGCCCTGCAGGCTGTGGGTCTTGGTGTGATGGGAGGGAGAGGGAGTTGATGGGTGACTGTTATGAGTGAGCCTGGCCTGGCCTGCCCCTGCCTGGTGCTGGCGTCAGGCCCACCCTGTTATCCGCTGTCACCTCCACAGGGGAGAAGGGAGGTAAGGAGGAAGGACGTTCTTCCTATTTCCTTAAGGAGATGGGGTGTACATATGGTGGGGGAGGAGAACCAGGGTCGGGCTTTTGGTTGCTGGTCAAGGGGCAGTGGAGCGGTAGCCACCTTGGGCTTCAGGTGGCCCTCATTGGCCTGGGGAAGCCCATTTCTAAGATATTAACACCATTTCAGGTTCTGCTTAAAAGCCAATGAGAGGCCGCCACCGTGACATGATGCTGGCATGACTGCCTGAGTTCGCTCTGTAAAGGTGGCGGGTGCCCTTGTTGCAGACCTGGGTAATGTTCTGAGGGTCAGGCAAGAGTTCTGACATTTGTTTCATTCTACCTCTCCTATGAAAAAAAGAAGAAGATAGAAATTTAAGTTGGATTTCATTGGGGATATAAGCCTGTAAAGGTTTTTAAAAAATATTTATTTGCTTTTTTCTTTTTCCCTCTGTTCTACAAATAGGATTTAGGGACTGTTTTTTGGAGGGCTGCGGTGATGTGGAAAACCACATCACCAAAGCAGAAATTCCCTGCCTTTGAGGAAAGTACACAGTTCCTGGAGTGAAACTGATAGAGAAAAAAGAGCCGGGCTGTGCAGTGTGTCTGAGGAGGCCGTGATTACTCTACAGTGATGTGGCTAGTGTGATTAAAGAGAGGACTTTCTGCTTTAAGAAGCTTGGAACCTACGAGCGGGCCTCTTTGGGGCTTGGGGCTTTTCCAGCGATGCTGTGGTAGAGGTTGAGAGGTCCAGCCCCCATCCGAGCCAAGCCGGGCTCCCAAGCTCACCCAGCCCAGTGCAGAAGTCCGAGGAGGACCTTGGAGCGTTTAGACACCAGTACAATCAGAACACGGGTCTCTAGGAGGCATTGGAGGCTCATTTTTTGACTCCCTTTGTCGTCAAGCCCTTTCCTTTCGCGCCACACCACTGCTTCCAGTCCTGGCTTCAGGAAGTAATGGGTGTGTGAGGGGGTCTGGCTCTCAGGCTCAGAATGCCCTGGCCTCTGAAATAGGGTTCCTCACCTTGCCTGGTGGCCCTAGCTCTTCCCTCTTCCCAGCTGTGTCATGATGCTCTTTCTCTGTCGGAAGTGCTTGTGCGGACCTCGCCCCACTGTGGCCACCCTGAAGAGCTGTTCACCTTCTCATGTGTGCCCTGGCACTGCAACTGTCTTCTACGACCACCTGTTGGGTGATGGCCAGGCATTTTCCCATCTCCGGTCTTTGCGTTTGCTCTTCCCTTCAGAGAGCTTGCTCTCTCCTCGCCTTCCCTTCTCTCTTTCAGAAGTAGGACCAACCCTGCTTCATTCTCATTCTTCATAACACTTACACCACCTATCATTACAATTTGTTTATCATCGCTCTCCCCCACCTAAAATATCAGCCCCCAAAGAGCAGGGCTTTTGTCTGTCTTGTCTTGTACCCCAGGGCTTAGCGGGTGCCTGGCAGAGTAGGAGTCGTGAGTGAACAGCAGCAGTCTGCACACCCCTGACTCTGTCTGTGTGATATAGTTACAGCTGAGGCTAATGTGAGAATCACAGCAATGTTTTTACTGAGACAGGAAGCCAGAAGAGATTTCCTATGGACTCTGTGTCCAGGAGGCTCCAAGTAGCTATTATGCATGCTTCTGACATGGGAACCGTTGTTTATCCTGGAAGGCAGTTAGAGAGTGTTTTTATATGTGGCCTGTGGAAGGGCTCTTTACTACATGGGTGACCTTGGGCAAGTCACTAATGTTTTTTGTTTTTGTTTTTCTTTTTAGGTAGCTCTCTCTTTTTTTTTTTTTTTTGCTGGGAAAGATTCTCCCTGAGCTAACATCCGTTGCCAATCCTCCTCTCTCTTTTCTCCGCCCCCCCGCCCACCACCAAAGTCCCGGTACGTAGTGGTATATTCTACTTCTAGGTCCTCCTATTTCTTTTATGTGAGCTGCCACCATAGCATGGCTACTGACAGACGAGTGGTGTGGTTCTGTGCACGAAAACCGAACACGGGCCGCTGAAGCTGAGTGCGCTGAACTTTAACCACTAGGCCATCAGGGCTGGCTCAAGTCACTGATGTTTTAAAAGCCTGCTTCCTTTTTTGTTAAATAGAGGATATAATATCACTTACCTCATAGTTTTGTTGTAAGGATTACATGTGACAAAGCTGATTAAAGCACTTAGATTAGTGAAGTGCAGTCATTACTGTGAGTCATCGCTAGCCCTGGCCTGCACGTACCTGCCCCTGTTACCGCCCAACCAGCATTGTCCATGTGGACCTGGTGGTGTTGATTTGTTTGCATGCAGGCTTAGCAACCTGGTTATGTAGCTGTCCTTAGCATTTACAGGGGATGAGGCCCAACCAGACATGAGAGGAAATAAGCTCTGCTCGGAGGAAGCAGGCTTGCCAGCCACTCCTAAACAAGGACGGGCAAGGCTTCTCCACCAGAATCACCCGGGACTCTTAGACAGCACTGGCGCTGGGTCCCACGCCGGCCGGGTTTGAGAACTGCTGCTCTGACTCTAAAGAGATGCTGTTTGCCTCTTCCCTGGGTACCTTCCTAAGGTGTGTTAGCTCCACAGGGTGACTTTGGCATTTTAGAAACAGGAGAGGTGATTGTCATTGCCCTGTTCTCTGTTTAACAGAGAAGGCTTTCCTTTGTGGGCTGTGAGATAAGCTGGATGTGGCCGAGCTCGCTCGTTCTCTGCAGAGGGCACTGTTGGGGGTCCTCTTGCTGCTATGGGTGCTGAGCTAGAAGGAGCAGTGTGCTCTGGCTGCCTGTTCCTCACAGGCAGGATGTGGGCCCTGCAGTCAGGTGGGGGACTTTGGGCAATAATGGGCTTGCCCTCTCAGAGCCCAAGTTCTTTTCTCTTCTATATACAGGGCTAAAATGCTTGACTCCTATTCCATGCAGCTGGCTAGGTGTTAGGACAATTGAGAGAACAGCCCAAGGACTCCATTCTGGGTATTTACAGATGCCATGAAGCACTGATATCATCAGTAGGCCTAGATATGATCTTTTCTCAGATTCTGCTGCCTGGAAAGTTCCTGGAAAATACTAGTGACACCCTCTGCAGCACCTCAGGAATAACATTCACTTCCAGGTACAAGTTCGAGTCAAAGCTTGGATCCATACGCCTACCCCAGGAGAGCATGCCAGACAGACAGACACTGGGCATCTGAGCTGCTCTTTCACGTTGTGATGACCCTTCAGCACTCTTTTGTGTCTTGGTTTGGCTGCGTGTGACAGCTGTGGGGTGAAGGGCACATTTGTGAGTTATCCGCTGTGTGGCTTTAAGAATTCCGATGAGGTAAGGCAGTGAGGGCCAGTGTCTGAGATGTTTCTGGGGGACGTCTTCCTGCCTGACATCAGGGTCCTCATGGCCAGCATCTGTGAATTCTGAGGGTAGAAAACACCATACTGTATGTGTTTTAAAATGTATTTACTGCCTTTGTGATTGTGAGAGTAATGTGAATATATATATAACAGTGAGAGCATGTGGCATATAAGGCTATCAAATCCTTGGACTCTCTGGGCACTTTACCTGGGTAGGCACGTTTTCTCTCCCTATAGGAAAGCAAAAAAGTTCACTTTAACTCAAGCAGCTATTTGAGTCACTATTTCTAGGCAGTTCAACACAAGATAAAATATACTGTCAATAAAACACACAAGGACAAAGATGATAACCAAACCTATCTTTGTATCCTTACAAATAAAAGCAATAAAAAATAACATACTCCTTACCCCCAGACCCAGCTAAATTTTGATTTCTCTCCACTCCTTTTTTTAAACACAGATAGATATATGTGTGTGTATATGTTCATTTTAAAAAATTAGAATATTTTATATACAGCTTTTTAGACTCATCTTTGTTGTAGTTCCTCATTCCATTGGATATTTGTAATGGCCATACATTTTTCCTTTTTCATCCATCCATTCAATAAATATTTATTGAGCTCCTGATATTAATAGCTAGTGGCGATAAACAGAGGTGACAAGACAGACCTGGTCTCTGCCCCCCGGAGTTTCCAATCTAGAGATTTATTCTATCTTAAGAATGGATGGACAGAATGTAATTTAATCTTTTTGTTGGGTATTTGGGTAGTGTCCAGTTCTTATCTAGAGTAAATAACACTATTCTCGTATATAACTAACACTGCCTTGAATGTCCTTGTACATAGTGAATGGAGTGTATTTTGGTCATTACCATAACTGTATTATCTTTCTGTGGAAAGGTCAGTTTAAAATTAATTTAAAAATGTATAACTGATGAAACTTGACATTCCTGGCAGGCAGGTAGTGGGAATGAGAGGTTGGGGTTAATTCTTTTTTCATTGGCACCTCCCTTTCTCATTAACACCCTGTCTCTGCTGGTTTCTCTGGAGCAGCAAGTGAAGCTGCTCTGTGGTTCTGTTGTTTGTGCTCTGCCTCTGGGGCAGCTGTGGTGAAGAGGCATTTGTGTTGGGAGCAAGCATAGATGTAAATTATTTTTGGCAGTTCAGATGTACCTCCTTGCTCATTGCATAGTTGGTTCTGCGCCAGTGAATTGTGGTGGCCGCGACTTAAATGTAGTTCTCAGTGGGGGCTGTGCCTGGAATCCTTGACCTGTGGGTTCTGCAGATTCCGGTTGAGTGCCTTGAGAATGGGTCCTGGTAACTCTGACTCCACAGGTGAGCCTGATGGACAGTAGGCTGAGGAACCACTGCTTTGGAAGCATGTCCCAGGGGACTGGGATGGGGACAGCATAGGCCCCAAGCACACAGCCTTTCTTGATAATTCCTCGATTATTGATTGACTTGATGATATGGGCAATTGGGGTTTACCACCCAGTGCCACAGCTTTAGCTGATAGACCTATAAACTGATAGATCTTTTTCCACCAGCAGGACCTCCTTTCTCCTGAGATTCCATCTCCTTGGACTTCAGCTATGGCGGAAAGTATAGCTGGCAGTGATATCCCCTTGACTGTACTGCTCAAGGATATGGCAGCATCTTCCAGCCCCTTCCTGCCCCCTAATGTCGTTGCTTTCTGGAAATGAAGTTAGAGAAGCTTTCAGAGCACCTGTTCTGAGATTTTGTCGATTTCACTCTTTATCAAAGAACTTCTAGCCTGATAAAAACCAAAGCTTACTTTACCTAGAGGGATATTTTAAATGTTTTCAGCTACTTTGATCTCATCTTTCTCATGTACAGTAAGTTTTAGGAGCCCAGAATTGCCATAATAATGTTGGGATTAAATTTTGATTGCTAAGGCTTGAAGCATAAACAAAATTTTAAAAGCCTGTTAGTAATTGAAAATTGTAATCCTGCTGAGGACACATTTTACTGCTGTAATAACTATCAAACACAATGATAAATATAAAAATATTATACTAGTATTTGGAGGAATATTTTCACCCTCTTTATTAAACTCTATAGAAATTATTCTTGGGTGTACAGTCTTATTGGGTAAATGGGTTATCATTAAGACTAAAACAAACAAAAGTACTCTGATATTAGTTTAAAATGGCAATAAAACTCTTAGCAGTTTTTGCAGGTTTAACTGTAAAATTCAAAGGTGAGATATAATTTTGTCACCTAGACAGGTACAATTTATGTAACCTTATTTGTGGCAAGAGCATATTTCATTTATTTGTTGGTTCATTCATTTATTCACTTAGGTAACACACTCTTACTGAGTACTCGTTATGCCAGGCTCTGTGCTAGTTGGTAAGGATACAGGGGTGGGCTTGGTATTGTTTTTGTATTTGTGTGTTTTATTGACAATATCTTTCATCTTGTGTTGGACTTCTTTGAAATAGTGACTCAAATAACTGCTTGAGTTGCAAATGACCCTTTTTTCTTTCATACTGGGAAAGAAGACATGCCTACTCGGGTAAAGTGCCCAGATTATCTAAGGATTTTGATAGCCTATATTCCATTTTCATCTTAAGGCCGAAGGTATGGAAGGGCAGATTCTTCATTTTCTTTAGTGTTGGAGTTGCTCACAGAACAGTGGCATCAGCAAGTCTTGAGGGTGATTGGGATATGATTTCACAAGAACACATGGTAGAACCCAGAGGTTAATTCCTGATAAGTATATTCAGAAGCAGCAGGTCAGAGATGCTTGCTGGCTGCCAGGTCCATAGTGATTTTTAGGAGGCAATGTAGCATGGGAGATAAGGGCCGTCAGCTCTGGAACCAGGCTGTCTGGGTTTGAACCTGGAGTCTGCAGTCACCTGGGAGAATTAATTGACCTCTCTGTCCTGTGTTTACTCATCTGTAAGATGGAGATGGGAACAACAGCACGTTCGTCATACTTGTCTTGGAGGAATCAAATGGGTTAATCCATGTAAAGTGCTTAGGACAGCAGCTGGCACAATGAGGTCAATAAGTGGTGGTGGTGTAGCAGCAGTAGCAGTAGTTGTTGCAGGAGTAGTGGTAGTAGTATTGAGGTGGTAGCTTGAGGGTGAACATCAACATCCTCCTCATCATGAATTCCCTTCTGTCATGTCGCACAGTCACCTGACCCTGGTAGGTGGGGTGAATAGGAGATAGGTCGTACTTAATGGTGGACTGTATTTTAAGAATTGAGGAAGAATGTCTTCTTAATGCTGATGTGACAACTTAGCATCCTGCCTAAGGTGTGCTCCACCAATGACTATGGGTTGGGGACTCTGTCCAGTAGTCCTGTTGCCTTTTAACAGTGTTGCAAAAGATTAGCAGCCCTTGAGAGACCCTCAGCATGGGCTAGGCTTCTGTCAGCACTGGTAGGGAGGAGGGCCGACTTCCTTCATTGTACTTCCCATTGTATTCGTAGCAATCCTCTAGTGCCTCTGTGAATGGAAGTCACACATAATGTAAGTTCAGTGAGTGGTTCCTCACATTTCCATTTTCCATGCCATAACCCCTCTGTCAGAATTCTCTCTTGATATCTCCACAGAGGGGCAGTGGGGAAGACAAGGGTTGGGAGACTGTGCTTAATCAGTGGTTCTCAAATGGGGGCAGTTGTGCCCCCCAAGGGACATTGGCAATGTCTAAAGATATATTTGGTTGTCACAATGGGGGTATTGCGACTCATTTAGTGGCTAGAGGTCAGGGATACTGCCAAACACCCTACAATGCACAGGACAGCCCCCCACAACAAAGAATTATGTAACCCAAAGTGTCAATAGTGCCAAAGTTGAGAAACCCTGAGTTAACCAAACTAGAGTGCCAGAGCTTGTGTGTCTGGCTAACTATAATTGCCGGTAATAGTTAAACGTAATTTTTAGACAAGGACTCCTTGGCTGGTAATACAGGCTCCAGGCAAAGAGGCTGGAGATGGGGGAGACTGACTTTCTTTATCTGAGGAGTGGTTTCTTTATACCGAATACAGCCACCTCTCAGTGGGACCACTGCCTCCATCTGTGTGGCTAGCCTCCGCCAGTCTTCAGAACTCTGGAGAGCTAGTCGATGCTTTAGATTCAGTGTAAGAGCAGAGCTGGTGGCTGACTCCTGCAGTCCATGCCAGCTAATGATGTGCCAGGGACAGACTGTGAGTCATGCTGACCCTGGACTGCAGCCCCTGGAGGAGAGTGATCTCATGACCCTTTGGATAAAGCGATAAAGCTTTGCATCACTCGGGGAGAGATTGCTTTAGGAAAGAGGAAAGCATTTTTCAGAGGAAGGTTTAATTTTTAATTTGTATATGCAACAGGAAGTTATGTAGTGCTTATTATGTGCCAGGCAGTGTTCAAAACATTTTATAAATATTAACTCATTAAGTCCTCATAACAGCCCCAAAAGTAGGCTTTTTCATATTACCCTTTTACAGATAAGGAAACAGGAATGGAAAGCAAGGACTCAAACCTAGCAAGTTTGGCATCAAAGTCTGGGCCCCTAAAGACACTGAATTTCACACTTGGCTTCTTTTTTCTACCCTGGCTCTTGACTTCTGCCCGGTCTCAGTGAGGCATCAGGGAATTGGGCAGACCTGAGTCGAGTCTCCATTCTGATTTATTATCTCTGTAACCAGGAACATGTTACTTCATGTCTGTGAACCTTGGTTTTCTCATCTGTAAAGTGAAGTCATACGTACCTCATGTAGAATGTGAAGATAACGTGGGATTTCTTATATCTGTGTGTGGCATGTAATAGGCGTTCAGGAAACATTAGTTCCCTTCCACCTTCTTTGTTATAATCATATTTTTAGCCCTATTGCTCTAAATGTCATGGCCAGCTTGTCTTACTACCTGTAGGTAAGATACACTCTGAAGAGCAACAAATAGGCCTAATCAGATATTTGTTAGAATGAATGAAGGAACAAACTGCCCCAGATCTTAACATTGTGAAGAAGTCTGATGTTTGGTGTTGGGGGAGCAGTGGAGAAAATGAGATTATACCAAGCATATAGAACTAGGTTTTCAGGAAAAGGTGTGGGTCTTGTTTCTGTTTATAGTTTTTGGTCAGCTCCAGTGATGCTGTCTGTAAACCACTGAGAACATAGACTTCCATGTTAATTATACATCTTTGTTTCTGTTCTGATGAGTTTCTGTCTTGACCTGGCGAAATAGGACAGCCTGAGTGCCTCTTGGGCGAGGTGGGTTGGCTGAGCTCTGGGAGTTGGTGAATTAACCAGATGTGTGTTTCCTTCCTGGGCAGATCAGAGGACCTGCTCAGAGCAAGTTTGCTCTGTTCCCAGCAGAATGAAGGTGGTGACTTCCCATTTGTTCAGGACTTGACTGCATTCTGTTACCCACGCTGTGCACTTCTCCCTGGGCCCACTCCCAATTCATAATGAATCTGGACTCTGTTCACATGGGTGGCTCTCCTGTGGTCCTTCTGCTTTTCCCACTTATACAAGTGTGTGTATCTTTCTTTGATTATGAGTTTCCAGAGGAGAGGGGCTAAATTCATCTTTTTCTGTGTCTGTGGAATACCTTGCATACAAACTTTGTATGTATGTGGATAATGTGTCTGTAATTTGTCCATAGGGAAAGTACACTACTCTTTAACTCACAGTCAGATGTGTAAGAAAGGGAATCAGCTCACACCGTGAGAGAATGTCCCCAGCATCTAGAACAATGTCTGGCACATAGTAGTTGTTTAGTAAATATTTCTTGAATGAATGAATTACTCTGGTCTTTAAATATTTTTCTAAATTTCTCTGATGATAGTTAACTCTGGGTCATCCAGAATGTCTGGAAATATGGAACTGTAGCTTTTATTAAGTATTATCCTATATAGCCAACAGAAATAAAAACTTTTTGTAAAAAATTGGGACATGCTAGAGTACACAGCACCAAAAATAGCAATGAACTTGATCCAGAAGCTACTTCAGGACCCTGCTGCTCTTTGGGGTAGTCATTCTATGTGTCAGTAACCATCATGCTATAAGGAAGAGGAATTTAATAGAATACTTTAGCAGGATGCTAGGTAACAAGGAGTTTTCTCTATCACTCTAGTGGCTGGAAATAATTTTCTGTCATTTATTGCCAAACTTACATCACAGAGCAGACCGATGTGTTTTGTACTCTCTAGGCCACTTGAAGATGGCCTCTTTCATCTTTAAGATGTGGTTTGTTAGGACAGGCCTTCAAGCAGTACTTTTTGACTGTGCCACTTTTTGTTCTTAATGTCAGAGAGAAAGAGAGAGTATGAGCACTAAACCAATATGCAGAGGCCAAAGAATTTTTAAATTATCTGCATTTTCTTTTACAGATCTGAAGAAAACTCTTGCTGTGTTGTTGGATAATATTTTACAGCGCATTGGCAAGTTAGAGTCGAAGGTGGACAATCTTGTCATCAATGGCACAGGAACAAACTCGACCAACTCCACCACGGCTGTTCCCAGCTTGGTAGCACTTGAGAAAATTAATGTGGCAGGTAAGAACATGGAGTCAAACCCTGCTTTGAACTGAGAAGAGAATAAAGGAGCACAGTGGTTCTTACTGGTATAAGATAAATCCCATAAACTTGGCATGGCACCTAGAAAGTTAAGTTTAAATTTATTTTTGAATAACAGATGTTAAAACGCTTTTATAGTCTCATCATGATGTGTAGTGTCTGGTGGTTTCTGTGACATATTTCACATAATGAGCTCCTGAATTCACTTTTAATGAGAAGATTCATAGCATGGATAAATGAAATGTGGAGGTTATCTGGGAAGCTCATGCCAGTTGGAGTTCCTTCCTCCTCCCTATTTTCATCAGACGATTTCAGAAGTCTGTCACATGTAATAGATTCTCTCCTCCCTGCTGTTAAAGAAGAGCCACCATTGTAGAAAATGCCTCCTCTGTGTATCTGGAGAAATAGAAATCCTGGAAATGGAACTTAGAAAATGAGTTGCCCCTACCTGACCTTGGGCTGATTCTGTAGCCATTCATGGATGCCAGCATGCAGTTCCCACTGGGATGCTTGTCTGGCCCCTTCTTGAAACTGGCATCTTGGATAAGAGAAGAGAAATGAATTAAAAACAAAACCTAAATCATACACAGATGTATTGTCTACAGTTCACATTGGACTCCCCCCATTGTACTGCCCTGGGCTTGGCTCTGGGTCTTTGTGGTTGAGCCAGCGTTTGCTCTTGTTTAGGGTGACCACTGTCGTTTCCTAGGGACCCAGGACAAAGCAAAGAGTTTGAGGATTAGGATTAGGTGCTTTGGCTGAATGGTTGTGAATGAGCTGTCTATACTCCTGGTGGGTAGTATCTAAACTCTAGTTACTGTGGAAATAAGTAACTGAGTTACTTCTGAAATTTTTTAACTCTAGTACCCTTTTTGGTTTGTTTCGCTCTCCCTCTTTCTTAAATTCGCAGACGTAAGTGGGAGAGATTCTTGTCATTTCCTGCCTCGCAGTGTCAAATCATTTAATTGTTTCACATTATGCAGACTTGTTGAATTACCTTTTTGTGATGTTCTTTGCCCTTGAGCACGTTTTAAATTACAAAATATATCTCTAATAATCCAAAGTATCCAACCCAACAAGGGTATTAAAAATAACTTTTAATTACAACACAGAGGCAGTGTCATCTGGGCCATAAATCCTGTCTTCCCTGCAGTTTCCAACAGCTTCTGTAATTAGACAAGCAAACCTCCCACTGTGTTGAGCAGCTTTTTAATAAACAGAACCCAGGCCTCTCCAGTCTCCACCCCTCCACCCTTGTCTGCAGTGGGAAGGGCTGCTGAAAACGTCCTGTCTGATTTTATGACAGTTCTGCATTATCAAGTTCTGGGAGTGGGGTATGGGGTTCTCCCTCTGACTTTGTTGTCTCCCACTGCCTCTGTCCTGTAGGGCCCGTGTAAACATGTCTGCTGTCATTCTCTTCCCTAATGAGGGATTTTGCTGCCTCTGGCTGCCACATTTGTGTACCAGGCTCACAGGGAGACTTCCCCGCCTGGGCTCCAAGTCCCAGGGTACAGACTTGTGGGTAGACCTCCAGAAGAGAAATGGGAGGGAGTCGGTGGTTACTTCTTTTAAACAGGATCCCAACCCCATGTATTGAGGTAGGTTACTCAGTAAGTAAATATCTTTCTTTCTTTCTTTTTTTTTTTTTTTGTGAGGAAGATTAGCCCTGAGCTAACATCCGTTGCCAATCCTCCTCTTTTTGCTGAGGAAGATTGGCCCTGGGCTGACATCCATTCCCATCTTCCTCTACTTTATGTGGGATGCCGCCACAGCATGGCTTGACAAGCAGTGTGTTGATGGCGCCTGGGATCCAAACCTGCGAACCCCGGGCTGCCGAAGTGGAGTGCGTATGCTTAACTGCTACGCCACCCGGCCGGCACCAGTAAATATCTCTTGAGCACGTTCTCTAAGCCATTGGCTCTGAATGGAGCTCCTTTAAGATGTGCCACTGGTACTGTGTTTTTACTAACGTTTAAAGAACCAAAATATTTTTTTCCTTTGGGGAAATGGGAGAAAATTTACAGTTATGGCCTTAATAATTAACCTCATTTTCCTTTGTATATTTCATGTGTATGTGTGATACACTCCATACTTTTGAGACTTCACTGGGCAATTAGGAAAATAATACACATGCGTAAAATAAGAGGGACTATGGTCACTGTAAGTGGGCAGACTGTGGAAGTCTTCTTGCAGGAAGGTGCACTTGGATCGTGAGTAGGATTGAGGCATAGGGCCTCATGGAGGAGATGCTGGCTAGAAATGGATTGTGACCCAGAAAAAAACTTGGAAGGGAGGAGGGGAAACTAACATCTAGCAACAATCCAGTAATACCAGATACTGTTCCTGACACTTGGAGGTATATGATTTTACTTAATCTTCTTATCATCTCTGAGAAGTAAGTGGTTTCCCAGGTTTTACTGAGTTTAAGTATTTGGGAGAGGGGGACTTTTGGTACTGGAATCCCCTGAGTTCAGCTTAAGACCTGCTACACCTTGTAGAGAAGAGATTACGAGTGTTTGCTCCATCTTTCTCGCTTCCATTTGTAAATCATCGCAGATGGATGAGTCTAGAAAAATGTGCTACCATTTTCTTAGAGTTTTCTAGAAGCTGACAGTTTCCTGGGATATTGAATAACCTGTCTGATAAAAAAAAAAAAGAAGCTCGCCTCCTGTGTGCATATGCATATGCATCCCTTCCTTTAGACACTGTGTTGGTCACAGTGGATATAGATGTGAAATAAAGAATAAAGACATTCTCCTTTATTTCCCCTAGAGGTTGGAGAGTCCTTTATATTTTGTCAATTAACCAACATATATTGTTTTAACTATTTGTTATGTCTATAGATTAGGGTGCCAAAAAGAGGGACGAGAACTGAATGTCATAGATCTCATTCGTGAAAAATTCCTCATTGCTTTTGTTGCCTTCTCTGCAATCCAGAGTTGGTGGTCCTCACACCCCTCTTGTCATAGCAGGAACATGAGCTGTGAGAGAGTTCGTTTTTCTAGGATTCCAGTCCTAGTTGAGTGAAGTGTTTCTCTCTCCCTTTTTGCATTAAGACATGTGGTAATTGCTCAGAAATGTTCTCCCTGGTGTGTCTTTACTGCTTACTCTGGTGTCTTATTGCTCAGTGATGTTTCTGATTGCTTACTCTTGTGTCTTATTGCTGATATATCTTCTGGTTGGCTATAAACTGCCTCTAAATTGGGTACCACAGCAGTTGAAGGAGGGTTCCCTAAATTTATTTTCTTTTTAGGGGCAGCTGTGTGTGTGTATATCCCCATTCTTTTCTCTGTTTAGCTGTGTTCTGTGTTGCTTTTATCCAAACTGGCTTTTCCTCCAAATTTATCACTCTTGGGCTTTTTTATTATGTGAAAGTGAATGTGCCCCAGAGAAATCTAGGTGGAAATGAACTTTATTAAAATCAAGAATCAGATTGAACTGCTTTTTGGAGCTCTGTTTATATTGTTGAAGAGGAAGGTGAATCAAATAAATGAAAAACCAGATTTTTAAAAATCCCCATCCTTCAACTAATTACGTAGTAAATTAATTTCTCCAGATTTGCTCCCTGAAAGAACTTGAGTATACCTTTGTCAAAATTAGCTACTTTCAGAATGATGCTTTGGTTTTTTTTTTTTTTTTTTAAATTTTATTTATTTATTTTTTCCCCCCAAAGCCCCAGTAGATAGTTGTATGTCATAGTTGCACATCCTTCTAGTTGCTGTATGTGGGACGCAGCCTCAGCATGGCTGGAGAAGCGGTGCGTCGGTGCACGCCTGGGATCCGAACCCCGGGCGCCAGCAGCAGAGCGTGCGTACCTAACCGCTAAGCTACGGGGCCGGCCCGATGCTTTGGTTTTTTGAAAAGACCAATTCTGCTTGTCTCTAGTTCTGTGGTCTTAAATTATGAAGCGGAGTGAATAGGATTGGGTCTGTAGTTCTTGGCCATGTACTAGCATGGCGGAAAGGTAAAATGTATAGATATGTGCTAATGAAAATGCTTGCCTTCAGAGGACTGACAGTGTCCCTTTTATCTTTGGTTTGTCCATGGTGTCTGGTTCAAAGCCTGCCTGTTAAAGGTACTCAATAATACTGCCCACGTGGATTGGATTATGCTGGAGGAGACAGTATTAAGTTTCCCTGCTACAAGGAGTTTCTCTTTATAGTTCTTCTTCATTTATATGTGCTTGGAAGTGCGATTTGCTTGGAAGTGGGACTTGGTATCTCATTTCCCTTTCTCAGACCTCAGCAGACACCACCTAAGAAGTAGGACTCCATCCTCGTTGGTCATGACTGAGCTTCCCATGATGATGCTGTGCTTTGGAGCCTTCATAGAACGTGATGGTTACAACTCTAGATTGTAATATTTGGGGTGGGGGGGTGGATTGCACAACTCTCTGGTGGGAGGGGAGGAGTGTGTGCATCTATTTAATTTTCTCAAGAACCAGTTATTGTCATTCAACATCAGCTGAATAACTGGTCAGCGTTGAGGCTTAGCTAAAAGGCAAAAAAACATCATGATAGCTTTCCCTTTGTGTTATGACTGCTTACAATTGCAAGGTCAATTGGGAAACACAACCACAAAATCAAAGGTGCAGGCACAACTCAAGTGGCTGTTTTCTGATATTTAGTCCAAAGTGAACGTTAGGAAGCCCTGCTTTTCCCAAACGTTACTTGCAACACTCAACATATTCTAGTATTTGGGGTTAAAGTGCAGTGTATTTCAACTTGAATGCTGTTCTCGATAAAAAAGAACCATAATTATTATTCTTACCATTTGAAAATTGAAAATGAAAAATGTCCCTGCTGAGTTCCAAGGCTTGTGTTTGCAAGTGCAATTTTCCTCCTTTGGTGCTGCTAATGGACCTTGAAATTAAGTTGCACCTGTGCTATTTCCTTGTTTGTGTACCTGCGTTATCGGTTGTGTTGGAGTAGCACCTGAACTTTCCCAGCCTGCCCAGGCAGTGGCTCAGCAGGTGACTTTCCCAGGATCAGGTATTGGCCAGTCAGTGGTGCCCCAGATGCTGCCTAGAGACAGGAGAGAGATGAGATTGCAGAGTGCTTTCTTATTAATTTGAGCAAGAAACAAATGTGTTCCTCCTATCTACCTGTCTCTTTCTGTTTCATTTTTTGCAAGAGTAGCAATACATATTTGGCTACTTGTCAGAAGCAATTCTTTTGGTATCTTCACAGTAAAATGTATGTTGTCGGTGTGGTTTTCACTCCTTGTGGTCAAGGGTGTTTTGATTTTTATTATGAATAAGGAGAAGGCAGGCAGGAGGAGGACAGAGAAACATACAATTCAGGAGAAGTGATGCTGACCTCTGAGCCTGGGTATTTATAGCATTGAATCTCAACTGCAGGAAATTTTGCCCCCCAGGTAACACTTGGCAATGTCTGAAGACATTTTTGGTTGTCACGACTGAGGAGGTGCTATTGACATCTAGTAGACAGAGGCCAGGGATGCTGCTTAAACATCCTACAGTGCACAGGCCAGCCCCCACAACAGAGAATTATCTAGCCCCAAATGTCAGTTGTGCTGCGGTTGAGAAACCCTGATGTACAAGGTATTGTAGGAATCTGATGTTCTCACGATCGGTGCAGAGAGAGGCCTGAGATGTTCAGATTTCCTGATTGGCCAGCTGAGACTTCTTTTCCTCCTCCCAGCAAGGCTGTTTGCAAGTCCTCCAAGCTCCACGTTTTTAACTTTTGGAACTGAGCTTTGAGACCTCTAAGAAAGAGATTTTATGAACTCCCAGAAGACTGTTTTGGGATCTTGACCTTAAGAAACTCCTTTCCTGGACCCAAACCAGTAAATTTTTGGCAATCCGCATTTTACTCCTGGTTATATAGAGGGTATTACGTATTTTCATGAAAGAGCCACTACTTTAGAATAAGAGAGAGTAAATTAAATAAGTTAAGGAAAACAAGACAGGTCCCCAAAGATCTACTTTATAGCATGAAATACCCTACAGAGCATATTTGGAGCACTGTAAAAGGAGATGAGACTGGGGATGTGGGTTGTGGGATTTGTAAAGAGTTTTCAATGTAAAACTAAGAAGATTCTCCTTTGTTCTGTAGGCAGTGGCAGCTGATGAGGGTTTAAAACAGGAAGCTGATTAGATGAGATATGTATTTTTGGAGAATAATTAATGGATGTGTGGAAGTGGGATGCTTTTGAAGGGGGTCATACCAGAAGCCAGGGGAGAGAGAGTTTAGGTGACAGAGGTGGGAGGAGGCCTGAAACTAGACATGTGCATGAAGCCCAGGGAGAAGGGGAGGATTTGATACCCAAGTTGGTGGAGCTGGCATGACGGGTACACTGGTGTGCCATGGGAGAGGGCGAGGGAGGAGCCATCACAATGATGCCCAAG
Organism: Ceratotherium simum simum; assembly: GCF_057802395.1. Taxonomy (NCBI): domain Eukaryota; kingdom Metazoa; phylum Chordata; class Mammalia; order Perissodactyla; family Rhinocerotidae; genus Ceratotherium; species Ceratotherium simum. Next base: position 18,082,964 of record NC_141908.1, read on the forward strand.
GATGTAGCTTGAAGGATGACTGGGTGATGCATTTATTGAGGAAACAAGCCTGCAAAGAGACAGGATTTTGTGCAGACAGTAGCCATCTGTTAATGTGGATTTAGGGAGTGTAAAGTGCTTTGCTGCAAGCCATTTTTTTCAGGATCTCAGTTTAAAGGAAGTTGAAATATTGGTTCTAGTGCTCAGGAGATGAGGGACAATGAGAGGCAGTGTTTGTGGAGCCGGGCTGCCCTGGTTCAAATCTCAGCTCCACCACTTCATACCTCTGTGATCTTGGGTATGTTTCTTAACCTTTCTGTGGCTGAGTTTCATCATCTGTAAAATGGGGGAAATTTCATGGATTTGTTTATGAGGATTCAGTGAGATAAGTAAACTACTTAGCAACATGCCTGGTACAAAGTCAGCATTAAATAAGCATTTGTTAATTACAGTTTAAAAGCTACACAGTTGGATTTAAGAATGGAAATTGCATTGACTAGTTACTAGAATATCACCACTAATAGTGAAATAAATAACATTCGTATAGTGCTTTGTAGATTAGAAGATATTTTCACATATATTTCATTTTGAGTGTATTAAACTTGAAGTTCTAAAATTGACCGTTTTGTCAGTACTTAGAGACCTTTATTATCAGTACTTAGTGGCTTAGCAGGAAATCCACATATTTATCAGTAATCTCTTGGTTGCAGGAGACGAAAAAAAACGTTAAACAGAAAGGGAATTTGGGGCCCGTGTAATTGGAAAATTCAGAAGATGGTGCTGAGTTCAGCACTGCTGGATACAGACATGAGTACCATCTTCAAGAACCTCAGCTGCACTGTCTTCTGTGTTGGCTTTATTCTTAGGCCATCTTTGCAGGATGGGGGCAGAAGTAGTCCCAGGTGGTTCTAGGTTTTTGGCAACACTCTTGGGGAGGGTCCTGATCGGCTTGGCTTGCAATACATTTCTCTCCATGGTACAGTCACAGCCCCCAGTGACATCCTGATTGACTAGCCCTGGATCACATAGGTCACCCGGAGATTTCACGGTCAGGGGAGAGTCCCTAAAGAGATTCGAGGCAAGCAGATAAAATAAGTATGACTACCAGACACCCTTTTCATGGATTTCTAGAGTCATCCTAAAACTGACTAACACTTTTCTTTCCTTAAGGGTTCAGAAGGCTAAGCTTCTTTCTGCCCCCATTTTAAATGCTGCTGTGGCTGAGTGTGCCTCAGCCCTGCTGGGAACTAGCCTAGCCCACAGCATGCTCTTCATTTATGCCCTTACACATTTACGTGTTTTTGTCCTCAGCCTGGAATGCCCTTCTGTTTTTCTGGCTAACTCTTATTTATCATCTTTTTTCAAGACTCGTCTGAAGCACTCTTTGCTAAGAAGCCTTCCTTCTTCCTTGAAGGGTCAGTAATGAATCCAAAAGCATTCAGATTGGTGGATCCCTGCCTCTTTTCTGCACGAACTATTCATTCAGAGCAATGCCTTGATGCCCCTCCCACCCCAGAGGTTTCTGGTGTCCTTGCTTTGTGTTCCCACAGCTGCTATGTGCATCCTTGGACATTGCCACACTTTGCCTGTCTCTACAGCCAGGCTCTAAGCTCTTCTACCATGGGCAAAAGATCCTACTTTCTTTCTTTTAAACCCAGTACCTAGCCAGGAGCCTGGCGAAGAGCAGGTTCTCAATAAGTATTGGTCCAACTGAATGTACTCCTCACTCTCTGGACACACGCCAGGTCAGTCACTGTCATGGAACTTTTATCATAACAGCGATGGCCACACACTGAGTTCTGGATCAGCATGTCTGCCACTTGCCTGCTTTGGCAGTTTCCTGAATATTTTAGGAATTCCTGAAAGCGCCTGGAAGGTTGACTGCTATATTATTCAAAGGAGAAATGCTCTTGCTTTACTGCGCTTTCTGAAAACTAAGATTCCATAATAAGATAATTTATTATGTCATTTCTTGGTGGCTAATTATAAAAATGTAAGGAGGATTTAGAAAAAATTCTAACCAGCTACACTATATTAGCGATTGCTCTGAATGAATAGTTCTTGCAGAAGAGAGGCAGGGACCCACCAATCTCAGTGCTTTTGGATTCATTACTGACCCTTCAAGAAATACTTGGCTTTTTTCATTTCAGAAAGTGGGAGCGTGTATCCCTATGGGAATGGTGTTCCTCTCCAGCCGTTTCGGGGGAAACAGTGGGAAGGACCACGGCCTTGAGGGATGTGCACTCCAGGACTGGCCTTGGGAACAGATGCTGGCTTTACTGTTGTTTATAAAAATGTCCCTACACAGGGTGGTTCTGTGGATCGGAGATAGGACATAATGAAATTAGACTTGTTTGTTTCAACCAGAAAGCAACAGGTCCCACTTGCTCTAATTTGGCTTAATGAGGTATGTGTATACAGTTGTGCTATCAGCTTACATATGGTATTGATTCAGTAGACATTCCACAGCTCCAGTGTGGCATATGCTTTCCTGTTTCATCCTTTACCTGTTTTCATTGACACACATTTCAATAAACTCACTCTAGAGCCTGAGATTTAAAAATTCAGAAAAATTTTAAAATTAAAGCTGTTTTGATGGAGGCAGGGGAAGCTCTCTGTCTCTGTGTTGTTGAAAAGGTTTTTTAGGTTTGTGGGGTTTTGAGGGATTTTCTTTTAAGCTGTGCTTTTGGCTTTGCATATCCACTGCTTCTAAAATTAAGTGGCTTAAATAAAAATCAGTTGCTAGTTTTTGTTCTTGTTTTCCTTTCTTGCTGTATCTCAGAAAAGAAGAGATAAAGCATATGTGGTGAAGGTGGTCTGAAATTCTTTGCTGAGTTTAAAAGTGAAGAAAAGAAGTATCTAATTAGAGATGTGGTTGAGGGGCCAAACTGCCCCGCAGTTCTGGAGAGCAGAACTGATCTTCCTTGCATTCTGCTTTCTCTGTCCCTCCTGTGCTTCTGGACCTTCAGTAAGTCTCAGGTGCATGGTTGCAGCCCTCGAGTCCATTTACGTCAAGCTCAGGGCGTGTAGCATTGACAGAGCCAGCAGAGGGCCTGCATGTCTGGGGTTGATGGAGGGTTTCAACTGTATTTTGATTTGCCTCGTCAGAGCTGGCCAGCTCCACTGTGAGCTGGTTTTAAGCTGTCTTGACGTTTCATGTTGGTGAGCTTTCGAGTCAACATTGACAGTGGGAACGTTCTCTCTGTGTTGGTGCCCCTGGAGATGGGCTCTTGACACAGACTTGTTAAGGAAGAGCCACAATTGAACGTGAAGGGCTTGTGCAGTGCTTCCCCCTGTTAAACAGCAGACATAGGACTGTGGTTCAGATACAGATTCTGGACACTGACTGCCTGGGTTCAAATCCAAGCTCAGCCACCTCCCAGCTGTGTGTCCTTGGATAAACCCAGTCCATTTCCTCATCTGTAAAATGGGGATAAAGTACCTGTGCCGTGGGATTGTGGTGAGGACTGTGAGTTAGTACATGGAAAACACTCAAGGCCAGGCACAAAATAAGAGCTCAGTAGGTTTGGAACCGACTCAGGGTCTGACCTGTGGGCCAGGTGTGTAGCCGTTGGTCAGTGCTTGATGAGAGTATAAACTACCCAGACCTAATGCTGCATTTCATAGAGAAAACTGGACCTGGAGAAAGATTTCTGGAAGCCACGTGACATTCACAGGCTGGACCTGGTCTTTGGCATCAGATAGTCTTGAGGAGAACTTCCAGTTCCCTTATTTACTCACCGTTGGGATTTTACTTATCATCATTGAGCCTCCACCTCATTCTCTGTACATTGGAGACAGCGACACCAACACTCATGTGCCCAGAAGGATGCCATGAGATAATGTGTACTGAGAGCCTGGCATGGCACCTTACCCCGGTTGCCAACAGACCCTGCCCTCTGTGGTTAATGCTTTGATAGAAGGGAGGGGTCACAAACCTCATATGGCAAACACTGATGTATCTTTTATACAACCAACACTGCCTGGATAGTGCCAGGCCTTGTGTCAGGCAGTGGGAATGCACCCGGGTAAGAAGCTGGGGCTCCTGTTGTAAAGGTAGGGTTCACCAGGTAGTGGAGGAGTTCTCACGATACCTTTCTTGACCCTCAACCCGGGGCTTCTTTCACCCCAGTCCAAGAGGACCTGTTGGCTTTACCTGACCTTTTGGCCTTGGGAATGACCTTCAAACTCTATAGCCATTTCGGGATAGGAATAGGGATGACCTACAGGCATTGGCACAGAAGGAATTTCCACTATCACACAGTGGAAGCCATACAGCCCTTGTCACAGCAAACTCAAGCAGTCTGGAAACTGCGCCTGACCCCTCACTAGACCTTCTTACTCCAAAGTAGGGAGGGAACTCCTGTGCAATAGAGCTCAGCTCTCAAGGGAAGACAGTCATTAACCTGTCTAAACTTTATGCTAATAGAACTTTCTCAATAATTGCCTTCATTAAGTGTGTTAATATGAGCAGTACAAGTTATAGCAAGATTAGCAGAAGAACAAAGTAAATATTTAAGACTTTATTTCAGGGTGCAGTTGGGTGGGGGCAAAGAGAAGATTAGTAAAAGCTGAATCGGATGGTATCTGACATCGAAATGCAGTGGACCACTTGGCTGAATTCCAGTGGTTTCTCTTCAGTGGCTCTCTTGATCCCAACTCGGGGGAGGCAGATGGATTTCCTCCAGGGGACAGTTATGAGCTCTAGTCTCTCCTTACATTTTTGGCCCCTGTCAGACAGAATAACATGGTGATGAAGAGAAACCGCCTTCCCTGTACTTCCAGGAATTCTATGAGGATTAAGAAGGTGGCTGTTGGCCCGTGGCTGTGCCATGTGGGGAGGACGGTTGTTCCCTGAAGGCAGAGTGCCATTAGTGGCAGCTGAGTTGGCCAGGAAAGCCCATGGTGAGTACGTGTCCACGGCTGGGCATGCTGACCTGTCATCTGAGGGCACCAGGGGATTAATTTAGCTATGGTTTTCATACCTCCAGGCTACCAGTGACCAAAAGCAGCCATAATCTCTGTCTTTGAGTTTATGTAATCATGGGGTAGTATTTTCAAAAGGAAAGACTTTATAAACAGAACTTTTCCTCTGTATTATAAAAAAGGATAACATTTTATTGCTAAAAATTTGGAAATTACAGCTAAGCAAAAAGATGAAAATACAAAGCAGCTATTATTCCATCACCCAGAGGTCAATTGATTTGATTTATTCCTAACAGATACCATCAGCGTCTGTTCTGTGCCAGGCACTTTCTAGGCACTGGAGATAGAAGGATGAGCAAAACCAAGTTTCTTCTTTCATGGAGGTTATAATCCAGCAATGAAGGTGGATAATCAACAAATACACAAACATATACTGTGCTGAGTGGTGATCAGTGCTGTGGAGAACAATCAAGTGGAGTGAGGAGATAGCAGGGAGGGGGTACTGTTTCAGGTTGGGTGGGTTGTCAGGGAAAACTTCTCTGAAGAAGTGACACTGAACAAAGACCCAAATAAGTGAGGGAGGGAGCCATGAGGTGACCTGGGGAAGGTTGTTCCATGCAGAGGGATCACAGGCACATTCTTCCTGGGTGTGTTCAAGAAACACTATTGTGCACTTTTAATCTTTCAGCAGCAAGTGGCTTATTAAAACCAAAAAGAGACCATTTAGTACCAAACTGTATCATTTGTGATTTATGCTTCCACTAGGCTTATAGTGGATATCTGAGAGAGCAGTGTTGGAACCCGGTCGGGTGTTGATGTGGTAACATAGTGATTCAGCGTATGATGATACCTAAGTGTATGCAGCAGCCAGGAGTACCGGCTCCATGATCAGGCTGCTGGGGTTTGAGTCTGAGTTCCACCAGAGCAGTGTGACTTTGGCCAGGTCATTTAAAAAGGTCAGGTCTCAGTCCCCACATCTGTACCACAGAAACTAGCTCACGGGGACGTTGGGAGGGCCACGTGAGAAAGTGCACATGAAGGGCTGGCACACAATAAGTGCTCGGAAAATATTGGATGTTATTATAATGATCAGAATGTGTTTTTGGTAAATGGTTTTTTTTAAAAGGCTCTGTGCATGATTTTGTTCCATAGGCCTTTTAACCAAAGCTAATGAGCTTCAAAAATTATATTAGAGGCCCCAAAGTGGGAGAGAGTTCTATTCATTTGCCAAAGAATAAGCTAACTATAATCAAGGCTTTAAGAGAAGGATCACACGTTTTGGGTAGGGTTTGGGCTTTTGGTCATGAAGTGGGTGCAGAGTTTGTGGAGATCAACTTCTTGTCTGTATGTGTCTGTCTGTATTCAAATTTAAAACCATCGTTGGGAATGTAGTATTTGTTTTCATAGAAATCACTCTCAGGTTTGGGGATGTTGGTGTGTGACCCTGGGTCTTCGGAAGGCCACAGTGAAATTGTCCTTGGTCTTATGTGGTGTTTGTGAGGCTTAACCTACATTGGGTTCTTGCTTTTAGATTAATCTTCCTGAAAGATGGTACTTGGATAACTAAGTCATCATGATGTACCTGGGTCCAAGATGCAGATTTTCTCAGTGTTTGAGTCGTATCCGTGGCTCTCCTTGACTCAAGATGAAATCTTGGACACGTGGAGTCATGCGGTGAAGGTCTGACCCCAACTCCCAGTCTCCACAAGAATCCTTTCTATAGATAACCTCTAGTCTCTGCCTACTCTGTTCTTAGTCTCCAAAAAGGAGAATCACACAGATTCTCCTGGCTTCTGGGTTCTCTCTGTGTGATGTCAGAGATGCAAAGATGTGGGCATCCATGCAGGATAGTCTCAGAGAATTATGTGACTGGCTAGTGATTGGCTGGCATTTATAAAATTTCAGAGTGTAAGCTGGCCACAAGTTGAGGAATACCAGGCTAGGAACTTTGAGCTATGGTGAAGGAATGTAGGACCAGGACCCAGGAGGTCTGGCTTCTAGGCTTGCTGCTATGAGAACTGACTGTGAGATCATCCAATTTTTCTGTTTCTTCTTTCCTAGGCAGATTTTCATGGACTTTTAGAAGTGGAGGAGATTTGGATGTTCTAACCTTTCTCCCAAATTGGGGTACTGCAACCTTCCAAAATCCTTGGTGGATGATCTTCCATCCTTATCTGAACAATTCTAGATATTACACAACTTCAATGGACCACATTCACATCATAGTCTATAGCAGGGGTTGCCAGACTGAGGCCCACAGGCCACATCTGACGCACCACCTGTTTTTGTAAATACATTTTTGGAACACAGTCTTGTCTTTTCACTTCCTTATTGTCTATGGCTGCTTTTGTGCTACAACTACAGAATTGAGAAGTTGTGGTGGAGACCATATGGCTCACAAACCTGAAAATAGATACTATCTGGCTCTCTACAGAAAGAGTTTGCTGACCCTTGGTCTAAATGAATGGTGCTCCCTAGAGTGCAGGGCACAGCCTGCGCCTCCATGTGCTGTGGCCCTGGTAGGCTCAACCATTGTAAAAGATAACCTTCTGGGTGGGGCCATTCTAGTTTGGTATTTTTACTTGTTATCTTGGCTTCACTTTTGAGAGCAACTCTTAATCTTTAGAGACTTGGGCCGTGTGATCTGCAGAGTATTCCTTTTCAGACAGCACAGCCTCACCATCCTCAGCTCTGTCGCCAGGCCGCTGCTGGTATACTGTCTTGATCCCTTGCCCCTTTGGATGCTCTCCTGAGCGTGCTCCAATTTGTCAAGACTCTACTTATGGTGGGACGCCAGAACTGCATTTGTTCCTCCAGAAACTGAGTAACCCAGAGCTTGGAGGAAAAAAGGGGCCTAACCCTCCTTTTGTGCACACCAGGCTTGCTCAATGTAGCCTGAATGCACAGCAGGCACATCGTGCTGCAGCTTTGACTCGGGGACTAGACCTTCCTGTCTTTGCTCTATGGACTGTCATTAAGCTGTCTCCCTATCCCCAGTCCTCTTGTGCTCCCCTGCAATTCATGCTTTACTTATATTCCCAGCATATGGGATTTTACTTTAATCCTTATTCAATATTATTTTGCTTATTTTCTAAACATATAAACATTATATTGACTCTTTAAGGTTTTTGTTGTCTTCTGAATTATTAGTTTTTCCTTCCAGATTGGTCATTAGTATTTCCATTTTGGCTTTCAATCAATGAGTCAAAGAGCAACTTCCAGGTTGACACAGGTCCATTGACCAACATTGTTAATATAATTGCTCAACCAGGTACAAATACAACTAGTTAGCCTGTCACTTTCCCATCTTATCCACAAGGATATCATTAAAGGACCAAAGTCATGTCATAGGATATTTCACCTGTCCCTCCATCTTCTGGTCTAGTCCCCTTTTAAAAAAGTGGAGGGAGGGAGTGGTGGATAATATTAGTTTAGTTGGTATTCTAGGTACTCTTAAGTCATTTGTTGAATAATCTACTGTAGAATTTTGCCAGAAATGAACAGAAAGCTTATTCTTATTTTTCATAACCTTATCTCCCCTACTACATTTAAGTATGGAGGAAACATTTGCCCATCTCTGGTCTTCTCAACAGTTTCTTAATAATGATGCAAAGCATCATCATCCTGCAAATCTATATCATACTTGTACTTTGCCATGCTACAGATTTTGGTAATAGAAACTAAAAGCAGAGTCCTTGAAAGCACTGCGAAAAATATTTAAAGCATTGTATGAAATTACGATGGAAATACTCACCTTGGTATGCCTTGTGTGGATATAGCACACTGACCTTGGTAAATGCCAGTCTAACTAATGATGTTCTGATTTATTCACTTTACAACAGTATAGCTTTTTCTTATTTCACTGCTGCGCATCTGTCTCTTGAAACTTCATTTGTTACTTGTAAAAAAGAGCTCACAAATCCTTTGCAAGTTGATCAAATTCCCTTTGAAATAGCCACTTTCTTAATGAAGGATGCAGTTGTAAAAATTTGACACGGTAAGCTAGTCCCTGCTGTGTAGCTCTTTGAAGTCAGCCTCTCCTTTCACCCATTCTCAAACCTAGCGCCTGTGGCACGTAGTTGAGTCTGGGAGAATGAGTCAGTGAATGGATGAGGACACAGCTTCTGTTAGTGAGTAAGGCTAAACAGATTAGCTTTGTGCAGTGTTTATAAAACAGAACAAAAAAATAGCCACTATTTATTGATGGATTACTATGTCCTAGGCACAAATAATCATTTTAAAGTAGTTACTAGTTCTTTCCACAGAGCAAACCTGCAAAATAATAATCCCAATTTAATAGACAAGGGGAGTCAGAGTAGGAGATACTGTATAATCCGTCCAAGTCCGTGAAAGCCTGAGCCAGGATTCAGATCCTCGTTGTCTCAACTCTCAAGTCCACATTCAGACATGCTGCCCACAGCTGGGATAATAGAATTTCAGCGAACATTATGCCAAAAGGTCACCCATGGGGTGTTTTTAAAGGTGAATAGTTTAAGGCTCAAGAATGGAAGATAATCTAAGAGACAGGACCTTTTTGTTCATTTGAATGTGATTATAAATGTTTTTTGTGCCAAGCATACTTTATTTTTGAGTTTTGATTTTTTTTTTTTTTGGTCTTCTTTTTGCCTTTGTGCATTGATTTCCCTTCGATTTTCTTGTTAACTATTAAATATTTCAAATGAGGTCACTTCCTCTAGAGAAATACCAAGAATTATTTTCCAATATTTTCTGCTTTAAAAATTAAAAACACTGTAAAACTGCTTGACAAGGTGATGCAAATTCATTGTAGGAAATTGAGAAAATACAGAGAAGAACAAATAAGACATAAAAATGACCTGTTATCCTATTATCTAGAGCATGTGACTGTTAACATACGGTTTTTTCTTTCTGGTCTTTTTTCTATCCATGTAGTGCATAAAAACTATAATTTTACTCTGTAGTTTTTACATCGTGATCTTTTTAAGGGAGTATTCTCTTATGTCTTTATTAAACTTCAAAGCTTTATTTTTTAAATAACTACATAATATTTTCTTATTTCATTAACTAGATCCCTATTTTTAAATACCCCCCCTTTTTTTTTATTATGAAGATCATTGCAGTGAACATGAATCTTTGCATCTCTTATTCTTTTGTGAGAGTTTCTTAGATATAGAATGGCTAGGCCTAATGTATAAGCAATTTTTAGGTTTAATTTTTATTTTTATCAATTTAGGAGATGTGTATATTTTAAAAATCAAATAATACAAGACTTATAACAAAATCACAGTCTTCTGCCCTGTACATCTCCATTCTTCCCTCTTTCTGACTTATGCTCCTCAAATGCAAATACCTTTAACTCTTTTTAGTTGTTTCTTCCAATATATATCTTCCAATATATATATATTTCTCATTAACATATTCATGCTGCTTTTCCTTATCTTGCAATTTTCAACATTGTCTACTGATTTTCTGTTATGGAAGATGGGAATTTAGCTTTCTGACACTACATACCACCATTGCTGGAAACTGCTCTCACACATGACATGTTTCCTCTCCCCATTCTCCAGAATCCTAATATCCTGATTTTTTTTTTTTTTTTAAATCAGTGGTCAGTGCTTACTCTATAAAGACACTTCTTAGCCATCTAGTAAAAAAGTTTGATACTGAATTGCCTTTCTGATACATCTTTTTGTCTTTCCCAGAGTTGATAATTTACTTTTTATATTTGCTTAGTTTTAATGAATCAGTACAATAAATTTTCACTAATTATTTTCAGGGTGCTGGGAATACATCAGTGAACAAAACAGACAAAAATTCCTGCCCTCAGCAAAATTCAGCCCTAAACTTTCCATCACAACCCCTCTTAATATGGCCAACGGATTGGACAGTCTATCAGATCCCTGTTTATTTAGCAGCTTTCTTCCGGGAACCTTGTGCTCTCCTGCTGCCATCTGGCCTGGTTGCTGTCCGGACCTGCTGTTCAGTTGTTGTCCTGGGGCCGTCTCTTCCCACACCCTGGGAAGACCCTTTTTCTCTCTTCTGTGCTCAGTCTCCTATTTCCTGGATTCCATATCTTCCTCTTTGTTGGTTTATTATCTCATCCAGGTAAAGCTTGTCTTCTAGTAGTTTTCTGAGAAACAGGGTACATGGGAAGAAAAGTTAGAAATTTCTTGAATGTTGGAAAATGTCTTTCTGTATTGACACATCACATATTAGTTTCAAATGTACAACATAATGATTTGATAGTTGTATATATTGTGAAATGATTGCCACAATAAGTCTAATTAACGGAAAATATCTTTATTCTACCTCAAACGGTAAATCAGTTGAATGTAAAATTGGTTGAATGCAAAATTATCTGTTTGAAAATTATTTTCCTTAAAAATTTGAAGACTTTGTTCCTTTAACTTACAGTTTTGAGTATTATTTTTGGGAAGGCCAGTGGCATTCTCATACCTGGATATGACCTCTGGCCCCTCTGGAAGCTTGTGGGATTTGCCCTGTGTCCTGACATTTCTTGTGCTGGTGTGCACCACATTTCATCATGATTCTGACCCTTCAGTGGACTCTTTCCATTAGGGTATTGATGTCTTTCTTGTCTGGGAAGTTTTCTTGAACTGTTCATTTGATAGTCTCTCTTCCTGCCACGGCTCCCTGACTCTACACTGCTCTACTTTTTCTTCTAGAACATTAGTTGGAATTTACACGTAAGTGATTGATTTCCTCTCTCCTCATGCCTAACTTTTCTCTCCTATTATCCTTCTGTTCGTCTTTTTGCTCCATTTTCTGGAAGATTTCCACCACTTTATATCCAGCTCCTCTACCAAATGTGTCAATTCTTCTATTTTAGTCTTCATTTCCAAGAGTTCTTGTTCTCTCAAGGTTGCTTTTTTTAAAAAATGGCATCATGTTCTTGTTCTGGTTTCATGAATCAATATATTTCTTCACTTATCTGTCAGAGAGTTATTACATTTTTAAAATATTGTTAAGTCATTTTCTGTTTTCTGCATCATCTCTATTTACTCTGACTTTTATTCTTTCTCTTTCTTTCCCTCTTTCTTTTGTTCATGAGTTTGTTTTGATTTCTTTCATGTTAGAATGTTTTCTCAAATGTCTTGGTAACCTTTAGGTATTATTTCACATTTGAGAGAGAAGCTATTTAGTAGAACACTGCGGCTGGCCATAGATGAGGATTGACAGCTGCTAGGCCACCTCACAGGAACCAAAGATGGCATTAGGGGATCCCTGGCGTCTGTATCAGGCTTTTCTCTCTCTGGTTAGTTTCCTCGGAGATGAATCCTTCAGTGCGCAGGGGACCAAAAGCATTGCTGCTAAAACTCTGCTGCAAAGCTGTAGCCTGAGGCCTTTTAAAATTTGTAGTAGGGACCTCACTTCCACTTCTCGGCCTTCTCTGCTCTTCTACGTCCAGAACCCTTTTTGGTTCAATCTCTCCAGAGAGTAAACCTTTGCTGTTGATGACTAGAAGTCTCTAGTATAAGCATCTTAAGGCTTGATAGACATTACAAGTGACCCTCTCACCAATAATGTATGAGTATTCCTGTTTTACAGTCTCTAAATACTTCATATTTTCCTTTAAAAAAAAAAAAAACTTTGCCAGTATAGTAAATAGAAAATGATACTTTACATGTGTTTCTTCGATTACCAGAGAGGTTGGATGCTTTCCATATGTTTCATGGGATGTGTATATTTTATGAATATCCTGTCCATGTCTTTTTTTGCTTTTATTCTCTTGAGCACTCACTGAGGTTTGAATCCTATTACTGGTGTCTGGAAGTAAAGTCCTCCTTTGTTCTTGTTGGCTTTGTGTGATTCTGTCTCCCTGACGTGTCACAGTAGTCTCCTGTGAGGATAGAGGCACCTGAAATGCTTTATCTGGCACATGGTGTGCATTTCTTATCAGATACGTCAATACCAGTTCAGCTAAACATCTAAATGGCCATCTAAGACCTGTTTCTGCCTCTTACAAGTTCTATATATGAATTAAGCCAGTGGTCGGCAAATGATGGCTGAGGGCCAAAATCTAGCGCACAGCCTAGATTTTACGGTTTGTAGGGTTAGATTTTAGTTTGTGTAAATAAAATTTCACTGGAACACAGCCATGCTTATTCGTTTACATATTGCCGATGGCTGCTACGAAGGCAGAAGTTGAGTAGTTGTGACAGAGACCGTTAAAATATAGAAGATTTATGATCTAGCCCTTTTAAAATACGTTTACCAACCCTTGAACTAAGATGTTTGTTGGTTGCTTAATGCCATTTAAGAATTTTGCAAAGGCTCATGAAAACTGTTGGTTCCTTGTTCTTATGAATAAAAACTAATAATTGTGATTGCCATACCTTCTGCAAAAACTACTAAGATGACAGTGGTAGTCATCTTTCTTCAAATTATGGATGTGAGTGTAAATACCTGTGTCAGTCTTCCCTTTTGTGAAATCCCCAGGTAACTGGTTTCCAGGAATATTGCTTTTGTAGCTGCATTCTACCCTGAAACCACCCCACTTCCTTTTCCGCTCTCCTCCACCACTCCCCACACTTTCTGGAAATATCAGACATACAAAATGGGCTTAACCTGCTCAAACCTCTTTGTTGCTATTTTCACACCATTGCAAAAACAAATTATGTTCAAAAAGTAAAAACCAGCGGATGGATGCCAGTGGTTAGCATGTGGAAGGCGAAAGACTCTTCATATGCTTAAACCACCAATCTTTTTTTTTCTTTTGCATCGTTGCATGACCTTAGGTACGTTACTTTTTTTTTTTTTTTGAGGAAGATTGGCCCTGAGCTAACATCTGTTGCAGTCTTCCTCCTTTTTTCCCTTTTTCTCCCCAAAGCCCCGGTAGATAGTTGTATATCATAGACGCACATCCTTAGAGTTGTTCTATGTGGGACGCCGCCTCAGCATTGCTTGATGAGCGGTGCGTAAGTCCGTGCCCAGGATCTGACCTGGTGAACCCCGGGCCGCCGAAGCGGAGCATGTGAACTCAACTGCTACGCCAGCGGGCCAGCCCCACACCAATCTTTTTCGAATGTCCTTCATCTCACTTGTCATTAGGGCCCCAGTCTTCCTGCTTTGGATTTTTCACATCCACCATCCCCTTCAGGATCCAGACTCTCGCTTCTCAACAACTGTGCTTATGCTGGGCGCTGAGCACTGTGCCTTGGCTGTCCCCTGCTGCACGGCCTTTGCTCGATGGGGCTGCTCTCCTGCTGTGTGGACCTGCCTCTACCTCTCTGACTTTGGGAGGAGAGTCACTGCCAGACTCCATGCACTGGAGACTGCCTCTCTCTTCCTGTGTGCTGAAATCCCTGCTGTGACTTTTCCCGAGTCCCTGGCAACAACAGTGCCCCTTGGTAGTGGCCTGTACACAAAGCTGTCAGCTGCTGCTTCCCGCCCACTCTCATGCATGCTATGTGAGGCAGGGGCGTCTTGGCAGCAGCACACTGTGTGTTATGTGTATATGGATGTGACACACTTGGGCTTGGTGTAGGGCTGTGCAGAAAGGGTTAGCATAGCAGGCCTGAGACTGCTATCCTTAGAAAGACCTGCCTGCAAGGTTGACCCATGGGTGGCATCTGGGAATTTGGATGTTGGGAGAGTTTCTACCATTCCCTAATAAGAGTGGCTCACTCTACCTAAACTGTGCAAATAATATGGTTTATGCCAAACATCTGCTTTCCTTCTGGGAGTTTGGAATCTTGGCTCTTGCTAGGCAGAGTGTGCCTATATGACCATCCCCCAATCAAAACCCTGGTCATTGAGTCTCTAACAAGCTTCCCTGGTAGACCACATTTCACATGTGTTGTCATAACTCGTTGCTGGAGGAGTTAAGTGCATCTTGTGTGGCACCACTGGGAGAGGACTCAAGCTTGTGCCTCGTTTCCTTTGGATCTGCCACCTGCACTTTCTCCCTCTGCTTATTTTGCTTTGTATCCTTTTGCTGTACTAACTCTTAGCTGTGAATCCTCGTAGCAAATCACCCAACTTGGGAGAGGTCTTGGATACCTACCCCTGACACAAGACTTTATCTTCAGGGCTGGTTCTCAGAACGTCCAGAACTTTCCAGGCTATGCAAATTCAAGACAGACCATCTGATGTCTGATGGTTCCACGCACGTATTCTTATGTTCACCCTCCCTTTCCAAAAGCATACACTTGAAACCAGTGAAATGACATTGGGAAGCGCTGCTCGCGCCAGCGTTATCTTGGCCAGTTGATACATTGTAGTATGTTCTTAGCCTTGACTCTTTTACCATTTCTGGCTGAAGCTGCCTCCATTTTATTTCTCTGATCCTGTTGCTGGGTGAGAGTCCCTCAGCATTTTCTGGGGGTTTTGTGGGAGATTAAAGCAGGTGACAGACAGTGATCAGTTCCATCTACTGTGCAGTAAATCAGGGGCTGGTGGTTGGCTCGTCCTCTTCCTTCCTGTGCTCTCTCCACACGCAAGTGAGGTATTCTTTCCTGTCTCTAGTCATTTCATGCAGTTTGGTTTATACTGTTGTCTAACCTTATAAATTGTTCTTCTGAAACCTCTTCTGATCGTCTTTCAGTTCCCCATTGGACATGTGGCCTCTGTGGCTGGTTTTGCATTAAAAGTGGTGGCCCCCCTGAAAATGGGCAGCAGCAGACTGATCAGGCATAATTGATGACTGTGACAGAGGAGCTTGCTGATTCTGTGGCTTTTTCTCTATTTGGTGTCTGCTGTCAGCAGAGAAAAACATACTGGAGGGACTGAACTGCAAAGCAAAACCGATTTCTTCAGCACTTTCCAATGGGGGTAAAAAAGCACAGCGGAGAACACTTCTACCAGTGGAGCCAAGCAGAACAAGGCCACTTGATGATTAGATTGGGTACATGGAATCTCAAAATTAATTACATCACTCAGTAAGTGTTGAGCCTCTTCTAGGTGCTGGGGATGCAATGTAAAATGAAATAGACAAGGACCTCACTTCAGGGAGCGTGCATTCTAGTTAGAGAGACAGGCAGGAGACAAGTTTATGTATAATTATTATTATGTATAACAATAATGTCAATTAGTGATAAGTGCAATAAAAAACGTAAAGCAAGGTTAAGAGAGAGAAAATTACCTGGGTCAGGTTGAGAGTGCATTTAAGGTGATTGAGGAAGGCCTCAGAGAGAATGCCATTTGAGCTGAAATCTGAAGGAAGTGATCTGGAAAGGCATTGAAGACAGAGGAAACAGCAGGGAGAGAGTCTGGGACTCAGGACATTCCTTAGCATGTCCCCAGGAAAAAATTAGGCCGTTAATAAGCCAAGGGTAAGAGGGATGTGAGCTGAGATTGAGAGCTCTCTAGGCCAAGTTAAGGTAATTTATTGGATACTGTGAGAATATATTTATGCTGATTGTGATAGCAGTTACTATGATTATTTGTTCAGTCAATATGTCCTAGAAGCTTATAAAATTTGGGCCCTCTTAGAATCTTTTGATGTTCTGTATTTGGTCATTCAGGCAGCATTAAGCATGGTGCTTCATTTCTCCCTTTATATCAGCAGTTACTTTGTTTCATTCTGGGACCTTCTGTGACTATTTATCTAAAAGGTTTCCCTTTCAATTTATTCACCCATTAGGCTGTGTCGGGCCAGGCTGGGTTGACATATATGATCATATCATCTTTTTTGGTCTGGAGTTGGACATTTTTAATTTGTGAAGGGGTTGGGCCCACTTAGAATGAGTGAGTCAGGTGGAAACTTTCCTTTGCCTTTACAGGTAAACATTGCCTCAGTTGGTGAGGTTTTCAGATTGTGTCTGTGTCTTCAGAACGGAGTGTACCTCAGGAGAGGTAGAACAGGAAGCAGTATCAGAATGTCCCTCCTAGTTCTCTTTTGGAGGAGAGCAATGAGGGGTGTCATTTGCTCAAGTTCCTCCTGCTCTTACGTAAAACACCTGAGACCCGACTCCCTGCTCTTTCTAGTCCATTGTGTTTTATCGGGCAACGGGAGAGCTTGCTTCTATTGCTAGCTCTGTTAGGAATTGGTAGTTTTAACTTGGGGATAAAGCCGGGATTTGCTGTCTTTATTTTTGAAATTAGAGAATTTGGGTTCTCTCTAAGGTCTTCCAACTCCAAACTTCTATGATTTTAATAGAATTTAGGTTTATCCTCTCCCACTGCCCCCATCCTACCCCTGCCAGTCCAGGGTCCCAAATATCACTGAGTATTTTTTTCCCCATTAGGACCCGTCTTGCTCTTTGTTCTTTGCCTCGGGCCATAGCTGGTGGCTGAATTTCCATTTGAAGGTCTCTGTCCCATGGGCAACTCTTGTAACCAGTGTTTGTGCTGTAGACTCTCCATGACACGGGGTCTTTATCAAAGCATGTTATATGACTTTTTGCTCTCGCAGCTCTTTGAAAAGCCACTGCAGTTGAGCCGGATAACTAAGTTGATAAGAACAGGCAGGTACCTACCTGGAAGGCCGTGTTTCAAGGTCAGACGAAGGAGGTCATAGGCCTACACTCACCCCTTCCTGGATAAGTGCCTGGCTCAGGGCAAATCCCTTGTTGTCAGTGGTGAAAATAGCAGGCGGGCATGCCTCCAGGGAGGCGTGGGTCCTTAGTAGACCTTCACACAGGAGAGGAAGCCAATTCTCATTTAATTACAACTCCTTTTGAATACCACTGTGCTCCCTGGCCCCTCCTGCATGTTTTCATCACATGTATATGATAATAAGTGTTACTATTCAGTGTGTGGAAAATATGAAAATTGAAAATGGATGGTGGATTCATTAAATTGCAAATGAATACATTATCGCTGGGCACTTGGTTCCAAGCACTAGGCTGGTTACTGCTGCTGTGATTCTAGTATAGTAAGTATGGGGGGCAAATAACACAAGCCTGCAGGTTCTAATATGAGTAAGTGCTTTGCTCCCTTCTTTTTCTTCCCACTTCTTCCACATCTACCCCTCTCTTTCTCCTTCCCTTCCTCTTTTTTCTTTTTTCTTTTTTTTTGGTGAGGAAAATTAAGCCCTGAGCTAACATCGGTTGCCAGTCTTCCTCTTTTTTGGCTTGAGGAAGACTAGCCCTGAGCTTACATCTGTCCCAGTCTTCCTCTATTTTGTATGTGGGCCGCTGCCTCAGCGTGGCTGACGAGTGGTGTGGGTCACCACCTGGGATCCGAACCTGCGAACCCAGGCCACTGAAGCGGAATGCGCAGAACCTAACCACTACTTAATGGGGCACACTCCTTTCCTTTCCTCTTTTTATTCCTCCTCCTCTCTCTTCCTTTGAATTGAAGAAAAGCCAAGCCAGAAAACTATTTTGATAGTGGCCAAGCCCCTTGAAGCTACAGTTGGCTGACATGGGGATATACAGCAGTTCCTAGGTCTTTGGCGTGGCTTTGCTAGAATGAAGTGAGACCCCCTCTGTCCTCCTTCGTCCCTTCTCTCACAGAACGCACTGGGGGATGTGAAACGCAGTAGGGAGGAGGGAGGGCTGGACCACACCCTCCCACAGATTGCTCCCTTTGTCCCCTCCTAGTTTCCTGCCTGCTTTTTCTCAGAGTGTTTCAGTGTCTAAATGGATGGAAAGTGAATATAGAAGGGAATAACACTTGGACTGCTTCACACAGCAGTTCCCATTCAGTAAAGAGATCCTGCCCGCTTTTCTGGTGGCCTCCATCCTTTTGCCTTGGAGTGAGGGACAGATAGAGGAGAGAGAGGCAGTTGTGTTCTGCCTTCTTTCATGGTGACCAGTCCTCACTGTTTCAGGCATTAATTATGGACAGCACCCATTGTCTAGCCCCATGGACCTTATAAGTAGTGGGAAGGTGTCCATGCTGGCAGTAAAGTAACTTTCTTCATTTTATTTTTTTTGTTTTTATTTTCATCTATTTCCAAGTCTCAACATAGGGTCTCAACATAAGGGTTTTATTGGGATGCTGGGTCATATTGCCTCAGAAACCACTACGATGGAGTATTCAGGATATGATATTTGTATTTCTGAGACAAACTTAGAAACGTATAGTCTGGGCCGGCCCCGTGGCTTAGCGGTTAAGTGCGTGCGCTCCGCTGCCGGCGGCCCGGGTTCGGATCCCGGGTGCGCACCGAGGCACCACTCCTCCAGCCATGCTGAGGCCGCGTCCCACATACAGCAACTAGAAGGATGTGCAGCTATGACAGACAACTATGTACTGGGGCTTTGGGGGAAAAATAAATAAATAAAATCTTTAAAAAAAAAAAAAAAAAAAAAAAAAAAAAAAGAAACGTATAGTCTAACAAGGGATTTTTGTCCCAGGTACATCCCACTGCAGGTCATGTTCTGTATAAGGGGATTGTAGTCCTGCATGCTGAAGGCTGTGGTTTTATAAAAGGTAGGTCCAGATATATAGTTTTGGATGCCCCATATGTTGATTGACATTTGGTGGCTCTTAAGGGGTTTGAAGATGACAGAAAAGAACAATTGGAGACTTGGAATGGCCAGAAAAATCTAGAAATTATGGTTAAGGTACTTATAAGTTGAATATAACCATAGTAGAACTGGATTGTGCTAGAAGTATCTGCTGAGGCGGGCAGTGGAATTGGGAGTTCAGTGGGCCCAAGCATGGCTTTCTTCAGTCAGGCAGGGAAAATGGAATCGTTTTGGGGTCCTCTTTCAGTAACTTCCAAACATCAGAGCTATGAAATAGGATATAAGTAGAAAGAAATCTTCATGGTGTTGAAAATATTTTTCCCCCAATTGGCCTTCTCTTTTATTCTCATTCTTCTCTGTCTTAATTTTAGTTGGTAGTTTTATTATCATTTTACTAAGGGTATTCATTCCATTTTGACACATCATGCAGATTCTCTCCAAGGATTACAAGAGCAACAGTAGCGGCCTGATAGTGGCTTGTCAATGATGTCACTGGCTTCAATCAAACAGGAAAGGGCTGTTCAGAGTTTCTCTTGGAAGCAAGAAGAATACTGTTTGGGCAGCTTTGATACCCAACAGCAGTGGTTTCAGAATGCTTGAGTTACAGTTTGTATTCAGCTCAGTCTCTTAACCTTAACACAACAAACACTCCCCTGTCTTAATCAGAGTTCTGCTTAAGGATTGGGTGATGGGTTAGGTGGTTTCACAACATTCCTTCCAAATCGTAGGAATCTATGAGTTTATTATTTGTAGTGGGACCCAAAAATGACTGCAGTATTTGGGAGGTAGAAAGTAAGGTGTGAAGTCCTTTGGAGGCAAGGAGTGGTTCATCTGGTAATATTTGGCAGCCTCAAGCACACATATTTCTTCTTATTTGAACTTGGACTCTTTGGAAAAAGAAATACTATGAGCTTGGCCATTTAGGTGCAGAGTTGGGGGTGGAGGGAGAAGAGAGTGGGGAACAGACTAAATTCATTAAATTTTGTGTAGCAGGGTCTGCAGAGCCAATTGTATTTGAGTTGCTGTGTTTTCTACATGATTATGTTTCAGGGAATTGGGGATGGGCACCTGGTACTCAAGAAATAACATACAATTTAAAAATTCGCTATGATTATATATAACTAGCTGAACCTGGGAGTCAGTTTCTGGAATTTGTGGGCACTGAAATATTAAATTACTTGGTTTGGTATTGAGGGAGTGGCTGGCTCGTTCAGTTTTTCTGAATTTCCTGTTCTTAATATCCTTGGTTTCAAGATTTTATTGGTAAAAGGTTAAATATTCTTTTTTGTTTTCTTTGCAGCATATCACTAGAACTTAAGGTTTTTTGCTTCCTTTTTCTTTTTGCCCTTCTCGTGTTTCTCCCTTTCATCCTTTGGAATTAATGTTGATTCTTAAAAGAAAAACTACTTTTCTTATTTCTTATAGAGTATATGAAAGATAGTGAAAAATAGAGAATCTTTTTATAAAACTGCCCTTATTCTGCCGATGTTGTAATCTGTCTAGTTCATGTAACCTCTCTTTCTTCTGTTATTTATTTTACTTAGCTAAAATAGACTTGATAGTTGATTAGGAAAAGAAAACAAAAACCTGTGTTCAAATGGTAATAGCTATAGCATCCAGGAAAGAGAAGATAAATGAAAATTATGATTTCCCAAACTAGTTAATGTGAATAAATTATACTTTTACATTGCATAGTATTTGTAGTTCTTTCTGCAAACACAATGTAGGTTGAGGGCAGAACTTCCAGTATGGTGGAGGGAGTAGCTTGGCAAATCCTCTCCATAAAAAACAATGATAAAACTGGATGAACTTGTCAAATATAACCATTTCAGGGCTTTGGAAATTGACAGAAAGCATACATCAAGTTGAGAAGTGATTACTCATGAAAACCTCATGAACTTTGTGTAAGAACAGTGGGAGTTGATAGCCTTTTACCTGGAGTTGCCGCCATTCTCTACCCCAGCTCATCAGGGTACTTCTAGCAGGGCAGGGCAATCTGAGAAGACCAATAACCTCAGTAATAGAGAGGAGGTTGACTTGATTTGCATCAGAACACAGAAAAATCCCATGTCCAGTCAGCAACAGTAGTAGTCTTGACAAATGAGTGAGAATACCACTGGCACAGCTAGATTGAGGTTGCCTTCTGGTTTGGAGCAAGCAATGAACCAGAAGACTAGCCAGATATTTAGTATGCAGATATGGGAAGTAAGACAGTCATAAGGAGCTTTTATAAGATCTCCACAAATCTGCCTGGGAGAAACCAGAGAGGGCCTAAGCTGTCTACTCATCCTTAGCTGACCGTGAACCTGTGTGCACATATAAAGGAAACGCAACAGGGCACGGCAGAAAAGAAAAGCCTGGATAGATTTAAATACTGCTTAATACTGAATGTGCTACCAAAAGATCAATCTCTGACCAATTATTGCCTGACTACTAAGCTGTGTAGACACAGGGGTGATCCCTAAGACTCTAGGCTTAAAAATAAACAAGAATTAAACACATACACACACACAACCTCAGCAGAGACATCAACAGCCAAATACTATGGAGGAAGCAGATTCCACAGATTTAGTCTAGGTAAATTGCTACACAAACAAAATACTAGCAACAACAATTTGCAGTGCATGCCCACCCCCCCACCCCCAACATTCAGGAAGTATCAGATTCCTGATCCTTTGGGAATCAGAATCCAGAGCTGCTACAATATATATCTAAAATATCTAGTTTTAGCAAAAAATTGAGAGTTGCAAAGAAACAGGAAGTGATCTATGCTTAGGGGGGAAACTGTGAGTGGGCCCAGATCTTGAACTTAGCAGACAAGACTTCAAAGCAGCTATTAGAAGAACTAAAGGAAATCATATCTTAAAAACTAAAGGAAAGTATAATGAAAATGACTCAACAAGTAGAGAATCACAGCAAAGAGAGAAACGATAAAAAACAACCAGATGGAAATTCTGGAGTTCGAAAGTAAAATAACCGAAATGAAAAAGTCACCAAAGGGACTCATGACAGTATTTGAGAAGTTAAAAGAAATAGTGGACCTGAAAATAGATAAATAGAAATTATCCAATCTGAAGAATAGAATATAAAAAGAATGATGAAAAATAGAGTCTCAGAGACCTGTGTGAATTCAAGCATACTAATATATGTGTAATAGGGGGCCCAGAAGAAGAAGAAGAAGAAAGAAAAGGGGGCAGAAAAAACGTTTGAAGAAATAATGGCTGAAAACTTCCAAACTTTGATAAAGAACCACTGACAAATATGCTCAATGAACCCAAAGTAGTATAAACACAAAGAGATTCACACATAGACACATCGTAGTCAAACTGTTGAAAGACGAAGAGAAAATTTTGAAAGCTTAAAAGAAAAACAACTCACCACATCAGAAACAATGGTGGCTAGAAGACAGTGTTATACAAAGTGCTGAAAGAGAAAAACTAGCCATTCTCTTTTCAGCAAAACTATCAGTCAATAGCGAAGGCAAAATGAAGACATCCCCACACAAATGAAGACTTGGAGAATTTGTTGCTAAGTAGACCTGCCTTACACGAAAAACTAAAGGATGTCCTGTATGCCAAAAGGAAATGACACAAATGGTAACTTGATTCCACACAAAGAAATGAAGAACACCAGAGAAGGTAAATATAAAAGATGTGTAGATAGATATAGATATGTTTTTTCTTTTCTTAACTTCAAGATTCTATAAAAAACAATTATATTATTGTTGGGTTTATAACACATATTAATGTGATTTATAAGTTTAAGTACTTATATATTAGAAAAGAAGACAGGTTCCAATCAATAACTTAATCCTCTACACTAAGAAACAAGAAAAAGGAGAGCAAAGTAAACCCAAAGCAAGCAGGAGTCAAGAAATAATAAAGATTAGAGTGGAAATCAGTGAAAGAGAAATCAAAACAATAGAGGAAATCAATGAAACCAAAATTGATTCTTTGAAGAGATCAAGAAAATTGATGAAAAAGGAAAGAGGAGATATAAATTACCAAAATCATAAATGAAAAATAGAATGTCACTAATGACCTTACAGAAATTAAAAAGATTATAAGGGAATGCTATGGGCCGGCCCCGTGGCTTAGCGGTTAAGTGCGTGCGCTCCGCTGCCGGCGGCCCGGGTTCGGATCCCGGGTGCGTACCGAGGCACCACTCCTCCAGCCATGCTGAGGCCGCGTCCCACATACAGCAACTAGAAGGATGTGCAGCTATGACAGACAACTATGTACTGGGGCTTTGGGGGAAAAATAAATAAATAAAATCTTTAAAAAAAAAAAAAAAAAAATAAGGGAATGCTATGAATAAGTTTATGCCATCATATTAGACAATTTTGATGAAATGGACAAATTCTTAGAATGACACAAATAGTTTACACTAACACAAAATCATTTGACTAGCTCAATAACAAATAAAGAAAGTGAATTAGTAATTAAAATTCTACCCACAAAGAAACCAGGCTCATATGGCTTCATTGGTGAATTCTATCAAATATTTAAAGAGGAAATAATACCAATCCTTCACAAACTATTCCATAAAATATAGGAGGAGGGAATACCTTTCAATACCTTCTTTGAGTCCAGTGTTACCCGAATACCAAAACTTAGACAAAGACGTCACTCCTATGCACAGACACAAAAATTCTTACAATATTAGGAACCTGAATCCAGCAACATATAAAAAGGATTATATATCATGACTAATTGAAATTTATCCCAGGAATGCAAGGTTGTTTTAACATTCAAAAATTATTAATATAATGTACCATATTAATAGAACAAAGATCAGAAATCACATATCATCTTAATAGATGCAGAAAAGCATTTGAGAAAATCCAACATGGACTCATGAAAGAAATTCCCAACAAACTAGGAAAAACCTTACAGGTAACATCATACTTAGAGAAGAACTGAATGCTTTTCCCCTAAAATCAGGAAAAAAGGCAAGGTTGTCCATTCTTGCCACTTTTATTCAGCAGTATACTGTTAACTGTTGAAGCTAAGTGATGGGTAGTAGGGGTTCATTATATCATTCTTTATACTGTTGAGTATGTTTCAATTTTTTCTAAAAAAATAACCTAGGTTATTAAAAAAAAAAAACTAGCAAGTCTTTAAGTCTGTTGTGTTTTCTGTTTAGCCAAATTATTTGAGTATGAATGTGTATATCTTTATGTGTTAATGTTGAATTCTTTGTGTAAATAATATAATTGAAAATTTAGAACATTTATTTCCACTTGCAGTAAGTCATGTCACTTATTTTTTTTCCAGCCCTAAGAATGATCAGAGAATTGGAAGAGCTAGTTATACAAGGAACTGGACATCATGCAAATCAAATTCTGTTGTGACAAATCTTTGTTTATCAAAAGTTAATGTCAACCAAATATACTTCTGAGTTTCCAGATGTTGGAAGCTATTTTCAATATGACGTAAATTCAGGACCACAGATGAATTTCTGTGGTCCCTTGGAGTCTCTTTTGGTTGTTATCAGAAGTATACCAAAGAATTGAATCTAGGCTAGGAATCCAGGAAGGGGAAGTTTTTCTTGGTGGTGGTGGTATTGAGCATATATGTGTGGGTAGGGGCTTTTTGTGTTTGGTTGGTAGGGGCCATGGGTTGGAATTGGGGGCTGGTTGGGTATAATGTGTAAAAGCTGAGATGATTCCAAAGCAACAAGCACGAAGGTTCAAGACCCTAGCTTCTCTCTGACTGAGGAAGGCAAAAGAATGGAAGAAGAAGAAAGTGACATTTTAAAAATGATTCTTCCTCTTTCCTCTGAAAGAAAAATGTCTTCATTTGAGAAGAATATTTTTACCTAGGTCTTTTTGACAGCACTTTTCCATCTCGCCTAGAAACACATGAGCTTGTCATTTCTTCTTCTCCCCTGGGGTTCATATCTGACCTTTCAGAGCACCAGCATCTTGAATTCACAAAAGCTGTATCAATTGTATAAGCCGTTGTTCTGTGGAATACAAAAGAAGGCTGATACGTGGTCACTGACCTTGTGGAAGTTAGTCTGTTGACTTTGCAGTATTTTTGGGTTATGCTCATGTGTGTACACACAAACACGCCCCAATTAGAGGACAAAGTGAACACAAGGCAGAGTTCTAGATTGTGTAGTACAGACTAAAAATTTTATAGACGTTCACAGGCGTACTGAAGGTGTCTATTTGAGCTGAAGTACTCTTGCAAGGTTCACAGATAAGGCAGAGTTTGAGCTAGACCTGCAGGCTGTGTAGATTTTGAAATGACCTTCATTACATTGAATAAATGGAAACAAGATTTATATTTAAGGTTTTGTAGCTCTTTTATTTTGTTTTATTTTTTAAAATGGAGTATGTCTGCATCAGGATCTTCTTCATTTCAGCAAGATAAACTTCAAATGTTGATAAGCGTATTTGCACTCTCTCTTCTGATTCCATAGTGGTAGGGCCAAACCAAACGGGAGGAATACCTCAAAGAACTCAGAAGTTCTCTCCCTTTCTTATCTAGTATTCAGATAATATTTAGATAAATATCTAATATTTATCCCCTGTCTTATGTTTTGTTCCTCAAGAGCTTCATATTGGGTATGTACAGGCTCCGTCAAAAAAAAAAAAAAAAGTTTCCGCTTCCTTTAATTCTGTAATCAGTGTCCAAAGGCCTCCTTGGGTAGTGTCCCCTTCCTGTAGCGAGCACTCACCCCTGGAACACATAAACCTTCCTTCGTCCCAACAGGCTCCTCCCTGGCGTTTCCTTTGCCTTGCACTGAACTTACACAGAGTTCCGTGACTACGTCTAAGCTCATACAGTACAATTTTGTCATATAGTTATGGAAATCATTAGTGATTACTCTTTGATCTACAGTTCTGTGGCAGCGGTTACTATTAAATTAGTTTGTGTTCTAGTGAACAGAATAGAAATAAGTGAGATTAATTCCTTACAGTATTGGTTGTTCACTGTAACTTTTGCAAGAATCAACCTTTCTCTGCCCCTTTGGTTTTATTAACTCTGCATGATGCTGAAAAATAAAAAATTCCAATGACTGCTTTTACATCCCTCACTTAGACCATCTTCCCTTTTCAGTACTTATTTAGGATGTTGGTTTCAGAGGCAAAAAGCCACACACTACAAATAGGCTGAGAAATCAGGGTTGCATATTGTAAATTGAAGTCGAGTGATTTTTGTCAAAGGCTCAAACAGAAGTGAAATCACAGCCTTTCTTCTGTCGAGTGTCTCATGGGTGATTATTTCCTGGGACTGCTGACTCTTTCTGCACAACTGCAGTTACATTTTAGAGCGAAGGCTGTTCTTCAAACCTCTCTTCAGCTTCGGGCCAAGCACTATAAATACACAATTAACTAGTCTACTCCAAATAAGGGACACCTAGATGCAGTCAGTGACCAAGAAAAACATTTTACCTACAGATTGTACTTTACTCTGAGATTGTAATTTCTGGAATAAAGATTAAATGTCTGTTCTCTCTGTGCTTTTGTAACACAAAAGGATTCCCTACCGTGGTCAGCCCACAGTGAAACATGTGCTATTGGAGGCCCCTGAAGGTACTGTTATTTGAGGTGCTTTAAGATGCATATGAGCTTATTGGAGATTAAGTCTTTCCTTGGAAGGTGGTTGGCAAAGGGTTAATAGATGGAGATAAGCAAAGGAAAATAATGTTCCTTCATCTGTATTCCTAAATCATATAGAAAGCATACATTTTAAAGCAACTTAGGTTAATTTTTATGAGAGCAAAATTACATATAATGCGAGACACAGATCTTAAGTGTACCATTTGATGAGTTTTGATAAATGTGTACATCCAGAAAACCAGCACTGCAGGGAAGATACAGAACATATTCATCACCCCAGGATGTTCCCTCCCGCCTCCTTCCATTCAGTCTCCATCCCCCATAGGCAATCATTGTTCTGATTTCTATCACCATAGATTAATTTTGCCTGTTGTTGAGCTTCATAAAAATGAAATCATACAGTATAAACATTTTGTGTGTGTCTGGCTTCTTTCTCCCAGCATAATATTTTTGAGATTCATCCATGGCATTGCCTATGTCACTAGTTCTTTTTTTTTTTAATCAGAATAGTATTCTGTTTTATGAAGATAGCATAATTGATTTATCTATTTTCCTGATAATGGACATGTGAGTCATTTCCAGTTTTGGACTATTATGAATAAAGCTGCCAGAAATACATGAGCCCATAATTTCTTCTAAATGGTAGACTATATTGCCATAAGTTGTTCATAATATTCTTATTCTTTTAATATTTATAGAATTTGTAGTGACATTCTATTTCAATTCCTAATATTGCTCATTTATTTTTTCTTTTTCTTGATTATTCTTGCTAGGAGGTTATAAATTTTATTTGTCTTTTCAAAGAACCAACTTTGGCTTTGTTAATTTGTGCCTCAGGATTAAATCAGAGAAACAGAGCCACTAGAAGGGGATGTGGGTGTGTGCGCGCATGTGCATGCACAGACATGTGTGTATATTAAGGGATTTGTTAAAGGGCTTTGAGCTTACACAGTTGTGGGAGCTGGTTTAACAGTTTCTATAAGGTTATTGTCTTTGTGTCTGATGCTGGAACTTGAAATCCATGGGTCAGGCAGCCAGGAATGGAAGATAAATACTGAGTGCAAGAGAGTAAGAACATGCTGGAATCTACAAGTGTGAGCTGGATTCCATGATGACAAAGTGACACTCATGTCTTTTTTTTTTTTTTTGCCTCTGACTTTGAGGTGTGGATGTCCTACAGAAGCTGGTGCCCTTTATCTTGAAATAAAAGAGACTTGGGAAGAAGCAAATCATTACTACTCCACCTATTAGAGACCAAAAAAAAAAAAAAATTCTGTAAGTAGTAAGACTGACCAAAGAACTGTATAGGACAGGGGTTGACAAACTTTTTCTATGAAGCACCAGATAGTAAATATTGTAGCTTTTCAGACCATCTGGTCTCTGTCACAGCTATTTAACTCTGCCATTGTAATACAAAAGCAGCCGTAGACAATAAGTAAATGAATGGCATGACTGTATTCCAATAAATCTTTATTTACAAAACTAAGCGGTAGACCACATTTAGCCTATAAGCTGTAGTTTGCTGTCCCCTGTTCTAGAGATTTCAATATGCCTTCTTAACTTAGCACAGTCTCCTTAGAATTAATATTATTAAATTCATGTTTAATTCCACTAATCCCCCATCTTTTGTACTATTGTTGTTAAATATCTTACATCTACAAATGTTTTAAACCTCACTATACCCTACTATGATTTTTGCGTTAGTCAATTGATAAATTAAAGGAAGGAAAAAAATGATAATCTTTTATATTTACCCACATCAACATTTCTGATACTTTCATTCCTTTCTATAGTTCTAAGTTTCCGTCGGATGTCATTTCCCTTTCAGCACAAAGAACTTTTTTTGTTTATTTCTTGCCATGCAGGTCTGCTGGTGGTGAATTCTTGCAGCATTCATGTGAAAATGGCTTTTTTTGGCCAGCATTTTTCAAGAACAAACGTATAGAATTCTGGTCGAGAATTCTGAGTTGACTCGAGTTTTCTTTCAGAACTTTAAAAACACTATTTCTTTGTTTTCTAGCCTCCATCTTTTTCTTATGAGAAGCTGGATGATATTTCTATCTTTGTACCTTTTTATGTAATATATCTCATGTTTCTCTGGTGGCTGCTTTCAACATTTTCTCTTTATCTTTGGCTTTTAGCAGTTTGATTATGATAAATGTAATTGTCTTTGTGTTTATCTTGCTTGTGGTTCACTGAGATATTGGATTCGAAGTTAATGTTTTCCACGAAATTTGGAAAGTTTTCAGCCGTCATTTATTCAAGTATTTTTCTTCCCTATTTTCTCTCTTTTCTACTTCTGGGCATCCATTTACACAGAGTTTAGCCTATATGATGTTGTCCCCCAGGTCACTGAGGCTCTGCTCATTTTTTTCTCCCCAACTTTTGTTGTCTCTGTTTTTCAGATTAAATAATTTCCACTTTTCCAAGTTCACTGATCCTTTGTTCTGCTACCTTGAAACTATTGTTAATTCTATTCTGTGTGGTTTTTTTTTTTTTTTCCCCTTTTAGATGATATACTTTTCAGTTCTGGAATTTCTAAAGTGTTCATTTCTTCTTCTTTTTCTTTGGTCTTATTTATAATAGATGCTTTAAATTATTTGTCAATTCCAACATTTACATCATCTTGGGATATGTGTTTTTGTTAACTGCTTTTCTTGACTTTGTTCACATTTTCCTGTTTCTCCACGTCTAGTAATTTTTATTACATATTGGGCATTATAATGATATATAGTGATGTAATGATATGCCAGTCTGTTCTGTTATCATCCTCTGAAGAGTGGTGAGTTTTGTTTTAGCAGGCAGTGAAATTACTGACTTACCACCTTGAACTTATGAAGACTTGATTTTATGGTTTGTTGGATTTGTCTTTTTCAGTTTTTGCCCTAGTCTTAGGAAGCCTTAAGTCCTGGGCCTGATGCAAGGCCTTTGTGGATTTTACTGGCAAGCCTGAAATGTTAACTGAACCCTTCTAGCTTCTTGGGATTCAAACTCAGACTCCCTTGCAGCGAACAAATGCTGAACCTCTGAACACCTTTAGTGTTTTTCTTGGAGTCTCCCATACAAATGCTCACTTATATGGTCATTCAAGGATTTTAAAGTAGTTTATATGCAGATTTTAGGGCTCCTCTTCTTTGGTTCCCTCTTTTTGCGCATATTCTACCTCAATTTCTAGCCACCCTGATTGGCCAAACTTAATCTTAAGACTGTAGCCTTTTGCTTGGCTTCTAGTTACCTCCCATTACCCAGATAGAGAATCCCCTCAGGAGCAAAGCCATATAAACGTGCAGGTCCCTTCTTTTAAGGATCAAATCCCTTCTAGTGTCTGCTCCTTTTCCTTACACTTCATTGTCTTATTATACGTATTATCTGTGGGAAGGTTATTCCAATATAAGCTTCTCTGCCATTGCCAGTGTATAGTTTCTCAGCTCTGTTTTATAAAGAATCACATAATTCTTACACAAGTAGTGCTTAGCAGTCCACTCTGGTCGACAAACGATCTAGGTTGTTTCTTACCACAGCTCTGACTTTCTCTTGCCTTTTGGTACGTATGCCAGCTCTTTCTTGCTTTCGATACAATAACCACCATTTCTAGGTTGGCAAGGAGAGTGTGTTTTTAATGACGGCTCTCCCTTTGCTCTGGATACCATGGCTGGAGAGTGAATGAGTGAGTGAGTGAGTGCAGTTTGTTCTGGATACTGCATGGTGGAACAGGTCTTCAGGTGAAGACCTGCAGGTAATAATCCCACCACCAGAGGATAGGAGACCTCCAAGAACTGACTCAAAAATCAAATTCCAGTCTAGGAACAGACTTCCTGAAACAAACAAATTCCTAGGCATTTGAAAACATTGGTTTGGTGTTTCATACTAGAAAGAACTTGCATTCACATATTTACTAGCCTTTTCTATTGAGTAGATGAATAGCATTCCAGGATAACACTTAAGAATATGCACATTACTCTTTCAACTTCACAAGCTGAGTATCATTGTCCAGATTTACAGGGTCTTCACACCAGGCGTGTTTCCTTTCCACAAGAAGAAAAACCTGCCAAGGGCAAGGAGAGATAAAAAGAACTAAGTTATAAGACAGCCTGGTTTTTCAGGGGCATCCCTAGCCAAGGACATGTCTAGCAGGCGTAGCATACATATATGTTTTGTGCCAATGGACTTGTAGATTTCATACAACTCTGGGTAAATCAAATGAGACCTAAAAATGAAGTAGCTCACAGCCTTTCTTCAAACTTATATCCAAGGGTTTGATGTACTTGTGGGTGTTCTCAATATTCTAGGCCTTCAGCTTCTTCTTGTTCTCTCTCTGCTGCTTTTTCTAATACCAAAAACTTATTATCAAGGTAACATCTTAATTCTAAATTAACTTACAATTTAGTTTTCCATGCTAAAAAGGGGGTTCCATGCTAAAAAGGGGGGAAGGAGACTATAACCAGGCAACCAAAACAAAATGAAAAATTCAGTTCATATGAGAGAGTGAAAACAAAGATTTAATCTTGATCTCCTATTAAAAGAATGATCAAAGTGCTTCCTTGTTGCCTGTAGATGTCTGGGCGGCCAATTAAAATCCCTGTCTTTTAAAGGCTTGTGACGGGTGATTCAAAAACGTCGTATTGTGTAATATGAAGAGAACACATCTATTTTTGGCACTTTTTACAATCAAAATAGGTATATATAGCCAGTCTTCTACAGTTATTAATTCCTTTTTTTTTTTTTTTTTGGTGAGGAAGATTAGCCCTGAGCTAACATCTGTTGCCAATCCTCCTCTTTTTTGCTGAGGAAGATTGGCCCTGGGCTAACATCCGTGCCCATCTTCCTCTACTTTTTTATATGTGGGACGCCTGGCACAGCATGGCCTGATGAGCATGAACCCCAGGCCACTGAAGTGGAGCACGCAAAGTTAACCACTATGCCTCTGGGCTGGCCCCCATATATCTTTTCTCCTTCAGTTTGAAGAATGAAATACAAACACACACACACACATGAACTGTGTATATATTTCTTTATTTTTCTTAACAAAATCCAAACCCCAAATACCATTGATAGTTTGATAGAAACAGTCAGGAATGTGTGAGCTGTGCTTAACTCAACTGTGTTTTAGAAGAAAAATTGAACCATTTATTGTTCGAGGAGTTGAAGAAAGGTGTGGGTGCTCCGTGTTCCAAGGAGATGTCGCCGTTACAGTAAGATAGCTGCATAATGCGTCTTTCCATCTCTCGGTAAACTGCGTGTGAGGAGAGGCGACGTTACGAAAGGCTGTGCCCTACCTTGCTTATTGGAAATGGAGACCAGATGAAAAAAATCGCCTTAGGCCCCCAACTTGAGAATATGGTTTAGTTTTGCAAGTATAATCTTGAATTTTTAATGTGTGCCGCCCACTTCCTAGTATATTTTCTTAAATCTGAATTAACAGCTGAGGTTGCATCAGAATCTGTCAGTACTATATCTCATTTTTTAAAATATTATCTACGGAAACATTTTTTTTTTCTTTGTTACATGACACTAGTATAACCTTTTCTTTTGTTTTTGTGTATAAAACTAGCGTTCTCCCAATTCGGTGTCTATTATGCCCATTTATTGTAACTGGATACATACATAATACCCATGTGGAATATTTTATGTCCCTTAACCTTGTTACTTAAAATGCTGAGGAACATTTTGTTGCAGAAGAAATGATAGCAGAGATTAAGTATAAAATTACAGAATATGGCATTTGCATAGAAATGAATACATGTAGACTTAGACATAAAAAGAACTCTGATTATCCAAATCATATTGCAAACTCAGTTTTATCTTCCAATCCCAGAGCTATTAGAATATACAATATATGCTTTTGTGCTATTCATTTAAAAAGACTTGAGGTTTTTTTCTTCCATAAATCCAAAGCAATTTAATCACTGACTATATCTCACACTCTGCTAAGCATTGTGATGTAAAATGAACCAGAGATGGGTAACACAGACACAGAATATACGGACAGTAGGACAAGTATATTGAACAGATGGAAGACCTGAGTGAATGTGAGCTAGTGTGCGGTCTCTCTTTCTAACAACGTTGTCTCCCTCAGCATTCCATATTTGACTTAGAAGGCTGAGGGTGACATGCAGCAATAAATGAGTGCCAGGCACAGTACCTGACACAGAAAGGGTAACTCAGATGTTAGAAGGTTTTGCTGACCCAGTGGGTGGGTTGTCTTTTTGTTTTGTTCATGGTTTCCTTTGCCATGCAGGAGCTCTTTCGTCTGATGTAGTCCCATTTGTTGTATTTTTTCTTTTGGTTCCCTTGCCTGAGTAGACATGGTATTGCCTGTCAAAGAGTGTACTGCCTATGTTTTCTTCCAGGAGTTTTATGGTTTCAGGTCTTACATTCAAGTCTTTAATCCATTTTGAGTTAATTTCTGTGTTTGGTGTAAGATAGCGGTCTACTTTCATTCTTTTGCATGTGGCTGTCCAGTTTTCCCAGCACCATTTGTTGAAGAGACTTTCTTTTCTCCCTTGTATGTTCTTGGCTCCTTTGTCAAAGATGACCCTAGTTCTTGCACGAAGAAACATAGGCTCGGGAAGGTTCAGTAACTTGCCTAGGTCATCCAGCTGGTAAGCGGCAGATGGATAATCCCAGCTGAAATCTCTTATGTACCCCTGCCCTTCCAACCCCTGTTGTTTCCAGCGCATGGTTTTTACTCACTTTTTCCACTGTTTCTACTGCAGGTGTTAGATGTGGTCAAGTACTAGAAAATACCAGGGCACGGGGGTGCTGCTCTCTCTCAGAACATTTTACAGTGTCAATTCCAGGAGCAGGTTGCTTCATAATGAGAAGATGTCTAGCATGGTGGTCGGGAGGGGAGATGGCGTTTTGTAAGAGGATTGATCTACTGTTTGAAGATCAGAAGAAACAGATTTTTTCCCTTTGTTTTATTGAGATCTAATTGACATAACAGCACTGTAGAAGTTTAAGGTGTACAGCATAATGGCTTTACATATATTGTGGAATAATTACCACAATAAGTTTAGTTAACATCCATCATCTCATATAGATACAAGAAAAAAAAGAGGAAAAAAAAGGAAAGAAAACAATTTTTTTTTTTGTCATGAGAACTTTTAGGATCTACTCTCTTAGCAACTTTTGGGTATCCCATATAGCAGTGTTAACTATAGTCAGAATACAGATTTTTATACCTTTATAACTTTAGAGGCTGATACAATGTCATTTTGGAAGTACATTTGAAAATTTGTAAAGGATTTACCAATTACCTACAAAGTAGGCACCAGTGAGAGTTTAATTAAATGTAAATAAATGTTACAAGGGCTATTTACAAAGGGCATTAGAAGCTGCTATTAATCAAAGAAAGGGTTAAAGGTTCATATGTCGGAAAAATAGCCTGGGCTTCCTTACCAGTGAAAGACAACTTCGACTCCTTGATAATTTACAGCTTGAGGTGTAAACTCTATTCAACTATAAAGACTTTATGCTGCAGTATCTTTTAAAGTCCATATGGTCAAATTTTTATCCTCAAAATGTGGCTGTTGCTCTTTTTTTCTTGGCTTTCATGTTTTTCATGGTCTTGCTTCTCTCCTCCAAGACTGTGAGTTACTTCCCCACGCCATAGTACCCAAGCACACAAGCGTATGCGGCGACCCTCCTGTCTCCTGCAGAGGTGAACTGTGTTCTCAGCCTGGAATTCACGATTCTGTAGTGTGCGGTGCCAGCTTACCTTTCCAACCTTATTTCTGACTGCCCGACCCTGAGTCCTCTGCTTTAGCCAAATTGTCTCTCTCCACTCGCCCACGCCCTCTCAGACGTTGATGTTTGATTAATATCTGACGCACTAGGGGTGGATTTGCTCTCTCAGGAGAACACTCGGGGGTTGAAACGTAAGATAGAAATCTGTTTTCCATCTCTGACCTTTCCTCTTTTTCAGTGTACCCACCTTACTTCACTATTTATTCTATTAATTCCCAACAGAGGCTACCCTATAAAATCACCTGAGGTGAGGGGAGCATAAAAGTAGGGCAGTGGGGGCCGGCGCGGTGGTGCAAGCGGTTAAGTGCGTGTGCTCCGCTGCGGTGGCCCGGGGTTCACCGGTTGGGATCCCGGGTGCACACTGACGCACCACTTGTCAGGCCATGCTGTGGCGGCGTCCCATATAAAGTAGAGGAAGATTGGCATGGATGTTAGCCCAGAGCCAGTCTTCCCCAGCAAAAAGAGGAGGATTGGCAGATGTTAGCTCAGGGCTGATCTTCCTCACAAAAAAAAAAAAAAAAAAGTAGGGCAGTGGCTGGACCATTCCACAGACCATTCAAATTAGAATTTCTGGAGGGCTTGGTACATTTTTAAAAGCTCCCCAAGTGATTTTAATATGCAGAGAGGGTTAAGAAGGGCTGGTTTGTTTTGTGACCTTGGCCAAGTTACTTAATCTCTCTGGGCCTCAGTGTCTTCTACTGTGGAATGAGGATAATAGTCTTTACCTCTTAGGGTTACTGTGAGGATTAAGTGGGATGCTCCATGAGAATGGATTATTGCAGGAGCTCGTGGTAGGTGCTCAGGCTGTGTCGCTGTCATTATCACTGTTCTTCAAGTGCTCATCCTCCTCTTTCTCTCCTATTCCTGCTTGTGCTGCAAAGCTCAACTGAAATCCCACTTGTTTGGTGATGACTAAAGGTACAAACTAAGCTGTTGTAACAAAGACCCAAAAATACAGTGCTTAAATAAGACAGGTGGTTTCTCTTTCACGTGATAATCCAATAGCAAGAAGTCTGGGCCCGCTGAGTGGCTCTTCTCTGCACTGCTGTTCAGGATTCCAGATCTCTCCCGTTTCGCCAGGTCATCGCATGTTCATCTTCCAGCCCATGGGAAGGGAGTCAGAACTATAGACTCGGCCAGGCAGATCGTCCTGAAGTTGGAGATTGCCCGTAATTTCTTCTCATATCCCCTTTGCCTGAACATAGTCATGTGGTCACATCGAGTGATGGGAGAGGCCCTAACTGGGCGGCCAGCTGTTCAGCTTTTAAACGTTCTGTTACTGAGGCGGGAAGGAAGGTGAGATCTGGAAGAATGCCAAATGTCCTGCCAGGCCAGGCTGGTGCAGTCTGCTTCTTCCTCTTCTTGCCTGTTCATCTGTTGTTTTGTTGCCTGTCCCTTGTTCTCTATTGCACTGGGCTGTTAACTACTTTTTCTGGTGTGCAAGTTTTTAGGTATATTCTAGGCTCCCTCAAGGTAAAGATTGCTTTGTGTTCCTCTGTAATCTTCTTAGGAAGGTACTAAAAGCATTGCAGATGCTTATTTAGGTTCGGTATTTGCTGAATGAATCAATGATGGGGTTTTTTGGGGTAACGGTTTTATTGAGATATAATTTGCATACCATATGATTCACCCATTTAAGATGTACAATTCAGTGGCTTTTAAGTGTATTCACAGAATTGTGCATCCACCACCACAATCAATTTTATAACATTTTCTTCACCTTAAAAAGAAATTCCGTACTTGTTAGCTATCATTACCCCCTTCCAACATCCGTTTCCCCTAGCCCTAATAACCACTAATCTACTTTCTGTTTCTATAGATTTGCCTATTCTGGATGTTTCATATAATATGTGGTCTTCTGTGACTGCTTCTTTCACTTAGCTTAATTTTTTCAAGGTTCATCCGTATTGTAGCATGAATCAGTACTTCATTCCGTTTTATGGCCGAATAATACTCCACTGGATACGCCAATGGATGTGTCACATTTTGTGTAGCCATTATTCAGTTGATGAACATTTGGATTGTTTCCAGTGTTCAACTTTTGACTCTTATGAATAATGCTACTATGAACTTTCGTGTGGACATGGGTTTTCATTTCTCTTGGGTGTATACCTAGGAGTGTAGTTGCTGGGTAAAATGGTAACTGTGTGTTTAACTTCTTAAGGAGCTGCTAGACTATTTGCTAATATAGCTGCACCATTTTCTATTCCTACCAGCAGTGTTTGAGGGTTCTGATTTCTCCATATTTTTGCCAGTGCTTGTTATTACCTGAATTTTTTATTATAGCCATTTCAATGGGTGAAGTAGTATCTCATTGTGGTTTTGATTTGCATTTCCCAGGTGACTAATGATGGTGAGCTTTTTTTTTTCTATGTTAGTGGCAGGTATTTAACCCCAGTTATTTTCTGCCCACTATACATGCGTGCCTAGGTGTGTGATGACCAACCTTTCTGCCTGAATATTCCTAGGAATCTGACGTGCTTTTATCAATAGCAGTGCCTGGGGGCATATCAGAATGGAGGAGTGGTGCCTGTGTGCGACATTCTTATAGACTCTGCCCCTGCTACTGAGAATCTTAATCCTAGGTGCTCTTTTTAATTCTGTTTTACCAACAAAAAGAAAAACCTTATTAGTGCTGGCTTAAAATCTTAATTAGGTAGATAATCCTGCAAAAAAATGATAAATAAGTGACAGAGGGTATGACAAAGGAAAGCATAAATAATCTAGGGTGATTTGGCTATTATTGTGATTTGAAACTTTATGACATTGATTATACTTGGCAATGTGTTTTCATAGTCCTCACAACTTCATTCTTGTGAGTTCTAGAAAAGTTATGCATAATTGAGAAACTTTATATTGAATATGATTTTCTTGTTGACTTCCCTTATACCCATAGTATTTGTTAGATGGGCGATACTGTAGCTCCAGGTTTTTAGCAAGTCCATGAGACCCATGGAAGTGCTTATTTAGAGAGGAGTAAGAATTTGTCATTTTATTCTTCAGTGTTCACTCTTCAGATTTCCAGTGTAGAGCGTGAAGGTGGTGGAGATGGTGGTGGTGTGCCTTTTAATACCTAGAAATAGTGTAGTGGAAATCATCTCCACTCAGAAGACGGAGGCCTGGGTTGAATGTGCAGAATGCCTTGTACATGGAAGGTGTTTAATGAATTTTGTTTAATCAGTGAATGAGGAAGGCACTTTCTCTTTCTAGGCCTTGATTTTATGAATTAGGAAAAAAGTAAGCAGTTTACTACTGTGGCTTCAGAAGTCCCTTGCAGCTCTAATGTTCTTTGGTACAGTGATTGCATTTGCAGTTTCTTAGGTTAAAAAACAAAACAAAAACAACAAAATACAAACAACTCTTTTCAGGGTGCCCACTTTGCATCGCTGGGGGGCCGTGAGTGAGTCCAGCCCATTACCTGTCGTGGCTCCCCAGCTCTTTTGGTGGGCAGAGAGCTTCCTGTTACCATGGGCCCTGGGGCTGGAATATGTGTACATGACTGGCTTATAGAAGTTAAATCACTTTTTTTGTAATGCTAATGCAAAGTGACCCTAGATGAATATTTGCCAAGCTGAGAATGATGGTTGAGGTCATTTTTAATGGGAGATGATATTTCACCGTGGCTGGTTTCTGTCCGATTTATTGCTATTAACTCCTGACGCAAGGCCAGGGGATGGAGGTGCTGGCAGGAGCTTCGTCTCCTGGCTGAGCTCAGAGATGGAGTCAGTTCCCTGCTGGCATGGAGCTGCGGGCCAGTAGCATGCTCACATGGGTGCTCTGCGGGGGGCCATCTGATAACTGAGGGCGCATGTTCCTATCAGGTGTTCCAAGAGAAACACTCCCTTGTCCCCACACAAAACAAAATTGCTGGAGACTTTATCTTTTGAGAGGACGTATTTATGGGGTGCCTTTGGGCTGAATCGAGCCCTTGCACATGAAGATGATTGTCTTAGCTGCTGGCACAGGAGCTGGATGAGGAGATTGAACTCAGTTTCCTAAAACTTCCTGGGGTGGACAGATGGTCAGGTTTCTTGAGATTTCTGAGAGTTTCTTAAACCTACTTTTTCTTCTTTTTTTCCCTTCTGTTTAAAATAACAATGGTGAGGGAATCAGACACCCTTAACCTATCAGATGCCTGTTCAGTTCTAGATAAAAAATTAATGGCATTGTGTTCTACAAGTTCTTAAAAAGAAGGGCCATTTCAAATACTTGTCATCTTTGCTATAATTAATGTACAGAAAAGTGACCCTTGACAAAGGAGGCTCCCTTGGTAGGGTCAACTTTCATTCAGAAATAACTGTCTTCTGTGTGGTGCTCACTTACAAACACCTCCCTCTCTCCCTCTCTCCCTCTCTCCCTCTCTCCCTCTCTCCCTCTCTCTCTCTCTCTCTCTCTCTCACACACACACACACACACACACACACACACACACGTTCCCCTCCCCTCACATCTTTACTTCATCATCATCACCCTGGAGCATGTAGTTGAGTTTCTTACACGTGGTACCACCTATAAGCATCAATAGAATTGGGATTAAGGGTGACACTTGCCAGCCTCGTTTGTTTTGAACCTCTTTTTATAACCATATTTCTGGACTGCTTGTTCAACAGTGAAGAGTGGTTATCATTAACTTTAATTTAAACATTAAATAAGTTTGTAGTAGGTGAATGTTTTATGATGCTGCACAGTTGATAGTTGATGATGCTTTAAAAAACCGGACTGGGCCGGCCCAGTAGCATAGTGGTTAAGTTTGTGCACTCCACTTCTGCAGCTTGGGGTTCACGGGTTCAGATCCTGGGTGCAGACCTACGCACTGCTCATTAAGCCATGCTGTGGTGGCATCCGTTATACAAAATAGAGGAAGATTGGCACAGATGTTAGCTCAGTGACAATCTTCCTCAAGCAAAAAAGAGGGAGATTGGCAACAGATGTTAACTCAGGGCCAATCTTCCTCACCAAAAAAAACAAAAAATGGGCTGGCCGTTGGCATAGTAGTTAAGTTCGATTGCTCTGCTTCGCAGGCACCCCAGGGTTCTCAGGTTCGGATCCCAGGCGTGGACCGACGCATGGCTTGTCAGGCCATGCTGTGGTGGCGTCCCTCATAAAGTAGAGGAAGAGGGGCACGGATGTTAGCCCAGGGCCAGTCTTCCTAACAACAACAACAACAACAAATAACCTTCACAGCATCTCCACGTATGTGTGTGGAGCTGATAAACGTTCCACCTTTATCAGAAAAGATAAAGGTATCCTTGTACCCAGTGGATCTTGTATTTGATTTGTAAATGCATCAGGACAGTTAACATATGACTCATTCAGATAATATCTCACAAAACTGTAAGTAAGCGTCTCATTTTAAATGCCAATAAAATATCAATAAAATATGAATATCAGTAACTCACACGGGGGATAGGCCACTTCCACTTTCCCTGCATCAGAAATAGCTGCTCCTTCCTGTCTTTTTTCCTTACGTGGAGCCCGGATTCCTTCAGCTGTGTTTAGTGTGTAGTCCAGAACTCGGAATTCCTGGTTCATTGATTCTGAGTGAGCATCTCCCACCCACTTTCTTCTGGGGCGCTTTCTCCTCTCTTCACTTCTCTGGAACTTGGGCTCTTCATTCCTTTGTTACATTTGTTCATTCATTTGTTTAAAAACATCCTGTGGAGTTACCAGTGTGCCAGGTGCTATGTTGGGTACCACAGCCCTGAGGGCGGCTGTCCTGCCTTCCAGGAGCGCTGTGCCCGGGGCGGGGGCTCCAGTGACATGCCACACTCTGTTGTATGTGGTGCCTCCCCTCGCCGTGGTGAGCTCCTTGAGGGTATGGATCGTATCTTTCAAGGATACAGCTGTAAAACTTCAGCACGTGGCAAGCAGCAGGCTTTTGAGAGACGTTCAAAGTGACTGTGGGCTGAGTTTGGAGGTAGAACCTGAGGATTTTAAAGTTTCTCCTTTCCAAATTATAAGATGAGGTAACTGTCTTCCTTTTTCAGGAGGATGTGGTGTGTATAATAGGTGATAATGTATGTGCCAGCACTTTAGAAAGGCAGGTAATACATCAAGGGAGGTATTCTCATCCACCTTCATTTCCTGTGTCACCCTATTTCTGTTCTCACTGTCCCTTTGAGACCATCTTTACCATTATTTCTGCCCCCTCTCTCTCCCTGCTTTCTTTCTTTCGTCAGAGGTGGAGGAAATCATGAGTCAAAAAAAGTCTGCCTGGTTCCATATCTTTGTCTCTGTCACTTCCAAATATGTATTTAAAATGCCATTGTCTCTATGTCTGTCTCTCAATATATGTATGTATATTGGGACGGTTGGGGAGAATCTGGCTCCACGCTTGACAGGGACGCCCCGCTCTGGGTGTGTTTATGACATCTTTGGCCACGTCTGCTCCTGCTGTACGTGGGTTCTTCCTGAAACGTAAGCATTTTTGATAACAGGAAAAGTGTTCATTCTCTTAGATTAAACCTAATATTCAAGCAACTACTGTGCTGTGTGGGTATAGGTGACTGATAAAACAACAGAATTTTCACACCTAGGTCTTCTGCCTTTTGTGTGATTCCTGGTTGATGGTCCCATAGACTCAGTACAGAGGTGAAATTTTCAGTGAAAGATACAACGTGGGCTGGTGTGTGAGTAAGGGATGCAACTGAGTCCTAAACAGCAGTAAGAGCTGAGCTTCATGGCTTACATGAACATCTTTTTTTTCCTTGCCCTTTCACCATTAGAAAAATTGGGATGCTGGAGAGCGTGGGGTGAACAGCGGGGAGAACTTTCTCGTAACACATCTTGGCAGAATCCTGTCTTCTCCTTCTGAAGGGGCCTGTGTACAGTAAGCTAAGTCTCCCCCAAAAAAGCGGTAATGTTAACCTTTTTTGGCCTGAATTTTTGCTTTTTAACCAAACTTAGATTGGAGGCTCTTGCACAGGTAGGAAGGTCTTCTGTGGTCACAGACTAATAAAAACATTATTTATTGAATTTTTGACATTGTGATGGAAGCAAAATGGCAAGCTGTCCTCTGAGAGGAGCTGAAACTCCTCTGGGGCTGTGAGGTGATGGAGGGTGTTGCTCAGATTACTAGTGGTCGGATTCAGGGAGCAGCTCGGAAGCCTGGCACTTTCTGTTTCTCCCTTTCCTAGATCCCTCCTACCCCAGAGCCCCAAGCCACTGAGCTAAACTTTTGGAAGCCGTTGTCTGTTCAAACCCACCACTGTGTAACTAAATAGAGAGAACAGTTGTCATAAGATAATGGCATTGCAGAGGAGACCCTGTTGAATTAGCTAACAATCTGCCAGTTGGAGAAGGAATAAGAGCCCCAGTGCAGCAGGGGTCTCAGCTCCGTCTAGTTCTCCCTGAGCAAAGAGTCAGGCCCAGGGGGGGCAGGCGGAACATGCGTGTGTCTATTCAGTCAAACCGCACTTAGCACCTGGTGATGCAGCAGAAAGACGAAACCTTCCCATAACGTCCTCACATCCTAGGAGGGGAGATGGACAAATATAGAGAAAAACAGCGAGATTGTTCACAGCCATGGGAGAGACATGAGCAGGATGGCAGCACTAAATCCTAATTAAATCCTGATTTGGCACGGGAAGGAAGGATTAGAACTGTTTCTTCCGGAGGTGAGGCCTGAGCTGGGTCCTAAAGGAGGAGTGGCATTAACAGGGTGGAGAAGGTGTGGAGGACAGAAGGGGTGAGAGGAAGGGCGTTGCTAGCAGAGCACTGCCGGCAGGTATCCTTAACAAAAGTCATTTCAACACATCTTTGCAGAAATGAGGATCCTTCTTTTAGGACTCCCTTAGCATAGCAGACACAGGGGTCTGGGCCTATTTTTGTAAATAAAGTTTTACTGGAACGCAGCCATGCCCGTTGGTCCTCTTCTTGTCTGTGGCCACTTTCCTGATAACTCCCAGAGTGGGTAGTTGCAGCCGAGACCGTGTGGCCTGCCGAGTCTCATATACTTACCCCTGGTCCTTTATAGACAGTGTTTGCTGGCCCTTGGTGTAACATATTTTTACTCCTTGAATCTCCTGATGAAGAGGACCCACACTGTCAGCAGCCAGACTTTGCTTGCCAGCCTTCGTGGACCTGTTTGTTTATTTTACCACCCGGTGATTTCTCTCCACCCCACACTGTCACACCTCTAACTTGGTACACTCTAGTTTCCATAACTTCGGACTCGCAACATCCAGAATTAGAATGGTACCTATGGTGTGTGAAGACAGGGGTGCGTCTCCCCCTAAGTGTCTCCTTAAATGTCTGATTACTGCAGCCCCCAGCTGTTTTAGACTCTGCTGAAGTTTTTGGGAAAATCTAGTGCTGCTTATTTACTTGGTAAATGTTGCCAAGTAAACTTTGAATTAAAAGTGGAGATATGAGTAGTAGTCATTGAAAAGCATCTCTATTCTTTGATGAGGCGGTCCATTTGTTAGTGGATTTGGGAGCTGACTGCCCCTTACCAGTGAGACAGAAGGGGAGCTGTGGGGAGACCCAATACCTCAAACCTGCATTTATTTCAAAAACACAGAGAATGCATTTCCAGAAGCCACTGTGAGTTTGAAATATTACTTTCCTGGATATAGTGAATGAAAGATGTGTGGAATTACATAGCAGATGCCAACTTTTAAGAACCTGCTGTGGTCTGTGGTATCTAGTCTGACAGACCAGACTCTTTACGAATGTTAACTGATTTAATAAGAACTGGATGAAATAGAGGTGCAATTATTCCGATTTTACAGATGGAGAAACAGAGTCTCTGACAAGCTGAGTGCCTTCCATGTTAACTACTAAATGACAATGCCTCTGATCCCCGATAAGGAGGATGCTGATTTTATGCTCTAGTTATCCTTAGCAAATAGAACGCTCATTGAAAACGCTGACTCGAGGTCAGGAATTTCTGTTTCAGACTGTCTAAAGAACTAGTTTTCAAGGGACAAGTACAACTAAAATCCCCCTTAGCACTGCCTTGTTTTAGTTCCAGCAGCCACCGATGTCGCTTGAATACCACTGTCAAATGATATTGTGGTTTGGGATCTAACTTCTCATTAGTACTTTGTGTAGAAAACTGTCTGCAGTAGTAATGGAGACATTTTCCAAGCATGTCTGGAAAATATCATAGGTCCAAAGAGAAGCATGTAGGTTTAGGATTGTCCTGGTTTCCAGCTAAAGTGATCCCTCCTAAACAAAAACCTGATCACGTCCATCTCCTCCTTAAAACCTTTCAGTGCTCTGCCACATCCTTAGCGTGAAGATGGAAGTATTTTTTACCGTGCCTGAGGCCTTTCCGGTTTGGGCCTTGCCTGCCTCTCCTGTCTGTCCTCTTAGTACCTCACACTTCTTCATGCCAGTCGAGCGTGTCCCTGCATTGGGAACCACCTCA
The DNA here is from genome assembly GCF_057802395.1 of Ceratotherium simum simum. Taxonomy (NCBI): domain Eukaryota; kingdom Metazoa; phylum Chordata; class Mammalia; order Perissodactyla; family Rhinocerotidae; genus Ceratotherium; species Ceratotherium simum. The sequence goes on from NC_141908.1 coordinate 18,126,921, forward strand.
GTTCCTTGAACACCATCTCTACCTTGTCCCTCTCCCTGGCTCGCTCCTCCTTCATCTTCACATCTCAGCTAAGATGCCTCTGGATCCAGAAAGCCTTTTTTGACCCTTAGAGCCAGGGTAGGTGGCCTTCCCCTGCGCTTACGTAACGTCTATTACACTGTTGTTGAATTGTTTGTCTGTTGTCCACCACTAAACTGTAAGCTTCTTAAAGGCATTCTTTTTAGTTCTGACTCCGTAGTTACCAGGAATAGGAATCCACTCAAGCTAGATGATAGAAAGGGAGTTTATTGTGAGGAAGTATTTGAAACACTAAGGAGATCGCCGGGAAAATTTAAGGACTGAGTCCAGAAGAAGCTGTACCTTGCGGATGTGTCTCATGGCTTTCTGCTCCTCTGCACACCAGTCCTGTTCACCTCTCTTTCTCCTGCTGGCTGCTTCAGCTCAAGCATATGTCTTCCTCAAGCTGATCGTGACCTCGGTTTGTCTGCATAGCCTAGCATGGCCCCGCCAGCCCTTGTGGACCCTCCTAGTCTCATGGCTTCATTTCCTGCCTCCTACTTGTTTGGTTTCTCAGTTTCCCAGTTGCAAATTTCCAAGCAAGCACTCTGGCTGGCCTAGCTCACCCTTTCAAGCTGGCGCACACGCATCATGGGTCTCTGGCCATCCTGGAGGTGGGCTGCTGTTGGGTCAGGTCCTCATTGCAGACCCATTGGACGTGTTTCCAGCTGGAGGAGTTCCATGAGTCAGAGCACGGCTCCCAGTGTAGACTTCTCTTTTCGGTTTCTCTCCCTGCCCCTTGCTTGCAATGATGTTAGGCTTGTGTTTCATAAACTTCATGATGTCCTTTGTTCTTTTTCATCCTTTTCAGATATCATTAATGGAGCTCAAGAAAAATGTGTATTGCCTCCTATGGATGGCTACCCCCACTGCGAGGGGAAAATCAAGGTAAGGCAGAAGTGATGCGCACTCACCATTCTCATTCTGCACTAACACCCCCTTCCTCCCTCTCCCCTCTCCTTTCCTCCCCAGCAATACACATGGGCGTGCGAGCCCTTTAGGGGGTCATTTAAGGGGTGCCTCAGTCCTGCCAGTTTTGGGCTGTGGCCAGGACAACCCTTTTCTGCTTATGCCAACTCCATGGGTTTGGGCAACAATGGCTCTAACTGGTCAGACTGAAAGAGGCTGGGCTGTTTCAGGCACCTGCTGTGTCTCTGGAGCTGCCTTCTCCTCGCTTTCCCAGCCTCCAGCAGGTGATCCTTCAAGGGCCTTCAATGACAAGGGGTTGCCATTATTTAGTGTCCAACTTCTCTCTCCTCCAGTCTCCAGGCCCCTGCTATGAGGTATCCAGACTGTGATTTAAACGTCGCATTTGCATTCGCAGTTGAGTCTCCAGAAACACTTGGCCAATCTTTCACTCTTAACATTTTTTTAAAAATCCTATTAATACAACCTGCCCTTGGGGAGACCACTCCCCTGCTCAGTAGTTTCCAGAGAAAAGTTTCAGTTCAAGATGGTGAGACCAAACCCCACAAGGATTTATGTGGTCTCCATTTGGGACTCATGGGTGCAATTGCACTCCTGCACTCGTTTGTGCACTCTGTTCCAGGAAGGCACTGTGCTAGGGCTGGTGAAACTAGTTCTTTGGGGAGAGGGGATTTCGATGCAAGGATCCTATTAGGCACCTGCTCTTGATAAAACTCTCCTAGCCTTTGCCTCTCCTGGCTTTATTGCCTGGTGTGCCCCATGGCCTCTCCCTGCTCCAAGTACCTCTACTAAGGCCCAACTCAAGGCTGTATCTACCTGTGCATCATCCAGGACCTGAACATCTGTTGTCTTGACCTCAGCTCAGTGACTCCATCACTGTGGTCTTTAGGCCACAGCTTGAGCCATTCACCCGTCCTTACTCTTTGTGCCCACACCTTCCCTACCAGCAGATATGCAGGGCCCCTGAGAATAGGCTGCTCATAGCTGTTCTTACCTGGCTCTTGTGTTTCAGTGGATGAAAGATATGTGGCGCTCAGATCCCTGCTACGCAGACTATGGAGTGGATGGGTCCACCTGCTCTTTTTTTATTTACCTCAGTGAGGTGAGTGGCTTCATGTGGCTTGGAGAGGTAGGGTGGAGGGGAGAGATGTGTGTGGTCAGTCTGTTTTATAACTGAGCCTGGAATTTGAAAAGCTTAAAAATGTGTATTGTTTTTACATGGAGGACCTACAGTTCCCTTCTTCATTCCTCTCCCCTGCCCTCAAGCAGGATGACTTTTTTTTTCCTTGAGGGAAAAACAGGCTGTTAGCTATTTACTTTTTCTCCCAATTTTTAAAAAATGTAGTAAAATACATATAACATAAAATTTGCTATCTTAACCATTAAGTGTACAGTTCAAGTGGCATTAAGTACATTCACATTGCTGTATAACCATTACCACCATCCATCTCGAGAACTCTTCATCTTGCAAACCTGAAACTCTGTACCTATTAAACAATAATTCCCCGTTTTCCCCTCCTCTTAACCCTTGGCAACCTCTATTCTACATTCTGTCTCTGATTTTGACTACTCTAAGTACTCATATAGTGAAATAACAGTATTTGTCTTTTTGTGATCAGCTTATTTCACTTAGCATAATGTACCCCAGTTTCTTCCATGTTGTAGCACGTGTCAGAATTTCTTTCCTTTTTAAGGCTGAATAATATTCCGTTGTATGGATAGACCACATTTTGCTTATCCATTCATCTCTTAATGGACACTTGGGTTGCTTTTGCCTTTTAGCTATTGTGAATAATGCTGTTATGAACAGGGGTGTACACATAACTCTTTGAGACTCTGCTTTCAATTCTTTTGGGTATAGATCCAGAGTGGAATGGCTGAACCATATGGTAATTCTATTTTTAATTTTTTTTTTTTTTTTTTGGTGAGGAAGACTGGCCCTGAGCTAACATCTGTTGACAGTCTTCCTCTATTCTGTATGTGGGATGCCTCCACAGCGTGGCTTGATGAGCAGTGCATAGGTTCGTGCCCAGGATTCGAACCTGTGAACCCTGGGCTGCCAAAGTGGAGCACGGAACTTAACCACTGCACCACCAAGCTGACCCCTATTTTTAATTTTTTGAGGAGCTGCCAAACTTTTCCAAAGCAGTTGCATCATTTTACATTCCCACCAACAGTGCACAAGGGTTCCAATTTCTCCACATCCTAATCAACACTTCTCCGTTTTTTTCAATGTTTTCTATTAATTTATTTATTTTTATTGAGGTAACTTTGGTTTATAACATTATATAAATTTCAATGTACATCATTATATTTCAATTTCTGTGTAGACTACATCGTGTTCACCACCCAAAGACTAATCACCATCCATCACTGAGCACATGTGCCCTTTTACTCCTTTTGCCCTCCTCCCTTCCCCTTCCCCTCTGGTAACCACCAGTCTAACCTCTACATCTTTGTGTTTGTTTTTTGTTGTTTTTATCTTCCACATATGAGTGAAATCATACAGTATTTGGCTTTCTCCATCTGACTTATTTCACTTAACGTAATACCCTCAAGGTCCATCTTTGTTGTTGCAAATAGCAAGATTTCATCTTTTTTATGACTAATATTCCATTGTATATATATACACCACATCTTCTTTATCCATTCATCTGTCAGTGGGCACTCAGGTTGTTTCCAGGTCTTTGCTATTGTGAATAATGCTACAGTGAGCATAGGGATGCAAATATGTTTTCAAATTAGTATTTTCATGTGCTTTGGATAAATACTCAGAAGCAGAAAAGCTGGATCATATGGCAGTTCTATTCCTAATTTTTTGAAGAATCTCCTTATTGTTTTCCATAGTGTCTGCACCAGTTTACATGCCCACCAGCAGTGTATGACGGTTTCCTTTTTCCACATCCTCTCCAACACTTGTTATTTCTTGTCGTTTTAATAATAGCCTTTCTGACATGTTTGGGGTGATATCTCATTGTAGTTTTGATTTGCATTTCCCTAATAATTGATGATTTTGGACATCTTTTCATTTGCCTGTTGGCCATCTGTATATCTTCTTTGGAAAAACGTTCAGATCCTTTGCCCATTTTTTAATTGGGTGCTTTATTTTTTTGTTGTTGAGATGTATGAGTTCTTTATATATTTTGGATATTAACCCTTTATGATTTGCAAATATCTTCTCCCAATTGTTACTTTCTCTATTTGTTTTGTTGATGGTTTCCTTTGTTGTGCAGAAGATTTTTAGTTTGATGTAGTCCCATTTGTTTATTTTTCCTTTTGTTTCTCTTGCCTGGGAAGACATGATGTTCGAAAATATACTGCTAAGACCAATGTCGAAGAGCATACTGCTCATGTTTTCCTCTAGGAGTTTTATGGTTTCAGCTCTTAGATTCAAGTCTTTAATCCATTTCGAGTTAATTTTTGTGTATGGTTTAAGATAGTGGTCTGCTTTCATTCTTTGCATGTGGCTGTCCAGTTTTCCCAACACCATTTATTGAACAGACTTTCTTTTCTCCATTGTATGTTCTTGGCCCCTTTGTTGAAAATGTGTGGGTTTAATTCTGGGCTCTTAGTTCTGTTCCATTGATCTGCGTGTCTGTTTTTCTGCCAATACCATGCTGTTTTGGTTACTATAGCTTTGTAGTATATTTTGAAATCAGGGAGTGTGATACCTCCAGCTTCATTCTTTTTTCTCAGGATTGCTTTGGCTATTAGGGATCTTTTGTTTTTCCATATAAATTTTAGGATTCTTTGTTCTATTACCATGAAAAATGTCATTGCAACTTTGATAGGGATTGCATTGAATCTGTAGATTAGTTTAGGAAGTATGGACATTTTAACTATGTTAATTCTTCCAAACCAGGAGCACAGAATATGTGTCCATTTCTTTATGTCTTCTTCATTTCTTTCAACAATGTCTTACAGTTTTCAATGTACGTCTTTCACCTCTGTGGTTAAATTTATTTCTAGGTATTTTTGTTGTTGTTGTCGAAATTGTAAATGGGATTGTATTTTTGATTTCTCTTTCTGCTATTTTGTTGTTAGTGTATAGAAATGCAACTATTTTTGTATGTTGATTTTGTATCCTGCAACTTTACTGTATTTGTTTATTATTTATAATAGTTTTTTGGTGGATTCTTTAGGGTTTTTTATATATAAAATCATGTCATCTGCAAATAGTGACAGTTTTACTTCTTTTCCAGTTTGTATCAGTAGCCATCCTAATGGGTGTGAGGTGGAATCTCATTGTGGTTTTGGTCAACATTTCCCTCATGATTAGTGGTGTTGAGCATCTTTTCATGTGCTTATTGGCTGAGTTAGCTATTTACTTACAGGGTGAGTTATTTACTTTTACCTTTTTCTTTTTATCTGAACTTCATTTTCATTTGTACACTTGAATATAAATAGCAGCTTTTTTGTTTGAGAGTTTCAGAGAATTTTACAGACTTCATGGAATTTGCTACAGGCTTCACTGATCTCCATTTTACCTTTAGGAAACTTGAGGAGATGGAGGAGAGTTAAGTCTTGATCCAGGACAAGCTACAGGGGAAGAACTGAGTAGGGAATCAAAACTCACTGGCTTTCCCTTCCACCCTTATGGGCAGTGGCAGCTCTATGGGCTGGTGAAATGGGTGCTGGCTAATTTCAGAGGATGTGCACTTCATGGGCTCTTGGCTGCCATTTCTTTTGTGTTGTCTCCAGTGTTGTGTGTTGTTGCTGTTTAACGCATAGTTAATTACAGCTCCCTGGTGATGCTATGTGGAAAGGAGAATGCCTCCATTTTGAGGCTAAATGAAATGCTTTTGCTATAGTTTTCCTGTGGGACTCAAGTGCCTCTCTTCTCTGGGCTCTGAGGTGACGGATAGCTTTTTGGGATGGAGGCCAAGCCAGTACTGCTGTAGGGCATGTGGGACTGGATTCTGTGGCATTTGTTCCTCTCCTTCAGCTTTATGTCTCTTTTCTCTGTAACATCCACTCAGGCTTTTTTTTGACAGGGTTGTACCATGGCCACCCCAAAGCCATCATGGAAACCCTCAGAGCTAATGGTAGTTAAAATACCTCTTGGAAATTAAAAGCACAGAGAGCTGGGTGTGTGATGCTCCTCATTAGCAGGCTGCTGGCAAATTGATTTTGTAGCATTTATTTGAGTGTGTTTCAGGCTTGAGCGGCCTGTGGCCCCACCTTCTCATTTTCTTCTCCAGAGGAATAAGGCCTGGGGCCACGGGTGAACAGTCACTCCAGTGAGAAGTCAATTAGAATGACCTTTCCTGCCTTGAGGAGAAAGTTCCTTATCCAGTTTCATTTTCAAAAGTTTTCTTCCCCTTTCCATTTGATAGAATTTAGCCAGAATCCAACTGTGCTCTCTGATTGACAAGCTGAGCTAATTTCACGCCTTCCTGAGAGTTAGCATTGGTGGGGTGGACTGCTGAGGTAAACGAAGAGACTTTTACATTACATACATTCCAGCCTCGCTCTTCATCTTCCACGCCAGAGCTGGGAAGGTATGGGAGAATGGTCCAGATGGAAAGTGGTTGAGATTATTGGTGACCTGGTTCCCTGCCTTTGAAACTGCCACCTCACCCCCACTCACAGTGAAGGAAGGATGTAGCTAAGAGGAGAGAAAGTGAGATTCTGGTGAAGGCAAATTAAGAGGAGAGTGGGACAGACTGGGCTGTGTAAAGATGTGATAGATCATATAGGCTGAGTGTTGGAGCCTGTAACTATTGGAGGTGTGGAATAGGGCTTCCTTAGCCTACTCTGCTCTCTTCTTATGCAGATGATCAGGCTTGTCTTTTTGTTCAGCTGATTCAGTTCAGTGAACACTTATTGCACGCCTGTTATATTCATTGATTGTCAACAATTACTGAGAAGTCATTTTCTTGGCACCATGCTATGCATTCATTATCTTAGGAGTCACATGGGGGCAGAAGAGTAGATGCAGGTAATTGAGCTGGGAAGGGGTGGAGATAATTCCCCTGGAGAGAGAACTAGGAACTTCTTTTTCTAAGTTTTAACCTGAAAATAACCTTGAAACTCTGGACTTTTTAAAAAGTTTGCATTTTATCATTGCATCTTTTTTTTTTTTTTAATGTTTATAGCACCTTTATTCTTTTTTTTTTTTTAATTTTTTGTTTATTGCAGTAACATTGGTTTATAACATTGTAAAAATTTCAGGTGTACATCATTGTACTTCTATTTCTGCATAGATTACATCATGTTCACCACCCAAATACTAATTACAACCCATCACCACACACATGTACCGAATTATCCCTTTCACCCTCCTCCCTCCCCACTTCCCCTCTGGTAACCACCAATCCAACAACAATAAACAAACACATAGGGACAGAGATTGGATTGGTGGTTATCATTGCATCTTAATAGGTAGCCGAGAAGTTAGAGGAGACCTTTACCCGTATGGCCACTTCAGTAGGAAGTATTGCCCTGGAGCCTCACACCTGACTTCAGCTTCTCCTTCTGATGCTTCCTAAGCTCTGCTTTTGGAAAAGTTACTTCCTTTCTTCATGCTGTTGGGGGAAGAGGGAGAATCCCCCTCTGTCCCTTCCCTTAAGGTTCTTATGGCTGGCCAAATAATTAACAAGACAGGTTAGCAGGAGAAAATAATACCAAGTTTAATAACATGTATACATGGGAGAAAGCAGGGACACTGCGTTTCTCAACACAATAGCAGAAATTCTCGTCTTAAATACCATGTTCAGCTAAAGACAAAGGAGGATGTTGGGGGTGGGGGGAGACTGTTATAGGAGATTACCACTAAAGCACAGTAAACAAGAGTAAGGTTATTATGCAGATTTAAGGCCTCACCTTCCACACTGATAAGTTTCTAGAAATGAGATCATTCCCCCTCTTCCCAATACAGAGAAGGAGATACCTGTACAAATGGAGATTTCCCTTACAAATGTACAAATGGAGATTTCCCTTATAAATGTAAATGTTTGTCTGGCAGCTCCTCGAAGGGCCATCCAGAGAATGTGGCCAGAGAGACAGAACTTCTGATAAGATGGGCTTGTTGGTGCCTTTTCTATTGTAACATCTATTTTACATTCTATTACAGCCATCAGATAGAAGATCTGTTCCAGGAAGGAGTTACTATGTCAAATTCTTTAGGCAGTTGGTAGGGGAGGTCAAATGTCCGTCAGAGAAAACAATCAAGGTAAAGAGATATGTTTCAGAGTGGCCAAATCTTGATCTCCCACAATGTCATAGGTTCTTCCTTTGTAAAATAATAGTGTTAATTTTGTTTTTAAAGGATCCTACCGTGAGGATTCCTGAGTGTATAGGGAACATGCTTAGATTAGAGCCTGGCAGATAGATGACACTCAATAAACATAATTGATACTTTTATGTTTTTTGATGTCATTATTTGAGGACAGCTGTGGGGTGTCACTTAGGCTGGGACATTTTATGTGGGACCTTGATTCTGTGGTAGAATTAGAATCAATTTCTGGTTCTTCTTCACCAATCTAATTTAATTTTAGATCCCTTGACTTCCGAGCATGTAGAGATTCAGCTATTCCCCTTGACTTCTTTTCTGTGGATATGACACTTCTCTTTACATTCAAATTGCGAGCTGGACGTACGGAGCAGCGGTGCACCGCTGCCCTTGTCAGCATGAAATTATTGGAGATGTTTTCTAAAGCCAGTTAGTTCTGTTCTAGTATGTTTTAAATCCTGAACAACGTTGGTCTGTGGCTTTATGGTGCTGTTGTCTTTTTTTTTTTCCCCTCTTGCTTTCTTGAAACTTTCCTTCTTTCATTCTTTCGTTTAACCTGTATCATATGCCAGGTTTCTCTTGCAATTGGATCAGTGCAGAGAGACATCTTCATTTGATTCGTTTACTTGATCACAGATGTTCCAGTGACTTTTTTCGTAATCCAAGAGCCATCTGCATTTGTTTCCATCTGCATTTAACTTCAGAACTTTGACAGATACCAAAAAGGACATGACGTGACATGTCTCCCGTGTGGTTGGTCACTAGTTGAACTGAGCCATTTAGATTCAGACCAATCTTGGAAGATGGCACTCTTCCTTCATTTTTCTTTCCCCTGGTTGTCTCAGTGGGCCAACATCCACTGAATTATGGGATTATAAACTTCTACTTTTACCCTCACCACCTTGTAGCCTACAGATCTTTTTTGGTAAATCCCAGAAAGTAAAGCCATCAATATTTTCCCTTACATTATCACCATGAATGCCTTTTGTGTGTCTGACACTGTACTAGGGACTGGATGTGGTAATAAAAATCTAGTCATTTCTCTTGTTGGGTGGCAGACAATAAGAGAAGAATGAAACTTTATTGAGCCTGACTGTATGTCAGACACCTCAAATACACAATCTCATTTAAACCTCTCCCCAACTCTGAGAATAAAGAGCCAAGTCATAGAGGCTCTGAGAGGTCCAGTTGCTCAGTGCTTCTGCACTTTCCATACTGCTGCCCCTTCATGTTGAAGGAACACGGAGCTCAGGTAAGTGGTTTGTCCCCACTGACTTTGCATTCAGTTCTATGCTCAAAACCACTCGTGTTTGAAATACGGCTCTAATTTAGCTAGTTTTCGAATACTCACTTTTGATACCTTACCCAAAAAAAGAGAAACAGCACCTGTTCTCCTGAGGACGTAAGTCATGAAAACCAGGTGCTTAGCCATTCCAAGTGGTGGAGTGAATGAATGATTCATTAGACGGCCTTGTATTTCCAGACCATCGGGCAGTTCATTTTCTGTATCTATTTTTGTGAGCCATGTAACTGTTCCTGTTATAGAGACAAGGCCCTATAAAGTAATTACTCTGTCATTGTTCCAGGTATATTAACTTAGCCCTCTGCAGAGCCTTTTACTGCTATCAGCTTTTCTGAAAATGAGAATGAATTTCTTTACCCCTATTGATATTATACTGATGATGCTGATATATTTGATACCCACACATTTTTTATGTTTACACAATTATTCTAGCTACTAGCAACCATCATACCCTTCCAGACTTCTTAATTTGTTTCTGCTGTTTTTTAAGTACTTCTGTTGCTGTTGCAAGTATAGTTGCACGAAATAATCAAATTGCCCAGTGATTGATTGCTAGATCTTAGGATGTGTACAAGCCGTTGCTGCAGATGCCAATTTGGACTGGATGAGTGAGAGTGCGTGTGTGTGTGTGTGTGTGTATGACTCCCTCGTAAAGGAACAAAAGAAGCAATTTCATGCCTTACTCATCAATCTGTTTCTTATATTTCATGAACAACAGGCATAAAGGTCTTTGCCTCTTTCTGTTCTCCCTTGGCAATAAGTAAAACTAATATTGGTTGAGCATGCTATTAACCTTGAGTTTAAATTCAGCGTACTTAATCCCTTGATTAAGGCCAAGATTAATGCTCAACAGCAAAGGTTGAATGTTTCAATGTTTGTGAATGCGAACATAAAATGCAATCCTAATAACCAGTACAATGATTTGGATTTATGGGTTGTGTTGGCTGCTAAAGATAACTTGGAAATGGTGTTGCACAGACTAATTCGTCAATTTGGGCAGCAATAAAGAATTGACTGTTTGGGTTGCAGGAGAAACCTGAATGAAAAAAACAGAACTAACATTTTGGGACGGGTCAGGGAATACTTTAAAAATATCATTAGACTGTTGCCGGAGAATACCAACACGCACCTTTTCAATGTTTAGCCGTTTGAAATAGGAAATTCCCTTCCTGTGAGATAATGTTTCTTGGCGGTCAAAGAGGTGGCAGAGATTTACGATCATGTGTTTTTCACTTTTGAGTTCAGCCTTTATTTATATCTTTTTCATCTATGTGTTTTCATTGCTCTTGTTGCCTAAATTCTAAGACATCCTGCAAAAAAGCGTTGTTTTTTTAAACAATCCTGAGTTTACAGAACAGTATTTGTCAGTCAGACTAACTGATGTCTCAATTCTGTCTCCTCAACCTCTCCCCTCTCCCAAGTTCATCTTCTTGGTGACGCCTCCTGTTTGTCTGTAAGTTTCACATAGCACAGCAGTTAGATTTCTTGCTCTGGCCTCCACCTTACGAAAATTAGAACGCTAAGTCGTAGGACTTGCCAAACCCCAAACCAGTACATCTTTGCTCCCTGGAATACGTGTGGCAGACTGGGGCTTCAATGCAGTCATCTTCAATGTGTTTTTTTGTTTTGTTTTGTTTTGTTTTACAAACTTCAATATTGTCTCTGGTAATTTCTGTTGTAGTCTGGTAAAATATTTGTAAAAATTTTATGTTAAACTTTTTTAGTAGGGAAAATTTCAAACATACAAAAGAGAAGAGTGTTAACGAACCCCCATGTGCCTACAACTCAGATTCAACAATTGTCAATTCAAGGCCAATCTCATTTCATTTACACCCTTCTCCCGTCCACTATTTTGAAGCAGATCCCAAAAGTCATATTATCTGTGAGTGTTTCAATATGTATCTGTAAAAGAGACTCTTTTGGGGCATGCCCGGTGGCATAGTGGTTAAATTCGCATGCTCCGCTTTGGCAGCCTGGGGTTTGCAGGTTCGGATCCTGGGCGCGGACCTAGGCTCCACTCATCAAGCCATGATGTGGTGCCTTCGTCCCATGTACAAAATAGAGGAAGATGGGCACAGACGTTAGCTCAGGGCTAATCTTCCTCAGCAAAAAGAGGAGGATTGGCAATGGATGTTAGCTCAGGGCCAATCTTCCTCACCAAAAAAAAAAAAAAAAAGAGGCTCTTTTAAAACATATACGTACTTCCATTATAACTACTAATACCATTTCATATCTAAAAATTCACATAATTTTTTAATATTAAATATCAGATTAGTATTCACATTTTCTAGGCTGTCCAAAGTTAAAGTTTATTTATTTGAACTTGGTTTCAAGTCAGCACTATAAATTGCAATTGTTGGTGTCTCTTAATTCTCTCTTTAATTTTAGGTTCTTTTCCATCTCTTATTTTTCACCATGTGATTTTTTGTTGAAAAAACTTCTTCATTTGCCTTAGAAAGTTTGTCGTACTCTGGATTTTGATGATTATCTCTCCGTGTTGCTGTATAACCTGGTTCCCTGCCCCTCATATTTCCTATAAATTGATAGTTAGATCTGAGGTTTGATTAGAGTCAGGCTTAGTATTTTTTTGCAAAACTGCTTCGTGGATGGTATTGTATACTTCTGTCAGGAGGCACATTAATGCCTGGTTGTCTCTCTTTTTGTGATGTTAGCAGCCGTTGATTATCAGTGCCTGGGTTCATTAACACGTCAGGAATATATCTATGAAGAGAAATGGCTCCTCATCTGGTATTTGGTTACTGTGAGGGGCAGTTCATGTAGGAAACCTTTGTTTATTTTTCTGTTGGTTTCCCAGCAACTTCCACTGTGACCAGTATTTTGTTTGTTTGTTTGTTTGTATACTTGTTAGATTTTATCATCATTATGAAGTTATTGATTAAAACATATTTGATATGTTTGCTCTATTCCAATTATTTTCTTACTGGTTCTCAAATTGCCCCTTCTTTGGCCAGAGGGAAACAATTCACGTTGTCTTCTGAGTCCTTTTGACGTGACCCTGGTAGTTTTTAATAGTTTTTTTCCTACCTGGTATGACAAGATCTACCCGGTTCATCTTAGACAATTTCTGCGCTAGACCTGGAATCAGCCATTTCTCTAAGGACTCCTGGTTCCTTGTAGTGAGAAGTAAGACTTAGAGACACAGTTTGAGGGCCTTCATCGCTATTGGGTTTTTCTGGGTGCTGGAGATATTACAATGAACAAAAAGACAAACATTCCTCACTAAGGTTACGTTTTATAGTGGGAGATAGACAAAAAAAAGTAAAATGTATACCTTTTAGATTGTAGTGCCACAGAGAAAAACAGGAGAGGGGGCTAGGAAATGCTCCTGAGGAGTGATGGTGTCCGTTTTAGGTAGAGTGGTCAGGAAATGCCCTACTGAGAAAATGAGAGGATGATGTTTGAGCACCAATTTGAAGGCGGTAAGAGAGTAAGAAGTACAGATATCTGGCAGAGGTGTTTAGGAGGCTGTGGGAAAAATAAGTGCAAAGGTCCTGGGGTGACCATCAACATCCAACGTTAAGAACAGGGACATGGAAAGCAATCTCCAGAGATATTTTTGTCTGTTTTGTTCACAGGTATAATGGTGCCTGCCACATGTATTTATTGAATGAATGATTCTATTTAAAGCATTTTAAAAAATAGGTAATAGCTTTTTTGTTTGTTCTGAGTAAACTCTCCCAGCTATCACCTTTCTAATCTTGAAAAAAACATTATTGTAAAATTTGTACCATGAAAATCTGCTAAAACATTAAGTTTGAGACGTGAAGCAGGGGTATTTTGAACACTTATTAACAATTTTAACATCATGCTCTTTGATATTATATCTATAAGAATGCAAGGGATCAGATTTGACTGTTAGAATGGAAGGAGCCAATTGTATTAGAAGGCACAGTTTTCTTCCCTATCTTTTATTCTCATCGTCATTTAGCATTATTTGTCTGGATCTATGCTTCAGGCAAAATTGCACATTAACACAAAAGGGAACTCTATCCCTGGTCTCTAGAATGTGACCCTCTATAACTTGGGTAACTTTGGCTCTGGAAGTCCTCAGTGTGGATGCAGGCCCGATGGCCGGTTTGGCCACTGTGCAGTGTGCAGGAGAAGTGTGCCTAGCGGGAGTTGGTACAAGAAGCATCTCTGTGCGCTATCTATGTGGTCAGCTACAGAGGCGTTCATTTGCTGCCTATCCTATGTAAAGGAAAATTGACATTTCTCCTCCTACAGCGATTTGGGATGAATTTTTGAAACTCTGTGACATCCTTTCATTAGAACCCCACTGGTTTGTGGCACATTGAAAATTCACTGCCGCTTCTCTTTAAGTTCTGCCCCTTCCCTACCATCCTGAGCAAAGCTAGCATGGATCGCCTGAGTCCTTGGCTATCTCTTGCACATGGTCAGTCCTGTGCCTTCTGTTCATAAGATTCCCGCCTCTCGTGGTAGGGGCAGCAGTACAGTATTATAGAATGCAACACACAAAGCCTTGATTGCCTGCCTGCATCCACCTCCTACCTGTGTGGCCTAGAGCATTCGCTGGAGTTTTCAGTCTGGTTTCTCCTCACTGAGATCAAGGTGAAGCCTGCCTTGTTTGCCTCAGTGTATTGTTGAAAGGTTCTACTAAAATGATGAAATGGGTAAGTGCCACATAAATGGAGAAGAGTATCATTATCATGAATATCTTTAGTGCTCAGGTCATGTCTTTGATTGATTCATTCACTTCTCAACAAATGACTGAGTGCCCACTGTGCACGGGGCACTGCTCTCGGGGCTGGGGATAGAGCACTGAACAGGCCAGTCAAAGTTTCTGTCCTCAAGGAGCTTACATTCAGATGGGGCAGCAAACAAGAGTCAACCAATACATGAAATAATTTCCACAAGTGGCGAGTGCTCCAAAGAATAATGAAGTAGAGTCAGAGTGTGGCCAGGTTAGTAAGTCAGGGAAAGCTTCTCCGAGGAGAAGTTGGAGTATAGTGTGGAAGGAAGTAAGGGAGGGAGGCACGAACTCCCTGGAAGGGGCAGTGTTTCAGGTAGAAAGAATAGCAAATGCAGAAGCCCTGAGGTGTAGGGTTACTAGGGGAAATACAGGCTACCCAATGATATTTGAATTTCAAGTAAACAATGATTTTTTTTAAGCTATAAGTAATGTGACAAATACTGCCTGGGACATACTTATACTAAAAAAAAAAAAAAAAAAATCATTGTTTATCTGAAAGTCTAATTTAACTGGGAGTCCTTCCTCTCCCCACCCTAAATCTGGCAACCTTCTGAGGTAGGAATGAGCTCGGTGTGTAGGGCAGGGTGAGTGAGGCGGGAGGTGTGAAGGTTGAGGTCAGATTCTGTAGGATCTTGGTATAAATTCTGGGTTTTATTCTGAGTGCAAAAAACCACTGAAGGGTTTGAGCTAGTGTAGGGTGTGATCCAATTGGGGCTTTAAAGCCATCACTCTTGCTGCACAGAACAGAGGGTAGAGCAAGAGTTGCGAGCAGGGAGTTGTCGTTACTGTCATTGCCCTTACAGTACTGCCACAGAGTAGGGCATAGTAAAGCCTTTTCAAGGATTTTATAGAGAAGATTTAGGCTATAATACTCTAATATTGAAGACGGGACTACGCTTCTGGGACTGTAGGAACCAAATGTCTATGGATTTGCGTGATGATTAAGCACACGGGCTGTGGGTTAGGGCAGACAGAACTTCAGTCCTCAGCTGTGGGTCCTCCCTGTGCAGTGTCTCCCTCTGGCATGATAAGCGGCCTTTCCCAGAGGATTATTTGAAGACCAAGTGAGACAATGAGTGTAAAGTGCTCATCCTAGTGCTTGGCTCCTAGTATATGATAGCTTCATTCTTATCCTTTGTCTCCCCCACTCCGCCCCCTATGCACAACCATTTCCAACAAGCAGTTTGGCCAAAATATCAGTCAGCTCAGGTGTTTGGTGCAGAGGACTAGTCCAGATAGCTGAACCACTTTCATGTGTAGACATCTTTTACCATTTGCATTTCCTCTTTGAAACTTTAGAAAGGAAAGTTGGTAGGGGTTGGAGTGGGGTAGAGAAGTCTTTTTATAAGCATATCCCTTAATGAGTAACTTCTTGTGATATATGGTCAATATAACAAATATGTACATGTGTATATATGTGTGTATATGTATATATATGTATAATCAATGTATTAAGTGAATAGGTGTATATATATATATATATAGTCAACTGTATTGTTTTGATATGTAACCCACTAGCCTGACAGGATGATGTAAAATTATCTTTTTCAGGTCTCATAGCGTAAGAGAATTTTTAAGAGGTCACCCGAACCAACTCCTTCATTTTGTAGATGGGAAAACTTGAAAGCCACATGGTGTGAGGTTATATGCCTAGTTGTTTGTAGAGCTGGGTGTAGAATCCATTTTGGCTGATTCCAGACTCAGTCCTCTTTCCCCACTCAACAGCTCTCCTGTCTTTCACGATGCTTGGCCCTTAAGGTAACTGTGACGTGTCCTGGTCAGTGGAGCGACAGGCCTCGCGTCACCCATCCCTGCTGCTGACTGTGAGCTCACCTCGGCAAGTCCCCTACCCCTGTAGGCCGTGACTTCCTCACCTGTGACCTGGCGATGGTACCCTGCCATAGGGCACTTCAGGGGATTAGGTGATGGAATGCATGCAGGCTCGTTTGTTTTTTCCCAGAGACCCTAACCTTCAGTAAATGATTGTATGCTCATATAATGTAACTCCTTTAAAAATTATTCTATTAATAAATGTTCATTGTAAAAAAAAATCATTATGCAGATTGGTATAAAGAAGAAAATGAAAAACACCCATAACACCATTCATCCAGAGATAGTTTCAGACTTTTGTTATGCATTTTTCTCATTTAGTTTCGGTTGCTCTTACTGTCTGAAAAATACAGCCTGAAATTCTATATGTCAGTGATCCATTACAGCAAAACACTTCACATTCATCATGAGAGAAGAGGCTATAACAGAGCCTGATGGTTATTCTCTCAGAAGAACAGAACATTACTACAAAGAGTTATGCCAGTTATGCCTAAGTACATGCATATATACATTGAATCTTTTACCAGTTTTTCCTGTAATTTTATTACTTCTTTTTCCCCTTTCAATTCCAACTTGAGATGTATATGTATTTACCCGCAGTTTATTTCTTCTCAAATACAATGAACTGTCCATCCTACAGACCTTGAGAATAAGTGTGACCTACTTGAGCTCTGTTTAGGGACTTTGCTTTGATTCACGTTGCACGTGATTAAGCTGCAAAACCTTCTCAGATCAAAGAAGTTTAAATAAATCATTGGGAGGAGGAATGTCAAAAATCAAATTGGTTAACTTTATATCTCCTCGTTCAAGAAAAGTGATTTCTAGGGCCCTCTCTGTGGAATATGCATTGATGTTACCATGGTCTAGCCTGGCTGGTCTTTTTCTGTTTTTTGCTGCCTCTTCATTTTGTGGCCTGAGGCTAGAGCACTAAAAAGATTAGTTCCTGTCAAAGAAGTTTTGCCTTCAAATCGAAGGTTATTAGAGTAATCGTTCTGCTCCTCTGTTGATTGTTGCATGCGTGTTGCCATGAACTTAGATGGTTTTCAGTCTTTAGACTTACTGTGGTGTTTTGTGAGCTGTTTTAAGGCTGTCCAGTCCCCTCCCTGCCAGAGGGCTTGACTCAGGGCTTGGGGGGGCCTGGGGATGGGGGATGGACAGTGGGAGGGTCCAGTGCCAGAGCCATGCGTGCCTGCCACCAGGGCAAACACAGAATCTTGTCCCAGAGAGACCACTAGGGGTCACAGTCGGAAAAGTGTGGCCAAGGCAGTGGGCAAAGCAAGTTGACCACAAGCAGATATAGGGCGCTAGGATTCTGAGAGCCAGGAAGAGAAGAGATGGTAAGAATGATTTGAAATAAAAGAGCTTCCAGTTCAGGAAGGCGGTGGGCTCATTCTGGGGTCTAGCTGTCGTAGTAGGATGATGTGCTGGGGGGTTAAACTCGGTCGAGGAGCCTGGGTAGATCAGACAGAAAACAAAGTTGGGGATTAGGAGGTTGAGTTATTAGCCTCGAGCAAGATTTTCCCTGAGTGTTATTAATGACGCTCTTATTTAGGAAAATGTTGCTCATTTGAGGGCTGTTTGTTTCGGTACTTGGAGTTACTGCCAGTGCTGGCTTTCTTCCAATCCTGGTAATCCTCTGAGGTTTCAGAAAGAAATGTTTTTGGTTTTTTTTTCCTTCTCCCCATGGAGTAATTGGTTTATGTATAATTTAATTATTTTGTTATTCTATCACTGTGCACAAAAACAACAACCTTAAAAACCCACCATCCTCGTTCTGTGTCAGGATGTTCATAATTGGTTTTTCCTCCATTACGAGTGAATATGGAATAGTAAGATTTTTTTGCTAAAGCTAAAATAGACTGACAGTATTTTCCATATTTTCAGGGATGCCCTTGAAGCCTTCCAGAGTATTATCCAGTGATTTAAAGTAACAAGAACCGAGAGAAATGATCAGTTTCAGAGAGGAATTAAAGTCTTGAGTATTCCGTAGGGAAGTCATATTTTCGAAGATCACCTTGGACTATTTTCATCACAGTGAATTTTGGAAGGTTCTTCTTAGGGCGGAGGAGTGAGGAGCGAATGTACTGTCCTTTATCAGTAGCTGGTCTCGGCCGGCCCCGTGGCTTAGCAGTTAAGTGCACGTGCTCCGCTACTGGCGGCCCGGGTTCGGATCCCGGGCGCGCACCAACGCACCGCTTCTCCGGCCATGCTGAGGCCACGTCCCACATACAGCAACTAGAAGGATGTGCAACTATGACATACAACTGTCTACTGGGGCTTTGGGGAAAAAAAGGAGGAGGATTGGCAATAGATGTTAGCTCAGAGCCAGTCTTCCTCAGGAAAAAGAGGATTAGCATGGATGTTAGCTCAGGGCTGATCTTTCTCACAAAAAAAGAAAATAGCTGGTCTCACTCATGTGTCTCCTCGTGCTTGATTTTCTTTATTCACCGTCTTGTTTCATCTTTTCCTGTCATGCTAATTGTGGGGAAATTTTTTATCCTGACAGTGGCTGTGTAAACTTGGGTATTTATTTAGTGCGAGGTTGACTTCAAATCTGTACACTGCTTGCTCATCCCCATCCTTTTTGTGTGGGGTTGAAGGTCTCACAATCAGGTCTGCAATCCATTTGAGGCCTTCATGTTATAAATATGCTTTATGGCAATGTTTTATTGAGTCCTTTTACAAAAATTTAATTTGAATTAAATAATTCAGTCCAGCCGAAGAATACGAGGAACAGTTGCACGCGGTGCTGCTGGGACCAGCTCAGGCTGCATCCACTTGCAGGCTCCTTTTCCGCTAGTTTTGCCTCATTCTTTCATTTGTGGAGCTGCAGATATTGCCTTTCGTGGTGACATTGCTGTAAGGTCTCAGTAATTAGACTTGAGCATCCAAGGCAAGTTAGTAGTTTCTTTTTTTATGAGTAAAAACCACTTCAGCTTTCTCTATGGGGCGTTCTTTTGAGTCTCTGAAGTCATTCACAAAAATGGTAAAATCTAATTTCACTCCACAGGAAGAAAAAGAGAATATTACACTTTTCCTGTCCAAGGATCCCACCCTCTGGCAAGCTGTGCTGCCCTCTGCTTGTTGCTTTCAGATCACTGGCAGTGGCAGAGGGCTTTGTGCAAATCACCCAATTTTTGGTCGTAGTAAAAATCACCTTGCATTAAGAGAAATTTCTAAGTTAGTGAAACTACTGTGTTTGTTTGAAACCTCACCCAGAGCTGGAGGGCAAACCATCTTGTGTGACTCTGCATTACTGACCCCGAGGCTGTGGTCTCACACACGTCCCTGCCTTCTCAGTGACCCTCCATGGACATGCCCCACCCTCTTGCTCTGTTCATTTTTACAGGTCCACCCGGCCATAGAAAGATTATTTTCATTGGCTGTTTATTAGCCAGCTTTAATAATCTCATTATATATTAGCAAGTGGGTGATACGCTATCTTGGAATAGTATAGTTAGTTTTGACAGAGAGGCCAGGCATCAATATTACTCAATGCATTTTTCATCTTTCCTTTACTATAAGTTATGAATTTGCCTAATTTTCTTGGTAACCTTTGTTGAAGTAATCCTGTAAAATATGGTGCCTTTCTTTTGTCTTTCCTCTTCCCCCCAATTCTCTAAACTCTTGTGTATCGACAAAACAATCCATCTTCCAGAATTGCTCTCACAAGATCACTGAGGTTTTTTTTCTTTTTCCTTTTCCTTTCTTCTCTTTCTCCAATAGGTTTTTATCGTCTTATTCCTTGAGATAGTGTGAAGTGAACAGCCAGAAAATGAGGGAAAGCCTTGATCAATTAGCCTTAAACCATCAGCTGCATTCCTAATTCTGAGATAAATGATTGAGTTCTGTGGCTCTAATGCCGTGCTATTTCCTTTCTAGACATGCCACAGCAGATAACGAATCATTCCTGTCCTTGTGCTAAGTAGTCACAGAGGCATCTTTACATTCTCAGTCCCCTGTGGCAATGTTCAAATATTTCAACTTTCTGCCCCAAGACCCACCCCCTCCTTCTGGTGTAGAAGTGTGAGGATTGAATGATTAAGGAGTCAGTCACCGTAAAGTACTTTGGAGGACAGATGTATAATCATGTGCTCCTTGAGACCTTTGCTGATTATTGTTTCATCTGAGAGGACACCTGTCTTTGGATTGCTGGCTAAAAGCGTGGGAGTCTGACTCAAAATAATCATAACTCACTTAAGTATAGAGCTCTTTGTGAGCCAGGAACTGTGCTCAGTGCTTTGTACACACATTAATTCATTTACAGATGAACCAGCATACTGAGTGTCTGATTTATATTTTTCAGGTTGAAAATTGGTGTCCTCATTTACCTTGGAGAGCAAAAAATCCCTACGAAGAAGCTGATCATAATTCACTGGTAAGTGATTTTGGAAACCTCTTTCCAGGCTTGCGATTTGGGTCTGATGCCAAGTGATACATATGGAATCTTCTGGAAATGCCAGCTGTAATCTGAAATAGTGGTAAACTGAAGAACTTCTCTCCCCAGTTTTATGGAACTGTGGGTGACCAAATCAGTCAACCAGTTAGCATATATATGTTTATTGAGCAATTCTCCCAGAGTTCCTAAGTCATAGGCTACTGATATGAATAAGACCTGGTGCCAGATGTGGAGGCACTCAGTGATCTAATGAGGGTGATGGTCGTAAGTAATGACCATACCTGTGTAAACCCTGGAATACAGGCCCATGGAAATTAATGAGGAACTGGTGATCTCAGCCTGCAGGGGTTAGGAGAGATTGCAAAGAGAAGATGGCATTGGAGCTGAATTTAAAATGATGCATGAGTTTATACTAGGTCAGGGAGAGAAAGATGTCTCTGAGGTGAGGGGGAAAAGATGCGTATAAAATGCATCTCTGACATTTTCAGAGAGTAGAGCATGGTTCAGTGGACAAGGCCATAGGGGTTTGGATGAGCTGAGGTGAAGATGAAATGGAAAAGGTAGGTGGGGGCTGTGAAAGGCTATGTATGCCACATTAAAAGCTTAAGTCTTTATTCTTTAGACCAGGGATCAGCAAGCTTTTTCTGTAAAAGGCCAGATAGTAAATATTTTCATCTCTGCAAGCTGTAAGTTCTATGTCACAATTACTCAATTCTGACCTTATAGCCCAGAGGGCAGCCATAGACCATATGTAAATGAATGGCATGGTTGTGTTCTGATAAAAGCTTGTGTACAGAAACAGGCAGCCAGGAGGAGTTGACCTAAGAGTCAGAGTTTGCTGACCTTTGCTTAGATCAGGGGAATCTTGAGAAATAGATGAGTCAAGGAGGGGCATGATCAGATGAGAGTTGAGAATGAACTGTGGTGACTGCCGGAAGATGGGTTCAGCACGTTTTAGATGTTGTATGAAATAAATACTAGTGTTATTATTTTTCTTTGTTATTTCGATCACTGGTTGTATCAGCTATATTACAAAAGTGTTCTTCCTGGCTTTTAAATTATTCTGGCCTGAATTTTAAATTTTATTCAGCTATGGTAGGGAAACGTTATTCCTGGCTTTTACATTCCCTAGAAAATAATGAACTTTTGTTGCTTTGGACTGGGACCAAAGAGGAGCATTTCTTTTCCTACTTTGTGGACAGAATGAGTCTTTTTGGCAATCTACACAATACCTGGTAGCCTGTTAAGAATTGACTTCAGTTTTTCCAGGGCTCTGCTGCCCTGCAGTAGATTGATGTGGCCAATAAATTCGGGTGCAGAGAATTTCAAGGTGCATCAAGCATAGTCATTGTAAGAAAATGCATTTTAACATACCTCAGGGCTTTGCAATGACTGTGCTGCCTTTCTCAATTTCTAATTTTTTAATGATGTACCTTATAGCATATCAGCAGTCAGGGGCCTTTGCTTCCATTTGCAATCCTGGGGCCTTAAAGTAAAGCTGTGCAGCAGACAAGACTCACTTTGAAGCCCTGTATTTAATTGACTGTCTCTTTCAAGTTTTCAGATGTCACATCATGAAGACCATTATGCTTTCTGCCTTTTTTATCTTCTATTCATTTTTATTAAATTTCTGTTTCTAGGCGGAAATTCGTACAGATTTTAATATTCTCTACAGTATGATGAAAAAGCATGAAGAATTCCGGTGGATGAGACTGCGGATCCGGCGAATGGCTGATGCCTGGATCCAAGCAATCAAGTCCCTGGCAGAAAAGCAGAATCTTGAAAAGAGAAAGCGGAAGAAAGTGGGTTTCTAATGAATTCAGTTCAATTAGATGCCAGTTTTCTTTGAAGATTTGATTTTGCTTGGAAACAAGACTAAGAGAAATGTCATGTCTCAAATGATACTCCCTCAGGGTGAATCTGCTCAGTCTCTTGTACAACCATTTTTGGGTTTTTCCTTTCCCCACTACAATAATCTTACTTAGCAGGGACCAGCACACATGTTTTTTGGGTAAAGCCAAGCAGAATGTCTGTAATATTTTCCTTTGCACCATCTGACTGTCTCTCAATGGTGTCAGGAAACTTAATCCTCTTTGCTTTACCTGAATACAACCTTTGAGAACTTCCTGTTACATCATCATGACAATTTCATATTTTTGTTATTTGCCAATTCTGGGGTTTGGGCAACCGGTGAGTTCCGCTGTTGCTCTGTTCAGTGGGTGCTTCTGCTTATGTTCCTGGGAGAGAGAGACCTTAAATTAAACTTAAGCCAATTTGTTTCAAGTTCATGAGGAGATGCTTGGAAAACCTCTAAAATACCCCTGAGCATGGAAGATCTTATAGCCTATTAGAGATTAAGTGGCCGTGGCTTTAGCTTAATTGTTCTGATGATGAACAACTGAGCAAAGTAAACAATCTGTTCCTCTATCTAAAAATAGATTAAAATGAGTCTAGTAATCCTAATTTGACTAGTTTGATATCCTCAAAAAAGAAAATACAAATACACTTGTAAAACGCCAAGTCACAGTTTGATGGATCAGTTTTGCTTAGATCCCTTGAGTTTTTGAGACAGCAGGACCCAACGTCCTGGCACCCTGTGGTCCTCTATGGAAGAATGTGTGGTCAGAGATCTAGGTGGACTGTAAAAAGAAATCAAGAGTATGTCTATATAATACTATGCAGTAACCTCCAGGATATATTATTAGGTGAAGAAATGTTAGGTGGAGAATTGTGAACGTTATTTTTAAAGGGGAGAGGGAATTTATATATCTCTATACCTACATGTATACAAATAGATATGTACACACATATATAAGGTATATATAATATACATATGTGCTTTTTGCTCATATTTTTTAAATGGAAAGATAAACCATAATACTAAAAATGAAGGAGATGGATGATGGTGGTGGTTGCACAACAACGTGAATGTACTTAATGCCACTGAACTGTATACTTAAAGATGGTTAATATGGTAAATTTTGTGTTATGTGTATTTTACCACAATAAAAAAAAAGGTCAAATAAGGGGAAGGAGGGAATAGCTTAGAGGTGAAGGGTATAGAAACTAGACTTCTGCGCTGGCCCCATGGCCTAGTGATTAAGTTCGGTGTGCTCTGCTTTGGGAGCCCAGGTTTGGTTCCCAGGCACGGACCTACACCACTTGTTGTTGGCCATGGTGTGGCAACAACCCACATACAAAATAGAGGAAATCCTCGAAAAAGAAATTGGCACAGATGTTAGCTCAGGGCGAATCTGCTTCAAGTAAAAAGAGGAAGATTGGCAACAGATGTTAGCTCAGGGTGAATCTTCCTCAGCTAAAAAAGAAACTAGACTTCTCTGAATATGTCTTGCTTTGTAGATTTGATACTGGAATCATTTTACATAAGTGTAAAAAAAATTTAATTACCAAAAAAAGGCAATACGTAAAAATCACAAGGAATGTAAAACAGATGAACCAGCTACATGTTCAATTTTATTGTAAACACATAGAGAAAGACTATTCTTAGTGACTTTAGAACACAGTAAGTTGAACATTTCACAACAGGATATCACAAAGGACAAAAAAACTGCAAAAATACCTTAAAACACTTTTTACTAGTCATGCCGTAGGTGGTGATGTTGATATTCTCATTCTGAATCCAATGTGTGTATTGGAATAAAGCACATGAATAATTATGTTAGTGTCCTTGAGAAGTGGGATTTTCAGTGATAACAGATGTGAAATGGATAATGTTATGTAAAGATACTGTAATCCTGAGTTTGAATTGGAAAAACCAGTAAGAACTCATGATTAGTTTTATCCTTGAGGAAAAATAAATTTTCTAGCTATGTCTGCTGAAAAGGCCTACAAACAGTGATAATCTAGAGTACTCTAAGCATTAGACTTTGATCTTTCAATACCATTTCCACTAAATGGTATAAGAGGTTCTTGGAAAAATGGCTGATTAAGGTCTGAGACAGAAGTTGTACATGATGAGCTTGGAACATCTTGTCATACCAGAGAGCAAAGAAAATAGCAAAGACTACTAGGATTGTGTCAAAAGAACTTAGAAGCCACCTTGAACAGCCTCCCATTGGCCAAGATGGGACAATTTGATAATCAGTAAGAATGGGAACTACAGTTTATTGAAACATATCCAGTATACTTATATCCATGACTTTATAAGGATATATATATTTTTAAATCCTCATTGGTCATCATCACAGTATGCTAGAGAACAAATTTTTTGTTTTGGAAAGTGGTAAATAAAGGGAAAGAGTCAAATATTTACCAGGCTTTTTCTATGTAAACTGTACTTCAAGGGAACCAAATAGTTGGTGATGGGTAGTTTCTCTTTGTAGAAGTATTCCAGCTAGTAAATGCAGAAGGAATGACAGAATATCACCATTTTGCAGCCCCTAATGGATTAATGCATCTAGTTAGTGATCATCAGTAGCTACTAACATTACAGAGCAGACATACCCAGATATCGTTCCCGCCAATGGAAGTACCCAGCACCACCTGTGAAGTAGTATTGCCAAAAAAATCAAATGTGAATTTGATCATGTTTGCAGATCTAATTACTAATTTACCATAAATACAAGAGACAGAAGAGTCTGTTGTTATACAATCAACAAAATCCACAGTGTGCAAGTTTCTACTGGAAATACAGCCTAGTTTCTCTGACAAATAAATTACAAGCCTTCCTGTAAAAAAAAAAAGGGGGGGGTGGTAATCGGGGACTAGTATAGGTTGAAGAAGGCTCAGAGATATATAGGCAGTTATAATTTATGTACTTTGACTTGTGACTTGAACAACTGCACTGAAAAGAAAAATAAGGGGCAGGTGAGGGAAATGTAAACATTACCTGGATATTGGATGACATTGAGGAATTAATAGCTATTTTGGGAGTGATAGGGATGTTATGGTTATGTTTTTAAAGTGAAAATTTGTTTCTTTTAGAGATACACCCTGAAATATTTACAGATGAGAGGATATAGTGTCTAGGATTTGCTTCGAGATAAGCTAGAGGGGTTGGGAGAAAATGAGGAGTGTAGATTAAATAAGATTTGTCATGAGTTAATGGTTGTTGAAGTTACATGATGAGTACATTGAAATTGACTATATTGTCATGTCTACTTTTGTATGTGTTTGAAATTTTCCATGTTAAAAGCTTAAAAATATTCCAGCTGTGGAAAAAAGCCCAATATTGTTAAAAGATATTTTATTGTCCTGGCTTACTCGCCTTTAAAATCTGATTTTCCAAATACATCCCTCTTTTTAAAAGCAGGATTATCTCTTTATACCTCATGCTCATAACTGTATGAGCATGAGGTATAAAGGGCAGTAATAACTTTATTTTTCTAAAACAACAATGAAAAATCATTTCCTCTCTTTCTTTGTACCTTCTAGAAGAATCACTCACCTCACATTGAGATTTCATTAGAACGTAAACATGACTTTAGAATTGCTTGATCGCTTTTTGGGGTGTGACTGTGGAGTCCGTACTTGGTTCAGTGGGAATCAGTAAATGCCTCCTCTTTGTTTTTTTTTCAGGTCCTTGTTCACCTGGGACTCCTGACGAAGGAATCTGGATTTAAGATTGCAGAGACAGCTTTCAGTGGTGGCCCTCTTGGTGAATTAGTTCAGTGGAGTGATTTAATTACATCTCTGTACTTACTGGGCCATGACATTAGGATTTCAGCTTCACTGGCTGAGCTCAAGGAGTAAGGAGATTACTTTTCAATTTTAAAATCAGAATACAAAAAAGAAATCGTAAACTCTTTACGCCCTCTATTAGTGTGTAATTTCTTGCGGAGGAAAATGAAATTGATAATTCACTAAACAGGAGATAAGAAGATTATTTTCAGGAGCTAAATACATACACTGTGAAAAGGATATGTTTTCATTGTAGCTATAGGCTCCAGAGGCTTCGTAAATGAATGCCAGAAAATTCAAACTGAGGAGCTTATTCTTTGCTATTACAGGTGTTTCCAACATCTGCAGCACAAAACATTATTGACTTTCCTAATTCCCTGTCTCTTGCTGAAATTCATACCATTCCCTACTCAATATCAAGCTTTCTAAATCTTAAGACGGGGTAGATTCCTGTTTATAATTTAATTTGGATAGAATGAATTTCCTGAGAGCCCTGATCCAATCCTTTTTCAATTAGTTGACTTGCAACTCTGTCTGTTAACTCTACCTGGGCTCTCTGTTTCATTGAAATTTGCTTCTAGCTCTAGCCCTCTCTTAATCCTCTTTAGATTGATGCAGCTGGCTAAGCAAGAATGCTTAGATCCCCTTCACTCCTTTCAAATGACTGCCCATGGAGATCTTCCACCCAACAGCCAAGTTGGCATGGTGCAATATGTCAAATGTTCCAGAAGAAATACCTTGAAAGAACATTGTAGAGATGGAAAGGATGCTAATACAATATATGTCCCACCCTGCTCCTACTTTACTGTCCAAGACATTGATACCCGGAGAGCTCACTCGTGTTAGGTCTGAGGTCCACACCTGATTATGGTGTTATCCAGATGAAAGCAATAATATCGGTAAGATAATATTGGCTGTCATTTGTTAAATGATCTCCATGTGCCAAAACTGCAATAAGGGCTTTAGTTACAACAGTAAGATCAACAATTATGATGACCATAACATTAACGATGACTATTAACAGCTAACATTTTTTGAGCACTTACTATGTATCAAATACTAAGCATTTTACATGTTTTATCTTATTTAGTCCTTAGTGCAAAGCTGGAAGTAGGTGCTGTTGCTTCCTGCATTTTTAAAGATGAGGACACTGAGGTTCAAGCCAAAAATGAGTTGTTCAAGGTTGCATGGAGAATATGTGGGAGAGCCAGGGTTTGAGCCCTATGTCTGTCTGACTTCAAAGCCTGTGCTCTTCACCATGGTACTACATTGCTCCTTTCAGACCTAGATAAACCTTGAGGTCTCCTGAGCCCTTAATCACCACGCTTGTCCCTTTAGCATCCTGCCTCCTGTTGCCTTCTCCTGCATGCTTTAAAACACATTGGGGGGCCGGCCCCGTGGCTTAGCAGTTAAGTGTGCGCGCTCCGCTCGTGGCGGCCCGGGTTCGGATCCCGTGCGCGCACCCACGCACCACTTCTCCCGCCGTGTCCCACATACAGCAACTAGAAGGATTTGCAACTCTGACATACAACTATCTACAGGAGCTTTGGGGAAAAAAAAAGAGGAGGATTGGCAATAGATGTTAGCTCAGAGCCGTTCTTCTTCAGCAAAAAGAGGAAGATTAGCATGGATATTAGCTCAGGGCTGATCTTCCTCGCAGAAAAAAAAAAAAACAAAACCAACACGTTCGGTACACAGCCTGTGAGGTGGATACAGTCATACATTTAGCAGTCATTCTTCCTGTGTTCTCTGTGGGCTGGTACTTGGTATGGGATATACAGAGATGACCAGCATGTGGTCAAGGAGATGCCAATCTTTTGCTAATTACAACTAATACATTGCATAACAATTACATTAATTGCAATGTGATTAGTGCTAATTGATGTGTGGATGCTAGAATGTAAGCACAGGGAGTACAGAAACTGTGAATATTGTTCACCACTGTGTGTTTAGCACCTAGAATAGTACCTGGCACACAGTGGGTGCTCATAACTATTTACTGAACAAGTGAGTGAAGGGATAAGTGAATGAGTGAGTAGGCAAACAGATGGAGTTCTGTTGGAGCACAAGGGACAGTTGCTTTCTAGGGAGGTCAGGAAAGGCTTGTTAGGGGTCTATCAGGCATAGACTTAATTTGGTGGTCAAGAGGAAGTCTGTGGAAGTCTTTAAGCACTGGTGACAGGGCCAGATGTGTTTTATTTAAGATAATCATGGAAGCAACCTAGAGCAGTGGTTCTCAACATACCTGCACATTAGAATCAACTGGGGATTTTTTTTTTTTTTAAGACTCCCATAACCCAGACCATATCCCAGACTAGTTAATTCACAATCTTTGGCGACAGGACACAGGCATAAGTATCTTTTGATACCTCCAGGTAATTCCAGTGTACAGACAAGTTTGAGAACCACGGAAAACAAGGTGGACCAGGAGTCAGCAAACGATGGCTCAGTAGGCCAAATCTAGTCCTCTGCCTGTTTGTGTTAACAAAGTTTCACAGGAATACAGCCTATGTATTATGTATTGTCTATGGCTGCTTTCATTCTTCAAGGGCACAGTTGGGTAGTTGTGGCAGAGAATATGTGGTCTGCCAAGGTGAAACTATTTACTATCTAGCCCTTTACAGAAAACATTTTCAAGTTCTTGGGATGAAATTGGTTATATGGAACCTAGCCATTTCAGCAGCCCAGGGGAGAGGAGAAAGATGCCTCCAGCAGTGGCAGGATGGAGCTAGAGAGCAGAGTCCTGTTTATGACACTTGCTCTTTGAAGTAGGATGTCCATAATTTGGTGAAGGATTGTTTGGGGCATAAGCAGGGATGAAAAGGCATCAATGATGACTGATTTCTGGGTGAATGGCAGTCGTTACAGTTACTTACTCTCATGTGTGAAGTTGGCTCTCTTTGAGTGCAGGGGTGTGTTTGTTTGGAAGGATGAGTGGATGGATGGAAGGAAGGGTAATGAAAAAGTATAAACCATAGGGCCAGTTCTGTAATACAGTCTCGTCAGAAGGAAAAATTGACATCAGAGAAAAAATTAGGAAACAGTAGAAGACAGTCTAGAAAGAAATTTATATTCTAGAGGCTAGAAATGGAAGACATTTAGGAGATCAGTAAGGGCTGGAGTAATAACAGACTCGGTGGAGAAATTAATGGTCACTGAGTATCTCGTATGCGTTAGGCACTTTCTACTCAATATTGCATTTAAACACCTGAAGAATCCCTGAGAGGTTGTTCTCTTATCATCTAATCTGTATCCAGTTCTGTTTTGTGGCAGTGTTTCTTTTTTTCTTTGAGGATGAGAAAAGATTCAGAGAGGTTAAGTAACTTGTCTAAGAACTCACAGCTGCTAGATAGTGAAGACAGAATCAGGCCCAGATCTTCCTTGGTTTCAAAGGCTGTGTTTGTATGCTACCATATACTTTCACAAGAGTCGAAATCAGGGCTCTGGATGGGCCTTGTGGGTGGGCAGGATTTGGATAGGCAGGAGATTGGGAAGGGCTGTGCCATCCTCCTCGATAAGGATTTTGGGGATGTTTATTTGCCTCTTAAAGTTGCTAAGTGTAGTCCCTTGCAGTAAACAATTTTTTTTTCTTTTTTTCCCCTCTGCCCTTTCTCTAGAATAATGAAGAAGGTTGTAGGAAACCGATCTGGCTGCCCAACTGTAGGAGACAGGATTGTCGAGCTCATCTATATTGATATTGTGGGACTCGCTCAATTCAAGAAAACTCTGGGACCATCCTGGGTTCATTACCAGTAAGTGCTACCTGCTGTTCTTAAGTTTTCAGTGCTTTTTATTGTTTTTAACAAGGGTTAGATGGTGCAGGTAGAAAAAGCTTATCAAATATTGTCTTTTGAACTGTGTGGAGTATGTTTCTCATTCCTAATTGAAATTCAGATTCTCCACAGTGACTTTTTACTTTCAAGGACTGTTCATTATTTTCACTGATTTCTTTTAAGAATAGAAAACGAGTGTCCAACCTCCTTTTTACCTTCCCTAATACTTAGCATTCCTAGCAGTATGCCTACACTAATCTTATCTGTTTAATTAAGTAATAATTTTGATAAGTATGGGCAGTGTCATATCTTGTGTTCCTTAGGTTTGAGATGATGACTCATTTCTCATCCCCATTCCCTCATCAGTATTCTTGTCAGTTTTGGAAGAGAAAGCTGGGGATACTTTGTCTGAATGCTGGGGTCTTACACTTTTTAAGATAAACCTCATGCTTAGATGACTAGAGTGCATGTGTTACTCTGTGCATAGTTTTTATTATTTAGTAGAAGAGCTCAGTGTTTCCCTGGGTGAGGGTTTCGGACCTTGATTTAGTATTTGAAATGACTTTACATTGTACACAATCATGTCACTAAATAACATTGAATTACGTAATGAAGTTTATTAATCTTTCAATTTTCTTTGTCTTCCTGCAAAAAGCCTTAGTTTGATGCTCCTGTATCTCCAACACTTCTTTTAACACTTGCATGCGTTTTTAACAAAATGAGAGTAGCTATAAGTCTCAGCCTTCAGCAGGCAAAAGGATCTACTTTGAATTGAATAATATTTTTAAAGAAGAGTCATATGCTTTTTTGTTATCTTCCATTTATTGGAGTTGATACTGGCTTTTATTTATGGTCTATAAAAGTTCCCAATAAATTTAAATAAACATTTACTGGTGTCAATGGTACATAAATTTACTCATGAAGTTAATACCAACTTTACCAACTAATAGTATATATTGACCTACAGTTTGAACGAACTTCCTAAAAGAACACTCTGAAAATCTTTTAATGAGCACAATGTAGAAATCCCTCCATGTGTTTCTTTTCTGTTGTTTTTGAGTAGAGATTTTTTGATGTGTTCTACTAACTTAACCAATAAACTAATTCTTGATGGCCTGAACTACGTTTCTCCATTTTAGGTTAGTTTAGAGTTTAATATTATTTAATGTCCAAGGTTATATCAATTGGAAGTTTTTTAGAAATTCGAAAGAAAGGAAAATTCAAAATATTAAGAATCTTCTCCAAAACACAGAGAGGGGGAAAACATCTATTGTCTGCGGAATTTCCTTGCAATTTTCTTTCCAGTAGCGATGATTTTCTCACTGGGCAATACAACACTTATGGGCAGAGGAAAGGGATTGATTGAGAAGAGACTGTGCACTTTTCATTTCCTTTTCAATATCGTTTCATAAAAAAGCAAAATAAAAATCTGGGTTTGGGCCAGGATAGTATTCTACCTTCTGCATCAGATTTTTTCTGCTTTTTTTGCTTGTTTTTTCCTTGAAATCTTCGTGAATCAGAGGCCATCATATTTATTCTCAGTTACGCAGAAGTAACCATCTTTCTTCTTGGTTAATAAGCCATGTAAGTAAACATTTTTTTTTTCTTTTTAGCTACAGCATCAAAAAAAAGAAGGAAAAGCAGAGCTGTTGTTCTCTGGCATTATGTGATTGGCGGGCATCTGATAAATATGCAAAAGGAATTGGGCATTA
Source organism: Ceratotherium simum simum (assembly GCF_057802395.1). Lineage (NCBI taxonomy): Eukaryota > Metazoa > Chordata > Mammalia > Perissodactyla > Rhinocerotidae > Ceratotherium > Ceratotherium simum. The sequence continues at coordinate 18,158,528 of NC_141908.1, forward strand.
TGGGCATCCCTAGAAGGGCTGTTTGGATGGAGAAATATTCTCAGTGGCAGTGTTTCGGTCAATTAAAAAGGATGACTTCATTGTTAAAATGGTTACCCGTTGATTGGTATTTGATTCCTCTTGGGTGAAAAAGCACCATGTCAGAGGGGGTTTTATGACAGAGTGTGATGTTTATCTCTCCTTTCTTTAATAGATCATCTACAGTAGTGATATTAGCTAGTTAATGATATTAGGTCAGTGATACCGCAGGAAGTCTACAAGTACGTTAGCCTGCCGTCTTTGTGGTGTGATGAAGCTAAGATTTCATCAAAAGGCCAAGCGGGTCCTCTAGAAAGTTTCTTGCCCACTTCTTTCCCTTTTGAAGATTAGAAATTGTCAGGGATCTCTGTATTCATCTTAGTAGATGGTATGCATTCCATTAAATATAAAGTTATCATCTGATCTTTCATTTAGGAGCAAACCCTTGAGTCCTCTTGATCTTGGAAAAATATGTGTAAATTCTGTACAATTTATGTAGGGACCCAGGAAATTCAATTAAACATTTATTAAATGCCTACATGCAGCTAGTATACTGCTAGGTATTGCAAAACTGATACCCATGTCGCTTCATCTGAAGTCTTAGCTGAGCATTGAGAACACACAGGAAAGTGAGATGCAAATAGTCCAAGATATACCATGTTTTACATCAAACTCCAAATTGGAAAGTAGGTCCTAACAAGGAGGTTGTGAGCCTCCATCTCGTAATAGTGTGGCTTACAGCAAAGAGAATTTTCCGGGAGTCATTTGGCGCTGCTGCGGCCATCCCTGTTAGGAGGAGGCCAGCTGCTGCGGGCAGGAAGGCAAATATCTTTTTAAGTCATCAGTCTGTTCCCGATGCTCCAGACACACAAAAGATATTAGAGGAGCGGCATAAATATTAACAAAACAAACACAGTTCCAAAACACGCAGAGGTAGAGAGTGATTGAAGAAGGAAAACTATAACGTTAAGCCTCTGCCGCCCGTAGACAGAGATCAGTCTCCTGCCTCTGGTTTATAAGGCCAGCCCCAGATAAGCTGAAAAATGGTTCCCAAACCAGAGCTTCAAGTATAAGGATATAGAATGACGAGTTTCTGAGACACGCAATCATTCATTCTATAGCCTTCTGTTGGGAAGAAGCCCAGCGTCACGTAGCTTACATCTAGGCGCTGTATAGCAAGTCCAAGCTTTCAAGAGTTAGGCTCCTGCCAGGCAGCTTTACTCTTCAAGCTTTGTTTTAATTATCCAAATTAAGAATAACACTAGTAAAACTCCAAGTGAAAAATAGTCACAAGCTAGAGAGGAGCATAGTCTGTTCGAGTCCACTGCAAATAAGCGGAAGTGCCTTCAAGGCAAAGGTTTCTTGTGAGCAGGCTGCCTGTCTCTGCTGCTGCGCCTGTGCAGAGCTGTAATCTTTGAATCCCAGTGCTGGTCCTCTGGCGGGAGCTGAACCTTCCACAGCCCCACCTGTCACTGTGTCTCTCCCTCTCCTCCTCCCTCCTGTCACAGTGACCTTCTGCAGAGCTGCCACTATCGTCCCTGCTGCTTTTGAGACACGGCCATCTTTCTCAGAAGAACATATACAGGCTCCAACCAGTTGCTTTCATATCTTATTTTAAAATATTAAGTTAAAGAGTTAATTAATATAAGATTTTTTAAATTAAGAGTTTTTAATTCAGTTGCGTTTCTAAATATAAGTTAAGTATATTTAAAAAATGTGTTAAGAAATGGCAATGTTTCATTAAGAAGAGAAAAAGAATGCTGAGTTATTCAAAGAGCAGGGGAAACACAATTGGTCATTTCCTTGGGTCCCTAGCTCTCTTTTTCCTGGACTGTGGGCTCCATTTCTGTCTACCTATTAACTGCCAGACTGATGACATGTTCTTGGTGATATTGTGAAAATTGTCACTGTGATGATAGCATGTTACTTGAGAGCCACACAGAAATCTGAAACAAGGAAGCTCTTTCTGTGGTCGGCTTGTATTTCACTTTGTGGTCATCGCCCACCCTCCTTCCACTCTGCCTGCCCTCTTTCTTTTTTCTCTTCCTAGTCTAGACAAAGGGTGGTGATCTCTGATGAGAAAATCATCATGCTAAAATAGCGATTTACCCTTACTCTTCCTGGAAACTTGTCTTTGGTGTTAGGACATTTTTCTGAATTGCACACTGACATTAAAAAAAAAAAAGTTGGAAGAATGACTTCCTACTAATAGTGGAAAAAAGAAGAAAAAAACTGAATTAGATACTTGAAAATCATTGCCATCATCTGATTCTAAAATGAGTGCTTTAATCTTTACTTATTTTTATGCTTGTTGGTCCAATAAGAGCTATTCAGAAGTGTTAGTGATACCTAACAGAAAATAGAGCTATTTTTATTGGCTAGTCACGAGCTAAATTTACATCAATGTTTCGAGAATAAGTGGTGAAAGAAATGTAACCAAAGTCAATAAATGCTGTTTCAGTATTGATTCCTTTCTTCCAGTTGGTCATTCTTTGTGTACTCTAAAGCAGTGGTCGGCAGGCTTTTTCTGTAAAGGGCCAGATAGTAAAGGTTTTAGGCTTTGCAGGCTATATAGTGTGTTGCAACTACTGAACTCCATTGTTACTGTGTGAAAGCAGCCACAGATAGTATGTAAACAACTGAATGTGGCTGTGTTCAAATAAAACTTCATTTTTGAACACTGAAAATTTCATATAATTTTCACGTCACAAAATATTCTTTCTTTTTTTTTTTTTTTCAATTATTTAAAAGTATAAAGATCATTCTTAGCTCATAGGTCATATAAAAACCAGGTGTAGGGGCTGGCCCGGTGGCATAGAGGTTAAGTGCACGCTCTGCTTCAGTGACCTGCGGTTCGCAGGGTCAGATCCCAGGCACACATCGACACACCGCTTGTCAAGCCATGCTGTGGCGGTGTCCCATATAAAACAGAGGAAGATGGGCACGGATGTTAGCCCAGGGCTAGCTTTCCTCGGCAAAAAGAGGAACATTGGCATTGGAATATTAGCTCAGGGCTGATTTTCCTCACATAAAAAAAAAAAAAAAATAGGTGTAGACCAGAGTTGGCCGATCCTGTTCTAAGGCTTTGGTGGAACAGCCAAATGAAACATCTTTCAGTTTCACTTCTTCAGGCTCTGGGAGAAAGCAGTAATGTTCTGTTACTATCAAATACATAAAAATCACCACTGCCTATTGAGCGAGTTTCTACACTTTACCTAAAATCAATCACGTGCTCTGGTTAATTGATGAAAACGTTGAATGATTGTTGAAAGAGATAAGGCATGCCATGGGTTTTAAGCAGAATAAGACCTCCATCTTAGTCCATTTGGGCTGCTGTAACAAAATACTGAAGATGGGGAGGCTTATAAACAACAAACATTTATTGCTTACGGTTCTGGAGGCTGAAGTCCGAGATCAGCATGCCAGCATGGTTGAGGGAGGGCTCTTTTCCAGGTCTCAGACTTCTGTTGTGTCTTCACATGATGGAAGGGGCTAGGGAGCTCTGTGGGGTCTCTTTTATAAGGGTGCTAATCCCATCATGAGGACTCCACCCTTGTCACCCAGTCACCTCCCAAAAGCCCCATCACCTTGGTGGGGTAAGGATTTCAACGTATGAAATTTTGGAGGACATAAACATTCAGACAACCTTTAAAAATCGTAGTTCTTTGTTTCTTCAACAGTTGTTCATTAGACACCACTGTATGCTTGGCCCTGGGTGGGAGTACAGCAGTGAACATGGCAGTTTGCAGTTTCAGTTTTCATGGAACTTTTTATTTCACTGGTATTTGAGCGATCTCTATGATCAGTCAACTAATCTGAAGCAAATCATATCTGCTGTGTGATGGCCTAGGCTCAAAAGTAACACATGGGGATGTTTGGTATCCAAGCTATTCTAAAAACTCTCACTTCCTGCCCAGTAGCATTTCTAACTAAAAGTTTTTGTCCATTTTTGGTGGTCCGGAAGTAGGGGTTAAAGCTTGTACCTTTTGAACTTTGGGGTCAAGGCAGTAGTTTTACCCGCCGTGCTTTCTTCTTTCAGATGCATGCTCCGAGTCCTGGACTCATTCGGCACTGAGCCCGAGTTTAACCATGCTAACTATGCCCAATCCAAAGGCCACAAGACCCCCTGGGGAAAATGGAATCTGAACCCACAGCAGTTTTATACCATGTTCCGTGAGTATTCGTGTTTCAGCCCTGCTTTCCAGAATGCCACTGAAGACAGGTGGGAAAAGAAATGGTGTAGCCATATATTTTGGGTTATGATTCTCAGGGCCCTTAGCTGTAGAAATGTGTGCTATTGAAACTTGCCCTTGGGAATAACTGATTTTTTTTTTTATTGGAATTGAAAGGCCATGTGAGCATTTTGTGAAAAGCCTTAGAAATGTTCTGGAAATAAATGCTCAATATGAAGTATCACCAGAAACGATTTGGGAGAGTACTTTGGGCCCACTTTGGATTGGCAGGCACTAAACACCTGTCATGCCACACAGACGCTGTTTAGGGTCCACTTGATTACTGATGAGGAATGAGGTCTCTCATGTCCATACATTTTACAAATAATTAAACCTTAGTGATTTAAGCATCAAACTTTATAAAGGAAAAAGTTAGCCTTTTAAAAATGGAACTGTTTTAAACCCTGTTTCACACTTTACTGACTTCTTAACCACTGGGCTCGGAATGAAGTCTCACCTCGTGCTCATGCGGTGTCATTGTTGCCAATAGCAGTGCCTGTTTTACAGAATGACTCAGCGGGCACACTAAAAGCTGATGCACTAAGTGCCCTCCACTTGAGGCTCTCAGCATTTTTCTATAGAGTTCTTTTCCTACATTTACCATTTCTTCAGTGCTCATTTGCTATCAGATTACCTGCCTTGAGCCTCATTTCATTTATAATTAGCTGAGGATTGTGAAGCCAAACTCTAAATTTGATATTATTCATGCCAAAAATAAATGTATTGTTTAAGTCAGTGGACCTTGGTGATGAGGTGAAGTCCTGTTCTGGAAATGCAAGGTCACGTGAGTTAAACAGTTCGTTTGGATGCTCTGAGTGGAGAATTCCCATTTTCCTAAATTATCAGAATGATTTTAATCCAGAAGTTTCCATCCTAGAATTAACATCAGAGATGTGAATCTGTTTGCTTTGTTGAGCTAAGCCCCAAGGGACCCCTGCCCTGCGTTTTCCTGTGTGGTGGCCCCTCCACCTTGTATGTGGTTACCTGAAGATGACCCTTAAGTTCACTAAATGTGACAGCAAACACAATGGACTAATCCTTAGGTGTAGGGTATGAGAAGGGAGAATTAAGAAGAGTTATGGCAGATGGAGGAGTGATTTTAAAAATCAACTTGTGTTTAAATGTTCTTTTTAGCTCAGAGAGATTTGTGAGTGTGTGCTATATGCACTGTAAACATTATTATTATTGTTCTTGGAGCTCTATCATCCTGCTGTTGCAACTTGTCCCTGGGGCACAGTTCAGGGAACAAACTCATATATGGCATGTTAGGTGACAGATGGCTGGTCAGCATGGTGAGGCATGGTTAGAGTTAGCCTCTGGTTTGGCTTTGCTGTGTGACTTTGAGGGTCTGGGATGAGGTCATACAAAATAATGTAAGATGTGACCTGTGTGTTATATCAAATGAAATCAAATGTTAGCTATGTCCAAAATGGCCAAAGTTGTCTAAATGACGTGGTGTATGTATGCCCTCCACAGGATGGTGTTTCCTTATATCCAGAGAGTAGAAATAGGAGGCTTTTCCAGAAGTATAAAGATCTCTTTTAGAATGTTGGTATTCAGAGTCCTAAAAAACCTATTTTGTTCTTCATGAATAGAGGACTTCAGGAATGCTGGTTGATTGAATCGAAAGAAATTAAAATGTAACTAAAGTTGAAAATATGGATTAATTCTTATTAGCCTGGGAAAGGGAGAAGTTTCCTGAGTCAGAATTCAGCAGAATCAGGGGGAAATTGATACAATGGACTGCCTTTTAAAAATAAGAACCTGTATGGCAAAAAGAGTAACAACAACAAGGAACACCATAAGCAGGTTCTATCACAGAGGGTTAATATCACTAAAGTATAAAGACCTTCTAAAAATTGAGAAGAAAAAGTTCCACAGTCCAGTAGGAAAATGGGCAAAAGCTATTACCAGTTCAGAGGAAAAAGCAGTTTATTACCCCAAACATATGAGAACACGTTAGCCTCACTGACAAGAGGAATGCATTTTAAAATGACACCATGTCCCACATATCAGATTGGCCCAAATCTGAAAGTTTGCCAGCATAGCTATTACAGTGGTGAGGCTCAGGGAAACCAGTCTTTTCCTACTCTAGTGGTGAGAATGCAGTATGGTATGGTATACCCTTGTGGGAGGGTATTTGTCACGATCTAGCGAAACTACCTGTGCATCTTTCCTTTAACTGAGCAGATCATATCTAAGAATCTATCCCAAAGATACATGAGCAACTATAAGAAATGGCATGTACACAAGGCCATTTATGGTGGCACTATTTGTAATAGGAAAAGACTGGAAATAACCCTAATGTTCATAATAGGGGATTGAGTGAATAACATGGTCCATTGACAGAGTAAAGTACTGTGTAACTGTAAAGGAATGAGGAAGGTCTCCACTGCTCTGGAGGGAGATGTCTGGGATACTGTAAGTGATAAAAACCAAGGTGCAAGGCAGTGTGCAGAGATACTCCTTTCTACATGAGAAGGGTAGGGAGGAGGAATGTGTATATATGTTGGTGTTATGAATTTGCTTGTATTTTCAAAGAAGCAATGGAAGAATAAATAACAAGTTGATAAAAATGATTAGCACTGGAGGAGGGGGGCATGCAGAGACAGAGAGAGAAAGTAGATGTCTCTTAATCTTACTTAACCTTACTTTGACTTTGGAACCATGTAAATGTTTTACATAATTTAAAAAGAAAAATCTAAAAGAAAAAAGCGTTAACTAATAATTGAAAACAGATTGAAAAAAATGAAACAAACAAACCTAGTGATATATTAGGTTGGTATTAATCTCTCACACAGAAAATAATTTTTTTCAAGTGACTTTAGAATACAATCTTTGGACCATACGTTCATAGTGGGAAATATTTATATTGTCGTTTGAAACTATTACAGGTATGCTCTAGGAACCAAGATTTTCAATATACAAGAAGCAGGGAGTACTTAAACAATTTAAATAGACTGAATAACCTTCAACTTGAATAGGAAATCTCAATAGGAACTTATTTTTTTCTCTTTAAAATAGAAATGTTTCATAGCTCTATACTTTGAAAAGCATCTAAAGTAAAGACAATTCAGTAGCAATGAGTATCCTTATTACTCAGTTTGAGATTCCCTAAATGCCTTTCCCACTAAAGGGAACCTCCTCCTGGGGTTAACAGCTTGTTCCAGGTCTAGGGCAGGAAGCGTTCAAGATGGGACATCTTGTCCTGCCAGAAAGCAAGGAAGCTAAGAAAGACCACTGGGGTGAGTCAGAAGGACACAAGAGCCAAAGATGGGGTAATTTGAGCATTAAAAACAATAATGGCTGCAGTGGATTGAAATCAAACCAATGACAAATAATCCATGAGTCCAGAATGATACTCCAAATGAGAAAAACCCACAAAATCAATTGGTCACCTTTGCAAGTTGCTAGGACACCGCTTCATTACTCTGAAAAAAAAAGGGAAAGAGACCAGCTTTGATCCTGCCTCTCTAGGACAATTGTATTTGAAGATAATCAAATAGTTGATGAGAGAAAGTTGTTAATCATGGAGAAATTACAGCTAATATATGCAAAAGGAATGAAGAATTAGAAAATCAGCATTTTAAAACTAATGAGACAATGGAGCATGGCAGCAATCATCAATGGTTGCTAAATTCATCAAGTAATAAGTTGATAGAATACTTCCTCATGGATGAGGCTGTCCTGAATGGAAGTAATAGGGGAATGAAGCAGTTTGAGACCTTTATCATATTGAGATATTCAGCTGGAGAATTTGCAGCAGAAAACAGTGACTCCTGCCTGCACCTTGCATTCCAGAGCCTGCCCACAGAGAACTTGGGTGCATCCTGAGAGAGGGTCCCTTCCTTCCTGCATGACAAAGGAGTGGGGTCCAGTCCAGCCCTGTTGTTCCCACAGAATCTTTCATTTCCTCCCCCTTTGGATCAACATGGCTGTTCTAGTGATCTGAAAGGGAAGACCATTCCTTTGAGTATAAGATGAAAATGTCAAAATTTGATTTATTCCTTATTAATTTTTAACAAATGAGACAAATCTACTAATGCTTAATATATGGGCTGATAATAATCATATAAGTGATGTATAAATATGCACATGTATTGCAGGTGTACTTAGATTGTTTTCTACTGATGAGGTACACAATGAAAAGTTCAGAGACCGCAGAAATACAGTGTTGTACTTGTAGAATCAAATCTTCAAGTCCAGCTTTCCTATTATGAGATTTAGCAGTGTTCTGGCACGTGTAGAGTGCAGAGAGAACATGGGGAAGGCCAGTCAGAAAGGGCCCAGCAGAAGAATAAAGAAAGAGAAAAACACACCATTGGTGAAGCACCTTTAGGAGCAGTGAAATAAGATACAGTGATGCTTTGCTTAATGACAAGGATACGTTCTGAGAAATGCATTGTTAGGCAGTTTTGTTGTTGTGCGAACGTCACAGAGTGTACTTGCGCAACCTAGATGGTATAGCCTACTACACACCTAGGCTCTGTGGTACTGATCTTATGGGACGTGCGTCGTATATGCAGTCCCATTGACCAAAACGGTTGTGCAGTGTGTGGCTGCACTCCTGACCAGAGCGCGTTTGCTCTAGAATGATATTCAGAGTACTACACTGCTCACCTTAAGGCTGCTTCTATTTCTACTCTAACTCATTTCCTCACTGAGTTGGTGGAGTTTCTACAGGTTGAAAAACCTAGTTTGTCTTGATTGTTTTGCCGCAATTCTCAGAGTTTCACTGGAACATCCTCTCCGTGTATTCTGTTTGCAGTTGGGCATTTTGTATGTGTCAGCATAGACTATTCCTGAAACCTTCCTAAGCAGCTTCTATGGGGACCAAGTGGTCAGACACCAGTAAGCCCTTTTGATTAGATCTGTTGAGTGATGGTTTTTTCCAGGAAGCTGAGAAGTCTGGTTTTCCCTCCCTCAAGGCAGGGACCTGGTTCCTGCTTTCACCTCTTGTCCACACTGTGGCATGGCCTCTGAGCCAGGCACTAAGGCCTTCCTCCTGACACCAGAGCCACCTCTTGAAAGCTCAGCCTGGACCAAGCTATTCCTCCTCAAAGACCATGGCGCTTTCCCTTTGCCCACAGAGTCAGGTCCAAAGTCCATAGCAAAGTATTCAAGACCCTCGGCTCTCTGGCCGCGAACCGCCCTTGCCCTTCTCTCCCCCAACCACATCCCTCCCCAGGTCCTGGCCCAACCTCACCAGACAGCCTGCTGGCCTCTGCCACCCAGATTCCTCACCACTCTTGCCTCCTTCAAATCCCCCTCATAGCAAAATTTGATTTTTTTCTTGAAGACTCTATTCGAGTCCCTCCAACTTTCCAATCAAACTAAAACAAAACATAACCCTATTACAAAAACAGGGAGAGCCTCCCCCCGCTGAAAAAGGCTCCCAACCCTAACATAAGCGTTATTATCTTTTTCATGGGTACATTTTTACATAGTTGTAACAAACATACTAAAATTCTGTATCTCCTTTTTTTTTTCCACCTAATATATCATAATTTTTTTCAAGGTTCTACTTTTAAACCATAGTTTCCAAGACTGTTTTATAGTCCATCAAGTGGCTAGCTCCTAATTTGTATTTATTTGGGGATACTTTTGTTATTTCTTGTTGAGAATTGTTGCTTTTTCTGGCCTTGGCTTGACCCTACATTTAGGCATTATTTCAGTGGCAGCCTTTAGTCTGCTGTGCATACTGGGTGTTCTAAACTCCTGAAGGCAATCTCTTATTTTTTCTCAGTCCCAAACAAGGTGTGTTATACCTCGGTAAACGAATGAAAGAAATCTGCCCACAGATAAATAAAACAGAGAAGACATTTGCCTATACCATTTACAAGAGAAGATAAAACCCCGAAGTTGATGGCTTGCACCTTGAGTTATCCTGTATTTGAATAGTTCTGATTATCTGCATGACACCCTCTTTCACACCTTCATTTGGCTTCTGTAAAAACATCAGCAGTGGTAAAACGTCTGTGTCTAATTGAACGTTTTTCCTCTTTTTCTCTGGAAACTATGGCTGAAAGTAGCAATAGTGGAGATTATCAGATTTCTTCATCCCTGGTTTCAGGCAAGTTTCATCTCAGACTTATATTTATATCCTGTAGTTGAAAAGTTTCAGTAACGTTTAGTAGTCTGCTTAACAACCTTACTATTCATATCACTATCACAGGACATTTCCTGTTCTCCAGGCAAAGCCTGTTTGTAATGGTTTATTTTTATTTAATTAATAATTTTTTGAGTACCTGCCACATTTCAGCTGTCATTCACAATATGAAGACACCAAAGAATCTACCTTCTGGGTGCTCACATTCTGTAGTTCTTGTCGAGGCTGGGGAATAGTCAGTGTTTCTTGGTATGTGTGGAAATTTGGGGCAGAAAAGACAGGGAGCTGTAATGGAGTTGAGTGAGGAACAGATGGGGGATTCTGAAGTAGAGCTGCACGGGTCTCTCAGGCGTCCTGTTGTGCTGTGTAGGGAAGCCTCTGTTGGTTAATGGATGTCTGTTTAGTTGTAGTGTAGAGGGGAGAGACAAAGGGAACAGCTCACTCCGCCATGATGCTGACGTCACTCCTCCAGATTGGGATTCTGGAGGTGTCGGTTTAGAGCCTGCCCACTTCGTCTCTAACCCCTTCCCCTTTTTTATACTGTCTGGCCCCTGCTGGCCTCTCTGATGTTGTCTTGCCTCCACTTGGCTTTTAGGTGTCTGCCAGGGTGTCAAGTGCTCTGTGACATCCAGGCCATTGCATGTGCTGTTTCTTTGTCTGGAAGCCCCTGTCCCTCACTCCTCCCCCCCACCCCTACGTACACCCTGCTCATCCTTCAGGGAGATGTCATGTCCTCCAGAAAGCCTTCGTTTCCTGAGCCAGATGCTCCTGCTCTGAGGCTCTCACAGCACCTATGTTCCAGCCTGGATCCCACGGTGTGAGCCCCACGAGCACGATCACTGCTGAGTCCTCAGTACCTGAAGTGGTGACATCATTGGTGATAAATATCTGTTGAATTAATGAATAAAGAACAAACAGACCCAGTTTTCCCCAACTACAAAATGGAGTTAATTTAAACATAAGTCAGATCATGACACTCCCACACTCACAATGCATGGCATCTCGCTGTAGGGAAGGATGAGTCATCCCAGTGGCCTCAAGCTCCCGTGTGGTCTGGCTCCACTTCCCTTCTGGCCTCATCTCTTACTACAGGTCTTCTTGCTCACTGCTCTCTAGCCTCCTTGCTGTTTCTTGGATGGACCAGGCATGCTCCCACCCCAGGACCTTTGCATTAGTTGTTCCATCTTCTGGAACATTCTTTGTTTAGACTTCCATATTATCTCCTTTAGGTCTTTAACTCTCATTTCACTTTAGTGAGACTAACTCTGACACCCCCCTCCCTTTTTAAATGCAACTCCTTTCTCCCCCAACTTCCTATGCCCCTTCCCTGCTTTATTTTCCTTCTTAACTGTATTAACACTCAGCATTTATGCTTCACTTACTTTTGTTGATTTTCTGTTTTCCTACTGTGGAATCTGAGGCATATACTACTAGACGTTTTGTCTGTTTTGTTCATTGCTGAAACTCACACCTGAAGAATGCCTGGCACAAAGTAGGCATGCAGAAAATATTTATTGATTGAATTAAATTGGACAATAATGCCTGTTCTATTTTTCCTCCATGCAGCAATGTAGGGAAGGGTAAGAAGGGTGGTACAAATTTTAAGATGACAGAAGCTTCTTGGGACCAGTGGCCTCATGTTGCTCTCTTTTGTCATCCCACAGAACTTATTCACGTGGTTAGGCTTTCAAGAGTTCTTCAAATCATACTGATTGTCGTTGTCATTGACATTCTAACTCTGAGTTTCTCCCGGGATCTGGGGCTCGTGGTCTTGTTTATTTGCATGATCAGGTTGGAATAGTGGCTTGTAGACCAAAAGTTTTGCCTGAACAAAACAAGAATTTTAGAAAACGAGCCAGTTCCCTTTCATGCCAGTAAATGACAAACTTGTTGGCTTCAGCTAAGGATCAGTTGCTTCCATGTATGATTTTATTTTTAAGGCCTGACAAGGAGAGGAGCTGTTTGTGATTCAAACTGCCTTTTTGGCCTTTAACTTGGATCAGGAGGACTCTCGCCTTTTACTTCTGTGCAGACCAGTGAGTAATAGGATCAGCCTTGCAGTTTCTTCAGTCTGGGTCTCAGCCTTCAGGAGTGATGTTCTTCTAAGGAGTCCATTCTCTTCTAAATTGCTTTTTGACACTTGAGAAATTTACTCTGGTGTGCCTTCTGTCAGCAGTTCAGGCCCTCATCTTTTCAACTCAACTGTACATAATAGTTTCCCTAGCCTGCATCCCAGGCTTTTCTGTCTCTCGAAGAGGTTAGTATCACTACCATTTGAAAAAAATCAGTTTTGGTAAAATTCAAAGCATGACATCACTATCTATGTACAGTTTTTAAAACCAACTTTATTTTTCAGTAAAGTTGTTTCTACCACGTCAGGTTCATCATCATCGGAATCAGCATCAACATTGTGAATACCACGAATGACAGCAGCCTATATTCTTCCTATCTTCTTATGAAATTTTTCAAATATACAAGAAAAGTGAAAGAAATGTACAATAGAAACCTACTGCCTAGACTCTGCAGTTAGTAGTTTGCTTTATTTGTTCTATGACATATCAATCCTGATGTCTATCTTCTCTCTATCAATCCATCTTCTTTCTTGAGATGCGTAAAAGAACACTTAACCTTTAGATGTTTCAACATTAATTAGAGTTCAATATTGGTTACCAAACCAATTGTGTTTATTTCTTTTTTATGTATGACATTGAATTATTTTATTTGTTTACTTATTTACCGCCTGTCTCTTCAGCTGAATGGTAGGTCAGTGAGGGGAGCTTCATTTGTGCTTATCTTGTTCCCTTGTATGTCTTTAACTTCTCAGTTGTTGCCTGGCTCATAGTAAGTGCTCAATGTGCTGAATGTTGAATGAATGAATGATATTTAGAAGCCTGTGATGTTAGAATTTTAAAAGTGTGTCACTGATTTGTTTGCCTTCTCCCCAACATCTGCTTTGTGACCTAGATAAAAAGATATGTTAATTTGTTAATTCAGTAAATATTTATTGAACACCTATAATACACCAGGCCTGAGCTATGTTCAAGGATGGAATAGTGAGCTGTCTTGGCTAATGATGAATCTTAAGAAGAATGGGCTTTGATTTTGGAGCTTATGTGCAAAGAGCATGATGTTGGAGATAGTTTAGGCATGGGCTCTGCTGTTTGTAATGTAGATCTACCTACAGAGTCGATCACACTAGTTAATTACACATTCATCGTTGACTTAATAGTGCATTCAACAAATATTTACTCAAATTCTACTATGCTCTGGGCTCTGGGAAGTAAGAGATACACAAAACATGACTTAGTCCTCAAGGAGCATATAGTCCATCAGGGGAGACAGTAGTATGTAATCAGAGCTCTAATTCTTCATGGTCTAAGAGGAGGGGTACTTGCTTCCAGTTTTAGGGAGTTATGGAATCCCTCAACTTGGAGGTGATAGGAGCTGAAACTTACAGGGAGGAGGAAGCAATAGACATGCCAGACGTATGCCAGCATGAGATAAGGTGAAAAAATGTGGCACTGAAAAACCCCAAATAGGTCAGTGTGGAGCAGAGGTATCAGTGGGAGGGTGACCTGAGATGAAGCTGGAATGGTAGGGATGCTGGGCTCTGCTTCATCCTGGAGGAGGTGAAGGTTTTCAGCAGGAAACTGCCATAGTCATATATTTGTTTCAAAGAATACCTTGTCAAGCAACGCAGAGGATGGATTGGAATTAGGGAGCAGAGAGAAAGGGAGGAAGGAGCAAAGCTGGTGGTTTGGAGACTACTTAGAAATCCACTGCAGAGTTTACAAGGGTGCGATGATATACATTTGTTGATTTGGGTGGTCGAGAATTGGAAGCATCCTAAATGTCTTGTGGTAGGGTGTGTTAGGCAGGATTTCTGTCATATGGACGTAGTCACAAGGGTTTGTTGGCTCTTGTCACTGGGAAGTGTTGAAACCAGCTTTAGGCAGAGCTGGAGTCAGGGCTTGGAGGACATCTTCACTCTCTCCATATCTCAGCTTTGCATGTCTCTGGATTGGCATCATTTTCAGGGCAGGCTGTCCTCACGTGGGCACATAGATGACATCTGCAGCTCTAGACTTCCAGCTTGCCAGCTTAGTGACTGTAGCAGAAAGATGTTGACTTCAAAAGTAGCTCTGACTAGTCCTGGAGCAACTGTGATTGGTGGGATTTGGATCATAAACCCATTTTTCAGCTGAGCCTTGGTCAGGTAGAGTCCTCTGTGTTATGTGCCCATCCTTGGAGGTGTGGGGAGAGAGGAGGAGTCAAGGAGTCAGGATTAGCACCAATCCAACCACCTGAATGGAACAGAATTGCATGGCCTGGGGGAAGTGTGGTTAGTTCCATAAAGCGATGCTGGCAGACCAGAGCCATGGGGCATCCCAGCTGATAGAATGAGTTCAGGCACTGAAGTATGGTACTGCTTTAACAAGTAGTGATGAGCTGTGATTATTAACCCAGAAAGATACTTGTGGCACATTGTGTAAGTGAAAAAAGTTTGCAAAAGAGTAGGTATAGTAGGATCCAATTTTGGTTTGAGGACAAAAAAGATTCATAAGTCTTAAAAAAAAAAAAAGCCCACTAATAGTGGTTATTTCTAGGTGGTAAGATGATGGGTGACATCTTTCTTTCCTTATATCTTTCTTTGTTGTCTGAAAAAGGTTTTACACAGAGATATATTTCTATTATAATCAGGAAAACCAATAAAACCATTTCTATTTAGGGAAAAGAAAAGCTTATTATTGCAGAAGTCTCGACAAGAATTGATGAGGCCAGACTAAGGAAGGTGAAGAGGAGGGAAGGAGTTGATGGGTTTTGAGAAGCTGACATTCCCAGGACTTGCTGATTGGCTGGCTGTGAGGGCTGAGGGAGGATCCCAGGCTGGCTCTGGGGTTTCTGCCCTTGGTGACTGAACCAGGTGGTCTGAGGGTACCCAACACTGTCAGGCCAGCTGTGGTTAAAGGCTACCAGACAACCTGTTAAAATGAATATGTGCACTTCTTAGAGATGTTTAGGACTTGGTGGTAGAAAAAACAGATCTCAGAGATTCACGCAATTGAAAGAAGGGTAAATTTGACTTAAAAATTTTGAATTATATTTCAAAAGAGGCCATTATTACTGCTTGGTAGCTATAGTATATACCTCATTTATTAAGTAGTTGGTAAGTTCTGTGAGGGCAGAAACTCATCTTTATGCTGAGTTCAATATCTAGCATATAACCTGGTCTGTAGAAAGAGTGCTCTAGAATGTTTGTCCTTGAATGACTTATTCAGGCTAAACTAACAGTAGTTCTTAAAATAGTCATCACTGTAATCTGCTCAGGAAACTCATCACATTGATTTGTAATCATTTGGAAATAGGTGCTTCCAAAGTGCTTAAAATAAGGCTTTTCTTAATAAAATGTTTGTCTTAAATTATTTTAAGACCATTGCTAATGTTTAGCAAATCCTCTCCAGTCTGTAGCATATAAAAAAAATCAGCATGGTTCCAAATACATATAGCATAAGTTGCTCAAGAAACTGAAGTAATACTATATATATATTTTTCCTAGGTCTTTCATGTGTATTTTGGTCTAGCTTATAACATTATTTTCCTCTGGAGCGTGTTTAGCACTATAGTTCACAGGGCCCAGAAAATAAAATATTTGGACTATGAGACTGTGTGTTAGCGTGCTTTAAGGCGCTTGGGTTCTGGAACAGCTGGTCTGGCTCTGAATCCCAACATTGTCGTTTTCTAGCGTGTAGACTTGGGTAGTTTAAGTTTCTCTCTCTCTCTTTTCTCATCTGTGCAAACATGCTATTAGGTTGTCATGAAGATAAAATAAAGTAGTCACTATGAAGCACTTAGAACTCAGCACATAGGCAGAAGTCAAACATCAGCCATTTTTTAAAATCACATTTGTTTATCTCCTGGGACGGAGTGATTTCCAAAAGTACAGGATTTCCTGTGTCTCATTTATAATGGGATTTCTTTGATTTACCTTGAAATGTAAATAACTTCTCTTTGAAACCCTCCCAACACAGCTAAAGTCTATGTTCCCATCATAAGGCAGAACAAAAGAGAAAGCTTGGTCTGAGGTTGGATCTCCACCAAAAGGTCATTTCAGATAGCATCAGCCTTGCTTGCGGCTTTTGGGTTATTATAAGCAACGTTAGGCACGCGTGTGTTCGGACCAGGGCACTCCATGAGGATGTCACCAGGCAGGCACACCCAGCTGCTGGCCAGCTCCTTGGAATCGATCCACACTGGACCTTTGGTTACTTCCCAGTCTCCTGCTGGGTGGGTCACAGCGGAGCAACCCCTCATGTTGCAGACTCTCAGTGGCCTGTGACAGGTTCAGCATTACCTGGGAAGAAATACGGAGGATCTGGTAGGTGTTCGTGAAATGTGGTGGTGCTGTTTCTAAGCACAACCGTCATTTTTCCTTAAGTCTCATCTAAGGTCCTTCAGCTGTACTTGCAGATTGTCGATCCCCAAGTTAACATCTCCAGATGAGAGAGAGGAGTTGAAATGAAGTGTTTGGCTGGGAACGTAGAGGGGAGCTTGTATGCGAAATTCGTTCTTCATACAATGTCAGAGTTGATTTAGTACCAAATTGTATTCAGCAGAAGCCTGCCACTTCCCACAAGTTTTTTGAAGAGATAACTTACTTTCCCTCCTTCTCACTGTTCAAACTATAATCAAGGGGAATCTTTGACACAAAAATATATACATACATGAGTTTATTTTGTTTTGGGTTTGATGATCATTTTATTTTTGACTACATCTGAGTATATTATTACATGAAATAAGACCTATTGTTTTAGATGCTAGATTATTTCATTTTTTTAAAAAATTGCCCACATAGGGACTAGATAACTGAATTGCAGAGGTAATTGTCAAAGCATGGAGCTTTAGTCACCACATAAATTTTCTGAAGATTAAAAACATGATCTCATAGTTTAAAGTGGCAGATTCTATTTCAAAATTTTTACAGTTAACCAAAAGTTTTACAAAGAAGTACTTTAAACTGCCTTATTGACATTTCGAATGCACACAGGCTGTCTTCCCCTCCCCCACAGTCCTTCAAATCCCCTCCCCACCAACTTGTCAAAAAGGAAAAAAAGCAACCATTGCCTCTGGTTGGCAGTAGAATTTATTCAGTAATTTACTTTCCAGCTAACTGCAGCCATTGCCATTGCCTCTGGGCACTTGTTCAAAAATGCAGAAATGAAATAACAGATTGGCCAGGCCGAGCACAACTCCCCAGTTGCAACCCTATTATCTCTTCGTTCTGTCACCCACATTAGGCAAAAGCCTGCGAGACTGGATGGTGATAACGCAGTATTTATGCAGCTCATTCATCTCCACAGTTCACAGCTCCCTGCTGTGTTACCTTGTTCATCTCTGTGCACAGTGTATGAGAGCGGGCCCGGGGCTTCAGATCCCTAGGCCTTTGCAGCAGACCCACCCCCTGCCCATCTTAAAGGGCTTCTGGGCCAGCTTCCTGCCTGGGAAAGGGCTCCTGAGTCCCGGGAAAACCAGAACAAGACAAAGGAACCAACTTTGTGTTGAACACTCTGTGAATTACTATGGTTGAAGCCACAGTGTGTGGATTTCACTGAATATCGAGTATCTTTCAATTCAAGTTATTTATAGCTGTTCTATTCAGGTCAGAGTCAAGCGGGGAGGTTGCTTCATTTAATATTGTGGGGCCTCTGCAGGGTCATCTCCTGAAAAACAGATTTCTCTGGACAGAATGAATGTATTAGAGAACAGGGTCTCTGTTTCATCAAGACAATTGGTTTTTTTTTTTTTTTTTTTTTGATTGTTGCTTTCCAGTGAAATTCCTTTTAAAATTAGAGGCACAAGTGACAAATGTTTGAGGAGAGTGTGGGACTGCTTTCCCCCTTGGTCAGGTGTTAAAATGGAGAAATTTTAGAACTGAAATGATGAGAGAGATCCAGAGGAAAATGCTTTTTCTCTTCCAGAAAAGTTTCTTCTGTGGACTAGATACTGTTCCTTGTGGTGGTTGCCTTTTTGGGGTGGTTTGCATCCCAGTGAGCTTCACCTTTTTTTCTGTCTTCCTCCTGTCCCTTCAGTGTAGCCCCATAATTACATCTTTCCTTAGTGAGTAATTCTCAGAGGATGTGCAAGGTTGGGGTGATGTTGCTTGGTTTTGCCCCCAAATCCCCTTTTACCCAACTGGGTGGTAAACACAGCAGGAGTCAGGTCAGATTGTGTGGGGCCTGCCCGGACAGCGGCCCCTGCCCCTGCTGAGAACTGTTGACTCAGCCCTGTTCCCTACAAATTTCTGGCCATTAGCTGGTAAAACCTGGATGAGGGCATTTCTGTCGGGAGACAGTAGCCTTGTGCTGCGGTAACAGGAAGGAGGAGACAGCACAGCTGAATGCTTCTTTAGGCAGACGTATTTTCCACCACAGAGAGCGAGACTTGGTTCAGGGTAATCCATCCTGGAATTATTCTCCTGTGAAGGTTTTGCTGGGGATATGTGGGAGCAGGCAGTCCCTGGCCCCTCCCAGGTAAGAAAGAACCGGGTAAAATGAAAACATGTAATTATGTGTGAGATGGCTTGTATTAAATTTGTAATTACTGTTGTTGCCTCTCGCTGATTAAATTCTCACTGCCCTGTCCTTTGCTTTCCACATCAGCTCACACCCCAGACAACAGCTTTCTGGGCTTTGTGGTGGAGCAGCACCTGAACTCCAGCGACATCCACCACATTAACGAAATCAAAAGGCAGAACCAGTCCCTTGTATATGGCAAAGTGGATAGCTTCTGGAAGGTGAGTCAGTCTGTGTGTGTGTCTCTCTCTCTCTGAAAAGAAGCTTGTTGGGTAATTTAATTTAACTTTGATCCAGGGAGTAACTAGCCAACTGCCCAGGGCTTAATGGGATCTGCTTAGAAGTAAACAAGAATATGCAAGGATTTGGTTGCTCAGCATTTGGGTATCTAATAAAGGCTGTACTTGCTCATCCATATGATGGCTGCATGGCAAAGCCCTTCACTCTTTGCATGGGAAGTGACACGTTACAGCTTCTTTCACATCCTGTACTTGCTTCTGAAAGCTGGAGCCCACAGGGGCTGGATATCTTTCTGGAGCAAGGCATTGCACAGAGAGACCCTTTACCAAGTGACTCTTTGCCTCTGCCTTCTGGGAGATGGTGTGTACGGTAGGCAGCTCCCTTTGCCTGGGGGGGTGCGGTGGCCTTCCCGTCCTCTTGGCTGTGGTCAGCGCGCACAGTGGTCAGCACGTAACTGGGAAAGGGGCATACCTGCCAGGGCTGACCGTGAGCAGTTTGCTCAGGGAGATCTCAGACCAAACAACGTTCTTGGCACAGCCTGAGCCGGGTCTTCCAAAATCATTGGGCTTTTGGATCCTAAAGATCCCTTCGGCGCTCCTGGATAATTTGCAGAGTACATCCAGGGAGGGTACAACAGAAGAGGAACCGGACTGGAATCTGACCTGTTGACATGACATGCAAATCTTTTTACATGGGAAGTCTGCCTTAGTATGCAAATGTCGTTAATTTTTGAGGACATGTTTGTATAAGATGGAATGGTCTCCAGGACTTCAAAACATATCTCTTGCTAGACATAAAAGTTAATCTCTTCGGGCCGGCCCCGTGGCTTAGTGGTTAAGTGCGTGCGCTCCGCTACTGGTGACCCGGGTTCGGATCCTGGGCGCGCACGGACGCACCACTTGTCCGGCCATGCTGAGGCCGCGTCCCACATGC
This sequence comes from Ceratotherium simum simum, assembly GCF_057802395.1. Taxonomy (NCBI): domain Eukaryota; kingdom Metazoa; phylum Chordata; class Mammalia; order Perissodactyla; family Rhinocerotidae; genus Ceratotherium; species Ceratotherium simum. The sequence goes on from NC_141908.1 coordinate 18,178,630, forward strand.
AGCAACTAGAAGGATGTGCAACTATGACATACAACTATCCACTGGGGCTTTGGGGGAAAAAAAGGAGGAGGATTGGCAATAGACGTTAGCTCAGGGCCGGTCTTCCTCAGCAAAAAGAGGAGGATTAGCATGGATGTTAGCTCAGGGCTGATCTTCCTCACAAAAAAATAAATAAAATAAAATAAAATAAGTTAATCTCTTTCCGGGGGGCTGGCCCGGTGGCGTAGTGGTTAAGTTCGCGCCCTCCACTTCGGCGGCCTGAGATTCTCAGGTTTGGATCCCAGGCGTGGACTCACACACCACTCATCAAGCCATGCTGTGGCAGGCATCCCACATACAAAAATTAGGGGAAGATTGGCACAGATGTTAGCTCAGGGACAATCTTCCTCACCAAAAAGAAAAAATGTTAATCACTTTCCAGAATTATCAGGAACTGTGGTCTCATGTTATTATGTCTCCCTTATTGAGGAAGTTAGAAATCCAAGCACCGAGGGAGCACAGGTGACGCACAGGGTGAAGAGTTCTCTGCTCTTGGTTTTCTGATCCCATGTTCAGAGAAGGAAAAGCAGTGCTGCCCCCTCTTCAGTTCTGAAATGCTGCCTATGCTGAAGGAACAATTAAATTGACCTATTTCTAGGGAAGTTGATTTAATTCCAGATAACTGTCTTTGCTATAAACAGCTAGAATTTTGTCTTAGTTTAGTACAGTGGTTGTCAACTGGGGACAGTTTCACCCCCCAGGGGACATTTGGCAATGTCTAGACACGATTTTGGTTGTCATGACTGAGGGGGCAGGTACCACTGACCTCTCGTGTGTAGAGGTCAGGGATGCTGCTAAACATCCAGCAACGCAAAGGACAGCCCCACAACGAAGAGTTATCTGGCACAAAATAGCAGTAGTGCCGAGGTTGAGAAACCTGGGCTGGTAGATAAGATTTATTTTCTACCCATGTTACTCCACATTTTCTCCTCTCAAGTAAAATAAAATCAGTTGAGATTGTAAATGGTCATTTAAGATGCTCTCATGAATTTATGCATCTTTGCTTCCTGTCTATCAAAATCTGCTTTATGTTAACAGAGCATTTTCCAGCTGACTTTCAGCCGAACTTGGATTAAAAAGGACACATTGGGTGTTGTCATTCTCAGCTCAGCTGTGAAATGCATGGATCATGGCACTGGTCTTAGGAAGACGCAGGCTCTTTAAAAGAAGGCGTAATTCCCTTTTCCCCTCTGCACCTGCTCAAATAAAATAGTTTGCATGTCGATGTGGACTTGACCTTGAAATTATATCACTCCTGTTTTGGAACCAAGCGTAGCTTTCTCCTAGGTGTCTGTGGCACCTTTTTCAGTTTCTCTAGAAAAACAAAACAATAAATTGGTTCTGAAAGCTTTTTGGTCACCTTTTTTTGGGTGAAATAATACTGACACTAAAAGGATAATTTCCTTGATGCCAGTCAATCCCAAAAGTGTTAACTGTGTTGGCCCAAGTGATTTGGAGTGTAATTGGGAAACTCCGCAGATGACCCAGCCTTCCTCTTCCAGGGCATTGCCCAAGTGTTACAGTAGGCTGAGTGGCAACGTGTCTGCATGAGTCTTTGTCTGAATACCAAAAATCTGGGGTGTTATTTCAATTTTATTACAGCACTATTACCGAGTATTCTTTGATGAGAAAGGTCCAAAAAGGTGAAAAGTATTGTAAAGTTGTCACATAAATTCAGGACATCGTCTCAAACTTTTGAACATAGCACAGTATGTGAGAGTTGAGTTTCTTTTTCCAAACCGTCCCCATCCCATAGTATCTAGTGAATGTGCACAGAAAACAGATGGGCCTGAAGTGCGATGTTAGTGCATCTGCATTCGGAAGTTGCATTCAACACCCACCTTAGCCAGCAGGAACTTTTGTAAGTTGTTTTTCCCATCCCTTGCCCCATTCTCTCCCCCCACCCAACCTCCTTTGTCTCAGTGTCTCTAGGAAGGGGAGTGACACTGTCAGTCCTGGGAGCTTTAGGATTGCAGTGGGGGCATGTGGGCAGACACAGGTTTGGACCAGATGATCCGGGAGGTCTGCCTTCACCCTCAGATTGTAGGACTCACTGAACTTCTGAAGATATCTGCTGTGCTACTCCACCACCCTCCACCCTTTTTGAGGGACTCTCCCCACCTGCTGGGGCACTTGCAGGGGGAATGCTACCACATGACCCCTCCACCCTTGGCTGATTGGCCCAGGGAGTTGTCCTCTGACCCAAGGCCATCCAGCTGATTGGTGGTTGGCAACTGTGATTCTGGCTCAGAAAGCCAAGCTGGATCAATGAGATTCTTCACTTCGCTTTGGAAGACGGAGGGACAGTGACAGTGAGCCTTAGGGACAGAAATTAAAAGGGCATGTCCAGAATTGTGATGAGGCAAAGCAGAAGCCTTCCAGGAGTCTAACGATGGGGAAGCAGGACCGATCTGGAAAGGGAGAGGGCTCTGTGGAGAGGATGATGGAGCAGAACTGCAGGGAGGAGAGGCACCACCGTGAGAGATGTGGGTGCTTTGGAGGGGCCGGGTAGGAAGACAGAAACAACCCATGCAACCTGGGGAGAAAGAAAAAGTAGCTGCCGGAGTTCCTGGAAGCTTTCTTTTTCCAGATCATATATCGTGTTATCACTCTCAATTCCCCTGCAGTACCTTGAGTGGTTTCTGTTCCTTATATTCATATCAAGGATATCTACTAAAATATATGGGTCTTCCCTGCATTCCAAATGCCTAGCAAGAAACACAGTCTGTTAAATATAGACGCTAAAGGGGAACAGGCTACCTCCTCAACTCCACCCACTGGCCCGCAGTTCACAGCTGAGGTACGCTGTGGTCTTGTCCTGATGTTATAGTACATGGTGGAGGAGTGGGTGTGAGGGAGGTGGGGACCTTGCTGTCTGACTCCAGGATCCCGAAGACACCAGTTTAGGAAGCATCTCTGCCCAAGACCTTTAGCCTCAAATGAGACTGCTTACAGCCTGATCCCAAGTACAAAACTCTTTCTTAGCTCAAGAACCCACAGTTCTACATTCTTGACTTCTAGCTCTGGGGCATTGGCTCCATCTAACACATGTGCCTAGAAGAAGAAAAGACTGTCCAGTGTGGCCGATTTCAATGTCCTTCAACATTTTGTTACCTAAAGTCATCAGGGAATGAAAAATTAGTCAATTTTGTGAAAATAAGAGATTTTTGAAAATTGTGCAAATTAAAGTTAATTGAAGTCTTGCTTAACTATGTTATTTATTTCCATGTTTCTTTAAAAATACTGTCCTGAGCGTGACTGACTCTTCTGTTGATGGTGCAGGGTCAGATTTTACATATTCATGATCCCACCTTGAAGTTGTTGTTATGTACTGATACACATTTGCTGCTGAGGTCTGTGTCCTGAAGGCCTTGCTTTCAGTACCTCAGGGGAATAGCTGTAGCCTCTGAACTACCAGCTGAGGTTCAGACTTGAGCCTACAAGTCAACAGCTTGTGGGGTAATTAACTGTTTTGAGCCTTGGGATTCCTGGCCTGTGAAATGGGAGCAGTAGCAACTACCACATAGAGCAGGGCTTCTCAGCCTTAATAGTGCGTGCCAATCGCCTGGGACTTGTTAAAATGCTAATTCTGATTCAGACCTTCTGGGGTTGGGCTGAGACCCTGCGGTTTTGCAAGCACCCAGGTGATGCTGATGAGCTGTTGATACAAGCATGCTTTGAGTAGTAAGGCCTTGGATGTTGGGGATTGTGGAGAGCGCTTGGCACTGAGTAGCTGACCAATCAGTGAATAATTACTTTTTTTCTTTACTTTTGCCTTCCTGCTACTTTTGTCAGACTGCCAGTCTTCATGTCACTCTGTACATGTTAGTGTCTGATTCCTTTGTATGTGTCTGTACGTGTACATAGCAGAGGATTCTGCTAGACATTCTACTCAGTGTTTGATTCCAGTCACCTCCCAGTCTCACTTTCCGCTAAGCCCATTTGCCAGCCTTGCTACTTCTAGTCTGTGGTGCCTGGACCCTTAAAATGGGGTAAAGCTGGGGTAAGCAGTGGGCTCTGAGAGGAGGTGAAGAGGCACGCTGTGTCTTCCTCATCGTCTGCTGACCTGGTTTGTACAGTTGGGAGCTGCTGGGCAGTATGGTGTACTGGTCGAGAACACAGAATCGGAGCCAGATAGCTGGATTCCAGTCCTGCCTCTGCCTCCAGCTGCCTGATCTTGGGCAAGTTGTTTAACTTCATTTGACTTCATTTTTCATGGGGTTGATCATAGGGTTTCTGTAGGAATAAATGAGTTCATATATGTAAAGTATTTATAAGAGAGCCTAGCTTGCTGCTTTTACTAATATGATTATTGGGGCCAGATAGGGAACACAGTGAGAATTGATGGGGGTGTGAGAAGGAGGAGTAGAGCCTGTGAGGACCTGGCAAATACAAGCCTGCCCAAAGATATTCAGATTCCAGTTTTCAGGGGTTGGCAAACTGTGGCTGATGGGCCAAACCTCTTTTTGTAAATAAGGTTTTAATGGAACACAGCCACACCTGTTCGTTATCTATGACTGCTTTTACACTGAAATGGCAGAGTTACATAGTTGTGACAGTTTGCTGTGTAATACCAGCAAAGCCTAAAATATTTATCATCTGGCCCCTTACAGAAAACGTTTGCCTACCCCGAGCCACACCATGTCCCAAGTAAACCAAGTCTCTCTTGGAGGACACATTTGGCCAACAGTCCCTGGGATGGATCTCGTCAGAAGTCTTTTTCGCTTGCTTCGGGGTTTTTGATTATGTTCTGTATAATTGACGCTGATGGATAAGCAATCCATGGAAAAAAACGTGACTTAACTAAAATCTCTGTTGCTCTAAAGACAGAGCCCCAGGCTCTGAGCCTGGCGTCTCTTAGTAGGCCTTCAGCAAAGGCTACCGCTTATTCAATAACTAACACATCGGTACTAAAAGAGGACCTTATATTGGCGCAATGTTTACACTCCTCTGAGCCTTTCGCAGCCATCATTTAAGCAGGTGCAAGTGATTCCTTCTGAGGAAGTGAGGGCAGCTATTATCCTCCATCACTATCCTGGTTTATAGAAGAGGAACAGGCTCAAGGAGATGGAGTGCCTTGGCCAAGGTCCTTTAGCACATGACGTGGCAAATACAGAACCAGGATCAGATCTCTGACCTCCGCGTTTGGGGACTTGCCTCCCTGCTGCCACTTGCCTGAGGAGCTGTTCCTCTGCCCCATCCTGGAGTGGAGTCGATGTTGAGAGCTGGATTCAGAAGCTGGGCAGCAAGATCCACAGGAGTGACTTACATGTGCAGGAGGAGCCCTGGGCAAATGTTAGTGTAACAGGTAAAACATTGCTCCTGGCTGCTCGCCACACAAATGGGGAAGTCAGCAACAGCCTTGCAGCCAGTTCTTCAAAGAGTAAAAACACCTTATTTGAGCACTTCATGTTGTTTCTGGCCCCAGACCCCAAGGGCCTGGCTTGCTCCGGCTCTAGCCTGCCTGGCAGCATCCAAAGTCAACCAGTCTCAACTGAAACTGGAAAGCTCCTTTTTTATCTAGACATCAGAGACTGTGGTTTTAAAGCATACCCTAAAATGACACGTAGTCCCATACCCCCGGGCCTAAGAAGTCGGGCAGCAGGCCTTCCAGAAATGTGATGCAACCTTTCCCTTCTTTCCATCCCGAACTTCCTGCCCTTCTTAATCCATTCTCCACACAGCAGCAGCCAGAGCGATCTTTTTAAAAATGTAAATTGGATTGTGTTACTCCTTGTCTCAAAACCCTCCAATGGCTTCATTTTAAACTTACAGCCCATTACATTTATGGTGAAATCCAGTCTCGGCTGGGTGGTTAGCAAGGCTCTCTGCGAACAAGCCACATCTGCTCTGCACCCACCACTCTCCCTGACTCCCCAGGCTCTGGCTGCATGGGGTCCCATACACCACCCCCTCCACCCGGGGTAGCTCAGCCTCTATAATGGCTGCTTCCCTGCCTGCTTCACCCCTGGTCACCCTGTCCCACACCCGTGCCCTCAACCAGTTGTCAGCCCTCCCCATCTCTACCACAGCATCTTCTTCCTTCCCTTTATGTAATTTTAATCATTTTGTGCTCATGTATGTATCTTTTTCTGTGAGTCTCTCCTTAATTGCTAGTCTGTAAGCTCTTGGAGGATAGACATCGTTATTGATTTTGCTTTACCCAACATGGTGCCTGGCACAGAGTAGGTGTTCAGTAAGTACTGGATGAATGCATCAGTCTTTTGGTTTTTTGTAACACCGATTTATCTGGGATACAACCCGGAAGGCTTTTTGCTCTGGGTGTTGCCCTGTGCTCTCTGGTCTGAGGGAGACTGGAAGAAGAGATCTGAAGGAAAAGGAGTGGAGCTATACCTGTTCAAATTCTGCAGACCACATAAAGGTTTCAAGAGGTTTTCAAAGCCCCTGGTGAGATTAGCAGTGAGATGGCTTGGGAAGAAAAGGCTGCACAGGGAGGCCGGGAGCCTGTCTCTGTCAGACAGAGCCAGCTATACTGTCCTCTGTGGGATTTTGGGCAGGCACCCCCAGCCTCAGTTTCCTCATTTGTATGAATGAAGATAAAGGTGTGAATTATTGATATACCCAACAACATGGCAGACCTGAAGATAATTATGCTGAGTGGAAGAACCAAACATAAAGAGTCCATACTGTATGATTCTGTGTACAAAAAACTCAAGAAAGTGCAAACTGATCCATAGCGACAGAAGACAGATGGGTGGTTGCCTGGAAAGGGGCAAGAAAGAGAGGTTGGTATGTTCGCTGTCTTGATTGTGGTGATTGTTGTTATGTGCTGTCAAGTCAGCTCCAACTCCTGGTGACCCTATGAATGAGCGGTGTCCACAATGTCCTGTCCTCAACAGCCCTACTCATCTCCCTTAGACTCCTGCCTATGGCTTCCTTTATGGAGTCATCCCTTTCATATTTGGTCTTCCTCTTTTCCTGCTGCCGTCTACTTTTCCCAGCATTATTGTCCTTTCCAAAGAATCCTGCCTTCTCATGATATGCCCAAAGTGTGGTGATAGGTTCATGGTCTATCCATATGTCAACACTTATAAAATTATATACTTTAAATATGTGAAGTTTATTGTGTGCCAATTATATCTCAATAAAGCTGTTAAAGATAAATTAAATCAAAGTTGGCAAACAGTGGCCTGTGGGCCAAATCCCACCTATGGCCTGCAAGCTAAAAATGTTTTTTACATTTTGAGAGTCGTAAAAAACCCATAAAAACAAAAGAGTATGTGACAGAGACCTTATGTGTTCCCACAAAGTCTAAAATATTTGCTGTCTGGCCCTTTACAGAAGTTTGCTAACCCCTGTATGAGATCAGGAATTACACACCTGTGTTCTTTGGAGCGCTGAGGACCAGCTACAGTGGGAAGTCATGGGGCGGCCACACAGGATGGCCCCACCTACCACAGCTCTAATTTATCTGTGCCATAGGTTTGGATTTCCATTAAGATTTCACCGGGAAAAGGGCTCAACTGCTTTAAACAACCAAAATAAATCTTGAAAGTCTCTAGACTAGGTGACCTCTGAGTCTGAGATAGAATCCCCTTCTAAAAACCATGTAATTGTCTAGCTCACTAATTTGGTTGACTTGGGCCTAGTTTAAATTAATACAAAATTGGAAATGGGAGTAGTCTGGAGAAATGCCATATTATTTCATAATAGGAATTAACTGCTCATAGCATATTGTTTTAATGAACTGCCAAAGACCTTTGTAATTAAAGAATGGACTGAAACCCTTGAACACATTTTTGTAAGTAGGTTAACCTTATCATCCTGTTTGTTCTTTAATCTACTTGGCCAAATGTTTCTTCCCAGATAACGTAGAGATAAACCAGATAAATTTAAACATACCCTTAAGTCAAATTGGCGTAAATTTTGAAATAATGAAATTGGAATCAATTTTGTTGAATTTGCTGGAAAATCTAATGTGATCACAGCTCTTGGTTCTGGTTCCAACCAGAAGAGCATTCAGAAGCCTTCCTGTATCTCCCCCTTTATTCCCCTCCGGGAGGGGTCAATCAGGAAAGACCTTGTCATGGTCCCTTAGAGACCACACTTGCCAGAGGGAGGAAGCAGATTGCTTTTCCTCGGGAGGAGTTGGTCTGTGTACCAGTGGAGATGTGAGCCCCTCCAGGGCAGCCACTCACTGAGCCTCAGTCACCTGTGCCTGTTTTTTTTGTCTGGTTCAGTGCCTAGCTCACAATAAAGTGCCGTCACATCACAGAGCCTTGTTCTCAAATTCAAGTGCAAGCTTTGGGGGGGGGAAAGGAACAGAGAAGAGAAACCAAATGCAAAGAGAAACATCAGAAATGAATCATTGGCTTTTAAGATTCCAAGGGCTACAGTCCAGGAGACTTAAGAATTTTTCAAAAATAGTGTTGGCTGCGTGCTGACTATAACCTAACCCTGTTTAGCATCCACTGTAAGCCCATCAGTGTGTGTTGGGCGAATGTGTGCAGGAATGACCCCTGAAGTTGGAGCTCAGAGAACCCTTGGGCGGCCTTTTTCCCTGTCTCATCCTAGTGGTCTGTTCCCTGTTTCAGCAAGCTTTCTGCTATCATCTTAAACCCACTGACATTTCCTTGTCGATTGGCAGAGAGCATATTCTCCTTGTTTTACTTCTCTCTAAGCCCGGAAATGCTGATTGGAGACAGTCTGGAGCAGTTGGAGGAGCCCTGGGTGGGAAAGCAGACGCCCAGATTCTAATTTCAGCTCCACCACTCACTGGCTGCTTGTCCTTGGAATTCATTTGCCCTCCGGGTCTCCATTTCCTCCTCTGTGAAATGAGGCAGAGGACTGGATGTTCTTTTGTTTTGGTCCCCAGAGTTCCGTGATTCTATAATCTAAACTCCTCCTTGGCCTTCTCCAGTTCTTTCAACAGCAGGGGCACAGAGAAGATAGCCTACAGGACAACTTTATGGGCCATCAGAAATAGGGCAGAGAGATGATAATTAGGCCAGGCCAGGCACAGAGTCCATAAAACCAACTGCCCGAAGAAAAGATGGGGTCGCTGTGACTTAGCATCCATGTGTGTAAAAGAGATTTAAGGGTTTCGTTGACAGTAAGTAAGCTCATGTGAGTCAACAGTGTAGGGAGCTGCCAAGAATTGATAATGGACCTTCAGTTGAGGCATAAGATACAGAATGAAGGACTGGTGGTTCCCATCCATTTGAGAGCACTGAGTGCGCTCCAGTTCCTGCTAATGCTCAGGGTATGTTGGTGGTCTTCCTTCCTCTGCACTTGATGAGCCCACCTGGAGACTTGGAGTGCTAAGAGCGTGGACTGGAGCATGGAGCCAGATTGTTGGGGTTGCCTCCTGGCTCTACACTGACTAGCTGTGTGATTGTAGGCAAATGCTTTAGGCTCTCTGGGCCTCTGTTCTCTCGTCTGTAAAAGGAGTGGTCAGAATACCACCTACTTTAGTGTTCTTAGGAAGATCGCATGAGTTAATACGTATAAAGCTATTCAAACTATGCCTGGTATTCATTAATTTCTACGTTAGTTTTTGCTGTTATTAATATTATCCAGGCAAATTAGAGCCTTTTGATTGGAAGGAGTGAAAAGTGGAGAGATTCAGAGTCATGCTTTATGAAGACTGGTTGAAGAAACCGGCATGTCTGGCCAGGAAAAGAAGGCTTGATTGAGGCTGTGGGGGTGGGCGAGGACTCTGAATGGGTGGCAAACAAATGAGGAATCAGATTTGTCCTGGATGACCCACAAAATGACAGAAAATAGGCTGCTAGTGATCTTGCTGAGCTTTCAAGGAATATCAGAGGAAGCATAATTCAACCGTCAGCACTGTCCAAAGATGAGGCCAGCTACGTGGGAAGCCATTAACCCCCCGTCGCTGTTGGCTGAAGGGACATTGGCAGGGCTTCGTGAGAGGTGGCACTGATGCCAGGGGGATATTGGATGGCTTGAGTGGGAGGGGCACTGCCAACCCAGAGAGTCTGTGTTTGTAGGTTGCAGGTGGGAAGGGGCAAGAGGTAGGGAGACAGGAGGGTACTCTCTAAGGAGGAAGAGCTTATCCACAGGCCAGTGGTATCAAGAAAACGCATTGTCCAGTGGACTGTTCTCAATGCAAAGCTTTATGCCTAAAGCGACAAATGCAGCCTTGGACCCCACAGATCGATCTAACTCACAGATGTTTTTGTTTAGCCAGCACAATATTTTTTAAATTGGGAAATTTGCCATTTGGGAAGGTTCTTCTGAAAAGCCAGAATTCCCAGCTTCTCTTGAAAATGTAGATGGTGTGGCAAATTGGACACTCATTCCTCACATACCAAAGATTGGCTGGAGCTGAGTAGTAGCTGCCCCCATGTATGGGTTAGGGGTTGTTCCAGGGATGACAGGCCTTCTGGGGCCTTCTCTACCCTCCGTGACCTGTTCGGCCCCAGGAGGTATTTGTGTTTGTGACCTTGCACTAGGGAAGCCAGGAATAAGCCACCATTTTTGGCTAGTCCTTTTAGGGAGGGTGAAGTTACAGAAGGAACTTTGAATGGAATAATGAATTCCATGTTTCGTCCAGGCCAAGTCATCCTTTGAATGGCCTTTTTGGAAGTTTGTCAAGTTTTGAGGCCTAAGGGTTGGTGGAGAGGAAGACCAACCCGTTTTTCAGCATGCAGCTCCAGCAGGAACCCCAGGGTCTTGAAGTCTGTATGTTAGACTTCAAGTTTTTTCTTCTTGTCAGAGCCCAGCCACTAAGCACTTTCCAGTTGACAGCCCAGCCCTGATGTGGACTGCCAGGGCTGCTTCTGCCTGGTTAGCTTGTGGTTGAGACTAAGTTTGGTAGGTGGAAAGAATGCATGGCAGTCGACCCTATATCTGGGACTTGGAGCCTTTTGGCTTACTGCTCTTGTGTAATGTAATCAAGTCTTCAGACTTCTTCCCACCTGGGAGTGAAAACCTTCCCTTAGAACCCAACTGATGGAGCCTATCATGGCTCTGGTTTCAAGCAGTCACTCTGTTGTGGGTCCATGCAGAAATGTGACGTGGTCCTTTGGAGTGGCATTGACTTCTGGGGTTTTTGCTGAAATGATTTCCAGCCTGTCTTTCAAGGAAAGGCGGGAAAGCTTAAGTTGGTTCTTAGAATCCAGGTCACTGTTAAAGAAACGTGCCTGATTGTAAGTTCCACCTGGGAACTTGTTAACCATCCAGATTCCAGGTCCCGTCCCCCCCCACCGCCCAGCCTCCTCTATTCAGACTCTCCAGGGACGGGACTTGGCCGTATGTATGTTCAACAAGTGCTCCAGCTGATTCTTTTTGTTTGGGAAACACTGTACGAGGTAGTCACCAGTTTTCCTAGATCAGAGAAGCCTTAATTGCGTCCTTTCTGTGCATGGTGTATGGCTGCCATGTAGCCAACAACCACCCTATGCTGTAGAAGACACTTACGCCCTTGTTTTACCAGCTTGCGTCCCGTGCTCTAGGCCTTTGCTTCCCGGTGCATCTCACCTGCCCAGTGGCCTGTCCCCCAAGGACCTGTGCTCTTTTTTCCACGGTGATAGCACATTGCCTAATTAATCCACGTGAGGGTGCAATCAGCTGATACAGGTTCCAGTGAAGTCTCTTTTGAGAATGCTTGCCTTTTAACCCAGTAATCCAAATATCAATTTGTATGAATTTTAGAGATTACAAAGTGTTTCCACATAGTGTTGTGAAGCATGTGTCAGTTTTACAGGTGATAAAACAAAGCCTCAGAGACGTTTAGGAGAAACTAAGCCATCTTAAGGTGTGACTGAGCGGTAGTCGTCTTGGTGTCGTTCCTTTCACTGCAACATTTTTACTTTAGAGAGGTCACCAGTGGTCCAAAGGTTTGGATGGTGAATGGTAGAATTTTAGGCCTTGTCACAGATGGTTAGGGAGGCATTTGAGGGGCCCAGGGGTGGAGAGTAGTTTACTTGGTGCCCCTCACAAGAGCCATTAGCTGTTGCCTATTCTGTCCATGACTGGCAGCCCTCCCAGAGGCATAAACAGCTGAGTGCAAATTACCGCAGCTGTGAGAAGAAAACATTATAAAAGTATTGTGGGTGAAAAGAGGCCCCTTGTGCTCAGCAGAGGGTCTCCTCCAAAAGCCAGGACTGGCTTGGGTAGCAGGAGGCTGAGGCAGCCAGCAAACATCCTGAGGGTGGGGTGCTTCTGAAAGATGCCAAATTGCTGCCTGCCTGCTCTAATAGTGCTGGGATGAGTTCATTTGTAGCTCTTAGTAAACACAGCTGTTGTGGTTGTGGTTGTAATTTGCCTCGAGGCTTTTCACTATTACTCCATCCCTAACAGTTTGGCAACCGATATGGGAACAATGGTGTTTAGGGGATGGGAAAAGAAGTTTCTGTCTGAGAGCAAAGAGAGGGAAGAACAATGGCTGTCCATGGACAGAAGCCACTGAGCAAATCCAAGCGTGTGGAAGCCGTGCTCCCTGGAGAAGGAGGAGGCGGCATCCTAGATAATGGCAAAGGGTCTTAGGTACCCAAATGCTGAACAGCACGGGGAGAAGCCAGAGGATCTGTGCAGAAAGGAGTTACAAAAGCATTGCAAGATCGTTCCCTTCACACGAAGAAAGGGTTAAGATCGTTCCTGAAGAGAGAGAGAGATGTAATGCCTCTGAATTTAGAACAGTCTGAAAGGCATGGCTTTCTGAATGTGATTAGCCCGGATTTATAAGAACAAATGAGATATCATATTGATTATGATATTTTTCCCCCAAATAGAACATTATTAAAGCACAGCTTATAGGAAAACTATTTTGGATGAGAATTCTAGGCATAGTCCGAATTCTTCTAAAAGTACTGTCACCACTTGAGGGGGCATACCTGTACTCGACCATGCCAGGCAGCCCGTGGTTGGGCCGGACGACATAGCCACACTGTTAAATACAGAGATACTGAAGACGGTGGCAAAGCCAGGTGGTGTTTCCACACACCTAGCAGCGTCTCAGCCCAGTCCAAGTTGTGCGGTCCCAGGAGAATTGAGAGATTGCCAAGGACACTGCCACCCTCCCGACTGGAGGAAGGCTGCCAGGGGGGAAGGGGACCTCAGATATCTTTGTTTGGTTCAGGAATGCAGATCCATAAGGCTGCCTCAGCTTTGTACTGAGAGAACAAAGTTCATTTTTCACCAACACTGCTGGAGAGGGGTTCAGACACACCTAAAAAAGGATGCCTTTGGTGGAGTTTTCTGTGGCCCTTACATCAACCTTGTTTAGAAACTCAGCAAAGAAAGCAAAATCATGGCAGTAGAAGGCAACAGAAGTGTGGATTTCTGGCTATTTCTTGGAGAGAAAAACAAAGTAGAAGTATTGTTTTGCAATGGGACTGTAAACTCATAAATCTGGGAATGGGATTCAAATAAGCCAATGGAGTGTGTTGGGCCAGTTGAAAGAAGTTTGACCTTTTTCTGGTGCTGTCTACACTGCCATGGAGAACAGGTATATGAAGTGTTAGTGTGAGTGGCACACAGGTGGCTTCCCATGCCAGCTGGAATCCTTGAGGAATAATTTTTGGTAGAAACTGAAACTATGGGATTTACTGTGTGGAACCTTCTACATCAGTTTAGAAAAATGTCACTGAGACCTTGAAACAGGCCCTTTAAGGACAGAGCTTGTTGATGGAATTTTATATCAAAAATACAGATTAATCAGGAGCCAGCCGTGATGGCCTACTGGTTCAAGTTCTGTGCACTTACCACTTTGGCAGCCCAGGATCGATTCCCAAGTGGGGAACCACACCACTGTCTGTCAGTAGCCATGCTGTGGCAGCGGCTCACATAGAAGAACTAGAAGGACTTAGAACTTAGACTATACAACTATGTACTGGGACTTTGGGGAGGAAAAAAAAGAGAGGAAGATCGGCAACAGATGTTAGCTCAGGGCGAAACTTTCCCAGCAAAAAAAAGATACTTTTAAGGTCAGGAATAATAGGTGCAAACTAGTGTCCAGATCAAGAAATATGTCAAAGAAAATACAGATTGGGAGCATACTTTACAATGTGGAGTGTTTGTTGGAAGCCAAATCCATCATTTTACTACAAGAAGAGGTATTATGACGTTGAGAAATAGTAATAAACCAATTTAGAAAATACTTTTAATGCAATAATGAGTGCTTCTAAAATCATAGTTAGCATCTATATATAGTTTCATACTTAAATAAAAATCATATGAGCAACATATGCTCATAATATCTGGCTGTGCCCCCCTAAGTACTGAGTGAGGCCATCTGTACTCAAGATACATCAGGACTGCCTCTTGAGAGTCCTGCTCCAGCCTCCAGGGACGGCGGGGCCCCTGGGAACACTGGAGTTATCCCTGCTTGATTGGGATTGTTACAGCTGGCTGGCCTTCGCTTCTCCCTTCCCTGATTCTGTTTTTTATGAGATTGAGCTCCTTGGGGAGGTGATGATGATAATGGCTAATATGTGAGCGCTTGCTATGTGCCAGGCATGATCCTCACAACAACTCTATCAAGTCAGTACTATCATTAACCCCATTTTTGAGTGAGACAGCTGAGGCAGATGGAGGATAAGGTCCCGCAGGTAGTAAATGGCTGCGTCAAGATTTGAATTGAAGGATCATATACCGTAGCCACTGCAGTGGACCATCTCCCAAAAAATGTCCTCTCTCTCTTTAGTAACTTCTTCCTCTTCCTCCTGCCCATCCTCTCAAATCCCAAAAGGCTGAATATATCCATGATGGCACAGGGCGGATTTCAAGAAGTAGTTCTGTAGGATTCTTAGTGGAGATTTAAAATCCTTTATGAAGAACTAGTGAAACTGAATGGGTGAAACCCATTTCCCTTTGTCCCAAATCTAAAGATTAAATCTGGCCATTTTTATTATATTTATAATGATTGTTGTCATCTAGAACCAGTTATTAGGAACCTGCTTGCATGTAGGGACTTGCAAAGACATGTCTGCCCTCAGGGAGCTTGGAGAGATAGAAATACTGACCTGGACTTAGGAAACGTGGGGGAAATTTTAAAATGAAATTACAAGCTGGGTGGTAGAGCAGTTTTGAAGGAGAAGTCAGGAGTTTGAGGGTGGGACTTGTAAGGCATAAGTGATGGTCCATGTGTGGGCTTAGGGAAAGCCAGCTCATTTCCTTCATTAAGTCACAACACACGTCTCCTCAAGTAGAGGAAAGAGGAGAGGAACAGTGGTAGTGGCAGTGGGAGGGAAGGGACCTAGGAAGCTTTGACCTAGGTATTTTCACCCTCTGTCCAGGATGCTGGGGAGTTTCATGACCACAGAGTAGGAGTCAGTGGGGGGCTGCCTGATAGGGTCCTTTAGCTTGTCCACAGCACAATCCCAGAGGGCACCATTCCCGTTGCAGGGAATGGAGTAGAGCAGTGCACAGTGCCATTGATCCAGACCAATTAGTGATCATTCCAGGTCCTCAAAGCCTGCTGAGGTTTGGCCAGACCTCCAGATGATGCCAACGTACTTGCAGTGAATAATGTCAGACAGATAGGAGCTCCCCAACAGCCCTATAAGGCAGTGCCAGTATCTGCATTTTACCGGGCGGAAACCAGGGTCGGGGAGATATGGAATTTGAACCCACTGCCAAAGAGAGGCTGCATCCCAGTCAAAGACTTCTTTTTCTTTCTTTTTCTATTTTCTTCCTTGTTTCTTTCCGTCTCCTCTTCTCTCTTCCTTTCTCCTCTTTTCCTCCCTTTCTTTCCCTCCTTTTCTTCTTTCCTTTTTTTAACTTTAGATCATTTGTTAGAGTTGATGTCGATCATTGGCTGTACTTGACGTAGAGAACTTGTCCTAAATCAGACAGTGTCTTTTTATTTTCTTATTCTTGGTTCAGTGATGATGATTACGTGGAATGAATTGGCAATTGGATAATTTACACCAGTGGCAGTTTGAGGAATCACCTGAAGAAGCAGCAGAGGTGTAGCCGCTTTCATAGACAAATCCATCCCTGTTTGCACCAGATAGTGTTTCCTCCTCAGTGACCCGTAAGCACAGCACATCTCCTGGCCTGGAAGAGCCTTGTTGGTGAGCATAGGGAAGGAGAAAAACTATCCCTCATCCTTATCCCATGGCGTATCGGATGCAGCTGGAACTGGCAGGCCTCGTCCCATCCTTCAGCTGAGGCCAGGGTCCAAAATATTAAATTAGCTTTGCTTGCCTGTGTTTTGTGAGAAAGTGCTGGCTCTTACAGGATCATAATCCAGGGATAGGGCCCCCTAAATTGGAACTCAAATGGCAGCCATTGTGGGTCTTCCTCCCAACACCATCCAAGGTGATCTGAGCTCCGTAGACTCAGACAGATCACAGCTCCACTACTGACCATCTCTGTGCTCTGACCAAATCGCATCACGTGCCTAAACCACATCCTTACCCTTCAAATGGGCTCGCAGCACCTCTTCTGGCTACTTCATGGAGTTGTGACAGGAGAATCAAACAAGAGATAGTTGAGAAAATACTTCTTAAACTATCACAAGCTGCATAGGTGTGCCTGTGAACTGTTTCTCTGGGTCCACTACAAGTGTGTTCAACTGGAATGAGCAGAAGACCTCACCAACAGTGGATCAAACAAGAGTTTACTTCTCTCACATAACAAAATCTGGGAATTAAGCAGCCCAGGGCGGGGGCATTCTCCACCTTAGAGTCACTAAAGACCCAGGCCGCTTCTGTCTTTTGGCTTTGTCATCCTCAGCACCTTGGCCTGCTGCCCTGCAGTCACAAGGACTCCTGCAGCTCCAAGCATCATATCTGTGGTCAAAGCAGAAAGAAGGGTGAAGGGGCTGAGCCAGCCATGTCTGTTCCTTTCATCAAGAAACAGAAGCTTCCCCAGGTCATCTTCCCCTCATATTTCTCATTATCTGACCTGGGTCACATGGTCATCCTTGGCTGCAAGGGAGGCAGGAAAGGTGGAGGAAGGGACAGTTGTGACTATCTTATCAATCGATTCATTGTGTCCTCAACAGTATTGGGATTCTTGTAACAAGGTAGAAGGGAAGGAAATGGCTTTTGTGTCTGTGGCACGTTCACGTACCCCTTTCTCTTTATCAAAGTCAGACAACACTTTGGATGGTGGTACACATCGTCGGCAATATTGACAGAGACAAAGTAAAAAGTATGTCCTCCCGGGCCCTGCCTTCCCGCACTGATGTGACTGTGTCATTCAGAGGGCTCCCGCCATCAAAACTTAGAACTTTTTCCACAGTTGGGTCCTTTTTCCCTTACCTGTTTCCCCACTCCTGTTTTCTGGGGCAGAACTGCCACCAAGTTCTCTTTTATAGAGAACTGGTTAATGCTCATACTGGCCCGATCACCAGATGTGTCTAAACGGGACCATAGGCTTAATTCTAGCACAGTCTTCAACAAAATCCATGTGGTGCCTACCACCCCAGCATACACACTTTTTCTAGCCCTCTACTCCCAACCCCACTTAGAAGGCGCCCAGACACACGAAGTTCCCCAACCTCAGCATGAAGGTAAGCCGGCATGCCTGGTATTGGCTTACTGCTGCTCAGCACCAAATTCACCCTTTCTAATTGCTTGGTGGAAATGCATCTGGGACCTGGAAATACTTTTCCTTTGCAGCTGGCACTAGTTGTCAGTAGAGGGTGCTGGAGAGTCACTGCAGGAGGAAAAGGATTTTGCATCTGGTTCTCTAGGGGCTCTTGCGGCACCCACGTCCTGCAGCTGGAGAGGGGAGATGGGGACCATGTGACCTGGATGTGTGAGCTCTGGGCTTACCATCTGGATGCAGAGCCTGTGGCAAGGTTCTCATCTTTTATAATTAGTCTCTGTTTCTATCTCTGATTTACCTTCACCAAGGTCAGATTTAGCAGACTCTTCAGCAACAGAAGTGTCTATAGTAGGAGACAAGACACAGCAATTAAGAGCATGGGCTTTAGAGACAAACCAGGATTTTGTTTCTACACTCTGCCCCTTCTCACTGTGTGCTGTTTTACCTGACACTTAACTAACCTAAGCCTCAGTGTTCTCAACTGTAAAATGGGGATAGTAGTAGTACGCAACTCACAGGGTTTTCTGGATTACTTGAGATAATTATATAAGTGAAAACATTGACTACAGTGCCTGGCATGTCGTAGTCGCTCCATAAATATCAGCATGATTATGTTGTTGAGGGACTCTGGCTCTCAGTAGGTGACTGGACTAGATAATTGGAGTCCTTTCCACTCCAAATCCTCCTGGTAGCGTGGATCCTCATGGCCTCAAGCCTCCCTTTCCATGGCTTTCCGTGGATCCTCCTGGCTTTCTCTCCCTTTCTCCCTCTTCTCTGCTCTTTCCTCTCTCTCCTGCTCTTCTTCGTCCTGTTTCTTTTACACTTCTCTCAATTCTTTCTCCCTATTTTTAAGCTTTTGCTGTAATGAATTAACAATGGTTTGATGAAACACTTTAGAAGTATTTGCTTAGGGCCTTGCAGAAGCATGTGTGCATTTGTTCTGAATATTTTATTATCTTGCAGTGGCTCGCTAGTGTGACTTGTCTCCAGGGTCAAGTGTTCCCTTCTAGTTTTGTTCTTTCAGGAATAAAATAAGGAGGAAGCATTACTCTGGCCATGATCCAAAAGACAGATGAGTCACAGCACAGGAACAGACACAAAGGTCCCGCGTAAGCAGTTTCTCATCCTTGCGAGGAAACATCTGTAACTTTCGAGGGCTTCCCTTTGCCAGCTGGATATGGAGTTCAAAGGATTAAATTTCATGCCAGCAAACCAGCAGACGGAGGCAGCCCGCCAGCACCTGGAAACCCAGAGAAAGTAGTTCTGTGGGCGAGGGCTGCCTCCGATGGGATTGGGGTTCTTCCCAGCAAGGGACCGTGGGCTGGACCGCGGGCTTCCTGAGGGCAGGTATCAGTGGTGTGGTTCACATTTGCATCCGCAGGGCCCAGCCAGACCCTGGCCACAAGAGAAACAAAATAATATTTTAAGAGAATGAAATGTGAACATGTGGATGAGGTGGGCCAGAGGAGCGTGCTGTTGATTCCATCCCTTGTCAACAGCACCTCCAGCATTTTTCAGTGAAAGAAAAAAAAAAAGCAAACACTAGTGGTTTGCGTCTTGGCGCTATGCTCCTATGGTGAAGGTGAAGGGGTTAACCCATGGGCTCTGAACTTGGTCGTGACCCCACCGTTGCCCTTTGGTCCTGGGCATGTTTTAACCTCCGTAAACCCAGCTGTCTCATCTATTAAACGAGAATGACACTAACAGTGCCTAGGTCATAGGGCTGTAGAGATGAGATAAAGGAGGTCAAGAAGTGCTTAATTTAGTGTCTGCCACATAGTAGCTTCTCAAGGAAGGTTTGCCAGCAGCTTCCTTTTCCTCTAAGTCAAGGAAGGTGTCATTCAGACTTGGAGATTTTTAGTAGATTTGGTATCCAATTGTTGTTTATAATACAGTGGTCAGTCTCATCCTTAACACATCTCAAAGCTCTAAATCTGGGGTTAGCAAACTCTGGCCCATGGGGCGACCACCTATTTTCGCATGGCCCATAAACTAAGCATGGTTTTATGTTTTAAATAGTTGAAAACAAATCAAAAGAAAACTTTGTGATGTGAAAAAATACATGAAATTCGAACTTCAGTGTCCCACGAAGTTTTATTGGAACACATTCACGCCCGTTTGTTTCCTACCATCGATGGCTGCTTTTGGGCCACAGTGGCAGGGTTGAGTAGTAGGAACAGAGACTTCATGGTGCACAAAGCCTAAAATATTCGTTTTCTGGCCCTTTAAGAAAAAAGTGGTGGACCCCTGACCCAGACGCCAGCTCTGCCTGTTTCTTGCCCTTTTTTCTGTCTGTCTAGGCAGCCACTGCTCCTAGTCCTACAATGCCCCACTGTTCCTGAGGGCTTGCTCGTTGCCTGCCTTTAAAGGAAATGTGTTGAATGTACCTGGGCCAGTTTTTCAGGGGTCTTTGCTCACCGTCCTAATTCTGGCCAATCCTCTGGTGTGTAGGAACCAAGCTCCTAGTTCTTCTAAGCCATAAAATATTTGTAAAATCAAATCTCAGCTTTGAAAAATGCAAATGGTTAGTAACTATTTGATTTTTACAAATACACATTTATTTTATTTTTTATTTGTTTATGTTCGTGAGGAAGATTAGCCCTGAGCTAACATCTGTTGCCGATCCTCCTGTTTTTGCTGAGGAAGACTGGCCCTGGGCTAACATCCATGCCCATCTTCCTCTACTTTATACGGGACGTCGCCACAGCAGGGCTTGATAAGTGGTGCGTAGGTCCACACCTGGGATCCAAACCCGTGAACCCCGGGCCGCTGAAGCAGAGCGTGCAAACTTAACCACTACGCTACTGGGCTGGCCCCAATACATATTTATTTTAAATTCCTCAAATTTACTTTTGGTGCCCCCGTTACCTTTTCGAAGTTTGATGTGCAAGCACGTCCACTATATCATGATATCTATATTCCTGAGAAATCTCAAACTATGAAATCACAGACTAGAAATAACAGAACTTATGAGAAAAGTGGGGTTGGGCCAGACCACAGCAAATCTAAACAACTTTGAACCACAGCTGTTATAAAAAATAACAATCCTAATAAAAATGGTAGAGTTTAAAAAGAGACCTTTAAAGCCTAAAATGTAAATACTACAGTAAATATACAACTTGATCTTTAAAAAAATTAAATTAGCTTGCTTAGGAGGGGGCATGTTAGGGGGATCTGAGGCTACTTCTAGTTCATGGAAAAGTAAGATGCACAGTGATGGAAGAGACCCCCCAGGAGCACTTCCAAGACAGAGCTGGTGGCCACACTGAGCCAGGAGGGGGAACAGGCGTGGTGTGCAGTACTGTGTCCCTCTGTTGCTTACTGCCCGCAGCTGAGTGAGTGTATTTTGCATTAAGCTGCTGTTACTGATTCTACAAAATATTAATGTGCCGGGAAAAAATTGCACATGAACCAAAGTGACTTTTGTGCTCCATTGACATGATTCCCTACTTACCTGCAGGTATGAGCTTATTGACGTTAGAGAAACAGACGTTTTAGCAGAACTGATTGTACTTCCTCTTTTAGTCTCTCTCACGTCTTACCTTTCTCCAAATAATGTTGTGCATTAAACAACAGTATGAGCAGGAGAATCTGAATCCCAATAACTGGCCAAAAAACCAAGCAGATATCAAATAAGCATTAGAAATTTCAAGTCAGCATTTATGTCGAGACGGCATGTATACACTGCAATATATATTAAATCCAGAGAATGAAGAATAAAAGCGTAACGAACATCATTAATCACTTAATCCTTCTTGTGCCATTTAAAGCCCCTCACTTCTGGCTCCCAATTGGGGAAGTTTTCAGCTGCTGAATGAGTGGTGTGTTCATTTCAGATGAGCTCCATTATGCACAAATGCGCATCAACAAACCGGAGAGCTGCATTGGTTTTAATGCTCCTAGAATTTGAGGTAGCAAGATAAGCCTCAAAGATTAGGTTCTAGACACACACATAGAATTTTTTTAAAAGACACATATAAGGTTGGGTGTTTATAAATATATATCAATACATGTATAGGGCATGACAATAAGAAAATGAAAAATCATTGACAATATGATGCTGTAGAAAGATAATGAACCCACTGAAGGTGAAGAGTATTGAGCATTCTTAGGAGGAGGAAGAAATACAGAAAATTAGACTTTGCTCAATGCTTGTTAAAGGGAAGATAAATCTAGCATTTTTTACTCAGGGCATACAAAATGAGGTCATATTGATCCTAACAGATGGAGAAATACAGAACAGCTAAGCAAAAGCTATGCTAAGCAACAGCAAAGTCTCTTGGAAGGTGAGATAAGGTGTAAGTTGCAGCTTGTTATCAGCCAGAGTCACATCACAATAAGCACTGGGAACATGTTGTATGCTGACAGAAATCCTCAAAAGGGTGTCCGTGCAAAAATTTGATGAAAAGTAAAATAATGGGTTATTTTTAAATATGCAAAATTAGCTTGTGGCTGGATTATAGAGAATCAGTTAAGTGTCAGGGTATGAGCAGCTGTCAGAGACAAAATATGAAATGTTTGAACAAGCCATTGATAGAAAGTGCAGAAGGGAAAATGACCTCAGAGGGGTTAGAAGAAATGCCGTTCAAATAAGTGACTACAGAGATGAAATGTTGGCATTAAAGTTTCCCAAAATTGGAATGTTGCAATGGGTAGGTGTATCAATTAAATTAGGAATTGCATTCAAACATGAATATTAGATCATACACACACACACCCTAAAAAAAGAATTTCTCTAATAAAGGTTTTGTTTTTCTCTCACCTAAGAAAGGCAATTCAGGGCTGCTTTAGTGGCCTATCATCAGGGACCCAGGCTGTTTCTGTCTTTCTATTCTGCCATCTTAGTAATAGCACCTATGCTCAAAGTTACCTCTTAATCCAAGATGGCTGCTGGAGCTCCAGCAATTACGCCCTCAATCCATTTAGGATGCAAGAGGAAGAAGGCAAGGATAGAAAGGGTATACTCCTCTCCCGAGCAGCCCTCTTTAAAGAGCTCTCTTGGAAGTTATACCCAGTCTTTACCTACCCCAATTGCTAAGAAGACTGGGAAATGTGATCTTTTAGCTGGGACTATTGCTGCCCCAAATAAAAGTGTGTTTCTCCTCAACGAAGAAGAAAGTAGCCACCAGCTGTCTCTACCACAAAGGGGATATGTGCTAAACTAATCTGTGTATTAAATGAAAGGGTAGGGAGGGTAGTACTGCATGCCCGGGAAATATCCTGTGTGGGACATCTCGGGTTAAGCTGAGATGGGATGAAGATAAAAGTAAAGAACAACAAAAATACCATCACAGTAGGACTAAGTCAGAGACCACTTGGCCAGATAAAAGATATATATGATGCATTCTTTTTAGCAAGCTGGCACAGAAACTAGCGTACATAGAGCCGTGGTGAAGAGCTTTGTTCCAATCCTGATTCTGCCACATAACTTATTAGATGACCTTAAGCAGCTTCTTGATCTCTCTGGGCCTCAGTTTGTTCACCTGTAAGGCGGAAACAGCAGTCCCTTCCTCCTAAGGTGGTTGTGATGATTAACTGAAATGCTGTGTAGAAAGTCATGGTACAGAAAGGAGAGCCCAGCACACGGGGCCACCACACCCACCAATGCGGCTGTGCTATCTCTGCTAGAAGTCCCGTTCAGCCAAGAGCAAGGTCTTGTGTCATGCCACCTCATGCTGGAGGGAGAGAGAGGAATTACGCTCATCCCGTGACCCAGCCCTGAACAACACAGAAGAGTTGTTTGGTGAAGGGGAACAAGATGGGGTGGGAATATTAGGAGAAAGTAGCTGTCTCCTAGCCATGGAAGGTTGAGTATTCAAATGTGCACCTGAGAGCTCCAAAGCCAGAAGAAAATTGTGTCTATGAATGGAAAACCCCAGTGGCACGTGACTGTTCAGTGATTCTTGAAGAATCAGGATTCTTCTTATACATAATTCTGTGATCGCAGCAATCCCAATGATGAGAAATTAAGCGATGCCAAAGTCACCAACTTGACTTCATGGGGATTAGAGCCTGAGATTTTAGAAGGATGCACAAAAGATGAATGAAAGGGGGGCAAAGAACTAAAATATTAAAGCTGTCTGAAGCTGAGAAGTTGCCACCTCTTCTCCAAAAAGTTAAGGACAACAAAGAGTTCTCCCCACTTTTGAGAGTTTGAAAACTTTTCTCAGAATAAACTGTAGTGACTCTTTTTTCTTTAAATTGTATCATGGAAATTTCCTAATAACAGAACTTTATAATGAGCCCCCGTGTACCCACCACCTAGCTTCACCAGTTAGCAACTCGGGGCCAATCATGTTTCGTCTTTATCCCCCGCCCCCATGTTATTTTGAAGCAAACCCAAGACATCTTGTTATTTTATTCCTAAGTATTTCAGTGTGTAACTTAAAATATGAGGACTCTCAAAAAAATTGAACCATAATACCATTATCGTGGTATTAAATATTATTTAATATTAAGAACTTATAAAAATAATAAGTTCTTAATATTAAATACACAGTGTTCAGATTTCATAGATTGTCTCATAATTTTGTTTTTGTTTTTTTCAGTCAGGATACAAATAAGATCCACACGGGCCGACCCCGTGGCTTAGCGGTTAAGAGCACACGCTCCGCTGCTGGCAGCCAGGGTTGGGATCCGGGCGTGCACCGATGCACCACTTCTCTGGCCATGCTGAGGCTGCGTCCCACGTACAGCAACTAGAAGGATGTGCAGTTATGACATACAACTATCTACTGGGGCTTTGGGGAAAAAAAGGAGGAGGATTGGCAATAGATGTTAGCTCAGAGCCGGTCTTCTTCAGCAAAAAGAGGAGGATTAGCACAGATGTTAGCTCAGGGCTGATCTTCCTCACGCACACACAAAAAAACAAATAAGATCCACCCTTTGTGATTGGGTATGTTCCTTAAGTCTCTTTCAGTGAAAGTTTGTGTGTTGAAGAAACCAGGTTATTTATCGCATAGAGTTTCCCACAGTCTGAATTTACTAATTGCATACCCGTGGTGTGGTTTGCCATCGTTCTCTCTCTGCTATATTTTCTGAAATTGGTAGATAAGATTTTACAGCTTGATCAACTTCAGGTTTGATTTTTTGCAAGGCTCCTTCCTAGGTGTGATTGGATATTAACATCAGGAGGCACAGGAGTCTGTTTATCTTGCTTTTCTTGATGGTCTCAGCAGTTAAGACTCATTGCTTGGATCCATTAGTTCATCAGTGCTTACAAATGGTGATATTCTAATTATGTGTCTTGACGAACTCACTTAACTTAAACGGATTTGATGTTTTTCAGTCGTTGAAGTTATTCTTACTGATGGTATATTGACTTTTAAATTTAGCCTATTTAAATTTCGTAAATGCTAAGTTTGGGAACATCTGAAAAGTCATCTAAGGAAAGGGACCTGGATAACATCTGCACGGAGTTAGCACCCTCTGCTTTTTCCAGATTTGCTTCTTTTTAAAAAAAAGCTTTTTCACTTTAATTTTTTTAAGTAGAGTTAAGCCTCAGCATTACCTCCATATGTTTTACCAGCTGAACCATCAGACCTACCAGCTAGATAGGTTCCCCGGTGATTAATTTTTTTTCCTGGAGACCCAAAGGCCCACAGTCATGCACATATGGTATCTAATGACTTGGTGAGTAAGTGAGTTAATGGTGTGTGAAGGTGACCTGAATAAATTTGAAATCAGAACTAATGTGGAATATGGCAAGCTGCTCCTATAATAAATTTGGAGTACTTGTATTTTTGCCTAAGTGGGTGTTAGGTGACTCTGTTGGAGAGAAGCTACGTAGCCCTGAGCTGAGAAATTCTGCCAAGGACACAGGAGACCAAATGCTTTCTCTTTTGAACCTTTTTAATGAAGATGTTTGCTGTCCCTTTCCCACATTCTGCTGGAATTTGGAAGCTAATCATCACTCTCCTTTTACAGTTACTCTTTCTAAATTGACAACTGCCAAACCAAGACAGATTAGGCATTGGTGTGGTTTCGTCAGCTTTTCCCAGTCCTTCGTTCTAGAGAGAAATAGATGCCAGCAGAATTGGACTTGCCCACTTCATTTTGCTGTGGGCAAGTGGGTATTTGTCAGCTTCTGTTCAGGGCTGGATTGCCAGTTGGTCTTCAGTTTATTTTTGATTGTTGCAGCCAAGTCAATGAAAAAAATTTTGAGCATACCTCCCAGTCTATAGATATTAATTTATTAATAAAATGTATAGTACTATAATAATGTTATGTACATTTTAAAAACATTGAAAACTGTAAACAAACATTTTCATGTTTTTTTCTTACATCCTAATGGATCTTCTTGTGCATCCCTCTTTGGGGTCCACTTCATTAGTTAGATTAGGCACTGTATGAGGTTCCAGTGAAGCAATGACATCTGAACAAACCAGACACCAAAAGTAAAATTCAACTTCAGTTAATTTTTAAAATCAGAAAATAACGGGAAGAAAGTATTTTAATTCTTTTCAGCATGTAAGTTTCTATTGTTTTCCGAAATGAAATTTTATTTTGAATCACATGGCAGGGCCCCATAACCATTTCTTTTTTTTTTTTTTTTTTTTTTTTTTTTTATTTTTTTCTTTTTTTATTTATTTATTTTTATTGAAGTATGGTTGACATACAGTACTATATTAGTTTCAAGTGTACAATATAGTGATCCGACATTTAATTCGATTACCAAATGATCACCCCGATAAAACTAGTTACCATCTGTCATCATACAAAGTTGTTACAATATTGTTAACTATATTCCCTATGCTGTATGTTACATCCCCATGACGTATTTATTTTATGACTGGAAGTTTGTACCTCTTACTCCCATAACCATTTCAAAGGTAGAACTTCTTGAAGGACTTTAGTCTGACTCTACTTCCATTAGTATCTGCATGGAGTAGTCTGGACTATCACCAAGGACAAATTTAAGTCACGTGATGTGTATTCTAGTATATGATAATTAAATCCCCCCCCAAATCTAAGTATGATAGTGGTCACTGATTTTTGCTAAAATAGTCACTGCAGAGTTCCTTTAAAACCTCAGATTATTTGGACCCAGGTCTCCACTGATGTGGGCCGCCTCCCATCCCTCTACATGGTTTCCTTGACTGGATGAACATCACTTCCTCAGTATTGGTTATGCCGACTCGCAGACTTTTGCGGCTCTTCATCTTGTTTCAGACCCCAGAGCTCTTTGCTTCTTGGACTCCTGACTGTTTCGTTGAGCGGATGTGTATTGAGCAACTTCTGATGGCGTTGCTGTAGACTGGTGGTCAGAGATGAATATGACTAGTTCCTTGCCCCCCCACCCCACACCAAACTTGGAATCGAGGAGGAGACACACCTAACCCTCAAGCAATGTTTAACAAGGTGGGAGACAGTACAGAGGAGAGGATTAGGGGTCCACTGGCTGGAGGGAGGCAGGTGGTGCTGTTAGTGATCTGCTTGAGGAAAGTATCAAAAAGAAGATGCCACTTGGAGTGCTTCAAAAGGGGACTGCCTTGGGTGGTAAATGGCAGGTGGCATTTCTAAGCAGGAGAGAGTCTCTTGAACAAAGACTAGAGACAACAGTTGGTTAGCCATTGGACCTGGGATAGAGACGAAAGACTTGACTAGTATAGAACACAGGGTTGCGAAGTCCTGAGAAGAATCCTAACCTGTGGCACAGCTCTTTGTAGTTTAAGAACCATTTATCCACATCGTCTCCTGTGGTCTTTGGACCTCTCTGGAAGGGAGAGTGGTTATTACCTGAAGAATCTCCATGCAGGTGGGTGAAACCACTTGCCCAGGGACACACAGTTGGGAAATGGCAGAGCCCAGACTGCAGCCCAGGTCCCCTGACTCCAGGTCTCCCCCTTTCTCCTGGACCTCTGTAGGCGCAGGTCATGGCAAGCATTGGTTTGGGGGCAGAGCTTCAGAACTCGCACAGTGCCTGAGAAATGTGAGGGCTTTGGGGAGAGAGGTGTTGATTGAGTGAGAAAGAGAAGGAGGATACAGAAAGCGGGAAAGAGATTTTCCAAAATGATGGACAAGTGTGAGACCTCAGTTTTACTTTCCCAGCATATTTTGTTTCTGTTTTCAAACTCCTGCTTCTAAATTAGATACTTAGCTGTTTTTCCTTTCTAAATATATTTACTTGCAGCATTTTAGATTCAAATGTGTGCTAATTAGGCTGATCACTTTTATTTTGCTATCTTTAAGTTTTCAAACAGTCAGAAATGAAGGGAAGAAATTTCAAGAGGCATGTGATTTATCTCAAGGAGAGAGGAGGGAGGGTATTTTTAGCTTCCCCCGTACAATCAATCCTTCTCTTCAAGACCCGCAGTTAACTGTCCTTTGAAGGGAACTCTCACTGCTCTGCCAAAATCAGAATTTCAATCTATGCACTGTGGCTTCCTCAAAAAGCACAGAGAGATTATGCCTGGAATTTAGAAGGTTGTTCTTAGTCTGATTGGAACAGGGGAAGGAAGGAGCCCAAGAGAGAGAGTCTTGTGTTTTAAATGGCCTGGTTTATCACATGTCAGTTCCCAGCCTTTACAACAAAGATGTGTTGACACTTGCTATTCTGAAGGGAGAGATTATGCACATTATTACCAACTGACACATCCATCATGATGAAGTCCTGGGTATTAATGCATATGGCACCAGGCTGAATGCCTTGGAGAGGAAGTTTAACAAGCACGGCCCTTATGCACTAGAGCTTAAAACTAGAAATGCGAAACAGCCGTGTGGAGCCATGGAAGCAAGCCCACACCGGCCAACCCAGAGGTGGGGATCCTCTGGGTCAGGGGCCCAGTGTCAAGGACAAAAGACACCTTGGTGAGTGAAGGACCTGCCGTATACCAGAAGGGAGGCATTGCACCCTCTGGGGTCAGTGATGTGCCGTCTCTGCCACAACCAAGTGCTGGGGGAGCTCTTTCAGAGGCGGGTGGAGTGAGGTGTGTGATTGTGTGTACGTGTGTATCAGATACTGTGGTGGGAAGTATGACCCCTTCACATAATAATAACAAAACATCTCATTTGTTTCTGTGGACGCTCGTATGAGACAATAGGGCAAGTTTAATATTCCCCTATTTTACAGCTAAGAAAACCCGAAGCCTGGGAACTCGCCCAAGGTCCCACAAGAAGTTAGTCACAGAGCTGGAATAAAAACCCAGATTACTTCATTCTTGACCCCAAACTGCCTACTAAATTTTAAACAAATGTGGGTGGTTCCCCAGAAAGGGCCAGATTACTTCAGGTCAGTGTGGGGGCTGGCCTGCCCATGGAAAGGCTGTTCACAGGCAGAGACCACTTCTCCCCTCTGACTAAAGGATGAAGCAGTCTGGTAACAGGTGACTCGACTCTGCCATCCGTTCTGGGAGCCGGTGTTTACACTGAATGCCAGCTGCTGCTAAGAGCTGTGAAGCATAAGGCTCTTCAAAAAGTCCTCAGGGGCTGGCCTGGTGGCATAGTGGTTAAGTTCGCACACTCCTCTTTGGCGGCCTGGGGTTTGCACGTTTGGATCCCGGGCGTGGACCTATGCACTGCTTATCAAGCCATGCTGTGGCAGGCATCCCACATATAAAGTAGAGGAAGATGGGCACAGATGTTAGCCCAGGGCCAATCTCCCTCATCAAAAAAAAAAAAACAAAAAACCCTCAGTCTTTTTGAGGCAGTGCTATTCACCCTGTGTATAACCATTCCAAGGAAAGCATCCTGGGGAATTAAATTATGTCTAACTTGGAGACTGTCATCCTCCTGCCCAGTTTGCGGGATCTGGGATGGCACCAGAGGGCACATTTGTGACCTGTCTGAATCTGTTTGGCTCCCCTAGTATCCCCAAAGAGGTGCTTTTGATTATTAATTAGGGATCCAAAGAGAAGAACACCTCCAAATGCTACCACAGAATCATTTTATTAATTCTCTTATAGTAAATTAAGCACTAAATGAAACTTTTTTCAGTCCCAGATTGCGTGTTGCTGTGTTTCTCCACAACACAGTGGCCTGGTCTTGTGTTTTTATAATTCAGAATCGAATTAATGGGACAAGTCACCCCCACCTCTGCATTTGCAGGGTGCGGTATTCAGTGTGAACTCTTGTCCTTGTGTGTGTGGTTCAGCAAACTCAAGATTCCCTTATCCTGAGCTGGGAGAGGCTAGCAGGAGGGTGAGGCCTGTGGGATACTCTCTCTCTCTAGGATGAAAGATGAAGGTGTGTATCGTCCTGTAGAAGTGGGGTCTAGCTCATATTCAGTTTTCCCATCCCAATTTTCCAACAAAATGGGGCCTTCTCCATTTATCCCCTCTCCCAGATTTCTACATTGTCACGACATGTGAAATGTGCCCTTCAGGGCTGCCAGATATGATTTTGGAGACAGGTATTATCTTTTTTTCCCCCTGGTTGTAATATAATTACATGTGGAAAAGTTAGAAATTACATGAAAACAGTTACTTCTCATCTTGGCATGCAGCGATGACCAGGTTGGATATGTATTCTGCCAGTCACTTTGTGTGTTTATTTGGGTATCTTGCTTCATATGAAAGAAACATTTTGAAATTAATAAAAAGTGTTCCTCAATAAATTATGAGTGAAGACAGGTGGACAATTGTGGCTACACTGTCCATTAACATGAATGTATGAAGAGCATTGATCTCGCTGGAGTCAGTGACAGATCTACAGAGGTTAACACTCGAAAACAGAAAGTGTAATTATGCATTACTGAGAGAGACCAATATAGAGAGATGTTTTTTCCCTTTTTATAGAAAAACACATTAAAGTGATTAAAAGTATTAATCTATTACTTTTTGTTTTCACACGGTAATATTTTCCTTTATTGGCGTGATTGTATAGATTATAAACAAAGTTCAGAGAAGAAAAACTTCACAGTCTACATTTCTTTTCTGACCATTATTATTATACATTTCGTTTTATGGTTATTTTGAAAATAAGCTTTGATCTAAAGGAGGAGTGTTAACAAATGATCCCCTTTGGGTGTCAGATGCTTCCCGTACACCACGGGTTTTCACTTGGTGACCAGCCTCAGTCTGATTCTTTGGGAAAGTGGAAGTAGGGAGAGAGTTCTTCCAGAGTTGACCTCTCCTTGAGACAAAGGGTCTGCCTTTTGTAACCCCCAGTCAGTCAGTCCCTGGCCTTCTTCAGTGGAGGGCAGTTCTCTGGAGAGGGGCAGCTGTCAGGTTTAACAACCAGTGCTTAACACCCAGGGAGGGTGAGCTGGGTGGCCGTCAGCAGCCCCTACGCCTCCTTTCCTTCGCAGACTGATAAGTGTCGCCCTTGGGGAGGCAGAGAGGAAGGTGCTTTAAGTCGTAAATAAAAAAATCATGGACTTTAGGGCTCAAAGGACCTGCAAACTATCAAGCCCCTCATTTTACAACTGAGTAACTTAAAGTTTTAAAAGATAAAGTAGGTTGTCCAGGCTTATCCAGGCAGTTCTGGGAGAGCTAAAGCTTGTTCCCAGGCCTCCTGCCTCCCAAACACTTCACTCCGAATAGCCTTGCACAGCCTCTCCCAAGAAGAAGACTTTTCTTCTAACTTGAGAAATTCACAGGGGAGCAGGTCTTTCCAGGGGAGCCTGGGGGAAGGAACTCCATGCACGGTGTTTGCCGAGGAGTGTGCTATTGACAGCTGCCACAGGGTGGAAGTGTGGTTTATGAGGAAGCTTTCCCTCCCTGGACTTCTGCAAAATTAGACACGGTGAAGTGAAAATGGTTTACCACCTTCTTTTCCTTGGATTCTCCGGCCCACCCACCCGCCTCTTCCATCCATCTAAATCTTTTGCTGCTCAGAAGCATCTTGCGCTGTGCCTCTTGTCTTTCTCTGTTCCTGCCGCCTGATACAGGGAGTGAAGGGAGTGACCTTGAGTCCCCTGGCCATGGTCCTGCTGCCACTGTGCTTGGTGGGATGACAGACTGCGGTCCTTCCTCACCTGTCAGTGTCCTCCTCTGTAAAATGAGGCTCTCCACCACACACTTCCTTTAGGCATTAATTTCCAAACTTCTGTCATCCACACCAAATCGTGACTTTTGTTATATCCATGCTCCACCTGGACTATTCATTACTTAAATTTCTTTTGTGTGCGTGAGGAAGATCAGCCCTGAGCTAACATCTGATGTCAATCCTCCACTTTTTGCTGAAGAAGATTGGCCCAGAGCTAACATCCATGCCCATCTTCCTCTACTTGATATGGGACGCTGCCACAGCATGGCTTGACAATCAGTACGTCAGTGCGCGCCTAGGATCCGAACCTGCGAACCCTGGGCTGCTGCAGCAGAATGTGCGCACTTAACTGCTGTACCACCGGCCTGGCCCCATCGTTACTTAATATTTTTGTTTTGTTTTGTTTTTTGTTTATTGCAGTAACATTGGTTTATGACATTGTAAAAATTTCAGGTGTACATCATTGTACTTCTATTTCTGTATAGATTACATCATGTTCACCACCAAAATACTAATTACAACCCATCACCACACACATGTGCCGAATTATCCCTTTCGCCCTCCTCCCTCCCCCCTTCCCCTCTGGTAACCACCAATCCAATCTCTGTCCCTATGTGTTTGTTTATTGTTGTTATTATCTACTACTTAATGAAGGAAATCATACGGTATTTGACCTTCTCCCTCTGACTTATTTCACTTTGCATTATACCTCAATGTCCATCCATGTTGTCACAAATGGCTGGATTTCATCGTTTCTTATGGCTGAGTAGTATTCCATTGTGTATATATACCACAGCTTCTTTATCCATTCGTCCCTTGATGGGCACTTAGGTTGCTTCCAAGTCTTGGCTATTGTGAATAATGCTGCAATGAACACAGGGGTGCATGTACCTTTACAAATTGGTGTTTTCAAGTTCTTTGGATAAATACCCAACAGTGGAATAGCTGGATCATATGGTAGTTCTATCCTTGATTTTTTGAGGAATCTCCATACTGTTTTCCATAGTGGCTGCACCAGTTTGCACTCCCACCAGCAGTGTACGAGAGTTCCCTTCTCTCCACATCCTCTCCAACACATGTTGTTTCCTGTCTTGTTAATTATAGCCATTCTGACGGGCGTAAGGTGATATCTCATTGTAGTTTTGATTTGCATTTCCCTGATAGTTAGTGATTTTGAACATCTTTTCATGTGTGTGTTGGCCATCTGTATATCTTTGGAGAAATGTCTGTTCAGGTCTTTTGCCCATTTTTTAATTGGGTTGTTAGTTTTTTTGTTGTTGAGATGCATGAGTTCTTTATATATTTTGGAGATTAAGCCCTTATCGGAAGTATGGTTTGCAAATATCTTCTCCCAATTGTTAGGTTGTCTTTTCGTTTTGTTGATGGTTTCCTTTGCTGTGCAGAAGCTTTTTAGTTTGATGTAGTCCCATTTGTTTATTTTTTCTATTGTTTCTCTTGCCCGGTCAGATGTGGTGTTTGAAAAGATGTTGCTAAGACCGATGTCGAAGAGCGTACTGCCTATGTTTTCTTCTAGAAGTTTCACAGTTTCAGGTCTTACATTCAAGTCTTTAATCCATTAATTACTCCATTAATTCTAATTAATTAATCTAACTCCATTAACTCTAATTAACTCCATTAATTTTTGTGTATGGTGTAAGGTAAGGGTCTACTTTCATTTTTTTGCATATGGCTATCCAGTTTTCCCAACACCATTTGTTGAAGAGACTTTCTTTTCCCCATTGTATGTTCTTGGCTCCTTTGTCAAAGATTAGCTGTCCATAGATGTGTGGGTTTATTTCTGGGCTTTCGATTCTATTCCATTGATCTGTGTGTCTGTTTTTGTGCCAGTACCATGCTGTTTTGGTTACTATAGCTTTGTAGTATATTTTGAAATCCGGGAGTGTGATACCTCCAGCTTTGTTCTTTTTTCTCAGGATTCCTTTAGCTATTCGGGGTCTTTTGTTGTTCCATATAAATTTTAGGATTCTTTGTTCTAGTTCTGTGAAAAATGTTGTTGGAACTTTGACAGGGATTGCATTGAATCTATAGATGGCTTTAGGAAGTATGGACATCTTAACTATGTTAATTCTTCCAATCCATGAGCACGGAATATCTTTCCATTTCTTTGTGTCTTCTTCAATTTCTTTCAGAAATGTTTTATAGTTTTCGGTGTACAGATCTTTCACCTCTTTGGTTAAGTTTATTCCTAGGTATTTTATTCTTTTTGTTGCAATTGTAAATGGGATGGTATTCTTAATTTCTCTTTCTGCTACTTCGTTGTTAAGTGTACAGAAATGCAACTGATTTTTGTATGTTGATTTTGTATCCTGCAACTTTACCATATTCATTTATTACTTCTAAAAGTTTTCTGGTGGATTCTTTAGGGTTTTCTATATATAAAATCATGTCATCTGCAAATAGTGACAGTTTCACTTCTTCCTTTCCAATTTGGATCCCTTTTATTTCTTTTTCTTGCCTGATTGCTCTGGCTAGGACTTCCAGTACTATGTTAAATAGGAGTGGTGACAGTGGGCATCCTTGTCTGGTTCCTGTTCTTAGAGGGATGGCTTTCAGTTTTTCACCATTGAGGATGATATTAGCTGTGGGTTTCTCATATATGGTCTTTATTATGTTGAGATACTTTCCTTCTATCCCCCTTTTATTCAGAGTTTTTATCATAAATGGATGCTGTATCTTGTCAAATGCTTTCTCTGCATCTATTGAGATGATCATGTGACTTTTATTCTTCATTTTATTAATGTGGTGTATTACGTTGATTGATTTGCGAATGTTAAACCATCCCTGCATCCCTGGAATAAATCCCACTTGATCCTGGTGTATAATCTTTTTAACATATTGTTCTATGCGATTTGCTAGTATTTTGTTGAGGATTTTTGCATCGATGTTCATCAGTGATATTGGCATGTAATTTTCTTTTTTTGTGTTGTCCTTGTCTGGTTTTGGTATCAGGGTAATGTCAGCTTTGTAGAATGAGTTAGGGAGATTCCCCGCCTCCTCAATTTTTTGGAAGAGTTTGAGAAGGATAGGTATTAAGTCTTCTTTGAATGTTTGGTAGAATTCACCAGGGAAGCCGTCTGGTCCTGGACTTTTATTTTTGGGGAGGTTTGTAATTACTGTTTCGATCTCCTTACTGATGATTGGTCTATTCAAATTCTCTACTTCTTCTTGATCCAGTTTTGGAAGGTTGTATGATTCTAAGAATTTATCCATTTCTTCCAGATTGTCGAATTGGTTGGCATATAGCTTTTCATAGTGTTCTCTTATAATCTTTTGTATTTCCGAGGTGTCTGTTGTAACCTCTCCTCTTTCATTTCTGATTTTACTTATTTGTGCCTTCTCTCTTTTTTTCTTGGTGAGTCTAGCTAAAGATTTGTCAATTTTGTTGACCTTTTCAAAGAACCAGCTCTTGGTTTTATTAATTTTTTCTATTGGTTTTTGGTCTCTATTTCATTTATTTCTGCTCTGATTTTTATTATTTCCCTTCTTCTACTGATTTTGGGCTTGGTTTGTTCTTCTTTTTCCAGTTCCTTTAGGTGCATTGTTAGATTGTTTATTTGAGATTTTTCTTGTTTGTTGAGATAGGCCTGTATCGCTATAAACTTCCCTCTTGGAACCGCTTTTGCTGTATCCCATAAATTCTGGCATGTCGTATTTTCATTTTCATTTGTCTCCAGGTATTTTTTGATTTCTTCTTTGATTTCTTCGTTAACCCAGTCATTGTTCAGTAGCATTTTGTTTAATCTCCACATATTTGTGGCTTTTCTGATTTTCTTCCTGTAGTTGATTTCTAGTTTCATACCGTTGTGGTCAGAAAAGATGCTTGGTATTATTTCAATCTTCTTAAATTTATGGAGACTTGTTTTGTGGCCTAATATGTGATCAATCCTGGAGAATGTTCCATGTGCATTTGAAAAGAACGTGTATTCTTCGGTTTTTGGATGGAATGCTCTGTATATATCTACTAGGTCTATCTGTTCTAGTGTGTCGTTTAAGGCCAATGTTTCCTTATTGATCTTCTGTTTGGATGATCTATCCATTGGTGTAAGTCGAGTGTTCAAGTCCCCTACTATTATTGTGTTACTGTCTATTTCTGTTTTTATGTCTGTTAATAATTGCTTTATATATTTAGGTGCACCTACACTTAATATTTTTTTTTTTTTAAAGATTTTATTTATTTATTTTTTCCCCCAAAGCCCCAGCGGACAGTTGTATGTCATAGCTGCACATCCTTCTAGTTGCTGTATGTGGGACACGGCCTCAGCATGGCCGGAGAAGCGGTGCGTCGGTGCACGCCCGGGATCCGAACCCGGGCCGCCAGCAGCGGAGCGCGTGCACTTAACCGCTAAGCCACCGGGCCGGCCCTACACTTAATATTTTTAATAAACTCTCTTTTAAAATAATTACTTGAGCTTTGTCGTAAGTGATTAATATCCATGAAATCACATGGATATGTTACTTATGTTTTTCTAAACTACATATAGATTGATATACAACTCTTAAACATTTTTATCCATCTTCCACCTAAAATCACCTTGTATATGTATGTAACCATTAAGTTGAAACAGTAGGACTCCATTGAATTGAAGCAAGAAACAACTTTTTTCTCCTTTGAACTATACAGTTTATCTTTTCTGCCCCTTGGATACAATTTTGGGCAGGTCCTATAACTTGCAAATAATAAAAAACCCCTCTGTTACTTTTAGTCCCGGGAACAATCCAAGTGCAAGAACTAAAGTATCCACTTTAGTTTATTGGTGGAAACTCTGAACATCATCTAAAGTTAAGCTCCTTCTCTCCCACTTCTAAGAGCTGCTTTGCCTGGGCAGCCTGAATCGGAGGTGGGGACGTCTGGTCTCTGCTGCCCCCGCCTGCAGGTCACCCTCTCACCATCGTCACTGTCTTTCTGTCTCTCTAAGCAAGCTGCTGATAGTTCCTCCACGGATACAGTGGGGAGAAAGCCGAGATGGGGGAGGGCGGGTAAACTCTTGCATGAACAGGACTGGCGCCGTCCAGGATTAGTGCTGCCTGGTCTCGGCAGGTGTCTAATGCTGGACTTTTTCTCTGGCTGGACTGTGTGGGTCTTTGGGTCTCCCCTTCTCCCACGGATCGCTCAACTGCAGTAGTTTGTTACCTTATTACAGACGATGCTGCCTCAGGCTGGTCGTGTGGCTCCCACTCAGCACCAGTTCCCCGCAGCCCACACTCCTTATGTCCCCCATGGACAGAGCCCTTCCAAGTAGGACCCAGCTGGGCATCCTTCTGTATGGTCCGCACCTGCACCAAGGGAAACACATCATCCGTTCCCTTGAGAAACTCGGGGAGCTCTGACCGATCCTGAAGCAGGCCCTCCCCAGGACTCCTCCTTCAGGGCACCCTCCCAGCCCCAGTCTCCCACCACGAGGCATTTCGAGGCTCATGTCTGGCACTGATCCATGTGCCCCAGAAATTCCCAGGGATGCAGGTGAAGCTCTACAAGTGGTCCCCTAGAGGCCCTTCTTACCTGGTTAGGTAAAGAAGGGAAACCAGCCAACAGCTCCCCAAAGATGTCCTCCCTCCTCCTCGGGGTGTGGGGAGGTGGGCTGGCCGCCACTTTGGGGGACAGTGGGTACCTGTTGTTTGGCTGCTGGCCTTTGGGGCTTCAGTGTAATTGGTAGGAGCAGCCCCATGGTCACACCTGTTACACCCTCCACCGATGTGACCGTGCTGTTCTGCTGAGGCGGCACCAGCCTCAGGCCTCTGAACTCCTTCCCTGGAGATGTACAGGACGGCCCTGCAGAGTGGCCAGTTCTCTTGCCTTTAGACAGCAGCTGATTGTCAGGCACTGTCCAAAACCCATCGGAATACCATCTCTTACGCTTTTTCAGGAGTGGACGAGACTCTGAGGTCAGGGCCATTCGATCCCCAATTGCCTGACCCTGTGGAGGTTCTATGAAAAAATGCAACTTTGGGTTTTCTAACCTTCCATTGTGACAGCTTTCTCTTTGTCATGGAACAGTCTGTTTTCTGTGATTACTGCCCAGATAGAGCTGATAACAAAGCTCCTGGAGGAGTCTGTTGACACATTTGGGCCACAGTGGTCTATTTTCAACCTTTCAGCCAGTTTTTTAAGCACAATTGTGTAGCTGGTGGGCTTTGTTGCTTCAGGTCTGTGGCAATCACAGAAGAGTAAGGGACTTGGTTATCCATAAGTGACGCGTTTGCATGGTGGGGAGAGAAACCAGCTTTACAATTTGAAGACTTCCTGCCCTTCTCAAAGCAGAAAGGAGGTCACGTCAAAGGGCTGCTTGTTTTCACAAACTGGCTGGCGGATCCCCACGGTCCTTTAAGAGGCTTTCGTTAAATAGTTGAAAGTTCCAATGCTAAGGCAGAGAGATCCTGAAACCTGCAAGTGCTGGGAAATGGAGAGGCATGCTGACTAACCAGCTGGCTCAGATGGAGAGATCTGGAGGGGCACGGGCATTGGCTCAAACTGGGCGGTGAGGTGGAGGCTCTAGCCATCTCGGGACTCATTGCTAGCTCGTCCCGTTTAATAGTTTGGGGGCAGTATTAGCACCATGTATTTTACAATAGGGCTACATATTTAAACAGCTTTTACATGCATTTTACATTCTAGAACCACTCCCATCACACTTGAGTGAAGCCTTACATACAACTCTTAACCCATTGCCCTAGGAGAGTTGTAATTTATGCCAGATGAGGTCCAGTCAAGAATAAGTCTGGAGCCCAGTGCAGCAAAAGGAAGCAGCTCCCTTCTTTTTATTGCTCGTGGGCCCGTGGGTGGACCAGAGGCCAGCCTGGAGACGAGAGCAAGGTTCCCCTTATTATTCCCACTGTAATTACTGGACACCATCCTTTCTTCTAGAGGAGTGAGGATTTGGGGAGAAAGGGTCAGAAGTGGACAGGCTTCTGAGAATCTTAGCTTCCCGGGGTCTTCCAGAGCCCTAGGAGGCCTGAGTGGGACACAGCAAAGACCACCCCCCTCAACACACACCTTAACCTTGAGAGGTTACTTGAAATAAATGAGCTAAGGACTGCAAAGTCTCAATTATTCTGTAATGTAAATTGTTTCTGCTTCACTGCTGAAATTCACAGAGATTTGCATTTTTGAACTTCTAATCTTGAAATAAAAGCATTTTTCATCCTTGTTGAATTTTAGACTTCAGGAGCAGGCAGAGGAGGGGTAGTGTCTTTTTGTCTCCCTCTCTCCCTCCCTCCCTTCCACCGCACAACTCCTGAGAGAACCTTACACTTGGTAGCTATGTTGAAAGGAAGATGAATCAACTATGAAATACATCTTTTAAGGTTTGCAACTCTCCTTTTATTTTATTTTCATTAAAATACACCCTTGGGTAAAGTCGTGAACCTTAAGCTCATTTGCTGGGAGAAGTTTTGCTATAGAAGGATTTGGCTCCTGAAACAGAGTGGGAAGCTGGGCGGGACCACGGCGAGAGTCCGAAGGAACTAGGCCATGCGTGATCTGCTCCATGTCAGGCCTCTACAGACACTGAACCTACAGTGTCCTGCCCTTGAGAAGTTCACAGTCCCACAGGGAGGACACACACAGTGACAGTGCAGCCCAGAGGCCGAGCAGGGAGATAGTGGAAAAAGACAAACTGAGGCATGTTAAAAATTTTAAGAGTTTATTTGAGCAAAAATCACTTTAAATCAGGCAGCACCAAACCAGAAGTAGTTAGGAGTGCTCTCTGACGGGACCCAGAGGAGAGACTTATACAGAGAAAGTGTGGAAGCAAAGAAAGGAAATTATTTGATTGGCTGTAGCTTGAAGCCTAGTTGGCTGTTTGTGATTGGTTGTCCTCAGCGTTTTGATTTCGTGACCTTGAGGCCTTTACAGGGTTAGATTTTGGTTTGCTTACATAGGCCACCACAGCACTAGAGCCACCTCAGTCCAATGGCCTCCTTGTTTAATTAATTTAACAATACTAACGGCACAGAGGAGGTAGCAATAGTTGCACCTGAGCAAGCTGAGGAATGCTGACTTATAAAGGATGAAGGCAAGGAGTCTATCCAGGAGAGAAAAGGAGGGAGGAAGAGCCATTCTGTGGGAAGGCAATGGCAGGCCAGATGTATGTGACAGCAGGAGAGGTTTGGGAGTGAGGGATAAGTTAAGTGTAAGTAGAGGAGGAGAGAGAATAGTACGTGGTAAAGCTGGAGAGCTTGTAGAAGCCCAGATTGTGAAGAGACTTGTGTGCATAGCTGAGAAGGTGGTCTCCCGGAGCCCTTTAAAAATTTAGATAGGGGAACTAAATCTTCAGTTTTAGCAACTAGGGGCACTAAAGAGGGTGGATTGAAGGGGTGAGAGCCTAGAAACAGTGTCTTAGCCCAGGGCTTCTAGAAAGCAAGTCTTGAGGCAGAGACTCAAGTAGTCCTAGTTATTGGGGAAGGAGGTGCAAGCCCAGGGCAGTAAGGAAGAAGGAAGAGGGAAGCGAGGCTGAGAGAAGTGCAAGGTGATGGAGTGTGTGACCATGCTGTGCCCTGCTTACCAGGAGCCACACAGACGCAGCAGCAGGGGCACTGGGCATTCTGGACTCCCTAGAAGGTTTGCAAGGAGGAATTCTACCTTGGAATAGTCTGTAGAAGAGAGAAAAGAGGGTGGTTTACGGTCATCCCTCAGTATCCCTGGGGGATTGGTTCCAGGATCGCCGCAGATACCAAAATCTGAGCATGCTCAAATTCCTTAGTCGGCCCTTTGCATCCACGAGTTCAGCGTCCGTGGATTCAACCAACTTCAGATCACAAACATAGTACACGATTCGTGATTGGTTGAGTCTGCAGATGTAGAACCTGCGGATATAAAGGACGGACAGTATTTGTCTTGCTCCCTCCTGTTTCCTGCTTCTCTTTGGCCCCAGTTTGCCTCACAGTGAACTAACGCCCTTGTACCCCTGAGATGCTGTTCAGGAATGGGGGCCCCACGCCCTCTATCCCATGGTGTAGCTTCTCCCCAGTCTGACAGTGGAGGGCAGCCTGGTTTGTGTGAGCACTGACTGAGGGAGAAAGAGCAGGCAGTCGGGGGAATCCCAGAAAGCTTGTAAGGTTGTGTCACGATTCAGACAGGAGCTCAGCTCGGAGCTTATGACAGTAGGTCAAGCAGGCGAGGATGGATGCCGAGTGAATGGAGGAGGCTGGTAGTAGAGAGAGATTTACAAGATCATTTAGTAGAGTTAGACAAGTCCAGGCTCAACCACTGAAGGACTTCCATCACAGTAGTAGTGAGGAATGGGCTCAGTACTTGGCAAGGCATACTCTATGGCCTTGTGTTTCTTAAAGCAAATTTGTGATTCATCATTGTGTATTAATAAAACCATGGAGTGAACCAATTTCTGTGTTTGCAGGGGAGGATGTGGAAGCTACTACTTAAAAATGATTAAAAATCCATGAGCAAAATAAAGAATCAGAAGCATACTTGTGAGGACCCTTACTGCTGAAATGACAGAAGCCCAATCTTACTAGCTTAGGCCATAGTGGGGATTGGCTACCTCTTGATCCCAGGGAAGGGCAGGGATACACCAGGCCTGAGACATAACAGGAACTGTGGACCAGCACCCTGCCAGGACACGCACTCTCTCACATTTAGCCTTCTCTTTTCTCTGTCTGGAGCCCGACGTCCATGTGGGCGGCGCCCACACTTGATTCAGCAGCCTGGTTCAGCAGCTCCCTGCATTGACTTTGGAGAGGGGCTGACTCTTCCACACCCATTCAGCTCTTCCTAGGGAGGAAGCCCCCTGGCTCAGCTCTCACCAGGTGCTCTCCGTGGACTAGGCAACTCCGGGCAGGGCTGCAGAATTATTTTTTTGAAAAATGTCAGGTCACAAGGTGCCACGTGGATGAGGGGCAGTGGGGTCCAGAAGAAGGGATGTGTGTGTCTGCAGTGGGGAGCGGGGGTGTGGCTGGGGAAAACAGTACATGACATCCACTGCAACCAGAGGCTCAGAATACTGCCATTTTCCAAAGACCATTACTGTACCCCTAATTCACCAGCTAGAAGAGAAAGGGCTCCTGATTCTCCAGTTCTGCTTTCTACCCCTCCCCTGCCACCGACTCACACTGGTGTTGCTTTAGATTGAATTGTTTTCCTGAAGCTCCCTATTCAAGCTCTGAATATCTGACAACCAGTTCTGCAAATGCACCTGCCTCCAGCTGCAATCATAAGCAGCCCCAGACACTGAAAACACTGCTCCTTTACTCCAGCCCGCTCTGCCGTTTTCCTTCGAATCTTCCCTTCCCCACCTCCAGATGAGCTTCGGCAGATTTAAATTTTAATCAGTTTGATTGGTTATTTTTAATGGGAATTTAAATTGAACTAGAGACTTGAACTGGGACCTTCTGGAGGCATTTCTCATGGCCCTGGCATGGGTGCAGCATGCTGTGGTGTGATACTCAGCTCGAGGCCCCTTTGGACTGCATCTCAACAAATTTGTAGGTGACGGGGTTTTGGGAGGAGACAGTTTTCTCTAATTTTGGTCTCTTAGGTCAGAGAGGGAAAGCTTTCTAGGGAGTGATCTTGATCCAGTTCTTGGATCAACAGGAGACCCAGTTCCATGGTGCCACCTTCACCCTGGGCCTGGATGTCCAAAATAAGGGGGGGTGTATGCTGGCCAGCGTCCTCCCCCCTGCACACACCCCCTCTCCACTTCAGACCTTCCCACAGGTTGGGGAAAGACAGGCAGGGCCATGCTTATTAATATAAAAAACCTCAGCACCCTGTTCCTTAAGCACAAAAGATAGAATGTACATTGAAGACAGAAGGGGATCTTTTGAACCTCTTTATGGCAAGAACAGAGCCCTCCAGCGTGGGGGCAGTGGTGCAGGCCTCGGCATTATACAGGCTGGTTTCTGTTTTTTCTTGACTACATATATTTAAAATTTTTCTATGTTAGTTGTGAAATATAGCAAATATACCCACCACCCAGATTTGTAGATGTTAATATTTTGCGATACTTTTCTTTAACAGAGAAATGATGTATTACAAATATCATTAAAGCTCCATCTACCTCCCCAAACCCTCCTTCCCTCCTCAGTAATCAATATCCAGAAGTTGATGTCTGTCATCCCCATGCATGTTTTTGTAATTAACTACAAATGTCCGTATGTAAAAATATTGTTCATATGCATAATATTGAATAATATTGCTTTTCATGGTTAAAAAATGGTATTGAGCCATACAAATTCTTTTGCAATCAGTCCCAACGCTGATGCTTACTTGTAGCAATCACAGACAAGTTGCATCCCCTTTTGGGCCACAGGGAGATGTGTCAAGATGCTGGTTGTATTAACCCTGGCACAGTCCAGGTAAGTGAAGATCAAGGCCTGGAGAGGAGGAGACAAATGTGATATTATGGGGGCAGAATCAACAAGGCTTTGTGACTAATTTGATGTGTGTAATGACAGGTGTGATTCTGGTGCAGGTTCCTGGCTGGGAGATTAATGCCAGTCACTGAGAACAGGAGCCCACAGGGTGACGCTGGTCTGGGAAAGTGATGTGATGGATTTCCTTTTTGACCTGTTGAGTTGGAAGGGCCTGCAGCACCCCTAGGTGGAGAGATTCAGGAGGCAGCGGGATTTTTGGACCCAAAATTCAGGCAACGGTTCTGAGCTGGAGATGCCTCATTGTGTTCCTTTAGCATCCAGTGAGCATTAATTTTGGGAAGGGGGGCAGGTCGGGGTGAGTGGCTCCTATGGCACCTTTCCCTGGAATCCATAGCGTGGTTCACCCTCTCCAGATTTCTACAGAACTCTGACAAGTCACAACAGGAGACCTGGGCTGGAATCACCTAATTGTCATGTCAACTTCGAAGGTTAGAGTTGTGTTTGAAACATTTTTTCTCCTCTAATAACCTGTTGTGATTTTCCCATTTATGAAATTACTTAAATCCTCTCTGAAGGTAATTTCCATGCTCAGCCTTTACCATGCCTTAATGTTAATAAGTTCATAGGCTTTACTAGGCTTTGGATTTACTTCTTCATATTTGCCTGAACTTGCCCCCTTGTTATACTTCAAGGAGCCCCAACCTTTTCTGGGACTGATGACGATACATGCGTATTCTAGTAAGTGGTCCAGTCCCCTCATTTGGCCTGGGAATCCTAATCTTGAGACTGTCTACAGTGAGGTTCTCCAGGACAGGAACCAGATGGGCCATTTATGTTCTCCTTTGTAGCTCACTACAGACCTAGTTCAGGGGCCTTTGGTCCATCTTTGCTAGTTAGCCGCTGGCTTTTCACAGAGAAGTGTCTCCTTTTGCTTCAAGGACAGGTGCCTGCCCCACCCCCCAACCCCAATCCCTGAGGAAAAGGCTACAAGATGTCCCGAAAGGCCTCTTTATGGACGATAGGAATCCACCCAGAGTAGCTCAAAGTGGGGGATGGGGAGTGGGGAGAATTTGGTTTGCTGCTATTATTGTAAGAATCCAGAAAGACCTGGGGAATTTAAGATAGAGGACAGCTGTGGATGTGGTGGAACCTAG
This sequence comes from Ceratotherium simum simum, assembly GCF_057802395.1. Classification (NCBI taxonomy): domain Eukaryota; kingdom Metazoa; phylum Chordata; class Mammalia; order Perissodactyla; family Rhinocerotidae; genus Ceratotherium; species Ceratotherium simum. Next base: position 18,222,585 of record NC_141908.1, read on the forward strand.
AAGCAGCTCTGGACCCTGGTTTTCTCTCCTGTCTCTCTGCTTCCTTTTTGTCTTTCCTCTTCCTCCTTCTCCTCTTCTTCCTCTTCTGTCCTCCTCACCCCCCATCATGCTTGCAGGGGTGATGTCTAGGTCTCAGTCACTCTGGGTTCCTCTTATTACCAACTGTCTGTCTGGGTCTTCCTCTCTCCTTTCAGCTCTCACTGGTTCTCTTTCCACCCCATCCCCCAAAACTGTCAGCTGGCTTCTTCAGAACTTGTATCTGGCCCATAATTGCCTGGACTCCAACACTGAATGACCTTTTTGCTCTAAAGCCCACGGCCATCTGGCAGTAATCTCTCTGTACAGGATTCTGAGCTCCTGAGACAGGGTCTGATTGGCTCAGCTTATCTTCCTGAGCCTGGCCACACCGCCCCAGGCTGCTGGCCAGCCTAGGAATGGGTCCATGGGCTGGTCAGCACACCCTGGGCTGGTCAGCAGGGGCAGGGTTACAGAACCCCCTGCCTACCTACCAGGGGCCGTGGATGGGGATGGAGTCCCTGAGAAGGGGGTTTGTGGGGGCAGGAGTTAGCAGGTACATCTAGCACAAGAACTCTGTCACAGAGCCCCTCAGATTAACTCACACCAGGGAAGTGATCCTAAATTGGGCTCAAGCTATGAACGGAAAGTCATGGTTTATAAACAGTTTCTAGTTCACCTCTCTACTAATTCAAGGGTATACATCTCTGAAATAATGAATTTAGCATCTTCCAGCCATGCAAAACATGGCATGAAATTAAACTTTCAGTCCAGGTGTTCATTTTATTCATACAGGGATGCAGGGATGGACTTCGTTGCTTCGGAGCAAAATCATCCTGGTGCGTAAAATGGAGAATGAGGACTGTACTGGTTTTCCAGTCATGAAGACTTTGGGTACATGATTTGAAACATGTATCCCCCAAAGTTGAGAGTCCTGTGTAATATTCTCCACCAGGCAGTGAACGCAGATGGTGGACCTTGAACCCGGCTCAGGATGCTGTGAGGAGTTGCCCTACCGAGTCAGAGTAGGGACAGCCCTCCAGGGAAGGCAGAAGTGCCGCTGCCCCTCCTCCTCTCATCGGAGCTCGCTTCCCCTTCCTGCACTCTGTGGCCGCTGATGCCACACCCCTGTGTCCCTTGCGGTCTGAAGTCACAAAACTGGCTATAATTACATTTTCCTGGAGTGTGTGAAAACAGGCTTAGACTGGGAAAACTTTGTCCCACTTTCATACAACTGGAAAACATTACAGAACTTGAATCTTTCAAATTTCAAAAAAAAAAAAAAGCAACCTACAAAATCCAGCTTGTTCAACTTAGTCCCACGGAAATGTGAAGAGGAAGGGAAAGTGAACTTGCTTCCGCTTCACAGGTGGTTTTGATTTAGAAAATGTGCCTCGAAATTCAGTGCCTGCAAAGACAGAAAAGTTTTGTTTTGCTTCTAATAAAAGTAAAACTACTCTTGAATGTTTCGGGGCTCATCAAAGTTTGCGTTCAATCTTTTTTCCACTTTTGTCTACCTGGATATTCTCATTATCTCTCCAGCTGCCGAGTCAATCAGTGTTTATCGTGGGAAACTCTCATCTCCCCATGATTCGCATTAGGTAGGATCCAGTTCTGACAACATGAGTTAATCGTCACTAGAAATATTGGCAAGAGCTGGGGATGTTTGTATTCCTTGGAGACAGCTTAGCATCTCTGGATAAATATTCCAGTCCAACTGATGCCTTCTCTGGGTTTTCTTTCCCCAAACTTCCTCCCCCATAAGGAGGACAAGCCAAAAGCCAAGTGTTGAGTCCCTGGTAATTTACAAAGCGAGGACGATACTTCAAAACAATTGGCCTTGAGCGATCATTGATATTCTATAGTAATATGGTATTATATAGTAATATATAGTATAGTACAGATTAGTATATTAGTATTATATAGTAATATGTTGCTATATAATATGTTTCTTCTTGCAAAATTGTACAGCAGCAGTATGACTGTTTTTGCCCTCAAAATCCTGTCAGATTACTTTTGAAAGAAATTTTAGGAGTTGAATTGCCAAATTCTGCAATCTCTGTATTAAGAACTTCTGCCTCTGTGCCCTACAGCTATGAGACAAGAATGAAAAGAGAAATTCCTTCTCCTTGTGTCCCCTCTTTAGAATAAGAAGACCTACTTGGACATTATTCACACGTACATGGAAGTACATGCAACCGTTTATGGCTCCGGCACCAAGAATATCCCCAGTTACGTGAAAAACCATGGTATCCTCAGTGGACGGGACCTGCAGTTTCTTCTCCGAGAAACCAAGGTAAGTTTTTAGTAGTTTTGTAAAAATTCCTCAGTGGTGTTGTTTACAGATTTGTTTCTGTTGGTCTTGAAAATGGGGTCAGAATCTCTCATGCTTTCTTTTCAGTGCTGCAGTAGCTCTTTAGGTCATTTCTGGGCAGTGTTTTTCTGGACCAGCTGTAGCTTAAAAGTTAGTGAATTGTGGAGGGTGGTTGCTACAGTTTAAAACTTATTTACTGAGGACCTAGTCTGTGCCAGGCATCAAGTGAGAGGCTGGGGATCTGACGGCAAACAGGACAGGGAAGGCTCGAGGGTCAGACCTTCTGATAGCACAGCAACTTTCACAGCAAGCCTGGGGTGCTTAACTCCCCCACCTTCCCAATCACCACTGTTCAAGGAATTGGTCCCCCAACTAGCTTTTCCTTGCACCTCCTCATTCAAAACATTTGTACTGGACACTGACGAAATTCAGATGAGGGAAAAGTCCCTTTGGGCTCAAGGAGCAAGGAAGGCATCATGAGAGATAGAAGAGGTGAAAGATGGATGGGGTGTGGATGCACCTGACATGTGGGACAGATAGGAGTGAGAGTCAGATGGTGGAGGTGGAGATGACACATTCAGGAGAGAGCCAGAAACCAACCCAGCCTAAGTGTTGGGAAATAGTGGAAGATAAAATTCTATAAGAGGCTGATTGTGTTTTCATTTGCAATGCAGAGGAGAGAAGCTGAGTAGATGAATTTCTGTGGCATAATAGTGATTTCTAATCATTGTGTGATAAACTTGGATTTTGGAAGGTGTATTCACATATGCTGTCCTGTTTGTGGGCAGGGTAGGTGTTAGTGTTAACTTTATTTTAAACATGAGAAGATAGACTAGAAAGTTGGGCTCGCCCACAGTCACTGAGGCTGTCTTAGAGGTGGCCCTAACTCGTTGTCTTTTATTGTAGCCTCTGCTAGGCACTCAGTGTACCATCCTCATGATTAAACACCCAAGCTTAATATTTAATGGATACTCACCAGCCAAAAGAGTATGCACCTCCTTTGTGCCTCAGTTTCTCCATATGCAAATGTACTTGATCATTTCTTCCTCCAAGTCATTTGTGTGATTCCATGAATAAACTAGTTTGATAAGTTATTGGTCTCCTCAGCCAAAGATCTGATTTGCCGTAATTTAGATTTTATTTCCTTACAAGGTCACTGTAGTCTGATGACTGTTGGTGGCAATCCAGGAGTGAAGTCTGCTCCCCAATTTGCACTGTTTGCTTCCCACTTACCTCCTGTCTTAGGATGACATTTTAGAATCATTAGGACGTCCGGGCCCTTTAGTGGCAATGCTATTTTTGCCATTTGCCTCGTTTTACTTTTCCCCACATCACATTGTGGAAAAAGCTCAAACTCCTTTAAAGTTACATTTGGCAGCACTGGTTTTCAGCAGCATGTCATTACTGTCTCGCATGCTTCTATTAACCCAACCTTGTGAATGTCTTACTCAGCCTTGCAAATTTTAAAAGAATCCTTACTTACTTACCATCCACTTACCCATGAGAGAATGGGAAATAGGCCAAGGCTGAGGTCCCTTCTGTCCAGGGAAGGAAAAGACCAGGGGCCTGGAAGGCCCAGGCTGCAATGTCAGAGTCTGCCTAACAACCAAGGAGTGCAGCTTGAATCTGGTTGTGAGGGGTGAATATTTATCCTTGAAAAACTGGTGCCTTCCGAGGATATGACTGATCCCATTTTGTATTGCCTATTCATCTGACTAGAATATATTAAGGTGCTCCCAATGGAATTATGGCTAAAACAGTTGGCAAATGTGATGAAAATGAGGCAGTGTATTGCCGAGACTTCCCTTATACCCAGAACACAGCAGCAGGCACTGAAATGAATGAATCTTGGGCTTTGAAATAATGACACTAAAGACCAGTCAGGCTTTGCATTTATAACCCTTTCTGTCTCTAACTCCTTCCTCTGCATCTCTGAGCAATTTAAAAACAATGTATTCCAATCCACGTTGAAATGGAGAACTGGAGATGTGGAGAAGCAAATGTGGAAGGAATGGGACTCGAACACTCCTCAGACCCGTTATTGGAGAGAGAAGCAGGTGTGGTGCTCCTCGAGGTTTAGAGACATATTGAAATGATTAATGCTTAATCAGCTTCTGATTCATTATTTTTCTCCATGAGGCATCTTTGAATCTCTGCACCAAGCCCAAGAAACCCTCTGCTCAGCAGACTTTTGTCCTGGCATGCCGTTAGGGGCCCAGGTGTCATTAGCAGACTCCAGCTGCAGGGAGCCTATGAAGACGGGAGGAATTCAATGTAACGCTAAAATCGGGCCTAAAAGAGCTGGGAAGTTGTTGAATCTAGAAGACTCTTCTAATAGGCATATAAATTTGGATGAATTAATTATTTATCAGAGGACCATAGACAAGTCATTCAGTTCAGCGAACTCCAGGAGTGTGGTTTAAGCCAGCAAATAGGACTGTCTGGTGTGGCATGCTTTTATTTTTGGTTTAAATTTCTCTCTCTCTCTCTCAATGTGGTTTCTTTCTTCTCTTCCTAATTTTAACCTCTTCAGGCCCACCTTCCCCAGCCTTACCATGGGTGCTCCTTATAGAAAGGGGCGGTTGCCTCCTATGCTGGGTTGGAGGAACACTTGAAAAGAGCCAGGACAGCTACCTACCTTTCTGCAGTCAAAAGTTGAGAACAAATTCTGGCTGTGGATAACCAGGGGAAGAAGCTGCTGCGCTCATGCGGTTGCTGTGCCCATTCTCTACCCAAACCTCAGGATATTCCCCTCTCGAACACTTGGGTGGGTCACGAGGACCCTGTTTCCCTACCATGTCAGCTCATCAGCTTACCTGTGGGGCTCCCCTAGAAGCGGGGGCGGGTTTGGAAGATATACAGTATGTGCCGTCCCTGTCCCATCCCCTCCCCATGTGTGACCCCGCAGTCAACCATGGCTTTCCCTATGAGCTTGGATGTGGTTCCACAACCTCTCTCAAACCCAGGCTTGAGGTGGCTACCACCAGTGAGCCAGACTCGCAAGCAGCTCCATGACAGCGAAGGGCTTTGCTTGTTCTGTTCACAGGTACATTCTCAGTGCCTAGAACAGTGGCAGGCTTTTAGAAGGCCTTCAGGTAATTGTATAAAGAGTGAAGGAAGGAGTCAAGATGAAATCCATTGGCCTTCTGGAATCTGGGGCCATGCCCCTGGGAGTGATTTCTTGCTTTTCTCTTGAATCCTGACCCTAGATCTCCAACATCTCCTCAGCAAGGGACACTGTTCTTCTAATACCCCATGCCTGCCTTTCCACGCTGTTGCCCACATCTCCAGGCCCTTGCAGAAAGAGCCCAAGAGCTTGCTTACTGATAGAGCAATCCGTCTTCCATTTCTATTCAGATACTGAAATATTTTCCCTCAAGCAGTCAAGCAGATTTCACCCTAGTGACCAGTACCTCAGCTCATCCCTGTTCCAACTAGATGGAAAAACCATTGCACGCACACATACTCCTCTATCCCTCTTCCCCGCCCACGTATGTATGTAGAATGAAGAGTGTATAGAGCTATGATTCAGTAACCTCTCTGACTTCAAGAACAAAAGTACATCCCCAAATACACACAAAAACATTCAACATCTCCTCACAGAGACACTTGATTGCTGGAAAGATCTAATCTATTAGTATTTATTCTTTTGCTTATTTGTCTGACAAATGTGTATTAAGTACTGAATATATTCCAGACCTTATTCCAGGCATTTTTGATACAGGGATGACTAAGGCAGTTTGCCCACAAGGAGTATACAGGTGTGGTGGAGGAGCCAAGCAGGTAAACAGGTAATTATAACAATATGGAAAGTACACAGGTAGGAAGTAGTAAGAATAAAAAATAGTGATACCAACATAAAACCTCGCTGTGATGCTATGAGCAGGGTCAGCCATTCAGTTGTGTAAAATGTTGCACTGTGACTTGTGAAGTCAATGAGATGACAGGATGAGCCCACTGTGGAGGACAGGAGCCAATTGTCAGTCACGTTTTAACACATTTAGCACATGCGTGTTATGGCAGTGCATGTGACCACGGGGTTTTACTATCACAACAGCAGCCATTTTCTCTAACCCTTATCTATGCTAAGCCCTTTCCATGAATTATCTCTTCATCACAAAAGTTCTCTGATCTCGGTACCATTAGAACACATCTTCATGTGGTAGTAAATAGGCCTGTTGTGCTGCCTCACTCTTGAGAGCTGAGGGGTCAGCCTGGTGTGGAATTTGGGTGAGAGGGGGGTGGTCGAGGAAGGCTCCTCCCAGCAGGTGATACCTGAGCTGCCTTTTAATGGTAAACATGTCATGCTGGCATGTCTGGAGATGGTCAGCATCTACAGTTTTATATTTATCCAAATGTCCCCTCCTACTCACCCATCTCCAAGTGAAGGCATTTACAATGCAAATCGTCCTTGGGCTTCCAGATGACGGAAGTGCAGGAACTTTTGGTCTTGACGTTGTTGTTTGTGGTTTTTTTTGTTTGTTTTTTGTGTTTTTTTTTTGTGAGGAGATCAGCCCTGTGCTAACATCTGCCAATCCTCCTCTTTTTTTGCTAAGGAAGACTGGCCCTGGGCTAACGACCATGCCCATCTTCCTCCACTTTATATGGGACGCCGCCACAGCATGGCTTGACAAGCGGTGCATTGGTGCGTGCCGGGGATCCAAACCGGTGAACCCCGGGCCGCTGCAGCAGAACGCACGCACTTAACCGCTTGTGCCACTGGGCCAGCCCCTGTTGTTTGTGTTTTGTTTGGCTTCTGAAAGGCTCTGGGTAACTGGGCAGAGTCTGGGAGTTGACCCACTGAGATGGTCCCCAGGAAACAGCCTTTACTTTTGCAGCCAACTTTGGGCACTTAAACACACTTGACAAATGTCGTTGTCTTGATCTCCTTAGCCCTTCTAGCTCTTTATGAGAAAATCTTCAGGTAGTGTAGGTTAGGGACTGGTAGAGCCCATGAGAGGGTGTGGCCAAACCTGTATGGGAGAGATTTTGGCCACTGTTGTCTCTTCCTTCAGCATTGGGTGCAGAAATGAAGACAGATGTCCAGTAGGGAAGCTCTTGGGCTACATGAAAACATCAACTATCAGGAAAATAAATTTTCACCATATCCAGCCATTGTATGGATTCTTTTTAAGATATAAAAGGGATACCTATTACCAAAGATATAATGATTCCTAATCATTATGTGAAGAATGTACAAGTAAGGCTTAGCAATAGCATGTGGCTCAGGGGACTGGCCTCTCCATGAGGCAGTCACTGTAAACCACATCTTGTTCTCTTTTGATGGATGTCCCTCCCCTGTTTTAGTCTAGGTCCTTTATGAAACAGTGAGAATTCATACATACACATGCAGATACTGAACATCTTGTAAAAACCCACAACCACACCTAAACTGCAGCTAAACAATACAAGGTCATATATAAGCGGCTGCGTGAAGCTGAATCTGGATTTGAGCTCAGACTCCTGTTTAGTGAACATTTACTAAATGCCAAACCTTAGAATACGTCTTTTCCATGGGATATCTCATTTAATCCTCACAGCAGCTCTATGAAATCACTATTATTTTCACCATTTTATACATGAAATGACAGATTTAGAGAGCTTGTGTTACCTTGACTAAGGTCTCATAGCTGGAGGAAATACATTATAAATGGACCTCAGATAGTCCATGGAAAGAGGTGTGTAACAATTTCCCACAGTTACAGAACTAGGAAGTGATGGAGTCAGGATTTGAACCCTGGTCTGCCTGACTCCAGAGCCCATGCTGTTAATCACCACATTGTGCTGAGCACTTTGTGCCAATAATCAATTTATTGGTTAAACCGAGGTTGATTCATTGCTCAATCTCCCTCATGAGCCACCCCACCCACTTAGCTAATTAAAACTAGTCAGAAAAGTGTATGTTGAGTGTGTCTCCTGTTTTGGATTATCCTTGATGTTCCCCCATCAGGAGAGACTGGAAACTGACCAAGCCCATGGAGTCTTCCTAAGAATGACCTTAATCCATGTTTAGAGGATTCTTTGTTATACTCCACTTAGGGGTTTAAAACAGTTCCATTCCTCCTCTCACACAGAGTAAAGATCTGAGTGGTTTTCCTGAACTCTGTCAGTGTATCAATCCCCAATCGGGTGCCTTGAATAAAACGTATGGTGCTTCATCTGTTCTCTCTTGCTTATTAGTATTAGTTCAAAAATTTAATTTTAGAGTATGTAATCCCTCTGTTTAGAATGGCTCATTGATGGAGCCAGAGTTGCAGCCATGGAGATGTTCTGTCGTCTGGAATATCCTCATTAGATTCTGAGCTTCTGAAGGCCAGATGAAGTATAAATAAAACATGCCAGATTTCCTCCTGAAGAGTTAAGCCTCTGCACCCGAATGCATTCCTGTAGTGTCTCTTGCTCCCATGCTAAGGAAGTCTGTAAGTAGGTGGAATGGCGGCGGAAGGGGGGATTGGGGAAAAGCAATTTAGTGTGGTTAAGGTACTGGTGTGTGGCAAGGCCATCAGGACTCAGAAGTTCACGGTGGTGATGAACTCTCTCCGCCTACCGTGTTGTCATTCAAACCTCAAGTGTGCTATTTGACCTTCATGCATCTGCTCCATTATAATGTCACAGGTAATGAGTACACAGGAAGCAAGAAAAAATGGCTTATTGACAGAAGTGACAAAGAACTGTTATTTTGGTGTTTTCAAGTAATGCATTTCCTGCCATCTTAATTAGGGTGACAAGAAAACTCATTGCCAGGAAATTGTGTGGTATTTGCTTAAACTTCATTCTAAAATTGTGAGGCTTGGAGAGTTAGCCCAAAGTGTTTATTTTATGTGTACTGAGATATCCCGATGCCGGCAGAGCAGAAGAGATGTTATTCAAATATAATTGTTATTCAGATATAATTAAACCTAGGTCACATTCAAGTCCATTAAGCAACAGCCTCAAATCCTTTTAATTAATAGGTTCAGATTGGTTGGTCTGAAGGAGCTAATTAAATTTTTTTCCAGGATTTTCTATTTAAATAGATAAGCATTGTACTTCCTGCGTTTCCTCCAAAGTTCTTTGCAATTTAGAGTTGATGAAGGTATCGCACTTCGTGGCAGGCCCTGATTTTCAGAGGTCAGGAAACACTGTGGGCTCCGCGCCTCTGGTTAAACCCACGGAGACCCCCGCCTGCATCTTCCAGCACCTTTCTTCTCAGAGTCAGAAGGATCTGGAAGCCCTGTGCTTTCCTATGCCCAATCACGGCCTGATAGAGGTCACCTTTCCCCTGGAGACCAGGCACATCCTCCCCAAAATCTGACGGAGAGGGCAGATCACAGCGATCAAAAGTCTCAAGGATGGTAACCCTGATTCTTCCTATTTAACGAAGCTGGGATGTCTTGGACTGGTATTTCCCACTGTCTCCTTCCATTTCTTCTGCTGCTGTCAGGCATCTACCACCCCTGAGCCACATGCTCAGTAAACATATAAGTTCTCTGATAATCTCACTCCTGTTAGCTACATAATAAAGATAAGATCCAGAAGCAGGGCCTCCAAATGGTGGTGGAGATACCCCTTGTATCCTACAGCTTCCAGCCTCCTGCTGCCGCGTTTTCCCTCGCCCCCACGTCTCCAGTGGTTCTGTCCCAGGGAAATGACCCAGCCAGCAACAGGAGCCCGGCTGGCCTCTCGCAGCTTCTTTTCTCTCCAATTCCCTCTCCTGTGGACGTCTCTGACAGGATAGTCAGTCATCTCAAGGTTTACAGGAAATGAAAGGTTATTTTCCAAAACAACAAAAAGATTAAGTATCCTGTTCTGTGTAAAAGAACACACAGTTACAAGAGAGGGAATCTCTCCAGAAAACCTGAAATTTTAGTTTCTTGCCCCAGAAAAATCCCTATGAGGGTTACATGACTTTCCAATATGTCCACCATGGGCCATACTCAGTGTTCAGCCTGGAATTGAGTGCCTAGCGCATACATGCTACATCTTCCAGTGTTGCCCAAGGAACCCGGCAGCTCGGACTCAGGGCTCTCGAGGCAGAACCATTCTAGATAATCGTTCAGTTAAAGCAGCTGCAAAGACAGGGTTGCTGGGGAGAGGGCCTGGGGAAAGGAGAATCCAGCATGTAGCCATATCCACTTCAGCAGCATCCTTCACTCTCGGGGCCTGGCTGTATGGGCGTTCCTCAACATGATGGCAGAAGGAAACAACGCCCTGGGACCAGTTATCTTTTGTCACTTGATGTGCCTGGGACACTGGAGCAATTTCAGAATTGGCTCCCTGATGTGGGTAGGGACATCTCCCATCTCACCAAGCCCAGACTTGGGCCCTGCCTGTCAGTAACCCACAGCCCTCCAGCAGTGTGAAATACCCCACGGTGAGGAGAGGCAGTGAGGCATTTCTGTGAGATGTTGTTTCATTTCTGAACCAAGGAATCAGTGCCACTGAACTGCAGCCAGTTCCCTTTGTCACAGCGGCTCACAGCTGCGGTTGCTACAAGGACTCTGAGAGTGTGTTTGTGCTGCCATCTATTGTCTGCCTTGGGGAAAACGCATGGTTTGCTTGCTGGGAGAAGGAAGCAGGTTTGCCCATTTAGCAGGTCACCAACCTCCTCCCATTGAGGGGAAAATACAAACCAAGATGTTGGTGTCCCCCGGAGAAAACCCCATTATGAAAACCTGCGTTTACTGACCTCCTGTCATTTTAAAGCAGCTCCATTTGAACTGTAGTCAGACCTCCAAGTGACGTTACTGTCTCTCTGCCCAGCATCGCTGAAAGGGCCTGTTGTTCCTTTGGTTCAATGAAGAAACCTTCTGTTTAGTTAAGCAAGTGTTTTTCTAGTCGTGTCTCCTGGTGAGTTACAGAAAGATTATTGTTGGGTCTTGGTTTTTGTTGTTGTTTTTATTCTTTTAATACCCCCACCTCCCTGCCCCCTCAACTGCCCGCCCCAACCTTATTTCTGTACTTTTTTAGTGAAGGGGGAGAACATAATGACCTGAGCAGCTTTGTGAGCCTTTCGTGGTCCCTGGTCATGTTTCCCAGGTCTTGATGTAAGCTGACTTCTCTTTGCCTCACCCCCCAGGGCCTGGGAACCTTCCAGAGTCTCTGGGGCTTCCACACTGGAATGGAGCAGAGTAGCCCCCGTGAGCCAGGGATGCCAGTCCTGATTGATGTGTTCATATGTAGCATGCTTTCCTGTCTTACAGTTGTTTGCTGGACTTGGGTTCCCTTATGAGGGCCCGGCTCCCCTGGAGGCCATCGCAAATGGATGTGCTTTTCTGAATCCCAAGTTCAACCCACCCAAAAGCAGCAAAAACACAGACTTCTTCATTGGCAAGCCAACTCTGAGAGAGGTAAGCATCCTTAAAGCCATTCTACTTTCCATAATGTGAATCAGAGCTATTTATTGAGGGCTAGGAGCCATTTAAACCTTGTCGCCTTGGACAGTAGGTATCATCAACTTCATTTCACATAGTTGAGTGGAAGGAGGAGGGTGTGCAGGGGCTCAGAGAGATGAATGGCTTGATTACATCCCCTAGCTCGGTAGTGGCAGAGCCAGGATTTGAATCTATTTCCACCCCTTTACAAAGTGTGGGATCTTTTTACTGTACCCCAACTCTATCTTAATTCAAGCAGACATCTCCACCCTTCTAATGAGCTGAACTTTGATTTTCTGAATGTTTAGAGTTTATGGAATAAGGACATCAACTGGTTAATAGATATTTTTGAAGAACCTACTCTCCACGATGGGCTGTGGGGAATACAAAGTAGGCCGTGGGGTCCTCAGAGAACCGTTAGCCTTGAGAGACAAGACCTGTCATGGGTGACTGAAGTAATGTGCCTGATATCTTAGCTCACCATCAGCAGGCACCATCCTGAGAAGTAATCTTACCATTGCTCGAACTATTTACAGAAGCTTTATTGGAATTGCCTTCAGAGATCCTCTTGAAAACCCACATTGGGTGATGAATCACCATTGAAGGCAGTTGGATTCAATTTGGGGCAATAAACAATATTCATTTAGAGCGTGTGAGTGATCTAGCTGGGTGTTTCTGTATCTGGCCAGAAACAGGTGTGTGCAAGAAACCGTAAGATTGAGTTTCTTATTATTTCCGTGTAGTTAGTAAGTGGCTCTGTGGACTACTCGTGAAGAGGAAGCCCCTAGGGGTTGGAGTCATCACGTGCCCTTGTCATTTGGGGCCTTCTACTGGGGGTGACGCTGCTGGGCAGCCCACCCATGACATAGCAGCCAGTTTTTAAAGCATACTTTTTTCTGTCCTGCTACTTTTAAACCTTTCTGGGTCGATTCTCCTGACCCCTCTCCCCCAAATAGTATGTAAAACACATTTTCCATGATTCTTCTTTGCTGATCAGTCAGGAATCTTACCAATTCATAGAATTGATTATTTTGAGAGTTCTTTTCCTTGATTCTCCCTGTCATTGGTGAAAGGGCCAAAGGAGATGGAGGAAGATCAATAAGACCCATAGATTATCCTGAAAAAGATAAACGTGTGGCCCGGATAACGTCTGACAAGGGTTAACTGTGTGTGTGTGTTTGCTTGCTGGCTTTTTCCTTCTATAATATGATAAATTTGAATGCTTCATTTTGAGATGTGGTTTCTTTTGGGGAGGTCATTCCTCAGCAATACTTAATGCACACCTATGTGCTGGGTGGTGAGGAAGGCACCAGGACGCAGAGATCATGGGCCTTCGGTCTGGCACTGAAGAGCTTATTCTTTGGAAAGTTTTGGAAAGACTCTCCCCAGCAGTGAGAGCATCAATTGAGGAATCTCTGCTTTAGTGTGTAACTAACTTCTTGAAACTTTCAAGTTTGGGGTAGAAAATATGAGCTAATAAATCATCCCTATATTTTAATTTAGGTGTAGGAAATCTCTTAAGTTCTACTTTTGCCCACATTGTATAGTTATTTGTAATTTTTTAACTTTTTTATGATAAAATATACATTATGTAAAACTTACCTTTTTTTTTTTTTTTATAATTTTATTTATTTATTTTTTTCCCCCAAAGCCCAGTAGATAGTTGTATGTCATAGCTGCACATCCTTCTAGTTGCTGTATGTGGGACACAGCCTCAGCATGGCCAGAGAAGCGGTGCGTCGGTGTGCGCCCGGGATCCAAACCCGGGCCGCCAGCACCGGAGTGCACGTACTTAACCTCTAAGCCACGGGGCCGGCCCTGAAAACTTACCATTTTTAAGTGTACAATTAACTGGCATTAAGTACATTCACAATGTTGTGCAACCATCACCACTCTCCGTTTATAGAATTTATTCATCATCTCAAACAGAAACTCTGTACTCATTAAGCAACAACTCCCTATTCTCCCCTTCCCACAGCCCTGGTAACCTCTATTCTACTTTTTGTCTCTATAAATTTACTTTTTCTAGGTACCTAATATAAGTGGAATCATAAAATATTTGTCCTTTTGTGACTGGCTTATTTCACTTAGCATAATGTTTTCAAGGTTCATTCATGTTGTATCATATGTCAGAATCATTCCCTTTTAAGGCTGAATAATATTCCAGTGTATGGATATACCACATTTTATTTATCCATTCTTCTGTTAATGGACACTTGGGTTGTTTCCACTTTTTATCTACTGTGAGCAATGTTGCTATGAACTTTGGTGTACGAGTGTCTGCTTGAGTCTTTGCTTTCAATTCTTTGGGCTGTATACCTCCAAGTGGAATTGTTGGAATTTACTTTTTATTTATTTTGAAATAATTGTAGTTTTACAAAAAAGTTGCAAAAATAGTACAGAGCTTGCGTATATCCTTCACCCAGCTTCCTCTAATGGTAACATTACAAACCACAGTACAATTATCAAAACTAAGAAATTAACATTGGTACCATAGTATTATGTAAACTACAGACTTTATTTGGACTTTACAGTTTTTCCACTAATATCCTTCTTCTGTTCCAGGATGCAATCCAGGATCTCACATTGCATTTAATTGTCATGTCTCCTTAGTCTCCTCTAATCTGTGATGACAATTCTTCAGTCTTTCATTGTCATTCCTGACACTTGAAAGAGAACTGGTCAGTTTTTTTGGATTTGACTGATATTTTCTCATGATTAGTTTGTGTTTACACATTTTTGATAAGAATACCCCAGACGTGATGTGGCCTCCTCATTGTATCATATCGGGGTGCAACATGTCAGTATATCCTATTACTGGTGATGTTAACCTTGATCACTTGGTGAGGGTAGTGTGTATTAGGTTTCTCCACTATAAAGGTACTATTTTTCTCTATACTGGGGAAATACTTTGAGACTGTGTATATATCTCGGTTCTCCTGAAACTTTTGCCCATTTATTTTTACCATGTATCAGTAAATCTTGCCTATCGCAGTTATTACTGTGGTGTTCTAATGGTGATTTTCTTTTTCCCTCGTAATGATTTTTTTTATGCGTGAAAGGTAAAGAAACCCATCTCTATTCTTACTGCAATTTCTAATAGAAGCCTTTGAGGAATGATTAATCAAAAGCATCTTAGATTGCACTGGCAGCGGGCACCTTTTTGTTATTAATAATTCTAAACATTTTTATGACACTTTGTCACAACTGAGTATTTTTTCCTGAAAAAAATTTAGGACACTCTTAAATATGATTAACTATTTCCCAGTGAAAGATGTTATGTCACCTAGATCAGATCAGCCAGTATGAAGTTATTGAGAAAAGTGTGTTCATTGTTTCCTATCATTTGTCATCATTTAGTAATTTGGTTTTTGTTGAGATTACGGAGGATTTTCATTCCTCAAATGAAAAGGCGTTGGAGCCGCCTTCCAGGCATTCGGTTCCTCCTGTTCCTTCAGATGATTCCACCAGTGCTTGAATGAGACTCTAGTTAGAATGGTGCTGTGGGAGCCTGTCAACAGTTGCTTGACACGTGGCCTCACACAGATGACTCCATCAGTCCTGGGCTCCCACAGGAGGGCTGGGATGCAAAAGGTCGGTTGACAGACATTCATTGTGTCCCCACAGCGTCCATGGCACCAAATGCTACGTTGGGGGAAACTTAGCAAGGCACATTTACTGTTTTCCGGGAGCTCAAAATTTGATATGGGAGAGTGGTAAAACAGATACATAATGAACGGAAATGCATAAACAAATAGCTAAGTAAATTAAGGAGAGGGAGTGACTGTGGAGTTGTGCCGCGTCGAGAATGTGCTGGGTTGGCTGAGAAGGGGATGGTGGAGGAGCTGTGCTTTAAAGGACAGGGAGGAGAGGGGCTTTCAAGCTTGAGAGGCATGAATGTTGATGAGTTGGAGGGAAACTCTAAGAAGGTCAGTTGCTTTATGCAGGAAGGCAGGTCCCATCTGATGTCTGTCTCCTTCTCTGCTGGAGACAGTGCAGAGAGTAGGCTGGTAGCCAACAACGTCACACAGCTTTGAAAGGAGCCAGTGGGCCACCCTACTCTGCTCTTTCAGCTCACAAAAGCCGCAGAATCTCCCTAAAGAAGATACTTTTAATTGGGAAAGAGCTATCAACAGTTCTACAGATTTTTAAGGGTCAAAAATCCCTAGAAATTATCCTTTTTTTCCCTCAGCAAATGGAAAAATTTTAACCAAAGTGTACATAATTACAGAGCTATCTTTTTGCGCCTATGCTAGTCTTTTGAGTTAAGGAACAATTAAGCCATATAAATCGATCCAAATAAATTGCATATATTTCTCTTCTTTGCCTTCATTTGAAGAAAAGAAAAATATGAGTTTAGCTTTGGTTTTTTTTTGTTGTTTTTGCATTGGACCAATTTTTAAACCATGATGTTCACTCAGGGGAAAAAGTTTCGTAATGCTTTGTAATGTGCTCGGTTCAAGTTATACTTTAAATGTAATATAAATTGGATTTTTATCTTTATTGGAAAACATATTAGTAGATTCTTGATCATTATTCTGACATTTTGTAAACCATTGGAAATTCTCTGGCTTCAGGGGTTGTTTTTCCATAAAGAGAACTGATATTCTCCTTGGAGATTTAATAGCTGCTCTGAAGTAATGTCTCATATTTAATAAGATTTTCATTACTTTTACAAACTATACTCCAGTAAATTTACTGATTGATATACAGTGAAGTAGCTCAGATCAGACAATTCTCAATAAATTAACGAGGAGGAACATAATATTCAGAGGAGGAATAATGAATCACAAAATGCCTTAGTCATAAAATTAAGTAACCCTCAATAAATGTAAATGAACAAAATGATAATGGCTCAGCATTTTGCATTTTCCAAGAGCAACCTTGTAAATAAGCAGAGACCTTAAAAGGGGAGAGGGGAGAGACTGCTAATGTGTAAATGGCTAAATAGTGTCATTGATGGTAACATTCATTTGCCCTGATTTCTGTTGGAAGGATTAGTTTGGTCTCCAGGCCACAAAATGACATTGGTGTGACGTTTTGGTCATCTTCAGAAAAGGTCTACTACAAGCATAAATTCAGTCCTGGGATTTTTTTAGGTTGGCAAGTTTTAGGCGAGTGATTACAAGACTGGTGTTTACATTGGGCTTCTTTTTTTTTTTTGTGAGGAGGACTAGCCCTGAGCTAACATCCAATACCAATCCTCCCTTTTTTTCCTTGAGGAAGATTGACACTGGGCTAACATCCATGCCCATCTTCCTCTACTTTATATGGGACCCCGCCACAGCATGGCTTAACAAGCGGTGTGTCTGTGCCCGCCCAGGATTCAAACCTGCGAACCCCGGGCCGCTGAAGTGGAGCGGGCACTCTTAACCACTGCGCCACCGGGCCAGCCCCAACATTGGGCTTCTTTTGGTCTTTGTCTTAAGAACCGAATAGCATCCTTTAGAACTATCACCTTCCTTTCTGTCTAAAGCTAGGAAATTGTTGAAGGATCTAGATTTGAATTTGCTCTGCTACTTTTTAGCTATGTGGTCTTGGGAAACTGTAAACCCCTCTAAACCTCATAATCCTCATTGGTACACAGGAAACCTGATAAATAATGTGTGTGCAGGCAATTAGCACAGTGCCTGGCCCAGCCAGAGCTTCATCAATGTGTGTGGAATCTAAAATACGTGCTGAGGAAAAAAAATGGATGTTTCCTCAGCTCTGTGAGCCTGAGGGCACTCCATAGTTTCTGTCACTGCCATATAGCTGAGCAAAAGAAGAGGATGATGTCCAAAGGATGGGGAGCTGAACACGCCAGTGACAGGTATGATTCTAACAGAGGAGGCAGGAGCAAAGTCTAGGATTCCTGCCCCTCAGAATCACCTGATTTCCGTGAGTGGGCGCCAGCCAAGGCTGGGAACTGAGGCCGGTAACTTGTACTCTGCGTTTCCTGCCCTGAGTTGTGTGTGCACACCATTGGTGTGTAGCATATGAAGAACGGTGGCTAGGAAAAAAAGAAGAGAAGAGAGCCAACCCGGCCTCTAAAGCAAAGCCTCAAACCAGCAGACCCAGTACCTCCTTTATTACAAGAATATTGTAACATCTGTTTTTCTCTCCTGAAATGAAATTCATAAATAATATACCCTGTCTACATATGTAATTTCAAAAAAGAATGATTTTCTAACTCTAATATAAAGGAAAAATAAAAGGAAAATAACTTACGATAGGGTAATACATATTTCAGTGTGTATTTAGTCAAGAAATACTATACCATACTCAAGAACCATACTAGAAGACATTATGATGTCTCGTTTCTCCTTACGGTGAATAAGTTTGTATTTAAGAGAGATGAAATAGTCAGCTGAATCTGGTCAGCCCCTGATGCTTATAATTGGCATTAGGGAAGAGAAGCGAAATAAAAAGGTGCCTGTACGTACACACACATGGATATGCAACTGCTGTTAATGTGAAAGCTACACATGTAGACTGATTTGGGTGTGTTGTGCTGGCCACTCAGATATTCTGAGCAGCATTGACTGTTTCCATGATTTTTCCAAAATGGTAACGGCTTACTGGTGAAGTCCCAAATAAAACAAGAATAGAAACATAACATCCCTTGATTTACGTGGTAATTATGTTCCTGGAATATTGCATGTATGTTAAAACTGTGCCAAAGAGTTAGATTCCGGGAACCCACAGGAAAGCCAGCAGGGCACGTGAGAGCTGTGTCGGAAGTGGACAGTTCTGCCTTGTGCAGGACACGCATCACAGGCATCTGACGTCCCTGGTCCCCACCCACTGACTGAGGGTAGCACCCCCCAGTGTTTGTGAGAACTGAAAATGCTCTCACAAATGTCCAGGGTGTTCCCTTTATACCACGACCTTAAAGAGATATGAGAATAAAGGTGGAAACAAGTTTGAGGGGTCGATTTAGCTCTCTTAAAGAATGGACTCTTCAAGAACTGAGAATTCCCAGTATTCACACTGGATTTCTTTGACCACCATTTGTTGTTAAAATAAAACCTGCTTTAGAACAAAAACTACCATTCCTTGCTTTTCTGATTGCAAATTGTCTTTATAAATAGTAAGGCTCCAATGTTATGCTAATGATTATTCCTGAAACCATTCCAACATTCTGTTTTTCTAGTAGCATTATTTCTCTGTCACCTTTCATATGTGCCATTAAAGCCTTTAACGACTTTATTGTAATTTTCTTATGCTTACCTGTCTGTCCTACCCAGCATTTTATAGCCGATACTAGTTTGATCGAGCTGATTTTCAAGGCTGGGATATGACTGCGGGTAAATGTTCATTATTCCTTGGTGTCATTTGGGGGGTTGAAGCCACTTTAACAGCCTCCACGTCACCTGGTTATGACATTCTAACTCTTTTTTCCAAGTGGGATTCAAGATGTGGAGCCATCACTGGCCCTGCCCTGCAGATCTCACAGCCTCGGGCAGGGCCATGGCCCACATGCTGCCCTCCTGGAACCCCTAGACCCCCAGGGGCCCCTCCAAAGTGCCCAACATCCCCGAGGATCCAGGACGGCCTGGGCATCTGTCTTGTGAAGTGTCCCACGTGAACCTGTTAGGCATCCACGCAGGCCTTAGGAGGTGAAGGGGAAGGACAAAAACGTCTTGTTACCTACGCAAGTGCAACTCAGTACCATAAAAAACATCGCTTCGTCCAGCACACGAGGTTTTAAAAAATGTCAGTGTCAGCGAGACTGAGATGTTCTGTTTTTTCTCTTCCAGCTGACGTCCCAGCATCCATACGCTGAAGTCTTCATCGGCCGGCCACATGTCTGGACTGTCAACCTCAGCAATCAGGAGGAAGTAGAGGCTGCAGTGAAAGCAATTTTAAGTCAGAAGGTTGTTTCTTTTATACCATTTTTGCCATTTGTAATGTGAACTGGAAAGTGTAGGAGGCATCACAGACCCTTGGTTTGAGTAATTAAAATGTTTCCATGTCAGCTCTGGAATTAGAAAGTAACCAAGCTGTAGGATTGTCCTGGGGACTTCGTGGATGTTCTGTGACATGGAAACAGAGCTGGTGTCCAGATGTGTGCGTGGATTCTACAAACTCTTTGACGTGACTCCTGGGTCCCAGACACAGTAGTAGCAGCTTGAATTATACTTGCCTCAGTGGCCTAATAATGTAGCTCTCACAAAGATTAGAAAAGGTAGACCCTCTCCCCTACAAAAAAAATGAGAAAGATAAGGAATAATTAAGAAAATACTGGGAAATGTTATTGTATAGCCTCTATTTATTTGGCTTTTCTACCTCAACATTTTATAGAATTTTGTGTAAGTAACTAACATCTCTGGACTCTCCTAGTCAATTCAGCAGACATTTATTAAGTACTTATTGTATGCAGAGCATCCTCTGAGCCACTCTAGGGGATGCTCACTTCCATAAACATAAACAAGGCCCGCTCCCCACCTGTAGGAAGCTTACCACCCTCTAGGGCTGGGTCAGGTTATCCTCTGTCCCAACCTGGGACTGCCTTGGACTCTTATCGAGTGCACCCAGCCCTCCATCCCCCTCCTATCAGAGCACTTTTTATACTCTGTTAGATTTCTTAAAGAGAGCAGTATAGTTGTGAGGGTGGGCTGGAATCAGACAGCCTGGGTTTGGGTCCAGCCCTACCACTTACTGGGAACGTCCTCTTAGGCAGTTACTTAACCTCTGAGCCTCAGTTTCCTCATCTCTAATGTAGACTGACATTACCTACTTTATATAGGTGCTTGTGAGGATTCAATGAGATAATGAATATAAAGTGCTTAAGTGCAGTGTCTACCACATAGTGTTTAGTCAATATTAGTATTATATATATAACAATATAGTAGTCTTATTTTTATCATTGATAGTCTAGATTTCCACTAGACTAAGCAACATGGGCAGGAAACATATCTGGCTCACTGCTATATTCTCAGTACCCAGCACAGTGATTCACCAAATGGATGGAAGGGAGGCATGGAGGGAGGGAGGAATAGGTATTTGCAAATAAGCATACTATAAGGCCGGATATTGTTCAGTGCCAACAACAACACACAAAAGATTGAGGAGTAGAAATGCGAGGAGACTTTCTGGAGAATGCAGCACTGAAGTAAGTCTTATAGGAGGAGCAGGACTTTGCACAGCTAAGCTGAGAAATGGGCCCAGAAGGACATGGGTTCCAGGCACAGTGTGAGTAAAGGGGAAGAGGCTGGAAAGGCATATATCCTGGGAGGAATAGCCATTGGCCCATGTAAAGGGCCATCTTTCCCCATTGGGAAATAAAATATGGCCCACTGAACTGCCAATATGATTTTACTCAGAACATCTCCAGGGGAGCGAGAGCTCCCCGATGTATTATCCGTGTCCTGCCCCCTTTAAAGAGGGTCTGGTTATTGAGCTTTGGTGTAGCTGATCAGAGCTTCCCATTGATGGTGTGTACAATCCTAGTCCTGGTCGCAACAGTTGAGGGTAGAAGTACCTCAGACCTCTGCTGGCCAAGCCCAGAGAAGTGCTGAGTGGAGAGTGGTACCACTGGGCTGCCTCCAAGTATCTGCCGCACATCTAAAGCTTCACCAGGGCCAGCCCCATGGCTTAGCGGTTAAGTGCGCCTTCTCCGCTGCTGGTGGCCCGGGTTCGGATCCCGGGCACGCACCGACGCACCGCTTCTCCCGCCCTGCTGAGGCTGCATCCCACATACAGCAACTAGAAGGATGTGCAGCTATGACATACAACTATCTACTGGGGCTTTGGGGGGGAAAAAATAAATAAATAAAAATTATTAAAGCTTCACCACCGGAGAGTCATTCCTGTGGAGATAGAAGGTTCTTCTTTCTTTCTTGAGTCCCAGAGTCCCTTGGTGTATTAGTTTCTTAGGGCTGCCATAACAAAGAACCACAAACTTGGTAACGTAAGCAACAGAAATTTATTCTGTCACAGTTCTAGAGGCTAGAAGTCCAAAATTAAGATGTTGGCAGGGCCGTGCTCTCTCCATAGCCTCTGGCAGAGGATCCTTCCTTTCCTCTTCCACCTTCTGGTGGCGTTCCTTGGCTTGCAGCTGCAGCACTTAATCTCCATCACGTAGTGTTCTCCTTGTGTGTGCGTGTATATATAACTGTCTTCCCACTTCTTATAAGGACATCAGTCGTATTGGATTAAGCCCCACCCTAATTCACTATGACCTCATCTTAACTTGATTACATCTGCAAAGACCCTATTTCCAAATAAGATCACGAGCACACCTACTAGGAGTTAGGACTTCAACATGTCTTTTGGGGGGACATAATTCAACTCACAGCACTTAGTTAAGTGCACATACCCTTGAAGAGGAGTAATTTAAAAGCTAATATAAAGGCAGAAAATCATGGATCATAGAGTCCAAAACTTTTTAGGTAATAGATCCCTTTTGTCAAATGAAAACCTGCTGAGAATGCCTGACACATAAAGCATTGAGAGTGGGGACTAAGTTGTATTTGCTCACTCCTGCACAAGCCTGGCTCTGTTCACTCCGTGGAACCTTCAGTGTTTCGCATTTTAAAACCGTAATCGACCTTTTTCCACCTTGTTCCAAAAACTCTTTAAGACCACTTAAGAAAAAAAAAGTAATTATAATAGTACCTCTTATGTAGAGAGAACCTCTTTTCTACACATCTGGAATCTTTCTGTACATCTTTATGAGCCTTATCTCATTTAATCCTTCTACAGATGAGAAGATTATGGTTTAAAGAAATTAAGCAATTTACCAAGATCACACAACTAGTAAGTAGTAGAATCTGGATTGAAACCTAGGTCTTTTTGACTAGTTTGTTAAGATAAACAAAATTAAAAAATAAAAACAGCATTTAAATGAAGTAAAGGGAGAGATAAGAGTGGGAAAGAGAGATGAAGTGAGGAATGAGATTAATACAAAAACCTTTGTCATTAAAATCCTTATAATTGTTAGAAATGGGTTAGAAATTTGATGCAAAGCTTTCTCATATTTAATTAGAAGATTTTAAATTACATGGCACTCTAAAAAGCAAAAAAAATGTGACCCATCATTAAGAGAGGAAACAGTCAATAAAACCAGACCTAGAGATGGCCCAGGTGTTGGAATTATCAGCAACTTTAAAATGCTAAGATAAATATATTAAAAGGTTTGGTGGAAAAGGTGGACAACATATTGTGAACAGATGGGGAATTTCAGCAGAGGGATGGAAACATTTTTTTAAAAGCCAAATGAAAAAAAATGCTAGAAGTGAAAAGTATGATATCAGAAGTGAACTCTTTTAGTGGGTTTATCAGCAGACTGTACGCAGCGGAGGAAAACAATCAGTGAACTTGAAAACCCGTTAATAGAGATTATCCAAATTGAAACACAAAAAGAATGAAATTAAAAAGAACATATGAGATCTGTGGGACGATATCAAGCAGCCTAACTTATGTGTAATTGGAATCTCAGAGGGAGGAGAGAAGAAATTTTTGAAAAGACAATGGCTAATAATTTTCTAAAATTAATGAATGACATCAACCTACAGATCTTGGAAGCTCAGTGAACCCCAAGCAGGATAAATATGAAGACAAACACATAGGTACATCATAGCCAAACTGCTGAAAACAAAAGATAAGGAAAAAAATCTTGAAAGCAGCCAGAGAAAAATTTATTACATTCTGGTTAATAACAATATGAAAGACCACCAACTTCTCATCAGAAATAATGGAGACCATGGGCCGGCCCTGTGGCTTGGTGGTTAAGTGCGCGCGCTGCGATGCTGGCGGCCCGGGTTCGGATCCCGGGTGCGCATCGAGGCACCACTTCTCTGTCCATCCTGAGGCCGAGTCCCACATACAGCAACTAGAAGGGTGTGCAGCTGTGACATACAACTATCTACTGGGGCTTTGGGGGCAAAAAATAAATAAAATCTTTAAAAAAAAAAAAAAAAAAAAAAAAGAAATAATGGAGACCATAAAAGGGTCCCCAGAGCCAGCGGAGAGCCTTTAAACAGGCCATGATAAGGATTCTGGATTTTATTCTAAGTATGATGGGAAGTTTTGAGCAGGGGCATGACATGACCTAGTTTACGTTTGAAATCATCCAGAGAAATTGCAGGATATGTCTGACTTAAAATCCTGTAGTTAGTAGATAGAGGGGATAGGCCTTAACTCCTGGTCTTCTGGTACCTTCTAAGACTATCTATCATTGAACGATGCCAAGACACCTCTAACAGGTGGGACCACAGAGGGGTTAGCTGATCTCCGAGAGCAGTTCCCTGTAGGAATTGTACCCTTAGGATAATGAGTGAGTATTAGAGGAGACAGGACATCCCACTCGAAGGGAAGTAAAGAGGAGAAAATGAAGGAGAAGGTGGGGAGATATTGGAAAGTTTCCAAGGCCAGCAGGAACTACACAGTGCAGCCTGCAGTCATCCTTCCAGTGGCCATATAAGTAACAGTCCTGTTTCCACAAAGCAGAATGACCAAGAACACTCTCCCTTCTTCTCCACGACTGGTCCTACTTGGGTTTCTCAGTGACTGGATGTGGTTTCAGCATTCTCTTCATTCCATCCCCCAAAGAGGCCTTGGCTTCTTCCTGAAGGACTGTCATGCAGAAAACTATCACGCACACACCCTCAATGTGTGCAACAGTTCCTACATCAGACGCTTGCCTGTACTCTTTATCTCCGAAGCCAGGGGTCTAGAGAGCTTTCCCACACAGAGGGCCCTGTTCCTGTCCACAGCAGGATGGCTAATGGAACTCACTGGCAGGGGTGGCTTAAGAGTACAGTTTCCTTGTTTTGTTTTTCCTTTATAAGAAAATTGTTTGGCTTCATATACTTTAAAACAGTGAACTGGCCACAAAACAATTAAGTGAGTCAGCATCCCTTTGGTTAAGCTCGGTTTGGTTGGTGGAAGGACACAGGAAGAGCCGTTTTTCTGTATTTATTGCATTGAGCCCTTTGTGTTAATTCACTTCCATTTCTAATGGATGCCCTTTGAAATGTGTTGTAGGACTGGACCTCAAACGTTCAGCCTGCTTCCCTCCACGTAAGTGGACCTGTTGGTCTCATAACAGATGGCCACCAATGTTTGTTTCACTCTAGAAATTCTATTTGTTCCCTTATAAATGAGCCCAATATGCCAAGTCCTCTGTTGTAGCTTCTTTTTGTTCCTTCTGTGAAACTTTGGGAGGAGACATATCTCTAGGCCAGTTATAGAAACTTCTGGAATCACCCACAGGTTGAGTAAACAAATATCCTTTAAAAGAAAAATTTTACATTTGGTGTGAAAGGCTATGTCTGGGTGAGAGAGGGCACAGCAAGTACAAAAGCTTGAGATGAGAAGGAGCAAGCTTGGAACATGGAAGTCAGTTTGTCAAAGTATTTTGAGCTCTTCTGAGATGAACTATCTAGGGACAAAATGACCTCTGTTCTTGTAAAATAGTCCAGCCCTGATATTACAATACTTATGGCTCAGCCTCTTTTGGCTTCTCTGGATAGATGTGGGCAGGGATGGCTGAGATACACCCTGTGTGATACACCATCTAATTGTGCATTTGAAGATATGTTGTGGAATTAGCAATCATGGTTGAAGAAGATTTCAAATGTGATGTGTGACTCAACAGCCAAAAAGGGAAGAAGATGCCTTGAGACCAACTACTTGGCTGCCCACAGAAGGGTGTCTTCTCTATCGATTCTCCCATTTTCAGTAGGCCTCAACTCAGAAGTTTTGTCCAGTTCTCCACTCTGTAGATTTGAGATAGGCAAGTGTAGGCTTCAGAGGAAGGTGGTGAAGGTGCCCCTCTAGCCTATTGCTGACAAGTGCTGTTGGGCGCTCTTAAGCTGTAACAGACTGGACTGCTGGTGATTTTCTCCCAAGTGAAATTTCCATTTCCAATTGGTAATGCTAGCTGGCTGCCCCGAAAACATAGGCCTCATAACTCATAGTGCTGGCAGAGACACTACGCAACAGAGGTCAAACCCACATTTCTTCCCCTTCCCTCACGTGTCACAACAGATTGATGAGATTGCCTCTTCCACCCCAGTTGAAGCACCATACAGGGTTTCCTGCTGCCCTCATGTAAAGTGTAGGCTCCTTAGTGTAGAAATCTTTTTGTGGAAATCCAGTGAACCTCTTCCCAGCCTTGTCTCACCACTCTGCATGATCCTGAGCTGTACCCTCCTGCTGTCCTTCCTTCACGTCTCATTTGCCACTACTTGCTCCACCTGGAACGTCTTCCGCATCTTGGCCCTCCTCAGTCTTGGCTTGCTAGACTCATAGCTGGCCTTAGAAGCCCGGCATGAACAGAAGGCTGTTTTGACATTCTAGCTTCTCAGGACCCTCTAGCTAAAGTCTTTGTGCACTTTATCACTCTGTTTTTGCACCACGAGTTATTTGGATACACGCTGACCTCACCTACTAACACAGACCAGTGCTTTTGTTACCATCACGGGTCCTTAAACCACTGACCATGTTCCTTTCTGAGCACAGGAAGCACACATTCATTCAGCAGAGATTTGCTGAGTTCCTGTGTGTGCCACACTGCCCAGCTCTGGGATATAGAGATGACCCAGCAGCCATGGACCCTGCTTCATGGAGCTCGCCTTCTAACAAGTGATACTCCCCACCCTTTGTTGAATGCCTACTATGTGCTAGACACTGAGCTAAGCACTTGACCCTGTTTTTTCTTGCATATAATCTTCACCACAGCTTAAAAGAGGTGGGTTTTTCTTATTACTATTTTATACATGAAGAACTGAAGCTCAGAGATGGTGATTTGCCCAGGGTCCCACAGCTAGTAAGGAGCAGAGTGAGGTTGTGAACCCAAGTCTGTTGACATCCAAGTTCATAGTCTTAGCTCCTCATGAGGCTCCCTGCTGTTGAGTGTGAGTGAATCAGTGGAGGACTAGGTAGGTGTTGCATATTCTGTGTCCTCCTCTTTCCTGATACCATCTTCTGTTTCTGCAGATTGAGCCGTACATGCCATATGAATTCACATGCGAGGGGATGTTGCAGAGAATCAACGCTTTCATTGAAAAACAGGTAAGGCTCTTCAGAAGTTCATCTATCTTTGCTATGTCCTGCTTCCTGTTATGCCAGAGGGCTCTCGTGAACAGTTAAGAACTCGTCGTGTTTCTGTGTTGTTCTCCTGCTTTGGAAGACTCCAGAAGCTGGGTAATGGCCTGTTGAAATTTTAAAATGTGCCCTGTCATGGTCATCCAAGGGAGTAAGTCTGTCCTTGAGGTAAGAATGTTCTTTATGATGGCAGAAGGTCGAATGGAAACTTAAAATGGGAGAGACTGGATGGTCAAGATGAAGACTTCCTTAACCATCAGACCTATGCCCTGAACAGGTTCTGAGGAGCATCACAAAGGCTTGGGTGGGGAGGGGGACAGAAAGACCGCTCTCTGGTCCTGCCTGATCTTCATTTCTCACCCTAAAAAAGGCAAGGACTGAAACCGGTGGTTTCTAAGGATTTCTTTAATATATGTTCAGTAATTCCAAATATGTTAGAAGTTTTTAGTGGTTTTCAAACATCTTTAAAACAGAACCCCTTTTCAAATGAACCTTTACATGAAACCTATATATATAAAACAGATAAAAGCAGAACTTCAGTCCCAAAGCAGAGGAGGGTTCCAAGAGTCTCACCACCCCCAGCAGAGGTTGGAAACTCTGGCTTGCGCTCGTAGAAGTAAAGGCCAAGGGCATCGTTGCCATCGTTTTATAACATTTTAATTCCTTAGGCTTCAAAAGCAACCCAGAGCTAAAAATAGACAGATCCAGAACCCCTGTGGTTAGGGGGGTATGAACTCCTTGATCAGATTCCAGAAATAAGGGGCTCCTCTTAAAGGGCAAAGCAGAGTGTCTTGGGGCGATCAGAGATCTTTACACAATAGGGGATGAGGATTGTGCAGGCTGAAAATAGAAACAGTGTGTTGAAAATGTAAGTAGGTAAAGATTGTAGGTCCAAGGTAGATTTCAAAGGAGAGATTTGAGGTGATAGACTGTGGTGAGCAGCAGATGGTCCTGGGTGCTGCTGCTGGGGAGGGAGAGCCAGGGCATAGGCTTTAGGGTGGCCTGTCTGATGTTCTGGGTGTTGGCTAGTGGCAGGAGGCCATGCTCTGCAGCCCAGCCACCTGGGTTCCAGTCCCACCACCATGACTCTCTGGTATATGACTTGGACGTGTTGTTTTCTGTGCCTTAGTTTCCTTCCCTGTAAAATAAGGATGATAATAGAACCACACAGTGCTGATGTGAGGATTAAATGAACTAGTACATAGGAAGTTCTTAGAACAGGGCTGTCATTCTGTGTGCAATAAATGCAAACTAGTACTGTCGGTTACTTAATATATTATACTGTATTATATCATATGATTATATGTGTTATATTCTTACATAAGCATATTATATTATTATATAATATACTATACAATATTACTCATTGGACTTTACCATGGAGCTAAGCTTGTGAATCATTACCTCATTCAATCTTTGACCCCTCAATTAAGAATGACAGTGTCATCATCCTAACTCCAGCAGCCATTTGTGTAGACTTTATGCCAGTGTGTACTAAGCCCGTCACATTGCATCGTCTCATTTGACCCTCACAGTAACCCTGAGAGGTGGCAGTAATGACCCCATTCTCTGGATAATGGGAACTAACCCTCACAGTCGCAGGGCTCACACGTCATGGCCTCAAGGTTTGATGGTGGCTTGGTCTGCGCCCAGGCCTGTGCCATCAGCAAGGCCGGGGCCTCAGGCAGAGGCAGAGGCCCAGAACTATCTTCTCGTACCTCAAGCTGCTGCTGGTTCTTCCTGAAGGCGCAGAGAGGCGCTGCTGTGGCTGCCTCTGGCAGTGAGTTTTGGGACATTGCAGCTGTCACTACCTTAATGGGAAGCTGTCTGAGATTTTACCAGGGTCCGTGCAGCTGCTTCTGAAACCCGCTTCCTCCTTTCCTGTCTCCACTTCCTCTCAGGGAAAATAATCACTCACCACCACGGGTAAAAGGACTCTGTATCAAGTTTATTTGAAGGCTATTATTTCTTTCTTCCCTAAGACTCTTGAATCCCAGCCAGTCCTTAAAAATTCTCATGTGGCCTGTTCTTTGTAAATCTGTTACTAGGTTTCCTTTCAAACAGGAAGATCCCATTCCCCAAACAGACCTGTCTAAATGTTCCATAGTGCAGGGCCACACCCAGCTCGTCCACCTCTGTATCCCAAGTGCCTAGCCCCCTCCCTGGCACACAGTAGGTGCACAATAACTGCCAGTTGAAGGAATGAATAAATGAATGAGAGAGTGAGTGAGCGTGTCACTTTCTATTCATGTGTAGCAGGAACCAAGAAGCTCATTTTGGACCTTTTGATTTGGAAAACATGTCACTAAAATTGTCTTCTGGAAAACATGCTAATAAAACTGCCCTTTCCCTCTGCCTTCTGGACATAGACTTTTCTAGAGAGCTCTGCAGTTCACAGAAATTCAGAGTTCTTTTTTGCCTGCTATTGTTTATTCATTCATGCACTCTGTAAGTATTTGTCAGCTGGGATGTGCTGTGGCCACTAGGACACTGGGAGTCGGGGATGGGAGGAGACGTCAAAGGACGAGTCTCTGTCCTCAGCTGCAGATTTCACCAAGAGCCAGGCAAGTGCACAGGCAATGCCACTGCTGTAGGTTACTCCCTGTGATCGTGATGTAACCGAGATGCTTTGGGACGGCATAATGCAGCCTGCAGAGTGGGGAAGCGGGAGAGATGAGGCGAGTCTATCTGGAAGATTTGACTCATTTTGCAGGAGATGAGTCCTGAAGGCAAACTGGGGCCACGGCGGTGGGACCATACAAGCGAATATGCAAAGGCCTGGGGAAAGAAGGGAAATCTCAGTGAATTATTGGAAATTTAGCTGTGACTGAAGAGAGACAATTTGAGAGATGAGGCTGAAGGAGGAGATAGGTCGGAAAAAGATGCTGAGGCTCAGCTGGAAATTCAGATTTGATTCTGGGGCAACGGGAAGTTAAAGAAAGGTTTTAATACAGGATGAGAGGCAGCAATGCTGTTAGATTGGCGTTTTAGAAAAATCATTCTAGGAATCTTGTGTTGGGGGCATTTCTTATTAAACATTCTCCCAACGCTGCTGAACAGGTAATAAGGGGACCTATTTTGAGTTTATCCCAGGCCTCCGTGGAGGGTCTTATTGAAGTCATAATGTTCCCCAACTCCAGAGGGAAGATGGGAAACCAAGACCCCATTGGTTCACAGATTGGGTCTTCTACATCTGGTGATTAGCTCCAGGCCCCAGTATTTTAGAGCTTGGGGTGTTCAATGTTTTTGCAGCTAGAGAATATCTTCAAAGAGCAATGAGACTGAAGAGAGGGGTGTTTCTGGTATGAACAGGAGAGCCTCTAGCTCCGAAGAGGTGGTGGCAGCTAGGCTTCCCATCCCTTGAACTATAGGAGCGCTGCGGCCCCAATTAGGCTGATCTCCATCCTCAGAGTCCTCCATGTGATCTGCAAGGGGAAGAAGGACACTTATCCCGGAGCCCTTTCAAAGTTATCCCTCACGCTCACCCAAGGCAGTGGGAGCCAGGGGAAGCCGACTGACAGCAATTGAGGAGGCCCCAAGCTCCAGTGTCCCGTGGAGCAGGGACAGTGGGAAGTCTACCTCATACCCAGCCAACCCAGGCACCAGCACCCAGTGGGAACAAACCCTGGTTTTAGGAAAACCACTTGCTTTTTCCCCATAATGCCCCCCACCCCTGTTTACTGTACTAAAAATGTTGATTTGGATCCCACACTCGTTTAAATTGGCTCTCCAGAAGAGAAACTCTCTGCAGCAGTGGGGGAGTTGGTGCCAAGGTGAAGATCCCTTGTAATCCAAGATCAAGAGACTAGTCTTCCCTAACCCGAGTGCCTTGGGCTTGCTGAGGTTCTCATTATGCATTTCTTGGAAAAGATTTAGGTATTTGCCTCAGGCCAGAAAGCATAGCATCTTCTTTTAAAGGAATGGCAATGTTCAGATTAATTTCTGAAAACCATACATATGCTGTTCAATCCTATTTTCTGCTTCCTGTAAAGAGCTTGTAAATATTCGTGCTCATATTGTTTTGCAAAGAGCTGTGTAATTCACGTGAAAAGCATTCTGGAGATAAGAAGTGGGAAAAAGAGTTAACAACTCCAAGAGCTGCTGTGGAACCAGCTTCAGCTCTGGGGAAATCTGAACTCCCTTGGGCAGTGTTCTAGATGCGAGGACAAGCCTGAGGGTGAATCTGGGTAGTCCAGGGTAGGGGAATGGTGGAGGTGACGGGTTGCAAGGAAAGAGGAAGAGGAACTGGAAAGGGGAGAAGGTTGGCACTAGCTTGGGGAATGTTTGCTCTTTTGAAAAATCAACAGCTGCTGTTTGCCTGGCCATTCCTGATCCCAGAGAGACTGGGTGGGTAATGATTAAGCGCTGGAGCCTGGAGCCTGACTGCTGGGATTCACGACCTGGCTCTGCTCCCACTCTCTCTGTGACCTTGGGCAAGTTTCCTTAACTCCTCTGTGCTGTTTCCTATTCTGTACAATGGGGAAGATACCACCTACCCCACAGGGTTGGTGGAGGAATCCACAGATGAATACACGTTTGGGGCTAAGAACAGCGCCTGGCTCAGACTAGCTCCTCTGAAAGCCTTCGCTACTTGCTACAGGAGCCCAGAAACCAACCGAGATGTGTTTTTTAAACAGCTTCATTGAGATGTAATTTACAGACCATAAAATTCACTCCATATAAGGGTACAATTCAAATTGATAGAGTTATGCAATTACCACCACAATCTAGTTTTATAACATTCCCATCACCCCAAAAAGCTCATTCGAGCCTATTTGCAGCCAGTCCTTGCTCCCTGCCCCAGGAAAACACTGAGCTGTGTCTGTTTCTGTAGATTTGCCTTTTCTGGAGATTTCTGGCTTCTTTCACTCAGCATAATGTTTGTGAGATTCTTGCACATTGTAGCATGCATCAGTCCTCATTCGTTCTTAGTGCTAAATAGTATTCCGGTGTACGGGTATACCACAGTTGGTTTATCCATTCGCCAGTTGGACATTTGGGTCGTTTCCACCTTTGAGCTGTCGTGAAGAGTGCTGCTGTGAATATTCACACGTGTGTGGATGTATGTTTTCATTTCTCCTGGGTAGACTCCTAGTGGAAGAGGAGGGTTCCACTAGGAGGTTTATGTTTGCCTCTTTCAAGAGTGAGCTTGGTGCGTTGATTTGCATGTGTAGAGAGATCCATGGAGATGAGTCACTACATCCAGCTCCACAGCCCCCTTCTCTGTGGCCCTCATGGAAACACAAAATCACACCCACCGCCAGGACTCAGCCCCAGGGACCACCGTGGACAGAGGTCACTCCTTTTGAGGACAGCACAGGCTGAGGATGGTGGGTATCAACAGGCAACTGGAATGTGTCTAATCCAGTCAGTCAGTCTGTATTGAACACTTTTTCTGTGCCAGGACCTGGATTTCCCAGCTACAAGAGAAATAACAAATGGTTCCCTTACCTCTCAAATAGCTGAACTAGTCCCAAACCCCAATTTCATGGCCCAGAAGATGCCTCTGCTCTCCCTTTTTTTTTTTTTTTTTTTGGCAAATTCCTGACCTTACTTCCTCTAGACCCTGCCTCCAGGCCTGTGGCTGAACCTGTCTTCTTGGTTCCAGATAATGTGAGTTTCCTCAGAAATCCATTTGGCCTGATATGTTGTGGAGGTAGTAACCCTATTAAAGCTTTGGCCAGGACTAGGTGGGGGTGGAGAGTTGCTGGAAAAGATCCCATCACTTACAGCCAAGAGGGAGGGACAAACCAGCCTGCACCCAGTGCTTCTCTCCTGGAAGCAGCCCCACCCCGTCTTCTCTAGCTCTTTTTGTACTTTTGTGAACGTTTTCTCCATGCTATGACTTAGCCTTCCTTACAAAGATGGCACCCTTACTTCTTCCTCAGGATTGGTTGTATTCATTTGTTCAGAAGATTGCTTTTTCTTATAGATTTGTTGCTTAATAAACCTTTCTTATTACAGTCACTGCCTGAAAATTTTAGAATAGTTAAGCAAATTCAGGGGAATCTGGTGACTAGGTGAAATAATTGTTAGAGCGGAATGCAAATATTCTGTGTTCTAAATGGGCTTGTTAACCAGATTGGAGATTACTGTTTCTGTCTCATTCTGGCTGTATAAAGCCTCTCTGGGTTAGGATATTGTGCTGTTCTACTTCTACTGCTATCAAAGCCCCAGGATGCCAAAACCATTCAGTTCAGTTCAACAGCTCTTTATTGAGCACCAGTTATCTGCAGAGCACCATGTTTGTGATAAGCCACTAACTCCTATTCAGCCTACAAAACCCAGCCCAGAAGTTGCTATTTCCTGGAAACCTTCTCTGATTGCTACTATCATCACCCTTCCCCTCCCCCCCAGAGTTAATTATTTCCCTCCTCTAAGGGGCCTTCACATCCTGTTTGGATGTCTGTTTTGTACTGTTCTGTAATTTTTTAAATATCTGCCTCTCTTACTAGACTGGGCACTGAGCCTTTGAGCCTAAAGACTGTATCTCATTCATGTTCATATTGCCGGAACCCAGCATAGGCTTTAATAGTCATTTGTAAAGTTTTGAATAGATGAATGAAAAAACCTTCAAAGCCAACGTATGATACAAGTGTTTTGTGGAAGTTTGTTGAACAAAGGTGCCGGGGTCTGGTCTGAGGCCATTCTCTCTGTCCTGCACTGTTGCATAGCTTCCTAACTCTCTCTGCTTCTGCTTCTGCCCCTGCCGTCTGTTCTCAGTACAGCAGATCCTGTGGCTCCTCTGCCCAGAGCTCTCCAGTGGCTCCCATCTCACCCGGGAAAAGCCAAAGCTTTACTTGGGCCCCCAAAGCTGTGTGTACTGACTCCCTGGGCCCCCCTGGACCTCATCTCCTCCTGCTTCCAGCCCCCAACACACATACTCTTCTGAAGCCACACAGAACTCCCAGCTCCTCCTGGAACCTGCTGGACATGCTGTGCTGCATTGCCAGAGCCTCTGATCTTGGTTTTCCTCTGCCTG
Organism: Ceratotherium simum simum; assembly: GCF_057802395.1. NCBI lineage: Eukaryota > Metazoa > Chordata > Mammalia > Perissodactyla > Rhinocerotidae > Ceratotherium > Ceratotherium simum. The sequence goes on from NC_141908.1 coordinate 18,256,285, forward strand.
AAATGTTCTTCCCAGTGACTTGCCTGGCTCACTCCTTTACTTCCTCGGGTCTTTTCTTGAATGTCACCTCCTCAATGATGCCTTCTCGGGATACCCTCTCCCCCAGTGTTCTTGACCCCTTTTCCTCGCTTCATTCTTTTCCAGAGCACTTACCACCTTTTAACATATTATATAGAATTTATTTATTTTGTTTCTTGTCTCCTTCCCTGAATATAAGCTCTATGAAGGCAGGGGTTTGGGTTTCTTTTTTTCACCAGGTCACCCGCAAGGCCTAGAAAAGTCCCTTACACTTAGTAACAGTAAGAGCCAACCCATAGATGGTGTTATTTATATCTGGCACTTTTCTGAGCATTTACATATTATCATTGATTTAATCCCCTCTACAGCTCTAGGAAGTAGCAGTTGATATTGTCCTCATTTTACAGTTGAGGAAAGTGAGGCAAAGACGGATTATATAAGTAGCCAAGCTCACTCAGCTAGTGAATGGGGGAGCTGAACCTGGACCAAGCAGTCCAGGCTCTGAACCCTTATGCTTTCCTGCTTCTTAGCAAGTATTTGTTGAATGAATGAGTGAGTGAGTGAGCGAATGCGAATGAGTGCTTACGGCAAGGAGACAAGGCCAGTTGGCACTGCCCTGTTGATCTATGTTGGGGTTGAATGAAAAAGAAGACCTCAGCCTTCCCTTAACCCCCGGTGGGGCTTGACCCTAGAGGTGAGAAGAGGCTATGACAGGGCTGTCATTTCAGTTGTGTCCTGCAAGCAGCTGGGCAGAGAGAGGGCTCTCGTGAACGATTGTCCTGTATAATCCAGCCCTCTCAACTCTTACCTCTGGACCCTGGCTGCTACTAATGGTCTACCTTGGAATATGATCTTTGATATCTCAAGGTGCCTTCTTAAGAGTCACCTCATTTTATCTCACAGGAATTATATAAGGACTGAAGGACAAATGGTATTGTCTCAATTTAGATGCGAAAGCTGGCAGAGAGAGCTTGAAGGACATCAGTGAAGTCCCCCAGCTGGGGCCAGGATCGTACCCAAGATCCTCGTGCTCCCTCCTGCCTTACCTGGTGTCATGCTTACTGGGGACACCTTCAGGCCTCCCTCTGTTCAATTTTATCACCTTTAGACTTTTCCAGATGGTTCACCAATTCTTAAGAAGGTCCTGCTGCCATTTTCACTATTCCTGATCCTACTGACCCCCATAACAGACTACTGAGAGAGTGCCAGACCAGCTGGTGAGCCATGGGAGACTGGAGCCCCAGAGTTCTTGTGAAATTGAGCTAAGCTCTCGTTAAAGGGAACCTCGAAGAGTTTCTGTGGTTTACTAAGAAATGAGCAAATGGGGCAGATCTACCCTACAGTGAGCTTTGAGGGCACTTCCCTTTGTGCAGACCTCGTGGTGCCATCTTGCCTTGCTCGGGATGAAGTACTGGGCTCCATTATCCAGGCTGCCCCAGCTTCTGCAGATGCCGACACTACAGCGCCTCCCAACTGTGTACAGGGCACAGGCAACCCTTCCATGGAGGGAAAAAAGGAGGGAGATGTGCATTAGTGGAGCACCTGCCGTCTGCCAGCCTTCTGCTCAGGTCCGTCACTTACAGAGTCTTAGCATCGCTCTCTATGGACAAGCGATGGAGGCAAGACCAGACAGAGTAGCACCACGGTGGAACAGCTTCAAATCCAGGCCTTCTGACTTGAAGCGCATTCCTTGGCCACATCGCCTCCTAGTCTCACACAACAGAATCTTTCTCCCCGTTTTGGTTTTACACCTTGGACTGCTTCATATACCACACAAGGCTGAGAAGGAGTAAAGAGCAAAGTTTCTTAAGAGCCTCTCAAACTAGCAAGTGTAGAGGTACAGCCAGCCCTCAGCTCTGACTGCCTGTAGGTGTCAGATGAGGAGAGACATTCTATGATTTTCTTACAAAGTATAAAAGCCAGAGTTTGAGCCTTCAGCGTCATGGATTTCCAGTTCCCCTGCTTAATCCAGGGTTGGGCCAAGCTGAGTCCTGGAAGCAGAGAGAGCAAATCCCTCAGTTGGCCTCCAGTGAGGTAGATGGTATGATCTGGTCTAGATTCCTGGTGGTTTGCCTGTTTTGTACAGTCGCACAGTAGGCTTTGATGGACATTGGATTTTAAATCTCTTCATTACAATACTTACAGGCTGTAGACATTATCAGATTGCTCCTAAAGAATTATAAACAGAGTTGCTTGCCTTAGCCAGCCAGAAAAACAAACAAACAAGCAACACTTAACCTTTTCCAGACATCCATGCACCCTGAGCTCTGATGAGCAAGAACTACCCTGATCACCATGTGTTTTCCTTCTCCCTGTTTGGTGACGGCCATCCTCATGGGATGATGGACAGAGCATCAAAGGCCAGCCAGTAAGTTTCCATATACTGCCAAGTAAGAGAGCAACAGCCACCAGTGAGCACTGTGTTCCCACTCGGGGCCATGGTCTCTGCCATCACCCTTGGTAACAGCATCCAGGCTAAAGTCATTGTGCTACCCGAGGCTTAGCAAGGGTGTGGATTGTGCTTAGGATCATTATGAATCTGAGGAGTCGGATAAGGATCTTCCCAGCCAGTGTATGGTCTCTCTCTGGTGGTGCCCAGGGCTGGGAGGTAGGACACTGCCCATCCTCCTGCCATGCATCCCTTTCAGAAGATTAAGCTGGATCCTGATATCTTTAAACCAGTGTATTTCTATCATCTCTGAATTATGAGACCCTTCTGGAATCTTCTGTCTTCAGCTGATAGGAATCCAGGTTCTAGGTTTCCTGACCACGGTGCAGTGAAGGATTTCTATTGGTTCACCACCAACCTCACTCAGGCTGAAACAGTCGTGTCCCCTCATCATAGGATCACATGATATGGAGGCCCACGCTGGGTTTGCCTTACTCGTTTGGGTCTCGAGCATGGATTTGAGGAGACTAGAGCAGAGGCCCGCACTGAGTGCCCACTCCCTGCCCGTTGCCTTTCTCAGCATGTAATCGCGTTACCTCCTTCAGGAGGGAGGCAGGGAGAAACAAGAGCCATAGGAAATCATCAGTATCATCATCGGCATTTTTCTGATGAGGAAACTGAGGCTTCAGAACATTATGTATTTTGCCTAAAGGTTCATGGCTAATAAAAGGGAGAGGCAAGGTGTACCCTCAGCTTTGCTCTTTTCTGGTTTCTTTTGCTCATTAAAAGTAATAGAAGCACAGTTAAAAAAACCAAACAAACCACAAGCAATACAGAAGGCCCCTCCTGGATACAGCTTGGCCTGCTTTCCAGGGCTACCCCCCTTCACTGCTAAGGGGCCCGGTAGGGCCAGGCCCTCCTGCAGCAACGGTCCTGCTCCACGTGACCAACAGGGTGGGGCACAAAACGTTTCCTCTGCATGCGTGCATCAGTTCTGGGAGCCCCGGCCCTGAGATTATTCATCAGCTCCTCGTCCACACAGAGCAGAGAAAGGAAACATGAGGAAAAAGAAAATATGCCGGAAGGACGTACATTGAAAAGTAAATTTCTGTACCATGCCTGACTGTTACACTTTCCCCTTCTCAGCGGCGCCCGTGCCAACCAGAGATTCTTGCAGGAGCATATGTGTGTTTGTGTGTATCTTTCTGTCTCCTGCCCCGGTGCTGGATACAAATGGAAACACTCTAGACAGCACGTTCACCCTGCTTCTTTCTCTTCTCTGTATGTCCTGGAGATGTCAGCCCATGCAAACTGGTTGCATTTTTTGGAGTTATTTGTGTTTAAACAGCTACCTATTTAAATACAACCTTTAGATCGTGTCAGGCCTTTGGCATCTGTTCTGACAATACGGCTGTAGTACCCTGCGTCCTGTGGAGGTTTCTCTGCCCTGTTTCCCCGTATGTCTGTGGGGTGAATTCCTACAAGTGGGATTCAGAGCCCAGGGTCCTAACCACCACTGGGCACTCCTCAGGGCCAGCCTGCCTCCAAAGGAGTCAAAAACATGGCTCTTAGGCCTCTTGCAGAGACAGGTCTTCTGCAGGTCACGCAGCCCAGGAATTCGGAGGAACTTTGCTAGGGGTCCGTCGCCAGGGTGCAGGAGAGCGGGCTCTGGTGCCAGTGATGCATGAGTTCCCACCACAGGTGCCTGCTCAGAGTCGCTTTGGGCACAGCTGAAATGACAGTTGGGGTCCCAGGTCAGGGAAAGGTTCCCACTCCTCACCTGCCTTTCCCCGGCCCCACCCTGTCATTCTCACCACCCAGGCTGCCCGTTCATCGTGCTGCACAGGTCACTTCCCTCTGCCCACCCCATGTCTTTCTCGGTCATGCTCGTCTCCTTCCAGATCCCGGAACGACTGGCCCTGCCCTATTCTGAGCGCCCCCCGCACCCTTTGTGCTGCGGGCGCCTCTCTTTGCAGGGGTACCAGCTTCACCTCCTGTCACGCATCCTCAGACTGTTGAATTAGTGCAGCATTGTAATTGTTTTCAACCCACAAGCCCTGCGCGCCTGCCAAGGCTGTGACCCCACAGTAGGTTCTCTCGGCCGCGCCTGCAGACTCCTCGCTCTGCTCCTTCGCTTCACAAAGTTGAAAGTAGCGCTCACCAAACAGTGTCATATTAGGTAACTGCCAAATTAGGTAGACACTGAAAATGTCTTTGGAATTAGAGCGGAGGGAACAGAACAGCTGGTGAAGGTGGGCCTAGAGATGGGCCTTCAAGGGCAGAGGCTTGAAATAGTTGGATTGCACAATTGGTGGTGGTAATAGTAATGAATAGCCACCATTACTGGCAGGCACGGTGCCGTGCACATGACACGTATTACCTCTCATCCTCGAGCCCTGGGTAGGAGATGCTATTGTTGTCTCCCTTTCTGGGTAGAGAGGTGAAAACTGGCCCAGGGACATGTTCTAGGGGAGCCCAGTTCCAGCCCAAGTCTGTCTGGTTCCTGTCTTCTGGCCTTTGCTGCTGTCTCACAGTGGCGTGCCTCCTCTTGTCAGGACCGCTTGGCAGGCCGGGGATCCCCACTTGCATCCTGGGTCCCTTGGCTGATGGCCTCGTTGTCATTCTAGGACTTCTGCCACGGGCAGGTGATGTGGCCGCCCCTCAGTGCCCTGCAGGTGAAGCTCGCTGAGCCGGGACAGTCCTGCAAGCAGGTGTGCCAGGAGAACCAGCTCATCTGTGAGCCTTCTTTCTTCCAGCACCTCAACAAGGACAACGACATGCTGAAGTAAGTGCTGGGTCTGGGGAGTGCGGCTCAGCCTCCAGCTCGCCTCTGGGGTAGACTGGGGGTGGGAGGGACGAGGTTTTCGTTTTCAGGCTTGTGGGCTGTTGGGAGAAGATGTGGGAAGGGGAGCAGGTTGCAGCATGACCCTCCCCCGACCCCTCCCAAAGAAAGTGAGCCAGCATTTTTATTGTTAGGTAGATGAGGTCACCTGGCATGCTGATATATTTAGAATTCAAAGGGGGGTGTTGCATTTGCATAAATAACGCCATGTCTGGGCTTGGAGATTGTGGGAGGTGTGCAATTTGCTAATGTTATACACAAGAACCGTGGGAGCAGAGACGGACACAGAGCCACAAGCCTGGACAGACCCGTCCCTGGGGTCCCCTAGCTGTAGCCAGATCTCCAGATGGCCCCCAGCAGAGTCCGAGAGACTTCAACCTGGAGTCAGAAAGGAATGAGAAATAACAGGCAAGGAGCTGGCACAGAACTGCCCACAGCCAATATCACTGCCACCTCCCCCTCCTGCAGCCGCCGTCCCCTTTTGCACTTTATTCCAGCACCTCTGGAACGTGGTGCATTGCAGGGAGCATGAGCAGGCCCGACTCTGCTGGGTCCCTGAGCAGGGAGGTGGGTGTAGCACCAGGATTGCAGGTCAGAGCTGCACCCAGGAGGAGGCTCGGTATTGCTCAAAGTTTTTCCCATGCACTTGCGTAACTTTTAATGATGCCATTCATTTCCTTTTGCATTGGCATTTTGAGTTTGGCATTTAGAGTTCCCAAATTTCCAGGTGAGGTTTCTCCTGGCCCGACTCATGACCCCTGTCAGTGCTAAATCTGGGATCCCAGGTTTTATCCCACCCCACCCTGGGCTACATATAGCTTAATTACCTAGCCTCCCCCCAGCCCACCCTTAATTGCTCTAATTAGGTGTTTTCCCTGAAGAGATTTGCTATCCCATCCCTAAATATTCAGTAGAGCAGTGGTACCATCCCATCTTGAAGAGGATGTTTAAGGAATGGAGTGGCCTCAGGGCTGGTGGCTTGCCTGTCCCCCATTCTGGCTTCACATCCTGTTACAGAGCACAGTTGGCTACTGTGGCTGTGTGTCTGGTGGTCTGAGCTGGCCTGGTCCCACCTATAAATCTGATTATTCTCAAGTGTAGGGTATCACCCTTTTTAGAGAGCACATGGCCTCCAGCATCGCACCTGCAGGGAAGCTCTCCTGAGTAGGGATACAGGGGATGCTATTTTTCTCCGTTCTTTTATGTGAAGACCAGGCTCAGAGGCTGCCTGGATTCTACCATCAAAACAAAAGCCAGGCCAGAAGAGAGTCAGTGTGGCGCCCTGCTCTGCGGCCACTGAAACCTTGTGAGGAGGGAGGTGGTCTGATATTTATGGATATGACTATAATGGTCCTAGCAGCTTCCATTTCCAAAGCACCATCGTGAACTCTAGGGTTCCAGGAGGGGCTTCCCACTGGCTCCTTTTGCAAACAACTCCTGTAGCAAGATGGCTTTTTGAGAACCCGAGTATCTCTGTGCCAGAAGTCTGGATTTGCTGGGGCTAGATTAGGGACTGTACACACAGAACTGTCTACATGCAGCCCCATCCCCACCTCTGGGGGAGGAAACAGGAGAAGCTGCAGCCTGGGAATGACCCGTGTGGGACTCCTTAACAGTGTGGTCCTTCCTGGCCAGGCAGGAGTCTGGCCTCCTGCCCGGGTACTGTGATACCCAGAGAGAGGACAGGGCCCCACATAGCCGGCCCGTCTCCAGGGCAGAGGTCCAGGTCCAGCAGGCGGGCCAGGAAGGGGAGCCAATGGGCTGGTTTCCTCTGTTCCATCAATTCTCTCACCTGTAAAATGGGGACATCCTTGATGGTGGTGAGATAATGTGCAGCCAGTGCTGAAGACTGCTCAACAGCCCATTCTTCCAGAGAGCTTTGGGCAGAGGAGTGGACCCAAGGCCACTAGGCCGAGATCAGAAAAGCCAGTCCCTCCCTTGGCCTCCCTGTCCACTGCCATATACCACACAGAGCCCACGAGAGCAGAAGGCCTTGATGTGGGGCTGTCCCGGGGCCAGGGCTATGCCATGGGAGTGTGCATCTGTAGATATGTGGACTTTCTTCCTGGGAGGCTGCAATGAATGCTAATTTTGCAGTAAAGCTGCCTGAAATTAATTCTCTGAACATGAGAGCCCTTGAACACCTTGTTCTTATGTTTGTAAATACTGACAGTGTTGTAAAACCACAGCTCTCCAGCAGTCCGTTGGATGCCTCCTCGGGATGAGGCAGCCCTGGCCCATCCGTCTTCATGGCCAGTGAGCATAAGCCAGTACTGCTTTTCCTTCTCCAACTTGGGTCCTGGTTCTGAGCCTGAGCTCCTTTCAGTCTTTGAATGTCTACGACCTTGAAGAGCCACCTGTCCTTGTTGTGTCGTATGAATTATGTCACATCAATCGAGCCCTGGGGAGCACCCCGTGCTGTCATCTTGAATCGAGGAGAATCAGGCAGCTGGGCTTCGAGCTCCTGTTCGTGCAGGACGTGGTGTCAGTGCCAGAGAGGCAACCACACACCCCTGTGCACCAAGCATGCCTGACTCAGATGTGACCCGTCCTCCACAAAGCCTCCACCCAGACCAGGGGTGGGGTGTCCGGAAGGCAGAGGCTCCGGGAAGAGCCAGAGTCTATGCCAGCATGGCCCAGTAGGGGGAGGACCTCGGCTTCCTAAATAGGGACACATGTTAATGTGAGAACCAGTCTGTAATGTTGCTTCCTTTTTCAAGTCTCATCTTCTAAAATATTAAAATATTAGAGTTTGGGGTTCCTTTTTGAAAAAGGAAAGTCTAAGCCGCAAAGTCTAGACTGGGAGCACTTTGGCGTCTCAGAGAAAGGAGGTGGCCCTGAGTCAGAGTGGTCCTGAGAGTCTGGGGGGACCTGGTGGATGCAGGATTGGAGTAAGTAGGAGAGGGGTGAGGAAGGGGTGACGGAGGGGAGGAACTCCAGAGCAGGAAGGTGGGAGAAGTGACTGCAGGTGGCACAGCCTTGTTTCCATGCCTTCATCGTGTGTGTGTGTGTGTGTGTGTGTGTGTGTGTGTGTGTGTGTCTTGAGAGGGATGGGCGGCCTCTGTCCTCTCAGGAAGCAGGCGGCCCCATGGGAAGGCGGGCTCTGCCCTTGTATTCTCGGTCAAGAGCTGTAAAGTGTGCACCACGGGCTGACGGGCCTCAGAAGCCCCTTTTCCCGTCCTGTAAGAGCAATATTTAGGCCAGCTGGAGAGAGGGCAACTCCACGGGGGCCTGCAGAGAGGAAACAGCACACTGTGCCAGGGGTCTCTGAGCGGGAGTGGGGTGTGTGTGTGACAGACTTCACGAGAACAGCGACATGCACGCCCTGAAAAGGCAAGGGATCCATCAGATGGTGGCGAGGATTGCTGGGCTGTGGAGGCTGTCTGGTTTCGGGGTGCACTCCAGCGAATGGGGAAAGTCATCTCACCTCTCTGATGACTTTTGCTCACTAGTTAAGCACAGATGAGGGAGTAGCCATCCTGACTGCTCAGAGCTGTGGGACAGGGACCTGCATGCTGATAAACCGGGAGCGCTCTGGGTATCCACAGCACCGTATCAATTGAACCCCGATGAACTGCTCGTGGCGGGTCACCTGTGGTTCTGGGGAACATCTGCTGTTTGAGCGCTTTGTGAGTGTCTTTGGACATTGTCCCTGGGCTGGCTTCTTCTGCTGCAGCCCCGGCCGAGATGTGCTCCCCCCTGGGGGGGCTGTTCCTGGAGTCTGAGTCCGGGTGACCTGGGGTGGGAGCAGGAGGGTTCCTTCGTGGCTCCTGACAATTACACTCCCCACCATGAGGTCTGAAACTAGTTATAGAGATTTCCACGCTCCTGGTTAGCAGTGTGCCAGGCAGATGGCTTGAGTTAAGATGTAGCAGCTGCTATAATTCACCTAAATAAGCACACAGCATAAGCATAAATCTGTATAGCACGGCCGCATTCCATATGGAAACTTTTAATGCACAGTTGAGCTTTGGAGACCCTTTCTGTGGGGTGGCAAGTAGGGGCATCCTGTGAAGGACCTGGTAGGCCCAAATCTCTGACTCATTTTTCCTCTAGGAAATCCATAAAACCCCCACCACTTCCTGCCCTCGCCTTCATGAGGTCCATGACCTTATCCCTCTGGGTGCCTCCATCTCCCAGCCGGCACACCAAGACCGACGGGGTAGGGCGTTTAGAGAGGTCACCATGCCCCATGGTGACTACAGGAGCAAGAGAAGAGGGAGCACTGCCCTCCTGAGCACCAGGAAGCAGGCTGGCAGCCCCAGGGCCACCAGGAGCCCCAACGGATATGCTGGAATCACCAGATTAACGTTGGCAAAGGCAGGCGGGGGCCAGGCAGTGAGTTGGCTGGAGGAGAACAAGAGGACGCAGGAGTAACAGGCGGAGGCCGGGGGAGTTAATGATGCTTTTCCCCCATATTTGGAAGCTTTCCAGAGGCAGCAGGAAACTTTGAGTTTCCCATCTGGATCCCCTCCCTGTCAGTAAGAATTGAGACTTCTGTGAACAAAGCAAAATGGAGACGGTTGGTGTGAGTTAAATTCACACCATGGGGCAAGGGAGGAAGGTGGCCTAGCCCATCCAGTGTCTGCCAGGGCAGGGTGACCATGACAATGATGATGATTGTAATAATGATAATAGTTCCCATTTATTGAATACTTAGCCAGAGCTAGACTCTGCCAAGTGCTCTGTAAGCATTCATTTAATTCCTGCCTCTCCCCTGTGAGCTAAGGATTATTTATCCCCATTTCACAGAAGAGGAAACTGAGCCACAGAGAGGCTCAGTCATTTGTCCAGGGTCACACAACTCATAAGAGATCAAACCCAGGTCTGCCTGGCCCCCTTACTGCTCCTTGTCTGAACTGGTCCCCACCTGGCATGTGGGGCAGCATGCTGGACACCCATTGAGGCCTCGTTGTTCTAGGGGAGCCAAGCTGGGTGGGACAAATGTACCCCAGGCAAAAGGAGAGGATATGGGCTCTCCTTTGAGATAAGAGGCCAGCAGTGTTGGGGACAGGAACCTCTGGTTATCCTCAGCCCCCAGGTAGTTGTCCCAGCCTGAGAAAGCAAAGCCACCAGGGTCTCCAGCCCCTAGGCAGTTCAGCTGTTGGGAGAAGATGGCAGAGGAGCAAGAGCGTGAGCTCGGGCTCAGGGCCAGGGTTCAGATCCCTGCTCTGCGTGTCCAGAAGCCTCAGGCACTTATCTCACAGACGGGAGGCTGCTGTTGCCTTGGCTGAAGGTGGCTGCAAAGGTCCAGGCAATCAAGGCTCCTGGGACAGCACCTCCCCCCAGAGGACCATCTCATTGCTCTCCGGCAGGAGACTAAGGACATACCACAGGAATCTTTTTAAGCCGTTAATAAAAACACTAAACATCAGTTTTTAAAAATATTTTAATAATGCATATCTTTGCCCCAATCTCATTCCTCAGAAGTAACCAGTGTTAGGTCTTTAGTGTGTAGCTTTCTGGACTTTTTACACACACACACACACACACAAGGTCAATCACATCATACATCCCATTCTGTTATTTGCCTCCCTCAAGGACAGCTCTCTGGGCCGGAGCTTGTATTTCTACCTCCTCCTTTTTCAGGCCTGCATAGAACTCTAAAAGCACAGATGTGCCATATCTGTTCAGCCCTTCCCTGCTTGGTGAGATTCAGGTTATTTCCAGTTTTTCTCCGTGACAGAGAGTGCTTCACCAAGCAGCCTTGAACACACATCCCCACACACATGTCCAGGCATGCACACGCCTTTCTCGAGCCTGGACTCCTAGAGGTGGAGAGTTGCTGGGTCAGAGAGTGGCTGCCATCTCATTTCTGCAGCAGGAGAACAGAACGTGCTCCCCGCACCTCAGGAGGTGGGCAGGAGGAGCCAGGGATGAGAATGGTCCCTGCATCTCCAACCCGTGTGCCTTTCTCTTCCTCTGCAGGTACGAGGTGGTCTGCCAAAGCTCAGAGCTGGCCAAGGACATCCTAGTGCCCTCCTTCGACCCCAGGAACAAGCACTGTGTGTTTCAAGGTGACCTCCTGCTCTTCAGCTGTGCCGGCGCCCACCCCAGGCACCAGAGGATCTGCCCCTGCCGGGACTTCATCAAGGGCCAGGTGGCCCTCTGTAAAGACTGTCTATAGCAGCTACCAGCGCTGCCCGCACACATTCTGCTGGGGAAGATGGTGGCTCCAGCCCCCTTGAGGAGGGCCAAGGGCAGACGTCATTCAGGAACTCTCGCCAGAGCCCGAACTTCTTCATGGAGGGTTTCGATTTGACATTGCTCCTGCTGTGAGCGGAGCATCACAGTGGAGTTCTCACCAAAACAAGAACCAAAATGGCTCGTGAGACCAGACGTCAGGCCCAGGCCGGGAGCCTGGCTTCTCCCTGGCACAACTTTGTTTTTATTTTTTGAGGAGCAACTGTGGGGAGACTCTGTCGATGCAGCTGCTCCAGGGTAGAAAGAGAGTCTGAAGATTCATTTAAAACAAAAGAAAACCAGAGGAGGAATTGAGCTGGTTGGAAAGAACTTTGTATGGGAACATTCCTAAACCCATTAACTTATTTATTTGGGGGGGGGGAGGGGAGGGCAGAGAGGGATTGTTCACACGTCTGGTTACTTTGCTTTTCCACTGTTTACTGTCCACCTTCACTATGATGTTATTCCTGTCTGCTTCTGATGGGGTGCAGGAGGGAGAGACGGGGTGCGCTGTGGGGACCTAGCTCCTAGAAGTGGATGGTGGCAGAACAAAAGAACATCTTGTGTGTGTGCTTGAGAGATGGAAGCTAGGGAACAGGCACCCCTGCGTGTGGGGGACAGGCCCGTGTTGTCCAGAGAGCCTAGCCAGGGACCAAAGACCGAGCCGCTTTGCAGTGAGGCCCCTTTCCTCTATGTCCCCTCCCCCTACACACACACCTTGGCCCTCATTCCTGGTTAGGATCCCTCTAGGAACGAAATGCAAGAGTGGGGAATTGACATTTGCTAGTGTGTGGTCAATTCGCCCCCCTGGAAGGAGGAAAGTAGAAATTTGGGACTAAAGAGCTACTCCTGTGCTTGGAGGTCATGCTCTTTACCCCCGAAGAGTCTTTGAGTCGAGATTTGGACAGGGTGAAGCTGGCCCCTAGGTACCAGGGGCGCCCCCACAGCTGGGCTTCAGGCGGATGGGCTTGTGTTATATTCGCTCTAATATCTGGTATCACCCAAGTCTGGGGAATGGGGCTGCTGGTGACCTTGATATTAGCGGGGTGGGGAGCAAGGGCAGGCCAGGGGGAATGCTGCGTGCTCTCCTGGCTGCTCACCTGTGGTGTGGGTGTGGGTGTGGCTTGCAAGCAGTGGGAATCGGATGCTGTCTTTCACTCCAGGCACGAATATTTTCAGGGGGATGAACCGGTGGCAGGTTGGACCCCCCTCCAAACCTTGCAGTCCCGGTGTTCTGCCGTTGTGTGAGCGCCTCCCCCCCCCCCCCCGCCCCGCCACTGCTTCAGTGCTCTGGGTGTACGTGTGTGTTTCCTGTGAAGCGCCTGGCATCTCGATGCTGGTAGGAGTGAGCCCTCTTCCCCCTCTTGCAGAATGTCCCCGTTCTGAGCTGTCACCTGATCCACCCAGCCCTCACTGGTGGCTTTGAGTCCCTTGGTCGCCTAGCACCGTGCTCCACACAGGTAGCCCTGGTTTCCCAGCACCTTGTGTGCCCGGGGGACAGCTGGGCAGAACAGCTGGGCAAGGCTAATGGCTAGGTGGGCCTTGGGGAAGTGAGGCTAAAGGAAGAATTCAGAGGGAGTGCAGAGCCTTTAGGTAGGGGAAGTTAGTCTTCCTGCTTCTCCATTCTTCCCTGGTGCAGAAATAATACCAAATGCACAGCCAGCCGTTTTTTCTCTGGAGGATCGCACCTCCAGTCCTAGAGAGTGGAGGGGCGAGGGAGAGGGGCAGCCAGGGTCTCCTGCACCCCTCAGGTGGCCCCTGAGCACCTGTGCCAGGGAGAGTGCTGATGAGGAGGCCTCTGCCCTGAGCATCGACGCAGGGCCCCTCACAAACTGACTGAGAACAGTCTCTGCCTGGGCCCAGCAACAAAGGCAGAAGTCCAAAGGGAACCTTGGTGATAGGGTATGAGTGAGTAAGAGTGTGTGTTCTTTTAAGCTTTGTAAGGGCAGTTTCCTGCTGTAGGAGGAGAAATAACTGCCCTCCATGCTGTTAGGAACTGCTTTTCCTGTGATTGGGCCTCTTGGCTCACCCTAGGTTGTGGGAATTCGCTTGAGCTCCCAGGCCTGCAATTCCTGGGCCAGTGCTGCCCTCTCCTGGGCTCTTCTGGGAGCTTCCAATGCTGAGGATGTCAGTGCAGGCATTGGGCCAGCAGGGGGAGCATGCGGGCCAAAATGAATTTCCCACCTTCAGCTGGATTAACCCATTTTGCAAAGAGCTGTTTAAAAAGCACAGGGACTGAGAAAACAAGGAAGCTGGAAAGCAATGTCCTGTGGAAAGACACCTTGCCTGCCTTGTGTTCCAGAAGCTGCAGGGACTGTTCGCTGGCTGCCCCTGAGCTCAGGGCCTCTCCGCCTTCCCATTCCTCTTCTCCAGGTCACGCAGCCCAGCAGAGCACTTTCCCCGCTTGAAGATCCCTCTTGCTTCTGCCCGTCCGGTATTGGCTGGGAGTGGGCTGGAATTCCACTTGTGGTGCTGCTGCTCTCGTGGCAAACAAACCTACACTCCAGTGGTTGAGGGCGTCATGAACAGAGGCTGTGACACCCGAATATATCCTGGCTCCCAGGCCTCCGCAAACTTGACCAAGTCTGGTTGGTGACCCACAAGAGGACGTTGGGGAGGGGGCACGGTTCCTGCCTGCCCTGGGAGAGGGAGGTGCTCTCAGAGTGTGGGCTGGGGCCCCTCGGAGGCTTTGCCAGGGCTGATCCTAATAGAATCCTAACCAATTTGTAACTGATGACAGTTCCACAGGGAGAGAAATCTTAAGTCAGGATCGGTGTCTTCCTGTGCTACGAGCATATCTTGCCTGGTCTGTAAGTTTTTGTACATTTTTTTCCTAAGTGAAATTTGTCTCCCCCCACCTCCCTACCCAGTGTGATCCTAAGTTCTTAAAAAACTTGAGGGAAAACATTTATCTAATTTATTAAAAGAGAGAACTTTCCTTGAAATGTAAATGCTTTCAGGAGTAAACTCCTGAAAGGGGAAACACACTTCTTTTAATGCCCGTAAACACTTCACTCCTTTCGTGTATGCCATTTGATTTGCACATGTACAAATGGACAGGCTTTTTGCATTTTTGCCTAGATTGGGTTTTTGTCACTGCTTATAGTTTGCTTTTTCTGTGTTTGCTGTATGTTTGAAAATATTGAGACTGTTTCTTTGATATTTATTGTTTCTCTGCTGTGCCTTTTCACTTGTCTTTGGGGTTGGCTTCTGGAATCTGGGTGTTGCTGAAGGAAGACAGCAGACTCCTCTAGCTTGGAGATAAGACATGTCCTCTGTCACTGCAGACAGTCAGTCTGGGCGCCAGAAACACCCTCCAGGCCCCCTAGGCCATAGTGTACGTGCATATACAGCCCCATGAAGCCGTGAGAACCCCAAGAGAAGGGCTAGCTCCCTCCAGACCAGCCCATACCCTCCCAGGCTCCTCAGCCATGTCTTTGGGTCTGTCCGCTAATGTGCCAGTGGGTCTGTGCTATCTGCTGCGCGGGCACTTGGTGAGGTGTGGCCGGGGCAGAAGACCAGCCCTGTCTGAGGTGTTGTACTGAAAGGTCTTAGGCCCTGCTGAGCTCCTTAGTAGCAGTGGCCCCAAAACACTTTATCCGGTTAACATCATAAGGGGGACAGACTATGCACCCCGTTGTTTTGTTTCCTTGGCGAACACAGGGTTTAATAAAGGTGACTACTTAGCTTCCCTTTGGGAGTAGAGCCCCAGGGCAACTCACCAGTAGTGGAGGCATGAATCTGACAGGTTGAACTGAAACTGAGCTGCTTATAGGTGGGTTTGTGCTCTTCAGACCAGACCAAGGCAGGCCACCCCATTTCTCCAAGGCGGTTTACCTAGATTGTGTATATAAGTGGGACATTGCCACCCTCTTCCATGCCCCCAAAATTCTTGATTTTAAGAAAAGAAAGTCTATTTTGTTAACGACAGGCTCTGTTTTATGTGTTACTTTTCCAAGCCTGGATTGTTTTATTTATTTAAAAATATTTTAATTGTCACATTGGCTTCCTTCTAACCCCGTCCATCCCCATAGGGCCGCAGAGCACCTTCATGTGAAGAGATGGATGGACATAAATAGCTTCAGACTTCTTTAGGAAGGGGGAGATTTTCTAAAGCTGAGGGTGAGTTCCTTTCATTCTTGTTGGCTTCCAACAAAAAGTGGAAAACCAAGTTTTTATAGCAAAAGGCCAAATTAGCTGTATAGTCTCGGATGCAGATAAAACTTACCCTAGCTTTCTTACCACTTAGGGTTTTTGTGAGGATTCAGTGTTTAGCAGTGTCTGGCATATAGTAAGCTCTAGTAAATGTTAAATATTGTTGTTAGCATCTCATAAAATTTGAGAAATAAAGAGCTGAGCTCACTCCCTATCTGTTGATTCAAAAGTAATACTTACATGAAAATACTATTCCAAGTTGATGGAATGTTGTAGGAATGACGGGTTTAGGATATATGTCTGAGTCTTATGCCCGCCCCGCTGCTTGAAATCTTACTGTCTCCTTGAATGCACTGACTGATTTGAAAATACGCCCGACTTCAGCCCCAGATGAAACTAGGCTGCAAGAATTTATAAACTACAGATGACAAGGGTGACCTTTGGCCACATACTGGACCTCACCCCACTGTTATCTTCTGGACCATTCCAGAGTTTTTCTTTGCACAACTTTTTGAGCTAGAAATTAAAATGAGTTCTCTGACAGACTCTACCCCTTAAGTCAAAGTTAACTATATTCCTCTGAAATGCAATAATAAAGGCTTTTCTGTTTTTTATTTAAGGGGAAAGGAATGACCAATTGAACTTACTCATTCCCCAGGAAGTCCCTTTGCTGTCCCCTGCTGGCCAGGGCGGCCCCTCCACAGTCCAGTCCACAGGGATCAGACTCCCGGGCTGATTAGCTGTCACATGTTTCTATCAAATGAAAGGTTAATTCCATACCCGCCCTGGGTGGGGAGGATGTCATCTTTAGAACCTCTCCCAGAGGCTGCTAGTCATTTAATGATGTTTTCCCAAATCACCTAAATAGCAGTTCACTTTTGTTTTATTGGGGTTTTAGAGTTTTATCTCCTCTCCTATTTGGCCCCATTCTGGGTAGATTGCAGTTGTGGAATATGAAGGAATTTGCTGGAGTCATGTCTTTTTAAGATCCTTTGGATTCTCTTCAACTGAATCAGCAGTCTTACACTTCTGTGGATGTAGGATTGATATTTACCTTCTTCCGAGCATCATTTCCTCTATCCCAGATTTTGTGAGGCCTTAAGATTATCTCCACCACCCCCTTGCAGCTGGTGAGGCATGGCAAAGGGACCGAAGGGGAGCCATGTGCTCACTCAGTGGGCGGGCCCATGCCTGGAGGGGGGGCAGGTAGCAGTGGGTGGTCAGAGAGCATTTGCAGCACTGGGGTCTGAAATCCTTGCTGGGACAGCAGGACGGGAATTTAGCACAGTCTGCCACCTCCGCCAAAGCTGAGATGGGGCAAACTTGGGAAGCATTTTGCTCCTTGTCCTGCCGAGTATTAACAGGACAATAGAACACTCAATGCCAAAGGAGGTGGTGACGTCCTTTCTACTGTAGTTGCTGTCACAACCTTGATGACTTTAAGCTAATGGCCGTTCGCGTCTGTGTCTTCAGCCAGCTCCTGGTACTACCATCTTCCTACTGTTCACTTCTGGGGTTAAGTAGTGCAGGATTCTGCAGATAAGGTGTTGCTGTCCAAACGTACTGTACCGGCGTAGAGAGCACGGCTTTGTTTTCCACTGTTGTAGAAAAAACTAGGGAGAACTTTATTTTTCAATAAACTTTTCTTGTGTCACAGGTGGGAGTGATTTTTGGGGGCTGGGTGGGTGCAGGGTCCCCTGCAGAGCAAAGCCCAGCTGTCGTCCAGCCCCGTACCCTACGTGGCGTCCACTGACTGCATCTCACTGTTTGCAAACACACTGCTGAAAATGCCAATAGAACGGTGTGTGTAAGGAGTGGAGGGGAAAGGCTTTACTGTTGCGTATTCTTTCCCTTACAGCACGTCCACCGGTGCTAATTGCTGAGCCCCTGGAAGGGAACTGAATTAGAAAAGTGGACCGGTAGGCTATTTTTGGTTTTTTTGAGATAACTGTGTACTAGGTAAGATGTTTAAAAATCTTTAAGGATGTGGTAGCAAAATAGCCCTTATAAGGCTATCTGAGGGCCTCTTAGACCTGGAATATGTTCCCGCTCCTCACAAAGAGCACTTTTTGACCCAGCGCTCAGTGGTCCATGAGCACTTGGTTAGGCACATGCCCTGGAAACACGAGGAGGGTCAAGTCCGTGCCCATACCAAGGGCTCGCCTATGGTGATGCCGGAGGGCCATGGCTCGGCCCTCATCAGCACAGCCTTTCCTGGCTACTACACAGAATGGAGACAGACACCATGCAGTTCCCATAGCCTGTTTGGTGGGAGGGAAGTTCCAAAAAAGGTGCCAAGAAAAACCTGAATGTGTATGTTTAGGGGATGCTACATCATAGCTTCCACAATGTATATTAATTACATGCTATGAGGAAACCTGCAGAAAAGAAACCTGTTAGTTAAAGCATGCATTTCCCAAACCTGCTGGAACAGTTAACTGTTTTTTTCCATGTAGCATGTTAACATCCCCTAGAACTCTCTTCAGAATGCTGTTGGAGGAAGCCCTGCTGACGCATCCGCTTGAAACAAGGTCAGTGAGATCTTAGACCACCCTCCCTTAACCAGCCTGAAATAGCCGCTTGGGAGACAGGGCACAGGTGGGAGCGAGGCCTGGGAGCAGCCATCCCTCAGCCCCAGGCAAGATCAGCTCCAGGGGCCTCAGGTACCAACAAATGAATGTGTGGACACTCTCCCCGACCTGAGCGGGCGGTGGGCCTGCCCCACAGAGCCCATCACAACAGTCCTCCCGGGTCTCCACTCACACTCCCCCGAGGCACAAGCGACCCCCTCCACGTCATCCTTCAGTCACAACAGAAAACCTGCCCACGACGGTGGCAACTCTCAAAGATGACCTCCCGTACCATACAAAACAGGTAAAGGTCTTTATTGGTCAGACACTGTCGCCGGCACGAGCGTCAGTGCTAGAGGTACAGAATGTTGCGTGTTGGGGGAACACTTGTACGGACTCTATACCTAACATGACAGAAACGGAGAAATCTTGTTCCTTACACAGGAGTAAGCCATCTCTAACAGACTGTAATGTACCATTACCACTTAACACAGCATATAGATATATGCATACATGGATAGATTATATCATTATTTATTACAAATAAACTGTAGTTTCACATCTCTCAAAAATGGATCTTGTTTTTACATGTATGTTCAGGTTCTGAATATACAAGAAAGGGTCATGTGCTTAGTTCGTCCATGCAAAGCTCATACGTATATCACTAAGTACTTTAAAAATAGAATGGTCTCCTTTTGGACAAATCTGTCTAGATTGAGGATTAGTAAAACAGTATGAAACTAATGAAATACATTGATAGAAGTTAGGAAGTGATACATACTGATGGTTCTGGGTATGTAAAGGGGTGAGGGACAAAAGGATACAGTCTTTCCTTAAAATCTGCCAGGAGATAAGGGACTCTGGAGCTAGGAGGTGGCTGGGGCCACATGGAGTCCAGAGGAGGTGGGTCTGGTCAGTTGCTATCCAGTTCAGGCTCAGAGCACCACAGAACAACTTTCTGCCAAGCAGGGATCTTATGCTACCCACAAGAACCTTTTTACTCCAATAAATAGAAAAGGTCGCTGGAGATCCCCATGGATCTCCCTGCTGGAGATGGGGAGACCTGTCTCCCCTCCTGTGTGCATTGTCTTAAGGTGTTTGACGAGGGCAGTGGAGCGAGGGGGAGCAGTGCAGACCGACCTGCTGGGCAGACCTCATTCCCATGTGCACAAACTTTCCAAAAAAGAAATTGGATGTTCAGTTAAATATTGGCACCATCTGCCTGTGTGGAAACTTCTTGTCGTCCTGACAGTCTTCAGGCGGATGCAGAGCTGACGGCTCTGGCCACCTTCACTCAAACATCTCGTAGTGGCGCGTCTGCCTCACCCTGGGCACCATGTCGATGAGGAGTCTGCAAAGAGGAAACAGACAGGTCACCCCCCCAACACACCCTCCACAGCCCCGGGGCTTGAGCGCTTGGGGAAGCAGACAGGAAGTAGTTTTTTTTACATATATATGTCACATACCATAAAATTCACCCTTTAAAGTGTACAATTCAGTGGGTTTTAGTATATGCATAGTGTACAACCGTCATTACCATCTAAAACCAGAACATTCTCATCACCTCAAAAAGAAACCCCAAACCCACCAGCAATCACTTCCCAGTCTCCCCTCTCCACCTCCCCCTGGCAACTGCTAATCTACTTTCAATCTCTATAGATTTGCCTCTTCTGGATATTTCCTATAAATGGAATCATTTGATATGTGGCCTTTTGTAACTGGCTGCTTTCATATGTTTGAGGTTCATCCACGTTGTAGCATGGCTCAGTACTTCATTCTTTTTATGGCTGAGTAACACTCCACTGTATGGCTCTACCACATTTTATTCATCCATTCATCAGTTAACAGACAATGGGGTTGTTTCTACTTTTTGCCTACTATGAATAATGCCACTATGAATGTTCATGTACCAGTGTTTGTGTGGATGTGTGTTTTCATTTCTCTGGAGGATATACCAAAGACTGGAACTGCTGGGTCAAATGGTAACTCCACATGGAACATTCTGAGGAACTACCCAACTGTTTCCAAAGCAGTTGCACCATTTTACATTCCCACCAGCAATGTATGAGAGTTCCAATTTCTCCACATCCTCGCCAGCACTTACTGTCTTTTTATTAGAGCCATCCTAGCGGGAGACAGGAAGCATTTTAACATTTAAAAACTCAGTGCCTTTTAGAAACAGTTCTCTCAAAGGCCGACTCCAGCCTGGATGCTGGATGTGGAGTCAGTGATGCCCACATAGGACTTCTTCAGTGAGAGGGCGCACAGTGGGCTAGGACCCAAGGCCCAGGGTGGGTTTGTCCTCAGCGTGGCCCTTCTGCACTGTCCCGTCTGTAAAAAGTTCTCTAAGTGGGGGGGCCCAGCATCTGGCCAAGTGGTGCTGCTTGGCCTTCCCCCACTCACTGTAGCATCACCCACATGTAGCAGGTGGCAGAAGGGACCTTACCCGTGAGGACACTACACAAATGCACCTGCCCAGTGCATCATTACAACTCCTATGACGGAGAAAGGAAGTGGCACAAATCTTCAGGCATGAGTGGTTAAAGGGAGGACCACAGAGCAGACTATAAAAACAGCAGACAAAAGTAAAGGAGGCCCTTTGTGACTTAAACCCCAGGCCTCTTGTCAAAGTCCTTGCCTCACTTCTTTGCCAGCCACAAGAATATCCGACTCCTGCTGGGGGCTTTTCCAGTCACCTGACCTCAGCCAGGCCCAGGAAGGTCACAGGTACAGGATGTGACCACTGAAGGTGGAAAATACAGCCCCCCTCACCGCAGGGAAGCAAAGATGAAAACAGGAACTTACTTGACCCCATAGGCAAATATGGTGAGGCCGATCAGCACACCTATGCTGCCATCCAGGTACCAGACTGCCGAGTCATGCTTGAACACCTCCGCACTCAGAAGAATGGAGAAGCCCATCACGCCACCCACGAGGGAGTTAAACCCTGGAGAAGAAGGAAAGAGGCTGAGGGCAGTGCCAAGTGAACTTCGTGAGCCACCAAGAAAACTACCCAATGCCAGGCGTGCCTCCACATTCCAGAGCGTGTGCTGGAAGGAACGTCGCCCAGGAGCACTCTTGTGGGTAACAGTCACCACCTCAGATGCCCACGTGGCTTGTAAAGTCTCCACTCGAATGACACCAGAGTCCTCCCTGGATAGAGCCGTCACCCCCACTGTCCGTTTCCATCCCCTGCCAGGCACTTATGCCCGCATGACGTAGCCTGTGTGTGGTTCCTGGCGGTCTTCCTCCCATGCCCACCAGAATGCAGACCATGAGGAACTTCCATCCCTGTAGAACCTGCCGTGTCCGGGACAGTGCCTGGCACACAGGAGACATTCAGATCTTGGTGACTCAAATCTGTTGAATGTCTGATGGGCCAAGTACTGAGCTGGGACCTTCTCAATCCTATGAAGTCAGTTCATAGGATTATTATGATAGGATTATTATCCTCATTTACCAAGGAAAGAACTAGGTTAAGCAGAGTTAGTTAAAGTTAAATAAATTGACCAGAATTGTATAAATAGAGAGGGGCAGGGCTGGGGTTCTATCTGAACCCAGCTCCTTTCCTTCCAGAGTCTCCTTAAGTCACCCAGGGATTCTCACTCCCCAGGAAGAGAAATGCAAAGTCTAGAATTCACTGCATGGCTGTAGAACTGGCAGTCGAAACAGAACTGGAGCCAATAGATATCGATCACCATCTCCTCTCACATATGTTACCTCATTTGGTCCCCACAGTTTGGGAGTCACACTTCCATTTTACCTGTGAGTTTTCAACGGCCACACGGGAAAGGAGGAGCTTAGAGTGGCTCCTGGGGTCTAGCTGTGGGGTGAGCCACAGGCTCCTTGCCTGTCTCAGCCTAATGGTGGCCTGGAGGGAAGCTCCAGGTCCCTGCTGCCCCAGTGGTCCCCTGGCAGCTGGTCTGTGCAGGGCCAGTGACCTGCCAGCAACAGGCCCTGCTTTGTTCCTGGGGCAGCTGCACCTGCATTGCAGTACTGTGCTTTTGCTGAATTCAAAAGCATTAACTCCAGGTTCAAGTGGGAAAATGGAGATCAAACAACTTTAAATGCATTCACTGGGGGCTGGACACCTAGGGGAGAGGTTCTAAAGGAAGAGCAGGGAGAGAGGAAGAGCGAGGGGGTAGAGATGATCTGAGAAAAGCCTGGTAAGACCCCTTTCTCAGGATCCAAGAGGTGGACTCCAACAGGCTGCTCCCCGATAATGGGAACAAGATGAAGCAGGGGCCTGCGGGGACAGCTCTGAGTGCTGCATCACACACTCTTCCCTTCCCTCGCATCTCCATCATCTCCCCACTCCAATTCTCAGCTGGTGACCCAGCCTCGTACTTATTAGAGCACAGAGGTTCAGACAATATCGTCCCAACACTAAATACACCTCTCACCTGTGACTGCCTCCCCCACATGCTTCTCTGTCATCCCTGTGTAAGGCTAACTCCTTCAAACCTGTTCATCAAAGGACTTGGTTCTTGAAATTCTCCCTCTCATGGATCCTCCCCACGGGGAGAAATCTTACCATCACCCACCTCAAACTCCTTCCTTGACCCCATGCCACCCCCAACACAACCCCCACTCACTATCGCCCTTCACAGAACTCCCTCAAGAGTTGTCTACTCAGGCTGTCTCCATATCTGCACCTCCCCACTCTCTTCACCCCATCCCCCTCAGGTTCCCTCCTCCCCACTGCCGTCCCTGAGGTCATGGATGACGATTCCATGCTGACACATGCCAAGGTTAATTCCTGGTCCTCATCTTACATCCTCCTTCTGGGAACTCTTATTTGGCCTTCCTTCCCTGACACTGCACTCTGCTGGCTTTCCTCTCCACTCTAGCTATTCTTAGTCTTCTCTGCTAGATCCTCCTCCTCTTCCTCATCTGAGTTCCCAGCTCAGTCCTCTGAACTCTCCTCTATCTACATCCTCCCCCTAGGTTATCGTCTCCAATCCCATAAGCCAGTGTCTCCCAACTTTCTCTCTTTTGTCCTGACCTTTCCCCTCAGCTGCAGACTCACTCATATAAGCATCTCAAACTGAATATGTTCAAAACAAAAATCTCAATTTCTGTCCCCGGATACCTAACCCGCTAGCCACCTTCTCTGTAAATGGTGCCACCATCCACCTAGCTGTCGAGGCCAAAAATCTAGGAGCCCATCCTTGACTTCTCTCACACCCCAAATCCAATCAATCCCCAAATCTAACCAATCCATGAAGTAACTCTTGCCAGTTGTTACCTCCAAAACTCATTCTGTCTCTCTACCTCTCACCCCCGCCCCCGCCCAACCCTGGCCCAAGCCACGCCATCCCCTGCCTGCACCCCTGCAACAGCATCTTCACCACCTTCTCTGGTTTCCCTCCTGCCCACATCTCCCTCCAACCACAATCCACTCCCCTCACAGCAGCCAGAAAGCCAGAGTGACCTTGGTAAGTGGACAGCAGCCAAAACCTCCAATAGAAAATCTGCCCAATTTTGAATACTGTCCAAAGTCTTCAGGGCTGACAAGACATGATGTGATCAACCCTCCCGGCCTCTCCCACATCACGCCCACAGCTCTCTTCCTCGTTTACTGTGCTCTGGCCACACCCACACCGCCTGCAACAGCCAACCCTGGCCTCCCCACAGGGCCTTTGGACTTACCACCCATCAGCCCGGACCCCTCCTCCTGGGGTCTCCCGTGGCTGCCTCCTTCCAGCCTGAACTCTGACACCATCAGAGCCCCTAATGCGATTCCTCTTTACCCGGCCACACCCTCTGACCTTCTCATCCTTGCTGCGGCTTCATTTTTCTCCACAGTTCTTCACTTCATAACACGATATTTTTACCATTTTTCTTTTTACAATGATCTCTTCACCACTAGAACATAGGCTTAAGGACAGAGAATTTCTCTCTCTTCTTGCTATATTCCAAGTCCCAGAACAGGGGCTGGGACTTCTCAAGGGCTCAACTGATTGCTGCATTAATTCATGAATTAGCAGATGGAGGAAAGGAGGAAAGGAAGGCATGGGGCATGGCCTTAGTGGTGCTAAGAGGGCTCCTACTCTGCAGCAGCAGCCAGGCTGACCTGTCCCGAGAGAGAGGAAGCCACCGCTGCTCAGGCTCTGGCAGGGCCTGTGGCTAGAGCTCCGGGGAGCCTGCCATCAAGAAGGGGTTTTGATCTGGGCCCAGGGTGCACTCCTGCACTACAGGGTGTGGCCTGGGGCTCCCTGGAGAGTCAGCCTCCCCAGTCCCTTCTGAGGCTTTCCGCAAGCTTCACACCTGGTTGACCCTTCCAACCCAATTTCACATGGATAAAGGTGACAAGAAGCGACTAGGAGAGGCAAACTCCTCAATCTTCCTCCCACTTGGAGGCTGCATCCTCTAGAGACCAACCCAGAGAACTGTGTCAAGAGAGGGCTCTTCCACGTGGGGCCTCTACCTGCCTGGAGGCAGAGCACCTCCACCCATCACCCACTAGGGTCCCCTCTGCCGGACAGCCAGCCTAGGTGCCCTGGGGAGAACGGGAGGCAGGAGCAGAGGTGCTGACTTCAGCCTCACCTATGATGTGTCTCACCAAGTCCCAAGGCCAAATCTCCAAGTCTTCCACCTCTAACCATGGGAGTGAGGGGCAGGCAGGCCCCCTCCCCATGCTGCCTCCTGGCTTCCCCTTATCAGGGTGGCCCAGGGGCAAGGCTGCAGGCTGAGCCCCCATGGAGTTTGTTTCTGTGGCTCCTCCCCCTCACTCACCTCTGGACAATGAAGAAATGTGTTCAGCATCCTTTCAGCTCCATCCTCCATGCAGTTCGCGTAGCAGACCCTCCTAAGCCCACATGTTTTAAAAGCACAATGGCCCACCTGCAGCCTTTGTCACCACAATGGAAAGCTTTGTGCCACCTGGGTCCTTCCCAGCCCCTTGCATGTAGAGTACATGGGAACTTCCTCCTTCTCGGGCCCGCCAATGGGGTTTGGCCTCTGCATATCACACCATCAGTTCTGCCTCCACACCTCCCAGAGCAGGGGGACAGCGGGTCCGCTCTGAGAAGGGCAGGCTGATACATCAAGGTCATACTTCCCCTCTCCCATTATGGGAGGCTGGTGTTTACCCTCTTGCGTCTGGCTGTCCCTGGAATCTTCCTGTTCTTTTTAACAGGTGGAATCAGCCCAGTCTTCAAAAAATAAAAATCTCTGCAGACTTTTTTTTCAGAAGGCCACCAAAAGCATCAGCAGAAGCCCCCACTCTGTCACGGGTTCCCTGGGCTAGAGTTTACCTCTCAGGCATTCTCCAAGTTGGCAGAATTTTTGAGGGGGGCTGACTAGAGGAAAGAGAGAGACAAGGAGGAGATGGCCGCTGCCCCAGGACAAACTGGAATTCTTCACTCTCCTCTCTTCTTCTTTGTCATGGCATAAGTGGGCCCCTGGAGCCCTCAGAGAAGCCCGGTGGAGCTCAGAAAGGATGCAGAGAGCATGTGAGGTTCCCCCAGACAGCCACTAGATGTCCACTCAGCTCCACCAAGTCACCCCACTCTGCCAGCCACGGACAGACCAGCCTCTGGCTTCTGACAGCAGGGCCCACCCACACGTGCTCCCACCCAGGTGTGCTCCCAAGAGCTCGTAGCTGATGGATCTGCGGTGCATTCACCTTCTAGGAGGAGCCTCTGACTTGCTCAGCTCCGCTCACCTTTGCTTGTAACAGAGCCTGACTCAGTTCAGCCTCACCTCCTGTAAGCCTGCGCAAGAAAGCTGGAAGGAGCACACCGGGACTGGGGCACGGTTCCTTGTCTGCCCTGCCACAGCCTTCGGGATGTTAGAGCCTTCCCAGCGCAGTCATTCCACATGAAGACCCTGAGCTCACAGCCCCGCCCACCAGACCACCCATCTTCCAACGCAGCGCACAAGGCCCTGTGGGTCACTCACCTCTGGGGAGATGTCCCCACCCCACCCAGGCCCACAAGCTCGTCCCTCAGTTAAAACCAGAGCTGTTACAAAGAATAAATGCTGTTACTGGTTTAAGAACACAAAATAATGTCGGAGGCTATCTTGATTAGAGGCTCTACCAGACTGGCCTTAATGACAGGTAAGAATCTGTATAATTAAGCACATTAATTTTATGCAGAAAATTCTGATTAAAAGTTTTTCATGTGCTTGAAAACCATCATAGACTCTTGGTGTTTTAGAATCTTGAGAGCGCGAGTACAGTCTGCCCGGGGCCCTCAACTCAGAGAGGTTTCCAGCTGTCCCCGCAGGGAGCACTGGAGATTCCCCCAGGGACCTTTCCACAATCTTCCTCTGCCTGATTTGTAATATTCATTTGCTGTAAAAAATCATTTTACCTTAAATAATACAAAGCCAGCTTCAGCCTAGTCCTCACAGCAACCATCGCTTGTTTACTAAACAGCCAAATCAACAAAACCAAATTCAACAAGATTTACTGCGCTGCATGGCACGGAGTGGGGAGGCCTGGAATTTACCCACCTCCTGCTGCCCCCTTTTCCCCAAAGATCTGCTTTCTGGCTGTAGGGACACAACCCAGCGACAAAGGGTCTGGTGGAGTCAGCCTGACCAAGTTCACACACAGCTCGAGCCTGGGAGGCAGCCACCTCACCTGCTGACAGGTGAGGCCCGCCCACCCTGCACCAGAAGCCGTTTGCTGCCCTTGCTTCCTGCTTGGAGAGAAAGCGCTTGGCATGCCCGCAGCCCTGGGCCAGACCTCGAGAGGGGCATTCCCAGGGTAGCGGCCACAAGGGATGCACCCTAGAGCCAGTCCCTCAGAACACCCCCAATATTAGGGCTAGGCATGGTCCCGAATCCCATCGTGCCCCCACCTCCCAAAGTGAGGGAAGAACAGGGAGGAGATAATTACAGATGGTTCCCTAGCTCTGCTAATCAATGAAGGAGTAAAACTGGGATCCCAGACAATGCAATTAGCAGGAGGCTGTAATTACTGTGCAGATTTTGCTGACACTCCCACCAAGCAAGTGATGCGGAGCACACCAACCCCCCAGGGAGGCCCTTTTGGGGAACAGGCTTGGGGACAGGGGTACTGCCTCTGCTCTTTGCAGTAGCGCTCTGTTTTTCTGTCTCTCTCACCAACCCCCATGGCCAGTTCATCCCCAAGCCCTGCCCATTTTATTAATATCGCCAACATTTCCTCAAATCCCCTACATCCTCGCCACTCTGCCCTCACCCCTGTCCATGCCACTGCCACCCCCTCAGATCCTCCGAGACGGTCCCTGCTTCAGCCCTTGTTCCTTCCGCTCTGTTCTCTACCTTGACGGACAGGGGGCTCTTTAGAAAAAAAATCAATCATGTCACCTTATCTATTTAAATATTTAGCAAAATATCCAAAATCCTACCCTTGACCTAACGTCCTGCACGACCTGCCCAGCCCTCGCCCCATGAGTCCACTTCCTCATGCACCCCCTCAGATGCCCCAGGCTCTCTCCCACAATTCCCTCCACCTGAGGAAAGTTCTCCCCCACTTTCCACCTGTTTGTGGAACAATTTTCACTGAAACCATCCACTTCTCTTTTAATGACCTCTCCCTGGTTTAAGAGTATGATGGAAATACCGCTTATGTGTATGGACGGTTTCATGTGATAATTATGAAGTCAGAAGTTATTTCGTTAGAAAAAAACATACTTATCATTGAGGTCTTCTCTGTACACCAAGTAAAATGGTGGGAAGTTAGAAAAACAGTGAAGCCTAAATAGAATCTTAGTATCTGGAATATCTGTAAAATGTTAAGTAAAACCACCAGTCAAGGCAGAGGGCCGGCTGTTCTGAGGTGAAGGGGGTCAAACCCCATGGTCACGGATGGGGAGGGGGACAGGGCCCCCTGCCTGAGGGCCTGGGGGGTGGGGGTCTGACTGCTAGGTCCACATTCAGGCTTCTAGAGGGAGCTTCCTGTGTCTGAACTGTGTTCAACTAAATAGATAAAATGCTGATACTGAGAGGTTTTATGACTTAAGGGTCCAACTCAGGACTGGGAAAGGAGCCCCTGGGTACTGACCACTGGGAGCCCAGGAAGCTGTGCTGACCGGTGCAGCCCCCTGAGGCCTGCCTTCCCCATCCCTTGTGCTGCAGATAAAGAGACATGGAGAGGGAGGCACAGAACACACTGCAGAAGACAAGTCCAGCCAGGCCTCTGCTCTGTTCAGGCCTGAAGGGCCCAGGCAGAGCTGTGTCCCTCAGAGCAACATAAAAGAACCTCGAAGGCGGCTGGAACATCCACCCCCAAACCCCTGGTTAACGCCTACGCAGCTCTCAGCACGAGCACCCCCTGTGCTGCTCATTCCTAAAAAAACGGGGCCCTACGGCCAAGGCAGGCATTTTCTTTCCAGACTAAAGAGCACCAGACCACAAAAATCACAGGGAATGAACACGTCCCAAATTCTGTGTCTGCCTCAGAGAGGAAAGGGCACCCAGATCAGGCAGGGTCTTGTGGGACAATTAGGGCCAGTTTATGCAAACTGCCCATAAATCCATGATGTCTCGGTGGGTGACAGAGACCTCAGAAGACGTGCCCAGGCTGTGGCCTCAGGCGTGCCTGCATCATTCTCATGGGACAGAACCACAAGGTCTTTGGACCTGGCCCTGATGGAGAGAGCTCTCCATCTATATCAGAGGGGGGATTTAAGTCAGCTGCAACCCCACGTTGGGGGACCAGGCAAGACTCTTCAACAGGACAGACACCTACGAGGGGTAATTCTGATTCTGCCTTAAGAGCTGGTTTCCCCAGCTAACATGGCACTGAGCACAGTACCAGGCACAAGAGAACTCCATAAACCGCCCCCGGTCCAGAGTTACTGCAGCATCATGCTCTAACAGCAGCAAACCCAGACCCCATGGCAGCTGAATCCCAACTGCACCTGGCCTGACCGAAGAAGGCAACCTCAGGGGTTCATCTGGGGCTTGACACACAGAGAGGCCTTCACGATGCTTGAAAGCAGAGCAGGGAACAGGAGGGCTCAACCCCAGCAGCCGATCCTCTTACTGTTTTAAACAGCTTCTGCTGTTTAACAAGTTTTGGTTTCATACGGGTAAATGGCCTTTGCAGCCCAGGGAGAAAGGTGGCATCTCGCAAGGGCGGAAGCAAACAGCAGGCCCTGCTGGAAGTGGTCACTTGGGGAAGGATTCCGAGAGCTGCTGGTCAAAATGGTGTATAGGAGCACTGGACACTGCAGGGTCCACCTTCCCTGGTGACACTGTGTCCTGGCCCCTCGCATTGGCCATGTGGGCAGCAGCAGACCTCAGTGTGCACTGCACGGACTGGGGCACTGGTGTAAAATATGACTTCCTGGGCCTCACCTCACACACCAGAATCAGCATCTTCAGAGCTGAGGCCCAGGAATCTATGTTTTCAACAATCACCGCGAGCAATTCTGATGCTGCCAGTGGTAGTGGTCAACGGATTAGCTTCTGGGGTCCCCTGGTTTTGCAGTCAGCCTGTTAGATCATGTAACACCATCTTCTGCAGGCCTGTTGAAAGGAACCCCACCCACATACATACACATGGGCGATGCCACTGTCAGGGCAGCTGCGGTTGAAAAGCTGGAAACCTCACTTTGATTCCCTGCCCACATGCCCTGCTGTGCAAAAGCCCCGCTCCACACACAGCAGGGCATCAGCACAGACGAGGAGTCAGAGCCCACACGTGTCACCATACTTTGTCACCTGGGAGAGAAGGGCCCTCTGCACTGCCATCCACCCCACCCACAACAGAACAACAGCCACCCATGCACGTCTACATTCACGTATTTCACATAGCAGAGAACCTTGCGAGTTTGGGGAGGGATAGTGGTTCTTTTCTTAAAAAATAAATCCAACAATTTCTGCTATATTTTGTGCAGACACACACACCAACCTACAAGCTTTTACCCTTTGACCTCCCACCCCAGGGTACAGGGGCTCACAGCTCTACTCCTGACCCCCCGAAATGGCACATGCTCAAGAATGAAGACAAAGAAAACGACCAGGTGACAGTGTTTGCCAAGTTTCTTCTTTACGTGCCGGCACTAGTTTGTGTCTGTCCTATTTTCACGCACCCTCCTCTGTCATCCCAAAGTCCATGCAGGAAGCTCCTCCTGACCCATAGGGACACAGAGGGACAACTTCCACCTGGTTTGGGTTTTAAGCAGAGAACACACGGATCATTTCCCCAGCGAGGCCCTGGTAACCGTAACTTAACTGCCAGGTGAGCATCTCACCAGCTGGAGGGGAAAATGAGCATGGAGAATTCACAAAGGAAACTGAGAGAATCCAGAAAAGACATTTACTTCTTGTTTAGAGCAATGCACATAAAAGCCAAGACTCCGGGAAGCCCTTTGCGCTTCATGATTACGAGGCTGGGGAGCCCTGATCCATCCTGTTAGGAGGTCAGGATGGAGGTGATACATGAAGAGTTTATTAAATTCCCAGGGCACAGGACTTCTGCCCTTATATGGGAATGCTGAGAATCATTAAACAGCCTGGGGAGGGGAGGATAGTAGGAACAGATTCCAAATCGTTGAGCTCTTCTGCAAGACAAGCAACTAAAAGTGACCCAAACAGCATCTTCCCTCACTGTGAGCTCAGCACCCAGAGATCAGGCACCCTGGCCTTACTCACCATCAGTTATGAGTGCTCTGCTGGTCAGAACCTTCCCCAGCATAAACTTCAACACCGCCAGGATGCTGCAAAGGATCCCACTTAAAATGGAGACGCTGAACAGGAAATCATCCTAGAAGAGAAAGTTCCAGATTTCAACAGTTCACCTCCTGCTAGAGCAGATTATCTGCAAACTGCTTGCCCTCAAGATCGGCTTTGTTCCCAGAACAAATAATTAGTCAGGTATGCTGCCACCAGGTGGGAGTATATTGCTTGTTTTCATATCTCAGTTACTTGTGTCTCTGGTGGAAAAGATGATCAAAAACAGATAATACAGATTTATATTTCCTTAGAAACCCATTAAGTATTTCTTTTCCTATAGGAGATTCCCCTTCCCACTATTCAGCTGAAATGATTGGCAATCACGGATAAATAATAGTCAGAATGCTAAAAACAGTGCATTCTACATAGAGTTTTCCACAGATAATTCAAAAGGCATCTGATGAAGAATTTTGGAACATGTAAGTACACCACTGACCTAAGAACATTTCAACACAGAGCCAACTGAATTTGCCACAGGGTCAATTATGGCTGAAGCTATATATAACCATATTTTTTCCTTAAGTTCACACAAGGCAACTGGAAATTCAAATATAGCCTTCAAGGTGGGAAAAAGTCATCTAAAAATACAGTCTGCTATTGACGCTATGTTTGCACTTCCTATAAGCTGTTACCTTACCTTTGCAAGCAAATGAGTGAGTCACACATGCAAAGGTGAGCACCACTCTCTCACAACATTAGGACCCATCGAGCTCCTCAGCTTTGAGCTCCCATGTGTCACTCCCATGGGACACAGCCTCCAGATTCTCCTATATTAAAACTCAACTGCCAGCAGAAATCTGATAAACCATCATAAATACTCGAAGAAATAGGATTCCTTAAGCACTTTGTTATTCAAATTCACTAACCTAGTGACAGGAAGAGGAAAGACAGCCTATTATCTTGGGTTCAAAACTGAACAAAGTCATTTGAAAAATCACCTCCCTGGAAACAGGTATGTGCATAGCATCAAAGCTTCTCCCCACAACACTGATCAATGGTGGCTGGTTTTAACATATGTTCACAAATCCTCTGCTACCTCCAGGAGGCACAGCTTCATACCCTCTTCCCTTGAGTGTGGGCTGAACTCGTGACTGGTATCTAACAAATAGGGTCTGTTCAAAGGAACCCCACCCACATACATACACACAGGAGGTGCTACTCTCCAGGGGTTTGGGGGTGGAAAGGGAAAAAGAGTGACTTTACAGCAGAGAAACTGGCAACTAATCGTAGCCAGCTGATCAAGATTAACATGACCATTAATAAGTTATACTGATGTCATATTCCTCCTGATGTGCTGGGACCTGACGAGAAGAACACCCCTTGGTGTTCCACCCAAAATCCATAACCTCGGTTGAATTGTGATAAAACATCAAACAAACCCATATTGAGGGACGGTCCACAAAATACCTGAGCACTACTCCTCACACATGTCAAGGTCATAAAAGACAAGGGATGACTAAGAAATTGTCAGATTGGTGACTAAGCAGACGTGAAGACTAAAAGTAACAGGGTGGCCTGGCCTGGATCCTGGAACAGAAAAACGTCATCAAGTGGAAAAGCTGGGGAAATCAGAACAGAGTCTGGAGTTCTGTTAACGTGGAATCTCACAGTTTGGGTAAATGTACCCTGATTATCTTTGTGAGATGGTAACATCGGGGGAGGCTGAATGAAGGGTATATGGGAACGCTCTGTAATGTCTTCGTAACTCTTTTATAAATGTAAAATTATTTCAAATTTTAAAGTTTTTTAAAAATAATCACCTGACTAAAGTTTCACTTCTTCAAATTATCAGTAAAGACTGTGCCAAACCTGCCCTCTTTGCAGATCCCAAGTCTCAGTTGTGCATGAGGCTACACAGCAGGCGCTGGGGGGGTGGGAGTGGGGTAGGGAAGAACGCCCAAACCATAACTCCCTTTGTGCAGGGACTCAATTAATTATGGGAGATGGCACCCACAGGAAATAAAGTGAGCATGATTAAGGAATCACATATCAACGTAGACCCAGGTGCTGATGGGATTCAGAAAGCCCACACTGGGAGACTGAGGCAGTCAACTAAGCATTTTGAGGCCCCAAATTCAGAGGCTGAATGCTCACTTTGCTCTCCCCATGTCTGAAGCCTTTCTGGCTCCGTTCAGTCTCTCTGTTTGCAAAGCCCTCATCCCTAAATTTCCAGAGGTGGAGAAAGTCTGTGTTCACTCCATCTAGGTCCCAGGGAGATGGGGGTCGGGGTGCCCCCTCACCTCCAGATGCATCTCAAGAAGAGCCACCATGGCTTTTGGGGTCCTCTCCTAGGTCTGCTAACCCAGGGAGCCTACTGCCGAACGGGGGCTTGGCTGATGAAGGGCAGTGATGCGCCAGTAGACCTTTGCTCAAATCTAGACTCCATTGCTTACTAGGGAAACAAATCGAAGCTCTCAGATCCCAATCCTGTCTTTCATAAAGGGCAGCGTGGTACCCACAGCCCCTGCCAAGCAGCTGATGTGCAGTAAAAAGTAGCAGTTGTTGTTAAAGGGCCCAAACACATTATCCGTGCATTAACTTATTCCACCCACAGCCACACTAGGTGCTAATGGTGAGCCCCGGACAAAGCATTCCTATAAAAGAAATGTAGGGAACTCACTGCCTAGAATAAAGTATGCATGGTGAAATGTAAAGACATGTAAGAGAAACTATGATTGGGACCCACAGTGGCTTATCAGCAGGAAGGGGTGTTTGAGACCCATCCTTCACCTTAGAAGCTTCACCTTAGAGAAGATTTCCATGGACTGAGTGGCACTGAGGTCTACTTCCTGGAGGAACAGGGGGATGGGGTTATGATGTAACAAAGCAGAAGCAGTGTAGTAGTTAAAGGCACTAAAGCAGAAGCCTCACTTAATAACTGAGTGACTCTGGCAAGTCACTGCACCTCCCTCCACCTCTTCCTCCATTTCCACATCTGTGAAATGGAAAACAGAATAGACCGACCACCCCTGGTGGCTGTGTACTGTGTCCACAGCCACCAGCAGGAACTACATTTCTCAGAATTCCCTTTCTAGGTGGCTCTGAGTCACACTTGGCCACCAGAGACATCTGCTTGAGGTATGGAAGGCAGAAGCAAAGCGGCCCTCAGTCCCTGGAGGCAGGTGCAGGGCACCAGGTGCTGCCACCGCCCATGGATGTGTTGTTGATCCACAGGCTCAGAGCGGGGAGGGCAGCAGCCAGGCCCACAGCTCCTCCAGCCCCCGCTGGGGCCCCTCCTCCAGCCCTTCTGAGTCCTGAGCCAGGCTGTGTGCAGCTTCACGCAAAAGGCTTCTGTGGCAGGTCACCCATGTCACCGAGGCTGAGACAACAAGGGTTAGGGGCAGTTCTAGTCCATCTTCACGCACCAGGTTGTCCCTGCTCTGCTACACTCTATGCCCAAGTTTCCTTCCTGTCAGGCAGACCCACTGACTTTAGGCCCGGACTCTGGAGCAGAACCCCACCGTCCTGTAAGGTCTCATGCCTGCAACAAAGCCCTATTCTGTGCCACTCAGAGTGGTTCCCTTCTCTGCTTGAATCTGACATACTACTTCCTAAGGATGTTTCCAAGGGCTTAAACAGTGTCTGGCACAGAGTAAATGCTATATTTAAATGTGAAAAAGCCAATATGCAAAACCAGGTTTTTCCTGTCCATGGTTTATTCCTACCAACCATGCTCTGCTCCCTCCCTGGATCAGCTCTGAAGGAGTAACCGCCTTCCTGCAGTCTGGGAGAGCTGAGATTGTGGCCATCCTATAGCCTCAACCAGAACTACAAGGCTCTCCTCACTATGGCTGCACTGATCTGCTTCAGAAAAAAATAAACCCTGAAGAAGAACCCACAGAGGACCTGGGCTGGCCCAGACCTGCCAAACTCCCTCTCCCAAAGCCAGCTTTCAACATCTTGGACATTCTCTGTGATGTTCCCACCCAGAGCCCACCTGGCTCTCCTCTCTCCACACAGACACCACAACTACTTTTAGCGTGAGCATATCAGAGACGTAGCCATCAACCTGCTCAAACTGCTATGAACTGTTTGTGCCCCCCCCAAAATGCCTATGTTGAAGCCCTAACCCCCAATGTGATCCTATGTGGAGATGAGGCCTTTGGGAGGTAATTAGGGTTAGATGAGGTCAGGAAGATGGGCCCTCATGATGGGATTAGTGCTCTTATAAGGAGATTTCTCGCTCTCTCTCCACCACATACACTGAGGAAGGGCAGGTGAGGTCACAGTGAGAAGGCAGCTGTCTGTACCCCAAGGAGAGAGCCCTCACAAGACACTGACCCTGCTGGCACCTGGATCTTGGAATTCCAGTCTCCAGAACCATGAGAAATAAATTCCTGTTGTTTAAGCCACCCAGTCCATGGCATTTTGCTATGGCATTCCAAGCTAAGACAGTCCTGAGTGAAATAAAAGGAGGAGTTCCTGAGAGGATTCCTGCCCGAGAGTCAGGCAGTCAGAGCAGACATGGCTAACGATGAGAAATTGCAACCCGAGTAGACAGGCACCACCACCGACTTCTTTCAAAGTGTGGCCACACTTGCCAGGTCTCATTTAACTCTCACTGCCCAGTCAAGCAGGCATCTATCTGACAGTTGGAGAAACAGATGCAGAGGTTAAATGACTCGCCCAGGGTCACTCAGCTAGTGGCAAGATCTGGATTTGTTCCCAGCTGTAAACTGTGCCAGGATCCCTCATCCACGGCCTCGCGAACATCTCTCCTATTACTGAACCATGGGCTCTGTAAGAACAGAGGGACCGCCATTTCCTTGTTAGGTATCAGTTTCCACTGTTACCAGCTCTGGCCCTATGATTTCTCATAGCTGAATCCTTGCTGAATGGATGGAAGATCAGGACAAAGAGATTCAAGAAAACTATCCACTCACTCAGAAGCCAAGGATAAATGTATGTTAAAGGTAAATGCTACATAAATGATGTCCACGCTGGCAAACTTCTTTATGACCTTGTAGTGGTGAAGGCCCTTTAAAACCATCTCAAAGCCATAAATGATTGATATATTTGACTACATGAAAATTAAAACATATGCCTGGGATAGGTTATATACAAACTGGAAAAATATTATCACAAAGGGCTAATCTCCCTAATATATAAAGAGCTCCTAGATATCTATAAGAAAAGACAAAAACACTAACAGAAAATGGGCACAGGACATGGGCAAAAGACAATTAGAAAATTAAAATGCATTTTAAACACATGAAAGATGTTTAAACTCACTCATAAAAGAAACACAAACCAAAACTATGCTGAGATATCATTTTTTACCTAACCAAAAGTATTATTAAAAACTTTTGCTCCTCGAAAGACACTATTAAATAAATGAAGGAAAGCCACAGTCTGGGAAAAAATATTTGCAAACATATTTGTTAAAGGACTTGTATCCAGAATATATTAAGAATTTCTAGAACTCAATAAGAAGAAAACAGATGACTCAATTTAAAAAAATGTGCAAAAGATCTGAACAAACACTTCACCAAAGAAGAATTATGACTAGCAGATAAGCAAATGGAGATTGCCAACATCACTAGTCAGCAGCGAAATGTAAATCAAAACCACCATGAGATACTACTACATACCCATTAGAATCAGTAAAATTTGAAAGAGATAATACAAGGCTGGCCCGGTGGCATAGTGGTTAAATTTGCATGCTCCACTTTGGCGGCCCGGGGTTCGTGGGTTCGGATCCCTGGCCCAGACCTATGCACCACTCATCAAGCCATTCTGTGGCGGCATCCCACATACAAAATAGAGGAAGATGGGCATGGCTATTAGCTCAGGGGCCAATCTTCCTCACCAAAAAACAAAACAAAAGAGAGCGAATACTAATTGCAGTGAGGATGTGGAACAACTAGAACTCTCATATACTGCTGGTAGGAATATAAAATGGTACAGCCACTTTGTAAAATAGACTGACCATTCCTTATAAAGTTAAATACAGACTTACCATAGGACCCAGAAATTCTACTTGTTGGTATTTTCCCAAGAGAAACAAAAGCATATGTCCACACAAAAAACCTGCACACCAATGTTCTTAGCTATTTTCATAGTGTCAAAAAACTGGAAACAACCTAACTGCCCAACAACCGGTGAATGGATAAATGAACTGTGATATAGCCATACAGTGGAATACTACTCAGCAATGAAAAAGAATGAACTCCTGATATATTTAGCAAGAACATGGCTGCATTTCAAATGCATTATGCTAAATGAAAGAAAGCAGACACAAGAAACTAAATTATGATTTCATTTATATTACATTCTAGAAAAGGAAAACTATGCTGACAGATAGCAGATCAGTGGCTGGGGAGACAAGGTAATTAATGATTGCAAAGTGCATGATGGAACTTTTTGGAGTGACAGAAATATTCTATATCTTCATTGTGGTGGTAGTTCTGTGACTATATACATCTAACAAAACCCATTAAATTGTACAGGTGAATTTTACTGTATGTACCTTACATCTCAATAAAACTAATTTTTTTAAAAAAGCAGTTTATCTCAGGGATCCTTAGGTGACAATTACTAATATTTACATAATTCAGATTATGCATATGATCATAATGTACATAATGTCCACTATCATAATGTGAGGGAGAGGACAGAGATCAAAGCACAGTCATAAGAAACATTAAATCAGAGGCTTAGCGAGGTCAGTGGGGGAACATGGACACAGATGGGCTGACTTCAAGTCTCATGAATTTCCTGCTGATGTATTTTCACTGTCTGGGTGGGTAAACACTCCTTTTTATAGACTTATCTCAAGTGTTTCCTCCTCTATTAAACATTTCCTGACAACTCATGCTCTAAGAAGTGACACATCCACGCCATGCCCCCACTGGACCATATTCTCACGGGTCCTGTGACACGTGCTTGCATGCGTTTTCTTCATCGTCTCCCTCTCTTATGAGCTCACTGAGCAGAGGGATCCTTTCTCATCCACCTCAGTATTGATCTGCATTGCAAATAATAAATGTTTGCGATATGAACTGTGACACTGCACAGAGAGACGTCAAAATCATAATCAAAAAAGTCTTACAAGCCGTTTTATGGAAGATGCAGAAATGTTTATCCATATAGCCATTTGTCATCTTGACCCTCAGTGGAAGTCAGGAGCATAGAGTTAAAAACCTAATTCAGTAAAAGCACTCCTGGGGAGGTGGGGCGGGGAGAGGAGAGGGCTAAGCCGATTGGTTTTCTAATGATCAAATGGGATGCGGGAATGTAACCTGGCGTGGGAAGAAGCATCACCCCAGAGACAGACAGCGTTCTTGAGCAGCAGCTGTTTCCCTGGACTGGGGAGGGAAGCAGGACATCGGGAAGGGAAAGGCTGAAATTCTGTGAAAGCCAGAAGGGTCCTAGGTTGACAGACCCTCACAGCCGCACTCATGCTCCAAAATACCAGACACAAGCTGGGTCTGAACACACCTCTCTGCTCCCTGCCAGCCAAGGCTGCGGGCCATGGAGGCTCGACTGCCACAGCCCTCCCCACGCCCACCACCAGGGCTGCTGAGCTCCTCCTGCCCTTCTGGGCAATAGCCCGTGGCCCCCAACCCAAACTTCAGACAGCGTAGGAGAAGCCACCTCAGCCTGCTCTCATCACGGCCTCCACCTTCCAGACCGCATGTGACAAAGGCCAATGGTCAGTCCATCTGAGTGGAGTTTCTTTTCCAAGAGCTAGTAATGCCTTAACTCTGTGATTTTCCAACTTCATTGGTCCCAAAACATGAAAAGCAACACCTTAACTCAGTGGAACAAATCACTTATAGAGGAATTCCAAGAACCTGAGAGACCCCTGGGGTACGAAAAGCTGTCCACCCCAAACTCTTTGGTCTAAGCCAAGACTACTCCCATCTTACCCAAGAGATCAAGTCACAGAGACACCTCCCACCCCCCCAGCCCCAGGTTCCCCAGCACCACCACCACCAGCGCTTCAAGTCTGGTCCACCAACAGACAAGGAAGAGCATACCTTCCGTATAAACACGAGGTGGTCTTAGAATCATAGAGCATTAGGACTGGAAAAAGGCTTAGAGATCATCTCATCCATGCTGCAGGTGGGGAAACTGGGGCTCGGAAAAAGGAGGAGGTGGCTCCCCCAAGACAGCAGAGAGACAGTGGCAGGGCTCAGGGTTCCCAACTGCCCTCCACCTCTCCCTTGGCAGCGTGACACTACCAACCCCTTCTCATTCTCTAAGCCCAGGCTGGAATGTGCTGAAAGCCACAGGGCTAATTTTGGGATTCAAAGACAATTAGGGGAGAGCTGATAAAACCTGAGCTGGAGGAGCATCCTTGTGTTGACGTGTGAAAGTAGTTATTGTACACTAGCTCGGGACACCTTGGTCAGCTAGATCTGAGCCTTGGTCAGCTTTTCTCCAGGAGGATGCAGGGCTCCTGCACTGCCCCTGCACTGGCGCACACACAGTCTGGTGACCTGGCAGATGCGAGTCCTCATGACCTGATGTACTGATAAGGTAATGATCTTTTCCAGCTCCTCTCGGCAAAGCAAAACCCAACCAAACCAACTCAATGAAGCTGACCCCCTCTGCCCTCACATTTACCCCTCTCTTCTCTCACTCTGCTCCAGCCACTCTTGCCTCCTCCCTAGTCCTCCAACATGATGAGCATGCTCCTACCTCAGGACCTTTGCTCATGCTATTCCCTCTCACACCCTCACCTCTGTCATATCTCTGCTCAGATATCACCTTCTCACTGAGGTGGTCCCTGACTATAATCCCTCCCTGTCCCCTGATCCTTTTCTTTTTTAACGGCACTTTTTACATCCAAACACATTTGTGGCTATTTAAATTTAAAATTAATAAAACTGAAGGCTCAGTTTCTCATTTGACTAGCCACATTTCGAGTGCTCAATAGCCACATATGGCTACTGGTTGTCATATTGGAGAGTGCAGATCTAGAACATTTCCACCCTCACAGAAAGTTTTCCTGGATAGTGCTGATTTAGAAAGAAGTTGGTTATTCCCTCTGAACTGGGATAAAGCAGTACGTGGCTAGAAAGTGTTCTGGACAAGTGCAGGACAGGAGCAGACAGAGATTACGACCTGCAAATGGTCAG
This sequence comes from Ceratotherium simum simum, assembly GCF_057802395.1. Taxonomy (NCBI): domain Eukaryota; kingdom Metazoa; phylum Chordata; class Mammalia; order Perissodactyla; family Rhinocerotidae; genus Ceratotherium; species Ceratotherium simum. The sequence continues at coordinate 18,296,206 of NC_141908.1, forward strand.
AAAGAAGTGGTCAGGCAAGGAGATCACACCTTGAGTTCAGCAGCCACAGAGCTAAAATTCATCGCCATTGACCAACCCCCTGCCCCAAAAGGCACCGAGGGATTAGGTTTTTTATTTTAATTATATAATTTTTATTGAGGTATAATTACTATATGATAAAATGTACAGATTTTAGAGTTGATTTGATAAATTCTAAACAGAGAACATTCCCTCTACCCTAGAAAGTTCCTTCATATCCCTTTCTCCACTCCCTGCAACCACTTTGTTACTTCAGTCACCAGAGATTAATTCCATCTATTCCCGAATTTTATATAAATGGAATCATAAAATACGTATTGTTTGGTCTGGCTTCTTTTGTCAACATAATGTTTTAAAACTCATCCGTGTTGTTGCAGGTAGCAATAGTATGTTCTGTATTGTTGCTGAGTCTTATCCTAGTGATTAGTTTCACAGCCCTCCCCATGAAAGGTTTTTTTGTTTATTTGTTTCGTGAGGAAGATTAGCCCTGAGCTAACATCCGATGCCAATCCTCCTCTCTTTGCTGAGGAAGATCAGCCCTGGGCTAACATCTGTGCCCAACTTCCTCTACTTTATATGGGACGCCGCAACAGCATGGCTTGACAAGCGGTGTGTCTGTGCGCACCCGGGATCCGAACCTGCAAACCCTGGGCCACCAAAGCAAAGTGCACACACTTAACCGCTACACCACCGGACCGGCCCCCCCATAAAAGGTTTTTAATAATTCAATCTCCATGCCTCCTGTTGACACCAGGCTTTTTATTTAGGTTCCCAATGGAGAAGGGCAGTTGTTGATGCAAGGAACAAGCAAAGAAATAGGCAGGAAGCTGATGGGGTCTAATCCTCTCCCCTTACATAGGGGACCATCTGCCATCCTGACAGCTGTACCTTCAGGTCAAAATATCAGGGTGACATGAGCTCAGGTGAAGAAGCTACCAGAACAACCTCTCCCATCAGTGTCTACCAACAGCCTTTAAGAAGGCTGGTCCAATCATTGACCAAGATCCTGGCTGTCAGATGTCCCAATGCAACTTTCCAACCCCTTCAACTTGCTGGACTAAAACTGAACCCCACCCATTCTCCCTGCTATGGACCACATGTTTGTGTTCCCCTAAAATTCATATGTTGAAGCGCTAATTCCCAATGTGATGGTGTTTAGAGGTGGGGCCTGTGGGAGGTAATTAGGTCATGAGAGGGGGGACCCTCATGATGGGATTAGTGCCCTTATAAGAACTGGCACAAGAGAAAATCTCTCTCTCTCTCTCTCTCTCTCTGCCATGTGAGGACACAGAAAGAAGGTGGCCATCTGTAAACCAGGAAAAGAGCTCTCACCAGATACCTAATCTGCTGGCACTTCAGTCTCAGACTTCCCAGCTTCCAGAACTGTGAGAAATAAATGTTTGTTGGTTAAGACTCCCAGTCTACAATATTTTGTTACAGCAGCCAGAACGGACTAAGACACCCCCCATCACTCCCACCAATACCCTGTACACCAAAATAGAGGTGGGGGTATGAATTAACACCCATAAATCAAATTCATCTTCTGACTGACCCACATCATCAGATAAAATGGATGATCCTTGTTTCTGGCTGGTCATCAGCCAGCAGCAATGTCTAACGTTGTGACACTGAGTTTCTCCGTCCCCCCTGCCACCACCCCCATTTTTCCATATCGCCTCTCCTCAAAGTGTTTTTATTCATGGTGTTGTTCACAGGAAAACCTTTTATAGAAATGATTTTTCTTCCCTGAAGTACCACTTCTCACCTCCTACTTTAAGCTTATTCCTTATCATAGGTGATATCAGTAGCTGTAATTCCAGGTCACAGTGCACTGTGGCACTAACACCAGCCAGAGGCCAGGTCTGAAAACCCAACTCGCCCATTGCCCCAAAGACCAACACTTTCCCTTTTCATAAGATATGTGGCAGCACGTGGGAGATATGAAGGCTCGCTTGCTTATGCCTGCAAAAAAGGCATCCTTTGCTTATTCCTAATAAGGACAATTTCAAACCATTCTGACACTACATGTGTTATAGAATTACCCAGGGAAATGCTAGTGCTGGCTAAATAATAAATGTATATTGATTTATGGTCCCAAGTGAAATTAAAAGTCATTCTCATCCTCAGATCTTTTTGTCACCCCTCCAGCAGATGAGAAAAGATGGCAGGTGTGGAGGAAATTACGCCGAGCACAAGCCCTCAATTTCCCTTGGTTATTAAATTATATTGACAAATTACCATGGATTCACATGAAATGTCTTCACAATTTTTAAATTAGCATCAGACCATTTTGATGTAGGGAGGGTCAAGAGTTGGTGTTTAGATAATCAGATAAGTAGCCGGGAGGTTCTGCAGCCGGTGGACATCGGGGTCACTGGTGGGACTTACAGACAGACTGGGGAGTGATTCCTGGCTAGGCTGACTGACTTGACTGTTGAGGCTCCGCAGTCTTGTGAAGGGACGATGCCCACCTCCACGGGACACCCTGAAGCTGGGGTTGGTGGGCTCACGAGATGCCACAGAGGAGGGCAGGCAGCATCAGCGGAGGCACTACGACTGCCTCGGGGACAAGAAGGGCACTCTGAAGGGCCTGGCTGCCACTCCAAGAGGCAGCCTGGCTTCCATTAAATGAGTCTGATTGCTGTTTTCTGATGCAAGATAGGAAAGGCTCTTTAGGGGCCAAACACTCTAATCCCTGAACAATGCCATGGAATCTGAGATGAGCCGTCCTGCTGGGCTCACACTCCTTCCTCCCCCAGCGACCACGAGGCATTGAAAGGAAGTGACACCTCTGGGGTTCCCTCAAACCAAGACCAAGTATAACATCCCCATAGCTAGACCCTCATGACACAGAGGCACTGCTGCCCTTGAATAGCTCCGCTCTGCAAAGGAAATAAGATCTTCTGGCTACCTGCCTTTGTTCCCTTTGTTGGTGTGAATACCACACGGATGAATATCACACCAACACTCGAGTATCAAACTAGAGAGTTCCTTAAATAACAGTCATAATAATACAAGCAGATGCTATCATTAATGCTCATTAGAGATGAGGCTCTTTTCCAAGGGATTAAAAACAATTTAATTTTATTTTAAACATAACCATCAGAAGATGCCTGCTAGGTAGAAATGATGACCCCAAACAGAGAGGTTAAGGAATCCCCTTAGAGTCAGGTCACACAGCTGGTCAGTGATGTTGAAGCTATTCAAACCCCTATCTGTCCACCTAAAATCTGCTGCCCTTCATACCTAAAAAAAATGTAGGACAGTCTGCCTCTAATGTTGCCTGATGGCCCTGAATTTCGATTTTGGCCAAATAAAAGGAAAAGAACAAATAATTCACAATGCTAAGAACATTGCATCACATATTTGAAAATGCCTTAAAAATCAGAAAGTTTTCCAATTTAAGATGGTGAAATGAACACACATTCTGCTTTTGTAAGGCCACTAAATGGCAGCTTAAAATTTTTTTTTTTTAAGGAATGAACCCACAGGACAAAAAAAACAAGAGAAGGACAACAGCCACACAATTGTGAGAGCTGGAAAAGTAGATAAAAGAGTGGAGCCGCCTTAAAGGGACAGGGAATGGTGGAATCCTGGGGCAGAGGGGGAGGTCAAGAAACAAGATGTCAGAACCCCCGAAGGCTCAGAAGTGATGCCACTAGGCACTCCTGGAATAGGGGTGAAAGAGATGAGACTAAAAGCAGGAGGATTCATTGACAACGTCCGCGAGAGGCCCAGAACCCCCACCACTGCCCAGAGTGTGTTGACTGCTGCTCCATAGCAGGGGAGAAAGCGTATCCACTGCAGAGAACAAAATAAAGGGTCTCTGCACTGGGTACACCAGGCTCAGCGGAAGGCAGGGGCTACTGTGTTGAAAAGTGGGGCTTAAGGGAGTTAACCCTCTGCCCTACAAATGTGACTAGCCCAGGAGAACACGGAACATGACTTTACATGCATTAAATAAAATATATAGACTTATAAAGGAAACCAATTATATTAGCATACACTTAAGAAGATATAAAAAATTGTGCTTTAGTAATATAAGGGCTTCTAAATTAATGTATTAAGTAGCAAATTCTAATAGCAGATCTAATTCAGTAATTTTAAGTTCTGATAACCACCAAAAATATTTTGAGATATCTGCCAAAACCAATCTTAGATAAATGTCTGATTTTTATTGATGACAAAGTCACAAGTACTCTAATATTACAACTGTGGTTCATTGCCTAATTTTACAATGCAAGAAAATACTAAATTTCAGATAGAGGTTAAAGGAAAATAAAGACAAAATTTCTTTCTGATTCAAGTTAATGGATCTGCTAACTTCCATCCATGGACACAAACATCAGGTTAAAAACCCTTGCCCTAGAATTAAGACCACATTTGACAAGCCTTACCCACACACAATCATAAATATATTCTTCTTAAATATAATCAGACAGCCAGTAATCACCAGACTTTTGGGAAGCCATCTAATATGAAAGACAGAGACCAAACAAATAGAAAAATGTGACTTAGTGACAGTATGCAGAGAGAAGAAAACTTTTAAAATTATTGTTAACATCACCGCAGATATCGTACCTGTCACACAAGAAAAGGATGCTATAAAAGAACATATAAAGCAAAAAGAAAGTTCTTAGAATTTAAAAACTTAACAGAAATTAATAACTTAACAAAAACATCAAGAAATAAGGTGGAGGAAATCTCTCAGGAAGTAGAACAAAAACACAAAAAATAAAATATAGGAGAGAAAATTAGAAGACTTGTCCAGGAAGTCCAACAGTTTAATAATAGAAAGCCTAAAAATATAGAACAGGGAAATTAATAGCAAAAAAAAAATCATTAACAAAATAATTTAAGAAAAACTCCCAGAACTGAAGGATATGAATTCCAGAATACAAGGGTCTGAGTACCTAGCACAATGTATGGAGGAAAAAAAAAAATCCTCACCAAGGCTAATAACTGAAAACTTTCAGAACACTGAGGACAAACAGAAGATCTTAAAAGCTTCCAGAGAGGAAAAACAGGGCTTAAAAAAAAAAAAAAAAAAAAAAAAGATTGGTCATTAGAATTGCATTAAACTTCTTAAAAGCAACACTAGAAATTAAAAAACAGTGGATTAATGCCTTGAAAATTCTAAGAGCAAACTCATTTCTACCCAGGCAAACTACCAAATAAATTATGAGGCTAGAACACCAATATTTTCAGATATTCAAAGTCTCAAAAAAATTTACCTTCCCTATGTCTGTTCTTAGGAAGCTACTGGAGGATGTGCTCCTCTAAAACAACGGAGTACACCATGAAAGACTACAACATGGGATCCAATAAGATACAACCTAAGAGAAAAGTAAAATGAATCCCCAGGATTACAATGAATGGGATCCCAAGATGACAACTATGGAGCTGACCTAAAGTGTGCACATATATACGTGTGTGTGTGATTTATATTATATATTCATTTATTAGTATCAGGGAACACACAATGTAATACAAGAAAGGATCATATAAGACTATAGGGCTCAGCTATGAATAACATTTACCATCATAAAAATAACAATGTGAATATTGATCTAAGCAGAATAACAGTGTAAATGTACTGGGAGGTAATCAGGCAATGGGGGATGGTGAAAGGGCCAACCAAAGTGAGATATAAAGAAATCATATCTGTAACTGAAAAAGCAAGAAGTAGCAACATACGCATGTTACTTAAAGATGCGGAGCTTGAAAGGAGTTATAATGGTTGCCTCTAGGGTGGGGGTTACTTTTTATAATGAGGCTTGCAGAATAATTGGCTATTTAAATTACATACATATACAACTTTAAAAAAAATAAAAACTCAATATAAAGAAAATATTTTGGGGCAGTAGTTTCTGAGTGTATTAGTCAGGGTTCTACCAGAGAAAGAACTAATAGAAGATAAATATTAAGAGATTTATTACAAGGAATTGGCTTACGTGACTGTGGTGGCTGGCTAGGCAAGACCGAAACCCATCAGGCCAACTGTCAGAAAGGCAGGCTGGAACTCAGGCACCAGCTGAAGCCAGTGTCCATAGGCAGAATATCTTCTTTCTCAGGGAGGCCTCACTCTTAAGGCCTCTCAACTGACTGGACCAAGCCCACCCAGATTATCAAGGATAATCTCCTTTACTGAAAGTCAACTGATTGTAGATGTTAATCAGGTCTACAAAATTCCTCCACAGTAACACCTGATGTAGACTGACTGACGGGAGACTACAGCCTAGCCAAGTTGACACATCCACCTGATGTCAACTTGGGTAACAAAGGCACACTCATGGCCCGCTCTGTGAGATGGTTACCCTAGAAGCACTCACGGCGGTTCAGTCACTGAAGAATCTGAATTGTTTCTCACACTTACAAATATCAGGGGTCCATCAGAGGTCCTTACGTGGCAGAGTGTAGGTCAGGCCAGAATCTGAAAGCCGCCTAACTCTTAAAGGATACACCGTGGAAAAGCGCCATGCAGAACACACTTCTGTGCAAATTAACTTTGCCAGCTCCTTGTATAAATGACTACTTTGTCTCTCGTGGAGTTTGAAAACAAAACAGGAAAAAAAAAAACAAAAAACACCAACAGCAAAAACTAAAAGGGAAAATAAACATAAAACTCATTTACCTGCCCCCAAAACTGAGTGTGGACAAGACAGGAGGAAGTACTAAAGATGAGAGCTTAATGGCCTAGAAAGCAAATCAACAGACTTGATCTACAAAACCAAATGCAGGTTTTTGAAAAAGATGAATAAAACAAACTTTTGCCAAGCTAGCTTAAGAGACAACAAGCAAGAGCACAAACAAACATTAGTAATAGAACAGGGCACATGAGGACAGATGAATTTGAGATTTTTAAAAATCATATGAGAGTAAAGTGAGCAACTTTAATGCAATAAATTTGAAAGCCTAGATAAAATGGTCAATTTTCTAGAAAAACAAACTTTGAAAATTGTTCCAAAAACATAAACTATACAAATATTTGAGATGGCAAGAAAAGAACTCAATAATAACGATGATGATGATAACAGAAGCAGCAAACACCTACTGTAGCACTAAGTGCTGGACACTTTCTCAAATGCTTTTCACACGCATTAACTGGGCCAATCCTTACAGCTCCAGGAGGGAGGTACTAATGCTTATTTTACAGACGAGAAAACTGGAGCCAAAGCAGGGAAGTAACTTGTCCAAGGTCCCACAGCCAATTCTGCCTCCAGTGTCCATTACCTTAAAGGAGAATGTACTCTGCTGCCTCTCCAAAAGGCAACAGGCTCAATTTTGCAGATAATTTCCACTAAAACTTCAAGGAACAAGTAAGTGCTACATTATAACCAGTATTCCAGAGCACAGAAAAAGAAGAAAAGAAAAGCTATGGAACTCATTACATGTGGTACACAAGGTCTAAAGCCCAATGTCATTTATGAGCACAGATGCAAATCCTAAACAAAATAGTAAGTGGAAACCAGCAAACGATTAAAAGAATAATACTTTCTGGCCAAATTGGGTTTATTTCAAGAATGCAAGGATGCCTCAATATTAGAATATTGACTAATTCAAAATGTATACATATTCAAGGAAAAGAAACATCTTAATATATACAGAAAAAGTACTCAAAATTCAACACCTATTTGTGATTGAAAACAAAAAACTCTTAGCAATCAAGAAATCACATAATCATTCCAAAATCAGCAGCAAACCATTCCACATTGTTTTGAAGATCTTGCCTAATAAATAAGACAAGGAAAAAAGAAATATTAAAATTGGAAAGGAGAGACAAACTGTCCTTATATAATATATCCAAAACAATCAACTGATAAAACTGATTTTAAAAAAGTCAGCAAGGTTACAGGCTAACAAGATCAGTATCCAAATATCATTATCTTTCTTATGCAGTAATAATTTAGAAAATGAAAGAAATAAAAAACCTTAAAATAGCAACAAAAACTCATAAAATATAAATGAATAACCCTAATAAAAGTGTATAAGGTCCTCATGGAGAAGATTACAAAATTTCACTACAGGACATAAAGGAAAATGTGAATGGACAAAGATGAAATGGAAGGGAGGATTCAATCGTTAAAAGGAGCAATTCTCTCAAAATTAATAAATTTAATGCAACCTCACTCAATACTCCAACAGAAGTTTTCATTAAACTTGGCAAACTGATTTTGAAATTCGCAAGGAGTACAGTCATGTGTTGCTTAACGATGGGGAGACATTCTGAGAAATGCATCATTAGGGGATATCGTCGTTACGGAAACATCATAGAGTGTACTTACACAAACCTAGATGGTATAGCCTACTACACACCTAGGCCATATGGTATAGCCTATTGCTCCTAGGCTACAAAACCTGTATAGCATGTTACTGTGCTGAATACTGTAGGCAATTGTAACACAATGGTAAGTATGTGTGTATCTAAACATATCTAAATATTGAAAAGGTACAGCAAAAATATGACATAAGAGATAAAAAATGGTGGGAAAAAATGGCTGGATAGGGAACTGACCATGAATGGAGCTTGCAGGCCTGGAAGTTGCTTTAGGTGAGTGAGTGGCAAGTGAATGTGGAGGCCTAGGACATCACTGTCACTGCTGTAGGCTTTATAAACACTGCACACTTAGGCTACACTAAATTTATAAAAAACAATTTTTCTTTCTTCAGTAATAAATTAACCTTAGCTTACTGCACCTTTTTTACTTTATAAATTTTTAATTTTTAACTTTTTGACTTTTTTGTAATAACAGCTTAAAACACAAACACATTGTACAGTCGTACAGAAATATTTTCTTTCTTTACATCCTTATTCAATTTTTTTTCTATTTTTAAAAGTTTTAATTTTTTTTTTCTATTTAAACTTTCTTGTTAAAAACTAAGATACAAACACACACATTAGCCTAGGCCTACGCAGGGTCAGCATCATCAGTGTCACTGTCTGCCACCTCCGTATCTTGTCCCACTGGAAGGTCTTCAGGAGCAATAGCACGCATGGAGCTGTCATCCCCTGTGATAACGAGGCCTGCTACTGGAATACCTCCTCAAGGACCCGCCTGAGGCTCTTCTTGAGGAAGTGTCACTCTTTTCAGAAATATGTCCATCTTGGTTTGTTTCTTTTTTTCATCATAGATTTGCTTGTAAGCAGATAATGCACCATGAACATTCCTCTCTGTTAATGAAAGCCTTTCAGTGTTGGGGGTCCATGTTTTCAGACTTTTTAAGGAGCTTGTTGGGGTCTGCAAAAGCTTCTGCTAAACCCTTCACTGTGAATTTTCCTGGGGGTTCTTCTTCTTTTTCTTCTCCTGCAGTTTCCTTTTCTCTTGCCTTTCTTCAGCTCTGTGTTCCTGTTCCAGTTCCCACAACTCCTCATTAGTCAGCTCCTCAGGAAGCACCTCTAGGAGCTCCTCAATGTCATCCTCATCCACACCCAGGTTAAAGTTGTTTGCCATCTCAACCACAGCCTTGTTATTTTTGCAACCTTCTCATCCTTGGCAAATCCTCTAAAGTCACGGATGAACCTCTTGAGTGTCTTCTTCCAGAGGCCATTCATACACTCCTTGGTGACATCACCCCAAGCCCAAGAAAGGTTCTTGATGCAGTCACAGATGTTGTAATCCTTCCACAATTGCATCAGTGTCTTCTCTGTCTTCCTCAGTTGCACCAATAGCCTGGGCAAAGGTCTTCCTCAGGTAGCAGGCCTTAAAAGCTGCTATAACTCATTGATCCATTAGTTGGACCAAAGAGGTGGTGTTTGGAGGGAGAAACACCACTTTGATATTGGGATGAAGGTCACCAATAAAAAGAGCAAGTCCAGGAGCATTATCAACATAAGCAAAATCTTGAAAGGTATGTTTTTCTCCAAACAGTGCTTCTCCATTTCACAGGCACAGCAATTCAGGAGGGCATCTTGGAAGAGGAGCTGGTCATCCATGACTTCTTATTGCTCCTGTAATAGACTAGCAATGTGTGCTTATTGATGTGCTTGAAGGCCCTGGGGTTCTCACTGTGTCTGATCACAGAGGGTTTCAATTTGTAGCCTGCAACACTGCCCCCAAGCAAGACAGTTATCCTGTTCTTAAAGCCTTGAAACCTGGCATTGACTTGGTCTCCTTACAGATGAAACTCCTTTCAGGCACCCATTTCCAGAATAGGGAGGTCTCATCCATGTTGAATATTTCCTCTGGCAAGTAATTTTCCTCCACAATCAGCTTACCTAGACTTTCCAAAAATTCTTCAGCTGCCTTCACATCAGCACTTGCAGGCTCACCACTCACGTTCACATTATGTAATGAATAACGATTCTTGAATTGTTTAAAGCACCCAGAGCTAGTAGTAACACAGCCAGGTCCAGCTTTTTCTTTCAACATTGCGAACAAACTTTGTGCTTTGGCCATGATCGCAATAATACTGAGAGAGTTACACTTCTGTGTCTGGTCTTCAATCCAGGTCATTAGAAGTTTCTCCATGTCTGATATAGGCCCTTATCAAATGTTTTTTAGTCTTGTTGCCTTCAATGAAACAGATTCTTCAACAGCTTCCATCATTTTGTTCTTGTTCTTCAAGATCATAGCTATGGTGAAATGGGACACGCTTGACTGGCAAGCCATAACCATCACTGATTTTCCAGCTTCATAGTCCTTAATCATTTTTAATTTTGAGTCCAGGCCAATCACTCAATGTGGCCTCTGACTGGCAACATTAGCAGCGGATTTTGTATGTTTAGGGGCCATGATGAACACAACACTGTGAGATTAAATCAAGCAGAAGAGAAAATGACGTAATCAAGAAATGCAATAAACACAAGATGTATGGAACTGCTGCTGGTGTAACATGGCATACTGTCTTACAGTGAACTTTTTTTAATAAGTAGAAAGAATACACTCTAAAATAATGATGAAAACTATAGTATAGTAAATACATAAACCAGCAGTAACATAGTCATTTATTATCATTATCAAGTATTATGTACTGTACATAATTGTATGAGCTATACTTTTATACAACTGGCAGAGAAGTAGGTTTGTTTACACCAGCATCACCACAAACACATGAGTAATGCATTGCACTATGACATTACAAGGGCTACGATGTCACTAGGCTATAGGAATTTTTCAGCTCTATTATAGTCTTACGGGACCACTGTTGTGTATGTGGTCAGTCGTTGACCAAAATGTCATTATATGGCACATGACTGTACTACAAAAACAGCATTAGTCAAAACCACTTTGAAGAATCTAGAAAAGAGGGTGACCAAACATTAAGACATATTGTAATTACAGAAATTTAAAAAGTATGACATTAGAACTGAAGAACCAACAGATCCACAGAATGGAATGGCAAGTCCCGAGATGGCCATGCACCTATGGAATTTGACATACGATGGAGGTGGCCTTTGAAATGGTATCAGGAAAGTCGTATGTTCATCTGAGAAACAAAGATCAACAATATTGGATCCCTAGCTCATACCAAACACAAAAATAAATTCTAGGTGAATTACAGATCCAATTTTAAAGGCTTTTTTTTTTACATATATTAAAAGAAAATAAGAAGATATAGGCATATATATTTATGGCATCAAGGCAGTCAGGCTTTCTTAACCCCCTACCTCCTCCAATGAAATAAAACTACCACAACCTCATAAAGGAAAAGATTGATAAACTTGATTACACCAAAATGGAAGGGGTGGGGGGTACTTCTAATAGGAAAAGATATACAATATTAAAAAGAAAAACTAGATATTAGGAAAAATTATTTGCAACTTGTATATAAGATTGGTATCAGAATAAATAAATAACTCCTAAAAACCAGTAAGAAAAAGACAACAGAAAAATGGGCAAAGGATACATAAAGAAGCAGTTTATAAAAGCGGAAACACAGACAGACAATAAATATAAAAAAGTATAATCAACTTCACTGATAATCAAGGGAAAACAAAATAAAATGAAATACCATTTTTCACCCATCAGACTGAAAAACTGTGAAGATATCAAGGATGGTAACATTCTGAGAACGTAAACTGGTGCAGCCACACTGAAGGGCAACTTGGCAGCATCTATTAAAACATGTGCACCTTCTACTATCCAAAAATTTCTCTCCTGGATATCTACCCTAGAGAAACGCCATCTGCACACATTACTCATTACCACTACAGTGCAACAATGTTCATTCTAACAGCTTTGTAATAGTAAAAAACTGGAAACTACCCAAATGCCCATCAACAGAAGAGTGGCTACAGCTCATGAATTTATATGATGGGCAATTAACATCATCAATATTCTAGATTTTAAAAACATGTTGATTTAAAAAATTGCAGTGTGATATGTACAATATCCATTCATGTAATAACTCACAACAATGTTATATTTGCTATGCATATAAATATAGATGATACAAAATTTGAGGGTGATGGTAAAGGAGCCATATATATATAGGCTGCCTCATCTGCATATTTCCTCTGCACATATATCACTAGCATCACAGCACAAAAGAGAAAAGAACTCAAGGCTATGAATGGGGGAGAGCGGTCTGGAACAAGCCCTTTTTGCTAGCTATATTTCTCCCACAGGGGTATAAAAATGTCCACAGCAACGTCTCAGGCTGCCTCTATTTGGGGCTCCTTGAAGGATAATCTCCTCTTGGTAAGTGTGGTTCTAGCCTGTTGCCTGGTACAGCCAATGGCCTCCTGCATGCATGAATTAATTCATTCAACATACATTTATTGAGTTCCTCCTACATGCCAGGCCCTATTAGGGGCTGGGAGGACAGCAAGGCTAAGTCCTTAAAGAGTTTACAGTCTACCTGGGGAGACAAGTAGACAGAAAATTACACTGCAGAGTGCTCAGACCTACCACAGCAATCAGCATGAGGTGCCATGGGAACACAGGGAATGGGCACCTATATTGGGGCTGGGGTTTTTGGGGAATTCCAAATGGAGGCGGATAGGGTTAGGTAAAACAGAAGAACAGCAGAAGAACCTACTGGCAACACTTTCACCAAAGCTGCTTCTCACTAGCAGTAGGGGGTAGTGTTGAAGACCACAGCTCTCAACAGTGAGAGCTTTAACTCAGCTGTGTCCTCTTATAACCCTCTCTGCATACACCCTCCCTCTTTGGAACAGCCACCATACAGAAAATAAAGGAGCAAGTCCGAGGTCCCTCCTAAGCAGCTGACCTTCACAAGTGCCCACTGTCAGCCTGGTTTTCATGTTTTGCCTCTCCTTGGAAAATTCTTTAGGGTAAACATCCTGTATTGAGTCCATGAGGGCTGGAATGACCAGAGAGCCCACTTTAATAGGATTACTTAAGGATTAAGAATTTTTACACAGTGCCCCAAAACTACTTCCCAGAGAAGTATCAAATGTTTCTGTAACAATTCAGTAACATATGTGGCTTTGTCACCAAATGCTCATGTTCTGGTCATAGGCAGACTATTCCAAAGTAACAGCACTGCTCATGTGATAGGAGGATGGAGCGCAAGTAATTGACAGGAGGAGCTCTTATCACTGGAAGAACTTATTCCCAACTTCTTTGCTGTGCTAGGAGGTATTGTGTGCACTGTATAAACAGGGATATCTTAGTCAAAGCTTGGGAAATAAAAAGACATTCAGTATGATTCTCTCCATTAGCTAAACAATAAACAGAAAAACAGAAAAATGTTATGAAGATTGCACTGTCCACATTATACTTAGGGAAGTGAACGAAAAAAATATTTACCTTAAAATATTAAACACTTTATGAAAAAAATTTTTTTCTTTCTTCAAAGATAAGAAAGGGCTCTTAAAACCTCTCAGAGAGAAAGAAGTGTCAAGTTAGAAGTGCTAAATTCTCACATTCCAGATGTAAAAACAAGGACCAAGAGATTAAACCAATTTCCCAAAGTCAAGCAGATGCATTTGAATAGCAAAGTACTCAGCCTTGATCCAGCAACACCCATCCTTGATAAACACCAGTATCCTGAAATACACAGATGCCCCCCTAGGTTGGGGGGTGCAGAGGAACAAGGACCACGTTTCCCTCCCTCCCTTCCTTTCTCTTTTCCGTTTTTGTTACCTTAACCCAGCAGCCTCCTAAGACAGGCTTTCAAAGTGCATATTGTGTTGGAACCTTCAAGGCCACAGGGGCGGGGGCAGTTCACTCCCATTCAGTAGGGTGTGGAAATCCTAGACTTGGAGTTTATTCAGAATCTTCTGTGAGACTGAGTCTCTGGGCAGTATTTTCTCAATCAGAAGATGGAGTCAGTTGTATTAGCTTTTCTTAAAGGCTGACTTTCAGCTCTCAAATTCTGTGGTACTTCAGGAGGTAATCCACAGAACAGAAAGAGCCCTCAACTAGTCAAGAGACCTGGTTCCATTCATCGTGTATGTCTCTGGCACTGATATTATGCAGTCTGGAGGAAGTTATTTTATTTATCTGAGGATTTGTTTCCTTGTTATAAAATGGCGGTGGGTCTACTGTCGGCACTACTTCAGGAACCCTGTGAAAGCCTAATAAGATTCAAGCTAAAAAGCACCTTTTTGAGGTGAAAAATGCAAAGAGGCATAATAGATAGAATAGAGCAACATGGCAGACTGCTCACAAACATATCGTATTCTGATTAAAAACAAGGCTAACACAGCGAGGAAAAGAGAACCAATCAGAGACTCTCATACAGCCATTTCCTAGGTAACACCTGAACTGACAAACCAACCACACTGTCTGCAAGAGACCCAGAGGATAGACCACCCATGCTTTCCGGTTTAAAATGGTTAATACTCTCAAGAGCCTGAGCCACCAGCAGGCTCTTCATTAGATGTTTCTGGCAACTGCATGACATCAGTCATATTTCAGCAAAAGCTCCTCTATGTACCTCTGATGACAGCTGTTATATTTAGCCTATTATTTACCCTTTCTTTATAATACACTTTATCTTTATATTATTGCCTATTTATAGTATAATTTTAGCGGTGCTGTCAACATCCCAGATACTGAATATACAGGGTTACAATCAGGAAAATAAAACATCACTCCATAACAACTTAAAATATTTGTCCTGTATGGATCCGAGCAGGATTCCTATCTGGCCTAGCAATGTGAGATCATTTGTGGCCCTAGATGTACTTGAACTGCATATATTTAAAGTGTTCAGCTTGCTCAGTGTTGACATATTTTTATACCTGTGAAATCATCACCAAAAGCAAGAGAATATTTCCATCACCCCCAAAAGCGTCCTCATGACTCTTTAATAATCCCTCCTTCCCTCTCCTCCCATCCTCAGGTGACCACTAACTGCTTTCTAGCACTATAGATCAGTTTGCATCTAAAATTTTATATAAATGGAATGACATGTAAATATTCCTTTTTGTCTTGCTTCTGGTACCCACCTTAATTATTCTGAGATTCATCATGTTGTTGCATGGATCCATAATGCCTCTTTATTGCTGAGAAGTATTGCATTGCCTGGATATAGCACCATTTCTTGATCCATTCACCTGTTGATATACATTTGGGCTGTTTCCAGTTTTTGACATTAGAAATAAAACTGCAATAAACATTTGTGCAGGCATATATTTTCATTTCTCCCAGATAAACATCTAGGGGTAGAATGGCTAGGTCATATGGTAAATGGATGTTTAACTTTTTAATGAACCGCTGAACCGTTTGCCAAAGTGGTTGAACCATTTTACTCTCTCACTGTCAGCGTATGGGAGCTCTAGATGCTCCACACGTTTATTTTTTTTTTTTAATTTTAGACATTTTAATGGGGATGTAGTGGTATGTTATGGTCATTTTAATTTGTAATTCCCTGATGACTAATGATGTTGAGCATTTTTTTGTGTGCTTATTGGCCATTTATTTATCTCTTCTCTTGTGAATTGTCTGTATAAATCTTTTGTCTATCTTCTTACTGGCTTGTTTGTCTTCTTATCAAGCTGTTCTTTATATGTTCTGGATACAGTCCTTTGTCTGATACATGTGTGTTGTCTTGTCATTTTCTTAATGGTGTCTTGGAAGAGCAAAGGTTTTGATTTTGATGAAGTCCAATTTTCAATTTTTTGATGTTATGGCTCATGCTTTTGGTGGCACATCTAAGAAAACTGTGCCTATTCCAGGGTTACAAAGATTTTTTTTCTTCTGTTTTCTTTTAGGAGTTTTAAGTTTTACACTGAGGTTTATGATCCATTTTGAGTTAATTTTTATATAAGGGTTGATGTCCATTTTTGTCCATGGCTCTTCAGTTGCTCCAGCACTATTTGTTGAAGAGAGCTTTCTTTCCTCCAGTGAATTGCTTTGGCACCTTTGTCAAAAACCAGTTAACCAGATATGTGTGGACCTATTTCTAGACTCTCTATTCTCCTTGAACTCACTCAAGCCAATAATAATGCACTTTCATCAGTGCTCAGCTCTCTTCTGTTTAGAAGCTGGTAGGTCCTTGGCTCTAGGATGAATAAAGAGGTCAATCTTGCTGAGGTAATGGAATTATTATGTCTGAAGCAACAAAAGTGGGACATCACTAATATTCTGACACCACGAATTTCTGCCTTTCTTTGTGCAGTGCTGGAAAGATGTTGGCAGGGAAGATGTTGAGGACCTTGACAATGTGTGATTTTTTTAAAAGTATTTGTCAATACAACTCCGAAATTAAATTTAGAGTTATGCTTGAGAGCATATCATAGTGGATGATAAATCTCTCTATTGCTGACAGTGGGTCCAGGAATTATAGGTTATCTCACAAGTAGCCTACAGCAGTACCGAAACTGAACTGAGAATACTATCCCTGAAGGCATTTTCTGGACAGTTCAATACAGCCTACACTTCCAGAACTAAAGGCATCAAAAGGTCAGCCAACTTCCTTAGAAGCCTCATCTCTAGTGCAACAACAATACTATCAGTCAGCATTCATTCAATAGTTATACACTAAGCACATCACCTACATCTTTTTATTTTGTTTTCCTAAACTTACAAAGAAGATGCCGTTATTGTTTCCATTTTATAAACAAAGAAACTGAGGCAGAGAAAGGTTAAGCAACCTGCCTCAGGTTCCTCAGGTTAGGAAGTGGCAGAGTTCGGGTCTGTCTCCCTGACTTCAGCTCCCACATCCTTAACCACAAGGCTACACTGTCTCAGGATACTCAATCAGTACTGAGGGGACCTTTAGAAACTTGCTCCCATGGATGAGGCACTTGTCTCAGAAGACATGAGGCTGACAAGCTGACTGCATGGGTTGCGCCTCTGTGAAACCACTCGCCTGGCCCTAAACCTTTCCTGCCCACCCCAACCCCTCTCCCTCATTTCCTTCTGTTAAATATCTCCTACCTCAAAAGGGATGCCATGAAGAATGTACTGCCAGAGGTGGGCAGAGGGGAGGCAGGGTTTGAACTTGAAGAGACAAAAGGAATGGGAAGGATGGGATGAGTGTCTCCAGAGAGAGTTCTTTCAAGAGCAGAAGAGGATAAAGGCCGGAAGGGAGAGCTGAAAGTAAATGCCTGGGTCGGAAGGGGCAGGCAGGGAGTGACCGAAGATACCAGAAAGAGAAGGACTGAGTGTAGAAGTGAGATTTTGAAGGAGGTGGGCAAGGAGGGAGCTCAAGGGTTAAGGGTGGGAAGGGGAGAGGCTCTGAGTGAGAGTGAAGGATGAAAGAGAACAAAGGTACTTTGTACTGAAAATAGGGGTGTAGGAAGGAGGCAGGTCAGGCTGTCTCCATCCTCTCTACAAGGTAAAGACTTACTGAGAGCAAGATAATAAACACTGAAGAACATATACATAACTCCTACCATCCCAAGCTATAGGCTGAATGCTGAATGCTTTGTAAACACAAAAGCCTACAAACCCAAGAATCATAGTCACTTCTGCAGGTAGGAAGATCCTTGGGAAAAGTTCTTGGCTATGGACTTGCAAATACAAATGTAAAATATCCTTTACTAGAGTTTTATCTCCAGTTTTGTTCATAAGAGTGGAATCTCATCTGGGGCTGTTGCACTGACCTCCACAGGCTCTGCAGAGCCAGCCCTTCCTTCCAGTGTGGGAGACACTCAGCACCACTTGTTGAACAGGTGCACCAATGAAAGACAACGGCCACCACACCAGAAACCACATTCACATTCTGCAAGGACTAGAAATGAAATGAAGCTAATGACTGGCTGCCTGCAAGAAAATGAGCAATTGAGAGAGGCACTCTTTTATTGCTAGAGTGAAGCTGCTTTGTTCTGGTGGGTGGAATGGAATCTTAGGCAAGAAATTAGTAGGGAGATAGACAAGGGAAGGCTTGAATGGCAACCTTGCTGCTCAAGGAAGAAGAAAGAAAATTTTGCTAAGCATTAATTTATGACCTACAACACAAAGTTATTTTTCCTTTCTTCCTTTTGCCTCCTTCTCCTTTGCATTTTTCTCTCTCTATTCCTTCCTCCTATCCAGAGACACTGGTGTCAACAGGAAACAGAGAGAACAGGCTCACAGGGAACCTGTGGCTCCTTCTCCCCATGCCTCACCCCTACTCCCTCCCCAGTATAGCCTCCCTTGCCAATTCCCATTCTTCCTTCAGGTGTCATGTGGAGGGTCAGCTCCTCTAGGAAGGCCCCAACCTCCAGGCTTGATATGGACGTCTTCTCTGTGTTCTCATATCATTGCCTCTATCATAGCCCTTATCATCATAATTCGAATGTATTGGTTTCTGGGTCTCTCTCCAACTGTGAGCTCCTTGGGAATAAAAGCCAGCTCATATGAGAAGTCAAGTGCTTTGCACAGCAATGAAAAAACTCTAGCCATTAGTGCTATCTTATTTTGAATCCCCAGTACCTAAATAGAGGGTCTGGGGATCAGTAGACATTCAAATGGCAGCAATTTTTATTATTATCAATATACGGCCATATATTATTTATGGCCAACCTGTGACTATTTATTATTGTAATTATAATTGTAATGACTATTGCTGCCACATGAACACTTAAAGAGGCTGGACCCAGACACTGGCCAAGAGCTCAAGGCAAAGAAGTCATGGTCTACTGAAGGTAGACCTGAGCTCGTTCAACCAAACAAGACATGGAGAAAAAGCTCATGGGCAAGGATGGGACTTCTAGGGCCTTGGAATCAGAAACAATATCATCTCCTTCTTTTGTAAAACACACGACAGTTTATAGAACATGTTCATTATGTCATTTAATTCTCCCAATTTCTGTTGTGGAGTAGGTGGCATGACACTCATTTACAAAGAGGAAATTGTTGCTCAGAGAGGAGACATGATTTGCTAAAAGTCATACAGCCAATGAGTGGTGAGTTAGGCTCAGAGGACAGGTCTTCCATCAGCATGTTGTGTGTTCCTTGAAAGAGTGGCCCAAGGTTGGCTACAGCCAACTGAAGCCCAAAAGAGAACACCACCAGTCCAACCAGCCAGAGGGAGACAGGGAAGCAGGTAAAAGGGACTGAAAGGCCCAGTCTGAAATTACCTCAGGACACAAGTTGGGGTAACTTTGATTCGCAATTCAGAAACATAAAAAATCAGAATGTTAAGAGCAGCCACTGCCATAGTAGCTCTGTCTTCTAATGCCAATTATTTTAAATAAATTGCTCATTTGATCCTTATCATAAACCTCTGACATAAGTAGTGCCTCCACTTCACATTTCAGGAAGATCAGGGTCAGGGAGACTAAGTGACTTGCCTGTGGTAGTCATGTGGGTAAGAGAGGCAGAGAGGGGATCACACCTCAGACAGGTCATCCCACCACCCCCATGTCCCTTCCACCATGGTAAGCATCTTCCCTAAAGCGCTTCCTTACATGTGATTTCATGCATCCCATGATTCCCCTCATTCCATACTTCTCCTGCATTTTCCATTGCTTCTTGGTTAAGGTGCCTGTGGGTTTTTCAAGAGACAAAGTAATGGGGGCACACTCCGGTCAGGGGCACAGAGTGCAGAGTATGGTAAGGGGTTGGGGTAGCAGGAATAGCCAGAAAGGCCAGGGATGGGACTAGCTGGGGGCCTGGACACCCCCCCTCTAGGACAGCCCTTGGCAGCACCCCACTGTGAGTATGAGAAGTAAGACAGGAGGGCCAGACCTGAAAAGCCAACAAACAACAGGATCATATAAGCCCACAGGACCAGGAGCCAAGACAGCCCTAGACTAGGAGACAAGGGTTCAAATCCAGGCTCTGCCAGCAGCCAGCTAACAACCACAGGAAGATCACTTCAGCTTTCAGAGCCCCCATGTCCTACCAAAAAGGAGAAGCATACCACCTGGCCCTTCTTACCAAAGCAGGGTGTGGCAGGGGTAAAAACAGAAAGAGGATGATTCTCCCTTCAAAGCAACCCACAGACACAGGGCAAGCACTATTCCCACTGCATCTGCGGCACTGCCCACTCTCCCTGACCTTAGAACCACAGTTCACAGCGTTACCAAGAAAGATCTTTTGGAATCTATGTCATTAAAGATCCAATGTGACCATGCGCAGGTTGTGAGGGAGCAGGCTTATGCCATTTGCTCATGAAGCCCTTGCAGCAGGCGCCATGGACTCCGGTCCCGGGCCTCTCACGAGAGATAGGCTGGCCTGACTTCTCCAGCACCACACTGAGGGGCAGACGACACCACCAAGGCTCAGAGCCAATGAACTTCACAGATGGGAAATTCTTATCTGCATAGCTTTCTTACTCAAAACTTATCCATTCTTGCAATTATTCTCACTCTGAGAATTGTGCAGCTGATGTTGAAAAGAAACACGCCAGGGGAACAGGCCTGGGGTAGAAAAAATGCTGCTTCTGACAAACTCACAGTAACAACTTGATAGAAATCAAGGCAATTCTGCAGTTGAGAGCAAGGGTGAAGCTGTAACTCGGACCTAAATTCATGACATCAAGGCCGTAATGACCAGTCTCTCTGGTTTCAACCACCACAGGCCACAAGCAGCCAAGAGGCATGCTTTATCCGGCAGCATGAAATTGTCGACCCACTCCCAATCAAGTAGGGTTTTCAAAATCTTTTAATTAGTTGCCAATTTATTTCACTTTCTAGGTTTTCACTTTCTCTTAAAACTTGGAAGATCTGACAAGCCTGGGTCCACACTCCGGCACAGCACCTCCAATAGAGGGCAGGCCCTTCATCCAGGCACACTCTCTCTAGTTGCCACAGACCCAGGTGGTTTCTCCTGTTTGGGGGACTGGCTTCTGTGAGCATCTGAGTTTGTGACTCCTAATTTAGATGAGGCATTGTGGACGAACACTCAATTTGAATTACTGCAGGCCAGGGATCAGGAGTCTGGCTATAGCCTGCTGGCTTCCCCCAACTTCTAGAGCAGAGAGTGGGAACTCAAAGACTCAGGATTCAAAAACTGTCGGCTACGACCTGGCAGAATTTACCTGGCCACCGTGTGCCACACAGCTGAATAGAAGGCCTCCCTTATGGCAACTAGAACGCACTTCCATAACTCTGAAGGCTTAAAAAAACAAAACAAAACCACCTTATGTCTTTTTTCAGAGTTTTGATGAAATAACCATAAATGTGTGGGATTTTTAAATCCCACACGCCAGGACTGATAAAAGATGCAGTGGGTGTGAGTTCTCCCAGGACAGGGCTAGTCGTGGGCAAAATCATGGAGCTCCTCACCCTCTCTGACCCCAACCTGGGCAGGGCATTAGGGATTTATACCTGGATGTGGAATTTAAGTCAGTAAGCTGCTTCTCTTAGGAGTATTTGCCCATAGGATATGAAACTGTTCCCAGTTAAAAACGGTTTAGCTGTCAAGAGAAAAACAAGGGGGGGCCTCTGCAAGGGACCGTGAGCACAGCTATCCATTCCATATCAAGTTAGCCCTGCTGGAAATTCATTTTTAATGCCTAAATAAATGAATGCATCAACTAACCTAGTGCTGAAAATTCCCACCGATAAACATTTCTTAGAGTGGAGTCAGATTTCCATCCCTTGTAAAATACGAAGATGGTATCTGATTGACATGTTAATTAATCACACTTAATACTTTCATGTCTACATTTTACCTAAGCTTCAGATTCTGACAGAATGGAACACAGGATAGCAAGTCTGATGGAGAAAAAGGGTAGAAAAGTCCAGGATCCCAGGTAACCAGGAAGATTAGCATGACACAGCACAATGGTGAGATGAAGAGCACAGAGTATAATAAATAGTAATATTTGCTTGAGCTAGCTCTGCTGAAAACGACTAAAAACCACAGGTAAGTTCAGTCCTACCCTGGTATCCATCTTTCCTCCCTGTCACTGAGATATTAGAGAACAAGCTTTTGGCCAGCTGCGATGATAAATAATAGTTCAGATCCTGGTGAGTTACTAAAGGAAGGGCTCTAATCTCAGTTTCAAGGTGGGGGAGGGGTAACTTAAAGCAGTTGCTTTAATAGCTTTCTAAATGCAGTATAATGTCCCACTTCTTTTGCATCTTCCCCATAAACATACACACACACACACACAAATGCAATACATTACCCCAAGAAGGATTAACATATATTTTTCTAAAAGTGAAATTAAAGGTCTAATAAATTAGGCCTTATATAAGATGATGCACGCAGCCAAGCTCAAATCAAATCACATTCTAAGAGAAGAGTCCATATTTTTGCATTTAAATCACTATGCATCTTGTATAAAGACAATTATTGTAATGGCAGCATCTTCATCTCCTGGTAAGTAAATTGGCTGCCTTCTATGAAGATAGCCTGATAGGAGACTGTAAAGATATTTCTTTTCTCAGCATTCATAAGGGGAGAGGGGGAGAAAAAGAATCAGAGTGCAGGTAATGACCGTCACCCAGAGAACAAAGCGGTCAAAGACACAGTTTAATATGAAATTGTGTCCTCCAATTTCTGCATCCGAATGCCAATTGTGTCCGAAAACCTCATGTGAATAGATTTATGTATTGAATTGAGGTGCAAAGAAAAAAAATAATTCTTACAGTCATTGAATGGATGCAGAACAACAGATGCAAACGATACTGATTGGATCACTCTGCTATATGAAAGTCACCACATTTCTCTTTAACGTAAAAGACATCTTGTTTTAAAAACAGTCAACAGATCTAAGGAGAGGGATGCAGAACTCAGTACCAGCTCAATTATTTGAAGTCCCTTCATCTCACCCAATGCTTTGCTCTGCCAAGTCATTCACATTCTGCAATGAGTTTTTCTGGACTCCTAAAATGCTGTATATTCTCTCCCCATCCGCCAGTTTACTTCCCGCAGTAAATCTGTGGTATGAGGCAACACAGGAGGCTGGTACCTCCAGGAAAGATTGTTAAGGAAGGAAAAGGATCTTACCACTTCTGGGAGCAGCCTAGTTGAGAGGTCATGGATGGCTTTGACCACTATACATATGGATGACAGAAGGAATATCACCCCCAAGATGACACAGGCTCTGCAAAGAAACAAAACATTGAGAATCTTAACTGGAAGAACTCCACTCTGCTGATTTACACAATGACAGTGACAATGACACAACCCAAGGCATTGGGACCCAATCAAAATTTGCCACACTCCCACCCTGCCCCCCTACAGCCTCAGAATTAAGACGCAATCATCTCCAGGAGAATACAGTTCAGAGTTTTATCACCAAAATCAACCCCATGGTACAGGGACTCACCATCCCACATAACCTCACAGCATCCCGTGAATGCTGGCATGGAAGTGTCTCCAAGGCCATGAAATTCACTCCCCCTCCCTGGCAACACAACGTTTCACTCCTCCTCCAGCTGGAGGGTGCAGAGTTTAATAGCAAAGAGTGGAGGAGGCTCTGGCAAGAGACATCCCAAGCTCCACCATTTAACGTGTTGCTTGATCTTGGTCAAGCTACTGAACTTCTTTTAGCCCCTATTTCCTCACCTGTCAAATGGGAATAATATTTCCTACCTGAAGATGAAATGAAATAATGCACAGAGCATAAAAAAGTAACCCATTAATGTTGGCTCAAGCAAAGGAAGAGAAAAGTCCACCCTGGATGTCTCTTTATGATATGACGTGATGGACACATATGGATTTTCCCCAAAGATAAAAAGGAGCAATGATTTGGTAATGACAAAAGACAATGTTGATGGTAAGATGGAGCATTCTAGACCCAGGTGAGGCCCTGTCCTTAGGGAGCTTCCGCCGTGGGGTAAAAATCCACAACTCTCTGGACAGAAGGCAGGGAGGGAATGGTTACCCCGGATGGTGGGGAAGGAATGGGGTCTTATGTTCCCTAAGAGTGTGTAGTGATCTGTTTACTGAGCATCTTTCTCTCCCTGAGACATGAGTAGGGCTGCCAGCACTTGGGGTGCTAGATCTTCGACAGGCAACTTGTCACAACATCCTTGAGAAGCCTCCATCTCTGAACTCCTCTGGGGGAAAAGGAACAATGTCTGAGCTTCTTCCTGACAGGGAACAGTGATGCTACAGGACCCTCTCTCTCTCTCTCTTTCTCTCTCTTTCTCTCTCTCTCTCTCTCTCTCTCTCTCTCGATCACTGCAGGCACACCTATATAATGCACAAAAAGTGGTTTTAGATTTGTTTACATTTCTTAAGGAGACAGGTATAAAGGATGCCATGGTCTCCTTACACAATGTCTTGCTTATATATCTTTAATCAAAACCACACTACAAATCCCTTTAAGGCAAGAACCATATTTTTATAATCTGAGTATCTACAGTAGCACGTAGCAAGTGCTCCTTAATGCGTCTGTAGAGTGGATGTAATCGTTAACTGATTAAGTAATCCCTAACTGATTTGTAAGTTTCCCCCATAGAGTTCACGGGGCATCAACCACTTACCAATGCATTTGGGAGGAGGAAAGAGACTCCTAAAATTTCAGCCAAAATGCCTATGGAATAGCCCACATTGTAAAACTACTCTGAAATGTAATGAAAATCTAAAGAAATTGATGACTTGGTTTGTTAAAGTTGAATTTTACAGAACTGCCATATTTTCTTCACAAATACACCTATGAATATGCTCAAAAATGTTTTAAAAACGTATTTTCATCTCCTTTTAAATGTGTTACAAATTCAAAAACCATAGTCACCATTCCTTCAACACTGCTGGGAGCCTGTGTGTCAGAGATGCTCCCACAGCCTAAAGCATCTATTGTTAGCAGAGAGTGTGACGCTATTTTTTAACGTTTCATTAATAATATATTGTGTTTACACAGCAGCTTTCTCCTCAGGCACTCAGAGTTCCACGCGTCAGCTCATAAATGCCCTGGAGGCCACTCACCAGACCTGGGTTTCTGTTTTCTGCTATTTTATGGATTGGGAGGGGGAGAGTATGTTTCATAAACACAAGGGTCAAAATGGGAGAGTCAAGGATCAGGTCACCCAATGAGTTTTAAGTCCACCCAGAAATAGAACCCAGGTCTCCTGACTCCCTCCCAGTGGCCAGCCACGGTCAACCACCCAGCCAACCACCTGGCCACTTGAAGGCTCTGGTCATCCACGTCATCCTCACACCACCACTGCCCTGGGACTGCAGCAGTCTCCAGGAGGCAGCGAAGATTTGGGTCAGGAGCAAATACCGCAAACACAGCTGCTTCTGAATCTGCGCATGTGTGCTGCTTCCTGGTCTGGGTGGAGGCTGAAGGGAAAGTGGTAGAGGGTAACTGCTCCATCAGCACACCGTGGCCTTCCCCTGGAGAGGCTGTCCTGACAGGTAAAGAGGGCAGTGTGCCTGTGGGCCTCTGCCCTCTTTGAGGAGCCAGGTCACTGGAATGAACGCAGATTCCTTCTCCCTCCTGCCCAAACCCCAGAAGAGGAAAATATAGAGTCAGAAAGAGGCAAATGAACTACCACCCCTTGAACGTAATCCCCTAATCAACCTAGACTGAAGCTGAAATTAAATTCACACAGGACCAGTGGTTGTCAAAGTGTGGTCCACAGATCAGCAGCATCGTGTCACCTGGGAGCTTGTTAGAAAAGAAAATTCTGAAGTCCACCCCAGACCTACTGAATCAGAAACTCTGGGGATGGGGCCCAGCAGTCTGTGTTTTAATAAGCCCTTCAGGTGATTCTGATGCTCGCTGAAGTTTGAGAACCACCATATTAGTCCTGCCGAAGACAATTAATGTCTGAAAGAAGACTAGTAAAATCTAAAGAAATGATTAAAGCCACTGGCACCTTTTTTTTTTTCTTCTGCTAAAGACTGCAAATTGTTAATTGTGTCCGGCATTGTAAATCTAAGAATAATCTTGCAGTAAGGATTAATTTTTGTCTCTGAAATTCTAAGGGCAAAACCTACTGACAGATCCAAACCTACTCTCACATCCAAAATGATGTAAGGTTGAAAGTTTGGTCCCTTGTCAACTGCAGATTTAAAGGCCTGTGGTTCACAGTAATGAAGCCTGACTCATACCAATTCTAAGTTATTTTCCAAAGAGAAGCTTCTTCTACTCATTTACTAATTTACAAAAGACCTAAAACACAGTAGCCCTGGCAATTAACCAATTCAGTCCACAGCTTAAAGTGTAAATGTTTTATTTACCATCTTTCACCCTAGTCTCCAAAGGACTTGTAATCTGGGACATTGTTCACATGTAAAATAATGAGAAATGAAAGACAGTCGAGTGGTGAGTACACACGGTATTGATGGATGCACAATCTCTCCTGCTGTTTTATTCTAGCTAGGTCCTCTTTCACTCCATGTGTTCTGCCATTTTAAGTAAAGCAACAAACAAAATCAGTTTGGTGGCAGGAGAAAGTGAGCACAGGATGCTTATGAGTCATTTCTCATTCTCTATAATGGCTATGCCAAACAGTCACCATTTTATTCAAGGCCCACCTTTCTCCCTCCATTACTACCAACACCCCCCTCCTCTCCTGCTGCAGGAGTTCCCTCCCTCCTTTTTCTATTCTCACTCATCTTACCTCCTTCCCTTGACTCTCCTAGGCTCTAGACCCCATCTCCTCTCTCCACCCATATTCCCATCTTTCTTCTCTGTCTTCAACCTCATCCACCTGCTGCATTGTGAACCAGTTGTGGTGAAGGGGAGGGTAGCTTGGACCAGGGACAGTCACTGAAGCCAGAGCTCTCCAGGCAAGTGGTCATACCCTCTCCATGGTAAGACTGTCCATCTCCTCAACAAGTAACCACTAAAAACCTCTCCTTACTCAACAAATGGCCCTTCGCTTATATCTGTAATAATATACAAGCTGACTAAACCCACCCAAGTGAAATCTCATTTAGACAGGACTTTTTTCCTGGCTTCAACTTCAGGGACAAAAGTCAACACGGGGGATTTGTGAAAGAATTAGATTCTAGAGCAGCTCAGTCCAATAGAATTTTCTGTGATGATGGAATGTTCTATTCTGTGCTGTCCAATATGGTAGCCACTAGCCATATGTGGCTATTGAACACTTCAAATGTGGCTAGCGCAACTGAAGAAATGAAATTTTAATTACTTTTAATTAATTAAAATTTAAATGGCCTCGTGTTGTTTGTGACCACCATATTAGACGGTACGGCTCTAAAGGTTGGGCTGAAAATATAGAAACTCACCAAAGTGTGTATACATATATAGAAAGTAGCCCAGAAGCTACTCATCATGATCAGGTACATTTATGTGGGCTAGCAGAGTCTGCTCTAGGACACCTTGCAGAGGGGCATCATGCCTTTGGTAACTTTCATCAATTAATGCATCATTTCCCTCCCTCCAGTAAACCCCCAACTCCCCAGGTTTACATGCCAAGTCTCACTCTTGTTCTCATCTAATGTCAACCAATCCCAGCCACAGCTACTGCTCCACCAGAGATCAGTGCATTTTAGAAAGGGATTTGAACTTCAGTCATTCACATTTTAAGGTCTACATGACACGCCCTGAGGCTAAGGCAAATAAAATCTATTCTCAGCCTCCCAGGAGCAAAAATCTAGGATGGGAAACCTGAAAATCATCATAGGACAGTCATTGCTTATGAACATGAAAACAGACAATGGACAAGGAACAAAATGAAGAAAGGGGTCAGAGCAACAAAACACAGTCTGGGGACAGAGTGGGAAGGAAGGATGACTCTACAGTGTGATATTTAAGCGGGGTCTAAAAGAATGGACAGGAATCATCAAGCAGAGAAACTAGAAGGCCATAGAGGGCACTCCAGGCAGAGGGAACTTCATAAGCAAAAGTGTGAAGACACAGCACTGTGGGATCCTGCTTTGCTGGAAATTCAAAGTGGAAATGCTATTCTTGGAGTATTTGGCCTAAGGGGAGCAGCAACGCAAGGGCCACATGAATAAGGGCCCTCTTTGTCCTGGCAATCCCCTCAAGATGGTGGACACAACACCCATGATACACACAATGGATCTTTTAGATGGCATATGGACCAATGTGTTGTATTTAATAGTTATGTATTTTAATGTACGTTGGAAAAAAAACCGATTATCACCCCATGCCTGCAAGGATATTATTGCTCAGGGAAAAAAATTAAATATGATTATATTTAAGTAAATATTAAGTAAATAAGAGCATAGGTGGTACACAGATATGGCAAAATTCATCAAGGTAGAACACACGTCTGAGGTTGAGGAAACCTGCAGGGCACAGGAAGTCACTAAAGGATTTTAAGCAAAGGAGGCCCATGATGTGATCTGGGCTTTATACAGACCCTCCGACTATAGCTGGGGTTTGGCAGGATTGATGAGAAAGAAACTATTGGCAGGAGAATCAGCTGGGAGACACTGCTGGTAGCCAAGAAAACAAAGTGATGACTCCCTACACAGAAGCCGTGACAGCTGAGAAATCAAGAGGAAAAACTCTGAGAAGGCAGACTTGATGGAACTTGGTAACCGACTGGACGTGGACAGCAGAGAAGGGTGCAGGGACAACCCCAATATTGAGATTGGCCAAAAGGGAAGAGATGGTGGCACATCCAAGAGCAGGCGGTCTGAGGCTGCAGTGGGGAGCTGGTAGTGAGTCTAGTCTGGGACTTGCTAAGCTCGAAGAGGAATGTCCTGATAGCCAGATATACTGGGCTTAGCTGAAGGGGCATGTCCTGAGCCTGGGCTCCCAGGGCCATTTTCCTGGGGTATCCAGGTCTACATTGTCATTTTTTGGGTGTAGAGAGATGGAAAGAGAGAAAGGAACAGGGAACACCCCATCCCAATGTTGCCAAACCCTACCCCATACCTCTACTTCCAATATACACTGTAGGAGAGTGCCTGCTGAGACTCAGGGCTCCAAGCTCTTTCAATCAATCAAAAAACACTGATTGAGGCCAATTGTGTTCTGGTGGAAGGATTCAACAGCGAACAATTCTCTGCTCTCTCAGAGCTTACATGGGAAGAGACAGAAAATAAGCACGTGAGCAAATAAGCACATTGTGCATAGAAACATAAAGCAGCATAAAGGAGGAGAACAATGGGAGGGTTATGCTATACACAGTAGTCACACTTCTCTCTAATGAGGGGATGGTTAACCAAAGATCTAAAAGATGGGAGAGTGAGCAGTGCAGCTACGTGGGGAAGAACACTCTAGACAGAGAGAATATAGAGCGAAGGGCCTCACGCAGGAGGGAATCCAGCACATTCAATGAACAGTGATGAGACAGCATGGCTGGAACACAGCGGCCATGCAGGGCCTTAAGGTCATGTTAAGAACTTGGGCTTTTAGGGGCCGGCCCCGTGGCTTAGTGGTTAAGTGCGCACGTTCCGCTGCTGGCGGCCCGGGTTCGGATCTCGGGTGCGCACCAACACGTTGCTTGTCAGGCCATGCTGAGGCCGCGTCCCACGCACAGCAACTAGAAGGATGTGCAACTATGACATATAACTATCTACTGGGGCTTTGGGGAGAAAAAGGGGGAAAAAAGGAGGAGGATTGGCAATAGATGTTAGCTCAGGGCTGATCTTCCTCACAAAAAAAAAAAAAATGAACTTGGGCTTTTACTTTGAGTAGGACAGGAGACCAACAAAGGATTGAGCAGAGAAGTGACTCACATTCAAACAGGATCACTCTGGCTGCTCTGTTGAGAAGAGACCAAAGAGGGACACTAGTGGAAGCAGGGAGACCAGAGAGGGTAACTGCAATGATCTCGGAAAGAGATGATGCTAGAACTGGTTTCTACCAGTTCCTGTGAGAACCAAGGCAGATTTGCTGATATTCATTACTTTCAACCTAGTCAAGTAAGAAGTAGACTGGTGGGTTTTAGGAAGATTCAAAAAGGACTTTCAGGGTACACCTCTGTTTCAGGGGAGAATAAGAACATCCTGGAATCCTACTACTTAAGCAAACTGGTTCTTTAAAGTGATCCATTTAAGTATTTTCAATGCCAGGTCAATCATGTGTACATCAATTTCAGTTTTTTTCTTAAATATTTACTAAATGTATAACTGCTTATCTATGCATAGAACATATCCAGGCAGACACTCAAAAAGAGTAATAACAGCCTCTGCAGAAAACACATGGGGGACTGAGGTTTGCTTTTCCCTAGATGCCCTATCATGCTTTTCATGTATTTTTTGAACAATGTGCTTGTACCACCTATTAAAATAAATAAACACTACATCAATGTTGAGATTGAGGGAAATATTTACTGAGGGTCTACCAGATGCCAAGAAACCTGCTATGCACTAGATCCAATGACAAATAATACACAATCCTTTTCCTCAAAGAGTAGAGAAAGGAGGCATTTCAGTCACATGGGAATCTTTCTAGAGAAGTTGAGATCTGAGTTGACTTTGAAAGAATCAAAAGAAGTTAGCTTGGTAAGGAGGAGTGAAGAGTATGTTCTAGGGAAAGAGGACGCATGTCCAAAGACGTATCAGAATTCACTCATTCAGCACATTTTAACTGCAAACCTACCTTGTGCCAGGCACCACTCTAGGGAGAAAGTCATGCAGATATATGGGGCAAGAACCTTCCAGGCAGAGGGAAGAGCAAGGTTCTGAGGCAGAAGCCTGCTTGATTTGATCAAGGAATATCAAGTAGCCAGTGGGCCGAAGAGAAATGAGGAGGAAGGAGAGTGGTGAAGTCAGAGGGCAAGCATCAGGTGAAGTCTCACAGCCACTGTAAAGACGTAGGCATTTACAAAGATGGGAAGCCACTGGAGGCTCTGACTAGGGAATGACATGATGTGACATGTCTTAAACCGGATCTCTGCTGCTTGGCAAAGGCAGAAACGGAGAGCCGTTAGGAGGCTGTTGCCATATACGGGTGAGAGAACAACAGATGACGGTGGCTTGGATCAGGACAGTGGCATTGAAGGGGTGAGTCTTTGGATATATTCTGATTTTGCTTTAATCCGTTCACAGATATATTCTGAAAGTACAGTTGACAAGTTTTGTTAGTGTATAGTATGAAATGAACAAGACTCAGGAATGATTTGAGGTTTTTGAGCTGAGAAAAGTGAAGGATGGAGTTGTCATTTCCTGAAATGGGGAAGAATGCAGAAGAAGCAGGGGCATTTTTTGTTTTTCTGGTTTTTCGAGGTTTTTGGTGACGGGGAAGATCAGGAGTTCGGTTTTGGACATGCTAAGGTTGGGATGTCTGTTAGGCATCCAAGTAGAAGTGTCAAGAAGGCAGCTGGAGAAAGTTTAGCTTCAGAGAAAAGGACATAAACTGGGAGTCATCAGCACACAGACTGTATTCAAAGCCTTGAAAGTGGACGGGATCATTTTTTCAAGACTCACAAGTGCCTTAGTAAGGCTGGAGTGAAGGTTCCATGAGGGATCCCAGCTGAGAGGCTGGGTGGAGAGGTGAGCAAGGGCCAGCACTGAAGAATCTCACGTACTAAGCTAAGTTGTAGAAACTTTCTTGCGAAAACCACGCAGAGCCCCTGACAGCTTTGAAAATGATGGATTATTAGAATTTGAAGATGAAATTCTTCATAATATTCTTAATGATAATGAAGATTATTAGATCTGCATTTTCAACAGCTGGCCCTGGCAATATCTGTTGTGGACATCTGCCGGGCCTGACCTGCGTCCATTCCCCTCTCATTGGTAACAGGCCTCGACCCTTCTCGCAGGCCCCACTCTCCTCGAGGGGGGATCTGACAGTCCCTGCACCCTGCCTTGAACCAAGGCACTCGACCCAAGCTTAGGCCAATCAGATCTTCTTTCCCTGGACTTTGAATCCAAGATGAATGATAACAAGGACTGAAAACAGAGATGATTCATCTCACAGCAGGGCTGGCTGGAAGGCTGGGCTCAGCTGGGACTGTGGACCAGAGTGGTTAACCAATGTTCCTTGGGGTAGTCAAGCTTCCAACATGGTGGCTGACTTCTCCCAGAGCAAGCCTTCCCTGAAAATTAGGCAGAAGCTGCCAGGCCTTGGAAGTCACTCAGCATCCTTCCAGAGCATTCTGTTGGTTATAAGTGAGTCATAGGCCTGCTGATATGAAAGGGAAGGGGAAAGAGAGGCCACTTCTTGATGAGAAATGACAGGGTAATATGGGAGAAGGCCATATACCAGGTTAGCAAATCCTTTGTTTCTGAAGACTCCCTCACACTAGGGTCAAAGTAGTTCATGCAGAGAGCCAGGTTCTGTACTGCAGTGGACAAGGGGATGGATGGATGTCAGAAGAAAATGAGGAGGTCAATTCCCAGTAGGCCTGGGGGAGATTGCATCATTGTTCACAATTTGATTCCTACCCTTACCATGTACTTTTCAGCACCTCTGTGCAGCAGAAGTGTGCATCACGCCCACTGTCAGGCCTAGACACATGACTTGCTTCAGCCAATAGAATGTGAGTGGAGATAACATACACCATGTACACTGCACCTGAGCAGAAGCTCTGCACGGTTGGCTTGGCCTCACTTCTGTCCTGTGCCACAAGAACAGCAATCCTGAGAGAGGAGCTATTCCTTCAGCCCAAGGCCTGGAATAAGAGAATAAGAACTCATGTAGAACAGGGCCACCACCAAACCTCAGCTTCAGTGGAAAATGACTGAGAAATTAATGTTTGTGGTTGAAGTCATTGAGATTTGGGGGTTGTTTGTTATTGCAGCAAAACTGACGGATACAGGGTTCTTGAAAGAGAAACATCTTACGGCAGTGGCAGCAAAAGGCTGTCTCAAAAAAACAGCACCTGAAACTAGAGCAGGGAGTTGCCTGTTTGAGGATCATCGTGGAACACCTGTCTAATGACAGCTTTATTATGGTAGAGAGGAATCGCCTCAAGTTTTACTCCATCCTGAAAAGCAGGCAACCCCAATGTCACAGATCTGTACAAAAACCATTTCTTGAATGAATATTCTTACTGAATCAAAAAGATATACAAGAATAGAAGCCTCCTTGTGATTTCTGGAGCTCCCACCTGTGTTGGAGGCATCAGGCTCCAACTCTACTGCTCTGCTCTGTGCGACGTGGAAAGCTCTGCACCTTCAGGACACAGGCTTATCAGCAGGACTTGGTTAATTGAATCTCTTATTTCTTTTCATCCCTAAAAAATACTCTATCATTTCCTTGGTAACCTATTCTCCAGTGTTTCTAACCTACTTGATTATAGTATTTAAAGTAATTGGCTTAAATTCTTCATTCACTTTGATCCACTTCTGGGAATCTCTCCCTAAAGAAAAGCTTTTTGCAGAAGAATGTTCACAGCAGCATTACTTAGAAGTGGGGTGTAATGTGCCACAAAAGGAGTGTTTAACTGTGATACATCAATTCAATAGACTATTGAGTGCTATTTAAAACTGCTTGTCAATAACAAAAAAGTGTCCAAAAGACAAAATATCAAGTGAAAAAGCAGGATATAAAATTGTATGTATACAGATTAGAAATACGTAAAAATAAATCTAAACCCGGGGAAACATCTTTGGCAGGAAATACACTAAAAAGTAACACCAGTGAGAAGATGGACTTTCCTCCATTTCGCTTTTCTGTATATTTTTATAATGAAAAGAAAATTTCTAAAAATGCCTTCTCCAGCTACATTACTTTTAACATTTCCTCTTATTGTATCCTCACAAGATGTCAAGTGTTGGTCTCTATCAAGTCTCAAACTTGGCGCGTATTAACCAGGTTTTAACAGAGCAGCTACTGTACGTCCTGCACAGTGAGGGGGCCCAGGTGGAAGTGTGCTCTTCGGTGGGTTACAGCACTGTTTCTGGGGCAATACGGTAAGTTTCCACCCAAGCTCAACTGTTCATGTCTCCTTTTCCAAGACTCAGTTTACTTATAAGTAAAATGGGAATGATATAAATACTACTTCCCTCCCAGAATTGTTGTGAACATGAATAAGATGATGAATAAAATACCATATGTCATTAAGATGATATTGAACATATGTAAAATACTAAGGATAACATTTCTAATTTAATCCTATGGCATTTTCTTCCATAACTGGGACTTCTGGTAAAACCCACCATTTAGCATGCCTCGTCTGAAGCAGAATCTAAGGGTGAGACCCATGGGTATGAATTCTCTGGAGCAAATACCCCTTGGCATGCGAGTAAGAGTTTGTGGCTTTCAGAGAAGTCTCATGGACTTCCCAATCAATGTTGCCATCTGACAGGTTGGAAGGGCTGAGAGAGGGGGATTCAGGAAAAGAGGGAGCTGGGGAAGGCCTCGGAAAAGTCAACCTGACCAGGATTATAAAGCTAGTCAATAGCTGAGCTGGGACTCAAATCCAAATCTGAGCCTTGAAACATAGAAAAGCTGGAATTTTCTTTATCTGGATGTTCTGTCAATTTTAACTTACACACAATTTTGCACACAGCTTTATGTGCAAAATTTTCTAACTTAAACAGCACTATTGCTGGATTCACTAAATTGGTGGCAGGGCTTAGGCAGCATGGGTTCTAGATCAATCCATGTCATTAACTTGGGGAACAACAGGAAAATAGTAAAACCTCACTAGACCTGTTTCCTCATTTGAAAGTTGGCAACTTTGACTTAATCACCAAGGTCCTGATGTTCCAAAATTCTAGTCTAAATGTAGCAATGGGAATTCTGGCTCATTAAAGATTGTTATTTTAAATCAACAGGTTTCAGGCACAGATTTATTTGCATAACCAAAATGTAAGAACTGAACAGTAGGTATTATTTACCTACTGGCAAGTTAGGAGGAAAAAAAATGAGTTTCCCACTGAGCAATGTGCAAATTATGGGCTTCCTTTCATATATTACTACAGAGCTGTCAGATGACAAAAAAGATTCACCACGTTTTTGGCTGAATCTTACTTATTTCTGCAACTTCTCTGTGACCTATATGTACACTCTACTATTTTGAAGGGCTGACATTTCCCAGAGTAAGAGAGAAAAAATAGATAATACAAAAAGAGAATATTTTAAAAGAAAATGTTATTCACCCATGGAGTTGGGGAACTCGTTTTCTAAATAGAAAAATGATTTTAAATTATTTCAATATTAATAAACTGTAGCCTCACTATATTATCACTCAAGAAAAGCACATTAATGATTAATCCTAAAGCCTTCATCTGAAGGAGCTAGTTCCTGAAAATTCTGTAAGTTTAAGCTACATTGCTATCTCACTAGATTCAGAAAATGCTAAAGCTTCCCTATAAAATAGATTTGCCTAAAAATAGGCCACTGATTTGGTCCCTAAATCAGTAGTACAAGCTAAAAGCACCACCAATCACACCATCTCAAGAGACAAATGCCAGTGTTTACACATCCGTTATCATCCTGCCCATGTTAAGAACGAAGAAATTAAGGAACCTAAATGTAACTTAATGTGGTGCCAAATAAATACAAGGACATCTCAGAGTAAACACATGGAAGAGGTCACCACTGCGGGTCACCCAAAAAACCACAGGGGCCTAGGAGGTGTAGCAGAGGCTTTTGAAGCCACACTACATCCCCGCGGCCAGCTCAGATTGCAGTTGCTGCCCTGGTGGAGGCTCCGTGCTCTCTGACAGAGCCCCGGCTCAGGGTGGCATGGTATACACTTCTCAGAGGCCAGGGCAGATTGAGCCCCCACTATAGAAGTGACCACAATGCCACACCTTTATCGGCTTTTCCTCCCTTCCTGTCTCACTCTCCCCTCTCCCTCACTCTTGCTCCCTGGGATCACTCTTAGAATCACTGCCCAATCAACTACCCGCAGCCAGATCCTTGCCTTGGGCCCCATCTGAGGCAAGAAGAAATTTCCAAGAAGAAATAGAGGAGGGACAGTCATGGTGTACCGTCAAAATAAAGAGAAAGCAAGGTAAGTCGGAGATAATATGGACAACAAACTTCCATGTGTATAAACCAAACTTAGATCCACGACAGCAGCTTCAACAGTCTCCTGGTTTTGCAAATTAAATCTGTCCAAGGCCTCCAGAATTGGGCCCTTCTCCCAGACTTAAATGTCCAATCAAAAACAACAGTCTTGGGCACAATTGTTGTAGGAGCTCATAATTTCCTATTATCCTTCAAGAAACTCACAGATCTAAAAGCAAGGCTATGAATAAACCAAGCCAAATAAACAAGATTAGAGAGCCAATGGAAGTGAGACTTCCCCCTTCAAATCATTACATATTTTGCCTCTGAAATCCATTGCTTTTCCCCTCCTTTGGGGGCAGTCTTTAAAAGCTGGTACGGCTCCATTAAAGGAGGCCTTGGTGAGTGAGTGCTGAGGTTTGTGGCTGGCTCAAATCAGCAGAGAACAAAGCTGCATCTCGGTGTGGACCAGGAGGCAGGGATGAGTTCGGAGCAGAAAGAGACATGAGTTTCCTGTAGTGACATAAACACAGAAGGGTTGGCCAGTAGTCCTTCTGATGGCTGGCACTGTCCAGACTGGAGGGGAGGACCTGAGTGCTCAGTCATCTGAAAACGCTCATTCAGAAAGGCCAAAAAGGAGAGTGATGTGAACAATCTTTAAAACACAAAAATATCTGCAGAGTGAGGAGAGTGAGGGTGGGGATGGAGGCAGGCGTGGGCAACTATGTACCAAATGGCATTCAGGGTCATGTTTTGGGGCAAAAAGTAGAGACAAAGACAGTTCACATTACCAGTCCCACCATCAACATATTCATCTGGAAACCAAACTCGCATGCCAATATAACGGTGCGAGGGTTCAAGAAAACCTTGTTATAATTTATCTAACCTTAGAGAAGAAGGGAGGGAGGGATAATTTTAATAAGACAACCTGTCACTCAGTATTTGATATATCCACAACTCCCCTGAATAGAGAATCAAATCAATTTCCTAAAAATGACTGATTTGTCAATTTGTTAATTAAGGATGTGGACACCTCTAATAAGGACTCATTCACAATTTCTATGAAATCTATCATAATGTCCTGATTATTGGCAACAGCAGTGAAAGTTCTGGTTGAGCCTTCATTCTTGCTACAAAAAGAGGCAGTAGAGGGTAGTGCTAAAAGCATAGGCCCTGGAACCAGTGTCCGGCTACACTCTGGCACCAGCGCTCACCAGCAGTGTAAGACCTCAGGAGAGCTACTTAGCCTCTCTCTGCCATGTTTCGTCATCTGTGTAATGGGGGTGACTGTTGCGAGTTAATTCACATACTGAGCTTTTAGTGCAGTGCCTAGCACAGAGTTAAAAAAAAAAAAAAAAAAGTGAGCTATTTGGATGATGCATAAAATGTAACTGACCCAAACACACAAACTGCCCTCATTTTCTTGGACCACACTCCCATCTTCCCACGATAGGGGGCCTGTAACTTACCGCTCGAAGTCCAAAATGCCTCCTTGTCTACAACCTCACTTTCCCATTACTAACCCTATAGCCCAAGGCAGACAGTAAACTCATCTTTAGAATGAGACTGTAATAGGCAAGTCCACCCAGAGCCACTGGCAAAGGAACTATGACAGGTTAATCTCTTGTCCCCAAACTGGCTGCTCATCAGAACCATCTGTAGGGCTCAAAGAATTCAGAATACTGGGCTCCACCATGAAGTTTCTGGCCCTATAGTCTGCAATAGGGCCTGGGCAGGTGGTGGTGTTAGTCTTTATTTTTATTTTTACAAAGCTCTCCAGGTGTTTTATGAAACAAAAGGCTTGAGAACCTTTGTTCTAAGGCATAGGCATGGCTCTAAGTCAGTGGTTCTCAACTGGGGTGATTTTGTCCCCCAGTGGACAAGGGGACATTGGACAATGTCTGGAGACATTTTATATTATTACATCTTGGGGAGGTGGCGCTGGCATCTAATGAGTAGAGACCAGGATGCTGATAAACATCAATGCACAGGACAGTGCACAGGACAGTCCCCCACAACAAAGAATTATCTGGTCCAAAATGCCAACCATGCCAACATTGAGAAACCCTGCTCTAAGTCATTTTTAGCATGTGACTTTCTCTTGGTGGTGCCCAGTGAACAGATATCAGGTTCCCAAGTTCATCAACTTGGGCCAACCCACAGAGCCAAGAGAACCAAATTAGGTAACACATGTTGGACTAATAAAGGGGAAATAGTTTTGAAAGAACAGTGATGAATTTATGGAAAGGCCACCACTGTGCACATAGGGTGGACATACACTTCATTTAAGAAGAGCACACCAATCATCTCGACATCGGAGATGCATGGGACGACAGAGGTGCCTCTTTTGACCAGTGAGTATTAGTTCCACCTGCCCAACACCTACTAAGCAGCAGGTACTGGCATAGATGCTTTGTCTACACTATCCTATTACTCCTCACAACTGTCCCATAAGACAGATGTTATTGACAGCCTTGAGCAGTTGAGGAAACCAAGGTTGAAAGGATTTAAGAAGCTGCCAAGGTGGGCTGTAGACCTCATCTGTCTGTGTCACCAGAAGCCCATGCTCTGGCCACCCAGCATCCTGCTCCTCATCTCGTTCTGTGTCTTTGTTTCCCCAAAGGATGATCTGAGGCACCTATTATATCTTCCAATCCATGACCCCACCCCAGATATGTGGACCATTTCTAGAGGGGGTGGGCACAGACTCTGGAGTCCTTGTAAGCTCCACTGATGACTCCTGAGCACCCTGAAGTCTGAGAAGCAGACACTGGACTCTGTCGGCCTTTGTTTGTCCGAGCATATTACTGAGGCCGACTACTGGGGGCCCATTTCCTACAGAGGACCGAGACAGGCTCTGCTACATAAAGACCATCACCCGACTCCCCTGAAGAGAAAACAAACAAAATGAAACAAAATACTAGCTCAATTGATCATAGAACAGGAAAGTATTTGAATTTGCATCCCTTTATTTGGGGAAGCCAGCTCCTGAGAGAGGCAGTTTGCCCCCAGCAGGTGAGTCTCGTGAACTGTTTTGGCACCAACAGTGTTTGAAATGCCAGCATGCTGGGGCTTTGTGGAGGCTTGGATTGGATAATTTATTCCCCAAAACTCACGCAACCTGAAATTACGAGGGCATGTTTGTAAATAATCCACTGAGCCTATGTTGGGGGCCTCAGATCTAACAAAGACTTTATCAACCGTGGCTTTTATTTTGCCGACAACAGAAACAGCTTTGTAGGGACAGGTTGCCAGCCACATGGGGCAAATGATTACGGGAGCAATAAAGAGGAAAACCGTTTATTATTCTCACCATAATTATTCTTCTGGCTTATCTAAGGCTCAGGACAATTTGCCCTACTGTTGCAAGTACCCATTTTGCTCTAATTTGTCTGCTCAATGATTTTGAATTAAAATAACCCGCCACTGCTTTTTTTAGACAAAGGGGAAAGAAAGATTGAATCCCGTGCATGTTGAAAGAAAAATGTCGTGTGGCTCTGAGCAGCACTTGCAATGCCCATTCCTTCCTAATTACCAGCCCACTGGCTTCCTGACAGATGGAAAAGAATGACACCACCCCTAACAGAGCCTATATAATGAGGCCCTGGGTAATCACCAGTCGACATTCAATCTGTACCATTAATGCCAGAGGTGGTTCAACCAAATTAGAGAATTAGGGTCTTGTGGATAAAGACTGATGCATGTGTACACAGTAATTTTATTAACCATTAACATGCTTTGTGTGAAAAAGGCTTCCAACTCAAAACCATGAAAGAGATATGCAATTTGCACCCCTCACTGATTTAACAGCTTGTCAGGGGGTGTGTAGGTGGGGGTTGGAGTGTGTGTGCCATCATTGAATGGCTACAACACCACAGAATAAAAACATCACCAGCCAGTCAATGAAGGAATTATTCATGGGCTCGTTAAAAGGTCACATGCCAAAAACTTCAGTTAACAGAAAGGAGCTGAGGTGCTCGATTTCTTTTTTTTTTTTTTTTAACTCAGAGATGATTGGAAATGGGGAGAAGCAAAATTTCACTTAGAAATATATATAAAGCTATTACTGATATCTTTCAAAATCCATTATTGAGAAAATTATTAGGGCACTTCTATGCCCCACCCCAAGCCTCTCAACTTCTCAGGCACCTCCTGCTTCATCATCATCATGCCACCGTCCTCTGCCTTAGGCAAAGGAGCTGATATTTAATTCATCTTGGTACGAATTACTCTAGTCATTGTGTGGCCTCTTCCAGGCACTCAGGACCTGCCTAGACGTGGATAAACGGCTTTTCTCCTGTTCGAAGGAATAAATGCTCCATTAAACAGAGAAATGTGAAGACGAGGGGAGACGCCCTTAAGTCCAACCTCAGTAAGTCATGTTATTCCAGTGGTTTTCACCCAGGGGAGATTTCCCCACCACCACCATGCCTGGGAGACATGCGGCACTGTATGGAGGCATATTTGGTTCTCACAACTGGGTAGGTGGGTGGGTGTTAGTAGCGTCTAGTGGGCAGAGGGCAGGGATGCAGCTAAACATCCTACAATGCACAGGACAGCCCCGCAATAAGGAATTATCCAGCTCAACATGTCAATTAGAGCTGAGGTTGAGAGAGCCTGTTCTACTCCAATATATATATATATATATATATATTTTTTAATAATTTTATTTATTTATTTTTCCCCCAAAGCCCCAGTAGATAGTTGTATGTCATAGCTGCACATCTTTCTAGTTGCCGTATGTGGGACGCGGCCTCAGCATGGCCGGAGAAGCGGTGCGTCGGTGCGTGCCCGGGATCCGAACCCAGGCCGCCAGCAGCGGAGCGCGCGCACTTAACCGCTAAGCCACGGGGCCGGCCCATGCTCTAATATATTAAAGCCTCATAACCCAAAGTGTGGCTCATGGACCAGCAGCATCGACATCACCTGGGAGCTCGTTAGAATCTCAGGTCCCTCCTCAGGCCTCCTGAGCCAGAATCTGCATTTTAACCTCCCAAAGTGATTTGGAAGTGCATTAAAATTTGAGCCCCGCTCTCTTAGGACAATGGTTCTCAAAGTTGGCTGCTCATTGAAATCACCCTGGTAGCTTGATGCTTGAGTCCCATACTCAGACATCCAGGTGTAATTGGTCTGTGGAGTGACCTGAGTGTCAAGAGTTTCAAAAGCTCCTCAGGTGATTCTAATGTGTAGCCAGGTGTTGTGCTACTCAAAGTGTGGTCCTTGGACCAGCAGCATCAGCACCACCTGGGAACTTGTTAGAAATG
The DNA here is from genome assembly GCF_057802395.1 of Ceratotherium simum simum. Lineage (NCBI taxonomy): Eukaryota > Metazoa > Chordata > Mammalia > Perissodactyla > Rhinocerotidae > Ceratotherium > Ceratotherium simum. Next base: position 18,337,530 of record NC_141908.1, read on the forward strand.
CAAATTCTTGGCTTTATTCCATCCTCCTGATCAGAGACTCTGGGGTGGGCCCAGCATTGCGTGCTTTGACAAGTCCTCAGGGGATTCTAGGGCCCCTGAGTCTGAGCAGCACTGCAATAACTGATATATCTCCAGCCACCTAGCAGTTGCTGATCACTTTGAATTATATCATTGTGTTCTTCCATGTATTACAAAATCCATTGCTGATGAGCATTGTGAGGGTCTTGGTTTCCTTTGTTGTGATCCTGTAAGCATTGTATGAAGATGTGCCCAATGGAATGGATAGTCTGCTTTTGAGACTGACCTCTGGGTTAAAAGTGCAAGTATATACAGTTAAGAACCACTCAAATGAACTTTGACCTCCAAGTTTGTATTTGGGGAAGGACCCACTGAAACCAAATGTGCCTCCTGCTCCTGCATAACACACCCAAGAGCAAGGAGGGCACCACCTGCAAACTGCTGCAGAACCTGCCCCTGGCACCTGGTCGGACTTCACGGGGCATGTCTCCCTAACCAATCTCCCAGACCTGGGGGGTGTATGGAGTCCAGAAAGGGTGCGTCTTTTAGGGCGGTAAAGTTAAGATAAGTGGAATGAGGCGGCAACAGGAAGGAGAATCACACGAGAACAAGAAGGTAGGAATGCTGCAGGCATTGATATCGCACAACAAATTCGTCCACCGGGCTAGAGGAAGGGGTTCTTGCAGAGAGAAAGCTGCAGAGATGGTCTGGGCCAAGGCTCAGGTTTGCCCCAGGTGTGACTGCTTCCGGTGGCAACCACAGTTCTGGGCATAAACCTTTCACAGCTGTTTCAGAGCTAGATTTGCTCAGCCCACAATAGGTCAAAAAGCATGGTTACTTTCACTCTTTGCATTTAACACTATCTTTTCTGGAGCCAACAGGGAGGAATAAAGGCATTTTTCCCCCGTTTAATGAAAGAAAAAAGAGGGGACACTTGCAGACACATTTAGCATGACAATAGAATTTTATAAAACCACCCAAGATTAATAAAATATTTTAAGTAAAATAGTTATCTGTGTCAAAAGTCCCTTAAGGAGGAGCTGAATTAAAATGCACTCTACATTAGACAAATCTACTGCCTGACGTGAGCCTTTGGGAATTAATAAAGTCCCTCTGTCTGGGTTTGCTACCTCTAAAATCAGAGTTAACAGCAATACTTTAGACACAGCAGTGAAAACAGCCCAGCAATGCAGAGGTTGGATAGGTCCTTTAGGAAATCAATTCCAAACATTATCCTTGCTAAAATTCTGTCTGGTTTTGTCCTAATTGGGCCATTATAATTTATTTTAAGAAGGACATGGTAAATACTCGTCCTCAAGGCCTTGTCTTTTACCAACCCCAATCAAATTTTCACTGGGAAAACCTAATAATAAAAACTTCCATAAAATACCTCTAGGAGACAGCAAGGTCCAGTGTGCCCTGGTGGAGACAGATGGACAGATGAAGTCTCCCATCATTCACGGTCTAAGCCTTGACCCCTGAACTAAGTCCTTATAAAAATGCCTCACCTCAAAACAAAAAGGGGGCAAATAGCTAATTTTCTAGAGAGCTATCAATTTTAAGTATGTCTCCTGTATTCCTCTCCTTTCCAATCATAACAGACTATTTTTCAGACATGACTATTAGCTATAACTAGGAACAAATCTCATATTCTTGGGAATTAAGACATCGTTGTCTCACTTCATTCTCTCATTCTCACTTCCCCTGGCTCCTCTAGAAATCTCTATACATGCATCTATACATGTGTGTCTACATATGTGCATGTGCAGGTTTACATGTGCATGAGTACCTGTGTATGTATAGATATACACACATTATAAAGGGAGAAACAGAGACAGCCAAGGAGGGAGGGTTTAAGGAAGGGAGGGGAAAGAACTTGAGAAAGTTTGTAAAGAAACTTTAGAAAGACTTGTAAAAACACTTCAGAGAAATCACAGAAAATGCTCCAGAGGGAAATACAACCAATTTGTAACATTTGCAAAGGGCACTTGCCCAAAAAAGCCCAGAGTCCCAAATCCTGCTATAATGTAGCTTACGGCTGGGGAGCAAAGGAGAGGAGCACGCATAGCAGGAAGTTTTCAAAGTACAAGGGCTTTATAATGTTCAAAGAAGCATGTGGCTGCAGAGGACATGATTTTATATATAGAAAACCCTAAAGAATCCACCAGAAAACTTTTAGAAGTAATAAACGAATATGGTAAAGTTGCAGGATACAAAATCGACATACAAAAATCAGTTGCATTTCTGTACACTAACAACGAAGTAGCAGAAAGAGAAATTAAGAATACCATCCCATTTACAATTGCAACAAAAAGAATAAAATACCTAGGAATAAACTTAACCAAAGAGGTGAAAGATCTGTACACCAAAAACTATAAAACATTTCTGAAAGAAATTGAAGAAGACACAAAGAAATGGAAAGATATTCCGTGCTCTTGGATCGGAAGAATTAACATAGTTAAGATGTCCATACTTCCTAAAGCCATCTATAGATTCAATGCAATCCCTATCAAAGTTCCAACAACACTTTTCACAGAAATAGAACAAAGAATCCTAAAATTTATATGGAACAACAAAAGACTGCGAATAGCTAAAGGAATCCTGAGAAAAAAGAACAAAGCTGGAGGTATCACACTCCCTGATTTCAAAATATACTACAAAGCTATAGTAACCAAAACAGCATGGTACTGGCACAAAAACAGACACACAGATCAATGGAATAGAATTGAAAGCCCAGAAATAAACCCACGTATCTATGGACAGCTAATCTTTGACAAAGGAGCCAAGAACATACAATGGGGAAAAGAAAGTCTCTTCAACAAATGGTGTTTGAAAACTGGATAGCCACATGCAAAAAAATGAAAGTAAACCCTTACCTTACACCATACACAAAAATTAACTCCAAATGGATTAAAGACTTGAATGTAACACCTGAAACTGTGAAACTTCTAGAAGAAAACATAGGCAGTACGCTCTTCGACATCGGTCTTAGCAACATCTTTTCAAACACCATGTCTGACCGGGCAAGAGAAACAATAGAAAAAATAAACAAATGGGACTACATCAAACTAAAAAGCTTCTGCACAGCAAAGGAAACCATCAACAAAACGAAAAGACAACCTAACAATTGGGAGAAGATATTTGCAAACCATACATCTGATAAGGGCTTAATCTCCAAAATATATAAAGAACTCATGCATCTCAACAACAAAAAAACTAACAACCCAATTAAAAAATGGGCAAAAGACCTGAACAGACATTTCTCCAAAGAAGATATACAGATGGCCAACACACACATGAAAAGATGTTCAAAATCACTAACTATCAGGGAAATGCAAATCACAACTACAATGAGATATCACCTCATGCCCGTCAGAATGGCTATAACTAACAAGACAGGAAACAACATGTGTTGGAGAGGATGTGGAGAGAAGGGAACTCTCATACACTGCTGGTGGGAGTGCAAACTGGTGCAGCCACTATGGAAAACAGTATGGAGATGCCTCAAACAATCAAGGATAGAACTACCATATGATCCAGCTATTCCACTGCTGGGTATTTATCCAAAGAACTTGAAAACACCAATTTGTAAAGGTACATGCACCCATGTGTTCATTGCAGTGTTATTCACAATAGCCAAGCCTTGGAAGCAACCTAAGTGCCCATCAAGGGACGAATGGATAAAGAAGATGTGGTATATATACACAATGGAATACTACTCAGGCATAAGAAACGATGAAATCCAGCCATTTGTGACAACATGGATGGACAATGAGGGTATAATGCAAAGTGAAATAAGTCAGAGGGAGAAGGTCAAATACCGTATGATTTCCTTCATTAAGTAGTAGATAATAACAACAATAAACAAACACATAGGGACAGAGATTGGATTGGTGGTTACCAGAGGGGAAGGGGGGAGGGAGGAGGGTGAAAGGGATAATTTGGTACATGTGTGTGGTGATGGGTTGTAATCAGTATTTTGGTGGTGAACGTGATGTAATCTATGCAGAAATAGAAGTATAATGATGTACACCTGAAATTTTTACAATGTTATAAACCAATGTTACTGCAATAAACAAAAAATTAGTACAGTTAAAAAAAAAAAAAAAAAGAAGAAGCATGTGGCAACGACTCCAACATCTCAGGGGCTTTCCAATTCCTGCTCTTCCAGTGTCCTCAGCAAGGTGACATGACTCACCTGTCCTACCCTTGGAGTCGTTCTGGTCCTAGCTGAAGCCAAGAACACTGGCTTGGAAAATGTCAAGATTGAAAGAAAAGAGGCCCATAAATAAATCATTGTGACAGCACGGGAACTCTCAGATAAGGTGAGATTTAAGAGGAACATACAAAAATAGTCAATCAGTCACAGACACAATCAAAAGAACAGTGCAAACATATATATTAGACATAGGCCTAAAACGGGCTGAGCCTTGAAAACATCTTTTTGATATTTAAGGCAAAAACAAAATCTTTTTCAAGTACCATTCAGAAAAAAATTCTCAGGTGGGCTACAATCCAAGAAAAATGGTGAATGTTAAGAAGAGACCAAGAAAAGACAGAGAACAGCACCACTCCCTCTTCGCTTCTTCTCCTGGCCTTTCAACCAGACAAGACATAGAAAATAAAATTCATGAAGGAGACAAAGAAGTGCAACAAGAGAGACTTGAATAGAAGTCCCTGGTCACTCTAACAGCGTCCAGGTCCCAAACCCCCTATCCAAATTCTGAAAAATCATTCAATGTAATTATGGAAAATCTGCCAGCAGTGTTTGAAAAAGAATCAGGGCAAACAGGAAACAATTTTAAAAGTCTGGAAATAGGTCTTAATATTTTTAAATAGATCTTAGAAATTAAAGACTGATAAAAGCTTTACTTCAAATTCTCAGATGATTTATTCAACAGATTTATTGTAAACATTCCAAAATGAACAAGATTTTGTCCAATTAATTGTACTGGCCTAACTTCATTTCCTTTATAGACGGCTTTACTAGCCTAGTAAACCAGCACATTGCCTTGAATTATATATTTTAATTTCATGAAGGCACACGTCAAGAGTTTGTCATAACATTCTTATGAACAAGATAGTGAAATGAGGGTACAGTTAGGTGAAATAAACTCCGATTGGACAACCCTTCTGGAACATCTTGATTAGTCAAACACAATCAATTTGGAGGTTGGGCCTCTAGCACCATGTCCCCCCCAAAAATTTGAAAAGCAAAGTTGCAATGGATACCATTTTGCTTCTTAAATTGTCAATTTTTATAAAGAAAAAATCCAGTGCTAGTTGGAATACAAATTGTAAATCATCTCAGAGGACAGTATAGCAAGCATCACATCTTTGACTAGAAATTCCATTTCAAGGAATTTTCTTCCTAAAAAAAATAATCAGATACATGCAAGAATGTACAAAGTTCTTCACTGCTGTGTTATAATAGAAAAAAATATATATTTAATGAAAGGGGAATGATTAATAATGGTGCATCTATAAGATACAACATTAACACACTTGGAATTATATCAAGATTTTTTAATGATGGAGAAATGCTCACTCTAGGAAGTTAAGTGGGGGAGAAAGCAGGATGTACAACAAAACACACAGCATTAACTCAGTTTTGTAAAAATGCACATAAAGCTGTGCATGTGCATAAAGAAGATGGAAAGAAAGTTAACATTTCTCTGGGGGTGGGATGAGGGGTGATTTTTATTTTTATACTTTGAGATTTTTCAATTTTAAAGTAATATGTATTAATTTAAAATCTTAAATGTTATTTAGAATTTTTTTTCTACAATTGCTTTTCAAAAATCATAAAAAGTCACAAGTACCCAAGCAGGGACCAAAGGGCCACCATTCAGGGTGGTAATAGAAATGCCACCCTGGATTTCTAAATGAGGAAGAGATTGCATCAGGGGTTCCAAGGCCACTTCCCATCTAGTGGCCAGCCCAGGCCTTCACAAGAAAACTATATCATGTAGGTTAGGAAGCCCCAGATGCCCATTTGAATCCCAAACAAAAAGTAAGACTGATCTCAAACCAAAAGACTGACCTCAAACCAAAAGTCAGAGATATGTAGGGGGAGGAGGAGCAGCACCTGCTCATGCTCCTTAAAGTTCATTCTACAAAGGCCCCTATTTCTTCAGATGCCCCAGAGACAGCTCCTCCTCCACTGTGAACGCCCTTGATTCTCCTAAAAGGCAGTTGGGAGAAAAAAGATTGACTTTCCAATATGCAATGGCCCCAGTGAAATCCAAAAAAGTCTTCCTCAATAAATCTACCCAAATCATTTTTATTTTATAAGAAGAAAAAAACCTGAATTACTAGTTTAAGGCTTTTTCTTTAACTCAATAACTTATGCCTTCTTTGGAACTAAATCTAATAACCTGGGCTTCCCTCTTGGATTGGAGGGGGAATACATCAAAGTAATTATTTCTGGAAAGTAGCTAATGTGTGAATAAATTTTCTCCCACAATAAAATTTCCCAACACCCACGCACATGTGCACGCACACACCCTTTTTTTGAAATGGGCCAAATAAGTATTATAAAGCCTAAGATTCAAAGAGAAATTGACATACTTTTCTACATCTCCTCACCTCTGCTTTGATTCTCTGTGGCCTGAGCTACAACACTTTTATCAGCTTCTATCACAGTCTGGTTTTGATGTACAGAAGGGAGTAAGGAGGTGTACATTTGTTCTGCTTTGCTATAACAATCCCCCTTTTCAAAGGTGATTGAAATATGTACTTTGGCAAATATTCTAAACCTGTCCCCAAAGGGTTTCTCATGAAGGCATTCACTTCCTGCTGGTGAATGGGCAGATAGAAGCCGTGGACACAGGCCAACCACAGTGAGGTGGAGTGGACCCAGGCCTCATGTCCAAACAACACACAAGCCCCAAGTGCTGTGCAATTCTCCGCCAAACATCTTGGTAAGGCCAGTCTCCTTGGACTGTCACAGGGATTGGGCAGAACGACACATGCAGAAAATTCCTCTTAAGTCATTTCTTTCTCCCAAGACCTTTCATCAGCCAAATCCTCTTCCCTAAGCTCCTTTGCTTTTAATAGGATGTGATATTTGCAAACTGTAGATTCGATAATAAGGAAATGTGTATTTGATCCTGAACATGCTTGCCACTGCCTCCAATAATCACATTTCTGCAAATGCAGAATCGCGGGTTTATTATGAAAAGGGCACACTCAGCATTGTGTAGTCCATTGTTTGTAAGCCTGTCCATGGCGTTAGTTACTCATGATATTCGGGAAAGCAACCTCATGGAGACCTGCAGCTGTGCCCACACAGTGAAGGGTGCTTGGGGAATACTGCTGGCTTGATGTGCATGTAAAATAGGTGAGCTTACCATGCCCGCCATATGCTCCTCATTCTCCTGTGCATTGGTAGCTGGCAGCGTTTCCAATCACAATGACCACCCCATGAACAGCCAAGGTTACAGATCAGTGGCAAACCACAGCCCCACCATACTTGAGGACTGACAGGTCTCCCACGAAGGGCACACTCTTGCCAACAAGCCAGGTTTCACCCCCATTCAGAATACAGATTGGGCTAGGATGCACTAAGGGATTTTTAAACTCACAGTTCAGTTGTCTCTTGTTAAAGAAAAAAGTTCCCCATATTTCAAACACCAGGCCTAAAGGAATACACCAAGAGGTGTACATAGATTCAAGCATAAGCAATAAAGGGCATCACAGCTTAAAACAGCAAAAGCTAGAACAACTCAGATTTCCTAATAGGAGACTGTAAAACAAATTATGGTATAGCCAACAGCAGAACTCCAAGAGGCCATTAAGAAGACTGGGTTAGACATATAGGCAGGGGATTTTTAAAATGTCCTTGGTTTTGTGTTAGGAGAAAGAAGCGGGTTCCAGAACAATATGTACAGAGAGATTCTATTTTCATTTACACCTAGCCATGTGTGTATAAAGCATATGGGTGTGTATTATATTTTAATTTATATTAATTTAAATGTATTTGTTCTACAAATATGCACCACAACTATAATCAGTGAAACGAATAAAAATATTTTCATTTTTAAAGAAGCAACATAGGGCCTCACGTTTACAAGAACTGCAGAATTCCCTTATGACAAACCACCTGAGCTCTCCAACGTTAATTATATAATCAGATCACTACACTCCCTGGCCTAATAACTTGCTCATGGCTTCCCACTGCTCTTATAATCAAAATTCCTCCCAAGGGTCCCAAAGCCTTGGCTGCCTCCCAGTTTCATCTCCTCTTTGCCCCTCACTAACAGTCCAGCCACAGAAACCTATTTTTCTGACCCTCAAATGCACAAAGCTGGTTCCCACCTTTGGGCGTTTGTTTGTACCGATCCCTCTGTCCAAGGATGCTTTTTCTCCAGGCTCCTTCCTGCTATTTAAAGTATCAGTTCCTTTCCTTGACCCCCAACTTCAGAGGAGACCTTCTTATATTCTCTGTCACATCACCCTGGTTGATTTTCTTCACAGCTCCTACTTCTCTCTGCAATTATGTTATTGCCCATCTCCTTTTAGGTTCATGAGGGTGGGAGATGATGGCTTGTCTCTTATTTCCTGGTGCCTCACAAAGTTTCTGGCACATAGGGGACATTCAATAACTCACTGTTAAATCAATGAATACATTTCAGAGTCAGGTATTCGAAAATGCATCTCCTGGTAGAAATCTAACCTGTAAAACTGGACTTTTGCAAAACATATTTTACCTTCTCACATACAAAACAAAATGCATGCTGAATTGACAGAAAGTCTATCTGACCAAAAACCAGTTGCCTAGATCATCATCCACCATCCAGAAATGCAGATTATCTAGAGAATTCAAAATAAGGATGAGGTTTAGATTCACTGATATTTCATGAAAGTCCCTCAAAATTTATTTATCCATGAATCCTTACTACTCTTGGAAAAGGCAGGAAAGAGTCTCTCTGTGACCATCTTTCCTGAGTTGTCAATCCAAACAGCCAAATGAACCCTGAGGAAGAGCAGATATCTAGCTATATTGGTCTTAACTGGAGCCAGCCAAATAGCTTGCTCAAAATAGGAGTAAAAGGTGGGTAGAGATACAGAGACCTAAATATGTCATTTTCCAAACTTCCATCTGTTCTCTTAGACAGGACTTGTCAACAGACCCTTCACACCACTACTATTTTTGAAGGGTACTCAATTTCAGACTCCAACACATGCCTTCTTATTCTGGAAGAAGCGCACCTATGCTAACCTGGTTCTCCCATGATCTCAGCCTCAGTCACCTTGGGAGAGGACAAGAATTTGAACTTTGATTTAAAAACAGGTAAGGTCAGTGTACCATCTGTTTTTAGGGGATGTATCTTTCACACAGATTTTCTCGTTAAAACCACACGTGCAGAAAGAGCAAAAGATTTCTTGGCGGAAAATGCCAAAGAACAAATTTTGGTGGGTGCTAACACCCACGCTAAATGATCGCTTTGTAGCAACAAACACGACAGCAACACAGCAACTTGGCCTGTTCTCACAGTCGCCCTAGGGAAGCTATGGCAGGCGGGGGCGGGGGGGGGGGGTGGCGGGGAGGGGGCGGTTATCCTTGTCATTTAAAGCTTGGAGCAAGTTTCCTGCACATACACTAAATCCTCTGAGATTTTCCCCTCTAGTGGCTTGTATTTAAGAATTTAAATTAAGGGGGAAGGGGCAAATGGGAAGTTGTTCATCAATGGGCATAAATTTTCAGTTATACAAGATGAATAAGTTCTAGAGATCTGCTGTACAACATTGTGCCTAGAGTAAAAATGCCATATTATACACTTAAAAATTTATTAAGGTGGGTCTCATGTTAAGTGATCTTACAAGAAAATAAATTTTTTAAAAGAACTTAAGTTTATTAATATAATTATATTTAAGAACATATGTAACTTTTATACATATATTTTATATATTTACTTAAATATTTAATATGTATATATATGTACACACACAACACTTTTCAACTCTTCAGAACATGTTCCCTTTGAATTCCCTTCCCTGATCCCTCCAAGGAGGTAAGAGAGCAGTTTTAATCTTAACCTAACAGATGAGGAAATGAAAGCAAAGGGTAGTTACGTTATATGTAGCAGAAACAGACCTAAAACATGGATTTTTTTGCCTCTCAAATTAGGAAAATGACTTCTTTCCGGGCTACAGGGGAAATGAAAGGAGAACCATTCACCAACCCCCTCCGGCTCTGGGTGAAGCTACGAGACACTCCTCTGGGGGTAGATGATGGTTTGGGGCTGTTCACAGCTCTTCTCTCCAGACTCCTCCTTATCTCTAAGTCCACAGCCACACCTGTCATCAGCCCACAGTGAGTCACAGGGCTTCCCACCTGAGCAGGGCATACGCAATCCTACTTTGAAATGAAGGACACACCAGGCTTTGGAGTCCGGCAGGGCTTGGCGCAAATCACCAGCGTAAATCCAGCTCTACAACACTGGACAAGTCCCCGTGTCTCTTTAAGCCTCCATGTCCTCTCCCATAAAACTGGAATAGTGACACCTGTATCTCATAGGATTGCTCTGAGGATTAAATGAGACAAAACACAGAAAGGACTTAGCACAGCGCCCAAAGCACGGTAAGAAAATCAATAATTAAGGCTGTCTTAAGAATTTAACTTTTAGATCAAAACCTATCAGATCAGAATAGGAGCTCTACAAAAATCCCTTGGCCCCAAGCCATGGGTCCCTGCCAGACTATAAAATCCACAGCCGTATGTTTAGGGCCGATTGGCACTCAGAAAATATGGAACAAAAAAAAAGAATAGGAAGCCTCCATCGCTAGCAGATGGTGCTAAAAATAAATAAAGAAAAAGCTAAAAAACAGAAAAAGGGTTGGTCAGCTAGGGAAACACAAAAAAGGTGGTTATATAGGCAAATTTGGTGGATCCCTCCAAGGTGAATTTCCCAAAGGAGAAGGAATCAGAATCTTAGCCAGTGCCCTAGATAAGGCAAAAGGAGGTCCCCTTTTAGACCCGAACAGCATCTCTGCCATACAGACTGATAGATGAGGGTTTCAGAGCCTGATGCCATGAAACACTGTATTCATCTAACCCGTCTGTTCCAACACCAGGATGCCTACATGGGTCCACCTACAGAGAGAAAAATAGAGGAAACTACGTGGGTACCCCGACAAGGTCTATGATGGAGATACTTTGCATCCACTAATAAATTGGCTTCCTGTTTTTACATGTCAATTCTGTAAGCTTGATTAATCTGAGTCCCCTGTCTTTGTGCCATTAAAACCAAGACTCAGCCTGTAAGGGCAAAAGCCAGACTCTGCAGAGCTGTCAGGTGGTCTGGAAGACATCATCAGTGAGGTGGAGGGTCTCTTAGAGGAAGCCTTCTCCAGACACAAGCGACTTTACTAGCAGGGATAACACAACTTCTAAAGAGTCTGTGGAGAATGAATCAAAGGAAGAGAAAGGTGATTTTTCAAAAGCGTATAAACCCTCAAGTATAAATCAAAACCACAATGAGATACCACTCACACCCGCTAGGATGGTAAGAATCAAAAAAGAAGATAATAACAAGTGCTGACAAGGATGCGGAGAAATTGGACCCTCATACATTGCTGGCGGGAATGTAAAATAATGCAGCCACTTTGGAAAACAGTTTGACAGTTTCTCAAATGTTAGACATAAGTTACCATATAACCCAGCAATTCTACTCCTAGGTACAAATCTAAGACAAATGAAAACATATTTCCACACAAACACTTGTACAGAAATGTTCACAGAAGCATTATTCATAATAGCCAAAAAGCAAAACAACCCAAATTTCCAACAGCTGATGAATGGATAAATTAAATGTGGCATATCTATATAATGGAATATCATACAGCGATAAAAAGAAAGGAAATACTGATACATGCTACAAAGTGGAGGAATGCTGAAAACATTATGCTAAGTGAAAGACTGAGTGAAGGAAGAAACATTATGCTAAGCCACAAAGGACCATACGGTGTGTGATTCCATGTATACGAAAGGTCCAGAATAGGCAAATCTATAGGGACAAACAGTAGATTAGTGGTTGCCTAGGGCTGGGAGCGGGAAGGCAGTTGGAGCAGTGGAAGCTAAAGGGAGTGAGGCTTCTTTTTGTGGTCATGAAAATGTTCTAAAATTGATCGTGGTGATAGATGCACAACTCTATGAATGTACTAAAAGCCACTGACTTGCACACTTTCAATGTATGAACTATATGCTATGCAAATTACATTTTAATAAGGCTGCTTTAAAAAAAAATACTTAACTCTATTTTGCCTAGAAAGCCTACTGTTAAAAATAACCCCCTTTTGTACCTACTATATGTCAGACACTGTGCCAAGCAACTTACCTAAATGATCCCATTTGTTTCTCATAACAGTTTTGTGAGGTAGGTAGAAACTATTCCAAAAACCCCCCATGAACTCTAGTACTCCTTTAGATGCCTTCTATTTAGTGATATGAATATAGAGAGATGCTTTCAAAACCCACGCTGACTAAAAGCTCCAAGGGTGCAACTATTGAGAGAAAGGCAGGAGATGGGGAGAAAAAGTCACCAGAATTCCAATCAGTGCAATTTTGTAGACCCCCAAAGGCAGGCTATGTGCACCGTAGTGAGTCCCTTCATGACGGAAGTCATTGCGTGTAGTAAAAGCACCCAGCGGTGCTGGTGGCAAGTACAACAGCCCCCAGTAGGATAATCACAGGAAGGCAGTACCAACATAGAGGAAATGAGAGCTTTAATCTCGGTTCCTAGACTGGCTTGCTTTCTATATTCCCCAAAAGGGAAAAAAAAGTATGCTTGATAGGATTACAAAAATAACACATGTACCTTGTAAATCTTTTTCAGAAAATGCAAAAAGTATAAAGAAGAAAGTCATCATCAGCTATAACCAACATCAACATTTCAGTGTTGATTAGTAATCAATGACAAGGGCTATGCAAAATCAAATTGAATTTAAAATGTTCAACCGCTAATACACAGGACAAGATCTGGGGACTGAAAGGAGGAAAAATACGCCATGAAAACGCTGACCCGAAAACTTCAAAGGCAACTACGGAGAAACCAAGCCCACAGAGTTTTCCTCTGAAAATAGGACTCCTCAGAGAAGAGAACGAACCTGCCAAAATCTCCTCCTGACAAAGGTGGTCACAAAGAGACAAGGACCTCGTTCTCAACTGCCTCAAATCTTATCACTTCAAAGACGGCTCCTGAACTAAGTCCATTCACCCCAAAGCACAGGCGGTGGTCTATGCTACCGCAGCCGAGAGTGGAAGACGGGAGGATGCCAAACGCTGTGAGTTCCAGGCTCAAGTTTCCAAAGGGTGACCATACTCAGGGTGAGGCAGGGGCCCCAGCCACAGCACTTGGTCCTGGAAATCTCAGGAACAGAACACTCTCCACTCAGCAAATGCTTTGACCTGGCAGCAGGTGCCAGAAGAGAGGCCACAGCCATGGACAAAGGTGGGCTCCTGTTCCTTGATGGCAAAGCTGTCAGCCCAGAATTGAGCAGGCCCTACCCAGCTGACAGCTTGGCCTGAAAACAGGAACCAAAGTTTCAAAGAGCATGGAACAAGTCCAGGCTGCAGCCAAGACAAACGATCCTCATTTGCAAGGCCTCTGAGACCTCGGAGGGCTGCAGCACTTGTCATGGCAGCCATTTACCGGGAGACCCAGGACATGAATGCCAGCTCCTGGGAATGCCACCCCCGCCCCTAGACTGCCCTGCGGTGGCCCAAGCAGTTTATCTATGCCTGGCCAACTGCCAACCATTTCCTCATATTGCAGTGTTAGAACCAAAGCCCAGCACTGCCTTTCAATATGGATAATTTTATAGCTCTTAATTCGTCTGGATCCACAACCACTTTCCCTTGCCCTCCAACTAACTCTGGGTTGCAGGTAATTGCTAGGAAGGGGCATTTCCAGGAGCAAGGAGAGGGGGCAGGAACGAAAAATTTGGTAAAACTGAGACATGCAAATTTGAAATGGTAGCATTGCATAATGGTTACAAGCAAATTTCAGAGAAAGCGAGACCTAGGTTCGAATCCCCGTTGTATCCATTACTGGCCATGAGCCTTCAGGAACAATATTTACCTTCTCTACCAGGTGTTAAAAAATACCTCTACCTAACGCAGAGTGCAGAACAATGGCACTGAGCATATGGCACAGTAAATGCTTATTATTATGATCTTAATAAAGCTTATCAAAACTTAATAAAAGATGAAGGGGTTCCATAGTTCAATCTTTCATTCTGCAACTCTTTAATGAGCACCTACCAAATGCCAGGCATTATTCCAGGAATTGGGCATAAAAAGAATAAGACAGTTGAGGAAAACCCTTGCCCTCATGAGCTTCAAGTCTTGTGAGGGCGACCAACAATAAACAAATATACCAATACATAAACTACATATGGTAACTAGATCTATGAGAGAAAACAACATGGCACCACAGAATAAGAACATGGGTGGTGGGGGCACAGCAGGAAGGACCTGGTCAGTTATTAAGTTGTACTTCCTTAGTCACCTCCGTTCTAGTAGCCAGAGGCTGGGAAATGTCCCAAAACGGAAATAGAAGGCTTCTCATTCCCATCTGAAATTCTGGAAACCCATTTCCCAAAAGAAATACAAATGCCAAAAAAACATATGAGAATATGTTCAACTCGACTGGTAACTCAAGAAATGCATGTTAACACAGAGAGTTCAATTTTCCACCTGGACAAGTGGCTAAGATCAAAAAGAACTATAACGCTCAGGGCTGGCAAAGGTGAGCCAACACACATCCTCACCCCTGCCGGCGGGAATGTAGATCAGGACGACCTTTAGAAGAGTTTGACACTGGGCATCACATTTATAGGTTAGTATATTCTTTGACCCAGACTTCTAGTAATTTATCCTAAAGAAATAAGAGGAAAAGAATTAAAATACAAATATGTAAGGACAGTTATTTCAGGTTGTCTCTAACCCCAAGACATTGGAAAAAACCCACATCTTCAGTAGAAAATTGCTTAAACAAAATGTTAAATCCATACATAGAATACTATATAGCCATCAAAAAACAACGTACCTCTATCCTAAGATGGAGAGATGTTCAAAACATACTAGCAAGTAGAGAAAACCTAGTTTTCAAAAGGGTATGTATAGATCATCTCTATTTATGTAAAAAAAAAAAAAGGATATATGTGTAACCATGCACGTACATGCACACACACACACAATATACACCAAAATGTTAGCTCTGGGAGGCCCTATAACAAGTGAGTTTCACTGTGTTCTTTGTACCTCTATGAATTACCTCAACCTTTTACAATGATATGTATTGCTTTGTCTTGCTCCAGATTTCTTTTGGGGGGGGGGTGTGAAATCAGGAAATCAAGGAATAACCTTCTATCACCTCACTACACCAC
Source organism: Ceratotherium simum simum (assembly GCF_057802395.1). Taxonomy (NCBI): domain Eukaryota; kingdom Metazoa; phylum Chordata; class Mammalia; order Perissodactyla; family Rhinocerotidae; genus Ceratotherium; species Ceratotherium simum. The sequence goes on from NC_141908.1 coordinate 18,352,941, forward strand.
TACCCCACGTCCTGAAGTTAAAAGCAACTTTCTACATATGCCAAAGTGTGTGTTTGAGTTTTTTAAAATTTTTCTTTGCAAATTCTTTTATTCCACGCTCTTGAGAAGCAAAATAAAACAACAGAGCAGACAATTTCAAACTATCCCAGTATGACTAATAAAAAAAAACATCTTCCAAACTCTAGGGCTGGAAAATAAGTGATCTACAATTTGAGCACATATTGGTGTTACATTCAATATCATGTTGAATCTTCACCACAGTGCCATTTGGTAGCTATCATGGCCCTCCCCACTTTCACAAATGAGAAAACTGAGATTTCAAAGGATTAATAAATCACTTAAGGTCACAGAGCAGGTGAGTGCAGGTCTCACGGAGAACTCTTCTCAAGGAGAATATGAGTTTCCTGTGGCTAACAGGTAACAAAGCACCATAAGCTGGGGGGCTTAAAACAACAGAAATTTCTTGCCTCACAGCTCTAAAGGCTAGAAGTCCTGAAACCTATAGGGCAGAATCCTTTCTTTGCCTCTTCTAGGTGCTGGTGTTTACCAATGTTCCTTGGCTTGTCAATACATCACTCCGAATTCTGCCTTCATTGTCAGGTGGTCATCTTCTCCTTGAGTGCCTCTGTCTCCGTGTCTCTTCTCTTCTTATAAGAACCCCAGTCATATTGGATTAGGACCTCTTGTAACTTGGTGACATCTGCAAAGATCCTTTTTCCCAATAAGGTAACATTCTGTGGTACTGGGGGTGAGGACTTCAACATATTTTGGGGGACACAATTCAACTTGTAACAGGGACCAAGCCTACACTCCTTCCTCTAATACATCCTGCCCCCAGCACCACAACCCATTAATGTCATGTCTGTATCATGGCAGGTTTTATATGTCCTTTTCATGACAGTGGAAGGCAACTCGCTTCTGCCTTAAGGCAAAATTAAATCCAAACTATTCAAGGCAGATGAGCGCATGTCCTGCTATCAAGGCTCTGCCTTCCGCATTGGCTCTCACCAGTCATTGAGGGCATCTCCCAAGTTATTTATTCTTCTAGTTCAGGGTTTGCTCCTGAGCTAAAATACACTCAAGAGCTTTGTAAAGTTAAGAGCACTAGATAACTGTGGAGAGAATGCAATTTGCTTTCCCAGAGCCCCCAGTTTGGGTCAGGTAGAATGTCCCATGGGAAGAGGAGGGAGATATGGTACTATTTTAATACATTCTTGGTATGACTCATTGCCTTTGCAGTCCACTTAGATCAGACACCAAAAGCAAATTACCAATCCATCATTTCTTGACCGAATCAGTTACTTTTCTTTTTCAGTTTCTGGAACAGTCTCCAAAAGCAGCAAGGGTACTGCTGAAACCAGTAATCAAAAGACTAGCTAGCCATCCTGTCGACCGGTAGTTTTCAGGCCAAGCATTTGGCTCAGCAAATTGGAAAAGAAAACAGAGCAAGGACCTGCCTGAGTGAGAACCAGTGTGTCCCATTTATTTCACATGAGAAGACACACGAAGGATTGATGCCTATCTAAGAATATCCACCCCAGAGCTCTTGAATTCGCTTTCCAATATGCTGCAGAGCATAATGCCATTTGGAGGTATATTTGAAACAAGAGAACAACCTCCCAGGCTGTGTTTTTGCCTCAGTGTTGCAGAATTAGAAGCCTGGAAAGGTGAACAGCCTCCTGTCTGCCTCCACCTTTCCATATGAGTGAGCTGATGGACGGCCCAAAGAGACAGCTGGGACTGGGGAGCCTTCATGGGGCCTCCCACCTGTGCTGCAATCATATGCAAAATGTCAGAGGCCCCCAATGAGCATCAAGCTGTACCTTCTGTGGCAAGCATCCCAATGGCCCTCCACAGCTGAGGGCAGCAGGAGGCTGTACTTCCTGTGGCCTTACATGGTACACAGGGCTGAGAATGGATCTGACAGATGTGAAATTCTCCATGTCATTGGACCTTGCCAAGTGCCTCCTATGCTAATTTCTCCCACGCCCTCCACGTCCAGCACCTCCTCCCCTCCCTCAGTATCTTTCTCTCGTTTCCAAATCCTCTGGACTTTGACTTATTAACAACTTTGTCTATTACTAAAAAATAGATTAAAAATGATCAAACTATCTAAAGAGGCATGGTCCAACATGGTAGCCACTAGCCACATGTGACTATTTACATTTAAATTAACTAAAATTAAATAAAGTTAAAAATCTAGTTCCCTGGTCATTATAGCCACATGTCAAGTGTTTGATGGCCACATGTGGCTAATGGCTACCATACTGGACAGTGCAAATATAGAGCATGACCATTATCGTAGAGAGTTCTATTGGATAGCTCTGGTCTAAAGGATATAAAGAAAATGTCTCCCTCTTTCTTCTGTCCCCAGTCCCCCTCCCAGAGGCGACCCTGCTGCCAGTCTCCTTTGTATCCTTGCAGAGATTATTTTATATGCCTGAACAAGTGTGTGTGGATGCAAACCTCTTTTGTTAAAACAAATAGAAAAGACCCTAAACACTATTTTGCTCCATGCTTTCTTCACTTAATTAAACTTGGAGATCACAATGTAAGTGTACAAATACTGCTTCATTCTTTTGAGTGGCCTCATAGCAATGCACTGTCCCGAGCACAACCATCACCACCCCACCCTCTGTGTGCCAGACTACCTTCCCTCCCTTCCCTCCTACTACCCCCAGTCTCCACATCCTCCAACTCTTTTCTGACTCTTCCCCTCACCTCTTGCCTTAATAAAAACCTGGCTGTTCCCTGAGGAAACTGCCTTCCTGATCTTTGAAGTGGAGGCAGGGTTTTCACCCTTATCCACATTCTCAAAGCCTATCTTCCTCGTGGTGAATCCCAAAGAAGTTCTCTGGCTTCCTCCCTCAATACTCCCAGTCACCCTCAGACTAAACCCACTACACCTCCTATCGTTACCTCCAACCTCCTGGCCCCTCTCCTCAGTCGTTGAGGACAACAGCACCTGCTTCACTGCCCTCATCTCCTCCCTGAATTCTGTAAGCACTCCCGCAATCCCAGGTGGAACATCCAGCCAACACCTGGCCTCACACGTCCCTAACCTTTTGTCCTCACCTGACCTCAGCCACCACTCCCACCCTAAATCCACACCAATAAACCAATCCCCTGTGAAATCCTTGTTTTTAGCATCCCACTCTGAGATTAGTGCCCACACCAACAATTGCCAACCTAAGCAAGCAAGACTTCTAATCCATGATGACTATTCATTAACCTGGCCATTGTCATTGTGCTAAGTGAAATAAACCAGTCACAAAAGGACAAATACTATGATTCCACTTATATGAGGTACCTAGAGTAGTCAAATTCATAGAAACGAAGTAGAATGGTGGTTGCCAAAGGCTGGGGGGAGAGGGAAAGGGGAGTGGTTTAATGAGTATAGAGTTTCAGTTTTGCAAGATGAAAATGTTCTGGAGATCTGTTCCAAACAATATGAATACGTTTAACACCACTGAACAATTCACTTAAAATGTTTAAGATAGTAAATTTAATGTTATGCATTTTTTACCATAATAAAAAATTGCAAAACAAAATGATTGAGGCTCCACTCTGTGGTAGTGCTGAAGGCATGCTCTCTTCCTGTGAGCATCAAGCACCCCATCACATCCACAGCCAGGAGGCAAGGCTGAGAAAGGTTTCTCTCCTCTCAGCATTGAAAATTCCAAGCTCTAGGTTCTTTCTGAAGCTTAGAGTCAACTTAGGAAAAATTAAAGGAATTAACTACAGACCCGTTGACCGCTATTCTTCTCCAGCAACTAACTGAAAACCAATGGTTTTTCTAGCTCTGCCTCTCATAATTCATTCATACTCATTAATATGCAAACATCAGTTTCTCAGCTGGCAGTGATTTCATGAATTTTTAATTTACATGGGATGAGCAAGAGATTAAAAAACTTTAAAGCTGACAATAGAGAGGATTTGAGTGTCATTTTAATCCCTAGATTAAGAATCTTCAAATGAATTCATTGGCATCATCATGTGAACTATCATCTGGGAATTATCAAAGCAACTCCTCTATGAGTTTTTGCCTTTTGGGTATATTAATAAAGATACACATTTTTTTTTAATGGTACCTGTTTTGGGATCATTAAAAACAGTGAAACCAAAGACATTTCTTGTCAGCAGTCTTAATCTTGGAAAAACTCCAGGCCACCTGGTAAATGATCACAGAAATCCCAACACTAGAGAAAAGCAACAATAATTTGTAGATTTGTGAATAACATGAAAGAAACTCATTTCAGCATAAAGGAAAACAGATAAAAAAGCAAATTAGAAGAGAGAAATTGAGAAATACTGAACTCAATTTCTTCTGGAAATGCCAATCAAATTCTGGATTACTAATTCTAAAATAAGAAAAGGCAGAGGGAAGAGCTTTCTCTTGAGGGTGAGACCCAATAGAATTATAATATAAGCCATATATGTAATTTTAAATTTCTAAAAGCCACATTAAAAATGTAAACAGAAGCAAGTAAATTTAACTTTAATAGTTCATTTAATCCAATATACCCAAAATATTCTTATATCAATACGTAATCAATATTTTAAAAATTATTAATGAAACGGTTATATTCTTTTTTCTTAGTAAGTCTTTGGAATGTAGTGTGTATTTTATACTTACAACAGCTCTTTGTTTCCACCAGCTACATATAAGTGCTAAAATAGCCACTAGTGGCTACCATATTGGAGAGAACAACCACAGAACCAAAGAATGTATGTTCTTCTGACAGGACAGGGACTAGCTCTTGAAATTTAAGCATATCACTAGATCGCACTTTCTAGACTGTTCTTACTGTATTCTTCAACTAACAGCCAGCAACAGCTTGGGTGGAAGCATTAGCTGCTCCTTCAGCTAGACCAGTGTTGATTCAACTGTGATCATTATGGTACCATCATTTGAAATTTTACAAAATCAGTTCACTATGATTGTTTTCTTAATTTTTTTCAAACATAAATTGACGTTTTAGAAAATTAACCTTATCCTAAACAATATCATCTGTGATATCACAGATTTGATATTTTAATTATATTTGTTAAAAAAGCTAATGTACATTAAAACAAATATTTAACACTTAGAAGTTTTTGTGCTTTACCTAAAGCCAATAATGGACTAAATTAAAATTTGTTCTCATTTGCAAATCAGTTACAGTGTCATCTTTCAAAAGCTTTCCATTTGGCACACACAATCTCAGATATATTACTATCTGAGTCCTCTGCACCCAATATTTGTCTGCCATCAAAGGTACCTTCTGTCTGGGCACCACAAACCACAGCAAGGGGGCATTTACTCATTTGTATTCAACCGTCCAAAAGCTGCAGAGGTGGGGTAAAACTCTTGCCCTAATGACCAGTGGTGGTTCAGTACCAGGGGAGCCCCTTTAATAATTAATAATGATGGCAGCTGAGGTTTACTGAACTACATGCCAAACACTGTTCTAAGTTAATATAACATACATATTATACTACATTATATATTGTGTATATATAATATATATAAAAACCCTATGAAGGAGGTATTATTGTTTTCCTGCTTTTCCAGATGAGGAAACAAGCATAGAGCAGTTAGCAGCCTCCCACGGTCACAGAGCTAACAAGTGGTGGAGCTGAGATTCAAAGCCAAGAAATCTGACTCTGGAACCTGTGCTGTTATCACCCGGAGGATTACAAGTGAAATAAAGAGAGAGAAGCTGAAAAGATACGTTTATGGTCACAAACACAAATCCCTCAAAGACAAAATCATCACCCACAAGATGTGGAGACTGGGGCAAGCAATATCCTCTAATACAGAGAGGGATGGAAGACAAGCGGAATAATTTAGAATGCCTTCAAGATGTCTTCTGTAAATTACAGTGAAAACTCACCTTAGAAAGAAAGAAAAAAATATGAAAATTCAAGGCATAAAGATTCCAATAACACAAAGAGAAAGAGGATGGAAGGACGGATGGATTGACTGATGGGAGGATTGGTGGATAGACGGACAGATGGATAGACCAACAAGTGAGCATACAAATATTCACTCTAGACTCAAGAGCAGAGAGCGGGGAGAATTATAAAGGGACATCCCATCTCTCTGACCATTCTAAGCAATTTGGAGACCTTTTAGTCTCATCACTGGGACCAAAGCTGCAGGGTGAGCTCTGTTGAGAGCCTAATTATGTGGCCTTCATTTGCAAGAGTTCTGCAGTCTGGTGGAAGATAAAAACCCACTTACATGTATTCCCTATGGGCAGAGTGTACAGCGGCCGCATTGCTGTAACGCCACAGGACAATCGCCGATGACAGGACGTCGAGGACGGCATCAAACTAGGAGAAGGAGACACGGCATTAGTGGTTTTCCAAAGTTAACAGGGCATGACTGTGAAGACACAAGGCAACTGTTCTTTGACTCAGAACATCTGAGCGAATGACCTCAGAGCAAGGAGGCTTCACATCATTATGATGCAGGCCACTCTTCACCATCACAGCGCAACCTGGGAATCTGGAGCCTGGGGCACATGACGTGCCGGCCTGGCGCCAGTGCCACCGCCCCTCCTCGTACCTGACACTGCTCCCACAGCCTGAGAAACCACCCTCTGCGGTGTGGTAGGCTCTGCTCCCTGGTCCCCTGGCTGCCAGCACTCTGGAGATATTGGGGTGGGGGGGTGGAATTACACTGTTCTGACACATGTGAAATTGGTTTCCTCATAGCAGGCAAGATAATTTCAGCGTTTTCCTGTACATTCCAAGTAAAAGATTCAGGGTGAGGATTCTGGGTTTCTGGCTCTTGATGGGACTGTTCTGCCTGGGGCCCAGGGGTGAGGGTGGGGTCACCCAGGGGCTCTGGGAAGTCTACCAACACTTTGAAATTATATACGAGATTCCATGCTTTTGTTTGAATGAATGAGTGAATGTGTGAGAGAGAAAAAGAGAGAGAAAGAAGGAAAGAGGAGTGAGTGAGTGAGAGAGAGAGACAGAGAGACAGAGTGTGTGTGTGTGTGTGTGTGAGTGTGAGATGTGGGCATTTTTCTGGAGAGACAGCCCACACCTTTCAGAAGATTCTGAAAAGAATCTGCAACCCCCAAAACATTAAGTTCTCGCAACAAAGGGAAGAAGTGGATTTTGGAACAGGAACACACACCCTCAGGTACAGGAAACACTAAAGCTACAGGAGGGCTGTTGAGAGGAGCTCTCTGTATGAGTCACTGCACACGCCACACTTCTCATCTGGAAAGTTACAAGCACTAGCGCTCTCTTGAAGGGACCTGGGGAAACTTCACTCAAGTTTTCAACGTGCCTAGCCTGTAAAACACCTGAGACCCATTTTCTCTAACCAACTGCCATCAGGAACGAGGCTCGGAAGCCAGTTACCCCTAATTGGACTACAGACTGACTCATCCTTGCACCAGCAGCCCCCATCTTAGCTCCCAACACCTCTGCCTGCACCAACAGATGCCTCACTCCACAGTGTGCCCATTTTCAAACCTAAAACCTTGAGCGGGGGAGAAAGGGCTAAAGCGCTAAAACATCCTCTTAACCAGCTGTGGAAAATGTGGTCCCCTAACCTGTTCTTGAGCATTATATAGCATCGTTGCAGTTTACTTCTATTAAATTGTAATTTTTGACAGCTATTTCCATAAAAGTTCTGTTTGTCATGCTGAGCTCTCATCTGCTAACCACCCTTTTAATGAGAGCCCAGGATGAGATTCATGGGCTCAGGAAAAACGTGCAAAACTTCATAAAAGTACATTTCAGATTACTTACTGCAAACCCAAAAGCAGAGGCGCTGTACCTCATAACGGAGACAGCTAAAAAGAAAGAAAATATTATTCAGAATATTTTAAGACCTCATGGATATTTTCTCTCATTTGTGAGTATATTAATATACTTGATATGGTCCTTTAAACATCAGTGGGCAAGTTCCAAGAGAATAAAATTAAAAATTAACTGCACTTGTAAAATCTGAGAACCAAAAAAGGTAGAGTGAAGTGAAAAGATTCCAGACTCCACCTCTGACGACTTCCCTTCCCAGTGTGTTCTGAAGCACCGGCGGGCCAGCTTCAGAACGAAAATGCTTAAGCAGTTGTCAGTCAAATGACTGCTGAGACTTTGAGAATTTAGCAACTGGGAATAGAGAAACTTAATAAACTTTCATAGCGAAAGTGCAGCCATCCACACTGTTCCCATAATAAGATAATTAGTGGTGGTATCTACACGCACGTGTCATTGCTAACACACAGTTGAAAAAAATCTCTTGCCCATCAGAGCTTAAAATCCAGTGTAGACCTCAATAAAACTGTTTAGAAAAACAATAAGAAATGATCTTAAACAATACATTGTTACATCTACATTTGTAGATGTAATAATTATAATTAAAATATTTATCCATATTCAAAAATCTCTCTACCTTTTTTGAGGCAAGTCTGTTGATAGCATTTTGCCTAATTCTGTGATCTGTTCTGTGCCGAAGCAATGTCCAGCTTCAAAGACTGTTCTCAATTTGACTTAATAAAGGCAGATCTCCAAATAAAAGCCATATTTAGGGAGCATACATCCACCCTCCAACAAAGATGAAGCCCTACCCAATGGGTCTGCAAAGCTTTGAAGCAGCTTTTTCCCGGCACAAGTGTTGCAAGCGCTCACTCATGGAGTAAGAGAGGTGTGGCGTGGGGCATAGAGGTCAATATCCACTTGGACTCCCACTCCGCTCACCACATGGCCCTTCTCTGGGACTCACTCCCTGTCCTGGACACAAGGTCCAAGAATGGGCCCTGGACAGCCATATTGTGCTTTGTACCTCTGCCCCCAGCCATAAGGGGCTCATCTGAGCCACTTCAAACCAAGCATATTTCATTTTCTATGAAGTAGGAATTGAGACTGAGAGTCTAGTTGGTCAATTTATGTTGTTGGAACTGAAACCTGTAAACACTGGAGCTAGGGTTGGCCATTGTTTGCTATAAAGACCGAGGAGCAGAAAGACAAGCATGAGTAAAACACAGCTCTGGGGCAAGAGAGAACCACGTTCCTGAAGTTTCTAAGCCCTTCCTGAGATGCAGGCACATCCCAATCCTCAGGCTGTGTAAGGCAAATGCGATCCATTAAATTCCTGACCTTCTTTGTTTGTGACATGAGCTGCTCCAGTTATCCCTGCTGTTGCTCTTACTGGCAAAAGGAGGACAGACCAGCTGTGTGCAGTGACCAGCTGTAGCTTTCATGGGCAACACAGGTGTGGCGGTGCAAAGGGGCACCAGACCTTCCCGAAGACATTGGCCTGTGCAAAAAAGGCAGCACCCAGATCCCTCGAGGGGTCGCCCTGAGCACCAAGATGCCCTATAGGACACTGAGCCTGTCTTGCTCAATAACCATTAATTAGACTTAATAAAATTTCATAGAAAAAAATCGAAATGTGTATCCTTACAACTGGTTTTTAGAATATTTTGGCAGTGTGCTTTTTGTGGGTTACTTCTTTATCAGCAGTGGAAATCTTTTTAACTCCTGCTAACATCCTGCCCAGATGGGCAATATACACACCAGATAAAGAGCTGCCCACCTGGAGCCCCTGCTCTGCTCTACCTGCACTCTCTGGCCCGGGCACCATGGGATGGAGGGCACAGCTGGAAAAGCCCTCCACTCGCCATCACAGAGAACCGCCTGCTTTCCAAGCAGTAAACCATTACTATAAAAAGATTTAATCTAGATATTTGGTAATACCAGACATTTATACAGTGGGCTACAGATTTCAAAGAGGTGGGCGCCCACTTGATTATATGGAGAAACACAAGAAACTTTGCCCCAGAGACTCTGGAATCCAACAAAGGAGATGGTCACTGAATGGTGGGGTTTCCCTGACTCAATTGGAGTCAATGTCCATGATTTCAAACACTCTCAGAATTATACTGGAAAGTTCTGCTTGTGTGAGTGAGTTAAGCCTGCCCAGTGGATGAATAACTTAGAGCACAAGTGGAATATTAATACTGTTCTATCCCCCAGGCACCAAGGAAAATGTAAGCAAGAGGGCTCCAGGTTAACCCAGAGCTCTGCACAGAAGGGAGGGATTAATAGGAATCATTTCCTCATAAATTGGCTCCATCTAATTTCCTTGATGAGATGAAAAGGGAGAAAATACCAAAAATTGCATGGGGAATCTAGGTACACTGAAGGGCCCTCTGCACGGCTTTGGCTCGGGCAGCTTCCCTTTGTGAGCAACTCCTCAGTTCTTAAAATGAAATAGCAGCAAACAGTCATTAGCACAGGACCCAAATGGAAGAGGTCAGTGGCCTTTTAGGAGTTTCTGAAGAGTGTCAAGTGATAACTTTATTTTCTTTGGCCTGTAACTGAATGTGACACATCCTAATTCTGGGATGAGAAGGGACTCCAAAGAAAGGGTGGGATTGGTTTAGATAGCCCCTGCTCCCACGGAAGGAGCAAAGTGTGGGGTTTTCACCAGGATGTTTCCAACTTCCCTCACACTAAGATAGGGTTCCACTTGGAGAACAGCATGCCTGGGCCAGGATCACCCATCGAGGCAGAGGTTACAAGGTAGGTGCCCAGGAGCCCCACACATACTTAGCGGAGGGTAGCTGAAAGCCACCACAGGTCCAATAAAAGTCCAGCAGTGCCTTTAAGGCAGGTGCAAATTCAACAGCGGACCGCAGACAAGGGACCTTCTGACCTCAGACAATTAAGCTGCAAGCTGGCATGTTCCACGAGACAGGCAATCGGGCAGCCGTGAAGCGGAGCTCTCCTGTGAAGACTGCTCTCGGTCAAGGCAGGGGTCACAGAGCTGGAGGTAATGAAGTCACCTCAGCTGTCAGCTCGTGGTGCAGGGCCTGTTTAACAAACACCACGGCTGCTCTAGATTGGAGCGCCCAACTGTCAGAATCCTCCAGATCCATCTGGATAGCATGGCTATCAGAATCCCGTAGGGAAATTTTCAAGAATATTTCTTCTCCTCACATTTAGAACTTGTCTCCATCACTCATAACTGAAATGTGCACTCGGGGAGCCTACAAGGCATACAATTACAGGCCATCATTCCCCTGGGAGCTGAGGCCTCAGTTTCCCACCTCTTACTCTCTCATGGTGAGAGCAGAGGGAGACTGCCATCTGATTAGGCTGGCCTCAGACACCCAAAAATTCATGCTTAGGATGCAGCTAGACTCCTCTCACTTTCCATGTTGTCTTTTTCTTTTTCATTTTACTGAGACATAGAGTCCTTAAAATGTTCATAAGTAAAATGAAGATCTATAGTTTGGGGCCTGCCCAGCATCCATTCCCCATTTGGGAAAGGAACACCCTAATTCTCCTCTGGGGAATGCTACACCTCCCCCACCCTCACACTATGTGGTTTGAGAGGGATGAAATTATTATCCCTACTCTAGTATATCCTTGTCCCATGGCCAAAATTAGTGATTCAAAGATGGCACAATTTGATGTGATCCATGAGAACCTGTCTTGAGTTTTTGCAAAAAATATTGGGAAGAGGATGTCTTTCAGAGAGGTGATTGTAGAGCTGGTAGCATAAAAATAGGAGCTGCAGGTAACAATTTTGGCCTAAAGGGGGAGAGGCTGCCTCCGAATGAAGCCAACACAGAGGAAAGCTGATACTGAAGATAAAAGATATAAATCAAACCTCTGATGACATGGACTGAACCTCTGGAATCAGCCCTACCTGAAGTCTATGCTTGTATTTTTCAAATACGTCAGCCAATAATTCCCTTTAATTTGCTTAAGCTAGTTTGAGTTGAGTTTGCATCATTTGCAGCCGATGAGTCAATATAATACACCTTGACCCAGCGATCTCATGTCCAAGAACCTCTTTTATTGCCTAAGAAATGAAAAAATACTTTATATACAGAAGGTTCACAGTAGGTTTATGCAATTTATAGTAGCAAAACCCTGGATGCAATGTAAATATCCAGCAGTAGGGTGATGATTAAAGTATGGTCCATTAAAAAAATAAGCTAGAAGTAGCTATTTAAAAATATTTACAAAGAGTGCTGTTGGTTAATGCTTATAGTAGCATATTAGTTAGAATAATGATATTGATAATAAACAAAAGTGGCATGTTTCATGCCATCAGTACTTGGTGCCACGGGAAAGGATGGGTCTGGGTCAGGAGGCATTCTGGCTACTATAGGTGCAAACTTAATGGGGAGGTCAGAAGAGGGTTCACTGAGAATGTGACATCTGAGCAAAGAAGGTGACATCTGAGCAAAGACTTAGAGGAGATGAGGGAGTGAGCCATGCAGTCACCTAGAGGAAGAACCTTAGTGCAAAGGCCTGAGGTGGAACGCCTGGCACGTGTGAGGCCATTTTGTCTGAAGCAAAAGGGAACAAGAGGAAACTTACGTGAGATAATAGATTTCTTTATTGTTTGAGCAAAAAATTAGGTAGAAAAGGGCAAAATATAAGATGATATATGTGATATAACTAGCTTTACAGAACTATGTTTTTAAAAAATGCATTGAAGCTGTAGTCTACACAGGAATAGAAATATAATGATGTACTCCTGGAATTTATATGTTATAAACCAATGTTACTTCAATTTAAATAAATAAATAAATAAATGCATTGAAAACCATTAGAAAAAAAGATCCCTCAAATGATAACAGTGGTTAATCTCTGGTGGGTGGGAATATTTGGGTGGATTTCTTTCCTTTCTACTTTTTTGTATTTTCCACATTTTCTACAACCATCCTATATAACCATTCAAATCAGAAAAAGAAATATATTTTACTTGAAGAAAAGAATCACCCCACTCATAACAATATAGTCAAAGATCTAAAACAGAATAGCAGAAACCAGATTTATGATGCACATCTGGGAGAAGCTCACATCTGCGTTGTGAGCTCATGAATGCTTCTGGCTAACAGGAAAGCACTACCACACACATCTTTAATACATCTAAGTTTCTGAAATCTATCTCCCTAGGCCAAATCACCTACACAAGTGGGTTGCTAATACCCCAAGGAGTTCCCAGGAGCACAGCAGAGGCCAGGCAAGCCAGAGTGCGAAACATAAGCAAAATGTCACTCTGGCTAAGGGAGCTCCTGCCTCTCAGGTTTTTGCTTGTCCTACAATCTACTGCCATTTGTGTGTCAAGGGGGTAATAACAGCTACACTCCCAGAGGCACACATACAACAGACATCTTAAATAAATATTTACACAAGTCTGGTTAAAGACCACACCTCCTTTAACTAAGTCACACAGGCCAGAAAGCATGTCAGCTGGAAACTCAAATTCAAACAGAAAGACAGCTGGAAAATGGAGTGGACCCAGGCAACCCATTGTCAGGGCAAAGCCAAATGCAAATCACGCAGCTGAATGAGCAGCAGGCTGTGAGGGAGGGTTGTGGAGGTTCAGACAGAGTGCCATGGAAAGGAACAGAGACGTGAGCATGCCAGCAAGGCAACTGAGGGTCAATGCTGAGCCCTCTCAACAACGTTCAACAAAGAATGCCATTTCAATTGCAGCCCAGATTTATAGCAACAATGAGGACCCATCTGTCATTCTCTCCAAAGTCAGGCAATAATTATCTTGAGCCTTAGCACTCTTCAGCAATACCCCAGGCCCCATAACACCTCCAAGTTGCTAAATTATGTGACTAGTAAAGCTCTGTTAATAAATCAATTCCACTTTAATTAGACCACCTCTGTCACTCAGACGCCTGGCAACAACGTCACCCACAGCCATGTAACTACCTCATGCAGAGAACCCATCTCGCCATCATCCACCTTCATCCTGCCTGCTGTGACCTAGGCAGCAGAACAAGCGGAGCTAAGAGGGGTCAAAATTAATTGATTTATGTTCTAACTCACTTCATGAGAACCTCCAATAGCTTCCAGACTCTCTCCTACTCAAACAAGATTATAACGTCCTACAAAAATTTGTGATAGGGAGTTGAATTCAGTCATCACTGAAAGAAAAGAGAGAGCACTTTGAAAAACAAATCAACAAAAGTACTGCTTAGCCCTTTAAACTACTCATCCTCAGCTGTAGCACAGTGACGTTAACTTCATATTTTACCTGTTTGGACCAGAATTTGCAAAAGGGCCCCCTGAAAAGGAAATCTGGAAGCTTTTGATCGACCTATGCAGTATTATTCAAATATCAGAATTGGCTACCAACATTTTAAAATCAGGAGACTTCATGAATTTAACAAAAAATAAAAGGAATATGCAGGTTTTTGGCTTTTCTGCCAGCACTGAGCTGTCCCTTTCTCCCAGTAGTGCCCGCACCGCGTTTGGATGGGGCACGCGCTCTTGGGCACCTGCATCGCCTGCAGCATTACACCCAGCTGGCCTCACTCACCTGCCTGGCCCTTCCGGGTATCTGGTTGACCCGGGAGGCTTGAGTATGGGACTCCAGATGTAGCCCACAAGCAGCTTAAGGGAAAGGACAGTAGTTTCATCTCCATATCTGCAGTTCCCAGCAAAATGCCTGCTCAATATTCATCGTGCTGCATCAACAGGAGCCTCCAACGTTTCCTACTCTAAGGCCTGGTGCTCAGCAAATTACAAAAGCTGTATGATGGGCCAAGTTCTCAAAGCCTATATCATTCTTTGAGAGCTCTTTGTCTTCTGTAGAACCTGAGAACTATTCATTAGTCCCAAGCAGACTATGGACACTGCTCATCCACCCTCCAGGGCTCTGCCAGTCCGGAGACAGGCGTACCCTTGCCAAGACCTCAGGGATGATCACGAGTCTCCTTCTCGTTTTCACATGACCAAGAGGTAGGTGGTCATGTACAAAAAGGGGCCACACAGCCCTCCCCCCAATCCCACACCCACAATAGCCAGTATAACCCACAGCAAGAGTGGGCTTGAAGAGATTGGAAAATATTGCCCTTGAGCTACTGCTGTGGGGGAGGGGAGTGTCATTTGAGAGTGACCTAGGCCACTTTGCAATGAAAGGTGCATTTGCATTCAGATTTATAACAGGGAGCAACCACCAAAATGTCTTGCCTGGACTCCCTCCTAACCGTCCCCCCTTCTGTACCTCTGCCCCAGCGCCCCTGACATGCAGCCAGAATGGTTCTACCTGTCACACTCCCTGTGAAGGCCAAAGTCCTTACAATGCATGAGGCCCCTAGTGCTGACCTCCTCCCCTATGAGCTGCACCTGCTCACTCCACTCCTGCCCCACAAGCCTTCTCACTGACCTCCCCACAGCCAGGCACACTCCTGCCAGGCCTGGGCTCTAACTCATTCCTCTCCCTGGAGCATTCTTACCACAGGATCCAACAGACCCACTCCCTCATCTCCTTCAGGTCTCTGGTCAAATCTCACCTCATAGGCCTGTCCTGGCCACCCTATTTACTACTGCAACCTGTCCCAGCCCACATCTTAGCTCCCCCTTACCTTGCTGTATATTTCTTTTCCAGAATACATATCATCTCCTACCATGCTATCTGATTTATCTATCTGTGAACATCGTGTACCATCTGCCTCCCTCCACCCATTAGAAGGTAAGCACTACGAAGGCAGTAAGCTTTTCTGTTTTGTTCCCTGATGTCTCCCAAATGCCTAGATCAGTGCCTGAACACATTAAAGCATTCAACTTGCAGTGATCAGAGTCTTCAGGGAGAAAGCAGACAGAATTAAGGGTTCAACATACCGAGAGGCCCAGTGTTACCAGGCAGCCATTCTCTGAGCAAATGGAGTGGCAGCCAGCACTCTGTGGGGCATAACAGAGAAAGCAGCCTCTGTGAGGACCGTTCTTTTAAGGAGAACTTGGAGCATCTGTAAATGGAAAGACCTAGGACTACAGGAAGAGCAAGAACAGCCTTAAACCCAGAGAGTCATGAGGCGGCACAGAACAGTACATGAGAAAAAAATCAGAATGAGAACAACACAAGGAGAGTCTCCACTCTCGACCGGGACACCCTCGCTCTCTCCCTCCAGCACATACTATATATTTGCTCTGCTTCAGTTAGCACAGCATGAAATGCACCCAACCCACATTCTAAAGTAGGAATCAGCATTACTGGAACACAGGCAAGACAACTGCCATTTAACAGGGAGCAACCTGGTTTAGATAGCTTCTCAGAGGTCACACACACAGGAGGCACCAGCCTAGTGACAAAAAGCCAAGAGCCCAGCTTTTCATGCTAAAATTTCTTCAAGAGCACAGCACACATTCACTTTGCATTTTCTACAACCTCGGAATAAAGAGGAGGAAGGGCTGCTTGAAGCCAGGGTTACCCAACGTTTATGAACATTTATGGACTGTCTTCAGTGGAGTAAACCATCCACCCTCATTTGTTGCTACCTTCATTCCAAAGACCTTACTCGCCAGAATGGCTCTTGCTGAACGTCAATTGCTTTTTCCTCCTTGCATATAATTTTACTCATCCCTGTGCTATGGTTCCCTACGATGCCAGCACAGCTCTCAAGAAAGCAGTCTATTGCCTGTAGGCGGCAAGCCTGGCCAAGTCCCAGCCCAGACCCAGCCAGACATCTTCAGACTACACTCAGCCTCTGTCCTATGATCCACCCTGTCCAGATCAACATGAGTAGCCTGAGCTCGCCAATCATTCTTTCACTCAATAAACAAATCTTTATTGAGCATCTACCACATGCCCCACACTGTTGCGATGAGCTGGGGATAGAGCAGTTACTTGCCCAATGATTTGATGAGATATGCCTCTTAAAGCCCCAACTATCCCTTAATCACAGAACACTGCTACTTGCACCTAGTAAATAAAGCATTTATTGAATAGAAAACAGGGATAGGAGAAAATTTTATAGAACAGAACACTCACAGTTTGTCTTCTCAAGCTTTGTGTTTGTGTGCAGTTGCTGGGAATTTGAATCTTGAACCCTCATTCTCAGTCCATTATCTCTAATTTGGCTCAGTGTCACTCCTTTGGCACCCCAAGCCCCCTGCCCCTACTACCCTCACCTTTTACCACATAGAAACAATCCTTGTGTCTTCTCCCAACCAATGTTATAAAAACCCAAAAAAGGGGTTCATTACATAGTATTCAATTCTCTATCCCCAGGGCCTATGAAAGCACCAGCACAAAGACTGTGCTCAATAAATGCTTGTTGAGCAATAAATGCTTGAGGAATCTCCAAACTCTAACAATAATGTCTGGTTTTTATTTAACATGCAATGATTAATTCATACCAGTAACAAAAGATAATGCCATGGGCAACTAGAGCTAGTAATGGCATGGATGTTGCCACCCGAGCTCATCCTTGTCAAACCACTAAGATGGCCTTAGTTTGGCACCGCTGGCACCATACTACACATTGGACCTCTTTGGTTTGAAGAGCTAGTAGAGGAACTTTTTAAAAAACAGAACATATTGTGGGGAAGAGGAAAACACTGAATAAGACTTCAAACACTTGGCTTAAAGTAATGGTGCTGAATAAATATTTACTCATTTGAGCTGAATCAAAGTCATTAGAAGACCATTAACATTATCACTCAGAGAATAAAAGTTAAATATGGTAGAATAAAGGCCTTTTCACCCCTCTCTCCCTACTACTCTCTATAAAACCCACCAAAGCAACAAGAAGCATGGAAAACTAGAGAAAGAACATCAAGATCAAAGAAATTAGGAAATGGCCAGCGTCAAACCCCATATTATAAAGAATATCCATCAAAAACATTAAAATTTAGACCATATGGAGGGAAAATGCTGAGGGCTGAAAACATACCTCAATGAAATCTTAGGTAGAGCTCAGAATTTCCCACAATTAGATGGCATAGTCATCAAGAGTTCAAACAATTACCCCCTATATGCAATAGCAAATTTGGATAGGAGCTGCAGCATTTGCTCCTGAACCCTTTCCCCATATTCCACACACTAGAGAGCAGAGGAGGTGCAACCGAAGGAGTCATTGCTCAGACAGCCATTGGTGCTAGAATCAGGCACTTGGGAAACCAATGGCATTTTCAACAAAAGGAGCAGAGGTTCCCCTGCCAGCCATGCAGTCTTCTCTTGCTCATAAGGTAGACTACCGAGATTGAATGTAAAGTGCCCAGAGAAACGATACTCAAATTAAAGCTGCATGCTGCTTCCTTCATGCCCCAGCTCACCATCAGTCCCAATTATTAGAACAGTGAGGTACTGGCAAAATGGCAGATAGAACCAAGAAACCAAAGAGAATTAAGAAGTTAATTCAACAAGGTCACCAGACACAAATACCAGTTAGTTCTATATTAGCCACAAACAGTAATAAGATGCAATTTTAAAAAGATACTATTTTCAACAGCATAAAAATCAAATACCAAGGAACAAATTAATGAAAAATGTGTAAGACCTCTATCTAGAAAAGTAATAAAACATTACTGAGAGAAATTAAAGAAGACTAAACATATGGGGGGATATATCATGTTCATGGATTAGAAGACTCCATATTAACAATCAAAATTCTGCAAGTTTTTTTGTAAGAAAATAGATAAGACGATTCTAAAGTTTAAGTGGAAAGTGAAAAGAGTCAAAAATAACCAAGATAATACTGAACAACAAAAAAATGGGAAGATAGTCACCACAAGATATCAAGATTTATTTCAAAGCTACAGTAATTAAGACAGAATAGTATTGGCACAGGGATAAACAAAAAGACCACAGAACAAAAGAAGACACATATATGGTCTCCTGATTTATAACAAAGTTACTCCTGAAGTACACTTGGGGTAAGAAAGGTCTTTTCAATACATGGTGCTGGGCATTGATCCTACTTCACACCATACACAAAAAACAAATGTAGATGAGCTGAAGATATAGATATGCAAAATAATACAGGAGATATCTGAAATATAATATGAGAGAATACTTCCACAACCTTGGGGGAAGGAAAAGATTTCTTAAACAGGACACAAATGCATTCATCATAAAGGAAAAGATCAGCAAATTAAACTACATTAAAAGATCTCATTAAAAGAGCAAAACAGCAAGCCACAGAGTGAGAGAAGATATTTATAATACTTATAACTACCTGCAGATAAGTATCCAGAATATATAAAGAAGTCTTACAAATCAATAAGAAAGAGAAAAACAGCCCAATAGGAAAATAGGCAAAAGACTTAACAGGCTACTCATGAAAGACAATACACAAATAACCAATAAACGTATGAAAATACACTCAACTTCATTAGTAACTAGGGAAAATACAATTAAAATCACAATGGGGTACCACTACACAAGGAAAAAGTCTGACCATTTCAAATGTTAGCAAGGATGTGGTCCAACTGGAACTCTTAAAAGCTGCTGGTGGAAGTGTACATTGGTACAAACACTTCAGAAAACACTACCTGTAAAAGCTAATTGTACTCTACGACCAGCCATTCCACTCCTAGATACATACCCAAAAGATATGCATACTTATGGATACCAAAAATGTTTATAAAAAAGTTCACAACAGCAGAGGTCATAATTGTCAAAACTGGATACAATCCAAATGTTCAAGAGTAGAATGGATAAATTAGTGGTGTAGTCATCCAATAGAATATTATACAACAGTAACAATAAATGAATTATAACTACTTGCAACTACATGTATGAATCTCAATAAATAAGGATAAGGGGAAAGGAAGGCAAACACAAAAGCATTCATTGGACAGGTAATCTATTTATGATTCTGTTTGTATAATGTTCAAAAACAGACAAAGCAATGTACTGTGGTAAAATTCAGAATAGTGTTTACCTCCCGGGCAGGAGGCAGGGACTGCGAGGGGCAGCAGAAGGGCTTCCCAGGTGAGAAGATGAGTGAGTGTGAGTGGTGGTCACACAGGTGTGTTCATTTTGTGAAAATTCAAACTGTATAATTTGGATCTGTACACTCTTCTGTATGTCTACTATACTTTAATTTTTAAAAAGACTACTTACAAATCAGTGTTAAAAAAAGGGTCCAAGAGCCTAAAAGATAAGTGAAAAAAGGACATGAACAGGTAATTTCAGAAAAAGAATTTAAAACAGCCAATAAACGTAGGATGTTAAAATTGAATAAAAGAAAATGAACATCCGTTCTATTTCACCTAATAGAACGGCAAAAATAAAAGGATTTTTTAAATGTTGAGGGTTGGTGAGGGTAGTGAGATATAAATCCTCTCATTCGATGTCAGTGGGAAAACCTATTTGAAGGGCAGCTTGGAGATGTTTATCAAAAGGTAAGATAAACATTCTTTGAACCCACCAGGTTCTACTTCAAGAAATGTATTCTATACTTGTACTGGCACAGGTGCAGAAAGAATACATACAAGAATGTTTATTACAGATATACAACAGCAGAACATTAACCACTTAGGCATCCATTAATAAAGAAGTGATTTAATAAATTATTGTACATCCATACTATGAGATGATATCATTAGGGTCTTGAAAAAGATAGATTTGTAATGCTGCAAAGTGGAATGAGTGAATAAAGCAAGATAATTAGTAGTGATTATTAAAGCCTATGTGTGTGTGTATAGAAATAAATACATACATATGCAGATAAAATTTCAGAGAAGTTACACAACAAACTGCGAATGATGATTACCTCAGAAGGAGACGGGGAGTGCGAGGTCCAAAGGATGCTCTTATTCTCCTGAATATCCTTTTGTATGCTTTGGTTTTCTTCCTCTGTGTACGTACCTGCATGTATCTCCAAGGCAGAGATAGAGGTTCACGTGCCACAATCAAAGAAAGAAGCCTAATCACTTTTGATATGGTCACTGAGAATCAGTTATCATGTAGTTGCCTGCCATCATGGACCTAAACTGAATTTAGCCAAAAAAGGCTTCTGCAGATGGACATTTAAGTTGCTGGCATTTTACACCACCTGGGCCTACTCTCCAGTTATACAACTGAAAATCAAATAGATCCACTATTTGTCAACATCTACAAAATAAAATTAAAGAATCAGAGATTTTCCAAAATTAAAATCACCAAGATAGCACCATTCTCCACTTGCAACAAAACTTTTCCTACCTAGTTGGGCGTGATGCTAATAGCAAATCAAGAGGAGGAACAAATGCAAATATTCTCAATGGTACAACTGTCCTGGACATTCACTGGATAGATACAAAGGTCAAAGAACATATTTTGCAGTAGCTAAAAAGGTCAGGTCTCCGCTTAGCTATGTCACCTCCTCTGTTAGGCGCTGAAAACTTACACGTTCTCTTTTTTAAAGGTTGCCATCATATCTGAGCGAGTTAACTCCATAACCTTAGCATTCTGATCACTTAAAAAAAATAAAACTAGACCCAAATAAGATTTATAATAGAAACTTAATTTATTCATCAAATATGACTCCCTTTATGTGAAAGCTTGTGTTAACTGATGTATTTTGGAGTGTCCAGATCTATTATGTTTCCATAAAGTATCATCAGCTTTCAATAACCTTGAGCATGAGTCATTATAGCTTACAAAAGGTAGAAACAAGAATAGAGGAAAGAAATCCTAAGTCTAGTTTCTAATTCAACAAATACATTAGCTATACACGTGCCCTGTGAGCATTCTTTTTTTTCTTTTTTTTTTTTTGTGAGGAAGATCAGCCCTGAGCTAACATCCATGCCAATCCTCCTCTTTTTGCTGAGGAAGACTGGCCCTGAGCTAACATCTATTGCCAGTCCTCCTCCTTTTTTTTCCCTTTTTCTCCCCAAAGCCCCAGTAGATAGTTGTATGTCATAGTTGCACATCCTTCTAGTTGCTGTATGTGGGATGCCGCCTCAGCATGGCCAGACAAGCAGTGCGTCGGTGCACACCCGGGATCCGAACCTGGCCCACCAGTAGCAGAGCATGCGCACTTAACCGCTAAGCCACGGGGCTGACCCCCTGTGAGCATTCTAAAGTGAGGAGACTACAACAGCAAAGAAAAGACATCATCAGATCCATCATACGATCAATACAACTTTACAAGAGAAGCCTGGGGATTGGTCACAAGAACAAATATGGAAGATACCACCCTCCAAAGTGAAACTATAGACACTCCATGATGTCACTACGCTAAAGATCCACAGTGCGGCCTGTTACCCTGATACAAATAGCCTGGACTGAGATCTGATAGGATTTTATAGATGGAGAGCTATGTTTTTGGCATTTTACATGAACCAGGACAATCTCCCAGTGATATTGAGCTATAAATCAAAAATGAATCAGTGTTGATGCTCCAAAAGAAAATAAAAATAAGGAGTTGTGGTTTTTCTTGATCCTATGACAATAATTCTTCCCTGATAGGACTAGCTTTATTTCCACTCAGTGCTGATAAATAACTAATAACTAGATATCAGGACAGTGAATTAATCTTTACCAAACTCTCTGCCATGGTTGGCCCATCTACCTCAGGGTTTTTCAAAATGAATTCCTTAGACTCTGTAGGTTTAAGTCTTTAGGGATCACACAGGGCTCCCATCTTTCTCATTTCAACCATAGCAACTTCCTTCTCACCTCTATTAAAAATTGGGTTCTGCCTCATACACAGCTGGTGGGAATGCAAATTGGTGCAGCCTCTATGGAAAACGGTATGGAGATTCCTCAAAGAATTAAAAATAGAGATGCCCTATGATCCAGCCATCCCACTACTGGGAATCTATCCAACGAACCTGAAATCAACAATCCAAAGAGGCTTATGCACCCCTATGTTCATTGCAGCATTATTCACCATAGCCAAGAAGTGGAAGCAACCTAAGTGTCCCTCGACTGACGATTGGATTAGGAAAATGTGGTATATATATACAATGGAATACTACTCAGCCATAAAAAAAGACAAAATCGTCCCATTTGCAACAACATGAATGGGCCTGGAGCATATTATGTTAAGTGAAATAAGCCAGAAAGAGAAAGACAAACACTGTATGATCTCACTCATATGTGGAATATAAACCAACACATGGACAGAGAAAACTGGACTGTGGTTACCAGGGGCAGTGGGGGTGGGGGGTGGGCCCAAGGGGTGAAGCGAGTCATATATATGGTGATGGACAAACAAAAATGTACAACCCAAAAATTTCACAATGTTAGAAACCATTAAAACATCAATAAAAAAAAAATTGGGTTCTGTAAAAATTTAACTACAAAGATGTAACTAAAAAGAACACTTGAAAAACACCTATATAAATGAAGACTCCCTGTCCACATTAACAAGGAGGATGGCCTTCACACTACATACTATCCTTTGTAGGTAGGACCAGCGTTCTAGCTACAATCACATCCCCAGTCCCCAGCCCAGATCAAGCCCCTAATATAATTATTACCCAACAGGAAAATAAGGCCATATTCTGTTTCCATACTCAGAGATGGTCCTCAAAAATATCCACCAACTACAGCAGCCAATGGGACCCACAACATCAACTTCATAGATGCCATGGAACCTTTTCCTGGGAGCCACATCTACTAGATAATCACTTTTGCTCATTCTGCTTTCTTCCTTCTTCTGTTAAAAGAAATCTTTTCTTTTTGAAGTTCTGTCCTTTCTCAGTGAGGGGTAATTGATACTAAGATGACCTTGCCTTTGGGGACAATTCAAGACCACATGAGGAGGGCTGGCCTGAGAATGAAGCTGACATAGAAGAAGGGAGAGAGGTGAGGAGAGAGAAACAGGATTCTGACAACATCCCTCGAGGCCATGGATCTAGCCAATTGCATTCTGTAATATGTTGTCATTTATTTTGCTTAAACTAATATAAGTGATTTCTATTGCTTGTAACTGGAACACTCTTGACTGTTACAACATACGCACGTCTCTTTCAATCAGAACACTCGATGCTAAGGCTCACACTACTCCCCCACTCATGTTGGCTTCACTTCAAAGACAAATTAGGAACAAATTCACAAGAGGATTTATTCAAACAATAAGCTCCCCTCGAATTATAAATAGCCTCAGTCTTAAGAATCCAATTATATCTAATTCAACAACACAGAAGGACACACCAATATGTAAAACACACAGCTAATAGGATAATGGCTGAAACGGTATTGCCTCGTTACTGTCTCATTCTGCACTGACCCTTTCTCACTTGTATTTATTTTCTTACAATCAAAAGCATATATCTAATGGCCAACTAGGCTATGGTTTGACCACAGAACAGGGGGATATCAACCAGCTCACCCCATTTGCCTCCGCCATGACCTTTTCTTACTACCAAGTTAAGGCAGAAAAAAGCCTAAGATATTGAAATAATTTTTACTCAGAAAAAAAATCCAAAGAACTCTACTCACAATATAGATTTTGAGAGGGTTTTAGAGTATCCATGCCAGGGTTCCTCAAGACTACCCCCAGATTCGGTGATTTGCCAGAAGGGCTCACAGGAATAAGCATATAGTTATAAACATGGCTAAGATTTGTTACAGCAAAAGGATGTAAGCAAAATTAGCCAAGGGAAAAGGCGCATGGAGTGAAGTCCAGAGGAGACCAGGTACAAGCTTCCAAGTGTCCTCTCCCAGGGAAGTCACAAAGGACATGCTTAATTCCTCTAGCAACAAGTTGTGACAACATGTGCATAGTGTTGTCTACCAGGGAAGCTCATTAGAGACTCAGTACCCAGGGATTTTATGGAAGGCTAGTCACTTAAGTACCTTCTGCCTAGCTTGTACAAAAACTCCAGACTCCCAGAAGGCAAGCACGTGTTCAGCATAAACCGCATTGTTGGTACAAACAATTTAGGCACAGTGAGCCACTCTTACCATTGAGAGAAAGTTTAATATCAGTGTAGAGAACTGTTTCCTAGCCAAGTTCCTACATGTCACCCATGTGACCAACCTTGTAAACGGGCTTCTCTAAGGATAGACAATGGCACATCTGCTATGTCAACCTTTTCTGCACAGGACCAAAGCTTAATTCCTCACATTAAAGTGAGAACTGGGCCCTAGGACATGAAGTGGCTTGCCCAAAATCACATAGCAAAGCTAGAACTAGCACCCAGGGAGGGCTCCAGATTCATAGAGAGAGGAAGATACAGTCACCCCACCCTCAGCCTCTAGGCACATGCACACACATCTTCCAAAGAAGTTCGCTTCAGAGCAGAGACTGCAAATGAAGAAAATGCAAAGACAGCTCTGATTCTCAATACACAAATTCTCCATGGCAACATTAATCACATCCGTCACTTGAAATCTTCACTGATGGAATAAACATAATTTTTAATATCCTACCACTATCCCTCCTCTTAGAAAAAAATACCTCTCCAACTCAATTTAATTATATTTGAAAATACCAAGCTCATTATCACTTTAATTAAAATCATACATTTTCATTTTTAGCTGGACAAGTCCTTAGAGACTATTGGTCTATCTAGTCCAACATCTTTATTTAAGAGAAAAAGCACTGTGGTCCAGAGAGGGAGGCAACTTGACTGAGGCCCCATCATCAACGCCTCTAAAAGCCAGGGCCAGAATCCTCCTCTCCTGACTTTAAGTCACGTGCCCTGCTGGTGCATCTTGCTGTCCTGCCAGGCCAGGCTCAGAGCTCAGAAGACTGTACGCTTATTATAGACCCTTAAGTGCTTAATGATCTGAAATGAATTCCTCTTCATGACCTGTGCAAGGAAGTCTGTACAGCCCTGCAAAGAGCCAATATTCCTCAAATTAGAGAACTAATAAAAAAGATGGCTGCATTGGAGAAGATTTCATATGACATTTAGATGCTCTTTGCATGCATCTCCTTTTAAATACTCACGATTACCCAGAAGTACAACACAGTGCTGAATCTACAAAGATTCAACATGCCCGACACATCCATGCCCCACAAACGAAGCCACTGGATTGACCCTAAGGGGGCTTCCATGCCCTGTCTAGCTCCTGAGCAAGCCAATGTGTGTGCAGATGAAAGAATTCGAAGGGGCTTATTTACATGGCCAGAGGAAACAGAGATTTCAGGCTTCCCAGCACGTTATCATTATTACACCACACAAAGAGAGCCACAAAGGCACATGAAGACAGAAAACTAGTCATGTCTCTACAGAACAGATTCTCATTGTCTGTAATCCAGCAACTGAAAAAACCCAAATGATGAGAATGTTTCCATATTCTAATTGTGAAATACACATCAAATAAAAAAACTGACGGATAGAAGGGTCTCAGTCTAGAAAGTGACATTCAAGGTGTAATGAAAACATCAGAAAAGTGTAAACCCAGTGCTTCCCATATGAGGGCACTTTTGCCCCCCAGGGGACATTTGGCAACGTCTGGAGACTTTTTTTGTTGTCACAGCTGGAGGAGGGGGAGATACTACTGGCATCTCATGAGTAGAAGTCAGGGATGCTGCTAAACATCCTGCAATGCACAGGACAGCCCCCCACAACAGAAATTATCTGGCCCAAAGTATCAACAGTGCCGAGGTTGAGAAACCTTACTCTAAAGAGATCAAGGCCAATTCATAGTTCTTGATAGTATGCAGATAGATTGATTCTGAGAATTCTATGCTGTTTAATATTAAGTACGATGATATACAAAGATAATCAAATTCAAACATTAAAATGGAATTAAAAACATAATTCAATCAACCAGAGGATTCTGGTTGCCATAAATTTTACAGAGTTTTAGTTTGTTTATTCCACTGCTTTAAGGCTTGTGTCGTTTCATTCTGCAAAACTTCAAATGCCTTTTGGTTGGAATTTGGTCATTATACTTAGGATGCCAGTCGCAGCTCTGCCTCCATTATTAGACCCCAGGGAGTCAAGGACCCTCAGGTGAACTTGGAGAAGGGACCCACAGAGCAGAGCTTGCCCAGGCAGCCATCATCTGTCATGTGGCCTGTGTGCCAAAGCCTCTGGCTACTACCCAGCAGTTTGTATTTTTAATTATGTTTCCAGGGTTTAGAGTAAAATTTTCTAAACCACTATGAAAATACTGGTAAATCAAGACAGCAATTAGGAGTGAGAAATAAAGCCTGTATTGCCAGACAGTAAAGAAGCAGCAGATCCTGGTAACTTAGGAGACAGAGGAGGTGAACACAATAAAAATAAATAAGATCTGCATATTCTGTGTTTATAGAAAAAAGTGGCCGAGCATTAAGAGAGTAAAACAGAGCCACGGCACAGACTATACCACAGAACTAGGAAGGTGTGTTCAAATGTCACCTCCTCCAAATTATTTGGTACTTGTCAAGGTCTTTTGGTATTCTCCAAATTTTCAGCAAGAAAACAAAGATTTGGAAGAAGAAATTATCTGAAGACCAAATGGGAGGGTAAACACTTTAACAGGAATCATTGTGCTTGCAGGTTTCCCAGCTGCAAGATGGGAACAGACTGCGTGACAGCTCAGTTTGATGCAAAGCCCTGCATACAGCTGTGCAGGCTGCTCACTGCCCAAGGGCTTCCTGCAGAGGGTCCAGTGAGGGCTGAAACCCAGGCCAGTGGGCTATCCAAGCTGAGCACCCTGGCGTGGGGCTGCAACCACACTCAGGAGAGAGGGCCTTTTTTTAATATGCTCAAAGGTGCCCCATGGCCTTCAGGCCACAGGGTAGAGAAAGAGACAGGAACCATCTGCCAAGCAAGGCCAGCCCAGACATGTGGGGCTGCGGGGAGAGAGGGGGCAGTGCAGGGGTCCTAAGCACGCAGAATGGGAGGCCAGATGGAGGGAAAGGAAGGGGAGAGTGGTGACCTACTTGGCCCTTCGATTCTTCTTCAGCATTGCTTGAGTGGGAAGAATCAGGAGGAAGGAAATGATCATCAAGCACAAGTACTGATAGCTGAGGATCACTTTATAAAGATGCTTAGCCTTGATTTTTCATAAAATAGGACCTGGTTAAGCAGTCTGGAAACAAATCCATCTAAACCATGGTCAGACTCCCTGCCCCCTCCCACCCCATTCCTGCCTCGTTCATCCAGAAGCCGAGGCTGAGAACTGCCCCCTCTGTTTTCAGACAGTTCCCCGGAGTAATGCTCACACCTGCCTTATTTATTTTTTTTGGGAAAGATCAGCCAAAGGGAACATCAGTCCTGAGCTAACATCCATGCCAATCCTCCTCTTTTTTGCTGAGGAACACTGACCCTGAGTTAACATCCGTGCCCATCTTCCTCCACTTTACGTGGGACGCCGCCACAGCATGGCCCAGCAAGCAGTGCATCGGTGCGCACCCGGGATCCGAACCCCGGGCCACTAGCAGCAGAGGGTGCGCACTTAACCGCTAAGCCACAGGGCCAGCCCCCCCACGTGCCATATTTCAGTACCACATGCTCTCACTGAGAGCCTGCCATGTGTGCAGGGTTGCAGGCACAGAAGTGAACAGAACAATCCCTGCCCCTCAGCTCCCGGTTTGGCAGGGGAGACAGACACATAGGCAGCCTTCTTGGGATTTTTCCTAGCTCCACGCCATCCCTCTGTGTCACATTCATGAGAGAGGTCTTATCACAGGAAGCCACTGCCCAGCCCCTAGGAAGGCAGAACAAATTCCCTGCAGCAGTGCAGTGCGTCCAGTTTGGCTGGGAGAAAACACAGAATTTTATGGATGAGCCTAGTTCTATTTTAAGTTAGGCAGGATTTCGATAGGTGAGCAGGAGAGCACATCCTATATCAACACAAGGCATGTTTTGGGGAGACAGGCCTCCAAGTAGGACTGACCCCCAGGAGAGTCACTGGGCTTACGGAGGGCGGTAGGACTTGTTCACAGAGACGTAAGCCCAGGGATATGGGAGCGGAGTTCTCTGTGGAAAGAAGGATGAAGAAGCGCTTTGGGGAACATCCATGCTTAACAGTGGGCAAAGATAGAAGAGTCAGTGACAAAACAAAGGACCCTCGGGAGCAGAGCAATGAGGGCTGGAAGGTTTAGCGCCTTAGTGGTCGAGGGAGGGGTTTACAGGGGGAGTGGGCCATCAACAGTGATAAACAAATGACAACCAATAGGATATACTGGAGTATATGAGGAACTGAAGCCAATTGGGTTAAAACTAAGTTGGCCTGACCTTGTTTTTCCAAAAGGGCCTGACGTGGCCTGTTAAGCATGCATTGTACATCTGCTTTAAATATTTACTATGTCCCAAAGACAAGAACAATGCCCTTAAAGATAAGGATGTAACTTCCCCCACATTGGCATTTCTTTAAAGATAAGCAGCTCTCCCTAAACTAAGGATTAACTGCCGACCTGCTGCGCCCACCTTGTGTCCGCCCACCTTATGACCACCCACCTGCTGTGTTCACCGAATTGCTGTGCCAGCAATCTCATGACTACTGTAAAAGGGACATTCCTATTTCATGTGATGTATGCTCTTTGTCCCAAAATGGTATATAACCACTCTGTACACCCCACTTCTTTGGTGCCCTTCCTTCCTTGCAGAAGGATGGCCCCAGACTAGTCCTCAGATCTGGCTCATGATAAAATAAATTTTGATTTACAGATTAATTATGGATTATTTGCATCAACAACAGTGTCCACTGGTGGACAAGCCCCTGAGGAAAGGGCACTTGACTGGTCAGCTGAGGGGAACAAGGGACACAAAGGAAGAATAGGGGATTATGAGTATTTTGAAAACTCCTGGCGATCATAAGGAGAAAGTCACTATGAACGATCAGGTAGAGGATTATGACCTGTCTGTGAAATTCTACAAAGTGGTTTCAGTCATTGAAGAGTCTGTTCCTATTATATTTCTCACTAAGCCCTAACTTAGGAAACTAAAAATGCCGATAGGGCCTTTTGTAGTCATGTTTTTGGGAAAGCTGCATCTCCAGTTATGAGGGCTTGATTCCAGATGAACCTAATTTTAGCTTGGAAAGTAGGCTCTCCCAATATAAAAGGCCACCCATTAAACGGCAGTAAGAATTTTAACCTCGAACAAATGGCCCAGCAAGACTCCTTACCAATCAGGCTGAAGGCCTCTCAGAGGCCAAGGTTTTCTTTTTAGGAGAGAAAGGTTTCCCACACAAACCAGCAGGAGCCAGCAGGAGAGGCAGATAATGGCCTAGCCTCTCCTGAGCCTCTCTGCTTACAAAGCCGCCTAAGGTTTAGGGCCAGCAGGGGACAGACCTTTCTCAAAATCTAATGCCTCTGCAAACATTTCAAGTCCCAAAGACAAAGGGCACACTTTACACTTGCATACAGGCCCACCTCCATTCTTCAACGCACAGCTTCCTTCCTTTCCCTGCTATAAATGCTGTCTGAGGATGGGAGGTGGGGACAACCCCTTAAAATCTCCTAAATTGAAGTAGCATTGAGCAAAGATATTTACTCCCTGCTGAGATGCTGCACAGTCAACTCTTCCTAAACCTTGTAAATACCTTTATCTGTGCACCGTCACATCCCATCCAAACTTCTGTTTGCTTGTTCCGACTTCTCTGGCCTGGAAGCTCCCCACGAGCCACAACTATCTTATTCTGATTGGTAAACACCCCCTCCAACCTCACCCCAGTGCTAGACAAGGAGACTGACACAAAACTGGTACCTAAGAGATATTTCCTGAACTTAATGAAGACCACTGCCATTCTTTTTTTAGCATTTAGGTAGACATATGTCATATACATACCCACATATATACACCACACATTACAATACACCCCACACACGAAGATTTGTATGGCATGGACTCTAATTCAACTCCTCTCGAGAGCCAAAATCTGCATCCTTTCTCTATGGGAGTTACATTGTTTCTCTTCTGGATGGTCCTTTCTTTCCCACGAGAATCCCCTCTATCAGCCAAGGTCCCAGCAGGGAACAGAAGTCACCCTAGATGGCACAAGTGAAGAGAATTTACCTCAAAGGGTTACAGGAGCAAAACCGGGATGGTGAGTCACCCAGGAACACATAACAGTCAGAAACCGGTTCTACTCCTAGGGCTGGAGTGTCAGGGAAGGAGACAGTGTCCCCAGAGCCAGCAGGAGCTGGAACCCTGCAAGAGGTGCTGCCCCGGAAAGAAGTTACTACAGAGCTGTTATGCTCAGAGCTGGGACGGAGGGAGCAGGGAATTGTCCCGACCTCTCTCCCTACCCCCTGCAATCTCCTGCAGGTGGCACCCAGGTACTCAGGCCACACTCATATCAGCTGGGATGCATTTCCCTAGCTCTCCCCCACCTGCCACTGTGAGCCTGGGTGCCCACAGGATAGTTACCTCTATCCTAAATAAGGGGAAATTATGACTGAATGACTCTTTTAACTTTTCAATTTTCCTACTTTTGATAGTTATATTAGTTACATAATTTAAAAATAAGAGAAAGAGAAAGGACAGTTTTCAGGTGATATATGCAGTATTCTAGCAGGCTTTCATTAAAAGTCTTAATCACAGGGGCTGGCCCGGTGGCGTGGTTAAGTTCACATGCTCCACTTTGGTGGCCCGGGGTTCACAGGCTCGGATCCCAGGCATGGACATACTACACACTGCGTATCAAACCTGTGGCAGGTGTCCCATATAAAGTAGAGGAAGATGGGCACGGATGTTAGCTGAGGGCCAATTTTCCTCAGCAAAAAGAGGAGGATTGGCAACAGATGTTAGCTCAGGGCTAATCTTCCTCACCAAAAAAAAGAAAGTCTTAATCACAGAATTTAGCTAGAAAAGTCCACATATAGATTCTGCTCATACTATTTTGTGTTCTGGATTTGCCCATTTCAAAACGACTACTCTCACCTAAGTTAATAGGAGAACACAGACATAGCCACCTAGGGAAAGAGCAGAACATTTTGGTTATGTTAATACCTCCACTGGTATAGCCCTTCTAGAACCAGAAATGTAATGGGTGACATTATATTTCCATCTTGCTACACACATGAATAATGAAGCGTTTACCATCGTGGTTAGATTTTGCATGTGTAATGTTGCGTGCAGCCATTTGGAGAAGATTAATTTGATAACGAATTGCAAAAGGCATCAGACAACATTTCCCCATGGTACAGTTAATATGAAAAATACTGTACACGTCCAAAATACTGCTAATATGCATCTGTGATTACTCTCCTTTTGTCTTGTCACAGTAATCTGACACACAACCTAGATGCAATTATTATGATCATATAAAACCTCATGGCCTAAGTGGATATATAAATAACTGTGTGTGTGTGTGTGTGCATGTGCAAACACATGACCGCACACATGTGCATACAAAGCAACAATTTTTCTATAGCTTAGCCAAGTAGAGCCTGACCATGTTTTCAGGAAAGAGAGAGATAAAAGAGACTGCTCTATTCTCCAACAATAATTTACTATATTCCCTCCATGCCCAAATTCCCTACCAGAGAGATGCAAACTTCTATCCTGGACCCTTAGATAGAGACAATCATGAAGGAAATAGGATAGTTCAATTATTCCTATGAGAGATCAGAAGAAGGAGGTGAAGTTTCCAGCAGGTATAGCACTTAAAAGGAGTCCAAAACAGCAGAATGGCATTGAGCCCCCCTGGACAAGGAAAGATAGTCTGGTCCATCACCCCCACCCCACTTTTCTACAGCAGCCCCAGCTGTCCTACACTAGCTTCCCCACAACTCCCAGCTCAACTCAAGTCCATTCGAGGAAGCACTATTATATCTACAAAGGGCCACTATTCCCATAAGAGCCTCCAATACAAGGATTACTGGTCAATTTTCCAGTTTATCAAAACATATATAGTATGGACATAGAAATCTTTTTCAAAACTCCATTTATTTTTCTCACACTACTAAATAAAATGGATTTAAAATCACACCACCAGAAACCTATTTACCTACAAGTAGGACTCTGATGCTATAATTGACTCGGGTAATTTTTCAGGATGATTCCTTCATGGTATTTTTAAATATTGAAATGTTGTGTGATGCCTTTTGCAATTCATTATGTTCAAGCAAATTTGAAGTTTCTTCCACGAAGTACTTTTTGGGGGTGTAAAAAAATGGACAGGGCCGGCCCCATGGCTTAGCGGTTAAGTGCGCACGCTCCGCTACTGGCAGCCCGGGTTTGGATCCCGGGCGCGCACCGATGCACCGCTTCTCCGGCCATGCTGAGGCCGCGTCCCACATACAGCAACTAGAAGAATGTACAACTATGATATACAACTATCTACTGGGACTTTGGGGGAAAAAAAAGGAGGATAGGCAATAGATGTTAGCTCAGAGCCGGTCTTCCTCAGCAAAAAGAGGAGGATTGGCATGGATGTTAGCTCAGGGCTGATCTTCCTCAAAAAAAAAAAGACAGCCACTGAATTACAAAGTTCTGGATTCATCCGAGTTCTGAATGTCCCTGCTGTTATCACTTGAGTCATATTCAACCCTTTTTCCCTAACTGCCCCCTTACAAGGGAGCTAATGGGAAGGGCAAATGCTCTCTTAGGGGCCATGAGTCAAGTTGGCTCCATGGGGCCTTGAGACAGCTACAGCTGGGTTTGAATCCAGTCACGACTCTACATCAGGCATAAGGGCAAGGCAAATTGTTTAATGTTTCTAAACCTCAGTTTTCTCATCTGAAAAGTGACATACTAATTCTCAAAGTTGTGAAAATTAGAAGGAATATATGTAAAATTACAGTCAGGTAGTAAAACAATTTACTTCTTTTTTTTTTTTTTTTTAAAGATTTTATTTATTTATTTTTTCCCCCAAAGCCCCAGTAGATAGTTGTGTGTCATAGCTGCACATCCTTCTAGTTGCTGTACGTGGGACGCGGCCTCAGCATGGCCGGACAAGCAGCGCGTCGGTGCGCGCCCGGGATCCGAACCCGGGCCGCCAGCAGTGGAGCGCGCTCACTTAACCACCAAGCCACGGGGCCGGCCCAAACAATTTACTTCTTAACTGCATGAATGTTCCTTGCTAATTTCTTTAGCGAGTATTTCTTGCTAAAAAAAAAAGCTAATTCTTGGCCCTTGGTTAATGGTAATGATTTCTTACACACGACATGAAAGATCTCGTATGGTGTGAAATTGAGAAATCTAGTCTTAAAAAACCAAAATAAAATGACAAGAAACAAAAAATATCTTATGTATCAAAGATTGATTATTGAACCAGGGAAGATTCGGTACTTAAAAGAAATCTCTACCCCAGGCTTTCATCAAGAGCTTCAGAAAACAAAGCATAAGTGTTTTACCTGTCCAATTACATGGAAATAAAGGGATTTTCTTAAATTGAGAAGATGCATTTTCAGGGCACATTAAATGCTGCTGTCTGGACCTCAATGACTTTTATAGTGAGGGAAACAAAGGTGAAAGGAGTTAGAATTCGTTAAGGGTTGAAAATTAATTAGACCATCTCAACCCCCATGAGTCACAGCCATCAATTTAAAAGACATAACACCATACACTGGATTTTAATCAGAAGGCTTACAAAACCATTTAAGAACCAAAATCTAATTGTCAAGCCCAATTAAGCAGGTTGATGGAACACACCATATGATGCTATAAAGTGTTCCTTTTGCAAAAAAATAATAAAATAAAATTCTTATTCAGGGGCTTACCAGCTCCCGCACAAAATATAAATCATACATATGTAATAAAACTCATTCGTTCATTATGCAAAGGATGTCAGTCTTTGGGACAACAAGAAATTAATCTGGAAATGGGCCCAAGACCAATGCATTTATAAGTCAACAGAGGACTTGATGTGGATGGTGGTTCTGGCTCAGTCCAGCTCTGGCCTACCGACCTCTCCAGAAGGGGTTTCATGAGATGACCACTGGGGCTCAATTCAGTTCCAAGATCCTATAATGAGGACAAACTTCCTGACCATTACAGACGCTGGTGCCAGTGAGAAAAGATTCAGGGCAGGGAGATGCTGCATTAAGGGTCAGAGACACATTGGGAAATCAGGCAGAAAAGAATGGGGAGTCCAGAATGTACCATTAGCATCTTGAGACACCATTTCTGGTTGACCCTGCTCTTCCTTTCCTTTTTTTTCAAAGCCAAGCTTCTATCGCCTAAAATAGCAATTTAAAAATAACTCAACAGTGTTCGTCCCTTTAAAAAGCCAATTGTTTTTTTTAAATTAACTAGAAAATACACATCACAGAAACAATTTTCACACCCTCTTCACAAGTGTCTACATGCAAATAGCCTCAACAACACGTCATGCTTGTCTCTTTTAGAAAGTATCTGAAATTCTCCACTTTACTTTGGTGAGAAAAATCGAATGTCAACATTCACATTCATTCCAGAACTGGGTCCATTTTCATCCATATATAAAATAGCAGCTACCATCCCACTCTGGCTGCATGGCTGTGCAGACCTTCCCCCACCCCAACAATCCCTCACCTACAGGAGCTTAGAACATTCTTCATACTCTTTGGGGATGGGGAAAGCCTTTTATGAAGTTGATGGATGAATAGTCTACTTTTAGTTTCCCCATCCTTTGCCACTATATATCAGCACATGTACACTAAATATACCATATTAACTATAAAGAAGACAACTTTACATGAAGCAGCAGAACCAAAAAGGTAACCAGCCCTCAACTATCCTTCCTACCTTTGGGCCACTGATTCTCCATTTTAAATATTCAACGGCTGAAAATATGGCTACCTGTGTGAGGACTTTGTCCTTCCTAATGGTGTCACGAAGCTTGAGGGGTATCTCTGCCACCATGAGTGTGGGTAGAAATGTCAAGAGACACTGGAATCAGAACTGCTTGGGTTTACACACACACACACACACACACACACACACACACACCCGCACACAGCAGAGGAGCATGACACAGCACCAAAAAATGCAAGAGCTTAAGGAAACTTTCAGAGGGTTTCCTGGACAGTACAACCGTTTCAAAAAGAGAATAAAGAAAGATAGCTGTGTGCTATTGAAATACGTGTGCTGAGAGAGAAAGGCACCATAGAGGGGGCAAAGACTGGGCCAGGGAAGGGTCAGTTCTGCAAATGCATGTCAGAGTTTTGCAAATGCATGCACCCAGACAAATTGCAAACCTCAACCCAAGTTGGTTCTGCCACACAATTACAATCATGTGCATACAACCAATTAGTGAGAATAAATGCTCAGTCTCTAGGAGAAGGAAGAAAATAAAATCTTGCCTCAAGTTGATGCCTTATTTTATGGCAACATTAAGTCCCTGGCAGCTGAAGAGGAGGCTGTGGTGCTGTCTCAGGTGGGTATGGAGGAGCAGCCTCCACCTTGAGAGGAGGGGAGGCAGGGTGCAGAGGCACGGCTGCCGGAGTCCAAGGGGCTAAATTCCCTCTTATCCGCAAGAAGCAGAAAAGAATCCACCTGCTGGAACACATACCACATGCCTCCTGAGATCTCTCTACTTCTGGGACCATCCTTCCTCTAACAATGGCACTAAAACATACTGCTCTATTTTGAGGGGCACCTCTGTGTAATGATAATTTGGATAAAAGAATATATTAGAATATATCATTTTTGCTTATTCCTGTGGAAAGAGAAACTCTGGAGCTTCCACAGAACCTTACTATTGGCTCAGCAGTTACTTAGAGCACCAGCTCCAGAACCCAGCTGCCTGGATTTGGATCCTCAGCCCACCCTTGCTAGGCAACTAAAACTGGTCAATTTCTTTAACATCTTTGCGCCTTGGTTTCTTTACCTGTGAAATGGGAATAATCATCTCTAGCTCATGAACATGCTGTGTGTTGAGGGAGTTGATACATGTAAAACATTCAGAGCACACAGTGGCATGGAAGCTTGTCATAATTAGCACCTACTAACTTAATAAAAGCACCTACTGCCATGTAAGCTTTTAATAATTAGCTTTCACCATGATTACCTTCCAGACTCTCATATTTGTCACTTAAGGTGATAAAACTTTCAGAGGACAAAAATTTGGGAAGAGGCTCCTACAGATTGAAGGAAAATAATCAATCAAACCAAGTCCAGGACCAACGAGGCCTCTCACTCAAAACCCCATGGAGAAGGCCATGAACCCTCAGAAGTGGGAGCCCACTTGGTTATCAATCCAGATGGAACTCGAGGGCCAATAAGGGAGCTGAAGCCAAGGGAATTATGGAAAAAGGGCCTCACCACATCCATGGGAGCTACCTATAGCCTACGTTCTAAAACCTTCAACAGGCTTTTATCAGCCCAGCGCCCAGACTCTCAGTCACCTCATGTGGCCTCATGACCTCACGGCCGCCTCCTCCTCCCCTCCTCTGCTTCACACCGGGTGCCTAACTATTCTAAGAAGGCTACTCCCCCTCAGGGCTGCTGCTTTGCTCTTCCCTCTGTGTGGATGTGCTTCCCCAGATCCCTGCATGCTGGTTCTCTCACATTCTCCACATCTTTGTGACTTTCCCAGTGACCACATTATTTAACATGTAACTGCTTTTTCTGTCCTTCTCTGTTCCCTTTCCAGCTTCACTTTGCTCCACAGCACTTCACAATCTAACGTGTATTTTATTTCTTTAGAGCTCCATAAGGGCAGCGATTTCTGTTCACGGCTCTATCCCCAGGGCCTAGGACTGCACCTGGCACATAGTAAGTGCTGAATAAATGAGCTACAGGATTGCCTCACAGGAAATGCATACTATTGTTAGAGATGAAGCTTCAATGATAAAGCAAACATATCACTAAACTCTCCTTGCTCTTCTAGAATGAAATCACGTTTTTAGATGCCCTAATTGATATCTAAGTAAAATTTCTCAAGGGTTGGCAGGAGCAGAGGAGAGGAATAAGGCAAACCCTTGGAATGAAAAGCACAAATATATCACGCTGCCAAGAGAGAGCTGGATCAGAGAGGAGCATCAGCCTTGAACAAAAACCACAAAGTCACTGCCCAGCCATGGTGTTCAAAGCAACATCCACAAAAGCATGTGTTCCCTGAGCTCCTACATGGTCATGGGAGGAACACTCAGAGAGTGGTCAGTAGGGTTGCCAGGCGATCTACACAACCCCTCCACTGTCACCCATGTGAAAATCACAGGTGGAAAATCCCTCCCCATAAACTAAGTTTCAGGCAAGCATAATTCTCAAAGTTTATTTGGAGGCAAAGTACAAGAACAATGAATTTGTTGACCATTTCATTTTAGAAGACCTCTCTGAAACTGCTTGTAAAAAACAGTCCAAAAACACAGGGTGAAGACCCAAGACTCTTGCTAAGGAGCAAAGAAAGTATAGGCAGTAACTTGATTCATACATGAAAGTTTGTTAAAATTATATACAACGTGAAAGTATCAACAACATGCCCAGGTACTGAGTGTGGCATGCAACTGTAGGGTAGTATTTCAACTTACAGCTAAGGGAGCTGAGGCCCACAAAAGGCCATGACCTGTCCAGAATCACAGAGCTGATAAGCCTCAGAGTTCAAGGCCCAGCTTCAGATCCCAACTGTACACAGTGACCTGCCCACTACCCCACAGACACTTCACAGCCAAGACCGTTCATGGACACTTGAATGTTCTTTAGCTAGGAACTTAAGAGACAGGCCCCAAAACGGCATTCTCTGCCTGAAGAAATCTTCATTGTATTATAACCACATCACATGTAGAGGCATTTATACACTCAATTTCTACTCCCTAGAAACAGAGGTAGAAAGAGATAGCAACCTCACTCTCTTGACCTAATCAATTTCCAGGTAATGGTTGTAAACTGAATCATCTGTAAAACCCTTATAATCTCATCTCCACTGCCTGGCTGGGTGACTTTGGGCAAATTACTTAATCTCTCTGTTCTTCCATTTCCTCTTAGAGAGTTGATGTGAGAATCAAATAAGTTAATGCAATAAAGTGCTGAGAACAGTGCACAGCATAGTCAATGCTCAATCAATGTTAGCTATTACTATCATTAATATTTCTCATAAACATAATTTCAAATTGGGATATTTCGTTAATAAAAAGTAACCATAAAAAGAAATAGTTGCTTTTTCATTTATTAAACATAAATAAAGACAAAATTTTAGTATAAAAGCCGTACCATAAATGTTCCTCCCGGGGAAGATTTTTGTGCATAGGCTTTAGACTTTTTGAAATACGAGCTCAATGAAGTCTGTAATGAAGAGCAAGCAAGGCTCTAAGGACCTCCAAACAGTGTTCAAAATTTGGGTCGTCAATTGTAAGAAGTTTTACAGTTGAGTCAAGGTACGTAAATGCCGCTGAAAGTCTTTTGATGGTACTTTTTGGAGAAAGGGCTGTTTCCAGGGCAACTTCCTTTTCATTAGAAATCCGTTAATCTCAGGCCAAGCTTATATTAGTTGGCTAGGGCTGCCGTGACAAAGTACCATGAAGTAGATGGTTTAAAGAACACAAATTTATTGTCTCACAATTCTGGAGGCTAGAAGTCTAAGACCAAGGTGTCAGCAGGGTTGATTCCTTCTGAGAGCTGCGAGAAGGAATAGGGCTACACGCCTCTCTCCTAGTTTCTAGTGGTTTGCTGACAATCTTTGTCTTTCTTTATCTTCTGTTGCATCACCCCAATTCTCTGCCTTCGTCTTCACATAGTGTTCTCCCTGTGTGTGTGTCTATGTCCAAATTTCCCCTTATTTATGTCATAAGGACACCAGTCATATTGGATTAGGGACCCATCCTACTCCAGTATGACCTCATCTTAATTAATTACATCTGCATGATCCTATTTCCAAATAAGGTCACATTCTGAGCTTCTGGAGTTAGGACTTCAACATATGAATTTGTGGGAAGACACAATTCAACCCATAACTGCTGTTCACAGAGTGCAGGCCTGGTCCACCAGGGCCATCAGTATGACTGGTGCAGCAAGAGCAATGGAACTCTTGAAGCCATCACAAGATGGCGGTAAGTACTAGTGTCGGCTATTGCTGAGGACTTCAATTAACCAGAGAAATGTAATAAAGTGGCAGGAGTTATTACAGCAAGCCATCTTAAATCAAGTATCACCTATATCTGGCAATTTAATCCACCAGAAAAATCCAAAATGGTCCTTTTATCCTTTCCACACCTATAAACAGTGAACAGATTGGCATTTCCTTTCCCATGAGACTGGGCAAAATGAGGAAGTAGGAAAATGGGTCTAATAAGGGTCAATCTTTGATTTCATATCTAGTCTCAGAGTCCCGAAAAACTACAGCCTTTAAAGTCCTAAAAAATAGACCCAAAAAATATCTACCCTTGACCTTGAACCAAAGTATCCCCCACCATCTGGGAAGCTGGGTTAAGAGTATCATCTACACAAAACTTGAACCCTGCATAACTCACAGTCCCCAATGTCAGCTTTTGCATGTGTCCAGGCACATATGTCCATGCCAAAGGCCAATGGAGGCCAAAAGAAACCAGAACACACAGTAAATCACACAGCAAGGGCATCAAGGAACTCTGTCTCCTCATCATTCTCATTCTGGGACACTAAGACCCCAAAGAAGAAAGCAGTTCTTTAACCAAAGAGGCCCGAATGCTGCCCCAGGGTTTCTGGCCAATGGGATTCCTTGCCTTGGTAACAAAGACTCAGTTTAGTCACATGATGTAAAAAACCTGGAAGTCTCCAGAGACCTTCTCCTGGGTGCTGATGAAGAGGTATCCAAACACATAACAAGAGGGGATGCACTTCAAATCCAATTACTGCAGAGTGTTTATATTTAATTTACTTTTAGGAAGAAAGCAGCTTCATAGTGTTCCCTGTTGTGTTACAAGAAAAATAACCCTGTCAGTTATAGTCTCTCTGTAAATCACTACATCCAAAGGGAGGTAAAATGTTACAGAAGCCCAGAAAAAAATTTGCACATGAGTCCCTTCAATGTCAGGTTGTAGTATCTCCATACTCAACTTGTAGTATCTCCATAAGCCAAAGTTCACTTACTTCGGGTCCTAGAGTTAACACTTCTGGAAGCAAGAGAATTCATCACGTGAATATGAGGACTGTTGTCTTTCCAAAAGTCCTACTAGATGTAGAGCTCTGAGAAGAACCTGGAGAATCAGGCCACAGGACTGGAAAGTTGTTACGTTGTTAATGGGATTAAAAAACCATCCTCTCTTGGGGCCAGCCCAGTGGTGCAAGCGGTTAAGTGCTCGGGCTCCACTGTGGCGGCCCGGGGTTCACCGGTTGGGATCCCCGGCACGCACCGATGCACTGCTTGTCGAGCCATGCTGTGGCGGCATCCCATATAAAGTAGAGGAAGATAGGCATGGATGTTAGCTTAGGGCCAGTCGTTCTCAGAAAAACGAAGAGGATTGGCATCAGATGTTAGCTCAGGGCTGATCTTCCTCACAAAAAAAAAACCATCCTCTGGCAACTCCAAAAGATAAAAGTGAGACAGGGAACAAGAAAGGAGGGGGAAAGAGATATGTGATTCTACAATGGAGGCATCTGCCACCACTGCTAA
Source organism: Ceratotherium simum simum (assembly GCF_057802395.1). NCBI lineage: Eukaryota > Metazoa > Chordata > Mammalia > Perissodactyla > Rhinocerotidae > Ceratotherium > Ceratotherium simum. Next base: position 18,393,988 of record NC_141908.1, read on the forward strand.
ACTATGCCAGTCATGTCTCATCACGTCCCCATACAGGCCAGAGAAGAAAAGCCAAACGAAAAAGACAATTATCACCTTGGGGTCCAATCTACAGTTCCTAAATCAGATGAAACAGGTATTGCATCACATCTGAGGGAAGACAAGGCCATCCCAGGGCACAGGGAGAGGCACTCAACCAGCACGTGCCTTCAACCACGGGAACACCACAGCTCCTCTTGGAAGGAGTGTCTTCCATTCAAACATTCATTAGATGCCTACTGTGTGCAGAGGACACATGCTAGATGGGGTAGTGGAGAACCTACAGTATATACACCTGAACCCCGATCCCTAGAAACTTACTCCAGTAAGGCAAATGTATCACAGTGTAAGGTTTGCCTGCTGTGAGAGTACAAAGGGCCATAGGATTTATCACTTGGTGATGGCAGAATCAAGAAGGGCTGTGTGGAAGGGGGACACTTGAGCAGGTATCAAGACTGGCAAGTGGATAGGCAAAACCTGGGAGAGGAGGAGGCCATTCCCAGTGGAGGGAAGAGGACCAGTTAGACAGAAGTGTAGGGTTCATGAAGGGTCTTGAACAGCAGACTAAGGAGCACAAGCTTTATTTAGTTGGGAAGGCAGCCACGTCATGTTAGAGGGAACACAAGATGTGCTTTAAAAAGTTTACTGTGTTATCCAGCAACCCCCAGGATGGATTAAACAAGACAAAGGTTGAAGGCAGACAGTGTAATTACGAGGTTATTGCAATAGTTTGTGCACAAAGTCATGATATCCAGAAGTGAGAGGCAGCAGAAAGGGCAGGGACCTGGCTGAGGTCTGATGTACAGACAGAATACACAGGCCCTGGGCACTGAAAAAGGAACAAGAGAAGGCAAGTATCTAAAAAGAGGCCAACACTTAAAGAAGGATGGCCCACTCAACACTCATTGAGTGCCTGTTGCGTACAGTGCACCAGCGATGCAAATACAAATAAAATTCACCCCTAACCCTCGAGGAACCCGAGAGAGAGAGAGCATCAACAGCCACAGCACTAATGGCAACAGCTATACGATCTGGGCTTTAAGGATAAATAGACTTGCTCTTATTCACCAGTCACTTAGACTTGAAATTCCCATCATCTTTCAGGCCTTTCTCCCACCCTCCAGTCCCAAGACTCACTGATTCTTATTTTTTCTAAGAGCTACTGACAAGCTACACTCAATCCAATTCTATGAAGCTTAAGGTTGAGGTCCCCATTTTCAGACGAGAACCTAGTGGAGATACAGAAAGGTTAAGTCACTCGCCCAAGGTCACAAAGACAGTAAGTGGCCAAACAGCTTGTCTGTCCGCAACCCTGTGTTCTCACCTGCCTCCCCTCCCTGAAATCTTCCACCAACCCTTCCTCCCACTCTCAGAGCCCCCAGCTCAGCCTGACCACTGTCACTGGCATCTGAGCTACTGTGACTGCTCCTAATCATACACCTTAGGTCTGGTTTCTCCCATTTCTTGCCCACTGCTTCCAGAGAAATCTGCCTAAAACCAGATTTGCATCACACCACTTCCATTTACAAACATTCATAGCTCCCAATGTCCACTAAATAAAGTTCCAATCCAGAGCCTGACATTCAGGGACTCCCACCTCCAGTCAGATGCCACCACTTACATATGTTGTTCTCTCCTATTTAGCTTTGAGGAGCAACAACCCTTTTGTTTTCCTGCAGCCTTCACAGCCATGAATGTGCACATATAAGATAGTCATTCAAATATATATATCATATACCCTTGGAATGAGAGAAAAGCAATGTCATAATAATCATCTCTTCTCATATAGTGCTCCACTCAGCTTTTTTCCAAAGCTCAGGCTCCAGGAGCTTCTGTTTCCTTGGGAATACAAGATATGAAGCTTTTAGGAAGACAAAACAATAAGTGATCAATACCTGGGTCGTGTGGTACAGATTAAGCTCCTATGACCTACAGACAAGAGAAATCCACGTGAACTGACAGGACCCACCATCAGAGGTGGATTAGAGCTTGAACTGGCTTTAAAGGTGAGGGCAGATTTGAAACACGTGGAAAAGAGAGAGACAGGTACTTTTCAGCTTCTCAGAAAACATGCAAATTCCCTAAAATTTCCAATGTGATTCTAAGTGCATTCACTTAAGATGATTACACGAGGAACCTCCTTTCTGTAGCATGGAGCCTGACAGCCGACAAGGAAACCAGACACAACACCACACACATTTCCCTGAGACTGACTGCTGAAAAAAGCAGACAGTTTCCTCTCCCTTAGCCATTCGCATCTTCCAGGAACTGAGCGGGACCAGTCACTACCATGCGCTTCAAAAGGCACATGCCCCGGTGCTGTCTGCAGCTCTGTTTGGAAGAGATCTCCTAAGAAACTGCTCTGATGAGAAGCCTTGTAAGTGCAGACCCAAGATGGTGAGAACAGAGTCAGCACAGTAGGGAGGGGGCAGGGAATAAGGGGAAGGGGTGGGGGGTCAGCCAAGTCCAAAACCGACTGTTAGCCATTGCTTCTCCAATCAATCAGTCTGGATCCCGGAAGCTCAGAACGCCTGCTACCGCAGGGTTAATAGTGTCTAGTGACTAAAGCTTGATTCATAAAAAATTGAAGACGACTCTGACTCTGGGATTTTTTTAACATGCAGAGGTTTAACTCAGGAAGATGCTGGCTGCCTTGTAGTGATTAACCCCTATGAAGGCCGCTCGGCCACCATGCAGCCTTTCTGGAGCATTCCTGCCAGGGGAAGCGTGGAAACCAACACGTGAGACGGAGCAGGAGCGTCATTTAATGAAGTCTCCAGGTTCTCTAGGTGGAGAACTTAAAGGCCATGGGCAACTGCTTAAATGAAGATGCAAGGAAAAAATCCAGTTAGAAGTACAACCCTGGAACAACGGGAAAGCCGAGATGGCAGAACTTCCCTGCTCCACCTAACAGCAGAAAACACGTGCATCTGGCTCACTCCAGAAACAATTTTAATCTGCATCATTCCAATTTATAAGAAATGAAGGAGGGAAGGGAGGGAGGGAGGGAAAAAGGGAGAGAGAGAGGGTAAGTGGGAGGGAGAGAGGGAAATGTGGAACGTTACGGCAGCCTAAAGGTTATCTATTTCATCACCAGGCTTATTTTATTCCACAATATGTGGACCTTAACTCTACTGAGAGTTTCAAATGAGTATGATGCATTCTGACCTCTGTTAGGTGGTAATTACAGCCCATAACTTATTAAATAAGAAATCCCATTAAAAAAAAGTCATTACCACTAAAAATAAAAATGGAAGCTAGCTATTTATACACTGCCTGTCACCATGCCCTCTCACACACACAGTGGGATAAAAACAAAGACATCTGTGGCACAAAAAAGCTACTCTCTCATTCTCCTAGAGCCCAGAATGCAACAGAACTGTAACTGGGAGGGGCACCCATTGGCAGAAATCCTGCTTGCTGAGTTCTTTAATTTAGGATCCTTTCCATCTACCAATTTAGATGATCAGCAAGTAAATATCATTTCATCAAGCACACGAATATGCCAAATTCAGAAGAAAGCATGGTAGCCAATTCTCTGAATCCCATAGAATCTGCAGAATATAAACACTATGGTACAACGTGCAGCATAGACTCAAGGTTGGTCTCTCTTTCTCTTTTAGGAGAAGAAAGAATGACAAGGAGAGGTCTCAGCAAAGTAGCAATATACTGTGTTTCACTAAATAAAAAAAGATGGAAAATCTATTTCCAGGCAGCTTGATGCATGTCCTGAATTACAGTATGTGCAAGTTGATGACCCATTATACACAGAGCATAACCTCTCTTAACTGACCCCACCTAGGCACCAGCCAGAGTAGTGGACACTAGTCCCTCCGTCAAACGCCGAGAATGATCAAGGCTACCTTCTCTGGTGCTCGCTCACTTCTACTTTCAGCAGTTTTTAGCCAAGAAACAGTGTTGTCAGCTCCCAAACCTGCTTATGGCGGTTGAATTTGTTAGTACAATTACATAATACTAAATATTTACAGTAATAATATTAGCCAGCACTTACTATGTAGCAGACATTGTTCTAAGGATTTTATTTGTATCCATTGATGTAATTCTTACAGCAATCCTATGAGGTATGTATGACCATGAGGCTTATTTTTCCAATGAAAAAATTGAGGCCACAGCCCAGCTTTAAGCTAAAAGCAGCAGAGCTCAAATAAGAACCTGGGCAGTCTGGCTCCATGGCCCATGCTTCTAACTACTAGGATTTGCTGCCTAAATATTAGGTAAATTGATATCTGTGAAGGCAAAAAGAAATAGTAGTTTTTAGAAAATAGATTAAATGCTTTAGAAAAGCTCACTAAAGCCATCTTGTTGAAAAACAGTTGATTTCACACCAGGCGTGGGCAAGATAATTGTGAAAGACTGGGAGAAAGAAATCATTAAAAAATGTAGAATTCTGGGCTCAGATGGTCAACCTGACTGACAAGTATGTACGTCCTTCTTCTGCTTTTACCTCCAACAACTGGAAATTGGAGGCAGCATGTTCTGGATACCATTTATCTCAAGTTCAGTTCAGAACTCCTGGCACTGAATCCATCTTTACAGCAAAGGTCTACATGTTTTAGGTGTGGACATATAAACTTTAAAAATGTAGAGTTAAAACATAACATTAAAGATATCTATGTTCCCAAGCTTTACCCTTTCTTTATCAACCAAAACACCTGGTCCTAAGCACATCCTGTAAGGAGGTTTCCACTGTGCGTAGGCATGTTGACACATCCAGAGCTATCACGAACCTCAAAATAGAAAATGCTGTCTAAACACACCTGGTGTTGCCCCCACTGGAAATCAAGTTCCTTGAGAGCAAACAATTTGCCTGCTCTGTTCACTTCTGTATCCTCACACCCTAGAAAAACACCCACCACAGATAAGGCAATTAATTGATATTTGTTGAATGAATGACTGTGTAACTGAATAAATGAGAACTGTGTGCAACTGTAATACTGCCAAGGTAAAACAAGGTCTAGATAAGCAAAACAGCACAGGGAATTGGAAAGGTTCCTTGGTCCTCGCAGGTAGTGAAGGTGAATGTGGTTTTTATGTGACTTAATCGTTTAATAGCGTAATTCTTCACTTGTCTCTTATCCAACAGGGTAATGAGCAAACAATGGCATATAATATAATGTGTGCAGAGGACTAAAGTGTTGTCTAATGGAAAGAAAGGAAGGAAATAAATTAATATCTCTGGGCCTACTAAGTACTACATGCCTCCAGATGCATTTTTATTTTAAAACACAAAAACCTGTACAGCAGGTCTTATCCTCTTTAAGAGTTTTATCTATCTAAGAGCCCCTCACAGCCTTTAAGACAAGTTATTAGTAACACAGTAAATTTTTATCCAGCATGATCAAAGAATGGTGCGAACGCTTCACAGCCCCTTTACAAAGGACACAGAGATGGAGAGTCAATAAGCATCTGTTGAATAATTAAAATAAATGAGAGATACTTAGAAACTACACGCTTCTAAGTTACTTCTTTGGAAGGTTTTTCAGGCAGGGAACATGGCACAGGGCAAGAAGCATTAGCCAGGGGTTCAGAAGACCTAAATATGACCTTAACAGCCCAACAGCCATGTGGTTTCCAGCCAAGCACAGCCTCCTGGGACCCCAGTTCCCTCATCCACGAAAGGGATGAAATTTGCCCCATGAACTTGAAAATACTTTTAGGTCTAAGGCCACCATATCCTGGGTGACCCCGTGCAACCCCAGGGCTGCATTATGACTTTCATGGGCCCTGGGCATTTTTGCCCCTTCCTCCAGGATTACATATTAATCAGCTAACTAGCAATTACATATTATATTTTACAACTTATAGATGAGAATTCTAATACTATATATTAAAACATATTCTATGACCTAAAAGCTCTGTTTTTTTCTACTGATTTTAAAAGAAATTAAAACATTTTCATGGGTGTAAAACTAAAGCATTGTAGGCCATAAAGACTAACTGCTGTAGCTAACGGATAAGTCAACCTAAAGCTATCCCATGGGAATGAGTAACACCAGCCCTCCCCCCTCAAACCAGACCACGTACAAGAGCTGTGTTCATACAACCCACGATCACGGGGCAGAGTGGCATCGCAGGAAGATCCATCTGGCCGCATGTACAAGAGGGGCAGGGGGAGGCAGGGCTGGAGCCCTGGAGACCAAGAGGCCAGTGAGGCCGAAACCAACCCAACATTGTAGTAGTAACTAAATGATGAGCATGCCAGGGAACAGAAGCCAAGGCAACTCTGCTGATGGAACACCCACCGTATCCTTCCTGTCCTCCTGCCTTCTAAACTGATTCCAATATTTTCTGGTCTAAATTATTCCAATCCAATTCACTCCACAAATCTTCACAGAGTGCCTACTATAGGCCAGACACTGTTCAAAACACTTGATCTACCCCATTAGGGAAATGAAAACAAAGATTTCTGTCCTGGGACTAATATTCTTCTGGGATAACATCTGATAAACAATAAACATAGTAAGTAAGTATACTGTACATCCAATAGTAGTAAGAGATAAGAAAGAGGTAGGGCAGAGGAAGGAGGATCAGGAATTCTGGGTGAGGGTGGGTGTTAAAGTGTTAATAGAGTGGACAATTAATAGAGTAGACAAAGCAATTCTCACTAAGAAGGTGAGGTTTCAGCAAAGACCCGAAGGCAGTGAGATAGACAGCTGGGGGAAAAGCATTCTAGAAAGAGGGAAAAGCTTGAGCAAAGGCTTGGAGATAAACGTGTACCTCTCTGACTACTCCCAAATTTGTCATTAAAGCAGAAAATTAAAATCTGTTACCAGCAGCTGAAAGCAATCTCTATTTTAGATGGAGGAAGGGAGTAGTTAAAATCTAATTTGAACAAGTTGAGTCTGAAATGTCTGCTAAGAAATTAGACACGTGGACTCCGTAACCGGAGAGCGAGGTGGGGGCGGTAGGAATGCCTTTGGTAGTGTGGCAGAGAAGGGTTAAATGCTGTCAATTCCATTTCCTCTTCTTGGCTTTCCTGTGCAATTAAGTTGAGATCATGTGACACAGTTCTGGTGGATAGGATGTGGGTGGAAGTGAATTATGCTGCTCCCGGACCTGGCCATACACCCCCTGCATGCCTGTCCAGCTCTCTCTTCCCCTTCATAGCAACTGCAGTGACCTCAATTATAAGATGGCAGCAACATAAGATAAAAAGCTCTCAGATTCCCAAGTCATTGCTTGGAGGATTGCTGCCCAACCCACATAGGATGCAGTATTAATGGGAAACTAAGAGTTGTGCTAAGCTCCTGAGATTTCCAGGGCTGTTGTCAAAGCAGCTAGCTTGAATTGCTCTGACTAATGCAGAAGACATCTCTACAGAGCAGATACTTAAAGTGGCAAGGACCAACATTACTGAGTGGTCACTCATCTTTGAAACCACCTTGAAAAGGGTGAATGAAGACCACCTGATTTTCAAGGACAAAGGACACTAATTAAACCTTTATCTTACTGGATATGTTTAAATTATTTCATCTTTTCCTCCTTGATACTCTGTCTTCCTTAGGCTTCTAGAACCCAGTTCTTCCCCGGTTTTCTGCTTGCCTTATTGGCTATTCCATTTCCTTCTTTCTATCCTGAGATGGGGTGTTCCACCTCCCCAACTTTTGTTGTCTTTCTACACCTTCTCCCTGGGGATCGCATTCACTCTCAAAGCTTCAGCTGCCACTTGTACACTTGTGAGTTCTCACGTATATCTATAGTCCTCACCTGCCTCTTGAGCTACACTCCTTATTGGACATACCTGTCTTACGGGATGTGCTGGTTAATTTTAGATGTCAGCTTGGCTGGGTCATGGGGTGACCAGATATTTGGCTAACATTATTTCTGGGTGTGTCTGTGAGGGTGTTTCCAGATGAGATTAGCATTTGAATCAGTAGACTGAGTAAAGCAGATTGCTCTCCCCAATATGGGTGGGCCTCATCTAATCACTTGAGAGCCTAAATAGAACAAACAGGCAAAGAAACAGAGAATTTGCCTCTCTGCTGGGACACTGGTCTTCTCCTGCCCTCAGACTGAGATTTATACCATTGACTCCTCTAGTTCTCAGGCCTTCACACTCAGCCTGAACTACCATTGGCTTTCCTGGGCCTCTAGCTTGCAGACAGCAGATCTATGGGGCTTCTCAGCCTCCAGGACTGCATGAGCCAAGTTCTCATAACAAATCTCCTATCTGTGTGTGTGTGTGTGTGTGTGTGTGTGTGTATCTTATTGATTCTGTTTCTCTGGAGAACCCTAACTAATACATGAGGTATGGGCACTGTAAACTTAAAACTGCATTCTAACACAGATTTAGCTCGCCTCCAAAATATGCTGCCCCATCTACAGTGATTTGGATCAATAAAAGCATTATACTTCTAGCCACCTAAATTACAAACTCAGAGTCACTCCTGACTCTTACTATTCTACCCCAGTCCCACATCCAACGTCAAGTCACTTCAACCTTCTATCTTTCTGCTGGAAGAGATCACCCAGAAAACCTCCCTGAAGGGGCCTGCGCAAATTTTACCTTTTAACAAGCCTTTTTTCTTTTGGTTAGCAGACTCTCTCCTAAATTATTTCAAGTTCAAAGGCCATACATGTTATTCTAAAAGATAATGGAATGGAATTTCATTTTATTACAATAGTTTGGGATTTGGCCCCAAAAGCCACATTTGAACTGAAGACATGAGGGACTTTAGCGTAGTAATTTAGGATGGTTAGTGATTTATGGGATGACTATACCCCAAGGAATCCCAGATGCTCTAGTAAACAAGCCCCATAAAAGACGAGGTCTTCTGGCCCTCTGCCCAGGGCAAGCTGAAGAGACTACTGTGACACCTTCCAAAAACCACTCATAGAATTGCTGTCCCTCCCCTGACGAAAGAAAGCCATGTAGTGCTCCTCAGGATCCCAGGTCACCAGGACCACCCATATACACGCACACATACCCACGACCTCAGCATATGCCGGGTCCTGCCTGACAGCGTGATGGCTGTAAACCCTTAACCCTCCCTGGGCTAAAGACGCTCCCCTTTGTTTCAACTTTCAAACTCTGAAGTTAGTCTGTGGACAGTCTAAAACAACCCCTCTCACAGGCACCCTCTCTCTCCAAACCCATGACATTGGTTCAGATTCATCTTCTCTTTCATCTGGACTATTGCAATAACCTACTAACTGGCTCCAACCTAGCTCCTTTCCTTCACTCCGCTGTCAGAGTGGCTTCTGACAGACGCATCTCCTCCTAACTCTCCCCTGTTTTAAACTTTCCATGAAAAATATTGGTGTGCCCAAGGAGTCATGCACAAGGATGAAAAGTGTTGCCCTGTTTACAACACAGAAAGAACTGGGATGGAGTGTGGGGCAGGGGGGCACAGTGTTCATCCATGGAGAATGGTTCAGCAAATTCTGTTACAGCCACATACAGAACATTAAGCACAATAGCTAGTATTATATGTAGCAACAAAGAAAGATGGACTAGACTTACTGTTCATGAAAAAGCAAGTTTCAGAACTTGAAATGTATCCTTAGCAGTTACTGAAAAACAACACCTTCACAATAATGCAAGATATTTTCTCTAGGCACATATGTGTGTGTAAAGGGATATAAAGGGGCCTGAAATGTCGCTCCTCAAACTAGTAATAGCTGAAGTTCTGGGGCAGGGGGAAGAGAAATAGGATTGGGGAGGTGCCCTCATGGGAAATCAAAATTTATATCTACAAGGCGACAGTGGACATAAATTCACACACTGCATCTGTAATTTAAAATGTTAATTAAATTCCAATGAAAGGATAACAGCTAAAATGTTTAAAACCTCCATGCATCAATAAGACAAAAAGCAACCCAATAAAAAAATGGACAAATGATATACAACGATATACACAGAAGAAATCATTGGTCAATATACATAAGAAAATATTCTCAATTTCGCTAGTAAAAGGAAAACTTATTATAATATTAAATGCTTATTTTTCACCTCCCCGTTTGGCAAAGATGTTTTTTTGATCCAGCCACCTTGGAGGGGCATTTTGAGTGAGCTTAATTGGGGTTTGGCAATTTCTCCTGTGTTCTATCTTACAAACTTTTACTTGAACACAAAAGAGCAAAGAAACATGTCCTAGGATGTTTGCTACTATATATCGTTCTCAATAGTAAAAGTTTGACAACCTCAAAGCCCATCAATGGGAAGCTGGTCAAACAAAATATGGGACATTGACATAATGAAATGCCATGGGTGTAAGAAAGAATAAGGCAGATCCAAACGTGCTGACACGTAAGATGGCAGCAGGGTATCGCTTAAGTGACAGCAGGAAGTTGCAGAATAGTTTGTAAAATGCAATCCCATTTTATATTTATATAAATAAATGATTGAATGAATGTGTGTCTGGGACACACACAAAAGTGGTTAACAGTAGTCACCATTGGGGTGAATTTGGTGGGGGAGAACATTCACTTTTCCTTTTAAATATTTGCATACTAGAGAGGAGAGTTGTTTGTTTTTTAGAAGGGGATATAGTAAGAATGGGTTATTTTTGGTAAAAGTTGCAATGGTGACTTAAAATATGTATTTTTAAACTCCTTGCTCTCAGGGTAAATGATAAATTTCTATACACAGTACGTAATGTCCTTATCTGGCACCAAAACCCTCCTCCAGGGTCAACTTCCAACACTTGCCTTCACGAATCCCGCGCTCTAACACTGCAACTTCTGCTCTCCAAAAGTGCCATTTCTTCCCTCTGCTCACAATTAATGTTTTCTTCCCTGCTGTCGCCACAAGCAAATTCCTGGACAACCGCTAACCCAAAGTCCCCTCCTCTGTGAGTCGCTCCTGACCAGTCCTGCAGAATCACTGCACAAAGTGCTCCCTGAGTCGGGCTGCCTCTCTCTATTCCGGCTCCTGTCTCCCTGGAGGAGTTGGGCTGGGGGGACCAGGAGCTCTCGGAAGGCAAGAGCTGTATCTTGTGTGTCGTCACATCCCCAGCACCAAGCAGGACGTCAGACACGGTGCGGATGTCAGTGTTTGATGAATGAGTGAGCAGAGGACAGAGCTCTGGGGACAAGGAGCCAGTGGAAGGCAGGGAAAATCAAGAGGGCAAGTGACATGCAAACAGCACACAGTGTCAATCAGGAAAGAGTGGCCAACAGCATCGAATACACAGAAAATTCAAGGAAGACCAGGACTGATGGGGGAAAAAAATCTTTGGACGTGGTCAACTTCAGTTTGGTGAAAAGCAGTTTCACCAGTACGATGAAGCAACAAGGCACAGGTAAACAGGCTTGAGTGTGGCAGTGAGTACAGACCCCTGAGGGCTCTGGTGTTGAAAAGGGCTCAGAAGGGTTTATGGGATGCAAAGAGACTGGCAATGACCACAGGGAATAGGGAAGAGAAAGCAGAGAGAGAAAACTCAAGATGCTGGGTGGGGTGAGGCAAAGTTGAATGATGAAACAAGATCCTGCAGGAAGTAGAAAGGGGAGGGAAATGAAAAAAACAGACCAAAGGGCCAGGCTTAAAAAGGACAATGAAGTTGAGACACCTCTCCTGACAAGAGCTGAGGAGAGGGGGAGAAAGACCACTGAAAACAAAACTATCCCAGGATGGACCTTCATCTCCTGAAGACGGCAGGGCCAGGCCCTCTGTTCTGCTGGGCCAGGATACAGGAGGCCTGAGAAGGGTACTCTGAGGGATGAGACAGCCTGTGCCCTGGGAAGCTGGCTGGTGGCTGCCAAAGTCAGCTCCAAGGACAGACCTCTTCTATCTCAATGGTTCTCAAACTTGAGAGCACATCAGTCACCCGCAACGCTTGTGAAAAAGTCTCAGATTGCTGGGCCCACCCCTGAGTTTCTGAACCAGCAGGTCTGGGGTGGAGGCCCAGGTGAATTTGGGCCTTGAATACACATTTCAAGTGAATTTCCCGGTGATACTGATGCTGCTGATCTGGGAACCACACTTCAAGAACACCTGCTTTAAGTCATCTGCCCCAGGAGGGTATCTGCTTTCAAAAGTTCACACACACACATTGACAGCGTCATGTTTAAAAGACCTCCAGGATGTACCCAGGGTTTGACTCTCAACCCTGGCTGCACATCAGTCACCTGGGGAGTTTTACAAAAGATACCAATGCCCGGGTCTCAGCCTCAGAAATTCTGATGCCATTTGTCTGGGGAGGGGCCCAGGAATATTTTTTTAAGCTCATCTGGTGAATGTAATGAGCATCCAGGGTTGAGAACCACAGCCTTAGGGAGTCAGTGGGAGGAATGTGGAGTGTGTAGAAGAGCCCTAGGGCTTGGGGTAATGACTACAGATTAGACAAAATCCTTAAATCCAAAGAGCTTCTTAACCAAGACTGTAATTTCCATTCCCAAACTGTCTTTGAAAGAGGCAGGTCAGGGGTGTTCAAATAACTAGCACACAGGATGTTGTAAACACGGCTAACAAATTTGATATAAATAATTAAAAACAGATGCTTTTTACTCAAGAAGTTTGAAAAATCGAACAAACAAAAATAAAATTTAAAAGGATGGTTATTCAAAATATGTACCCTGTGGCCAAAAGTCAGTTACTATTTCTCTCCATTAAAAAACAAAACACCCTGATTTCCACCCAATAGAATCCAGGCTACTCCAGAATGGCAAGGATCAGGATCACTTATCCATACTTGGGCCTCACCTAATTTTCCCACACATTCATTCAATATTTATTGAAATCTACTAGGTCCTCAGGCACAGTGCTAGGGATGCAAAAATTAGTAACACAGAGAAATACAGTCCCTACCCTTGGGGATTGGGAGGCTAGGGGGAAGAGACAAATATCTAAATAAACAAACAAAAAGTCTAATGAAGTGTTAAAGGTGCTGTGACAGCTATTTCTATGGAGCACAGTGAAGTCACAAAAGAAAGTGAGTTGTATTTAACTAGGGGAGCAGGGACAGGTAAGTATGATTCCACTTAGAGGAATTAGACAAATGACTGAATCTTGAAATACTCAGAGGTGTTTACTGGGGGTGGAGTAAGGACAATAAAAAGGAAGGTTCTCAGAGAGTGAAGAGCAAAAGAACAAAGATAGACCAAAAATATTATAAATTACATTATTTTCCTGAAAATAATGTTGGATTCAACCCATTTAACGCATTTTTTTTTTTTTTTTTGCTATCTGAAGGAGACCTGGCACAGTGGACTCTTCGCATTTTCACTAAGGCCTTCCAAGGAGAGAGATGCCAACCCAACAGGAAAACACCTGCAGACCTCTCACCTGACCACCAGAGCAGGCAGTAAAGGGCACAGCATCACAGTGGAGTGAACAGGTGTAAACAACAGGCACTTGCAGAAAAGTAATCCAAACAGCAGCCATGATAGGCTCATAAAGGAGCCAACAGTTTGCCTGAAACACTGGCACATTTGCTAAATAAGCCAAAAAATAGGGCGTGTCCCAGGAAGAGTATTTAAAAGCAAAAGAGAAAACATCACCCAATCTTCGTATTACTCAGGGACAATGTAGCTCAAGGAAAAGGGCAAACTCATTGGCACCAACCAGAACCAAGTGCTAATCTTAGCATTACCACATGAATTGCAACCTTGACCCCTTAATAGCTAAGACTCAACTTCCTTATCTGAAAAATGAGGATATACCACCTTCTTCATAGAGTTTTCAAGATGACTAAATGAGGAAATATCTTTTAAGGGCACTTTGCATAATGCCCAGGAACTAATTAGAAATGTTGATAATAATAAATATGCTAAAATAAGTCGTAATAATAAGCAAACATTGTATGTTTCTCAATATCCATCAAGAAACATGCAACAGTACTGAAAGAATTCTAGAAGATGATGCATTGCCTTGCACTGAACATAATCTCCCTCACAAGAAGACCTGTGAAAACCTGACAATTCATGAAGAGAAAAGACAGTAAGACAATTAATATGAAAAGATATAAATTTTGGTAAACTCAAGGATGAATGACCCCTGTGAAACTCCCAAGAGAAATAAAGCTCTTTTTTAACACACCATATAATTCACTCATTTTAAATATACAATTCAATGGTTTTTAGTGTACTGACAAAATTGTGCAACCATCACCAAAGTCAATTTCAGAAGATTTTCATCACCATAAAAAGAAACTTTGTACCCATTAACAGTCACTCCCCATTCTCCCCAAGCCCCCTATCCTAATCTACAAATCTACTTTCTGTATCTATTCCATTTCATATAAATGAGATTGAACAATATGTGGTCTTTCATTTAGCATAATGTTTTCAAGTTTCATCCATGTTGTTGCCTGTACTAGTACTTCATCCCTTTTTACTGTCAAATAATATCCCATTGTGTGGATACATCACATTTTATTTATCCATTCATTAGATGATGAACAATTGGGTCATTTCTACTTTTTTAGCTACTATAAATATGCTCCTAAGATCATTCCTGCATAAATATTTGTGTAGATGTATGTTTTCATTTCTCTTGGGTATACACCTAGGAGTGGAATTGCCAGATCATATGGTAACTATAGGTTTAACATTTTGAGGAACTGCTAAACTGTTTTCGAAGGCAGCTATAAATTGTACATTCCCACCAGTGGGTTCCAATTTCTCTACATCCTCACCAACACTTGCTATCATCTGTCTGTTCTATTGATTATAGCCATTCTGGTGGGTGGGAAGTATCTCATTGTGGTTTTGATTTGCATTTGCCTAACAACTAGTGATGTTGAGCATCTTTTTATGTGTTTACTGGCCATTTGTATATTACCTTTAGAGAAATGCCTATTCAGATTCTTTTCTCAATTTTTAAATGAGTCGTCTTTTTATTGTTGACTTGTATGAGTTCTTTATATATTCTGGATACCATTGCCTTAGCAGATATATGATTTGCAAATATTTTCTCCCTTTCTGTAGGTTGTCTTTTCACTTTCTTGATGGTATCACTTGCAGCACAAAAGTTTTACTTTCATCAAGATTAATTTATCTATTTTTCTTTTGTCATTTGTGCTTTTGTAGTCATACCCATGAACGCTTTCCCTAACCAAAGGTCACAAATATTTACTCCATTTTTTTTCCTAAGAGTTTTATAGTTTTAGCTCTTACATTTAAGTCTATGGTTCATTTTGAGGTAATTTTTGTATATGGTGCGAGGAAGGGGGTCCAGCATCAGTCTACCATTTCTTAGGTAGATATCTAGTTGTTCCAAAACCATTTGTTGAAAAGACTATTCATTCCCCATTGAATTGTCTTGGCACTCTTGCAAAAATCTATTGACTGTAAATCTAAGTGTCTATTTCTGGACTCTCAATTCTGTTCCGTTGATCTATGTATCTATCCTTATGCCAATACCACACTGTCTTGATTAGTTTTGTGGTAAGTTTTGGAATTGAGAAGAGTTAGTCCATCAACTTTCTTCTTTTCAAGATTGTTTTGTCAATTCTGGGTCCCTCGCATTTCCATATGAATGTCAGGATAAGTTTGTCAATTTCTGCAAAATAGGAAGCTGGGAATTTCAATAGGAATTGCATTGAAACTGTAGATCAATTTGGAAAGTAATGCCATCTTAACAATATTAAGTCCTCTGATCCATGAACATGAGATGTATTTCTGTTTATTTGTGTCTTCTTTATTTTCTTTCAACAGTGGTTTATAGTTTTAAGGTACAAGTTTTGCACTTCTTTTGTTAAATTTATTCCTAAGTATTTTATTCTTTTTGTTGCTATTATAAGTGGAACTGTTTTCTTAACTTCATTTTTGAACTTTTCATTGCTATTGTATACAGCTGTAATTGATTTCTGTATATGGATCTTGTTTGTATCCTGTAACTTTGCTGAACTCATTTATTAGTTCTAATAACTTTTTAGTGGATTCCTTAGGATTTTCGATATACAAGACTATGTCATCTGCAAATAGAGATAGTTTTACTTCTTCCTTTCCTATCTAGATACATTTTATTTATTTTTCTTGCCTAATTGCCCTGACTAGAACCTCCAGTACAATGCTGAATAGAAATGGTGAAAGTAGACATCCTGGTCTTAGGGGGAATGTATTCAGTCTCTCACCATTAAGTATGACGTTAGCTGCAGGTTTTTCATAGATGTTCTTTATCAGATTGAGGAAGTTTCCTTCTATTTCTAGTTTGTTGAGTGTTTTGATCCAAAAAGGGTGAATTTTGTGAAATGCTCTTTCTGTGTCTACTCAGATGATTCTTTGTCTTTTGTCATTTATTCCATTGATATGAGTTATTATATTAATTGATTTTCAGATGTTAAACTAAACTTGAATTCCTGGGATAAATCTCACTGGTTATTGCGTATAGTCCTTTTACATATTGATGGATTCAACTTGCTAGTAGATAGCCTACATTGTAACTTTGAAAATAAAATAATCTTGCCTTTTTGAGAAATGATCTTTGGTATCTCTGTCAAAAATGGAATATTGCACTGAAGAGTGACGCCTAGCCTTAGCAATTTAAAAATAGTATTGTTTGTGTTAGGTGATTAATTTGTGACTAAATATCTCAGAATTTTAAAGCTCAAAGTAGCCTCAACATTTTATCCTAAACTGTCTTCAATGATCAATTAACAAATTACTAAAAAATTAGTACTAATTACATTATCTAATGGGCATTATTAAGTTGGATAAAATCTCTATTTTCTTCTGTAAATTCTATTGAAACTCAAAGAGTAGCAAGCTTGAATATTCAAGTATTTATGCCAGTAGCAAATTAACCAAGCCTAATTTTAATAGTATTTAATAAATGGTCACGATGCATACAATTGGAATGCCAGACCATGTTCATTAGAAACCTCGGTTTTTTCCTACTAAACTTTCACACATACTCCACTATGCTGTTTCTAAATGCCCTACATATTCCAGACATTTAAAATTATAGGCATGACTTCAGGCAATGAAGGAAGGAAGAGGTCAATAAATCCTCTCTCTAAAAACAACTATGTAAGTGGATAAAACTGTCAAAATACAATCATTTCAGGTCTCTGGGAATCAACCAAAGGCATACAACAAACTGAGAAGCATATGTTCACAAGATACTGCTCAATTTTTGGTAAGTACAGTGGAAGTCAATGACATTCTTGCCTGGAGCTACCACCATTCCCCAGCCCAGCTCAATGAACAGGATAGTTATACAAGGGCAGAGCTGGCTGGGAAAACTAGTAGCACTGCTGCCAGAAGGGGCTGAGTTGACTTGGACCACAGAGTGAAATACCCATATTCAGTGGATAATGAGGGAAGCCCACCTCTGCTAGTCTGAGATTGTAATCTCGGTTGTGGTAAGCAGCACACTTAAGAACTAGCCAGAAATTTAAGATCTTAGAAATGAGTTAGCCATTGAGAGACTCCAAACACATTTCACACATCCTTGGCTGTCTGAAAACCTACATACATGCACAATGGAAACCTCAAAGGGCCCAGCAGAAAGTAAATGCTGGGACATACTTAAACACTGTCTGCGCAGGACTTTCAGAATGGTGGAGTGAGGACTTATGTGAAAAAGGAACAAAAATACTGTGAAAAATTGTCAAAATGAACTTTTTTAGAACTCTAGAAATTAACCAAAGATTTATAACAATCCGAGGAGCATTTATTTATGAAAATGTTGAACCTCGTTAAGTACAGTAGATTCAGGACATTTTAACTCAACCTACTCCCACTCTCCTCTCTCCAGCTCCACAGTAGCCATGAAAACCAGAGCCCTGCAATCAGAGGAGGCAAACTGGGTTTGGGGCTCTTTAAAAAAGTCCCATCCTCAAAGTATTGCCACTTTTTGACCCTTGTCTCATGTGTCATCATATCCCCAGCACCAAACAGAGTTCTGGGCATAGAGTGGGTATTCCGTGTACTTCTATATACTGTATACTAGCAATAAACAATCTGAAAATGATATTAAGAAAACAACCTGATTCACAATAGCTTAACAAGAGAAAATAGTCAGGAACAAAATTAACAAAAGAAGTATAAGACTTAAACGCTAGAAACTATAAACATTACTGAAAGTAAAGATCTGAATAAAAAGAGAGATGTTCCATGTTGATATCCAGTAAGTCAAGATGGCAGTTATTGATCTGTAGATCCAATATAAACATTATCAATATCCAAGGAGGTTTTTTATAAGAAATTGACAAGCTGATCATAAAATTTACATAGAAATAAAAAGGACCTAGAAAGTCAAAACAGTTGTTAAAGAGAACAAAGTTGGAAGATTTACACTAATTTCAACAGTATAAAACTATAGTAATCAAAATAGTGTGGTACTGGCATAAAGACAGACATTATTAACGAAATAGAATTGAGAGTCAAGAAAAGAAAAACCTTACATTTATGGAGAATTAATTTTTGACAATGGTGCCAATGCAACTCAGTGGAAGTAAGATTGATCTTCAATAAATGGTCCTGGGAAAACTGAATATTCATATGCAAAATAAGAAAAATGAACCTAGACCTTTATCCCACACCATATACAAAAATTAAAATGGATAATACACTTAAATGGAAAAGCTCAAACTGTAAAACTTATGCAAGGAAATGTATGAGAAAATCTTCACAATCTTGGATTAAGTGCCAAGATTTCTTAAATATAGCAACAAAAGCACAACCCATAAAAGAAAAAGTTGATAAACTGGACATGATCAAAATTAAAATCTTCTATGCTTCAAAAGATAGCATTAACAAAATGAAAAGACCAGCCACATACTGGGAGAAAATATTTGCAAATCATATTTCTGATAAATGACTTGTATTTGGAATATTTACATATATACATATATATATAACTCATACCATTCAATAATAAGTCAAACAACTTGATGAAAAAACAGGCAAATGATTTGAATAGGTATTTTACCTAAGAAAATATAAAAATGGCTAAAAAGCACATGAAAAGATGATCAACAACATTAGTCACTAGGAAAATACAAATTAAAATAACAATGAAATACTACTACATGTCCGTTAGAATGGATATAATCAAAAGACAAAGAGTAACAAGTGTTGGCAGAAGATTTAGGAAAACTGGAACTCTCACACACTGCTGCTGAGAATATAAAATGGTACACCCATGCTGGAAACCAGTATGATGGT
The DNA here is from genome assembly GCF_057802395.1 of Ceratotherium simum simum. Taxonomy (NCBI): domain Eukaryota; kingdom Metazoa; phylum Chordata; class Mammalia; order Perissodactyla; family Rhinocerotidae; genus Ceratotherium; species Ceratotherium simum. The sequence continues at coordinate 18,413,080 of NC_141908.1, forward strand.
TTCTTAAAAGGTTAAACATAGAGTTATCATATAATCCAGTAATTCCATTCCTAAGTACATACCCAAAAGAAATGAAAACATACATCCACACAAAGCCTTGTATAAAAATATTCATAGCTGCATTATTCATAAAAGCCCCCAAAGTAGAAGCAATCTAAATGTCCATTAACTGAATAGAAAAATCAAATGTGGTATATCTGTACAATGGAACACTATTCAACAACTTAAAAGAACACACTACTCTAGCATATAGAGTCAACTAATATTTAACAAGGGAGCCAAGAACACTCAATGGAGAAAAGACAGTGTCCAACAAATGCTGTTGAGAAAATTGGATAACCACATGCAGAAAAATGAAACTGGACCCCTATCATATATCACTCAAAAAATTAACCCAAAATGGATCAAAGACTTAAACATGAGACATAATATCATAATACTCCAAGAAGAAAACAAAGGGAAGAACCTCCTTGACATTGGTCTTGGTGATAAATTTTTGAATGTAGCACCAAAAGCATAAGCAACAAAAGCAAAAATCAACAAGTGGGACTACATCAAACTAAAAAGCTTCTGCACAGCAAAGGAAACCATCAACAAAAGGAAAAAGCAACCTACCAAGCAGGAGAAAATATTTTCAAATCATATATCTGATAAAGGGTTAATATCCAAAATATATAAAGAACTCATACAACTCAATAGCAAAAAAACAATCCAATTAAGAAATGAGCAGAGGATCTGAATAGACATTTTCCAAAGAAGACATATAGATGGCCAACAGGTATATGAAAAGATGCTCAGCATCACTAATCATCAGGGAAATGCAAATCAAAACCACAATGAGATATCACCTCACAACTGTTAGAATAGCTATTATCAAAAAGACAAGGGGCCGGCCCGGTGGCTTAGCGGTTAAGTGCGCGCGCTACGCTCCACTACTGGCAGCCCGGGTTTGGATCCCAGGTGCGCACCAACACACCACTTCTCTGGCCATGCTGAGGCCGCGTCCCACATACAGCAACTAGAAGGATGTGCAAATATGACATACAACTACCTAATGGAGCTTTGGGGAAAAAAAAGGAGGAGGATTGGCAATAGATGTTAGCTCAGAGCCGGTCTTCCTCAGCAAAAAGAGGAGGATTGGCATGGATGTTAGCTCAGGGCTGATCTTCCTCACAAAAATAAATAAATAAATAAATAAAATAAATAACTGGTCTTAAAAAAAAAAAAGACAAGAAATTCCAAGTGTTGGCGAGGACATGGAGAAAAGGGAACCCTGGTGCACTGCTGGTGGGAATGTAAACTGGGGCAGACACTATGGAAAACAGTATGGAGGTTCCTCAAAAACTTAAAAATAGAACTACCATATGATCCAGCAATTCCACTTCTGGGTATTCATCCAAGAAACAAAAACACTAACCCAAAAAGATATCTGCACCCTCATGTTCATTGCACCATTATTCACAACAGTCAAGACGTGGAAGCAACCTACATTCATCAATAGATGAATGCATAAAGAAGATGTGGTACATATATACTGTGGAATATTATTCAGCCACGAGAAAGAAGGAAATCCCGCCATTTTTGACAACATGGATATCCTTGAGGGCATTATTCTAAGTGAGACTAGTCACAGAAAAAGACAAAACACTGTATGATATTACTAATACGTGGAATCTAAAAAAGCCAAACTTGTAAAAACAGAGGGTACTAGGGTGGTTACAAGGAATTGGGGGGGAGTGGGGGAATTAGGGAGATGTTGTTTAAGGGTACAAACTTAAAACTAGTAAATAAATAAGTCCTGGAGATCTAATGCACAGTATGGTGATTATAGGCAACAATACTGTATTATTTACGTCAAAGTTGCTAAGAGACTAGATTTTAATTGTTCTCACCATAAATAACTATGTGACGTGATAGACGTGTTAGCTAATGCTACGATGGTAATCACATTGTAATATATAAATGTATCAAATCAACACAATGTACACCTTAAACCTACACAATGTTATACGTCGATTATATCTCAATTAAAAAAAAAACTACTGATACTTGCTACAATATGGATGCAACTCAAAACATTATGCTAAGTGAAAGAAGCAAAACACAAAAGACTACATATGGCATGGTTTCATTTATATGAAATTTCCAAAAAAGGCAAATCTATAGAAACAGAAAGCAGATCTGTGGTTACTTGGGGCTGGGAGCAGGGCCTGAATGCATGGACATCAGGGAACACTTTGGGGTGATGAAATGTTTTACAACTGGGTCATGGTAATAGTTGCATGACATCAATTTTATAACCGGGCAATTTTATATGTAAATTACACCTCAACAAAAATCATAGTTTGGGTGGTACGGCAAATAGGTGTTTCTCATGCCTGCATTGCCTCTGTCACTTCCATAGCAGGAAATCAATGGCTTCACCTCCTTACAGGGAGGATGCTAATTGCTGTAATGAAACATGCCAAGATCTTTTTGCTAAATTACAGCAAGAGCTATGTCTCTGCATCACCAACACAACTGAGTGGTACTGAAGCATTTGGCTTCAGAGTGCAAAAGACACCAGTTTCTACTTATCTCCCTGACTTAAAAAGTGAATTCCCAGGAGAAAGTATTATGAGAAGAAAACTACAAATGCAGCACAGACAAGTCCATTTAAATTATGGCATATGTTCATTTGCATTATAGTAAATCAAGTAGTTTTCTCAAGTCCTGAGAAACTATCAGCCCGCCCGCTGAATGGGGCACTGGTCACATGGAAGCACAGGGCAGGCCCTTGGGGTTTCAATATGAAACAGAATTTCCACTTCTCATCACAAGAAGAAAGTAGAAAGAAAGAAGAAGGCAGAAGCAGAGAGGTGGTGTCTAAGACACACAGATGAGCAAGAAATGTTCTCTAACCTCGGACCCAAGCACCATCAATTTCCTAAGAAGAATTTTCAGTGGACTGTACCAATTCTTCCCTCCCATCCTGTTTTCTCTCTCTCTTCTGAAGATTTCTGATGGTGGTGAAAAAGAATAGGAGAAAAAGAAAAAATAAAGGGACAGAAACTTTGTCTTCCCATCAACACTGGCTTTGTGTGTTATTTCCCCTACATAACAATGCAGACAAACAAATTCTGACGACAGTCCCTCAACTACGACTACATACCATAAATATTATACTTAAATTCATCTGATGACTTCCACTTACACTTTGTCAAGCAGCAGTCACATCTGAGGACTAGATTCAACTAAGTCTAGAATGTTAGACTTGGAAAGACCAGAAAGTTCACAACATCCAAACTCCCCTATTTTAGGCATGTGGGTCCCAGAGAGGTGAAGCAAGTTTTACAAGGTTCAGTTAGCAATGGGCCTGTAGCAGAATTCTGGCCTTCTGACTCTGAGTTTACTGCTCTTTCCATTATCTACGCTTCACTTGTACAACAAAGAAGAGAAAATCATCCAAGACCAAAAAAGACAACTGACAGTAATATGACCTCTCGCTCTCACCAGTGAACACACAGAAACAGTTCACTCCACATCCAGAGTTTCTTAGTCAATATCAAGACATTAAAGTCAGGAAATCACTGAATGGAGATAGCAGACAATCCCTGGTCTATATATTATTTCCAGGAATACTCAGAAACAAGAACTCCCAGGCACCACTATCCACCACCTCTGTATTTTGGGACCAGCACATAAAGGCAGGTCTTAAAATAAATATCTGTGCTCTGCTAACACTGAAGAGGTGCTCATTGCTAGAAACTATGCAGGCAGTAGAGTTACATAGAAAGAAGCATCAAGTGTACACAGAAGTTTCTCTTCTTTCTTTAAAAAGAAAATGCACTATTATGTTTTAAGAAATCAATACATGATCATTGCCAAAAGTGGACTAAACAAAAGAGTATAGCCAAGAAAATAGAAATCACCCCTAACCCCACCACCCAGATCAGTCACCAGTCTCTTTTCTGCCGAGAACTACACAGAGCCATTTCTTAATGGAACCATGCTGCACATGCAGATTGCCCTTCAGTCGGCGAGACGGGTGGACTACAATCACAGGTCACATGCAGTTCTGAGTCAGAGGCAGGGAGCACTCTAGGGAAACCGGCATTCAGGGATATCGGGTTGGAAGCAGAGATACCTGGAGAGTGATTCCGACTTTTCCTTTATGTAAGATGTGGCCTTGCTGATGCTAAGTTTAGCTCAAAACCCAAATAAGGTCCTGGATGGCTGAAAATATTATTGAAAAAGAGATCATTTCATATGTCATTCCCGAATAGTGATACAAAAGGGACTATGACGCAGGACAAAATGAAACCTAAACTTTTCTAATCTGGCAAGTCTCTACTTTTGGCAGAAAAGGTCAACAGCTTATCGGAGAGTCTGTTGCAGGGGGGGCACCTCATCCCACCAACCATCTCATTGTGATGACATCCTGTCTCCCCACTCATTTATAGCATGTGAGCTTTTCCCTGGTGTAGTGGTTTCCTAGTGCTGCTATAACAAATTGCCACAAATTTAGTGGCTTAAAACAACACAAATTTATTATTTTACAATTCCAGAGGTCAGAAGTCCATAATCAGTATCACTGAGCAAAAATCAAGCTGTTGGCAGGGCTGCATTCCCTTTGGAGGCTCTAGAATCCGTTTCCTTGCTTTTTCCAGCTTCCAAAGGCTGCCTGCATTCCTTGGCTCATGGCCCCACATCATTCTGACCTGTGCTTCCGTCATTACATTGTCTTCTCTGAACTTGACCCTCCTGCCTCCCTCCTAGAAGGAGCTTTGTGATGCCATTAGACTCACCTGGAAAATCGAAGATAGTCTTGGACATCTCAATATCCTTAACTTCATCACATCGGCAAAAGTCCCTTTTGCCATGTAAAGTAACATATTCACAGCTTCTGGGGATGAGGACATAGACATCTTTGGAAGGCCATTATTCAGCCTACCATACCTAGTCATAAAATATTCTTTAGGAACATGAATTTTAATGAATGTCTAGTATTTCATCTTATGGGTAAGTCAACCATTCGTCGTCTATTGCTCCCCTTAGGTTGTTTCTAAATATTTTGCTATTATCAATAATGCTGAAATAGACACTGTTATGGACTGAATGTTTGTGTCCCCCCCCAAATTCATATGTTGAAATCCTAACCCTCACTGTGATGGTATTAGGAGGTGGGGCCTTTGGGAGATAATTAGGTCGTGAGGGTAGAGCCCCTGTGAATGGGATTAGTGCCCTTATACAAAGAGACACGAGAGCTTGCTACCTCTCTCTGCTCTCCACCATGTGAGGACACAATAAGAAGTCAGAAGTCTGCAACCAGGAAGAGCGCCCTCACCAGAACACAACCCTGCTGGTGCTTTGATCTCAGACTTCCAGCCTCCAGAACTGTGAGAAATAAATTTCTGTTGTTGATAAGCCACTCAGTCTATGGTATTTTGTTACAGCAACCGGAGCTGACTAAGACAGACACTATACAGTGTAAACCTTTAAGCACTCCTGCAGTTATTTTCAGATCAAAGGATCTGAGCACATAATTAAAGCTGTTGAAACATGCTTGCAAACCGCACTCTGGAAAGACGTTTTTACTTACATGCTCAACAGCAGTGTATTACAGTGCCCATTTCCCACCATTCTTGCTAACACAGAATATTATCATTTTTTTCAATCATTGCCAATTTGGCCAGAAATGTTAGCCCAATGTTTAAATTTGCCTTTCTTTTCTTTCCAGTGACTTTATTACTATATTTACTAGTAATCTGTATTTCTTCCTTTTAAATTGTCTTGTCATGTCCTTTGCCTGTTTCTTGAACACAATAGGCCATTTCTTCTTATGCATTTGAAAAAGTCTGTCTATAAGATTGTTGAATTTTTTAATTTTATCTGTTATAAATATATTTTACAAATATCTAGTTCTTCACTTTCTTTTTGCATTTTATTTATGAATGTTTGGGACTAAATAGTTAAATCTCCATAAAAATTTTTTTAATTATCTGGCTTTTCCCTTCAGTACATATTTCCCCTTATGTTAACTTCCTTTATTACTTATAAGCCTAAACTGGAGTGTAATAGAACACTAAACTGCAAGTAGAAAATTATATATTTGAGTTTTACTTAATACAGAAACATTCTTATGCTAAGATCAGATTAAAACCATATAAGACCCAGATGACTTATTTTTATATTAAATTATTTAAATATGGGATCAGCAAACTACGGCCTGCTACTTATTTTTCATGGCCCATGAGCTGTTTGAGAGGGAAAAAAGAGGGATATGCAACAGAGACAGCAGGGACCACAAAGCCTAAAGTATTTACTGCCTTATCCTTTATATAAAAAGGAATTCATGTGAAATGTATTTTAGTGTATATGGTAGAAAATACAAACCTATTTTTTCAAAGAAATTTAACCTCGTGCCTCAACACTATTTATTAAATCCTTCTATTCTTTGAATTTGAAATGCCACTTCAACTCAAAAAAGAAACAGAAATGGCCAGTATACATATAAAAAAATGTATAATCTCTCTAATTACAAAGAATTACAGATTAAGTTAATATGTTGTCACGGTCAGATTAGAAAAGATTACAAAGGTTTATAATATATAACATTGGAGAGGATGTGGGGAAATGTCAACACTGTTTTTTCAGTAGGAGTGTGAGAGCAACCTTATTGGGGACAATATTATAAAACCTGTCAAAAGTTTAATTCTATAGGCTCTTCAATTCAACAATTTCAATTTTATGAATTTATACTACAAAAACTCTCACAGAAGTGCACAAGACAATGTGTATACAGCTATTTCTTTAAGTATTGTTTATATACAATACTGGCAAAATACTACAAAATTCCTAAATGCCTCTCTGCATGGAATAGGGTTAGCTAGCAGACCTGGATTGATCAAACCCTGTACATTTCCTAAAAAGACCCGTCTTCAGGACTGGCTTTTGGCATTGCTCTGGGAAGATGAGCTTTGAGTCCTTGGAATATTCTGCCTGAGAAGAGTGTTTTTGTACGCCTGAGGCCATGGGCCATGCAGTACCAGTTTCAACATAATTTATGCTACCATATGATATATGGCTGACACCTGTTTTTGCTCTGGAGGGCTGGGGTGTGATTAGCTGAGCCAGTCTCACAGGCACTGCTTGCCTATATAATGACTCCCAATAAAAACCCTGGACCCCAGGGCTCAGTGAGCTTCCCTGCTTGGCAACACTTCACATGTGTTGCCACACATCATTGCCGGGAGAATTAAGCATATCCATGTGACACCACGGGGAGGACATCTGGAAGCTTGCCCCTCATTTCTCTCGACTTCACCCCATATGCCCTGTGCCTTTTCCCTTTGCTGATTTTAATTTGTATCCTTTCGCTGTAATAAACAGTAATTACAAGTATTACAGCTTTTCTGAGTCCTGTGAGTCCTTCTAGCGAACCATCAAGTCTGAGGGTGGTCTTGGGCACCCCCAACACATTATCAACAAGGAATTTTCTTAAATTGATACAATGGAATAGTATACAGCCATTAAAAGGAATGAAATAGACATATGTGTAGGAGTACACACTCAAAGTAGATGCCAACAATATATTGTTAAATGATCAGTTAATTGCAAAACATAATTGGTATGATCTTACCTTTTTATTTATTTATTTTCTGGTGTGTGAGGAAGATCTGCCCTGAGCTAACATCTGATGCCAATCCTCCACTTTTTTTTTTTTTAACTGAGGAAGATCGGCCCTGAGCTAATATCCACACCCATGTTCCTCTACTTTATATGGGATCCCACCACAGCATGGCTTGACAAGCGGTGCATCAGTGCACGCCCAGGACCCGAACCTGCAAACCCCGGGCCGCCACAGGCGAGCATGCACACTTAACCACTTGCACCACTGGGCCAGCCCCTGACCTTACCTTTTTTTTTTTTTATTTTTGGTGAGGAAGATCAGCGCTGAGCTAACATCTGCCAATCCTCCTCTTTCTGCTGAGGAAGATTAGCCCTGAGCTAACATCCGTGCTCATCTTCCTCCACTTTATATGGGACTCCTCCACAGCATGGCCTGACAAGCGGTGCATCGGTGCGTGCCCGGGATCCGAACCCGGGCCGCCAGCAGCAGAGCGCGCGCACTTAACCGCTAGGCCACCGGGCCGGCCCCCTGACTTTACCTTTTTAAAAGCTAACTTTTGTCAAGCATTCATGATGTGTCAGGCCTTATCTAAGTGTTTTACATGTATTATCTCATTTGATCCTCACAGCAATCCTGTAAGTACTATTATTATCTCCACTTTAAAGATGAGAAAACAAAGGCAGAGAGAGGTTAAATAACGTATCCAAGGTCACACATTCAGAATCTGAAGCCAGGCTGTCTTACGTCAGAGCCAGCATTCTTAACCAACACTCCGTGCTGCCTCTCCCCCAAAATGTATGCATATCTCTAGGTATATTTGTAATATACCTCAAAAAATATATATTAATAATAGTTTCTTCTCAGGAGTGAGATTACAGGAAGAAAACATGTAACTTTGGGGCTGCCCCGAGGCATAGCGGTTAAGTGCACGCACTCTGCTGCTGGCGGCCCGGGTTCGGATCCTGGGCGCGCACTGACGCACCGCTTGTCAGGCCATGCTGTGGTGGCGTCCCATATAAAGTGGAGGAATATGGGCACAGATGTTAGCCCAGGGCCAGTCTTCCTCAGCAAAAAGAGGAGGACTGGCATGGATGTTAGCTCAGGGCTGATCTTCCTCACAAAAAAAAAAGAAAGAAAGAAAGAAAATATGTAACTTTTACTTTGAATTTTCATATGTATTGTGTTTTTTTATGTATAGTGTATACTAGTGTTATAGTAATTTTTTAATCAGTTATGAGATCTCTCTTATCATATGTCCAGTTTTTGGGGGTTTTTTGTTTTTGTTTTTGTTTTGTTTTGGTGAGGAAGATTGGCCCTGAGCTAACATCTGTTGCCAATCTTCCTCTTTTTGCTTGAGGAAGATTGTTGCTGAGCTAACATCTCTGCCAATCTTCCTCTATTTTGTATGTGGGATGCTGCCACAGCATAGCTTGATGAGTGGTATGTAGGTCCACTCCTGAGATCCAAACCTGCGAACCCTGGGACGCCGAAGTGGAGCGCACAAACTTAACCACTGCGCTACCGGGCCAGCCCCAATCATATGCCCAGTTTTTATGGATACATTGGTGGGCTGTTTTGGTCTTTCTCTTTTCTTTCACTGATCAGGCCTTGCACCATTCTGCTATATTTTAATGTCTTCAACTTAAACTCCATTGTAATTCTGATTATACTAGTCCTTCCTGACCAATCTCTGTCCAAACTCTGGGTTATTTTTATCTATTTACTTTTCTAAATAAACTTCAGTATCACTCTAGCAAGTTCGCCAATAAAATTCCATTAGTATATTAATTAGAGTTATTTGCATGGGTTTCACACAGGAGTACAGCCTTATTAATAAAGAGAACACCAATTCAGAATTTGTGATTCCAAGGGGGCTGGTTCGAAGTTGACGTCTGCTGTTTGTGAAGAAAGGGTTTGATCCACAAACTGATCAGTGTTGACCAGGCATTCCAGATGGACGTATAAACTAATGGGAACGGCTACATCTAAATACCTAATGATTACATTTCTAACTAGAGAATACGCTGAATTATACATCAATATCAGTATTCAAAGGCCCTCTGAGGACCTTGTCAGTAGCAACTGAATTCATTCATGCAACATACGTACTACATGCCTACTATGTGTCAGGACCATTCACAGTACTTGACTGAGTAACTGGGTTTAACTTCTGTCACTTAGCAGCTGTGTGATCTTAGGCAAATTACCTAACCTCCCTAATCCTTGTTTTTCTCATCTGTAAAAGGAGAATAATGATTATATACCTTTGGGAATTACTGTGAAGATCAAGTGAGACGACACATGATAAGTTTCTAGAACATAGTAGGTACCGAAGAAATGGAAAGTAACATCACTCCTAATGCCCTTGTCACACAACCAGCCTATTTCAAAGTAGTAGCTTATTTCCAAAAAGAAAAAAAACAAAAACAACTCTAAATAATACTCCTTTTATTTCCAAGACTTTGAAATCAGTGATGTCTTAATATATCTGAATTTCCTTTATTAGGTCCCTCATCTCCAGTGTAGCACTGTGCAGAGAATGAGATGCAGGAAGAGAGGGGAACACCTGAGCCTGGAATGTGAAAGAAAGGCTGGAGCAAATAACCTAGATAAGAGCACAGCCAACAAAGCCATCCCCACACAGGCACTCCCATTGTGCTCCCGGAGAGTCGAATGCCGATCCCGAGAGTGTGGTGAGCAATAACACGTTTCTGAGGCACTGAACAGGGGTCTGACAGCCGGGCCCCCTCCGCCTGCCCAGGTTTAGTTAGCTTTTACACAGTCGCCATGGCAACCCTCCGTCAGAAGACACACCACCTCCAGTCTGCGAAGCAGGCAGCCTGTCCTCTTCAGCGCTGTGAAATGTCTAGAATGCTTTTTGAAACTAATTTTTTATATCTGTGTTCTGTATGGGAGACGTGTGAGAGGAAGAGGGGGAGTTCTGGCTGTTAATCCGTGGCTCAGCAGATTAAACAAAAAAACCACCACAAACACACACAATACTGAGCTAAGACAGACTATGCTAATGATAGAAGTAAAACATTTTGACAGCCTCACTCAGCTAAGTGTCAAACACTCGAGAAAAAGAAAAATTGGTTTAAAAAAGAAAATCAGCAACTGAGTACAAACAAGAGCCTAGAAGAAATAGATTAAAGGCAGCCCAGAGCCTCTTCAAGGCATAGAGAAGGACGTCCCAATAAAAAGGAAAAAGCAGACCCAAAAGAGGTTTACCAGATCTTGACTAGGGTGGGCTAGAGACAAATCAAGGTGGGAATTGAGGTTCTGACTTTCACAGGCAGTTGAGAAGGGTCAAAAATAAACACAGCTTGTTCAGTACTCACAGTGAACACAGAATAATAAAGTGTGTTTAAGTGTGGGCAGGTGTGTATGCGCACACCTCATAGCACACAACACAGCACTTAAGCCAACACTTGTGTGGCCATCACCGCTTACTCCACAGAACTGCCACCCATCCATGAGTAGAAAATTCCAGAAACACAGGTAACCTGACAGCCAGATCATCTTTCTCTCACAGAACATGTCACCATATACTTAACCAACACGAAGGTAGAAAGGGGCTCATTGTCCTCTCTCTAAATGAAAAAGTGCCCTTGTTCTGAAGCCTCTCTCACGGGACCAGTATTCAAAGGCCTTTTAGCTAGATTCATGCCCCAACGTGGGGAGTGAAAATTTTAGTCCTGGCAGGGACATCAAATATACAATGATGCCGCAAACAGCAAAAGGTAATTTTAATGTCTTTCTGGTAACAAAAAGGAATCATAATACTAGACAATCACTTTCAACCTAGCCAGTGAAAGGGAAAAACAGCAGGGAAACATGGGGAAATTTTATTCTTCCTGATCTATTTCTCCTAGGCCAACAAAGGAATGAGTTTGCAATCCTTGCACAGGTCTGTTGGATGATGGGCAAAGCACCATTGCCCCCCCCAAGGGATTCTCCCTTATCCCTTGCCATGAGCACTCCAATTCTGATAGGCCAGCAATACGCCAGTTAAGGCCGCCTGACTCCCAGCCTCCCTTGCGACTAGAGATGGCCATGTGAACCAGAACCAGCCAATCAGACACGAGCTGAGGGTGCTCTGACCTTTTCCCCTCCTCTTTCTGCCAGGCATGCGGGATGCTGCACCTGGAAGTGAAACAACTCTCCTATGAGCATGACAAGGAAACTCTCATACTACTAAGGATGGAGAAACAAAAGCTGGGGGGCCCAGGGCCCTGCCAGGATTGTGGACTGCCTTCCTCTGGATTCACAGGAGGAAAACAACCTCCGTTCTGCCAAGTCGCCCTAGTCAGGTCTTCTGTCACCTGCAGCTACATGTCATCCTATGCTGTAGGAATCCTGTCAGAACCATGAGTCTGAGTTCTTTCATTATCATCAGTTAATGGCACTGCAGTAGAGGTCAGCATGAATGCCAAATCATCTCATACGTTTAATTAATAAATACTTTCACTCCAATATATTTCAGTTATTTCTATATTTTTGCCAATCATTGCAATTACACTGCAATTTTGCCAACTTCAAGCTAAGTTCTTAGAATGTGGTTCTGAGCTCATTCCAAAACTGTGATTTTCCATAAACTAAATTCCATTTTCTCTTCTTATACCTGGTAGCATTCCAAAACTCACCTGGGGGAAGAAGGACGGAGGAACAGAAGAAGCAAGAGTAAATGATCCTGTTTTCCCAACTTGCTCCCAACACATCCATGGTAGAAGGTAACCCCCCTTGGTGTCTGCAACTGGTGAGGGGCGCAGACTGGGCTGTCAGCATCCTAAAGGAACAGGCGCTGTGCCTGCTGCAGGATCCACCTCTGTTTAGTTGACCCGTCACGCATTCTCCACGCCAGCTTTATTTCTTTGGTTGGCTCTGGGGTTTTTAACAAGACACTCTCCAAACTGTAAAGCACTACTAACTGGGTACGTTTGCTGGTCCCAAGGAAGGGCAATTATTCCCACTTTCCAACTGCCCAGGCTCTACCCTCATCAGGCGTCAGGAACTTCCCCAGACCACGCCTGTAAATGTGGGACTTAGGGGATCCAGAGGGACAAAAGGTTTTGCTTTTAATTCCTCCAGGTATTTAAAGCCCATATTCAGCCCACAAATACGTGGTTTCCATTTCTTGTGAACTTCCTCCCTACAGACTTTTTCAAATGCTCTAATAGTAAGATAGAAACCTGGAGAATTACTGACCCAATGTGATAAAGGTGGATATGATTTTAAATTACACACATTTTAAGCCTCCATAATAATGTTAATTATCCCCATTTGCTTAAACAGTAAGATAATGAAAACAATCCTGCATCTCAGAACATCTCTTGGAAAAAGAATGTCTGTTGCTAAATTAAATTATAATTAAAGTATCAGGTTTATAATACTCATTCAATTAATTAAAATAAGATTTTGAGTCATAGCATGCTCTGCCATAGTATGCTCTGAACCTCAACACTATTGACATTTTGGACCAGATAATTCTTTGTTGAGGGGGCTGTCCTGCGCAATGAGGGAGTTGAAAGCAGCATTTCTGAGTAGTGACAACCAAAAATGTCTCCAGACATTGCCAAATGTCCCCTGGGGAGCAAAATCACCCCCTGGTACTGCTGCTCTACCCAAAAAGGATCTGTATCTACACCCACTTTACAGATGAGAAAACTAAAGCCCAGAGAGGCCAAGAGGCAGGCTCAATGCCATAGAGCTGAGTTAGTGGCCAAGACAGGGTACATGCCATGGGAGCTACTCCTCGCTTCTTGTGTTCTATCACACTGAACTGGTGTGTGTTGGGACTTTGGCTGAAGACAATATTTTCACTTTAAATGTTACCAAAACATCTTGAAATGTTTTAAGAACTCAGCATCATTAATCAACAGCATATTAGGGATACTGGAACGAAGAAGCCTGTTAAATTTCACACGCAACTATATGATTTTTCTCCTATGCTCCCATTCAGACTAATTCAACAAATACTTACTAAGCATTTTCTAGGCATCTTCAACACTAGTTAAGCAAAGAGGAGTTCCTGCTTTGGTGCATTAGCAGTTCAGTGAACAGACAGTAAGACAAGTTCACTAGTCACCATGGTACACGTAAAGAGCCAAGTTCCATAAGAAAAGTTCCAACAAAGTAATATGAAGGTTCAAAAGGGAGAAAATTCACATTAGCTTGGAAATCAGAGAAACCAAAGAGGAAATAGCAACTGAAATGGGCTTTGCAAGATGGGCAAGTCATTCAAGGAAGAAGGAATATCATGGAGGTGGGAAGTAAGGGACCACTTATTGGGACCACTGAATTGCCTGGAACTTGGAGAACATACAGTAGGCAATGATGCTAGCAATAAAAACTGAAGGTCATATCAAGACAGGCTTTACATGTGTCTCTATACATTTTTAATTTGTTAGTCAATAAGGAACGATTGAACTTCTAAACAGATAAATGATATAAATGATGCTGCACTTCTAGGAAATTACTTCACCATAACTGCATAAATAAATTAGAGAAGGGGTGAACTGGAGTGCCATCACTGACTGTGTTGAGAAGGCTTCTGAGGCACAGTCTAGTCAAATGGAGAGAATACCATAAGGCAGTCTCTCATTCCTGGCCTGGAGCACTAAAAACAGTTAGAAAGAGGCTATTATACTAATGTAAGCAAAAGGCATCGTGAAGGTTGACCTGGGGTTGAAGTGGCAGGAATGGACACACTGGGACAAACACACAAGTTGATGCAGACACTAAGAGTTGATGGGAAGTGAGGAAAGGAGGAACATGACCATTACCTTCCGAATCTTAGTGACTGGAAGAACAATGGTGCCACAAACAGATACCCTGAGGTCAGGGGAAGAACTGATCCTAAGGGAGAAAATGATTTTGAGATCTCAGGGGGACACCTGAGAGAAGTCCAATAAGACATTAGAAAGAAGAGGGTGGAGCTTTGGGGAAAGATCAGGACCATTACCTAGTTCACAAAGAAAAGCAGGTTACAGATTTGGAGTCTTCTGTGTAAAGTTGGCTCTTCAAGCTTTAGCCATTGATAGATCCCACAGAAGAGGGAGTGAGAAAGAAGAGTCTTAAAGGATGCCTTAAAGAAGTAAGAGGAAGGATAAGAAAAAGAAGCTGTGAAGGAATTTTAACCCTAGGTGGAAGAAGTAGGGGAGCCAAACGTAGGCAGCAGAAGTTCAAATGCATGAGAAAGATGGAGTGAGAGAAGCCCGCGGTGCCTCACGGCTGGGTTCGGTCTCGATGAGGCAGCAGCACAGCAGAGAAGGAAAGAGACTGCTCTCTGGAGTTACACAGACCTGGACTCCTATCCAGGCTTTGGCACCTGCCAATTATGAGACCTGGAGGAGTTACTAAACTGCTCTGGGCCTCCTTTTCCTCAATAAAATGAGGATAATACCATTCTCTGTGTGTAAGCTGTGGGAGGTGAAACATGTAAAGCACTTAGCCTAGTGCCTGGTCCCTCCTCAACAGCAACAGCTGTTCAACACCATCTTCTCCTCCCCCTTCTCCTCCCCCTCCTCCTGCCCCCCTCCTTCTCCTGCTCCTCCTCCTCCAACGCTGCAGCGGGCAGTGACTTAGCTCTCCTCTGCACTGAGAGCCAGGGGAGGGAAGCACTGAGAAGGACAGGTCTGCACTCCTCCAGCTAGTGGTATTTGCTGAAGTGTTGAATGTATGTCATGACATGAACACTACAGAAGAACCAACTAAAAGAAACATGATCGTGGGGTGGAGGTGGGGGAAGGGAGTGGGATGACAACTTAATACAGCAGGGATCAGCAACCTTTTTCTGAAAAGTGCCAGATAGTAACTATTTTAGGATTTGAGGGCCATATGACCTTTGTCCCAACTACTCAACTCTACCCTTGCATCGTGAAAGCAGCCATTGATAATACATAAATGAGTAGGTATGGCTGTGTCCCAATATAGCTTTGTTTACAGGAACAGGCAATGGTTGGCCTGCGTGCTAATCCTTGCAATAAAAGGTGGAATAAGGCCAAATAAGGGAAATGTTCTTACACCTTAACTCCAGCTGCTAAGTTTAGAGAAGAAGGTAACAGAGATCTGAGAAACATATACCAAGACAAGTAAACCAAATTTTAAAGAATCCCAGCCAGCAGAATCTAGCGTGACAACTGGCTTCACATGTTTAGTGTTTCGCTGTTCTTGGGGGGGTGGGGGAGGATACACAAAGAGATTGGCTGAAAAACATGAAAAGCTCTCATGGAAAATAATAAGCACGTTAGAGAAACTCACAAGTAAAACCACTTATGAAAGTCCATCTACATTGCAAATTGAGAGAATTACAGTCTCTGATTCCTTGCTAAACGTCCAGGGCTGATCTGGAAAATGGAAACACTATTACCTTATTTCCTAGTGACAGGGACTTGTACTCAGCGCTCAGTGGAAAGCTCTTCCAGCCCTTGCTTCAATGCATTCCTGACCCTCCCCCACCCCCCACCCACACCCCAGAATTGTCCCTTAAAACACCTCATACTTCCTTTGCTAAAGGCACAGCAATTCACCTTTCTCTATCCCTTTCCCATCAATCATCCGAGGTACTATTTGAGGTATCTCAGAGTGACAAAATCTTCCAACAAGAAGTCAAGATCACACGGATGACAAGTACTGTTATACTCAGAGGGACCAGACCAAACATTCAACACTGCAGGAATCCTGGAAAACCCCTTCATGTGGCAGAGGGGATACAAAGACGAATGACTCTGGTGTTATCAGCATGTCATTAAAGTCTTTAGCAGGGGAGATAAGATGGGGAAAATCACAATAAATTTATGTAGAAAGAGATAAATGTGGAAACCCAGACACGAATAAAGGCCTTAGGGCTTCAGAGGGCAGAGGGTGGTGATCACCTGCAGTCAGGAGTGCAGAGAGATGAAGAGCTCAGCCTGCCTTGAAGGGTGGGCAGGATCTTGAAAGGCAGAGATTAGGAAAGGGTGCTCCAGGTGGAAAAGACCACGTGGGCATGGGCACACACTCAGGTCAGCAAGCAGAGGCCACATAAAGGACATCCACATTGATATTCAGAGGAGAGAGAGCAGAATGGTTGTGCTGATTGTTAAAATCCCCCAAACCTCCATATTAGAAGGTATAAGGCTGTTACCCCCACCCTTCCTCTCCTGCCTTATGCAGCTCTGCCACCATCACCCTGGCCACCCCAGCCACCCTCCCTCCCCTCTCTCCCCATGGGACTTTCCATTATGTCTCCACAATCCAGTAACTAAAGTGAGAACACGGTGCAGCAGCATCCACCAGGAATTAGTCCAGCACTAAGTCCAGTGCCCATTCTATCGGAGCAGTGCTCACACCACACACACCAGACCAGTCGTTAGGGGTCTGTGCCTTTCTCCACTGTGCTCAGGCTGGCTAACAAAGACCGTGCAGAGGAAAGAAATAGAAACATGGCTGGAAACACCCATTGGCACCAAATCTAAAGACACTTTAATAGAAAGCTGATTCAGAAATCCATACGTGCTTCTGTAGTCCATAAGAAGTGCTTGCAAGGTTTTGTTAATTTATTTATTAACTAAATTTTCTTTAGGAAAAATGTAATACATACACATAGTTAAAAAAGGAACTGCACAAAACAGCGTTAAGTAACGTTCCACAAATATTTTATGAATATTCAAGAGTATATATAAACTCATCTTGCTTTTTCAAACACAAATACAAATATATTAATATATGCATTATTGTGCTCTTTACTCTTTTTTTTCAACTTACCAATGTACCTTGGAATTTGTTCCATATCAGTAAATATATATATACCTCATTAGTATTAATAGCTACAGGGCATTCTATTCATTATATGGCTCTACCTCAATTAATTTAAGCAGTGTTCTCTTGATGGACACAGAGGTTATTACACGCTTTTGTGTCACAAACAACATGACAGCAAGCACCACTGTATGTCACTCTTTGCACATACACATCTACATAAATTTGCAAGATAAATCCTAGTAGAAGTGGAAATGCTGGGTCAAAGAGTATGCACCACTGAAGGTTCCTGAGTGAGTGGGAGAGGCAAGAAAACAAAGTGCGGAGAGGATTGGAGACATCCGTGGGTCAAGGTGGGCAATCTGGACAGGAGAGTATAAAGGATTAAAGGTAGGGAGACGATGGAGAAAGACCACTTCGGAGGCCCTAGTGATGTGCAGGTGAGAGGACCTGATCCAGGGCAGGGAAAGAAGAGAGGAAAAGAGAATTCAGGACCTATAGGTGAAAGTGCAGAGGAGAAAATTAACTGAGTTAACAACTGATGATATGGAGACAGGAACGATGGGGAGGGCAGGTAGGACAGTGAGGAAAGGAGGGGGGAAAACCAAAGGCTCACATAGCGTTCCCAAGCCTGAGGTACCAGGAGGACATAAGTGCCAAACCAAGCCCTCAGCATGGGGTGCACTGTTTGAACAAAGGAGAGTTCCATGTTGCACATGGTGATGTTGAGATACCTATGGGACAACCAGGTAGACTTTATTAACTGTGGCTGGACATGTCTCACTGAGCTCAGGAGAGGAGACAGGAATGGAAACAGGGATTTAGGCACCACCCACAGAGGTGGGTGGGATCAGACAGGATCACCCAGGGACAGAAGGGTACAGAGTGCCGAGTGCTGCCTCTCTTGTATCACCAACACTTAGGGAGCCAGGATGAGGCAATTAAACAGAGAGGGAGGGGGAAAAAGCACAATGGTGTGTCATGGAATCCAACAGAGGGGCAAGTCAAGGTAGAAGGTAGCCCAGAGGGAGAGGTAAGCACACAGCAGGAGGAAAGGGACAATCTGACAGGCTGGCCCCACAGTCTTTCAACACAACTGGAAAAGATACCAAAGGAAGGAAAGGAAGCAAGCAAGGCTGGAGCTGCCTTCAACCAAGATGGCACTGAGCAAAATGGACACAGGGGCTGAAGAACAGTAAAATGGGAGTGGACTTTTCTTAGGATATGAAGACAGCTCAGAGTTCATAAGCCAAGGAGAAAGCATAAGTGAAAGGAGCAGAGAACTAAAGAAAAGACATAGGAGGTAACTGACATAGCAAAATCTCAGGCTCCAAATGCCTCATTATCACTACTGATAAGAGATTCTGATCATCTGAATATCAGCCCACTGTCACACTGTTAGACACTGCCATGGTTTCTTTCATTTGTGGTTTCTGGTTCCAACTCCAATTTCCCATTTTCTGGCAGCCTTTTGCTTCCATTGGAGATGCTGAGAGCTACTAATCCCCAGTGGTGTGTCTGCAGTAAGAGAAACTTCTAAGAGTCTCACAGCAAAATGTCACTGACATAAGCTGCTATCTAAATGTGCTGTATTTGTGTATAATCTTGTCCATGGAGGACTCTTTTGTGTAGCTATAGCAAACCGTCTGCTAAATCAGAAATAAAGATCTAGAAAATGCCACAAAAACAAAGCAGCAATGCAAAAGATGGCATACAACTCTTCCCAAGGCTCAGGGTATTAGATCTTTCCAAACTATTGTCGGAAATGAAATTAAAATTATTTTTTTCTGAATATGCCCCATGTCTCCCAGGGAAGGAAGATCTTAATGTCTCTTAGGCTTGTTCTTTTACTATCAGGTCAGTAACCATTAAATTCAGCAAGTTACTTCTTTTGGATATTAAATCATCTTCTCTCCCAAACACAAAGAGTGACTGCAATTCAATTTTCCTTAGAAGAACTAGTTTTCCCAGGTTGTAGTTTATCCAAGCCTGGTCTCTTCACTGCTACTTCTATTTACTAGTAATATAGCTCCAATTTTTAAAGTACCAGTTCTGCAATCAGTACTTAGGCAAAGATTAAAACTCAAGTCAGACAGGACATGAAATGCAAGATCAAAAGGTAAAATTATAAACAGTCCCAAATAAGGAAAAAGGAAGGATGAGCCATTCTTTGAGTCATCTGGGTAAAGATGGCAGAGCTTAAGGACCAGGGTCCCTCTCTTCAATAATACCTAACAAAATGATGAAAAATAAAGGTACAAAAAGGCAAAAAAGAGAAACGTGTAAAATTTCAAAAAGGAAAAGAAACATACTGTTTCTTTTCAGTATGGCAACATACTGAAAATTCTTATCAACAGCCATCAATTTTGAGAGAAGCAAGATGAGGAAATGGATTATAGCCTAGAAAAGTCAAGTAAAATGGCATTGGCAGGGATGAGTTTTAACCAACATCATAGTATCTCCAGACCTCAGTGGAGGCCAGGAAAACTGCCAGAGCTTGTTATTTGGGCAGCTCCATGTGAACTGGGGAAATGCGTCAAGTCTGAGTGTACCCCCACCCCATGGGAACAGACACATCCCTAACTCTGAGGAGGTAAACTCTAGTTTAAGATGTTTAACCAAATCTCAGAAAAGAAAGCACAGCTCAAGCCATTCAAAAAATGATGTGCCCAGGTTCAGCCAAGCTCCATCCCCAGCCCCCTTTCACCTACCATGCACCTTCAGGCCGCTGAAAACTTAAATGAATACAATACTCAATGTTCTCAAACTGTAGCTCAGAGAGGAAGGCAAGCAAGTCCCATTTAAGATGGGTAGGTTGTCATGGAGAAATCAGCTTCACTTTATTAAAACAAAGAATAGGTCTGGATAGAGCTATCCATGCTAAGCTGAGCAATATGACCAACAGCAAGCAAACATGCAAACATACTACACACAGGAAAAAGAAAGATTCAAAGCATTCTTTAGAAAATTTTTGAAGGACACAGTTAGAAAGAAAACATAACTAGAAAAGCAAAAGGAAATTGCCCATGAGTGTAAAAGCTCAGTAGTAATAAAAATTTATATAAAGATAGTAAAATAAATAATGGCCCAGAACATAAAGTACAGAAATAGGCCCACACATATACAATTCATTGATTCTCAACAAAAGTGCCAAGGTACTTCATGGGCAAAAGGAAATTTGTTTGAACAAATGTTGATGAATAACTGAATATCCAATTGAAAGAAAAAATGGACTCTGATTCCTCCCTTACACCATACACAAAAATTAACTTGAAATAGATTGTAGCATAAACATAAAACCTACTATAACACTTCTAGATAAAAACATGAGAAAATACCTTTGCAAACTGAGCATAGGCAAAGATTTCTCAAATAGAACCAGAAAGTACTACCATTTTAAAAACTGAGAAATTAAACTTAAAAACTTCTGCTCAGAAAAAGATGTGTTTAAGAGAATAAAAAGGCAAGCAGCAGATTGAGGAAGAAAATATGCACAATACATATATCTGACAGAAGAACCACTAAAAAATATATATATACACATATGTACACACACAGACATAGAGTTAAAAACATAATAGTTAAATTAAAACGGACCACTAGAAAATGTTCAAATAACTCAAAAGTGGCAGGAAAGAAGAAACAGAGGAACAAAAGGCAGAGAGAACAAACAGAAAACAAATAATAAAATGGTATGCTCAAAGGAAAGTATATGAGTAATTACATTAAATGTGAATGGTCTAAACATACCAATTAAAAAACAGAGATCATCAGAATTGAATTTTTTAAATAACCCAATTATGTGCTATCTACAGAAAAGTCACTTCAAATATAACTATATCAATAAGTTAAAAGTAAAAAGTCATGGGCCGGCCCCATGGCTTAGCGGTTAAGTGCGTGCGCTCTGCTGCTGGCAGCCTGGGTTTGGGTCCCGGGCGCTCACCGACACACCACTTCTCTGGCCATGCTGAGGCCACGTCCCACATGCAGCAGCTAGAGGGGTGTGCAGCTATGACATGCAACTATCTACTGGGGCTTTGGGGGGAAAAATAAATAAATAAATAAAATTATTAAAAAATAAATAAATAAATAAAAGTAAAAAGTCAAAGAGAGATACACCACATAAACATGAATCAAAAGAAACCTGGAGCAGATATATTATTATCAGACAAAGTAGACTTTAGAGCAAAGACAACCACCAAGGATAAAGAGGGATATGATGTAATGGTGAATGGGTCAATTCATCAAGAAAATATAACATCCTAAATGCATATGCACCTAATAATAGAGATTCAAAACACATGAAAGAAAAACTGAAAGGAGTTTATCTATCCACAAATCCACAATTACAGTTGGAGACTTCACTACTAGTTTCTCAGTAATAGATAGAACTAGTAAGAAAATTAGCAAGGAAGTAGAAGAAGTGAACAACACTAGCATCCAACTGGAACTAACTGACATTTATAGAATACTCCACCACACAACAGTAGAATACATATTTGTTTCAAGTGCACATGGAATGTTCACCAAGACAGGCCATATTCTGAGTGATAAAACAAATCTTAACAATATAAAATAATTGAAATAATACAAAGTATATTCTCTGAACATAATGGGATTAAATTAGAAATCAATAATGAAAAGATAACAGGAAAATCTTTAAACATTTACAATTTAAACAATACAATTCTAAATAATCCATAACTTAAAGAGGATGCTTCAAATGAAATTGCAAAATATTTTTAATGGAGAAAAAATTAAATACAACATGTCAAAATTTATGGGATGCAGACAAGCAGTGCTTCAAGAAACAGATCATTAAATACTTATATTAGAAAAGAAGGAAGGTCTCAGATCAATAATCTGAGTTTCCACCTTATAAAAGTAGAAAGAGAAAAACAAAATAAGCAAGGCAAGCAGAAGGAAGGAAATAATAAAGACCCAAAATCAATGCCTTTGAAAACATAAAAATGAAAGAGAAAAACCAATGAAACTAAAAGACAGTTCTTGGAAAAAAATTCAATAAAATTTATATATCTCTAGTAAGGTTGACAATAAAAAAGAGAGAAGACACAAATTATCAATATCAGGAATGAAAAAGGAGCCATCACTATAGACCCGACAGACATTAAAAGAATAAGGAAATACAACGATAACAAAAAAACTCTACATATATGATTTTTTCAATTTACATGAAATTGATAAATTCCTAAAAAACAACAAACTACCAAAACTCACTCAAAATGAAAAAGATAAACTGAATAGTCCTATAACTATTAAAGAAATTGAATCTGCAATTAAAGTCCTTCTGAAGAATAAATCGCCAGGTCCAGATAGTTTTACTAGCAAACTCTACCAAACATTTAAAGAAGAAATAACTCCAATTTCACACAAAGTCTCTAGAAAATAGAAGAGGGAATACTCAATTTATTTTATAAGGCCAATATTACCCTGATACCAAAATCAAAGAAAGTATAAAAAAAGAAAACTACAGACCAATATATCCCTCACAAACATAGGTGCAAATTCCTCAACAAAATGCTAGTAAAAAGAATCCAGTTATACATAAAAAAGAATAATACACCATGGACAAGTGAGGTTTATTCCAGGAACACAAGACTGGTTCAATATTCAAAAATCAATGTAATCCAACATATTAACAGTATAAAGAAGAAAAAAACACATGATCATATCAATTGACAATTGTGAAAATTCAACATCCATTCATGTCAAAAGCTCTCAGCAAACTACAAATAGAAGAGAAAGTTTATTCTCACCACTCCTATTCAACATTATACTGGAAGTCTTAGCCAGTGTAATAAGGCAAGAAAAAGAAATAGAAGGCAAACAAATGGAAAGGAAAAAAGAAAACTCTCTATTTGCAGATGACATAATCATCTATATAGAAAAATCTCAAGGAATCTGCAAAGCAGAAAAAAAAACAACTCACAGAGCTAGTAAGTAAAGTTAGCAAGGGCATAGGACATAAGATCAACACACAAAAATCAACCATATTTCTATACATTGACAATGTATAATTGGAAATAATTTTTTAAAAATATTTACAATAGTTCCAAAAAATTAAATACAGGTAAATGTAGTAAAATATGTACAGTAACAGCATGCTGAAAACTGCAAAACACTGATAAAAGAAGTCAAAGAAGAACTAAATAAATGGAGAGACATTCTGTATTCATGGATTAAAAGACTAAACATTGCAAATTCTTCTCTAGTTGATCAGTAGATTTAACACAATTCCAATCAAATCCCAGCAGGATTCTTTTTCTAGATATAGACAAGCTGATTTTAAAATTCATATAGAAAGGCAAAGCAACTAGCTAAAACAATTGTGAAACAGAAATAGAATGTTAAAGGAATTACACTACTCAATTTGGAAACTTGCAATAAAGATATAGTAATTATTATTTTTTAAATTGTATTTTAATTATCAATTTTTTCTGACTTTATCAAAATTAAAAACATTTTTCTGCAAAAGATACTATAAAGAAAATGAAACAAACTACAGACTAAGAAATAATATTGTCAAATCACATATCCAACAAAAAACTTGTATCCAGAATATATGAAAAATTGTCAAAACTCAACTGTAAGAAAACAATCCAATTTTTAAAAAATGGGTAAAAGATTTGAAAAGCCACTTCAATAAAGAGGATACAGAGACAGCAAATAAGCACATGAAAAGGTGTTTGTCATCATTACCCATTAGGGAAGTGCAAATTAAAACCATGATGAGATACCACTACGTACCTAATGGAATGGCATAAATGAAAAATACTGCTTATACCAAGTGCTAATGAGGATGTGGAGCAACTGCAACTCTTATAGATGGGTGGGAGGAAGGCAAAATAATACAACCACTCTGGAAAACAGTTTGACAGTTTCTTATAAAGTTAAACACACACTTGTCATATGGCCCAGCAATTCTGCTCCTAAGCATTTACCTTCAGCAGGATTCAGCAAACTACAGGCCTCAGGCCAAATCCAGCAGTGGCCCAAATTCAGCCAGGTTCACTTGGTTTTGTATTGTTTACGCCTGCTTTCTGCTGTACCTGCTTCTGCTGCAATAGCAGAGTTGAATGGTTGCAACAGAGACTGTTGGCCTGCAAAGCCAAAAAAATTTACTATCTGGTCCTTTACAGAAAAAGTTTGCCAACATCAGCACTAGAGAAAAGAAAACTTAGGTTGACACAAAAACCTGTACACAAATGTTTATAGCAGCTCTATTCATATCGCCAAAAAATGGAACAAACCCAAATGTCTGTTCTTCAAGAGGGGAATGCATGAACAAATGATGGTACATCTGTACAATGGTATACTACTCAACAAGACATAGGAACAAACTACTGATACATACAATTTGGATGAATCATAAAGACATTAAGCTCAGTGAAAGAAGCCAGTCTCAAAAGTTTATATACTGCACAATTCTCTTGTATGACATCCTCAAAAAGACAAAACTATAGTGACAAAGAACAGATCAGTGGCAAACAGGGTTTAGGTGTGGGGAACAGGTACTAAGGGACTTTCTTGGCTGTAATGAGACTGACCTGCATCCTGATTATAGTGGTGGTTACACAAATCTACACCTGTTACAAGTCACAGTACTGTATACACCAAAAAATAAAGTGAATTTTACTCTATGTTAATTTAGAAAGTAAAGTTTTAAAAAGATAAGCTTTGCTTCCAATATGAACCCCTTTGTATAAGACATTTATTCACTTCGAGTATCTGAGGATTAATATACATAACATAGTCGTAATGTGTAAATGTATGGTATGGCTTTTTTGTTGTTGATTTGTTTGTTTTCAGCTTCAATCCTTATTCTGCCTCTTTCAAGTAAATGAAAAGCTGGGGCCAATAGAAGGAGTCCAGGGACTTGAACCCATTGTGGTTGGATTCACGATGAAGCCACACAAGAAAATGTTCCAGGAGACCCCGGGATAACTCATATTTATAAACAATTCATCTCATAATTTGCATCCACTTGGAGGTGTGTAACTGCTACAAGCAAATCAGCTGAAGTCCATTCCCAATTTGTGTCTGTCCTTCCAGTTTCTCAAAATGCTCTATTAACACTGACAAAAAGCACCATAGTCCAAGGTTCCAGCTTGAGAAGGAACAGGAAGACACTGGACTAGTCTGGAAAACCAGACCTGCCATTAATCAGTTGTGTGTTCTTGGCCAAGTCATTCAACCTCTCCATGCCTCAGTTCCCTCATCCATAAAGGAAGACTCCCAACAAACTTTATGTTCCCTTCCAGCACAAATTGAGTTCATCATTATTATCCACTAACTCATTAATCAAAATGTCTAGGAACCACATTTATTAAGCATTAAAAAGAAAACTGATAAAGAGGGAGCATTTATGCCTAAAAGAATGTCATAAAAGAAACGTTCTCAGCTTTCTGATGAAATTTAAATAGGAAAACTCTTAGTTTCCCCCAGCATGGCACACCTCTCAAAAAGAGCTAAATGGTCTCTGAATGTCCTACCAACCTCTAAAATTACCTGTGGAGGATTCTCTTCAAGCATTTCTGAGCCCTCATGTACAGTGGGGATTACGTTTAGACCCTCATTCTGTCCAGACTATACATTAGGCAGTCAAGTTCAATATAAATTGTGGAAATTGTAGACTGACTAGGTCTCCTGGCGCAACTGATAGAGGGATGTATGTTCTCTGCACCCCACAGATAGTAAGAAAATAGCTGACAGATTAAAAATACATCACCCACCACCAGTTTCGAGTATTTAGAAAACCTAGCTCAAGAGTAGAGAAGACCATATTAAGGATGTGAAGAACAATGGTCCAGCTGGCAACAATAAAAAATTATTGTATTTACCTTTCTATTTGAATTGTATGCTCAAAGATGTAAAAGGAAAAGGCAACAACCCTACACAAACTTATAACTAGTCAATCTGTGTTAGCGTTGTTGTTTCTAATTATAATAGGCTTTCTGAAATGGGTAGCATGATTCACGGTGCTAAGAACTTGCTTCCTGCCAACAGTGTTAAATTGTAATATTTCTTATATTCTTTTAGTCTTTGCTAATATGAGACGGAAATGATTCACTTCAACCAGAAGTAAACACTTGATGGCTCATGGCTAAAAACTTCCATGGTGCTGAAGAATCATTTCGACTACTAAGGAATCATGATATATCCATTTATATATATATATTTATTTGTAGTAGGATAAAATGAAATAGAAAAAAGAACTGAATGTCAGAACTCTGGAGACATAATTCTCTGACCTATGATATATCAAAAGAAAAGTTTAACACATTTCAATCTATCAAAGCAAAAAAGTTTGAGCAACTAAATAATAGGCATAAATGTTGAAGAAAAAATTTACATGAAATATATAACAAAGTGTGATATCTATAATACATAAAATTCTCAAACTCATAAGAAAATCAAAGCTTCAAGAGATAAGTGAGTAAAATATACACACACAGTTCACAGAAAAGGAAATAAACACTTGAAATGTTCAATCTCAACTAATAAACAAAACTCGAGGGATCCTCGTGCTCAGAAGAACACACACACGCTCCCCCTCTCCATCCCTCTCATACCCCAGTGCTCATAACCAATACCAGTGACCAACACACCCTCAAAGTGCTAGCTGCACCGGAAATGTTGACAATCCCTGTGGCAAACAACAGTGCAGTGTAACCCATTGAAGCATTCTTTATAGTAGTGAAAAGGTAGAATTTAGGAGCATAATAACAATTGGGTAATGTTTAGGTACTTCATTGGCTGGAAGATGTGAATCTTAAACAATAACTGAAACAGAAACATGGATAAATGCTTATAATGATTAAAAACTTGCAAGTACACTGAAATTACACTAAAATATGGATGCATATTTTAATAACCAAAAATTTGAAACCATTTAAATGTCAATCAGTATTGGAATGGGTAAAACAACATAAGGTATTTCTATAGGACACTACGCAGCCATGATAAAGATGCAGTAGGTCTGTATGTTCTGGCATGCAAAAATGTCCATGAAATATTACTGACAGAAAAAAAGGACAATGTAGGGCAATATGCACAGTATCACCATATTTTTGTGTAAAAAAAAAAAAAACCTACACATATACTACATTGTATGTGATTTATTATGTATATGTATGTGCATAAAAAATCTGGAATTATATATTTCAAATCATTAACACTTAAAAAGTGTCCTTGGAAAACTATAATTTTTAAGTTTATTCCTTTCTCTATCATATATATGATATGATATATATGTATATTTAACAACCTGAATTACTTTTAAATTTAAAAAGATCAATCATTTTTATATTCAAATATCAAACTGAAATAAGCAAACAATTAAAATAATAATGTTGAAGCAGTGAAATTAGAGATGATGATATAAATCAAGCTTCAAAGGTTTATTTCTAAGTAAAAGTTTGTTTTAGAAACAAGTAGCTATAACAGGTAGAAATGAGAATTAATACTTTATTGCTACTTTTCTTCACTGGCAGGCTGGTCACGGCTATCTACTTGCAGATTCCAGTAGACTTCAGGATGTTTCTATGGTGTGCGAGCGAAAGCCTGTGAGGACACGAGGCAACACCCCCAAAAGATCCACAGAACTTATAGCAAGAAAGCAGCCAAGAAAAAATTCAGCAATGTTCATGTTCCAACTTGACAGCTCTAAGGTCACAAAAATCTAGTTTTCAATTCAGGATTCTATTTGCTTTAGAGACCAAAAGCAACATGAAAGACCTTTGTGTAATTTTGCTTAAATGATAAGTTCTCTCACCAATACTATGCAGAAAGGTAGTCAATGTATAAATCTGAAAAATTATATATATACATATATATATATATATATATATATATATATATAGTGTGTATGTGAGGAAAACTGGCCCTGAGCTAACATCTGTTGCCAATTCTCCTTTTCTTGATTGAGGAAGATTGTCCCTGAGCTAACATCTGTGCCAATCTTCCTCTATTTTGTATGTGGGACGCCACCACAGCTATCTGATGAATGGTGTGTAGGTCCGCACCCAGGATCTGAACCTGTGAACCCCAGGCCACCAAAGTGGAGCATGTGAACTTAACCACCACACCACTGGACCAGCCCCCCCTCAAAAATAATGATATATTTTTAATGAGTTTTCTGAACAAATATCCTGGCCTTGTTCTGAGTAGTGACATGAGCAAAACAATTGTCATGCTCATAGAGGTAAAGTGGAATGCATGTTCCAAAGGCAAAGATAACATAAAAATCACTTATGTTTTTATGAAGCTCTGCTGCGCAAAGGAACTCAAAATACTTCAAAAAAATGAAGACAACAGGCAGAGTCCAGTAAGATGCTCACAGATCCCTGCCTCTCCCTCAGATTGAGCACAGACCCTGCAATGACCTCTCAGACTGGCAGAGAGTGACTCTGAAGCAGCTCTGGCTATGCCATCATCCAAGTCACTCCGTGAGCAGGTAGGGACGGGCATGGAGCTCACTTGCTCCTCAGCTAGGACACACCATCTCCTGCAGACATGTTAGCTTCTTCACTCCACAGATATTTGCCCAGTACCTTCTATTTTGAGGATGCCCTGGGGAAAGAGAAAGACAAGTCCCCGCTACCATTCTCTGGGAGCTTACAGTCAAGCAAAGAGAAACAAATCATTAAAAAGTCAACAAAGACAAGAAAAAACCTTCACATAAGTTTATGAAGAAAACAAAACAGGGTGATTTGATCAAGTAATGTGGGCAGGGGAGTGCAATTTCAGATGGGGGTCCAGGAAGCCCTCTCTGCAGAGGGGATATGTGAGCCAAGACCTGAATAGGGGATCTGGGCACGTTGGAGGACCATGGAAGGTGGCTGTAGTCGGAGGGGAATGAGTGAGGGGAAGAATTCCTATGAGGTCTGGAGGGTAGGCAGGGGTCAGACTGCTCTGGACCCGGAGGCCATGGGGAAGAGTTTAGATTTTCATTTCAGTGCGATGGAGAACGACCAGAAGATTTGAAAGCAAGAAAGCGGGAAGATAGTTTATAATTCAAAAAGATGATCCATCTATCTGTTATGGAGGGAGAGAGGTAAGTCAGCTGGAAGGGGACTGGAAGCAGGGCTTGTAGGAGACCACGGGAATGGTGCAGGCAAGAGATGATGGTGGACTGAAGTGGCAGAGATGGACAAGAATGGGCGGATTAGGAACACACTTTGGCTGACTGCTAATAGACTTCACAGATGGACTGGATGTAGGGACAAGAAAAAGAGATAAATCAAGGACGTCATTTGTAGAATCCCAAAGATTACTTTGATCCCCAAATGAGCAGTGCATGCTTTAAGACGTCTCTCTGTAGTGATACTGATTTGCCTAATCTTCCAAACCATGTACACTTGTAATACACAGCCGGCATTTGAAACGCAGCCACCTGAGGTCCACCGTGGGGCCAGTCCACGGCAGAGAGAAGCAAGAGAAACCAGGCCAGTAAACAACTCCGCATCAGACCCTCACTAGCTCCGCACTTTCAACAGCTGAGCAAGGTGGTCACAGGCATCCCAGAGGTACTGCTGAAGATCTCCAAAACAATTGCCCAGTGATTTACAGAGAGAAATAGTATTTTCCTGATAGTTCAGAAATGAAAGGAGACCCTGGGGAAAAGTACTTTCACCTACAAATGTATCACGTTCACAGGAGAACTTATTTTGTTCGACTGGCAAATGAAATCTGCCGCCATATTCATGTTCCAAAACAATAGCTTCACACTGCAGCACAGCATCGCGCCTCAGTGTTCCTTTACAGCAGGTCTCCATGAAGCTCATGCAACATATCTGAAGACTTAAACTTTATGGCTCCTTAATTTTTCAGGTGGGATGCAGCAACATTTGTTAAGTTTCAAGAGGCTTCTGATGACCTCAGGGAGCCATTCACAATATAGAACCCATTTGAATTCTAAAGAATAAAGACCAATGTAACTTTTTTTCATTCAGACATTAAGCAAATGCATGCACAGCTCACACACTTACTCTTGAAAAAACATTTTGCCAACCCAAGATTAGGAGCCCGAAGGCTCTGCATATTTTCTGGAGAATTATGTGATTTTTAAAAAGGGTTGTTTTTTTTTTAATGGAGTCAGAGTTGGAAATAAAATTTTACACAGTCTTGCAAGGAAGTGTTCATGGGTTTATTATTTTTCATTCATTCAATTTCCACACTTGGAACCAATGTGCAATCATATTATATAGTTTCCCCTTCCTTAAGATGGATATTTGAACTGGCTGGAGTGTGATCTCTTCATACATAAAGATGTAAGGAAAGGTACAATAAAAGGACTCGTAAAAGTGGATATGTTTAGAAATAGTGGAGGCAAGGCCAGAATGGGGATGTTGATCAAAAACAACTTGAGCTTTATCTGTAATGTTCTGTTCATAAGATAATTTTTCATATAATTTGAATTTCTGTATGCATTCAGAAAAAAGCCTAGCTGTAAATATGACTAAAATGTTACTAGTGATTCATTCTGGGATTTGAGAGGTGAGTAATTACTATTCTCCCCTTTATATTTATCTCCTAGGAAAGAAGAAAAGAAGGGAGAAAGGGCATAATTTATTTGTGTTAATCTCTTGGCATCACTGACCTGAAATCTACCAGTATGCCTGAAACTTATCAGATCATGGACTTCAAAAGAGGGAGGGAGAGCAAGTTTTCCAAGACCTTTCAAAGCACTTTATACCTAATAACCAAATTACAGTTTCTCTGTGCCATGCCTGGCAGACTTGAGGCTGTCTGCCCAGCTGACAAAACTTCCCTTTGTCTAGGAACCAGTATGCATAAGCCCACTCCACTGGGTGTCTAGTAGTGATGGTATCCTTCCTGGTCACCGCTGACAACATGGCTTGAATCAGGCACCCACTGCAGGCCAATTAGACTTTGTCCTGGAAATCCTGAATTGGATCTGCAGGAATGTTCCATCTCTTTGTGTGACCAACTCTCTCTTGTAGGCAGCCATACTTCACCCTGTGGCATGGAGAGTGAAGGAAGCCCAGCTGCAGAGCAAGAAGAATGAAACAGACTCGGAGAGAGGCACACAGGCAGGAGATGATGGCTGGAGTGCTAGTGGCTTTCTAGGGCCTGAAAGGGTCTAGGGTGCATGCCCTGAGCTCCAGGTCCCCTTCCTGTAGGAATAAGCCTTATGACTAAGCCCTGATTTTGGCTTAAGCCCGCTCAGGCTGGTTTCTGTTACTTATAAATTTATTAGTCCTAATATTTCAAAGCCTGCTGGGGGGGGCCCCCAAGGTTTCTGGTCTGGTTAATTAGACAAACGTGCAGCATAGAATTCAGCAGAGGTCCCAGAAGCTCATCAAATTCAAAATTCCTCATTAACTTCTTGCTACTTCCTAAAAATTCAAAGACAATAAACCCTTGTGGGAGGCCTTGGCTTTGGCTACTTGGACTGGTACTGCATTATGTTCTGGATAAATCTGGAGAGTGACATCTTAGAAGCTACGGTCAAGTGCTCTAAATATGTGCACCACAGGTCCCTTTCTGCCTGGGTGCCCCTGCTACAGCCTCAATCTGAAGCATCATCAGGAGGACTGCATTGATCTTCCTCATGTTGGGCACAGAGGCTGGATGCTCTGCACACAACCTCCCGCATCATCCTACATCCTCCTTCCACCCTGCAAGGCAGGAATCACCTCCATCCCACAGGTGAGGGGGAGGAGATGCTATGACATTAGGCAACATTCCCAGGCTGCCCAGCTAGTAGGTGGCAAACCAAGACTCTCAACATCTGATTCCTGCCCTTTCCACCAACCTGTTCCTTCTCAGATGCTCCAGAAGCTACCAGTGAAGAATTCTTGCCTCCACAACTCCTCAAGGCCACTCTGACAGTTGAGCACCCAACCTGGCCAACCTGGTGATCCTCATAACCCTACAGGCACAGTTCTGTCTGAAGGACCCAAACAATGTCATCTCCCCTACTTTTGTTCCGTGGCTCTCCCTTCTCCCACCTGCATCATGGCATTTTCATCGAAACCACGTGCCCCTTTCCTCCTTCATAAATTCCAGGTCTGGATTTCTCAGACCAGCTTTCCCCCTGAGCAGCAAAGACAGGCTTTTGTCATGGTTAATGCATATTGGTTCTTGTTACCACTTTATATCCTTGTGGAAAAATTAATAAGAAGCAACACAAGATGCCCATAGCTTTGACTACCTTTTCCCCAGCCCCCAACTCAGTGGACAGTTTCTAATTACAGGCTGAGCTGTGTGAGTTCAATGTCAACTTCAGCATCCATCAGAATCATCTGGAAGCCTTGTTAAAACATAGATTGTTGGGCCGGCCCCGTGGCTTAGCGGTTAGGTGCGCACGCTCCGCTGCTGGCGGCCCAGGTTTGGATCCCGGGCACGCACCGATGCACCGCTTCTCTGGCCATGCTGAGGCAGCGTCCCACATACGGCAACTAGAAGGATGTGCAACTATGACATACAACTATCTACTAGGGCTTTGGGGGAAAAAAAAAAGGAGGAGGATTGGCAATAGATGTGAGCTCAGAACCGGTCTTCCTCAGCAAAAAGTGGAGGATTAGCATGGATGTTAGCCCAGGGCTGATCTTCCTCACAAAAAAAAAAAAACAAAAAAACAAAAAGCATAGATTGTTGGCCCCACCCTTAGAGTTTGTGATTTCATAGGTGTGGGGTAGGGTCTAAGAATTGACATTTCTAACAAGTTCCTAGGTATAGCAGACTGAATAATGGCCCCGCAAAGATATTCACGTCCTAATCTCTGGAACCTGTAAATGTTACCTTATATGGCAAAAGGGACTTTGCATATTTGACTCAGTTAAGGATCTTGAGATGGGGAAATTATCCTGGATTGTCTGCTGGGCCATAAATGTAATCTCAAGGGTCCTTATGACAGGCAAGCAGAGAAAGATCCAACAGAAGAGAAGGCAGTGTGACAATGAGGACAACGGAGTCATGTGGCCACAAGCCAAGGAATGCTGGTAGCCACCAGAAGCTGGAAGAGGCAAGAACAGATTCTCCACTGGAGCTTCCAAAATGAACCAGCCCTGCTGATACCTTGATTTTAGCACCATAAGACTCAGCTCGGACTCCTGGCCTCCAAAACTATAAGAGAATACATTTCTGTTGTGTTAAGCCACTAAATTTTGGTAGTTTGTAAAACAGACTCAGGAAACTAGTATAGCAGGTGATGCTGATGTCTCTCAGAAGGAGCACTTCCTTGGGTGTGGGTTTAATTTGGGTATCATTGGGGTCCACACTTTGAGAACCCTGCATTCCCTCTATCCCTGGCCACACCTAACACCACTTTGAGGATCAGGGTCTGTGGGAGCAGTCCTCTGGAAGATCTGAATTATGATTCTGAACAGTGTACTTCAAGATGAGTACTCACCACACCCACTCCCTCCCTTCTCTTTAACTCATACAGCAGGAAAGAGCACAGCAAAGTGGTTACAGAGCTGAGCTCAAAACCTGGCCCCACCACTCACTGACCCTGTGGCCTAGCCAGTCTCTTAACCTCTCTGTGCCCCAGTTTCTGCATCTATAACTCGGGGATAACAGCACCAGCCTCAAAGCACTATCGAGAGCATTAAATGAGATGATCTGTGTAAGTTCTGCCTGGCTCATACAAAGCACTCACCAAACATCTGCTACTATTATTATTTTGGTGACTTGAAACTGCTTTTAAAGTAGCTGAATGCATATGCCCAACTCTGATCAACAGAAGCCTCCTTCTCAATGATGTGTGTTTATTGACACCAATTGGTAAGTAGCTCCCTCTGAGATCTGATCAGATCATCTATAAATCATCAGAAATAGTAAAAAAAAAAAATAGTAAGAAGTTTATTAAAAAATCGTATCCTCTACCCTGTCCATCCAACTCTTCCACCACTGGGCCCCTGGAGGTCTCTCCAGCCTAATTTCTCACCACTCACCCTCACCCACACAGACCATCTACTCCAAACTCACTGAACTACCTCTTCAAAAGCCATTCTTGTTTCTGCCCCACAAATGCCTCTTCCTGCCTTGAAAGCCCTTCCCGGGTCCCCACATTCTCCACCTTCAGCACAGCCATGATAGGTTGAACTTCTGCAGGGAGGACCCCTCTGTGTTCCTGTCTGGGGGTGATATAAGCCTGGCTCTCCCTGTTCCGGAACAAGTAGGAAAACGCAACTGGGGAGTTTCACCATCCAGAGGGGAGACTTTCACTTACGAGTAAGAACAGGGGCTCCAGAGTCAGTCTGCCTGGGTTCAAAATCGCGTTCTCCCACTGCCTCATTTTACGACAGTGGGCAATTTACTCCAGTTCCTCATCTATAAAAAGGAGACTATAATAGTATCTGCCTTCCACACAAGGATGTTACGTGGATTAAACAAGATAACCCACGTAACAAATGATGTCTAGCATACAGTGTCTAGTAAATGTAAACTGTTACCAGAACTTGCATAATCTGAGTGTTTCCCTTTAGAGATGTCAGCTTGAGAGGCTGTCTTCTTTTCTATCAAAGCTTCCACTCCTCAGAACATCACTGAAGCCCCTCTGTGATGTTGTGCCTTTTTCAGAACCAGTGTATGAGCCACACTAGAAAAATCCATTCATCATACATGATGGCCTGTATTTATCCTAGCAGGAGTATGACCTAGTGCTTGAACATCCTTATTCACTAGACTTGGCTCAAAGGGTAATGATACCCAAATTAAACCCACACCCAAGGAAGGGCTCCTTCTGAGAATAATCAAAATTAATATTGTGGCAGAGGCTGCTGCTTATCCTCCAATATTTATTCTCTCCTTCTCCTATAGTACTAGAACTCCAGTTTTTAGCTAGGCACATGGTATCAAGAAGAAAGACTTTATTTCCAGCCTTCCTTACAGCTAGGGATGGCCATGTGAGGAAGTTCTGGCTAGTGAGAGCCGAGTGTGGACTGCATCTTTCAGGTGTTTTCCCCTACAGAGAAAGGGCAAGCTTTCTCCTCCCCTGATTCCCTTTACACTG
The DNA here is from genome assembly GCF_057802395.1 of Ceratotherium simum simum. Taxonomy (NCBI): domain Eukaryota; kingdom Metazoa; phylum Chordata; class Mammalia; order Perissodactyla; family Rhinocerotidae; genus Ceratotherium; species Ceratotherium simum. The sequence continues at coordinate 18,448,437 of NC_141908.1, forward strand.
ATTGGACATGGTGCACGTTGAATGTGGAATGCAGAAACCTCTTCTAACCATGAGGATGCAATCAACATTCTAGAGAAAACAGAGCAAAAAGGAAGGAAACAGCATCTCTGATCCCATGAAGCCATCATGGCAGCCTTGGACTGCTTATGCCCAGGCTATATATTTAAGCCACAACTATCTGGAATCTAATTATAGCAGCTGAACCTATATTGCAACTAACTCAAACATGTAACAGCTTCTGAAGGCATCTCAAAAGAAGAGTTTAAAATATATGTTAAGCAAAGATAATATTCTGTGAAATTTCCTGAAGTGACTACTTGGAAGGGAACACTAATTCAGCTAGAGCATTAGAGTGTTATTTGTTTAATGAGTCACACCGTGTACAGTTAATCACTACATCTCCTGAGATGGAAGAAAAAACAATCTAATGGTCCAAATCCACCAGTATCACCCAAACACAGCCAGCGACATTTACAATGTTTTCTTCTAACGAGTTTTTTGAACCACTCAGTTGGAACAATATGGACCATTCTAATGGACAAAGCTCTGGACCAGCTTCTGGGAGATCTGGGCTGTGGACCCAGCCCTGCCAAGGGCAGGAAGACCTGCTGGACCTCACTTTCTACATCTGTGTAACACTGAGACTGAGAGACCCACTCAGAGCGGCCAGAGACCAAAACTCTACAACCAAAGAAAGAAATGGCCCAAAAGTAGCAACGGGAAGGAGAAACAAAACTACTAAGGACAGAAAATGAAACACCTGAACCCAAAAGAATAGGCCATCAAAACTATAAGCCACTGCCACCTTACCACTTGTCCCCGTTCAGCACATAACCCTCTCCTGGAACAAGCCGAGAGTTTCCATCTGTGTTTACTACGGGCCGCATCTCCCTCTCACCTAGGTAACCAGCAGAGGAGGAGAATATGGGGATGGAGTCCATAGAGTACCATCTCATGCTTATTGGCATTAACATTCTTCTAAACACTCAGACCCCAAATTCAAGTCCCCAAAACCCAGTTAAAAGGCTGGTTTTTTTTTGTCTGTTCTACCATTTCTGGTTCCTCTTTCACTAGGTTTAAAGAACACAGAGGCTATAAAATACGGGCCTTCTATTGCCCTTGTCCTCTTCATGCCATAACGTGGGCTTATACATGCTAAGTATGTAGTTAATTTATTTTAAACCAATGACTGATTCCCTAAGAACCCAACCACAAAATAACCTACAAAGGTGTTATTTGATGATGAAGTGTATACATCATTTTCCTTTGGGGGCAAGATGAGCCCATGTCTGTTTCATACCTGGAGGCCAAAATCCACCACCGATGGCCATTCCTCCACTTCAGTTACTAAACTACAACATTTCCTAAAGGAATTCTCCCACCAAGAGATGCTCCAGTTCACAGTCTCTGGCATGCGCTACATGAAAGAGACCACCAAGGAGTGAATCAAACAAGAGGCCAGGGCGCCTGTGGCCACTTCCTAACCATAGCAGCATGCCGTGAGAGCAGAGCCTCCAGCTCCTCCCTCTCATTTCTGAAGAACAGGAGGAACGGAGTGAATGAAAAGTCTTTTGATCACTTCCAGGATATGCCAGCACTGTAAGGACCAAAAGCCCCTCCCCAAAGCTAATACTAACTCCTTTTGATGCCCGTTCACGTGTTGCTGAGCTGCTTCTTCCTCTTGGAAAGTTCCTCCTACCTTGGTGGATGGCCCACCTAGACTCCTGAGGTCAAGTGCTATCTTCTAGTCACACGGCACAGAAAAAACAGGAGTAAGAGCCCTGGCCACCTCCACGTCCTTTTCTTTTGTTTTCACTTCTAACCACCTCCAGATGGAAAAAAGCAACCAGATCTCTAGTGAAGATTCTCTAACACTCCGGTTCCAAAGCTCATCAGCTGTAACCAATCAGCTTCCAGTGCAAGTCCCCATCCCAGGGTGTGGCAGACTGCATTTTCCAAAGATGGCTACACTGACATTTTTCCTATCCCGTGTGTGCATCTCACAATGTGACACTGACACTCGCCATTGAGAGGTGGGTCTATGTTCCCTTCCCTCGAACCTGGGCAGAACTTTGGAACGTCTTCAACCAAGAGAATGCAGTGAAAGTGACACAGTGCAACTTCTGGAGTGAGGTCATACAAGGCAAATCACCTTCCACCTGGTTCTCTCACGGGACACGTACCTTCACAGCCCTGAGGCAACATGGAAGAAGTATGGTGACACTGAGGCCACCATGCTGGAGAGACGGCATGGACAGACTACATAGGGAAGGAGAGAGATGTCCAAGGAGCCCCATCTGCTTCAGCCCCCAGCTGTTCAAGGGTTCTCTGACCAGGCCCCAGACACGTGAGTAAACAAGCCTTTGAGATGACCAAACCACAGCCATTCTCTGGCTGCAACCTCACCAGGGACCCCAGGCCAGAACCACCTGGTTGAGCTGATCCCAAATTCCTGACCCATAGAAACGGTGAGATAATAAGGATTATTGTTGGTTTTAAGCCGCTACATTTTTAAGCAGCCATAGTGACTGGAATGCAGGATCTTTAGTAAACATGGCCCCTTCTCCCAAGAAAGCAATTTACCACCTCCAGGGTAGGTTCAGAACATCTTGTCAGTGTTTAATTTCACAATTCAATCTCCTAGTAGGATAAATGGCACTTTTTTTAAATAAGGGTTTAAATTTTTACTTCAAGATGTTGAGAATTTCACAATACCTCTTTCAAGTTTATTTGAGAGACCTTGAAGCATTTCAAACTGGAATTAGGCAATCCCCACAGCTAGAAGCATATAACCCCCCGGTGCTTCCCAAGGGCAGACCCAGAGCTGGGGGCTGGCAGAGCTGGGCAAAATCTGGGCCTCCCCACTTCCTCTTGAGCGTTCTTGCCTTTACACCCTCCTTCCTCCACTGCAACAGCCACAGCCATGGAGCAGGCCTCTGGAAACCAAGAACCAGGCTGATTTATTAATCAAGAACAACAAAACAGGACTGGTGACATTCATTGAATTGGCTGGAGAGTTGCTAGAATCCAGTGGCTGTGGGCAACAGCAGCAAACAACACATAAGGTGAAGAAAGGCTTATTAATGAGCTAAGCAAGAGCTGGGGAGAAGGGACAGGGGCGTGTCACTGGAGTGGGGAGCTTCAGTTTCAGAAAACCAAAGCCCTTTTAACTGAGTTTGGCTGGAATCTGAGATCACCTGCTTCCCATTTGTAACTGGAAACCTTTCCATAAAGAGCCAATTACTTGACATTAAAGCCGCCGATTTTAAAGGACTTTGAAAGCAACACCGTGTGAGTGCTTGCATAAACAAAATATGTCAGTGATATTCTGGCTCATTTCTTTTCTTTCACGCGCTGATGCCTTCTTCCTAATGGATGATGCATCTTCACAGGAATTAGGAACTCAGTCCCCGTCCTGGAAAGGTCAACCCTCTGTTGCAACACCACACTGTTGCAAAGGCTTCCCTCTGGAGATGATTTCCATCCTCCTGTCAAGCCATGTCTGCAGCCTGGTGAGTGGGATTGTGTCCCCTGTCCTTCCTGGCCAGCAGTTTGCTGGCTCTCAACAAAAGCTAATAGCGAATAATGCAAAGACTGGCACCAGACCCATAGCGTTCATGTTCCCAAAGACTGCGAGTCCCGCCTGCGTTTCAGAATCCTCACTACTAGCAAAGCCAATGCAGCGGGCCCAAAGATACTAAGTGATTCTCAGGGGCACAGGCAGCCCTCTGAGGCCAGCCCAAGCTGCTCCATCAGCAAGGAGATCCATCCCTCCCTAACTCCTGGTCCCTGCAAGTCTCTAGGATCCATCACTACTACTTCTTCCCAAACTATTTTGGATCCAGCCACAGATGCCCAAGGAGCCACATGCCCTCTCCCACATCTGGCATCTCTCTCTCCAGCCTGGCTATCCAGGCTTCCCCGGGTTAAAGCCCCAAACCAACTCCTCTGCCTACAGCTGATGACTGAGATGCCCCTCCCTCATCCTGCAGACTCCAGGGATGCCGCTGTTCTCTGCTCCTTGCAGACACTGCCCCACCCAACCTCTCCTGAGGTCCTTTTCTTCCTCTCACTGGCTATAAAACAGAAACACTGTTGTTACCCTCCCCCATGCAGCCCACTCAGCTCTCACCTCCTTGGAGAGACAGTATGGCGGAGTGGGAGGAACACAGGAAGTGAGCTGATAAGCATGAATACAGGCCAAGCTCCACCACTGATGGGCCTAATACAGGCTTTAAGAGCCACACTCAACTGTCTGAGTTCAAAGCCTAGCTCCATCCCTCACTAGCTGTTTGACTTAGGGCACGTGACTCAACCTCTCTGGACCTTGGCTGCCTCACCTGCACATGGGATAATAAAAGAAATCCTTATAAGGCAATTGTGAAGATGAATTAAGCTAATAAATCGAAAGTGCTCAGAACCTAGCTTGACGTGGTAAATGCTCAATATATGTTATCTATAATTATTATTTATTATCATTATCCTCATAGGTCAGTTACAGTTCATCCACCACCATCCTTCACAAGATTAATGTAAGGATAAAATGGGATTCAGTCTGTGAAAAGTACCCTGTATATTATAAAAGTACAAAAAAATTTAAATATAGAAATATAATTCATGAATATCTATACCTCTATATTCTAGAAATCTCTATGCCTATATATTGTATTATACTACTCTCTATGCCTAAACAGTTGGTCCTCCATATCCGCGAATTCAAATAACTACAGATTGTGTACCATGTTTATGACCCTTGATTGGTGGCACCTGTGGTTGTTAGACCCCGCGGATGTGGAGTGCCGACTAAGAGACTTGAGCATCTGCAGGTTTTGGTATCTGTACAGGGTCCTAGAACCAATCTCCCACTAATACCAAGGGACAACCGTATATTGTATTGTACTACTCACTTCCATTTGGATGTCCCAGACTATAAAATATGAACATGTACAAAACTGAATTTATCATCTGCCTCCCACCCCACAATGACCCCTAAAGCTGAGCATCATCCTATATTCCCTAAGTTCACTACTAACAGAGCCTTCAGCTATCCAGAACTCGGGCAAATTATCCTCCACCCTCCTCGATTATAAAGTCATTCAAGTCCTGTCAGTTCTATCTTATCTACCGCAGACTAGAACCCCTGCTCTGTTCTGTCATCTACCCCAACTTCATTCTCCCAGGTTCCCGTTACCATGGGGGCCTCCTAAGGTTGTCTCTGCCTCTACTTGTATAGCCCAAACCTCACCTGGAGTCAATTTTCCAAGGTGTAAATTTAATCATATCATTTCCCCACTTAGAGTGCTTTGAGGTCCCATCGACCACAGTTGTGGCACCGAACTTTTGGTTCACAAACCCCAATGATACTCTGATGAACATCATGGACTCTCTCCATGGGAAAACGCACAATGCCTAAAATTTCACATATGAGGTTAGGTGGCCAGGGAACCCCTGGCATCCTTCTGCTAACCTAGGTTAAGAAGCCCTGATCCACAAGATGAGGTCCCATTTCATAAGCTCCCATTGTTGATCTGCCTCCAGTTTACCCTCCCCTTCACTTCTAGCTGCCTCTCACCTCATACCTGACGCTCAGCCACTGTTAATGACCCACATCCTCCAGCATCTCACATTCTTTCATGAGTCCCCATCTCCTTTCAAGGTTATAGCTCATAACCCTTGAAAAGCAAACAAATGTGCCATTCATTTTTGGATCCCTGGGACTTAGTGTTCAGACATGGAAATGGGTTAAACAAAATAAACAAGTTTACTATAAGCTAGCAGTTTGTCTTAAATTGTGTGGTAGATAGAATAATGCCTCCCAAAGATGTCCATGTCCTAGTCCCCAGAACCTATGACTATGTTACTATAATGGCAAAAGGGATTTTGCAGATGTGATTAAATTAAGGATCTTGAGATGGGGAGATTATCCTGGATAGTCCAGCTTGGCCCAACATAATCACAAGAGTCTTTATAAGAGAAATGGAGGGGGCCGGCCCAGTGGCGCAAGTGGTTGAGTGCGTGCGCTCCGCTGCAACGGCCGGGGGTTAGCCAGTTCAGATCCCAGGCGCGCACCGATGCACCGCCTGTCAAGCCATGCTGTGGCGGCATCCCATGTAAAGTAGAGGAAGATGGGCATGGATGTTGGCCCAGGGCCAGTCTTCCTCAGCAAAAAAAAGAGGATGATTGGCAGATGTTGGCTCAGGGCTGATCTTGCTCACAAAAAAAAGGAAAGAGAAACGGAGGTAGGAGAGTGAAAGAAAGGGATGTGATGATGGATGCAGAGGTTGGAGTGATGAGATTGTTGGATGGATGGAGGCTGCAAGCCAAGAAATACGGGCAGCCTCCAAAAACCGGGAAAGGTAAGAAAACAGATTCTCACTAGAGTCACCAGAAGGAACACAGCCCTGCTAACAACTTAATTTTAGCCCACTGAGACTGATGTTGGACTTCAAACCTCCAGAACTGTAAAATAACAACTCTATGTGGCTTTTAAGCCACTAAGTTTGTGGTCATTTGTTATAACAGCAATAGTAAACTAATACAAATTACTATACAGAACTGTACCATTGTACATTCTCATTACATAACTGTTTGGAATTCTAAAACTGATATCCCAAGCATCCATCAGTAGGGGGCTGGTTAAATATATTACGGTCCATACATACAATGAAGTACCTCATGTCCATTAAGAAGGAAAAGGTTGCTCTTTCTGTTTTGATCTTTTATATGCACAAACGAACACACAATTCTGTCAGGGGTATAAATTCTTCCATATTAGGGGTATGCTTTCTCCACATAAATCAGATCACACTATACCCAGTACTCTCTAACCTGCCTTTTTCACTTAATACATTACATCACAGGTATCACTCCAATTAATACAAAAGTATCTCTCCCTTATCTCTGAGGACAGGATCAAGATCAACTTATACTTTCTACGTACTAATTGTATTTTATAATATGTATTATCAAAAAGAAATACATAAATACATTTCCATTTGTGGGAAAGACTCATTCTCAGAAAAGTTTCATGTCAAAATTTCATTTTGATTATCACAAAGAAAAAAGACCAAATATTAGCAAAATTTAATGAAACATAGCATCCTGCTACTCTTCTTATTAATATAAAATAACCTATGAAAGAAATCTGAACCATGCAGGCATGAAGAAAATAATATCCGGGTTTAAACTTGAGCTACTTGTATCACCTGAGGTTTTCCCAATCCCTCTATTATTTCCACAATTTGCAGTGTGGCTGGCTGTCTAATTACTAATCTCACTGAGAGATGTTGACAAACTAACACATGGGAACAGCAGTAAGATATGTAGCACTGATTTCTCAAGGGACCAATATGCATAGTTCATAATGGGAAGGATATGAATAATTCAGATATTTCCTGTCTGAAAAAAAATGACTTTTAGCTATCTAAGCCTAAATCAGATTGAATTAATTAAAGAAGATGAATAAGAAGGAAAGTGGATTCTGTTCCTAAGCTTTGCAAGGCACAATTGCAAATTTCATCTAAAGTTCACAATAGGGCAGCCTCCAAGTGAGAAAATAGCACTAATTAACAAATCTGGTCTCAGGATTTAGGGATCAAATTATTCTTCTTTCTCAAAAGCAAAAAGGCCATGCAAAAGCAATCACTGATTATTAGCGGACATTCCACAGAGCACAGCTCCCAAAAAAGAGAAGACCCCTCAGGTTAGCCCCTAAATCCTAAAGAAACATGTCAGTCTGATGCTTTCTGTCAGAAGAAATGTGAGACCCTAGCAGAGTCCCACAGAATCCATCCTCCTGACCTCTCCCCGCATCAATACAATTCTCCTAAACCCAGCTCTTAATTCAAATTGCCAGGAGGAAAGCGACATTCTGTGATGTGAGGTACAATGGACAGGCCGGCCCCGTGGCTTAGCGGTTAAGTGCGCGCGCTCCGCTACTGGCGGGCCGGGGTTCGGATCCCGGGCGCGCACCGACTCTCAGCGTCTCCGGCCATGCTGAGGCCGCGTCCCACATACAGCAACTAGAAGGATGTGCAGCTATGACATACAGCTGTCTGCTGGGGCTTTGGGGGGTGGGGGGAAGGAGGAGGATTGACAATAGATGTTAGCTCAGGGCCGGTCTTCCTCAGCAAAAAGAGGAGGATTAGCACGGATGTTAGCTCAGGGCTTATCTTCCTCACAAAAAAAAAAAAAGGTACAATGGAGTGGGGCCAGTTGTGTGATGGTATATATTTAACTGGCTCTTCAGGAGGAAAAAAAAAAAGACCTGACTTGCAGCATTTGTCAATTTCCTTGGTGTAACTACATCTGACACTCCCGATTTCAAGATACCAACTTGATGTCACCAGTTTACAAAAATCCTGAAAATTTAACAATTAGCTTTCACAAGCCAGCCGACTCCATTGAGTAGCCCTCCACCCATGCTCAAAAAAATAAAATGTAATCTCTTACATCCAGATACCTGAATCTCCACTCATTCTTATGCATGAAGAATTGTTTTTTTGTGTTCTCTCTTTAAAGGACATGTCCTTCAGATGGGTTATATATTCACTGCATTGTTTAGCACTGCAGTGGATATACATATATTCATATTTTTTTCAAACAGCTTTATTGAGAGATAATTTACACACCATATAATTCACTGATTTAAAGTGTACAATCCAATAGATTTTAGTATATTCAGAGTTGTACAACCATACCACATTTAATTTTAGAACATTGTCATCACTCCAAAAAGAAACTCTCTACCTTTGGAAGTCACCTCTCACTCTTCCTCAACACTCCCAGCCCTAGGCAACCATAATCTAACCTTCTGAGTCTATACATTTGCCTATTCTGGATATTTCACATACATGGAATCATATAATATCATACACATATTTTTAAATATAAAAATATTTGAGATGAACAGACTATAATGAATTACTGTTGTATGAAGCAGTGCTAAATGAAAAAATTACCCACTGTCATGTTATCTCATAGAAGCAACAGATAAAACACCATAAATAGGGTAGGAAAAGATCCAGGCAAGTCTGCCACATCTGTTTTCTGTCAGCAGTTTTTCTTCTCCGGTTCTCTGAAGAAGGCATTTTAACCAGACACAGCCGCCAAGGAGAAAGAGATGTAAATACCATTAAAATGTCCAAATGCCATTAGTATAACTCGTGATGCTCCAAAATCAAAGCAGGCCAGCTTCTGGTGACCCTGCTCTTCTAACTTCTTCCCATAGACATTGTGGCTTTGACTGGGCAGAGACAATGACAGCTGTGACGATGATCCAGGATCCTCACGTTGGCACAAGGCTGCAGGAGAAGAGTGAGGCCCCACTGGACTGTCACAACGGGGCTATTTTTAAAGGCATCTCCCAAGTATTAGCAACTGATCTTGCCACGCCCCTCCCTCAGAACAAAACCCCACTCCTTGTGAGAGAACACTGTAGACAAAAAGCGGTAAAAAAAAGACATACCGTAAAATATATGTAGAAAAAGGCGTGAGGAAGACAGAAAATAAAGGTGCCAGTAGCCTTCTGAAACAAAGAAACCACCAGCTTTCAGTATCTTTTTTTTTTAAACCATACTATGTATTACTTTTATAAGCAAAAGAAAAAATGAAACCTCTGGGACTGGGGAGATAGTTTCAGTCTCTGAAAAGTCTTTTCATAAGAAAGTCACCCCAAACCAGCAGAATACAAAACTGTATTTATAATACGACCACAGCTATATGTTTCTTAAAATGGATTAAGAAAGGTATAGGGATGAACAAAAAATATGAAAATGGCCATCCCTGGGATATGGGAGAGTGGAAGATTATTTTCCAATCTTTTTCAAAATAATGTGTTACTTTTACAACATTATTTTGTAATAAATACCTAAGTAATGTTCATCTTTTTAACTAAATGCACCCACGTGTCATCTACTCATAATGAAATGAACAGCATTTCTTCCAATATCACTGGATACATCCGACTGAACGAATGAGGTCATTCCTCCATATAGTTTAACAGCAAGGAGAGAGCTCTGGCCATGAAAACCTCCTCTACTTTCCAGGAAACTCGCCTGCAGCCAATCCAGGAAAACAAGTGAGGGCCAGAGCTTCCCCAACAGAACTGCTGGGTTTCTTTCTGGTCTCAGGAAAGCAAATTGATCCTAGCTAATTGATGCTGTTTCACTTCCAGAACGCACATTTTCTAGAACTGCACTGGGCTATTTAAAATCATCTTTAACACACTGCCCCTTCCCCAGTCCACTAGCAAACACCCATGGGCAAAGAGAGCTGTAGAGAGACTCAAGAGCTCTGAGGTTTCACGTCCAGGGGCTACACAGAGCAGGGAAGAATCTCACTGTTCTAGAATCTAGGCAGATGTAAGCTGAGGCCCAAGGTCAAAACTGTAGCAAAAGATATGCCCTGCCTCATTCTCATGCCCACTCAAGTCAGCACATGAATTTGTTACTCTCTTTGGCTGCCTTTTCAGACTTTAGGGGTTACAAATGGTTCCAGAGAAGAAAAAAAGGAAAAGTTTTGACACAAGTTACAGTAATGGCATTGTGGTGATTATTTATGTTTACATCTAGATCCTTCTCACTAGAATGAGCTCCCATGGGAAAGGATGGTGGCATCTCTCTCTTACTCAGCTTTTCCTTCCTGTCACCCAGAGGGAGAGAGGCTGACAGGCATCAAGGTTAGGGCAGCAGATCTGGAACCTTCAGACCTGAGTTCAAACCGAGCCTCTGCCACTCACAAGCTGTGTCACCCTGGAAAGTTCTTTCCCATCCCTGAACCTGTAAAACTGGAACCACAGCAGGTACCCAGGGCTGCAAGTACCAAAAGCTATCACAAGCCCTGGCACATCCACATTAGGCAATCCAGTGGTAGCTGTTTTTGGATATTATTTTTCCAAGCACAAAGCAGGTGATCAATAAATGTCTGCTGAATATATTAATCCTTTCAAGTTATTGGTTTTTAATTGCTTTCAAATGAATTTTTATTGAGCTGTTTTGTTCTGCTCTAACTTCAAGTACATAAGCCACATTTTAATGAGGCTACTATATTTGAGAACAACTGTTACTACAATTGCTGAAATGTCAGTCTTTCAGCAAGTAAAAAAACCTTTCCAAGATCTAGCTATGCACATGAAAATCATGGATTTGTACACAGAGGTGACAATCAACATATTTAACAACTAACAGTGCTCTGGCCCCATCAGCCATAAGGGGCAGCATCTGTTCCCGGGCTGGGGCTGGTCCTGCAGGCAGGCATTAGCCTTTCAGCTGCTGGCTGGTGGGTATGTCCAGAGGCTCTCAGGAGAGTGGTGGGTGCAAGGTGGAGGCAGGGGGCTTGGGACAGTGGTTAATTACCAAGTAGTGTTTTAAGTACCAGCAGATCCATTCTGGTATGTACCCACTGACCATCAGTCTGATGGTTAGTGTATATGACTATACGTGCATGTCGAGCCTCATGTGCTTGTTCCATCAACTTTAGGACAAATTCATTCATTTTAGATCATACATCATAACATTGGAAGAGATTTTCTCCACTTAGGGCAAGATTGGCATTTCAACTAGGTGACAGGTGTGTGCCATCGCCCCCACCTACCCCGCCCACTTCACTCATTTTCATACCTGCCTGGCCCCTGTGAGAATTTACATTTAGAAGAAACAATTTCACCCAAGTGATGGGAGTGAGCGACAAACTGTTCTGGGTTGGAAGGAAGAGCAGAAGGTGGGGAACTGCAGACTGATTCTGGAACTTACCAGGGCTTTCTAAGGCATTTTATTTGATTCGTACGCTAATCTTGGAAAGGACCTATGGTGAGGATCATTATCCCCATTCTACAAATGATCAAAGAGGCTCAGAGAGACTCAATGTCTCACAGAAGGTCGCAGAGCTAGTAAGTGGTGCCCTGCCTAGAAACAAGCTTCCTGACTCCTAGACGCTCATCCCCAGCTCCCTCCACCACCCGACAACTGAGTGATGGGTGGTGAGGGCTCACCCACAGGGTCCTCACCCACCCAGCTACTCTCTTATCACACCCTTCTCTAACCACATCAGGTTCCCAGCTCCCCTCACCACTTCACTCTATGCCTGCCAGAACAAACTTATTTTAACTCTCTCCTTAAACGCTATTTCCTACAAAAATACAAAGGAACCAACCAAGCCACAAAATAGGCACAAAAAATACCTCAGGTTATATAGCCCTGTGCTGTGGGGCATGACGGCTAGAAAAGGCAGGTTGCTGAGGCAAAACCCCAACTACTCAGGAATCTCTTAACCACAAAAATGGTTGCATAATAAGTTTTTCTACATAACATTTTGGAGAAAAAAATTTTTAATGAGGCTTTAAAGGAATTTTTAATCATTTTCTAATTCATTACTGTTTTCATGGAATTTTCATTTTAAACGGGTGTTTATCCTCAAGGGATAGATAAAGCGATGAAATAAAAAGAAGAAATCAGGGCCAGCCCCATGGCTTAGCGGTTGGGTGCGCGCGCTCTGCTGCTGGTGGCCCGGGTTCAGGTCCCGGGCGCGCACCAACACACCGCTTCTCCAGCCGTGCTGAGGCCACATCCCACATCCAGCAACTAGAAGGATGTGCAGCTATGACATACAACTATCTACTGGGGCTTTGGGGGGAAAATAAATAAATAAATAAAATCTTTATTAAAAAAAAAAAAGAAGAAGAAATCAAAGAAGGATTTAACGCACAAAGAAGAAACCTATAGAAATTAGCTTTTAAAGTTACTGGCCAAATTTAGCCAAACGTCCACCTCCCACAAATCTTTCACTTTTTCATTAACTACATCACCAAGACTCATAATTCCCCTCCACTGTTATATTCCCAAAGGCTTGTTATGGACCGAATAACAGTGCGAGCTCTCTATCAGTCCTTCTGACAGCCAACTTGTATGTTGGGCAGTTACCTACTCACTGCCCATTTCAGAAAAGTGGGGACGGCCTCCCCGTGCCTGCCCAGAAAGTCAGAGAAGGTTTCAGGCTGGCAGGGCTTATCACGAGTGTATGTAGAGGAAGGATGACCATCACCCTGGAGCCAGAGGGCCCAGGGTTGGAACCCAGCTCCACCACATGTGGGCTGAGGGATTTTGGGACCTTAGAACCCGAACCCAAAGGATGCCGCTTAGCCTTGTTAACCTCTCCATGCTTCCGTTTCTTCATAGAGTTGTTGTGAGGATTACACAAAAACATGTGAAGGGCTTAGAAGATGGCCTGGCGTATATTAAGTGCTCCATAAAGGTTAACTTTATAATTATTACTGCTACAACCATTGTAGATTATTTGAATAAAAAACAGTTAAACAGGGCACATGTGATAATCTGGGATGGAAACTGAACTGTATATGTACGCCTTCACTCTGTGTTATAACCACTTAAATCAACTCTCTAAGATTCTTGGGAGGTATATAAGAGTGCCTGGACAGCCACCATAATTTCCTAAGTCATCCTCTTTCCATCCAACTCACACGACACTCACATTGAAGCCCCTCTTCTGTTGTCCAAGTGTCCTCCACAGCCAGATAGCAGGGTGCCCTACTCTACCCTCCACAGACCACGTGGCAATCTCTGACATGCACACCGGGTCATGCCACACTCTCATCTGACCTCCTTTGGCGACTTTGCTCGGTACTAGATAGAGCCTGAGCTCCACGCCAGACAGCCCAGCCTTGCCTGCCCTGCCCGCCAACCTCCTCCAGCTTAGCTTCTTGCAGTTCCTCCCACACAAGACCCATCCCTGTGCTCTTGTCAAATTGATCTAACCACCCGCAATCCCCTAAAGGCATGAGCCTTTTGAGGAACTCTGCCTCCTCATCCCACAACACACACACACACACACACAAACACACACCTCTCTCTCTTATCCAAACAGGTATAGAAGAGCCCATCTGGAAGTCCCACTATTCAGCTTCCACAACTGGGCTCAGGCAGCATGCCCTCTCTTAGCAGAGCATCGCCCACAGTGCACAGTGTACTCTCAGTGTACAAGTCATCCCTGCCTGCCTTCCCCACGACGACAACCCTGGTGTCCAGCATGCAGAGACCTCAGTCAGGGTCTGTGGAATGGACGGATGAACAGGTCACCAATAAGCACATTTTTCCTCTAGGAACAAAACAGCCTGATGTCCTTATATGACCAATTTAGTTTTCATATGCCCCAACACCCTCGCAGTAAGCATATTTTCATAAAAGTAAATTTGGAACCCAGATATAAAGGAAACTTTTAAAAACTAGAGGTGTAGGGGAGAGGAACACACATTACACAGGGCAAACAACCCTCCTTCATCAAATCCTTATTTAAGGGATGTCTGAGAAAACAAATACAGAATCTGCATGCAATTAACGCAAAAGATGCCACTCAGCCTTGCAACTTTCTCAACCAGGATTCCTCATCTGACCCACAGACCACAGAAAATGATTGGAGGAGTTTTCTCAGTTGTCTCATTCATGGCGCATGGCAACTACTATTCTAAACGCATGGGACAGATGCTAATCCATTGCACACAACACTCTCTTTAGGGCATTTGAACTTAATTCTCTTGCAGAACCTAGGTTGAGACAGGCTGGGGGAGGGGGACTTTCTCACAAATTTTTATTCGCTTTCCTCTATCACTTCACAAAGCTGAAAGCTTCTCTTCCTGTTTGCAGAGGCCAAGAACATGCACTAGATCATGCTCAGCTTTTTTGGGGGAGTCAAAGCCATGTCTCAGTCAGCTGACCATTTTGTGCCCCAGCCTCATCTGCAGTAAACTGAGGAGAATGGTGTCCATCCCTGTATGAGAGGCATATGGGAAGAAAATCAGTGAGCAAGTGGGCCCAAGTCCCTAGAACCACAGACTGTTAGAGCTAGAGGAGTCTCGAGAGAGTTCTTCACGCTCGTATCTTACAAAAGAATATGGAAGTCAAGTCTCCAGGAACTGCAATGACTTCCAGAGTCCAAAGCTGGGACCTCACATCCCCTGACTTCCAGTTCAGTACTCTTTCCACTGCACTCAACTCCTTCATTTAAAACCAAACAGATTTGTTAAGCTATAAACAATGAGAACAACTTTTCTGATAGAGTAAACAACAGGAGCAATCACAAAGTCTGAATCACTTACACTAGAACCTAAATTTCTGCTTCTTAAAGGTTCTGCAACTCCACTGATTAAATCTGTAATAGTCATGCTCATTTCTCGGTGTGCTGAATGGCAGGTGGCAGGTCTGATTCATTCTTGTGTCCCCAGCACAGCCCCTGACTTAATAGCAGGTGTTTGGTAGACACAGGGAGGGGGAGAGAGGAAGTTGATTAGATTTTCCTCTGAGAACAAATATGGCCAACAATAGGTAAAAGGACAATGAGTGCACCAGAATGACTTACTTCAGCAATTCCCTAAACTTGACGTATCAACACTAAGATCATCACCACTGGGAAACACAACAGAAACACTTTTGAACACTCTGCCCTCACTTCTAGTGGTTTCTGAAGGGTACAACTTAACTCATGGTAACTTCAAAGCAGTATAACAGGCAATTTGTTAACAACGACTGATGATAATTGTTGCCATTTATTTGTGCTATATCACCTAAGCAGTGGCATGCATTGACTTCAATACTCATCACAACCCTGGGGAATGTATTATTATCTTGCTTTACAGATGAGGAAAGCAACACCTACAGAAAGGTTCAGTAAGTTGTCCAAAGTCAGAGAAAACAAGCAGCACTTGCTCTTTGCCTTATGATACACACACCCATTCATTCATTGTCTTAACAAATGTTGGACTGAGCAACTTCTATCTACTAGTAACTAAAAAGATTTGTCAATCGCAACCCTTACCATCAAGGGGCTTCTCTAGGGGGATTACAGATACATCCAACTATCACCCACAAGGCAAAATGAAATGAGCACCAACTAAAACCGTAAGCAGCAGTGCTGTAGGAGCATGAGTAGGGGGGAAGTGTAGTAATTAATTCTGACAATGAGCATAAGCAAAGGCTCAGGCAGGGCCTTGAAGGAGCGAAAAAGTCTCTCAAGGCCAGGACAATGGGAAGGACATTTTTTCCTGAGCGAAGCTCATGAGCATGGGGCACCCTTGGAGCTAAGCCATCAGCTAGTATGGCTGGACTCCACAGGTACCAAACAAAAGGGCACAAGGACAAGATGGCACCCTACAACCCCAGTGTTCTGGAAACACAGAGACACCATAAGAGCAGAATGAATTAGCTTCCAAGAACAAGGTCCACACAAAACATGACATGCCAACAATGTCCACTCTTTCCAAACTAACTGAATCTTCATGTCCTCACCTTGCTGATGTCATAACTAAAATAGAATAGGAACTGCTTCTCCAGATCTTCCCTTTGGTGCTGAGCTGAAAAAGTACTTGGCTAAATGTGTGCCAACTCAGGGGTCAAACATGGTATTATGTTTAAAGTCCTGGCTGAGTCGGCTCCTGAAGCCAGTCATCACATCTTAGAGATGTCCGACTCTCAAAGGTAACTGTTTCCAAAATTCCCATTTAGCTGCCCTAGACGTCCACTATAAACCTACCACTCAGGACTCTCCTCCACTATACAAGTCATCAAAATATCCTGAATAACACGTGAATTTCTAATTTAGGAAGATCTGTGAGTAGGTAGAAACAAAAGATCAACAACCTAATCAGTAACTAGAAATTTTTATCATGAGCAATTTTGGGGGAGCAATTTTGTTCTTTGCTAAAAATAGCAATTCAGAATGCTAGGAATATCAAATTATGAAAATGAATTATTTATGAGTAACAAAGCATAATTTAGCTTCATGTTACACCTATTTAAGTTATAAAGTAAGGAGTTTTCCAGAAAAGTCACTGTCAGGTTCAGCAGTAGTTTAATTAGACCTGGAACCCCCCTACCAGAGCCCCACTCTCCCACCCCCTCCAACAGCACTTCATGCAATAACTGTTATAAAAGGAACGTGGTAGAAGGACATACAGCCAAAACAAGGGAAAGATTCTCTGTCTACAACTCAATCACATAATCATTAAATCCATTTTCTAAAACTACCATCTTATAGATTTTCAAACATTATCATACTCTCCCCATTACACACTCAGGGATGGCATATAGGTTTTACAATCATTTGGACTGTTTCATTACAGGAGATGGAAAATCTGACCCAAATTGGCCTAAGCAAAAAGTAAATGTACTGACTCATGTCACAAAAATAAAAAGTCTAGAACAAGACTAGCTTTATGTATGGCTTGATCC
The DNA here is from genome assembly GCF_057802395.1 of Ceratotherium simum simum. Classification (NCBI taxonomy): domain Eukaryota; kingdom Metazoa; phylum Chordata; class Mammalia; order Perissodactyla; family Rhinocerotidae; genus Ceratotherium; species Ceratotherium simum. The sequence goes on from NC_141908.1 coordinate 18,465,671, forward strand.
ACGACTCTACTATCCCGTGTACCTGTCTGTCCTGATCATAGAAATGGATGCCACAGGTCTTGGTGTCATGCCCACAACCAAGCCAGGAGGAAAGGAGTACCATCTGGGGCCTTCTGTCCTTTTTATCAAGAAAGCAAAAACTTTCCCTGAACCTAGCACCAATCTGATAAACCTCTGCTCATGTATCATTTGCCAAAAGTTTTACATAGCCACCCCAGGCTGCAGGAGAAGCTGCGGAAGAGAAGTAACTTACCCAGCCTCCCAAGTAGAAGGGGGAATGGAGAAGAGGTTGTGAATGAGAGTTGGGAAGCCTGCCACTAGGCTCGCCCAAAGCAGCTGTACAGCTCCAAAAAGCAATGAGTACAGACTGGAGCAGGACAGTGGTGGCTCCAAGAGGTAAATCTCCAGTAAAAAGGAAGAACTGATAGATTACCCGACAGTTGATCCACGAGATGTTTTTTTACATATTACAGAGTTGTTAGAAAGTGAGGGAAGACTTCACCAGAGATTAAAAGAAAACTCATCAAGTGAAAATTCTTAAAAGGCAATTATTGACTTTAGGAGCTACAAAAGTTGTACAGAAAAAGGAAATAATCATAGCATGCTACTCAGCTCATCAGTCTACAATTTTCAAATAGTCAAAATTATAAATATACCTGATGCAGATTTAACCAAAAGCAGTAATACTGGGAAAATTAGGGAGGTAAAAGTGAAAAATTGTGAAGGGTCTGAGATTTTACCTGACTTGCATGCTAACAAATTAGCCTGCCAGTTTCATGGACGCTGGCAGAAGACATGAAACTTTTGGGTCAGAGACAAAGGACAATTTATTACTCACAGCAATAGCAGTGCCAGGGTATCAACATTTTTGCCTTGATTCCCCAGGCTCCCATTCTCCCTGGCCATGCAAAGAGGTCCAGGTGATACCTACACACACAGTGGGTTGTGTTAAAGAAGAGGAATCTTTCATCACGAGCAGTAAGCAGGCCTGCTCTTTGCTCTGGAGGAAAACACTATGTCTTCCTTCCAAGGCTATAAGCAAACCTGCCTTCTGCCCTGGAGAAGATACTACCTCTACTTTCCAAGACTGTTCAGTATACAAATATCTTTGAAAACAGAACCTGAAACAAAGGGAGTTAGTACCTCTGCTTGCAAGATATGCAGAAATGTGAGACACCCAGGAAGAATTATCTCCCAACAGGAAAGAAAGTTAAAATCTCCACCTACTAAAATAAGATAACAGAAATGCCAAAAAATAATGACTTTTAGAAACAGAGGGTTTACAGAAAAGCACAGATGAACCATTGGGAAGGGGTTACCTCTGAGGTAAGAAGTAGCCATGTGAGATGGAAGGAGGGGAGAGGACCCAAAGGCAACAGTTTTTTTATCAACTTTAGCACTATTTGATTTAGATCATAAGCATGTATCATTTTGATAAAATTCATCTTAAAATATGTAAATATTTAACAACAAAACACAACCAATGTGTATTCATCTCTGGATACAATTTCAACAATGTTATACAAACACTGAAGACCAGAGTCTAAAAGTGATGCAGTGTGGCTGTGACAAAGTGCATACAGCAGAGGTGGCAATACTCATTCTTAAAGGACATTCAACTGTGAAATGCATGATCCAGCTGACAGTTAAGTAAAGCTATTACAAGTGGAGGTCAATTCTTTATAAACCACACATGCCATGATCAGCATTTACACACCCTGTGTTATTTTCATTAGAAAATGGACCATTGGTAAAAACAGAACTTAGTTTATCAACCAAATAATGGAATATCGAACTGTATGCAAAGTTCCATGGGATGATACAAAGAAGTATCAAAACAATTCCCTAACTCAAGGAGCTTAATTCTTGGTTGCTAACACCACCCACTCTGATTAAAAACAGAGAAGGGATTTGTACTGGAAGTTCAGAGTTCAGAGAACTGACTGGAAGGTTGACAAAACAAGCTCTGGAACCTCGCAGAAATCAAGGGAGGCTAGGTGCTCAGAACATAGCTGAAAGTATGGTCAGATCGCTCTAGTTACAATGCCGTCACTGGTGGCTCAGCAACCAAGCTACCTGACTCCTGGCTGGGCTGCCAGCTCTGCCACAGAGCCCAATGCTACCGTCATCTCCAACGCTGGAGGGAACCTTAAAAGGCACTCCCACCAGACTCAAAGCTCCAAGAAGGAGCTTCTAATTGGTATTGCTTTGGTTATGCGCCTCAGCTCCAAGCATCCTGGGAAAACAAGTGTCTTCCAGCCTCCCAGAGCCCTACCTCCCCTCCAACCGAGATACAAATGGTAAATGTCTCCAACACAGGAGAGGGGTTCAGAGGCTGGCAGACAGAAAATAAAATAAAAGGAATGTTACCACAGTGAGTACACAGAACACACCATGAAAAGTCAGCAATCAACCAATAACAAATGAGACATAAATAAAAAACTCTCTACTTCCTATAATTTCCTCTTTACAAATTCCTACATTCTCTCAGTCTTTCTATATGTGAATGTATTAATCCTCAAAATATTCTTAAACAGGCAAGAATAATTAGGTCACATATCTTTTGGAGTTTGGAGAGGAAATAATTTTAGTTCTCCCATCACCCAAATCCCTCAGCTGTAACTGTTTCTCCACTAGAAGCATTCGTAGACGCTCTTCTTTACATATTTCCTGGGAAACAACAGCTGTTTAGCAGCAATAGAAAAAATGACCTCCTTCAATTTTCATTAAAGTTTAATCCTACTCACACATCTCATAATGCTGAACAATGGAGTCTCTGCCTGGAAGGACACACACACACACACACACACACACACACACACACACTCTCTGTCTGTCTGTCTGTCTGTCTCTCTCTCTCTCTCTCTCGAATTACTTTGTCCAACATAGTAGCCACTAGCTACATGTAACTACTGAGTACATGAAATGTGACTAGTCCAAATTGAAATTTGCTGTAAGTATAAAACACACATTGGATTTCAAAGATCTAGTGTGAAAAAAACACGTAAAATATCTCATTACTAATTCTTACATTTTATTACCAAATGCTGGTGTAATACTTTGGATATATGGGGGTAAATAAAAAATACCAATAAAGTTAATTTTACCTGTTTCTTTTTACTTTGTTTAATGCAGCTCCTGGAAAATGTTTAATTACATATGTGGCTCACATTTGTGGCTCGAATTCTATTTTGCTTCTATTAAACAGCTCTGCTCCAGACACATGGTTCATCCAGCTCACATCCCTGAACGATCAGTGCTGCAACATCCCCTCCAACTTGCCCCCTCCCAAGAGATCCCCCTGCCACTCAGGGGACCACAGGGGCCCAGAGGCTTTCACAGAGACCTGCTCCAGGGCTGAGCAAAGAGCAGTAGGGAGAACGTTTGCAGTTCATCCCTCCCTGGTACATAAGAATAAGTTAAGTGGGACAGAAGCAGTTAGAAAAACTAATAGCTTGAGCTTTTCTGACCAAATATTATGGCTTCCTAAATTTCAATAGCCAAATGTACCATAAAGTTACTACATATGGACTTTATTTCAAATGAATGCCCAAGCAAGTATAGGCCCCCCTCAAAAAGGTGGTTTCTCCAGAAAACCGCATATAAAGCCCAAAAGTACAGTTCACCTTGCCCCTTTGCTTTTACATAAACTGAATATCCATTGACTGAACTTGAGCTACATCAGCAATTCATAAAAAAGAAAAGTCACTAATCAAGGTTGAAGGACAGATTTAATTCATCACAGCAAAAACCACTGCATTCTTCAGAGCCTTGAGCAAACTATTAGAAAACCCAACCCTTCCCCCTGACCTCAGCTCAGCACAATTAAAAACTTTATGACCTTGGCTCTCTTTACACTGCTATTCTGCAGGCTAACTCATTAGACCTTGTACAATCAAAATTGTGGCTGTTCCCATCAGTGTAAAGACTAATACTAGCAAAATGCAAATACCGACAAAACCAAATACATTACTAAAATAAAGAGAGAGCCCAATGAAGACTCTGAGACAACTCACTTGTTAATTTATTCAACAAACCTTGACTACTCATCTACCTGCTCCAGGCAGGCAGTGCTCCAGGTGCTGGTGACACAAAACAGAAGAGAACAGGTGCCTGCTCTCGAAGTGTTCACAGTGTGGTGGGGGAAGGGGAGGACACTCTGACAACCAAGGGGGAGACATCTCCCCCAAAGGGGAGACCCATTTTTGGGCAGTGGTCCATAGAAAGGGCAGTGAGGGCCCAGAGCCAGGGTGAGACTTTGGGGAGAGCAGGGGTGCAACTGAAATGCCTGTTGAGTTTCAAGAATAGGTGCTGCGAAGCCCCCTCCTCGTCCCTCTGCTGCCGGCCTCCTGCAGAGAAGCCCCTGAGTCAGCTCCTCCATTCTGTGAGCTGAGCAGGGCAGTCCCTGCCTCCCTGGAGCAAGCAGCAAGCAAGACGCTAAGTCTACTTTAGGCACCAAATGTAAAGAAGCCGCGGCTGCATCAAAAGCCCCATTCTCCAATCTGGGTTTATCAGCAATACCGTTGATATTTTGCTGTCCTTCTGTTGGACTTCTCTCTATCCTTCTCTCAACTGGCTCTGAACTTGGGAAGAGAAAATGGATGTTATTCATTAGATCTCCAAAAAAACTCTTCTAACAATGCACATGCGCACACATGCGTGCACACACACACACACACTCTCTTTGTATAACCCAAGTTTCTCAAACAGACAACACTGTGCTGACAGTGCCTCTCCTTCTCCGATGCCCACTCCCATCTCTTGGCAGCTTGCCTCTCAGCTTACCACTCTGACATGACACTCTCTGCAAGGTCACTAGTGACTTGCTGAACACCAAATCCAATGGACAGCATCCTCAACCTTGACCTTGGGCAGCAAGTAGCATCACTGAACACGCCTTACTTCTTGTAGTGTTTATTTGGCTCTGTATCCTTGTACAATTCTTGTTCCCTGTGGCGAAAAACGCCCTTCCAAAAGATGTCTACATCCTAATACCTGAAACCTGTGAATGTTACCTTACATGGAAAAAAAGGGGCAGGTTTTTGCAGATGTGATTAAGTTAAACACTTTAGATGCAGAGATTATCCTGAATTATCTGGGTGGGCTCTAAATGCCATCACAAGTATCCTTATAAGAGAGAGGCAGAGGGAGATTTGACATACACAGAGGAGAAGGCGAGATGAAGACAGGGCAGAGAGAGATTTGAAGATGCTGGCCTTGAAGAATGGAGTGATAAGACCCCACGCCAAGGAATGCCAGCAGCCACCAGAGACTAGAAAAGTTAAAGAACAGATTCTTCCCTAGAGCCTCTGAGGGAGCATGGCCCTGCTGATCATTAATTTCAGCCCAGTGATACTGACTTTGGACTTCTGTTCTCCAGAACTGTGAGACAGTACATTTCTGTTGTTTTAAGCCACCCAGTTTGTGGTAATCTGTTACAGCAGCCACAGGAAACTAATACATTCTACTCCAACTTTTCTGGTCTCTGAGTTTTCTGCTAGTTCCTTGTTGTCGCCCCCCTCAAAAGGAGTCATTCTACAAATTCTGTCCTCTGCCCTATCCCCTCCTGTCTTAGTCAGCTCAGGCTGCCATAATAAAATACCACAGACTGGGTGGCTTAAACAACAAGAATTTATTTCTCATAGTTCTGGAGACTGCAAGTCCAAGATCTAGGCACCAGCATGGTTGGGTTCTGATGAAGGCCTTCTCTTTGAGCTGCAGACAGCCACCTTCTCATTGTGTCCTCACAGTGCATGTAGGTGAGGAGAGAGAGAGAACAAGCTCCCTGGTGCCTCTTCCTCTTCTTATAAGGGCACTAATCTCACCACAAGGGCCCCGGCCTTATGACCTCATCTAAACCTAATCACCTCCCAAGGGCTCCACCTCTATATACCATCACATTGGGGTTAAGGATTCAACATACGAATTGTGTCAATTCAGTCCCTAGCACTTCCTCCTTCATCATGATCCTAGGCTGTCCTAACCACCCCACTACCCTAATGTGAAACAGCCCCAGAGTCCATCTGTCTGTCTGCACCTATCTCACTCTCTGGCCCAGGTTTCCAGTTGACCACCAGCTATTTCTTTCTCCAAGTACCCCAGGACCTAACTCAGTTTCGGCAAACTGATGCCATCTCCTGCCCCCACTTAGCCTCAGCCTCATCACTGCCACCAGAACCATCTTTTTTCTCTCTATCCCTGATTTCTGTTAGAGATTCTGCCATTCCTCCTGTTCTCTAAGCTCTGGAACTCTTTTACTCTTTCATCCAAAATCCTTGAGCATCAGCAGGTACTGGTATGAGCCACGCCTGAAGAGCACAAAAAATAAAAAATAGTTTTTTAATTGCTTTAAAACTTCAACAATTTTAGGTGACCATAAACTGAACCAGAGCCCACAGCATGATGAACTTTCTAAAACTAATGCAAACTTTACCTGCATTCATGTGAATTAGCGTGAATTTTGCATCCTCAGAGGTAACAGCTGATAACTATTCCCCACTGATGATATAACTTAGAGGACAGTCTTGGCCTATGGGCATCACTTCAGACAGGATACCTATAAGTCCAGACAAGGCTGGCCATGATAGTGGGTTCCAAAAACCATCTCACAGAGGAAAAGCTGAAGCATATGGGATGCTGAGTCTTTAGAATAGGTGACAAGATGACAGGATAAGCTCACACTGAAGATCTGCCTTGTGGAAAATGGAGATTCATCCTGCGGTTGAGAGCACAGACTCTACAGTCAAGTTGACCGGGATGTGAACAGAGTCTCTATCTCTTATTAGCTATGGGACCTCAGGAAAGTTCTGTGACTTCTCTGAGCCTTAAAATTCATACCTACTAAGTCAGGATGATAACGCTACCTCAGAGCACTGATGTGAGAATTAAGTGTGATCATGTAAGCACAGCATTTAGCACAATGCCCAGCATATATGTGCTTGATAAACGTTAGCTAAGAAAATAACAACTAAGAAGCAGTGGATAGAAAAAGGCAAATTTCAGCTGGCCATTAAAAAAAACTCTCTAAAATTAGAATTGGTCGACATGAACTGCATCTCACTAAGTTACTAGAATCCCAACACCAGATGTATTCAAAGGCTGGAAGACCATTGGAATTTACCTAAAGAAAGTAAAGAATCTCTAATGATGGCAATTTAGACATGGTGGTATCTGAAAAGAAGGAAGCTTCCCGACGCCCTATGGCACTAGCAATATCAGAGAATTGAAGGACTAGCGTCGTTAGCATGGTGACTTGATCACTTAAAGGTAATGAGATTTACTTACAACTAAAAACTTATTCTTATTTCACCAGAAATAAGTCACATCTATCCCTGCATAGAACAAAAAATAGCCATCTTTTGTAATTTGAAAACCATTCCCTAAGAATGCTCTCTTTATGGCACATGTAAAGTTGAAGCTTCTGCTTGCGAGACTGGTACATCAATTACTGTATAATAAACATCTATTCAGTTCTGATACCATATCTCCTCATTCGCACTAAAGAACAACCTGGGATTAGATCCAAACTCTCACAAAAATGACTACATATACACATAACTCTTTTTCAAAAAAATAGCAAGATGTACTTCATCAAATGAACAAAGTTCGCTTGTCATCTAAAAATGCTACAATGTTTCTAAATGCAATTAACAGGAATGCCAGAAATCTCCCTGGATATATAAGGGAATCATGTAAAAGGTACTCAAATATAAACTCCAAGGTTTTCTGGAAAGATAGAAAGGGTGATGAATAGTTTTTTTAATCTCCCTGAATTCCCTCATAAAAACATCAGAGAAACTAGGATCGAAAAATCAAAAACTCAAACATTTACAACAAAACTAAGTGAAAGGCATTAACTAAGCGAAAGGCATTGCCACAAAACATAAAATATGAACACTGACAGCTTCAAGACACACTATCAGAAATGATCAGGATGCAGCAGAGGGAAGGGAAGAAGAACCCCCAAATCAACAGATAATATACGGGAATCAATCTGAGACAGGCAGCCAAAACTGAGAGAAAGATTTACAAGCTCCAATTTGCAGGCAAGTATACAGGAACTACAGGAAAGTCTGACAGTGCTGAAGCTGTCTGCGCGCTCTGAACTAACAAGTCCCTTCCAGGACAGAGCTCCCCACTGAGAAGAGATTACTGGAAGTAGCATCCAAATTGAATCGGCCAGATACAACTGGGACAAAGGAAAGCTCAAGTATAGTGAAAAATGGGGAACAGGAGCAAAACCAAACACAAGGAGGTGGATACAAAGGAGGCCATGTTTTTTGAACTACTTTGTGAAAAAAAGAGAGAAGAAGAAAGAGTTCTAGAACCACTACGCTCAAAAAGCTCTCCAGACTCACCCTTCCTCATAAAAGTACAGGAAGACTCGTTTCACTTAAATATGAGTAATAGAAAAAGATTGCACTCAAATATTATACAATTAAAGAATGAGAAGCAGAAAAATGTCCCTTCATACGATGAATGCACACCAGAAAAACATGCTCACTAAACCGATGCAAACACTAACATAGCATCTCAAAACAAGCTAAAAGAAATAAAGAAAATGATACATATATGGAAAATATATATAAATCAGAATTTAAAACTTCAGAAACGTGACTGGAGAAATGAAACAATTGGGAAAAAAACAGATAATAGAATACAGAAAAGGCTTAAAACCAAAAGAAAATTATTTTATCAATGAAGAGAAAACTAGAAGGAACACGAGCAAAAAAAGGTAGTAATACTTTTAGATAACTAAAGATGGAAAGGAGGAAAATCTTTAAACTCAAAAGGAAATGAACGATAAAAAGGACTTGAGGAAAATTAACAGATATAGATGACAGGTAAGGAAGATCCAATACACATATACCAGAAATCCCTAAGGTATAAAACCGAAGCACTAGAAAAGAACAAATATTAAAAGCTATAATACAGTCGGTCCCTCAGGATCAGCAGGGGATTGATTCCAGGACCCCCGCAGAAACCAAAATCCTCAGATGCTCAAGTCCCTGAGTCAGTCCTCGGTACCCATGGATGCAGAAGCTGTAGATACGGAGGGCCTACCGTATGTACAAGAAAACTTTTCTGAAATAGAAAGATATGAAACTGTACCTTGTACCCGGGGAAAGTTGACTCAGAACAGCCAACACTAAGACAGTTTGATAAATCTCTTGGACGTTAAAAAAAAAAAGTAATTATTTGGGCATCCAAGAAAAAGATCAAGTAGCTTTTAAGAGAAAGAAAATCAGACTGTCATCAAACATCGACAGCAGTGCTTTATGCCATAAGAGAATGGCATAAAATATTTAAGATATTTGGGGGAGAAAATTTGAACCAAGGATTTTATATTCAGCCAAAATGACCTTCAAGTATAAAGGCCACAGAAACCAATATTATAAACATGTAAAAGCTCAAGAAATAGTGTTCCCATGAACTCTGCCTAAGGAACCTAGTAGAGAAAGAGGTGAAATGAAGCATCAGTATAAGGATTGGCAGTGACTATTAAAAACATATTACCTGTAGACCCATGACTAAATGATGGTTATAAGGAAAACAGTAGAGTATATAATGTCTATATATCTGACAATGTAGATGCTATACTATTTTAAAGTGGGAAGAAGCACTGGAGAGAGCACATGAAGAGAATATGTTCACCGACTGCCTTATGGGGATAGGCTGTGAGTAAAAAATATTACTTCAAATTAGATGCTGTGGGAAACAGAGGGGCTAAGAAAGAAAAGGTTACTAATTCATGGTAAGGAACCAACAGTAGACAATAGCCAAAAAAAAAGCTGGGGGGAGGACAAATGGTATCAAATAAAGGAAGAGTAACCATTCATCTGACCATTATCTCATTCATCCTCTTCCTTTGTTGTCTCACTTGAGATTATTTTGTAAGGTATTTAAGCATACATTGAACTATAGAACAACAAAAAGACCAACACCAGTATATTCTCTACCAAGTTTTTATAAATCCTAAGACTTTACATATTTGCTCCAGAACTGTTTTGTGTTTTACAAACATTACAGTTATGGTTGAAGCCTTCTGCATATCCTTCATTGGTTCCTTGTCTCCACTCACCACCATTCTGAGTTTAGCTTATCATTTCCATGCTTGTTGTTATACTCTATTTATGAATCCACAGGCAATATATTGTAATAGTTAAGATTATATCATTGGTAGGTCTTATAACTTTTTTACTCCTCAGCATTGTTTTTCAGATCCACCCAAGTTAGGAGTTCTAGTTCAGCAGTTCTTAACCCAGTAGTACTGTACCCTAGAGGGCATGTTGGAAATTTGTAGGGTTGTCATTGTTACAACTTTAGACTGGGGAGATCACAGTATTTAGGGGGTGGGAGGGAGCCAGGGATCTTAATATCCTAAAACGTTCAAAAGAGTCCTCCACTATGAAAAATTTTCTTTTGCCCCATAGGACAGATAACCCAGAAGATACTCATTTACATGAAAAATTATCTGAGCCTAGAACTCAACTCTATTTTACCTATCCAGGAGAGTTTGTTTTGTTTTGCATAATTTTAAATGTACGCTGATTTTTTTTTCAGGAATGGAACTACCATGTAAATCAAGAAACAAGTATGCGTAGTTTTATTCAGACTTTTACAAAGAGTTATAAACCAATTCAAAAAATGAGCAACTCCACTCAAAGTATTCAAGACACAATACAAAACACTTGCATCAATCTGTTCTTGTAGCTGTCACATTTATGGTGGTTCTACATATGAATACCAAAACCTATTTAGCCATTTTTTAAAATATCACACAAAGGAAAATGTCAACAATATGGTATGACTCTTTTCTTACCTTTCTTAGATCCCAACTTATTCATTATATGCAGGTGTAAGCGACTAACTACTTAGTTGTATCCATTAATACATCACACCAAGCATACATATTTATTCAAATATACACTATTTTCTTCAAAATTACTTCTTTTTATTTCTCCATTATGTTGCATCTAGGATATACGTAATACTATTTTTGGAAATGGTGTGTATAGATAGAAATTTATTTTAAGATAGTAAAATGGGTATGATAAAATATTGGTTATAAAAAGGATACATTGGGTCTGATAAAGCTGAAAACGGCTGCTAAATATAGATCCACAACATTAAGACACTATAGTTTGTTTATCAAATCTCCTGTTAATGGACATCTGTCTCCTAGTTTTTTGCTGTTACAATCAAAAGTGCTACGAATAGTCTATATATCTCCTAAGCACATATCAAAGTTCCATGCTTTATAAATATCTTCTCCCAGTCAGAGGCCCATCTTTTGTTCTGTATGGTTTTTTATTATGCCCAAAGGTTTTAGTCTGCTTGGTTAAATTTACTAATGTTTATTTTATTGATGTTAAACTTATTAGTGTTTTTTATTGTTGTAGTTAAATTGATGTTTGTGCTTTCCGTGTCTTAAATTGAAAAACTTTTCTCTACTGCCAGGTCATATGGCTATTCTCATATTTTCATCTAAAAGTTTTAAATTCTTGCTTTTCGGGTTTAGTTTCATAATTCACTTGGAATTTATATTTGTGTATGCTGGAAGATAGAGATTTATTTTCATTTTTTTCTATGCAGACAGCCAACTGTTCCAGTATCATTATTTCCCTCCCTGATGTGCAATGCTGCCTCTCTCACATATCGAACTTCCATATATGTGTGGTATTATTTCTGAACTCTCTCTTCAACTTCCTTGATCTATTTGTCCCTAAAAATATCACAATCTCAACTGCTCTAGCTTTAAAAGTTTTGACAAGCGCATGCACGTTGTTCTTCAAAATCATCTTGACTATTCCTAGCCCTTTATTCTTCCACATAAATTTTAGAGCTTACCAATTTTATTGGAAAAAAAAACTATCGGAATTTTTAGTAAAATTGCACGTATTCAGGTTAATCTAAGGAGAATCGACATCTTTATTATATTGTCTTCCCAATCATGAACACAGGATTTCTCCCTTTATTCATATTTTATTTTATTCATTTTAATAACATTTTATAATTTTTTCCATTAAGGAATTGTGCATATATTAGATTTATTCCTCTTGGCTTGTTACTATAAGAAGTGGTAGAAATGGTATCATTATGAAAATTAAAAATTCTACTTCTCTGTTGCCATTGTATAAGAACACAATTGATTTTTGTACATTAAACTTCTATCCATCCACAGCAACCTTGCGGAAATTTCTTATTTCTTTTTTCTTTTTTTTCTGAGGAAGATCAGCCCTGTGCTAACATCTGCCAATCTTCCTCTTTTTTTCCTGAGGAAGACTGGCCCTGGGCTAACATTCGTGCCCATCTTCCTCCACTTTATATGGGACGCCGCCACGGCATGGCCTGACAAGTGGTGCGTCGGTGCGCGCCCAGGATCTGAACCAGCGAACCCCGGGCCACCGCAGCGGAGCGCGCGCACTTAACCTCTTGAGCCACCGGGCCGGCCCCAATTTCTTATTTCTTTTAATAGTAACTGCGGACTCCCTTGTCTTTTTTATGTAGAGTAGACTATAGTATCCATGAGTAATGATTATTACTTTTTTTTCCCTCTCTAATCCATACACTTTTATTTCTTTTTCTTGCCATACTGCACTGGCTAGGACATCAAGCACAATATTGAGGAGAAGAGGTAATAGCAGGCATCCTTATCTTCATTCCAGATTTTAAGGGACTGCTTCTAATATTTACCACTTATAATTGTTTTTTTTATATAATTTTTATTTATTTATTTTTTTTCCCCCAAAGCCCCAGTAGATAGTTGTATGTCATACCTGCACATCCTTCTAGTTGCTGTATGTGGGACGTGGCCTCAGCATGGCCGGAGAAGCGGTGCGTCAGTGCGCACCCGGATCCGAACCCAGGCCACCAGCAGCGGAGTGCGCGCACTTAACCGCCAAGCCACGGGGCCGGCCCTACCACTTATAATTGTTGACATTTTAGGTTAGATCCCGTTTATCAGGTTAAAACAATTCCCTTCTTAGTTTGATAAAAGTTTTAATCTTGCCTTGAACTCTAACAAATGCTTTATGTATATCTATTGAGAGATGCTACGATTTTTCCTCTTAATTTACGTAGTGAGTTACACAATAAATACTGTAATTGCACCATCTTTGCATTCCTAAAATAAACACAACATGGTAATTATTTATGATATTTACTAGTTTTTTGGTCATATAAACACAAAGAGATTCGGTTTACTAATATCTTATTTAAGATTTTCACACCTATATTCACGAGTACTACTGATATATAAATTCTTCTCTCGTTTTTGGTTTTTGTATTGAGGTTGTACTAGTCTCAAAATGATATGGAAAGCTTTTCTTCTTTTTCTGCGGAACACAGTACATGAGATTGGAATTATCTAATCGAATCCAATTTAATATTCATAAAAGGACCTATAAATCCGCGTTGACCTAGATCAGAGTTTCTCAACCAGAGCACTATAGACATTTTGGGCCAGATAATTCTTTGTTGTGGGGGACTGTCCTGTGCATTATAGGAAGTTCAACAGCATCCCTGGCCTCTGCCAACCAGATCCCAGTAGCACACCTACCCCCAGTTGTGACAACCAAAAATGTCTCCCGACATTGCCAGATGTCCCCTAGGGGCGGAGGAAAGTACAAAACCACCCCTGGTTGAAGAACCACTGGCCTAGATTAACGTTTTTAATGTAAATCAGGCATACATGGGCATTTTTTTTCCTTGAGCCAATCATGGCAAATTATTTTTCTAGGAAACTATGCACTTCAACCTAAGCTTTCAAATTTATGGGCATTAAACTGTAAATAATAGTCTCATTCCCTAAATTTTTCTTTATTACTAATTATGCCCCTCTTTTAATTTTTAATTACTTTTCATTCATTTGTTTTCTTTTATGGTCAGTCTTACCAGAGTTAAGCCTACTTCATTAGTCTTAAACAGCTTTTCGTTTTCTTGATTCTATTATATATTTTTCTCTTTCATTAATTCGTACTCTTAAATGTATTGTTTTCTTTCTTCCACCTATCTTGGATTTACTGTTTTTCTGTTTCTTAGCCTCTTGTTTTAGACAGTTTTGCTCATCGATTTTCATTTTCTCATCTTCTTTAAATTCTAAATATTTTTTAGATATTTAATATAACTTTCCTCGTTGAGATACTCAGAAATATGCTGTTTAATTTCCCAATATATATCACGAAATACAGGAGTATTTTAGCTATGTTTGATTTCAAATAATCATTGCATTGTAGATAGAGAACATTATCTATAAAATACAGATTCTTAGTAATTTGATGAGACTTCCTTTGCAACCATGGAAGTGGTCACCTCTTATAAATATCCCATGATGTTAAAACATGCTTGTAGGATGCCTGGTCTTATATTGACCTATTGGGTCAGTGTTCTTTAAACTGAAAGTTACAATCTACTAGCGGAGCATGAAATCAATTTGAGAGGTTGTGACCAGCACTTTTTAAAATGAAAGAGGAGAAAAAGGATCATAGTGTACATTTTTTTACTTATTTTAAAATCTCTGACACTAGCTCACTCACACAACGAACAGCATGGTACACTTCAATGGCAGCATTTTTTAAAGTTCCTAGTAGCACAAAAATATCATGTTGCATATTATAATTAAAAGTATTTTAGATAAGATGACATGTAATGTGTGTATATATATATATATGTATACAGACATATATATATATACATTCAGATATACTAGGTCACATGCGCATTTTTTACTATGGATAGCAGTCAAAAACGTTGGAAAAACACCGAATTCCAAAAGTCAAATCTTCAATGTCTTCACTAATTTTTTGTCTTTTCATTTATCAACTAGTATAAGAGGTGCATTAAAGTCTACCATTATGATTATGATTTGTCGATTTCTACCTATAACTCCAATTTTTGGTTGGGTGCTTTGGAGTTTTGCTTGGTGTATACAAATTAGCAAAATGTCTTCTGGGTGAACTGAACCTTTTGTTTATATATTAACATAGGCATAAACGCCTAATAATGCTTTTTGTCTTTAAGTCTATTTTCTCTGATTAATGTAGCTACACCAACTTTTTTTGTTCATATTTGCCAAATTCATCTTTTCCTATCCCTATCCTTAAGCCATTGTGTGACCTTATGTTTTAAATTTCTCTCCTATAAACAGTATACAGTATAAACCAATGTTACGTCAATAAAAAAAGAGAAAGAAAGAAAGTTAGGAAAGAACTGTAGAATAATATTGTCTATACTGCATCTGAAAAACGTTATTTGGGTCATGGATTCATTTTAATGAATTAAAAGACTGCAATCATAAAAAATAAAATTACATCAAAAATATAAAATATCTCATTAATAATTTTCATATTGATTACATGTTGATAATATTTTTAATATATTAGGTTAATATAATATATTACTTAAATAAAGAAAACAGTATACAGCTGGATTTTTTAAATCCAATCTATCTCTGACTTTTACCTGATGGATTTAATCCATTTATGTTTTTCTAATTACTGAAATCTTTGGATTTGTTTTGACATTTTATTTTGCACTTTCTTTTTTTTTTTTTATAATTTTATTTATTTATTTTTTCCCCCCAAAGCCCCAGTAGATAGTTGTATGTCATAGATGCACATCCTTCTAGTTACTGTATGTGGGACACGGCCTCAGCATGGCCGGAGAAGCGGTGTGTCGGTGCGCGCCCGGGCCGCCAGCAGAGGAGCACGCGCACCTAACCACTAAGCCACAGGGCCGGCCCTATTTTGCACTTTCTACGCTTTTTCTGTGCCATTTTTTTCACCTCTTCTGTCTACTGAATAAGGTAAGTTTCCTAATTCTTTTTTTCCCTGTAATATTTTGAAAAATATGTCCTTTCCATCAATTCCAAAACAGTCTCAGATATCTCTAAAAACATTGACTATTCTCTATTTCCTCTCTTCTCTGCTTTTGGAATTCTTGTTTGTTTATATCGGCACTTTTCCTTTCTTCCATGTCTCTTAGATAGAAAATATGAAAGAGAAGTTTCACTTTGTGCTACATTCTTGGTGAGTTCCTCAGACTATATTTTGGTTCACTATTTCTCATTGGTTTCTGGTTCACCTACTGTATATTTCATTACAAATTGTTCTGTTTGACACTTCTAGGGAAATATGGCAGGATAGTTCCTCACATTAATTTTTGCTTTTCTAAGAAACTCACTAAATTAAGAGTAGAGGGATTTTTTTCAAAGAAAACCCATTAGAAAAAGAAAATGGAAGAGGCAACAAAAACTATTTTTAGAAGCTAGAAAACATATGGGCAAGTAGTAATTGACTTAACAGACT
Organism: Ceratotherium simum simum; assembly: GCF_057802395.1. Taxonomy (NCBI): domain Eukaryota; kingdom Metazoa; phylum Chordata; class Mammalia; order Perissodactyla; family Rhinocerotidae; genus Ceratotherium; species Ceratotherium simum. Next base: position 18,481,978 of record NC_141908.1, read on the forward strand.
CCAGAAAGCAAATTCCTAAGGCAGCCGTGTGAAAACAAAAAGGCAACCCAATTTACACCTCAGGACACCCAAAAAACCAAGAACTGGTGGCACAATGTAACAAAGCAAAGACTGTAAATAGAGTGATTGGCTTAAAGCCTATTTAAAAAGCAACTCTCCAGATTCCCTCCCCAACTCTGCATAGAAGGGCAATACTCTCCCCCCAATTCTCCTATCAGATGATTAGAGGTTCATTCTCTGGAGAAAGTACAATAGTCTCTTGTTTAAAGAACATCAGACTCAGCTAAAGGTGGGAAAACCAGACTGAAAATGGCAGACAAGTTGAGAATTTCAAATAGAATGTGAGATCCCAACCCACCTCCTCAACTCAGCTCCCAAAATTCACACAGTCAGGTGTTCACCCTCCAGGCAGAAGATCAGAAGGCCCTTCTCTGGGCAACCTGGCAACCTGGGCAGCTCATGAGGAAGGATCTGGAAGTATTAAACTGGAATCTATCCAACAAAACAGTCCAACCTACAGTAAAGGGCACCCACATGCTCAGAGCTCCAGGCAGCCTGTCAAGGATCACAACTCACAGGATTCCTCCCCTAACGTGAACGATGAACCCAACGCAAACAGAAAAAAAAAGCACCTTGGAGGAAGACAGTGCAAGAAACAAAAAGATTTTTTTTAACTATCAGTAAACTTTTCTCAGAAAGATAAGAAAAGATCTACTAAAAAAGATCAATAACACAAGAGTTGGATGATTTTTCAAAGCACACTCAGACAATTAAAAACAAAACTTGATAGTAGAAATGAAAAGCTCAATAGAAAGGTAGGAATATAAAGGAAATATAAATATAAGGAAACATATATAAAGGAAATTTCCCAGGAAGTAGAGCAAAAAGAGAAAAATATAGAAAATAGGAGCACACATGGGTGAAAAAGACCCCACCACAGCAAGTCTCACGCAAAGGACTGGGATTTAGAATACTTTAGGACTTTAACAGCAACACTAGAAATAAGAATAGAATAGAGCAAAACCTTCAAAATTCTTAAGAAACATTATTTTCTACTGAGAATTTTCTATTTAACCATCAATCAAGTGTCAGGATATATTAATGACATTTCAAGCTTGAAAGCTTCATCTCCCATGTGCCCTTTCCTAGGGAGCTAGGAAAAGATTCGTTCCCCCTAAAAGAGTGCAAACCACAAAATAGAAAAACATGGTATCCAGGAAACAGGAGACTCAACATAGAGAAATAAAGGGAACACCCAAAAAGGTGGTGAAGGGCCATCCTAGGATGCAGCTGTGTGTCAAGGAGAAACCAGAACACTCTAGAGGACGTCAAATAGCTCCAAGAGAGATTTCTTCAAGAAGAAACTGATAAAATTACCTATGCATTTGAAAATACCAAAGAGAAGCTGAGGCTGGAATAGAAATGCTGAATTAGAGTTTAATAAGAAATAGATTCAGAGAAAAGTAAACATAGGAATAAACAAAACAGATATTAAAAGCAGAGAAAATAAAAAATAGTGCAAGAAAGAAGTAATCATTATTTACCATGTGGCTCAGTGAACAGGGTTTATATAGTCATAATAATGCGAACCATAATATTATGCAAGGATGGGAATCCAGGAAGTCAGCATGTTTGTGTGGGGCCAGGAGGAGAGTAAGACAGTCAATTATCTTCTTTTGTGGTGGGAAGTCAACAAACAATGCCTAAACTTGGGGGAAAAAATCAAGAATTCACACTAGAAGCCTGTTATTTATACATATATAAGTACATACAAGAATCAACTAGAAGAGGTCAAGTGGTTGCTGGGAGGGCGATAAGGGGGAAATAGAAGAGAGAGAGAATGGGGGACTGCTGTAGTTCTTAACTTTTTAAAAACTACATCCATATTATAGTGTCAATAAAAATACCAAAAATATATTTATTTGGTTATTTTCCAGTTGCAGAGCTATCTTTGGTGGAGCTTCATCCATGCGACACCTGCTGGGCCATACTTGAAGTTCTGCACGCACTTCTTTCAGGTACTCCAGGGGTGTTTCCAACCTTGGACCACACCCCTCTTAATATCTCAGCTGGAGGCTTTCTAGGCTAAGTGGGCGGTATAAACTCCTAGGGTGGATGATCTGCTGGATCCTCCTTCGGGACCTGAGCACTCATTCCCCCAGCTTCCAGGAGTGAGGGCTGCCGATGGTTCACAGCTGCATCTATCTCCTGGAATTGCCCTCTACTAAAGGAAGCTTCCTCTCCCAAGGTTACACCTCTCCCCGGGGCAGCCCACACCAGGACTGCTCTCACCCTCTTGCTTCAATTGGACAATTCTGAAGGGCCATCCCAGCTTCCAAGTCCCTAGGGGACAAGCCTCCAAGGCAACAGCATCGAAGTTCAACTAGTCCCTCTGACCAATCTTGCTTCCCTTGCTTCCTTTCATGCATTATCCCTGAGAGCCTTCTCCAGTCGCCACCCCCAATAAGCTTCTTGCAGTAAATCTCGGTCTCAGAGTCTATTTCCCAGGAAATCAACATATGAAAATTCCAAACAGAAATTTATATGTAGTGAGTCTCATGGTTGTGAATTCAATGGAAGTTTCCCCCACCCTCATCCCACCCTCACTCCACATAGAGCTATGCTGAGACAGACAAGCTTCCTCATTGCCTTCCTGGGCTGGTGGGTGGGTTTATTCTGGTCCACCCATTCATTGAAGGTCAAGTCCTCTAGTGCATTTACTTTGTTCTGAGACCTTAGTTTCCTCCACCTGCCTGGTGCCAGCCAAGGCTGTTGTAATGAGATCATCTGTGTCCCACACCCCCAAATGCATATGTTGAAGACCTAACCCACAGTACCTCAGAATGTGACTATATTTGGAGATGGGGTCTTTAAAAAGATAATTAAGTTAAAATGAGGTCACTAGGGTTGGCCCTAATTCAATATGACTGGTGTCCTTATAAGACAAGGAGATTAGGATACAGACACACAGAGGGAAGATCATGTAAAGACACAGGGAGAAGATAGCCATCTACAAGCCAGGAGAGAGGCCTCAGAATGAAATCAACCCTGCCAACACCTTGATCTTAGCCTCTAGCCTCCAGAACTGCGAGAAAATTAATTTCTTTTGTTTAAGCTACCCAGTCTGCGGTACTTTGTTATGGCAACCCTAGCAAACTTCTGCAGCCATGTTCCATCCCGTGTGGACAGCATGACCCTAGTCCTCTGACTAGCCACCTTCCCACACTCCTACCCAGGGCAGCCTTAGCTTCTGCACTGATAGCTCTGATTTTCATCTCATTCTTTTTAGGGAGCAGGGGCTCCTGGGGGCTTTGGACTGTCCTTTCTCCAACAGATCAGTGACATCCTATCTTGAGCATCCTATGTGTGTAATGGGGTAGGGGGGAAAGGTTTCAGGTTATCCATTCTACCCCAGTGCCCTATCATTTGCTCTGACATCTATAGAGTTCACCTTCTCATTAGACCTGAGGTCTTCAAGGGGACTGACGGATTGTTCCACTTCCTATGCCCTCTGTGGTATCTAGCACAGCAGACTGTCTTTTGCCAACAGGAACTCACTAGGGATTGGATGAACACATCCACCAGCTGGAAGGAAGGATGGGCCGTTAGGCATGGGAGATGGTGGTAAGCGAGGAACAGGTCCCTTTATTGGGGGAAGGAGGGTTCTCTCTCTCCTTCTGGCTTCATCTGTTACTTCTGATCTCAATATACCTACATTTCAGCTCTAAGGACAGGGCACCAGAAAATAATCTCTTGTCAAAGAGCAGCTATGCCAGAAATTCACCTTCATGAGGCAATTCCCAGAGGACCAAATCACAGCCCTGGAATACAAGCAGAGCAGAAAACCCCTTCTTGTCTAGCTGGCTAACAAACACGACTGGAAAGAGACTGAGAGGCAATAGGAAAAGCCCTCACAAATTTCTTACAGGGCACTGGCCCTTTTCCTAGCAGAGCCCAGGACCCAAGTGGGGAGGGGCAAGGACCCACCAGGCCTAATGAGGTGAGTCCAGCTGGGGCTCACTGCCCAGCTCCCCAGAGTCATTGCCACAGCTGTGTGACAAGGACACTCCCATGCTAATGTACCCTGGCCACACTTTTAATTAAATGCTGTGTGCAGAATGCAGGGAGAAGACAGGCAGAACACACTAGCAGCTGCTGAGACCCCTCCTCCACTCCCGGCCAGAAACAGCAGCTCATTGTGAGCCTGTAGACTCAGGAAGATGTGTTCCCCAACAGCAGCCAGCCAGTCCCTGATCCTTCTGTCCAAGAGGAGGCAGGGAAAGGGGAGGGGGGGGGAGAACGGGCTCCTGCATCCCTGCTATTTACAAAGGAGATGTCCTTGTTGTAGCTTTCCCCGTTTCTTTCTTTTTTTTTTTTTGTGAGGAGATCAGCCCTGTGCTAACATCTGCCAATCCTCCTCTTTTTCTGCTGAGGAAGACTGGCCTTGGGCTAACATCCGTGCCCATCTTCCTCCACTTTATATGGGACGCCGCCACAGCATGGCTTGCCAAGCAGTGCGTCGGTGCCCACCCAGGATGCGAACCAGCGAACCCCAGGCCGACGCAGCAGAGCGCGCGCACTTAACCGCTTGCGCCACCAGGCCGGGCGCCACCAGGCCGGGCGCCACCACCCTCCTCACCACCCCCCCACCCCCGTTTCCACTCACTTGAAAAAGCCGCTATTCCTTTGTCTGGGATCTTCACTGCAAACATACATCCTCAACCTGCTGCAGCCACAGTGGGGAGACAGATGTCAAAAATTACTCCAGCCCAACCAATATCTGAGTGCCCACTGTGTTAGAGGCTGAGAATACAGACTGGAGAAGACAGGGGCCCCGACTTTGAGGCGTGTGTATTAGTGCAAAAAGCAATAGTGCAATTCAAGTATTGTGTGTCAAATTTCTGATTGGCAGATGCCACAGGGCTATGGGAACAAAGGGGCACTTAATTCAGCCTGGAGGGCTAGAGGAGGCTTCCTGAAAGAGGTGATGTTTCATCTCCATTGTTAGGGATAAGTAAGATTTAGCTAGAAAACAAAGGGTAGGGGTCAGGAACAAAGGGCATGTGAGAGCAGGTGCATGGGTATGGGGCAAAGAGCAGGACGCAGCATTTGTGGGCTAGAGTGGCAGTGAACCGGGAGATGCGAGGAGATGAGTCCAGCCAGGGAGGGGCCAGGAGGTCTAGATCATGAGGGGCCCTAAGCAAAGGGGCCTGACAAAAACACGATTCTGTATTCTGCATGCCACCAGTGAGCTAGCAGTGAGGGGAGTGAGGGGATGACAGGCACAGAATCTTTGACGACATGGCCATGAGGGTATGAAGGAGAAACCAAGAGTCAGGGACCGTTGTCAAGGTGAGGTTCCCGAACCACATTTCAGCCTATTCCTCCCTCCTGGTTTGCACCTTGCCGAAGCGAAGCAGCATCTGTAGTTATCATTCACCCAGCACACTTACAGGGAGCAAGTTATCCCACCGAACACCCCCAGGATGTGGCTCACAAACTTCCTGCCCACTTCCCCCTCATGGGGTCACTGGTTCAGCAGCAGCAGGCAGACGGTGGTTGGGAGATTGTTCCTGAAGATTCTCCACATCAAATCCACTTCATACAAAACTGTGAAAACAGTAGCTGGTGAAGAGGCCCGTGTTATTTGAAAGACCGGCAAGGATAAGACACCACATCTAACATAAGTAGCAACCGGAAGGTGTTTACAGGCACCACACCTGGACTTCTACATACACAGAAAATGTCTAGAAGAAGAGACAAGACACTGGCAACACATGGAGAGCAGGAACTGGGAGAGAGAGAGTTTAGGAAGGGAGAGAGATGTGCACTAGGTACCTTTGGTCTCACGAATTTTTATAACGTGCATATACTGCTTTTATCAATAAAAATAAATACAAGACCAGCAAACTACACAAAGGATCGTTCTACAAGCAGAATGTAAGCTGCATGTTTAAGTCTTTGGTTCACAGAAGTATTTCAAGGGTAGAGTCTTAGCGACACGGGCACAAGAGGCCGGGGCCTCATGTACCCCATTATCCAATGGAGGTGGGGGCACAAAGGAAAAAACTGATGAGGAAAATACACAATGTGATGGATAAAACTACTCTGGGGGGATGAGTCCATGTGGTTGGTGAGGACTCTTTGAGGAGCTGGCCACATGGAGATCCATGAGAAGACCAGTGTAGCCAATGGATGGATACACGCTCCAGTCCTGAGGAGAAGTTGGGGTGTCTGAGCAAGGGGCCATAGATCAGGTCAGGCTAGACCTTTTAGGCCATTGTAACTGTTTAGATGTTACTCTCAGGGCACCAGAAAGCCACGGGAGGATCTTATGCCTTTTCTACCTCACAATGTGTCAGTTGAGAGAATACCTAAGAAAGTTCCCAGACGTGTGTTGCTGAGTTTCTAGAAAAGTCATGTAATTTCATTTTATCCATCTCCAACTCTTGGCCTCACAATTTAAAAATAAAAAGAATAAGTATACATATTCTACGATTTTTAAGGAACAAGAGTTTACACTAAAATCAAATATATTATTTAAAAACCCCCACATACAAAGAGAAAATCACCCCTTTTGGAATTTTTCTAAATTCTTAAATCTATTAACTCACTAAATTTTTGAGTGAGCTTTTTCTGAGAAGATTTTGGTTTGAAGTACTTTTTTTTTAATGGAGCTGTGTATCTTAGGAAAGGTTTTCCCCTGAGAATGTCAAATATATCTTCATTCTCACAGAACATGTATTGAGTGCCTAAAAATTAACTTGCACTCATTCAAGCCTCAAAAAAGAGTCAGAGTGCATTTTCCTAAATCATTCTAACAAAGACATCGACGATGTCAAAACCCTAAGTTTTGAAACAGAACTTCTGTTCTCTTTCTAGCCTTATTATTAAAACAGACTTTTTTTAAAGGTTTGTTCATAACAGGATTGCCATTTTCCATGCTGTCTACCGATTATAAACAGAACCAATTTTAAAACCAAACTAGGGCTCTCGCTGAAACATTCAAGATGTATTACCATCTGGTTTTATATCAGCATTTTTAACAGGTCCAAAATCTCTAGATTATAAAGTCTTATCAAAAATAGTTCATATTCCCTTTCAAAGCACATATTCCTTTCAAAACACTTTCAAGTCACAAACTTTGAAAGCTCACATAATTTTTCAAACTATACCAGACACGTGAATGTCAACCATAGTTACACACATAATTGATTTAATACAGATAAGTCAATAATACTGACCAAAGCTATAGTTTTATTATTAGGTCTTTTGGTAACTAGTAATTTGAGAAAACACAGCATACCTGATTACCTGGAGGTTTACAGGAGGTGAAGGGAAACAATTTTTATTTGCAATGTATATACTATGTAAAAATATGAATCTTTCCAGTTGACTGAGAAAAGAGGGGTCCCCAAAACTTATACATATCCATCACCCTCATTTCCAAACACAATAGAGACAACAGCATTTCTTCAGAGGATGCTCACCTAAAAATCAGCATCTACGATCAAAGAAAAAATGGCCGGTGAGGAGGTAAAGACAGGAATTCTAACTGACCCAAGACAGCTTCCTTACTGAGAGAACGGCCATAAAGATGATCCGATTGTCTCAAAAAATTTTCAGTTGTTTATAAAATAAATGAGACCTAAGCCTGGTATCTCAACAAACCTTTAGATGAAATTTATCTTTTTCTAAGAAATATTTTCTTTCCACCTAGAAAGAAAAGTTTTTTTAAATCTCTCTCAGTTCTTTCATTTAACAATCTTGAGTACTGACTCCACATGAGGAAGGATGCTCTTCCTGCCCCCAAAGAGTTTACCATCCAGCAGTGGCAAGAAGACATGACAATAAATACAGACTTCTCTTCCCCATGATTATCATCCCTTGCCAAAACACACACACACACGTACACACACACATGGGCACACATGAGCACACACTCCAAAAACTTCTCTGCCATCTCAAAGCATCAGATGTAGTGATTTCATAGCAATTCTCTTAAAAAACACGAATTGGTTCAACCTAACCATTTGATAGGACACAGGTTCACCAAGCCAAACTATTCCATTTCATCCCATCTGTCTGTCAACCATCTCCTTGGAGAATATGACTGGGGCTTCTTCTGACACCTTTTTAAAAACACATTTATTGTTATTTCTGAAACACACAATTTTCCTTTAGATACTAATTTAAACATAACTTCAAAAGCCAGCTTATATTGCTTAATCCCTACTGATTTTCCTTCCATTCAAAACTATGAAAAAAATTGCACAAAAGTCTGTTAACATATAAATGATGCTTTAGAAAGGATGTTAAATATTTCATATTACAAATACATTTAGGAAACTAAAGGGTAAAACCAACAACCCTAACAACACAACCAGAGACCACCCAAGGGTTTAAAATATGCAACACACACAAACACACACACACACACACACACACACGCGCGCGCGCGCTACTTTGTATTAAGTGGGGGAAAATATAGTTCATCTTCTATATTTTTTGTTTTAACTAAACCAAAGCAAGTTCAAAGCAACTTGGGAACAAATTGAACATAGTATAGAAAATAACACAGATCATGATACTATATGCCAATGCCAACATTTTATAGGCAAGAAGTTAGAGGATTTAAATTAAATACTTGCTAGAGTAATGAAGTAAAATCATTTTTAAAAAAAAGAAGACCCTTTTCACAAAGCAATATTCTAATTCTGTATGCATCATGCAACAGTCTTTTCCTATTAAAGGAAAAGGAACAAAATTTTCAAGATAACCCAACTGATCAGGCATAACATGTGAAACCAAAATTTCCTTACAATTTTCCCCTACCATGAGATTAAGCACATCAAATGTAGTATTATTCTCCCAAAGGAAAGGCTTGTTCAATATTGCTTCACATTCATGTCCTCACTCAAACACCCAACACAATAAAGTCGTAACAACTCCATTAGGCAGGAGGACACATCCGAGTAACTATTATTCTGTTTGTAAATCACCCCCCTTCATTCCATTCCTCTTTCTTTACATATGTAAATTATGGTATCTGATCCAGAGCCCACCACCAGCCACCACAACCAAATTATCCTCCAGGGACATCAATTTGGCTTGTTATTCTTTTTTCAGCATAAAAAAAGGAAGAGAGAGGAAGGAATAGCTATTTTCAGGAATCAGAATTCCTCTTGATTAGATTTCTGGCTTACTGGTAAATATTTATACCCTGAAATGCATTACCCTCTGCTTCTAAATGTTGGGCCTTTTTTTAGAGCCAAGATATGGTACAGTGTTTCCAATATAAATTGCTTCAAGTAATATATGCCTAGTTTTGCAGGAAGCATTTGGTCAAATTCTAATATGCCCTCTTGGGAGCCAACACCAACTTCCAGCAGCAGATCTAACTGTGCAGAATAGAATTTTAAACACACACAAAGCCTATCTTCTAGTGGACACAGTCCTTTTTTCTCCCACTCTGAGGGTTGTCACATGAGACACGTTGTATGATACTTATCACTTAGAATATACATCTTGCTGTTAAGGTAATAAATTAGTAACAAAATGCACAAAACACACTCCTCTTTTCCTCAGCATAAAAAAAACACCGTGGTTTCTACCAAAGTTGAGCTGAAGCTGAACGTCATCGCTTAAGCTTGTAAACCATTGATGATTAATAAGAATAAATAGCACATGCACATTTCTATAGGCTGCAAATGTTAGCTGAGAAAACCCATGTCATAGGGCTTCCTAACCCCCACACAGGATTATCCAGAGGCAGAAAGTGTTCGATTGTCTTAGTCTTTCTTGATCATAATAAATGCTTTTGTTTCCGTGGCCACTGAAAACTTGAGAGGATCCTCCTGTTTTTCTTTCATAAAAATACATGCACGTGATTTTATTCCAAACCTTACACAGATATAATTGGGGAAACGGACAGGATGTACTGAATATTGCACTCATCTGCTTGCATTAGGCTCAAAATATGAATCTTAAGGATATACGTTTTGTCACGTGTCAGCCCAAGCTGAAGGCATCCACCAAGAGAATATTGTCACTATTCAGCTGGCAGCCAAAATCTACTTCCAGAAACCCACACACTGATGAGAGCCAAGGCTCTCAGTACTGCTCTCCATTTCTTTTTAACCATCTCTTCTCTCTGCAGAGGAGAGAAGCCATTTTACTAATTTATAAGTACCCTGACTATCCACCCATCTAAGAAAATTTACTCATCAATAATAGTCAACTAAAAGCAAAAGCACATCCCACAGGAGTCAGAGAATAAAACAGGCAACACTAGCACCTATTGATTGGCAAGACCCCGGATACTCACTAAAGGCAGCCACTGCCAGGGCCAGTGTGACAATAATGGAGAACCAGGAGACCCACAACGCCTTCTTTCTGTAGTTCTGGGCTTCGTGAGGTTTTAGTCGAGTGCTGCTTTCTAATAAGCCTGACAAAAACAAGGAGAAAAGGAAGTTAGACATTTCCTTATTAAGAAACCCACAGCCAGAGCTGTACTTGCTTATCCAAGGATTGCAAACTGACAGCCTACGGGCCAAGATATGTTTTAACAATTAGGAGAGTTCACAAGGAAATCAGGCTTTCTGGCGTCTCTTGAAAGATCATAGGCTCTGGCAATATCTGGCACGTGTTCCCGTAGGGTAACAGCAGCTGTCTTCTTTATAAGAATCCTGCAGACCCCACCACTCCCTGACCTGAAGTGTGACCCCAGCCGTCCCCCTGCCCTGCTAACTTGCTTGGCTCAAGTAGGTGCTGCTGCTCCTAACAAGGCCCTTTCGATAGGAAAATAGCGTGAATAGCCCACATTTAGTTAGGCATTTGGACTCTTCAGCTGTGGGCATTGATTTGCACTGATCCACCAGCATGGCCCCAACTGGTGGAGTTTTGCCCAAAGCAATGAGTCATGGTGGAATACAAATGCCCTCATTGTTCCCTCCACGATTAAGAGGAGAAGAAGGACCACTTCTCTTTAATGACAAACCATAACAGCCCCAGACCTAAATTATATGCCATGTTTTCTTCTCTCTCCTTTCTGCTGTATAGTATCTATCCCTTTGTACCAAGCACATGTCAAAAAATTCTCAGAACATTCAAGTGGGGTAAACGTGCTAAAGCTGGAGGCAGCTTCCCAGACAGGCCATGTGTAAGAAAGGTTTGATTTTTGTCTCCTGTGCTTTCAACATGGAGAGCCCTTGACAACAACAGGAATTCATGACGACTCCCAGGCAACGCCCAAGCTTCAACTGCCTTAGGTCGAAGACTAAAACATCTTCAGTATGATCCTGATTTACATGTTTTCTTCTCCTTTGAAAATAGATCATATATGGCATCTCTTTGTTTCAGGGAGAATCAAATTCTCAGTCCTGCATTCTACATAAACAAGAACTTATGACACCATCTCTAGCTAAACAACCCACAATCTGCCTTTCAGAGGTGGAGCAGCCTCATCACAACAGCTCCAAATGATGAAGAAATTGGTAGTCAAAGCTTAGGCATCCATTTGTAAAATATTGTACAGCGTGCGACGTATCACACTTCTGCATCATGTAAGAGGCACCATCCCATTAGACCGACTGGACACCACGCTAAAGCCTCTGGTTGCCGAAAACTGCATCCTTTTCAAAATTATAACAAGGACCCTGTTAAAACTTCTCAGTTCCATTTACTATCCAGACTCAAGCACCCTAACAAATCCTGAACAAAGCAAAAGCAAATATTGCGAAGGTTGCTTAGTGAGCCCAGTTGATAGCCCAGAAATTTTTAAATAATCAAAACATGTGGATTTACATAGGATCAAAAGGAAGATGAGATTGCTAAAGATAGGTCTAAACACCATCTTCATCACTTCACTGTAAAAACCTCCCCAAGCCTTCCTTGATAAATATACTGGGATGGAAACAAGAAACACCTCTGTCTTGTCAAATTCTGCCCTAGGTACAAGTGATTTCAAGTTAAAATTCCTTTGTCTACCTCTTTTTTGTCCCTTTGATTACTTCTTCCCTGGCTGCCAAAAAATACCCCATTCTAATTTTCAACTACAATCATCCTTGTCTCCAGTTAAAGCCACAACCTAAAATGAGCAGGTCCCACACACTCTCAATAATTTATTTCTCTTTTCCCAAATAAAAATCTTCCTTTCACTCTGGCCCATTGATTTTCAGAAGTGAAGCTGTAACATTTAAGTACTGACTCAAGCAGTTAGTTCACTTGCTGAGTATTTTGACAGCAACAATCTCGAGTGGTTTATCCACTGGGGATAAAAAACAAGGTTCCTTTTAGAAATAGATTTAATTCTCTAAGACAAATGCAATAATCTGGGTTTTCTATTCTGCCATATGACATTTTTCCTTTCAAAGCTAGCTGTTTCCAACAATACGACTGGACCACACAGACTGGTCTACACACCTCGCCCCACAGTGGGCCAGCACTCCCATGGAGGAGTTTGGGATGACAGCCCACGTGGTCTGCACTGCCCTGCCAAGGTGGCACTTAGGGCCTCTCACCCGTAGGACTGGTGGCTCTCCCCCAGATCTAATCCTGTGTGTGCCTCGCCCATGAGATATTTTAAATAAAAAATTGGAGTAAATGCAATGGAGGACTGTCCAAGAAGGGAGAAACTTTCCCATTTCTATCCCACCTTTGCTTATTTTCCTATCTGAAAATATAGCTGATACCAAGAATGGAAAACTTGCCACTCCTCAAAGGGAAGTGTAATATGATGACCTACACAGACCCAGCTCATAAATGAATGGTCCGCAGTCAGGTGCCTCTACTTCTGCCCCGGTGTTGGCTGCACGCACACTCACAAACCATGGAGATATGGTGAGAAATCCTAATGTTGTCAGGAAGCCGTGCTTCAAAGGTAGAAGAAAGACAGCACAGCCTAGAGAAGCTAAAGCAGGGCTCAAATTTGCATGCTGGGCTGTGTCCTTCCTACCCACAGTTGGCCTCCACATTCAAATTTCCAATCTCGTTCAAATTTCACACATTTGTAATTTGGGCCTGGACTGATACCATATTATGTGGGGGTAAGGGAGGAATGCAAATATATGTGGGGAGGTTGAAGTCATCAGTCATTTCCATGCTAGTACAAATTAGTTCCAATTGCTTTCTCCTAAGAGTTACTCATGCTTGCATTCTCTGAAGAAAGGGGAATACTCATTAGACGTGAAGGTAGTAGGAAACGCTCAAGCATGTAACACTCTAAGGAGGCTGGCCCCTAAGGCTTGGGGCAGAATGATGGGAAAACGTGTGGAGAGAAGAGGGGGTATTAAAAGGGAGGGGGTGGAAAAGCCTAAGACAAACTTGGCCTGTTTTTTGTATGTTTAGTCCCTTAAGGTTTGCTCCCTGAACTACAAGGGTCACCCAAATGGCATTGCAGTTCCAGACATTATGAGCTAGCTGGTTTCTGGGAACCCGCCCACAACACTTCTAAGGGGAAAATACCTCTCAAGTCCCCAAACTCTAGATTATAAAGCCAGCCTCTGATCACTGATCTTGTCTGTAACAAGCTCCTGCTAGCTCAGAAGGAAGTCAGGACAAGAGAGAAAGCCAAATACAGGTACACATCCAGGGTACCCACCCCCCCACATCTCCTGTAGGTATTTAGGCCTGGAAGCAAGCAAGCCAGGCAGGATGGCGAGATGCACAGCGGGCAACTGCTGAGGTTTCCTCCTCCCCAAAACCTCTCACCATTAGGAAAAAGGTAGCAGCAATGCAACTGTTCCCAAGGGATACAAAAATCGATATTGGAAAGATGCAGCCCCGTGAGAAAAAAAAAAACAAACACAAAAAATTATAATAAATCTCCCCAGGTAACCCTCTGATTTAATAAAAATGACTCATTCATCACTAACTCTTTGCTGTCGGGAATAGGTCAAACAAAAGAATGTCACACTGACTTGCAGCTTTCAATGCCACACAGCACTGGTTCTTTGGGGGACAGGGTTCCTCCTAACAGAGAGGCTGTGTGCGGTATGCAATGCTTTCACACAGTGACAGTTTATGAACAGTGAATGCTTTCACGCTATAATATAATGGAAAATGAAATCCAGTTGACCAGTGAAAAATAACCTTAAGAATGAATTCAGAAGGGCTTTTCATACTTGAGCAGGAGCTACAAAATGATGCTAAATATTAACTCACCCTAGCACTTTTTTCCCTCCTATCATCTTGTGGGGTGGGGAGAAATAGGCCAGCTTTTACAGATGACCTGCAATGCTACAAAAATAAGCTCGGCTCAGAGTTCTGTTTCTTCAATATGAAATATTTAAATTCTACAATATCAGTTGCAGGGGGAAAGGTAATTAACATGACCTTTAATAAAACTGATAGGTTTTGCTGGGCGCTTGTGACGTCAGCAATCAGTAGCTCTAAAATGATATCTAGTTATGTGAGAATAGGAGGAGAAACTGCAACATAGGTGCAGAAGTCGTTGCAACTGGAATGGCTCCAGATCTCGCCGAGCATCCCTGCCGATTCTCTGAGAACTGCCTGCTCTTGAGAACTGCCGTTTCCATGTCATTCTAATTCACACGCTACAGTTTAAAATTTCTGAGAGGAAAGAGATCGTGCATCCGAACACTAAACCGGAATAAAAATGTACAGGAGATACTAAGAATAGGACAGAAACCTGCTCAGACTAAAATATAAAAATCCAACACAGCCAACAAAATAAGGCTTCCAAGAAATGGGGGTGGAGGTGGCGATGAGCCGGCACCTCCTGAAGGGCTGGCTGCAAGAATCCCGCTTCGGCCACTAGCCGGTTTTAGCAGAACCATTGAGTCTTTTTGAGTGGGCCGATTTGGATTCAGCAAGAAGCAGAAAAGGTATAGACGTGGCCAAGAATAAGGCTCCCTCCCAGTCGAAAGGAAACGAGAGAGGGAGGGAGAGAGGGATGTAGGAGGAGGAGAGAGACAGGAATGAACTGGGGAGTCTCTGCCGTTTCATGCGGGCAACTCAAAGGGACGTTGGCTGACGGTCGGAAGATAGGGTTTGGCCTCCCAGGAAAGGGACCTCCCAGGAAAGGGACGTTTGCGGGGTTCCAGGTCAGTCTCTTGAGAGGGAGTCTGAAGGGGCTGGGGACGCGCGCTCCGGGAACCACCAGGTTTCAGTGGCATCCATCCAGATGAGGTTAGTGGCCCAAACCTGAGCGTCCCAGTCCTCTGCCCCCATCATCAGACAGCGGGGCAGTGACCCACGGTAAACTGGTCCCGTGTGAGAGTCGGGGGCCTCCTGACTCCCCTTCGCCGGGGCGGGCAGACTGGCGGCCGCCGACTAACTCCTCGAAGCTAAATCTGCAGTGGGAAGTTCTCCCGGGGAGCCAGCGGGGGTCGGAGGGGGCTCAGGAAGGAGGATGCACCGAGCTCGGGTCCCTCCGAGCTGAGCAGGGCCCGCAGTCCCCCGGGAGTGCTCGGCTCCAAAAGCAAAAAAACGCCTCCCGCAAACTTTTCCACTGGGCGCCGGAGGAGCTGAGGCTGGCGGAGAGGTGGGCGCGGGCCCACGCGGGGTCGGCCAGGAGGCAGCCGGGTTCTCGGGTTCCCGGGTTCCGGGGAAGGAGCGGCTGTCAAGGCAGCACCGGCCGCGGGAGGTGGGGCCGCCGCCCTCCGCGCCTTGGCGGGGAAGTCCCGGCTCCGCGCCCCCGCGCGCTCTGAGGCGCCGAGTCCCGCGCCCGGCCCAACCCGCGAGTGGGGAGAGGCGGGCCCGGGGCAGCGGCTCCTCATCGCGCCCGCCGGTCCAGGGGCAGGGGCCGGGCCGGGAGAAGGGGCTCGGGGCGGCGCGCGCTCACCTCGATCCTCCAGCCCGTCGCTGAACTGACCGCTCTCGCTGATCCGCAGCTGCCGCTCCCCCTCGGGCTGCGGCGGCTCGCGCGCTGGGGAGCTCAGCGGGCCCGGGCCGGGAGCGGCGGCCAAGGGCGCGTGGCCCCGGGGCGGCGGCGGGACGGCGGGGCCAGGGGGGCTGCGGCGCTCGCTGCCCGCGGCCGGCTGCATGGCGCGGGGCGGCGGATCCCGGCGGCGAGACGAGCGCGGCGGTGACTCGAGTCAGAAGTGCGAGGCGCCGCGGCTCCGAGCGAGCGGAGGGACGGACCGACCACGCGGAGAAAGAGGGGGAGGGCGGGCGCCGCGGAGTGGAGGTGCGCCGGCTGCAGGGGGCGGGGGGTGTCGAGGAGGCGCGCGGCTCGAGCGGCCGGTGGCGGAGGCTGGGGCCGTGTTGTCGCCGCCGCGCTCCGCCCCTGGGGGCAGGTGCGTGCGGCAGGGACCCGCCCCGAGGCCCCAGCGCCGGAGCCCGAGCACCGAGGCCGGTGGGGAGGGAGCGATCCGGCCGGGGCCGATGCCCAGAGGCTCGGGATAGGGGGACTACTGGGGGCGCGGGGACCAGCAGGCGTCTCGGGCAGGGCCTGGTGAGGGAGTAACGGAAGACCTGGGCTGGTGCCCAGAGGGGATCCCCTCGGACCCGATTCCTCTGCCGTCCGAGAAGCCAGCGGCCGCGCTCGGGCAGGAGAGCGGGCAGCGCCGGAATTTGGCATTTTTCTCCTCTGGAGCAGCACAAGCTTCAGAGGCTGTGCAGGGTCTCCGCCTGGGCTGCCATCCTCGCCACCCATGCCGGGAAAACGATGTTCACCTGTCCCCAAGCCCGTCCGTCTCCGACCTTCTTCTAGGAGCTTTGATTGCCCTCTCAATTTTTCCCTCCTCACCAACTTAAGGGGACTGGGTATCCTTGAGACCACAGGGCGCTCTGGAACATGTTTGAACCCCAAGGCTGCCCCATTGCCACTATCCCTGGGCCTTTGTCCCATCAGCTCGCTATTTCCTCTCTGAGTATCCAAATCTTGCCGTTCTTCAGGACTGGAATCGAACCCTCCCTCCTACGAGAAGCCTCCCCTGGCTGTCCCGGCGCGGCCGCCTGTCCCCACCTCTGGCCGCGCAGAACTGGTACCCTTGCGCGGTCCGGCAAGTCTCCGCGGCGAGGCCGCGACCTCGTCCACGCCGGGGCCGCGCCGGCTCCCTTGTAGTTCTGAGAGGCCCAGAGGGGGACCAGTCATTTATCATATTCAGCTTGAATTTAATGATATCAACATCCAAACTCTAGAATCTAGATTTCATCTTTAGATGGTTATCAGTCTTTACATTTAATGAGTCCTCTAAAATGCCAATTCCTCATTTGAAGGCTGCCTACCTTGTGTGTGGGGGGGGGTACCCTGTTTTTTGAAGAGTAACCAGTTTCCTTTCTCATTCTTGCTTTGCCTGCGATAAAAATCGGAGTGAGATTTAAATGCCTTTGTGGTGCAGTGGAAACATCACTAGAAATGGAAAGAGGGTATCATTTCATTTTGTTGTTGGGTTGGAATGAGAATATCTGAGTTGACCTTGGCCAACTCACTTTACCTTTTTGACCACTAATTTAACTAGGAAATGAAAGAGTTGAACTAGGTCATTTCAAAGGCCTCTTCTTGCTAGGGAAGGAGGGAGGGAGAAAAGAGGGAAAAAATGAAAGAAAGAAAAATGCTATTATCATTTGGATAAAAAACAATGAAAACTTCTACCCATCAATCTCGGTTCTGTCCTGTGAAGTAGACAAGCGTTCATATATTTGCAGACACCCCGGCTCCATCTCATTGCTCTCTTCTGCCTAGACTTTTTCCCTCCAGGTTACCTCATTTAATCCCTCTGTCAATGGCTCGCAAACATTAGAATCACCTAGGGAGTTTAAGAACAAAAATGTTCAGGACTCACCCATGGCCAGAGATTCTAATATTATAGGTGATGAAATCGGTCTGTTCTGGGACCTTGGTGTGGGTATTTTTTTAAGCTCCCTGCCCATTCTAAGAATTATCTGGGAAGGTTTTATTTATTCATTTATTTAAATACTGACTCCTCATTGCTCTTTGAGATTCTGATTCAGTAGATCTGGGATCTAGCAGGAAATCTTCATTTGAATACCGCACACCCACACAGACCCCTACAGATTCTGATGTAGATTGTTCTAGGACCACCTTTGTGATTCTCATTACTAAACTATCCTCCACAATATAGTTCTGCCCATCCCCACCTCTCACACACACACCAAGGTTTGTGTTCTCTCAAAGGAGCAAATATTATATTTTCCTCTGGTTCCTCAGGTGATTCTCTAGTCCAGCGCATCTCAACTGCAAACATGCAGATGAACACCCGGGATCCTTGTTAAAACGCAGATTCTAACTCATTAGGTCTGGGGTAGAGGCTGTGATTTCCAACAAACCTCCAGGAGCTGCTGATGCTGCTGATCCGAAGACCACACTCGGAGAAGTAAGGATCTAGGAGTTATTTATTATTCATGGCGTAGATATATTTTCCTTCAAGTTCCAGCTGCCTTGGTTCAATAAGCCATTCTTGTCTCCTCCAGAAAGATTTTTCTGACTCCAGCCTCCCCTGGGCGCTCCCTTCGGTGAACTGTGTTTAATAATTCACTGCTCATTTCATGTGTGAGGCAGGGAGTGTGGTGCTTGCCGGATCCCCATTTTCACTCACCCACATCTACCTGGATGCCAAGGACACGATGGTCCCCCAAACAATCTCTGCTGATTGACTGGGAGATAATATTAGCTTACATTCTCCGAGGACATAACGTGTGCCAGGCACCTTGCTCAGTGTCTTACATGCATTGTCTTCATCATTCAATTACTGCTATCATTTTACAAAGAAATCAAGGTCAGTCTCCCGTTCAGCTCTGTCCAGCACCACAGCCCACAGCGGTACCGCCCCCTAGGGGGCGTTTTGGAAATTTGCAGGTGCTTTAATGGTTATCACAACGATGGGAGGAGGGGGCCGCTGGCATTAGCGGCGGGTGGCAAGGGAGGAAGGAAGTCCTGCCATGCGCAGGACTTGGCAGCACACTGAAGATTGTGTCCCACATGGCTTTCATATATCAGACTGGACGTTTGGGGCAGTTAAAATGTGCTTCTAATTACATTAGAACCCTAACTCTGTTTTAAGTATAAACACAAAAGATTTTTCCCCCACACTGAATTTTCTGTGACGCACCTACTGTGTAAGTCTAGGAAAGATTGTATTTTGTTCACCATTTTGGAAAATCAGGACACTGAAGCCGGTTCCACTCATGGCATCTGAGTCAGCAATTAACACATCTGCCCCTGTCGAATGTATAAGTGCCACAGGCCTGGTAATTTCACATGTGTATGTGGATATTTTTATCTCTTATTTTAAAATGTCAAAAATAAATAAAAAGTCTCAATAATATTCCCAAGCCTTGTCTTACTGCTCTTCAATTATAGCAGATGCAAATATCTGGCTACTTCTTTACAGCATCTGATGCAGTTCTGACTGAGCGTATACGAAAGCAAATACATATTAAGTGTTGATGGCTTTACTTTTACCCCTCCTTTATTATAATTGGGTCATTATATTGATGTTTATGTGTGTAGGTACTATCTATGAATTCCATGTCATAATCACAACGGTGAATAATACAAAATAATTGTTGTAAAAAGGGAGCCTTAACTGTCACAGCCAAGAGGAACCTAAGAAGACACAACAACTAAATGTAATTGGTATCCTGCATGGGATCCTGGAACAAAAAAAGGTAAAAATTAAGAATATCTGACTAAAGCACGGACTTTGCTTAGTAATAATGTATCAAGTATGGTTCATTAAATGGAGCAAATGTGCCATACTAACGTAAGATGTGAATAATAGGGAAAACTGGGTGCAGTGTATGTGAGAACTCGCTGTACCATCTTCTCAATTTTTCTGCAAATCTAAAACTGTCCTAAAAAATAAAGTCTACTTTTAAAAAAAGGTAAAATAAAGGGAGGTGGGGGGAGATGGGAAGGCTTGAGTGTGAGAGGTGGACATCCTAACCTTGACTTTTGAATGCCCATTGCAGAAGACAGACCATGGACAGACAAAGTACATGAGGTACCTGGAAACTTTAATATGGTCGCCGGGAGTGCCATGTTCATAACAATGCTGAGAAAGACAGGATAGGAGAAGAATTAAACTAATATTCGCAATTGTAAGCTTATTCCACTGACTTTTACTGGGACTTATTTTTAGTATATTTAAGGATTCAGGAAATTTTGTAAATTTTGTGAAATTTCAAATTCTCAAATCACTGGACCTCCACCAGGACATTTTAAAAAGGCACCTTTGGGTAAGAGCCGGTGGGCATACAACCTGACTATTGAACGGATACGAAGTTGAGTGGTGTCTTTTTTTGTTCTCATCTGTTCCTTTTTACGTTTTCAGTAATTGTCTCCAGATCCCTAATCCTAGGAATACACACAGGAAAGAGAAGACAGGCCAAGAAGCCAGAGGAAACAAAGCAGGCGGTAAGAGCCTCGGCAGGAATGAGAGTCACAGTTACTCCTGGTGGAGCTGCCAGCTCCATCATGGGTCAAGAGTTGTAAGGACACTGCACGTAACAGTTCACTTAGTCCTCACAACCCTAGAAAGCGGGTGTTATCAGTATCCCATCTTAAAGATAAGGAAACTGAAGCTCCGGTTCAATAGCATTGCTAATGAACCCAGGAGGTTGGCTCCCAGGCCTTGCCTTTTACCATTGTACTGCATGGCCGCTATGGTGGAATCTAGAAATGACCAAGAGCATGGCTTCTACACCTGATTTCCCCACATCACGTTTCAGATTAAAGTATACTAGTTTTACTTTGTTATACTTGTGGGCTTTGGAAAACCAAATATAAACATGTTATTCATCTTTTGCAAGTCGTAAAGAAACATAGGTGACACTTAGAGCTAGTGTGCCCTCACAGGCGTGAACCCGGGACTGGGGCTGGGTAAAGAGCTGTCCCAGGATGGAGTGTCTCAACTGACTGCCAAAGTCAACCCAGAACAGCATTTATATAGGAAGGGCCCTAAGATCTTTTCTTGGAAAGCGGGAAGTGTGTGTATGTACGCAGGCCTGCAGGTGTGACTGTTAAATTATAAACTCCCTTTCCCATAAAGAAAATTATAAATGAGCACATGACTATGCAACATTTGGAGAAACACCATATTAGCAATCAGCATTATTAAGAGGCTTGGTGTGCCAAGTATCATAATATTAAGACATGCAAAAAGAATTGTTCAATGCCAGCTCTGCCTTGAAGGGACTTACACTCTAAACAGAATAGTATTGCCCCCCTTTGCCATGTGCTCTCTTGAGCAGTATGTCTCAGCTCGGTCTGCACATTACAGTCACCAGGGCTACAGTGACCAACTTATCCTGGTTTGCCAAGGACATTCCTGGTTTTAGCACTGAAGGTTCCAAGTCTCGGGAAATCCCCTCAGTCTTGGGAAAGTGGGGGCACTTGGTCACCCCATGGGGATGCTGTTAAAAATCCTGATGCCCAAACCAACCCTCTGACCAATTGCATCAGGCTGCACAGGTGATCGCAGACAGTGGGAAAGTTCTGCTGGCACGTGCCAGGCATCCCTGAAGAAGTCCTGTCTTCATCAGGCTGCCCAAGTCCACCTGGCCGAACTCCTCCTCTGGGCTCTTCAGACCACTGTTTCTGAGTGACAGCAAGCAGTCCTTCCCTTCAGGAGGGCACTGGGCTTCTGGTGCCAGCAGGTGAGGGCCCAGCACCACTCACAGTGTTTTCAGACCTGGCAGCAGTGTATCAGCACACACACGACGAGGACGGCCAGGGCCACGACGGAGGCCACCACCAAGGCAGTGATGGCATGCTTTTTCTGGCTGGCAGCCACCACAGCCAGGAGTGTTTTTGGAAGACCCCCCAGGTGATTCCGATGTGCAGCCAAGCATGAGAAAGCACTGCTCAAGGACAATGCTTCTGAACTTGAGTCTGCACGAGAACCGCCTGGGGATCTTGATAAAATGCAGATTTCAGTTGAGTAAGCCTGGGGTAAGGCTCAATCTTCTGCATTTCTGACAAGCTCCCAGGTGATGCCAGTGCTGCTGGGGTACGGACCACCCTCTGAGTAGCAAGGGCCTGGAATGCAGGAGCAGTAGGTTTTGTTTCTACTTTGAAAGAAACTACAATATAGTCAGGAAAGGGGGAATGTGGGGACAAAATTAACAAAAGGGAAAAATCAAATAAAATAGAAGTAACTCTTCACGCAGTACAGAGAGGGAGCAGGTTCTCGGACACATTTCTCTTGGACTCCTCGATGCTCGACACACACGGTGGGCATTCAACACATCGAAAGGGGCAACTGGAAGTGCTTCGTGGGAGGCGTGCTGATGGTGGTTTGCAAGGATGGGAGGACATCCCAGGAAAGGGCAATGTCGGCATGAAGATTCTGTGATCAAATTAGCCCAAACTTTATATGGATGTGCAGATCCACAATTCTTTCCAAGTAATGGTTACCTTTGGAGGAAGAAGGGGATTGGGACTGGGATGGGGCATATTGAAGGGGCTTCTGGGTAGCTGGGAAAGTTCTAGTTCTTGACTTGTATACCACTTGCTTTATAATAGTTTATTAAGCCATACATTTTATTTGTGTGGTTTTCAGTGTCTGTGTTGTATTTTATAATAAAAATATTTATAAACAATTCTATCCAGAATAACCATGTATATACTGTGAGGGACAGGTCTTCCTTGGCGAAAGCAGTTTGTACTGAGCCCAGTCAGAGGTTGCTAGGGGATACTGCGTGTGAAGGACCAATAAGTTATCTCTTCTCATTGGAATGTCAAAGACTTAGAAGAGTAGGGCATTAGATAGAAGAAAGTACAAAGTTCGCTGTATCTGATATGGGAAAAGGAAGTTATATAAGCTCAAAATAACTGTTTTATTTTCTTCTGTTCATGTAAAAAAACAAAAAAACAGTTTATGGCATCTACTGTCCCCTGATTCTCCTCTGACCTCCACAGAGCCCCCAGACTCCTGAATCCAACTGTCCCTGAATATCTCCAGCTGAGTAAGTCCCCCAAACTCAATGTGTCCAAAAGCAGAACTATCTTTCCCCCAAAACCTGTGCATCTTCAATCTCCCTTTATTGGCAAATTGTAGCACAATCCACCCTGTCATCTTGAGCCAGAAGTCTAGAAATACCTCCTCTTGACTTTACTCTTCCTTACCCCTTACAAGCAGCAGGTGACTAACCGCTATTGATTCCACCTTCTTAACACCCCTTATATCATTCCTGCCTTCTCAACCAGGCTCCTATTTTATTGCAGACTCCCCCCTTCCATCTCTCACCTGTACTGTTGTAGTGGTCTCCAGGCCAGTCTGTCTGCCTCTGGGCCAGCTCCCCCAGCACCTCCACACTCTGTTACAGTGCTTTTTCCAAGAAATCACTCTAACCCTGCTGCTCCCCTGTTCGCCTTCAGTCTTTTAGTTTGGCAGGGAAAGCCCTCTTGCTCTGTGTCCTGCCACCTTCCTCTCCGACTATCCTGACCCTTCCCATCCCTCCAGCTCCTATCTTTCCAACCAGGCAAAATTCCTTTGGTTCCTCAAACTTGCCTAGATAACTCATTCATACCTCTGAGCTTTTGCCCTTGCTATTCTCTCTTCCTGGAAGAGTCTTCTGGGCTCTCCCTCAATCCCAGCCAAATGCTGGCACACCTAGCACCTTCTGCTCTTTCAAGAATTCCATTCTCTACAAGTCTTTCCTGATACACTCTGCTAAGGGGTTCTGATCTTTCTCTCTGTTTCTCTCCCACTATTTATACCCTGTACATACTTCAGTTGTAGACATAATAACACTTTGTCTCTCTAATTTTGTTTATATACCAACTTATTTCTGCCTGATGGGAAATTTCTCAAGGCAAGAACACAGTTTATTCATCCTAGTGTTTCAGGCATTTACCACAATGCATGCAGAGAATTAAAAAAAAAAGGTTGTTGAAGGAATAAATGAATAAACTCTTAGCTGTTCCCACACCAAGCCTTAGATATTGAGTTGACCAGATCCTTTGTGACTGGTCTCACAGCCAGCCAGTGAAGCAGTTCCCAGAAATTACATCTCTCTCCTAGCCCTTCCATCAGTAGGAAAGAAAGAGAAATCCATGGTCTAGCTTTTAATGGAGACCTTTCAGGGAAAAAATGTATAATTTGTAGCATCCTCTTAAAGATGGCAGACAACTCTTCTCATCTAGTTCTCAATGGCAGATGCTGTGGAGATTACATGGTTTTAAACTTGGCAGTCCCTCTTCCCAAAGCCTGCACTGTTTATATGTAAACCTTTTGTGGAGGTTTAACATACATGTAGAAGATGACATACACAAACCCTAAGCTTAAAGCTCAATTTTCACAAAGAGAACACACATGTGGACCTACTTCAATAAACAGAATATTATCAGTCCCCCAAAGGCTCCTCCTTTGTCCCTTTTCAGTCATTAACGCCCCCAATACCAAGTGTAGACTGAAATAGTTCCAATATTGCTTTGACATAAACTATTTTGTGAAAAGTTTATATATCTATATATTTTATGATTAAAAACCTCAGTTTTTAATTATAAAAGAAAATAACATATGCTCATTGTAAAAGGTTAAAACTAAACAGAAGTGCAAAAATGTAGAAAGTGAAAGAATTTCCCTCACCAACCCTCTGACTACATACATACACGCACACCCCTCCATTCCCAAGGTTAAGCACTTATAACAGTTTGGTGCATGTATCAGTGAAGACTATGTAACAAGTAAGAGAAAATTCTCTTCAAAATGGATGGAATAATAAGATAATCTATTGGCTCTCATAATTTATTTAATCATTTCTCTGAGTGAATGAACATTTAGGTTGTTTCCAGCGCTTTGCTGTTACAAACAATGCCACATCCACCATTTCATTTTGAACATCTTAAGCAGAAAATGTAAGGAGATTCTGAAAGCCCAGAAGAAGGGCAGGCTTTAGGATTTGTTTAATTCAGTCACTTAACCATGTCACCAAAGACTCAGTTTCTTTCTACCTCCTTGCTCTGTCTTCCAAGATATCAGCTTCATCCCAAGTCTGGCTCACCTCACAATTATGACATAGCTGCCAACAGTGCCACGTGCTTCATCAGAGAGGGGAGTAGGAAGGGAAAGAAAAGGAAGAGAGGGAAGAGAGAGAGAAACTCCACAACCATGGAGTGAACATCCTAGGCTTCATTCTGATTGGACCAAATTTGGCCATGTGCTTACTTATGACCCACCACTGAGCCTGGGGAATGCCAAGTATTGACTGGGTCAGTTTCCATTCCTGAATTAATATCTGTGGTAGAAAGGATGGAATTTTCCTAGTTGGATCCATGAATAGGGCCAACCTCTGGAGTTGGGCGTGGGGTCGTTTCCATCCGAACTGAGTAAATAGCTACTGTACAATGGGGTAAGTTGGAATGGATGCTGGGAAGGCCACCATATTATTCACTACAGTGAATATCCTTTGAGATCATTTTTTTTTTTTGTCTAAACATACGCACATATATACATGAATATATATAATTTTTAACTAAAATGGGATCACACTATTCTGCAACTTTATACACATATAAATCTACACATATAAATCAGCTTTTAAAATTGCGAGGTATTCCATCATATGGGTAAACAATAATTTATTTAACTATTTCCTTAATTGGTGAACATTTAAATTGTTTTAAACATTCTTTTTACAAAAATTCTACATTAATCATTTCATTATGAACAATATCTTAAACAGGTGAGGTAAAGTAATTTTTTTTTTTTTTTTTGGTGAGGAAGATTGGCCCTGGGCTAACATCTGTGCCCATCTTCCTCTACTATATATGTGGGACGCCTGCCATAGCTGAGCTTGATAAGCGGTGCATATGTCCACACCCAGGATCCAAACCTGTGAACTCTGGGCTGCTGAAGCAGAGCACGCGAACTTAACCACTATGCCACCAGGCCGGCCCGAAAGTAATTTTTGAAAGAGATAATTTAAAATGATTTTGTTGTACCTAAAATTCACGAACACAAGAGGACATGATGTTCTTTAGAAGTCAGCTAGGTACATCTTTACCAGTCTCTATCCAAAGAATGATTTCCTTTTATCATTTTGTTTAACATAGATATGAGCTATACTGCCTCTGTCAAGGGGCTAGTAAATATTTCATTGTTGCTTTAGATTGAAAGGAAATAAAAGCTAGTTGCAGAAACAGAATTCAGATTGGGAGACGTGAGAATATTATTTGGCCAAAGAGAAGCCTGAAATTGATGGACTCGGAGGATTGAAATGAAGCCCAGCGGTCACCCAGTCGTTCACCTGCCTTCACACTGGAATTCATTCAAACACCGCCAGACATTTAGCTAGAAAGTCACCTGGAAGCTATTTGGAGCCTTAATACAAAGTATTTGATACAAAGAACTTTCCATGAAATAACCTTCCCATTGCATTCAGTCATAAACACAATTCTTTATTTTCTCTCCTCCATAATATTTTTCTAGTTTTTATCATAGCTTTTGTCCCTTTTATTCATCTCACTGATGGAGAGTTGATTCAGTGCCTGAACAAGGTGTCCCAGTGACCTTCCTGGTGGAGAATTTCTGAGGTCTAATCTAAAAACCCTCTTGCTATAGTTCAGGCCTGTGTTCTCTTACCTTGCCCTTGATAGAAATGTTCTATTTATGTGATATTTTTTTCTTGCGGGTGTCAGAGCCTGTCTGTCTTACTCTCCCTTTCCAGCTCTGAGATGCCTGTTATGGGCTGAATTGTGTCCCTCCAAAATTCATATGTTGAAGACCTCACACCCGGTACCTCAGAATGTGACTGTATTTGAAGATGGGCTCTTTAAAAAGGTAATTAAGTTAAAATGAGGTCTCTAGGGTGGGCCCTAATTCAATATGACCAGTGTCCTAATGGGAACAAGAGATTAGGACACAGACACACAGAAGGAAGACCATGTGAGGACACAGGGAGAAGGTGGCCACCTACAAGCCAAAGAGAGGCCTCCGAAGAAACCAACCCTGCTGACACCTGATCTTGGACTTCCAGGCTCCAGAACTGAGAGAAAATAAATTTCTGTTGCTTAAGCCCCCAGTCTTTGGTACTTTGTTTTGGCAGCCCTAGGACACTAATACAATACCCAAACCCAAACATGCGATGGAAACTCCTGACTGGGCCAGATGGAGCCCCGTTGACCTCCCATCCCTGTCTGGGTGGTCCCTGGGTCCCTTCTGCCCTGTGTCCTCCTGGACTTCTGTTGGATGGTCCCTCCAGCTCTGCTCCTCCCAGGTTCTGCTGGTTACCTCCCTTATTACACCCGTAGAGCCGTGGTTTTCCAGTCTTGGGGAGCTGAGAATCACTGCTTTGTGAGTGCAGATTCCCAGACCAGAGCTCCAGAGATTCAGATTCTAGTTCAGTGATGGGGCTGGGGAACCTGTACTTTTAAGAAACACTCCCTCCCAGGTGATTCTGAGAACCCCATCGGAGATATTTCCTCTTTCTGTCTCTCTAACCCAGTGGTCCTCCACCTTGACTGCACATTAGAGTCACTTGGGGAGCTTTTTAAAACCTGTGCCCAAGCCCACCCAAGATATTCTAAATTAATTAATCTGATGTGGGACCTGGACATCAGTATTTTTAAAATTTGTCCAGGGGATTCCTACATGTAGCCAAAGGGAGAACCTCCAGTCCAGCCCCACTGCCATTTTCCTCAAGTCAAGCCATCCTTGTACTCATGGGAATTGAGCAGGGGTCTCCTAATGTCTCACTCTGCTTCTACCTTTACTGCTCTCCCCACTCCACTCATTCTCCATGACGCAGTCAGAGGAACAGTTCTAAATCTGAGTTTAGTCATATCTTTCTCCAGCTAAACATCCATCAATAGCTCCTCATTACTTCAGGTTAATGTTTACAAGCTCCTTAGCCTGACATCCAAAGCCCTCCATGTTCTGGCCTCTGAGGGCCTCTCCACCTTTATATCTCCCTCCTTGACCCCTAAGTTCTGGCCACACTCATATCCTGGGTTCCCCCAAATCACCAAGCTCTCTCATACCTCTGCCTTCACCCTTGCTTTTCCCCTGCCTGGAATGCCCTTCCACCTGGCTAATGCCTTCAGTTTAGTTGTGACACGGTCTGGGAACCCTTCTCTGACACCCTTCCCATGCCCAGGCTGGAAGATGTACCCCTACTCCTTTTCCAGAAGCCCACCAGTGCACACCTCTATCAGAGCATGTATGACACTGTATTGTAATTGCTACCTGTCTCTCTCTCTCATCTGACTGTGCCCGTCTTTTCTCTCAGCCTCTCTGGGTCCCAACTCAGTGAGCATGTACACAGGAGGGCTTGGTGAACATTTGTTGAATAGATGAATGAATGAATGACTACCTTGCCCTCTCCCAGCTGTGCCCCTTGCCCCGTGCCTGCTATCTCGTTACCACCCACAAACTTGGCTCTCTCAGTTCTGACGTTCCTCCTTATTGCTGTGTTTCACGTCTACTTCAATCCCGGAGTAACTATTTGCACCAGGGCTCGGCCAGCCCAGAACTAGGAGTGAGAACAAGTAATAGAATCAGAGCTACTCTGGGCCAGGTACTTTCCCTTCTTTAATACCCACAGCAATACAAAGGAATTATTATCATCTCCATTTTACAGCTCAGGACACTGAGGCTCAGAGAGGTTTGAAAGTGACTTTCCCAGGGTCGCACACACAGCTGGGGGTGACTCAGCCAGAACTGAACCACAGAATCTGGCTCCACAATCTCAACTCTTCCTGCTGGGCCACGTGCACATCAGTTGAAAGGAGATACGACCAGGTAGGTGGGAAGGAGGAAGTGCTGCCCAAGACTCAAGCCAACAAAGTGACTCAGTTCCCATGAATGGGCCCTGGAATAGTCCCCCAATTCTAGAGCCATCAGCATTTCTGCCATTGGACAAGGTGTACCCAAGTGACCTGTCCGTAATTCCACCCTCCATCAAAGTGTTCAGAATGTGCGGTCCACACGGACAACGGCTTTTGCCCATTTTGTTCACTGATGTATCCCAAGCGCCTAGAATAGTGCCTGTATAAGGTAGATGTTTAATAACTATTTGTTGGTTTAATGAAAGAAAGGGTGAATTAACGACACTCATCCTCTTAAAAGTACTCAGTGTAGTCCTCAGAACTGCACAGGCCTTTAGAACCCAGTTCTCCAATGAGCCCATATTTAAGGCTTGGAAATTTTGTTCTTCTTTCTCCTCTGTGATTTATGTTTCCCCTTTTCTCATGTGGAGACTGAAAATTATAAGTACTCATTGACTAGAAATGCATGTTAAGATCTTCCGATAAAAAGCCCCTTAATAGGTGAAAAAATGTCCTGATGTTACTTTAATTCCAAAATAGTAATCCTGGGTGGCATTACCTCGTGAGACCGTGAGGCTTTGTAGCTGTTTATAAACTTGAAAATTGGTTCTATTTCATCACCATGAGCTGTTGCTTATCACCTTGACTCTGACTTTCAAGTCCTCTCTGAGTCTGACCTTGAGCTCTCTTCTCGTGATACCAACACCGTTGAAATAGGCTCAAATTGTTCTATACCCAAACAAATATAAGCAGGTAAGACCTCTTGTCTGACTTTTTAATTTAATGGAAAGAGACAAGTGACTGGGTTCTAGTTCACCTCAGCCATAGCAGCGTGTCCTTATTATATCTCACTGGACCTTGACTTCTTAATGTCCGGAAAAGACACAGATACTTCATCTAGCCCAAAAGAAAGCCAGGATAATAATTGTAGAATGCAAATACGAGAAAGAGAGTTAGATGGGGCCTCAGAGGTCACCTGAGTTTGGCGAAGCTCCACTTTACAGATGAGGATCTCTAGGCATAGCAGGGTACACTAGTTCCTATTGCTGCCATAAAAAATGATCATAAACTTGGTGGCTTAAAACAATACAAATTTATTCTCGTACAGTTCTGGAGGTCAGAAGTCTGAAATGAGTCTTACAGGGCTAAAATCAAGACGTCAACAGGACTGGTTACTTCTGGTGGCTCCAGGGGAGAATCCACTCCTTGCCTCTTCCAGCTTCTACGAGCCAATGGCACTCCTTGGCTTCTGTCCACATCGCTCCAATCTCTGCTTCCCTGGGCACATCAACTTCCTCTCTCTTCCTCTGATCCTTCTGCCTCCCTCTTGCATTGACCTTTGATTACTTTGAGTGATTACTTTGAGCCCACCTGAATACTCCCAGATAATCTCCCTCTTGCAAGATCCTCAATTTAATCACATCAGCGACGTCATTTTGGCCATATAGAGTAACATTCACAGGTTCTGGAGATTAGGACACGGATACCTCTGGAGGCCATTGTCCAGCCTACCACATAGGGTAAAGAGATTTGCTTAAGTTGACGCCATGAGGAAGGAGCCAGCCTAGGACCAAGGTCTCTCAGCTACTGCTGTTTATCTACCACCTGGGTGTCAGCTGAGGCTTCTCTGTCATTCAAGATTAAGTAAAATTGAATCCAGCCCCATCCCAGATTCTGTGAGAAGTTTAATGTGCTCTGCAAGATTGGACTAACTCCCCGTCATATCTTCTCAAGGTCACCTTGAGAAGGTGACCACACCCTCTGAGCTCCTGCCACCATCGAACTCCTAATTTCACTTGCATCTCAACTCCTATGGCAGCTGTCTTCTCATGGCTCCTTATCCTCTCCCATTCTGTGCTTATCCAGGCATAGGACTCAACCCCTGTCCTTGATTTACCTCAAAGCACTCAAAGAGGCAATTACTGTCATTCAGGCATATATTCGTTCATTCATTGAGTTCTCCAGGGGGACTGAGCCCCAGTTGCCTACTGGAGTAACCAACTTCATAACACACGCTGTATTTGTTTCCATCCCTTCTCTGTCTCACTTGCCTACCCCACTATCAACGTTTCTTGAGATTGCTTCCCAAATGCATTACTTGCCCTCAAATTCTTAGAGTCTGCCTCTGGGGCGACTCAAACCAAGGCAGTAGGTAAAATCAGACCACGAGAATTAGCAACATCAATGAGAAGAGAGTCTCCAAAAGGCGCCTGTGATCATGCATTTGTACTTCTAGGAAGGAGATAGGGCCCCCACAGCCCCTTTAGCCAGGAATCTCCCTGCATATAAAAACAGGAGGTTCTGGAAGGATGCTTTTTCCCCCCACTCTTCTTCCACTTTTTTCACCAACAAATACTTCCTACACCCATTGCTCCCTGAAGTCTTCTAATAGGAACAGTATTTTTCATTACCCATCTAGCTTCCAAATTCTCCTAGAGAAGAGCATGCAATATTTCAAATTCACATGAAGGTGTAGTTGACTGACATCCGATCCTCTCTTGAGAAGAGATTTTAATGCAGGGAAGGGCGTGGGCACACGAGATGCAGGTCAGGTGATGCAGAGGAGGGCAGCGAGGGAAGCTGGGTGCCCTTCCCTGCGTCCCCCAGGGCCAGTGCTGTGGCCGGCTTCCATCTGCAGGAACGCTTTCCTCAGAACTCCCAGCCTCACCATGAGTAGATCCTAAATTTTCCCTGGAGGAATAAACATAGTAAGGAAAACCACAATAGGACAGAAAGCCCCATGAGGATACTCTGCCTTGATGGGGCTGAGCCAAGGCCAGAAATATCTCTGGGATATGTCTTTTATCAGCTCCCTTTCCCAACTTCAGCTCCAGAACTCTCCCTGCTAAAAAGACCTTGGTGAGAAAACTCTGCCTGAGGGATTTCTGGCTGGATAGATCCTCCAGCTCTGAGCTCCCTTCAGGCTGATCCACATCCTGGTCATTCAGTACCCAGGTGCAAGGCCTGATAATTATCTCCCTGGAAAAGCTGGAGTAAAGAGAACCGGACCCGGAGTCGGGAAACCTGATGTCTGGTCCTAATTCCCACCTTCTGATGACTGAGCTGCTGACAGGCCTTGGGAGAATATAGCCCATGCCCTAACATTCTCTCACCTAGAAGTGACATCTAGCTGTGCTCAGTGTTGAGCAAAACTTTTTCAGGTGCAACAGACAGAAATCAATGAAAGGCCTACCCTGGCTTGATAAGTGGGAA
The DNA here is from genome assembly GCF_057802395.1 of Ceratotherium simum simum. NCBI lineage: Eukaryota > Metazoa > Chordata > Mammalia > Perissodactyla > Rhinocerotidae > Ceratotherium > Ceratotherium simum. The sequence continues at coordinate 18,513,890 of NC_141908.1, forward strand.
GGACAGGATGCACCAGGTGTGGCAGACCCAGGACTGCATCAGTGTTGTCAATACCACTGTTGGCTCTCTCCAACTTTTAGTGCTGTTCCTCCCTGGGTGTTGACTTATTCTCCTTTACCTCAGCGGGGCATTTTCCATGTAGCAGGGAAGATGGTGACAGGCAGCCCCAGGTTCAAATCCTTCCAGCTCTCAAAGGCAGGAGGCTATTTCCCCTTGGTTTCTACAAAACAGTCCCAAAGAAGGGCTCTGATTGGCCTTGCTTGCTCATGTGCTCACTTCTGAACCAGTCTCTGCCATCAGCAGGGGATGGTGCACTGGTCCAGCCTGGGTCATGTGCCCACACTGTGGCTGAAGTGGGGGCAGGGTATGCTATGAGTGAAAGGGACAAGAGGAAAATCATGCTGGGCAGCCAAAATCCATGGCTACCTCAGCCCCCAGCTTATCTGCATATGCCTAATAGTCATGGTCCATGCTGGATGAAGGGAGACAATGATGAGACAGAAGCCAGGGAAAAAAGGAAAATAAGAAAGAGTGTGCCCAGCGGGTATAGAGCTGGTAAAGGTGAAATTGCTCCCCTTATCCTTAGGAAGCAGTAGTTTCAAAGAGGGAAGCTGAGAAAAAACATTCTCTCCATGAGCAGGAGCCCAGAGTCACGTCACACCTCCAGCAGCAACATGGAGTGCCTTCAGTGGGAACAGCACCTCCAGCTTCACGTTCTCCTTCTGCAAAATACAGCAGTAGTTCTGGACTCAGAGGGCTCGTCAGAGGTTCTGTAGAAGCAACACCAGAGTGGGGGATTCTTGGTACGAGTGCTCTCAGGAGAAGAGGAATGAGGGAAGCAGGACAGAACAGAGGAAGCCAAGAGAGACGTAGGTTCAGCTGAATTCTAACCTCAGCCTCATCCCACAGGGAGCTCTGTAGCACCGAGGACACCACAGAGTTATCCGGCCTTGAGACAATTTGCATCACCTGTCAGTCATTGGCTGAAGGTCACCTCCAGAGCGAAAGCAGTCACTTCTAGGCAGCCCAAGGCTCAGAAAAAGGAAGCAGCTGAGAACTGTGAGCAGCCAACACTCACAGCTGCTGGGGGAAGGGTGCTAGGCAAATTAAATGGGATCTGGGTAGGCCCCAACAGCACCCCCCTTTGGGCTGTTGGGACATAATGTATTTCAAGTGCCCATCACAATGCTGGGAGTTATCTTTATCATCATTTTATCCCTGTTGTACAAAAGTAATAGTAAACATCACATAACATGTGATTCTCTGCCAGACTCTGTACTCAATGATGTAGGCATGCGTAGGCGGTAGGAGTCTAGACAGACCTAGGTTCATATCCTCTGCCTGCCCTGCCATGGACTAGTGATGTGATTTGAGGTGTGTAATTTAACCCATTTGAGTTTCAGAGTTCTAATCCATAAAATGGGCTAATAACCAGAGCTACCTCCTGGGGCTGCTGTGAAGATGACATGAGATCATCCTTGAGATGCTCCTGGTGAAGTGCTTGGGGTAGAAGAAGCTCTCAAGTGATTCTTAGCTATTATTAGTTTCTGTGGTGAGACTGTCTACAACAGCCAGCGCTATAGCTCACAGACACGTGGAAGTCATGAGGCACTGATTGGTTTCACAGATGACAGGAATAAGGATTTGCATTATGTAAAAGATGAAGCCGACTGTGTTTAAGGGAGCGAATCCATTTTCAAAAAGAGGATATGAAAGCTCAACCTGAGCCCAGTCGGAGGACTTACGTTACTCAGCAAGGCGGTGTCAGGGGTGGGGACCTTTGCAGCAGTTCCTCGGGGCCTCGCAGATCACTGCTCCGAATGAAGGAGCCTCACCCTGGGCTTTCACAAAGATCTGTCAGCCGGAGGCCACTACCTCTAATTTGGTAGATCCACTTTTCCTGCCTGTAACCAAAGAGGATGTATGTCCAGGTACAGATTAGCTCAGGCTCTGACATCAGACAAACCTGGGGTACGCCTGGCTCTGCACTCTAACCACTGTGTGGCCATGAATGTGTTATTTAGCCTCTGTAAGTTTCATTTCCTTCTCAGTTAATAGGGGAGAATAATATCTGCATTTAGCGTTATTATAGAGATTAAATTAAATGATATTTGTAAACACTTAATCAGTACCTCATTCTTAAATCAGTGCATTTAAACCAGTGCCTGCTCCCAAGGAGCAGCAATTATTGTTATTATTGATGTTCATTTGTTCAATCAATATTTACTGATTGCCTACCATGTGTCAGCACTGTTCCTGGTAGTGGGAAGACATTGGCAAGAAAAAACATGAGGTTCCTGCTCTTAAGGCGCTTACATTCAAGTGAAAAGAGATGATTAATAAATAAAAAAGAAAACCTCCATGGCGTGGTTAAGTGTTATGTAGGGAATTAAAATAGGGTGATGTGATAGAGAGTGATGAGAGAGATCCTTTAGTCTGGCCTCCTCTTTATATTTTTAATTAGTTTATTTTTTTTGGTGAGGGAGATTGGCCCTGAGCTAACATCTGTTGCCAATCTGCTTCTTTTTGCTGAGAAAGATTGGCTCTGAGCTAACATCTGTGCCCATCTTCCTCTATTTTGTATATGGGACGCTGCCACAGCATGGCTTGATGAGTGGTACATCGGTCCGCAGCCGGGATTCGAACCTGCGAACCCTGGGCTGCTGAAGTATAGCACTCGAACTTAACCACTACACCACTGGGCTGGCCCTGGCCTCTTCTTTAGAAAGGCCTCTCCGAGGAGGTGAGGTTCAGGCCGAGATCTGAAAACAAGATGGCACCAATGATGAAATGACCTAGGGAAAGTACATTTCAGGCAGAGGGGGCAGCAAACAAAAAGGCCCAGAAATGGAAACAAGCTGGGCATGGTGAGAGCAAGTTCAATATGTTTGAAGGACGCACAAAAGGCTAAGGTGGCTGGAGTGCAGTGGGAGAGGCTGGTGGACAGGTGAGAGGTGAGTTTGGAACAGTGGATAGAGGAGACCAGTTAGGGTTTTGTAAACCAGGCGAGGAGTTTGGATCTTAATCTGAATGGGGTAGAAAGCAACAGAAGGATTTTAAGCTGGAGAGATACAATCTGAAATAGGTTTTTAAAAGTTCACCTGGATAATTTCATCCAATATTTAAAGAAGTACTAATACCATCCTACATATCTTTCAGGAAATTGAAGTTGCAGGAACACTTCCCAATTCATTACATGAGGCTAGCATCATCCTAAAAGCAAAGCCGGAGAGACATCCTAAGAAAAGAAAACTAAAGACTAGTATCCACATGAACATAGATGCAAAAATCCTTAACAAAATATTAGCAATCTGAATCCAGCAACAAGTCTTTAGTGACTTTTCCTCTGATCCTCTAGCTGCCGCCTTCCAGACCTCCCTTTTCCAGCTCCATCAATGGTCTAACTTCAATATTACACCTATTAAATTTCTAATACTTGTTTAAAAAAATGCATTTGATAAAAGGCAACATCCACTCATGATCAAAGCTCTCAACAAAATAGAAAAGACAGGAACTTCCTCAATCTGAAAAAGTGTAGGGTATCCACGGAAAACCTACAGCTAACTTCACATTTAACATGAAACACTGGTTTACCGCTGTGACCAGGAACAAGAACAAGGCAAGGATGTTCCCTCTCTCCACTACTATTCAACATTATACTGGAGGTTCTAGTCACTGCAATAAGGCAACAAAAAGAAATAAAATACATGTAGATTGGAAAGGATGAAGTAAAACCGTCTTTTTTTTTACAGATGACATGACTCTGTATGCAGAAAATCATAAGGAATCTACCAAAAAATAAATAAACAAACTCAAACTATTAGAACTAATAATTCGAAAATAAGAAATCTAATTTATAAATAAGCAAAGGATTTTAATAGACATTTCACCAAGAAAGATATTCTAATGGATAATAAGCACATGAAAAGATGCTTAACATCATAAACCATTAGAGAAATGCAAATGAAAACTAAACGAGATACCACTACAAGCCTACTATAATTGTCAAAAAGACTGACAATCCCAAGTGTTGGCAAATCTGTGGAGAAACTGGGACCCTCATACATTGTTTTTGTTTTTTTTGTGTGTGTGTGTGTGAGGAAGATCAGCCCTGAGCTAACATCCATGCTAATCCTCCTCTTTTTGCTGAGGAAGACCGGCTCTGAGCTAACATCTATTGCCAATCCTCTTCCTTTTTTTCCCCCCCAAAGCCCCAGTAGATAGCTGTATGTCATAGATGCACATCCTTCTAGTTGCTGTATGTGGGATGCGGCCTCAGCATGGCCGGAGAAGCGGTGTGTTGGTGCGCGCCCAGCATCCAAACCCAGGCCGCCAGTAGCAGAGCACGCGCACTTAACCGCTAAGCCACGGGGCCAGCCCCCCTCATACATTGTTGGTGGGAACATAAAATAGTACCATCACTTTGGAAAATATATTGGAAGTTTTATAAAAAGTTAATCATATACTTCCCATATGACCCAGCAATTCTACTCCTAGATATTTACCCAAGAGAAATGAAAACATGTCCACACAAAGACATGTATGCAAATTTTCATAGTATTATTATTCCTAATAGCCAAAAACTGGAAGTAATCAAAATATTCATCAACTAGTGAATAGATAATCAAAATTTGGTAAATCCATACAATGGAATACTATTGAGCAATAAAAAGGAATGAACTATGGATGCATGCTACAATATGGATGAATCTCAAAAACATTTTACCAAGTGAGAGAAGTTAGACATAAGCAACCACATGTACTATGATTCCATTTATGCGAAATTTCCAGAAAAGGCAAATCTACAGAGATAGAAATCAGATCAGTGGTTGCCTCAGGCTGGGAACGGGAGCTGAGATTGATTACAAACAGGAGTCAATCCTGTTTGGGGAGAGATGGAAATGTTCTAAAACTAGGTTGTGGTGAAAGTTGTACAACTCTATAAACTTACTTAAAAACAATTGAATTGTACACTAACAATGGGTGAAATTTATTGAGGTAACATATTACCTCAATAAATCTATTTAGAGAAATTTGGGTAACTATGTGGAGAATGGATCGCAGGGGATAAGAGTGAAAGAAAGATCAGTTACAGTCTGTTGCATTGGTCCAAGGTGAAGGCGATGGTAGCTTAAACCAACATGGTAGCCTTGAAGATGGTGAGAACTGGTGGGATTCTAGATGCATTGTGCTAGTGGAGTTGACAAGACTGCTGATGGCTTAAACATGCAGTGAGGAAAGAGAGGATAAAGGGGAATTGTGGTGATGAGGATGCTTGTAGTTGTATTTTGCAGTTAAATTCTGAGGGATTCCTAGCACCCATTGCTGAGAGCTCTGGCCCCACTCAGTGTGACTGGGGAGATGGGGAGGTGTGCGTATGTGGGGGGACTTTTTTTTTTTTCCTGAGGAAGAATGGGCTCTGAGCTAACATCTGTGCCCATCTTCCTCCATTTTATATGTGGGACACTGCCACAGCATGGCTTGATGAGCAGTGTGTCAGTCTGCGCCTGGGATTCGAACCTGTGAATCCTGGGCTGCCAAAGTGGAGTGCGAGAACTTAACCACTATGCCACCGGGCTGGCCCCCTGGGGGGACTTTTTAAAAGTGCAGATTCCTGGGATCTGATTCTACTGAATTGGAATCGCTAAAGGTTGATCCCTGTGATCTACATTTTTACAACTTACCTCAGGTGATTCAAAAGCATTGCATGGTTTGTAAACTAATCTGTTGCTGGCATTATTTTAAAAGTGTTACGATGCTTGACTTTTGTTAATTGGTTCCTATAAACTTGTGTAATGTCCCTCTTCAGTGTCATGAGCGTAGGTGTCCTGTTCCCATTCATAATTCTTCAGCCCTGAGAACACCAAGATTGAAAGTCTAGCATTCTCCTGAGCTTTGTTCTTTTTTACTTAAATTCTATTTGCTTTAGTGAGCACGACTCCCAAGGGAGGGCATGGCTTTGAAGGAGGAAGTTTAACCAGGGCTGGTGTCTGTGGTTCCTCATGTAATGCCTTCTCATTGGGGAACATTTTGAAGTGATCTAACCACAACTCTTAGATGAACCACAGAAATTATTTAGAAATCAGTGAATTCACAAGAATTCCCACCAACCCTTTAAATTGCTCTTCCTCTCTTCTCTCTCTGGCTATGCCCCACTCTTCTTAAGACCATTGATAAAAGATTTGTGAAACCCGAGTTTGAATCCTCATATACCACCTAACGAGCCACATGGCCTAATTCCAGTTCTGGGACTCAATGAGCTTATCTGTAAAGGGAGAATGGAACAAACTCAGTGGTTCTTAACTCTGGCTGCATGTTAAAATCACCGGGGGAGTGTTTAAAAATTGCTGATAACAATTGGCCACAACCCAGACAATTGCATCAGAATCTCTAAGTGGTGGGACTCAGGCATCAGTATTGCTGGCAGATTCCTGAGGTGTTTCCATTTGCAACCAAGCTCAGAACCATTGATCTAAGTGATCATTAAGGATTATTGAAGCTCTTTCTCTTATCTGTATTTTCCTTGGCTCCCATGACCCTACCCATGACCACCTCTACAAGGCAAGGTTGAGTGGGGATACCCGGAGGGTGCATCTACTCAGTCTGACAAGGACCATATCTGGCCTGGCTGCTGAAGAACCAGTGAGTATTTGAAGACGTGCCCTCGAGCAGGTAAACAAAACCAACCTCCCTGGTTTGCATTCAAGACCCTGCCTTTGGTGTCCCCTAAATTAAAAACTACCACTTTATGGGGAGCAGAGGTTGTATCTCTTAAAGACATTGCCCAGAAGCCTCCAGGGTCTACAGAGAGGCAATGATGGGTTGCTTTTTCATCTTTTATTTCTGCTAAGTGGAGTAAATCAAAGAGAGGGCAGGTTGGCTTCACAAAGCAGACTGTTTTTATTTTTATTTTATTTTTTTGCTGAGGAAGATTCACTCTGAGCTAACATCAACTGCCAATCCTCCTGTTTTTTTTGCTTGAGGAAGATTAACCCTCAGCTAACATCTTTGCCAATCTTCCTCCACTTTGTATGTGGGACAGCGCCACAGCACAGCTGGTGAGTGGAGTAGATCTGCACCCGGATCCGAATCCGCGAACCGGAGTCACCAAAGTGGAGCGTGCGAAACTTTAACCACTTGGCCAGGGGGCCGGACCCAAAGCAGACTATTTTTAAACATTAATTTGACTTTTTGGATTGATCAGATGCCAATATTAGGTAACAGAATCCTGGGAAATTTGTAGGAAGCTAAATTGTATGGAAATCTTTAGACATCTTATTTTTCCATGGATTTAGAAATTGCACATTATTTTATATGGCATAAGTCATTCCAAAATCTGTACAACAAAGAATGTGAAGACAAGAATGTTTGAAAGCTTCAAATTGACTTCTTCCCATTTTAGCCACAGTAATTCTAACAACCCATGGTGTTTCCCATCTCGGCACATAGCACTATCTAAAATCCCTGAAGCATCTTTGACTCTGCTCTTTCACATCTATATGCCTAAGCCATCAGCAAATCCTGTTGGCAAGACCTTCATAACATATCCCTAGTCTGACCTTTTCTCGCCACTCTTTTCTAAACCACTATCATTTCTTCCCTGTGTCTGGCTCTAACACCCTTTTGCTCTGTGACCCATAAAAGGAGGGGGTTGGCCTAGCTAACCCTTAAGGTTCCTACTAGTCCTAAGAGTCTAGATAGTCTAACTCATAGAAGCGAGCGGACATTTACCGAGCACTCACTATGTACCAGGTACTCTACTTTTGTTATTTCATTTCATCCTTATACCAACCCAGTGAGGCAGGTACTATTATTCCTCCTTTGAAGAGATGAGGCAACTGAGACTCAGACACTGCTGGCTGCCTGCGCAGGACCACTCCCCCTTGCCTCCTTGTTAACAGAGCCTGATTCTACTAGGAGTGGCAATGAGCCCAGCTTCTAGGGATCAGTGAGTCACAATAAGTCAGAGCCAGTTTTGTAACCATGCTCTGCTTTACCCATGATTGGTACAGATGTGGGCATGAGCGATATAAGGGGAAGTCTGTTGGGGGCTCCTGAGAAAGTGTTTTCTCCCCAATGAGAGAAAAAGATGAGAAAGAGAAAAGCCCTTTATGCTTTGTCCCTGTTACTTCATGCTTTGGATGTTATCGGGAGAGGAGGTAAAGCTGGTGGCTTTGTCAGTCTTATGGCAATCATGAGGTGGGGGGATGGGATGTGCCTGAGGATGGAGAAGGAAAGATGAGAAAAGTTTGGTCCTTGATGTTCTCATTGAGCATGATACTACCTACCTCTGGGCTTCTTCTTAAGTAAACTATAAATGTCCTATGAATTAAACCAGCCTGGTCTAGAATCCTGTAACACGGAACCCAAAGCATCCTGACACAGAGTAACTTTTCTAAGGACATGAAGCTAGGAAGTGGCAGCACCAGGCTGCAAAGCCACGTCTGTCTTTCCGTCTGCCTGCAAAGACAAAGTAGACAGGCTCTTGCCTCTGCCCCACCCCTAGTTTAATTCCAACTCTACACCTCTAGAATAGGATGGGCTTGAACATGCATTCAAGGATCCCCAGCCATAGCTGATACTGAACCCAGATCTAAAGACAGCTGCTCTTCTTGACATTCTGGGCAGAACCTTCCTGAATGTGGGCCTTGTGGGAGCCAGTTTCCCCCCTCGGCATTGTAGAGACAGTTGTCAGGGGCTATCATAATAAACAATGAGACTTATAGGAAGCCACCAGCCTCATCACTCCTCTGCCTTCATGGTGTCCCCTTTATCTCACTGTGCTTATGTCTGGTGCTTGGTTAACTCCATTCAATCTGTTTTCTGGAGTTGGGGCTCAAAAGGTAGATCCTTCCCCCAAACCAGCGTGTTCTCATCAGGGGGCCTCAGGAATCAAGCCACTCATTTTTGTACTGGACCCACAGGGCTCAGGGGAGGTGATTGGAATGCCCCCCCCCCCACTCCTAGCCTAACCCTGCACCCCTATAGGCATTGAAGCAAATAGATCTGAGAGACACCAGAAGGTTCAGCCACCTTCCAATGTCTCTCCCATTGACCCACTCCAGGGTGAGAAATTTCTACCCTTGGTCAGTCCTAGGAAATATAGTAGAATTTCCAGATTGTACCTTTTGCAAAACAAATATATTTCTTAATAGGGATAGCAGATCAGTTTCCTTCCTATACATGAAACTCTTATGTGTTGCCTCCATTTATATGGAGATAAAACCTCTGTTTGAAACTACGTCCTTTCAAAATGTGATTTTTTATTATCTGTTTCTCTTAATAGTCTGTAAGCTCTACGAGTGTGAGGGGCCTTATTTTTTTTACTTGCTCTTGCAGTCTGAGCATCTATCATGGTGCCTGGCATTTAATAAATTTATATGGAAAGAATAAATGAATTGCAGTACAATGGAGAGGGAAAGGAAGGTAAGGAAGTGGAAAAGAGGGTGATAACTCTTTTAAGAAGATTGGCTGAGAGGAGAGAGAGTGAGTGGTAGTTAAAGAAGGACACAAAGGGAAGGGAGATTGTCGTCATTAATATGGCAGGCTGGGAGACAGGGTTGGTAGAGAAGTAGGATTTTCGGCTCAGCACTGTCCATTGCCAACTCCAGGTGGCATCATTTACATCGCGTTACATGTGAATGGCACCCCCTACAGTTGTGCAATGCAGTGGTCCATTTGCATATAAGAAAGAAGTGATCATTGATGGAGAGGAAGATAGACAGGGCAGGGATCTAGAGCATAGGTTAGCCTTAATTGGGTACTCATCCTTTGAGATTGGACAGATGAATATATTAGGGGTAAAGTGGGAAGCAGGGAATTAGGGCAGTTTTTGTCCAATGGCCTAATTTTTTGGTCATATAGGAGACGAAGCCATCCATCTATGAGAGAGCTGGGGCTGTGAGAAAGGCTAAAAGAAAGTGATAAGGGTTTGGAAAGGAAGAGACAATTGACTAAGTAAAAGGATGTAACTAAACCACAAGGTATGTTCTAGGGATCATAGACCTGGTCTGGCACCAACAGAGGACTCTGGCAGACCTGGGATCATCAAAGAGTAAGGAAAGGAGTCTGGGAAATGCAGTGGGGGCAGTGGTGAAGGCTGTAAGGGTGTCTTCCATGCACAAGCCCCTATTTGCAAACGGTTACAAAACTCATTTTTAAATAAGTTGTCCAGATTCAGAAAGCATTGTCCTGTTGGAACTATTGTTTATAGTGGTTCAGTTCTCCAGCCAGCAACCTGCCAAAGCCCATTTATTCTTCAAAGTCCCTGAAGTCATGAACTAATGCTGTATTAATACTTCAGTGTCATCTCCCATTATTACTAATCACAATATTTTATGGGAAAATGTATTCCAGGTTACAGATCAGTGGACCAAGAACACTTCTTGCCACCACCATCCATCTCTTAGACTCTCCCTCAGCATCCCTGCCCAATGTGTAGTGAGAGCCTTGGTCAGCCTTCAGAACCAGCCCCATTGGTGGAACCAAGACTCTTTGTACCCAGAGCTTGTCAGCTGTATTCACTGAACCAGGCACTGGACTTGGATGCATTTGTAAAGGGCCCCAGAGCTCCCCCAGGAGTTCTGAATTCCACACTACTGGCAGTGCCATCACACAGCCTGGGGGAGAGCAGTGTTAGAGAAGGGCACATTCTCAGACACATTTTCCTTCAATGGAGAGGTCATTTCCATGTCATAACGCTTGACCATTGAAAGGGCCTTTACACTTTGACCCAGCAGTTCTATTTCTAGGAACTTATCTGGTTGAAATACCTGCACAAAGGTGCAAAGATAACATTCAAAGCTGTTCACTGAAGCATTATTTGTAATTAAGAAATGCTGGAAACAATGCAAATATTCATCAAAGGGAGAATGAGTAAATTAATTATGGTATCCTTGTCCCACCACAGTGGGCCACCACACAACCTTTAAAAAAACAAGGTAGCTCTACAGGTATTAACATGGTATATGATCCATCTATTCACAATAGATGGAATTGAAAAAAGTGGGTTAGAAACAGTATGTGTGATAGGAAATTAGATATAGCTAGATAACAAAATATACACATGTTAAAATGTATATGTATGCATGATTACAAATGTACTTATTAAAAAATACCTCGTAGGTTGAACACCTAATTATTAACAGTGGTTACTTTTAGGGGAAAGGATTGGGAGAGGAGAAATGGGACTTTCATACTCTATACATTACAGAATTGCCAGAACTTTTTTACAATGAGCATGTATCACTTCTATATTAAAACAAAATTTTGAACCAATTTTTAAAGGATATTAGGCATTGTAAATATGTCAGTGCACCATAAATTAATCTATAAATAAAATGTTCTCCCAATGAAAATATCACAGGGGCTTTCTTGCAAAATAACAAACTGATTCAAAAGTTCATATGGAAAAATAAGCATACTAGAATAACCAGAAATTTTCTAAAAAGGAAGAGAAATGAGAGGAGACAAACCCTAGCAGTTATTAAAATGCACTGTCAAAACTACAATAATTAATAGAATTACCTGGGTAGTAACCCATAAATAGACAGGCAGAGTAATTCAATAGAAAATAGCCCAGAGATAGACACAAATGCTTATGGAAATGGATGAAGATGGCACTTTAAACCAGTGGGGAACAACAAATCCTGCAATAAATGGTATTGGGACAAGTGGGTTGCCAGGTTGGGGGAAAAAAGAACTGAATCCCTCATTTGATCACTATAGCTAATAAATTCCGGGTGACTCTAGATATAAACATTAAAGATAAAAACTACAGGGGCCGGCCCCGTGGCTTAGCAGTTAAGTGTGCGCACTCTGCTACTGGCAGCCCGGGTTCGGAGCCCGGGCGCACACCAATGCACCGCTTGTCCGGCCATGCTGAGGCCGCGTCCCACATACAGCAACTAGAAGGATGTTCAACTATGACATACAACTATCTACTGGGGCTTTGGGGGGAAAAAGAAAAGGAGGAGGATTGGCAATAGATGTTAGCTCAGAGCTGGTCTTCCTCAGCAAAAAGAGGAGGATTAGCATGGATGTTAGCTCAGGGCTGATCTTCCTCACAAAATAAAAAAAAAAGATAAAAACTATAAGAGTATTAGAATAAAGTATGAGAGAATATGAGAATCTTTTATAATATAGGAATGGAGAGTGCATTTCTAAGCAATATACAAAGCCCAGAAGACATAAAAGAGGTCATTGATATATTTGACTTGATAATATTAAAAATTTTCTACATGGCAACAAATATCAGGGGTAAAACAGATGAATTACAACCTGAAAAAATATCTGCCTAATAAATGTCAGGAGGCTAATATATGTAGTGCTTCTATGTCAATTTTAAAAAGAAGTCAATGATCCAAAAGAAAAATGAGCCAAACCGTGAATAGGAAATTCACAGAAATATAAATAAATATACATACAAAGGTCTCATGGCCACATGAAAGATGGTCAACCTCACATGAAACAATATAGTATCATTTTTCATCTATTAGCTTGATAAAGTTTTTTTAAAGTTTAGTAGTAAAGTTTTAGTAAAGCCATGAGAAAGCAGAGACCCCTACACTGTCGGTGAGAGTAGATACATCCTCTTTGGAAGGGCACTTGGCGATATCAGAATAAAACATGCACCTACCCCTCGACCCTGCACTCTACTTCTAAGAGTTCATCCTTCAGATACACGTGTGCAAAGATGTATATTCAAAGATTGTAGAAGCCACAGACTAGACACAACTAAGTGTCTATCCCGAGGGAACTGGTTAAAATAAACAGACTGAAGCACATCTATGCCAGGGAATGGAACATTACACAGCCATGAAAAAGCATGAGGTAATTTTACATACGCTGACATAGAACAATCTTCACACTATATTTTTTAGTGGCAAAGCAGTGTGTGTAGTGTACTGAAATTTGTGGACAAAGAGGGAAATGAAATCTGTATCCATCGACTCTCTGGAAGCTTGTATAAGAAGCCGGTACAGTGCACACATGTGGGGAGGGAGACCAAGGACTACAAGTTTGGGGAGGAAGAGAAACTTATTTTCATTATGCACTTTATTCAGACTATTTGAATTGTGTACCAAGTATATGCATTCATTTTTAAGGTAAACAAACGAAATGTAGTTTCAAATACAGCATTGGAAATCATTAACTAAGTCCAAGCTTCCCACTTTGCAAACGAGGAAATGAAAGCCCCGTCCATTCATTCATTTCTTCAACAGATGTTTTTGAGTGCTGTGATAGTTTCCTATTGCTGCTGCAGCAAATTACCACAAACTTGGTAGCTTAAAACAACATAAATTTATTCTCTTATAGTTCTGGAGATCAGAAGTCTAAAATGGGGTAGCAGACTTGCATTCCTTCTGGAGCCTGTAGGGGAGAAGCCAATTCCTTGCTTTTCCCAGCTTCGAGAGGCTGCCCACATTTCTTGGTTCATGGCCCCTTCTAGTGATTGCATCGTTCCAACCTCTGCTTCCATCATCACATCTTCTCTGACTCTGACCTTCCTCCTCCCCATCCTATAAGGACACTTGTTATTACATTGGATCTACCCAGATAATTCAGGATAATCTTCCCACCTCAAAACCCTTAACTTAATCACATCAGCAAGGCCCAAAAGGCAAAAGGCCATGTAGGGTAACATATTCACAGTTTCAGAGATTAGGACTTGGACATCTTTGGGGGCCATTGTTCTGCCCACCACAAGTGCCTTCACTAAGCTGGTGCCTACTCTGCCCCAGGCACTGAGGATACAGCAGGACAACAGACACACAATCCCTGCCTCATGGGGTTCATGTTCCGGCTTGGGGGAGAGAGACAATAAACAACAAACATAAATAACATTAGATGGTAATTAGTGCTATAGAGAGATAGAAAGCATGAAAGAAGGCAAAGGGGAGTTTGGACTGGGGTGGAAGGAATTAGAACCAGGAAGCCCTCACTAGGAAGGGAAGACATTGGTGTAAAGATCTGAAGGAGGTAAGGGAGTAGCTGTGCAGACATCTGTGGGAAGAGCATTCCAGATAGAGAGAACAGCAAGTGCAAAGGCCCTGAGGCTGGAGTGCATCTGATATGTTCATAAGCAGGAGGTGACAAGTGGGGCTGGAGAAGGCTAAGGAAGATGGTAGGAGAAGAGGCCAGAGAGTGTCAGGAGGGGGCACAGGGTCTAGGGTCTTCCAGGCCATTGTAAGGGGTACCTTTTCCTTGGAGCAAGGTGGAGCTTCTGGAGGAATTTAAGCAGAGACATAATAAGATCTGCCTTACTAAAATTCTGTTAAAATGCCAGGGAGGGGGAGCCGGCCTGGTGGCTTAGCAGTTAAGTGTGCGTGCTCTGCTACTGGCGGCCCGGGTTTGGATCCCAGGCGCACACCAACGCACTGCTTGTCCAGCCATGCTGAGGTGGCGTCCCATATACAGCAACTAGAGTGATGTGCAACTATGACATACAACTATATACTGGGGCTTTGGGTAGAAAAGAGGAAAAAAAAAAAAAAGGAGGAGGATTGGCAATAGACATTAGCTCAGGGCCAGTCTTCCTCAGCAAAAAAAGAGGAGGATTGGCATGGATGTTAGCTCAGGGCTGATCTTCCTCAAAAAAAAAAAACACAAATGCAAGGGAGGAAGCCAAGAAGCTATCGTGGTAATCTAGGCATTAGAGTGGTAGCATGGCTCATAGTACCAGCAGTGGAGGTGAAGAGAACCATTTGATTTTATGATAGGTTAGGATATGATATATATGCCAGCCAGATTTCCAGACAGATTGTTTGTACGATATGAGAGAAACTGATAAGTCAAGAATGACTCGAAGGGTTTGGGCCTGAGCAGTTGAAAAGATGGAACTACCATTACTGGAGAAGAAGGGTTGCAAGAGAATGGATTTGAGGGGGATAATGAGTTCAGTTTGGGAATGTTGATTTTGAGAGTCTGTTAGACATCCAAGTGGGCCTGCTCAACAGGCAGCTGTAAATCCAAATCTTGAGCTCAGGAAAGAGAGCCAATGAGAGATAAAAATTGGGAGTCAGAGAAACGGTATTTAAAATCATGAGATTGAACAACAGACCACCGATGGCAGAGCTAAAGCTTAGGTCCAGATCTCCTTGCTCCTGCCCTTCTACATTAGTGACTTGAGGTGCAGAGCTGACTGTATTCCTTATTCTTTGTTTTGTTTATAAAATAGATAATTTGTTTTTCTTTTTTTAATAGGAAAGCATTTCATGTTCAATTTATCTGAAAACCAGATAACCACCAAAAATTTAAATTACCTATAATCTCATCAACCATAAATAATTGCTCTTAACCATTTGATACATTTCCTTTCAGACTCTTGCCGACGTAAGGTATATATTTCGTGTGTCGCACAATGCCCAAAAAGTATGACTTGATTTTCCTTTTTTATTTTGTAAAGAAATAGGAGAAGGGAAATGGAGAGTCCCTTGCAGGGCTCACCTGGTGAATATCGATCCATGAAAATATCATAAATGCGGCTTTCTGCCCAAGGATGCTTCATTTCATGTAAGGCTGGTCAGTGCCTCGTCCTGGGCCGTGGGGCTCTGCCGTCTGTTGAGTCAACAAGGGAGCCTGGTTTTCTGATGCGCACCTCTAGCACCTTGTGTATAAACACCTAAGTGGACACTTGGCTGGTGTGACTGTCTTGTGTACAATATGCCTCACTGCCACAGGGCTTCCACCCTATGCCATAGTTGGGTAAGTGAGAGGCTGTTTCTGTGGCAGCAGGAAATTTATCTCCTTACCCAAACTGTACGGTTCAGGAAAGGTTATTCAGCAGCGGTTTCACCATGGAAATAAAAAATTGTCTCAAACAAAAGGGGAAAAAAAAAACCTTGGGAATTCATTTTGTCTTTTCAGCTCCCAGAACATCTCATTCAGAGGAGAACTGTCATCTTTCTATTCCTGACCTGGTGCGAGGCTCAGAACTAATGGCCTGCCGGCCTCTTGCCTGAATTCCTTGGAAAACGCGAGGACCAAAGAGAGAGCGCCCAGGGACCAGCTGCTCCAAATACTGATTAGCAAAGGAGCAGGGGGTGTGGGGCAAAATTTGCTGGCTCCCTCTTCTGCCCCTACCACGCCTTCCCCACTCCCCGCCCCATCCTCCCAGCTGTTCGTGCCATGACAAAGTGAAACTGTGACACGGCCACAGGGGCCCAGTGTCAGGGCTTTCATCACCACGGGGGTCAGTCGTCTCATCACAATGACCTATGGACTCTTAGCCTCGCTCTCTCCTGCAAGAGCCCGGCATGATGTGCTGGTAAAAGCACAGATTTTAGAGGCAGCACACCTCAGCTCAAATCCCACCTTGATCAAGTCACTTAATCTCTCTCAGATTCAGTTTTCTCACCTGCAAAATGGGGATGATGATACCCACCTGTCAGGTCTGTGGGGCAAGACTCAATAAAATGTCTGCAAATCCCCTGGTCCATAGTGGGGTCAACAGCAAACATTATTTCCCTCCCCTATTCACTGAGGCCAGCCTTGATGATGTGGGTTCCCTCTCTGTATGTTCCTTTCGGGGACCTCAGAAGGTCATCTGGTGACACTTCTCCTTTAGCATTTTCAATAGTGCTCCAGAAAAGGAATCACACGTCATTACCTTGACATGTGCAGTCGATACGAAAATAGATGTGATATGAAGTGCAAAGGCTCAGAGTCACAGTTCAGAGCTTAGGGAGGGTTCAAAAAAAAAATGACCTGGGCAAGGAGTTTAATTTGGGAAACTGTGAGTAACTCTCTGGGGAAAATGTAGACACACTCCAAAATTGCCTCATCAGCAAGTCAGTGAGGAGGGAGGCGTGCGGGTGGCCTAGGTCTAGAAAAGAAGTTCCTATCCCGTGGTCTGGGGGGTCCCACAGGATCAGAACTGCTGCTCTGGTCCAGGTGCGGCCCCTGGAAGAATCATGCATGTGGATCCCGAGAGGAACGCCTAAGCCCTGCTGTCATGACTGGCTTCATCAGATAATCTCGCTGACACCTCACGGAGAGAGTCCTCCCCAGAGGAAATGGGAAAGCATGAGATAAGCGATCTTATCCTTTCCTACTTAGGCATCGTTAGAAGATACACAGTGGACAGCAGTGGCGAATAAAAAACAATTTTGATTTAAAGTACAGATTCTAGTTTCAAGATAATTTCTACAGATGAGTATTAAATTCCCAGGGTGTGGCAGGTCAACTCCTCCACACGGCGTGCTATGCTCCTGCGTCCCTCCTTTGCACGCTCCCCACCAGCCGCCCTGAATTTTATTCACCTCCTTGAACACACGTGTCTCACACACTTGTGCACCTCCACAAAAACCCTGCCCTCTTCCTGATCTCAGCTCCAGGGGGAAACAGTGATTGTGTCAGAGGCCAGTCTTGGTGGTCCCATGTTCCATGCCGGTCATTGGTTTGGGTGTGAGTTTGCAACACAGTTCTGGCAAAGAAATGGAAGAGAAATGTGCTGGAGGAAGAGGGAATGCTGGGAAGGGTTTTTCCCACTAATTAAACAAAAAGCTTCTTTTATTCTGCCAGACATTGTCATGTCTGTGTGTGAAGCCAAGAACCATGGCAGCCACTTTGTGACAAGGAGGGAGCTAAACTGATGTGATGAGGACTGCAAAGCAGAAAGATGGAAAGAATCTGGGGTTTTGACAACCTTCTTTGAGCCACTGGACTAATCAGCCCTACAGCTGTCCTATCTTAAGACTTCTTGCGGGCCGACCCCGTGGCTTAGTGGTTAAGTGCTCGCGCTCCGCTACTGGTGGCCCGGGGTTCGGATCCCGGGCGCGCACCGACACACCGCTTCTCCGGCCATGCTGGGGCCGTGTCCCACATACAGCAACTAGAAGGATGTGCAGCTATGACATACAACTATCCACTGGGGCTTTGGGGGAAAAATAAATAAATAAAATTATTAAAAAAAAAAAAAAAAAAAAAAAAAAGACTTCTTGCTAAGTGAGTTATTGTCCTTATAGTTGTAGCCATTTCGGGTTTTCTGTTCATTGCTGCTAAAAGCATCCTAACTGATACATGACTTGAAGTCAATTTTAATGTTCTAATTTAATCATATAAATAATCACAAGGCTAAATTTTCTTTCTCTAAATCTACTAGTTTTTTTTTTGAGGGGGTGGGGGAAATTGAGGGGACAGTGAGGGAGGGGAAGCACCGTCTTTCTTGACTCTATAAATTGAATCTAGCATTTGCCTGAACGATTGTTTGTTCTTGTGGAAATGAGTGGTTTCTTTTCTACCTTTTACTAGGGTGTGTGTATGTGTGTGTTTTAAAGATAAGCATGCATTTGGACAATTGTTTGTGAAACATGAGGAGCTGAGGAAAAAGCCTTCAGGAGGTTTTTCTGCGGAAAGTATAAAACCTCCCCATAAAAGGAGTCTATACTCGGAGAGCCAGGGCCTTTCTTCCATCAGCCCTGCACAAGAGCACCTGGCCAAGGGGGTGAGTGGGCACAAAAATCCAGCCCACTTTCTGCTCATTGAGTCAAGTGCCCTCGCACAGGCTGCATCCACCTGGAGGAAGGGGTGCATCTTTCTAATCTGCACAAATGTACCATGAGGGCTACTGGTAGTCTTATGGGCAATATTGCTTCACAGCCAGTCACAAAGTGTGGCATAGAGGTCATGGAGCAGATAAGAGGACCTATGTTCATATTTTCCAAAGACTACTCTAGAAGTCCAGGAAGCAGGGACTTTGGCACCAGCAGGAGGGAGCTCCTTGAAACAGATGTATTTGATATCTCCAGAAGCCTGCCACCATGCCTGTAAATTGCTTTAAATAGTTCCTCAGAGACCAGGTGTGATTACATATGTGCTAGTTAGTTCAAGCATCCTCTCTAAGCGTATCAGCTGTCCAAAGCAAGAACAGGTGTTCCCAGGGTGATCAGTGGGCCTTACATCAGCAGGGCCACAACAAGTGCTACTGATGTCAGTATTTCCGTCAATGCTTTGCTAATTAGAATAGTGAATGTCAGAAACTGCTTTCCAATGATGGAAATTAGTGACTTGTTGATTAGTTAACATGCTTCATGGTTAGAAATGCATTCTCCCTGGTGAAAGTGATGGTATTTAAGATTCGTGGCCCGGATGAAATATTTTAGGGATATTTCCCACCCTTTATAACCAGGAAGTAAGAATCTTGCACCCTGAGGAAGGATTGTTCTTAAATGATCCCGTACCCAGCCATTGTTGCAGAGGATTTCTGGTTGCCAAAGCCAACTCTAACCCTAACTGAATCCAGACTCTGGAACGTTAGAGTGACTGCCTCAAGTAAGGACGTGGTCAGAGCAACTTAAATGACAGGGAGCGGGAATTTCATTGAAATTACGGAAGAGGTTTAAGGGACCGTTCTGGTCCCTGCTGCTTGCAAATGAATGTTTGTGTAATAAATGTCTGCAGAGGTGGCAGAGTTTGGTCTGAGACTTGTTTTTATTATAACAAGACCGTGCGGGTCCACTGAAATCTCCCAAAACCATCCCTGAGGTTAGTTTGCAATAGGGCACCATCATCAATGGCAACACGCAGTGAGGTTTCTCGAGGAAGTTTTGAGAGCAATGGATATTGGCCTGGGGGAGCCAGACCATGACAGAATGTGGTGGATAGAAGAGAAAGAAGATGGTGATGCTGCATGGCAACTAGTGCACAAAAAGGTTTGTTTCTAAGCATTTGTGAGGCCCTCCTTTAAAGACTTCCAGAAATAAACAGAAGGTAAGAGGCTGCTGCTATCTCAAAGTAAAGCTGGCTAAGGCTCGAACTATTTTAATTTGGGCATCAAAAGCAAATGTAACTTCATTACCTACCTACATACTGGAAAAGGCTGAAATATTAGTTACATCCAGTGAAATTATGCACAACTATATACAATAAATAATTTAAAGTGTATAATAGTTTCAGTTATATATAAAAAAACAGTTGAGACAATCCAAGAGCAGAGGTCTTGATCCAAGATATGGCTTTTATAAGGTTTAATGGGGACATAATCCATTTTCCTCTATTAGACTTGTGAAGAAATTTTATCTACTACTTCCACTGATTTTATGTGCTATATTCCTGGGAAGGGTAGAGGAGTGGAGCAGGGTGGTAAAGCTTGCTG
Organism: Ceratotherium simum simum; assembly: GCF_057802395.1. Taxonomy (NCBI): domain Eukaryota; kingdom Metazoa; phylum Chordata; class Mammalia; order Perissodactyla; family Rhinocerotidae; genus Ceratotherium; species Ceratotherium simum. Next base: position 18,533,985 of record NC_141908.1, read on the forward strand.
TGCCAAAGGCTTGTCATGGGGACCATTAAGCTGGGAGCATCAAATAAAAATTACTGAGCAGACTGGGAGATTTGGAGGTATCTTGGATTTCCATTTCACCTCAAGAGGCCCTTTTGATGAGATGACTGTTCAGGAGCATGGGCACCCCATGGAATGAGAAAATTGACATGGGGCTTTAAGATGGGAGCCTCACTACCACAGACTGACAGGAGAGCCTGGTTGCCTGTGTCCTGGGGGGCAAAATGGAAAGTGTGACAAGTCAATTGTCAATTAGGTGTTGAGCTTTGTTAAGTGCCAAGCTCTGTGCTAGGCACCGTGACCCAATCCTGCTATGAATAGTCTTGTTAATAGCAAAGGCAACATAAAACATGTTAGTTTCAAAGCAAATGGGGAACAAAAGCCCATGCCTTTAGGAGCTGGCATTTGTCATTCTAGAATTCGTTAGTACCAATAAGTAGAACATTTTCAGGCTTAACGCGTACTTCTCCTGAGTCTTGATGTAACCTAAATTCCCTCTTCCTCTCTTCCTTCTTTTTCCCAGTAATGAAAATTTTTTGAGCATCTAATGTTTTCCAGACATTTGTGCTAGATTCTGAGGATACAGAGATGAAAACACAAGTTACAGCTCTTCAGAATTCATCTCATGCGTGCCCGTGTGTGTGCGTGTGTGTGTGTGTGTGTGTGTGTGTGCATGTATGTGTATATCTATAGGAGGATGGTGGTAGAAAGACATAGATAAACAGACAATTAAAACACAACTTGGGGGCCAGCCCAGTGGTGTAGTGGTTAAGTTCGCATGTTCTGCTTTGATGGCCCAGGGTTTGCTGGTTCAGATCCTGGGTACAGACCTATTCACTGCTCATTAAGCCATGCTGTGGCAGCGTCCCAGGTAAAGTGGAGGAGGATGGGCACGGATGTTAGCCCAGCGCCAATCTTCCTTGGCAAAAAGAGGAGGATTGGCATCAGATGTTGGCTCAGGACTGATCTTCCTCACAAAAAAAAAAAGAAAGAAAGAAAAAAGAGGAAGACTGGCAACAGATGTTAGTGCAGGGCCAATCTTCCTCAAAAAACAAAAAACACAACTTGATAAGTAGTAGGATAGCAGGGTCTCAGGTAGCTCAGAGGAGACACATCAAACTCAGAAAATATGTCGAGTCCATGAGGACAATCTCCCTGGGGGTGATGCCACTTGAACCGAGTCTTGAAGGACAAGCCGAGGGGCCAGGGTGAAGGAGCAGGATGAAAGGCATTCAAGTAGGTTGGCAGCATGTGCAAGGACTGTTGTGGCTGCCGAAAGCTGAGGAGGGGACTCCAGGGAATGTGGCTTTTTGGCAGCTGGGGCATAGGACGCATTGGGGGAAAGAGTGGCATCAGAGAAAGCTGAAGCTTTAGGCTGAGCCCAGATCACAGAAGAACTGAACTTAATCCTGAAGGTGATAGAAAGTCAAGGGATTTAAAACAGAGAAGGGACGAAAATATTTGTTAGAGAAGGTTGAGGACAGACTGCAGTAGAGAAGAAAGACAGAGACAGGGCCATGGGTAGTGGTTTACGGGTGTAATGCTTAAAGAGCCCATTCAGGTGTATTTACCCATAATGTCAGTCTATTATATAAGTAGCCTATAATTAAGATTTTTAAGTTGAAATCTCATTATTCTCTAATACTGGTACCTGAATCAAGGAATGCTATTTCTCATTTCTGGTAAATCATATTGCTGAGCGACTCCCCGTCTGTTGCTTCAACAGTTCTTCAGTGGTTCTTTGCTTCAGAGATAAGGCAGACACCACTGGAATCAAAGAAAGCATAACTCAGCTTTAAGTTTAAAAGTGATTTGAAGTCCATGGTGAAGATAATAATCTTGAAAGGTGGGTTTTGTTGAGTGACAAAGGTATTTTCTAAATTCTGGAACTTTCCTTTTAAATAAGAAGAAGCAAAGCTTGGATCATAGAGATGGGAAGAACTTGGATAAGGGCAAAACATTTGAAAGGGGAAAGGGAGAGATGGCAAAAGATCAGATGCAAATGTCTTGGCTTGTCTTGTGAGGTGGAAAGTTCTGGAAGGGGTGTAAGGAACCCACTGTTACACTTTAAGAAACCTGAGAACACTGGGGTTCTGTGTCAGAGGAGACTGCAGGGCACTCAAAGAAGTCCCACATTGGGCAATGGCCCTGCATTCGATGCCTCGAAGGATCTGACGGACCAGCTTCACTCAAGTGGAGTTAGTGGTCCCAGTGGACCACAGTCTACATGCCACATGTAGGGTTCCAAGAGAACCCACAAGTACCAGTAGGGGATGAAAGAGTGCTAAGAAAATTGGTAGACCAGAGGAAGCCTGGGCATCAAGAAGAGGAGGCCACACAGCATAGAGCCTTGTGACTAAAGGCAGTAGCAGTGATCCTCAACTTTAACAGTGACATCCAAAATTCGAGCCAGGACCCATTACCCCTCAGCATCATGTGTAGAGATCGCCCAGAGACCCTACAGGATGAGGGCCATCTTGTGGAAGGCAAGGGAAACCCAGAGGCCCTACTTCTGCACTCAAGTGCCCAAGAAGGAAGATACAGCCCTGAAATAGAACGTGAATTTGAGTCCACTATTTACCCCCAAATGACAGTTTTAAGCTGAAGGAGACTGAGTTAAATATAATAAACAATTTTAAGTATCTTCCTCAGTATGGGCAAGAAGGGAGATGGTCCTGAGCAGGATGGGCTCAATTTGTGAATATAAGGTTAGGCTACTTTTTTTTTGCATCTGAGTTGTAGTGGGTGAACTTCCATCCTGCTTCATCAATGTATGTGATACACACACACACACACACACACACACACACTGGCTTTTGAATTCCTTCTCTGACACAAATCATCATGTCAAAAATTATGCTTCAAAATAGCAGAAAACAGAAGATCCCTCAGGGAGCTTGGCTTTCAAATAAAAAGGCTGAGGACTCATTTACTTTAGAGCACAAGAGGCAACAGAACATAATCGTTAAAACCATGGAGCCCAATGTGTCGTCTCCAAACCGTGGTTCCACCACTCACTAGCTGTGACCTTGGGCAAGTCATTTATGTCTCAGTTTCCTCATCAGTAAAATGGAAATAATAATCATACCCACTTCATAGGCTTGTTACAAATACTGAGTTCATATCTGGAAAGTACATGGCACAGCTCCTCACACAAGTGGTGCCACATGAGTGTTTAACAAACAAACTGGTCTCACAACCTCAAACTCCTGAGGGACTTGTGATGGAAGGGAGGGTCACGTGTGAGATGGCGATTTAGAATAAAAACTGTAAGCTTGTTGACTAGACTTCTGAATCTGGACAGGTCTTTTGGCCATAGTCCTTCTGTCACCCTCAATCTATCTATACAGTGGACATAAGATTGTTTTGTCTGTTTTTTATTTTATTTTATTCAGGTCACATTGGTTTATAACATTACGTAAATTTCAGGTGTACATAAGATTTGTTTTGCCTGTTTCTGACACTAAAGGATGGTGAAAATTAATGAGGGAATGTCTGTGAAGTGCTTTGAAGTCCTTGAAGGAAAAGTGAATCATAAATAAAAGGTAATATAATTTTTGAGGCACTTTTTCACAACCTTTAACAGTCAACTGTTTCATCATTGTTGCCTTTCTTCTAGTGTTCTCCATTTATTATTTGCCAGCTGGAAAAAAAGGGAGAGAACAGCAATCAAAATTACAATATTTTTCCTGAGATGTTTGGCATTTAAATCTCCCATAAAACTTAGAGCTGAGTGGCCTGCATACAGTATGCTTTTGATATATTTGCTGGTAGATTTTAAAAAAAATATTTCGTCACAATGGTAGCATTTATCACATGAGGAGAAATTTCTCTTAGACCTGAATCCAGAAAATTAATCTAACATCTATCTAAAAATAGAGATGGGTTCTTTGTTCCATGTCCTTTTCTCTATTTTTGAAAACCCACTACTTGTTCATTTGCCTTTCCCAGATGTTAGCTGGGAAATCTAAATCTTTTTTAAAGCCTAGCTAGAAGAACTCACAGATATACAAAAGTGTTAATAACACCAAAGGTGCAACTTACATCAAAATATCACAGAATTCAAAATTTTAAGAGTCTGTTGTTGCCACTTCTTCTTCCATTATTAAATGCATAGAAATCACAAGGTGTGTACCTGTAAGAATTTCATGAGTTGACAAACATCCAAAATGTAGAACTAATGGGGATGACATTTAGGCTTTGAGGCAGAGCTAAATTCAGGTTTTTCAAAGGCTAGTCAGCTGTTCCATGCAGATGTTGTTTGCATTGAGTGCTATGATAATTTCATCATATAAGCATGTTTCTTTAACTGGCAGGAAACTTAAGGTTTGGGATATTTATGATCCTCCTACATGCACATATGAATTACACTTACCTGGGTCCACTACCATGATCTAAAGCAGTGTTTTTCAAACCAGGTCATGACCTTTTCATAGGCCCTGAAATCACCTTATGAATCAAAATCATCATTTTAAAAAAAAGGATAAAAGATAATAGAATACATAACATCATAGCAGTGCATTGTATGTTTAAAGAGGAAGCTTTGTTTCAGTTTGTGTGTGTGTTGTATGTTGGGTTATGATAGAAATGTGTTTTTTTAGGGTGAGTCAATAAAATATATTTGAAAGCCACTGATCTAATATTGCTATATGCAGATTTCCAAGCCAATATAAACTGTTAGTAAGAGAGGAAATTAGTACAAACCTAATGGAAAATAATTTTTCAATAAGGTTCATAGACCTCGAAATTATCCACAGCCTCTAAATCAGTTAGTTCATATTTGGATATCTATCTTAAGGAAATAATCCAAAATTCAAACAAAGATTTTTACATAAAAATAGTCACTGCATTGTTATTCATTGTACTGGAAACTCCATACAGCTTAAATGCTCAATAACATAGCAACATTAAGTCAATTCTAGAAAATGAAAACTGGTTGGGTATTGTGCCACCATTAAAAGCAATATTTTCAAAGGATTTACAGTGGGATGTGGGAAATACTTATGACATAATATTAAATAAAAAAGGATTCAAAATTGCTTATAATCTATAATCTTAAGAATTGCAAAAACTTAGAAGAAAAATGCTAAAACAGTGGTTTTCTGAGTGGTTGAGTTACAGATGATTTTCATTCTCTCTTTTTCAAGTTTTCTCCAGTGCACATATAACATATCTATTGTCTAGCAGAAAAAAAATGTTTCTTTAAAAAAAGTTTCTTCTCCAAAGGACAATTAGTGTGTGTTCTCATCAGCCAAGTAATAACGTCATGCTCATCATTGTTTGCTTTTGCAAGGATGCCACCTCATTTGACCTCCCCTGTTGGGCCAGAGAGAGTAACATTTGCCTTCTTTTAAATGCATTTTCCTGCTGTAATGACTTTCAAGGATCCATTTCACATTCTTCCTGGGTGATTAACACAAAAGCACCAGGGTCAGGGGTTCAGGTCTCCCAAACAGCATGCTCCTAGGTACTTTTCCTTTTCTCAAGCATCTTAGTTTCCTATTCCTGCTGTAACAAATTAGCACTAACCTAGTAGCTTAAAACAACACAAACTTATTATCTCACAGTTCTGGAGGTCAGGAATCTAAGATGGTTCTCACTGGGCTAAAATCAAGGTGTCACCAGGCCTGAGATCCTTCTGGAGATTCTAGGGAAGAATCCATTTCCTTGTCTTTTCCAACTTTTAGAAGCCACCTGCATCCATGGCCCTTTTCTCCATCTTCAAAGCCAGCAGCATAGCATCTTCAGCTCTCTCTCTCTGCTTCCATATTCATATCACCTTCTCTGACTCTGACTCTGACCCTCCCGCTTCTGAACTCTTAATAAGGATCCTTGTGATTACATTGGGTGCACCCTGATAACCCAGCGTTATTCCTTATCTCAATATCCTTAACCTAGTGATATCTACAAAGTCCCTTTTGCCGTGTAAGGTAACATATTCACAGGTTCTGGGGATTAGGACATGGACATCTTTACAGGGACCATTATTCTTTCTACCACAACCAGGTTTGACAGAAGAGCTTGAAACTAGGTGACTTCATCTCTCTTGCATTACAGATAGAATGGTTTGAAAATTACACTGTTCCCACTTAACTGTCCCAAATGTATATGGACTTGTGACTTTCCACTAGGGGGCAACATCCATTAGTAACAGGATCTGTCACTCAGTGGTTGGCACTGGCCAAAGGTTTACCAAAGAAGAGATGGTTTCTAGCTTTACTGTTACTATGCAAGTCTACAGCATTGCAAAAATGTAGATAAGGTGCAAAAGCATACACAAATACACACATACATAAATAGATGCTAGAGGACCTGCAGTTGCAATCCGGATTCCTTTCTATCTTTATCTCTTAGGCCATTGCTACATAGAAGGCAAATGAGCCTGAGAAGGGAGAGTATGGGCTCAAAAAATTCAGAGGCTATTCTAACTTGCTTTTGTTTTTATTCTAGAACTTTTTAAGTTTTTCAAGTAATACCGCATTGTAAAAAAGTTAGAAAATACAGACAAGCCATAATAAAATATTATTTTTATGTCACTTTTGGCTCCTCAAAGCTGAATACAAAACAACTAAGTGTCAGTGTTTTATTTTTTAAAGACCTTTATACTGAGCTGTGGATTTAGAAAATTAAAATTCATTTAAACAATCAAATTAAACTTCAAAGCAATAAGAACATTTTGTTATTAGCTTAACTATCTTCACATCTTCACATGTTTTTAGTTTGTTTGTTTTAAACTCAATAGTGTGCTATCTTTTTTTGGTGAGGAAGATTGGCCCTGAGGTAACATATATGCCAATCCTCCTCTTTTTGCTTGAGGAATATTGTCCCTGAGCTACCATCTGTGCCCATCTTCCTCTATTTTGCACATAGGACGCTGCCACAGCATGGCTGACGACTGGTGTAGGTCCACACCTGGGATCCGAACCCGCAGACCCCAGGCCGCCAAAGCAGAGTGTGCCAACTGAACCACTACGCCATCAGGCTGGCTCGAATAGTGTGCTATTTTTTAAAAATTAGTTTCATTTAAATTAATTTAGTTAATTAAATTAATTTTTCTCACAGTTTTCTCTAGGTTTGGGCAGACCCCTCTGTCCCACAGCTTTTCTTTTATAGCCTCTAGATAGTGTTTTCCCCATTTCCCTTCAAAGCTGATAGATGAAATAAGCTGCCAGAATTCACAAGCCAATGAGCCTTGTCTTTTAATTCCTTATTGTGAACAATAAAGTAAAGAAATTGGATTCTTTCCCATCTGTCTCTTCATTTCCTTTATGCTTTTTCTTCTCAAGATATTATCCTGTCTGAAATATTGCACCTTCCTCCCCATTTGCCTAATTTCTGCCCATCCCCTCAAAGCTCAGCTCAAACACTGTCTCTTCCATAAAGCCTTACGGAACCACAGAGGCCGATGCTGATTTCTTCCCTCTCTGAGTTTCTCTAGAACTGACGAGCTTCTCCAAGTCTGACACTTAATCACTAATGTGTTTACCAAGCATTTCCATGTGGCCTGGCATTATCTTCCTCATCTCTTACTGCTAAGGGGACCTTATACCAGAGAGGTTAGGCGACTGACCCCACAGGATACTCAGCATCAGCGTGGGCCCTCCAGCCAAGACTCCTGACCCCTTCCCAGTGCTTGAGTCACCACCCCATGCTGCCTCTTGTGCCCATTCTAGAGCCAAAAACAGGTCTTTACATTTGATAATGGGATTAATTTCAAATATTTGTATCTTTCCACCCTATAAACTGCTTAAAGGCAGAGATCATATTTACTCATGCAAAATACAGTAAATGTATATTGAGTTCCTACTCTTTGCCAGGTACTGTGCCAAGTGCTAGAAATGTAAGGATAAATTAAGACAATCCTTACCTGTAAAGTTCCGGGAATCTGGTGCAGAACAGAGAAGTACACTGGCAATGACACTGCAGTGTGAAAAACATCCTAATAGAGGAGAGTGCAGGGGTGGCCTAGACAGCCTAGGGGTCAGGAAGCCTTTCCAAAGGAAAAGTCCCCAAACTGAGGCTTGAAAGGCAAGGAAAGCAGAAGGGAGGGGAATTCACATTTATTCAACAGGCGCTATGTGCTCACCATGAACCAGGTGTCACTCATATACCACCTCATTTAATCCTCACAGCAACCCTAGGAAATACGTGACACAGGTATGATTCATTTAATATGTTTCAACATCCGTTACTAATACCAGCAAACTCCCATGTAGCACTTCCTACGTGCTGGCACTATTCCAAATACTTCACGCCTGTTACTCATTTAATCGTTAGATCAACACTGCAAAGAAAGTACTATGGTTACCCTTGTTTTACAAATCAGTAGAATAGGCACAGAAAGGTTAAATAACTTGCCCACAGTCACACAGTGAGTAAGTGGGCGAGCTAGATTTAAACCAGGCAATCTGGCTCCAGAGTCTGTGCTCATAACCACCATACTATGCAACCTCTACCAGACTATTTTTTCATCCCTTGAATATTTTTATTGGCAAAAGTAACGCTATTCTTACTCAAAAAGTCAACAATTTAAAATTGTGTAAAATGTAAATTGCTTCTTCACACTTCGCCTGATTCCATTTCCAGTTTTATTGGTGAGTTTTTATAATATTATTATCCCCATTTTACAGATGGGAAAAGTAGAGTCTCAGAAATGTTAAGTAATTTGCCTGGGGTCACAGAGTTAGTAGGTGGAAATCTGGGATTCAGAACTAAATCTTTCTAGCTCTAACATCTCTGTGGGAACTACCAAGCAAACTGGGGGTTCTGGAGAACGGTCCCCAAGCTGACAACTAGCACATGCTTTCTAGGCAAAATCAAGAAGGGCTGCACATGCCATGCTGATGAAACTGGGCTTTTCTTGTCAGTTATGCACAACAGGGGACATGATCCTACCGGCCTTTTAGGAAGGTCTCTCTGGGGACAGTGTGGAGGGAGGAACATCTGAAACCAGAACCTGGAACAAGGCGTAGTGAGGATGGAGAAATACTCATGATATTGGTGGAACGGAGTGATGGAACTTGATGACAGATTTGTTGTGAGGAGTGAGGGAAAAGGACATGTCTGTTGTGCATCCCTAGCTTCTGGCCTGGGTGACGGGAGGTGGGCACTGGTCCCGTCATCAGAGGTAAGGAGGAAACTTTTTTCCCATGAGGAGTTTGCATGTGGCAGAATGCTACTGCATGGTAAAATTTCACCATTTGTTCTAGGCATAAAAACTTTTGTCTTTGTTACACTGATTGTGGAATGGCTAGAAAATTTACTTTCCTGGAAGTAGCATCTTATTAGGAAAAACTGCTTCTGATGGTTCAGGCATTCCAAAGTTACTTTCTTGCTACTTTCTTTGTCTAGTCGCTCAAGGGAAAAGTCTGCCACTCCTGTAATCTCCTACCTGTAGAGCTTTCCTTTCCACCCAATTTATCCATCTCTGAGCAATGAACCTAATTCTGGGATGTGGCTTACCAGCTGCACACGGTAACAACCATATCTCTGGCTGGCAGCACCAACCTCAACAGCTGGACCATAAAGTAAGCGAAGAAAAGAGTGGCCACAGAGCCCATGCTGACTAGGAGCTGTGTAAGCGAAGGTTGACAACCAGCTTATAAAGACCACAGTGTGGCAAAAGTGAGTGGGTTTGTCACTGGGAGGCCAGGACAGGGCAAAGTTGAAGGAGTAATAGGTCTTTGTCTCAGAGTTGAAAATCCTGACCAAGACACAGGATAGACTGAGTCAAGGGGATCCATTAAAGTGCTAATCCTGCAGAAATCTCTGGAACTCAGTCGGCAAGCAGACCCACTGCAGTATCTACTCTGGGGTTTCCAAACAATTTTTCCTGCTTTTGTAGGCTTCCTAATTCTCAAAGTTTTCCGAGTTCTCTGTCATAGGACTTCTAGGGTGTAGCAGGTTGTCATTTGGGCCTTATAATAAAGTAGTGGAGTTGGTGTATGATTTTTCAATCATTAAGTGAAATTTAAGGTTATCCCTGTAACAATATCACTTACATTCTGGAATGCTTTCTAGAATGGGAGGATGAACCAGTCACAGCCCCCACAGAAGAAATGTGGAGACAGCTTTCCAAATCTCCTGCCAGTGCCTCCCACTGGCCAAACTCAACTGGAAGCTAGCTGACAAGGTGTGGGTCTGAGGGACGGGCAAATGGAGAATTAAACCAGCACAGGGAGACAGATATTAATCAGGCAACCCCATAATTAATGTATAGATATATGCTAAATGCTCTGAAGGAAAAGAGCTTGACGTTCTGATAGCTTAGGACACAGGAGCATGACCTGGACAGTCAGTGAGGAGAGGATCCCCAAAAGGAAAACTGGAGCTGAGATCTGAAAGATGAGTAAGAGACAAGCATCCCAGCTGGAGAGAAGAGCATGTGCAAAGGCCCTCAGAAGGAAGGGAGCAGGATGCTCATAGGGAGCTGTCAGTAAGAATGTAAAATCAATACTATTTTGAGAGGCAATTTGGCAGTTGCTATAAAATTTTAAATGTGCACACTCTTCAACCCAGCAAATCTCTTTTAGGTTTCTATCCTGGAAAAACTGCTTGCACATGGGCACAAAGTAGCATTAACCTGATGCTGACAACAGCAGTGTTTGTTACAACAAAACTCTGGAAACAGCCTAAGTGCCCATGAACAAGGGAATGGTGGAATAAACTACAGAACATCCATCTTACAAAACACCAGACAGCAATTAAAAGGAATGGAGTAGACATAAGTATCGTAGCTTGGAAATTTCTAGAAGACTTAGTGGCTAAGGAGAAAAAGAAGATTATTGGCAACTCTGTTCCAGAAGGTGTCCCAGATGCCATCTTCCCCATGGTTTTGCCCCTGAGTGGAGGCATTTTCAAACAAGGGCTAACCCTTCCTTGGCATGGGACATGCTGCTTTCAGAAAACCGAAGTGGATGGCTCTCGCATGAGCAAAGCTTTTATTGCTTTCATGACTAGTCAGACTGAGGAAAGGTCCACTGAGGTATGTGTTAGGGATGCTTGACATTGTATTTATTTTCTATTAATAAACCTAGGCTTCTCTCAAGGCACCAAGGTGAGCTTGATTAAAGTTCTCTTTCAAATGATCCCTGAGTGGTAGCTTTCTTGCCTGTAATTCAAAGTCTAGTGCAACTCCTTGTCAAATGGTTGCCAGGAATAGCAGAAGAACCAACTCCCCATCTCCTCTGCCATGGCAACACGCAGTTATTTCCTAATCCGTCTTCTTTCTGCAGGAGTCTAGATTTCTGAGAGTAGTGTGCTACCCTTGATTATTCAGTTAATCTCTCAGAGAGAAAAGAACCCTTCTACCCTTCCATCTGCACAAAGAGACCTCCTCATGTGGTAGCAGCCTACCACTGACTTTTCCTTTGTGATCTTGCACTGTAGCTGCCATCATTCTTTCTTATCAAGGCTCCAGTGAGACACTTCTGGAAGCAGAAATAAACTTTGAACCCTTAAAAGTACAATAGCTCACTTAAATGGTGACTTCTCAAATAAGAGGCGAGGTCTTTGTAATATTTTCCTAACCTGAGAGCAGAAAGTGTGTTGAACACGGGTTGACGGAAATGGGGCTCACTAAGTGCCTCAGTTTCTCTATCTGTAAAATAGGGATCTAGTCCCTTGAAGGTTACTGTGAGGATTACATGAGTGAATACATGTAAAGCTCTTAGAACAGCCCCTGGCACATAGTCAGTGCTCAATAAATGTTAGCTATTATCATTGTAAGTCAGATCGACTCCCATTTACTTTTTTATCAGGAATTTTAATCAAATTTACCGAAAAAAAGAGCTAAATATAAATTGTTAGTCAGGACTGTTTCATTTGTAAGTGACTACTCAAGTTGGCCTATGTAAAAAAGGCATGGTCCTGGCTCCAAGCAGAGTTGCCTTCAGGCAGAGCAGGCTCTGAGGGCTTAAAGAAAGTCATCTCTCCCCAATACTTGCATCCGTTTTTCCCTGTTGGCTTTATCTTTAGACAGGCACTCTTACATCCAGACCAACCTCCTTACATCCAGCCATGCCAGTGGAAAGAGAGCTTCTCTTTCCCAAAATGTCCCACAAGGACTTCAGGTTGCATGGCATTGGATTACCTGATATCACCTGCCCGTCTCTGAGCCCATCACTGTGGCCAGGGGCATGGGATGCACAGATTGGCCAGACGTGGAGCTGGTGACAAGGAGCAGGTGCATGGAGGGGGTCTGGGGACACAAGGTCAGCCCTACCCAAACCACATCAACTGAGGGTGGGGCAGGAACATCTCCAAAGAGAAGCCAGAGTGCTCTTACTAGAAAAAGGGGAGAGGATGCCCAGCAGGCCAAAACAACAGACATGGGACTCAACGTCACTTCTCATTTATGTTAATGGATAGAGGGACATGTTATATAGTTTAAATCTGGGTTCTGGGAACTGCTCCCTCTCCTTGTCCCTTCAGGCCTATGAAAGGTAACTGCACCCCACTGTTTCTAGCCTTGGGGTACTGAACTATCCCAGCAGCTTCCCTACTGCCTGCCCACAAATGGTCCCTTAATTAAAATCTCTCAAATTTTGTAATTTGAATGTGCCATCAGTTTCTGCCAGGACCCTTGATTGATGCAAAAGATAAAATGTGTTCATTTCTATAGCCCATGGGTAAGCACTCTCTAAGTGTTATTATGTTATGCACACAATTGTATTATGCACCCCATATTCTGCATATGATATCATTATTTGAGCATATACACTATTCCTAGCTCCTTTTAATTTGCTAGCACAAGAGTTCATCATTTCTATTCCTCTAGAGACAGAGATACTAAAGCCAATAGAGACCTAAAATCTAAAACAGGAAAGAAGCAAGTCAGGCCTTTTCTTTGGAGCAAAGCTATTGAAGGCTTGAGGACAGTGAGCTATCCCCTTCCAGTCTCTACTGGTGAGCCCTAAAGTCAAATGGGGATTCAGTGGCAACCTAGGTCACCTATAGCTCAGGGGCTTAAGTTGCTCAGAGAGCAAGAGAGTGAGATCTTTGCTTCAAGCAGAGACAGTTCATCAAAAGGCTCTAGCAGGATGCCCCAGAGACCAAATCACCCCCAGCAACTAGCACTTTAAAATGTGCCACAACAGGTAGCAAGCAGAATAACAAGACAGTCACTCTGGAGCTCCAAGCTTTCACCAGCAAGTAGAATTTTAGCACACAAAGGGGACCAAGTTTCAGTTGCAAGTGATACATATCAACTTAAATCAGCTTAAGATAAAAAAGAAGTGTATTGACTCATATCACAAAAAAGTCCAAGAATAGATCTTGCTTCAAATGCAGCTGGATTCATTGCTCAAAGGGTGTCACCAGGAATCAATCTCTCTCTCTCTCTGTCTCTATCCCTCTGTTTTTCTCTCAGTCTCTCTTTCTTAGCTCTGCTTTCCTCGGAGTTGGTTTGCTTCTCAGTCCTTCCCAAGTGGTGGCAAAATAACAGTGAATACTCCAATTTCATATCCTACCAAACAGTTACCACCCGTCTCTGTAGCAACAGTGAAAGACCTGAGATTGAGTCTGAATGGTCAGATCTGGGTCACATGTTCATACCTCTAGCCAATCATCTTGGCCACTGTCCAGGCTGGAACCACAGGATGGGGTTAGCCCCACTGAAACCAAATGAACTGAGATTGGGGAGAGGGCAGTGGATGTTGTTAGGTAGAGGAAGAAATCCTAGGAAAGAAAACACCACAAATATCCATCACACCAGGGCTGCAGAGGCACCAGGCTGCAGCTAAATGACCCAAATCTAGGATCTACAGACAGATGCTGGATCTGGGTCTTTGAGGTGCCTGCAGTTGTAAGATAGTAGAAAGAAGAGGGACTGGGCATCCCAACTTGTCCACTCTGTGACTCTGGACTCTCAGGTCACTTTCCATCTCTGGCTTCGGTGTTCTCAGCAGCAAATAATGGTGCAGGACTTAATCTCTGAGAGTCCTCCTGGATCTAAAACAATTGATGCCTATGTATATTCAACAAATATTTTAAAATCTCTAGATCTCAGAGGAGAACAAAGCAAAATCCACCACCAAAGTAGAAGTCAGAAATATAAATTCTTTTTTCATTTTGTTCTCCAGCCACAACAGTAGATCATCATCCTCAGGCAACCACCAAATCACCCCCTCCTGAAGTCTCATCAAGGCAGCTTATGGGCAGACATTAATGAGACCAACACCTATTTCTCTGTCACATGCGGACCTTAGCAAAGCAACCAGAGACATTTTCAACAAAGGATTTGATTTGCGGTTGGCAAAACTGGATGCGAAAACAAACTCATGCAGGAAAATGAAGGAGATCTCATAGAATACAAATGAGGTGATACAGTCTGACTTTCATAGAAAGTCAAGAACACTGATTACATTTTGGTAATAGAAATGAAAGACCAGATTGTGGTGGTTTGAAACCGTATTTGATATTAACTTCTCAACAAACACAGGAAGGAAATGTAATCAAATGAAGACAGCTTGCAAACAAGAATGTATAAACCTTGACGTGATGCTGACTTTGATTTTGCTGGGTCTGCCATCTTTGGATAACTGCCTTTGGTTTTGAGGGCTGGGCTGGCAAGTTGGCCAGATGACCACTGACAGCGCCAAATCAAAGCCAAGGAGGAATAAGTGTGTAGTGGGCAGCTGCACACCAACATCAATGATGGGCAGAATTTGGAGTTTCAGTCTGTCAAAAGTATGTAAAGACCTTGATACCCATTTGGACCCATCAGGCACCAACTGAATTCTATAAGCTACTGCAGCTAAATGTCCATCGATCCCACCGCTTCCTTTTAGAAGTCAACAACCACACTCGGATCCTGAGACCTGGTTTGAAATTTTCACTGGCTGATCTGGAGTTAGAAGCTGGGCATGGATAGCAGAAGATTTGGCCTTATTATATTTCCAATTTGGTTTTTCCCAAGAGGGTGATAAAATCAAGGGATGATCAGAACAAGAATATTTAGACAATTACTTGCCTGCTGGTTTCTGCTTAAACTGATTATCTGCTCAGTTACCAATGCAGTCAACTACATATTATTTAAATGTATTTAAATAAATGCTGCCCACCAATAATGAAAAAGACCTTTATTACAACCATTCTTCTCTGCTCTAACTCTGCTCTGTCTTTCTGGGTAAGGGTTATATTACCTATCTTGCATTATATCAGTGGTTCTCAAACTTTTTTGGTCTCAGGACCTCTTGACACACTTAAAAATTGTTAAGGACCCCAAAGAGATTTTGTTCACATGAGTTAGATCTACGAATATTTACCATGTTAGAAATCAAAAGTGAGAATTTTAAAAATATTTATTAATTCACATAAAAATAACAGTAATTCCATTTCATGTTAACATTTTATGAAAAATAACCATATTTTCCAAAACCAAAAAAAAAAAAAGAGAGAGAGAGAGAAAGGGAAAGAGAGGTGTGGCAGTGTCTTTTAATTTTTCAAATCTCTTTAATACGTGGCATAGTAGAACACTGCTGGATTCTTACATCTGCTCGTACACTCAGTTTGTTGGGAAATGTAGTTTGGGTTGAAGGATATGAAGATTATCTGAGCTCACACAGATACACAGTTGGGAAAGAGAGGACTTTTATCATAGCCTCTTAAGATAATTTTGGAGATTCTGCTTTGATTTCACACTAAAACTTGACAAGTGGCAGTCTCTTAAAAGTTAGTTGCAATGTGGAATCTGAAACCATGTTGATGAATTTTTTGTACTTTGTTACATTAAAATTCATTGGTCTATGTTGCATCTGGAATGATTTTGTTAACGTCATACCTTCCAATACCCGGACAATATTGGTTCTCTGAATTATGCAGATCTTCCAGTGTTGACACATTTCATTATACAATATTTTAAAAGTCTCATTGGGGGGCCAGGTGGCGCAAGTGGTTAAGTGCGCGCACTCTGCTTTGGTGGCCCAGGGTTTGCGGGTTCGGATCCCAGGCGCGCACCGACGCACCGCTTGTCAAGCCACGCTGTGGCGGCGTCCCATATAAGGTGGAGGAAGATGGGCACGGATTTTAGGTCAGGGCCAGTCTTCCTCACAAAAGAAACAAAAACAAAACAAACAAACAAACAAAAAAAGTCACATTCATTAATATCACTACCAATTTCATCAGAAAAGTCTTTAAGTATTGGGAAGCTATTAAATTCGTGGACACGGATGCATGCTTTCCAAAACTCTAACTTTGGGAAGCTTGAAAGCTAGAATTTTATCATCAGCAAAAAGATATTGTTGGTTGTTTTCTTTAAAGTAACAGATCCACTTTGTTAATTTTCAAGAAACTGTCAGATATTCAAGTCTCAATAGCTGTAGTTTGTCTCCCAGTCATTCCTTCAAGTAAAAACGGTATTTCATGAAAAAGGTGGCTAGTTCAGCTCATAACTCAAATAATCACCTGAGTACTCTCCTCAAGATACACACCCTTCAGTACGCGCAGAAGGTCTTTATGCAGACATCCCATTTTGCCACACAGAGTATTAAAAAGATACATAGTCAAGAGTTGAGAGTTAATAAAATTAACAATTTCTACTGCTTCATTCTTAAGTTAGACTGGGTTTTTTTAAACTGCAAGTGTGTAATGGTGAAAATACAATCACAGCTAGTGGGGTTCCAGGCTGTTGCCTTGGTACCTGCTAAGGCATCAGCAGTTTTACCCATTATTGCTTTGGCACTATCAGTGCAAATGTCAACACAGCAAAAAAGGCAAATAACATTTTGGGATGATCATTTAAATAGTTTTGATGTGCACAGTTGTGTGATTTTTCTCCAGTTACTGTCAGCTGCTGGGTAGGCAAGCAGTTGAATATGACCAAGGCTAGGGTTCTGCCAGGCAGGTACAGGAGAGACGGAGAGGACCAAGGGAGTCAAGAGTGTTTTAAAGGAAGATGTACAGTAGGTATTTGGAATCTAAACTGAGAAAAAAAGAACTGAGAACGAAGAGGGCAATGGATAGTGAGAAAGTGGTGTGGTCAATGGAACGATGTGGGTGATGGTCCGAGTGGGATGGTTGCCCTTGAGATGTTAGAGTTACTGCAGCTATTGATGATTTCAAGCCTCGGTTTTGACCCTATGACAGATAGTAAGAGGAACTGATAACAAGAACAGTAGCTGGCATTTATTGAGGCACCATGCTAAGCACTTTACAAATGTTATATCATTTAAACTTTACGTCAATTCTATGAGAGAAGTACTATCATTCTCCACAGTTTACTGAACAAAAGGAGGACTTAGAGAGGTTAAATACTTTATTCAAGATCATTTTGTTTTGGAACTGGGTTCAAACTCAGGTCTGCAGACCCCAGAGCCCATATTTTTCATCGCTATGTGATGGTTTTCTATTCCCAACAAAGTTAAGGCATTTGGAAATCAGGCTTGGTCAGCCTTTGCTTTTATAATGAAAGAACGTTTGTATTTGTGAGGTGATGAGTAATAAGAAAACACCATGGTGAATACCTAAACAGACAAGAAGTGGGCACACGTGGCATTTTTCCTAGAGGTGCTGCCACCTCCAATTTCTCCCATAGTAGTTGCTTCCATTCAATGTATAGAAACTGAATTCTTCCCTGCTTGTGTATTCTTAGCTTTATTCCAGTCTATTCCTTGGTCCATGGACACATGACTCTGTGACAAGAGCCTGGAAAAAGTGGGACAGACTATTTGCGTGTTAATTTGAAATTGAAAAGTTGAAAATCTTTTTTTTCTTTCAGATAAAGGGCAGGTGAATTTTCTGCGTTGAGAGATACAACATGTTTTGAGTAAAAACAGATTATATTACTGATTTGCAAAATTTCACAAAATAATGTCTCAAGAGTTCACAGTTGTCTTTACCACTATTCTTTGTCTAATGAGATGAGCTATCTTTCCAAATGGGATACAGATCCCTTTTTAAAAAATAATAATAATAATAATTGCTTTTTTTGCATAATGGTTTATATTTTTTCTAAGAATTTCATTCATTCTTTCCTACATTAAAATTTAAATATAAATATAAAATATATAAAATGTAAAACAATTATATAGAAGATCTACTCTGTGACCAAATGGTATCAGGCATAAACAGAGACTAAAGAATACAACCAAACACAGCACCTCTATTCTTATATTCTAGTTGGGGAGACAGACAAGGAAACAGCAAACTATATAAGGTTCCACAGGTAATTTCTCTATCTTGACTCTCCTAATATCCCGTGTGGTAGATAGTTGTGGTAGGTGGAGTAATGGCTCCCCAAAGAAGTCTACATCCTAACCCCTAAAACCTGTGAATATGTTACCTTACATGGCAAAAGGAACTTCAGAGGTGTGATTAAGTTAAGGATTTTGAGAAGGGGAGATTATCCACGATTATCTGGCTGGGCACAATGTAATCACAAAGGTCCATATTAGAGGGAGACAAAAGAGTCAGAAGGAGAAGATGTGACAATGGAAGCAGAAGTTGATGCAAGGTGATGTGCCAAGGAATGTGAGAGCCTCGAGATGCTAGAAAAGGCAAGGAAGCAAATTCTCTCCCATGCCTCCAGGAAGAATGCAACCCTGCCAACACCTTCATTTAGCCCACTGAGACCCATCTGGAGTACTGACCTCCAGAACTATAGGATAATAAATTTGTGTTGTTTAAAGCAACTAAGTTTATAATTTATTACAGCAGCAACAGGAAACTAATACAGTTGGCATCATTATTGGCCCTATTTAACAGAAGAAAAAATGAGTGAAAAGTTCACATTACTTAAACCTCATACATTCTGGAGGGAGTGAAAAATGGTATAACCCCTATGGAGGACACTTTGGCATTATCTGTCAAAATTATCAGTGAAGGGCCAGCCCCATGGCTTAGCGGTTAAGTGCGCACACTCCGCTGCTGGTGGCCTGGGTTTGGATCCCGGGCGCACACTAACACACCGCTTCTCCGGCCATGCTGAGGCCGAGTCCCACATACAGCAACTAGAAGGATGTGCAGCTACACACTATCTACTGGGGCTTTGGGGGAAAAATAAATAAATAAAATTAAAAAAAAAAAATTATCAGTGCATTTACTCCACTTACCCCAATCCTACAGATATACCGACTTGCGTGAAATGCACATGTTCAAGTTTACTCACAGTAGCATTGTTCATTAGAGCAAAATATTGTAAACAATCCAATTGTTTATCCCTAGAAGAGTAATGAAAGAAACTTCACAGTGGAATAGTATGCAGCTGTGAAAACGAATGAGGAAGCTCTCTACACATGGATATGGAAAGATCTCCAAGATATATTAAGTGAAAAAAGCAAAGTCCAGAAAGTATATATAGTGTGCTACCTTTTGTGTAAGAAAAGGGAGAAAATAAGAATATACATTCATATTTGCTTATATTTGAATAAAGAAATATTTGAAGCATACACCAAAAACTAACAAAAGTGGTTACCTATAGACGACAAGGCTGTTTGGAACAAGATGGATGGGGAAAAGGATGGGGGAAAGATTTTTCAATATACATCTTTTCATATCTGATTTTTTAACTATGTGAATGTGCTACCCTATTTTTTTCTAACTAGCTTAAAAAGGAGTTTAACTAACTTACTGGTCTGAGGTTGCACAATCAATTATAACAGTAGCAATAAAAATAAAAACATCATAGCGGCATCAGCTACTCCTTACTGAGCACATGTTATGTGTCAGGCACTTTCAGGTTTTTCTTATTAAATCCTTACAATACCCACATATGGCAGGGATCACTAGCCTATTTATAGATGAAGAAACTGTAGCTCAGAGAGGTTGAGATTTGCTTGAGGTCACTCAGCTTGCAAGCAAAAGAGTTGACCTCGTCTGGATCTGTCTGACTCCAAAGCCGTGCTCTTGGCCACCAGGTTCCAGTGCCTAGAAAGCACGTCTTTAACTTTTAGTGTTAGTGCTCTTAATCTCACAACATATCACGCATAAGTTGTTGACAGACTAAAATGAGAGCCAAGCTGGCTAAGTGAAGTGTGAGCATTTATCCTTTTTTTTTTTTTTGCCAGGATCTTCTGTGAGGCTTTGGAGAACCTAGTTTGGGGACAATCCATTGTTTTTTAAATCTCTAAAATTAGATGGTCAAATTGGTCTCATTAGTGTTGGCACCATGGAATTAAATTCCTTACTATCTCCGGCTAAGATCTGGGTCCTGGTGTCTTGAGTTCTCCACCTGCCCCCGAGGCCAGACTCTAACATTTACAGGCTCTGGGGCAAGGATATAAATGGAGATCTATGTACCATATTTATGACTATAAGTTACAAGCCAAGCTAAGAAACTGTCAAATAAAATACATTCTATCTACCCATCTTAACAAATATACCTTCAGAACCATGTGAAAGGCCATGCTTGAAGTTAAACTTCTTGGGCTCCTAGAAGTTCTGTGCCCAAACATGATATTGCAGAGCTCTGGTCCCTAGCTCGTGAACTATGCCCCATCTCTTCCCACCTCTGGGCCCCCTCCGTGCCACAATGGGTCTCAAATTCCCAGCCTACATGTCCAAGCTGCATTTACATGCCCCCAGACAGCCACTCCTTGGCCACCCTTTGGGCCTAGGGTATGTGTTTGGTGGCACATTCTGTCCTTGGGAGGATGGACCCAGAAACAAGGCCACACAGACCCCAGAAGCAGGCTCAGGGCCCTTGAGAATTCCAGGGCTGTGGTCTAAATAATGAGAGGGAGGGCTACAGGTGGGCATGGCCCTTGGTCTACAGGATTCCTCACCCTGCAGGGAGGGCTGAGGCCAGAGGAGTGGCAGAGCCAAAATCCACTAAAGCATGGGGCCCAGGGAAGGGAGTCCTCTTTCTCGAGCCCAAAAGAAATGCTGCCTGTCCCGAGAAGTGTTCAGAAAAATGATCCTGGGAAATGGACAAAATTCAGGGCTCAAGCCCAATCAATCACTTAGTGAACAGGAGAAAGTAGTAACGAGAAAGAAGCACGTGGTTCAAGGTAAACTCACGTGTTAGACAAGCAAATGGGGAAGAAAGCAACTAGAGTAGACCCCAAATTCCAGCGCCGTGGAGACGTTTTGGACATGTCTAAACTCAATTTTAAAGGATGAGCAGTTGAACAATGATGGAAATTTACCATTTTCCTTTTCGTTGTTAACATTGTCAGAATATTTAAGCCCCAAACACCCATTTTTCACCTTAGGAATAATTTATTCCTGGTATGAAAGTCCACGTCAAGTTGTTTAGACTCTGTTAATTACAAGGAACTGAATGTCCTTCGGGTACCTAAAATCCTGGGGATGTGTTGTGAGGTTGTGATGGGTCAAATTAGTAGCCTAGGCATACACCTAGACTTCCCCTCTCCCTCCACCGCAGAGGAGTCTGGCTGGGTCTGCTCAGGCTGGTCCCCACCCCCTGTCTTGCTAAATCAGACATTTAGAATTTTGAAATGCAGAATGGGGAGAAAAGGAGTAGAAAAACTAGAAATCCAAAGGCTGGGGCTAGGGAATAATTGGGGGCATGGGGCTTTATGTGGAAAAAAATGTATTAAAGGAATTTTAAGATGTTTTATTTTGGTCTATGCGTCCTCTTCATGGTGTTTGAGAACTACAAGTTAGAGACTCGAGTTACTTTGAAATTACGTGTAATTGCTGGGACACACTCTGTTGGTGGTGACTTGGTAATGTGATGAGACCCCATGGGTAAAGGTTTTACTAGCTCACAGGTGTATGTGGGAATAAGGATTTGGGAATCTCAGGGATGTGAGAACATCCATATTAACACATCCATGATGACCAGAACGTAATGCAGCAACCTTAGATGTGGTTCAGGATCAAAAGCAACCTCAACAACCATCATCAACCATTATCAACCATTACATGAGTCAGTTCATCTACACCTCTGTCTCTGATTACTCCTGCCACTACCAAGCAACCAGCCAGGGTTTTCTTCAATTCATGGCTTCAGTGGTCTCATGCCCTCTTCATGCTGTTCTCTTTTTGTGTGCCTTTTTCAGTTTCAGCCTCTGTGTGGTCATCAGAGCAGTTTGCAAGTCTTCTGTCTCTCTCTCTCCTTCTAAGCAAATGATAAGTTTGTATTTACCTGTTCCACTAGAAGTTACGTGTGATCATATCATTTTCTTTGGTCAGTGAAATTGAATAGAAATGACACATGTCACTTCCAAGGGGGAAACTTTAAGAGCCAGAGTATGCTTCACCATGCTTTCCCCATTCCTTCTGCTGTGGTGGCCAGAATGTTCCAGACAGTGGCTGCTCCTCAGTCTCAGAGTGAGGAAGCTGACATTGTGGAGCTGAGCGCCCAGTCAACCCACAATGAACATGTGGCCCAAACAAGAAATAAGCCTTTGTTTCCTTCATCCACTGAGATCTGGAGCTCATTTGTCACTATAGCATAAGCTAACCCAATAATTCTCCAAGTGTGGTCCCTGAATCAAAACAGCAGCATTACCCAGAAATTTGTTAGAAATGCAAATTCATAGGTTCCACCCCAGAACTATGGAATCACGACATTCTGGGAGTGGGACCCAGCAATCTGTGTTTTAATAAGCCCTGCAAATTATTCTAACACATACTAAAGTTTGATAGCCACTGACCTAACCTATCTGGATTGATTCTGCTTCCATTACCAATAACCTAATGCTCTGTATCCAGAAATAGAACACATGGAGAATCTGTCTGGTCTAATTTGATCATTGCCCACCATACTGGGCAGAAGTCTTGCACCACACTACCTCATAGGTCATTGTCCAGACTATAAACTGACCATCTTGGGCCATGTGCCTTCCTCAGTTTCAGTCAGCCCCGGCCCCAGTGGACAAAGTTTGGAAGGGGACAGGGAAGGTCACCAATACAGAGCATGCTACACACGCCTGCATAACCACCTAGAATTGCCGGCTCAGAACTACCAAGGGCATGGTATTTCAGAAGGGGCTGTGGATGCAGCAGGCACATGAATCTTCTCCTCAATAAGTTATAACAAACATAGAATAATATACAGAATATAGGATATCAAAATAGAAGACTTCAAAGGAGTTGCGATGGGTCCTTCTGACCCGTTTTAACAATCCCTTCCCAACCTTCTCTTTCCTGTTTTAGTTTGCCTTCTGCCAAACTCAGCTTAAAAGAAGGCCTTTTAAGGTTTAGCCCAGTGTTTCTGAAACTTGGTGCACATTAGAATCATCTGAAGAACTTCAAAAAATCTCCGAGAAATATCTGAAAATATCTAAAATATCTAAAAATGTCTCCGAGAAATATCTGACTCTATTAGGAAATGTAACATAAGAATTATAGGTATTCCTGAGGGAGAAGAGAGGGAAAGAGGAACAGAGAGCCTATTCAAGGAAATAATAGCTGAGAATTTCCCAAATCTGGGGAAGGAGCAGGAAATACCAGTAAGCGAAGCCAACAGATCACCTAAATATATTAACAGACAAAGGCCCTCTCCACGACACCTAGTGGTAAGGCTAGCCAGAGTCAATGACAAAGAAACAATATTAAGGGCAGCTAGACAAAAACAAAAAATAACATACAAAGGAAGTCCCATCAGGCTCACAGCGGATTTCTCAACAGAAACTTTACAGGCTAGGAGAGACTGGAATGATGTATTCAAAATAGTGAAAGACAAAAACTTTCAGCCAAGAATATTCTATCCAGCAAAAATATCCTTCAAATATGATGGAGAAATAGTAACTCTCCCAGATAAACAAAAGCTAAGGGAGTTCATGGCCACGAGACCCCCACTACAAGAAATACTCAAGAAGGCCCTCAGGCCTGAAAAAAAGAAGAGAAAGGGAATACAAAGCTTGGAGCAAGGAGAAAAATAGGTAGATAAACTCAGAAAAATAGTAGATCTTTACCGGAATAGGTCAGCAACCACTTAAATACTAAAATCAAAGATCAAAGGAAGGAACTCACCAAAAATAAATTTAACCTCATCACTATAAGCACACAGCCACAACACAAGATAGAATAAGGTATAACAAGAACGACTTAGAAGGGGAAGAGGAAAGTGATTGAATTGACTTAGTATAAGGAAATAGGAGGCCATCAGATAATGGACTATCTCATACACAAGATTTTTTACCCAAACCTCAAGGTAACCACTAAACCAATAATCAAAACAAAACCACATACGATAAACAAAGAGAAAACTAGAAGAGTCATAAGACAGAACAACCAAACTGAATTGGCAGTCTGAAACAAATGGGACAAGAAACAAAGGAAATGCAAAAGAACCAGAAAATAAGTGACAAACCAGCAACATTAAGCCCTCATATATCAATAATTACCCTAAATGTAAATGGATTGAACTCTCCAATCAAAAGACACAGAGTGGCAGGATGGATTAAAAAGCAAGACCGAACAATATGCCGCCTTCAGGAAACACATCTTAGCACTAAAGACAAGCACAGGCTCAGAGTGAAAGGATGGAAGACAATACTCCAAGCTAATGGCAAACAAAAGAAAGCAGGTGTTACCATACTCATATCAGACAAAGTAGACTTCAAGATAAAACAGGTTAAGAAAGACAAAGGAAAATATATAATGATAAAAGGGACACTTCACCAAGAAGACATATCACTTATAAATATATATGCACCCAACATAGGAGCACCAATGTACATAAAGCAACTATTAACAAACCTAAAAGGAGACATCAACAACAACACAATAATAGTAGGGGATCTTAATACCCCACTTACATCAATGGATAGATCATCCAGACAAAAAGTCAATAAAGAAATAGTAGACTTAAATGAAAAACTGGACGAGATGGACCTAGTAGACATATACAGAGCACTCCATCCAAAAACAGCTGACTACACATTCTTCTCAAGCACACATGGAACATTCTCTAGGATAGACCATATGTTGGGAAACAAAGCAAGCCTCAATAAATTTAAGAAGATTGAAATCATAACAAGCATCTTTTCAGACCATAATGCTATGAAACTGGAAATGAACCATGAAAAAAAAACTGGGAAAGTGACAAAAATGTGGAGATTAAACAACATGCTACTGAACAACCAATGGATCATTGATGAAATTAAAGGAGAAATCAAAAACTATCTGGAAACAAACGAAAATGATAATATGCCATATCAAACCATATGGGATGCAGCAAAAGCGGTCCTGAGAGGGAAACTCATAGCGATACAAGCCCACCTTAACAAACAAGAAAAAGCCCAAATAGGCAACCTTAAATTACACCTAACAAGAACTAGAAAAAGAAGAACAAACAAAGCCCAAAGTCAGCAGAAGCAGAGAAATAATAAAAATCAGAGCAGAAATAAATGAAATTGAGACCAAAAAAAACAGTAGAAAGGATTAATGAAACAAAGAGTTGGTTCTTTGAGAAGATAAACAAAATAGACAAACCTTTAGCCAGGCTTACTAAGAAAAAAAGAGAAAAGGCTCAAGTAAATAAAATTAGAAATGAAAGAGGAGAAATTATAACAGATACCACGGAAATACAGAGGATTATAAGAGAACACTATGAGAAATTATATGCCAACAAATTGGACAATCTAGAAGAAATGGATAAATTCTTAGACTCATACAACCTCCCAAACTGAACCAAGAAGAAATGGAGAATCTGAAGAGACCAATCACAAGTAAAGAGATTGAAATAGTAATCAAAAACCTCCCAAAAAATAAAAGTCCAGGACCAGATGGCTTCTCTGGTGAATTTTACAAAACATTCAAAGAAGATTTAATACCCATCCTTCTCAAACTATTCCAAAAAATAGAGGAAGATGGAACACTTCCTAAATCATTCTACGAGGCCAACATCACCCTGATACCAAAACCAGACAAAGACAATACAAAGAAAGAAAATTACAGGCCAATATCGCTGATGAACATTGATGCAAAAATCCTCAACAAAATATTGGCAAACCGAATACAACAATACATTAAAAAGATCATACACCATGATCAAGTGGGATTTATACCAGGGACGCAGGGATGGTTCAACATCCGCAAATCAATCAATGTGATACATCACATCAACAAAACAAAGAATAAAAACCACATGATCATCTCAATAGACGCAGAGAAGGCATTTGACAAGATACAACATCCATTTATGATAAAAACTCTCAACAAAATGGGAATAGAAGGAAAGTACCTCAACATAATAAAGGCTATTTATGACAAACCCACAGCCAACATCATACTCAACAGGGAAAGACTGAAAGCCATTCCTCTGAGAACAGGAACGAGGCAGGGCTGCCCACTCTCACCACTCCTGTTCAGCATAGTACTGGAGGTTTTGGCCAGAGCAATTAGGCAAGAAGAAGGAATAAAAACAATCCAAATAGGTAACGAAGAAGTGAAACTCTCACTATTTGCAGATGACATGATTGTATATATAGAAAACCCTAAAGAATCTGTTGGAAAACAATTAGAAACAATCAACAACTACAGCAAAGTTGCAGGGTAAAAAATCAATCTACAAAAATCAGTTGCATTTCTGTATGCTAATAATGAACTAACAGAAAGAGAGCTCAAAAAGATAATACCATTTACAATTGCATCAAAAAGAATAAAATACCTAGGAATAAATCTTACCAAGGAGGTGAAGGACCTATACAATGAGAACTACAAGACATTATTGAAAGAAATCCAAGATGACATAAAGAAATGGAAAGATATCCCATGCACGTGGATTGGAAGAATAAACATAGTTAAAATGTCTATATTACCTAAAGCAATCTACAGATTCAATGCAATCCCAATCAGAATCCCAATGACATTCTTCACAGACATAGAAAAAAGAATACTAAAATTTATATGGGGCAACAAAAGACCCCGAATAACTAAAGCAATCCTAAGAAAAAAGAACAAAGCAGGAGGCATCACAATCCCTGACTTCAAAACATACTACAAAGCAATAGTAACCAAACAGCATGGTACTGGTACAAAAACAGACACACAGATCAATGGAACAGAATTGAAAGCCCAGAAATAAAACCCCACATATACGAACAGCTGATTTTCGACAAAGGTGCTAAGAACATACAATGGAGACAGGAAAGTCTCTTCAATAAATGGTGTTGGGAAAACTGGACAGCCACATGCAAAAGAATTAAAGTGGACCATCTGCTATCGCCATTCACAAAAATTAACTCAAAATGGATCAAAGACCTGAAGGTAAGACCTGAAACTATAAAACTCATAGAAGAAAATATAGGCAACACACTATTTGACATTGGTTATAAAGGAATCTTTTCAGATGACATGCCTACCCAGACTAGGGAAACTAAAGAAAAAATAAACAAGTGGGACTTTATCAGATTAAAGAGCTTCTATAAGACAAACGAAACCAGAATCAAGATGAACAGACAACCCACCAGCTGGGAGAGAATATTTGCAAAATATACATCTGACAAGGGGTTGATCTCCATTATATATAAAGAACTCACACAACTGAACAACAAAAAAACAAACAACTAGATCAAAAAATGGGCAGAGGAAATGAACAGACACTTCTCCAAAGAAGATATACAGATGGCCAATAGGCACATGAAAAGATGTTCAACATCACTAATCATCAGGGAAATGCAAATCAAAACAACACTAAGATACCACCTCACGCCCGTTAGAATGGCTATAATCACCAAGACAAAAAACAAGTGTTGGAGAGGATGTGGAGAAACAGGAACCCTCATACACAGCTGGTGGGAATGCAAACTGGTGCAGCCTCTATGGAAAAGGGTATGGAGAATCCTCAAAGACTTAAAAATAGAGATGCCCTATGATCCAGCCATCCCGTTACTGGGAATCTATCCAACGAACCTGAAATCAACAATCCAAAGAGGCTTATGCACCCCTATGTTCATTGCAGCATTATTCACCATAGCCAAGAAGTGGAAGCAACCTAAGTGTCCCTCGACTGACGATTGGATTAGGAAAATGTGGTATATATATACAATGGAATACTACTCAGCCATAAAAAAAGACAAAATCGTCCCATTTGCAACAACATGGATGGGCCTGGAACGTATTATGTTAAGTGAAATAAGCCAGAAAGAGAAAGACGAACACTGTATGATCTCACTCATATGTGGAATATAAACCAACACATGGACAGAGAAAACTGTACTGTGGTTACCAGGGGCAGTGGTGGTGGGGGGTGGGCACAAGGGGTGAAGTCATATATATGGTGATGGACAAACAAAAATGCACAACCCAAAATTTCACAATGTTAAAAACCATTAAAACCTCAAAAAAAAAAAAAAAAGAATAACAGCCATGGGCCCATAGAATTTACCACCAAAACCCCCATACATCTGCTTAGAAAACTGCGCAGAAAAAGACCCAGAAGGGCACACATTAACATGACAGCAATGGCTTCCTGCGGGTGGGGAACTGGGATGGGCCAATGGGCGAGCAGACGATGGAGAGGGTCTTTACATCTTGACGTAGTATTCCAATTTGTGTAATAAAAAGATGTTCCCGTAAAAAAAAACAAAAAAAACCTTTTCATTCTGAATCTGGTTTGGGGTGTAGGGGGCTGCCAGATTTAGCAAGTAAAAATACAGGAGGCACAGTTAAATTTGAATTTCATAAAAAGAATGAACTTTTTTTAGTATAAGTAATATGCAATATTTGAGATATATTTATCTAAAAATATCATTAATTGTTTTAAAATTCAAATTTAATTAGACCCCCCTGGACGGGGGGAGTAGGGGCAGCGGCTGAGGGAAGGGGGGGTGGATCAGTATTTTTAGAGATCCCCAGGTGATTACAATTTGGAGCTTAAGATTGAGAATCTCTGGTTTTGCCCAACCCATCCTCAACCCCACAGGATAAAAGTCATTATTTTCTATCATCAGAGCTCCGAGTCAGTCTAGAGTGGAATTCATTCTTTTTTAAACACACCTCGATGGATTTCACGTTCATGTGTTTCTGCTTCTGCCTTCCACAGCAATGATTGACAACCCTAGCACTGTGAGTGAATAGCACAAAATCCCCCATTATGTAAATACCTACCCCCTCATTTCTGAATTAGGCATCAATTATGGCAACACTGAGTGAAGAGGCTTAGTCAGAGGAGAGTGGATCTCTGATTCAAAGTCACAGTGAAAAAAAAAGATGAATAAAATTCAAGTGTACCACTAAGCTTTTAGGGTGACACTCATAAATCTAATTTAGAGTGAGCCAATCATTTTTCCTGAGTTCCAGTAGGCGTAGCTCTTTCTACAAGCATTGGTTATTCTGATCTGGCAAAGGCTAATGTATCAGAGGAGATCCTGGATTGAATCTTAATTCTTGGTTCCTGCAGTTGATTTAAAAAATAGTTCAGAGGGCAACTGCAGTAGAATGTATATGGCTGTGGGATTATTGACACGGTAAGCTATATCGTGTCTAGGTTATCAGAGGGAACTGAGAACATTGGATTCACCTATCATAAAACTGCTTAGAGAAGACAAACCATTGTGTTTCATGGTCAAAGATGACATTAGTTATGATGACTTTCGAGAACACTGACAACGTGATACATCATAAATTCAGAATCTCACCACTCTAGTAGAACCATAGTGTGCATTTGGCTGCATTTTCTTCTAGACTAAAAAATTCCTTTGCATGTTTTCAAGTGGTAGTCCATTAAACATTCTTCAAGTCCAACTACACTGTAGCCCTGATGCTGCTGTTCAACACCTAGCAAGCAACTCAAATGCCATTTTAAAGCTGTTACTTTCTTTCCTTTCTTTTTAAATCTCTAACCCTGTCTCAGTAGATGACTTCACTTCCCACCTCAGAAAGACTATAGATGGGCCAGCCCCGTGGCTTAACGGTTAAGTGTGCGCACTCCGCTGCTGGTGGCCCAGGTTCGGATCCCGGGCGCGCACCGACGCACCACTTGTCCGGCCACGCTGAGGCCGCGTCCCACATACAGCAACTAGAAGGATGTGCAGCTATGACATACAACTATCTACTGGGGCTTCGGGGGGGAAAAATAAATAAATAAAAATCTTAAAAAAAAAAAAAGACTATAGATATTAGCGGCTCTTGGTGGTTGAATCTTTGATTCAACACATTATGGCTCCCCTTGTATCCTTTCATCTTTCCCTTCACCCTCAAAAGGAGAGAGGATCCTTCCTCTCCAAAGCAAACCTTCTACCAGTACTCTGATCTCCATCACTTGCCATCCCCCTAAGCAACCCTCCACCTATGCTGTAGTCTCCATTGCTCCATGCCTCTTCAGGTGGCTCACACCTATTGATGATACGGCCTATACATGGTGGGATTATCAATCCCAACCTCCCCTCAAAAACCTCCCTACCCATATAATAACACTTGGAATTCCCAGTTGAGCTTGCAAAAATTTCAAGTGTGTCATTGTATAAATGTATGCCAAATGTAATTTTCTCTGCTTTTCTATAATACCTCTCAGTTGTTAATACAAATTTTTATGCCATCAGATGGCAGAAACTTAATCTCAGTTATTTCGAGATTTCTCTCACTGACACATTTTCCTTGAGATTTTGTCTAAATTCTTGTGGGCCTATGTGACAATAACAATATGAAAAACAGTGATTAACCCTTACATACCACTTACTCTATTCTAGGCATTGTTTTATATGCCTTCCATGTCTTAACTCATTTGATCCTTACAACAGCCCAAGGTAGGTTCTATTATTCTCCTATTTTACATATGGGGAGATGAGTACATAGAGAATTAAGTAATTTGCTCAAGGAAATAAAGTTTTTAACTATATGCTATAGTCCATACTCTAAACAGTTACCCCAGACCTCCTTTATTCTCTTTTGTAGCCCAAGGCATTAGCAGGCAGAGGTGGTATCTGGTTTGGGTCACTATCTATGTTGGCATCAGCTGAAACATCTTCCTTCCATCATCAACAACACAGGTGCCTGCTGACTCATCCTTCATCCCTCACCCCAAGGCTCCTTCAATCACATTTCCTTGCCACCTTCCCAGGCACTGCCTGGGAATCAGGGCATAGGTCCCCTCTACTACCAGATCAAGATCTCAAGACCTATCTGGGGTTCCCCCTCTGACTCTCCCCATTCCCAGGCTTGGCCGTGGAAGGCAGGGCATAGGGATGCCCTCCTCAGGGACCCACAGTATCAACACACTCTCCTCTCCTTCTCTGACTCCCCTCTGCCTGGTCTGGGCGGTCTTTATTTAGTCAGGGGTGAGTGAAATTTTGATCTCAACCCTGGATCCTCCTAAGTCTATGGCTCAAAGTCTTTCCATCAACCACCGAAGCTGAGGCTTTTAAAACTCAAAATTCAAGAGCTGGTTTCTGTTTTTCCCTTGAACACCTAATTTTCCAAATATAAAAAGGGCCAGAGAGTCCACAGAAATACTGGGAATGGCACCTGTTGCTGCACGATATTAAATAAAGGCTGAAATCTTTCACATAACAGTTCCACATGAGGTTTAGATAAAAATGTTTCTGAAAAACACATTTTATCCACTTATTCATGTTTATTTAATTATTTATTAATTAGTTAACCAAGTATTTATGAAACATTTATAAAGCACTGTATTCATCAAGGTTTCCAGAGAAACAGAACCAATAACATGTGTATATAGAGAGATTTATTTTAAGGGACTAGTTCACACAATTATGGAGGCTGGCAAGTCTAAAATCTGCAACATAGGGCCACAGGTTAGATATGCAGAGAAGAGCTGATGCTGCAGTTCAAGTCTGAAGATTGGCAGAATTCCCTCTTCATCTGAGGAGGTCAGTCTTTTTATATTAAGGCCTTCAAATGATTAGAAGAGGCCCACTCATATTATGGAGGATACTCTGCTTTTCTCAAAGTCTATTGATTCAAATGTTAATCCCTTCCAAAAAACCTTCACAGAAACATCTAGAATACTGTTAAACCAAGTATCTGGGTACTGTGGCCTATCCAAGGTGACACATTAACCACCACAGGGGCCGGCCTGGTGGCATAGCGATTAAGTTCTCACGCTTTGCATCAGCAACCCGGGGTTCGCAGGTTCGGATCCCCGTTGCGGACCTACATACTGCTCCTTAAGCCATGCTGTGGCAGCGTCCCACATACAAAATAGAGGAGGATTGGCATAGATGTTAGCTCAGGGCCAATCTGCCTTACCAAAAAAACAAACAAACAAAATTAACCATCACAAGCACCTACTCAGTTGCTTTTCACTGAGGATGTAACAGCCAACAAGACAAATGTGGTCCCTGGCCCCATGATGTTTACTCAAAAATTCATTAATTCAACAGTCCCTGGTTATAAACAAATTCAAACTCAAATGTAAAAGATTGAAACCAGCTCCTCTCCAAATAGCAAGTATTGATAAGGAGGTGAAAGAGTTAAAAAAAAAAAAACTCTCTGGCTGCCAAAAGCTAAAAGCCAGGGAACAGGTAGCAGAAAGAGATTCTGGTATCTTTGAAGATGAACTTGAAATCATTCACAGCTTTGTCAGGGTCATTCTTACTGACTCCTCCACCTATTCCAGAGTTGGTGGTCCCCTTTGTATCATTTGGGGATGGGTATAGTCAGGAGAGGCTTCACCATGGAGGTGATGTTTAAGCTAAATGTTCAGTGACGGATAGATGTACAGTTGGCAGAAAGAAAGACAGGGAAAGGTCATTTCAAGCATTAGAGATCAAAGAAGCCATAAATAAAGACAAAAAGGGAAATGCATTACATTTGGGGAGGCACAAAGTGTTCCCTGTGGGTGGGGCAGAGAGCATAGTGGCAAAGCACAGAGACAAAAGAGGTGGAGAAGTACATATGGGGCCTGTTTCCCATGCATGCTTGGAGTAAGCAGTGAGAAACCATGAAAAGTGTTAAGCTTGAAGGAGATGTGATCATTTTGTGTTTTACTGGCCGAGAGTCCTGGGGATGGATTATGGTGGGCCAAGACTGGAGTCAGAGACCATCAGTGCATGATTAAACTATTCTGGAGAGAGATAATGAAGGCCTAAAAGTGAGACTGGAGAAGAAGGAAGGAGGTTGGGACTTGCAATGGGATTAGAATAAAAAGATGGTGATTTATTGATTGTGGGGGTAGAGAGAGAGAGAGGCAGAGAGGGAGGAGTTTGACTTGGATGGGGTGTCATCGACTGAGAGAGAAAACACAAGAAGTGGAGCAGATGTAGGGGAAAAGAAGAATTCCATTTTGGAATGGGAGCCTCCAGGAGTGGTCCTTTCAACCAGTGGAGCTGCCCACCTTCAAGTAGATCACACAGGCCTTGCCAAGGAGAAATACAATCATGGTGACCACCACAGAGGGCATGCCCCCACCCCATAGTCCTGGATCACATAAACCTAGGGTTTTTATATAATCCAAGAAAAGGGGAGCAAGGTCTCTCAAACTGACTGATATCAGACTTCTTGCCAGTCTTTGTATATGGTGGACTAAGAAATAATTGGATTATGTGTCATGGTATAATTCATAGCTGATAGTTTTATATTACTCAAGTTAATACTTACTATAACTCTATGACATGAGTTCTATTATCATCTCTGTTTTACAGAGAAACTATGTAATTTTCCCAAGGCCATCCAGCTAATAAGCAGTAGAGCCAAGAGTTGAACCTCAGTATTTGAGCTGCTTCATAGCCATCAGATTACGGCCAGGAGAAAGGAGTTACTCAGACTTCTTCTAAACCATGTTTTATTTTTATACAATCCAACTACTGAATAATTTAAGGATCTCTTGCCTTTTTCCACAAATGAATGCCAGTATAAAGCTCATCTGATTTATAATTCATTTTTTCAAATGTGGAGATGAGATCTTATATAATTTTCCTTTTTATTGTCACTTTCCTTAGCATTGTAGTAGGAACCGAAAGAGTGTTATCTCTTTGCTCATGAGGACCCTGCAACCTCCTGCCCATTTTGACAAAAAGTTTGCCTGCCTTGATGAGCAAAAATAAAAGCATTGCTGACTTCTTCTATTACAGGAACATTGAACACACAGGATTCATTGGGTGTCATTACACATGCAACATTTTAAATCTCCCACTTTCTCTTTAATACTGCTTGGTGAAGGCAGTCTTTCTCCTCCCTCTGGATGAAAACCTGCCAGTGAGGGCTCAGAAGGAAATGAGGAACATGCTAGAAAGTGGAGGAAAAGGGACCCTTCTTATATAGTGACAGAAAAGCTTTGCTCAATTGTTTGTCCTACAGTCATGTGGAAATCAGAACTTATAAGTGATGAAATCGGATATTTAGCCAGGGTGATTTCCAAACAAAGTATTAAAGGTTCATCCTGGTTCCTTCTTGCTGCTTATAGTAAAATTCAAGAGGAAAAAGATAGATTGAAAAACTGGTAAGAAAAAAGGAATCAGGACTTGATGATTTAGGAAATTCTCAGATTCTCAGGAATTCTCAAGTTCTCAAGAATTCTTATCCATATTGCAAAAGATGTTAAAATTAGGAGATTCACTGCCAGGAGATACCTTGGAAAGAAAAGCCAAGAGTATGGCTGGACAACCTTTTGCTAGCACCTTAACTCCTTAAAATAGGCATTATTATTGTTATTTTAAATATTTAATGTTGCTTAGATTTACTTATATGATTACCAGTTTCTTTGCTCCCCACTCAATCTTACATTTTAGACCTTGTTTCAGAGTCATTTTCCTTCTTTCTGGAGTACATCATTAGAAATTCCTTATGTGAGGGTCTGTTGGTAGCAAACTCAGTTTTTATCTGAAAATATCTTTAATTCTCCCTCATTGTTAAAATTTTACAAGGTATACAATTTCAGGTTGACAGTCAATGTCTCTCAGCCTTTTGAACATATTATTCTATTGTCCTATGGCTCCCATCATTGCTGTGAGAGTCAGCTGTCAGTCAAATTGCTGAGCATTGAAGGCATTCTCTTTTTCTCTCTAGCAGTTTATAGGATCTAATCTTTATTACTGGTGTTCTGTAATTTCACTACAAGGTTTCTAGAAATGGAGTTCTCTTTGTTAATCCTTCTTGATATAGGTTTTGATTCCTGGATTGGTTGGCTCATCAGGTCTGGAAAATTCTTAGCTATTATCTCTTGGAATATCTCTCCTCCAATTTCTCTCTCCTCTCTTTTAGCAATCTGATTACACTCCTTTTATACTTTCTTTCTATCCTTTGTACTTTGTGACACTTTTATATATGCTCAATACCCTCATTTGTCTGTGTAAGTCTCTCTTCCAATTCATTAATGAGGGAGTCCCAGCTTTATACAAGCCCATGGTATGATCTCTCACTCCCCTGGTGGGATATTAATTCCAAAACTCCAGGATTCTGAATCCACACTGCCTGGGTTAAAATTCTGGCTCTACCACTTACTATTGTGTGACCATGGACAAGTTACCTAACTTCTCTGTGCTTCGTTTTCCTCTTCTATAAAATGGACATTGGTAATAGTTCCTCTCATAGGACTGTCATGAGGAATAAATGAATTGATATGAGTAAAATGCTTGGAGTGCCTGGTCCATAGGAAGTGCTCTAAAAGTGCTTACACTTTAAGTATTAGCATGTGCCTCTATGTTAGTTTAAGACTCACTCATTTGGTTTGAGCTCATTGAATTTTTTTTAAATGATTTTGAGGATTTCCTTTATGTTCTTTCAAGCTGAGCAGCATTTAAAAGTATGTTTGTTATAATTTATCCAGAATTTAGTTGAACTTGTTATAATTTATCTAGCATCTAGTTGAAAAGAATGTTTGTTATAATTTATCCAGAATCTAGTTGAACAGTCTGGTAGAAAGGCTTTTTTAACTACTTAGTCCCTGTATTATGGAGACTGAGCTGAAAGGAGCATGCCAAAACAGGTTCAAGGCTGTGCCAGGGGCCTCAGGTCCCTTGAACATTTTATGCTGTCGAGGAATAAGAAAGGTTAATCATAAAACAGTAAAGGGCTTCTTTGTTCCAGTTCCTTTTTAGAGCATGACCATGACCCCTACTTTACGCTCCAGTGGAAACCCTCCCCAAACTACTCTGACAACCCTCAACAGAAGTGGCTACTCTCTTCTTTTCCCTACACTTAGGCTGTGTACCACTATCCATTATAATAGATGTATTGTTTTATCTCTCATTCAACCTTATATCTTTGGCACATAGTAATTCTCAGTAAATGTTTGTTAAATGTATGAATGAATAAATGAAAGAAAAAGGCAATGGAAGAAACAACATATATGAAGAACAGGCTCTTCTATGATTTAAACATAAAGATGAATCTTCCTCCACAACTTTTCAACATGCTAAATTTTCATGAACAAGCCAATTGCTAAATATTGTTTAACAACCTATAGATAACTACACAAAAAACAAAAGCAGTAAAATTGGTTGCTTCTGGGAAATGAAACCAAGAGCAAGAAGAGGTAAGTCAGAGATCTATTATTTTTCTTTAAAAGCCCTCTGTACCATTTTATTTTTAATCATATATATTTAATTTTTAACTATGTCTGCCTTGATACAAATTGAAATATTTAAAAATAACGATTAGTCAATTTTGGACCTACTGTAACTCAAAATACCTGCAGAACATTTGACCTCATAGGGTTTAGTATGGTACTTTTTGTGTACGTACTCAGAGTCCTGATTCCCAAAGAGGTGTTGATCCAAAGCCAAGTTGACAAATAAACAGAACTCTGAACTTTAAAAAGACAGTTCCAATGGATCTAGACTGGGCTGAGCAGGCATACTGATCGGTGCCTACGGTAGCTGTAGAGGGACTAAGTTTATCAATCAACTCCATGGTTTTCCTGGAGATCTCTTGATATCAAAACTTTTTTCCTCACACACTTCTCTGATCCTGTGGAGATGAAAATTGACATCCATAGTCATATTCTACCCAAAGAATGGCCAGATCTAGAAAAGGTAACGGTGATTAATTTGCTGAATCATTTCTGGAATTTCTCCAGGGTTTCTCGATGCTTCTGTTACAGACCTTTCTCTTCTTTTGGGAATTAGATATTAAGTTTCTCTGCTGTAGGAGTGATTTTAATTATTTGGTAGCTCTGATTTCTTAGTTTTTAAAAATGACTTTTAAGTTTATCTTGAAAGAATGTTAGATCAAAGAAGTAAGTGCTTTCTCAAAATCCCTTTTACCTCTCAAATAAGCATTCTTTAAAATTTCTGGGGCCGGCCCGTGGTTTAGCAATTAAGTGCACGCGCTTTGCTACTGGCGGCCGGGGTTCGGATCCTGGGCGCGCACCGATGCGCCGCTTCTCCGACCATGCTGAGGCCGCGTCCCACATACAGCAACTAGAAGGATGTGCAACTATGACATACAACTATCTACTGGGGCTTTGTGGCAAAAAAGGAGGAGGATTGGCAATAGATGTTAGCTCAGAGCCGGTCTTCCTCAGCAAAAAGAGGAGGATTAGCATGGATGTTAGCTCAGGGCTGATCTT
Organism: Ceratotherium simum simum; assembly: GCF_057802395.1. Lineage (NCBI taxonomy): Eukaryota > Metazoa > Chordata > Mammalia > Perissodactyla > Rhinocerotidae > Ceratotherium > Ceratotherium simum. Next base: position 18,571,327 of record NC_141908.1, read on the forward strand.
CCTCACAAAAAATAAATAAATAAAATAAAATAAAATTTCTGGACAATTTAAGACAGGCATTTTTACTTCCATTTAAATCACATATTCAGCTGCTGGGAAGATAAATGCCAACTATAAAATTTAAAGTTATAGTTTCAAGTAAGAGACTATTAACAAATGGAATATGATAGGTTTCCAGGACTTCTAAAACATATCTCCTTTCCAAAATGTTTAAAATAAGTTTTAGAAACACCAAGATATAGCTTTGTGAAATTTTTTTTAGTCTATTTTAGGATACTGTCTGAAACTTTTCCTTTTTGATGTTCTTTAAGCTATAAATTCTTGTTATGAAGAACTAGGGAGTAGGAACATCAAAAAACTCTAGAGGAAATGACATGAAGACTTTGCACAATGAGTGTCTCTAAAGAGTATTCTCTGTGTTTCTCTACAGATGGAAATTTCCTTTTGTCATTAAGAACTTTTGAATGAATACTAAAAGAATGTGGGAACATGTAAGAAATTTAAAATTGGCGTGATTTTTGTTCAGGCTAATTATCAGGTTTTACCCAAAATTTAGCCTTCTCCAGCACTTTTACCCCACTGATAATGTTTTATCTTTTTTTATCTCCAGTGAGGAAAAATGAATTAACCCAACCTCTAATCAAAATGTGGTTCATTGTGCAAGTAGATGAAACTATTTTCTTCTCATAGTTGTCTCCTGGATGAATGTAAATCCTAAGTGTTTCTTTGTCCATTGGCATCTTAGGTAAGATGGGTGTTAGACATGGTGATGGAAAAATACACATGATGCTGAACCATCTTTGAAAGGCTTTCCTACTATAACTAATGGGAAAAGCTAACCCTATCAAACTAACCCCTCCAAAAGGGGTCTAAGTGCCGACATGGGCACTTACTGTTCTGAATGCCGCTGTCTTTGTCATATTTTATTAAAGTGTAAATACCACTTCACAATGTTAGTGATTTTATGAAGGGAATGCACCAGAGGCTTTTAATTCATAAGTTACTTCACAGGAATATGTTTGGCTTATTTGGATGCTGCGTGCAGTTTCTTACTTCTTATAGTATTTGCCATTTTTACCCCTCATTTATGGTTATTTGCCTGATGAATGATACACTGACTAAATCAATTAATTTATGATACAAGTAATGGAAGGAATAGACTATACTCCCTAAGCTGAGAGGTTTAGAAAAATCCAAATTTTAGGATTTGGTATTTTACAACAGCGCTGATCTATCCCCAGAAAATAGCATTAACTTCAACATGACAGCTTTTCTCTTTATTTGAGTCTCAAAGAACACCCACATAAAATGTTTTGGGAACTACCTTGGTGGTCTCTAGGGGACACTGCCTACCTGTACTGTCGTCCCCCTGAGGGAGCTGGCATGACCCACGCTCCAAGAGAATGTCACAGCACCAGGGCCTCCAAGCTCCATAGCATCTACATCTTTGTCCAGATGAGGATTTGATGCTTAGAGAGTAAGCCAATCATAGTTAAGATGTTCTTTCATCTTAACTGTTCCTTAACAGCCTGTACGGCTGTTCCTTCCCTATAGGCTGTTCCTTCTATTGGCAGATGTAAGGCATATTATGCAAAGAAGAGCCTAGCTGTTCTTTTCATTCTTGTTGGATTCTCAGCGTGGAATTCGGATTTAAATCCAGGCTTCAGCAACTCCAAAACTGATGTAAGCCAATGTCCAAGAGAAATATCTTGTTTCTGGGAAACACACTCTTCAGACCCCTTTAGAAAGATGGTTGTCTTCCCACTAAACCTAGGACCCAATGAGACAGTCCCTCTGGGCACTGGAAGCTGTTCCTAAATAAGTCACAAAGTATAAAGGTCTCTTTCATAAGCTCTCAGCCTTCTCCATCTGGAAGACCTATAGTGGCCTAAAAGGGTGCCTCCTCTTTGCTGAGTGGAGAAAACTTTTTACCTAATATCCTGTGCCGCAACTCCATCTCCCATTACCTGGCTCCCACCCCACAGCCTGCCTTAAGTTTGAGCAGAGAACAGGTCATCAAAAGCTGGCAATTTCGAGGTGCACTACCTAATGCAGGGCCCTACAGGCATTGTTAAAACTGCTTAGGAAGCTGAGGGATGCAGAGCATGGGGAGGCTATAGCCATAAATGTATGCCCTGGAGACTTCTCAAGCACATGATCCACTGGCTCTTTACCCACTTCCCCTTCCTATCTGCTGGCTCTCACCTCAAAAGAGGAGAGGGGCACTTTGTAGCGATAAACCAGGCATCTATCTAACAGTCTCACATGCAGCAAGCAGATAGCTGATACACTTAATAATGATGATGATTATGATGATGATGATGAGGGTAGTAGTAATAATCATAATGGTCCTATACTTCCAGGGAGATATATATATATATGTGTGTGTGTGTGTGTGTGTGTGTGTGTATGATTTGATTCACGTAAAACTTTGTGAAATGCAAAGAGGACTTATATTATTAACCCAGCTTGACAGACGAGGTACTTGACATTCAGAAATGAGCCTAGAATCCCAGAGCTACATGGTACTGTGGTGGCTTCTCCATAGCACCACCACCACACTCACCTTTTTTTTTCAACAGAATATTATGTTTTTATACATTTTTTACAATTGACATATTGTGTAAGTTTGAGGTGTACAACATGTTTATATATTTATATATTGCAATATGATTACTACAGTAGCATTAGCTAACACCTTTATCACATCACATAATTATCATATCTTTTTTGTGTTGAGAACAACGAAGATCTAGTCTCTTAGTAACTTTGATGTTTACAATACAGTATTGTTGACTATAATAACTGTGCTGTGCATTAGATCTCTAGAACTTATTTATTGACTAGTTGCAAGTTTGTACCCTTAAACAACATCTCCCCAATTCCTCCACACACACCAGGCCATGGTAACCACCCTTCTACTCTCTGTTTTTACAAGTTCAGAGAGCTGGCCCAGAAGAGTATCACAGTTCTTTTTTTTCCTGTGAGGAAGATCAGCCCTGAGCTAACATCCGTGCTAATGCTCCTCTTTTTGCTGAGAAAGACCGGCTCTGAGCTAACATCTATTGCCAATCCTCCTCCTTTTTTTTCCCCAAAGCCCCCAGTAGATAGTTGTATGTCATAGTTGCACATCCTTCTAGTTGCTGTATGTGGGACATGGCCTCAGCATGGCTGGACAAGCGGTGCGTCGGTGCGCGCCCGGGATCCGAACCCGGGCCTCCAGTAGCAGAGCACGCGCACTTAACTGCTAAGCCATGGGGCCGGCCCCAAGAGTATCAGAGTTCTAACGGATGTCCACGCTTCCCTCTGCCCTCCAGTGCCTCCTTTCACACCTGCCCGCTCCCAGTCTCTTCACACTCACATAAACCCACTGAGGGCGCAGGGTCATTGGAACCTGGCTCCCAACCCCCAGGTCAAGCAATCGGATCTGTTAGGTGGTAGAAGTTTCCATTTGAGTGCAGGCAAGCCAGTGACGAAAAAACTAGCAGAAAACAATTCTGTGTTTGCAAACTGGGAGGAGTGAGATAAATAAAAATACATCTAAATGTTGCTAGGATCCTTCTCTCTGTCTCCCCACTTCCAGTCTATATGGTCAGAGTAAAGCAAGTATTAAAGTGACATTAGTTAATAGCAGATTTTCCTTTGTCTCCATATAGTTCAATAGTTATAGCAGATTTTCCTTTGTCTGCAAATCACTTCTTAGTGGGCAAAATGTTATTTCAAAACATCAGTCTCTGATGTTTTCTCACCATTTTGTCAAACTTTCCAATTAAAGAATGAAAAGAATAAGCCAGTACTAGTTTTATTTTAGAAGATGAAGCCCCTTTGAAAGAACTAAGGTCTCTTTTCAAACCTGCCTTTCCTTATTAAATATTAATAGACATACCTCAATAACCTTGACCTCCTTATGCAATAAAGAAAGAGAAAAGCAGAATCAACATGCCTGGGTTGATGATTAACTAATGATGATGAAGGACTGGGATTTGAGAAATCTTCTCATTTTCACTTCTAATAATCATTTTAATCAGAGTTACAGTTAAGATCCATGGGGAAAAAGATCTACTTGAGGCGGAAAGAGAGCAAATTCAGGGGGCATTTGATTAAATTGTTTCTGATGAATCCCATGCTCTCTACTGTCACAAACAGGAGGACCGTGACCCAAGAGACCATGGTGAAAGTTATTTCAGGTTGATCCACAACAAGATTATTCATAACAACAATGATGATGATAAGGTTTTAGCTTTTTCCTTCAGCAAGACTTGATTGACCACCTACTATGTGTCTAATGGTGGGCCTGCAAAGATTCTTCTGATTTTAAATAGTAAAAAAAATCTGGCCTTTAATTTAAAAATTACATATTTACATCTTCTTTTGTTAGCAATGATATAATTGCACCTGATCACTGTAAGGTTTTAAGAACAAAATCCCAGACGTAACTTGACTTTTAAACAATCCCTCTGAGGAAATAGATATCTGGTTTCATCACCCAGCAGGTTCATTATTCACCTCATGAAAGTGTCAGATCCCCAAGACATTAAAAATGTCATCCAGTTCATCAACCTCATTTACACCCCATTCAGAAATACATCTGTTATACATAGAACTGAATTCCCTTGAATTTTTGAAATTTTTTTTTGTCATGCCCATAAATGCCTCTGGGACACTGGTCATTGTCAATCAAACATTTTTGGACAGTAAATGCCTCCTGGCATATGTCCTGACCAGAGCCACTCCCAGGGTTGTAAATTTCAGGCCCCAGCCTTGGTTCAACCTAGAACGAAAGCTGGGGGACTGTGTGGAGCCCAGACCTGGAGCAGAAGAAAGTTGCCCCAAATAGGTTGGGTCTTTGCAAGATGCCTAGGGGAAGCACAAAGTGTTCAAATTTTGTGCTTTCCAAGAAAGAGGAGGGGGTCCGGCCTGGTGGCGCAAGTGGTTAGCTGCACACGCTCCGCTGCCGCAGCCCAGGGTTCGCCTGTTCAGATCCTGCGTGCACACCAACGCACCACTTGTCAAAACCATGCTGTGGCGGCGTCCCATATAAAGTGGAGGAAGATGGGCATGGATGTTAGCCCAGGGCCAGTGTTCCTCAGCCAAAAAGAGGAGGATTGGCAGATGTTAGCTCAGGGCCGATCTTCCTCACAAAAAAAAAAAAGAAAGAAAGAAAGATGAGGGAGGAACACAGGGCAACAAAAGTCTCTTTCCTTCATAGCACTCCTTAGTGTCTGACCCCAGGGCATGCCTTATTCCACCACTTAAGGATGGACACCTAAGGCTGTCACCACTATGCCACCCCCACTGCCATCACTGTCTGCCGCAACCACCAGCACCATCATTTGTACCACCACTGCCACCAACCTCACTACCACAACCATCACCATTACCACCTCACAACCTCCACCATTGCCATTACCACCACCACCATCCCTACTAACACCATCACCATCACCATTACCACTGTTGCCACCACCACCTCCACGTTCACCATGACCGTCACTACCATCACCATCATCATCATTGTTGGCATCGATGAAGCATTTTCTCTAAGCCAGGTCTGGTGTTAATAGCTTTCTACACATTATCTCAGTTAATTCCCGTAAAACCCTATGTCACAACTACTGCTGTTAGCCTCATTTTACACATAAGGAAATAATGACTTCAAGATGCTAAGTTACTCTAACAAAATCAAGTGGTTTGTCGTGTGTGACCAGATCCCTCTGTTCTGCCTTCCTCTGCCTCTCTACTCTTCCCCAAATGGAATACTTCTCTAAACTGCTAACTTATGGATTAAAGTTCCTTAGGGAATTATGAAAACATAAGAAAGAAAGAGAGTGAGGAAGGAAGGAATAGAGGAAGGAAGGAAAGAAAGAAGGAGAGAAGGAAAGAATCAAATAAAACATTTCTTCTACATTAAAGTAAGATTTCAATGGCAAATTTCCAGTTCAAGAGAGTTTAAGTTTACTCTAAAATGTAACTGATCAAGGCCATATTCTACCACCCTCCAACATACATCTCTGGGCAGCTTTATCCAGGGGAAGAGAGGGGAAAAGCACAAGAGTATTGAATGCATGAAGGAAGGAGGGGAGGAGGGGCATAGGTAACGAAGAAATTGGGTGCAGGGAGCAGAAGCTGGGGCCCCTAGTCGACAGTTTCCCTTGCATGCCAGCCTACTAAGTAAGGTCCTCTGATGCCACTTGGGAGAAGGCAGGTAGATTTCCAGAGCTAAGATGATTATTTGGAGCTAGAACACAAGAACAGACCTTATGCCCAGGTAGAACACGGCTGGTATAGAATTGACCAAATCTTAAGTCTGTTGGGGGAGACCCCAGTCACAGACACAGAGACACACCAACACCCCTGTGCTGCAGGTCCAGACCTCCCCTCTCAGTTTGGAGGTGAGAAGGGAGGTAGGAAGAGGGATCTGGCAAGACCTGACTCCCTCGAGACAACTTCCCCATACTGTGACTTAAGAACCACCCATTGATACCTGGTCTCATCCAACTACAATAAGCGAGAAGTTGAGCTGATCTTCAGCTTCCTTAACCTGTCTACCCATTGTTGCTGACAAGAGCTGTTGAGCTCCTCACATCATTGTCTCCAGCCTCCATACCTTCCCTTCTTTTTTTTTTTTTTTTAAGCAATGAGTTTGTTTATTTATTTATTTATTTATTTTTTGTAAGGAAGATCAGCCCTGAGCTAACATCCCTGCTAATCCTCCTCCTTTTGCTGAGAAAGACCGGCTCTGAGCTAACATCTATTGCCAATCCTCCTCCTTTTTTCTCCCCAAAGCCCCCAGCAGATAGTTGTATGCCATAGTTGCACATCCTTCTAGTTGCTGTATGTGGGACGCGGCCTCGGCATGGCCGGACAAGCAGTGCGTCGGTGCGCGCCTGGGATCCGAACCCGGGCGGCCAGTAGCGGAGCGCGCGCACTTAACCACTAAGCCACGGGGCTGGCCCCCATACTTTCCCTTCTTACATCACACTTTGAGAGCCACTGCTTTGGATCAGGGAAATTCTAAACACTGGAAGTTCCTCTCCAGTCTGGCCCTAGATTACTTTTTCAACCTCCCATCCCTGATACTACATGCCCCAAGTTATGTGTCTGTACCCTCCTCCAGGCTCCCAGAGAACTTGTGCATCACTGTCACAGCATTTCTCACACACGATTACCACTCTTCAATTACTTGCCCACTCTGGCCCCACCCTCTCAAGACTGCATTCCACACAGATTGGAACTGTCCACTTTTGTTTTCTCTTGCCCTAGTAAGGCTGGTCATGGGTGGGACTCCATGAGGGTTTGAAGAATGAATGAATGAAGAATGAACGAATGAATGAAATGAGATTTTAAAACCTATAGTTACATGAGTCATATATATCTGTGTTCTTAGGCAGAGACCTTCAAAATTTTTTATTCATGACCCCCAAGAAGAAATATATTTTATATAGTGATTCAATACAGATATCCATATATATAATGGAAACAAGAATTGCATGAAACTAATAATTACTTACATGGCAGGTATTCTAATATACTCCATTCTATTCTATTCTATTCTATTCTATTCTATTCTATTCTATTCTATTCTATTCTATTCTATTTTTATTCTATTTCATTCTATTCCATCCCATCCCATCCCATCCCATCCCATTCCATTCTATTCCTTTACTATCCTAGCTTGAGTTTTCCAAGAAGTAGACCCTGAGACAAGAATTCAAATACAAGTCATTTACTTTGGAGGTGATCCCAGAAAACACCAGTAGAGTGGGGAAGTGAGACAGGGAAAGCAAGGCAGCCAATGAAAGTGTAGAATGTATGCCTTACCTCAGAGTCATCCCACCCAAAGGGTCTGATCAAAGCTGATCCCAGTGGCAAAAGAGAAGCCCTTGTCAAAGAAATGCAGGTGCTGCCAGTTGAAGATGGCTGGTGTGTACAGACATGCTAAGGGGAGAGAATATGGGTGGGACACTGGCAGCATCTGCCATACATATTATTTCGTGTTTTTAGAACATCTGGGTCACTATCCACTATATTGATTTCATGATCTACTCACGGATTGCATCCCAGTTTGAAGAGCAGTGTTAATGTTCTAAGATGATATTTCCTAAAGAGTGGTCCCTACAGTCTGTGTACTCCTGGTGGTCCATGAAATGAGTTTAGGTGGTACATGAATGAGTATTTTTTAAAATTAATCTTCATTAAAAATTGCAACCTGCATTAGGAGAAAAGGTAAAATTAGCATTTCTATGATATAGAAGTTTCTTCCCAAATAAATATATTTAAGGAAAAAACACAAATTGATTTAAATATAAATATTGAATAAGTGATACATGGGTATGGGGAGAAAACGGGAAGGTGATGCTTGAAAGGATGGAGCTCAGGATCCTTTGCTCCAAAGGTGCCCCTTTATTGCAGTCCTCTCTGCTTTGGCCTTCCAGTCTAACTGTGCTTTTCCCTTGCAGAGATTTGGCTACGGAGGCTGGGTGCAGCTCCAACACCACAGCACGGTGAGTTTCTCCCAAAGCGTGAGCATGCCTCAGATCCACGGACACCCTGAGCCTGAGACCTTCCTGCAGGCGGGCCCCCAGGGAGCTCAAGCTTCTGCCCTCCTATTGACTTTATGTAGGCAAGGCAACAGCACTGAGGTTTCTCAAATGATTAGGAAAAATGGAGGTAACTTCAAAGAGCAACATTTAGGAAGATAAAATTGGAATTTGAGAAGCCAGTAAGAAATCTCTCTCTTTTTTTTTCCCCTAGAACCAATTTTAGCATTTATCACTCTGCCTCAAGGAAGTGACCTGGCCCTCTCCACAGGTTATTACAGAATATTAAGGCCAACCAAATAAATGGAACAATTTAGGTTTGAGCACAAGCTGGAGAAATTAAACATTGGAGACAAAGAGGAGAAGAAGCCACTGTGATTAAAGGTTGAGTTTGGTAAGAGGAACAGGCAAGAGGAGGAAGGCTTGGGGCAAAGCATTCTGGAAATAATGAGGCCTGAGAATGAGCTGGAAGTCTGGGGCTGCACAGAGGTCAGGTCCGACTTCATTTTCAGAGGCATCATATGCCATCGTGGAGGGAACATTCCTGAGCTTCCAGCTGGAACACAGATATGACCAAGGCAGGCCCTGGAGGACTCGTGGTCTGGGAAGCGCAGTTACCATGTGAAGGGGTAATACAATGCAGCGTGATAAGGTTAGGACTGCTTTTGCACCAGGTACTGGGCACCAAGAATTGGAGAAGCCCTCCTGGAGGAAGTGATGCTCATCCTAAGTCTTGGAGCAAGGATGAAGGCTTGTCCAAGGAATAAAGGAAACAAGGTTCCAAGAAGAGAAGACAGGGAGCAAAGGCATGGAGATATTAAGCATATGTAAGCCTAGAACTCAAGTACACTGCTATGGCTGGTACCGGCATTTCTCAAATTGTGGCCCCGGACTGGCAAGTTCAGCTTCACCTGGGAACTTGGGAGAAATGCAAATTCCTGGGCCTCATACCAGACCTACCAAATCAGGAACTCTGAGGGTCAGGCCAGCCATCTGACACAAGCCTCCAGGTGATTCTGATGCTCACTCGAGTTTGCGAACCACTGGGTTACATACATTCACCAACTCACTGATTTTTATTGACACCTATTTTGTGCCAGACCCCCCAGTCTAAACACTGGGAATATGCTGATGAACAAGGCAGACATACTCCCTGCCCTCATGGTGCTCAAATTCTAGGAGGAGATAAACAAACGTGATCACTTCAGAGAATGGAATAGAAAACAGTGCTGTAATAGAGAGTGACTGGGAAGATTCATTTCGGCTGGCTGGTCAGGAAGCTAGCTAAGACTTGAAGGACAAGAAGAAAAGCATGGAAGAGTGTCTCTGGCTGAGGGAACAGCAGTTGCAAGGGCCACCATGTGAGGAAGAGCTGTGTTCAAGGAACAAAAAGGAGGGCAATGCGGCTGAGATGTAGTGAAAGAGAGAGATGGTAGGAAATGAAGCTAATGAGGTAAGCAGGGGCCTGATCACAGAGGGACCTGTAGCACATGCAAAGGAGTCTGGATTTTATTCTCAACGCAAGGCAAATTCTTTGGAGGGTCTTAATGGCTTAAAAAGACCACTTTGGCTTCTCTGTGAAGAATGGATAGAGGCAGGCAAGAGTTTGGGGAGTAAAGTGGTGAGAAACTGGACAGGTGGGCAGAAGCCTCCTCAGATAGGGCCTTGGAGGATGGGTTTAGGCCTTTGTACTTGGTCCTGAAGGCAGTAGGGAATCATTAAAGAGTTTTAAACATTAGAATCTCTAGGGCAGCTCATTCTCACCTTCATCAAAGAGCACCCACTAAGTGCCAATATAGACTCTGGGCTGCACTCCTCCCATGAAAAGTGCTGGTTCCTGGCCTGAGAGCTGGGGCTCTAAGCTTGCCTCACATCTCCCCCAGGGAGAGAACAATCTGAGTGGAGAGGATTACAAGGCTACTAGGAAGAAGCCCCAGATGCAGGGATGGGCAGCCTGTAATTTTTTTTTACTCCATGTCCCAAGCTGCAGTTTGTAACCTCAACACTGGTTTTAAATGGCCTTCATTTCACTTTGTTTTCGTGTCAAGAGACTGCATAAACTTAACAGCAAATCTCAAAAAGAGAAAAAAAGAAAACAAAAACAAGAAAGAAAATATTTCCAGTCATATCTCCTACCCACATATTCCTGGCAAAATTGGATACAATGGTAGTCTAATAGAACAAAACAGTGACATGCTCCCTCCCTCTCTCAAAAACAAAACAAAGCAAAACAAAACAGAACCAAATCTGTATTTTTCATAATTACAGCAGTCAGGGATTACAGTCACTGGAAAACAACATGCAAATATATGCAAATATGCAAATTAGGATAAGAGCAATGAGAAAATCCAGTATTTGGGGTTGACATTTCTTTTTACTCTCCTACATTCCTTTGGTGAACAAATATTTTCTATCCCCTATGAGTGATTTACCTCAGAAATTGTTGTTCTCTGAAAGGTCTTTCCAAAACATTTCTTTGGTTTGCCCTATTTGTTTCTCTTCTTAACCTTTGGTTTTTCAAGTCTTTTGAAATGAATGGAGGGGCGTTTGTTTGCCACAGTATAACTGTTCAGAATTGAAAAACATCATTTGTCCTCTGGTTGAATATTTATAAAAGTATAGGTAGCAGGCCAGTTTGTGTGGCCTCCTCTCAGGAGCTGCGTGGGGTAGGGGTAGAATTGAGTCCTGATGGCAAAAATCGCCTGGGGGCAATTCAAAGGAGGGTAGACACAGGGCTTATTTCAAATCCATGGGTCAGCAGCATCTAGAAACATCCACTGAGTGTTTTTCAGGCCCTTGGGAATATAAACACACACACACACACACACACACACACCATTTCTATCACACTTGGCATTTTTACACACACCACTCTGCGTGATCTCCAATCATTGGGTCTCTGCTCTCAAAATGATTTCCCCCTTTGTCGGGAGCTAGGAAGACACTCAATGGATAAAGAACATACAGGTATTGACAATTTTGTGCTAACTGAGCAAAAGAGACAATAAATAGTAAGGGCGTTCATGGGAGGTGGCAAGTCCAAGGCAGGGGGCAATTTTCATGGAGATAAAAAATCATAGAACTGTAGGGCTAGTGACCATCTAGTCCAGTGTTTGAAAATATGGTTTACAACCCAATAGTGAATCATAACATCAATTCAGTGGGTTAGGACACCTTTGAAAACAAAATAGATTAGAAAATAAAATAGCAGAATGCACTTTTCATGGTAAGAGTAGATATTGTTTCAGGAAACTTTTGTCTCAATTTGTATCTGTATAAATAGATATATATGGGTGTACTAGGTCACAACGGAAAATATATTTCTTAATGTTAGTTCATAGCCAAAATTGATTGAAAGCCATTAATCTAGTCCAGTGCCCTCATTTCATGTTTTTTTAAGGTTAACTTTTCATTACATAAGTAATATTTGAATAAACTCTCCTTTTTAAATTTAAGCTATTGGAGATAAAGCCACAGTTCCCTTGGATCAGCACTCCCCATCCTCAAAAGTAATTCCTATTAACAGTTTGGTGAGTATCTTTCCAGACCTTTTCCTATGATTTCACTCATATATACATGCACCTATAGAAAGGACGTAGTATTATTTAATATGTTTATGTACATATTTTTAGCTAAATCAATCAAGTTCCAAACAGAAAACAAACGGCACACTTAAATTAGAATGCTTTGAAAGGAGTTAATAAAGAGCCTGTTTATAAAGGTGTAGGCATGTGATGCAGGTGTAGAGGTGGACAGGCATTAGATCACGCAGGGTCTTACAAGCCAAGTTAAGGAGTTTGGATTTTACCTTCAGGGCAATGGGAATCCATTCAAGAATTATAAGTGGGGAGGTGGCAAGACTTGAGTTAGGGTTTTAAAAGTTTACTCTGGCTGCTTTGTGGAGACTGGGCTGGAGGGGAGCAAGAGGGAAAGCAGAAAGAGCTCAGGCTGGAGGCTGGAGCAGTTGTTCAGGTGAGGGAAGATGGGCTTGGACGAGGGCTGGAGCAGTGGAGATGGAGAGAAGTGGACTGTTGCGGGGTTTATTTTGGAGATAGAACTAATGGCATTGGGAAATGCATGGGATAGTGACATGTCAGGCAGGAGGAATGGGAAAAATGATGTAGTCTCAGAGGGATGAGAAAGATAAAGCAGGCATCAGAAACAGAAGCAGCCAAGCCAGGATGACAAGAGGGTCTGAGAGAGCGATGAACAATAGGTTGAGTGAATAGAGTTTGAGGCGTTTGTAGCAGAGCCTCCTGTGGAGCTGACCTTCAGAACCCTGTAATGTGAGAGTTGGAGTGATTACAGAGGTTGCTTCCTAGTGACAGCGTCTGGGCCATTTCTGCCAACTCTGTACCTCAAGCCCAACCAGCATATCAGCTTGCATGGTCTAGAGGGATAGCCTGAGTGGACGTTGGGGGTAGGGAGAGGAGAATGGAAATCTGATGGTTTGAAAATACATTTTTAATGATACACGCCGTACCAGATTTGCAATACCAGCCATATTTGAACTTATTTGTGGATAGTATTAGAATTAGAACTTAATAATCGAAGTGTCACAGGTTAGGTTCCTTGGGAATCAGACTCTGAGATGGATATCACCATGCAGGAGGTTTATCAGGAAGGGCTCTTGGAGCATAGTAGAAGGGAGGAGAAGAAAGCAGGGTAGAACAGAGGGCAATGTTGAGCCGGGATGCAGTCTCAATGGAGGCCACAGCTGACCCTACAAGGAGCTCTAAAGCTAACCTTCAGAGTTGTCCTAAGTTGGGGGGGTAATTGGTGGGTCTTGACACCACCGTATGAATCAGTCACTGGAAGTGGGCTGCTCTGGAAATGACATAGGACCTTGAGGCAAGTGGTTGTCTTCAGTCAAGGCAGTCTTCCTATCTCCCCACAGAGGCTGATAGCTGAGGGCTGTCTGCCGGCAATGATCCCTGAAGCTGAGAGAATAAGTCCTTTATTCTTTTTTTTTTTTTTTTAATTTTTTATTTATGTATTTTTTCCCCCCAAAGCCCCAGTAGATAGTTGTATGTCATAGTTGCACATCCTTCTAGTTGCTGTATGTGGGACGCGGCCTCAGCATGGCTGGAGAAGCAGTGCGTCGGTGCGTGCCCGGGATCCGAACCCGGGCCGCCAGCAGCACAGCGCGTGCACTTAACCGCTAAGCCATGGGGCCGGCCCAGTCCTTTATTCTTGAAGGGGGATCTCGGTGGCACATCACATCATCCTGGGAAAAGACCTTAGACCTCACTTTCTCTCAGCCCTTCTTTTATACTCAGAATTTGAGGTCCTGGGAGGGTAAGTTATTCACACACAGGATCCAGGTCTCCTGACCCCTGCAGTATCATGATTTCCACTATAGCATGCTCTTCTGGCTTAAAAAATATTTGAGGTTTGTTTGAAATGAGTTATCTGGGTGGTGACAGTTGGTTGGGGATTTCTTAATTTAAAAAGAACTTGGTTTTCTTTTGAGAGTTTAGAAAAAAACAGAATTTGTTTCTGGGTTGAACAAATTAGAGCAGCTTTCTCCAATTACTTGGTTATTAGTTTAGTTTAAGATCTTGGTTGTACAGAGGTCAACACTAAAAACAGAAACTAAGAGATGCCCCAGTGCCTCCCACAGCAGCAAGTGCTGACCTCTGAGGCACATTTATAGCCCTGCAGGGATCCTGGGTTCCCAAATGTAAAGTGAGAGGGATCAGGAACTGATTCCCTACAATGGCTGTCAGGTCCCAAAATTCTGGCTGAAAAAACAATGGGAATTGGGAGCCTATTATAGGAGCACAGATGGTCTGTGGTAATTTTCACTCAGAAAGAGTTCCACTGTTGGTTGGTGTCATTCATTTGCCTTACCACGGATCCAGCATGAAGGACACGGAAAGAGAAGTTTAGTAAATCTGATTCTCCTGCAATGTAATGAGGGCAATCCCCCCAGAAGATCAGACTCTTTAGGAAATTATAGTAATTAACCTTTGCCTACTAGATAGACATCAATTACCAAATATCAGCCTGGTGGGGTGGAAAATGGCTTCATAAACCTGGGTTCTTGTCCCAGCTCTATACCAACTAGGTGCTCTATACGAGATAAGCTCCCTACCACTGCACCTCATGGACTCATTGGTAAACGCAAGAGTTGAACTAAATGATCCATTTCTGCTTTAACATTTGCTTTGTCTGAAACCAAAACTTACTCATTCACCTCCCAGAGAAAACCAATTTCCTCCTTTGCCATTGATAATACAGTAAAATCTGGCCATCACGGATTGAGCATGCTCTCTGGCCTGGTGCTAAGTTCTTTACAAACATTCTACTATTAAATCACTCAGTGTTCTTAGTTGCAAACAACAGAATCCACTTAACTAAAAAAGCAGCTCACAGACTTCCTGGGAGGGCCGGAGATCAAGCTCAGAGGCTGTGCTATAATGCACAATGCCCAATCATTTCTGGGGTGCTGCTCCAGCAAAGACATAGGTGCTGCCACTCGTGGTCACAGACAGGAAGCTCATGCTGATGATGCTGAGATTGGAAACCAAAGTGTTGCAGTTTCTGCTCCAGCCATGTCTGACACCTTAGGCAACACCCTTGCCAAAAGGTGAATTCTGCACGGTCCCTGCTTTCTCACGGTGCTCACCTCCAAATCAAAGTCTTATATGGGGCCTCTGATTGGCAGAGCCTAGAGCACATGCCAGTGCCCTCACTACAAGGAAGGCTGAGAAAGTGAATTCTGGATTCTCCCTCAGGAAGGGGGAATCATAAGGCAAAAATGTCTTCACACATAGGAAGTATTCCAAAGATGTTGGGTGGCCACAAGCATGACAAATAAAATGATCCACATTTTACAGATAGAAAAAGTGAGGTTTAAACTCAGAAGGGCTATAACTTAGAGAGTTATACTGCTAGTAAGTAATTTAATGAGATTTAAACCCAGGTCTGTTGGAATGCAAAGACAATGCTCATCAGCACTCTGCTATACTGGGTATTTTATGATGATTAAGCTTTCCTATTAAGGAGCAAAAGGAATTTGCCAAATGAAAGTTTGTTTCCCAACTTTTTGTCCTACACCATCACCCATCTCCACTTCCTTCTTCGCCAAATGGAAAGATATGTGTTCCTATATCGTTTTTGTGTGATCAATATCAGTCAGGACTCTTGGTTGCAAACAAGAGAAACCAATGACAGTTACTTTAAGCAGAAGAGAAATTTGTTGAAAGTATTTTAAGCCCCTCAAGAATTACAAAATGCCTAAGAACCCACATTCATAAACATGCAGAAACTAAGGGAAACCAGGTGATTGAAGCTATAGCCAAGGCCGTGCCACAGGAACAGCCTGGCTAGGGAGCTGCTGCCTCCCAGCTAGACACTGGACATTGCCACCAGCACCACTGCCAATGGACATAGCACGTGGCCACTGCTGGAATCACTGGCAGAATAAATTTAGCTGTTCCTGTCTTTTTGCCTCTCTTGCTCTTGATTCAAAATCAAGCATTGATTGGCCAAGTTTGGGGCAAGGAGAGCAAGTATTGGGCTTTTGGGTTTTAGTAGAGGGAGGCTGGGCCCTGCCTCCACCAAGACTCTCACAGGAGATTCCCCAACCCAGGAAGGTGGTTCAGATGCCAGCATGGTCAGCAAAGGATGAGAACTGAGGCAAATCAATCCTGATGTCCTGATGTCAGAGACTCAGCTCTGCGTGGATACAGACACCTGTCACAGTTACCCAAGTCACTTGCTCACTGACCTGTTCCCCAGTCCATGAGAAATGAAAACATGGATATGAGGTCTTCCTCATGTATGCGAGATGTGAACTGCCACACTTGAAGGTGAAAAGACCTTCTCTATGCAGGAGATGGGGGAGGTCTTGTCCATGGAATCGAAGGATGAACAAGGAAGCTATGGCAAGGCCTGAGTGCAAGTCGTGATCAAGCCAAGAGGAAGAGGAGGAGGGCAGAGGACTCCACCAAGCATAGCTTAAGGCTTTTGACCACCATCTGCCCACTTGGCCATCACAGAGGGCCCAAGGGCATCTTGAGGCCCTGAAGCACCACCAGAGGGCGTGTGGCCTCAAACCATCAGGAGACAACCTAGTCTTTAATTAGCCATATATCACTAATAACTAATACTAACACACTTAACATGTGTCAGATACTCCACTATGTGCTTTATCCCATTATCCCATTTTGCTCACAAGATTCCCTTAAGGTAAGTCATATTATTATCCCTATTTTAAAGATGCGCAAAACCTCAGAAGCTTCTATACAAAACAGCAAGCAGGACAGAGCCTCAGACTCCACAGATATTTGGTGTCACAAAGCAGAAGAAACCATGGAGCCATGGCTGAGTGGGATGAGTTTGAACTAACTTGTGCCATCTGCCAGAATGATCTAAAGGAAGTGGTCACCATCAAATGTGACCATGACTTCTGTCCTACCTGTATTGCTCTCTGGGCCAAAAGAAGTCCAAGTCCTACTTATGAGTGTCCTGTATGCTGGGTGATATGCTGGAAGAAATTCCTTGTGGAGCTGAAGGAGCTGCAATGAAGACAGGGTGACTGAAGAACCAAGAATGTTCTTTCCTCCCTAAAGCAACAGCTGAGCTGTCACTCCACCTGGGCCTGGGCAAGAGAAGAAGGCTTTGCCCTGGTTATGTCAAATCCTCCAGGAGATCCAATGAGTACAGCACAGACACTTTGAATTTAAGTGACAAATAGAGGAAGGTATTCAGATGTTCCAAATTCAACATCACTGCAGAGCATAATAACATATTTGGCTTATGGAACCTCTGCTCAGCCAACTCAAGTATACTGTTCTTTGTCTCCATGGATGGGAATCTGTGCCTTTTCTCACAGTCTTTCCGATCTCCATGTTTATGACCTAGTTTTTTAGTCGTAGTTTATGAACTTGTCTTTTTTCCTTAACTATATATCCTTGAAGTCTTCCTCAGTCAGAGAAAGTATCTTGCCCACCTTAGGTGCTAAATAAACATTTGTTTAATAAATTAAAGATAAATAAATAAAGATGAGCAAATTAAGGCTCAACGATGTTTTTTAACTTGCTCAAGGCCACACAGTAAGTGGTAGAATGGGGATTTGAACCTGAGCAGTCTGATTTTAGGGACGTGGATCAGAACTTTCCCCTCTCTTGAGGGATCACAAACTGCAGGCCCAATTTAGAGGCCGCTGCCATGCTTTGTACAGCCATTTAGTTCAGCCCCCCTGCACTGAGTATTAAAAGGTAGTGTACCCAGGCAGGCATGATGCCTAGCGGAAGCTAGCAGCTCAGTACCAAATTTCGCATGTGCTGCTAGGCCGATTCACTTCATTGTCCGCCTTCTCCTGCAGGTACTGACATCAGTAGACTGTGCTCTGTTAGACAAATTATTTACTCTCACTGTCCATCTGTTGTTTCTCTATAAAAAAAGAGAGGTTGGACTAGACGATCTATCTCCAAGGTCCTTTCCAATTCCAAAATGTTATGAATCTAGAATTTTCCAGACACTGGGCCATCCTCTTGGGTCTTATAGCCAGCAGTTCAGATCAGTAAGGTGACCAGTTATCCTCAGCCATGCAGCCCCAGAAGGCCATGACCATGACCCTTCTTCTCTCTGTGTCCAGCCACTGAAACTCACAGAGCACACCCCTTCAAACCCAGGCCAATATTAAGGCATGAGGATGAAAAATTGAGTTCCGTTAAATGAACAGATTCCTACTTCTTGGAGGATTAAATAAAAACCACTAAAAATCTTAGGGGATAACCACGTTCCAAAGTATACAAAGAGGGATTAATCTAAGTAAGCTTAGGTCGCCTTTTGCTGATGTGGGATTTCTGCCCTAGGGAGAAGCAAAGATGCTGAAAGATGGAAAAGTCTTCAGAGTGGTCCAAGAGAACTGCTGGGATCCAGAAGTCCGTATTAGAGAAATGGACCAAACAGGTACTTCCAACGAGAAATGCTACCAATGTTTGCATCTGATGTAAAAGCAACATCTGCCCCTAAAATCTGTTGGCGACTTTACATGAGTTATGTGACGGCAACTTGTGATCCCCTTTTCTCCACCAGGCCACGCCATTCCAGCTTTGCTGGGGGGCGGATGGGACCTTCCACTATAACTTTTTTTGAGTGTGGATTTAAAATTTCTTAAAATTAGGTATACACTGTTTTAAAATAGAATGCTATATGATCAAAAAGATAAAGTGGCATTTTATTATTAAAAAAATTTAAGTTCAAATTCATAGTACTTATAGAGCCAATTAAAACAGTAAAAATTAGAATTCACAGATTAAGGATGCCAATTGCCTGCTTAGTCAGATTCAGGATCTAATTTCTTTCTGTAGTTTGTTTTGGTGCACAGTACACAGAATATCCCCATTGACACGTTGAAAATGGGAGCAGTTTTTTAAAAAAGTTAATCGTGTAATCTCAGAATACTCTACAATGAAACCAATCCAGAAATTGAAAAAGGAGAATTAGAAAATTCTTGTTTCAAAGCTGAATCACTAACAATTTCTAAGAACTGCTTGCATTCCTAACTTATATTTAAAAAATCAAAGTTCTCACAATTTAAAAGAATTTCAAAAACTATCTAAAATATGATATGACAGCCACTTGTTACTGCCTGGCTGACTGTGCCACTAGAGGAGAGTGTGCTCCAAGAAGAGCACCCAGCCTTCTGGATGCACGTGGGCTGTGCCCTGGGCTGTGATGGGGAACTCACCACAACAAGACTGTCAGGCCTAAATTTTGACATCAGTGGTCTAGATTTAAATCAGAAAAAAAACAATTCATACACATAAATAAAAGAGCACCTTAGAACTACCAACTTCCTAATCAAAGACAAATTTATAAGAAGTTCAAATATATACACAGAGATGGAAGGAGACAGTTTATTCCACGGTCTGTACAAAATGAGTTAACCTATTAGCTCCAAATGAGGAGGTGGTCTCTGGCAGTTAGAATTTGGTGCAGGGTACATTGGGCCAGATATTGCTTTATAGATTTTTTTAAATAATTAAAAGTATATTTAAATGGCATTCAAATTGAACTTTGCAGAAAGCCTGAAGCACCTCTGTAGACCATTCTGCAGAACATGTTGTATATGCCCCTGTTCTAGAATGGGGGCAGGAGGGTAGCTGGAGAGAGAACAAGCTTCCCAGACTTACAGCAAAGAGCAAGGCTTTGCTCTAAATGTGAAGCATGAGCGGGACCCACTCTCTCAAGGAGAAAACTAGTGGAAATGAGACTCAGATAACTGGTGTCAGAACAATTGCTTATGACTGCAGTTTAGATGAAGTGTGTCTCCTTTGGTTTTTGTTGTGTTTCATTCCATGGCTATCCTTGAAACAACAGCCATGACTAACCCTTGCTGAGTATTTACTTTGTGCCAGGTACCGTTCTCAGCACCTAATGTGTATTAACTCACTTAATCCCCATAACAACCATAGAAAGTAGCATCTATTATTATGCCCATTTTACAGATGAAGAAACTGAGGAACAGAGGTTAAGCAATTTGCCCAAGATCACACAGCTTGTAGGGGACAGAACCAAGATTTGAACCCAGGCAGTCTGGCCCCAAAGGCTTACCAAGTGCATCCTATCACCTCTGTGGAGGTAAGAAAACAAAATGATGAAGGCCCAACACAGAAGATGTCATCTTCACAGGGAGAGAAATGTAATTGGCAGCCCCTGGGACACTTCATCACAAGATCTAACACAGAGCCGAGAAAGACCAAAACAATAAGACAACAATGGGATGATATATATGTAAGCGTCTCCTAAATACTCAACTAGGTGGGTTCCTATACAAGCTGGTTCTGGAGTAGACCCGGGAAGGTCAGAATTGGTGAGGAATCCAGGCCTGGTGAGGGTTAGGGTGGGAGCTCAGTCCTCTCTGCAGGAAGGAGGCTAAGGGGCCCCAGAGGAGCCAGAGGGTTGGTGTTGCACAAACCTGCTCACATTTAATCCTCTCTGAACGTCTCTGAGTGGCAGGCATTGTTGTATCTGTTAAACTCAAGGAGGTTAAGTGATTTGCTCAGGATTACACAGCTAGTACGTAGCAGAGCTAGGATTGTACCTAAGGCTGTCTCTCTTAGTCCACCACAAAAGATTTCCCAAGGCTCTCTCAGGATAAGGACCACCTGGGGTGCTTGTTAAAATTTTTTTTCAAGCCCCATCCACTGAGTCAGAATTTCCAAAGGAGGATCTAGGAATTTGTTTCTATAATGTTCTCTTTCCCCCCACCCCCATTTTAATCAACAGGTAAGTTTGGGGAACATTGTGCTATGCCATACTGTTAAACACCCCTTTTAAAAACTATAAACTCTAATTGGATTAGACTTGTTTTTTGCCCTCTTGGTTCCCAGAGACCAGAGAATATGTATCGAACCAACCAACACACAAATAATGCAGTTTTCTATGTTAGTATAAAAAACGGTGACAAGTGATGGCCACTGGGGTGTAGGGAAGGAGCAATGCCGGACAGGAGCCTCATCCCACCACTGCCAAGACATATGACCTTAGATCTAATCTATAAAATGGAAAAATTAAACAGAGCAATGTAAGCGAAAGTATTTACATAAAATGTAAAGATTTTACAATTGCAAGGGACTCATCTGTTTTATATTAATCAATGGATGTAAATAATATCTTGTGACACTGTTTAACAACGCTCTCTAATCAAAAGCTGTAGTCTCTAGTCCTCGCTAAACAATGATTTATTCTTTTTTTATTGGGTATATTCAACATGCCAGGCATGTCCGTGTCTGGACACCTGGGATACAGCAGAGACAGCCAGGCTCATGTGGTGTTTACCATCAAGTAGCGGGAGGCATAGAATAAACAACTAAACACAGTAATGACAGGCTGTAATAAGTATTAGAAAAGGAAAGGAACAGAACAAATGGAATAGAGAGTGGCTGGAGTTGGGGAAGGCATCTCTAAGGAGATGACATTTGAACCAAGACCTTAGAGTGAAAAGCAGCCCATCCTGTGATGAGCCAAAAGAAGAGAATTCCAAGCAGATGAAACAGCAGTGCAAAGGTCCTGGGGCAGGAAAGAGCTTCAAAGAACAGGCAGCAGGCCAACGAAGCACAATGGGAGCCCTGGGAGAGATTATGTGGGGCCTTATAGACCATGTTCAAGTCTGGATTTTACTCTAAGAGTGATGAAAAGTCCTTAGAAGTTTTGAGCAAGGGAGTGATTTGATCTAAGTTTTAACCCTTACTCTGACTTCCGAGCAGAGAACAAACTGTAAGAGGACAAGAATGGTGGTGGGAGACCAATTCAAAGCCTTCTGCAGGGGTCCATAGGAGATGCTGGTGGCTTGGGCCAGGGAGTGGCAGGGGATGGGGAGAGGTGGGTGGATAAAAGGAACTGGAGTGGAGTTAACAGGACTTTCTGGTGGGTTGGACGTGAGTATGAGGGAAAGAGGAGCCATCCTCAGTTTGGCAGCGTCACTCCTGACAACTCAGCTCCAGGAGCTTAAAGACAAAGGATTCTAGGCATCCTGGATGCTGGATTCTGGAGGCAAACACAGGGTCTCATTCTGAGCATTCCAGACAGTGGCACTCCACCCAGGCTCACTCAGGAGATGAATTAAAGGGGCCAGAAAGGTGACTGAGAAATACACTCCGTCATGCATGACCTAAGATGAAAAGCTCTGAAAGAATTGGCGGGGAAATGTATTGTTTAAACAAAACTTCACAGGAAGGAGCGTAGTAATAATCCTTGACAGATGGAGTAAATTAGTTTTTCTTGAATGATCTCATTTTTGTCCAGCCTTTACCCCTACCCCTAGAACTGAGGCTGAGGGATGAGGGAGGCCTGGGACAGAGACGTGAGAGAAGGGGAAACAGGGAGCAGCAGCGAGGGAGGGGAGAGCAGGAGGAGGGTGGGATGGAGACTCACTGGGCTCCTTGGCCCTGGGAAATGCAGGAGTGCCTGGGCAGTTCGTCTCATCTGCTTTGCCTTTCTTTGTGTCTGTGTCTAGGAGTGACCTTGCAAGCCCTTTCCACGGTTCCCGTCATGTTTAGCTACTGGGTGAGTGAGAAACCTCAAACCACGTCTTTGCTGGGCAAAGGCTCATGCCCAGCTCCCTAGCAAGTAGACAGGTACCCCAAGCCTTGACACTGGCTCCCAACTCTCCTCCCCTTTAGAGATCAGCAGGGTCCCTCAGCTTCTCAAACTGCAGTGTCCCCTCCCAGGCCTGTCTTCCTAGTCATGTCGTCACCCTAGACCCACACAGTCCAGGGTGGTAGCCAGCAGTCACATGTTCCACCGGACAGCATAGTTCTAAGACCCAACCTTAATCTCCACCAGAACTTACCTGTCTGATGACCCATTCCTGCAGTGCCTTGCTCAGTAATTGACAAGCCAATTTATTCTGGGGTGGTAATGAGAATGATAATAATGGCCTAATATGTTGCCTCTCCCAGGGAAATATACAATTCAAAATGAGGTTCCTGGGGTTGGATGCCTTTTCCCAAGTGATCAAGTCTCGACTGTTAAGCTTCAGGCATGATTGCAGTCCTGTGGGAGGATGTTGTACATAGCTGGGGATGTGCTAAGTACCTCCTCAACCAAGTAAACATTCACTGGTGTTGTGAGTTAAGGAGCACTGGAAAGACCACCTGCTCACACATACTTCCCCCACCTGTGCTCATAATTCTGGTTTTAGTGATTTAGTCTGTTCCTGTGATTAGATTCACTGCTTGAAATAAAAATGCTCTAAGACCTACAGATGCCTGAACTTATCAGACTGGGTACCATTCTGACTGGACAACTGGGAGTGCAGGAGAGGACCAAATTCCTGGCCCTGGGGGGATGATGTTGAAAGGAAGGAAACCTGAAGAAGGGCAAGTGAGGGAAACAGAAAGCAAACTTCATCTGCCGCAGCATTTGGCTAACTCTGAGTGTCGCTGCCAACGGGAAGGACAGAGAAGAGGACAGACCAGAACAGGAGAGGTCTGTGAGCAGCCTGGCATCCCACAGTGAGGCACGACAAGGAGGTGTGCTGATGGTGGCACCAAGCACTGGGTCAGGGCCAGCCTCCTGCGTGTGTATGTGTGCGGGGAGGGGCCCTGGGTGTGCAGCCCTGCAGGCCCCAGGCTGCAGTTGGTGGGTGGGCCCACCCTCGTTCCAGCTCTAGCACAGGATGCCAGGCCCGGTAATCATGTCCATCCTTTCTGATGATAGTCTCAATTTTTCTAATTAATCAGCAACATACTAGCAGTGTTCTTTGCGTTTGCAATGATTGGCTTCTGGGTCCCCTGTAGCCAGTGCCTATCTCAATCTGTGCCTCAGTTTTCTGAGGGATAAAGCCACTGACGGTGACAAATGATTTAGCCCAGGGGAGGTGTTGTTCAGAGTAAATACCTATAGAAGTGGGTTTTGAATGATTTGGTTTCCCTTACTTGTCTCCACCAGGCCAAACCTCAGGACACTTTAGACCTGTGCCAGCTTCTAAACAACGACCTAGCTGCCACTGTCGCGAGCCACCCCAGGAGGTTTGTGGGTCTGGGGACATTGCCCATGCAGGCCCCGGAGCTGGCCATCAAGGAGATGGAGCGCTGTGTGAAGGAGCTGGGCTTTCCAGGGGTCCAGATCGGCTCCCACGTCAACCAGTGGGACCTGAACGCGCAGGAACTCTTCCCTGTCTACGCAGTGAGTACGCGGCGCTCGCTCAGCCAACACGCAGCCGGGTGGCCACTGCGCTGGGTGCTGGCAGGAAGATGACTGAGCCACTTGACTGGGAGGTAGGGAGATGCCTGATGACAGCATAGTTGTAGGGCAAAACGTGGGAAGAGCTCCGCAAAGGAGTGGGATGTTCTACTAGAAGAGGAACAGATGGAAATGCTTCCTAGGCCAGCCCTGGGTTAACTCACTGAAATCTCTCTTCTTTCTATCTCCTTTGCTCTCCTCTTCGTCTATCATTGGAAGCCAAAATATTACCCTTACCACAGCAACTGTGCAAAAGAACCATGTTAGTGACATGCAAAAAAAAAGTACTTATTTTTGCTTTGGAAAAAAATTATTATTTTTCAAAATTATAAAGCAATTTTGAAGAAATTGTGGAAAATACAGAAAAGTATAAGAGAAAAACAAAAATAACCCATAATCCTGACACCCAAAGATAAATAACCACCGTTATAGTACATTTCATTTGTATTTTTATTTGCATATATCTGCATAAATTTATAATTTAATGAAATTAGAATTCTAATATACATGTGATTTCGTATCCTAATTGAGAATTTCCAACCTAAATGAAAATTCTCCTAATGCATGATTTTTAAATAACTGCATAATAATCCAATATATGGATATGTTTTGATTTATTTAACTAATCCTCAATTAAGACACTTTTTAAGCCATGTATTTTGAAAATGTATAATAAAAATACATAGCAAAAATTGCCATCAAAATGTTAACATTTGATAAAACTAGATGGTGAGTATGTGGATGTTCATTGTACTATTGTTTACAATTTTCTATGTTTGAAACATTGTATAATAAAATATATTTTCAAAAACTTAGTACCATCCCTTTCTGAAGTATCCAACTGAAGTGTCCACGGTCCCATGGTCCTCTCCACAAGTCTTCCTCTACTTTCTGTTCTTTCTGCAACTAAACCTGCTTTCCTTAGTACCAGGATTCGAGATGTATAATTCTTTATTCAATTGCATTTTTTTCTTACTTCCCTCCTAGACTTATAATAGTATTGTTTCCTGTTAATTTCATTGTAAATGCAAAATATTCAATAGTGAATTAAATAGATGTTGGTGGACTCACTAGGCATTGTAATTACCAATCATTTATTCATTTATATTTATTGAGCTCTGACAACATGCAAAAACTTTCCCATGTTTGTTTCTATGGACACTGCCCACCAGTTGGGGATTGCCTGTTCAATTGCCTCCTAATGACCTGAATGATTTAATGTTCCTCTAAACATTGAACTCCCTGAAGATCACTGGCTGCAGTGGCTG
The DNA here is from genome assembly GCF_057802395.1 of Ceratotherium simum simum. NCBI lineage: Eukaryota > Metazoa > Chordata > Mammalia > Perissodactyla > Rhinocerotidae > Ceratotherium > Ceratotherium simum. Next base: position 18,596,840 of record NC_141908.1, read on the forward strand.
AACTGATACAGTGAATGTTTTCTAGAAACTTTAATGAGCTTTGAAAGGGGATTTATTTATTTGTGCATCCAAGTTGTTTCAGCACAGTGTGAGCAAGACTTCAGCTGCAAGGCATTTTATTATTCATTGGAATTGGGTTTATGAATTACTAAGGGGCTCAGAAAGCAACAGCAGCTGGTTGGGGTCCAAAGGGATACTTTCATTTGTGTGACTAGCTCGACCCATCAATCACTCGAACTAAGCTCTTTCAGGGGCTGCCAGTCTCTGAGGGGATTCAGGAGAACATCCTGGCCCCAGTTGACTTGTGATGTCCTGGGGTTGACAGCACATTTGTTTGGTTAGTCAGACTTGCCAGCCTCACTCCTCTGTAACTTGCATCAGAAACATGTGCTTAAACAAATGAGAGGAGTTACCGTGAGCCAAGTTGGCTTTGTCGTTTTAAGATGAGTCGTTTTAAGGAGCTCCAGAGCGGCTAACTGTCCCCTTTATCTCTTAGACCTCCTGTCTTAGTGAGTGAACCCAAAATGCTCAGGGCAATTTTCAAGCACAATAGGGACTTTGTTACGAGTTTGAGGCAGACAGAGTGGCAGTGGCAGACTGCCTGCCTCTACCATTTATGAGCCACAAGACCTGAGTCAGTTAGCCTCTTTCTGCCTTAGCACTCTTCCTGTAAAATGGGAGTAATGAAAGTGCTCATCTCATAAAGGATTAAATGAGTTAATAATTGTAAAATTCTAACAGCTTTGGCACATGGTAAGTTCTCAGTTAATGTGAGTTATCATGATTCTGAGAGTATGAGTGACTTCTTTTTGTGTTCTCTACAATGCCTCACATACAGAAAGTGATCAAAAATATTTATTAATTTGGATTGAATAGAAATGAACTGTCAGAGCAGAATAAAGTTCTATCCTAATGAGGAATCAAATCCCACTGAGATACCATGATCCTGTGCCTTTGTTAAACCTAAACCATCTTTCCAGCCTGCATCCATTATCAGAAACCAATTGGCTCCTCTCCCTTCAAAAAGTTTAGGTCTCTTCTGATCCCCAGAACCTGTTGAATTAGAAGTCCTTTCTCCAACCTACCCTTTGCCTCCACTTCAAGAATCCCCAGTTGTCCCAGAATTTTCTCTGTTTTAAAAATGCTTATGTACAGAAGTCACATTGCAGCAGCCTATGTAGCCCACATATTTATATGTAAATGTAGGATGAGTCTCTCCAGCATCCCAATATATTTGGAAAAGAAATGTGCTAAGGAAAATCTGTTTTGAACCTTGATAAGCACTAATACTCAATGTCTGTTCAAGGGACTTTTTTTAATTAAAAATTTTGTTGAATAAAGGTCATTTCATCCAGATGGTATTTCCATTTCCCAGAAGGCCCTGGAGCAGGTTTGCCCATGACATATATCTCAGTACCTGGCTGGCTGAGGCACTGAGAGCTCTTTCCTTTCTAAAGTCATCACATTCACAGCAGACTGTTCAGGGACTCAGCTGAGCTCCTGAGGCTCTGTGAGTGCCTGCAGACGCTAGAAATTCTCACCTAGTGTCGGGCTCTTGAGTGGCTGGATGGCCTGGGTCAGGCCAGCCTGCTCCAGCCCAGTCATGAGCCCATGGCTCCCAGCCCACCACTTCCTCACTTTCCACACCCTCAGGTTTCCAAGTGGGGGAAAGGAGGGTACACTCCAGCCCTGACTCCGGGAATAGAATCTGAGCAGTCCTTCCGAAAGAGTGGACAAGTAGGAACCAGCAGGGGGAACTTACCCTGCATTTGCAGTGTGGGATCAGACCTTGAGCATTTCGCTCTCAGTTGAAAAGTTTGAATGATGGATGTTTCCTGTGATTTGTTTTGCCAAACAGTATGTTAACCTCAATAGTAAATCCTCCAACTCCCTTGTTAATTTTAAGTGTCCTTTTTACTTTCCATGCAGGAGCAGAGTTTATCAATGACTCTTTTATATAGATCAGGGAACAATTTCAAAAATATTTTAGTTTATTGATTCAGATCAATATAGACCCAGAGAAAAGCAATTTCCCTAAAATAGTACCCTGTATTTGCTAGCTCATCCAAATAACCCTGTCTCTCTCTCTCTTCTCTCTCTCTCATTGCTTCTTTGAAGGCAGCTGAAAAGCTAAACTGTTCCCTATTCGTGCACCCCTGGGACATGCAGATGGATGGACGGATGGCCAAATACTGGTTCCCTTGGCTCCTAGGTTTGTGTCAGCTTGGGGTCTGAAAGAGGATCAAGTCTTTGTTTTTTTCCAATTATCTGTGGAACTCTATTATGTCAAAGAGAGAAAGTATGAATAATTAACAGGATTGTGAGTTATTGAGCTCTCACTCAGATAAGTGCTATATATATTACTTCATTTAATTTTAATCATATCCATACAAAACTCTATGAGGTTGACATTATAATAGCTATTTTACAGATGGAGAAACTGAGACTCAGCATGGTTATGTAAGTTGTCCAAGTCACACAGTTAATAAGTGAAAATGGAAGTCACACAGATCTGTCTGACTCCTAAGCCTGTCTGACTCACTACACAGACTCCCAAAAAGGCTCCCAAAATAAGTAACCATGCCTGTCTAATAGATTTTTTAAGGAGCCAATAATAGCATCAGCTCTTACTAATGAGAACCCTGAAGTTACGAGTAGAAGGTCAACTTCCACCACCCAAGGATCTGAGGCCCTAGATTGTAGATGACTCAGGTTTTCAATCTTCCTGTTATCTGCTCCTCTCTTCTGCTCTTTGCCTCCTGCACTATTCATTCACAGTTCCATACGAGTGTAAGGGAAAGGGAGAGAGGAGAGACCTCCATTTGGCCTATCCAATCTCTCGTTATCATCCTTGATAAGAAGAAATGGAGACAGATGTAAAATTCTAGGGCCACAAGTGAAAAGTGCAGCTCATCTACAAACCCAATAAAAAGTGGGTCCCCAAATGAACAGCACTGGATTTTGTTTAGGGAGGCCATTATCCATTTTCTCCTCAGCCCAATTAGTACAAGTAATTGTAAAGTCACTACCATTAAGAATTAAATGGAACAATATATCGAAAGTCAAAAAACTGAATTTCAGTTCTAGCTAGTTTCTATTTTGCTGTATAACCTGTGGCAAATCAGTTCACCTTCTCGGGCCCCAGTTCCTCATCTGTAAAATGAGAGAGCTAGTTTGGATTCTCTTTCTGCTCTTACATTTTTTGCCTCTGTAATTGCTGTTGGAGACCAATGTATTTGGTAAGCGAGCTTCCTACCCATCCCCCACCAAATTCTTGAGGAATAATTAGTAGGACGAGATCATCTAAGAGGCCCCAATGCTGTCCAGCTTCCAAGAAAATCTCATCCTAATTCACATGACACTTTGACAAGTCTCACAAACTTCTTTACATTGCAACTTCCCACATGAAAAACAGGAGAGCATTTGCAGAGAGTCATTTCATCATTCATTTATGCAACACATATATATAGATCCCCTCCAGCATGCCAGACCCTGTACCAGGCACTGAAGATAGAGACATGGACAAAACCTCTACCCTCCTAAAGCCTGTGTTCTGGTTAGAGGAAAGAGATGATAAATAAGTATGCAGATCATAAACAAAGAAACAGGCTAGTTCCAGAATTCTATTCTGCATACAAAGGTGGTCATTAGCAGATTAGTGGAGTCTCAGCAGGGGAGGGCCATGATCAAATTAACATTGTAAATATTCCACTTTGGCTCCTGTATGCAGAATGGATTATAGGGTTATGGTCCAAGTGGAAGCTCTGCCCACAAATCACTCCTAGGTGGATATGAATCCATCATGCTTCCAGAATTCCCAAGAGGCCAGGGAGCCAGAGGTTTCCCTGTCCACGGAACAATGACAGGCTTGGGGCAGGATGAGCATCCGCTAAAGTCCCATTCAGAAGCTAGAGAATCAGGCTTCCCCAGAAGGTGCAAGGCTCAGCTGTGGAGCCCCCAGAGATTTCTTAATCACAGTGTGAAAAGCAGTCACCTGGAAATGTAGCCCAGACTGACTCCGTGGTGATGAAGGCATCAGGCATGGAACAGCTGTTTCTTCTAGGAGCACAAAGCACTTGAAATAATTCATTTTAATCCAGTTATTTTTAACCTCAGCTCTAAGAAGCAGCAATGATTTGGCAGGAATAATAATATTAGTTAATATTTATTGAGCACTAAGTGGCAAAAACTAACCATTTTCATCCCTCTTTTACAGATCAGGAAATTGAGGCACAGGGAGGAAACTAATATTTGTTGAGCACCTCCAATGTGAAGTTCTGGCCAGGAGCTTTCCCGACGTCATCATTTCCAAGGCTCCACAATAGCCTTACAAGATGGGCAACACTGTTCCCATTTTACACTGTGAAGAAGCACAGACTCAGGGGCATTAAATAACTTGTCAAAGGCCAGGAAGCAAAAAATTGGAGGAGTTAGGGTTCAGCCCAGACTCATCGTACTCTGCTTGCCCCACTGCATCCAAAACTGAAGCTGAGGGAATCAGGAGAAAAGCCAGGTCCTCTGGCTCCTTGACTGTTCTAGCCATTAGATGACTCTACCTGCAAGTGACAATAGGAAGGTTCAGATGGTTCTGCTTGCCAAAGTAATGGCTTTTATACAACCAAGCCATGCTGGGGCACAGGGACCTCACGTTTCTCAGCATTGACAATCACAGCAAGCTGCCATTCCCCAACCATTAGCATCACTGAGCCTCTTCTTGCTTGAGATAACAAACCCTGCACCTTGTGACTATTTCCTCTTTCAGGAATGCCAGCAGAGACCACTACTGCCATTTGCTCCATGATCATGGGTGGAGTGTTTGAGAAGTTTCCTAAACTGAAAGTATGTTTTGCACATGGAGGTAAGACCCTATCTGTATTAGTCAGCTTGGGCTGCCATAACAAAATGCCACAGACTGGGTGGCTTAAACAACAGAAATTTATTTTCTCACAGTTTTGGAGGCTAGAAGTCCAAGATCAAGGTGCCATCAGGGTTGGTTTCTGGTGACCTCTCTTACTGGATCGTAGAAGGCCATCTTCTGTGTCCTCACATGGCCTTTCCTCTGTGCATGTGCAGAGAGAAAGAGATCTCTGGTGTCCCTTTCTCTTCTTTTTTTTTTTTTAAAGATTTATTTATTTATTTTTCCCCCAAAGCCCCAGTAGATAGTTGTATGTCATAGCTGCACATCCTTCTAGTTGCTGTATGTGGGACACGGCCTCAGCATGGCCAGAGAAGCGGTGCATCGGTGCGCACCCGGGATCCGAACCCGGGCCGCCAGCAGCGGAGCGCGTGCACTTAACTGCTAAGCCACGGGGCCGGCTCCCTTTCTCTTCTTATAAGAACACCAGTCCTCTCAGATTAGGTTCCTACCTTATAACCTCGTTTAACCTTAATTACTTCCTTAAATGCCCTATTTCCAAATACAGTAACATTGGGGGTTAGGGCTTCAACATATGAATTTTGAAGAGACACAATTCAGTCCATAACACCTTTCCAGCCACCATTCTAGTCATAAAGTATATGATGGTTCAAGGACCAAATTCCATTTTTGCAGACAAGTTTAGTTTGGTTGGCACAGTTTTTGTTTTATTTTGTTTGTTTTTTATTTAAATCCCTCTAGTCAGACCACAAGCTCTCCAGTTTACAATAATCCCTGCCATTTACTATTGTTTACAAAAAGGACTATTTCATTCATTTACATTTCCTGCTTGGTCCCCTTAGGTAATTGAGTTTGTGACTCTTGGACACACACACACACACACACACACACACAAACACATACACACAATATCAAACTCTATGTGCTGTTCTCTAATCTGCCTTTCCTTCTCAACAGCATATAGAGACATCTTTCCACGTCAATAAATATAGAGCTCCATCATTTTTGATGGTTGCATGCATGACAATACATTTTGTGAATATGCCATCATCATTTAGATATTCCCCAACTGATGGATTGCCTCTGTATTTTGCTATTATAACCACGTTACATTTGAAAACCTTGACCACATATCTTTACACACTTCTCTCTTTAGGATAAATTCCTCAAATCTGAACTTCTAGATGAGTTAACATCGTTTCTTCTGGGTTATCTCCCAGCATTTGGAACCCAGTAGGTCCTTTGTAAATACTGTTAACCATCTGGGCTACAGTACCTTCTTGCACACAACATGAGGATTGAAAGGAATCCTTTTCAATTGACACCAGCCCTTCAGTAATGGGTTTTACTTGCAGGTGGTTCCTTCCCCTTCACGGTGGGAAGAATTTCCCATGGATTCAGCATGCGCCCAGATCTGTGTGCCCAGGACAATCCAACCAACCCAAAGAAATACCTTGGTTCCTTTTACACAGACTCCTTGGTTCATGATCCTCTGGCCCTCAAGCTATTAACAGATGTCATAGGAAAGGTAAGTCGGCTCTGCCATTCGGATGGCTTATGGGAAGCAGAGTGCAGGATCAGCACCAGTTGACTTGGCCTCTCTCCAAAAAAGAAATGGAAGAAAAGGCATTAGAAGAAAGAAGGGGGACAGTGAGGTTTGGGATTAGGTTTCTTTGCACAGGGGATCCTCTCAAGAGCCTCCATCAACATAGAGTATGTATCACCAGGAAACCGTTAAATATGCCAGGGAAATTCCAGATAATCCACATGGCTGAGTAGTTCCCCTAGATCAGCTCCTATTCCTTACAGTCATCTCTGTACCCATCCAAAATGACACATGTCGATGTGGTAAGCAGGAAAGAGCCACCCGTTGTGAAGTCAAATAGACCTGGGTTAAAATCCTGGCTCTACCTCTTACTAATTGGGTAAATTGTGAACCCAACTGTCCTCATCCACTAGATGAATGAAATTGGAACACTAAAGAGAGGGAAATAGCACTGGACAAGGAGACAGGGGAAGATGATGAAGGATCTTGTGTACCACCTGAAATTTCTTTCTGGAATAATATGGCCTTTGTTTTGAAAACAGTTCTCTCATTTGGCCAAAAAGACCAAAATGGTAGTACTTTACACCTCACAAGAAAAAGTATTTCCTTTTTTGTGGTCTGCTAGCAGATCTCTCTGTTGGTGGCTTCTCCACCGTTAAGTATTCTTTGAAAATGCTAACTCAGCAAGTTAGACCATTTTTAGGGCAGAGGCCAGTCTGAACTAGTGAAAAGTCTGAAATATTTAGTATTTTAATTCTGTTTTATTACTTAGAGATATCTATAAAAGGTTTCTAATTTTCCCAAGAAAAAAAATCTGTGGGGTTGTCTAAATATGGACATATTTAAAGATTTGCAGTATGGTGCTTGGATTGAGAATAGACTCGAAGGCATTTAAAATTTTGTTTAGCAGAAAAAGAGGTCCATCATTTGAAAGTTGCAAGTAGTGTTCTATCTCCAGAATGGAGACTTCATCTCACTTTAAAGCTGACTGTTTCTCTCACTTAAGAAACTCACTAGAATATAAACGTTAAACATTCTGGTTTGGTAATAAATTATGTAATTAAACTGGGTTTCTGAGCCTTCTAGCTTTTGTGTTGTCCCTGCCAAAATGGGTGCTTAGCAGCTGGTTACGACTGTTGATTATCATTGGTTTGGACAAAGGGGCGATAGGGAGGCAACTACAAAGAAGAGACCCAAAAGAGACTGTGAGCTCTGGACTTTGAGCGATGGAGGGGATGGAGGGAGTGGGAAAGTGGTGTGGAATTGGAGAAGGGAACATTCTGATTACCTGCCGTCAAACTGAGTAGCCCCTGGTATTCTTGGAAATGGCAACATCAGGAGAAAAACACCCTTGGCAAATACCACACCCATCTTATGAGGGATACCTACCATCAGCAGTGAGGGATACTAACAGTACCTTCAAACAGCATTCAGGGCAATACACATCACCACAGGGTCAGAGCAGAAGAGGAAGAACATGGCAAATGCCTTGTGGTAATCAGTGGATAGAACAGTTAGTGAGCACATGTGAATAAACACCTTTTAAGGACTCCCAGAAAAACAGGGCACTTTGCAAAGTTAGTGGTGCTGAGATCTTGCATTCAAACTGTGAAGACTTGAGCCATTATAATTTAGGCATCAAAAGCAAACGTGACCTCATTTTATGTGCTCTCACAGGCTGGTGAATCCAGGACACATAAGCAGTATATATTAATAATTTGGGATTCTCTTTAAAATATTAATGCTTCCTCATTCTAGTTATAGTCACATTAGAAAATTCTCTCAAAAACAATCCCCAAACCAGAATGGCTAAGGAAAGTCCCAGCATGACAGCTGGGCTAGACAGCAACCTGTCCAGATTAGAGCATGAGGACAGAATGCCGTGGAGGGAAGGCTCCAGGACAGACCAAATGGAACTGATGGATTATTTGATGTGTTTGAGAGTTTCAAACAATGATTGCCAGGCATTCAACAGATCTGTTGATGTATTAGGAACAAACAAGCAGTACATACACGGAAAATGAAACAAATGAAAGAAAAGACAATAAACTCCGGGAAGACAAACATCCATATGAGGCAGATAATCATTGTACATTACTTGACTGAGCAGTGAACAATATTTGTAGTCATAATAGTATAAATACCAAGTACTGGTTTAACTGAAAATTATAATTCTATTGGGAATATAGAAGAGAGAAGTTGGGGTAAGAAAGAAATTCTCAATGATCATAATGAGAATAAATACTCCCTAAAGCTAATAAATCAATAAACAATAGTATAAGCTTATTACCTGGAAATATAAAGGTAATTCTCAGAAGATGCAGGTTAAAAACGTAAAAGTGGCTGCCTTGGGGGACAAGAGTTGGGAAAGTAGGCATAGGACTGCTTTTGGTAAGAAAGATTTTAGTAATATTTGATTGTTTAACTAGGTATAGGCATTACTTTTATAAATCAAAATTTTAAATAATACACTAAGAATATATATATATATATACACACTAAGAATATGGTGAGAGAGAGAGAGAGAGACCAAACTATTTATTGAGCATCTACTATTTCTAAAACACTGAGTTAAATGGAGAAATTAAATTACATAATTTCTTAGCTTCCTTCCATCTCTAAAATTCTTTGCTTTTAACTATGTCTACTCATTTTTAAAGACAAGTACAGAAATGCTACTTATATGTTATCAGCCTATCACTGTGAAAAATATGAAAAAGAGAAAACCTTATTTCCTCCCTATATTAACATGATCATAGAAAACTCACTGTATATATTTGGATGGATAGATTTTTTTTTTATTTTATTTATTTATTTTTTTCCCCCAAACCCCCGTAGGTAGTTGTATGTCATAGATGCACATCCTTCTAGTTGCTGTACGTGGGACGCGGCCTCAGCATGGCTGGAGAAGTGGTACGTCAGTGCGCGCCCGGATGCGAACCGGGGCCGCCAGCAGCAGAGCACGCGCACTCAACCACTAAGCCTCAGGGCCGGCCCTGGATGGATAGATTTTTAAGAGGTCAGTCATCCTCTCATTATGATTATATCATCATTTGGACCAGCTCCATTGGAAATCTATTGCTGCATAACTAATTACCCTAAAACTCAGTAGCTTAAAACAACAACAAACATTATTTTCTCTTATGGTCTCTGTGTGTCAGGAATTTAGGAGCAGTTTAGCAGGCTCAGGGTCTCTCACACAGTTGCAGGCAAGGTATCAGTAAGGGCCACAGTCACCTGAAGTCTCGACTGGAGCTGGAGAATTTATTTCCAGGATGACTTTACACATGACTGGCACATTGGTGCTGGGTTTTGGCAGGCCTCAGTTCCTCCCCATCTCAGCCTCTCCACTCTCCACAGAGCTGCTTGTGTGTCCTCACAGCACAGCAGCTGGCCTCCTCTAAGAATGAGTGATCTGAGAGAGACAGGGGCAGAGGTACAAAAAGAAAGAGAGAGAGAGATTGAGTGCGCACCAGGCAGAAACTATCCTTTTTAAGACCTAGCCTCAAAAGTCACATAAGGGGCCAGCCCGGTGGCATAGTGGTGAAGTTCATGTGCTCCGCTTCAGCGGTCTGGGGTTCTCGGGTTCGGATCCTGGGTGCGGACCTACACACTGCTTGTCAAGCCATGCTGTGGCGGCATCTCACGTACAAAATAGAGGAAGACTGGCACAGATGTTAGCTCAGGGACAATCTTGGTCACCAAAAAAAAAAAGTCACATAGCATCATTGCTGCGACATTTATTTATTAGAAACAAGTCACTAAATCTGGCCCTCATTAAAAGAAAGTGGAATTAGGCTCCACCTTTTGAAGAGAGGAGTATGGAAGAATTTGAAGACATATTTTAAAACCACCACATTCCACACTCTGGTCACAAATTATTTATATTCTTCCTAAATGCAAAATATCCTCACCCCTCACCCAACCACCCCAAAAGTCTCATCCATTTATAGCATCAGCTTAAAGTACAGGATCTCATTGTTTAAATTAACTTGGGGATGATGCTCCTTACATACAGTTTCTCTCAAGCTGAAGACCTGTGAACTAAAAAGACAAGTTCTTCACCCCACACATACTCAATATAAAATAGTGAGACAGGCAAAGGATAGCTGCTATGATCCTCCATTCCAAAAGGGGGAAAATAGGAGGTTCAGAGAAGTCACTAGTAAATCTGAAATCCTTCAGGCACATGTTGGTAGTTCCTTGATTAGAACTCAAAGCATAGGAATGATTCTCCAGAGCTCTCGGTTCTACCCTCTGAGTCATCCCTCCTTTTCCTCGAAAGGTAGCTTATGTTTGTGGCTGAGTAGTTTTTACAGACAGCTTCATGCTCAAGTTTTGGGATCCAAAGGCTTCTTTTCATTTTGTTCTGTCTTTTCCTTTCAGTCCAAGCTGGTGGTATTTCTGCTAATATAAGTGTCTTAAAAACTTTGTGGGTCTTTTATGAATCTTATTAGGTTTCATACCATTAGGCAAAAGCCTTACGCACAAGTCTCTGAGAAAAGCTCTTCTCTACCTTGGGTTTGTACAGAGGCTGCTAAGGAACAACGCTCTTAAGCTATCTAGAAGCCCTTATTATTTGACAGAATGGTTCTTTGAGGCACTGTCTTTAATCTTTTGAGGTCATAAGAAAGATATAGTCACATCTTGGCTTCATTTTTAGACTATATTTTCTGATTATGCCCTGGATTTAATCTTTGCCAGAAAGCCATCTCTAATTTTGGCATCATTTGCCCTTGGAGGGGCTGGGAATTTTCAAGCCCAATAATTCCTAGCTCCTTTATATTTTTAACAGTCCTTCCTTTAAGGTACTCCCATTGCATTGTATATAAGCAGCAAGAAGCAGCCAGGCAGCACTTTCAACATTCCGTCTGGAAATTTCTTTAGCTATATCACCCAGTTAATTAAATATATTTTCTACTTTGCATATTACCGTAGGTGACAGTGTTGCTAAATTTTTTGCCACTACAGAGCAAGGATCTCCTTTCCTCTAGTTTCCAATAACATTTTTCTCATTCTCCCTAAAGTCCTTACTGGTAGGCTTCTCATAGGCCATCAGACTTCTAATAACAGTCTTTACAAGGATGTTTGGTCTTTCTATTCTCATGGTCCTTCCCACTTCCTCCCACGAGTCAGTTCCAAAGCTACTCCCACATTTTTAGGTTTTCATTATGGCTACACCCCACTTCCAGGTACCAAAATCTATTAGTATTAGTTATCTGTTGCTGCATAACAAATTAACCTAAAACTTAGTGGTTTAAAACAACAATGAACATTTATTATCTCATTCATGTCCTCCTGGTCAGGAATTCAGGAACCCACGGCTGGGCAATTACAGTTCAGGGTTTCTCATGAGGTTCGAGATGACTGCAGCCCACCAATATCTGTCTGTCTGTCTGTCTGTCTATCTATCTATCTATTTGTTCTTTTACTCTTTAATTTTTTTTGCACACTACTTACTCTAACTTAACCCCAAACTCTCCACCAATTTTGTAACTCTCCTTTTAGTACATCCAAACATATTGGGTAGAAGAGTCTATTAATTCTATCTTCTTGAAAAAATATCTTCAGGAGTCTTCTGACTTGCTCCATTCTGGACTGGGTTGCTATTTAGACCTGCTGCACAGCTGTCATCTTGAAATCTCCCTTCACCATCTCTCTCTCTCTCTTGCATTGGATTCCCTGTTTCCTGAATCCCACGATATTCCGATTTCTTGGTTTACTCCTTCATCTTGGTGGAGAACGTCCTCCAATAACTTTCTGAGAAAGGGAGTATGGGAGATGAAATTTTTGAAACCTTGGTTATCTAAAAATGTCTTTATTCTTCGCTTACAATGAGTTAATTGTTTGGCTAGGTATATAATTCTAGCATGAAATCTATTTTCCCTGTTAATTTTAAAGACATTTTTCCATTGTATTCTGGGTTCTAGAGTTGCTGTGGAGTAATGTAATGCCATTTTAAACTTTGAACCTTCATATAAAACCTGCCTCTCTCCCCTCCTCCCCCTAATCTAAAAGACTCTAAGATTTTCTTTTTGTCCTGACATTTCACCATGATGTTACTTGTTACGGGTCTATTTTCACCCATTATGCTAGCCATTTGGTGAGCTCTTTTATTCTGTAAATTTTCTTAATTTATTTCTTTAATGACTTCCTTCCCTCTGTTTTCTCTTTCTGGAGTTCCTACTATTCTAAAGTTGAACATTATTTTTTTCTGTCTTACATCTCCCCTTTTTGAGCTTTTGTTTTACTTTCTGGGAGATTTCCTCAGCTTTATTGATAAAGCCTTCTATTTAATCGACTATTTTGTTTGCTTAATTTCTAAGAACTTGTTCTTGTTCTCTAAACTTTTTTTTTAACATCCTGTTCTTGTTGGGTGGATGCAATATCTTTTCTTATCTCTCTGAATATACTAATAATTTGGGGAAATTTACTTCTCCCTGCAAGTCATCCTCCAGTTGGCTTTTTTGTATTTTTTTAAAAGTCTCAGTCTTTTATATTAAATGCTTTCCTCAAATGTCTGTAATCCTTGGCTGTCTGCTCATATTTATGAGTGGTCACTAGAAAGATGATTGGAAGTCTCTGCCTACGGATAGGGCCTGTCAAGTGTGGTCTGCTCTATAGAGTAACCCAACGTGTTCTTTGGAAACTCCAAAAATTTGGTCTTTCCTTTTTGATTTATCAGTTTCCCAGAGAAGCTCTTCCAATCTCTTATTTGAATGGTAAAAGCCTGGTTTCCAGTATTCTGGGAACTGAGTATGGGGAAAAGGCTGGGAATCTCAATTTTTAATAAGTAAACTTTCATTTAACCCTCATGCTTTCAGAACAGTCCCCACTCTCAACTGTGCCTCGTATCTCCCCAGTTCAGAGACCCTCTCTTTCACACTCTTTTGAGACTAAATGATCAGTGTTTTGCCAGGGTGGGGAAGAATCAGTTACTGGTCTAAGCAAAGTCAGGGAGGTGATCTAGGGTCTAACTGCTTCTTAACAGACTTACAGTGAATCCTCCTGTTTTTAGTCCCATCTTTGTGTCTACTTCTGGAAGTACCTGGTACTGTCAATTATAGATATTTAAGGGACTTGGTGATATAAGCCAGGTTACTTTTTGGCTTATCTTATACTGGCTAAGAATTTAACTTTCCCAGTCTTCTAAAGTCAGTTGCTGTTGTCCATCTGCTTTCTAGTTTCTGATATTTTCTTCTTGTTTCTTCTATCCTGTTCTCTTTGTCCTTGTGGATATATGCCCTTTAAAAATCTCTTTACCATCTTTTTAGTGGGGTTTCAAATTGTGATCCTCAGACCAATACCAGTCCACATAGAGTTTGTTACTAGTCCTTGATGAGACAATGAACTTGTGCCAGAATGTAAATCAAGTCACTAAACATATTGTTTAGTTTAACTGACTTTTGTTTTTAATGGCAAGACTTTCTTGGTAAAGGAAGCAGTGCATCGATTTACATTCTAGGGCAAGCTCCTTATGTCATCACAGACAAGTAAAAGTCCACTTTGGGTATTGGTCATAATACCAGTCTTGAGCTTTCCTCTCTTTCTCTAACAAAATTCATTTTACTTGTATTGCATCCCCCTAGGACCCAGCTTGCAGCTCCCTGAAGTCATTTTCACAGTTATAGGCAATTACAAGTCAGCAGAAATTACAGTAGAAGAAGTCAGGCTAGATCTTCAAAACCTAAAGAATTTTCTAATACTCTCTGATTTGGGTTGCAGGTAGAAGGAAGAGAGATGATATGCACATCTTAGAGTCTTAAGATTTTTTTTCTACTTCTAAAATTTAATTTATTAATTCAACTAGAACATTTAAAATCACATAACTTGATAGTTTATAAATATTACTTTTCCACACTTACATTTCATGAAACAATTTTGTTCCAACATGTATCTTTGACATAGTGCCTTGTCATTATTAGACGCACCATTTGAAGTGTTAAAATTGTTTTTAGAAGTATTATAAGCATTACAATAAAAACACTCACTTAACGCAAGTGTCTATTTCCCAAGTTTCTGAATATCTGAGCTTCATTTTCAACCAAGTATCATTAGAATTCTCTTCTAGAAATGGTGGAACTATACAACTATTCATATGTCATTCACACTCAGCATTCTATTCCAAATTGAATTCACTCCTGCTGCTAGTCTTTTGTTTGCAGTTTGTACTTTTCAGCGGTTTCTATTAGTTTGTTGATTTGTTTCTGCATGCCTGAGAAATGTAGGGGAAAATAATAATACAATTAAGACTAGAAATAAAAATAGGATTAAAGATGAAGTGAAAAAAAAAGACCTGGAAATTCCACTCTTCTCCAGCAAATAGTGAATGATGCTAAAGAGTTTAATGCTGAGCTACATAGTCATAGCTATGAGAGATCCTGAGGAAATTATTTGATCTCTCTAAGCCTCAGTTTCTTTATCAATAAAATAGGGATAATGATAGTACCTAACTCCTGGGGTTGTTTACAGGGTTAAAGAAGATAACCATATAAAGTACCTAGCACAATTCCAGTCCCATAAGTGCTCAATAAAAGCATTTGATAAAGGTGCCTATAGACTTTGAAGAATAAAACTATAGTGAGAACAACTGTGACAGTATCAAATAATTTGTAAGATTTTTTATCTTGAAATGTTAGCAACCTCAGAGTTATAAAATCACTGAATAATTGAGATAAGGAAAAAACTTCTACCTAAATTAAACTTCACAACGAACAAAATGTGTCTCTGTCTGAAGCAATGATGTAAAATAAGGCTTGGGCCCTCTATGGAGAGTTAAACAAAAGTGAAGAGGGAAAGAGAGAATAAAGAGGGAAGAATCTACAAAGGCACACACATGCTCAGAGCAGAACGTACACTCCAAAAAGACATGATAGAACCCTAAGCTTTAATCTGTAGTTGATCTTTAGGCTCAGCATCAGCAGGAAGTGAACCCTCAGGCAGAGTTGTGAATGGCCTGGCTAAGTGTTGAAGGAATGCCTAACACAGGTCCAGTCTGCAAAGACCAGGAGAGGCGTTTTTTTCTTTTTCTTTTTCTTTCTTTCCTTCTTTTTGTTCTCTTTTTGCTCTAGGCATTTAAGGAAATATTGATCAAAATACGAGCTGACCACAGGCTTAAGGAACAGCGACTTCAGAGATCACATACGACAAAGAATATGTTTTTTAAAAATAGTTTAGAGGGCCAGCCCCATGGCTTAGCAGTTGAGTGCGCGCACTCCGCTGCTGGCGGCCTGGGTTCGGATCCCAGGCGCGCACCGATGCACTGCTTCTCTGGCCATGCTGAGGCCGCGTCCCACATACAGCAACTAGAAGGATGTGCAGCTATGACATACAACTGTCTACTGGGGCTTTGGGGGAACAAATAAATAAATAATTTAAAAAAATAGTTTAGAAAAGTCATTAGGTAAATGACTACAAAGCACAGCAAGGAACAACAACAAACCTTGAAGAGAAGGAAGAATCTGATTACCAAAGTTAGCATACTATAATATTCAAAATGTCTAGTTTTTAACAAAAAATTAAGAGGCATGTAAAGAAACAAGAAAGTATGGCCCATTCACATGAAAAAAAGAAATTAACAGAAACTGTCACTGGAGAAACACAGACATTGGACTTACTAGACAAACATTTTATTTTTTTTTATTATTTTTTTTTTAAAGATTTTATTTATTTGTTTTTTTTCCCCCAAAGCCCCAGTAGATAGTTGTATGTCACAGCTGCACATCCTTCTAGTTGCTGTATGTGGGACGCGGCCTCAGCATAGCCGGAGAAGTGGTGTGTCGGTGCGCGCCCGGGATCCGAACCCGGGCCGCCAGCAGCGGAGCGCGAGCACTTAACCGCTAAGCCACAGGGCCGGCCCTAGACAAACATTTTAAATCAACAGTCTTAAATGTACTCAAAGAGATAAAGAAAATCATAGACTAAGAACTAAAGGAAACGAGGAGAATTATGTCTGAACAAAAAGAGACTATCAATAAATATAGAAATTATAAAAAGGAACCAAATAGAAATTCTGGAGCTGAGAAGTACAACTTTAATGAAAAATTCACTAGAGGGTCATATATCTGACAAGGGACTTGTATCTGAATATATAAAGAACTCTTACAACTCAATAATAAAAAGACACATAACCCAATTAAATTGGGCAAAGGATCTGAACAAACATTTCTCCAAGGAAGATATATAAATGGCCAACAAGCACCTGAAAAGATGCTCAACACACTGGTCATTAGGGAAATGCAAATCAAAACCACAGTGAGATACCAATTCACACTCACTAAAATGACTATAAGCAAAAAAATGGAAAATAACAAATGTTGGCAAGGATATGGAGAAGCTGGAACTCTTGTACATTGCTGGCTGGAATGTAATATTGTGCAGCTGCTGTGGAAAACAGTTTGGTGGGTCCTCAAAAAGTTAACCATAGAATTAGCA
Organism: Ceratotherium simum simum; assembly: GCF_057802395.1. Lineage (NCBI taxonomy): Eukaryota > Metazoa > Chordata > Mammalia > Perissodactyla > Rhinocerotidae > Ceratotherium > Ceratotherium simum. The sequence goes on from NC_141908.1 coordinate 18,613,696, forward strand.
TATGTCCTAACAATGCTATTCCTAGGTATATACCCAAAAGAATTGAAAACAGGTATTCAAATAAATGCTTGGTGGGCCGGCCCCGTGGCTTAGCGGTTAAGTGCGTGCTCTCCGCTGCCGGCGGCCCGGGTTCGGATCCCGGGTGCGCACCGAGGCACCGCTCCTCCGGCCATGCTGAGGCCGCGTCCCACATACAGCAACTGGAAGGATGTGCAGCTATGGCAGACAACTATGTACTGGGGCTTTGGGGGAAAAATAAATAAAATCTTTAAAAAAAAAAAAAAAAAAAAAATAAATAAATGCTTGGTCACAAATGTTCATAACAGCATTACTCACGATAGCCAAAAGGTAGAAACAACCCAAAAGTCCATCAACAGATGAATGAATAAACAAAATGTAGTATATCCATACAATGGAATATTATATTCAGCCATAAAAAGAAATGAAGTACTGATACATGCTACAACGTGGATGGACCTTGAAAACAAGTGAAAGAAATGAAAGTAAAAGAAGTAAGACAGAAAGGTCACATATTCTATGAATCTGTTTATATGAAATATCCAGTATAGGTAAATCCACAGACAGAAAGCAGAATAGTGGTTGCCAGGGGTTGGGGGAAGGAGGGAATGGGGAGTGGCTGCTTAATGTGCATGAGGTCTCCTTTAGGGGTGTGAAAATGTTTTAGAACTAAATAGAGGTGATGGTTGCACATCACTGTGAATGTACTAAATGCCACCAGAGTGTACACTTCAAAATGGTTAACTTTATATTACGTGAATTTCACCTCAGTTTTTTTAAAAACTGAGGAGGCCTCTCTCTGCAAGTTAGACTTTCAACCATTCCAACCAAAATGTCTATTCATCTGTTCTCTTCTTTATTTTAAAAAGAGAAACCAGAAACTCCTGTTCTGCAAAATAGCAAGTATTTTATCTCACAGTAAAAGAAATGGTTCACTTTTAGAAGTAACAATGTCATTTTGGGTGTTTTATGCCCCCAATTTTTACAATAGGCATAAATGTGATCTTATCTTGGGCATTTGATCTTTGGGCTAGAAGATGAACATAAGCCAGAGACCAGTCAGGCCCAACAGCCGAAGCTTCTTCATCCCCTTTTCATGTCTTCTACGTCTTCAACATTCAGCACTGCTCTGTTCAGGGGCTCTAAAGGGTTAGAATGATCCGGAAGTGATGAAAGATTGCCAAAGAAAGATTTGATTATTTCCAGGGCTTCTGTAGGCCGTGGAGTATGTGTACCACATATATTAGAAGTATTTCCACCTGACTTGAAGTTTAAATATATTTTAATACTTCTGTAAGTATTCTGGTTAAATGATGTTTTCCTGTGCACTGCAGTCCTCAATAGAGTGGAACCCTTTTTGATACCTGTAAGCTTCCTGAGAACAAGAGTATAACTTACTATCTTCTCAAGAAGTTGTGGTAAGTGAGAGAGAGTTCAAGTCCTGGCACTACTGCTGGTTAGCTGGGTGACCTTTAATGTCAAGTCACTTACCCTCTCAGCCTCACTTTCCTCCAGTGTGAAATGGAGATGATTACCAGGCAGAGTTGAGGTAAGGAGCTAATTTAATAGTAAGCCAAAGGACTATATAAACATCAGTGATTTATATCACCTATTCCAGTCAGTGCTTTACGAACAGTAGATGTTAAGTTAATGTTTGTTTAATTGAGTTTTGTAATGATCTTGTGGATACAAGGCTATTCTTACTTTGCATTGATTGAATTAAATCAGGCTCTTTCTCTATGATATTATGTCTCAGGAAACAAACTGAATCCTTGGCATACTAGAATTTTTGTAGTAAGCTATATTACAACAGAGTTATGTTGTATTTACTGCAAATGCTAATAGTTAAATATGCTAATGAGAAGATAGTTAATTGTTCCTTTTCCAGAAGACAAACGAATTCTCTTCCACTATTTGAATTTATTTAGTAAGCCACATCTTTCAGTGTCCACAGCATTCTCTGAAAATGTGAAAAAGTTAATGCATCCCAGCAGGTGAACAGTTTCTTTCTTTTCCTGGCAGGAATATTAATCACTATTATTATCAGCTCAGTAAGTCTTTGACCTCATAGGGAATGTGTGCTGCTGGCTTTAAGGAGGGAAACGTATGTTGGGGCAGAGTGTTGGTGCTGAGAAATCAATCATGATTATCCACTGCTTTACTGCCCAATAAAGAAAGCCAGTGTCTGTCTAGAGGGTATAATTTTAGGATCCCAGAAGAGGCAGCCATGGTACCTAAAATGCCCACCATTAGAATTATTCCTTTGGGTTTAATAGAGTCTTTAGAAAGGTCCTACTAAAATGTAGATGTTGTCAAATGCTACATTAGCACAGATATCCTTAAAAATTGGTTCATGATCATGGTTGATCCCAAGGGAATAGAATCCTGGATCACAGACAAGAAGACAGAAGAAAGTTCCAGCTTTTGGGAGGCCAGGATCAGGGATGTTACTTGGGAACCTGAGATGTCACAAGAGTCTTGGGTTTCTCAGGGAGCTTGGATCAGTGGGAAATGGGGCAACGGTCATCCAACGCCGTATCCTATGCCTCCTTGACCAGGATTCTGCATGTAATCCATTTAAAACAATCAATTTGCAGTTATGAGATAACAGATGGTAGAAATAGCAATACAAAAAGTATTTTTAACTCAGGAAGTATTTATTAATCATCTATCAAGCAGAGACTGACATTAAGCAATGAAGTATGCGACCTTCAACCTACAGGACCATATGACTCTTAATCTCTTCTCCCCACCTTTTCCCTGCTACTATCCCTTCTTCTTCTGAACAAGAAATGCAATTAACAAGAACTTCATTTCCAGTTCTTTTATGCCTACTTACCTCTCCCTTATGAAATTACCAACAAGTTAGAAATGGTCAAAAGTTTACCAGAAGGTATCAATAAAAGATGTACAGATAGATTACAGGTATGAAAAATTTACAAACCAAATTAACACAAGTGGATAATTAACCTCCTATAGAGAGGAGCAATGAACAATAGCTACTAAATAATAATTAAATACTGCCAAACCATGGGTTTGATGTTCGGCAACAGGCATCCAAAATCAAGTTAGGAAGGAGAACAGGGAAGTACCTTAACCAGGAAGGATGAATTGCAGAGAAATCATTTGCTTTCTCCATATTAAAACAGAAGAGACCTCTCCCCCCTTAAAATGTACTTTTATTCAAGAAGGCCATAATACTGGGAATGGATTTCTAGATTTCAATTTCATGTTAATGTAGTTGACAAATGTAATATAAGCATGGGACTTTTTAATTTATGTTGTGTTTTGGAATTGTAAACAGCTTTAGCAAGAGGAGTAGAAATAAGGACAAATGAACCTCCAATGAATACCAAGCAGGCAGTTCAGAATGAGATCAGCTGTTGGCACAGATGTGAGTAAACATAACTTTGGGTCTTTTGGGCTTCTATCAGCAGGTGTATTTGCTTCGTTTTATACAGTAATAGATACAGGAATCTAGAAACAGAGTTGTTAGTCTATCATGGCCTTCCTTCTAATCTTTATTATGCAATTTCCCATATTATTTCATGTATATGTATTCATAAAACCTAGGAAAATATTTTTTTTCAGTAGAAATCAGTGTCATTTATCCTCATAACAGCTCAAATTTAGAGTATTTAAAATACATTTAATATTTCAGGCCTAGTAACAATGAGACTTCCTTCTTTCATACATTCAAGCATTCATTCCTTCAACACACACACTTGTTAAAGCAACTCTCAGATTGATTATAAGCATATGTCAGAGTTTTATTTCAAACTTGTTTCAAAAGAAGAGGCTTTGTGAAAAAGTCCAATTCAAAAATTCTATCTTGGCAGAGACATTTTATAGGGGGGAAATGTTTAGATAGTTATTATTAGACTGAATTAAAAAAGAAGAAGAAGAAGACAATTTAGTTAAGGGCAATTAGCCTCTTTACATTATTGGTTAGAGGTCAGACTAGTTTCAAGACTAATGATCAATTGAGTGGGTTTTCCAGGGGGGAGTCCTAAGCTCATTAAAGTCTATTAAAAAATTGCTCAAGTATTTTATCAAGAATGCTAATTATTCCCCAGGAAGAGCAGCCAGTCATATCAGACCACAAAGTTCTGCTCAGCTCAGGTTTGGGACAACTTTCTTTCTCGAATTTATTGGGGGTGACTTATGCCATGCTAAGGAATTTGGGCTTTACCTTTTTGACGATGGGAAATTATTGAAGGATTTTAAGCAGGGATGTGGCATGATCAGATTTGTATTTTTAAAACAGCATTCTCTCCAGAGTTAGGTATTGATTGACATAGATGAGAGTGGAATCAGGGAGATCAGTTAGAAAACTACAGTAGTGGCCCACTTTAATTCAATAAACATCCACTCTATACCATGCATTTTGCTGAGAGCTAGAGACACAGTTTCCCAGTTCTTAGCTGAGTGGACGAGATGGAGACACAAGCCTGGCTCCACCACAAACTAGCAGTGCGACTCAAGGCAAGTTAGTTATTATCTCTGTTTCCTCATCTGTTGAATGCGGATAATAATAGGACCCATCTCATAGGAAGGTTATGAGGATTAAATGAGTTAATGACTTAGATTAAATGAGTAAATGGCTTAGACGAGCATTCTGCACATAGTAAGCAATCAATGAATGTTAGATATTATTATTATAAGAGATTATCTCATAGCAATGTAATAAGTGCTGTGAATAAAAGTATATGTAGGGTGCTTCGGGAGTACAGAAGTCACATTTAGCTGAGCTACAAGATGGTAAGAGCCTGAGTTAGGGGAGGAACTGGGGAATTGGAGGGGAAGTAATGGATGCAAGAAATGATATAGAGGTAGAATCCAAAAGCCTTAGTGACTCATGAGATTTTGGGGTGAGGGATCAGGAGGAGTCCAATATGACTCCTAGGTTTCTGGCTTGGGCAATTTTCCATCAAATAGAAGGAAAAATAGGTTTGCGTTCATGCTCTATCAAATAATTATGCATTAGGCATTAGAACTTGTGAAATTACCCAATTAATATCCAAGATACAATTCCCAATCATTAGTGGCAAAAATACTATACAAACCTAATCAGAGTTGCTACTTAATATCCTTAATTGAAAACAGAGACTATTATGGTGGACACATTAAAATCCTAAACTCAGTTATCGTATTAGTCTAATTAATTGCTCAAGTTTAAGTTTTTTCCAAATGTCACATTTTTGGTCCAATATCTATGACATTAATTCAGATGAATATAATATAGGTTAATTGAGGCCAAGAACATGGGTTAGTTCAGTGGTTCTCAACCCTGGCTGTACATTAGAATCATCTGGGGATCTTTAAAAAAATACTGATGTATTTGCCCACCCCCAGATATGATGATTTAATTGATTTGGGATTGGGCCCGGGGTGGACATTTTTTAAGGTTCCCCAGGTGATATTCATATACAGTTAAGAGCTGAGAAACATTGGGTTAGAGTCAGTAAGAATCTAGAATTTAGAGTCACAAGGAACCTTAGAAATATTCTAGTTCAGTGTTTTGAAACTTTGTTTTTAATCCATAAAAACCTTTGATCAAACAGAATCTTATAAGAATATCTCAACAAGTAAAACAGAGAAAAGCAGAGTTGTTCTAATTAGGGAGTGGGGTGGGTAGGGAAACTTTGTCTAGCAGGCCTCACTTCCCCTCCTCCCTCTCCATTCACATTCCGTTTTTGCTGCTCCACCGCCCCCCCCACCCCAGCCTCTAAGAATTCTCTGTATAATACAGTTTTAGGACTAAAAAATGTCATTCATGAAATGTTTTTAAGCTCTAACAACATGATTGGTACTAATATGGGAACAATTCATATTTTAGAGGGGAAGACAGACAAGATTACAAGTATATTTAGATGAAAATATGGGGAAATTCATCTATATTTTGGAAGTAGGGAAAACTTTTCTAATGATAACTCAAAATCTAGAAATTGTTAGAAAAAACATTAATAAATTTGGCTGTTAAAAAAAGACTTTTGCAAGGCAATAAAATGTTATAAGCAAAGTAAGAAACCAAATGACAAACTGAGACAATATTTGCAACATAAATCATAGAAAAGAGTTAAATCTCTAATACTTAAAGAGTTTCTAAAAATAGGTAAGAAAACAAACAAAATAACCCTAGATAAATTGACAGAAGATATAAACAGTCAACTTCATGCATCAGAAGAAAAATAAAAATTAAAACTACACCGAGATACCATTTTTCACTTCACAGATTAGTAAAGGAGTAATACTGGTATTAAAGGGAGTATTTCATATTGATAAAAAGGTCAATTCATCAGTAAGACACAATAATCATAAATATGTATGTGCCTAATAAAAGAGCTTCAAAATTCTTGAAACGAAAACTGGCATCATTAAAGGGAAAAGAGACAAATGCGTAATCATAGTTGAAGATTTTAATACCAATCTCTCAGTAATTGAGAGAAAAACTATCAGTAAGGATAATCAGTAAGGATATACAATATCAGAATAGCACTATTAAATACCTTGACTTAATTGATGTTTACAGAACATTACGCACAAAAACTGCAAGTATATATTCTTTTTAAGTACATATGGGACATTTACAAAACTAGACCATATACTAGGTCTTAAATCAAGTCTCAATACTTTTCAAAAGGCTGAAATCTTACAGAATATATTCTATGACCAGCAGATATAATTTAAAAAAATAATAAAATATTTGGATATTATACCACATAGTTATAAATAATCCATGGAACAGAGGAAAAAATTCCAAAAAGAAGAAAATATTTTAAATGGATGATAATGAAAATACAACACATGAAAATTTGTGAAATGCAGCCATTGTAGTACATAGAAGAAAATATATAGGTTTAAATGCTTACATTGGAAAAGAAGAAAGGTAAAAAATTAATGATTTATGATTCCACTTTAATAAACTAGAAGAGGAAGAAATTAAACTCAGAGTGAGCGTACAAAAGAAAGTGATAAAGATAAGAGCAAAAATTAAAGACTAGAAAGAAGACAAACAATAAAAGAATTAATAAATCAAAAGTTGGTTTTTTGAAGACATTAGTAAAATAGATAAACTCCTAGGAAGACTGATCAAGCAAAAAAAGAAAGAAAACAAATTACTAATATCAGGAATAAAAGTGGGATATAACTACAGATCATACAGACATTAAAAGGACAGTAAAGGAAAATTCAACTTTATGCCACTAAATTTTATAAATTATATTAAATGAACAAATTTCTTGAAAAAAACAATTTACCAAAACTATTATATGTATTAACGGCAACTGAATTTGTTATCAAAAACCTTTCCACAAAGAAAACTCCAGGCCCAGATAGTTTCACTAGTAAATTCTATCAAAGTTTAAGGAAGAAATAATACCAATCTTACATAAATACTTTTAGAAAATTTAGAGAAGGAAACAATTCCCAACTCATCTTATAAGGCCAGAATGAAACTAACACCAAAACCTAACAAAGATTTCACAAGAAAATAAAATTACAGACCACTATCCCTCTAGAGTAAAATGCAAAAATCCTTACAAAATGTTAGCAAATCAAATTCAGCAATAACTAAAAGGGATAATAGATCACAAACAGAGTTTGTCCCAGGAATGCAAAGTTGGCTTAACTTTTAAAACTCAATTGATGTAATTCACCATATTCATGGAATAAATAGTAGGAACATTTCATAGATGAAGAAAAAATACTTGACAAAATTCATCACCCATTCATGATTAAAAAAAATAAAAAATAAAAAAAAACTCTCAGCAAACTAGGAATAGGAAAAAACATCCTCAATCTGATAAAAGGCATCATCAAAAAACTTACAGCTATTATGTTAAGTGAAATAAGCCAGAAAGAGAAAGACAAACACTGTATGATCTCACTCATATGTGGAATATAAACCAACACATGGACAGAGAAAACTGGACTGTGGTTACCAGGGCAGTGGGGGTGGGGGGTGGGCACAAGGGGTGAAGGGAGTCATATATGTGGTGATGGACAAACAAAAATGTACAACCCAAAATTTCACCATGTTAGAAACCATTAAAACATCAATAAAAAAAAAAAAACTTACAGCTATCACCATACATAATGGTAAAATATTAAACACTTTCCCCCTAAGATGGGGAAAAAGGCAAAATGTCCACTCACCCCCTCTAATCAACATTGCATTAGAGATCCTAGCCAGTGCAAGAAGGCAAGAAAAAGAAATAAAAGTCATATAGATTGGTGAAAGAAGTGAACTGTCTCTATTGACAGATGACATGATTGTTTATGTAGAAAATTTTAAGGCCCCTACAAAGTAACTACTAGAACTAATAAGTGAATTTAGCAGGATTGCAGGACATAAGGATAATATAAAAAAAATCAATTGTCTTTCTATATACTAGCAGCAAACAACTGTAACATGGAACTTTAAAACAATACAATTTGCAATAGTGTTAAAAAAAAACATAAAATACTCAGAAATAAACTTTAAAAATGATGTGTAAGACCTCTACACTGAAAACTATAAAATACTGCTGAGAACAATTTTTAAAAGCCTAAATAAATGGAGAAATATATAATGTATATGAATCAAAGAACCCCATATTGTTAAGATGTCAATTCTCTCCAAATTAATCTATAGATTTAACATAATCCAATGTAATGGCATAAGGATAGGCAAACAGGTTGAGAGAATAGACTAGAAAGTACAGAAATAGTCTCATTCTCATATGGTCAATTAATTTTTGACAAAGACGTAAAAGTGATTAATTGGGAAAGGAAAGCCTTTTTACAAATGGTGCTGGAACAAGTAGATCTCTATATGGGGGGAAAAATGAAATTTGACTCTACCTCATGCCATACACAAAACTTAATTTGAGAAGGATCATACACTTAAACATAAAGCTGAAACTATAAAGCTTCAAGAAGAAAATATAGGAGAATATCTCCTCAACCTGGAAGCCAATAAAAATGTCTTGGACAGGACACAGGAAGTAATAAACATTAAAAAAATTGATAAATTAAACTTCATCAAATTAAATACTTGAGCTCATCACAAGAAAAATTAATTAAATGAATAGGCAAGCCACAGAATGGTAGAAAATATTCACAAAACATATATATGACAAAGGACTTACATCCAAAATAATGAACTACTACAACTCAATAATAAAAAGACAAACAACCCCATTTAAAAATGGACAAAAGAGGGGCCGGCCCAGTGGCGCAGCGGTTAAGTACTTGCGCTCCGCTTCGGCGGCCCGGGGTTCACCGGTTTGGATCCCGGGCGCACACCGATGCACTGCTTGTTAAGCCATGCAGTGGCGGTGTCCCATATATAGTAGAGGAGGATGGGCATGGATGTTAGCCCAGGGCCAGTCTTCCTCAGCAAAAAAGAGGAGGATTGGCATTGGATGTTAGCTCAGGGCTGATCTTCCTCACACACACACAAAAAAAATTATAAAAATGGACAAAAGAGTGGCTGGCCCAGTGGCGTAGTGGTTAAGTGTGCACGCCGCTGCGGCAGCCCAGGGGTCACAGGTTCGGATCCCAGGCATGCACGAATGCACCACTTGTCAAGCCATGCTGCAGCGGCATCCCATATAAAGTAGAGGAAGATGGGCACAGATGTTAGCCTAGGGCCAATGTTCCTCAACAAAAATAGGAGGATTGGCATCGGATGTTAGCTCAGGGCTAATCTTCCTCACATACACACAAAAAAAATGGACTAAAGACTTAAATAGGGCCGGCCCCGTGGCTTGGTGGTTAAGTGAGCGCGCTCCACTGCTGGCGACCCGGGTTCGGATCCCGGGCTCGCACCGACGCGCCGCTTCTCCGGCCATGCTGAGGCCGCGTCCCACATACAGCAACTAGAAGGATGTGCAGCTATGACACACAACTATCTACTGGGGCTTTGGGGGAAAAAATAAATAAATAAAATCTTTAAAAATAAAATCTTTAAAGACTTAAATAGCCACTTTGCAAAAGATATACAATTAGCCAATAAACATGTTTAAAGATGCTGGGGGTAATGGGTGAAGGTGGTCAAAAGGTACAAACATCCAGTTATAGGATAAATAAATTATGGGCATGTCTTGTACAGCATGGTGACTATAGTTAACAATAGTGTATTGTATATTTGAAAGTTGCTAAGAGAGTCACTATTAAAAGTTCTTATCACAAGAAAAAATATTCGTAACTATGTGAGAGATGTATGTTAACTTACTGCGGCAATCATTTTGCAATTTATACATACATCAAGTCATTACGCTGTGCACCTTAAAATAATATAACATTGTATGTCAATTATATCTCCATAAAACTTGAAAAAAAAAACTAAAAGGAAATATGCTCTTTAAAATGGTATAAAGAAAGAAACAATCTCCACATCACTAGTTCATGAGGGAAATGCAATTTAAACCACAATGAGAAACCACTACATTTCAGTAGAGTAGCTAAAAACAAAAAGATTGAAAACTCTGTTGCAAAGGATGTGGAGCAACTAGAACTTTCATACATTGCTAGTAGAACATACTCCTACCCTATGACGCAACAGTTTTACTCCTAGGTATTTACCCAAGAGAAATGAAAATACATGTCCACAAAAAGACTTGACAAGAAACTTCATAGCAGCTTTACTCAAGATAGCCAAAAACTGGAAACAATTTTAAATGCAAGGGCATCAGAAAACTTTCTGGGGTGATGCAAAGAAATAGATATAGAGATATAGACGTGTCTGTGTGTGTATACACACACACATATAGTTCTACATCAGTAATATTTATTACATCTAGTGCCAAAATCTTGGTTTCCAGATACCATTTTCCACTATAAAGAAGCTGGGCTGCTTGGAGAAAAGGCTGATCCCAGGATAGAGAAAACGCAAAACGAGCTAGAACAACTTCTTGTGCTTGAGAGTCAGGAAGAACTCAAAAAATGGTGAGGAAATAGCGGAAGGTCACAGGAGTCAACTTGAAGGGGTTCACACAAATCAAATCTGAGATGATCTGGTCACCAAAACAAACAATGACAGTAATGGATTATAACGCATTGAATAAAATAAAGTCCAGAATGTTATAAATAAATAAATGAATATATAATATATATGAATAAACAAATGAACATATATATTTATATAAATAAATGTGTATGTATATATATAATAAAATATATTCTTTATTATTAATGAATATAGAGAAAAATGATAGCTTTAGAAAATCATTAGTGAATGATAAAATCAGTGGGTGAAAGTTTGATGAAGAACAAGATATTTCCATGAATCCTAAAGTGTCTCCCCACAGATTACTCATTAATCATGAAGGAAAAAATTTAACTTTATAGTAGAGAAATCTGGCAAGCACCAACTTAACTAAATGATCAAACATCACTAATACCAGGACAAACTGATATCATGAACCCCTGATATGATGCACTGAAAAAAACACAATATCACTTCTGTAAAATTCCTACCCAAAATGCATAATTTGTATGTAATCATGAGGAAAGATCAGACAAACACAAACTGAGGAACATTCTATAAAATAATTGGACTGTATTCTTCAAAATACAGGTCAAGAGTGACCAAAAAGAGTAACCGTTCCAAATTAAGAGAAACTTCAGAGACACGACAACTAAACTTAATATGTGATTATCAACTGGATCCTGGACTAGGAAAAATAATTATCTATGAAGCACATTACTGAGACAACTGATGAAATTTGAGAATGGACTAAGGATAATAAAATAACATTGTGTCAATTTTAAATTTCCTGATTTTGAGAACTGTACTGTAGTTATATAAGAAAGTCTCCCTTTTCTTAGGAAATAAACTCTGATTGGTTTAGGAGTACGGGGCCATGATGTCTCCAACTTATATATGGTTCAAAAAAATGTGCATATATACATAAATATCTACACAGAGAAAATTATAAAACAAAGGGGGCAAAATGTAAATAATTAGTGAATGTAGGTAAAGGTTATATAGGAGATCCCTGAATTATGCTGCAACATTTCTATCAGTTTGAAATTCTGTCAAAATAAAGTTATCCACCACATTAATGAATTAATTAATCAATCAGTCGATCAATCAATAAAAAATAGGAGTTCAGGGCTCAACAGGGCATTCCAACCAGAGGAATCAACCTAGTAAAGCCAGGAAACTACAAAAAGTTTGGTATAACTGGAACACACTGTGACTCATTCAGGGTTCCAGCAGAAAATAAGATAGCATGCTTGAATTGGGAAAACTAGAGGAAAATTAATAAATGGATTTTTCACAAAGGTACGGGAAGCTCCATTTCCATTCCAGGCCAAAACTTGAAGACAGAGAGGACTCTGTGGAAAGAGCCTGCTGACAGGGGCTGAGACTTTTAGTTGGAGCCAGGCTGCATGACTCCACAGGGAGGGAGCTGGGGGATAGACACTTTCCTCTCATTCTCCTATCTCCTGCCTGTGTTGCTCATTAGCTAAACCCAACTGGAAGCCTAAGGTCAAGGGAGTCTGTTGCGTAGTGCATACAGGTCAGCTTCCAGGGGACAAATAGGAGTGAAGAAGGATGGAGAGTGGATGTGGAAAAGCAAAGAAAAGATATCCAGAATGCAAGTGGATAGGGATGGGGGAAGAGCAAGAGAGTGCAAAAGTGAGAACAATAGAGAGAATGAGACTGAACATGATGTTGAATAATAAATATTAAGATGAGGACTTCAGTATTAGATAACATGTTTAGTTTTAATTGCCTCTGAGGCAGCCAAGTGGAGGTGTCCAGCAGGCGCCACATACCCAGGACTCGAGGCTTGGGAGCTAGATCTTCATTTATGGATGAGACTCCCCAAGTAGCACAAATAGAGCGACAATGAAAGACAAGAGGAGTGCCCAAGCTAAGAGATAATGATTAGTCAACACTTGCCATTTTTTCACCATCCATTTACTTTTTCATTCAATGCATCTGTTTTTCTCTCCATCACTGCACTGAAAGTGCACTTAATGAGGCTGCCGAATCCAACATTCTTTAGTCCTTATCTTTTTCATCTTCTTCTAAAGCATTACTTATTGAAAACTTCTTCTTCAAATATCTCTCATTGCATTTTTTTCTAATACCACATTGTTATGCCTCTCCTTTCACCTCACTGGCTCTCTGCCTCCTTCTCTCCTCCATTTCTGCAACCACGTCACCCCCAGTGTTGAAGTTCCCTATGGCTCTATCCTTAGCCCTCATCAGAAACCATGAAGGCCAGAAGAACAGTGGAAGACATATTTAAAGCACTGAAAGAAAAAAAAAACTGATCAAGAACTCTAAATCCAGCAAAACTATCCTCTAAAAATGAGGAGAAATGGAGACATTCTCAAATAAACAAAAACCGAGAGAATTCAACACTGGTAGATTTGCCACACAAGAAATGCTAAAGGGTGTCCTTCAGGCTGAAATGAAATGACACTAGATAGAGAAGAAATCACAAGGGAAATTAGAAAATATTTAATACAAATACAATACAAAACACAACATTCCAAAATCCAAGAGATGCAGCTAAAGCAGTACTTACTGGGAAACATACAGCCGTAAAATGCCTATATTAAAAAAGAAGTACGAGCTCAAATCTAGCCTAGCCTTCCATCTTAAGCCTAGCCTAGCCTGGCCTTCCACCTTAAGAAACTAGAGCAAACTAAACCCAAAGCAAGCATAAGGAAGGAAATAATAAATATTAGAGCAGATATAAAAGAAATAGAAAATGGAAAAACAATAGAGAAAATTAACAAAACCAAAACTTGGTTCTTTGAGAAGATCGACAAAATTGGCAAACCTTTAGCTAGACTGACCAAGAAAAAAAGAGAGATGATTCAAATTACTAAAATTGGAAATGAAAGAGGAAGATATTACCACAGACCTTACAGAAATAAAAAAGAATTATAAGGAAAAACTATGAGTAATTGCCAACAAATTGAAATTCCTAAATGAAATGAAATTCCTAGAAAGACTACAGAAACTGACTTAAGAAGAAATAGAACATCTGAATAGACCTATAACAAGTAAAGAGATTGAATTAGTAATTTAAAAACTTCCCACAAAGACAAGCCCAGGAGCAGATGGCTTCATTGGTAAATTCTACAAAAATTTTAAAAAAGAATTACAACCAATCCTTCACAAACTCTTCAAAAAAATACAAAAGAAGACAACACTTTCTAATTTATTCTATGAGGCCAGCATTATTCTATGAGGCCTGATACCAAAACCATAATCACCAGAAAACCACAGACCAATATCCCTTATGAATATAAATGCATTTTTCTCCAACAATATCTATTAAACTGAATCCAGCAATATATAAAAAGAATTCTACACCACGACCAATTGGGATTTATCCCAGGAATGCAACGTTGTTTCAACATACAAAGATCAATCAATACAATACACCATATTAATAGAATAAAGGACAAAAACTACATGATCATCTCAATAGATGCAGAAAAATCATTCAGCAAGATCCAGAAGCCTTTCATGATAAAAACACTCAACAACTAGTAGAAGGGAATTTCCTTAACCTGACAGAGGGCATCTATGAAAAACTCACAACTAACATCATACTTAATGGTGAAAGACTGAAAGGCTCTGCTCTCACCACTTCTATTCAACATTGTACTGGAGATTCTAGCCAAGGCAATTAGGAAAGAAAAATAAATAAAAGGCATTCAGATTGGAAAGGAAGAAGCAAAATTATTTGCAGATGACATGACCTCATATATAGAAAATTCTAAAGAATCCACAAATAAACTATCAGCACTAATAAACACATTCAGCAGGGTTGTAGGACGCAAGATAAATATACAAAGATTAATTGTGTCACTATATTGTATTAATTGTTTTACTATATACCAGCAATGAATAATCCATAAATGAAATTGGGGAAACAATTCCATTTATAATAGCATCAAAAAGAATAAAATACCTAGGAATAAATTCAACTAAAGAAGTGCAAGACTTAAACAATAAACTACAAAATTAAAGAAGATTTAAATAAATGAAAAGACATCCCATGTTCACTGATTGGAAAACTTAATATTGTTAAATGGCAATACTCTCCACGCTGATCTATGATTCAGTGCAATCCCTATCAAAAATCCAGGTGCCTTTTGTTTTGCAGGAATTGACAAGTTCATCCTAAAATTCATATGGAAATGCAGGGGACCCAAAATAGCCAAAACAATCTTGAAAAAGAACAACAAAGTTGGAGGACTCACACTTCCAATTTCAAAACTTTCTATACAGATACAGCCGTCAAAACTGTGTGGTACTGGTATAAGGACAGAAATAAAGATAACTGATTTTGAAAAAAGGTGCCAATATGATTCAATGAGGAAAGAATAGTCTTTTCAACACATTGTATTGGGACAACTGGATATCCACATGCAAAAAATAAAGTTGGACTCCTTATTTACACCATACACAAAAATTAACTCAAAATGAATCACAGACCTAAATGGAAGAGCAAAAACTACAAATTGTTAGAAGAAAACATAGTTGTAAATCTTTGTGACCTTGGATTAGGCAATAATTTCTTAAATATGACACCAAAAGCACAAGCAACCAAAGAAAAAAAACGGATTAATTAGACTTTATCAAAATTAAAAACTTTTGTGCTTCAAAAGACACTATCAATAAAGTAAAATGATAACCCACAGAATGAAGAAAATATTTGTAAATCATGTATCTGATAAGTTTCTAGTATTCAGAAAATATAAGGAACTCTTACAACACAACTATAAAAAGAAAACACATGGGCTTGAATAGACACAAAGGCTCTGAATAGATAATTCTCTAAAGACATACAAATGGCCACTGAGCACATGAAAAGATGTTCAACATAATTATTCATTAGAGAAATGCAAATCAAAACTACAGTGAGATACCACTTTACACCCACCATGATGGGTATAATCAAAAAGATGGACAATAACAAGTGTTGGTGAAGATCTGGAGATATTGGAACACTCACACTTTGCTAGTGGGAATGTAGAGTGCTGTAGCCACCATGGAAAATAATTTCTCAAAATGTTAAACATGGACTTACCATATGACCCAGCAATTCCACTCCTAGGTATATACCCAGGAGGAATGAAAACATATGTTCACACAAAAACTTGTACACAGGGGTCGGCCCCGTGGCGTAGGGGTTAAGTGCATGCGCTCTGCTGCTGGGGGACCAGGTTCGATCCCCAGCACGCACCAACGCACCGCTTGTCAGGCCATGCTGTGGCGGCGTCCCATATAGGGTGGAGGAAGATGGGCGCGGATGTTAGCCCAAGGCCAGTTTTCCTCAACAAAAAGAGGAGGATTGGCATAGATGTTAGCTCAGGGCTGATCTTCCTCACAAAAAAATTAAAATAAATTAAAAAAAAAAAAAAACTTCCACAAATGTTCAGAGCAGCATTATCATAATAGCCAAAAAGTGTAAACAACCTAATATCCATCATCTGATGAATGGATAACAAAATGTGGTATATCTATACAATGGACTATTATTCAGCCTAAAAAGGAATGAAGTACTGATTCAGGCTACAACATGGATGAACCTTGAAAACATTATACTAAATGAAAGAAGGCAACATATTATGTGATTCCATTTATTTGAAATGTCCCAAATAGGCAATTCTATAGACACAGAGGGTAAATTAGTGTTTTCCAGGGGCTGGAGGAAGGAGGGAATGGGGAGTGTCTACTAATGGATATGGGGTTTACTTCTGGGGTGGGAGAAATATTCTGAAATTAGATAGTGGGAATGATTACACAAATTTGTGAATATACTAAAACCCACTGAACTGTACATTTTTAAAGGGTGAATTTTATGGTATGTGAATTATATCTCCAAAAAAAAAAAGAAGAAGGGGATCTGCTGCATCCCTGAATCCTAGTCTTCTTTCCTGGAGGCAACTAATTTTACTTATTTCTTGGGTACCATTCCTGAAATAGACTGTACACATACAAACATATATTTGTGTGTCTACAGGTCCTTTGTGAAAAATAGAAATATAAACATAGTAGACACATTGTCCTAGACTTTTTTTTTTCCTGTTTACAATATAACTTGGTGATTATTCCATTTCAGTATATGTAAGTATTCCTCAGTCCGTTTTATTTTGGGATATGCTATAATTTAGTTTGCTAGTCTTTTGCTGCTACAAATAATGTTGCACTTAGTTTCCTTGTATATATTTCCATTTTATGTGTATGAGTGGGATACGTTTCTAGAAGTAAAATTTGTGGTTGAAAATGTGTTTTTCGGGGCCGGCCCGGTGGCGCAAGCGGTTAAGTGCGCGCGCTCCGCTGCGGCGGCCCAGGGTTCGCTGGTTCGGATCCCGGGCGCGCACCGACGCACTGCTTGGCAAGCTGTGCTGTGGCGGCGTCCCATATAAAGTGGAGGAAGATGGGCACAGATGTTAGCCCAGGGCCATCTTCCTCAGCAAAAAAAGAGGAGGATTGGCAGATGTTAGCACAGGGCTGACCTCCTCACAAAAAAAAAAAAAAGAAAATGTGTTTTTCTTATTTTATTTTGATAGACTGCCATTATTGATTTAATGACTCCCTTTCTTACTAGATTATGAGTTCCCTAAGGACAGGGACCATTTCTATTTGGTTGACCAGGGTAATCTAGAGTCTAAGACATTGCCTGACACACTGCTTTATATATCTGTAGATGGAAAAGCCTATGTGCTTTGTTATACAAAGTGTCAAATGGAAATTCAAAGCTATGTCATTCAAAGAAACTGACAACAATCCAGTTTATAGAGATAGGAATTGTTTAGGGGTTGGGCTTTTTGTTTTGTTTTGTTTTTTTTACTTTTCATCCAGTTGTTTTTTATTTTTTCCTTTTCAACTCTAGTATGTTTTCAAAAATTATGACATCAATCCGCAATCATTCTAATAAACATATAATCCTTAACTTCATCTGAAGACATCAGCATGTTTTATTAAATAAGTGACTGTGTCTTATATTTGAGTAGTCTGTATTTCAGTTATTTAAAGAAAAGAAGGGAGGTTAAGGGTTGATTTGCAACTTTAAGAGACCTAATAGTGACACCTGCTGGAGAAAATGTCAGAATAGGTCTCGAATCCATTAAATCTTTAAAATTTTAGATCAGTTTGTTCTCTTCATCAGGAAGAAATTTGTTATTTTACCATAAGAGTGCTTGTAGTAAGTAAACATAATTACATTTACTGGAGGTTGTTTGATGTTCTACAAAATTAACGAATAAAAAATTTTTTTTCAGGATAAAGTCATTTTGGGAACCGATTACCCGTTTCCACTAGGTGAGCTGGAACCTGGGAAATTGATAGAGTCCATAGAAGAATTTGATGCAGAAACAAAGGTATATGCCTTTTTCTTCATGGTTTTCTTCCTGAGTTTTCCTGCTCTAATTGTTTGGTTTCAGAGCGCTTTGATCCATGAGAACAAAGAACAGGGGAAGCATTACACTTAATATTCCTAGAACTGTTACTCTAGAAATAGCAGAATTATTAAGGGCAAAGGAAAGTAAAAAAGCTGAAAGTCAACCTATTACAACTACATTCGTAAAGCCTAGAAAGAAAACTGTAAAGAAACATATCATAATAATATATTTATGTTTACATCTTAAATGAATAAGAAAAATGTCTAAGTTCTTCCTTTAATATTTCTGTTACAAATCTACCGATCTCAAAAGTTGTAATGATTTTAGTTATTTGAACAATGAGACTAAAGTCTTGATTAACAAGGACTCAAGAAACCAGAACCCTCAATAACTAGATATTTTTCTTTTGGCATTTGATTTTTAGGGTGGGTAAATGTGCCATAATGGCTGCCACTGCTTACTCTACCCCTAGGCTCCTGAACCAAGAGGAGTTTAAAATGAGATGCAGCATCCTCACATTCCCTCTCCTTTGTCATCCTCTTCCCATCCCACCCCCCAAACGCCAATAAAACAAGTTCTTCCTAAAGGCTTCACTACCAACCACTATCAGGTGTCAGAGATGGCCAAAAATGATAACATGGGGATATACAAACTCTTAACAAATCTTACATAAGTCTTTGTCATAATCCTTTTGTATAATTCTTGGCTTTCTTCTAAACTAGAATCCAAAAGTTCCCTTTGACTAATTCTCTGCTTTAATCATTATGGATATAGCTCATCAAATCTTCTCAGTAGGCTTGAAATACATTAACAAATGCCAAGAAGAGTCCATTCTGATGTACACTAGCTGCAAGTTATTGACTGGGAAACCTCAGACTGCTTTACACAGAAAGTGTCCCCTTTGGCACTTAACTGCCTTAAGGCACTAAAAGTCTCAAATTGTTAAATATTTACTATTTAAGGTATGATGCTATACTAAGATTTTTTTTATTTTTTCTTCTTACTGAAAAACTTTCTATAAAGTTAACCAAAATTAAACGGAAACCAGATTACTCCAAGTATCCAAGTATCCATATCCCAAGTATGATTAAGATTTTAATGGAATTATTATTATTATTTTATGCCTTTTATTATTTAATTTTATGTGCTTATTACTTTCAAGTTTTCAAAAAACCTTGCATAAAAATTTTATATTGTCACAAACTCACATGACATTCTGTACAAGGTTACTCATTGTAACATTGTTTGTAACAAAAGACTGAAAACAATCTACAGGGAAATAGTCAAATAAATAATAATATACCCATACAATGGAATCTATACAGCCATAAAATATATTGAAAATCAATTTCCAAGATATATTAAGTTAAAAAAGCAAGGTGCAGGGGCTGGCCCGGTGGTGCAGCGGTTAAGTGCGTGCACTCCAGATCAGCGGCCCGGGTTCGCAGGTTCAGATCCCAGGTGCACACCAACGCACCGCTTGTCAAGCTGTGCTGTTGCGGCGTCCCATATAAAGTAGAGGAAGATGCGCACAGATGTTAGCGCAGGGCCAGTCTTCCTCAGCAAAAAAGAGGAAGATTGGCATCAGATGTTAGTTCAGGGCTGATCTTCCTCACCAAAAAAAAAAATATATATATATATATATATTAAAAAAAATTTTAATAAATAAAAAGAATACTCTTTATTAAAAAAAAAAGCAAGGTGCAAAACAATGCAGGTATTTCCATTTGTGTATAGTATACTACCCATTTGTGAACAAAAAAATCTATATACCTAAATATCAGCATTTGCTTATATATGCATAAAATATCTCTGGAAGAACAGACAAGAAACTGATAACTCTGGGAAGGAAAAGTAGTGGTTGGATGGCAGTAGTGGAAGGAAGCATCCATTTTATACCTTTTGAATTTTGAACCACGTGAAGGTAAATTTCACCAAAAAAAATTAAAATGAAATAAATAAATCCATTTGATGAGCACAACAACACTGAGAAGTAGACAGGCAGATGCATTCCACCGTGTAGATGCAGAGGAGGAAAACAAGGCTTCGGGGCTGAGTGATTTGCCAAAGGTGATATAACTGTTGGATTTACACAGCACATGGGCCCAACTCCAAAGCTCCTGACTCCAGGATCAGGTCTCCACCCAACACACCAAAGTGCATCTCCTTCAAGGGGTACTTGGTACCAACCTATTTTTAAAAATAAAGCACATGATTTCTCAGAGCAGCAAGTCACTTCTGAAATCTTCCTTTAGAGGAGGATGGCCCAAGTATGGATCAGGGATGAACCCTGAATAAGAGGACCCTGCCTCAAATCCACTTTTCAAGGCTGTGCAAGAGCCCTGAAGTGGTCATGATATACAGATATACATTAATGGTATGGATGGTACACAACTCCATACATGTTTCCTTCCATCCTCAGCTACATGCTTGCCCTTTGCAAGCTGGATATATATCATTTAGGGTATCACAAAGTTACCCTCAAATCATAGATGTTCTTTCTGTGGAGTTGATCTAGTCTATAGCTGGGGAGAAGCTTAAAAAAATTTGGCAGTCCTTTCCTCATGTGAAATTTATAAACGTTATCTATTTGTACAGTATTCTGAGACTCTTCATCTATATCACTGTTCGTGCTCTGAAAGAACTTACCTCTTATTCAGGCCCATGTGAAAGGACAACACATATTTCTAGAAGCTGGGGGGTGGCTAGATGACCTCCAGGCACTATTTCCAGCTCTCCTGTCCCACAGACCGAAATTGTACCTTTTCTCTGTATTTGCCTCCAAATAGTCCTTAAAACCCATTGGAGGGTTGTGTCGAGGTTTCCAAAGAAAGGCATTTTCCTAAGAGGGCTCTCCTCCTTATAATTTTCCTCCTTTCCTCTTACAACCAAGTTTCAAACTTAGTTTTCAAACAGTAGGGCAAAACATGGGTCAAGAGATTCATTGTTTAATCTGCTAATATTTTTTCCTCACATTAGGGAATTGATTTTTTAAAAACCTGCTAAAGACACTCAATAAAGAACTTAAAAACAACCATTAAATAAATTAAATTAAATAATACTTTAAAATAAAACCTTTTCTTTTGTTTTTCAGGATAAACTCAAAGCTGGCAATGCTCTAGCATTTTTGGGTCTTGAGAGAAAACAATTTGAATGACTGAATTTACTCCAAAGGCAAACTTTCCAGAAGATATTTTATTTTTGTTTTTAAATATGTATCACACATGCTTTACTAAAATCCTGTTTTGAACTATTTTATCCAGAAATAGAATATCCCCAAATATCCTAAATTATTCATAACAAAAATAACTCACATGTGTTTTTATTCTGAAAAGCAGTACATTATTTAATGTGCAAATCAAAAAAGATTTTCCTAATGCTTTTTAAATTAATGACAGAAATAAAAAGCAAAATGTCATTAATTATTTACAAGAAGAAATCAAAACCAGATTCATCCTAGAGGGCTCAGGTAGGTTTCCACTTTGAGCAAGTATATGTGAATAGGGCCCAATAACCTGTTTTTATTCACTTGTAACAACTTCCATTAGCCCAGAACTGGGCTGGGAATGCTTTAGATTTGACAAAAGAAATGATGTACATATTTCATAACCTCTAGCAGCTCACAGTCCAATTAAGGAAGAAAGACACATGTTCTTGGAATATTACTAAGTAATTCAACATAAGTGTCACAGAAGTTTCAGTAAGAAAAATTCATCCGGACTCAAACTGTTGAGCAGATCTTCACAGAAGTTGGAACTTGGGATGAGTCTAGAAGGATGAATAAGGTTTGTTTAGAGTTGGAGAATGGGAAATAGAAAGGCAAAACTATGGGAACACAGGTTTCAGACTGAATGAAAACATCGATTCTGGAGAAAATTTCTAGTGCATAATTTATTTTTACCAGAAGCTCTTTTTTTTTTTTTTTTTTTTAAATAACTAATTGGATGGAAGAAAGCCACAAGGAAAGTTTTTGAACTCTAGTTAACATTGTAGGTGTTACGTTTGGTTTATCATTTGTGAAATGCTTTCGTGATTTCGTTTGTTCCTCATGGTAGTCCTGAAGAGAGGCAGGGTAGGTGATGCTATATTTACTTGCAGTTCGGTAACAGATCTAGACCTTTTAAGATTTTATTTATTTATTTCCCCCCAAAGCCCCAGTAGATAGTTGTATGTCATAGCCGCATATCCTTCCAGTTGATGTATGTGGGATGTGGCCTCAGCATGGCTGGAGAAGCGGTGCGTCGGTGCGCGCCTGGGATCTGAACCCGGGCCGCCAGCAGCGGAGCGCGCGCACCTAACCGCTAAGCCACGGGGCCGGCCCTACCAGAAGCTCTTTTAATGTAAAATACTGAGCAGAATGTGTAAAGCTAGCTGTGGAAGTTGAACAGGGCAATATCAGGGTATCCTTGTCTTACTCACTTCATTTATGGTCATCCCACCTGGGCTGCTGAAAATGAACTTGGTCCTGGGAGGGGTGATGAACAGCTGTGGTTCATATACTGCTGGCATATATTCTAAAATCAAATATAAGTTTTCAAAATTACTCTCTTGCTTTGGATTCATTCATACTTCTTTTCCCATCCATTAGCCCAGAAAATCATGAGTTGAGTATTGGCATGTAATTTGTGCTGATCTAATTTTAGCTAAACGACACCCATCTCATTATTTTCACTTTATGTAGTTCATTACTCCATCTCTTTCTTGCTCCTCCTGTTTCTTTCTAGGACTTTACCCACCCACCATTCTTCTTCATACTCCAATCTGCCTAAAAAGAAAAACAAAGTTGAGCAAAACAACAACATGAAGCATATGTTATTATTTTTTTCTTCCCCATTATTTGGGGAAAATGTCTGTTCCTTTTCAAATGTTCTATATTTGAGGACTTTTTAACATAGTGTTTACTTAGTGTTTTATTATGAAAGGTAACCTGATCATTTTACTAAATATGCTACATAGATGATAGATAGATGATAGATAGATACATAGATAGATCGTAGATAGACAGATAATGGGCATATTCATATTCACAGAGTGTTTATGTGATGTGCCAGGGCTGAAGGACTGTTCCCGGCACTGGGGATATAGAAGTAAATAAAAAGGATAAAATTCCTTCTGTGATGAAGCCTACAATCTGGAGGGTAAAAAACAGAAATAAAGAAGGGAGGGAGGAAAGAGAAAGAAATAGAGAGGAGGGAAGGAGGAAGGAAATTTTTCTTATACTGATAAATACTATGAAGAAATTAAAACAGAGAAATGTATAGATGGTGATTAGGGGAAGAATGGGGGATAAAACAGTAAATTGTGGGGCCAGAGAAAGCCTCTTTGAAGAGGATTTTGAACTAAGACTTGAATGACAGAAGGTAATAGCCATGAAGAAGAGCCTTGTAGGTAAAGTGCAAAGGCTCTGAGGCAGGAAACAGCTCGTGGCAGAGCTTCTGAGCAAGGGAGAGAGAGGTAGAAGATGAAGATGGAAAGTTGGCCAGACCAGTAGGCCATGGTCAAGAGGTTAGATTTTTATATTAAGTTTCATAGGAAGCCATTGGAGTTTTTAAAATAGATCTGTGATATGCTCTGATTTTTTTTTAGACCACATTAGCAGCCATGTAGAGAATTATTTAAGGGGGTCCAGAATGGTAGTAGGGAGACTAGGCAAGAAATGCTGATGACTTTGGCAAGAGTAGTAGAATGCAGACAGTTGAGATGTAGTTGTGGGTAGAACCAACAGCACTTGATGATAGACTGAATGTGAGGAAGAAGGAGGAAGTGAACGAAAGAAATCAAGATTCACTCTTAAGTATCTGTGTGTGTGTGTGTCTATGTAAATGTGTGCACACTATAGTTTGTTCAATCAATCTCCTATATTTGGACAGTATATATAATTTACAATATTTTGCAATTGCAAATAATACTGCAATAAAATTAGATTCATTTCCCACATCACACATAAGGACAACTCCAACATCGATTGGATCAAAGGTTTAATTATAAGAAAATGAAACTATGCAGGCACTACAAGAAAAGATGAGTGAATTCCTCTTTAATCTGGGTTTTGATAAGGGCTTTCTAACTATGACTTTTCTAAAATCAACAAGGAAACATTGGCCTTAAATGACAAATTACACCAGATGAACTTAACAGATATATACAGAATATTCCTTCCAAAAGCAACAGAATACACATTCTTCTCAAGTGCACATGGAAGATTCTCCAGGATAGATCAAATGTTCAGCCACAAAACAAGTCTTAATAAACCTAAGAAGACTGAAATCATATCAAACATCTTTTCCAAACACAATGGTATGAAACTAGAGAACAATTAAAAGAAGAAAACTAAAAAATTCACAAATATGTGGAGATTAAACAACATGCTACTGAACAGCCAATGGGTCAAAGAAATCAAAAGAGAAATCAAAAAATACTTTGAGACAAATGAAAATTGAAATACAACATACCAAAACTTATGGGATGCAGCAAAAGCAGTTCTAAGAGGGAAGTTCATAGCGATAAATGCCTACATTAAGAAATAAGAAAAATCTCAAATAAACAACCTAACTTTATACCACAAGAAACTAGAAAAAGAAGAACAAGTGAAGCCCAAAGTTAGTAGAATGAAGGAAATAACAAATATTAGAGTGGAAATAAGTGAAATAGAAACTAAAAACACAGTAGGAAAGATCAAAGAAACTAGAAATTTTCTGTGCACATAATCCTGGGGTCATTTAGTCTCTGAGATGTAGTTTATGGTATTAAACCCATCCATACTTTAGACATAGATGCCTCGACTCCTAGTGTTTTTTTTACTGGAGCAGTTAGGTAGATTTATTACCATTTTTCATGGTGAGGAAGACCCTGGGGTAAACAGGCTTGAGAGAGAAGAGAATCAACAGTTCTGCTGTTGGGCTTGTTATATTTCAGATGCTTCTTAGACATTTAAGTAGAAATGTCCAGTAAGCAGTTGGGTATACTAGTCTGGAGAGTTCAGGAGAGAGGCTGGGGTGAGGTCATCAGTGTATAGAAGGTATTTAAAGAAATGAGACTGGATGACAAAGCCTGGAGAAAAAGTGGAGCAGAGAACCAAAGGAACCCAGGACTAATTCCTAGGATTTGCCAATACTTGGAGTCAGATGGAAGAGCCAGCATCAGGCACTGAGTAGTAGCCTGTGACATAGGAAGAAAACTAGAAAGTTGTGTTCAGAAGTCAAGGGAAGACAATGTTTAAGAAGTCCTAACAGCTTTAGGCATTAAAAAAAAAAAATCAAAGCTATAATACTATCATAGTTTACAGAATCATATGTTCCAAATGTAACTCAAACCATTTATACCACAAGTTAGTTCTACTTCCTATAGTCCCACCTTTGATTAATGGCATCACCCAGTCACCTAAAGTCTCTACTTCACCCGTATCAAATCTGTCATAAATCCAATAGATTCTACCACTTTTATACCTTTCATTTCTCATCTCGTCTTTCTTCCCCATGGCTCCCAATTAAATTCAGGTCCTCATCTCTCACCAGGACTATTGAAATAATCTCTTCTTTAGACCTCTGTCTCTGGGCTTAGCCTGATACAATCCATCTTCCGCCCTGTCGCCAGAGAAAAATTTCCAAAGCACATATCTGATCACATTACTCTCTCTCTCTCTCAAAATTCCTCGGGACATAAAGTGGTGGTTTCTAGGCTTTGGAATATTATTGATCAGTACCTCCTCCCTTTAAAAATTGTACTGATACCTCTAGTAGAGCATACTTCTCCATTTGAATTGCAATGGCTATCTTCCAACTAGACTGGGACTTCCCTGAGAGCAGGAACTATGCCTTCATTCACTCATTCACTCATATGCATTCAACAATATTTATTGAGGGCCTATTATGTACCAAGAACCATGCTAGGTGCTTAGATAATGTAAGTAAAAACAAACATGGTTCCTGCCCTCAATTGGGCTTATAATCTAATTATAAAATAATTAGGGAGACAGGTATCAAATAAGCAACAAATCAATATAAAATTGCTACAAGGACAAGAGCTATGAAGAAGCACCGTGTGTAGAGAGCTTATAATAAGGGATTTGGCCTAGTCAGAGTTGGGGAGAGACTTTGCAGAAGTGTTGCTTGAGCTAGGATCTGAAAGAGCAGACAAGAGCTAAAAGGTAAAAAGGAGAGGGAACAGTATTCGACACAGAGAGAACAGCATAAACAAAAGCATTATGGCAGGAAAGAACACAGAAAGAAATAAGACCACTAGCGCTAGAGGTAAGAAAGGAAGATGTTCTCAGAAGAAAGTGGCAAGATCATGTGGGGTCATAGTTCAGTTGAGGAATTTTTGTCTATCAAAAAGCGATGAGGTTTTTAAATAGGGGATGCATAACTAGACTTGAATTTTGAAAAGACCCTTTGTCCCTAAAACAACATTGCTCACACCCAGAATCTCAAAAATCTCTCAAGAAAATCACTTTTTCAGCCTTTTCTCTCCTTTGTTATCTAGTATTAGTACATTCACGCATTGCTTAACAACAGGGATATGTTCTGATAAATTTGTCCTTAGGAAAACTCGTCACTGTACAATTATCATAGAGTGTACTTAAACAAACCTGATGGTATAGTCTACTACACACCTAGGCTATATGATACTAATTTTACGGGACCACTGTCGGACATAGTCTGTCGTTGACCAAAACGTCATTGTGTGGCACAAGACTGCACTTGTTCAAAATATACCCCAGAAAAAAAAAAAAATCCCATCACCATCAGATTCCAAAGGACAACCATTCACAACCATCCAAGCATTTCTCTTCCTTGTACAGTACCCTTCCCCACATTTTTGATCTCTCCTAAAAAGGAAGCCAGCTCTGATTCAACTCAATTTATATTACCCAACCAGAAAACTTAAACCTATGTTCAAGGTAATTACTTAAGATTAACTTAATTAAAATAAATACCCACTTATTTTGTTTAACTTAAAGAGACTATTCTGAGGCTTTTTCCCAATCAAAATTGAACAAAAGTGAATGGAAGTTGCCATTTCTACACAACACTGCTCACAACCTAATAAAAAATTTAAAGTTTATTTTTGAAAAGTCAATACATGAACACGTTAGAAGAGTTCAAAAAGATCAAATTCAACCTATGTCTCCCAGAAGGAACTAATTTTATCTGGTTTCTTTGTGTGTATTCTTGCAAAGATAGTCTATGATTATAAAAGTATTCAAATGTACATATTCCTTTGTTCATTTTACCCAAACAGTAGCATCGTGTTTTTTTTTCCTACTTAATACCTTAGTGGTCATTCCACATATAAGCTGCTGCCTTCTTTTTGTAACAGTCTATTTTAAGTTGATAACTTAAATATGGACACACTCTAAAGCTCTACATTTTACTCCCTCCTCCCTCACCACATTTTATGTTTTGGATGTCACAATTTACTTCTTTTTATCTTGTGTATCCATCAACAAATTATTGTAGTCATAGTTATTTTTACTACTCTTGTCTTCTAATCTTCATACTAGCTTTATAAGTGGTTAACCCACCACCTTTACAACATTAGATTATTCTGATTTTTACTACATATTTACTCTTACCAGTGAGATTTATACTTTTACATGTTTCCCTTTTACTAACTAGTGCCCTTTCATTTCAGCTTAAATAATTTCTTTTAATATTTCTTGTAAGGCTGGTCTAGTGGTGATGAACTCCTTTAGCTTTTATTTGTCTGGAACATTCTTTCTTTCTCCAATTTATGAAGGACAACTTTTTCAGATAGACTATTCTTGGTTGGCAGTTTTTTTCTTTCAGCACTTTGATGCCTTCTTGTTTTTAATAGCTGAATAATATTTCATCACATAGACATACCATAATCATCCAATCCTCAATTCATGGACAGTCATGCTTCCAATCTTTTGCAATTATAAATTGCTACTGAGAATATCCTTATGACCTATGATGTGGACCATCTTTTCACATGCTTATTTGCCAACTGTATGTCTTCTTTGTGAGATGTCTGTTCAAATCTTTTGCCTATTTTTAAATTGTATTCTTTGTTTTCTTCTTATTGAGTTTTAAGAGTTCTCTGCATATTTTGGATACAAGTCTTTTATCAGATATGTGTTTTGCAAAGATTTTCTTCTCGTATTTTCACTCTCTTAACAGTGTCTTTTGCAGAGCAGAGGTCTTTAATTTTTGCTTATGAAGTCCAACTTAATTTTTTCTTTCATAGATCATGCTGTTGCTGTTCTACCTAAAAACCCATTGCCAGACACAAGGTCACCTAGATTTTCTCCTATGTTATCTTCTAGAAGTTCTATAGTTTTGCATTTTACATTTAGGGCTATGATCCATTCACAGTTAATTTTTGTGAAAAGTGTAAGGTCTGTGTCTAGATTGTTTTTTGATTTTTTTTTTGCATATGGGTGTCCAGTTGTTGTAGTACCATTAGTTGAAAAACTATCCTTTCTCAATTCAATTGCCTCTGCGCCTTTGTCAAAGATCAGTTGACTATATTTGTGCGGGTCTATTTCTGAGATCTCTATTCTGTCCCATTGATCTATTGTGTCTCTTCATTTGCCAATATATGCTGTCGTTGCCAACACATACTGTAGCTTTGAGGTTAGGTAGTGTCAGTCTAATTTCTTTGGTACCGTGTTGGCTATCTTGGGTCTTTTGCCTTTCCGTATAAACTTTAGACTCAATTTGTTAATATCTATAAAACAACTTGCTAAAATTTTGATAGGGATTGCATTGAATCTGTAGATCAAATTGGGAAGAACTGAGATCGAACCATATTGTTTTCTGATCCATGAACCCAAAATATCCTTCCATTTATATCTTCTTTGATTTCCTTAAACAGTTTCGTAGTTTTCTACATATAGATCCCGTATATATTTTAGATTCATACCTAAGTATTACTTTTTGTAAACGGTATTGTGTTAATTTCAATTGTACATTACTGATATATAGGAAAACAATTGACTCGTATATTAATCTTATGTCTTACAATCCTGCTATAATCACGTATTAGTTTTGGTTTTTTAATACTTGGAGATTTTCTACATAAACAATTCTCATCTGTGAACAAAGTTAGTTTTATTTCTTCCATCCCTGTTTACTTTTTGTTTCCTTTTCTTACTGCATTAGCAAGGAATTCCAGTACAATATTGAAAAGAATGGCGAGAAGGGACATCCTTGCCTTAGCAGGAAGGCTTCTAGTTTCTCACCATTAAGTATGATGCTAGCTGTAGGGTTTTTATAAATGTTCTTTATCAAGTAGAGGAAGTTCCTCTGTATTACTAATTTGCTTCAAGTTTTTATTATGACAGTGTTGGAGGTAGACACTTTATAAACGTTGCTTTAAATCAATCTATCCTGGAACTTCCAAGCAGCATAAGATGTGAGGCAAGCAAGGTAGGTAAGAAACGAAGTTTAGACAATTGTTCATAACTGCCTACTGCAACAAAATCAATAGCTCAGTACTGTAGTGTAATGGGGACAGGCAGAGCCCCTAAACGATGACAAAAGCCTGGAGCTTTAATCAGGAACTCACTTAAAAGTAGTATCTGTTGCGTTTTTTTTTTAAAAAAAGTATGTCTGCCTACACTCTGTAGTCTTTGGCAAATAGTTAAAATTTAAAACTTAGTCGGCTCAGACCCAGAGACTGACTCCCAGAGTGGAGCTCTGCGGTATTTTCTTGCAGGGACGGGAGAAGGGGTTAATCAACAAGTGTGTGCGCAGTTACTGTATTAAATACTAAAGATAAATTTTTTACTCAGTTCCTCTTTACTATCTGCTTCTCCTTAACCTTCTCTTTTAAATCATAGCCTGGTTTAAAAACACACTACCGATAAGGACTAGAAATTCAGTTCTAGCTACTAATTGGGTAAGTAACCTTAACCTCTGGCAAGTAACCTTAACAAATAAACCCACGGTCTGCGCAGTTGTGGGATTCAAACATGATAACGTAGGAAAAAAGCACTTAAGTGCGGCACAAACATGGAACGTTCCTATGCACTCTTTCCCAGGAAGGTCCTTCCCAGAGCTGCCCGTTGCGCGGAGGCTGTTCGTCAAGAACACGGGAGCCGAAAACCACGACACTGCGCGGCGGACCAAGAGCAGGGTAAAATGGAAGCTGTGGTGTGAGACAAAACAGGAAGGATTTTCTCTTTTTAAAGGGCCGCCAGACTCCCAGCCCAAGAACTCGCCCGGATTTCAGAGCCCACGCCCAACCCACGGCGCAGCCGCGTGCCCCGCTCTCGCGGGACCCGATCCCAGGCCAGCCTCTTCCCTCCTCTCCTCCCCGCCCCTTCGCCCCGCCAATCCTAGGTCCGGCATGCACCGCGCCGACCTTTTCCTTCCGAGACGACCCCCACCTTCGGCGCCTCCAAATGACAAACTGCGCGGGGCATTGTGGTCCCGTGCGCGAGAGCGAGGCAGGGGTCCGGAAAAAGAAAGCAAAAGACTAGGGCGAGCCGGGAGGGCGTTCCCCCGCGCATGCGCACGGGCGGCGGCGGGGGTGAAAAGGGGCGGTGCGTCGTCTACGGCGAGCGGAGTGGGGCGGGGTCGTGCGGCCTTGGCGGGGAGTCCGCGAGCCGGGAGGGGAGGGGGGAGGGTGAGGGAGCGGGCGGAGGAGGAAGTGTCATGGCGTCGGGCCGTGGAGCTTCTTCTCGCTGGTTCTTTACTCGGGAACAGCTGGAGAACACGCCGAGCCGCCGCTGCGGAGTAGAGGCGGATAAAGAGCTCTCGTACCGCCAGCAGGCGGCCAACCTCATCCAGGACATGGGACAGCGTCTCAATGTGTATCCTTTCCTATTCTTGGCCCTCCTCCGCTCACGCCCTGTCCTCTTCACTACTCGCCCGGTCGCCGGGCCTGGTGCCCCGTGAACATGGCGCCGCCACCTCGGCCTTCCTGGGCTTTGGCCACGCCGTAAGGGAAGGCAGGCTCGGGCTCGGGAGGCCGCGAGCGGCCAGCGGAGGAGGGGAGGAGGAGAGGCGTCCGGGAATGCGGGCTGGGAGGCTGCGTTGTGTAATCTGTTTGGGGCCGCGCGTGGTGGCGGCGGGGGTTGGGAGTGCCGCCCAGGCGAGAGGGGGAATCTTAGGGATTATCGCAGAAGAGAGTCGGCTGCTTCGACTTCCCCTCGTCCGAGAAGGGGTTGAGAGGTAGGAGGGTTCGCGGTGCTGAAAGGCGTTAAGTGTTCTCCGCAGCCTTTCCCCGCGCTGCTCGCGGGTTTGATGGCGGTTCTCTTGTACCTTGAGAGCGCCCTGGACGGAGGGCTTTTATGTTCTTGGCGTGGTTTTGTATGGGTGTGCGCGCGCGCGTTGCAACTGTGTGATGTTGAGTTGAGTCAGTCGTAGCCATTGATAAATCCTTCCTGGGCTCGCTTAATAGCAATATTAGAGTGGAATGCTCAGCAGTTACTATTATTACTGTTTGTTTGGCGTCGAGCCTTCTCTCTCCCTCCGCACCCTCCATCACAGCCCTGCGGGTTTTCGGGGTTTGTTTTTGTTTTGTTTTGTTAACAGTTTTTGGTTTGGGTTTGAGTTGGAAGCATTGAAAAAAAACTGTAGCTTGGGAGTTTTCCATCAAAATTATTTTGGAAATGAGGTCTTGTTCTTCTCAGATATTTCCTAAATGATACGTTCCAGCTCTCAGCTTACAATAAACACTGCGATTGTTTATATGCACAGATTTTATATGCACCATTCTTTCACCAAATTCAATAGAAATGTGAGTATTATTTTATTGTCTGTTTTTACTACCACAAAATCTTAAGGTAAATCGATACGCAGAAAGAAGTTAGTTGATCATTGATTTTATTGTTGGATTTAGTGTTGTAAGTTAACAGTGAAGGTAATACGCATGATAAATTTTTTGATTCAGATGCGGGGTTGTTGGTTGGTTGGTTTATTAATTTGTGATGACAGGCTGCTAGGCGCTATGTTAGGCTCTGCCAGGTCTTTTGAGCTAAAAGATAAAAGAAACGTTTCTCTACTCGGAATTATTACATCGGTGTTGATTTAAGTTTTTCATTTAAATTAATCAAACTTTTGAATAATTTCAAACTAATGTACAGTGTAATTTAGGCAAGCCTAGTCATTCTGTTGTGTATCTTAATCTTATTCGACTTAAATTGTTTCAAATATTGTGAATTGGGCTTAATTTAATTGCAGTATTCTTTTGAAATGACCCTTTGAAAGAGTTGAATGTTCAGCAGAAATATTTCATTTGCTAACACAATTTCTTAAGATATCAGACGTTCCTGTTGATCACACTTCAGCATTAATGGTCTACTTAAATTTTTGGTGATTCAAATGTCAAATCTTGCCTCAAACATGCTATGTCAGAGTTTGTGTATGTATATATAGTTTTGAAGTAAAACTTACCCTCGAATACTAAGGTACTGATTTTGAACATAACCTGTAAATGTTGACATATTGAGTAGCAACGTTAGTTGAAATTTTTATTTTAAGTTACGAAAGATGTAACTTTGTTCTTTTCAGAGTAACATGCTGTAACATACTGTCCTGCATCTGTTAACAAAGAAAATTGTGTATTTAGAAATATTTAACCCCATCTTAATTCTCATTATATTTTTGGCTCTTTTTATCACAGCTATTTTTAGAATGCAATTCTGAAAGGTGCGTGTAGAAAAACAGACTGTGTAAGACTATGCTATTTGTGGATTGTCATTAGGACCTTTTTGCTAAGAAAACAGTCTTTGAGAAAGTCCTTGAAATATTTTCTTGGATTGGACAGAAAAGCTTCA
This sequence comes from Ceratotherium simum simum, assembly GCF_057802395.1. Taxonomy (NCBI): domain Eukaryota; kingdom Metazoa; phylum Chordata; class Mammalia; order Perissodactyla; family Rhinocerotidae; genus Ceratotherium; species Ceratotherium simum. Next base: position 18,646,835 of record NC_141908.1, read on the forward strand.
TGGTTTAGATTGATTCCTATTTTAATCTTTTCTGATCATAATTCTGATTTAGTTTATCAGATTAGCATGTAAGTTTGTCTTGAACAATATGTATTTTTGTATACGTTTTGGTCTCTTGCGATCTCCGTTCCTTCTACTCTTTCCCTTTTAAATCTGTGTGGTTTTTGCTTTATTTCCATTTTCCTAGTTATTTCTTGTGCACAGAACTTAGGTCAATGATAGTGTTATGGAAGAGAGAGGAAGCCTTTTTGGTAATAACATTTAGATTGAAGGAATGAAATTTAAATTGTCTCCAAAGGAAGTAGTGAACTAATGGATACTAATATAAATGTGGCTTTCCCTAAGCAGCCCTTGAAAATGTTGGTCAAATCACAGGTCAGAATAGTTCTGGAAATTCTTGATGTGGGTACAGATGTCCCATTTACAGATGTCCCTGTAGAAAAGTAAGAATCAGGCTTACTTTTCTACTTCTGGTAAATGATCTCACCACAAAACTTCATTTTTGTTTTTGAACCCTCCCTCTTTCATAATTTGTCTCTATGGCCTGGTTGGTGTACTTTAAAACAAATTATCTTATTTTCAGCTAAAATTCACAGTTTTAACTTTAAATTGACTGGTGAAGCCCAGATTGCTTGGATTCTAACTTTCACTATTTTATTTAAATGCCATCATTCAATAAAAAAACCAGAATATTAATTTTTAATACCCTACTTAGTGTCTTATGTGTGTATGAAGGTCAACTTCACCATTTTACATTGAGTCATTATTAGGATAATTGAAATCTGCTGTTAATTTCTACTTTGAAAAGGAACCTTGTACCCTTCATATCTAACCTTTGTCTTCTTTACCTTTGCTACTGTATCAAAAGTGGTTTTAATATTTGTGTTGATGCACTTGCATCAATTGCACAGCCTCACTCTTTTATCTTTTTTTTTTTCTCCCTATTCTTTCAGGGTGAAGGGGGTGGTCTCAAATTGAATGTGAGTCACTTTTAAATTCATATTCCCCCACATCGTTGGGAAAATTTTTCTCGTAGGGTTATAATGGAATGTCATAGTAAGCTTACAAAAAGCATGGGTCTTCACCGTAAAGTAACTGAACACCGTTCGGTAAATTAAAGCCTAACAAGCTTAAATTTTAAGATGCTAGTGACAAACTGTATCTAGTTTTATAATAAATATCATGCATTATATTAAAATTTTTTTAATGTTTCTGTGGCTTCATTTTATTTCTCACATTGACAAATTTAAAAGTAAAAAATCCCCTGAAAGTAAAGTGCTATTGTGTTTGAGAATAAAATCAGTGTCAACATGGGTTGGTGACCCAGAAACTGTCTTTTATCATTGGGTTCTATTGTCAGTTTCTCTTAGAGGGTTGGATCACTATCAGCAGTAAATGACTTGTAGATGTAACCTAATTAGATCAGTCTACCCTTTGCTCACTGGGTGCAGTGAGGTTTGTGTAATTGGGATTAGTAATTAACGAATGGCTTTGCTGGATCAAGCTCAGGATAAATCTAGTAAAGTGTAAAAGCTCTGGAACCAACAGTGCCTCCAAGGTATACACTGGGAGAGCATCTTCCCCAATGTCAATCTTAGAATAGATATTGACTCAGCTTCTCTGTGTTCATTAATTTGGTTAGTCAAGTTTTTGATACATTTGTTTCTTATATTCCAAGTCTAATGAGTTCCCTTAAAATCAGGTTGTAAAGAGCACACTCTTTTCTGAGTATTTGTTGGTCATGGTGTATTCTCATAGCATCTCTCTAATTCATGTGGTCATTTTAATCTTTACTTTCCTTAGTTCCATTGCCGCTTTTTTGAGCTGCAGCAGTGGGAACTGTTTATAATATGCCAGATTTAAATGTATTATAGTTCTGATTTAAATGTAGTTCTGTTTAAGGTTCCAAGAGTACACGTTTAGTTAAGGACCAGTTTCAGGACTAATGATTTTAAGAAATGACTATAATGACTTCTAAGAATGCATCATCCATGTCTTATCTGAGTCTAATTTTATACGTTTAAGTTAGATTGGTCAACTGCTACACACGAGCAAACTTGTATTTGCTTGTGCTAAATTTTGATTACCACTTTTTGCTTACAGTCCCAATTAACTTGTAGATGTCATTTGAAAATTTGAGGATGTTCTTTTTGCATTCCTTTCTCCCCTTGTAAAGACTTAAATGATTAGAGGAAGGACATTCTTTCTCTATCTAGAGAAGTACCCACAATCTGTTCTTTGTCTGATAATATAGCACTCTCCCATTATAATTTTTAATAATAATCCTTGCCATAGAAATTTATTCAGGACTTCTTTTAGATTTTATCCACTAACTGTGCTTATTTATGCTCAAATTACTCATAAAACTGTCATACATGATTGTCTTTTATGAAAGAAAATCAATATTTTTGGGCAATTGGTTAGCACTCCACCCCCAAAAAAACACATTTAAACTAGAAGGTAAGCACTGTAAAGGTGGGGGGGGGGGTGTTTATTTCCTTTATTTCTTTTGGCTTTATGCCCTGTTGTATCATTAGTACCTCACATAGAGTAGCAACTATTTGTCAATAGAATGGATCAAATCTTGTTGCTCACAGGTCTGTTGAGTGAATCCTTATCCGTTTTCCTCTATATACATCCTCCTCATATAGACACACTTAAAATGTTTTATTATTAAAAACTAATATAGGAATATGGAAAATGAAAACAATAGAAAAAGGGATATGATAAGCCTCCCTTGATCCAAGTGTCTAAGCCCCCTGCCCTACGGCATTTGCTGTTAACAGGTTTTGTGTACTCTTTCAGAAATATTTTTTTGCTTGTGCAAAAATATATATGTATATATCTTTTTCAGCACAGAAAAGGCTCCCTCCCCTCCCCCCAGTTCTTGGGTCTAGCACATAGCAGCAATGGGAGAACATACAGAATTGGACTGCTCCTAGTTGGGGTTAAGTGTGGCTGTTTCTGGGGAAGTAATTTTTAAAATGGCACCGGAAGGGATGATATAGATTGACCCAGTGGTTCTCAATGGGCGGCAGTTTTGCCCATCATGGGACATTTGGCAATGTCTAGACGTATTTTTGGTTGTCATATCTTGGGGAAGGGGTGCTACTGGCATCTAGTGGTTAGAAGCCAGGGATGCTGCTACAGTGCACAGGACACCCGCCCCCCCCCCCCCCCCCCGCCAATAACAAAAAGTTACCTGGTCCAAAATGTACTTAGTGTTGAGGTTGAGAAAACACCTAGGTTAACCTAAAGAGTTGAGGGAAGGAGACTAAAGCTATGTTATCTTCAATAGATTAATTTTGAGTGGTGAATTTCATCTGTTTTAGTAAAAAAAAGTCTATTCATCTGAAATTCCTCAGGACCTTAAGAACAAAGGTCACATTTGTAATCTTTTTCTAATTGAGGGCTTTAGGGAAACTGTTTTTGATTGGAGAATTCAATCCATTTACATTTAGAGTGATTATTGATATATGAGGACTTAATGCTGCCATTTTATCACTGGTTTTCCGGTTGTTCTGTATTTCCCTTGTTTCTCGTCCCTTATATTTCGGACTACCAATTCAGTGGTAGTTCTCTGTGATAGTTTTCTCAATTTTCTCTTTATTTGTCATTTGTGTCTCTGTTCTGATTATTTGTTTAGTGGCTACCATGAGGTTTGTATAAAAAATCTCATAGGTGAGATAGTCCATTTTCTGATAGCCTCTTATTTCCTTAGTCTAAGCTGATTCCATCCCTTATCTCATCCCCTCCTAAGTTATTGTTCTCACAACTTATTCCATCTTGTGTTGTGAGTTTGTGGTTAAAATGATGAGATTATATTTATTTTTGATATTGTCCTTCCTTTTATCTTTTTCTTTTTTCTTTTTTTTTGGTGAGAACAGTTGGCTCTGAGCTAACATCTGTTGCCAATCCTCCTCTTTTTGCTGAGGAAGATTAGCCCTTAGTTAACATCCGTGCCCATCTTCCTCTGTTTTGTATGTGGGACACCGCCACACATGGCTTGATGAGCGGTGCGTAGGTCTGCACCTGGGATTTGAACTTGCAAACCCCAGGCTGCCAAAGCGGAGCACCCAAACTTAACTACTACGCCACTGGGCCAGCCCCCTTCCCTTTATCTTTAATGTTATGATTAAGTATTTGCTAACCTGTTCTGATAGAGAGCTGCAATTTTCTGATTTGTGTGCCTATTTATCTCCTTACTCAAGGCTTTGTAAGTCCTTTTTTTTTTTCAGGTATGAAGGTCTTCTGGATCATTTCTTGGGGCAGGGTGTGGGGCTTCTTGTGGTGATGAACTCTCTCAGCTTTTGTTTATCTGGGAAAGTTTTTATTTCTCCATCATATCTGAAGAATATTTTCACTGGATAGAGTATTCTCGGCTGAAAGTTTTTGTCTTTCAGAACTTTGAAAATATCATTCCACTCTCTCCTAGCCTGTGAGGTTTCTGTTGAAAAATCACCTGAAAGCCTGATAGGTGTTCCTTTATAGGTTATTTTCGTCTGCCTTGCTGCCCTTAATATGTTTTCTTTGTCATTGACTTTTGCCAGTTTTACTACTATATGCCTTGGAGTAGGTCTTTTTACATTGATATAATTAGGAGTTCTATTAGCTTCTTTTACTTGTATTTCCAGCTTCTTCCCCAGGTTTGGGAAGTTCTCAACTATTATTTCTTTGAACAGGCCTTCTGCTGCATTCTTCCTTTGTTCTCCCTCTGGAATACCTATATCCTTATGTTGCATTTCCTAATTGAGTCAGATATTTCTTGGAGAATTTCTTCACTTCTTTTAGTCTTATTTCTCTCTCCTCCTCTATCTGAAGCATTTCTATAATTCTGTCGTCCGTAATGCCTGCTCTGTTATTCAGGGATTCCAGATTTTTCTTTGTGTCATCCCTTGTGTTTTTCATCTCCAACATTTCTGATTGGTTTTTCTTTATAGTTTCAATCTCTTTTGTGAAGAATTCCCTCTGTTCATTAATTGTGTTCCTGATTTCATTGAACTGTCTGTATTTTCTTGTAACTCATTGAGTTTTTTTATGATGGCTATTTTGAATTTTCTGTCATTTAGGTTGTAAATTTCTGTGTCTTCAGGATTGATTTCTGGGTATTTGTCGTTTTCCTTCTGGGTTAGAGTATTAATATATTTCTTCATACTGTTTGATGGCGTGATTTGTGCCTTTGCATAGTGGTGGTGTCTGGTCACAGATTCCACCTGCCGCCACTGGGAGGCAGGTCAGGAGCTGTGTATGCTGAGCCCAACGGGATTCCTGGCTCACTCACAGCTGTTGTTTTTCTAACCTATGCACAGCTGCTCTGCCCAGCCTGCTGAGCTGGAGCACCGGGGGGGGGGCACTTTCTTCCACATGCATGATCCCCGGGGGCATTCTCACCCTGCCCTCGCTATCTACTCTCCTGGGGTGCTGGCTTGATGAAGACATCCCTGCAATAGCTTAGCCACCTCTATGTGGGGCTTTCCCACAGACTGTAAGAGAACTTGGAGAGCGAAGGTGTCCCTGCAGAGAACTGCCCCCTTCCCCCTGTTTTCTCAGAGCTGCGTGCTGTCTCGCACCCTAGGTCGCTGCCATTCAGGAGAGAGAGGCTATCTCCTTACCTCCTTCCACTTCCTCCTGGGGGTCCAGCACCTCCACCTTCAGATGTATGGCTGCATGGGTCTCTCAGACGTCTTTTGTGTTGTGTAAATGTTTTCTGTTCGTTTATGAATGTCCTTTTCATTGTATCTTAATGGGGAGAGTCTAACAGAAGAGCTCACACTGCCGTGATGCTGATGTCACTCAGGAACTGTTTTTGGTATTCCTAAAATTTAAAGTTTAAATTTAATTTGTTAGTAAATGTTGCCTTTCTGTGAAGTACTAATGTTTTTCTTAGCCTCTATTTTGAGCTTGTTGTGAATTTCTCATTATACTATTAGTAAATACTTTCATAGTTTGTCTTTTAACTTTATGATTTTTTTTGACATAAAGTATTTTATTAAGCAAATCTACCAGCCTTTAATTTTGCTTTATTTTATTACATTTATGCTTATCTGGAGATAAGTGTCCACCTGTATTTATTTACTGATTTCATGGGAGGAGTTTCTTGGTTGGTTGGATTGTTTTTCCTTCTTAGGTTTATTTTGGTATGTGGTTCTTAAGCATTTATTTGAGATTGATATCCCCTTTCTTAATGCAGATAAGGAAGAATCATAAAGGTTAAATACCTTGTCTGAAGTCACAGAGTGACGAAAGCAAAAATCACACCCAGATCTAGACTCTATAGCTCCGCACTATCTCTTCCTCAAGTATTTGTTACTAGAAATCTCTTCATATCCCTGAAATTTTTCACTGAAAGCAATGCATGTAAAGCTGTTGTGATGTGCCCCTTGTGATTCACCAACTACTTGCATCAGAATTATCAGGATGCTCATTAAAAATATACTTTACTGGGCCGTGCCGTAGACCTACGTAATCAGGATATTTGTGGTGGGACCTGGGATTCTTTACCTTAACAAGCTTCTGAGGTGATATTGATGTCTGTCAGAGTTGAAGACCATTGGTTTAAGTTTTGCTTTTTCCCCTGTGTGTCTCATAATCCATTGTTATACTCTGGTCATATTTTATAGGAGTCAAATCAGCATATTTCTCTTTCCTTTACCTTCTAAAGTAAAATGTCTTGTAAAATCTGAGTGGTTGTTTATGTTATAGCTCACTTCTACTTCTGCCTTTTAATTTAATAAAGCGATTAGTCCTGGAATAATCTTTTTCAAAATCCATTAATACTACTGGGAAATACTATAGTGCCATCCAGTAGAACTTTCTGCAAGAATGGAAGTATTCTGTATCTTTGCTGTTCAAAATGACAGATAACTTACCAAGCACATGTTTCCTCAATTGTAGATTTGAGATTATGAGACTAGATGATTTCTGAATTCCTTTTAACTATGAACTGCATGGATGAAAATTTATGAAGATTTCACTATGTAACAGGCACTTTACTCAGCTAAAGTATTATTCCCCTGAGGAAACAGATGCAGTTACTAAATGACTTGTCCAAAATCAAAGCAGCCATTATGTGATTGGCATTTGAACCCACATCCCTTGCCTAATCCTATGCTGTAGTTCTCACTTTTGTCCTACCCTACTGTGTTTAAGAAATAGGACACACTAACTATGATGCCAGTGGTTTCTAAGGAGATGAGTAGACAAGTAAATGATGAAAACACTCTCAGATTTTGATTTGCGTACCTCATTGGATAAAATCCAATGAAGTCCTCTTTTAAATTAGGCCCCAAATTCCTCTTTCAGTTGTATGTCAGTCTTAGCATTTATGCATTGTGCATCTCTGTTTTTTTATATGGTGCTTTCTCTTTGCTTTTCATGTGACCATGATCTGTCAGATTTTAAGACTCATCTGAAGTTCCAGCTCTTCATAAAGCATTCCCTAGATAACTCCACTCTTCCACTTCTAAATTTCTATCTGTTGGGTCTTATCTTTTGGGTCCTATTCACATTCTATTGTATTTCATCTGTTTGAAGTCCTTTAGTGCTGGAGCATAACTGCATATATGAGGCGAAGGATTTTTCCTTTTTATTATAAAATAAAACACAAACATATAAAACCACCAAAGTATAGCTTAGTGAATTATTATAAGGGAAACAACCTTGTAACCACCACTCAAGTCAAGAAAAAGAACTTTACTAACTACCCCGAAAGTGCCTCCATGTGTCCCATCTTGAGGGACCCCCTTCCCTCCCTCTACAGAGTAACCAGTATCCTTCTTATACAGTAATTGCTTTCTTCAGTTTCTTTATAGTTTTACCACCCAACTCTGCATTCCTAAACACCATGGTTTAGTCTTGCCCGTTATTAAAAATTTTGATATGTCTTTTAAGTCTCTCAGTGTACAGGTTTCCCCTCCATCTCTTTCTTTCACTTTTTTCTGTTGAAGGCCCTAGGGCATTAGACCTGTAGAGTTTCCAACTGTCTGGATTTTGCTGATTTTATACTCATGGTGCAGTTTATCACATTCCTTTGTTCTTGTAGTCCCTGCAGATTGCCATTTGGATCTAGAAATTTGATCAGACTCATGTTAGATCCATTTTTCAAGACTACAGGTGGTGGTATGTTCTTTCATCAAGAGGCAACTAATTTGTCTCTCTTTATGAGGTTTTAGCAGCTGTTGATATTCAGTGCCTAGATCCTTTCATTCATTAGTGATACTCTCTGTCATTTCTTCTTCATTTATTAATTGGAATATTTTTATAATGAAATACTGTGAACCATCTACTATTTGAACACTCAGTGGTACAGTTCATATAGGTAAGTCAGGATAAATACTTGATTCTTGACCTGTATTTACCACTTTTGTTGAGACATAATTCACATACCATATATTTCACTCAATGAAAGTGTACAGTTCAGTGGTTTTTGGTATATTCAGAGTTATGCATCAATTTTAGAAATTTTCATTACCCCAAAAAGAAAATCCACACCCTTTAGCCAACTTTTCCCATTCTTCCCCCCAGCCTATTCTAGACATTTCCTATAAATCGAATCATACAACATGTGGTCCTTTGTGACTGGCCTCTTTCACTTAGTGCATGTTTTCAAGGTTCATCTGTGTTGTAGCACATGTTAGTCCTTCATTTATTTTTCTTGCTGAACTAACATTATACCACCTTTTATATATCCATTCATCAGTTGATAGACATTTGGATTGTTTCCATTTTTTGGTTATTATATTGTTGCTATGAACATTTACATATAAGTTTTTGTGGACATATGTTTTGGTTTCTCTTGGATATATACCCAGAATTGCTGGACCATATGGTAACTCTGTACCCCAGTAATCTTGGATAGCGTCTTTACTGTCTGTTATAGCAAGATATTCCAGGTTCATCTTGTACATTTTCTGCTCCATAGGTGGAATTGGTCATTTCTTTAAGAAACCCTGCTTTTTTTTTTAGTAGGAAGTGGTATTTCAAGACCACAACCTGGACACTAGGTATGCTCATTGTTATTACTATGTTGGTCTTGTTTCTAGGCGTCTTCAATGAACAGAGCTACGAAATATGTAATACAATAAATAATATATTCACTATACATATCGATATAGTAAATGTTTATTATTCATTTATACATGAAATATATGTTAACTGGACTTGTTATATATATATATTTATTTTAAATATGTATTTAGAATACATCAGGAGTTCATTCTGGTTTAAGACAGCATTTTTTACTTACTCTCTTTTGTATTACATCTCTATGATTTTTCTTTCACACCACAAGTTTTAGTTCTCAAGAATGTAGGATGATAGAATTTAAATATCTCATAATGACTTGTTAACTTAATCCCACATTACACAAATAAGTTTCAGAATAACAGTATTACCACCACCAATATAATTACTGAGAACAATTAAATGTTTTGGCTTTGCTCTCGCTTCTTGCCCTTGGTTTTTAAAAGTTGTACTATATCTACATTATCTTAACCAACACAAAACTCTCCCTTTTAATCCTCACTTAATCTTAGTTCTGCAAGTAGCTATATATTTATTGTTCATGGCTGTTGCTTTTGTTAAAACTCCCTTTTAATCCTCACTTAATCTTAGTTCTACAAATAACTGGTATATTTATTGTTCACTACCAGTGCTTATGTTGAAGTCTCTGTAGTCATTTTGCTTGTTTGAAGTTCTCTTGAAGATCATGGAAACAATATTCTCTGAATCTTTGCATGTTGATAATGATTTTTCTGTGCTCTTCACACTCGAGATTGGTTTTGCTGGATATAAAATTCTTGGCTCATGCTTTCTTTTCTTGGGTATCTTAAATATGGAGCGACTTTTTTTCTGGCATGAAGCATTGCTGGCAGTTGAGTGGTAATCTAATTTTCTTAAATTTATTTTTGCCTAAATGGCCAAAGGATTTTTTTTCCTTTAAAATCCAGTAATTTGAGGGCCAGCCCCGTGGCTTAGCAGTTAAGTGCACACATTCTGCTGCTGGCGGCCCGAGTTCGGATCCCAGGCGCGCACCGACGCACCACTTGTCCGGCCATGCTGAGGCCACGTACCACATACAGAAACTAGAAGGATGTGCAGCTATGACATACAACTATCTACTGGGGCTTTGGGGGAAAAAAATAAATAAAATCCAGTAATTTGAGATTATCAGATAGGCCGCAAGTCACATAAGGACAGCAGATACATATGGGTCTGATGGTAACCACCATTCATACCTCCTCGTCACTGGCACAGTGCAGGGAGCTGCTGGCCCCAGGATGATGGCCTGGTGGGTGAGACAGGCCATATCCAACAGGCCAGGAGGGCCTGATGCCTGAGGGCAGGTGTGCAGGGAGCAAACTGTGCATGCCTCTGCTGTGCCCACTCCAAATCTAGGTTTCCTGTACCATGACCCCTAGTCTGGGTAGAGTAGGGATAGGCCTAGCAACAGGTGGGGACTACGGAAAAAAAAAAATCCAGTAATTTTATTATGATATATTTTGATGTTGGTTGTTCTGAGTTAATATACTTGGGTGTGTGATGTGCTCTTTCCATAGGTGGTTTCACATCTTTTTTGCTTCATGTTTTGAATCATTTTCTTAATGTCTGTTAGTTTGGAGGTAAGTTACCCTTTAGATTTTTTGTGTGGTTCTTTGGGGTGGTAAAGTATACATAAAATTTAGCATTTTAACTATTTTTAGGTGTACAGTGGCATTAAGTGTATTCACGTTGTTGTGGAGCCATCACCACCAACCATCTTCGGAACTTTTTTATCTTCTCAAACTGAAACTGTACTCCTTAACAAATTACATATTCCCCCCTCCCTCCGCCCCTGGCAACCACTGTTCTACTTTTTTTGTCTATGAATTTCACTGTTCTTGATGTCTCGTATAAGTGGAATCATAACGATATTTATCCTTTTGTGTCTGGCTTATTTCAGTTAACATAGTATCTTCAAGACGTTCATCTTCATCCATGTTGTTGCATGTGTCCGAATTTCCTTCCTTTTTAAGGCTAAATAATATTCCATAGTATGTGTGTACTACATTTGTTGATCCATTTATCCATCAGTGGACAGTTGGATTGCTTTTACCTTTTGGCTGTTGTGAATAATGCTACTATGAACATGGGACTACAAATACCTGCTCAGGTCCTTGCTTTCAGTTGTTTTGGGTATATACCCAGAAGTGAAATTACTGGATCACATTGTAATTCTAAGTTTAATTTTTTTGAAGAACTGCCATATTGTTTTCCACAGTGACAGCACCATCTTACATTCCCAGTAGCAATGCATAAGGGTTCCAGTTTCTCCACATCGACACCAACACTTGCTCTTTTCTGGTTTTCTGATAATAACCATCTTAATGGATATGAAGTGGTATTTCATTATAGTTTTTATTTGCATTTCTCTTATGACTACTGGTGTTGAGCATCTTTTCATGTGCTTATTGGCATTTATATATCTTTGGAGAAATATCTATTCAATTCCTTTATCTTTTTTTGTGTGTGTGTGAGGAAGATTAGCTCTGAGCTAACATCTGATGCCAGTCCTCCTCTTTTTGCTGAGGAAGACTGGCCCTGGGCTAACATCTGTGCCCATCTTCCTCTGCTTTATATGGGACACCACCACAGCATGGCTTGACAAGCAGTGCGTCAGTCTACGCCTGGGATCCGAACCTGCAGATCCTTTAGCCGCCGAAGCGGAGTGAGTGAACATAACTGCTATGCCGCTGGGCTGGTCCCCCCTTTCTCATTTTTTTAATTGGGCTTTTTCATTGTTAAGTCGTAGCAATTCTTTGTATATTCTGTATGTTAATTAATCCCTTATTAGATACATGATTTTCAAATATTTTCTCCCATTCTGTGAGCTGTCTTCACTTTTTAGATGCACAGAAGTTTTTAATTTTGATGAAATCCAATTTACCTGTTTTTTCTTTTGTTGCTTGCACTTTTGGTGTCATATCCAAGAAATCATTGCCAAATCCAGAGTCATGAAGCTTTTCCCATTTCCTTCTAAGAGTTTTATAGCTTTAGGTCTTACATTTGGGTCTTTGATACGCTGTGAGTTAATTTTTGTATATGGTGTAAGGTAAGAGTCTGTTTTCATTCTTTTGCATGTGGATAATCCAGCTTTACCAATACCATTTGTTTAAAAAAAATTTTAGGTAGTTCTTTCTAGTGTGATTTTGTTGCTTTAGGGACAACTCTTCTAATTTTTTGTCATATTATCTTTATATGACCTAAATACTCTTCTGTTAGTCACTTTTGTGACAGATTATTTTTCCTGAGCTTTAAGTGGGTGTGCTTCAGAGTGACTTTTCTAACTTTACAGAGCTCCCTTTTCTGTTATTTTGTGTAATTTTCAGAAATGTACTAGCTTGCTTGCTGAGGTTTCCTGGCTGTGTTCCCCTCCCTCATTTTTATCTTCTCTTTCCCTTCTCCCTATCCTGCCAATTTTGCTTTTGTTCCCCCGGGGGGTTCTTTTCAATGTGGAGTCCTGGCAGAGAGCCTTAGGAGATCAATTTCGAAAGTTCAGAGAAGTTAGCTTCAACCTTTTAAGCCCTACTCTAGGACTCTTGGATCCACCCACTTACTGAGCTAGGCAAAACTCCTCCCAGGTTTAGCTGCTGTTCTCAAATTGGCCCGCCATGATTTCCAATGAGTGCCTGTTGGCTGTTTTGAGGTTCTTCTGTTATCAAGTCCAACACATGCCCCATTACTTCCCTTTGTTTCTTGTTGCATAGATGCTGATACTGTGTAGGTATTATGGTTACACAGTAGCCTGTTTTGTGTTTCAGGAGTTCCTAGGAATGCTTTGTCAAGTGGTTTGGTTATAAATATCTGTGGAGTTTGGGTTTTGCTATCTTGTTACTCTGTTTTCTGTGGGGATTTGGGTATCTCCTCTGCCACTATCAGAATTCTTCAAGTGTAAGACATTAAAAGCTTATCCTCAGTCACTTTGAGAGATGATATACTAATTTCCAGTCATGTTACAATAGACTGTAGTTTAAAGGCTCAAATAGGTATAAGTCCTTCTAGGAAGAAGATAAGGATGATTTTTTAGGAACAATTAAATCACTTGAAGTTCATCTGTTAAACAAGGAGGATGATCCATCTGGGAGAGTTTATTTATTGGTAGACATTAAAAAAGCATATATAATATTCTTGATTTTCTCAAATTGATTCTGAAAAGAACTCTAGAAAGTTTTCCAAAAAGCTTGAATGTTATTTGAAACGTAGGTGCTGTATCTGCCGAATTACAGGGATGTTGACTGATGGAGTGTATTGACTATATTATACATGTCTTTATGAAGCAGCTTTTTTTTTTTCAAAATTAAATGATTGTAAAATATTCAAATAATTTAAACCTTTTCTTTACACATGCACCTACATGTGTTTGTTACTCGTGATAGTTCATATGCTTCTATGGTAGCTTTAGTTTATTTGTCCCAGAACTAAGCAAGCATTTTATACAATTTGGTAATGTAGTGATTCTAAACTAAGTCTGGTCTGTAGAATAGAGCAAATTTTTGCATTAACAGATGTGTATTGAGTGTTTGCTTTGGCTAAGGCACACAAAGATCTCTGTATAAAAACTGACTTTATGTAGTTTATAAACTGACCTTGAAGGCAGTTTTCGAACAGGAATTCTGAAGATGTTTTTAGTACATAAATTGGTTATGGTAATTTTTTTCAGTGAAAATCAAATTAGATCACTATACATTCTGTTCTAAACATGTATACACATTCTAGGGAATGGGGAAAATAGTGGAAACCTTGCCACACTATAATATTTTGGAGCATTAACTTCATATATTATAGTTAAATAAGTTATGGTTCTAGTTATAAAGCTGGCTTCTTCAGTACTCCTTATATGATTATATTTAAGAAAATACATGTAATGTAAAGTTAGTCTCTAAATTGAGTCTGATACAGAAAAAGAAAGAATGAGAACTATAGAAGTTCACCTACTATTCAGTGTTAAAATTTTTAAATGTTACGGCTTTAATGGCTTCTACTTAATGGCAGTATACCATATGTTTACACAACAGTAGTTATTCCACAAACACTGAGTGCATATTATGTGACAAGCAGTATCCAAAGATGGTGTTTATTTTCTTAAGACATAGATAGTGCTTTCCGTAAGGGACTAATATTCTAGTGGGAGAGGAAAAACGCTTTAGTTGTTTACTTTAAACTTGTCTAATGTGGGAATTATTAGGAACAGTATTCAATTTGAGCTATTTTGTGATGCCTATGAACATTTAATACATTTTAATCTGTTGTATGTAGTTTTAATGAATTTTCTCTTCAGAATGTCAACTATGGGCTTAAACCTGTGCTAATATATATATATATATATATATATATATATATATATATATATATATATATATATATATCTGTATAGCCATTAACTAGAAGTGGTTAATTTCCCATTTCTTTACTATTTTAACGTGCTTACTAGAAAATTTTTAGTTACGTTTGTGGCTCACGTTACATCTCTATTTGACAGTGCTGGTTTGGACTATAAACTCTGAAGAGTAATACCAGGTACTATTGGAAAGTACAGACATTTGTATCTATCAACAAATAAAATTACTATTGGAATTCACATTGTAATAGTTTGTTCTATAGGGAAATATGCACATTCAAAGTAATTTTAAATCGAGGGCTCATTTAGAAGTTGAAAAATAGGAACAATAATTCTTTTTTGGTTAAGAATCTTAAGATCATGAAAACTGACATAATTCCATGCTTGACAAAAAATAACTGAGAGAGTAGGGAAAGTAAGTTCTAAGGATTTGGGGGCAGTCTTTAAATGATGCAGTGATTCAGAGAGGATACTAGATTTTTACAAGCTCCCCACGTCCTTAGATAGATGTTTTAGATAGTTTGTATTGCTCTAGCTCAGTGACGGGAGTTTTGAGTGCCTCATTAGGAGTAGCTATTTGATATGGGGAATCCACTTTATGTGGACTTAAACATCTGTTCATTTTTGTTAACCAAACAAGCAAATTAATGATTTTCTGAAATAATTGCATAATTTAATGTCACAGTTAATCATTGTTTAAGAAATGGGTAGTATAAGGGTGAAAGGGATAATTCGGTACATGTGTGTGGTGATGGGTTGTAATTAGTATTTTGGTGGTGAACATGATGTAGTCCATGCAGAAATAGAAGTACAATGATGTACACCTGAAATTTTTGCAATGTTATAAACCAATGTTACTGCAATAAAAAAATAAATAAATAAAAAATAAAAAAAAAAAAGAAATGGGTAGTATATACCTTCTGAAAAGGAAACCTAATTCTACTTTTAAATTAACAAATGTGCAGTCAAGTTGTACTTGGTTAAGATGAGTGTTGTTTAGCAGTATTCATTGTGCTGATTCAGCTTTTGGTTTTCTTGAAATTTCCTTTGTTAGTGTGTGTACACTAAATATTTAAGAGATGTCTTTAACATTAGCTCCTTTTTTAAAATATCTTTATTGAGATATAATTTACATACCATACAATTCACCCGTTTAGAATGCACAGTTCAATGGGTGTATTTACAGAGTTGTATAACCATCATCACAGTCTAAGTTTATATTTCTGTCACCTCAAAAAGAACCCCTATACATATTAGCAGTTCTCTCCTTTTCTCAATCCTGAGCAACCACTAAATTTGTCTATAAATGTGTCTATTCTGGACATTTCATATGGATGGAATTATGCAGTATGTGGTCTTCCACTTACCGTAATGTTTCCAAGACTGATCCATGGTGTAGTGTAGCATATATCAGTACTTGATTTCTTTTTACTGCTGAGTAACTTTCCATCCATCCTGTGGATGTACCTCATTTTATTCATCCACTTATCAGTTGATTTACATTTGGATTGTTTCTACTTTTTGGCTATTAGAATAATGCTGCTGTGAGCATTGGTGCACAAGTTTTTGTGTGGGCATAAGTTTTTGTTTCTCTCCGATATATACCTGGGAGTGGAGTTGTTGGGTTGTATGGTAACTCTAGACCTCAATGACCTTTTATAGCTTTTTAAAAACATTTTAAGAAACTGCCAAACTGTTTTCCAAAATAGCCACACCATTTTTACCTTCCCACAAGCAATGTATAAGGGTTCCAATTTCTCCACATCTTTGCCAACACTTATTGTCTGTCTTTTTTATTATAGCCATCTTAATATAGCATCCTAGTGAGTGTAAAGTAGTATCTCATTGTGGTGTTGGTTTGCATTTCCATGATGACTAATGATATTGAGCATCTTTTCATGTGTTTTGGCCATTTGTGTGTCTTTGGAGAAATGTCTACTCAGATCCTTTTCCCATTTTTTAAATTCTGTTGTGTTTTTGTTATTAAGTTGTAAGAGTTCTTTATATATTCTGGATACCAGTCCCTCATCAGATATATGATTTGCAAATATTTTCTCCCGTTCTGTGGGTTCTTTTTCACTTTATGGTATCATTTGTACACATGCATCCAATTTATTAATATTTTTCTTTTGTCACTTTTGCTCTGATGTCATATCTAAGAAAACGTTGCCTGATCCAAAGTCATGAAGATTTATTCCTGTTTTCTTCTAAGAGTTTTCATAGTTTTATCTCTTACATTTAGATCTATGATCCATTTTGAGTTAGTTTTTCTTTATAGTATAAAGAAGGGGACTGACTTCATTTTTTTTGCATGTGAGTATATGGTAGTCCCAGCACCATTTGTTGAAATTACTATTCTTCCCCCATTGAATTATCTTGGCACTTTTGTTGAGATATCAATTGACCATAAAAGTTAAGTGTTTATTTCTGGACTTTCGATTCTATTCCATGATCTGTATGTCTCTCCTTATGCCGGTACCACATAGTCTTGATTACTGTAGCTTTGTAGTTAAGTTTTGTGTGTGTGTGTGTGTGTGTGTGTGTGAGGAAGATCAGCCCTGAGCTAACATCCATGCTAATCCTCCTCTTTTTGCTGAGGAAGACCAGCTCTGAGCTAACATCATTGCCAATCCTCCTCCTTTTTTTTCCCCCAAAGCCCCAGTAGATAGTTGTACGTCATAGTTGCACATGCCTCTAGTTGCTGTATGTGGGATGCGGCCTCAGCATGGCCAGACAAGCGATGTGTTGGTGCGCGCCTGGGATCCGAACCTGGGCCGCCAGTGGAGTGCGCGCACTTAACCGCTAAGCCACGGGGCCGGCCCTATAGTTAAGTTTTGAATTCAAGAAGTATGTCTTCTGACTTTGTTCTTCTTTTTCAAGGTTATTTTGGCTATTCTTGGTCCCTTGCATTTCCAAATGAATCTTAGGATCAGCTGGTCAGTTTCTGAAAAAAAGAAAGCTGAGATTTTGATAGGTATTGTGTGAATCTGTAGATCAATTTGGGGAGTACTGCCATCTTCACAATATTAAGTTTTCTATAACATTTGTTTAGTCATCTGAAGGAAAGTAGACTTTTGTAGGATTTATGTAGAATATTTGAATACCTATGCAATGTTAATGTTCTTGTTTCACAATACTACATGAGTGTTATGGGCTGGTACGGGCTGAGCATGCATGGGAGAGTATAGACTTAACTAGGAAATGCTAAGTATACTTTAAACTATAAGTTGCTTTTTTGTTTGTTTCTGAAAGGAATTCGTAATGGTGAGGTACTCAAGAAATGAGTTTTAAAATGCAGATTTTATTTAAGCAAATTAAATATATTTAAATGTAATGTAATTACTCTATGGATTTAAGTCTTATTCTCTTAATCAGTACTGCTTTTCAGTAATACTGAATACTAGTATTTTTTAGTCTTTATTAAGCCTGCTCTCTTTAAAATGTAATTAGATGTCGCAGATAACATCCAGCATGAAGATTTTTTTAATTCTCAATGTAAATTTCTTTTGTTGACAGTATTACACTCATACATTATTATATGGGTAGGAAAGCAACTAAAATGCCAAGCTGAGTTACTGACATTTTCTGTCATACTGTAATGCCAGTCTTTTGAGTGCAGCAAAATGAAATATTTAAGCCACATTTTAGCATTGTACTGGAATTTTGGTTAAATTGATTTGAGCTTGGTGATCTTTCTTATTATTAGGAAATGGACATTTTGACCTATTCCATTTTCTTCTTTGTTGGGGAGCTGTGCCTCTCTTGTTTTTCCTTGTATCTAAGTTTCTACTTCCCTTTTCCTCTTCTAGGAACTTCTTTCTGTGAGTCTTTGCTAAAGTTATACCATTACCACTTTTCCTTAACTATATCCTTAGGCAATTGATTTCCAAATTTTGAGCGTTGATACCTAGAACTAACTGGATGTTTATTAATGGAGCCCTTTTCAAGGCACATAAAATAGTTATCCTAGACTTAGTTGGGGGGGGATAGTGTTGGGGCAGTTAAGAGACAAGAGAAATGGCTTCATCTGCCTGTAGGACCTAAAGATGAAATATAAGAACAAATGAGAATGAACCTGTTGATGATGTATTAGCAATGAACCTGTTGATGATGTATTAGCAAATAGAAAGCAGACTTTGAAGTCTTCTTAGCTTTTGTTAGGGCTTTTCTTGGATTAGGAGATTTAAAATTGAAGAGTAATAAGGTAGCTATGGTAGTTCTTAAATACAAATGTACATGCAACTGTATGTACAAAATTAATTACTAAAAGAATAAAGACAAGAATGATTCATTTGAAACTGACTTATAGAACCATCTTCCGTAACTTAGAAATTACCCAGGCTTTTTGTTAATTCAGACTGACCTAGCCTCCAACTATCAAGGTTGAAGCCAGCATTGGAGAGTGAAGAATGTCAGCAGTGAGGGCATCATGAGCAGAAAGGGGACACAGCGGCCAGGAATGGGCAGGAGAAGGAAAAATGGAGAAGGAAGGGAGTCAGATCAAGAGGTAGGAGTGGAAACATATAAAAGAATAGAAAAAGAGAAGAGGGTGAAAACAACTCAAGGGAGAAGAGAAGAAAGGAATATGGGTATAATCATTGAAGTAATGTCAAGTATCATAATTTCAGTGTTTGAATCTGCTTAGTTAAGACTACAATGGAACCTTTAGAGAATTGAGTTTAACCATGGAAGGAAGAAGGTGAGCAAGAAAGAAGGGAATTTTAAAAAGTGTTGTCACTTTTTAAATTTAAGATAAACACTAACAATATGCCATTGATGTTTAATTTTTCAACATAGTAACATAATATTTGAGTCATTTTACTATCAGGCACTATTCTAAGTGCATTACATATATTGATTCATTTAATCCTCACCACAAATTTATAAGCAGATACTGTTTCTCCCATTTTACAGATGCAGAAACTGAGCCACAAAGAGAATATGTAATTTGCCTAGGCTAGTCAGATAACAGAGCCAGGATTCCACTGAGGCAGTCTGACTACTGTGCTACAGCTGGCTTCATCACCTCTACCTCCCCCTCTCCATGATTTATATGGTATATTCTTGTAGAAATTTGTCTTGTTTTGAGAACTTAATATCCCGTTGAAATAGTTGTACATCTATGAGAGTGACAAACTGTTTAAAAATCAATTTTTCTTCCATTTATGGTAATTAGAGAAAGTTTATTAAACTAGGTACCGGAACACAAAGACGAATAGTGCATGGTCCCCATCCTCAGTGGACTGAATCTGAGTTTGTAATTGTTTGTTCACTTGAACCAACCGAGTAGCTACTTCACTACTGGTATGAATTCTTGACTTTGAACCAAATTTTACGTGTGCTAATGAGTGTTTGTTGCCTTGAAAAGTATGCTCACCTTTAAAAGCTACAGACCAACGAGTAATATTGCCATTACTTAAAACTTTTGGAATTCTTTTCCTTTTAACAAACCACACAACCGAATCAGCTCTCCATATGAAAAGCAGTAGTACCTAGTTTGATTACCTTCCTTAGTCATCCTTAAAATTAAAGCCTTACATGGATATTTACAAAGTATTTATCTAAAAAGGTATTTTGTTTTGTTTTGTTTTTACAGCCCTGATGGAGTAAAATGTTTGCAGGCTGTAGAGGAGGAAATGTGAATGGAGTTAGTGGATTTCACCAGGAACTTTGGAAGAGTGTTGGGTATTAGTGTTGCACTGGAGGAGGATGAGAATTGAGCCCTATTTAGAGGGAACAGAAAGACTTCTGTGAGGAGTGTGGGTAAATAAACCAGGAATCCACCCTGAAGATTATTGCTTAGCTCCCTGAATACTTAATTTTTTAAATTATTTCTAGAATTTTAGAATCATTCACTAGTATGCATACTTCATTTCCATTGAGACTGTCTTCTAATGTGAAAAGCTGTGGGGTTTGAAAGTAATTCTTGATATTGAGGTTTACCAAGTCTGAAGAGGATGGAGCTGTGACTAGGAATCCTATGAGATTTTACCAAGAAAAACTTATTGGAGACTTTTATAAGTGCCTTTTAGACAAGTAAGTGAAATTCTGGATCATCTGGAGTTAGGAAGAAAGTTAGAGAATTAATAAGTTCAGTCTAATTTGACTTTTGACTTGAACCTCTGTTGCTTCACTCTGATAAATTTGAAAGCTGGCTTATCCATTCCCCTTATAGATGTGAATGAGATAGTAAATGAGCGATTGTGGGAAACTGAGAGTATCTTCATTTTATTGAGTTGAGTGTTTCTTGCATTTCTTACCTTAATATTGGCTCTTAAATTTTTATTGTGGCATTTGGAATACTTTGAATTTAATATTGGTGCCTTTATATTTAAATATGGATTATCCGCATGTCATTCATTCAGCAAATATATTGAACAGCGGCCGCACAGTGGTTGATAATGGAAACACAAATGAATAACTCAGTCTCTGTGTTCAAACTGCTTCTAGACTGGTGGGGCAGACAAAATTAATAAACCAGCATACAGTACAAGTACAATGATAGAGGTATGCACAGTTTCCTATGGAATAAAAAAGGGCATTTCACTCTGACTCAAGAATTTTACCTTGGGAGGAGGTGATCTTTGGAGTTAAGCCTTTAAATAGAAAAGGAATTAATCAAACAAAGTAGATAGCAGTGGTATGAAATTTTAAGTATGTAGAAAAAATAACTGAGTTAGGAAATAGTTGTCTGCTCTCAGTTATCTTATACTTTCTACAGCTCAGAAAACCCCTCACCCTGGATGACTGCTATTAAAAGAATATTAACTAATTTGGATGTTGCTTAATTAAATCTGTTCTAAAGGATAACAGTTTATTCTAAATCTATGAAAACTAAGAATAAGTTGCTTTTTTGAGCATTCTCAGTTTTTAAAATCTTTTCCTTGTTGTAATTTTAATTTTAAAAGATAGACATAAGTTGAAAGTCCAAGTTGAAATTATTCAGTCCTTTTAAGGTAACATCATTTCTTGTTGTTGGAGCCAAACTCACTTAATTTTAGGTCTATTTTAAAGATTTTTACAGCAGGAAGAGAACTTCTTGAAGTCATTTTTACTCCATTTACTCATCTGCACATGGAGCTGGACTAGAGAAAGTCCCTTTCAGATCCAAAATCCAGTAATTAAATTTCATGTCTCAGCAATGATATTTATAAGTTGTTTTAAAAGCTCTCAGAGGAAAGGGTCCACCTTCTGTATATCAGAAATCATCTTCTTATGTTAATGACCCAAATCATGTAGCATGATTTATGCCTCTTTCTTCTCCCACTCACATTGTTTCTGTATAGTGGTTGATGACCCCCAAGATACAGTGAGACTCAGATGTTCATCTCTTGAAAAATAATATACCTGAATCTTGTCATTTAGAAATTATCTTACCATGAGAAATTTCTTGTATGTTATCTTAGAATGTTGAGTTTGAAGTATGCCTGTTTTCTGAGTCAACAATTTGGTTTATTACTAACTTTTTGGGTAAATATTTGCTCAAAATTGATGTTTCTCTGTCTTTGTAGTGCTGTGTTCTTCTATGGCAAGAACATAACTTACTAAAGCTTAAAAAATTGCTAATTTCTTGATCTCCAGTTGGCAAAGTTTCTACTCTACTGGTTTACGTTACGTTTATTCCGTTTTTTTAATTACTTTTAATGTTGTAGTGAAGTAATAGATATAATTATAGATAATAGATAGCAATTTCATGTTCAGAATCCTCTTCTCATTTTGCCTCGTAGATCCCTTTGCTGTCTCTTAAGCAAGATTGTTGTATAGCTCTTAGCCACATGATGGATCATTAATTAAAAGAACCCTAGAAAGTGGTGACTGTGCCCATCAAGAGGGAAAATCTGGGTATATTTTACCCACCTTTCATCTATTTTTTAAGCTATGGCTTCATTAGTTTGCTTGAGATTTTTTTTTTTTCCTTTAGCTCTACAATGTACATTAATAATATTTAGACTTTGTCTTAGCTAAAGTATAAGTCTTGTACCTTTTTCCCTTTAGTATTCAACTTGCAAAACAAGTGAAACATTTTATAGACTGAGGTAACTAGTTCTATTTAATGAATAACTTTATTAAAACTCTTATATCGATCTTGTCATAACCCAATTTGCAATTCATACTATTAATATTGCATTCCTTCCTTGCACACCCCCCCGTTAGAAATTAGAAGGTTTTTCCAAATTTTATGTGTTTTTAAATGACCAAATTTGTATCTTTTCTGCAGATAATATCACCTACTGCATTATTTTTGGCTGCAAAAGTGGAAGAACAGGCTCGAAAACTTGAACATGTTATCAAAGTAGCACATGCTTGTCTTCATCCCCTAGAGCCACTGCTGGATACTAAATGTGATGTATGTAAAAACTGGGTTTTTTGGTTTTTCTTTGTAAATTTGAAACTTTTTCATTATTTAGACTAATAAAAATATAATTCAGTTAGTGTCGCCTTCCGAATGCTACTTATTTCTGTTACCAGTTAGGAATGTAATACTATGAAGCAGTCTGGCAGAAACATATTTCATGTATGTTCGTGAATTCAAATGTCATTCTGAATCATGTAAGGCTTTGATTCAAAGGTTCTTTTTAAGTGTTTCACATTTTGTTGTTTATCCTCTTAGCAAACTTGTGCTATATGTAGAGGGTAAGTCATATCACCTACGTTGTTTGGGTGTATTTGAGACCAAAGGTAAATAACTCTTAAATTGTCAGCAAATGAAGGAATGGAAAAACCTCCAGATTTACCTTTAGACCAGTAATTAGTCTTTTTACGTAATTGTTCCTTTATTGAGACTGCATGTATACAGTCGTGCATCACTTAACAACGGGGATACGTTCTGAGTGATTTGTCATTAGGACATTTCATCATTGTGAAACATCCTTGAGTGTACTTACACAAACCTAGATGGTATAGCCTACTACACACCTAGGCTATGTGGTACTAATCTTATGGGACCACTGTTGTATGTGTGATCCGTCGTTGACAAACGTCATTATGTGGCACGTAACTGTACTGATACTACTTAGCTTTCTGATACGTAAAGATGCATTTTCATGCTTTCATGAACAGCATTTTTTAAATATTCTAATTTTCCTAAAGAGTAATATTAGTTTCCAAACAACTTGTTCTCCATCAATATTTTAATGGACCTGTTTCAAAGCACCATTTAAAAATGTTCTGACATCTTAGCAGCTAGAATTCTGGGCCTTTAAAATCATTTTTCTAGCACTCTTATTTTAGATGACTTACTTTATCAGGAACTTTTAACCACTGAATAACTACCGGACTACATTAATTCAGTTTGATTTGGATCAAGTTTAAGGTCCCAATTAGGTATATCTTATTTTATTAATGACAAGATTTATCCTAGATGTTGGCTTTAAGAAAGTAAAATATTAATGTAGCCATTTAATAATAGAGAATGTATGATTATTCAAAGTTCTTATGGTTTCTGTTAACTTAAAAATTCAGAATTATTTCTTGCGAATACTTAGGGTATAGTTCAAATAATAGAAATCTATGTTTTAAAAATTAGCTCAGTGACCTTTTCAAAATGGATCATAGATAAAATTAAAGGTGCTTTCACTGTCTGGGTTTAGCGATATATCCTTACATAAACGAATATTTATTTATGATGTGTTTTCTTATCACCTAGTCACTTGTCATGATCTAAGAATGAAATGGCAGAAAATTTTTCATACCCTTTATTGCAGAGTAATTGCAGTAGGGAAATGATTTATTGAAGTTGGAAGGAGAAGGTCCTCTATTTATGTCCCCATGGGTGTATGATAGGTTATTGTATTTTATATCTAAAATTTATCTTTTAATCTAGAGATTTGAGGGTTTGTTTTGATTTTGTCTTTTCTGAAGAGAGGAAGTTAATTCTAAAAATAACTCACTGATTTACTATGACTGTCAAGGAATTACTACATGAAATAATATCGTAGAGTGAGTTGATAAGCCTTTCTTTAAAGGCAGGTTTGAGTGTGATATTTTTACTTGAGCTGGTGCTTCCTGTCCTTAATGTGTCTTGGAGCGCCAATGCCTCGGTAAAGTTTTACATTACAAACTGGAGATCTCTTTTTTTTTTTCAATTAACGTACCCCCTTTCATGTTAATATCTTTAGGGTTTTTTTTGTTGTTGTTGTTTGCTGTTTACATTTCTTATATTAGAAGTAATTCAGTTTAGACTTGTCACAGAAAATAAGTTTTCTCTATCACTCTCAATTTATTTCCTTCTTACTTCCGAACTACTGTGATTCTTTGGTAATCAGTGTGTAATTCTCATGAGATTTAACAGTCCCATGGTCTTAGTAGTGTTATGTTTACCTTAAGCATTTTAATGTTTTTTGTTTCTTTTTTTAATCTGGCAGGCATACCTTCAACAGACTCAAGAACTGGTTTTACTTGAAACCATAATGCTACAAACCCTAGGTATGTACTTATGTCGGATATTATTTTTATGTGTGTGTTCTTCAATGCAGTATTCTAAATAAAGGAAAAGATTTCTGGACTAATTTTATCATTGAAGAAAGTTTCATTTTAAAACAAGGTTTGGGGCCAAAATAGTATTGCTTGGATATGAGGAAACCATTTTTTGAAATTTAACTTCATTTGGCATGATTTAATTGAATGGTAAACATAGCCTTCATTGTGATTTCTTAGGTTTTCAGATAGCTGAGACACTATGCTTCATTATGCGTTTGCACTGGAGAGTGAAATGGTCCTCTAGGGCTCTTGCATATGATTGTAATGTGTACAAACATATGTGGCAGTCTTTGCTCTCTTAGAGCTTATAGTCAGTATTTAAAGAATTTATCACACAGTTTTTAATGTGACATAGTTATTTAAATGTTGATCATCCTTTTCTAAAAATTGTATTTTCTGCAAGGTTCGTGCAACTTAAGTAATCTTACTTATAGTCTAATCTTGCACTTGACTGATGAGGAAATTGAAGCCTAAGAAGTTTATGACTTATGTAAAGTTATATATTATTTCTGGAAGAACCTGGCAGAGTGTGATAGGAAGAACATGGGCTTTATAGAGATGTGGGTTTAATACTGTCGGCCTCTGATTTGCTTTGTAAACTTGGGCAAAGTTCCTTTACCTTTTGTACGTCTGTTCTGATGAGGCAAGGTGGGATAATAATGCCTGTCTTAACATGATGCATTTGAAGATGAAAGATAATGTATAAAAGACCATTTGCCACATAGTGTGTGTCATAAGTAATCATTCTTTATTGTGGTAGTTATTTTTATTTATTACTCCATTCGCAAATGTTGAATAGAAGTGTGAAACATGATAGCTTCCCATCATGGCAGATTCTTTTTATTACAAAAGCAACTTGTTTGAAATACATATGACTTGTTTGAAGTTTTTATAATATAAAAAGACACAAAAATAAAAATGAGAATCTTCTTATTCCCTCCAAATCCAATGGTTTAACATATTAAGGTTTTATATAAAATTATATACATATAAATGAAAATTTACAAACATTTATATAATGAAGATTGAAAACAAAAATTGTTATATTATTTTAAAATAATATAAAGTTATTGTTTTACTGTATAATTATTGTGTCATATTCATATTGTTTATGACAGGTTCTTAAGCATGGAGAATGAATAGCATTATTTGAAGGGGAACATTAGAATTTCTAAGCTGTACCTCTGTGGCTTTCATTAAAGTATGATTTTGCAGGTTTAATTACAGTAGAAATATAATTAGACCTCACAATAACTTTATAAATCCAGATTACCTATTTATCAAGGTATTATTCATTTACTGCTTCTGAAGGCACTAGAGGTGACTTCTACTTTTTTAAAAAAGGAAAAACCCTTCCCCACCTAAGGATCGATTGGACATTGAAAGCTTTTCAACATTTCATCTTTGGTTTTAGAAACAGTGATTTAATGAATCTTGAGGCCTATAAGGTCTCCAGGCCTTAACAGTTTTGTTTTATTATTAATGAAACATAGTTATAAGCTAACTATATCATTTAAAAAGTCATTTCTCATACTGTGGCCCAAAGGTCATATTTATGAAAAATGTTCTTTTCACACTTTCTGAAAGAAAGAGTTGGAATACATTTTTAAAATGTATTATATACTTGAATTCCCTGCTTAAATTGTGGGGCAAGCTTAGTAGTTGTGTTTGTCATGATTTTAGTTTGTTTTTAACTTGAGGATAATCTCAAACTAATTGTAATTTAGAATTCTGAATAAATATTACCCCCAATCTACAAATAACTTTGACTTTGTTATCAATTTTTATAATTGAAACATTATTTGCGGGAAGAAGTTATTTCTCATCATTGGAGGTATAATGAGCATGTCAGTGATGAGAAACTAACTTGTCTTTGGATTTTTCTAATAATGAAAAATATGTTATACATTTATGGTTGTGTGCTGAATGGAATTTCTCAGGCAAGTATTGTAGTGGTAAGTGATTGGGAAAAAGGTGCTTTTCATTTCAGGTTTTGAGATCACCATTGAACACCCACACACAGATGTGGTGAAATGTACCCAGTTAGTAAGAGGTAAGCGTTCTTTGAAACTTCTAAATTAGGTGTTAATGCTTTTTAATGCCTATAATCGACTTGAATGCTACTTTGTTCTTCTAGCCTTTTGTTGAGTTTTATTAAAATGAGATAAATGTCATTTTGCAGCATTATTTTTTAGTGTTCTACATTTACCTATTCATCTACTTCTATTTGTGGTTCTACCTAATGAATTAGCTTCTTTGAAGTGAGAGTCTCATTTCACTAAAAATTTGGAGGGCTTTCAAATATTAGGACTCTCTCCACCTCCTCACTGGGCTATGCCAGTCCCATTTCAGTTAATATTTAAGATGTAGGCCATTAACACATAGGTGCATAAAATAGTATTAATTTCTGGTTTATGTCAAATTTTCATTGACTTTTTGAGAAGTGATTACTGTTTAAGAATTTGGAGGCCAATGTCAAATCTTTCAGATAAAAATTGCCTTTCTTAGCAGATTTGTCATTTTTAGAAATGTATTGCCCATGCTCATTTGAACAAAATTGATTTAATACATTTTTCAGAGTTCTTTAGCATTACTAAAAATGGTTTCCTTTTTGTGTGAAATGGGGAAATAATTACATAGCATGTTACGTGCAACATGTGATGTACGTATTAAACCTTTTATAAACAAGAGGACAGAGTTTTTGTATTATTTGCTCTACTGCTTATAAAGCATATGGTACACATTTTTCTACTCTTGTTAATGAGTCCTATGTATCTGTTGTTGTATCCCCAGAAATATTTTTTACACAGTACATGTTGTGCTACTTCTTACTTTTACTTTCCTGTTTACCATTTGAAGTGTTATGTACTGATAGTAACCACTTGGGAACTTTAGTATGCCTTTTTCTGTTACTTCCTTTTTGAAAATGATATTTTGCAGTTTCAGTCTTTTCACCAGACTTCTTTAGGTTTATTCTAAACAAAATAGGTAAGACTTTTGAAGGCCTTGTTTTGTTTTTTAGTGTTTACCTAAATATTCTTTCATTTTATTCATTCTAAATTGAATCCATTTTATACCTAGGTAGGATTTTATTGTGTTAGTGGCTACATTTAAAAAAAAAACCTGTTGTCTGATACCATGGTGTCATTGTTAAAAACTGAACTTCTAAAAATCCCATTTATATATTTTTGATCCTAATAGCACGTTATCATTTGTAAACTAGAACATATTTAATTATGGTTCCTGTTGTTTCCGGTTATATGAATATATTTTATAGCACATTCTCGTATTACAATGTAGGTTAGAACTGGGTAGATAACTATTATAGATGTTGAATTAAGGGGGAAAAAAGCTTTAGAGTAGTTTTGTTTTCCTGAAAATGTGAAAAAGTAACCTGTTTTGTCGGAATAATGGAGAGCCATTTAATTTGCTTTAAATTGAGCCTAATGAACAAAGATGTTGAAGGAAGATATTAAGAAACTGGATTTTCAGCTTAATATTATTGTGAAATTGGAGTCAGCTTCTTTTAAATTCTTTATCAAAGTTTAATACTTTTATGCATGTTCTCCTGTATCTAAAGAAGCTAGAGACATCAAGTCCGTTTATTTGCAAAATTGAATAGTAAATGTTTAAACATTTACAAAAACAAATTTGATATATCATCCAAAGCAAAATATTTAAATCTTATTTTTTGTTGTTGCTAATGTTTAAAATGTAAGCGATTCTTAAATTGTAGTACAAATCTTATATATGTTTAACTTCATTTTGTCTTGACTAACATTTCAGGTAGCTATAGTTTACATCTCACTCCATTTAAAAAATGTTCTTTCATGTTTGGTGTCTTTTTTTCTTTGCTCTGTTACAACTGTCAGCCAACAAAAGAACATTTACCCTACATTTTTCCTCTGTTGCACAGTGACTGTTAATAGATTATTGAATTTAGATATATTTTGAGGTGAAAATTGTTATGGCAATTTAAAATTATTTTTACTTCCTTCCCTACCTATTTTGATTCCTTTGTTTGGAGCAGGGTAAATAAATTTGGTTTCTGTAAAGTCCTTTATTCCCCTCTCTAGAGATGAGAAAGTTGATATTATGCTACTTTGCTGCAGAATTGGCTGATGTCATTTTACAGGGACCTTTCACTTCTGTGATTTTTCCTTCCCTCCCCACCAGGAAAGAATGACATACTTAAGTCACACTGCCTCCGAGACATCTGATGCTTTGACACTCTTCCTTAGCACAACTCTGCTAAGCCCAAATCCCTTTTGTAAACCTTTATGTTGATGATCCACATGGGGCACCAGGGATTACAGGTGCCACGAATAAAAATAGGAGGGGGCAAGGAATGTGAGGCCTGTTAGAGAGGGGTGAGTTGAGATGAACTGATCCTAGGTGAGCAGAGGGGAAAGGTATGTCAGTGATTATGAATGTAATTGGGGAAAAAGGGAAGCAATGGCAGTGGCATCCCTCTTGGGAAGAATAAGAAGCAGAAGGGAGCCAGGGTGGGGACTTTTCAATTTCAATGTCTTCAGAAGCTAGTTGTTAAAAATTGCTTTTCTATTGGGGACCGGTGTTGAAGCATCCTGATTCCCCCTAGAGTACCTCTATCTTTTCTAAAGTTTATCTTTAATTGGATTCTATAATTTTTTAAAAAATAATACAGTGGAGTTTTCTATATTGACGCCCTTATGATGTTTCTAGGTAATTTATTCTGTGTTGACACTTAGCATGATGAACAACTGAGCAGTTTGTGCTCTCTGAGTTTGGGGGGTGGGGGGTTGTTTTGTTTTATTTTGCTTTGATGGAAGTACTTAAACCAACTTAAATATGATGACTGAGGATTAAGTCTGGCAGGCAACTCTTTGTATTTTGTATTAGACTTCAAAATCTTTTCTTCTTCTTCTTCTTTTTTTTTTAAATCCAGGAGAATGCTTTATTGCAACTTTTAGCTGACTAGATGCTTAACTTAGTAACAAGTTTAGCCCTTGTAACTGGCTAGCTAAAAGCAAATCGGCTTGTTTCTCAGATCTTTGGGGGATAGCAAGAAACATTTGAGTGAATGTTGTTGAAGATTTTCAGTAGTATAGAAAATGATGGCGCTCTTGTGATATTTGTAAGTAGTAAGTAAAATTTACTTTTTGTGTACACATCTTTGAAGTTTTTGTTGTGTTGAGAACTTTTTGATGTTAGCATGTTAAAGCTGATAGTATTGTCTTCGTTTTTTTTTCTTTTCTTACAGCAAGCAAGGATTTGGCACAGACATCCTATTTCATGGCTACCAACAGGTTGTTATCCTGACCCTCTTTATTGCACTGTTGTAGCACACTATAGCTTCCTTTAATGCAGGGCCCCCTCAATGTGTCTCTTACCCTTGTTGCAGCAGGAGACTGGACCATCTACTGTGGTGGTACCTTCCTGTCTGCTTTGCGGTGTATTGTACAAGGGACTTTTGGCACAGAGGGGTTAAATGCACAATGTGAAGTGTAGTGGTGCTTTCTGATGACATATTCTCGATTTGTGAGTGCATAAGTCTAAAATTGGTAGCCTGAATAGCAGCTAAAGATTACAAAGAGCTAAACTTAACGTAGAAATTCGAGCAACTTGGTAAGTATAAAGCTATTTCTAGTTTACAATTATAGTTAAATGACGATTTTTTAAAATTTCACATTGATCCAAACTTAAAATAATCATTAAAGTTTTTTTAATAAATAAAATTTATATAACTTGGGATTTTTTTCCATATAATACCCACTGGTAGTAAATTAGAAGTAGTCAAGTCCTATCAGTGCCTGGATTTCTTAAGTACAGTTTTTACTTTGAAAAAACTTACTTCCTTTTCAGTTTATATAAAGAAAAAATGGTATGGGTTTGTGGTGATCAGTAAACATTTTCATCAGTTCTAAAACTGAACTGGAAGAATAGTTTTTAAAAGCCTTTACTATCTAATATATAATTCTGTTCTGCATTGATTATATTTTAATGATTTAAATTTGTTATTTAAATGGGTCATTGGGGAGGAGGGAACCAAACCAGCTTTGTGTGGTTCTTAATTTCTTGTGACACTAAGTTTACTAAAAACTTTAGATTGGCAAATACCAATATATTTTCTTAGATATATGTTGTTGGGATTTAACCTCTGTCCCTAGGAATTCTGAACAACAAAAAAAACACACTTAAATTTAAAACTTTGGTTAGAAAAGCTAAGTTGTGACATGTTACATGTCCAGTTTTTGGCATATAGTGGAAGAAGAAAGGTAGTGTTTTTTGTAGTGTTTAGCAACATATTGGGCCTTGAAGCTGTTCAGCAAAAGGTAAGTTTTCTCTGTGGCTTTGCTGAAAAGAAGACAGAGGTTTACATAGATAAGTGTTCAATTCTCTTTGACTTACTTGAGAATTATGTTTGTTGAGCCACATCAAATGGTAGAATCCCTGAATATAATGTGATGTCAAAATTACTTTTGTCAATTTTACAAAGAGTCTTTTGCTTTTTCTTTACTTTTTTGCCATAACATTACAAAAGAAACAAAAATACCACCAAAAAAAGTTTAAAGTGTTTTACTTATATATAGTGATTTTTGAAAAGATACTATCTCCCCCTCCTTTTATAAAGAAGTAAAAATACTTTGAATTTAGATGTAAAAACAAAATTTAGAAATGTCAGTATATAAGTAGTATTAATAAAATATTAATATAATACTGTGGGGAATGGGAGTGGAGGGAATGTTCATAATCTATATCAGGTTTTTAGTATTAGAATTTTTATAACTATAGTGTTAACTTTTAATTTAATAAAATAAGTTTTTGTACTCTAGACTTAAAGAAGAAAGCCTTTATAATTTTGTTTTTGCTCTAATCTTACTGGTAAATATTTTTCTTTGTTTTACATATTTGAATTTCTATGGCTCTTCGTTTTCACACCTGCTCCACAACAGTCTACATCTTACAACCTTCTGTCTTCAGTACAAACCAACAGTGATAGCATGTGTATGCATTCATTTGGCTTGCAAATGGTCCAATTGGGAGATTCCCGTGTCAACTGATGGAAAACATTGGTGGGAATATGTGGATCCTACAGTTACTCTAGAATTACTAGATGGTAAGTACAGAAAAGAAATCCTTGTTTACATTAAAAATATTTCTTATTTTTTATTATGGAAAAATTCTGTCTACTTCTGTATAGGTTTGAAAAATAGTGAATCCCCATATACTCATTGGCTAACTGAACGGTTATTAGTTCTGGCCAATCCAACATCCCCCCTCCACCTATAGTTACATTGATGCTAATCCCAGATATCATTTCATCTATTAATATTTCAACTTGTATTTCAAAAGATAAAGACCCTTTCAAAACATAACTGTAGTTTCATTTTAACGATTTGGTGATAGAATTTAAAAGTATAATTACATGATCAAATGAACAGGATGAAAATAAAGATTCATTAGCTTAAAGGGAAAAAGTTGAACATATATTAACCACCATGGAATATCTAAAGCCCTCTCAGAACTTTTCAAAGAAATATTGTTACCAGACACATGCACACGTTCTTTTACCCACCACACAAGAGGGGCCAAATAAAACTGGAATGCCAGGCTTATGGCAAGGAAGGCATTTTTATTTTGGATGATGTCAGCTGAGAGACGAGAATGACCCCTCAAGTTTGTCCCATCTCCCCGTAAGATGGGAGGCAAAGGGCTTTTAAAGATTGTGAGGAATGTAGCTGCTTGTGGGGAGGGGGAGCCTGTGGCCTTGCTGGTTGGCGCTTTCCCACCAACCTGTGTTTGGCCTTGTGAGGCTCCCGGCAGAGAGGAGGATGGTGAGATAAGGGAATCGCAGGTGGGTGTCCTTGGTTGTCTGTCTCTATGCTGGGTGGTGGATTCTGGCACCAGGAAGCCAAGGAGTTGAGGTCCGGGAAGCTTTAGCTTCTTGATATTTTCAGGATATCAGTTTCCCTATTACAAACCTCCAGAACTGGTAGTTAGCCAAAACTTCAGGGTGAGCCCAGGGTGAGGCCACCTGGGCTTTTAACAATTTGTAGCTTCTGTCTGCCTTGTGAAGTTCAGGGATACAGAGGTTTAAAAAACCAATATTTATATATGAATGTAACTTAGAGAAGCAGGGAAAGAGGATGAGTGCTTTTGGTTTTAACTCCATGTATGCCGGGTTTAATGTAGGGGAACTGATATCAGGGCCAGCATCAATATGATTTATCATGCTATAGGTTGATAGTTCAAGAATACGTAAAGTATACTAATGTTGTTGAGTTCAAAATGTATAAACTGAAAGTCAGGTATTACTTTATTGTAAAAGATGTGAAGCAGAGAGCTAAACACGTTTTCAGGATAACATTCCTTGCTCTGTAGTTCCACTGATGGTAAAGTGTGTCATTATTGCCTTGTGTTATTAAATATGAATTGACAAGGAAAAATGAGGGGTACACGGTCCGTAAATTATGAACCTGCAATCTGGGGGTCTCCTGATAAAAATTTCTCTGGTTGAGAAATAAGAGAAGCTGCCAGAGGTCAGAGATTCTTGGGAATTAAGACATTTTAACTAGGTACTGTAGATTTCAGAAAAGAAATAGATAACACTTCTTACCTCATAGATACACCTAAACTATGTAGGTGTATAACTAAACTATGTATGTTAGGTTTTCAGCTTATTCTTTTGTGGGCTTTCCCCAACTTCCTGTACAAAATTGAAGCTAAAGTGAGAGACCCCTGTGGCTTTGGAATGTGGTCTTCCAGTAAAGTCTTAGATTTTTGTTTTTTAAGGGTATGTTACCTTTTCTGTGAAGGGCCAAATAGTAACTATTTTAGGGTTTGTGGGCTATGCTGTCTATGCTACAACACAGCTCTGCCACTGTAACTGGAAAGCAGCCATAGGCAATTTATAAATGAATGGGTGCGGCTGTATTCCAGTAAAACTTTGTTTACAAAAACAGGATGCAGGCCATATTTGGCCAACTGGTGATAGTTTACCTACCCTTGTGGTAAAATATGCTTCTTTGTTTAAAGTTTATCCAGAGGGGAAGGAAATCTTCACTCATTTGAAATGACATCTTCTAAAAACCAGTGGAGGTTTCTTTTTCATCTGTGACTTGAAAATTAGGTTATCTATGCCACCATCTTACTTTAGCAGTCAGTAGATAAGATAAAGTAGGCATAACCTTAATAAAAATAGTTATACATGGTGCTAAAATAAAACTCACAAAAAGCAAGTAATCTTCCTTTTATCCTGCTCTTAGGTTATAGGTAAAGTTATGAGGGCCCCCTAAATATCCCTCTGCTTCCATTCTGAAGGGGCTCAAGTCCATTGTTCATTTGGAGGGCCATTAAATAGAAATCTTGGACACTTAACACATTGAAACTTTCAACGTATTATGTAGCAGCGTTTTTTCTGTTTTGATCACAAAAAAATAAAGTAAAATTTAAGATATTAAGATGTATCTGAAGTTTAGCATGGTGTCTGAAGCATCAGTGTTTATTGAAATAATTCATTTAATGGCTGCTCCAAAAACAACATTGGGTTGGACTTGGCCTAGCTGTAAGGTTTTTTTGTTGTGTTGTGCGTGTTTTTGTTTTTGTTTTTGTTTTTTTTATGATTAATAACATACCTTCATGTGTATTTCTGTATTTTGAATTTTTTTCTGTATATTAGCTTTAAGGGAGAAAGGCCTCTATTTTAAGCATAATACTGTGATTTTTGTACATGTAGCTAATTACCTCAGCAATGATTATTTGACAGATTCTTTTGTTCCTCCACTATAAAATTTAATAGGATAGGATACCTAAGAAAGGAAAAACAAAGCTTAACATTTTGTGCCTGCTGTGTACCGGGTTTTGCACCAGAAACTTTATGTGCATTTAATCTTTGACTATCAAGCTGTTAAAGAAATTGTGTCAAAACAATTTCGTGTTAATTTTGGACTCCGAAGTATTATGTATCTGCTAGATTTAGTGTCCGAGTAGAAAAATGGTCTTTTTTTCAAATGAGGAATTGGTAGTCCAGGCATTAGATTTTTTCCATCCAAACTGGATCAAAAACCTTGTGAGACTTTAGCAGGAATTAGTTGTCACAGCTTGTAAACATATGGTGCCGAGTTTTGGCATGTTCTTTGCTTCTTTGAGACAAATTGTATATTGTCTTAGTGTTCTTTATCAATCTTAGCATTTGCCTAGAATAGTTTACAGAGAAGCTTACTTATACTAAAAAATAATAAGTGAATCTGTGTAGTCCCTACTGAATTGGCATTATTTATATTACATAGTAATGTAATTCATTTGCCTGATACTAATATTTGAATTGAGAGTTGCCAATAACTTTATTAATGACACTATTTGGGGGTAGAAAACTATAATTCTTCATAACCACACCACTTTGGCAAAGTGGGTCATTTCATTGTAATCCTAAATTTTAAAAAAATTGTTGTAAAAATATGACCAGGGTAGTTTACTAATATGTTAATAATGTTGATTGCTAGGAAGTTATGAGCATAGGTGGAAGAATTTTTTTCATTTAACTTTGAAATAATTTTAAACTTAAAAGAAATTGCGAAATAGTGCAGAGTTCCTGTATACCCTTCACCCAGTTTCTCTAGTGTTAACATCTTATATAATAATACATGATTATCAAAACCAGGAGATTAACATTGGTATAATACTGTTACCTAAACTACAGATTTTATTTGGATTTCCTTAATTTTTCTGTTCTAGGATCCCATGTGCCATTTGGTTGACATGCTCCTTTAGTCTCTTCCAGTCTGTGACAGTTTTTCAGTCTTTTCTTTCTTGACCTTGACACTTTAAAGAATAATGGTCAGTTCTTTTATAGAATGTTCCTCAATTGGAGTTTGTCTGAAGTTTTATCATTATTAGGTTGAAGTTATGCATTTTTGGCAAGAATACCACAAATGGGTTGTGCCCTACTCAGTGCATCTTATCAAGGGGTACATCATGTTGATGTGTCTTATTGCTGGTGATGATAACCATAATCACTTGGTTAAGGTGGTATCTGCTGGGTTTCTCCATTGTGAAGTTACTATTTTTCTCTTTGTAATTCATAAATATCCTGAGGAAAGTATGTTAAGATTATACAAATAGCGCTTTTTTCCCTAACTTTTGCCCACTAATTTTAAAGAATCTATTGATGGATCTTGCCTATGACAGTTATTACTATGCTGTTTGCCTAATGGAGATTTTCTGTTTGGGGGGACTTTTTTTTAATGCTACTAAGTTTTCCAGAGATTCTGAGTAAACATGTAAAATTGGGGCGGGGAGAGGGGGTGTGATTTTTTTTTTTTTTTTTAAAGGATTCATCTTTGAAAATACTAGTTTAAAGCTGTGTCTACTTCTGTATATGCTGAAGGTTGAATAAGAGGGTGACTGCGAAATAGATGAACTCTTGAGATCCCTTCTTAATATTGCCCACTTAAGAAAACTTTAAATCCTAAAAACACCTTCTAAGTTTTAAATTTAAATTTTATTTTTAGAGCTAACACACGAGTTTCTACAAATATTGGAGAAAACGCCTAGTAGGTTGAAGAGGATTCGAAACTGGAGGGTAAGAGAATTGCCAAGGTTTAATAGAATATCAATTTGTCACTTATCTAACAATTATATAGCTAACAAATTTGAATTTTTGTGGTTAAAGATTATTTCCAATATTCCTAAATAATTACACTGTATCGTAAGCTACATACACTTATAGTATATTCAACTACTGTGTCCAATGGACTTTGCTAAGTGCTTTATAAATTTTTTGCTTTGGGCCGGCCCGGTGGCTTAGCGGTTAAGTGCGCACACTCTGCTGCTGGCGGCCCGGGTTCGGATCCCAGGCGCACACCGACGTACCGCTTCTCCGGCCATGCTGAGGCCGCGTCCCACATACAGCAACTAG
Source organism: Ceratotherium simum simum (assembly GCF_057802395.1). NCBI lineage: Eukaryota > Metazoa > Chordata > Mammalia > Perissodactyla > Rhinocerotidae > Ceratotherium > Ceratotherium simum. The sequence continues at coordinate 18,683,587 of NC_141908.1, forward strand.
AAGGATGTGCAACTATGACATACAACTATCTACTGGGGCTTTGGGGGAAAAAATAAATAAATAAATAAAATTATAAAAAAAATAAAATAAATTTCTTGCTTAATTCTCACAGTGAATACGATGGAAATTCCTCATTTTACAAATGAGGAAATTAAAGCCTAGACAAGTTAAGTTACTTTCTCAAATGCTGGGCTAGGATTTAACCTGTATCTAATTCCAAAACCTGTGCTTTCAACTCGTTATAGCCTCTAAATAAGACAATTGTTTAATTACTGTCAACATAAAGCCTTCAACCCTGGGTGATTTTATTTTCATATATTTAATATAAAATTTTTGTAAGCCAAGAAATTTATATTAAATTCCTTTGCTGTCATTGCTTCTTTTGTGTTTTATTTAAATAGGCTAATCAGGCGGCCAAGAAACCAAAAGTAGATGGACAGGTATCAGAAACGCCACTTCTTGGTTCATCTTTGGTCCAGAATTCCATTTTAGTAGATAGTGTTACTGGTGTGCCTACAAACCCAAGTTTTCAGAAACCATCTACATCAGCATTCCCTGCACCAGTACCTCTAAATTCAGGAAATATTTCTGTTCAAGACAGCCACACATCTGATAATTTGTCAATGCTAGCAACAGGAATGCCAAGTACCTCATACAGTTTGTCGTCACACCAAGAATGGCCTCAACACCAAGAATCAGCAAGGACAGAACAGATATATTCACAGAAACAGGAGACGTCTTTGTCTAGTAGCCAGTACAACATCAACTTTCAGCAGGGACCTTCTATATCACTGCATTCAGGATTACATCACAGACCTGACAAAATTTCTGATCATTCTGCTCTTAAGCAAGAATATACTCATAAAGCAGGGAGCAGTAAACACCATGGACCAATTTCTGCTACTCCTGGAGTAATTCCTCAGAAAATGTCTTTAGATAAATACAGAGAAAAACGTAAGCTAGAAACCCTTGATCTGGATGTAAGGGATCATTATATAGCTGCCCAGGTAGAACAGCAACACAAACACATGCAGTCGCAGGCAGCCAGCAGCAGTTCTGTAACTTCTCCCATTAAAATGAAAATTCCCATCACAAATACTGAAAAACCTGAAAAATACGTGGCAGATAAGAAGGAAAAGAGTGGATCGCTGAAATTACGGATTCCAATACCACCCACTGATAAAAGTGCCAGTAAAGAAGAACTCAAAATGAAGATAAAAGTTTCTTCCTCAGAGAGACACAGCTCTTCTGATGAGAGCAGTGGGAAGAGCAAGCATTCAAGCCCGCATATTAGCAGAGACCATAAGGAAAAGCACAAGGAGCATCCCTCCAACCGCCACCACCCCAGCAGTCACAAGCATTCCCACTCACACAGTGGCAGCAGCAGTGGTGGCAGCAAACACAGTGCTGATGGAGTACCACCCACTGTTCTGAGGAGTCCTGTTGGCCTGAGCAGTGATGGCATTTCCTCTAGTTCCAGCTCTTCAAGGAAGAAGCTGCATATCAATGATGCATCTCACAACCACCACTCCAAAATGAGCAAAAGTTCCAAAAGTTCAGGTAGTTCATCTAGTTCTTCCTCCTCTGTTAAGCAGTATATATCCTCTCACAACTCTGTTTTTAACCATCCCTTACCCCCTCCTCCCCCTGTCACATACCAGGTGGGCTACGGACATCTCAGCACCCTCGTGAAACTGGACAAGAAGCCAGTGGAGACCAACGGTCCTGATGTCAATCACGAGTACAGTACAAACAGCCAGCATATGGACTACAAAGACACATTCGACATGCTGGACTCGCTGTTAAGTGCCCAAGGAATGAACATGTAATCCATTTGTTTAGGTCAATTTTTCCTTTACTTTTTTAATTTAAAAATTGTTAGAATGGAAAACTTTCTCCTGATCTAGCAGTGGTAACACCTGCTCTTGCTGCCACTGCTTCAATATTTGTAAGTGCTGCTTTATTCTTCATTCTGAAAAGAAGAGATTATAGTAAACAAGTCTTTATCTCCACATATGATAGTATTATAAATACTGTAAAAAGCATGGAAGGTGCGAAACTCAGTATTTCTACAATTGCAGCTAAGAACATTAGGATGAATGGCTGGCTGCTTCTAGGAATATAAGATGCCTCAAGCATTCGTTATTTATAATTTGAATACTGTAGCTATTTGTTGTTGCTTGGCTTTTGAATGAGTGTAAATTGTTTTCTTTTGTGTATTTATACTTGTATGTATGATTTGCATGTTTCCAAAAGGGATAAAACAGTGTACTGACAACTGTTTACAAGAAAGTGGAGAAAAAATGTACATACATTTTTGTATGTTTAGATATTACCATAAATACTCAGGATTGGAGCTGCTTGTAAGTATAACAATATACAAAATTATTTTATCTTGTCAGAGTCCATCACTAATCTGAAACAAAGGTGGCACTTTTTCATGTTAACCTTAAACTCTAGGCCTTACTGGAAGCCACTGAAGGGGGACACTTCACTACCAGATGGGTATGCAGTGCCACAGATGGTCATATACATGATGAGGCACTGACCTTTTGCCTTCAGAGATTCTGACCAGATTGGCTGCTGAAATAGCCCCTGATTTTCTGAAGGCTTGAAGAGGAAAATATAAAAGTTTACATACTCTTGATGTGAAGTGCATTTAAGTGTTTGTTGGTTTGTTGCAGTTCTATAAACACAGAGCTGTTAATAATGGTTATGTAGATTACTGTGATTTGAAAACTAAATTCACAAAACTTACATAGTGAAGAATTAGTTTTTTTCTTAATAAACAACTTTAACACTACATACTTCAACAGTGAACAGGGATCACTTTTCCTTTAGCATTCAGAATGACCCCATATTCTTAAACATACTCCTCCCCTGAAGCGTGTTTGTGTGTGATGCCATGTTTCTTTTTCAGGTAAATGCAGTCTTCCTTATAAAAATGAAATTAAACCTATTGCTCTCTCAGTTCTTTTATATTCTAACAATAAATAAAAAGAAAAGATCACTGACTGTGCATTGTACCTGTATTTATAGCTTCTGGTTGTCATCAGGAAGCTCTGAGAAGAAAGGGTCAGCCTCCAGGTAAACAGCTGGTGGAGGTTTTACATTTGTTTGCACATCTCAGTATATCTGTTGAGGTCAAGTTTGCACAGTTATCTGACTGCTGAACAAACAATAGACTTTAACTTGTTTAAACTTTGTCTTAAACACTAGTAATATGTCTGGTTTATCAGCTGATCTTGAATTTGTTCTGTGGTAAATCTTTGAGCTGTTGAGTATCTTTTGAGATGGGTTGAATTCAACTTCTGTTGAACTAAAAACTGTCTTAATTTTTCCTCTATGTATATGAATTATTTTTGTTACAAAGCCACTGATACGTGCACAATTGTAATTTTACTCAAGTATGTTGCAATTGTAAATATTAGAGAGTTTAATCTTGTGCTCTCCTTTTATTTAGCAATTACCTAATTTGCCGGTAGCTTTATAATTTTTTAAAGATAATTGTTTATTACTTTGTCAGTGTTGTTTGAACTTAGGATACTAGGAGCCTCTTTCTAGGGACTTTGCTTAGCTAGCATGTCCTAACATTTGTTTTTGTCTTGCATAACTTTAGTAATCTTTGTCATTACATGTAACTTTCTTGCTCTGTATGGCATATTATTATATCCATAAACATGGTAATTTTGATACAGTTATACTTTTACAGTGGTACATAATCCAAGAACTAGTATAAAATTAAGCTGAGTGCAAGATGAGGGAGGGAAGGGTTTTGTTCTTGGTAATTTAGATGTGAAACCTCTAAGGAGTTATCATGTGAAAAGACATAGGGGGGTTGTGCTACTGTATAATTGGGGATGATAATACCAGGAATTTTAATAAGATTTTGTAAAGAATATCCAGAAAAGTAGTGAACTTATTTTCAGTATGACATAGAAAACAATGTGAATATTTAAGGTCTGTGACTATACTTAGTTCACTAAGAATTTGCAGAATTGTTTTGAGATGTGGGAATAAAGGTAATTTTGTTGAATCTTTATTGGTGCTAATGATGGACAGTTAAAAAGGTAGCTAGTGTATATTGTTATGGGTCAGTACTTATTAGTACTTCCAAAATGGAATTTGAAATGCTATGTATTCACTTTTCACTCTGTAAATGTAATTCTTTATAATGACTTTATTTATTAAAGGGCAGCCAGTTGTAATTTTTACAGGATTGTGTGAGCTATTCAAACTCTTTAACCTCTGAACAGGATGTTAGCTTCCAGAACCACAATGGGGATAAATATGGAAATCCTTTTTGTTTCATTTCCATTAAATGAAAATCCTTATAATTCACTTTACCATGATTTTGCTTTAACCGTCTCATTTGCATAAAATAGTTCATCAACCTGGTCCCAGTAGGCTCAACCAAAGAAAAAGACTCCAAGGAATGGACATTATTACTGAGTCTTCTTGTAAGTAGCCATAAGTAAACCAAAATAGTATCAGATTTAGGTATGAAATTCCACATGTGCAAAGTACTGTTAAGGTGATACATTTTTGATGAGATTTTTAAAAAATATTTGAAATATTAAAAAGCATTATCTTTAAACATCCTATAAAAGAGTGATTCATTTTTCAGTTGTGTTTTCCCTAGATCATAGGTTTGTTACCTTTATGCAGAAGTACATTGCATAGAAAGGCTTTACTTCTACCTCTTTCAGCTAATTTTCTAATGTTGAGCTGTGCCCCCTAAATATTTGCCTTAGCTTCTTTAAAATACAGTATTTTCAGAACCAAAGCAAAGGAGTGTGTTTTCACGGAAACAGTCTCAGAGGCCTACTTTACAGATCTCCTGGTAGTATCTTTTAATGTTAAGACCTTGCAAAATGCCTAGTTTCTTCCTGAGGTTCATTTCTTATTGCAGGTATTTAAATACTGAAAAGTCATGTACTAATAACCCCTAGATTTATCTTTCAAAGCAGATATAGGTGCATCTTCATCTTCCTCTGGGTTTGCAGATTCATTCTGGTTAGAGTTCTTAAGAGTCAAAATTTCTACCGTGATACATGGTTTCATGCATAATTTCATGAGGGGCACTTACATTACTTTGTACCAACAGATTATAATTATGTAGGATACCTTACTTTTTTGGCCCGTCTATCCTCTTTGAACTAAAGAAATGACTAGTTGAGGTCTGCTTCAGAGAACCAAATTTAAAATGTTTTTTAGTTACCGACTGCCTTGCCTTAAAAGCATTTTAAGCACATTTTTTGGTTATATTTGTTAATTTAAATTGCTGATTTTTATTCCTTAACCAACCGTAGAAATAAACCACTGCTTATATGTGCATGACTGTTACATACGCTGTAAGTACCCTTGGTTGATTAGATATTTTAGTGTTTTGCATTTACTATGGAAATAAGTAAGGATTTTTTTTAACATGATAACATCTCTGAAAGAAGACAGTAATATCCTCAAGATTTCTCGCTATTCCCAAATTTTATCTAAACATAAAGCAATTATTTCCCACTGTAGTCCTACCACAGTTAAATTGCTAGGTGATTTTTAATATGTCTTTGCTGAGGAAATTTGAGAGCTTTTGTGACGAAGAATTCTTGATTCAGCAATCAAGATGCTTTCTTGAAAAGCAATAGGATTTACCCGGATGATCGACAAATCCCATGCTAGGGGGGAACTTAGTTCACAGGATGAGAACTAACTGAGCTCACGGGATGATACATGCTCATCTTGTGTGCCCATTGTTTATGATAGGCTGATTTAGACAGGGATTTTTGCATTGGAAAATCAGCACATTCGGACCCTGTCCTCGTATGGTGCCGAGTTATGATACCAGTGGCTTAATTTGAGAATTCACAGCAATGTTAATACCTGAAATTTGGTCGCTATAAGCTGACATATGTAAGCCAAATAATCAGAAGTTTGCTTGTCTTTTAAGAGAAGTTTGCCTCTGAAACATCTGTCTTTACAATAGAGATGATCTTGCCAGTGGATTTGGAATGCTCAAAGTGTTTCAGATCTGATACCATGCATCTGTTTTTTATCCCACAGTGTCAATTTGAGCACAGTCAGCTTTGCTTCTGACTCCTCTTCTTCTGTTCTGTATAATTTACCAGTGTCTATTCTGCCTAGCAGACTCTTCAGGTAGGTTGATAAGCAGGATCTGTTGGAGGTTGTGTGGGTAGGAGTAATTCTGTTCTTATAAAAGTGACTTAACCCGTTCGCTGTGATCCGTTTATCTGAAAACCAAATTCCGAGGGCTAATTGCCTTTAATTCCAAGTTTGGGGAGGAAGCTTCACTTAAAACCTGTTTAGTAGTTGGTTTAATTTGATTTGCCTATTGTTTGTTAAGTGAAGAGTACATTCTTATATTTAAGGTGTGTTTTTCAAGTAGCTTCACTTGGGTTTAAAAACTTCACATGTACTCTTGTGTCGTCAGCAATGATTGGGATTTCGTTTTCTGAATGTACTCAAAACCCCCGAGGACTGTTGATTAGGATGTTTGCTGATAGAAAATCCAAAACAGGAATATGTGTATATGGCATGAATTCAATTAGTCATTGAATTTCAGCTCGGTATCTATTACAAAGAATTATTAATAAAATTTGTTTATTGACAACATAAATCCAAGGCTGTAACATGTCTTGTTAATGTGAAGCAGAAATAACTTTTGGTCCCCGGGAAATGTGGGAAATAAAGGTCTCTAATGTCTGTTACTCTTTATCTGAGTAACTTCATATATCATCAAGGAGTATGGCCTCTGAGGTCATATTGTCCACATTCCAGTCTTAGCTGCGCCACTTAGTACCTGATGATCTTGGTTGGATTACTTGACTTTGTGCCTTGATTTCCTTCCCTACAAAATGTCAGTAGCTGTTCATAGGGTTGTGAGGGATAAGGCTTGGGTGATCAGGGAGGGCTAAATAGAATAGATGACACTGAGGAGAATCCTAATAGAGCTGTATTTTGGATATTAGAGGGAATGATGAAGGCCAATTCAGGTGCATTAAACTTGAGTGTGTATTAAACACTGTATGCCTACTGCTTCTAGAATTTCAGTTGTTCATTCTAATTCGTATGGGATTTTCTTGTTTAACCTCTTGCATCACCTCCACAAAAAGCAAAGAGTAATTGCAGTTATCTGAAAGATGAATTATCTATGAAAAATATTTAATCATAGTGGCTGGCCCCAGGGCCTAGTGGTTAAGTTCAGCATGCTCCGCTTCAGCGGCGTGGACCTACACCACTCACCAGCAACCCACATACAAAATAGAGGAAGATTGGGACAGATGTTAGCTCAGGGCAAATCTTCCTCAGGAAAAAAAAAAATCATACACTGCTTTAATATTGCTGCTGTCTCCAACGCCCCCTCCCCTCCACCAATTTTGCTGTACCTTCCACTTGAAAGAAAATGGAAACCTTGCAATGGCTTTAAAAAAATAGAACTAGGATAGAAAAGTTACTTCCTATAAAATGCATTTTAAGCCTAAATGTGAAATAAGTGTTTTGAAATCACATTAAAAGATTTGTCTTCATCTTATGTTGGTAACACCAGTAAGGGCTTATTTTATTAGCGTATTATAAATTACATGAGTTTTATTTAGAAATGGTACAAAGTCAGTAATTCTACTTAACCAAAGTAGTTCCATTTAATAATTCATCCTACTCCATCGTTTTTTCCCTCCTTTTTTCTCCTGTTTTCAATATAATGAAAAATATTGGACATTTTTGTTTTAGCTCTAGTATATGACCCGCCTGTTCCCTCCCTGCAGCACCACCTCCCAAAGCAACGTAGGGCCTCACTAATGAGGGTTTTTATCATATTGCCATGAAATTAAGAAGATTCTTTAGAGTTTACAAATATCCAGGCATACACCCAGCATCAGTTTTCCTTAGTTATAATCCGTAGGAGCAACTGCAAGTTTAAGTTATGGCAATAGGACAAAGTACTATAGCCTTTCCTAAGGACTGCTATGTCAACTTTTCATAGTACAATGCCATACACACTTTCTATTTCTTGTTAACTTTGTTGATTACCAGTGAAGAGACAGGCTGCCTACACCAGGTACTTTACAGTTGAACAAGTTTCTCCATTACATAGCCACTTTAAAATGAATTAATACTTGCAAGTGCAGCAAGTGTGAGGAATAAAGATGACCTGGTAGGTGATGGAGTCTTTTCACTGCTCATTGAGCAGATTGAGTGGGTTTTTATCTTGGAGCTACTCGTTACACTATAGAAGGCCCAGGACTGCTGTAGTCCAGCAGGAGGGAGCGAATAAAGCAAGTAAGTGGAATACTGCACGTTCCCCGATCTCATGCTCCAGAGCTCACTCTTCCACTATGGCAGCTCTCCTAATTCAGCCACCGAAAAATGTCCACAGTGTAAGGGCTGAAGTAGGTTAAGGTTAGGGAGATGCTGTAGAGTTGGAACTACTTTTAGAATTTTACTTCAAAACTTTTTTTTTTTGGTTGAGTTTGGGGCCCAGAGCATACAGGAAGAGTCAGTACATAATGAAATGCACTTTTGAAAGTGATTGAAAACTTGGGGCATTGTGTATCGTAAAAACGGAGGTGGTCATAGAGAGGAAGGCAATGTTGCTTCTAAGTGAAAAATGAAAAGCTTTTCACACCATTAAAGTAATCAAAATCACTAACTGGACTGGCGAATTTGTTTATCAGCATCTCAGTGTTTTGTTTGAGTAAAACCGAACAATGTAACTGATGTCCTTTATAATCCATGAATCTGGGAAGCAGCAGGTAACGGCCTCTCAAGTCAAACAGATCTGGGTAGCAATCCCAGCTCTCACCTACCAGATGGGCGGCCTTGAGAAAGTTCCTTGGCTCTGAACCCTATTGCTCATTAATTAAATGGGACTAATACTACCAACCCAAACCAGCCAGAATTAAATGATGTGCCTTTTTCTATTAAGAGCTCAGTGAACACTAGACACACACCACCCCCCAGCCCCTACCTGTCTGCACTGCCACTCTCCTTTCAGACCTAAAGGAACATATAAAGGGGGAAACCTCTGGGCAACAGTAAGAGCATACTTCCAATCTGTCGTGCCTTAAACACAATGAACGACAAAACAGAAAGCTTTTAGGACCAAAACTATTGCCTATTGAAAACTTAATACTCCAAAATTGTGTTTAGTATTCTATATCAACAGAAGAGGGGTAGGTTTGTCAACACCAACTTCGTGTGTCCATTACTGTGATTTGTACACATAGTATAAACATATCTTACTCCCTGCCCTTTCCCCATAGGGTTTAATAGGCTTGAATGTAAAGAGTTAATTGCTCCAAAATCAGATATAACCATTCAGATTTCAAAGAATGCTGAAGATCCCTACAAAAAAAAAAAAAATTAAGCCATACTTTAACAAGATGATGTTTCAGGTTATATTGATATACAAGTAAGTAAAATAAGGAACATATCCCTTAAATACCTATCATATTTGAGAAAAGAACTGTACAAATGGGAGAGATGGAAGGTATACCCACAAAGACCCATTTAAACATGTTGGTCAAAGTAAAATCTGCTTTACCTCAGCTGAACTAAATTTTGCATTTATTTTTCAAAAAATTGAAGCAGCAGCTTGATTTTGGCAAACCCTGATAACTGGTGTTAGAATACACCTACAGTTAGTTTGTATTTGTGCCACCTTGAAATGATAAAAAGTAAAAAGAATCTGTAGATATGGCTTAAACAATAGGTGTCAATGAAAATTGGTAGATGAGTGGAGTCAACAGCAATAGAAACCTGATGAAAATGCTTAGTCCACCAACAAAATAAGGGCTTATAATTCTGACAACTTGTCCATGTTGATTTTTGTGAGGTTTGCCAATGTTGTGGAAATGAAAGTGAAGAGTGACCTCAGCGGAGATGTCCTCCATTCAGGAAGTGAGCCAAGAGCCCTGAAAAAGGTTCTGTGCTGAACCACTCTCCGTTTATCAGATCTAGCTTTTATCCCACCGGTTGGCTTAGGTTTAGCTAGTTGTAGATGTGGTAATGACCTAATTCACTCTGCAGATAAGTGAAGACCTTAGATCATACTATAAATGACATGGAAAGCAGCCTGAGGTTTATGGAGCCACTTTGAATAGCCCCACTTCTAGTAGGTGGAAACTTCTGAGGAGTTCAGGGCCCCTCTGACAGATGAAATACCAAGGCCCTTAGCTCTTCCTGTTCACCTGGAGGCTCCCATGATGTGCAAGGTTAAGACTGAGCCAAAGGAAACAGAATGGAGCATCTCTCTACTCCTTTTAACTTTTCACCTTCTTCTAGTCTCCTTTGCAAGAATTAAATAAGCGTCTTTACCCACCAAGCAAGAAAATACAATTTTCTTGTTTTTACAATTTATTTCAAACTGATGACATTAAAATTGACAGGCCAAAGATAAAAGGAAATATCATATAAAGCAATAGAGATTGTAATTCCTGGATAGTCAGAACTGTAAACACTGGAATAGGTTTTTTTGTTGTTACTGTTTAAGAAAACTTTCTCGTATATACGTGGGTAATTGCGACTGAAGCTTGAGGAAACTAACATGTAACAAACTTTTCACTTAGTGACACTGCAGGATCTGGTTAAATTGGGTTAGACGGACTTTTCAGTAGGAAAACAAAGGTCGCTTCACCGTCATTCCCACAGTGAAGCAATAATGGAGTATCTGTGATGGAACTGGGAAGAACATCTTCATGTGTGTTCAGTCACTTCTCTTCAAGAAGGAGTGCTCCAAGAGCTGGACGGCGGAAGGTCGCTCACGCTGGTCCCTAAGAAGGGAAAAACACATCAGAAGCAGCCAACAGTGTGCCTGCCAACTGGATCTACTTGATTCAACGCCAACTTTAAAGATGGAAGTACAGCCTCTGCCAAACAGACTTGGGTTGAGTCCAGACTCTAGTTTTTAGCTGTGTGATCTTAGGCAAGTGACTTAAACTCTTTCTTCATCAGTAAAATGGGGATAACAATAATACCTAACTCACTGGGAAAATTAAGTAATGTGTATACAGGTTTTAAACAGTGTCTGGCAAATAGAAATTGTTCAAAAAGTAGTAACTATTATGATTAAAAACTAGGCCCTACTTTTCAATTATACTTTCGTTCAGTTTGGGGTATAATTTATACACAAGTAAAATTCACACTTTTAGATGCACAGTTTAATGCACTTTTAAGTAGCATTAAATTTACTTTTAAAATTTAAAGACATTGGAATCCAGAGTTGGAAAGCCTTTAAGAAGTAGACATTTAGGCGCTGGCCGGGTGGCGTAGTGGTTAAGTGCACGCGCTCCACTGTGGCGGCCTGGGGTTCAGATCCTGGGCGCGCACTGACGCACCGCTTGTCAAGCCATGCTGTGGCGGCGTCCCATATAAAGTGGAGGAAGATGGGCACGGATGTTAGCCCAGGGCCAGTCTTCCTCAGCAAGAAGAAGAGGATTGGCAACAGATGTTAGCTCAGGGCTAATCTTCCTCACGAAAAAAAAAAAAAGACATTTAAACATGCTTTGGTGATTAACTGAAATAATCCCATTTGGAGGACTCTTGGACGAGCATAAAGTAAAGGAGATAATTGCTCAATTAGTAGAATTGTGGTTTAGTTTTTTTTCTCAAGAAATCGAAAAGCCTTTGCCAATGAACCAGTCAATGAACTAATAAACCAGTCAATAGTTATCAGCAATGACCTATTCCAAAGGCAGTCTTTTGCTTAAATTGGCTATCTTTGGATAATTATGGAAGCAAATGACTACCAAGAATAGCCCAGGTGAAAATGGAAATAAAATACTTTAAGACAGTGACCAGAAATCATTTCGAAATCAAAACTTCTACCCTTCTGGAGGTTCTTTCTCCTGACTTCAAAATATGCAGAAATCTCTCCTCTCCAAAAATCCTTTCCTTAACCTGGCTACCATTTCTAGCTGCCATCCTGTTTATTCTACTCCTGCCAAATTTCTCTAACATGGCCAAACCCAGTGACTTTTTTTCAACATTCATTATCCTAAATCCTTAACCATTCCGCCTACTCCTCTCTATAGAAATCGCCCTCTTAAAATTAACCATGACCTTCTCATTACCAGATTTAAGGAGCTCATCCTCCTTATCATCTCTGTGGCATCTGAAGTATTTACTACCCGCTCCTTCCTGAAACGACTTCTGCTTAGACTTAGGGGAAACTGTTCTCTTGGTTTTTCTTCCACCTTTGGGCAACTCCCTTTCCTCCCTCTCTCTCTCCTGCCCTCCTTCCCTTCCTTTCTTCCAGTTACGTGCCAGACTTGAAGCTGTGCATATTCTGTTATCTTCTCCCATGAGCATTTTTAAAAATGTTTTCCTCAGCCCTCTAATTTTTTCATGACTATTGCTACCAATCTTATGATTTTCAAATACGTACCTCCAATCTTAATTCCTTTCCTGAGCTCCAATTTCATAGCTTCAAATGTTTCCTTAGATGAAGGAGACCCTCTTCAACTTCCTCCCCTGTTCCTCTTTCATGACTTTCTATTATAATTTCTTCCATTATCCAGACACAAAACCATGAGATCCTCTCATCATCCATCACCAAGTCCTGATTCACCTTCTGAAATGTTCCGGAATCCTTTTTACAGTCCCACTGCTCCTACCACATCGAAGTCCAAGCTCTGGATGCCCACATGACCTTCTAGTTTCAAACAACCTCCGTTCGAGGTCTTTCAGTACACTGCCATCTGACCTGCCTTCCCAAAGACCTTTTTCTTCACGGCATTCTCTACCCTAAATACTTTGCAGTCCCTTGCTCTTCACTGCCTATTGCAGCAAAGCTAAACTTCTTGGGCTGACTGCCCAGAACTTTAAGTCTGCCCATGGGAATACCCTTTACTTCTTACTTCTCTTCCAAATCCATCTCTGTTCTAGTCAGTCTTTGTTCCTGGTCTACACCTCATCATCTCTACTTCCGAATCTTCAAGAGTGCCTTACCCTTTTATTTCTGACTATCTATACCTCCAAGGAGTATTGTCATAGACATCAGGTGAGATTCTAGAGTCCTTAGGGTCTTTGCCATGGAATTTCAGGAGGTAATTACACGCTTGTAGATGACACTAATTAGCTAAGGTGTATTAGTATTCTCCTTAACCGTTATTAATTATGGAGCCCTAATTATGTACCCCACACTCTGCTAAGCAATTTACATACACCATTTCACTTAACCTTCACAACAGCCCTATTAATCGATTATCAGTGGTGTAGGTTGTGTATTGCTTAATTTATGAAGCAGTGGTTCAAAAGGAGAGCCATAAAAAAGATTCCACCGTTTCTCTTTAAAGCTCTGTGTGTGTGTGTGTGTGTCTGTGCCTGTGTGTATGAGTAATGATAACTTAAAAGAAAATGAGAATAGCAAGCACTTTCTGTGTTTCTGTGGATCTATGATAGATAATTGTTCAATTAAGAACAAAGAAGCTACAATGGTTTTAAGAGCTAAAATCAATCTCCAAAACTAGTACTGGTCCATGTGATATTCCTAACACTTTTATGTGTTCTGGGGTTCTTTAGTGGGAGGAAGGAGCAGCTCTGTGCCTGGGGCTCTGTCCACAAAATCCATGCTGGAACACCCACGGTGTCTCTGCATCTAGGGATGCCCAGAACTGCACCCCTGGAGTATGTGCTCCTGCCCTGGCCCATGTGATCCCCTGAAACCAACCAGGATAGGCTGATAGACACATGCTGGAAGAGGGAGACAAAGAGTCTGAAAGAGAGGCACATTCATAGGCAGAAAGGGAGACCTGTGGGTTCTGAGATTCATTAACAAAGACAGAATGGACCCCCTGGGAGTTGGAGGTTGCCATACATGCTTGCTGAAAGCTGAGGCACTAGAATTTTTCATCTAGGAATAAGAACATACTTCCATGAAGGGGCAGAAACCGTGTTTGGGTCCCAGGCCTTCCTGATCTTGAACATGCAACCAAATGTTGAACCTCACTAGATGGGTAGATTCTATGCTGTTCTGCATCATCCTGGAGGCCAAGTGGGTGGGCTCCAGCACCCCTACCTTACTCTTAGCTCCCCACCATACAGGCACACACACGTGTGCACACACACACGCACTTTAACCAGAATCATCTCTCCACTTTTATGTTTTATTCTTTGAATGAAGATCTTATATGGAGAGTGCCTGGCTAAAAAAGGTTGAAAACCACACAAGTGCATAATCTCTAAGGTCCCTTATAGTGCTAACATTTTACCCAGAATTTTATTCCATAGATACTAAGGGGCATCAGGACAAGAGAAAACAGACAACTTTCGGGGGCTTTTCTGCTTTTCCAAATCCTCCCCCACTTAATGCTTGAAACACTCCAATTAGAGATTTGTTCCTTTGGCTCAAAATGTTTCCCCTCACTTTATTTTTTGTTTGTTTGCTTTTTGTTTGTTTGTTTTGTGAGGAAGATCAGCCCTGAGCTAACATCCATGCTAATCCTCCTCTTTTTGCTGAGGAAGACCGGCTCTGAGCTAACATCTATTGCCAATCCTCCTCCTCTTTTTTTTTCCCCCAAAGCCCCAGTAGATAGTTGTACGTCATAGTTGCACATCCTTCTAGTTGCTGGATGTGGGACGCGGCCTCAGCATGGCTGGAGAAGCAGTGCATTAGTGTGTGCCCGGGATCCAAACCCGGGCCGCCAGTAGCGGAGCGTGCGCACTTAACCGCTAAGCCATGGGGCCGGCCCTCCCCTCACTTTAAATGCAAGTATTTCTGGGAGAAACAATACATTAATTCTGTCAGTCACCAGTGAATTAATTCATATCAATCCCTCGATGTGAATGAATTTCTCACATACTTTCCTGAGAGCTGGTTTTAGGAAGGAAATGAGAACACTGGTTCCCTGAGAGAAAAGGCAGCTTAGGAAAGGGAAACCTAAGCACAGGTGATATCATTTCACTGTGTAAGTAGATCTTTAGCAATTTTTGCCATGCATTGATTTGGGGAAGTAGTGTCAGGACCTGATAAGACATTTAATTGAGGCGCTCTCTACTTGAGGCATTACCTCCAATCCTGATACACCAAGGAACACAGTCACCCAATATGGCTAATCATGATTCCTTTCAGCACAAAATCACTCCCTACTCGATTTCATAGCCCCAGCAGAGCTTTTAATGGGCCATAATTTACAGGGGAGATGTCAGCTGCTTAAAATCTCTGGGGATTTATCCTCCTCCTGCTGCTTTCACTTTCTTACCTGGTCAGGCAGACACGCACGAAGTCTGCTGCATTTTCTGAGAAGCGTTCTGGTAAAGGAGGCATTAGCCCTCTGTGTGCTCCAATGTAAAACATGGCTGCTATCCTGTCCATGGAAGCCAGTGGAGGCTTCCCTGTGGCCATCTCAAACACAGTGCAGCCAATGCTCCAGATGTCTGACTTCCTTCCATAGCCAGACTCGTTGATGACTTCTGGGGCCATCCAATATGGAGTCCCATGCATGGACTTAAGCATGTCACTATGGGTGCCATTTAAGCCAGCCCAGGCCAAACGCTTGGCACAGCCAAAGTCGATCAGCTTTATTATTCCAGTTGGCATGAGCATAACATTATTTCCTTTGATATCTCGATGCACCACACAGTTCTCATGGAGATAAGCAACACCTTGCAGAATTTGTTTTGTATATTTACAGAACACCATCTCAGGCAATGGTCCAAAACGGTTTATAATACTAGAGATTGAGCCACCTGGAACAAACTCCATGAAAATGCTTACAATGTTCTCTTCCAAGCATGTCCCCAAATAGGCCACAATGTTGACATGTTTCAGTGCTTTGAGCAAATCTACTTCTTCCTGCAGTTTCTGGTATTCTTTTTCAGTAGCTAATTTTTCAGAGGTATCCAAAGCCACCTGTTTTACAGCTATTAGCTGTCCTTGGCTAGTTAGACCACAATATACCTAGAAGCAAACCAATACCTTATTATTAAATGTAAATGATACAACTTGTTCACAAAATGCCTCATGTGACACTTGTCTTTCCCTTCTCTTCTCAAACCCTTGTCTTTCTCTAAGTTCATACATCCCTACCTAAATTCAAAGTACTTAAGTAAATTCCATGTTTCAATGGAGCCAAGATGGGATGAGCAGCTTGGTGAATGGATAATGACTTGGAGTCAAGTGGCCTGGATTGGTTAGAATCCTGGCTTCACCATTCTCTAGCTGTGTAACTCTGGGTAAGTTGTACAGCCTTTTTGATTTCAGTTTTTCTCATCTATAAAACTGAGGTAACAGTACTTACCTCACAGATGTCCATGATGACTACATGAGATGGTGACTTGGGAAAGTTCCTCACCAAATAAATTAAATAGGACTATTTGAGTGCTAAAGCTCTAAGGAGAGAGAGGAAGGCAGGTCCTGGGGCAATTCAGCAGTCACTCTGTCATGTGATTTCAGTGTCTGCATGTCTTCCTACCTTCTTACTGATTCCTGCAACGTCCCCAGCTAGAAACGTTACATGTCTTATCTGGGGGCCAGTCTTTTCTTTACCAATCTATGTAAATACTACCTAAAGTGCTAGATGGTCTTTTATGCAATTCACAAAATGTAAGGAATATCTTTTGTTTTTGCCACTCAGCAATGATTCTCCCAATTTCTGGTAACATATCCTGAGCTGTTGAACACAAGACTTCTTTCCCACTCGACTTGGACCTAGGATAATGAAAGGCTAGAAATGCATTGGCCATTGTACTACCACATGGAGCCTGAGAATGAGAGTCAGAAGGAGGACATATGAGGCCAGATCCTCATGACATTGTTTGACCCCTGAAACCAGCTGTGCCCAGAGCCAGACCTACTCAGACCCTTCAGTTACATAAAGCAGTGACCCTCCTTTTCCTCAAGCCAGTTTGGGTTGGCTTTCCTGTTACTTCCAACTGAAAGAGCTCTAAGTAAAAGAGTATGTGGGAGGATGGGGAGGGCTCCAGGGAAGAGGGAGGGGTCAAGGAGCAATTGGGATTTTTGGTTTTGTGGGAGATCAAGATTTGGCCACCCTGAAATCTATCTCTTTACCTTGGTTGTTTACTCTGAGGACATTTGACCTCCCCCACTAACTGCCTAAAGAATTTGACATGGTGGCTCCTTCCTGGAACAGATCTATCATGATGGCTGTAAAGATAACGTAGGGTAAATGTTACAATAGAAAAGGCACCAACAAGCCCCTCTTATCAGAAGTTCTGCCTCTCTGGCCACATTCTCTAGATGACCCTGCAGAGGAGTTGCCAGACAATCATTTACATTTATAAGAGAAATCTCCATTTGTAAAGGTATCTCCCTCTCTGTTTTGAGAAGAGAGGGGGATGGCCTCATTTCTAGAGGCTTATCAATGTGAAAGGTGAGGCCTTGGGGCTGCATAATAAACCTTACTCTTGTTTACTGTGCTTTAGTGGTAATCTCCTATAACTGACTCCCCCCACCCCCAAAATCCTCCTTTGTCATTGGCTGAACATGGTATTTAAGACGAGAATTTCTGCTATTGTGTTGAGAAATGCAGTGTCCCTGCTTTCTCCCATGTATACATGTTATTAAACTTGGTATTATTTTCTCCTGCTAACCTGTCTTGTTAATTATTTGGCCAGCCATAAGAACCTTAAGGGGAAGGGCAGAGGGAGATTCTCCCTCTTCCCGCGACAGTTTCATTGTGTTTTCCATTTAACTTACTGTGCCATAGGCTCCCTTCCCAAGGATCTCACCCTTGGTCCACAGGATAGGTTCTTCATAATTTAAACTATTTTCAGAAAATGTCTTCTTTTCATTTGAGTTGAGAAATTTCTCCTCCTTGTCATATATCCTGAACCCATTACTACATCTCTGGAAGAATGAGACAAAAAGAAAAGTCACCATACAACTCTGAGTCCTTGGAATGGAGAGAAGGGGTGGAGAGTAAAGTCTTCCTTTCTTCTAACTTAGGACCAACCAGAGAAAGCCAAATATGCACCCCTCACCAATCACATAGGAGGCCCTTTCTAGTCAGCAAGGCTACGGCTTCCCCAGGATAACAGCTTCCAGTCAGGGCATACCTGAAGCCTTCCCTTTTCCCACCATAAATCTTTCCCACTCCTCTGCCTACCTTTGAGTCTCTGCCAAACACAAGGGATGGTGGCTGACTCCTTTGCTATTGTGAGCTCTGAATAAATAGCCTTGGTCTGTTCTTCATTTATTTCCACAACACACACATACACTCAAACACACACATACATACATAAGCATATATTCATACACTTACATACACATATACACATTTACACACAAACATACATACAGCTGGATACTCTTTCTCTTTCTGTCTCTCTCCTCCTCCCTCTCCCTCTCGCACACACACACACACACACACACACACACAGATGCGCACAAGCATAGCCATAACAAGCAAGTCTGGTGGTCAAGACCAGCTGCAATAGATTGAAGATCCATGGCCTCCTAGACCCTTGCTACACAAAGGAGAATCTGCAGCCCAGCTGTATCAACACCACCTGGGAGCTTGCTAGACATGCGGAATCTCAGGCCCCAGACATACTGAATCAGTGTCTACATTTTAACATGATCCCCAAGAGATTTGCATTCACAGTAAACTTTGAGAGGCCCTGCTCTAGAAGTCAGGAAACAAGTATCTCTTTGTAGAACTTAGACCATGTTTTACAATTGGTTGATCAGGACTCAAAATGCTTTGTTTTGATCTCCTCTACTAGTTCTTAAAAATAAATGATGATGGGGACTCAGAAGCATGGTGAAGGCCCTTTATGAACAAGACATCCTGCAGGGTCACTTTCCTCACGAATGAGCATGCGTGCCTCCAAAGGGCCATTTGGGTTTCTCCTCCCCATCCTCTCATGTTTCTACCCAGACTGAAATTTAAGGACTGCTTGGGAAAGAAAAGGTCACAAAATGTCAGTTTTTGACTCCATGACTGCAGAGTGGGGTTACAGGCTGATTATATTTACTAGCTTGTTCGCTTTTCTTTTGAAATGGCAGAGTGGTAACCCATATCAGACACACAGGCGTGCACAAACATAACCCCATCTCCCACCCCAGCCTGGAGGCTTCTCTGAATCACTATCCACCTCTCAGCAGACGCCAAGATCACCACGAGGGTGGAGCTGGCCTTTTAGGACAAGGAATATTCCTATCATAATTAAGTACTTAAGCATGTGGGTCTGGAATCAGAATGCCTGGCTCACCACTCACTAACTGCATGACTTTCTAAACCTCAATTTCCTCATCTGCAAAATGGCGACTTATTAGTACCCTTAGTACTTACCTCATAGAGCTAGTATGAAGCATATAAAGGAGATAGTACGACATCTCGCTCACACACGGTAAGTTCTCAATAAACCTAACTATGGTATAAGTATTTACCTTTGTATATTCTTCTGATCAACTATTTAAAATCATTATTCCTGATCCTGATATAGTGTGATATAACCTGAGTTAGTGTTCAATAAATATTTCAGCTAAACCTACTATTTCTGTCTTTAAAATTTGAGTAAAACAGGAGACTCACGTACTTCAGTGAAAACTAAGACAAACAAAACTCAACTTTCTGTTGATATTCTCCCCTACCCCCCCGACTCCCATGCCAAACAAATTAAAAAAATTTTTTTTCCAAATTGTTGCTTATGTTTCCTTGAGAGCTATGGCTAAGCCTTATACCCCACCATGTCTGTAGTTCCTTAGCCCAGTGCCAGAAACACAGTAGGCATCAACAATATTTTTGTGTTAAAGTAGTGAACTATCTGAGAGCAAATGCTCAGATGCAAGGAATCTTTGAGAAATGGTCATTTCATGTCTGCATACATTTTTTTTGGAACTAGATAGTGAACTACTTCTGGGGCCACGTTAACTTCTTTCTATCTCACACACTACCTAAAGCAAAGCTTTACTCATAATTTTCTCTCTCCTGATATTTGGTGATTGCAAATGAAACTGGGAGCCAACTTGCTTTAACTATACTCAGTTGTTTGTTTGCAAAAGCGGTTAGATAATGCATTACTAAGGCCCACCCTATAGATAACATCTCTGAAGCTTGGGTCACCATGGTAACGGGTGCTTAAGTTGTTTTTAGTTGATCCCTTGTATACTTCAGGCCTGTTAAGACCACTGACTATGAACTGGGCCTGTGCAAATGCCTGATAGGTGACCCTTTGACATCAGGGGGCCAAAAACTCCACCCTCAGATCATGCTAATGCCACCATCTTGTGAACATGTGTCCTATGAAGAGCCATGAAGCTTGACTACACTTGCCCAGATCATCAATTCCCTCACTTCTCCTTACCTCCACTCACCTATTCTCACACTTCAGAGCACCCTGTCCCTAGAGCTCATAAATATACCTAATCTCCATTTCGGGGAGGCAGATTTGAGACTTGTTCTCCTGTCTCCTTGCTTGGCTGTCTTATGAATAAACCCTTTCTCTGTTGCAAACTCATTGTCTCAGTGATTGCCTTACTGTGCAGTGGGCCAAAAAAGGCTTGTTTGGTAACAGAAAACATCATCATTGAATAAAATATTGACCTATTTAAATAAATAGTATTGCTATATTAATGTACCCAAAGTGATTCCATTACAGTGTCAAGCTAGCTAAATTCCAGAAGTAAGTAAGCATAACAAAAACATCTTAGCCTGAGAGTTAGGGGACCTGCATTCCAAACTTACAACCAAACAATGAGTCCTTGACAAAACTATTTAATTGTTTAGGATTTCTGATTCCTCATTTGACAATAAGGGGTTTGACCCAGATTGTCTCTGAGGTCCCTTCCTGCCCCAATGAATCTCTGATTATAATTATACCAACCTGTATGTTGACATTTGTTGTCTTTCCACCCAATTCTTGCATGGTATTTCCTCTCCTACTGAAGACAAGATTTAGGTTTTCATGATTTGTTTCATTTGCCATTATGTGGCAAGAGTTGTTATCTTTCTCATCAAGAGCTAATAGTTCTGCAGCTAGACAACCTAATAGTTCATCTGTCAATTCTTCGTTCTTTGCAGAGTCTAGGATTTCTTGGGAAATTGAATTTGCATCATTTAAGATTTTTCCAAATGTTTGATATGTAATTGACTTATTAGCTAAACTATCATGATCCAAAGAATGTGCCCAATGTCGATATGCTTGGAAAGATGCATTTTCTTTCTCTTGGAAAGAGAAACTCATAAGTGCTTTAGACTTATCAGAAACACTATCAAACTCTACATTGTTAGTTAAAATTTGGTTGGCATTCATTTTACCAAGAGATGCTGTACTCTTTTCTTGTAGTACATGCTTGTTGGAACTCTTCTCACTGGGCACTGCCCAGCTGTTTTCTGAAAGGACAAATGAGGTCTGGTGATGTAGCTCTTCAAGTTCATGCAGATCTCTAAGGCTCGTGGCAAGTATTTGATTGTTAGAAATGTCTCCTTCATCAGGGGAGTCTTCCACAGAGACTTCTTCAACAGTGGACAAATCTGAGACAGGAAGGAATTCATTCTGTTTAATGGACGGCTCATGAGTCTGAGCTAAGTTCATGGGCTGAACTTCATCTTTGGGAGATGGAAAGTCATTTTCTGAAGACTTTATCTGCCATTCTGGTTCTGAAGTACCTTCATCATTTTCAAAGTCTTGTAGGTTGCTACCTACAGCCTTGCAACCCTTTTCTTTAGAAATTAAAGTTTTGTGCTTTGGTTTAATGCCAAGCAAAGCCTTTGGGGGTTTAATACGTGGTCTTTTCTGAGAAAGCCTTGTTCTGCTATTGCTGCTCCTCTCACTGTGTGAAAATCGACATTTATTGGTGATATATCTGCCTGATGGAGCTGAGCATATCTCTCGGTAATATTTGTTTTCATGCTGTTCAGCCTCTCGCATGCGACAATAAACAGGGGTTCCAAACATTTCATAGATTCCAGGTCCGTTAGCAGTTGAATTGATTTCTTTGAACATGTCACTGTACTTAAGATCTAGATAATTTAGTCTTGGCTCTGTTGGTTGAACAGAGAGAGGAAAAGAAGACTTTTTTATTCCTGGATTTTTACAGATGCAAGGAAATGATTGCTTTTTAGGCTTCAGAGCCCGGTAAGATGATTGCTTCTTTTCTATCTGTGGCATTCTCCTTTGAAACTTGGGTGGTTGCCGAGGCCTGGGGTCAAGAAGCCCCAAAGCAGGGAAAACTTGGGTTTTTATGCTGGTTTTATGCATAGTAGGCTTAATGGAAACTTCAGTGGAAATCATGAAATTCTGAGGTGTCCTGTTACTGGTCTTGGTCTTTGAACCCAACTTACTTCTATGGGTTTTCATCTCATGCCTGTCATTTTCTTGGTGTGCAAGTATGTTGATGCTATTGTTGTTATGAAGGGTGCGCGTTCTTTTTTGGAGGCTCGGTTTAGCTATTGCTGGTTCCTGGGCAGTTCCATCTGCAGGGAAAGTAATGTGGATAAGAGGGACCATCCCATTCATTTCTGGTTTGGTTGCCTCTGCTATTGATATTTTCATGTTTGTCTCCACGCCACTATGACTTTCTGGGAGTTTTCCAATGTGGCTATTAGGGACTACATTGGACAAACTTTTAAGTACAGTATACTCTTCCAAAATATGATTTGGCTCAATTGCTTCACCTTTATGTACTGAAGGCCCTTTTGAATCAGCTTTATCATTTCCAGTCTCTTTATCCTGGCTTGGAGTTATTTCTGACTGCTGGGCTTCTTGGCACTTGATTGGCATGGTACGTCCAACTTCTGTGTCTTGTCCATAGTTTATGGCTACTGAACCCTCTTTCTTTCTTGATGAAAGATATTGAGAGTTCTCTTCTTCTGCTTTTCTCATTTCACTACCATAGCAGTCAATATCCACTTCCCTATCTGTAGGAAAACTGCCTTTCTTAGAATTCTCAAAAGACACCAAAGACTGCTCTTTTTCAAAGTGAGAGATTTCAATTTTGTCACATCCTTCTGTTTCCTTGGATTTCTGATTCTCCTCCATCTCCAGGTGTTGTCTGTGATGGTTATCCTTCCAAAAAGAGCACATGTTTCTGGACCAAATGGAGCTATCAGAGGACCTGAGAGTCTGATCCAAAAACACCTTAAACGGGGCTTCTTGCTGTTTTTTGGATGGTCTAAACTCATCACTTCGACTAACAGGATTTGAGAGCTTAGGTACAAAGGATATGAGGCTTGGAGCATTTCTTTCTCTCTCTTTTTGATCCTTGTGATTTGGGGGGATAGTAAGGTGACCATATCTCATGGGCAAGAGTGACAATGGTGGCAGAGGGAACTAAAAGGAAAGAGAGAAAGAGCTAATGAATGCCGAAACACAAATACACATCATGTTGACTGGTTTAAAGCAATCTGAAGAGATCTAAGATTCTCTTTAGGAATGCCTTTGAAGTACGAAGCTATCCTGGAGATCACAATTTTAAAAACTAAAAGTTCTTTCCTAGTGTTTTTTTAGAACCATGGTAAAACAATTCTTTTGAAAATCAAGGGGCCAGTCCCATGGCCTACTGGTTAAGTTCAGCATGCTCTGCTTAGGTGGCCTGGGTTCAGTTCCCAGGTGTGGACCTATACCACTTATTGGCAGCCATGCTGTGGCGGCAACCCACATACAAAATAGAGGAAGATTGGCAGTGGATGTTAGCTCTATGGTTATATTTTTAAAAGAAAGGAACTATAATGTAAACACTAAAAATGCAAGATGAGACATTTTATTTCTCTTCTCTTCTTACTTTCCATAGAATTGATCTAAGATTTTTTAAATTTCACTTAGAACAGCTTAAAATTGCTGTTCAATTTACTTTAGCAATGATCGTCAGGTTACAGACTAACTCCGAATTTGTATCCAGAACACAGCTGCTCCTCATTGTTTTGCTGAATTGTTTTTTTTGAGAGTGGCTTATAAATGTGCCACACTATACACTTGAACATTAGCAACTTGGAATAGTTTTTAATTTTCCTTGGCCCCCCAACTATTTTCAAACTAAGCTAGTTTTATCACTATCAGCCTCTAGAGGTCAGTGTAACCCCATCTATAATATTCAACTTTCTGGTTGTTAAGCTATAAACTCTTTAACTTTATGCTTCTTTTCATTGAGGCCTTTTCCTGTGAATACAGATCTGATACCTAATTATATCAGAGTATTTATAGGCATGGATCTTGAGTGGTAATTGAGACCTATATGTTTCATTTTCATTCTATTGCCACCTGTTTGTAAGAAGAAAAGAAAAAGAAAGGAACCTGACACTAGAAAGTTAGGTGTTAGAAATAGGTGAGATGTGGTGTAATCTCCTAGATTTATTGCCTAGATTATTTTCTTCCATCTCTCAAAAATAACTTGGGAAATAAAGACAGATTCTCCCTTTTTTGCTTAAACGCTTAAATCAAAAATGCTTAAACATTTCCCTAGTAGTAGCCATTTACGGGGAGTGGGGGAGCTGGGGTAGGGGGCAGCAATAAACTTCTATTTACAACACTAAGCAATACCTATGCATTTTCTCAAAGGCTCCAGGATACAGAAGAGTCAGATGGTTGAGAGAATTGCAAGGATCTTTCCAAATACTTTACCATGTTAGACAACTAGGAAAATCTTTCTACCGCTGGAAAAAATAATTACCTAATTTCTAGATATGTTAAAAGAAGACAAAACATGTCTAAGAGAACTACTCACTTCATTATACGGAGAACAGGAAACACCTCAGAAGAGAAACATACATGGCAAGGAATAATTTTCCCAGAAATTATTTGCTACTGTATACCCTACATGTGAGTTGTTGTTTTTCCAAGATGTAATTGCTGAGGATTTTGGTTCTGAGTACTTTGATAGAGTTTGTCTCTAATAATAAAAGTTCTTTGGTATTAATTCTTAAATCAAAAATGCTGAAACTCATCTTACCTCCATTCTTTGGCTACAGTACTTCACGTCAGAGATAGAAAACTCTATAACAAGAAAAAACCATAATAATAATTAGATATTCTTAGTAGTAGAGGGAACACAGTTAGTCTTAACCCAGAGTTTGGGGATGCAGCAAACTTGGTGCTGAGGTTTGAAGAAAAGTCAAAATAAAGAGTTTTTCCAGGTATAATCCATATGGAGGTAGGTATGGAATGATTACATTTATATTCTGTCTGGAAACACGAGACCTCTGGATCAGAAAACAGAGCATTTATTACTCACAGGACATCACAGGGCCAGTTTCCCACACCCCAACTCCCCATAGGGCAACACAATGAGAGCCAAGTGTAGCAGGGTTGCACCACAGGAGTGAACTGTGAAATTATGAGACTCAGAGCTTATTTAGAGTGGTTGGCACTTCGACCCATCTTTCCCTCCCAAGAAAGAGAGACCTTTACTATGAAATATAAGCAAATGTCTCCAGGAGAATGGGGAAATATGTCTCTGGGTTTCATTACCCTAGCATGTAAGCAAACAGCTCCTGGGGAAATAAGCCTCTGAATCTCTCTGGAGGAATATACTATCTCTAATTTCTAAGACACGTTTATCATTCGATCATCTTTTAACCTAGTTCCTGGTGCTTTTTGCTCAGAAAGCCTGGACTGCGCAGATATGTGAAAATACTCATGTATAATTGTCTCCCAAAAGTTGTTTGAACTCAAACATGGAATAGATCATAAATTCTAAAGGGGATGTGTGGGGAAGAGGGAGATGGGATTTACCAGGTAGTGTAAAATCTAGTTGTTGTCTTCTTACCAAAAATTCAGAATGGTCCCTAAAATCCCACCCACCACCACAGCTTGAAGCTCAAGCCAAAAGCTCCCAAGTATCCGAGGTCAAAGCAGGTCACATAAACAGAGGAAGTGGGACAGGTAGGAAGAGTGGTGAACTGAAATCATGAGCCCAACTAAAGGGACATCCACTACCCAGTTGTAACTGACGTCATCCATTCCAGATGGGTAATCCAGCATTGCTACATCTTCCAATTGTCAAGAGAAGCCAGAGAACTGGAGACGATGTGAAATCTCCCTCCCACCCCTTGCTTTTAATACTTTGAAGGCTGAACAAGATATGTCTGTGGGTCCATTTTAGCCACAGGCTGCCACTTAGAAATTTCACTTAGAAACAGACCTCTCTAAGATGTGATGCAGGTAAAGAAGCCATTCTCAGGTGAAAAATGGTCATCTAAGAAGAGGAGCCCAATAGGAGGGGCATAGGCATTCTCCTTAGCCACAGCTGGCCAAGGCACTTCCCCCAATTCTTTATCCATTTATTCAACAAATATTTTTTGAGTGCTACTGAGTGACCAACACTGTCCCAGAAGATGGCAATATAGTTGTGAACAACAAAGACAAAATCTTTGCCCTCATAGAGGTCATATTCTAGAGGTTGAGATTTCCTGTTGAAAAGATACTACAAGTTAATACAAGAAATACAACTGAATATAATTTATAGTTGAGTACATATGTATAACCTCCTGAGTTAAAAAAAATTTTCAGGTATTATCATAAATATTTGGACAAATATTATCCAGTGTTTGTAAGGAATGATGTGAGGCAGAACAGCACTCTTAAACATTTCTGGTGAGAATGTAGAGGTAAGATCTTTCTGGTAGGTAATTTGGCAGTATACGTTAAAAGTCTTTTGAAATGTGTATAGAATTCCAGTTAAAAGATTGAATGTACAAGCTTTTCTCCATTCTCTCCACAAACCTCACTAAAATGATCAGTAAAGGAATCTAAAACGGTGTCAATGATGACAACAACAAAAACTCAGAGGATCAGACAGCAGAAGAGCAATGTCTACAAAATTTTGAACAGTGAAAACCATATGGCTGAGTAATAATTGATTAGTTGTCAGATTTCTCTGTTCTGCTCAGTGCCTGCAGGAGGAGAACTCAACAAAAAATAAGAGCCCTAGAAAGGAGCAGGAATTGAAGATACCAGGTACCGCTGAAGGTGGGAATGCAGGTGAGGCTGAAACAAGGGGTTCTTACAAGTCTGTATAAGGAGTAGTTTCCAGATTCCCTGCCCTGCCCCACAAGTTGAGAGTTGTACTTCTCCATCACTGGCAGATGGCTAGAAGTTTACTCTCTGGAGAGCTTGAAACAAAGATGCTAAGGAGTTAGGTATAGCTGAGAGCAGAAACGGGCTGCTAGAGTGAAAATAAGAGGATTAAGTGAAAGACAAGTGAAGCCCCAGCCTTATAGTCTACAGGCAGGAGCCTGGATTATCCTTCTCTAGGGAAAACTAGCTGAGAAAAAAGCCTATCTACGCACACTGACACCTGGGGAATCCCTCACCCCACCGTCCGGGTCTCTGCCCATTCAACAAGGTCCCTGGAGCGCCATAGCCAAGGACCAACTGATATGTGAGAAAAGCCTAGTCTAGTGTGAAAATACAGAGAACCAAACAAACTGAAAGAAAGAAAAGAGCTCAGAGGAAATGGAGACAATGAAAAACTACCACTAACACACCTTTTTCAGGAAGCTACAGGAAAATGTACCCCACTAAAATGAGGTAGTAAGCCAAGGAAGAGGAGGCTGCATATCCAGTACACAAGGGTCCTACACACAAGGAGGCCAAGAGAATTTCCAGGATGATGGTAAGGGAATCACAGCTAGACATCTGGTCAGGAGGCCCAAAGACCAAGCAACACAGAGTGAAACCGGAGGGCAGAGGGTTCCAGGAGCAATGTCTCCAAAACCAAAATGAACCAATGGATTATCTGATGTGCAGATGCCTGAATTGAGGTGCACTTTACAGGTCTATCAGACAGGATGGGGATGAATTAGTGACAAACACAGAAAGTAAGCAAATGATGAAATGAGGCCTTTATTAATAAATACAGTGTCTCAAAAGAAATAAAATGTAATCATAGCACACTATGGAGTTCAGCTTTAAATAATACTTTACCTAGTCATAATAATGGAAATATTGAATATTGATTTTTTTTTTAACACAAAGATTGAGAAGACTGGGGATTGCCTGTGTGTGAGGAGAGTGATGAAAAAGTGTTAAATCCTAATAATAAGGTCTAAATTGAACAATCAAGCAATATCATTATAAACATGTTATTTAGAAATATGGAAGTACACTCTAGAAGAAACGGTCTTGGAATATCATTTGTACTTCTTATTTCCTATTCTTTATTTTTGCTCACCTGTCTTTTCTGAATGTTTCTTAATCAACATATATTGGTCATCTAATTTTTAAAAATTGCATATAAACAAATTTAAAAATGCAAACAAATACTGGTCTGGGGAACCCCAGTTGACATTTTCAGACAAGACCGTAGCACCTATGGAGCAGCTCCCATTACAGAATACTGACCTAACCAAGTTCACTCTTGGCTGGGTGTCGTTGCTTTTGTTACATCTTTGAGATTCTCTGTGGGTTGGCTGAGAGAAGAGGATGTCTCCCCGATCTCCTATTTAGTCTCTCCATCCATCCTCCCTTCAGTTTGTACCTGCACCAACTGCCCCTCCTTTTCTTTAAATCCATTTCCACTACAAGGCTAAATATGTGTATCCTCTTTTTCCATCATAACTAAGGTGGTACTCAGATGGAAGGTATGAGCTCTGAACACAAATAGCATGGTGCTTAAGCATGTTGGCTTCAGAGACAGGTGGTCTAGGTTTGAACCCAGACTTTGTTACTCACTAGCTATGTTGACTTAGGCATGAACTTAACCTCCTTAGACCTCAGTTTTCTCATTTCTAAAACAAGTATGCTAATATTACCTATATCAGTGGATATTTATGTCTTGCAATAGGAGGCACTCAGTAAATGGTTATTGTTGTTATTATTAATTCAATATACACTTTTTATTAGTTATGTGCCAGGTCTGGTGCCAGGTGTTTAGAGGTGCGATGGTTTTTGCCTTTGTAATGTGGTGAAGACAGGCGCGTAAACAAACAGTGACGATTCAGCATGATGAGTGTTATGTTGCAGGTAAGGTCAGGATCCTATGAGAGTCCAAAGGAATGGTGACTCATCCAGTGTCAGGAGGTTCAGGAAGACTTCACAGAGGAAGCGGTATCTAAGGTGAGACCTGAAGGGTGGCATAATGTTCCAGCAGAAAAAGACAGTATGTGTGAATATTCACACGTTAGTTCTTGGAATGGAAGGCATTTAGTAGTGCTAATGTTTATCACACTGTTGAGGAAGAGCGGCAAGATAGGAGGCTGAAGAGAGGATGCTGAGAGTTGGGAGCTAACTTTGTAGATTTCAAGGAACAAGACCCTGGGGCCACTACACAGTCACGACCTGATGTTAGCACCTATACATACAGTCTATCAAAACACTGCTTCAACATTATGTCAAGTGAAATAAGCCAGATACAAAAGGACAAATATTGTATGATTCCACTCATATAAGGCACCTAGAATAGACAAATTCATAGAGATAGAAAGTAGAATAGTGGCTACCAGGGGTTGCAGGGGAGAGGAGAATGGGAAGTTATAGCTTCAGTTTTGTAAGATGGAAAAATTCTGAGATGGATAGTGGTGATGGTTGCACAACAATGTAAATGAACTTAATGCGACTGAACTATACACTTAAAAATGGTTAAAATGGTAAATTTTATGTCACGTACATTTTACCACAACAAAAAAAAATTTAATATTTTTTTTAATATTTTTTTAAAAACACTGCCTCATTTAAATTTCACTTAATCTCTACTCTTCCCCAAAAATTCTACAATAATAATTCTGTTTTTTTCCTTTGTTTGGTGAGATGCCACACAGTTCCTCCGCTGTGTCATCTCTCTCATTGCAATAAGCCAATAAATGCAACTTTTTGACTACAGGTTTGTCCCTGGTGGTTTAGGCTGATTGGTTTAGGACAGTGGTAAGCAGATATCAAAGGCAGCACTGCCCTAAGGGGAAAGGCTGGCATCAGAGCTGCCATCTGGTAAATAAGTGTTGGGCTAGATAGAGTGGCAAACTCAAATTCTGAAGGAAAGCATCCTCAGTGTAAGCCCCCAAGATTCCCATAGATAAACATCAACCAAACATGAGTTCACAGAAAAGATTATCAAACTCTCAAGAAAAAGAGCCACCAATAGTGCAAGTCAGTAGAAACAAGAAACAACAAATTTAGAGCCCCCAGGGACTTCACATATTGGAATTATTGAACACAGCATAGAAAGTAAAATGTATCAGATGTCGAAAGAAATAAAAGATGGAATCATCAAAACAACAAGATATTCTCAATAATTAACAAAGACTATTTGAAAAACAAACAATGGAAATTTTAGAAATAAAATATAATGGTTAAAAAAAGTAAATAAAAAAAACAATTGAATGAATCACAATGATATACCACTATTAGCACAATGAGATACCACTACACACCCACTAGAATAGCTAATGTTAGAAAAACGGACAGATGTTTGTGAAGATGTGAAGCAACTGGAACTGTATACAGCGTTCATAGGAATGTAAGATAGTACAACAACTTTGGAAAAAGTTCTGATTGTTTCTTAAAAACTATATGATCCAGCAGTTCTATTCTTAGGAATTTACCTGTGAGAAAAGCTTTTACAAAAAAGTCTTGTACAAGAATGATCATAGCAGCTTTACTTATAATGGTAAAAAACCGGAAACAGCTCAGATGTCTATCAATAGAAGACTGGAAAAATTGTGGCATATTTGTAGAATGGAATACTATTCAGCTATAAAAAGGAATGAACTATTGATACATGCAATAATATGGATGACTCTCAAAAATATCATGCTATGTGAAAAAAGGCTTAGATAAAAGAATATGTGCTGTGCAATTCCATTTATATGAAATTCTAGAACTGGCAAAACTAATCTATGGTGAAAAAAACTCCCAACAGTAGCTGCCGTGGGGGAGGGGGCAGGTTAGTATTGACTGGGACAGGACATGAGGGAACTTTCTGCGGCTATTAACCTTCTATATTTTGAGAGGGAGTTGGGTTTCACAGGTGTCTGTAAAAACTCAGTGAATATACACTCAGTGTATAATTTTTCAAAAGAAAAAATCCATAAACATATATTGAACTCTAGTTAATGATAAGCATGCTGAAAAAATTGGGAAACATGTACTGATATCTGCAATTTACTTTGAAATGGAACAAAAAATAAGATGGAGTATGGATGGATAGGGGGATGGCTAGATGAACAGCTACGATAAAGCAAATAGAGTAAAATGTTAAAGGTGGAATCTAGGTGATGAGCATAATGGTGTTCACTGTAAAATGCTTTCAACTTTGTTGTATTTTTATTTTTATTTTATTTATTTATTTTTTTTCTTTTGGAGGAAGATCAGCCCTGAGCTAACATCCATTGCCAATCCTCCTCCTTTTTTTTTCCTCCCCCCGAAGCCCCAGCAGATAGCTGCATGTCATAGTTGCACATCTTTCTAGTTGCTGTATGTGGGATGCGGCCTCAGCATGGCCGGAAAAGCGGTGAGTCCGTGCGCACCGGGATCCAAACCCGGGCCGCCAGCAGTGGAGCGCGCGCACTTAACCGCTAAGCCACGGGGCCGGCCCCTTTGCTGTATTTTTTAAAATTTGTGTTATAAAATGTTGGGGAAAAAACTCAATGCGTGGGGTTAACAGATTAACGCGTGAACTGGAAAATTTGTAAAAATAAAATTACCCACGGGGCAGGCCCAGTGGCGCAAGCAGTTAAGTGCGTGCGCTCCGCTGCGGCCGCCTGGGGTTTGCCCGTTCGGATCCCGGGTGCGCACAGACGCACTGCTTGGCAAGCCATGCTGTGGCGGCGTCCCATATAAAGTGGAGGAAGATGGTCACGGATGTTAGCCCAGGGCCAGTCTTCCTCGGCAAACAAAGAGGATTGGCAGATGTTGGCACAGGGCTGATCTCCTCACAAAAAAATAATAATAATAATAAAAATATATGAAATAAAATAAAATTACCCAGAATGGAGCACAGAGAGAAAAGGAAATGGAAAATGTGAAATATAGGTTAAAAGATATGGAAGGTAGAAAAAGAAGTTCTAGTATATAGTCTAAGGTAGGGATTTTTAATCAAGGCCGCACATAATTCAGGAAAGATGGAAATGTAAAATATAAATTGTAATTCTGTAGCTATTCTAAAAAGCATCTGTTACAAGGCTATTTAAACTTACATGTCAGATCACCCTCCAAGGTCTCCCATGTCGCTTATAATCCTTCCAATGTACCATGTGACCCTGTATAATCAGTGCCCATGCCTATAACAGTTCAAATCCCCTTCCTCACACTTACCCCACTTGCTCTGCTCCAGCTGGACTCGTCTTCTTGTGCCCTGGAACGTTCTTCCCCCAAATATTCACAGGGCTCAGCCCCTCGTCTTCTTCAGATATTTTCTTAAGTTACCTTTTCAGTGATGCTATCCCTTGCTCACCCTATTTAAAATCTCAAACTGCCCCATCACTCTTCCCATTTATTTTTCTCCATAGCATTTAGCACCATCTGAAGTACTGAATATTTTACTTGTTTATTGTCTCTCCTTCTCCTCAATCACATTGGAATGTAAATTCCACAACATCAGGGGTTATTGTCTGTCTCCTTCACTGCTCTATTTCTAGCATTTAGAACAGTGCCTGGCACCATAAATAAATATTTGTTGACCAAAAGTATAAAGAAATCACTGTGTAATTCAGAGTTCAACTCACCTTCAGATTTTCTTTGCTGCCCCTTCAAAAAGGGAGAAACATCTTCTCTGGCTACAGACTTGGAGATGTTTGGTTCTAAGCAAGGTCTTGGCAACAAAAAGCCCAAGTTCACATCACAGAGCTCCTTGGAACTTTCCTCTTTCTTTAGAATTAAGGGCCGCGTGGTCAGCGTCTTTGTCCTGAGGTCCACCATCTCAATCTCATTTGGAAGAGAAACAGAATGTGCTCGTGCCCATTCTTGATGCACTGCAGTTATCTGACTAAAAGGGGAAGGAAATGGTTTGACTCAAAACTCATTCCCTGTGTCTTTTGGATCTCCAGTTCTCAATCCAACCTGACATCACTAGAAAGTTTGGAAAACTATTTCCAAATGGAGCTGCTGAGTGGAATGGCGGTGTTCCTAAAAGGAACCCTCTCCACCCTCCGACTCACTCCTCATCTCGTCTGCCCTCTGCAGCCCACACTTTAGTTTTCCCAGCCCCTATTCCCTTGAGCAGAGAAATCAGACGGGCAGAGGGGCAGGCACAGGGGATGCACCCTTTTACTTCTGCAAAGACATTAACCAGCCCAGTGCTTCTCAAACTATCTTTGGTGAAGTACCAGTTTTTAAATTTTCCAGTCCGCTGTGGACTTATACTTTTGTAAAATGTAATAAAAGTGAATTACTATAAAAATGAAACAAAAATCAAAAACATGAAAATAAGCCCTGATTTTTTCATTATCAGATCAATGAACATAAAATTACTTTG
Organism: Ceratotherium simum simum; assembly: GCF_057802395.1. Taxonomy (NCBI): domain Eukaryota; kingdom Metazoa; phylum Chordata; class Mammalia; order Perissodactyla; family Rhinocerotidae; genus Ceratotherium; species Ceratotherium simum. The sequence continues at coordinate 18,716,906 of NC_141908.1, forward strand.
TCAAATTGCTATACAACTTTTTAAACATTTAAATGTCCAAGTTCTATCCTGACTGGTAACAGAAGGACCACAGACGCACATTTTGAGTGGCATGGCTCCAGGGTCAGCAAACTATGGCCCATAGGCCAAATCCGGCCTCCAGTCTGTTTCTGTAGTTTTATTGAAACACAGCTACACCCATTTGTTAAAATAGTCTATGGCTGCATTCAAGATACAATTGCCGATTTGAATCATTGCAACAGAGACCATATGGCCCACAAAGCCTAAAACATTTATTACCCGGCCCCTGCCACAATCGTATCTATTATGACCCCTGCTTTAGAATGTTTTTTCGGGTTGAATTACTAAAAATGTAGGTTGTCACACTAGTATCACTTCATACTTAAATTTCAATTTAACCTTTCAAAAAATAGTCCTTACTTGCTTTCTTTTAAATCTTCTTGGCTCATTTCTTGGGGATGACTGACATCTCTCGGGAAAGTAACAATAATCTCAACACCTATATAAATGCATGATGATAGCAGAAAGAAGAAGAAAGTAATGAATTCCAGCAGTAATGAAGAATCAAGTATTTTCTTTTGGGTTATTTGTCTAATCTGTTCTTACTGATTACAGAATGGACATTAACCAGGGACTGAGGTTTAGCCATCTTTGTATCTTTCCTGTCCAGCATATGATAGGTCCTAAACAAATGCTTGCTTAAAGAGCAAAAAATTGTATAATAAAACTTTCCAGGTGTAAAATAAAGTTTTCTGATAAGCACCCTGGAGGGAGAAAACAAGGCCTCCTCCTGTGAAGCGTAACGATGACATCTATTTCACAGGACTGTTGTGAGAATTCACATCAGATAACTATTTTGTCCCATAAGAATTTGCTCATATTTGTAACTCTGGTCATCTCCTATCTGATTCCATGGAATGATTCCCAGTATAACCCTTAAGACAGAAAGTTCCAACTTGTAGAATCAATGCTTGCCTACAATATAACATATTAAACAAATTTACATAAAAATTTATTGTGATTTTTATGTAGTACAAAATTGCCTGTACTTCATGGTCTGTTCGTCTATTCGTTTTTTTTCCATTCAACAAACTTTTATTACGTATTTGGCAAGCCCAACTCTTTGTGCTGAAGATATAGAAATAAACAAGGTGCAGCTGCGGCCCTCGCAGAGATGATAAATAAAGCAGACTATAGTGTGAGATAAGGATTGTGATAGAAGTGTGCCAATGGTGTTGTGGGAACACAGACAAGCATCCTTCCAGAAGGCTGCCGTGCTTGTCCCAGTATTCAGTCCTATCCATGTATTTGTCAGAGCCATTTTCTTCTGTCTGCATTTGCCTGTAGGAGCCATAGTCTGAATCAGCTCCACTGATCCAATGCTAGGGAAGAAGTACAGCAGAGATGATAAGAGTGGGTGTGAATCAGACAGATCTGGTTCTACATCCCTCCTCTGCCACTTCTTGGGCGACCTCGGGAAAGTTACTTATAGCTATTGTCATCAGCATTATCTCAATTAGTAGGTTTTTATTATTTTTAAAGGACTTTGGATATTTTGTCAAATACATAGGAACCACCAGAGCGAAGGCATTTTTATTGTTCAAATTTTATGCCTGCGTTATTTATGAGACTAATGTGTAAAAAAAAAAAAAAAAAACAGTAAACATTTCCAAAAGGAAAAGTTTTATTTACAGTCAGGCAAATGATAATAGTATTTACTATCTTTGTCATCTGATATAGTTTGTGGTACCATGAAAATGTATTTAGCTTTGGTTTTCTTGATGTTTTTCAAATAAGACAACATAATTGCATGTTTTCTAATATATATGATAGCAAGCAACAGGTCTCTAAAAATGAAGTTTCCTTCGAATGCTAGATTTTTTTTTTAACTTTTCAAAGATCCTACCACCATACTATTTATGTAGCACAAAATGAGAGATTTGGAATTATAGAGCTGGAAAGAACTTAGAGATAATCTGATCCAAGCCCTTCATTTTAGAGACAAAGAAACTGATAGCCGTAGGTTGTGTGACATGTTCAAGGCCACTGCCATACTTGAAAGGAAGATGGATGTCTTTCATAAGATTTTTGTAGTCATCCTTAGGTACAAAAACCTAGCTGACATGTTAGAGTAAGAAAACCATACAGCATACATTCCTAATGACTAACCTGTCAGTGAAAAGGATGTTCTAGTACAAAGGCTAGGAGCAGTTAGTACTTTCTGTGGAAGCTAGAAAACTGTGCAGAGTGTATTCACATGAACACGTTCTTAAGAATGACTGTACTTTCACAATTATTGAGGACTAATAAACCCAGAATGTTTTCAAGGAAATTTAATGCATTCAAAAGTCTGTTAATTGGTTGATTTCTTTTTCAAACCAAGGCACAAAGATACAATAAGCAAGTATAAGAAAAATCTGCCTTTTTAGAAATTATTAGAAGCTAATGGCCCCATCCTAATCATTGGTCCTAAATAGGGGGGAAAGAAAGATTATGGAATGTGCTGACTCTGAAATCAGCTGGGAACATACAAATGCTCTCTATTTTGTCTCTTGAATACTGTGTGTGGTCGTGGGAGCCTTTGAAACTACCCAGTGGGCCAGGAAAGATAATGCATTGTCACGTGTAACAATAAAACACTTGCTCCTGTCTGAGTATATCTTTCCACATAAGAAGGTATAAATTAACCCCACTAGAAAATGTTACAGTAGAGAGAAACTAAAACGCAACATTTAAACATAAAACGCAACATTTAAACATAGTCAGAAACATAATTTCTTTGCAGAAGAGGTGAAAATGATATTGATAAAAGTCAGAAAAGGATCGGTAATTTGTTAGTGGTAAAACCATTATTAAAACGAAAACTTAAAATTGGCCCAGCCTAATTCATTCAATGAAGAAAAATGATTTTCTTTAGAAAAGTCTTACTTTCCTACATTTTCTGCTTGTTCTGTTTAAATTGATAGGCATCAAGGTTCAAAATATTTTGATATTCTCTCCATGTTTTGATAATTTCCTAAACTGTGAATTTCAACACAGAATCTTAAAACTACATTTTCCAGTCTCCTTTGCCACGGGTTCAGAAAGCTAACTTGATGGGGCTTGCCCGGTGGCGTAGCGGTTAAGTGCGCGCGCTTCGCTGCTGGCGGTCCGGGGTTTGGATCCCGGGCGCGCACAGATGCACCACTTGTCAGGCCATGCTGTGGCGGCGTCCCATATAAACTGGAGGAAGATGGGCACAGATGTTAGCCCAGGGCTAGTCTTCCTCAGCACAAAGAGGAGGATTGGCATGGATGTTAGCTCAGGGCTGATCTTCCTCAAAAAAAAAAAAAGAAAAAAAAGAAAGCTAACAGACATATTCATGTGAGGTACAAGAAAAAAGAAAAGGTGCGGGCATCCTTTCTGCTGATGTGGGTGTCAGTAGAGGGAGGAGGTTCTAAGGCTGATGTGGGACAGCTCCCTGGTTGTGGCAGAAGCAGCATGATTTGGGGGTGAGTAGTGGGCAGTTTTGAGATGTAGTTAACGAGAATTCTTCCTGACAATTTAACCTAGAGTTCTGTTCTTCTCTTTGGTTTTTCAACGGTCTATGAACTTTCTAATATCTTTTAAAACTTCCTTCCTTTTTAACCCAACTAGAGCAGATTCTGTTATTTGCAGCTAAGAATCCTAATGGATATACACTGTATTAAAAAAAGTTTTCTTTAAGCCCAGTAATTTCAGGAAATAGGTTTTTATTCACTCATGAGAAGAGTAATTTTACATGCTCAATTTTCAGTCTACCAGGTTTGCATCTCTGTTCTGTGAAAATAGCTGATTGGGGAGTGTAAGAAGATTTTTATACTAAGGAAAAGGATGAGGAATTTTTGAGCGGTCTATAAATTGTATTTTACACATTACCATCTATAAAAGCCCATTAAAAAGCAAATGCATGCTGCAGGAATACTTAGTTGTTAATGTCTGTGGGAGTGATCCAAACATTATGGAATATATACATACATTTTTTAGTTGGTGATGCTCCCTGTTTAATAGAATAATAATACAATGGACAAACAGATATAAACTAAATGATTAAATGTGTATATCTACAACAAAATAAATAGTCACATGGTATATGCATAAAGTCTTCACAAAGAATGCAAGCACTTCAAACATTAACAACTTGGAGTATGTTAGAAACAACATGTAAATGGGATTTAAAGAGATTTATTGATATTTAAGATGAATACAATGCACAAGAATGCCCTAGACATTTTTATTTCAGACTTCGTGACTAAAAGAGTATAACTAGCTCAACTGAAGACTCTATCAACTATGAGAAGAAAATTTATCAGAAAAATAATTGCTTCTTTCAAGTTTGTAACCCAAGTTATTAAAGCTTAAACCTGCAAGAGCTTACTGAAGATGCTGCATAAGTGTATGGCTCCTATATGAAAACATAATATACCACAAATCAACTTAAAAAGAAATACTAGCACCTCAAATGGCAAGTCATCTCCAAATTGAGCAGAATAAACTATTTAACCTCTTGGAAGATGCTTGGGATACAGTTGGGCTTCTGAGAACTCGGCTTTGAAGTCTTTGCAGGTCAAAGGCAGACCACAAGGACTCTTTGGAAGGGGACCAGGATTTTTTTTATTTTGATTAGGTCTTTCAGGGTTCAGGGTTCACGGTGTTAATAATTTCAAATGCTATGAAATTATTCTCTGCTCTCAGCCTGGGGAAAGGAGATTCCGTGTGTTTGAGAAAGGCAGGAGGCTCCCCAGGAGAGGGCGGCATCGCACAAGAGGCCACAGGAGGCCGTGGCTAGGACAGCACTGCAGCGTTCTGGGAGGTTGACAGGGATGAGGGGAAAAGGACATCCAAGACAGCAGCTTCCCTGGAGTCAGAAAATTGCCAGAGAGAAACTGCAGCAGTTCGAATAAATATTTAATTTAAGAAGTTTACAGGCGAATCAACAAATGCAATAGCTGTGGCAACTCTTTTCTGAATCGAGAATCTGCAAATGCCTTGTGGTCTGTTAAATGCAAGGACGCCTATGGGTATGACAGGATAACATATTTGGAATGTGTGTTATTCTGGAAAATTCCAGACTTATGGCCTCATAGAATAAAAGACTGAGACTTGGAACTTTAGTGCCTTTTTCAGTCCCCCGTCTTCCCCTCAAAAGAGGAGCTCCAGGACAACAGCTGATGGACAAATGCTTGGTTCTGGAAGAGAACAGATCCCTGGGGCTGACGGAAGATTCTGAGAGGAAAGAAATGGGGGGAAGATATTATCGAACACAAAGGAAAGGGGCAGAGAATGGCTGGCTGAGCTGGAATGGGGTGAAACAAAGAGAAGAGCCAGAAGACGGATGCCCCTTTGGTCAGGGGCAACTTGCCAAGACTCACTGATTCAGATGTGGACCAAAGGATAGGAATATGAGTGGGTTTTCTTTTCCATGTGCTTTTATGCGTTTTCAAAGGTCTGCACTGAGGAGTTCTGAAATTAGGGGGAAAATCCAAATAATCAACGTTTTCTTTGTAAACACATCAAGGACAGAAGCCGGATACCTTCTGTCCTGGGTTGCGAGTCTTGTCCATCACCACTCAGATCTCCTTCTTCACTAGCCAATATGGAATGACTGCAGTCATCGTCCTGGTCAAACTCCTGAAATATCATAAAACAAAAACTCAGTTATTCAATGTACTACTATGTTGGCAGAGTGAATGTTGATTTTTCTAGGCTAAGGTTTCACACTGTGGATTCCTTTTAAATTGGATAAAGTATTTAGGACTACAATAATGAGAAAGTATCCGCCCCCGGAGCACCAGGCTCAGACAGATGTGATTAATTGCATAATCAAAAACGAAGATCAAAGCTGAAATCACATAGACACACAGAAATTTGATATTTTATACTTGATCACGTCAGCATCCAGGCTGCTAAGCTGCCACAAATCCCATCTAGGTGGGTAACTGGAAAGAATCCTTTGGCTACAGTCACAGTGAACAACCCCAAAGGAACATGATCTTTTCCATAATGCCTCCCTCGAGCATCATTTACAAATAGTGAGGGTGGAAATCCCTGCCCCGTATGGAAGCTTCAGATATAACCCTAGACTGAAAAGAGGCAGCAAACCTGATTAAAGTTTTCACTCTGACAGCTTTCTGATCTAATCATGGCACACAGAATCTCAAACTTCCTTTATTCCTTCTAGTAAATAATCATTATGCAGAAAAACATGGTTGAAAACCAAATTGATTTATAAAAACAACTCCCCACTCTCTAAAGAAGAAATGTTTTCTTATTAGAATTCATTGTTGTTGATAGTTTCCTTCATTAGAAATTGTTACTAATGATTTTGCCCTTTTTACTGTCTAGAACAGTGACAGATGCAAGTAGTAGTCAAAATATCCCATCACAACACAGACGTTGTGTTGTGTAGTAGTAGACGGAGCTACTACTAGCTCCCTGGCTTTTGTGACTGATCTGGGTGAACCACCTATTTAAGGAGACTGTTGGATAAAAAGTCTTTGCCCTAAATGCAGATGCCTGTCAGACAAGCAGGCAGTCTTCATCACAAACCCTCTGACATTTCACTTATTAATTCCCGAGAGAGTTTGGGAATCTTTTCTTTCCTGCTTTGTTCATTTTAATTATCACAAAAAATAATACAAATAAAACCCTCCATTTATACTGCCATTAAAATACTTTAGATGGTCAATCATAATAACTTAGTTGTCATACCTTACTTTGATGCAGCAGAACATGCTTTTTAAAGCATTTTCTACCTCCTGGCAAAGGTTAGGTGCCCTACGCAGACCATCCTGGTTGTTAGCGGCAGATGGGAGGCCTGGACTGGTTCAGCCTCATCCTACGCTGTTGTCAATTCCACTGTTTATCCTTCTCTGCATTTAAAAATTCTACCAATATCTGGCAAATTTCTTCTCCCCATCGTCCAATTACAAAGAAGGGGGGGTTATTCTTTTTAGAATATACGGAAATACAAAAAAGTATTTTTTAAAAAGCAAGAGAAAAAATCACCTATAATCCTACAAATAAAAAGCAAACATTGTGAACATAGATATCATATTTCTTTGTCTTTTTCCTAAGTATTTACAAATATAGTTGTATCATATAATTTTGTATCTGGCTTTTTTGTTTAAGGCAAGTATAAATTACATAGCAATTTACTAAGTAAACACCGTTTTAATGGAATTTTAAATTTCTTTCTTTCTACCAATATCTATGAGGGGGTCATAAAAGTGTTTAGTAAGCCCCATGAGTCTTACAATAAAAGCCCCATAATGCTTATTAGGCAGTTTTTAATTATTCACTATTACACAAAGTGCTGTGAACATCTTTGCAATTAATAACCCAATTTTGCATTATGTCTTTAGAGTAGATTCCTAGATATAGAATTATTGATCCAAAGAGTATGATAAATTTTTTTTTTTTTTTCTGTGAGGAAAATCAGCCCTGAGCTAACATCCATGCTAATCCTTCTCTTTTTGCTGAGGAAGACCGGCTCTGAGCTAACATCTATTGCCAATCCTCCTCCTTTTTTTCCCCCAAAGGCCCAGTAGATAGTTGTACGTCATAGTTGCACATCCTTCTAGTTGCTGTATGTGGGACGCGGCCTCAGCATGGCTGGAGAAGTGGTGCGTAGGTGCGTGCCCGGGATCCGAACCCGGGCCACCAGTAGCGGAGCGTGCGCACTTAACCACTAAGCCACGGGCTGGCCCGAGTATGAGAAATTTTAAGTTTGCTTCACAGACAGCTTTTTTTTTTTTTTTTTTTTTTTTTATTGCAGTAACATTGGTTTATAACATTGCAAAAATTTCAGGTGTACATCATTGTACTTCTATTTCTGCATGGACTACATCATGTTCACCACCAAAATACTAATTACAACCCATCACCACACACATGTACCGAATTATCCCTTTCACCCTCCTCCCTCCCCCCTTCCCCTCTGGTAACCACCAATCCAATCTCTGTCCCTATGTGTTTGTTTATTGTTGTTATTATCTACTACTTAATGAAGGAAATCATACGGTATTTGGCCTTCTCCCTCTGACTTATTTCACTTTGCATTATACCCTCAATGTCCATCCATGTTGTCACAAATGGCTGGATTTCGTCATTTCTTATGGCTGAGTAGTATTCCATTGTGTATATATACCACAGCTTCTTTATCCATTCGTCCCTTGATGGGCACTTAGGTTGCTTCCAAGTCTTGGCTATTGTGAATAAGGCTGCAATGAACACAGGGGTGCATGTACCTTTGCAAATTGGTGTTTTCAAGTTCTTTGGATAAATACCCAACAGTGGAATAGCTGGATCATATGGTAGTTCTATCCTTGATTTTTTGAGGAATCTCCACACTGTTTTCCATAGTGGCTGCACCAGTTTGCACTCCCACCAGCAGTGTATGAGAGTTCCTTTCTCTCCACATCCTCTCCAACACATGTTGTTTCCTGTCTTGTTAATTATAGCCATTCTGACAGGCGTGAGGTGATATCTCATTGTAGTTTTGATTTGCATTTCCCTGATAGTTAGTGATTTTGAACATCTTTTCATGTGTCTGTTGGCCATCTGTATATCTTCTTTGGAGAAATGTCTGTTCAGGTCTTTTGCCCATTTTTTAATTGGGTTGGTAGTTTTTGTTGTTGAGATGCATGAGTTCTTTATATATTTTGGAGATTAAGCCCTTATCAGATGTATGGTTTGCAAATATCTTCTCCCAATTGTTAGGTTGTCTTTTCGTTTTGTTGATGGTTTCCTTTGCTGTGCAGAAGCTTTTTAGTTTGATGTAGTCCCATTTGTTTATTTTTTCTATTGTTTCTCTTGCCCGGTCAGATGTGGTGTTTGAAAAGATGTTGCTAAGACCGATGTCGAAGAGCGTACTGCCTATGTTTTCTTCTAGAACTTTCACAGTTTCAGGTCTTACATTCAAGTCTTTAATCCATTTGGAGTTAATTTTTGTGTATGGTGTAAGGTAAGGATCTACTTTCATTTTTGCATATGGCTATCCAGTTTTCCCAACACCATTTGTTGAAGAGACTTTCTTTTCCCCATTGTATGTTCTTGGCTCCTTTGTCAAAGATTAGCTGTCCATAGATGTGTGGGTTTATTTCTGGGCTTTCGATTCTATTCCATTGATCTGTGTGTCTGTTTTTGTGCCAGTACCATGCTGTTTTGGTTACTATAGCTTTGTAGTATATTTTGATATCAGGGAGTGTGATACCTCCAGCTTTGTTCTTTTTCTCAGGATTCCTTTAGCTATTCGGGTCTTTTGTTGTTCCATATGAATTTTAGGATTCTTTGTTCTATTTCTGTGAAAAATGTTGTTGGAACTTTGATAGGGATTGCATTGAATCTATAGATGGCTTTAGGAAGTATGGACATCTTAACTATGTTAATTCTTCCAATCCAAGAGCACGGAATATCTTTCCATTTCTTTGTGTCTTCTTCAATTTCTTTCAGAAATGTTTTATAGTTTTCGGTGTACAGATCTTTCACCTCTTTGGTTAAATTTATTCCTAGGTATTTTATTATTTTTGTTGCAATTGTAAATGGGATGGTATTCTTAATTTCTCTTTCTGCTACTTCGTTGTTAGTGTACAGAAATGCAACTGATTTGTGTATGTTGATTTTGTATCCTGCAACTTTACCATATTCGTTTATTACTTCTAAAAGTTTTCTGGTGGATTCTTTAGGGTTTTCTATATATAAAATCATGTCATCTGCAAATAGTGACAGTTTCACTTCTTCCTTTCCAATTTGGATCCCTTTTATTTCTTTCTCTTGCCTGATTGCTCTGGCTAGGACTTCCAATACTATGTTAAATAGGAGTGGTGACAGTGGGCATCCTTGTCTGGTTCCTGTTCTTAGAGGGATAGCTTTCAGTTTTTCACCATTGAGGATGATATTAGCTGTGGGTTTCTCATATATGGTCTTTATTATGTTGAGGTACTTTCCTTCTATACCCATTTTATTCAGAGTTTTTATCATAAATGGGTGCTGGATCTTGTCAAATGCTTTCTCTGCATCTATTGAGATGATCATGTGATTTTTGTTCTTCATTTTATTAATGTGGTGTATTACGTTGATTGATTTGCGAATGTTAAACCATCCCTGCATCCCTGGAATAAATCCCACTTGATCATGGTGTTTTAACGTATTGTTGTATGCGATTTGCTAGTATTTTGTTGAGGATTTTCGCATCGATGTTCATCAGTGATATTGGCCTGTAATTTTCTTTTTTTGTGTTGTCCTTGTCTGGTTTTGGTATCAGGGTAATGTCAGCTTCGTAGAATGAGTTAGGGAGCTTCCCCCCCTCCTCAATTTTTTGGAAGAGTTTGAGAAGGATAGGTATTAAGTCTTCTTTGAATGTTTGGTAGAATTCACCAGGGAAGCCGTCTGGTCCTGGACTTTTATTTTTGGGGAGGTTTTTGATTACTGTTTCGATCTCCTTACTGGTGATTGGTCTATTCAAATTCTCCACTTCTTCTTGATCCAGTTTTGGAAGGTTGTATGATTCTAAGAATTTATCCATTTCTTCCAGATTGTCGAATTGGTTGGCATATAGTTTTTCATAGTATTCTCTTATAATCTTTTGTATTTCTGAGGTGTCTGTTGTAACCTCTCCTCTTTCATTTCTGATTTTACTTATTTGTGCCTTCTCTCTTTTTTTCTTGGTGAGTCTAGCTAAAGGTTTGTCTATTTTGTTGATCTTTTCAAAGAACCAGCTCTTGGTTTTATTCATTTTTTCTATTGTTTTTTTGGTCTCTATTTCATTTATTTCTGCTCTGATTTTTATTATTTCCCTTCTTCTACTGATTTTGGGCTTTGTTTGTTCTTCTTTTTCCAGTTCCTTTAGGTGCATTTTTAGATTGTTTATTTGAGATTTTTCTTGTTTGTTGAGATAGGCCTGTATCGCTATAAACTTCCCTCTTAGAACCGCTTTTGCTGTATCCCATAAATTCTGGCATGTCGTATTTTCATTTTCGTTTGTCTCCAGGTATTTTTTATTTCTTCTTTGATTTCTTCGTTAACCCAGTCGTTGTTCAGTAGCATTTTGTTTAATCTCCATGTATTTGTGGCTTTTCTGATTTTCTTCCTATAGTTGATTTCTAGTTTCATACCTTTGTGGTCAGAAAAGATGCTTGGTATTATTTCAATCTTCTTAAATTTATGGAGACTTGTTTTGTGGCCTAATATGTGATCAATCTTGGAGAATGTTCCATGTGCATTTGAAAAGAACGTGTATTCTTCGGTTTTTGGATGGAATGCTCTGTATATATCTACTAGGTCCATCTGTTCTAAGGTGTCATTTAAGGCCAATGTTTCCTTATTGATCTTCTGTTTGGATGATCTATCTGTTGGTGTAAGTGGAGTGTTAAAGTCCCCTACTATTATTGTGTTACTGTCTATTTCTGTTTTTATGTCTGTTAATAATTGCTTTATATATTTAGGTGCACCTACATTGGGTGCGTAGATATTTACAAGTGTTATATCCTCTTGTTGGATTGTTCCCTTGATCATTATGTAATGCCCTTCTTTGTCTCTTTTTACAGTTTTTGTTTTAAAGTCTATTTTGTCTGATATGAGTACTGCTACCCCAGCTTTCTTTTCATTGCCATCACAGACAGCTTTAAAAGTAAAGTTTAGGGGCCGGCCCGGAGGCACAAGCAGTTAAGTGCACGCGTTCCGCTGCGGCGGCCCGGGGTTTGCCGGTTCAGATCCCATGCACGCACCGACGCACCACTTGTCAAGCCATGCTGTGGCGGCGTCCCATATAAAGTGGAGGAAGATAGGCATGGATGTTAGCCCAGGGCCAGTCTTCCTCAGCAAAAAGAGGAGGATTGGCAGATGTTAGCTCAGGGCTGATCTTCCTCACAAAAAATAAATAAATAAAAGTAAAGTTTACACTTATAACTTACTCTCCACCAGTCGTGCATGAGTGTGTTACACTACATCTTCTCCCTCCATCACTTCATTTTTAGTCATGTAATATATAGAATGGTCATCTTGTTGTTTGTGCATATTTTGATTAGTAGAAAAGTTGGAGATAGTTTCAGATGCTTATTGGCCGTTGAATTTTTCTTTTTAATATATATAGCTTTTGTTCAGACTCTTAGTCTAGAACATTCTATGAGACTTCAAAACATATTTCTACCATTTCATATAATTACAGTGATTCAATGAAATTTTTATGCTCAACTTTGGAAAATAACAGCCCTCTGCTAAACTTTGGAAAATAAACTGGTTCTCACGTCAGGTTGATTAATGGGCTGTGTGGTCAGTCTCAACTGCTCAGTTCATGTATTAGTTGGTTCTTTAGGAAAAGTTAGAAGACACAGAGTGTGGGCACCTATCTACAAAATCGATAACAATGACTAGCATTTACATAGCATTACATAGCGCCAGAGACTGTTCTATGCATCTTATATATACTTCCTAATTTAATCCTCACAACAACTCTAAAAGTAGGAACTAATGTCTTCTTTTTACACATGAGGCCCAGAGAAGTTAAGTAACTTACCCAAGGTCACATAACTAACCAGTGGTAGAGCCAGAATTCACACCCAGACTCTGAAATCTGGTTCCAGAACTCTTAAACACTCTGTTCTCTTACTACCATGAAAAGTTCAAAACAAAGAATCTCAACAAGAACCAGAAAGACAAGAATCCATAACAATAAGTAAAATTAAGAGAAAGGATACTTCAACCTAATTGTTAAGTTTTGCACGAGAAAAAATAAAAGATGTGTGATACCAACAAGCATCTGACAGAAATTTCTTCCATAGAATAAACTGAAAAACCATAAGCATCACAAAAAAAAAAGGGTGTAGGGAACAATACCTACTTTGAAGGTTATCATAGAAACGAAGACTCTAAAGCAGAGACAGCTCAGAATTTTCTAATTTAATTTAGAATGCTAAATACGAAAGACTTTAAGATATGCTTGGGGGCCATAAGGAAGAGAATTGAAATAATAACAGTTGTGAGTGAAGGAGAGAAAATATTAGAATAGTGTATCCCAAACACAGATGGATTTCATAAACCATTGACAATAACGCAAAAGGCGACAATAGAGTAGAAGCAGAGCAGAGCGTTCTGATCTGCAAACAGAATGCCAAATATGCAGAAAAGAGGCATAGTAATCATACGTAATTAAATTTGGAAAAAAGATTCTCCTTAGATGAAAAAGGATTGGGAGAAGCTATGAAGAGCCTCTCAGGAGCAATCCCACAACCAACACAGCTGCTTATATTTGTAAATTATAAAGACCTATTGCAGACAGCTGAAAAGAAAAGCAAACTTTCATTCAAAGAAAAGAAGTGAAGGATGACCTTGGCTTTGGCAATGTAAACCATAGAGAAAGGCAAGTTCAATAGTCGAAGAGTCTATTTCTCCTTAAGAAATGAGTTTAAAGTTATTTCACCCATAAGAAAAATATAGAGTGAAAGTTCAAAAAAATGTTTTAAAGTTGCTTGGAAAAAATGTACTAATATGGTGGGATTTTTAGTCCTTTTAAAAAGAAAGCTGCTCAAATATACCATAAAAAAATAAAAAATAAACATGTTTTTGTTTATCAATTTCTAATCCAGGACACTCACTTTCAAGATTGGTCTTTAGGTATTTTATTTTGATTACTGTGTAATATTAGTAACCAAAAACACAACTTCAATGTTGTAACAAAACCTACTACATAGCAGGGTTTCTCAGCCTCAGCATTACTGACATTTGGGGCTGGATAATTCCTTGTTGTGGGGGCCTGTCCTGTGCTTTGTAGGATGTTTATCAGCATCCCTGGCTTCTACCCACTAGATGCCAGTAGCACCTCCACCCCAGTTATGATGCCAAAAATGTGTCTAAGTATTGCCAAATGCCTGTCTGGGGGGCAAAATCACCCCTGTTGAGAACCACTGTACTAAAGCAACTTTGGTAAGAAGCAGACTAACCTTTTTAGAAACGTTGTAAATGCACAAAGTTAAAATATTCAAATACTATTAAAAAATAAAAGTTTCCATTCTATCCCATCCCAGCCCATACCCCAGTGGAGTCCTGATTTAACCACTTCTATATTTTGTGTGTGTGTGTGTGAGGAAGATCAGCCCTGAGCTAACATCCATGCTAATCCTCCTCTTTTTGCTGAGGAAGACCGGCTCTGAGCTAACATCTATTGCCAATCCTCCTCCTTTTTTTTCCCCAAAGGCCCAGTAGATAGTTGTACGTCATAGTTGCACATCCTTCTAGTTGCTGTATGTGGGACGCAGCCTCAGCATGGCCGGAGAAGCAGTGCCTCAGTGAGTGCTCGGGATCCGAACCTGGGCGCCAGTAGCAGAGCGCAAGTACTTAACCGTTAAGCCACAGGGCCAGCCCTAACCACTTCTGTATTTTAATTAATTTTAACTTTTGTCAAACTTGCACATTTTAAAAAAGTCAAATAATGGTAAAAGATACAACAAAAAGACCATCGGTTTCCTTCCCCACCCTTCCCTTCATAGGCAACCACCTCCAACATTTTAACTGTTTTTTTTTTTATTCTGCTATCTCTTGAAGAATCAAAGTGAGACATTATCTGTTGGCTTCTTATTACCATAGTTGACAATTTAATATTCTTATATCCCACCCTCATTTTCCCAACAAATTCATCCTCTCTTTTTGTTGTAAACAAAGTTCAAATTATGATTATGTGGATCTGGCACTACACAGTAGTACAACAGTAGTGTGGTATAATGACATTTTCTTTCTTGTGTAACTTTTTTTCCTGCACAAAACCCTGTTTTTATTTCTAATTGCTTTGTTTTGCTCATTTGCTTCTTATTATTATTTTTGAATGCCTAAATCTTCCCAACCTCCAGTGGTCTCTCCACTTACTTAAATAGTGCAGATTATATATCAGTTCCATTTCCTTCCTGGAAATCTCTATCCTCCACCCCGCCCCACCCCCCACCCAGTTATCTGAGGTCTTTGTTCTCTAGACTCAATACATGGCTGAAGTCCTGGGACTTGTCTTCTTCATTATACCAATGATTCCTTCTTCTCTCTTGTGTTGGATCCTGGATTCCCTGAATCATGCATCCAATTTTTCCTCTATTTTTATCTATAGTAGCTTCCTTAGAAGGTGTATGAGAAGTAAAATGTTTGAGCATTTGTGTATCTGAAAAATGTCTTTATTCAACTCTAATACTTGATTTATAGTTTGTCTGGATATAGAATCCTAGGTTGAAAACCATATTCTTTTCTCAGATATTTGAAGGCATACCCCTCTCCTTTTTATTACTTTTAAGTGTAGCATACATTTGGAAAAGTGCACATATAATAAGTGTATAGATTCATGAATTTTTATAAACTGAACACACTCATGTAACCAGGACCCAGATCAAGTAAAAGAATTCTTAGAGCCGGTCTTCCTCAGCAAAAAAAGAGGAGGATTAGCACGGATGTTAGCTCAGGGCTGATCTTCCTCACAAAAAAAAGAACAAACAAACAAACAAAAAAAACGAATTCTTAGATATAACATAAAAATCAAGACCCATAAAAGAAAAAATAGATAAATTGCTTTTCATCAAAATTAAAAACTTCTGTTTGATAAAAGACCTATTAAAAGGGTGAAAGAAATAAACCAAGTTTTTCTCATTGACTAGCAGAAAATATTTGTGAATCACGTACCCAAAATATATTAAGAATTCTCTAAACCAAACAGTAAGAAAATAAGCAATCCAATCACAAAATGGACAAAATATTTGAACAGACAATTTATGCTGACGGCGAATAAACACAAAAAAATGTTCAACATTAGTCATTAGGGAAATGCAAATTCAAACCACAATGCGATACCACCATACACCTATTAGAGTGGTCAAAATAAAAATTACTGACAGTACCAAATGCTGGCAAGGGTACAGAGAAACTGGATCTCTCATTCATTGCTGGTGAGAATGTAAAATGGTAGAGCCACTCTGGAAAATTGTTTGGCAGTTTTTTTAAAAGTTAAACATACATTTACCGTATGACTCAGTAATTGGACTCCTGGGCCTGTATCCTAGAGAAATGAAAACGTAAGTTCACACAAAAATCTGTTCATGGATGTTCCTAGCAGCTTTATTTGTAATAGTTGCAAAGTGGAAACAGTCCAAATGTCTTTCAACAGATGAATGGCTAAACAAACTGTGGAACAAAATATAATTGTAATAGAATACCACTTAGCAATACAAAGAAACTATTGATAGACACAACAACTTAGTTCTATCTCAAGAACATTATGCTGAGTAGAAAAAGCCAATCTCAAAAGTGTACATGTATGCTAACTCCATTTATATGACATTCTCAAAACGACATTATAGAGATGGAGAATGGTTCAGTGGTTGCCACGAGGTAGAGGAGTGGGGAGGGTGTGGCTATAGAGGTAGCAGAAGGAGATTCCCTTGTGGTGGCAGAACGGTTCTGTATCTTGATTGTGGTGATTTAGGGGATAAAATGTCATAAAACCGTACACACAGACACACACAAACAAAAAAAGAAAGAAAAAGGAATGCATGCAAAAACTAGTGAAATCTGAGTAAGGTCTATAGTCTAGGTAATTGTATTGTATCAATGTCAATTTCCCAGTTTTGCCAATCTACTATAGTCATGATAATAGTTCTCATTGGAGAAAGCTGGTGAAGGTTACACAGGACCTCTCTGTACTATTTTTACAAGTTCTTGTGAATCTATAATCATTTCAAAATACAAAGTTTTAAAAATTAAATTTTTGTTTTTTGGTTTTTTTTGTTGTTGTTTTGGGATGATTTTTGGAAGGAGGAAAGGACTAAAAGTTCTTTACTCCACTATCTCCAAAAGTCCCCATTATTGTTTATAAATATTCTAGTCCCATACCTCACCACTTTTTTGTGTGTGTGTGAGGAAGATTGGCCCTGGGCTAACATCTGTGCTGATCTTCCTCTACTTTATATGGGACGCCGCCACAGCATGGCTTGACAAGCAGTGCATCGATGTGAACCCTCGAACCCCAGGCCACCGCAGCGAAGCGCACGCACCTAACTGCTACGCCAGCGGGCCAGCCCCTCCCCGTTACTTTTTAAAAATAGATTTGTGGCCATATTTTTTCTTGCCAATAAAACATAGAGTAGTAATATTTTTAACTGCTTGGGCTGTGTTAATTTTTATAAAAATTCAAAAGGTACAAATGAGTACACAGTGCAAAGTTCATCTCCAATTCTCTTGCTGTAGGCAATCACTGTTACCAGTTTGTAATATGTCTTGGGTATCATTCCATTGTTTTCTATGGATCACAATGTTTGTTACTAGTACTGTTACTATACTATGAGGAACTTTTTGTGGAGTCATTCATCATGGCCAGGGGGTGACAACCAGGGCCAAGAGGAGGCACCTCCTTTGTGGTACCCGGTGATGGAATTGACACGATCAGATTAATGATCTTCTCCTTTTCCACATTAACATACATAGAGACAAACTACATTTTATTATTTAGTATGGATTCAACTGCAACAATATTCTGTGGTATTAGATACACACACACACACACACACACACACACACAATGCTTAAGACTCAGAGTTGACTAGCTAATTACTGCTCTGAGATTAAACTTGCAGAACACTGTCAATAACTGTGCTTTAAATTTCTTCATGATTACATATAAAAATATAATTGTAATATATAAATGTTATAAAATATTCAAGCAACACAAATAAAGTAGTAGATGGAGTAGGTTATCCATTTTTTGTTAGTTTGTTTCTTTAAAGAGAACATCTTACCTCACTGCTGCTTACGCTTTGTAAGATTATATTTTGGTTTTTAGTAACTGTCATCATATCAGTTGAAGAGTTTGTATCATGACAAATGTCAAGCAATGATTCAGCATGTCTTTCTGACAAAAGAAACATAATAATGTGTTTTGATAAGACATCTCCAGCAATTTTCACCAATTTCACAGGAAGATGTAGCTCTAGGTTCTAAAATCAGTTCCATTTTGTCAATGATTTTCCTGAAATAGTGGTCTGGGATCCTGATGAAGCTTCAAGAGATAATTTTCACAGAAAAAGATGTAAGAACAAGAGTCCACAGAATGGATGGGTTTTTATTTGTTTTAAAAAAAAAAAAAGTTAGGCAAAGTTGCTAAGTGAAACCCCTAACAATATGCTGGAAATTACATTTGCTCTAGTTACCAAAGATAAAAGCGCTCAGCTTTACTCTAAGCACACTTCCTGTCTAGCACTTGAAGCCACATTAAATTGTCAGAGTTCTGAACACCAAACAGTGAACTCCCAGTTAGTTCCTGAGGAACATTGCTCTCATACGCATCCCCCTCTTGCTATCCTGATTCTTCAAATAAGGATGGGCTCTTGGATGAAAACTTCTTCCTCTTCCAATGGCTCTTCCATTTATCTCGCAACTGAAGCAAAATTGAACAAGTGATCTATACTCAGACCCTTCATTTCTTCACTATATTTTCCTTCTTTACTCTGCTATCTATCCTGTCTCTATCCTGCCATTGAAACTTCTCACTTCCGTACCACATTTGCCTTGTAACCTCTTTTCCAATTTGACAGTTTCCCACTCCTTCCTTCTTGCAACTCTCTCCCAATTCTCCTCTCTCTCTCTCTCTCTCTATCTCTCTCTCTCAGAGAGAGAGCATTCTCCTATTTTGTGGATTATATGTCCATCTCCCCACTTCCCAGGTCCGAAACTTAGGAATCATGTTTGACTCAACTCTCTCAACTTTTGTCTCTGTGTCTCCTCTATCAGCCTTACATCAGTAAGTTCTGCGAATTCTTCTTTCAAATATCTCTGCGACTCACCACACCCAGCACCTTTCAGGCCCACTGCCATACCACACCCAAGGACTCTTTTTCTGGCGCTTATCACCACACACAGGCACTTCTATAGTTTCTCAATAGAGTTCCCTGCCATGAGTCTTGTCCTTTGAATCCATTCTACACACTAAGAATAGGTTAATTTTCCTAAAACATGGCTTTCTTCATTCCCTGGCTTAAAATTCTTTAGTGACTCTATTTCACTGAAAAAAAAAGTATGTCCTTCAGCCTGACATTTAATGGGTCCTCAATGGACCCAGTTTCTTTATGTATCTGATCTCATGTGTTCCTTTTTCCTGACATGAACTTTCGGTTCTAGTCTCCTGTTTGCCCCTGGGATAAATCACGCTTGCTTACAGCATAGTGCCTCTGTTCCACAAGATCCAATCCCATCGTTTTTCAAGGACCAGATTGAGTCTCATCTCTTCATGAAAATTTCTTAGGTACAGCCTTGCTCCCTGCCCAGAAACTTCAAATAAAAGCCAACCAAACAATAAAGTCAAGCAGCTTCCCAAAGTCACACATTACTCAGTGGCACTATTTCATTACAGTTTTCTCTGTGACTGTTTCTATGTTTTTGCTCAGACTCCTTTCTCCCCACCTATATCAAATCTTCTCTCTTCTTCTCTTCCTTCCATATCTTGTCCAGCATTCGAAAACCACTGGAAGTCCCTCTTTCCCTTTTAAATTCACAACAAGGTCTTTCTCCTCTGACTTATGTAATGTGTCCCGGACCACACTGAACACTCTCAAAAGTTTGGACCATGTCTTAGACTCTTCCCATCCCTCAAAGCACCTAGTTGTGGGCCTTATCCAGAGTCACTGCTCAATAAATAGTTGTTGGCTTGATTTCTTTAAATGGATCTATTAAATACATGTAGAAAAAGAAAGATTTCTAATAGGGCTTTTATAGTTGGGGAATTTTGAAAGGAGAATAGAA
The DNA here is from genome assembly GCF_057802395.1 of Ceratotherium simum simum. Classification (NCBI taxonomy): domain Eukaryota; kingdom Metazoa; phylum Chordata; class Mammalia; order Perissodactyla; family Rhinocerotidae; genus Ceratotherium; species Ceratotherium simum. The sequence continues at coordinate 18,736,682 of NC_141908.1, forward strand.
ATATTTACCTGGTTTTGGCATAGAATTCATTAGAATGTCCAATAACTGCTGTTTCCTAAAACTCTCTATTTGTGACACATAATGTATTGCTGATTTTCCACTAAAATCACAGAGTTTAGGATCTCTAGGAAGAACAGAATCAAACATCAAAGATTATTTAGTCAAATCTGTTAAAAAAGAAAACCAATATGAGAGGAAAAACATTGACATCAAATAAATAAAAGTCATCTTATATAGTTTGGGGACAACAATAATGACTTCAAAATGTATGAGATAGAGAGTGACAAGTTTTCAAGACTTAAATAAAAGGAATATGCTGTATATATTAATCACACTCCCATTCTAAAAACATTCTAATATTTGCAGAAAATTTCCCACTTTAAACAAAAATTTTCATAACTCTTTAATGATGCATACATCAAGTAAAGATAAAAACATCTTGATAAACTATTGTCTTATCACAAATAGCTGGCTTGATTAGTTTTTTTCTTTCCAATGATTTAGCTAACTGCTTACTTTCTTGATATTTCTTTTTCTAATGCTAACAGCTAGCAGTTTTATCATTCAAAATAGTAGAATGGCATAGAATCTCTCTTTAAAATTAAGCTCATATGCTTATTTCATAGGCTATTGGTTGAGTGGAGACATCTTGTCATAAAACCCCTCTCTGAGTGATCTTTTTGGTCCTTTGCCTTGCCCTGTTGTTGTTAAACCCAACTGGCTGATCGTAGGGCTCCTTGCAACACCACGAATGTCCTCTCTATGCTGTAGTGCATCCTAGGATTAGACGTCAGCTCAGAGATATGCAGAGGTTAAATGAGAGAACACTATTAACAGATTATGATGAGGGAAACAATGATAAAACTTGCTTCCTTAGTCATATTCTGGTCAAGGAGCAAACCGATCATGTTCTCTCACCTAAAACCTTTGAATTTGAATCTCTTTATTGCTATGGGACAGAGTAATGTTTTATGACTTGCAACAATATTCTCTTATTCATCAAAGGTCATGATTCAAAAGAAATAGCATAGGACCAAGAATCAGGGGACTGCTACTACCTTGATATGTGGCCTTAAGCAAGTCACTTAACTCATTGGGACCTCAATTTGCACAGCTGCCTTCATTAGTGTTTTTCCATGTGGCATCATTTGATTTCCAGTATTCTGGACCCCACTCCAGGCCTAGTGAACACCATCTCTGGGGTGGTGTCCAGTAATCTTCACTTTTAACCATCTCCCCAACTGTTTCTTAACCCCGAAGTCTGAAGTAGATTCGAACTTCCATCTTCATATTCTCGACTATACTTTTGTTATTGAAGCTCTCTCTTCCTTGTTTTTTCCCAAAACAAAATCCACATGAAATACTGAGAAAGAACTTGGGCCATCTGTTCTTATTCGATGACAAGACATCTAGGTAACAAACACTATTAGGAAACTGTAATTCTAACACGAGAGATGGCTTATTAACCCTCTGATTAAAAAAAAAGTTAGTTTTTACTTCCCCGCCTCCTAAAAGAGCATGTTGGCTTATAGTAGTTTTTAGATAACTGGAAATCACTACTATAAATTGCTTTTGTTAATTGACAATGCTTTCTGAAATAATTAGTAACATCTTGGGGGTAGGGAGCTGCATACTCAAGAATTATTTAACATTCCCAGTAACTACCAAAGAATAAGTATTTAAGCAAATAAAGCAAAGGGCCAATATCATGAGAATAATGGATAGCAATGTCTAACATCTGTACATCACTTTGCAACAGCAAAGCCCCTTTTATGAACATGCATGTGCATTTAACACATATAATTAAATAGCAATCTATATGTCTAGGTTTACAAATGACTTCCATAAATAACAATGGCATAGACGCCCTTCCATTGGTGCCGACTGACCACTCATACTCACGCGCGATGCCTGAGGAGCTCAGACAGAACCTCTGCAGGTCTGTAGACTGTTAACATATCAAGACTCTCAAAGAGGTCCACATCTCTCACAGCCAGCATCAGAGGGGTCAAGCCATGTTGGTTTGGGAAATTTATATCCAGGAACTCTTCAGATGCCTTTAAAAACATGAAGCTTTGTTTCTGTTATGTTTTTACTGCATAGCTGTTTGTACCAATCCTTGCATTTTCATTGCTTGGCCAAATTTTCATTTTAACTTCAATACATTCTTTCTCAATATCTATGTCAAGACAGAGCTGATAAATTGAAAGAACACAGGCCTGGGTTTGGATTTTAGCTCCTTAAGCTGGTTATTCAACCTTCCTGACAGGGATGTATCAAGGACACTCTGCTAAAAGGTAACAAAATCACCTTGATAAAATAAGCGGCACCCAGTTAAGCAATGAAAAATTTTCATTTGAGACAAAATTATATTAAAAAATTATTTGATATTTATCTGAAATTCTAATTTAACTGAGTGTCCTGCATTTTTATTTGCAAAATCCGGCAACCCTACTCACTGACCTTCAGAGTTCTCAGCTGTAAAGTAGGAATAATACAGTCTTCCTGGCAGAGTTGTTTTGATGATTGGAGCCAAAATATGAAAACCACTGAGCAGAGTGTTTGACACATGCTCAATAAACATTTTCGGAATGAATGAATGATTTATAATAATAAGGCAGCTCATTTAACTGTAGTATTTATATAGTCAAATGGAGGTGGATATACAGATGCTATTTGTTGTCTTAATGAAAGTAAAATTTAATTTGGATAATTCAGAACAGAAAAGCTACTGGAAGGCCAAATTACCCAAATTGTTTATTTTATAAACCAAAGTAACTCACTAATTTCCATCTCTATTTCACTTTATGCCATGTCAATATAATCAGTGTCTCTACCTCAGTTTCTCCAGGGACAAACTAGAGATAATGATATTACCTCAGAGGGGCACTGTGGGAATTAATTAGTTAATATTTTTTTCAGTCTCTGAAAAGAAACCACCTCTTATATCAATGTTTATTATGAGTCAGAACCAACATGAAAGTTTTGAGCTGAGAATAGTCTTGCGATAGCACATTAATTCAGCATCTGTTGATTAAGCTCTGGATCCAGTTACAGGCACCATTTTCTTAAAACTTGGCTGCTAATCATTAGGGGTGAAAAATGTGGTTATGAAAAAAGACACTGGATTACAAAAACCACTGTTGCAAATACCATTAAAATAAAATTTAGTGTCTTTCAAACAAATTTCTAAGCCTCAGTTTATGATGTATGGCAATTTTAGACAGTCGTGTAGTACAACAAAAGAATTTAGAGTCCTTTGGATTTTGTTGTGTATTTCCTCGAATTCTAGGTGACCAGAATATCGTTCACTTTTTCTTTATCTGTTTGTGTCTCCACCATCAGGGAGTGGAAGAAACTGTTTCCTAGCAGCAATTGATTTTCTTTCAGTTGGAAGGTCATGTGATCTGACAGTGTCTCTGAAGATAAATGCCAAGAGTAGGCAGTTGCTAGTCACCAATAATTAATGTCCTCAGTTATGCATATGGTTTTGCAAGTTACTTTGGGAAAGAGTATCTATGGGTAGAAAATCTAAACAAGAAGATTAACACCCCAAGAAGATAGCATTTAAAAAATGTACCCTCAACTCCTTTAGTAACAGCTAAATATTATGCAAAGCATAGGCTCTCTGATTCCCTTTTCAGGGTAAAGATAATAACTGCAGCTGCTCCAATGGGATCTAAACAGCAATTGCACAAATGGCAATGATGTCAAGGGAACTCTTCTGAGCAAGTTGGCAGTGGTTCTCTGGGGCATCCTGAGGGCACATCATTTCCCAGGGATGTTGTGTGACTTCTTCTAGCATCCAGCTGGAGGAAGGTAGAAATAGGCTGCTGCTGTGTTCTTTTATTATCTTGTTTTCCACCTCAGTGTCCTGTTTGATTCTGTTTCTTTCTCACATTTCCTGCCTGAAACTTTCTGGAACTGCATTTGAAAAGAGCTTAGTTTTCTTTAAAAGGAGTCGTAAAGTCTTTAAAAGCCCTTCTTACCACCCACCCCTCCACCCAAAGGCAGAAGCAAACATCAGTTTAACTGACCAGCAAGTGTTGAAGTTGTTCAAGATCACCTTGCCATGAACTTTGTAGAAGTTGCATTTGGGGAGCCTGGATTCCATTGATGTCCAAGAGTTGTCTTCGAACATCACAATTAGCCACATGGACCGCGGTTTGATTACTATAATTGCAAAGGGTGATATCTGCTCCCTTTTCCAGAAGAAATCCAACAACCTGCAACACCACAACATTCTTATTTAGCATCTTGGAGTGCCAACAGTGTCCTCAAGGCTGGGTAGAAAACGTACTTAGACATGGCTCTGATTCATGATATAGGAAAGAAGAATAAGAGGGGCATACCAATTAAGGATTTATTTGGATGCATGTGACTGCTATTTACCTTTTTTAAATTTGGGAAACAAAAATATCCATGATATGGATGATTGGATGGATATATATATATATATATATATATATATATATATATATATATATATATAACTAGAGGTCTGTGAATATTCTATGCTAAACCCACATAAAATATTGAAGTCCTCTTAGTATCATCTATAATTTAGAATACAAAACCCAAAAATTCAGGCTTGTAGATTCCTGAATGTTGCAAATATTTCTGCAAGTATTTCTAGGGAGAGAATAAACTCTATTCAAAATGGTGAGGGGGCTGGCCCCATGGCTTAGCGGTTAAGTGCGCGTGCTCCGCTACTGGTGGCCCGGGTTCAGATCCTGGGCACGCACTGACACACCGCTTGTCCAGCCATGCTGAGGCGGCGTCCCACATACAGCAACTAGAAGGATGTACAACTATGACACACAACTATCTACTGGGGCTTTAGGGAGAAAAAGGGAAAAACAAAAAAGAGGAGGATTGGCAATAGATGTTAGCTCAGGGCTGGTCTTCCTCAGCAAAAAGAGGAGTATTGGCATGGATGTTAGCTCAGGGCTGATCTTCCTCACCAAAAAAAAAAAGTCATGGAAGACTCATTTAATTTATTCAACAAATACGGATTGAGTGACCAATATGTGCCAAGAACTGTCCTTGGTGCTGAGCTTCCAACAATGAACAAGACAGGTGACCAGCTTTTAAAGCATTTTCAATCTAGTGAAGAACAGAGACAGATAAAAAGGCAATTGCAACACAGTGTGGTAAATGCGATGATGGGATAAATACAGGAGGCCAAGGGGGCTACTTAGAAGAAACTTATTAAGCTGTCTTGGAGGGTCCAGGAAGACTTGTTGGAGAAAGTGATGTCTAAGCTGAGAACTGAGGGATCAGACTCAGCTACCTAGGCAAAGACTGGGAGAAAGATTGTTTCAAGCAAAGGGTATAGTGTGAACAAGGTACTTTGGATGCTATGGTCTGAAGTATGTCTCCTCAAAATTCATATGTTGAACCCCTCACCTCCAATGTGATTGTATTTGGAGAGAGGGCCTCTAGGAATTAATTAAGGTTAAATGAGGTTATAAGGATGGGGTCCTGATCTGATAGGATTAGTGTCCTTATAAGAAGCGACACCAGAGAGCTTGCTCTCTCTCTCTGCCAAGTGAGGACACAGAGAAAAGGCAGCCACCTGCAAAGGGTGCTCTCACCAGAAATCAAATTAGCCAGAACCTTGATCTTGGACTTCTCAGCCTCCAAAACTATGAAAAAATAAATGTCTGTTTTTTAAGCCACACAGGCTTTGGTATGTTGTTATGAAGCTATCTAATACAGTGAACAAGATAACAAATAACATTCAAAGCTCTGGAAGGAATTGGGCATGGCTGGAGCTCAGGATGGGGGAAGGAGGGGTAAGATATGTGATGGAGAAGTCAGCAGTAGCTAAGTCCTGAAAGGCCTTACACCCCTTTTAGGAACTAGAGTTGTATCTTCAGGACAATGGGAGCCAGGGAAAGATTTTAAGGAGAAATGACATGATCAGATCAATATTTTTAAAAATCATTCTGGCTGCTGAAATAGATTAATATGGGGAAGAGGGGAAGAGAGACCAAAGAGGAGATTATTGCAGTAGCCTCATGGAGAGATGATGATGACTGAACAAGGGAAGTGGCAGAGGAAATGGAGTAGCTGATGGCATAATCCAGGAACATTTAGGAGGTAGAACTGATTAGATATGCGAGCTGATTTCTGAGCCAGAAATCAAGGATAACTCCCAGGTTTCTGACTTCAGTCTTCCTTACTTCCTTACTGCCACTGCAGACCAGACCACCATGATCTCTCACTGGAAACAGTGCAACAGCCTTCTAATAGATCTCTATATTTCCAAATACCTTTGTGTGAAGCCCATTACAATGACTAGAATCAGAAAGTCAGATAACAGTAAGCGTTGACAAGGATGTGGAGAAACAAGAACGCTTATGGATTGCTGTAAATGGTGCAGCCACTTTGAAAAACAGTCTAGTAGTTCCTCAAATGATTAAACATAGAGTTACCATACAATCCAGCAATTCCACTCCTACAAATGCTAGGAGTGGAATGAAAGAGAAATGAAAATACATGACCACACCAAGACTTGTACATAAATGTTTATAGCATCATTATTCATAGTAACCAAAACATGGAAACAACCCAAATTTCCAGCAATGGACAAATAGATAAATAAAATGTGGTATATCCATATAATGGAATATTATTCAACTATAAAAAGGAATGAAGTACATATGCTACAACATGGATGAACCTTGAAAACAGTACGCTAAGTGAGAGAAGCCAACCACAAAAGACCACATACTATATGATTCCATTCATATGAAAGTCCAGAATAGGAAAATCTATAGAGGTAGAAAGTAGATTAGTAGTTGCTTATGGCTAGGGAAGAGAGAGGGAGGAAGTGAAAATTTAAGAGATGTTTTCATGACAATGGGTCAGAAAATGATTCAGATTAAGGCAGAATCCTTTAAAAAAAGCCCTGCTGTGAAAGTTTAAGCCTGAATCAACCAGGGCTGCAAACTCTGTAGCTCCAGTCAGAAAGCAATGTGGATGCAAGGGATCCCTGTAGCTGAAATAGATGGTGTCAGTAATAATGAGCTTGCCACCTGATATAAGGCTTGGTATGGACCAAAAACATTGGGAGTTCATTTGGAAGAGCAGTAAGAAGCGCCCATGCTTCTGGAAACCAAAAGTAAATGTGCCTTGCTTATTGGCCTGGAGCCACTCTCATTCTCCACGTTCTTAACCCCTCTCTCCCCCTCTACCTAGACCTCAGCTGCTTTAAGGATAAACATCATTATAAGTGGAGTCAAGGACACCTTGTCTTCAAAGAGGGACTGAAGGTCATAGCCACCCATGCGAGTATATTGGTGAACTTCGAGGAGGGGAGAGACTCAAACTCCTATGGCACTCTTGGGTTCAGATTCCCAACTCAACATCCAGCCCAGTCCCTTGGGGGAAGTAGGTATCTGAATTCAGTTAATGAGGTTTGGGCAAAGTTCACAGTGGGAAAGGAAAGCTAATGTGAGTCTGTGGGTGAGGCCTCAATTCAATGTACTATTGTTGTGGCTTCTATATCTGAATGTATAATAGGAATTAATGTATTATGTGTGTTTACTTCCCAATTCCATTATGCGCCAGGAAGGATTCTTCTGATCCTGATGAGTGAATATGTAGAGAAGTGCTAGTATCTTGGGAGTCCCTGACCATTTTGAGTCTCTATGGCTGATAATTTTGCCAATTTGGGAGCCTCTGGCAAAGTGAGGCTGTCTCCTCCCCGAGGTGTTCCTTGGGGATTTAGACTTGTTGCCTCACTGACATGTCTATTAGGTACATTGCTTTTGAAAAGTGGATGTTAGCTTACTAGTGGGCTCTTATCAAAACTGAACACCTGATCCATCGAGATCTTGTGACCCTCAGGCCCAATATTCCCATTTGGAGGTGAGTCAACTCGGACTCAATGATTAACATGATGAGAAAGGCCCAACAAGCCTAGCTTGTCAAATGGAAATGTTATGTTTAAGAATGCAGCAGGCCCAGTCCCATTGGCATCTTCACTTTACATGAAAAAGTGATATTTTCTCTTTGCAGGAAATTTTATCCCCTACTCCACCACTTGAAGCAAAGCTGTTGGCTCAGGAGGACTTCACTTCACAAGGGTTCCCCTAAATGCCTGGGCCTGCGTCACTGATGGTTCAACCAAGCTGAAACCTGATAGCATGCCCTGGACCGTTGCAGCTGCTCAACCTCAGTGCCAGCAATGCAGAACTGACAATGGATGTGGCGGTTCCACTCAATGGGTAGAACTCAAGGCTCTTCTCATAGCTCTGGCCGCTACTCCCCTTGATGAACCTTGTCACTTTTTTACTGATTCTTGGGCTGCTGCCAATGTTCTAGCTGTTGGGCCTGCCACTTGGAAAATTACAGACTGGTCGATTAAAAACACATCTCTTTAAGGCCATGAACTGTGAAGCAAACTGTCTGGGTCAACTTCACGTAGAAACCCATGTCAAGGGTCCATTCTCTGATGAGATTGACTGGAATGAAATTTGATTGACCCTGCACAATCCAGATTGCCTCCATTGCTGCCTGGATCTATCATATCAGACATGGCAACACATCCACCAACATAGACTGGGCACAAAGTAAAGACCTGTATGTTTCTTACACAGCAGTGAAGTTGTAGCTTCTGAAATGGGAAACATAGATTTTGTGGTGGTGGAAGGAGAGCAACAAGCCTGGTAGCTAGGGAGAGAACATCTTAGACTCCATTATGTACAGGGGAGGGAGGGACATGAATGATCTTTGTCTTTCAGAACCACCCCAGGAGCTTTCTTTGTGAAGAAAAATGTCCTGGTATGGCTCTCCCGAATTGTTGCAAGCACCTTAAATTTAACTCACTGCTGGATCTGCCAGATAGTTCTGTTCACGATTTGATTGCCAACTCCCTTCTCCTTACCAAGAAGTCTATTAGAAACAGCAGCTGACAGCCCCAACTCTTGCACCTTCCATGTAAAACACTTGTCAACACCTCCAGACTTCTTCCCACACTCATCCCTGTAGCCATCACTCACTCATTCTGTGGAGCAGATGAATGCTACTCAGCTGTTGGCATGGACAAACAGGACTGATAACCCACACAAATCAAGGACCAGACTCAATTATTCAAACTGAATCGAGAATCCTAAGGCCTACCAGCCAGCTGAGAGGCCACATGGAGGCACTGTCAACCTGTGCCCCCCGACTGATATAGGTCCCAGTCAGGGGGCCCAGCAATTGTTAACACCACTTTTTTCCCCTCAGGGGCACCCCCAGGACTATACTTCTTGTGTGGAAACCTGGCACTAACTTGCATCCCTCTTGAAAACGTGGTGACTTAACGCCTTAGTGGTGGTCACAAGAGATCTTCAAATATTTAAGAAAATACCATCAGTAGATGACTCAGATGACCACAGAGCTTTCCCCAAAATGAAGCTACCATTGGTTACTTGGGGGAGCATCCCAGACGAATAGCTGACTTGTCATTTATGTGCCCTCCCGTGGACAATTATCCCTATGACAGGAGTCATGGAATTAAAAAAGTGGAACAAAATTTGTCCCCGACTTTAGCTGAAGTTATCAATGACACCACCTCATCCCTGAAAGGCATTCAGGTCAGTAGTCAAGTCACTGGCCAGGGCTGTTATGGATGATAGAATTGCCCTAGACTTCCTCCTTGCAGGCCAAGATGGTCTGTGCAATGGCTAATACATGTTGCCCCACCTGGATTGACAACTTGGACCAAGTGGGAAGGTCAATAGAGAAACTTAAAGAGACAGCCACCTGGTTTTCTAGGGCAGATCCTGATGGTTTATGTGATTTGCTCAGCTGGAAGAGTCCAGGACCCTGGATGGCATGGTTGAGGCCAGTCTACAGTATGGACTCATTCTGCTGCTTGGAGTCTTAATGATAGCAGCTTTAGTCGAATGTCATATAAAACAAATTGACTGATTTGGTCTCAGCCTCTGTTGGTCAGATTAATCAGAATAGCCAACAGAGTGGTATACTTATGGGAAAATTCACCAGAAGCCAAGACAATGTAGAAATGAAGGGTAGATATTGTTAGGGGACAAGTCTCCATGGGTCTCTCACATTTCTACAAGTCTTAAGAGCAGAGGCACTGACTGTCTTTGTTTCAGACTCTTTTAAAGCTTATTTGTATAATGAACAGCCTTGAAAGATAGAGATATTATCTCCCTCTGGAGCAAATGGTAGGTTTGCTTATTGCCCATTATAAAAGATTTGGGTTCCCTAAATTTAGGGTTCTTCTCCTTCAGTCCAACTCACTGTATGAGCAGGAGTCATCTGGTCCTCTTCCTATCATCCTGTGGGAATTAGGGCTTAGGGAACTGATACAAAACTAATAATACTCTGGGTAATGCTATTGTTAGGAGTGAAAAACTGCCATTGGTCTCTGACCCAGTTTTGTTTCTTATGCCAAGAATCAAGGAAATTGTGGCAGGCTAACTTGTTAGCTTGCAAGTAGGGTAAAATCTCAGATCTTTTATACTCCTTGACAGAGGCCTGCAGGTGAAAAGGTCTGAGAGAGGAAAGGAAGTGGTTGGAGGAGGATGTGGGATCAGTGGAGGTGTTTGTTTATTTATGTGTCATCAGAAGGGAGATATCTTAGTACATTAAATGTTAATGGAAAATATGATTATTGTTTGTAATAACATAAATATGGAAACCACCCACATGTCCAACAAAGTAGGATAGACAGATAAGTTGCAGCATAAATAGAATACTAGATACAGTAAAAATGAAAAACAACAGCTACATGTCTCAAAATGGGTGAATTTCAAAAACACAATAACGAACAGAAGAAGCAAGTTACAGAGGAACACATGCAGTGTAAATTTGTTTTTATAAAGTTCAGAAACAGGAAAAAATAAACAAGGTATTATTTAGGAACATATGCAGAGGTGGCAAAACTAAGGAAATGATTAATCCAAAATTCAAGACAATGATTACAAAGGGTAGGAGATGCAATTCAGGAGGAGCATATAGATGGCTTTTGAGACACAGCAGTGTTCTAATTTTTGGCTTGGATGGTGGGTACATGGGTGCTAGTGTCATTATTTTTCTGTAAGTTGAACATACATGTTTCTTTTTTTAGCATACATGCTATATTTTATAATTTGTCTAAAAGCTGTTAATAGAAAGGAGTCAAAATAGAAAAATTGCTAAGAATATAGTCAAGAGAGAGGCTAATTGAGGAAGCAAATGTGGCCAGGTAGGGTTGAGGGTCCATTTGCATTTAGACTACCAAGAATTTGTAGAAGCACTGACCTATGCAGTTGAGTGAAATTTGTCTTTTTCACTCTAGTTTCCCTGTTCTAAGCCCTTTTCTATTCCCCTTGAGGCCTCCTCCTTGCTGCCCCTCCCCAATTCCAAGTGCTCATATTGTTACCACTTTCACCTGCATTCTTAAAAAGGATATTATAAGTTCCTACACACAATGATATGAATGGTTGATAAGACCCAAAGAGATTATTTATTCTCTAGTTTATCCGTTCAATAAGTATTGATTAAGCACCTAGATGTGTCTGGCACTCTGCTTGCAGCTGGATATACAGCTAGAACAAAGAGGACAATCTCCTGCCCTTTTAGGTCTTATTATTATTTATTTACTCTTATGTCCCTACTTTCAGGATTATGTGCCTTTGTTAGAGCAGGGAACAAATTTCCAGGTACTGATAGGGCTGGGGGTTGGGAGTGGGACAGGAGGGAAAAGCTCAGGCTCCAATATACGGTCCCACTAGACCATAAGCTCCTCAAGGGTGACATCTGTGTTTGGTTCTCCTTTGTATCCAACATGAAGTATACTATATTGCCTAGGGTATAGTAGCAATATCTGTTGACAGAGTAAGGGAATGAATAAAGATGGCGATTGTCCACATGCAGCAACTAGAAGGGTGTGCAGCTATGACATACAGCTATCTACTGGGGCTTTGGGGGCAAAAAATAAAATAAATAAAATCTTTAAAAAAAAAAAAAAAAAAAAAAAAAAAAAAGATGGCGATTGTCTAGAATATTTAAGGTCTCCTAGTTCTCCCTCTAGTACCCCCACCCCATCCCCTCGCTTTGTGCCTTCAGACATTCTTTCATGGAGGTAAGTGATTATGCTATTCCCAAACATCACATTCTTGGAATCCTTAGCTTAGAAGACCATCCATGGGCCCCAGGACACCACATGTTACCTCTGTTAGATTTTCTTCTGCTGCCGTAATGAGAGGTGTATTCCCAGTCTTTGGATGCTGAAAGTCAAGGTTCCCGAGGATGGAATGGACTTTAGTAATATGGTCACAGATGAGCTCCACATCACCTCTTGAAACTACTTCCAGGAAATCATGAATCAGCTTATTTTTATTCATTTTTCTAGTTCCATGCAATTGCCTTCAAGAGAAAAGAAACAATTTAATTAAACGAGAGCCAACAAAGCAGTGGGTGGTTCAAATATAATATATTCTATCTTTAGTGTCACCTATTTCCTTCTTTTATGTGTAAAATTTTATAATAATTATAAAGACAATGTTGAAAAAGGGGAAAATCCCACAATCACATCAGTCTTAGTTCTTTGCACACATGTTTTAAATTAGGAACAATAATAATTTTACCATCACTTTGCAAGATCTGCTGTGGTACAGGAGAAGAAAGCAGGGATCAACACCAGAGTGAAAAAATCACAGACTTTGGAGCTTGATAGCACCTGGGTTCAAATCCCTCCACCACAGATTACCGATTGTGTAACCTTGAGCATGTCACTCAATTTCTCTGAGCTTCGTTTCCTCATGTCTAAAATGGAAATGATAACCGCCTCTTCAAATGGTTGGTGAGGATCTGAAATACTATATACAAAGCGTTGGCCCATTCTATTGGTGAAAATTCTTGTAGCATTTCTTTTTCTTTGGTACTGTTTACTAAAATCCCTATAATTATTTTATTTATGAAAATCCTATCTTCTCCACAATATTGTAAACTCCTCAATAGCAGGGACATTCCATGTCTTATACTTTTGTATCCTCCATAATTCTAGCCCAGTGTGAGTCATTGAAGAGCATGGTGGCCACCATTTTAAATTTTCCAGAAAAGTCTCTAATTTTAAATATCTCATCTCAGTTTTCCAAATCATTGAAATATATCTTAAATTGCAATTCTTTTGTGCATGTGAGGAAGATTGGCCCTGAGCTAACATCCATTGCCAATCCTTCTCTTTTTTTGCTAAGGAAGATTAGCTCTGAGCTAACATCTGTGCCCATCTTCCTCTCCTTTATATGTGTGATTCATCCACAGCATAGCTTGATGAGAGGTGCGTAGGTCCATGCCAAGGATTCGAAACTGTGAACCCCAGGCTGCCGAAGCAGAGCACGTGAACTTAACCACTAGGCCACCAGGCCAGCCCCCTTAAATGGCAATTTTTGAAGTCTCCAAACTACCTCCTCCATGGACCCTCTTGCTGTTGGACACAGCACAAAATCCTTTGTCAGACTCTACATTCCAACTTCAGCTTCTGACACCACAGTCACCGTATGTAGGCACGTGCTATTTCATTGAATGGGTAATTTACTTGCAGTGAACTGGCATTTGGATGAAAGCAAAAGAACAAAAGGTCTATGGCATAGCACAACTTTGTGGAGAAAAGCTAAGAAAAATAAACAAGAAAAAGTCTAAAATTGGTCCTCAGTGTTCTAAACACTCAAATGCCTTCCAAATTCATGGGCCCAACCACACAAAGCCTTCTTTCTCATAGAGAACATATACTTCACCCAAGAAATGGTACTATTTCATAAATCCATCCATTCATCTAAGAGGATACTATATGTCCTTTAGGAGCTTCCATTGACCTGTCACAACAGAGCATAATATAAAATAGTTAAGACAAAATTCAAGAAAGAAAATACATGATTAAGTGTCAAAGTAAACAACAAACCTTACAGAAGTCAGAGAAATGGGATGGCCACGTGGGCTGGAGCACTCCATGGAAAGAAAGGTATCAATAATATTTGGAGAGCCAGAGTGAAGGAGAAGGGGCATTTTTGATTGGGAGAAGAGCATGAACAAAGGCCTACACCCAAGGTCAATGAGGAGAGAGTGGACAAGATGGGAATTTACACTTTACTTCTGAACAGGTTGGGAAGCCCACAGGGAGTTTTGAACAGTACGTTTTAGGAACATTAGTCCTTTAGGAAGATTACTATAATAGAGAACAGAAACGTAGAAATAAAAACTTGAAAATAAAGTTTAACAAGATTTCTGACTGATAGGCCATAAAAAATGAAAGAGGGTTCAAGAGGATGTGGTTGGGCAACTGGGGAAGACCTGATGCTGAGGGAGGCAGGTATTTGCTTTTACAGAACGATAACAGATGAGGTCAGCAACAGAGCCAGCATGTAAGTAGGGTTCTTGTCTCCTTAGCTTTCCAAGAAACATGGCCTTAGCTTAGTGCAGGTTCCTAAACTAGCTTGAGCATAAGAATTATGCTGTCTTCTTGTTATAGATAAATATTCTCATATTCCTTTTGTTTTCGTGGGTCTCAGATGAGGCTGGGGACTCTCTGCTCTTTTTGTTTTAATGAAAAAATATTTTTGTGTGTGTGAGGAAGATCAGCCCTGAGCTAACATCCAATGCCAATCCTCCCCTTTTTTGCCAAGGAAGATTGGCCCTGGGCTAACATCGTGCCCATATTCCTCTACTTTATATGGGATGCTGCTACAGCATGGCTTGACAAGCGGTGCGTCGGTGCACGCCTGGGATCCGAACCTGGGAACCCTGGGCCACCGAAGTAGACCGAAGTAGACCACTGTGCCACCGGGCTGGCCCCCTAATTAAAAAATTTTTAATAGACTCTTTTGAAATAGACTTTATTTTTTAGAGTAGTTTTAGGTTCACAACAAAACTGAGTGGAAATCACAGCGAGTTCCCATACACTGCCTGACTCCCACCACACACATCCTCCTCACTATGAACATCCAGCACCAGAGTAGTATATTTGTTACAATTGATGAACCTACATTGACACATTACTATCGTCCAAACTCCAGAATTTACATTAGGGTTCACTCTTGGAGTTGTACATTCTAGGGGTTTGGACAAATGTATAATGACATATATCCACCATTATAGTATCACACAGAGTAGTTTCACTGCCCTGAAAATCCTTTGTGCTCCACGTATTCATCCCACACTCCTCCCTCACCCTTGGCAGCCACTGATCTTTTTACTGTCTCCAGGACGTACCCTTTTTTTTTGCTCAGGCATTCAGGTGATTCCTGTCATTAGATAATGTCCTGAAACTGTGCCTTAGTGATTAGAATCCAATCCACAATCTTTCTTGCAATTCACTTTAATTCCTAATTGACATTTTTCATTACCACTTATTCCTTTTGATTTAAACTTCCTAGGATAAACACTAATTTTTCCCCAAAATTTCTAATAGAGAATAAATTGAGATAGAGAATCAATTCCTCAAGTCTTTCCCTACCTTTGCTCAAAGTGATGTTACATAATAATAACAATAATATAATAACAACAGCAATAATATCCAACATTTATTGAATGCTTACTACATGCCATACACTATTCTAAATGCTTTACATATATTTTATCTATTTAATTCCAAACACCAACATCAGAATAGTAGTAGTATTATCCATATTTTATAGATGAGGAAAACAAGGCACAGACACCAGCAAAATGGGATCTCACACTGGAGAGACGTGTGCGCTAGTGCCCAAAAAGACTTTATGCAAGTAGTATTTAAAGAAACAATTGTAAAATGAGCCTATTTTCATTTCCTCATTTGGACCTGAGGTAGCAGGGGTTGGATTAATCATACTTCTCATTAGCAGTATTGGGCCATGTCGGGCTTTTCTCTTGTTTTATTCTATTTTTGCCCCCTTCAGCTCTGATGCCCTCTCTCACTCCCCTCTGCCTCACAGGAATCCAATCTAATGTGCCTAAGAGGTAGCCTAGATATGCGTATATCGTTACAAGGCATATGGTGCTATCATGTGTGTGCATGTTTTAAATTTGCACAAATGATATTGCACTATAGGTCTTATTACTTAGTTTTTAATTTAACACTTTGTTTTTAAGCTTTAGCCTTGTACTTACGTGTACCTCTGGTTGTTTGCTTCTAATGGCTGCATAGTACACATCCATCATATTTTATTATCCCTTCCCTTGGTGAAGGACATCTAAGTGGCCTCCAACTTCCCAGTCCACAAATGACACTGTGATAAATATCCTTGCCCAGGCCTTGTTATGCACTGTGCAAAAGTTTCTCTGAGGTGAATGGGTCGAATGTATTTAATTTCACTAAATACTGCCGGATTGTTCTCCAGAACGGCTATACCAATTTACTCTCCCATTAGCAGTGCCTGACTGTTTTCTTTAAGCTCTTCTAAAGGAAGCAGACATTTGGTTGATTGCTGTCACTTAATCATCATTATCCTAATCATTAGCATTGAATAGGCAGTGTACTTGGAACTTTACTAAGAGCTGAAGGAGCAAGTGATACAGTCATAATCAGGCCACAGAAAATTTCAAAACCAGTATCCATATCTGTCCCAGCAAACTGCTTTGCAACTTGGATTTATATACTTATTTTTCAAAATGCAACAATATTTGCAATATCATTTCAGGTAAAAGAAACACTTTCAGAAACAAAGGTTAATTAAAATCTGTCCTTCGATAAAGCTGAAATCAGATATTCAAATAACAACTGGGTAAAAAATATTTATATCACCAGCTTATTCATAAAGTAGAACTAAAACCCCAGAGGTATTTTTTTTGTGAGGAGATCAGCCCTGTGCTAACATCTGCCAATCCTCCTCTTTTTTTGCAGAGGAAGACGGCCCTGGGCTAACATCCGTGCCCATTCTCCTCCACTTTATATGGGACGCCGCCTCAGTATGGCTTGCCAAAGCAGTGCGTCGGTGCGCGCCCGGGATCCGAACCAGCGAACCCCGGGCCGCCGCAGCGGAGAGCGCGCACCCAACTGCTTGCGCCACCGGGCCGGCCCCCCAGAGGTATTTTTTTCCAAGGTTATTACCCCTAGCAATGAAATGACAACGTATGTTATGGAGCTGTGGTTTAGTTCTATAATGTAACCTTTAAGTGAGAGCATTTCATGAGTGGTATCTACCCCATCTAAATTAAAAAAAAAAAATTAAGGTTTAAACCAAACTGCAACCTGAAAGTTATCAAATCAAATCCCTACAATACTGGGCAATGTGGTCATTGGCTGGCCATCCATTGTCTCACACACTCAATAGTGACTGGAGGAAGACAACGAAGATTGAAAGGACACATAGCAGTGTCCCTCTACGTAGGTCGCTCTTTCAATTAACATGGACAGATCACACTGCTTTTTATTAGTGAGCTTCGTGTCCTCTTCTGATCTTCAATCTGTACATTGCCATCTTAATTTTTTTTGTAAGAAAACTTTTCTCAATTTTCCCTTTAAGATTGTTTTGATCAATGATTTTTATACAATAATATTTCATTCCACAGAGATTTCCGGTTTAGCATCTATTGAAGCCCAGTGTCTTTTATTTTTAATTGTATTCATGGTTAGTCCACTTGTAAAAAAAAATCTTTTTATTACACTGTACACTTGATTTGGAATCTTATGCAATTAAGACAAAGCAATGGGAATCCCCTTTCATGTTGAGAAAATATGGCCAAGAACACATATATAGAATACTGAACGGTTACAAGAAGGTTTATTCCGTGCAAAGTTAACACATATTTAGGTGATTAAAATAAAAGATATTCCTTGGGTATAATTTAACAGAAAGAAGTATTTTTACATACTTTTCTTGCCCTTAGCAGTTTAGCCTGTGGTCTAGAGGCATTTTCATAAAGTATTAGAAGGGATTGTCTCAATATTCGAAAAGTCAAAAACAGCTTATTACAACAACTCTAAGGATATAATTTTTTGAGATTAGGACACAGCTTCTTCTATCAGTTTACCTGACGTTCCTCCTCTGGGATATCCTTTGGGGAGAAAAAAAGTTGCAACATATGGTATTACTGAAAACGTGATGAAAAGTGGAGATCTGGCTTACCTATGGTGTGTTTTGCCGAGGGAGTTGGTACACAGCTGAAGAAACACCAAGCCAAACAGCAATCATCCTAATGCACTGTGGCACTAATTACTGAGACAGCTGTCAACCCACACTTCAACAAGGGATCCATTTAAAAGCAGCACAGATTTAAATTTTTTTCTTTGATTATTTTCCAATGTTGCACAGCTCAAAGTACTTTTTAAAAAAGACAATTAAAGCCTGTTCTGCATGCACAAACTCTTCAGTTAGCTGCAAAGAGACTGCTTAGTTTACCGGCTGTCACCCAGGCAACCATCCACTGTGCATTTAGCTTGGAGAATTGAAAGCAGGACAATCTCATCCAGGAAGGAAAACAAGTGTTGTACACTCTTCAAAGTTGCTGTTTAAGTGCTTAAAAGAGTTGGACACCTGTGCACTTCCATGGTTGGCACAATTGCCATTATCACCTTATTCACTGAGATTTTCTCCAGGAAAATCATACCTCTGTAATCGCTGTAATGTGCCAGAAGGGCCCTTTCCAAATCTGAATATAGATTACAGATTGAGAATCCAGTGGATTACTCCCTGTGAACCTTATGCTTTGTTCAAAGAACTAGATGGATGATGTGATTCAAGCACATTGATCAAGAGAAAAAGTGGTAGCATATGAGGTTTGCTTAGCAGGAATGTGCTGGATCATGCAGGCCACAGTGAGGAGTTTGATTTTTATTCCAAGGGCAATATAAAGCCATTGATAGGTTTTAAACAGGAAATTGGCATGGTCTGATTTCCTCTTTTTCAGAAGGTCATTCCGGTTGATGAATGGAAAATGAACCGGAGGATGGGTCCACTTGCAGTAATGGTGAAGTAATTCCTATTAGACCATATTTTTTTCATTTTGGAAAAAAAAATATTTAGAAAACAACTACCTGAAGGTACTGGAGAGCAACCAAAATAAGACAGAAACCGAAGAGGAGTCAGCACTTGGTAGAAGTAAACAACACTGGGTAATTTCCATTTTTTACAGCATTTAGCCTGAGGGAAGGTCCAGTTGGTACTGCTTGGGGTGATGAAAACTCAAATAGAAACTCACAGTCTTACTGGTTGAAGAATAAGAGAGAGATTTCAACTGATAACAGCATCAGGAAAGTGTGGGGTGGAGGGAAAGCCAGGGGTGGGAGCCACAAAGTCTGCATATGAACCCTGCACATATCTGTCTGACTGCTGAAAGACATGTACATGGGGAAGACCTCAAGGAGAAGTAAATCATCTGAATAGGCCTATATATATATTAAAGAAATTGAATCAATAATTAATAACCTTCCAAAACAGAAAGCACCAGGCCCAAATGGGTTCACTGGTGAATTCTACCAAACATTTAAGGAAAAAAATTATACTAAGTCTCTACAATCTTTTACAGAAAACAAAAGCACAGGAATTAGTTTGTAACTCATTCTATGAGACCAGCATTACCCTACTACTGAAACCAGACAAAGACTTTTTTTTTTTTTTTTTGGTGAGGAAGATCAGCCCTGAGCAAACATCCGTTGCCAATCCTCCTCTTTTTGCTGAGGAAGATCCCCCTGAGCTAACATCTGTGCCCTACTTTATATGGGACACCGCCACAGCATGGCTTGACAAGCGGTACATCAGTGTGTGCCCGGGATCCAAACCTGTGACCGCGGGCCGCCAAAGCGGAGCGCATGCACTTAACTGCTTGCACCACTGGGCCGGCCCCGAGACAAAGACGTTTTAAGAAAGGAAAACTACAGACAAATATTTCTCATAAACATAGAAGCAAAAGTCCTCAGCAAAATATTAACAAATCAAATCCAACAATGTATAAAAAGAATTATACACCATGACCAAGAGCGATTTATTCCAGATACGCAAGGCTGGTTCAACATTCAAAAACTGATTTATGTAATCCATCACATCAGTAGGCTAAGGAGAAATATATGATCATATCAATAGATACAGAAAAAGCATTAGACAAAATCTAACACCAATTCATGATAAAAACTCTCAGCAAAGTAGGAATACAGAGGAACTTCCTCAAATTGATAAAGAACATCTACAAAAACCTACAGCTAACATCATACTTAATGGTAAGAAACTAGATGCTTTCCCACTAAGGTCAGGAACAAGGCTAGGATGTCCCATCTCATCACTCCTCTTGAACACTGTACTGGAGGTTCTGACTAATGCAATAAGACAAGAAAATAAAATAAAAGGTATACAGATTGGGAAGGAAGACATAAAACTGTCTTTGTTCACAGATTACATGATTATCTATGTAGAAAATCCCAAAGACTCAACAGAAAAACCCTGGAACTAATAAGCAATTACAGCAAGGTAGCAGGATACAAGGTAATATACATAAGTCAATTGCTTTCCTATATACCAGCAATGAACAATTGGAATTTGAAATTAAAAACATGATACCATTTACATGAGCACCAAAAAAGTGAAATGCTTAGGTATAAATCTTTTAACAAAATATGTACAAGATCTATATGAGGAAAACTACCAAATTCTGATGAAAGAAATCAAAGATGATTTAAATAAAGGCAGAGATATTCCAGGTAAATATCACAAAATATTGATAGGAAAATTCAGTATTGTTAAGACACCATTTCTTCCCAACTTGATATACAGATTCAATGTACTCCCAACCAAAATCCAAGGAGGTTATGTTGTGGATATTGACAAACTGATTTCATTCCAAAGTTTTTATTGACCAGCAAAAGATCCAGAAGGGGGCCCGGCCCTGTGTCCTAGTGGTTGGGTTCGTGCACCATGCTTCGGTGGCCCAGTTTCGCAGGTTCAGATCCCAGGCATGGACCTACACCACTCGTCAGCCATGCTGTGGCAGTGACCCACATGCAAAATAGAGGAAGACTGGCACAAATGTTAGCTCAGGGCAAATTTTCCTCAGCAAAAAACAAAAATCCCAGAAAGGCCAAACCCTTATTGAAGGAGAAGAACCAAGTCAGGATTCTAAAACTATCCAACTTCCAGACTTACTATAAGGTTACAGTAATCAAGACAGTGTAGTATTGGTGAAAGGACATACAAATAGATTCATGAAATGGAATAGACCCACACAAATACAGTCAACTGATCTTTGACAAAGGAGTAAAGGCAATTCAATGGAAAAAGGATTGTCTTTTCAATAAATGGTGCTGGAACAACTAGACATTCACATGAGAAAAATGAATCTAGACACAGACTGTACACCCCTCACAAAAACTAACTCAAAATGGATCACAGACCTAAATGTAAAACACAAAACTATAAAACTCATAGATGATAATGTAGGAGAAAATCTAGGTGAGCTTGGGTTCAGCAATGACTTTTTAGATACAACACCAAAAGCATGACTCATGAAAGAAAAAATTAGTAAGTTGCATTTCATTAAAATTAAAAATTTCTACTCTGCAAAAGACACTGTTAAGAGATAACAGAAGCCACATACTGGGAGAAAATCTTTGCAAAACACATATCTGATAAAGGACTGGTATTCAAAATATACAAAGAACTCTTAAAACCCAACAATAAGAAATGAACAACCCAATTTAAAAATAGGGGAAAGCTCTGAATAGCAACCTCACCAAAGAAGATATACAGATGCTCCATATCATTTGTAATTAGAAAATTATAAATTAAAACAACAATGACATACCACTATACACCTATCAGAATGGCTAAAATCCAAAACATTGACAACACAAATGCTGACAAGGATGTGGAGTAACAGAAACTGTCATTCATTGCTGGTGGAAATGAAAATGGTACAGCCACTTTGGGGACAGTTTGACAGCTTCTTACAAAACTAAACATACTCTTAAAGTATGATTCAGCAATTGTGGCCCTTGGTATTTACCTAAATGAGTTGAAAACTTATGTCTATATCAAAACCTACAGAGGCTGTCCCTGTGGCCTAATGGTTAAGTTTGGCATGCTCTACTTCAGCGGCCTGGGTTCAGTTCCTGGGTGTGGACATACACCACTCATTGGTGGCCATGCTGTGGTGGCAACTCACATATGAAATAGAGGAAGATTGGTACAGATGTTAGCTCAGAGTGAATCTTCCTCAAGCAAAAAGAGGAAGATTGGCAACAGATGTTAGCTCAGGGCAAATCTTCCTTAGCAAACCCACCCCCCCCCAAACCTACACACAGATGTTTATAGCAGTTTTATTTATAATTGCCAATACTTGGAAGCAACCAAGATGTCCTTCAATAGGTGAATAGATAAATAAACTGTGGTACATGCAGACAATGGAATATTATTCAGAAATAAAAAGAAATGAGTTATCAGGCCACAAAAAGACATGGAGGAACCTTAAATGCATATTGCTGTGTGAAAGAAGTCAATTTGAAAAGGTTTCATACTGCATAATCCCAACTATATGATATTCCGAAAAAGGCAAAACTATGAAGACAGTAAAAAGATCAGTGGTTGCCAGGGATTCAGAGGATGAATACATGGAGCACAGTGGATTTTTAGGGCAGTGGAACTATTTTGTATGATACAGTAATGGTGGATACATGTCATTCTACATTTGTCAAAACTCATGGAATATACAACACAGAGTGAATCCTGATGTAAATTATGGACTTCAGTTAATAATAACATCAATATTGGTTCATCGACTGTAACAAATGTACTGCACCAACACAAGATGTAAATAATAGGGGAAACTGTGTATATGTGGCAGGGTAGGGGGAAGGTATGTGGGAACTCTTTGTACTTTCCAATCAATTTTTCTTTAAACATAAAGCTACTCAAAAACATAAAGTCTAGGGGCGCGCCCGGTGGCGCAAGCAGTTAAGTGCGCGTGCTCCGCTTGGGCAGCCTGGGGTTCACAGGCTGGGATCCTGGGCGCACAGCGAGGCACTGTTTGGCAAGCCATGCTGTGGCAGCATCCCATATAAAGTAGAAGAAGATGGGCACAGATATTAGCTCAGGGGCATTCTTCCTCAGTGAAAAAGAGGAGGATTGGCATTGGATGTTAGCTCAGGGCTTATCTTCCTCACAAAATAAATAAATAAATAAATAAATAAATAAATAAATAAATAAATAAATAAATAAATAAAGTCCATTAATAACTTTTTTAATGGGACATTGAATAGAAGACATTTTTACAAAAACAAAAACGGAAAGGATTTGTCACCAACAGACCAGCACTACATAATGTGCTAAAGGGAGTTCTTCAGTGTGAAGGGAAATGATACCAGATAGAAATTTGGACCTGTAGGAAGGAGTGAAGAGCACCAGAGACAGTAAATATGTGGGTAAATGTAAAAAGGAAGGTGGCTATATGTGAACTATATGTCAATGAAAAAAAAGGAAGGTCGTAAGATAAATGAACTTACATGGCTGGAAGGTTCTTATGTTTTATGAGTAATGGTACAATATATTAATCATAAGTAAATTATGAAAAGTTAAAGATGAATATTTTCATTCCTAGAGTTACTACCAAAAAATCTCTAATTAGTAAATCTCTAATAATGAAGAGACATAGCTAAAAAGCCAAAAGAGAACAATTAAAATGAATTTCTAAAATTTTTAAAAAATAATCCAAAAGATAAAGAGTTAAAAAAGGAACAAAGGATAAATGGGGCAAATGGAAAACAAATAACAAGATGGTAGACATAAATTCAACCACGTAAATAATTCCATCAACTATAACTAAAAGGTAGGTATTGTCAGAATAGATTAAAAAAAGAAGATTCAAACTATATACTGTATATAAGAGACATGTTTTAAATATAAAGACACAGATAGGTTGAAAGTTAACAGATGGCAAAAGATATACCATATAAACCAATAAAAAAAAAGTTGGAGTGACTATACTAATATCAGATAAAATAGACTTTAAGACAAAGAGTATTACCAGAGATAAACAGAAATGTTTCATAATGATAAAGGACTTAATTCATCAAGAAGTCATAACAATCACAAATGTGAAGCAAAAATTGACAGAAATAAAGAGACAAAAAGAAAATTTCACAATCATAGTGGGAGATTTTAACACTCCTCTCAGGAGTCAATAGAACAAATACATACACACAGACACAAAAGTCAGTAAAGACACAGAAGATCTGAACAATACTATCAATCATTTTAACCTAATTGACACGTATAGAATTCTAGACCCCAAAATGATAGAATATGTACTCATTTCAGGTGAGCATGGTATATTTATCAAGCGAGACCAAACGCCAGGCCATAACCAGGTCTCAATAAATTTCAAAATATTGAAATTTTAAATGTAATTAAATTAGATAACAATAAAAATGATTGTGTAATTAAATCAGATAACAATAAGATATATAGTAAAATCCCAAATATTTGGAAATTATACAATATACTTATAAGAAACCTAGAGATCAAAGAAGATATCATCAGATAAATTTAAAAATATTTTAAGCAAAGGACAATAAAAATACAACACATCAAAACGTGTGGTATGGAATACAGCAAAAGCAGTGCCTAGAGTGAAATTTATAGCCTTAATGATTATATTAGAAAAGACTGAGGGGCTAAAACCATTGACCTTCAAAGTTTCCATCTGAAAAAGCTATAAAAGGAAGAATGAAGTAAACACAATTAGGTAAAGGCAAGGAAATAATAAAGTAAGAGCAAGAACCAAGGAAACAGAAAGCCAACCAAAAAATCCAAAAGTTCCTTCTTTGACAAGATTAACAAGCAAGAGAATGACTTGGAGGAAATAGGAGAAACAGGGAGACTGTTTAAAAGGTGTGGGTGGTAATCCAAACAAGAGAAGTCGGAGGCCGACTAGGGTGGTAGCAATGAAGAGAGAGAGAGAAATTGTTGAAGTCCCCATACAAAGACTACCAGGTAAAACTGCTGATCATAAAGAAACTATGTTTATTAAACTTGCAGAGCAAAGCAAAGAAGTGTCTCAAATAGGGGACATTAGGAAAGGATACTTAGGGGCCGACCCCTAAGCGGCTTAGCGGTTAAGTGCGCGCACTCCGCTGCTGGTGGCCCGGGTTCGATCCCGGGTGTGCACCGACGCACCACTTGTCCGGTGGTGCTGAGGTCCGATGCGTGCTGAGGCCGCATCCCATATACAGCAACTAGAAGGATGTGCAGCTATGACATACAACTATCTACTGGGGCTTTGGGGGGAAAAAATAAATAAATAAAATTATATAAAAAAAAAAAAAGGAAAGGATACTTAGAGTTTTGGATGCTGGAGGTAGTCATAGGGAGGTTTAGGCAGGGAATTTTTAAACAAGGTGGATTGCTATAACAGTCAGTGGCCTTATCTTTAGAACATGTGAATCTGTGTAAAGTTGCTAGGACTATCCACTTGTTTTGGAACATATGGCTCTGCATTAAGCTTAGACAGTTTGCTTTCTCCATCATGGTTTGGTACAGTTTATCTGTTTTATGAGTCAGGGAACAGTTCACTTTGCACATGGTTGTTTCTGTTTCAATTCTCCAGTGAACAATTGGAAATGTATTTTGGAAATAGAATTAACAGGATATGCTGAGAATACTGAAATGGGAGGTGAGGGATAGGAAGGGATCAAGGAAGACTCTTAAATTTGGGACTCAAATGTAAAAATGAGGACATCATTTACTAAGACGCAGATAGTGGGAGAGGAATGTTTAGGGCAAAAAAATCAAGAGTTATGTTTTGGACCTACTTAAGTTTGAAATGTTCGTTAGTCTTCCAAAAATTGGTATCAAGTAAAGCAGCTGGATAAAAAGGTCTGAAGTTTAGAGGGTGGTCTTTGGGTGAGAGATAAAAATTTGAGGGTCATCTACACATGGGTGACATAAGGCCAACTTTGAAGGTCAATGGTTTAGCCTTTTATTCTTTTATAGAGGCTATAAATTTCCCTCTAGGCACTGCTTTTGCTGTATGCCACAAATTTTGATATGTTGTATTTTTATTGTCATTCACTTCAAAATATTTTAAAATTTCTCTGTTGATTTCTTCATTGATCTCTGGGTTTCTTGTAAGTGTGTTGTATAATTTCCAAATATTTGAGAGTCATCTACATATGGACATAAGGTGAGATTATCTGAAAGTAAACCAGAAGGAAAGAAGGGAGCTCACCCAGTCATTCAGTCGACACCTTATCTCAAGTGTCTTTTTTCTGGAAAGCATTATTCTAAGCACTGAAGAAATCTCAGATAGACAGGATAAGATACAAATAAATAATTAAGGTAATATCAAATGATCATAAATGCTATGAAGAAAACTGAAGTGCAAGTCTGATAGTTGTGGGTAAGAGGGAAATTTTATTAGATTGCATGCTCATGGAAGATCTCCCTCAAAGGTGACATTTGATCTGTTACTCGAATAAAAAGAAGCAGCCAGCCCATTGAAGAGTCAAAGGCAGAGAGTTCTAGGCAGTGGGAAGAGCTGGTGCAAAGGTCTTAAGGTATATATAAACATAACATGTTCAAATTACAGAGAGAAGGAGGATAGGGAAGGTGTTAGAATTGAGGTTGGAGAGGTATGCAGGCGCCACATCTTGAGCAGCCTCACAGGCATAATAAGCAGTTTGATTTCATTCCAAGTGCAATATGAAACCATCAGAGCATTTTACTCAAGGGAGTGACAGGGTCTGATTTAGTTTTTTTAAAAGATCATATCGATAGTTCTATAGAGAAAAGACTGTAGGGTGCAATAGTGGAAGTCAGAAGCGAATGTAAAGGCAATTGGTACTTGGTTAGCCAGAAGTACCTACCAATGACGGCAGCTTTGAAGGCAAAAAATGTAAGTGACTGTAGGAGTGCTCTTGGTTGAAGGACATTCTTATGAGTACATTTTTGTGGAAACCAAGGCAGAGTGAAATAAAGGGCCTTGGGAAATGACTGCTTGCCTGAGGTCTCTGTTTCTTATTGGGCCCGAAGACTGATTTGGAATAACATTTTTACAGGTTATTATTAATAATGCTGCAGAACCAAAATTCTAACACTCCCAGCTCCCTCTCACTCTGATCATAGTTAAATAAGGAAAACTACAGGCTTTTCCCCCCCTCTTTCCCATTATGGAGTATCTGGTAGTGTTATAAAAGATGTATCCATATGGGGCCTATTCACTTTTTATTGAATATATAAATACTGGGCAGGAAAGAGTTGAGGCAGCTAGCCTGTGATCCATTTCTCTCCCATTACTGGGGGTGGGGAGGCCAAGATGCTCTCAGACAGTACTGGATAGATGACCCAGTATTGTAACATGCTGATAACTGGACCTCCTGGAAAATATACAGTTATCTTATACATCTATGGAATGCTTTTTGCAGGATATCCCTACTTTAGGATTGCTTATGGTGACTCTATGGATTTAAGGAGCATGGCTTCCTGAAAAATGTCACATAAACTATTCAGCCATATGAGTATAAAATGGAAATGCTTTATTACAGAGAGCATATGTCTTATACGGGAGGGAAGGACATGGGAGTTGCCCTCTGTGTCTCAGATCTCTCTCTGCTTTGCCTGCTCCTGTTGATTGATTATATTTCTGAAGTTATTTGTAAAGCTTGATATTGGATATGATCTCTGATTTGTGTGAGTCTGATTTGACAATATGCTTCTTTGTGTTATACACACATTCACACACATACACACGGTCAGCTACCGTATACAATTATTTTTGAAACATGCCTTTGAGTTCCCTCCCATAGTGATAGCAGACACTGATATTTCAAGAGACAGAAGAGCAGAGAAATGAAAACAATAAAGACATTGTTTTTTGGAGCTAGGAGCCCAAGAACAGGAGTTAGGATTGCTGAGCTCTCATCCTCAATGTTATCTAGCTATGTGACTTGGGCTTAGTTTTGCCACTTATGAAATACAAGGATTGTGCAATATGATTTCAGAAATCTCTTCTGGTTCTAAAAATCTGGGTGTCCAAAACTGAAAGTAAGAAAAACAATTTCGTTACACAAGAAACACTAAGAAATGAGAAACAACATAGTGATCAAGTCCTCCCTCTGGTGGTCACCATGTTCAATGCCTGCCCTCATTCAGCCACAATCCTGAGGGCCTCGGTACCTCCCAGGCCCCGCTCGCCTCTCTGATCCCATATACTCCCCTCCAATCCACTCTGTTCTCATGTCTTTTCACACCTCTATTATGACAGAGTCAGCCTTGTTTTAGAGTTATTTTATCTCTCCATTAGATCCTACTTTTCGGAGGACAAGGAATGTGTTTCAATTACCTTTGTTTCCCCTATTGTGTTTATGTGTTTCACACATAGAAGGTTCTCAGTGAATGTTTCTAGAACTGAATATACGCCCAGGAGAGCTCAAATACAGTAGAGAATTTTATGCAGTGGCATTTTGCTTACTATAGGAAAGGCTCAAGTTCTCAATAGAGCTATGTTTTTATTAGATTCTGGCTAGGTAGAGAGGAGGAGAAATAATTTCAGGAAACAATAGTAGCAAATGAGATGCTGTAAGGAAGGCTTGAAAGGGACAACAATTAAAGTTTTGAATCCAATGTTAGCTGTAAGAATACACTATGAATAATTTTGGAATGCCTGGGCAACCCCAATGTATTGAGAAGGAAAGGACTAAAGGGTTTTAAAGTTCTAAAAAGAGTTTTTCTGCTGAGGCAGCAGTGGTCTGAATGTGAGCTGTGTCTTCTGCATGTTGAGCACAATCTTTTTGTCCCTTGCAGCACAATTGTGGAAAAAGGTGGAAGCTTTTCCAGGAAGACCGTGAAGGGGCTGTTGCTTTTAAGGGACACAATTTTCCTAGAAACATTTTGCCCTAAATCTCTTCTTTTCTACTTGGAAGGTGGTGGAGGGAGTGAGGGGATGGAGGAAAGGAAGATAAATTGGGCATCTCAGTAGACTAAGAAGAGAGACAAAGCAGACCATTAAGTCCAAGAGGCATAACAGTCTAGAGAAATTTGATAGAGAGAGACCAGGATTTTCTATGACTCTGAACAGGGTGGGGTGGGGCTACTGGTTTCATTAACTTAGGTGTTTTGCAACTCAGAAAGAGAATGTGAGCAGGGATGTCTCCAACTCTATAAGATGGAACCAAAAGTGACATCTCTTAAAGCCTTGGCAACCAAATATAGTTGAACATCAACTTTATCTGGAGAGATTTTATAAACACACAGATTCTTGCAATCCCACAGAAAAACAAATGAAAGACTTGAAATCACACTTTCTAGGAGAGGAATATGAATGGCCAACAAACACATGAAAAATCAGGGGAATGCAAATCAAACCGTTTTTTGTTCAGCATGCTGGCAAAAATTTAAAAGTCTGATAATATTAAATGTGTGGGAAAAAGGCTACTCTTGTACACTATTAGTGGGTGTGTAAATTAGTAACCATCATTTTGGACGTTGCAATCTGGTGCTACCTATTATTACATTTTAAACTGCACATACTCTTCAATCCAGCATTTCCATTTCTCAGCATTCACCCTAAAGTAATTCCCGCACATGCTCACAAACATGCAGGTAAAATGAATTTTTACCCTAGTATTTTTTTAGAAAAGTTTTATCATGGAAAATTTCAAACATGCAAAGCAAACAGTATAGTAATAATCAAACCCCACGTACATGTCACCCACCTAAGAATGTTATTAATAGCTTTAAATAGTAAATAGTCCACATGACAAGTTATGACAGACAATTAAATGACAAGTTATGACAGACAATTAAATAAAAAGTAGTAGGTCCATACTTTGAATTTTGGAATGTTGCGCAGCAGTATAAAAAAAGCTCGAAAGAGCTTTATATAATGTTCTAAATGGGCTCCAAGTCATATAGTTAAGTAAAAAAAGTGAGTTGCCAAATAATGCATATGGTATGGTACTGGTATGATGTGGAGGCTCAGAGCACATGTTCAGGAGCCAGCCCTACCACTTACTAGGTGTGCAACTTGGGCAAGTTACCTATGCTTTTTCTGCCTCAATTTCCTCACCTGTAAAGTCAGAATATACGATAATATTAGTATCTACCTTATAGAGTAATTATGAGAATTAAAGGAGTTAATATGAGTAAAGCAGTTAGAAGAATGTTTGGCACGTGTTAAGTATAAGACATCCTTATTTGTGAAAAAAAATGATTAAAAAGAAGGTAAAACTATATATTTTATACAGTCATGCACTGCATTACAAAGTTCCCGTCTACAATGGACCACATACATGATGGTGGTCCCATAAGATTAGTACCATATAGGCTAAGTATGTAGTAGGCTATATCATCTAGGTTTGTGTGAGAACACTCTATGATGTTCACACAATGATGACATCGCCTATTGATGCATTTCTCAGAGTGTATCCGCGTTGTTAAGCAATGCATGATTGTATGTAAAAATATGTACGTAAAAGCATAGGAAAGGGTCTGAAAGGATTCACACATAACTGTATTAGCAATTTTATCTTGGGGGTACGGGAATTGAAAAGACAGTCAAGGAGGCCATTTGTTTTATGCCTATCATTTGAATCTTTTACAATAAGAAGACATTCCTATTACTTGTATAATACTTGAGCAATTTAAATGAAAATACAATTCCCAGGCTCTACCTTTGGCGATAAACAGTGATTTAAGTATCTCCTACCTGGCAGTATACAGGCATACCTTGTTTTATTGCATTTTGCAGATATTGCATTTTTTACAAATTGAAGGTTTGTGGCAGCCCTGCATCAACAAGTCTATTGGCGCCATTTTTCCAACAGCATTTGCTCACTTAGTGTCTCTGTGTCACATTTTGGTAATTCTTGCAATATTTCAAACTTTTTCATCATTATTTGTTATGGTGATCTGTGATCAGTGATCTTTGATGTTACTATTGTAATTGTTTGGCGGCACCACGAACAACTCCCATAAAAGACGGCAAACTTAAGCAATAAATGTTGTATGTGTTCTGACTGCTCCACCTACCAGGTGTCTCCACCCACCTCCACCCCTCTGACCCCCACCTTTCTCCCTCTCCTCGGGCCTCCCTAGTCCCTGAGACACACAATACTGAAATTAGGCCAATTAATAACCCTACAATGGCCTCTAAATGTTCAAGTGAAAGGAAGAGTTGCACATCTCTCACATTAAATCAAAAGCTAGAAATAATTAAGCTTAGTAAGGAAGGCATGTCAAAATCCCAGATAGGCTGAAAGCTAGGCCTCTTGTCCCAAATAATTAGAAAGTTGTGAATGAAAAAGAAAAGTTCTTGAAGGAAATTACAAGTGCTACTCCAGTGAATACACGAATGATAAGAAAGCAAAACAGCCTTATTGCTGATATGAAGAAAGTTGTAGTGGTCTGGATAGAAGATCAAACCAGCCACAACATTCCCTTAAGCCAAAGCCTAATCCAGAGCAAGGCCCTAACTTTCTTCCATTCTACTGAGGCTGAGAGAGGTGAGGAAGCCACAAAAGAAAAGTTTGAAGCTAGCAGAGGTTGATCTATGAGGTTTAAGGAAAGAAGCTGTCTCTATAACATAAAAGTGCAAGGTGAAGCAGTAAGTGTTGATGTAGAAGCTACAGCAAGTATCCAGAAGATCTAGCTAAGATAATTTATGAAGGTGGCTAAAATAAACAATAGATTTTGAATGTAGACGAAACAGTCTTATATTAGAAAAAGATGCCATCTAGGAATTGCATAGCAAGACAGGAGAAGTCAATGCCTGGCTTCAAAACTTCAAAGGACAGGCTGACTCTCTCGTTAGAGGCTAATGCAGCTGGTGATTTTAAGTTGAAGCCAATGCTCATTTACCACTCCAAAAATCCTAGGGCCCTTAAGAAGTATGCTAAATCTACCCTGCCTGTGCTCTAAAAACGGAAAACAAAGCCTGGACGACAGCATATCTGTTTATAAAATGGTTTACTGAATATTTTAAGCCCCCTGTTGAGACCTACGGCTCAGAAAAAAAGATTCCCTTCAAAATATTACTGCTCATTGACAACGCAGCTGGTCACCCAAGAGCTGTGATGGAGATGTACAATGAGATGGATGTTGTTTTCATGACTGCTAACACAACATCCATTCTGCAGCCCATGGATCAAGGAGTAATTTTGATTTTCAAGTCTTATTATTTAAGCAATACATTTTGTAAGGCTATAGCTACCATAGATAGTGATTCTTCTAATGGATCTGGGAAAAGTCCATTGAAAACCTTCTGGAAAGGATTCATCATTCTAGATGCCATTAAGAACATCTGTGATTCATGGGAAGAGGTCAAAATATCAATACTAAGAGGAGTTTGGAAGCATTTATTTCAACTCTGATGGACGACTTTGAGGGGTTCAAGATTTCAGTGGAGGGAGTAACTGCAGAAGTGGGAGAAATAGCAAGAGAACTAGAATTACAAATGGAACCTGAAGATGTGACTGAATTGTTGCAGTCTCATGATAAAACTTTAATGGACGAGGAGTTGCTTCTTATGGATGAGCAAAGAAAGTGATTTCTCTTTTTTTCCCTCCCCAAAGCCCCAGTACCTAGTTGTATATTCTAGTTGTAAGCCCTTCTAGTTCTTCTATGTGAGCCACTGCCACAGCATGGCTACTGACAGACATGTGGTGTGGTTCTGTGCCCAGGAACCGAACCCAGGTCACCAAAATAGTGTGCCAAACTTTAACTACTAGGCCATCAGGGCTGGCTAGAAAGTGATTTCTTGAGATGGAATTAACTCCCAGTGAAGATGCTGTGAAGACTGTTGAAATGAAAACAAAGGATTTAGAATATTACATAAACTTAGTTGATAAAGCAGAGGCAGGGTTTGAGAGGAGTGACTCCAATTTTGAAAGAAGTTCTACTGTAAGTAAAATGCTCTCAAACAGCATCACATGCTACAGAGAAATCATTCGTGAAAAAAAAGAGTCAATCGATGTGGCAAACTTCATTGTTGTCTTATCTTAAGAAATTACCACAGCCACCCCAACCCTCAGCAACCACCACCTTGATCAGTTAGAAACCACCAACATTGAGGCAAGACCCTCCACCTACAAAACATTATGACTTGCTGAAGGCTCAGATGATGGTTAGCATTTCTTAGCAATAAAGTATTCTTTAATTAAGGTATGTACACTGTTTTTTTAGACATAATGCTATTGTACACTTAACAGACTACAGTATAGTGAAAACATAACTTTTATATGCACTGGTAAACGAAAATATTTGTGTATCTCATTTTATTGTGATATTCGCTTTATTGCGGTGCTCTGGAACCAAACCCATAATATCTCTGAGGTATGCCTGTAAATGGGCAAACACAAAGGACAGAGATAAATGGAAGATATAAGATTAACTGCAGCAAAATAGCAGAAGCAGTTGAGACGGAAATCCGTCCATCTAGTCTAGTTAGAAACTAGACTGAAGTGAACGTTAAAAGGGATCTGAGGAGCAGATCAGCAAGCATTTGGAGACATTATTCATGTAAAGCAGTTAATGTGTCTTAGAACAGTACAGTACAAAAGAAGGTCAGGATTAAGTCTATGATTTTGCACTTATTAGTCATCTGTGGCTAGAATAGTTCACTATCCTTAACAAGGAAAGATTGGAGATTAAATAAGAATATGCCTATGTAAAATATAGTAATTAATTGTACGTACATCACACACATATGCTTAGAAGAATATGCTTATTCTGTAAACTTACACACAAATTCTCATGACTTTTTTCAATTAATTCTTTTTCAATTAATTCCCACATTCTGAGTTCCACACCTATCAAAATATTTTAAAAATAGAAACACATAAACTTGGGCAAACTAAATCAACCTGCCAGCAAGTACTGTCCTTTCTGAATCTACCAGGCAAGTTAAG
The DNA here is from genome assembly GCF_057802395.1 of Ceratotherium simum simum. Lineage (NCBI taxonomy): Eukaryota > Metazoa > Chordata > Mammalia > Perissodactyla > Rhinocerotidae > Ceratotherium > Ceratotherium simum. Next base: position 18,770,487 of record NC_141908.1, read on the forward strand.
TTACAAACTTAAGAATTGGAACTGGCTGTTCTTGACATTATTATCATCTAGAAGGACTTCAATTACTTTGTACTTAAAACTTCCTGAGGGCAGGCACCTTGTTTTTATACTTTTGTTTCCCGCTTTCTAGAACAGTGTCAGGCACATAACAGCTACTTCTAAAAATGTTTATTTATTTATTTATTTTTTGCTGAGGAAGACTGGCCCTGGGCTAACATCCATGCCCATCTTCCTCCACTTTATATGGGATGCCACAGCATGGCCTGATAAGCGGTGTATCGGTGCGCTCCCGGGATCCGAACCCAGGCCACCAGCAGCAGAGCAGGCGCACTTAACTGCTACGCCACGGGGCCGGCCCCTAAAAATGTTTATTGAAGGAAGAAATGACTGAATGAATGGTGAGTGAATGAAGACTGCATCATTTCTCTTGAAATTCTCTGGAGATTCCTTGCCGTCATGACTATACCTCTTTCCAGTTCAAGAAACAGCGGGCTACTTATCTAGAATATGAGATGTTGTGTGCGTGTTCCGAAAAGTCACTTGAATATTTTCCTACCACTGATTTTACAATGAATTTTAAGAAATTGGATATCCATCATGCATCCCTTTCTAACCAGATTATAGTTGTTCATGTCTTATCCCAGATGGCGAGCACTTTGAGAGCAGGGATTATTCTTTGAATCCCTCCATAAGATTGACCAGAGTTCCAAGACAATAGGTATTTGGCAAATATTATTGAATGAATAAATGCTGTCTGACAATTTTGATTTAGAGAATTTCTCTCTAAAGAGTTCTCAGAGTATGTCTTCCTCTTCTAGCTGTACCTTCTATTGCAATTGTTCTCATGGGAGGATCATAGAAAATTCCTGATTCTTCCTGCTCAGATGCCATCAAGATAGATAAGGATGGTATAGTCCCACTGTTGTTACTCCTCTAACAAACAATGTTTGCTTTCTCACTAAGACCTAATTAAAGTGTTATGCCCCCACATTCCTCTGAGGACTAAGCCAAGGGTGATTTTTCCAGGCTTCTAATCTCTTAAATTGCCTATGTGTCAAAATTCTCCCTGTGGCCATTACTGGTAACACCTTGAAATAACTGAAAATTATGCCAGAGAGGATATGCGCTTGCATGGAAAAGCCCTTGCCTTTGGATGTGTAGCAAAATAACTCTTAATACTGAAGAAATAAAATCTTTTCAGCTTTGTGAACCAGTGAAAATCTAATAAAAGTGTGTCTCCCCTGGGTACTTTACATCATCAGCATCCTGGCTCCATACTTTGCTTTAACAAATAACTTATTTTAAAAGTTTCTCTGGGGAGAAGACAAAGAGCCAAAAATATCTCAGAAGCAAACTTTACCTAGCAACCTGATAAGGCTGTTTCATACAGTTTCTAAAATTTAACTTCTTGCAGCAAAGTCTCTGTGATTTTTTAGTTTTTGATTTCGGTATGTACTGAAACTTCTTCACAGTTAAGCAAGGAGGTAAAAAAAGTAATGCCCACATGTGAGTAGCACTTTATGGTTTTCAGAGTACGTTCATTATAAACGCTACTACTGTAATTGATCACCTACTACATGCCAGGACACTGTGCTAACCATTTTACATATGTACTGAATATGGAACTTAATCTTTGCCATATTCTTATGCAGTAAGAGATATTACAAGTCCCATTTTACTAGTGAAGAAACTGAGGTTTAGAGGAGTTAAGTAATTTGACCAAAGTCATATAGTTATAAATGGCTGAACTTCGATTTATCTGACCTTAAGAAACCTACGGACTTACTTCACTTGTTCACACTAGTGAGAATCTTAAAACATTAAGTGAACAAGTAACTCTTTTCCTTTTATATGTACAAATCTCCCTATATCTATCTCTGTATCCATCTTTCTCTTCCCTTCTTTCCCTTCTCAAAAAAAGCCAACCTTACCACATATCCTTCATGCCCTCCTGTCATACGTGCTCTGAATTCCTGGTACCACCTTGCTGCACAACTCCAGGGAGCACTGTTCACAAGGTGATCTCTGTGGATGGCACCTCCTGAGGCAAGACTTCAGAATGCAATGCGATTGGCACCTCCCGGAGTTGTGTGACCACCCGCTCTGTGGACTTCTTCCCCTCTCACCTCACCAAGATCTTCAGCTCTTCCATCTCCCCTTCATCATCAATCTCTCTCTCTTCTAAATTATCATCATCAGCATACAAACATATCTACTATCCTAGGCCATAAAGACAAACAAACAAAAAACCCAAGAAACAACAACAATCACCCTTGCCTCTATATTCCTGTTTCACTAGCTTTTTCAGCAGCAGTCAATATCTACCATCTTGAAACATTCTCCTCTCTTGGGTTCTGTGCCATCACTCTTGCCTTGTTTTCCTATTTCTCTAGCCACTCCTTTCCTCTCTCTTTCACTGGATACTTTTCCTTTATCCATTCTCTAAATATAAAATTTCTTCAGGCCTTTATATGAGGCTTCTTTTTTTCTCTTCTGTATTCTCTTCCTAAATTATCTCATCTATTCTTGTGATCTGAAATACTCTCAAATTTATATCTTCACCCCAGGTTTTGCCTCTGAGTTCTTATATCCAATTTTCTTCTTAACAACTCCCCTTGAATATCTTACAAGCCTGTCAAACTTATTTGCCAAACCAAACAAGGTTTCTTGCTCATTCAAGTCTTCCTCATCTCAGGAAATGGCGTCATCCTCATACAGTTGCTTAGGCCAGAAACTTGAAAATTCTCCCTGATTCCTTCCTTTCCCTTATCCTTGCATTTAATCCATCATCAAGTCCTGTCTATTGTATATCCAAAATACATATCAAATAAGTTCATCTCATCTGTTCACCACCCTAATCAAAGCCTCCATGCCATCTCTCACCCGATGCTTTAATAGTGACCAGCTGTTCCTACTTCTTTTGCACCCACCTCCCCCCCATGCCCAATATATTCATAGAGCATCCAGACTTTTGTAAAATGTAAATTGGATCACATTGCTCTTTGCTTAAAATGTTTTAGTGACTTTTATTGTGCTTCAAATAGGGTCTAACCCTAGCCTAGAAGGCCCTATGTGGTGTGGCCCATGCCTACCTCTCCAACTTCATCATAAACGCTGTGCTCTAGGTGCCCTCTTTCACTTCACTAGACAGATCAGACTTTTCTACCTTTGAGCCTCTGGACGTGTTATTCCCTCTGCTTAGAAACCTTCCCCACCTCCAACCTGGCTGCTCTCAACTTATCCTTCAGCTCTCCTCCAAGATTCTTCTTGTTAAGGTTCTCATTGACCTCCACGTTGCTAATAGTGACGCTGATACATGTAGCACCTCTTTCTGTTCATGCAGCAAATTTCCAGTTTCCCTACTAGACTCTGAGTTCCTTGAAGTCAGGGACTACTAGATCTACAATACATCTTCATATCCCCAGAGCCTAGCATAGTGATTTGCTTATAGTAGGTGTTTAATAAATGCTTGTAAATGAAGGAAGGTGTAAGTTGAGACCTCTTGGGAAAGATTGTTGCAGTAGTAACTCACTACCCACCACTAGTGTAGTGGACAGAAACTAGAAAGAACATCAAGAGACAGGGGTTCAAGGCTTGGCACTGGCAATAACCATCTGTTGTCAAATTCTTTTGGTCATAGTTTCCTCATCTGCCCTATCTATATCACCAAATTTTTGATACCTCTCTTATTTTAAGATTAAATTTTTTATTGCTGAAGCCGAATTCCTTAGTCCTCTACCTCCAAATTCCTTGTTGTGGGTTGAAAAACTCATTAAATGAGATTTAATTTTTAAAAACTTTTAATTATGAAGAATTGCAGACCCAATAGAAGTAGAGAAAATACTATAAACACCCATGTACCCATTACTGGCTTAAACAATTATCCACTCATAGCTAATCTTGTTTTATTTCTAGCCCTACTCACTTCCTCCTCCCATTATTATCAAGCAGATCCTAGACTGGTATCATATCTGTAAATACTTTAGTATGTATGAGATATAATTATTAACTGCTAGCTGGCACTCTTCTGTTCCTCAATGGCTTAAAAAGTAAAGCGTTCATTGAACAGCATGTGGTTCTTCCCAGAAACCAGATAACTAGCATGATGATTTTATCTCATGACTTAACCAAACTGTGTAAATTCTTTAAGGGGGGATGAGGGAGGGTGGATGTTACAGCACCTAGCTCAGTGCCTTGCAATCAATAAATAGAGGTTGAATGAAAACTCAATGTGCTTTAGGTTTTTTAATACAATCTTATCCACAGGAATATAGGGCCTTGTCTTATCTCCTTTCTTCTGTTCCTTTCCTGAATTCGTTACAGGCAAATTTCAAACTTAAAGCATTTTTTTTTTCATCTAATGATTTTTGCCTAAGAAGACTTTTCCAAACCGGACACACTAACAGGGGGCGGTGCCTCCGGGGGCGGTGCCGCGCGGGGGCCCCGCCCCCGCCTGCCCTCCGCCCTCCTGTTCCTCCTCCCCTCGCCCTCCCGCTCTCCTTCCCGGCAGCCCTAGCGCCCGCCCCGGCGCTCCTCAAGATGGCGGCCGATAGTGAGGTGAAATGTTTTCTCCTTATCTATCCCTCTCTCTAAGTTCGCTCCTCCACGTCAGCGCCCCGAGACTCAATCTCTTTCTTTCCTTCCCTTTCCCGCAGCCCGAGTCCGAGGTGTTTGAGATCACGGACTTCACCACTGCCTCGGAATGGGAAAGGTGAGTGAGTCGTGTCGTTGGTTACGGGTGCCTCGGGCCCCGGCGTCCCCCCGCGGCTTCCCCAACATAGACGGTCCACCTGTGACGCCTCTTAAGACTCCTGGGCCCGCAGGTCTCCGCCTCCTCCCCTCTCTGGTCAGCTTGCAGGCCTCTTCTGCGTCTCGCGTCTGACAAGCCCCAGCTCACCCCCGTCAGCCAACCCCTGAGACTCCGGCTCTCAGAAAAAGTTTTGTTTACTCGCAGGCCACTTTCCTTAGATCTTGGTTGTTGCCCACTCGCATTTACAATTTCCGTGGCTACCACTTCCGTTCCACTTTTCGTTTCCGTTTAACTCTTTGTTATTCTAAGCAGTAAATTTCGCAGTGCTTTTTTTCCTCCTGTATACGTCGGTATATCCTTCTTAGGAGGAGGCCTTCAGAGCATTGGTGGTTGTCCATCTGCCACACTCCCACCATCTCCATTCTGTCTTTTAGAATAACCTTTTAAAATAGTCTGCATGTGGCTTTGGAACGCTTTGATTCAAGTTGTTGCATTTCAGTGGGTCATGTGCCCAGGCTTTCTGTGCCTATCAAACTCCATTGAACAGCTGAGTGAAATCGTTGTGTCATTGAAATTAGTTGAAAGCCAAGTTTGTGGAGGAGTGATAGCTTAGATGAGAAGTATTCTGTTGGGTGGCTCAGAGACCCTTCAGTTTCTGGGTGTTGCGGTCAGGGGTTAGTTTGTTGCAACGTTTTATTATCTTTCTGGTTGGGAGACAAAATCTGTGTATGTCATGTCATTGGTTGACCTAGGAAAATGTAAAAGATCCTTGCTGGAATAATAATTTGACCTGTGATACCCTGCAGAAAAGAAAAGTTGGTAAGACGTAACTACACTGGCAACTACACTGGCAACGCTTTATTGAGCAAGTACTTTGTATCCAGAATTACACTAATGGAAGAGAACAAAAAACAAAAATCTCAATCCATATGTTTAAACAAACAAAACAAAACAGCAAATAGTTAAATTGTAAGTCAAGTGGTACTAACTATAAAAATAGTAGTTTAAATAAGGATGATATTGTTGTGGATTACAATTGTTGGAGATATTTTCATAGAAAAGATAGGAAATGAGCTGGGCCTTGAAAGTGGGAAGTAGTTGGTTAGACATGAGAAATTACTGACGTGAGAAGAGACAGGTTAAAAATGAACTTTTGGGACTCCAGGAAGAAATGTCTTTACTGGAGTGAAGTCTGTCCATTGAAAGGAAATAAATAAGATTATTAAGGAAGATAGGACCAGGTTATGGGCAGCTTCCGAAGCTGAGTAAAGGAATCTTTAGATTCAGTGTTTTAAGACCAGTGATTCTCCATCTTCAGTGTGCATCAGAATCATACTTTCCATTACGTCTGAGGTGGACCGCAAAATTTGCATTTCTAACAAGTTCCCAGGTGATGCAGATGTTGCTGATCAGGACACCTTGCTTAGAAAGAACCATTAAAGAACAATAGTGAGAGACCCTTGATTTTAGAATGGCAAAGTGATATGGTGAGAGTTGTTTCAAGAGATGAGGCAAAATGAAGGCGAGTGACCTACTTTGGTCCATAGTTAGGTTGGTGATTTCGAGATGAGAGAAAATGAGGATAGGAGGGAGGGTTTAGATAGATAGAACTTCAAAGGTTTAGATAGATGTGCTTGATGAAGTGTAAGAGTACAAAGAATCAAACATGAAACTGCAGTTTCTTGCCTCAAAGAATGAAGATATGAAAGTGGCAAAGTGAGAAGAGTGCAGTTTTAGACCTGTTGAATTTAGAATAATACCTCACTGTCTTGAAGGTAGTTAGAAAAATGTAACCTGAATCTTGGAGGGTGTCAGTGAGGAAACATCAGAGTATTGACTGGAAAAACGATCACTTTCCCCTAGTTAAATATTTAAAATATCCTGAAGTGGAATATTAAATCCTTTAATTCTTTATTCGGAAATAATTGTTAACACAATTATGAGATCTACCACAAAGTAGGAAATTTGTTTTTTGGCTTTTATGCTCTTGTTTCCAGAGCGAAACTAGTGTTTTACAATTCCTGGGAAAAGGTAAAACTTTGGAGTCTCTTAAACCTTGAGTTTAATGTTTGAGTGAAAGTTTTTGTCAGTATGTTATGAGCCATACAGATAGTTTATTGTGAGGACTGAGTAGAAGCCCATAACTCTTTTTATCGTTTGTCCATTGAAGAAATATTTATTGAGTGCCCATGTGTCGAGCACAATCCAGAGCATTAGGGATGTGGTGGTCAGTAGAAACAGATGATTTTTGCTCTTCCTGAATGTACAGTCTAATGGAAGAAACAGACATGAATTAAGTAATACAAATGAGTCTGTAATTACAATTGAAATAGGAGCTGGCAAGGGAAAGAAACCTGGTCTTGTAAGAGCATATAACAAGGAACCTATTATAGAATGAGGAGTCAGAGGAAATGACCCTTCATCTGAGATCTGGAGAGCTTTCAGGGATAAAATTATTACATTTTTCTAGTGAAATCTCAATACTTTGAGGATAGAGTCCTATTTTTCTCGTTTAGCTAGTACTGATAGAATTCATGCAATAATTATTTTAAGATAGTCCTTCTTTTACTGTGAAAGCTAGGTCATTTTAAATTATTTTTATTATAATAATAATACCTCATAGTAGAATAAAAAAGAAAAGAAAATCACCTGTAATCCTACCACCAGGAGATAGCTACTATTAATATTTTGGGAAGATTCCTTCTGATCTGTGTGTGTGTGATGTAAACTTTTTGTATCAAACCATATTAATACTTACTTCTGTAGCTTCTATTTTTTCATTTAATGTATGAATGTTTCCTCAAGTGGTTTTCAGAACATGGTTTTTTTTTTTTTAAAGACCAGCCGTAAACCTGACCTGACTCTGAGGGGCAGGAAACCTGAGTTCTAGACTGGCTAAGATTTGCCCTGTGCTAACATCTGTTGCCAATCTTCCCTCTTTTTTTTTCTTGAGGAAGATTAGCCCTGAGCTAACATCTGTGCCCGTCGTCTTCTACTTTGTATGTGGGTCGCCACCACAGCATGGCTAAAGAGTAGTGTAGGTCCGCGCCTATGATCCGAACCCACAAACCTGAGCCTCCAAATGGAGTGTGCCAGACTTAACCACTATACCACAGGGCCCAAAACATGATTTTTAATGGGTGCATATTAGTCCATTGAATGGTTATACCATTAATTTACAACTGTTTGCTACAGTTGGGCATTAAGGTAGCTTCCAATTTTTTACCTTTATAAATGCAATGTACATTTCCCATGCAGATTTTTGCTCATATGGCTACATTTTATTTTATTTTTTTTAATTAATTAATTTATTTAGAGTGTGTGTGTGTGTGAGGAAGATCAGCCCTCAGTTAACATCCATGCCAATCCTCCTCCTTTTTTTTCTTGCTGAGGAAGACTGGCCCTGGGCTAACATCTGTGCCAATCTTCCTCCACTTTATATGGGATGCTGCCACAGCCTTTCCTGACAAGCGGTGTGTCGGTGCACGCCTGGGATCCGAACCCGGGCCGCCAGCAGCAGGGTGCGCCCACTTAACCGCTACGCCACAGGACCGGCCCCTATGAATACATTTTATTTATTTTATTTTTTATTTTTTAATTAATTAATTTTTTCCCCCCCAAAGCCCCAGTAGATAGTTGTATGTCATAGCTGCACATCCTTCTAGTTGCTGTATGTGGGACGCGGCCTCAGCGTGGCTGGAGAAGCGGTGCGTCAGTATGCGCCCGGGATCCGAACCCGGGCCGCCAGCAGCGGAGCGCGGGCACCTAACCACTAAGCCACTGGACTGGCCCTGTGAATACATTTTAAATTATTATTTATTTTTTTGTTAACATGTTAATTTGTTTTTGAAGCACTCACTTTCAAAACTGATAATTCATTGCCTTTTGACTGAAACCTCCCAAAATGAATTAGTATGTTAATTAATAACTGCCTTTACTTTTAAAGAGGAATTAATTAGAAGGTTCAGTTGAATCATAAAAACTCTGATTTATCATTACTATCATTACTATCTTAGAACATAAATGTAAATGTTAATTTATAATGTCACAGAATTAAAAACCTGATGCCTTTGAATATATTTTGATTAGAATTAACTCAGGTACTCTAGCGACACTACGTAGGTGTTATGGGAGAGTGATGCTGCTGTTAGATTGCATCATGCTTACATAAAAAGCCAGCTTCTTAGAGTAATAACAAGTCTTCTGAAAGTGTCTTTTAATGTGTCTTTAACACCACCACTGAGATTTGAGTTTTCATTTGCTTATATTGAGCATGTTACTAGCCAAAATTCATTCTCTTTTTAATAGGTCTGCTTGATTAGTAGACTTAAAGATTAGGTTGTGAATAGTCTTAAAATCTGTCAGTTATTCCTTAAAGCTGACAAATCTACTTGCAGTTTCTTGCTAGCTGTCCGTTGAAACTTGTTTTATTTTAATGAGCGAAGTTCCCAAATAATGTTTTCTTTTTTGGGGGAAGAGGAAGGCAAATCAGGGAATTCCTAAATATCTTTAAAGGAAAAGTTAATTTAGGAACGGCCCCATGGCTTAGCGGTTAAGTGCATGCGCTCTGCTGCTGGAGGCCCGGGTTCGGATCCCGGGCGCGCACCGACGGACCACCTCTCCGGCCATGCTGAGGCCGCGTCCCACATACATCAACTAGAAGGATGTGCAGCTATGACATACAACTATCTACTGGGGCTTTGGGGGGAAAAAAAAAAATAAATAAAATCTTTTAAAAAAAAAGGAAAAGTTAATTTAAATAGATCAATAATTTTGAGGGTAGGGAAAAGCCTATCAGTTTCATAATTATCTTTAGTGGTGTCATTTTAGTCTGTCAGTTTTTACTTCTGTCCCAAATTTGTTATGTTCATTTTAATATAGAGAGATTTATTAATTCTTAATTTATGTATATATACATACACATATATATACTGTGTGTGTGTGTATGAGGAAGACTAGCCCTGAGCTAACATCCGATGCCAATCCTCCTCTTTTTGCTGAGGAAGATTGGCCCTGGGCTAACATCCGTGCCCATCTTCCTCTACTTTATATAGGGTGCCGCCACAGGGTGGCTTGACGAGCTTTGCCTCGGTTGGTGCTCAGGATCCGAACCTGTGAACCCAGGGCTGCTGAAGTGGAACATGCAAACTTAACTGCTATGCCACCGGACTGGTCCCCCTTAATTTATATTTTATAGAAGGCAGAATGCCTTTGTTGGGTAAGCAGTAGACTTAAAAAAATCAAAATCTAAGAATTCTTGGGCTAAAGAAGATTATTTCCACTTTTATTCCACGTCCATATTAGACTAACAATGCTAAACTTAGCCTTCTCTGATAGAAATGTTAAATATAAAAAATACATTTTTTAAGAAATTGTATAACAGTAGTAAAAAATGTGCTATTTACATATTTAGAAAGTTTTTTTGCTCCTTCCTAGGTTTATTTCCAAAGTTGAAGAAGTCTTGAATGACTGGAAACTGATTGGAAACTCTTTGGGAAAGCCGCTTGAAAAGGTCAGATCTATTTGCTGGTGTCTCTAAATGAGTATTTACTTTGAAAATTTATTTTTAAGCCCTTTGCTGCATTTGGTAAATTTGAATTAAGTGTTTTTTAAAGTTGTGTATAATCTGTGAACATAAAATGGCATCTGGAAGAAGTTGGTTTTGAATCTGTAGCAAACGATATATGTAGGACATTTGTGAACTGTTTTTTAAATAATAAAATTTTATGTGTATAATGTCATTCTTTGTGGGTGATTTTATTTCTCTTTCTCCTGATGTTTACTTCTCTCTTGCCTTTTCCCTTAGAGTGTTAGAAAATCTATTTTCAAAGTTTTTAATTTTGTTAAAGAAACACTGCAATTACCAACTTCATGGTAGAGTATTTTGCTTGGCTAATGAGGAAAAATCTTGGTCTTAACCAACTTGCTGTTTTTACCAGCTATTTTACTCAGTTTTTATATTTTAATAATATATTTATAATATTTATATTTACTAATAATATTTGTGCCCCCCCCCATTTTTTTTAACCTATGGATGTTTTAAGGATGTTTAAGAATGAAAACATTATTCAAAATTGAGGTGGAACTCTAATTATACTCTAAGGTATTGGTGGTTTTACTCATAAACTGAATGTTTATGAATGTTTACTGAAGAATGTACCCTGACAACAAACTTAGATTTTCTATATTTCACTGAAAGTAACTAACAATTTGATTTTAGGCTTATGTGGATGTTTTGTTTGTTAGATAAGTTCTTTTGAAGTAAAATTGATCAAATTTTTATTATAAATCTCTTATTAACTGCAGTTTACTCCTCTGTAAGGAACTCTCAATTCTCAATATTTGCTAGGGTTTTTCAGCTTTATGATGATAACAGAATTTGAGACTATCCAAGTGTTAGGATTTTCTTCTTTATCTGTATGAATAAGAGCAGAAAAAGTAACACTACATATAGAAGTCACACATCATTTAAAGATATGGTGAAATATATAGAGTAAATTGATTTACTATTTTAAAATATTTTTCTGATTACATTTTTGAATAAAGAGAAAATGTGAGGTTCTCAAACACAGATCATCCTATTCCACTTGAAACAAACACATAACAGTAATTGATATAGATGCCAATAAGATTAAAAGCAAAACAAACTGGATATAACTGGAGTGGGAAATGATTTGCACTGCCAAAAAGAGAGCTAAACTGAGTATTTTTGAGCTCTGATATTGTATTCCTTAATTCTTTGATTTATACATATTTACTGAGTATCTGCTGTGTGCCAGATTTGAAGAAATAGTGAACAAGATAAAATCCATGTTGCTGTTAAACATAAATTCTCATGAGGGAGAGAAGTAATAAATAAGTAAACAAATAAGATTAAAATTTTAGATGCTAAATTCAATTTTGGGATGTAAGTTGGGTAATGTATTAAAAGTAGGTAGCATATTGCCAGGCATGTAGTAGGGGCTAAAGGAGTGTTAGCTCTCTCCAGCTCTTTTCTTTCCATAATTGGTAGTAAATAAACAAGATCTGGAAAACAGGAACACTTTTCAAGGTGAGCTATAACTAAGACGAATGAGATTAAAGAAAGTGTAAAGAACAGGGATTATTAGCATGTGAAAGAAAGTTTAGAGAATGCCTTAATAAGAGATTTTAATTTCTGTGAAGGACAGCAATTACCAGTTCTCTTCCTCCACTGAGGGGGAATTAAGAGAAATTATTTTTTTTTTTTTTTTTTTTTTTAAAGATTTTATTTATTTATTTTTCCCCCAAAGCCCCAGTACATAGTTGTCTGTCATAGCTGCACATCCTTCTAGTTGCTGTATGTGGGACGCGGCCTCAGCATGGCTGGAGGAGTGGTGCCTCGGTGCGCGCCCGGGATCCGAACCCGGGCCGCCGGCAGCGGAGCGCATGCACTTAACCGCTAAGGCACGGGGCCGGCCCAAGAGAAATTATTTTTTAAAAGGCTTTATGAAGTAAACAGAATAGTATAATGTTCGAACCCCCATGTGCCCGTTGTCCCCTTTCAATGATAGTATTTGCCATTTCTTGTTTCAGTAGTACTCCAACTCCCCACCCCCCACTAGATTTTTTTAATAGGGCGTTTTTTTGATACATTTACATACATTGTAATGCATAAAACTGCTTAATTTTGATGAATGTTTACATCAGTGTAACACTCTTAAGATAACTGGAGATTTCTGTCACCCCAGAAAGATCTCTAGTGACCCTTTCCAGTTAATCCCTTTGCTCCTCACCCATCCCCCCAGGTATCTGCTGATCTTTTCTTTTAAACCGTAGATTACTTTTGCCTGCTCTAGAATTTCATATATATGGTATCATACAGTATATATTCTTTGTGCCTGCTTCTTTTACGTAATATTTGTGACATTATTCTAGGTTGTTGCATTTATTAGTAAGGTTATGTGCACGTAATATTTTGGTCAACAATGGTGGTCCCATAAGATCAGTACTGTATAGGCCAGATGTGTAGTAGGCTATACCATTTAGATTTTTGTAAATACACTCTGTGATGTTCACGCAACGCCAAAATCACCTAATGATGCGTATCTCAGAATGTAGCCCCATCTTTAAGCCATGCTTGACTGTATTTCTTTTTATTGCAGAGTAGTACTCTGTTGTATGAATATACCACAGTTTGTTTCACTTCTTGACAGACATACTGGCTGTTATGAATAAAAAGCAGAACATTCTTGTATGAAGCCTTTTGTAGACATGTTTTTATTTCTCTTGGGTAAAGACCTAGGAGTGGTCGTGGGATAGGTGTATGCTTAACTTTATAAGAAACTGCTGAAGGTTTTTGTACCATTTTACCAACCCACAAGCAATATATGAGAGTTTGGGTGGCTCCACATTCTTACTAACAATTGGTTGTTTTCAGTCTTATAAATTTTAGTCATCCTAATGGGTATGTAGTTTGTGGAATTAATTTGTATTTCTCATTCTGGTTTTAATTTGTATTTCTGTGATGATTATTGGTATTGACCACTTACTCATGTGCTTCTTAGCAATTTGTATGTCCTTTTTGTGAAATGTCTGTTCCACTTTTTGTCCATATTTTAAATTGTGTTTTTATTAGAGGTTTTTTAGTTCTATTATTTTTTCTGCTTTTAAGTCTTTTCTCAGATAGTTTGTTAGGTTGTGAAGATATTCTTGTTATGTTTTCTTCTAGAAGAAACTTTATCATTTTAGCTTTTATTTAGGTCTATGGGCCATTTGCAACTAATATTTGTATATGGTGTGAGGTGGAGATCAAGGTTTAATTGTTTTACATATGGATATGCTGTTCTAGAACCTTCTGTTGAAAACACCTTTTTCTCCGTTGAATTGCTTTATTGCCTCTGTCAGATAGTTGACCTAGGGGGTCACCTTCTGGAATCTGTATTCTGTTCCATTGATCTATTTCACTATCCTGATGTCAGTATCACATTGTCTTGACTACTGTGGTTTAGGGTTTTCCAACCTTGGCACTATTGAAATTTTGAATCAGATTGTTGTGGGGCTATCTAATGCAGTATTGAATATTTAGTAGTATCCGTGGCCTCTACTTAGAAGATGCCAGTAGCACCTTCCTAGTGGTGACAACCAGAAATGTATCTAGACATTCCCAAATGTCCCCTTAGGGGAAAACTGCCCCTATTTGAGAACCATTGAATAGCTTTATAGTAAGTCCTGAAGTTAGTGTAACTTCTTTAGCTTTTGTTGTTTTCCCAAGATTGTTTTGTCTAGTCTAGGTCCTTTATTTTTCCATTATGAATTTTAGGATAAGCTTGTCAGTTTCTATAAAAATGATTATGATTATGTTGACACTATGATTTGGGATTGTGTTGAGTTTATAGATTACTTTGGGGAGAAGTGACATTTTGACAATCTTGAAGCTTCCAGTCATGACCATGGCACATCTCTCCATTTATTTAAGTTGTCTTTAATTTTTCTCAGCAACGTTTTATAGTTTTTGGTGGAGGTCTTGCAAAATTTTTTGTCAAATTTATTACTAAGTATTTTATGTTGCATGTAGTTGTAAATGGGATTGTTTTTTAATTTTATTTTCTAGTTGTTTCTTGCTAGCGAATAGAATATGATAGAATTTTGTATGTTGACTTTGGATCTTGAGACCTGGCTAAATGTTAAGATTGTTAATCTTTTTGTTAATTCTTTTGCATTTTTTACACTCATAATCATGTTGCCTGCAAATAGGGACAGTTTTACTTCTTTTTCAGTTTTTGTGCCTTTTATTTCTTACTGTTATTGCACTAATGAGGACCTTCAGTAAAATGTCGGATAGAACTGTTGAGAGTAGATATACTTGCCTTCTTCACAGTGGTAGAGGGGAAATGTTCAGTGCTTCAACACAAAGAACTGTAGGTCCTTTATAAGACTGAAGAAATTCTTTTCTTAGTTTGCTGAAAGTTTTTTTTTTTTTATCATGAATGAGTGTTTAATTTATTCGTCTTATTTTCTATGTCTATTGAGATAATCATATGGTTTTTCTTTTTTATTCTCTGAATATGGTAAATTATGTTGATTTAAAAAAATTTTTTATTGTAGTAAAATATACATAAGATTGACCATTTTAACAATTTTTATGTGTAAAATTAAGTGGCATTAAGTACTTTCACATTGTTGAAGCAACTGAAACTCCGTTCTCATTAAACAATAGCTTTCTCTCCCCTCCTCCAAACTCCTGGTAACTGCTATTCTATTTCTGTTCTATGAATCAAGTGATATCATACAGTATTTGTCCTTTTGTGTCTGGCTTATTTCACTTAACATAGTGTCTTCAGGGTTCATCCATGTTGTAGAATGTGTCAGAATTTCATTCCTTTTTAATACTGAATAATATTCTATTGTGTATATATACCACATTTTGTTAATCCATTCATTTATCTGTTGATGGACACCTGGATTGTTTCCACTTTTTAGCTATTGTGAATAAGGCTGCTGTGAACATGGTTATACAGATATCTGTTTGAGTCCCTGCTTTCAGTTCTTGGGGTATATACCCAGAAGTGGAATTGCTGGATCATATGATAATTCTTTTTTTTATTTTTTGAAGAATTGCCATGCTTTTGGCTGGCTACAAATTAAGTTTTTTTTTTTTTAAATCTAAAAATATCTTTATTTAACTTGTTTTTGAAGGATAGTTTTACTGAAGAATTCTGGCTTGACATTTATTTTTCCCAGTTCTTTAAAGATATAGTTCCATTTTCTTCTGCTCTCTGTAGTTTCTGATGAGAAGTTAGGTGTCGTTTGTATATTTGTTCTATTCTGATGTTTTTCTCTCTGGCTGCTTTCATGATTTTTTTCTTTATCTTTTTATTTAAGTCGTCTAACTATGATGTGCATAAATGTATTTTCTTTATATTTTTCCTGCTTAGGTTTGTTAATATTGGATATGTAAATTTTTTGTTTTTCACCAGATTAGGAAAGTTTTGGCCATTATTCTTCAAATATTTTTCTGCCCCATTTCCTACTCTTTTTCTGTGACTTAAGTTATACTTATATTTGACCTCTTAGTACTGCCTGAGGCTCAGCTGTCCTCAGTCTTTCTTTTTTTCTCTCAGATAATTTCTCGTCATTTATCTTTGAGTTCATTTACTCTTTCTTCTGCTATCTCCAATTTGATGTTAAGCCTGCCTGATGTATTTTCCAATTGAGTTATTGTACTTTTTAGGTCCAGAATTTCTGTTTGGGTCTTTTTATAATTTCCAGTTCTCTGAAGTTGCTCATCTCTAAATTTGTTTTGAAAATATTTTCCTTTAGTCCTTTTAATTTTATTTATTTATTTATTTCCCCCCCCCCCAAAGCCCCAGTAGATAGTTGTATGTCATAGCTGCACATCCTTCTAGTTGCTGTATGTGGGATGCGGCCTCAGCATGGCCAGAGAAGTGGCGCGTTGGCGTGCGCCCGGGATCCGAACCCGGGCCGCCAGCAGCAGAGCGCACGCACTTAACCGCTAAGCCACAGGGCCGGCCCTCCTTTAGTCCTTGAGCATATTTATTATAGCTAATCTAAAGACATTTGTAACACCCAGGCCTTCTTGGGGGTTGGTTTCTGTTGACTGTATTATCTTGAGTGTAGGTCACGTTTTCCTGTTTTTTTTATTTGTTTTTTGTTTTGTGTGTGTATCCACTAATTTCTTAATTTTATGCTTGTGTTTTGAAGAGACGAGATTCTGTTGTGTTCCTCTGAAGAGTATTTTTTGTTCTAGCAAGCAATTCACTTGACTAGATTAAAATTCCATTCTCTTCTCAGTGGGGACAGCAGCTGAAAGGTTTTCTCTCATTCTTCTTCTTTGTTGACTGTGCCCTGGACCTCCACTGCACATGCATGGTTTAGCAGATAGCCAAGATTTGGTGCAGAGTTTATATGCAATTTTGGGCCTTACCTCCCCTTAAAGGGCTTCTTCCCTTTAAGAATTTCTGCTTCAACTTTAGAACTTCCCTGCCATCTTTGAACTTTGTTTTGTCTGTTGCCTAAATCCAGTAAAGCTCCATCATTCTGCAGCCCTTGAGTTGTACACAGATTAGAGTGCCCTTAGATCAGTATTTCTCATGATGTGGTCTGAGGACCCTGTTGGTCTCTGAGAACCTTTCAAAGGTTGACAAGGGCCTGCCTTTTCCAACTACATTATGTATATAAGGCCAATTTTCTTCATATACTGCAGCCAGAAAAATGGATTGCAGAGGTTGAATGAAGGTGCAGATATGAGAATCCAATTAATGTTTTTTTTTAAACTATACATTAAAGAGATTTACAAAATGTAAAACAGTGCTGGCCTCTCATTGATATTTTTGTTTGTTCTGGAATATATTGTTAGAAATTTATTTAACGTGATAAGTTCACTATTATTTTAAATGAATTTAAAAATTTATAATTTTTTCCTTTTTAATTTCTAATATGGAGCCTTCAGTAATTTTTGAGAGTGTAAAGGAGTCTTAAGGCAAAAAAGTTTAAGAACTGCTGTCTTAGACAAAAAGATATAAACATGCAAATCTCGTCAGCCATAGTTTCTTTTTTTCATAGATAAAACTGTCTAGTTTGTGCCTTCATTTGGTCACCCTTCAGAGCCTTGAAAAATTGTGTTGTTTTTGTCCAGATCTTATAATTTTTATCTGAAGGGTCGTTAATCTGACCAAGCTACTTTACCATACCAGACCTTGAAGTGCTGGGAAATGATTTTAAGAGAGGAGGAAATGTCAGTTACTGAGCAATAGCTGTGGTACCATGCAGTATAATTGGGACTGTGCCTGTTAACTTAATCCTTAGACAATTTCAGTGATGAAGTATTACCCATTTTATGGATAAGAAATGAGGCTTTGGGTGATTGTAGTAATTTGCCCAAGGTTATACTGCCAGTAGTTGGTTTGAGCAGAATTATACCTAGATCATGCTTGCCTTCAAACCCGATGTTGTTTCTAGTTTACTCTGCTCTTTTTGGTTTCAGAGATTTAAGTAAATGTAAAATTACATCGAGAAAGTACTAGAATAGGTTTGTAAGGCACATTTTGAAATTTTAGGGGCTTGGGCTTAATAAAATAGATAAAAGTCTTGGTGGTATGAGTATGATCCTACTTGCAGGCAGGGAAATTAAAGAAATGACCTTTTAAATTCTTTTTAACCTTGTAATTTTATGATTCTATGTAGCCAGCAAAAATTATAGGTACTTTTTATGAGATGTTAAGCTTAGGTATGACATGATCTGGTAACAGAACTGTTTAGTCAGTGACTGACACTTACCTCACTGAAAACTTTATGGAAGAAGAAACATTAACTTTAAGATTTTATTTATTTTATTTTTTGCCCCCAAAGCCCCAGTAGATAGTTGTATGCCATAGCTGCACACCCTTCTAGTTGCTGTATGTGGGACTCGGCCTCAGGATGGACAGAGAAGTGGTGCCTCGATGCGCACCCGGGATCCGAACCCGGGCCGCCAGCATCGCAGCGAGCGCACTTAACCACCAAGCCACAGGGCCGGCCCAGAAACATTAACTTTAGAATATTAATAGAAGAATAAAGACTATAATAGTATTGAAGTGAGTTCAGACTTTTTACACCCACTCAGTAGGTTGGAACGATATTTACTTCCGTACTTAAAGTTCATATGGCAAATATAAAATAAATTTGAATTATAGGTTTTCTCTTGTGTGAGAAACTTCCTAAGCTAAATTATAACAGTAGGTCAAGCTTGGGACTGATACAAACATTAGAAACAATTTAGATTACTTTATTTGCATTCTCTCAGAACATTTAAGTGTTTGATAGATCATTAGAGTTGGGGAGTAGACATTTTTTTAAAGCTAAAGTGTTCAGAAACTAGACAGTTGATCAGTCACTGGTGAGAATACAGTGTTTCTGAAATGAAGTAAATCAAAATGAAAGCAACATTGAGCAGCCTATAACATTTTTAGAAATAGGATTATTTAAGATAAAGTTTATGGTCTGTTTTTTTCCTTCATTTTAATTTTTCCTTTAGATACAGTCGTGTGCTATGTAAGGGCATTTTGGTCAACGATGGACTGCATGTACAACGGTGGTCCCATAAAATTAGTACCATATAGCCTAGGTGTGTAGCAGGCTATACCATCTAGATTTGTGTAAGTACACTTTATGATGTTTGACAACAACAAAATTGCCTAGCGACCCATTTCTCAGAATGTATCCCTGCTGTTAAGCAACACATAACTGTAGTAACCATAGTGTCTGTAGCTTTTTTGGATATTATACAAAAGGAAAAAAATCAGTATTTTATCATATTTTCTATTCTTTCAAATTGGAAGTTTTGGGAGTTCTTTGTTGTTATTGTGTTAAAGTTTTTATTGTAATAGAAAATGGGAGAAGATATCTTTAAGAGACAGCATAGCATGGTGATGAAGAGTATGGGCCCTAACATCATACTGCTTGTGTTGGAATTCTAGTTCTTTCGCTTATTCCCTTTGTGAGATTGGGCCATCTCAATTAGTGTTACCTACTGTTGTCGCCTCTCTTAAAAGTATTCACCAGAGGCTCTAAAATATTTTCTTAAGTAGAGTAGAATATAAACAAATAGAATTACTTAACTTTTTGCTATAAAAATGATTCATTGTTTCCTTAGAGCTCCTAGAAGTTAAAAACTTTGCATCAGCTGGGGGAAAAATAAAGTTTGATGTAATGTATTCTGGCTGAAAAACCTCAGGTTTAATCTGAGATAGATGGGAGGTCTCTTCAGACATATTTAGTTCTATTATTTCCTAGTTCTTATTTTCTTTTGTATACTTTTAAATATTTTTTGCTTGCCATTTAGTTACAGCACAATATTCTTTCAGTATGATAAGTAAAATTTTCAAAATACATCATGAATTTCATTTTGAACTTTAATTTGGTATAGGACATATGCCACTAAAACAAATAGAACTACACAAAAATCTTTCTAAAGGAACAAACAAAAAGGGTCTAGCCAAAACCTTTTATTCACTTATTTTAGATATTACTTATTGTAATAAAATCTCTCTACAATGTAATTCTAAAGAACTGACATAAACCTGCTATGTGAGCTGGTCATACTGAATTTCATTAAATGATATCCTAACTTAAATTTTACCACTGGGCTTGGTATAAATCACGTTTTGTTACAACAAATGCCACAAAAAATATTTTTAGCAAAAAATAAATTAACAAAGCTGTAATTGTTTATGGGAGATTTGGCAATTAAATCTCTATTGCTATAACGCTTACCTTTTTTTTTTTCCTCCAGCATAGAGGGAGAGGCTGTGACCCAATACTATTATTAATAAGTTTGCTAATTCATTTATTACATATGCATAGCACATTGCCTGGTATGTGCTCAGTAAATGTTTGCTGATTCACTCGCCAGAATACCTGATTAACTCCCTGAACTTGTTGTGTTCCCTTTGAGTAAGATATACAACGTGCAGATTATATTTAGTTGCTTGAGGTTTTTGTTAAAATATGATGATGGTGGCATTTTACTAAAGGTAGCAAGTATTTTTTCCCCGAGAGTCTGGTACATTTTAAAGTAAGTAACTATTTAGTTTAATTTCTCTGCATTTAGTTTTGTAAGTAACCCTTTTCTTTACATATTGATTTTATTTTCTGATTTTTTCCTCCCTTGACTTCGTGATTTTTTTCCTCTTTTCTCCTTTAATTTGGTTTAGTAATTTGATTTTTTCCTCCTAATAAATTTTGTATATACTACAATTGGCAAGTCTAATGAATGAGTCATTTTCTAAAAATTCATTTGTGAAAATGGCTGGAGAAAATTTTAATTGCATTTTTCCATAGAGGGGAAATGTTTAAAATATGATTTCAGGGTAGCACACAAAATGTTAAATTTTTCTCCGTATTTCTGGAGCCATGTTATAAAAGGCTCTTCAACTACTTCCTTTCGTTCATTTATTTGTTTCATTCCTTTTTCATTCATACATCTATATAGTTCTGACTGTGGGTCTGGAATTGTTCCCCTATTTTTTGTTTATCAAAACAACCTTCTCTATGCCTTCCCTCACCTCTACATTGTTAAATCCTTTACCTCTTTACTCCGTAGTCATTTTATCCATCCCTCAGCTATCAGTATTCTTTCTGTTCCTCCCTTCATGAAATGTACAACTGACGACTTGGAGCTATTCAGGCTTTTAATCCCAAATTAGATTTCTGAACTCAGTTGTTTAAGAAAATTATAATGGAAGTTAGGTTTTATCATGTTATTAGAATTAGAATTAAACCAGTTTAAAGGATAAATAGCTCTTTATAGACAGAGGGACTTCACCACCATATTTGATGGGAGTTCTTAACCCAGAATCTTGGGTCTCTTTAAATTGTATAGATGCTTAATTTTTAATGTGAATATGCATAATTTTCACATATATGAATATAGGTTCAGAGTTTTCATCAGATACTTTCAAAGAGCCTGTGACTCAAAAACGGTTAAATAAAAGCTACTATTTCAAATTTTATTTTGTATGCATTTGTTTATTATTTTTAAAATTAATGCATTTTGTTTTGGTGGAATACATATCTAAACGCTTACTTTAACATGAACTTTTGGGACAGTTTGTATGATAGAGACAACAGGTCTGTGTGGAAGCCATAGCTTATTCTCACATACAGGACTAATAATTTTTAAGTCAGTGAAAATTGTCCTTAATATCGTTCTGCCTCCTTAGATTTTTACTAATTCCTGGTGTCCTGGCCCTTGAGACTCAGAGCCTCAAGTTTTGCCAGCCAGCCCTACCCTTAAACGTTGAATGCTCGAAAATTATTACTTTCCTTTGTTTCCTGTTTCTACTCCCAACTCCGAAGTATAATGCTAATCTCACTTGGTTAAGTAGAATGCAGTTTTATTAATTTATTTAAAAAGATTTGAGTGGATGATAATCACTTGACCTGTAAAAAATTATTTTGGCATTCAGGTTATGGTGGGTTGCCTAACCACCATTTGGCAAGCCATGCTGTGGTGGCGTCCCATATAAAGTGGAGGAAGATGGGCATGGATGTTAGCCCAGGGCCAGTCTTCCTCAGCAAAAACAGAGGAGGATTGGCAGATGTTAGCACAGGGCTGATCTCCTCACAAAAAAAAAAAACAAAAAAAAAAACCTTTAATTCCAAAAAGAGTGTAACCAAATCAAATGATGTATATATTAAAAAAGTGATAGTTCCCTCCTAATCACTTCTCTTTCACCCTTCTACTTTCCAAAACTAACAGCTTTTAACAGCTTTAATATTCTATTCCATGTGTGCACATAATACCTTTAAAGAAAAGTCTTGTACTATAACTTCCTTTTTTTTTTTTTTTACTTTATATTTTGTTGGCGTATTCCCAAGATGGGACATAGACATCTATCTCATTATTTTAATGCTTGCATTGTAGTCCATTGTATGTATGACCGTATTATAATGTGTTTATGCATATTCCTGTGAAAGATATTTAATAGTTTCCAATTTTTGAGTTATAATACTGGGGTAGTAAGCATTATTGTACATACATTTGCATACTTGTATGAATATTTCCATAACAGATTTCTGAAAGTAGGATTACTGGTCAAAGGGGATGTGACTTTTGTTCTTGATAACTAGAGCCTTGTTTTCCACCAAGGTGATTGAATGTACTTATGCTCTCCCCACACATGGTATCTGAAAGGACCCATTTCCTCACTCCTCCAACACTGTTTTCATTATTTTTTTGTCAATATACAGAGACTAAAACTAATTTTTACTTATGTTTTCCTGAGCAATGGTGAGATTGAGTGTTCCTTCATGTTTATTAGATATTAGAATTTCCCTTTTAATTGCTTGTTATATACACTGACCAGTTTTCTGCTTTCTTACTGAATTCTAGAAGGACTTTTATGTTTTTATGAATGTTAACTCTCTGTGTTAGTAATAATTTCCCCAGTCTGTCATTTTTCTTTTAATTTGGATGTGTTTTTTGTCTTACAAAAGTTTATTTTTTGTTTTAGTAAAATACATAATAAAAATTGTAAATAAAAATCTGCCATTTTAACCATTGTTAAATCTATAGTTCAGTGGCGTTAAGTACATTCACACTGTTGTGCAATGATTACCATAATCTGTATCCAGACCTTTTTCATCATCCTAACCTGAAACTCTGGACCCCATTACAATAACAACCTCATATAAGAGGAATTACACAATATCTGTCCTTTTGTGTCTGGCTTGTTTCACTTAGCATAATGTCTTCAAGTTTCATTCATGTTGTAGCATGTGTCAGAACTTCATTCCTTTTTAAGGCTGAATAATATTCCATGGTATGTGTATACTACATTTTGTTAATCCTGTTATTCATCTGTTGATGGACAATTGGGTTGCTTCTACCTTTTGGCTATTGCAAATAATGCTGTTATGAACATGAGTGTGCAAATATCTGTTTGAGTCCCTGCTTTCAATTCTTTGGGGTAGATACCCAGAAGTGGAATTGCTGGATCATATTGGTAATTGTATTTTCAAGATTTTGAAGAGCTGCCATATTGTTTTCCACAGCACTGTACGATTTTAAATTTCCACCAGCAGTGCACAACGGTTCCAATTTCTTGTCATCCACACCAACACTTGTTGTTTTCTGGTTTTTTTGATAGTAGCCATTCTAATGGGTGTCAAGTGGTACCTTATAGTGGTTTTGATTTGTGTTACCCAAATGATTAGTGATGTTGAGCATTTTTTCTTGTGCTTATCGACCATTTGTATATCTGCTTTGGAGATCTCTTTTGCTCGTTTTTTAGTGGGGTTGTTTGTTGGTAAGTTGTAAGAGTTCTTTACGTATTCTGGATATTAATCTCTTATCTGATTATGATTTGCAAATATTTTCTCCCATTCTGTGAGTTGCCTTTTTGCTCTAGTGCCGTTTGATGCACAAAAGTTTTTGATTTTAGTGAAGTCTGATTTATCTATTTTTTTCTTTTGCTCTTGTGCTTTTGGCATCATGTCCAAGAAATTGTTGCCATGTCCAGTGTCATGAAGCTTTTACCCTGTGTTCTCTTCTAAGAGATTTATAGTTTTAGCTCTTATGTTTAGATTTTTTATACATTTTGAGTTAATTTTTATATATAGTATAAAGTAAGAAGAGTTTATATTTTGAAGTAGTCTCTTCCTTTTTGACTTCTAAATTTCATGTACAAAGGGCCTCATGACCCTAAGATTATAAATATATGCTTCTCTATTTTTTAGTACTTATTCTTCTAAAGACAGATTTTTTTTCTTATAACATTTAGATATCTACTTAGAATTAATTTTTGTGAATGAAATGAGATTTATCTTTTTTCTTTCTATTGGATAGCCAACTTTTTCTCAACTATCTATTGAATATGCTCCCTTTACCATATACTAAGTTCGATATATAGTGGGGTCTGTTTCTGGAATCTGAAAATTGTGTGTTCCTGTAAATATGCCATTTTATTTTAATTACTGTAAATTTATTGTACATTCTGCTAGGACAAATATCCTGCCATTATTTTTCTTTTTCCAAATTTTTCTTAGCTATTCTTATACTTTTATTCCTTTTATTCCTGCATATTAGTTTTTTTCTTGGCATGAAGACAACTTTATCATCTACACTCAAAAATAAGCATACATAGGGGCCAGCCCCTGTGGCCTAGTGGTTGAGTTTGGTGTGCTTCGCTTCAGTGGCCTGAGTTTGGTTCCTGCATGCGGATCTACACCACTCTTCCGCAGCCATGCTGTGGCAGTGACTCGCATACAAAATAGAGGAAGATTGGCACAGATGTTAGCTCAGGGCAAATCTTCCTCAAGCAAAAAAGGAGGAAGATTGGCAACAGATGTTAGCTCAGGATAACTCTTCCTCAAGCAAAAAAGGAGGAAGATTGACAACAGATGTTAGCTCAGGGTGAATCTTCCTCAGCAAAAAAAAAAAAAAGCGTACATATATATATATATTCCATTCAACAAAGTAGTTTGAAGCCCTCTTTGAGAAGTCTTATAAGTATAGAGAATTAATAAATAACTATTTCTAGTTCTAGTGAGTTCAGTTCTAATGTTATATTTTTTGTATACAATGGCTTTAAATTGAGTAGTGACCATGATTAGACATACCTTTTTTATAATTGATATATAATTGGCATATTAGTTTCAGGTATGCAACATAATGATTTGATACTTACATATATCGTGAAATGATCACCACAATACGTCACTATACATAGGTTAGAAAGTTTTTTTTCTTGTGATGAGAACTTAAGGTCTCCTGTCTTAGCAACTTTCAAATACGCAGTACACTATTATTAACTATAGTCACCATGCTGTACGTTACATCCCTGTGACTTATTTATTTTATAACTGGAAGTTTGTACCTTTTGATCTTTTTCATCCATTCCCCACCCACTGCCAATCATCAGTCTGTTCTCTGTGTCTATGAGCTTAGTTTTTGGGTTTTTTTTTTAGATTCTACATACAAATGAGATCATGTGGTATTTGTCTTTCTCTGACTTATTTCATTTAGCATAATTCCCTCAAGATCCATTCATGTTGTTACAAATGGCAAGATTTCATTTTCTTATGGCTGAATAATATTCCATTATATATATACACCATATTTTTTTATCCTTTCATCCCCCGATGGACACTTAGGTTGTTTCCATATCTTGGCTATTGTAAATGTAGCAATGAACATAGGGATTCATATGTCTTTTCGAATTAGTGCTTTTGTTTTCTTCAAATTCCAGAAGTGAAATTGCTGTATCACATGGTATTTCTGTTTTTAATTTTTTGACGAACTTCCATACTGTTTTCCGTAGTGGCTGCACCAATTGACATTTCAACCAACTGTGCACAAGAGTTCCCTTTTCTCCACATCGTTGCCAACACTCGTTGTTTCTTGTCTTTTTGATAATAGCCATTCTAACAGCTGTGAGGTGATATCATTGTGGTTTTGATTTGCATTTCCCTGATTAGTGGTGTTGAGCATCTTTTCATGTACCTTTTGGCTATCTATATGTCATCTTTGGAAAAATGTCTATTCAGATCCTCTGCCCATTTTTTAATCAGATTGTTTGTTTTTTACTATTGAGTTGTATGAGTTCTTTGTGTATTTTGGATATTAACCGCTTATCAGGTATATGATTTGCAAATATTTTCTCCCATATAGTAGATTGCCTTTTCATTTTGTTGATGATTTCCTTTGCTGTGCAGAAGCTTTTTAGTTTGATGTAGTCCCACTTGTTTTCTTTGCTTGTGTTGCCTTTGCTTTTGGAGTCAGATCCAAAAAATCATCACTAAGATCAATGTCAAGGAGCTTACTGCCTATGTTTTCTTCTAGGAGTTTTATGGTTTCAGGTCTTGCATTGAAGTCTTTAATCTATTTTGAGTTACTTTTGTGTAGAGTGTAAAATAGTGGTCCAGTTTCATTCTTTTGCATATGGCTGTCCAGTTTTCCCAACCCTATTTATTGAAGAGACTATCCTTTCTCCATTGTATATTCTTGGCTCCTTTGTTGAAAATTATTCAAATATAAATGTATGGGTTTATTTCTGGGCTCTCTATTCTGGCCCATTGTTCCATGTGTCTGTTTTTATGCCAATACCATACTGTTTTGATTACTATAGTTTTGTAATATAGCTTGAAATCAGGGAACATGATGCTTCCAGCGTTGTTCTTTTTTCTCAAGATTACTTTGGCTATTCGGGGTCTTTTGTGGTTCCATACAAATTTTAGGATTGTTTGTTCTATTTTTGTGAAAAATGCCATTGGACCTGCGTATTAATTTTAAAATAAATTGTCAGATTCCTCTCTAAAAAAAGCCATTCTTAAGTGCAGATTGTTTATAAATCAAGGATTGTCTTAAGTTACATTCATTTAGTTTTAATGAATGTTTTAGTTTTTGTGAATGTCTTTTTCTCCAAATTGATCCAAATGGCAGGAAAATATGCAAGCTAATGAAAAAGGTACATTTCATGGCAACTTCTTTCCAGGTTCCTGGCTTTTAATTATAGCAACTACTCAAGGTTTCACACTCCCCACTTTCTCCTTTTCTTCCAGGTATTTTAAAGGTCTGCAGATATTTTTGGAATTAGCGTAGTATTCCCACAAGTGCTACTTTTGGTTGGGCCTTGTCTTAGTTGTCCATCAATCTCTAGTTATTGCTGCAAATTTAAACCAGAACCTAGTTCCTCTGTTCTTCATATTTGTGGCCATTGTTGTTAGACTCCTAGTCTTCTTACCCATGACACAGTTAATTATTCACAGGTGACACTGAGTACCAATTTGGATGATATTATGTGTCTTAGATTCTGAGTATTTGTTTAAGGGGCCAGCTTCTATTGTAATTTAGAACTTTTTACATCACTCCTGAATTTTTGATATTATCACAATGGCTAATATTTATTCAGTGCTTACCATGTGCTAGGCACTTTTAAGCATTTTATATATCATTTCATTTAATCCTTAAATACAGTTCTAGGAGATAGGTACTATTATTGCCATTTTATAGATGGAAATTGAGGCAGAGAGAGAAAAGTAACTTGCTCAGGATTACTTAGCTAGTAAGTCATAGAGCTACTCCGTGAACCCAAGAGATATGTGCTAATTAATATACAGCCTTCCTGGTATAATCACGGGGTTATACTACTTTCTGACTACCCTTTTAGCTCACCTCTCCCTGCTTTCACCTTCCCTACCTCAGCTTTTTCCCATTTCTTCTTTCCTTCCAGTGTGTTCAGAAGAATTCTCCTAAACTGATACTGTCGTACAAGCCCACACAGAAGCCTTCAGTGTCTCTTCACTGCCTGCAGGGAAAAGTCTAAACTCCTAGAACTTGTATTGACAGGCATCTGTCGTCAGGTCTCTCTTCACTTTCTCCACCTTTTGTTCTCTATTCCCCTTTAGGAAACTTGAGCTGAATTGGGCTATTTGTTCCCTAAATTTGACATCCAGTTTCCTGCCCCAGACCCTTGTCTGTTCTTCCTTATCAGTCTTACCCTACCTAAAGGCTAACCGAGATCCAATTTTATGAATGAATCCATTTCTGACTCACTCAGCTGGCATTTACCCAACAGTCTCCTTAAGTTCTGACCCATATATTTTTCTCCCTGCTTACTTTGCTCTCATATGTACTATTGAATTTACGTATATATTTATATATCTATACATACATACATATATATACATGTGTGTGTATGTATATATCTGCCTTAACCTCTAATGGAAAGAACGGCCATAGTGGATCAAATTCCAGCTTTACCACTTAATGGTACGGTAACCTTGGACAGGTTTTTTTAATCTCGGAACCTTTTCCCTTCTATAAAATGGGGTTGAACATCTTCTCTTGTTCTTATTGGCTGTTGGTATATCTTCTTAAGAGAAATGTCTATTCAGATCCTTTGCCCATTTTTAAATTGGATTATTTGTATTTTTATTATTCAGTTATAAGAGTTCTTTATGTATTCTGGATACATGTCCCTTAAGAGATACATAATTGGCATATATTTTCTCCCATTCTCCATGTTGTGGAATGTATCATTGTGGGTTGTCTTTCCACTTTCTTGATGCTGTCTGTAGTTTTTGCTCTTACATTTAGACCCTTGATCCTTTTAGAGTTAATTTTTGTGTAAGGGAAGGGTCCAGTTTGCCTGTGGATATCCACTTCTCCCAGCATAGATGGCTTTTTAATATTTGTATTTCTGTAATATTGTATTTAGTATTTGTATGACTGCAGACAGTCATAAGGGTTTCTTTCATAGTGGATGAAAACTTTAATTTTTAGTTCTATACTAAGTGGTTGTCTACTCTTGCTGCACATTAGAATCACTTGGGGAGCTTTTGAAAAATTCTAACGTTTAGGGCACAACCTCAGAGATTCTGATTTAATTGGTCTATTGTGGAACCTAGTTATCAGTACATTTTTTAAGCCTCTTAGGTGATTGTTAAGTCTAATGAGGTTGAGAACCACAGCTCTCTGCTCCTCAAAAAAAGAAATGGAAAAAATCCACTGTTTTTTTATGCTTTCCTATATTTTTCTTCTTTTCAATAATGTGTTGCTTTTGTCAGTAGAAGAAAAAAATTTTTAATTAATTTGTTAAACGAGAATTTCAATTGTTAAATTGATATTTTTAAAATGGAAGATTATGTTTTTACGTGGCAGAGTGTTTAAGATGTGAAATTAGATTCTGGTAACCAGTAAATCCTAAAGATGACTTGTGTTTAGGTGTTACAGAAAATCTCTTTATTCAGGAAGGCGGTAAGACTACCTATCTGTGTTTATTAACCTGTGCATTGAGAAAATAAATTTCACCAAGAACTCAACAAGAGGACACTGATGTACATATGTCAATTCAAGTCAGAGATAATACCTTTTAGATTGGGTTGTTTGGTATTTCAGGTTGTTAGCCTAGATCACAGTGTATATATTATCCAAATATATGTAATATATGTACTATATTTGGTTAATATACTGGTATTTCCCAGCACCTTTGAGACATATGGGAGTTATTATGAATATTGAAGAAAGGTAACTCCTAAGATAGTTATTAAGCATGTAGACACTGTTAAGTTCTAGGCTGCGAAGAACAGAACGTAGTCTTTGCTCTTCACAATCTAATGGAGAAACAGATACATAAGTAAATGATTAGAATATGGTGCCATTCTAGTGATTTGAATAAGACACTGAGAAAGAATTGCTAATTTGCCTGGAGATAATCAAAGCAGATTTTCTACAGGAATTAATTTAGATTGAGTTTTGAAGAATGAATAAATAAAAGTATGCTAAGAGAAATAAAGAAGAGAAGAACAGGATAAATAGCCTATGCACAGGTGTGAACGAGAAAGCACACCTCTGGGAAAATACAAGTCATTAGGCATAATTCTAACATAGGGAAGATGGAAGGTAGCTGTGGGAGATAAAACTGGAAAGGGGTGGGGCCAGATCTGTGGGCTTTATATTTCTACCAGTGTAGGTATATGCCACTGTTAGAGGTGCTTGTGATGAGCTATTTGTGTATTATAACTTCTAATTATATTATATTTTTACATTCCTTTTTGATGTCAATTTTTGTTTTGTCATAATATTCATAATATATTGACACAGTAATGATTAATTTGTAAATAAAAATATACATACATGGAGATGTGTACTCAAAAATGTTTACTGATAGAATACATGATTAAAAATCTTTAGAGACCATTATATAGGTTATGGAAAGCCATTAAAGTATTTTAAGATTTTATTTATTTTATTTTTCCCCCCAAAGCCCCAGTGGATAGTTGTGTGTCGTAGCTGCACATCCTTCTAGTTGCTGTATGTGGGACTCGGCCTCAGGATGAACGGAGAAGTGGTGCCTCGATGCGCACCCGGGATCCGAACCCGGGCCACCAGCATCGCAGCGCGCGCACTCAACCACCAAGCCACAGGGCCGGCCCTTAAAGTATTTTAAATGGAGCCAGAACAATATGAGATTTGTATTTTAGGAAGATAATCACGTGGAAGAAGGATTACAGGGTAGAGATAAAGAGACCAGTGGAAAGCCATTAAAATAGTCTGGGCCAGATATTGTGAAGGGCTCAACTAAGAGAATGATCTTGATCTTGCTGAGGTCTTGGGCCCTCCAGAGTTCGGGCTCAGAATATATCTTAGTTACCTAAAGTTTATGGAGTAAGTTGAAAGAAAAGTGGAAAGGATTGTTGGGTACAGTTATGATGATGGATAGGACATGTTGTTCTTGCATAATTGCTTTTATATTTTTTTTTGGAAAAAGAACATTTTCTTCTCCCTACCCCTTACATTTTCCTCAGAAGTTATAATTTTACTCCCATCTCCTTATCTCTTTTTTTTAGGGTATCTTATTGATTTTTTTTCTTTGTTGGGTTATAATTTATACATTAAAATGTACAGAATTCATGTATATGGTTTAACAAATGTGTGTACCACCATCTAAATAAAAATATAGAACATTTTCATCATCTAAGAAAGATTCCTTGTTTCTCTATCCAGTCAATCCCATAGTAACCACAGTTCTTATTCCTTTCACTCGATATTAATTTTACCTGTTCTTGAGCTTCAAATAAGTGGAATCATACACTATGCACTCTTTGTGTCTGACTTTTTTGCTTAACATAATGTTTTTAAAATTCATCTGTTGCACATATCATTCCTTGTATTGTATCACAATATGTTTATCCCTTCTCCTGTTGATAGATACTTAAATCATTACCTTTTTTTGACTATTATTAATAAAGTGGCTGTGAACAATTTTGTGAACATATGCTTTGATTCTTCTTGAGTATATTCTTAGGAGTGGAATTGCTAGGTCTTATGTTCAATTTTATTAGAAACTGCCAAACTATTTCCTAAAGTGGTTGTACTGTTTTACGTTCTTAGCAATGTATGGGATTTCAAGTTGCTCCATATTTTCTCTGATACTGGCATTGTCAGATTTTTATTTTTAGTCATCTTATTGGATGTGAAGTGGTATCTCATGGTTTTAATTTGCATTTCACTGATAACTACCGATATTGAGCAGTATCTAGTAATTCATCACAGTTAACTGTGTTTATTGGTCATTCATAGCTTCTTTTGCTAAGTCTCTGTTCAAGTCTTTTGGCTCGTTTTTAAAAAAAAAATTGGATTGTTTAGGTTTAAATATTATCCTCATATGTCCTGGTTGTGAGTCCTTTGTCAGATATACAGTAGTTCCCCCTTTTCCACGGTTTTGCTTTCCACAGTTTCAGTTACTGGTATTCAACTGCAGTCTGAAAATAATAAACGGAAAATTCCAGAAATAGACAATTCACAAGTTTTAAATTGCAAGCCCTGGGCTGGCCCCGTGGCTTAGCGGTTAAGTGCACGCGCTTCGCTGCTGGCGGCCTGGGTTCGGATCCCGGGCGCGTGCTGATGCACCGCTTCTCTGGCCATGCTGAGGCCGCGTCCCACATGCAGCAACTGGAAGGATGTGCAACTATGACATACAACTATCTACTGGGGCTTTGGGGGAAAAAAAAATTAAAAAAAAAATTTGCAAGCCCTTCTGAGTAGCATGATGAAATCTCTTGCCATCCTGCCCGGGATGCTACGTTTCAAGGCCTACATCATTCACCTCACTTCATCTCATCACATAAATGTTGTATCATCTCACATCATCATAAGAAGAATGGTGGGTACAGTAAATAAGATATTTTGAGAGAGACCTCATTGATATAACTTTAATTATGGTATGATGTTAACAATTGTTCTGTTTTATTATTAGTTATTGTTGTTAATCTCTTACTGTGCTTAACTTATAAATTAAACTTCATCATAGGTATGTATATATAGGAAAAAACATAGTATATATAGGATTCATTACTATCAACGGCTTCAAGCATCCACTGGGGGTCTTGGAACATATCCCCTGCAGATAAGGGGGGACTACTGTGTGTATTTTGAGTCTTGCCTGTAGTCTATGGCTTCCCTAATTATTTTCTTAACTGTGTCCTTTGATAGGCATGTTTATTTTAATGAAGTTCATTTTCTCAATTTTTAATTTTATTGTCAGTGCCTCTTGTGTCCTCTCGAAGGAATCTTGGTCTGTCTCAAGATTGTGAAGATATTCTCCAATGTTTTCTTCCATGTGAATGTCTTTTTATTCTAGGACCATTTGTTGAAAGATCATTTTTTCCCTACTGAATCACAGTGGGTCCTCTGTTGTAAAATGAAGTATAAATGTGAATGTATTTCTGGACTGTTATGGATTTATTTGTCTTTATGCTAGTACTTTACTGTCTTAATTACTTTAGCAAAGTAAATCTTAAAATTAGGTTGTATATTTTTCATCAAAATTATTTTAGCTATTCTAGGTCCTTTGGATTTTCATATTAGTTTTAGAATCAGCTTGTCGGTTTCTACAGAATACCTGCTGGGATTTTTATTAGGATTGTGTTGAATTTGTAGATGAATCTGGGGAGAATTGAGTCTTACGACATTGTGTCTTCCAATTCATGTACATGATATATCTCTATTTAGGTCTTTAATGTCTTTCAGCAATGTTTTGAAGTATTTTTAGGTAGAGTTCTTGCTCATCTTTCATTGTTTATTCCTAGATTTATTTTTGATGCTGTAAGAGTGGTATTTTTAAAAAATTTTATTTTCCAAATGTTTACTGGTAGTATGTAAAATACAGATGGTTTTTGTATATTGACCTTGAATTCCACAACTTCATAAACTCATCAGTTAGTTTTAGTAGTTTGTAGATTCCTTTGGATATTTTATTTACATAATCAAGTCATCTGTGAATGCAGGCAGTTTTATTTCTAATCTATGTGCTTATCTCTTTTTATTGTCTGGGGCTCTCAGAGGTTATTTTTGATGAATCATTTGATTAATTTTGAACTAGAGTTGTCATTTCTGGTTCTAATCATAAGTATACACCATCTTGGAATTTGGTGTCAAATGACTGTATCATAATGGAATTGAAGGAGGGAGGTTAGAGTGATGTTTTTCAGTTGAGCTGAATTATCTTTAAAAACGTATTTTGGAGACAGAATCTGGATGCCTTCTGTTTCCTGAAGACAACAAATCCTTCTTGAGATAGCTGTTGGTAAGGTTGACAGTAGTACCCAGAATCCAGGATTAGGGTCAGGTAATGGTTTCTTTATGTTATTTAAAAAGAATATTTCAGCTTTTCTGCAAGCTTGAAAAAGGGAGTTAGTTATCTCTAATTTTCTGCACTTCTCCTCTTTCCTTAGTTTTAGCCTGAACTGCTTTATAGTGGGCATTTCTCCTAGCAAACTGAGCTCTTATGTATGTCATTGTATTATTACAGTTTGAGGCTTTTGATATGGGCCATATAAGTTTTAATTTAACACAGGTTAACCTCACTTTAAAGAAACCCAACGTATTAAAAAACCTTAGTTTTAGATATGTATCATACATGGTGATTATTCTCCTAATAAAAAGATTACTATTTGACATATTTACATAATAGGATACCTTTAGGACATTTAAAATATGGTTTAACTCAGTTCAGAATTATAAATACCTTGCCAAGAATGCGTATAAAACATTTGGGTGTTACACGTTAGGTATGGTCATAAAAACACTTTTTAAAACCTCAGTAACTCACAGAATCTTTGCTTACATATTTTCTATATAGTTTGGGACTATCCATGCTTGACAAGTTTCTAGGTTGGTATTTCTTACCTCATAGTGGTGCTATGCTGTAATGACTATACACCTCTCCGGTGGAAAGAATAGCTATGAGAGATTAGACGCCCTATGGGAAAAATCCTTTTTTATGGTTATGTTGTACAAGTAAGGGGGCTCTTTGGAACTTTATTTATTTATTTTTTGCTAAGGAAGATTTGCCGTGGGCTAACATCTGTTGCCAATCTTCCTCTTTTTGCTTGAGAAAGATTCACCCTGAGCTAACATCTGTGCCAGTCTTCC
This sequence comes from Ceratotherium simum simum, assembly GCF_057802395.1. Taxonomy (NCBI): domain Eukaryota; kingdom Metazoa; phylum Chordata; class Mammalia; order Perissodactyla; family Rhinocerotidae; genus Ceratotherium; species Ceratotherium simum. The sequence continues at coordinate 18,804,632 of NC_141908.1, forward strand.
TCTATTTTGTATGTGGGTCGCCGCCACAGCATGGCTGCTGATGAGTGGTGTAGGTCCGCGCTTGGGAACCAATCTGGGCTGCTGAAGCAGAGGACGCTGAACTTAACCACTAGGCCACAGGGCTGGCCTTGGAACTTTTAATTAAAATGTTTTCCAGTCAAGAAGTTGCTGTTTAAATGAAAATATTTGAATGCCGAGGCTTGATAAAGAAGCTTGCAAAAATCTGATAAGCAAATAAGTGCTACAGATATCATGTCACTTAAATTGATTCTACAAATTGCTTTTTTATGAAGCAATTTCTGATGTCCAGTAATGTGCGCTACATAGTGATGTTATTAGATTTGAGATTTTTTTAATAAAAGTATATTTCATTGCCATGTATCTTTTGCTGATTTTTAAAATTTATGGCATTTAATCATTTTCAGTTAAAAGTAACTCGCAGAGGGCCGGCCCCATGGCTTAGCGGTTAAGTGCACGCGCTCCGCTGCTGGCGGCCCGGGTTCGGATCCCAGGCGTGCACCGACACACCGCTTCTGTGGCCATGCTGAGGCCGTGTCCCACATACAGCAACTAGAAGGATGCGCAGCTGTGACATACAACTATCTACTGGGGCTTTGGGGGGAAAAATAAATAAATAAATAAAATCTTTAAAAAAAAAAAAAGTAACTCGCAGAGATTCTGCTTAGTAGAGAGGATATTTTTGTTTTTTGCATGTGAAGAGGCACATGGGATTTACTGTATATTCATGATTTTATACAGAGATTTATGTCACAAAAATTATTTGAAAATTATAATTTTGTAAGTCACTCGATAGTATTCTTGGGGAATTTTCTTTTTAAAGGAACACTGTGACAAATCATTTATAAAATCACTTCCTCTTGGGCCGGCCCCGTGGCTTAGCGGTTAAGTGCACGTGCTCCACTGCTGGAGGCCCGGGTTTGGATCCCGAGTGCGCACTGATGCACTGCTTCTCTGGCCATGCTGAGGCCGTGTCCCACATACAGCAACTAGAAGGATGTGCAGCTATGACATACAACTATCTACTGGGGCTTTGGGGGAAAAATAAATAAATAAAAATTAAAAAAAAATAACTTCCTCTTGGTTATATATAACATATATAAAATAACTTCCTCTTCTACTTATGTATTTTTCCTTTTTCTTTCATTATGTGGAGGATAGCTATAGGATGAGACTTTTAGATTAATGGGCGGGAAAAGGAGAAAAAATCCATGTGGTTAATACACATATAATGGTAACTGTTGAATACTCGAAGGTGGATGTTTTTCCATTTTATTGTTAAATACAGGGTGTATTTACTTCTGGCACATGGGAAGAGAAATCAGATGAAATTTCCTTTGCTGACTTCAAGTTCTCAGTCACTCATCATTATCTTGTACAAGAATCCGCTGATAAAGAAGGAAAGGATGAAGTATTAGAAGGTAAGTTTTTACTACATACTTTTAAACTCTTGACTTGTATGAGTGATTATAATTTTGAATTATGAATTTAGTTTCCTTAATTAAATAGTGTCCTCCGGAGATGTTTTACATATGCACAGTTGTTTCACCACATCGGGAGTGTTATCTTTTCAGAGGAAGAATCATAGCATCATTCATCTTAAAATTAATTAAATCAGCAAATATTTATTGAGTGCCTAGTGTTGTACTAGGTACTCTGCTATGTCCAATTGAACCCAAACTTAAAAGAAATGTACATTTCAGTAGGGGATAAAATCTATAAGTAAGTAACAGTAATAGGAGATAGCGAGGGATAAGTGCCATCCCAAAGCACAGATAAAGTTCTGCTGGAGTACAGAGGAGAAAAGATAGTTTTAATTGGGAGAGATCAGAGGAGATGTTATAGAGAATTAAGCAACTAAGCTGGGTTTTGAAGGATTAAAAAGAGTTATTTATTGATTAGTCAGTGTAGTGTTTTGGATATACCCTAGACTTTGGAGACATAGCAAGTGGATTAAAATTCTGGTTTTTCTACTTACTAATTACTTGACCTTTCTAAACTTGTATTATCTCATTTATAAAATGAAGTAATGCTACCTGGAGCATTAATGGGAAGATTTAATGAGGTACTGTACATGAGCACCTATCTTAGTACCTGGCCCATGCTAGGTACTCAGTAAATGGTGCTTATAGTTGTTAATAGGTCACATCATCCAAAATCTGTATGGTGCTTATAGTTGTTTATAGGTCAAATCGTCCAAAATCTTTGTCCTGAGATATACTAGTGTGTAACAGTGAGTGAGCAAGATATTGAAAAAATAATGAATTTTGGAGCTGTCAGTCAATTACCCGTCTTCATTACTCAGAAAATAAATATGCAGAGTGTGTGTTAAAGTTTTTCTGGTCAGTTGAGGGCATTATGCTAAGTGAAGTAAGTCAGACAAAGACATATACTGTATGATCTCACTTATATATGGTTTCTAAAACAAACAAACAAAACAACCAAGCTCATAGATACAGAGAAGATTGGTAATTGCCAGAGGTGGGGGTTGGGGAGTGTATGAAGGGAGTCAAAAGGTACAAGCTTCCATTTATAAAATAAATCAGTCGTGTGGATGTAATATACAGCATGGTGAATATAGTTAATAATACTGTATTGTATATTTGAAAGTTGCTAAGAGAGTAAATGTTAAAAGTTCTCATCACAAGAAAAAAAATTTTTTTGTAATCGTATGGTGATGGATGTTAACTAGACTTTTGTGGTGATCATTTCACAGTGTATACAATAATCAAACCATGTTGTACACCTGAAACTAATATAATATTGTATGTCAGTTATACTTCAATAAAAATTGTAAAAAAGTTTTTTCTGGTCAAAACAGATTGTTATTTGTAAGTGTAGGCCTGAAATATTTGTGCCTTTTCTTGTATAGGAATAAAATTATGTTACCTTTTCTATTATATATATTCTCTTACAAACAAAACTATTAGCATCTACATTCAGATTCGTAAACTAGAACAGATAACATTGACCATGTATACACGTATGTAAGACAAGTATACAGCAAAATAATTAAACCAGAATATGAATATGTGTACTTTAGGAGTAAGGGGAAGAGGGAAATATATGCAACTGGTGGGAAGTCTGGATAATAGCCCGGAGACTTCTGGCTCCAAAATTCTGCTGATTAATAAAGGAAACTGTTGAAGGTAGAGAAATATTAAGTGCTGTTAATTTGAGGAAAGATCATACATCAAGGAAAAGCTGTTGTAATAAGGAAGCTTAGAATCAGTGTTTCTGAAATGAGCAGATGAAGGGGACTGTGGTATGAGAGAAGACAAATGGATTTAAGATAGTTAAGGCATTCTGGTTGCATGTGTGTATATATTGTGCAGTTTTAATTTGATTGTGATTGAAACTGAAACTAATGGTAGAAGTTACACATTACAAGCAAACCATCAGCTCAGTTAATTTGGAGATACACATTTAAAATTATTGTCCAAGGTCAGAAGATTTGAGCACTGATGTTTTATTTCATTGAAGTTGCTTATTGTTTTAGTTAAGTAGCACATCAAGACATTAGTGTTCTATTTATTCTTTTTGCAAATTAACAAAATATAAATTTGCTAAGCAATTATAGCTATACAGCAAAAGGAAATATTTTTATGAACAAGTATTATTCTTCGTGCTTTAAATTTATTATGCATTTATGAATGAATAATGATCATTGATGTTAGTATCTTATTATGGATAGCAATGCAAGTGCTTAAAGATATATGGGTTATAAGTGGGAAGCTGGTTAGTGGTTTTACAAGAACATTTAAGATGGCCACGGGCCAGCAAAGGCTAGCCATAGAAGATGATACGGAGTTGACACACCTCTAAGTAGAATTTTGAAGTAGAGACAAGGGCAGGCCAAGAAGAACAAATAAAACAAGGCTTTCTAGTAAGGATGAGGAATTGTTTGAGTCACGACGTAGAAGAAAGGAAAATATTGTAAACATGGGATTGATTTTTTTTTATAGGTTGGCTCTTTTTGAAGAAAAGAAATTGAGAGAGAGAGAAGAAAAAAATCTCCAAAACTTAGGGTTAGCCCTAAATATAAACCTTTAAGCAATTGCAAAGCTGCATGGACTAGCAAGACATGTTATATAATATGATTTCCTTAAATCATATTATAAAATTCTGCCTTAGAATGAACATACTAACTTTTTCATTATCAAATGTTTTTGTAGATGTTATTCCACAAGCTATGCAAGATTTGCTGTGTATGAATAATGACTTTCCTCCAAGAGCACATTGCCTGGTAAGATGGTAGGTATACGTTTTAGTCAGATAATTTTTAGTTTGTGTGTCAGGGAGGCCCCAAGACTCCCTTCAGGTTCAGTGATTTGCTAGGAGGCTGCACAGGACTCAGCATATATTTGAACTTAATACTGTAATTTATTATAGCGACAGCATGCAAAGCAAAATCAGCAAAGCAAAAACGTGTCTGAGGCAAAGTTTGGAGGAAGTGCAAGTGTTTGAGTCCGTTCCTAATGGAGTCACACAAGACCTACTTAATTCCCTTAATATGAGTATATGGTCAAGAAAGGAGACTTAGTTAAAGGAAATTTATATACTAGTTTTAAAATATTCTGTTCATGTGAGTTGGTCTTTTGATTTTTTTCTTTTTTTTTTGGTGAGGAAGATTAGCCGTGAGCTAACATCTGTTGCCAATCCTCCTCTTTTTGCTGAGGAAGATTGGCCCTGGGCTAACATCCGTGCCCATCTTCCTCTGCTTTATATGTGGGATGCCTGCCACAGCATGGTTTGATAAGCGGTGCGTAGGTCTGTGCCTGGAATCCAAACCTGCAAACCCTGGGCCCCCAAAGCAGAGCACATGTACTTAACCACTCCACCACTAGGCTGGCCCCTAGATTTTTAATATGGTGATTACATTGATTGATTTTTGGATATCTAACTAACTTTGCATTCCCAAGATAAACCCCACTTCTTTGTGGTGTAATTTGTATTTGTGCTTATATATATTGCTGGATTTGATATGTAATATTTTGTTGAGGACTTTATTGTCTATTTTCATGAGGAATGTTGGTCTTTAGTTTTCTAATACTTTGGTTTTGGTATCAAAGAAGTGCGAGCCTCATAATGTGAGTTGGGAAGTATTTTGTTCTCTTCTATTTTCTGAAAGAGAGTGTGTAAAATTGATGTTATCTTCTTTAAGTGTTTGGTAGAATTTGCCATTGAAACCAGCTGGGCCTGGAGTTCTCATTTTATTGAGGTGGTGGTCCCTTCTAGGGTCCAGGCTTTAAGCAGAAGTCTCAGTTCTAGCTTTTTGCCTCATGTACACTCATATCCCTGAGGGGCCATCGATTTAATTGGTGGCAAGTCCATGCACAGACAATGCTTGAATAAATCTAAAGGATACAGAAGGAAGCTGGTGTGTTTAGGTTACTTTGTCGGGAGATTGGTGACGTCATCGAAAAGATATGCAGCTTCCTACTCCCAGTTCCTCATAAACAAGGGCACAGTTTGAATGGTAACATCTGAGTGATACTGCTTCTGGAAGCATAGTTTCCAGAGCTCACCTTATTTATATTTATTATGAGGCTGGGGTATTCTTGCACACAGCCTAGTCTGGATACATGCCAGAGACCACCTGCCGTGGGCTGGGTATACTTTATCAATCTCAGAGTTATATAATTCACATTATTACTGCTAGGCTAAAATACATGGTATTTTCAGACATAAACTTTTCTTCTGTCGTTCTCAGTCTCTAGTCTGTCAAAGCATGGTCAGTTTTGCAGACATCTCTGCAAGTCATACTTACAGGCTTTTAGCAGCTAGAGGTTTACCCTGTAAAATCCCAGTCCCCAGTCCCTAGCTGTTAGAGCCTGTATCCAGAGTTTATAATCCCCTGAGTTTCTTCAGAGTCACCTCGCATGCTTGCTTCTGCCTTTCAGTTTCCTCTTTGTTTCTGTCACCCAGGAATCTTTTTGTGTGTGTGTGAGGAAGATCAGCCCTGAGTTACATCTGTTGCCAATCCTCCTCTTTTTGCTGAGGAAGGTCAGCCCTGAGCTAACATGCCTGCCCATCTTTCTCTACTTTATATGGGATGCTGCCACAGCATGACTTGACAAGCGCTGTGTTGGTGTGCGTCCAGGATCCAAACCTGTGAATTCTGGGCCGCTGAAGCGGAGTGCATGTGCTTAACCGCTTGTGCCACTGGGCCAGCCCCAGGAATCTTCTTTTTATTCTTTCAAGTTCAGCTATGTATTTTAAAAACGTTGTATTTTATCAGGTATTTTGGTGTGTTTTGGGGGAAGAACGAATCCGTGTCATGTCAACCTGCCATATCACTTTCATTTTTTTTTATTTGATCTTTCTTTTTTTTTCTTTATTGTGAAATTTTTGTTGTACATTGTTGTTTATCAGTCACCATATAAATGCATCCCTTCATCCCTTGTGCCCACCCCTCGCCCCCTTGCCCCTGGTAACCACTAAACAGTTCTTTCTGCTGTGTGTTGGTTTATCTTCCACTTATGAGTGAAAACATGCACTGTTTGTCTTTCTTTTTCTGGCTTATTTCGCTTAACATAATACCCACCAGGTCCATCCATGTTGTTGGAAATGGGATGATTCTGTCTTTTTTTATGGCTGAGTAGTATTCTGTTGTATATCTATACCACATCTTCTTTACCCACTCATCAGTCAAGGGACACTTGGGTTGCTTCCAGGTCTTGGCTGTAGTGAATAATGCTGCAATGAACATAAGGGTGCATAAGCCTCTTTGGATTGTTGATTTCAGGTTCATTGGGTAGATACCCGGTAGTGGGATAGCTGGATCATAAGGTATTTCTATATTTAATTTTTTGAGGAATCTCCATATTGTTTTCCATAGAGGCTGCACCAATTTGCATTCCCACCAGCTGTGAATTAGGGTTCCCGTTTCTCCACAGCCTCTCCAGCATTTGTTGTTTTTTTGTTGGTGATTATAGCCATTCTAACGGGTGTAAGATGATATCTTAGTGTGGTTTTGATTTGCATTTCCCTGATGATTAGTGATGTTCAACATCTTTTCATATGCCTGTTGGCCATCTGTATAGCTTCTTTGGAGAAGTGTCTGTTCATTTCCTCTGCCCATTTTTTGATCAGGTTGTTTGTATTTTTTGTTGTTGAGTTGTATGTGTTCTCTGTATATTTTGAAGATTAACCTCTTGTTGGATATATGGTTTGCAAATGTTTTTTCCCAGTTGGTTGGTTGCCTATTCATTTTGATCCTAGTTTCATTTGCCTTGTGGAAGCTCTTTAATCTGATGAAGTCCCACTTGTTTATTTTTTCTTTTGTTTCCCTTGTCCGAGTAGACATGGAATTTGAACAGATCCCCTTATGACTGATGACAAATAGTGTACTGCCTATGTTTTCCTGTAGGAATTTTATAGTTTCAGGTCTCACCTTCAGGTCTTTGATCCATTTTGAGTTAATTTTTGTGTGTGGTGAAAGAAGATGGTCTGCTTTCATTCTTTTGCAAGTGGCTGTCCAGTTTTCTCAGCACCATTTATTGAAGAGACTTTCCTTTCTCCATTGTATGTTCTTAGCTCCTTGTTGAAGATTAGCTACGCATAGATGTGAGGTTTTATTTCTGGGCTTTCAATTCTGTTCCATTGATCTGTGTGTCTGTTTTTGTACCAGTACCATGCTGTTTTGATTACTGTCACTTTGTAGTATGTTTTGAAGTCAGGGATTGTGATGCCTCCCGCTTTGTTCTTTTTTCTCAAGGTTGCTTTAGTTATTTGGGGTCTTTTGTTGCCCCATATGAATTTTAGTATTCTTTGTTCTATTTCCATGAATAATGTCCTTGGGATTCTGATTGGGATTGCATCGACTCTGTAGATTGCTTTAGGTAGTATGGACGTTTTAACTATGTTTATTCTTCGAATCCATGTGCATGGAATATTTTTCCATTTCTTTATGTCATCATTGATTTCACTCAATAATGTCTTATCGTTTTCATTGTATGGGTCTGTCACTTTCTTTGTTAAATTTATTCCTAGATATTTTATTCTTTTTGTTGTAATTATAAATGGGATTGTCTTCTTGAGTTCTCTTTCTATTAGTTCATTGTTGGCATATAGAAATGAAACTGATTTCTGTAAGTTGATTTTGTACTCTTCAACTTTGCCATAGTTGTTGATTATTTCAAATAGTTTTCCAATGGATTCTTTAGGGTTTTCTATATATAAGATCATGTCATCTGCAAACAGCGAGAGTTTCACTTCTTTGTTGCCTATTTTTATTCCTTTTATTCCTTTTTCTTGCCTAATTGCTTTGGCCAAAACCTCCAGTACTATGTTGAATAAGAGTGATGAGAGTGGGCACACTTGTTTTGTTCCTGTTCTCAGAGGGGTGGCTTTCAGTTTTTCCCCATTGAGTATGATGTTGGCTGTGTGTTTGTCATATATGGCCTTTATTATGTTGAAGTACTTTGCTGCTATACCATTTTATTGAGAGTTTTATCATAAATGGATGTTGGATCTTGTCAAATGCTTTCTCTGTGTCTATTGAGATGATCATGTGGTTTTTATTCCTCATTTTGTTAATGTGGTATATCACATTGATTTGTGGATGTTGAACCATCCCTGTGTCCTTGGTATAAATTCCACTTGATCATGGTGTATGATCCTTTTAATATATTGCTGTATCTGGTTTGCCAGATTTTGTTGAGGCTTTTTGCATCTATGTTCATGAGGAATATTGGTCTGTAGTTTTCCTTCTTGGTATTGTCCTTGTCTGGCTTTGGTATCAGGGTGATGTTGACCTCATAGAATGTGTTGGGAAGTGTTCCATGTTCCTCTATTTTTTGGAATAGTTTGAGAAAGATGGGTATTAAATCTTTGAATGTTTGGTAAAATTCTCCAGAGAAGCTATCTGGTTCTGGACTTGATTTTTGGGGAGGTTTTTGGTTACTGTTTCAATCTCTTTACTTGTGATTGGTCTATTCAGGTTCTCTATTTCTTGATTCAGTTTTGGGAGGTTGTATGAGTCTAAGAATTTATCGGTTTCTTCTAGATTTTTTTTTTTTTTTGTGAAGAAGATCAGCCCTGAGCTAACATGCATGCTAATCCTCCTCTTTTTGCTGAGGAGGACCGGCTCTGAGCTAACATCTGTTGCCAATCCTCCTCCTTTTTTTTCCCCCAAACTCCCAGTAGATAGTTGTATGACATAGTTGCACGTCCTTCTAGTTGCACGTCCTTCTAGTTGCTGTATGTGGGATGCGGCCTCAGCATGGCCAGAGAAGTGGTGCGTCAGTGCGCGCCTGGGATCTGAACCCAGGCCGCCAGTAGCGGAGCGCGTACACTTAACCACTAAGCCACGGGGCCGGCCCTGTTTCTTCTAGATTGTCCCATCTATTGGCGTATGGTTTTTCGTAGTATTCTCTTATAATCCTTTGTATTTCTGTGGTATCCATTGTAATTTCTCCTTTTTCATTTCTAATTTCATTTATTTGAGCCTTCTCTCTTTTTTCCTTGGTGAGTCTGGCTAAGGGTTTGTCAATTTCATTTATCTTCTCAAAGAACCAGCTGTTTGTTTCGTGGATCCCTTCTGCTGTTTTTTTGGTTTCGATTTCATTTATTTCTGCTCTGATTTTATTATTTCCCTCCTTCTGCTGACTTTGGGCTTTGTTTGTTCTTCTTTTTCTAATTCTGTTAGACATAGTTTGAGGCTGCTTATTTGGGCTTTTTCTTGTTTGTTAAAGTGGGCCTGTATTGCTATGAGTTTCCCTCTCAGGACCGCTTTTGCTGCATCCCATATGAGTTGGTGTGGTGTATTTTCATTTTCATTTGTCTCCAGATATGATCTGATTTCTCCTTTAATTTCATCAATGATCCATTAGTTGTTCAGTAGCATGTTGTTTAGTCTCTACATCTTTGTCGTTTTCCTGGTTTTTTTCTTGTAGTTGATTTCTACCTTCACGGCATTATGGTTTGAAAAGATGCTTTTTATGATTTCAATCTTCTTAAATTTATAGAGGCATACCTTGTTTCCCAACATATGGTCTATCCTTGAGAATATTCCATGCACACTTGAGAAGAATGTGTAATCAGCTGTGTCTGGATGGAGTGTTCTCTATGTATCTGTTAAGTCCGTTTTGTCAGATTTTTCATTTAAGTCCATTATTTCCTTGTTGACTTTCTGTCTGGATGATCTATCCATTGATCCAAGATGGGGGGTTAAGATCCCCTACTATTATTCTGTTGTTGTTAATATCTCCTTTTGGGTTTGTTAATAGTTGATTTATGTATTTTGGTGCTCCTGTGTTGTGTGCATATATATTTATAAGTGATATGTCTTCTTGGTGGAGTGTCTCTTTTATCATTATATATTGCCCCTCTTTGTCTCGCATTACCTGTTTTACCTTGAAGTCTCCTTTGTCCGATATAAATATGGCAACATCTGCTTTCTTTTGTTTGCCGTTAGCTTGGACTATTGTCTTCCATCCTTTCACTCTGAGCCTGTGTTTATCTTTAGAGTTGAGATGTGTTTCCTGGAGGCAGCATATTGTTGGGTCTTGTTTTTTAATCCATCCCACCACTCTGTGTCTTTTGATTGGAGAGTTCAGTCCATTTACATTTAGGGTAATTATTGATATATGAGGGCTTAGTGTTGCTATTTTATCACCCATTTTCTGGTTCTTTTGCTTTTCGTCCCTTGTTTCAGAGTACCAATTCAGTTTGGTAGTTCTGTATCTCTTCGTTTTCTCTTTATTTATCATGTGTGACTCTGTTCTGATTATTTGGTTAGTGGTTACCATGAGGTTTGTATAAAAAATCTCGTGGATGTGATAGTCCATGTTCTGATGGCCTCTTATTCCCTTAGACTAAGTCAATTGAATCCTTTCCTTTTCTCCTTCTAAGTTATTGTTGTCACGACTTATTCCCTCCTCTGTTGTGAGTTTGTGTTTAAAGTGATGAGGTTATATTTGTTTTTGGTGATTTCCTTCCCTTCATCTTTGGTTTTATAATTGTTTGCTAATCTATTCTGATAGAGAGCTGCAATTTTTCTGGTTTTGTCGACCTCTTTTCCTCCTTGTTCAAAACTTTGTATCCCCTTTCTCTTTTTTTCCTCAGGCATGAGGGCCTTCTTGAGCACTTCTTGTAGTGGGGGTCTTGTGGCAATGAACTCCCTTAGGTTTTCTTTATCAGGGATTATTATTTCTCCATCATATCTGAAGGATATTTTCGCTGGATAGAGTATTCTTTCCTGAAAGTTTTTGTCTCTCAGAATTTTGAATATGTCGTTCCATTGTCTCCTAGCCTGTAAAGTTTCTGTTGAGAAATCAGCTGAGAGCCTGATAGGAATTCCTTTGTACTTTTTTTTTTTGGTCCAGCTGCCCTTAATATTTTTTCTTTGTCATTGACTTTTGCCAGCTTTACTATCATATGCCTTGGAGAAGGTCTTTTCAGGTTGATGTATTTAGGAGATCTGTTGATTTCGTTCACTGGTATATCCAGCTCTTTCCCCAGATTTGGGAAGTTCTCAGCTATTATTTCTTTGAACAAGTTCTCTGCTCCTTTTTCCCTCTCTCCTCCCTCTGGAACACCTATAATCCTTATGTTGGATTTCCTAATGGAGTCGGATATTTCTCGGAGAGTTTCTTCATTTCTTTTCAGTCTTAGTTCTCTTTCCTCCTCCATCTGGAGCATTTCTGCATTGCTGTCCTCAATATTGCTAATTCTTTCCTCCATATTGTCAGCTCTGATGCTTAAGGCTTCCAGATTTGTCTTTATCTCTTCTATTGTGCTTTTCACCTCTAAGATTTCTGATTGGTTTTTCTGTATAGTTTCAGTCTCTTTTGTGAAAAAATTCCTGATTTCATTGCGTTATCTATCTGTATTTTCTTGTATTTCATTGAGCTTTTTTATGATAGACATTTTGAATTCTCTGTCATTGAGGTTGTACATCTCTGTGCTTTCAGGGTTGATTTATGGGTGCTTGTCATTTTCCTTTTGGTCTGGGTATTTAATTTATTTTTGCCTAGTGCCTGTTGGTGTTGGCTTATTTTCCCTCATATTGAAAATATCTGGTCTCAGTTTCCTCTTGCCACCACTGGGTGGGGGTCAGAAGCTGTGTATTCGGTGCCCACCTCGATCCACGGGTGCTCTGGTTGGCCTGCAGCTGAGCTGAAGCGTGGCTGAGTGGAGGCTGCTGGAGCACAGGAACGGCTGGAGCTGGAGCGTGGGAACAGCTGGGACTGGAGCTCAGCTAGCCCGAAGCAGCTGCGGCTCAGGCACGGTGAGCCGAAGAAGCCGGAACTAGAGCATGGCTGAGCTTCAGTGTGGCTGAGCGGAAGCAGCTGGAGTGCCGGAACAGCTAGAACTGGAGTGTGGCTGGGCTGAAGTAGCTGGCAGCAAATCAGCTGAAGGCTGAGCGTGGCCAAGCTGAAGCAGCTGGCACCAGGGCATGGTTGAGCCGATGGAGCTGGGGGTGGGGCACAGTCAAGCGGATGCAGCTGTGGCTGGGGCGTGGTTGAGCTGATGCAGCTGGGGCCATGGCATGGGTGAACCGGAGCCGCTGGGGCCAAGGTGCTGGGGAGCTGGAGCCGCTGGGGCGCCACCACTGCTAGTGCCAGGGCTCTGGGGAGCCGCTGCCTCTGGGGCTGGGGCGTGGGCATGCCACCGCTGCTGGCACTGGGGCCAGAGCCGAGCTGAAGTGCTGCTGAGCTGAGGCTGCAGGGCATCTGTGCTGAAGCGCCGGGCAGGCGGGTTGTGGTGGTGGGGAGCTTACTTTCCCCTCCCCGATCCCAGAGGTTTCTCACTTCGCTGTCACTCTGCTCTCTTGTAGGGCTAGCTTGTCAAAAGTACCTTCGCCACAGTTGTGCTCCCTCCGTAGGGGTATTCCCCACAGGCTGTGAGGGATCTTGGAGAGTGCGTTTTCCCATGGAGGGCCGCCCCTTCCCCCGCCTCAGAGCCGTGTGGTCTCAGTCTCAGGGTCGCAGAGCTTGGGGAAGGAAGGGAGCTCTTTTTACCTCTTTCCACTTCCTCTGGGGCTTCCAGCACCTCAGCTTTCAGGTGTATGGTGGCGTGGGTGCCTCACACGTCGCTTGTGTTGTGTGAATAACTTCTCTTGGAATATGAATGTCCTTTTTGTTATGTCTTAGAGGTGGAGAGTTCAGTGGGGGAAGCTCACTCCGCCATGATGCTGATGTCCTATTTGATCTTAAAGATCAGAAGGCCAACAACCAAATTTATGAGAATTATTCGAAAATTAGGTATATTAAAAGTAGATGTATTTTCTTTTATTAAGCAAACATTTTTAACATTTACTGAGATAACCAAGGATAAACATGATCCCTGCCTCAGTAAGCTTTGGGATTAGTAGGGGGACAGATGAGGGAACAGATGGCAACACTGTTGATAAATGCTGTCAGAGAGGGCACCCCAGGGCTTGATGCAGACTCATAGGAGGTGCCCCTTTTTCAGACAGATTAAGTCAGGAAAGTGTTTCCAGGATAGGTGACACTATGCCTGAAGCCTAAAAGACAAGTGATAATAAGCCAGGTGAAGTTAGGTAAAAAGATATTCAAGGCAGAAGAAGAGTATTCCTAGAGGTGATGATGTTTAAAACAAGAATTTGAAATCTGCAAGTAGTTTGGTAAGCCTGGAGTATAGCAGCAGACAGTTGAGAATGGCAAAAGATGAGAAGGTATCTGTGTATTTTAGGCTTAATCTGAACTGGGCATCTTAAAAAGATTTCATAATGTTCTCATAGTTCTGTTTTTTTAATAGATTTTTTTATTGTAATTGTTAAAAATTAAACTTTTTACAGTTTTCACAGTTTTCAAGGCGATGAATTACTCGCCATGCTTCTTAGCAACTGAAGAATAACATACCAAGAAGTTTTCACCTATAAACATTTCCTTTTTTTAAATTAAAGTGAATACTAAAGCAATGACATTGAAAATTTGAAAACTATTATCTAAAATATTCATTTATACATATAAAAACTAGCATAGATTGACCCTATCAGAATGAAATAAAATTAATACATGATTAACTTACATTTTCAAATCAAGCTTTAGAAAATAGAGTTTTGACATTCATGTCAAATACTCAATTTTGATAGTTAAGTTTATCAATCTATATCTATTTTGATATCTTGTAGGTTCAGTTTGACTTTTTAAAGAGTATTTTATAAAACTGGTCTTTAAAAGGCATATGGCATGATCAGTTTTTATGTTCTAGGTAAGGTAATTGATCTTAATGATGTGGTTTGTTGGATGCTTATCTCCACCTCCTTATATGTCTGTTCTTTAATACCTTCTAATGGCTAGTTCCTGAACCTATCGTTAGAGATTTATTCCCTTGATTAATTGTTATTCCTTGTAATAAAATAAATAGCCTTGGAAATGACACAGACATTAGCCTTACCAGACATTTATGCCCACGTGTAAATTCATGAGATCCTTCCTGAGCAGAAGTTTTAATAAGAAGGTGTGGTAGGCAGGATAATGAGCCTCTCTACTTCCTAAAGATACCCACATCCTAAAACCTGTGAAGATAGGTTACCGTAGCAAGAAGGAATCAAGGGAGCAGATGGAATTAGGCTTTCTAATCAACTGACCTTAAGATAGAGAGATTTACCCTGGATTATCTGGGTTGGCCCAGTGTAATCACAAGAGTCCTTAAAAGTGGAAGAAAGAGGCAGAAGAGAGTCAGTGTCAGAGTGATGTGATGTGAGAAGAACTTGGCCCACTGTTGCTGGATTTGAAGATGGAATGTGGCGAAGAGCCAAGGAATGAGGGTAGCCTCTAGAAACTGGGGAAGGCAAGGAATGTATTCTTCCTTGGAGCCCCCAAAAAGAACACAGCCTTGCTGACAACTTGATTTTAGCCTGGCAAGACTTGTGTCAGATTTCTGACCTATAGAACTATAAGATAATAAATTTTGTGTGTTTTAAGCCACCAAGTTTGTGGTAATTTGTTAAAGCAGCAATATGAAAATAATACAGAAAGTGAGAGCATAAATGCTACATGCCTGGGGAGGCTCTACTGAAATTGGAAAAGTACACTGCAAGTACAGCTGGATTTAACTGAGGACACATTTTGTCTCTATGGTTTTGCCTTTGTCTAGCCTATTCTTTGGGCCTTTCAGCTTCAATCATACTTTATTGGTCATCACAACAGAATAGCAGCAACAACATAAGTAACAGTTTACAAACAATCTTGTAAACTGTGTAGTTGAATAATTATGATGGCTTTAAAAAATATTTAATGTATTTTTTTGCTGGTCATATAAAGAGATAACATGTAAACAGGCCTGATACTTTTAAGAGAATGGTATTATAGCCCTAAGGACCTGTAAAATGTTCTTATTCTTTCAAAAGCAAATGTTCAGATGACTTCTGGTAATGGCAACATGAAGTAGTTGGCAATTCTCCTCTGCAAAAAACAAAAGGTATGAAACTGGAAAAAATTTCAAAACGATTTTAGGGCACTGGAAATTAACCAGAGGCAGACACCACATTGAGAAGCATTTATTCTTGAAAAACTGCTCGAGTTTCAGGTAAGAATAGGGGGAGCCTCTGGCCCTTTTGCCTATGGCTGTTTCTGTTACTGCCCCTCTCCTCCCCAGTCTTTGCTGGTGAGAACTGTAACTTTCCAGTCTAGGCTGGCCATGAAAACCATCAGCTCTGCTGGCAGATGGGCAGACTTGATTCTGGGTGGAGGGCAAAAAACCTGTGACTTTGCCAATTAAAAGTAGCAGCTTGATTGAGAACGAGTAGGGAAAACCTGTACCTTTGCTAGGCCAAGGTTGCAGTTCTGGTTCAAGGTGAATGGTGGATTAGTCAGAAACTTAGCAGGGAGATCCTGTATGAGAGCCATAGAAGAGCTGGATACACTGTGTACACATCCCTGTATGATAGGGAAACTACACGTGTGGATGGGAGATGGAGGAGAGCCCAAACTTGAGAACTGGTCGCAGCTTTCAGTACTTTCCCCAACCCCCCCACATAGATTAATCAGCAAAAGATGAAAGCCTTATGGGCTCAGGTGTTTGAGCAAATTATTTGTGCCCAGATTATTGGCTGAACCACTAAGCCATACAGACAAGGGGTAGCCCCTAGGGAGCCAGGCTAAAAAGTAAAAATAAAATGACTGAATAGAGGCATCAGTAGCTTGAACACATTGGGGGAGACAGATTGTATAGTTTAAGTCTGGGCAAGATACTAAATACAAGCAAGCAAAAAAGAAACTAACAACCCTCAGAAAAGTTAAAACAAGAACTGGTTTTGCTACGATATATTATCTAAATGTAGTTTTCAACCACAAATTACTAGATATACAAGATCACTCAGGGACGTGTGACCCATACGCAAGTAGAATAAAACAGTAGAAATGGACTCTTAGTGGGCTCAGATGTTGGATTTAGCATTAACTTCAAAACAGTTATTATAAGCAAGTTCAAAGAGTTAAAGGAAGTGTATTCAAAGAATTGAAAATAGACTAATAAGTCAAGTAGGAAATCTCAATAGATAGAAACTATAATAAAGAACCAAATGGAAATCCTCAGAGTTGAAAAGTATAATTGAAATAAACTTTCACCAGATAAGCTCAAAAGCAGATCTGAGGTGGTAGAAAAAAGTGTTGGTGGATTTGAAAGATTAATAGAAATTATCCAGTCCAAGGAACAGAAAGAAAAAAGATTAGAGAAAAATGAACAGAACTTCAGAGATCTGTGGGTCAGTATCAGGTGTTCCAAAGCATACATATAAATGGAGTCCCAGATGAAGAGACAGAAAGAGGCAGGAAAAAAAAATATTTAAAGAAATAATGGCTGAAAACTCTCAGATTTGGTGAAAAAAACATTTGCTTAGGGACCCAGGAATCTGAATGAACCCCAAGTAGGATATATTCTAAGAGAACCACACCTAGATATATTATAGTCACCTTATTGAAACCCAGAGACAAAGAGAGTCTTGAAAGCCGCAAGAGAAAAAGGACTCATCACCACGTACAAGAGGACAATACTATTTGCTGACTTCTCATCAAAAGCAGTGGAGATCAGAGGGCAGTGCAGTGACATATTCAGAGTGCGGAAAGAAAATACTGTCAACCTCGAATTCTATTTCCAGCAAAACTCTTTCAAAAATAAAGGTGAAATAGCAACTTTGTCATATAAACAAAGACCGAGAGAATTCATTGCAAACAGTACCTACTTTACAGGTGGTATTAAAAGAAACGTGATAACTTGGATCCACAGGAACAGTGAAAAGCATTGGAAACACTCTAGTAAATACAAAACATATATTCTCTTAATTAAAAAAAAAATCACTTAAGCAATAATTATAGCATTGTATTGTTGAGTTTATAACATATGTAACATATATATGACGTGATAATATTGTACAAGGGAAGAGGGGAGGGAGTGGGGCTATACTGTGTAAAATTGCTAGATTGTACCAGAATTAATCTTAGTAGATTGTAAGTTAAAGATACAGATTGTAATATCCGAGGATTGCTGGGGAGAAATAATTTTTAAAAGCAATTGTTTATTTAAGAACCTCCATTTTCTCAGGTATTTTTGTAGATGCTAGGTATTTAAATATGTCCAAGAAAGGGATTTTTCTTCGTTTATCACTACCATTTTTGGTGGTCCAGTATTTTATGTATATATTCTTTATACTATTTGAAGAGGCTATGAATATCATTTCTTTCTCAAGTAATACATGTAAGAGTTGTAAAATGATAGTATTCAAAGTAAGTGGCATGGTTTTATCATTTTCCTATGCAAGATTAACAACAGATGTATTACATATTCGTTATGTGTTGTTGCTTCCAGTCTTTATTGGAGCAAGAAAGAAGAATGTGACTTAAAACAAAGTAGACAAAAATTGGGGCTGGCCCCATGAACTAGTGGTTAAGTTCAGCACACTCCACTTGGGTGGCCCAGGTTTGCTTCTCGGGCGCGGACCTAAACCACTCGTTGGCGGCCGTGCTGTGGCGGGGGGACACATACGAAATAGAGGAAGATTGGCACAGGTGTTAGCTCAGGGCGAATCTTCCTCAGCAAAAAGAGGAAGATTGGCAACAGATGTTAGCTCAGGGCAAATCTTCCTCAGGAAAAAAAAAAAAGACAAAAATGAATGTTTGATTGTGTTGTCTTTCTCAGTTGGAGGTTGTGATGCTAAGCAAATTTATATTTAAATTTAATGTTTAGTATACATATGTAATCTATTAGATAAAACAGTTCTATTATTAAAAAATGCCATAGTGGGATTTTTATTTGTGTTGATACATTTGAGCTCCTAATAAGTTTAGATTGCCAGACTAAAACTTGTAGGAAATATAAAGATTTATTAATGAATCTCATTATCTTATCACACTCCTCATTCACCTTTCCCATTCTCTCCCCCCCCCTCCCATTTCCACACACACACAGGAGGCTAAAACATCTCATACTTCTTAATTTTGACAACCAAGCAGGAAATCATGGGAAATATGGGATATATCCATCTGGATATCTTTTTATGAGTATGTGAGTTATTTGTATATGTATTTTTGTGTTTTTGATTTGGGAATTTTCTTTCGTAAATGAGATTTTACCATACATATTGTTCTGATATATATTCATTTTTTCTCAGCGTTTCATGATATCCTTTATGTCAGTGAATTTAGATAAATCTTTTTTTTTTAATGACCAAATATTCCATAGTGTGGGGGGGTACTGTAATTATTTGCCCATTACTCTGTTGAAGGATATTTAGGTTGTTTCTAGTTTTTCACAAGCTATTATAATTAACATTATTGTACATATATCTTTGTGCATTTATATGAATGTTTTTGTAGCATAGATATAAAGATTATAGATTTAATTAATTCAAAGTTTCTGAATTTTAAATATAATATATTCTGCCTTTTTGCCTTCTAAAAATGTTTTAAAAATTTATACCACTGCCTGTGGCATATCCCGAACTCTTGCCAACACTGCATCTTATCAGTATTTTATATTTTTTGCCAATTTAATAGGTTAACAGTGATAACTTGTTTTAATTTTTATTTTCCTAGTCACTAGTGAGATTGAACATCTTTTAATAGAATTATTAGCTGTTCATATTTCTTATTCTTTAAAATATGTGTTAGTTTTGCTCATTTATTAGTTTTAGTTTTTTTTTATTGTGGTAAAACATACATAACAAAATCTACCATTTTAACCATTTAAAAAATTAAAATTAAAGTACATTCACATTTTTGTGCAACTGTAACTGCTGTCCATCTCCAGAACTTTTTCATCATCCCATATTGAAATTCTGTTCCCGTTAAACAATAACTCCTGATTCCTTCCTCTCCCAGGCACTGGCAGCAACCATTGTACTTTCTGTCTCTATGATTGACTGTTCTACGTATCTCATATAAGTGGAATCATACAATGTTTATACTTTTGTGACTGGCTTATTTCACTTAACATAATGTCTTCAAGGTTTATCTATGCTGTAGCATGTATCAGAATTTCTTTTCTTTTTAAGGCTGGGTAATATTTCATTTTATGTATACACCACATTTTGTTTATCCATTCATCTTTTGATAGACATTTGGGTGTTTCCACCTTTTGGCTATTGTGGATAATGCTGCTGTGGACATGGGTGTTCAAATATCTCTTTGAGTCCCTGCTTTTAATTCTTTCAAGTATATACCCAGATGTGGAATTGCTAGTTAAATTTTTGAAGAACCACTGTACTGTTTTCCATAGGCTATCTTGTTTTACATTCCCACCAGTCATGCTCAAGGCTTCTAATTTCTCCATATCCTTGCCGGCACTTGTTTTCTGTTTGTTTTGTTTTTTATAGTAGCCATCCTAATGGGTGTGAATTGGTATCTCATTGTGGTTTTGACTTACATTTCCCTAATAATTAGCGATGTTGACCACATCTTTTCATGTGCTTATTTGCCATTTGTGTGTCTTCTTTGGAGTAAAGTCTGTTCAAGTCCTTTGTCCACTTTAAAATCTGGTTGCTTGTTTTTTTGTTGTTTTTTGCTAATTTTTTAAAGCCCTTACTTAATGTTTGTTTACTTGATGAAGGTATGGTCTCAGGGTGGAAAGATCTGGTATGGAGAGTAAATCAATGACTTATATTGATCTTTTAAAGGTAATAGTAATAAGAAGAAAAATACATTAGAATTCAGAGAAGAGAACATACTTAACAGGGGTGATGGTAGTATTTGAGGTAAATCTTCAAAAAAATAATTCATCAAGATTTGGATATTTAGTGGTGGCAATAGAATGGGAGGGGGACATTCCAGGTAGAGGAAACAAAGACGTAGAGGATAGGATTTTATTGCAAATAAATAGAAAGCAGTTCGGTTTGGCTTATTTGTTGTTAATGGAAGTATACACTGGCACAGTTTGTGTATGTGTGGAGAGGGAGGAGGTAGTCTGGCAACAGCTATCAATGCTAAAGATACAGATGTTATTTTTTCCAGCAATTTAACTTCTAGGAATTTATCCCACAGGTAATACTTGTAGAAACAGACAATTGCAGTATTGTTGCAACAGCATAAAACTGGAAACAAAGTGCTCATCCATAGAGGAGTAGTCTTTGAAAAGAAGGTACAGAAAGTATATATAGTGTAATCTTATTTGAGGATAGCATGGGTACATGGACAGACAGAATGTTTCTGGAAGAAGAACCAAGAAACTGTTGACAGTGGTTTCACTCTGATGAAGGGGATGGTATGGGAAATGTTCACTTGTTTTGTTTTCCTTCTTCCGAGGACTTTAAAAATAGAGAAAAGAGGGGCTGGCCCCATGGCACAGTGATTAAGTTCACGCACTCTGCTTTGGCAGCCTGGGATTCATGCATTTGGATCCCAGGCGAGGACCTACACCACTCATCAATTCATGCTGTGCTGGCGACCCACATACAAAATAGAGGAAGATTGGCAAGAGGTGTTAGCGCAGGGCCAATCTTCCTCACCAAAAAAAAAAAAAAAAAACCAACAAAAAAGAAAACTGTATTTTTAAAGACCTTTAGAGCTTAAAATTCACACTTTTGGGTTCCTTCCAGTATTTGATGCTGCTTCTACATAACTAATTTTGATTTCAGAGGTAGGAGGGTGGAGGCGAGGTGAGAAGATGAAATAAATTTTTGTCATCTAAGCAATAAACAAATTATGGGTTGGTCTTTTTTTAAATTTTTAATCTTTATTTAATCTTTATTTACTGCTCTTTGGGGGATTTCTTGAGGCAAATGTTCATAAAAATAAGCATTCATAACTCTTTACATATCCAAAGTTAAAATGAATTGGCAAGTGAGTAATGCCTTTCATAAATTATTTTCTTTATTTAAAAAAGTTATTAAATAAAAATAACATTGAGGAGTGAATAGGACAGGAATTTTCAATAGGCAAGATCACCAACTTGACCTTACATTTTTGTAAAGTTTGGCTGCAAATTTATGGTTTTTGAAGGACTTGACAACTAAATGAGAAGTTTTCATTAGTAAGATATCATAGCAAAAGTAAGCTGTTTTCTGATAATTTTATGACTCCTATCTAATATGTGTTATTGAGTAGAACGACACAAGAATTCCTTAATTAAGATGCATAAGTAAACCATGTTTTCACTTTTAGACGGCACAAGTACATCATGGCTGATAGTTATTTTCCTGCCATTTAGGGAATCTGTCAAACTATCTTTCTACATTAGTGGACTTAATGTTATCAGTTTATTGAAGCAAGATTTCAGTGCTAGCTTTCATCTTTTATCTTGGAAACTTAAATTTTAAGGTAAAACTGTTATTTAATGTTTTTTCCTTTATGATTTTAGAAAATTGCTTCTAATTTGTAAGGAATAGAAGGGAAATAGTAAGTGAACGATGGACGTGTTTCACTAAAGGAAGGAAATTCAGGTTGTTGTAGGTTCAGTTGCCATTTAAAAAAAAAAACCCCTGTTGTTCAAACCACTTGTTAAATTTTCTTCAGGGAAATTTTTTCATGTTTTTCAAATAATGGTTTTTTTTTTTTGTATTCTGAAGTGTTTTCCTGTTTAGTGGCAGTGATTCTTTTTTTTAAGGTATGGACTGCGAGAGTTCGTGGTGATTGCCCCTGCTGCAAACAAGGATGTTGTTCTCAGTGAATCTAAATGCAATCTTCTTCTGAGTTCTGTGTCTATTGCTTTGGGAAACACTGGCTGGTAGGTGGGCATTTTGAAAAACCTGGACAATGAGTTAAAAACTATTTTTAATTGTAATTTATGAAGGAAAATGGTTAATGATAGGTTTTTGATTATAATTAGGATTAGTACTTGTATGTTATTATATTGGAATATGGTATATAAGGACAAACTCAACAAAACCTTATGGAGAGCGTTTCTAAAGGGAAACTTCTGAAATATTCAACAAACATTTGAAATGAAGAGTAAATTGTACTGTTTTTGTGCTTTGCTTCCAAATGCTTAGTTTATTTAAATTCTGTTACAAAATCTAATTTTAAAACTTGTAGACAGAGCACTGCCTTGTTCAACCTCAGCTGGGAACATGTGTGTTAGTTGAGTCAAATATTTTGCTGTTCTGCTCACGTCTGCAAATGACAGTGAAAGTGCTGCAAGTATTGATTTTGGGGTTACAAATAAATTTTAGAGAGTAGGCTAATTTGCAAATAGGGAAATCTGTGAATTATTGTGAGGATCGACTGTATCTTTAAATGATAAAGTAACAAATATTTCACCACTAATGTTGGTTTAATTTGTATTGTTTAATACCTGTGAATCAAGTTTTATTATGAGTTTGAAAAGGCTAATATGATAAGATTGCTTTCATTCAAGAACATTTTCATTTTGCTTTTTTATGACTTTCAGCCATTTTCAAACAATTTTCTGACTACAAAGGGCTGCTAGATGATAGTTTATTCAGTTTATTAGTATAAGGAGAAAAGGAACCAAGAGTGTCTTTGTTATAAATATAAGTCTGTGGAGTGTTCTTTGTTTAGTACTTTTAAATATTTGAGATTAAAATATAACAGTGGAAAACTTTGAGATTTAGGAGTTATTCCGTGTTTACTGAACTTACAGTCTATCCCTGTTTAATTATGTCCTACAGCCAGGTACCACTCTTTGTGCAAATTCATCACAAATGGCGAAGAATGTATGTGGGAGAATGTCAGGGTCCTGGTGTCCGAACTGATTTTGAAATGGTTCATCTTCGAAAAGTGCCAAATCAGTACACTCATTTATCAGGTCTGCTGGATATCTTCAAATCAAAGATTGTGAGTTCGCATTGATATTGTCAGTCTTATCTGGGATCCAGATAAAAATAGCAATTTGGTAATTTTATTGAGTATGTAGAAACATTTTTCTATAATATTGGTAATGTAATTACTTGGAAGAAAGATGTAATTGACTACATAAATTACTATGTATGTTTAAAGAAACAAAGTATCCAATTAGATTTTTAGTGTACTAATACTAAAGAGTAAACTAATTTTGTTTGTTTAGTTTGTCAACATTTGTCTACTGTGTTCTCTCTTTCTACTCTTTCTCCACTAATAGTAATATTAGTAATTACTAATAGTGCCAACTTCCCCAGGTGAGTGGGCTTCAGGTAGCTGCTTGTTTGGGGCTTTGACTATGAGCTCCTTGAGGTCCGAACTCTTGGGATTCTGAGTTGCCTTTCCTTTTGTTGCAAATCTTCATTTGATTTGATTTTTAAGATTGATCTGGCTTATATTCGGTGACTAAGAGCAGTAAGGCTAAATGAGATGCTCAATATATCCTTGATGTTCTATATCACAGAGATAGGGAGGACTTGCCTGTGCTACTCGGGGAAAAATTAGGGTTTAAGTTGAGGAGCTCTTTGTTTTTTTGTTTTTTTTTTGTAAGGAAGGTCAGCCCTGAGCTAACATCCATGCCAATCCTCCTCTTTTTGCTGAGGAAGACTGGCCCTGAGCTAACATCCGTGCCGCCACAGCATGGCCTGACAAGTGGTGTGTCAGTATGCGCCCGGGAGCTGAACCCGGGTCGCCAGCAGCAGAGTGTGCACACTTAACCGCTACGCCACGGGGCCAGCCCGAGGAGCTCTTTGTGAATATCTCTAGAAAAGAGAGCAAAGCCAGATAAGCAAGTGGTGGAGCAGATCCCCTACTTAGAGAAATAATCCCCTTGAATGCTTAAGTTGACTCGCATCTCACTGAAGTGATCAAACTTGATTAACAAACTGATATCAGGTATCTCCTGGTATGATACATTGAATAGGATATATCATCACCTGTGTTGCCATTCCTGCCAGAAATGTTTAACATAAATCAAAACATGAGGAAACAATTGCATATTTCCAAAATGAGCCATATTTTGCAAAGTAACTGGCCTAGATTCTTCAAAAATGTCAGTATCATGTGAGGCAAAACAAAGATTGGGAGCTGTTTAGATTAAAGGAGGCTAAAGTGACATAACAGCTAAATGCAATATGTGATCCTTGATTGGATCCTTGATCAAAACAAAATAGCCATAAAGGACATGGTTGGGACAATTTTAATATGGACTATATTAGAAAGTAGTATCAATGTTAAATTTCTTGAATATGATAATTGTTTTATGGTTGCATAAGATAATGTACTTGTTCCTAGGTGTTACATGCTCAAGTATTTAGGGGTGAATTGTCATGATGCCTACAACTTACTTTCAAAAGGTTCATCCAAAAAAAATGTATTCATATATATATGATGTGTGTGTGTGTGTGTATCAAAATGTTAATAATTGGTGAACTTGGTGTTCACCATGGGTGTTCGTTATACTAGTTTTGCAACCTTTCCAAAGGTTTGCAGATTTTAAAAAGGAAAAAAAATATGAGAAAAAAATGCTGAAATTTCTTTTTCTTTTCTTTTTTTTTTGGTGAAGAAGATTGGACCTGAGCTAACATCTGTTGCCAATCTTTCCCTTTTTGCTTGAGGAAGATTGTCACTGAGCTAACATCTGTGCCAATCTTCCTCTGTTTTATATGTGGGACGCCACCACAGCATGGCTTGATGAGCAGTGTGTAGGTCCATGCCTAGGATCTGAACCTGCGAACCCCAGGCCACTGAAGTGGAGCACGCAAACTTAACCGCTACACCACCAGGCTGGCCCCTGAAATTTCTTTTTTAATGGATATTGCTTGTTAGAAAGAGATTTAGGATTAGAACTTAATTTCTTCTTCTTTTTTTTTTTTTAATATTTTGTTTATTGCAGTAACATTGGTTTATAACATTGTATAAATTTCAGGTGTACATCATTATACTTCTGTTTCTGCATAGATTACATCATGTTCACCACCCAAATACTAATTACAACCCATCACCACACACGTGTGCCTAATTATCCTTTTCGCCCTCCTCCCTCCCCCTTCCCCCCTTCCCCTCTGGTAACCACCAATCCAGTCTCTGTCTCTATGTATTTGTTTGCTGTTGTTATTATCTACTACTTAATGAGGGAGATCATATGGTATTTGACCTTCTCCTTCTGACTTATTTCACTTTGCATAATACCCTCAGTGTCCATCCATGTTGTCACAAATGGCTGAATTTCATCGTTTCTTATGGCTAAGTAGTATTCCATTGTGTATATATACCACATCTTCTTTATCCATTTGTCCCTTGATGGGCACTTAGGTTGCTTCCAAGTCTTGGCTATTGTGAATAACGCAGCAATGAACACAGGGGTACATTATCTTTACACATTGGTGTTTTCAAGTTCTTTGGATAAATACCCAGCAGTGGAATAGCTGGATCATGTGGTAGTTTTATCCTTAATTTTTTGAGGAATCTCCATACTGTTTTCCATAGTGGCTGCACCAGTTTGCACTCCCACCAGCAGTGTATGAGAGTAGAACTTAATTTCTTAAAAATATGTTTTCAGTGTTGAGGGCCTAAAACGGGTAGTGGTAGGATTATCACCACCCACATAAAATCCATTTGACATTAAAAAAAAGTAATGCATGTACCAGGTTAAGAAATTTAAGTACAGTAAAAGCTTCCTTTTACCCATCTGTTCTTCTCCTCAAAATAACTATTGTTAGCAATTTCTTTTGATTATCTCCATTAAAAAATCATAAAAGCATATATTTTAGAGAGTTCCATGCGTGTATGTAACTTTTTTCCAGAAACTTTCTGGGCTTTGAAATGCCTTAAGTACTGCTTCATTCTACATGTGGTGTTTTGAAAAATTTTTGGAAAAGACAAGTGTGTGTTGATTTCTGCCCTGTTAGTTTTCCTTTGCTCTCACCAGAAGTCTTTGATTATATATAATTTTTTTAGATCAAATTTCTGGTCAGATGCAAATATGAATATTTTATTTTTTCTTCTTAAAGAACTTTAGCATTATTTTTATAGATCTTTTATGTCACTTGTTTATGTAGCTCAGCTTCTCTTTACTGAAACTAGGGAGCACCTTGATCTGTGGAGCCTGACTTAGATTATGACTGTTTGCTAGTTGTACTTTAAAAAAAAAAAGTGTTCATCATATCGTCTGTCAGAACTTTCACAAAACTCACTCATCTAGATATGAAACATCTCTCAAAATTGATTCACTAAGAGTTGAACTTAGACTAATTGAGACCTGGTTTGTGGACTAATTTAGACCTGGTTTGTGTACTTTAGAGGTTTTTACATAGTTAAAGCTACCTAATATGTGACTCTCCTGTTACTTTTTAAAGATATCTTTATAAAAATTACTCTTTAATATCTACTTGAAGTGTTCCGGGGCATTCACCCTTCACTGGCAGTTTATTTTATTTTCATATACATCAGATTATTAGAAAAGCCTTCCTTTTTGGGAGGAGGGAGGAGCAGTTGTGCCCTTTGGAGTCACATAAAATTTAAGTTTAAATCCTCTTCTGCCATAATCCTCTAAATATTTGAAAACTTTCTCACACCGTAGTCTTGTCTTTTTCCATTTAGACATTCTTCATTCTTTCAGATGTTCTTTATATGTTACGGTTTTACATTCTGGTTGTTGATTTGGATATTTGTCTCTTTTAGAATTACATTTCTTCATGTTTTGGGGAAATTTTGTTTACAGGCTCATTTTGTTTTGAAGGCTCTGTTTAAAATTGTTAACTTTCCTTCCCATCCTCTCTAGTGGTTTTATAATGTTGTGGTTGCTCCCTACCTGCAGAGTATTTCAGAAACAGGTCTTAAAATGGTGTTTGGAGCGTCTTGCTCTGTGGTGATATTGCAGGTATTGCATATCTATCTAGTCTTGGAATCAGTGGATTGCTTGATCAGGAGAAGGCTCCCCCCCTGCCCCTCAATAACTCTCCTCAGCCCTGTAGCTTCCAACAAAGCCACTGTACCAAGCAGGAGTGCCCTTCCCCAGTGTCTGCCTTAAGCAGAGAGTCTTGCAGTGCCCTCACTCAGGGCGGAGTACCTTTGGTTCCATTTAATGCAGTCTGTAACCCTAGACTGTCACTGCCTTCTTCCGCACCTGAAACTCAGCAGGTGTGTGCGTTGAGCTTCACTTAAGACTTTGGGTTTTCTGTATCTTTTCTAGGGCCCGCAAAGATATTTATATATGTTTGATCCTAGCTCTTTCTTTTTGGTTATCTCTTTCTGTATTCATCCATATTGCTATGTGACTGGAGCAGAGGTTATGTGTCAAAGCAACCTTCTTATGGTTTCTAGACCATTTGTACCTTATTATGGGTGAATGCTCATTCCATATCTAGACCTGACTAAAAACTTGATTATTCCTAACTGGCTAGAATTTTACCTTGCTTGTCTGGGACACAGCAGCCCAAAACTGAATTATCTTCTTTTTGGCAGTCAGCTTACATTGTGACTTTAGATTGAGTTTGTATTGAGTTAAAGCTACTAGTGACATTTATAAATGCTGCTGCTGAGCTAAATGTCTCATACCTTCTGATCAGAATATCAGCAACACCTGGAAACTGGTTAGATATGCAGAATACTATTAAATCTACATTTCACAAGCTCCCTAGGTGATTCTTATGCATATTTAAGTCCTATTCCACATTAATGTAGGTTAACCATTTTTAAGGAAAGCTGAGATCATAGGATTTTTGGATGATATTAATTTTTATGATTTTTAATGACTATAAAAATAAATCTAAATTTTTTAACTGATTTATTAATATAAACTATCTTGCATGAGTGACCATTTGTCTTAGTCTAAAATTCTGGTTAAACATTCAAGACTGGCTTTAATTTGAGTTCATTTCATGTAAAAGAGAGAAAAGACATTATCTCCCCAAACCTACTCTTATACTTTTATAATAGTTTTACCGTATTTAAAAAATGAATCACATTTTTCTCACATTTAGTATGGCTGAAGAGAATAGTAAGAAATTATATTTGTATAACTAAAATTGTATAAGATATTTTGAGAGAGCATTTTGCTTAATAGAATTTAATATCTTGTTTCCAGGTAGCGGTTTAAACAGCTTTATTTTAATGTAATTTGCTCCTTGGCATTGTTTTTAAAACACTTTTTTTAAAGCTACACAATTATTGTCTTTGCATTTATTTCCTAGGGATGTCCTTTAACTCCATTGCCTCCAGTTAGTATTGCTATTCGATTTACCTATGTACTTCAGGATTGGCAGCAGTATTTTTGGCCTCAGCAGCCTCCAGGTGAGATAATTTAGAACTATATTTAACTTACTGAATATAAATGGAAAAGAAAATATGTTCAGAAATTAAAAATGTTTAATAGTGCATTTCAAGTGTTTCAAATTTGAAATATTTGTAATTCATTCTAAATGTAATATTGCTGATTTCATTGCCTTTATCATGTTTTTCTTCTTAAAAAAAACTCTGTAGGTTGTTCTAGAGCCAGTAATTACTCTGTATTTGATGATCTGTCTTTGAAAGCTAATATTTATAAAGCATCTCCCTGCTGTGGAACATCATGTGCTGTGAATTCGTGTGTAGTGAATGATTAAAATGTCTGTTTTTATTTATTTATTTTGTGAGGAAGATCAGCCCTGAGCTAACATCCGTCACCAATACTCCTCTTTTTGCTGAGGAAGACTGGACCTGGGCTAACATCCGTGCCCATCTTCCTCCACTTTATATGGGACACTGCCACAGCATGGCTTGATTAGCGGTACGTTGGTGCACATCCGGGATCCGAACCCGGGCCGCCACAGCAGAGCATGCACACTTAACTGCTACGCCACTGGGCCCGGCCCCAAAATGTCTGTTTTTAGAATATAAGAGAAGCCACTCTCGTAAATTGAGAACAGACATGCAGAGAATCTTATAGAGAGTAGAGTTTGAAGAAGAGTGCTAAATAAGGAAAGCAGAAAAGAAAAAAATCTGTATGTACACATATACTTAATGATGGGAAGAGTTGTAGAATATTTTACTTTAACTTGTATTTGATAAAAATGTAATTAAAATCAATTTACCTGCTTAGCCATTGATACATTGATTCATTTAACAATCATTAATTATTAGCCTATTATAGGCCAGGCTGTGTCAGGGACACAGATGTGAACAAGACATTACCTAAGGTCTAGGAAAGCTCAGCCTGGTGGACATACAGCCTAATTTAGTGAGGTTTTGGTTCCTGGGTGTTTCTCTCACAAGTGTAATTATATTCGAGTATGTCTAATCAGAAATTTAATTTAAACTTATAAGTAATTACAAAGATTTTACTAGCCTGAAAACATTTTTCAGTTTACCTTGCTCAAAGAGAAATAAATTAGAATAAAATAATATTGTTTGCTGTTTATTTTTGTTCTGCGTAGTTGGTTATTTATAGGATTACAAATAATAAACTGGTAGTCTTGGGATGATATTTAAATTAGCGTAGTACAGGGGCCGGCCCCGTGGCTTAGTGGTTGGGTGCGCGTGCTCCGCTGCTGGCGGCCCGGGTTTGGATCCCGGGCGCGCACCGACATACCACTTGTCCAGCCATGCTGAGGTGGCATCCCACATACAGCAACTAGAAAGATGTGCAACTATGACATACAACTATCTACTGGGGCTTTGGGGAGAAAAAGGGAAAAAAAAAGGAGGAGGATTGGCAATAGATGTTGGCTCAGGGCCGGTCTTCCTCAGCAAAAAGAGGAGGATTGGCATGGATGTTAGCTCAGGGCTGATCTTCCTCACACACACAAAAAAAATTAGTGTAGTACATCCTTAGTTTTTGGTGGTTATATATACTACTACTATTTTATTTTATGTACCACTGAATAATTTGAAACTCTAATGTATAGTAAAAGAACTGCATCTAAACTACAGCAAAGGGAAGTAAAAGCTAAGCTGAGATTTATGTTAGAAGAAAGACTCAAATATTTTCGTAATTTTAGTTCCCAGACAACAGTACCCCCTAGACAATATTTAGTCGACTTCTAGTTAGAAGTTTTGATTCCTATCTTCCTTTTCCTTTTTTTAAAGGCCACACTATTATTAGTCAATTTACAGGTTTCCCAAGATGGTGTGGTGGTTGATCTAAGAAGCAGCCCAGGAGCCAGAATCTCAGCATTATAATTTTGATTGCCAATAAGGCCTTTGTCAATGTTCTATTGGCAAATTTTTTTTAATAGGGATCAAAATATTAGCCTTCTTCCTCAGTGGATTGAAGGCTATATAAATTTTTAATATTTGGGATTAAACATGTAATATGGGCCAGACACTGTGCTTAGCATTATTTATATTATTTCATGTAATTTTCATTGACCTATGAGACAGGTATTATTAACCCTCTTGGAGAACGTAAGTATCTTAGAAGACAGGTAACTGGCCCAAGGTCACATGGTCACCAAGTGATAAAGTTCACATTCAGATACTGGTCAAACTCCAAATCCCATGGTCTTTTCATTCCACGATGTTGCTTCTCAACTTTTAATTCAGTTAAATTAAATTAAAAGTACAGCTATAGTCTGATAATAATTAACTTACTAATTTACAAAATGCGCTTATTAAAAATTTTGAAGCTCTTAAATATTCATCTCTTGTAATAAAGCTAGTCATTGTAATCTTTATTATTGTAAGCATTCTTTAGTTAGAAAAATGGAATGAATTGACTTGAGAAAATTTACTGAATTAAGTAATTGAGCCATATTTAAAGACTAATTTTAATAATTTAGTTAGAGTGTAGATAATTGTCAAACATGATTTTAGCAAACCTGGGGAGTGTTCATAACTCGGCAGTAGACTTTAATTTTAGGAATTCCCAGTGTAGTGTGAATAATTAAAAACGAGCGTACGTATTATTTCGAAGAGAAATAAATCCTTTTGATGTCTTTTAGACATGTTTATTATTTCTTCAAGAGAGATAGAACTAAGGGGAATGATTTACCCTTTAAATTTTCCTCTAATGTCGGATACCATTCATAATGGAAAGGAAATACTTTGCTAAACTTTAAATATTTCCGTGTATTATCAACTGAAATATAATTTTATTAATGGTTTGCTATTCAGCAAAACTGATGAATGTAGATTGGTGATTAAATTTTTCAATACTTGGATAATCTTTCTTTTAGATGATGATCAAATTCTTAGAAAATGCAAAAAAGTTTACAGAAATAATGTTCTCTTGAGTAATATTTAAGGACTGTTTCAGAAGGGTAAAATTTAGAATGCATAGCTTAAATAGGATAAATGGATAAATAGGAATTAAGTATATCCTTTTACTATAACATTCTTGGAAGAAGTCTTTAATACCTGGCGGCTCACTCTCTGAACTTGTTATACGTGCTCTTGATGTAGGCACTTTTAAATCTATAATCTCCCAAAGGACTAACCTAACTAGATTAAATTCTTATTTCTCCTTATTTTCTCTTATTTGCTAAATAATGGAAAAATATTTCTTTGTTTAGATATAGATGCTCTTGTAGGAGGAGAAGTTGGAGGCCTGGAGTTTGGCAAGTTACCATTTGGTGCCTGTGAAGATCCTATTAGGTGAAAATTTCAATTCATTTGAATTATGGGACTTTACTTTTTAAATTATATTGATACTGATTTTACTGTGCTTTATAATACTGTAGTCTCCTGGAATGAATATAGTACTGGAAACAGACCTACACCTAACAATCTATTTTTTTCTCTGTAACTTAAGAAATAAAAGAGGCTTTAAAATAATACAAAAATATATATAATACCATTTATTGATTATTCTTTATAGAAGTGATTCTTGGTCTACTTTTTTGGGAAACACTTTAAATATATTGAAAAGCACAGAGAATGTCATATAAACTTTCGTGTATCCGTCACCCAGAATTAACAGTCGTTTATCTTTTTCCTGACCACTTTTTCAAAATGTACAAATTAGGACTTCAGTAGGAGACACAAGGGTGACCTCTTAGGTTAGCCAGTTGCTTTTTTAGAAGAGCTGCTGAACTTTAACAAAAAGCTGTTTCACAAGAAAATGTAGGGGTTGGAAAATTTAATCACTGATAGCAAAATATTTGGAAAATATAAACAGTGCTGATTTAGAAACTATCTCATTTGTTTATTTAAACTATTTGGCTAATTAAAAAATACATACACATGCATATATACATTCTTAATACCCTCACATAGAGGTAGAAATAATAACACTTAAAATCACTTGAGAGAAGGGGCTGGCCTGATGGTATAGTGGTTAAGTTTGTGCACTCTGCTTCAACGGCCTGGGGTTTGCAGGTTCAGATCCTGGGCATGGACCTAAGCACTGCTTATCAAGCCATGCTGTGGCAGGCATCCCACATATAAAATGGAGGAAGATGGGCACAGATGTTAGCCCAGGGCCAATCTTCCTCGGCAAAAAGGGGAGGATTGGCAACAGATGTTAGCTCAGGGCTACTCTGTCTCACCAAAAAAAAAAAAAAAATCACTTGAGAGAAGATAAGTGAGTATCTTTTGTAATTGATATTTATTTATTACATGTGCCAGACACTATACTAAATGAGGAAGATACAGAGGTGAATAAAACAGCAGTTTCTGCCTTCTTGGCATTTACAGTCTAATTGAAGGAAGTAGACGAAATAATCACCTAAATAAACATAGAATTACAAATTGTGGGATAATTTGAAGGAAAAGTACAAGATGTAGTGACAGTAAAATGAGGAACTAGTTTAGGTTGGGATGCCATCAGGAAAGTGTTCTCAAAGGAAGTGATATATATATATTTTTTAATTATTTATTTATTTATTTTTTTCCCCCAAAGCCCCAGTAGATAGTTGTATGTCATAGTTGCACATCCTTCTAGTTGCTGTATGTGGGACGCGGCCTCAGCATGGCCGGAGAAGCGGTGCATCGGTGCGTGCCCGGGACCTGAACCCGGGCCGCCAGCAGCGGAGCGCGCGCACCCAACTGCTAAGCCATGGGGCCAGCCCTCAAAGGAAGTGATATTAAACTGAGTCTCAATTAAGGGAGGACTTAGCCAGGCAAAGAGTGAGAGAATGACCATTCCAAGTGGAAAGAAGAGCCTGTGCAAAGGGCCTTGATAAAGGAGAGTTTGGCGAATTTACTGGAAGAAATAGAAGGTGGCTAGAATGTAGTGAGCAAGGGGTAAATGGTATAGGCTGGTTTACTGATAAATTTCTGGCCCTCCAAATGGTTCATTCATTTGGATTTTGCTTAGAGAAATTTTTAGAGGGAAAGAATAAAATTGACATGGTAGGAGAAATTTGAAAGAATTAGTTACTAAATATTTCTTCCTAATTTTAAATCATGGTCAGGAGTCAGCAGAGAAAGAAATGTTTGAAGAAGAATGCAAAAATAAGTTGGGGGTAAAATGGTGCATCTTGTAGATCATTTAAATCAAATGGTGGGCCGGCCCTGTGGCTTGGTGGTTAAGTGCGCGCGCTGCGATGCTGGCGGCCCGGGTTCGGATCCCGGGTGCGCATCGAGGCACCACTTCTCTGTCCATCCTGGGGCCGAGTCCCACATACAGCGACTAGAAGGGTGTGCAGCTGTGACATACAACTATCTACTGGGGCTTTGGGGGCAATAAATAAAAATCTTTAAAAAAAAAAAAAAAAATCAAATGGTGATTAGCAAATGTTGTGGCACTATGCTTTTGAAAAGGAATCTTTGATAGTGGATGAGGAAATGAGGAGATTTTTTTCAGTGTCCTCTCTCCTTGTCAAAGGGATTGTTCTATAGTTAGACGGAGAGGAGAGGACATAGTCATAAAAAGCTTAGAAACTGAATCTGAGGTTAATACCTAAAATTATTTGGGAGCTTATAATTTTAAACCTCTAATCATCCATGTTCTCTAATATCACATACTGTTTTATGGCCATTTTTTAATCTTAAAAATTAGTTTTATCATGAAAGTAATAAATTCATGCTCAGTAGAGAAAATTTAGAAAACATATAAAAAGAGGCAAAAATCATATGTTTACTAGTCAGGTTTTTTAGTTGTGAACTGTAGTAGTCAACTCTGATTAATTTCAAGCCAATAATCAATTTATTGGAAGGATACTTAGGTAACTCAAGGGTTTAATTGGGACCAGTATAGGACCTGGCTTGGAAAATAGGCTCGAGCCAAGAGTGGCTCGTTGTCCATTTCATACCCAAGGTTATATTGCATTGTTGTGGAGTCTTGGCCCTGCTATCGCAGTGAATTCTAGACTGTACTTGTAGATTAAGAGTCTCAAACTGGAGTTGCCAATTAGTTGAGCACCACCAAAGATCAGAGAAGTAACTGGCCCTTTTGGTTTCTGTCCTCTCCAAATATAAGTGGGTTCAGAATTTAGACAGGAAAAAAAATGCACCAAATTCATAATCCCTCTACTCATAGGTGATCACTGATGACAGCTTGGTATATGTGCTTCCAGCCATTTTCCTGTGCAAGAATTTCATATATGTATGTACATGTTTATTGTATGAATGGGCAACAGGGGTCCTCAAGACCACCCTCAGGTTCAGGATTTGCTGGGAGGACTCAGAGGACTCAGCCTATAGTTGTACTTGTGGCTATGATTTATTACAGTGAAAGGATACAGTGCAAAAATCAGCAAAGGGAAAAGGCACATAGGATGAGGTCCAGAGCAAACCAGGGACAAGCTGCTTCTCCCAATGTAGTCACACAGGATACACTCAATTCTCCTTGCAATGAATTGTGACAACTTGTGTGAAAGGCTGTCTACCAGAGAGGCTCATTAGAGGCTCAGCGCTTGGGGATTTTATCAGGGGCTGGTCATGTAGTCACCGTCTGCCTAGCATGTACCAGAAGGAAAGCAAGTGTTCAGCATAAATCATACTGTTTGCATAAGTCGTTTAGGCTCAGTGAGCCACTCTTATCAGGGAATGGTAGGAGCCGCCTGAAATGCAAGTTCCCAGATGCCAAGCCAAGGACCAACCTTGCAAGTAGTCATTTCTAAGTATCAGGCCTGCTATGTTAACTCTTTTTTGCAAAGTATATTTGTATATTTTATAAATGTATGTCATCCGCTACGTTTTTTGTGGCTTGCTTTATTTTATAATTTTACATGAATACTTTTTTTTGTGTGAGGAAGATCAGCCCTGAGCTAACATCCATGCCAATCCTCCTCTTTTTTGCTGACGAAGACTCGCCCTGGGCTAGCATCTGTGCCCATCTTCCTCCACTCTATGTGGGACGCCGCCACAGCATGGCCTGACAAGCGGTGCTTCGGTGCACGTCCGGGATCTGAACCTGGGCCACCAGTGGCAGAGCACGTGCACTTAACCGCTACGCCACGGGGCCGGCCCCCTACATGAAACCTTTTTGAAATTTATATTCATCTATAATAAGAGGTCAGCAAACTGACCTGTGGATCAAATCTGGCCAGTAGCCTGTTTTTGTATAGGCTATAAGCTAAGAATGCTTTTTCTGTTTTTAAGGGTTTTAAAAGAAAAAAACAAGAATATAACAGAGACTACAGGGCCCACAAAACCTAAAATATTTACTCTCTGGTCCTTTGTAGAAAAGTTTGCCAACCTCTGATCTATAACGTGATTTTTTTCAAAATTGAGATATAATTCATGTACCAAAAAATTCACCATTTAAAAGTACACAATTCAGTGGTTTTTAGTATTTACAGAGTTGTGCAACCATCATCACGATCTAATTCCAGAGCACTTTCATCACTCCAAAAAGAAAGCCCTCACCTCTTAGCTGTCATCCCCCCAATCTCCCCAGGGCCTCTAGCTCTAGGCAAATACTAATCTACTTTCTGTCTCTATGGATTTGCCTATTCTGGACATTTCATTTAAATTGCATTATATAATATGTGGCCTTTTATGTCTGCTTTCATTTAGCATAATGTTTTTGAGGTTCATCCATATTGTAGCGTGAATCAGTACTTCATTGCTTTTTATGGCTGTATAATGTGGCATTGAATGGATATTACCACGTTTTATTTATCCATTCATCAGCTGGTAGACCTTTGGGTTATTTACACTTTTTGGCTATTATGTATAGCATGGTTTTTTAATGTGTGCAAGACATTAACTTCATATGGATGTGCTACCATTTGCTAAACCACTTGTTTCCAGTTTTATTGTATTATAAATAACACAACTTTTAACACACTTGTATGTATATCTCTGGTTATTTACTTAGGATACATTTCTAGAAGTAGAATTGCTGAGACAGAGGATATATATACAGTATTGAAGCTTTTGGATATATTTTATGTTTTGTTTATTTTAGTGAACTCCATTTAGCAACTACATGGCCTCATCTGACTGAAGGTATCATTGTGGATAATGATGTTTATTCGTAAGTATGTTAAGAATAGTACATTGAGATTCAAACATTTCAGTAGAATAAATTAACTGCCATGTGGTTAGCAATTTTCCTTTTTCTTTATATTGGTTTCTGATAAGGGTTGATTTTTCTATTTTTAAAGATCACTTTTTAGACTGATTAACATGTATTAGAGATGTGTTTTAAGCTGCTTACTTTGGAGACGTGATCCTTAGTTCAGGGATAATGAACAATCTGAATCTTACTTGGTTTTAGCAAAGATGTCTCTAAGCAGTTTGGGATTCAGGTTCAACAATTCTGTTGAACTTTTCTGAGCTGGTTAAAAGCATTTTATGAAGTGCTTTGAAGCGATGATGGTCATCAGAATATATGGAAATAATATTTGATCCTTAAGTGTCATAAGTAACAAAACATCCGTGTCTCATACTCCTGTGCAATGGTAACAACTTGAAAATTACAGCAAGCTTTATCTAGGAAGAATGTGGAGAAAGAGGAATGCAATTTTAGTACCTTCTCATGCTTTGATGCAGAACAGTAAGAAATAGAACACTTTTTTTTTCCATAATTAAAATAAATGTATTTGCTGATGGTGAAAGTAACATGAGCTTGCTTAATCAGATAATTTAGATGGGTGTCAAGAAGAAAGTAAAGATTACCTACAATCTCATTACTTAAAAAATAGCCAGTTAGCATTTTGGGATGTATCCTTTTTTTTTTTTCCATTGAGGTATAATTGACATATAACATTATATTAGTTTCAGGTGTACAATGAAATGATGTGATATTTGTATGGGGGTGTATCTTTTTAAAGTTTAAATTTATTAATTTGCTTTATTCATTTAATGTATTATTTTACATTTTTTACGCAAATAAATGTAGATCTATATTGTCATTTTTAAAATAGCTGCATAGTATTCCATTAAGTGAATGCACGGTAATCTAATTAGGAAAATAGAGCACTTTTGATCTTGTG
Source organism: Ceratotherium simum simum (assembly GCF_057802395.1). Taxonomy (NCBI): domain Eukaryota; kingdom Metazoa; phylum Chordata; class Mammalia; order Perissodactyla; family Rhinocerotidae; genus Ceratotherium; species Ceratotherium simum. Next base: position 18,842,217 of record NC_141908.1, read on the forward strand.
CAAATTTTTGTAGTTTCTTTTTTTTATTAATATGATATGTGTACTTGTTTCTTGTTCCTTTTTTATTACTCCTAAAATGTAATTCTCTCATTAGGTTATCATTGCCTGTTCAGAATCATTTTTATATGTGTTTTTTGATTATGGTTTCTCCTTTTGTGCTTTTTTGTGTAAGAACTGTGATTTCTTAAGATTTATTTTTTTAAAAGTTATCCAGGTGGCTTTATGCATCTGAATAACAGTAAGTTTAAGTGAGGCAAAATGGATTGTTTGTCCTTGTATATAATGTTTTCATTAGACTGCATTTTGATAAATTCATGAGTCTTGCAGATTGTTGTAATTAGGATCTTATGTTTATCCTTTTGCATTTTAGTGATTTGGATCCTCTTCAGGCTCCCCATTGGTCTGTTAGAGTTCGAAAAGCTGATAATCCTCAGTGTTTGCTAGGTAAGATATATGATGTTCCATTCCTGAACGACCACCAGTCTACCTATATTCCAGATCAGGAACACTGAATGCATTGTTTATACTTTATTTCATCTATCAAAAAAGTATTTTTTATTTTTATTTTTTTACATTTGTGACCTCCTTGGTTAACACCATTAAAAAAATCTTTGCCAACAGCAGTAAATCCTTCTATTTATTCTTGAATAGTACTCACAGAATTTCTTTCTTGTGTTTTAATTTTAACCAGTCTACACCTCAGAATTCTCTGATATTTTCTCATAATCTGAGTTTTATTCTTTTAATGCTTTTATCACTCCCTTTTTTTTCCTCCCATGGCATAGTGTGCATCTTCCATTCTAGTTAGTGGAGGCCTTTTTCCCTTTTGTCATCCCTATGGACCTGTGGTATATGATGGGAAGAGCACTGATTTTGACAATCTTATTGGATCCCTTCTGTAGAGTTGTACCACATCTACAAACTTATTTTCTGATAGAGGAAAAGAGATGTAAATAATCTTGTACACCTCATAGGGTTATTTGAAGAATCAAGTGAAATAACATAAATAGAAATACTTTGAAAAATATCAATTGCTATTCAGATAGTATTATTGTATCCCACTTTTGTAAATATATCTCTTTCATGAAGTCTTCCAAACCCATCTCCTCAGTGTGCCTTTCCATCTTTTTCCTCTCTTATATTTAGTACATGTGAAAATATTTTCTCCATTTCTGTGTTCATCTATGCCACCTTCACTTCATATAACCTAATATATACTGTTCAACTGATGGAGTTACTAAATATTGATGACAGTGGGCTGGCCGGGTGGCGCAAGCAGTTAAGTGCGCACGCTCTGCTGCAGCGGCCCGGGGTTCGCCGGTTCAGATCCCGGGCGTGCACCAACGCACCACTTGTCAAGCTATGCTGTGGCGGCGTCCCATATAAAGTAGAGGAAGAGGGGCATGGATGTTAGCCCAGGGCCGGTCTTCCTCAGCAAAAAACGAGGAGGATTGGCAGATGTTAGCTCAGGGCCAATCTTCCTCACAAAAAATATATATATATATTGGTGACAGTAGTGATGCATTTCCCTAAAGCATTATTTTCTTGGGCTATTTATCATTCATCATATGCCATTTATGCTAACTATATAATAGTGAATATAAAGATGTATAAGCTAAAATTCCTGCCGTCAGTGAATTTGTCTTGGGGTGTTAAGGAGACAAGTAGAGATTTGATATCAGGAGTTTTAGAATTGAATAGACCTTGTTTCAAATCCTAGATCCACCAGTTTGAGCAAGTTTCATAATCTCTTCAAGTTTTAGTAAAATAGAGATAACAATAGTACATACTTCATAGGGTTATTGAGAAGATCAAGTAAGATTATGTGTGTATGTGTAAAACATTTAACACAGTGCCTGTCTTATAGTAAATGCTCAATAAATAGTTTCTCTTGTTTAATCATTGAATTATTAAATTTATTTACTAAATTGTTTCCTAGTTCCTTGTTATTCCTCTTCAGCTGACTTCTGTGATAATTGCAGGACCTTAGAATTAAAAGTATTCTTATTTTAAGTTATTGTTCCATGATCTCACCCTACCTCTTTGACTTTATATGTTTATATGACTAGACTATAGGATTATATAGTCATATATAATAAACTGTAGTCATATAGTTTACGTGACTAGGTTATAGGATTTTCCTTCTTTCTGAGGAAGTCCAGAAAATGTTCTAGGTTTATTCAGAACTAGTTGATGAATTTGAAACTTAGATGTACTTGGTATATTATATTGTTTGATAATTTTAGTACTGACGGTTCTTATTAAGCTTTAATTTCTTTGTGCACGTATCTCATTGCAGCTCTTTAGACAATATCAAATCTTTTTCCCCTTTCTTATAATAATGACACAAAGAGTACCATTAATATGCAGCTGAAGCTGAAATAACTTCATCATATATGATTTCTTAATTCTCTAGAGACATATCTTTAGAATTTCTTTTTAATTTCTATTTTTTTAATGGATTCAGAATTGTAGTAGGGTGGCAGTTAGAGGAAAAAGACCACTGCATACATATAGTAATATTCTTGTTACTCATACAACTTAATGAGAATAGCTATTATTTGTCTTATTCAGGCACATAGGAAGTGCTTAATATTATTAGGTGCAATTATTTTTCCATTTATTCTAGAGGGAATTCTAAGGAAAACTTTTTTACTATCCTGGGACATGGAGAGAAAGGAAGAGCAAGGCTACCTTTGAAATAAGATTAATTTTTGTCTTGGGTGGAAAAACTGAATAGCTTCTTTTTCTACTTCATCTTAGTTAATAGCTTCTGAGAAAAGACACATACTTTAATTTGTAGGGCTGATTTCTTTTAGTTGTCAAAAATGAGTAACATTTTTTCTATGTAGGTGATTTTGTCACTGAATTTTTTAAAATTTGCCGTCGAAAGGAGTCAACTGACGAGATTCTTGGACGATCTACATTTGAGGAAGAAGGGAGAGGTGACGTACTTTTTTTTGTTTGATTATTTTCAAATGTCTAACGCTTTTTCTTTGGCACATTTTCCAGCAACTTTTCATCTATTTTCTCATTCGCATTAAGTTAGAGAAGCAAGTTTTGATGGACTAGACACCTACCATTTCTCTCTAGGCTATACCCAAAGCTTTAAAACATTAAGTGCATTTAATAAATTCTTTCCACCAAAATTGTAAGACACTTTGAAAAGCAGGATTTTAGAGGTTTACTTTTGAAGACCCCTGGGGAGAAATAATTTGTTACACCTTTGTCAATCATGCATGCATATAAAGCTGAACATGTGTATTAAAATTCTATAATTCTGAGACCATGTAACACTAGTGAAAGAGTGACTAAAATATTCTGTACAATCATCAGTTTACTCATCACTTTAAGCTGCTAAGGCTGGTGATATAATTTGTATTTGTTTCTATTCTTTTTATAGAAATTGCTGATATAAGTCATGCTTTGTCAAAGTTGACAGAGCCAGCACCAGTTCCAATTCATAAATTATCAGTTTCAAATATGGTACACACTGCAAAGAAGAAAATACGAAAACACAGAGGTGTAGAAGAATCACCACTGAATAATGATGTCCTCAATACTATTCTCTTGGTAACTAAATGTAGTGTCTTTATATGTCTATATGCATACTTATTTATTCATTATATATTCAGTCTCTTCTTTGTGGCAGGCACTGGATTGGTAATATAAAATGAGTAAAACAAAGTCTCCACATTCAGAGAGTTCCCGCCTGTGTAGTGGGAAGAAGGAAAGTAAACAACAATTATAATACTATGTTGCATGTAAGAAGTGAGAACACAGGGGATGTATCTGTCTGGGCAGTGGGAATCAGAGAAGGCTTCATCAAGAGGGACACTTGAGCTGCATCTTGAAGTGAAGAAAGCTTTGGAAGCAGAGGAATAGCAGAGGCCTGAGCATGTTGAACAGTTTGGTATATTGTAGGGTACTTCCCAGGGAGTAGCCAGGGATGAGGCTAGAGAGGTAGCAGGTAACCTGCCATGCTGAAACACTGGAGTTTATCTTGCAGTTTAATACCATTTTAAGCGGGAGGCTGACATCAGAATTGTGTTTTTGAAAACTTTATTTCACAACAGTCCAGAGAAAGCTTTATAGTGAGTAGTAGAAAGGGCTAGGGTGTCTCCTAGTTACACCGTGGTAGAAGAGGCCCGGCCTGGGAGCCACACACACCAGGGTTTAATCCTGATTTACTATATAACTTTGGACAAGCCATTTAACTTTAGTTTCCTCATCTATAAATGAGGCTAACAAAATCTTAGGAAATTGTCTGGATGAAAGGAACTTCTGTTACACTGCCTGGAAGTAATAGGCCTTTGATAAATAATAGCTATTCTTACTGGAATTGTAGCTGTAATCATATTTCTGGCAGTTTATTCATTAACACCATCTTGGGAAAAACCTTCAAGAGTAGTGCAATGAAAAGAATACTGGACTTGGAAACTTGGTGTTAATCCTATCCCTGCTATTAATCTGAACAAGACTCTTAACCAGATTTTCAGCTTATATATCTGTAAGACATTGGCAGTGATATTTAGCCCACACAATGGTATGAGAATAGGATGTTGTTTGTAAATGTGCCTAGTAGTAGGGGTTGGCACATAGTAGTTCATCTATTTTTAAAATTTGTTGAGGATGTTCTGTAATATGTGCAAAGTATGCATAGTAAAAGGAATTACAAGTCAGGAGTACTACAAAACACTTGGGAGGAACAGTTTGATAAAAGGACTGAGAATAAATTTCTGTAGAGAAGACCCCTTCTTAAGAAAGTATACTTAGAGGGCCGGCCCCATGGCTTAGCAGTTAAGTGCGTGCACTCCGCTACTGGCGGCCCGGGTTCGGATCCCGGGCGCGCGCTGATGCACCGCTTGTCTGGCCATGCTGAGGCCGCGTCCCACATGCAGCAACTAAAAGGATGTGCAGCTATGACATACAACTATCTACTGGGGCTTTGGGGGCGGGGGGGAAAAAGGAGGAGGAGGATTGGCAATAGATGTTAGCTCAGAGCAGGTCTTCCTCAGCAAAAAGAGGAGGATTAGCATGGATGTTAGCTCAGAGCAGGTCTTCCTCAGCAAAAAGAGGAGGATTAGCATGGACGTTAGCTCAGGGCTGATCTTCCTCACACACACACACACACACACACACACACACACACACACACACACAAAAAAAAGATAGTATACTTAGAGATTTTATTCCAATTGTATGGCTTGGTTGTCATATGCACTGAACTTTTTTTTTTTTTTTTTTTTTTTTTTTTACCACTTTTACATACACACAAACAGAAACCGTGTGGAAAAGGTACACCGGTCATTACAGGTTTAGACTGCTTCCTACTTTCTGGGATATCTCATAAAATAAAGTTATGCATCTTAAATATCATACTTTTGGCATTTCATATATGAAAACCTGTGGATAATATAACTCTACAGAGTCTCAGATTATTTGCGTGTTCTAAAGTTTTTTTTTATAGTTTTGTCTTTTTAGTAATATTAATACTTTTTAAAAATTTAAGGATCTTGGATGAACCTGAAATCATAGTGAAGAGATTTTGGTTTTGTGTTCTGTTTAGTTCATAGAACCACATGTTTACATTTAAGAAAAATGTCTGATTTCTAAAATTGACTAGTCACTGAAACGCTGTACTTTCAAAGAAAAATAGAAAACCTTTGAGATAGTGTATAATCAACTGGCCAGTACAATAAGAATATTCCTGTTGGTTTAAGAGCAAAACCATTAAAAAGTCAAATCAACAAAAATAAAAAATTACAAAGTAGGAAATTTGGTCAAAAATGTGGTTATTTTCTTTCTTCTCGCTAAGTTTTTATTCCCTGATGCTGCTTCTGAGAAACCATTAGATGGAACTTCTTCAACAGACAACAATAATCCTCCATCAGAGAGTGAAGAATATGTAAGTTGATTTGGAGTTCAATATTAAAATATTTAAAATGCATTGAATTTCTAGAGGTTTGCTATAATTCTAGTTTAGTAGCATAAGGATCTTTTCATTTTAAAATCACCGAAGGAAAACTTGAAAGGAGATCATGGCCTCCACTTAGGTAATGACCTGCTATGAAACATTGCCATAGATACATATCTTGAGTAGCAAGAACTTTTCTGGAAACAGATGAAATAATAAATACTGAAATGAAAAAAATAACATTTTAAATATTTAAATATAACATTTTAAATCCTACAACTGTGCCTGGTTGTAGGATTTCTCTCATTTTAGACTTTTCATGAAATCATCAGATTTATGTTTTGCAACAGATTCTTCTATATTTCAAAACTAGACAGTGAGTGGAAAACTAATGAAGTAAAATGTGTAAAATAAAGTAAAATTTTCATATTTTCCTTACCCAAGTCTTTGATAAATTGAGAAATGAGAGTTTAAATGACAGGTGTAGAGATACATCAAACTGTTAACAGTAGTTATTGTTAGGAAGTAGATTTCATGAAGTGAGGAGGAAAAGCAGAGGCTTTACATTTTCAGTTTATACAGTTCTGATTTTATTTTATGTTTTTGGTTTTGACAAGTGTGTCAAACACACAAAAGTGTACTCATTTATAATTAAAAGATTTTTAAAACATCACGTGAAATTTTTAGTATATCTTGAAGATTCCACAGAAGAAACTGAAAGCTGTAACTTCAGCCTCACTAAAATTAGAGCCTCACTTTTTTGATCCTTGTAGAAATCTTGAAAACATGGGGAACTGCCGAAGAACAATTTAGGCAGTAATGTATTAGACATTTGATGAAAGCTAATTTGAGTAGGATGGGTTAATTTTAGTATTAAAATCTCTCCTCACACAGTTTTTGATTAATACATGTAAATATGTTACGTTTTGCTTTGTTTCTATTTTGTTAAATTTAGAATCTCTACAATCAGTTCAAATCTGCACCATCTGATAGTTTAACATACAAATTGGCTTTGTGTCTTTGTATGATCAATTTCTACCACGGAGGATTGAAAGGAGTGGCACATCTCTGGCAGGAATTTGTTCTTGAAATGCGTTTCAGATGGGAAAACAACTTTCTGATTCCAGGGTAATAATTTCAATTTCCAGTTGTATAGATAGGATTTTTGTTTGTTAGCAGAATTTGACTTTTGACCCATTAATTCTCTCCTTCTAGGAGATCTGCCCTAGGAAAGTGGTAAGAAACTTTGGACACAATTAATGTTCAGAGGTGTTCAGTGCAGCAAATTTATAATAGGGAAAAAAAAGGTGAAACAACCTAAGTATCAAACATAAAAGAATGGTTAAATAAATCATGATGTATCTCTACAATGCAAAGTTATGGATCCATTACAAGGGTTTTTTCTAAGAATCTCTAATAACATAGAAAATGATCATAATATTTATAGTAAAGTAGAGCATATTATTGTATATACAGAGTGCTTTCAATTGTGCTATGTATATGTGTGGAAAAATAATTGGAAATAAATACAGCTGAATATTAACAGTAGTTTTCCCAGATATGAAATTATATTTTTAATTTATTCTTTATATGTTTGTGTATTTTCTAAATCTTCTGTAGCGAACATATATTTTTATAGTTGGAGGGAAAACATCTTTAGAATTCACAAGTTCAAATATTAAACATTACCTGTAATCTTTTGGTATAATTTATGTTGACGCTTCACTTCAATAGAAGAATTCAGTTAGCATATATGTTGATAGTGCATAGGTTACTGCTCATCTACCCATGCTAAGGGAGGAGTATCGTGATATGAGTAATATAAAATGGTGATTGATCCAAAAATGTTTACACTATGTTATTTGCCAGTCTCCACTTAGCTGGATTATCTCTTGGCTGATTACTGGGAAGCTAGTGGTGTAGAACTAGAGGCAGTCTAGGCTCCCTAAGCAAAAGAGAGATGGAGGTCGATGGTTTTTATATAGAGAATCCACTATAATAATTGAGAACTGAATACATAGTCTAATCTGTTTTGTGTGGTGAGAAATATTTTATGCTAGCTACTTCCTGGGGTGGATTTGGAGGTTTTTTTGCATTTTAAGTTTTTGTTAGCTTGAGAGCTATCACTAGTTTGCTATTATGCTTTGAAATATTTATTATATTTGCTGTTGGTGATTTGTGGACTAGATGGGTAAAATAAATTTTGATCTTTTAATCTTATTTGCTCCATCCTTCTCAGTTACCTTACCTCTAGAAATCTAGTTTTGATTTCTTATCAATATGGCTGAAATTTATGGTAGTATAAAAAATATGCATATCTGAAGCAATTTTACTAAAACTAAGCTTTCTTTTCCCACTACTTTATTTGATAGATTAGCAAGTGGACCTCCAGATCTAAGATGTTGTTTACTGCATCAGAAACTACAGGTAAAGATTTCCCAATGACAGTATATAAATGTCTTGATTCAATTGGAGCTTATTCTTATACTAAATGTAATAATGGGTTATAGGCTATTCTCATTGTGCTGCTGTAGGTTTCTTATAGTCACTGTCATTCACAAGAAGGTCCAGGGATGGGGTGGAGAATGAAAGTTAAATATTCAAGCAGTGGACAGATTGTTATTTTACTGTAACTAATTCAAATATGAATGTTATTTTTGTTTTCTTAAGATGTTAAATTGTTGTATTGAAAGAAAGAAGGCACGTGATGAGGGGAGAAAGACAAGTACTTCAGATAATGTAACTAATACATATCCAGGGGATGCTGGAAGAGCTGGAGACCAGCTGGGGCCAGATAATCTAAAAGGTACGGAAAAGGAAAAGGGAGAGGTGGGAAAATCTTGGGATTCTTGGAGTGACAGCGAAGAAGAATTTTTTGAATGCCTAAGTGATACTGAAGAACTTAAGGGAAATGGACAAGAGAGTGGCAAGAAAGGAGGACCTAAGGAGATGGCAAATTTAAAGCCAGAAGGACGACTCTGTCAGCATGGGAAACTTACACTGCTACATAATGGAGAACCTCTCTACATTCCAGTAACCCAGGTAGGATATGGACTGGCTCTTTTAGTTTTTGTTATTTTGTTGTTTATATAACTTTATCCTAGTAGGAGATGATTGCTTTGGGTAGGGGCAATTGTTTAAGCAGTCTGTGTTCAAAGATCTAAGATTTGAAATCTAAAGAAACTATTGGGGCTTTTAGGTCTACCATTTCTGAAATTGAGAAATGTTTTGAAGTGTAAGTAGACAGTAGCTCATCATGTATAAGGTGATCTGTTATTTCTTAAACTGAGTGGTGAATACTTAGGTGTTTAAAAAAACAAAACCCAAAAATATGGAGGGGAAAGAATAAAAGTAAACATTCTTCAATTATATGATTAGTTTTTATCTGTTCAAAAATGTAGTTTGAAGCCATTTTACACTATTAGGAAGTAGAACAGCAACAACTCAACACCTAAGGAAGAGCAGTCGTTTTTGTGGGGTTGTTTTATATAAGTAATATGTGAATACATTTTGTTATGAAAAACTCAGATCTAGAAAAAGTGAAAGCCACCACCTACTAGTTCAACTCTCATCCCTGTAAGTAGCCACTATTATTGGTTGGGTTATAATCATAATCTTGTATCTCTTTTTATGCATTGATGTACTTATATGTGTGTGCATATGATACATAGTTATGTGGATTTTTTATTTTTAAACGTATGCACTGGTGTGCAAATTTTTGTTTAACCTAATATGTCTTGAAGATATTTCCATGTCGTTACATGTAGATTTACTTCATTTCTTTTTAATTGCTGTGTGATGTTATACATCATGGAAGAGCCATAATTTATTTAACCATTCTCCTCTTAAGGCAAAATACATGTTATTTGCAAGTTTTTGCTATTACGGTGCCTTAATAGTGTGTAGTTTTTCATATATTGTGTGTTCACATATGAGTGTTTCTCTATGGAAAAAAATGAGAAATGAGATTGGTAAACTGATACACAAGTTACAAAATTTCTCTTCAAAGAGGCTGAACCTATTTTACACTCCGTCAATGGTGAATATGGGAGTAAGGGAATACTGTTCTCTCCCCAACTTTCCTTTCTCACTTTCTGCCTTCCGTAGGTATGTATTGAGTGCCTAATATATGCCAACCACTGTTCTAGACCTTGGGAATTTAGTAGCAAACTGGACAGTAAGATTCTTGTACTCATGGTACTTATATTCATAGTTTATTTAATTTTTTGGAAACAACTGACAAGTCATAAATTTTTGCCAATATAATGGGTAAAAGTATTATCTCAGGGTTTTAGATTGTATTTCCCTGATTTTTGATGAACCTAACCATCTTTTAATATTTAACGGCCATCCTTTCCTGTGAATTACCTACCATTTTTCTTTTAAGTTGCTGTCCTATTCTTTTTGATTTATATGAGTCCTTCATATTTTAGATATAAATGTCTTATATTTATTATATGTTTTAGCCATTTAAAAAATGTGTATTTATTTACTGAGTTATAAAGTAATACATAAAGTGCACAAATCTTAAGTGTATAGCTTGGTGAGTTTTTTCGTATTTAAAAACCTATGTAACAACCACCCAGATCAAGATATAGAAAATTCCCATCCTCCTAGAAGAGTACTGATCAATAGAACTTTCTGTGAAGATGGAAATGTGCATTTTCTGTCTCTGCTGTCCAGTATTGTAACCATTATCCATATGTGGCTATTGAGTGCTTGAAATGTGGCTAATGCAACTGAGGAACTGAGTTTTTTATTTTGTTTAATTAATTAATTTATTTATTTATTTTTGTGAGGAAGATCAGCTCTGAGCTAACATCTATTGCCAATCCTCCTCCTTTTTTTTCCCCAAAGCCCCAGTAGATAGTTGTATGTCATAGTTGCACATCCTTCTAGTTGCTGTATGTGGGACGCGGCCTCAGCATGGCCGGAGAAGCGGTGCGTCAGTGCATGCCCGGGATCTGAACCCGGGCCGCCAGTAGCGGAGCGTGCGTGCTTAACCGCTGAGCCACGGGGCCGGCCCTGTTTAATTTATTTAAATTTATATAGCCAGGTGCACTGGATAGCATAGCCCAGTACTCTCCTCCAGGTAACTCTTATCTTGCATCACCATAGGTTGTTTTTGTCAGTTTTTGAACCTCATAAATGAAATCATACTTTACTTACTCTTTTGTATATAAATGGAGTCATACATTTTAGACTCTTTTGAGCTTTTTTTATTTAACTACCATCTGTGAGATTGATTCATGTTGTTGCATGTATGAGTACTTGTACGTGTGTTTTATTACTTTGTAGTATTCTCTAATATGAATATGCCACAATTTCCTTATCCATTCACCTGTTGATGGAATTTGAGTTGTTTATAGTTTGAGCTATCATAAATAAATGAACGTTCTCGTAAGTGTCTTTTGGTGAACATAGGCACTAATTTTCTTTTGGATATATTCCTGAGTAGAATTGTTGGGCCATATGGTAGAAATATGTTTTAGCTTTAGTAGATATTGCTAAACAGCCTCTCAAAGTGGTTGAACTAATTTACATTCCCTCCAACAATACATAATAATTGTTGTTTATTCCACATTATCTCCAGCATTTGGTGTGTCAGGGGTCCCCAGCACAACTCCTAGGTTTGATGATTTGCTAGGAAGACTCAACAGGACTCAGCACATGGTTATGCTCATGGCTATAGTTTATTACAGCAAAAGGGTATAAAGGAAAATCAGCGAAAGGAAATGGCATGTGGGACGAAGTTTGAAGGATATCAAGCACAGGCTTCCAAGAGTCCCCTCCCAGTGTAGTCACACAGGATGCACTTAATTTCTCCAGCAACGAATTATGATCACACATGCGAAATGTCTATCAGGGAAACGTTAGAGGCTCAGTGCTCAGGGTTGTTTTGGGGGGCTGGTCACATAGGCACTCTCTGCCTCACACGTACGAAAATTCCAGACTCCCAGAAGGAAAGCATGTGTTCAGCATAAACCATGTTGTTTACACAAATAGTTGAGGCACAGTGAGCCATTTTTATCAGTTCTGAGTATGGTGGGGACCCTGCCAAAATCCAAGTTCCCAGTTGCCAGCCAAGGGCCAACTTTGCAAACAGGCCTTTTTAAGGATAGCAGTGTGAGGCTTACTATGTTAACTCTTCTCTGCACTCGTGATAATTTCTGTCATTTTAATTTTTGCCTTTCTGATGGGTATGTAGTAGTATCTCATGTTTTTACATTTCCCTGATGAATAATGATACTGAACACATTTTTCTATATTTATTGCGTATTTGGATATCTTCTTGGTGAAGTGCCTATTCAAGGCCTTTGCCAATTTTTTTAAAGCTAGTTCTTTTTTTTCTTACTGCTTTACAGGAATTCTTCATATATTCTGGATATGAGTCCTTAGTAGGATATGTGAATTACCAATAAATTCTCCTAGTCTGGTGCCTGATCACTTTCTTAATGATGCCTCCTGTTGAACAGGCATTTTTAATTTTAATAAACTCAGATCTACCAATGTTTTTCTTATGTGGATAGTACTTTTGTCTCCCGTTTAAGAAATGTTTACCTATCCCAAGGTCCTGGAGATATTCTCCTCATGTTTTCTTCAGGAAGCTTTATTGTTTTACCTATTGCATTTATGTGTGTGATCCACCTCAAATTGACTGTGTTTGGTATGAGGAATAGGTTAAGATTCTCTTTTTTTCTGTAAGGATACAATTGTTCCAACACCATTATTGAAAAGACCTGCCTTTTCCCACAGAATGGCAGTGACATCTTTGTTGTAAATCATGTGACTATATGTGTGTTGGTCTATTTCTGGACTCCTTATTCTGTCCACTAGTCTCTTTGTCTATCCTTGTGCCAGTAATGTACTGCCTTTGTCACTGTAGCTTTATAATAAATCTTTCTGTCTTGTAGTGTAAGTCTTCTAACTTTGTTCTTCAAGATTATCTTGGCTGTCCTTTGCATTTTTACCAGGTGGCTGTAATTTACAAGATTAGGTTTTTTGTTTGACAGGCCTTATGCTATTTCCTTCATTATATTCTTTTAAAAGTAAATTACATTTTAGATATTTCATCACTACATTTTAGTATTAGAACAGAATATTCTAATGCTAGAAACCAAGTGTATATTTTTTTCTAATCTTGTTATGAAGCATGCAGTTGGTATTGAGGTCTTGTGGTAGAGACCTAGATTTTGGGGTCTGTAGCACAACTAGATTTATATCCTGGCACCACCACTTATTAACAGTATTGCTAGTACAAGCTGTGTTCCTTTCTGAGCCTTGTTTTTCTCTCTAAAAAAATAATAGGTTAGTTTGCATTTTCTAGAATTTTATGTAAATTTAATGTAAATACAGTATTTTTTTTGTGTAGGAATTCTTTCAGCATAATTATTTTGAGATTCATGCATATTGTTGTGTATATCAATAATTCATTCATTTTCATCGCTTAGTAGTGTCCCTTGCATAGATAAACCACAGTTTGTTTTCACTTTTTGATGGACATTCCAAAAACGGGCATAAGGAAACTTTTGCGGGTAATGGATATATTCATTATCTTGATTGTGGTGATTGTTTCATGAGTATATAGTTATCATATATACCCTTTAAATTATTTTATGTCGATTATACTTCGAAAAAGCTGTTAAAAAAGTTTTCATATAATCAATGATTGACAAGAAGAAAAAAATGAAAGTATTTCTGTCTTGTTCTAACATATCTCCAGTTTTAAAACCCTCCTCATTTATTTGTTTAATAAACAAATATTAAATACTTTAAAAGCCAATAACAGTTTGTATTACTCTGGGTAGTTCAGGATTAAATCACATATCATATTTGAAAGTATTTGGCATGTAAATGTTCAGCAAAGGTTAATTTTTTATGTTCTTTATCTTTCCAAGTTTTAACTAATAGTACTCCCTATTTTTGATGAGCTGGTTGCATGTGTTGTTTTGGTTTGCTTGTTAATAAAGAGTCAAAGGGGGGCCGGCCCCGTGGCTTGGTGGTTGGGTGAGCGCGCTCCGCTGCTGGCGACCCGGGTTCGGATCCCGGGCTCGCACCGACGCGCTGCTTCTCCGACCATGCTGAGGCCGCGTCCCACATGCAGCAACTAGAAGGATGTGCAGCTATGACACACAACTATCTACTGGGGCTTTGGGGGGAAAAATAAATAAATAAAATCTTTAAAAAAAAAAAAAAAGAGTCCAAGGAAGTTGTTCTGGAAGCTCAAGCTTTTTCTTCAAAAGGCTATTTCCCCCTCATTTATTTCAGATGTTTCAGTTTCCACATTCAACTTTATAATCTAAATATGGAATAAGTTCAAGTTATTTTTCTTTCAATGTGCATCCTATGTAGTTAGAAATTAATTTTTATATCTTACTTTTAGGTAAATCAGGGCAAATTTTTAGTCCCTTTTACTATTTTACTTTAAAATTAATCTTATTTACATTATATATGTACTTACGTAAAATGGTTGGAATTCAAAATGATCCCAGTTGAAACCAATATAATTTCAAACTTCAGAAGTTAGCTTAAAATATGTCATTAATCAATTGCCTACTTCACTAAAAAAATAATAATAAGACTTGAATATAAGTCATTGCTTCAAAAGAATTCAAACACACTCCCATCTGTCTTCCTTTCATGTAGACTCAGGTCAACTTAAAATTTATGGCTACGAAAAGCTTAAAGACTTTACCCTATATTCTAGAGCCAGGGCTAGAAGAGAATTCTGTGGAGAATCTGTTTGAGTCCTTAGCTAGTGGACTGGAACCAAACTAGTATTTCTCAAAGTCAGCATCAGACAGATGTCCTAGACTCCCTCTTCAGTTTGCCATTTGGTAGTCTTATCTCTTGATAATCTTGGGCAAGGCACTTTATCTCTGCATTTCAGTTTCATCACTTGTAAAATGCCCTGACCACCTCTCAGTGATCACATGAGATTATGTATATGAGAAAGCTTATTCAGAATATTCAGAATATTCATATTCAGAAGTGGTATATATGAAAATGTGTGGTCCTCCTGCTGTTGCTGCTTGTATTCCTCTTGATCATGTTCTTCACTTACAGTTGCCTGGTATTTCCATGTGGGAGCGGTAGTCAGTATCCTTTCAACATGTCCTTCCTTCTTTCCCATCCTGTGATTTCAGGGATATCAGACAATGAAAAGTAGCTCTTTCTTAATAGAAAGAAGGAGTCTGCTCGTGAGTGTACTGCTTCATCGGAGATTCAAATAATTTTTTAATTTGACTGAGGTATTTTGATATCATGGAGAAAGTAGAGTATGAAGCTTATAATACAACCTAAGTATTTTGTCTTCAATTGCTAGCAGTTATTAAGCATGTGCCAGGATTTATTCTTCACAACGAGTTACAGAAAGCTTGAGTGATTGCCTAAGGTCACAGAGCTAGGATTCAAACATAGGCATGTTGTTTCCAGAGCCCAAGCTCTTAACCACACTGTCGTATTGCCTTTCCAATTATTATTCAACCCTGAGTATCAATGTCAGATTCTTTAAAAGTGATGTGTGTTCATTATAGAGAAAAGAAAACAAAAACTCATAATTTCACAATCCAGAGATAATCACTATTAGAGCAGTTCCTTCCCATTTTTCCTATATCAAACCATTTCCCTGTTATTGTATATTCAGATTCTTTCCAATTTTCATACTGCAGTGATATTTCTAGAAATGGACTTATTGGGTCAGGAGGCATAATCATACATGCTTGTCATGTATTGACTGCCAGATTGTTGTCCAGGAAGGGTTATACATTATATTCTCTCCAGCAGTATTTGAAAGTGCTCCATTTAAGGTTGTTTGTTTCAAAAAGGAGGATGACACAAGAAAAAAGTTTTTTTGTTTGTTTATTCTGTTTGGAATGCCAAAGATTTACCATATTTCTACTTTATTTCTGATAGATATTTGTGAAAACTATTTATCTTTATGGCAGTGGTTCTCAACTGAGGAGTGATTTTTGTCCCCCAGGGATATATGGCACTATCTGAAAACATTTTTGATTGTCATGTGGTTGGAGTAGTGCTGGCATCTAGTAAGGAGAGGTCCAGAAATGCTGCTTAAATATCCTACAATGCATAGGACAGACACCACAACAAAGAATTATCCAGTCTAAAATGTTGGTAGTACTGAGGCTAAGAGACACTATATAGTAAGCTACTGAAATCTAGAAGGAATCTATTTATTGAAAAGATGCTGTAAACACTTAGTTCTGCTATGTCTTATCCTATTATCTAGAAATAGAAAAGTTCATGTTTTTCTGGCTTTAATAACAAACAGGCAAGCTTTGGTTAGTCTTGGGATTGTTGAGTTTTTCATATTTCAAACATAAAATCTAATAGAATCAATTCTCAGAGAACTTTCTTAGAAAGCCCCTTTGAACAGTTTTAAAATGTTTTCCGTCACTCTCTTAATGATTCTGTAGTTGTTTCTTCCTTAGATTTGCTTTAGCTACTTTTTTATTTGGGGTTACCAGTAAAATATATAATGTCTCTGATTCCCAGAACAAAAAAGCAGCAACTTCTTGTGGGAGTTAGTAGTTAGAATATCTTTGGAACCTAAACTCAATTCCTCCAACATAAAACTTATCTATCTGGGGACTTTTAGTTGGGGTTCAATTCATTTGCCTTTATTTTTGTTTTCATATATATCAGTTTTCTTCTCTTATTAGTTATAATAAAAACCTTGTTGTAACTAGTGATGACATACATAAAAATATTTTTAGAACTTCATTTCTATATCTTTAATAGCCAGGAAAATGTTCAGTGCACCCAAATTCCTCTGTGTTGTAACTGTCAATACTCATCAAGCAAAACATGATAATCTGTGTTGGTGGGACACGCTAAAAGTCATATTTATTCTTATTAATTTGTTACATTTTTATGTAGGTTCCAAAAACCTTGTGAATTTCTCTGAAATCTTTAAAATACATATCTTATGACTGCTAGAGCTGAAATAATTGTTGTCTTTGTTCTATTTTTATAGTTCTGCTTTGTCTAAAAAAGGCTATTCATGAGCTTTGTCCTTTTGTGCTTCACAGGAACCAGCACCTATGACAGAAGATCTGCTAGAAGAGCAGTCGGAGGTTCTAGCTAAATTAGGTACATCAGCAGAAGGGGCTCACCTCCGAGCACGCATGCAGAGTGCCTGTCTGCTCTCAGATATGGAGTCTTTTAAGGTGGGTCACACTGTCAGAGCTTGGGAGTCTATTTTGGGCTATTCTGAGATGCAGCTATGAAAGTCACTCTCTAAAGTGGTGTGAAGGCCTAAATGTCTTTTTTATTAAATGGTTTGATTTCATCAGTTACAGCAACCTACCTCCATTCCCTAAAGGTCATAGTCCAACTTGCTTCTTAAGTTTAAAAAAATAAAAGAACCATTTTTGAATAGTAGTCAAAAGTTGAGAATTGAATCATTTCTACTTGTGCATTGGGATGTTTTCTTCCTTTGTGTACGTTCAGCCAATTTACTGCAAGGCTTTTAGGAAACCCTTAGGATTTAACATCGGTTGCTTCATTTCAGCAAACCTTTGATTGCCTACTTTGTGACCTGCACTGTGATTAGATAAGAAATACAATGTTCATCCTCCTTTATAGTTTATTGAGGTCATGGGAGGAGATATATAAATAATTATTATGTGATGAATTCTCTTATGAAGGCAAGGTCAAAAAGGTGACCAACTCTACTGAGTGGGTCATGGAACATTTCTCAGAAGGATCGCCATTTAGTATGAGTAGACATTTGCTACCTGGAGAAGGATATTTTAGGCTTAGGTGTAGGCCTATATCTAGAACATAAAGGATTCAGAGAATGGTGACATCTGTCTTTTTAGCTTAAAAACCCAGGGATGAAGAAAGGTCTTTTGTTTTTGAATTACTTATTCTTGAAAGCAGTGGCAAATCCATGTATATAAAAAACAAACAAAAAACCAAGGGGGTAGCCCGGTGGGCCACAGGGCTTCCCTTTCCTACTGTCAGTGTTCTCAACTGTCTCTCTGACCCAGACTTGCCTCCTTAACCTGATGCTGTCTGTGATGGCCTCCATCTCCCCATTGCATAGCCCCTACTGGGTCCTGCTTTTGTGCTATGTAGGCCAGCCTGAGTTGGATTTTGCAACATAAACACCCCATGGAAACCTATGCTACTTTCATCTTCCCTGCCAGCAGATTTAAGTGACAATAAAAGGGAGCCTTTATATTTCCTGCTTATTTCCCCCGTCTTAGCTAAAAGAAAAAAATCTTCAGTAAACCTCTTTAGAGCTGCATGTTTTCCTTAGAGACTAAAAAGATACGGAAAATCCATGAGTTCTGTTCTACCATGAGACAAAAAAGAGAGATGTGTTGTTTTAAAACAAACAGTTGGTACAGTGGATAAAGAGAAACCAGTTGACTCTCAGGGCATGTGTTAAATCAAAAAGGTAGAGAAGGGAATTGGCTTAGGGTGTGTGTGTACACAGAAGGCAGTACTAGCCTCTGCAGCAGCTGTTTTTCACCTGACCTCTAGCTGCCTTCATATTCATTTATCCCTGTCCTGCTACAGTGTCTTTGCAGAGGCACGTACAGGAGGAAATTCCAAATTGGAACTGTAAAAGCTTTTCCCCGTAGAAACATTAGTCCCTCATGGTAAGAGTCTATTTAATTCCTTTGACGCTGTGCTTCAGCAAAACTGTGGTTCGTTAGGCACTTTTGGACTAACCTGGGCACCTACAAATCTCTTATAACATTGTTTTAGTCAGAAAATAGATTGTATTTCAAATAGCCAATACACATCTGCCCCATTGTGGGAATCAGCTAATATATTTAAGGAAATATGTAGTTACTCTAACATAGATATGGTTGCCTTTCCCTTTTTGTTAGGGAGGACATGGTATTAGGGCCCCTTGGGAGAGTCCCCAGAGCTTTGGATGAATGCTGATATGTGCCTGAGGCACCTATATCTCACAATTCCAGAAGGACAGGGCCTCTTCTCGAGCATGCCCTTGGAGTACATACCTGTAACAGTAGAAGGAAGATAAGCTATAACTGAAGTGAGCCTTGACTCTCTCCTGGTAGCTGTATTTTCAGCCTGGCATAGTAAGGACAACCAGAGAAAGTATTCTGGTTTGAAATGTCTTTCTGTAACACGTTCTATAGTACAGGAGTTCAATATTATTTTCTTTTTTAAGTTCGTGCTTTTCACTCAACTTCTGTCTCTCTAGTTTCCTAAGATGTTTTCATGTGGGTGTGGTGTTGCCTGGTTAATATCCAGATCTTTGTATGTGAATCCTGGGTCATGCAGTAATCTTAACCCATTGCAGTTCACAGCAGTTCTTTGTTGCTGTGATGTCATAGCCCTTGGAAATTTATGTTGTTGACTGTCAGTTGAGGACCCTCCCCTGATTCCTCATCCCCTCAGGGGGATTTCCTAAATTGACAAGATTGGTTAAGCTGGTAGCTAGTGAGCTGAGTGAGGAGAAATTGGCAGTTTTACCCTTCACATCTAAGACAGGCCATTCTCATGGTGTTGGTTTTCATTTTGATCTGAGGTTAATTTACTTTAAAAAGAGAAAATGACCTTCTGCTTAGCACCTCTTTGCTTACATCACTTACTGTTTCAGGCAATTAAATATAGTACTCATAGCAGGAAGAATATGTTGTGGTAGAGAATATAAGCATAATGGTTTATGTTTAATGTGGGTACACACATCCTTTGAGTATGAAGGGGATGATATATATGCCCATCCTTAGTACTCTACTAATATTATTACTGGACACTAGCAAAAAAGACCTCCATGCCTTACCACTAACGCTGTGAAGCCTCTACTGTTTTTCCAGGCATGAATGCAAAATTACATAAAGGATCTTGGCATGCATCATTGTTAATTCTATAGAATTATCCACTAAATAAAACTTTAATTAGTTTGGTTTCAGAAGCCTGAAAAACAGTAGTTGGAATTCCAATTCCTTAACAGCACAAAAACAATTTATGTGATGGTAATTTGTTATATAAAGCACAAGAATTTGATGGCTGAACGGAACATTTTTGAGGTTGGCTGATATGTATTGCAGTACCAGTATTGATTTATCAAGGGAAAAAAGAGCAGAACTTTTCCATCGTGTTACTATTCTGATCGTGTTGTGTATTATTTAATTTACTTGACTTGAGCTTATTTGATACTTTTCTAAGTATCGAGTAGTTATTATACTATAATTTTAAACTAACTTATGTAACTTATAATCTGTTTAAGAGAATTATTTTCACTTTCTATCAAATTTTTATTTCTAAATTCATCAAACAAAAATGTTTTCTTTTTCTGTAAAATGGAGACAGCAAAAATAAAATGTTATTGGTACTTTAACATATGACCTGTTTTAAAGGCAACACCCAAACTCATGTCACATAACAGGTTTTGTAAAGATTAGCTAGGCTTTTTGTGCAAGTGAAAGTATGATTTTGCAAACAGGTTTATCAGTAACTGTTGATTCGTATTTGATTCTGCTGATTTTTTTGCCTATTTTAGGCAGCTAATCCAGGTTGTTTTCTGGAAGATTTTGTGAGGTGGTATTCACCCCGGGATTATATTGAAGAGGAAGTAATTGATGAAAAAGGCAACATGGTTCTGAAAGGAGAACTGAGTGCCCGAATGAAGATTCCGAGCAATATGTGGGTAGAAGCTTGGGAAACAGCTAAGCCAATTCCTGCTAGAAGGCAGAGGAGACTCTTTGATGATACACGGGAAGCAGAAAAGGTAACTGAGATTTGGGTGTCTAACACTAGAATGTTAATTATTGTTCTAGAATTTTAAAACCTCACTATCATAGACATGAGAACTTTGGACACACTTGAGAAGCAAAGCATTGAAATTTAATAAGCCTTTGATGTAGCTACTATTTACATTTAAGATTTTAGAACCAGTTGCAAATAGGCCAAAGAATAGGACATGCATATTTTCTATATATACCATTGAACTGTATTACAGCATATGTCAAAAGCCTTAAAAGTGGTCATGTCCTTTTACCTAACAATTCTATTACCAAAAAATTTGTTAAGGAAATAATGAGAAATACGCAAAGATCAATGTACAAGAATGATCTTCAGTGAAGTGTTTTAGTGAAAGAGTAGATACAACCAAAGTTTCCAAAAATAGGGTTTGTTTCAATAAGTTATGGTATAATCATATAGTGGACTGCTTTGCAACTATTAAAAAACATTTCGAGTTCTGGAGAATAGTGGCAGCCACCTCATATCAGATTGCCTTATACACCCTCCCACCTACCCACCTTCCCCAAAACCCCATGAAATTAATAAAAGAATAAATAAATCCAGACATTTAGCATTACTGGGAGATAGAGACTACAGTGACCTTCAAATTAATTGCAAGTAGAGAAATAAGCCAAATTCCAATGGAGTTCCCCCCTGCTATAAGCCTGTGGATGTAGAAAGTGTGGACAAGGAGTCTTAAGAAGAGGAGCCAAGGGCTACAGAAGACTTAGATGGAGCATAGAGTCACCCCAGAAAGAGAGAGCCTAACTCTAAGTGCCAAAACACTCAACACAGTGGGGCTTGGTAGTTCACAGCACTGCCTGCTGGGAAAGGGCTTGAAAGTAAGCAGGGCCAGAAGTGGACATTTAGAGGTTGCCTTGGGAAGAACCAGATATATGGAGAAGTAATGACACTCCTTAGAGATAAAGCAATGACGGGAAAGAAGGAAATAAGGGGAAAATTAAGGATCCTGCAAATATGAAAGAAACAAGCCATATTAACCTCCCTCACTCCCCTGCCATCCATTAAAGAAACTGTGCAGAAGAGGGCACTTTCAAACTGGGACATGACTAGGAATAGGAATAGGTAAAGAGCAGACCACATCCATACAAAACTACTATAAAAAAACAAAATGCAAATTAGATCATTTCAGCTAATGAAAACATTTCCTAGAAAATCAGCCATGAAGCAGAAGAAAATTGTGACATAACACTCCAAACTGAATCAGATAGTCTCAAACAAGCATGGGGGATATGAAAAATCACGTTTAATCAGAAATACTAAAACAGAGCAGAAATGGACCAAAAAACCTCATAAAGAAATGAAGCCACAGCTGGTTTAACTCAGGGTAGGAGTAGAAGAAAAAGACAATCATTTCAAAAATAAAGACTAAATTACAAGGGGCCCAAGGGAGAGTAGATTCATATTTAAATTTAATAAAAGACATCAAGGCAAAGCAGCCAAACAGCCAAGAGAATGAAAATAAGATAAAGGAATAAAAGGGGTTGGAGAGATAGTAGTATACATGATGGGAAAAGTAGGAATAATATTCATTTCATCAGAGTCATGGAAGAAGAAATATCAAAACACTAGAACAGAACTAATATTTAAAACTGCAATCCAAGAAAACTTTCTGGAATTTAAAGAAAACCTGAGTTTACATATTGAAAAGGCTCACTGGGTGCAGGGGAGAATTGACCAGGAGTAATGAAGTTCACCAAATCACTGTAAAATTACTGGACCTTAAATATTAAAAAAAAAAAAAAAATCCGTAGGACCTCCAGGTGGAAAGATGAAAATAATTTACAAGGGAAAGAGAGTAGACAGGTGTCAGATTTCTCATGGCAAGGCAATGTGGAGCAGCATTTTTAAGAAATGTAAGAAAAAGTACAAACCAAAGATTTTATATCCTTCCAAGATGTCCAAATAATTGAGGCTTTAAAAACGTTTTCTCTGGGGCCGGCTACATGGCCTAGTGGTTAAGTTTGGCACACTCCACTATGGTGGCCCGGGTTCAGTTCCTGAACTGGGGCCATGCTGAGGCAGTGACCCACGTACGAAATAGAGGAAGATTGGCACAGATGTTAGCTTAGGGAGAGTCTTCCTCAGGAAAAAAAAAATTTTTTTCTCTGAGTTTTTGGACATACAACTCTGTTCACATGCACATGCACCCTTCCTGAGGAATCTGCTAGAGCTGCCTTGTTCAGTAGCACTTGCTGCAGTGTTAGAAATGTTCTATACCAATGCTGTCTGAAATGGTAGCCACTGGCCACATGTGGCTTTAATGAGCACTTGAAATGTGGCTAGTATAACATAGGAGCTGAATTTGTAAATGGCTACATGTGGCTAGTGGCTGCCTTATTGAAAAACATAGTATGGGAGGATGAACTTTATCCAACTAAGAGATGACTAGGGAAACTTTGGCAAAGGGCCGACGGTGAGCATTTAATTTATTTAATTTTAGAGCTAAGACTAAAACTAGGTGGGGACACGGGTAGAAGAATATGTAGAAATTGTATGTTAGGACAAAGTAGAAAGAATGTAACTAAAAAAGGGACGAAAAAGAGAGAAGGGGAAAGTAGAATGAGATCATTGACTGCTACATAGATAATAGATGGTAATCAGAGGATACTATTTATTTATTTATTTATTTATTTATTTTAAAGATTTTATTTATTTATTTATTTTCCCCCCAAAGCCTCGGTAGATAGTTGTATGTCATAGCTGCACATCCTTCTAGTTGCTGTATGTGGGACAGGGCCTCAGCATGGCCGGAGAAGCGGTGCGTAGGTGCGCGCCCGGGATCCGAACCCAGGCCGCCAGCAGCAGAGCGCGCGCATTTAAGCGCTAAGCCACGGGGCCGGCCCCGAGGATACTATTTAAAATTGTCAGACCACATCATAAACCAGTGAAAGATATAAGGGAATTAAGGGCATCATAAAAGGTATTAATGCAAGGGTATCTTACTAGAATAAAAATATAAACGTTTCTAAGTACCAACAGAAATTTTTAAAAAGCAAAGAACACACACCAAATAGAGAAACACACATAATAAAGATCACATTAGACACAGAATAATTACTGTGTAAGATAGTCATATAAAACCAAACTATTGGGGCTGGCCCAGTGGCGCAGCAGTTAAGTGCGTCCACTCTGCTTCGGCGGCCTGAGGTTCGCAGGTTCAGATCCCGGGCACACACCAATGCACTGCTTGTCAAGCCATGCTGTGGTGGCATCCCATATAAAGTAGAGGGAGATGGGCACAGGTGTTAGCCCAGGGCCAGTCTTCCTCAGCAAAAAACAGTAGGATTGGCATGGAATGTTAGCTCAGGGCTGATCTTCCTCACCAAAAAAAAAAAAAAAAAAAGCCCAACTCTCTGCTGTACACAAGGGATTCAGTGATTCAAAAAAGCTACAAAGTATGGGCCGGCCCTGTGGCTTAGTGGTTAAGTGCACGCGCTCCGCTACTGGTGGCCTGGGTTCAGATCCCGGGTGCGCACCGATGCACCGCTTCTCCGGTCATGCTGAGACCGCATCCCACATACGGCAACTAGAAGGATGTGCAACTATGACATACAACTATCTACTGGGGCTTTGGGGAAAAAAAGGAGGAGGATTGGCAGTGGATGTTAGCTCAGAGCCGGTCTTCCTCAGCAAAAAGAGGAGGATTAGCATGGATGTTAGCTCAGGGCTGATCTTCCTCACAAAAAAAAAAAAGCTACAAAGTAAATAGTGGACAAAGGTTTACCAGGTAAGTGAAAACAATAAGAAAGCAGGGGTTATGATCCTGATACCATACAAAGTAGAATTAAAGCAGAAAAGCATTAAATGAGACAAACAAGGATGCTTTATAATCTAAAAGTGGTATTTCATAATGATATAACAGTCGTTAATATTTATGCATTAGATATAATCATCTATATAAAACAAACCACAGGAGATGCAAGGAGAACCAGATTAAAACACACTAATTGGGCCGGCCCTGTGGCTTGGTGGTTAAGTGCGTGCGCTGCGATGCTGGTGGCCCGGGTTCGGATCCCGGGTGCGCATCGAGGCACCACTTCTCCGTTCATCCTGAGGCCGAATCCCACGTACAGCAACTAGAAGGATGTGCAGCTACGACATGCAGCTGTCCACTGGGGCTTTGGGGGGAAAAAATAAAATAAATAAAATCTTTAAAAAAAAAAAAAAAACACACTAATAACAGGACTTTTAACACATTACTCTCAATACAAGATAGTCAAGTAGGCAAAACTAAGGAAAGATCTAAACAAGATAATAAAGTTGATCTTTTAGATATATTTCAAACACTACACCTTGGTAATAGAGAATGTACCTTCTTTTCAAACACACGTGGAACATTCACAAAAACTGATGCTATATTAGGGCACAAAGAAAGTAGCAGGAGGTTTCATAATGGAAATATAACCAACTCTCAGCTCTGCAATAAAACTAGAAATTAAAAGTGAAACAACAACAAAAAACACCAAGCCTTCCACCAGGAAATTTAAAAACCTTATAGTAAATGATGCTTGGGTATAAGGGGAAATACAAAGAGAAATTATAGAATTTCTGAAAAATAATGATAATGAAAACACTACATATGAGAACCTATAAGATATATTTAAGAAGCAATCAAAGGAAAATCCACAGCCCTGAACGCCTACATCAAGATGAAACATGGGTGGACCTTGAGGGTATTATGCTAGCTGAAATAAGTCAAAGGGAGAAAGTCAAATACTGTATGATCTCACTCATAAATAGAAGACAAAAACAACAACAAACAGACACATAGATACAGAGATTAGATTGTTGGTTACCAGAGGGGAAGAGGAGAAGAAGGAGGGTGAAAGGGGTGACTGAGCACATGTGTGTGGTGATGGACTGTAATTAGTCTTTGGGTGGTGAACATGATGTAATCCACACAGAAATCAAAATATATAATGATGTACACCTGAAATTTATATAATGTTATAAACCAGTTATCTCAATTAAAAAAAAAAAAGAATTACCAGTAAAAAAAAAAAAAAATGAAAATTATTGAATTAGGGCCGGCCCTGTGGCTTGGTGGTTAAGTGCGCGCGCTGCGATGCTGGCGGCCCGGGTTCGGATCCCGGGTGCGCATCAAGGCACCACTTCTCTGTCCATCCTGAGGCCGAGTCCCACATACAGCAACTAGAAGGGTGTGCAGCTATGACATACAACTATCTACTGGGGCTTTGGGGGCAAAAAATAAAATAAATAAAACCTTAAAAAAAAAAAAAAAAAAAAAAAAAGAAAATTATTGAATTACTCAATTCCTAACTCAAAAACCTAGAAAAAGAACAACAAAGTAAAACCAAAAGAAAACAAAAGGAAGGCAATAATAAAGATAAAAGGAGACAGTCATGAGGTAGAGAGCAGAAAAACAGGTCAAATTAATGAATCTGGTTTTTTTTTTTAAATCAACAAAATAGACAAACTGTTAGCTACTTTATTCACAAAAGAAAGGGTAAAGCATGCATATACAAAATAAGAAATGACAAAAAGAGCAAATAACTATTGATACAGAGGAAATATTAAAAGAAAAAAAACTACTTTGTATGTCTCTGTGCATGTAAATTCGAAAACCAAGATGAAATGGATGATTTCTTAGGAAACTATAGTGTACCAAAACGGACTCCAGTAAAGATAGAAAGTGTAAACAGACCACTTTCCATAGAAGAAATAGAGACAGTTTATCAAAGAATGACCCCATAAAAAAGCACCAGGCCTAGATGGTTCCACAGAGGAATTCAACTAAATATTGAGAGACCAGATAGTCCCAATGCTACATAAATTTTCAGTGCATAGTAATGGGAAGAAATTTTCCAAATTCTTTTTATGAAGTAACTATAACATTGGTACCTAAACCTGATAAAAGGTAGCATATTAAAAAAAAAAAACTTACAAGGGCCAGCCCTGTGGCATAGTGGTTAAGTTCGCATGCTCCGCTTCGATAGCCTGGGGTTCACAGGTTCGAATCCTGGGTGCGGACCTACGCACTGTTCATCAAGCCATGCTGTGGTGGCGTCCCACATACAAAATAGAGGAAGACGGCGCATGTGATGACTCATGGCTAATCTTCCTCAGCAAAAAAAAAAGAGAAGATTGGCAACAGATGTTAGCTCAGGGCCAGTCTTCCTCACCAAAAAAAAACCTTACAGACCAATAATAATTAAAAAATTGAACGCAAAAATTCTAAGTGAACAGACTTTATTACTACTTTAAGAAAATTATACATGTTGACTGAATGCAAGGATGATTGTTTGAAAATCTGTTTATGTAATTGACTTCATTAATAGGTCTAAAAAGAAAATTGTATCATGGTCTCCATATATGCTGAAAAAGTCTGATAACATTTAATACTCATTCCTAGTAAAAACTCTTGAGAAAATAAGAATGGATGGATACTTTCTTAAATTATATAATATATATAGACCTCAATCCTAAACCCAGCATCTTAATGGGGGCAACCCTAGAGGTATTCCCACTAAGGTCAGGAACAAGGCAAGGGTGCCTACTATCTCCATTGCCATTAATAATTATCCTGCAGGTGTTAGCCAGTGTAATTAGAAAAGAGAATGCAGAGGCGTAGGAGTTGAAAAGAAGAAGGAACTTTCTGTTTGCAGATGATGTGGCAGTATACCTGGAAAATCTAAGGAATCAATGATAAAACTAAAAGGAATTCAGCAAGGTGTCAGGATATAAAGTTAATATACAACAATCAGTAACATTTATATACACGGATAATAACCATTCTGAAGATGTAAATGACATTTTCTCTTCATTATAAGAGGAAAAAAAACATAAAATACTTAGGAATAAATTTAACAAGAAATGTTTGAAATCTAAATAAAATAAAACACTCCTGAAAAATACACTTGAACAAATAGGAAGATATCCCTTGTTTCTGGGTAGGAAGTCTCAACATCATTAAGGTAAATTCTCCCTAAATTAATTTATAAATTTAGTGCAATCCCAATAAAAATACTAAAAGGCTTTATTATGGAGCCAGACAAGTTTATACTAAAGTTGATATGGAAAAATAAACATGCAAGCTTAAGACTCGGATTTGGAGAGTGACTGTTAATGGGTTTCTTTTGGGGGGAAATGGAAATGTTCTAAAATTCATTGTGGTTTTGGTTATACAACTCTGAATATACCTAAAACCATTAAATTGTACACTTTAAATTCGTGAATTGTTATTTTAAAAAAGCATGCAAGAATAAATTGAAAAGAAAGAGCTATGGGGCAGGGGGACACTCACCCAACCAGATATTAAAACATAGTACAAAGCCTCACTGTTTAAAATAATGTGATCATGGTGCATAAATGGCCTAATGAAACAGAATAGAAAGTCCATAAATACATATCTAGTATATGATGAAGATGGCATCTCAGCTCACTGGGGTATAGATGTCCTTTTTAATAAATGGTCTTGGAATAACTTAATAACCATTTGGCAAAAGATAAAATTAGATCTCTCTCTCATACCGTACACCAGGACTGAAGATGGAACCATAGGAGTACTAGAAGAAAACACGGATGAATTCCTCTATAACCTGGATATAAGAAAGGCTTTCTAATTAGGAGTCAAAACCCAGATGCAATTAAAAATAAGACTGATAAAATTTACTTTGTAAGGATAAAAAACGTGCATGGCAAAAAGAAAATTAAGTAAAGTCAAAAGACAAATGATAAACTAGGAGAAATATATGTATTATAGATAAAGGGCCAAAATACTGTAGAAAAATGGGCAAGAGATATGAGTAGACAACTCACCAAAAAAGGGATAATTACCCTTAAACCTATCAAAAGATGTTCAACTTCATTCATAATAAGAGAAATGCAAATTAAAACTTCGCTGAAATAACCGTGCCTCACACATCAGATTGGCAAAAATTCAAAAGCTTGGTAAATACTTA
Source organism: Ceratotherium simum simum (assembly GCF_057802395.1). Classification (NCBI taxonomy): domain Eukaryota; kingdom Metazoa; phylum Chordata; class Mammalia; order Perissodactyla; family Rhinocerotidae; genus Ceratotherium; species Ceratotherium simum. The sequence continues at coordinate 18,870,831 of NC_141908.1, forward strand.
GCAAGGCCATGAGGCAACAGGCCCCCTCATACATTACTGGTGAGAGGCAAGATGGTACAATACCCTGTGGAGGGGAATTTGGCAGTAAATCTAACAAAATTTACATATGCATATACCCTTTCACCTAGCAATCCCACTTCTAAGAATTTACCCTAATATTTTCAGCAGTACAAAAATAGAGCACTAAGTTGTTCATTGCTGCATTACTTGTAATTACAAAATATTGGAAACTATCTGCATGCCCAAACTTAGGAGCTTTGTTGAATAAACTATGGTTCATCTACATAATTGAGTACTGTGCAGCTGTAAAAAAAAAAAAAAATGAGGAAAATCTCTATTAACTGATAGAAAGCAATTTCTAGGATATGCTAAGAGAAAAGTAAAATGGGGGCTGGCCTGGTGGGTCAGTGGTTAGGTGCATGCGCTCCGCTTCCATGGCCTGGGGTTCGGATCCCAGGCACGGACTGTCGTACTGCTTGTCAAGCCATGCTGTGGCAGCATCCCGTATAAAGTGGAGGAAAATGGGCACGGATGTTAGCCCAGGGCCGATCTTCCTCAGCGAAAAGAGGAGGATTGGCAACGGATGGTAGCTCAGGGCTGGTATTCCTCACAAAAAAAAAAAAATAGAGAAAAAAGTAAAATGCAAAAAAATATGTATAGTATGCTTCATTTTGTGTAAAAAAAAAAAGAAGGGGGGGAATTACGAAAGCATATATCTATTTATATTTGAAAATTAAATTAAATCAACAAGAATGGAAAGAGGGGAAGTAACCTAAAACTGAAAGCACGCTGAGATAAATTAAACCCACAGTATTTCAAATGAATAACATAACCATACTGAAAGGGGGGAAGGTAAGTGGGAGGGAAAATCTAATCCAATTAATTTATGGACACATAAGATATGTTTGACTGTGTACCCTCAGATGTAGTGGGAAGTAGGAGAGCACTGGAAACAAATCCTAAATTTTATTTTCTAGATTTGTTCTTTGTAGTGATAATGGGTGAAGCATTTGTGAAACTTTTAGGTGGATTATTGTTTGAGCAAATGAGTAGTTAAATGTGTTGGTGTTGTTGGAAGCTAGAATTGTCACTGTGCAAGTGAGGTGCAAACGTGAAATTGAGGAAGGCAAGGAAGACCCAATGGCAATGAATTGAAATTGGAAGTATTGGTGTAGACTTAGAGGTTTCTAAAATATGAATAGATATGTGGGTATGTACATATGTAAATATAGAAGCATATATTTCCTAGCTCTCTTCTGAAGGGGTCTAGAAGCAGCGACATCCCAGTAGCAGCACATGTATCTTGATTTCTAGAACATTCTTCACTAAAAGGAATCATGCTTTCCTCAGAGAAATGGCTGACTGCAAGGAAGATGTGAGTGTGGAACGTGAAGTGTTGCCAGAAAATAAGGAAGTGCTTAAAAAAACAGATAAAGCATTTCATAAAGAACTAGCTTGAAGGGACTCCCATTGGCCGAATCTGGACAGTTTGAGTGCCACATAATTAAGGACAGTGATGAATGATAAGCCACTGGAAAAAATCGGAACCCATGGATCCACATTGATAATATGTAAATAAATGAAGAACTGGGAAAGTAGCGAGGGCATTTCAGCACAAAGATGACTGATACATATGGAGGATATTTTGGAGCTGGAAACTCTTCATTTTATAACCATATTCATAATAAAGGTTGGTTCAGGCAAGAATCATCAATATATCGTAAGTCTAGGTGGAAATTTGGGTGAAGAACATCATACTTGCGTGGTTTTAAAACGTCTCTCTACAGATTACTTCTGAGTTGAGAGGAAATATGTTGTAACTGTTCAGTGGAGAAATGGGACAATACCTTGACTGGATGATCAAAATTAATATCACCAATAAGGGGCAGATGGAGATTGTTTATATCGGGATGTGATAATCTGAAGGATCCAACATTACTTATGTACTGTTCGGTCCAAGAGTGCATAACCTGCGTCCAATCATGAAGAAATGTTAGATAAACTCAAAATGAGAAACATTCTATTTTAAAAAGAGCTAAAAAAAATACAATAGTGTGAGTATATTAAAGGGACACAAGGGCCAGTTGAAAGATCTCCCAATGGCCAACGTTGGAGCAATTTGAGCAACAAAATAAATAAAGTACTATTTAGATTATAACTCAAAGTATAAAATAAACATCCTTGGGCGAGCCCCGTGGCTTAGCGGTTAAGTGCGCGTACTCCACTGCTGGCGGCCCGGGTTCAGATCCCGGGCGCGCACCGACTCACCGCTTGTCCGGCCATGCTGAGGCCGCGTCCCACATACAGCAACCAGAAGGATGTGCAGCTGTGACATACAACTATCTACTGGGGCTTTGGGGGGAAAATAAATAAATAAATAAATAAATAAATAAATAAAATTATAATAAAATAAAATAAACATCCTTGAGTCTATAGTGATATAAATAAATGACTAAATAAATTGGAGAGAAGAGACAAATCTCCCACAGAAGAACTCTAAATCTACTCTGCCCTCAAGGAGCTAGAAGATAACTCCCCACTCTCTTAAGTGTGGACTGTGTCTTCCTTCCAAAGAGTACAGTGTGCGAAGTGGGGAAAATGAGTAACTTTACAGTCAGAAACCTGATAAACAGCCAGGTGAGCAAGGTTAACAACAGGGATGTCATATTCATAGTATGTCCTTTTGCTATGATGTGATGAAAATGACACTTTACCTCTCTCTTCTTCCTCCCCAAACTGCATAACCCCAGTTTAATCATAAGAAAAATATCAAATCCCGGTTGAGGGACTTTTTACAAAATACCCGACTAGAATTCCTCAAAACTTTAAAGGTCAGTAAAAACAAGGAAAGTCTGAGAAACTGTCACTTCCAAAAGGAGCCTAGAAACATGACTGCTGAATGTAATGTGATATCCTGGATGGGATCCTAGAACATGAAAATGACATTAGATAAAAACTAGGGAAATTGAGTACACAAATGTTGACAGTGTTATTCATAATAGCCAAAAAGTGGAATCACCCCAAATGTCTATCAGCTCATGAATGGGTAAGCAAAATGTGGTATATTCACACAAAGGAATATTATTCAGCCATGAGATGAATGAAATTCTGATACATGCTACAATATGGATGAACCTTGAAAACATTATGCTAAGTGAAAGAAGCCAGAAACAGAAGGCCACATATTGTATGATTCCATTTGTATGAAATATCCAGAATAGACAAATTTATGGAGACAGAAATGTTAATAGTTTAATAGTTGCCAGGGGCTGGGAGGTGGGAAAAATGGGGAGTTACTGCTATTGGGTACTGGGTTTCTTTTTAGGGTGGTGAAAATATTCTGGAATTAAAGGTGATGGTTGCCTAACCTTGTAAATATGCTAAAAACCATGAAGTGTACATTTTAAAGTGGTTAAGTTTATGTATGTAAATTATATGTCAATTTTTTTAAATGAAGGAAATATGAATAAAGGATAGAATTTAGTTAACCAAAAGAGGGGGGGACTATACTCAAAATGTCAATGTTATAAAAGGACAAACTGGAAAACTGTTGCAGATTCGTTGAGATTAAAGAGATGTGACAACTAAAGGCAATGCATGATTCTTAACTGGATCCTGTATGGTAGTGGGAAGGGTTATAAAAGACATTATTCGGTCAATTGACAAAATTGTAATAAGGGTAGTAGGTTAGATTAAAAGTATTTGATCTGTGTTAAATTTACTGTAGTTTATATAATCAAAATAGTTTATATTTTGATTATATAAGAAAACATTCTTAATTTTAAGAAATACTGAGATATTTGGGGATAAAGGGACATGATGTATGCAACTTGCCCTCAAATTATTCTGTAAAAAATGTATGTGTATATATTGTATGCACATACAGAGGAGGAGAGAGATGCAAGTGATAAAATAGATAAGGTAAAAGGTTAACAATAGGTGAATCTAGGCAAAGGGTACATAAGTATTTTGTATTCTTGCAAATATGTTTTTCTATAAGTTAAGGAAAACAAAATTTGGAATAATAAGTGTTAGCAAGGATGTACAACAGGGAACTAAATCACTATAGATAAGAATGTTAATCTGTTGAAACACTTTGTAAAATGATTTGGCATTATCTTGTACGTATCCTAATTCTGTATTTAGATATATACCCTCAAGAAATTCCTCTACATGTGCACTAGGAAACATAGACAGTAATATAATAGGGACATTATTTGTAATAGCCAAAAAATGGGGGGAGGTCCATCAGTGGGGGAACATTTTAATACAGCAGTGAAAATGAATACTATAGCATGTATCACCATATATGCATCTCAGAAACAATGCTGAATAAAAAAAAAAAGTCACTGAGGGGTTTAACCAGAAACATTCCATTTGTATAAAGATTAAAACCAGGCAAAGCTAAGCAACACATTGTTTAGGGCTACATACATATGTGAGAAAACTACGAAGAACAGCAAAAGAAATGATTAGTACATAGTTCCTTTTAGGGGGACAGGGTACACGAGGGAGGGAGACTTGATCAGGGAGGGCACTTGGAATTACTGGGGATGTTCTGTATCTTAAGCTGGTTGGTGTATAAACAAGTGTTCATGTTTTCTTTAAACTGTTTATAAATACTCTGGATGTATATTTCTTAATTGCAAAAAAGTTTCAAGCCACAAAGCACCCTCCAGCCAAAAAATAAAAAACATGTCATTAAATGAACAAGGCAAGTTATGAAACAGTATATATATATTATGAATTTTTAAGAAACTGCATATGCATCTATATGCTTGCATTTAAATGGACGTAGAAATAAGTTTGAGAAGATAAACACGAAACTGGTGTTCGTTAGGAAGTAGAATTTTTGGAGAACCTTTGCATTCTACTTCTCTGTATTTATTTATTTTTATTTTTTATTTATATAGTTTTTTGTGTGTGAGGAAGATTGGCCCTGAGCTAACATCTGCCAATCCTCCTCTTTTTGCTGAGAAAGACTGGCCCTGGGCTAACATCCATGCCCATCTTCCTCCACTTTATATGGGACGCCGCCACAGCATGGCTTGACGAGCGGTGCGTCAATGCGCACCTGGGGTCTGAACCGACGAACCCTGGGCCGCCGCAGCAGAGCTCACGCACTTAACCGCTTGCACCACCAGGCCGGCCCCTATTTATTTATTTATTTTTAAAATGCAGATGCCCAGGACTGCTCCCAGAGTTTCTGAGGAGTAGGGCTCTGCGTTGTTTTTTTTTTTATTCTGTTTTGTTTTGTTTTTAAGATTGGCCCTGCACTAACAATCTTCCTCTTTTTTTTTCCTCCCCAAAGCCCCAGTACATAGTTGTGTATCACAGTTGTAGAATTGTAGCTCTTTATGTGACGCCACCTCAGCATGGCTTGATGGGCAGTGAGTAGGTCCGCGCCCACGATCCGAACCGGTATCGTACTGGGCTGCCGAAGCGGAACACGCAAACTTATCCGCTATGCCACCAGGCTGGCCCCTATTAATTTATTTTTAAAATCTGTGAGCATTTATCAGCCAGGCTGACATTATGAGGTTATATTTCTTTTATCTTTACTCCTGTTGGATAATGAGCTTAAAGGTAGGGTCCATGTGTTACACATACTTCTCTGTATTTTTTTTAATCAGAAAAATAATAAAACAGTTTCCATTTTGGAAAAAAACAGTCAACCAAAACAACTAAAACCAACTGAAAAAATTAGTGGAAGGTCAGTAGCAATGTTTAGAAATATTAAGTGAGAAAAGCAGTTATAAAACTGAATTTTACATACTTAATATTAGTTCACTTAATGTATTATGTGTATTCAATGTCTTAAAAAATCCTGGAATGAAAATGCTCCACTGTTAACTGTTATCTCTAGGTGGTGTAATTTACAGTTGGTTTTTATTTTCTTTTTATTCTCCTAATTTCCATGTATTAAATATGGAAGCAGGAAAAAACATTATAAGAATATTCATCATTATTAAAGACTGAAGTTGTTTTCAATAACATTGTTCTTGCTTTGGGAGTAGTAGCTACTTACCTTGATGAGTAGGGGTAGGTATTAAGAGAAGAGAGCTCTTCTCTACTCTTGTTACACATGTGAGTTCAGTGGTCCAGAGGATTTTTTTACTTTCATAAATGGCTGCTTTATTCTTTGACAACTGCACTGATCATTTATCTAACTTTGTTAGGTACTGCACTATCTAGCAGTCCAGAAACCTGCAGACCTTGCTCGACACCTGTTACCTTGTGTAATTCATGCAGCGGTACTCAAGGTAAAAGAAGAAGGTAAATGTCTTATTTGATTAGTCATTAGTTCATTCCAAAATGAAAGTATATTTTGCCTAACTTATTTAATGATGGCTTTGATCTTTTTAAAAATAGAAAGTCTGGAAAACATTTCTTCAGTTAAGAAGATTATAAAGCAGATAATATCCCATTCCAGTAAAGTTTTACACTTCCCTAATCCAGAAGACAAGAAATTGGAAGTAAGTTTGATGTAGTGTCAGGATCTTGCCAAGTGTTCTCCCCAGTTGGCAATAATTATTTTAAAGATACACTTTTAAAAGGCTTTGCTTTTTTTTTCATGTCTTTCAAGTGTGTCTCTCCCTTTTCCACTGTTAGGAAATCATCCATCAAATTACTAATGTGGAAGCTATGATTGCTAGAGCCCGCTCACTGAAAGCCAAGTTTGGAACTGAGAAATGTGAACAAGAGGAGGAAAAGGAAGATCTTGAAAGGTAATTGCTGTTTGGCTAACTCATTTTTATCTACAGCAAAAACAGCCACCACTCTCTTTAGGAAATTTTAATAGCATATTGAGATTCTTTTGTGGTGCTCCTATATTATTTGTAACAAGCATTGGCTAGAGATAGAGAAATATTTAAATATCGTAGGATTTGACCTCTACTATACTTCTGAGTATTTTCCAAATGTTTCCATTCCTCCTACTTTTAGAAACAAGTCTATCAGGTCTCTTTTTCTAGGAATGTCCTGGTTTGCTCTTGGAGATGTGGTGCCTGCAGTTTCCTGCAGAGGAGCTGTTCGTTCACTCTTTGTTACCTGAAGTGCCCCAGAGCTTTGCTTTCAGCTCTCTGTTCCTTAACCACAGTCTGAGGTGTTCTGAAACTGTATTTCTGCTCAATATTCCAAGTTATTTATTTAATTTTAAACAAGATTTGTGATAGCGAGGGTGTACATCCTATGCATCTTGCGAATGTATTTTGAAAGAGTGACCAGATGGCCTTTCCAGGATGAGGCAGATGACTGGGTCAGTCCTTTCCTCCTCTGAGAGGGCACCAATACCAACAGAGCCTGTCAGTGTGAGTCCCTGTCCGTTTTCCCTGTAGTACTTGAAAGGACAATGTTGTTTTAATATATGATAAAGTGTTTCCAAATTAGCTACTTTAGCAGCTTGAATTCATCGTAACTTTAAAATTTTCATCAGCCTTTCCTGGAGAAATGGCATTATTGATGCTAAATGATTAATTTTATATGACAAGGCATTTGCTTTTGTTGAGTGAAATTTTCTCCCAGCCTTCTTTGCTCTTGAAAATTCCTTCCTTTTAAGTGAGAAAAATAAACTCTAATCAAGGGAATGATCTCTAAAATAGCAGTATGAATTAGTGAGCAGGTGGTGCAGGCTTGGTGGGTCTGTGCCTTTGACTCTCTTAGCTCCACCATACGGTATCTGTGATATACTTGGAAGTACAGTGTTTCCAGCACATAATGGCACAGTTTACAATTGAGACTTTGCCCAGCAAAACATTTGAAACGCGCATATGCACACACATACACACACACACCCCTTAAAAGAACAAAAATGAGAAATATGGATCATTGCTTTGCTTTGCTGTATAAGTGAAACTTGATTTTTGTTGTTCAGAAATTTTTTTTTGATCTTTTATTTACTGTAGCATTTTCTAAGCTTCTAGTCTGAAAGAAATAGACTGAATATTTCTTCTTACACTTAGAGATGGGCTTTTAAAAAATTTTATGCAAACAGTTGAAAGGTAGTAAGACTGTCATTTGAGTTGATTTTAATTCCAAATGTCCATCTGTCCTGTTATAACATTTCCATTCCAGCCTCGGTAGGTTTAGCCAGTATCATTTGGAGGGTTTGTCCACAGAATTAATCTTGGAGGGTTGGCACAATGTGAGCTGAGCAGCTTGCTTTCTATCCTTTCATTATCTCTCTCTCCTAGGTTTGTGAGTTGCCTTTTGGAGCAACCTGAAGTGTTAGTCGTTGGTGCAGGAAGAGGACATGCTGGCAAGATCATTCACAAGCTGTTTATGAATGCTCAAAGGGTATGTGAGATTCCTTATTGACTGTATCATTATGATACAGACCTCTACTCATGAGACTTCTACTCGGTAAGATGCTGTTTTGATTCCCACACGTGGCCGATCGTACAGCTGCTAACTGAGTGTAAGTCTGGGTATTGGTTTGAACATTGAAGAAACAATGCCTCTCAGCAGTGACTTCTGAGTCTTTGAAATCCATTTGCTTTCTTACATGTTTAAGTAAAATGATAAATATATTTTAGGACCTAAATTTCAGAAATTAGAAGAGTCTGAAATCCATTGTGATAGAATCTGATAGGGACTTGGTTAGCAGTGGCCAGTGCTGTGCTGTAGAAAAAAATGTTTACCACTTTCAGATTAGAATGGAGTTCAGTTTTACCAATTTTAAGCTCCCTGTACTGCAAATGGATTCACAACTTAGCTTGTTAAGTTAGTAAATCTAACTATTCTTGTAATGGTGAAGAGATCTAACTTTAGAGGTTTCCTAAGAAGAGCAGGATTTCAGATTTTTAAACTATGGAAACTTAGGCTTCAGCACAGAAAGAAAGCCCAATTTGAAAAATTATCTTCATCGTTACCTCTAGTAATGACAGTAAAGGTTTAAAAATTATATCGTACTTTCTGACATTCTAAAACTATTAAAATTTGGATTTTTATGAAGGTGATACCAGTTATATTTTCTGCTGATACTCTTCTGATCCTGTTTACTGGTTAAAAGGTGCTGGTATCCTGCAGATGATTCTCCTGTCAGGGCTCATTAATATTAAAGATTCTGATAAAAGTATTATGAAGTGCACTAAATACAGGATGCCCCTTACCTGGTACTCCGATAACACTAGAATGACCCGGTTTTGAAGGTGTAATTCTCAGAATCAAATAAGAAAAAGAATTTTTGTGGATCAACATATGGAATAACAACCTCATAATCTCCTTTGAGTCAGTCTGGAGTACATCTAGTTAATATATTCAAAAATCGTAGCCAAATATGCTGATCTGAATTTTTAGCAAGAACTAAAACCTGAGATTATTTATGAGGTAGCTCCCTAAATTTAAAAATTTCAAGTTAAAAACCAAGCATTTTATTTCCTTATAAATTAGAGTTCTAGAAAACAATAGATACTTACTTTGATTTATTTTGTTTTTGTCTCTGGCATGAAACCAAGAACTGATGAGTTTGTTTTCATATCCTATAATATCTTCTCCAGCTTACTAGCCTGAAGCTTACAAGCACATTTCCTTGTTGCCACCAATATGAATTTTCTTCATATTGCAAAAACTCTTTTCTCTTTTCTCATTTTTTTAAAACTTGTGTATTAAGAGGATTTAAAATCTAAAGTATTTATATTTTTAATGCTGAGAGTGTTACTTGTTTTGAATAGTTAAGCAAAATTATTTTCCCTCAAATGGAAATAGCCTTTTTCCCCCCAGACTGCAAGTAAAAGTGCATTGTAAAAACTTGGACAACACAGAAAATTATAAAGAAAAAATTAATCACATCATCTCACTCCCCACTGATAACGGCCCTCAACATTTAACATCTAGTGTATACAAATAGATGTATATTTTACAAAAATAGGATTCTGTTATATAATTTTCCTTGTTTTCCACTTAATATAATTATCTTTCTACATCGATAAATATAGGAGTGTATATCATCTTTTCAATGGCCTCATCGTATAGCTAATCCCCTTTAATGGATACTGAAATTGTACATTTGTCCCATGTTGTAAAGTTTTAAAAGATTTCAAACTTTCAGACCTTGTAGTGGATGTTTTTAGGGAATTGGCGGACTGTGAAATCCACAAAGAAAGCACCTGGTTGGTACATTTTTAAATTTAGTCCTTAAATGTCTAGCTAAAATAAACCATTCAGGTTTATTCATGTAACTTTTCTTTTCATAATTAACTGAGCTTATTAATTTTACTTATAAATCAAGATTTTAACATTTTTAAAGAGGTATGATGAAATGTCACTGAGAATTTTTTATAGCATGCAGTAATTTTATATATTTAGAACTTTTCCTTAAAATCATATATTTTTATAAACTTCATCATGATTACATGTGTCCGTGGTATATATATATATATTTAAATGGAATTCAGCATGGGCCGGCCCCGTGGCTTAGCGGTTAAGTGCGCGCGCTCCGCTGCTGGCGGCCCGGGTTCGGATCCCGGGCGCGCACCGACGCACCGCTTCTCCGGCCATGCTGAGGCCGCGTCCCACATACAGCAACTAGAAGGATGTGCAACTATGACATACAACTATTACTGGGGTTTTGGGGGGAAAATAAATAAATAAAATCTTTTAAATAAATAAATATATGGAATTCAGCAAATAAACCACTGATTGGATTTTGCTTCAGTCTTGCTAGATTGAATAACTCTGAGACACCTATTCTTAAATTCATTGGATTATCTATTTTTCAAGCCATGAGCATTCTTTTAGCATCTTAATTCTTCAGTAAAGGAACTAGATTTCTGTTGAATCATTTCCCCATTAAATGACACTGTACATCATCTGTTGACCATCATACGCATGAGTGGTGGGATATGTCTGCTCGATTTGACAGCTAGGTTTGTTGTATGTGCTGTGTGTTTGTCTTGATATTCTTTTGATAGGATCATGTTCCTCAATGTAGTGCATGCTGTCTCTGAAATAATCTTGAAATCTCTTGTCTAGCTCTTTTTAAACCATCTTGCTTGTTTCCTTTTCATCACTCTTTCTTTTCTCACCCTTTCTCCAGCTGACTGAATCTTCTGATGAGGTAACAAAATAGCCTTTGTCCCTCATAGTTCCTTGTTCCTTCCCATCCCTCTAACATCATAAGGTCATTAAGACTAACCACCTCCATAACAGTTTGTATTTGGCATACCTTTCTTGCTGATGTTTAGCATAACATGATTTCATATTTCCATTGCCAAAGCAATTACTTTTCCTAAATCAATGGTGTTGTAAAAGAAGTATAGTGATCAGAGAAATGAAAGAAGTATAGTGCTCAGAGTTAAAATTGAAGGCTTTAATTGAATATGTATTTTAGGTAATTTTTAATGAAAAAATATGTGCCTTTAATATTGAGAATTGTCTTTTGTGGCCATTGCTATATGGACCTCTGTTCACTTCTGCATTAGCCACCCAGCAAACAAAACTGATGTCCCCAGTTTTAATTTGGCAAGTGAGTCTTAAGAATTGGGTTGAAACCCATCTTTCCAGACTCTGGAGAGAAACAGCTCCTTACTGAACTGAGGACATCAGACTTGGACTTGTCATTGCTAGAAGAAACGTATAGAAACCAGTACTGCTGCATTTTCCCTCTTCATCAGATGTCTGAATATAGCCTTCACTTTTCACAGCAGATTGCCTGGTAGGCATTATCTTTTCTGTCTCTATCACCAGTTTATTTGTAATCTCTGGCTGCTCATGCAGTGTTTCAAGCTTCTTGCATTTTCTGTGTTGTGTTTTTTGAATAATCATAACATAGTTGACTGCGTTACTGAGTAATGTAGAACATTTTTATGTATTTATCATGTTTATTCATCTGTTTTTCGAAAATATCTAAGTTTAGCATTCGACCTGCTCTTGAATTTAACATTTGATTCTATTCAAGGCTGCAGGCATGGCTCCGCCAGAGGAGGAACTGAAGAGAATGGGCTCCCCGGAAGAAAGAAGGCAGAACTCCATGTCAGACTTCCCACCCCCTGCTGGCCGGGAACTCATTTTGCGCAGCACTGTGCCACGGCCTGCTCCCTACTCCCGAGCTCTGCCACAGCGCATGTATAGTGTTCTTACCAAAGAGGATTTCAGACTTGCAGGTGCCTTTTCATCAGATACCTCCTTCTTCTGATTCTTCTAGAGTTACCCCATCTGTGGTTTCAGAGACAGTGCTGACCCCTTCTGTGGGAAGGGGGTTCTGCAAGTCAGAACCCGAGAGGCCAGGAAGAGGCCCTGTCCAGCTGAATAATCAAGAATTATACCAGCATCTGAAAAACTTTCTGGCACCAAGCTTGGGCCCTGTTGTATCTTGGTCGGGGCAGAGGGAATGGGCTTGAGCTATTGAAAGATTTCTGCCCCAAAGAGATGGCCCTTGTTTGGGGTAAATGGGGGACACCAAGAAACGGCAGGAGCTCTCTGTACTCACTGTGGTGGGACTGTGTTCATTTATTCTTTTCTGTGACTATCCTTTAGGCTATTGCCTTGCATTCAAAGTCTGTGTAAACACTTGTTATATTCATTAGTATCAAGTATGCAAAATAGAGTATCTGTTAACTCAGATTTCTGGATATTTTGGTGGTAGCTTCTATTCCCAGAATCTGTGTTTTTAAAATACTAAATGACATTCTGTTTATTCAGTCACCCAGTAGCCATCTTTATTCCACTAATTAACTTTTGATGAGCATTTTGAATATTCTAGGAGAAAGCCTAGAATTTCACATAGTTTGTGTTTTTCCATGTAACTGTGACCTAAATGTATCCCTTCTGATAAAAGTGTATATTAAATGTCACTGCAAATTAGTTTTATATCTATCTTGTAAGGTTTGTTTCTCTTACTTGTTTTGTTTTTGGTTGTCACGTAAGATAACAACCCGCAAAGTGTTGTTTTCTTCTTTTGCTGTACAGCATGCATTCTTTTTTTTGCTGGATGGATACTGTATTTAATGAGGTAGAGATGAGCACATGCTAAAAATATAGTCTTGGTACACAGAGATTATCATGCAGTTAGTATAATTTGGTATATGTGCTAATGTAATGAGTAGAAGATTTTTTCATTGAACTGTTTTGCTTTTGTATTTTAGTTAAAATGAAAATAATTGATGGGGATGTGTAGCACCAAGGATAAGAAATAACAGCATATTTCAAGTTATGTGATGATCAAGATTTATTAAGTCTGTGTTGCTGTATGGCCTCTGTTCGGTAATCTTAAATCTATTTTTAGGCCTAAAATTTCCACTTTAATCCAAAGTAAAAAATGGTTATAACGAAGCATAGATCCTGCCTATGTAAATTTAAAGAATTAATAGAGCTGTGTAAACCCTGTTATATTATTTTTGTAAAAAAAAAATATCTGTGTGTATGTATATATGTGTATGTAGGAACACACATATATATATGTATACATGAAGTAGGGAAGGCCCCGGCTGATTAGCTCCTGGCCTTCACAGTGCTTTTCTCTGAGATGCTGGACTTGACTGCTGCTGCTAAGCCACACAGATGCAGGCCTGAGGACTGGGCGCTGTACCAGGTTTTCATCTTTCAGGGACGCAGGTTGTCTGCTTTCTGATGAGGAAGTTAATAACGAAACATTTTACAAAGAGAGGTTGGACTTTAAAAAGGTGTTGTGAATCTAATAAAAAGGAAAGTGTTGCTTTCTGTGGTTATTTTTCTCCTCTTTTCTCCCCTCTGGTGGGCATTTTCTTCTTATTTCTGTTAGTTTTATGCTGTCTCAGATCTTCCTAAATATTTGCAGCCTGCTGAGTCCTGCAGGGGTCCCAAGAACACTCTTGGTGTCTTTTTTTAGATGGCAACTACCTCATTTTACTTTCATTATAATTATGTGTTTGTTATTTTGCAGATATTTTTAAGTATCTGCTTCATACCAGGTACTGTACTAGGCAATGAAGATAAAACAGAAACCAAGACACACTCCCTCCTTTCAGTGACCTTCCCATCAGGTAGGGAAAGCTGACAGTACATCGTCATAAAATGGAGAGTACAGCAGCTCAACTGTGTGAGCTGGAGGTCCAGCATTTATCATATAAATCCATTCATTCGGTGGTCATAGAGAATAATATATGCAATAATAGTGAATATAAGGTGTTAGGGGAAAGGTTTTTCACTCAGGCTTTAGGGACCAGGAAATCATTCTTGAGGAGGCGATTTCCAGATTGAGACCAGAAGACGAGTAGGAGCTGACAAAGAGGTGGAGAATTATGGTAAATTTCTTGCAGAGGACTACAGTAATTCCCCCCCATCCCTGTGTGGCTTGCCCCTAATTTATTGTGATTGTGCCACTGTTCCCATGAAGTGGAGTTTATTTTTCCACCCCTGCAATCTGGACTTAGCCTTGTCTTTCTTTGGTCAATGGGGTTAGCAAGTGTGACACAGGCAGAGACTTGAAAAATACTTGCACATTAGGGCTTGCCTTCTTTTCCTGCTGGGAACCCTGAGACGTGCAAAGAAGCCTGCTGAAGGAAGAAAGAGTTGGAATGGTTTGCTATGCAGCAAGTTAACTGATGCAGCGGGGGCAAGGGGGAGTGTTACAGGTAGAGGAAACAGAATGGGCAAAAACTCACAAACAAAAGAAAATATGTCTTTGGAGAATAGCCAGCATTTCAGTTTGGCTGGAGTGTGGTACCGAGAGTAAGAAATGAAGATGGGGGGGTAAACTGAGGTGAGATCAAGAAGTTCTCTGTGAGCCACAGCAAGAAGTTTGGGTTTTATCTTTAGGGCAGTGGTGAGTAGTTGAAGAGTTTGAAGCAGGGGAGTGACATGGTGAGTTTTAGACCACACTATTTCAGGGCAAATGGATTGGAGAGGCTAAGAAAGTATATACCCGTCCTAGATCTTGTACTGAATTGGAAAGTAGCAATTATATTGTCAGTGTTTTTTATCCTCTTTTGGGCTTTGTGATGTACCTCAAAGAGCCTGTAAATGCTTATGGAACCAACATGAAATGTCCTTATTCTGGGGCCCTCCCACACCTATATATTCCTATACCACTGTAATAATTCAGATTTTTCTTCAAACTGGAATTTTTAAAACTCTTAAGCATTTATATCTGTATTCTATTCATTAGTCCAGCAAATGTTTATTGAGTGCCAGCTATATGCCTGGTGCTCTGGGCAATGGGGATCCAGCAGTGAACAGGACCTTATGGAGACTGCATTAAGGGACAAGTGTAAATAAATTATTTAAGGGGAGGGAGAGTGCTTTTCAGATGGGTGGTAAGGGAAGGCCTATGAGGTGGTGACATTTGAGCAGGGAGCTGAATGAAGTGAGGGAGCCAGCCTTCTGAGTGCCTGGAGATGATTCCAGACAGGGAATTGCAAATGTGAAGCCCTCAGGTGGAGTAAACTGGGTATGTCGGAGGCACAGAAAAAAGGCCAGTGTGGTTAAAGAGGGGAACTGAGGGGAAGAAAGTGAAGGAAAGAAAGTTGGACAAATGCACAAGGGCCAGGTTGCACAAAACCTTAGGAGTTTGGATTTGTTTTCTTGATTGAAGGGGGAAGCCAATGGAGAATTTTGAAGAGGGGTGTGTCATGATCTGACATGGGAAAAATCTTCGCTCTGGCTACTATGTGGAGAATACACTGCAGAGGCAGGGGTGGAAGTAGTGAAACTAGTTAGAAGAAGTGGTGGTGGTTTGGACTGGAGTCGTAGCAGCAGAGAGGGTAAAAAGTGATCATATGTGGTATATATTCTGAAAGCAGAATGCACAGAATTTGCTGATAGAATCAATGAGTGTATGAGAAAGAGTCAAGGATAACTTGAAGGTTTGGGGCCTGAGTAACTGAGTGAATGATGCTGTCGTTTACCGTTTATTGAGACTGGGAAGACTGAGAGAAGAGCAAGTTTTGGGGGATGATGTGAGTAAAGATTTTGAGTTAGGATATATTAATTCTGTGATATCAATTAGATACCTGTGGTAGCCAGCCTCTAAAATGGCTCCCAATGATCCCCGCTTCCCACCTCCTGGTTTTCACACCCTTGAGTAGTTCTCAAGTGTACCAGAGTTGGTCTCTGTGACTAACAAAACACGGAAGAAGTATGTCACTTCTACAGTTAGGTTATAAAAGACACTGCACCTTCTTTTTCGGCTTCTCTCTGTCTCTCTCTCTCTCTCTCTTTTGGATCACTCACTCTGGGGGAAGTCAACTACCACGTCACAAACAACCCTAGGGAGTGGCCCACATGGTAAGAAATTGATTGCTCCTGTCAACAGCTGTGCGAATGAGCTTGGAAGTGGATCCACCCCTGCCCCAGAAGACGGCAGCTTCCTGAGGGACCTTGAGCCAGAATTACCCAGCTAAGCTGCTCCCAGATTGCCGACCCTCAGAAACTGTGTGAGATAATATTTGCTATTTTAAGCGACTAACTTCGGGGGCAATTTGTTACATGGCAATAGATAACTAATACCAGTTGTTTATATAAGTTTGGAGTTTAAGGAAAAGGTTAGGGCTTATGCTATAAATTGGGAAATTTAGATATGGATAGTACTTAAGCCATAGGACAGTATGAGAACCCTAAGGAGTGAATACATTGAAGAGAACGTCTGGGGTTTGAAACAGAGATCAGGAAGAGGAGGAGGACTGCCAGAGGAGACTAAAGAGCAGCTACTGAGGTAAAAGGAAAACCAGGAGTGTGATATTCTGGAAGCCAAGAAAAAAAATATTTGAAGAAGGTGGGAGTTGATCAACTGTGTCCAGTGCCACTGAGACATCAAGTAAGATAAAGACTAAGAATCAACTGTGGTGTACCTGTGTGTGCACAGTACAAATGCATTTAAGAGAGGTAATAAAATTCTTAATGGGAAAGAAAAGAGAAGTGACTGCCTGGAGGGAAGATTGGGTCCCCAGCACCGGTGGGTGTGCTTAACACGTCTGCCGCAAACCAGATGGGATTTTGGTTGCTGTGTACTGTTCCTTGCCCGGAACTGGAGGGCAGGGGGCAGGAGGGTGCTATATGGAAGAGGGCAAGAGCATGAAGCCACTGTCTAGTCTGCTTCAAGCCAGCTGTAACCCTACTCTCTGCCCTACTCTTGCCGCCAGCTCCTTTCTTCCAGGCGCACAGGGTGACGGATAGGGCTTGGCACTCAACAAATGCTGAGTGAGTGAGTGAATGAATAAATGGATGAATGCCTCTTGATGGCAAAAGAAGCCCCACTGTTGTGTCTGGATCTTCTGGACTCTTTTAATTTTTGGCCATTGGGCACCATGAGACCAGAACATTTCTGAATATTAGCTCCTGAAAACTGGAGGACTGCTGCCAGCATTTCTCTAACTCTGAAGAGTAGAGCTGGGTATCAGCTTGTCAAGTGGGCCTGGCTAATTCCTGAAATACAAAATAAGGCGAGTTCATATTAGCATGACTTCTTTGCCAGCAGTTTTTCCCCTGGCAGCTTGTGATGTTTGACAGGTGGTCATAGATAAATCCGCCTGAATGAACAGTCTCACCTACTGCAGGGAGAATTCCTGGGGGGAGCTTATCAGCCAAGGAAGGCACCTGAACAAAAGGCCCCTACTTGGCCGCTACCAAGGGGGACGGGAACGCGCCCAGGCTCTGGTTAGGTCTCTGGGGACGTGCTCCTTTCGTCCGCGCTGTGAGGTCAGCCTTGGCCGTGTGGGGCCTCGGCAGCTCTTGACAGAGATCTTGATGCCAGAGGCATACCTCCCCCTGCTGCTTTCCAGCTGAGTGAGCCTCTCTAAAGAAGTTACATTTCTTTCATATGGGGTTGACAAAAGTGGGATTTTTTTTCATACTAAATCATGATAGAATATTTGTTTTTTGTTTACGTTTGCAGGTTTGTCTTCATTTTGTCCCGGAATAAGGTGGGCGAATGGCTTGTAAGAGAGACGTGCAGGCTGGGCTGGCTCGTGCTGGAGGAGCTGTTAGTTGGGTTCAAAGCTGGTGAGTTGACTGTCGGCAGTACTTAGGCTTGTGGTAAAAAGTATTTCCCAGGGGAGGAAAAAAAAGATTTAGCCACTATATTAGTTTCCTGTGGCTGCTGTAACAAAGTATCACAAACTGAGTGGCTTAAAACAGAAATGTATTGTTTTACAGTTGTGGAGGCTACAAGTCCAAAATCAAGATGTTGGCAGAACCATGACCCTCTGAAACCTATAGGGGAGAATACTTCCTTGCCTTTTTCTAGCTTCTGGTGGCTGCTGGCAATCCTTGGCGTTCCTTGGTTTGTAGCTGCAGCGCTTCAGTCTCGGCCTCTGTCATCACATGGCCTTCTCCCCTGTGTGTCTGTGTCTCTTCTCTGGCAGCCACCCTACTCCAGTATGACCTCATCTTAACTATTGCAACTGCAATGACCCTATTTCCAAAAAGGTCACATTCTGAGGTACATGGGGTTAAGACTGCAACATATCTTTCTTCTGTGGAAGGGATGGGGGTCACAATTCAACCCATAAAAGCATCATTCAAAAGCCATCCAGCTAGACAGATGTCCACTTAGTTGGTGGTAGGCCATGGTGTGTAAAGGCATAGGCTGAGCTCAGAGAGATCACTTTCAAACCCCAGCCTTCTTAATCAGCCACAAGATGCCAGGCTGGTACCTAACCTCCTTTTCTGCCAAAATGGGGACAGTTAAGTACCCAACAGGTTGTTACAAAAATTAAACACGATAATATCTGAAAAGTGCCCAGCATGGTACAGCGTACCTAGCTGTTTAATAAAGACAAGTGGTTTAAGCTAGCTGTACCAAATGGCACAGGGATGAATGAATGATTAGCTGTTGGATACAGGCTCCAGTTTAACCTGAGGACACATCTACCCAGCCAGTGTTCATCGAGATGACTGCCCAAATAGTGCCCTAACAAGAGTGACTTCGAAATCTCCCACCATCTCATCAAATGTTTTCTTTTGGTCTCTTTTCCGCTCCTTGGGTCACAGCATCCATGGCAGAAGTTACATTTAAAGGCTGAGTAGACTTGGGCAGGGCAAAGGGCTGGAGTGGGAAGTCAGGAAGCGTCGTAGTGTGTTCCAGGCTGAGAAGCTTATCCTCAGGCTCTCAGACACTATCTGTGTGGCTGGAGCAGAGAGTGAGGAGAGACTGAGAAGCGAGGCTGCTGAGGAAGCGGGGACCGGTGTAAGAGCCTCTCTTGCCCTATTGAGTGTGGACCTTGTGTGAAAGCAGAGAAGGAGAAGCTCTGAAAGGTGTTCAGTAGAGGAACAGAGGAGCAAGACAAGACTCAGACTGATAAGAACTATGGTGATCCCCACAAGAGATGGCAGTGGCCTTGGCCTACAGTGGTGGTAATGGGGTGAGAGATTCAGCAAGTGACATTGGCAGGACTTGGTGAGGCACAGAAGGTGGACAGTGAAGACGAGACTAGTCCTGGACGCCCACCTCTGACCCCTGAGAGGCCAGCTGCTCTGTCATGAGAGGGAAGTGCCTGACATGGGATTTGTGGCACGTAATCAGCCGTAGCACAGCCACTTGTCAACACAGCAGCCCCCATGGCTAGAGCATTGTTCTCTCTGCACGCTAGTATGATCCACACCCTTTCTGTAACACAAGAAAAAACGATGGGATGATGTTTCGTAAGGAAATGTCCATTACCTACAGCATCCAGGAGTCCTCAGTCACACCAATCTGCAGTGACGGGGAAGGAGAGTGAGCACCGCTGCTACTCACTTTAAGCAGCCTCCTCCACATGTATATTTGCTTATGTTAAACATTTGTCAGGAAAGTGACACTGGCTCCCTCCAGGGGCAGTCAGACCTGACTAGTAAGTGATGGGACACGGATCAAAACTTAAGTTCTTCAGCCATTTGACAGTTTGAGTAAATAATGACTTGTCAGTGCTATTTATTCAGATTTCTCTTTCTCAGCCCTATTTTTGGCCCAGAACACTCTTTCTTTTTGTCAGCCTTACATAACAAGGGAACTGCATTCTTAGTAACCCACTGTCACTGCTGTGTTATCTTGCCTACATGAAAAAAGGAAATATTTTTAGAGTGTGAATTTCCCAAACGTTCTCAACTATTCTGGGACTGAAGGTATAACGTCATGGAAGATAGCGGGGAGAGGGCCCAGTTTTCTCTTTGGCTGAAGTCAAGTCGTGAGCCTTGGAAGCTGGCCTGAAACCTTTACTGCGTGCCCTGTCCTACCCTGGCTAAATGGCTCTTCTCTGCACAGGGTTGTATATCTTACATTTTCAGCAGCTGATTCAGGAGCCTAGCAATACTCTTAATTGCTATTCCTCATTCCTGTTGTTTCAGGATATTCAAAAGACTGGGGGAAAACGACTATAAGCAATGAGCCTCTCTTCTTAAGCACTCTCAAGGGACAGGCTGCATTCCCTGTAGGGGGTCAAACCAGGAGAGCAAAAGTGCTTTGAATAGGTTTGAAAGGCTCCTTCCCGGCTGGCCATCGGGAGGCTTGTGTAGTTTAGTTGGATATGGTGTAAGAAGAAGGCCACTTCCCTGGAATGGGTGTGTGCGGAGGATGCGTGTTTCAGCTGAGCCAGAGGACGTCTGTAAAAATAAATCCAAAGAGCCAGGAGTCTCAGGTCTTGCCATTTGGCTGGAGAGCCAGACATGTTTCCTTCCTGTGTTTATGAGATTCCCCAAGAATGTCCTGGTTGAAAACTGCTTCTGGAAAATGGTGTACAACCAACCTCAGGAAAAGCCGACCCACCTCTAGGCACAGGGGTGCTACTGGGAGGAGTCCAAGAAGGACCTACCCAGGTCAAAATGGGAACAATTCAACCCAACAAGTCCTATGAGTCAGGATATAGGTGACCCTCATCACTGAAGATTTCATCTGAAACCTTTGCAAATCTCCAAATTATATATGATGTTAGAGCAGATAGTTTTCCCACAGTTAAATAAGCTAATCCAGAGTTTCTCAGCCATGAATAATGTATGGTACCTCTTAAAAGAACAGCTTCTCGCAGACCCTGGCATTTGTCTTTGGATCACGTAGCAGCACTGTGATAGTAACCTCAGCTGCAAATGTGGGCACCTCAATCTTCAGATGAGTCAGAGTAGCTGATAGTCATTGTTTAGATTATCGCTGAAATGAAAAACTTTAAAAAGGATCAGAGAACTCAAAAGACCCCGAAGACTACAGCCTCAGACCCTTGGGTGGGAGAAAGGTCTATGGGAAGCTGTCAGACCTGGGAGAAAGCGATTTCCAGGTGGAAACACAGCACATTAGCTTGTTTAATAGTCACAATCCTATGAAGAATGAACAATACCCAGCTGAAACTGTACACATCCCACTCCAAGGGTTTACTGCACCTAAGGTGCTCCCGGCCTGTGAAGAAATGTGCATGGGCCCAGGGGTGCAGGTGTTCTAGGCCTCCTCCCACCTCTGTGGAGAGGGCAATTCTAAGTTTGTGTGTGGCCATTGGACGTGCCCTCAGGGTTAGTGATGGGAGGAGCCGAGCAAGGTGGAAGCACAATGAAGCTGTGAGAGCAGCAAAGAGAAGGGGCCTGCCAGGTGCATGGGCAAGTCAGAGGTTTAGTTCATTTGCGTGTCTCGGATGCAGCGTGTGGTGACCATGACATGTGGTCACTTGTCATTTGGCTGGCGCACAGGTTTGAAGAATGCCTAGAGGCAAGAAGACTAGTGAGTGACTCTAGCTGACCACCCAGCATCTGCCTCTCTGTGTGTTCACATAGGTTTTATATGAAAAATTGGCCCTGTAAAGAAAGCAAGCTAAAAAGGGAAAAGAAGAGTTTTAATAAAGGGATGACTGAATGTGTATGTCCCCCCAAAATTCATATGTTGAAATCCTAACCCCCAGTGTGATGGTATTAGGAAGTGGGGCCTTTGGGAAGTGATTAGGTCATGGGGGTGGAGCCCTCATGAATGGGATTAGTGCCCTTATAAAAGAGACCCCAGAGAGCACTCTCTCCTTCCACAATGTAAGGACACAAAGGGAAGTCAGTAGTCAGCAACCCAGAAGAGGGCCTTCACGAGAACTTGACCATGCCGGCACCATGATCTCAGACTTCCAGTCTCCAGAACCATGAGAAATAGATTTCTATTGTTGATAAGCCACCCAGTTTATGGTATTTTGTTACAGCAGCCCGAACTGACTAAGACAGGATGGCTTTAAAAATGAAAGAGTGGTTTTCAAATTTTTGGTTGGTTAGTGATACAAGGTATATAATATAGCATTTAGTGGCAGAACTTTATATTTTAGGCTTGGATTTACAAAATCACTAAAGGTCACGTATTTTTAAATTTTGTGGGGAAAATTATTGGTTAGAGGGGTTTAGTTGGGTTCTTTCAATTTTAAGGAATAAAGACCCACGAGTAAGGATCCTAGGGCAGCCATGAGGGCCATGAAGTGAAACAGAGTCATCCTAGGGCCTGACTTCATGGAGTCTGGAGTCTGGAGTCAGTTTTTGGATGTGGGTCAGCTCTGGAGAACCTCAGCTGCAGGAATTCACGGCTTCCCACCCTAGTGAATGACTGTGAATTGTCTTTCTGTCCCAGCAGGAGCTAGCTTCCTCTTGTTCATGGTTTGATTCCTATGGACTGTCAGCTTGCTTGGGGTCCACAGCAGCTGCTCTTCCCTTCTGCATACCACCTTTCAATACCAGCTTCTGTTGCTAACCAGTTCCGTCTTTCACTTTTCCAATTCCATAGAGAAGCACCTGATCAGCCCAGTTCGTCTTTGCCTCCAGCCTCTTGGGCATGACTGTGGGCCACTGGCCAGCCACTGGATTAACTTCCTTGGGTTGTCCCTTCAACCGTGGCTGAGAAATGTCCATGGAGGTGACATGCTCATTGCCATCTTAGGAGGGTCATGAACAGGAAAAAATCCTTTAGAAGAAGGTGTGGCAGTAACGCCAGTATGGTCATATTCATGATTTTAGTTATTCCTGAAGGTTTCTGTTTAACTTTTTATTTGGAAATTATGTCAGACGTAGAAAGTTGCACGGATAGTACAAAGAAATCCTGTAAATCCTTGACCCAGATTCACCCATTGTCAATATTTTGCCATTTTTGTTCTTTAGGCCTAGTTTTTAATAAATCTGTGTTAAATAGAAATTATGAATGCCCCCATCCCTCCTCCGCCCACTTAACTTTTCCTCCCCCTGTTCTCATGGAGAGAAATGAAAAAACTATGTTGGGTCGATACTCAGAAAAAAAGTTGTCAGGATGGTCATGGAGCTGATTGAGGACATACATTTTCTTTCTTTTTTAAACTTTTTTTATTTTATTTATTTTATTTTATTTTTTTTGTAAGGAAGATCAGCCCTGAGCTAATGTCCATGCTAATCCTCCTCTTTTTGCTGAGGAAGACCGGCTCTGAGCTAACATCTATTGCCAATCCTCCTCCTTTTTCTTTTCCCCCCAAAGCCCCAGTAGATAGTTGTATGTCATAGTTGCACATCCTTCTAGTTGCTGTATGTGGGACGCGGCCTCAGCATGGCCGGACAAGTGGTGCGTCGGTGCGCGCCTGGGATCCGAACCCGAGTCGCCAGTAGCGGAGCGCATGCACTTAACCGCTAAGCCATGGGGCTGGCCCCAGGACATAGATTTTCAAATTTGAACCCTTGCTATCAGATGTAGTAGAGACTGTTGATATTTTTATTGCAAATGACAAAATCAATGCAGTTAAAGTTTAAGGGTAGATAAAGAAAATGGCATCCTAGGTACTCTGAAAAATCAGACCCATAACAACTGAAATGCTGGATGAATATTAAATTCTTTTTAAATATATACTATGCAAATTTTAATTTTAAAAAAGATATAATTTACAATGGCAAAAAAAAAAATTACCTAGGAGTAAATTTGGCAAAAGATATGCAAGCTTTTTAAAGGAAAATCATAAAACTTTATTGAAAGGAATTAAAAGGCATAAATTGAGAGAGATGCCATTGCTCTTGTATAAAAAAAGCTGGTATCACAAAGATGTCAATTCTTACCACACCACAATGACCTATACAATTCCAAATAAAATCCCAAACGGGTTTCTTTGTTCATTTGTTTGTTTTTGGTGGAACTAGAATAGTTGAGTCTGAAATGTGTGTGGAGGAGCAAAAAGCCATGAACAGCCAAGCTATCCTTGAAAAAGAACAATAGATTAGGGGGTCTTGCTCTATGAGATATTAAGACATTTTAATGCTATAATAATTACAAGAGTATGTTATTGACTCAAAGTAATTCAATAGAACAGATAGCAGAAACAGACCCAGACATATAAGGAAACGTAAGTTCTGACAGAGACAGCAGGGCAGGTCAGTGGGGAAATGATGGGAGATTCAATAACTAGTGCATGGACAAGAGGTTATCCTTGTGTCCCCAAGAGGGACAAGAAGTGAAATTGGATCCCTGTATCACTCCCTACTCAAAAATCCATTCCTGGCAGATTAAAGACTTATGTAAAAGGAAAACACATAAAATGTTTAGAATACTATGTGGGAAAGTAGCTTTAAAATTTCAGAATAGGGAGGTCTTCTTAAATACGACACAAAGAATATGAACCATAAAGGAAAAGATTGATAAATCTGACTACATTGATATTAAGGACTTCTGTTCAACAAACACAATAAAGAATGTGAAGAGACAGACAACAGACTGGAAAAAAATATTTGTGCACATACAACCAATATGGATTAGTGTCCAGAACAGATTTAAAAATCCCTCCCATGAATTGGTGGGAAAAGACTAAAAACCTATTAGCAAAATAGGCAAAAAAAAGAGACATGAACAGGTCTATCATAGAAGAAGAAATAAGCAAAACACTTATGAGAAGATGTCTGTCTTCATTAGTAATTTGAGAACTGCAAATCAAAATCACAATGAGATACCATTTCACACAAACCAAATGGGCACAAATTTTAAAGTTAGACAATATTCAAGTGTTGACAAGGATTTTGAGCAACAGGAACTCATCCATTGCTGGCACGATTGATACAACTCTGGAAGATCATTTTGGATTCCCTAATAAAATTTGAGTATGTACATACCCTACAACACAGTAACCTGTTCCTGGGTATGTGCTTTGGGTCAGTGGTTCTCAAAGGGTGGTCCCCAGACCAGTAGCATCAGCATCTCCTGGGAACTTGTTAGAAATGCACATTCTCCAGCCACTCAGACCTACTGAGCCAGAAACTCTGGGGCTGGGGCTAGAAATCTGTCCTTGTGCAAGCCTTCCAGGTGATTCTGATGCACAAGCTTGAGAACCACTGCTTTCCAAAATGTTTGCACATGTGTGCACAAGGAGACACGAGCAGAAATGTTCACAGCAGCATTTTATAAAATCCACAAACTGGAAGCCCTGATGCCCTTCAGCAGTGGAAAGGATAATCATATTATGGTATATCCATAGAAGAGTGAAAATAAATGATCTACCGTGACACTTATTAGCGTGAATGACATAAAACTGAGGGGAATACACACATCACAAAGCCATATAAGCAGTACGATTTCATTTATATAACGGTCAAAAACAGGCAACTCTACACAGTAAGTTGTTCAGGAATATGTACATAGAATATTCCTATAAGGAAAGGCAAGGGAATGATTTACTACAATTCAGGATAGTTCTGTTTGTAGGGAAGGGAGGAGGATATATTTGGGGAGCAGCGTACAGGCTTAAAGGCACTGGGGATATTCTATTTTTTAAGCTAGGTGGTAGGTATATTGCTGTTCGTTTTACTGTTTTTAAAAAGTAGTATACTCAGTGGGAACTGAAAGTTTCAATCACATAAGATGTAGGACTGAATAATGGAGAGGTATATGAAATGACCGTAGCAAGCCTGCTTAGCTTGCCGGCCTGAAGTTCTAGGGGTCTGGCTGTGAGATCCAAACTTGTCTGGTCCATGAGGCAGTTTGAGGCCAACTTTTGGAGGTTTTCTGCCCTGGCTTATATATCAGTGGGCAATTCTGGGTTTTATGATTGGGTGGGACTTTGAAGGGATTAGGTAGGGAGGATTAGGGAAGGTGGAGATCCACCTTCTGCCGTTCCACCTCATGAATCAGAGTTGTCTGCCATTTTTTTTTTTTTTTGCCGAGGAAGATCGGCCCTGAGCTAACATCTGCCAATCCTCCTCTTTTTTTTGCTGAGGAAGATTGGCCCTGGGCTAACATCCACGCCCATCTTCCTCTACTTTATATGGGACACCGCCACAGCATGGCCTGATGAGCGGCGTGTCAGTGTGCGCCCGGGATCCGAACTGGTGAACCCCAGGCCGCCGCAGTGGAGTGCGTGCACTTAACCGCTTGCGCCACCAGGTCGGCCCTTGTCTGCCATTTTGCCACCTGACCTCACGCTCCCCTTCACGTCCCCTCTTCCCACACAGGATGACAGCTAAGGCTAAAGCCACATGTTGATGTCTTATGTATACTTTTTTACATACTTGTGAAGAGAAGACGTTTATGGTTGTGAACAGTAATTTTTGAAGACTCTTAGTTCAGTTACATGGACATGTCTCATTCACATGAGACATTTAGAAAGGTCATCTATTTTTATCAAAAAAAAACCTTTTAACAAATATTTCCCTAAAATAATGAGAGGTGGTCAGTAGGGCATTCAGCCACATGACAGAGATTTAACCTCTTAGCAATAAGACCCACTTAATAGGAGTGTCTTCCCAAAGGAACAGGAAGATGTAACACTGCCACCCCTTTAGTGAATTTGGAGTCTCTCAGTAATTATTTTGGAATAGATCATTAAGCAGAGAGAAAATTTGCTATTTGTAACCACATACGTATTTGAATTTCGGTTCTCAAAACATAGGATGACTCCAGGCAGAGAAGGGAAACAGCCTGGATATGGAAACGGCTGCGTCCTGTCGCCTTCTGCAATTCAGCCCATTGGTGAAAGTGATAACCAGTGTATGAGTCTTCCCTTGAGCCACTGGGCCGGGCGGTATTTTCTGATAGAAAAGACTTTCATATGGAAACGAACATGGATGTAACAAGGAGCAGGGTGCAAATTTGCATGAATTTTTTAACACTTTAAAGAAAGTGTGCACTGGTTGGGGCCCCCTTTAGGCTATTCCCTTAGACTTCCTGGGAGTAAACTGTCCACTTTGCTCAGTCATTGGCGGTACTGTACTTGGGTAGAAAAGGTTGCAAAACACTTGGTAGGCGAGGCAGGGAGTTAGAGCTCACTGAAACTTCCCCTGGCGGTTAGGGCATTTGGGCCAATGGCCTGTGAGCTAAAGTGAGGAGAGGCAGTTGGGGGCCCCAGGCCTCCTCTGTCCCTTTCCCTGCATGACAGTTCGGGAGGATCACATTCCAGTTGGTGTAGGTAGAAGTGGAGGAGGGTTGCCTGACCCCCTCTGGGCTTTCTGCAAGTGAGGAATAAATGTTGTTTTGTTGAGCTATGGAGAATTGTTGTGTTTTTTTTTTTTTCCTGATGTGGCAGTTAGTACTGAGTATCCTAAGATGATTAATAATGGAGAACAAGGGAACTGATCACACTGGTTTTATAATGACCACTCAAGTGGCCATGTGAATGGGTTAGAGGACAAGGCTGGAGGTGTGGCTCCTGGGAGGGTATTCCTGGGGCCTGTCACTACCTATCTCTGAGAGTCAATGGTAAGTAAGTGCTGCAAAAAAATTATAGTGTTCCTGACTTGTTTCTTATGGGGAATATTAGATTGCTTGTCGTTTAGGTTAAAGCTTTGTAGAGTATGTAAAAGAGCTGGAAGTCTCTTGTTGCTCAGGAAGGGTTGCCCTCCTTTCAGGGTACGTCTGTCCTTCAGGGACCACATCCAAGGGAAGTATTTGTGTGAGGATTGGGGTGACCACCTTGAGAAGGACTTAACAAGCCCTCTCAGCAAAGACCTTCCCTAGCAGCCTTTTTCAATGTCGAGAGGTTGGTCAGAGATCCTGTCACTGGGCTGTTAGCAGATCTCAGTGTCTGAGAAACAAGCATGCCGCCAGCAGGAGGCTCCTCAGGGAAACTTCAGCCAGGCTTTCTTCCACAGAAGATCACGTTGGACGGTAGGAAAATGGTATGTAAGTTTCGTGAACACAGACCTGGGTTGAGGGTCAGGATGAGAAACAGGCGACCCAGAAGAGCGAAAGGGACCACACGCTGCAGCCCTGTGTCCTCCTCTGTCACAGCTCCCAGCTCCTACTAGATGGGAATGTTCTGGGCAAGGAATGAGGATTTGCTTGTTCAAATCATCCTGAAATCTAGCTTTGAGGACTTTTACTGATTGGGAGAGAGGAAGGGAATAGACCCTTATGTTGCTAGCCTTGATGGTGAAGGTTACATTGTGCCTTACGATCCTGCCTAGGCTGGACTACTTGAAGTATGCTGCTGAAAAAACACCAAATTCCAACCAGGAACTATGAGCTGGCTCAGCCACAGGGGTACAGACAGCTGAGGACTCTCGGACCATTTCAGCAGGAAGATAATTCGTTACCCTCCTAAAAGAATGGAAAATGTCACTGGGCTCCCATGGAGAAAGACCATTCCCCTGTAGAAGAGTATCCAAGAAATTACACCATAACAAATCTCCTTTTGGCAGGACACCATGTAATCAGCTCAAAGTGATTTATACCTATGCTTATAGTTCTTGTGGCTCATCCTGGAAAGGGAGAGAGGGGGCTGGGAATCAAATGCTCCCTCATTTTTCAGAGGAAGAATTGGAAGACTCTTTGGGAAAACATCCTGAGTTGTTAAGCTGATATTCATCATCTAGCATAACTTTACTAGAAACAATAGGCTCCTTTCTAATTAAAACTTTCATAAAAATAACAAGGAAAGACAGAAATCACGTCAATTAACTGTGATGGTTCATCTGGTTGCTGTTAATTCAGATCGATAGAACAGTCCATATAGCAGATGCCTCAGTAGGAATTTTATATATTGCATTTGCTGAGCATTGGAATTGGATTTTGTTCTTCAGTTATCTTGATTAACTTCTTTTTAAGATCCATGTGCTCATAAGCCTTTTCAGCAATATACCCGTCGAGATGTATCTGTTAGGGTCAAGGGCCTGGACCATAGCTGCTCAGAATTAGTGCCAGTTTGGGAAAGGCAGGGAGTAGGGTGCTGGATGAAAAAGTTACCAATACAATAATGGGTTCAGCTCCAAAATAATGCCCCCAGAAAGCAAGGATGCCAGAGCTTCCCAGGGAGACCTGCATTTCCTGAGGATTAGCATGTTCTGCTCTTTAAACACCAGGATGCACGAAGAGAACACAGTGAAGTGTAAACTCACTGATGCTCCTTTGGGTACTTCTGTGCCACCAAGTATTTCTGAACAGGGTAAGCAGGAATATGTCTCAGTTCTTCCAGTGGCAAAATGAGGAGGTGATATCTGCCTTTTTCTTTTTTGCCATAGAATTCCTAAGATTCAGGGCTGATTTTCAACAAAACTATACAATGGGTGAAGCATATATTTGAAATCCTGCTATCTGGGAATCCCACCCTCCTCTTCAAGCTAGTCATCCAATTTACCAACTGGTCAGGCCCACTCCTTATACACCCTCCTCTTGCAAGCCACTCCCCCCAATACATTTACCCAATCTTTCACAGCCTTTATCCTAGCTAATCTAATGAATTACTTCATGTGAGCAAAGAGGAGCTGTGATTATAAAGACACATTATGCAACAGATATGCAAGCTCCTTGAATCTGCTAGATTATACAGTCTTGCAGGGCAGGGATCATTACATCTTTCTTTAATCCATCAAACCCTGGCACTATATATGATCAGTAACTGAACAAGTGGGAGAGTCAGTACAAAAGTACATGTATTATTATTTCTTTTACCTAAGCTAGACACCATTTTTGTGATGAAATACTTCAGATTTCCAAATATGTGTATGTTAGAAGGTACAAAGAATGCTAGTGATCAGGTGACTTGAAACCTGGCTTTAGAAAGAGGACATTACTGAACTTATAAAGACCCTTCTGGCCCCTGCTTGATCACATGCCCCTTCCTCCACCCCCCAAATTGTAACCACTCTCTGAATTTTCTGTTAGCCATTGCTTTTCTATTCTTCATACATTCACCCCAAAGGAATATGTTCCTAAACAATACGTTCTGAAGTTGTGCATGTCTGTGACCTCCATATAAATGAAATCATAGTGTACGTGGTCTTCCTGATTCAAAACTGATTGTACTTCCTCTTTGTGATATCACGTACGTTGATGTGTGTAACCTAAGCTTATTAATTTCACAGCTGTGTAGTATTATATTGTGGACTAGATCCAGTGTATCCATTCTTCTCTTAAGAATGTTTGGGCTGTCCAGACATTTCACTATTACACACAGTGCTCTATTCCAGGGGTGACTCCTCGTCCACACGCAGTTTCTCCAGTGTGTCTGTTTGGTGAGGGATCGCGCCTTCAACTTTACCGGATAATGTCAAATGGTTTTCCAAAGGGTTGAACTAATTTACACTCCCACTAGTTCTGGATGAGAGTTCCTATTATATTACTCCATATCCTTACCAGCTCTTGGTATTGACAAAGATAAATTTTCTTACCAATTTGATATATGTGAAATGGTATCTTATTATGGTTTTAACCTGCATTTGCTGAGGTTTACCATCTTGTGTTATCTTAAAAAAACAAACAAACAAACCTGAAAAGCACAGAAGTACCCCTTGTCTTGCTCATCAGCAATTCTGAAAACAACTTTCCTTGAGGCAGCTGGCATTCCACCACAGGGATGTTCGCAGCTTGATCCCCACAAACAGAGCGGAACTTCTTCAGGGTTGTAAAACAAAGCGGAAGCTGCTGCCAGCGCTGTTACTCTGTTCGGAAGTGGCGGGCTTCTTGCTGGATTGAGTGTGAAAGCATTGCTGCTTCTAGAATGGGAGACAAGCACCAAAGGGCCTGTGCATTCTCCCATCCCCTCTGGAACCTTGTGCCCAGAAGGTAGAGCCGCTCGTTCACGTGCTGCCCGGTAGTCTCTAAGAGAGCTGCAGGGAGTCCCACGGAGGTTTCTGTTTCAACGGCGACTTCCCAGCCTTCTACAGACTGCATGCTTTTGCCTCACGAGGGAAGGGTCCAACCTCATCCAGTGGGCGTTTTGAAACAGGAAGAACAGAAACCCTTCAGTAAAGAACAGAAGGTAAAGCGAAACCAAACTTCACCTCACAAATCTCCTTTTTTGAGGGTGGGAGTCTAGCTGTGCTGTTTAATACAGAGGCTGTTGCCATATATGGCTACTGTGCACTTGAAATGTGGCTACTGAGGAACTGAATTTTAAATTCTGTTAAATTTTAATTAATTTAAATTTAAATTGTAAAACTGAAGCAGTGTAAAATATTTTTCTGTTAAAACACGTTATTGTTTTGGTACCACTACTTTTCACTTTAACTTTTGAAAATTTACCATCTGAATTGATATGTTCTCTAAGTATAAGATACACACTTTTGAAGACAGTATAAAAATTTTTATACTGATTACATGTTAAATAATCATATTTTTGATACGCTGGGTTACAAATATTTTTAAAGTTTTTATCTGTCTCTTTTTGCTTTTTTAAGTGGCTACTAGAAAATTTAAAATTACCTATGTGGAGGGACATCAGGGAAGATGGTGGGGTAGGAAGCGCCAGGAATAATCTCCCTACCTAGACAGCTGTGCTGAGAGAATGTGTCTGACGTGACTGTTTTAGAGCTCTGTAGTCTAGTCAAAGACTTGCAACTTCCAGGGGAAGTCTTGGACAGTAAATTGTGGTTTGCTAGCAAGTGGGTCAGGCCACCAGTGTCGCTGGTTATGGGGCCCAGTGTGGCACCACTGCTGCAAGCTCACTGATGGGTGGGGTAGGCCCCTGGTGTGGTTGGCTGGTGGTGCCTGACTGCCTTGGGTGCGCTGGCGGGCAGGGCAGGCCCTCTGTGTGGGTGATTTTGAGGCCCTGTAGCGAGTGATTGTTGCTAGCTCAGTGGAGGGCAGGGCAGGCCCCCAGTGGCTGGCTGTGTGACTTGGAACTGCTGTGGGCTTGCTGGTGGGTGGGGCAGGTCCTTGGCACAGGTTGCCTGTGCTGCCGGGCTGTGCATCATTGCCTCGGGTGCTCTAGTGAGCAGGGCAGGCCCCCGTGCTAACAGGCTAGAGGAAGAATTCCAAAATGGCAACAGTCTTTGTCAGTACAGCTGAACTAGGTCACAAAAAATGGCTGCCACAAGTCCCTGGGGGGGGGGGGGGAGGGCGGTTACCCAGCAGCCTCCTGCCTCTCCAGGAGGTGCTGTAAGCTTAGTAAGTGAGTCTTTTACTAATCCACTATACACTTTTCTATCTGGTCTTTTTATGCTGGTTTCTGGGTCAAGTCAGTCTGCGCATGGGCCCTTTAAGAGCAGTTTTTCTGGGGCTGGCCCTGTGGCCTAGTGGTTAAGTTCGGTGCATTCCACTTCAGTGGCTTGGGTTTGGTTCCTGGGAGTGGACCTACACCACTTGTTGGCAGCCATGCTGTGGCATCCCACATACAAAATAGAGGAAGATTGGCACAGATGTTAGCTCATAGCAAATCCTCCTCAAGCAAAAAGAGGAAGATTGGCAACAGATGTTAGCTCAGTGCAAATCTTGCTCAGCAAAAAAGAAAAAAAAAAAAAGCAGGTTTTCCTTTCCCTAACGTTCTTTACTTTTCATGGGCATATTCCCTGTTGGTTTCCAAAGCCAGGTGTTTTGGGGTTTCACTTCTCTTGTGCTGGATCAAAGGGCTGGGTGCCTAATGGGGAGCTTGAATCCCTCACTCCTCTGGGAAAAGTCCATACCTTTGAGATTGCTCCCGACCGTGAAGTGCCGTGGCTTCGGTGTAGCTTTTTCCTCAGCAGGACCGTATCTCTGCCTCTCCCACCCCTCTCTGTTCTCCCTTGTTGTGGAGGTTCTTTTCATCCAGTTTCCAAATCTCTCTCAGAGGAAATTATTCCACATGTAGTTGTAGGTTTGTTGTGTCTGTGGGAGGAGGTGAACTCAGAATCGTCCTACACCACCATCTCCCAAAAAGTCTGGACAAATTATCTTTTTATGCTGTGATTTTGTTACCAAGTTGTAATAGGTATAGTTATTTTTAATGCTCTTTTCCCTTAACCTTTATGCTATAATTATGAGTTTAATATACTATTCTAAAAGAATTAGAGTTTTCTTTTCTTTTCTTTTTTTTTTGCTGAGGAAGATTCACCCTGAGCTAACATGTTGTCAATCTTCCTCTTTTTTTTTTTAACTTGAGGAAGACTAGGCCTGAGCTAACATCTGTGCTAATCTTCCTCTATTTTGTATGTTGGTTGCTGCCATAGCATGGCTTGACAAGTAGTGTATGTCCACACCCGGGATCTGAACCCACGAACCCGGGCCACCAAAGTGGAGCATGTAGAATTTTAAACACTCGGCCACACGGCTGGCCTCAAGAGTTACAGTTTTCTAATTCTGACTGTTTATACCTTAATCAGAGTTTTGTGGACTTTTGTCTTTTCGTTTCAGCTTGACGAGTTCCTTTCAACATTACTTGTAAGGTTGATCTAGTGGTGGTGAACTCCTTCAGCTTTCGTTTGTCCGGGAAAGCCTTTCTTTCTCCTTCATATCTGAAGGATATCTTTGCCAGTAGAGTATTCTTGGCTAGCAGTTTTTATCTTTCAGTATTTTGAATATGTCATTCCACTCTCTCCTGGCCTGTAGAGTTTCTGCTGAAAAATCTGCTGATAGCCTATTAGGGGTTCCTTTGTAGGTTACTTTCTTTTCTCCCTTGGCAGCCTTTAAAATTCTTTCTTTATCATTGACTTTTGACAGTTTTTTATAATGTGTCTTGGAGAAGGTCTTTTTATGTTGAGATATTGAGGTGTTCTGTTAGCTTCGTGGACTTGTATATCCAGTTCCTTCCCTGGATGTTCTCAGCTAATATTTCTTTAAGTAAACTCTCTGCCCCTTTCTCCCTCTCTTCTCCTTCTGGAATATCCATTATTCTTACGTTGGCTTTTCTAATAGAGTCAGATAGCTCATAGGGTTTCTTTACTTTTTAAAAATCTTAGTTCTCTCTCCTCTTCCACCTGAATCATTTCTAGATTCTTATCTTCCAGCTCTCTAATTCTTTCTTCCATCTGATCTGCTCTGTTTCCAAAGCATTCTAATACATTCTTCATCTCACTTATTGAGTTCTTCTGCTCCAGAATTTGTTTGGTTCTTTTTTAGAATTTCAATCTCTTTGGTAAAGTACTCCTTCTGTTTCTTTGTTAACTTTATTCCTGAGAGCATTCAATTGCCTTTCTGAGTTTTCTTGTGGCTTGTTGAATTTCTTCATAACAGCTATGTTGAATTCTTTATCAGTTAGATTGCAATATTCCATGTCTTTAGGCTCAGTTGCTGGAAAATTGTCATTTTCTTTTTGTGATACCATATTACTGTGATTTTTTTCATGGTGTTTGATAAAAAGTGCCTCTGCTGTTACATTTAAAGTAGCAAACACTTTTCTTATTTAGCCCAGGCTTCGTTTATTTTGATTCTAACAGTTCAACAGGTTGGTAATTAGGATTCTTTTTTCTTGTTTTCCATATGGTGGCGCTACAGCACAAGTTTTTGGGTTCTCTTACACGAGGTGACTCACCACTAAGGATGGGAGCGTGCACATGAGAAAAAAAGCTGGTGGAGGGAAAAAAAGGGTGGTGGCAGAGTTGAGGGAGGGATGAACTTAGCACATGTAGCTTTGGGTGTGCCCATGGCCCAGTAAGGGGATCCCTGAGTGGATCCGTGGTAGAGGTCTGTGGGCAGTCCTGTTGCCAGAATCTTGGGACAGACAGCAGGAGACACTTTCCTTTAGTTCTCTTTGTCTGCCTACTTCCCCTTCCTTTCCCTCTGCCCACTCACTGTGGTCTCTCCCCAGAGAAAGCAATGGGTCCCTCCAGCTGTAGAACGCACAGCTGGGCAGACTCCCACTTACCTCCTTCGCCCTCCACCTCCTCTGCCAGAAAGGTTGTGCTGGACCCCTGCAGACCTGCCACCACCTTCTTTGCCACCACTGGTTCTGCCACCACTCCCCTTGCCCTGCAGCTTCACTCTGTGGTCCTATCCACCCACTTTCAGGTACACAGATGGATGAATCTCTCAGGTGTCCTGGTGTGCTGTGCAGAAGTGCTTTTTTTCTGTTATGGATGTCTGATTAGTTGTAAATCAAAGGGAAGAGAAAAAAGGAATGACTCACGCCACCATAATGCTGATGTCATTCTCAGTAATTACTTTAAATGTAAGTGGATCAAATTCTTCAATCAAAAGATAGAGATTTGCAGAAGGGATAAAAAAATATGATCCAACTATACTCTGTCTACAAGAGACACTTTAGATACAAAGACACAAATAGGTTGAAAGCGAAAAGATGGAAATTTATATTCCATGCAAATAATAACTGAAGACAGCAAGGATGGCTATACTAATATCAGACAAAATAGAACTATTTAAATCAAAAAAGGTTACAGGAGACAAAGAAGGATAATATATATTAATAAAAGGTTCAATAGAGCAAGCAGCTATAACAATTATAAACATTTACGTACCTAATAACAGATCATCAAAATGTATAAAGCAAAAATTGACAGAATTGAAGGAGAAATAGATAGTTTTAAAATAATAGTTGGAGACTTCAATATCCCATTCTCCACAATGGATATAACTACCAGATAGAAGATAAGTATGAAAATAGAGGACTTGTTTTCTTTATCAGGAGAAGAAAACAATACAATAAACCAACTAGATCTAATAGAAATATATAGAACGCTCTACCCAACAATAACAGAATATACATTCTTCTGAAGTGCACATGGGGACATTCTCCAGGATAGATAATATATTAGGCTGTAAATCAAGTCTTAATAGATTTAAAAAGATAAATATCCTAGAAAGTATCTTCTCTGACCATGATGGGATAAAGTTAGAAATTACTGATGGAAGGAAAACTGAAAAATTCACAAAATTGTGGAAATTAAATAACACATTCTTAAACAGCAAACGGGTCAAAGAAGAAATCATGAAGGAAATTAGAAAATACTTGGAGAAGAATGAAAATAAAAACACAACATACCAAAACTTATGGGATACAGCAAAAACAGTTCTAAGAGGGAAACTTATAGTGGTAAAGGCTTACATAAAAAAGGAAGATATTTCTCAACTCAATAACCTAATTCAACACCTTAAGGAACTAAAAGAGGAAGAACAAACTAAACCCAAAGCTAGCAGAAGAAAGGAAATACTAAATATTTGAGCAGAGATAAAAGAAATAGAGAATGGAAAACTAATAGAGAAAAATCAAGAAAACCAAGAGCTGCCTATTCAAAAAGGCCAACAAAATGGACAAACTTTTAGCTAGACAGACTAAGAGAAAAAGAGAGAAGACTCAGATTACTAAAATCAGAAATGAAAGTGGGTTTGTTATTACTGATTCTAAAGTAATAAAAAGATTATGAGAGTATAATGAACAATTGTTCACCAACAAATTGGATAACCTAGATAAAATGGACAAATTTCCAGAGACAAAAATTTACCAAGACCAAAATTAGAAGGAAAAAAATCTGAATAGACCTATATAACTAGGAAAGAAATTGAATCAGTAATTTTAAAAAACCTCCTGACAAAGAAAAGCCCTAGACCTGATGATTTTACTGATGAATTCTACCAAATATTTAAAGAAGAACTAACATCAATCCTTCTCAAACAATTCCAAGAAATTGAAGAAGGAACACTTCCTAAATCATTCTATGAGACCAGCAATGCCCTGATACCAAAGCCAAAGACACTATAAGAGAAGAAAAATACAGACCAATATCCCTTATGAACATTGATGCAAAAATTCTCAACAAAATACTAGCAAACTAAATTCAGCAGCATATTAAAAGGATTCTACACTATGATCAAGTGGGATTTATTCCTCAAATGTAAGAATGGTTCAACATACGAAAATCAATCAATGTAATACACCATATTAACAGAATGAAGGACAAAAACTATATGATCATGTCAATTGATGCAGAAAAAGCATTTGACAAAATTCAACACCCTTTCATGATAGGAACACTTCAACAAACTAGGAATAGAAAGAAACCAGCTCAACATAATAAAGGCCATATATGAAAAGATATAGCTAACATCATACTCAATGGTGAAAGACTGAAGTGTCAGAAAGAAGACATGCCCAATTTTGCTACTTCTATTTAATACAGTATCGAAAGTTCTAGCCAGAGCAATTAGGCAAGAAAAGAAATAAAAGGCATCCATATTGGAAAGGAAAGTAAAATTATCTCTGCAGATGACATGATCTTATATCTACAAACTCCTAAAGATTCCACAAAAAAACTGTTAGAACTAATAAATAAATACAGCAAAGTTGCCAGATACAAAATCAACATGCAAAAGTCACAGTTACATTTCTAATACTAACAATGAACAATCTGAAAAGGAGATTAAGAAAACAATCCCATTTATAACATCATCAAAAAGAATAAAATACAAAGGAATTAACCAAAGAAAGAAAAGACTTATAAACTAAAAACTACAAACACTGCTGAAAGAAATTAAAGACATAAACAAATGG
The DNA here is from genome assembly GCF_057802395.1 of Ceratotherium simum simum. Classification (NCBI taxonomy): domain Eukaryota; kingdom Metazoa; phylum Chordata; class Mammalia; order Perissodactyla; family Rhinocerotidae; genus Ceratotherium; species Ceratotherium simum. The sequence continues at coordinate 18,908,294 of NC_141908.1, forward strand.
AAAGACACTGGGTGTTCATGAGTTGGAAGACTTAATATTGTTAAGATTTCGATACTACCTAAAGTGAGTCATTCTTACCTACAAGCTGCTCTTGGCATGGGGGAACTAAATGGGCCTCAGTGATGCACATTAGGCTGGACAAAGGGCAGGCGTTGATTTCAGGGTGGCAGATGGCTCCAATGCCCAAGGGGAGTTTAGGAACTAGTGAATACATTTCCAGGGCTCAGGGATAGGATAACATTTGTTAGGAACTAATTTTGTCCTTGTGCTACATAAGAAAGACGGCATATAGTGATGAAACAGGAAACACTTATTCCTCACATCTCAAGTTTTGCTAAAATGTTTGGTCTCTCTCTGCTCCCTTAGTCCCTCCTCCCTGAAAGAGGCAGAGTTCAGGAGAAGGCACAGAGGAAAATAGGACCTGTCCCTTCTTCTCTCTCTCGTCAGCCTGTCTACAGGACTGGGGCTTTCTGATCTGCCACTTTTATGTGCTGAGGACACAGGCCCTAAAGATAGGCCTGGAGGTCCTTCTCTCATTGTCCCCAAGATGAGGCCAAGTGGCTCTGGGGTGGGTTTCAGGGCCTTGATCTCTAATTCTACTGTAGTAACCTCCAAACTGATATTTTGAATTCCATCTATCCGACTCCTGTGTCCAATTCCTCAACCGGTTCCCAATTTGATGTGGGGAGAGGCATCATCCTCCCCAAACCTCCTAACAGCAGCTTTCAAAACAACAGCAGCAGCATAGCAATGTTTCATGTACGCCTTTTTAAATAACCATTTGATAATAGTTGAGGCGTGAGTTAAGACATAGTTCTGTAAGGGAATATTCTGTGGAAAGCAGGTAAATGATTTTGCAGGATTATACAGGTGGCTTTAAAGGTGAGGTGTAGCAATCTGGAGTTACAGCCAAGAAGATGGGGCTGTGTGTGTGGTGTCTGTGTGTAAACTATAGGTGCTGAGAACTTGCCAGGATCAGGTACTATGATCGTGTTTTTTTTAGCTCATTTTGTAGGTTACATAAGAACTACGTTGGGATCTTTCTTAAACAGAACTTGGCTGTCGCATAGATACGGATGTTTAGGGTTTCTGTAATGTAATGATGAACTCTGGTTCTAGGGAAGGCAGATGTTTAAGAGCAGAGAGACTGGGAAATATGAACACTTTAGGAAATGCAGGATATTAACATTTTTAAGGTGTTCTATATGCCAGTTTCTAGAAAAAAAGCTAGTATCTACTAATGAGACAGAGCTAGTCAGTAATCTCAGAGAGCTAGGAGAGAAGCTGTTGAAGCAGAGAGGCCATCGTCAGAACCCAGAATGCATTTCAGCACCGGTGACATTTCTTGGTAGTAAATATGAGCACAACCAGGGTGGCAAGACACACTTACCAATATAAAGCAACTGACAAACTTGAGAGGAGACGGGACATTTTTCTAGTGACTGGATATTCAAATAGATTTGTGCAGTGACTAGGAGCTCACAATTTTCCAGTTTAACAGAATAAAAGGTAGAATGAGAGACAGGTTAATAATATGCAACAGAAAATGAGATATTTCCTCAACCTATTTTTGATGTTTGATATCCATGATTCTGTATCCTTTAAGTAAACAGAATTTTTCCATTTTACTCAGGAGTTCAAGAATGTTGACTTCTTAGACATATAATTTAAAGTGCTTCATACTTTTATTTCCAAAGAAACTATATTTTAAATGTTTCACTGAAGGATCTGAAGATTTATTAGTAAGACAAGTGCGCTGAAAATCTTTTTCCCATCAACAGTTAAGAAAATGTAGAAAGATATTCATCACAGGAAAATATCCCCAAGAAATGTACATTAGGCTGTGATTAATGTGGAAAGTGTGTTTCTTTAGAAACTCCAGATGAGATCTTCATGGCTGTGGGGCTACTTTCTCAGCACAGGCACATTCTCACAGCTCCCATATTGTAAACTGGTTTATTTCCCAGCTATCAATTCCCCATTCTGTTCCCTGGATCCAGAGACTTTTCTTTTCTAAGCTTAAACTGAGTCTTTCCAGAGCTGGGCCCTCCTTCTTCCTACTCACCTTAGCCCCTTTGTTTTTCACTCGATCTCCGTCTCCTGTTTGGTAGCAGCTATCCTCTTCCTGAGGGGCACTCTGCACTTCTTTCTGCACATAGGGTCCACTGTTTGCCCTGACACTTTCCATGCCTTCTGTTGGAACCTTCTATTTGCACTCCACAGAGGGCAGCTTTTCGTTCAGACTGTGAGGACGAAAGAACAGCCTCCCTAAAATGCCCCTGCAGTATTTACCCCTGAGGCCTTTGCTGTTAGGTTGATCCCTATCTTTATTTTCAGTTCTAGAATGCTTCATCTCAATGTGCCCCACAAGTAGATCAAATCAGGGGAAGGCAGGACACAAAGCTCAGAGACATGGCAGAAAGGGGTGGGGATGGGCCAGTCAACGTCCTGTGTGGCAAAGGCTTGTTGTTCTTTATAGTGTTTTTTTCCCCAACTGTATTGAAATATAATTGACAAAATTGTAAGATATTCAAAGTGTACAATGTGATGATTTGATACATGTGTACATTGTGAAAGGATCACCACCATCTAGTTAATTAACACATCTATCACCTCACATATTTATCTTTTTTTTTTTTTTGGTGAGAACATTTAAGTTCTACCCTCTTAGCAAATTTCAATTTGCTAATAACAATAGTGTTATCAACTATAGTCATCATGTTATTCATTAGATCCTCAGATCTTTCTTACTCATCTTACAACTGAAAATTTATATCCTTTTATCAAACTCTCCCTATCTCCCCCACCTCCCAGTCCCTGGTAACCACTTTTCTACTCTCTGTTTCTAGGAGTTTGACTTTTTTTTTTTTTTTAAGATTCCACATATAAGTGATACCATGTAGTATTTCTTTGTCTGGCTTATTTCACTTAGCATAATGCCCTCCAGGTTCATGTTGCCACAAATGGCGGAATTTCCTTATTTTTTAAAGCTCAATAATATTCCATTGCATACATCTACTACATTTTCTTTACCCATTCATCTGTCAATGGACACTTACGTGGTTTCCATACCTTAGCTATTGTGAATAGTGCTGCAGTGAACACGGGAGCACAGATATCTTTTTGAGATAATGGTTTTGTTTCCTTTGGATATATACCCAGAAGTGGGACTGCTGGGTCATACAGGATTGCTGGGTCATATGGTAGTTCTATTTTTAATTTTTTGAGGAACAACCATAATATTTTTCATAATGGCTATACCAATTTACATTCCCACCAACCGTGCAGTGCACAAGGGTTCCCTTTTCTCCACATCCTTGCTAGCATTTGTTATCTCTTGTCTTTTTGATACTAGTCATCCTAACAGGTGTGACGTACTATCTCATTGTGGTTTTGATTTGTTTTTCCCTGATGATCAGCGATGTTGAGCACTTTTTCACGTGTTGGCCATTTGTATGTCTTCTTTGGAAAAATGTCAATTCAGGTCCTTTGCCCATTTTTAAATTGAATTATTTGGTTTTTTTGCTATTGAGTTGTATGAGTTCTTTATATATATTTTGGATAGTAACCTCTTATTGGATATGTGGTTTGCAAATATTTTCTCCCATTCTATAGGTTGTCATTTCATTATGTTGAGAGTTTCCTTTGCTGTGCAGAAGCTTTTTAGTTTGATGTAGTCCCACTTATTTATTTTTGCTTGTGGAGTTAGATCCAAAAAATCATTGCCAAGACTGATGCCAAGAAGCTTACCACCTATGTTTTCTTCTAGGAGTTTTATGGTTTCAGGTCTTACATTCAAGTCTTTAATCCGTTTTGAGTTAATTTTTGTGTATGGTGTAAGATGGTAGTCTTGTTTCATTCTTTTGCATGTGTCTGTCCAGTTTTCCCAACACAATTTATTGAAGAGACTTTCCCCATTGTATATTCTTGGCTCCTTTGTTGAAAATCAGTTGAATATATATGCATGGATTTATTTCTGGGCTCTCTACTCTGTTCCATCCATCTATGTGTCTGTTTTTATGCCAATACTATGCTGTTTTGATTACTATAGCTTTGTAAGATAGTTTTAAATCAGGAAACACGATGCCTCCAGCTTTGTTCTTCTTTGTCAAGATTGCTTTGGCTATTTGGGGGTCTTTTGTGGTTCCACACAAATTTTAGGATTTTTTCTATTTCTATGAAAAATGCCATTGGAATTTTGATAAGGATTGCATTGACTCTACAGATCACTTTGGGTAGTATGGGCATTTTAACAATATTAAGTCTTCTGATCCATGAACATGTGACATCTTTCCATTTGTTCGTGTCTTCTTCAATTTCTTTCATCAAAGTGTTGTAGTTTCAGTATACAGATCCTTCACCTCCTTGTTTAAATTTATTCCTAAGTATTTTATTCTTTTTGATGCTCCTATAGCATTTTTAATTGATCTGAATTTTGAAATGGGGCAAAGAGAGAGACGGACTTCATGGGTCACTTCACCTCAAACCATCATATGGGTCCTACATCTGAGAACTTTCTCCGAATTCTAAGAATTACCACCTTAGTTTGATCTAAAGGGCAAGCTCCACTCAAATCTCACCTACTTAGACTCAAGTCGCACTTGCAAACACCCATGCTGGAGGAAAAGCAATGTGCCAGCTTCTCAGCTCTGAACCATGAGGAATCCTAGGTTACCCTGGCAATAAGGCAGAAAACTGCCAAGAGCCTGACCAGCAAAGTAGAAAAGAGGCCAAAGAAAGCCCAACCTAATTTATAAAATAAACAACACTATTAGAGATCATACGATGAAACAGTTATAAAGTTAATAAAAACTCTGGAAGGAAATTTCATGACTCCATAATCTTCTAAAAACAAGTCCTCTACGTTGTAAAGCATAAGCTACAAATTAAAATTGGAGAGTGCTCAAATTAATGAGGTTTACATCCAAACGGTATTTACAAACAGGCCTTTTGTGAATGTAATTCTTCCTTGGACCTGTATTTTGTGTAGTTCTGACTCTTTGCTCTCATGACTCTGACATATTGCAGGATTACTCCCCAATTTTGTTTCATCATCACTCTTTTATTGTTGAATATCAATTACATTTTAATATTACCATTGTATTTTTTTAACATATATCTCCATCTGATCATGCTTTATCATCATCACTCCTTTTAAAACGGGTACCAGGAATATACTTTTAATAAGACAGGATTTTGAAAACAGAAAATGACAACCAGGAGACAGAGCGCTTTGACAGTGAGCCTAGTTTCATGCATTAAAACAAAGTAACTAAAAAAGGGAGTTTAAGTGGCATTTTACATTTTATGTTTTCAGTTTTTAAATATTTTTAACAATTACTCTACCCAGAATTCCCAAATTGTCCACAAACACCATAGGTCCAATTAGCTTATTTTCAAAAGCATCTTTTCAATAAAGACACCGGCAAAGAAATAAAAAAGGCAACACTTGAAATATGTACTCCAACCCCATTCTGGAGGCATTTAGTGAACAAGAGTCTCGCTTGCATGCTAAGCAGGCTGATCACACTTGGCCCAGAATTCCTGAATAATGATGATTTGCCCCCAGAATTTCCCTTATGGTTTCGCAATGTTCCATTTATACACACAGCATTCCAGAACCAATACTAATCCAGCAGCATTTTTCAAGTAATGGAGATTTATATTTTTCAGATACAATCTATGCATAATACCATGATTAAGGGAGAGCTGGGGAAATGAAAGCTTCACAGAACTTGTCTGAAACATAATTGAGAGTCTGCATGAAAGCAAGAAGATCATAGAAATATTTAGTATTGAGTCTGTCTCTGTTAAGTACTTTCAAAAGAAAAGCATTTAATATGAAAAGGGAAGCTGAATTCTTGATTTTTGTTCTGAAAATTTTCACTCCTAAAATATTGGACAAACATGGGAAAAAATTGTTAAATTCCTTCCCATGTAAAACATTTGTCATCCATTCAAAGTTTCTTATACTTCATTTCTTTACCAAAAATCGTGTGATGTCTGATCCATGCTTTGATGCTAGAGATTGTCTTCTCACCTGGCTTCTTTCCTTGGCTTGTCTGGCAGTTCTCTAAAAGGTAAAAAATGTGCACGTGTACACGTTAGGAAAAAAGTATGGACTACAGAAATTCAAAATTTTGTATTCTGTTAGTCTGGAAAATCTACATTATCAGCACACCCGTTTCCGAGTGCTTTGCCATTGGGGGGGGTACCAAACCACAAGCAGAGGACCCTGCTAAGCCCTCTGGTAAGTGCCCTGAGGCCCTAGGCTCACTTAGGACCAGATGCTGAGGAGAAAACACACAGCTTTGGGGGATGTCTTGCTACCCGGTGAGACCATGAATCCCTCATTTGGGGACTAGGGGAGGCCATGATTCTCCACATCCAAGTGGGAACTTGTGAGGCATCTTGGGATTTCCCAGAGTGCAGTGCGTGCAAGGCCTGCCTGCTTCCTGTTCTCTGAGCTCAGAAGCCATTCCCAACCCAACAGCTGAACCAGTGTAGAAAAACAAAATGAGATAGACTATAACTGGATTCTTTTGCTGCTCCCACAAATAAAATTTTTCATAAGAATCTGAAAAAGTGATTACAGAGGGGCAGCATTTTCTTTTGCTATATCTTAATTCTCTTACAGGTCTTGAATGTGCTAATAATTTGCACAGCTGAGAAATCAGATAACTTTTTTCCTAATTAAGTCCATGCACATGTCAAGTGATCAAGGTGGAAGGGGTGAGGAAAGAAAAGAGGGTTAAAACTAAAAAAACCGAAAAACTCTGCCTATATGACATGATCCCATTTATGTAAAAATTATGTTTATGAAGAAACTGAGGAATCTAAAATATTAAAACAAGGCTAAGAAATTGCTCATACAATATGAACATTGGCAAAGGATCTGAAGAGTTCTGAAAGTGTAAATACAATTGATTAGCATTTTTAAAAACATCAGGGTCTGCAGTAAACAAAATAATGGCAGGCCGTTCTTCTCCCACCCCATCAGCACTAATTAGTGCAGTTAAATGGGCACTCTTGCTCACTGATGGGGTGACAGGAGCATAACTGAGTACAATCCTTTGGAAAACAGCTTGGAGATAAATTCCTATAGTCTAAAAAATATCCAAACACTTGACTCAGTGATTTTACATCTAAGAATCGATCTTAAGGAACGAACCTCAAATGTAAAAAACAGTTTGTATACCAAAAAATGTGCTTGGTGGTATTATGTATAAGAACAAAGAAATGTAAACAATTTCAATGTTCATCAGTCTGGGAATGGCTACATAAACTATGTAGAGATCTACTCAATGGACTAATATGCAGCCATTTTAGATGATAAACATTATGAATGCTTATCATGGCAACATGGGAAAATGCTTAAATCTTGCCATAAGTGAAAAAACAGTTGGATACAAAGTTGCATATTGAGTATACCCTTCTTTCTAAGGTTATCTCAACGGGTAGATCCTACTACCCTTTGCTGAACTGCCTGATAAAATTTCACCCTAGTTGATTATACTATGTCATTTTTTTTCTTGTGCTTTAAACAGCAGGTAATTGCTCAAAGATGTGCCAAGGTGAATAGGTTCATTCTTTGGCCAGCAGTGCCATGTTCGCATGTTGAACTGAATTGGTCCTAGAGATAATTTAGTAATGTTCTCAGATATTTCAGGACATATTTAGCTGCAGATGCAAACATATGTCACTGCCCCAATAAATTCAACTTCTTCTAGTTTGAGGGTCTGGGTCTCTTCCAGACTGTGCAATATGTAAGTTGTATTCATTTTCTTCGGTGGTGGTGAAAATCTCCTGGTCCTAGAATGAATTAAAAGGGAAGCAGTTTTTCTTCCATCTGTGACTGAGAACTAACTTACATAGGCCTCAAGAGGAAACACAAGTGTTAGGTGATGAAAGGAATAAAATGCATCTCAGATCCCAGACCAGGGCTATAGATTCATCCACGTGACCTTCCCCACTTGTATGCACAATCTGCAATGTGATGTCTCAGGATGGAGTCAAATGTGTCTGCGAGCCTCACTGACCTCTTTGTGACAGACTGTGCAGAGGGTCTGCAGGTTGTCCAGGGAGCACTGTCCTCCTCCACTGGACACTGGCTTGATGTGGTCCACCTGCCAGAAATGCCCTTCCCCTGGGTTTCTTATCATTTCATTAAGCTGCAGTAAGAACACAAGATCAGCAATTTTCAACATACACTGTGGTTTTGCATTGTGCAATTATGTTTATACAGCAAAATCACTGAGAATACATTAGGATGGTTTTTTATAGCTTTTATCTTGAGTGGGAAAATCCCCCTAGGTAGTAATTTGAAAGCAATAAAATATGTTTCTTAAAAATTTTTTCCCTTACCTAACCCATTTTGAAAAAGTTAAAAGCAAGTATAAAATACCAAGACTCCTGACAGATTGGGAAAAATCAGTTGCTTCTGCACCTTTGAGCTAGTTTATATAGTCACCAAAACAAAACTGAGAAAAGAATAAGAACAGATTAGAAATTAAAAACTTCTGGATATCACTGACTCAAACAATCTTTAATTGTTGACCTTAAATGCATTTGTTACTATACCAATGACAGTTTAATATTAATAGCTATCACCTGGAACTTTTATGCTATTCACTTGGGAAAATGCCAAGTTACATAGATTGGAATGAAATTTCTAGAACAAACCTCTGTAACTTGCATATTTGGAATAAACAAAGATGTCCATTTAAAGAAGCCAGTATTTAGGCTAGTCCATATATACACCTTATATTTAGCCAATAATGACCTACATTAAAATAGGATGTATTTTAGGTAGTAAAACCAGCTCACAGCACAGCAGTGTAGTTGTTTAAATATCACAAAGATGAGTGTGAAGGTTCTTTACGTTTCCCTAGTCTTGGACAAGGAAGGAGTTACAATCAACTTGATGGGTGCTGGCCACGAGAGCCTGTGACGTAGTTCTGAAGCACTTTTAAGGAAGTGTCAGACCCAGGGACAGCACAGGGACCTGATCAACAGTGTCTGGACCAAGGAGAGCCCCAAGAGGCAGCCAATTGGGGCAGTAAGCTTTGTCCAGCTGAACTTTGTTACAGACTGACTGACTTTCTCTTCTGTACTGAACTTCCCAACTTCTGTTAGAAGATATATATTGATTTTTATTTTTGAGGTTGGCATTGTTAGAAGCAACTACAGATGGCAGTCTTGTGCATCAAGCAAATGGCATATTTTTAGGAAAAAATCCATTTTGGTTCTGCCTTTTGTAACCAATTGTTTTGTGCCGAGCAGTCTCCACTCTGATAGACTTTATGATCCAGAAGCTTCTTTATTCTTCCTAGTAATTCTATGGCAAATCACTTGGGGTCGGTCTTCAACACCCTAAATTCACCTCTTGAAAGAATGACTCCCTCTCTGACTGGTCCTCCCCTATCTGAGCCCCGTGGTGCTCCTTATCCTCTGAGCTCTTTTGTTTTAGGTGTATATACTATGTTACTTCTGCATTCCTGGACAGACTGCTTTCAAGATGTCCTTGAGTCATTGCATTGTGTGTCTTCTGGAAGCCTCCACACTGAGGCAGCAGAAAGTAACTGGAGTCTGGCTGACACCTCTGGGATGGGTGCAACATGTCCCTCACCAATTAAACCAAAGGATCTTTCAGGAACTCTGAATGTCATTAGGGAAATAGTGTATTTCCCTAGCTCTCAAAGTCACGCTAATTCATCTTTGCAGACATGCTTACTAATTAATTCTGTCATAATTCAGCAATACTAGGTAAATAGAAATATATGATTTGACTAACTGGCAGGACTTTATTCAATATTTCAGTGGACAGAGAGTAGCTCAGTAGTGTTTTTTTTAAATTAAGCACACTACAGAATTACACATATTGTTCTCGTGTGAAATTTAGAACTGAGTGGATCACAACATTAGAAACCCAACTGAGTTTTGGAAATCAAAGTGAATATTGATAATAGTGTGCTAAGAATACTGCTTTTTTCATAAATTACATTTTACAGTGGGATCGACATATATGTTTCCTTCTCATTGTAATGAGCTACATTTTTGGGGTTTATCTGTTTTCCTCTTGTCATTCAGTATTAACATCATGGGGCCGGCCCTGTGGCTTAGCGGTTAAGTGTGCGCATTCTGCTGCTGGCGGCCCGGGTTCAGATCCCGGGCGCGCACAGACGCACTGCTTCTCCGGCCATGCTGAGGCCGCGTCCCACATACAGCAACTAGAAGGATGTGCAGCTATGACATGCAACTATCTACTGGGGCTTTGGGGGAAATAAATAAATAAATAAACAGTATTAACATCATGAAAAGTAGAACAACCAGACCATAGGTGTCCTTAATGCAATGTACCATCTGTTAAGATCTCTTCCCAAAATAATCTAATCAGAATCTAATTAAACTTCTAGATCTTATTTAGGAAATCAGGGGGATAGAGAAACATGTCAAACAGCACCATGAGGATACAGGGAGACAAATCCAGAATATGGGAAATCCTACAGGCAAATGTTATAGTTTTTTAATGGTATACAAAAAAGGGACGAGGTATATTACAGATTAAATGGAGCATAAGAGGCATAATGAGCAAATGTAATGTGTGGGTCATATTTTGACACTAATTAGAACAAAGCAACTGTAAAAAGACATTTTTGAGACAATCTGGGAAACTAAACTTATTGGACTTATGGACTTATTATAATTAAGGAATTATAATTGTGTGGCAGTGATAATGGGCATTGGGGTATGAGATTATATTTAAAAGAAAGAAAGAGAAAGAGAGGGAAGAAGAAAGTCTTTATCTGTGAGAGATACATAATGAAAGTATTTAAGGGTGAAATAAAATGCTGTCTGGAATTTGCTTCAAAATAATTCCAGGAGAAAAAAAAAAAATCAAGGTGAAGGGCAAATGAAAATGAAGGCAAAATGTTGATAACTGTTCAAGTTGGGTGATGCATATATGAGTTCATTATTCTTTCTACTTTTGTATATATATTTGAAAATTTTCCTATTAAAAAGTTAAAAAAAAAGAAAGATAGTGAGTCAATATTCATCACTCAGTACAATGCTGCCTTCTATCTGTCACACGATTATAATTTACCTGTTCTAATGAGAGCTTTGAAGTCCAGGTAGTATCCAGAAGATCCTTCCTCTGACTTTTAGGGGCATCTCTCAGACGTAAAAAGAGTTCTTGTGCATTCAGATTACATAGCTGACACACACCATGTTCAACTTCAAACACCTGGGCTCGCAGGTAACTGTTATTAGATCGAATCCAAAACTCCTCTTGACATTTCAGAGAGCAAAACCGTGAATCCCAAGCGTTTGCTTTACACTCTTGCTTAGTTTGGCAAGTGGGTTGCTGACAGTGAAGGCAAAGTGGATTTCCTTCATTATCCACAGCTTGCAAATAGCCTTTGGATGTAGAAGGCTTCACAGTGAGATTAGCTTGGGCTGTGCAGGGATTTAGAAATGGGACACAGGCTCCATCTTTAAGAAACTTTCTAGAATTGAACAAAACATTGATTAGGTAACTAATGAACACTGACTTTAGTCTAAATAGTCATTACTTCATATAAAGGTCTTCAAGTGTCTATATTGATAAACAGTAAACAGAGGGCCCAGAGATTCTGTGATTCACTGTGGAAAGAAAGAGCTGTAGTCAGCACTCTACATTCTATGCCAAGTAAAAGAAAGAATGGTGTGTTAAAAAAATTAACTTGAATACAAATATGTTGCCTCTCTTGAGAATTTAGATGTCTTCAAGTTAATCAGACTTTGAGACATCTGGAGAAGTTGGAAAATGAGAAGTTAGAAAATGCTTCTTCAGGTTGGGAAAGGACAGGCTAATGTAAAAGCCTAACTGAAGTTAGTGGCTACCATGCTCTCTAAATGTGTTGGGTCACACACCTCATTAGGACAGAGAGGCCATTACTAAGGCTCCCACAAACACTTTCTTCTGGCTTCTGCTGACCTACAGGACACAGAGTCTTCACCTCCATAAAGTGACAGAGCCAAGGAGCTAACAGTGTTGACAGGAATGAGAAGACTTGCTAAATATGTGCCTCCTACAGGTGAACTTGGAGTTGATAGAATTAAAATTAGAAATGAAACATGATAGGACATGAGCTCAATTTGTTAGAATAAAAGGAAAAGGTACATTACTCAATTAGGCTGAGAAGTCCTACCTGGGAATTACAGCAGCTACTTTGCCTCTTTTCCGTGGCTGTTTGTTCGAAGTGTTAAAAGAAAAACTTATGACAGAGAAACCTCAAGACTGGGGAGCAGGGCCCGGATTTGACCTCAGGTCTCCTAGCATCTAGTGGCCTAGGGCAGGTCACTTGGTCCACCTGGTCTCAGGGTCCCTCCTCATCTCTAATTTCTAAGGTGAGGAATCACGTGCCTCACACGGTTGCTCGGGGGGTTGAAGAGTTACTATATCGTGAAAGCGCTTTCTAACCTGTAAAGTGGCCACACAAAGGTAAAGTAATATTACAAAAAAGAATACATAATTTTAAAGGAGTTGTCTTCGTACTACTATATCCTACTAGGAAATAAAACCTTACTCTGTAGAGGAGTCCCATGGCCTGGACTCCTTTGTGATCAGACGGACACGGCCCCCGTCATTCTTCACCTTCTCCATTGAGGCTACTGCAACATCTTCTTTGGTTATATATCTAAAACAATTACATGATAAGTAGATTTCCTCTCTCCTATAAGAGTTTCTCTATTTCATGTTCACACTACTCCTTGCAAAACCAAGAGGAGAACAAACAAGATAGCAGTCTATTCATTGTGCTAATGCTTAAGTTAGGGAATGAATTTTCTCCCTTTACATGGGTTTCCACATGTGGGAAACACATCTCTTTGTTCTAAATTAGTTTTCTCAAGATTTATTTTTCTAAGAAATTCAAGAGTCATTCAATATCCCTTGGACCAATTTTCACTTAGGGGAAAAGAGGAGTGGATGTAGGAATAAAAAATGATCAAATCCATGCACACTGACAGCCTTCAGTAAACAGCTTGCCAAGCTGTGCAGAAAATCTCTAATTGCATTTTTACCTCCCTCTTGGCCTTCTCTTCAAGGATCCTCAAATCACCTTAATCAGTTATAATAGTGTATCAGCGAATTCAGCTGAAGTGATTCTCTTTTTAGTTAACCAGGCTCAATCACATCTTCTATAATCTCAAGGTTGTTTCCATTATTATCAGTGCATACAGGGTTTATGGAATCTTCCACTGAAATAAAGCCACTCTTGATGTGGGATTCAGAACCTTATTACACAACACTATCATTACCCCACAATGGTTTAGGGACTGGAAGTAAAGAGGAAAGTTATTCCAGTTAAAGGTGACGGGGGAATTTAAGTAGGTGAAATGCAATTACCCAATTAATTCCTTCTAATTAGCGTGTCCCAGTTTCTCTGGTAGTTTACACCTATTGTAGTATTTTTTTTTAATTAGTTTAAACGTGGATTTCTTCATATTTTCAAGTACTTCTTCATTTGGTAGCTTGATAATAAAATTAAAGTTAAATCACAATGGAATTGTGCAATTGTAGGTAAAATTTTAGAAATTTGATTTTGTTATTAAAATAGATTTAATAATTAACAGATTTTCTTTTTATAAACTATTTTATTAATTTTTTGATTAGGTGATACATGCACATATTTCAAAATTCAAAAGGCAAGCAATAGTGTATTTGGTGAAGAATAAGTTTCCCTTCCATTCTCGTCCTTCTTTTCCCCCTTCTCCAAAGCTACCTCTATTGCCAGTTTTTAATATATCCTTTTAGCAATAGTTTATTTTTTCTGTGAATAGGCTATACATTTATTTATTTATCTCTGTATTTTTATTGACATATAACTCACATACCATAAACTTACCATTTTTTTTTTCGTGAGGAAGATCAGCCCTGAGCTAACATCCATGCCAATCCTCCTCTTTTTGCTAAGGAAGACTGGCCCTGAGCTAACATCCGTGCCGATCTTCCTCCACTTTATGTGGGATGCCACCACAGCATGGCCTGACAAGCGGTGCATCGGTGCGCACCCAGGATCCAAACCCCGGCCGCCAGTAGCGGAGCACACGCACTTAACCACTACGTCACGGGGCCGGCCCCAAACTTACCATTTTAAAGTTTACAATTCAGCGCATTTTAGTATATTCACAAGGTTGTACAACCATCATCACTATCTAATTCCAGAACATTTTCATCACCCCTCAAAAAACCTGTACTCATTGGCAGTTACTCCCCATTATACTTTTTATTTTTAAAAACAAATGGCAGCATAACATACACACTAACCTTCAGCTCGCTCTTTTTGCTTGAACATACATCTCAGAGATCTTTCCATATCAGTACACATAGGGTTGCCCTATTTTTCTAATGGTTGCATGTTGTTCCATTATTTGGATAAACCATATAATATATCTAACCAGTCTCTGATTAATGGGCCTTTAGGTTGTTCCAGTCTCTGCTATCACAAACAATGCTGTAACAAATATCCCTATACATGATATCTTCTACACATGAAGTACATAGAATAAATTCCCAGAAGTAGAATTGCCGAGTCAAAGGTCTTGGGTGCTTTAAATTTGGATAGATTTGGACACATGGCTCTCCTTTGGGTTTGCACCAATATATCAGTCCAGCAGCAATGAATGAATGAGAGTACCTGTTTCCTCACACTTGCACTAGCACACAGTCAGTTAGTTAAAAACATTTCTGCTAATGGTGATAGGTATCTCATTATAGCTTTAAATTTGCATTTCTCTTATTAAGAGGAAGGGTGACTATCTTTTCACATATTTGAATTTCTACTTGTGTGTCTTTCTTAAAGCAAAAAAGAATCAGAGTGAATTCTTTGAGAATTCTCTAACTTGTCCTTTTAGATCCTAAACTTCCCCTCTCCCCCGTTTCTTCAACCATTTTATTTCCTTGACAAAAGCACTTTGCTAAAGTTTTTCAGTGGATTCTAAATGAACTCAAAAGCTTCCTAGCTTTGAGGGGCAAGGGGATATTAAGCCTTGCCTCAGGTATTATTCAATGTTTAAAAGCTTAGAAACCTACTTCAGTACTTTAGAAGATGCTGAGAAATCTATTCAGAGATTTAAGAACTAAAAATAACCTTTCCTACAAGAAGTTTAAGCACAATTTTTTGGAAACCACAGGAAACAGATCAATCAATCCCAAAGCGGGTTGTTGACAACTTTTCAAATGTAGTTGTGAGTTACTAATATTTAATTTTCTATTGAGGTTTGCTAGGAAGTTCATGTAAGTAAACCAACTCTCAAAAGGATTACGATAAATCTCAATTTTGACAAATAGGGAAGGGAGAATGTTGTCTACTAAAGTAACTCCTGGATGGGGATGCGAGTGGAGGATGGCAAGTTTTGCAGGAGGAGTGTATGTTGGAAAGTGGCCCACACCCATGAAAACAGTGCTGAGCTCTAGGTTGCTGACTTGTTTTGGAGATCAGCTGTGGCTAGAGGATAAATAGTTGGCGTCCTAAACCCAACAGGGCTCCAACTGAATCAGGCCTGCCTCTGACAAATGGGAACTCACTCAGGCACTGAAACAATGGCTGGTGATCTTGGCTTCCATTCACATTTAAGAGTGAGCTACTCAAAAGATGACTACAAACTCTAAGCTTGGATGGGGCCTGCAAACTGGTGGACGTCACTGGAGGATAACCTGGTTGGAGATCTAGCTGTTGCTTTTGGGAGAATTCCTAAAAATCAGTATCTATGTGTCTTTATTCTGGGGCCATTCCATTTTTTTCAGAGATGAATCCTCTAATCTCCTGCCTGGGAAGTAAAATGTGGCTGCTGGTATTCTGGAAGCTGACCAAAGAAAGGGGTCTGGGGAGTGTCCATTTCTAACATGATGCCTCTCCCTTCATCTCCACGGAGCCTGGTGTTTTCAAGACTGGCACCTCTCTGGTTCAGTTTCTCTAGAAAGTAAACTGGTAGGACAGTGGAAGGGAAAGGCATCCAGGGTCTAAGTGCTCCTCATATAGACTTCCAATCAACGCTATTGTGTAGCCCCATCTTTCACACCTGCTTTCAGAGAGACACAGTTATGCCAATTTACTGAGACTTACTTGGGTTCTACAGCAAGAATCAGCATGCTTCCTCAGAGTATCTCCCCTCTGCAAGTTTCCTTTTCATGGCTCTAACAGGTGAATTTCCCTGGAGCCCTCTCTCTCACTAATCAGTGACTAAGGTCTCTAGATCTACCTTCTTAACACCTCTCTTCATTCTCTTTCCTCCATTCCCATTGCTAATGCCTTAATTTACGTTCTCATCTTTTTTTTTGCAGGTCTACTATAATAGTCTTTTAAGTTGTGTGGTAGGCAGAATTTTAAAGATATCTCTCTAGGATTCCTGGTATTCAGTCAATCACTCATCTAGGTAATGCTGTAAAGGGAATTTGCAGATGTAATTAAGGTTACTAATCAGCTGACCTTAAGATAGGGAGTGATGCCAAGCATGAGAAGGATTTGATACTCCATTGCTGGCCTGAGACGTAGGGGCCCAGGTACTTGAACTAGAAAGAAGCCTCTAGGAGCTAAGGGCAGCCCCCAGCTGACAGCCAGCAAGGAAACCTAAGTCCTACAACCACAAGGAACTGAACTCTATCAACAATCTGAATAAGCATGAAAATGGATTCTTCCCAGACTATCAATAAGAGCCCAGCTGGCCGACATCTTGATTTCAGCCTTATAAAATCCAGAGCAGAGAAACCAGTAGAGTCAACTCAGACTTCTCACTTATAGAACTGTGAGATAATAAATTTCTGGGTTTTTTTTTCTTTTCTTTCTTTTTTTAAGAAAAATTTCTGTTGTTTTAAGCTGCTAAGTTTGTGGTGACTTGTTATGGCAGCAATAGAAAACTAACACAACTTGTCTCCCCACTTCGAGGCTTGCCCTTTCAATCTAATCTTCCAACTGCTGCCGGAGTCAGCGCTTAAAAATACAAATCCAATTATTGATTCTGCTGCTTGTTAACACAAGTTTTATCTTTAATATATCATCTACATATAATTTTATAACTAAAACTGTACGTCTGACTTTGGTTGGTATCGATTTTACAGCTTTTGCTTTTACACTTGATCAGCCATCTTTCTCAGGTGGTTCTTTAAGTGGTCATCCTTGTCTGATGGATAAGAAACAATGGGACATGTCTAGAAATGGCTGGAGTGGGCTGTGAATTCAGTTAAGAAGGGAATTACGATCATACAAAGAGAAGCCCAGTACTTCAACTAAGACTGTGGTTATAAAAATGAGAAAATGGAGAGGACTGGAAGAAGTGTTGAGAAAAATAAAATAGGCACCATGCTTTTTGTTATATGTGTGTGTGTCTATGCACGTGTAGGGGTGTGTGTGTGTATGTATATGTATAAGTACACACATATATTTTAAATGTATTTTTTACATAAGGTAATACATGCTTGTGGAAAAAACTGAACCAGTACAGAAGAGTTTAGGCAAGAGTCCAAAACTGGCAGCTCGTGGATAAATCCAACTAGTCCAAGGGCTTTATTTGACTCACACAGTATTTTATTTTTAAATCTGAATTTCAATGACTTTAGTTGGGTTATGCATTTTCTAATTTTCCATAGTTCCACCCCCCCACCCCATCCTTTCTAGTTTTATACCTGCTCATTCATTCATTTATGGTTCCTGCTTTGTTTTTAGTCATATGAATTTGTGATTCTGGCATAAAGTATAAAGTCCCTACCATCTCCACAAATCCCCCAATCTTATGGTGTAGAGCAAGATTTCTCAACAGTGACATTATTGACAATTTATCATTATTTGACATTTTGAAACAGATAATTCTTTGTTTGGGAGTGCAGTCCTGTTCATTGTAGGATAGTTAGCAGTATCCCAGGCCTCTAGCCACTAGATGTTCCCCAATTATATCCTCTAATCATAGCAAACTAAAATGTCTCCTAACATTGCCACCTTCGGGGGTAAAATTGCTCCCAGTTGAGAACCACTGTCCTAGCAAAACCTCTAGTAAGAGTTTATAAGGTATTCTTCCAGATACTTTCTATGTCAATAACAGCAATTACATACATTTGTGTCTCCATCCTTTTTTATACTTATTTTTACCCTTAATAACTTATCACAAGTATCATTCCTTGTTCTCACATATAAGTATACCATATACCATATTTTGAAACAGCTGAAGAGAATTTTCAATGTATGAGGATATAATTTATTTGATAAACCACATCCCCTCACATGCCATTGATGGATTTTTTTCATCTGTGTGTATGCAAGAGGCTAGAGATCATAAAATGATGGGATGTGAGGATGAAGAGAGATTACAGGTGTATGGAGACAGCAAGAGCTACAGGGGCTTCTTCTGCCCATGTGGCTGTCTGGTCTGGTGCTTTGCGATCTCTTCTACAGCAAGAGTTGGGCAACAGAACAGCCGACTGCCTTTCCTGAGAATCTTTGCTTCGTGCTGAGAAAAGAGTCTACAGAGAATGGGGATTTGAGATTACGAAGGGGATACCTGAGTGAGGCAAAGATGATTATGATGCCAAAAAAGGAAAGTAAGTGTACAGAGATTAGGAAGAGACCTGTAATGATAAAGGCAAAACAGTTACAAACACGAGACACTTAGCCTTTCCTTTTATTTTGTTGCCAACCATGGGCACAATAATAGTTACCTCTCACTACTTAGGTGTTGGTGCATCAAACAGAACCAGCTCCCCTGCTGCATGGCACCTAAGATTCACACCCCAGGAGTGCAGGGCAGATGGGACCCAAGGGCACTCTCCTGATGAGTAGGACTCATGGTGAGCAAGATCTAGACAACCTGACCTTTTCCAGCAGATCTGATCAAATCCACAAAATATCTAATTATGTTGCTATAAAATAAGCTGTCATTTTATGTATAATTTTCTCTTAACTCATCAGGATATCATTAGTGGTTACATAAAATGCCTCAGACTCTCCTGTAGAAATAACCATGACAAGTAATAAAATACAAAATAAAAAAAGAAAGACAACTCATACCTTTTGGTACTATTTTGTCTGGTTTGTTGCTTTGTGATCTCTTCCAGGGCAAGAACTGGGCTGCAGAACCGCTGCCCGCTTCTCCTGATTATTCTTTGCTTCATGGCAGTTAGACTACTCCATTCTCGAACAAACCTCAAAATCTAGCAGAAAATGAGATAATGAAAAGAGTGAACAGCTCACCAGGCATCTTCCTTTGAAAGTGAAGCTACTTATAACATCAGAAAACTGATGTTTTATTATATCCCCCAAATAGGCTTTTGAGTTTCACAATTTAAGGCTTTCTCCAATTTGATGCATTTTCACATCTTTATTATGAACTGTCTGTGGCCAATTCTGCAGAGGTCTCTTTCAGTCCAAAGGCTCTAAAGGCATATTTCAGGGCAGGCAGCATGTCCTTAACGCACAGAGGGACCAACAGCAATAACGTGCTCAGTGAGACCAAAAGAGGCCCGGAACATATCCCACCAGCAGCCGAGACAAAACTGGTCTTGGGGACAGCAGGCCTTGCAATGGTGACAGTGCAACATCTGAGAATCACTTGCAACATTCCTGAGAATCACAGGAAAATAGCCATCAATAAATCCAGCACACTTTCACTAGGGTTACCATTGCTCTCACTAGTCAATTACACATAACTGGCTATTTTCTGGGAATCTGACAATCAGGATTAGATGATACCTGAGAAAATAGCTCACTGCCACCTTTTCCTTTAAGCCAGGTGCAGCCGACCCATGGGCAATGTCTGATTTCCACTCAAAGGGCAAAAATATAATCACTGTTTTCTTGTAAAAAGTGGTACACTGAGTGCTGGGTCAGCCCCTGCACACATTGACCCTTCTTAGCAGCAAAGGTAAATTGGCCACAGATCAGAATTAACGTCTCCCCGGCAGGTGCCTGGCCTGCAGCTGCACATTGGTGCTTCTGACAATGAACAGAGAGGCACCAAACACGGTCTCATTCCTGCTCTCAGAATTTGTCATTGTCAGAACTGAACCTTCAAAGATAAAATGTGATTCTGTCAGATACAAATATCACAGTTGCTAATCCTGTGAATGAGAAATTAAATGATGTGAGGATGATTCTATCCACAGAAACAGCAAGCCTAGGTGTGATCATTTGCCAAGAAAACAGACTTCACATTTATTCTTAGCACGAGGGTAATTCATAGGAACTGCCTGGACTGCTTGTAATGCAACCAGTGATGTGACTCTGCAACAGGCCACCAAGTACTCTGCTTTTATTAAACTCAAAATGGTCATTAAAATTACTCAACAAATTTTAATTTAAAACAAATGCATAGGGCTATTCTTACCAGGGAGCGATTTTGTTTCAGCTGAAAGCTTGCTGGTAAATCTTCCCACAGGTCTAATTTTATATCCAAAGGAATGAAATTACAGTTCATCTGGTTTCCATCCTGATTACAGATTAGGAAGGCATTATTAATCCCTTTTGTCTGTAGGCACTAGTAATTATTTTAAAAGTAAAGAATTGTATTATGGCATAAAATGCCCAGTCTCCTAAAAGATAAACTGAGGTGGCACATTCTAGACGAGATTCCACCCACACAGCTCCCCTGAAAGGATGCTGAGTGGAGGAGGGATGAAGCTCTCCACTGTCCTCTGAATGCCTCCAATGCATTCACTCTTAAGGGTAAAAGATACCATGTAGAGGGGTGTGGTCAATCAAACACGAGGTTTAAACATGAAGTATTTCTTTTATAAAGGGGAAGAAGAATCTCGGCTTATAAAAATCTATTGTATCAACAACAGTTGAACCCATATTCTAATTCTCTCAGCCAAAAAGAAATGTTACAGTTCTCACCATCGCTTTGGAAAAAACACACAAAAGTGCTTACATATAGATTAAAAGTTGAGATATGCAATTGTTATTCTAATCTCGGATCTAGACTTGGGATTCTGGCTGAAATGAACAGTTCTTTAGAGTTATTCTCTTAATACGACACAGGATGCTAAACACCTGTACTGCTCTTCCCTTTAAGGGATGTTCTCATAGGCAGTGAACTACGGTTTTTATCCAAATTTCTACTTTTAGAGTTTACTTCAGCTCTTCTAAGGTAAAAAGGAAAGATTTCTTCTCAACTTGACTGTATCTGTGAAAAGACCTGTTGCATTTCATCTGCTTAGTGTCTCATGTTTAGAAAATTAACTGAATAACATATTTTTTTTTTTTGTGAAGAAGATCGGCCCTGAGCTAACATCTGCCAATCCTCCTCTTTTTGCTGAGGAAGACTGGCCCTGGGCTAACATCCACGCCCATCTTCCTCCACTTTATACGGGACGCCACCATAGCATGGCTTGCCAAGCAGTGCGTCGGTGTGCGCCCGGGATCCGAACCGGCAAACCCCAGGCCACCGCAGCGGAGCGCGCGCACTTAACTGCTTGCGCCACTGGGCCAGCCCCAATTGAATAACATTTTATGATAAAGGGACATATAAGTATTTAGAATAGTCATAAAAATGCACTTGAGACTATTAATAGAGATGTCAGGAATGTGAGGTGGCCCAGGCTACGTAGGCTGGTGGCAGAGCCAGAAGGTGAGTCAGCGAGGCTGTCACTGTGTTTGACTAGGCAGCAGGCACACTCTACCCTCTACCAGGAGTTTGCAGTTTCTCTCTTGTCTCCACCCAAAGGGGGAAAAACACTGATCAGATGATTTAGGATGCAGAGCTTTCACTGTACAGAGTAAAAAGTTCAAAGAGTTTAAGGGCTACTGAATTCCTATGGTGTGCTGTGCCTAGCGTCCGCCTTTTGGCTTCTTGACCTTCAAACCCATCTGGGGACCAGTTCTCTGTTACTCTCACGTGATGGTCTGGGAAGCATGGCCTGAGCTCCCCCCACATGGAGGAGGGTGGCTCAGGCACTGACACCTGCCTCTAGATGAGCAGAGGAGTCCCTGGTGCTTCCCCACGTCTAGAGGTTCCACATGGTGGACTGGGGTCCAAGCCTCTAAGAGGCGCATTATTGACTGCCTGGCTTCATTCTTGGTGTCTGTTTCTTGGCTGTGGTCCATGATAGAGGTTGTGGTCCCATAATGGAGGCTGCTTAGGGCTTTTAGTATTCATAATCCTAGCCATCTCCTAATCTTCTAGCAATCTCTTCTTTTTTTTTTTTTTTTTTAAAGATTTTATTTATTCAGTTTTTTCCCCCCAAAGCCCCAGTAGATAGTTGTATGTCATAGGTTCACATCCTTCTAGTTGCTGTACGTGGGACTCGGCCTCACGTTGGACGGAGAAGTGGTGCCTCGGGGCGCTCCCGGGATCCGAACCCGGGCCGCCAGCATCAGAGCGCGCACACTTAACCGCTAAGCCACGGAGCCGGCCCTCTAGCAATCTCTTCTAATCTTCAGTTAGAACTGAAAATTATTACATGGTACATCATCTATCTATAACTATATTTGGTTTAGTAGAAAACATGTAACTGAGTTTGGGCAGCTCCAACATAAGCTATCCTTAAAAAAAGGCATTCTTGCAATAGAATGGCCCATGAGTTTAAAAAGTTACAAATATTATTTTATTATACTTATATAGATTAGAAATTTGAAACTGTAGATCAAACAAAAGTATCCATAATCACAGCAAATTTTTCCTCAAATGCTCACACTAGTTTATTTTGCCAAAATTCTCACATGGTCCCCAAGATCCTTTCAGGGGATCCACAAAGTCAAAAGTGTTTTCATAATAATAGTAAAACAAGATTTGCCTTTTTCACTCTCATTCTGTCACGAATGTACGGTGAAGTTTTCGATGCATAGGCAAATATGAGAATCCCACTGTCTTCTATTAAGACTTTAGGGAAAATTGCTAAAAACGTAAAACAATGCCACTCTTCTCACTAAATATTTTGTTTTAGAAAATATTATTTTTTTATAAAAATATGCTATTGATATAAATATGTATATTTACATTATTTCTACTCAAATAAATTAATAAATGAATATTTTTAAGTGTTTCCATTTTAATTTCAAGCACAGTAAATATCAGTAGATGTAACCCACATAAACAAAACGTTTGTTTTGGGGTCCTCAACCAATTTAGGAGTGTAAAGAGGTCCTAACACTAAAAAGTTTGCATACCACTAACCTAGGCTATGGCAGGAATCTGAGAGATGATATTATCAAAGCTTCATAGGGTTTACTCAACATGGATGGGCAGGCTCAGGCTTCCATAAAGACGCTACTGCTGCTGCTGCTACACATGATCGGTGCAGGAGCGAACATCTACTGACAGTTCCTTATGGCTAGGCTCTGTGCTAAGTGCTTTACAGGAATTAGCCCATTTATCCTTGCAGCAACTCCTCTCCACATTTTACAGTTGAGGAAACTGAAGCACAGAGCAGGAAGTAATGTGTCCAAGACTGCACAGTGAGTAACAGATTTGAACCGAGGCACTCGGGCCCTGAGGTCTATGTTCTTCACTGCTATGCTGTTTGCTTCTCTTTGTCTTCAGATTTAACATAGGAATTTGAGAATTAGCTTTAAGGAGGAAAAGAACTAGATGCCAATCTCTTTGTTAATAAAATTAAATATCTCCACTGAAACATGAAAAAAGAAAGGCTTTTGTATGTTTCCAGCTACAGAATCCACACGATGCCTACCTTACTATAGAGGTGGATCCGGTCAGTATTCTTACTTGCACAAAACATTATGGTGTCGTACACTGGCCAAGTGTCTGAACTCTTCAACTGTTCTAAAGAAGAAGAGAAAAGAGAATCTGAAGGCTTATCTACTCTTAGTCCAAAATAGCTTATTTTAATCTTCTACAGGTTAGAATGATGAAATAGCTGTATCAAATTTATCAACATATTTGACAAAGAACATGTATCTGGGCTTGAAATAAACCATGGTAGGCCATCTAAGAGCGTACTGGCTTGCATGGGAACCAGTTGCTTTGTACTTTTGCTAATGACTCAACAAGAAAGAAACAAATTCAGAATTAGCTGAAAAGACATGAGTTAGGCATAATGGAGAATTTCCTACTACCGAGAGTTATTGGTCTTGAAGGGGTCTCACATCGAGACTTTTGCTGGAGTGGATGTAAGCTGGACTGAGTGAGCACCATTTTAATCATCAGCAGCAGTACAGCTACATCAGGGCCACTTAAACCCTGATTCCCTGGGACCAGGTATCTCACATCCACAAAGGAAATGAGTGGACAAGCTTCTTTTCTGATAATCTCTTTTTATTTATTCCTTCCTCAGTCCCACTGACCAATAAATTCTGCAGGAGAGAGAGGGTTATCAAAACAGCTTTAAATGATAATTACAGTTATTACTTTTCAGGCACTTACAACGTGCCAGGCACTGTTCTAAGCACATATATTAACACCTCTCAGAAATAAGTAGCACGTTTTCCAAAGGAGGGAGCTGAGGCGCATTGACTTGCCCAAGGCCACACCACAGGTATGAGGACTTGGGCCCAGTAATCCGGCTCGAGCCTGTGCTCTTAACCTCGGCTGCAGTTCCTTAGTGACCTTTTCAAGCATTTTCCCAGATCTAGAATTCTATGATTTGTTTGCCATTCTACTTGGCAATGTCATCATATTTGTTTTTTTCTAATCAAGCCATTGGTCACTTTACAAATTTGGTTTGTGGATTATTCCCATATTTCATAAATTTAACAATGTACACTTTTTTCCCATACTTTAACACCTCTGCAACTGGCATGTCTTACAGTCAATAATCACGGCATTTCACAATCATTACTGGCCAGGCGGCAGCTGTGAAGCAGTTGTCATTGCCTGAGCACGCGTGAGCTTACTCATAACTACAATACTGTTGACACTTCAACACTACACTTGAGGTATATGCACTGTTGTCACTACACGTGTTGAGTTTAATTATCATTAAAATGTGTTCAAATGTTTCACTATGATTTGTATTGAAATGAAAAGTTACCATGTATACCAAAAAAAAAAAATTGGATACAGAGCATGAGAGCATAAATTTGATATGATATTAAAGAAGCAAATGTATCATTGGAGGAATAACGAAAATTTTTTATATTCTTGCAAAGGAATAACCCAGTGCTTCAAGAGGTCTAAGGGAAGGAGATCCCTGCAAATAAAGGAAGCTGTCTTACATTTAGATACGGAGATGTGCAAAAAGGTTGCCTATTACATGCCAAGCAAAGCAACTAAAGGCAGGAGAAACTGCCCAATCCCTCAGAACAAATGAAAGAAACATCAAGGCAACAGAGGGTGGTCTGACCTGGTGTGGTCTATAATTAAAGTATCATGTCATAGTTTAATAGGCAGAGTTTCTTTTCTTTCTTAATGCACATAAAATAAGTGCATCTCATCATCTTTGTGTCTTCAGATTTGGAGAACTATGGTTAATGCATTAATGCTTAAAGATCAGAAGTCATTCTTTGATAAAAAGCATTATAGGAACAATTCCAAATCAGCTGATATTCTTGGTAGCTAGCAGTTACATTGGGTTACACATCTCTCTTTTCATTGTTTCTATGAAGTGTAATTTAATGGTTTGAGGCTATAGATGATGCATCTTTTGAAGATACAGCCATCCTTCCAGACCTCTAGAATTCTAGTTAGAACAAAATTACAGGGCCGGCCCGGTGGCTTAGGGGTTAAGTGCGTGCGCTCCACTGCTGGCAGCCCGGGTTCGGATCCCGGGCGGGCACCGACGTACCGCTTCTCCGGCCATGCTGAGGGCCCGTCCCACATACAGCAACTAGAAGGATGTGCAACTATGACATACAACTATCTACTGGGGCTTTGGGGGAAAAACTAACTAAATAAATAAAATTAAAAAAAAAAATTACAGTTCCAGCATAGTACATACCACTCTAGTTCTAAAAGAGCATATAAGGGTAGAATAAACATTTTAACGTGGTGTGCCTCCTCTTCCTTCTGTTTGTTTTTCATGGAAATCATGTTAGTGGGGAGATGTGAAGCATATCCCTTGTATGGAGTTCTCAGCCCAGTGATCTGAGAAGTCGAAAAAGGAAGAGGGGATACGCATGGGGGGAATGCTGGCATTGTCTGGAGTGGATGAGGCCAATGCAAATTTCACTGGCAGAACAGAATTTCTAAAAGTCTGGTGATTTTTGAAAAGTATTTGTAAGTAAAGCTAATGTATGTCTTTATCAAGGGACCAATTTATAACTAACAAGCCAGTATTTCCTGGCCACAGATGAAGAGACTCATGGCCCAGTTGATGACAATTGCCAGCTGTTGGTTCTGGGTCTCATGTTTAGTGCACTGAGCCGTATGCTGTCCTACAAGAGCTTCAGCAGCACTTGAGAGACTGTCACAGTAGAAACAAGGAAACTAGAGACATAAAAGCTATACCCCACCTGAGTCTACATTGTCTACTTAAACTCTGTTAAAATTAACAGACCCAAACAGGATCCATTCTGAGACATTCTTTGGGAAGATCTTGAGGAATGACAGGGAAGGAAGGCTGAGGGAAGACGAAAGGAAAATACCCTGAGCTCAGAAATTTTTCAATGAACATTTCATTTTAAAGCTTTGAATCTGACTCCAAATTATATCTATGTTTAATAGCAACTGATTTAGAAGAAAAACTTCAACAGTCCATCTCGACAATTTTGGGGTTGTTATAATAAAAACATCAATCTGTGGGTTACTATGGTCACTAACTGAGTAACAAGGAAAGTATTCAAAAGTACTCACAATCTTTTGCCAGCTGGCCCATAAAGATAGTGATGTATGACATACAGGCTGGTATTTGCCAACCATCACAGCTATAAATAATGAATGGAATCAACCAAGAAGTAAATAAATCCGAAACACTACATGGTTGGCTCCAAGTGCAGTCATGATTCATACAGTCTTGAAATTATGTTCCTTAAAAACATTTCCTTAAAAAAAAAAACAACCCCTAAATTTAACATATCCCAATTAATTGTAGCCATTTGAAAGAAATTCATGTGTAGAGGATTAATGACCTGCTAAGTGGCTGTTAATAATCTGTCAATCTTACAATTTTGTCCAAAAGAACCTCCCAAATATCGAAACCAGCCCCTCAGTGTGTGAATGAGCCAGGCTTGGTTGAGGCTGGGCAACAGGCCTGGGGGCAGCACGTGCAGTTATGTATTGGTCCTTCTCTCTGTGTCATGTCTGAATGCCAACAGCTCTGCTCTTCCTGCCATCTGGTGTTTAAGTATGTGGTTACAAATGGTTGCTATTTTTAACATAAATGGGAATACAACAAACCTGGAATAAGGTAGTAATCACAAATCTACTAACAGTATTGTGTGTCTAAGCACATGGCTATTATTTGGATGCTAGAAATGGAAACAAGACTTACCATCACCTGGCTGGGCTGTGAGTCCATCTTCCCTCTCGACTTTTGACACTTCTTCCTTGCTCTTAGCCAGCGGTTCAGGTTCTGACTGTGCAAGGGCTTGTTTTTCACAGCCAGAACTAGTCCCAACCTTTTTGGAGGTGTCTTTCTGAGCATCATCTTTCTCGTTTCTGTTTTTATCCTGGGTATAGTTGAGGCTATCTATTTGTAGAATTATGAAAATCAAACAAATAATTTACATATAAATTTAGATAAAGTCATTATATACTCTAAGCCCAGTTTAAAAAGTAAAGTTTTAAAAAAGTCACAGCTAGGTCTTACAAAAAGAAACAAAGTCAACAGTTTGTTCATTCTTTGGAAACATTCATTGGGAGTCACTAAACACCAAGTGCTACTCTACTCTGGAGAGGAAGCAAGAGATGAGACAGGTAAGTCTCTGCTTCCTGGAGATTCCATTCTAAGTGGCAGAGACAGAAATAAATAGGTAAACAAATAAATAGGATCTTTTCAGAGAAAGAGAATAAAACAGGGTTTTTATGAGTAAAAGGGATGGGCTGGGGGGAGCAAAAGTTGGCAGGGCCAAGCTCTCAGAGCAGTCTCATTTGAGCTGAGAGCTGTTCATGAACTAGGAAGCCTGGCCCAGGGGCCTGTATTTTTGGATTGGATTCTAAACATAACTGGAAGCCATTAGAGGGTTTTAGGCAAAGGAATATAATGATCTAAATTTTTAAGGGTCACTCTGGTTGCTGCGTAGAGAAGGACCACAAGGGGGTCTAGTAGGGAGGTTCCTGAGGTCTGGGAGAGAGAGAATGGTGGCTTCTAGCGGAATGGTAGCAATAAAGATAAAGTGGCTAGAATCAAGGTATATTTTGGAGATTACACTGCAGAACTTGCTGGATCAAGTGTGGGAGGAGAGAGTGGAATCAAGGATGCTGCCTAGGTTTTTAGCATGATGCAAGGAAGATGAGGGAAGAGAAGATTTGGGTGTTGGATGTGGTGGTGGTGAATCAAGAATTGTATTTTGGACATCTTAAGCTTGAGGTATCCATTAGACATCTAGGTGGAGATGGTACACAGGCTGCTGGATATATCCAATCTGGAATTCAAGTGAGAGAGAGAAGTCTGGGCATGTGAGCTGTAACATGTCAAGTATAAACAATGGATGTTAAGAACAAAGCATAAGAGAAGTGTTACCTATTGACAAATATTAGTGTTCAATATACACTGTGCCAAATTTTAGCTAATGTACTAGAGACTGCATTAGCCACTTTTATGGGAATGTAATATCCTAATATTGCTCCTTTAACTTTTCAGATTCCACCATTTCCTCAAAGTGTTATATGGCAGGCATTGGATAAAAAAATTTAGATGAATTAGAATTAACTAGAATCAATTAGAATTTTCAACTTTTGGGGTGCATCCAAATCAAAGTTGGAAATCATTTTGCCAAACTGTACTAGTATTAATTTAATAATTATAATATTTATATACAGTAATATCACCGTTACTTAGAATATGTATTTCTCTTTAATCAGATTGTTTCATATTCACAAAAGGTGTTTTGTTTTCCTTTAGGTTGCTTGCGAGTTTATTAAATCCTGGGTCTAGACACTTTCATTGTTGCTCTTGGTATCACAAAGAAAAATCAGAACTATAAAACTCTATTAAACTATGATTTTTTTGCTAAATCACTCAACTTATATATTTAATGTGAACTGACATTATTTTGCAGTCACGAGATACTTTATTTTTATTGCCTGTAGCAGTTGGAAATTGAATGAGATAATGCAAATTGTGAGAGATATTATATGGAATAAGCTCATGGTTCCAATTTAGTTCACAGACAACAGGTGTCCACATTACAAATATAACCACCCAGATGGCAGACTTGTCATTTTGGTAGGAACACCCAGAATTGAAAGAGGAAAGACTCCGCTACTGATTACATTTCCTTTCAGATCAAAAGTAAGACAGAGAGAAGCAAGGCAGGCAGGAAGGAATCACAGTATCAGAGCTTATATCTTAGTGGAGTCTTTGTTAATGTCAATACTCTGAAGAACTCCCCTATGATGGAAAAGTAGATGTGTACAATTATTATAACTGATAAAATAATTTCTTCCAGTTTCCAAAACTGTCAACTTGGCATTTTGAGTTACCACAAAAATGGTCTCTAAAATTGGAAACAAAAGGAATACTAATGATCTTTTTCTTAAGAAAACCACAGGTATTAATATCATTTCAAAAACAAAACAGAAAGTGGTGTATCATGCTACAAAAACATACTCTGAGGCATGTTTATGATTTCTTTTTTTTTTTTTTTTTTTAAATTATTATTTTTTTTAATTATTTATTTTTATTTATTTTTTCCCCCAAAGCCCCAGCAGATAGTTGTATGTCATAGTTGCACATCCTTCTAGCTGCTGCATGTGGGACGCCGCCTCAGCATGTCCGGAGAAGCGGTATGTCGGTGCGTGCCCGGGATCCGAACCCCGGGCCGCCAGCAGCAGAGCGCGCACACTTAACCGCTAAGCCACCGGGCCGGCCCCTGTTTATGATTTCTACTTTGAAAATAGCATGTTTTTGAAAAGAATAAACTTATAAAACAGATATCAAGTTGATTCTTAAAAGAAGATCTATAGAGGAATTTTTATAATTTGTCATGCAAGAATCATGGCACCATGTATATTTTACTAGACAAAGAAGCTACATTGAATTATTTTGCTATTTAAAAGGAAGTAATCTATAATTTCTTTAAAAACAAGTATTATCTACAGAGGAAAGAAAACAGCAGGTCTATGACTATAAAGCATATTTGCTGCCATAGCAACAGAGCTTCTATTCCTGCCCACTGAATTCACTTCCTGCTGGCATTAATCAGAAATGTCCATTTGTGCCAAATTAATGCCATGTCACAGACGCTCGGGGATATACATTCTTGACAGAACTGGGAGCTTTTCACATTCCACAAGGGGATAAATTCAGTCATCACTATGTGAAGTTCTCACTCCAGCTTAAAAGCTCAAGTCAGTGCCAAGCCACACTAACCTCTGATAACGGCAATCGTCTGTAAAAGCACAGATTAGTTATCTGAAGACACCACTGCCAGCCCCCTCCATGGTCACCCTCCACGTACTCACCAGTACTACCTTGAGGATTCTCACACATTTCACAATAAGGTAACACTGAGTTATTGATATAGGTGCAGAAACCACACTGCCAGCCCTTTCCAGGGAGGGATGGGGGTGTTGCCTGGGCTAGAGCTTTGGTTTGGCTGGGCCAGGATCGCTTCTCCTCCGGGGGACTGCAGCGGTCATCGGTGGTGACTGATTTCAGTCTTTTAGCTTCAGGTTCAAAATTGCTTTCATAATCAATGATATCTCTTGTAGCTATTTTTCCAGGGTCTGCTGGCACTACAGTATTTTCCTCCTGGAACATCCTTGATTCATTAAAGGAGGTCACCGACGGTCTTTTCTTAGGTTTTGGTAAAAAGAATGATCGAATATCATGCTGTTTTTCTTTTTCAAACTAGGAAAAACAAACAGTTATCAAATTAAGGAGCAATCTAATACATTCTTTCTAAATGAAACTGCTTAACAAACTATTTTCATTAACCATATTCCTTTATCTTTTGAATACCTTGTTGGAAATGAATTCAATTATGCTATGACTCTTCATATATGCATATATGCAGAATACAATTAACACATCCATATATTTCCGGTGTCTAACTTTTTTTTAGCACTTACAATGTTCCAAGCACTTTTAACTCGTTTAATCCTCATGCCAGCTCTGTGAGGCAGGTACTGTTATTCTTCCCATATTTCAGATGAGGACATTAAAGCCTTAGAGAGGTTGGGTAACTTGGCTATAGAAGTTATGTCATAAAAACATACTTCATAAACTATCTGCTCTAGATGTATGTCAGGGAAAGGAGGCAATTGTGTGTTTAAATATTTCAAGTCAATCAAGAACTTAGAAAAATGTTTTCATGCCCAAACTATAAATACAATGTTCATAAACAATATGTTTTTCATATTAAAATCTTTTCTTGACCAGGGAGCATTTTTCAAATAGCATTAAAGCTATTAATTAGAACAGCTTCTTTAACAGACACATTTGAATAATTATCTTGTCTTCAAGAACTATATTTCTCTTTTCTAAGAACAGCTACATCATTATCTCATGTTTTTCATCTTCTTTTCAATGTGTAAATCTCAGCCTCCTAATTACAGGAAGGAGGATACCTATCTCCACAATTGATTAGCTAGCAGTTAAAGTAACTTAAAGGAGTTAATTTTGGAGAAGTCCTGCTGGGGCCTCAACTGGGTACCACGGTGGACACACACTGTGGCAGACTGCGTTTCCAAAGACAGCCACACCAATTCTTATCCCATTTCACATGCTCTTCTCACAACGTGACGTTGACATACCTGTGTTTAGAGGTGGGGTCTGTGTTCCTCTCACTTGAGACTGGGTGGACCTTTGTAACTGTCTCAATTAACAGAATACTGTGAGGGTGACGCTGTGTGACTTCTGAGGCTAGGTCATTGAAGGTAACATGGCTTCCACTTAGCTATTGGCACTCTGTCTCTCTTTCTTTATGCCTTTGGATGCTTGCCTTTGGAGCCTAGGCACCATGTTGCAGGGAAGCCCAGGCCACATGGAGAAACCACATGTGGATGTTCAAGTTGGCAACCCCAGATAGGCCCCTAGGGTACAGCCAGCATCAATTGCCAGACATGTGAGTGAATGAGAATTCAGATGTTTCCAGATCCCAGCCTTGGAGTTTTCTAGCAAAGGTCCCAGTCATCACGGAGCAGAGACACAGCATCTCATTATACCCTGGCTCAATCCCTCACTCACAGAAACCATAAAAAATAATACATGACTATTGTTTGAAGACACTAAATTTTGGGGTAATTTGTTATGCAGCAATAGATAACAAAAACAGACACTAGGATAATGATAGCAAAATACCATATACTGTAAATAGAGATATTTTACATAATAAATCTTGTCTGCACTTCTCAGTAGTGCTGCATAAGAAAGACAGATTTAGCAAATTCACAGAGACAGAAGAATCAGTGGTTACTGGGAGCTATGGGAAAGGAAAATGGGGAGTTATTGCTAAATGGTTAGAGTCTCTGTTTGGGGTAATGAAAAAGTTTTGAAAATAGTGGTGATGGTTGCACAACATTGTGAATGTAGTATTAAGTGGCATTACTACTGAATTATACACTTAAAAATGGTTAAAATGGCAAATTTTATAATTATACATATATAATCATAAATTTAAAATTTCTAAAAAAAAATGAGAGAAGAAAGGGAGTGAGGGAGGGAGGAAGGAAGGAAAATTTAGGTTGTTCCCATATTGGCGAAATTAAAACATATTATAGGAAAAAAGCCCCCCCCCAATTATGTACAACTTTTATTTTGTACGGCTGTTATTTATATATTATCATGTTATAAAAAAGTTATCTAATTAGTTGTGGAAGTTACAGAATTTAGGTAAAAATATACAGAATGAAATCATTAACCATGAGACAAGATTTTTAAAACAATGCACAAGAGAAATTCTAAGAAAAGGGTGGAGAAAAGCAGAGAGATTCGCAGACCTATAGAGTTTGGTGTTAAAAAAAAAGTAACAAAGAAACAAAGATAGTTTGTTAAAGCTTAAACACTTAAAGAAAACGTTCTATTTCATATAATAGGACTGCAAAGAGGGCTTGCAGGATTTTAAAAATACTAGCAAATGTTCAGCAAATTCTATCAGCTATTTCTAGTTAAACCATGGTGATTTTAAATGGAGGTCAGCTTTCTAAGTACTTGCATGTCTAGAAATGAGCCAACTTTGCCCTCACCCTTAGTCAGTAGTTTCGCTGGGCACACAAATCTCCTCAAATCTTTAAAGACATTGCTCTATTTCTTCCCACATCCCGTGATGCTAATGATGTTCCTTCATAAGTTGCAAACTTTTTCTTTGTTTTAGAGGCTTTCAGGATATTCTTTTTATCCCTGGTGTTCTAAAATTTCACAATGATCTATATTTATATATCTATATCTATATGCCTTCTCATATAGATATCTCAGCACCCAGGATACCTTAATTTTGAATAGTATTGATTATCTCTAGCTTTTGGAAATTTCTATTATTCTTTATTTTTTTTTATTTTTTTTTTATTTTTTCCCCCCAAAGCCCCAGTAGATAGTTGTATGTCATAGCTGCACATCCTTCCAGTTGCTGTATGTGGGACTCGGCCCCAGGATGAACGGAGAAGTGGTGCCTCGGTGCGCACCCGGGATCCGAACCCGGGCCGCCAGCATCGGAGCGCGTGCACTTAACCACCAAGCCACAGGGCCGGCCCTCTATTATTCTTTGGTAGTTTCTTTCTCTTTATTTTCTCTTTTCTTTTTTTCTGGAATTCCTGATAGCAGAACATTGGACCTAGACATTTATGTCTTATCTTTTATTCTCATATTTTCCTTCTTTTTGTCTTTTTACCCTCTAAACTCTTGGAGTTTTTCTCTATTTTATCTTTCAATCCTTCTGAAGAATTATTTTGTTTTGGCAATCATATTTTTAACATCTAAACTTTCCTTCTTGTTCCCTGTTTCTTTTTCATAGTATTCTGATTTTTATTTACATTTGCAATAACATCTCAAATCTGAGGCTACTAATTTGAGTTTTTAAAAAGTTATCTTTAGCACCGATTTTTGTATTAGTTTATGTTTGTTCACCTTTTTCATGCTACAGATTTCCTCCTCAAATGTCCAGTGACCTTGGTTGTCCCTTCATATATAAGAATGAAGGAATAGGAGGGCTGCCTGGGAACTCGGGACATGCGGAGCTTATCACCAAGAAGATATGATCGGACAGACTGATTGAGCGTGAGAGGTGAGGAAGATGGAGGGGCACAGAGTGATCCTCAGGCTCCCAAATTTCTGACTTAGAACATTGTAGGGATGATATTTTCAGTTACTGTAATAGGGAATACACAAAGATAAATGGGCTCATGAGAAAGCAAAAGAGCAAAAATAAGGAAATAAGCTCACTTTTAGACATGTGTGAGGACTGGTGGGTCCCAGAGTGGAGAGTTCCAGGAAGCAGGCCTGGAGTTCAAGAGAAAGAGACCTGGATTTACACATCCGGGAACCCCTGACATAGAGAGGTGAGTACAGTCATAGGACTGGATGTCATGCTACGTGGAGGGAGGAGGAAGTAAGAAACGGTGCAAGTCAAGGACAGAAAGCAGAGGAACAACATTAAGGGCGGAAGGAGGAAGAGACGTCAAGGAAGGAAACACAAAAGGAACAGTAAGAAAGGCAGAAAACTCAGGAGAGTCGTAGCTTTAGTGGAAGTGTGTTTTGGTTTTCCATTCATTACATGAAGCACTCAGTGGGCACTTGCAATCAGAAAAACTCACATCCCTCAGTTCTGGGAAATCTTCTTCTATTATTTTTCCTTCCTCTGTTTTCTCTGCGTTCTCTTTCTGGAATTCCTACCAGGCAAAAAACTTCTGAACTGATCATTTGATTTTCTTCACTTTTTCTCACATTTTTCCATCTCTATTTGTTCTACTTTCTGTGTGATTTCCACATGATCTTCCTTTCTATCCTTTTTGAATTATTATTTTCTGATATTACAGGTTCAATATCTAAGGACTTTTCCTTGTTGTCTGATTTTTCCCTTTCCTTTTTCTTGTTTCATGGGTGCAATATTTTCTTTTACTTCTCTGTGTACATTTTTTTTTTTTTTTAGTTTTCTTCAGCTCATTACATTGTCTCTGCTTCTTTTGTATCCCTTTCTTGGCTTATGTGCTTGTTTTGGTCTCTGCTTTTCACGTGAGAGGCTTTCCTTCATGCCTGGTGGCCTTTGCTGTCCGTTCATATTTTTTTTTTTTTTTAAAGATTTTATTTATTGATTTTTTCCCCCCAAAGCCCCAGTTGTATGTTGTAGCTGCACATCCTTCTAGTTGCTGTATGTGGGACTGGGCCTCAGCATGGCCGGAGAAGCGGTGCCTCGGTGCACGCCCGGGATCCGAACCCGGGCCACCAGCAGCGGAGCGCACGCACTTAACCGCCAAGCCACGGGGCCGGCCCTGTCCGTTCATATTTAAGAATAAGACACTAAAATGCTATTGGAAGTTCCACATGGGGGACTTCACTGAAGGTCATTGGTGACTGTTTGTCAGGAGATCTCTTTTAGTCTCCATAGTCTTTTCTCGTTCCAGTCAGTTTCTCCAAAAAGGAGTCCTCCAGTCTCCTGCCTGAAGGATACAATGCTGGCTACCAGTGACCTGGAACCCAAGGATTTCACCATTTATTAAAGGAGTCTTTCACTTAATATGCTCATTTTCAATTTACTGCCTTACTCCCCTTCCTTAACTGGCTCTCTTCCTAGATATATTTTTAAAGACATTTTTAGAAGAAGCAAATAAAACAGCTAAATAAATAAAATATAAAAAACACACATATAAAATACAAAATATAAAATAAATAAAATATACAATAACAGGCCATTGTCACTTACACTAATGTTTAAATAATATCAGAATTTTTTGTCCCATCCTACATTTTAAAGAATTTATTTCTTTAAAAACATGTTAATCTCTCCATCTCTCCACCAAAAAATAAAACAAAACTTTCAGATTTGTTTATAAAAAAGCAACCCTCCTTACAATACAAAAAAAAAAAAAACCCTAAGAAATCTTTCCAAAAAGAATTCTCAAGGCCTTAAAATATCAGCTTTTACAGTGGATCTCTTTTAATTAAGCTATTTAATTAAGCTATTTTTAAAAGAAGTTCTTTTACTTTTTAAGCAATGATTAATTTTGGAAATTAGCATTTGAGAAATTCTCATTATGTGCCAGAGGCAGGTTGAGAGTAAAGGTTAGCAGTGACTGACAGTAATCAGAAATTGATGTATACCTCTGCCACTACAAGGGTTTACTTACAGTGCATGGGAGTAATCGATATAGGTGCTATTTTGAAACCACATCTGCTTGGGTAATAATAAATTGAGACTTGAGCACGCAAAACCCAGAAAAGGAGCGGGTGGGTGAAAAGGGAATCATTTTATATAATTTCAGGAACCAAAGGATACAGAGTATAATTTTAGAAAAAGGAGAGGGTAAGATTAATCAGTAGCAATGACTTTAGCTAATATTAGGATGGCTACATTGGACAATGATGAATGTGGTTACAGGTAGTAAACCTTACAAGTTGGTGCCCTGGCCACAGAGGTGCCAGAAGCTGTAAGGCCTAACAGGAAGAAAGACTTCCTCTGAGATAATCAATTAGAAACCTGATCCATATTATCAGTTATGTTTTCTGATTGTAGCCTCTGAGCAATCAGGCAGGAAGTTGGTTGATGAGGTTTCTTTGACACTCAGCAGCTATGACTGATAGAAAAAGATGTGAGAAAATCTCTTTGACACATCCTAACGATAATTATATATGTCAGATGGGGACAGAGAAGGGTTACAGGTTTACTGAATGCGAGCTCTTAACTGGGGATCCATAGGCCTCTCACAAGACCTTGGATGGCCTTCAGTGAGCCTGAGAAACCCCTGAAATTGTCTATAAAATGTTGTCTGGATTGTATGTGCATTTTTGGAGAGCAGTTCTTTACTCTCTCTATAGTCTCAAAGGGATTCAGGACCCAACAAATGTTAAGAGCCACTGGATTAGAATCAAACGTCTGAAGGTGCACATGTGGTTTGAGAGCTCCATTTCTTTCCTTAATTTTCTATAGGTGAAGGGAGAGGGAGGGCTCATGTGTGAATGTACACATATGTAAACTAACTCTTTTTAAGGGGCAACAAATACATAAATTCTCTGAAATACTTAATGAGAGTCCCTCTAGCTTCTTTCAAATAATAGTTTTAAAAACTGAATAATACCAAAACAGAGTAAGTTCTGTGCAGGCCTGAAACATTCTCGCTGAGCTCATTTGTCTGTCACTGTAACTGGACTCTGAACTGCTTCTCCTAAGGGAGCAAACGACATGGGAATGCTCACACAGTCAAGAGAGAAACTACTGATGAGGTGGGTAGAAGGAAGCGCATGGATTGTAATGCTAGGGAACTACAGGAGACATTTCTGTGCCCGCAGGACTCAAAGGCGTAAGGCCACATAGCTCAGCTTAACACAAAACACACTATCCTTGATGTTTTGAGACAGGGACATAGACCATCAGCTCCTCATGGAGATTCCAGCAGGCATTTGGGACACGCCTGGTTAATAAAAGGAGGAAGTGACCTTTAATAAGAGCTGTAGACACAGATACTAAACATGAATGCAAAATTCCTACATCTGTAAGATGCTTCTAATTAATTTTCTTTTGTCATTTTTTTATTAAGTTAATTCTTTATAAACTGAATGTGGATCCACTGATTAAAGCATCTGAGAAAAAGGCAGTAAGAAATAATTGTAAACAAAATGCTCCCCAAATAAATGTTTTCTAAAAATATTAGATTATCAATAACATGACTCTGTGCAGGAGCAAGCTTTATCAGTCTCACCAAAATAGACCAGAAGCCTCAAATTACAACAGCATGCTGATAGTCAAATACTTAGTACCCATACCATTCGGGCAGGTCTACATTTGAAAAATTACTGACTTTATTAAAGTTATCAGCATTTCTCAGTAGTAAAGATAAGCAGGAACATAGAAAGACAAAATATTTTTATGGCCTAGGAAAGCTTTGTTACTTAATAGCAAGATTAAGCTAAAAAGTCTTTTGTGTTTTGTAACTACATTCTTGCACTTAGAAGAGACATTATAGTAACAAATTATTGAAAATGTCCTAACTCATCATGACTGTTTGTCCTTGTAAAGAAGTAACTATATTAAGTGACCTTTGTAATGTGTAATAAATAAGAAACTTAAATGTAGGTGTTTCTAAAAAGGAGGAGCAATCTAAGCTTATAGTAATTTCCCCAAGCCCCAAGGAGTGGGAAAAAATATAGTTAAGTGAACATACCCATGTCATAAGCAACGTGGAAAACAGAAGAACATATTCCTCTCTGCACTTATATAGCTGACACTCAGTTATTGTGTTCCTGTCTTTTGTTCAATATTGTTTTTGAAAAACAAAAGAAAAAATATTGCTTTCGCTGAGAAGTGCTGGGAATAAAAACTACAAAATGCTTAAGGTGGCAAAATGTGTGTTTTTATCTGAAAGGTTCAGGGACCTAATATATATCTGCTTTGTTTTGCACCACGGTAAACTACTGCTCTTTAGAGACAAATCCCCTGGCCATGATGATAGGATTAAAAGTCAGCTATTAGAACTGAAGGAGAGGAAAAGAAAATCTAGTAAAACAATAAAAAACAATAAAGCACTTCAAAGCCTGGTGCTGGTCCAGCGAGGCACACGCCACCAACAAAAGCACTGATGTCGGGTTTACTAGAGCTTGAACAAAGGGCAGCTCTGGAGGAGCCATTACTGCCTCATGTCACTCATCTCCTGTTCCTAAAAGAATTAACACAACTGCTGTGTTACAAATGGGTGATTGGGACATTTTGCTGGTCTCCTGGACGGCAGACTGATGACTGGAATTGGAACTAAAAAGCCTTCACTAACATTTGTAAACCAGCGAGAGGATACAGAGTGACAAAAGTAGGGTTTTAATCATCTAACCAAAAAAGTGAATTTAAATTCTCCTAAAAAAGAAATGACTGACTGAATTTTCAGATTTTGCAAAATGTCCATTCATTTAAATAAAATTTTGACAGTGATCCACTCTTAGGCACAAGTTTTTCTCTTTGGGCATAGAGAAAACAAAACACAAAACAAAATAAGACTCTGATTAAAAAAACGAAGTGGTAAAAAAGAAAATGTTATTACTTATTTTTAAAGGTGACATCAAAAGCAGTGCCGGCAAATGTTATTGGGAATGGCTATTTCTTCTAACAAGGACAATTAGAATTTAAGAGCAAAATGTTATATAATATAACGCACAGATCATTAGAATATGACTCAGAGGGGTAAATTAATAGGTGCCCATGTGTCATACTCTGTCTTTTAAGGCCTGATATCCAAATGCCTCATGGACATCAGCTGCAGAGGCTCCTGGAACCCTAGAGGTCCCAAACGGACTCTTCACTCTGTGAGCCAGCTTCTCTCCTACCATCACAATCTCTCGGCTCCTCACTGCTACCAAATGAAGTCCTCTGCTATGGATCCTCCAGTTTTAGACTAAACTGGATCCCTTCCTACAGCTTCAGTTTGTCCTCCCCTACCTACCTGCATACCTCTGGTTCCGGCCCCTCTCAGTGCCTGCTTCAACCCCCTCTACCCTTCCAGCACATGCTGCTATCAGACAGGGTTCCATCCAGGCCTCACTCTCTTGATTCTACCTCTGAAATGTCTGGAATTTTCCTTTCCTCTCCATTACCACTACCACTGTTAGGAGTTCAGGGGGGAGTTTAGTGCCCCTAATCCCATCTGGGAATCCCTGACAAAGGAGCCTTCTCTATAGTAATAGCCTTATGAATAAAAAGGAACGGACTTTATTAATAGACCTGTAAGTGCCTGACAGCACCAAAGTAAAATTTTGGTAAAAGGTGTATTAAACAAGCCCAAGCCCACAATGAGACTTCCTACTTCCCACCCCAAATGAGGGGTGGGAGTGGGAGCGGCACTTTCGTTCTGCTTACAGTGGAGATACAAGTGCAAGAGAAGCACGCCTCCGCAGAGTACAGTAACCCACTAGCCCCGAACTGTGGCCCAACCAAGTTCTCAGGCTCTGAAAAATCAGATAAACAACTCCTCTGCCAGGGGCAGCAAGAGAAAGCCCTGAAAGAAAATCCCTTCACCAAAGATTGAAACTAGATGGGAAGGAGGTCAGAAATAATCCATTCCCCTAATACCACTGCCTCCAAGAACCTCTGTCTCTTCTCCTCCCATTCATTTCCCACACTGCCACTAAGATTATCTTCTAAAAACAGAAATCTGATCACGTCACTCATTTGCTTAAAAGCCTCTGATGACACTGCACTACTTCCAAGATAAAGTCCAACTTCTCGGCATGGCATGTGTGGGCTCCTCTCCATCTGATCGGTGCCAAAGTTTCAGGTTTCTTTTCCTTTGACTCACTTCTGGTGTGCCCTATGCTCACACATTCACACGGAATTCCCATTCCCAGCATAATTGATATCTGCTCATATAATCTGATATCTGCTCATATAATTGTGCTTTGGATCATGCTTTTGGTGTTCCCTTTGCCTGAACCAGGACCTACTCTCTTTGAACTCATCCTTCAAAATTCAGCTCAGATGTTTCCTAAGGGAAATTTCCCACATGCCCTAGGTAGTTATTCATTCTGTTCTCTGTCCCCAGAGCCTGATTTACATATCTATATTTTCACATTCATCATATTGCGTTAAAATGATTTGCTTACAGTCGTCTCAATTTAAGAGTAAGCTCCAAAGGAAAGTTAGCTGTTTTCCTTATCCTTGCACCTAGCATATAGTCATTTATAAGTAACAGCTTTATTGCGATATCATCTATTTATATACCATAAAATTCACTCTTTTCAAGTGTCCAATTCCATGATTTTTAGTATATTCAGAATTATGCAACCATCACCATCATTTAATTATAAAACATTTTCATCACCCTCAAAAAGAAACCTTGTACCAATTAAGCAGTCACTCCCCATTGCCCCTCTCTCAAGCCTCTGGCAACCCCTAATCTACTTTATGTCTCTATGGATTTTCCCATGCAGGCCAATTCACATAAATGGAACCAGACAATACGTGGCCTTTTGTGTCTGGCTTCCTTCACTTAGCATAATGTTTTCAGGGTTCATCTATGTTGCAGCATATATCAGTACTTCATTCCTTTTTATGGCCAAATAATATTCTATTGTATGGATATACCACTTTTGTTTGTCCATTCATCAACTGATAGACATATGGACTGATCTAACTTCTTGGCTATTATGAATCATGCTGCTATGACATTTATATACAAATTTTTGTGTGGATATATGATTTCAATTCTCTTAGAAGTGAAATTGCTGGGTCATATGGTAACTTTATGTGTAACACTGTAAGGAACTGCCAGACTGTTTTTCAAAATGGCTGCACCATTTTACATTCCTACCAGCAATGTATGAATGTTCCAATTTCTCTACATCTTTCCAATACTTGTTGTCTATAATTTTAGTCATCCTAGTGGGTGTGAAGTGGTATCTCATTGTGCTTTTGATTGCCTTCTATATAATCTTAATAAGTGTTTATATAATGAATGATCTTTGAATGTCCTGTACATAGTACATATCCCATAAACACTGGCTAAACCCAACTGACGTGTTTCAATGTTCTATTCATTCCACATATAACTGAGGGTCTACAGTGTGCTAACTCTAACACACACAGTATAGTTTGGCAAAGTTATGAAGGCCGACTTTGGAGCAGAAAGGCCTGGGTTCAAATCCCCATCCTGCCACTTATTGGCTGTATGAACTTGGGTAGATTATTTAACCTTTCTGAGCTTTAGTGAGGCATGGTAAAAGTATCTGCCTCATGGTGTAGTTGTGAAGGTTAAATAAGATCACGAGTGTTAAGGGCTTAGCACAGTGGCTACATGGAATACCACTCAATATATTTTAATTATTATTACTGAGTGAACTGAAGTCATAAAGGCAAATAAGACAAATGTCTAATAATAACATTATGTGATATAAGCCATGACAGAGATATTTATATGTCTCCATCCATAACAATGAGGCTACCCTCTTGTCCTCAAGAAGCTATTATGCAGACTAATTATATATATATATAATGTTTACAGAGTGGTTTGAATTCTAAAATACATATTAAATAAATATTCTAATTTAAGATGTGTTAGCTTCAAGAAACCAGTGCTTTAGCATATTAAGAAACAAGAGATTTGGACAAGAGAGATTTAGACTTCATGAATACCACAGCTTCTGTGGTCAACTTTCTTTTGCTGTTACCATTTTTTCAACCAGACAATATATAGGAAACAAGGCTATTTTTTATATGTACGAGACAATTTCTTACTTGTACTTCTTAGCCCACAATAAAACAAACATTTCATACAATGTTGG
Organism: Ceratotherium simum simum; assembly: GCF_057802395.1. Lineage (NCBI taxonomy): Eukaryota > Metazoa > Chordata > Mammalia > Perissodactyla > Rhinocerotidae > Ceratotherium > Ceratotherium simum. The sequence goes on from NC_141908.1 coordinate 18,950,727, forward strand.
CATTTAATAAAAAATGCAGTTTGGTTTTGAATTTTGAGGGCATATTTTAAAATTTCATAGTTGTGCTAAAGAGCAATCCTTCCCAACTACATGCAATTTTCTGCAGCAGATCAGCAGCCATCCAATACATTTTTAATGCAAATATGGGTGTTTGAAATGTAAATTTGCTTTGAGTAAAGGATGTTCTAGAAGGCCTTGAGGACAACAGACCAGGGGACTTGAGGATGGTTATGATAGAGAAAAGGCAGCAGTGTGAGCCAGGACAAAGACACAAGTCCTGAGGCAGGGTAAGGAAGGTTAGGCAACCAGGGAGAGGCTCATGAGGAGAAAGGAAAACTAGGAGATATTGCACTAAGAGCCCAGAAAATGAAAACAACTGGCAAGGGACAGCAGAGACCATGTGTGGCTGAATTTGGGAACTATCTAGAGATCTCTTCCAAAAAGGAAAGAAAACTACTGTCTTAAGTAACAAAATGGAAGCAGCTCTGGCTTACTGAGATTTGAAGAGAAATAAAGCAGACAGAAGACCCGTCCTAAGCAGGAGCTGGACTTGTGACCCATACTAAACGAGAGTCCTTTTTGTTCACCTATGAATTACTTATGCACCAAGTTTCTCTTCATATACTTTATAGTATATATATAATGGATGAAAGGGACCTCAGAAGCTATTTAGTGATCTAGGGATTCAAATGGCTGGATAAATGATACCGCTGATTATCCATTAGGCACCAAAAGAGGATGGGAAAAGGCCCTGAAGAGGTTAAGGGAAGAGCCCAAGTTTCCCACAGCTATAGAAAGGAAAGGATGCCCCTTAGATGAAGGCAGCAAAAATGAAAATCAGAGAGGGAGGCTTCCTGTCTGAATACTCCACTTAGTCTATTTTCTTCAAAAACAGCCTTTAGTTACTTTAATTACTTGGAAATGACAACATGGACAAATGTAGTCCATACCTTTCTCTCCTTTCAGCTGGAGAAGACCTACTTTATCACTCTATGGAAGTCAATGTAGGAAAATCAAAACACCTCAAAACCAAAAGAGTACCTGGAATTCTGTCACGCACACTTAGATGTAGAAGAAAGGAAGAAGCTTGAGAAACTGAATCACATCTGAGACAGGGACCCTGATGAGGGACTCCCAGAAGGACTGGCTACTGAAGGGACAGCCAACTGGCTGTGCAAAGGTACCTTTCCTCGTGGTGGTGGAATTATTTCTTTTCATTTGAGTTGGACTTCAATCTGAGTTGCATCTGGGTTAATAAATAATTCCTTTAAAAAATGTAAGTATATCTAGGGATGGGTAAAGAATTGTGACTCATACATTTGTGTGGATTAATTCCATGCAAAGTGTTATTCAAATATTTAACAACAGCTATAGTGGGGGCATTAACCAGTGTTGGATAGAAGTTGAGTCCTAGAGGCCCAATGCTGTGCAGGATCATGGGCAGGTCCAGGAGGCCCTACTGGTGGGGTGAGGGAGTACAATGAGGGGATTGAAGAAGTGGCTATTTACCAACTATTACCAAAATATTTAATATTTTAATAACCAGTACACTTATACCCATATATACTGGTAGAGTATCAGCCCTGGTTCCATGTATTTTTCTTATCCCAATAGTTAGCTGAATTAGGTGACAGAAAGAGAATTCTGATTAAGAGAGGAGGGAGATAAAAGATAATGCCATTCTGAAGGGCAAGAACACCAGGGGGGAAAGAAGGCAGGAGATAACAAAACTAGTTATAATAAAATTATAATAAAATAAAAATTTTGTCCAGTAAAATTTTCTCTCATTCTTCTCCTATTCTTCTTCCTAATCAAAGGTCTCCCTCCCCAGGACCCATAATCATACTAATATTAGGCTCTATTCACTGAAAACCAATTTGCCAAATTTACGAAACTTTTGGTTTTCTAAAAATCATTTATAGAGTTCACAGCAATCCAATGTGATTGATTGGCAGGGTTAAGAAGACTATGGGGAGCTAGGGATCCAGGGTTGGGGCCTCCTGACTCTCTTCCTGCCCTCAGCTTATCCTCTCTTTGCCCTTCAGGCTTGGTCGCTGCTCCTTGGTCTCCTCCTCTTTGAGCCTCTCAGTCTCTCCTTCTCCAGGGAGAAGATGGGCTGGGCTGAGTCAAGTGCCGACTAACACACACAATCCACAGTTCTTCTGGCCGTGGAAGGTCCCTCTTCTTTGCCCCAGCTCTAACCTGCAGCTTCAGCAGCAGGGCAACAGGACAGAGATAAAATGAACATTCCTTAAAATGCTGACACTACAGAAATATTCACAAGCTGTTAAAAACCATCCAATTAGGACTGTTATAAACTTTTTAAACAAGTTTTTGATGACAAAGGGCAAATTTGGTTAATTTAGCAAAGTTTAATCAACAAAATTGGAAGTATCCTAAAAATGCTAAATGTAGAAATTTTTTTTTTAAAAGGCTTTAAAGGGCCGGCCCCGTGGCTTAGCGGTTAAGTGCGCGCACTCCGATGCTGGTGGCCTGGGTTCGGATCCCAGGCATGCACCTACGCACCGCTTCTCCGGCCATGCTGAGGCTGCGTCCCACATACAGCAACTAGAAGGATGTGCAACTATGACATACAACTATCTACTGGGGCTTTCAGGGAAAAATAAATAAATAAAATTAAAAAATAAATAAATAAATAAAAGGCTTTAAAAAAGAATCAGAAAGAAATCAGTATAAATAGAAAGAGTCCCATAGGAAATGCTGAAATTTTGGCAACATTCAGAAGAAAAATATGTTCATCGGTAGACTAAATTTCCTTAGGACCTTTCAACAAATTGAACATTTCTTAAAATGCATGAAGCTGGAGGGTGTTGAAGCCGAAGTGGTAAGTAGCATGCCCACCTAAAGTAATTCAAAGCACATTTCACATGCTGGCCAAAAAACAAACAAACAAATACAAACTAAGCAAGACAAATCAAAACAAGCAAACGGTCCCTTACATTATAAGATTCCACTGCATATAAAACAGCATATTTATAAAGACATGCATTGAAAAATCTGTGCAAGGTAACACTAAACTTTGAAAGATAAATACCTAACTCAGGAAAGTAAGACTTGTTAAGGGTAATTGGGTGATTACTTTTAACTTTGTAAACAGATATATATTTTTCCTCAGATACACTTTTTTTTCTAATAGTCTTATTACCTTTTTTTTTTTTTTTTTGCAGGGAAAGATTCGCCCTGAGATAACATCTGTTGCCAATCTTCCTCTTTTTTTTTTGCTCCCCCAAGCCCCAGCACATAGCTATATATCCTAATTGTAAGTCGTTCTAGTTCTTCTATGTGAGCTGCCACCATAGCATGGCAACTGACAGATGGGTGGTGTGGTTCTGCAACTGGGAAATGAACCCAGGCCGCTGAAGGAGTGAGTGCTGAACTTTAACCACTAGGCCATCAGGGCTGGCTCCAGACACACTTTTAAAACAATAAACATGTATATATGGAGGAAGATATGCTTCAAATTCTCAATACTAATCCTAGAAATGAACTCTTAAACATAGTTCGATAAGGAATTTTACAGAAAGAACAGCCACAAATCATAGTTTCAGTTATATATATTTTAAATACCTAGAATATCTATTGATTTGTTTATAGACCAAAATATAATATAATAAACACTACTTAAAGGAAAGTAGTTTTTTTTGTGTGTGTGTGTGAGGAGGACTAGCCCTGAGCTAACATCTGATGCCAATCTTCCCCTTTTTTCTTGAGGAAGATTGGTCCTGGGCTAACATCTGTGCCCATCCTCCTCTACTTTATATGGGACGCCACCACAGCATGGCTTGACAAGCAGTGCACCGGTGCGCGCCCGGGATCTGAACCTGTGAACCCCGGGCAGCCGCAGTGGAGCACACACACTTAACCGCTGCACCACTGGGCAGGCCCCCAGAAAGTAGTATTATTTAAATAAAAAACAGTCTTAGAAATAATCCTTCTATTTTTTCAGTAATATTTGACAGAATGGCCTTCTAGCATCCTAGAAAAAAAATGTACTAGCCCTGCAAATTAGATAGATAAAAAATTTAATAAGATTGCACATAAAAAATATTACGTTTTTATGGAACTAAACTTTACATTAAAATTTTAATTTTGTATTATGAGAAACATGTACAGACTTTAATTTTATTCCTGTAACTTCTGATCATTTCTTTCAAAAATTAAAATGAAACTCCTCATAACTCTCACACCATATAGCCCCAAAAGAGCTGGGAAAAATCAGATAGTTCGAATGGCTATACGCTTCTCAAATATATTATTTCTCATTCTATTTATATATGACCTCCAAATAACACCTGCTATTGTACAGAGAATATAACATCCATATACCCACCATTCAAAATTTACAAATACTAATATTGTAATATTTGCTTCTGCTCCTTTTTTAAAATAAAAGAAATAAAATATTTCTGATGAGGTTGCTACCACATTTTTACTCTCCCCCAGATCCATTCTCCTCCTCTCCCAAAGGCAACCATATTATAAATATAATATGTATTCTTCCAACCTGTATGTTTTATTACATATACATGTATTCATAAATACATAATATTATTTGTGTGTATGTGTGCTATGCATTTTTAAAATAACATGTTTTCAAAATATGGTCATGTAGGTACATATAAATCCAATTCATTTATGTTAACTTCTAAATAGTATCTTACGGGCCGGCCCTGTGGCTTGGTGGTTAAGTGCGCGCGCTGCGATGCTGGTGGCCCGGGTTCGGATCCCGGGTGTGCATCGAGGCACCACTTCTCCGTCCATCCTGAGGCCGAGTCCCACATACAGCAACTAGAAGGATGTGCAGCTATGACATACAACTATCTACTGGGGCTTTGGGGGGAAAAAAATAAAATAAATAAAATCTTTAAAAAAAAAAAAAGAATACCGTTTAAAAAAATAAAAAAATAAAAAAAAAAAAAATAGTATCTTATGACAATTTATGTAGCCATTCTCCTATTGTTGGGCATTTTGGTTGTTTCCAATTTTGCTTTCCAAAAAATGATTCAATAAACATCCCTGTACATGTATCCTTATAAACATGTGTGAGAATATATTCCTAGCAATGGGATTGTTTGGTTGGAAGGCATTTCCAACTTTACCTATTGCCTAATAGATATTGCCTAATTGTTCTCCTAAGTAGTTATAACAATTTATACTCCCACAAAGCAGTATACAAGAGTTCAGTATATGAAATGTTCCTGACATTTTTGGATATGTCAAATGTTGTCATTGTTGCCAATCCAATGGGTGTAAAGTAGTACCTCATTTTGTTTTAATTTCTTTTACTGAACACATACACACATAAATATATTTATGTTTTTAAAAAAGAAAACCCAGGAAGATTAAACCTGAAACGAATACAAATGGTTACTTACAGGGGATGGATAGAAGCAAAAATAGGGATGAGATAAATAGGGAATTATCTATATAATTCTAATAATGGAATTATCTCTGGGTGTACCTTTTTATATAGTTTTGACTTTTGAACTATTTAAATGTTTTAAATATTCAAAAAAAAGTAAAACCTACAACAATTAAATACACACAGAAACAAATGAACCTAAATGCCTATCAAATTGATAAGATAACCACATAGAAAAAAAGAACTAATTCAAGTAACTTTTGTACAGAAAACCATGACTATATACTTTTAGTGGAACATATTTAGCACTGCTAAGAAACCTTGAATTTTACTTAGTTGTTGGTAGTGGTATTAACGTAATAATTTTAAAAGTATTTGGCATGTATGGAAGGACACAGAAAATGAGTAAATATGCTGATGATATTAGGAACCAGAGTTCTCACTAATGGATAAAGGAAATATAAACATTTATATTTGTATTGATAATATGGAGAAGGCGAAGAAGAACTCGGTGATGCTGGATTTGAACTGGAGATAATAGCATGAACTTATGATTTAAAAATGCATACATATAGGTACATTCACATTTACCTATCTATGCAAAAGTATAGGTATGTGTATGTATATAGCTCTGCACGTTGAAAATAGCCCAGAAGCAATGACATCCCAGAGCAATGAAAAAATCCTGATTTCTAAACATCACTCCCCAGTACAGGGAATCAGGGCTCCTTAAAGAAATGTCCAGTTCCAGATCTGGGACAAAGGAAAAACAAAGTAAATCTGGAATATATTGTTTATCACAAAGCAAGAAAGCACTCAGAGAATTAAAGAGACTTTAAAAAAAGAGAGAGCCAGTTTCAAGGAGCTTTAATTAGCCAGATCTTAAAAAAAAAAAAAAAAAGTGAAAGATTATATCACGTTAAATAACAATAATAGAATCTTCAAGTTCATAGTGATATTTTTTTTAAATGAGGAGAAGTAAAGTTTTTCTTTACAGAAAAAATGCCAGCTAATAAATATAGAAGCAATGATGGAATTAGAAAAACCGGTATTTCAAAACTGATTCAAGTAAAGATCACTAATGAATGTTAAAACCATGGGGTGAAAAGTTTTGGGAACAGGACAGTCACATGATCTCACAGTACCACACCACAGATTACTTACTAAGTGTAAAGGGAAAAGGGTACCTTTACAATTTGTCTTATTTTGGAGAGGCAGAGTTTCTTTTCACGTTTATTGACTATTCAGTTCTCCTCAGATGCTCACATTGTTTGCCTATTTTTCTGTTGGCTTGTTTGTGTTTTACTAATTGAATTGTATAAATTCTTTATATACTTTGGATATAGTAATGCAAATATCTTTACTGAGTCTGTGACTTATTTATGTTATATTTTGTGGTCAATTTAATATGTACATCTTTCCCTACCTTCAGAGTCATAAAGATAGTCTCCCGTATTTTCTTCTGAAGGCTGGATTCTATTTAAGCTTGTTTTTCTAAGGAGCTGAACAGTGAGCACTAATATATATCTGTTGGAAGATACAAGCCACTGTTGCAGTGTCCTTCTATCAAGGTTATCTTTTGGTTCTAAGAAATTTTCCAGCTTTATGTGGAGGCTCCTTTCAATAGCATGAATAATTGAAAATCGCTATTTAAAACAATATACGATAAAGTTACAGTTTTAGGATATTAAAAAAATAGAAAAGAATACAACATATAATCTTACATGAGTGAATAAAATTTCATTCCTGAGCTCTTCAGAACTTTCATTTGGAGTCCAAGCTTCAGCAAACTGCAGGAAATCCCATTTTTCTTTATCACCTTCCTCAGCCTTAAGTTGTTCCTTCCTACCATTCAATGTGCTCCCTGTAACCTGAGCCTGTAAGATGGAAAAGCATATGAATTTTATAACAGTTCACCTCACAGCTGACATTTACTAAGCAGTACCTTGATTCTACATTTAAATCATAAGCAATCCACTAAAGAAAATCTTATTGTTTCAGTACATAAATAATATATGTAATTATTACTTTAGTAATATAATTATTTAGTATATATTTATTACGTTAGTAATATAATTATTCAAAATTACAACTAAATTCCCAAGTCAATAATTCCTACTCTTAATGAGGAAAAGGTCTAACTAGAGAAATTATGCTATTTGCTTTTCTCATTAAAAACTTTTATTCTAATATTTATAAACTTTGAAATTAAACCTACATATGATTGGCCATTTTGAATATCTATGCTTGAAAAACATCCTCTAATCCTTAGTCAAGTCCTTTCTATAAACATCCTTCAAGGTTGGGAAGAAGAAGAGACAGCTAAGTGGAGAGACCACGCAATGTCCCTCCTATCTTTTCTAGAGTCTGGGTACAGGCTGTCCTCTGTCCAAAATTAGCTCGGAATGTAAGAATTCTTCTGAGAAAGGGTTTATTCTTAGCTTACAAAAAAGATTTAGGGCTTGAAAGCATTATGGTTCCTTGTTAGTTAACCCTCTCCTTCTAGCCTCTAAAATGGGAGAAGAGGGGCTTAGAGGACAATAGGAATACATGTAAATTCATGCCTTTCTCTTATTACAGAGACAGCAGGTAGGGTACTACCAATTGAAGCTTTTTCTGAACTTGGTCTCTATTAACATGAATATCTTAGTATACTTAAGTATCCTTTGCCTGAAAACACTAAAACTCAGCCTCTTAACTCATGTAGGCTACAGATAATAATGAGTAAATTGGTAACCCGGTTTAAATTCAAGCTTTACCTTGCGATTCAACATTCCCCACATAAGGGTGTCTAGAGTCCCATTTGCAATAAGGTAGTGAATATTCACAGAACTGCACTGTCCAATTCGGTGAGCACGGTCTTCTGCTTGTTTTATATGTCCAGGGTCCCAATACAACTCAGCAAATACAACATGAGTTGCAGCAGTAAATGTCAAACCCTAAGCAAAATAAGGTGAAGAAATTGAGATGCAAATAAACCGAGACTGTAACATAGCATCACATATAATAAAGTCTTTCTGAACATGTTAAATGGACAAGAGAACACTGAAGGACTTAAAAACATTTCATTGTGAGCCAAATTAAGAAAAATTAATTCATGAAAGGCAAATGAAGACTGCTTATTGCCAGAGAGCCACGTAAACTACAAAAAACACATTTAAAAGGTATTTCAATATTTCAAAAGTCAGTTTTATGGATATACATATAAACAAAATCACTTTAACCTCTGATGAAGACTGGATTCACATTACCACTGGAAAATCTAATAAAATACATTATAAATGAAAATATAATTTCTAACACATGGTATCCATAGCAACTAGGCAGAGAGCAATGACATCCTCTATTCATTTAATTCATACTCCTGTTCTATAAAGCAAGAAAATCAAGTTTCTAGTCATACTGTTCTCTTCCTGTGAAATTTCTCATGTTCCATCCCAAAGACCCTGAAGTTTACTGGCTTATATCTCAATATATATAACACAATTGCATTTTTTGTGCAATTGTATTTTACATTAGTTTGAAATAGTGTGACATTAAAAAAGTATTAACTAAGTCTTGTCTTATAATCAATATATGAAATAATGCAAATCTCCTCAAACTAAAAATGTGTCCAAAATACCTGATTCCAAAGTTGGTAGGCTGAGTGAAATGTGAACCATACTTATGCTATTGCCACATAGTAATAAATGATGTTAGGGGTCAACAGAAATACCTACCACGTTTTGGGAGTATCCTCTAATACATGCTGTTGTTCACATGCACTGGAACGTCTGTGAGTGGGTGATTTTTGTGACTGCTGTGCTGTTATTTCGATATGTTATTTTAACTTAAAATATTTTTATATCACATAACAACATCATACTGGCATTTATTAAATGGTAGCACTAGCTCTCAAGCTGAAAAATTCACTGAAGAGCAATCACTTTGCAACAGAAGGTGGAAGTAATAAAACATGGAGGGAGCCAAACAACCACCATGCTGAACTGCGCTGCTATTTAGGACAGGAAACACCACAAAATATTCAAGATAATGCTGAAAAATAAGTAGTACTACTTAAAGAGGGACCCCTTTAAGTGTGTAAAAAGCATCATGTGACCACACAAGAATAAAGGGAAAATACGCTGGCAAGATCAGCATCACTCAAAGATGCTACCTAACTACAGTGGAAGATTCACAAGCCCCAAGAACAAAGCCCTTACTTTCCTTTATTCCTATGAAGATACTAGTGTTCAAGTACATAAGTTTTGAATTATACAAGGTCTTCAGGAATACAGCCTTGAATAAAATGTGAGTGCCCTGTACAATCCTAATTTCAGAAAGTCTTTTATCAGGCCATGCCCAGACTCTCCTGCCAGGCTTCCTCCTACTTATCTTCTCCCACGCTACGAGTACTCCATTTCTAATTTTAAGCTCTTTTTGATGATATTCTCTATGGCTGGAATATTCTAACAGATATAAAACTCAGATTACTAGAAGTTTAATCCAACATGAGGGAAGTGTTGAGATAACTCTCCTTTTGGTTAGAATTCCTAGTGAGTTCTAGAACTTCATCCTTGTGGAGTTTCTATATATATATAATTTTATATACATCAATTAGCTGGGTAAAAGCAGATCTTTGGCCCTGGTCCAGATTCCCGAGTCCACAGAAGTTACCAGAAAAGGCATATACCAGGTTGGATATTTAACAGCAATAGGCTCAATTACTTTTCTCTATGTTAAATATTCTGCCTTAGATATTTACATCGAAATATTTTAGAACGTTAGTAGAAAAAAGTCCAGAAGGATCCCCTCTTACATAGTGTAGCAGAGACTGTCATTGCCTTCCCCAATATCTATTCTTTTCTTATTCCTTTGTAACATACTACCTGATTCGCAGTGTGACTACCTGAAAAAAAGGCTACTTTTCTCAGCTTCCATTGAAGTTAATTGTCGCCAGGGGACTAACTGCAAGCCAATGAGATGCAGCATGCCCTTTCTCCAGTCAGTTTCCTGGATCGCAGATATGACGGAGAAGCTCTAGCAGGCCTCCCAGATAAGAGATACCTGCTAGGAGTGGTGAAGCAGAAAGCCAGATGGGGCCTAAGTCCTGAGGACTTTGTGGAACCACCATGCTAGCCTTGGACTGTCTACACCATAGAATAAAACTTTGTGTACTGAAGTCATTCTTAATTTGGGTTTTCATTAACTTGCAGCCAAACCTAATTCTAAGGGACAAACCAGGAGCATTCTATAAAAAGTTCAGACAGAAAAGTTCTTTTCCTTCAGGCCACCTCACAAACTGATGAAAATAACCCAGGAAGATAAGTGCTATAAGAAAGGGAGGAAAAAATTCTATGCAAATTCAAAGGAAGGAAAAAAGGTCATGGAAAAGTATTATAATCAAATTAACTATACTCTTCCAGGAAATTCTTTCCTTGAAAATTTAGGAAGAATTGTGTCCGAGGTGTTGAGGTCTCCTTCTATTATACTTTCTAGTACTCTCCAAAATAAAACGAATATTTATTACACAGGATTTTCAGATATAAAGTTATAATTATGGTTAATGGCCTTTTTATTATCTCAACAACATTTCATTATCAAATTTAGACCTGAAATTTCTTACCTGACCAGCAGCCTGAATGCTGAGGATAGCCACACGAGTCTCAGGATCCTTTTGAAACTGATTAACCAGATGTATTCTTTCTGAGGATGGAACACTTCCATCTATCCTAACGTAACGAGTCTAGCATCAACAAGTAATATGGCAAAATTAGGACACCCCCCTAGGCACCCATCTCATTTCATATATTTTACAGCTTATTTTTATGTTCACATAAAATAGAAACTGCTTAAGATGACAGGTTGGCAAATGTTATACAAGAAGAATCTTAACCAAATTTCTTAATAGCTTCTTATAATGATTTCATATTTTTTAATCTTTTAAGCTACTTGAGAGGAGGATCTATGTCTAATTCATCCTCATACCACCAAGGCCAAGCGCAATGCCTCATATGTAAGAGGAGCTCCGTATATGATTACTGAATTCAGCTAATGTTGTCCTCAGTAAAATCCTATGTAAATTAATATGCAAACTTTAAACGATGGATCAGACTAACTTTAAAGTTACACTAATTTTAAACTAAAATTAAAGTCAGACATGTGAGAAAGGAAAAAGAGGATTCTGCCCACATATTAGGGATTCAGAAGACTAGTGCATTTATTTCTGAAATATTCCAATATTAACTAGGAAAATATCTTTTTTAATGTATCATTTGAGTTCTCTTTTTTCACATTATTAAATGTAAAAGAAATATGTAATACAGTCATCTCCATTAACATGGGGACGAAGACACCGAAACACATTTTTTAAAAGCAGGGAAACATTAAGTGCTATACTGAACAGTGCTTTTAAAAGCTGTCTGAGGTGAGAAAGGAAGCAATCAGTGTGTGTTAGAATAGTTAAAAAGAACTTATTACTCAACTTTGTAAAAACAAGTATAAGCCTTGAATTTAAAATAGTCTCATTTATATAGGCACTTTAATGGAAAACACAGCCTTAAGTAGTTGATACATAAGAATATTCACTTTTATAAGGGAATAGTCAAGTTAGTCATTAAATAGAATGTCCCTTATTAACTTTCTATGTCTTCACACAATAAATATAAATTGACCAGTGATCCATTTACTGTCCAGTAAGGGAGATTATAAAATCTTCTGAGGGTCTTTCTAAAGAAAACACATTGTCAAGCTAGGGAGAGTTTGGAAGAAATTCACCCCCAATATCTTCACGACCTACATTTTTTTTTCTCTTTTTTTGGTGAGGAAGATTGGCCCTGAGCTAACATCTGTGCCCATCTTCCTCTATTTTGTATGTGGGACTCCACCATAGCATGGCTTGATGAGCGGTGTAGGTCCACGCCCAGGATCCAAACCTGTGAACTCCAGGCCGCCAAAGCAGAGCACACAAACTTAACTACTAGGTCACTGGGCTGGCCCCTTGACTATGTACATTTTTAACTCTTAGTGATGCTAAATGGGATTCTAAATACATCAGTAAAGCAGAAGTGGGAAAAAGAGACAGACTGCTAAGCTTGGAATACATTCCAATAGTTTTAAGGTATAAAAGGAATCAGAATAAGAAAATACTATGAACCTAATATTATCGCCCAATCATTTAAAAACTATTTCTAAGTTAATTAACTCTTCTTCAGAAGGTTTTTTTACAGACACTATAAGACAATCAATGAGAAAGCACCTTTTAAGGTACAGCACTTTATTATATTATATTATCATAAATCTTTCTATGAAGGAAATGCGAGAATTACTTCTTTGGTAATGTTAATGAACATATTAGCTAATGCTTGGAAAATGCATACAAAGTTTTAAAAAAACATGGCTTTATTCCTCCATTTAAAAAATCTACCTCCACAGGAAAGTGCTTCTGCTGCTACATGTATATTAAGCTCACACAATTTGTGAGGAAATTTCTTCTGGCTGCTTCTGAGCACGTCTAGAAGCCCTTAGCCCATAAAGAAAGGACAGGTTTAAACTCTGGAAGAAACGATGGCAAATGCTGTCACTGCCAGGACTGTTGGGGAACAAGGTGGACCTCAGAAAATGCAGTAAGGCCAGCAGGTTTGGTGGAGCGTACCTGGGCCATATGTCTCAAGTCTACCTACACTAAATCTTAATAATCATATTCTGTAGAGTAGGCTGCCTGGAAGTTTAAAATGTATGACTGCAGCTGGGCACTAAAATCGGCTGAATTCATTCTTCCTTTCCCTTCAAAATCACTCACATTCTAAGACCATCTTGCTGGTAAACAAAAATTTTAACTTTTAACTGCCTATACCAATCTCAAATGGTATATCCATTATCAAAAACAGAATTCACATTATAGCCTATCAAGGCAGCATATTTTAATCAATCCAGATAATTTGATCAGTGGAAAATAATAAGACTGATATAAAACAGAAAATTTAATAGTATACTATCAACACAATAGTAATATAATATTTGTATAATTTATAATAAAATATCTAATCATAATTTACATACCATCATCTAAAGGCAAAAAAGTTCAATTATAAGTCTACAATGGATGTTTTCTATATTAAAAACTGTATTCCAAGAAGTGTTTAATAGAAAAATGGTAACTTACCTTGTTTTCTATGACTGCTTCTGTGCAAGCTTGGAGCATGTTTAAATGGTGAGCAAAAACCAGAAATTTAAGTGAATCGTTCTGAAGCATCATTTTAATATAATCCTTTACAGCACCTGCCTAAATATTAAAAGTTAAAGGTTATTAATGTCATAAAAATTTTTATTAAAAATTATGTCACTTTCTTTTAATAAAGCAAGAAAAACTTGAAAATCAGTAAGTTTCTGTGAACTTTTAACTGCTTTGTTCTCTAGGTAGCCTAACGAAGTAGAAGCCCACACATAAGGGACATGTAGAAGAAGAGGGAAAGAGAGAGAAAAAGCTGAGAAGTAAAACAAGAACAAGACAAGAATTCGGATTAAAAAAACAAGAGAAGGAAAGAGTTTCAATGGAAAGTAGTTAGTCAATTAGGCTATGGCCAAGAAGGGGTTGGTGGTTTTGTTTAGAAAGTAATTTTCAAAAAAGCTCATACAGAAGACTAAGTGAAGTAGAGTTAAGGAGAAAATGGAAGATAAAAAATCAGATGAATAATATTTTTTGGGGGGGAGACTGAAAAAGAATAAGAAAGCTGGGACTGAAACTTAAGGGTTAAGGAAAGTTGGTTAATTCATTTTTTTAACTAAGAAACCTAGGTAGATTTACAAACAGGCTGTTTAAGGTGCAGATAGTCGAAGAAAAATAGAAAATGAGGTGATCTAGCTTGTCTCCAGGATGGAGAAGGTTGCAGCAGAGGCTGGAGTGGTGAGATTAAGAACAGAGGAAGGAGGTCTGAGAGAACAAGCGGAGACACAAAGAAATTGTGAGGTAGAAAGAAGAAAATCAAGACAGTTCAGATTGAATAGGCTTTTCTTAGTTAACTTGAGGCCAAGTTACCCGTTAAGAGTGAGAAATCCATATGAGATGAATTAAATAAGAATTAAACTTAAAGTGGATAGCATGATTAAATTTAAAACATAAATGTAGTATCTCTTAACTGTTAAAAACTAGTTACTTAGAAATTTTGGGAAAAGATAGCAGGTGAAAAAATTTAACCTCCACTCCTTCTCAGTGCTGTATTTAAATGAGAGCAAAGTGTATAGAGGGACAGAGAATTGGAGAGGGATCAATAGCAATATAACTTTGGAAGCTAAAAAGTAGACAGATGCTTGGTAACTGACTAGCCAACCTGACAGTTCCTAACCTGGCAGTATGGAAAGTTGAGAAGCACCTGGTTTACAATGCAGTAGTCCAAAAAGGCTCAGGAAACGGCCCCTCTGGAAGTGAGGATGGGGGTGTGGCTAAAACAGGAGGATTGGTTGAAAGAATGCTTAAGTGTTGATTATGTGCAACACTGATCTATATTCTTTCTCTACCAGTTACACATAATAGGTGACTTCCCAACCCATCCTGGCAGAAAACTAGAGATTTATTTTCTGGAGAGGGTAAAACAGAGGGTATCTGGATGGAGGAATCCGACATTGATGGTAGGTCATTTTGCAAAAATCATGGGGATTAAATGCAAGTTACATAATAAATGCTGAGATCTGTCCCTCTCCCTCAATCTTCTTACGCTTACAGGTCCCAAAACAGACAAACGGGCTTATGCTCTCTAAGCAGGAGGGCAGAATCATATAAAATGATTCTTTTCTGGGGAATCTGAGCAGTTAAAGAAAAAAGACTAAAGATACTGACATTGGAGGTTCCTCAACAAGACATCCCAGTCAGATCACCCTTTATTGAAGGCCATAGTTTGTAATCCATATCTGTGAACTGAGTTTCCAGTTAGTGTTTAGTGTCTTACTTGTAAATATAAGCAAACAACCAAGGATGACCAGGCATTTGTAGAAAGCAACCTATAAGAACAGATCAACTACACAGAGAGACTAAAACTAGAAGAGATTACATTTATAAAGCAAGAACAGGATGCTACAAAAAAAGAGTCACCATGGGGGTGGGGGGAAGTACTTTTAGAAATTAAAAATATAATGGCAGGGATTAAAAATGCACTGGTTATTAAGCTGAGGAAATCTTCCAGAAAGTAGATGGAAAATAACAGAGAAAATACAAGGAAATTAGAGGACCAGGACATGAGGGCAATATATGAATAATAAAAGTTCTAGAAAACAATACAGAGAAAACAGAGGAAAGGAAATAATCAAAGAAATAAAGAATGTTTTACAGAACTCGAGTACATGAGTTTCCAAAATGGAAAAGGCCCCCCGAAGAGCCTTCACAATGGATGAAAATGGACCCAGAGCAAGGCCCATCACCGTAAAACATTAGAACACTGGGGACAGGGGCTGGCCCCGTGGCTTAGCGGTTAAGTGCACAGGCTCCGCTGCTGGTGGCCCGGGTTCGGATCCCGGGCGTGCACGGACGCACCGCTTCTCCGGCCATGCTGAGGCCGCATCCCACATACAGCAACTAGAAGGATGTGCAGCTATGACATACAACAATCTACTGGGGCTTTGGAGGGAAAAAATAAATAAATAAAATCTTTAAAAAAAAAAAAAAAGAACACTGGGGACAAAGAAATGATTCTATGATCTTCCAGAGAGGGGAGAAAAAGATTTTGCAGAATCAAAATAGAATAAAAATTTTGAATTGCATTGGATATTTCAATATCAATACTATAAATTCTGAAAGAAAATGATTCCTAAGAATTTATTTCCAGCCAAATTAAAAATCAGGTATAAAAATAGAATAAAGACATTTCAAATATGCAGGGATTCAAATAATTTACCTCCACTGTACCCTTTCTTGGGAGGCTACTGGAGAATGTGGTCTAGCAAAACAAGGGAATAAACAAATAAAGAAAATAATATCAAGGAAAGAAGTAATTAAGCACAAGAGAGAAATAAAGAAAATCCCCAGGACGAGAGCTCTGCAGCAGACCAAAAGAGCAACAGTCTGGACTAGAGCTGATCAAAGGCAATAGGGGAAATTTATTTAAGAAGATAAAATTACTACAATGCTAATGTTTAAAGATATTGAGAGGAGATTAAACAATTAGTGGAAAGTTTGAGGATGAATTAGCGAAAATGAACTGTAGAAGAAAGAAAACATATCCATAGTATATTGCATGATTCACCTGTAACTATTATAAACATGGTCTAATAATAAACATGGTGAATAATGATCAAGCCAAAATTAGCATAAATTGCTATAAACTTCGTAAAACTCTCTCTATATATATCTGTCTTTCTGTCTATCCATCTATCTACCCACGTACCTACCTATCTACCTACCTACCTACTTATCTTTGTTGGAAGAATGGGAATTGGGGAAAGATCTGGGTGTGATGGTGGGGTAGAGGGATGAAAGAGCTAAAATTTTATTTTCCATATTGGGAAGCCAATATTTGGGAAGCTAAAATTACAAAGCAAGCAGCAATACAAACAAAGCAGCAAGATAAACATGTTGCTGAGGGATTTGAAGAAAATACTAAAAAAATTAGCTAAAAGAATAGAAAGTGGTTGCCTCTAGGGAATAAGTTTAGGGGACTGTTATATTTTGAAATGGCTGTTTCTCCTTGTTAAGCTATGATGATATGTAGCTGTGGTAATAATAATAAAAAAAATTAAAACAGGCATTTCAAAATTGAAAAATACCTATTTAAAATTCATGCATATGACTATAAAGTCCCAAGACTAATTCTGCAAGCCACATTTTATATGTTTAAATTTTCTAAACAATAGAAATTCATCAGACAATGAGACGGGAGGCTGTTAAGAACTTTAGCCTTGGGTTTCAGTGCCTCAGAAAGTAGAAATGAAGCCCTCTCAAAATCAGGAGCTATAAATTCTGGATATGTTGCCATGGTAACTGAACCACTTTAATAAACTGCATGTTTGCCTAAAGAGCTATATTTACTGTGATAAGCCTTTCAAAAAGTACATGTCAAGTTGGAGCATTTTTAAGGTACATTCATTTACCATCCAATGTGAACTTACAAACTATACGATCACTGTACCCTCAGTCTCAGCTGCATTCCCTGCCTCTTCGCAAGCAAGCTATTTCTGCCCGAGTCCCCTCCACCAATATCATCCTTTCCTCATTACAACCAGAAACTGCTGATGCCAAAGCTCAAGCCCCCTGCTCCCTACTCCTTCCAAACATGGGTTCAGAAAGGCTTATGGTTACTATTAATATTACAAAGTTCAATGATATAACAGGCTAAATAGACTCTTGGGACTAACCTTGTAACTTAACCATCATTGTGAAACTGCTCTTTGGAGAACCAATATATCTATGTAACAAATGAACTTTAGGATTCTCTGAGGTTCTTAGGTTGGGGATTGCATAGGTTTGCATTTTAAAATGTACTATACATGCATTTTAACTATTCTGATTTTATTATAATTAAAACCGTCACTGCATCGTCATATTTTAAGTTATTTCAGCAGGAATTTGCTTTCAAACTATCATAAGTGCATATGATGTAGAATGGCAGGTCCTGATAATGATCAGCATTTTGGTTATGCTGGTTCGGGTTTTGAAGAAGTTGCAGAAAATGCACATGTTCACAATTCTATTTTATTTTACTGAAATTGTTCTTGAGTGTCTGTTAGTGAAAGGTCTAATTTAAATAATTAATGAAGACTATACATTACATCTTTTAAAGAAATGCAGAAATGAAGAGAATATGTTGTAAGATTTGTTTCTTAAATTTTTTTTTTCAGTGAATAGGTGCACATCAAACTTTTTGAAGTAAAAGTAGTTAAAGAAAAGCCTACACTGTATTAAAGACCTAAGGAAAGTTACCTGATTTTAAATTGTCAGCTTTTAATCAAATAATAAGAGGGAAAAAGAAAGAATGAGAAAACATCAAACCTGAGCTATGACAAAGACTATCTCCTTGATCAAATTTTAGTTAGGCTTCTCTGAGCCCTCTTTTTGACTAGGCCTTCACCTTGGCCTTCCAAATCCGTCCTGTCTTTGCCAGGCCTGCAAAGCCCCATCTTAGCAAGAATCCTGCTAAGTCAGTTTATTGAGAATGCCCCCACCCTTGGTACCTGATCAACCCTTGATATCTGATCAAGTTCTTCATTCCCTACTTTTGATGTCTGTCCTTGGCCTACCTTTAGCAAGAATCCTGTTGGGTCAGCTTAGCAAGAATCCCCCTACTCCTGATATCTCCTCTTAGCCATTTTCCATCCACCAACCCCGTCATCCTGCTCCTCGGCTATAAATCCCCACCTGTCCTTGTTGTATTCAGAGTTGGGCAGGCTCTCTCCTCAACTTCAATAGAGTTGACTCCTATTGCAGTGATCTTGAATAAAGTCTTCCTTACTGTTTTATTTTTTATTATTATTTTTTTTTTTATGAGGAAGATCAGCCCTGAGCTAACATCCATGCCAATCCTCCTCTTTTTGCTGAGGAAGACTGGCTCTGAGCTAACATCTATTGCCAAGCCTCCTCCTTTTATTCCCCCAAAGCCCCAGTAGATAGTTGTATGTCATAGTTGCACATCCTCCTAGTTGCTGTATGTGGGACACAGCCTCAGCATGGCCGGAGAAGCGGTGCGTTGGTGCGCGCCTGGGATCCGAACCCAAGCTGCCAGTAGCGGAGTGTGCGCACTTAACCGCTAAGTTACGGGGCCAGCCTTGACTGGCTTCTTTATTAGCAAAATTTTTCAATCCATGTTGTAGAATGTATCAGAAATGTAACTTCAGAATTTCAGAAACGTAATATCAATTTCTTTTTTATTGCCAAATAACATTCCATTGTATGGATATACATTTTATTGTCCATTCCTCAGCTGATATCCTCTCTGCCTCTCTTGTTTTTATTCATTTATCTAGTTTTCCTTACATTGTTTCTTATTAACTTATTTCTTTGTGCTAGTTGATTTACCTTTTACCCTTTAAAATTATCTTTTTTTATAATTTTATTTATTTATTTATTTTTTCCCCCAAAGCCGCAGTAGATAATTGTATGTCATAGCTGCACATCCTTCTAGTTGCTGTATGTAGGATGCGGCCTCAGCATGGCCGGAGAAACGGTGCGTCGGTGCGCGCCCAGGATCCGAACCCGGGCCGCCAGCAGCGGAGCGCACGCACTTAACCGCTAAGCCGCAGGGCCGGCCCTAAAATTATCTTAAATGAAGAAAGGAAAGTACCAAAGTAAAAGAGAACATGCATTGCTTATTCATCCCCTGATCTGCCCCGCAGACCACCACAAAAGAAAGGCCAGGAATTTGTCCTCCGCTATCCTCTCCCCCTTGCTCACAGTTCTTAATTTAGAAACCATTTCATCAACCTAAAAAAATATTTTTAAATCTGGTAATAAATATTTTCAAATCTGGTAGAAGACAGCCTTCAGGGACGAATGGTAGTTCCATACTATAATGTCAGTGTTTCGGACATTTTTCACAGAGCCCTATGCCAAAATTTTCCCATGGAAACAACTATTATTGTTTCACTTCCAAAGATGGTTTGGATGAAGTATTAGAAGTGTGATTTTCTTATCTCTAGGCATGTTTATGAATACATCTGTAAATAGAAATCTAACACTTCTAATACATCTAATCTTTTGACACTGATCAAGTTCCACAAGCAGCCCACTTTACATTGAGAAGCAGAAAGGTATTACAATACTGTTAAGAAGAGAGCAACCCCAATTTAATACCGTAACCAACAGAATTTTACAAAAGAACCTGGGATCATACCTTTCCATTAAAATTTTCGGAACAAGATATAATAAAGCAACTGTTCTATCTAATCTACCTATATCTATCTATCATCTATCTATCTACCTACCTACCTACCTACCTTCCTTCCTACCTACCTACCTATCCATCTATTTATCATTTATCTAGCAAGGATGGATGAGAGCGAACATACCCATGAATGACACACTCCATTGGGTTTACTCAAATTTAAATAAAGTTAGAAAGTAAAGCCAATAGTATTATGAACTTAAAAAATTTTTTCATGGAAGTTTAATCAGAAAAGTCATTGATCAAAACAGCTAATCTAATTCTTTTAAAACTGAATTCAATTTTCAAAAACATTCTCGATTTCTTTCTAAACTCCATCCATCAGTCACGTCAATGAGGTAATCAACTTTGAACTACTAAAGTTAAGCATGAATGAATCTTATTTGGGTGTTAAAAATTATAACACAGACAACATACAGACTTTTAAATTCTGTATCTTCTCCATGCCTGTACAGGGATGCTAAAAAGTCACTAATAGGCAAACAGGCACCACCTTAAACCCACAGTCACTAACAAATATTAAATTTATTCAGCTATCCTACTGGAATGACGGCTAAGTGCATATACTCTGCAGCCAGACTGTCTAGGTTCAAATCCTCCCGCCATCATTGACAATCTGAAAGTCTTTGAGCAAGTCATTTAAACTCTGTGCTTTAGCTTCTCCATCTATAAGAGGGGATAAAAAGTACCCACTCCTGATAGAGCGGTGGTGAGAATTAAATGAGCTAGTGTGTAAAATACGGTTGGAATAGTGCTTGGCACATGGTAAACACTGCAAAAGTGTTAGCTCTTACTATTACTATATTTCTCCAATAAATTGCAAAAACAACTTCAATCTTTACCACTTTCTTTGAAATCAGAAACTATGCCTCTTGGCTCTCAAACTTCCAGAGAAAATAGAATTCATCATTTGAGAATTACGTTACCTTTCTTTATTTTTACTCATTCTTACTTCCTTTCCTTTTGTAACGAGAGGAATGTCTTCTCTTCTCTAAGGCAAATCCCTCCACCTGTGATTCCAAACTTAACCATTCCTGCCACCTCAAAAACTTTACACCACTCTTCCTTCTCAAGTGGATATTTCTCTATCTTTAATAAAGCCTTCCTCCATTCGACACGGCCAGGTAGCTAACATACTATCTCTTTCCTCCTCTAAAATGATAATATTATTGTTTTATTTGTATCTTATTATTACCAACCATCTCCTTACTAATGAACAGGACACAGACTCTGCCCAGTTCAGAGCCAGAGACCCTGTCCTAAACACAAAAACTGGCACGGGAAGAGGCACTCTTCAGTCTCACAACATCCAGTCCCTGTGTAACAGGCATATTGCAGTGCCCTCATTATACCTCACTGCATACTATAAATAGGATTCTACCTGGTTTAAGCTGCTGAGGCAACACAGCAAAGAGGAAATGTGCTTTGTGCATAATGGAAAAGTGTTTAAAGCAATTTGCCTTCTGAAAAGTTTTTTTTTTTTTTTTTTGTGAGGAAGATCAGCCCTGAGCTAACATCCGTGCCAATCCTCCTCTTTTTGCCGAGGAAGACTGGCCCTGGGCTAACATCTGTGCCTATCTTCCTCCACTTTATATGGGACACCACCACAGTGTGGCCTGACAAGCAGTGCCTCGGTGCGTGCCCGGGATCCAAACCCAGGCCACCAGCAGCGGAGCGCACGAACTTAACCACTATGCCATGGGGCCGGCCCCCTGGAAAGTTTTTAAGGCACAAAGGAACGCTACCATCCCCAAAGTGAAAGGAAAGTTTCCCAAAGGAAAGTTTAAATTATGGGTTGGTTTAATCATTTTCATAGAAAAATAACTGGCATTTCTCTTAACATGGTTTTCTCTAGAAATAAGACGTTGTTGCAATGTACCAGAAAATAACTGAATGTTGGCTAAATCACACATACTACTTATATCTGTTTTTTCCTACAAGAATATTACGCTGATCCTAAATCTAAAGAATCTGTTCATTTTCATCCATTGTATTCTCAACGAATATTACAAAGCAATAAAAATGATTTAGAAGAAAAGTAATTCCAAATATTTGAGATCCCATGGGCCAGCCTGGTTGCATAGTGGTTACGTTCGCACACTCCACTTTGGCAGCCCAGGGTTTGCAGGTTCAGATCCCAGGCGCGGACCGAGGCACCAATTATCAAGCCATGCTGTGGCAGTGTCCCATATAAAGTAGAAGAAGATAGGCACAGATGTTAGCCCAAGGCCAATCTTCCTCAGCAAAGAAAAAAAAAAAAGAGGAGGACTGGCAACAGATGTTAGCTCAGGGCTAATATTCCTCACATACAGACACACACACACACACACACACACACACACACACACACACACATCTGAGATCCTTCAGTAATAGACTTTTTACCAGTAACATTGATTAGTTTATGTTCATTTCCTTTGTTAAGTGTTTATTGTCATTATTATTTACTGCTTATCATTATCATTATTAAATTTCATATCATTAAGAAATATCTGAAAAAGGGATCTTAATAATATAAAAACAAAACTAAGGAGACAATAACAAACATACTTAAAACTTATATAGCCTCTACCCTCCTGAGAATTGCAAACACTTACTCTCAAAAGGCAGACCAACATCAATGTTTATACAGCACATGGATGACATATGTCAGCACCATAACTGTATATATTAAAAATTATCATATGAGTATGACCTAATTTGCTGACATGACCTAATTTGAAACACTGTAGTACTGTCTTAGTATTGTCTTTGTACTGTCTTCCTGTCTGCCTAGAAGACACTGTAGGATTTTAGAAAAAAGAAAAGATTAGAGTAGAGAAAGAAACCCAACCTGGAGATCCATAAAACAAGGAGAGATGGAGACACATTTGTCTGGAAGGCTTTAGGCATAACTCTGCCAAGAGCAAAGGAAGGGGATAGACGACCC
This sequence comes from Ceratotherium simum simum, assembly GCF_057802395.1. Classification (NCBI taxonomy): domain Eukaryota; kingdom Metazoa; phylum Chordata; class Mammalia; order Perissodactyla; family Rhinocerotidae; genus Ceratotherium; species Ceratotherium simum. Next base: position 18,973,882 of record NC_141908.1, read on the forward strand.
CCAGAGGTCCTTTCCAGCCCACTGCTCTCTAACCACAATTAATGAACAGTGTTAAAACAGTCATATAAATGGATGTGGAAAGTATTCGCTTCCTCAGAAGAGCTGACAAGAACAAGATTTTACAATTTACGCATTAATTCATTTACTTAGGAGTTATAGCCTTTAAAAAATTAAATACCACAAATAATGAAGAGTTCATTTTACTTCAGACAATAATTAAGTATATGCCCCTCAGATAGCATATGCTATAAGTAACTGTGTACTCATACAAATGCATTTACTTGAAAACTCATTATTTTCTTTAAATTTTTCTTCTTACTCATCAAGATATTCAAAATTTAGATAAATTATTATTAGACAGTTTTAATTACCTTTCAATTCCTCAACAGAATTGTTCAAATGATTCAATAAAAGGAAAAGTATTTTCAATACGTTGCCGCAGAGTACAAAGAAATCTATTATCTAACAGCTTGTGCCTGGCTGAGTTTGGCACTGATCATACTTAACGGGGGACTGTGTACAAAACGTTATCTTCTGTTTTTCCCAGTCTCAATGAATGGCACAAACATCAACCCAGCTGATGAAGCAAGAAATCTAGATGCTACAATCACCAATGTCTATCGATTTACCGTCTTAATATTTCTTGAATTAGTCCTTTCTTTCCAGTTAAGATGTGGTACAGCTACTGCCTTGGTTCAGAACAGCCACTGTTAGCCTGGATTACCAGTGCGGCATCCCAACTGGAGTCCTGGGCTACAGGCTCGTTCCTCCCAATGCATTCTCCACATAGCTATAGTTCTTTTTCTAAAGCACAAATCTGATCATTTTATTCTATTCCACTATACCTGATTGCTCAGAAAGCTTCGGATAAATTATAAACTATGAACTGTGACCTTCACAGTATGGTTACCACTCTCTGTGATCACCAGCCTACTCTCTTTCAGAATTCCTCCCTGAAACTTTATGCTTTAGCCATGATGACCTACCTTTGATTCCCTAAATATGCCATTTCTAGTTAATCTTTGTGAGTTTGCACAATTCATCTGTCTGAAACATACTCTATCAGCCCCATCCACTTCCCATTTCATGCCCCTCTTGTTTGGTTGGCTAAATGTTACTTGTTCATTCCTTGAGACGTCTTTTTTGAGCCCCAAGACTGGGCCAGGTGTCTTCTCCCATGTGCTGCCACAAAATCCTGTTTTTTAAGCACTAAATATACTCTACTGTAGTTGAATATTTATATCACTGGCTTCCCCAGCAGACTGCAAGTTCCTTGAAAGGCAGACACTGTATGTTGCACCATGCCTCCCTAGCACCAAGCATGATCCTAGCCATATAGAGGCACTCAAGAAATATCTGTTGAATTAGTCAGGAAAACCCTTAGCCAAACAAAGGAAGCTACCACGCTAGCATGCATACAACATAGCAGCCAATTTATAATCTGTGGCATTTCAAAAGTTCACTTACAAATTGGTTTGGGAGAACTCTGAAACACATTTTCTCACAGAAACAATATTAAATGTAGTTGATAACTATCCCAAATAATGTTACCTCTATCTACAATGTCGGTAAACTGTATTATTTACATTTACTATGGACTCTAAATACTGGACATCAATAATGTTTCGGGGGAGGGGAGGCCGGCCCGGTGGCACAAGCGGTTAAGTGCACGTGCTCTGCTGCAGCGGCCCAGGGTTCACAGGTTCGGATCTCGGGCGCGCACCGATGCACCACTTGTTGGGCCATGCTGTGGCGGCGTCCCATATAAAGTGGAGGAAGATGGGCACAGATGTTAGCCCAGGGCCACTCTTCCTCAGCAAAACGAGGAAGATTGGTGGATGTTAGCTCAGGGCCGATCTTCCTCACACAAAAAAAAAAAAGTTTCTGGGGAAAATGTATTAAGAATTCCAATTCTGCAATGCCATGGACTAATTATTTCTGGCTGCAGCCCAAGAATAGAAATACATAGTTCCAATTTATGTAAGTAGTTGAGCATACAGGTTCTAATAGGAAGGGAATGAAAAATGACTAAAAACTAGGGAATTAGGGTGGCAAGAATTGGTCCTCTGCTGCCGTTAATCTTTGGGAACGTGTTCCAATCTGGGCACAACTGACTTTTCATCTCCTTTCTTTTCCTTCAAGAATCCTAGGAATTAGACGCCAACTTCCTATTGACTGTTGACACTTCTGACTTCCAACTAGGGTTTCTTACTAAAGGAAATTATCTAAATGTTCTCATGTATGTTCTTTTCTCTTAAGCAAGTATTCTGTACTCAGTATTTAGTACAAAGAAAGCTAAGCAAGCAAGCAAACAAACAAAAAACAAGATAGCTATTAACTCTAGGAAAAACAACAGTTGTCAAAGAAAAGAAATGCAATTATAGCTCAACTGTGAAATGTTTAACACAGTCATTATACTGTAAACAATGAACACTGATCCAACCAAAAATTATGATCAAACTAAAAATTACGATATGGGAAAATGGAGCAGGGGGAATGTATTGCAAACATTTTCTTCCAATCTGTATTTTGCATTTCATTTTCATAACAGTGTCTTTCATACACCATACTTTTTTTAAATAGCCTAAGTTTTGAAGTTTTGAGTCCCATTTTTTTCTTTTACAGTATGTGCTTTTTGTATCCTATCTAAAAAATTGTCCCTACCAAAGGTTGGGAATATTTTTATGTAGGTATGCTACTAAAAGTTTGTTTTTTGTTTTTTTTTTTTAAAGATTTTATTTATTCATTTTTTTCCCCCCAAAGCCCCAGCAGATAGTTGTATGTCATAGCTGTACATCCTTCTAGTTGCTGTTATGTGGGACGCGGCCTCAGCATGGCCGGAGAAGCGGTGCGTCGGTGCGCGCCCGGGATCCAAACCCGGGCCGCCAGCAGCAGAGCGCGCGCACTTAACCGCTAAGCCATGGGGTCGGCCCTAAAAGTTTTATAAATTAGCTTTTATATTTAAGTCTATGACCCACATCAAGTTAATTTTAATGTATGGTATGAAATAATGGTCAAGGCTCATTTTTTTTTTTCCTTATGGATATCCAATTGTCCTAGTACCATTTGTTGAAAAGACTATCATTTCCCCATTGAGTTATCTTGTCTCCTTTCCTAAGATCAAGCGACAATCTATATGAAGGTCTATTTCCAGACCCTCTTTTCTGGTTCATTAATCTAAATATCTATCCTTATGCCAATACCACAAAATCTTGATTACTGTAACTTTATAGTAAGTATTTATATCATGTAGTCTGAGTCTTACAACTTCATTCAGAATTATTTTGGCTATAGTAAGTTCTCTGTGTTGCCTCATAAATTTTACATTCAGTCAGCCAATTTCTAGAAAAAAGACTACAGGGGTTTTGATTAGCATTGTATTGAATATATAAATTAATTCACAGAGAACTGGCATCTTAACAATATTGAATCTTCTGATTCATGAACATCATATATCTTGTCATTTATTTAAGTTTGCTTTACATTCTCTAAACAATGTTTTGTAGTCCATATATTTTGAATTTATCTCAAAGTAGTTCATGTTTATTGATGATATTGTAAATTGTATCTTTTAAATTTCAATTTCCAATTTTTCATTGCTAGTATACAGAACTACAAATGATTTTTGTATATTGAACATGAACACTGTGACCTTGATAAATTCACTCATTAGTTCTAGTAGTTTGAAGAGTTCTTGGATTTTCTATGTAGACAATCATGTTGTCTGTGAATACAGACAATTTTACTTATCTCTTTTCAATCTGCATAGCTTTTATTTCTTTTTCTAGCTTATTGCACAGTTATAAGAAAAATGTTGAACCAAACAGCATTGAACAAAGGTGGTAAGAGCAGTCTCTTGTCGTTTTCCTGATCTTAAGGGACTAGGATTCAGTCTTTAAGCATTAAGTATGACGTTAATTGTAAGTTTTTTACAAATGCCTTTGATGGGATGAGGAAGTCCTTTTCTAGTCCTAGTTTGCTGAGAGGCTTTATTATGAATGGATGTGGAATTCTGTCAAATGTTTTCACCGGAATAATCATACTGTTTTCCATTTTTACATTGTTAATATGGTGAATTACACTGATTGTTTTATCCAATGTTAAACAAACCTCGTACTGCTGGCATAAACACTTTTTTACGTATTGGTGGATTTGATTTTCTATTATTTTGTTAAGAATTTTCACATTCATGAAGAATATTGACCTGTAGTTTTCTCCTTAAGTGTCTGTCTGGTCTTGGTATCAGAGTAATCTTGGCCTCATAAAATTATTTGGGAGGTATTTGTTCTTCTTCGGTTTTCTAAAAAAGTTTTAGTAGTTAGATATATACATATTTAAGACTATTCTGTGTAATTAATGAATTGACTCATCATCATGTAAGTGTCCTCTTTAATTCTGATAATATTCTTTGTTTTGAAGTCTACATCATCTGATATTAAAATATCTACTTTAGCTTTCTTTTGATTATTGTTTGCATGATATATCCTTTTCATCCATTTATTTTTAACCTTTAGCCTTCATACTTAAAGAGAACTTCTTTTGGATATCATATAATTTATGCAATCTGACAATTCTTGTCTTTTAATTGGTGGGCTTTGATCATTTACATTTAATATAATTATTGATATAACTAGATTAAACCTACCATCTTATTAGTTGTTTTCTATTAGACTCAGTTGTTCTATGTTCCTTTTCTACCTTCTTTTGGATTAACTTACAATTTTTTCTGTCATTAGATTACTTTATTGTGTCCACTACATATACATTTTAAAACTTTTTATTTCGAAATAGCTTTAGACACATCACAGGTTGCAAAGATAATATAGAGAGTTCCCATGTACCCTTAATCTAGCTTCCCCAATGGTAATTTCTTATATAACCATAGTAAAATATCAACACCAGGAAAATGACATTGGTATAGCAATATTTTCTATCGCTATAATTCTATCATTTTGAAAATGTTATAAAAATGGTGTCATGATGTTTGTAAACTTTTGAGACTGGCTTCTTTCACTCAGTATAATGTTTTTGAGATTCATCCAATTTGTTGCATTTATCAATAGTTCATTCCTTTTAATGGAGTATTCTGTTGTATGGATGTACTACTATTTGTTTGAAGGACATTTGGTCTGTTTCCAAGTTTTTGGCTATTATAAATAAATTCCTGTAAAGGTGTTTGTGTAAACCTAAGTTTTCATTTCTCTAAGATAAATATCCAGGACATTTAGATATTTTTATGATTACATTTTATCTCCACTATTGGTTTATAAGCTGATCGAAAGAAATTTTTTTTCTCAAGAAGATACTGTGTTTCTACCATTTTCATTTTACTGTCTTTTTCTTTTTTTTAAGATTTTTATTTATTTATTTTTTCCCCCCAAAGCCCCAGTAGATAGTTGTATGTCATAGCTGCACATCCTTCTAGTTGCTGTATGTGGGACGCGGCCTCAGCATGGCTGGAGAAGCGGTGCGTCGGTGTGCGCCCGGATCCGAACCTGGGCCGCCAGCAGCGGAGCGTGCGCACTTAACTGCTAAGCCACGGGGCCAGCCCTCATTTTACTGTCTTTATAGTTCTCATATTTCTTCCGAAATTCTCATCCATTTATGTATGTTGTTTATCTTTTCTGTTAGATCCTTTAACATATTATTCATAACTTTCTAAAAGTTCTTGTCTAATATTTCTACAATCTGGGTCATTTCTCCATCTGGCTGTATTGATTCTTTATCTCTTGACAATGAATTTGTTTTTTTAATTGCTTTTTTATTTATTACATAATTTCTATTTAATGCTAGAAATTATGTGTAGAAGAACAGAACTGAGATAAATGATACTTACACCTGGAAATGGGCATGCTTCTTTTTCTGTCAAGGTGATAGTATGGGACGGACTGAGACAATCTAGTCAGTATAGAGTTGTGTTTAGGTTCTCTTGTTGTTACATTTACCTTCAGCGCACCACAAACATCAAATTCTCCCAGCAATGGGATGCTTCTACCTTGTGATAGTGTGTGCCAAGGATTTTTCTAAGTGTTCCACCTGCACTCTCAGCTTCCAGCCATCCCTGCATGCCTGCACTATAAAGGGGTGTCTCTCTCTTCCAGTGGTAGATGGATCTTAATGGTACCTCAGTATTAAGTTCATGGTAGGGATCAGACGACCTCTTGGGTCTCCTGGTACCAACTCAGTATAAGGTAGGCCCTTTGCTCCAGCTGAGCTTTGGGGGTAAGACTTTTCTGGAGTTTCTGCCTCTATCCTTGTGGCAACCAGACTATGCCTGTGGGTGGTCCTGGGCAGGAGAGGGGCTCCTGCCCCTCCTCCAGCAGTAACAGATCTCTGCCTAATAGTGCAAAGTCTTGATTTCAACAGGGTTTCCTGCCCAATCCCTGGGGGTAGACAGCTTTGGTTTCTATCCAGCTCTCATAAGCAGGTAATCCTGGTCTGGGCTCTGGAAGCTGGGGGAGGGGCTTTGCCTCTCGCACAGTAGCTTGAGGCTTTTGCGTAGTACAAGAGAAGGGTCTTGGAAGTAGGCAGGGTATTGTGCTTGTGCTCCACTAACGGGGGCATTCTCTGATCTCCCAGTCAGCACCTGGTAGAGGCCAATGATAATAAAGCTTGTGAGTGACTGTGGACTCCCTGTGTCAGGACCCACTGTTATTTTGAACTGTCATGACAGCGCATGCTCAGCCTTTATAATTTTCTTAAAATTTTAGCTGTCTTCTTCTTTTCTACTTTTATGGTACCTACCCTTTTCCTAACCCTGCTCTGCCAAAGGAAAACATTTTCATATGTCTCATCCCTCCTCTCAACAAACTAAGAAAAGAAGAAAATTTTCTCAATCTAAGAAAGGGCATCTATGAAAAACACAGAGATAATATCATAATTAATGGTGAAAGGCTGAATGTTCTCTCCCTAAGACTGGCAACAAAGTAAGGCTGTTCAATCCCGTCACTTCTCTTCAAAATTGTACTTGTATTCCTTCAATGTGATAGGCAGAAAAAATAAATAAAAGTCATGCAGATTACAGCGAAGAAATAAAAGTGTCTTTATGTGTGGACAAAATGATGCTTTATCTAGAAAATCGCAAAGAATTTACAAAAAAGCCACAAGAACTAATAAGTGAGTCCAGCAAGGTCATAGGATAAAAGGTCAATATATGAAAATCAATAATAATTCTATATGTAGCAATGAAAAAGTGGAAATTTAAATTAAAAAAGAATACTATTTACAAGAGCATAAAAAGATATGAAATATCTAGTGATGGTGCTCAGGGCAAGCTACCCCAGGAAGCACCACTCTGGTATGCGGATTATTTCGAGCTGAAGACAATAAGGACTCAGAGAACTCAGGAAGAATATTTGAGTTTCCCCTCCCAAACTGCCTAAAGAATTTAAAACAAAAGATCTGTTTCAGGAAGGAGTTATTATCATGACTGCTATAAAGATAACGTAGGATAGAGGTTACAATAGAAAAGGCACCAACAAGCCCATCTTATCAGAAGTTCTGTCTCTCTGGCCACATGCTCTGGATGGCCCTGCGAGGAGTTACCAGACAATCATTTACAAGGGAAGTCTCCATTTGTAAAGGTATCTCCCTCTCTGTATTGGGAAGAGGGGGGATGACCTCATTTCTAGAGACTTATCAATGTGGAAGGTGAGGCCTTAAAACTGCATAATAAACCTTACCCTTGTTTACAGTGCTTTAGTGATAATCTCCTGTAACTGACACCCCCACCCCCAACATCCTCCTTGTCTTTGGTTGGACATGGTATTTAAGACGAGAATTTCTGCTATTGTGTTGAGAAACGCAGTGCCCCTGCTTTCTCCCATGTATACATGTTATTAAACTTGGTATTATTTTCTCCTGCTAACCTGTCTTGATTATTTGGCCAGCCATAAGAACCTTAAGGAAAAGGGCAGAGGGAGATTCTCCCTCCTCCCCCTACACTAGAAATAAATCTAACAAAATGTATTCAAGGAAACTAGAAAACATTGCTGGGAGAAATTAAAGAAGACCTAAATTAAAGGAGAGAGATACTCTTTTCATGGACGAGAAGATTCAATACTATTAATAAGTCAATTCTGCCAAATTAATCTATAGATTCAAAGAAATTCCAATCAAAATTGTATACACTTAACAAGCTAATTCTAAAATTCATAAGAAAAAGCAAAAGACCTACAATAGACAAAAATAATTTTGAAAAAAGACAAAGCAGGGGTGAACACTGTGTGATTTCAAGACTTACTGTAAAGGTACAGTAATTAAGACACTGTAGTATTCTATAAGGTTAGATGTATAGATCAGTGAAACAGAACAGAGAGTTCAGAAGCAGGCCCACACATATATAACCAATTGATTTTTTATGAAGGTGCCAAGGTAATTCAATGAGAGAAAAACAGAAAAATCTTTCCAACAAAGAGTACTGGGACAACTGAAAATCCATATCCCCCCCCCAAAAAAACCCCAAAACAAAACAAAAAAACAAACTGAACCTCCACCCTCACTTTGTACCACATAAAAAAATTAACTCAAAATAGCTCATAGACTTATATACATATATAACCCAGATACAGCACTTTTATAAGAAAACTTAGGAGAACAATCTTTGTGAACTTGGATTAAGCAAAAAATAAGTGGTACTCAAAAAGCACAAAACATAAAGGAAAAAAATGATAAACTGGATTGTTTCAAAATTAAAAACTTCTGTTCTATGAAAGACAATGTTAAGAAAATAAAAATGCAATCCACAGACTTGGAAGAAATATTTGAGAAAGATATATACATTATAGGACTTGTTTCCAAAATATATAAAGAGCTATTATAACCCAAAATAAATGGGCTTGACATGAACAGATAATTTACAAAAGAAAATGAATCACTAATATGCTGAATGTCATCAGCCATTAGGAAAAGGCAAATTAAAATAAAAATGAGATACCACAAAATACTCATAAGAATAGCTTAAATTAAAAAGATTGATAATACCAAGTGCTGACAAAGATGTGGAACAACTAGAACTTTCATACATTGTTAGTAGGAACGCAAAATGGTATAGCACTTTGAAAAACAACTTGGCAGTTTTTTATAAAGTTAAACCTATGCTTTTCATATGACCCAGCAGTCCCCATTTACAGTTATTTACTCAAGGGAAATGAAAATACGTCCATACAAAGACCTATATGAATAATTATAACAGTTTTGTTCATAATGGTCCAAACTGAAAATACCCCAAATGGCCATTAACTGGTGAAGGAATAAAAAAATTGTTATATATCCATACGCTGGAACATTATTCAGCGATAAAAATGAAAAAACTAATGACATGCAAAAACCTGGATCAATCACAAAAGCTTATGCTAAGTCAAAGAAGCCAGACACAAGGCTACACACTACATGATTTCATTTCTGTGACATTCTGTAAAATGCAAAACTATAGTGATAAAAAGCAGATCTGTGACTGCCAAGGTCTAGAGGGTGGGTGTGAGGGAGATGACTGCAAAGGGAATTTTTTGGAGTAGTGGAAATATTCTTTATCTTGATTGTAGTGACGACTACCTGACTATATGTATTGTCAAGCCTCATCAAACTATACATTTTAAAAGGACAAATTTCACTGTATGTAAATTTTTTTTTTTTTTGTGAGGAAAATCAGCCCTGAGCTAACATCCATGCTAATCCTCCTCTTTTTGCTGAGGAAGACTGGCTCTGAGCTAACATCTATTGCCAATCCTCCTTTTTTTCTCCCCGAAACCCCAGTAGATAGTTGTATGTCATAGCTGCACATCCTTCTAGTTGCTGTATGTGGGACGCGGCCTCAGCAGGGCCGGAGAAATGGTGCGTCGGTGCGCGCCCGAGATCCGAACCCGGCCGCCAGTAGCGGAGCGTGTGCACTTAACCGCTAAGCCACGGGCCAGCCCTCACTATATGTAAATTATACCTCAATAAACCTCACTTTAAAAAAATTTGTTATATAAAATCTCAGAATTGGAAAAGGATGACACTCATTAGTATGTATAAGTTCTACCATGCTGGTAACAACAACAACAACAAGAACATGTGATGAGTCTACTTGACAGTCACACGGAGATTTAAAAACTCTAACACCCTCTAATTTGTACTTTTAGACAAAGAGAACATGAGCACATCTATCTCTGTAGGGAATTAAAAACATAATACCAATTAAAAAAGATTGACAAAAAAGATTATTTGTAGCAATTACATAGTGAAAACACGGAAAAAGCTGATAACAAAGATAAATGTATGTATGTCCTTTAAATGAGACAGTGTAATGCATGTTATACTCTCTCATCAAAGTGTACCCATACATTGGAAAGGATCCATATATGGACAGGTATAACGGTGTTCACTATACTATTGTATAGTGAACTTTGAATATGTCTGAATTTTTCCATAATAAAGAATTAAAAATTAAATGGCAAAAACATGTTGCAGTAGGCAAACAAGCTACTTAAGTAAAAACATTAAAATAAATTAAATAATCTGTAAATAATTTGTATCAAGACAAACAGATGATGGCCCAGCAATGAGTACCTTGGCAATAGCAGTCTGTTTAAACATGCGAGTAATCAATCCCATGACAGTCTCAGTGGCACCTGAATTTGGAGCTCTCATTAATTTTTCCCACTCTTCAAAGCTGCTATTCAATTCCTACGTGGGAGAAAATAACAACGTTTAGAAATACAGCATATAGAACAGAACAATTAATGCAATAATGAATCATATTCTACTTATTTTCTTTTTTATATAGAAAGATATAAAAAGAAAAGAAAATTCCCGAAGATGCTAATGTGTTCATTTAAAGACATTAACATGGAGGAAGGTCAGTCACATGTTCATGCTAATGATAGAAACCAATGACAAACTCTAGGTGAAAACCAAGCCCTTTGGTAATACCATAAATCAAACAATTGCAGCTTCCTCTTAAGGAGAAACATTCTGTAAAGTAAAAATAAAGATTTAAATATATAAGAAAGCATGGTAGTGAAAAGGTATATGGTAGCAAGTATTTTTATTAAAAGATATAATTTTATTTAAATAAGCATAAAGACTTAAGGAATATTAGTTAAATAAACATGTAATATAACCATATATTGACTCTCTTTTATTTATTTATTTTTTTGTGTGAGGAAGATCAGCCCTGTGCTAACATCTGCCAATCCTCCTCTTTTGTTTTTTTCTTTTTTTTTTTTTGCTGAGGAGGACTGGCCCTGGGCTAACATCCGTGCCCATCTTCCTCCACTTTATATGGGACACCGCCACAGCATGGCTTGCCAAGCAGTGCGTCGGTGCGCACCCGGGATCCAAACTGGCGAACCCCCGGCTGCTGCAGCGGAGCACATGCACTTAACTGCTTGCGCCACCGGGCTGGCCCCTCTTTTATTTTTTTTCTAGTGCTAAAATAGTGGATACAGAAAATCAGATCACCCTTATTTTACCAATACCATGTTGCTCAATGTTTACAAAATGCTTACTCTAAGCTTTCAAGATAAAACAATGCAATAAATAGTCTTTGTTGACAGTCATGTCCAGATTTGAAGAAATTTCAGAGAATATATAAGCATTGCACTTCCCAAAACTAAATGTAGATAAAGATTAGGTAAAATACAATTTGGCTTTCTGATATGTTGAACTGCACATCTTACAACATGATCACAGAGTTTTAAGATTTCAAGAACAGAGCCGTATCCAAGTTAGTCTAGAAGACAGCTAGTTATACTTTAAAAAAAATCCTAGGGCAAGAAATACAATTTCCCTTGCTAAATATTGAGTTTCACACCCTACAAATTCTTAATACTAAATCTTTCTTGCAATTGAAGTACTTTTTTTCTATATTCAGCAGAAATATTTTTTTAATCACTGGGATACTAAATCTTTTCACATTATTTGATGACTAAAGTTAAATTCTTCTCCTCTCTTCTTGAAATGATACAAAGTCAATTCATAGGCTCTATTAATCAAACCTATTTTAAGAAAGCGGACTTTTCCGTCTGTGAAATATGAAATATGTGCAATCTTTCATAGAATAATTTAAAATGATTTAAAACAAGATTTTCAATCAAAGAAGGGTTCTCACCTTGGCTGCTGCTGATGGAAGATCAAATGGAATACGCTGTCTGATTTTAGGGGGCAGCTGGGTTAAAACTTCAGTCTTTAATCTTCTAATCATTATGTCACTTAATAGCTGATGAAGTTCATTAAGATTTGATGCCCCTCTACAATCCCACTGAGGCCTTTTACCAAAATATCTGTTAATATTAAGAAAAAACATGTAGAAAAGCTGAATGCTAGAGTAAGAAAACTATCCAGTGTGTTCTTCCTTTTTATGATAAGGAGCCATGACGCTGTTTTTACCGTGGGTTCTAAATGCAATTAGTTTCAAAAGGCTCAGCTTGAGAAACAGTAATGAATACGATTATACATTACTCTTAGCTACAGAAAATGTCAGTGTCTAAACATACTGTTTACACTAAGTGAATACAAGGCTGGGATGAACTGCTAACTCTGAATACCACTAGCATTTTGGGTGGGCTCACACATGGCAGTGTGTTTAGCAGAACTAGCCCTAACTAAGCACTAACTGCCAGTACACCACCCAGTCTATATAACAACCCAAACCACTCAAAACATTTTCCAGACCCTCTAGGAAGCGATATCATCTCCCATTGATCTGTTAAGCACAATAGATTGATCAGCTGGTGATCTCTTCTTCCTTTGAAACCACTGGATTGACAGCAAAGAAAATTAAAAAAAAAAAAAAAGACACAAACCCACTATGAAAGAGGGAAGGAGAGAAGACACATCAGAAAATAAGCAATTTCAAGAAATATTTAGAAGACACAATGCAGACAGACAAGTGGTGGCTGACTTGGCAAAAGAAAGGAAGCTACAACTTAAGATGCTTGCACAACGGAACCTATCCTCTAGATCTCTGAGAAGACTATGAGTTGTCAGTACCAAGCACTGTGGGCAGGTGTTAAATAAGGAGTTGAAATCTAGAGGATCTATTGAATGTAGGTATCACGACAGCCGGTCTAATAACATCCCCCTATTATTGTGACAACCCAAACACTATTTCCACAAAATTCCCAATCATTTTCTAGGGGCCCATACTATTGAAAATACCTGTTAAGAGAATAATTAACAAAGGAAAAAGTCCTGTTAGGTTGTATTATGATTACTAACATTAATAAGTAAATAACTCTCCATTTTAATGGGATTTTGGTTGTATTTTAGCACAAATAGGTGTCAATTTTAGAAACATGAAATTTGCTAACATTAACTTTTTTTGTTTAATGTATTTTGATAGCAAACATACAGCAATAGTACAGACAACATGAAAAACATGTACTTGCATGTAGAATTGATCAGAAAAGTATAGCAAATGGATGGAACTACTACACGGCAAAATGATAGACACCATTAAGTTGCCATCAATAAGAAATTTACTTTAAAAAACCTAAGTGCTGGCATTGTAAAAAAAATTAATAGGTTTAATTATAATTGTCATAAATTGAATTACTGAAACTTGTTCATTGAAATTTTTTGACTTTCTTTAATGCTTTATGTGCCCATATTTATATTAAAAATTCACACACCAATGAAAATGGAAAAATACTTGCCAATACCTGACTCTGTCACCTATTTTTCCATTTACAATCATATACTTAGGTACATTTTGACCTCATGGTAAAAAAAAATCTAATGTTCAGAACTACCAGTAATGGCAAGAAGAGTTTGGGTCTTTAGCGTTTTTTTGAGAATGAAATGTTTTCCATTAAAATGGATTCTTAAGCACACTCTCCACCTATGTGACACATTCTGCAGGTGTACAATATGCTAGGTGGAGGTCTTTTGGCACAACTGTTCTGTTTTGGCACAGACAGCACACAAGTGTCTTCAAACCGGCCCATCACTTAGGCCTCACTTGCTTCCCGCAAAGCACCAACAGCTGTGCTCATACGCTTGGTATGAGCCATGGTTTAGAGAAACCCTTTCTCCCACCCCCTCTTCTCTTTCAGCTAGAGTCAGACTGCTGGAGGTGGCATCGACTCTAAAGACTGTTGGCAGCACCACATACTGCTGAACCCCCAGACTCAAGTTTAGGGTGCAAAGGGGACATGAGAGGGGGAGGGAGGGCTGGAAGAGATGCTGCCTGTAAATGCCTGGTCTCTTCCCATTAAATTTGATGGTAATTATGTATACTTTTTGGAATATCCTATTCTTTTTTTAAAACAACTTTATTGAGATATAATTCATAATGCCATAAAATTCACCCATTTAAAATGTACAATTCAAAGCTTTCTAGTATATTCACAGATATGGGCAACCATCACCACCGTAAATTTTAGAACATTTTCATTATCTGAAGAAGGAACCCTATATTCTTTTTTTTTTCTTTTTTTTGCTGAAGAAGATTGGCCCTGGGCTAACATCCGTGCCCATCTTCCTCTACTTTATATGGGACACCGCCACAGCATGGCTTGACAAGCGTTGCATTGGTGGGTGCCCAGGATCCAAACCTGCAAATCCTGGGCCGCCAAAGTGGAGCATGTGCACTTAACCACTGCACCACCAGGCTGGCCCCTGGAACCCTATATTCTTTAGCTATCACTCCCTTAACCGCTATCCTGCCTCCCCAGCCCTAAACAACCACTAATCCATTTTCGGTCTCTAAAGATTTCCCTATTCTGAACCTTCATATACATGGAATCACATAGTATATAGTCTTTTGTGACTTGCTTCTTTCATTTAGCATAATGTTTTCAAGGTTCATTCATGTTGTAGCATACATCAGTACTTCATTCCTTTTAAGGCTGAATAATATTCCATTGTATGGACATACCACATTTTGTTTATCCATTTACTCCTTGATAGATATTTTGGTTGTTTCCACCTTTTGGCTTTTATGAATAATGCTGCTATAAACATTCACGTACAAGTTTCTATACGGACATATAATTTCATTTATCTTGGGTATATACCTCGGTGTTGAACGGCTGGAGTATATGGTAATTCTATGTTTAATCACTTGAGGAAGTGCCAGATTGTTTTCCAAAGCAGTTGGATCGGTTTACATTCCCATCAGCAATGCTCAAGGGTTCTAATTTCTCCACATCCTCACCAATACTTGTGTTATCCGATTTTTTGATTCCAGCCAACCTAGTAGATGTGAAGTGGTATCTCATTGAGGTTTTGATTTACATTTCCCTAATGACCAATGATGTGAAGCAGTTTTTCATGTGCTTGTTAGCCATTTGTAAATCTTTGTTGGAGAAATATCTATCCAAATCCTTGGCTCATTTTTGAATTTGGTTTGTCTTTTTATTATTGAATTGTATGAGTTCTTTATATATACTAGATCCAAGTCTCTTATCAAATATATGATTTGCAAATATTTTCTCCCATTCTGTAAGTTGTCTTTTCATTTTTTTGATTGTGTCCTCTGAAGCATAAAAGTTATTAATTTTGATGAAGTACGATTTGTCTAGTTCTTTGTTGCTCATGCTTTCAATGTCATATCTAAGAATCCCTTCCCAATTCCAAGGAATGAATTTACCTCCATGCTTTCTTCTAAGAGTTTCCTAGATTTTGTTTTTACATTTAGGTCTTTGATTCAAGTTAATTTTTGTATATAGTGTAAATTAAGAGTCCAACTTCATTCTTTTGCGTGTGGCTATCCAGATGTCCCAGCACCATTTACTGAAAACACTATTATTTTTCCCATTCAATGGTCTTAGTTGTCTTGTTAAAAATCAATAACTGTAGATGTCTGAGTTTATTTCTGGACTATCAATTCTATTCCATTGATCTAGATATTTATCCTTGTACCAATACTACGCTGTCTTGATTGCCATTATAATCAAGCCTCCTACTCTATTATTCTTTTTCAAGGTTGTTTGTCCTATTCTGTGTCCCTTGCAATTTGATATGAATTTTAGAATCAGCTTGTCAATTTGTACATGAAGATACTGACAGACTGTTGAATCTGTAGATAAGTTTGAGGGGTAGTGCCATCTTAACAGTGTTGAGGTTTTCTGATCTAGGAGCATAGGATGTTTTTACATTAATTTAGATCTTAAATTTCTCTCAACAATGTTTTATAGTTTACATAGTATAAGTTTTACATGTCTTTAAAAAATTTATTTCTACATATTTATTTATTCTTTTTGATGCTATTGTAAATGGACTGTTTTCTTAATTTCATTTTCTGATTGTTCATTGCAAGTGTATAGAAATACAATTAATATTTATATATTGATCTTGTATCCTGCAACCTTGCTGAACTCATTTATTAGTTCTAATAGGTTTTTAGTGGATTTCTTAGGATTTTCTATATACAAGATCAAGTCATCTGTGAATAGAGATAGTTTTACTGCTTCTTTTCCAATCTGGATGCAATTTATTTGTTTTTCCTGCCTAATTGCTCTCACTAGAACTTCCAGTACAATGTTGAACGGAAGTAGCAAGAGCAAATATCATTGTCTTATCCTGATCTTAGGGCAAAGCATTCAGTCTTTGACCATTAAGTATAGTGTTAGCTGTGGGTTTTTTGTAAATGCCCTTTATCAGGTTGAGGAAGTTGGTAATTATATTTTTGACAGTGAGAATTAGCCTTAAAATGGTTTTTCAGAAATAAATTACTTTCCATTGGCAGACAAAAAACTGTGTTAATGTGATTCAGGCTAAAGATAAAGAGGATCTGAACTGAGCCTGTAGCTGTGAGGAAGAGTTGGGTACAGATTCAATAAAGGATAAAGCAGTAGAGTCCAAAGGATGTGACAACTGACTGGACATCAACAGTAAGGCGTAGGAAGCAGTTAGGTTGACTTCTAGAGTTTAACTTATAAAATTGAATCTTAACCAAGACTGAATCTACTGGATGAAGAGCAGTTTTCAGGGATGAAGTACAGTTTTGAATATCTTGACTTCTATGTGCTGATGGTATATAGATACCTAGTATAACATTAGTTGTACTGGTTTGGAAATCAAGAGAACAAAGTGGGCTGGAGATATAGACACCACATAAGTATTCCTGGAAGCCATTCCCACATCGGGTTGGCTACCAATAACTTAACTACACATGGAGATTACTGAGAATTACATAAATATAGCCCACTAAATTCAAACTAAATGTACCCCCAACACAGTTTCCTCTTAGCCTGATCCTAAAAATGCTTGCTGACACTCCAATACCAGCACACGATACAAAAAAAAAAATCATATACATATATAATAGAGTATGTTTTATATATATATATATACACACACATACATATTTATGTGGGACAAAGTTGGACTGAAAATAGAACTTTCAATCTATAAAATAGCCTACATCTATAAATTTGACAGGGACACAAGATCCTGTGAAAATTGCCAAAGCCCCTCCCAGAGCCTTGAAATGGGCCTATATAAGTGAGGCATTCTGAAGTTTAAGATTTATTAGTTTTATGGCAAGGAAAGAAAATTATAAAACAAGTTTGTGAGTGCAACAGCAAAGAGCTAAGGTGTACAGATGAAAGAGGAAAGATATAAATGAATATGAAAAAACATTGTTTTGAGGACAAAGTAGCAGCAGTGTGGTTTAGCGTGGAATTACACATGAAGGAAACCTAACTCCTAACAATCTAAAATTAATAAAACAACAAAAAACTTTTAAACATCTCTAAAGAAGTTATGAAACATGAACCTTGATAAGTTCTTTTGGGATTAATATTGCCATTCTCTCATTCAGGTTTACAAAGTAAGCAAAAATTCATTTCTCCTTTTCTAAACAAGAATAAACACAAACTTCTTTTATCTTCTTTTTTGATCACATATAATTAAAGAGAGGCATTTCTCAATAGGCATTTCTCACTTAATATTAGCTTATGATGATGAAACAGGAAGTTTATGACCAAGAACACACGTTTATCTGTGTTCATGAACACACACTCACATACACACACACACAGAGTTAACTTTGGACTCTGGAAATTACCCTCTGATTTTTTTTTAAGTTCCCGTGTGTCCTTTGTAGCAATCCCTTTCTCCCACCCCCAGCTGCTGGGAAACACTTGATCTGTTTTCTGCCCCTACAGTTTTACACATTCCACAATAGTATATAAATAGAAACAGACAGCATGTAGGCTTTCAAATCTGATTTCTTTCACTTAGCATAATGCATTTTATTTATTTATTTAGTTTTTTGTGAGGAAGATCAGCCCTGAGCTAACATCCATGCTAATCCTCCTCTTTTTGCTGAGGAAGATTGGCTCTGAGCTACGATCTATTGCCAATCCTCCTCCTTTTTTTTTTTTTCCCCAAAGCCCCAGTAGATAGTTGTATGCCATAGTTGTACATCCTTATAGTTGGTGTATGTGGGACGTGGCCTCAGCATGGCCGGAGAAGGGGTGTGTCAGTGCGCACCCGGGATCTGAACCCGGGCCGCCAGTAGCGGAGGGCGCACACTTAACCGCTAAGCCACGGGGCCGGCCCAGCATAATGCATTTTAAATTCATCTCTGTTATTGGTTGTTAGTAGTTCATTCCTTTTTACTGCTGAGTAATATATGCCACAGTATGAATACATCACAATTGGTGCATTCGCCAGTTGAAGGACATCTGGAATGTTTCAAGTTTTAGGTGACTATAAACAAAGCTACTATAAACATTTGCATACAGATTTTTGAGTGAACATATGTTTTCATTTATCTTGACTAAATACCCAAAGTGGGATCGCTGGGTTGTATGGTGAGTGTATGTTTACCTTTATAAGAAATAGGCATACTGTTTCCAAAGTTGCTATACCTCTGAATTCCCACCAGCAATGTATTGAGTTCCAATTGCTCAGCATTGTTGCCATCAATTGGTATTATCAGTTTGTAAAAATCGTACCTATTCTAATGGATGTGTACTGGTATCTCATTGTGGTTTTAACTAGCATTTCTCTAATGACTAATGATGTCGAGCATCTTTTTAAGTGCTTATTTGGCCTCCATACATTTTCTCAGGGGAAGTCTCTCTTTTAACCATTAAAAATTTTTATTTGTTTTATAACAGAGTTTTGAAAGATTTGATATATTCTTTTATAAATTCCTTTTGTATATTTTAAAATTTATGTTTACACATATATATATGAATTTACATATTCCTTTATCAAATATATGCTTTACAGATATTTTCTCCTAGTCTGTGGCTTATCTATTCATTCAATTACCAGTGTCTCTGGAAGAGAACTTTTCAATTTTTATGAAGTAAATCTCATCACTTTTGTCTTTTGTGGTTCATGTTTTTTGTGTCCCATATAAAAGTATTTGCCTAACCCAAGATCACAAAGAGTTTCTCCTTTATTTCCTTTGAGAAGTTTTACAGTTTTAGATTTTATACTTCAGTTTGCAATCCATTTTTAATTAACTTTTTCAATTTTTTAATTGTGGTAAATACCCACAACATAAAATTTACCATCTTAACCATTTTTATGTGTACAGTTCAGCAGTATTAAATACATTCATAATGCTGTATAACCACCACCACCATTCACCTCCACAACTCTTTTCATCTTGTAAAACTGAAACTCTATACCCATTAAACAATAACTCTTCACTTCCCCCTACCCCCATCCCCTGACAACTACCATTCCACTTTCTGTCTCTATGATTTTGACTAATCTAAGTACCTCATGTAAGTGGAATCATATAGTATTTGTCTTTTGCAGACTGGCTTATTGCACTTAGCATAATGTCCTCAAAGTTCATCCATGTTATAACATATGTAAGAATTCCTTTCCTTTATAAGGCTGAATAATATTCCATTGTACATATAAACCACATTTTGCTTATCTATTCATCCACTGATGGACACTTAGGTTGCTTCCACATTTTAGCTATTGTAAATAATGTTGGCATGAACACGCGTGTACAAACATCTCTTCAAGACCCTGCTTTCAATTCTTTTGGATATATACCCAGAAGTGAAATTGCTGGATCATATGATAATATCAGCCCACTGCCTTCTAGCTTCCAAAGTTTCTGATAAGAGATTTACTGATAATCTTTTTGAGGATCACTTGTACGTGATAAGTTGCTTCTCTCTTGCTGCTTTCAAGATTCTCTTTATCCTTAGAAAGTTTGATTATAATGTGTCTTGGTGTGGGTCTCTTTGAATTCATCTTACTTGGAGTTCGTTGAGCTTCTTGGATGTTTATAATCATGTCTTGCATCACATTTGGGAAGTTTTCAGTCCTTATTTCTTCAAATATTCTCTCTGTCCCTTTCTTTCTCTGTCCTCCTAGAACCCCCACAATGCATGTGTTGGTCTGTTTTATGGCTCACACAGATCCCTTAGGTTCTATTCACTATTCTTCATTCTTTTTTCTTTCTGTTCCTCAGACTCAACAATTTCCACTGTCTTATCTTCAAGTTCTCTGATTCTTACTCTAGCTCCTCAAATCTGCCTTTGAATCCCTCTAGTCAATTTTTCCTTTCAGTTATTGTACTTTTCAGCTCCAGAATTTCTTTTTGGTTTCTTTTTTAGGTTTTCTATCTCTTTATTAATATTTCCATTTTGTTCATACATAATTTTCTTGACCTTTTCCACATCTTCCTTTAGTTCTTTCAGCATTTTTAAGACAACTGTTTTAGTTTTTGTCTAGGAGATCTGTCATCAGGTCTTTTTCAGGGACAGTTTTGGTTGGTTTATTTTTTTCCTTTGAATGGGCCATACTTTCCTGTTTCTTTGTCTGCCTTATGATTTTTTTGTTGAAACTTGGACATTTGAATCTAATAATGTGGTAACTCTATAAATCAGACTCTCCCCCTTTCCCATGTTCTGCTGGGTTTTGTCATTGTTTTTGTTTCTTGATCTTTGTAGGCTGTCTCTGTGCCAAGGATCAGCCTGAGTTACAAACTTAAGGTCTTCCCAGTTATTTTCTGAGCCTGTGCCTTTTACTGGGTATGCGTGGTCACCTTCAAATTTAACCCATATATGCAGTTGTTTTTGAGTGTCCTAGTCTTTAATGTCTGACTCCCAAAGGGGGAAAAATAGAAAAATAAAGCTGGAGGGAATAGCACTGGACCATTAAATTCCCTGAAAGTCATTTTAGCCTGAGGGGGAGGGACTTGCAACAATGTGGGGAGGCACAACAACAATGGATGCTCCCACTTCATCTGCACTTCTGTGATCAGAAGCAGCAATCAGTGATAAGAGCACAGATCTTTGATATTTGGAGGACAGGGTCCTTTTTGACCAGCCTAGCTCCCACAAGCTGTGTGCAAATTGCTCCAGGAACATGTATATAGCTGTCTGCCATTGGGCTGGAGACAGAAAATGGGTAGCTATTACTGTGGTAAGAGCTGGAATTGACTGAAATTAACAATTTATTGTTCAAGTCTTTCCCTGGATTTTGCAAATCTTCAATATACTCCAGAGTTACATAAATAGTGACATCAGACAGCTTCTGCCAGTGTAATTGTTGTCTAGGTGAGGATGCAGATTCTTGATGTTTCCTACTCCACCATCTTCCCAGAATCCTCTATAATCCATTTTTAGTTAAATTTTACATATGCTGTGAGATGGATTGAGTCTCTTCTTCTTTTCTTCTTCTTCTTTTTTTTTTTTTGCGTATGGATATCTAGTTGTTTCAGGAACATTTGTTGAAGAGACACCTTTCTCCATAGAACTGCCTTGCATCTTTGTCAAAAATCAATCGACTACAGGGCTTCTGGGTTTGTGAACACATAGAGATTTGGGGGAGAATGGAGCGCCTAGAGAGGGCATGGAAGCTCCATGTCCTTTCCTCATACCTTGCCCTATGCATCTCTTCCATCTGGCTGTTCCTGAACATTCAGGAGAAAACTAGAATTTCTGGCAAGACTAAAGAGGATCAGGGAAGAAAATTAATATCAAAGAGGCTAGAGGCCCAGAGCTTAGTTTAAGCCCTTGAGAATCCATGGCTTCCTATCAGACCCTGGCTTCTGCCCCTGAAGACGTTAAGCCAACCTCACAATATCAACCCTGATTTGGATAACCAATCCTAAAAAGAAGTAACAAAGACCTAAATAAAACCAATTGGCAGAAAGAAACAAATTTAACAGAATCTGGCAGTAAGCTACATCTCAGGACTGGCAGAAAGTAAGATTTAACATGCCACCCTCACCATATCTCTTTTTTCACATTTTCCAAGATGTTGTACAAAGAAAATACTTATATTTCCCAAGAAATAACTCGTGAGGCATTAATGAGAAAATCCCTTCTCCCCAGAGATTACCCTCATGACACCTTAATTCTGAATAAATTGGACCATAAAAGCAAATCAGGACTCTTGTCACCACACAAAGACATTCTGAGGCAAGCTGGATGCCCCTCATGAGACAGCAAGTAGTTTTCAATATCTGGAAAACAATGTTCAATTATGGCAAAAGGGGTTCAACAGACACAGTATAGGAGAATTCCAACTATTAGTCAATTAAGGGAAGGGCTAAGGTTATATAAGAAAGTGACATAGGGACAAACGGAGAAAATAGAAAAGAGAAACAAAAGGAGATGAAGTAGAGGCACCAGGGCTGGCATCATAGTCCTTGCTGGAAGTAAGATGCATGGTACAGTAAAAAGATCCTGGGAGTGGAAGTCAGATGACCTATGTTTGAATTTTTAGTTCCCCATCTGTTGGTTGCATACTGTTGGACCCATCACTTAAGTCTTTTAATCCTCACTATTCACAGCTGTAAAATGGGAAAATAACACTTTTCTCAAAGGGTTACTGGAAAATTAAATATGAACATATGTGAATAAAATATACAAATTATTATTTTAAAAAAAAAATCAATTGACCATATATGTAAGGGTCTATTTCTAGATTCTCTATCCCATTCCACTAATCTATGTGTCTCTACTTTCTTGATGACTGTAGACAAAAATGATGTGAATCTTCCAACTTTGTTCTTTTTCAAAGATGCTTTGGCTGTCCTTTGCCTCTGCATATAAATTTTAGATTTAAAATGTCAATTTCCACAAAAACCCTACTGGGAATTTGATTATTATTACATGCAATCTATGCAACAATTTCAGGAGAACAGTAATATCAAAAATATTGAGTCTTCTAGTCCATGGACGTGGTATTCCACTTCATTTATTTAGATCTTCTTTTATTTTTTCCTTAATGTTTTGCAGCTTTTGTATGTTCAACTTTATAAGAAACAGCCAAACTGTTTTTACAAAGGTGGTGTAGCATTCAGCTTTGCCACCACAACACAGGAGTGTTTAATAACGAAAGAGTTTGACAAATGACAGAAGTGTCGAAATTCAGAATACTCTATTCTTATATTAAATAAGGATACACGATAAGTATAATCCAATGTGTAGTTCTGGTTGTATCACCCAAGAAGAATATCACAAGCTAGAAAAGTCTTACAAATGGGAACCAATCTAATGTAAACATACCAGAGGGAGAAAGTGAAGTGGCTAAGTTCCATTATAGGACCATAGACTGAAAAATTGGAATTATTCATAGTGAAAAGACAATGACTAAGAGAGATTACAAATAGAATTGAGGAAGAACAACAGTCTAGATAAATAGAACATAAAAGTGTTCTCTAAATTCTGAAATATTAAGTTGCTCTGAAACTCAAGTAAGGTACCATCATGAAAAGAGCAGAATGTACATTACAAAGTAAGTAATCAAACTGCAGAAAAGAAGAATCATCAAATTGTGATTTTTTTCACCCTAATCATAGTCAGATGATGGAATGAAAGATATGGAAAATGCTGGAGGAAAATATGAAGAATGTATTTCTTCAATGCAGTCAGACACCTGGTTGTGGAAATGTTTAACATTTACTGAACTGACTTTTGAGATCAAGAACTTTGGGAAGTCTAGTGTTCTGAGACAAAACATGCTGCTCAGAAGACCTTACATGTTTACCAGTATAACTAGATACCTGAGAGCTCTAAACTTGAAACCGCAGGAAAAAATAAGGCTGCTTTTTTTCGTTTTTTTTTAAACAAGTGATTTTACTTATTCATTTATTTATTTTTAATGAAGTATAGTTGACATACAATTTTATATTAGTTTCAGGTGTACAACATAGTGATTCAACATTTATATACATTGCAAAGTGATCACCAAGATAAGTCTAGTAACCATCCGTCACCATACAAAGTTATTACAATACTATTGTCTATATTCCCCATACTGTACACTACATCCCTGTGACATGTATTTTATAAGTGAAAGTTTGTACCTCTTAATCCCCTCACATACTTCCATCCCTCTCCCCTCTGGTGAACACCAGTTTGTTCTTTGTATCTACGAATTTGTTTCTGTTTTGTTTTGTTTGTTCACTGGTTTTGTTTTTTAGATTCCACATATAAGTGAAATCATACGGTATTTGTCTTTCTCTGTCTGACTTATTTCATTTAGCATAATACCCTTTAAGTCCATCCATGTTGTTGCAAATGGGAAGATTTCATTCTTTTTTACAGCTGAGTAATATTCCATGTACATATACATACTACATTTTCTTTATCCATTCATCCATCAATGGACACTTAGGTTGCTTCCATATCTTGACTATTGTAAATAATGTTGCAATGAACAGAGGGGTGCATATATCTTTCTGAATTAGTTTTTTTTTTTCTTTGAATAAATACCCAGAAGTGGAATTGCTGGATCATATGGCAGTTCTATTTTTAATTTTTTGAGGAACCTCTATACTGCTTTCCATAGTGGCTGCACCAATTTTCATTCCCACTAACAGTGCACAAGGGTACCCTTTTCTCCATATCCTTGCCAACGCTTGTTATTTCCTTTTTGTTTGTTTGTTTGGTGAGGAAGATTGGCCCTGGGCTAACATCTATTGCCAATCTCCCTCTTTTTGCTTGAGGAAGATTGTCGCTGAGCTAACATCTGTCCCAATCTTCCTCTATTTTGTATGTGGGATGCTGCCACAGCATGGCTTGATGAGCGGCGTGTAGGTCAGTGCCCAGGATCCGAAAGTGTGAACCCCGGGCCACAAAAGCGGAGCGCGCAAACTTAATCACTATGCCACTGGGCTGGCCCAAACAATTGTTATCTCTTATCTTTTTGATAATAGCAATTCTAACAGATGCAAGGTGATATCTCATTGTGGTTTTGATTTGCATTTCCCTGATGATTAGTGACGTTGAGCACCTTTTCGTGTGTCTCTTGGCCATCCGTATGTCTTCTTTGGAAAAATGTCTATTCAGGTCTTCTGTCCATTTTTTTAATCAGATTGTTTATTTTTTGATATTGATTTGTATGAGTTATTTATATATTTTAGATATTAACCTCTTATTGGTTACATCATTTGCAAACATCTTTTCCTATTCAGTAGGTTGCCTTTTTGTTTTGTTGATGGTTTCCTTTGCTATACAAAAGCTTTTCAGTCTGATGTAGTCCCATTTGTTTATTTTTGCTTTTGTTGCCCTTCCCCAAAGAGATATATCCAAAAATGTATCACTAAGACTGATGTCAAAGAGTTTACTGCCTGTTTTCTTCTAGTTTTATCATTTCAAGTCTTACATTTAAGTCTTTAATCCATTTTGAGTTTATTTTTGTATACGATGTAAGAAAGTGGTCCAGTTTCATTCTTTTGCATGTAGCTGTTGTTTTTCCAACACCATTTATTGAAGAGACTGTCTTTTCCCCATTGCATATTTTTGCTTCCTTTGTCGTAGATTAATTAACCATATAAGTGTGTGTTTACTTCAGGGCTCTCTATTCTGTTCCATTGATCTACTTGTCTGTTTTTGTGCCAGCACTATATTGTTTGATTACTATAGCTTTGTAGTATAGCTTGAAATCAGGTAGCGTGATACCTCCAGCTTTGTTCTTCTTTCTCAAGGTTGCTTTGGCTATTGAGGATGCTCTTTCACTTTTGGGAGTATAGGAATTCAGATGCAGCTGAGCAAAGTGCGTGGGACAGATGGTTTCTTGTGAGTGCACTCACCTCCTGTTAGTAAAGTTCTCTGAGCTCTGTAAATAGCAGATTCTGAAGCACCAGGAAATAATCAGTGAAAAGAAGCTCAAACGTGCAGAATAAATTCACCGAGATGGAAGTAATGTTTTATGTTTCTTTAGCAGAGGGAATCTTAAGATGTATCTGAATTAGCAAAGTAATTGTGGTCAAGACCAAAAGGAGCTGAATAAACAGAGGCAAACTACTCACTTAAACAAAGTACCTCTGGAATTACAGAGATAAACATATGAACCCAAGAACTATTTTTATGATTATTTAGATAAATTTGGGAGCAAATTAAAAATCCACATGGATCTATGAAAATATATTATTTAAATTGTTAATATCTTGAGTGTAAGCTCCTTAAGGGTAGGACTATATCCTATTCATCTTTGTATTCTTACAACCTAGCATGGTGCCGGATATGTAATAAGTAGCTTGTGAATTAATGAATAAATGGACGAACTGACTAATGAATACAACCCACAGTTCTTGAGAATAGTAAATCCTGAGCAAGTAAAAACTAAAGCAACAAGTAGAGTTTGGAAAGGGACATAGCAAATTAATTATATTTATCACTTATTTCTATGGAAACCCTTCAAACATGAAGGGTTTAAAAGCTATTAAATAATAAGAACAATGAGAATGAGAGAAAAGAAAACAGGAGATAAGGATTTCAACCCATTTTTGGAAAAGGGAATGTAAGTAGAGGTGATGTCTTGGTTAAAACATGGTGAACCGAACACAAACATTTATCCTCAATCAAAATGAATACAAAGAAATAAAAATGCATTAACCCACTGGACAAAGAGAATGAAAAGAAATAATACCAAACAATGTGAACATACGTCTAGAAGTAGGAAAAAAATCAAGAAGCTAACAAAACTGAAAAAGCTACAGAGCCAGGACCTAAAGAGGGGTGTCCACAAAGCTCTAGAAGGTCTCAGGAATTAAAAGCATCAGGTACCTTAAAAGGTGGGGATGAGTGTGACACGGTAGCTAAAAACAGGGATATTGGTTGAAAGTCTGTATAACGAATAGTTAAGTGCCCAGATCCCCCATTCCCACGCCATCATGTTACTATCTCTCCCTCACAAGGCCGTGGATTATTCTATAGAGAAACAGAACCAGAATTCAAATCTAGGGAAACCAAGAACAATACAAGGTGAGGGAGAGGTGCCATGTAGAAGCCAGAGATTGAGATAAAGTCTACATATTGAGCATTGAGAATATTATTCTCCTTCCCTTGTTCACGCCAAAAATATGGTAGCCACGTTTAAATCTTCACACACTCATAGCAGGACAATGGAAGATTCTTTTTCTCTTTAAATATTTTAAAAGTCACAGAAAGACGACCTCCACATAACGACATTTGGGGATTCCTCAGTGAAAAGCCCATCTTTTCTAGTCAAAAAGCTTTTCTAATCAGCTTTTTTCAATTTCAGTCTTAAATGTGAACAAACATTCAAGGATCAACAGGCATTGAGGAAAGCCTCCCATATGAACAACAGAGACTAAAACAAATAGAAGAAAAATAGTCAGAGTAAACATATAATGCAGAGATCAGAAGAAAAGTTAAAAACAAAAAATAAAATAATAACCCCACCTCCCTGCCAGCAACAACAAACATCCAAAAACAGGAGGCTATTAGAGTAGAGAGAATAAAAGTACAAAGATTATGGAAAAATGGTTAACAATTTTTAATATTTTAGCTATTTTCTTTAGCTAAAACAAAAATTCAACAGAAGAACTGGGCAACAAAGGAGGAAATCTCTCAAAAAGTAAAACAAAAAATTAAAATGAGAAAATTAAAGGACAAATACACAAATAATAGAAGTTCCAGAAAGAAAGATTGAAGGAAAAAGTTAAAAATGAATAATTCTCAGACAGAAGCACTCAATTTTCAAGACTGAAAGGGAATAATTAGTGCCCAACAAATGAATAATAAGGACCCAAATCTGGACACATTTTTACGAAATTAAAGAATAACAGGGATAAGGACAATCTCATAAGGTTACAGAATAGGGCCAAAGACAAATATAAATGAAACACACAAAGGATCAAAAATCAGAATGGCATTGTGATTCTTAACAGAAACCTTGGTTATTAGAGACAATAGAGAAACGACTTCCAAATCCTGAGGAAAAACAATTTCCAACACAAAAATCTGTATCTAGCCAATTTATCACTTGAGATGTTATCTACAAGCAGACATACAGAGATTCAAAAAATGTACTTTCAGGGGCCACCCGGTGGCACAGTGGTTAAGTGCGCACGCTACACATCGGCAGCCCAAGGGTTCGCAGGTTCAGATCCCAGGCGTACACGAACGCACCGCTTGTCAAGCCACGCTGTGGCAGCGTCGCATATAAAGTAGAGGAAGATGGGCATGGATGTTAGCCCAGGGCCAATCTTCCTCAGCAAAAAAGAGGAGGATTGGCATCGGATGTTAGATCAGGGCTGATCTTTCTCACACACACACACAAAAACAAATTTACTTTCTATGCACTTTTCTTAGGAAGCTATTGAGAGATATGTGTATAGAAAACCAAGAAATATGATAAAAGGAAACAAGAAAAAAATGTACAAGATAATCCTGGCACATCTTGTCATATCAGAAAGCAAGAAGGCAATCAAAGACTACTAGGGTTGTGTCAAAAGGACCATATTGAAGATGGTCCCACTTGTCAAGGGTGGAACAATTTGACCATCAATAAATAAGAAAATAAATGAAAATAAATGACTCAGATTGAAAAAACATGAGTCAAAAATAAAAACTCTTAAATATTCAATAGACTAGGATTAGAATGGAACTTCCTCAACCTGATAAACAGCATCCATGAAAAACAAAACAAATGTAAGAATTGTACACTGAAAACTACATAACACTGTAGAATGAAATTAAATAAATGGAAAGACACCTCTGTTCATGGTCTGGAAGACTTAATATTATTAAAATAGCAAAACTCTCCCAAAATGCTGTACAGATTCAATGCAATCTCTATCAAATACCAGCTGACATCTTTGCAGAAATTGACAAGCTGATCCTAAAATTTAGTTGAAAATGCAAGGGACATAGAATACCCAAAACAATCTTGAAAAAGAACCAAGTTGAAGGACTGTCATCAATTTCAAAAATAAAAACCCTCATTGGACACCATTAGAGAACGCTAGCAAAACAACTTATTTTGAAAACTCATAAATAAAAAGGAAAAATTAAGCATTTTTCTTGTCTTTTCTAAACAAACTGAACCACTGCATGTCCAAATAGTAGATGAGGGGAGGTTTTCCTTTATAGAAGTATGTCCACTAATAAATGAAAGAATGTTAGAATATTACCATTTCACAAGGCCTAATGATTTAATAGATCATGTACTGAACATTGAGAACTGCTAACATCACAAAAAGAGAGGTCTTAGATATCCTGAGCCTTCTTTTTTTTTTTTTTTGTGAGGAAGATCTGCCCTGAGCTAACATCCACGCTAATCCTCCTCTTTTTGCTGAGGAAGACCGGCTCTGAGCTAACATCTATTGCCAATCCTCCTCCTTTTTTTTCCCCAAAGCCCCAGTAGATAGTTGTATGTCATAGTTGCACATCCTTCTAGTTGCTGTATGTGGGATGCGACCTCAGCATGGCCGGAGAAGCGGTGTGTCGGTGTGCGCCCGGGATCCGAACCCAGGCCACCAGTAGCAGAGTGCGTGCACTTAACCGCTAAGCCATGGGGCTGGCCCTATCACGAGCCTTCTAATGGAAGAATACAACATCCCTATAAAAGCAGAATTGCCAAAAAAAATGGAAGTCTCTACATCTTAATACTGATATAGAAATACAGAGGACAGAGGAACATGTTAAACGATACCACACAAGAAGCAAAATCCAGATTACAGTAACAATTTAGTTTCAACAAATTAAAAAGAAATAAAACAAAGAATTAGAAGAGAAATCTAGAAATTAAAAGAGACTTAACAGATAACTATCACTTGTAATGTGTGAGCCTTATTTGGGTACTGATTCAAACTATGGGGAAAAAACTAAAAAAAAAAAAAAGAACAGTAAAATTATGATATCCACAAGATAACTGGAAATTTGAACATTTACTAGATTTTTTATGATATTAAGGGATTGTTAATTAATTTTTTAGGTATGATAACTATATTATAAGTAATTGTTTTTGTTTTGTTTTGTTTTGTTTGTGTGTGTGTGTGTGAGGAAAATAAGCCCTGAGCTAACATCCATGCCAATCCTCCTCTTTTTTGTTGAGGAATACTGGCCCTGAGCTAACATCCGTGCTGATCTTCCTCCATTTTATGTGGGACGCTGCCACAGCATGGCCTGACAAGCGGTGCGTCGGTGCACGCCCGGGATTCGAACCCGGGCCGCCAGCAGCGGAGCACGCGCACTCAACCGCTCTGCCATGGGGCCAGCCCCTCTAAGTAACTGTTTTTTAAAAAACTCACTCTTTAGAGATATATACTGAAATATTTTGTGGATAAAATGTAATGTTTAGGCTTTGCTTCAAAATAACATGGGGTGGTGCAGGTATATGGCAGTACAGCTAAAACAAGATTGGTCCTGAGCTGGTAAATATTGAAGCTGATGAAGAGTACATAGAGGGTACATTATACTATTTGGCCTACTTTTGTAGATATTAAATTTTTTCCATAAAAAAATATTAAAAAGAAGACCAGAAAATAAACTAAGAAACAAAAGCCATGGAATCCAGGAATTTGGGAATCCAATAGAGCAGAATGACAAGAGAAAATTCAAGATGACAACTCTGCACCATGCCTAAAGAAAAACCAGTCCAGACTGGAGCAGCACAGAATTGCGGGAGGGAGGCCTCCAGAAAAAAGACAAAAAAAAAAAAGATTATTTTATGTGCTTGGTGCTTGTAAGACCTTTTGGAAGTTGACAGATCTGCTGGTGTCTTTGAATAAAAAAATAGTGATGGCTATATGGAAAACCAAAAGATGGGGGAAAAAAGGACATAAATAATTGTAAGATAATAAGTTGACCAAGAAAGGAACAGTCAACTACCTGATTTATTAGAGGATAATATTATTTATTTAGTCCATTTATTCTATTTAATTAGTCAATCATATAAACATGGACACTGAATTACCAAATAATTCTAACATTGGAAAGAGAATAAAAGAAAAGTGGTGGCAAAAGACGTTTAAATTACTGCTCTTTTACTTTCTAGTTTCATGATTTGGACAAATTACTTAACCTTTCCAAATCTCAGTTTATTTATCCATAAAATTTATTTAATATCATCTACCTTGCAGGATTGTTGAAAGAATTAAAGATAATACATTTAAAATAGACGGCATAGAATCTTATACATAAAATGTAATATCATGTAGCCAATAAAAATGATGCATTTTACTTATTGATATAGAAAGATATCCTAAAAATAGTGTTAAATGAAAAAGCATATTACAGAAGAGTATGTATAATATGGCCCGATTTATATAAAATTGCCTGTCTATCTATCTATTATCTATCTACCTACCTACCTATCTATCCTTATTTACCTCAGCAGAGAAGCCATCTAGAGTGAAAGTTACCAAAACACATTAGTAACGGTTATCTCTGAACAGTGAGATTTCAGTTGATTTTTACTTATTTAAAATAATTTTTTCTCTTTGATTGTTAAAATAAGTTGAATCATTTTCCCCAAAGCAATAAATTATCTTTAATTAGTAAAAATTAAAAACTTATAAAGACAATGTTAAAGCATGAGACAAGGAGATACCAAGTGAAATTAGCAGATGATAGCATTACATGTAAGCTATGTTAAAACTATGTGAAAATTATTAGATACATGGGCAAGGTAGAAATAAAGAAAAAACGAAAACAATTTACTTGTTAGTATGCTTGGATTATGGTATTTTTCCTTTCCATTTTTAATGTTATAGGGTTACATATTTTTCTTGTTTTATCATATATACATTTATAAGTATGTATATTTTACAAGTTCTTACTCACATCAAGCCAAAATCTACTTCTTTATTATGTTTCACTCCTTAATAATAGTTTTGTCCTCTGAGACCACAAAGACAAAAGTCTAATTCCTTTAAAAATGACATCTTTAAATATTTAAGGACATGTTCCTTCTAGGTCTTTTCTTTCTCAAATTCCTATAGGCTTCATGAGATCAATCACTGTCTTGCTCATCTTTGTATCGCCGGCAGCTCTGAAATAATGTCTTAAATATAGTAGGCAATCAATAATATTAGGCATCTTTAGAGCTGAATATGAAATCCCCTCATTATTCTGGTCACCCTTTCCAAGATATGTTTTCATTTGTTAACATGCCTCTTAAAATACGACTTTTAGTTCTCTCTCAAATCTTCATACCCCTAGTCTCCAATGATCTTCTAAAATCTACTCCAACCATTCTACTCCATGGCTATAACCAGTCCCGAAAAAAAAAACTCTACCTGATAAATTCAGACATTCCACTCTCTCCTACCCCCATCCTTCTAGCCCACCTGTTCATTTAAACCTACTCTCTCTTTACTATCTCAACAGGACCTTTCAGTCAGCTGCCGGCTCCACTTTCACCATATCCACAATATTCTTCCTGTCTTCACATGCTTCCTCACCTTGTTTTGATTTCCAAGTCCATACATTAGCTTCGTTCTTATCAATACAGCATAATTTCCCTTGTCCCACAATCCAAGCATCACAAGCTGGTGAAAAAAAAAATCTTCAGTGGATCCATAAGCCTTTTCTAAGCCTGTACTCAGGCTGCTGGGTGTTGCTGGGAAATTGTACCTTAGAGAAGACTGGTTCCACTACAAATCTAGAATTGCTGATCTCAAATGTTAGGCAGTGCTGCCACCAACTCTACCACACCAATCTCGTTATCTCCTTTTCCCATTCAGCGAAATTTCACACTATGTGAACATTCATCAAACTTTTAACCCTCCACTTTTCCATTTCTCTGAACACGACTGTCCTTCCCATTCACAGAGAAAATAAAAGTCATCATATGCAAACTCCCTCAACTTCCTGCCACCCCAGAAACTATGGCATATTCTCAATAATACCATGCAGCCATAAAAAAGGATAAAGCTCTTTATGTATACAAAAAAAAGGATAAATAAAGTACAAAACAATGTTTATGTTTATAATATACTATGATCTATGTAAAAAATGATGAATTTGCTTGAAAATGTACACAATTTCTGTGGAAAGATTAAAAACTACATATAAAAAAAAATAACAGAAAACTACATATAGTTGCCAAAAGAGAGAGAAAGTGAGGTGAAAGGGAGACTTTTATAAAGTATATACTCTACTCTAGATTTAGAATTTTGAACCATGTGGAAATGTCATCTAAAAAATAACAAACAAAATTTGTAAATCTAATCATTCATGTCTCTTTCACGCTTTCAAATCCCACACTGCAGGGGCTAGGGGGTGGGGGGGAATAGGGAGTTATTATTTAATGGGCGTAGAGTTTCAGTTTGGAATGATGAAAAAGTTCTGGAGAGGGATAGTGGTGATGGTTGCATAACAATGCGAATGCACTTAATGTCATTGAACTGTACACTTGAAAATAGTTAAAATGGTAAATTTTCTTATGTATATTTTACCACAATAAAAAAAAAACCACAATACTGATAACTAAAAAACAAAACAAAACACTCTCCAATGCCTTCTTACTGCTATTATGATGAAGAACAAGATTCCATTACCTCAAAATATTCAGCTGAACTAGACTTTTAGTTCCTCAAAGACATAGAAGACTCTCTTGCTCTGGGCCTTAGCATATAAAATTCGTTTTCCTGGAACACAAATAAATATCACCTACTCACAGGATGCCTCTTCTGTCCTTTGTGACTTGATTAGTTCACTCTGCTAAACTCTACCTTCACATTCTTTACTTCTCTTTTAAGACACTCAACTTTTTTTTTTTTTTTTTTTAAAGATTTTATTTATTTTACTTTTCCCCCCAAAGCCCCAGTGGATAGTTGTGTGTCGTAGCTGCACATCCTTCTAGTTGCTGTATGTGGGACTCGGCCTCAGGATGAACGGAGAAGTGGTGCCTCGATGCGCACCCGGGATCCGAACCCGGGCCACCAGCATCGCAGCGCGCGCACTTAACCACCAAGCCACAGGGCCGGCCCGACACTCAATTTTTTATGACACATTACAACTGTAATTATCTGGTTAGTGTTTGACTTGAAAATGCAGTGAAGGCTGGGACCGTGTGAGTCTTGTTTCTTAACGCACACTTGATGCCTAGCACACAGCATGGCATATAACAAGTACCCTATAAATATTTTTTGAATAAATGGATTAATTCAAAATTAAACCATATTCCAGATATACTCTAATCAATGAGTAGAGTAGAATCATCCCTTACTCCGGATGTTACTTTGATTACTGTGTCCTAATATTACTTCAATTTATTTTTATCAGTTATGACAGGCAGCTGACTTCAATTTAGCCTAGGGTTATTCAAAACCAGAAGTTTTTGAACTGAACTACTGATAACAGGTAAGGATTTCTCAAATCCCTTCCACACAAAGCAGACTTTCTAAGCATAAGTGCAGAATTTATCCTATTAATTTCTATCTAATTATTTTTCAAACTTATCTCTGCCATATAGTATATTAACTATTTCTTTCAGATTTGAGCCATTTGCAAATGGAATAGACCTGACCTCTATTTAGCCATGGATGAGAACATTGAATGTGACAGTGCTGAGGACAAAGAACGGTGCAATTCCATAAGAGACACTTCTTGAAGTTGACAATGACCTATTAATTAACACTTTTGGGGAATGGTTATAAATACCTTTAATATGTGTTATCACCCAGCATTTTCCTGTTCATAAAAATTTAGATAAATATTTCTCCTAAGAGGTGGAACTGGCACAAAATACCAGCAATAAAGAAAGTTCAGGGGCTGGCCTCGTGGCTTAGCGGTTAAGTGCGAGCGCTCCGCTACTGGCGGCCCGGGTTTGGATCCCGGGCGCGCACCGACGCACCGCTTCTCCGGCCATGCTGAGGCCGCATCCCACATACAGCAACTAGAAGGATGTGCAGCTATGACATACAACTATCTACTGGGGCTTTGGGGAAAAAAAAAGGAGGAGGATTGGCAATAGATGTCAGCTCAGAGCTGGTCTTCCTCAGCAAAAAGAGGAGGATTAGCATGGATGTTAGCTCAGGGCTGATCTTCCTCACAAAAAAAAAAAAAACAGAAAGAAAGTTCAGAAAATCTGATAAATTACTATGAAGATATTCTGGGATATTCTTAACCTTTAAGCATGACATCAGGGAGGACAAATATGTCTTCCCACAGCATGCCTTTTGAAGGTGGCTGCTTATAACAGGATGCTTGGCTGGATTATCTATGTGTTCTCTTTTTCTATGTAAAAGAACATTTATTAAAGTCACCATTCCAGGGCCGGCCCCGTGGCTTAGTGGTTGGGTGCGCGCGCTCTGCTGTTGGCGGCCCGGGTTCAGATCCCAGGCGCGCACCGACGCACTGCTTCTCTGGCCATGCTGAGGCCGCGTCCCACATGCAGCAACTAGAAGGATGTGCAACTACGACATACAACTATCTACTGGGGCTTTGGGGAAAAATAAATAAATAAAATTAAAAAAAAAAAAAAGTCACCATTCCCTAAGTCTTTCTTACTGCCAGGAAAAGTGAAAAAAATATAAGAGGAAGTCAGATACAGGGCAAGCCATTTAACCTCACCAGTTGCCTATAAAATGACAGCGGGGGACTGGGTGATCTGTAAAGTCTTTTCTAGCTCTAATGTGCTAATGGTTGACAACTGAATGTGCTGCCTTCTCCAAATCCTGTTTGTTATTTATAGCTTCCTCTAAATATAACCCAGTGGAGTGAAGGATGTAAGCCATTTTGGATATGGGATGTTCTGGCTGAGTAACACTTGCTCTGTGCCTCTCAAATCAAACCAGGTAGGTGGTTACCTATACCTAGACTTCTCATCCTGAACCACATTCACATTAGTATATTTCTGTTTGCCATCACTTATGTATTTAATAAACTTTATAAAGGCAAAGTTATATTTTTGCTCAAGCTTCACTTAACTTATTTTGAATACAGTCATGACATTCCAAATATAAGACATGGGTCTAGAACTGCATAACTAATCATAATTTGCTTTCTGCAAAATTATAGTGTAAAAATGACACCTTCATAGAATCAAAACATTATGGAAAAAAATCTAACATTCCACAGACTAACTTAAAATGCCAGGAAATGCCTTGATCTGAATCAGAATCTATGGAACCATAGTGCTTTCAAGCTAAAGAAGTGAAGGAATAACATAAAACTTTTGAAATGGAATCTGGAAGAAAATGATTTTTGAGAAGCATGATAATAAACTTGAAATGACTTTCTCAAGTAAACAGGAACTAAACCACAATCTCCTCAGTCATAAAGCATTTCATAAAGATAAACTTTTCTTTGAAACAGTGTTTGCATTAACAAGCAAGAAAGACAGGTACACACCTCTGTTGTCATATGACAAGTCCTAATCAAAAAACAAAAAAAGAAATGCTTTCTGATCACTTAGGTTTTCCTAGTCCCTAAAAAAAGGTAAATTCAGTTAAATATATTTGTTTTATGTAGGCCAACTTTGGCACTTATAATCTACAAGAAATGATTAAGAGCTTCCCAACAATATCTAGAATCATGCCTGTTTAGCACTGTATTTTAAAACTATTTATTATTTTTTGTGTAGAGAAAGACAACTGACTTTTTGATAGTAACTTTGTGCTAGGATACCTTAATGAATTCTCTTTTGTTTAAAAATTTTTTCAGCTGATGCTCTCCAGTCTTCCAAATAAATAACATCAGTTGCAGATAATGATAATTTTGCCTTTTTCTTTCCAATTTTTACCTCTTATTTTTCTGTTGAGTAATTGAACTGATTAGCGCCTCCAAAATAAAGGTAAACTGTGGTGACAATGAACATCTTTGCCTTGGTTTTAGTGTTTCATATGATGGTAGTTTTGGGCTTAAAACACACTCACACAGATACATAAACATATATATTGTATGTGTATATAAATACATACACACATATATACCTTAATATTATTAAAAACTATACTCAAGGATGGATGTTGAGTTTTATCAAATTACATCTCAGCATATATGGAGATGATGAAATGAAGTTTTTCCTTTTCATTATTAACATGGCTAATTCTATTCATACATTTCCTAATATTAAACTATGCTTGCAATCCTGATATGAATCTATTTGCATATGGTTAATATATTAAGCTCTTAATGAATTTCTAGATTATACTAACACTAAGGATTTCTGCATTTATAGTCTTAAGTAGAAAAGGTCTTGGTTTTCTTTTTTTTCTCCTCTCTTGTCTGATTTTGGTATCAATGTTAAACTGCCTTCATACAAACAATTTGGAAGGACTCTTTCCATCTGTGTGCTCTGGAGCCCTTTAAAAAGCATCAGAACAACATGGCCACATGGGGTTATTTGAGGGAATTGTAGAAAGGGAAAAAGAAAACACACACACACATTGGGAAAAAATGTGAGGGACTCATATTACAGACAAAGAGCTGATTTCTATAATAAATAAAGATTTCCAGTATATCAATAAGGAAGAAAAGCCAATAAATTTAGTAGAACAAAGGGCAAACAACATAAATAGACAACTAACAGAAAAAAAGTACAAATGACTCTTACATGTATGAAAAAATATTTGACTGCATTTAATAACATAAGAAAACAAATGTGTATTAAAACAACTACCAGGGGCTGGCCCTGTGGTGTAGTGGTTAAGTGCGCGTGCTCCACTGCTGGGGACCTGGGTTCGGATCCCGGGCGTGCACCGATGCACTGCTTCTCAAGCCATGCTGTGGCGGCGCCCCATATAAAGTAGAGGAAGATGGGCACAGAGGTTAGCCCAGGGCCAGTCTTCCTCAGCAAAAAAAAGAAAGAGGAGGATTGGCATGGACGTTAGCTCAGAGCTGATCTTCCTCACAAAAAAAAATAAATAAAAAAATAAAACAAAATAAAACTACTATCAGTTCACATAAGCAAAATAAAATAATTTATATTTGAACATGTTGGCAAGGTGTGGGGGGAGAGACAATCTTACTGCTGGTGGAAATATAAATTGCTATAATTCTGTGGAGCATAATTTGCAAAAATCTATAAAATATAAAAATGCACATGCCTTTTGTAACAGTAATTCCACTTCTATAAATTTATCTTACAGATTTATTACCGTGTGTGATATTAAATATTAAAATAACTAATAATTATTGAGCATTCACTATGTGCCGGTCACTGTTCAAGCCTTTTAAAAATATTAGCTAATGTCTCATAATAACTCTCATGATAGCTCTCTGAGGCAGGAATAATCATTCTCTGTTTTTAGAGCTGAAGAAACTAAGGTTTGGGGAGATAAAGTTGCTTTCCTAAAATGGAACATCTGGTAAGGACTGGATGTGAAAATAAAACACAAGTGTTCCAGCTCTAGTTTCACATGCTCTTTGCCACTATAAGATACTACCTCTCAACATGTGCTAAGACATTCATTGCTGCGTTGTATGCAACAGCTACATACCACAAACAAATGTCTATTAACAGTTGACTACATAAACAAATTATAGGGCATCCAACAGTGGAATACATGTAGCATTTAAAAAGAATGTCAAAGCTCTTTCAGTAACTAATATGTGAGGATCTCCAATGAACATTAGGAGAAGACAGCAAACTACAGAACATGTACATTATACTACTATATACGTAGAAATAAAATGAAATAATATTTTACCTATAAAATCACACGTGCTTTTTCCTGCATAGATTATCTCCAGAAGGGTACACAAGAAACTGCCAACACTGGCGACCCGGGAAGGGAAATGGTTGGCTGGGAGACACAGGTGGAATGGGCAATTTTCACTTTTGTACAACTGCTCATTTATCTAGTCAATACAAATAAGTAATCTCAAAAATAAAATAAGTGGAAATAAAAACTGCCATTATCAGGGCAGCCCAGTGGCGTAGCGGTTAAGTTTGCATGCTCTGCTTCGGTGGCCCGAGTTCACAGGTTCGGATCCCGGGCATGGACCTATGCACCACTTATCAAGCCATGCTGTGGCGGCATCCCATACAAAAAAGAGTAGAGGAAGATGGGCATGGATGGTAGCCCAGGGCCAATCTTCCTCAGCGAAAAAAAAAAAAAAAGAGGAGGATTGGCAATAGATGTTAGCTCAGGGCTAATCTTCCTCACACACACACAAAAAACAACCAATAAAAAACTGCCATCATCTGCTCCTTTTATTTTATATAGAGGTCATTCACACAAGATTTTACTTGAAGAAATTATTCCACAGCTACCACAAGTTTGACAAACACTGGAACAAAGAATGACTAATAAAGCTTAATGTTCTTGGTAAATACATGAGGATTAAAGCTTATAGAAAATAATTTGTCATACCTGATACGTGCATTACAGTATCTTTTGGCATAGTCGGTCCATGTTCCAAATTTCTGGGGAAAGAGAGCTTCAATCTGCATGAAAAGCTGTTAACAATACAAGTATTCTCAGTATGTTGTAATATTTTCAAGTAAATTATTATTACTATGATAAATCCCAGTTGATAAAACCGTATAAAGCAAAAAAGAAAATCTACCTCTTCTTCCTCAAGGCTCCTCCTGCCCCTGCA
Source organism: Ceratotherium simum simum (assembly GCF_057802395.1). Classification (NCBI taxonomy): domain Eukaryota; kingdom Metazoa; phylum Chordata; class Mammalia; order Perissodactyla; family Rhinocerotidae; genus Ceratotherium; species Ceratotherium simum. The sequence goes on from NC_141908.1 coordinate 19,013,553, forward strand.
TCCACCAATCCCTGCCCTCCTATTCTTCACGGATAACTGCTATCCTTTTCTTCAATATCCCTTTATGTATTTTGTATGCTTATACAAGCATATATATATATATTCTCTTTTATTCACATGAAGAGGATCATATTATACAAAAACAACTACAATTTTGTCACAAAAAACATATCTTAGACATCATTAAAGTACATATGTATCTATTTTTACTTAGTTTTAAAAATTATATAAGCAATGTATTACAACAATAAAGCACTGTTTAAAGGCTGCATAGCAACACATTATTAAGTAGATGTACTGTAAAATATTTAAAGTCTCCTGATAATGGATATATAGGCTGTTTCTAGCTTTTATGCAGTTATGAAAATTAATAACTTTGTGTAAGTCTGTGCGTGTATATGTGCATATATATAAATGTATATAGGTGTAGGTATATGTATCTACATCTAGCAATCATCTATTTATCTACCCATCCATCCACAGACCCATCTGCATTTCTATTAGATGGGTTTGTAGGGTATATTTTTAGAAATGAAACAGGTGGGTTTAAGGTATATGCTTTTTTTTCTTTTGGTGAGGAAGACTAGCCCTGAGCTAACATCCGATCCCAATCCTCTTTTTGCTGAGGACGATTGGCCCTGGGCTAACATCCGTGTCTATCTTCCTCTACTTTATATGTGTCGCCGCCACAAGTGGTGCATCGGTGTGCGCCGTGTGCCGGAGAACCGAATCTGCAAACCCCAGGCCGCCCAAGCAGAAAGGAGCATGCGCACTTAACCCTTACGCCACCAGCTGGCCCCAAGGTATATGCTTTTTAAAGTTTGATAGATATCACCATGTTGCACCGTAAAAAGACGGTCCCAATTTACACTACCATCAATAGTATCATGAAATCTTTTCATTTTTATAACTTTGAAAGGCTGCACGTACTAGTGTCTCACTGTTATTTAATATGCTTTTTAAAAAATAACAGTTTTATTGAGATATAGCACTTTTATTGTTCACACTCTTAAAGTGTACAATTCAGTGGCTTTTAGTATATTCACAAAGTTGTGCCTCAATCACCACTATCTAATTCTGGAACATTTTTACCACTCCAAAAAGAAAACTCATATCCATTACCAGTCACTTCCCATTTCCCCCTCTCCCCAATCCTGGCAACCACTAATCTACTTCCTATCTCCATAGGAATGAATTTGCCTATTCTAAAGATTTCATATAAATGGAATCATACAATATTTAGCCTTTGCGTCTAGCTTCTTTCACCTAGCATAATGTTTTCAAGGCTCACACATGTTGCAGAATGTATCAGTACTTCATTCCTTTTTATGGCTACATTTTGTTTATCCGTTCATCAGTTACGAACAGTGGTTTTTTTAACACTTTTTGGTTATCATGAACAATGCTGCTATGAACATCTGTATACAGCTTTTTTGTGAACATATGTTTTCAATTCTCCTCGGTATATAACCGGAACGGAATTGCTAGGTCTTATGGTAACTCTATTTTTTTTTTTTTTTTGAGGAAGACTAGCCCTGAGCTAACAACCAATGCCAATCCTTCCCTTTTTGCTGAGGAAGATTGGCCCTGGGCTAACATCCATGCCCATCTTCCTCTACTTTATATGGGACGCTACCACAGCATGGCTTGATGAGCAGTGCTTCGGTGCACGTCCGGGATCCGAACCTGCAAACCCCAAGCTGCCAAAGCAGAGCGCACGCACCTAACCACCGCACCACTGGGCCAGCCCCTAGTAACTTTATTTTTAACTTAACGAACTGCCAAAGTGTTTTCCAAAGTGGCTTTGTTGCTTTACATCCTTTTTATATGACAACATACTACTGAATAACCAATGAGTCACAAAAGAAATCACAACAGAAATTAGAAATTAGAAAAGACTTGGAGATAAATGAAATTGAGGAGACATACCAAAACATGAGATGCAGTGAAAGCAGCGCTTAGAGGGAAATTTATATCTGTATATGTGTATATTAAAAAACAAAATACTTAAATTAATAACCTAATTTTCTACCTTAAGATAATGGAAAAGAGCAAACTAAACCCAAAACAAAGAGAAGGAATAACATAATAAAGATTAGAATGGAAATAAACAAAATAGAGAATAGAAAAACAGAGAGAAAATCAACGAAAACAAAAGTTCTTAGAAAGATCAACAAAATTGATAAAATTTTAGCTAGACTGGCCAAAAAAAAAGAGAGAAGACTCAAATTACTAAAATCAAGAATGAAAGAGGGGACATCACTATCAACCTCACAGAAATATGAAGGATTATAAGGGAATACTATGAACAAAGTACCAAACTGACTCAAGAAGAAATAGATAATCTGAATAGACGTATTATATATTCAGTGAAGAGACTGAAATATTAATCTAAATACTACCAACAAAGAAAAGCTCAGATGGCTTCACCATCGAATTCTATCAAACATTTAAAAAAGTAATACCAATGTTTTGCAAACTCTTCCAAACAACAGAAGAGAAGGAAACACTTTCCAACTCATTCTATGAGGCCAGTAATACCTTCATACCAACACCAGATAAAGATATAACCAGAAAACTATAGATCAATATCTCTTATGAATATAGACACAATAAATATTAGCAAACTGAATCCAGCAACATATAAAAGGATTACACACCATAACCAAGTGAGCTTTATCCCATAATACAAGGTTGCTTTCATATCTGAGAATCAATTAATATAATATACCATATCAATAGAATAAGGGACAAAAACTATACAATTATCACAATAGATGCAGAAAAGCATTTGACAAAATTTAATATCCTTTCATGATTAAACACTCAATAAACAAGGGATAGAAAGGAACTTAGCATGATACAGTAAATCAACAAAAAACCACAGATAACATAATTAAATGTGAAAGATTGAATGCTTTCCTGCTAAGATCAGGAGCAAAACAAGAATGCTCACTCTTGCCACTTCCATTCAAAATTGTACTGGAAGTTCTAGCCAGGGAAATTAAGCAAGAAAATGAAATAAAAGGCATCCACATTGGAAAGGAATAAGTAAAACTATCTCTATTTGCAGATAACATGATCTTATATATAGAAAACCCCAGGGAATCCACTAAAAACTATTAGAACTAATAAATGAGTTCAGCAAAGTTGCAGAATAGAAGATCAAAAATCAATTGTATTTCTATACACTTGCAATGAACATTCTGTAAATGAAATTAAGCAAACAGTTCTATTGACAATAGCATCAAAAAGAATAAAATATTTAACAAAAGAAGCATAAGACTTATACTGTGAAAACTACAAAGCATTGTTGGAAAATAAAGACCTAAATAACTTGAAAGATATCCCACATTCAGGAATTTGAAGACTTAATATTGTTAGGATGGCAATACACTCCAAAGTAATCTACAGATTCAACACAATACCTATGAAAATCCAAGCTGGATTCTTTGCAAAAATTGCCAAACTCTACAAAAAATTCATATGGAAATTCAAGGTACCCAGAATATCTAAAATAATCTTGAAAAAGAAAAACAAAGGTGGAGGACTCACACTTCTCAGTTTCAAAATGCCTAACTTAGAATTTGTAATTTTATATTTTTTTCTTCAAGAGTCCCAAACATACCCAAACTGTATAACCATCAGGATCCACAAAACCAGGATTTATCCTTGCTTTGGATAGTAGCTACCACGGGTGAGGAGTGAAAGTACTGGCAGGGGGACACAAGGGCATTTATTGTATTGTCAGTGTTCTCTTTCTTATGGTAGGTAATCAATAGGTGACTATTCATTTTACTATTATAATTTATTTTATTTTTTATTTTTATTTTTTTCATCCCTAAACACCCTACAGAGTTGTATATTCTAGTTGTAAGTCCTCCTAGTTCTTCTATGTGAGCCGCCGCCACAGCATGGCTACTGACAGACGAATGGTGTGGTTCCGTGCCTGGGAACAGAACCTAGGCTGCCAAAGTGGAGCGCACCAAACCTTAACTACTAGACCATCAGGGCTGGCTCACTATTATAATTTAGCATAAACATATCTTTTATCTCTTTATTAAATGATATATTTCATCATTTTTTTAATAAAGGTATAATCAATCCTATTATTCAGTGACATAATTTTGGACTATAAGTAAATTATGTGGGTTCCACTCTCCCACTTCCAATGGGTATCCAAGAGCAAAAAATTAAAAGGTAAAACTGAATATTTTACCATCACTATGTATGTGCTGTTATATGTATCTCAGAAGATTTCCAGGGTGGAGTTCAAAAGCAGAGCCTTGGTAATACTAGTAGAGATGTGATCCAATAGCTGTCTCCCAGGCTTGGCTTAATAATCAATAATAACAACGGCTACCCTATGTTGAGTGCTTATTATGTGCCAGGGCACAGAGCAAGGTACTTTCAAATCAATATTTCCTTTAATTCTCGCAGCAACCCTACAAGACAACAAGCTCATGTTTTTTTCTATGACTCAGTGTTCATTAATAGACAGGGCTTCCCTAGGTTACACTGACCCTGACAGTCTCACAAGAGTTTCTCCTTCCCAACCCTTTAATCACTCCATACTCTACCTGCCTCTTAGAATGGTAAAGCTAAATGAGGTATCAAACAAATGCCGTATTCCTCCATTTTAAGTAGATACCCTATCTGCTCTGCGTGTAAGTTCTAGTTTCTACTGTCCCAAACACGGATCTTGATGTGAAAGAGGAACAGAGAGAAGTTACGTAAAATATAAAAGATATATAGTAGATTCAACTCCAATCCTAAGGAGCTTATAATGTAAAATAGACCAGGTAAATGAAGATTAAGACCACAGAAAACCATAAGAACACAAATGTGAAGAATATTACAAATTTGTACTAAATATGAAAACATTATAATAAAGGTAAAAATTATTTTTTATATATACCTACAAGCATGGTAAGGTTCACATGTAAATTGACAAAAATGATCATAGTAAAAGATATATTTAATCATTAGTAGCTGTCTACAAATTCCTAATGTACTCTTATGGCATTTTAGGCATGTAATTTAAAATTAAAAATAAGTAATTGATTCAGTTTTATTTTTTTTTTAAGCTCAAAGAATAAGGATTTTAATACCTCTTCAGGCCTTCCCAAAGCTGGAGTTCCTGTAAGGAGAATGGCTCGTTTGGCTTTCTGTACTATTGGCAGTAAAATCTTGCTGCGAGTTGCATTTCTGGACTTCATGTAGTGCGATTCATCCACTATAACTACTTGGAACTTCTGATTATTCAGTGCACCTATCAAAGTCTCTGCATCTGTGGTTAACAGACCATAACCCAGAACTGTCACCTTGCTGGTTGATATTCTCCTAGAAAAGAAAATCCATGTAATTGAAAAATATTTCAGCAACCAATTTATCATTAACAGTACAACTCTTTGAGAAGAAATACAGAAGAGAAGAAAAGAGGAAAAATAAGAGGAGATGGTACTACTGCTAAAACCCTATTTCTCTTAAGATTTTACCATCTTCAAATACGATAAATCAGAATCCAAATTTTAAAATTTTGGTTAACTAAAATCAAATTTTTGGTTAAATGGTCTTTGGAAGATTTTGACATCCAGCAAGCCAGGATAAGAACATTACTAGGAGAAGAACATTACTTTCTAAGAATATTTGCTTCCATGTGCCCAGGATCATGATGCGTATGGTGGATACTCAAATATTAGTTGACTATTCAATGAAGCCGTCCCACAAACAGGATACCAGTGGTTTTCAACGCAGGTGCTATTGGGATTTTGAGTAAGATAATACTTAGCATTGCAAGGCTGTCCAGCGCACTACAGGGCATTTTACATTCCTGGACCCTCCCATTAAAGGCCAGTAGAGTCCTTATCATTGTGACAACAGAAATGCCCCCGGCTCTGCTGTGGGGAAAAGAAGAGGTGGGTACCACCTCACGCAGAGATACATTGGGCTAAAGTGATCCCTGATCTTTTGAACTATCTCTATAATTCATACAGCTCTAATATTCTTTATCATACTGTAATGAAATTATCCATTTACATATTTATCTCCCTTATTATATCATAATATTGGTGAGGACAGGGAATGTGTCTTATTCATCTTTGTATATCCAGTGCTATGCTCCCAATGAGTTTGTAGAATGAAATAATTAGACAATAAATGCATTAACAATAAAACACATCACTTTTGCATTTTCTATATCACTAGTGAAAAATACAGGACAGAGTCAGTCTTCTGCAGTTCTCTCCCCTCTAACAGAAAAATCAGAGCTCCTAAATAGCCAGCACCAATACGAGAATTGCATTTTTTTTCTTAATGACAAGGGCATTTAAAGATCTGGATAAATCTACTTAATATAGAGACTTATGAATTTCTTACTGTACTCAAACACCAGAAAACCCTGCAGAAGAAAAGTACAGGGTGAATATTATTAACTAACTTAGGTATACTGAGAGCAATATATAGAAGACAAGGGCTTCAAAGGCCACTGTAGCTTCTATCCTGCCATGTCTTGATTACTGAACAGTCCAGGAAAAACCGGCATATTCCAAAAGGAGGTATATGTATTTGTGGCAAACACATGTTGCCACATGTTGGCATAACCTAAAGCTGTTTCTTTAAGTACCTGGAAGACATTGGGTAATTTTTTCTGCCCTTAGCTGATATCATCCAGAAAAGATATACTCTGGGGTTGTAGTACTATCTAACATATCCCAAATGTTATTCAAATAAAAATACTGGCCACTATTTAATTGCATGAATGTATTTCCAAAATAACAACGAAAACTAGATGACCTAAATGCTATAAAAGATGATAGAGGAGAAATATTTTAAGAATACTTAAATGTAAACTTTTAAATAAGGTATAGCTAACAGAAAATGGGTATAGAGGCCTTAATAAATTCTACATTTTCTAAATTCTTAAGTTTTTAAAATTTTATGCAGTTTTATTGAAGGAGAGGAAATTTATTTATAATTATTGTCTACATTTTATTTTCACCATGCAAACAGTGTCCAAATTTCCTCGGGCCCAGAAAAATATATTTCATTGAATTAGAGTTACAAAGTTGAAAGAAAAAAGGCCTCCATCTATTTTCTGTTTCTCCTTCAATATTCACAAAGCCCAACATTTTTTGTACAAATGCTCTTTATGTTAACAATCTTAGAGAATACAATGCAGCACAATAATACTACAATAAAAAAAATCTAAGTATTAATAGACATTTATTTCAAGTAGATATACTGCTTTTTATTTGAGGCTCAGAAACTGGTAATTTTGAACTTCTGTAAACATGTAACTTGCATGATTCACCTAGAAACTCAATGGAATAAATTATCAATATTCAAATTGATTGGTTTATTCCAATGGCTAGAAAACAAAATGATAAAAAACAGTAGCTACACTATGATTGATTTTTAGAGTAATGACTTCAAATAATCACAAAGCACATATTTTCAATATAGAAAATATTAAAATTATAAATTAATATAATAAAGAAAATAAAACTGGCTAATATTAATTTTTAGTTATACATAAAACTTGCATATTAACTAACAACTTACAAAGCAAAACCCACCATAGTTGCCAATAATAAAAGTTCACAAGCTTCAAGTTAATTATTGAAAAGTTGTGAAATTTATAATAGTCAGTTTTAAGTATATTTAAGGTATATATAAAGTAGATATATTACATGTATCTTTAAAAGTATACATATTTTACATTTACTTTTAAAACATACCATATAAAAGAACTTACAACATTAAATATACCATTGGGTTTTAGATATATAGTTCATATTTAAAAGTGTAAAATAAAATTCTCCACACTACTCCCTTAGTCCTAAATTATGATCTGTAGGTGATATTTCCTTAGTAAATATACATAGGAAGGCATTTTTTTTTCCTTAAAGATTAAAAAGTTGTTCTTACCCAACATCAGCTTTATTCTGAATAACATTGATTTCTTCTGGACCTAGCTCTGGGATCCATTTCTCTAATTCTTCTGTCCAAGGGTACCTCAGAGATGAAGGGACCACTATTAAAAGAGGCCATTCCTCCTTATAGAAGTAAGCAATGGCAATTGCCTGGATGGTCTTTCCTAGACCCATCTAAATTAAAAATAAACAAACAAATTAATTAAATTAAGGCTAAAATATTTTGAAAGAAAATATTTATCAAATATTTTATTTAAGAGTATTATTATTAAAATAATTTTCCAATGTAAAATCAATTGGATTACACAGTTAATAAAAAGCTCAAGATTACGATGACCTCTAAAATTCATTAAGTAAATTATATTATTTTCAAACCATTTGTGATTGGACTTAGATTGACCTTGAATTTTGTGGTCTAAGTGATCTTAATTTTGATCTAAGTGACCTTAGATGACCCTTAATTTTAAATACTGGTTACATTGGTTTCATATAACTTAATTTTATAAAGATGTGTGTGACCATTCATAATTTCTCCTCTTAGAGAACACAAGAGTAAATGCCTTACCTACATAGCACCATATCATGTTATTTCAAAGCTAGAATTAGCCCTAAATCATGCACATTTTATAAAAGAAGTAAGCACCGAGTTGCTAAAATATTAACTTAGTTAACTGGATGCAAAACTAGTAAGAGAGTCCAGGTCTCCGCTGTCTTCCCACTTGATTGTTTCCACACTAATATATATACCCTGCCTCTAAGCTGTACTCATTTAAAAATTAGTTACTAGATGAATATTTATAGTGGTTTTGTTTATAATAGCCAGAAACTGGAGACAACCCAAATGTGCTTCAAGTAGTGCATGGATAAAAACTGCAGTATATCCATACAATGGAATGCTATTCAGCAATAAAAAAGGAGCAAACTATTGCTATATACAACAACATGAATGAATCTAAAATGCATTTTGCTAAGTCAAAGAAGCCAGACTCAAAAGCTATATACTATATGATTCCATTTTTACGTCATTCTGGAAAGGTCAAAACAATAGGGACAGAAAGCAAGCACATCAGGGGCTGGGAGTAGGGGGAGGGAAGCAGCATAAGGGACTTTTCAAGATGATGGAGCTATTCTATTATCCTGATCGTGGTGGCAGGTACATGACTGTATGCGTTTGTTAGAAACTAGAGAATTGTACACTAAAAAACAGTGAATTTACCTAAAAGGGTGAATTATATCTCAATAATCGTGACTTGAAAAAAAAAGTAGTTACTATTCTGAATCATGAGAAAGACTAAAAGACATAGGCCCCGCTTACCAGACTATTCAAAGAGAAAAAGGCACAGAAACCTAAAACAATTCATTTAAAATGAGTTTTAACTGCTAAGCAAAATTAAAGAAAAGAGAAAAAGGAAGTTTGGGACTTTTAGCAAGTCTCCATTAAGAAAGCCCGGTTTTGTGTACGTGTTTTTCATTTAACGACAACAACAAAAGTAATCTTATAATAATTTAAGCAAAATTACATTTATATCCATCAAACTCAAGGAGAAAAGAGAAAACTAATGTGAATTGCTTAGGGGGAAAATGTTCTTTTGACTGGAATAAAGACTGCCAAAGGGAAACATGATAAACAAAATGTAGGAAGTGATTTTGTTTCTCACATGGTGTATAGTAAGTGCTCAGATATTACTAGACTGCATGAGCCAATTAATGACTAAATAAAGATCAAGGACTTTAAATTCTCTGGGACAGGCAAGACCCAGTGGTAGAATCTGAGTCCCAGAGAAAGAATCCTACTTCCCAGAAAATTAGGGAAACAAAACAGACCCCTATTTCCAGAGAAATTAAAATTAAGAAAATGGGTTATAAAACCATGGCAGGAAGCAAAACCAGGGACCCACAGCTATGGCACACAGTTAGGTCCACACGTAAAAAATAAGGCCATGACTCAGTTCCTGGAACTGCGCTCAAGGTCAGAGTTGTTCTGGGGAAGCAGCAACACTAATGACCTCAAGCCAGGTAAAGATCTGTAATTGTAAAATTTCTGCAGCCTTGGAAACAAGTTGGTCCCAGGATCTAGTGATGTTTAAGTGGTTTCAGCTATCAGGATTGGAGGGCTTTGAGGACAAGGAAACATACCAGTCATTATACCATACATGATGCATAATTGCTCTTTGGTTCAAATTTACAAAACTAAGTTATGTAAAGTCTGTTGTTTTCTCTTAGGGCTATGTCTACCACTATCAGGTGAATGTTAAATTTGGCTATGTAGGCCTAAAGGTTGGGTTGTATGCTATTCCTTGGAACGAGATACTGAATATTAAGGTGTTAAATGATTTAAATTTATAATAAAATATGTAGGCTCTTATGTGTGTGTGTACATGTACTTTCCCAAGTTATCTTAACCTGTTACCAAGCCCTGCCTAACTTAAATTCAATTTTATTCTTAAAATACTAGGTAGAAAATAATTTTTATCTTCAGCTGGATCTTGTTTCAATATTAAAAGCTTTGAGACTTAGCTTTGGCTCTATACTTGAATGTTATGTGCTTCAAAACTTTGAAATGATAACTAATAATATTACTTCCCTAAGACTAAAAGTTTTTCATTTACCTTCCTCCCGCTTTTTAAAAACTGCAAACACCATTTTACCAAGAATCTTCCACCTTTACAAGGTTCAACTCTGATCTCTGTCTCCTTAGCACCAAAATAGTGCTGAAATCTCTGCTTAGTTCTTTATTCTCCCAACTTCAGATTTTGGCTGGGCTTCTGGGGGTCTCACCCTGTGCACGTGGAGTTTAGGAGATGGCCAATGATTGGAGGGTAATATGTATGCAATTTTTGGGGTCTTTCTCTCAAGCTTTCTCCTCTCTGGGATTTTTCTATTCATGTCGCAACGGCATAATGCATAGTTTGGGAGCTAGACAGAACTAGACAGAGCAGTCTCTGATAGAAACAGGTCTAAGCAGCCATTTCAACTATGTGGCTTATGGCTTTGAGAAGAAATTGAACATTCAGTGACGTATCTGGGCAGCTGAAGAACGGAAAGCCAATTTTAGTTCCTCATTAAGATTTTAAATCTGCATACTTAAAAGGGTCTTCCAAAGGAGTCTATTTTAGAACAAACAGGCCACCTACTCTAAATTAAGTAAAGAAAAGTAAAGTATTAAGTAAAGAATTAAGTTATACTTTCTTACAGAGAGGTTTAAATGTTATGTCTGAAAGCTTTTGTTTATTCTTAGACGTGTATGTTTGTGTGTTCATTCATGTGTTCTTGTCTCACAGGAGACAAGGGGCAGGGAACAGCCCATAGACATATGGATATTCAGGCCTGATCTTCTCTTTACTTAAGAATGAAGAGGCCACTCTTTAGGAAATGTGCTGTCATACTTCCCTGATGGTCTGGCTCTTCATCATGTATGGGAGCAAGACTTCTCCTGAAGGGAAAACACTTGAATCACGTGAGGCTGGAAAGGAGGTGGGCCTTAGATGGCAGCAGGACGAAAAACTTTTATATCTCAAGATAAGGCATTGAGTTGAGGATGGTAGCCGAACTCTAGTAAGCCTGTACTCCAAAACACTGCTGACTGATGCCCACGTGGGGGATAGCAAAAAGTGAAGCAGTGAGAAAGCTCTGCAATGGACAGAGAGGCTGTCTAGGACAAAATGTACTTTAAAAATAGCAATTTCTAGTATCAGCAGTTAATTGTTACACTTTTAATACCGTAGTTTTATTCTTCCCAAGTCTCCAGGAAAATTTCATTAAAAGTTACAGCTTTACAAATGGGATAAAATAGTATCAACAGATAAATCTGAGTAAAGGGTATTATGCTCTCTGTATTATTCATATTCTTGTAACTCTTCCAAATAAAAAGCTAGGAAAAAAAAAAGTTCCAGCTCTACAACCTAGTATCAGTTGTGCTGGAAGAAGGACAAGACGGCTGTCCTACATTTCAAAAGGAGTGGCCAAGAGGAAAAGATACTAAAATATTTCAGACAGTGCTAAAGGAAGAAAAGTTTCTACGTTCTTTTAAAATTATTTTAGGGCCGGCCCCGTGGCTTGGCGGTTAAGTGCGTGCGCTCTGCTGCTGGCGGCCCGGCTTCGGATCCCGGGCGCGCAGCGACGCGCAGCTTCTCCGGCCATGCTGAGGCCGCGTCCCACATACAGCAACTAGAAGGATGTGCAGCTATGACACACAACTATCTACTGGGGCTTTGGGGGAAAAAATAAATAAATAAAATTATAAAAAAAAATAAAATAAAATTATTTTAGAGTCAACACGGATACTAAAACATGAAGGGCAGCAGAAAAGATAATCAAAGATCAATGTGAGTTTTGGTACAAACACTTTAAGTAGACTATTAAAATACAGAATTCAGTAGATTATTAAAAGAATAACATGACCAAGAGGAGTTCAAGTCCAGGAATAAAAAGACTACTCAAGGGGCCAGCCCCAAGGCTTAGCGGCTAAGTGTGCGTGCTCCGCTACTGGCCGCCCGGGTTTGGAACCCCGGGCGCGCACCCACGCACCGCTTGTCTGGCCATGCTCAGGCAGCATGCCACATACAGCAACTAGAAGGATGTGTAACTATGACATACCACTATCTACTGGGGCTTTGGAGAGAAAAAGGAGGGGGATTGGCAATACATGTTAGCTCAGGGCCGGTATTACTCAGCAAAAAGAGGAGGATTAGCATGGATGTTAGCTCAGGGCTGATCTTCCTCACAAAAAAAAAAAAAAAAAAGACTGTTCAACATAGGAAATTCTGTTATGATAATTCACAATGTTAATAGATCAAAGGGAAAATGTAATATGATAATCTTTAGATGCTGAAAAGACACCTAAAAAAATTCAGATTTCATTCTTGATAAAAGCACTTTATTAGCAACTATTACTAAAAGGATAATCTCTTCATGTGAGAAAAAGTACGTATCTCAACGAAAGAGGCTGCATCATACTTAATGGAGAAAAAACATTCCCATTAATATCAGAAACAGGAGAAAGAAATGAGAGATATAAATATTAGAACAGATAGGCAAAAAGTGTATTATTCGCAGATAATGTGACCAAATACTTAGAAACCAAAAGAATCAACAGAAAAATGATTACTACTATTGGTAGTAACACCTAAGTAACACCTACGGAATTTAGGTAAGTGGCTAGTTCCAAATTATGATGAAAAAATTTTGGTACTTTGGAAGAAATAATCAATACCGAGCAATGAAACAGAATAGAATACAGGAATAGGCCAAATACATATGAGAGTTGAGTATATGATAAAGGTGGCATTTTAAGCCAATAAAAAAAATAATTTATTCAATTAATGCTGTTAGGAAAATTGGCTAAGAAACCAGATTATGTCACCCCAAAATATGCCTCTTTGACACAAAAATTATTTTGAGCTAAAGGCAATTAAGAAGCAGGAAATGCAGGAAAAGCTCCTCATTTTCTGCCTAACGGAAGGATATAAATTCTCCTTTTACTGAAGACAGACTCTTATCAGCCTAGGGAGGCACCAGAGGAATCTGCAAACCAATCTTGTTAAACCAATCCTTATCTTCCTAGTTACTTCTTCACCATTTACTATCCCTAGCCCAAACCCCTTTGTCTTGTCAATTCTTCACAAATTTATTGTTTCTTTGTCTGAAAGGTATAAAAACTTCCTGCTCTGGCCACTTCTTCAGGTCTTCATTCTCTTGTGAAGGTTCCACGTACACGTAAAAATTCAACAAAATGTGTATGCTTTTCTCCTGTTAATCTGTCTTTGTCAGTTTAATTTTCACATCCACCCAGGGACCCTAACAGGGTTAAGGAAAACTTTTTCCTCCACTACACTAACCATTTGGAAAAATAATAAAACTGGGTCTTTGCCTCACCCCTCACTTTAAGACAATTTCCAGATAGATCAAATATTTACATATTAAAAAAACACATAAAAGTGATAGAAAAAAGATCGGTAAAAATAAAAACTCAGAGTAGACATTTTTATTCATTATACCAAATCCAGAAAGCATAAAGGAAAATACAAATAGAACTAAATGAAAATTTAAAATTTATATACCAGAGAGAATAAAACAAATGAAAACAAACAAAAAAACTCTAACACAAATGACAAAAGGCTAATTTCTGCAATTTATGAAAAGCTCCTACCAAAGAGGAAAAACAATCTAATAGAAAAATGGAGAAATGAACAACCAACTCATAAAGAAATAAATACGTTCAACAAATATCAAAAGATGCTCAATCTCACTCATAATTATAGATGAACAAATCAAAACTATGAGAAACCATTTTGCACCTACAGAATAAATAAAAACTAAAGATTTGATAACAGTGCTGGAGAAGGTTTGGGGAAACAGGCACTTGTACACTGTTATGGGAATAAATACTGATTTGACTATCTAGCAAGTCCAATGCTTGGAACTTATTCAGTGATATACTTGCATAGTACACTAAATCCATAAAGAGGAGACCAGTTAGAGAAAATAAGGTACATCCATACAATGAGATGACAAGAGATTTTCACATATTGAGGTATATGGGGTAACTATTTGGGTTCAAAACTGATTTGGCTTAAACTAAAGAGGCCTGACTTATGGCCCATCAAACATATATTCTACATCTGCTTTAACCATTAAAGTAAAGAATGCACTGTCTTAGGTAAGAATGCATACTTCCCCCACTGTTGAAAATGCCCTATTGGTAACACCCATATTAGTCCCTTTCTCAACATCAGGGTCATAATGACCTGCTAATTTGCAACTGAATACCTCTTGAAACTTTGATGAATATATATCCTGGGCATGTTTAATGTGTGTTCTTTGTTCTAAAAAGGTATAACACTGTACTGAAAACCATGCTTCTCCAGAAAGAATCTTTCTGGAAAAGGCCTTCCTGGGTTATAATCTTCACCCTGGCTCAAGTAAAACTCACCTCTCTCTCTTATCTATAGAATGGTTACTGGTTATTTTGTGTTGACATAGATACTATGTAAACATTTTTTAAAATGAGGTAGATCTATATACTGACATGGAAAGATTGCTAAGTCAGTAGCTGCAAAACAGTCTACTGAAAAGAAAAATAGTATGGTAAACATGATCTAGTTAGTATTCGGAGAAAGAAAAAGGGAGAAGTAACAGAGAAAGAGAGGAAGGCAGAGGTGGAGAGAAGGGAAAGAGGGAGGACACAAGGAAGGAACTATTAACACTTACCATTAGAGGATGGGACTGTAGGGATAAGGAGGGAAGAAAAATACAAACTTTGAGCTTATATTAAGTCTTCAACGCTGTGTACATATGCCCTCTGAATAAATATTTGTTGGAGGAGGGAAGTAAAGGACAGAGAGAGAAAACTTCTTTTAAAAATATCCACGAGACTCTTTGAGAAATAGCAAATTCCTAAGTATTAAACTGGTTAAGTGTTTATGCCAAAACCTGGACAGCAATGTGACCTTATTATTATTATTTTGGGTAAGTGTGTGTGAGGAAGATCAGCCCTGAGCTAACATCTGCCAATCCTTCTCTTTTTGCTGAGGAAGACTGGCCCTGGGCTAACATCCGTGCCCATCTTCCACTACTTTATATGGGACGCTGCCACAGCATGGCTTGACAAGCAGTGCATTGGTGTGTGCCCGGGATCCGAACCCCGGGCCGCTGCAGAAGAGCGCAAGCACTTAACCACTACACCACTGGGCCGGCCCTAATGTGACCTTATTATAAAGTCACAGTCTACTGAAGTACTATGACATTGAGGTGGGGGAGGGGGTTGGACAAGGGAGAGGGAGAGGTGGTAGGGAGAGAGGGATGAGGTGAGGGAGAGACATAAATTAAACATACATATATTTAACTGTAGAATTGAAGCCAGGTATCTGAGGGTTACAGTAAATATTCAATTAGACATGATTACCCTTCAACCTTGTTGCCAACACAGACACAGATGAAAAGAAGTTAATCTTGTTAATTTGCTATTTTCTTGTTTAACCTGAGGGGTGACTCAATGGTCACAAGGATTTATGAGCTTGTTTTGCAGAAGAAAAAGAATGCCTTTAAGGAAGTGATGATCACCAGATAACCAGCCCCCAGCAGCCTTGAGGCCCAGAAGTCTGACTGCCCAAGGATTTATCTGGAGTGAAAGAAACATGAATTTCCCCTTTGTTTCTCTGAAACTCCTCCTCCCAAGCCCCTTAGCTCTATAAAGATGCCCTGCTTTCTTCTTTCATTAAGGTGAATTTTAGAGAACCTATCCTCCCACGTTCTCGTGTTGGCCAACTCAAATAAATCTTTCTCCAACTCCAAGCACCAGTGTCACAGTGACTGGCTTATTGTGCACTAGGCACATGAATTTGGGATTAAGAGGTTTGGTATCAGAATGAAAGAAGAGTTTTTCAAAAAATATATTGGTCAAATCCACACTCAAGGGAAAATGAAGAAGCAAAAAATGAAGAAGGCTAGGGTTGCATGATTTTTTATCCTACTTTTGTTGATGATTAGGTCAAAACTTGGAGTAAGTCATTGTTCCTTAACATGCTTGGATTTTCAATCTGTAACAATTGGAGACTGTATTACATTACTCATTTCTAGGGAATATGTGGGAAGGTGTATAAGGAATAATTTATGTGTTTCCTGGAAAAAAACAATTTCACTCAATAAAAGAACAATCTCAATATTTTGAATTTCAAAACATAAAAAAAAGAACAATGAGCACAGACTATAATATTTCAGAAGATTTTTAAGTCATATCTCTAATGTGGGCAGCAATCTATTCTTACCATATTCAAAAACTTTAGTAATCATTCATTGAAGTGCAGCAGAATACACCATCCCAAAATAAGCCTCTTTGCAATAAAGATTACTTTGAGCTGATTATTTTTGAGAAACTGCAGACACAGGAGAGGCTCTGAACATAGAGTAGAAATTACCCTTTTGTAAGGAAAGTTTACATTTATAAAGGAAATCTCTTTTTGTAAGGGTGTCTCCCTATCTGTACCTGGAAGGGAGGGATGACTCTCTTATCAATGACAACTCTTATCAATGGAGAAGGCACTGACTTAAATCTGCATAACAAACCTGACCCTTGTTTAACATGCTTTTCCTGGTAACCTCCCATAACTGACCTCCCCAACCCCAACATCTTTCTTTTGTGTTTAGCTGAAGATAGTATTTAAGGCAGTAGCCTGGGCCACCTCAGAGAGTTTACTCCTTTTTCCTCGATATCTCCCCTGTATACACTAGATATGCATGTTAATAAACTTCTGTTTGTTTTTCTCTTGTTAATCTGTCTTTTATTATAGGGAGTCTCACCCAAGAACTCAGAAGGGTAGAGGGAAAATTATTTTTCCTCCTGTAAATTCATATTTAATCTTGAGATACTTAACTATAATGTGAAATGCTCAGATGTATATGTATTATTCATTCAAACAGTACCACTCCTAAGATAAGGTGTGAATAAATAAAAGATAATGACAGAATAATGTAGATTAGCAATGCTCAATAGTTCAGAAGTAGATGTTCCACATGTTTTTCTTATTTTTTATATCTGTTTTTTAAAATTAAATTCAGGTGAAAAAACTTTATTAAGATTCTATTCATTTTCTCCATATGTATTTTGGGATTAGTACCTTGGTGATTTCTTGAAAAAGAGAGCCTAACACAACACAAAGAACACAATTATCCATGCTGAGGAGAAAAAAAGCAAGAAAAGGAAAACAAAAGTAGTCCAATTTTTGGTTATGCTCTAGGTTCTTAAAATCTATTATGCTTATTAATCATTTGGATACTAGTTAAAAATTCAGACTTCAGGGCACCAATTTACCAAATTTTGATTCAAAACAACTGGACTTTTTAAATTTTTTTGTGAGGAAGATCAGCCCTGAGCTAACATCCATGCCAATCCTCCTCTTTTTGCTGAGGAAGACTGGCCCTGAGCTAATATCCGTGCCAATCTTCTTCCACTTTATGTGGGACCCACCACAGCATGGCCTGACAAGTGGTGCGTGGGTGGGCGCCTGGGATCTGAACCCGCGCACTTAACCACTAAGCCAGGGGGCCGGCCCGAAAAACAACTGGACTTTTAAAATAAGGACCCCTGAAGGGATTCTTAGGTGGATGGCTTTCAGGTCGCATTTTGAAAATAACTGCTCTAAAGATTAAACTTCGGGGAAAAAAATCTTACAGGGCTTTGCCTAACTTTTGGCCATTTTCTCCTCAGGAGGAAAAAAAAAGATGAAACCTGAATTAACACTTTCAAGATTTTATTGTTGAACTTCTTAATTTCTGGGGAATCTTGTTCCTTCATTGATCTTCAATTATAATTCCAAGGCAGTAAAAATACAGTGCTTTCTACTTTGCTATATAATATACAGAACAACTTTAACAAAAACACAATTTGGCTTCTAACTTCACAATCTATTTAGATGAACTAACAATTTAATAGAAAAAGACTAATTTCAGAAGTTTAATAAAGGCTCTGAAAGGGAATCTAATTTGCACACTGATTATCTTTGATTATCTGTTATTTCAAGTAATCAAAGTGCTATATCTAAGCCGCTATGATCAAAACTTAACTGTTAAAAAGTGGAAGAATTAATAACTTACATCGCTAAAATTTCTAGTTGTAACGAACATAGAGAAATCAAATATAATGCATTCTTAAAGAAAAGAGAAACATATGAAAAATACAAAATTATCCATGTTGTATAATAACACTGTGAATATGTTGATCACAAATGTAAACAAAGCAGTCTTTCAAAAGTATATGAAAACAAGGACTAAGAAACAAAGAGTAGACAGTGAACATTTGCACTTGGCAAACTGATTATTGCCATTAATGATCATAGATCAATTCAGCTAGAGATTTTATAAAAGATAAGATGAATAAATCCCTTGCTCAGCATCGTAAATAATTATAGCGTTGTGCTTTGTTTCCTTTTTTATGTGACAACACTATAATTAATTTGAAGACAACATCAGAATTAAGAATAAAAAAATCTTGCGTTGAAATTCAGATCACTATATTAAAATAATGTCTTCTTCAGTTATATAATGGCACATAAAAAATTGTGGTGGAAGTGAAGTAAATACATAAGGCTACCACTTATTTGTGACTAGAGGAAAATTACTTCTGTTTTCAAAATAAGGAATCAAATGCAAATCAATCAATGGCTTCAGAGACAGAATTTTTGCAAGGTTATTAGAAAGCTTTCAGTAGAACAAGTACTTGTATCAATCTGCCAATTCACGTGTTGACACATAGCAATCACTTTAGAACCAGTAGAAAGAACTTGAAATCTCAATCCAGTAATTTTTGAAAATGTTAATTAAGCAACGTCAGAGATTCACTACTCAGATTCAGAACTGAGACCCTTTTAAGTGGGTCTTATACATATTACAAAGGAAGTAAAAAAGAAGACTTCATGAGAAAAGTTTTTTTTTAAAGAAAAGTAAGAATTAACTTACTTAAATGGTTACATAAAATGAAAAGGAAACAAGCAGAAGAAAACAAAATGCTAATCATATCTTCTACTAGTTGCCAAAATGCCATTATTCACTAAAAATGGAGTCCTAATGATTTGGGTAGATAGCTTTCAAAGGTTAATAAGTAAAGGATGGTCATCAAAGCCTGAGATTAGACTGGAGTATTATTTGCTGAAGTGGAATCAAGAATGTGAATCATATAAAGCTGCAAAATCAATTTGCCATTCTGAAAAAAAGAAATGGGAAGTTACCAAAAATAAAAATTGCTGTTTAAATTGGCTTAGGCAATATAGAAAAAAACAGGACTATTAAGGAATACGAAAGAGAAAACCATCAATGGTTTTAAAAGTACTTATTACTTAAAAATTAATTTTTATATGTTTAGAGAATATTCACAGAGATGATTTTTTGGTCCAAAAATCAACCATCCCATATCAAAGTAGATATTCTTGGGTCCAAACTATATAGTTTTCTTCTCTAAAGCAGAATCTGTATAGGTTGCTCCTATATTAGTCATAGTTACAGATAATTTCTCCTACAATGCAATGTCACAGGAACCTAGGTATGATAGCAAGGTGAAATATATTTGGTTTCTGACATTTTTATTGGATAGGGACGCCCCTTGTTTTCCCAATATAACTAAATTTATTATTGGATAACTTCTCTATTCTTTCCCTTTTTTGTCTTCTACTAGAACTAATAATGGCTCCAAATTTCTTAAACGAATCCATGTTCAGAATAACCTCAAAAGTACACAGCCCATCAATTATTACTTAATGAATTCAATTTTAATCCATAAAAAGAAATGAGATATGTCAAAATTATGATAATGGCATCATATGCTAGTCACAGTCCTCATTTATTAAATATTATCCATGTCAAAATAAAAAAATTGATTCTGCTCTTGTGGAACCAGTTGACTAGAGAAAATGTAATACATCTGAACTTCAGAAAATTTAATGAAAATGTTATCTAAAAAAATCTTCCAAAGAAACAAATTCAAATTGTGTTTAGAATCAAAATAAAAGTTACTTGCAGGGCCGGCCCCGTGGCTTAGTGGTTAAGTGCGTGCGCTCCGCTGCTGGCGGCCCGGGTTCGGATCCCGGGCGCGCACCGACGCACCGCTTGTCGGGCCATGCTGAGGCCGCGTCCCACATACAGCAACTAGAAGGATGTGCAACTACGACGTACAACTATCCACTGGGGCTTTGGGGGAAAAAGTAAATAAATAAAATTATAAAAAAAAAAAAAAAAAGTTACTTGCAAAGTATTAATGACTATCACGATAAACAATAAATAAGAAAAGTTAATTTATATGGGGAATACATATATGTTAAGATCTAACCTAGGCTTGATTTTATTTTATTGAAATATTAGTGACATTAAAAATAGAGAAGATAGTTCATTAAATCCATAGTTAACACTATATCATAAAATAATAAAGAAAATGACAAAAAAATATTATGAAAATGTTGGAATAAAAAAGTGTAGGGGAGTAGAATTTGCCACCTCAAAATGTGTCTCTTTGGCTTGATTATTTTTAAGAACAAAAGACTCAGGAAGAAACTTTGACCTTCCTCCTAACTACCTACAAGAATTTAAGATAGAAGGTCTGTTTCAGGAAGGACCTAACACCATATATAACTACAGTATAATATGAACTAGGTGGGGTACACAGGGAGGAACCTAGCAAGGCCCATTTGGTCAAAGTCCTCTCCATGTCCCATTGTCTTTGCAAGGCATGGCAACCATTTGTTTACCAAACATTTGCTTTTCCATCTCCATGTGAATCACCTTCCTCCTCTTTGAAGTCCCAAACCTCTACCCCCAACATCCTCTTTTGTCTTTAGCTAAAGATAATATTTTTGGTGGTGGCTTTGCCCATTTTGGCAAAGTTACTCAGTTTTCCTGGACTTCTCCCATGTATACATGTTATAGGACTTGTTTGATTTTCTCCCGTTATTCTGTCTCATGTCAATTTAATTCTTAGACCAGCCAGAAGAACCTACAAGGGTAGAGGAAAATTTCTTCCTCTGCCACAAAGGTAATAAATGTCAGGAATTAATGTTAGAATTTAAAAAGTAAGATAACCAATTCATTTGATGTATTAATGATATATTATGAAATAACCTAAAACATGGATTTTTTTTTTTTTTGGTGAGGCAGATTGGCCCTGAGCTAATATCTGTTCCCAATCTTCCTCTTTTTGCTTGAGGAAGATTGTCCCTGAGCTAATATCTGTGCCAATCTTCCTCTATTTTGTATATGGGACACTGCCACAGCATGGCTTGATGAGCGGTGTGTAGGTCCACACCTGGGATCCAAATCCACACCTGGGATCCAAATCCACGAACCCCAGGCCGCTGAAGTGCAGCGCACGAACTTAACCGCTACGCCACTGGGCCAGCCCCTAACATATAGATTTTAAATAAAAATGTACTGAAAAGAATATTCAGCTGATGGTATTTATCCATTTACCCTTTCTAATATTATTCATCATTGATAGATAGCCTCAGTACTAATATTAATCAAAATAAATAAAAAGTCATTTCACTTTATGTGGAAACTCATTTAGGTCAGGGAAGAAAAAGGCCTTGCAGTAGCAAAAATGAAGAATAAGAAACAGACACATAAAACAGTCTTAAGAGATTTAAGTAAAGGGCCTAACTTGTCTCAGTAGTTGACAACCTTGAGTAACTGAAAAATATCAAATTATGCTTAGTGCATAATGTTTAGAGAAGCAGGAATATTTAGAAAGCATTTCCTTTCAAAATTGTTATGGTAAAAAAAATTTGGATGCTTGGCTGTCCTAAAAACTTTGATTCTCTAGAAATATCTAATTTACTATAACCTTAAAAACATAAAATTTCAAAACAACAGGAAAATATTATCATCATTAAAAAACATTGAAGTTTAACTTTTTAAATTAACTTTAGAGCTTGAGAGAAGGAGAATAAGATTAGAACTTGCAGAAAATGCCAAAAGATTGAATCATTGTACTGAAAACTTTTGGATCACTTATGAGTAAAATTAGATAAAGGTTAAGAAAGATACATACTTCACATCACTGTAATATACAAAAAGAGGACACTAAGAATCTAGAAAAGCAGTTCTTAAACTTTTAAAAAGAAATGTAAGCCTTTTTCAAATAAAACATTACACAGAAGCTCAACCTTTGTAAAGCCAAAAAAGTGAGGCAGGTACGGCTAAAGGAGAGTAGGGACCTCAGAGCCCCATAGCCTCAGTTTCAACCTCAGTTCTGTGAAATACAGCTTGTAAACCATGGGAGGTTACCCAGTCAATAAAATCCTCAATTTTCCTTTTTTCAGTGCTGGTTTTCTACTTAACTTCTTCTACAAGGCCCACCTCAAATCTACCTCCTCCACAGAGCCTTCTAACTTAATCAAGCTAAAATTAAGGGTTCCTTCCACAAAAGTGCCATAGAATTTATATTGTAAACTTCATTTCCAACATTTACAGTATCCTACTTTTTACATATACCACACAGAGATATACACCCCGTCCTGTTCCCTTCCTGACTGAAAGCTTCTCAGAGGGTAAGTATGTTTCTTAATCTATTTCCTAAGAACTTATCAAACAGAAGACCGTTGATAATATTTATTTGTTGAATATAGGAGTAAAAGGTAGGTTAATCAATGGCTAAAGGAAAAAAAAAATGGCTTTAAAATGTTCTAATGTAAAGAAAAAAGACCTGGACTGATAACATCTCTGTCTGCTGCTCTCTATGAAAAGTCTGGAGCTCTTATGTATATTCAGAATTGTTGTCCAATTCCCAATGCAGCTATGGCTCCTTCAGGCTTTTACGTTCTGTGAAAACTTAAGCCCGTTACTAAAAAAAGGAAAAGCAGATTATGGGGTGATATTTAAACTACCCCTCCTGATTTTAAATAATTTATCTTCATTAAGGACATTCCATTTAATAAAAACTGGTAAGGCAGGAATGTTTGCAACATCCTCCTTACAATGTACTTGGAAGCATTAATGTATAACAACAGTGCCTTAGGGTGAGATAATGGCACGATTGCTTTGTGCCTTTTAAATGCTTATGTGAATTGTAAAGATTATTTTCCAGGAAGATGTTTTGTATCTGACTTTATCTGGGTAGGGTTTGATTCACCATTGCTGTCACCTCTGCTTTTCATTTTGAATTTTGCCCAAGACTACTGAGTGAACATTGTAAAAACCAAGCTGTGCAAAACAGCAGGAGCCCTGAACAAAATTACATTAGCCTCCAAAGAAATCAGGGGAAACTTCTTTAAAATTGAAAATGCAATCAGTTGCATTTGTACATTCCTAATGTTCAAGATAAAAAATTTCAGACTGAAGGATGACTTGAAGGACAGTAAGAAGACACTATGCTAGACATTTTGATAAAATTTTTAAAAAGATCTCCAAAACCCAAAACCCATTTAAAGGAATCTTTTCGCCATTATTTCCTTGCCTAGAACAACTGGAGGTGGGTGGTAGTGGGTTATAGACCTGATATAAAGTACTGGTGACTGGTAGACAATATGTCCCTCTTGTTTAGATGAAGAGATCTTTCTTGATGAGCTCAAATGATCTCAACTCAACAACAACAACAGAAATTACTAAGACAAAAGAAGTTCTCTCTCTTATTCATTCAGAAGGTATTAACTAGAAATCTCCTATTCCCCAGACACTGCTAGGCAGACATAGCTTGAGTTCTAGGAGTTCCAACCTATGGGAGAGAACCAGATAAGTACAGCAGAACATAATTCAAACACTACAGTAGAAGTAAGAACACAGAGGAACCCAGAGACACCAAGGATGGTGATACAGAGGAAGCGATATTTCAAGAGGATTTTGTTACATGGACTTGAGGGAAAAGATGGGATACAGATGGAAAGGAATTCATCAGAAAAAGAACAACATATATAGAGATATCAAAGCATAAAAAATCCTAGTGTTTGAGAATAGGAGAAAAGGGAAAAGGAATATTGAAATATATTCCTCTTGTTCCTTACATAAGTAATCTCATGAGAAAAGTATTATTATTCCCTACTTTACACAGGCAACTGAGGCTCAGAGAGATTAATTAACCTGTCTAATATGACATTGATAATAAGTGGTAGATATTACAATAAGTAAAGATATGGAAGTCTCACTAGAATTTATGCTGGAGAAAAGCAGAAGAAGAGAATGGAAGAAACAGGTAGTGGCTGGCTTGTGAAGTGCTTTAGTCTATAGGCAACAGGGATAAATGGAGAATTTTAGGAATATAACTCTAGCGGCAGTAAACAGTGGCTGTTGTCATTTGATTCAGCTTTGGCCTTTGGAAAACGAAGGAAAGACTCCCTAACTCATTCTATGCAGCCTGCATTACTACAACACCAAACACAGACAAAGATATTGAAAGAAAATTAGAGACCAGTACCTCTTATGAACATAGATGCAAAAATCCTCAACAAAATACTAGCAAATCAAATCCAACAATGTATTAGAAGAATTATACATCATGACTAAGTAGAATCTATCCTAGGTATGCAAGACTGGTTCAACACTTGAATATCAATAAATGTGATCCACCACATCAATAGACTAAAGAAGAAAAATTATATGATCTTATCAACTTATGCAGAAAAAATATTTGATAAAATCCAACACCCATTCATGACAAAAACTCTCAGAAAACTAGGAACACAGGAGAACTTCCTCAATTTGAAAAAGGGCATCTACAAAAAACCTACAGCAAACATCATGCTTAATGATGAGAAACGGGATGCTTTCCGCCTAAAATCAGGAACAAGGCAAGGCTGTCTTGTCTCACCATTCCCATTCAACATTGTGTACTAGAAGACCCAGATAGTATGAAGATAAAAAAAGAAAAGGTATATACATTGTAGACATATTATATATGAGACATAGCTCGTTTTATTATGCTTTACTTTATTGCCCTTCACAGCGAATGCATTTTTTACAAATTGAAGGTTTGTGGCAACCCTGCATCGAGCAAGTCTACTGGTGGCACTTTTCCAACAGCATTTGCTCACTTCGTGTCTCTGTATCACATTTTGGTAATTCTCGCAGTATTTCAAACTTCTTCAGTATTATTATATTTGTTATGGTGATCTGTGATCAGTGATCTTTAATGTTACTATTGTAATTGTTCTGGGATGCCACGAACCGCACCCATATAAGACAGCAAACTTAATCGGTAAACGTTGTTTATGTTCTGACTGCTGCACTGACTGGCTGTTCCCCCATCTCTCTCTCTCTCCTCAGTCCTCCCTATTCCCTGAGAGACAACAATACTGAAATTAGGCTAATGCATAACTCTACAATGGCCTCTAAGTAGTCAAGTGAAAGGAAGAGTTGCATGTCTCTCACTTTAAATCAAAACTAAAAATGATTAACCTGAGTGAGGAAGGCATGCCAGAAGCCAAGACAGGGCGAAAACTAGGCCTCTGATGCCAAATACTTAGCCAAGTTGTGAATACAAAGGAAAAGTTCTTGAAGGAAATTACAAGTGCTGCTCCAGTGAACACAAGAATGATGAGAAAGCAAAACAGCCTATTGCTGATATGGAGAAAGTTTTAGTGGTCTGCATAGAAGATCAAACCAGCCACAACATTCCCTTAAGCCAAAGCCTAATCCAGAGCAAGGCCCTAAGTCTCTTCAGTTCTATGAAGGCTGAGAGAGGCGAGGAAGCTGCAGAGGAAACATGTGAAGCTAGCAGAGGTTGGTTCATGAGGTTTAAGGAAAGAAGCCGTCTCCATAACAAAAAAGTGCAAGGTGAAGCAGCAAGTGCTGAGGTAGAAGCTGCAGCAAGTTATCCAGAAGATCTAGCTAAGATAACTAATGAAGGTGGCTACACTAAATAGATTTTCAATGTAGACAAGACAGGCTTCTATTGGAAGAAGATGCCATCTAGGGACTTTTATAGCTAGAGAGGAGAAGTCAGTGCCTGGATTCAAAGCTTCAAAGGACAGGCTGACTCTCTTGCTAGGGGCTAATGCAGCTGCTGCCTTTAAGGTGAAGCCAATGCTCATTACCATTCTGAAAATCCTACGGGCCTTAAGAATTATGCTACATCTACTCTGCCTACGCTCTATAAATGGAACAACAAAGCCTGAGTGATAGCCCATCCGTTTACAACATGGTTTACTGAATATTTTAAGCCCACTCTTGAGAACTTCTGCTCAGAAAAAAAGATTCCTTTCAAAATATTACTGTTCATTAACAATGCACCTGGTCACCTAAGAGCTCTGATGGAGACGTACAACGAGATGAATGTTGTTTTCACGACTGGTAACATAACATCCACTCTGCAGCCTATGGATCAAGGAGTAATTTCAACTTTCAAGTCTTATTATTTAAGCAATACATTTTGTAAAGCTATAGCTGCCATAGATAGTGATTCGTCTGAAGGATCCGGGAAAAGTCTATTGAAAACCTTCTGGAAAGGACTCACCATTTGAGATACCATTAAGAACATTCGTGATTGATGGGAAGAGGTCAAAATAACATTAACGTGAGTGTGGAAGATGTTGATTCCAACTCTAACGGATGACTTTGAGGGATCCAAGTCTTCAGTGGAGGAAGTAATTGTAGATGTGGTAGAAACAGCAAAAGAATTAGAATTGGAAGTAGAGCCTGAACATGTGACTGAATTGCTGCAATCTCATGATAAAACTTTATGGATGAGGAACTGCTTCTTATAGATGAGCAAAGGAAGTCGTTTCTTGAAGGGCCGGCCTCGTGGTGTAGTGGTTAAGTTCACACACTCTGGCAGCCCGGGGTTCAAGGTTCGGATCAGGGTCACGGAACTATGCACTGCTCATCAAACCACGCTGTGGCAGGCGTCCCACATAAAGTAGAGGAAAATGGGAACAGATATTAGCCCAGGGCCCATCTTCCTCAGCAAATAAGAGGTGTTAGCTCAGGGCTAATCTTCCTCACACACAAAAAAAATATGTTAAAAAAAAGAAAATGGTTTTTTCAGATAGAATCCACTCCTGGTGAAGATGCTATGAAGATTGTTGAAAAAAAAGAAAATGGTTTTTTCAGATAGAATCCACTCCTGGTGAAGATGCTATGAAGATTGTTGAAATGACAACAAAGGATTTAGAGTATTACATAAACTTAGTTGATAAAGCAGTGGCAGAGTTTGAGAGGATTGACTTCAATTTTGAAAGAAGTTCTACTGTGGGTAAAACACTATCAAACAGCATCATATGCTACAGAGAAATGGTTCGTGAAAGGAAGAGTCAATCAATGTGGCAAACTTCATTGTCGTCTTATTTTAAGAAATTGCCACAGCCACTCCAACCTTCAGCAACCACCACCTTGATCAGTCAGCAGCCATCAACAGTGAGGCAAGACCCTCCACCAGCAAAGAGATTACAACTCGCTGAAGGCTCAGATGATGGTTAGTATTTTTTAGCAGTAAAGTATTCTTTAATTAAGGTATGCACATTGTTTTTTTAGACATAATGCTATTGCATAGTTAATAGACTAAAGTATAATGTAAAGATAACTTTTATATGCACTGGGAAATCAAAAAATATGTGTGACTCGCTCTATTGCGATTTTAACTTTATTACAGTGGTCTGGAACCAAATAAAACCCAAAAAACTTCACCAAAAAACGGTTAGAACTAATAAACAAATTCAGTAAAGTTTCAGGATACAAAATCAGTGTATAAAAATCTGTTCCATTTCTATACACTAATAAAGAACTATCAGAAAGAGAAATAAAGGGCCGGCCCCGTGGCTTAGCGGTTCAGTGCGCACACTCCGCTACTGGCGGCCCGGGGTTCGGATTCCGGGTGCACACCGATGCACAGCTTGTCCGGCCATGCTGAGGCCGCGTCCCACATACAGCAACTAGAAGGAAGTGCAGCTATGACATACAACTATCTACTGGGGCTTTGGGGGAAAAAAAAGCAGGAGGATTGGCAATAGATGTTAGCTCAGGGCTGGTCTTCCTCAGCAAAAAGAGGAGGATTAGCACAGATGTTAGCTCAGGGCTGATCTTCCTTACAAAGAAAAAGAAAGAGAAAGAGAAATAAAGAAAACAATCCCATTTACAATTTCATCAAAAAGAATAAAATACCCAGGAATAAATTTAACCAAAGAGGTGAAAGACTTGTACACTGAAAACTCTAAGACACTGATGAAAGAAACTGAAGAAGATACAAATAAATGGAAAGATATTCTGTGCTCATGGATTGGAAGAATTAATATCGTTAAAATGTCCATACTACCCAAGGCAATCTATAGATTTAATGCAATATCTATCAAAATTCCAATGGCATTTTTCACAGAAATAGAACAAACAAACTGAAAATTTGTATGGAACCACAAAATAACCTAAATAGGCAAAGCAATGTTGAGAAAGAAGATCAAAACTGGAGGCATCACACTTCCTGATTTCAAACTATATTACAATGCTAAAGTAATCAAGACAGTCTGGTATTGGCATAAAAATAGACACATTGATCAATGGAATAGAATAGAGAGCCCAGAAATAAACCCATGCATATATGGTCAATTAATTTATGATAAAGGAGTCAAGAATATACAATGGAGAAAGGAAAGTCTCTTCAATAAATGATGTTTGGAAAACTGGACAGCCACGTACAAAAGAATAAAACCGGACCACTATCTTACACCATACACAAAAACTAACTCAAAATGGATTAAAGACTTGAATGTGAGACCTGAAACCATAAAACTCCTAAAAGAAAACATAGGTGGTAAGGTCCTTGACATAGGTCTTGGTGATGATTTTTTTAGATGTGACACCAAAAGCAAAGGCAACAAAAGTAAAAACTACTGTTTTCCATAGTGACTGCACCAGCTTGCAAACTGGTGCAGTCACTATGGGAAACAGCATGGAGATTTCTCAAAAATTAAAAATAGAAATACCACATGATCCAGCTATCCCACTACTGGGTATTTATCCAAAGAACATGAAATCAACAATTCAAAGAGATTTATGCATTCCTATGTTCATTGCAGCATTATTCACAATAGCCAAGACAAGGAAGCAACCCAAGTGCCCAACATCAGATGAATGGATAACGAACACGTGGTATATATATACAACGGAATACTATTCAGCCATAAAAAAGACAGAATCGTGCCATTTGTGACAACATGGATGGACCTTGAGGGTAGTATGCTAAGTGAAATAAGCCAGACAGAGAAAGACAAACACCGTATGATTTCAGTAGTATGTGGAAGATAAACACATGGATAAGAAGAACAGATTAGTGGTTACCAGAAGGGAAGGAGGTAAAGGAGGGCGAAAGGGGTAAAGGGGCACATATGCATGGTAATGGATAAAAACTAGACTATTGGTGGTGAACACGATGCAGTCTATACAGAAACTGATACATAATAATGTACATCTGAAATTTATACAATGTTATAAGCCAATATGACCTCAATAAATTAATTGGGGAAAAAAAAACTTTGAGAGGAAAATAAAGTAAAAATAAATAAGTGGGACTATATGAAACTAAAAACCTTCTGCACAGCAAATAAATCATCAACAAAATGAAAAGGCAAACTATGGAATGTGAGAAAATATTTGCAATCATATATCTGATGAGGGGTTAATATCCAAAATATATAAAGAACTCATACAACTCAATAGCAAAAAAAAAAACAATTTGATTAAAAATGGGCCAAGGAAGTGAATAAGCATTTTTCCAAAGAAGACATACAGATGGTCAATAGGTACATGAAAAGATGCTCAATATCACAAATCATCAGAGAAATGCAAATCAAAACCAGAATGAGATATCACCTCACACCTGTAAGAATGGCTATTATCATAAAGACAAGAAATATGGGGCAGGCCCCATGGTGTAGTGGTTAAGTTCAGCATGCTGTGCTTCAGCAGCCCAGGTTAGTGGGTTTGGATCCTGGGCGCGTACCTACACCACTCGTCAGCCATGCTGTGGCAGTGATCCACATACAAAATAGAGGAAGACTGGCACAGATGTTAGCTCAGGGCTAATCTTCCTCAAGCTAAAAAAAAAAAAAAGAAAGAAAAAGAGGAAGATCGGCAATAGATGTTAGCTCGGGGGGACTCTTCCTCAGCAAAAAAAATAAGATAAAATATATCACTTTAAAAAAAATGACAAGAAATAACAGGTGTTGGTGAGGATGTGGAGAAAAGGGAACACTTGTGCACTGTTGGTGAGAATGAAAATTGGTGCAGCCATTATGGAAAACGGTATGGAGGTTTTTCAAAGAATTAAAAATAGAACTACCATATGACCCAGCAATTCCATTTCTGGGTATTTATCTGAAGAAAACGAAAACACTAACTTGAAAAGATATATGCACCACCATATTCCCTGCACTATTACCTACAATAGGGAAGACATGAAAACAACCTAAGTGTCCATCGATGGATCAACGCGTAAAGAAAATATGGTATATATACAATGGATTATTATTCAGCCATAAAAAAGAAGGAAATCTTGCCATTTGTGACAACATAGATGGACATTGAGGGCATTATGCTAAGTTAAATAAGTCAGACAGAGAAAGACAAGTACTGTATGATCTCTTTTATATGTGGAATCAAAAAAAAAGGAAACAAAACTGAGCTCAAAAATACAAAGAACAGATTGGTATTGCCAGAGGCAGGGGGTTGGGGGAGGGTGAAATGGATAAAGAGGGTCAAAAGGTACAATTTCCAGTTATAAAATGAATAAGTCATGGGCCAGCCCTGGTGGCCTAGTGGTTATGTTTGGTGCACTCTGCTTCAGCAATCAGGGTTTGGTTCCTGGGCGCAGACCCACACCACTTGTCTATCAGTGGCCATGCTGCAATGGAGGCTCACATACAAAATAGAGGAAGACTGGCAACAGCTGTTAGCTCAGGGCAAATATTCCTCAGCAAAAAGAGGAAGACTGGCAACAGATGTTAGCTCAGGGAGAATCTTCCTCAGCAAAAAAACAAAAACAAACAAACAAACAAAAAAGTCATGAGGGTGTAAGGTACAGCATGGTGACTGTGGTTAATAATACTGTATTGAATATTTGAAAGTTGCTAAGAGGGTAGATCTTAAAAGTTCTCACCACAAGAAAAAAATTTAGTAACTGTATGGTGATGGAGCTAACTAGACTTATTGTGGCGATCATTTCACAATATATACAAATATTGCATCATTATGTTGTATACTTGAAACTAATATAATGTAACATGTTAATTATACCTCAGTAAAAAAAAGAAAATTACTGATGAAAAAAATCAAAGATATTCTTTTTTTTTAAAATAATTTTATTTATTTATTTATTTTTCCCCCAAAGCCCCAGTAGATAGTTGTATGTGATAGCTGCACATCCTTCTAGTTGCTGTATGTGGGACACGGCCTGAGCATGGCTGGAGAAGAGGTGCGTCTGTGTACACCCGGGATCCAAACCCGGGCCACCAGTAGCGGAGTGCGCGCACTTAACCGCTAAGCCACGGGGCCGGCCCAAAGATATTCTAAATAAATGGAGACATATTCTGTATTCCTGGACCAAAGACTCACATTGGTAAGGTGTCTTCCCTTGGCCTATAGATCTATAGATTCTTCTCAACTTGATCTATAAATGAATGCAATCCCAATCAAAATCCCAGAAAGCTATTTTGTAGAGATTGAGAAACTGACTCTAAAATTTATATGGAGGGGCTGGCCAGGTGGCGCAGTGGTTAAGTTCTGTGTGCTCCGCTTTGGCGGCCCAAGGTTTGCAAGATCGGATCCCAGGCACGGACATACACCACTCATCAAGCCATGCTGTGGCAGTATCCCACATACAAAACAGAGGAAGACTGGCACAGATGTTAGCTCTAGGCCAATCTTCCTTGCCAAAACAAATGAATAAATAAAATAAAATAAAATAAAATTTATATGGTAAGGTAAAGGACCTAGAATAGCCAACACAGTACTGAAGAGGATGAACAAAGTTGGACTCACACTACCCAATGTCAAGAATTACTACAAGGTTACAGTAATCAAGACAGTGGTTTTGGTGACAGAATAGACACGGATCAACGGAACAGAAGAGAGAGCCCATACAAGTAAGGTCAACTGATCTTTGACAAAGAAGCAAAGGTAATTCAGTGGCAAAAGGATACTCTTTTTGGAACAATGGGACATCCATATGCAAAAAAGAAGAATCTAGACACAAACCTTACATCTTTCACAAATATTAATTCAAAATATACCATAGATCTAGGTGTAACGTAAAACCATAAAACCCCTAGAGTATAACATAGGAGAAAATCTAAGTGACTTTGGGTTTGGCAATAATATAAAAAATGAAAGATGAAAGAAAAAATTGATAAGTTGGACTTCATTAAGTTAAAAACTTCTGCTCTGTGAAAGACACTTTTAAAAGAATGAAAAGACAAGCCACAGACTGGGAGAAAATATTTGCAAAACATGTATCTGATAAAGGACTGGTGCCTAAAACATACAAAGAACACTTAAAACTCAACAACAACAAAAAGTAACAATCTAATTTAAAAATGGTCAAAAGAATTGAATAGAGATCTCATCAAAGATATACAGATGGCAAATAAACATATGAAAGGATGCTCAACAGTATATGTCATCAGAAAATTGCAAATTAAAACAACGAGATACCGCTATCCCCAGTAGAATGGCTAAAAAAAATTCTTTTTTTAATTGACAATACCAACTGCTGGTGAGGATGGTACTGAGGCAAGAGGAACTCGCATTCATTGCTAATGGGAATGCAAAATGGTACAGCCACTTTGGAAGACACTTTAACAGTTTCTGACAAAAGTGAACATAGTTTTATCATATATTATGAGTTGAATTATGTCTCCCCTACCAAAAGATATATCGAAGTCCTAACCCCCTAGTACTTCCGGATGTGACCTCACTTGGATATAGGGTCATTGCAGATGTAATTAGTTAAGATGATGTCATATTGGAGTAGGGTAAGTCCTTAATCCAATCTGACTAACGTCCTTATAACAGGAGAAGAGACATAGACAGACACACAGGGAAAATGTCCCATGAAGATGGAGGCAAGGATTGAAGTGATGCATCTACAAGCCTAGGAACACCAAGGCTTGCTGGCCATCCTCTAGAGCTAGGAGACAGGCATCGAACAGATTCTCCTTCAGAGTCCTCAGAAGAAACCAAATGTCCTAACACCTTGATTTCAGATGTCTAGTCTTCAGAACTGTGAGAGGATACATTTCTGTTGTTTTAAGCCACTGAGTTTGTGGTACTTTCTTATGGCAGCCCTAGGAAAGTAACATACCATACAATCCAGCAACTGCACTCCTAGATAACTACCCAATTGATTATATCCACACAAACACCTACATGTGAATGTTTATAGCAGCTTTATCCATAATTGTCAAAAACTGGAAGCAACTAAAATGTCCCTTCATCTTGATGAATGGAAAAACACACTGTAGTAGATCCATATAGTGTAGTATTATTCAGTGGTAATAAGAAAGAGCTATCAAGCCACAAAAAGACACAAATGAGTCTTAAATGCATATGGCTAAGTGAAAAAAGCCCGTGTGAAAAAGCAATATATTGTATGCTTCCAATTATATGACATTCTGGAAAAGGCAGAATGATAAAATCATTAAACATATCTGTGGTTGTTGGGGGTTTTGGCCTGGGGGGAATTAAATAAGTGAAGCACAGGGGATTGTTTAATGCAGTAGAACTACTCTGTATGATATTGTAATGGTGAATACAAGACATTAGCATTTGTAAAAATCCATAGAACTTCACACCACAAAGAGTAAACTTTAACGTGCACAAATATTTAAAAAACAATTTAGGAAGTCAAGAGAAACCATGACGGAATGTACAGCGTAGTAAAAGAATTTAAATGTATTATAAATGTATAAAACAACCTCACTGAAGAGAGTAGAGGAAGAAGGTGCAGACCTAAGTTATTTTGGAAATGAGTGGAATCTGTAACAATAAAGGCAAAAGGAACTGTACATAAGCACTGTACTCTAGTTGATGCTTTTCCTTCCCACAGGGGTACAGGTTAACAATACTGAGACCACCATATATGTATACTGGAAATGAGTAATTAAGTAAATGGATGGCCAATGGTGGGAGCCAGGATTCTCAATGTTGGAGTGGGAAGTTACAGATAAGCAAGAGGAGGAGCTAGAATGATCCATGAGGATCAGATTAGAGTTGCAGACATCAGTAGGAACTCATGTTTAGCTGAAGTACAGTTACAGGTGGTTACATAGATAAATATTTATAAATATGTATGTATACACACACACACACACGTAAGTATACACACATCTCTCTCCTTGCTGTCAGCTGAGAGGATCTAGAAGAAATGACACCGCAGTAAAAATGAGTGCACCTAAGCACCTAGATGCTGGTTCTAATATCATTCTTCAATAAAAAGAACCAGGGTTTCTTGGAGCAATGGCTGATTCTAGGACTGAGGTAGGGAATATACAAGATGAGCCTAGAGCATCTCGTAGTGCCAGAAAGTAAGAAAATGCTCAGAAACAAAACAAAACCCAAAACTCCAAACAAAACAGCCCACAGTGAAGGGGGTACGTCAAAGGGACACAAGAGTGAATTGAAAGAGATCCCAA
Source organism: Ceratotherium simum simum (assembly GCF_057802395.1). Lineage (NCBI taxonomy): Eukaryota > Metazoa > Chordata > Mammalia > Perissodactyla > Rhinocerotidae > Ceratotherium > Ceratotherium simum. Next base: position 19,048,570 of record NC_141908.1, read on the forward strand.
CAGCCAAAGCTGAAACAATCTGAGCAAGGAAATAAATAAAGCAGTATTGGATGATAACCCAAAATATATAATGAATACCCACTGATATAAATACATGATAAAGTCAATGAATGAATGAATGAATTCCAAGTATTTATAAATTTACTCTGCCTCTAGGAAGTGGAGCATAACTCCCTATTTCTTAAGTATGGGCTGCATATAGTTACTTTCTTTCAAAAAATACAGTATGAAAAGGGAGAAAAAAATAGTAATTTTACAGTGGAAAAATCTGACAAACACTACATCAAGCCAGGTGATCAAGGTTAATATCAACAGTGATAATTAATATTGATAGTATGTCCACTTCCCGTGACATGATGACAATGGCACTTTACCTCTCTGGTCTTCCTCCCTAAAACACGCTACCCTAGTCTGATCATGAAAAAAACATCAGACGAATCCCAATTAAGGGACATTCTACAAAATACTGAACCATTAATTCTCAAAACTGTAAAGGTCTTCAAAAACAAAGAAAGTCTGAGAAACTGTCACAACCAAGAGAAGCCTAAATAGACATGACTACTAACTGTAATGTGTATCCTGGATGGGATCCTGGAAAAGAAAAAGCACATTAGGGAAAAATTGAGGAAATCTAAATAAAGTATGGTCTTTAGTTAACAATAATAATAATATATGAATATCAGTTCATTAATTGGGACACATATACCATACTAATCTAAGATAATAATGGGGGACTGGGTATGGGGTACATGAGAACTCTCTGTACTACCTTTACAGTAATTCTATAAACATAAAACTGTTATAAAATAAAAAATTTATTTTAAAAAAGGGACATTCAAAAACTAATACAGCTGGCCTGAGAAATAAGGAAAGGAAGGAAGCAGGTAAATGATACTGATTTAAATGATTACAGATAATCTCACCAGCACAAAATTTTAATGCCATCATCATTCTAACATTCTGTTTGTTCATTTGAGCACTGTGTCTTGCAGATTCTTCTGTACTCAAGAATCCTATTTCAAAATATAACAAGTCTGGTACCTGGAGACTTTGTATAGAATAGACTCAGGAGCTGGATTACTTCAGGTCAAATATCAGCTCCTAAAATGTTCTAGATGCATGTTTTTGGGCAACTTGCTTAACAACTCTGTGCCTCAGCTTTCTCATCTGGAATATGAGTATAATAATAATAATAACCATAATAATAATATGACTCCATAGGGTTATTGTGAAAATGAAATAAATTAATACATGTAAAGCACCAGAACGGAAACTGGCACCTCTGTGTTAATTGTGTTAACTATTTAACCAGTTCATTCGTTCAAAAAAAATGGACCAACAACAAAGGGTTATGAATCAGAAATAGTAAAAGCTCAAAGGAGAAAGTGTTAAATTCAACTTGGGTCTGGTAAAGGAACACAAGGATTTGTAGAAGGAAATGAAATAAAAATTGCCATCTCGGCTCATTTTGTCAAACCAGGGTAGGCATACACAAAAGGAAAACTAAAATTTTTCATATCTAGTTTAATTTCTTAGTCCTCAAACCTATAAAGTTAATGGTGGCAGAGTCTATATCACAATATCAATTTTAAGGTCTTCTAAGCAACAATAACCTTCCAAAGGGGTTCTTCCTGTTTCCAGACAACTATACACTTCGCTTGCAGAGAAATTGGCAAGGCCTTTCAAATTTGACTTCAGCCTGCAGAAATACTTCTACTAGCACTGAACAGGTCCCATGCCTCTCCCCTCCAAACTCTTCTTCCAGAGAAGCACCTTGACGAAAAGAAAAGCATCCATAATGATGACTATAGGGCCTCTGTTCCAAACATTTATCTATTTTTTTTGTTTTGCTGAGGAAGATCGGCCCTGAGCAAACATCTATTGCCAATCCTCCTTTTTTTTTTTTCCCCCTTTTTCTCCCCAAAGCCCCAGTAGATAGTTGTATGTCACAGTTGCACATCCTTCTAGTTGCTGTATGTGGGACGCCGCCTCGGCATGGCCGGACAAGCGGTGCGTCGGTGCGCACCTGGGATCCGAACCTGGGCCTCCAGTAGTGGAGCGTACGCACTTAACCACTAAGCCACGAGGCCAGCCCCCCAAACATTTATCTATTAATATATCGCAAAACAGCCACAAAGTAAGCCAAGCCAAGTAGCTCAGCCTTGACAAATGGTTTCCCTTTCTTTTTTTTTTTTTTTTTTTTTAAAGATTTTGTTTATTTTATTTTTTCCCCCCAAAGCCCCAGTGGATAGTTGTGTGTCGTAGCTGCACATCCTTCTAGTTGCTGTATGTGGGACTCGGCCTCAGGATGAACAGAGAAGTGGTGCCTCGATGCGCACCCGGGATCCGAACCCGGGCCACCAGCATCGCAGCGCGCGCACTTAACCGCCAAGCCACAGGGCCGGCCCTCCCTTTCTTTTAAAAAAGGAAGAAAAGCAATACTTTATTTGGTACATATTTGGTTCCCCCCACATAAATGTCATCTCAAGTAACAGGAAGGAAACTTGAGGCAATTTGTGTGTCTGTATATGTGTGTTTGTAGGGCGCTAAAGTAGAGTAGTAACAAAAAATGTTACATAAGAGGAAAGCGGGAGGGGGCCGGCCCCGTGGCTTAGCGGTTAAGTGCGCCCGCTCCGCTACTGGCGGCCCTGGGTTCGGATCCTGGGCGCGCACCGATGCACTGCTTCTCCGGCCATGCTGAGGCCGCGTCCCACATACAGCAACTAGAAGGATGTACAACTATGACATACAACTATCTACTGGGGCTTGGGGGGGGGGGAGGAGGAGGATTGGCAATAGATGTTAGCTCAGAGCCGGCATTCCTCAGCAAAAAAAAGAGGAGGATTCAGCAGGATGTTAGCTCAGGGTTGATCTTCCTCACAAAAAAAAAAAAAAAAAAAGAGGAAAGCGGGAATTTTCTGTCTTTTCTAATAGATATTACAGATAGAAAACAGAATCCATGTACTGACAAAATTTTGTCCATTATGACACAATATTAGGCTATTCATGTAAATCCAAGATGTTAATCCTATCTTCTGAAGTAAAAGCTAACATTACAAAATTTCCTAAATATGAAGTTTCTACAAGGAATAATAGCCTTTAAATACTTGACAAATAAGGTAGGAGTTGTGTAGGTTTAATATTTTTCCTCATGTATACCCAATTAAATTACCTGGTTTGTGTTAATGTGAAACTATTTTTCACGTTTAAAATCTTTTTATGAATAAACATTTTCAGTAATTTTCAAATGAAGAACAATAGAACAAGGCCACAGTGGTTCAAAAATAATTATTACAAAACAATTAAGTGGGGCTGGCCCAGTGGCGTAGTGGTTAAGTTTGTGTGCTCCGCTTCAGCTGCCTAGGGTTCCCAGGTTCAAATCCCGGGTACGGACCTAGGCACTGCTCTCTCGTCAAGCCATGTGTGGCAGCATCCCACATACAAAATAGAGGAAGATGGGCACAGATGTTAGCTCAGGGCTAATCTTCCTCAGCAAAAAGAGGAGGATTGACAACAGATGTTAGCTCAGAGCCAATCTTCCTCACGCACACAAAAAAACAGTTAAGATAATAGTGCAAAAGCCTGACTACAGACTGTGGATTGAATTCCATTATTTATGGAATATGAATTCACAAGAGTTTCTGTATATTAACTACATAGTTCTTGCAACAACATTTAATTGCATTAAACCAAGAGGAGGAAAAAGGAAGTAATTAAAACAGTTTAAGCTAAGTTGGTAAAGTTAATTTTATTAAAAGTTGCAGCTTTGTTGGTTATCTGAAGTATAGTTTTATAATTGAAATTCACAATGATCACACAATTAGACAGAATTAAGCAGAACTTAAGTCATTCCAATTTAAAGTTAACGACTATCTTATATACAGTAGATAGATTATATAATTCAACAAAAATTGAATATATTAGAAAAAGATAATAGTGGAAAAATACTAGAAGAAGGGGGAGTAATACCAGTGAAGGAAGTCATTTGTCTCTAAAGCTAGAGAGGAAAGATCACAGCAGACAACTAAATTACACAATACTCCAAGAGGGTATTCAAGTGTCTAAAAAAAAGTTGGTTCAATAACAGAGATACAAAATTGCTCTCGCAAGGATTTTAGCTGTTTGATGAGTCAAATATTCATCATATCAAAATATATTTTTTAACTTAAAAATCAAAAGGTGGCTGACCTCCAAATTATAAACTTCATTTCCTTCTCTGACTTCACTACCGTTGTGTGATAAGAGCAAGAGAAGGAGAACAGTATTAGGAAATAGAATGAAGATCAAACCAGAGTTCATATAATTCACATGTATACAAGTTCTTTCTACTTCAACACTTTTAATTTACTAACTTTCATCCTCACTAGCTCAGTAACATTCCATAGAAATGGCATTTCAACTGTACCACTACAACAGAGGATATTAGTGATTGTGAGCTGTGATCTTAGACTTGTACATCATACTCTCTACTTCTGTAGCCTGTTTTTTGGTACTCATGTGTAAAGTTGAGGATTTTTTCTTAATTAACATTATTGATAGGATTTAACATAATAAATTCTGTAAAGCTGAACAGGTGCAAAAGAATTAGAGTCTTTAAAATGCCGGTGAAAAGAGAGAAGTAATTACGATGCAAACAAAAGTGGAGTATTTTTTTTAAGTATTGAGGAAATATTAAATGGTTCTTTTAAATTTATTAAATTAAAAATAAGAATGGTGTTGAAAGAAAATTGCAAATCACTCAACATACGACTAGTGCTATGTAATTTTAAATAATAAGAGATGAGAAAAAGCGATTGGTATAATGAAAAACTCTTGCTGGCTAAGAGTTCATCATGACCTCTGCATAATCCTTAGTCTAAAGTTAATTGAGGAGAAGATAGGAGTTTGCTGGAGAATATAAAATTTAAGAAGAGTTAAGGTGCTGATCAAGTGTTTATTTCAATCCATGAATGATTCCATAAATTTAAGGCCTATTCAAATCTCTACAACATCAAAGTGAGGAACAAGGTAGCAATGACAAGCCACAGCTGCTAAGACTTTCCCCATGAACTGCTTGTGGAGATGATCAAGATGGTGTTACCTTTTACAACATATTTTCTATGGATATAAAACTGGTCTGTTTAAAAAAAAAAAATTATTGATACACATATATTTTATACATATTATATAAAATGGTTATGCCTTGTTTTGAGGTTTTAAAGGATGAGTTTACATTCCTGTTTGGTGAAAACTATTCAAGAACTACAAACATAAGCCTCTTCCAGTCATTTTGGACTCTCAAATTTATTAATTTATAAAGAGCCTTTTGGAATTCATCCTGTTCCAAAATAGAAATTTCTGTTAATTGTTTCCCAAATGTCTATGTCCTGTCTCTTCAATTACACTGTTGAAGTTCTTCACAGGCAATGACTATGTTTCTGGACATTTTGATTATGATGTGTCTTGGTGTGGGCCTCTTTGGGTTTATCTTGTTTGGGGCTCTCTGTGCCTCCTGTACCTGGATGTCTGTTTCCTTCCTTAGGTTAGGGAAGTTTTCATCTATTATTTCTTGAAATAGACTCTCTGCCCCCTTGTCTCGCTCTTCTCCTTCCGGGACACCTATAACACGGATGTTAGTGCGCTTGATGTTGTCCCAGAGGTCCCTTAGACTGTCCTCACTCTTTTTAATTCTTTTCTCTTTTACCTGTTCACCTTGGGTAATTTCTTCTAGTCTTTCTTCCAGCTCACTGATCCGTTCTTCTGTATCCTCTACTCTGCTTTTGAGTCCCTCTAATGAGTTTTTCATTTCCAGTATTGTATTCTTCATTTCTGATTGGTTCTTTTTATATCTTCCATTTCTTTGTTGACATTCTCACTGAGTTCATCTATTCTTCTCCCCAGATCAGTGAGCATCCTTAACACTCTTAGTTTGAACTCTCTGTCAGGTAGGTTGCTCATTTCTGTTTCACTTAGTTCCTTTTCTGGGGTTTTGTCCTGTTCCCTTACTTGGAATGTATTCTTTTGCCTCCTCATTTTGCCTCTTTCCCTGTGCTTGTGTCTACGTATTAGGTAGGTCAGCTACGTCTCCTGCTCTTGGATAGGTGACCTTATGTAAGTGATGGCTTAGGAGGCTTCCAGTGTGCTTCCCTCAGTTCTCAATGTTCCAGGGGTGGCCCCTATGTGGGCTACGTGTGTCCTTCTATTGTGGCCTGTTAGCTCTCCCTATAGGCGCCCAGGGAGGCTGAGTTATGCTCCTGGCCAGCTGTTGTAATGCTCAGCTGCTTGTAGTTGTTGTGGGCCCTTCAGTCTCTTTATCAGGTGTGGGGAGCCCCAGCACAGTTGGCTGTAAGTTCTAATACCACATTTGTGTTGCAGTATTTCTTTTTTGTGAGTAGGCCCCCAGTGTGGCAGGTTGTTAGGCTCAGGGCCTTAGAATTGCTGTAAACCTCTAGCCTATTAGGTCTCTTGTCAGCTCTCTGAGGATTGCAGCTGGGTGGGGCTGGCCTCAGGCACAGGAGCACCCAATTGTTTCAGGCTTTGGAAGGTGGGGCAAACCTCCTATGTGGGTCTTTGAGAAGCACAAGTCTTCTGCAGCTGACAAGCCCTGCCGCCCAGAGGTCCACACACACAGTCAACACAGTCCTGCCCCGTGTGCGCACCCCGACCTCCCCAAGCGGACCCAGTCTCTCCACGGCGGGAGCCCCACACACTCCGCCACCACCCCACACTCTCCACCCGCTCCTTGTGCACACCCTGCCCCGCTCAAGTCAGCTCAGTTGCCAGGCTGCAGAAAATCCAGTCACCAATCTATGCAGGCCCACACGTTGCCTGAGGGCTTGTTGTTAGGTGGGGCCAGTCTCTAGGGTGGGCTGCCTGCCTTGGCTGAGCTGGATTAAATCGGTGCTCTAGCGGGTGGAGCAGACCCTGGGCTAGCAGGCCTCAGGGAGAACTCCAATGGCGTCTGTGTCAGCACGCTCACACCAGGCCACAACAATGGCCGCCGCCAATGTCCCAGTCCCTGGAGAGGTCTCACCCCTCACCGAGATGCACTCAGGGCCTATTAGGTGAGTCTCTTGTCACCAAAGCAGTGTGCACCTTTCTTTCTGGTGATTTTAGGATGCTTTCTGGCACGGGTGAGTTTGTGCGCGGGCCCTTTAAGAGCCAGTTTTAGTTTCTTTGTGAACCGGGTTTTCTGGGGGTGCTCCCCAATGCTTTAGTAGCAGGCAAGGTCAGATATTATGCCACTGGTGTCGATTGTGCTGGGTCCACAAAATGCCCACAGCGGGGGCGCTCCCCGGCTCAGGACCCCGCGCCTCCAGGGAGGGTGCGTACCTGTGAGCTGCTCCCGGCGGCCGTGACGCTGGCGGCTTGTGAAGGCGGCGTTTTTCCTCTCCAGAAGGGAGTCTCTGCCTCTTCCACCCCAGTTAGGATTGTCCGTTGTTGCAGGAGTTCCTCTCATCCAGTTTTCAGTTCTGTCTCAGGGGTAATTTTTCCACGAGTAGTTGTAAATTGGCTGTGTCCACGGGAGGAGGTGAGTTCAGAGTCTGCCTACGCCGCCATCTTGACTCCCTGACTATGTTTCTAACTATAACATCAAGTCTAAACAAATGCCTACAGAATGAAGAGTTCAAACTAAAAACTGAGGTAATTATAAACCAGCATGAACCAAGAAACCTTCTATCAACCTTTTGCATAGCATTCATGTTCATGTTAGACTCTTATTATTTTTTTCCTAGAGAAGAGACTATGGAGATAAGCCATTGGTGAGTTTACATGTAACTAAAACTAAAAGACAGTTAATTAGAATCTTTTATGGTTCTACTTATATTTTTTAAAAGTTCAGTATTTGTGTTCTTCATTCTAATATATATATATATATATATATTTTTTTTTTTTTCTCGCAAAGCCCCAGTAGATAGCTGTATGTCATAGTTGCATATCCTTCTAGTTGCTGTATGTGGGATGTGGCCTCAGCATGGCCGGACAAGCGGTGCATCAGTGCGCGCCCGGGATCCGAACCGGGGCCACCAGTAGCGGAGCACGTGCACTTAACCGCTAAGCCACGGGGCCGGCCCCTCTAATATATTTTTAAATGTATATGTTTTGCTGTTATTCTTAAAGGCATCTAGAAAACAGCAACGTATTTCTCAAACTGATATTAAAAATCAGAATCTTATTGATTTACATTATTCTGAGAATGTACGTAAAGAGTATCATAGTTTATAGAACAACAACTTCCATCTCAGTGAGAAAACACAAATGTGAATACATACAAGTCCATGCCACTTAAACGTATCAAATTGTTTAGTGATAGTAAAATACCATTTTAACATTATGTTTCATACTTGTACAAAACAATTAACAACAAACTTTAGAGCAAAGTCTTTAAAAAGTTTACCTTTTAAGCAACTAATATTAAGACAAGTGAAAAAAGAGTTCAGTTTCATTTGGGGCTGCATCTCAAAGCACATTCATGCTTCCTAGGCCACCAATATAGAATTTTGGATCACTGATGTTAACACTAACATGTTCTGAGTGCACACCTTACATGTGCACGTGCGCTCACACACACACACATTCATTCTCATTCTTATTCTCTCCACGCCCCTCCCTGCCTTTCTCTCTCTCCCATTCTCCTTCTCTCCATACACAGACATATAGTCATATGGAAAGACAGAGAGTATGTGGTAAATTGTAGACACTAAAAATCTGTTGTGGAATTTAATAAAAGACATAAAAATCATGAAAACACTTACTTCATCAGCCACCATACACCTGGAAAAAATAAAAATAAAACCAAATTAATCTCTTAATTACCAAAGTCAACCATTTTAAAAGCTCTGATTAAGTAATTTGCCATAAAATAGTTTACAAATGTTAAAGTGCTAAGACAGAGAGAGGTGTTTATAAGTGTGCATGAGAACATGGGCCAGTGCTGATTTTATAAGACTCTCCAGCTGCCAACGGCACATGGTTATGTGGGAGTGCTAGAGCTTAAGACGTGCTGTTCCCCACTGTCCACCCATGGAGATAGCTACAATGACCCTTCAAAAATATGAGCAAAATGGCGACTGATTGTACCAATGACTTCCCTCTTTACTAATAAACCTTCAACTTGGTCTTCCCTAGAGATTAGAAGAATGCTGTATTAAAGTGGAAGAAAATAAATGTCAACCACATATTAGTATGTTATACACATAATAATATATCCTATATTATATATGCTAAGCCTATTTTCAAGCTGAATTTTGGTTTCTACTATTATTTTGCTAAATTTTCTCTTCTCTGTTCTTTCTTATTAACTTATAGAAGTAAATTATATCCACTGAAAATTGAGGCTAGAGGACATAAACTGAGGTCCTAAGTAGAAGAAAAAGCAAAGAGCAAAAAGAAAGAATAGCAGGTATGGTTAGGATCACAAGTGGTCCCTTAGAGACAGTGAGTACAGCACAAGGGGAAAAACCAATCTCTTAATTGAGGGGATTTCCAGGCAACCTAAAAAAATACTGAAATATTAGAAAAATTGGAAAGGAATAAAGTTCTCACTTCTATTTTTTTCTTCCTTTATTCCCAATGGTCTTGACATCATAAAATTTTATAAGGTGTCTTTTAACATAAAACACAAATTAAGAATTTGGTAATAAATATATTATCAAGGAATAAGTTACAAGTAAAATGGAATTTCATTCTTAAAAAGAAAAACAATGTCAGGTTACACAATAAGTATTTTTATGGAAAAATAAAATACAAATACTTTAACTGAAATTTAAAACATATGCAAGAGTAAAAAGTTTATTACTTTTCTTTGCAAACAAGCCTAAAAAGTAGAAAACTAAAAAGCAATACTTTGAAAAACATGATTTATTTCCAGGAGGATTCGTGTGTACACCTACTTTTTCACTTTAAAATCCAACTCTAATTTGGTAAAGATGTCATTCACTTGAAGTGAGTGTCTACTATGTACCTAGCACTGTTCTAAGTGCTAGGGAGATAGCAGTGAATTAAAAAGTCCTTCCTTCACAGAAAGTGACTGGAAGAAGAAGACAATAAACAAACATGATTCAAGTGGTGATAAGTGCTATTAAAAAAGAACTAAAAGAGGGTAAGGTTGAATAGGGAATGTAGGGGAGGATCAATTTTATAGAGTAGTCAGGAACAGTCTTTATGAGAAGGCAATCTGAGTCTATTCAGACACAAACCTAATGAGGAAGGGAATCTCAAAAAAAATCTGGAGGAAGAGTATACTCAACAAAGTGATCAGCAAGTACAAGGGTCCTGACATCAAGATGGCTATGACGTAGCTAAGGAAGAGCAAGGAAGTTAATGTGACTAAAGTGAAGTGAATCTGGAAAATGGTAGAATTATAAGGTTGGAAGGCAGCTGGAGTCCTGACTATGGAAAGCCTTATAAGCAATGGCAAGGAATTTGGATGTTCTTAGAATCCTTTGGAGGGAAGCAACATTTTACCTTTTAAAAAGATTACTCTGGCTTATAGAGAATAAACTGCAGAGGGCAAGAGCAGAAGTAGGGAGAGCAGTCAGGAGGCACCTGCACTACACCAGGAGAGAAACAACAACGTATGGATGCGTGGTAGAGGTGGAGGTGGTGAGAAGTGGTCAGTTTAGGTACATTTTGAAAGTACAGCCAATAAGATTTGCTGATCAATTGGGATGCGGATGTAAAAATAAGAGAGAAGTTAAGAATGAATCTTAGGATATTGGCTTAAGCAATTAACTGTGAAAAATGGTGGTGATACCATTTACTGAGATAGGAAAGGCTGGGAGAGGAGTAGGTTTGAGGATGACAATCAAAAGTTCAGTTTGGACATGTAACCTTTGTGATATCCATTAGATATGCAAGTCAAACTGTTGAGTAGGCCACTGGATATGTGAGTCAGGGGAATGGTAGGGATTGGAGACATAACAAATTTGAGAGTCATCAGAATCTACATTGTGGAATGAGTGAGGATCCAGGGGATTCTGAAACATGACAACTTGACTGTGTCTTGTTCTCCTCTATGCCCAACTCCAAGTTCCTTAACTTTCTAAAGTTAAGCAGCTGCCGAGACGTGTAGACTGCTGGACAAGGCTTATGGCTCTAGCGCAATAACATCAGAGCAAACTGGTATGCAGCTAAATTGCCCTGTGGGTGGCTAACTGACTGAAAAGCAGCATCAAAGCCTTGGGCAAAAACTGAGAGCTGTGGATCACTGGAATAGCTTGGCTTCCAGGTATCTGAAGACCTCAGGGATAAGATTACCTTCAATCTCTCAGAATATGCTGGATTTTCCTAACATGAGACTGGTGTGTCTTCCCTACTTTGGGAGCCAGAACAGTTCAAGTAGATCAGAGAGCATTAGGCTTCCTTCAAGTGTCTCCAGTGACTGTCCTTAAACTTTAGGCTCTATGTCTATTCTGACCTCTGGGATTCCGGCTGTTAAGGATAGTTCAGCAACCAGATCTGATTTCCAACGAGCCATCAGAGAAAAATAACTGACCATGTGAAAGGTCCCAACATTTGAAAGAGCAGAATGAGAGTGAATAATCAGAACACATACCTTGTGAAAGAGAAGTGCTAGAGAAGAAAGATAAACACCTGCACAAAAATTCTTAGCGCACTTAAGCAAATTCTAATGCAACACACACACACACACACACACACGCACACTTCCTAAAGCTCAAAAGCATGATTTTCAAACTAAAATGAATAGATGAATTAAAAAAAAAAAAAATGATGGTCATTATTGACACCTAAATAAGTAGACTGGAAGATGAAGTGCAAAGATTATACCAAAGCACAGAGTAGAAAGTTAAATAAATGGGGCCGGCCCCGTGGCTTAGCGGTTAAGTGCGTGCGCTCCGCTGCCGGCGGCCCGGGTTCGGATCCCGGGTGCGCACCGAGGCACCACTCCTCCAGGCATGCTGAGGCCGCGTCCCACATACAGCAACTAGAAGGATGTGCAGCTATGACAGACAACTATGTACTGGGGCTTTGGGGGAAAAATAAATAAATAAAATCTTTAAAAAAAAAAAAAAAAGAAAGTTAAATAAATGGAAATACTGAAGGAAAAGAAAAAAGACTTGAAGGATAGATCCAGAAAACTAATATGTGAAAAATAGGTGTTCAAAAGGAGAAAAGACACCACATGAAGGAGAGGCAACAATTAAGTAAATAACAAAAGAAAATTTCTCTGGGCTAAAGAAACACCTCTGGTGGATAACTGAAAAAGGTAACCAAGTTTCACATTAGATTGAAGAGAAAAGATAAATATCTACTCATATCCTTATAAAATTCATTAATCTTAAGAATAAAGAGAAAACTTTATGAGTATTCAGACAGAAGGAACAATTATCCATAAACGGAAAAAACAGGCCTGGCATTGAACTTATTATCAACACCAGAAGCTAAAAAAACTATAGAAAAGGATCTAGACTACTTGAAAGGAAAGCAGAAGAACTCATGAATCTTACACCAGCCAAGATACCCATTATTTGTACGAGACGGCAAAAAGACACTTGAGGCTAATCAAGATCTCTAAGATTACACCACTCAAGCAAACATCTGATGAAAAATACTTCTGAAAATAACCAAACAATAAACACACCTTAACATAGATTCAAGACAGAAGAAGATGAAAAGGAAATCTGGTAAGCAATGAAGCTTGATACGCACGAATTTAATGGATGATGTGTGTTCTAAATTAGGACTCTAGAAGCAGAAAGGACACGTTCTGAAAATCTGAATGTGCAAAACTGAAGGGAGGTAACAAAGAAGAGAGGGTGCTGAAAGTACTGTAAAGCAGAAGACCAAAGAGATGATATTGAAAATCGGGAGACCAAATGAGATTACATAGGGAGTAAGAGTTAAGGGAGAGGAAGAGGGGCAACACTCCAACAATTAAAGGTCACAGAGAGGAGAAGGATACAGCAGAGGAGACTGACAAGGAGTGTCTCCTAATGTAAAAAGATACAAGAAGAATGTGGTGCCCTAGAAGCCAAGTAAAGAAATTGTTTCGAGAAGAGGGGAATGAACAACTGTAGCAAATGCTGCTGAGAAGTCTAGTAAAATGAGGTCTGAGAATTGAACATTTGATTTGGCAAGAGACCATTCATAACTCCGACAAGAGCAGCTTTGATAGAATGGTAGGGGACAAAAGCCTGACTTGAGTGAGTTCAAGAGAGTATGGGAGGAATGGAAGGGAGAGAGTAAATAGCGATTACTACTTATCAAGTAGAGATACTACTTAGGAAGGAACTACCCTGTAGTCAGGAGCAAAGAAACATGGTAGCAGCTGGCAGGAAAAGTAGGGTCCAGAAAAGATTTCTAAAAAAATCTTTTAAAACATAGAATAGTATAAATAGCCCAATAAATATCTTATTGACTCTATGAGTGTAACATCTAGCAGGCAGATATAAATGTGGATCAGGAACTTGGGAATCAAGTCAAGACAATAAATAAAAATGAGAAAGTAGCTATGCATGAAGATGACAGAGGAAGTAGAAATGAATGGGGTTCTCATGTGTAAATTGTAAAAAAAGGGGAGAAATTTTTCATGGCTAGAAGCTTGGGAAACACTCTCTTTTAGAAAGCAAAGGGAAGGAACCAGGAGCATTCAAGGAGGAGGAGAACAAGGCTCAGGGTGTACGAAGTACAGGGGAAACAAATTCACAACAGAGTAAATGGGTTAACAGTTCAAATGCCACAGAGATGTTGCAAAAGATAAGGCTAAAACGCCACCATACTAAGTTATCAGGAGCTCACTTGTAAGTATTATGCAAAAGTGGTTAAGAAGACTGTGAGTAGTAAAAAATGGAGGCAACCGATATAGAGAAATCAGAAAGGAATTTTGGTAGCAGGAAAAAAAAAAAAGCTTAAAAATAGGGCAGTAGCTGTAGAAAATGTTGGAAACCTGAATAGTGGGCAAGGAGTCAACAGTGAAAAAGAAAACAAGAAAGATGACTGACGGAGACCTTAACGTGCTACCATAACTTAAAAAGGAAAAATATGGCTAATACGATTTCTCACTTCATGGAAATTTTACACCACATTTGAATGAAACTAGTCTACTTTGTAAACAAAGGACTGCCCATAATCACAGTTATCCCTAAAAATAAAAATAGCTTTTTCTCCCATTGGGAAATGGCAAATATGATCTGCGTTATAGGGACTTTAACCTACAGCTAAAAAGAAAACTTCCTTCATTAAAGAGTATCCATTGTATTTGGCAAAACTGGTTTGGTGTGCCAACAGCTATACAATTCTATCTGAATTTTACAAGCAGTTCAGTTTTCTATTGTTACAAAAAATAAATAATATTCTTTGTTCCAAATTCATTGTTATTTGCTTGAATTGTAATTTATCCAGCTTGGCCGCAGACATCAAAAAGCAACTTTTCATTTCATTAAGCTGTTTCCAAAACCTGGAGGCTCCTTACATTAATCATCCACTTACAATATCAAGATGTACATACTCCAGTGTTTGCAGCAGCCATATCTTTGGATGCACATGCTCAGTGTTTGCTATATTTAACCCAAATTCTTACATAGATACAGAAGAGAAAACTGAACAGCATTATACTTTTCTGAGAATCATTTTACACACCAGCTTATTTTCTAATCTAAGACTCAGAATTGAACAATTTGTGTTTAACCTGAAGCTCTTCTCCAATTTCTTTATATTAAAAAAAACCCACCTTTTCTATAATTAACACCCATAGATGTTTTGAATAAATCACGTGTGTAAAAATAAAACAGTAAAACTCTCCAAGAGAATAGTTTGATTACACTGAGAATTTAATGAGGTGAACCTATATAATACCAATGCTCTCATTCTGTTTTGAATCATATGTACAGGATTCAGGACTTGGTACCTGAAAACAGGATCTGCTTAATCAATTATCACGCATGCTTCAGCCTCGGAAGTGGGCTATTACCTCAGGAACAATAATGATCTTTTAGATATTCATACGTAATCTGTCTATTCGCATTTATATACTAAGTGGCTGATTTCATACTATACCATACTACATACCATACCACTCGTTAATATGGTATATCTGACCAATGCTAACAACGTTACTTTAATAAACTCCACCTTCTCTCCCCTACAGACCGAGCCACAGAGACCATGGATTCGAAGGACCAAGTCATAACTTTTTTTCCAGCCATAGCAATGTCTTAAAATACTTTCTCCCACAACTGTGAAAGTTCAACATGATATAATGGACTTTGTTTTATTTGTTTAGCTTTAATATTACTTATTTTTGGAATTGGGGATACATTCATACATGTACATGATTCAAGAGTACGAAAGTGGAAAGTCTCTCTCCAAACCCTATTCCTCAAGAGTGTCCCAACTGGCTGCTCTGGAGGCAACAAAATTACCAATTTCTTGTATAACCTTTTAGAAATATTCTCGTAAGTACAAGTTTATATAATAAGTATATATATGTGTATATATATGTCACAAATAATAACACAAGATTTACACCTTTCCTGATCTTGTATAGAATCCCAAAAGTGCACAATATAGTATTGTAACATGATACTAACGTGTAACATGAAAAAGAAAAGGAAAAAAATTGAGGTTGAAATTTACAAAAAAAATCCTTGTTTTCCATTGCTTTGGCAAACGGCAAGTAAATATCCTAGCCAGGAAACTTGCAGCTTCAGCTTTCATCTAGCTTGTCCTCTTTGTAGCATCTGGGATAGAACAATTACTTCCTGGAAAAGCTCTCCTGGGCCTCCCAGCCGCTCCTGATTCTCCTCCTGGCTCTCAGATCTGCCTCTTTACCTGGTGCCTCCTCCTCAGCCCATCCTCTTCAGTCTTCAATCTTCAGTCATTTTCTCTGTGTTCCACCTAAATTCCTAAAGCTATCATCCATTCTCACAGTTTTAAGTACCACCCATATACAAATCCTAAATTTGTACATAAGGCTTTTAGCATATGTTTAGCATACGTTCCAGACCCATCTTTTTTGGACATTTTTTTCCTGGATATCCTGAAGTTATTATGACAGACAATGCATGTTGATATTTGAAACTAAAGCTAATTAAGCCCTAGATACCTAAAAAAAAAAAAAAAATCTCTAAAAGGATTATTTAAACAATTGATTTGAGTCTGTGATTCCTACCCTTGGGTCAGAAATTTCTGTTTAAAATAAAAATTTCTGTTTAAAACAAGAGTATTTATTTTGGTTGCACATCAAATCAGTCTGCTGCATTTCTGTAAAAGCTTAAAGCACTACTCTTATTTGCAAGCATATAATTAAATATATCCTAGATCTCTATATCCAGCTTCTTAGTCTCATCCATTTTATGAAATGACTAAGCCAAGTAAGCCAAGCTGTGATCAAATGAGGTAAGACAGTACTTTATAAATGGAAAGATACCATAAAAAACTTCATTGTTGTTACGATGGTGATGATAAGTTCTGTTCAACAAAAACCAAATAACTCTGTTCATTGTCAGTAAGTAAATATTGGCAATGGATATAGAGGTGTTACAGAGGACAGTAGGTTCAAATTTAGCCATTATAAACGGAAGGAAATGTGATTGACTTTAAAACTGGATTTATAAACACTGTTTCCGTTAGGATGCAGTGCAAGAATAGAAACTCAATCCAAAATGGCTTAATCACTAAGGAGAATTAATATATCACGAAATACATAACAAGAATACCAGGAGTGGGATGGTTCCAGTGTGGTTAATTCAGTACCCTACTCATGTCATCTTTCTACTCTATCATCCTAACTAGCTCCACACAACATATCCTTACCCACCAATGTTCAGAAGCACATGGAAGGTACACCCAAAGAATTCTAGAGTCTCTTAATAGGGAAGGAAGAGGAGAAAGACTTTAGGTGAAGCAACCCACATCTGCTGCATATGTTACGACTTTGAAAAACAAGTTAAAACAACATTCAGTGTTTTCTTAGGTTTTAGTTCTTTTTACCCATTATGAAACACCAGTCACATACAGGAAGGACATAAAAGACTGTAATAATTTCAAGCTACATAAGAGATATGGGGTAATATAAATAAATCCTTTGTGTATACCAAAAACCAAATGAATTTGTAAAAAGAATTGCTTTTTCTGTTCATGAGCTTTAAAAAAATTAAACTAGTCCCTAATGCTTGATAATATCTTGAAAATATTATGCATCATTAGTTTGACTTCATTAGCGCAAAATTGCCCTATAACTTTTACTAATAAAGAGCAAAACAGGAAATAGTCTCTGCATTCTCCTAGATGGTTAAAAAAAAAAGGTATATCTCAGCCGTTTTGAGAGGTTTTCAGGGTGTATAATAATTCCCATTGAGCCATTATTTCACATATTAGCTTTTACACAATTATTTATTCTTGTTTATAAAACTGCAGGTCAAAAAAATTGATTATTCCTGCAGCAATTAGTGGAGAATTTTTAGAGCTTAATTAGACTAACATTCATTAGAATGTTATGGAGTTAAAAACAAAATTATAGTTTATAGAAAAAAGCAATTAAGAAGTAAGTCAGGTCTATTTGATCTAGTCTAAAGTGATTTTATAAGTAGTAAAAATGATTTACAGTATTAAAATAGCTTCATCAAAAAAGATATGTGCATCATTGATACTCAAATGTTGATAGGTAGATGGAAGAATAAATTAAATAATTTTATTACAAACTGAGAGCCTCTCAGAACATAGCAACACTAATCTTTTGTTTATGAATTCCTTTTTTAGCTCGGGTTTTGGATTTATTGACTTATATGTTAATAAAACCTGAACATTTTTATTACAGTCTCCACTTTATCTTGTAGAGATATGGGATGAACTAGGGCAAGTATATATCAAAAATGGTATTTGTATTTCAATAACCACCAAGTACACATTATTCATTTAGTCATTCACCAAATATACCTTTGAACGCTAAGCACAACGCTAGACCCTTAGTCTGAACAAGAAACAAACATATAAGCAAATAAGTGTACTAAATGTTACCGATGTTATCGTAGATGTCCTTTTAAGGTAAAGACTGTAAGGCAGAAGACGGGAGTAGTAGTCACTTCTATCCAAGTGTGCGATAAAGGTTACATTGAAAGAGACATGGTGAAAAATTAAAATATTGGCTAGATTCAAAATAAATGCCTCTGCCTCACCCTCAAGCAGGTCCTCATATCTGAGTAAAAATCAAACTCATTTCAAAGGAAAAAATTCTCCAAAAGCCCTATTGTTTATTTAAAACTTTTTGTTAAATAAGTACAAACCCAAAACTAGGTACAAATTCCTTATACTTATAGATTTAAGAAAAGTTTTTAAAAATGAGAACACATTTACAAAATTAAGAATAAACCACAAAATAAAAACAATTTAACTTAACGATATTAATTTAATATGATAGATGATGTTATCTTGCAGAATTGACGTTATCTGCTTTTATGGTGAAAAAAAATAGCCTCATGTGTATTTAATATTTAAACTGTATCCATATCCTGTACTTATGTCTTTAATGATAGGGAATTGAGTCCAGCTGCACATGATAAATAGCCAAACACTAATGGCCAAAATAGATAGGATTGTTTTCCCCTGTCACCCATCCCCTCCAACACCCCCCCCCCCACAGGAATTTTGGAGTTAGGCAGTCCATTATGGAGCAGCAGCCAAGATGTCACAGCCACACATCTACAATCTTCTTGTCCTTTCCTTCCTGGTGGGTCAAGAGATAGCTGTTACAGTTCCAGGTTTGGCATCATTGTTCAATGCAGGAAGAAAAGAAAGGACAAAAGGGCACTTGCCAACTGAGTTGACCCTATTTTAACAAGCTTTCCCAAAATCATTACCCAGTGACTTCTACTAACGTCACATAACCACTCCTAGTTGCAAAGGAGCTTGGAAAATAAGAGTTTTAGCTGGTCACATAAACCCTACCACCAGGGTTGTCTTAGTGAGAGAAAAGGGAAGAAGGGATTTTGGGAAAGCAACATCAGGCTCTGCCACAAATTCTAAGGCCACTTTATTTATTTTTTTATTTTATTTTTTTTGTGAGGAAGATCAGCCCTGAGCTAACGTCTGTGCTAATCCTCCTCTTTTTGCTGAGGAAGACCAGCTCTTAGCTAACATCTATTGCCAATCCTCCTGCTTTGTTTTTCCCCAAAGCCCCAGTGGATAGTTGTATGTCGTAGTTGCACATCCTTCTAGTTGCTGTATGTGGGACACGGCCTCAGCATGGCTGGAGAAGCGGTGCATCAGTGCGCGCCCGGGATCCGAACCCGGGCCGCCAGTAGCAGAGCGTACGCACTTAACCGCTAAGCCACGGGGCCGGCCCTCTAAGGCCACTTTAAAGCAGTGATTTGGAAACACTGTAGCCACCTCTGTCACATAAAGATCAAGTCAGCTCTAAGATGTTACTTAAATCTATATCAAATAGGTATATAATTACGGCTGTAATCAAGAAGAGAAAAATTCTTCATTTCATATTGACTATCATAGTTACTGATAATTAAAGTTTAAAGTTTGGAAGCTAAAAAAATCAGTTCCCTCGTGAGTATGATGTTCTGCACGCATGCACCCCTATGTGCCAGGTGACATCTCAATTACCCACTTTTCTCTATTCCAATTATTGTAAAAACCTTTATTCATTCAGCATTCCACAATAAGAAGTATTTGGTGTGGGTGTGTGGGGAAAGGAGGAGAAATGCCTCATATAATCCTAAATGCAAAAGAGAGCACCAGATATATACTTGCCTGATTTTAAAGTAGTTATTTAGATAATCCAGTATATTCTTACAGTACTATTTTTTGGGTTATAATCTAAATGAAAACTCAGCACTTAACAATTAATAGAGAATTTGCAAGACCCTTAAAACAACAGTGTGCAAATTACTGTCCGTGGGCCAAATCCAGCCTATAAATTATTTTTGTAAATAAAGTTTTACTGGAACACAGCCCTGCTCATTCATTTACATATTGCTATTGGCTGCTTTTATGCAACAAGAACAGAGCTGAGTAGTAGTGATAGAGATTGTACGGTATGCAAAGTCTAAAATATTTACTGCCTGGCCCTTTATAGAAAAAGTTTGCCAATCCCTGTCTTAGTATCCATGCATGCACCACCTTTTAAGAATTAGTGACCTGGAGGAAGGTTTCTGATACAGTGCCAAAGGGTTATGAGTTTGCCTTGATAAATAAAACCTTCCTATTAAGACTGGATGAAGAAACAAAATGTGGATTTATCAGAAGAGTGAACACATAGAACCCATACCAATAGATGTAATTTTATAGGAATAAGTTCAAAGTACTATGCTTGAGTATAAAAACAGAATTGTTATAAAATCAAAATTGAGGAAATACAAAATAATAGTTGAAAAAGAAATCAGATCCCATACATAGAAAGAGTTACAATGTCATAGAGATAGCCAATTAGAGAAAAAGTAGTCTCAAATTGATAGAATCTGTGTTTCACTCCCTCTGGCCAAATACTGAGATCTTTCTCTTTCAGAAGCACGTTATCAGCATTCCTTACAAATAGGACTCAAACTATTACTCAATTATAAGTTAACAACGCAGAATATTAAGCAATATAATGTTTTTTACAACATTTTGACATCATCATCTTGTGACTCGATGTGCCTAAAAAAATTTGCTGTCTAATCTTGTATGCTTTTTTTTTAAGAACATAAATTGAATGTCTATAAGAAGCCAATCTAGGGCCGGCCCCGTGGCTTAGCGGTTAAGTGCGTGCGCTCTGCTACTGGCAGCCCGGGTTCGGATGCCGGGCGCGCACCGATGCACCGCTTCTCCAGCCATGCTGAGGCTGCGTCCCACATACAGCAACTAGAAGGATGTGCAGCTATGACATACAACTATCTACTGGGGCTTTGGGGGAAAAATAAATAAATAAAATTATTTAAAAAAAAAAAGCCAATCTAGGAATTGAGGTGTGATAGTCAACCAGCTACAGTTGATATGTTCTTACCCTCATTCCTTACTGGGTGCAGCTTAGTAAATAAGTGCTACTCTAAACCTTGACTTTGTGGTCTTATTTCCCACAAAATGGGACATATTTTAAAATTGTGTAAATTTTAGTTGATGGCATACTTAATATGTCATCTGTTGAATGTACCCTTAAAAACCTAATACTATCTGAGATTGTAGTTTAAAAACACTATATATTTTTTTCCAGCTTTATTGAGGTATGATTGACAAAAATTATACACATCTAAGGTACACAATATGATGTTTTGACATACATACACATTGTGAAATGATTACCACAATTAAGTTAATCAGTATATCCATTACCTCCTATAGTTACCATTTTTTGTGTGTATGTGGTAAGATCACTTGAGATCTACTTTCTTAGCAAATTTCAAATATACAATGTATTATCAACTATAGTCACCATGCTTGAACATTAGGTCTCCAGAACTTATTCATCTTACAACTGAAAGCTTGTACCCTTTCACCAACATCTCCCCTTTTCCCCCACCTCTAGCCCCTGGTAACCACCATTCTACTCTCTGTGACTATGAGTGTGATTTCTTTCTTTAGATTCCACATATAAATGAGATCATGCAGTCTTTGTCTTTTTGTGTATGCCTTATTTCACTTAGCAAAATGTCCTCCAGGTTCATCTACATTGTCACAAATGGCAGGACTTATTTTTTTTAAGGCTAAACAATATTCCATTGTATATATATATACCATCATTTTCTTTATCCATTCATCCATCGACGCATGGCTATCTTACCTTGGCTACTGTGAATAATGCTGTAATGAAGATGGGAGCAGAAATATCTCTTCCAGATAGTGATTTCATTTCCTTTGGTTATATACCCAGAAGTGGGATTTCTGGGTAGTTCTGTGGGTAGGTCTATTTTTAAGTTTTTGAGGAACCTCCATACTGTTTTCTATAATGGCTGTACCAATTTACATTGCTGCCAACAGTGCACAGGATTCCCTTTTCTCCACATCCTCATGAACACTTGTTATCTTTTGACTTTTTGATAAAAGCTGTCCTAACAGGTGTGAGGTGATATCTCATTGTGATTTTGATTTGTATTTCCCTGAAGATTAGTGATGTTGATCACCTTTTCATATACCTGTTGGCTATTTGTATGTCTTCTTTGGAAAAATATCTATTCAAGTCTGTTGCCCATTTTTTGATCAGGTTATTTGTTTTTCTGCTATTGAGTTGTATGTGTTCCTTATATATTTTGGATATTAACCACTTAATGGACATATCATTTGCAAACTGTCTTTGCCCCACTGTGTATTCGTAGTGCCTCTGTTGAAGATTAGTTGACTGTATACGCAAGGTTCATTTCTAGGCTCTCTATTCTGTTCCCTTTGCCTATGTGTCTGTTTTTATGCCCCTACCATACTGTTTTGATTACTATAGTTTTGTAATATAATTTGAAATCAGGAAGCGTGATGCCTCCAGCTTTGTTCTTCTTTCCCAGGAATGCTTTGGCTATTCAAGGTCTTTTGTGGTTCCATATGAGTTTTAGGATTATTTTTTCTATTTCTATGAAAAACATCATTGGAATTTTGGTAGAGATTGCGTTTAATCTGTAGATTGCTTTGGGTAGTGTGAACATTTTAACAATATTAATTCTTCTAATCCATGAATATGGGATATATTTCCATTTATTTGTGTCTTCTTCAATTCCTTTCATCAATGTTTTATAGTTTTCAGTGGACAGATCTTTCATCTCCTTGGTTAAATTTATTCCTAAGTATTTTATTCTTTTTGATGCTATTGTAAATCGGATTGTTTTCTTAATTTATCTGATAGTTCATTATTAGTATATAGAAATGCAACTGATGTTTGTATGTTAATTTTGTATCCTACAACTTTACTGACTTTGTTCCTAGTTTTAACAATTTTATGGTGAAATCTTTAGGGTTTTTTTTTTTTTCTGTGAGGAAGACTATCCCTGAGCTAAGATCTGATGCCTATCTTCCTCTTTTTGCTGAGGAAGATTGGCCCTGGGCTAACCTCTGTGCCCATCTTCTTCCACTTTATATGGGATGCCGCCACAGTGTGGCTTGACAAGCGGTGTGTCAGTGCACGCCGGGGATCTGAACCTGCGAACCCTGGGCTACCACAGCTAAGCACGCACAATTAACCGCTACGCCACTGGGCCGGCCGTTCTTTAGGGTTTTTTATATATAAGATCATGTAATCTCACAAACAGAGACCATTTTACTTCTTCCTTTTGGATTTGGATGCCTTTTATATCTTTTTCTTTCCTAATTGCTCTGCCTAGGACTTACAGGACCATGTTGAATAGATGTGGCAAGAGTAAAAACACTATATTTCTGATCTATATGCATATATGCTTATAAATTCATAGATCTCTAAAGGATATAGAAAGAAATGGTTCCAGTGGTTACTTCCAGGAAGGGGAACTGGGGGACTAGGTGGGTAGGAAAGCAGGTGAAAGGGAGAAGGGAAACTTTTCATTGTATACTCTTTTATGCCTTTCTAGTGTTGATTCGGGTAGATGTATTACCATTAAAGTAAATAAAAGAAATATTTTTTAAAACTCTTATCTTTTCCAGAATCATCTTCAAACCTAGGCATAGACCCTTCTCAAATCATACTATCAACAAAGAGGTCTCCTCTGGAAATGAAACAACCAACCAATGCAACTATAACAAGCCAATGATTCAATAAGTATACCCAAAGCATTAGCTGGATTTCATCACTTTAGGGGAAATTTTTTTTTTTTTTTTTTTTTTTTTGTCAAGATCAGCCTTGAGCTAACATCTGATGCCAATCCTCCTCTTTTTTGCTGAGGAAGATTCGCCCTGGGCTAACATCCGTGCCCATCTCCCTCTACTTTATATGGGACGCTGCCACAGCATGGCTTGACAGGTGGTGCATCGGTGCATGCCCAGGATCCGAATCTGTAAACCCCTGCCCCGGGCTGCCAAAGAGGAGCGAGGGCACTTAACCGCTGCGCCACCTGGCTGGCCCCCAGGGGAAATATTTTAACTGGCTGGTTAGGTCCATGAAAGTCAGCCATTTTATATAAAACAAAAAATCCAATGAGAAATGATCAGTAAAAGAAGTGACAGGTTAAGAGATTACTTTCTTTTTTTTTTTTTTTTTATAATTTTATTTATTTATTTATTTTCCCCGAAAGCCCCAGTAGATAGTTGTATGTCATAGTTGCACATCCTTCTAGTTGCTGTATGTGGGACGCGGCCTCAGCATGGTCGGAGAAGCCGTGTGTTGGGCGCGCCCGGGATCCGAACCCGGGCCGCCAGTAGCGGAGCGCGCGCACTTAACCGCTAAGCCACGGGGCCGGCCGGTCTCTTCTCCTTTTTAAAAAGAAAGTAATTGGGCCGGCCCCGTGGCTTAGCGGTTAAGTGCGCGCGCTCCGCTACTGGCGGCCCGGGTTCGGATCCCGGGCGTGCCCAACACACGGCTTCTCCGACCATGCTGAGGCCGCGTCCCACATACAGCAACTAGAAGGATGTGCAACTATGACATACAACTATCTACTGGGGCTTTGGGGAGGAAAAAAAAGGAGGATTGGCAATAGATGTTAGCTCAAAGCCGGTCTTCCTGAGCAAAAAGAGGAGGATTAGCATGGATGTTAGCTCAGGGCTGACCTTCCTCACAAAAAAAAAAATCATTAAAAAAAAAAAAAAATGGAGAAGACAAGAATACAGGTAAAAGGATGCAATGAAATGCGTAGCACAGAACTTGACACCCCTAACAGCAGAAAACAAGAATCAGAAACCAAGAGATGAAATTAAGAATAAGCATGCAAAATGTGGAGGGCAAATGGCCATGATGCTTAATGTTGCACCTCTCAAAACATACCAAAAGTATATATGTGCAAGATATTGGGAAACAGCCACTTCTGCTACATATGAAAAAAATGACCATAAGTATATATGCCTTCTCTACATATCTTGGGGGGTTTGGGAGGGAAAGTAGGAAAAAAGGTCAAATGGTAACTTCAGCATCACTCTTGATCTAGAGCCATAAATCAGCAGAATATCATATTGAAAGCACAGCAACCAGCACATCGCGAGAATGCAGCAGGAGACAGGCAAGGGAAGCTCTCTATACTCCGCATGGTAGTCACGGTTACTAATGGAAACGATGATTTTAAGCATCAAAAAAAAACCCAAAAAACAAAACATGTCAGATTAGAATTGGGTTCTTGGCTGAAGAAATTAAGGAAGATTTCTGATTGAAGAGAAGTTTTAAGAAGGAGCAGAGCTACTCGAGCACGTTGAAATGCCATCTTTAACTAAAAATATTTATCTCTTCATCAAAGTAAATATGTCTTAAAGTGACAATAAATGGATTTTCTTTAAAAGACATAAATCCACAGGACACAATGAGACAACCACAAGCAAATTACAGA
Source organism: Ceratotherium simum simum (assembly GCF_057802395.1). NCBI lineage: Eukaryota > Metazoa > Chordata > Mammalia > Perissodactyla > Rhinocerotidae > Ceratotherium > Ceratotherium simum. The sequence continues at coordinate 19,073,919 of NC_141908.1, forward strand.
AGGTGGAAAGCAGATGAACAACTGAAAAATGTCTCAGCAGATCTGAGAAGTGGAACCCTACTTCAGCAGAAGATAAAGCTGACATGCAACTTGACTGGTACTGAAGAACTCCCTAAGAGCTCAGAAAATGGCGGAACGAGATACTTCTGCAAGTAGGGTGAAGGCAGGGAAGAAAACAGGATGATTGTTAAGTTTATGAAACAATTAGACTCCCAGATCCCCTACTTTACACAATGTCCTCTCACACCTTAGCAAGAGTCTGAGTTTATTCTCTGGAGGGGGTGAAACAGAGCTATCACTAGACAGAGATAGATCACGAGACATTTAAGAACAGCTAATAATATGAAAGACAGAATTCAAAACAAGTTGAAGGAAACAGTGACTATTTAAACAGAAAAAAAACTGAAAAAAACTCAAAAGTTGTCATTAATATCCTCAGAGACGAGACCTCATCCACAAAGCAAGAACAGAATGCCAGTAAGAGGAAACACTCAGAGAACAAAAAAGAACTCTTGGAAATTAAAAATATATTAGCAGAGATTAAAAGCTCAATAGAAGAACTAGAAGATAGAGTTGATGAAAATTCTCAAAAGGAGGGCAAAAAGACAACAGGTTTAAAAACAGGAAAAAAGATAAGAACATTAGAGGAACAATTCAAGACATCCAATCTGAATAATGTGGAAAGAAAGAAAAGTGAAAAGAGGATATAAGTAATATTAATATTAATAATTGTTTTTAAATTCCCCAACTAAAGGAAGTGAGTTTCTATACTGAATTGGCCCAATCAGTGTCTAGCACGAAGTATGAAAATAACCCAACAGATAATGTCTAAAATTGGAAAATAAAAAAGTTGCAACATAAGCACATTATTTAGAGATATGGTGTAAACAGCCAAGACTTAAAGAGTTGAAAGTGATAGCTCTGGGGAATTGGAAACTGAAAAGAGGAAGGCAGGGGGATATCAGGAGATGGCTGTTTTCCATAAGGAGCCTTACAATGCTATTGACTCTTTAAACTACGTATGCATAAAACCTTGATAAAAAATAAAAATTAAAAATAAAATCAAGACTTTTCCAGTGGGTAAAAACAAACCAGTTACAATGCAATTGTCCAGAAAGATCCATTTCTTGATTAAGAAAACCACGATTTCTTAATAACATGAATATCAAAGGAAGTATGCTTTTTCACTATGTTGAATTCACGCAACCCATTTTAAGGACACTAACGAACAATTATTCCACAGAGGGTTCAATTCAATTCAGTTCAACAAATACTTATTGAGCTCCTAATACGCGATAAGCTCTGAAGATAAAAACACAAAAACGACCTAAGACGAAAAGGTCTTGAGCTTAGGGAGGCCTAGTCCAAATTCGAAAGTGTGAACATTTATTCAAATAGATGGAGAACTGTCATATAAAATAGGAGGCAATCTTATTCTAGAGGACATAGATAGTACCAATGGGAAAAAGCTAGAAAGATAGAAGATAGAAAAATTTCAGCTCCATACTAGTTTTCCCATAAGAATAAACCAATTTCAAGACTTGCTAGAGAGCTACTATAATCAAAACTATGTGGTATTTGCATAAGGATAGATAAATGGCCCAACAGAACAGAATAGTCAAGAAACACAGCTACACATACAGGGTCAATCGCTTTTCGACAAGGGTACCAAGGTAATTTGATGGAGAAAGCACAATCTTTTCAACAAATGGTGCTAGAATAATTGGACATGAATACACAAAAACAAAACAAAACTCTCAACCTATATCTCACACCACATATAAAAATTAAGTTGAAATGGATTATAGAGCTATAAAACATAGGAAAAAAAATTTTGTGACCTTGAATTAAGCTTGTTCTTAGATAAGACTCAAAAAGCACAAACTACTGAAAAATTGATAAATCGGACTTCATCAAAATTAACATCTGTTCTTCAAAAGAAATTGCTAAGACACGCCACAGGCTAGGAGAATATGTAATAGCTGATAAAGGACTTGTATCCAGAATATATAAATAACTCTTACAATTCAATAATAAGAAGATAATACAATTTTTTAAATGGGCAAAAGATTTGAATAGATACTTCACCAACAAAAATGTACAGATGGCCAGTAAGCACAGAAAAATGTGCTCAATATCATTAGTCATCTGAGAACTGCAAATTAAAACCACAATAAGATACCATTACACACCTACTAGCATGGCTAAAATTAAAAAGATTTATAATGCCAAATGTTGGCAAGCACACAGAGTGACTGGAACCCTCATATATTAGCTGATGGGAATGAAAAATATACACCCATTTTAAAAAATAGCACAGTAGTCTCTTATAAAGTTAAACATACATTTACCATATGTCCTAGCAATCCCACTCCTAAGTATTTACACAAAAGAAATAAAAACATGTCCACACAAAGGCCTGCATGTGAATATTTATAGTAGCTTTATTCACAATCATGAAAAACTGTAAATAATCCAAAATGTCCGTCAACAGGTAAATGGCTAAACAAATTTTGGCACATGCATACAATGGAATATTACTCATCACTAAAGAGGAATGACACATTCAACAAATGGATCAATCTCAAAGTATTATGTTAGTTAAAGAAGCCAGACACAAAATGCTACATATGGCATACATATGGATTTCTAGATGTGACCATCTAGAAAAAACAAAACTATAGGGACAGAAATCAGATCAGTTGTTGCCAAGTGTTAGAGGTTGAGGGAGGGGATTGATTACAAAGGGGCACAAGGGAACTTCCTAGGATGATGCAAGTTTTCCCCATTTTGATTTTGGTTTCGTTACAGAATTATATAAATCTGTCTAAACACATCGAACTGTACACTTTAAAAGGGTAAATTTTACTACATGTAAATTACACTTCAATAAACCTGTCTTTAAAAAGTATTCTAATAAATAAACCTCATTGTATTAGAGATAAAGATGACAATGTGACTCAGATTATTGAGATTTATAAAGCTAATAAAAGTCAACATGTTGTATGCACTCAAGTAATTTTTAAGATGAGATAGTCTTCTTGCCTTAAGAATTAAGAGAGTAACAGGAGGATGTTAGAATGAAGAAATATAAATCTATCAAGAAGTCAAGGATACAAAAATAATACTCATGAGCATTTCTCAATTACACAATTGAGACTTTTTATAACTGTCAAAATAATCCCAGATAGACTATAATCAAAAATAAGAATTCAAATATTTCTAGAGGAATTTTAAAAATAAATAAGCATTTACTGAAATATATAAAACATTATATGAAAATGGGGATTTTTAGTGCTCTCAACAAGTTGTAAAAAAATGCTTTTTTTGCTCTAAAATTCTGAGTCGAGATAAGCAATCAAGATAAAACCTAAATCTAAAAACTAGAATAAAAGGAGATTACATAAGAAAGATTTTCCGACAATACTAAGAAAGCATGGATGTAAAGTTTGGTAAACTTTGTAGTTTTAAGAGGTAAAGGTAGCTGACAAGCTGGACTGATAACACTTATGGATGCCAGGCATTTTCATAGGTTTGGTAACTTGAGCACTGAGGTAGATCTTAACCTTTAAACCAACTATTCTTCCATCCCTTCCCCTCCTCCAGGCTTCAGTTAGTCCAAAGAAGGAACATCTGAGAAGTAGGAAAGTCTTATCCGAAACACCTTCATGAAAGCCAGAAAGGAGCAAATAAAAAGTGGGGAGTAGGAGTTGAAGGGCTATGCCTTCAAGAGAAGGGCAATTTCCTGTTCCAGAGGCTGGTGAGAATGTTCTATGTCATTGTTTTAAGTGTACCACGGGAAAATGCTCCTTGACTCAAACAGCCATAGCTATTTGGCATTAGGAGTTTGTGCCTCTGGAAAACAAGGCGAAGCTAGACTGAAGTGCTTATTTCTCCCCTGCTCCAAGGAGAAAACCTTCAGTGAAACAGTAGATTTTGCATATTTTACAGTGGGGGAGACCACATCAAATGCCAGGGTTGGTGGTGTAACCTCGGCTGGAATTCTGGCAGGCCTAGATAAATTAAGGCAGATCACAAGGTATTCTACGTGGATAAGGAGGAATGAATCCCTTGAGACAAAAGATCTTGACATATATCAGAGCTAAATGAGCAGTTGATCAAAGATGGGACACAGAGACTTTCTTCTTTCAGGGAGCACCCATGATAGGCTGACCCTGTGGTGGAAGTTTAACATTCTCAGACTCAAATTAAAAACACTAGATGAATTAGGCAAGCAAAGAAAATTTTGGGTGGAAAACTGATCCAGGGCAATGTCAGTCAGGGTTGACCATGAGGAAACATATGTTAGATGCCCCAAACATTGACAAGTGGATGTGAGTCCCTTGCCTGTTTATTAATCTGTAGAGATACTTTGGCGAGGGGAACAAAACTGAATAGCTGCCTGAAAAACGAAATAGAAAGGTTATGAGTAAACAAAGAGAAGACTGAATGGTGCAAAGGCTGAAGAGGTAAATTAGAATAGAACTAGGATTAGAGAGCAAAGACAGAATTAGACAGCATGTCCTGAAATATTGGTTTGCGGGCAAGGGGAGGGGTAGTTTAGGAGCTAACCTCAGGAACATAGTCCATCAGCTAAAATGGTGCAACAGCATATCTCGAAACCTAAGGCTAGAAGTGAATATTTAAAGGGACAGAGTTCAGCTTACAGCTCAGGCATCAGAATCAAAGCCTGTTACTCTTTATCCTTTGATTATTATTCCCCAGGCTGTTGAGAAATCTGAGAAGAGGTTAATTTATACATACCCAGAACTTTACTACCACCGATCCTGTTTTGCCATTTCATATCAAGTGTACTTCATAGATCAAACTGTGTATTTCTTCAAAAGGTAGAATACAAATTAGTCCAAGCCTCATTCCCGTAAAGAAACCGAACAATAAAGGTGCACGTTACATATGCATTATTAAAACCACACACAAGTTTTTTGTAAATGAAAAGCTAATTTCATGCTTATTTTCATAATCATTTACTATCTGATTGCAATTTCCTTGGCAATAGCTCCTAAACTTAAATTTTAGGCAAACCTGCTAACAGAAAAGCTATGCACAAGAACGTTAATAGCAGTACTTTTCACAATAAACTAAATCTGGAAACAACATAAATGTCTATCAACAGTCAAATGGATAAATTGTTGATATCCTCAAAACAGTATTCTACACGGCAATGAGAATGAACAAACTACAACCACATAATATAACAGGATAAATTTCACAAACATAACGTTCAGCGAACGAAGCCAAAGACAGATGAGGGCATAAGGTACAATTCCACTTATGCAATGTTAAGAAACAAAACAACTGTCTAATGGTTTTCAAAGTCAGAATTGTGGTTGGAGGAGGAGAAGACAGTGATGGGAGGCTGCACACCCTGGACTTCTTGGGTTTGGGCAATATGTAACTTTTTTTTTTTTTTTTTTGCGAGATCAGCCCTGTGCTAACATCTGCCAATCCTCCTCTTTTTTTTGCTGAGGAAGACTGGCCCTGGGCTAACATCTGTGCCCATCTTCCTCCACTTTATATGGGACGCCGCCACAGCATGGCTTGCCAAGCAGTGCGTCAGTGCGCACCTGGGATCCGAACCAGCGAACCCCAGGCCGCCGCAGTGGAGTGCGCGCACTTAACAGCTTGCGCCACCCAATATGTAACTCTTGACTTGTATGCTGGTTATACAAGAGTGTTCCCTTTCTGAAAAATTCACAGAGCTGTTCATGTATGATGCCAGCACTTTCTGTACATATGATATATTTTAGTTTACTTTAAAAAATCAGTGAGAAACTTCCTAAAAGGATATTTTTTTAAAGTTTATTTATTTATTTTTTTTTTTTAAAGATTTTATTTATTCAGTTTTTTCCCCCCCAAAGCCCCAGTAGATAGTTGTATGTCATAGGTTCACATCCTTCTAGTTGCTGTACGTGGGACTCAGCCTCGCGTTGGACGGAGAAGTGGTGCCTCGGGGCGCTCCCGGGATCCGAACCCGGGCCGCCAGCATCAGAGCGCGCGCACTTAACCGCTAAGCCACGGAGCCGGCCCTTTTTTAAAGTTTAAAATCACTTTTTAATACAAAACGACATCCTAATTTATTGATTTTATAAATTTTTACTCTCATAAAGAACATTTTATTATTCCAAAATATAAGGGAATAATACTTTCATATCCATTAATTTTCTTAATCAATGTAGTTCATGAGCATAGCTTTTACTTTTAAAAAAGCGCATAGTACAGAAGAGCTTATAACGAAGAGCAATTGTCCCACCTTCCTCCCTCCTCACCCGCAGTCCAATACCACTCCTGAAAGGCAACCTTTACAATCTTAACTGATATGTTTATTTAACAATTTTATTATTCATCACTCCAAATATTATCTATGGACTTCTGTGGAAAAAGAAAATCGTAAACTCATATTCTTTAATTCTAGTCTGTCTAGGAAAGTATTTCTGACATCCGAGCACCAGGCTCTAGTTAACTATTGTTAATGAACTTTTAAAAACAGGAGACTGGTTTTTGAAAGCTTCCCGGGGGATTCTAATGCACAGCTATGATTAACAAGGCTGAGGCAATTAGAGAAGGAAAAGGTTGGAATATATTTACATTCCTATGACTATAAAATTTAAAATGAAACCATAATTATTTTCTACCTTGCATTCAAAAAGTTCAGTTTCTGCCTGTTATTTGCTAAGAAAGACAAATGACTTTATTGAAATACTGAAAGTTTTGTTTTAATAGTTCTAAGGACTATTAACACATAATCTTATGTCTAAAATGTTTGCCAGAGGAAACTACATTTGTTAAAATGTCTTTTATAGAAAACTGTGTCTATTCACACACAAAAAATGTAAACTATGTTTCTCATAGGAAGTTGATTTTAACATCCAGATAATAATTTATTCATAATGACTTCACTGATCTAGCTCTAATTAACTCAATCTATATAAAAAGATGGTACAGAGGCCAGCCCGGTGGAGCAGTGGTTCAGTGCTCATGTTCCACTGCATTGGCCTAGGGTTCGCAGGTTCGGATCTGGGGCGCGCACCGACGCACCATTTGTCAAGCCGTGCTCTGGCAGTGTCCCATATAAAGTAGAGGAAGATGGGCACAGATGTTAGCCCGGGGCCAATCATCCTCAGCAAAAAAAAAGAGATGGTACAGATTCTCATAAAATTAGGAACATGACTAAAGGGACATTTCCTCTTTGCCAGTAAAATAAAATGACTAACAGATTAACTTTGAAACAAAATGCAGAATCTTGATTTGTCACCACATCCCACTATGAAAGATGTGGCTTCCCTCTAAGGAAATATTGGCTCACTTTCAGCATCCTCCTACCTCACCTCCTCCTTTTTCCCAATGATAGTTACAAGAATGATTCTACTACTTGTCACATTTGTAACTCTAGAGAATATATTTCAGCTTATAGTTCTAGTTCCATGAACTTTAGACCACTGACTCTCAAATTTGACTACACACTGGAATCACCTGGCAAACTTAAAACAACAAACAAACAAACCGATACCTAGGTCCCACTCTCAAAGATTTTGACTTAATTGGTATGATGCAGTTTGATGCAGCTGGGCATCAAGATTTTGAAAGCTTCCCAGGTGATTTTAATATGCAACAAAGTTTGAGAACCACCATACAGAATGAAGATTTTGGTAGTAGTACTTATGTCTGTCCTTCCCAACTTCTTTTACATCTTAATTATTTTTTTTTTTTGAGGAAAATTGGCCTTGAGCTAACATCTGTTGCCAATCTTCCTCCTCTTCTTTTTTCTCCCCAAAGGCCCAGTACATAGTTGTATATCCTAGTTGTAGGTCCTTCTAGTTCTTCTACATGGTACGCCACCTCAGCATGGCTTGATGAGTGGTGAGTAGATCCACGCCCAGGATCCAAACCGGCGAACCCCGGGCCACCAAAGTGGAACACATGAACTTAACAGCTTTGCCACCGGGCCAGCCCCCTACATCTAATTTTTAAAAACATTTTTAGGTTGATAAAATTTAGGTTATATTCTATAACCATAATTAAGATTTCCATACTTTGGATATAAAGCTAATTCTTTTTTAAAAAATGAAAATCAATACACAGCATGTACAATATCAGGGTTTCTATGAATACTGTTCAGAGCAGAACCAAAAAGTATGCTCAGGTTACATTTCCTTTACTATGCTACCTTAAGGTCAGAAGAAGTCTCTTTTCCTACACTCAATTAATTTCTCAAAATCCTATTACTTTGAGCCTACCTAATATCTGGACACTAACTTCCTTATCTAGTTATTTTGTTTTTTTCTGACCATCTTTCTTGTCTTTAATGAAGTAAGAAACACGTCTATTTTATCCTAGTCCCAATATTATTCTGCCTCTTATTCACTGTAATTTATCAATTTTCATTCCAGTCTTCTTGGACATGACCGAAATTCCTACTTTGACATGGTCTGACTGCTTCTCTTGGCTGCTATACAAAGGTCACCAGGAGCTCGTACTCATCAGACTTTTGGGCTAGTTTTGTTGGTTGTTGTATCCTCTCTTGGTTTTCATCCTTGTTTTCACAAACAAAATCCTCAACTATCTCAGAGATAAATGTCATTTATCTCTTCATTTATCTTCAGACATTTTATATGAAAATGTCTTTATTTTGACCTCAAATTTGGGTAGTTTGCTTGGGTTTAGAATTCTAGGTTAAAATTCATTTTTCTTCAAAACTTCAATGAAATTGTGCCACTGTCTTATAGTATCCATGCTCTGCTGCCTTATAGCATCCATATTTGCTAATTTGTAGATTTTTGTTTCTTTTCTCTGGTAGCTTTTTGGGATCATCTTTAGAATCTTGATATTTTGAAATTTCAAAAAAATATGTTTCCTTCATTCTACTTGGTAATCAGGGAGACCTTTTAATCTCTGGAAATTCATGCTTTTCTTCACCTTTCACTATAAACCTCCTATATTTATTCCAAGCTTAACAGCTGGGTACAGTTTTAGGTTCTAGGATGGTAGTAATGTAATAATAGGTAGTAATAAAAGAACAAAATTCTGCCCTCATGGGGCTAAAATTTTAATGAGAGAAACACAGTAAACAAAATATGTTAAATGTATAGTATATTAGATAGTGATAAGTGCTAAGGTTAAAAAATAAAGCAAGAAAGTGGATTATCAAGTATTGGATAAGAAGGCATGGAAATTTGGATAGGGTAGCTACGGAAGGCCTCACACAGAAAGAGAATTTTGGATAATGACCTGAAACAAGTAAGGAAGCTGAGGCATGAGGATAAGTGTGGTCGAGGGAGGCCATTACAGACAAAGGGAAAATAAGTAAAAAGGGTCTGAGACAGATGCATGTCTGGAGGTCTGGAGGAGCAAAGTGAGCTGAGTGAGGGAGAGTAGGAGGTTATGAGGTTAGAAAGGTAATGGGGAGCAAGATTCTGTAGGATCTGGTGAGTCTTGGTAAGGACTTCGGCTTTTCCTCTGAGTGCAATGAGAAACTATCCATTGGGAGAATCTGACCAGACAGTGATAGGATCCCATTAATGTTAAGCAGGATCATTCTGACTGGACTGCTCTATTGAGAACATATTATAGGAGGAAAGAACAGTTAGAAGAAAACAGTTGGAAGCCTACCTAATAATCTTAGGTAGAGATGATGGTGGCTTGAAAGCGGTGGTAGCAGTGAGGGTGCTGAGAAGAGGATCAAATTCTGTGTATATTTTGAAGGTAAAATTGACAGGATATTCTGATGTGGTGGACCTACAGCACGAAAGAAAGGAGTCAAGAATCAACCCAAAGTTACTGGCCCGAGGAAATGGAAGAATGAAGATGTCAATAACTGAGAGCGGGTAGACTAGGAGAGAAGCTAGTTTCTGTCAGCACGTATCAGGAGTTTGGTTTCAGCCTTATTAAGTCTGAGACGTCTACTAAACATCTAAGTAGGATGTCAAATAGGCAGGTAGATATACAGGTCTGGAGAGTAGGGAAGAGGTCTGGTCTGGAGTTACAGATTTGGGAGCCATCAGCATATACATAGTATTTTAAATGTTGAGACTTGATGAAATCTCCTAGGGAAGGCACAGAAAGAAAACAGAAAAGGTCCAAGGACTGTGTTCTAGGACACGCTATCATTTAGAAAAAGGAATCATGAGTAAGAACCTGCAGAAGACACTAAGGAGTAGGCAAGGAGGTAACACCCAGTTATGGTGGCATGAAGAGGTCACTGATTCCTCTCTGTAAAAAACAATTATTAAACTGTACAGAATTTTAAAAAACAACCATTCCAGGGCTGTAGATTAATGCAGAAAATAAACTGAGAACGTTTATTCTTGAAATCATACTGAAGTTTCAGGTAAGAACAGCAGAGGTCTGTGGCCTTTTTGCCTGAAGCTAGTCCATCAGCACCAGCCCCACTCCTCCCAGTTCTGTCGGTAAGAACAGTAGTTTCTTTGTTTTTTATTTTATTTTATTTTTTGCTGAGGAAGATTCACCCTGAGCTAACATCTGCTGCAAATCTTCCTCTTTTTGTATGTGAGCTGCCACCACAGCACGGCCACTGACAGACGAGTGGTGTAGGTCTGCGCCCAAGCACTGAAACTGGGCCATTGAAGCAGAGCACATCGAACTTAACCACTAGCCCACCCGGACTGGCCCTGTTTTTAATTGTGGCAAAACACACATAACATAAAATTTACCAACTTAAGTGTAGCAGTTTAAGTGTACAGTTCAGTAGTGTTACATATATTCTCATTGTTGTGCAACCAATCTCTAGAACTTTTCATCTTGCAAAATTGTAACTCTACATCCATTAAACAACAACTCTCCATTACCCCTCTCCCCACTGCCCCTGGCAACCACCATTCTATTTTCTATCTCTATGAATTTGACTACTCTAAGAACAGTAGTTTTACCACCACGAGGCTGACAGTGAAAACCAGCAGCTTTACTGCCAGAGGGGTTGGACTCAGTTAGAGGCGGAAGACAAAAAACCCAGGGCTTTGCCCTTTAACAGTGGTGGACCTACCTAGTTATTAAAGTTTGACAAGCAACAGAGGGAGATACAAAATAACAAACCAGAATAACATTTTAAAAGTTTTCATTGTATAACAAAATATGGGAATTACCATTAGATGTCAGCCTTGGTAATACTTATGTAAGAATATGTTGGCATTCTATCTTGAAAATGTATGACTCTATTAATAAAAAGTACAAGTGAAAAAAATTGTGCCTGACTTAGATGGAAATGAACAGAGAAAATTTGCAGCTCTACTCATCCAAGGTTGAGGTCCCAGCTAGGGCAAGCAGAGAACAAATCAGAAATTTAATGGGGAATCTTAGAAATGAGAGAGTCATAAAAAGGCTGAACTAGATCTCCACACAGTCCCTGGCTGACTAGGAAACTACAGTTGCATGCATGGGGGAGACTTGAGAGAGCCTGGTAAGAAGTGAAAACTAAGGAAGTCTTGAGATGACTGCAATTTTGAATGAGTTCCTGAACCCACATACAAATTGACAGGCAGGGGGCCGGCCCCGTGGCTTAGTGTTTAAGTGTGCAGGCTCCACTACTGGCGGCCCGGGTTCGGATCCCAGGCGCACACCGACGCACCGCTTGTCTGGCCATGCTGAGGTGGCGTCCCACATCCAGCAACTAGAAGGATGTGCAACTATGGCATACAACTATCTACTGGGGCCTTGGAGAGAAAAAGGGAAAAAAAGGAGGAGGATTGGCAATAGATGTTAGCTCAGGGCCAGTCTTCCTCAGCAAAAAGAGGAGGATTGGCATGGATGTTAGCTCAGGGCTCATCTTCCTCAGGAAAAAAAAAATTTGACAGGCAGTAGGTGGAAGCCTTAAGGGCTCAAGGTTTAAGCCTAATCTCTACCCAAATCACTGCTGATGACTAGACTACATAGATATAGACAGAGGAGCAACACCTAGGAAGTTAGGCTGAAAAAATAAAAATAAAGAGCCAGCCCTGACGGCCTAGTGGTTAAAGTTTGGTGTGCTCCATTTCAGTGGCCCGGGTTTGGTTACCAGGCATGTAACCACACAACTCGTTTGTCAGTAGCCATGCTATGGTGATGGCTCACATAGAAGAAACAGAATGACTTACAACTAGAATATACAACTATGTACTGGGGATTTGGGGAGAAAAAAGAAAACAGAGGAAGATTGGCAACAGATGTTAGCACAGGGCAAATCTTTCCCAGCAAAAAAAAAAAAGAATAAAAACATTGAGTAGAGGGGCTGGCCCTGTGGCCTAGTGGTTAAGTCTATGCACTCTGCTTCGGGGGCCTGAGTTCGGTTCCCAGGCGCAGACCTACACCACTTGTCAGCAGCCATGCTGTGGTGGTGACCCATATACAACAAAATAGAGGACGATGGGCACAGATGTTAGCTCAGGGTGAATCTTCCTCAAGCAAAAAGAGGAAGATTGGCAACAGATGTTAGCTCAGGGCAAAGCTTCCTGAGCCAAAAACACAAAAAAAAAACATTGAGCTCTTGCTCATACTTTAAATATGAACAAAAGGGTTTACTAAAAGTCCATGGAAAACTTTATAAAGTGTTGGGGGGGAATAAATTTTATGTAAAATGTTGGCATATACATGAACATGCACACGAATAATAGCTAATTGTGGCAGATTATATTGTCTAAAACTGACTGCATCAATATCTCCCATAACACAGACGTTCTTCTTGCAAGGTGGTGTTCCCCCTCTTTCCATTAAGAGAGGGGTCTAAGTTCTCTCCTCTTGAAATTAGCAGAAGTTGGGGTCGGCCCCGTGGCTTAGCAGTTAAGTGGGCGTGCTCCGCTGCTGGCGGCCTGGGTTTGGATCCCGGTCGCGCACCGACGCACCGCTTCTCCGGCCATGCTGAGGTGGCGTCCCACATACAGCAACTAGAAGGATGTGCAACTACGACATACACCTATCTACTGGGGCTCTGGGGAGAAAAAGGAGGAGGATTGGCAATAGATGTTAGCTCAGGGCTGGTCTTCCTCAGCAAAAAGAGGAGGATTGGCGTGGATGTTAGCTCAGTGCTGATCTTCCTCACAAAAAAAAAAAAAGAAAAAGAAATTAGCGGAAGTCTATGGCTACAGCCAAAGGAACTCTAGGTGACTTCCGAGGCTGTCATAAAAGGTGATACAGCTTCTGCCCGATCCTCTTGGGAAGCTTGTTCTTGGAATTCAGTCACCAGGCTGTAAGGAAGTGGAGAGATCTCAGCCAATAGCCCGAATCAATTGCCAGACATAAGTGTAAGAAAGCCTTCAAGATGACTGCAGCCCTGCCACCATCTGACTGCAGCTGCATGTGAGACCCTGAGTGAGAACTGCTTAGCTGAGCCCAGCCAACCCCCTGAATCATTAGAGATAATAAAACAGTGACTGTTGTTTTAAGCCACTAAGCTTTGTGGCGATTTATTATGCAGCAATAGATAATCAGAATAATAACAATCACTGAGCCAGGCACTGTGCCAAGTGCTTTACAATTATCATTTCATCTACACAACTATTTAATGAGTAGGTGTTATTATCCACTTTTTGTAATGAGCAAAATGAGACTAATAGAGGCTAAATAAGGCCACAATAAGTGGTAGAGCTGATACTGAAACAAAGATCTCTCTCACTCCAGAGTTGGGGGTTTTGCATTAGAAATTTTCTATGATAATAATAATAATAACTCATTTATTGAGAGCTTATATGCCAGTCACTTTTTGAGGCATTTCACATATACTTTTTTAGTCCTTACAAATGTCCTATGATGTAGGTATTATTATTTTCCTTTTATAGATTAGAAAGTTGAGGCACAGAGAGCTTAAGTAACTTGCTCAAGGTCAAATAGCTAGTAAGTAGAAGAGCCACCACTTAAACTGAAGCAATAAAGCTTCAGAGGCTTCTCATATTGCTTTGATATTTTTCTTAAAATTATAGAAAGAGTTCCCCCAAGATGGAGTAACAGAGATTAGACTTCTCCTCCTACCTAAAACAGCCAAAAAAACGTGCAAAATAAATTAAACAATGATTTTGAAGACATTAGACATGAGGCAACAAAGGGCAGTGATCCCTGAAAGACAGAAATCAAAGGATGTGAGCCCTACAAGTGCCAAAGCTTCCTGCCTGGAGGGAGCTTCCAGGAGGAACCTAGGCAAAGCATGGTACTCTCCACAGTCTCCCTGAGTTGAGAGATGGTGCTGGGAGTCTGGGGAGACCAAGAAGATTAAATTTCACAGAGCAGAGTACTGAAGAAGAGACAGCTGCCCAGAGTGGGAGCTCCAGAGATCTGCAGAGGGTCCCCTCTTTAGCCAAGTACTGATCAGTGCATGCCTGTGAGCAAACTACCGGAATCTGAGGAAAGAATCACTTGAAAGTTTGGAGGGAACAATCTCCAGATGGAATAATATTTCCTGCTCATAATTCACAGGATATTGGGTACTCAAAAGGGCTTTGCTTCTTAGTAAGGCAAAATTAGCTCTAGATTAAACACTGCTTTGGTCCTTCCTGACAAAACTTTAAAAACAAGACCTAAAAGAATCAAATCATTTCTAAGTAAATTAGCTATCTCCTAGAACAAAGCTCAACAACAGTCATAAGAATATAAAAATATCCAGCACAAACATGCTTCAGTGTGTCACAATACTTACTTTGGTGATTTTGCTTTTTTGGTCATTATTTTTTGTTAGAATTGTAGTCAGCCCCTATGTTAGTTAGGGTAGGCCCAGCCGTAGTAGCAAATAGACTCGAAAATGTACAAGAATTCAACCAAGTGCAACTATGACATACAACTATCTACTGGGGCTTTGGGGGGAGAAAAAAAAAAAGGAGGAGGATTGGCAATAGATGTTAGCTCAGAGCCGGTCTTCCTCAGCAAAAAGAGGAGGATTAGCATGGATGTTAGCTCAGGGCTGATCTTCCTCACAAATAAAATAAAATAAAATAAAACTGTTAAAAAAAAAAAAAAGAATTCAACCAAAAAAGGGATTTATTTCCTAATCACATAGTAATAGGAGAGGGGTGTTCCTGGTTAGCAAGTAGCTCTCTTCCATGTGGTAACTCAGAGACCCAGGATCCTTGAGGATCTGCAATTACCCAGGCTTTCCATTTAGCTGGCAGAAGGAGAAAGTGAAGGAGCATATGTGTAAGTGTCTTCTGCTAATATTTCATTGCCTAGAACTCAGTCACATGGCCTTACTTTTACCTATAAGGAAGGTGGAGACATAGTCCAGCTGTGTATCCAAGAAGAAGAAACAGATTTGGGCAAACAGCTAAGTCTCATCATAGCCATTCTATTAAAGCACTATTTATGACAATCTATTTTTAGAGGAGAGATGGGAGGTGCTTTAGGGCAGATTGTATCAACAGTTAATCTTGTGGGTGAGGGGGTTCTCATTCATCCTGGGATGTGCCACCACCTAAAGCTTTGGTGATTTTTCCAAAGGATCTAGAAAGCCACACTCACTGATACATCTGAAATTAGACCACTGCATTGTTTGATGCCCGGTCAAAAATTTTTTGGGTGGGTGGGAAGTACAGGACTGAGTTAAACAGTCTATTCCTAGGGAACCTAAAACTGTCACTCTATTGATGGCTTCTGGGTGTCCTTCTGATTCAATAATCTGCCACTTCTGACATTAGAACACCTTCAAATGGTCCCTGACTTCTGAAACAGGGCACCAGAAGGTGCAGGTTGGGGAAGGAAATCAGTAAATTCAATATTTTTTAATTGAGATATAATTCACATGCCATAAAATTAGCTCTTTTAAACTCTACAATTCAGTGTTTTTTAGTGTATTCACAAGGTTGCGCAACTACGACCACTATCTAATTCTGGGATGTTTTATATAAACGCAATCATTCAACATGTGGCCGTAGTGTAAAGCCAACAGTAAGGTTTTCTCTTTTTTAAAATACAAGTGCCTGACTTGAGTTTTGATTGCCAATGCATCCATTTCAAAGTAGCATCCACTTCAAAGAGGGCTATCTCAAATAAACACATTGTCAGCTACACGATTAGATAAATAACCAGGCCGCCGCCCCCTTCCCTCCCCCACAAGGCTACTTTGTTTTAGGGATGTTGGTTGATTTCAATAACTGACCATTTGGGGCTACTTTTTTTTTATTTCTCTTCCCATGCTTTAAATTCCCGCTCTTATGTTTTAAATTCACCATAAAGAACGAGCCCATGAAACTCTAGGCGCCCACCCTCAATTCCAATAAAAGCAGAACTCCAGGCCCTTGTGGGCTCTGTCTCTCTACCCATGGCCTCGCTGTGTGACCCCAGGTGTGCCTTGCGTGCTCCAGGGCCTGTAAGTACTAAACTCTTTTTCTCTTCCAAGTTTCCTAATGGTTACTGCTGAAAGGCATCTTGCAATCATAATAAGAACCAAAAGGATGGGTCCACTCATCCTTTTGGAAAGGGGAGATGGAGAGAAGTCAAGATGGCGTCATAGGCAGACTCTGAACTCACCTCCTCCCACAGACACAGCCAATTTACAACTACTCTTGGAAAAATTACCCCTAAGAGAGAACTGAAAACTGGATAAGAGGAACCACTGCAACAAACTACAATCCTAATTGAGATGGAAGAAGCAGAAATTCTCTTCTGGAGAGAAAAAACGCCACCTTCACAAGCCACAGCAATTCACAGCCACCCAGGAGCAACCGAAAGGTACACAGCCTTCCTTGGGGGAGTGCGGGACCTGAGCCGGGGAGTGTGCCCACTATAGGCATTTTTTGGACCCAGCACAACCAAGACGAGTGGCATAATATCTGACTTTGCTCGCTACTAACAACATTGGGGAATACCCCCAGAAAAGCTGGTTCACAAAGAAATTAAAGCCAGCTCTTAAAGGGCCCACACACAAACTCACCCGTTTCAGAAAGTAACCTAAAATCACCAGAAAGAAAGGTGCACAGCCCTTTGGGGAAAAGAGACACATCTGATAGGCTCTGAGTGCATCTTGGTGAGAGTTGAGACCTCTTCAGGGACTGGGACATTGGCGGCGGCCATTGTTGTGACCTAGTGTGGGCGTGCTGACGCAGACACTGGCAGGTGCCATTGGAGTCCTTCCCCTGGTCTGCTAGCTCAGGGTCTGCCTCACCCACTAGAGCACTGATTTAATCCAGCTCAGCCAGGGCAGGCAGCCTACCCTAGGGACTGGACCCACCCAACAACAAGCCCTTGGGCAACTTGTGGGCCTGCAAAGTGAACTGCCTGGATTCTCTGCAGCCTGGTGAGTGGGTCCACCTTTGTGGGGCAGGGCGTGCACAGGGAGCGGGTGGAGAGTGTGGGGCAGTGGTGGAGTGTGTGGGACTCCCACCTTGGAGAGATTGGGTCCACTTCAGGAGGTGGGGGCACGTGCAAGGGGCAGGACTGTGTTGACTGTGTGTGTGGAGCTGTGGGTGGTGGGGCTTGTCAGCTGCAGAAGACTTGTGCTTTTCAAAGAGCCACATAGGGGATTAGCCTCACTTTCCAAAGCCTGAAACAATTGGGTGCTCCCATGCCTGAGGCCAGCCCCACCCAGCTGCAATCCTCAGAGAGCTGCCAAGAGACTTAAGGGCTGGAGGCTTATAGCAACTGTAAGCCCCTGAACCTAACAACCTGCCACACTGGGGGCCTACTCACTTAAAAGAAATACTGCAACACAAATGTGGTATTAGAACTTGCAGCCAATTGTGCTGGGGCTCCCCACACCTGATAAAGAGACTGAAGGGCCCACAACGACTACAAGGAGCTGAGCATTACAACAGCTGGCCAGGGGGACAGCTCAGCCTCCCTGGGCACCTACAGGAAGAGCAACCACACCACAACAGGACACAAGTAGCCCATATAGGGGACACTGTTGGAACATTCAGAACTGAGGGAAGCACATTGCCGGGCCTCTTAAGGCATCACTTATATAAGGTCACCTCTCCAAGAGCAGGATACATAGTTCACCTACCTAATAACATAGACACAAGCACAGGGAAAGAGGCAAAATGAGGAGGCAAAGGAATACATTCCAAGTAAGGCAACAGGACAAAACCCCAGAAAAGGAACTAAATGAATCAGAAATGAGCAACCTACCTGACAGAGAGTTCAAACAAAGAGTGTTAAGGATGCTCACTGATCTTGGGAGAAGAATGGATGAACTCAGTGAGAATGTCAACAAAGAAATGGAAGATATAAAAAAGAACCAATCAAAAATGAAGAATACAATACTGGAAATGAAAAATTCACTAGAGGGACTCAAAAGCAGAGTAGAGGATACAGAAGAACGGATCTGTGAGCTGGACGAAAGACTAGAAGAAATAACTCAAGCTGAACAGATAAAAGAAAAAAGAATTAAGAAGAGTGAGGACAGTCTAAGGGACCTCTGGGACAACATCAAGCGCACTAACATCCGTGTTATAGGTGTCCTAGAAGGAGAAGAGTGAGACAAAGAGGCAGAGAATCTATTTAAAGAAATAATAGCTGAAAACTTCCCTAACCTAAGGAAGGAAACAGACATCCAAGTACAGGAAGTACAGAGAGCACCAAACAAGATAAACACAAAGAGGCCCACACCAAGAGACATCATAATTAAAATGTCCAGAATTAAAGATAAAGAGAAAATCCTAAAAGCCACAAGAGAAAGACAAGTTACATACAAAGGAAACCCCCAAAGTGGGTTTCAGCTGACTTCTCAGCAGAAACCTTACAGGCTAGAAGACAGGGGCACAATATATTTAAAGTGCTAAAAGGAAAAAACCTACAGCCAAGAATACTCTACCCAGCAAGGTTATCATTCAAAGTGGAAAAAAAGATAAAAAGCTTCCCAGACAAGCAAAACTTAAAGGAGTTTGTCACCAAGAAACCAGTACTACAAGAAACGCTAAAGGGACTTATTTAAGGGGAAAACAGAAGACCACAAATAGGAAAAATTATCTATTTCCATATAAGAGCATAATGGATACAAACGCTCAAAAAAGAGGTTAGATATGATATCAAACACATAAAATGTGGGAGAAGGGGAGTTAAAGAGTAGAGCTTTCAGATAGAGGTCAAACTAAAGAGACTACCAACTTAATATAGATTGCTATATACATAGGTTACTATATATGAAACCCATGGTAATGAAACCAGAAACCTATAATAAATACACCACAAACTAAGAGAAAGGAACCCAAACATAATACTAAAGAAAGCCATCAAACCACAAGGGAAGAGAACAAGAGAAGAAAGGAACAGAGAAGAACTACTAAAACACCGAGAAAAAAAAAGTTAAAAAATGGCAGTAGGTACATACTTATCAATAGCTACTTTATTTTATTTATTTATTTTTTTTGTGAGGAAGGTCAGCCCTGAGCTAACATCCGTGCTAATCTTCCTCTTTTCCCTGAGGAAGACCGGCTCTGAGCTAACATCTATTGCCAGTCCTCCTCCTTTTTTTTTTTCCCCCAAAGTCCCAGTAGATAGTTGTATGTCATAGTTGCACATCCTTCTAGTTGCTGTATGTGGGACGTGGCCTCAGCATGGCAGGAGAAGCGGTGTGTCAGTGCTCAATAGCTACTTTAAACGTCAATGGACTAAATGCTCCAATTAAAAGGCATAGGGTGGCTGATTGGATAAAAAAACAAGACCCATATATACGCTGCATACAAGAGACACACTTCAGACCTAAAGACACTCACAAACTGAAAGTGAAGGGATGGAAGAAGATACTCCATGGAAATGACAATGAAAAGAAAGCTGGGGTAGCAATACTCATATCAGAAAAAATAGACTTTAAAACAAAAACTATAACAAGAGACAAAGAAGGGCACTACATAATGATCAAGGGAACAATCCAACAAGAGGATATAACACTTGTAAATATCTATACATCCAACATAGAAGCACCTAAATATATAAAGCAATTATTAACAGACATAAAAGGAGAAACAGACAGCAACACAATAGTAGGGGAATTTAACACTCCACTTACACCAATGGATAGATCATCCAAACAGAAGATCAATAAGGAAACACTGGCCTTAAATGACACGCTAGAACAGATGGACCTAGTAGATATATACAGAACATTCCCTCCAAAAACCGAAGAATACACATTCTTTTCAAATGCACATGGAACATTCTCCAGGACTGATCACATATTAGGCCACAAAACAAGTCTCCATAAATTTAAGAAGACTGAAATAATACCAAGCATCTTTTCTGACCACAATGGTATAAAACTAGAAATCAACTATAGGAAGAAAATCAAAAAAGCCACAGATATGTGGAGATTAAACAAAATGCTACTGAAGAATGATTGGGTCAATGAGGAAATCAAAGGAGAAATCAAAAAATACCCGGAGACAAATGAAAATGAAATTATGACATGCCAGAATTTATGGGATACAGCAAAAGTAGTTCTAAGAGGGAAGTTTATAGCAATACAGGCCTATCTCAACAAACAAGAAAAATCTCAAATAAACAATCTAACAATGCACCTAAAGGAACTGGAAAAAGAAGAAACAAAGCCCAAAATCAGTAGAAGAAGGGAAATAATAAAAATCAGAGCAGACATAAATGAAATGGAGACTGAAAAACAATAGAAAAAAAAAATTAATAAAACCAAGAGCTGGTTCTTCGAACAGATAAAAATTGACAAACCTTTAGCTAGACTCACCAAGAAAAAAAGAGAGAAGGCTCAAATAAGTAAAATCAGAAATGAAAGAGGAGAAATTACAATGGATACCTCAGAAACACAAAAGATTATAAGAGAATGCTATGAAAAGCTATGTGCAAAAAAATTGGACAATCTGGAAGAAATGGATAAATTCTTAGAATCATACAACCTTTTAAAACTGAATCAAGAAGAAATAGAGAATTTGAATAGACCAATCACCAGTAAGGAGATCGAAATAATAATCAAAAACCTCCCCCAAAATAAAAGTCCAGGACCAGACGGCTTCCCTGGTGAATTCTACCAAACATTCAAAGAAGACTTAACACCTATCCCTCTCAAACTCTTCCAAAAAATTGAAGAGAGGGGGAAGCTCCCTAACTCATTCTACGAAGCCAACATTACCCTGATACTAAAACCAGACGAGGACAACACAAAAAGAGAAAATTACAGGCCAATATCACTGATGAACACTGATGCAAAAATCCTCAAAAAATACTAGCAAGTCACATACAACAATACATTAAAAAGATTATACACCATGATCAAGTGGTATTTATACCAGCGATGCAGGGATGGTTCAACACCCACAAATCAATCAACGTGATACACCACATTAATAAAATGAAGAATAAAAATCACATGATCATCTCAATAGATGCAGAGAAAGCATTTGACAAGATACAGCATCCATTTATGATAAAAATCTTAATAAAATGGGTATAGAAGGAAAGTACTCCAACATAATAAATGCCAAATATGAGAAACCCACAGCTAATATCATCCTCAATGGTGAAAAACTGAAAGCTATCCCTCTAAGAACAGGAACCAGACAAGGATGCCCACTCTCACCACTCCTATTTAACATAGTATTGGAGGAGTGCAAACTGGTGCAGCCACTATGGAAAATAGTATGGAGATTCCTCAAAAAATCAAGGATAGAACTACCATATGATCCAGCTATTCCACTGCTGGGTATTTAGCCAAAGAACTTGAAAACACCAATGCATAAAGATACATGCACCCCTGTGTTCATTGCAGCGTTATTCACAATAGCCAAGACTTGGAAGCAACCTAAGTGCCCATCAAGGGACGAATGGATAAAGAAGATGTGGTATATATACACAATGGAATACTACTCAGCCATAAGAAACGATGAAATCCAGCCATTTGTGACAACATGGATGGACACTGAGGGTATTATGCAAAGTGAAATAAGTCAGAGGGAGAAGGTCAAATACCGTATGATTTCCTTCATTAAGTAGTAGATAACAACAACAATAAACAAACACATAGAGACAGAGATTGGATTGGTGGTTACCAGAGTGGAAGGGGGGAGGGAGGAGGGTGAAAGGGATAATTCGGCACAGGTGTGTGGTGATGGGTTGTAATTAGTATTTGGGTGGTGAACATGATGTAATCTATGCAGAAATAGAAGTATAATGATGTACACCTGAAATTTATACAATGTTATAAACCAATGTTACTGCAATAAACAAAAAATTTAAAAAAAAAAGTTAAAAACAAAACAAAACAAAATAACATAGTATTGGAAGTCCTAGCCAGAGCAATCAGGCAAGAAAAAGAAATAAAAGAGATCCAAATTGGAAAGGAAGAAGTGAAATGTACTATTGACAGATGACATGATTTTATATATAGAAAACACTGAAGAATCTGCTAAAAAACATTTAGCAGTAATAAATGAATACGGTCAAGTTGCAGGATACAAAATCAACATACAAAAATCAGTTGCTTTTCTATACACTAACACAAAGTAGCAGAAAGAGAAATTAAGAATACAATCCCATTTACAATTGCAACAAAAAGAATAAAATAGCTAGGAATAAACGTAACCAAAGAGGTGAAAGATCTGTACAGTGAAAACTATAAAACATTGCTGGGGCCAGCCCCGTGGCTTAGCAGTTAAGTGCGTGTGCTCTGCTACTGGTGGCCTGGGTTCGGATCTTGGGTGTACACCAACACACCACCTGTCTGGCCATGCGGAGGCAGCGTCCCACATACAGCAACTAGAAGGATGTGCAACTATGACATACAACTACCTGCTGGGGCTTTGGAGAGAAAAAGGGGAAAAAAAGGAGGAGGATTGGCAATAGATGTTAGCTGAGGGCCGGTCTTCCTCAGCAAAGAGAGGAGAATTGGCATCGATGTTAGCTCAGGGCTGATCTTCCTCACAAAAAATAAATAAATAAAAAAAAATAATAAAACATTGCTGAAAGAAACTGAAGAAGACACAAAGAAATGGAAAGATATTCCATGCTCTTGGATTGGAAGAATCAACATAGTTAAGATGTCGATGCTTCCTAAAGCAACCTATAGATTCAATGCAATCTCTATCAAAGTTCCAACAACATTTTTCACAGAAATAGAACAAAGAAGCCTAAAATTTATATGGAACAACAAAAGACCCCGAATAGCCAAAGGAATCCTGAGAAAAAACAACCAAGCTGGAGGTATCACACTCCCTGATTTCAAAATATACTACAAAGCTATAGTAACCAAGACAGCATGGTACTGGCACAAAAACAGACACACAGATCAATGGAATAGAATCGAAAGCCCAGAAATAAACCCACACAGCTATGGACAGCTAATCTTCGACGAATGAGCCAAGAACATACAATGGAGAAAGGAAAGTCTCTTCAAATGGTGTTGGGAAAACTGGACAGCCACATGCAAAAAAATGAAAGTTGACCATTATCTTACACCATACACAAAAATTAACTCAAAATGGATTAAAGACTTGAATGTAAGACCTGAAACCAGGAAACTTCTGGAAGAACACATAGGCAGTACACTCTTTTTTTTTTTTTTTAAGAATTGCTTTCTTTTCTTTTTTTTTTTTTTGTTTTGTGAGGAAGATCAGCCCTGAACTAACATCCATGCCAATCCTCCTCTTTTTGCTGAGGAAGACTGGCCCTCAGCTAACATCTATTGCCAATCCTCCTCCTTTTGTTTTCCCTTTCTCTCCCCAAAGCCCCGGTAGATAGTTGTACGTCATAGTTGCACATCCTTCTAGTTGCTGTATCTGGGACGCCGCCTCAGCATGGCCGGACAAGCGGTGTGTCGGTGCACTCCTGGGATCCAAAACCGGGCCGCCAGTAGCAGAGCGCACACACTTAACTGCTAAGCCACGGGCTGACTCAGGCAGTACGCTCTTGGACGTCGGTCTTAGCAACGTATTTTCAAGCACCATGTCTGACTAGGCAAGAGAAACAATAGAAAAAATAAACAAATGTGAGTACATCAAACTAAAAAGCTTCTGCACAGCAAAGGAAACCATCAACAAAAAGAAAAGACAATGTAACAATTGGAAGAAGATATTTGCAGACCACATGCCTGATAAGGGGTTAATCTCCAAAATATATAACCAACTCATGCATCTCAACAACAAAAAAACTAACAACCCGATTAAAAAATGGGCAAAAGACCTGAACAGAAATTTCTCCAAAGAAGATATAGAGAGGGCCAACAGGCACATGAAAAGATGTTCAATATCATTAACTTTCAGCAAAATGCAAATCAAAACTACAATGAGATATCACCACACGGCCACCAGAATGGCTATAATTAACAAGATAGAAAATAACACGTGTTGGAGAGGATGTGGAGAAAAGGGAACTCTCAAACACTGCTAGTGGGAATGCAAAGTGGTGCAGCCACTATGGAAAACAGTATGGAGATTCCTCAAAAAATTAAGCGTAGAACTACCATATGATCCAGCTATTCCACTGCTGGGTATTTAGACAAAGAACATGAAAACACCAATGCGTAAAGATACATGCACCCCTGTGTTCATCGCAGCATATTCACAATAGCCAAGACTTGGAAGCAACCTAAGTGCCCATCAAGGGACAAATGGATGAAGAAGATGTGGTATAGATATACAATGGAATACCACTCAGCCATAAGAAATGATGAAATCCAGCTGTTTGTGACAACATGGATGGACACTGAGGGTATTATTATTATTATAGAAATAAGTCAGAGGGAGAAAGTCCAATACCGTATGATCTCACTCATAAGTAGTAGATAAAAACAACAACAAACAAACACATAGAGACAGAGATTGGACTGGTGGTTACCAGAGGGGAAGATGGGAGAGAGGAGGGCGAAAGGGATGATTAGGCACATGTGTGTGGTGATGGATTGTAATTAGTATTTGGGTGGTGAACTTGCGCACATGATGTAATCTATGCAGAAATAGAAGGATAATGATGTACACCTGAAATTTATACAATGTTATAAACCAAAGTTACCGCAATAACAAAAAAAAGAAAAAGTGGAAAAAAAAAAAGGAAAGGGGAGATGTCTGCAGGAAGCTCAGCGGGGCCCAGGTGAGCGCTCCCAGGTATTTCTAGCTGATGGCATTACCATGCATAGGCTGAGATCAACACAAAACAGTGGCCTTTTGTGTCTGGCTTTTTAAACTCAATATGTTTTCACAGTTGATCTATGTTATAGACTGTATCAGTACTTCATTCCATTTTGTAGATGAATAATATTCCACTGTATGGATATACCACTTTTGTTTATGAATTCATCAGTTGACGGACATTTGGCTTGTTTCCACTTTTTGGATAGCTTAAATAATGCTGCTATGAACATCTGTACACAAGTACTCGTGTACATATGTTTTAAATTCTCTTGGGTACCTGCCTAGAAATGTAAGCGATGGATCATACGGTAACTCTATATATACCATTTTGATGAAGTGCCAAACTGTTTTCCAAAGTGGCTGCACCATTTTACATTCCAACCAGCAATGTATGATGGTTTCTACTGATTCACATCCTTGTCAACACTTTATTATTGTCTTTCTTTTTTTATTACAGCCTACCTAGTGGGTGAGACTTGAGATGTTCAGCATCTTTTCATGAGTTTGTTGGCAATTTGTACATCTTCTTTGGAGAAACGTCTATTCAAATCCTTTGCCCATTTTTAAATCGAGTTGTCTTTTTCTTGTTGAGTTATAAGAGTTTTTTGAATATATTCTCGATACAAGTCCCTTAGTAGATATATGATTTACAAATATTTTCTCCCATTCTGTAGGTTATCTTTACATTTTCTTAGAGGTGTCTTTTAAAGCACAAAAATTTTTAATTTTCATGAAATCCAGTCTATCTATTTTTTATTTGGTTGCATGCTTTAGTTGTCACATCTAAGAAACCACTGCCTACTTCCCTGTCACAAAGATTTACATCTCTTTTAAGAGGTTTATTGTTTTAACTCTTTATGTTTAAATCTTTCATCCATTTTTAGTTAATTTTTGTTAACAGTGTAAAGTAGGGGTTCAACTTCATTCTTCTGCAAGTAGATTAACAGCTGCTACTGTATATTTTGTTGAAAAGACTATTCTTTCTTCCATTGAATTGTCTCAGCACCCTTGTCAAAAATCATCTGACCATAGATGTATGCATTTGTTTCTGGACTCTCAAATGTATTCCATTGATATACACATCTCTCCTATGCCACTACCACAGTCTTCATTACTGTAGCTTTGTAGTAGTTTTTTTTTTAATTGAGGTATAATTGACATATAACACTATATTAGTCTTAGGTGTACAACATAATAATTCAATATTTATATTTATTGCAAAATGATCACCACAAGTCTAATTAACTTCCATCACCATACATAGTTACAAAAAATTTTTTTTCTTGTAATGAGAACTTCTAAGGTATACTCTCAGCAACTTTCAAATATGCAATACAATATTATTAACTACAGTCACCACACTGTACCTTATATCTCCATGACTTATTTTATAACTGGAAGCTTGTACCTTTTGACCTCTATTACCCATTTTGCCCACCCCCACACCCACCCCCTGCCTCTGGCAACTACCAATCTGTTCTCTGTATCTATCAGCTTGGTTTTTGTTTTGTTTTTTAGATTCCACATATAAGTGAGATCATATGGTATTTGTCTTTCTTTGTCTGACCTATTTCACTTAGTATAATGTCCTCGAGGTGCATCCATGTTATCACAAATGGCAAGATTTCATTCTTTTTTATGGCTGAAAAATATTCCATCATACCACATTTTCTTTACCCATTCATCCATTGATGGACACTTAGGTTGTTTTCATATCTTGGCTATTGTAAATAATGGTGCAATGAACATGGCAGTGCATATATCTTTTCAAGTTAGTGCTTTCCTTTTCTTTGAATAAATTCCCAGAAGTGGAATTGCTGGATCATACGCTAGTTCTATTTTTAATTTTTTGAGGAACTTCCATACTGTTTTCTATAGGGGTTGCACCAATTTTCTTTCCCACCAATGGTGCACAAGGGTTCCCTTTTCTCCACATCCTTTACAGCACTTATTTCTTGTCTTTTTGATAACAGCCATTCTAACAAGTGTGAGGTAATATCTCATTGTGGTTTTGATTTGCATTTCTCTGATGATTAGTGACGTTGAGCATCTTTTCTTTTTTTTTTTTTAATAATTTTATTTATTTATTTTTTCCCCCAAAGCCCCAGTAGATAGTTGTACGTCATAGTTGCACATCCTTCCAGTTGCTGTATGTGGGACACGGCCTCAGCATGGCCAGAGAAGCGGCGCGTCTGTGCGCGCCCGGGATCCGAACCCGGGCCACCAGCAGCAGAGCGCGCGCACTTAACCGCCAAGCCATGGGGCCGGCCCTTGAGCATCTTTTCACGTACCTGTTGGTCATCTGTATGTCTTCTTTGGAAAAATGTCTATTCAGATCTTCTGCCCATTTTTTAATTTGATTGTTTTTTTGCTATTGAGTTGTATGAGTTCTTTATATATTTTGGATATTAGCCCCTTATCAGATATATGATTTACAAATATTTTCTCCCATTTGTTAGGTTACCATTCCATTTTCTTGATGATGTCCTTTGCTGTGCAGAAGCTTTTTAGTCTGATGTAGTCCTACGTGTTCATTTTTGCTTTTGTTGCCTTTGCCTTTAGTGTCAGATCCAAAAACTCATCACCAAGACTGATGTCAAGGAGCTTACTGCTATGTTTTCTTCTAGGAATTTTATGGTTTCAGGTCTTACACTCAAGGCTTTAATCCATTTTGGGTTAATTTTTGTGTATGGTGTAAGATAGTGGTCCAGTTTCATTCTTTTGCATGTGGCTGTCCAGTTTTCCCAACACCATTTATTAAAGACTGTCCTTTCCCCATTGTATACTCTTGGCTCTTTGGTTGTAAATTAATTGACCAAATATGTGTGAGTTTATTTCTTGGTTCTATTCTGTTCCATTGATCTATGTGTCCATTTTTATGCCAACAACATACTGTTCTGTTTCTCTGGAGAGATCTAACTAATACAAATTTGAAGGGAACAATAAAACACTGATCAAGAAAGATTAAGCCAGTGGCTCAAGGCCAGACACGTAATTAACATTAGAACTAAAACTAACACAGGTCTCTTAACTTCTAGTCCAACAGTCATTGTGGTTGGGAAATTCTAATCTAGGTTTATTGAACTCGCTTTTTCCCAACGATGTTACTCGTTATAATCTCCCCTTGAGTAACTAAAAAAACAAAATCAAAGTGATCATGACTATTTGTTATATATATGACAGATTCCCAGATTCTCACAATTCAAAGGGTCATAATACTGTAATGATGGAATTGGTAATTATGCAAGAAACATAATTATTCTACTTTGTTAACTCCTTCTGTCTCATTCTTTGTTCAGTTAAAAAATAAGACGATTTTCATGTACATGAGATATTTTGAGCTGCAGTGCAATCAATATGCTAATAAAACTCATCTCTTCATCTCATTTTAATATATTTTCAGCTTATTCTGACAGTGTTAATGTCTCAATCTGTCCAGAGTAAAGTTTGAAGCTCAAATCAAAGGAAAAAGAAAAAAGCATGCCCTGGCCAGAGAAGAATGAATTTTACTACAAATTCCTAATATAAATGTCCTATTTTCAATTGTTGAAGAGAGACCCTGGCAGAAGAAATCAGGATCCTTTCCTCTACTGAGGTCTGTCTCTTGGATTAAAAAAATATATATATTTTTTATATTTCTACTGTCTTTTAAAATCTGAAAAAAATAAAGATCTGAAAAAGTCAGAACTGAACAAAGAAAAAAGTTTTCATCTAGTTCCAGGGGCATATCTAGAAATTCTCCTTATGAAGAAAACTTTTTAACAATGTAGTTATCTTTAGCAGGATCTACTTGGAATGACAACGTAATCTTCTGGAGTACCAACTCTGAAAACAACTTAGAAAAAGGAATCTGCAGGCTGATTTATTTACACTTATTTGACAGTGGACATAAATTTTAAAATTAAAAATAGAAAGACTTTCAAGTAACAAATCTTTAGTTGATTTCTCCCAAACATTAAAGTTTAAAACCTTGGCTCTCAAGTCTTTTTTTTTCCTTTGTCTTCATCATTCTCATGGACCCACCTCTACTATCAATAACATTTCTTATTATACAAAAGCACTTGAAACGGAAACGGGAATATATCAGAATATTCAGAGGGTGGGAAGGTGATGAATGTGGGGTGAAAGAGTCAAGGTATGTGAGACTTTAAAAATTCTATTCCTGACCTGGCTAAGATTTGCTATTTCCAAATATTTTATCAATGTAGCCACAACAAGTCCCTACTTCAATGGTAATTTTTATTTTCCTGTCTACTGCTTAAATAGCAAATTGATCAAACAGCTAACAACTTTTAAACCTAAAATTTTCCACTCATCCAGAAGCATTATGATCAATTAAGTAATATTTCTAACTTTCTGCTTAATGATTTTTTGCATAAAATAAACCCAAGTAAATTTAGTTCCATAAGGTCTCTCAGATCTAAGTAAGGCAATTTCTCAAATTGTATTAGGTGTGGAATTTAATAAATTATGCTCCTTGCTCCAATAAGGTTTCTCAGGACCAAATTCAATTAAGTATTCTATTTTTGCCTTAAAATAAACATGTTGTACAACACATATAAATCATATCTAATACAAACTATAATCCCATAGAGCTGTGCTGTCCATTATGATAGTCACTAGCCAAATTAAATCTAAATTAATTTAAATTAAATAAAATTAAAAATTCAGCCTCTCAGCCACACTAGTCACAATTTTAAGTTCTTAATAGTTAATCAGCAGGTACCATATTGGAGAGGCACAGATATGGAACACTTCCTTCATCGCAGAAAGTTCTACTAGATAGTGATACATAATAAGCCTGAAAATGATCATTGAAGCTGATATTCCCATTAAGGATGAGTGTGAAAAATTTATATGATTATCTTAATCACTCCTGGATAGTTGATGTATACATTATTTATAAATTATGCTATGAATAAGAATGGCAGGTTTGACCTCACAACCAAATAAGTGGTAAACAAAATGCCTGCAAATTAGGTTTGGAGACAAGTTCATAAAGCAGATGTTTTGCTAGAGATAAATATAATCAATATTACTATTAGAGTAGGTTATGGTATTATAGTTCAGTACTATAAGTAAGGGTGTAAAATTGTGAGCTTAAACTGAAAATACTACACTTGCACTGACCAGACAGCTCTGAATACGTTCTTTGGCACTGGGGTATGATGAAAAGACACTAGTTCTGAAATCACACAAACTATTCAAATCAGGGTTCTGCCATTTTCTGGCTGAGAAACATTAAATTCATTGAGCCCAGTGCATATTCATTAGCAAAACCTAGACAACAGTATATGTCTCAAAAGATTGTTAGAAGGATTAAATAATTTAAAATATGTAAATCATTTAGCAGAGTCTCAAGGCAAAGTAAAAACTCAATAAACATTCCTAGCCTGGAAAAGACTGAATTGGATGTGAATTCAAATTATAAGGCAAATTTAATTTAAAATAGAATAAAAACATTAATTACCTTATTTATTCAATCTTCAGATAGATACACTTGTAATACATATGAATAAACTGCTGTGCAACTAATAAACACTTTAAAGACTGGGGAAAATCATAAAGGCACCAATGTTCACTTTCCCCAACAAATCTACTAGCGTAGGAGTCTTCTTTACTTCGGTTGATCACAAGTACTACAAAGCTCCTACTTTTCTGTAAATGAGACCCCAAGCATCACTTTAGAAATTTGTTCCCAAGGGCTCCATCCAGTTATAGAAATAATCTATGGCTATGATTCCACATAACTAAGAAGAGGACATACATCTAAGCACACATAGTATTTAAATCCAGTGGAGAGATAAGGCTTGGGGGATCTACTTGGGTTGGTAACTATTGAAGCTGATGGGTACATGAAGGATCATTATATTATTCCTCTTCCGTATACACTTGAAAAGATCAACATTAAACATTTAAAACGATGTTATGGGAGGATGACAATTAGTAATTAGAAATTTTTACTAGGTTACTTGCAATATTTTTGTCTTTCCAGAAAATGCATTACGTCTTGCTTACAACTGCCAATTACCCCTGCTTTTTCTTCCATTTTTCCACACAAATGTATCCAAAAGTTTGTCTTAACTGACAAAAGTATACACTAGCATTGACCACAAAAATTGACTTAGAGTTATAAGCTTGGGAACTAACTTTAATTCAGAGAAAGTCAACTATTTTGACCTTGGAGGGAAAAGTTCCAAATCCATTCATCTATAAAACCATGAACTTCTACATCTTAAAGTTTGTTGCATCTGTGGAAGATGCAAATATCCACAACTCTCATTATTTCAGGAGGCAAAAAAAAAAAGAGGCTGAATTATAAAATCTCCAAGATGTCTATAGTCAATTTCAACAAACAGGTAAGGTCAATTCTTGAAACCAAATTGAGCTGTTATCATTTTGACATAAACTTACCAGAAAAAAAAGTATCTCTCAGAGGAAAATGGGCTTTTGTTCATTGAAGTATAAATGCTTTTCCCCTTCTAAAAGTATAACAGCTGAAGTAATGCAACATAGCTAAATAAGTTCCCATCTTCTTTTGTTCTTCTTCCTCCTTAATAGCCCCAGAGCCCTCAAATATCTTCAGAGCCAGGGTAAAAATGGCAGCTGTGGCAGTGGGGCAATGTGGAGGTCCAGGGATCCATGTCACACTCTTCTCCTTAGAGCAGAGGTTGCAAACTGGCAGTCTGGTTTACAGGAGGATTTGCTTTGGCCCCAGCGTGCTTTTTGGAAATTCACATTAGTTGCTAACATTTAAAAATCAGAATATTTCACAAAAAATCTTTGAAAAACTAAGAAATCTGGCAACACTGGATGGGTCCTCTAGCATGGCAATAATTGGCTAGACCCGAATAGCAGCTATCCCCCTGAGATATAAGGTATGTGCTTCTTTGCAATCAACCTCCCACACTGGTATGTGTTACCTGCCTGGCCCCTGCAAGTTGGTTTCAAGAAAAGCTGAGGGTTGGTTCTAAAGAGGATCTACAGTAAGAAAGTTAACTAGGACATGTGCTCATTTCACAACTTGGATAAGCCAATCATCTAAAACTCCTATGGTATAAGGATCTTTTTATCATTTAACATTTTATTTAATAGCTGACAAGAGTTGCCAAATGGGAGTCTGTTTAGATGTGTTGGGATACCAGCTCTGCTTCAAAAGAAAACTATACAAACTACTCCAATACTATTTAGTTAGAAGCTTCTGTAGTTTGGGCAGCAGGATGAACTCAGAAACAGCCTCAGCCTGAGTGCACACTAGCACCAAGAGGAACTAAAAAATGGGTTGGGAGAAGGTATTTCAGTCCACAGGAGAGCAGAAGGAGAGTAGAAAGGAAGAAGGTTAGAACTAGAATGGTGTCCTCTAGTTCCTGGTGCACAGTAGGTATGATATAAATGATAATTGCATGCACGCCTCTTCATTCTATTGATGAAGAAAATTAATCCTAAGCAGACTTATCAAAGGACACCCACACAAAATTTCTTAGATCTGGAAATTCTTAGTTCTTGTTATGTCTTAAAGTGCATGTAAACATTTCTCCCTTAACTGGCAGTTACCTAATTCTGTCATCATCCATCTGTTCCTATGATAACTTAATGAAATCTATATCTAGGAGTACAAGTCTGAGTTACTAAACATTTATTTTCAACTTCATACACATATTCAGTTTCATGTTCTGCAAACTGATCCAATCCACCAAAAGAAAAAACAGGAAGTCAAAAAATACGAAATGTCATTGCTGCATTTGTTCACCAAATTCCCTCTGAAACAGCCAGTCTGATTACATCCCGAGAATGATGAACCTGAGTTTTTAGACTTTAAAAGGTTTTCATGAAAACATTCCTAAATGAAGAAAAAGTTAAAGTTAAAATTGAAATTGAAAAATGATGCCCTGATATAATTTTAAAATAAGGTAATTAAAATGTAAGTTAGTAAGGAAATAGCACATTCTCTCTTAGAGTATTTATCCTACCACATCATAAATATTTGTTGAATAGCAAAATAAAGTTGATGGTTTCACCTAACAGATATTTTGCAGACCAAGTAGTTGCAGACCAAGTAGTTGGGAATCTAAATTAGACACCTGAAGAGAAATATCAATTAAATGCTGAAGTCTCAGAAGAGAGTCACTAGGATAGTAAAGAATTTAAAAGCCACAACATATGAAGAATGGATGAATAAATATTATAAGAGGAAAAATATTTGGAGAGGCAAGGATCAGGCATGATGGCCCTTTTCAAATACATATAAGGGCCTTGCAAAAACAGTTTTAATAAGTTGCTGAAATGGGAGGCAGCGTGCTGTAGTGAAACGAACAAGCTACGAGTTAAGAATCTGTGCTTTGAGTTTGGACCTTGCCACTAAAAGCTATGTTTCAGATCTTGGATGAAATCACTGAACCTCTATAGGTCTCAGTTCTCTCTTCTATTAAATGAACAATAATGGTATGCAAAGATCCTTCAGCTTTAGAATTCTATGATTCAGTGATCTGAAAAGTTATTGCACATAAAAGCACTTAGAAAAAGTTTAGATTCTTTAAGTGTGATGCTATCACTATTATTGTAGATAGCAGGTTTTCATTTCCTTTAAGGTAGATGAATTGTAGGAGGTATGTCTCTCTCAGTCCAATTCTTCTTCTTATGGCTTAGTTTGTATTTCTTGCTACACTTCCTGAGTCTGTGCCAAGTGGCTTTCATTCTCTGCTTCCATTTAAACAACTTAGCAGAGTAGTATCTCAATTTCTTCCCTGTACTATGCAGGCACAGCTTTCTCCCTTAAGATTCCCAAATACCAAGCCTCCTGTCCCATCTTCTTCAGTTAGACTCTCAGATGAATTCCATGAGCACTTCCAAACCGTATGCGGTTGTTGTTTCAGGTATATCACAGGGGTCAGTTACAGATAATGCGCACAAACGAAGCAGCCCAATGGGCTCATATACGTGACATATTAACCACCTCTAGCTTCCCAACATCAACCTTAACTCACCTGCATCTGTAACATGCTCATCTCCTTCCCTCCTGCGAGATATCTCACCCTCTCTTACATTCTCAGAACGTTCAGCATTGATTATCCCTTCTGTCACCTGTATCTTCTAATTTCCTGTCTTTGCTGCATCATTTTTATTAGCATTTACACATGCTAAGCATTACCCATCTTAAAAACAAAGAGGAATGCCTCCCTGGTCCTTACTTTGCCTGTCTAGCTTCCATTCACTCTCACCCACCTCTTCATAGCCAAGCTTCCAGCAGCATTTTGTGCCCCTCTCTCACTCCCACCAAACTAGACCCACTGACCTTTTTACAATTTCTTTAAGCACTGGCTCTGGAATCAAAATGTATAATGGCTCCTCCATTTACACTAGCAAGCACAGGAAAATTATTTCACCTCTGTACCTTACTTTTCTGACATGTAAAGTGAGGATAATCATTTTTAAAGTGGGGATACCAGCTCAATATATATGTATTGAATAAATAAATCCTGTACAGAATTTATACTTTAAACAACATATAGTTAAATTTCCAGTTAACTATAATAAAGTTATATATAAAAAGTTGGCAGATAATCCAGGCATCTTATCCTTCCATTTCCCTCTTTTTCCTGCTGTTTAGTTATTTATGATTCATTAGTGCCACCATTAATGTTTAGCAATGATCAGAGATGATTGGAAACTTAGATCAGTGCAAGCACTACTTGATAAAAGCTCTAATTACTGCAATGTTTTAAAAAGCAAAAAGAAACATGCTTAAAATAATCTGGAATAATATGTGGATTCTTCTTCCATACATTTCCCTAAACACTGTTTTTGCTTTACCTCAAATGATCCCATGAAAATTCCCTACCCATATTTCACCATGTTCGTAAATGCACATTTGTCCTTCAAAACCCAGCTTAAACATTAGTCCCCCGAGAAGCATTCTCAGACCACCTTTGTTCCCTGCTTCCATGTTCAATCAGTATGCCCTCCGTACCTTGAATATCCTTCTAGTCTGACATCTATCACACTGTAATAAAATTTCTTTATGTATGTTCTTCTACTAAGCCATGTATTTCTTAAAGATAAGACAATGTCTTATTCATTTCTGCATTCCAAGGGCCTCTATTTGTGCCCAATACATAGCCATTCAGTGGATACTTATTTGAAATGACCTGAGGAAACAAACAAGGTATTTGGACCCTGATTTGAAGAACAGTGGTTTAAGAAACAAAGTCTAATTCTATGAAAATATCATTCTGATTGGGAACTATTACTGGAAATTAGTTTTTACCAATAGAACTTACTTTGTGTGTGTGTGTGTGTGTGTGTGTGTGTGTGTGTGAGGAAGATCAGCCTTGACCGAACATCCATGCCAATCCTCCTCTTTTTGCTGAGGAAGACCAGCCCTGAGCTAACATCTACTGCCAATCCTCCTTTTTTTCTTTTTTTCCCTTTTTCTCCCCAAAGCCCCAGTAGATACTTGTATGTCACAGTTGCACATCCTTCTAGTTGCTGTATGTGGGACACTGCTGTATGTGGGACATGGCCAGACAAGCAGTGCGTCAGTGCGTGCCCAGGATCCGAACCCGGGCCGCCAGTAGCGGAGCGCGCACACTTAACCACTAAGCGACAGGGCCGGCCCCTAGCACTTACTTTTTATCACTAAGATAAAAAGAAAAAAAATTTTCATAGCTCTGACAAACATATTTGCAGACAATGATTTAGTGGAGAGAACTAAGGATCAGTTGTCATAAACAGCTTGAATTCTACTTCTGTCAGACACTATGCAACAGTGACAAAATCATCAAGAATTATGCACCTCAACATATCTATCCGCACACTGTAGGAGTAACATCTAAGATGAGATCATACAAATTAAAGTGTAAACGATAAAAAATAAAGATGCTACATGAATCCAAGCAATGATTATCATAGATACAAGTATAATTGATTATAATTTAAAATTAAACCTCTGAGGTTCCTGCTGATCAAATTAACTTTTCATTGACTAAGAAAAAGCTCAGGAAGAATGGCAAATCAATAGTTTTCTACATGTGCAACATAGCCTAATTAAAATTTTATCTGATATACACACACACAAAGATAAACATATATTCATACATCATATATATATATATATCACAGAAATTAGGATTTACTTAAAATGCTTTCATGCTTCCTATTTACTAAAGCAAATAAGAAGTTCATAAAAATAATACAGCTTTAATTACATAATGAGGTATAAAAATTCTAAGATAAGTTATCTGGTCATAAGCAGAGTTATTTTAATCATTATCAGATTAAAAACATGATTAATATTTTAAATCCACTTAAAAAATATAATGTGGGGGTTCAGAACCAGTCTCCCCAGAATGTGCCACCCTGGCATGTGAATTATTTCAAGCTGAAGACAATTAAAGCACAGCAGACTCAGGAGGTGGGGGTAGGGAAGAACCTTTGACCTCTCTTCTTTGACTCTAACTTTTTCCACTCCAAAAAATTCAGATAGAAGACTTGTTTCAGGAAGCAAGCTCTCACCATAGACAATATGAACTAGGCGGTAAACAGGGAGGAACCTAGCAAGGTCTGTTTGTTAGACTTCCCTCTGTGCCCCATTGTTTCTATGTGATCCATTGGTAAGCAAATGTTTGCTCTTTTCCAACTAACTGTGAATTGCCTTCTTTCACTTCAAAGTCCCAGATCCCCTATCCTCTTCTCCTTAGTCCAAGATGACATATACACCTCATTTTGCCAGACTGTCTTTGGAATCTCTCATGTTAATGTAGATTCCCCATGCATATGTAATAAGTTAGTTTTTCTCCTGTTAATCTGTCGTATGTCATTTTAATTATTCAACCAGCGAGAAGAATGAAGAGGGGAAGTTTCCCTTCTCCGACAATTACCATAATAATCATAATAGAAATCAGTTTGAATAGAATCTCATTTTGAGAAGATGAAGAGGACAAATTGCTTGTTAGATTTTTTTTTTTTTTTTTTGGCTGAGGAAGATCTACCCTGAGCTAACATCTGTGTCAATCTTCCCCTATTTTTTGTATGTGGGTTGCCACCACAGCATGGCCACCGACGAGTGGTGCAGGTCCACACCTGGGAACTGAACCCAGGCCGCTGAAGCAGAGGGCACTGAACTTAACCACTAGGCCATGGGGCCAGCCCTAGGTTTTTTTTTAACAGAGTCCAAGACAGGCATGCAATGCAAGAGAAATCACATATATGCTACATCTGTAAACAGCAACACAAAAAAAGATTTATGTACAAATGCAGATATATTAGGGTTATAGCACAAAGAAAATTGACGAACAGAGGTTTTGTCTAGGTTCAAATCCCAACTCTGCCATTAGGTGAACAAGTTACTTTACCTTTCAAAGCTATAGCTTTCTCTTCAAAAAAGTTGGGATAACACCACCACCATTGCAGAGATCTTATAATAATTAAACAACATAAATGAAGATGTTTTTTAGAGGGCCTATTTCACGGCAAGAGTTGCCCTTGCCGTGAAGGGCAACTTTTCAAATGAAGTTTTCAAATGAAATGAAGTTTATGATACCGGCTCAAGACAAGGTTGACATAGGGCAGCCATATTGTAGAAAAGAAACCCTATTGTAACTTTGAATGACCTCTGACAAACTAACCCAGCTGGATATGCACCATCTATGAGATCTAACTGCTCTGTAGATTTTACGACCCCTGCTTGTGCATGTACCTCCCAGCAGTGATAAGATGATAACTTTGTTCTTTTGAGTTCCTTAGGAATATGATGACCCCCAACAGAGAGTCTATGCTGATAGCCATCATCAATGAAAACTGAAAGATCTGGTGTGGCACTCCCAGTCTGTAACACCAGAGGGTCAACAATCCTAACCCACTCCCCTATAACCCACCCCTATATAACTGCTGTAAGATTTTGTGCCCCCTTAAGATGTTTTTTATTGGACATGAGTTGGCCATCTTCCCTCTTGCTAACAAGCTGTAATCAAGAGTCGTTTCTCTCCTACCACCCTGCCTCTTGACTACTGGCATGTCTTGTGGCGGGCAGAAGACCCCACCTTGGGCGGTAACATTTACATTCTTCTCAACAAAATAGGAATTTTTTTTTTAAGTATTGGTTGAGATTCTCAGTTTGGACAAAGAATGTTCGCTAAAAGAGGAGTGAGAATTCCAATAAAACAATAAGGCTTAGTTAGCATGTGGTGAAAGAAGCTAGGAAGCATTCTTTAAAATCCAAGAACTAAAAAATCTCCATACAAACAAAATCAAATTTGTGAAATCCAACCAAAACAACATTTTGGATAATATAACAAATATATTTAAGAACATGTTTAACATTGCTATGCAAAAGAATACTTGATTAAAATTTAACTATCAAATAGACTGAATCTGAGATGATAACGTTCCCATACAATACTCTGTTTTTATCAGTAACACAGCATGAGCTGTTTATCAAGACCTGGAATACTACTTGCTAAAAGATCATTTAATTGTATTTACGGGGGGCCGGCCCTGTGGCTTAGCAGTTAAGTGCGTGCGATCCGCTACTGGCAGCCCAGGTTCAGATCCAGGGTGCGCACTGACGCACTGCTTGTCTGGCCATGCTGAGGAGGCGTCCCACATATGGCAACTAGAAGGATGTGCAACTATGACATACAACTATCTACTGGGGCTTTGGGGAGAAAAAGGGAAAAAAAGGAGGAGGATTGGCAACAGATGTTAGCTCAGGGCTGATCTTCCCCACAAAAAAAAAATTGTATTTATGTAGGATTTAACAAATATTCTAAAATACTTGAAAAGTAGCCATGTTTTATTCTCTTGATTTTAACTAAATAAAAACACTGAATCATAGAGAAGTGAATTACTTCAAATACCGAATCAAACTTTTTGTCCTATGGACAATAATTTTTTAAATGATAAAAAAGTTATTTCACTTTTTTAAACAGGAAGATATTCACCAAGACAATGAAAGAAATTATACCGATTTCTTTAATGAACACAGTTCCATTAAGCAGTCTGCTGGAACACGGTGTAAAGAGAAACAGCACATATTGGCTTTGTCAAGTGTGGGTGTCCTGGTATTCTTGGGATTTTTTCACCCACTCATATGAGTCAGTTTTATATAACACTGTAACATATAATTTCCCTCCTACTCACAAGCCAACACTTCAGAGATAACATCTCACCATGAGTTATTTAAGGAATATGGTAACTCGGAACATTTTAATATTTTGTAAAATGTGCAAACCACCAAATTATTACTATGTCAGCAACAAGCTCCTTGGCTTCCAAAGAAGCATTCCAGTGTGTTTCAGTACTGTAAGATTTTGGGGAACATGTTAAGAAAATATGTAAATTGTTTCACTGGAATCAAATATCATAAATTTATTTAAAAATCTAGGTGTTTTACCAAATATTAGTCATTTTTCTACATAGAGAAAATTGAGTAATCAGCCAGTGATTTAGTAATTACATTCCTACTGGGGAATTATTTCCACGGCTACTAAAGATAGTTAAGTACTAGGCTTCAAGAAAAGTAGGATTGATTTAATTTTCTCCACAGTACCTCAAATATTCCATTTCTGAAGGGTAATTGAAAGACTATATTTGTAAAATCAGATTACCACAAATATAAAGGGAATGTCCAGATGTTTTTTCATTGTTTATACTAAAATTCTTTTGCTTATAGCATTATTGGAAAACAGTGGTTCCATGACTAGAGTTTGAAAATCATTATTACGCTGAGACATTTTCTATTAAATTATTTATCACGACAAGATAAATTGAGTTTTCTTTCATTGGAAGGAAGGAGTCTCCCAAAGGAAGCAAGAAAAGGAGACAGGAATAAAGGATGCAATTTAAAATAGCAAATAGATACAAAAATGAATCTTCTCCCTTAGAGACTTGCGGTATTAAGAAGAGAAGAACCAATTTTATATCTGATGGGAAACTAACAAAATAAAAAATACTGTAGCAGATGACCTCATGGTACATGAGTCATTTCTACCTTATGCAGACTACTCAGATTAGACACGACCCGTTTAAAGCCCACAGATGTTACACACAGCTTAGGGTTATTTCAGGGTGCTCACATTGCTGCTGTGACTTTTTTTTTTCCAGCCTTGAACCATGAGATGTCAGAATCTACAGTATAACAGAATGCCATGTCAGCATTTCATTATAACATGAAGCTGCAGTATTTTCATGGCAGGCAGGGTGGTAGAACAGAAAGAGTACCTGCCTTCAAGTCAAGCAGAAATAGGTCCATCAGCTCCATCTTTTATTAGCTTATAACTCTTATACCTCAGACAAATTATCCTGAGAGCTGAGCAAACAGCAGGCTGTCGGTAAATTTGTTATAAATGAACCTCTTTGAGCTTTCGTTTCTTAATGGGTAAAAGAAAGCTAGTAACAAGTATATACCTCACAGAGTTGTAGCCTTATACACATAAAGCTTCTAGCACATGATATGTACTTTTTAAAATTAAATTCATGTACTTATGCATTCCTATGTTCTAAGAAAGTGTACCATTCAATATTACTAGTACAGTAACACATTTTTTATTGTGATAAAAATATAAAATTTACCATTTTAACCATTTTTAAGTGTACAATTCAGTGGCATTAAGTACATTCACATTGTTGTATATCCATCACCACCACCCATCTCCTGAACTTTTCTTAACCCAAACTGAAACTCTGTACCCATTAAAAAATAACTCCCCTTTAACTCCCTCCTCTCCCCAGCCTCTGGCAATTACAATTCTACTTTCTGTCTCTGTGAATTTGAGTGTTCTACGTACTTCATATAAGTGGAATCATACAGTTCTTGTTCTTCAATTACACATCTTAAAGTGTCAAACAGTCCAATGGCATTATACTTAGTAACAGAAAATTATCTTCCATAAAAAAAACTAAAACAAATGCATACATATCAACAGTATAAAAGTGTTTATATATATTCAAAATATTTGGGCTAGGAAAAGGACATTCATTTACTAATCAACTTTACGGTATAAATGGGAAACTATTATCAGTACCCATATAATACTAGCAGTATACATATAAAAGGACCCAGGAAATGTACATTAACTTTGTCTCAAGATAGTTGGTAATATTCTAAAACATAGAAGAAAAGCAAATAAGAACAATAAACAAACACTTAGAGACAGACTGGATTGGTGGTTACCAGAGGGGAAGGGGGGGGAGGAGGGCGAAAGGGATAATTCAGCACATGTGTGTGGTGATGGGCTGTAATTAGTATTTGGGTGGTGAACATGATGTAATCTATGCAGAAATAGAAGTATAATGATGTACACCTGAAATTTATACCATGTTATAAACCAATGTTACTGCAATAAACAAAAAAAAAAAAAAAGAAAAGTAAAAGCAGAAGTAGTAATATGGAAGTATCACATTAAATTTTAAATATGTTTTTATAATACATCATATTATATCACTAGGTAAGCCAACAGCACTATTTTGATACCTACAAATAGATAATGGTTTTCTGGTATTTGTCTTTGAAATCACGGTCAATGTCCAAGATTTCTGGCACTGGCTGACAACACCGTGACAGTCTTTCTTGTTGGCCCCCAGGTGGCAGTGTGGCCCAGAGCAGTATACGTCACCTTCTCAGCTCCAGAGCTCCCAATACAAGAACAACCTCTTTTATAAAGGAATCTTACCTCTCCTGACAGACAAATGTATGTACAGAAACCAGTCTATGACACTAAAATCAAGAACAATTAGTTTAATTCCAGTTTGAGTAAAGAATATGAATTCATTGGACTCTGCCTCATGTTTGACTCAACCCAACTCTAGCCCTCAATTTCCTCTTACAAAAGAATGGATACTGAAATATTTTCAACAATACCTGTGGTTTGGTTTCTATACAGTTCAGTAATCACAATAAGCTGAAGGTTAAATATTTAAGTGTACGAAGTCATTTGTTCTAAG
Organism: Ceratotherium simum simum; assembly: GCF_057802395.1. Classification (NCBI taxonomy): domain Eukaryota; kingdom Metazoa; phylum Chordata; class Mammalia; order Perissodactyla; family Rhinocerotidae; genus Ceratotherium; species Ceratotherium simum. The sequence goes on from NC_141908.1 coordinate 19,115,870, forward strand.
GTAGAAATCTTTAAAAAGAAGGGGGGGGTACATATATACCAGTGAGGTATCATAGATCCAGAACTGAGATAGAACTCAAAAGGGAATGCCCCTGGTCTCAACACACACCACCGACACAGTCCATTCACACATCAGGACTTACAACAGGGTATTGACCATCTGCCTCTGCCTTTAGGAGCAAATAGGAACGGTGGCATTTTTCTTCTGCAAAACCAACGGATGTTTTGCTTTGTGCTTCATTTGTTGGTTTCCTCCCTTTCTAATGATGGAATCAACCATTCACTCTCCCAGTTACCAATTTTAACTGCTGCTGGAAACAGTTACTGATCAATGTAACATTCTTCTCCGTTTTGTGACTATTTCCAAAAGTCTAGTTTCTGAGTAAAAAAGAAGAGTTGTTACTGATAAAAATCTGCTCTTCCTCCACATACAATAGTGTAATCAGCTCTAACCTTTGAGTCTATACTTACACGTGAGTGTTCACTTAACACGGCGTCTCAGTTACTTTTGTCTTCACTGCTAAAGAGTATGGGTCTTCCTGCCCTCCATCTACTTCTCTGCCTGCAGTCATTTGGAAAGCCTGAGGTTTCCAGAGATAATTCATCTACTCATAAATATTTAAATAATTAAATCTAACACTTTTTGAGTATCTCTTGTTTTTTTTTGGGGGGGGGAGGAAGATTAGCTCTGAGCTAATATCTGTTGCCAATCCTCTTTTTTGCTGAGGAAGATTGGCCCTGGGCTAACATCCATGCCCATCTTCCTTTACTTTATATGTGGGATGCCTGCCACAGCATGGCTTGATAAGCAGTGCATAGGTCCACGCCCAGGATCCAAACTTGCAAACCATGGGCCACCGAAGCGGAGCATGCGAACTTAACCACTACACCACTGGGCCGGCCCCTGACTCTCTCTTTTGAACTGGGCATCATGTTACCATCCCCCGTTTCACAGAGAGGTTTAAGAATATGCCCATGATCATAATGGTAGAATGGGTGGAACAGAGGGATCATGAGGCCAGCTATGGCCAAAGCACATGCTCCTTTTACTTCACACCAGTATTACAATGGCATAGCACCATAGTTAAGGACTACATAGACACTTTCTGGAAAGGTCAGGCATTAAAGTATTACTTTAGTCCATTAGGGTATTTTGAGGATTCATGAAAAAATACAAAGTGCTAGTGGATATTTAAATTCATCATAGAATGTTCCCTTATATTAAAAATAAAGTGCAGCTCAACCAAGGAAAATGTAAAAAGGTTAATAAGGCAAATTTGCAAATAAAAATATTATAATATTCCTATAAATTTGCTCATCTAAAAGTTAAAGAGCCAACCAAAGGCAATGTGCAGACCTTGTTTGGATCTGATTCAAACAGAGCCAATAATACAAAGTTACTTTGAGATAAACGGGGAAATTTTAATATGGGCCAAATAATACATATAATGAGGAATTAATTATCTTAATTTATTAACTGTGATAATGAAAAAAAAACTCCTTATTAGAGATTAAAACTGAAGTGTTTATGGGTAAAATATAATTTCTTGAATTTAGTTTAAAATACTTCAGGTAAAGAAAAGTATGTTTGTAGGTAGGGGGCACAGAACAGAACAGAACAACCAATAACTGGCAAAATGTTCATAATTATTAAAGCTGGGTGATAACTACATGGTGGTTCCTTATACTATTCTATTTTTGAATACACTTGAAAATTTCCATGATAAAAACGTTTGGATAAAATAAAGGGCAGTACTGCACTTTGTAAACTTTCTTTCTAGTATAAAACTTTGCTTAACTGTGTTGCAAAACTCAATTGAGAGATAATCTGAAAATCCAACAAATATTTAGCTCTCCATATTTGCAATGACTTAAATTTCTTTTACTGTTTTAAACTCTTACCAACATATTTGTTTGTAAATCATCACTGTTTTTAATTAGTGGTGATTTTAAATTTAGTGTTAATTTTCATTTTATTTGCTGTGAAATATGTGTGTGTGTATGTTCTATATGAATTCTCTGGAAGGAGTTTTCCAAAGTCCAAGTAGTTACACTGATTATTCTCCATGTGCTCCTTCCTACAGATTACTCCCTTGCCAGGTGGCTTCAAACAGAGTTTGATCAATGGAGGTTCCAGCTGGAGATTATGTATGGGAGGAGATTATGGAGTGGGAGGAGGAAGGTCTGGTAGCGGCTGAGTCCCTCCAGAACCACAGGTGGTGCCTATGGCCCCTCCTCCTTAGCCCCAGTGCTCCCTGGGCTCCCATAACACTATTTTTTCCCCCTGTTCTCTCAGACCTAGGAGTGGTCATGACTGGCTACTATTTATTGCTGGTTTCTGGGTGGCTCAAACCAATTCTTGGCTCTCTTAACCATACCCACACCTCCTAATAGTCCCTTATTAAAATCTCTTAAATTGAACCATCTGAGTAAAATTCTATTTCATGCCAGAATTGACTAATTAAGTAGTATAAGAAAACAGTGTTAACAAGTTCAGGCTATATATATAAAACCATATGTGTGAGCCAGCCCCGTGGCTTAGCGGTTAGGTGCGCGCACTCCGCTGCTGGCGGCCTGGGTTCAGATCCCGGGCGCGCACCGACGCACCACTTCTCCGGCCATGCTGAGGCCGCATCCCACATGCAGCAACTAGAAGGATGTGCAGCTGTGACATACGGCTGTCTACTGGGGCTTTGCGGGAAAAATAAATAAATAAAATTAAAAAAAAAAAAAAAAACCGTGTGTGTGTTAAATATACATAATATTTTATATATACATATATATAATACACACATATATATGCATATATATTTCACTTTTTGTTAAGAATTATTAACAAATATTATTAAGAAGCCACTTAAACTTAAGGATATAAAGAAGTTGAAAGTAAAAGAATGGAAAAAGGTATAGCTGGAAATTATTAACAGAAAGAAAGCTGGTGGAGCTATATTAATATTAAATAAAATAGACTTTAGGCCAGAAAACATTATTAGTAATCATACTGAAAAAAAGAAAAAATTTTCTAGGAAGACAAAGGAATTATAAACGTGTTTGCAATTAATAACAAACCTCAAAATATCTAAAGCAAACATCAACAGAATTACAGAGGAAAGTTAACAAACTGACAAACATAGAAGGGCATTTTAACAAATGTCTGTCTGTAAATGGTGGATTAAGAGAACAAAAATTTCAAAAGGATATAGAATAACAAAATTAACAAATTTAATATAATGGAAATAAACTAATTACTTATCCAACAATTAGAAGATACATATTCTCTTAAAGCACTCATAGAGCACTTACAAATGTGTACTAGGCCACAAAGCAATAACTTATCTGCTTTTGTCTCTAGAGATTAATTTGCATTTCCTAGATTTTTATGTAAATGAAATCACACAGCACATATTCTTTTTTAGGGGGGTGCTTGCTTCCCTCACTCAGTGGAATTATTTTGAGATTCATCCATGTTGATGCATATATCAACAGTTCAATCTCCTTTATTGACCAGTAGAATGCCATAATTTATCTATTCAACAGTTAATGGACATTGGATTTTTCCAGTTTTTGCCTATTATAAATCAAGCTGCTATGAACATTAAAGTACCAAAAAAAAAGAAAAAAAGAATCTGCATTCTTTTTGATAAAGTAGTGAAACACAACTATTTCAATAGTGGTCTATGCTTAAAAAATACATATACCCATATACACATATGTGTATATATATATTTAAAAGCAAAGTACAGGGCCGGCCCCGTGGCTTGGTGGTTAAGTGAGCGCGCTCTACTGCTGGCGACCCGGGTTCGGATCCCGGGCTCGCACCGACGCGCTGCTTCTCCGGCCATGCTGAGGCCGCGTCCCACATACAGCAACTAGAAGGATGTGCAGCTATGACACACAACTATCTACTGGGGCTTTGGGGGGAAAAAAATAAATAAATAAAATCTTTAAAAAAAAAAAAAAAAGCAAAGTACATTTAACATTTTTTGTAAACTTGTTATTCAAATATGAAAAAATGCAGGAAATTACACAAATCTTAAGCATATAGCTTGATGAATTTTTAGAAAATGAACACATCCATGTAACAGCACCAAGATCAAGAAACAGAGTATTATCACCCAGAAGCCTCCCTTGTGACCCGCTTCCTTTCAAAACGCTCCCCTACTAAAGGGTAGCCACTGCCTGAGTTCTAATACCATAGATTAGTATGTTATATGTATTTTACATAAATGGTTATAAATAAATTAGTATCACATATATTTTATATAAATGGACATTTACAGTTAATGTCTGGCTTTCACTCAACACTATTTGTAAGTTTCATTCAGCTGTTAGAGTAGCTGTAATTTGTTCATTCTCATTGTTCTAAGTTTTCCATTGTGTAACTACACCACAATTATTTCCCATTCTACCGCTAACGGACATCTGGGTTTTAGCTATTATAAACAGTGCTGTATGAACATTCTTTTAGTGAATATGTATATTTCTACCTAATACCTACGGGTAGGATTACTAGGTCTCAGAATATGCATAAGTTTATCTATAGTAGATATTGCCAAACAGTGTTCCAAAGTAGTTGTGCCAATTTTCTTTTCTAACAGTAGTGTAAGATAGTTACAGATGTTTCACATCCCTGCTGATATTGGTTTGATGTTTTTTTTTTAATTAGGCCATTCTGGTGGGTGTGTAGCGGTATTGCAATTTTGCTCTCATATATATCTCCAACAGAAATTAGTATGTATGTTGATCAAAGCACACTTAACTCTATTCCACAAATCCACAGGATACTTCCAGATAAAAAGTCTGATTAAGTAGGTTTATCAAAAATGAAAGTAGCAAGGAAGTTCATGTATTAAAATGTATACCTATTTTTTTCCAGCTTTATGGAGATATAATTGACACATAACATTGGATAAGTTTAAGGTTTATAATGTGGTGATTTGATATATGTATATATTTTTAAATTATTACCACAATAAGGTTAATTAACACATCCATCACCATACATAGTTACAATTTTTTTGTGTGTGGTAAGAATATTTAGGATCTACTCCCTCAGCAGCTTTCAAGTATACAGTACAGTATTGTTAACTATAGTCACCATATTGTAGTACATTAGATCCCCAGAACCCATTCATCTTATAACTGAAAATTTGTACCCATTAACCAACATCTCTCCATCTCCCCCACCCCTCAGCCCCTGGCAATCACCAATATACTCTTTGTTTCTATGAGTTCAGTGTTTTTAGATTCCACATATAAGTGAGATCATATAGTATTTGTCTTTTTCTGTCTGAATTATGTCATTTAGCATAATGCCATCAAGGTTTATCCATGTTGTCACAAATGGTAGAATTTCCTTCTTTTTAATGGCTGAATATTATTCCACTGTATATATACACACCAGATTTTCTTCACCATTCATCCATCAACGAACACTTAAGTTATCTTCACGTCTTGGCTACTGCGAATAACGCTGAAATGAACATGGGGGTGCAGATATCTCTTTGAGATAGTGACTTCAGTCAGGCATCACTTAACAACGGGGAGACGTTCTGAGAAATGCGTCATTAGGCGATTCCATCATTGTGTGAACAACACAGAGTGTACTTACACAAACCTAGATGGTATAGCCTACTACACATTTAGGCTATACGGTATAGCCTATTGCTCCTAGGTTACAAACCTGTAAAGCGTGCTACTACACTGAATACTATATAGGCAATTGTAACACAATGGTATTTGTGTATCTAAACATAGAAAAGGTACAGTAAAAATATGGTATAAAAGATAAAAAATGGTCCACCTGTATAAGGCACTTACCATGAATGGAGCTTGCAGGACTGGAAGTTGTTCTGGATGAGTGAGTGGTGAGTTAATGTGAAGGCCTAACACATTACTGTACACTGCTATAGACTTTGTAAACACTGTTTATACTTAGGCTACATTAAATTTATTTAACAATATTTTTCTTTCTTCAGTAATAAATTAACCTTAGCTTATTGTAACTTTATAAACGTTTTCATTTTTTAACTTTTTGACTCTTTTGTAATAGCACTTAGCTTAAAACACATTGTATAGCTATACAAAAATATTTTCTTTTTTTATATCATTATTCTATAAGCTTTTTTCTCTTTTTTTGTTTTTTTGGTGAGGAAGATTGGCCCTGAGCTACCATCTGTGCCCATTTTCCTCTATTTTGTATGTGCGACGCCACAACAGCATGGCTTGATGAGTAATGCATAGGTCCGTGCCTGGGATCTGAACCTGCGAAGCCCAGGCCACCAAAGCACAGCATGCGAACTAAATCACTATGCCACTGGGCCGGCCCCTGTAAGCTTTTTTCTATTTCTAAAATTTTTTACTTCATTTTCTTTCCTTTTTAACCTTTTTTGTTTAAAACTAAGACACAAACACATACATTATCCTAGGTCTACACAGGGTCAGGATCGTCAATATCACTGTCTTCCACCTCCACTTCTGGTCGCACTAGAGGGTTTTTAGGGACAATAACACGCATGGAGCTGTCATCTCCTATGGTAACAACGCCGCCTTCTGGAATACCTCTTGAAGGACCCGCCTGAGGCTCTTCTTGAGGAGGTGTCACTCTTTTCAGAAATATGTCCACGGTGGTTTGCTTGGTTGGTTTCTTTTTTTCATCATAGATTTGCTTGCAGGCAGATAATGCACCATGAACATTCTTCTCTATTAATGAAAACCTTTCTATGTTGGGGTCCAGGTTTTCAAACTATTTAAGGAGCTTGTTGAGGTCTGCAAAGGCTTCTGCTAAGCCCTTCACTGTGAATTTTCTTGGGGGTTCTTCTTTTTCTTCTCCCGCAGTTTCCTTTTCTCTTGCCTCTTCTTCAGCTATGTGTTCCTGTTCCAGTTCCCACATCTCCTCATTAGTCAGTTCCTCAGGAACCCTCTAGGAGCTCCCTCAATGTCATCCTCATCCACACCCAGGTTAAAGTTGTTTGCCATCTCAACCACAGCCTTGTTGATTTTTGAAACGTCCTCATCCTTGGCAAATCCTTCAAAGTCATGGACGAACCTCTTGAGTGTCTTCTTCCAGGTGCCATTCATATACTCCTTGACGACATCACCCCAAGCCCAAGCAAAGTTCTTGGTGCACAGATGTTGTAATCCTTCCAGAATTGCATCAGTGTCTTCCTCAGTTGCAGCAATAGTCTGGGCAACGGTCCTCCTCAGGTAGTAGATCTTACAAGTTGCTATAACTCCTTGATCCATTGGTTGGATCAAAGAGGTAGTATTCGGAAGGAGAAAGACCACTTTGATATTGGGATGAAGGTCACCAATAAAAAGAGGAAGTCCAGGAGCATTATCAACAATAAGCAAAATCTTGAAAGGTATGTTATTCTCCAAACAGTACTTCTCCATTTCGCTGGCATAGCAATTCAGGAGGGCATCTTGGAAGAGAAGCTGGGTCATCCATGACTTCTTATTGCTCCTGTAGTACACTGGCAGTGTGTGCTTACTGACATGCTTGAAGGCCCTGGGGTTCTCACTGTGCCAGATCACAAAGGGTTTCAATTTGTAGCCTGCAATACTGCCCCCAAGCAAGACTATTATCCTATCCTTAAAAGCCTTGAAATCTGGCACTGACGTGGCCTCCTTATGGATGAAAGTCCTTTTAGACATCCATTTCCAGAATAGAGAGCTTTCGTCCATATTGAATATTTGCTCTGGGAAGTAATATTCCTCCACAATCAGCTTATCTAGACTTTCCAAAAATTCTTCAGTGATCTTCACATCAGCACTCACAGACTCACCACTCACTTTGACATTATGTAATGAATAATGATTCTTGAATCATTTGGTTTAAACCACCCAGAGCTAGCAGTAAATTCAACATCAGAGTCAAGTCCAGTCTTTTCTTTCAACATCACAAACTTTTTGGTTTAATTGTGATCATCATGGTGCTGAGAGGGATCCAGGTCATTAGAAGTTTCTCCATGTCTGAAATAGGCCCTTCTCGAATTTTTGTTAGTCTTGAGGCCTTCAATGAAGCATATCCTTTAATAGCTTCCATCACTTTGTTCTTGTTCTTCAAGATCGTAGCTGTGGTGGAATGGGACATGCCTGAATGGCAAGCAATAACCATCACTGATTTTCCATCTTCGTAGTCCTTAATCACTTTTAATTTCGTTTCCAGGTCAATCACTTGACATGGCCTCTTACTAGCAATATTATCAGTGGATTTTGTATGCTTAGGGGCCATGATGAACAAAACAACATGAGATTAAATCAAGCACAAGAGAAAATGATGCAATCAAGAGACACAGTAAACATGAGATGCACAAGGCTGCTGCCAGCGTAACATGGCATACTGTTTTATAGTAAACTTTTTTATAAGTAGAAAGAGTACTCTCTAAAATAATGATAAAAAGTATAGTATAGTAAATACATAAACCAGTAATATAGTCGTTTATTATCATCATCAAGTATTATGTACTGTACATAATTGTATGTGCTATACTTTCATAGACAGGCAGAACAGATTTGTTTACACCAGCATCACCACAAATACGTAAGTAGCGCACTGCACTACAACATTACAATGGCTGTGACATCACTAAGCGATAGGAATTTTTCAGCTTCATTATAACCTTACGGGACCACTCTCATATATTCAGTCTGTCATTGACCGAAACATGATTATGCAGTTCGTGGCTGTATACCGAGAAGTAGGATTGCTGGATCACATGGTAGTCCTATTTTTCATTTTCTGAGGAAACTCCATACTGATTTCCATAGTGGCTGTACCAATTTACATTCCCACCAACAGTGCACAAGGGTTCCCTTTTTTCCACATCCTCATTAGCATTTGTTATCTCTTGTCTTTTTGATAATAGCTTTTCTAACAGGTGTGAGGTGATATTTCATTGTGGTTTTGATTTGCATTTCCCCGATGATTAGTGACGTTGAGCACCTCTTCATGCACCTGCTGGCTATTTGTATGTCTTCTTTGGAAAAATGTCTATTCAGGTCCTTTGTTCATTTTTTAATTGGATTATTTGTTTTTTTGCTATTGAGTTGTATAAGTTTCTCACATATTTTTGATATTAATGAATTTATAGTTTTAATGAATATATAGTTAATGAATATATAGTTTTCAAATATTTTCTCCCATTCAGTAGGTTGTCTTTTCATTTTGTTGATTGTTTCCCTGGCTGTGCAGAAGCTTTTTATTTTGATGTAGTCCCACTTGTTTATTTTTGTTTTTTGGTGGTTTTTTTTTTTTTGGCTTGGCAAAATGTATACCTATTGATGTATGCATCAATAACACTTTTTGACACAGCCAAGTCTATCTCTAGACACTCTTATAGAGTCCTCACTGCTTGGGGAGGGGGCAAAACAATGATGTTATACTACAACTCAAATTAATACTATTTAGAATGTCAAGATTTGGTTTCTCATGAATTAGATGACTCAGGTCGTATGAAATTAATAAGTAATTTTTTGTAACTTATTTCTCTTGGCTTTTTTATACCCATACATCAAGGTTCATTCATACTGTTTCCTAATTATGCTTATTTTATTAAGTTGAGAATGATAAACATGGTGATTTATAACCTAATATTAAAATAATTTAGGGCCGGCCCCGTGGCCTAGCAGTTAAGTGCGCGTGCTCTGCTGCTGGCGGCCCAGGTTCGGATACCAGGCGCGCACCGACGCATCGCTTCTCCAGCCATGCTGAGGCTGCGTCCCACATACAACAACTAGAAGGATGTGCAAGTATGACATACAACTATCTACTGGGGCTTTGGGGAAAAAAAGGAGGAAGATTGGCAATAGATGTTAGCTCAGAGCCGGTCTTCCTCAGCAAAAAGAGGAGGATTAGCACGGATGTTAGCTCAGGGCTGATCTTCCTCACAAAAAAAAAATAAATAAATAAAATAAAATAATTTAACAAACAATCTTCTTGTAGCAAAACCACAAGATATTTCAATATTTTTGTTCAATGATGCAAAAATTCAATCTACATTCAGCCAAACAAGTAAGGATTATAACACTACAAAAGTAGTATATCTAAATGGGTAGTATAACAGAAAAATCTTCAACTTTAGGACACAAAAGAAAACAATGAAAGCAATTAGGTTGTCATCAAATGATACCTTTAAAGAATATAAACTACTACAAAATCATCTCATACTTTTTGCAAAAGCCTTAAATACCACAAAGTCTTCTCTACCTCCGTGCAGATAGATAATTAAAACAAATTGTTCTGCCAGGATTTCCAGAAGAAATGAAATACAGTTTATTTCAGAAGACCATCAATACAAAGAGTTAACTAATGATGAAGGTAGCAATGACAGTGTACAACATTAAGCCTAATAATTCACTCAGTGACAAGCTTCTTATATCACATCAGACGTAAACGACATATAGCAAAATTTCTTCTTGTTCAACTGTATACTAAAAATTTCACGTATTAATAAGTTTGTCAATTATTTTTAACCATGTATATTCACAGGTACACATATCCAGATATAAATACATGTATATAAATAATCCTTTAATAAATAACTAAGTAATCTAACCTAAGTGTATCTAACACTGAGCTTGGTGTATCACAGACTCAAAAATTTAATACATAGTTATTTATCAACTTTGAAAACTAGGTAAAACAAGAAGATGGGGTACCAAAAATATTAAATATTAAGAACAACAACAACTCAAGGAGTATATCTAGAAAGAACACTTTTGGCTAAACACCTCAGGGAAACAAAACAAAACAGCAGGACACAATTCCAAAGTGAGGAGGACACTTTTAAATACAAAAATAGTGTCATAAAGAGAATAGGTGTTAGCCTAGAACATTACTCTAGCCCTCTCTGAGATGATCTTTTGCAAATAGCAGGCTCAGGAAAAAATGTTCCTCACTGAATGATTAGTAATTAAAAAAAAAAATCAATGGTACAAGTATAAAGGAGGAAAGAAAAAGGGAAATCAAATGGAAAAACACACAAGAAAAAAAGTACCCATGAAGCAAGTGAAAATCATAGTCTAACATTTTGTCACAAATTTAAACTTAGAGAAGCAATCACCTCTATAACACAAGAAACACAAGGCAGAGGTACAGGAACTCAGAGAAGCTCTGGCAAGAAACATGAAGAAATTAAATGTGAACTGACAGGTCAGAGAGGCAAAAGAAAAATACACACCACTAAAATGAGGACCAAATGGGAGCAGAAGAGAAGACAGGCACTGCTAAAAATACAGGAAAGTAGAAGCAGGACAGGATTACAGGAAGTTTTCAAAGGAAAGGAGAGAAGATCAAAAGAGTTTTAGAGAAAAAATAAATTTAGAAAGAAAAAGACAGAAAATAAGAGTGATTTGGATGATAGGCTAAGACAAATCAACAAACATAAGCATACTTGGTGTCTGCAAGGAAGAAAACCAAAATGAAAGAACTGAAAAACTGCTCTCAATATAATTCAAGGAAAGTTTCCAGAAATAAAAGAAAAATGTAAACTAGAGATTAAAATAATATAGCACATCCAGGAAAGAGACATATAAGCATCAATACCAAGACATTCTAGTACTGGATTGCCAAAATGGGTAGTGAGACAAAAAAAATCAGTCATCTCTAAGGAGAAAAAAACCAGGCAGCCCTCAGACTCATCTACAGCAAATAGTGGAACAATGCTTACAATATCAGCCAGAAAAGACAGTGGGACTGAGGGATTTCTTACCCAGACAATTTGTCATTTAGAATAAACTCAGTGAAAAGACATTTTTAAAATGCAAGAGGGCCGGCCCCATGGCTTAGCGGTTAAGTGCGTGCACTCCGCTGCTGGCGGCCCGGGTTCGGATCCCGGGCGCGCACCGACGCACCGCTTGTCCAGCCATGCTGAGGCCGCGTCCCACATACAGCAACTAGAAGGCTGTGCAACTATGACATACAACTATCTACTGGGGCTTTGGGGGAAAACATAAAAAAAAAAAAAAAAAAAAAATTTAAAATGCAAGAAATTGGGTAACCAACTTTCCATTAGTCCTTCCAAAAATACTTTGAGAAGATAACTTAAACCAAAGAACACTGTGCAGAAAGAAAATGGAGTGGAGGGAAGCAATGAAACTCCTCGGCTGTTTAAATAATGTGCATACGGAGAAAATGTACAGTTAGAGACAATGACAAAACAGAAATTACATACCTAACAAGAGGTAAAAAAAGGAAAAAAGGCAATGATCACTTAAAGTTGGTATGGACAATAATATAAATATTTTGTAGAAACAAATTATACATATTTTGAAAGATACAAAGGTGAACACCAAGAAAAATAATTTAACCAATAGATATGAAGTGCTGAGAAAGAAGGACAGAAAGGGAGAAAAAGGTAATATATCAAATATCACTGCACATAATTGGGAATAAAAAACACTGCCTAAAAACATAGAGAATTAAGCATATTACACAAAGCTATCGTTATAAAGATTACCAATGGATTCAAACTCCAAACTTTTCAAATTACTAAAAGTGCATACTAAACCCAAAGAAAACTTGGATCACACAGTAATATATTTAGTGGATCATACAGTGATTATATAGTAACATATTTTTAGGAACAGAAACCATAACAAATACTATGATGACAGAACTAAGACCAAATATAGCTCTAAAGTCAATGAATTTAAGTGAGTTTAATACTACATGAGAGAAAAGATAAACTGAATCACAAAGTGAAATCTAACTTTGGAATTTAAAAACTCATCTAAAGGCAGTCTCTCAAAAATGTTGAAAATAAAAGATGGTTGAAGGCATGCTACGAAAATCTGATCAGAAAGAAATAGCTATTGGGATATTAATTACACAAGATGAAATTTAGAGCATAAGGGACCACCCTGGTGGCGTAGTGGTTAAGTTCACGTGCTCTGCTTTGCAGCCTGGGGTTCGCAGGTTCAGATCCCAGGCACAGGCCTATGCCATTCATCAAGCCATGCTATGGTGGCATCCCACAAATAAAATAGAGGAAGATGGGCATGAGATGTTAGCTCAGGGCCAATCTTCCTTACCAAAAAAAAAAAAAAAACAAAAAAAAAAAAACCCACAAATCAGAGTAGAAAAAGAAAGAACTAAGCAATTTTACAATAAGGATATTTTATCATGATAAAGAGGACAATCTCAAATGAATAAAGATTTAACAGTAAGATTTCTGCTCACAGTACTATGGTGGTTTAGATATTCTAAAAATCCTTCCATAGAAATGCTAAATTATATAAAATTCTATCTTTTAAAATGCACAGCTGGCCTGGAGAAAAGTAAGAAAAATTTAAAATGGCCTGAAATGAAAAAGAAAGTCAACCCCAGAGGGATAGATGAGTGATAAAGCCACAGGCCACAATGAAGGTGTCTGAAGATACCATCAACAGGGAATCTTAAAACTTAACTGCCAAGCAGAGCAATAGGAATAAGGTCTTAGATCTACACAAAGTGGACAGTGGAGATGAGACTCCTAAACAAAACTTGAGCCTAAGAAAACTACAACCTAAGTGAAAATGGAAAAGGTATGACAATAGAAAAAGAGATATATGGGAAAAGGAAATCAACAGGCAATAGATTTATACATACATAACAAATTGCTTTTTCAGAAGGGTGCCAAGGTAATTTATGGGAAAGAAAAGACTTTTCTAAAAATGGTGCTGGAATAACTGGATATCAGTATGAAAGAAAACTGAACCTAGAACTCCTATTTTACCCCATACACAAAAATTAATTTGAGATGAATCATATATCAAAACATAAAAGCCAAAAGTATAAAGCTTCCAGTACAAAACATAAGAGATTACATTTTTGATCTTGGGGTAGGAATAGACTTCTTGGTGAGAACATGAAAAGCACTAACGATATAAGAAAAACTTGATAAACTAGATTTTATGAAAATTAAAATTTCTGTTCATTAAAGTATACCATAAAGAAAATTGAAAAGGCAAGCTACAGACTGGGAGAAAATATTCATAATACATATATCTGGCAAAGGTTTTGTAGGCAGAATATAAAAAGAACTCCTTCAAATCAACAGTGAAAAGCTAAACAATAATTAAAACATGGGCAAAACATTAATGTATGCTATATATATAATATATAAGTATATATAATACATACAACTATATAATATATATATACTATATATATATAAGGGTAGCCAATAAGCACAGGTAAAGAGGCCAACATCATTGGTCATTAGGGAAATACAAGTTAAAATACAATGAGCTACTACTTGGAGATCCATTCATTTTGAATGGCTAAAATGAAAAAGGCTGACAATATCAAATATTGGCAAAGACGTGGAGTATCTAGAACTCTCATATATTGCTGATGGCAAAGAAAAAGTTGGGCAGTTTTCTTACAAATTTACACACACACCTACCCTAATACCTAGAAGGACAGAACTGAAAACATGTCTACAAAAGGGCTTGTCCAAGAATGAGTTTTTTTGTTGTTTTGTTTTGTTTGTTTGTTTTTGTGAGGAAGATTAGCCCTGAGCTAACATCCATTGCCCGAAGATTGGCCCTGGGCTAACATCTGTGCCCATCTTCCTCTACTTTATAGGGACGCTGCCACAGTATGGCTTGACAAGTGGTGCGTTGGTCTGCGTCCAGGATCCAAACCTGCAAACCCCAGACTGCTGAAGCGGAGCTCACAAACTTAACCACTACGCCACTGGGCTAGCCCCCAAGAATGTTAATACCATCCTTATTCATAAGACTCCTAAACTAGAACCAACCCAAATGTCTATCAGCAAGTGAATGAACAAAATAACTCTCCTATATTCAGAGATCAAAACAACATATATGAATCTCAAAAACATGTTGAGCAAGAGAAGTCAGACATATATAAACTGCATGATTCTGTTCATAACAAGTTCCAAAACAGACAAAAGGTAAGCTATGGTACAGTAAGGAATTAAAACCCACTGAATATAATAGGAATCCATGGGTCCATCCCGTGACTAATGGACTAATGAGCACAGTTCTCCCTTACTTAGCAAGTAATAAATGCAGCTTCTTTGTTTCAGATATACTTAATGGATTTTGGTTTCAGGTATTTTGAATGACGGTCTCTGGTCTCTTCCTTAACAGAAATCAAAAGATTAATTTAACAGCAAAAGATAGGATTAGTAAACAAGAATATGGGTAAGCAAAAAAACATCCAAAGGAAGCACAGAAATTTAAAAAAATAAGAAAACACAGAAAAGAAGATAAGAGATGTGTGGGACACCAAGAAAAGGTCTATCATAGGTATAACCGGAGACCAAGGAGGAGAAAGAACGGGGCAAAAATATCTGAAGAGATAACAACTGAGAATTTTCCAGAACTAATGAATGACATCAACCCACAAGTTAAGTAGTATAAATGCAAAGAAACCACAGCTAGGCACATCATAGTAAAAGTTTTAGATAGCCAAACAAAGAGAAAACCTTAAAAACAGCCAGAGGGTGAAAAGACCATTTATAATAGCATCAAAGATATTAAACACCTATCAATAAATTTAATGACATATGTAAAAGAACTATACATTGAAAACTATAAAACCTTATTGAAAAAAATTAAGTAAAGATAGGAATAATTGAGATAAAAATATACTGAGAGCAACTAAATAAATGGAAGAGTAATTCACATTCACAGATTAAAATACTCTATATTGCAAAGATATCAATTCTTTCCAAACTGATCTACAGCTGCAAAACAATCCCATTCACAATCCCAGAAACATTTTTAGTGAAAAATTTACTACGATTTACAGGCAATGCAAAGAGCCAACAATAGCTGAGGCAACTTTGAAAAAAGAACAAAGCTGGGAGATTTACACTACCTTATATCAAAATATCTATTATAAAGTTATAGCAATTAATAAGTATGATACTGACACAAAGATTGGCAATCACACAAACAGAACAAAAAATCTACACCTGCACTGTTCCAGATGGTAGCCACTAGACACTTGTGGCTATTTAAATTTAAATTAATTAAAAGTAGTTAAAAATTCAGTCCTTAGTTGCACTAGCCACATTTCAAGAACTCAGTAGCGGGCTGGCCCGTGGCTTAGCAGTTAAGTGCGCAAGGTCCACTGCTGGCGGCCTGGGTTCGGATCCCGGGCACGCACCGAGGCACCGCTTCTCCGGCCATGCTGAGGCCGCGTCCCACATCCAGCAACTAGAAGGATGTGCAACTATGACATACAACTATCTACTGGGGCTTTGGGGGAAAAAAATAAATAAATAAAATTATTTAAAAAAAAAAAAAAAAACAACTCAGTAGCCACATGTAGCTAATAACTACTAAATTGAACAGTACATCTATGAACATTTCCATCAGGGCAAAAGGTTCCATTAGACAGCACTTATCTAGAAATAATAAATTTATTATTATACAATAAAATCATTATAATCAAAAAATTACTTGATTTATGACAAAGGTGACACTCTAATGCAGTGGGGAAAAGTTGGTCTTTTCAAAAAATTGTGATAGATCAATTGAACATCCATAGACAAAAGTAAATAAATAATCAATCAACCCTGACCCCTACCTCATACCATATACAAAAATCAATGCCAAGTAGATTGTAGATGTAAATGTAAAAAATAAAACAATAAATTTTTTAGAAGAAAACATAGGAAATTATCTTCACAACTTTGTAGTAGACAAAGATTTCTAAAATAGGATGCAAAAAGTGCCAACCATAAAAGAAAATACTGATTAAAAGTATTTAAGATGACATTAAAATCGAGAACTTCTGCTTACCAAATGACATCATTAAGAGAGTGAAAAGACAAGCCATAGCCTGAGAAAAATTATTTGCAACACATATACTTCACAAAGGACTTGTATCCAAAATATAAATCTGACAAAAGACTCCTATAAAACAATAAGAAAAAGGCAGACAACCCACTAGAAAAATGGGTGAGACATGAATAGGCACCTAACAAAAGAGGATTCCAAATGGCTAATAAGCATATAAAAAGGTGTTAAACTCCATTTGTCATCAGAAAAATGTAAATGAAAACCTCAGTGGATATCACTATGTACCTACTAGAATATCTAAAACAAAATTAAGGACAGGTAACATGAAGTGTTGGTGAGGATGTGGTACAACTAGAACTCTTTGATGCAAGTATAAATTGGTACAACCACTTTGAAAAATGTTTGGCTGAGTTATGGGTTGAATTGTGTCCCCCCAAAATTCATATGCTGAAGTCCTAACAGCAGGGACTCAGAATGTGACCTGATTTGGAAATAGGGCCATTGCAGATGAAATTAGTTAAAATTAGGTCATCAGGGTGGGCCCTAATCCAATATGACTGGTGTCCTTATAACAAGGGAAAATTTTGACATGAATAGACGGAAGACAATGTGAAAAGACATTGAAAGAAGACAGCCATCTACAAGCCAAGGAGAGAGACGTGGAACAAATCCTTCCGTTACAGCCTTGCAAAGGAAGCAACCTTGCCAACACCTTCCTTTTGGAATTCTAGCCTCCAGAACTGTGAGAAATAAATTTCTCTTGTTTAAGCCACCCAGTTATGGTACCTCATTATGACAGGCTTGGCAAACTAACACAGGCAGTATCTACTTAGTGGAATATACACATACCTTACGCAACAATTTCTCTTCTTGATATATGCACAACAGAAATGTGTATACAGTATATGTTTACCAAAAAATTTGTGTAAGGGGCCTGCCCCGTGGCGTAGCGGTTAAGTGCATGCGCTCCGCTGCTGGCAGCACGGGTTCGGATCCCGGGCACGCACCGATGCACCGCTTGTCAGGCCATGCTGTGGCGGCGTCCCATATAAAGTGGAGGGAAGATGGGCATAGGTGTTAGCCCAGGGCCAGTGTTCCTCAGCAAAAAAAGAGGAGGATTGGCATGGATGTTAGCTCAGGGCTGATCTTCCTCACAAAAAAAAAAAAAAAAATTTGTGTAAGACTGTTCATAGCATTGCTATTTGTAAGAGCCCCAAACTAGAAACAACCTAAAGCTCATCAAAAGTAGAATGAATAAATAAATTATGGTATATTTACACAATGGAATTTTATACGGCAATGAGAATAAACCAACTACAACAACACACAACAATATGAAAGGATTTCACGATGATGAGTGAAAGAAGTCAGACACAAAAGAGTATTTAAGGATAATTACAATGATATAGTTGAACATATAAACGTAATTTATGGTGTTTGAAGTCAGGACAGCGGTTACCTTTGGAGAGGAGGGAGGCAGTAGTGATTGGGAGGGAACAAGAAGAAGATTTCTGGGCTGCTGGTAATGTTCTATTTCTTGATTTTGGTGATGGCTATACTGTGAAAATTCTTCAAGTTGCACACTTACAATCTGCACACTTTCTTCCATGTACGTTATACATTATAAAAAACGTTCTTTGAAAACTGAATATGTGAATTAAACAGCAGATTAGAACAGCTGAATCACAAACTACAAGAGAGATCTTTAAACAGCCACAACATAGCATAGATAGACACAGAAAATATGAGTCATTAATGGAAGCATAGTATAGAGTGAAAGGGGTCAGGTATAAGTTTAATTGGAATTACAAAGAAGAAAGAGAATGGGTGAGAATCAATATTCGAAGAAGTAATAGCTGAGAATTTCCCAGAATCAACATGACTCAAATCCCAGATTAAAAATGTATAATAATCCTAAACAAGAAAAATAAAAAGAAAACCATACTGAATAAATTATAGTGAAACTGCAGAACTCGAAAGACAAAGAGAAAAATCTTAAAATTGGATACAGATAACAGACGATCTACAAAGGAATGAAAATTAGACTAATTCCTTTTTTTTTCTTTTGAAGATTTTCAAACTCACAGAAAAGCCAAAAAGTATAATACAATGAACACACTTACACACTCACCAGATTCACACTGTTAACATTTTGGCTGACCCACTCAAAGTTTCTGTAAACATATACATGTCCTTCCCTTTTGGGAAAATGTAGAAAGTAGGCTGCAGACAGCAGGATTCTTCATCCCAAAATTCTTGATCATGCAATTCCCAAGAACAAGAACATTCTCTATTTAACTACAACACCATTACTCCATCTAAGATTATCAACACAATTCAATAACATCATTCTGATAGAGTCCAGATGAAATTTTCCCAGTTATCCCAAAAATGTCCTCTAAAGCTTTATTTTTTCTACTTCTCCAGGATCTAATCAAGGTTTACACATTACTTTTAGATGTTGTAGCTCTTAGGTCTCTCTCAATTCAGAACATTCTCACCACTTCCCTTGGTTTTTCATGACATTGAATCATTTGAAGAGTTCAGGTCAGTTGTCCTGAAAATAGTATCTCACATTCTGAACTGGTTTGACTGTTTCCTCATGATTATCAGGTCAAGTATTTCCAGGAAGAGCACCACTTAGGAATGTCGTTTACCTCCTGTGTACCACATTATGCCTGTAGCTCATCTGCCATTGGCAATACCAACCTTGACCATTTTGTAATTTTCCTCTTTGTAATTAATAAGTCACCTGTAGAGTAATATTTTGAGACTGGAAAGCACAATTTTTAGTGGCAACTATGAAAACCAGAAGACAGTAGAATACAACCTTTAAAGTGCTAAGAAAAATGGCTATTAAAGTAGAGCTGTATTGCCAACTAAAATATCATTGAAGAACGAAGGCAAAATAAGATATATTCTGAAATTATTATTTAATAATCTAGTAAAAACAAATTAATGGGAAGACTAAGTATACACAAAAAGAATGGTTTGCATAGAGCTTTGTTTTTTATACACTTGCCAGGGATTTAACATTTTTAGCACGTCTTGAAAAAAGTACTTTACCTGCCATCTCTGCTGAGGGCAAAAGTGACGCCATCTTTCTGGAAAGGGAGCAGCTTTGCTCTTAGTTTGTCAGGCAAAAAATCCAGCTCTTTATAAGATTCACTTGTCAAACAAGAAATCTGAGGTGTAAGAGACTTTTTTATGTTACAAACTCTAGGCATGATGATCCTAAAAACAAAGAAATCACAAAAGGGGAGGGGGGAAATAGATATTACTAAGTACATTAGAGAATTAAACATAAATAAGTGTTAAAGTAATTATCAGTAGCCTTGATATACTATCTACATAGATATAAACTGGTTAAATCATGTTCCCAGAATAAGCTATTAAGGAAATTCAAAGTATTGAACCTAAAAGCAACTACTTAATGCACTATCTAGGAACTCTTCATCCTCTATTTCATTTATATTTCTAATTGAGCCATGATATAGCCATACTCCTGTTCTAAGCAATAAATGTATTACTGAAAAGTTATAAATCAACTAGAATTTTACAAACTGAATAATTTTTAAAATAATGGATGAATTTGTATAGAAAGATGAATTCTTTTATAATTAATCCTTTCATAAACTTACACTTTCTTTTCTTTTTTTTTCGTGTGTGAGGAAGATCAGCCCTGAGCTAACATCCATGCCAATCCTCCTCTTTTTGCTGAGGAAGACTGGCCCTGAGCTAACATCCGTGCCGATCTTCCTCCACTTTATGTGGGACGCCGCCATGGCATGGCCTGACAAGCGGTATGTTGGTGTGCGCCCAGGGTTCCAAACCCCGGCCGCCAGCAGTAGAGCGGGTGCACTCAACCACTACGCCACGGGACGGGCCCTTAAACTTAGATTTTCATATCACAGCTGATTTTCTAAGAATGGGGTAAAACTGCATTTTAAAAATGATCAAATACAAAGATATTAACTCCAAACTTAAAATAACCGAATTAACTCAGCATTATTAAATGAGATCGATTTTTAAATATTAAAATGAACTATTTTAAATCAGTTGAATCCACAGTATAAACTCTGCCTGAGGGGCCAGCCCAGTGGCACAAGCAGTTAAGTGCACGCTCTCCGCTGTGGTGGCCAGGGGTTCTCCGGTTCGGATCCCGGGTGTGCACCAACGCACCGTTTGGCAAGCCATGCTGTGGCGGAGTCCCATATAAAGTGGAAGAAGATAGGCATGGATGTTAGCCCAGGGCCAGTCTTCTTCAGTGAAAAAAAAAGAAAAGAAGAAGATTGGCAGATGTTAGCAAAGGGCTGATCTTCCTCACAAAAATAAATAAATAAATAAACTCTGCCTGATTAGCATCTTTCTCATCTGTTTCCACAGATGTAATTTTAATTTTCTACCACATAAAACTTTCATATACAATTGGCCGTCGGTATCCGTGGGTTCCGCATCTGTTGATTCAACTGTGGATGGAAAAGCCTACGACAGTTGCGTCCATACTGAACACATACAGACTTCTTTTTCTTGTCATTATTCCCTAAACAATACAGTATAACAATCATTTACATAGCATTTACATTGTCTTAGGTATTATAAGTAATCTAGAGGTGATTTAAAGTATACGGTGGGCCGGCCCCATGGCTTAGCGGTTAAGTGCACGCGCTCCGCTACTGGCGGCCCGGGTTCGGATCCTGGGCGCGCACCAAGGCACCGCTTCTCCAGCCATGCTGAGGCCACGTCCCACATACAGCAACTAGAAGGATGTGCAATTATGACATACAACTATCTACTGGGGCTTTGGGTGAAAAAAAAAATAAAGTATACGGGAGGATGTGCGTAGGTTATATGCAAATACTACTCTGTTTTATATATAGGACTTGAGCACCCGTGGATTTTGGTATCAGTGGAGGTCCTGGAACCAATCTCCCATGGATACCAAGCAACACTATATCTGTAAATTCTTAGAACTCTGCAAGAAAAAGTCCTATTAAATCACTAAATTATAAAGCTTCTCTAATAATAACAGTTTGTATTTCAATTGCACCTTTCTATCTATTTATATATAATCTCATTCCATCCCTAAAACAGCTTTCCTTTTTTCTCAATTACTTGCAGACTTATAAAACTTTAGCTCCCCTCTCCCCTAAAAAAGTAATCAACTTCTGTGTCCAATGTCTAAGAACCTCAAGAATTCAAAAAGTATTTATTAATAACAAAAAGGTACTACATGCTACAATCTAGAGAAGTAAGAACCACATACCCACAGAGCTTACATTCTTGAGGGGGAGACTAAAAATAAACAAAAAAATAAACAAGATGATTAATTACAGGAAAGTACAAACATTATGAAGAAACTTAACAGGGTAATGGCTACCTTAGGCAGGCTGACCAGGAACGGCCTCTCTTAGGTGACGCTTGGTCTACCGTCTGAAGGATGTCAAGAGCCAGCTAGGTTCAAAACTGAGAGGAGAGCACTCCAGGCAGACAGCATCAGTGCAAAGGCCCTGAGTTAAGAAAGGACTTGGTGTTTTCTAGAAACAGAAAGGAGGCCAAGAGGGCTGAACCAAGGGAGAGAATGGAATGAGATGAAGTGACTGAGATAAGCAAGAGCCAAATCATAGAAGGCCTTGATAAGGGCTTTGGATTCTATTTTAAGAATGAAGGGAAGCCAATGGAGCTGTGCTATCCAATACACTATTAGCCAGATGCAGCTATTTAAATTTAAATAAAATTAAAAATTCAGTTCCTCAGTTGCATCAACCATGTTTCAAGTGCTCAATGGCCACATATGGCTAGTGGCTATCATATTGAACAGTGCAGAAAAAGAACATTTGCATCTTCACTGAAAGTTATATTGGACAGCACTTACTGGAGAGGTTTAAGCAGGGGAGTGACACAGTCTGACTTACATTTCAAAAACTACCAATGGAGGACAAAGATAGGCAACTGGATTTAGAAATGATTTATGACTCAGACCTGTCTGATTTAGGTCCTAATAAACACCAGTGAGTGTTGAGAGGGCATCCCTAGTACCCTCTCAACAACAACAATAAAACTGAGTAAAGAATAGACAATGGTTCAAAGAGGGCAAAGCATGAAACACATTAACAGGATGCAAGAGACAAGGCAAGAATCATCTTTGGAAGTGGAACTGGAGAGATCTGGGAAATGTATCAGAGGTAAAGCAAACAGGACTTGCTGATGGAGTACATGTGGAGAATGAGGGAAATGTAAAATCAACATGTACATTTAGATGGAATTGATGCAATTTACTGAGATACTAAAGACTAAGGAAGAAATAGACTGAGGAGAAAAAAAATCAATAGATCTTTCAGAAATATATAAAGTTTAGGATGGCTATAAGATATGAAGTGGAAATGTCAAACAGGCTTGGAAATACATGAGTCTGGAACGCCAGGTAAAGAACAAGGCTGGGGGCCGGCCCCGTGGCTTAGTGGTTAAGTGCATGCGCTCTGCTGCTGGCGGCCCGGGTTCGGATCCCGGGCGCGCACTGACACACCGCTTCTCCGGCCACGCTGAGGCCGCGTCCCACATACAGCAACTAGAAGAATGTGCAGCTATGACATACAACTATCTACTGGGGATTTGGGGGGAAAAAATAAATAAATAAAATCTTTAAAAAAAAAAAAAAAAAGAACAAGGCTGGATACATGTGATCGAGAGTCAACATGGCCTAGTGAATCCATGTCATTCTTTGAAGCCGCCACCCAACATCTGAAACCCCTGCTATGTTTGGGAATATCCTCAAATTACAAATCAGAGTGGGAGTCAGACATCACCTCCCAATAGAAAAGCTGAAAACAGATTCTTGCTTTCCCAGCCTGCCTTACAGCTATTGGGTTTGCCAATCAGGTATACCCATACTAGAGTTTAATCTAGAAAGTCAAAACTCAAAGGAGCGAGGATTAGTGAAACCCATTCTGGCAAGGGTAGCAGCAGCAGAAAGAGCCACGTCCACTTTCCAGAAATAATACGGGTTCAGAAGCACTTCTCGGGGTCAGTGGTACAACAGGAATGATATTTTAGCTTGGAACACCGCCAAGAAGCTAAGAAAAATATACAAAAACCATTTTACTGTCTATTATTTTTGCTTTTTAACATTGTAAAAAAGTTTAATAAACACTCCAAGAAAAAAAAATCTGCTAAGTTGAGGTCACATTGCAATTTACATGATTTATTTTATGACGACTGACTCTGGCACTCCATTTATAAAAACAATGAAACTGAAGCCATTTTAAGACAAAATTTGGGGCCGGCCCTGTGGCTTGGTGGTTAAGTGCGCGCGCTGCGATGCTGGTGGCCCGGGTTCGGATCCTGGGTGCGCATCGAGGCACCACTTCTCCGTTCATCCTGAGGCCGAGTCCCACATACAGCAACTAGAAGGATGTGCAGCTACGACACACAACTATCCACTGGGGCTTTGGGGGGAAAAAAATAAAGAATAAATAAAAAAAAAATCTAAAAAAAAAAAAAAAAAAGACAAAATTTGTTTTAATAGAGTCACAAATAAAAAATAATTATTTAAATCCAAAGATGAAAACAGTCTAAAATAGTGTGAAAATGTTTAGAAAAATTTCAAGTAAACTAAAATTATGGTGTGGCTGCCTCACTGACAATTCAAATAGGTATTTGGATACATAAAGAACTTAAAAATATGTAGTGGTGCAATCTAATTAATAGGACATGAATGTTTTAGTTAATACTCAAAATAAAGTAATTTTTAAAAAGCCCTTTCCCATTTATACTATCTTTCTAAAGTCTAAAAATTATAATGCTATAATAAAAAACATCTCATATAGGTCTGCCATATAGGTTAATCTGCTGCCAGAGGTCAGTGCTAAACAACATTACATTAATAACAGAAGACTCAGGCTTAATCTTCTTTTGAAATTATCAAGAAACTAACAGTTATAATAAACGCACGTCACTAATCATGAAAACAGTAGATGAATTAGCTCAGAGATTTAGCAAAAAAGGCTTTATTTGATATATATATACTAGTTTGCTTTTAGTAAGGATGGGGGGGCTATTAAGATGGAACTAGCAATACATAACTTTTATTATCATGTTATTAAAATTATCAACACAACAACTATTGTCTAGGGAAATTTAGTGAAAGCAAAATCTAGCAGAATTCACTTTCTAAGCAATTCTCTTGATAAGCCACACTTGAGAAGAGAATGAAGGAAAGTTTTTATTTTCAATCCTTAAGATCAAGATGGTATTTTTATAATCAACTGGGAACAAGGTACTTTCAATTGGAATTTACTGATGCATTCTTAAGTAAAAAGAACTGTCCTGGGCCGGCCCCGTGGCTTAGCAGTTAAGTGCGTGCGTTCCGCTACTGGCGGCCCGGGTTCGGATCCCAGGCACGCATTGATGGACAGCTTCTCCGGCCATGCTGAGGCCGCGTCCCACATACAGCAACTAGAAGGATGTGCAACTATGACATACAACTACCTACTGGGGCTTTGGGGAAAAAAAAAGGAGGAGGATTGGCAATAGATGTTAGCTCAGAGCCGGTCTTCCTTAGCAAAACGAGGAGGATTAGCAGGGATGTTAGCTCAGGGCTGATCTTCCTCACCAAAAAAAAAAAAAAAAAAAAGAATTGTCCTGAGGAGAATCAGATATTGTTAAAATATACTACCAAGAGATTTATTTTGGAAATAATAAGCAAATGGCTGATCAGGGAAATTATGTACTTTGAGGATATAATTTTGTTATTTTTATTTTTTTAATTAAGAATTTATTGGATGGGATTTATAGCAGAACAGATATAGACAAAGAGAGAATTAATGAACCAGAAGAGACATTAAATATAAATGGACTAGAATTGCCAATTAAAAGAAAAAGATTATCATGCTGGATTTAAAAATTAATATCTACATGCTGCTTTAAAAAGACACGTCTTAAAGAGAAAGATTCATAAACACTGAATGTAAAAGAATGGAAAAAGGCATATTATGCATGCCAAGACATAGATGGTATAGCTTTATTAACATAAGACAACATATATTGAAAGCTAAAAAACATTATTAGAAATAAAAAAGGGTATTTTATAATGAAAAAAGTTGTAATATACTTGAAAGAAACCACAGTCTCAAAATATATAAAAATATATGGCAAAAGAGAAATAAAAGGAAAATTTGACAGAAACAAAGCAACAAAGGAGAATAGCCAAATCTATAACTATAGAGAGAGATTTTAATACACCTCTCTCAGTAATTGATTATACAAGCAGACTAAAAATCTATAAGGATATGGAAGATTTGAAGAACACAATAAACAAACTTGAGCCCTTTGGTGCAATGATAGAAATATACTTTTCAAGTTCGTCCTATGAAGCCAGCCTAAACTGGATCTCACAAGCATATTACACAAAAAAAATACATACAAGTCATTTTCTCATATTCATAGGTAAACAAAATATTAGCAAAGCAAATACAGCAATAAATTAAAAGGCTAAGATATCAAGACTAAAATGAGTTTGTTTTAGGAATGTAAGGCCGGTTCAACATTCAAAGCTCAATCAATGACAAGCGGATCCTAAAATTCAGGTGGAAATGGAAGGGACCCAGAATATCCAAAACAATCTTGAAAAAGAACAAAGTTGGAGGACTCATAGTTCCTTATTGTAAAACTTACTATGAAGCTACATAATCAAGACAATGCAGTACTAACACAATGACAGAAGGATAGATCAATGGAATAGAATTGAGAGCACAGAAATAAACCCTTACATTTATGGTCAGTTGATTTTTGACAAGGGTGCCAAAACAATTCAGTAGGAAAAGAATAGTCTTTTCAAGAAATAGTGCTGGGACTACATACCTACATATAAAGAATGAAGTTGGACCCCTAACTCATACCATATACAAAAATTAACTGAAAATAGATCAAAAACTAAAATGTAAGAGCTAAAATTACAAAACTCTTAAGAGAAAGCATAAGAGTAAATCTTCATGACCTTGGGTTATACAATGGTTTCTTAGATACAATGTCAAAAATAAAAGCAACAGAAGAAAAAGATAGATAAATTAGACTTCACCAAAATTAAAAACTTCAGTGTTGCAAATAATACCATCAAGAAAGTGAAGACAGAGTCAGGAAGGATGCTGGTGTTGAGGAGAATAACTACCATGGCTTCCAATGCTTTGAGGAAACCTCAGATGCATGGGCTTCTGGCCAAGTGTCTGCGATTTCATATTGTTAGAGCGTTCATTGTATCCCTGGGCGTTGTGGCTTTCTGTAAGTTTGCTATGGCTGAACCAAGAAAGAAGGCATATGCAAATTTCTAGAGAAATTATGATTCCATGAAAGATTTTAAGGAGATGAGGAAGGCTAGTATCTTTCAGAGTGCAAAGTGATTTTGGAATGTAAAGAATTTCTTTGGATTGAGTTCCATGGAAGTTTGTCACTCATTGACCTGTGTTCTTGAACTATGAAACATAAATATTCAGGCTAAGGAATAGCTTCTCTTGATGAATAAACAATTAAGAAATATGTGGGGGGAAAAAAGTGAAGACAACTCATAAAAGGGGAAAAAATATTTGCAAATTATATCTGACAAGGGACTGGTATCCAGAATATATAAAGAACAATTACAACTCAATAATAAAAAGACAACACAATTTAAAAATGGGCAAAAGATCTAAATAGACATTTCTCCAAAGAAGAAATACAAAAGCACAGGAAAAGATGTTCAACATCATTAGTAACAAGGGAAGTGAAAATCAAAACCACAATGAGATACCACTTCATACCCAGTAGGATGGCTAAAATCAAAAAGACAGATAATAACAAGTGCTAAGGAAAGTGCGGAGAAATTAGAACCCTCAAACACTGCTTGTGAAAATGTATAAAAGTGTACCTGCTGTGGAAAACAGTCTGAAAGTTCATCAAAATGTTAAAAATAATTACCATAAGACCTGGAAATTCCACGCCTAGGAGTATACCCAAGAGAAATGAAAACATACGTCCACACAAAAACTTGCACACAAATTTTCATAGCAGCACTCTGCATAATAGTTAAAAAGTAGGAATAACCTAAATGTCCATCAACTGATGAATCATTATAGAAAATGTGGTATATTCGTACAATAGAGTATTATTTGACAATAAAAACGAATGAAATACTGATATATGCTACAACATGCATGAACTTGGAAAACATTATGCTAAGTGACAGAAGCCACTCACAAAGGACCACATATTGTGTGATTCCCTTCATATGAAAGGTCCAGACTAGGCAAATGCATAGAAACAGAAAGTAAATGAGTGGCTGGTTGCCTAAGGCTGGAGTCAGGGCAAGTGGTAGGGGAACAATGAGGGGAGGAGAATAGAGAACAACTGCTAATGAGTACTGGGTTTCTTTTTATAGTGATGAAAATGTTCTAAAATTAGATTATGATGGTGGTTCTACAACTCTGTGAATATATCAAAACCCAAAGAATTGTAAAATGAGTGAATCTTCTGGTATGTGAATTATATCTCAATTAAGCTGTTAAAAAATGTATTGTGAAGAAACCTTAATCAATGTAATTCTCAACAATAACAAAGCAAAGAAGAAAATTCGTATGGTCATCTCAATAGTGGGGGGAAAAAGCATCTGATAAAATTATAAATCCATTCATAGCAAAAGCTCCCTGACACAGGAAAAACAGGAGAGAATTTCCTTCACATGATGAAAGATTTTTACCAAAAACCTTCAGCAAACATTATACTTAAGGTAAAATGTTGAAAGCTTTCCCTGCAAGATCAGAAAACACACAAATATGCCTACTATCTCCAATTTTATTTAACTGTGGAATCAGACCAGTTGAATACGGCAAAAGGAAAAGGAGAAAGCAAGAAAAGAAAAATAATAAAATTTTAAATAATGAATGGCATAACAGGATTATGTATTTAGAACAAAAATAATCTACAGATAACTAGCAGATTTATAAGTAAATTTAGTAAGGTTGACGAATACATGATCAATATACACAATCATGTTCCTCTACAACGGCAAAAACCAGAAAATAAAATTTTAAAATTGATACCATTCTCAAGAGTATCAAAAAAATTCAAATTTCAGAAATCTAATAAAAAGATGTACAAGACTTATACACAGAAAACTATAAAAGAGTTTTGAAAAAAATTAAAGAAGACCTAAAACAAATAAGTGGTAACCCTGTTAATAGACTGGAACTGATTACAATATAAACAAACTCTTGAGATGATGTCACATGCCACTGAAACAACATGAACACCAGCAAAAACAGGCTCAGTTAGCTCTGAAGGTGGAGAAAGAACTAATATTTCTGGAGTGCCTATCATACAATAGTGTCCATTACATGCCAAGAACTTGGACATATGCTATCTCATTTAATCCTCCTAAGAACTCTATGAAACAAGTACTGTATATCTTGTTCGCTAATGAGGAAACTATGACACAGTGGGGGAGAAAGCCAGGATTCAAATGCAAGTTTGTATGGCTACAAAGCCTAAAAAGAAGTAAAGCTTCATCCAAAGATTTAAAACACAAACAAAAATCAAACAAACAAACAAATCTTGGCTTGATGTATGCTTCTAGGAAGAGGGAGTATACATACAGTCACTCAGAAAAACAGTTTCACAATTCTTAAATAACTAAACAGGCAACTACCATGTGACCCAGCAATTGTACTCCTGGGCATTTATCCTAGAGAAATCAAAACTTATGTCCACATAAAAACTTATTTATGAATGTTTACAGTAGTTTTATTCATAATAGCCAAAAACTGGAAACAACCCAGATACCCTCCAATGGGTGAATGGTTAAGCAAACTGTGGTACATCTATATCATGGAATACTACTTAGCAATAAAAAGGCACAACTGAAACACACAACAATCTGGATGAATCTCCAGAGAATTATCCTGAGTGAAAAAAGTCAATTTCAAAAGGTTCCATATTGTTTGATTCCATTTATACAACATTCTTGAAATGACAAAATTATAGAAATGGAGAACAGATTAGATTAGTAGCTACCACGGGTTAAGGTGGGGCGGGATAGAGGTGGTTGTGGGTATAAAAAAGCAACGTGTGGGATTCTTGTGGGATGGAAATGTTCTCTATCTTGATTGTGTCAATATCCTGGTTGTAATATTGTACTATAGTTTTACAAGATGTTACCATTGGGGGAAACTGGGTAACGAATACACAAGATCTTTTTGCATTATTTCTCACAACTGCATGTGAATTTACAATGATCTCAAAATAGTAATTTAAAAATATTTTAAATGTTAATTTTAAAAAATGGAAAAAACACACACTCTGGCTTAACACATACCAACGAATCTGAAAGTTTGGGATAATGAGGTCCAAAAAGATAAAGCTCCAACATCATGTAGCTAGTGGCAGAGGTAAGACATATATCTGGGTCTTTGCTCCCTTTTCAACACAGGAATGCTCCAAAGGGCTAAATCCCAGTGAAAATATATATTTTTTTGTGTGTGAGGAAGATCAGCCCTGAGCTAACATCCGATGCCAATCCTCCTCTTTTTTGCTGAGGAAGATTGGCCCTGGGCTAACATCCGTGCCCATCTTCCTCCACTTTATATGGGATGCCACCAGAACATGGCTGGACAAGCGGTGTGTCAGTGTGCGCCCGGGATCCAAACCTGTGAACCCCAGACTGCCGAAGCGGAGTGCGCGCACTTAACTGCTGCGCCACTGGGCGGCCCCGAAAATATCTATATTAAGTAGTCAAAATATTTGCTCTGTAAAGAATTATAGTTAAAAAATAAATAAGAATCTAATGAATTCCATTCCTGAATTTCATTATTGCAGGCATTCAACAAAAATATATTCCGGTGTTTACATGGAACAGACATCGCTCTAGACTCTGGATATATAATAATAAAGAAAGAGATGTAGTTTTGAAGAAATACTATAAGGAAAGTACTAGGTGTTAAGGGAGCATATAAGAGGGACTCAGTTTTCAGATTTGGCGGTTTGGAAGGCTTCCTAAAAGATACATACACAAAGCTGAGACCTGAAGAATAAATAGACAATAACCAGATGAGAAGTATATATAAAGGCCCTGAATTGGAAGTAAAAGGAGAACAGCAGGAAGGAATTCTCAGTCTTCATCCTACTGGACCTATCAGTAAATCATTCCCTCCTCATTAAATCACTTTATTCACTTAGATCCTAGAATACCACATCCTCATGGTTTTTATCCTACATCACTGGTCATTCCTTCTCAGTCTAAACTTTTGCTGGGGGCCCGCCCCGTGGCTTAGGGGTTAAGTGTGCGTGCTCCGCTGCTGGCGGCCCGGGGTCGGATCCCGGCGCGCACCGACACGCCGCTTCTCCGGCCGTACTGAGGCCACGACCCACATACAGCAACTAGAAGGATGTGCAGCTGTGACATGCAACTATCTACTGGGGCTTTGGGGGAAAAATAAATAAATAAATAAATAAAATTATAAAAAAAAAATAAACTTTTGCTGGTTCTTCCTCATCTCCCTATCCTCTTAATGTTAGAGTGTACTAGGGCTCACTTATCCTTTGCTCTATCCTTTAGAGATCTCATTAGTCTCATAGCTTTAAATACTACCTCTACGCCAATGTCTCCCACATTTATACATGGAGACCACACCTCTCCTGAACTTCAGATTTGTATATCTAACTACACATCTCTACCTAGCAGTGTAATAGGCATCTCCAACTTAACATGACCAAAACTGAACTTTAGATTTTTCTCTCAAACCGTATTCCATTCAGTCTTCCCCATTTCATCCTTCCAGTTGCTCATAACAATTCCTTGACACCTCTCTTTGTCTTATACTGCACATCCAATCCATCAGCAACTCCTGTTGGCTCTACATTGAAAATATACCCAGAATTCCACCATTTCCTACCACCTCAGAATCTGCTCTCCTGATCTGAGCCACCATCATCTCTAGTCCAAATTCCTGCAAGAACCTGACACCCCAGCTTCCACCTCGTTCTCTACATTCTCCTCTCATTAAAGCAGTCAGAGAGATACTTGGAAAGAGGAAGTCTGACCATATCAGTTCTCAGAACTCCTCAGTGGCTCCCAATTTTACTCTGATAAAAGCTCTATTAATGGTTTATAAGCCCTTCTACAACCCGTCCCTCTCCACCTCCCTTTTTCCTCTCTGTCACACTGAGGTCCTTACACTTTCGTGCTTTGGACTCTGCACTAGCTGGTCCAAATAGCCTATACCCCTCTTCCCCGAGATACGCACGCACACGGCTACTTTCCTTGCTTCCTTCAAGAGTCTTTTCCGAAATGTCAATTTCCCAATGAAAACTTAACTTGATCACCTTATTTAAAATTGCAACTCTTGTGCTGCTTCAGCAGCAAAAAAATTAGAACAATACAGAGAAGATTAGCATGGCTCCTGCACCAGGATGACACACAAATTCACGAATTGTTACATATTTTTGAGGGAGAGAATTTTAAAGTAAATGTGGCAAAATGTTAACAATATGTGATTCTGGGTCAAGGGCATATGGGAGTTCTTTCCACTATTCTTCTGACTTTCTGTATGTCTTACACTATTTCAGAATAACAGCTAAAAATTTTAAAAACAAAAAACAAACAAAAAAATTGCAACTCCCTATTATCTCTTCCATGCCCTACTTTTTCTGTCTTGATAGTACTTATCACCTTGTAAAACACTATATAATTTAGTTATTATGGTTTTTGTTTATTGTCTATCTCACCCCACTAGAATGTAAGCTCTACAAGGGCAGAGATTTTTGTCTGTTTTGTTTCCTGGTGTATTCCATGCACCTAGAGCACTGTCTGGCACTAAGCGTTCAATATTATTTGTTATATTAAAGCTTCAAAGGACAGACGCATCACGATTAGAGAGTCTAGAGGTAGAATAGTTCCTAGAGATGAGAAAGTATAAGGTGGGACCATAGGAGTGCATGGCTGAACTAGTGTGGAAATAAAGTTCACAGGAGACAGACAGTCCAGGAACTAAGAAACTAGCAGGTTGTGCCAGCTGGACTGTACATTCGAATGTAGAGGTCACTCTAGGTTGACAGAAAGACAGTAAGCCAAGTTCAAGTTACAGCAAGGAAAATGGGGACACAGTTTGCAGAGTGATTAAGATCAGAGGGAGATAGTTTACTAAATATGAATTAGGGCTCTATATTAGGATATTAGGGTATTAGAATACCCTAGAAATTTCTAAGATAGAAAGGAGGCCTACATATGGAAAATTCTTCCTAATACATACTATCAAGGAAATCTTCTGTTCAATTTAAAAACAAATTCAGTTAATCTACATAACTAAAGTTTATAAATTCATCCTAGTCAAACAAAAATTGTCAGTGGAATGGTTCTAATTACTATGGCAATTTGACTACATATACAACCAGTAAATGTTGTGAAAATGAAATATCTTAAACAAATCTGGGGTGAGCTATGATAAAAGATTTGATTACTCACTCCTCCTCTCATCCCACTGATAATAGGAGGCAGCTGGACAAAGGTAAAGGAAGAGGACTAGAAGCTAATAGCCTCAGTAAATGCCTTTCCCCAGTTAAGTAAGCACAGAAGTAACCATGTAATAATATAGGTAATTTCAAGTTCCTTTTTGGAAATACAAATTTGGCTTGAATAAATTGCCAGTTCCTACAAGTGATGAATATGGAGGTTTATTGGACTCCCCTGCTTTAAAGTACATGGATTCTAGAAACCACAGACTCATATACAAAAAAGTTTGTGATTATGAGTTTGAAAATGGAGTGAATGAAGATATCTACCGATCTACTCAAATATTTTCAAAGTGATTATATACAAAGTCATATAGTACTTAATCACAGAAACTCTTCAGATTTGATCAGGACTTGGGAATGTACCTATTTCATACTTCAATATACTCCATGCTTACATAGTGTACATTCTATTTACATATTTATATCTGATATAGCTATACTTATAAATTGTCAGTAAGCTGCAACCTAAATTTAATAAACTGAAGTCACGTTTTTGTCAGTAAAATTGAATATCCTAAAATGATAAAAGAGCAATTTCAATAAATTATAGAACTATATAATATTTGAAAAATCACTTATGGGGCTTTAAAAACTGTCATATCTAATATCTAATTACTTTAAAAGCAAGCACACTAGAATCTTTCATTCTATAGGCAACTGTTTTCAGAATAATGATAAAATAACTCCCACTGATTGAGTGATCTCCTCCTGTGAGGCACTACACTAGGCAATTTTAGAAAATCTCCTGTAATTCTCAATACAACTCATAAAGATAAACATCATTATCCTCATGTTAAGGAAAAGAAAATTAAGGTTCAGAGGTGTTAAATAATTTATCACCAGTTGGCAACCGGTGATATTAAGCCTGGACTTCAGATTGGTCTAATTTAAAAGTCTGAATTTTTGCCATTATGCAACACTGCCTCTTAAAATCACTCATTCAACAAATACTTATTGAGTGCCTATTATGTACCAGGCATTGCAGAGGTACCAATACAAAGATGAATTTGTGCCATTGTAGCCTCACCTCCCAGCCCAATCTAGGACCAAATAAGAGTTATAAGCAAATAACTGCAAGACAATGCCATGAGCGCTATGAAAGAAGTAGAGATAAGAGTACCATACATAAGTGGGAGTGTTGACTCTGTGTAAGGCAGCAAGCAATCAAAGGCTTCACTTAGGAGGAAAAATGCTTGGTACATAGTAGACCTCATATAAATATCTGATGTAACTTAAGTTGAAACTTGAAGGAAGAGTGGAGTTTGCAGATGGAGAATCAAGATAACAATATTCTATGGAAAAAGAAGCCATATTTGCAAAAACACAAGTTTCAGAAACTTAAGCAGTTTTATATAGCTAAAAAATAAGATGCTTCTGACAAATGGTAAAGAAGTAAAAACAGGTCAGGTCACGGAGGTTCTTAAACGTGATGCTAAAAGAGTTTAGACTTCATTCCATAAGAAATTGAGAGCCTTATCAGGCTGCTATTTTATAAAGATTATCTTGTCAAATTTGGAAGAACGGATGTGGGAGCAGGGACAACCTTTTAAAAAGCTACCACAAATAATCCAGGTAGTACAATTTATAATATCTTAGCTTCAGACTCCTATATCTAATTACCTACCTGACATTTTCGATATCTCATAGATATTTCTAGCCTAAATGTCCAAAACCAAAGTCTTGATTTCTCCACCAAACTTGTACGTTCCCTGCCCAATCTCCCAGTAATAGTACAATCATGCAAGTTGTACTCAAACCAGCAAACTAGGTTCATTTTTGATTTCGCCCACTAAAATAATTTAAACTAAAAGCAGCATTAAAAAGTTAAAAAGACAAATTTCAAAATGGGAGTAAAGGCTTGCAAAATATGTGGCACAGAGTTAATAACCTAAGAAGTAATTTCTTTAAAATTATTGAGACAGTAACAGATAACAACCGGCAACTCGAAAGAGATTAAATTAATTGAAAATAATGTAACTATACATCAGCTAGGAATTGGTTATTTTAGAGATATACAATTAAATACCAGATAGGCATCAAAAATGATAATATTGATATTTATTCGGTCATATACACAGCCTATTGCTGAGTTAAAAAAAAAAGTTAACTAAAGAGTAAAGTTGTATGATACCATTCATTCTGTACTTAGAGAGATATCTGTAAGGTTAGTGACCAAAATTTAACAGTGGTATCTCTGGGAAACAGGATTACAGATGACCTTTACTTTTTCTTTTATATTTTCCTGTGTGTTTAAATACAATGACTATATATTAAGTCCATGGCAAAGGATGGCTCAAAAGAAAAAGTGACAGCCATCATTCGTTCCAGAACTCTGGGATGGAATTTTACGTTTCTTTCTTACTATGTGTCTAGCACATATTGGGGAGTTAATAAATTTTTAAGAGGTAGGATGAGCAGCGGTTAAAAGCTCAGGAATCAGACACACCTGAATATGAATCTTAGCTCCAAAATTTACTGATCAGGGCCTTAACGTCTTATTTAACTTCATTGAGCTCCAATTTCTTCAACTATAAAAGGTCAGGTAACTATACTTGCAGATTGTTGCAGGGAAAAGAAATGCACTTAAAGCACTTAACATCATTCCTCACTCAGAGGAAACACTCAATAAAATGATGGCCATCAGTACTATTTATTGACTTGATTTATACTGGAAGAGCTCAGGACAAAAAAAAATTTAAGCATCTATAGAAGACTATACCGCTAAATTATACTGAAAATCCCAGCTGCATTAAAAAGTAAGACACAACACTTTGCCTAGTGGACCCACAACAACT
The DNA here is from genome assembly GCF_057802395.1 of Ceratotherium simum simum. NCBI lineage: Eukaryota > Metazoa > Chordata > Mammalia > Perissodactyla > Rhinocerotidae > Ceratotherium > Ceratotherium simum. The sequence goes on from NC_141908.1 coordinate 19,151,961, forward strand.
GTTTGGCTGAAAGGTATGGTTAGATTCCTATATCCAGAAGGATCACACTATAAAATTTATCATCTAGTTGATGCATAAACACCACTCACGAGTATTGGATACAGACTTATTAGTGCTTCCATAATAAAAAGAAAGGAGAAAATGCATATTTTAATCCACAGGCAGAACGCAAAGAGGAGTTCGAATAAACGCACAAAACATGACTAATGAAGACGACTTAAAAAGAGATTAAAACAACGGATAACATTACCATTAACTTTGTTTGGCCTCTGTCTTCCTCACTACTTTTGGACAAGGGGCCTGTCTTTTTTGGCACTGCTCTAACCCCAAAATCTGGTACAGTGCCTAATACAGTGTAAGTGCTCCATAAATCTTTACAAGATGATTTATAAGACAAAGTCTCGGTGAAACCACGGGGAAACCTAACTTACAATTTATCTGAGAAAATCTCAGTCAAAATGGGGAAAAGAATTTAAGTATGAAAGTCATCACGCTTGGGGAGGAAGGCCTTTTCTGATAACTCCTTCTGCATCTCCTTTCCTCAACGAGTTTCCCAAGGTACCTCAAAGGGAACGTCCAACAGCATATAATTACAGTCAACTTTACATCCCGACCGGGCATAAAGCAGGACCTAATGGCTCAGCTTATTAGGCTATGAGCTCCGAAGCCTTTATAATGATGTCTTTATTTATCAGTGTATTATAGTTGGCACCCTGCCGCCACTTGTTTGATTTATGCTTTATTCAAAAAAAGAATGGTAATGGGACCATTCTTCAGTATCAATCCTGAGCCTTTCTGTAGACTTGCTCCTTCAAAGCAGCCTTTAGAAGGGTTTGTAAAAGTGGGAGGAGTTAGCTCAGAACTTCTGAGCTCGTTCTTTTTAGTCAAACTGGCGACGTGAAGCCATGCTGCAGGCACAGCGGCTAAAGGCATTAGAGGTACCCTCCATAAATAAATGGGTGCAATCTAATAGCGAGCAAGTCAAAAGACAAGAAAAATGGGACTCCCGGATTCAACACTAGGGGTGGAGAACGGCATTACGGATTTGAGAAATACCCGCATCCCATTTCACCCACTCTTTCTTAAAATGCAATTAAATTCCGTTCAACTTGCAATCTCTCACGAAAGAAACTACCGACTTGCCCGCCACGCCACTCCCAGACGGCCACACCTGGTGTATTCGCTGCAGAATCTCCAACTCCCGCCACAGCTTTAGCATGTGTCCGCCCGAAAGCGGAAGTGACTTCAAAGGGCCAAACTGAAAGAGAGTACAAACAACTGGAATCTAAAACCCCTACAGTGTTCTGACAGAACTCTTCTGACTACCCTTCTATGCCTTCTCTCTTCTATTAGGGCGGCGAAAAGAATTCACCACAGCCTTTTGGCAACTAGTTCTCCGGCCCACACTCCAAATCGTTCAAAAGTTCGTCCGTTCTCATTGGCCAACCAGGCGGCATGGCTACCTCCCGGGAACTACAATTCCCATCAGGAGTGGCGGGAAGTAAACGGAGAAAAGGATATGCGCGAGGGCAAAGCACATTGGGAACTGTAGTCGCTCCAGACCCAAAAGGGCAATCACCCCGCCTTCTCCAACTGAGGCTGGAGAAACCAGGTGTTGGGCTTAGAACCCGTTAGCGCCAAGGGGAGGAGCCAAGCCCTTAAGCAGCATTCCTCACTTCCCTCCACATGGAGGATGAAAATTTTCCTTTACTCCTATAAAGCACTATAAATACTCTTTGAAGACATATGGTTGTTTTTCCAATATCTCCAGGTTAGTAAAAACTCCCAGAACTCCCCCACCTTAGGCTCCAACTCGTGGGAAAAGGTGGCTCTTTCACAAGTGGGCAAAATGGCTGTCCTCATAGTTTTACCATTGGTTGTCCTTTACGTCCTTCAAGGGCGGTTATTTACCACCGATTGGCTCTTTTTCCCTTGAGGGTGGAAGAAGACTTGGCACTGCTCTCTCGTGGCCCGGGAGGATATGAAGGGGCGGAGAGAAGGCAGTTTGTTCAGGTGTGATTGGATGATTCCCATGTCACTCAGAAGATGTACAACCTATGATTTGTGGACTGCCCCCCAAAGAGAGCGAAGAGGCGGGGCTAGTGCGTGATGGGAAGGGGCGGGATTCTGCCAGTCGCGGCTGCCGCTGGAGCCGGTGTCCGGGCTGGTGATGGGGTTAATTCTTTTTCGTAAGACTCTTACTTGCACCCACCCAGCCCCGCCGTCGCCCCGCCGCGCCGCGCTCCAACCGCCTCCTCCTCCTCAGTAACGCGGGTAAGAGATGCCCTCCCCTCCCCCTTTCAACTCCCCGGGAATAACGCGCCTCGCTCCCCTCCCCCGCCCGCCAACCGGTAGCGCTAACGGAGAAGGAGGCAGGCAGGGGAGAGACGTGGTGTGTGAGACGGTGGCCTTCCCCGCCGAGCCGTCGGCGCTCCAGCCAGGGCCCCGCCGAGGTGCTGCTGCTACCGGCCCGCCGGGAGGTCGGGTTCCGAGGGAGCTCGGCTCTCCTGGCCCGCCGCTGCGGCTGCAGCTGCATCCACTACCTTGTGCCCACCGCCCCCACCCGGCCATGTGAAAAGCAAACCTCTCGAGGCCTAGCGGAGGAGGCAGGGGAAAGGTTCCCGAGTCCCTGCCATGGCTGCTGCTGCCCTTGCAGCCCCAGGGACTCGGGAACCAGCCACAGCAGGCCTGCCAGGAGCGGGTGCCGTGCATGGCTCTGTTCTCTCGGGGGGCTGGCGTCGGAGCCCCGGGCTCCCCGGCCCACCCCACGGCCCCGGCCCCAAAGGAGAATTTTTAGAAAGGAAATAAGGCTTTCCGACTGGTTAGTGAAATGTAGGTACATTTGCCTTTGGTACCAGAGAAAGCACCGTGGGGATATTGAAAAGAAAGTTGAATGACTGTCAGTGCCACGGACCCCGGGGATCAGATTTACACATATTATGGTTGAGCCTTTGCCTTCCCCCAACATCCATGTGTGTTTGAAGTTTTTTATGGTTGTTCTCTTATTTATTTATTTATTTTTTGTTACTAGGTGCAGAGGAGAGTGCCTCTGTTCTTTGAGTTTGCTTTTATGTAGAATCTTAAAGTGTTGAGGGTATCATGCTCCGTGTTGAGTTGTCCTGGGATAGTAAGTCAACAGAGTAAAAGGTGAAGAGGTGCTTTCTAAGATAGTAAGGCTTAGGAAATAGCAGATGATTTTTCTCATAAGATTTTCCAGGAAAAAAAAAATGTACATATATATCTCTCCAAGGTTACAGTTTGCTTAATTGTAATTCTGAAGAAACTTTTTGCTTTTAGCTTAAATTTCATTGATTACAAGAACTTTTGAGTAATGAAAAGATGGTTAAAGTCAAACTGGAAGCCCATCTATTTATAATATTTGAAACAGTAAGATCTATGTAATATTTAATATGGTAGGATACTAGTATGACTAGAATGATGGGACACACCTCAGTTTAACAAAATTTGGCTTATTTGGCTGTGTTTGAGAGAATGCTGCTTCTTCACATGTTGAGTGCTCATCTTTTCACTCCTTGCTTTTTTGTGTAGGTGAATGTGTCTTTAAATAATGGATTCTAAAATTTGTAGTAGAGATGTCTGTAATCAGAGATAAAAATCTAGGCCCACTTCTGAGGCTTATTTGTTACCAAAATAAACTTGGGTTCTGAAGAAATATCTGAATTTTGACTGTTAGGCCGTTTCTTCAGAATCTGGGAAGACTATACCGGCGTAATTGATCTTCCATATTCTATAACTAATACACCTAGATAGCAAAGTCACATAGATCCGTAGATTCAGGACCTGGAAAAAATTTGGATGTGTGTTAACATATAAAAAAAGAAACACATAATCCTGAAAGGTAAGTCCCTTCAGCTCCCCGCAAAGTATCCCTAGCATACATCGCTCAGCATAAGCGTTTTCTGAAACTTGTTGGTTAATTGATAAATTCTGTAATTGATGCTTTTAGATCTCATGTGCTTCATGTACAGAAAGGGCTGGTGAAAATATAGGAGGCTTCTACATTCTCTTATTAGCTGTTGGTCCCTTCTATGAGCCTTAGTTCAGTTTCTTCATCTATAAAATGGGGATGATAATGCTTAACTCATGGAGTTGTGAGGATTAGAGATGAAGTATGTAAAGCCGCTAGCATTGTTAACTTGTTTTCTTGCATATTAAGAGAATAAGTTTGTTATTCACACGCACAAGGTGTTGCTGCAGCCTCAGAAAGTGTTCTGTTAGTGAGGAAGTACTATGGGGGTTTTCATTTATATAGTGACTTAAGTGCAGCTAGCCATTTTCAAAGTGAAAGGTATGTGGGACGTTGGTCGTAAGGTACGGAAGAGTTGCTTGTTTTATAGAAGATTTTTTGTTTTGCATTAAAATGCATGTGTTGGTGGAATATATTTCAAATGGATTATCTGGAATAAAAGTATATGGTAAATTACTGTTGTTGTTAGTGTCATGGAGTTGATTCCAACTTCTAGTGACCCTGTATACAGCCGAGCAGAACCCTGGTCGGTCTTTTTGCACTATCCTTTCACCTTCAGGTGCTATATCAGACAATACTCTGCTGCTATTCGTAGGGTTTCCTGGCCATTTTTTCCAGAAGTGGGTGGCCAGGTCCTTCTTCCTAGTCTTGTCTGAGTCTGGAAGCTCCGCTGAAACCTGTCCACCATGGGTGACCCTGCTGGTGTTGGAAATGCTGGTGGTATAGCTTTCAGCATCACAGCAACACATAGTCGCCACAGTATGTAGAGATAAATTATTGTAATATCTTTTAAATTTTATTTAGCTGATATGTGTTTCAAGATCTCGTTTATATAGTTACTATCCATATTCATTGTGCTACCAGGCTATTGGCAAGGAACAGTTGAAGTCTTTAACACAGAGTCAAGATTAAGCAAGTCATTTGAGTTCATTATGGCCATAGGCTAAGTTTTATTGCTGTTTTTAATTCTCATTATTGATCAATACTTGATGGTTTCTTTTCTGTGAAACAACATGCCAAACATACCATTCCTTTCTCCTGCCAGGCGCTTTTGAAAGTGTACTGGGTCTTCACGAATAATAGTGTCCTTGGAGTTTGTACAGTTCGGTAAATTTAAGGTTAGTGTGAAAACAGTTTCATTATGAAGTCTCTGACAGTAATGCCTGGCCAGGGTTCAAGGCAGCTGCACCTTATGCTGAATAGTGAGCTGAGGTACGCAGTGTTACGGTGGGCCTCCCAAGTTGTTGAACCCAGTACAATTGGATGCTTCTTCGAGGGGTCTTACATGGCAACAGCAGAAAATTTTATAAAATTGAAATAAGCTTTTTCAAATATTATGTGGAAGACATGCATTGCCATGCCTTGCCAAGTAATAAAAGCGATTTTCTTGTGCCGGCACTTTAGAATACCTAATTATACCCATCTGAGTTAATGTTAAATTTTAATTCCTCAAAAATAAAGAAGCACTGGGAGTTGATAACACTTTTATTTTTTCCATTCTTGAAAATGGTACCATAATAAACACTTGATGGGTTTATGTTATATTGTTGCTATTTGAATTAGAAAATTTTGCTATTAACAGTTTCATGATCTATTGTAAATGTGGTGGGCAGTCTCTGTGGTCAAAGAGGTGTGGTTACAAATGGCAGTGAACTTTTCAAATAGCTCTTGCAGCTCCAAACCACAGAATCAGTACTCTGTCTTTTTAGTCGCACCTACATACAGTGATGATAACTTATTACTTATAACTTAACTAAGATGGTTATCATAAAGAGAAGGGAGCGTGTCAATTTTTTCTCAGTATAATAGTAATCTCTTTCTAAAAAAATAAAATTATCTTCCACTTAATTCCTGTGAATTCTGGTGTTTATAATAATACAGACATGTGCAAGGAATAAATCATATAATCAAACAAAATTTTATTAACTTTGCCTCCTAAATAAGGATATGTTATGTAATTAAACAGATTTCTTGGTACCTGATAAGATGTGAGCATGTGTATCTTTTCCAAAGTTTAATTCAATTAGTCATTGGCTGATGGTTGAAATAAGAGATGAGTTATTTAATCCTGGCTCAGTGCTAGTTCTCTACCTTATTTTCCAGCAATTTGGTTTTTTATTCCCAGATTTTATCCTTTAGTATTTTGCCTCTTTTTACCTTCTTAGTCTCCACACATGCCTATTAACTTAAATTTTTTTCCTGTGAATTTTGAAAGCCCATACTTTATGATCTCTGTTATTCTCTCTTTGCCTTCTGAATTGTAGATTTGTAACTTTTTTCTTAATTTCTACCTGTAAGCTCATTTCTCTAAGCAAGTGGTGAGGTTTTGGAGCCTTCTTATTTCATAAATACTAGATCACATAGCATGTTTAAATGATTGTTCTTATAGCCTGCTTGACTAATGTTTTCATCTACAACTCCCTAAAACTATTTCCTCTCCAAAAGAAATTAAGTATGGGAAATAAACTACATTTATTTGTTTTTATTCTTGACTTTCTTCTTGAAAGGCAATAATTTGATATTGTCTTGTTTGAGAGTTTAAAGTGCTATAATTTGACTTCTGCCAACTTTAGTTTGATCAGTGACAGATATAAATTACTTTTGTGGTCTAGTTGTGCAGTTAACTTCACTAACCTGTCTTCTACATGAAAGAATTGCCATAACTGGTTTAAAATATCACCTTACAGTCTGAGTTAGAAGTTAACTAACGGCAGATTTACCTTGCTGCCTTGGCCGACACTGGGGAGGGAAGCTATGGGATTTAATTAAAAAAAAAAAAAATAGTTTGAATGTTGTGGGGAAAAAAATCTCTGAAAATATATGCAAAGCAGTGGCTTAAATGAACATAAGGCCTGCATTTAAAAGTCCCCTTGGGAAAGAAGCTTGCTTATTACAGAATTGCTATGTTTAAAAATAAGTATCTTTTTACTGGAAATGACACAAATGCCCTTCAATGAGTGAATGGTTATACAAACTGTTATTTCCATGCCATGGAATACTACGCAGCAATAAAAAGGAACAAACCATTTGTTACATGCAGCAACTTGGGTGGTTCTCAAAGGAATTATGCCAAGTGAAAAAACAACTTAAAATGGAAAAACTGTGTGCTTCCATCTATATAACATTCTCAAAATGACAAAATTATAAAAGATGGAGAACAGATTCGTGGTTGCCAGGCATTAGGGATTGGGGGCGCTGGGGAGGAAGCAAGATGATTGTGACTATAAAGGAGTAGCATGAGGGATCTTTGTAGTAAGGGAACAGCTCTGTATCTTGATTGTGGTTGTGGTTACATAGATCTATATATGTGGTAAAATTGCATAGAAAGTACACACACGAGTGAATGTAAAACTGGTAAAATCTGAATAAGGTTGTGCGTTATATCAGTGTCAACCCTGGTTTTGATATTGAACTGTACTTATATAATGTTGTCATTGAGGAAAACTGGATAAAGAGTACATAGGAGCTTGCTGTACTATTTTTTGCAACTTCCTGTGAATCTATAATTATTTAAAAATTAAAAAGTCAAGTACGAAAATACCCATTACTTATGTATGTGTATGTTCCTCTATAGTATTGAAAAAAGTATCTATTTTTAAACAAATATCTTCTGCAAAATACCATTCATACATTTCATATTGTTCATTTGTGTTATTTTTACTAAGTCATGTTCACATGTTTCTGAGCACAATAGAAATACCTCTACATCAAACATATCTGAGATGCAGTTTTTGTTTTGGTTTTATATGCCTTATTTTCCCTAAATGCCAATTCTTTTCTTATTCTCCTTTTATTAGGGCTTGCTACCCTTTCACTTTCCAGCCCCTCTTTATATAAACTAGAAAGAGTCTGATATCAGTCATGGGTATTGTTCATTTTCCAGTTGCTATAAAAGGATGTTGTCAAGAGCTATGTGTTCATTATTCAACCAGATATTTACATTTTAAGCCTACTGATTATCTGTAAGACAAAATGAAAGATTTTATCCTCTTGTAAAGACATAAAACCAGCAAATGAGAAATAATTTGGGGGAAGAAAGTAATATAAGCACTTAAGTTATACTGTGGTTACTGTGTGACCATACACCTTTTAATACAAAAGTATTAAATGTTTTAAAGCAGTGGGGGAGGAATGTGAGGAGGTCAAAAGTAAAAGTGTAGAGGTGGAGGAGGATACCAACGTGAGGATGAGCCTTCTGTCGTATGGATGACCTTGATCCGTTTTGAGTTAATTTTTGTGTATGGTGTGATGTAAGGGTCCAAATTCATTCTTTTACATGCAGATGCCTAGTTTTTGTCTCAGCACCATTTGTTGAAAAGATTATTATTTCCCCATTGGATTGTTTTGGCACCTTTGTTGACTGTAGATGTAGGAGGTTATTCTCAACTCTAAATTCTATTCTATTGATTTATATGTCTATTGTTATGCCAGTAGTACCATGCTGTTTAATTATGTAACTTTGTAACGAGTTTTGAAATTGGGACATGTGAGTCCTCCAACTTTGTTCTTCTTTTTCAAGATTGTTTTAGCTATTCTGGGTCCCTTTTATTTTTCTACATAGTTTAAGATCAGCTTGTCAATTTATGCAAAGAAGCAGGATTGGATTTTGATAGGGATTGTGTCAAATATGTAGGTCAGTTTGGCAATTTGGGGAGTATTGCCATTTTAACAGTATTAAGTGAGAGAAATTCTTTAATATTTAATGATTCACTTAAAAAGAATAATAAACTCATTTCTTAACAGAAATACTATATTTTATTAAAAATAACTTTTAAAAATAAAAGTATTGAGAAGAATGGCATTGTTTTACATTTTTGCAAATCTCCTTAATGTTTGGCTCATCAGAAGATAGCTGGGTTCTCATATCTGGTTTACATTCACTCTTATATGACATGTGGTTTTGGTTGAAATAAAGACGACAATTTGGCCACACACGAATATATAGGGGAAAAAGGACCTCATGGACGCTTTGAAAGGATCTTGATGATCCACAGTGATCCACAGATGATCCACACTTTGAGAGCGCCTTCTCCAGTGAAAAGAAATATTTACTTGGAAACTCAGAAACTTGATTGCAAGTCACAAGTCTGCCACTTAATAGCTGATGTGATTTTGAGCAAGTAATTTAGCCTCTCAGTCTATTTCTTCATAAAATGAAGATGTTTCTTCAATTGTAAAATGAGGATAATGACACTTGCTTTTAGGGTTTTTGTAAGCAGAAAACCAGATCATTCCTGTTAAGTTTTGAGTATCTAGAAAGGACAGAATTGATGCTTGTCTTTCATATATACACTTATCAACCTCTCTCTATTATACAGGATTAGCTTAGGGTTTTTTCCACTGAAAGTTTACACATCACAGCATGGTAACCTTCATATAAATTTGGTTCATTGTATAAGTATTTACTTAAAAGCTGAGCTTTATTCATATAGTTTCCTATTATCAGTCCTTTTAATTACAAATCATGATAGTGAACAAGAAAAGGGAAGAGCCAACAAAAGAGGTAAAAGAATTTCTCAGAAATGAGGGAGTTAAAATTGATGCCTCCTTAAAGATCCTTTGTCACCATATTCTAATCCTGCTATTAACTGTTGAAGAATGAAAGAAACTGCAAAAATTCTACCTTAGAGAGTGGTTCTTCAGCATGTATTTTCCGTGCTAAAATTAACAAAATTAAAATATAAATGACTCCAAATCCTTAATGATTCTATAAATAGTAACCAAATTATATATCAAGTTTTAGAAAATAAACTCTTGCCTCTAAAACTCTGCACCATTACAGTAGCAAAGCTTAAGTGATGTGATTGTTGCTATACAGGACATGAAATGTATGGATTCACTCATCATTCATTCAGCAAATAGTTACTGAAAACTTACTGGTTTTATAAAACATTAAAAGCCCTTGCCCTCATGGATCTTACTTTCTAGTGGATGAAACAAAGAAATGAAATTTATATAAAATATAACGTCAGAAGTTATTGCAATGGGAAAAAAATCATGTTGAGAGGTTCAAGAATGATGGAATGAGGTATAGGGTCTATTTTAGACTGAGTGGTCAGGGAAGACCTCTTGACGTTTGAGCAAAAACCTGAATGAAGTGAGGGAACAAGCCATGAGCTATGTGAGGGAAGAACATTCTGGGTAGAAGGAACAGAAGATACAAAGGCCATGAAATGGGGACATACTTGGATAGAGATGGAAATTACACTTGTTTACTGAAGTTCAGCAGTGTTCTCCCCAAGACAGTTAGGATTTAAAGGAACAAGTACCTTGAGAACACTTCGAAGTGTGGCTCTGGGACTGTCAACTATGCATATTTATTAGCTAAGTCAATAATTTCCACTGTAGAGCCTCCTAATCCCAAATGTACTAGATTTTAAGGGACATTGGCAAGGTCTAGACCCAAATCTTTAATGTCTACTTATGAAGAGTTTCTTGTTTTTTTAGTGCTAAACCAAAAGATGTGGTAGTTTTCTTAAACAAAGTTACCTGCATCACATAGATCCATAGATAAATCTTTGTGCTTTGTGTTGGAATGTGAGAGAAGTCATCTGGTCCAACCTTAGTGGTTCTCAAGGATCAGTCCAGTGGCAGTCACCTGGGCAGCTTTTCCTAAAGTTATCTGCATTTCCTTTCCTTTCTTCTTCCAGGGGATATTAGAATGGGGAGAGGGGGAAATATCTGGCTTGTGCCTTTTGAGCAAGCTCTTGTGGGGATCTGATATGACCAAGAAATCAATCAGATAATCATTTAGCCTTTGCTTGAACTGTTCTAGTGACAGGAGTGCATTCCTAAGGGACTTGTCTGTTTTTTTTTTGTGAGGAAGATCAGCCCTGAGCTAACATCCATGCTAATCCTCCTCTTTTTGCTGAGGAAGACTGGCTCTGAGCTAACATCTATTGCCAATCCTCCTCCTTTCGGCACCCCCCCGCCCCCGCCGCCGCCAAAGCCCCAGTAGATAGTTGTATGTCGTAGTTGCACATCCTTCTAGGTGCTGTACGTGGGACGCGGCCTCAGCATGGCGGGAGAAGCGGTGCGTGGGTGCGTGCCCGGGATCCGAACCCCAGGCCGCCAGTAGCGGAGTGCACGCACCTAACCGCTAAGCCACAGGGCCAGCCCAGGGACTTGTCTCTATATTATATTTCTTTGTTTCAGGGTCTTCAGATTAAAATTTATATATATCTATATCTATATATTTTTGTTATTGTGAGTGAGGGCATAGTAAGAGGAGAGGAAATCCAGCTCGTCCCAGGCATTATTGAAATGTTATCATAAGGGTGCATCAATATCAATGTCACCTGTTCCCCTCCTCCTCCTCTCCTCTCACCTCCAGAGTAGAAACTAAGGTGTGGGTAGGGATGAGAGACTACCTGCCCAGGCCCATGACCCTCCTGCTTGGCCCAGTTGTCCTAAAAAGGGGAATGGTGGAGGAGTAACCCTATAGATGTCCTCAGTAGATAGTTATCTCCCCTCTATACTCCCCCTGGCAGTTTAGCGCCCTCCTTAGACTTGCCAGGGTGTATTCCGTATTGTTGCTGGTTGAGAAACTAGATCTGGTCCTCAAAGCACATTAGATCTTGTCACAGAACCAGGCAACTAGACCGTAATAGTATCTTTGTGATTTTAGGTTTTCTCTTACTCAAGGTGGTACAACCACAGGAAAGAAATATTTTGAAGGACATTTTTAAAACCTATTTTTAGATCATTTTGATAACAATCAAGTTGATTTGAGAGAAATGATGCTCTTTACTCGGGTAATTTTGCCAATTTCTGTGTCTTTTGAAGTCAAAAACATTTCATGTTTATTATTTAATATGCCAACAGATTGTAAACTTTTTTTTTACTGGGATAGAAAACTGAGCCAATGTAGAACTTACTACATTTCTAAAATTAACTTTTAGAAAGTTTATATTTTTTAAAAGCTTTTTTAAAAATCGAAACAATGCATACACTTAAAAATCGAACAGTAACAGTAGATCTGTAATTGATTATCATTCCCTTATCTACTGTTTTATTATCAGGATTCGTGAATCACTTGAAGAGAGCTAGAATGTTCGTAGCACCAAAAATCATATAGATTCTTTTTTATGCTTCCGTCAGTTTATCAAAAACATGTCACATTGTTTTGTTACACGTTAGAAGCATGGATTTCCTTTAATTTTTTTTTTTTCAGTTTTCTTGGAGTTTCTAATTATCTTTCTTTTTTTCTGATTAACAAACAGTCATGTACCATCAACATATCCTCAAAGTTATTCAGTCTCTGTTTCATGGAGGCCTCTTTCCCTCAGAGATTTTCTCTTGGCTTCTTGTGTCCTGCTCTTGTCCTGGGACTTCCTTCACTGCCCTCCTAGGTTGAATCAGCTGTTTCCTGGATCCTGAGGATCCTTCCTCTTTCTTGGTTTTTACACTCATTTTGCTAGGTAATAGCCTGAGGTATCTTCCCAAGAAAGGTTGCTTAGGAAGTAAACCTTTTGAGATTTTACCTGAAGTCTTTATTCTGCCATCATACCTGTTTGATAGTATAGAATGCCAAATTCAGAATCATTTTTCTCTTGTACTTAGACGTATCACTAGTGTCTTCTAGCATCTGGGTTGGTTTTGAGAGATCTCCTGTGAAATTTTCCAAGCATATGCAAAATTTGATAGATTACTCAGTGCTGCAGTTACTGTTTTGCTCCAGCTTTATCCTATATCTATCAATCCATCTTATTATTTGATATATTTTAAAATATATTGCAAGAATCAGATTACTCTTGAACATTTTGGCATGCATATAATTAGCTAGAGTTCAATATTTGATTACTTTTTTATAGGTAGAAGAGCATACAGAAAAATGCACAAATCACATACTTACCATTCAGTGAGTTTTTGATAAATTGTGTACACGCCTGAAACCCATGTGTCAATATATAGATAAGATATATCTATATCTATCTATATTCAAGATATAGAACATTATCATCACCCCAAGGAATAACAACTGAAAGTTCTGATTCTTTTCCACCATATATTTTCCTGTGCTAGAACTTATATAAATGGAATCATACAATATGTACTCTTTTGTGTAAGGCTGCCTTCATTCAACATGGTTTTCAGATTTGTCCATGTTGTTGCATGTATTAATAGTTCCTTTTTATTACAGAGTAGTATTTTATTGTATAAATATACAGTTCATTTTTCTGTTCTGTTGATGGCCACCTGTGTGCTGTTTCTAGTTTTTAGTTATTATAAATAAAGCTGTGTAATTCACAAGACTATGTGAGAATAAGTTTTAAATCTTAAATTAAAAATACCTGCTAACATGCAATATACTGCACAAAAATCCATTTGCTCATTTCTTCTTTATTCCATTCTTTTCCTAGTTCTTGAATTTTTGTTAATACTAAATTAAGTTATAACTTAGCTGAGAGTACTGTCACACTTTTTATGATTTCTTGCTAATTCTCAGTAATATAAAGAGCGGGTAGGAAGATTATTTAAAATCATCCCCCTTTTTAAAGTTTTGAATATTCTTTTTGAAACTTTAGAATTAGCCTGTTTTTCCTGGCCCATTGATTGACTTTAGGTAATTAGGTGTTTATATTAATTAGGTGTAGTTAAGAGTGTGTCTTTCCTAGAAGTTAGCATTTCAGCATATAAAGCCATTGAATTTTAGTGGTAGAAGTTTTTAAGGAATGTGTTTGTCTGACATTAACGTTATATATGAATCACCCTTGATCCAGAGAGGCATGACTTTTTCAGTTATGAATGCATTTTGCTTGTTTTTTAATAAAGAGTATCACTTTCGCTTGTTATAGTTTTGGAACAGCAGTTTTAAAGACCCAGGTTTAAAATCCTATATTCATGATCTAGAGGGTCTTTTCCAGCTCTAAAGTTTTGTTAAATCCATGCGATAAATTAAGAATGAAATTTTCTGGTTACCATACTATATTGCACAAAAAATTTTATCCTGGTATAATGTCCAGTGTACACATTCCACAGCTTTTTGTCAGTGTTGATTTTCTTTTTAATGAATGCTGATTTTGAAATTTAATTAAAGCAAAAAAAGAGTAAAGTGTTTTTTTTAGTCTGGTATTCAAGCTGTATTTGTGGCATATGAAAATGGCTATGGCTTTTCTGAAAACTGCATACAGCTACTATACAACTCTTTGGTTACATTTACCTTACTACTGAAATGGAAAACCCAATGATAAAATACGTGACAGTTAAAAGGATTGACTTAAATGTTAAGTGCAGCTTATATCCACCTGTACTTTATTGGCATGTAACACCTATATAATTTTAGGAAGGACTTATTCATCTTTTCTCATGTCATTTTTTTCTCGGTTTATGTGGCATTTGTGAAAATGCTTACAGAAATGCTGGTACTAAGATAAGGGATAATTGATGTTCTTGTTTGTGAAAATTACACTAAGATCACAGAATGGCAAATAATTAAATTGCTTCTGTCCTTAAAGACATACCTCTGCCTTCAAGAAGCTCATGACTTAATGGGGATCCATTTGAGTCAAAATTTTCGTATTTTGAATGACTGCAGCTTCCATTTCCTTTTCTTTTTTCTTCTCCTTCTACTCATCCTCCTCTTCTTTCCCCTCGTCTTTGGACAGATTTGCTTAAATATAGGACAGGATGAATGGAGCTATGAAAAAGGAGGAACAAGAATCTCAGCGGTCTTTTTACTTGAATATATGAGGTTCCAAGGATTACATGGGATTTACACCTTCCTTCCAAGTGCACAATAGAGAACTAAGTGAAAGTTGGTGGTCAGGTAACTATTAATTGAATTGATTTTACATATCCTATCATAAAATTTGAATACAAGCATTTTTGTCTTGCCCTCATTTCTCTCACAACTCTTCACCTGGCATCTTATGCTTCAAAAATAATAAATTATTTACCCAAAGTTAACATAACCAGATAAGGGTCCAGCCAGGGCTTTATCATGGGTCTCTAAATTTCAAGCCCAACTTTATACTATACCAAGTGTAAAGGAATTAACTTTTTAGCCCCAGAACTTAATGGAGGCAAGTTTATTGGGGAATATTTCAAATTAGATACCTTGTCAGACTTATTACAACCAGACTTTATACTTTCTTCTAGACTTCATAATTTACTCCTAGAATTGCCAGTTGCTTAAAACTAATTACTTATGTACTTAGAAGACCTTCCCTCTTGACTCAAGTGCTAATATTTATAACTATATTGTAAATGAACCTGAGCTACTCAGTGTGCAAATTACAAAATTGAAAAGTTAGCATTAATTGTCCATGATATAACTGAAAAATAATTTCATTTTATTTAGTAAAAAGTTTGTTTTGTATCTACTCTGCAAGAGTTTTTGCTTTCAGCATTGTGAGATTTAATGGTAAGGAAATAGACACTATAAATATGAAAGCATACCTACATCTTTTTTAACTTGATGACTTGATCCAATTCAGTATTTAAATTCTTTACACTATAGACGAAGTCAAGCAGTTGTAGCTCCAGAATTTCCGTATATGAGTAGCTTGAGAATGACAATTTGGTTGCTGGTGCTAGCTACTTTTTTCATGCCAAAAATACTGTGTTTATTTAGATTGTGTATTAATTAAGAGTGGCTTTTATGGAAGCAGATACAGGCAAAAAATAAGTAATATCTTAGTTATTTTGTAAACCAGGATTTTTTTTAATGAAGTAAGTTTTATGAAGTAGAACGTTTTAATAGCTAGTTTGTTGTTAACATTGCTTGACATCCATTCCATGAATAGTTTTCTTGGTTATCTAGATTATTTTTCTTTATATCTGAAATAATCTTTCTGAACTAAAGTTAAGCGAAACTGGAGGAAATTCAGTATATTTCATACTGAAATGAAGTACAATACTTGGTTCCATTTTTTTGTAAGGTAAGATTTGTCCTTTTTAGGATCATAATAAATATGTTATGGCAAAAGCCAAACAGCAGTGATTTGCATAAATTTTCAACAAATCTAGGTTAGCAATAATGTTTACAAATCATCGCCATGAAAGGAGGAGAAGGCAGGAATGGAGATCTGAAGCAGTTGCAAAAATTGGGGATTGAGGAGCATCAGAATATGGTTCTTTAGGTGTATTATGATCCCAAAGGTAATGAGGAATTAGACTTGGCTTTCATGAGCAGGCATTTGAATATGGGTCAGTCAGATGCTCTTGATCATGCACTGTTGTAGATATCTACAAGAAGATTTCAAAATGTGGTGTGTGTTTTTTTAGAGAGTTTGTATATAATCTGACATATAAATCAAGTTGAAATTTATTGGCCAATGTTGCCTTTTTTCTGCTGATATTTTTAAACAGCTTTATTGAGAATATAATTCATATATCATAAAATTCATCTATTTAAACTTGGCAGTTCATTGGGTTTTAGTATAATCACAAAGTTATGCAACCATCACCATAATCTAATCTTAGAGCATTATCATCACTTCAAAAAGAGACCTCATATTCATTAGCAGTCATTCTCTGTGTTCTTCACCCCCTCTCCCAGCCCTAGGTAACCACTATCCACTTTTGGTCTCTATAGATTTGCCTCTTCTGGCCGTTTCATGAAATCATACAGTATGTCATTTTTTTGTGACTGCCTTTCACTTAAGCATAAAGTTTTTAAGGTTCATCCATGTTATCAGTATAAATCAGTACTTCATTTCTTTTTTTGGCTGAATACTATGCCACTGTATGGCTATACACATTTTTAAAATAAATTCATCAGTTGAGGAACATTGGAGTTGTTTGTACTTCTTGGCAATTATGAATAACACTGCTATAAACGTTCTTGTACAAGTTTTTGTGTGGATGTATGTTTTCATTTCTCTTGGGTATATACCTAGGAGTGGAATTACTGGGTCATATGGTAACTCTATGGTTCACCATTTCAGAAACTGATAAACTGTTTCCTAAAGTAGCTTCACCATTTTGCATTCCCAGCAGCAATTTAAGAGGGTTTCAATCTCCACATACTCGCTAATGCTTGCTCTTGTCTATCTTTTTGATTATAGCCATCCTAGTGGGCGTGTAGTAATATCTCATTGTGGTTTTGATCTGCATTTCTCTAATGATTAAAGATGTTGAACATGTTTCCATGTGCTTATTATGGGCCACTGTTTTATGTAGACTTTGATATTTAGATGTTGTTTGTATAGTTCTAATGCATTCTACAATTATTCAGTGTTTAGGCTGTGTGTTCCATATAAAATACCAGTATGTATGTGAACATATTAAAGGCTTAGTTCTAAATCATATTGGAGAATTGGAGAGATACTGATTCATCAGTGTTTTCCAAACTTACCTGATAAACAGGGTAGTCACCAGTTTGCCCAGGACAGTCCCAGTTTATGCATGTTGTACTGGCGTAATTAAAAAGTGCCCTCTTGCACTCTCAAGTATGCCCTGATTTGGACAACAAATTATATGGCCATCCTACTGACAGTTAACCTAGAGTACTAATTTAAATATGCACTTGCTACCTACTAAATCAGAATCTCCAAGAAAAAGGCTTGGAAATGTGTTTTTAGCAATTTCAAGGTCAAGCACATTTGTAATATAGTATTCTAGCAGAGTGCTGGTGTTGCTCTATGACCCGAAGCCCATTATTGTCGTTTTCCTGGGACAGTGAGTTCCAAGTTAAAATTGGAAAGAAATAATCTCACCTGATAGCCTAGCACCATCCATCTCCTTAAAGTGATGATAGAGGAGGAGTAGTTCTTAACACGCATGTTGGACAGGCTTATAGGGGCAGGAGAGTATGGGAAAGGAAAGTGAAATAATTTTCTGGAAGTAGGGTGGTCTCAGGATGGAGCTCTAGTAAGAGGCAATGAGCAAAGCTGAGCTTCTCAGTAATATTTCCCTTTGAGTCTGATGAGAGTAGAGGAGAGATTCATGAAGGTGTTCTTGAAACCTCAAAACTAGGAATAAGAATTAAGAGGGAGGAGGGAGGTGGAAGAAGTACTTTCAGATTCTGAGACTATGTTAGAAGGAAGATAGAATGTGGGACTGAATGTGGTTTTTATTTGTTTGTGGGTCAGTGGGATTTGATAATATTTGCACATATGGTCATTTATAAGTCTTGTAAGATATCTGTATTTTTATACAGGTATCAGAGATGCCCATCCAGGTTTTAAAATACATATTTTTTGCTGATTGTATAACTTTGTCTTTAAGATGAGAGTGGCCACATTTGACTCAGAAAGTAAGTAATAATGCACTAATTATTTGTGGAGGGTCTTGTACTGAGCCATTCACACTTGTTCATTTGGTTATTTACCTTTTAGCACCAATGCCACATAGTTAAGAAATAAATTAAGAAATGGCTGGGCCAGCCCCATGGCTTAGCGGTTAAGTGCACGCGCGCTCGGCTGCTGGCTGCCCCGGGTTCGGATCCCGGGTGTGCACTGACGCACCGCTTCTTGGGCCACGCTGAGGCCGCGTCCCACATACAGCAACTAGAAGGCTGTGCAACTATGACATACAACTATCTACTGGGGCTTTGGGGGAAAAAATAAATAAATAAATAAATAAATAAATAAATAAAAGCTGGCTGATGAGGTGGGAATTTATTTGTATCCCAGCATGGCTGTTGCCTCATGATATCTACATTAGCCAGAAACTCAAGCCAACTATTCTATGGGCTATATTAACAAGTAACACTGTCTTAAGTATAATTATCCATACCATAATGTTTCATCCAAAAACTCCTTGGATGGGAGGAGGAACTTTTTTTAAAGCTATTGAGGTATAATTGATGTACAGTAAACTGCATGTATTCAAAGTGTATATTTTGAAGAGATGCTAATTTTTTAAATTGATGCTATGGCAAGTCTGCCATTATAATTTGTCTTCTAAGCATACAGTAACTGGGTGGAGAAGTCAAATGGCCTGTTAATTTAACTTGAGGTAGCTGTCAAGAATTATCTACAGTAAGATGATTTACATTGGATTATTAAGACGTGCATATTTAGAGAGCAGGTACTCTTTTCTCCAAAATTCAAGAACTAGTGACTTTTCATTTTTACATATTGAACTGAGAGAATGAGAGCAAATAATTAAATGCCTAATGAAGGATATGGAATAATAAATGCTTGAGAAGTTCAAAAGAAAAAGGAAATGTCTGGACTGAAGACCTTAGGGAAGGTTGTGAGGAAGAAAGTAGATCATGAGACAGGTGAAGACAACAGGTGGAAGAAAGTGAATTGGAGTTTGAGCTAGAGCTTAGAGAATAGATGTGATTCACCAGGCAGAAATGGGAGGAAGAGCATTCTAGATAAAGAGAGGAGCACTGATGAGTACAGGTAGTGAAAGGTGAGTGGTCTAGTGTGGCTGCAGTCTAGGATGGATGAGGGGAAATTACAATGGAAATTTTGGGCAAAATTGTACAAGATCTTAAATGCCAAACTACAGGATTTGAGTTGCGTCCTTCGAGTCAAGGGGAACTAACTGCTGAAGGGTTTCTTTTTTGAACAAGGTAATGTTGATACAGATTTCATTGCCTCATTGTTTCTAGGGCTGTGTTTTTCTTAAAGCATTTATAACGTGACCTCTGCCTCTTATGCTATTAACCTTTTTCTCTTTTATACTTCGGTTGTGGTGATCAGGAAATTTATTTTAAAATTGTCTGTTACAGTCAACCTGTTACCTCCTTATTTTTCTTAGTATTATCAGATCTCTTTACTTATAATACCAGATCTGGAAGAGACAGGGAGAGAAAGATTATCATTACTATTGTAGAATTAGAGTATGGCTTAATTTAGAAAATTTATGCGTTTTCAAGAAATATGAATCTTAGGCAACCTATGAAGTCCTGAAAGATTCAAAGATATTGGCCTTCCTTTGTATATGATGATCCAGGATTGTATACTGTCTTATTACTTTCTTGACCTTTAATTTAAAAAATAAATTTAGAGAAGCAAAGCAAATTCAGCTTAAGAAAATTATCTTTTTTTTTTTTTGAATGTTATAAAGGATGCCTACAGGTTATAAATATAGGGTTGAGGGGGAAACGAGAAGGTCTCAAGAGTGTGTTTCTATTCTCATCTCATTGTTTATTAGTTTCTTAACTCAGGTATACAAATAAAAACTGCGTTTAAAATATGAAGAAATACACATAAGCAGTTCAACTGTTTATCTTAAAGCCAAATTCATAACCCTAAGTGGTGTCAGTACTCTACTTTTAAAAGATTGTGATAATTTAACAATACGATTTCCCTCACAGTGGCAAGTCACTTCAGCCAGTGTTGGATTATGTGTACTTTTTTTTATTTTTGCTGAGGAAGCTTGGCTCTGAGCTGACATCTGTGCCCGTCTTCCTCCATTTTGTATGTGGGACTTACGAAATGCATGATGTTGTCTGTCTGTGCCCAGGATTCGAACCTGCAAACTCTAGGCCACCAAAGCGGAGCATGCAAACTTAACCACTACGCCACCAGCCCGGCCCTGGATTATGTGTACTTTTAACATTTTTGGGCTTTTAGATTAATTTTCTGTTTTCATTTTCTGTTATTATCTTACTACTTTTTTATTTCCTAGGAATTAACTGTCTCTTAAATGTGACACTGCATAAATTATTTTCATTTAATTTCCTATGTAAGAAAATAATAATCATTTAAGGTTCTCTTATCTGGTTCTACTATACTGTTCATTCATTTGTTCAGTCATCTATTCCTTGAAAAAAACATTTAGTGAATACCTACAGTGTGCCAAGCCCTAGCTTTGAGAATGTAGTAGTCCCCCCTTCTCTGCGGTTTCATTTTCCACAGTTTAAGTTACCTGTGGTCAACCATGGTCCAAAAATATTAAATGGAAAATTCTAGAAATAAACAATTCATAAGTTTTGAGCTGCGCGCCATTCTGAGTAGCGTGATGAAGTCTCACGCCGTCCTACTCCATCCTGCCTAGGATGTGAATCATCCCTCTGTCCAGCATATCCACGCTTTATGCACTACCTGCCCATAGTCACTTAGTAGCCTTCTCAGTTATCAGATGAACTGTCATGGTATTGCAGTGCTTGTGTTCAAGTAGTCCTTATTTTATTTAGTAATGGCTCCAAAGCACAAGAGTAGTGATGCTGGAAGTTCAGATATGCCAAAGAGAAGCTGCACAGTGCTTAAAAGTGAAAAGGTGCAAGTTCCCAACTTAACAAGGAAAGAAAAAAAGCATATGCTGAGGTTACTAAGATCTACAATAACTTTTATTACAATATATTATAATTGTTCTATGTTATTATTATTGTTGTTAATCTCTTAGTGTGCCTAAACTATAAATTAAACTTTATCGTAGGTATGTATGTATAGGGAAAACATAGCGTATATAGAGTTCAGTACTATCTGCAGTTTTAGGCATCTGTTGGGGGGTCTCGGAATGTATCCCCCGCAGATAAGGGGGGACTACTGTACAAAAATCAATGATCTAAACACTTGCCCTGGAGGAGCTCAATCTAATAGGAGAGGCAATCTAATAAGTCATTACAAATCCACTTGATAAGTTTGATTGAAAAAAGAGGGGGTATATTGAGGTATATACAGGGTGCAATGGGAGCAACATCCTGCCTTAATTCTTACCTCACCATTTCTTAACCCGTAGGGTTAACCCTATTCAAATTAAACAACTGAGCGTTCCCTAAAATCCTCATGAAGTTTCTCCCTTCCAAGTCATTGCTCATAATATTTCTTCTAACTGAAATAACCATTTACCACTCCTCTCCGCCATTGTGTAGGTCACGTGTTTCCATAACCTGTTCTTTTTTTTTTTTTTTAATTTATTTACTTTTTCCCCCAAAGCCCCAGTAGATAGTTGTATGTCATAGTTGCACAGCCTTCTAGTTGCTGTATGTGGGATGAGGCCTCAGCATGGCGGGAGAGGCAGTGCGTCGGTGCTCGCCCAGGGGACCGCCAGCACCAGAGCACGCGCACTTAACCGCTAAGCCACGGGGCCGGCCCTCCATAACCTGTTCTTAAATGCTGATTTCTTTTTGAAATATACCCCAGAGAGTGCTCTTCCTTATGTTCTCCTGTGGCACTATATATGTATCAATTTCATAACTTATTACTCTGTACCTTGTATTATGCATAGTTCGTCATGTGTACAACCTCTATCTCCAATACTAACTACCTGCCTTCCCCTACACCCAGTCAAAGAGACACTGCTCCATTTTAAAATTACCTGAGGTCAGGGACTTTGTCAACTTAATAATAATACCTTGTACACCATTGTACTTAATGTTTGTAGATTTGAATGTAGTTAGATATCTTGTGTTGAGCTGAGAAAATAGTAGAGAACAACTTACACCCCTAGAATACTCTATTTAGTAACAGACCTAGAAAAAGAAACTTCCTTTTCATAAATTCAGACATACTCAACTTCAAGCTAAAATTCTGTCGAAACTTTGACGTGAATAAAATTCCTCTCCGTTGGTTTAAGTGTGACTTCAGTTAAGAAATTAGATTACAATAAAATTACAGTCTGGGGGCCAACCCAGTGGCGCAAGCGGTTAAGTGCATGCGCTCTGCTGCAGCAGCCCGGGGTTCAGATCCCGGCCACGCACCGACGCACCGCTTGTCAAGCCATACTGTGGTTGCGTCCCATATAAAGTAGAGGAAGATGGGCACGGATGTTAGCCCGGGGCCAGTCTTTCTCAGCAAAAAAGAGGAGGATTGGCATTGGATGTTAGCTCAGGGCTGGTCCTCCTCTCAAAAAAAAATAAGTAAAAAATTACAGTCTGATAGCTGATACCTTTTTTTAAATGAGCTGATGAGTCACGTCCTATTAACCTCATGTACATATCCCAGTTAATGCCTTATCCCAGTCTCAACACTGGCATTAGGTCGATTTGGCCACGAACACTGAACTGTCCTTATCCTTCCTGTTATTCTCATTTTTTTTCCTCTGGACTGAGCCATGTCTTCAGGGCTACTTGTGGAACTTGTGTGTTTGCCTAGTTAGGAGAATTGATTATTAAAACTCTGCTAATTAATACTGTCCTGTTTTGAATTCTTCCATAGAAGAACTGATAATGTAATCACCAAGGATAGAGAATACTAACCTGAAAAAAATATTTTGTAGTATGCTTTTCTTCTCTCAAGCCATACTAAAATTACCTCACTAGGAACCTTGTCAGAGAGGTAGCTAGCCACTTGCTCACCCATTTTGTTTCACAGTAAAAACTCTCATTGCTCTCTTGCTTCACTGATGCCAGTATTCTGACCTTCGTTTCTAGATCACACGTCTCCTTTGTATACTTTTTCTGATATGTGGGTGGTGTTAAAAGAAGATAGAGAACTAAGCAGATTTAATGTGTTTTATTTTTTTAATCAATTTCTGCTTTGACTTGGATTGTAATCCTTTTAATTATCTCTTGTATTTCCATGACTTCCACTTATGTTGTCTTTTCTCCTCTCTTTAAGCCCCCTTGCCACCTCTACCTTCATTTTCATAAATGAATTCCTCTCCTATTTTACTGAAGATATTGAGGCCATTTATTATAGTATAGGGTCACTGATTTAGCCATGGGTACTTTAAAAGTCTATCTTAGTACCCATACTCTTTCTTTACCAGTCTCAAGTGAAGAGATGTCCCTCTTCTTCAGACCTCAACTTTCTTTAGAATGTGTTGATCCTTAACTATGTGCCAGAGTCTGGGATAGGATTTCTAGGAGAGACAGTAATGAGTAAGATATAATTTTTACTTGCCCATAAGAAGCTTACTGACCTGTGTTTGTGATCCCATTTTCCGCTGCTTGCATTATTTGTTCTCATCCTTGTCATTTATTTTTCTTTATAGAATTAGAGAATTTTTAAATGAGGAGAAAGATTACTTTTCCTCAAGGAGATAAGAGAAGGGAGCCTCTTTTGAATTATACCTTCTGTTTTTTTACCATTTGAGAAGATTTCTGAAAGGAGTATGTTATGTCTCTAAGGTGTGTGGTGGCAGGAAAAAAAGGCTGAAGTTGTCAGCTGTGGTAAGGATTCCCATGTCTGTTTTATTAGTCCCAACCTTTCAACAACTTTAAATCCAGTAATTCCTTATTTCAAATATATATATGAGATAAATGTATATGAAATTATATATAATTTCACTCTCTAATTAGATAACATTACAATATCTTATAGGAATGTGGTACTAATATATAGTTAATAAGTGCTGTCTTGTTTATTTTTATGAGTTTGTGTGTACACAACCCTAAACCTAGGACAAAAAGCATCTTGATACTGTGGGTGGTTAGAAGGTTTTTGGTTTTGGTTTTTATTGTGGTAAAATATACATAACATAAAATTTACTATCTTAACCATTTTTAAGTGTACAGTTCGGTAGTGTTAAGTACATTCACACCGTTATGCACCCAATCTCCAGAACTCTTTTCATCTTGCAAAGCTGAAACTCTGTACCCGTTCAGTAACTCCCCATACTCCTCTTCCCCAGCTCTTGGCAGCCAGCATTCTACTTTCTGTGTCTTTGAATTTGACTACTCTAGGTACCTCAAGTGGAATCATATAATATTTGTCTTTTCATGACTGGCTTATTTCACTTAGCATAACGTCCTTAAGATTTATCCTGTTCTAGCATGTGTCAGAATTTCCTTCCTTTTTAAGACTGAATAATATTTCATTGTCTGTATATACCACATTTTTTAAATCTGTTCTTCTGTTGATGGTCATTTGGGTTGTTTCCAACTTTTGGCTATTGTGAATAATGCTGCTATGAACTTGGGTGTACAAATATCTCTTTGAGACCCCACTTTCAGTTCTTTTGGGTATATACCCAGAAGTGGAATTGCTGGATCATATAGTAATTCTGTTTTTAAGTTTTTGAGGAATCGCCATACTGTTTTCCATGGTGCCTGCACCATTTTACATTTCCACCAACAATGCACAGGGGTTCCTGTTTTTCCACATTCTCACCAACACGTGTTATTTTCTGTTCTTTTAATAGTAAGTATCCTAATAGGTATGAGGTGGTATCTCTTTCTGGTTGTAATTTGCATTTCCGCAGTGGTTTGTGATATTGAGCATCTTTTCATGTGCTTGTTTGGCCATTTGTATATCTTCTTTGGAGAAATTTCTTTTCAAGTTCTTGGCCCATTTTTTAATGGGATTTTTTGTTGTTGTTGAGTTGTAGGTGTATTTTGTTTTTATCATAGCTTTGTTAGGCTTCAGTTTTAAGCAATACTTTTTAAAAAATCAAATTTCATTATTATTTATTGACACATAAAATGTGTTAAAATGTGCTGTACGTGTAACTAGAAACCTAAATATTGAATGCTTCATAAAGTAGTAATATAATGGGGAGTATTGGTATCTTTTTCCTTAGCAACAGTTGAAGCTGTTTATCATAGATATAATTAGGTACTGTATAGCTCCAAACTGTTTTCAGAGGACTAAATTAGACATGCAAAAATACTCATTCTCTGTGGTTTTCAGGAGATTAACTTTTAGTTTTCAGTCAGTTCTTAATAAACCAAGCTAAGGTTTTTGAGTCTAAGTTAGAATTCTGTCTTAATAGATGAAGTTGTTTTTGAGAAGCATTATAAACTTCTTCTAAGTTGAATTTCCCAAGTTTACAACTCAATTATATTAAGGTTAAGCATCTAAGGAATGCTGATACCAAAATTCTGATGCCTGTGTCAGTGGGCTATTTTACAGATAGTTTAGTCTATACATCTGGGATAAGTTCATTATTTCTTTAAAAACCTTTTCATTTTCATTTCTAGTCTTCAAAACTTTAACAATGTTATTTAAAAGCCATTTGTATTTGAAAAAGAAAATTAACATTCACCAGGTACAATGAAAAGTAAGGCAGTAGATGAAAAATGAAAGTTGATTAACTGCCAGAAGCTTCTGAAATAGAGGTACCTTTTCTTTTTTGAGGCTAGTGTTTCTTTAAGAGAACCTCCACTTAGACTAGCTTCCTTTGGTTGCATGGACAAGGAACAGTTTATGAGCTAAACTGTGTGATCACAGTAAAGATCCCAGGCTTCTGTTATGGTTGGAAAACGTTCATAGCAGTACCAGTAGGAATCATAGCCCATGGAAAAGGCATTTTGAAAGAGCATGATCTAATTTTAAATGGGAATCTAGGCAGACCTATATCCTTTCCTCCAACATCAGCTTTTTCAAACCATAAATTTTAAAAATATTGTTATAGGTTGAATTGTGCTCCCCACCCCAACCCCAACTCTAATGTCGAAGTCCTAACTCCTAGTACCTCAGATCATGACCTCATTTGGAAATAGGGTCATTGTAGGTGTAATTAGTTAAGATGAGGTCATACTGGAATAGAGTGAGCCCCTGATCCAGTATAACTGGTGTCCTTATAAAAGGGAAAGTTGGAGACAGATACTTATATGGGGAAAGTGCCATGTAAACATGAAGACTGCCATCTACAAGCCAAGGAGATAGGCATGGAACAGATCCCTCATAAGGAATCAACCTTGCCAACACCTTGATTTTGGACTTCTGGCCTCCAGAACTGTGAGACAATTTCTCCTGTTTAAGCTACCCAATTATAGTATTTTGTTACAGCAGCCTTTGCAAATTAATACAAACATGAAGTAGTCCATATCCATCCTATCTGTCAGATAGATAAACATCCACCTTTGTGCTCATGACATATTCCTGCTGTCACGTTCAGGAGTCAATTTAAAAAGCAAATAGACATCATCAGCCATCAAGAAAATGCAAATCAAAACCACAGTGAAATACCACTTCAAAACCACTATGGTGTCCGTAATCAAAAAGTCATGTAATAAGAGTGTTGTTGAGGATGTGGGGAAATTAGAATCTTCATATACCAACCATGGTAATATAAAATGGCGCAGCAGCTTTGGAAAAACTCTAGCAGTTCCTCAAATAGTTAAATATTTAAACGATTAAACCATATGACCCAGGAATTCCACTCAGGCATATAACCAAGAGAAAAGAAAATGTAAGTTCGCACAAAATTTGTACGTGAATGTTTATAACAGCATTATTCATAATAGTTAAAGGGTAGAAACAACCAAAATGTCCATCAGTTGATGAGTGGATGAACAAAATCTGTTATCCACACAATGGAGTATTATATGACAACAAAAAGGAATGAAATACTGATTCATACTACAACATGGATAAACCTTGAAAACATGCTAAGCAAAAGAAGACAGTCACAAAAGACCACATATTGTATGGTCCTTGTATATGAAATGTCCGGAATAGGCAAATCTATAGAGACTAAAGTAAATTAGTGGTTACCTAGCGCCAGGGGAATGGCCCGGATTTGGAGGGTGATGGCTAAGGAGAGTAGAGTTGCTTTTTGGGATAATGAAAATGTTCTAAAATTGTGGTGAGAGTTGTACTACTCTGTGGATATACTAAAAGCCATTGAATTAGACACTTGAAGTGGATGAATTGTATGGTATGGGAATTATATCTCACCAGTAAAGCAGTTTTTTAAAAAACAAAACACATAATTTAAAAAACCACAGTAATTTGTGGTTAGGAGGAACAGTTGATTGAGTGATCATTTATTATACATGCTATATTTCAGTTTCTTTGTTAAGTGTTAGATGTGAAAAGATGGTTCAGAGACTTAGCTTCGTTCTTAGTTGTAGAGACAAAATCATTAACAACTAACTATAATAAAACAAAAATCAAAATTGTAGTTTTGGAGCAACACTTATTAGAATTTAGATAAAAAAAAAAACACAAAATTCTTCTGCTTAGGTTCTCTGGATCCTGCAGTTTTATCAATTACCTATATATCTAGATCATATTGCTGTAGCCTCCTTTAGAAATGTATTTTACCCTTGTGGGAAGGTGCCACTTTCACAGATTGAGGAGCATAAGACACAGACTAAAACCTAGGACCATACAGCTTTTTTTCATTCTTAATGGCTTTTATGTTTTTTTTTTTTTTTTTGTGAGGAAGATCAGCCCTGAGCTAACATCCGTGCTAATCCTCCTCTTTTTGCTGAGGAAGACTGGCTCTGAGCTAACATCTATTGCCAATCCTCCTCTTTTTTTTTTTCCCCCAAAGCCCCAGTAGATAGTTGTATGTCATAGCTGCACATCCTTCTAGTTGCTGCATGTGGGACGTGGCCTCAGCATGGCCAGAGAAGTGGTGCGTCGGTGCGCGCCCTGGGTTCCGAACCTGGGCCGCCAGCAGCGGAGCGCGCGCACCTAACCGCTAAGCCACGGGGCCGGCCCTCTTAATGGCTTTTAAACCTCACTTGGCTCTCTATTTCAGAGACCCAGAACTAGGAGGCTAGGACGAGTGCCCTTTTTGTCCCACTTGTTCTGCAGTGGCAATTAACAACATCATTATCTTAAGGTAGTATTTTTTTGTTGTTGGTTTACTTCTGTGGGTTTTTTTTGTTGTTGTTCTTTTTGCTTTTGCTTTACTAATTTTGGAGTTATTTCTATTAATGATTACCCTTTTTTTACCATATGTGTATCATTAGTGTCTTATTCTCCTTCCCAAACAATACCAAGTGTCTTTGAACTCTATCTCTGATTAGTCTTCTCTTGCTCTTTTTTTTTGGTGAGAAAGATTAGCCCTGAGCTAACATCTTTTGCCAATCCTCCTCTATTTGCTGAGGAAGATTGGCTCTGGGCTAACATCTGTGCCCATCTTCCTCTACTTTATATGTGGGACGCCTGCCACAGCATGGCTTGATAAGTGGCACATAGGTCCGTGCCCAGGATCCGAACCCATGAACCCCGGGCCGCTGAAGCAGAGTGCATGAACTTAGCCACTACGCCACCGGGCTGGCCCCTCTTCTCCTGCTCTTTTAATTGTAAGTGATAGAAATCCAAAGCATTCTAATTCAACAGAAGGGGAATTTACTAACTCATATGACTGGTAGGTCTAGAAGTTAAGGAACAGTTAGGTCCAGGCCTCAGATGGTATAATCTGACTCTTATTTCCTCTCTGCAGGCATTCTGTAGATAGCTTCATCCATGTTGCCAGGAAAAATTGGTTGCTATAAATCCTTATGGCTCTTGATCCCAATAGGAATGAGCTAGTGGTGAGGAAGATCTTAGGGCACATTCTGAATGACCCAGCTTAAGTCACAAGTTCAACCCTGAACTGTTACCAAGGACTGGAGTGTGGTACAAACATAGCTCATTTTCTTGCTCCTGGAACTGAAAATGGGAGTTGAGTCAAGTGCAAGGGAAGGCCTCTGATGAGTGATGCTACTACTAGAAGTAGAGGAACAGGGCATTCAATAGATGGAAATAAGAGAAACCAATATACACAGTCAGTATTCATTGAACAAAATATATGGACCCGCATACAAAGGAATGTAACAGTCCAAAATAAATTTTGACATCAGATCTTAGAATATGTTAGACCTATAATTCTTTAAATTGAGGAATGGAGTCCACATTGCTAGAGAAGTACGTATTTTAAGAGATCCAACATGGTAGATGTAGTTAAATGATAAAGAAGGGAAAAACTAACAAGACACTGGAAATAAGTATTGAATTATAGATTAATTGGTTCAAGTGTAATGCCAATTTTATAAGCATACATCAGTTTTCACATACAAGTAGGGAATATTATGTGGTGGCTAAGATTGCTGACATCAGTACTGTCCAATAGACTTTGTACAGTGACGGAAAGAAATGTTACCTATCTGCACTGTCCAACATGTGGCTATTGAGCACTTGAAATGTGCCTAGTGTAACTGAAGAACTGAATTTCTAATTTTATTTAATATTAATTAGATTTAAATAGTTACATGCTACTTTATTAGACAAGCACAACTGTCTAGACTTGGAATATCTTGAACGATATCCTGCCCGCTTTATTTGATAGCTTTAAGGTATTAGGCAGTTTACAAAACCTTCCTTGCCTTCGTTTCCCCATCTGTAAAATGGGGATAAATACATACCTATCTCAATGGGTTATTTTGAGGATTAAATGACTTAATTCATGTAAATGTGTTTGCCACTCACTGTCTTTGTCAGTTTGGGCTGCTATAACAAAATACTATAGACTAGGTGTCTTATAAACAGCAGAAATTTATTGCCCGCAGTTCTGGAGGCTGAAAGTCCAAGATCAGGGAGCCAGCGTGGTTGGGTCCTCTTCTGGGTTGTAGACTGCTGACTTCTCGTTGTGTCCTCACGTGGTAGAAGGGTCTAGGGAGCTGTGTGGGGTTTCTTTTATAAGAGCACTAATCCCATTCATGAGGGCTCCAGGAATTATGACGTCATGACCTAAGCACCTCCCAAAGACTCGACCTTCTAACACTGTGACATAGGGCATTAGGATTTCAACATATGAATTTTAGGGGGACCAGACATTCAGACCATAGACCTGGCATACAGCACTCAAGTGTTAGTCATCTTTATTGTCATTATTTCACCACCAAGGAATTGGAGCTAAAGAAATGAGGGGCCAGTAGTCCAACAATTAAAATTTTTTATTGAAGGTCTTAGAAGTATAGCACTTGGGCCATTTATTGATAATGTGTACATTATTATTGACTGAGTACAGAAAATGGTGTTAAAATGTAGCCTGGGGAGATTTAGGGAAAAACATTTCAGTACTACCTATTGTCAGCTCTTAAAATTGGTTGCCAAGGGAGGTGGGGAAAATTTTATGTTTATCAAACCAAGGTCTCTGAACATACGTCATGGTGACTTCGTCAGTATTTTCCATTTTTAAAGTGGCTAAATGTATCTTTAAACCTTTAAAATGATAATCATGTTTTAAAAAACACTTTTAAATATTTTTGTTATTTGCCAATAATACCTGTGGCCTTACTAATTGACATCTTTAGCAGAACTTTTCTTTAAGGATTTCTTTCTCTGAAAGTCAAAATACAATTAAACAAGACTTAGAGGTTACTACTTTTTAATCTGCTTTCATTTTTAAATTGTTTGTTTAATGAAACCTTAAAACTAAGATCCCTTTATCACTGGAATGATATCATGATTTCACAAAATATGTACTTGCCATCTTTCTTTTTGTTTCCTAATATCAGTTTGATATTTTGTCCCCTGAAATGTTTGAAATGTTAGAATAATCACTGGGTTCATCTCGCATTTCTTCTGATTTCTTTGATTTTTGTAATTTTTTTTTTTTTTTTTTTAAAGATTTTATTTATTCAGTTTTTTCCCCCCAAAGCCCCAGTAGATAGTTGTATGTCATAGGTTCACATCCTTCTAGTTGCTGTACGTGGGACTCGGCCTCACGTTGGACGGAGAAGTGGTGCCTCGGGGCGCTCCCGGGATCCGAACCCGGGCCGCCAGCATCAGAGCGCGCGCACTTAACCGCTAAGCCACGGAGCCGGCCCTGTAATTTTTTTTTTTAATAATTTTATTTATTTAGTTTTTTCCCCCAAAGCCCCAGAAGATAGTTGTATGTCATAGCTGCACATCCTTCTAGTTGCTGTATGTGGGACACGGCCTCAGCATGGCCGGAGAAGCGGTGCTTCGGTGCACGCCCGGGATCCGAGCCGGGATCCGAACCCGGGCCGCCAGCAACGGAGCGCGCACACTTAACCGCTAAGCCACGGGGCGGCCCGTTTTTTGTAATTTTTTCCATCAATCTTTGACTAAAAATGGATTACCTTAATTGCTTCGTTATCAATTGTTAGACACGTAATGCCGGGGCCCCTCAGGCCTTTGCATTTCCCTAACTCCCAAACTACTATCCGCCTATCTACTATATGCGATTAAATATTTTAGATGATTGGTTAGTAGTTGGTTGTCTCTTATCACTAGTTGGTTGAAAGATCTTTCCCCATGGATGTTTGAAGGATATCCTGACAGAGCCCTTCATCTTTTTGAAATGTGAACTAACTTTAGCTTTCTCATAGTAATATTGGTGAGTTTTGTTTAGAAGTTATGTATTTTAGTTCATCCTCTTCTTTAATTTCTCATACCTCCTTCCTCATTTTGAATATTGACAATTGATTATTAATATCATCTTATGAAAAGGCTATCCTAATATTTGTGATTTGCTTGAGAGATGTAGACTCTTAAAATTATTTTTCAGTCTTCCTGATTTAACAACATATTTTGGTACGATTAATTTTTTTTTCCTGTCTTTTAATCTTTGGTGTGAGTTTTTAAATATTTTTCATCATATTTATGTAGTTTCCTATTGTGCCTGACAGATTGGTATAGGGTATGTTGACTTATTTTTTTTCAAACTTATTTTGAACTATGAACTAATTTTTTAAAGCTTGATATATTTGTGTAAATTAAGTCTTTTTACCAAGTAATGAAACATTCACTTGCTAAGTTAAAGGAAAAATAAGTACTCTAATATGTCTTTTAGTATGCCCAGTAGATATGGCTGAACAGTCTATAAAATATTTCACTATCATCATATATAATTCAGCCTGCAGCTGTTCCATAACTTAGTAAATCAATTCAGTGAGAAGTGCCGAGATTTTGAAATGACCAAATTACCAAGTTTTCCCTGCAGTGATGGCAGAGACTTACTTTATTTTTATTTACAAAGTCAGTACACGTACATATTTTTCTGCAAGATATATCAGTTCTTCTGTTCCAAATCATTTAATGTTTAAAATTTCAGATTTTTATGATTCTTTAGTAACATTGTGGACATACTAAAAATTGAAGGCTGTGTAAACTAGAGAATTTAATTTAGACATGCTGCAGATGATACTTACATTCCTTTGTCCTAGTTCTAACTCAGACATAAAGCATTTTTATTTTACCACCAGCAGTGATATTTTGATACATTTCTTTCTAAATCAAATTTTTTTTTTAATAATTTTATTTATTTAGTTTTTCCCCCAAAGCCCCAGTAGATAGTTGTATGTCATAGTTGCATATCCTTCTAGTTGCTGTATGTGGGACGCGGCCTCAGCATGGCCGGAGAAGCGGTGCGTCGGTGCGCGCCCGGGATCCGAACCCGGGCCGCCAGCAGCGGAGCGCGCGCACTTAACCACTAAGCCACAGGGCCGGCCCCTAAATCAATTTTAAAACCATTTCATTAAGATTTAACTAAAAATGAAAATTATGGTTGAAATATTTAGAATCATAAAATCATTGAGTTAGAATAAAATATACAAGTTGTGGTGGAGACTTGCAGTGCTTTCCCATACCAGTACTCTTCTGCTTCCTTGGGCATCTGGAACAGTACGCTTCCCAGCCTCATTGCAGTTAGGTAGTGCCACGTGACTCATTCTGGAGTGTGAGCAGAAGAGTTTGTCATGGAGGCTAGGTGTTGAGATGGTAGAGCTGCTTAGACAAAGAAGCAGGGACCCACAAGATGGAAGTGGCCTGAATCTCTGAGTTACCACATGGAAGGCAGATAGTAAAAGTTTAGGCTTTGTAGGTCACATACCATTTCTGTCACGCACTCTTTTTTGTTGTTTTATAGTGTTTACACAAATCTTTAAAAATGAAAAAGCCATTCGTAGCTCAAGGTACATAAAACAGGCCATGGGCCCTAGTTCACTAATATCCGTGTTCGAGTCACCTGACTGGTATCAAATGTGTGGTGCAAGCAAGACAGAAGTCTTTGTATTAACCCAGTGAGTTGTAGGTGTTAATTATCACAGCATAACTTGACTAATACATAGGTGATCTCGTCTGACTCCCTGACTCCACCAGATTCCTGAAGAATGCTTCTTGTGTCAGGAATCTTCATACCGCACGCTCTGTGAAATGGCCTTCTATTGTTGGACAACTCCGTCTGTAAGAAACTTGTGTCTTCTCACTGAGCCCAAGTCTTGATTCCATTTTGTCTGTTGGTTCCACTTCTGCCTCTGGGTAGTTTACACTTTATGGCAGCTTTTTATTATCCTAAGATAGTTTTCAGGTTTTCCCTGGTAACTTAGAAGAAAACAGAATAAAATATTAAATGATTTTTTTTTAATTAGACTCAAAAGTTATATAAACTAGAATATGATAAACTGCATTTAAATTTAGAAAAATCAGTTGCACAAGTGGGAAGGCGATTTGACTCAGTTCATGAGAAAAAGACTGTCAACTTAGTATAAAAGAGTAAAATGACAATTAAAAAATTAATCCAATTGAAGATTTGCCTTTTTGTTTAGTGCAGGTATCTTTCTACTGTACTATGAACCAGTCCAAACCACATCTTTTTAATTAAAGGCAACCAAGTTTTAAAGGAAAATTACCAAAGTTGGTCTAGAGGAATGGTCACCAGAATGGCTGGACCAAAAGTCTAGAAACCATATCACAGAGGAATAATTAAAAGAAATAGGGACATTTAGTTTTAAAAAGAAACAGGCCATTGGACTGCATATGGTGATACTCAGGTGGTTATAATGAAATCCATCTTTTATTAGTTTGCTTTCTACATCTTCACAGAGGATGACTAATGGCTGTTTGTAGGAATAAGGCATGTGGGCATCCAGGCTTTGGGAGAAACTGAGATAACAGATTTTCAAGGTTTGTGAGGTTTAAGCACTTAACACCAAAAAGTGAATATTAGCTTTTACATTTGACCTTTCTAGCCAGCATTTTCCAGTGTGCGTTTGAGCATCATTCCCAAAGGTTCCATAGGAGGTTTGGTCAATAACTTTTTTGAAATCATAAAGCATATAATCTGTAGTATATTAACAATAGAGTAACCCTATCAAAAAAAAATGAAATTTAGTGTTGTATGATTTACTGTATCCATGCTAGTTCTTAGTAATTAGTGATCGTGGTTTTTTGTGTGTGGTTTTTTTTTTTTTTTTAGTTGCTTTTTTCCTAATAATCCAGTCTGTAATGCTGGGGTTGACATCAAATTTAACAGTCTTTACAACATTTGTTGAAAATTGGGAGATCATTTACCAATATATAGACATTTGAAAAATTTTATCTCCATAGTTTTATAAAAATTTCCATTTTAAATTTATTTACACCTTCAGGTTTATGAAGACCTGAACAGTTGAACTAATTTTAAGTGGCTAGGTGCTTTCAACTTTTCATCCCTGCCTTCATCCTGTACTTTTAGCAGGTATCTTTTTTATTTCTTATTTATTTTTTTTATTTTTGTGTGTGTGTGAGGAAGATCAGCCCTGAGCTAACATCCGTGCTAATGCTCCTCTTTTTGCTGAGGAAGACCAGCTCTGAGCTAACATCTATTGCCAATCCTCCTCCTTTTTTTTCCCCAAAGCCCCAGTAGATAATTGTATGTCATAGTTGCACATCCTTCTAGTTGCTGTATGTGGGACGCGGCCTCAGCATGGCCAGAGAAGCAGTGCGTTGGTGCACACCCGGGATCCGAACCCGAGCCGCCAGTAGCGGAGTGCGCGCACTTAACCGCTAAGCCACGGGGCCGGCCCAGCAAGTATCTTTTTTAAAGCCCAGTATGTCTGGCTGGGACAAATTCAGCTTTAAGAAAGGTAAACTTTCTGTTTCAACTTCAGTAAGTGTTCATTTCATTTAATTTTTGATGCAAATAAATGAGCTGTTCCTTCCTTTTACTTCCTACCTTTACCATTTGCAACATGTTAGATTGATAAGTAGCATGACCATGTGGACCAGTTTACACCTGTTGCCCAGCAAAACTAATATGCACCCTTTCACTCTGCCTAGTTTGGACAAAAAATTATATGGTCCTCCTCTCTATCACTCACGTTTGGCAATGGTTGGCATAATGTCTTGTCTTTGAGTGTTTTGTTTTGTTTGGCTGACAGCAACCTCATTCCTTTGTTTAGCCCTTACAACAGCAAGTAGTCTACAGGATGATCCTTGGGCACGCTGAAATCCTCAGCATGGGGAATAATTCGTGAATGTGTGTGTCCTCCTCATGCGGAGGCCATTTAGTCTAATTTTTGTTTACGCGTTGCCATGGCAAATATAAGAATTACCTTTTAATTTAAAGAAAGAAAAATTTTCTATGTTTTGAAGGATTTGGTACATTTTCTGAGAATGAGAGCTGCGTGCCTATCTTATTTCCCTTTTGCCCTTGGTGTTATGACACTGAGACCCAAATGTGATCCTCAGTCAAGTATCTGTATTAGCTGTTTCAGTGGTTAGCATATGTCTTCCTTTTGGTGAGAGCGATTTTATTGTATACTCTTCGGCTCTTTGTTAGCCATCTAAAATTTTTGACAAGGTATTTGATATAAAATCATAATAGGTACCTTTTCGGCACTCAATAAATGTTAGCCATTACTATTTTTGAAATAAACTGGGGCTGAGTGCGGAAAGTATCCATAGCCCAGTGGAATACTTTTATAACCCTGGTATAGAGAAAGAAGACCAATCACTAAAAATAAGCAAGCTACACAATACCAGCCTCAAAGGAATTTTTAATGCTTGCAGTTTGGCTCTTTATTATGTGTTATCCTGTATATTTTGTATCTCTATCTAGGCAGTAGAGTTAATTATGAGCAGTTGCTTACTTACTATCTACAAAGTATTGTGCTTAGAAGTAAGAGAGAGCAGGGCCGGCCCCGTGGCTTAGCGGTTAAGTGTGCGCGCTCCGCTACTGGCAGCCCGGGTTCGGATCCCGGGCACGCACCGACGCACCGCTTCTCCGGCCATGCTGAGGCCGAGTTCCACATACAGCAACTAGAAGGATGTGCAGCTATGACATACAACTATCTACTGGGGCTTTGGGGGGAAAAAAAGGAGGAGGATTGGCAATAGATGTTAGCTCAGAGCCGGTCTTCCTCAGCAAAAAGAGGAGGATTAGCATGGATGTTAGCTCAGGGCTGATCTTCCTCACAAAAAAATAAAAAGTAAAAAAAAAAAAAAAGAAGTAAGAGAGAGCAGAATAGATCTGAGAGTCACATTTCCCACAAGAAAAGATTTTTGTTGATATTTTTATAAATAAATACATAATATATGATCATAGAAGACAAATAAGAAAATATAGGTAAACAAAAATATGAAAACTGGCCACTCATAAATTACTATCACCCAGAGAAAACCAATGTTAACATTTGGTATATTTTTCCAGACTTTTAAAAATGTGTTTTCCACATTCTATGGCAAATAGTTATCACTAAATGAATAAGTCATTCCTTTTTTTTTTTTTTTTTTACCTTAACAGAAAAATCAGATCATATCATACATACTGTTTTGTGGTCTGGTTTGTTTTTTCTTTCACTTAAAATGTCATCATCATCATCTTAGCTGCTAATAAATGAATTTCTGTAACTTACTGAGTCTCTTTCCATTTACTCAGCCAGTCCTATAGTATTTACAGTATTTCAGTCTTTTAAACAGTGCTATGATAAACGTTGTAATGTTTTCTTTAGGATAAAATTTCTCTACATGGTCTTCCTGAATCAAAGGGTATGTTCAGTATAAGGTTTTTGATACATACTGCTAAATTGACTTCCAAATATTTTGGACCATTTTTCACTCCCACCAAAAGTGTATGAGAAAGCCTGTTTTTCTGGACCCTCCATGCACTTGGCAGAGTTCTCTTCTGCCCTTCTCAGTGAAAAAGGCTCTTACTGAAAATTGCTTATCTTTAATTTCTTTTTGTTGAAATACCTATTTGTTTCTTTGGCTATTTTTCACAGGTATGTTCATCTTTTTCTTATTTATTTGCAAAATAAAAAGTATCCTTTAATAGTGATTATTAAATTTTCATTACTAGAAATTACTGGACAGAGCTAACTGAAGATTCTTTGCAGTTTCAATTATAAGAATGAATTAAATTACTGCCTTGTGCAATGAAAAGATATGTTTGAAACTTAAATGCAGATATATGTATAGTAAAAATGAAAACTTTCTTAAATAATTTATGATTCAGACATCACTCTTGCATCTTATTTTATCTGAAAGGCCCTCCTGAACAACTCCTCTCCCTAAGCAAGACACGCACTATTTAAGTAAACAGAACGCTAGATTTCTTTCTTTCTTTTTTATAGAGTTGGCAATTGCTTTGACTACTGATCTAGGATATGTGTAAAACTCTTGATGTTTTTGTACATGTTCTCTCTTTAACAAAGGGGATGAGTTAGGGGTGAGAGTGGTACTGCCAAGAGACCTCACAAGATATCATTTATGTTCGTGGGTTTACACAACTCTAGTGTTTGGGGCCTCAGCTTTGAAAACTCATAAATTTTGTTTTTGTAGATTCATATAAAGTAAAGCAAGTACTCAGGTCGTATATGTTAATGAAGTTTACAGAAACTGAATAAATCTGGATGTCACATTATTAATTCACTGTGAGTGTTCTGCTTCTGTCAGCATTACCAGTGCGTTCTCTTCAGGTTAATCTGCATGGGCTAACCAGATTATAATTAGAAGGCTGTTTGGTGAGCAGAGGTTCAGATTAAAGTGAGTTGGTTGTTTGGATGCTCTGGGAGGAATATACTTGTCCTAGGGAAAGAAACAGTCAAATCTGTAGGCCTAGGCAAGATAGTTTCTCCCTTGTTGGGATTGGCACTACTGGCTCTCACACTTGTCTTCAAGGTCAGGTTCTCAAATTTTTCAAGTATGAAATAATTTTTAATTTCAAAAAGGTCAGTATTTGTGCTTGGGATATAGATGGAGGAATGAATCCTTTGCTGTAACTCAACAGTATCCTTGCGATCTGCAGCCCATAGTCTGGTAATCCCTGCTATAGCCTAACAATCCTGCTGCTCTTTATAGACTTGGTCCAATTAGGGCCCAGTATAATTAATACTCACTCTTTGAGATTATACACCCAGGTACATTGGATGCTGTTAAACTCTGGAGTCATATTTACATACCGTAACTTGATTTATTCCCAGAGATGGATAATTACATTGTGTGTGTGCATGCACATACACACATAAGCTTTACTTTTCATCCCCAAAGTGTAATTTTCCCACTGCAGAAGGGGATGGGGCTCACTGCTTGCCTGAAGTACTGCTGCCAAGAGTGGTAAAGCTGATACACACTGGCACTGTGGACTGTGCCAGATTATATCAAGATGCAGCTATTATATCTTCCTTTTTTGTGTGTGTGAGGAAGATTAGCCCTGAGCTAACATCTGTTGCCAATCCTCCTCTTTTTGCTGAGGAAGACTGGCCCTGGGCTAACATCCGTGCCCATCTTCCTCTACTTTATATGTGGGACGCCTGCCACAGCATGGCTTGATAAGCGATGCGTAGGTCCACGCCCGGGATCTGAACCTGCGAACCCCTGGCCACCAAAGCGGAGCACACGAACTTAACCACTGTGCCATCCGGCCAGCCCCATATCTTCTCTTTTAAAAAGTAAAGTTAGCTCTTTTTATTTTTAATTAAATGTCTAAACTGGCATAGTATTCATAACAGCTCCTTCTCATTGAAGGACTAAACTATGCCCAAAATTCATCTACTGGTCTCATTTCAGAATTTATTTCTGAATGTAGTTTTTCTGTTGTTTTTTTTTTTTTTTTCCCTCTTTGAAATGGAGTTCAGTGTTGATGTAAGTTTAACAGTACTTTTTAAATGTATTTTTTCGTTAAAAGAAACCCAATTCAAAGGGAATATTGGTGACCTGTTAGGAAAGGGGGATAAGGAGTTATCATTTGGCTGCTAAGGGAACAGTTTCCATATAGGGGACCAGCTGAAGTAGATAAGAGGTCTAAACATTCAGTCCTGAGATTTCTCTGCCCTGAAAGCCAAAGAATGTGCAAGGGGACAGCAAAGGGAAGACTACCCACCCCTCTACGCCCTGCCCCAGGGAAACCTGATCTTAACAAATCTCACCTGTATACACCCAGTTGCTCAAGCCAGAAACATGAGCATCATATTTACTTTCTCTAGCTCCCTCAATTCAGTCTGTCACCAAGACCTGTAGATTTTACCATGGATGCTTTCTTTTAAATTTCCACTAGCTTAATATTCTGGCGTCTATGAACCAGACTTGCCCTACTCTGTACCACAGAAAGGAACAAATAAGAATAGATGATAATGTTTGTCAGTTAAGCCAATTAAGAGTGTAGAAGACGTTTTAAAAGTTACACGATCAGGGCCGGCCCAGTGGCTTAGCGGTTAAGTGCGTGCACTCCGATGCTGGTGGCCCGGGTTCGGATCCTGGGTGCGCACTGACGCACCACTTCTCCGGCCATGCTGAGGCCGCGTCCCACATACAGCAACTAGAAGGATGTGCAGCTATGGCATACAGCTATGGCATACAACTATCTACTGGGGCTTTGGGGGGAAAATAAATAAATAAATAAAATCTTTAAAAGTTACACGATCAAGAGTAATATGTGATATATCAAAATGATGAAGCACATGGACTCTAGAGTAGACTACTCACTTCAAATCCTTGCTTTACCACTCACTAGTTGTGTGACCTTGGACAAGTTACTTAACCTACCCGTGTCTCAGTTTTCTCAAAACTAAAGGATATTTGTACTACTTGCCTCATAGGGCATGCTTAGAACATACCTGTCACATAGTAAACCCTTTGTAAGTGTTAGCTCTTGGTCCTTTTGTTGTTTTTGGTCAAGAATTAGAAAAATCTGTTCCTCAGCTGATAAATTTGAATCTAACTATTGATTATCAAGAGCTCTTTTATTTAATATAAGGGTATTTGAGATGAGTCATTTTAAAATTTAAGCAACTAAATTATCCTTATTCTCTGCCACTTACATTTGTGTTGCCCCAATCAATTCTGGATTAATTCTCTGACTTTGTTATTTGCGGTACAAGTTAAGTGATCTTGGTGTTGAATGTCGTGTACTATCGTAAAGCATTTTCTAAAGTGTTATTTTGCACGTGTGATGATGTCTCTATAATTTAGGAATGAGTAAGTAAACACTTGCCTTGGCCCATACGCTTGGCAAAAGAATTTTATTTATTTGTGGTTAGTGATTAGATGGCTGCATCATAGATAGTTACCTTCAACCTCTCAAATCTATTTTGTATAACTTAATTATCAGCTAAGAAGGGAAGATTGGTTCATATACCCATATGGACAGAAAACATTATTGCAAAAAAATTTTTATTGATACGTAGTGCATCCCACACCTAGTGCAAGAATAAGAATCACTTTCCCTTTACAGCTATGTGGTTCTCCCAAAGTTGTAGAAGTGAGAAGAAAGAAATTAATTCTCAGACATTTTTGTAGAGCTCTGTATACTAAGGCTTCTCACCAGTATTGCCAGAGGCCTTGTTGCTCTTGCATGACGTCAGATGTACATTTCATTATTCTAGGTCCTTTGGTCTTTGGTTTGGCTTGTTGTCTCATTTTCAGCACTGTTTTTAACATATGTGTCCTTTGTGGCCAAAGTTCCTTCAAGACGACTCATTTAGGCAATGACTCTTATCAAAAACTGCCTTTAGGGTGCCAGCCCGGTGGTGCAGCAGTTAGTGCGCGCACCCTGCTTCCTCGCCCCGGAGTTCGCAGGTTCGGACCCCGGGCGTGCATCGACGCACCGCTTGTCAAGCCATGCTGTGGCGGCATCCCATATAAAGTAGAGGAAGATGGGCACGGATGTTAGCCCAGGGCTGATCTTCCTCACAGAAAAAAAAAAACTGCCTTTATACCCCTCAGAAAAGTCAGTATACACCTTATCAGCATTCTTTGACTCATTTCTGTTGAACCCAGAGATCATTGTACTTTGTTCTTTAACACATGTCCATCCTACCAGAATTCCTAGAGTTAGTATATATTTTTTAGTTAATGAGGAGTATAAAATGTTTGTTGGAAATTGTTTTTCAAATATGTCAAATATAGATAAATTGGACTTCATCAAATTAAAAAGTTTTGTATTTCAAAGGACACCATTGAGAAAGTGAAAAGACAATGCATAGAAAGGGAGAAAATATTTATAAATATTTATCTGATAAAGGACTTGTATATGGACATAAATAACTCTTACAACTCTATAATAACACTCATAACCTAATTTTAAAATTGGGCAAATGATCTGGATAGACATTTCTCCAAAGAAGATATACGTTTGGCCAATAAGCACATGGAAAGATTCTCAACATCATTAGCCATCAAAGGAAATGCAAATCTAAAGCCACAGTAAGATACCACTTCATACCCACTAGGATGACTGTAATCAAAAAGACAATAAATGTTGGCGAGGATGCAAAGAAAGTGGAACCCTCCTACACTGATGAGAATGTAAAATCGTACAGCCACTTGAGAAAATACAGTGTTGCCATTTGACCCAACAGTTCAACTCCTAGGTATATAGTCAATAGAAATGAAAACATATTTTCACACAAAAACTCATACATGGATGTTCATAGCAGCATATTCATGATAGCCAAAAGATGGAAACAACCTAAATGTCTGTCAACTGACAAATGATAAGAAATTTATATGAAATGTCCAGAATAGGGAAATCTATGGAGACAGTAGATTAGTGATTGTCTGGGGCTGGGTGAGGGATGTAGGGAATAGGAGATAATAGCTAAACAGCACAGGGTTTCTTTATGTGGTGATGAAAATGTTCTAAAATTGCTTGTGGTGATAGTTACACAACTGTGAATATACTGAAAATTATTGAATTGTACACTTTAAATGGGCAAATTATATGGTGTGTGAATTATATCTCAGTAAAGCTGTTACCAA
Source organism: Ceratotherium simum simum (assembly GCF_057802395.1). NCBI lineage: Eukaryota > Metazoa > Chordata > Mammalia > Perissodactyla > Rhinocerotidae > Ceratotherium > Ceratotherium simum. Next base: position 19,194,381 of record NC_141908.1, read on the forward strand.
AAATAAATGTCAAGGAGGACTTCCAGATAAATGAAGACAGTGGTGGCCATCTAGCTACTGCCTCCCAATTTTCCTTCAAAAAATATAGAATAAGAAGAAAAAATAAATCTATACAAAATTTAAAGACATAGCATAATCTGAGAGAGTGTAAGACTTCAGAATAACTTTTAATTTAAAAGAAGAAACTCACCAAATCCAGCATGTGATCTCTCACACTCATTCCATTCCTGCCTGCCACAAGACTTTGTGGCAAGCAAAGGCAAAAAAGGAGAGGACAAAACAGAGAGGGAAGCTAAGCTTCAACTAAACACTTAGCCAGAAAGACTAAGTCCACCTTGAAAATTCTAAAAGAAGAGAAAAGGATCCAAATTGGAGTAGGGACTTAAAAATACGTACGGTTTGAAGAGGCAGCCTTCAAAATGCATAGCTTCTGGGGGAGACAAAAAGGCACCTAAGGAAGAGAGAAGCACCCTTTGGCAGTTGGGGGTGAAAGGAGAACAAAACAAAGGGAGGAAATTCAGAATCCAGCAGGACAGACAGTATCACAGAATTTCAGGATTCACAACCAACTTGTCCCCCCAGAACAAAACAAACAATTGGCTGAAATATCTGGACTTTGCAATATTGACAGAAGAGGGCACCATTAAAATACGAATCTGTAAAACATCCCAATAAAATAGTGTTCAGGTGAAAATTCATAGCAGTAAACACATTTATCTGTAAAAATGAAAATAAGTGAATTAAATTTGCTGCTCAAAACAAAATCTAGAAAAACAACAAAAATGTAAGCTTAAAGAGAGCACAAGGGAGGAAATAAGATAAAAGTAGAAATTAATGAGGTAAAGAATAGTAAAACAGTAGACTTAATCTACATTATGAATTTTTAAAAAATTATCAAAATAGATAAATTACTTGCTAACTTGATCATGTAAATGAAAAAAGCAAAAGTATGTAAAATAAGATAACAAGGGTGAAAATAACCATTGAAAACAATTTTTTTTAATTTTAAAAATTACAAGAGACTACTTAGGAGACCTCACAGCAATTTGAAAACCTAGATGAATAATTTCCTAGGGAAATGCAGATTACCAAAATTGAGTTAGAAAATTTAAACAGACCAATTTCCATGAAAGAAATAAAGAATGTTATTAAGAAATTACCCCACTAAAAAGCATCAGCTAAAAAGCCAGATGGTTTCACAGGAATTCTGCTAAACCTTCAAATACCAGATAGTTCCCCTGCTCTATAAATTGTTCCACAGCATTGAAAATGATAGGAAGCTTCCTAATTCCTTTTATGAGTCAAATATAGTATTGATTCTTGAACCTGATAAGAATGGTACAAAATACAAAGAAAAAACTACAAACGAATATCCTTTATGAATATTGATACAAAAATACTAAATAAAATAATATTGTTGGGGCTGGCCCAGTGGCATAGTGGTTAAGTTCACATACTCCGCTTCAGCAGCCCGGACACTACTCATCAAGCCATGCTGTGGCGGCGTCCCATATACAAAGTAGAGGAAGACTGGCACAGATGTTAGCTCAGGGCGAATCTTCCTCACCAAAAAAATATATAATAATAATAATAATAATATCATTGTTATTATTAAGTAACATGCCATGACCGTGTGAGATTTATTCCAGGAATGCAGAGATGGTTCAGTATTAGGATATCCATTATTATCATACTCCATATTAATAGATTTGGAAAGAAAAATCATTTATCTCCACAGATACTGAAAGAGCCTTCAAAAAAATTCACCCTTCAAAAAAAGTTCACAATAAAAATAATGAAAAATATCTATATCTTAGTCCTAAAGCCAGAAAGCTTACATAATGGGAAAGTCTAGAGGTATTTCCACAATATACAAAAACAAGGCAAGTGCCAACTATTTCCACTAATGTTCATCATTATAAGGGAGGTATTAACCAATACAAATAAACCAATTTGTTAGATAACAAATCAGAGGCATGAGAATGGGTAAAGAAGTAAAACTGTCTCTGCTTACAGATTATATGGTAGTATAGCTAGAAAACCCTAGAGGATCACTGGTAAAACGAATTCAAACAATAAAAAGAATTGAGTAAGAAAGCAGGATATAAAATTAACTTATAAAAATCAATAACCTTATATACACAAACAGTTACCAGTTAATCATAATGATAGTGAAAACCCCATTTACAACAGCAGTAAAGATTCAATACTTAGGAATAAACTTAAAAGGAAATGTGCAAGGCCTATATGAGGATAATTTTTTAACACTTTGAAAGTCACAAAGCTAGACTTGAGTAGGATGACTCAACATTATAAGATATCACTTCTCCTTAATTTCTAAAATTGATGCAATGCCAGTGAAAGTACCAAGAAACTTTTTTTTTAAAATGAAGTTAGACACATTGTTACTAAGTTATATGGAAAAACAAATGAAAGAATAGCCAGGAAGATACAAAAAAAAGAAAAACTGCCAGGAGGGACTACCCCTACCAGACATTAAACCATATTATAACTTCAACAACACTGTCCTACTGACACATGAATAAACAAATAGAGCACTGGAATAGAAAACCTGGAAACAAACCAAGGTACAAGTGGAAACAATAAAGGTGACATTTCAAATCACTAAAGTAGAGATGGACTTTTTAGTAAGTGGTGCCAGGATATCTGGGTAGCCATTTGAAAAGAGATAAAATTAGATCTCCATCTTGCACAAGAATAAATTCAACATAAAGATGTGTACACAGATGTTCATAGCATTATTCGTAGTAGCCAAAAAGTGGAAACAACTCAAATATTTATCGACTGGTAAATGGATAAATAAAATGAGGTATATCCATATAATGGAATATCACATGGCAACAAAAAGTACTGATACGTACTACAATATGGATGAAAATTGAAAACATTATGCTAAGTGAAAGAAGGCAGTCACAGAAGGTCACACTGTATTATTCTATTTATATGAAATGTTCATAACAAGCAAATTATAGCAACAGAAGGTAGATTACTAGTTGCCAGAGGCTGAGGGAGTTGGGGGAAGGGGAATGATGGCTAAAAGGTACAATGTCTCTCTTTGGGGTGATGAAAATGTTCTGAAGTTGATTCTGGTGATAGTTGTACAACTCTATGAGTATACTAAAAACTGTTGTATTAGATACTTTAAATGGATGAATTGTGTGGTATATGAATTATATATCCATAAAGCTGTTACCAAAAAAAAAAAGAATAAACTCCAAGTGGATTAAGAATCTAACGATAGAAAGAGAGAGAGAGGGAACCATACAAGTGTTAGAAGAAAAAATGGGATTTTCTTCTTTAACCTTGGTGTATGGAAAAACTTTTTCACTGTGACTCAAAATCTAGAAGCAGTAAAAGATTGATAAATTTGACTACATAAAAATAAGAAAATTTTGCATGGCAAAAACCACCATGAAAAAAATCAAAAGACAGCTGAGAAACTAGGAGAAAATATTTTCCACATATACCACAGACAAAAGGCTAATATCCTTAATATATAAAGAACTCTTAATAAGTAAAGGACCAAATGAGAGACAAAGGACCAAAGATCTGATAGAAAAATGGGGAAAAGACATAAACGGACAACTCACAAACAATGTAAACATGACCCTTAAAAACAAAAAAGTTTAACTTCACTCAAAATTAGAGAAATAGAAATTAAAACAGCATTGAGATAACATTTCTTATCTATCAGATTGGTGAAAATTAAAAAGCACGTTCTGTTGCATGACTGTTGAGAAGTAGGCATGTTTATTATACACTGCTGGTGTAAATGCAAACTGGCATAGCTCTTCTTCTGGAGGGCAACTGGCAATACCTAATAAATCTACATATGCGCTTTTAACCCAATAATACCACTTCTAGGAATCTTTCCTAAAGACATCCTTCCATATGCACAAGTTTACTCGTTTTAGGAGTATTTGTAATTGCAAAATATTGAAATGCCCGTACAGGAGATTGACTGAATAAATTATGGTACAGCCACACAACACAGTACTATGCAGTTGTAAGAAAGAATGAGGAAGATCTCTGAACTGTTATGGTGCAATTAAGGGAAAAGAGTTCAAGTACAAAGAGTATCTGTAGCATACTACTCTGCATGTAAGATGGGAGATATATACACATGTATCTGCTTATTTGTGCAAAAGAAATACAGGAATGATAAACCAGAAACTAATGAAATTGGTTTCCTACAGGAAATGGGTGGAAATGGGAAAGATTGGGGATAATGGGAATGAGATACTAGGGATGAGAGGGGAGCAACACTTCTCTGACTATACTTTTTTGTATAACTCTGACTCTTAGAACTCTGGTAATTTTTCACATACCCTCCAAATAAAAAAATCATCCTGTATGTGTATGTGTTTGGTGGGGAAGGGATTCTAAAATGAAACACAAACACTAACAAATGAACCTAACAGTATTACAAATGAACAACATAACCACCCTGACTTGAGTGGGGAAGAAAGAAACTAACTAATTTTGGAAAACAGTATTTTGATTATGTACTCTAAGGCTAAAGACAAAAAACAAATCTTGTACTCTGTAGTAAGTGTGTTTCTCACAGAGGTATAGGTTAGGAATTCTGAAACTGTCTTTTTTGTATACTAAGATTGAACTAATTATTTGTACGTATATGTACATATATTATACATAATGAAAGCATGATTTCTCACTGTTGGGTAAAGCAATTACAGATAAAGAAAGGAATAGGCTAGAATGATCCCTGTTTTCTTTGACTGGAGTTGGAGGTATCCATATAAAACCATGATTTCTAATGATATGCAGATGCAGCAATACAGAAATAAATATAGATATGTGAATGTGTATATCCTAGCTCTGTCCTGAGAGGGACAAAGAGCAGTCACACCCTAGTCACAGTGAGCACGTGAGTGCCTGAGTATTCTCTAGAAAAAGGAACCATGGATCCTTGTAGAAATGGTTGAGTCTGAGGTTGGGGCCGAGAAACTACAAGGTGAGCCTGAAACATTGTGTAGTCCCAGAAAGTAATTTTTAAAATGAGAGTATTGTATTATAACCTACAAAATAAAATACATGTCTAGACATTCATACATAGAAATAAATACATAAATACATGGTGAGAGGGGACAGCGCATTCTTACTATGGAATTTCAATTAGTAAAGAAGAAAAGAGAGAAATTAAAATCACCATTAGGCAAACAGCACTGTAATTATTATTGCATGCAAGAACTATTAATGGATGCTACAATCAGTGAGTGAAATTATGATGAACCAAGATATTTTCAAAGTCACAAAATACCTCCCCACAAGATACTTATTAATTACAAAGAGGAAAATAGTAACTGCATAGGAAAAACATGGCAGACATCACCTTAACCAAGTAAAGTGAAAATCACCAGTTATGAGACATATTAACATCATGTATACCCTGATATGATGCACTAAGAAGGGCACAGTTTCATCTAATTATGAGAAAACGAAAGGCAAACCTAAGTTGACGGTCATTCTACAAAATAACTGACCAGTGTTCTTCAAAAATATAAAATTCATGAAGGACAAAGTCTGAGGAACTGTCACAGACTGGAGGAGAGTGAGCAGACATGGCAGCTAAATTCAATGTGAGATCCTGGATTGGATCCTAGATCAGGAAAAAGGATATTAGTAGGAAACTGGAGAATTCGTTTGCTTAAGGAATTTGAATAAGGTCTGTAGATTAGTTGATAGTGTTCTGTCAATGCTAATTTTCTGATTTCAGTAATTGTACTATAATTATGTAATATGTTATCATTAGGGGAAGTTGAATAAGTGTATACAGGTACTCTGTGCTATTTTTACAACCTTTCTCCAAGTTTAACATTATTTCCAAATAAAAAGTTTTTAAAAACAGGTAAGGGCTTGAGATAAGGGTATCTCTTGCTACCTGAACTCTTGTTGCCTGAACTTAGAAACCAGATAGATTTTGATACCACAGTGACCTTGACTATCAGAACTCTCAGTATTTGTAGTAAGGCTGACTTCACAAGATGTATGTATTTATTATTGATATTTTTGTTGCAATATTATTGAAATTTGGTCTAAATAGAGTTTATTTTTATCCCCCAGGAGTCATCCTTCAGCTCCTTGCTTATTCTCTATAGACTCTCCCTTAGAGGGCTCATCCATTTATTTGGCATCAGCTGTCACCCTTTAAGTAAAAAATCTGTTCATGTTATTAACCTGATTGTCTTCATTGTCTCCCTAACTAGTCTCAGGAAAAGTTCTAGCTCTTAAACTTCACTCACAAGCCCTTACCTGTTTTGCTCCTACTTACATCTTCACCTCATTTTTTAAAACTCTTATCCTTCCTTGAACTTTAAGCTCTTGCCTTGCTGAACTGCTTACTCTCAGTTCACCAAATTCATTCATCCTATGCCTTTTGGCTTTTGCTCATATTATTCCTTCTTCCCAAAATCCTTTTTTTCTCTTAATTCTTTGCCTGGCAAATTCCTTCCACTTGTAGCTTAACGTTACTTCCTCCACAAAACATTCCTTGACCCTCCAAGACTAGCCTTCACTGCCCCCTTAGATGCTTCCATAGCATCCTTTAATTCTCTTGTCCTAGTACTTGTCACACAATTATAATAATGTTTGTATCTTTCACTAGCCCATCTGTAGTATAAAGAATAAATTAGAAGGGGGCAAGACCATTTTAAAGGCTAGATACCAGTAAGAACCCTCTTGAGGAAATCCAAGCAAGAAATAATGGGTACCTATATTAGTATATTGGCAGTAGAGATGGAATCCAGAACTATTTAGAAAGTAGGCTGTATGACCCTTGAGGACAGGGTTTGTTCTGTTGGCCGTTAGATCTGTAGCAGGGAAACTCGCATGAATCCTGTCTTAGAGTCATGACTCCAATTCCATTTCCTGGCTGTGGAACATTTCACTGTACCCTTAATGTCTTGTTGCCTTATGTCTGTAATTATCTGCGGAGGTCTGTGAGACTGGCGCTTTGAATACTCCGTTGGTTGTGAAACGTTGATTCAGTTCATCTGACTAACTGGGGAATATCTCAGTCCTTCCTTACCTCTCTAGAATCTTCTCACTATGACATGTTGAGTTGAAGAGGTTGATTGGGCTTATTTTTTTTGTTTACTTGCTTTTGGTGGGTAGTGGGCAAGGGTAGATAAGAAATCAGTGACTTTTCTGTCCCTATACTAGTTTTCCATGCCAAATGTCTTATAGTGGCATCAATATTCTTTCATTTGTCTGGTTTTTAAAGTGTTTGGATTATCCTTAACCTTTTTTATTTCATCAGTCATCTGTAACTTACCAGATTTTGCTTTGAAGTGTCTCTCCACCTTCATTTTTCTTTCCTAAGTAACACTCTAAGCCCCAACGATAGTCATCCTATGTCTAGATTATTTTACCTCCCAGTTTACATTCTTAATTTCTTTGCCTCATCATCCTCAACTTAGATTCACAAGAATTATGTTGACGCTAAGCCTTGACGTTGAATTATCTCCATGTATTGAATTTTTCTACAGAATTGAAAGTATTAAGTGAGATAAAGATGAGCACTTTGTAAATATATTTGCCCTCGCTCTTGATTTGTTTCTTCCTTTTTAAAATCTTGCCACTTTAAACTCTGATTTTTAAGGTCTTTCATAATTGAGCCAATATTTGTTTAGCCTAATTTCTACATAGAAAGGGAATGGTGTACTAATTAATAAGAGTAAAGGCTGTAGAATTTAAATCCAGCCTCACATTTTATTTATTTATTTATTTTTTAATTTTATTTATTTATTTATTTATTTTTTCCCCCAAAAACCCCAGTAGATAGTTGTATGTTATAGTTGCACATCCTTCTAGTTGCTGGATGTGGGACGCGGCCCCAGCATGGCCAGGGAAGCGGTACGTCGGTGCACGCCCGGGGTCCGAACCCAGGCCGCCAGCAGGGGAGCGCGAGCACCCAACCGCTGAGCCACAGGACTGGCCCCAGCCTCACATTTTAGATCTAACATTACACAGGACAAATCACTTAATCTGTTTGTACCTCCGTCTTTTCAACTTTAAAATAAGAATAATGTCTCTTTTAGGATTATTGTCATGAGGACTAATTAATATTTGCAAACTGCTTGCTACCTGGCATACTACATATGCCACATTTTTATGACATTGGTAGCAAATAAAAGTGTATTAACATTAGTCTTAGGTGATCAATACTGAAGCACTCAATACATGTTATTTTTTTTGATGTAACTCCATGTATATATTAATTGGGCAGGAAACACTTAAGTCGTGAAGTACTTTCACTTCAGGGGAGAAAATCTCAGATGCAGCATATGTTAAAAATGCTACATGACATCTAAATATAAGTAATAAGACAGCTGGAGACTTGTTACGACAGGACACAGGGAAAAAGCAGTCTAGGAATGAACTTCATGGTTCATAAGATGAAAGGAATTCATCCAGTGAAGGACATATCCCTTCGTGTTTATATTAACCATCTTTGTAATTCATCAAATCCAGTAAGAGCAAACAAGCCAACAGGTTAGGCCAGGTTAATGTTGGGCCGTTTCCAAGTAAAGTGTGATAGAAACTTGTTAAAGAATCTGATTAGCTAGTTTACGCTGACTACTATCCAGTTTACTATTAAGTCAGTCAGTCATCATGTCACCTCACTTCTGAGCTTTAGTTTCCTGAACTATAAAATAAGGTGTGAATTAGAGGGCTTCTGAGGTCCGTTGCAAATGTAAAATTCTATTCATTATTTCATAAATCAAAGCATTTTACTGAAGATGTATAATATAAGTAGAAGTATCTTGACCAAGTCAAGACTCAAGATTTTTGTACTTTTATTGTTTATTAACAATTATTGGAAATAAATGTTTTTATTTTGTGGGCTATTCTGGCTGAAAAATATACACCATAGGAAATGAATTTCTTACTTCCTTTTATGTTATTGTAATTTCATATTCAGTAAAAGTAGCAGAATCTTAAGGGAATGGGGAAATTTTCAGGGTTCAAATGCCGTGGTCATCTTGTATTCACTGGGCTATCGCCATGTATCTCTAGCACAGAATACCACTTGGGGAGACTAGCTTACTAGTACAAGGAGTAGGTTGGGGTGGTGATGCAGAAACCCACATTGTCATGGAGTGGTGGAAAGAACCCTCCCTTAGCAGGATAATGTCCTCTGCATCCTATTTTTTAAACATCAAAGTGAGGTATTTTTACTTCACGTTACCAAGTTTTCAGAAGGAGAATATAGTATATTTGCTAATATGTATTGCTGTATAATAGTCTCCCTGCAATCCCTTTTATAACATTGTAAAAAAAAATCCTAAAAAAAGCACTATCACAGTTTAAAAGATGCGTTAAATTCCTAATAAATAAAAAATGCTACAGTAAATATAAGACTTTACCTCAAAAAGAAAAAAGAAGGAGGACTGCTGGAAAAGGTTGTACAGAAAAGTTTAAATATTGTACAATGAACGTCCAAATAGCCTCCTGGCTTTACCAATTCTTAACATTTTGCAACATTTTCTCTCTCTTCTTCCCTCCCTCCCTCCCTCCCTCTCCCTCCCTCTCTCTCCCTCCCTCCCTCTCTCTCTCTCTCTCTCTGGCTAGTGTATTTTTATTACACCCCCAGAATTTATCATTGATAAAATATTACTATCAAATATACTAACCATATTCCTACTCCCTCCGTTGTTTGTAAATATCCTTCTAAGCTTTTTGAAAAATCCAGAATCCAATCAAATATAACACTTAATATTTATTGTCATGTCTCTCTAGTCTTTTATAATTTTGCCTATTTTTTCTTTCATGATATTGATATTTTGAAGAGTTCGGCTTGCTGTCTTGTATAATGGTCCACGGTCTAAATTTGTCTGATTGTTTCTTCACGGTTAGATTCAGATTAAATATTTTCAGAGGAATACAGCCCAGGTGATTTTTTGTCCCCTATGGCAGTACATCAGGAGGCATATAATGTTAGTTTGTCCTGTTATTGGTGATGTTCGGTTTGGTCACTTGGTTAAGGTAGAGTCTGCTGGTTGTAAACATAACTTTCTCTTTGAAATTAAAAGTTATCAGTAATCAAAGAATATCTTGTTCAATAACTATCTTTCATCCAATAGATTTTTGTTATCTATTCATGATACAAGCCAGAATCTGTTATTACATTAGTGGTTGGGAAATATTGATGTTCTGGTTCTAAGAAAATGTTAAATTTCTAAAAATTAGTTCCTATAAGATGGCCCTTGGTTATGGTAATCATTTGCTCTTTTTATTTAAAATGTCTTAGGAAATATGTGAGAGAATTAGGTTCGAATGTTGTTTTCACCTTTAAAGGTCGAGCGCTTAAAAAGTCGTGTCAGAGCTAAGGCACCCAAAATCAAGAAAATTTGTAAGCAGTGTAAGTAGTTAGATTTAGACAATTAAAATTCTGTTATTAGTCCCATAGATGCCGCAATTCCTACAATTCAGTTGGGAATTATCTCTTTACCTTATAACTACAGTTAAACACTATGTTAATAGAGTCAGCGTGCTTCTGTTTTTGCAGAGGAAGTTGCTGGGCATTCTAAGAAGTACAGTATGAAATTTAAGATGCAAGCAAAAAATTAAATCTCATTACTACATATTTCTGTGATTGAGGATTTATTCTTTAAAAATTTCCTTTATTACCTGACCTTGGTAGCGTGTTTTAAGCACACTTCTAAGACATCATAAGAAACCTTTCTAAATCTGTTTCGCTATTTGTATTGAACAGTTACAGGGAACAGACAAAGCCAGCTTATGTAATTAATGGTGTAGTATCCAGAAAGAATATTGAAGGTTCTTTGTCTTATTAGCTAGTTGGAAGTCGTTCCTAAATTAAGAGTTCATTATCGATGGAGTTCCCTATTAACAGCTAAGTCCTTTCTCTTCAGAATTAGAGGGAGGCCTCTACTTGACAATAGTAAAACTACGTTTTAAAATAATTTTAATTATGATTTTTCACTAATTCAGAATTAGTTGAATTTATAAGGCCTAATGATTTCCAACGCTCAAAGAGAAATAGAATCATTTGAAATATTATCACCCATGTATGCAAGTGGATTTATCCTGACCTTTCAGACTAGTAGAAATACTCATTTTAATTTTTGCCGCAGTGAAAGTGGGTTCCTTCATTATTCAGCATTTCCATTTGTCCATCTATTTCATAACAAGAGCTTTTTATACAGTTTTTAAGGAAAGCTGCCTTGAATTTATATTTCTCATGAGTAACAAAGATTTTATCTGAAAAAAAATAATTTATACCCTTTGATAGAAGCAGTAACCGTTTATGGAAAAGTCGAGGACTTCTACGTTTGTTTTTGGGGTGCTCAGGCTGGTACTTGATTTTTACCTCTTATAAGTATCTAGGTACCAAAAAAGTACAGGGCATGGTAAAGGATTGTACAGCGGGGGAAATAGATATTTGGGAAAACTTTAATTAATGTGAAACCTCTCAGAGAAGAATCACTGATATTAGCTGCCTTATCACCTTTGTTGTTTGAATAGTCAGGGAAGGTTTTGTGGATTTATATCTATTATTAACTTAAATCTATTTACAGAGCTGAAATAGAGCCTAATTTTGAAAAAGCAGTAACGTATTTTCAGGTTATAAAGTCAGTGTCTTATATTTTGCTGTTTGCCAATATAGAGAGCACTGCTGATCTGTTGGGCCGTAGGTTATATAAACTCTGTAAGACTTAACCTTTTAGTGACAGAGAAAAGTAGTATTTCTGGTTAGTAGTATACATTTTTTTCTTCAGATGGTACAGGTAAAAATGTGAGCCTTGTCTGATAGGATCCTTACAGCATTCCTGTTTGCTTATGTAAAGTATGGTCTTTGTTTCACAAGATGGGAAAGAGGCGTGTGCTTTACCCAGCTATCACAGAAATCAATGCTTAGAATTTTAAAAATACACTTGTCTGATTATTCAGTGTTTTACCCAACAGATACAATTAGTTTTCTATTTTCTTCGTTTTATTTTGTTTGTCTTCTCATAGTTACTGAACATTCAGGTTTTTTTTATTTGGTTTCGGATGATTCCTTTTCTTGTAAGTTCACCACTTGAGCTAATATAGACAACAAGCATCTGACACAAGGCAGAATTGTCCTCTGATCGCAGTTCTGTTGCTATCTCCATCTGTTGGTATGAAGAAGTAATGCCCCTACCAGAATAAGCAAGCTCATTTTAATTTTAGCAAAAACAAATTAAGAAATAAGGAATTATGCTCTTAATGCATTTTCTTTCTTTGTGACAATTAAGTCGGTTTGAAGATACAAAAGTACCTTGGGATGTCAGCTTTTGTAGACAGAGTGTCTTAGGTCTTTTGGGGTTTTTTTTTTTTTAGGCTTTTTGTTAGTGACATTAAAAGTGTCAAAGAGAATTATTAAAAATCTGATATATTAGCCATGCCTAGATTTTGGCTTTAGGGAATACATTTTGTTCTTTAGGGAATTAGAGAAAAATATAATTATCTCAACTTTTTTCATCAGTGTGAGATCAGGCATCAGTGTGCAACGAAATTTTAATTCGAGAAATCTCAAAAATCCTGACAGTCTTGGCACATTCACAGTTTCATGGGCTTTTGCATCATTGCTTCTGAATTGCTAATGAAGAGCTCAATATAGCTTCTGATGCATTTCAGATATTCTGGGTGGTGACTGGCTAGAGTGTTACTGACATCACAACATACAGCTGTTGACTTTCTATTGTCTCTGAGTCCTCGGCAAGTGCTTTAGACGGCTCTAGCAGCGCTCTCCCAATGCCTGACTAATCAGCTGGCTGTGTGTGCGGTGAGCTCTGTAGAGGAGCAATGCAGAGCATCAGTTTACAGATACTATGGAAAGTACATCTTCATTCGCTCTGTATGATGAAGCAAATACCAATACAATGAAGGTATGTGACTCTTAATTCATTTGCTAAATGTGTACAAAAGGTAATCAAATAGATGAAGAGTTATTCGTGTTCTCTTAGTACCATAATTTCTGTTAGGAGCATGTCTGGTAAAATCTTACTGTGTCGAAAATGAGAGCATGTTTTTAAGTGGTTCTTGTTTATTTTCACAAAGATATATTTGTTTGGGTTGATAGAATGAGGAATAGGTGTCAAATGACTGTAGTACAGTTCTCAGCTGTAATACAAGTTTCTTCTCCCCTATTCCCAAAATTTGTGATACTCCTTATACCTTATTGATAGAATGGTTTACCTGTGTGCTCATTGGTATTTGTGTATAGCAGAACAAATTATCAATTGGAAAAATTACTTCTCTTTTAGGTTCATCTTGAAATAGACATGCTGTATGGCTTGTTCGATCTTAAAAATTTCGTTGTGAAACAAATACAGTATGAAGAGACTTTTCTTTTGAAAATTAAGAAACTAAAAACCTTAACTTTGAAAACTAATGTTAATTTTTTGTACCCTTTTTTGAGGGAAGACATAGAATAATTTTTAAAGTGCTTATAACAGTAAAACCTAGATCTATCATTGCTATGATTAGCATAATCAAATACCACATTGCAAAAGAGAACAAATGCAAATCAAATTATGTAATTTTTGAGAACTATCTGATTTCTAATTACATTATGTGAAAACGTTGACATTTACCTTGATATTTTATGATTCTTCAAAACTGGAATCTCAACCAAATAGGTAATACTGAATAAAATATGTCCATTAGTGTGTAACTGGCTTGTTTGAAAGGTTTTTGAGAGTTTTGCTTGCTTTTTACCTAGAATTAGCCAAAATTTTAACAGTATTTGGAATTGCTGTGATATTTTCAACCCACTCCCCCAGTATAAAACAATTATTTTGATCTTGAGAAATAACTCATTTCTTTTTTAGAGATTGTAGGAAAATCACTAAATGGCCATTCATCGGTGCTGAATATCATTATTCCTCTTTCTTTTCTTTCTCTCTGATTCCCAACTGTGTAAGTAATTAGGATCATGAAAATATTAATAGCTGTTATTAAAATTAGGGTCTTTTATAAGATACATTATTTCAACCCAATGCCAGGAGAATTTCATCATCATTGCTTTTTTAAGCTCCAGGTTTTCTTTTAAGTTTTATGTTGAGAACTACAAAAGAAAAAAATTAAACAGCACATACTCTCAATTCTTGCCTACAACTGGTTTTAGTCATCCTTTGTCACTTTCCACTTTCCTCTATACCTTTCCTCTTTTTCATTTCTTCTTTTCTTTCCTTTTAGGTTTCTGTTTATGTCTCTCTCTGCCTCCCCTGTCGTGTGTGTGTGTGTGTGTGTGTGTGTGTGTGTATGAGACTTTCTGAGTGTTTGTCTCTCTCTCTCTCTCTGTCTCTCCTCTTCCTCTCTCCCTCCCCTGACCTGTTGGTCTTTCTCACTTAGTCTCAGTCTCTCTCCTTTTCTGTCCATCTCTGCCTGGTGTCTCAGGGTCTCTCTCCCTCTGTGCCTGTCTTTCTTTCCTTTTCTGCTTGTCTGACTCTCTCCTTCTCCCTGGTGTCTCCCTCTCTGTGCTTGTCCCCCTCTCCTTGTCTAGCTGTCTCTGTGTCTCCTTCCCTCGGTCTGTCCTCCTTTTCCCTCTCTATCTGTCTCTATCTCTTCCTCTCGCTTTCTATTAGTCTCTGTCCATCTTTCTCTCTCCCTTTGTCTCTAGTTCTCCATGTACCCCTTCTTCCCCCTTTCCTTCTGTCTCTCCCCCTACCCCTTCCTTCTTCCTCTCTCACCCTCCTGTACTCTCCTGTGCCTCTCTTTCTCCCTACCTCTCTGTCCCTATTTGTGTGTCTACCAGTCTCCCTGACTGGTTTTCTTTCTGTCAGTCTTTCTGCCTCCATCCTTCCCTCTCTTGGCATTTTGCTCCCTTTTCTACCCTACCCCCAGGTCTTTCTCTCTCTTTCCTGTGCCAGCTTCACTCACACACATACACTCTCCAAATTTTCATTTTCATACAGGTTTTCAGTTTTCGTTGGAAGCAAATCTGCACTTGACTTTAATTTTTTTGGTTAATTAATAGCAGTTACTGGTTGCATTTTAGTTTATCTTAAACTGTGTGCTTTCTAAAAGAAACTAATGGGTAATTAAATATATTTTAAATAAATAGATTTTACCCTTTGTTCAGTTTCTTTAATTTTTAGAATTTTCGGACCTTGCAAGTGGATTAAAATTACCACATATTAAAACCGTCGTTTAAAATGTTTTTTCTTCCAAAGATATACATTTTAGACTGTTATAGCAAATTCTTTTTTTCTTAAATGATTTCCTTTAATTTTTCACGTTTTTAGAAAGCAGTTTTAAAACTTTTACTTTACGAGATGCTTAAGACAATGTCCCACTTCATAATTGTGTTCCAAGTTATAGGTAAACTTGTATTTTGTTATACCTATATGGCTTTTTTGATACCATTCTGTATTTTCCAAATGTGTTACAGTGGATATATGTTGGGATTTTTCTCTTTCATTTTTAACTTTTTGTTTTGAAATAATTATAGATTCACAAGAAGTGGCAAAAATAATGCGGAGGAGTCCCATATATGTCTTTTAAAGATTTTTAACATTTTTAAAATGTTTCCTCAAGATTTTGTGTCTCGTATCTCAGTATTTAAATAGTCTGAAGAACAAAAATTCACTTGGCATTTACCTGTTTACATAATCACAAACCTAGCAACTGTCTCATTGTTTTTATTTTGTTTTGTAAAGCAGATTAAGATGGCAATTTGATGAAGGCATAGTATATCTTAATAGCACTGTGGTTTTGTGACAACTAGCATAGAGCTATCAGGGAAAAAAATAAAATTTACAGTTAACAAGTTATATATGTTTAAGAAGCAGAGAAAGATGTGTGAGATAAATCCTTTCAGAGCTGAGTTAAATATCATTTTAATACTCTCCCTCCTCTGAAAGTATGTAGCAATGCTTGTTTCTATGTTCTTTTCGTGCCTCTACTGTGTTATAGTTCTCTGCTATATCATCAGACTCCTGGTCATGTGGGGCACAGGGTGGGGGTGAAATAGGACCCCAAAAATTCATTGTCTCTGTAAATCTTCTTGTCACACCTCCTAGCTGACCAACCCCCATTCTGATTGACATATGATATCTTTGATAGAGTTAATACAATGAATTTTATTTTTTCAAACTAAATTCCTCTATGCCCTGGAGCTCCACAGATGTACTTTAGTAACCAGAGAAAAGCCTGAAGCCCAGTTACTCTCTCTCCACACAACCCCACCTTCTCACCTTCCTAGAGCAAGTTTCTGGCAAAAAATATGTATGTATGTATACACATATACATACATACATATATAGGGTTCTTGGTTCTGCAAGGCCTATACGTGAATCCTAGTTGACAACTCTTGTTTTATATTTTACATATAACATGCATATATATAAATAAAATATAATATTTATACATAAAAAAATGATATATACAACATGCATATGTAAAATATAAAATAAGAATTGCTAACTGGGATTCACATATAGGCTTCTGGAGAACCAAGAAACCCCTAAAACCACATGCAGAAATATCTGGACACACACATGTATGAGTGCTGCATTTCTGCAGAGAGGATCCTTGGGTTTAATAAGATTCTCAAGAGGGATCCTTTCATGGTCTAAAAATAACTAAAAATTACTGCTTTATGGTGTTTATAAATCATTATTCAATCTTCTGTCTTTTGCTTTATTTTCAAATGCTTAGAAAAGTATACGATTTTCTCCTTCAATAGCGGGCACTTCCACAAAAATCACATGCAGTTTTTTCCAAGTAGTTTGAACATATGCAATCACTGATTATCAAGCACGTCTGATATCAGGCTACAATACAGGATCACCAGAGAGAGATAGCAGAATGTTTTATTATCTCAGTACTTTCAAAGTGCTAGCTAAAACCACAACTTCTTTTAACAGGTAGAAAATGAATGAAAAAAAATTGAAGACGATGCCCCCATTGAGCTCCAATGAGACAATTATAAAGAAAACAAAAGAAATTTATTAAGTATTAATAACTCCTAAAACAATTTTATGTGGTGGGCATAGCTTGTAAATAATGAAAGAAAGCCATTAAAATTCAAGTCTGAAATGTATTAGACTCTGAATTTATTCATTCATGCAAAGCCATAGGAAATTGAACCAATTGAATTGGACAGAACCTTAGGTACTTTAAAGAGAAGTTATATCTGCTCACTCTACAGGTACAATGTATAGTGTGAATTTCCAGGGACCATGAGGTTCTCAGCAGTGTTCACTCATGCCCAGCAGAAGCATCTTCAAGCTGTGACAGTGTTATGCACTTTGTTGTACACATCCTTTTATAGAGTATGAAGGTAGATGATGGCACCTGAAAGACAACACCTGTTCTACCTCAAGCTGTTTTTTAAGCTATTTTTACTGACCACGAAAATGCTCTTTGACTGAAAGAAGAAATAAAACATTTTTGAGCCTTTTTCCCTGAACATAATCGCTAAGTGCTGTCTTGAAAGAAGGTTGTGATCCTTTGTTAGAAAGAATGTAGTTGGCAATTCAAGAAATGAAGGGTGGCACATTAGTAGTTGTAAAACAGTGTCTGCCAATTGTAACCTAAATTAAAATCCTATAAAGGAAACAGATTTTTGTCATAAGATGGAATGGGTCGTGTTGATCTACTGATGCAAATGCTGAAGAATATAAAGTTTCACATGTTGTTGAAATACATAAGCCGTCAAAGAATCTTTGGGTGGATTAGATAAATATGCCACGAGCCCAGCATGAGTTTTCCTAAGACTCTTTGATGACAAAGCTTAATACTTTTAAGGCACTCAAAGAATTTTCTTTGTGATTCTATGATAAGAATGAAATGCTAGTCATGGGTAAAAAGCACATAGAGATAAATTTATTTAGTTATAGTACAGTTATATATATACTATATATATATTATAGTATAGGGAAAAAGTATCAAGTAAAGTAGAATTTTGAAGGAGTAAACGGAGTACCACATCAGAGTCTAGCTGAAATATCATAAAGCCTGAAGGTTTATTATAGGATGGCCTAGCACTTGCCACAGTCTGAGTAAAGCATGTGCCTTGTCATTGATGGCATTAGGAATGGCTGAATAAAGAAACTGGGATATGCTCATGATGCTGTTCACTTTTATTCATTACCTATAAACTACAGATGTTATCTTGCTGGGAACCTAGCAGAGAATACATTAGTAAAGAAGGTAATGAGACTAGGCTATGCAAAAAGTCGATAACTGCGATGACTTTTGACACCAGCTAACCCAGAGTTAGGCCAAACTGCACAGGTTAAGGGCACAGTCTTCCACGAGTCTGCCTTCACTTCAGACACCAGGCCACCCTCACTTCTGACCAGCTGGCTACAAATTTGAAGGTTCCCATTACCCCCTCAGGTTTGATAATTCTCCAGTAGAACAACTTACAAAACTCAGGAAAGTGCTATACTTACGATTACAGTTTTATTGGAAAGGATACAAATCAGGACCAGCCAAATCAGGAGAGACACATAGAACAAGGTCTGGGATGGTCCCAAATGCAAAGCCTCCCTTGTCCTCTCCCCATGGAGTTAGGATGTGTTACCCTCGCGGTACAGTATATATGACAATATTTAGAATGTTGCTGTCCAGGGAAGTTCACTCAAGCTTCAGCATTCAGAGTTTTTAATGGAGTTTCATTGGGTGGGCATGATTGATTGAATCATTGGCCGTGCAGTTGAATTCAATCTCCTGCCCCTACTTCCCTTCCCAGAGGTCATACTCATATCACATGGCTCAAAGCCACAACTTTCTAATCACATGGTTAGTCTTTCTGGTGTGGCCAGTCCTCATCCCCATCCTGAGCCATCTCATTATCATAAACTGTATAGGGCCCACCATGAGTTAGCTTGTTAGCATAAACTATCAGGGCCTCCCATCAATAAAAAAGATACTCCCATCACTCCAGAAATTCCAAGAATTTAGAAGCTACCTCCCAGGAACCGGGGACGAAGTCCAGCCAAATTCTTTATTACACAATATCTTATTCTCTAACTGGTGATGGTGTCTTTGGTGTTCTGCATTAGGGAAATAATTTACTTTTCTGGTTCTCATTACTTATGAGATAACTCTTGAAGTCTAGACTGAAAAAATAAATGTTTCTCCTTCTAACCAGTTCCCTCTAGCCTGTCCCATGGCTTAAAAGAATCTATGAGTAGATAATATACTCTTTAAAGAATAAATTATAATCAATTCAAACTCAATATGGAACAAAAATCTATATTCTCTCTTCTTACGTGTCCATTATCTTAAGTTCTTCTCTCACATCCTCGTTATCTGTGCTTAGTTTCCAGGAATCTAAACCCTTGAATGTTCTTTGATTATTTCCCGAAGTATGATCAGATGGTAAGACCCAGTCTTTTTTCTTCCATGTAGTCTTTAAAAGAGATTTTATTATGTGCCAAGAAATCTTATTACAACTTGATTTATTTATTTCAATCCTGCATTTAACACATACATAGTGAGCTCCCTGGTCTGTGATAGGTTTAGAATTAAGGCAAAATACATTTTACCCTCATTAGCACTATATTAGGAGGTAATTAATAAAGCCTTCGAGTATAGTTACATTAATGGCCCTGACTTTATTACATTGTCTCTTGCCTTCGTCTGCTGATATCTGAACGCCTTTAGAATCTCACCAAGTTATCCCAGATTCTCCAAGATATCTCCTATGAGCTCGTGAACAGCCCCTTCTTGCTCTTCTAGTTTTGTCCTTCTCTTGCCCACTACCCACTTCCACTTTTGCTAATGCTTCCAGTAAAATTGCTCGTGTCCCTGCCAAAGGGTCTATCTCTTAGATCTCCCAACATCATTAGTATTCGGGGTACCATATTCACTAGAATCTTCTCTGCCAGGCTCGATTGCCTGGGCACCATGAGCTGTTTGGCTCCCACTTCTGCACTGCTTTGTTCTCTAATGAAGACACTTTCTTTAGCTTCTGCTTTGGCTCAAACAAGGACCCTTGCTGCCAAAAGATATATGGAGAGTTATTTTAGTACTCTAGCATTCCTAATTTCCAACCTTTTACATTTTGATTTGGCATTATTAAGCTTCTTAAGCACTATACCACACAGTGATGTAAAGTCAGATCTGGAAATGGCTGTAAAAGGACATTTAGCCTATTCTGTGGCCAAGTAGCACCTGAGCTGTCTCATTTAAATTACTCCCATTGCACTGACCTCAGTTAAAGAATTGAGAAACCTTAGTTTTAGAGTCTACAGACTTCTCCCCAGAAGAACTGTGCCTAAACAGTCCAGGATGTTGGTGTCAGCCTTAATGAACCTCCCCCTAGAGACTCACTCCAGTGTTTATCCTGACCCAGCGTTCTCCCAAACCCCATGGCCATCCCGCCTTCCTCACTTCTAGCAAGTACTGTTCTAGGTAAAACAGAGTTTATTAGATATGAATTCCCTCAGTTTCCTGCCACATTCCCTTCAGCTTCTGAGGACAATGAATACTTGTAAGGCTTATCCCTGCACTTGTGCTTCTGACCCCAATTCCTCATTTCTTTCCACTTCAGGTTTTCCTTCTCATTCTCATCCTTATTTCCTCTTAAAATTTTAGCCGCTCTCCCTGCTTTCTCTCCTGGCTTCTTCTCTTTGGCCTATACACTTTCCATCCTGACAGTCTTTCCCTAACTGCATCTCCTGCTTAACCTTGTTGCCAAATCCAGTAGACTCTTTTTGGTCCTCCACCTTCCTTCTCATCTCTTAGGGTTTAATGTTCCCTAGGGATTCTATCCCAAGCCCACTTGCTTTCTTACTCAGGGGCTCTTGGGCAACTTCATCTATGTTGACAATTCAAAGCTTCCATCTATACAGTGATTCTACCCAAATAAATAGCATCAGCCCAGTCTTCTCTCCTTAGCTCCAGGTCATCCAACTCTCCCTGTTAGATTTCTCCACCTGATGTCCTGAAGGCACCTTAAACTTACTGTGTGGAAAACTGAAATCATTGTTCTGCACCAAATCTTTTCCCCCCTGTATATTTCTGTTAGTGGGTATCAGACACCACCTACACCTTCATTGTGTCCTGTCATAACTATTCCAACTATCTCAGCCCTAACCTTTTCCTTGACTACCCCTGTATCTAGTTGGCTTCCTCTAGTTAGTTACTTTCTGTTTATTAACCTCTTCATCTCTAGAGGCAGTATATATGGGTAGTGGCTTAATAGTAAGGGCTCTGGAGCCAGACTACCTGAATTAAATCCTAACTCTGCCACTTACTAGTTTTGCAACATTGGGCAAGCTGCTTAATCTTTGTCTGCCTCAATTTCCTCATTTATAAAATGAGGATAATAAGAGCACCTACCTGATAGGGTTGTTAGAGGATTTAATGAGGTAACACCATTAAAGCATTGGGAATAGTGCTTTGTGAATAATGAGTAGCTATTTACGAGTTTGCTGTTAATATTTTTGGTTTTAAAGCACTTAGCACAATCAGTAATTATCGTGTTTATTTTGTCTCTGCAGTAGAGTGTAAACACCTTGAGTACTGGCATCCTGTCTGCCTTGTTACTGCTATATCCTCAGTGCTTAGCACATAGTTTCCAATGAAAAGATGAGAATGAATGCACGAAATCTCTCTCTTCCTTTTCAGCCTCCACCTCTTAAACTTTAGTCTAAACTCTGGTTACTTTCCATCATAACTCATGTGATATTTTACCTGTTAGAACAAAGTTCATCTATATTATATTTATTATAATATTATAATTATATTGCACAATATATGATTGTGCAATATAAGTATACCACAGTTGTTATGCTTTTTTTTTTAAATCAGTTTCCGTATTAATAGACATTTGGTCTTTCCTATTCTTTGCTTTTAATTAAAACGATGCAGTGAATATTCTTGTACATGTCTTCTCATGCACGTGTGAGTCTCTCTTTAGTGTGTAGATCCAGAAGTGGAAATGTTGGGCCATATAAGGGATTTAAACTTCATTTGATATCACACATTGTTTACTAAAGTGAATTCACAGTGTTTGAGAGTTCCCATTCCCCATGCCCTTGTCAACTCTGGGTATCAAATTTTTTGTCTTCATCTCCAGTTCATACACTATTTTCTGTTAAATGGGCTTCTTTTTCCTGTCTTCCCCATTTCTCCACTCAGAATGCAGTACAGTCATGTAACACCTTATCTCTCGGTATGTCTTTTTTCCTAGAAGTAAAAAAGTCTCATAGTCTCATAGGACTTCACTATAAATTATTCCCTCCCATTCTTCAACTTACCAAGAGTTTTTTTCCCTTGTCTTTAAATATCCTCTTAAAATTATTTTATAAGTTTGTTGATAAATGTCATTATTAACCTTCTCTTTTGGGTTTATCAGGCTCTTTCAGATCAAGGTATTCTTTCACTTTTGCTCTTCTTAAATATAAGCTAATACTTATTGCAGCTGTATTGCTTTCTGTGGTTACTCAGTAAATTTTTGTTGGATGAAAGTAACTTTATAAATCACATAAACTTTTAGCGTTTTGAAATGTTGGGGCTTATGATCTTGTTCAAGTGATTGACTCTGAGAATGTGAATTTCCACTGTTTCTAAATACAGTGTGAACAGTTTTCCTTGCCTTTCTCACTAGAGGCCTTTGACCAATTGGTCATGTCAATTTATAACCTTAGGAGAAGCTGATGTGTATTGGTCTTATGCATTTGGTTTATTTAATAAATGTACCTGCCTGATTACATTTTTTTTCTCTAAGGGGAGAAATATAGCATTGTCTCGGTCTAATGAAATGACATTGAATAACCAGGTAATCGTAAGGGAAGAACAATGCAGTGTGCTTTGCCAAATTCTATTCAGATAACTTCAACAATGTAACTCTTTTTTTTCTCCTCAATATTCATGTAAAGAGTAGTTTAATATTATCTGGAGGAGCTAGATTTCTTTCCCGCAAAAAAATTAACTAAATGGTTTTTAGATATTTTGTTAACCTAGAGTAAACTGGTTTTCATTGTGTGAAATTAGAGTATTTATTTTTTGGTTGCCTAACTTTTCAATTCTTTTGTGCTGTAGAACCAAAAATTAGGCTCTAGGCATAATAAAGTGATCTTTTGAATTAGCAGTATCAGTATTGCATTTTTGTTGCTGAAAATTCTATCTGAAATTTTCACTAGAGAACACTACTCATTCGCAGACTGCATATACTAGTCTGCCCTTCCAGTTTTTGGTCCTAATTCTGCCCTGCTTTGTTACTTTGAGGAAGGTACTTAACTATGCATATTTATCATTTGTAAGCTACTAGGCTTCACATTGTTCCTTAGCCACAAACTGAATTCTTATTGCCAGCCAGGTTTACATATTTTGATACTTACGATCACAAGAGATAGGGAGATTAAGAGAAAGTGGATGGTTACCTGGCAGTTCTGCTAATTCAGTAGCGATTAGCCCTACTCACCATTGATAGGAAGTTAATAGTGTTGTCCTTCTGTGCAAAGAACAGTACGTAGCTCCTATCCATGTGAACAGGATAAGTTTACTTTCTGTCTTGAAGACAATGTTACGGAGTTACCACATGTTGTAAGAACTCTTGAAATACAGGTACTCTGTAAACCCAAATTGCCTCTCTCCTTGGTACATGTGATTGATGATACAGCATTGTGTGTAAGAGCTTGGAGTGAAGCACCTGTCTGCCCCAGTTCATACCCTGGTTCCCACACTTACTAGCTGTGTGACCTTGGACAAATCACTAGATTTCTCTGTGCCTTGTTTTCTAATCTGTAAAACAAGGGTAATAATAGGACCTACTTCTTAGAATTGTTGTGAGCTTAAATGAATTAACTATGAAAGGTATTAGAACAGTACCTGGCACATGGTAAGCTATATATTAGTAGTAGTTTTTGGTGGTAGTTATTTGTATTTCTTTTGTAAATTGCCTATTCCCCATTTCTCTTTTTTCCCCTTTATTTATAAGAGCTTCTTTAGAGATATTGACACTTTCGTGTTGGAAATATTTTTTATTTCATCATTTGCCTTTTAATCCTTTTTGTTACATTTTGTCATATTTTTGCTAGTGCCATAGAGTCAACTCTGACTCCTAGTGACGCCGTGTACAGCAGAACAGAACCCTGCCCTGTGTTTTGCACCATCCTCACCTTCTGACGCTATATCAGACAATGCTCTGCTGCTATTCATAGGGTTTTTGTGGCCAGTTTTTTCAGAAGTGGGTGGCCAGATCCTTCTTCCATATTTTGTCATATAGAAATATTAAAAGTTTATTGTAAGTTTTGTTAATATTCTCCTTTGATAGCTTCTAGATTTTTATGTCATGCTTGGGAAAGACTCATCTGCCCAATAGTTACAAAAATACCTCCTGTAGTTCCCAGTACCTTTAGAGCTTTACTTTTTTTAGGTTATGATCTTTAATTTTACCTTTAATTCCCTTTTGCTTATGGTGACATGTAGGTGCCAGTCTTTTTGTGCATATGGTTCAAAAGATTATTTTATTTTTACATGTGTGGCAGTTCACTTTTGTTGGCTACCTGGTAGCACAGAAATTGTATGTAATCAAATCTCTGACTTGTCCCTAATAGATAACATGTTAGCAATTGGAAGAATGTTTTTTCAAAGTTGAATATGAATTTTGAGCACATATATCCATCTCTTAGGTTGAAACAGATTCTGAGAAATTCAATTTTTAAATATCAGTAACAGTAGATACTCAGATGTATGTGCTTAATAAATGCCAACATTTTGTTCATTTTTCTTCTCTATACTGTGTTTCTAGTGTAGAAACTTACCAAATTCATGTAAGTTCCTTAATCAGTTTCGCTTATTGTGTAACTATTATTACATTAGGGTGGAGCATTTAATTGACTCCTGAATGTTGTGGCAGTGACATGATGTGCCATGTCTATCTTGTGGCTTCCTGTACTTGACACCCACATGCCCACACAGCCTTAGATAACCCCAGAAGTGTAGGCTTTGTGCCAAGACAAAGGGGTTTTTGTTTTAGTGAGTACCGGAAAGCTGGAGTATGTCTTTTCATTTTTTATTTTTATTTTTTTTGGTGAGGAAGATCAGCCCTGAGCTAACATCCACGCTAATCCTCCTCTTTTTGCTGAGGAAGACCAGCTCTGAGCTAACATCTATTGCCAATCCTCTTCCCTTTTTTTCCCCAAAGCCCCAGTAGATAGTTGTATGTCATAGTTGCACATCCTTCTAGTTGCTGTATGTGGGACACGGCCTCAGCATGGCCGGAGAAGCAGTGCGTCGGTGCGCGCCTGGGATCCGAACCCGGGCCGCCAGTAGCGGAGTGCGCGCACTTAACCACCAAGCCACGGGGCCGGCCCTGGAGTATGTCTTTTACTTGAAGATTTGGGGAGAAAAACATTTTTATTTAGAACAAACGCATTAGTATTTCAGAGAAGAATGCAAAGTTAGTGTGAATTTTTAATGTTAAATTAGAAAGTTCAAAATGAGAGCCCCTTTAGGCTATGCACCCAGTCAGGCACCCCTCTCCCCCCTACATACACACATCCACACAAACTCTAGGGTTCATTCTCCTTTCTTGGGCTTTGTAGGGTATGTACAGAAGAAAACTTGAGGTATGCAAAGCTACTGTGCACCTGTGGTAGGCGTCCTGTCAATCTGCTATAATGCAGGGTGCAGCCAGGACACAGCAAACTCAGCTTCAGCCAACTGCTGGCCTAGACTGATTCTGATCACGAAAGAGAGCTAACATTTTTGAAGTGCCCACTCTGTAAGAGAGGCTGTGGTGGGTGCTTTACATTTAAATCATTCAATCCTCCCAGCAAATTTATGAGCTAAATATTCTTTTTCCCCACTTGACAGGTTAGAAAATTGTGGCAGAGAGATTAAGATATTTACCAAAGTCATAACTGGCAGAGCTGGGATTTAAACTCAGGTCTAATGCTAATACACTTGAATTTCTCTTGTACCATTGCCTCATTCCCAGGCAATAACTGGTCATTGTGGTTCAGAATCATTCCTTTATTTAGTTTGTTGTCAAGTAGTGTGGCATATTAGCAAGTACTGGTCATACAAATTGCTTGTACAACTTTGGACAAGTCATGTGACCTCTGGGCGCTAGTAATTTACATGGTAAATTGTAAGATTGGACTAGGTGGTCTCTAAGGTTTCTTGGGACCTTAGGGTCCTAAGAGAATCTTCTGGTCCTCTTAGAATTCTCAGTGTTCACCTCTTCACTTGGTGCCTCTTCCTCATTACCCCTTGCAGCTATTACCTTAGCTAGTGCCTTATTCATTTCTTAAATGGATTACAACCTTGCTTTTTAAGAATTTCAAATTTAAAGGGTTCATGATTAAATCACAAAGTCACTTTACAAAGAACGCAAAGAATTTGGCTGCTTAGTGAGTGCTGCCATCTTCTGTCTACCATTTTATGAGAGAAAAAGTTAAAAAGGAGAAAGGTTACATTGAAGTATTTTTGTTTTGTTTTTGGTGAAACTTTAAAAAAAACAATACCCAGTCATTTGATTTAGTGGCCCAGCAATCTAGGTTAGATTGAGATGACAATGTCAGTTAAAAAATAGCTTTCACATTTGTTTATGAAATCTCCTTTTCTCTTTTTTTTTTTTTTTTTTATAATTTTATTTATTTTTTTTTCCCCCAAAGCCCCAGTAGATAGTTGTGTGTCATAGCTGCACATCCTTCTAGTTGCTGTATGTGGGACGCGGCCTCAGCATGGCCGGAGAAGCGGTGTGTCGGTGCGAGGCCGGGATCCGAACCCGGGGTGGCCGGCAGCGGAGCGCGTGCACTTAACCAATAAGCCACGGGGCCGGCCCTGAAATCTCCTTTTCTCTTATCCCGTAGTCAATCACAGTGCATTTGAGATGCGAAAACTAATATGAATCTCTATCAGGGTTCTAAATAATTACATTTGAAAACAGCTTTTAAACAGTTAGTGTAAGATATGATTTGTTCTGTGATGCATCCTTGGCAGCGTTAGTATTATATCCCTTGGTACTTAGACCTCGTTATGCTCAGTTGTTTCACCTTAAATCTGTACTATTCTGAATGTACACCTGAAA
Organism: Ceratotherium simum simum; assembly: GCF_057802395.1. Classification (NCBI taxonomy): domain Eukaryota; kingdom Metazoa; phylum Chordata; class Mammalia; order Perissodactyla; family Rhinocerotidae; genus Ceratotherium; species Ceratotherium simum. The sequence goes on from NC_141908.1 coordinate 19,221,415, forward strand.
TTTACACAATGCTATAAGCTAATGTGACCTCAAAATAATTTTTTTAAAAAAACCATACTATTCTATTGACAACAAAGTTGTCAAAGGAAAATGGAAGAGCTATATAGGATTTTTAGAGTTGTTTATTTGCTATGATGTATTCACTTGCACTAAAGAAAATGTAAAATGAAACTGACTTTAAAAACAGATGACGGGGGCCAGCCTGGTGGCATAGCAGTTAAGTGCTCGCGCTCCGCTTCGGCGGCCTGGGTTCAGATCCCAGGCGCGCACCAACACACCGCTTGTCAAGGCGTGCTGTGGCGGCGTCCCATATAAAGTGGATTAAGATGGACACGGATGTTAGCCCAGGGCCAGTCTTCCTCAGCGAAAAGAGGAGGACTGGCGACAGATGTTAGCTCAGGGCTGATCTTCCTCACACACACACACACAAAAAAAACAGATGACACTGAGAGAATTTTGGCATTGATCTTGCAGATGTCTTCAAAAATAGTCGTTCCACCCTTTATAGACATTTGCTTTTAACAATGAGGGTTTTTTTGAAGATGTTAAATGGCTTATTACAGCTTTTTGTTCTTTTATATTTGTAAAAATCTAGAGTGTGATTGTTATTCAAAATTGCAGTCTTCTCAAGTTCATAGAGTTGTAAGTCTGGAAGAAAACTCTAAAAATCATAGTTCTTGGAGTCAAGTGTTCCTTATAGTGATCTTTGGCAAACCTTTTTTTCTCTGATCTATAAGATGAAGCTAATATCTCCCTTACAACACTGATCCCATACTAGGTTTTTATGTTAGCTCTCTTGCTTTCTTCTCCCTTCTGCTTTTATACTAAACTCTCTAGGTAGCCTCAGTGACTTATTCAGGCTCACAAAACTAATACATGTCAGAATTAGAGGTAACTAAGTGTTCTGAACTCTTGTTTAGGACAAGAAAATAATAAAATCACCAACAGTAATATTTTTAATTTCCAAGTTACTGGGTAGTGTTCCATTTCCCTTGGCTATTTCGTTAAAATGTTTTCTTTTGTTTTAATTTTAGGCCACTGAAAGGCATGATATATTTGATCCAAGACAGTCCTTTTCAGTCCAGGAATCTACAGTGGTGACAAGGACATGGGACTCCTCCTGCCAGATTCCAGATGGTTCAGTACAATTGACATCCTGGCTGACAACTGTGAAAAAGAACCTTGGATTATTTTATTTTATTGTTGTGGGCCACCACAATCCCAAATCCATAGGACACATCAGGTAACCTCTCTTGTCGCTTGAGAAAAACACATCCTTTGTTCTTTCAAAATCTTACATATAAAAAGCAAGGAGCCAGAGTGTTGTAAGGAGCCAGAGTGTTGTAAGTAACCCCCTCCCTCTTAGTGAGTTATTGTTTTAAGAATGAACCAGTCAACTTTGGTATGGAATATAATTAAGGCAGACATGTTTTTTATTTAATTTAGTCTACCTATGACTTTAGAATCTATTTTTCTCTCTTTTTTTTTTTTAATTTTCAGAGGTATTTATGGATTCCTAAAATATATTTAGATATTTAATTGTAAAACATTCTTTCAGGAAAAGAACTCTTGAATTTTCCAGATTGATATACAGAAGATAAGTTCCACTGATTTTTTTTCCCCTCAAGATTTGATTATGAAATTTCCAGAAATACAGAAAAGTTGAAAGAATTTTACTGTGAACAACCATATAACCATCCCTAGATTCTACCATTAACATTTTATCATACTTACTTTATAACCTGGATCTGTCCATCTATATCCATCCTTCTATCTGTCCATCAATTCATCTTCTTTTTTTTTTTTTTTTGTGAGGAAGATCAGCCCTGAGCTAACATCTGCCAATCCTCCTCTTTTTGCTGAGGAAGACTGGCCATGGGCTAACATCCATGCCCATCTTCCTCCGCTTTATATGGGACGCTGCCACAGCATGGCTTGCCAAGCCGTGCATCGGTGCGCGCCTGGGATCTGCACCGGCGAACCCCGGGCCACTGCAGCAGAGCGCGGGCACTTAACTGCCTGCGCCACCGGACCGGCCCCCATCTTCATTTTTTTCAATGCATTTCGAAATAAATTGGTTTTCTTCTCACCACACACAAAAGAATTGTAATTATGTAAGGTGATGGATTATGGTAATCATTTCGCACTATATACGTGTATCAAGTCATCACACTGTACACCTTAAATTTACACATTGTTATATATCAATTATTTCTCAATAAAGCTAGAAAAAAAATAAGTTATTTACATCAAGTTCTACTCTGCAAGTTCACATTTCTCAGATGTCCTAAAATGACAGCTGTCTCCGATACATTCCTATTTGATATGCGGTATAAAAGTCCCCAGTGTTTTCTTGAACTCACTAAGATAGGAAATATATTGGCATCTTATGTATTTGATCTCCTATGGAGTCTGTATACTAGAGCATAGAGCATCTGTAATATGTGTTTGGCACTGAATCACAGAAGTCGGGAGAGGTTTCAGTGCTTGATTCATAATGCCAAACAGAGTCATTAATTCAGATTCACAACTGTGTTTTGCATAGAATGTTGCTTTTTTTTTTTTAACTATTTCCTTTCAGAATTGCAGAGTAACTTAAGAAATTTGGAATTTTAGAAATATAGATGAAATCTATGATAGGAAAATATTTTTCTCCCGGGATGATACTCATAATATCCCTTTAGAGAAAAAGATTTCTAACATCATCTAAATATACATTTATCACTCTCCAGCCATTCCCTTCCATCTCGCTATGGCTCATTCCTTAATGTTTCTTAAAAACTGTTGAGAGTGGTATGTATATCAAAATCACCTTGTACCCTTACTATAGCTCTTATCTCATTATATTATGATTTTTTTTATTTGGACATGTCTGCCACTAAACAGTATACTCCTTGAAAGCAAGAATTTTGCTTCTATCAGTGTATACTCAACATTATTCCTGGAACATAGAAGGTACTCAGTATTGCACAGTAACTGAATATAAGAAATGTTTCAAATGGAATTAAATTTTTTTTTCTTTCTTGCCAAGGCCTCAAGTTCCCTGTAGAATTCTAAAATAACCTTTGCTAATGAGGATGTCTGATACTGTTACTGTAAAAAATGAAACTGAAACAATGAAGGATTTGGAGGCAGAAGTGAAAGATGCAACCAGAGTTGAAAATCTTATCAAATCAGAAAACTACGGGAAGATTTTGGCAGAGAAGAATGAACGTTGTATTGACAACAATATTGATTTGCAGGTAAAGAAGATTTTCTCTCTGGCTACAGATACTGAATATTCCATATATAGTTATACTTTTCATACAAAACTCACTCTAGAATTCTAAAAGGATAAGTTGACTCTTTGGGACATGCTTATCAGCTGATTTTTGAGCCCTCTGGATTAGTTTGTTGAGTCTAGCTTTTTGATTTGCTTGTGGCATGTAATATAATTCTTTTTATTTGTATGTGGTCAATACGTTTTTTACTGGCTTTCTACATTTTCATTCTGCTATGTACCTAATGATCAGTGGTTAAGAGTTCAGAATTTAACCTAAGAGCTCTTAGAAGAGAGAAGAATAGAGAGATTGAAACTGCAGAACTTCTTCTGACAAAAACAGCCCTCAGGGAAAGCCATCAATCAACCATGACTAAGAAAAGAGGTTGGTGGGGAAAAAAGTCACCTGAGACTTTTTATGACTTATATTTGATGACTTAGAACTAACCACTGAGAAGGCTTTTAATTCCAGGAGCAGATAGAAGTTGGTGAGTTGATCAACAGATGCAAGATAGGTAAAAATTATTTCAAGTAGTGCTTATAGTATTCACTTGTAAGTGTTTCAGTTACCTATTGCTATATAACAAGTTATCGCAAAATAAAGAGCTAACAATTTTAAAACATTTTATTTTCTAATATGATTTGTGAGTCAGGAAATGGAACAAAGACTTGGCTGAGTGGATTTTCTGTTGTACAAGGCATCAAAAGAGGTCCCTTGCTGATATTTAAGTGGCAGATTGGCAGACCTGGAAGGTTCAAAACTGTTTCATTCACATATCTGGCACCTTGGTGGGCATGGCTAGAATGTAGGTTCAGCTGGAACTGGGAACACCCACCTATAGTCCCTCTAGCATAGTAGGCCCAGAGTAGTCAGGCTTATTATGTGGTGACTCAGAGGTCCCAGAAAGAATGTTCCAAGAGCCAAGCAAAGCTGCAAGGTTTCTTTTGACCTGGGCTCAAAAGTCCCAGAATGTTATTTCCACTGTTATCTTTTGGTGATGCATGTCAATAAAGCCAGCCCAGATTCAAGGGAAGGGGACCCTTCCTTGAATCTTAGAGCCCGCCTCTCAGTAGGAAAGAGTTTTATTCTGCCACAAAAAGTTGTTTTAAAATACTATCTTTAACACTTCTGTTTTAGTTTAGCCCCTGTTAATAAGAATTCTATTTTTGGAGCAAATACTCTGTCATTCTTTAGAGACCTTGAGGGCTATATGCCAAAAATTATACCTTCATTTTTTTATGCTGAGTAAAGAAGGCTCTTTTAAAGGCTATTGCATTCCTTCATTCAGTCAAAATTTTTATTATTATGTGCCAGAAATCTGTTAGAAAATGATAGCAACGCATACACCTGTAAGAAAGCATTTAGGCCCTACCGATTAAGTATAGTCAAGTGGTAATTATGTAAGAAATTGGGAAGAATACATATTTTTTTCTAGTCATTTTTAGTAACAGCACTCTTTAAACAAAAAATCACCATGCCTACAATCAGTACACTCAGTGGTGGCAGCGTGCCAGCATCTTGATTGAATCAGAGAAAATCTGCTAAAATTCTATTGCATTCATGATTGAAGTACCGTCATGCATGGTTAGGCAAATTTCATCGTTGTGCAAACTTCATAGAGCATACTTACACAAACCTAGATGGTATAGCCTACTACACACCTGGGCTATATGGTGCTAATCTTATGAGACCATTGTCACATATGCATTCTGTCATTGACTGAAACATCATTTTGTGGCACATGACTGTAGTAAAAGATTTCCTTTTAGTCTCTTTTCTACACCTAATGTTTACTCTTCAGGTCATGCTTATCAGTAAGCGATTAATTTGGATTATTGCATTCCCTCCCATGTTTGTTGTGTTGCCCTTGGCAGTAAGCACAAAAACGTTCTGATGACCACTACCGAATCATGGCCCAGTTCATACTACGGGAAAATTTCATGCACTCCCCACACACTTTTGTTGTTAGTGCCGTCGACTCGATTCTGACTCCTAGTGACCTGTGTACAGCAGAGTGGAACCCTGCCTTGGTTTTTTTGCTCCATCCTCTCAGCTTCTGGAACTGTATCAGACAACGCTCTGCTGCTATTCATAGGGTTTTCATGACCAATTTTTTTAGAAGTGGGTGCCCATGTTCTTCTTCCTAGTCTGTCTTAGTCTGGCAGCTCCACTGAAACTTGTCCACCATGGGTGATTCTGCTGGTATTTGAAATGCCGGTGGCATAGCTTTCAGCATCACAGCAACATGCAGCCAGCACGGTATAACAACCAACAGATGGGTGGTTGACTGGTCCCTTGACTGGGAACTCTTAACCACTAGACTGCCAGGGCAGCTCTCGAAACACTTATTGAAAACCTACTATACCAAGGAAATACTGTAGTAAGCAAAAATGGGCATTGTCTCTGACATGTTCTGTATAGTGTGGTGATTGTAAAGACTGGGAGGAGGAACAAAGAGAATATGAGAATTCATTTTCTGTTAATTCATTGAATGCTATATTTATTGTTTATTCATATGTTTATTAAGAATTTACTATATGTGGGAATACTTACCCTGCTTGGAGCTTTTTGAGGTCCAAGACGCCTCTATGCAAGGTATCTGGCAAGGGGCTTACAGTCAAAATAACTTATACAGAAGAGATTTAAGTGATGGAAATTAGGAATGGAAGTAGATAAAATTAGAAAATTTTTTTCCTATGTTTTCACCTAATATAATGTAAAGTAAAATCAACTCTTTTAAGCATCAACAGGGAATAGAGTGTCTTCTTAAAAAGAATCTGGTTAATATAAAGTTGCCTTTTAACTTAATATGAAGTTACCTATTATGAAATGCCTTTTTTCTAAGATACTACTAGACATTTCGTCTTCCTTTGGTACCTCTAAGATATTACCTAAAGGTTTAATTTTAAACAGCAACTATTATTTTTACTCAAATTTAGACGTATGTGCCAATTAATGTAGGTTTCCTATTAAGAATTTTGAGTAAACCAATATATTCTCTATTTCCTGTTATTCTTCAGCTACCATAAATATAAGTTATGTCTGTTGCATCAGCGTGGTAGTATTTAAAGTACTTAGGAAAATGGAAGTGTTTTCCTAAAGAAGCATACATTTCATCCATTTCCAAGTCTTACTTTCCTGACCATCTCCTTATTATTTTATTTAGGAAAACTCATTTTTAAATGAAAGGATGTCATAGCTTCTTTAATACTGTGAAGAAATCTTAGGATTTTCTACTATCTGTTAAGGATATCATTTACATAAAAAATAATTTCATCAAACTAGAGAGAAGCCCACAGAGTTGGATGGTTCCAAGCAAAGATTATCTCGAGTTCCTTGACCATTTTTATTATAAATAATTCTGCTTGTGTGATTCTCTACCCTTTAAAAATATTTCTTGTGTTTTTTTATTCAAACTTTTGTTTTGGACTATAATCTTTCATAGAAATTTTAGAATTTCTTTCTTAAGAATTTCTTAAGAATACTTGAGAGCTAATTCAAGTAATCTGCATGCATTAATGTTAAGATGCTAACTTTCCCACATAATTGTTATAGGGTTGTTCTGAATTATTGATTATGGTCCCAAATAATTGTGCAAAGGGTTTTAACTTTTCTACTGCCACATACTATTCCTATTGTGAATCTTGAGTTATATGTTGGACTTTCTATGATTATTAAGTATTTGGAAGATTGGTGTGGTGAGGTATCAGATTTCTAAATCCTGAAAAATTTTAATTTGTTAGACTACTGCTAATCTTTAAGGTGGGGTAAATGGGATGGTTGTTTGCTTTGGTTTCCTTTGTATAACTTATTTATATGGCCTCCGTTGTTTGATATTTTTGAAGAATAGATTTTTTTAGGTTAAATTGAGGTAAAGTACTTGTGTTGATTTTTGCCATCGTTTATTTGAAATGTAAAATTAAGAATCTTGTACTCTGCTTACTTACTAACACTTTGAACTCAACTTTCCCATTCTTTTACAGTTGTGTCTTTGTACTTGACAAATGCTTTGTCTAGGGGTGTTCATCTGTATAAATGTGTATATAAATACAATCCAAAACTTATTTTGGATCAGTTCAAACAATGATCCCTCTCCCCACAAACTATTTATTGAACAGTAGGATGGCCAATCTATATTGTGTTGGTAACCCTTGTTGTGGGGGAAATAAGAGAACTGATTTTTGTTAACAACTAGGCCTTATGTGCCAGAGTGCATAAACAGCTGCTGATATATATGAGTGAATTTTCCATACACAGAAATCAGTTGAAGTAGGTATTTAGTATATCCTCAGTTTCTGTAGCAAGCCCTTTGATAGTCAAGATGAGGCTTTTACATCTTGTATCCCTCAAGTTAGTTTCACCGCATTTCTTTTAAAAGAGGAGTGTAGGGAAAGTAAGGGACAAGAATGCAATGGCAATCCAATAAGATTATCAGAAAAACTCAGAGTACAGGCCAACTTCTCCAACAGTGAGGTTAATGGGCATGAAATTCCTTAATGGATAAAACATGCAAAGGAGTTTCTGTTCAAAGCATTGAATAAAAGTCTGTCTATGTAAAATCATACAAATCTTAACCATTTTCCTATTTGACTAACAAACATAAAAAGTTGTGTGTAAAATAAAATTTATTTCTTGACAGAAGCTCCCAAAAATTTCAGTGCATTAGTTTTTGTTTCTTTCTGTTAAGCTGCCTATCTGTATATTGTACTTTTATTGTCTTTTATTAATATTTAATAGAGTTCAACTTTTAAAATTTAAAATTCACTACCCATAGTACACTTGTTTTTTAAACTACTTCTAGAATTTGGGACTCTTTCTCTTGAACCTGGGTCATATGCACATATGATAGCTGGCACTTATAATAAACACATTTGCTTTTCACAGTGCTTTATTATGACATATATAAAGATGTTCACCACATCTTATAGATGTAGAAATGCTTTAACATAATATTGTTACTTCTTCCAATAATTTTCATGTATATCACCAGTAGGATGGTGAGATCTTTTATCTTCATTTAATATAAGGGGTAACTGTAAACCAGAGTCTGTGACTTTCTCCAAGGACTTTTCCTTAGTATTAAGACTCAGGCCTTTGGATATTTAATTCTGTGCTCTTTTGCCCAAAGCGTTAAATGGTATAAACAGATTAGTGATTGGCTTTGGTTTGTCAGTTTACTGATTGTGTTTACGTAGTTCACTCTCCCAACTCAGAAAATTTTGTTGTTTTCTGTTATTCCAGTGGAAGTTATCAACCTGGCTTCTGTTGTTTTTACTGTTCCTGACCTTTAGCTAGACATTTAACACTTTAATGCATTATCTTCTCTTCATAATTACCATTAGTCTTTACTATTGCCTTGAAAAGTAGTGAGAATTAGTAAGCTCTTCAAGGTATATTAAGAACCTTAGTTGAAAGATGTCGGGGCCGGCCCCGTGGCTTAGCGGTTAAGTGCGCGCGCTCTGATGCTGGCGGCCCGGGTTCGGATCCCGGGAGCGCCCCGAGGCACCACTTCTCCGTCCAACGCGAGGCCGAGTCCCACGTACAGCAACTAGAAGGATGTGAACCTATGACGTACAACTATCTACTGGGGCTTTGGGGGGAAAAAACTGAATAAATAAAATCTTTAAAAAAAAAAAAAAAAAAGAAAGATGTCAACCATTATAATTTATTTTGTTCATAATAATTACAAATGAAAAAGAATCCTCTTTTTGAAATAAGTTAGATTTCCTCTTAATTGATATTAATTGGTGATTATATTTATGTTAACACAGTATAATTCATAAAGATTATTCTGTGTTTTCTTAGCAATACTTAAATCTCATTTCATGATTTCAGTACTTTCATTTTTATTTCCTTTGTTTTCTTTTATAATAAAGAAACTTTAAACAGATCTGAACTGTTCTTAGGAGTACAAAGATAGGCAAAGAAAGTTACTGAAAGTGTTAGACCAAAAGAGACGTTAGGATAAGCAAAAAAAATTAGGAAACAGAACGTATGTACCATCCCTTTATATTAAGTTGACTACATAGATTTAGGTTTTTGTTTCTTTTGTTGTTAGTTGTAAAGCTCTGTGATTTGGGGTAGCAGTTAAGATATAAGTAATGTTTTGAGTATCCTTTCAGATTCATATTCCAAAATAAATTTTAAATCTGTTTAAAGTTCCTTTATTGTAAACAAAAGACCAAAGTACTGAAATCATCAACCATGTTTGTTTTTCTTTTCACTCAGAGTTGATCTACATGGCAGTAAATTAAAAAACAGTCTACATTCATTGTAATATTACTTAACCATTTATTATTGAACCTCAGTTTTTCTCCAAGCTGGTAGCTCATAGCCCTGACAATGTATTGATATCAGTTTCAGGGCCGGCCCCGTGGCTTAGCGGTTAAGTGTGCGCGCTCTGCTACTGGCGGCCCGGGTTCGGATCCCGGGCATGCACTGACGCACCGCTTCTCCGGCCATGCTGAGGCCTCATCCCACATACAGCAACTAGAAGGATGTGCAGCTATGACACACAACTATCTACTGGGGCTTTGGGGGAAAAATCAATCAATAAATAAAGTTATAAAAAAGAAAAAGAACAAAACTGGAGTTCTCACACTTCCTGATTTCAAAACTTACTACAAAGCTACAGTAATCAAAACAGGGTGGTACTGGCATAAAGATGGACATATAGACCAATGGAATAGAATAGAGAGCCCAGAAGTAAGCCCTTGCATATATGGTCAAATGATTTTTGACAAGGGAGCCCAGACCATGGAAAAAGGACAGCCTTTTCAACAAATGGTGCTGGGAAAACTGGATATCCTCATGCAGAAGAATGAAGTTGGACCCCTACTAACACCATACAGTAGTCGTCCCCCTCCACCATCCGCGGTTTCAATTTCCATGGTTTCAGTTACCCGCAGTCAATTATGGTCCAGAAGCAAATGATCCTGCTTCTGACATAGCATCAGAAGGTCAATAGTAGCCTAACACTATGACCCAGTGCTTGTGTCTTTCACCTCACTTCATCTCATCACAGAGACGTTTCATCATGTAATATTATCACAAGAAGAAGGAGGGTGACTACAGTATAGTAAGATATTTTGAAAGAGAGAAAGACCACATTCACGTAATTTTTATTACAGTAAATTGTTATAATTCTTTTTTAAAGATTTTTATTTATTTTATTTTTCCCCCCAAAGCCCCAGTGGATAGTTGTATGTCGTAGCTGCACATCCTTCTAGTTGCTGTATGCGGGACTCGGCCTCAGGATGAACGGAGAAGTGGTGCCTCGATGCGCACCCGGGATCCGAACCCGGGCCACCAGCATCGCAGCGTGCGCACTTAACCACCAAGCCACAGGGCCGGCCCTGTTATAATTCTTCTATTTATTATTAGCTATAGTTGTTAATCTCTTGCTATGCCTAATTTATAAATTAAACTTTATCATAAGTATGCGTGTATAGGAAAAAACTATATATATAAGATTGAATACTATCTGGTTTCAGGCGTCCACTGGGGGTCTTGGAACATATCCCCTGTGGATAAAGGGAAACTATTGTATACAGAAATTCACACAAAATGGATTAAAGACCTAAACATAAGAGATAAAACTCTTAGAAGAAAACATAGAGGAAAAGCTTCATGACATTGGATTTGGAAATGATTTCTTAGATATGATGCCAAAGGGCCTTTCTCTGTCCCCAGCCCCACCTCCAAGACACCTCCAGCGCCCAGGGATGCTTGCTGTAAACTGCACACCCAAAAGGGAAGGGACCGCAGAGCTGGAGCTGCCAGGCCAGTTTAAAGTCGACAACTTTAAGGAGGGCAAAGGGTGAAGACTGCAAAACCACAAAACAGGCTGAGAAAGGTGTGAGGTGAGACTCCCAAGATTCTGCATCTCAACAAGCTCCCGGCTGATGCCATTGTTGCTGGTTGACAGGCTGTGGGCAGTACTTTGAACAATTGAGGATGTAAGATGCCTAAGAGAAAAGCAACAGCACTGATGAAGGAAAACAACCATTAAGCTGTGGAAGCTACCTGAATCAAATGATTAGTGAAGCTGGACTCACTGCCCCTTGAGCGTCTTCCAAGACCACAGGCCCCCTGTGACATGCATAGCAGAAACACACAGCCAGAGCAGTGACACACTAATCCTGGCCCCGCAGACAATGGGAATGGGAGGAAAGCCACTGGGCCAGTTCACTTTTACCAGAGAATGTGGCATTTCTAAGAAAAGAATCAGTGCCGAGGTCTGAGGCAAGACTATTTAGTCCCTGAGAACTGACAGTGTTCATTTGGGCTTGGGGTGGGTGGGTTTCCATTTGAAAACCACGGACATCTGTGGAGGTTATCATCACAACCACCACCCTTCATGAACTTGGGGAAGAAATGCCCCGGAGGAGAGATGCCCTGTTAATTCCAGCTGATGACATTTCTTCCAGAAACCATCCTGAGTTGGCAAGAGAAGCTCAAGGTAGTGACCAACTGTTTTGGAGTTAGAATCATAGAACTCAGAGTCACAGCTAAAAGGTTTCCAAAGTTGATCTTTCCATTTTCCAGAGACTTATACCCATGGAAATGAATTGCCAAGGTCGCCTGGGGAACCAGTGGCACAGCCAGGACTCAACTCTAGCCATCTTACCTCCATATGCTTTTTCTGGAGCACCGTGCTGACTCAATCATGACCTTCCCCAACTTCTTTTGGGCCCAAGTACCATAAAAGCAGCATCTGTATTTCCGTGCCTTTTACAATGAACTCAAATTCTTTTTGCTGAATCTGTAGGTGCTACAACATTTGCTGAAATGAGGACTCCTAGGAGCAACCCTGTCCAGAGCTGGAACTTGCTTCCTAAATTGTGACACGTGGATGATGAGAGTGAGATAAGACAGCCAGCTTGATCTCAAGATGGGTGGATTTTGAAAGGGTAAAACAAAATGCTAAACACACACACACACACACACAAATAAACCACCAGTTGGCTCAGGAAGATGTTCATTGTCTCTGTCAAGCTGTTGAGGGGAGACTAGGGACAGATGAATCTTGATTCTTGCCACAAGAAGCTTTTCTCAGCTGAAAGCTACCCGGGAGGCTTATTCCAGGATGGGCTGATCGAGGTTTAAGCAGTATTGGCCGTGAGTTTTCCAGAAATGTTGAAAGTGATTTGAAGACCATCTTGCATTGTGCATTGTGCACTAAATCGCTCTGCTTTCTCTGCTGAGAGGCTCTACTGTTCAATGAGAGGTGATAGCACAAATGACTCCACCCTGGACAGGATAATGATCACTCAAAGTGAGATTGATCTTGTGCAAATAAGACAGATGTTCAGTCAGATGTATCAGAAGACCGTGGGCACAGTAATTGCAAGTGACGTGAGTGGAGATTACCGAAGGCTTCTTCTGGCCATTGTGGGCCAGTAGCAGGGATTTTTTAAATGAATGAAGCTATTCAAAGCTTATCTTTCAAAGCAATGATTGACCTGCATGCAGCAATATCAGTCATCATCTAATCAAACCTTTTTACTAAGGACTATGTCAAGGGGATGTGCTTGGTTTGCACGTATGGTTATTGCCTTAATTCCAGTGTTACTTTGTCTCTATATACAATCAATGTAAAGCCATATCACAATGATGTAGTAATAATGTAATGTTTATAAAGCATAATTCTTACTGCTCTTACTCTAATCAGGATACCAAATTGAATAACCCAACAATCTCTCAGAAAAGGTGGGGGGAGAAAACTTTATGACATTGAATTTGGCAGTGGTTTCTTGCATATGACACCAAAGGCACAGGTAACAAAAGAAAAAGTAGACAAATTGGACTTCAAGAAAATTAAAAAATTTTGTGCATCAGAATTATCAGGGGCTGGCCCCATGGCCGAGTGGTTAAAGTTCCGCACACTCTGCTTCAGTGGCCCGGGTTCACAGGTTTGAATCTCGGGCACGGACCTACTCCACTCACTAGCCATGCTGTGGAGGTGTCCCACATACAAAATAGAGGAAGATTGGCACAGATGTTAGCTCAGGGCTAATATACGTCACCAAAATAAAAAAGACACTATCAACAGTGAAAACCTGGGCCGGCCCCGTGGCTTAGTGGTTAAGTGCGCACGCTCCGCTGCTGGCGGCCCGGGTTCGGATCCTGGGCGCGCACCAACGTACCGCTTCTCCGGCCATGCTGAGGCTGTGTCCCACACATGGAAACTAGAAGGATGTGCAACTATGACATACAACTATCTACGGGGGCTTTGGGGGGAAAATAAATAAATAAATAAATAAAATTATAAAAAAAAAAAAACAGTGAAAACCCATTGAATGGGAGAAAATATTTGCAAATCACATATCTGATAAGAGATTAAGAACCAAAATATATAGAGAACTCCTAAAACACAACAAAAAAACCCAAACTGCTTCAAAAATGGGCAAAGGACTTGAATAGACATTTCTCCAAAGAAGATATAGTATGGCCAATAAGTTCATGAAAAGATACTCAACATTCATGAAAAGATACTCAACATCTCTAATCATTAGGGAAAAGCAAATCAAAACAATGAGATACCACCTCACACCCATTAGGATGGTGCCTGTCAAAAAACAGAAAACAAGTGTTGGCAAGGATATGGAGAAATTGGAACCCTCGTACACTGTTGGTGGGAATTTAAAGTGGTACAACCACTGTGGAAAGCATTATGGCAGTTCCTCAAAAAATTAGAAATAGAATTATCATATGATCTAGCAATTCTACTTCTGGGTATATACCCAAAAGAATTCAAAGCAGGATTTCAAAGAGATATTTTTACACCCCTGTTCATAGCAGCGTTATTCACAATAGCCAAAAGTTGGAAACAACCCAAATGTCCATCAACAGATGAATGGATTAAAAAAATGTGTTATGTACAGACAACAGAATATTATTCAGTCTTAGAAAGGAAGGAAATTCTGATACATGCTGGAACAGGATAAACCTTGAGGACACTGAGCTAAGTGAAATAAGCCAGTCACAAAAAGACAAATACTATATGATTCCACTTATTTGAGGTGCTTAAAGTAGTCAAAATCATAGAGACAGAAGTAGGCTAGTGGTTGCCAGGGATTTGAGGGGAAAGGGAAATTATGTTTAATGGGTACAGAGTTGCAGTTTTACAAGACGAAAAGACTTATGGATAGTGGTGATGGTTGTGCAACGTTATGAATATATGTAGTACTACTGAACTGTACGCTTAAAAATGGTTAAGATGGTAAATTTTATGTTATGTTTATTTTTCCACAATAAAAAAATTGGGAAAAAGTGGAAGGTGTGCTTTAAATGATAAAATCCATTTTTAAAATAATTTTACTGCTGTTTAAAGCCAAATATGGCTGCCAAATTGATACCAAAAATATAAAACAAAGGCTATTTACTTTAATAAACAGAGCTTGTTTTCTCTGTTTTGTGGTTGTGTGTGCATGTGTGTATGGCAGATTTTCTAATGTGTATTAATTTCACTTTGCTATTTGAAATAAAATAATAAGTGATTTTTATTGAATAATGCCTGTTTGGCGTTTATAGTTTACTTACGTAGTAGTCTGTTAGTTTTCTATTGCTGCATAGCATATTATCAGAAACTTAGAGGCTTAAAACAACACCCACTTATCAACTCACAATTCTGTAGATTAGCAGTTAGGATTGGCTTGGCTGAGTTCTGTTTCGGGTTTCTCAAGGCTGAAATCAGAGATGTTGGCCAGGCAGGGCCTTTATCTGAAGACTCTGGGAAAGAATTTGCTTCCAGCCTCATTCCACTTGTTGGCAGAACTCAGTTCCTTGCAGCTGCGGGTCTGAGGTCCACGTTTCCTGGCTGACTGTTGGCCAGTGGCCACTCTGTTCCTAGAGGCTGCCTGCAGTCCTTCTCACACTGCTCCTCCGTCTTCAGAGCCAGCAGTGGTGTGTCAGGTCCTTCTTACCCTTTTAGTCTGACTTGCACCCTTGCTCCCAACCAAAGAACACTCTCAGCTTTTAAAGGGCTCGCTTGATTAGATCAGACCCAGCTGAATTATCTCTGTATCTTAAGATCAACTGACTTGGGACTTCACTTACATCTGCAAAATCTCTTCATAACCTTACTTAAATTAGTGTTTGATTAAACAACCAGGGAATGGGAATGTTGGGAGGCCAGCTTTAGAATTCTGTCTACCACAGGTAGTATTTGATCCATAGCAAGAAGGTTTTTTTATTGGTATGATGTAAAGTGTGCTGGACTAAGATTCTGAAGGTCTTGTGTTCTGTTTGACTGTTTAGTAACTAATCCTGGACTTCAAGGTTCTTGAGACCAGAAACTGTTGTCTTATTCATCTTTATAGTCCCCAGTGCCTGGCACAGTGTCTGGTGTATAGCAGGAACTCAGAACATATTAACTAAATAAAGTTACATTGAGATAATTTTACCTCTCTGGGTCTTTTTTTTATCTTTCTTCATCTTCATAAAAGGCTCCTTATGAATTAAAACTGAGATGATTAAGGCATGTGTAAGTCTATGAAACTTCTAAACCATTACTATAGGGAAAGTGTACAGCATCCCAATTTTATAGATTTTTTTTTTAAGTTAAATCTCATGACTAGTAAGCAGAAGTAGAACTTTGGTCTTCTGACATGCCAGGTTCCTAACCTTTAATAACCTATTTATATAGTGCTTTAGTTTTTACAAAGCCCCTTTTTTAATCTGCCCTTTCGTTGAACTCTTTCAAGAACCCTGAGAATTAGTACAAATAGTGTGAACTTCTATACAGATAAGCGTGTACTGAAATAACTTGACCAGGGCCACCTACTAATAAGAAGCAAAGCCAGAAATTTAAATTCAACCCTTCTGCATATGAATACAGCTTTTACTTGCCAGTCAATCATCTCTTTTAAGTTTTTTTAATAGAAAGTTTTGTACCCTTAATACTTAGAATTGTAAGGGATTAGAACAGAGGACAGGAGTAAGTCGCAAATTCTTTTTCCTTCTGCTGCTTTAGAACTCATTTATTCATGTGCATTTCGCTAGTATTCATCTATCGATTTTCCCCCAATTTTTCTTCCTGTAAGCCCTTACTCTATGTAGCATAATTTATTTTAATTCTATTTTTAGATGTGAATTACAATCAGAAATCTTCTTGAACAAATTAGAGAGAGTAAATAGAAATAGAAGACACTACCAACATGCAGAAGCTCTCTTAGGCAGCACTGCCATGTGTGTATATGTGCACATACATGCCATTTTCTTCTCTATAAGAAACGGAAACTCATTTTTCTTTATTTTTTCTATTTTCCTTTTGTTGTTGTTACTGCTATTTTGTAGTATGGGTAATTCAGAGTCAAAATGCCAAGAATACAGTGCTTCTTATCTCAAGAACTTTGGGCTCAAAATGGGGGACTGGTACTGCAGAATTATCATTTCTGTTGGTTCTTCAAGGAAGGCTTTTTTGGATTTTAGAATGAAATGATGGCTTTTTTTCATATGTGAAGCGTACTAACCTAGGTATTAAGGACTTTTTACCTATTTTATGTTTGGTACCAAACTGCCTTCCTGGTTTTAATGAGTGTAAATGATAGATACCTGGTCTTTGTACTGTTTGGGGTTGGGGTTACAGAGGTAGATTGGAAGGAGGTAGGAGGAAGGAAAACATGTTTAAAACCTGGCTCCGGTTCGTAGGCACTTCAGCTTCTTTTCCAAACCAAAGCTTGGTATCATAAACTAGAACTAGTTGCCCGAATGGGTTCCCCAATCGTCTGATTGATGATCTGGCAGTCATACTGAAAATGTGTATTGGGACTCTGCCTTCTTTTCTTCATTTCTGCTTCATTGCCTTACCCTAGACCAGGCAAATAGGATTCCGTCACTAATAAACTGGTGGTGTATTTCATACAGTGCTGAAAAGGCTCAGTAGATAGGTGGTTGTACTCGGACTCAATGTGCATTTGAAACGTTCTCCTTAGTAACTTTGGAACTGAGCACAGCTTAAAATTCCTCAGGTTTTTTGTGGGGTGTTTTTTTTCCCCTTACCCTTGGCTAAAGTGTAATATATTATAAAATACTGAAGAAGTATGTTTTATTTTGCTACTATCTAAGAAGTTAACTTATAAATTCCATTTAGCTCAGTTAACAGAAAAATTGTTGCCATTCGCTCACTTAAAGGAAATGCCAGTCCACAGAAGGATTTTAGGGAATCTTCTGCAAGTGTGCTTCTGGGAGGAATCAATACTTTTTTACTTGAAACCAACTTTGATTTCCTCATTTTCCATTTTTGTGCAGTTAGTTTCTCTGTGGTTTAGGATTATGAATTAAGAAGCAAACGTTCTCTTCAGCATGAAATTTAATACAAATCTTTCTTGTGTATTCAGCGGCCATTGCAGCCATTTGGACAGACAGGAAAGAGGTCTAAGGTATAGTAAATATTTTGTGCTGGCATGCCAAGGGCCTCCTTCATGCTTGATGAATCCTTGTTTTCATATGGCGCTGCATTCAGTTTAGTTTTGTCACATTTTGTTTGGGGCAGAAAGCTTATTTTGTTTTATTTGGGGTTTTTGTCTTGCGTAGTTGCTTTTCTGCATTGCATTTATATCTTTAATGATTCTTTATAGAGAATGGCTTTCTCACCATTCTTTGGGTTTTGAAATTGGAATTATTCTCATTCTTGCTATTGCTATAATTTTCAAAACTGCAGTTGTTTGTTTTCCCTCTTAAAGAGTTTTAGTGATTTTTAATGATATATTTTTAACTTGCACATTTTACCTTCATCTCTACGTGGCAGAAACTATTCATAAAGAAACTCTAGGGGGCTTTTGTATATGCCCTAGATTTGTGAAATGTAGTGTTAATTTTAAATACTTTTCTCTAGTCAAGCTCAAAGTTAAAGCTAGTTCGGAGCCTTGCAGTATGTGAAGAATCTCCACCACCCCCTACAGCAGAGATATCACAGGAGAACCAGGTAAAAAAAAACAAAAACAAAAACAAAAAAATTATTATTTAAAGACATGGTGGAATAAGCTGCTTCCTGGAGAATATTTTTTCATGAGGTTAAATAAAAGTTATATGTGCATGCGTGTGTATTGTATTTGTTTTTACTAAGTGAAACTACTTTGATAATACTTGCCACCCAAGATACAGATGAAAAGTTGGAAAAACCTTGTTACTTCAAAGTCTTAGTGCAATGATTCCTCTCTGGAAAAACTTACAGATCATATAATTAGCTGGGAATATGGCTTTAAGGGAGTTATAAGTTATTATGGAAAAGTTATAAAATAATTAAAGTAATGCTTCCAGTTAATGTAATTGTCATGAAATTTACCCTTTTGATTTTGGCCTTTAGAAATTTGTCAAACACTGCTTGTGTGTGAAGAAGAGACTACCTGAACTTCTGCTTGATATATTGTTTTGGTTAACCTGAATGCATGGTGAAGCCAGTTTTCATATTAGCTTGGCTCTAATGTTGTCTGATGTTTCTAATTCCTCTTCTGTTTATGCTTGTAATATATAGAACTACTGAGGTTCAGGCAAACAGTTTGGTTTGCCTTTTATATTCTGTGTAATGCTATGACTTTTCTTTTCTGTTAATTTCAGCTGTAGATTGATCTTTGTCTTACGTTACATTTGTACATTTATACATAAATATTTTTGGACTCTGGTACCAAAGTTTATCAGTGTGATAACTTTAGCTGTGAGTGACTTGTTCTACTTTTTAAGAGTTTCAGCAGCGTAAAAGCCCACTATATCCCAACAATTCGTTTCCAAAGATTTGAGGCAACTTTGTGGTTAAGAAGCCATGACTAAAAAAAGGAAAAAAAAAGGCCATGACAGTTTATATGTCTTTTTTTTAATAAATGCCAGTTGTACGTTTGTTGATTCAAGCAAAGACTTTTATGCCTTGCTTTGATTTAGATGTTGCACTAAAAGCCTACTATAGACACTGAAGATAATTGTCACATGTTTAGATACGTTCTGTTTTTAAAAACACTACACCTCTTTGTTTCTAAAATGCAGGAAAAGGAAGGTTTTTAAAACAGATTATTTATTGTCAATGAAAAATACTTTGAAAATCACAGTTTCCTTTGAAATTTGTTCAAGTGTCAGGAACATAGGATTCAAAATTTATTTGTGATTTTTATTTAAAATCTAACTACATAAAAAAAGATAACTGTATGTATTTATTCTATAAAATAGACATTTTTTAGCAGTAAAATAATAGGCTTTCTAACAAAAAGCAGAAATACAGTCAATATTTTACTAAGAACTATTGCCCGGAGAACATTTTCAGATGTTACCCTTTGGCTTTTGCATGATTGTTGATAAGGCTGAAGAGTTATGATACACTGAAAGTAATTGAATAAAATTGTTTTTTGAAATAGCAATTTTAAAAAGTTCTTTTATATAACTCAGAGTAAAGAATACATCTGTTCAAGGTCGACCGGTGGGCATGTAATGTTTTTTGAAAATTCATTTCTTCATTCTGTTGACCAAAATGTTACACCATCTTAGCCACATGGAATAATTAGTCCAAGGAGAGTGAGGAAATGAGAAGGATCAGACGTTCATAAGACTGTTAATCCAGAAAAAAGTGCATTCTTTTTGAGAAAAACTGTAACGTGATCTTTGGGTTTATTCAGTACATTTTACCTATCTGAAAAATATTGGTGGGGGTTTGGGGGGCAGTTCTTATACTACTGTATAAATTTGGCTAGTGAAATTTATATGAGAAAAAAATTAATATCAGGAGTATATGTTATATATTAATGTATAATTGTTTACCACAGATATTAATTATTGTGTTTATTGTTCAGAAAGCTGGGTTATAGCGTATGGATAATGAATAAGGTAGTTATGCCAGAATTCAGTTATTCCACTTAATACATTCTTTCTCATTTTCTCTTGGATACAGTAAGTTTTTTCTTTTGGGATAATAACCTATTATTACCCTCTCTGAATAAAAGATATTCCTTTAGTAGACAGTCTTTTTCTAAGTCTTGAGTTAACTAAATTGCCCCTGAATGAGAATTGGAAAGTAAATTATTTCTCATGAAATGTGCTAGTATCTAATCCTTGATGGTGAGATGCTTTCCAACTAATAATGCTTGCTTCAGAATGTGATTTTGGAGGGATTAATCTGGAATAAAACTCATTATTCAAAAGGTTGAGAGGCAATTAAAAGATGTCACTTGTGTCTGATGAGAGCTTATAAGAGGGAAGTGACCTCAGTAACAGATGTCAATAACAGAGTGAAGAGTAAAGAAATTACAGCTTCCTATGGAGATGTTGCTATCATTGCGGTTATTTATAGTCAGAAGAGTTCATGTATAAGGACTTCAGCATTTAAAATATGTCTCCTTTATTTGCTACTGAAAACAAGGCCTCAGTACCAACTGCAGACAGGCCTCAGGACATTAAGCCTACTAGATTTTTAAATACAGTTCATCTTGATAAAATAGCTTAATATCTGTAATTAAAACGTATGGCTTTAGGAGGAGAATTTAAAAACGAAATCGAATAGTCATTTGAAGTCCCTTTTAGTGAAAGTCTAAATGTGAAGTCTCTTATTCCAACCTGGATTTCACAGAGTATCCTTGAGTAATAGGAAAAGAAGCTGTAAGTCAGGAAAACGTCTAAATATTCTACTTCTGAAACAGTTCTGTGATTCATTTTTAGATATCTGTTTTACAATTATAAAAAGAATAAAGTGGATTAGAAAATGAGTTATAATGAAAAAAAATGAGTCACTGAGAAGAATGATGAGTGTATGAAGTTGATGAATGTATGAAGCTTGGTAATAAGACAAAGAAGGACATAAAGCATTTGTTCATATTAGCAAAAATTGGCAGTGCATAGCCTTTGCCCTATGTTATGAGCACACATTTGAGCTGAGATGGAAGCAGAATTAAAAAGAGATAAAAATTGAAGTCAGCAACCCTCTAGGAAAAAATATATATATTTGATCTGAAATTCTTCTGCCAAATACTATTTCAAAAAAAAATTATATGGAGGAAAAAATGTTTAATAGAAATATTGGTGGCTGCAAGTTTAAGAATCCTGAAATTTATATCTCTTTTGATATTGACTTATTGAACCTAGTAGCATCACCAACCATCACCCGGAAAAGCAAAGTAATTGTCTGATTCATGTTTTTCGTCACTAAAGAGAACAGTAGTATAATTTAGCCTACGAATAGGCTACATTTTATCTTTAGTAGAAATGGTCTGGAAGTTATTCTTCTTTTCTTTATAACTTTGCCTAAATAACAGAGCTATGTGATTTTTAACTTTTTAGGCTCTATGAATTAATTTCCAGTAATTCCCTGAAATTCCATGTAATGACTGTTTTAAAAATGAAATGTAGGGGCCGGCCCAGTGGCGAAAGCGGTTAAGTGCGCACACTCCGCTGCGGTGGCCCGGGGTTCGCTGGTTTGGATACCGGGCGCACACTGATGCACTGCTTGGCCTGCCGTGCTGTGGCGGCGTCCCATATAAAGTGGAGGAAGATGGGAACGGATGTTAGCCCAGGGCCAGTCTTCCTCAGCTAAAAAAAAGAGGAGGATTGGCAGATGTTAGCACAGGGCTGATCTCCTCACAAAAAAATAAAAATGAAATGTAGAATCAATTTTCCTTTTCAGTCTTGTAGAATATGGTTATTTTACATTTAAATATTACCTGTAAGGAAAGAAAACAATCTTGTTTGAAATCTTTCTAGGGTCGGCCTGGTGCCATAGTGGTTAAGTTCACGTACTCCACTTAGGCGGCCCTGGGATAGCAGGTTCGAATCCTGGGTGCGGACCTACACACCGCTTATCAAGCCATGCTGTGGCAGGCATCCCACATATAAAGTAGAGGAAGGTGGGGGTGGATGTTAGCCCAGGGCCAATCTTCCTCAGCAAAAAGAGGAGAATTGGCAACAGATGTTAGCTCAGGGCTAATCTTCCTCACACACACACACAAAAAATTCTTTCTAAAACAACTTTGTGGTGCTTGAAAGAGGAACAGTGATATATAAATCTCAAATAGGAAATAATCAAAGTCACGTGGATTTGGTTTTGGAAAATTTGTACTTAATTTTTTGTATAGGAAGAGAATGAAGGAATATGAGATTATAATGGATACTCAAGAAAAGTATTTTTTATTAAGTGTTGACTTGATGCTCATACATTCCTGCTGCCATGATTGATGATGATTATTATGCTTTTGCTTGGCTGAGGTATCTCCATTGCAAAAATAGGTTAAGGTCCTTGGTTCTGGTCCTCCAGGGGTTTTACAAGTAGATACATTTAAACTATTATAGAAAACATTTATTTTCTCTAAAATAATTTTCAGTATATGTTTTAATCAATATATTCAACTCAAAACATTAATTTTAGCATTTCCTATCAGGGCTTTGATAAAAGTGATAAAAATATTTTTAAGTTATATTCTAGTTTGAAGAATCTAATTGAATAAAATAAAAATCTTTCTCATATTTGCTCCATATAACTTTGTGTTACTCAAAAAAACAAATATGTGGTATTAACTGAATCACTTTATATTTCCATTTAATAACTGATTGTACCTTCCAACAGGAGAAAATTCAGATCCAGTTAACACAATCATTTGAAAAAGAAGAGAAGCCCTCAAAAGATGAAGCAGAAAAAGAAAAAGCCGGTGACAAGTTGCCCAGAAAAATGTTATCAAGAGGTTTGCAATTTATTTGTTTTTTAAACAAAATGTTAGTTTCACTGTCGATAATTCCATCCTTTACCCCCCAAATAATTATATGTAATATATCTGTATTAAAAATGATACAGAACAGACTGAATGGCTGATATAGTATTTGCTCATCTGGGCAAAATGGCATAACAGGTCTGAATATCAGTAGGATGCTTTAGCCAAAAAACTGCAACACAGGCCAGAGTCACTGAGGAAGATAACTGTCTTCATCTCTTCTTGGTTTGTCTCTCCTGTTGAAATAATGGAATCACTATAATTTGAATATTGATTCCACTAAAAATATTATTATTCTTTAATTCTTTGTGATATAAAGAGCTGATGCCAAAATATTCAGTATCCTGTAAGAATATTGTTGGAAACCCAAAATGTTTATCTTGTATAATAGATTTTAAGGGACTTTACCTTCATCTAGCATTGCAAGTCCATAAAAATGCTTTTTAATTTATAAACCCAGTTATGTTAAACAGTATTATAAACAGCATAAAGATAATACTTTTAAGGGGAAGAAATAAGCATGAATATTTCTAAAAATGTTTTGAAATTAAAATAGATTTTGATCAAATCTAATTAAGTAAATATTCTTTCAGAACTAAACTTTCTATCTACCTCCAAATTATTGCCTCCACTTATATTCATAATTGAACTAAGCTGTTAATTTTTCATTTAAGGAGGCATTTTTGAACATGAGTATTATGGTGAGTATATAAAAGGATCATTAAAGAATTTAGAGTAAATTAAACTGGCACATTTGAGAGATAATTTTTTAAAAATGTGCATGTACATGCAGTTATATAAACACATGTCATGCTCATTATATGGAAGTAGAAAAATTGTGGTCGTCTTAGTTCATCATAAATTCCCTTTTCCTACTTTGTCAGTTTTTTTCAATGTGGGGCATCTCATTTTATTTAAAATATGCATCATGTGTAAAAGGGAAAGGGATTTGTTTTCAAACAACTTTATACTGGGTTTTTGTGTTGTTGTTTTTTAGATTCCAGTCAAGAATACACTGATTCAACTGGCATAGATCTACATGAATTTTTAGTAAATACATTAAAAAACAATCCCAGGTAAAAATTAAATTTATAAGGTTTACATTGCTTCTACAGTACCATAGTTTTGCTATATTTGTTTTTATTACTGAGTTAGAATATTAGAATAAGATTGCAATATTTGAAGTACACAGAAACATTTTAGTTTCTTAGGGCTAAGATGTTGGTCTATATGCACATGTATGAATATCGTTTTGCATTGTGTATGTCACCATGACATAAAAATAATTCATACTCTCTGTAGGAATTTTGGGAAATACAGAATCACCAAGATATTTTGACACTTAATTGAGGTAGAGAGGTATCATTGATCATGAAAATAAGAGAAAAATATACCTCACAATAATACACTCAAGCAAATAAGAATGTAGTGTATTCATTTATAATAAGTTTTTAAACTTAAATGCAGTATTTTTTTTCCTTCTTGCTTAGTTTATAAACCTTCAACCCAAAGATTTTTAAGGTGCTTATTTGAGTCACTACTTTAACTAATTGTGAAATCCTTTGTTTTGCCAGGGTGCTAGATAAATAGATTTTAACTTTCTGGCAGGTCATTGGCCCCTTTGAAGCATTCTCCCCACAAAAAGGCTTATCCACAAAATATCTGACCAACACTTTCATTGGGTAGAAGACTCCAAGGTTAAGAACCTCTGTTCTAGATGTTTGCTTCCCAGAGTGGTGATTATTTTATGTACATTGAAATAAAAATAAAAGTTTCCTTGGGTATGTGCACATAGAAGAAAATATGAACAGCTCTCTTTAGTCTCACTGAGGCTTATCACATGCTTCAAGGTAAACCTTTGTTTTCATTCAGGATTTATTATAGTCAGTCCCATCTTGATTTTCTATTTTACATTTAACATAAACCCCAAAAGGAGAACCACCAAAATGAAAAGTGGTCTCCTTGTAATAGAGGCTGAAGGAGTATAGGTATAAGGTTGAGGAAGTAGACAGTCAACTCTGCATGACTTTTTTTTTTTTTTCAGTTCAAGCTTGTTTCTCAGTGGTCCCAACAGAAAGATGAATTCATTAGTCCATTAAATAGGCATTTATTGAGCATCTATCATATGCTAAGCATTGTGCTAAACATTGTAGATATAAAAATGAACAAGGTATAATCTCTGACCCTAAAATATGCACTGTCTCTGTGCTAGGAAAAAAACACATGATATATAATTAAAATAGAATAGATGTTGTAAAAGAAGTTTTTCAAGATGCTATAAAAATCACTGGGAGGAGGCCGGCCTGGTGGCGTAGCAGTTAAGCTCGCTCTCTCCGCTCCGGTGGCCCAGGGTTCGCAGGTTTGGATCCTGGGTGCGCACCTGCGCACCACCTATCAGGCCATGCTGTGGTGGCATCCCATATAAAGTAGAGGAAGATGGGCACGAATATTAGCCCAGGGTCAGTCTTCCTCAGTAAAAATAGAGGAGGATTGGAACAGATGTTAGCTCAGGGGTAATCTTCCTCAAAAAAAAAAAAGAAGAAAAAAACACTAGGAGAGGTCTCCTACCTCTGTTTGAAAGGATATGGAGGGCTTCACTGAAAAGATAGTGCTTGAGCTGTGTCTTGAATTCAGAGTGTTTTAAATGGGAACTCTTCATACAGAGGAGCATGAGAACGACATTCCAGATAGAGACGAGAGCATTGCCAAGGCAGGATAGTGTGAGAAGTGGCATATCCAAGGAAAGACGAGATTGTACACTTTGGCTCTAGCAGGGAGGTATATGGCAGTTGATTCTAGAAAATGGTGAGGAAGGTGTTGGTGAGGTATGAAGACAGATCATATCCAGTTGTCCTCAACTTAGGATAGTGCCAACACACTGGGGTGGTGAGTCCCAGTGAGTGTAGAGTACTACTGGGAAGCCAGGGATGCTATAAAGATCTGTAAGACAGTAATAAACAATGAAAAATAGTCTCACTTGCAATGCCAGTAGCGCACCATTTGAAAACTACTGACTATGACATGCTAAGTTGAAGAGAAATTAGAGGATTTTGAATAGGGTAATGCCATAATCCAATTTGCATTGTAGAAAGGGTTACTTCGGCAGTGAGAGACCAAGATCATAAGGAAGGAGTGTGGATAGGAGACCATAGAGAAGAATAGAGAGGAAAGGACACATTCGAAAGATATTTAGGAAGTACTCTTGTAGAACTTGGTGATCATTTGGATATGGAAGGGTTAAGTAGAACAGAATAGCTACTAGGTTTCTGGCTGGGCTGACAGCTAATCCCATTAACTGAGAAATAAGGGGCAAGCCTGAATGGAATAGGGTATGTTCTATTATAAGTAAGTCTAGTTTGAGTAAATAAGCCATCCAGATTCAGGAGTCATCAGTAGAGATGAAGCTTGCTATGGAGGAGTTTACCTAGAGAGATGAAATAAATGACAAGGACAAAATGGAAAGACAGTATATAAAAGGTAGATGAGAAGAAGGAAGAGACTGAGTCCTACAGATAGCAGAAGGATCATGAAAACATTTGTCTTAGAAGTCAGCCAAGGGGGATAGTTTCATGGAAAATAAAATAACAGAGGGAGATGAAAATAGAATTACCAAAAACAGTCCATTAGAGTGAAAAACTAGGAAGTTGTTGGCCGTTTTAAGAAGCCTCCTCATTTGGGGTAGGATGGTGGAAACCAGAGTTTAGTGGGTTGAGGAATAACGGTGAAGCTAGAAAATACATAGCTAGTTTAAGTAAAACAAGATAGGACCCTAAACAGGCAGAATTTTTCTTTCCTCTGAACCTGTAGGAGAGACATCAGTAAGGACAAAGATTAGAAATCTATTTTTATGCATTCCAAAATATTTTTCTGTTGTGCAGTTCTCTGTTTTCCTCTACAAATGCAAGAATTTTTAAGTTACCTGCATATGCATTTTTAAAGTGTAGAATTTAATAGTTTTTAGTATATTCACGGGTATGTGCAACCATCACTACGGTCAATTTTAGAACATTTTTGTCACCCCAAAAAGAAATCCCATACCCTTTTGCTATTACCTCTCTGTTCCCTGAGCCCTAATCTAATTTGTCTCTACAGATTTCCCTGTTTTGGGCATCTCATATGAATGAAATCATATATTTGTGGTCTTTTTGTGACTGGCTTCATTCACTTAGCATAACATTTTCAAGCTTCATCCATGTTGTAGCATGTCATTCCTTCTATGTGTGTGTTTTTTATTTGAATAAATATATAGATGAATAATTCATGTAATGGCTAATGTATAAGTTATTACTAATGTCAATGTAGATTAGGAAATGTAGCTAATGTTAAATTTTGTGAGAAATAAGATTTGCTTAATTGATGGCTCAGTGTTCTCTCAATGAAACACAATTAATTGCCAGATGTACATGGCACAAAATTAGTAAGAAATGTGGCAAATTTCCACAAAAGCTTACAAGATGTTTTAGTGATACTAAAATTTAGTCAACCTTTCACTTCAAAATTTTTCTTCAGATCATTAAATATTTACCTCGTTCTCAGCCCAATAAATAAACTTAACTTCAGATGTTAAATAATAATTAATCTGGAATTCCTGTTTGCAAGAAGTATTTTCAGAGGCTACGCTAACTAGTCATTACTGAATTAGAACCTAGGAACGTGAAGTTGTCCTTGATAGAGATTACACTCACTGACGTGATTTTATACCTTTTTGTGTTGATTTTATACTCATTTTTGTAAATTCCATATGTACTAAAGACATATGGATAATACAGGTAACTATTAAATCACTAATGGAGAGGAGCAACCCCATGGATTAATTCTGAGAATGGATATTTTTTAATAATTTGTTTTGTTCTGTAGAGCATCGTGTAATTGCTCTGTGTTTGAAATACTTTCTAAAATTACTTTTATTGGAGGTAATGTTTGTCATTTTATTTCTTATCTATTGCAGATATTTGACCAAGATCATATGGAACATTGGGAAGGGGGTGGTCAGATGGAAACATTATTAGTTTCTTCTTTTTTATTTGCCATGGTATACTAGCTACACATACTTTCTCTAAAGTTAGTTCTGGTGTAATGACTAGAACACTGATAACTGACAGATTGTTGCTCCTTCATTTTAACTTTAGATAGTAGTCTTTTGATCGTTTTGATTGAGATCCGTGTTTTTATTATTTCTTTAATAACAACATGTATTGGTTCCTTCTAAAGGTTATATGAGGGCCGGCCCCGTGGTTTAGTGGTTAAGTGTGTGCGCTGTGCTGTTGGCGGCCCGGGTTCGGACCCCGGGCGCGCACCGACGCACCGCTTTTCCGGCCATGCTGAGGCTGCGTCCCACATACAGCAACTAGAAGGATGTGCAGCTATGACATACAACTATCTACTGGGGCTTTGGGGGAAAAAATAAGTAAATAAATAAAATTTTAAAAAAAAAAGGTTATATGATAACAATGTCAATAAGTGTGATTACTTTTAGGTTCATGTGCTAAACCCTATGCCTTAAGAAAAGTAATTTGTGGATCTGTTTCAGTCCTATATATAGTGCTTCTATAAAGGATTATTAATTTTTAACTTATGACCATTACCAAAATATCTAACATTGATTACAGATTTGAAAATTTGGAAGCTTGGACTAAGCTATAGTGGATAAAAGGCAGGAAGTGTAAATCTTAAGAACTAAGGAAAGTTATCGACCTTCTCTTTCTAATGAGTTTTACTTTTTAATAACTAAAAGTTTAGTAAACTAAGCAGGGGAACTTAATTTAAATAAAATGGATAATGATAGAAAGTCCTCTGCAATCCATAGATCTACATGTGAAAGAAAAAAAAAAGCCTGAATTTGTAGCAATGGCTAGTAACATTGTTAGAATTTGTTTTCTTTCATGGAGACAACAGAAATTTCTTTTTAACGGCAGTACATTCACTGAAGAGCATTTCACATATCTTTTGCCTGCCGTTTAGCTCAAATCACAGAAAACCAATTTAAATGCACCATTTCGTGAATGCTGAATAAATTGCCTGCCTCAGATTCCTTTTTTTCCCCTACAATAAGTGTATAAAATGTGTCAGGAAAGTTACTGAAAATTATATCATCTCAAGATCAATTGACCCCAGAGGGTTAAATGAAAAGAAGGTCTTAAGTAAATAATTTTTTTTGTGGGGGAACCTTATGAAGTAAAAATTCCTCGTCCTTCCCCAAAAATTTAAGGAAAAAAATATTAAAAGACCTTCTGGATGAAATAATTTGATTAATTTATGCCATGCAAATGTATTTGTTGAAATCCTCTATATAGTCCAAATAACTATATAATGATAATTGTGATCAATGCTATTAAAGAAAAGTATGAAAGAAACAGATTTTAAGAAAAAATATAAGAAGTCGTTCCAGGCAAAGGAAAGAGCATGTTCAAGGAACCTGAGAAAGGAAGGAGCTTGGCAAGTACAGAGATAAGCCAAGATGGTAAAAGTTTTGTGAGTAAGGGGCATGAGATGAGGCTAAAGAGGTAGATGAAGACCAGATCATGCCTGCCTTGTAGGCCACATTACGGATGTTCAGTTCTAACCTAGGAGCAGTGGGAAACCTGTGATAAATATTTAACCAAGGCAATGATGTGTGGTCACATGTGAGTCTCTGAAAGATCATGGATGCTCCAGGTGGAATAGACTAGGAAGAAACAGAGGAGGTATAGAGAGACAATATACTACTATTGTAGTAGTCAAGCTAGATATCCTGATTGTGGCAGTACTGACAGTGGAAATAGAAGAAAAATAGATAGAAGGTAGGTAAAATTTGCAGTAGTAATTAACGGCATAAGAGGATTAGAGAAAGGATTATAATGGGCCAAAAATGCCTCTAGTACAATATGCTGGGTGGAAGGTGATGCCACTTACTGAGATGGGGAATACTAAAGTAGAATCAGGTTTGGGGGGCAAAATTGAATGTTGCTAGCATTTGTTAAAATGTAATCCTGTTTTTAGCTTTGGGTGTGAAATCACCAGGTAGGCATGTTTTTCTCTTGATTTTTCAACTAATACAAAAAAATGTATGGTCAAATATTACTCAATTTTATGAGACTTCTTTGGCATAGTTGTAGAGGGAGGATCAAACTCAGAGCTGAAGTATAGACTTTCAGGTGACTTAAGCAGGGGGCACTGTCTCTTCTGTTAGAATTTGGGAGGAATCTACTATATGGAGTTTACTAGGAAGGGAAACCTTAACCTCCTGGCGTAGTTTTCTTGATTTGTAAAATTTTGGGAACAGAACTGAATGATCTGTAAAGCTACTTCCAGCTTTAAGATTCTATGAGTTTTCATTTTTTTCACATGCCTGTGAAATTTCCAGTGAGTACAGGAATACTCTCTTGAGCCATATTCTTGGTGTGTGTGAGCAAGGAGGTCCTTTGGGAGTGGTACCGTTAATTTGTTACAGTCTAAGTGCACTAAATAGGACCCTAGTGGTCCAAAAGAGCACATGCAGGTACTCCCTAGAGTCCTTGTTTATTTTACATGCTGGAGGCCTTTGGTTCGTTTTGACTTTTATGGGAAAAATTCCCAAAGTCTTAAAAATATATAATAGCAGTTTGCGGAATGACTTGAAAAGTCCTCTCCTTCTGAGTTAGAGTTAGTGATGTGGTTCATACATTTCTGCTATGGTTCTACCTATAGTCTAGCGTTGGATTCCCATAGGAGTATTCGTGTTGTTACTGGTGTTGCATGTTCTTTAGAGTACTGTTTCTATGGAGTTCAGCATGATAACAAAGTCGTGAGCCTACCTCAAGATGTCTGTTCTCCTGCTACATCTCAGCTTTATTGAGTAAGGAAGTAAAGACTAATACGTGGTTATTATCCACATATTTACAGAACAGCCTCCAATATAGTGCTACTTAGCAGATCAAAATAGATTTATTTTAAGAATGGCCACATGTTGATAATTGTTGGAGTTGGGTGATGGCTACATTGAGGTTCATTATACTGTTCTCTCTACATTTGTGTATGGGTGAAATTTTCCATAATAAAAAATTAAACTAAAAGTCATCTTTCATTGTTTTAAAACATTACTTTTTTAGAAAGCCTGTAACTATTCTAGTAAAAAGGTTGTGATATTCCTCAATGTACAATTTTTAGGAAAAAAATTTAGCAGTGTTAATTCAACGTTTATGATTATTTCAGTGTTAAGTTTTACATATAAGAGTCTTCATATTTTGTTTCAGGGACAGAATGATGCTGTTGAAATTGGAACAAGAAATTTTAGATTTCATTGGTAATAATGAGTAAGTCCTGACATTTAACAAGAAAACAAATTGTCATCACAGTTCTCCTTAATTTACTAAATTAGTTTTTCTTCTACTTCTAGGTCTCCACGTAAAAAATTCCCCCCAATGACATCTTACCATAGAATGCTATTACACAGAGTAGCTGCTTACTTTGGATTAGACCACAATGTTGATCAGAGTGGGAAGTCTGTCATAGTAAACAAAACTAGCAATACAAGAATGTAAGTATCAAGACGTGCAGGTATGTTATATATGTATGTGTGTAATAATACTTTATCTTTCTACAGCACCTTTCATCTGAGGTTTTCCACATGTTTTAGCAGCCTAATTAGCTTCATGATAACCTTATATGACAGTACCGAAAAATACATTTAGCTCACTAGATACAGAATGCACCAGTCTGGACTGAAATATGACAGATGAATGAGGACTGGTTTTAAAAAACCCTCAGAGGTGATAATATCAGTGATGTAGATCACCATTCTCTTACGGATGTTTAAACTAATATAATTTAGATAGCTGTGGCCAACCTCAGGCAAATTTGTTTAAAAAAAGGACAGGCAAATTTTTGATACCCTCACTTTTAGCTAATCTGTCAGTTTACCATCCTTTCCACCTCTGTTTTTGCTCCATGCCTCACATAACTCTCAAGAAGGTAGGACTGTTGATTAATACAGTATTATCTGTAATGTTATGTCTGCCTTCTGGGCTATGTATAATTTACTGAGGAAAATTATAGGAGGAGCCATTTGCTTTAAAAAGTGATAGCTTTATAGTATTGGTAAAATAGATAATCAGGGCTGGTATTTGGGAGCAAAAGGCCCAATGCAGAGGCATCTAAAATTGTAACATGTACACAGCACCTCCTCTGCCTATTTGTAAAGCTAATCCTAAAGCAACTAGTTGAGTTTAGCTAAAATTTATACTTTGGTAGGGATTTGCTTTTCAAAAGAATTTTCTATATCAATTTCATATGTGGCAGCAAACGATCTGTGGTAATGAGCAGCAGTCAACTTCAGATACCAGAAATAGTGCTTTTCAGTTCATTATTTTTCTGCATTTCTTGAAGGTAGAGTTCTCTCAGGGTCTTATCTGTGAACCATTCAATTGCATGGTTATATTCAATTCAGTTATGTTCCTTCTATTATAATGGCCTTTACACGTTATAGTTGCCGTGTTGTTTGCTGGAACTAAGTTGATTTTCTTCCATTTCAAACAGTATTTTGTCAACTAGATAGATATATTGTATAGTGTTTTTGAATGATTCTTCCTACAACTAAAATTAAATTAATGAAGATAGATATCTTTGGAAAAAATCCTACCTTTCCGTAGGGGTTAAATTTTACCTGCAAGTGTAAGTCTGATTTAATTTTCCTCTTTCTGTCCCTTAGTCTTTTTAGAATCTCCTCATCAGTTAGTCTTTTCCCAATTAGTTACATCATGGCTGAAGTATAGTAACCATAAAATATGAGCTGGACTGAAGGTGTGTAGAACTCTTATTTATTTAACCAGTACCTTTCAGCTTTACTCAGAGCTGCTGGATACCCAAGCACACGTACATTAGCAGGCATTTTGACTAACATTTTGACTGGTGACTCTCTAAGGTTTTCTATACAGTGTAACCTCAGTTATTTGAATGCTATGAATGATGTCAGAAAGCTTTAGGGTTCTCTTTATCAAAGTAATCAAAAGTTGAGCCAAACACAGATGTTTATGATGTACTTAAAGAAGAATGGATCAATAGCATAATTATAACTAGACATTTCAGATCATTGAAGTTACACTGTATTCTTATTTTATATCTTCTGGAATATGAGGAAGGTTGTAAATCAGAAAACCTTAGAGATCTGCTCCACATTGAATAAAAACAAACTTACCTTTTCCTCATAGGCAGATTGCCCGCTCCAGCCTTGAACCAGTGGTGTTGTGGATGTCAACAACCCGGTGTCCACTGGGCTGTCTCAATGGAGCGGGAAGTTGGCGATTGCAGGGCAGTAAATTCAGGCATCTATAAAAGAAAGAGGTAAGACAGTCTTAAGGTTAGCTGAAATGCCTGCCAATGCTATTTGATGTGGGAATCCAGCTGCTCTTAGGAAAGTTGCCAGGCCCTTGGTTAAACCTTATAGTTCACTTTGGAATAATAACCTCTCACCCAAGTACAGACTCCTTGAATAAGAAAATGTTACTTTAAACAGCTACAAAAATAGTCAATATGAGTAAATGGGGCAATATGTGACAGAAATAACAACATAGTGTCGTTGTCAGACTAAATAGACAATCTTTCAAACTCCTAAAGAAAGCAGTCTTTTACTCATCAGTTTGGTCATGAAACTTGTTATTCTTTTTATTTTTCTCTTTAGTTCTGTGTATAGCTTTATGTGGAGAGCTACTCTGTTTTACTTATCGAAGTATATTTTTAAATCTCCTTTCGCATAATTTGACAGGCGGTAGATACAGTACTTTATTAAAAATTCACTAGGTTAAAACAAATATTCAGAAGTGTTACTTGAATACCATATATAATGAAATATCTGGTCAAGACTACTGAAAATTTAATTATTTGGGTTAGAAATTTACTTAGGGTATTCATAATTAATGTGTAAGTATATAATATATATTCAAACTATATGTAAAAAACTATGTGTAAAAAACTACTTAGGGATTCAGACTTTCTTTTTAGCCACTAAATATATTTCATGTTTCAAATATTTCATATTTCAGAAGAGTAATTCTAATTTTATAATAGGATGGTATTCAGTCACAAGTGTTGAATGAATTACTTTGTTGAAGCTGAGAATATATTTAGAAAGTGAAATTTTACGTAATTGTACTTTCCCAAGGGCCACAACCTTGTCTGTCTTCTGGATCTCAGTAGAACTTGCAACATTTCCGTAGAGGAATGACCAATCAGCCATAAAATATATTGTTAAGATTTCATAATCATTACTTTAGGTTACAAAATTAACCCTCAAAAAAGAACTTCTCTCGCTCTCTTTTTTTTTTTTTTTTTTTTGGTGAGGAAGGTTGGCCCTGAGCTAACATCTGTTGGAAGTCTTCCTTTTTGCTGAGGAAGACTGGCCCTGAGCTAACATCTCTTCCCATCTTCCTCTATTTTGTGTGTGGGACTCTGCCACAGCATCGCTTGATGAGTGGTATGTAGGTCCACACCTGGGGTTCCGAACCTGTGAACCCCAGGCCACTGAAGTGGAGCGTGTGAACTTAACCCCTACACTACTGGTTCAGCCCCAGAACTTCCCTTTTTTAACCTGTTTCAATTAATATAAAACAAAGGTATACCCTGCTGTAATTAAGAATTCTTGGTAGGGCCTGGCCCTGTGGCCGAGTGGTTCAAGTTCCGTGCACTCTGCTTTGGTGGCCCAGGTTCACGGGTTCAGATCCTGGGCACGGACCTGCTCCACTCACCAGCCATGCTATGGCAATGTCCCACATACAAAATGGAGGAAGATTGGCACATATGTTAGCTCAGGGCTAATCTTCCTCAAGCAGAAAAGAAAAAGATTGGCAACAGATGTCACCTTAGGCCGAATCTTCCTCAGCCAAAAAAAAAAAAAAGAAAGAAAGAAAGAAAAAAAGAATTCTTGGTAACTTGGTTGCATTTTGAAGTACTCTCTGAAGTTTTAGTTAATTCAACCACAAAGTATTTGATTATTTTCAATTATGTAACATCAAACCAGGTACTATAGGAGTATAACATAAGATACAGTGCTATACTTCTTTCTTTGTCCCAGATTTTTTCTTAAATTTAGAGAAGGCAATGCAAAGAGGATATACAGGCTTTGAGTCTTACATACCAGATCTCCAACTATGGCTCAGTCATGTTCTAGCCCTTTGACCTTGGATAGTTGCTTAAGCCAGTTGAACCTCAGTTTTCTTAGTAATATTTATAATAATAACAAACTTGTACTGAGCATTTACTCTTTTAAGTTTTGTTCATCTATTAATTCATTTCATCTTCAGAACAACCCCGTGAAGCAGGTACACTATAATTGCTATTTACAAATGAGGAAACTAGGGAATAGAAAGGTTAAGTAACTTGTGCAAGTCCTAAAGCAACTAAAGAGGTAAAGCTGAAGATTTGAACCTGGGCAGTCCAATTCCAGAGCCCACACTGTATTTCATACGGCCTTTCAGTCATAACTTGGGGTAGTTCGTATTTTCTCATAAGATGATTGTGAGGAGTGAATGAGATAACATACGTATGTATTAATGGCACTAGTGAGTGATATAAAGTATAAAATGTTATATTTAACTTTTCTCTAAATATTATATATTATCTTTTTTGTCCCCTTGGGTTTTTTTTAGACCTGATCAGAAATTTAATGAACATATTAAGGATGATAAAGGTGAAGACTTTCAGAAACGATATATCCTCAAGAGGGATAACTCTAGCTTTGACAAAGATGATAACCAGGTAATCTATATAACCCGCACAATTAGAGCATTTTTATAGGTGCAGGACTTAAACCAGCAAATCATTTTCCCAAGAGTTAATTCTTCTCTTTTCTTTAGATGAGAATACGTTTGAAAGATGACAGAAGAAGCAAATCCATAGAAGAAAGAGAAGAAGAGTACCAGAAAGCTAGAGACCGAATATTTTCCCAAGATGTATGTACTAACTCATACTTAGGTCTTCATGTTAGCACATATGCTAATTGCATTGTAGAGGCTCACTCCTCCTTTAATCTGTTGATCACATTTTTAACCACGTTTGTTACTTATAAAGTCACCTTTTAGAAATATTGAGATCTGTCTTGTTCATGTTAATAATTTAATAGCTTTTCGGGCCGGCCCCGTGGCTTAGCAGTTAAGTCCGTGCCTTCTGCTACTGGCGGCCTGGGTTCGGATCCCGGGTTCACACCGACGCACCGCTTCTCCGGCCATGCTGAGGCCGCGTCCCACATACAGCAACTAGAATGATGTGCAGCTGTGACATACAACTATCTACTGGGGCTTTGGGGGACAAAAAAAAAAAGGAGGAGCATTGGCAATAGATGTTAACTCAAAGCCGGTCTTCCTCAGCAAGAGGAGGAGGATTAGCACGAATGTTAGCTTAGGGCTGATCTTACTCACAAAAAAAAAATGATAATAATAATTTAATAGCTTTTTATAAAATACTACATTGCAGCAGTTATATAAATTTTTCAGAAGTTGGAAGCATATAGACTACAGGAGTAGTATATTGGACTGAGTATATAGTTCGTGTGATATTTTTTCTTCAAGATTTCTCACAGACCTGAGATTTTCAGAACATTGATCACTGTCTACAAAATCATGTAATCTAAATCCTACTTGTTAGTGGACTTTTCTTGATAAATAACTTGTTTCTTCTTTTAAAATAAAGCTAATTGATTTTTTAGATTAATATTTGTTTTCCACTTTATAAGTGATTATATGAAAGAGATCTGTGAAGTGGCTAATTATTTTATGCATAAGTTTGAGAAGAGAATCAGTTTGGTTTTACCAGTATCTGTTAGGCACCTGTGCTGTGCAGTACTAGGTACTATTCAAGGACATATGAATGTATGTAATTTGTGTTAATACTGCCAGATATAGAAATTTCCTCTATATTAAAATAAAACAGAGTAAATAACATGAAAATCTGGACTATCAGTTGAGAGTTTATAATATTCATTCACCAAATCTTATTGAACAGCTATAGTAGATGCTGTGCTGGGCACTGGAGAACATATTCATGGACAGTTAACAAATAATTTATCCCCCAAACAATCCTATATATGGTAGATATTATTATTGTTTTTATTTTACAGATAAAGAAACTGAGGCTCCAGGAGGCTAAGTAAACTAGCCAAAGATCATACAGCTAGAAAATGAGAGTTGTGATTTTACCGCAGTCTTCTGGACTCAGAGCCTAAACTAGATGTATTTCTCTCTCTAGTTTATAAGACAAATGAAGTCTCTACCCTTGATGAGTAGCCAGATAATGGCAATATGATAATCTTTGTAGAGTCATAAAGGTAAAATAGGGAACACAGCAGAGAAGCACTGCAAATTGAGGAGTGAGAGTGAGAGTTAGCGTCCAAGAGTTAGCTTCACTCCCAAAGGAGTGAAGTGTTCCAAGTA
The DNA here is from genome assembly GCF_057802395.1 of Ceratotherium simum simum. Taxonomy (NCBI): domain Eukaryota; kingdom Metazoa; phylum Chordata; class Mammalia; order Perissodactyla; family Rhinocerotidae; genus Ceratotherium; species Ceratotherium simum. The sequence goes on from NC_141908.1 coordinate 19,258,729, forward strand.
GAAGGTCAGAATGTACAGAGGCCCAGAGATAAAGGAGAACTTGACACATGAGGAATTGAAAGATTTAGAGTAGTTGGGTTATTATAGCCTATGTGACACAGGAGGTGAGGAAAGTTTACATTGGAGAAATAAGCAGGAAGCAGATGACTTGACCTTGAAAGCTAGTTAAGGTGGTTGGGCTTTTAGCTAGAGCAGGGGTCAGCAAACTTTTCCTGTAAAGGACCAGATAATAAGTATTTTTGGCTTTTTCATACAGTCTTTATTGCAACAACTCAAATCTGCCTTTTTAATGTGAGAGCAGCCGTAGGTAATACGTAAATGAATTGGCATGCCTGTGTTTCAGTAAAACTTTATTTGTAAAAACAGTGTCTGGCCATAGTTTGCTGACCCCTGTGCTAGAACATCAGGGAGCTATTAAGGAGGAAAGAGGCGTGATCAGATTCTCATCAGATCAGAAAGACATTTTAGAGAAATTGCTATGGCTTCTGTTGTTTAAATTTGATGAAAGGGGCAAAAACTCATGGCTGGAAAACTAGTTAGAAGACGATTGTAAGAATACAAGCAAACATGATGGTTGCCCGAGCTAGGTTAATAGCATCAGAGGAGTCTGGCTGTAAGTTGCATTGAGGTACACCTGCTTGTTTACTGCTACAGCCACAGGCAAAGCAGAGGTGATCAAAATATTTCTTGAGTAAGTAAAGTGAAATCTCAGACTGATGTGTTCCTTGAATATATAATAATGAAAACGGGTTCACTTGTTTGGAAGAGAATATTTGAATTTCAGATTTATTTGTACCACAAAAATGAATGACTTCAAGATGTGTATCTGTTAAAAGTAAGCAGTGTCTCCAAGCCAAATAAAATTCCATTATTATTTTTTTGTGTACCCTTATCACCATGTTGGATTTTGGGGGAGAGGAGGGTTTTTGAATATTACTTTTTGAATATTACTATACATGATTTTTGCTGTCATCATTGGTTTATAGATGGCATTATCTATTTGACAAAAGCTCAACTTTTTTTATCCTTTCTTTCTAGTCCCTGTGTTCCCAAGAGAATTATATTGTTGACAAAAGGTGAGGGAATTTTTAACATTTGTTTTGGTAACTATCTGACTATCTGATGCTAATAAAAGTTAAAATGTCTTATTAAAATGCCAACAGACTCCAAGACGAGGATGCTAGTAGTACCCAGCAGAGGCGCCAGATATTTAGGTAACAGGAGCGTGTTTTCATGCACTCTTGAAAAATTTGAGCATTTTTTTCTCTATTCTCTCCCTTTTTGTCTCTATTAAGTTTTCAAAGTTTTCTTTCTAAATTACAGAGTTAATAAAGATACTTCTGGGAGATCAGCAAATAGCCATCAAAGCAGCACTGAGAATGAGCTGAAGTACTCTGAACCACGACCCTGGAGCAGCACAGATTCAGATAGCTCTCTCCGAAACTTCAAGCCTGCTGTAACCAAAGCCAGCAGCTTCAGTGGAATTTCGGTCTTGACAAGAGGTGATAGTTCTGGAAGCAGCAAAAGCATAGGCAGGCTTTCAAAAACAGGTATAAATATCTGTCTAGCACTGTGCAGTCAAAACATTCCTTTCCCTAATATTATCTTAGCTCTTTGTTTATCATATGGCTTCTGTAATTATCCTAAAATACAAAATTCCTACCAGTGCATTGAGTACCAGCAACGTATTTAAGAGGTGTAATGTGTTTATTGATATTGGGATTCATTCTCTATAGGAGAGAGAGATTACAAACATCAATTAAAATAAGAATTCTCTATTGTGTCATAAACTTAATCAGGTTGGTTCAATGAAGTGTCATCTCTTGTTTGAGTGCCCAGAGGTGGTTGGAAATTCTTCGTTGCTTATTTATAGTTAAAATGCATGGTTTCTCACCTGGGATCCTTAACATTGATTGCATTTTCAGCTAATACTATTAATTATTGATTGCATTTTTTATGATCAAGTTCTTCATTTGCCATTCAAAAAGTGAATAAAATTGCTGAGAAGTTTTTGAGGAATTTAAAAACTAAAGAAAAATAATATGATGTGGTTATTATGAGTGAGTGGAAATTTCAATAACATCCTCATTCTCCTAGCTTCTTTGCTTTTAGAGTACATTACATTTAGGCTCATAACATTTTCTCTTTTCACTTTCACTAACTGGCTTCAATACTAAAGAAGCTCACGTCTCTTTTAGGATCTTTTTAGATCTTTATTTTTATCCCCAAATGAGCATGAAAGTCAACAGAAATGGCTCTCTCTCTTTAGCCTGTTTGGGTTAGCCTAGACATATGGTGTTGTACAGATAACAATTGAAGGGAGAGATGTGTATGAGAAGGTGACAGAGTATTTTTTATCCCTGACTATAGGCAGTGCTTTAGGTTGTTAAGGCTTGTGAATTGGCACTTGTCGCCTTTTTAACCTACAATGTGGATATTAAAAATGTCATAGTGTATATGATAGAATATTGCTAAAGATAGGTAAATTTTATGAATATAAGAAATATGCATATGTACCAAATATGCATTTATTAGAAAAATGGCCACTTAGTCATCATAACAGAAAAAAATTATGCATGAATCATGAGAAAATCATGTGGACATACTGCCAAATTAAAACATTTTAAGAACATGTACTGTTTATAATCTGTATTATCTTCAGAGATGAAAAGAAATATTTTTTAACTCTTTTAATAGGAAAAAAAGATTTTTTTATGCAGTTTTTGTCATTAGTTATTTTGACACAACTTAAAATAGAAGTTATCCTTCTGTATACAATCTGTATACAGACAATCTGTATAGTGTATCATATTTATTTCATTCATTGAAGATGAATTCTCCATCCCAGAGCTAACATTTTTATTCAAAACCTAATTAAGTATAGCAACTAGAAGGATGTGCAACTATGACATACACTATCTACTAGGGCTTTGGGGGAAAAAATGGAGGAGAATCGGCAATAGATGTTAGCCCAGAGCCGGTCTTCCTCAGCAAAAAGAGGAGGATTATGGGGCCAGTCCTGTGGCTTAGTGGTTAAGTGCGCGTGCTCCACTACTGGCAGCCCGGGTTCGGATCCCGGGCGTGCACCCACGCACCGCTTCTCTGGCCATGCTGAGGCCGCGTCCCACATACAGCAACTAGAAAGATGTGCAACTACGACATACAACTATCTACTGGGGCTTTGGGGAAGGAAAAAAAGGAGGAGGATTGGCAATAGATGTTAGCTCAGAGCCGGTCTTCCTCAGCAAAAAGAGGAGGATTAGCATGGATGTTAGCTCAGGGCTGATCTCCCTCACAAAAAAAAAGAGGAGGATTAGCATGGATGTTAGCTCAGGGCTGATCTTCCTCAAAAAAAAAAAACAAAAAACCTAATTAAGTATATACATTTTCAAAATCTTTTCCTTTCTTTCATTGTCTCATTATCCACCTTTAGCCGTTATACTGAAAGTCAGTGACATTTTCAGTGTCTGTGTAATAGAAAGTGAAATAGATGGCAGGCATGAAAGCAGTTAAAAAATTATCAAATTAGTTTACTGAGTACAGTGGGAAATAAATTTTAAACTGATGCTAATATAAGTACTTGGAATATTTTTCAATCTATCTTTGTCACTTGATAGATAAAAAATTGAAAGTTGACTTTACATTATAGGAAGATGCTATGATTATGAACTGAAAATGAAATTCTACAATGAATCTGGACATTTGTTTCTCTTCATAGAGAATTTATCATTTTTGTTATTTCCTACACTACTCTTAATCTTTCTGTGTTCTTTTAGATAAGGGGTTTCTGATATAAGAGTTTTGGGGCATTTGGCTGTGCTAAAAGTTCTTTTTCCTGGGGGAATATTATAATCTGTATATTCCTAGGTATTAATCTCAAAGGTAAAATGTACATAACTTTGTCCTTTTGGGAATGTGGGTAATGTGCTTTTTGTGGCTGTCTGTGGCTGGTGTTATTATAAACTTGCTTAAGTTGCATGCTTTGGCTATGACTTTTCTGACAACTTACATGATCAGTTTGCTGTATTAAACTTGTTCATGGTGGGAAGGGGAAGCAAAATTGTACAGTAAATCAAAAATAGCCAATGCTTTTATGTCATAACTGCATGTTATACAATGTGAATTTTATTGTTACATATTTGAACCTGCATTTTTATATGAGGTTTAAAAAATCCATATTTTTCATTACTCCTCCCCTAGGTTCTGAGTCTTCTGGTAGTGTAGGGTCATCTACGGGCTCTCTTTCTCACATCCAGCAGCCTCTTCCAGGTACAGCTCTCAGCCAGTCTTCTCATGGCGCACCTGTCGTCTATCCAACTGTCAGCACTCATAGTTCTCTTTCCTTTGATGGTGGCCTAAATGGGCAAGTCGCGTCTCCTAGCACTAGCTTCTTTTTGCTTCCCTTGGAAGCGGCAGGCATACCACCTGGCAGTATTCTGATCAACCCACAAACAGGTTGGTATCCAGAAAAAGGTGTTTATTTCCGTTGAGATATCAGGGATTATCTGAAAATTGAAGAATACACATTAAATGTATTTTCTGTATATGTGTTGTCACCTTTTTATTTTTCATGAGTAATTAGCATTTTCCCTAAACTTTAGTAAAACTTTTATGCTAGAAAACGTTAAAAAGACATTTATATCAAAGTATTTTTTCCTTATGACATTCATGACATCATCTTTTAGGATAAAAAATGGCCTAACTATACTTAAAAAAACAATTCATTTCCTAGAAATGAGACAACCACCTCTGAAAGAGTTTTGTTTGATAAAACAATTTTTATCTTGGGGAAAATAGTATCCATTTCTTGAAGAAGGAGAAAGTTAAAGCCTCTTATTCATTATATAATGAAATGAAAAGAACCTGTAAGTAATTGTCCTTCTGAATATGGTAATTGTTTTCTACTGAGCAAATGCTAAAGGCATCTTGTTAGTAAAAGAAAATAGGTAGTCATTATGAATTAATATTGACAGCACATATTCTTTGCAATTAGATAATAATTTGCATTTATTGAGCATTTACTTTGTGTCATGTGCTGTTAGGTACTTTAAATACGTTATTTATAATCTTTATAACAACCCTGTTAGGTAGGTGAATCTGCATTTACAGATACAGAAACTGAACCTCAGAGAAATTAAGAAGGTGTAGTTATAATACATTTCATTATGTATATTGGCAAAAATGACTTATATAGAAAAATTGGATTTTTTTAAAAGATCGCAAGAAGTCTTGGTCTCTATTCAAAATAACATAACTCAGTTGTTTGATAAGATAATCAAAACAACCTTAAATCATTTGATAACCTTCCTTAAAAATTCACAGACTTAGTTGATGTGGTCACATCAGCATGGTAGTAGTTGGGCAAGGTAGATGTAGGTGAGAGTGTCAGGGTCTCTTTGTGTTCCTGAACCTTTCCTTTTGTTTATTGTAGAGAAAACCATGGTGTGGAACTCAATACCTTCAGATTTCATTTGCATCATTTTTTAAGATAAAATATTTGAACATTTGTTTCTATTATAAGAATTGAATTAGCATAAATAACTGACTTCAGAAATTCAGTTTTTACTTACTAACAGTTATTTTCTTATCCTTCAGTTCTATTATACTACTAAACTTCCTGGAGCAGGATATAAGATAATTTAATATTTTACTTTCTATTATTCTGTTACTTTTTAATCAAAACAGGTTAGTTAATATGTTTTTGGTGACATGCAAGATTCAATTGAATAGCAAATAGTAGTGAGAAACTGATCAACTTGAAAAAGAATTGCCTTCTTGAGTCCAAATTGCCTTCTTGATCTCTTTGCTTTTTTGAGAGCAGCATTACAACACGTTGAGCTTTTTTCACACAGCCTTTAAGTTACTTTTAAATGTGCTTTCACCCAAATCTTCTCTACCATTTTTTTTCAAAATTATTTAATAATCAATAAATATGCAGCATGACTTGTTTTTAGTTATCTATAACTATCGCATAATTTATGAGGAAACTGATGAAAATAATTTGACTTTGGAGGACTTTTCCCACTTGATAGCAATGGAACAGTGTATTCTTCTCTCCCAAATGTTATTTTATTATATGTCATAAGTTTAAGAAAGAAATTAGAGGTTTACCATAGAAGAAAGGATGTGTTGAAGGCAATTTAAGAAACTATTATTCAGTCAAATTTCTCTTATTTTCTTCTATATTCTTCCCATTCCAAATGAGTATCATAGTCAATGGTCAGTTTATTTTACATAGTCCTTTCTTTTTTATTTTTTTAAGCATAATCTAGTGTACAGTAAGGAAAAATACTAATCTTTGAATCTATTTATATATACAGTGAAAAAAGTCTGGAAGAGGTATTCAGATTGTTAACTGTGAGATTATGGGGGACTTATTTTCTTTTTGATCTCTATTTGTTGGTTATTTTCCCATGATAGAAATATTACTTGTTATAATAAGGAAAAGTTTTTTAGAATATATGTGTATAGAGAGTAAAATTTATTTTGCTTAGTTACTTAAAATATCCTCCCAATAATTAGTAAGCAATAAGAACAAGCCTCAAAATCAGTACTAAAGTTCTGTCTAATTTTATCTCTCATCTATGAATAAAGCTCACTGGAATTAAAAATTATTTTAGAAAATTATTTAGAATTTAAAAATTATAAATTTTATAAAAAATATAAATATAAATTTTAGCAAGTTGGAAGTTATAAAATAAGGACATTGCTGTCAACTCCACAATTTGAAATTTGAAGCTGTCAACCATTTTAATTTTCATCTAGTTTTAATTTAGTTAAATATATGCGATGTGGTCTATAAATTAAATATTTCTCACCACCTAACGGAGGCTAGTTAATGATTTTGGGGTATCCCGAAGTCAAGCATTTTTTTCCTGAAACTGAAATGTATTATGTTACTACAGGACCACGATCCTGTAATTGAATCCCTTGAGCAAGATGTGTTTTGGAAGAGTTTTTTGGAAAATATAACGTATTATAAAACAACTTCAGTAGGTTCTGGAGTAGCACCTCCATAGTAAAACACTGCAGCAAAATTTTTGAATGTTTACTGTAAGTGGGAAAAATAAAGACTTAATAGCCTCACGTAAGGTCAGACTTTGCTTTCCAAGTTAAGAAAATCTTTTGGTTTTCAAAAACCTGAGGCTTTTGGAATTGTGAATAAGGATTGTAGATATGAGTTGTAGATTGTTAGTAGAATGACCTATTTTCAGTCTCTATTGTAAATTATTTTTTTCTTCCCTTTTTAATTTTTCAGGTCAGCCCTTCATAAACCCAGATGGGAGTCCAGTTGTGTATAATCCTCCTATGACTCAACAACCAGTTAGAACCCAAGTGCCTGGACCTCCACAGCCACCTCTGCCACCCCCACCACCTCAACAACAAGCAGCTAATCACATTTTCTCACAGGTGCACATATCCACGATTACATAATGCTAAGTTCACCTGCCTTTGCGTATTTGGGACTAAATTCACTAATTATAATTGAGATAGCCCAAGTAAGTATCTCTTAGAACTTTGTATTCTCCACCAGTGATGTCCCACTCACTACTCATAGGAAGAGAGGTTAACTTCAAGGGCTTTTCAGCCAATAAATACCGAACATATATTGGAAAGAAGGGAATTTTGTGTCTCATGGGTCTGTGTGGTGAGTATTTTATCCCTATTTCACGATAGCAAGAAATGGACGATAGGAATAAAAAATAAAAAACTAAGGTTGTTCATTATTCCAATGAGCTAAGTGGGTGGTTTTAAGATTCCACAGATCAGGCAGTCAGAAGAAACTGAGTGGAGTTGCTCAAGTTCTGCAAGGTACTCCCCATCCCACCAACCCTATGAATGATAGAGTTAGAATTCTCAAAAGCACTCTTAATATTTTGAATTTGTATATAAACGTTTAGAGTTTACACATACATTTTCACATTCAGGCTTTTCTCCTAAAGTTGTGTTGTTCATCCTTGTAGAACTTGATTTATACTAGTGTAAACTCTTTTACTTTGATTCTGTCTCTTAAAAATTGTGTAACATATTAAAGACAGTTTGTACAGTTAGTTAGACCTCTTTTTCCCTATAAGACTATCTAAATATTCCACTATGAGGAAATATAAATACATTATATTTTCCAAATGAGGACATGCAGAGTAATTTCTTGTGAAAGAAGTGTGGTGATAAACTTGAATTGGAGAAATTTCATTAGTTTTGCTAAGTTATATCATTTGTATTGCAGGGGTGAAGAAAGTATGAGCAGTTTGATAAAGTTATCAAATATTTTGAAAGTCATGAAAATAATTCTTCCTCTGGCAATTAAGATTCCTAATACTAGGCAAGGCAGTTTATCTAAAGTGGAAGAACTTCTAGGTTTTTGATGCGCTTCTAACAATGCACCTAAAGGAACTGGAAAAAGAAGAACAAACAAAGCCCAAAATCAGTAGAAGAAGGGAAATAATAAAAATCAGAGCAGAAATAAATGAAATAGAGACCAAAAAAACAATAGAAAAAATTGATGCGCTTCTAAGACTATCCAAATGAATTCATTTATGCAGAGGAAATTGTCTCAAAACTATTTCCAAAGACTGCCATATCCACTTCCCAACCCCATTTGATTACATACATTCAGGTACATCTGAGACTGCATAAAATACCCTCCCTGGCCTTCTCTGCCTTGGCTTCACTCAACTTGATTTTGTAGAGCTTCCCTTTCATTTTGCTATCGTGCGGTTGATTTTGCACTGCTGTGTGTTTCACCAGGAACTTTAAAAAACTCATTTGCATTTCGTTTCATTCAGTGGAAATAATGTTAGTCTGGCAGCTTCAAGAAATTCTAAGGGTTTATCCATGGTTATATATTTCAGATTATTATCTCTTAGAAATAACTTTGATTTAGTTGTAAAAGACAATCCTAAGTGAAGGTGTAGGCAGCTTAGTTTAGAAATAGCTGCGGTAATGGACTATAATTTGAAATCTTGAGGTATGCATCAAACTCCATGGCTGATTTTCCTGGCATTGCTTCAAGTGTTTCTGATAATTCATCAGATACAAAAATAAAGAATTGATGAACAAATTGATGAACAATAACTATCTTTTGCACACTGAGATAATCCACCCATGAAATTTCAAATAACCAAATAAGATAATGCCATGGTTTCCAAAGGCTTCAGACGGGCTACATTTCTTGAAACCAGTCACTTTAAGTGGATGTTGTTTTGCAGCCAGTTGCAATATAAGTAGGAAAAGGGAGTGCTAAGGCTTTTTCTTTTCTAAGTGGTGTCAGAATTTCACTTTGATCAGCCAGTCTTCTAGCCCACATTTTTCTCATTCCCGCTTGACACTCTGGCAGACATTCATTTATACCCTTGGTGCTCATAGTACTCTTCTTTCTTTTATTCCCCAGCAGACTAAAGCTTTTGTTTCATCTGACAGTTACATAGTAGGTCAAGTTGTCTGGAAAAAAGTTATGTCTTAATGGTTGTCTGACTTAATAACACATCGAATAGCCTGTACTTGGAAGTTCTAAAGCTGTTGCGCCTCATTTAGTTTGATATGTGCTGTCATCCATTAGGAAGCCTGCTAATTTCTAGTCAAGAGGTTAGTGAGGAACCAGTGGCTGCTCTATAGATCTCTCAGCTTTTGTTTTTTTAGTACTTGTACTTTAATTCTAGCTTTTTGGGGGATTCTATGCTAATCTAAGCCTTTGATTTTTTAGAAACTGTTGTGTTGGTTTTGTGGTAAAAGTGCAACTCATCATTATACATCTTAGTTGTCACAAGAATTTCTCCTTATTTAGATTACTCCCTTGGCAATCTTATTCATTTAGTTTATTTAGCGTTGTTAAATTACTCTCTTTGGAAGTAGTGTCCAGAGGGAGATTCACATATATACATTTTAACCAAAAGTAAGAGTTTTCATTAGATAAAACTTACCTGGGTTCCTCCAGTGCATGCTTACATGGCTGTCTACAGGTCATTTAACTTACCTTAGCCTGACTGCCACCTATAAAGTGGATTATGATAGTCTTTAAGCCAATATGTATATTACCCCTTTGTAATAAACTACATAAATATAAGATTGGGAGACTAAATCAGATGCCATTGTTAGCCTCTTGATGGCCAGCTGTATTCCCTGAGATTTAGAAATGATTACAACATTTTTCATTTTTTAAAACACCTCTCTTTTGAATGCCCCTGGGAAACATAAAACGTTTTTTTTTTTTTTTCCTGACATGCAGGAGTATTTCATGAGTGAAAAAATTTCAAGTAACTAGTTTCTCAGCTCCTAACATGTGCTCTCTCAATAAAAATTTTTAGTTAAAAATTTTTAGTTATAAGAAAAGTGTGTTAATCTTTCTATAAAAGAGATGCGTTTGTGTGTGTGCATGTGCCTGTATGTATGTGTGCGTTGTTCTTCAGGCTGTTATTCTTAATGGTACCCACAGTACATTTTTCTTTGCTAAAATTTAGGCACTTTGGTTCCAAAAGAGTATCTAATCATGCCTTATCAAATAGAGAGGGTAATTGGCATTAATTAAGTTATTACTGTCTGATAATAAGAATGAGTGAAGATTTTCTTTTATTATTTATTGTTATATAGCTAAGTAGAGCAGCCCCTTTATCAAACCCAGGAAGTAAGGAGAAGTGGTTTTGCTTTTACTGACTTAACCAGGGGTCTTGGTTAGATAATAGGATTTGAAATGTCTCAATTACCTGTTTCAGTGAATCTAATAAAGAAATATTTTTATGAAAAAATTATCTTTCCAATTATGTATTTAAGTATAGACATGTTCTCAAGAATTTTACCATGTAGAATTTCTTCATCTAGCAATGTTTTTGTCATTTCCTATATTGTTCTATTTAAAATGACTTTATAAATGTATTTAAACTATTGCCAAAACAGTGTTCCATTTTATGCAGTTCTTCTAACGTTTGATTCTGACATTAACGTTGTTTGCCAACCTGTTATTTCTTAGCCTGTTCGTCCTCTGCAGTCCTCTTCACAGCCTGTTCAGTACTCTACAGCCCCTTACCCATCCCCGCTCCTGCCAGTCTCACCCTCCCAGCAATACTCCGTGGTACTATATCTCTCTTCACCTCCTGCGTTTCTGTGGGTGGATGTGTGATGAATGCTCATGAATGTGATTATGTGATTTGATCTTTTGTGATTTTTTAAAGTCAGGGATGCATATATACTGAAAAAGTATTTCTACCCTGTATTAGAAATAAATTAATTTATTCTCTTCCTTAAAATATTTGTTATATTGTCTTACTATAGTGATTATATAAACCCTAATTTTTTCCTGAAGATTTATATTTTTGTAATGAAATATATTTTATAATGAAATAATTTTCAGGTTGACTATTCAAATCCTAAGATATTTTAGCTGCTTTTCTCACTAAGGTCAGTGCAGGTCTGTGCAGTCCTGGGGTGGCAGCTGTCATCTGGGTTTAGGCTTTCTATTCTTTCCCCAGAGCCATAGGTCTGATAGACATAGTACCAGTTATTAGGGTGAATTGGAGCTTACAACTACATAAGACATCCTTCTAAGTATATTTCCAAAGAAGAGTATTTCTAGATATTTAATCTGTGACTATAGAGTAATGATACCGCCTTTAATCCAAAGGATGCCCCAAGTTATACCTCTCAGTAAGAGCTCAGGTGCTCCACTGCCATGTGTTCTCTGTGTGACCTTCTATAGCTACTAAGCGTATGAGACAACGGTGTCAAGTACCTCCTGCATAGTGCCTAACATGAAATAGGTATTCAATAAATGTTATTTCCTTCTCTTAAAATGAGTCTCCCTAAGAGACTGTATACTTTTTTCAATGATGCTGTTATTTTTCAGACTGTATGGCTATCACATTTTGAAATTGCTTTCAACTTAAATTATAAGCTATATCTTAAAATCACTTGGCACTTTAGAAACGTTTTGTTTTATTGGGGCTGTTTTTGTTTTGAGCTGGGGGTAACCTTATTTATCAGCCTTGGCTCTGAGTGATTTTCAAAAATCACTTCCTGTCTGAAAAAATGAAATTTTGCCAACACTGAAAAGGTTGACAACATTAAAAAGAATAGCATAAAAGCCTCAAAAATGATTAGAGAAATGGCGGATCATTGGAATAAGAAAATGACTCTGCCGAGATGACTCTGATGGTGGTGATAGTTACAGTATCTCTTTTTAAAATATTTGGTCATATTACTTTGTAATTACAGCTAGTGGGTATATTTAGGTATATTTTTCCCTTTTGAAACTATTCATTGAATTAAGTGAATAGTGCTGGAGTGTATCAGAGCAACCATTTGGGAAAAGTAAAACCATATATTTTCAATCATTAAATCAGGTTTTCCTTTTTCAATCCCTTATCTTCTCCATTGCCTTAATTTACTTTGCAAAAACCAGCAGACTATAGAAATGGCAGACATCTCAGCTCTGATCTGACAACTTAATTGCCACAATTTTTTAAGTAATCTTTTTTCAAAATTTTCCTTTTAACAAAATGTGGTACATATATCGCTGTCAATCTGTGGCTCCTTGGGAGCAGAGGAATGCCATTTTAACCCCATTATTGTCATTTCACTGATATTATCTAGGCTAGTCAGAACTGGCCCTTATGCTGTTGAATCAGAGAAAAATTTGTCAGATGGCATATAAATTATAACCCTGTTTTGGCTGGGCACCATTGCCTGCTCACCAAGTAGCAAAAGCGGTAGGAAACTGTCATTTGGATTACATTTGTCTAACATCTGACTTAAGGAACAGACTGGAAAACACTAGGGAAGAATAGAATTTATTGCCAAATTATTCTTGAGACATTAGAGAGCAGACCAGGGTGGGTGGATTTTATGTATGTTATTTAATTTCTGCTAGTATATTTGATTGGTAGGTATGATAGGAGTTACAGAGATGCATAGGACCTGAATCTTGCCCTCTAGGAAGAGGGACGTTGATTTAAAGTGAAGAGTAATTAGTACTGTGCCTTGCTAGTTACCTGGTCTTTGAAGTCCTTTCAGAAAATGTTACTTGTATAATATGAAAGTGTCCAGTTTCACTTCCACATCCTAATGTGCCTTTAATCTTCATTTAAATGTGTCTTTTCATTTTTTATTGTGAAATTTTGTTACACTTAACTCTTCTCTGCATGCTATACATTTTCATTAGATATATTTTATAAGTAATTTATATAGAGAACATTGTGATGTGCCTACCTTTGTGCCTTCGAGTTCTAATTTTCTTGAAGCTGTTCTTATTATTAATCATGTCTCTTGTCGATGTATGATTTCTGTATACAGATATTTTTCTTTGATAAGTTTGGTCTACATATGGAAGGCTTGCTGATTTCTGACTTTTCCCTTTTTTAGCAGGACAACCTTGGGTCTCAGTTTAGCCACATGAGTCTTGCCCGCCAGCCATCTGCGGATGGCTCTGACCCTCATGCCACCATGTTCCAGTCCACTGTTGTTCTTCAGTCCCCACAGCAGTCTGGTTATATCGTGACAGCAGCCCCTCCACCACCACCACCACCTCCGCCTCCTCCTCCCCTACCTCCAGGGCAGCCAGTCCCTACTGCTGGCTATTCTGCCTCTGGTCATCCTGTCAGCCAGCCTGTGCTCCAGCAGCAGGGATATATTCAACAGCCCTCACCACAGGTACATTGATTTTTCATCTTTTCTATCCCATGGAAGCTTCTCATTTAAAATCAGTTTTTAACTGTAGAGAGCTTATTTTTAATTTCACACCATGGAGAGAATTTGTAAGAATGTGTAAACAAAGCTTGTTGTCATCTTCCCTTCTCTGGAGGTTTTCTAGTGCGTGCTAGGCAACCACATGGTTGACTTCATATGAAGGTAGACACTTCAACTGGATGATTAAACTATGTGACCTTTGACTTTCCTTCTGACTCTGAGAGGTTTGTTTGTTTTAATTACCTTAAGAGAAACACAATAAGGTAAATGCACTATAAATAAAATGATGCATTTCAAGTAAAAATAGATCAGTTTGGGAAGAATTAACATCTTAACAGGGGGCTGGCCCCATGGCGTAGCGGTTAAGTGCACACGCTCTGCTGCTGGCGGCCTGGGTTCGGATCCCAGGCGTGCACTGACGCACCGCTTGTCAGGCCATGCTGTGGCGGCGTCCCACATAAAGTGGAGGAAGATAGGCATGGATGTTAGCCCAGGGCCAGTCTTCCTCAGCAAAAAGAGGAGGACTGTCATGGATGTTAGTTCAGGGCTGATCTTCCTCACAAAAAAAAAAAAAATCTTAACACTATTGAATCTTCCAATGCAAGAACATGTTATCTCTCTCCAGTTACTTAGATCTTTAATTTTTCTTAACAGTATTTTGTAGTTTTCATTATACAAGTATTACATATATTTTATTAAATATATAGTATTTAATGTTTTTAAATGATATTCTAAGGGAGATTATTTTTAAATTTTGCTTTCTATTTGCTAAGTGCTAGTATGTAGAAATAAAGTTGATTTTTGTATATTAATCTTGTATCCTGTGGAGTTTCTAAATTCACTATTCTAGTACTTGTTTGTAGACTGCTTAGGATTTTCTATATAGATCATTTCTACATACATTGTCCTTTCCAATCTATATGCATTTATTTCTTTTTCTTGCCTTTTTTTATTAGCTAGGAGCACCAATGTTGAATATACTCAGAACCCAACAGGCAGAAGTAAAATCCCTAGAATCCATGTATTAACTTAAAAAAAAGTTTTGAGAGTACGTGTTCTTCCTTTGTTTCCAGTCTTAGGGGAAGCATTCCGTCTTTCATTGTTAACTGTGATATTATCTGTGGGTTTTTGTACATGCCCTCTATCAGGTTGAGAGAATTCTCTTCTATTTCTGGTTTGCTGAGAGTGTTTACCATGAATGGGTATTAAATCTTGTGAAATGTTTTTCTGCATCTATTGGTAAATAGAGGTGTGGTGATTTTTTTCCCCCTTTCCTCTACTAATATAGTGAATTATGTTGACTGATTTTGAATGTTAAACTAACCTTTCTTTCTGGAACATACCCTACTTGCTCATGATATCTTTTTTACATATTGCTGGATACAGTGTGTTAATATTTTCTTAAGGATTTTTGCGTGTATGTTCATGAAGCATATTGGTCTGTAGTTGGCTCGTGATGTCTTTTTCAGGTTGTAGTATCAGAGTATACTGGCCTCAAAATGAGTTGGATATTGTTCCCTCTTTTTTTTTTTTTTTTTTTTTTTTTAATTTTATTTTATTTATTTTTTCCCCCAAAGCCCCAGTAGATAGTTGTATGTCATAGCTGCACGGGGCCGGCCCCCCCCTTTATTTTCTAAAAGAATTTGTATAGGATTGATATTATTTCTTCTTAAATGTTTGCTAGAATTCACTAATGAATCCATCTGGACCTGGAGTTTTTTTTGTGGGGACGATTTTGAAATTACGTATTCAATTTCTCAGTGGATAGAGGTATTCCAATTTCCTTTTTCTTTTTGGATCAATTGGGTAGTTTGTTTCAGTTTCATTTCTGTTGTCAAGTTTATTGGCATAAAGTTGCTCATAATATACCCTTGTTATACTTTTAATATCTTTAGGATCTATAGTGGTATCACCTCTGTAATTCCTGATATTGGTAATTTCAGTCTTCTCTCTTCTTTTTCCTTTGTTATTTAACTAGAGATTTATCAATTCTCTTGATGTTCTTAAAAAAAACCAACTCAGGGTTTCATTAATTTTATTATTCATTTTCTGTTTCAACTATTTCTGCTTTTATCATCATTTTCTTCCTTCTACTTATTTTAGGTTTAATTTGCTTCTTGTTTCTAGCTTCTTAGGTAGAAGCATAGATCAATTGATTTTAGATTATTCATCTTTTCTAATATAAGCACCATTTTAGCTCCGTTCCACAGATTTGGATATGTTGTGTTTTGTTCTCATTTAGTTCAAAATATTTTCTCTCTTTTTTTGTGTGTGACTTTTTTGACCCATGATTTATTTAGAAGTGTGTTGTTTAATTTCCAAATATCTAGGGGCTTTCTAGATACCTTATTGTCATTGATTTCTATTTTAATTCCGTGTCGTCAGGGATCCTACTCTAAGATTTCAGTGTTTTGTAATCTGTTGAGTCTTAGATTATGTCCCAGCATGTAGTGTCTTGGGGGATGATCCATGTGTACTTGAAAAAAATTTGTATTCTATCATTTTAGTGTTGTGGCTTTTTGTTTTTTCATTTCTCGAAATTGGGATATAGTTTACATAACATAAAATTAACCATTTTTAAGTGAAAAATTCAGTGACATTTAGTACATTCACAATGTTGTGCTACCACCACCTTTCTCTAATTCCAAAACATTTTCATCACCCCACAAGAAAACTCTGTACCCATTAAGCAGTTGCTACCTGTTCCTCCCACCCTTCTAGCCTCTGGCTGCCACTAATCTGCGTTCTGTCTCTATGTTTACCTATTCTGGATACTTCATATTAATGGAATCATGCAGTATGTTAACTTCTGTGTCTGGCTTCTTTAACTTAACATAGTGCTTCAGGATTAATCCATGTTGTAGCATGTATCAGCATTTCTCACAGTGTCTGAAGAATATGCCATTGTATGTATATACCACAATTTGTTCATCTTTTCAACTATTGATGGATTTGCAATCAAATCCATCTTTTTCCATCCACTGCCTATTGTGAATAGTGCTGTTGTGAACATGTAGGTACACGTATTTGTTCGAGTATCTGTTTTCATTTCTTTGGGTATATACCTAGGAGAGGAATTGCTGGATCATATGGTAATTCTGTTTAACTTTTTGAGGAACTGCCAAACTGTTTTCTACCTTGTCTGGACCATTTTATATTTCCACCTGCAATATAGAAAGGTTCTAATTTCTCTTCATCCTTGCCAGCACTTGTTATTTACCTTTTATTATTGTTATTATTACTATTATTACTATAGCCATCCTGTGGATGTGAAATGGGAATCTCATTGTGCTTTTGACTTGCATTTTTCTAATGATTAGTGATGTTGATGATCTTTTCATGTGCTTGTTGGCCATTGTACATCTTCTTTGGAGAGATACCTATTTAAGTCCTTTTGGATCCCAGGCGCGCACTATCGCACTGCTTGTCAAGCCGTGCCGTGGCGGCGTCCCATATAAAGTAGAGGAAGATGGGCACGCATGTTAGTTCAGGGCCAATCTTACTCGGCAAAAAGAGGAGGAGTGGCATTGGATGTTGGCTCAGGGCTGATCTTCCTCACAAAATAAAAGTCCTTTGCCTATTTGTAATCAGATTGTTTGTCTTTTTGTTGCTGAGTTGTAAGAGTTCTTTATGTATTCTGGGTACTAGACCCTTATCAGATGTGTGATTTGCAAATATTTTACCCATTCTGTAGGTTGTCTTTTCACTTTTTTTTTTTCTTTGCTGAGGAAGATTTGCCCTGAGCTAACTTCTGTGCCAATCATCCTCTATTTTTTAGTATGTGAGCCACCAGCATAGCATGGCTGCCAACAGAGCAGTGTAGGTCTGCGCCTGGGAACTGAACCTCAGCCACTGAAGCAGAGCATGCTGAACTTAACCACTAGGCCACCAGGCTGGCCCTTCACTTTCTTGATGATGTCTTTAATGCACCAAAGTTTTTTTAATTTTGGTGAAGTCCACTTTATCCATTTTTCATTTTGTTGCTCATGCTTTTGGTGTCATATCTAAGAATCCGTTGCTAAATCCAAGGTCATGAAGATTTATCCCTATGTTTTCTTCTAAGAGTTTTATGGCTTCATCTCCTAAATTTAGGTCATTTATCCATTTTGAGTTAATTTTTATATATGATATGAGGTAAGGGTCCAACTTCATTCTTTTGCATATGTATATCTATTCGTTCCAGCATCATTTGCTGAAGACACTATTCTCTTCCCATTGAGTAGTATTGGTACTCTTGTTGAATATCAGTTGACCATAAATGTAAGAGTTTATTTCTGGAATCCCACTTGTAAACTGTTCTATATTTCTTTCTTTATGCCAATACTACACTGTTTTATTACTGTACCTTTGTAATAAGTTTTAAAATCCGGAAGTGTGAGTCCTCCAACCTTGTTCTTCTTTTTCAGGATTGTTTTGGCTATTCGAGTCTTTTGCAATTCCCTATGAATTTGGGGATCAAATTTTCCATTTCTGCAAAAGAGGCCATTGGAATTTGGATAGGGCTTGCATTGAATCTGTAGATTGCTTTAGGTATTATTGCTATCTTAACAATACTAAGTCTTCCAATCCTACATGGGATGTCTTTCCATTTACTTAGGACATCTTTAATTTCTTTCATATTGTATTGTTTTTGCATTTAGTATTCTCTAAATGTCAATTGAGTCAATGTGGTTGATAGTATCTTGCAAATTTTTTATGTCCTTATGTAATTTTTGTCCGATTCTATTAATGAATGATAGTGAATTTGTCTATTTCTCCCTTAAATTCTGTCATTTTTTATAGTATTTGAACCTGTATTAAATAACTTAAATTTATCATATCTTCCTGTTATATTGATTCATCATTATGAAATTTTTTCTCCATCTCTAATACTATTTCCTGTCTTGAAACTTATTTTATCTATCGTTAGTATAGTGACTTCAGCATTCTTTTAATTAACATTTAAACGGTATGTCTTTTTCCATCCTCTTATTTGCAACCTTTGTATTTAAAGTGTGTCTTTTACATACAGTATATAGTTGGTTTTTGCTGTTTTACCCAGTCTGACTGGAGTGTCTAGTTCTTTTATCTGTAATATATCTATGGACATGGTTAGATGTAGGTATGTCTCATTGCTATTTGTTTTTCATTTGTCCTATCTGTATTTTATTCCTATCTGCTTCCTTTCCTGCCTTTTATATTATTTGAACTCCTTTAATGTTCTATTTTATTTCTTCTGTTGCCTTTTTATCTACAGCTCTTTGAATCTCGTATTTGTGTGATTTCTTTAGGGACTATAATATGTATCTTTAGCTTATCACAGTCTACTTGGAGTTCATACAAAACTGCAAGTAAAATATGCTAGTCATGTTAACAGTATAATTCCATTTACCCTCTCTCCATTGTTTGTGCTATTGTTGTCATATATATTATAAACAAACAGTATTGTTATAATTTTTGCCATAAACATTGATATCTTTTTTTTATTTAAGAGAAAAAAGAATGTATTATTTATACACATACACAGTGAAAAGTACAATTATGGATAAGATCTGAAATCAAAATATACCTGTTGCTTGCTGATACCTCCAGGAAAAATTAAGGGATCACATATGTATTGTGTCTAATGTTTCAGAAACAGAAGACTAATACAGTAAATTTAGGAGATTCTTGGCTTATAACTGAATAGACGTTCTGTGCTTGGCTGGTTTCCAGATGAAATGGGCGCTCTTTAAGATCTCCACAGATCTCTGTTCTTTTAGAAGTAACACACTCAGAAGAGCAGAACCTAAGAGAACCCATGAACCTAATAAAGTTAACTTAACACGTACTTCTATATCACTGGAATAATTGTTTGTTTTAGACCCCAATAGGTCAGATTACTTTAAGAGAAATTCACAACTGATATAAATAGCTCTGGCAGAAAAAATAAATCAAGCTAGCTTTATCGGCATTTTTTTCCCAGCTTTGTTAAGTTATAACTGACAAATAAAATTTATATTGGCATTTTAATTTGCATTAGAAATATGAGAAAAATTAAAGAATGGAACTAGTGCAGCTGTCCATTAGTGTGGGAATTGATAAACTGACTTATAATACAATGATTGCTATTCAGCAGTTAAATTGAATGAGCCAGTGATACATGTTTTCACCAAGATAAGTTCCAAAAACAATGTTAACTGCAAAATTAGTTGCATGAAGTTATATATAGCAGAAGTTTAAAAACATTTATAGGAATGATATACACCAATTACAGGATGATGGTTTTTCTGTGGAATATAGAGCAAAGGAATATTGGAGTCCTTTAGCTATTTCAGTAATGTTTGGTTTTGTAAGAGAGAAAAATCTGAAACAACTATGGCCAAAAAATTAAAATCTACTATGGGGCCAGCCCGGTGGTGTAGTTAGTGGTTAAGTTGGTGTGCTCCGCTTCAGTGGCCCGTTCACAGGTTCAGCTCCCCAGCACAGACCTACACACCATTCATCAAACCATGCTGTGGTGGCATCGCACATACAAAATAGAGGAAGATTGGCATAGATGTTAGCTCAGTGACAGTCTTCCTCAGGCAAAAAGAGGAAGATGGGCAACAGATGTTAGCTCAGGGCCAGTCTTCCTCACCAAACAAAACAAAAACAAAACAAAACAATCTACTAAATCTGATTGGTGGGCATACAGTATTGATAGGTGTCTTTTGTTATGTATATTGTATGTTTGAATTTTTTTTTTTAATTTTTTAGTTAAATGTAAAGCTAAGAAAATCAGTTTTCAGATTGTTAGTGTTGGAAAGAATTATTATTCATTACGCTCTGATGTTTCTCGCAGAAAAAAATTTCTATTGCAAGTAAAATTGATGTTTTTCCCTCAATACTTATCCTAGATGCCAGCCTGTTACTGTGCTCCAGGCCACTATCACTCCAGTCAACCTCAGTATCGCCCAGTCCCTTCTGTCCATTACAGTTCGCATCTAAACCAACCACTGCCACAGCCTGCACAGCAGACAGGTGAGTAGTAGTTCTAAGGTCATGAATTCTTAGCTGTAGGTATTGCTTTTTTTCGTCCTGCTTTATTTCAGTCTTACTATTAAGATACTGTCACACTCACTCTATCAAGGGTCTCAAATATGTGCATACATATGGATATGCAAACCAGTGAGATTAAAAGAGTGAGCAAATCTTAGTACCCGTCAGGATATACCACACTATCGGGTTTGTATGCTAAAGGGTTGGGAACCATAATGAGAAGATTGTACCAGGTGGAGCAGTGTGGTGAGCAGCTTCCTGGTGCTCACTGCCATTATAGTTGAAACCTTCTTTGCAGCCTGGTAATTCACCTGTGGTAACAGCAAAAGAGAGGCAAGGCAAGTTGGGATGTCTCCTGAACAGCTAACAAAAGCAAGGATCAAAACAACCTTTGATGGAGAACACTAGCCTAGTGAGATGTTTTGATGTCTTAGTCTCAGTAGGAATGCCTTCAAAAGGAATGGTGTTCTTACACATCTTTTATGTGTTTTTTCAGTTTGTTGGTTGTATAGTGACAGATATTTAAACCAAATGCAATCTAATACTAGGCATATCAAACATACTAAAACTCAAAAGGTTATTTTCCTTTTGCCCCTTTCAAATTTTCTTTAAGCATTCAATGAAAACTGTGATCTCAGTGTAAAAAGCTATCTTACTAATTTTACTGAAATTATTTCTCTCTGTGCTTCCCACCTAGATGTGTACTTCTGCCCCAGATGTTTAATAAGGTATTTTTTCAGACTTTCATAACTCTAGGTATTAAAGTAAAATTTTTATTGGTTTCTTTGGAGCCTTTTGAGCTGCTTGTCACCAGTGGAGGCTCTCAATCTATGTCAGTATGACTCACTGAGGCCACATAACCCCCTCCCTCCTCTTAGGCAGTTTCTCGCTCTTGATATTGTATGGAGCTCTTAAGGGGTACTGCAACTTCAAGGGAAAGACGTCTGCCCTGGGCAATCTGATGAGAAGTGTTCGCTTGTGCAGTCTTCAGTGATCATTGTGACTCACCAGCTTTCTTCACCAGATATGATTCTTACTTATCACCCCTGCGAGGGAATTTCCAGGTTCTTAATCTATAGCTCCTAGGGGTTGTCTTATACGTAGTATGTAGGTTCATCCATTGTTTGTATTATCGTATGTGTGACAAATGTTCTTCCAAAGGATGTTGAGTACAAACATTGGTCATTTTAACCAACTTAGAATTTGTCCTCTGTCTCAAATATGACTCCCTTTACTTTCAGGTTTTCCTCAAGTTTAATAATACAGTCCACTTTAAATAATGTAATATAGATGCTCTAATTTTGAAAGGCATCGAAAGTTGTTCTTTATTTGTGGGAACATTGGTCATGACGCTGCTCACTTTAAATACATTGTTATTTTATTCTAATAGAAATTACTGTCTGAGTTTTCCAGGGCCTCAATGACTGACTCTTCATATTGCTTTTCTCTTGATTTTTTTCTTCCAAAATTATAATACAGATTATAGCTAATGTTGTGGTAATAAAAAAAGAACTTTTCTTTCACTCTCCTCATTCAAATACCTTGGTGTGTGACTAATTAACTTACTTCGTTAGTACACCCTAATGAGGCAAGCAAAGATCTTTTGTTCTGTATTTGTGTGAGCTTATTAGTTTTGGTCTTGTCTATGGCTAAATTTTTATTCCTCTCCATTGTCAAACTGCCTACAAAATTAAAACTTTTAATCACAGGTTGGACCAGTATGCTTATACAAATGCATCTCTGCAAAAAATATTCCCACTTAATGGAAAATAACTGAAAATGCCACTCCTCCTAGTTGAGGGCCAAAATATCTGTGTGCCAGATAGCATGTATTTAGCATCAGTGATATTTTAATTGGGATTTTTCTAATGCTAGTGATGGTGAGAAGGAAGGAAAGCATAAGTCAGTCAGATTGCATCTGGTTAGTACAGGCACAGAAAAGAGGATATGTCTGAATAGTTTTTGACGTTGTGTTTGACTCTTAGGGTCGGTCATAATATAACACTTTATAACTAGAGTTTGTCCTTCCGTTGTTTTATATAGCATCCTATTAACTTTCAGCTTAAGTTAGTTGAATCTTATTTAGTTTGAAGAATAAAAGAGAAATAAATCCTCAAAGCATCCTTATCTGAAAGGGAAAGAAATTTGGTTATGCTAATAAGTGTAACAGAAAATTTCCTTTTAAAGAGTAGTTCAGTAGTGCCAGTGACAATTTTGTGTTGGTAATTCTATTGAACTTTTTTATAGAATTAGTAGGATTTGAACCATTTTAAAAAGTTATAGTCTAAAGACATTTTTGTACTTATCTAATGCTTATTTTTTATGTCAAAGCTTACAGGAAAATGTGCATTTACATTCATGTGTGTCCTAATAGAAAAGTAAAATGCACTGGAAAATGGACAAAGCAATTTTTTGTTTCTGATTTTTTTCACAGATTTATAGCAGTTTCTGTCTCAGTAATTTATATTTTTGTGTATAAACTTCATACTTTCTGGATTTCTTTTTTTTCCTTGTATTTCCCTACATCCCACCATCCCAATCTGACTAAAATTAGAAATAATTTGTCACATCTCTTACACTTTTTTCTTGTCAAACATTTAGTCAACAAGCATATTATTTTCTTTTGTTACATAAAAGGGTGAAATTAATTTTTCCAATAATGAAAACATTGATAAATTTGGAACGATCTTTCTTCACTGAGGCACAAATAATTTTTAACTGTTTGTATATGAATTTAAAGAAATTTTGCCCTAAATTAACAAACCCAATTGAATCAAGTATTCTTAGACCAGGTAGGGTATAGGCAATAGAAATTTAGAATCTTCTGTTGTTTTCCCTTTTGGGGGCAGGGAGGAGGTTGGGGAACTATCTCAAGGATAAAATGCTTTGGTCTTCCATGCAAGTTGTGTGTCAAAGGACCACAATGGTTATCAATCTCCTTGACAGTAAACCTCCCATCTATTATGGGAACGGAACTGAAATCAGCACTAACATTACTGCTGGGGAACGAATATACAAATCTTTTGTTATGAATGTGAAACTACCGTGGTCATTCAAAACAAGGTTGAGTCAACCCCTATCAACAGAAGCGAAGAAATTCTGGCTACATAAGGCTGTTTGGACAATGTATTGTATAATGTGAAAGAAAACAAAATGAGTCAAATCGTGACAGCCCTTATTTGGTTTTAACTGGTGTTAGGTGTATCACTTAAAGTTGCTGGGTTTTGATTTACTCACTTGCAAAGTAAGGCAGTTTTACTGTGTTGTCTATTGAAGCCTCTGTGTACTCTAAAATTCCATGATTTTGTGTGTCTTTCTTATGTGAGTCACTTCTAGTTCAGAAAGGTGGAATATTGGAGAATTGGTTTGTAATAGCTTAGTAACTTACTGTCAAGAACTGGAGTCATAAGCGGTGATTGCAAAAGATCTGGTTACTTGCCAGTTGCAATAATAGGCATTTATTATCTTAACCCTTTATCATAAAATTACAGCTTGAATACTATAAAGTATACTACATATAAGAAGCTTGGTATATTATAAAGAAACCTTTCCTGCAGATAGTAAGTATAGCAAAGATTTTAGGTTTATGAGGCCCTGGCTGTTTTCTGTGTAGCTGCTTTCATTCTTATGACTCTTTTGACAAGTTTGCAGCTTTACCATATATGTTTAATATTTTGCAATAATTGGCCTTGTTCCTGAGCTGTTGGATTCGGGGCCGTAGCACTGTCTGAGAGGTTTACATTTCTCACAGTGAACCGGTCTCTTTTTCAGCTGCTTCCTGGCTTCTTTTTACTCAGGTTTCCACTGCCTTTTTTTTTTTTTAATGCTGTATTAAGGTACTAACATTTGCTTATATTTTCCATTAATTGTAATGCCTTTTAATCATGCATCATACTCAGATATAGAGATTTGAATTTAAATGACAACCTTGGCTTAATATAATTTACCTTTTAAAAATTTGTGAAAGCTATTGCTTTAATTTCTTTTCCAAAGCAGATTTGGATGGCAGATTTAATTTGGTTTGGAGCTTTTCTTAAAAGTTTAATGTCTTAAGCATGCCAAACTCATTAGCAGAAGTCAAATACATCCCTTTCCCTATTGCTACATAACTTCAGGAATATTATTATGCATTAAAGCATACCACCAATGGACCTAAGACACCTAAAAGCATTTGAAGCTACTTGGGCTCCAACCAGGGATATAATTCAATTTTTTTTCCCAAACTAATATTATATACATGTGGGAAGCAAAATGACTCTGAAAACTAAATATCATTTTAGTTTTTTAACCAGTTAATAAATTCAAAGAATATCAGTGCATTTTATCTTCAGTCTTAGCTTACCAAATACCTCAGAACTGTGTGGTTCCAAACTAATTAAGCTTTATTACCAGCAGACTATGGTAGAGTCCTGATGAAGCACACCATAGAAGGAGCATTTTAGGATCAACAGTCTGTAAGATGCTCAGAATTTTGGCAGCACTGCAAGGTGCAAATTTAAAAATAACTAGGGTGTAAAAGGCAAGCAAGAAGAAATGGCCCTATTGGATAAGCAAGGGAGGGGTGATATTGATAAGGGATTTAGCTATGTCAAATAGGGATGCTAGGCACAAAGTCAATTTCTTTACTGGCAACTCTTGACTCAGGTAATAGGAATTTTGTATTTATATCACTAGGTGGTGGCCATGACTATCCTTGTTTTTTCATTGATTCTTTGAGCATTTCTTAGTATTGTGTGACCAGCACAGATTCAGACATTGTATAATACCTACAAATCCACCTATTTCCCTTTTCCCTTCTCCATTAACCTGCCGCCACTGAAATCTGGAGCCAAATACATCTGGTAAGTACCCGTAGATTTCCTTGAGTTGTATAGACTCTTCCATGGGATCATTTAAATAGCTGTGAGCTGTAACCTGTATGTGGCTACTTTTATTAGAATAGTCTTTTGTGTTTGTATTTATGCTTATGTCAGGCACAGAAGTAGGAGAGCAGAGGGTGATGGAAGAGAAAGAACAGTGAAGGTGTGCTGGCAACTGTATCTTCTTCCAGATTCACTTATAGGGCTATTCTTAGTTGAACTTGCCTGCTCACAAAAATAGTGCCACAGATATAAGACAGACCAGGATTACGAACTTGAGATATTGATGATTTGGAAACAGTTCTTCTAAATTGTCTTGTAGATACCTAGTTACAAATAAATTTAGAGTTGGAAAAATGGCTCATCAAAAAAAGAAATTACCCTCACTATGCTTCTGCTGTACAAGTTCATTCTTGAAAAAATTTAATAATACTGTTAAATGAAATAACCTTAGATTTATGACTATTCTGACTAAGCGGTTCTTCAATGCCTTTTATTATCTTTCTGATTATGTTTAATCTGTATTGTTAAGAATGCTTTTCTTTAACATAAATGCTAGTTCAGGTCACCTATATAAATAAAACTAGCCTGTTAAAGTCTGTGAAGTACTTTTCTGCTGAGCACTGTATTTCTTTTCTTGCTCTTTTCTCTGTTGAAGTGAAAGAGAGTTAAAAATAGAATATTCTTTGGAGCCCTCCAGGGAAGTGCCTGAGCCATCAATTTATATTGTCCTAGTTCTCCCAGCTTGCAAAATTGATTGTGCTTTCCTCTGAAAGTGCTGGAAGAAATGGGATAATATTGCAACAGTGCAATCCTTTAACAAGGGAGAATGACAGTGTTAAATAACACCCATATTGCGATCTGGATGTTTATTCTGTTGTTTAGTATCACTTATATTGACATTGCTTGCTTTACAAAATAGATGCTTCCCACAATATTGACACAAATTTTTATAAAAGATAAGTTTTCCTCTAACTTCTGGGTTAAATCCAGATACATCAAAGGAAAGTTTTTTTTTAAATTCCAATGTACTGAAACACACTTTTTATTGAACAAAGAATTATTTAGGTGGTAGCCAAGGTGCTGATATATCAAGTGTTGGAATACTGGAAAATACTCTTCTTGTAGCATTTTTTAAATCTAATGGTACTTTTCATTCTCTAGGAGTCTACTTTATCCTTCCTAATCTGCATCCTTCTCCCTCTTTTCCAGATCATTGGATTTTTTTCTCATACTTGGCAGTCTTCAAACTATACTTTTGAAATTATCAGAACTATGTCCCTCCCCTTCCTTTTGTCTGAATAATTAGATAATGAACCAGAACCACAGTGCCACTTCTAGTAAGTGTCACTCTGTAAGAGTTGGTGCTCAGCAGCCTGAAATTCCTTTGCTTAAATACAGGTTTAGAGGAATTGATGAGCAACTTAAATAGGTCTTTAAGAAGTAGATTTTATTAAGCAAGTGTGCATCAAGTGAGGCATGCCCTTAATTAGATGATCCTTGATTTTATATTGCTAATAAATTATTTTATTAATGATTTTGTCTTACATAGACAATAGTAAGGTTCTTATCTTTAATTGAATTAGTAGAATGATGTGGTAAATTTTTTGTTTTTAGTGCTTTCCAACTGAATATTTCTGGTTTTGCTTGTAAGTATAATAACTGTAACCAACATAGATCCCATGCTCTTATGTCATTCAAAAAAGTCCGATAATATTTTTGCAACTTTTAATATCCTGCTCTTTAGAGAGTATACTCCAAAATTATATCCTTTTTATCCAGTTACAGGATTGTTAATTATTTGTTGTAATTATTGGACTGAATAGTCAAATGTCTCATTGTGACTTCTGGAAAAACAGTTCAGGTACCTGTCCTATGCCAGTAGAATTTCCCTCCTGGGATACCAGTCTTACAGAGTATCAGATGTTAAATGATGCTTTTTTTAGCTGTGACAGCCTAAGAAAGGTTCCTCAGGACCTGACAGCTTCATGCCTAATGTGGTTCAAACTTAATGGGTTTTCCTGCCTCAAAGGTAAAAATGAATGTAAAGCTACTCAGTGTATACAAAAAGCCATTGCTTCACAAGAACATCCAGACTTCACCCATAATACAGAACATGCCCCCCTGTACCCAAAGTGTCCAGGTTAAAGCTGGCATTGCCCCACTGGGTAAAGTTTGACTTCTTGGCAAAGCAACTCAACTTTTGGAGAAGAGAACGAAATTTATGAAAATTCTACTGGAGAAATCTGTAGATTTCGTCTGGAATGTGGCAACAGAGTGTACATTTTCAACAAAGTCAGACTTTGAGGCAAAATAGCAAAGCTTAAAACCTGAAGAGGAACATTGGAGATTGTCAGATCTCAGGCTGTCATATTGTCAGCCTGAGTATTGGAAATATTCAGACACACAGACCAGGGGACATGGATTCTGAAATATCTCACCAGTTGAGCCTCCTCTTCCCTTCCCAATTGTTTTATGTACATGTGAAATATAATTATAATAAGGCAAGGAAGTGTAACCTTGAAATGCAGAGGTCACAAACCATGCATCTTGGGAATAGTGGGCAAAACAAGTGAAGGAGAGTCCCTCCTAGGGAGAGGAGGTTATGAGCTGATTGTGTAAATTCTTTGACAGCTGGTTTGTTTTTAGCCCCCAAGTTCATATAGCTACCATCTGAACTAACTGCTCAACAACCTTTCACTCTGATTCCTATTTTGGATTACAATTCTTTTTTTTGTGTGTGTGAGGAAGATCGGCCCTGAGCTAACTATCTGCCAATCCTCCTCTTTTTGCTGAGGAAGACTGGCCCTGGGCTAACATCCATGCCCGTCTTCCTCCACTTTATATGGGACACCGCCACAGCATGGCTTGACAAGCGGTGCGTCAGTGCACACTCAGGATCTGAACCGGTGAACCCCGGGCCGCTGCAGCAGAGCACGCGCGCTTAACCGCTTGCGCCACTGGGCCGGCCCCTACAATTCTTATACTAACAAATAATCTTCAAGTCAAATGAAGAAGTTTCCTGGTTGATTGACTATTTACAATAATTCTGTTTTCCTATAATTAAATTTATCTTGAGACTTAGATATGTTAAAATAAACTATAGTAAAAGTCTTCATTAACCAAAATTCTCAAAAAATGGAAGGAGGCCAGGTGTTAAGTGTTCTGCTTATTTGAGCAGTATTGCTGTAACACTCTTTCTACTCAACATTTGTCCCTGAGAAAAGTAAAGTTTAGAATCAGACTGCTGTGTGCAAATCCCAGCTACAACACTTACCAGCTGGTGACCTTGGACAAGGTATGAACCTCTCTGTGCTTTTGTTTCTTCATCTGAAAAATGAGGATAATAATTATACCTATTTCATAAGATTGTGAGCACTAAATGAGTTAGCATATATAAAGTGCTTAGAACAGTGCCTGCAACCTAATAAATGACATGTAAATGTTAACTACTACTATTACCTTGTCGTGCCATCAAAGAAATGATAATTATATAGTATACTAAATAGAAAGGCATAGGAACTTTGAGCTGAATTGGTTTTTGGGCTAAATTCAGAGTGGACACAGGAAGCTGACATAGTTTGTCCTAAAATATTTAGTCTTTTTGTTTTGTTAGCTCCTTGACATATGCCTTCTTCCTTTAAGTGCAGTAGAAAGTTCAGATCAGTTGAGTTCTTTTCTCATCTTTTATTGTTAACTTGAGGTCTAAATATGTTTGAAGAAAATTACTTAAATACTTCCTTCTCATAGCTTTGTAAAAAACCCTGTTGATCATTTATGGAAACATTACATGGAAAACAGTTGAAACAGTATGGTCACATGGT
The DNA here is from genome assembly GCF_057802395.1 of Ceratotherium simum simum. Taxonomy (NCBI): domain Eukaryota; kingdom Metazoa; phylum Chordata; class Mammalia; order Perissodactyla; family Rhinocerotidae; genus Ceratotherium; species Ceratotherium simum. Next base: position 19,288,085 of record NC_141908.1, read on the forward strand.
CCCATTTCTATAAATAACGTAAGTAGGAATGTGTGTTGCTAATTATGCATAGAAAATAATGTAAATGGTGATTATCTATAAGTGATTGTTTTACAAAAATGATTTTTTTTCCATAGTGGCTTTTTTCTTCTTTTGTATTTTCCAAATTTTCTAGCACGAAAACCTATTATATAATCAAATAAAGCTTTTTTTAAAGGTGTTTTTGATGTCCAATTTTTTTCAGAAATGTTCAAATAAAACTTTCATTTCAAGCTTTACATACGAGATATAAACTAAAACAATTCTGCGTTCTTTCTTATCAAATAAGCACTTTGAGGCTGATTACATGAAATCTGTGATTCAGCTTCTATGCATTTTTCGAGGAGAGGCTTAATGCGTGACCCATGAATTCCACACTGAGGTGATTTGTGTTCATGGGATTGTTTTGTTTTAATGAAAAGGCTGTTAAATGTGTTTAACCTTATTATAAACATATTACCTTACAACTTAACTTCAGCTTTTGCTGTCAGAAGCCGTCCAGTCAACATAGATAGTGAGAAACTGGTCATTCTCAGTCAGCCTGCCAGCACATAGTAAACTTCTGGTTTTGTCTAGAAGAGTATATTATTTTGATTCCATTCTGTTAGTATGTTTTTCCCTATTGCTTATTCAGTAAGTATAAATATTGAGTGCCCACTTTTTTGGCTTAGGTTTCTGATAACTGATGTGGGCTTGGTTTTTTTTTAATGGGGAGATGTTAAAGTTTCTAACCTTACCGTTAAAAAACACACCATTTCATTTTTTTTAAAGGCATAGACAACCATAAGAGAATAATTAACAAGAACAATTTTATATTACCTGTAGAATTTTAAGAGATGTGGAATAAGGCAGTGAACAAAATTATGAGATTAATAAGAGAGCTTCTTAGGGAAGATATTTTCTTTTAAAGGGCTTGGCATTCTAATTTTTAATGACTCCTCTATTATTTAAGAACATGTTCTCATTTTATTTATGCTACTTCTGAGTGAAGTACTAATACTAGTCATTTTTCTACTTTTACAATCTTTAAAATCTAGAACTTCCTGTTAGTTCTCACTGTTCTTCTTCTTGTAAAATCATTGGTTCTCCACCGGTATTCTATTCTACCTTCATTTTCCACTTTCCACTCCACATACTACCATATCCAGCCACTCCTCACTGTTCCTTATTCCTCAAACTTATTATTCATTTTTTACTTTTTCCAGTCTTTTTTCTTTTTCGTTAACCCCAAGCTCAAATGTCACTACCTCCATGGATATCGGTCAGCATTAATTTCTCCCTCTTATTTTCTTAAGACCCTGTTTATACTTCTATTCTGATATGGTGTTATGGCTAAGAATGCCTAATTTCAAAGATAGGGACCATGTCTTACTCATCTTTACATCACCCACCAGGCACATCCTGGGCTTACAGCATCCTTTTTACTGCCCTCTGTAACAAATGAGTAGGTGCTGGAGACAAATGTTTTAGATTTTAGATTTAGATTTATGTTGTCACATTTTCAAAATATGTTTGATGTTTGGGTAGATATATATATATGGATATGGGTATAAATATATATATGTGTATATATATCCATTAGTAGGCATGGATATTAATGGAGATGAGGTTGCATTAAGGAATCTAAAATACCATTGGAAATTTAGTGATGCAAATTCCATAGTGTAGTGTCCAAGTGACCCTACATGAGACCACTGTGACATGGAATCTATAGCTATTTATTGAAAGCCATCTGTGTCAGCCTTTTTTTTTTTTCATAAGAGAGAATTTTAGGCAGGAGACCTCCAAAGTGAATCTCTAAAAATTAGTAAATTTAGATAAATAAAGGAAATCAGAACCACATTTGCACATAAATTGGCAGGTTTTTTTTTTTTTTCCAGTTTTCTTTCAAGGCAACCCATAACTTGAATATATTTTGAATAAACTACAAAAGTAATGTGAAAAACACTTGAAGTTTCTTAGGGGGGAATGTGGCTATTTAAGTCAAGGTATTTTAAGTCAGATTATGTTACAGTGAATTCTGCCAGGTGTCCCACATTTTTTTTTATTAACTTTTGTGGACTATAATTCTGACAAGTCCATTATAAGAAGTTACTTTCCCAGTCTATAAAAAGCTGAGCCCAAATTCTGATGCTGCAATATATGCGTGGGGCGGGGGGTGTCCCCAGAGGTAGCATTTCCAACACAAGAAAAGGTTTTATATTCACATTCTATTTCCATTCCTGCCCTTTATTTTCCTAAGAGTGTAAGTGTGTTGGTGTATGTTTTGATGGTGTTTGGAATTTAGGGTATGAATTTGAAATACTTGTCATTTGATAAACTAAAAATAGGGTTGAATGTTAATTGTTAGGCTAAAGAGCAAAAAAGAAATTTCTTTTGCTCTCGTCCTTTATCTGCCTACAAATTTAAGTATTATAGGAAATGCACAAGGAGAAAGGTTTAGACAACAGCATATTATCACTTTATTAATTATAAGGGCTAGAATATACCTTTTTTTGTACAAAGTTAGATTGGTGAGGTAAAGTCATTTGAAACATGGCCGTAAAGCTCTCTTACCATAGAAATAGCATCATTTTACAAAAACCCTTCATCATTAAAGAATTCACTATAACTGGATTTTTACTTTTTTGTTGTTAATGTGTTGCTTAGTTACCAGATATACTCTGTTTATATCTTTAGAGAAGGTTGATGCTAGATTTTATTCAATTATTTAGTCACTGAGCAGAATCATTAAGGGTTCCAGGCAACACCAGTGATGCTGTTGTCTACAGTCAACACCTGAGATGAGATCTTTGCTGTTTCTGTTGCTTTAGAGATTAGTAAAGATGGAAATAAAAGCTGATTTATAAGATAGCAAAATATATTTATGGTGTAACCAGAGAAATCATTTCACTGACTCCAGTTGTAGAAGTTTGCATGGGCAGTGCTATAGTTTGGTTCATTTTTGTAGAAACTTTTTAAATACCCTGAAGCTAGAAGTTTATTTATTTTTATCTGGTTTCTTTCAAAAAAAAAATAAGGATTTGTGGTAGCTTCTAAGTTTTAAGCTAATTGGTTTACCTAGAGGAATCCTCTTAAGATCAGGAGATAAAATACAATTCAAATTCACTACTCAAAGCTTATCATTGTGGATTTTTATTTAAATAACTGATAAATTCACTTAATAAAAGTAAACTTATACTCTTAACTTACTACTTAAATTACCAACAGTGCGTTTAGCTTAGGGAAGAGTTGTCCCTTAGGTGTTTGATTTGTGATTTCCAGCAGATTAATCTCTTTAAGAATCTGTTTCTGGGCCGGCCCACGTACAGCAACTAAAAGGATGTGAACCTATGACATACAACTGTCTGCTGGGGCTTTGGGGGGAAAAAAACTGAATAAATAAAATCTTTAAAAAAAAAAAAAAAAATCTGTTTCTGGGGCTGGCCCCGTGGCTTAGCGGTTAAGTGCGCGCGCTCCGCTACTGGCGGCCCGGGTTCGGATTCCAGGCGCGCACCGATGCACCGCTTCTCCAGCCATGCTGAGGCCCTGTCCCACATACAGCAACTAGAAGGATGTGCAACTATGACATACAACTATCTACTGGGGCTTTGGGGGGAAAAAAAAAAGGAGGAGGATTGGCAATAGATGTTAGCACAGAGCCTGTCTTCCTCAGCAAAAAGAGGAGGATTAGCATGAATGTTAGCTCAGGGCTGATCTTCCTCACAAAAAAAAAAAAAAGAATCTGTTTCTTGGGCCGGCCCCGTGGCTTAATGGTTAAGTGCGCTCGCTCTGCTGCTGGCGGCCCGGGGTTCGGATCCCGGGCATGCACCAAGGCACCGCTTCTCCGGTCGTGCTGAGGCCGTGTCCCACATACAGCAACTAGAAGGATGCACAGCTATCACATACAGCTGCCTACTGGGGCTTTGGGGGAAAAAATTAATAAATAAAATTATTAAAAAAAAAAATCTGTTTCTTTTCAAATGAACTTATTAATATAATAAGGAAGTAATCTTAAAAATTGGTAAATAACTCCATTTTCCTTGTGCCCTTGACACATTCCTAATATAAGGATTCATATTTTAGTGCAACCAGTCTATGAAAGTAGTCCTGCTCTTTCCCTTTTTTTTAGTCTCCAGAAGGGCCAGCTTTATGGGCAGGCAACCTTGACAGTTACACGGGCCCCCATGCTTGGTTTAATGTTGTACTCTTATCAACTGGAAATTGTAAATGATTTTTAAACAGGGAACCCTGCATTTTCCTTTGCACCGGGCCCCATAAATTATGTAGCCAGTCCCGGTCCCCAGAAACTAGTTGTCATAAGAGATTGTAATATACACACTGAATAGTAATTGGCTGTGTAAAGTAAGTCTGTGACCCTATAAATTTCCTCAACTGCAAAGGAAATCTTTGTACACAAATTTTATTTGAATGTATTTTAAGTGGGGAGAACTTGGCTGACTTGGGTTACCTACATAGTAAACCTTTTAAATGTTAGCTCTCATAATAGAGAGTTTTTGAAATTTGCTGTTTAAACAAAATCTGTCATTTTAGATCACAATATACTTGCTTAAAATACAAAAACATCCTACTAGATGAAATAAGTTAAATTCAAAGCAGGATTTAATTCATTGTGCCATTACAGGTTATCAAGTTATGCCCAACCAGCAGCAAAACTACCAAGGAATAGTTGGAGTCCAGCAACCCCCGAGTCAGAGCCTAGTTGGTAGCCAACCCAACAGCATTGGAAATCAGATTCAAGGAGTAGTCATCCCTTATCCTTCAGTGCCATCATACCAGGTAGGTTGTTACTCTTACCTACTTTGAGTAGAGGTGATTTTGAATAAATGAAATGCATAGCTATGATGTATCTTCTCTCTTCTCCTTCTAATATAGGGAAAATGCTTCTGTAATATATAACTTGATAGTCTTAAGAGTTTTACTAGTCATAGCAGCTTTGTTTTGTCCTTATTTTATTGCTTTATTAATTCACTTCATTAATTTTGGGGAAAAATATCTGAACCACATTGATATTAACAAATAAATTGTGTGGCATTGTCTGTATTTTGAACTATATAAATATATAAGCAAGTGTCTTATTCTATTCTTTAGTTCCTTAGAAGGTCTCTTTTGAGGAGAGAGTAGAATGGGAGGGAAAATAGAGGTGGAGGTAGGTATTTGAAATAATGAGATAAGAGTAGAGAGTATAAATCAGTGTTTATAGAATAGAGAAGAATGTGTAATTTCCCATGCTGGAACTGGTTTTTTTCCCCATCTCCAAAAAGGAATACATGTATTCCTGTCATATGTTAAAGCCTGTCATGTATTAAAAATGTCATAGGGCCGGCCCCGTGGCTTGGTGGTTAAGTGAGCGCGCTCCACTGCTGGCGACCCGGGTTCGGATCCCGGGCTCGCACCGACGCGCTGCTTCTCCGGCCATGCTGAGGCCGCGTCCCACATACAGCAACTAGAAGGATGTGCAGCTATGATACACAACTGTCTACTGGGCCTTTGGGGGGAAAAAATAAATAAATAAAATCTTTAAAAATGTCATGGATTTTAATTTATAGTTCTAAAGTAGAAATACCTATTGTTTCATGAATAAGTCAGATTTTGGGGGATGAATGGCACATTTTCAGAAATTTGTTTTACCTTCCTTCATCTTTCTAGAATAACTTGCAAGTGGGTTTGTGTTATTAGCCTCGTGGTTTTCCATAGCTGAGTCTAATGTTAAGAAATCCAAAGAGCATTTTCATTCATCTCAACAAGGTAAAAAATGCTAGTTGGGAGGATAAATGTTCCTGTATTTTATCTAAACACATGTAAACAAATTGGTGATAGTTTACAGACTGTTAACTGAAGGGATCATGAAATACAGCCATGAACAGGTTAGAGACTTAATACAGAAGTCTTCTGGGAAGATATAAACCTTTAATTAGCTCTTAAAAGAAAATTATGGGCATAAATTGGTTAAGAAGACATTCTGGGAATGGGGAAGGATATGAGCAAAGATGCTAGTGTATTTTATATAATTCCAGAAAATTAAAATATAAAACATGGACTTGTCGAGGACTGTTGAGCACTAAGAGTATGTCTAGATTTGAAGCCCTTGATAATAGAAAACAACTGAAGAAAAAAGGAAAGATACATGGTGAAACTAGATGTTGCATCTTTCTCTCACATCTCCCATGCTTTTTACGCCTTATTCTCCCTGTTTGAGCCTAGACACACGAGACTGCCCATCCCCTGCTTCTTCATAGCTGGACGTTAGACAGGATCAATACCAAGCCAAGAACTCTTCCTTTTCAAGGTCCCTGGTCATACTACCTAATCTAGTACATTGAGCATCTGTTATGCTCAGGCACTGTGTAAATAAGATCTGCCCTTAACCTTTAGGTCAGGTATAGTGCAAGAAATATAATTTTAAAATAAACTACAGCCTTGTTAGTGTAGTTTTTAAAAATAGAGCTAAATATTGGAAATGTTTCAGAGGTAAGACAGTTATAATTTCTGTAGCATACTTTTTTACGAATTATAAATTATTTTCTCATGTATTTCGTGTAATCCTCACAATGGGTGAGTGATTGTGAGAAGTGTTGCTCTGACAAGCAATGAATGACAGCCTGCTTTATAATTCCTGCTATATTTGCTAGATAAGCTGGGTGGTGATAAACTGTCATCTAAGAAATAAGCCAGAAAAGGCATCTGTCCTCAGTAGAGTGTATTCTCTGGTGTGCATTCTTAAGTACTGTTCCCTCTCTCTTTTTTGATACTTGAGTTTTTTTCTTTACCACTAGTTACAGATTTATTCTATTGCTTAAATCATCGAGATTGAGCAGTGTCATTTTTCCTAGATCTGCCTTGCATATATATTAACTTAGATACAATCAGAAATAATTATCTCAGGATGTTACACTGCCTCAGTAGACAAAAAGACTGAAATATATTATACAGGTTGGATAAATCAACCAAGTAGCTTTCTCTTTGCAATAATTGAGCCAAATTGAAAGTAATTGTGTATTTTGAAAGAACTACTTGCATTTCAGAAACTTGTTATGTAAGCAACACTTAGAAGTTAATCATTACCTTATAAATCACAGAGCCCAGGTATAGAGAATAGTGAAGTGGTTAAAGAACTGAGGCTCTGGAGCCAGAGGGCATGGGTTCAAATCCTGGCTTCTCTACTCACTAGCTGTACAACCTTGGGCAAGTTACTTAACCTCAATTTCCCCATCTATAAAACAAGGATGATGCAAGTAAGTACCTTTTAGGGTTGTTAGGGAGACTTGACGTAATAATACACATAAAGGTCTTAGAACAGAACCTGATACATGGTAGTGAGTCCTCAGTAATGGTGACTTGCATTATCATCACTATTACTACTATTATGATTGCTACTACTGTTGCTAACATCATCATCATAATCATCATCAGAAGCTTTTATATTGGCTTTGTTTACCAAAATCACTGTAATCCAACTGTGATGTTGTGGCACATTTGTAAATTAAGAATCCATTATGCCTGTGTGGTTTCTATTTTAGAAACTAGAGAATTGAAGAATTCATTGTGTTCAAATGGTTTCTTATGTATATAATATAGAAAACAAAATTGAAAGATCCACCAAATGTTCACCAGATGCCTACTGTGCTCGATCCTGTAAATGGAGATTATAATAGAGATAATAACTCCCCTGAGATGGAGGTTACATCCTGTTTTTTCAGATAAGGAACTATGGGGCCTCAGAATAGTTAAGTCATTTGCGTAATGTCACATAGACAGTAAAGTGATGGAGCTGATATTACATCTAGATATCTTAAACGCCAAAGCTCACCCTCTTTCTGATCTACTGTATCTCGCTAGTGCCCCTACCTGAGTTTTAAGCTCTACCTAAAGAAAACTGTATTTCTCTTTCCATGTCAAATGGTCATCCTTATTTGGAGACAGTTTCTTCGGAACATAAGTCCTATCTTTTTTTTAATTAATGCATCTAGCCTACTCTACAATTGATGAGTGCCACCCAAAAACAATAGGTGGCTGAAAAGAACATAGAAATAAAGTGCTAGTGCTTCTGGCTAACTTATCAGGGCAGCCTATTGACAGTTTTAGCTTATTTCTAACTGCTCTACTTGAAAAGTTTATGGAGGCTGGAGATATTAACATTTGCAAGGTTTTGAAGAGCCTTTTTCCCTTTAAATTGTCTTTCAAATTTTAGGTTTCACTGCCTCAAGGTTCTCAAGGAATTGCCCATCAGACTTATCAACAGCCTGTTATATTCCCTAATCAGTCTAATCAAGGATCTCTGCCCACAACAGGAATGCCAGTTTATTATAGTGTCATTCCGCCTGGCCAACAAAATAATTTAAGGTGAGTATGGCTAAGCCTAATCCTATAGTTTGTCATTGTTTATCAGGAGTATGGTCTGTTGCTAATTTTAAAGTTGCCTAAGGGGCATTACCTGAGCTCGTTCTGTAATATAGAATAGAAAAACTATGATACAATCTATTTTTCTAATGTTACTTCTAACAAAATCAGTATAAACAAAGCATTGTATATGTAAACTAAAGAAGAGTCAGATTTTCTCTTGTGTGCCTAAAAGTGGGCCAGTCTCCTTTTACTCACCCAAATGGAATAATAGTGAGTTTAGGGCATTTGTTTGTTTATATATAAGGTTTTTGTAGAAGTTTGGGGAGAATGTATTTCCTGTATATAACCTCAGCAGCAAAATATCTTGCTGAAATTTTTTAGGCTCTAGGGAGCTCATTTTTCATCAGTAAGGGAAGGGAGGCATATAAGAGAAGCAAATGATAGTAGCTCTATATTAAGGCAAGTCATGAAATATTCCATTAGCTGCTTCAACTTGGAGGAGCAGAAGCTTCTTTGATAAGCCTAATGTGTTAAAAATAGTAATCTTTCTTTGAATTAGGTACCTTTAGTCCATGTTCAGAATGTATTACAGTCTTTCCTTTATTCTCATGACATCACTGTAAGGTTGTCAGAGGGACCGCAGTGCGCTTTTTAAGAAAGTGTCCTAGTTATAATTGCTGATAAGAGGTTGTCACCCGGTTGTGATTATAGATGGTAACACACACGCGCGCACTCACAGTCAAATATTTGCTCTCTGTCCGGGCTCTTTGGCGGCCACAGGTTGAAGAGGCCCAGGCTTTTTAAACAGCAGCTTCGTTGTGAATCTCACAGGCAGCTTTGGAGTTTTATATCATAATGAGCCCAGCTCTTTAGAGGTAGAGCTGCTACACAGTGAAAATAGAAATGTATACTACATTAAATTTCTTATTTGTTGTGTGAGTTTAAGTTCTATAAATAGGGAGAAAATACTCTCAGTCTGAGTCCTTTTCTAATTTATGTAAGTTTGGGGTCTGTAATGCCAATTCAGGTTCTCAATTGTCAGTTAGAGGCAGGATTCTGTGCTAAAACAGGTGAAATGGATGGTGCAAAAATTGCTGAATTACCTGCTTTTTGAGCCCAAGTATAACCTTTTATTTATCTGAGAGAAAATTACCAAAGTACTGTGTAGGCTGGATGCTGAGAGAAATAGGTATTACTTAATACAGTTACTCATTTGAGACCCAAAGTCACCTACTTTTATGAGTTACTTCTATAGGCCTTACTGCTGTGTAGAGGGGCTTTCATGAAGGAAGGAGATCAAGCCTATACGAATGGCTTAGACTTTAACACTTTCCCGTGTCTGTTATATTTGTCAATACCTTGAAACAAAAAAAGATCTTGTCTACTTGGCTTCTGAGGGAGCTGACCCTGGGAGTGTGTTTAGAGGTGAGAGAGCACAATTCTGTATCCCCCTCTTCATTCAGTCTTATTTTAAGCATGATGGCAGAATTCAAAAGCTGTCAAGTAGGTGCTGGTGACTACACTTTGGAAACAACCATACATGCTTTTGGTCCCTGGGCCTACTTCAGTAAGGAAAGTAAAAATTTGGAGGGCTAGACTTGGCCTGAGGAATAGCTTGGAAGCTGGACAAGTAAAAGATAAGTGAGAACCAGACCTGATGGTCTAGTGGTTAAAGTTCCACGTGCTCCATTTTGGCAGCCCAGGTTCAGTTCCCAGGCGCAGAACCACACCACTTGTCTATCGTTCCACGTGCTCCATTTTGGCAGCCCAGGTTCAGTTCCCAGGCGCAGAACCACACCACTTGTCTATCAGTAGTCGTGCTGTGGCAGCAGCTCGCGGAGAAGAACCAGAAGAACTTACAACTATGCACGGCTATGTACTGGGGCTTTGGTGGAGGAAAAGGAAGAAAAAGGAGGAAGATTGGCAATAGATGTTAACTTAGGGTGACTCTTTCCCTGCAAAAGAATAAAAAGAGAAGTGAGATTCCTCAACAACTTTCAACTAGAATCTTAAGAAAAAGTCTGTGGAATTACACACAGTGTAGGGCTGTGACCTAGATGAGGAAGGTAAATTTGGAATAAGCTATCTGTGGGTTGACGGTAGTGATTGGTTACCATGTAACAAACTGGCAGTGATCTATTCCAACTACAGATTACCAGTGTGAGAAATAGAATGGGTTGCACATAAAGAGGAATGTGTTCCTACCACACTTATATCCTGATGCCTTTTAAACTACTTATTTGCTAGGAAATCAAGTCTTATAAATGGAATTAATAAAGGATCCCTTTGGGTGAAAAAACATTTGTAACTAACTAATGGCATTTTTCAAAATATAACAGCATTTTTTCCAGAAAATTTTATTTCTAGTTCTGGGCTATATTTAATAAATTGCCATAATATTTCAGATTTCCAACTTAAAGATCAACTGTTGGCATTTATTATTAATCAGATCATTGAATAACCATCTAAGGCTGATATATAGAGACCAGTCCTTCATAAATCTAGACTTACTAGCTTATATAAATTATATTTTATCTTACATATTCCACTGTATTTACACACAGAGCAGTCGTTTGTCTGAATACTCACTCATCTAGAACAGGGCCTGGCCCAGAATAGAAGCTTGGTAAATCCATACTGAATGAACACACTTCTTTAATGGCATAGGCCAGCTTGTACATATGTATTTGCACATAAGTCATGTGCCACATAACAACATTTCGGTCAACAACAGACCACATGCACAACAGGGGTCCCGTGAGATTAGTACCATATAGCCTAGGTGTGTAGTAGGCTATATACTATCTAGGTTTATTTAAGTACACTCTATGATGTTACACAACAACAAAATCACCTAATGACGCATTTCTCAGAACGTATTCCCATCATTAAGCAACGCATGACTGTGTATATAATTAAATCCCATTTATGTCCCATATTATTGCCCTTAATATTATTTTGTTTCTATAACCTCTATATACTTTTTAAATTTTTCATTAATTTCTTTAAATTACAAAATAAATTATGCTTGTTGACACAAATTAAGCAATCAGAACAAAGATGTGTAGGGGCCGGCCCCGTGGCATAGCAGTTAAGTGCCCACGCTCCACTGCTTGCGGCCCAGGTTCGGAACCCCGGGCGGGTACCGATGCACCGCTTGTCAGGCCATGCTGTGGCGGCGTCCCACATAAAGTGGAGGAAGATTGGCACGGATGTTAGCTCAGGGTCAGTCTTCTTCAGCAGAAAGAGGAGGATTGGCATAGATGTTAGCTCAGAGCTGAGCTTCCTCACACAAAATAAATAAATAAATAAAGCTACTTCTTTAAAAAAAAAAAAACACAAAGATGTGTAAAAGGAAAGTTAATCATCATGCCCACTGTGCCCCCACCTCCAGGTAATCAGTGTTCACAGGCTAGTGGCATTCTGTCACATTAGCCTCCTGCTCATACAAACATATACACATATAGATACACATATTTTGGAATTAGCTGGTAGGTTCTAATGAAATAGACGTTATCTTACATTTTTCCCTTAATGTATCGTGAATATCAGAATAGTGAATATTAGTCTAAAACGTACTGTTCTTTGGTTTTTTGTGGGTTTTTTTTTTTTGTAATTTCTTCACAAAAATAATTTTACATCAATGGAATCATACTATACAGGCAGTTTTTTGTTGTTGATCTAACCTCCTTCTCTCTCCTCACCCCTTCCACTTGGATCATTTCCCGTACACACACACCCTGAGTAACCCATGTTTCTGTCCTGGTTTGTATCATTCCTCACTTTTCTCCCTGCACCTAGTCATATACTAATACAGAAGTGGGTATGGAAACACGAGTAGACTGATTAGCACAGACACATCAAATGGAGTTTATAAATAATTTTACATATTAAATGTCTACAGCTTGGTTTTGTTTTTTGTTTGTTTGTTTTTGGTGAGGAAGATTAGCCCTGAGCTAACATCTGTTGCCAATCCTCCTCTGTTTTGTTGAGCAAGATTGGCCCTGGGCTAACATCCGTGCCCATCTTCCTCTACTTTATATGTGGGATACCTGCCGCAGCATGGCTTTATAAGCGGTGCGTAGGTCCACGCCTGGGATCCAAACCTGTGAACCCTCAGCAGCTGAAGCGGAGCATGCGAACTTAACCACTACACCACCAGGCTGGCCCCCGGTTTTGTTTTTTATACAACCATATCGTGCCTCACATATGGTGAGAGAATTTAGTCCATTCAAATTTAGTATCACAACTGATATGGTGGGGTTTCTTTCTACCAGCTTACATTTGTTTCTTTTACCACACTATAGCTGTAAATGCATGCCCAGTTGGTCATTCTTCTGCCATTTTCTCAGAAGTCCAAATATATGCCATATTCCTTGAGGCTATTCATCGTGGAATCTCACTGATCTGATAGCAGGGCATGAGATGATCTAAATTAGCCCCCTTTTTAGATAACTGAATCTTGTTGCCATTAGGCATTGGTTATCAGCTGGCATGGTGTGGTTAGAAAGAACACAGGCTTTGGAATCAAACAAAACCTGACTTCAAACCTCTGTGACTTTAGGCAAGTTACATAGTCTTTTTGTACCTTGGTTTTCTCATTTGTAAAATAGGAATAATACTTCACAGGATTAGTGTGAGGAATTACACGTCTAGGTCTTTGTGTATTGAAATTATTCTAAAATATATACTTGCCTGTGCTCTTAAGTAGAGTACACTGAAAATAGTTTAATGTTTTATTGCTGATTCAGAGCCATAATGTTGAGCATCAGTGATTATATTGTGCCTCTGACAGTATTTTGTAGCATGTTGAGGATATTTTCATTTACTTTCTAAACTTATGGTCTTCTTTTCTTGCTGTCAGTTATTGTTAAGTGTAGCTGCTTTAAATCTGCAATGGAGTTACAGAACTGACTTTTTAAAAATAAAGGCTATGAGTCAGATCCTGGAGGACTCTACTATGAAGAAAAGTTGTGGTATTTTTGAGGAATTTGTGACATCTGTTTTAATAGTTCACGTACCTTTAGTTTTTACCTGGTTCTGAGCTCTGTTCCAGATTATTGTAGTGGCTAGACACTTCCCAAAAAAGCAAATAAGAGAGCTGGAAGAAACCATAGCATATCACTAGTTTGTCCTTAAAGCAGCAGATATTTTTATTTTGGGTGTTATTCCCAAGTAGACTAAATTTAGTAAGACATGAATTTCTTTACTATGGTGTTTTTCTTTTCTCGTTTACTTGTGTGTTCTGTGTAACCAGAATCTACATCTTTGTTCTTTTCTGGTATGCCAAACCTATACTTCTTCAAAGACGCTCTCTTTGTTGGATTTAAGAAAAATTATCACTTTATTTACCTCACTGAATTTGAAAAATACATTTTTGCAAAGACGTTAAGCTAAGAAATGAAAACATGTATTACATTATCTCTTCAGGTTTACTTACATAAAAAAAAGTATGTACAGTTGATCCTCATTGTGGATTTGTATTTGCAAGTTTGCCTATTGCTGAAATTTATTTATAATCCCAAAATAGATATTTGCAGTGCCTTCTTAGTCATTCGTGGACATGCACACAACAGGGAAACATTTGGGTCACCTAGCCATCTAGCCAGCTCTCAGCAGAGGTCAGACCAGTCGATGCGCTGCCTCCTTATTTCAGCTCTCAAGCCGCAAACAAGTGTCCTTTTCACAGTCTATTTTGTGTCACAGTTTTTGCATTTTTGTGCTGTTATTTGGTGATTTCACTGCTTAAAATGACTCCTGAGCATAGTGCTGAAGTTCTGTCTAGTATTCCTAAGCACAGGAAGGCTGTGATGTGTCTCATAGAGTAAATATGTGTGTTTGGGCATGAATTATATTGCTGTTGGCCATCAACTCAATGTTAGTGAATCAACAATATGGCACATCCAGAAAAAGGAAGAGGACACTCACCAATCTGTATGTGAGACCGCTCCAGAGAGTGCTAAATTAGTAACATCTGAAGTACATCATGAAGCTCTGGAAAAGATGGAAAAGCAGCTAAATTTGGGGATTCATGAGATGAGAACTGATTTAAAAAAAAGCATAGTGACAGCATTGTTGTGAGGCTGAAAGCCAAAGAGATTCATGGTCAGTTACTCAGGATCAGAAAATGTTAAAGCCTTCTCAAATAATATTTTATAACAAAGAAATACTGCATATAATTAGTTATTGTAAGAAATATATATTAAATAAAATCCCTTTAAACAGAAACAAACACAGGTTATGTGTTGATCAGTTGATGAACATATTGTGACCAGAGGTTTGCAGTAACCTAACCCAGTATTTCCACTAGGAACTGTGGCTCAGTGTTTGCTACTCCATTGTTCACGTGACTTTATAGACCATAACTGTCACAAATAACAAGAGTCAGCAGAATTTGACCTAATTCTGTGTTAGGCACCATAAGGATATGCAGAATGCATTAACAGTATAAGAGTTCATATTGTTACTGGAGTTTTAGTCATCTCCACTGCTAAACCCTGCTAAATCTTACTAAAGCATGATGTTCAAGTAAAGAGGATAAAATCTAACAAGTCCAAGAGCCAGCCCGGTGGCATAGTGGTTAAAGTCGGCACGCTCCACTTCTGCAGCCTGGGTTCGGGTCCCCAGCATGGACCGACACCACTCATCAAGCCATGCTGTGGTGGCATCCCACATACAAAATAGAGGAAGATGGGCACAGGGCCGGCCCCGTGGCTTAGCGGTTAAGTGCGCGCGCTCCGCTGCTGGCGGCCCGGGTTCAGATCCCGGGATCGCACTGACGCGCCGCTTCTCCGGCCACGCTGAGGCCACGTCCCACATACAACAACTAGAAGGATGTGCAGCCATGACATACAACTATCTACTGGGGCGTTGGGGGAAAAATAAATAAATAAAATCTTTAAAAAAAAAAAAAAAAAAGATGGGCACAGATGTTAGCTCAGGGCCACTCATCCTCAAGCAAAAAAGAGGAAGATTGGCAATAGGTGTTAGCCCAGGGCCAGTCTTCCTCACCAAAAAAAAAAAAATCTGATGTCTGTAGCATTTATTTTTCAGAACACTAAAAAGTTTGCTTTTTTTCTAATGCCAAAGACTCAATCCGGTAAGAATTTACATATTTTAATATATTTAGATATGAAAGAAAGCTAGGACATAGTCCTTGTCCTTATGGAGCTATAGTTTTTATGGAAAGCTAAATTTATGCATGTTAAACAATTAGAAAGTCATGCAAAATGAATATAAGGAAGGGATAATTTGAGGGTATAAAGGAACAAAATATGTGTAGATATTAAGCATCTTGCTAACCAAATGGTATCTAACCTTAGCATTATAGTTTGAGCTCTACCTTCCTGGTCAACATTTTTTTCACCTTCAGTTTTATTCCTACTAAAATGGGGTTTTTAATACAGAAAGCTTAGAAATGCAAATAAAGCCTTTCTTCCAAAATCTTTTCTTGTCCAAAGTTTTTACATTTCTAGAACCTTGTCTTTCTTCACAATGTCCTTCTGAAAAGGATAAGAATATGTGTTTATTTTTATTTTACATATAGAGACTGTGAAACACAGAGAAGGTGTTAACCATAGAATTTAACCTGAAGGCTTGAACCCTTGTTTCCTGATTTCTAGCACCTTACCTTATTAACATATCTACCAGTGATTCCTGATCTTGGCAGCATATTAGAATCACCTGTAGAGCTCTATAAAAATACAAGTCATGGGGCCAGCCCAGTGGCATAGTGGTTGAGTTTGTGCGCTCCGCTTTGGCAGCCCAGAGTTTGCTGGTTCGGCTCCTGGGCGTGGACCTACACACTGCTTATCAAGTCATGCTGTGGCAGGCATCCCACGTATAAAATGGAAGAAGATGGGTACAGATGTTAGCTCAGGGCCACTCTTCCTCAGCAAAAAGAGGAGGATTGGCAACGGATGTCAGCTCAGGGCTAACCTTCCTCACTGGAAAAATACAAGTCATAACCCCCAGCCCTCTATATTCTCATTACATTGGTCTGGGCCTGATCTTAAGCCTGAATGTTGTTATTTTTTAAAGCCCTCCAGTTGATTCTTTAAGAATTAAGTCCCACTGACCTACACTAACCAGCCCTCTAGTCTTCTTTTCATCCATAGACTTCAGCTGTGCACAAAGAGCCATAACCCAGTAATATTTTACACGTTTGCAAGAAAGTCATAATATCTGTTTTTCATTGTTTATTAGTAAATTTTTATCCATAAATTACTCCATACCAACAAGTACAATAAATCTCAGTTTGTTAGATAGAAAGTACATCTTAAACTCTAAGGTACAGGGTTCTGATCCAAACACTTATGTTTTTACTAAATGAACTGTAATGACCTTCACTCCATTACCAGATTATAAAAAGAAATGAGATTTCTCTAAGAACACTAAGTGAGCCTTTGTTTTGAAAAATGTCTTCCTTAGCTTGAGTTGCTTAGCAACTTCATTTTCTTGCAGAGGCTCGTTATGCAGAAAAGTAGAATTTGAATTATTATCTTTACTTTCATCTCAACCTTTCAGTTATCACTAAGGTGATTTTGTATTTGGATTGGATTTTGTGGCTACGTGTACTATGAAAATTTAGTGTAGCCTGATACAAGTTGTGTCTGTCACTTTCAGCAAGCCGTGTCAGAGAAGCTAGTTGTATAACTAGTCATGGGATTTCTCTCAGTCTTTGGTATGGAGAGAGAATTAATTTCATTCCTACAGAGTCTTCAAAAGTGGCAAGCTAGTTGGATAATATCTTCAAAATGCTCTCATTTTGGTGGGTTTTTTCTTCTATTTTACCTTTCATTTTCCCGTTTTTATCTTGAATCTCAGAAGGAGAACACACCTTTGTCTTTGATCTGTAATCTCAAAGGACTAGCATACGTAGAGAGAAACTTGGAGAGACTTTATTTTTCAGAACTCTAAAAAATGCTTCACAGAATCTTTATGAAATAGTGAAAAAGAAAACCTACTTTTAAGTCTTTTCTCTTTTTCCTCCCCACAGTTTGTTTTTCCTCATTTTTGTATCCTGGTATTCCTCTAGTTTCCCTTTGTCCTACTTCTGGAATCTGTCTTAGATTCATTTTATTTCTCCTGAACTTCTAGTTTTGCATTTTCAGTTTTTTATTTGCCTCAGCCATCCTTTGAAATAATCGTTGATAACAAAGTCTCAATCTGAACAATTTTTTGGTATGAAAGTGAAATTTCACTTATGTTGTTATTTAAAAGGGAGTTGTTAACACTTAGCCTAGAGAAATAAAATGTAGTAAGAAAGTTACTTTTGGTGCTAAAACATAGCCTTTTTAGAACATTCATTTTCTCTTTATTGGATGTAACAGCTTTTTACTATTTTTGTAGGCATGTATTTATCAGCAAAATTAATTGGTAAATTAAGTTTTATTGACAAAAACAATGTTAAGTGGGGGAAAGATAATGCTATAGCTATTTCATTTTCTGTGAACTCACCAAAAATGAGTGATAATAGTAATATTTTAGAATAAAATAATAATATATAAGTAGATACCTTTAAAGAATGAGGGAGAGGTAACATTTTATGCAAAAATCTCTTCATTTTAGGCATAAGTAAACTGATTATACTTGTGGCGCTTCCTCAGGCTCTCGTGATGAATTTCTTTATTTTTTGCTTGAGGAAGATTAGCCCTGAGCTAACATCTGTGCCAGTCTTTCTCTATTTTGTTTGTGGGTCACAGTCACAGTATGGCTTGACAAGTGGTATAGGTCCACGCCCAGGATTCCAACCATAAACCTGGCCGCTGAAGTGGAGCGTGCCGGACTTCACCACTACGCCACAGGGCCGGCGCCTTCTGGTGAATTTCTGTTGTTGAAAATTACCCCAAATACTTCTCCTACATCTGTATTTTGTCTGTTAAAACAATCTTGTTTTATTTACCTTGTTTGGGTTTTTTTGATTATATGTACAATACATAGTCATTGTAGAAAATTTGAAAATATAAAAAACTTCAAAATGTGAAAAAGCACATCAGCTACAGTCTCACCACCCAAAGGTAATCACTGTAAAATTTTGGTGTATTTCACTCACATCAGTTTTCAGTGCACACATAATATGTGAACTTGATTAGTAATCATACGTTGTAAACATGGTACTTTCTACATTTTTTAATTGCATTATTCATAAGGTCTGGTTTAAAAATTAAACCATATAAAAATACATGGAGTAAAATATTAAAATTATACCTTACCCATTGCCCTTTGTGCAAAGTGATTTCTATTTATCAAAATAATCACTGTTTAGAGTTTCATGTGTATCTTTTTAACAATTTTACTACTTTGAGTAAATATGTGAAAAATTTGTGGTCTGGGAAGGGGGGGGTTGGTGTTTTTGATTTTGAGGTAGGGAGGTTAGGAATGTTTCAACTTGTGTCGCTGAACTTTTTTGCATATGTGGACTTATTTTTATGAGTGTTTTATTCTGCAGCTTTTTTCGTTAAACATTATCCTTGAATATCTTTCCACAGAGTATTGGAATTTTTCATTTTAGGCTGGAATAGAAGTAAATCAGCTTGAGTAAGAGGTCAGGCTAAGGCTGTGTGTGTGTGTGTGTGTGTGTGTGTGTGAGAGAGAGAGAGAGAGAGAGAGAGAGAGAGAGAGAGAGAGAGAGAGAGAGAGAGATCAACCCTGAGCTAACATCCATGCCAATCCTCCTCTTTTTTCTGAGCAAGACTGGCGCGCTGAGCTAACATGCGTGTTGATCTTCCTCCACTTCATGTGGGACACTGCCACAGCATGGCCTGACAAGCGGTGTTTCGGTGCGCACCTAGGATCTGAACACAGGCTGCCAGCAGTGGAGCGCGTGCACTTAACCACTACGCCACGGGGCCGGCCCAGGAATTTTTATTTTAGACTCTTAATAATAGCCAGTAATTATGGTTTCTGAAACATGATGTGATAAAGTTTATCTTTTAAAAAAATTTGTTCATTAGCAGTTGTTGAGATGGATTTGGGCAGAGACCGCAGGCAGAAGGATGTTGTAATATAAGCATCAAGTGGCAGGATCCTCCCCTGTGGTGGTGGCAGTAGAAAAGGAAACATCTGGGAGGCTCTTTGAAAAAAGAAACGAATATTTGGTGATAGTATAAATGAGGATTAAAGAAAAATTTGAGATATTTTGAAGGTAAGTGTCCTACTAGCAACAGTAGAGTCTTGGGGTTGGAGATTAGTGTAATTGTAATTTGGATATTGTTTACTTTCAAATACCTACTTGATCTAGAATCAGCAAACTTTTCTGTAATAGGCCAGACAGGAAATATTTTAGACTTTATCGGTCAAGATATAAAATTGTGGATACTGTTTTAGGTATTTATGTAGCAAGAGAGAAATACCAAAAATTTTTTACTGACAAAATTCAAAATATAATAAGAATTGAGCACATTTTTTTAAAATACAGGTATACTGATGAGGAAAATGGAATTACTCTAGGTGGGAGATACCGTTTTATTGAGTAGAGGTTGAAAGTTAGCTTTCTCTATCATCAAATTGATTACAAATGTTCATCTGTAAAAACTACTCTTAGCTTGTGGGCCATTCAAAAGCAGACAGTGGGCCATAACTGGCCCAGTGGCCATAGTGTGCCAACCCGTATACTAGGTAATTAATAGCCAACAAAAAAAGACCAAGACAAAATGGTTTGAAATGAAGGCTGACAGCACAGGAGAAAAGAGATATGAATGCTAACGTACAAGGAGATTTCGAAGATTAACAGTCAGATGTTGCTGAGGAGGATGAAGGCCATTAAGGGGGAAAAAGACATTGTAACAAGAAGTCATTTGTAACCTTCAAGATAGTATGTGGTAGATTAAAGAACTCTAAAAAGGAAATAAGTTTAGACAGTTGATGAAGTTTTGTGGATAAAAAGTCAAGAGTATTTATTCAAAAATACGTATTTTTTCAAAAATACTCTTTTGAAAAATAGAAGAGGAAGAACTTGTATAAAGGAGAAATTCAGATAAAATCTTTTTAAAACATAAGGGAAAAACAGTAAATCTCTTAATCTTCTCTGCCTACTTTTGAATGATTCATTAGATTTTTACAGCTTTCTTCCTCAGGTAAATTTTAAGCTTTTCCAAATTGTTTCTAAAAATTCACCGTGACTTTCCTCACAGCCCAAGATGTTGAATGGCTTGCCATTTTATTTGCTATTCCTCCAGGCCATAAGTAACCTAGATAACAACCAATCTCCTGAGACAGGCCAAATTTAGGAAGCAGAAGAGGTTTGTCTTGGAAGTGCCCCTCTGGCATGTCCTGTGTATTTTATTTTGTGAGTAGTTTCTGTGGTTTGAGAGTGTGCTGACTTCTGTATTTTACTTATTGGTGTTGTGGACAATATGAGGCGTGTTGATGAAAAGATCTTAAAAATCTGCATCCTCTTGACTTCCATTTCCAGCCAAGATGTAGTAATAGGGCCTGGATTTATCCTCCTACCGTAAATTTAAAACCCAAAAAATACATGAAACAACAGTTTTCATTAGGCAGTGAAGGACAGTAAAACCTGAGAGAGGGAAAACAAACAAAATGAATCTTATGGTTGCCCCAGCTTTCTGCCTAGAGAGTTTCCCAGCCACAACTCAGGGAGGGAGAACCCAAGCAGAGCCTCTCTCTAAGTTAAGGAGATGGAGTTAGGAGTTCAAGGAAGCCAAGGTAGCTAGAGTTTACAGGACAAGAGTACTAAAGAGAAGAGAGCTACAAAGAGAAAGCTGTGGAGATCTACAAAGGGACCCTTTTGAGTCTTAGTTGATTGCTGTCTGGTACATGTATGTGCAAAAACTACCCAAGGCCAGGAAGAGAACCACTCAAAAGTAACAGCAGGACAGTCCCTGGAGCTCACACAAGGTTAGGAATAGTTTATATTCCCAGCAGACAGAGTGTCAAAACCTTGTAATACATGAGGCATTGAGTAGAGGACTTAAAAGGATATTGTCTCAGTAGTGGGGGAAAGTTAGCCCTAGATTAAAGGCTGCTCTGGTCCTACCTAAAAAAAGCAAGACCCAAAAGAATTAAATTGTTTGCAGGTAACTTAGCTGTGGCTGAAGGCAGAGCTCAAAAGTATTGTTAAAAAATACAAGAATAGGGGCCGGCCCAGTGGCGCAAGCAGTTAAGTGCACGCACTCCGCTGCGGTGGCCCAGGGTTCACCAGTTCGGATCCTGGGCGCACACAGGCGCACTGCTTGGCAAGCCATGCTGTGGCGGCGTCCCATATAAAGTGGAGGAAGATGGGCACAGATGTTAGCCCAGGGCCAGTCTTCCTCAGCAAAAAAAGAGGAGGATTGAGGAAGACGGGCACAGATGTTAGCCCAGGGCCAGTCTTCCTCAGCAAAAAAAGAGGAGGATTGGCAGATGTTAGCACAGGGCTAATCTCACAAAAAAAAAAAAAAAAAATACAAGAATAGGGGCCGGGCTGGTGGCATAGTGGTTAAGTTCACTTGCTCCATTTCGGCGGCCCGGGGTTCACAGGTTCGGATCCTGGGCACAGACCTACACACCGCTCATCAAGCCATGCTGTGGTGGCATCCCATGTACAAGATAGGGGAAGATGGGCACAGGTGTTAGCTCAGGGATAATCTTCCTCAGCAAAAAAAAAAAAAGAAACATGAAGGAAGCTTTTTAGAAAGTTATAAAGAGAAACATCATAAAAGCAGCCAGAGAAAAAAGACATATATAGAGGAACAAAGATAAGAATGCCGGCAAAAATTCTTGTTAGAAACAGTACAAGCCAGAAGACAATGGCATAACATCTTTATTTGAAGTAGTGAAAGAACACACCCAGAATTCCATACCAGTAAAAATACTTTTCAGAAACAAAGGTAAAATAAAGACTATTTCAAACATACAGAAACTGAAGGAATTAATCACTAGCCGACCTGCACTGCAAGAAATGTTAAAGGAATACTTTCAGACAAAGAAAATTATACCAAATGGAAACTGGCTCTACACTAAAGAATAAAACTGACAAGCAATATACTGGCTAGAAAAGCAAACATCTAAAAAAGGGCTTGTGTAGAGAGAATATCAAGAATTCTCAAACTTCAGTAATAGAAAAACAACCACCCTAAAAACCACTTTGTTTAAAAAGTTAAACTTACACCTACCATTTGACCCAGCTATTCCACTTCTAGTCGTTTAACCAAGAGAAATGAAAACTGGAACCAACTCAAAAGTCCAGCAACAGCTGAAGGTATAAACTATTTGTGGTATAGTTGTCAATGTCATGTTACTTAGCAATAAGAAGAATGAACTACTGATACACACAACAACTTGGATGAAACTCATAATTATCCTGAGCCAGACAAAGATATATACCATATGATTCCACTTATAAAAAAATTCAGGGCCGGCCCCATTGTGTAGTGGTTAAGTACACGCGCTCTGCTGCTGGTGGCCCGGGTTCGGATCCCGGGTGCGCACTGAGGCACCACTTGTCAAGCCATGCTGTGGCGGCGTCCCATATAAATTGGAGGAAGATGGGCACGGATGTTAGCCCAGGGCCAATCTTCCTCAGCAAAAAGAGGAGGATTGTCATGGATGTTAGCTCAGGGCTGATCTTCCTCAAAAAAAAAAAAAAATTCAAGAAAATGCAACCTAATCTCGTAGGTGACAGAAAGCAGATCAGTGTTTGGCAGGTGTTGATGGGGAGGAAAGGAGGGAGGGATTACCAAGAGGCATGAGGCAACTTTTGGGGTTGATGATAGTTTTGTGGTATATACATATGTCAAAACTCATCAAATTAGGGCCGGCCCCGTGGCTTAGCGGTTAAGTGCGGGCGCTCCGCTACTGGCGGCCCGGGTTCGGATCCCCGGCACGCACCAACACACCGCTTCTCTGGCCATGCTGAGGCCACGTCCCACATACAGCAACTAGAAGGTTGTGCAACTATGACATACAGCTATCTACTGGGGCTTTGGGGAAAACAAAAAAATAAGGGGGAGGATTGGCAATAAATGTTAGCTCAGAGCTGGTCTTCCTCAGCAAAAAAAGAGGAGGATTAGCACAGATATCAGCTCAGGGCTGACCTTCCTCACACACACGAAAAAAACTCATCAAATTATACACTTTATGCAGTTTATTTTCCATCGGTTATACCTCAGTAAAACTGTAAAAAATAATCTTTGTCTTCTTTTCTAAAAGTCTAAGACTAGCTTTATTTAAAGTGAAGAGGAAAGCTGAAAAACTAACAAGTCTTTAATAAAAACAAGAGTAAGTGTTTTTAAGGAAAAATATACCACAGGGCATTTAACAGAGGGATTAAGGTAGAATCACACTAATTGATTTTAAAACCTGTTACAGAATCATTTTGAAAATGAAATTTTTTAATTTAATTTAAAAACTAAAAAAAAAATAAATGCTTAAAAGTAATTCCAACAAAGTATGTGTAAAACCTCTATGCAGAAAACAATAAAACAGTGAGAGAAACTGAACATCTTGTGATGTTGAAGATGTGCACACCCTATGGTTTAGCAGTTTTGCTGCTAGGTTTGTGTTTTGTTTTGGGGGGTTTGTTTTGTTTTGTTTTGTTGAGGAAGATTGGCCCTGAGCTAACATCTGCCAATCCTCCTCTTTTTGCTGAGGAAGACTGGCCCTGGGCTAACATCCGTGCCCATCTTCCTCCACTTTATATGGGACACCGCCACAGCATGGCTTGACACGTAGTGCATCGGGTGCGTGCCCAGGATCCGAACCCAGGCCGCCAGCAGTGGAGCACGCACACTTAACTGCTTGCGCCACCGGGCCGGCCCCTTGGGGGGGTTTTTTTTGAGGAAGATTTGCTCTGAGTTAACATCTGTTGCCAATCTTCCTCTTTTTTTTTTTTTTTTTTTTTTATACTTGGGTTGCCACCACAGCATGGCTGACGAGTGGTGTAAGTCTGCGCCCGGGATCCAAACCCGCGAACCCAGGCCGCTGAAGCAGAGAGCGCTAAACTTAACCACTATGCCACAGGGCTGGACCCTGCTGCTAAGTTTATACCTTTCAGTAGAAATCAGCAATGGCAACAAACCAAATATGGCGCAGACACTAAGAATGGTTTTTAAATTTTTAAAGATTTTATTTATTTTATTTTTTCCCCCCAAAGCCCCAGTAGATAGTTGTATGTCATAGCTGCACATCCTTCTAGTTGCTGTATGTGGGACTCGGCCTCAGGATGGACGGAGAAGTGGTGCCTCGATGCACACCCGGGATCCGAACCCGGGCCACCAGCATCGCAGCGCGCTCACTTAACCACCAAGCCACAGGGCCGGCCCAATGGTTTTTAAATTTTTAAAGGATAATTTAAAAAATCAAAGAAGAATATGCAACAGAGACTATGTGTATCCCTCAGAGCCTAAATATGTATACTAGCTAGTCTTTTACAGAAAAATTTTTCCAGCCTCTGCCTTAAAAGAAACCTTGACAGCTGTGTACCAGAGACCTGTACATGAATGTTGGCAAGCAGCAGTGTTTACCCCAATACTGGCAGCAACCCAAAGAGAATGGCGTAGAATAGATAATTATATTATGTTGTATTCCTTTGGAGCACTACTATACAACAATTAGAGGTGCATGGTGGGGCAGGTGTGAAGACTTCTAAGGTATTAGTGATATTCTGTTTTTTAATCCAAATGGAGTTTACGTGGTTCTTCATTTTATGATTCTTTAAATTGTATAATGTATTTCTGGGTGCTCTTATTGTATATATATATATATATTTCAACCCCCAAAAGAGTAATAAAATCGCTTGAAGACAGACTTAACTATGGGGGAAGATGTTAAATAAAAGCTAAGAGAATGGAAGGAGAGGAACTGGAGACAATGAATGGAGACTGTTGAGGAGAATTGCTTTCATAAAGGGGAGCGTTGAATTGCAATACTATATGGGAGGGGGAAATGAGGTCAAGAGAGCATCTTTTTCTTAATTGAAAAAAGAAGTGTTTTTATGCTGAAGGGAAGGATAGTGGAAAGAAAAGATTTGCAGCTACAGGAGAGAGGGGAGAGTTGTAAGGTCCCCAAGGAGGGTGAGAGCACTCAAATGGAAGTGGGTTAGCCTTACATGAAAGCGCAGAGGATTCACTTACGATAAATGGAGGAAAAGCAGAGTACGCGCGTACAGATATTGGTAGGTGGATAGGTGTGGTGAGGAGTTTATGAAAATTCTCTTCTGATTGCTTTGCTTTTCTCACTGATTTAGGATTCAAGATAGGAAGTGCATCATCAAAGAATAGATGAATGTTTTAAATTTTTTTTTTAATGTAAAGATCCAATACAATTACATTAAGACAAATTTCAAAAGGAAAGCAGCGGGCTGGCCCCTTGGCTTAGTGGTTAAGTGCGCGTGCTCCGCTACTGGCGGCTCGGGTTCGGATCCCGGGCGCGCACCAATGCACCGCTTGTCCGGCCATGCTGAGGCGGCGTCCCACATACAGCAACTAGAAGAATGTGCAACTATGACACACAACTATCTACTGGGGCTTTGGGGAGAAAATGGGAAAAAAAAGGAGGAGGATTGGCAATAGATGTTAGCTCAGGGCCGGTCTTCCTCAGCAAGAAGAGGAGGATTGGCATGAATGTTAGTTCAGGGCTGATCTTCCTCACAAAAAAAAAAAAAAGGCAGCAAAATGTGGGGAAATGTGACAAATGTCTCTGATGAAAGCTTATTATATAAAACGTTTTTGTCACTTCTGTATATTCTAGATTCATAGCAGTGAGACTCTACAAATAAACAATTCATGGAGATAAATGGTTTACTCACTTGGTGAAAACTAATAGTAAATTATCACATAAGAAAATGTTTACTTTCACCAGCAATTTAAGAAATGAGAATTAAGACAACTTACCAAAAAAAAAGGAAGATAAAACAGTTAACATGCATGCATGAGGACTATGCATCAAGACAAACGTCACTGATTGCTAGGCATATGAAGCCCTTTTTTCTGTAAATCAGTCTGATGATATTTAACAAATCACAAAACTACTATACTTTTTTATTCTGTAATTCCACCTCTAAAAGTTTACCACCAATAGAATTAAAGTTCTGTTCAATGCTGTTGTTAATAGGAAAATCCAACAAAAAAGATCCAGAAGGAATGTAAAGTAATCTTTGAATAGTTTAACCTTTCAATTTCCTTTTTTGTTTTTTTTTGTGCTATGCTGATTAAGTTTGGTTTAAATTATAGTGAAATTTGCTTATTTGTCACAGATAGTGAATCAGACATTGGGACCAATGAGTTTCAAAGTGTTTGTTCTGTTAACTGCTTTGGTCTCTTTAATTCAGAAGAATTAAATGTGTGATACTCAGACTACTACAGTCCCCAAATGGATTATATTGATTGCTTACAGCATCTTCAGGGAACATAGCACATTAGTTTACTAAGTAATATTATTGAGTTCAGAAAGTTTGTTTAAGGGGCTGGCCCGGTGGCACAGCGGTTAAGTGCACACACTCCACTTCAGCGGCCCGGGGTTCGCAGGTTCAGATCCCGAGCGCGCACCGATGCACTGCTTGTCAAGCCATGCTGTGGCGGCATCCCATATAAAGTAGAGGAAGATGGGCTCGGATGTTAGCCCAGGGCCAATCTTCCTCAGCAAAAAAGAGGAGGGTTGGCATCAGATGTTAGCTCAGGGCTGATCTTCCCCACACACAAAAAAATTCTTTTTTAAAGTTTGTTTAATTATCGTTGGCAATAAGATATCAGATGGTTTAAAGAGGCAGGAAACCAAATGACTTCCTAGCACACCTTGCCAACTGTTCATAAATTTTCAAAGACATCATCTTTAGTAGCCACTAAAAGCTGTAGCAGATGTGGGGCTTGCTTTTCAAGTGAAGTAATTATTGCTTGAGAAGAATACACTGGATCCTATTCTCCCATCAAAAATATAATAATTTGAAATAGCAGTCATGATATTTGCAAAACCATGAAGGGAAGAGAGACATGATGGCATAACGTTTGTGTAGCATTTCCCATCCTATTACTTTCCCTAAAACATTAACCTTTTTGTGGGCAAGTTCGTATAATAGGACTTCTTAGTGAATACCTTTTATATATGCACCTTTTTTGTCCTTTCTGCCATTTCCTTATCTTGTTTGTAAACAGCATCATTGAGATAAAATTCACATACCATACAACTCACTCAAAGTGTGTAAAGTGTACAATTTAATAATTTTTAGTATATGCATTACCATAGTCAATTTTAGAACATTTTCATCATCTCAAAAAGAAAACCCTGAGGTGGAAGCAAATGAAGTGTCTATCAACAGATAAATGGATAAACAAAATGTGGTGTATACATAAATGGAATATTATTCAGCCTTAAAAGGGGAGGAAATTCTAACACATGCTACAAGATGGATGAATCTTGAAGACACCATGCTATGTGAAATAAGCCAGTCACAAAAGGACAACTACTGTATTATTCTACTTATATGAAGTACCTAGAGTAGTCAAATTCATAGAAATAGAAGGTAGAATAGTGGTTGCCAGAGTCTGGGGAAAGGAGGAATGAGGAGTTGCTGTTTAATTGGTACAGTATCAGTTTTGCAAGATGAAAAGAGTTCTGGAGATGGATGGTGGTGATGAATGTACAACACTGTGAATATACTTAATGGCACTGAACTGTACACTTAAAAATGGTTAAGATGGTAAATTATGTTTTTCACCACAATTAAAATTTTTTTAATATGAATATACTGATGGGAAAAAAAAGGTAATGAACTGTGCTCTTTTAGCTAGCACCCTCTGACCCCTCCACCACCACCACCCTCTCCCAGGCACTAATCTGCTTTCTGTCTCTGTAGATTTCCCTATTATGGACAGTTCACATGAGTGGAATCCTATGTAGTCTTGTGACGGGCTGCTTTCACTCAGCCTAATGTTTTTAAGGTTAATCCATGTTGTAGCATATATCAGTAATTCATTTCTTTTTATAGCTGAATAATATTCTATTGTATGGATATACCACATTGTGTTTATCCATTTGTCAGTTGATGGACATTTGGGTTGTTTCTGCCTTTTGACTATTATGAATAGTACTGCTATAAACATTAGTTTGTAAGTTTTTGTGTGGATGTATATTTTCATGATAACATAAAGAAATGTAATATATTTGCCAATAATAGCACAAAGGAGGTGGGTGGGAGCAATGCTGTATTGGGCTAAGGAAATGCCTATAGATGATAAGTTAATAATTATAACAATGAATTGTGTTTGTAACTTCATTTTATACAGTTGCTTTTTAAATCAATTAGAAGAAAGCAGGAAAAATATGCATTTCTACTGTCTTTTACAATTATATAATAACCTCTACTGCTTGTATTATTCTGGTCAGGCTGCCAAAGCAAGATACCATAGACTAGGTGGCTTAAACAGCAGAAATTGATTTTCTCACTGTTCTGGAGACTGGAATTCCAAGATCAAGGTGCCAGCAGTGTTGGTGTCTGGTGAGGGCTCTCCCCTTGCGTTGCAGACAGTCACCTTCTCACTATGTGCTCACATCACCTTTCCTTGGTATGTGCAAGCAGAGAGAGTGAGAGCAAGCTCTCTGATGTTTCTTCTTATAAGAGCACTAATCCCATTGTACCAGGACCCCACCCACATGGCCTCATCTAACCCTAATTACCTCTCAAAGGCCCCATCTCCAATTACCATCACATTGGGATAGTAGTTAGGATTTCAACATACGAATTTGGGAGGCATGCAGGCATTCAATCCATAATACTGGTATTCTTTATCTTTTTTTGTGGATTCTAATTAGTTTTTATTGTAAGGTGTGTCTGCCAGCAACAAATTCTTAGTTTTTGTTTACTTGGGAAAGTCTATATTTTGCCTTCATTTTTGAAAGATAGCTGGATATAGGAATCTTGGATGACAGATTTTTTTCTTTGACCACTTGGAATATGTTATCCCACTGCCTTCCAGCCTCCATCATGTCTGCTAAAAAGTCAGCTGTGTTAGTCTTATTGGGGTTCCATTATATAATTAGTCATTTTTCTCTTGCTGCTTGTCTTTGACGTTTAGCATTTTTATTATGATATCTCTTTGCATTTATCCTGCTTAGAGTTTGTTGCAGTTCCTGGATGAGTAGGTTATTGTTTCTTAATAAATTTTTTTTATGTTTTCAGCCATTATTTCTTGGATTATTTTTTTCTGCTCCTTTCCTCCTCTTGATAATCCCATTATACACATGTTGGTATGTTTAAATGCTGTCCCCCATTTCTGTAAGGCTCTTTTTTCTCTCTGTTCTTCAGCTTGCATAATGTCTATCAATCTGTCCTCAAGTTCACTTACTCTTTCTTCTGCCAGTTCACATCTACTGTTGAGCCCTTCTAATGGATTTTGTATGTTAGCTATTTTTCAACTCCATAATTTCCATTTTTTAAAATAATTTCTGTTTCTTTATTAGTATTCTCTATTTGTTAATGCAACATTGTCACCCTTTTTTCTTTACTTCCTTACTCATGATTTCCTTTGGTTCTGTGAACGTGTTTATAGTGACTACTTTATGGTATTTTTCTGATAAATGTGGAAAATCTGTTCTTACAGGCAGTTTCTGTTCCCTGCTTTTATCCAATGTGTGAGTTATACTTTCCTGTTTCTTTGCATGCCTTGTAATTTCCTTTTAGTTGGACATTTTAGATGATATATTGTAGCAACTCTGTGTACTTGTTATTGTTGTTCACTTGTTTATTTGTTTAGTGACTGGATTATTTAAGTGAAGTCTTAATAATAACACCCCATCAAAGGTTCAGCCTCTGGTGGTGTTCCTCATGCAGGGAAAGCTTTGGGTATTCTCACAGTCATCCTGGGATGACGGTGATTTTGCTAGGACTCTATTCCTCTCTTTCCTTGACAGCTCCCAACTTTAAACTCCACTAACTGCCAGCTTATTGCTGTGTTGTTTTTAACAATGCCCTGGCACGTGAATTGCTCTACAAAGTGATCCAGTTGTCTTTATCACAACCTCTAGTGTTCTTGAGAACACCTGTAGGCTTGAACTTCTTCCCTCTCTGTTGTAATTGAGGACAGGTCTTTTGGGAAGATATTAGGTGCTGTTTTATGGCCTGTTTTCTCCCCAGAAAAATCTCTAAGGCAGGGCTCTGGAACTGGGGTTATGGTCAGTGATCAGTATTTCTCTCTCTTTTTTTTTTTTTTTTTTTGTGTGTGTGTGTGTGTTGTGGGGTGAGGGAGTTGGGAATGAATGTTCAGATCAGTATCTCTCAAAGTAACACCCTCCCCTGTGAGCTGAGCACTTGGTGGAGAGTGAAGGGACCACAGCCTAGGGTCCTCTGCTTACCTCTCTTGGCATGGAATCACCACTTCAGGAGCTGGGGCAAGAATGATCAGGCCAGGGCCCCAGTATTCTCAGCATGTCACACCCACAGTAGACCCTCTGTTCCACAAGTGGAAGTTGGGAGAAAAGGAGTTGCCACCTCTTAGCCTCACTCACCCTCGACTTAGCTTCAGCAGTAGGTACTTTGGAGTAGGATAAGAAAACTAACATACCTCTCCTCCTAGGAAGAATGCCTCCCATCCAGGTGCTGTGGGGAGAGGGAGCTCTGTGTTCTTGGCTACAGCTGTCTGGAGTAGAGTCTGTACCTCGCTAAGCTGGGAAGGGGGCAAGAGAGAGCCCTCTTGGTTCAAATACCAGACTCACCTTTCTTACCAAGTTTTTTAGATGTTCTTGAATAGATAATTTCTTATATTCATCCTTAGGACCATTTTCCAGAGGCTTTAAGTGGTTGCATTTTTATAGTTTTCACCAGTTTCACTAGGGAGCAGGTCACCAGAACTCATGCTGTCATGCCAGAAGTCAATTTCTAATAAGTGGAATTTTGATTTAAAAAATATGAAATTATACTATTCTGGCATCCTATTTTGAAATTATATTAAAAGATTTGGTGAAACTGTTTGAGGATGTATATTCTTTAGCTGTATCACACAGGTGCATAAGCATCATCCTCAGTGCCAATAGCAATTGTATGGTCTCACTCTAGGAGCAGACTTAATAAGTAGCTAAATTATTGCCAGAAAGAGCAGCTTAGGATCTGCTGTACTAAAACTAAGATTATTGTTTGGCAGATGTTTTCCACCAGTTCAGTAAACTACCAAAGTAATGTATCCAACAGGTCCACTAACCTAGCTGCTTGATGATAGTTCATCCTAGTGGGTTGGTCAGGTATTGCCCTTCTCAGAATCAGCCATTCTCCCAGGAGCACCAGAGATAATATTTGTGGTTGATTGTGTTTGATAATAGCTGCTCTTACAGTTCTCAAGCCAAAGGCATCTTTTATGTGAAATGTGTAGTGTAGACCCTTGGGTCTCGTACAGGTACCTGAGAAATATAAAGTTCGTTGTTAAGGAAAATGTTAGCCTTTACTGCAGGTACTTCTGCATCCTACCTATTTATTTAATGGAAAATAATCCTCTCTTCAGGCAAGATTTCACCCTAGCCCCTCAGTTTCCTAGTAAAATATGAACTGTGTCTCATAGCTCATATCAAAAAACTAGATTCCTCTATAATTAACTTCATGCTTTAAATTCATCATAGAATACAATTAGGATATGTCTGTAATTTAACACCTGCCAGAGGCTTAAATGCTTGCTTCCTTTATCCTGGCAGAGATGCATAATCCTCTGGGTTCACCATTTTGTCTTAGCTGCCAGGAAACACAAAGCTAGATTCCGTACTCAATGAAAGCAACAGTCTCATCCCAGATGTTCCTACTCCTTTTTTTGTTTTGACTTTTAAGTAGGTTCTTTTCTCTAATTTTTAGCCTATTCAGTTTTTTTAAATATTTCACATTTGGGAATAGGTAAGCTATAAATGAATATTTCTATAAATATGAGCAAGCATTTAACCAGAAAGCCCAGAAAAATTGGCCATTTGCATTTAAGGGAAAACCCAAAATATTGTATAATAAAAGTTTTGTTTGACATTTATTTTCGTTAAAGCATACAATTTGGTCAAATTCGTATTAGTTGAGAGTTTATTTATATTGTCCTAAATAGATACCCTCATCACAGAAAAATATAAGGTGGAAATCACCTTGACTTATAAAAAGCTTATAAGGCAGAAAGCTAATGTTTTCTTCCAGAGACAGCAAGCCTGGCTGAGTATCTGACCCTCAAATGAATTGAAGGTTTCTATTGCAGAAGATCAGTATAACTGCCTCCAGATGGCTACACGGTGACATCTGCCAAAGATTTCTGAAGGAGATTGTGATTATTAGTTAAAATTAAATCCCTCATACAACATTTAAAAGTTGAACTTTTCAGGCAGTTTTCATAGGATATTTTTAGTGTTTATTTTTTTAATTACAAATAGCATGCATGCCTTTTTGGAAAATACAAAAAAGTATAAATTATCAAGAATCAGCCATGTTCCCACAACTCTAAGTTGACTGCTATTGCCATGTTCATATTTTTCTCTTAGTCTTTTTTTTCATATATTTCATACATTTTGACATAGTTGAAATTCTATTGGATATGTTTTGTTCGTTTGGTATATAATGTTTTTTCAAAAATTTCTTTGTGGGCCGGCCCCATGGCTTAGCGGTTAAGTGCGCACGCTCCGCTACTGGCAGCCCGGGTTCGGATCCCAGGCGCGCACAGACGCACCGCTTCTCCGGCCATGCTGAGGCCGCGTCCCACATACAGCAACTAGAAGGATGTGCAGCTATGACATACAACTATCTACTGGGGCTTTGGGGGGAAAATAAATAAATAAATAAAATCTTTAAAAAAAAATTTCTTTGTAAATATAATTTTTAATGATTATACCATTCAATTTTATGAGTATACAATAATTTATTTAGCCAGTTGTATATAAAACATATAGGTCATAACCATTTTTTCCACTTCATTGAACCATCTTGTGAGCGACTTGAATTTCTTCCTTGGCATAGAGTTCCTAGAAGGGAATTAATAGGTCAAAAGATAATGACTGTTTAAAGTTCTTGGTACATTTTGACAAAATCTTTCTTTAATTTACAATCCGAGTGGGTACTGACTCATTTTCAGTGTTCTCATGTTTCATAAATAGCGACATATCTCAGTTTAATTTGGCTCTTTTTTAGTGAAGCTGTACATTTGTGCATTTGACTATTTGTGTTTTGAATTATTTGGCCACGTCTTACCATAATTTGGTAGACAGAGGTTAATCACATATTTATTGAACAGAAAGCTGAAATTCAAATAATATGGTCAAAGTCATACCACAAATAAGTGGATTTGCAAGAATATCTAGTGAGTATATCTTACTACCAAGCATTAATTTCCACTCATACTGTGGTATGATTGGAAATGGAGTATGATACTATGGTTATCAAATAGATTACCATGATCTAATCAAAATAGCATCAATACTACCCCTTAAAAGGCCGATTTTAAACATTCATAAAGAGTCATATGACATTTTAAAAAATTCTTCACCCTTTAGTAGACAGCAGTAAGTTTCTGATTTTAAAAATATATGTAATGGGGCCAGCCCCATGGCTTATTAAGTGCGCGTGCTCCGCTGCTGGCGGCCCGGGTTCAGATCCCGGGTGCGCACCGCTTGTCCAGCCATGCTGAGGCCACGTCCCACATACAGCAACTAGACGGATGTGCAGCTATGACATACAACTATCTACTGGGGCCTTGGGGAGAAAAAGGGAAAAAAAGGAGGAGGATTGGCAATAGATGTTAGCTCAGGACTGGTCTTCCTCAGCAAAAAGAGAAGGATTGGCATGGATGTTAGCTCAGGTCTGATCTTCCTCTCACACACACACACACACACACAAATATATATATATATAATATGTTTATCATTTTTTCCATTATGGCTTTGATTCCAAAATACAGTAAGAGTAAGGAAATAAATAACTGGAGGAAAGGGGAATTTCTACCTGTGAATTATCATAGAACATCACAGGAATAAGACGTACATTATAGGAAAACCAGAGGAAGAAACTTGTGTGTATTTGATCTTGTCATTTATTAATTTCCATTGATCCTGTAGAGGCGTTTTGCCGCAATTTGACTAGCTCTACCATACACTGAGAAGTGGCAGGAGTAATTTTTGTTGCATTGACCTTTAATACATTTGAAAGTTGATATTATTAATTAATTTTAATTTACATATTTATAGTTTTAAGTCAGGACTTTTCAGGATGTTTGGGACGAAATGGGTTCATGAGATTGATGTTTTATTTTCCTGTTCAAGAGTAGAATATGAACTTCTTCAAGGATTAGGCCTGGTGTTTTACTTTAAAAAGTCCCCTTCTTTATATTTCTATCCTGTCTTCCAAAGGAGAAATTTTTGGTAAGTTACTACAAAAGTTTTTCCTTTTTGGTATATTATATAAATATTTATATTTTTAAAGTAAGAGTGGTATTTAAAAGCTAACTCTTATGCTTTTCTTTTTTCTAATGTGTTCTAGTTCTGCCTTTGTAGAAAGCAAATGAGATAATAATTAAAATAGAACATTTAAGAGATTTAAGAGGGCTGCTCATTGCCCAGTCTGTATCCCTTGAAGTGTCCTTATGTCTTTAGGGGGAGATTAGTAGAGTCTTGGAACTCACTTTTATAATTCACTTACCTAAGGGATAATCTAGTGCTGGAAAACCAACATACTAACTATAAAACTAAAACCCACTAGAATAGTAAACTGGAATCGCAATTTGTAGTTTAGAGGTGTAGGATATATTGCTCATCTCAGTGACCTGAATATTCTCATCTCTATTCAGGGTGGCTTCCTATCACCTCTGTGCCTCAGAACTTGAATAAGCCATTAGACTGTGCTTAGTGAACAAGATCAAGGTGAGGGGCACTGCATGACCCAAAGGAGCATTTATTCTTAGAACAGAACCTAAAAATCCTTCCACCCTATGGTGAAACTTGCTATTCTCCTCAGTTGCGACACATTTACAAACCATGTCTCAAGCTGTATTATTTCCACAGGTAGCTAATACTCGTATAATGCATTCCAATCATAATTAACATTCAGAAAGTACTATATTTACATTTTGTCACATGGTCCAAAATCACTTTTTATGAAGTCCTCACTTTACATCCCTTTCTTTTTCCCTTTTATTGAACCACACTGAGTTACTGTCACTAAAAAACAGTAACACTTTCCTAATTCTTATTCACTGGAGAATTGTCAGCCTGAATTAGAGAATTGTTTTTTAAGTTTTTATTATGGACATTTTTAAATATATATCAACATAAACATAAATCCAGATATCATATTATTTCAATTCATGAGTATTTCATTATAGGTTTAAAAAACCTTAAAAGGTTTTTTAAAAACCCACCTAACTACAAAACTATTTCACATCTTTAAAAATTTAACAAGTTAATTTCTTAATTATATCAAATATCCGGTTGGTATTTGTATTCCCTACTACCCCACGAATACTGCTTATGTTTTTACACGTCGTCTTGTAGAATGTCCCATGGTCTGGATGTTATGACTGTGTCATCATGGTGTTGTTTAACATGTTTCCCTGTATTCTCTGTATTTCAGTAGTTGGATCTAACGTATTTTTACTGCAATTACATGAGATGGGAGTGCAAAAAGTTGTTAAAGCTAGATTAAGAAATAATACTATGTAAAGAAAGTTTATTTAAATGATGAAAAAGACTGGTAACTAATAGAGTTTTATATATAAATTAAGATTTCTGATTTCGTGAGAATTCTCAGAAAGTATAATGGTATCGCTCTGTGATTTGAAACTATTTTCCTGAAAGAATTTGCTAAACAGAGAAAACTTTAAAGACATATGACAAACCACATAGTAGTTTGAATCTCTGTTGAAAAATACAGCAATAACTTAATGGTTTTACACTAACAGCCTTTTATTTTTGTGTTTATATTAGGATATATCAGAATCATGTTATATTGTTTCCTTTATTCTTAGATAGTACATTTTTTTTTAAGCAGTAAATCGTGGGGCCGGCCCAGTGGCGTAGTGGGTAAGTTCACACACTCTGCTTTGGCAGCCCAGAGTTCGCAAGTTCAGATCCTGGGCACAGACTTACTCACTGCTTATCAGGCCATGCTGTGTCAGGCGTCTCACATATACAGTAGAGAAAGATAGGGTCAGTTGTTAGCCCAGGGCCAATCTTCCTCAGCAAAAAGAGGAGGATTGGCAACAGATGTTAGCTCAGGGCTAATCTTCCTCACCAAAAGATATATATATATTTTTTTCTGAGTCTCATCATTGTCAAACTGCGTATTTTCTTTTGTAAAATATAATTTGGTGAGATCCAAATAAATTACCTTTTTATTTTGTTAAATTAGTTATTTTTCTTCTTTTTTAAATAATTATTTGAACAATACAAAAATCATATTTAGAATAAGTTGTAAAATAGTAAGAGCAATGAAATTAGGAGTTGTTTTTTCTGGTTTTAAAAAATTAGTGTTAGGGCTGGCCCCGTGGCTTACCGATTAAGTGCGCGCACTCCACTACTGGCGGCCCGGGTTCGGATCCCGGGCGCGCACCGAGGCACCACTTCTCCAGCCATGCTGAGGCCGCGTCCCACATACAGCAACGAGAAGGATGTGCAACTACGACATACAACTATCTACTGGGGCTTTGGGGGAAAAAAAAGGAGGAGCATTGGCAATAGATGTTAGCTCAGAGCAGATCTTCCTCACAAAAAAAAAAAAAAAATTAGTGTTATTGCCATAAACATAAAGTAATTTTTATACAAAAGGTAATTATTTATAACCCACAGAGAAAATAACTAGATTTAACTTTTACTGCTAACCAATTTGAAAAATAATTTCACTTAAGTAAATTTGTAGGACTGTTCATTCGAAGAATCTTTACAGTCATCTCCATCTCTTTGTGCTGTGTTTTTGTGTTTGTTTGATTTTTTTTTTTCATAGCTCATCAGTAGGGTACTTGCAACATCCAGGATCAGACCAAGTACAGTTTCCTCGAACTACTTCACCATGCAATTCTCAGCAGCTTCAAAGCCACCAGTGTGCAGGTATGAATAGATAATTTAAAAAAGATAATGGTTTGTCTATTTGAGAAATAATTAAAATGAATTCCTTAGACATTTCTAGAAAAAGGTTGTCAACTTGTTATGTGCTGAGATATACCCAGGATATTTAGGGTGCCATGCAAAATCAGAGTTAAGAGGTCAGTCCACTTCTTCCTTTTGTGCTGCTGCCACTACCACACTGCTATCCTGTTTCTCTTCCTCAGACTCTCCTTCCTTCCCTGCCTCATAAATATTGATGTTCTCTGGGATCCTTTCCAGGCACTCTCTCATTACTCCTCAAGCTCTTCCTGGGTAATCCAGCCCAAATCTTTTTTCTGCTGAGACATTACCACATAGCCAACTGCCTACAGGGCATCCCTACCTGGATGTGTCAAAGGCAGTTTAGATTTAATATTTCTCCCTTTTCCTGCATTCTTGACCTCACCTTCTATCTAGGGACCAAAACAAATTTCTAAGTCATAATTAACTCTCTTCTCTCTCCCCTTTCACATTCATGGCATCACCATTTCCTCAAATCTGATACCTTCTTTCCTTCCCCACTGCTGCTGCTTTTGGTCAATTCTTTTCTTGTCCTGTTTGCACTCTCTCTTAAGTGTTTCTGCTTATTTCATGTTTCCCGCATGCTCAACTTTCTTCCTACACACACACACACACACACACACACACACACACACACACACACGCACACACACACACACACACACACACACACACACACACACACACACACACACACACACACGCACACACACGCACACACACACACACACACACACACACACACACACACACACACACTTCAAGAATTATTGTCCTGAAACAAAGTCTCTTCATCTCATTCCTCTGAGTAAAAAATTTCCATGGATTTGCCATCTACATTCCCCAGCAAGTAGGCTTCCTATTTATACTCATATGCTTAAGTCATACAGAACCTTGTTTCTAGAATATACTATGCTTTTTCATGCCAAGATACTTTTGTACCTGTTCTCCCCTCTGCCTG
This sequence comes from Ceratotherium simum simum, assembly GCF_057802395.1. Lineage (NCBI taxonomy): Eukaryota > Metazoa > Chordata > Mammalia > Perissodactyla > Rhinocerotidae > Ceratotherium > Ceratotherium simum. Next base: position 19,326,438 of record NC_141908.1, read on the forward strand.
TAATGCCTTTCCACCATCTTCTGTTTGCCAAAATCCTGCGTCCTTAAAGTTTGACTCAAAAATCACCTCTTCTACAAAGCCTTCCCCAGTCCTTAAAACAGAGTTTGTTTTTCTCTGCTTTCATAGTGTCTTAAATAATCCTTTATCATAACACTGTATTTTATTGTAATGATTTGTTAACATATGTAACCTCTGAAAAACAGAGACAGAATAAATGATTATCAAATAAATAACTAATAGTGGCTGCATCCAGCATATACTGCTGTGGCTGAGGAGAACTTTGAGATGTCCCTAAGCAGTCAGCCCTCCTTTGATTTGCCTAGCCAGGTCAGGTGGTTCTATTTCTAGGGACCTGGAAACTACCATTATGGTTAGTGCAGTGCAAACTATGGCCCTGGAGGCAGGGCACAGGATCCTACCGTACTTTACACTGAAGCAGTAAGTGGCAGGCAAAGTCCATGCCTAATACTGGTAGTGCTGCAGTGCTGGTTCACAAGAGCAATAAATCAGATAAGAAGATAGATCTGATAGTCCATTTGTCTCTACTGTACAATTAGCAAATTATTTTTACATACACGGGGTCATCATAGCTCTTTAAAGTTAGCCAAGAAGGTCTTCTTAGCCTCTTTTTTCAGATGAGAAAACAATAAAAGAAGTTAATTTTCCCAGAGTCATAGGACATTTCAGGGTCGTAAATATCCATAGGATTGATTTTTCGCGGAGTTTTTCTTTGTGTATTTAGAATAATGCCTGTTTTAAAATTAATTCATTTAAAAAATTAAGCAGTTTTATAGATCATATCTCAATTGTGCTACTCTCTATTAGGTCCTGTAGTATGTAATTGGACTTTCCTGAGTAATTATAGACCTATTATTTTTAGGAGGAGATGTTTAGGTCCATAGAGTCAATTTTTTAATGCCTTTTTAAACACACAGCGCTTGTAGCAGGAAGCACTGGGGCTTAAGTCTGGCTTGCATATATAATAGTAAACTTTTGTATAGAAGTATAAAATTATTGCTATTATCTTGGTGTTCAAGGGATACCAGCTAGTTGCTGAAGTATAGTGATTGCAGTGTCCTAATTCTCATTTTTAGCTGTGCCACCTTTGCCACCTGGTGGAGGAATGGTGATGATGCAGCTCAATGTACCAAACAATCCACAATCTCGTGCTCACTCACCCCCCCAGTGGAAACAAAACAAATATTACTGTGATCACCAGAGAGGACAGAAGTGTGTGGAATTTAGCAACATAGACAATATTGTTCAGGTAAGATGCTTCTTTTATTATAATTTTAAAACTTTCAACATTTTAGTCACGTAAGACCTATAAGGCTTAACACTGAATTTGAAATCTTCTCAAACAGATTAGTAAAGGAGTTTGAACATTCCCTTTATCCAGATGATTTCTTTCAGTATTTAAATATTAATCCCCAACTTTTGCATATTCAATTTTTTTTTTTTCTGTGAGGAAGATCAGCCCTGAGCTAACATCTGCCAGTCCTTCTCTTTTTTTGCTGAGGAAGACTGGCCCTGGGCTAACATCCATGCCCATCTTCCTCTACTTTATATGGGACGCCGCCACAGCATGGCTTGCCAAGTGGTGCTTCAGTGCGCGCCCGGGATCAGAACCGGCGAACCCCGGGCCTCCAGAGCGGAGCGCAAGCACTTAACCGCTTGCGTCACCGGGCTGGCCGCTCAAAATTTTTTAATTTAAAAAAGTCAGAAGATAAACTAGATCTAAAATATAATAAGGAAAAATAATTAAGGAGTTATCCTACCTTTCCCATATAAGCTATATTTTAGTGTAAACAGCAAGTTGATGAGGGAATCCTCTTCATCATAGAAAAAATACGATTAAGAAATGTAAAAGCAATGGTAGAATTTAAAATCACTGTTTTGGAATTCTGTTAATTAAAAGATCAAGTAAAAATCATCATCAGATGCCAAAAACATTAGGAAAAGGTTTATGGGGAACTTTAAAATGGATAGATTAGGCAGACAACACTTGAAGCAACTGATCAATTGTAACATCACTAAAAGCGGGTCGACCAAACATTATTTGCCTCCTAATGTGGTGTAGAAGGAAGTACACAGCATCACCTATGATGTACTCTTATCAAAAAAAAATTGAACCCAGATCTCATCAAGCCTCAAAGTCTAGCTGTTAATTTACAGAAAACACAGGAAGAAAAAAAGCCTGTATGATACCGTGGAATATTTTACTGGACAAACTGGCCCCATTTCTCTAACAAATAAATGACATTTTGAAATGAGGGCTGAGTCTGTTATAGATTAAAAGAGACTCAAGAGTTACGATGATCAGGAGCCAGCCCCGTGGTGTAGTGGTTAAGTTCAGCACACTCTACTTTGGTAGCCTGGGTTCGCAGGTTTGGATCCCAGGCATGGACCTACGCCACTTGTCAGCCATGCTGTGGCGGCGACCCACATACAAAATAGAGGAAGACTGGCACAGGTGTTAGCTCAGGGCTAATCTTCCTCACACACACACACAAAAACACACACCTAATAACAGGCCATCAAAACAAATGAAGCAAAACTGACACAATTGAAGGGAGAAATAGACAGTTCTACAATAATAGTTGGAGACTTCAATACTTCGCTCACAATAATGGATAGAACAACCAGACAGAAGACAAGTAAGGAAATAAAGATCTTAAACACAATAAACAACTAGATCTAACAAACGTATACAGAACATTCTACCTGACAACACAGTGTACTCATTCTTCTCAGGTGCACATGGGACATTTCTTAGATAGACCATATGTTAGGCCACATATTAAGTCTCAGTAGATTCTAAAAGGTAGATATCATACAGAGTCTCCTCTGGAACCAACACTGTACTGGAAGTTCTAGCCAAAGCAATTACGCAAGAAAAAGAAATAAAAGGCATCCAAATTGGAAAGGAAGAAGTAAAATGATCTCTGTTTGCAGATAACATGATCTCCCCACTAGACACTTATAACTAGAGAGGAAAAAATAGTAAGTTGACAATGGAGAAACCCGTCAGACACAACTTTAACCAAGCAGTTGAAGTAAACGTCACCAACACAGTGGTGACAAATGGACAGCATGATCCTTCTCATATGATGCGTTGAGAAGGACACAACATCACCCCTCTGGTTTTCCTTCCCCAAATGTATATCATGAACTTTTTGATGAGGAAATAGCAGGCAAAACCCAAATTGAGGGACATTTTACAAAATAACTGATCTTCAAAGTGACCTTCAGAAACTGAACTTCAAAAATGTCAAAGTCATGAAAAAGATGAAAGACTGAGGCTCTGTTCCAAATTAAAGAAGATTAAAGAGACGTGACAACCAAATGCAGTATATGATTCTAGACTGAATTCTGGACTAGAAGGAGAAAATTTTTCTTTTTTTTGCAATAAAGTACATTCTTGCAACAATTGGCGAATCTGAATAAACTCTATAGAATTCATAATATTACTGTATTGTTAATTGCCTGGTTTTGTTAATTCTACTGTAGTTATTTATATAAGAAAATGTCCTTGTTTTTAGGAAACAGACACTAATTATTTCTGGATAGAGGAGTATTCTGAGCAACTCATTCTCAAATAGTTCAGGAAAAAAATAATATATACAGAGAGAGATAAAACAAATGTAAAATATTAGCATTTGGGAAATCTGAGAATTCTTTGTACTATTTTTGCAACTGTTCTTTAGGGATGAACTGTTTTAAAATGAAATATTAAATAGTTAACATAAAAAAAGGAGATAGATGTATATATTCTCTCATTGAAGAGCATCTACAGTATTATTGTCAAGGTACAAAAGCAAGATTCAAAAATAGGATATATAGCCTATTTCCATTTTTATAAAACATAGATGTATGGATGTATATGGATAGGAATAATCTACCAGTGTTTGTCTTTGGGAGTTGGAAATTATAAATTTCTGTAATGTTTTAATTTTTTGAATAACAAGTACATATTGCAATAATGTAACAAGTACATATTTGTAGTCAGAAGGAATAAAAATTTTTGTCTAGAAGGAAATTTGCGAAAATCCTGACTAAAGTGCTGCCCCTTTTTCTTGATGTAATTGCAGCACAGCCCTCAACTCAGTAGTCCCATTGTTTCACCAGCTCAGTCGCCAGCACCAGCTCAGCTGTCCACTCTGAAAACTGTCCGTCCCTCTGGACCACCACTTTCCATCATACCTCAGTTTTCTAGACCTTTTGTCCCCGGGCAAGGTAAGGATGCACGAAGCTAATCAAAGCCTCAGAGAATTCTAAGACATCCATTCCCAGTCACTTTGTGATTTACCTTGGTACTGCTACCTTTCAGTTTCCCGTAGGAGTGCATTTTCACCTCCACATATTTATTTATTACCATATACTCTCCTAACATTAATGTTTCATCACTAATTAATAATTACCAATTTAGTAATTACCTACATTCATTAATTACTTACATGATAGAATTAAAATGGCTTTAACTTACTATCCTTAGACTCCATTCCTCTATAGTGGTAATACACAATGTTCTATATTTCTAATCTCTATTAAAGTAATACACATCAAGAATTTATTCAAAAATTTATTCAACAAGCATTTATTGGGGACTTACTGTGGCCCTGATGTACAAAGATGAATAAGGTGAATTCCTCATCCTCACTGACTTTCGGTCTAGTTGGAGGAACAGACGTGCAAGTGAATGATTATAAAATAATATGTAAACCATTAATTTTATTTCCTGGAATTTATTCTAAGGATAATGCACACAATGATTTATGCGCAGAAGAGTTTATAGCAACAAAATTTCAAAAACAACCTAAATGTCCATCAGTAAGTATTAGATTATGGTATATCCATATAAGGTATACTATGCAGTTATCTAAAAATCATGTTTTAAAGAATTGTTAATTCATAATACAGTGAGTGATTTTAAAAAACAACTTACATGAATATATCAAAAAAGAAGAAATACAGATGTCCAATAAGCTCTTTTTGGTTTTTTTTTGAGGATGTTTGGCCCTGCGCTAACATTTGTTGCCAATCTTCTCTTTTTTTTTCTTTCCTTTTTTCTCCCCAAAGCCCCAGTACATAGTTGTGTGTCATAGTTGTAAGGTTGTAGCTCTTCTGTGTGGGACACTGCCTCAGCGTGGTTTGATGAGCGGTGAGTAGGTCCGCGCCCAGGATCTGAACCAGTGAACCCCAGGCTGCTGAAGCAGAACTCGTGAACTTAACCACTATGCCACCGATCCAGTCCCCAATAAGCTCTTGAAAAGGTGCTCAACATCATTATTCATTAGGGAAAGGAATATTAAAATCTGAATGAAATAATCACTCCGCCCGCACTAGAATAGCTATAATCAAAGAGACTAACAGCACCAAATGTGGTGAAGATACAGAGCAACTAAAATCCTCACACACTGGTGTAGGAGTGTAAAATGATAACACCACTTTGGGAAAATATTTCCAATTTCTTACAAAGTTAATCACTTACCTTACAGTGTAGCAATTCCACTCCTAGGGCTACCCAGGAGAAATAAAAACAAGCCTATGCAGACTTGTACAAGACCATTTATTACAACCTTATTTTATTATAATAGCCCAAACTGGACATGACCCAGCTGTCCACCAACAGGAGAATGGATAAACAAATTTTAGTATGTCCTTACAGTGGAATGCTACTCAACAATAAAAATGATCAAAGCAAACTAGTGACATGCAACAACATGGATGAATCTTAGAGTCATTATGTTAAGCAAAAACAAACCAGACCCAAAAAGAAGACATGTATATGATTCTAATTATATGAAACCCAACTATAGGCAAACTAAGCTATGGTGTTAGAAATCAGATAGTGATGTGGATGGGATATGGAATTTATTAGAAAGGAACTTTTCAGGAGATGAGAATGTTCATTATCTTTTTTGGGTCCTGGTTACATGGACTTTTACAATTGTTAGAATTCATGAAACTCAACACTAAAGATGTGCATTTTATCTTATGTTAATTATATCTCATTTTTTAAAAGAACTGTAAAATACACACATATACACGTGTGAGCGCACATATATAGAACAAAGATTGAAAAGATACCAGAATGTTAGAAGTGATGAAATTAGCAGGGTGGTTTTTATTTTCTCCTTTGTAATTCTCTATTTTCAAATTTTCTACAAAACCAATTACTTTAATAGTGTAGAAAAGTAAACTATGTTATAAAAAATAAACTGAAACTGTGTGGATTGAAATAGTGTACAGCAATATGGTAATATCGAGATATATACTCTAGTATATGAATGCCCCAAGAGGAGCACATAGCACAGCCTATAAGGAGGGGGTCTTTGGTTACTGCTAACTACAATCTCATCTTCATATTTGAAAGGAATTTGAAAAGAGTACTGCTCCATAGGCCTAAACTTAACTCTGACTTGTTTGCAACTGTTTTTTATGCATCTTAAAAATGCTTCACGGACCTGCCCGGTGGCGTAGCGGTTCGTGCACTCTGCTTTAGTGGCCCGGGGTTTGCTGGTTCGGATCCTGGGCGTAGACATACGCACCACTCATCAAGCCATGCTGAGGTGGCATCCCACATAGAGCAACTAGAAGGATGTACAACAATGACGTACAACTATCTGCTGGGGCTTTGGGGAGGAAAAAGGAGGAGGATTGGCAACAGATGTTAGCTCAGGGCCAATCCTCCTCCTCAAAAAAAAAAAAACGCTTCACACTGAGTCTCTGATCTCAGTGCTAAGCCTCCATGTCGGATCTGCCATTCAGCTAGTGCTTGGGAAGGAGCAAGTATGTCATGGGTGTGTTCTCCCAGGGAGCTGCCCAAGCACCTTCACAGTGTTAGTCAGAAAAGAGCCCCATCCGTGGGGATGGAGATCAAAAGAAAGTGGTAGGAAGTTCACGCCTTGCGTCTCACTTTATGAAACTATTGGGAGAAGGGATGTGTGATTTCCTGAGGATGCTTTCCTAACTCCTACCCATAACCCTCCTCTAAACCCAGAATGTACTGAGTTTGGGGAGTTATGGTTAAAATGAAATGAGAATACAACAAACGAAAACATTGTTCTCCAGGACAAGGTTTTTGCAGTCAGCATTTATGAAGCCCTTTCCATGTGATGATTTTAGGTACTCCTGAGTGAAACAAAGTAATTGGAGGATCTCCATCCTGACTGCCCCACACTTGTTGATTTAGGAAGGGGATACTTGCTCATGGATAACACTTAAGAATTGTGCCACTCTTTCTAAGCAAATTCAAATTATAAATACAAACTTTCATTTAAAGAGAGCTTAAGGGCAGACCCAAGACCTACAGTGTAAATATATCCATTGATTAAGACTGTAAAAATGTTTCTGTGAATATATGTAAATGTATACATACAGATATTTATAGTAATTGTTAGTGAATTTGGGGAGATAGAGAGCTTAATGTTTCTCCAGGGTTTTTCCTTTCCCCAAAATGTAAGTTATATTAATTTTTAATCATCAGAGAAAATGTGGATTTTAGTATTTCAAGTGAGTGGAATGGGCATTATAGTTATTTTGGTGGATTTCATGTGGAATGTTAAAATATATAGGGAAGTTTCTCTCCATACTATCCCCAGTTCCCACCACTTACCCTCCTTCATAGGCACTATTATTAGTCTTTAGTCCTTTTAGAAGTTTACCCCAGCTTTTTAAAGGATATATGGAAACTTTCAGTTCTTCTTAAAAATATGTCAGTACCTACACTTTTTTATTCTATCAAACGTGTTGCCCCTACTCAACTGAGAGAGTTTAGAAGACTGTGAAGTGCTCTATAACTGAGAAAAAAAAATGTAAAAATGTTTTTTCATTCAATTTCAGGAGATGCCAGATATCCATTACTTGGCCAGCCACTGCAGTACAACCCTCCTGCTGTTCTGCATGGACATATTCCAACCCAACAGGTGTGAAAGCCAGTTCCTGGCCTCCTAGCCTTTATTGGCAGAACATCATACTTCTGTTGCTGAGATTGTGGGTCACCCTGGGCCCACCTGTTGGAGTTGCACAAGGGAGAGCTCTTTGCCTCAGCCAGTTGATTTATCAGTGTTGTCCCTGGCCCCGTTGAGAGCAGAGCAAAGGAGACGGTGGCACGCTGCTTGGCTGAGCAGTAATTCACTAGTGCTATCCAAAGATGGGAGGTGTCCGGGGCGTTAGCGCACCCTTGCTCATGAAAGACAGTCAGTCAGCAAGTGACTGGTCATAGTGAGGGACAGAAGGGCCATTGCCGCAGAGGCATAATTCAAAAGGCCTGGGATTGAGTTTTTCCTGCTGAAATACAAAACCCAGGCTGAATATGTTTGGATGTTAAGTGTTTAAACATTACCAACACATTTTTCAGCATTGTTTACCTTATTTCTCATCTGTTTGTGGGTTTTCAGGGTCAGTCTGGCAGCAGGCATGGAAACCGAGGAAGGAAACAAGCTAAAAAAGCTGCGTCCACTGACCTTGGTGCAGGAGAAGCAGGTGTGTCCCTGAGAGGCAACTGGATGTGGTTCTACAAACTGTCGACCAGTGTGACAGTCTTTAAAACTGTTCCACACTGCAGAAGTGGGTTTTCCTCCTCCTAGAGTTCTGCAGAAAGTCATAGAAAATTATGCCATCTATAATGTAGGCTTCTTGAATATGTTCTTTTAATCCTGTCTCATTTCAGGTTTGAGAGTGTAGTAAGCTAAAGGTGGATTTAGAGGGGTGAGGGGACCAAAGGGAAAAGATGAGTGCCAGAGGAATAGGCAGAATGAAACTCTTTGCCTCTCTGTTCTTTGAGAAAGGAAGTAGTCCCTACACCCACAGGGAGATAGTCTGAATGAACAAATATATCACCTTTGTATGGCAAAGTGCTTTCAAGTGTGTGCCTTAACTTTCTACTCAACAGCCTTGGGGTGGTTAGGGCAAATGCTGTTATCTTTGTTTTACAATGAGAATGTGAAGTTCAGGAAAGTGTCTGCCCAAGATGACACTAACTTAGAGAAGCCACTGCACAGCTTGTGTTGTGTATGTGCAGCTGTCAGTGAAGACTGTGGAATGGGTAGTTGAGTACCATTAGCTCTACACCTCTTGCCTAAGAGTTAAATAGGAATGATTTAAAAGATGGCTATAAAAATTAGAATTTTGTGGATTTGAATGGTTTCAGAAAATCCCATTCATTTCCTCTGTCATTTTTGGGTCTCTTGTACTTTTTGCCCACCTTTTTGGTAGCAGAGATGATTAATTCTACCCTTTTTCTATTCTAGTTGTTGGGAAGGTCTTGGAAATTACTGAACTGCCAGATGGAATAACTCGCATGGAAGCCGAGAAGCTTTTTGGGGAACTCTTTAAAATTGGCGCCAAGATTCGGTGGCTCCGGGACCCCCAGTCCCAGCCCCAGCTGCGCCGTCACCCCCTCTGCTGTGGCAGTGGGGACAACACTGTCAACCCTGAACGCTCTAAACCCAGTGACTTGGCCTCCACATACACGGTCTTAGCCACATTCCCCTCCATTTCAGCTGCACAGAGTGCACTGAAGAAACAAATTAACTCGGTTAACAAGTTTAAGCTGAGAACAAGCAAGAAGCACTATGACTTTCACATTTTGGAAAGGGCAAGTTCTCAGTAACAGAGCCACCTTGGACCATTGGCCTTTATGATTCCCCTGTCCTCTCCCATCTTTAATTGGCTTGGTATTTGGAGTTTCTGTTAACATGATAGAGACTCCTAGGACATGTGGTCATGGCGTTACAGCTTTTGAAGACAGGCCAGTGATCCAGCAAAGGGGAGGAAAATACACATTTCACCCCACATGACTGTAGGAACCCATATTGGAATGATACAGAGTTAGCAGCTTTTTCTGAGGAAATGCTGTTCAAAGGCCTCCTAACTTTTATAGTTATTTTGTTTTATATTTCTGAATTCTTGTATCAGATCCAAAGCTCTATTGTACAGCAAATTATTCTTCAAAATGATTACAACCAGTTGCAACCTGTATTTCTTTTTTGCAGCCAGCACAATGTGACCCAACATAGAATTTTGGGCAAAAGGAATGCAGGAGTGGAATAATCATCAAAACCATGTGCTGTCTTTTTGGGGGGCAGACTAAGGAGAACCCACAATTAGAAGATTACTCTTCCCCTATACCTCCAAACACAAACAATTTCCAGAAAATACAGAACTCCCTCATAGGGTCCTTTCCTTATTCATTTAGGTAGTATGAACATTAAGTGTAAAGTAAATTATGTTCTTAACACCTCTTAATCGAACCACTTAGATTCAAAGGGGAATAGGAATCATTCTAGGCAGGAAAATACTTCCACTTTTTTTTTTTTTTTTTAAGTGTCCCTCCAATAACTAAATGCCACTTAGTTGCATTCCCCTCCTTGTGGATTTTTTGTCACCCAGGGAAATGCATTTGATGAGTGCTGGAAACTTCTTAAGTGGTTTCAAATTTGTTTTCATTGTTTGCAGCGGATCACTGGACATCAAAGATTCAATGCACTTATGAACAAGGAACCTTTTTTTTCAATTTCTGTGTAATTTGCAAGGCTGTACAATGTGTGCTGATGCAAGCCTTTTTTCAGTTCAAGAGAATAAATGTTTACAAATATAGATCCACTTTGTCTTTTGTACATTAAAATCACCTTTTTAAATGAGTGTCCATATTGAAGACTTAACTTGTCTTGAAGGTTTCAGTTTCAGACTTAAGATGAAAGATGATAGGGGCCGGCCCAGTGGCACAAGCGGTTAAGTGCGCGCGCTCTGCTGCGGCGGCCCGGGGTTCGCCGGTTCGGATCCCAGGCGCGCACCGACGCACCACTTGTTAAGCCATGCTGTGGCAGCGTCCCATATAAAGTAGAGGAAGATGGGCACGGATGTTAGCCCAGGGCCAGTCTTTCTCAGCAAAAAAGAGGAGGATTGGCATCGGATGTTAGCTCAGGGCTGATCTTCCTCCCAAACAAAAAAAAAGATGAAAGATGATAAACCCCCTCGTTTTACAAATGTTCCACAAAGCGTCACTGTCTCTGTGGGAGTGATTCCTCTGGGTATGATTCATGTCATTTTGTTCTCTCATAAAGTTAATACCAATCAATTGTAGAAAATTTTGAGTATGAACATACAGTCAGACAATGAAAAATAGAACATTATGTTTGGTTAGATAAAGAATTTGTGTTTTTAGCTGACATAGTCATATTGAGCATCCAGTTGTCCAGTTTAGCTCAAATGCGTTATAGAAAGCTTTCCCCGTTTGTTAGCCGAGCGGTGAAACTGCTGGGAAACCCAAAAGGTGTGGGGTCTACCATCTGCAACTTGCCTAGAACCTGGTTTGCTTCCAGCCTAGACTAGAGGTTTACTTTGCAACTCAGGGGCAGCAGGTGTTATCAGACTCTGGCACAGAGGTTCACTCACTCAGGAGTGTTTGCAAAGTCCCACTTACTCCCAGGGAATCCCAGGCCTTCCCACAAGCTGGGGCATCCTGATGGTGAATATTGTATTCCTGAGAGCAGAAGTTGGAGCTGTCTTTGAACCATCTCAGATTAAGGAACCATACCCAGAGGAAGAAGTAAGTGAGGACTGTGAAAATTACTCACTTCCAAGGCCTGTTGAATTTTTATTATTGTTGACTATAGACAGAGATGAAGAGAGTACATAATTAGGGCCAGCATTGCAGCAAGAATTGTTCAATCATACATGTGGATGGAGACAAAAAAACCACAACCCTATAGTTTATTTCAATATTCAATATTTTCTTTAATGCATGCAGTAGGAATCCGGGTAAACCTAAGTGGGTTTTTTGGTATTTTTTTTAATTGAGGTATAATTGACATATATTCGTTTCAGGTGTACAGCATAATGACTTGATATTTGTATATATTGCAAAATGGTCACCACAATAAGTCTAGATAACATCCATCATCTCACATGGTTAAAAAATTTTTTTCTTGTGATGAGAACTTTTAAGATCTCTCTTAGCTAAATCCATGCCCATCTTCCTCCACTTTATATGGGACGCCGCCACAGCATCGCTTGCCAAGCAGTGCATCGGTGCACGCCCAGGATCCGAACCGGCGAACCCCAGGCCACTGCAGCAGAGCGCATGCACTTAACCACTTGCACCACCGGGCAGGCCCCAGGAACTTTCAAATATACAATACAGTGTTATTAACCATAGTCACCATGCTGTACATTAAAACCTAAATTTTTGCTTTAGACCCTTCAACTCCTATAGGAGTTGAAGACTGCCCGGAAGGAATAGGTAAACCAGAGCGAGACTATCATGAAGTCAGCTCTTAGCCACCACCACCCTCCCTCATTTCCTGACAATCGCATGGGAATACTAATGAAATTGCCAACCCCCACAATACAAAAATATGCATACATACCCTAGACTATATACGTTGTTCTTTTTGATCTTCTAGAATCTGATTTGTGGGAGGAGGAAGCACACACAGGAGGCATTTTTTTTTTTTTTTAAAGATTTTATTTTATTTTTTCCCCCCAAAGCCCCAGTAGATAGGTGTATGTCATAGCTGCACATCCTTCTAGTTGCTGTATGTGGGACTCGGCCTCAGGATGGACGGAGAAGTGGTGCCTCGATGCGCACCCGGGATCCGAACCCGGGCCACCAGCATTGCAGCGCGCGCACTTAACCACCAAGCCACAGGGCCGGCCCTACAGGAGGCATTTAAGATGTGATTTGGTCCACACTTTACACCTTCTAAGGACAGCTTCAAATGTCCACAGCCCTGACCATATTTAGGGGCCGATATTACTTCTACCAGTAAAATGGGCTATTACCTGTGCCAACGTGAGCAGCTCCAGCAGCCCTATCTATGGGAATGACAGAGGTCACTTAATAACTTTCTGTCCACTTCGCTAGTTTATATATTAGAAAGCTGAGAATATGGCTTATGGTTTTTAACTCCTTGGTTCATGAAGAACATGGATATATTGGGTATGTGTTTGTGAATCTAGAGCACAAAGTGTGTTTGCTGTGGTGCCAACAGTAATTAAAAGTAATTAGGTTGCCATCTGAGCTGACAACAAAGTAGGGATCTGAACCCTCCTCCAAGCTAAGAAATTGTTTTTCTGATCCCACCTGGAAGGGACCAGTGGCCTGTGAATAGTGTGGAACACAAGTATCAGTAGAACCCACAGTGCTGGAGTGGTTTTGGAAGAATCAAGCCATCACCTCCGCAGCCACCTCAGGAAGCGGCTGAGAGTTGGGCTCTCCTCATGTCGTCAGCAACAAAAAAAATGCAGGTGTAAGACTTCAGCAGAGGCCAGCCACAGGGCTTTTGCAGAAGCGGCCAGATCCCCTAATCTCAGTCTCCTGCCTGCCCAACAGAGAATGAGATGTGGTGTGTATAGTTTTCAAAGGCAGAAAAGGCACACGTTCCATCTACTAGTGCCCAGTGTGGTCCTAGCAAGAAGGTGCTCTATGTGGTGGCATGATTGAAAACTGGCCCCATGTTGCTTAGAATTCTAGAAGCCTTTTTGTTTTTGGTGAGGAAGATCAGCCCTGAGCTAACATCCGATGCCGATCCTCCTCTTTTTTGCTGAGGAAGACTGGCCCTGAGCTAACATCCATGCCCATCTTCCTCTACTTTATACAGGACACTGCCACAGTATGGCATGACACGTGGTGCGTTGGTGCGCGCCCAGGATCCAAACCAGCAAACCCCGGGCCGCCGAAGCAGAGCGCGTGTACTTAACCACTTGCGCTACTGCTGGGCAGGCCCCCAATCTTCCTCTTTTTGCTTGAGGAAGAGTGGCCCTAAGCTAATATCTGTGCCCGTCTTCCTCTATTTTGTATGTGGGACACCTCCACAGCATGGCTTAATGAGTGGTATAGGTCCATGCCTGGGATCCAAACCCACAAACCCAGGCCACCGAAGCAGAGCATGCTGAACTGAACCACTACACCACTGGGCCGGCCCCTCTAGAAGCCTTTATGAGCTGATGCTAAAAGAGAACCAGAGGCTCACAGGCATACATTCAGTCCATAGACCTTCACCAGCCTGAGAAACAGGTAGATACAGCTGCCCTTTAATCTACTCCCATGCACACATATGCTCAGACTGCATATTGCATAGTTATTAGTTATTTTCCTCTTCAGCATCTACACTTGGATTCATTTGGGCTTGATTCCATGAGCATAATATTGGAGGAATGTAAGGAAAAGACAGTAGGAACTTCTGAGTCAGAAAACTGATAAAAGTTGGTTCTTTGCAGAGGGTGGGGGGAGCATTGAAATAGATAAATCATTAGCTACATAATATCCCCACCACCACCAAAAAACAAAAACCCAGCGCTGTTTCAGTTATCTTTTGCTGCTTAACAAGCCATCCAAAATTTATTGGTTTAAAGCAACAATCCTGTGGGTCAGGAATTGGGGTGGGGCTCAGAGGATGGTTTTGCTATTCTCCACCTGATATTGGTTGCCTTCAGCGGGGGCTGGGCTGGGCTGGGCTGGAAGCTCCAAAATGGCCTCAATCCTATGTCTGGGGTCCAGGGGCTGACTCTCAGCTGTGATGCCTCAGTTCTAGTGGACACACTCTCCTCCAGATGTCTCATCTGCCAAGGCAGTTCCTTCCACGCAGCTTCTCTCACCAACAGCATAGCCTGGACTTGTTTATGGTCGCTATGCTGTACATTGGATCCCCAGAACTCATTCATCTTATAACGGGAAGTTTGTATTCTTTGACTACTTTCACCCATTTCCCCCCACCCCTGCCCCTGGCAACCGCCAATCTACTCTCAGTTTCTATAAACTTGGGGTTTTTTTAGATTCTACATACAAGTGAGATCATACACTATTTGTCTTAATCTGCTTTATTTCACTATGCATAATACCCTCAAGGTTCATCTATGTTGTTGCAAATGTCAAGATTTCCTTCTTTTTTTATGGCTGAATAATTAAGTCCTCTTAAAACCTGGTCTTTTGAGTCCCAGAATGTCATTTCTGTTGCATTCTACTGCTGAAAAAAAAAAAAAAAAATGTTATGGGGCCAGCCCACAGCACAGGAAATAAACCCCACCTCTTGATGAGAAAAGTGGCAAAAAAGCATATAGGATAGAAGATATGGTTGCAGCCATCTTTGGAAAGAATTTACCATGAACACAAATACACAATAAAGTCCCATTGACTATGCCTCCAAACCAAATCCTGAAGCTGGCCTCTTCACCTCCATTTCCACCACCCTGGTCCCAGTTACCACCATCCTGTGCTTGAGCTACTGAAATGGCCTTCCTAACCAGTCTCCCAGCTTCCATTCTTGTTCCCGTGTCCACACATAGCCAGAATGACCCAAAAGATAATCAGCTCATGTCATTCCCCTGCCAAAATCCCTCAGTGGCTTCCTATTATTAAAATAGCAAATGTTTTTATCTTTTCTTACAAAGCTCGACATGCTCTAGCCCTGCCTAGTCTCAAATCTTATCCCATACCACCCAGAACATCTATACTCGCTGTTCCCTCTAACTGGAATGTTCTTTCCCTGAACTTTGCCTAGCCAGCTCCTTTATTTTTCACACAAATGTTACTTCAGCAGAAAGGCCTTTATTAGCCACCCAGTCTAATGTAGCCATCCAGTCACAGTCTTCAACATCACTTTATCTCCATTTTCTGCATATCATTTTTCACTATCAGGTCTTTTATTTATTTTCTGTTTACCACTAGAATATCAGTTCCATGAGGTTAGAAATCTTGTCTGTCTTGCTTGTGGCTATATTCCCAAGCACCTATTAGTTGTTCAACAAATATTTGTTAACTGTTGAATGACAAAGAGGATCAGGAGAATCCTGGCTTCCAGACCTGGTCATTTTGCTGGTCTGGAGCTGTCCCACCAAGTGATGTCAGGAGGTGGGAGGGAGCTGGAATAGAAGCATGATTCACATGACCTGCTCTGGCTATCTTGGCACTTAGTTTAATTCCTTAATGACTTGGGGCTGGGGCCAGGTGGGGGCTGGTTGGTCACAAGGGAAAATGGAATAAAATGTGCATATGAATCCCCTGGGTAATCCTGTTAAAGTGCAGATCCTAATTCAGTAGGTCTGGTGTGTGGGTTGAGATTCCAAATTTCTAACAAGCTCCCAAGTCAATGATGCTAATGGTGAAGTCAGGTACCTGAGGGTTACTGTAAATATTCAATAAGAACACGATTACCTTTCGACTAATCTTGTCAATTTGCTGTTTTCTTGTTTAACCTGAGGGGTGACTGAAGGGTCACAGGATTTATGAGCTTGTTTTGCAGAAGACAAAGAATGCCTTCAAGGAAGTTACAACCACCAGATAACCAGCCCCAGCTGACACCCAGAAGTCAGATTGCCCAAGTGCATATCTGGAGTGAAAGAAACACAAATTTCCCCTTTGTGTCTCTGAAACTCCTCCTGCCAAGACCCTTAGCTCTATAAGACCCCCTGCTTTCTTCTTTTGTTAAAGTGTATTTGAGAGAACCTATCCTCCCCCCTTCTCATTTTGGCCAATTTGGATAAAACTTTCTTCATCTCCAAGCACCAATGTCTGAGTGATTGGCTTACTGCACATCAGACACATGAACTTGAGATTAAGAGGTTCGGTATCAATGTTACTCAGACGACACTTTAGCAAAGTACTAAGGCATCACCATTTTCAGAGCAATAACTCAAAGCACATGGCTAGAGCTGAGACTTGCATCAATATCCTGAGAGGAGGAGGTTATTATTATAGGTGATGAGAAAACTCATAAGTAGTTGAAAACCGTACAACTCTGGCATATCACTAGCTTGATTAACCCCACATGAAAACATAAGACACACTTCTTCAACTAACTCAAGGACAAAAGCCAATATAATATTCATTTTATACTTTTGCCCCTACAATGTCACATCAGTACAAATATCCATGAGTTATTCCTCTTTAATTGGAGTCTACATCCTCTTATATTCCACCCTCACCAAAACATCACTCTCTGTGGTGGACATCTGTCAAATTTGGACACCTTTTAAATACCTTGCCTATATTTGAGGAAATTCCCACATTACAAGTCCTTCTACCCTTCTGTCTGTGACTCCACCAACCGCGTTCACATCCAGCAGAATCTCATCAGGAAGAGAACAAGGAGAGGAAGCAGATGCTGCACAGAATTTCTTGTAGTGGGATTGTTTCTGTATGTCTATACTACATACACAATCTCATTTCATTCTTAAAATAATCCATTGAGGTCAGTATCACCAGGTACATTTTAATGAAGCTTGGAGAGATTAAACAACAAGCTAATAAGTCATTTTTTTTTTTTTAAGATTTTATTTATTTATTTTTTCCCCCAAAGCCCCAGCAGATAGTTGTATGTCATAGCTGCACATCCTTCTAGTTGCTGTATGTGGGACGTGGCCTCAGCATGGCCGGAGAAGCGGTGCGTCGGTGCACGCCCAGGATCCGAACCCGGGCCGCCAGCAGCGGAGCGCGCGCACTTAACCGCTAAGCCACCAGGCCGGCCCGCTAATAAGTCATTTTGAAGCTGGGTACCTGAGGGTTACTGTAAATATTCAATAAGAACATGATTACCCTTCGACCTTGTTCACAACATAGACACAGATGAAAAGAAATTAATCTCATTAATTTGCTATTTTCTTGTTAAACCTGATGGGTGACTCAAATGTCACAAGGATTTATGAGCTTGTTTTGCAGAAGAAAAAGAATGCCTTTAAGGAAGTTATGATCACCAGATAACCAGCCCCCAGCTGCCTTGAGGCCCAGAAGTCTGATTGCCCAAGTGCTTATCTGGAGTGAAAGAAACATGGATTTCCCCTTTGTTTCTCTGAAACTCCTCTTGCCATGCCCCTTAGCTCTATAAAGACCTCCTGCTTTCTTCTTTCATTAAGGTGGATTTGAGAGAACCTATCCTCCTGCCTTCTCATTTTGGCCAATTCAAATAAATCTTTCTCCATCTCCAAGCACCAGTGTCTCAGTGATTGGCTTATTGCACATCAGGCACACAGACTTGAGATTAAGAGGTTCGGCATCAATTTCATCAGCTTTAGTATTCTGCAGACTGTGCCCTAAACTCTGTATCCCTTTCTTAATTGCATATAACACAGTTTATTCTGTACTATGTGACTCATTTGATTTTGATCATATTGCCAAGTATTGTTGGTTATCCCCTCATGTAAACATTTTATTCCAACTCCTAAAGCTTTGTTATCCCAAATGGTAGCCGCTAGCCACAAGTAGCTAGTAAATTAATTAAATGTAAACTAATTGAAATTAAATAAAACATAAATTCAGTTCCTCAGTTGCACTAGCCATATTTCGAATGCTCGATAGCCACATGTGATTAGTGGCTACCATATTGAACAGAGAAGATACAGAACATTTCCTTCATTGCAGAAAGTCCTATCAGATAGCACTGTCCTAGAAAACCGGGATAAAATCTCATATATCTTTGATGTTCAATGGAATCTTACATACAGTTGACTCTGAATAAATGTTGATTAATCACAAACTACAAATATAGTGAAAATCAAGTATGGATTGTATGATTTAAGAGTATTGTCAGCTGAAATAAAGAGTCTGGGTAAAGGTTAATTAAAGGAGTTTATTCAAGGTGAGGAATTTGAATCCTGGGAAACAGTCTGACAGAGTATTCTGAGGAACTGCTCCAAGGCCTACAGGTCTGATGCAGTTTATATACCTTTTAATAAAGCAGTGTATGTGCAGGAAAGGGCTTACACATCTGATAGTCATATGCTACAAAGAGAACAAGAACTTTTTGGTTATACGTCAAAAGGCTTGTAATGTTGGTTTTATCTATGTGTGGAGTGAGGCAAGGACCAGGGTCATCACTTTTTCCCTCAATCTCTAAAAAACACAGTTGGGAAATGTGAGTGAGGTACCCATTATCTCTTCCTGCTACTGACTCATCCTGTTGCATCTTCAGTCATGAGACGAGAGGTTGCAAGGTCATTTAGACACAGGTTTATGAGGCCTGCATGGCTGCATCATAGTACAGCATGGGCTTTTGTACTGACTTTAAGCCTACGCAGCTTGCTTGTTAGATTCACCTGTTAGATCAGGGAGATGCATGCCAGTTTCGTTCACAGTATAAATTCAAAAAGATGCAGAGAGGGCCAGCCCCATGGCTTAGCGGTTAAGTGCGCGTGATCTGCTGCTGGCGGCCCGGGTTCGGATCCTGGGCACGCACTGATGCACCGCTTCTCCAGCCATGCTGAGGCCGCGTCCCACATACAGCAACTAGAAGGATGTGCAGCTATGACATGCAACTATCTACTGGGGCTTTGGGGGAGAAAATAAATAAATAAATAAAATTATTAAAAAAAAAAGTTGCAGAAAGATGGGCTAGAAGGGTCAATTTGTCATCTTATCTATCTTTGGTAGCATAGGAGAGGAATGTAGTGTCTAAAGTACCCTGTCATTTCTTACCTGGACAATTGCAATAGGTTCTGAGTGATCTCTCCACACACTCTCATTCTCATTCCCCTCACTCTCCACTCTGCAGTCAGGGTGAGCTTTTTAAAACACAAATCAGGGGCTGGCCCAGTGGCGCAGGCAGTTAAGTGCGTGCGTTCTGCTGTGGCGACCCGGTGTTTGCCGGTTCAGATCCCGGGCGTGCACCGACGCACTGCTTGTCAGGCCATGCTGTGGCGGCATCCCATATCAAGTGGAAGAAGATGGGCATGGATGTTAGCCAAGGGCCAGTCTTCGTCAGCAAAAAAAAAAGGAGGATTGGCAGATGTTATCACAGGGCTAATCTTCCTCACACACACACACATGAAATCTCCCAACTCAGGAAAAAAAAAAAAAAGAAGTAAATAAAACACAAATCAGATCAGGTCACTTTTCTGTCTAACACCCTTCAGTGACTTTCCACTGTCTGTCCAAAATCCTTAACATCACCTCCTAGGTCTTGCATACTCTGCCCCTTGTCTACCTACCTCTCCAGGCTTACCTGGCGCTGTCCTCTCCCTTCCTAGGTTCTGGTTACACTGGACTTCCCTAAGCTCCTCAAACATACCATGCTCTCTTTTTTTTTTTTTATAATTTTTATTTATTTATTTTTTTTCCCCCAAAGCCCCAGGAGATAGTTGTATGTCATAGCTGCACATCCTTCTAGTTGCTGTATGTGGGACAAGGCCTCAGCATGGCCAGAGAAGCGGTGCGTCGGTGCGCGCCCGGGATCCGAACCCGGGCCACCAGCAGCGGAGCGCACGCACTTAACCGCTAAGCCACGGGGCCCATACCATGCGCTCTTGTCTCCGGGGTTCTATATGGTGGTGATCTTCTGCCAGAAACTGAGATTTTCCCCCCTCTGTGGCAGAGATTGATTAGTTTTTCAGCAAACTGTGAGGGGGTGGGGGTGGGGGTGTCTCTCTTCCCTGGCACTGTCTCCGGGGTTCTATATGGTGGTGATCTTCTGCCAGAAACTGAGATTTTCCCTCCTCTGTGGCAGAGATTGATTAGTTTTTCAGCAAACTGTGAGGGGGTGGGGGTGGGGGTGTCTCTCTTCCCTGGCACATTGCCAGACTAGGTTTTCCAGCCCCCTGCAGCTAGATGGCCATGTGTCTGAGTTTTGGCCAACTAAATGTAAAAAGAAATCTATGCCTTTCCACGCCTGGCCCCTAAAACCTTCTGAGAGATTCTCCCTGCCCCTGATAATCAGAGTGGGGGCTAGAAACCAGCTGTTGTCAGTATCACCAGAGAGCTTGATGCAAATGCAGATGCTCAAGTCCAACCCTAGACTTACTTGAATCAGAATTTGCATTTTTAATAAGATCTCCAGGTGATCTGTAGACATTGAAATTTGCTTGTTGGCTGCAGGTAGAGGATCTAATAGAGATCTCCAAGGAAAGGATAAGCCACTGGATGGGAAGATTCAAGAGTTCTTGAAAGAGTGTATGGAGCAGAGCCCCCTGCACCAACTCCCCTTTACTCCTTTGACTGGCATTAGCCTGTAAATGAATGAGAAATAAACCTTTCTTGTGTTAAGCCACTGAAATTTGAGGATTGTTTTTTTCCACATGTAACTTACCCTCTGCCTGGAACATTTATTCTGCCCACACTACCCTCCAACTTCTGGTTAATTTTTACTCATTCTCAGGTCTCACTTCAAATATTACTTCCTTCAGGTAGTCTGCTTTTCCTCCAGAGCTCCGTGCTTCAGTCCTCCAGACTCAGTCATTTCTGCCAGTACTTTCTCCTTCTGTTTCTATCCTGTACTTTCTCTTCAGAGCATCAATCACAATGGTAATTAAATGAGCAATTGGCCAATTAGTTGCTTAATGTTTTTCTATCCATCAGTATGTAATCTCCAGGGCAGGAAAAATGTCTACTGCTTTTGTTTATTAATACAGATCTTCCTCGACTTGCGATGGGGTTACATCCTGATAAACTCATGGTAAGTTCAAAATATCATGTCGAAAATCTAATACACCCAACCTACTGAACTCATAGCTTAGCCTAGCCTACCTTAAACACGCTCAGAACACTTACATAAGCCTACAGTTGGACAAAATCATCTAACACAAAACCTATTTTATAACAAAGTGTTGAACATCTCATGTAATTTACTGAATACTGTACTGAAAGTGAAAAACAGAATGGTTGTCTTGGTACAGATGGTCGTAAGTGTATCGGTTGTTTACCCTTGTGATTGTGAGGCTGACTGAGAGCTGCGGCTCTCTGCTGCTGCCCAGCATCAGGAGAGAGTATCCTACCGCATATCACTAGCCCAGGAAAAGATCAAAATTCAAAAAAGTACGGTTTCTACTGAATGCATATCGCTTTTGCACCATCATAAACTCGAAAAATCGTAAATCGAACCATCATAAGTCGGGAACTGTCTGTACATCTCCAGCTCGTACCAGTGCCTGTCTCAATAAATATCTGTGCAGTGATTAAATGAGTCAAATGCTTTGAAGCCTGAAAGGCACACATATATTTTTGTTAAGTATGGTTTTGGCAGACAGGCAGAAATAATAGCTAACATTTGCAAAGCAATTAATTACTATGTGCCAAGCACTTATAAAGGTCCCTATTTAATCATGACAATAGCCCTAAAAGATAAGTCCCTTTATTATCTCAATTTACAGTGAGGCAACTGAAATGTCAGAGAGGTGAGGAAATTTACCGAAGGTCACACAGCTAGTAAGTGCTGGCTGTATACTTCAACCAGGCAGGCTGACTCCAGAGTTCATGGGCTTAACTACTTAAGTTAAGCCTTAAGCCTTGCTTATGTGGAGACTGCCATTTTTGACTGCCTTATTCACCTGGATCTATAGGAGAAGCCAGAGAGGAGTGCCATTCTATCTTTACTTATGAAAATTTGATTGTTGTGAGCAAAGCTTATAACATATTAAAATGTTCCTTTTCTCCTTTTTAAATTTTATATGCATCCATAAGCCTTACAGAGTAACTAAATTATTCTCTTACTGGTCTATGGGTGAGTGATTATGCTTTGTATAATCAATTTACTTTTTTTACACTTTTCATTCTTTCACTCAAGAAAGAACAAGAACAGAGAATATTAATTTTTCCTTTACCTGTTTTTTATAGAAATGGCTTTGCAATATGTAAGTCATACAGCTTCCTCTAGTGGTAAACAGGTGCAAGCTTCTACAGAACAAAAAAAAGAATTTTTTTTAAGCATGCTGTGGGACTTGATATTACCAATCCAGCTTCAGTAAGAAATGCACTTTGATTTCTTTTTCAAGCAGTGGTAAAGGGCTAGCACTGAATCATTCATCTTCTTATGAATATTGAAATATATTTGAGAAACCAGAGGTAAGAATTCAGTTTGTGATGGGTTTTGATCTGTGCAAATTGAAATAGAATCTTTGTGGTGGGCAAACTTTGGCCTCGTGACACTAATAACTCATTCAATCTGCAAAGGACACAGGCATTGTGGGGGACAGAATGAAGATTAAGTAGAGTTGCTGCTTCTCATCTTTTGAAGGAAAGATGACATAAGCCCATAAATTTAAATAACTGTATAAAATAAAATGTTCACAGGATAAAATGACCTTAAGAAACTGTACTCTTCCTCCATATGTGTCACTTTCCCTGACCAATTGCCCTTCAGGTTCATAGATGGAAGCTGGTACCGAGCAGGTTAGTGAAACACCAGCCAACATTGTTTGTACACTTAAGCCTGGCTGATGCCAACTGAATGTGTACAGCAGGGTTGGCAAACTCAAATACTTGACGCTGCCAGAGAGTAAGCAAAGGAGTGAAGCTTAGAAGGTGGAGGGGCTCGGGGCCGGCCCCGTGGCGTAGCGGTTAAGTGCACGTGCTCTGCCACTGGCGGCCTGGGTTCAGATCCCAGGCGCGCACTGATGCACCGCTTGTCAGCCCATGCTGTGGCGGCGTCCCATGTAAAGTGGAAGAGGATCAGCACGGATGTTAGCTCAGGGCAGATCTTCCTCAGCAAAAAGAGGAGGATTGGCATGGATGTTAGCTCAGGGCTGATCTCCCTCATGGAAAAAAAAAAAAGAAGGGGGAGGGGCTGTGGCAAACTAGAGTGCACATGACTTTTTTAAAAGCTTGTGCAAGCACAATAAGAACATCGGGAGACCAGGTACAGCCCATGGGCTCCAGCACAAGTGCAGGGCAAAAACATTCAAAGATCCCACACCGCCAAGACACAAAGAGAGTTAGGAGTCTTGTGTTGGGTAAATGGCTACAGGACCTGTTGAGCAAACCTGAAGCAGCATGTACTGATAGGTCACAGGAGAAATAATAGATTTCGAGAGGTAGAAGGCCAGAGGATTTGTGGTCCCCATCTTGGCTCAGAACCACTGTGAACAACTTCTCTGTCTTTGATGACAAGAAGCCAAACTCTGAGAATTCACACTGGGGGTCAAGCAGGTGGGTCAAACTGTTGTGGTCGGGGTTCTTCCAGCAGTCAGAGACACACCAACTGAAAGCTGACCTTCCTCTTCACTGCTTCTAGACCTGCTAACAGGCCTGATAGCTAAGATCCCTTAAAGAGGAGCTCATTGTAATTAAACCCCTTTTTTTGTATCAAAGAAGCCCATAAATCCTTGAAGCCCAGCTTATGAGAAGTCTTTTATCTCCAGAATTGAGGGATGGTAGTGGAAGGAAAAGAACAAGATATAACTCTTTTCATAGTTTGCCTGCTGCACACCAATAAACAAACTTCTGTTTTAAGAGTCCTGTTACTAAGCAAGGGCTCACTGCCTGACACACATAGAAGCCAATACTATGGTGCTGGCTTTTAAAAAAAGAAAAGGCTTTAGTGTGAGGTCAACCGGCAAGGAGACAGGAGGCAAGGCTCTCAAATCTGTCTCCCCAGTCCAGGGTTTAGGGTAAAATTTAAGGGATTAGGGAGGGCAGGCTGGTATGCAGAAGTGCTGGCAGGATAGATTGGAAGGACTTTAAACAAGACCATTTATGGTAAGGTATAAAAAAGGGCTTTACCACTGGATACTCCTGGACAATGGACCTCTCACCTCTGACAAGATTCTGGCTTTGAGTTCTGGTCATGTCCTGGTCCTTTGGTTCCATGGAGAAGGGGGGAACTTTGGTTCCGGGTGTTATTTCAGGTCCAGATTTTCTCTTCTGTGCATGCTTCAGCTACATGACTTGCAGTTTTGGCCTGCTGACCCTGCAAGATAACTTTACCGTTCTCTTATTAATATGGTAGGGCTACTTTGAACTGGTCCTATGGTTACAGTCTGATTGTAAAATTGAGCTTAACTTTTCATCAGTGATTCAGGTCCTTTTAAAAAATTGGGTTGATGCCACTTCCTCCAGGAGGCCATCCCTGTCTCTCCTTTTCTCTCTACAGTACCCTGTACTTGGCTCTCTCATTTTACCCAAACCAACATATTATGGTCACCTATTTATGTATTGGTCTCTCTCACTGACTAGACTGTAACCTTTTGGAGGACAAAAATAGTACGGTATCTATCATCAATCAACTAACAAATAGTTCTATCCCAGCACTTGGTCTACTGCCTGTCCCACAACGGGCACTCAAATATTTGTTGACTGAGAAAAAGGAGAGAATTCCATGCAAGAGGCATGCTATGAACAAAAACAGAGATGGCTGCGGCTGGCCTGGTGGCGTAGTGGTTAAGTTTGCATGCTCTGCCGTGGCGGCCCAGGGTTGACAGGTTCGGATCCTAGATGCAGACCAATGCACCGCTTGTCATGCTGTGGCAGTGTCCCATATAAAGTAGAGGAAGATGGGCATGGATGTTAGCCCAGGACCAATCTTCTCAGCAAAAAGAGGAGGATTGGCAACGGAAGTTAGCTCAGGGCTAATCTTCCTCACACACACACAAAAATAATAAAATAAATAAACAAATAAAACATTAAGAAAAAAGAGAGAGAGATGGCAAGGAATATGGCCTGGACTGTGGATAAAATAGTCTGGTTGGCCTAGAGAGCTCAGGGTGGGTAGTAGAAGAAATGAATGCTGGAAAAGTAGGTTGGAGCCAAATTGTAGAGGATTTTGAAATGTTGGGCTACAGAAGTTGTACCTTATTTTTGGAGGCACTATAGAGCCAGTACAAATTTTTAAGCAGAAACCAACATGCTAAAAATAATTTGGGGGGAAGATGGAAATGACATCATTGTATGGGATAGACTGGAGAGAAGGCAAAAAGAGTAGTTAGAAAAGTTGTATGAATCTTTCAGGCGATTAGGGTTCTGTCTCATTTGGGTTCACAGAAACAGACTAAGAGACGATCTGCTTGCAGGAAGTTTATTAAGGAGTGGACTATATCGGTAATAACATTGGTAATATGCAGTTGTAACAGAGGCCTAGGATGATCCCAGCGGGAGGGCTGGAGATGGAAGGCCCTTCAGAGGCCGAAATGAGGCAAGATACCTAGGCCTTTGTGCCATCAGCTGAGCGCAACTCTCGGAGAAGGACACAGCTTTGAGCCTTCAGCAACTGACACCCCCAGCAGCTGGGGGAGTGATCGCCATGGTTCTAAAGCAGGGCTCTAGATGGGGCACCACAGTATCCATTACATTGAAATTAAAAGGATTTAAGATAACACAAAAGAAAGTTTGCTGTGGCTGGTTGCATACAGAGTAAATGGAAGAGGAGACTCTGGTTTCACCCTATGTGACTGAATAAAGAAGGGCATGTTGATTCAGGAAGGGAAATGTTCTCACTAATTTGACAATATTGGACTTCAAAACTCAAGAATCTCAAAGAAATCAGGACTATCCATAATTCCTAACTGTTTTTTCTTTTCTCAGAAACTTTAACATTTTGAAATCCCATATGGCTGACCAGTCTCTTGCCCACCCCTCGCCCTCCAGGTCATTGCCTCCCCTCCACTTTTTTTTGTGTCTATTGTCTCCTTTGACACTCACTCCTCTCCCCATTCAGTTTAGATTCCACCACTTTGCTCACTTTTGATAATCTCCTAAATTCCCTTGTTCCTTTGTTCTTTCTCACAGTGTCCAGTACCCACAGCCCTGGATAAATCCAAGTCTCTACTTTCCCAGCGCCTGGACTCCAGGGATTGAGTGACCACTGGAGAAATTCACACAGTTGGGCAAATTCAGGGCCACCAATTTCACCTGGCCCTCAGGACTGCCTGGCACACACTGTTTCCCTCATCCCTTGCCCTCCAACACTCATCAATATTACTTCAAACCTTGTTCCCTATGCTCAAGGTGCCAGTTTCCTTACCTTCCCCATCACTCTCAGCAAATGACCTCTCCTTCATAGTGAAAAGTTCAGCCTTTAGATGAAAACTTCCTTAACTTATTGTCTTGAAACATATAACCTTATTTATGTCCAAAGTTATTTTTCCTCTCTTCTTCCTGTTAAAATGGAAAGGGTGTCTCCTGTGCTCTGGATCCCATTCCAGCTTGTTTAGAATGGTGGTAATTACAAGCAATATCCAACTTACAGTAGCCTAACCAATGAGGACAGTTATCTCACAAGACAAGACTTGTGTCATCATAGACACAAGACACATGATATTCCATTCTACCATTCTCAGAGTGTTGGCAGTGTTGTTCCTCATGGCCACAACATAGCTGCAGTGGTACCAGCTATCCTATGCACACAACCACATTCAGCAAAGAAGGGTTGTGCTTTCTTCCATGTGTCTCTTTTTGTTAGGAAAACTTCTAGAAGTGCTCACTCCCCCTCCCCACAAGGTCCTACTGGCTGCTAGGGGAGGTTGAAAAAACAAGTATCTAGCAGATTCCCCTTTCAGTGGGGAAACTCTGCCAGCAAGGAAAAATGGGGGGCATGGTAGAAGAATGATTGTGGGGTGACTATTAGCAGAATTTGCCATATATCTCACATTCCCTCCCATCTTCATAGGGGCCTCCCTCTTTCCCGTGTATTTAATTTCTCCAAGACTAGCTCCTTTCCATCAGTATTTCATTGTGTACAAGTCTCTCTGATCTTTAGAAAGGCTGGCTTTCCCAGTCCAAATCCCTGTCCAGCTAATGTCCTTTCTACCTCCTGCCCTTCACACTTACTGACACCCCTTCCTTATCTTCCGTCTCTTCATCCCATTGCCATCTGGCTTCCACACAGAAGAACCCACCAAAATCCTTCTTGCCAAGTTGATAATCACCTCTATTTTGCCAAAAACAATGGACATTCAAAAATGTTATTTAAATTGATCCAACAGCAACATTCAACATAGCTGCTTCTCACTCCCTTCTTCTCAGAACTCTCTCTAGCCTTGGCTTCTTTGGTATCACACTCTCCCACTTTCCTCTACACACTCCCCTCCTACTTTTCCTGAGCCTCCTTTACTGGCTTATACTTTTCTATACAATCCTATAGATGTTGGAGGTCTTAAAACCTCAGTCATATACTCTCTTTTTTTTTTTTTTTGTGAGGAAGATCAGCCCTGAGCTAACATCCATGCCAATCCTCCTCTTTTTGCTGAGGAAGACTGGCCCTGAGCTAATATCTATTGCCAATCCTCCTCCTTTTTTTCCCTTTTTCTCCCCAAAGCCCCAGGAGATAGTTATATGTCATAGTTGCACATCCCTCTAGTTGCTGGATGTGGGACGCCGCCTCAGCATGGCCGGAGAAGCGGTGCGTCGGTGCGCGCCCGGGATCCGAACCTGGGCAGCCAGTAGTGGAGCGCGCACACTTAACCGCTAAGCCATGGGGCCGGCCCCTCAGTCATATACTCTTGTCTCACCTCACTTTGCACACTCCATAAGTGATAGCATCCTCCAGAGCCTCAATTATCCCCTGTATGTAGAGAAATCTCTAATTCCCTTCTCTAGGTAAGAACTGTTTTCTCACCTCCAAATCTAATATCTGCCTACTTTAACATCTCTGCTTTGTCTCTCCAGCTCTCCAAACACAAGTCTAATTTTTTTTGTCATTGCTAGTGTCACTTTTTAATTTTATCTTATTGCGGTAACATTGGTATATAACATTGTATACACATGTCTAATATTGAACTCTCGGCCGGCCCCGTGGCTTGGTGGTTAAGTGCGCGCGCTCCGATGCTGGTGGCCCGGGTTCGGATCCCGGGCGCGCACCGAGGCACCACTTCTCCGTCCATCCTGAGGCCGAGTCCCACATACAGCAACTAGAAGGATGTGCAGCTATGACATACAACTATCTACTGGGGCTTTGGGGGGAAAAAATAAATAAATAAAATCTTTAAAAAAAAAATAAAAATTAATATTGAACTCTCGTTTTCTTGCATTCCTCTCCACCAACCTGCTCTTCCTTCAATGTTCCCTAAGTATCACCTTCTATACAATTTCTCAAGACAGAAACCCAAGATCTCTTCTTGACTCCTCCTTTCTCAAATTCCATATTTAATCGATCAACAAAATCTATTGTGTCTGCTTCCAAAATATCAAATGTTTCCACTTTTCCATCTCCCTTATAGATGGACAATAGCCTCTTAACCAGTCTCTTCACATTCACCATTTCACTTCCAATCCAATCCATTTAAATTACAGCATAGGGCCGGCCCCGTGGCTTAGCGGTTAAGTGCGCCCGCTCAGCTGCTGGCGGCCCGGGTTCGGATCCCGGCCGCGCACCGACTCACCGCTTCTCCGGCCATGCTGGGGCCGCGTCCCACATACAGCAACTAGAAGGCTGTGCAACTAAGACATACTACTATCTACTGGGGCTTTGGGGGAAAAAAATAAATAAATAAAAATGTAAAAAAAATAAATTACAGCATAGCTCCATATTAAAAACACAAATCTTACGTGTAACTCCTCTGTTTAAAATTCTTCAATGGCTTTCTACAAGTCTTAGAAAAATGTCTGAAATCCTTAACATGACTTCCAAGGCCCTGTATGATCTAATCCTTGCCTATCTTTCCAGCCTCATTTGCACTACACTCCCCTTTCTATGTTCTAGCCACACTGGACATTTTTCAGTTCTTCAAGTGTACTGTTCTCACTTGCTTCAGAGCCTTCACATTGCTGTTTCCTTTACCTGGAATAGTCTTCTCTTTGACCTAGCTAGATTTCTCCTGACATGTCATTTCCTCAGGAAGGCCTTTTCTAATCCCACTATCCATGTTTGATCACATCATCACTTCTGAAGCACTCAGAATTTCCCCTTTTGTGACATTCATCATCACTCACAATCACTTGTCCAATGTCTGCCTTCCTCACCTTCTTATCAATACCAGGTACAATGCCTAGCTCATAGCAGATGAGCAATAAACATTTGATGAATGAATGAAAGGCTATGAATGATTCTTATAATATTTAATTCTACTTTTTTTTTTTTGGTGAGGAAGATTGGCCCTGAGCTAACATCTGTTGCCAATCTTCCTCTTTTTGCTGAAGAAGATTGGCTCTGAGCTAACATCTGTGCCCATCTTCATCTATTTTGCGTGTGGGACCTTGCCACAGCATGGCTTGATGAGCGGTGTGTCAGTCTACACCAGGACTTGAACCTGCAAACCCCAGGCACTGAAGCGGAGCACACAAACTTAACCACTATGCCACCCGGCGGGCCCCAATATTTAATTCTAACATTAGGAATAATTGAAGACATTGCTCTACTTAAAGAATTTGTATGTTGATTGAATTTTAAGAAATCCATTGAAGGTTGATGTTGAAGATCAAATCAAGTCTTCCTGAGGAATGGTGTCCTATATATGCAGCGACTGTCTGTAATCATCATTACATTTCAGTTTATAATACACTATATGAGAGACCTGATTAGAAAAAAGTAAAGAAAAATTCGAGGGCAATCTGTTAGCTATTTTTTGGTTAAATATTTGTAGGAAACGGGTATTTTCTGATGTAGCACTTCCTTAATCCTGCAAAGATTGTCAAAGGGTTGTACTGCTGGAATGGATATTTAATTGATGTGGGATGTATAATATAACAGCATATGTAACTTTAAATAAATCATACAAGATTTTAGCTAATAATTATTAGAGACCATATAATTTCATGAAAGTATTAAATATGGATCAGTTTTCACTGTGGTTGGCAACCAACCACAAAGTGCTAATCATGATTACAGAATATTTTTACATAAAACTGTGAACAAAATCATTATCTATTCTTCTCTTTTGTATTACCACAGAAAGTAGCTGGAAAATAAATCATTACCTATTCTCTGCTTTTGAGTTACTTTAGAAAACAGCTGTGGCAATAACACAGCTAAGTGTTTTTTTTTTTTTTAAGATTTTTTATTTATTTTTTGCCCCCAAAGCCCCAGTACATAGTTGTCTGTCACAGCTGCACATCCTTCTAGTTGCTGTATGTGGGACTCGGCCTCAGGCTGGACAGAGAAGTGGTGCCTTGATGCACACCCGGGATCCGAACCCAGGCCGCCAGCATCGCAGCGCGCGCACTTAACCACCAAGCCACAGGGCCGGCCCACAGCTAAGTGTTTTGAGGTTTTGGAATGATCTCTAACCAATGATTAGGAAACTGCTCAAGGCCTGCCTTCTACCAATTCCTCCCGCAGGTTCATGGGCTGTATGGTATTACGGAAGGTGACTGCTGTGGTCTTTACGTTGTGTTTTCTTCAAGGTTGGGCTGATAAACTAAGTTCAATAGAAATCAAAGCCTTGCATTAAATCCCTACCAAGCCCCTTTAGTTCCATACCGATAGACACCCAACCCTATCACAAAATGGCCACTAATCATAATACAGAATTACATCGTGCCCCATTAGGCAGGGTTCCACTCGGAGCGGGATGACTTCCTCCACATTTAAGGTCTCAGTGAGGTTGAGGATAGCATCTCCTGGTCAGTGAGCGCCAGTTCCTCTCTTTCCCTTTACAGATGCTAAGTGGCTCTCACTGCCGGCCCACTTTAGCCGTGCCACGGAAACCAGAGTTCGATTTTCCACAATATGAAAGCAAACAAGCCTAAGAAGACTACAATTCCCGTCATGCCTCATGAAGGCGCCGCAAACGGGCCCTAGCAGTTAGTCGTCCTTCCCACTGCCTCCTTCCACTTCCGGGACTGCAGGGCCTGAGGCCTAGCGGGCGCGCGCACGTACGGATTTGCCAACGAGACAAGGCCCTCGGGCGCGGTGCGCACGGCGACGTGTGGCGTCACGTGACGCGGGGCGCGCCTCGCTCGCGCGCTTGCGCGTGTCCTAGGGGGCCGCTGACGGGTTTGCGCGCTAGTGTAGAGCCGGAGGCGGGGGGGCGGGTCGGCCGTGGCTGCGGGGGCCGCGGGGCCCTACGAAGGGGAGGGCGGGGTCGCCTCCGGGACCGCGGCGACAACAGACAGAGCGAGCGCCTGCGCCCGAGGGGAACGATGCTGTGGTTCCAGGGCGCCATTCCGGCCGCCATCGCGTCGGCCAAGAGAAGCGGCGCGGTCTTCGTGGTGTTCGTGGCAGGTGAAGGGGGGGGCCTGAGATGTGGCCGGGACACCCCCTCCGTCCTACCTCCAACCCCAGGGGTGCCAGCCTTTCCTCCGTGCACGGAGAGGCGCCGCTTCCCGTCCCTGGCTTCTCAGCGCTTCCCCCTCCCTCACACCGGGCCCGGCCCCACCACCCGAATTTCCCGGCACCCGGGCCGTGGGCGCCGTCTGGGCCTCGCCCCCAAAGCGCGCTGAGCCCGGCCGACACCTCTCTGCGAGGGCGAGGGGCCGCGTCGAGCAGGCCCTGGCCGCCCCGCCCCGCCGAGCCTCTCCCCCGCGCCTGAGGAGTGGGCGCAGACAGACCCCCACAGCCCTGCCCGGGCGCCCCCGGTACAGCCTGTGTGTCCCCGACGACCCCCTTCGGGATGCCTTAACGCCAGTGTGGTTGCTGGTGTTTAGATGGGCAGGTAGACAGGCCATTAGACAGGCAGTTGGGTTCGTAATTACTTGTGGCCAGTCAGGAAGAAAGCTGTGTCATCGGTAAGCAACAAAGAGAAACCATCTGAGGTTCACGGTTACTGGCGTTCCTGTGTTCCTGAAACGCAAACTTTTAAGCTTTATAGAAGTTTTTTTTTTTTTTTTTAATGATAGCGGGTTGGGGAGTCTAATGTGGAATAATAGCTTTGTTGCAAGTTGATTTTTTTTTTTTTTACCATTTGTGTAGAAGAAGTAGACGTTCAATCTTTGGTTCTTTTTGTTGTCTTACTAAGCTAATACCTACAGTTTCGAGAATGTGTACTAACTCATTTACCCTGTGTTGCTGAGTTATTTTGCTCCGTATTTTATTACTCCCCTACTTGATTATGAAATCTAGATTTACAGTAAACCCACGCCTCTGTGGTTTACCTGATTCTCATTACATGAACCAAATCAGTGTTTGTGACTGCTGTTAATTTGAGGTGTATTATTTCAACTATTTGTGTTTAATAACGGTTTACTCATTATTAACTTACACTCTTGGAAGACAAGATAATAGCTATGTGACTTTATGCACTGCAGTGAAGAACAAGTCACTGAAATATGAGTTTAACATTAAATTTGAAATTTATAATTAAGTTATGCTGAATTTTTGGCCCAATCATGTTAATTAGAAGAGCCTGATTAGATTCTCTTATGCTATTTTAGAGATATATTTCATGTAAATAAATAAATGCTGTAATCCTGTAAGGAAAAAAAGTGAAGTGAAAAGAAAAGGAAAACTAAATGATCCTTACTATGCTTATGAAGAGTTGCAATAATAGTTTTATGACATTTTACGTTGTTTTTTCATGTACAATCTCAGTTGATCCTTGAGGTAGGTAGAATAGGTTTTATTATTCCCATTTTATAGATGAGGAAACTTAACGTTCATAGTGGTTAAGTGACATGCACCAGGGTCACAAAAAAGATTTACATCTTGACGATTTTTTTTAGCAACTTGGAAAAAAGTGTCATTTCTGTTTTTTAAGAAAAAACTGCACAATTGTAGACTTTATGTAGTTATTGAAATTGGTGTGGAAATCAGGAAATCTGTGATTATGGTGGTCATGTTTTTAAACAAAAAACACATTTGATGGTGTCCAAATGTTCCTGGAAGGCACTCTTTGGCTAACCAGTTAATTTGAAAGAAGAAATGCTAGATTTATTTATTTATTTATTTTTTGTGAGGAAGATCAGCCCTGTGATAATATCTGCCAATCCTCCTCTTTTTGCTGAGGAAGACTGGCCCTGGGCTAACATCTGTGCCCATCTTCCTCCACTTTATATGTGATGCCGCCACAGCATGGCTTGACAAGCAGTGCGTCGGTGTGCACCTGGGATCCGAACTGCGCCCAGGATCTGAACTGGCGGACCCTGGGCTGCCACAGCAGAGCGCGCGCATGCAACCACTTGCACCACCGCTTGGCCGGCCCCAAGAAATGCTAGATTTAATTAACAAACATTAGGAAACCCATTTGGAGACAGTGCTAATTATTACAATAGTAAAATGAAGTTACAGGTCTTTGGGGCTTTGTGTGGATACATGCATTCTTTGATTAACTTTTTACTGATGAGCATGTATTATATGCTTTTAGAATATCAATGACTTTGTTGAATGTTTGCAGGAAGACCGTTAGCAGTCTGTCAAAGGAGTCTGTCCCTTGACCTGTTCATGATGCTGTTGGCTTTTCTAGAGCGTTAGGAAGTTAATCTCCAAGACTAGGTATGATTAGTGTCACTCCAGGAATATGTAGCCAATGGAGTTATGAAACCGCAGCACTTATAGGTTGCCTACACTGTTCATAACTTTTAAGAATACAGCTAGATCTCATGATTTTCGTAGATCTGAGACTTCAACAGTAATATACCAATTTAGTGGAAAATTTAAAAGATATCTTTATAGCTGGAAGGAGTGGTCTTAAGGGTATACTTTGGTTCTTATAACCACTCAAGTGGGAAACATTTTAGGCAAGTTGTTTATAGTTAGTGAAATTTTCATGAATGAATTAAAGAATATCCTAGAATTGATGTTAGGAGACTGGAGAGATTACTGTTAGTTCAGCCAACAAATTAACAAGAATTTTCAAAGTATTATAGCTATGTAAATTGAAAGAAATAAAACTGAAAAAGATTTTGATTCTGTTCTTGGGAAGGTAGAATAATCTGACAAGAATCTTGAAGCGAACTTGTCAGTTCACTGATTAGTGTTGCTAATGGGCTAAAATTTCCTTAACAGACACTATTTACTACCTTTTTTGGTTAAAATAGACCACAAAAGCCTCTAGATTTTTTTTGTGTGTGTGAGGAAGATCAGCCCTCAGCTAACATCCATGCTAATCCTCCTCTCTTTTTGCTGAGGAAGACCAGCTGTGAGCTAACATCTATTGCCAGTCCTCCTCCTTTTTTTTCCCCAAAGCCCAAGTAAATAGTGGTACGTCATAGTTGCACATCCTTCTCGTTGCTGTATGTGGGTCACAGCCTCAGCATGGCTGAAGAAGTGGTGTGTTGGTGCGTGCCCGGGATCTGAACCTGGGCCGCCAGTTCCGGAGCGCGCGCATTTAACCGCTAAGCCACGAGGTGGCCTGGCTTCTAGATTTTGATCAGTTGAGGTTTTCTAGGCTGTGCTAGGGTCTGCGACTCTTTGCTTCTGAGTTTGTACTGTTCTCTTTAATGCTATTACTTTGGATACTGCTGATACTACCAAAGATATAATGTTTTCTCCTAAAACTCTCAGGCCCACCTAACTCCGTAGGATAGTTCATAATTTGATTAAAAATAAGAAACTAAAGATACTGAAGTTGACAATTAATAATTCCACTCAGTAGTGTTAAGATAACTCACACTGAGTTAAGTAATTCCATTCAGCCTTGCACCTCTGTTAGTCAAGCAGCTGCTGCTGCCACTAGGCTAAGTCATGGACAGACATTGCTAATGGGGATGTGACATTTGGGACTCTAACCCCATGGTACAACGTAGGTGAGGGAGTGAAAAGCATCAGCCTTAGAAGTAGCAGATCCATACTTCCAGCTACCTGCTTGACATCATCCCCGCTTGGATGCCTCAGGATTCTCAAGCCTAAAAGTGTATTTACCGCCTGAACCTGTTTTTCTCCCCTAGGGTTCTGCATCTCAGTAAATGGTACCACCTTACACCCGGTTGGATAAACCCTAAGTGTGGGTGTCATTTTTGACTCAACTCTTCAGTCTCATCTTCTCTCGTACCCCCTGTTGTTCATGACACTCCCAATCACACAGGCCTTTGCCTACACATAAATTCCTTCTGCTTAGTGGACTTTTCTGGCTCTTGGCATGGCTCAGCTCTTTCATCCTTTGTCTTACCTTAAATGTCACCTCAGAGAGGGCTTCCCTGACCAATCTAAAGAGGTCTCGTTATTTTCTCTCATAGCTCTGTTCTTTTTTTTACAGCATTTATTACTGTAATTATTTACAGTTGTTTACTAAATGAGTACATTTTTTGTACCATTAGATTTTAAGTTCCACTCAGGGCAGACAGTGTCTCATTTGTTTTCTATTTACAGTCAGCTCTCCGTATCCATAGATGCAAAACTCGTGGATGTGGCAGGGGGTAGGCAACGGATGGGACTAGATGGAACTGTATTCATTGTACTACATCATTTTATATAAGCGACTTGAACATTTACGGATTTTGGTATCTGTAGGGGTTCCTGGAACCAGTCCCCCTGTGGATTTTGAGGGACGACTGTAGTTTATAGCCCAGTGCCTATCAAAAGTAAATATGGAGGGCCGGCCCGGTGGCGCATGTGGTTAGGTACACGCGCTCTGCTGAGGCGGCCCAGGGTTCGCAGGTTTGGATCCTGGGCGCACGCCGACACACCGCTTGTTAAGCCATGCTGTGGCGGCGTCCCATATAGAGTGGAGGAAGATGGGCATGGATGTTAGCCCAGGGCCAGTCTTCCTCAGCAAAAAGAGGAGGACTGTCATGGATGTTAGTTCAGGGCCGATCTTCCTCAAAAAAAAAAAAAAAGTAAATATGGAATAAAATAGTGAACATGTGAAAGAAAGAAGGAATAAAATGGATCCCTCATGCCTCACAGCCTTCTCTAAGAGGTGTTTGTAGTAAGAATGTTCCCATATAGTTGTTTTCTCGGTTGATAATCTGGTCATTTATTTGGAATTTTACATCTCTCCTCACCCCATAGTGTCTGAAGACATGCTCAGAATGATCTCACTGCAAAGGATAGTTTTCCCCATCTGCTTCTTCAACATCTGGGAGTCTGCTAATGAGCATTATTTTTGCTCTTGGTCTGTGGATGCATTCTAGTCCCATTTACTTCTACGTGGCCAGATTTCTCAAGCCCCTATTCCTGGTATTCCTGGGTCTCATCTCACAGAAAATATACTCGAATGTGCAGCATTAGTCGAGTACTGTAGGCGTGTCAAGATACTTACTATACCAGAAATTTAGCTATTCATTCTACAAAATGCTTACTGAGAGCCTGCTATATGCCAGGTACCTACTGTGTGCCACGTTCTGTTGTAGGCATTTGAGTTATATTAATAAATAAAAAGGAAAACAACCCTTGCCCTCATGAAGCCTGCATTCTAGTGGAGGGAGACTAACAGTAAACAGTAAACATAATGAGTAAAACACATAGTCTATTAGAAGGCGATAAGTATTACAGAAAAACAAAAGAGCAGGGAAATAAGGGAGCCTTGGGAATATCTGAAGGGTGTAATTTTAAAGTGGTGATTAGGGAAGGCTTTATTGAGAAGATAATATTTGAGTAAAGACTTAAGGGAGTTGATGGGCCGGCCCCGTGGCTTAGCTGTTAAGTGCCTGTGCTCCGCTGCTGGTGGCCCGGGTTCGGATCCCGGGCGCGCACGGACCCACCGCCTGTCCGGCCATGCTGAGGCTGCGTCCCACATACAGCAACTAGAAGGATGTGCAACTATGACGTGCAACTATGACATGCAACTATCTACTGGCGCTTTGGGGGAAAAAAAAAAAAAAAGACTTAAGGGAGTTGAGAGTTAACCATGTAGATATCTGAGGGAAGAACATTCCAGGCAGAGGAAACAACTAGTAGATAGACCTTAAAGCGAGAGTGTCTTTTGTATTTGAGCAATGGAAAGGAAAGGAATAGCAAGAAAGTAAGAGGAAATAAGCTCAGAGGTAACTGAAGACCTGAGGCCATTTGTAAGGACTTTGGCTTTTACTTTGAGGGAAGTCGGGAGCCATTGTAGGATTTTGAGCTGAGGGTTGATGTGATTTGACTTTTTAAAGAAAGTTGCTGTGTTAAGAATAGGCTGAGCAGGGAGACCAGTTAGGTGCCTATTGTAATTATCTAGGTGAGATGTGGTAGCTTAAGTCAGGGTGGTAGCAGTGAAAGTGGTAAGAAATAGTTAAATTCTGGATATATTTTGGAGTTAGAGTCAGCTGAAGTCAAGGATAACTAAAGTTTTTGGCCTGGGAACTGAAAGGATGGAGTTCCCATAAACAGATAACTGAGATGGGGAAAGTGAAGGGAGGATTAAATTGGGGAAGGGCTGCGCACATAGCAAGAAAGCACCTTACAAAAGAGTAGGTATAGAATGATCTCATTTTTGTATAACGAAAAATGTGACTTGAAAACTTTTTTATCCAGAAATTGGCAAAGGTTGCTCACCTTTGAGAAAGCACTTAGGGGCCGGCCCCGTGGCGTAGTGGTTAAGTGTGCGTGCTCCGCTGCTGGCGGCCCAGGTTCAGATCCGGGGCGTGCACTGACGCACTGCTTGTCAAGCCATGCTATGGTGGTGTGCCATATAAAGTAGAGGAAGATGGGCACGGATGTTAGCCCAGGACCAG
The DNA here is from genome assembly GCF_057802395.1 of Ceratotherium simum simum. Lineage (NCBI taxonomy): Eukaryota > Metazoa > Chordata > Mammalia > Perissodactyla > Rhinocerotidae > Ceratotherium > Ceratotherium simum. Next base: position 19,364,545 of record NC_141908.1, read on the forward strand.
TCTTCCTCAGCCAAAAAAAAAAAAAAAAAAGGAAAAAGAAAAAAGAGGAGGATTGTCATGGATGTTAGCTCAGGGCTGATCTTCCTCACAAAAAAAGCAAAAGCACTGAGAAAGCACTTAGCTCTGCTAACCTCAGAAATGTTTTTCAATGACTTAATCGGGTGTTTCCCTCTGCCCACCAATAAATGGTTATGCCAAAGTCTAGATGTTACAGGTCTAAAATGGAAACATCTCTTGATAGGTATCACTTTTAAAATAATTTGTCATTGAGGTATGACATACAGTCTGTTAAGTGAAATATATGAAGTGAACAGCTCAGTGAATTTTTATATATGAGTACACCTGTGTAACTGTCACCCAGAAAAGATATAAACATTTCTAGCATCCCCGAAGGCTCCTTCATGCTGTTTCCCAGTCAGTAGCACTTCCACCAAGGTAGCCACTACGCTGAATTCTATCACCATAGATTAGTTTTGGATCAGCATAACTTTTATAGTTAGCCTAACTATAATAAAAGGCAAGTCAGAACTGCAAACAGAGTTGCACCTGCCAGTCTCTATCTTGGCAGAATTCGTGTGGAGGTCATTGAACTCAACAGAAGGGTGCTACATAAAGGAAGAGTACTGTACATTTATTTTCTAAAACTATATGTACAAAAGTCAAAATAGTCACTGTATGTTTCTACCCATGACTTCTAATTATTGTGATTCTGTTTGCATCATAATTTGGATGTCTTTTAGAAAATACTTTATATAATCTAAATGGCAGTATTTTGTTTTTCATTGCTTTTTATTATGTTAATGCATATAGTCACACTTTTCATTTTATGGAGAAATTCAGTTTTCAAATTTGGTAGAAAATAGTATTTGTGGGATTATATTTTGTTTGAAGTTCCAGATTTTCAGGGGAAAGAATTAGCAGATACTGGCCTTATAAGAATCTTTGAAATGTTTTATAGGTGATGATGAGCAGTCAACACAGATGGCTGCAAGTTGGGAAGATGAGAAAGTGACAGAAGCGTCTTCAAACAGTTTTGTTGCTATTAAAATTGATACCAAAAGGTTTGCTTATGTTTTAATCTTTCATTTTTTAAAAATATTATAACCATAGTCTTTGGTTGTGATTTATGGTGATACTCTTAGGCTATAAGAATGTTGATTTTTGTCTAAGGCATATTGGGGACTTAAGTTTTGATTACCATTTTCCAAATTGATCATTATATCTTGCTGAAAAGATATAATGCCAAAGATATAATGCCACTCTGCCAAGCAGCTATGTGACATGCGCTAGGAATGCAAAAGAACTATGACCCTCAGCTTCTAAGAACCTAGAAGTAACTGTAAATCATATATTGAATATCTCTGAAAGATTGACCACTGTTTTGGATTCTATTTTTTTGGAAAGGAGCCATTTAATTGACTGGGCGTAAGGACACTTATAAGTCCCTCATAGTACCTGATATCCACAAGTATGTTTTATTTTTTAATCCATCTCTCCTCTCCTCTTTTAAAAAATTTTTTTAATATAGAAAATTTCGAACATATACAAAAGTAACTGAATAATGAACCCCCAAGTGCTTTTCAACTACTTTGATAATTATCAACTCATGGTCAGTCTTGTTTCATCTATACCCCCACCCGTTTCCACTCATCACATATAATTTTGAAACAAATCTCAGTCATCATACCACTTCATCTATAAATAATTTTTTAACATAACTGTAATACTTCACAAATTAATGATAATTCCTAGATATTAAATATCCACCCAGTGTTCACATTTTCAAGTATCAAAGTCGTAGTTTTATTATTTAATTTATTACAGTTTGTTTGGTTCAGGATCCATCAACGTCCACATATTGTGATACGTTGATCTCTCTCTAGGTTCTTTTAGTCTGTAGGCTTCCCCTCTGTATCTCTGTCTTTTTCTTTGTAATTTATTTTTTAAAGAAACAAGGTCATTTATTCTGTAGTTTCCTACAGCATGGGTTTTGTTGATTGCAGCCCTGTTGGAGTCATTTAGTTTGTTCCTCTGTCCTTTATTTTCTGTTGCATTCAAGTTAGATAATTTTCCCCCCTCAAGACTACTTCATAGATGGTGGTATGTCTTCCATTCTTCTGATAGAAGGCACATGGTGCCCTGTTGTTTCTCTTTATGATGTTAGCAGCAGCCATCAATGATCAATGCCTAGAAACATTAATCCATTAGCAATTGCATTGTGGTATTCCTGTCCTTTTGATATTAATAATATCAATGAATAATGTTTGAAAATTACTGTCAAGATTAAAATATTCAGAAATTTACCTGTAAGTTTGTAAACTTTTTATTTAAAAATTTTCAGTAGTAACAAAACGTAAAGCAAATCATAGTACAGTCTGCCTCACAACAACAGTTACTGAACTATATGTTTATTGATCTGTAATAGTTTTTTAAAAAACAATCTATCATTTTAACATATATGATTTATATTGTCCATTGTATTTTAGCATCATTAATGGCAGGAGGAATGTAGAGGTTTATTGGGGATGTGGAAGAAATGAGAATTTCAGAATTCTTGAGATTATATACAGACTAATTTATCTAGCATTTTTAAAAAGAAAAATTTCTATTAGTGGATGCAAGGATACCTGTGTATAGTGATGGCTGATATTTGTTTCATTATGGACAGCTTACTAATAAACCTAGTGTCTTTTAAATTATGAAAAGTAAATTTTATTTATTATACAGTACGTACGTAACATTCTAGGAACATTTTAGTGTATACTTACTTACGGAGAATAGCCTGCATTGAAAATAAGTTGGTAGGAAATGCATCAGAAGTTGACAGATTATTTCTGAGAAGGTAGGATTCTTGGTAATTTTTTTCTTTATACTTTCCTATTATATTTTCAGACATTTTTATGATAATCATGCTTTGTATTCAGAAAAAGACAAATTTCTGGTTTTTGGAAGCATTACTTTGATTCTTGGAATTGCTCATCTACGCGCATTATAGTATAAAGTCTCTCTCCCATTCCTGTCCCTAACCACCCTGTTCCCTTCTCTGGAGACAACCAAATCAAGAAAATATACTTGTATTTGTTTTCCTCCCCTTTTTTATGAAAATGGTAGCGTTTTGGCGTACTTTTTTGTACCTTTTTCCTTTTTATGATTGCGTAATTAATCAGTTTTTATTGGTGGATATTTAGATTGTTTTGAGTCCTTTGTTATTATAAAGTATTGTATTATCACTTGCACAAGTAAGCCATGGGCATTAATATCTTCTTGTTACAAGTTAAGATATTGTGTTCAGCTGTACTTGCTGCTGAGGAAACAACATGGCAGATACTAACTTGATATTTAGCTGCCAGATCCAGTTACTGCTTTGTGTGGTTGCCAGAGCAAGTGGCTCTTTAATCTGAAAATTATAAAACAAACCAAAAAAGGTCTGTGAAATAAGAATTACATTTTTCTTCTTCTAGCTAATGGCTGTGAAAGGAACTAGTAGTTTCAGAAAAATACTTGTCATTGGTACGGTAAATTTTTATAAAAACCCAGTGTTTGGGAAACACTTGCATTCATCTAGTGATTTTCTGTTTGATTTTGTTTTACAGTGAAGCCTGCCTACAGTTTTCACAAATCTGTATCCTTTCAATGAAAAATTGGTTTTATATATATATATTGCTTGAGGATTTGCCTTTCTTTTGGTTAATTCATGACATTTACAAATTATTCATTTTTATTTAGGAACTCATGCATTCTTGTTTATGGGAACTTTATATTACTGTGTCCTTTGAGATAATAGACTTAGCAAATAGGATGATAGGGAGTCTTTTTGTTGGGAATATCTGGAAAGCAACATGGAGCAGTTTGGGAATGTTAGAAGTAGCTGGCAAAAGCAAGGTAGATGTAAGTTATCAGAGAGGGGAATGTAGTGAATGTTCTCCACTCAAATATGCAGTGCAAATAAATCATAAGTCCACATGTAGTGCATATGACATGCACTACAGTCATAATGACATGGTAGTAGAAATTATTTTGTAAACATGTTAGCTAATTATATTGTGAAATTCACAAAGATGATTTGCTTTGTTATCAGTAGTGTTTCATACAATTATTCCCTTGTTTCCCATAAATTGTTAGACTTAATTAAACTGTACAGATCCTGTAGTATGTGTTCCATCCAGTTTCTTTATTGGAGACAGTGGAATTCCCTTGGAAGTAATAGCAGGAAGTGTTTCTGCAGATGAACTTGTTACCAGAATTCGCAAAGTGCAGCAGGTGAGAAGGAACAGAATTGTTCTTTGTATAAACATGGGAAACTGATATTCAGGAACTTAACATTGGAATATTTTTGGAGCTGCCCTGTATATTCAGGAACTTGCCATGCCATTAAACTTAAAAGGTAGTAAATACTGTCTTCTGGACTGGTTTTGAAAATAGCGTTATGAAGTTAAAGGTGCCTATACCTAATACTTAAGTGACTTCTTGTTCTCCCTTCTGTTTTCCTCCCTCATCCGACCACGTAGTGCACATCACTATTACTTTGTTGCAAGAGAGAGTTGATGTCACATTAAGATCCCCTAACAGTATATTGCTTGACATGTTTTCATTTGCATCCATTTTGGGAGAATGGCTAATATAGCTTGTAATTTTTTCCTTGAATTCTAATTTGAAGGAAAATCAACAGAGTGCTTTAAAAATCTTTTTATGCTCTTGTCATCTTACAGTTGGCTTCCATAGTGTGATTATGTCATGTTTAGGATTATACATTGTAGATTCATTTACTTAGTTTAGTTCTTCTCCCTCCTGTAGAGTATAAATTGACTTCCTCACATTTTGGTCTTATCTGCCATGGTTAATTTAGATTCTTATCTGTCAATTAAATTCCAATGTGTTTTCTCCCTAGATGCACTCATTAAAAGGTGAAACATCAGTGGCAAATGGCAGCCAGTCAGAAAGTTCAGTCTCTACTCCATCCACCTCATTTGAACCTAACAACACTTCTGAAAACTCTCAGTCTGGAAATGTAGAGCTTTGTGAGACACCACCCACTTCTCCTGACACAAAGTCAGATTCTGCAACAGGTAATTTTTGGTGTACTCTTTTGGGTAGTAGAAGTACTCCTTCACTTCATTTTAAAGGCCATGGATTAATATCCTTAAAAATAAGAATATTGTATTTTTTTCCCCCTCACATTCATTTAACTTAAAATTTAAAGGTTGTCTTAAATACATGTGTTTGTCGTTTAGTGGCAGAAGAGGATAAAGTCAGTGAATATGCCCTTCGGACTTCAAATAGGCAACAATCCGGAACAGTTGCTTTGTAATTTCTGCTACTGTGCTGTGGTTCAGGGGCTGTCATTATAACAACACTTAGCAGTTTTATAAATGTCTTCCTAGCCAGGGGATTTTGAAAGATCCAAATGAACTAATGTGTTTGGAATTGTTTTTATAACCTATAAAATATTATACACATTTAAAAGAATAGTATTTGCATTTTTTTAATTAGAATTAAAAGATAGTTGTAAAATAGAGCTTGTAGAAATAAGAAGTGTGACTGCAGAGGGGTTGATAGAAAAGGCAAGAGAGAGATTTTATGCTGTGTAGTAGGGATCACATCAGAGTTGTTTGGTGTAATATAGCTTTGTATTAGGCAATGTAGAGTTAGATAAATCAAGAAGTTAGAGTACTAGTATCTTAAAAGATGATCCTATTCTAGCATCCCAAATAGATAATCCTCAAGCCTCTATTTGAATGCATTTAATGAAAGGAACTCATTACCTTGCTAGGAAGCCTATTCTGTTGTTGAAGCCATAGTTTTTAGAAAAATTCTTCCTTACGTTGAGCTGAAATTTGATGCAGTATAATTTTCCGTTAACGTTAGTGCTACTTACAAAGTTACACATAACAGGTTTTGAATATTTGAAGAACAATTATCAGGTCCCCTCTCAGTAGTCTCATTTTGAGGTCTTACATCTGCCGATCACTCAAATTCTGGATGCATGTGAAACTGGGGGACGCTGTTATGAATGTAATCCATTTAGGTATACAGCAGAATAGTTAGTTATCTTTTACATTTATCTGGATAGTTATTTCCAAAATTCTTCAGTACCTTTTGAATATATGTGTTTCCCTCTGGTATCATTTCTTTTCAGCCAGAAAAATTGCCTTTAGCATTTCTTATTGTTCAGGTCTGTTTGCAAAATATTTCTCTTAGCTGTCTTTTATCTGAAAATGTCTTTGTTTTATCTTCATTCTGGAAGGATATTTTTACTGGATATAAAATTTGGGGTTTACAGTTATTTTTTTCAGCATTTTAAAGATGTTCCACTGTCTTCTGGTCTCCCTAGTTTTCTGATGAGAAGTCTCTGATATTAGAAAATTGTTAACCTATGTATGGAATGTGTTGTTTTTCTCAGGCTGCTTTTGGGATTTTCACTTTCTTTGGTTTTCAGCAATTTGTGATATGCCTAGATGTGTTATTCTTTGTATGTATCCTGTTTGGGGTTTGCTGAGCTTAAATCTGTAAATGTATGACTTTCACTAAATTTTGGGCCATTATTTCTTCAAATGTTTTTCTGTTCCTTTTTCTCCTATCTTGCTGGAGATAATTACATGTATATTAGGCTTCTTTTTTTTTTTTTTTTGTGAGGAAGATCAGCCCTGAGCTAACATCTATGCCAATCCTGCTCTTTTTGCTGAGGAAGACTGACCCTGGGCTAACATCTGTGTCCATCTTCCTCCACTTTGTATGGGACGCTGCCACAGCATGGCCTGACAAGCGGTGCCTCGGTGCGCCCCCGGGATCCGAACCCGGGCTGCCAGCAGCAGAGCATGCACACTTAACCACTACCCCATGAGGCGGCCCCTAGGCTTCTTGATATTATCCCACAGGTTCACTTCTTCTTCTTCTTTTTTTTTTTTTTTTGAGGAAGATTGGTGCTGAGCTAACATCTGTTGCCAGTCTTGCTCTTTTTCTTTTTTTCCCCAAAGCTCTAGTACATAGTTGCATATCCTAGTTGTTTGTCCTTCTGGTTCTTCTTTGTGGGACGCCGCTTCAGCATGGTTTGATGAGTGGTGAGTAGGTCCACGCCCAGGATCCGAACTGGCGAACGCTGGGCCGCTGAAGCTGAATGCGTGAACTTAACCACTACACCACCGGGCTGGCCCCAGGTTGACTTCTTTCAGTCTTTTTTTCTCTCTCTTCAGATTGGATAATCTTGTTAGAGAATTCTTTTTTTTTAAATTTTTATTTATTTATTTTTTCCCCCAAAGCCCCAGTAGATAGTTGTATGTCATAGCTGCACATCCTTCTAGTTACTGTATGTGGGACACGGCCTCAGCATGGCCGTAGAAGCAGTGTGTCGGTGCACGCCTGGGATCTGAACCCGGGCTGCCAGCAGCGGAGCGCGCGCACTTAACCGCTAACTCCCGGGGCCGGCCCTGGATAATCTTGTTGATCTGTAAATTCACTGACTGTCTTTATCTTTATCTCTATTCAAGCTCATCTAGTGAATTTTTCTTTAGATAAAATTAGGTAATACATTTTTTTTTCCACTGTTAATAGACTTTTTTTTAGAGTAGTTTTAGGTTCACGGCAAAATTAAGAAGGTACAGATTTCCTATATACCGCTGCCCCCACACATGTATAGTCTCCTCTATTATTAGTATCCTCCACTAGAGTGGTACGTTTTTTACAACTAGTGAACCTACACTGACACATCATAATCAGGCAAAGTCTATAGTTTACATGACAGGGCCGGCCCCGTGGCTTAGCGGTTAAGTGCGCGCGCTCCGCTGCTGGCGGCCCGGGTTCGGATCCCGGGCGCGCACCGACGCACTGCTTCTCCGGCCATGCTGAGGCCGCGTCCCACATACAGCAACTAGAAGGATGTGCAGCTGCGACATGCAACTATCTACTGGGGCTTTGGGGAAAAATAAATAAATAAATAAAATCTTTATAGTTTACATGACAGTTCACTCTTGGTGTTGTACATTCTGTAAGTTTGGACAAATGTATAATGACATGTCTCCATCATTATAGTGTCATACTGAGTATTTTCACTGCCCTAGAAGTCCTGTGTGCTCCACCTATTCATCCCCACTGATATTTTTACTGTCTCTATAGTTTTTCCTTTTCTAGAATGTCATATAATTGGAATCATATAGTCTGTAGCCTTTTCGCATTGGCTTCTTTCACTTAGTAATATACAGTTAAGGTTCCTCCATGTCTTTTCATGGCTTGATAGTTCATTTCTTTTTATTTTTTATTTTTTATTTATTTATTTTTTTGTGAGGAAGATCAGCCCTGAGCTAACATCCATGCCAATCCTCCTGTTTTTGCTGAGGAAGACTGGCCCTGAGCTAACATCCATGCCAATCTTTCTCCACTTTATGTGGGATGCTGCCACAGCATGGCCTGACAAGCGGTGTGTTGGTGTGTGCCCGGGATCTGAACCCGGGCCGCCAGCAGTGGAGCATGAGCACTTAACCGCTACGCCATGGGGCCAGCCCCTCATTTCTTTTTAGTGCTGAATAATAGTCCATTGTTTAGGTGTACCACAGTTTATTAATCCATTCACCTACTGAAGGGCATCGTGGTTGCTTCCAAGTTTTAGCAGTTATGAATAAAGCTGCTGTAAACATCCATGGGCAGGTTTCTGTGTGGACATGTTTTCAGTTCCTTTGGGTAAATACCAAGGAGTGTGATTGCTGGATCATATGGTAAGAGTATGTTTAGTTTTATGAGAAACCACCAAACTGTCTTCCAAAGTGGCTGTACCATTTTGCAGGTAATACATTTTCTGGTCCTGGAGTTTCTATTTCTTCTTCTTCCTTTCTCCTTTTTTTTTTTTTTTTGTGTGTGTGTGTGTGAGGAAGATCAGCCCTGAGCTAACATCCATGCCGATCCTCTTCTTTTTGCTGAGGAAGACTGGCCCTGGGCTAACATCCGTGCCCATCTTCCTGTACTTTATATGGGATGCCGCCACAGCATGGCCTGACAAGCGGTGCCTCGGTGCGCGCCCAGGATCCGAACCCGGGCTGCCAGCAGTGGAGCGCGTGCTCTTAACCACTATGCCACGGGGCCAGCCCCTTCCTTTCTCCTTTTCCTCTGCCACCTTCTATTTATTTTGAAATAGTTTGACTCACAAGAAATGAAAAAAATTTTATGGAATTCCTGAGTACCCTTCATCGACATTTTATTCCTTTAATATTATCTTTTAATTCATTTCAAGCAGATTTTTCATTACTTTATTGAGTTATAATGGTTGCTTTAGAGTCCTTGGCTGATAATGCCAGTACCTAGCTCATCTCAGGGTTGACCTTTGTTGATTGTCTTTTCCCTTGAGAACGGGTCACATTTTCCTGTTGGATCATCGGTAAGAAATTTTGGATTGTGTCTTGTACATTGTTGTAGATACTCTGGATTCTGTTGGATTCCTGCAAAGATCGTTGATGTTTTAGTTGGTAATTAACTTGGTTAGATTCAGACTGTCAACTGTGTCTTACCTGAGGTGAGTACCAGCTCTAATCTCAGTTTTTGGTGGCTTTTTTTTAAACTTCATTTTGGAAAATTTTAAACATATACGGAAGTAGAGAAAATAGTATAAGAAATCCCAGGAACCCATTGCCTATCTTCAACTATTATTAACTCATGGCCCCTGTCGTTTCATCTGTGCCCCCTACTCTTCTTCTCCTGCCACTTATTATTTAGAATAAATCTTAGGCTTTGTATCATTTCATCTTTGAAAATGTTAGTATCTAAAAGATAAGAACTGAGCCAGCCTTCGTAGTCTAGTGGTTGAAGTTCAGCGCTCCCGCTTTGACGGCCTGGGTTCGTTTCCTAGTCACGAAACTATACCACCTGTCAGTTGCCATGCTGTGGTGGCGGCTCACATAGTAGAACTAGAAGGACTTAGAACTAGGATATACAACTGTGCGCTGGGGCTTTGGGGAGAAAAAAATAAATAAAGGTTAAAAGATAAGAACTTTAAAAAATAATCACAATACTATTATTCCTGTGGAACCTAGAAAGTTTAACAGTAATTCCTTTTTATCCTCAATTATCTAGGCAGTATTTACACTAAATTTTTCAGTTTGTTTGAATTGGAATTCAATATATTGTTACGGTTGATGAGTCTTTTATTTTTCATTTAATATATAGATACCCACTCTCACTGGTGGTCTTTCCTGTAGTTTCCCACAGTGGATTTTGCTTCATTCTCATGGTATTGTGTAAATATTCCTCTAAATTTCATGGTATTGTGTAAATATTCCTCTAAATTGGTAGTTAAAGCTACAAGTTTAATCAGATTCAGGTTCATTCTTTATTCTTTTTTGACAAGACTACTTTATAGGTGATGCTGTGTATTTTCATCAGGAGATAGGTTATGCTTGATAATCCAGTTGTCTTTTTAAATCTGAAGACAGGGGCCGGCCCCGAGGTGTAGCGGTTAAGTGCGTGCACGCTCTGCTGCTGGCGGCCCGGGTTTGGATCCCGGGCGCACACTGACGCACCGCTCATCAGGCCATGCTGTGGTGGCATCCCATGTAAAGTGGAGGAAGATGGGCACGAGTGTTAGCTCAGGGCCAGTCTTCCTCAGCAAAAAGAGGAGGATCGGCATGAATGTTAGCTCAGGACTGATCTTCCTCTCTCACACACACACACACACACACACTAAATAAATAAATATTAAAAAAAAAAAAAAATCTCAAGACAGAACTTCCCCTAATAAATTTTCATTATGTTTGGATTTTTATCAGTTGTTTTAGCTTATAGAGTTTTTTTTTCAATCCAGAACTTTTCATTCAGTAATTAGTGGTTAAATATGACTGCTAATAAGCTATTTCACCCATAAAGTTATACATGTGTATTCTGCATTTTCAAGTCATTCGTAAAATGGTGAAGGCAGAGAACTCTGTGACATACCATTGGAAATCTTCCTCTATGTGACATCTATCCATTTTTCTTTGTTTATGAGCCACAGATCCACCTAACTTTATTGTTTTACAGCACTTTTTTTAAGCTTGTCTACAAGTTATCTTCAAAAGTTGTGTTAAATTTTTTGCTGATACCAAGATATGAATGTTTTTGACATTCATTATATTTATTAAAGAAAAGTGATTAATTTCCTACTGAACACACACACTGGCTGTTAGTGGTTACTACTTATCCAAGGGTTGCGTTCTGTGGTGTGCTGGTAAATATTTAATAAAAGGCTCTCTGGGGGGTAAAAAAGCCCTTTTTTATAGTGTTTGCTAATTTCTAAGGTGTAAATACTCCTACTATGACTATGGATAATTTCAAGCTACCTAGGTGATGCCACTGAACGCAGAGGCAGGAAGAAATGTGCACCATTGGCTCTACTTAGTAATTCTAGTATTTCCACTACTGCTATACTAACTAAAGCATTAACTATGAGCCAGTCTTAGTAAAAGTCTAAGCATTTCGCTTTTATTAACACATATTTCTCATAACAACTCTGTGAGGTTACCATCCCCATTTTACAGATGAGGCACAGAGAGATTAAGTAATTTACTGATGTAACAGCACAGGACTGGAACCCAGATTTGTTGCTCCATAGTCCTTGCTCTTTCCTAGATCAAAAATGTAAAGAAGAATCAAGTTGGTGGTGAGTGCTAAGGAAGGAAATGGCAGAGGTCCTGAAAGGAAGTACCAGACCATAGCCATCCTCTACAATAGACCAGGACAAAATTCTATCCTTCAGCAAATTCTTAAAAGAATACTAGCGTAGATACAAAAAGCTTCTCTAAGGAATCACTCTGGTCTGCAGAAGCAGATCCTTTGGGCCCGCATAAGTCTAGAGCAATACCCAGGATCAGACTTGGCCTCTAGAGCTTCACTGTCAAATAGCATAGCCACAGCTACATTTGGATATTTCAATTAAAATTAAATACAATTAAAAATTTAGTCCCTCACCTGCCCTAGTCTTATTTCAAATGCTCAGTAGCCACATGTGACTAATGGCTACTGTATTGGACAGCATAGATAACTGGGCAGTGCTGCTCTAGAGTGAAGCCTACCATGTCCAGGCATGCTTACTCTACTTTTGTAATATCCCGTCCTGCCAGATTCATATTTCTTCACGTTTTACCTTTGATGGCCCTCAACTGGGTAACTGCCTTATCTCCCATTTATATACTGTTGTATCCAGATCCAAACTTTAGAATTAGTAATAGCTCATTTCTTATCTCCTGCTCCATTCTTAGGGAAAAGATGTAGTGTTTAAGAAACAAGATTATTAACAAATATTGTAACCCAAAAGATTATACCTTTTAAAAATTAACATTAAATGCAATCTTCTTCTTATTTCTTTTTATTTTATAATTAAGGAGGAGAAAATTCAGGCCTTGCTACTCCATCTCAGGAGCCTAGTGGATGTTCAAATCAGAAACCTGCAGAGGACCTCACTGTCAGAGTGGAAAGGTTTGCTCTTTTTTTGCAAATAATATTTTGTTAAAAAGACAGTGGTTTTCAGTTATTTCATTAATTTGAATAAAAGCTAAAATTACACAAATGAAATTTCAGAATTCTGAGTTGAAATTTTTTATTACTTGACCAACTTATTTGTATCCGTAAAGATTATCTTCTAGAAGTAAACCTCTGTATTTCTGAAGTCATCTGTCAGCTTTAGGTCTGGTCATTCTAAGAATCTCTTTTTCACTGGTATTTTGGTACATGTGTATTTCCATCTGTCATTTCTGCTTTTCTCTCTCTATGCCATAGGATAATAAGTTCCAGATGGGCAAGAACTTCACCTAATTTTATTAACTATGTATGGAGTCTAAGTTCTGCATAAGTGGGTGTCTAATATTAAATGTTATGTGTAATTAGTTGGTCTAATAATCAGATACAAATTTCTGAATTTTTGTGGTATCTAGTTTAGTATTTTTAATGATATAGTAGTTGTGAAGTCATAGTCTTTTATACTATGATTCTTAAAAGTTATTTATGTGAATTAATGGTAAATGGATAAGCAAGAATATTTTTTAGTACAGACTTTAAAACCACTTAGTGTTGTATGGAAGTTAAGAAAAATTCCTTAGAGAGATTTGACATTTTCTTGTTCACATAGATGCTGTGAGGAAACAAGATTCAAAATGATTGCAGACATTGGGTATTTGGGTTTGCTCGTGACTCAATAAAAATCAGCTTAATTTCAGCAAAACCTAGATTCTGATTGTTCTTTTTTTTTTTTGTGAGGAAGATCAGCCCTGAGCTAACATCCATGCCAATCCTCCTCTTTTTGCTGAGGAAGACTGGCCCTCGGCTAGCATCTGTGCCCATCTTCCTCCACTATATGGGACACCGCCACAGCATAGCCCGACAAGCAGCGCGTTGGTGCACGCCTGGGATCCAAACCCCGGGCCGCCAGCAGCGGAGTGCGCGCACTTAACCGCTACGCCGTGGGGCCAGCCCCCTGATTGTTCTTTATAGGAATTGGGGCAGGGCCAGGATCTTGAGGTGAAAAGTGGGATAGATTCTCTCACAGTGGTGAGAAATGGGATATGTCTGGAAGAACAGCAGGAAACCAAAGTTCCCAGGGCATCCTCTTTTGTTTCTTTCTGTTTTGCTAACACAAAGTCCACCACTATGCACCCTTACTTGCACCACCCTGGGGTGAAATGAAAATCAAAAATCAGAAGAGAATTTGGAGACTTGGGGAGAATGAGAAGAAGAAACGTGGCAGGTAGCCCTTTATTGCGGAGTGGAGTCAGACGCTGTTTAATTGCAGTGGGAAAGGGGAGTTTCTGTTGTTTCTTAATAGCTTCCATTATTATGTAAGGGAATGTCTGCTCATGTCTGCCTGTATGGTTCTGCAAATAGAATATAATATACCATTTTTAATTAAAAAATAGTTATATGTACACAAACTGGTGTGTATGTGTTATATATAGTATAATTTATGAGTCAAAGACACTCGAAGACACAACAAAATGTTTATACTAATATATATGAAAGTGGAATTAGGGATTTTTTTTCTTTGCTTTGTTCTAAAGTTGCCAGATTTTCTTCATTGAGCATTATTACTTTTATCATTAGCATATCAGGACAGAGTGGGTCTATAGTTGTTTGAGATTCCTTAGACTGAAAAAATCTTGAAAGTGCTCTTGGAGATACATACATGCAATTTTTTTTAAAGCATATGCTATTAGGACAGTTATGTGAAATACATGTGGGCTGGGGCCTTTTAAAAAAGGAAATAATATTGAAATTGGATGAAATGCTGACAAACTCGTAATAGTGAAACAACTTTTATTGGGAAGTAACTATTTGCTGCTCAGACAGCTTTTGAAAATTCCAGGCCGCGGGCCGGCTCCGTGGCTTAGCAGTTAAGTGCATGCGCTGCGCTGTTGGCGGCCGGGGTTCGGATCCCGGGTGTGCACCGACACACAGCTTCTCCGGCCATGCTGAGGCCGCGTCCCACATACAGCAATTAGAAGGGTGTGCAGCTATGACGTACAACTATGTACTGGGGCTTTGGGGGAGGGCTTTGGGGGAGAAATAAATAAATTTAAAAAAGAAAAAGAAAATTCCACGTCATATAATTAAAATCGTATAAGCACTTCATATTGTTGCTGAGTTCATGAGACTCAACTAACCAATAAAAGACCAGGTCCTATACTAATTAATTCACAGACTGAAGTCCTGCATTTTATTCGTCTGAGTTATACCCAGTTAGGAATTCTGTTCCTTTTGTGGAATCTCATTGACAATGACAATAACTAAAACACTAACCTGTATAATATCCCTATCCCAGATGTCCTCTTAGCTCATATTTTATACCCTTAATGTTGCCTTCATCCCCACCATCCCTGTCATAGACTTTGTGGTGCTTTTATGCCTCCAACTCACTCATCCTCTGCAAGGTTATTGGACTCTGAAAGCCTAATGTGCTCTAGTTTCCTTGTCTCACAGAACTGAGCTTCATTGCTTTTTTCAGCCCAGATAAGTTGGACCCATCAATTCCTGTGGTGTAATCTGGTATTTATAGAATTACATGATACCAAGCTCTGTAAAGCAAAATTCATGCATTTTTCTCTAACCTTGATGATATTTTAAAATCTGTTTCATACAAATTGAAAACTCAGCCTTGGGCTGGCCCTGTGGCGTAGTGTTTAAGTGTGGGCGCTCTGCTGCTGGCGGCCCAGGTTCAGATCCCAGGTGTGCACCGACGCACTGCTTGTCAGGCCATGCTGTGGCGGCGTCTCACATAAAGTGGAGAAAGATGGGCACGGATGTTAGCTCAGGGCCGGTCGTCCTCAGCAAAAAGAGGAAGATTGGCATGGATGTTAGTTAGCTCGGAGCTGATCTTCCTCACACACACACAAAAAAACTCAGCCTTAAATTTTGTTAGGATGGATTAGTAAATGTAGATTCTAGCTGTCCTCTCAGGCTATAACATCTGTTCCCACAGACCAGGTTTTTGGAAAACTAATTACTCCATGGTAAGTCTTAGGCTGTTTTCTCATCTAGCTTCAAGGAAAAGTAATTTGTTAAGGGAAAAGGTGACTAAACCAAATTGATGTCAGCTCAGAAACTCATCCTATCTTGTGCATAGTAAGGATGTAGACTTTCTATCTTGAACTGCGTTTTCTCAAGGAAGTAAACTTGATTTTTTTAAAAACAGATTGATGATTTGTAATTGTGAGATCTAAATTTTTCTTTTTAATAATTAGAATATATACAGTGTTTTATTTTTAAAGATAAAACGTGTAAAATATAAATCTTTAAGTGATTCACATGAAAACCTGTATCTTATAGTTAAAATGTATTATTTTGTTTATATAATTATATTTAAAAATTGGCAGAATTATCTAGGAAAGGTAATATGTATTACCAACAATTCCAACCTTTTATTTGGAAAGGTTTGAAGTCTCAAAAAGTTGAAAGAATAGCATAATGACCACTTTTGTTTGCTGATTCACTTGAAAGTTGTAGACATCATTTCATTTCACCCTAAATACTTGAGCTTGTATCTCCTAAGAATGAAAACATTGCCTGAGGTTCTGTCCGCTCTGAGCAGGGGCTGCAGCCTAGATCGGCGCCTGGGGGTGTGTGCCCACTGACCGATGCCCAGCCCCATCCCTCAGGCCAATAAAAGACCTTTAAGCAGTGGATTCCCAGATGCGAAAGTGATAAAAGAGTTGATTTGTCATTGAGTAAGATGCAGTGGACTTTTCAACCAGATTAGAAGAAAATTGCATCTGTTTTTCTCAGAAGAGAATTCTACAAGTGGTACATAATTAAAGAATAAATCCATTTTCAGATATCAGTACAATAGTATTCTCATACTCAAGAAATTGTAAATATAGTAAGATTAATATGCGATCATATTCAAATTTCCCCAGTTATCCTAATAATGTCTTTTATAACTTTTTTCCATGATTCAGGATCCAGTCAGGGATCATTCACTAAATTTAGTTTAGTCTCTTTTAATCCAAAACATTTCTTTTGTTTCTTTTTTTGTTTTTGTTTTTGTTTTGGACGTTTTTCAAGAGTCTAGGGTAGTTGTTTCTAGAATGTTTCTTGATCTGGTCCCTGTTCCATCAGTCTAGATTCAGGTTCAACTTTGATGAGAATATTACCTAAGTAGTGTTTTGTCCTTCCCATTACTCACAGGAGGCAGCTAATATCAGATGTGTGCATTGTTTGTGATAAGTTTGATCATTGGTTAAGATGGTGTCTGTTGGATTTCTCTATTATAAAGATACCCTTTTCCCTAATTAATAAGTTATTTATGGGGTGATTCTTTGAAACAGTGAATATGCTGTTCTTCGAAAACTTTCACCCACTGGTTTTGGTGTCTGTTTTTGCTTGGATCAGTTATTTCATTGGTAGTTAAAAATGGTGATTTTTTTTTTCTAAGTTCTATTCCTTCTTCATTTATTAGCTAGCATTCTTCTGTAGGGAAGTGCTTTGTTCTACCTCCTCCTGCTTTCCATCCCTCCCCACCTTTTTCTTTTTCTTTTTCTTTTTTTTTTTGGTGAGGAACATCAGCCCTGAGCTAACATCCATGCTAATCCTCTTTTTGCTGAGGAAGACCGGCTCTGAGCTAACATCTATTGCCAATCCTCCTGCTTTTTTTCCCCAAAGCCCCGGGAGGTAGTTGTGTGTCGTAGTTGCGCATCCTTCTAGTTGCTGTATGTGGGATGCAGCCGCAGCATGGCTGGAGAAGCGGTGCGTCAGTGCGCGCCCAGGATCCGAACCCAGGCCGCCAGTAGCAGAGCGTGCGCACTTAACCGCTAAGCCACGGGGCCGGCCCCCTCCCCCCCTTTTTCAGTAAACTTCTTGTTGTACACCAGCATCCAGATCAAGAAATAGAAAATTACCAGTGTACTACATGCACTGGGGGCCTAATGCCCCCTTCTTAATTACTGCTTCCCTCCCAAAGATAACCACTATCTTGAATCTTAACACCATAGATGAATTTTGCCTGTTTGTGAACTTCGTAATGGAATCATACCACATGTACTCTTTGTGTTTGCTCTCTTTTGCTCAGCATTGTATTGGTGAGGCTCTCCTGTGTTGTTGCATGTGGCAGTGGTTGGTGCACTCTCATTGGTGTGTATAGTATTCTGTTATTTGACTTCACCACAGTTCATTTATCCATTCTACTGTTGATGGGTGTCTGAACTGTTTTCAATTTGGGGCTGTTATAAATAGGGCTGTTCTAAACAGTCTTGTACATGTCTTAGTGAACCTATCTTTTGGGTGTATTTGTAGAGTGAGCATTTCTGGGTCATAGATACTGGCCAAACTATTTTCCAAAGTGATTATACCAATTTATAACTCCCCTCAGCAGTAAGACGTTTCGTGGATCCTTTTTTTGTTCTCTACTGTGTCACAATTCATTTCTCTTATGATTCTTTTTGGTGCACAGATTGCCTGAAATTTGGCTAGTAGAATCCCTTTTATGCTGGATCTTCTGTCCTTTTGACGTACATCGCCATCTTTCTTTGAGCACTCCCTGAATTTCTGGGACAAGTTGTTCAGCTCAGTTTTAACAAATACATACACCAGTGTAACCCAAATCCATCTTAGAGAAAGTACGATTAATTTTTTTAAATTGAGATATAATTCACATACCATAAAATTCAAAGCATAAAATTCCATGGGTTTTAATGTATTCACAAGGTTGTACAACCATTACCACTGTCTGCTTTCAGAATCATTAGTTTTTAAATGATGAACTTCTTACAGTTGGGAATCAATTTTTGTATTATTAGTTTTTATAAATACTAGTCTTTAGTTTTTTGCTTTTATTTTTAATAATTTTATGCCGTATTGCTGTTTGCTTCAATGTAAGGGGTAAAGCATTTGTAAGTCATTGACTTATATATTTGTTTGAAGATGTATATGTATATTTTTAAATCACTGTCAGATAAGTCAGGGGAGAAAAAAGGGAACTAATGGTAAGTGTGAGGTGAGGCACTGAGAGCAGGAGCTAGGCTTCTGGTGGTTCCCACTGACTCATTGTGGACTTCTCTGGGGGTTGAAGGCCAGGAAGGTAACTGTTGCTTTGCCTTCAGGAGCGTTTTTGTTTGTTTGTTTCTACATTTCCCCAGTTGTTTTTAGCTAAATAAATCTCCTAAATGTATTTTATATTAACGTGATATGTTTCAGTTAATGTATTTTTTTTTTTTTAAACTTTTAAAATACAGACTAACCAAAAAACTTGAAGAAAGGAGAGAAGAGAAAAGGAAAGAGGAAGAACAGGTAGAGTTCATGTACCTAGGATTGTTTCACTCTTCCATTAAGTGAGGGGACGTTTGATTCCCTATTCAATTTGGCAGACCTAGGATGGCTTCCTGGTTATAGTTCAGTGTTGCAGCACACTGAGGAGTGAGGGGAATTATCTGTCTTATGTAGTAGGATCATAGTGTGCACTTTTTTGTGTCCTTTTTGTAAATTGCTAGGAATAAATTGGATCGTCTTTTCTCCCTCTGCAGTGAGTCTTTTACATTAAGGATAAAGAGACTTGAACTAAAATTGTTTGGTCTGATGCAGGTCAAATTTTTAGTTCCTGTTTGTGAAAAAGAAATTTGTAGACATTTTGCTGAATTTTCCCTCTGGTGTTGCTGCATTCTAGTGCACCATTCCTTTTTCTCAACATGTGCACCTAAACTGTATGATCTCTTTGGGGTTCTAGTATAGGAAGGTTATCATTTCTTTAAGCCAAATAAATGCCTTGTTGTCCTTGGGGGGACCACATTCACTTTAGAAACCAAAGACCTGTAATTCTGCTTGTTTTCAAATTACATTGACCACATCACAACCTTAATAAACCACTGGCAAAGATTTATAAATTGATAGATATTTGACCATTAACCTATGTTGTTAATAAATTCTACTAGACCCTTACATCTTATGAAGTTGTTTTATTTCTTTAGCTGTACCCTACAAGCAGCTTTTCCTGCATACAAAGTAATATCTAGAGCAGATTACCAAATTGTTTTTGGCTCATAAAACTTACTTTTTCTTTACTTCAGAGAGAGATTAAGAAGGAAATTGAGAGGAGAAAAACTGGAAAAGAAATGTTGGATTATAAAAGAAAGCAAGAAGAAGAATTAACGAAAAGAATGTTAGAGGAAAGAAACAGAGAAAAGGCAGAAGATAGGGCAGCTCGAGAGCGTATAAAACAGCAGATTGCGTTGGTGAGTATTAAGTTTATTTTTAATACTTTACTTTGGAACATTTGTGAAATTGTTTTTCCACGCACAATCTTTTTGGTTTACTACCAGACTGTGCTTACGAAAATAGTAGATTTTAGTAACTCAAAGAGTACCAATTCTCAGCTTCCTTTTACTCGAAATTGTACATTGAATTAAAATACAGTTAGGATTAAGATAGAGATGATTTTTTTGAAGTAATTTTTCTCCATGTTATGTTATGAATTTTATTAGTGGTCAAAAGGTAGTTTTCAAAGATGCCCTAGAAAAGAAGCTAAGAATTGGTTACCTGGCAGTCTCCTCTAGTCACAAGCATTCTTTTTTGGAACATTAAAAGGATTTAGACATGTCAAGTAAATCTTAGGATGTTTTGCAATAATTGCTTTTAGAATTAAGCAATTGTAATACATATGAAAACCATGCCTACCTTAACATTGTTTGTTCGTTTGTTCATTCAACAAACATTTATTGATTATTATGTGCCAGGCCTTGTTCTAGGCTCTGGAGATACAGTAGTGACCAAAATCAAGTCCTTGTTTGTTTAATAACAACTCTGGTCTCTGACACTTGATAAAACTGAAAAATACCGGATCCATAGTGATAAAGTTCATGTATGGCTTTAAGTAATTTCGTGCATTTGTGTTTGGAAATGTGTGAATAGATCATTCTGGCAGTGAAAGATAATTAGTGCCTAACAACTGTTTTAAAGGACCGTGCAGAGAGAGCTGCTCGTTTTGCAAAGACAAAGGAAGAAGTAGAAGCTGCTAAAGCTGCTGCCTTACTCACCAAACAGGCAGAAATGGAAGTCAAGAGGGACTCTTCCGCAAGAGAAAGGAGGTGTTTTATTTCCTGCTAAACCATCTGTGTGTGTGGTAGCTGAGCAGAACAGCATTTCTGGGCTGGTTTTTAACACTGATATGTGCTGTGGCTGTAATAAGTACTTCCAGTAGGACATATTGACCAGTTTGGCAGCTGCCTTTGGTATTTGTCATTGAATGTGAATGTGCAATATAACAGAGGACTCAAGAAATCTCTTTTCAAATGACAGAAAGCACATACATCAAAATGATTGTGGTGATTATCTCATGTGTATTAGGGTATAGGATTAAGCAAAAGAGGGAATCCATTGGCTTTGCAGTTGTGAGTTCCAGTGATGGATTTGGTTAGGCATAGCTAGATCCAGGGATCTAAAGGATATTAGAACTTTTTCTTCTCTCTCTTTTTTTAGTCTCTTGGTTTCTTCTGTTTTAGCTTTATTTTCAGAGAAACTGAAAAGATCTTGAGCTCCTGATCCCAGAGAGGAAAGACTAACCATTCTCTCAAAGCCCATATCATTCACTGAGGAGAATTCTGATTGGCCCTGCTTGGGTGATGTGGCCACCTCCAAACTGATCACTTTGTCCACTTATATGGGCTCTCTGGGTGGGGTAGTTGACCTGCCCACCCCTATGGTGAAGGAGGTGGGGGAAATGTTATTGATAATCATATCAGAATGAATGACGTGTAGCAGGGATAAGGCAGTTCCCAAAACAAAAATATGTTGCAAAGACAAAAATTCAGATTTCCAGTACATCCTGCTAGTTGGGTTATGGTTAATATTTATTTTCTTCTGTGTACTTTTCTGTATCTTCCATATTATAAAATTAATAAGCATTACTTTTACAATCATAAAAATTACTTTTTAAAAACTATTTTCCAAAAGTAATAAAATACTTAAGATTATATTTAACAAAAGTATAAAACTTGTACACCGAAAACTAGAAAACATTATTAAGTGAATTAAAGGAGACCGAAATACATGGAAAGTCATTCTGTGTTCATAGATCAGAGGACTTAATATTGTTCAGATGGCACTACTCCCAAAACTGATCTATAGATTCAACATAATCCCTATCAAAATCCCAGCTGTTTTTTTTTGCCCAAAATTTTTGCAGGAATCTGATCCTAAAATTCATATGAAAGCATAAGGGACCTAGAATAGTCAAAACAATCTGGAAAAAGAACAAAGTTGGAGGACTCAGACGTCTCATTTTAAAACTTACTACAGGGGATGGCCCAGTGACATAGTGGTTAAGTTTGCACACTCTGTTTAGGTCGCCCGGGGTTCGCGGGTTCGGATCCTGGGCGCAGAGCTACACACCACTCATCAAGCCATGCTGTGGTGGTGTCCCACGTATAAAATAGAGGAAGATTGGCACAGATGTTAGCTCAGGGACAGTATTCCTCAAGCAAAAAGAGGAGGACTGATGGATGTTAGCTCAGGGCCAACCTTCCTCATCAAAAAAAAAAAATAATAATAAATGAAAAGATCTGACATTGTGGAAAAAAACTTTTCATTGCACATTTCCACTTCCATTTTCTCCAACTTGTAATGATATTGTTTGAGACTATGTAGAGGTAAAGATGCTGACTTTAATTTTCTTTTTGCATAGCACTGTTGCAAGAATTCAATTCCGTCTTCCTGATGGTTCTTCCTTTACAAATCAGTTCCCTTCTGATGCTCCTCTAGAAGAAGCAAGGCAGTTTGCTGCACAGGTAAATTTATGTCTTGAGTTGTAGTAGAGATAGATGAGTAGGTTATTAAAATGTAGGAGGGGAAAATTTCCAAGCAGAATTTGAAGAATGTGAATAAGACATGACTTATCCCCAGGAGGGAGGCAAAGACACCTCTGGGGTGTTGTGTAGTTTTCATCATGTGTTAGTGCCATATAGGAACAGCATATCTGCTTGTTGTGCAAAAATAGGAATTTGCTGATGTTGTCCAGTAGGCTCTGGAAACCCTTCTCACTGCTTAGTACTCTCAGCTGGAGGAGTGAAAAACAAGTGATTTTCGAAAGGTCTAATCTGAGGGAGTTGTCCCCTGAAAATGGATGCAGTTTTTCTTGGTCCTTTCTCTTCACATTTTCTTCAGGTTGCTTAGTATGCTTTGGGGGTGACCATTTTCCCACCATCTGCCAGTTGGACAAGCCTAAAGATCAGTAATCTTTATTTGGCAACAAGTATCTTCTTTAGGAATTTACTTCCAGAACATGACCTTACTCAAAATCTTAATGGGTTGGAATTTTGGTATCTTAGAAAATAAGATATGAGTGAGTTCCAATTAGTTTTTATTCTCTGATTGTTTCCCTATTAAAATGGATTCTAGGCATCAAATGTCCTTTAGGAGCTAGGCTGATTACATGTAGGTACTAGTATTTGTCTCATATATCACTTTAAGGTTAAAATTGGGGTTCAAATCTTTCCGCTAGACCTCTTCTCTGCATTCAATCTGCTACCTCACTTATGGGTCCCAAGAGATGGATACCTCGAAAGCTATCTGCCTTCCTCCACTCGTGAGCTGGGCAGGACAATATAAAAACTTACTGTAAGAACTCTTTTTACCTAAGCTTTATTTTTTTTTAATTTTTTTATTTTTTGTGAGGAAGATCAGCCCTGTGCTAACATCTGCCAATCCTCCTCTTTTTTTGCTGAGGAAGACTGGCCCTGGGCTAACATCTGTGCCCATCTTCCTCCACTTTATATGGAACGCCGCCACAGCATGGCTTGCCAAGCGTTGCGTCAGTGTGCGCCCCGCATCTGAACCGGCGAACCTGGGCCGCTGCAGTGGAGCGTGCGTACTTAACCGCTTGTACCACCAGGCCGGCACCTAGCTAAGCTTTAAAGTAGAACCAACCTCACAGAGCCTCTTATCATTCTCCTTTTTACTTGAAGCTCCATCTGGGGCTTCCCCAAAGTGGGTACCCCTGGTCTGAGTCTTATTGCTTCTGCCACAGGTAAGTGAAGAGGGAGCCACATGATAAAAAAAAAAAAAAGAGAGAGAGATCTTTGATTGCATCGGTCCTGTTAGAACTTCATCTCAGTACAATGACCTAATTTTGTATTTTTTGTGTGTCCTTATGTTAGAGTGAGAACAGTGAGAGGTATGTATATGACCTACAGTAAAAATGTACAAAGAACAAAAGTGTTAGTCTCTCTCTTCGGAATCTTACAGGGAAAGATAAACAATTGTCTACGATTTTACAAGTATAGGTGACTTAAAATTGTGAAGGTGATTGTGATGCTGCCCAATGTAAGTTTCTGGATCTGGGATTATATGTATAGTGTGGGTTGATTGTGGACCGTTTATTCTTTGAGATAAGGAGGAGGCAAAAACTCCTGATGGTACATGTATATATGAGGGAAATTCTGGTCTATTCCAGATTTTTCATAGGGAATACTTATAATCCAAATGTGTATTTGTGAAATAGTAACATAAGTTTGCCAAAGGATACTGAAAAGGCTAATGGCAAACTGCAGCCATACTTAAGAGAGATATACTTGTTCATCTTTATTCAGTTTATTTATATGTTTTTAGGAACTATATTCTTGCTATCTTATGGTCATTTTTGAGTTATAAAAGCTTTTAAATACTATTTGGATTTTATAGCTTTCAGCTCCTCTTTGAAGCACCAAGTTTTTTAAATGTTTTTGAGTTTACATTTAAATGAACTTTTACAATTAAGGCAATTTTAATTAAAGTCATTTTGGATATGTATGAATATGTCATATCTTTTAAAAGGCACCTTTGTAAGGTTTTAAAACTTATTGTTATTTTACAGACTGTTGGCAACACTTATGGTAACTTTTCATTAGCAACCATGTTTCCCAGAAGGGAGTTTACCAAAGAAGATTATAAAAAGAAATTACTGGATTTGGAACTTGCCCCAAGTGCTTCAGTGGTACTGTTGCCAGTATGTATTATATGTATAAATTTTTTCTATGCTTACAATCCTGTTTATTCTACTCTTAGTTGTTTCTTGTAATTAGCAAAAGGGAAGGTGAAAGGTGTACTGTGGGTAATTAAAATCTAAATCATCCAAAAATGTTAGATCAGTTTATTGTTCCATTATCCTGTGCTTTATATATTTGTATTGCTAGTGAGGCACTAAATGAATAGTTCAGTTTTCAACTTTTTTCCTCACTTACTTTCATATACAAAAAATGACCAGTAGGAGAAGAAAATAAGAAATGAAGAGCATCTGTCTAATCTACAGACTTAGTGTCTTTTATTTATGGACAGCTCTACTGTTACCCAGTTTTTTGTTTTTTGGGTTTTTTTTTGGTGAGGAAGATTGGCCCTGAGCTAACATCTGTTGCTAATCTTCCTCTTTTTGCTTGAGGAAGATTGTTGGTGGGCTAACATCTGTGCCAGTCTTCCTCTGTTTTGTATGTGGGATGCCTCCACAGCATGGCTTGATGAGCGGTGCGTAGGTCTCTGCCTGGGGTTGGAACCCGTGAACCCCCGGCCGCCAAAGTGGAGTGTGCTAACTTAACCACTACACCACCATGCCAGCCCCTGTTTACCCAGTTTTTAAAAAACATTTTATTTTAACATAAAAATAACATTAATTTTTAACATATTAATTCCATTTGATCTACACAATAATATTTTAATCTCTGGTGGGAAAAGAGGCTCAGAAAGCTTAAATGACTTTGTCAGGGTACCACCTGAAGTTGCACAGCTGGATGAGAGCCTGGGTCTTCTGTATCTTGGTTAGTGTAGATTTCCCTGCTCTGAACCAGAGCCCCACACCTCTAACCGTTAGCCCTCCAATAATCAGGATTAATTGTATTCACTGAGGTTTGAAAGTTTTCGTTTTTTTTAATCATCAGGAAAGCCTTTCTTATTGAAGATGTTAATTGCGTTACAAAAGTTTAGTTCTATTAAAAATACTGGTTCATTTCACCGAGAACTACTTTCCAATTTCTGTGTTGTGATTATTCCTTTAAAAAACAGAGCTCCAGGAGTTCCCACAAGTTTATATACACTTGAAAAACAGCAAAAGATGGTAATTTTGCCTTCTTGCAGTAAACTAAAATCACTAGGACTTTCTTTTCCAGATAAAAGATAGCTTGAGTGTGAAATGATTGGGCTGAGGTAATCTTTTTCTTGGTTTATTTCTTAATTTTTAGGCAGGAAGACCAACTACATCCGTGGTACATTCTTCCAGTGGAGACTTTTGGACATTGTTGGGGACAGTGCTTTACCCATTCCTTGCCATCTGGAGATTGATTAGCAACTTCTTATTTAGTAATCCTCCTCCTGCACAGACCTCAGTGAGAGCAGCGTCATTAGAACCCTCAAATCTTGGATCGTCTAGCAACTCGGAAAAAAGGTATCTGTTTGTGTTTTCCCCATTTGCAGAATATGTTAGTAATGCCCAATACCTTATTCAAAATGAAAAATTTTATTGTGGGTACTTTGCCTTCTTTCTGTATTAGGGAAAAAAATGTTCTGAAGATTTATTGTATCATCTCTCCTGGGAAGCTCACTACCTGAGTTTTCTCAGCCATCTTTGTAAAACCTGTTCCTTGGAAAGCAACTTCACCTTTATGGCTCTTATTCATTTATTGTATTCTCTTTATCCCATAACTATAAAGGTAGATTTTTTTTCAGGTCTAAATAGTAATATTTTTCTTACTAGCCATGTTTTGTCTGACAAGATATTTCATTCCATTAATTTCTCACAGTCATCTTGCATAATTTCTTTAGAGGAATCATTGTGCACTAGATAATTTTAACCCTGGTGGTTCTTTGATCTGCTAGCTGACCACCTTCTCTGGGTCATTCAGAGAAGAACCAAACCAAGGAAATTGGATATTCCCTTGAAAATGGTGCCTCCTTCAGAGAGTTATTTTGGACTTGTCCCTTAAGTAAGAGGCCTTGTATTGCAGATGGCCAGGGTTAGAATGGTAATACTAATAGACAACACTAATGATTTAGCTCATAACCTCTGTTAAGATTCTGCATATTTGAAGCAGATTAACAGGAAATATTTTCTTAAAAGGTGAGATTATACCCCTTTCTAATAATTAAATAATAGCACAATTTATTATAATATATATTGTTAAACACTCTATTAGGCTGTTAATAGGCATTATAGCAAATCCTCATACCAATCCTATGTGATAAGTAATGAAACTCCTTGCCTCTGTCTTTCATCAGTAAGGAGATCCCTTACTGGATCTTGTGTTCCATTGATTCTCTAGATGAAGATTTGTGTAAATATTACGATTGGGCCGATTTAGCCTTTATCCTGCTTTCTTAACTGTTAGGAAGACCAATTATATCTTTAGTACGTTACTCAAGTCGGGACACGGAAGTTCTTCTCGAGTCTTAGAATAGCATAAAAATTAGGCCTTGTTAATGCTGAATTTTAGAACTCTTACTGAGCAAGGGTGGAAGCATTTAATCATGAATTACTGAAATATGGATACCTTGCTGTTTGGGTTTTTAAAACTTTTTCCAAATAAGGGAACAGGTCTTGGGTTGAGGCAATGGATAGGATGAATGTGTATCTGAGAGGGCGAAGCTCTGTGTTCCACTGTTGATTTTCCTTTTTTCTCTCGCTCTCTCCCCCTTTCTAGTATTGGGAAATGTATTAACTTAAATTTCACCCCTGTTCCTTCCCATTTTTAGATGAAGTTCTGTTTGTTCTTAATTGTTTATATATAAATAAATCATTCTTAAAGGTTATGAAAGGATTAAACATTGCTAATTGACCATATCTATAAGTTAGGGTATGAATGGAGCTTTGGATAGCCTCTAGGGTGCTGTGTAAGTTATAAATTTTTTAGTAAATATGTCAGCTTGCATAAATAAGATAGGAAAAATTAGTTGGCAAATGGTCCCACTCTTCTAAAGCTTAGTAAGTCATCAAGAAATACATGGAAATGGAAAATATAATTTGGCTGGTTTGGCTTGGAAAACAGATGAAGTTAAACTGCCAAAAATGTATAAAGTCTAGTACTACGTTAATAGATTTAATTATCTCCTATGGACTTGCCTTAAAATATAGTTGCCTATATTAATGGAAGTTTAAAGAAACAGCTTTGTATTACTGCTGTCTTCATTTTATATTGCCTTCTCTTTTCTCCCTCTTTTGTTATATCAGGGAACCAGTCAGAAAGAGAGTGCTGGAGAAACGGGGAGAAGACTTTAAAAAGGAGGGGAAGATATATAGATTGAGGACTCAAGATGATGGTGAAGATGAAAACAACACTTGGAATGGAAATTCTACTCAACAGATGTAGTGTGACAAGTACACTGTGCAATAATCATTGTTTCTCTTATGATTTAATTCAACTAAAATTCTACTGGAGAAGTGGGACTGCTTTATGTTTTCTAACTGATCTATAAAGTGTCTCTTTATTCCTGCTTAGTGGGTGAAAGTTGTTTAACTCAGACAAGTCAAGAGATAAATTTACTGGCTGCTAGGTCTTTGCATATGGTAACCAACTGTAGAAGCCTAAAAGAATCAAAAGGTCTGCCACAGTCTCCCTTTATCAGCTTTCTTACTCAGTATTTCATGTACCCCTTAGCCCTTTGCTCTCAGATGATAGATTCTGTTCAGAGAGATTTTGCTCCAGAACTCTTAAGCCTACACAGAGTAACTGGTATGTCACTGAGTAATTGGACTCTGAGTCAGAGCATTTTAACTAGCTAATCAGATGACAATTTATGTTTAACTTTTCTCTTTTTGCTCATCAGCTGCAAGCAAAATCTTGTAGTTTTTAATCTTAAACACTGAATAAAAAATCTTTTCCAAAAATCGGAATGAGCTTATTTTTGCTTTGAGTTGTGTTATCCTAGCATCTTTTTGTTGCACAGGGCTCTGCTTAGGCTGTGTGTCTCTGATGTTTTCCTCCAGTACTGCCCTGGAGCTGTCTCAGGAAAGTAGCTGACCACCTTACCTTAACTATCACTGAAAGAAGGAATTTTCTTACACACATTGATGCTGTGTTACTGTCTGTCCTAAGTCAGTGAGTCATCACTTCTTTTGCATGTTTGGTCTGTGTTCTCAGCAGATGCAAAATAACTGCTAGTCTACAACTAGTTCTCTCTCAACTTTATACTGAAGATTTGCTGTTGATAATCACACTTCAAAGACCCAAAGTACCTGTAGTGTAGGACAAGAAGTATGGAATAAAGATAATGCCTTTTACTCATTTGGTTATTCTTAAGAATTATAAAGAGATTAGTAATCTGACTTACATGCTACTTTATCCATATATTTTTGGTAGTGGAGACCACTAATGTTTGAAGAAGAGAGTAAGCTTGACAAGTTCCTCTTTCAACCTTCTGTTTTTAGGTTGCAAGATACCACTCTTGAGTGAACATATGTAGAAGGTCTCTGACTTTATTTTGTAATGGGAGGAAGAAATTTTCTCAGAGCAAACTTTGTTTTTCACCTATGAAATAACACTGACTTTTAAAAATGGTAATAGTGTTGGCAAGGAAACAGACAGGCTTTGCTGTTGGTAGGAGTGAAAACTGGTGTGATCTTTCTGAAAAACTATCAGAATCTTAAATATTTCATACTGTTTGATCTGATAATTTTTTCTAAGGAATGATCATAAGTGCAGACAAAGTTTAGGTACAAACATATTCGTTAAGTGTTATTTATTTTACTTAAGAACTAGAAACCAACTAAATGCCTTCTGCAGAAATAATTAACTTTTGATGAGAAATGGTACAACACTAATTCAGCAATTCAACTTAACATATATTTATTGAGTACCTGGTATGTGTTGGGGGTAAAAAGCAAGATACAGAGCTGTAGGTACAGTATGATCTTAGCTTTTATATATAGATAGTACTATGTATTAATATAATGTAAAGAAAACACACCAAACATTAACAGTGGTGAGAATGGTTGTGTGTGGTTTCAGTTCTCTTTTTTGCACCCTTATGTTTTCCTAATTTTCTGCAATGATCACATTACTTCTATAATTTAAAAAGTGAGTTTGAAAAAGAAAAATCTCCAGCAAAGCATCCCATTTAAGTAAAAGTTTGTCATCTTTAAAAATATAGCAATATGTGATTTAAAAAAAACCTGTCAAATGGGTGTGACCCTGCTAATAACTATAGAAATATATTTGCAGAAACTTGGAGTACGTCAAGTCAATTTGCCTTGAAAAAAGTCAGAAAGATCTTAAAGATACATAAAAGAATGGTTCGCAATCTTTGAATAGGTCAGTTTTATATTTTAAGAAGTATACGTGGTAAAAAATTCAAAACAGTATAGAAGGCTATAAAATGAAAATGAAGCCTCCCTCCTTGCATCTTACCCTCGGTTCTATTCCCCACAGGTAACCTCTATTAACAGTTTCTTTTGTAATCTCAGAAAATTTTTATGCATATATAAGCAAATATGTAATCTTTATTTTTTAAATAAATGGGATCATATATACTACTCTGCATCTTACTTTTTTACTTATACAGTCTTGAAAATCTTTCCCTATCAACACATAGCTACCTCATGCTTATTACTGGCTGCATAGCATTTAACTTGATACATGTACCCCAACTTATTATCTATTCTCTTGTGGCATTCATGGGTTATTACAATTTTTTTGCTTGTTTTTATGTTTTCCTATTACAAACATTGCTCCAGTGAACGTCTTTGGGAAGGTATCTTTCTAGCTGTGAAAATATCCCTGTAGGATGTTTGCATAACTTACTGAGTCAAAGGGTGTTTGCAGTTTGGATTATAAGAGATGCTGCCACTTTGCTTTCTCTAAAGGCTATATGAATTTACACCTCCACCAACAGTGTATGGGAATGTTGATCCCCATATCCTTGCCAATGCTGTAGTATACTTTTTCATCTTTGTCAAACATGACAAATGAAAAATTGTATGCATCTTATATGCATTGTGTTGATTATGGATGAAGTTGAACACCTTTTTTTTCGTGAGGAAGATTAGCCCTGAGCTAACATCTGTTGCCAATCCTTCTCTTTTTGCTGAAGAAGATTGGCCCTGGGCTAATATCTGTGCCACATCGTGACTTGATGAGCGGTGCGTAGGTCCACACTTGGGATCTGAACCTGCGAACCCCGGGCTGCTGAAGCAGAACGCGTGAGCTTAACCACTACGCTGCCGAGCCAGCCCCTTTGCCAATTTTTATTTTGTGTTTCATCTTTTTCTTATGGATTTATAAGAATTCCATGTATGTAAAGAAAATTAGCCCTTTGTCTAGCATAGGTTGTAAATATTTTCTCCCTGTTTATCTTTTGATGAGTATTTTGATGATGGTAATTATTTCCACAATCTTTATGTGGTCAAATTTATCAGTGTTTTTCTTTATGGCTTCTGGGTCATAAGTCTTACTTATAAATACTTTTCCCACTTCAGAAATTAATTTTAAAAATTGTATCCTAGTATTTTAGGATAACCCATGTATCCTAGTATTCTCATGGTTTCATTTTTTTTTTTTTTTTAATTTAAATATGGTATCCTAGAGGGCCGGCCCCGTGGCTTAGCGGTTAAGTGCGCGCGCTCTGATGCTGGCGGCCCGGGTTCGGATCCCGGGAGCGCCCCGAGGCAACACTTCTCCGTCCAACGCGAGGCCGAGTCCCACGTACAGCAACTAGAAGGATGTGAACCTATGACGTACAACTATCTACTGGGTCTTTGGGGGGAAAAAACTGAATAAATAAAATCTTTAAATATGGTATCCTAGGAAAGGATCTGGCTCCCTTCCCCATGCCTCTGGCTAACATCCTCAGCAGCTAATCTGTTGACTCACCACGATTTATGGAATAATCTGTCTTCCCTCCTGATTTGGAATGCCGCCTTTGTCACATACTTTATTCCCACATGTAGTTGGTCTATGTCTAGGCTCTCTTTTCCTCTGATGATGTATCTGTGCTACCAAACTACTTTTTATAACTAGCTTCATAATATGCTTTAATATTCTTTTCCTCCTCAGATTTATACTGGCTCTTCTTACAGGTTTGTTTAATGTGAAACTTGATATTATTTTGTCCATGCCCCACCCCCAAAGTTACATTGAATTTTGAGATTAATTAGGTATATAATTGACAGCTTATAATACTGAGTCCTCCTGCCCAAGAAGTGTCTTTAATATCAGTTTTAGAATCACCCTCATCCCCATCTGACAAACTTTTCCTGTTTATTGATGGAGAAAAATGCTGTGTACCACAGGTTTATGACTGCCATGTCAGGGCCCATGGCAGTGGAACGTTTTGATAGCAATTTTCTATAGATACAACAATTCAGGTAAGGAATGCTTATAAGAAATGAAATTTTAAGCATGATCACCCTCTTAAAACCAGTTGAAAACTACTCTTTATTTTTAAAAAACCTTCTCCCAGATATTTAGAAAGAATATATAGACCAAATAACGTTTTTAAGTGTTCCACACTAAGGTGGTCTCGTTAGTACATTTGAGGGGAATTGATAAAAACCACATCTTTCTATGCTGCCACCACTACTCTGGATATAGTTTGTGAGTAAACACACAAAAGGAGCAGGTGTGCTTTCTATGCCCTGTCTCCAAAGTGTGCTTGCTAGAGACAGTAAGACATGGTCATTTGGCCTCAAGAAGCTGATAGAGAAATATGCAGTTCCACTATAATGTGGTCAAGCTGTAATAGGGAATATTTACAAGCAAAGTAGAGGAAGGAGTGTCTGCCTGGGGAATTCAGGGAAGACATCCAGAAGGGAAAGTACATTATTTGAGCTGAGACTTGCAGGCATTATTTTTAGAAGGGCATCCTAGGTAGAAGGAATAGTATTTGCAGAGACAAAGGAATATGGGATAATAGTCGAGGACCTACATGCAGTTCACAGCTACCACAAATTGAGAGAGGAAGAAAGGAAACAATATAAGGTCAGATCACATAGGTCTTGAAGGTCATACTTGGGTCCTTAGATGTCGTAGACAGAGGAGAGACAGGAAGGACATAAAAGGTGGAATAAAGGATCGTTCAAAGGTCATCTCTTTCTGTATGTTATGGTGTCTCTCTCTGCCACAGGGAATATTTAATGTAAGCAGAAAGCCTTGGTCTGGTGGGAAAGCTTAGACACCCCAAATGGTTTGTGTGACTTCAAAACTCCTCTGGAAACTACCTTCTCAAGGAAAAGCACCCACAGGAGACAGGCCACGGTTCACGACACCATTTTTATTTTCTGAGAAACACAAGGTATGAGGCTGTGAGGAAGCATGAAGAGAGGGCAGAGATAACACTGCAGTCTATCTACACTATGGAGTTGATTTCTTAATAAAGAGAATTGCTATGATTTTTAATCATGTTTCCACCTTTAAAAATCTCTGAAATTTAAAACAGCCCAGTTAAGTGGCTCACAGAACTGCTAGACGAGTTCAGTATCTGCACATTTCCACAAGAGCCACTTGCAGGGTCTTCTAATGCCCCAAAGAATTCCTGATACTGGAGCATTTTGCAGATCTTTCCATTTTAATCAGGGACGGGAAATCCTTCAAGATTAAAGTAGTCTCGAGCAGTGCAGAAGGCCTTAACGAAGAAGTCTGGTATGGGCAGAATCTAAGATGCTAAGGAGTTTTGTGGGTGGCAGAGGTATACAAAGAAACTAGGCTTATTTTGCAGAACTGGAGCAGGTGGTAACTTGTGGGTCAGAATGACGAAACCGGGCTCAGTTCCTGCTGGCCTGGTGGTGTTTTCGCCTGCTTGGAGCGCTTACAGTATTTATATGACAGAAATGCCACACCACAGGCTCCAAGAAGCACAAGAGCAAAGAGTATGTAGAGAGCTGTCTGGGCTTCTGTCGCACCCAGCGTGAGCCCCAAGAACTGAACTTGCTCCTCTCTCACGGGGCTGACAGTGGGTCCAGCATCTAGGAAAGGATGACAAAGGGCAGTTTACACACTAGCACAGATGTCGTTATCGGATCTGTGTTAATCTCTGTTAAGCCCAAACTAGATCCTTGGAATAGAGAAATTACACGGGTACCCACAGTGCGCATTGCCAAGGTGACGGCATGCATCCCTTTCACTGAGTTACCAGCCTCTGAATGAAGTTAAGTAGTTTTTTTCTTTTTCTTTCTTTTTTTTTGTGAGAAAGACTGGCCCTGAGCTAACATCCATGCCAATCGTCTTCTTTCTGCTGAGGAACATTGGCCCTGGGCTAACATCTGTGCCCATCTTCCTCTACTTTATATGGGACGCTGCCACAGCATGGCTTGGCAAGCGGTGTGTCGGTGCACGGCCAGGATCCGAACCTGTGAACCCCGGGCCGGCCAAGCAGAGAGCGCGCACTTAACTGCTGCGCCACTGGGCTGGCCTGAAGTTAAGTAGTTTTGTTTTTTAAACCTCTCTATCAGCAATTAGAGTATAATTTAAATTGGATAATTGTCTCTGTATAGTAATTTATGGTGTATCACTCATTCGACAAATATTGGGCACCTTACATGGTGCCCGGCACTGTATTTTCACAGTCATTGTATTTTTCTCACGGAAGCATTTGCCTAGTTTCTTGCCTAACGTCTCAAGTAAGTGGAAGGGCTGGGACAAAAATCTAGACCTGCTGTTCCCAGACCAGGGCCTAGTTGCTACAGGTAATATTAACCTTAAGTTGCTTTGTTCTATCCTAAGAATGTCTGGAGCATTCGGAGAAAATAAATATTGGTTGAGGGCCAGCCCGGTGGTGTAAGCGGTTAAGTGCACATGCTCCGCTGCGGCTGCCCGGGGTTCGCCAGTTCAGATCCAGGGCGCGCATCAGTGCACTGCTTGTCAGGCCATGCTGTGGCGGCGTCCCATATAAAGTGGAGGAAGATGGGCACGGATGTTAGCCCAGGGCCAGTCTTCCTCAGCAAAAAGAGGAGGATTGGCAGATGTTAGCTCAGGGGTGATCTCCTCACTAAATAAATAAATCAACAAACAGATATTGGTTGAATGAATGAAGGACTGGAGAGGCAGAGAGGAGGGTAATAAAGTAGAAGAAAATAGATTGAAAAAGGCCCCTCTCACCCCTCACCCTCTAGCTTTAGTCCCTCCCAGGGCCGTATCTCACCTTCAGTCTGGAGACAAGGGTGTGGCCCTGTAGCAGGGTCAGGGAAGCCATTGCACCGAACTATAGAGGCGTAGTACTTGGCTGACGCTCTGGGGATCCTTGGCAGAGAAGGGTCAGTGTAGTTTACAAAATGCAGACCAAACTTGTCTTGGAAGCCTGTGGCCCACTCGAAGTTGTCCATCAGAGTCCAAACTGTGTATCCTCGAAGGTCCACCTCATCCTGCACAGCTGCCCAAACACAGAGACCCCAGCATGAGCTTTCCTCGCCTTATAAGACACCTTCCTCCCAGGCCTGCTGAGGCCGAGCCTGCCCACAGTTCTCCCACAGTCCCCACCTGCAAGTCAAGGTGAGTGTTTTTTTAGCTCTGTGAGAGAGCTGCCCATCCTTTGCAATCAGTAATTGTTAGCTGGTCATCTTTGGATGGAGCTGCAGAGCCATCAGCATTTTTCTAGAAAGGCTCAGCCCTGAATGGGAGTCAGGAATGTGAGTAGACTAAATGAATCCTACCAGGTTATCTCCAATCCTCTCTGTCTTTACATCTTGGGATATTGGTCTTAGTCAGTGCTTCAGAGTGTTAATACTCCTCCCTATAGAAAATAAGTGGCCCTTGGAAAAGATTTTAGCTGGAATAGGATCTTCTAATTTCTTTTCGCTGCTGCATTGCTCATTCTCTTCTACTCAGCGTTACTTACCGTTCCCTTATCGTAGTCCCATCCCAAGTGGTTCTGCTGAGCTGAGGGTCTCAAACTTTTGCTGGGGGAACAAAAGACCCTACAGACAACCCCCCAGCCCAGTCCTCCTAGCCCCTGCCCAAACTGTCCTCAGGAGGGTACTGCTGTTCAGGGACATCAGAGAGCAAGGGGGATCAAGCAGAGCAAATGACCCAGGCCAGGAACTGGGTCTAGCTGTATCAGGCACTGGGTTTGCTTGCTGAGCTTAAATGTAGGAAGGAAAAAACCCAGAGCGCAGCCCCAAAGAAGGAGTTAAACCCAACAGGGGCGAGAAGCCTCATCTTTCTCTTTCCGGGGGCTCATGGATGCAGTGCTGCCCTAACTGCAGACATTAGCAGGTGTTTCTAAGAGTGGAAGTTGCACGGGGAGGAAGGGTGGCCTGTCGTACCTTTGAGGGCCTCGTTGATGTAAGTGTGGAGGTAGAAGATCCTAAAAGTGTCGTTAAGCTCTGCTTCTCCCCGATGGGACACTCCATTCTCTGTTACGTAAACCACAGGGTTGTTGTATTCCTCCTTTATCCAGTTCAGGATCTTCCGGAAGCCAAAAGGTGTCATTTTCAGCCAGGAGGAGCCAGACTCTGGCCAAGAGCGATCTGCAATGGAGGCAACTCCCCTACAAGTTCAAACACCAAAGATTAGGTCTCGATTTGTAAATCTCAAGAGGCCCTTTGCACAAAGCACAGAATGGGAATTATACTAGGAAAAGCCTTAGGTTTTGCCTAGATTTGAGAATCATAACTAAACCCAGAAGAGTCAAATTGCCTCAAATTCTCCTCTTTTCACTAGTTCTGGTTGCACCACTCAGGGCTGGTGTGACTGTGGACAGGCCACTTAAGTGCTCTGTTCTTCCAGCTTCCCACCTGTATAAAGGAATGATCTTACTCATGGACCTAACCCTCCACTGGCTGCCTCTGAACAGCCCACACAGCACACTGGATGTGAAAGGGCTCTAGGCTTTCCTGGCCACCATCTCCCATGGGATGTGAGTGCTGCGTCTCAGGGAATGGGCTCCCCTGAGTCACCTACATCTAGTCAATGCCACACACAGCGCACAGGTGTGGCCACCGGCATCAATGGTTGGGGCCCCCATTTGCGTGATGACAGGGAGGCTGGGACCCGCCTCAAGTGCCCAAGACCCTGCTTCTCTGTCAGTGACGGACAAGGAGAGGGCAGTGGGTTGTGCCCAAGGAGCACCAGTTGGGCGAGACACAGAGGCTCGAAGGTCTCGAGAGTCATACATTTCAAATAAGGACCAGTTATCTGGATACTTCTTAATGTCCAAATGCTTCAGAAAAATAACTGTTGAGTTTTATTAGTAACTAGTTTTATCTTGCTCAGCTGAACTGAACTTGGGGCATTTAGTAAGTTTGAGCACAGGTCACTGGGCAGGACAGTCCCGGGATGAATGGGGCATCAAAAGTCAAGGGGGTGCTCAAACGGGGACCTGCAGGGAGTCTCCTCAGCCCCCTCAGCCAGCCTGGCTCTGCAGGGGTCAGTGGGGGTGTTGGCATGAGTTTTCAAGGAAAGCACCTGGACGGATTCACAGCTACTGATGTGGAAAAAGGCGCGTTAGAAAAGGAACAAAATAGTGTGTGTACATATAATCCTGGTTTGGGGTAATAAGTAAATACATATTTAAGTATAAATATATATAACATATAATATAAATATATACTACATAAACTATATATAATATAAATGTTACGTATGTAAAGAGAAAGTCTGTATACCCCCCCACACTTCCAAAATGACACAGGAATTTCCTATTGCTTTCTTTTTTTTTTTTTTTATAATTTTATTTTTATTATTTATTTTTTCCCCCACAGCCCCAGTAGATAGTTGTACGTCATAGCTGCACATCCTTCTAGTTGCTGTATGTGGGACGCGGCCTCAGCATGGCCAGAGAAGCGGTGCGTCGGTGCGCACCCGGGATCTGAACCCGGGTCGCCAGCAGTGGAACGCGTGCACTTAACCGCTAAGCCACAGGGCCGGCCCCCTATTGCTTTCTAATGTTTTCACTGCACATATATTATTTGTGTAATACAGAAATAATAGTTTGACCTTTACCCCCAAAAGGAAAAAAACACCCTTATTGTTATTTTGACTGAAATACATCTAAGTGAAACAACTTTGAGAAAAAAAGAAAACCAAAGGAAGAAAAATATGTCTTAATGGGAAGCATCTTGGAAATTCTAGCCTGTGTTACTATCCAACTGACAGAGGTTTGATTAGGTGTCGCAGGATATAGGGCATCAGGAGGCAATTTTCTGAGCTGGGCAAAGGAGCACCTTGCTGTCTTTTCCAAAGCTTGTTCCAGGCGCCCTGTTGGCTGACTTACCTGTCTGCATCAAAGGAAGAGACCGAAGAGTCATAGTCAAGGTTGTAGGCCAGGACAGTGGTGTAGTGATTGAAACCAAAAAAGTCGTAGGTGCCGTTGATCCTCCTCTTCTCAGCCTCCGTGAACTCCGGGAGCCTGGATGGAAGGAACCATTAAGGGTGAAGGGCTTCAGGAAGAGCCCTGCGTTGGGAAGAGGATGTCCTGGGGCAGGGTTGGGGGAACGCTCTCAACTACAGGCCCCGTGGTGACTGGGGGCAGCTGGCCAGGAGCAAGGAGAGGCCCTCCTACCAGCCCTGAGACCTCACTTCCCTCTGTTGCTACAGGACCCTTTCTCTAACTGTTGGCAAAATGAAACGACAAGTGACTCTTTCATAAGCCTCCTTTCACACACATGGATACACACACTACTTTTTATTTCCTTCAAAAAATAACTTCTGATATTTACCATCTATGCTAGATTTTGAGACCAACAACATGTCTGAGATACGTACCTTGAGGCTAATCCTTTATGTCCATAAGGTTATAATACCTTTTACAATTTGTATTTCCCTAATCTGCCCCTTATAAAAAATTACTGTTTTTGTTGTGGTTTAAGTGTGCCTCTTTTCTCCAAAGTCTATCCTTATTAGTAAGGGAAATATTTTTATAGGTTGAATTTATTGAACTTTTGAGATCTGGACTTTTCTGCTCCCATGATTTCGCTGCACTTTTCTTTTAACATGTGGTGGAGTATTTCCATGTACCCAAAGTGAGACTTTTCTATACAATTTGATTAACGTGCACTTGTGGGTAGCACTTGCAGGTTCCTCTCAGCCAAATCCTAACTACACACACATCTTGACAGGGCACCCTGGTGCGGCCAGTTCAGGGTTGCCTCGAGATTGCCCTGCTTAGGCGTCTCATACTTCACCTTGACCTTTCTGCTACCATTATCCTGGAGGATCAAAACCTGCCCTCCCTGGGGTTTTGCTGGGAGAAAGCTAAAGCTCAGCCCCTCCCACCCCTCACTCCTCTCCAGGCCCTCCGCCATGTGGCCTTGGCCCCCCACTGCCACCAGGCCAGTCCCCTACTCTCAGCTGCACGTGTCCCACTCATTCCTATCTCTAGGCTGGTGCTCATGTCCTTCCCTTGGGTGGATGCCCTCTGTTCAGCCAAACGCTATTCATTATCAAGGCCCAGCTCAACCGATGTCCTGCCTTGTCCAGGAAGTCTCCTGTGTCTGCCCAGCCTGCCCTGATCTCATCTTCTGAGCATTCTTTGCAAGAAGAAACTAGGGAATAGAATTCCTGGGAGTGATGTGGGTTACTGTCTTCACAGCTGGTGTGTCAGCAACTTGAGGAGCCATACTTGGAGTCCTCTCCTTATGTGGACCCCACCAGGCCTGGCCCTAACCTGGGCACACAGTGGGCACTCAGCAAAGTTGTGTCGATGGACTGGAGTGCTTACTTGCTTGTTGGAGACCAGAGTTGACAGATTAGACCTTTAGGCTCAGCAGGACTTGCCCTAACCAGGCCAGGACATGCACTATAAGGCTGTGCACTAAATTATTTAATCCTCACAGCTGGGCTATATGAGGGAAAGACTCAAAGGCTATGTTAGGAATTCATGCCTATTGGATTCCTCTTACTCTCCCCTGCTTATGGTCACACGAGCTACCTTGGATCTTGTGGATATGTCAC
The DNA here is from genome assembly GCF_057802395.1 of Ceratotherium simum simum. Taxonomy (NCBI): domain Eukaryota; kingdom Metazoa; phylum Chordata; class Mammalia; order Perissodactyla; family Rhinocerotidae; genus Ceratotherium; species Ceratotherium simum. Next base: position 19,403,805 of record NC_141908.1, read on the forward strand.
TCTGTCCCTGTCCACACACCGCACCTCTAATCCCAGCTGGATGTGGGCTCTGGAGTCAGACAGCCTGGTTTCAAATCTTAGCTCCATCACTTAACAACTGAGTGATCCTGCTCTAATCTTTGTGCCTCAGTTCACTCATCTTTAAATAGGAATACAAGTACCCATAGAAAATGGATAAATGTTAGCTGTTGATGTCGCTACTACTTCCTTAACAGGAAGAGGGGTGGGCCAGGAAGTAGGACAGCTTTGGTGCAGACCATCATCACCTACTGGCCAAACGACAAAAAGCACGCAGATGACGGTCACTCATAACTATCCACATTCACTTCCATGGGGATGAAATAGGATAGGATAAACTGGGGAATTTGTCCTTGGAGTGAGGTAGTGGGTTGCTAAGAAGTAGGTGCCCTGGGGACAGATTTCCTGGCTGTTCTTAAGAATAATAATAATAGCAACTGTCTTTTGTCAAGGAGATAGCAGTACCAGGTCCTGGGCTAAGACCTTCACATACACGATCATGTTTAATCTTCCCAGCAAGAAAGGAAGCTCAGGGATATAGTAACTTGCCCCTGACACGCCTCTCTGACCCCAGCAGCCACGGTCTCATCACTGTGCTGTCCACCCAGGGGCCTCAGCTCGGCACCACAGACCAGACTTCCTCCTGAAGCTCTCCTGGCTGAGCGTGGGGGCACCAGGACCTACCGAGACGTGTTGAGGCCTTCAGCCAAGCTCCGGTCACGGATCCGTGTCTTCATCACCTCGTTGTAATCGCCATTCTTGAAAACAGGATGTGCAAACCAGCCTCCCATAAACTGCAGGTGGGGTTGGAGGGGACAGTTGGCCTCAGCATTAACAGGTGGGCACAGCAGGAGACAGTAGCTTCCCTGCTCAGAAGTCACTGACCTCAGAACACTCTTTCTTCTAACCCCCAATCTTAAACTTGCATCTCCTCTGCCACTGTTTGCATGTTGCAGCTTAAATGCCCACAGGTCTTTTCACTTTGCTGTGTTCCCAACCACTACGGCTTGAGGGGACATGAACGAATTGAGCACTGGCCCTGGACTTGATAAATGCTGCCTGGCTGCCCTTAGAAGGGCCTTGCAGAAGAGGGGGAGAGACGACAAGCCTCCAGGCTCCGGATTCTCTCTCTTACCATAGACCAGGTCCTTTCCCATCATCATGCCTAAGGATCCACCAGAACTTTCTAGGGAGGGCTGAGTTGCAAGGCTTTCCTGGCTGCCCAGGCAAAGGATGATTCTACATGGGCTTTGGATTCACAGCCCTAAAGTGGGAAACTTTTCAATCTATTTTCTACAAGGAGGTCTAGCCATCCTTACCCTTAGGAAGCTACATGGCACCCAAATGCTATGACACTGTGGGTCCTGAGAGGCTTCTGTCTCTCCACATCCTCCCCTCACCTGCTGAGTAATGGCTGAAATGTAGGGTGAAGGCAGCCTTCCATCCTCAGCCAGAGCTGAGGCTCGGAACACACACACTCTGGTAAAAGAGGCTGCAATGCACTCTGAGGTAACAAGTACTTTCTTTCCGTGGAAGCTGGTTTTACTAGGGGTGTGCGTATCTTGGTCCTGGGATGCAGTATCACAGTTCACCAGCAAGTGGCTCCCTCTAAGGAGACTGCAGCCTCACATTTCCTGAGGTTCGTTTTGGTTTCAGAAAACAAATTATTGCTCTAATGCACCAGTTTTGTGAGTCTGAAATGAGTGATGCAGGAATTTCACTCCACGACTTTTTCCCCAGCTGGCTAGCAAATGGGGAAATTAAGCTCTTATTTGCATTTATTAATTTGACCACCTTTGTCAAGTTCTCTTGTGAAGAGTTTGGCAAACCAAAGCCCTTGGTGTCCCCTCCGAATGCCACAGTCTGCAGGCTCCTCCACAGAGCCAAAAGAGGGGACCAATCCGGAGAGAGAGACCCTTGCCTCTGTTTTCTGATGCTGAAACATGGGAGAGGTTTCCTTCTAACCTCTTAAGAGCCACCAGCAGGAGCCAGGGGAAAGCTGTGCCATGACGAGGGCCATTATTCTCTCTCTCTCTCCTCTTGTCAGGGGCCCAGACTGAAATAAGGGTGGCCCATGTTGTTGGCACCTGCTCACTACTGTCTCTACTTCCTAGAAGCAAAATTCCATGATCGAAAGATGCATGTCCTTATGTTAAACTCATGGAATTGGGAAATTAGGGGCACTAATGAGTTTCACAGAATCTAAAGCCCCCATCTTAAGAAATTCTTAGGTGGAGCAAGTAAAATTACATGGTGACACTAGAGGTGAAGTGTGACATTGCAGCCCAGCTCTATTAGCTACTGTAGTCAAACCAGAGATTGAAGATGGAATTTCTTTATACTAGTTAGCTTCAAGCCAATGTTGCATCCAGTAAGGACTGCAGTTATAATTAAGACTTAAAAGAAAACTCAACCCTGAAGAACTTTCATCACAGCAAACCTATGAAGTGGCTAGGTCTCTCCATTTCAAAGATGAGAAAACTAAGGTGCGAAAAGGTCAGATGATTTTCCCAAGTTCACAAAATCAGAAAATAGTAAAGCAAGGCCTAGATTCTAAATCTTTGTTTTGTAATCCAATTCTGTTTCCATTAGATCGTGATAAGAGGGAAAAACTGGCAAGAGTAAAAACAACGCCCAGCGGGGAAACAGACCTGAACGTATCTCCTGGCTGCCTCCACATCCTCCTGGTTGGAGGGGTCTCTGGGCTCAGCCCAGTCACTGTTGATGGTGATGGAAATCACGCCCCCTTGACTGGGGCGGTACACGTCGTTGTACAGATGCCAGGCCTCAGCATGAGCCTTTAGTAGGTTGTGGCCAGCAATGTAGGGGGCAGTGCCAGGCCTAGAGGAGATTCCTGGAAACAGACATGGATGTCAACGAAGAACGAATGTGGCCAAGGATATCACTCTCTGCCTATAGATGGCCTCTATGTGTTTGGGAGAAAGAGTACAGATTTTGGTGTTAGGAAGAATGGAATTCAAATCCTGGCTCCTCTTCTTACAAGCTGGCTGTGTAACTTTGGGTGGGTAATTCAGTCTTTCAATTTCGTCCTCGGCAAAATGAGCAATAGTTTGTGAGAAGAACATGACTAGTGCATATGAAGCACCCAGCAGCAGCAGCACTGTGTCTGGCAAAGACAGGCGCTTGATAAATGTTGGTTTCTACTCCCTCCTCCAAAGAGTGGCTCATATGTCTTAGGCAAAGTACTCAGAAGACTGTGTGGCTCAGGATCGGACATCCTGGTACTCTTTGGGGGACCTGCAGTGAAAGTAAGCATTGGAGAGTGTAGCTGATGGAAGCAGCTGACACAGGGATTCCTTGAAAGCCAGTGTTATGAGAGAGGCTGCCTCTCATGTGTTGAAGGAACGGTAAACCAAAGCGCCAACCAAGGACCAATGGGAGATGCATCTGGTAACAATTCGAAGGAGATCTCCCTGTGGTTCCTTCCAGCTGTTACACCTGATCCCAAGGAATCACACAGATGAACACAAATCTACTCTCTCAAGCTTGGAACTAGAGAAGAGCAAAACTGAATGGTTCTCAAGATGAAGGACAGGTCCACAAGCCCTTATTCAAAACCCTTGAGGTCAGGGTTAATATCCAAAATATATAAAGAACTCATACAACTCAACAACAAAAAAACTAACAACCCAATCAAAAAATGGGCAGAGGATCTGAACAGACATTTTTCCAAAGAAGATATACAGATGGCCAATAGGCACATGAAAAGATGCTCAACATCACTAATCATTAGGGAAATACAAATCAAAACTACAATGAGATATCACCTCACGCCCGTTAGAATGGCTATAATCACCAAGACAAAAAACAACAAATGTTGGAGAGGATGTGGAGAGAAGTGAACCCTCATATACTGGTGGTGGGAATGCAAACTGGTGCAGCCACTATGGAAAACAGTATGGTGATTTCTCAAAAAATTAAAGATAGAAATACCATATGACCCAGCTATCCCACCACTGGGTATTTATCCGAAGAACTTGAAATCAACAATACAAAGAGACTTATGCACCACTATGTTCATTGCAGCATTATTCACAATAGCCAAGATGTGGAAGCAACCCAAGTGCCTATTGAATGATGAATGGATAAAGAAGATGTGGTATATTCCATTCCATATATACAATGGAATACTACTCAGCCATAAAAAAGACAAAATTGTCCCATTTGCAACAACATGGATGGACCTTGAGGGTATTATGTTAAGTGAAATAAGCCAGACAAAGAAAGACAAACACTATGTGATTTCACTCATTTGTGGAAGATAAACAAACACATGGACAATGAGAACAGATTAGTGGTTACCAGAAGGGAAAGGGGTTGGGGGGTGGGCATAAGGGATAAAGGGGCACATATATATGGTGACTGACAAATAATAATGTACAACTGAAATTTCACAATGTTATAAACTATTATGACCGCAATAAAATTTTTAAAAATTTATAAAAAGCGAAAAAAAAGGTGGTTGGGGGGGTTGTGGGAAACAACCCTTAAGGTCAAATGTGTTTTGGAACAAAAAAATTTTTGTGTTTTAGAAAAGTAATAAGTTGCACAGAACGTATTTACATATCAGCCCAGCAGGGCCCCGGACAGCTCTCCATGATGAAGGACACGAATACGCCTGCAGCAGAACTTACGAATGAATGCTCACACCCGGCGGAGTGACGACTGTAAGCAGCCTCATATCGGTTCAAGGCAGGTGGAGCTCAGGTCAGCCAAATCAAATATTGGAAATGTTTGGATTTTGCAGTCTCAGAAAATGGATTATGGACCTGTACAGTCTGATGAACTGTTCTTTCCTACATTGATTAGTCCATGCCCGTGATCTCAGGGGGCTTCCCATCTGAGGCAGGTCAGAGGCACAGAGCAAAAAAAATGAAGCCATTTGGAGGCACTGACGTGAAATTCGTGTTTAGCAAAAGTGGTGTCAGAAGGGGAAACCTCTGCCGCCTGTCAGGCAGCCTCGAGCAAGAGGCAGGGATTCTGAGGCACTGCCCTGGGGCTTTCTTGGCCTCCTCCTCCAGTGCCACCTGGATTTCATGTCTTCGTGGTGCTAAGAATGCCATGCTCCAAAGAGCTGACCACTCGAGTCTGGGACCTTTACCTGGAGCTGATGTCCCGTAGCTATAGCCCTGGGTAACAACGACAAAGGGCTCATTCAGCGTGATCCAAAACTTCACCTTGTCGCCCAGCCTCTGGAAGAGCACATTTGCATACTCTTTAAAGTGCTCCACAATGGTCTCATTCTCCCAGCCTCCAACATCCTGGAGTGCCTGGGGCAGGTCCCAGTGGTAAAGGGTCACCTGTGAAAAAGTAAGATCAGCAGTTCCATCAACCTGCTTTTCATGGGAAGCCATTGGCGATGCTCTACGTGCCAGCACACATCCGCTGCTAAAGCTGAGGATGAACAATGAGACAAAAAAGACTCAAAGGTTCTTTGGTGGGAGGGGAGGGCAGCAGTGTTGAAGCATGAGAAATGCACACATCTGGATCAGAGAAGCCTGGGTTTGAGTCCCAGCCCTGCCACCTACCAGCGGTGCGACACTGGACTCAAGCACTAAGAATTCCACATCCTGGGATCATTGTGAGGCCTAAATCACATAGCAGAGGATATGAAAAGTGGCTGACACCCTGGCAGCTCTTTAGTAAGTGTTAGCTATGGTTGTAGTCGGGGTTCAGAGATGCTGGTGCTTCAGAACCTGCCTGGATAGACTGCACTGACAGTCTGAGGCTATGAGGGTCCCAGGAGGATGGAGACATTTTGCTTGTAAAGGGACACCCCCAAGGACATCATCATCTTATGTGTCTGGAGGTTCTTGTGGAGCTGGGAACCCTTTGCTGGAGAGGGGCCCCTCTGGCCACGTCCACGTGGTGGCCTTCCTCTCTCCTGGTCTTCCCCTCAATGCCCCTGACACAACCCATCTTGGCCAAGCTGGGGTCTCCACTGTCCTCGGTCTGCACTGGGCCACTAACCGTCTTCAGCCCAGACCCAGTCTCCCCCTTTGCCTGAAATGCCCTTCCCCTGCCCACCCACCCATCCAAATTCTCCTCTATATTCAAGACTCACACCTCCCTGAAGCTTTCCCTGGCTACAGCACTTCTCTCTGCAGTATCTCAACGCCCTCAAGGGCTGCAAAAGAGTTGTGTGCTCTCTGATGCTGTTCTGAACTGATGTGTGTGATGAATCTCATTGTCTACCCAGATCCTAGGTCCTGCAAGGAGCCACTTGGCTATCTTCTCTCCCATCACTCCTAGTGCTCACCGTAATAAATGCTGCCTGGCTGATTTGTTCCTGCAGTGTTATCAGTGTGAGGAGAGAAGTCCAGATAGCACTTTTATTTGGAAAAATCTCTGCTTTTGGGGTGGGAAGTGGTGGGTCGTAATGTGGGGATTGTGCTCTGGCTGCGGTGCATGATCGCCAACCCCTACAGCAGAGGAAATGCAGAGCTTCATAGAATGAGTGCCCTCCAGCGCTTTATCATAAATATCATAAATGGCCAGGGGAAAAGGAAAAGTGTTCTTAGGCTCCCAAGTAAAATTTAAAAATTTTGGTAACAGCGAAGTAAGCCCACAAGTGAGGTTCTGTATTCTTATTCATAATAACTCACGGCTTAAAAACACATGCACTTTTGCCCAGCAATTCTGCTCCTAGGACCATATCCTACAGATACACTTCCCCTCATGTGAAATGATGGGTGTCTGTGGTTACTCATTGTAGTGTTGGTCAGAATGGCAAAAGAGTAGAAACACCACAGGAAAGAGTGTCCATTAACAGGGAAGTAATTAGAGAAGGTACAAACAGATTTCCACATAACTAAAAAGAAAAGAACAAACAAGGAAACTATGTATGGATATGGAAATAAGTGTAAGAAATATTGTTAAAAAAAAGCAAATACCAAACTGCATATATCTTACCATTATGAAAAAAGAGAGGAAAAGGAATATACACACACACAGACACACACATACACATCCACTGGCTTACATACACAAAAGAAGGACGTGAGAACCTAGCAAACTTGGCTGCCCAGAAGGAGGGGAACTGGATGGCTTGGGGTCAGGGATGGAAAGAAAATCTTCACTGTAGTATCTTTTATGCTTTTTGAATTCTGCACCATGTGAATTTATTCAAAATTTAAATTCGAAAATAGTGTTTTGTTTACACCATAACTGTGCTCCCTGCCCCAGCTGCCTCCACCATGTGGACTTGACCAAGGCCTGGTCGGGGCCCAACCTCACCTGGGGCTTGATGTTGACAGCCAGCAGAGCGTCAATGAGCCGCACGTAGTAGTTCAGGCCCGCTTCATTGATATACTTCGTGGTTCCATCAGGCAGAATGCGAGGCCAAGAGATGGAAAGGCGATAGTGGGACACAGCCAGGGTCTGCAGGGCCACCACATCCTCGGCAATCTTGTGATAACTGTCACTGGTTACGTCTCCAACGTCATTGTTCTCAATCTTCAGTGGTGTGTGAGAAAATGTGTCCCAAATACTGAGTCCTTTGTCATCTTCTCTCCACGCACCTTCGATCTCAAGATGACAAGACATGGTCTAACTAAGTCATGTGGTCAAGCCCTCATAATTTCCTTTCTGTCAGCAGGTGAGTCCCAACTCAGGACGTAATTAAGCATCATCTCCTTTAGGAGACTTCTCTGGCCGCCCTCCAATTTCTGAACTCCTATGGCTTTCTGTACACACTTTCTGTACATCCTGGCACTGTCATGAGGCATTACACAATTATGCACTTGCTGATGGCTTCCCACAAGACTATGAGGTCTAGGCATTGTGACTTTCATCTTGGTGGGTGCTCACTAAAAGTTTGAATGAACAATTCCACGTGTCCCAACCCCAATCATGGCCAAATAAATCCCAATGATGCCAGGTGTGAAGGGAGAATTTCTTAAAGATTTTATTTATTTTATTTTTTCCCCCCAAAGCCCCAGTGGGTAGTTGTATGTCGTAGCTGCACATCCTTCTAGTTGCTGTATGTGGGACTCGGCCTCAGGATGAACGGAGAAGTGGTGCCTCAATGCGCACCCGGGATCCGAACCCGGGCCACCAGCATCGCAGCGCGCACACTTAACCACCAAGCCACAGGGCCGGCCCAAAGGGAGAATTTCTAATCAAGACATGTGCTACTGTTTCTGTGCCCCCTTTTTCTCGTCCCATCTATTCTATGGGGAAACTGACCACAAGCCACTGGGCAAATGCCTACCTACAGGCTTAGGTAGTCTGACAGGTACAGTTTCTGCAGTTTACTTTAAAACATTTTAGCATATATGGTGTGATATTATGTGAGGGGTGCAGGTAAGGTGGTGCTGGCATTTTAACCAAAAACACATATCCAGGCTTGGCCTGCACAGCCCCCATGAGAGTGGTGGAGCCCGGGGCCAGCAGGAAAGCACCCTGTGTGGGCTGTTGGGGTGGAAGAGATGGCCTTGGTGGTTGGGAGATTAGTTAATGCACGGGGATTGAGAAAATAAGTGACTGTGGAGGATATTAGGAGCTAGATTTCTCACCATTGGAGAAAGGAGACACAAATATGGAAAATGGGAAGACTAGTACTAACCCTGTGGAGTTGGGCTGGAATTGGAGGTATCAGTGTGAACTCATGGTTTTTAATATACATAGAGATGTAGGTGGATGTAGAACTATATGTAAGTGCACGTGTGTGTGTGTGTACACACGTCTTTCCTAGCTCTGTCCACAGACAGGGCCTAGAACTAATGACACTCCAGTAGCAGTGAGCACACCTAGCACCCAGATCTTGGTTTCTAAACACCCATATCCAATAAAAGGAGCCAGGGATCATTAGAGAAATAGCTGATTACAGGTCTGGGACAGAAAAGGTACGAGATGAACCTGGAACATCTCATTGTGCCAGAAAGAATTAGGGAAGTGCTCGAAGAATGATGGGCCATGTCAAAAAGACACAGGATCCAGCTGAAAGGCACTCCTCATGGGAAAATGTGGGATGATTTGAGCATCTAAATGCATAATGATAGCAAAATATCACGCACTGGTATTCCATGAGGCCATACTGATCATACATGCCACACTGATCATATATATCAATATATATTTATATATAAATAAAATACAAACAAATAAGTAGGAAAAAAGACAAAGCTCTGCCTTTCTGTTGAATGCCACATAATAAATATAAAAGGGATGATAATTAGAAAATCACCTTTTTCAACTATCATAGTAATAACTGATTTAAGCAAAAATTATCAACAGTTGCTGAAACTAGTGGGTGAAATTTGATGAGGAACAGAATATTTATGTAGACTCCAAGTAGCTCCCCACAAAATACTTATTAATTACTCATAACTACAAAATACTTATTAATTTTTTGGTAGAGAAACCTGGTAGATACCTTCTTGTTCAAGTGAGGAAATCAGATTCATAGACATATATTTTATATATATGTATGTATATATACATATATACATGTATCTATATCTATGTATATATATGTATGTTATATATGTATATATGTATGTGTATATATATGTATGCATATATATGTATGTATATACACACATACAGAGAGAGAAAAATAAGGCAAATGATAAAATGTTAACAGTTGAGAAATATGGGAAAAACGTATATGGGAGTCCTCTGTACTATTTTTGCAACCTTTCTCCATGTTTGAAAAGATTTCCAAATAAATGGTTTTAAAAAGAATGAACATGGGATTGGCCCCGTGGCTTAGCGGTTAAGTGCACACGCTCCGCTACTGGCAGCTGGGGTTTGGATCCCGGGCGCGCACCAATGCACCGCTTCTCCGGCCATGCTGAGGCCGCGTCCCACATACAGCAACTAGAAGGATGTGCAAATATGACATACAACTATCTACTGGGGCCTTGGGGAGAAAAAGAGAAAAAAAAAAAAAAAGAGGAGGACTGGCAATAGATGTTAGCTCAGAGCCGGTCTTCCTCAGCAAAAAGAGGAGGATTGGCATGGATGTTAGCTCAGGGCTGATCTTCCTCACAAAAAGAGAAAAAAGAATGCACAGTGAGATGACATCTAATCGGGAAGCCCACACTATAAACGCTTCTCATCCATTCTCGATTCATACTCCACACTTTGTTAATTACAATATTCAGTGTCACAAATGGTGAGAACTGTGCCTGCTGACTGCCATGATGAATAGAAATGGTTGCTCACTGACGCCTATTTAATCATTCAAGATGTGGATTGGCTAAAACATTTTCAATACATTCCCTGCCCTTGCATGGACAGAGCTTAAGAAGCCAGCAAGGCCTGCAGCCTGTGCCCTGGAATAAATCCCTGACCCTTCCTGTGTCCAGCTGTAAAGCCGTGGAGCAGTGGTTCTCACCCAGGGGCTATTTTGTCCCTTAGCAATGTCTGGAGACATTTTTGATGGTTACAACTGACAGAGGAGTCTACTGGCATCTAGTGGGTAGAGGCCAGGGCAAGTGCCAAGCATCCTACAGTGAACAGGACAGCACCCACAACAAAGAATTATCCACCCAAAGTCAATTGGGCTAGGCTAGAGAAACCCTGCTACAGAGGATTCTGTTTGCCTGAAATAAGAGTAGCAGCATCCTGTCTGTGAAATCTCGGCATTTCCTCAAGTGAATCTTTCATGTGAGGTGTTGGCCAGAGCACCTAAAAGGGCCAAGAACTGGGTTTCCTCCAGTCCACAGAACAAGATAACGTGGACGGTTTTCGTGTTTGCGCGTTTAGTTAATAAATGTCTGGATATGGCAGAATTTGGTCTGAGATTTCATTTTAACCTGGTAGTGTGGTCCTTTGGGAGCAGCTAACCCTCACCTACCTCAAAAACATTTTCAGCAGCTACGGTCATCTAGAAAAAACCCAACGGCTCAGTCTACACAGAGTCAGGTCAGCTCATACCACTGACCAGGTTCCACACTGAGCACATAGAGCCCCACTCCTGTATCAGAGAAAACAAGCGAAGGCAGAAGATGCAAAGCAGGGACCCACCACTCACTGCCTGGGCAAGTCACTCTTTGCTGTTTACCTTATATTTTTCCAGGAAAAAGCAAAACCCTCATATTTCCATATTAGTGAGTTCACTTGGCGTGAATAAGGTAACAGTATGATGTTGTTAGGACATCTGAAACACCCCAGGTCCCTGTGATGGCCATTATCAGTGAATTGTCTGCTTGGAAGAGACTAGGTGAGAAATAAAGGGATCCAGCAGAAAATCTTCATATTTGCCTGTCTTTGCCCAAGTGTTTCTGCCCAGGCTTCACCCGCTCCATCTTGCCTGCAAACACCCACCTCAGCACAGCCCTTGTAACCGTGCTGGTCTGCCTGAATTTGAGGATGTGAATAAGCAGGGCTCTCTGGGAAGGGGACCTCCCAGACTTCCTCCACAGCGCCTTGCACTTCCCACTTCCTTCCACAGGTCTGTGAAAATCCCCTGCTCACGTGCCTGCCCTCTCCAGCACTGAGTCCAGGGCCTGGTGCCTAGCAGGCATGCAATAGACGTTGTTGAGCTGCCCTGAACTCCTCACCTGATATGCAGCGGTAGCTGCACTCCAGATGAAGCCCTCGGGAAACTGTCCGTAGAGAAACTCATCTTCCTGGGCCAGCGGCATGCCGTTGTTGGTAATGACCTCTGTGTAGTACCTGGCTGAAGCTCTTGCTGTGCGAGGCCTGTTCACATTATCGAAATCAACATGGTACAGTCCAAACTTGATGGTGTAGCCATTCAGCCACTCAAAGTTGTCCATCAGAGACCATGCAGAATACCCTCGAAGGTCGACATCATCAAGCTTGTAGGCTGGGAACGTTCCAAGGGGAGCAGAGGAGAGCTTTACACCAGGAGGTAAGGGTCCTCAAGAAGCCCAGCTAAATGCTGGCTCCTCAACTCAAGACAGTACTCCTAAACCATCAACCTGTACACACAAGTAATACGTGCCCAGATAGACAGACAGATCACCTTGCCTTTCTTTTTGCCCACACTGATGCCCCTATAGCAAGTGTTAATGACTGATCTTCACAAAATCAAATTTTTTTTGTTGGAATAAAGGGGTATGTCTCAAATTTAAGAGCCTCAGCCCACTTTAGAAGTTAAAATAGAAATGTGAATTAGAGAAGAGTTCCATGCTCTGGGGTGCATGGAACCCACGAGAACATAAGCTCCACGTCAGCAGAAGGTTATCTATTTTGTTCACTGCTGTATCCCCAGCACTTAGAACAGAACTTATCACATAGTAGTTGCTCAATAATGAATGAATGGGTCCATGAAAATATGCTTGTGGGGACTCCGTGTGTGTATGTTCGAAGAAATAACCATAGCTTTTTTCGGGTTCCCAAAGGGATATGAAACCCCAGAAAAGGAAAGAATTATGGAGTTAGGGCATGAGAGACTCATTGATGGTTCATTGTCTACTCTAAACCATTTCCAGCACATGCCAAATGGGTGTTGGAAGATTTCGTAAGGGGTACATGAACCCTCACATACCTTTCAAAGCTTCATTGATGTAGGTTTTGTGGTAAAATATCCTATCAGTATCTTCCACTTCTGCATTTGTCAGCCCCACTCCATTTTCAGTGATGTAAATGGGGATGTCACCATACTCTTCCTTGATCCAGTTGAGCAGTCTTCGCAGCCCCCAGGGCACAGCTCCGTTCATTGCTGTGGAAGGCCATGAAGGATCCTCTTCCTCGGTCATCTCCTGGTCATATTCGTAGGAGGGTGGGTTTAAACTGGGTGTTGTATGCTGCACGATTTTGGAGTAGTAGGTGTTGAGGCAGAACACATCGGCTGTAGCCATGATGTACCTCTTCTCTTCCTCAGTGAAGCTTGGCAGGCGGGAGGTGGCTAAGTGTTGTAGTTCACTCCTGTTCCCCACTTTCCACTTCATGGCATCAGGATAATCTCCATTTCGGAAAATGGGGTGGGCGAACCAGCCCAGTGAGAACTGCAGCATTCGGTCAGCTGCTTCCACATCTCTCGGGAGCTCTGGTGACTTGGGCTCTGCCCAATGTGCACTGAGGCTCAAAGAGATGACCCCGTTCTGCTCTTGCCTGTATTTCTCATCATAAGTGTGATAGACTGTGGCATGAGCTTTGATGACTGCATGGGCAATCCTGTAAGGTGCCCAGCCTGGGTCATTCACATTTGGGGGAAATTCCCCTGTGCCATAACCCAACCACGCCTGTTCCATGGGCTCATTAAAGGTCATCCAGAACTTGACTCTATCACCAAAGGTCTGGAAACAAAAGTCTGCATAGCTGTTAAACAACTCAATCAAGGAAGGATTCTCCCAGCCTCCAATATCCTGGAGGGCCTGGGGCAGGTCCCAGTGGAACAGTGTCACCATAGGAGAGATATTGCTTGCTATCAAGCCATCGATCAGCCTGTTGTAATAATCAACACCAGGTGTGTTGATAGAACTGTTTCTCCCAGTTGGGAAAATTCGAGACCAGGAGATAGAGAAGCGATAGGCCTTCACTTTCAAAGCTCGAAGCATATTCAGATCAGCATCCAATTGGTTATAGCTGTCACAGGCTATGTCTCCGGTAGCATTGTCTTTCACATTGTTCCCTGGTGTGTGGGTAAAGTTATCCCAAATGCTGGGGCCTTTGCCGTCAGCATCCCAAGCTCCTTCAATCTGATAGGCTGATGAAGACACGCCCCACAGAAAGTCATCTCGGAATGTGCCAGTGTAGAACAAATCCCTTTCAAACTTGGGTTGGTTGGAGAACTTTTCCCAAACTACTTTAGCTTTGGAGGGCACCTCGGATGGAAAAGTGAAGGCTCTGATTCTAGGGGCAATGTTTGTTATACTGGGTGGTGGCAGTGTTTTTACTACCTTGGTGAGGAAACCATTCTTTTCAATGATGCTGGTGAAAAAGTAGGCAGATTTCCTGGGAGTCCTGGGCTTGCTGCTGTCATTGAAGTTGACGTGGTGCAGCCCAAACCTCTGGCTATAGCCAGAGGGGCCTTCGAAGCCATCCATGAGGGAACGAGCAATGTAAGATTGAACATCCACCGAGTCCTCCTTGACAGCTGTGGAGAAAAACAAAAGTTGAGATTATTTTAAAGTCTCTGTTATTGATGTTGCTTTTTAAAAGTTTTTTTTTGACATAAACATTTTGGAGGTGACTTGGGCTATGCAAAAAAAGTTAACCCTTGTTCCTCCTCAGAATGGTTGAAAGGAAAATCCACAAGACCTCCGCAAAACATCAGGTCATATACATGGCCATAAATCTCAATCTAAAGGACCATCCCAGTCTTGAAAGAATGTGCCCCATCTGCTAGTATCAGGACTCCTTGGTTTTATAAAGAACACACAAAATCATTTAATCTTTAAAAATGTGCTTTTGTTTTCCCTTGTTTACCTTTAGCAATACTGACGTAAAATGATCACACATTCCATGTTAAAAAAAGAGGAATAAAGCCTAAACAAATGTATTCCTTGGTGCAGTGGGTTGAATGGTGGTCCCCAGAAAGATACGTCCAAGTCCTAACCACGCCCCCCACCAGTGAACGTAACATTATTTGGAAAAGAGTCTTTGCAGATGTAATGAAGCTAAGGAGTTCAAGATGATATCATCCTGGATTAACTGGGTGGCCCCTAAATCCAATGATAAGCCTCCTTAAAAGAGACTTAGAGGAGAAGTCCACATGAGGCGGAGATTGGAGTGATACAGCCATAAACCAAGGAATGCTTGGCACCACCAGAAGGTGAAAGAGAAAGGATTCTCCCCTGGAACCTTTGGAGAGAGGCCCTACTGACACCTCGATTTCAGACTACTGGCCTCCAGAACTGTGAGAGAATAAAAAACAGTCTAGTGAGTCAACCAAGGACCAGAGCCAAAGTAAGGCAATGAACGGCTGTGGGCTCCTGCTGGGAGCCGGCAAAATATTAAGCCCTGTTTTTATCAGATTACACAGCCTATCAATAAACATTGATTGTAGAAGAGGTAGGTAAAGTTGCTCATTCATTCTATAAATAATTCGGTAAGCACCTACTTTGTCCCAGGCTATGCTAGGCTCTGGGAAACAAAGATGAATAAAAGCCTCATAGGTTAGGGGGTAGAGTGAAGAGGTGAGCCAGAAATAGAAAGGCCTAGGGTCCCACTCACTGGCTGTTTGGGCACTTCATTTAATCTCTCAGAGCTTCAGTTTTCATGTTAGTCTCATGAGGATAATATCTGCCCTTATTTACTGCCTGAGGCTGTTTCAAGGATTGCTTGAGATAATGTCTTAAAGGGCTTCCATGATTATGAAGATTACAGAATTGTAACCTTGATGCAGAGAAGAGTACAAGCGAAAGTAAAAGAGAGAGTCTCTAACCTCAAGAACAGCGGGATGTGTGTCTCCATTCCTTACTATAGTGGCCAGGGCAGGTGTCACTAATCAACTCTGTCTCTCTGAATCTAGATAAGGTCTTGAAATCTTTTCAACATGGTCCTCTAGGCGAACAACTAGCCACCAGCAATTGATTACGACTGATATACGAGATGTAACTTTGTCACTCCTTTTTACTTAGAATAAAAGGACATACGAAAAGATATGGTAGGTAAGAATAAGACTGTAGATATGGGTCAATTGGATCAAAGTGAATGACATGGAATACAGATTTTATAGCCAGTTAAAGGAGATGGAGATCAATGTGGCTGGAGCAATGAGGGAAGATTTAATGGGTTAGAATCCCATCTTAAGTGTCCTCATGCCATCCTGTAACGCCATTACTATCCCATATTGCAATTTTCTGTCTGTGTCCCTCTGTAGACCATGAGTACCCTATGGGAAAAGGTGATGTTTGTTCAATATTGTACTCCTACTGTCTTGTACAACGTGTGGCACATAACAGGCACTCAAATATTTGTTAAATGAATGCATTAAAAGTTGATGAGTCTTGATCAACAGATAGGATTCAGATGGGAAAAATGTAGAAGGGAGGCATTCTATGGAATAAGAACACAGGGGCAAGGACTTGAGGCTTTTCGGGGAGAGAATTAGGAGGCTGATGTGAAAGACTCATGTTATTGCTACTAACAGTACTTTTTGGCTTCATTTCCTTGGGAGATTGTCTTTGTCCTCTTAAACAAAACTCTGAAGACTTGGAGAAGTACCACCCACCTTCCAATCACCAGCATATCCACCATTCTTACCCTTGAGCACCTCATTAATATATTGATTAAAGTAGTCTACTCTGAAGGAATCATCAAAGAGGTCTTCACTTTCCCCTATGGGCATGCCATTCCCAGCCAGGTAGATCGGAACTTTTCCTCCTGTGTATTCCAAGGATACAAACTGCAACAGCCTCCTTAAACCCCAGGGTACCACTCGAATCCAAGGAGATGAGGTCTGAGGCCATGCAGGGTCCACATGTTGTGAGAAGCCTCCGATGGTATCATAGCTGGGGATGCAGGTATCTTGTTGGGCCTTGCTGATGAGACGGGAAGTGTAATGGGACAGACCCAGAAAATCAGCTGAGCCTTTCAGGAGCTGCTTCTCTGCCTCAGTGAACTCAGGGAGCTGAGCCACAGGACTGGGGCACTGTTCGTTCATCTGTTGAATCTGAGCCCTCAGGGCAGCTGGATAGTCTCCATCCACAAAGATGGGGTGTGCAAACCAGCCCAGCATGAAATGCAAGAAGCGCTCAGAGGCGCTCAGGTCCTCGGGACTCTCTGGAGACAGGGGTTCTGCCCAGTCTGAGTTCAGCACAATGCCCACGCGTCCCTGCTGCTGTGGGCGATGGTGGTTATTGTAGTGGTGCCAAGCTCTGGCATGAGCCTTGAGGACCAAGTGAGCCACCTGGTGAGGAAGAAAGAAGGAAATACAGTGCTTAGTAACAATAACAGCAACGTCAACAACAGCACCAACAAGCCAATAACAAGTCAACAACAACAATGTCAACAAGTTAACGCCAATGTCAATAATGTCAGCAACAGCAATGATGAAAATGTCAACATTAATAAGCTCAACACTAATGTTAACAATGTCATCAACAAATTAACAATGGCAACAATATCAATGAAAACATCAAGAAGTCAACAACATCAACAAGAAGTTAAGACTGATGCTAACAATATCAACAAGTCAACAACATGGACAATGTTGACATCAACAACAACAACATCAGTGCCAGCAATATCAACAATGTGGACAACAACGTCAACAAGTCAACATCACCATCAACAGGTCAATAGCAACAGCATCAACAAAGACAATTATTGATGAATTCTCTCATGTAGTCCTCACAACTTTATGTGGCAAGAATCCTTATTATTATCTCTACACAGATGAGGAAAAGAAGATCCAGAGAGGTGTAGAATGCAGGCAGTCTGACTCCTGGACTGTACCGTCACCCACAATGCTATCCTGCCTCGGTCCTCAATAAGTACTTATTGACTAATTAATCAACAAATAATTCTGGTGGGGGGGGATCATTTTAGCTAACACACAAACGAGAGGACAAGTCTTTCTGTTCTCCTTTCTACTTACTGAAATCTAGGAAGAAAGACCACAACCAGGAATCTCTTTGTAGACTTAACTCATGATCTTACAAAAATCAATAGCTTTCCTTGGTGGAGCACCATGGGAAAACAGGGGAAAAAGCAGGGTGTCTGAAGTATAATAAGCCTAGATTTCAATCTTGACTCTGTCACTAACTTGCTCAGTAAACTCAAACAACCTCCTTTCTCAACTTCAGCTTCCTTGTCTGCAAGAAGTGGTTGCTGATGGATCCATCCAGGGATAGGGTGCATAAGCACCAAGTGGAAACCCGGAGTGCAGGAGGGAGTTTGCTACACCTTAGCTCCCTTTCCTTTTTATCATCTGAAGATGATGATACCTACTTTTGAAGAATTTCATACCAAAATATGCCCTAGGAAGTCAAACTCCTGGCTGCTTCTTATGTCCCAAATGTTAGTCCTTAACTGGGTCCTAAATTCCAATAGAAAACAGTGCTCCTTTCCAAAAGGCAGGAATGCTTCCCTTCTAAACTAGTCAGTGTCAGGCAGGGCGCTCAATGGAATATTAGATAACTATCAGAAACAATCATTGTGACCATGTAACGACACGGAAAAGTGTTAATGACACATCAAGTAAAAAATGGGCACTAGTGTGATAATGACGTGTCACTGTAGGTTCATCTATTGTAACAAATGTACCACGATGGTGGCAGATGTTGATAATAGGATGGCTGTGGGGGTGGGGGGCAGGGGATATATGGGAAATCCTGTACCTTCCAGTCAATTTTGTGTGAACCTAACACTGTTCTGAAAAATAAAGTCTACTAAAAAAAAAGGCACTAAACTGAGTGCACACTGTGACTACACTATGAATGCAGGGAAGCCAAGACTGGAAGGAAATACCGGTAGAATTATGAAAGAAACCTTTTCTTTGAAATTTTTCCTTAATTGTATTATAATGTTTAAATTAATAAGTAAAAGCAAGAATTGAAGGAAAAAAGTGAGGTGGACTTTCTTATCAAAGTCTCTGTAGAAAAATCTCAGTAGCCACAGCTGTAGAGATAAGAAGCCTAAGGAGAAAATGTTGAGATGAGTTTTACAACGAGACAAACAGAAAGATTCAAACCTTCCATTTTCAGAAGTGCTCTCTCTGTGGGTGTGGTCACTTGCTGAACAGGAGCAGAATGGAAGCCTTGACTTAAGTGCCATAATTTTGGGGATTTCACTGCATCATTTATTCACAGTATTCAAGCTCACTCTGATTGTGGACATTATGAATTAATCTCTAATTTTCCTTTGTGCGTTAGTATCATCTTCCCCAAAAGCTTTTAACATCTTGAGGGCATGGCCAAGCATCCTACTTAACACCCAGCATGGGGCACACTAAAGACTCATATTTCAGAACAGAATCCAAAGTGTGGCAGGGAAAGTCATACTAACGTGGCTATCCTGAAGAATGTTGCCAGGGGAAGCTGGTGGGTTTTCTGGGAAATTTTGAAGAAAAAGGAAAATGATGGAAAGAAGCCACACTAAGCCATTTAAAATTTTGTCTCCAGTACATACATCTCCTTCTCGTTGAAGAAATACCCTGATTGCCTTCTGGAAAGCCAGACTCTTTCTCCCGCCCCACCTCCCCGTCTCTCAGCCAGTGTGTCGAGGGGTAGAGCTGGGACCTGGACCCAAACCAATCAGTGCACTACAGTCCTCTATCCTGGATCCAGTGATTGGTTCAGGGATAGGCATGCCACCCACCCAGAGACCGTGAGACACAGGGCTGTTGTCATCTAGCTACCATTTAGCCCAAGAACAAAGCCAACAAGGGGAGCAAGAGGAAGAAGAGAAATTGGGTCCTGGTGACATCGTTTGTGTTCTGATCAAGCTCTACCCTGATCGGCTAAAACCAAGACTTTTCAGTTTCCTGAACTCATAATTCCCCTCCTTACCTAAGTCAATTTGGGTTGGGTTTTCTGTCTGCAACTAAGAGTGCTGGTTGACATGGAAAACCTGCTTTGGAGTCAAGTAGACTTAGGATCAAATGCTGGCTTCAAACTGCTAACCCAGCTGCAAGTTCGTCATGACCAAATTGTTTCTCCTCTCTGAGCCCCAATTCCCCCATCCATCAGCACTGTTCTGAGGATTAATAACTATTGTTAAAGTGCCAGCACAGTGTCTGGACAAAATAAGTTGATTAACAATTTATGGTTCCTTCCCTCCCTTTGATTTCCTCTAAAGGACAAAAAGTAAAGACTTGCTGATGGGAAGATAAAATAAGTTTCTTCTAGGCAAATGTCCTTTCTCCTCCAAAGAGTAAGAGCTGCAAGATGGGAAATACCTTAAATGAGGCCACCCCTGGGTCGGAGATGCCCGGCGCGTGTTGGCCAGTGCCGTAGCCTGCGTAGCTCATCACCCACGGCTCGTGGAAGGTCACCCACAACTTCACACGGTCCCCAAAAGTGGAGAAGCAGAAGGCTGCATAGTCCAGGAAGGCATCCACCACAGTCTCATTCTGCCACCCGGCAAGATCCTGCAGGGCCTGAGGCAGGTCCCAGTGGAACAGCGTGACCATGGGCTCGATGTGTGAGTCCAGCAGGCTGTCAATCAGCTTGTTGTAGTAGGCGACACCCCGGAGGTTGGGGCTGCTCCCGTGCCCAGTGGGGAAGATACGGGACCAGGAGATGGAGAACTTGTAGACCTGAGCCTGGAGGCCACGAAGCAGGGCGACATCAGTGTCCACCTTGTGGTAACTGTCACTGGCTACCTCCGGTGTTGCTTGGCCCTTGGTGGCATTCTGGTGCCCTAGTTGGTCCCAGATGCTTGCCCCTCTTCCATCCTCAGCCCAACCTCCTTCCACGTTAAAGGCTCCCGTGGAGACGCCCCAGAGGAAGCCTTCAGGAAAGACATCCTGCAGGAAGGCATCCCTTTCTGCCCTGGACTGGTTGGCAAACATCTCCCAGACTCTCTGATAGGCTGAGTTGGGGGCTGAGGAGTCTCCTGCCGTCTCGAGGTCCTGCTGCAGGGCAGTCTGAAGGGTCAGGTCATCAGACAGAGAACAAGACCTGCTGTGGGGTTGAAGTGACATAGTAAGTAACGACTCTGTGAGCTACAAATGCCCCCAGACTGCTGAATAGTGACAACGTGTTTAATCAGTAAAGATTCCAGAAACACTGAGTCGAAAGCCATATCCAGAAAGTCATGGGCAGGAAGTGACTGGTAGATGGGAAAATTATTACAATTACCCCTTCTTAGGTGAGTTATTATTGCTCCTGCATGAGTAAAAACACTGTACCAATGCTACTGTTCTCTGCATTAGATCGCCCTTGAATACTGTCTTCGGTTATGACGCCATATTTTTCTTCTTATCATTTATTGTTTATAAAACATAGCTAATAATAATAAGGACTTCAATTTATTGAGCCTCAATTCTGTGCTGGCCACTGTGATAAGAATATATGTATATTATCTCATTTAATTTTCACAATAAATTATGAGATACATACAACTATTTACCTTCATCCTGTAGAGGAGGAAACTGAGACTTAAAGAAATGAGTAACATCTGGGCATCAGGGGGCCAGCAGCTATTTACCAGCTGGTACAGAAGTATTTCAATAATTGAACTACTGGTCCAGCTCTACTGACGTGTACCAGCTAAATATCAACCCCAGTTACAACTTCCTTTCTTCTTCATGCTGCCTGGATTGTGGACATAATGACAGGAGTTCAAGCATCCATCCTGGACCATGAGGTAGAAGCCTTGTTAACAATATAACGAATTTGGATTCTTGATGATTATACCCACTCTAGACTGTCTACCTCCAGATTTTATTCATGTAAATGAACCCATATCTTGTTGGGTTTTTTAAAAAGAGAATTTCTCCTTGATCATATAGCTTGCAAGTGGAGGAACACAGAGTGCTTTTAACCACTATGTCAGTATGTATGTGTGTAGGTAGGTATACATTTATGTGTGTATGTATATCTGAAATAAAACATAACTTAAAAATGCACTCCTTGGGCCGGCCCCGTGGCTTGGTGGTTAAGTGAGCGCGCTCCACTGCTGGCGACCCGGGTTCGGATCCCGGGCTCGCGCCGACGTGCTGCTTCTCCGGCCATGCTGAGGCCGCGTCCCACATGCAGCAACTAGAAGGATGTGCAGCTATGACACACAACTATCTACTGGGGCTTTGGGGGGAAAAAATAAATAAATAAAATCTTAAAAAAAAAAAAAAATGCACTCCTTGTGTGGGTGGCCTTTGCAGTGGGGCGACTGTGTCCACTTCAGTGGGTCATGGTACACACACAGGGCAGGACTGTGTTGATGAGGTGTGTGGCCCTGTGGGCAGTGGGGCTTGTCAGCTGCTGCAGACATGTGCTTCTCTAACAGCCACACAGGGATCAGCCTCACCTTCCAAAGCCTGAAACAATTGGGTGCTCCCGTGCCTGGGGCTGGCCCTGCTCACCTGCAACCCTGAGAGAGCTGACAACAGCCTTGCAGGATGGAGGCCTACAGCAATTGTAAGCCCCTGAGCCTAGCAACCAGCCACGCTGGGGGCCTACTCACTTAACAGAAAAACTGCAATGGGAATGTGCTATTAGACCTTGCAGCCAATTGTGCTAGGGCTCCCCACGCCCAATAAAATGACTGAAAGGACCAGAGCAGCCACGTGCAGCTGAGCATTATAACCAGCCAGCCAGGGGGACAGCCTAGCCTTCCCAGGCACCTGCAGCATAAGCAACACTGCCACAACAGAAAGACACAAGTAGCACACTCAGGGGACACTCCGGGAACATTTGGAACTGGTGATGAGAGGGAAGCACACTGCCAGACCTCACAAGGCATTTCTTACACAAGGCCACCTCTCCAAGACCAGGAGATGTAGCTGATCTAACTAAAACATAGATATAAGCACAGAGAAAGAGGCAAAATGAGGAGACAAAGGAATACATTCCAAGCAAGGGAACAGAACAAAACCCCAGAAAAAGAACTAAATGAAACAGAAATAAACTATCTACCCGACAGAGCGTTCAAACAAAGAATCATAAGGATGCTCACCGATCTTGGGAGAAGAATGGATGAACTCAGCGAGAACTTCAACAAAGAATTGGAAAATATAAAAAAGAACCAATCAGAAATGAAGAATACAATAACGGAAATGAAAAATTCACTAGAGGGACTCAGTAGCAGAGTAGAAGATACAGAAGAATGCATCAGTGAGCTGGACAAAAGACTAGAGGAAATCACCCAAGCTGAACAGATAAAAGAAAAAAGAATTAAAAAGAATGAGAACAGTCTAAGGGCCCTCTGGGACAACACGGAGCACATTAACATCCGTGTTATAGGTGTCCCAGAAGGAGAAGAGTGAGACAAAGGAGCAAAGAATCTATTTGAAGAAAAAATAGCTGAAAACTTTCCCAGCCTAAGGAAGGAAACAGACATCGAGGTACAGGAAGCACAGAGAGCACCAAACAAGATAAACCCAAAGAGGCCCACACCAAGACACATCATAATCAAAATGTCAACAGTTAAAGATGAAGAGAGCCACAAGAGAAAGGAAACAAGTTACATACAATGGAAACCCCATAAGGCTATTATCTGACTTCTCAGCAGAAACCTTACAGGCTAGAAAGGAGTGGCACCATACATTTAAAGTACTGAAAGGAAAAAACCTTCAGCCAAGAATACTCTACCTGGCAAGGTTATCATTCAGCTGGAAGGAGAGATAAAGAGGTTCCCAGACAAGCAAAAACTAAGGAGTTTATCATGAAGAAACCAGCCTTACAAGAAATTCTAAAGGGACTTATTTAAGTGGAAAAGAGAAGACTACAAATAGGAAAAATAAAATTATCAAAAAAAAAAAGCAATAAAATCACTGGTAAAGGCAAATATAGAATAAAGGCAGCAGATCAACCACCTATGAAGCTAATATGAATGTCAAAAGACGAAAGTACTAAAATTACCTATTTCCATGATAAGAGAATAATGGACACACACAAAAAAAGAGGTTAGATATGATATCAAAAACATAAAATGTGGGAGGAGGGGAGCAAAAGAGTACAGCAAGAGGTCAAATTAAGAAAACATCAAGTGAATATAGATTACTACATACATAGGTTATTATATATGAACCCATGGTAATCACAAGCCAAAAACCTGTAATAAATACACAAAAAATTAAGAGAAAGGAACCCAAACATAATACTAAAGAAAACCATCAAACCACAAGGGAAGAGAGCAAGAGAAGAAGAAAGAAACAGAGAAGAACTACTAAAACACTCAGAAAAAAATTAACAAAATGGCAATAACTACATTCTTATCAATAGCTACTTTCAATGTCGATGGACTAAATGCTCCAATCAAAAGGCATAGGTGGCCGATTGGATAAAAAAAACAAGACCCATATATATGCTGCATACAAGAGACACACTTTAAACCTAAAGACATTCACAAACTGAAAGTGAAGGGATGGAAAAAGATACACCATGCAAATGGCAATGAAAAATAAGCTGGTGTAGCAATACTTATATCAGACAAAATAGACTTTATGACAAAAACTGTAACAAGAGACAAAGAAGGGCACTACATAATGATAAAGGGAACAATCCAACAAGAGGATATAACACTTGTAAATATCTATGCATCCAGCATAGGAGCACCTAAATATATAAGGCAGTTCTTAACAGACATAAAAGGAAAAATAGACAGGGTCACAATAATAGTAGGGTATTTTAACACTCCACTTACATCAATGGATGGATCATCCAAATGGAAGACCAGTAAGCAAACATTGGCCTTAAAGGACACATTAGACAAGAGGGACTTAGTAGATATGTACAGAACACTCCATCCAAAAACCACAGAACACACATTCTTTTCAAATGCACATGGAACATTCTCCAGGATGGATCACATATTAGGCCACAAAACAAGTCTCAATAAATTTAAGAAGATTGAAATAGTACCAAGCATCTTTTCTTTTTTTTTTTTTTTTTTAATTATTATTATTTTTGTGTGTGTGAGGAAGATTAGCCCTGAGCTAACATCTGATGCCAATCCTTCACTTTTTGCTGAGCAAGATTGGCCCGGGGCTAACATCCGTGCCCATCTTCCTCTACTTTATATGGGACGCCGCCACAGCATGGCTTGAAAAGTGGTGCTTCGGTGCGCGCCTGGGATCCAAACCTGCGAACCCTGGGCCACTGAAGTGGAGCGTGCGCACTTAACCGCTACGCCACCTGGCCGGCCCCCCAGCATCTTTTCTGACCACAACAATATGAAACTAGAAATCAACTACAGGAAGAAAAGCAGAAAAGCCCCAAATATGCAGAGATTAAACAAAATGCTACTGAACAACGATTGGGTCAATGAAGAAATCAAAAGACACCTGGAGACAAATGAAAATATGACATACCAAATTTATGGGATAC
The DNA here is from genome assembly GCF_057802395.1 of Ceratotherium simum simum. Taxonomy (NCBI): domain Eukaryota; kingdom Metazoa; phylum Chordata; class Mammalia; order Perissodactyla; family Rhinocerotidae; genus Ceratotherium; species Ceratotherium simum. Next base: position 19,428,698 of record NC_141908.1, read on the forward strand.
AGCAAAAGTGGTTCTAAGAGGAAAGTATATAGCAATACAGACCTACCTCAACAAATAAGAAAAACCTCAAATAAACAATCCAACAGTGCACCAAAAGGAACTGGGAAAATAACAAACAAAGCCCCAAATCAGTAGAAGGAAGGAAATAATAAAAATCAGAGCAGAAATAAATGAAATAGAGACTAAAAAGCAATAGAAAAAAATCAACGAAACTAATTCTTTGAAAAGATAAACAAAACTGACAAGCCTCTAGCTAGACTCACCAAGAAAAAAAGAGAGAAGGCACAAATAAATAAAATCAGAAATGAAAGATGAGAAATTACAACAGACACCTCAGCAATACAAAAGATTATAAGAGAATCCTATGAAAAGCTATATGCCAACAAATTGGACAATCTAGAAGAAATGGATAAATTCTTAGAATTATACAACCTTCCAAAACTGAATCAAGAAGAAATAGACAATTTGAATAGATGAATCACCAGTAAGGAGATTGAAACAGTAATCAAAAACCTCCCAAAAAATAAAAGTCCAGGACCAGATGGCTTCCCTGGTGAATTCTACCAAACATTCAAAGAAGACTTAATACCTATCCTTCTCAAACTCTTCCAAAAAATTGAAGAGGAGAGGAAGCTTCCTAACTCATTCTACAAAGCCAACATTACCCTGATACCAAAACCAGACAAAGACAACACAAAAAAAAGAAAATTACAGGCCAATATCACTGATGAACATTGATGCAAAAATCCTCAACAAAATACTAGCAAATCGAATACAACAATACATTAAAAAGACCCTACACCATGAGCAAGTGGGATTTATTCCAGGGATGCAGGGACAGTTCAACATCTGCAAATCAATCAACGTGATACACCACATTAACAAAATGAAGAATCAATATCACATGATCATCTCAATAGTTGCAGAGAAAGCATTTGACAAGATACAGCATCCATTTATGATAAAAACCCTGAATAAAATGGGTATAGAAGGATAGTACCTCAGCATAATAAAGGCCATATATGACAAACCCACAGCTAATATCATTCTCCATGGAGAAAAACTGAAAGCTATCCCTCTAAGAACAGGAACCAGATAAAGACGCCCACTTTCACCACTCCTATTTAACACAGTATTGAAAGTCCTAGCCAGAGCAATCAGTCAAGAAAACGAAATAAAAGGGATCCAAATTGGAAAGGAAGAAGTGAAACTGTCACTATTTGCAGAAGACATAATTTTATATATAGAAAACCCTAAAGAATCCACCAAAAAACTTTTAGAAATAATAAATGAATATGCTAAAGTTGCAGGATACAAAATCGACATGCAAAAATCAGTTGCATTTCTATATACTAACAACAAAGTAGCAGAAAGAGAAATTAAGAATACAATAGCATTTACAATTGCAACAAAACGAATAAAATACCTAGGAATAAACTTAACCATAGAGGTGAAAGACCTGTACACTGAAAACTATAAGACGTTGTTGAAAGAAATAGAAGACACAAAGAAATGGAAAGATATTCCATGCTCTTGGATTGGAAGAATTAACAGTTAAAATGTCCATACTTCCTAAAGTAATATACAGATTCAATGCAATCCCTATCAAAATCCCAATGAAATTTTTCACAGAAATAGAACCAAGAATCCTAAAATTTATATGGAACAACAAAAGACCCTGAATAGCCAAAGGAATCCTGAGAAAAAAGAACAAAGCTGGAGGTATCACACTCCTTGATTTTAAAATACACTACAAAGCTATAGTAACCAAAACAGCATGGTACTGGCACAAAAATAGACACACAGATCAATGGAACAGAATCGAGAGCCCAGAAATAAAACCACACACCTATGGACAGGTAATTTTGGACAAAGGAGCCAACATACGACGGAGAAAGGAAAGTCACTTCAATAAATGGTGCTGGGAAAACTGGACAGCCACATGCAAAAGAATGAAAGTAGACCATTATCTTACACCATACACAAAAATTAACTCAAAATGGGTTAAAGACTTGAATGTAAGACCTGAAACCATGAAACTTCTAGAAGAAAACATGGGCAGTACACTCTTCAACATAGGTCTTAGCAACATATTTTCAAGTACCATGTTTGACTGGGAAAGGGAAACAATAGAAAAAATAAACAAATGGGACTACATCAAACTAAAAAGCTTCTGCACAGCAAAGGTAAACATCAACAAAATGAAAAGACAGCCTAACAATTGGGAGAAAATATTTGCAGACCATATATCTGATAAGGGGTTAATATTTAAAACATATAAAGAACTCATACATCTCAACAGCAAAAAACCTAATAACCCCATTAAAAAATGGGCAAAAGATCTGAACAGACATTTCTCCAAGGAAGATATACAGATGGCCAACAGACACATGAAAAGATGTTCAACATCACTAATTATCAGGGAAATGCAAATCAAAACTACAACGAGATATCATCTCTCGCCTATCAGAAGGGCTATAATTAACAAGACAGGAAATAAGTGTTGGAGAGGATGTGGAGAAAAAACTCTCATACACTGCTGGTAGGATTGCAAACTGGTGCAGCCACTATGGAAAACAGTATAGAAATTCCTCAAAAAATTAGGAATAGAACTACCATATAATTCAGCTATTCCACTGCTGGGTATTTATCCAAAGAACATGAAAACACGAATGCGTAAAGATACATGCACACCTATGTTCATTGCAGCATTATTCACAATAGCAAAGGCTTGGAAGCAACCTAGGTGCCCATCAAGGGATGAATGGATAAAGAAGATGTGGTATATATATACAATGCAATACTACTCAGCCATAAGAAACGATGAAATCCAGCCATTTGTGACAATATGGATGGACCTTGAGGGTATTATGCTAAGCAAAATAAGTATGAGGGAGAAAGTCAAATACTGTATGCTGCCACTCATAAATAGAAGATAAAAACAACAACAAACAAGCACATAGAGACAGAGATTGGATTGGTGGGGAAGTGGAGAGAGGAGGGTAAAAGGGGTGATTAGGCACATGTGTATGGTGATGGATCGTAATTAGTTTTTGGGTGGTGAACATGATGTAATCTACACAGAAATTGAAATATAATGATGTATACGTGAAATTTATGTCATGTTATAAACCAATAATTTGATTTCATTCTTGATTTGCTATCCTTGGGCTACAAATTGCGAGTGTCTTCCATCGGCTGGAGAATTAGTTTTCAAGGTTAATCACAACCATTTGGCCTTTCAAGGTACCAAAATATCATATTCCCTTCCGGAATTTCAAAGAAGAGTACACGTGTTTGCTTTAGCATTGGCAGTGTAGCATGTGTCCTGCTTTATTTTTAATCTCAACTTCCCTTGAGCATTTTATACATTAAAGAAAACAATTTATATATTTAAAAAAATGCATTCCTTATATGTAACGCAGTCTGATATTTTCTATTCTATTCTAGTCCATTTCTCTCCTTCTCTCTCCTTTTTTCTTTCCTTCCTTCTTTTTTGACAACATTGGTTGCCAAAAAAACAACTTAAAAAAAAAATATGTAGTAAGACACTTTAATAGTATGGTATACAACATTACCTAATGTATGGGCATTTAGTTTAATTTCTCAGATCCTTCCTTTTTATACAGCCCTTTCCTCTTCTTTTTTTTTTTTTTGTTGATTAAAGGGCTTTGCCCAATCTGCTTACGTGGCTTCGGAAAACCGGGAAACACCACCACCCAGGTAAGGCCCTATCTTGACTTCTAAAATATTGGCCATTTATATTCTCCTTCCCATGACTCCTCACTTGGGAATGTATTTTAATATTCTAGCTTGGTTGCTTTTGCATACCAAAATTGATTTCCCAATCAACCTACATTCATTTCCCAATCCACAAGTCTTGTCCTGCAGGCTTGAAAGCTTGCACCACAGTGTGCAGCAGTTACACCAGCAGGGGGCAACCTTGAGGAAGGGTTGGCACAAGCCGGTGTGTTTGGTGTGGAGGAGGGAACACAGATGGGGAAAGGGGCTGCAGTACAAGAGCATGTCCCTGTCCAAGAGCCACCATTTGGAGAGGGGATGACGCTTAGCCTGGGCTGGCCAAGAGCACAGAACTGGTAGAAGTGACAGGGACACACAGAGGGACCTTCTTCCCATGGAGTGAAGCCTGGGCCTTCCAAACCCAAGCACCTCCTGTTTTACGAAGCATCAACTCACCCACATTTGCTAGAACAGTGGAGAGGGGTAATGATGATCTTTAGTTGTGGGTTATCCAGTCGTGGATTATCCAAAACACATACACGACTCTGGAGCATAACCAGGGACACGGGTGACACCCACTCAGTGCACAGCCTCAGGGGCTCTGACCCAAGCCCCCTGACCCTGACTGTCCTCCTGGCTTGGAGGAAACAAGGTCTTGAAGAAATAAATAAACCACTCTTGGATAAAACAGGACTTGCTGTACAAGACTTGGAGCTGGGAGTCCTGGGTTTCCTAACTTGGGAGGAAACTTAGCACGTGAAGCCTCACTCTCTATGCCCAGCCCTTCCAGGCACCTCTCCTTCAGCTGCCCCCCACCCTAAGCCGCCTTAGAGCACCCCAGATAATGCTCTTTTCACCCTCCTCTGGGAAGCAGTGCTGTGTCTCGTGCCACGGTTCGGTGTGAGAATCATTTGTGGGCCTCTCTGGCTCACCTCTGAGGTCTAAAATTCTTGGATGAGAAAACGGTTAGTCCTCTCGGAACCACCCCCCCCCAACCTGTCCCTGCACCCAGCAGGATCTCCATCAACATTCACCTGAGTGAGGACCCCTGCTGTCAGCTTAACATTAGCCAATGTTGGACCTCTGCTTCAGACAAAGTACCACGAGGTCAAGGTGTTAGAAAACCTTGGAGCTGGTGTCACATATCATCTTGTGTCTTTGTAATTATTGAGCTCTCAGGGTACCCCTTTTATTATGACCTCTGGAGTTTTATTCTCTGAAAAGACATAGCCCAGCACTCCTCGGCTGACTCCAAGAGCGGTCAGGGAGGGGTTCTGACCTATCCGCTCATTGCACTCTTCATACTCCCAGCACAAAGCCTGATACCTAGCGGCTGCGTGGGGTCTGTTGATCTGAACTGCTGATTTGAAGTGAGTTGAGAAGACCAAACAATAGCAGGAGATACAGCTCAGAAAAGCCAATTGCTGAGAGAGGAAAAGTATGAAGAAGAGGTGGCACTGAAGCTTATGAGCTTGGACAGAGCTGCGCTAGAAATGCCTGTGGTGAATGACCAGGAGAGCTCTAGCTGAAGCTGTGGGAAGCCAAATGATTGCCTCCAGCCTTTGTTCCGCCTTCACGCGTGGTGCATGAAGCTCACACGTGTACCACACGCTCACGGAGTGCTGAGGGATCTGGGGATCTCCCAGTGCTGGCTTCCACACCATCCTTTCCTTGCTCACTCGAGAAGTGCATTGGACTATGAGTGTGTGAGAGTGATGTAATTATGGAGGTAACCTCAAATCTGCTCTAATTTTTTTTTAAGTATGTCATTTACAAATTTTGGCACTTTAGGCATTCGGTAAGATATTATTTGCACCCCCACCATGGATTAAAACCTCTGTCCTGAGAACACCACTGAGTTAGGCTTCTGCCCCACTGCAACAGCTGGCTTTCCTATCTACGCTGTCCCCTCACGGGGAAAATGTTTCACATTTGGCACTAGGAAATGGATGCAGAGAACTCATCTCACTTACTCAGATCACATAACTTCAGTGGGATGGTCAGATCTATCTTTAACTCAGCCTGCTCTTCCGCAGACTCATGCTGCCTCCAACAAGGTCCTAAACTAGAAGGCAGGTGTTCAAATCCCAGCTCTGCTAGTTGTGTGCACTTGAGCGAACTGCAAGGTGGCTGAACGACAGGTGAGAATGCAGACCGTGGGGCCCAAAGCAAGATTTGGTGGGAGACAGGTTCTCCCTGCTGTCTCCTCTGAGCCTTCGTCTCTTATCTACAGAATGGCCACAATAAACTCACTGGCCTGAGAGGCAGATGACAACAGTCCCATGAGATTACACACGTGAAAGAACAGCAGAGTATTCTGCAAATATCAGTTATTGAAAGAGCAACAGGAAACCTAACATTACCTTTTCTCAGAACTTGATGAACAGCTCAGGAAAGAATTAACATCAAACCCAATGGTGAGCACTTGGTCTTTATTTATGGCTGCAAGAGAAGAAGTTTAATTAACTCTACCTGAAGCCCAGCCAACAATATACATGACTGCAGTCAACAGTTTTCCTCACACAACACATGCAAACTTCAAGCAACGGTCCCAAGCCCCCTCTGGGAAATACCATGGGCTAAGGATTTAAGGGGGTCAGAAGTGATTTCTACCCACTTACGACTTAGAACAATGGTTCTCCGACTTCCGCATGCACCAGAATCACCTGCAGACCTTGTTAAACACAGATTGCTGGGTCCACCCGGAGTTTCTGATCCGGTAGGCCTGGGGTGGGGCTCAAGAATGTGAATGTCTAACAAGTTCCCAGGTGATGGTGCTGCTGGTCTGGACACCACACGTGGAGAACAACTGATTTAGAAGAATTTGAACATCAGAAAGGGGTGGAATTATTTTTATTGTAGTAAACCGCACATAAACGTAAAATTGACCATTTTAACTATTTAGAAAGGGATGGAAATCAAGAACAGTAATCATTATGCCGTCAGAGGTGAGTTGGGGTGAGGGTTATTAAGTGGTATCTATGGATGAGTTTCATGAGGTCTGTAAAGCCAGCTCAGCACTGGTTACAGGTAGTAGAAAGGGCACTACCAACTTCTCCCATACTCTAACCTTACAGAGTGACTGGACTGAATATCAGGGCCCCCCGGAACGTGCCTCTGGGCCCCTTCCTGCAGAGTCTCTAGTGGCCCTCAGCCCCTGAAGTCTTAACAGACCCCACCTTTCCCTTGACCCGATTGGACCAGGAGCAATCTCCTGATCCACAGCCCACCAATTAGATTCACTCTCAAGAATTTGAACTAAGAAACACGAGGAAATGGTCCATGAGCTGTGGGTCCTAGAACTAAAGGTTTTGGTCAGGTGCCCACCATGGTCACACGCAAGCTGAGTAATGGGAGATGAATAAGGGTAAGCAGAGAGGGCTGGGTGCGGGGAGAGATGAAGACCTTGGAGGGAGGGGTAATGAAAGGGCACAGACAGGCACACAGCATTTCCCATGCTTACACCTGACATCTGAGGCCTGATTGTCTTTATTTCCATAAGACCAAGGCATACTTGGCATTTTTGTACAGAAACTCTCTTCTTTCTTGGGTCAATGGGAGCTAAAGGCCCAACAATAGGAAGGCAAGGGACACTAAACCCATTTGGGGTTGGGTCTCAGACCAGCCCTCCTCTGGTCCTTCCTCCCATTGGAACCCCAGACTTTCAAGACTGCTACCCTTTCAAGCCAGTGCACCAAATGTCACTCAAAACCTCTCCAGCAATGGTGCACTTACCTTCAAAAAGGCTGTAGAGTAGCCCAGCTGGGTTCTTCCTGGTGGAGAGGCAGTCCTGGAGTTTTAGATTGAAGATGAAAACTTTCACTTTTGGCTCAATAGTCTGAAAAAGACAAATGCCAGCAAGTGAACTGAAGCTGCCTAGAATAAGTCTTTTGATAACCGGGACGGATTTTCAAGATAAGAAGCTATGAATGCTCAATCTGGTTTTGGAAATGACCTCTAGCCATCTCAGTTAATAAAGGGAACTGACTGTAGACTCTGAGGGAGAAAGATCTACACTTTTCAATAACAAAGGTCACCTTCCCCACCGAGACCCACCAAAGAGACAGGTTCATCTATGCCTTCATCTCAGGCTTATGAGGCACCTCCTAGATGCAGGCACTGTGTTAGGACCAGGAACAAGGCCATCTGTTCATGTCGGGGCCTGTGTTACTACAAGAAGCCAGGTGCCACCATCACAATATATGGATGTCTGGGGTTTGCTTCAGAACAATTTGGTTTGGGAGGGGGAAGGCAGGGTATAGATGAAACAAGATCAGCCATGAGTTGACAGCTTTTGAAGCTGGGGATGGCTTCATTGTACTTTGCTTTCTACCTTTGGGTGTGTTTGACATTTTCCATAATAAAAAGATAAAAGGAGCTGTCTTCAGTAAAATTGGAGCAAGTGTAATTTTGTCTCTCATTTCTAGCCATTTCAGTGTCAAAGAAAACATCTCTAGGCTGACATGTTGTTTGGCTTCACTTTAAATTACTTTTTTGGGGTGGTTGGGTTTGGTTATTTTTTGCACAATAACTTTTTCCTTCTCTGAGGAGTTAAAGGCCACTGAGAGATACCAAAGCAATTACTTAAAAAGTAGGCAGGAGTGTACTTTATTTTCTCAGAGCCGCCTGTAACCATGTCCCTTCTTTACAGATGTGGTGCCGTAAACTCCGAGAAGCCAAGTAAGTTGCCCAGGACCACAGCAGTGGAGCTAACACTCCCACAGTCCTTTTCTTTCTGTGTGCTGGTCAGTGCAGGAGAGTCAAACTCCCAAGGGAACCGAGGGTTTTCTCCTTCCAGAAAGATCAGTACTCAGTGAGGGCAGCTGTGATATCTCAGGGCTAGAGGGCTGGAGGAGCCTCCTGCTGAGTGGGGAATTCCCTGGGTGAGCAGAGCCCTTTCTGATAAGTGGACATGGGACCCTCTCGTGCACCTCCTGTAGCATTCAGAACCTGTGGACATGCCAAGGCTTTTCCTCGATGTGCTGGGCCTAAGGACGCCCTCCGGCCCTAAGACACCTGTGTGCCGGCGGGAGCAGCAGCTGCGGGTCCTCGAGGCTCCAAAAAGGGCATGTAGGTGCTCTGGGGAGAGCGCAGGGAAATTCACTGGGAGAAGGCATCCGCTCGTCCCCGCCATGCCTTCACCCTCTTCCCTTGCAGCCCACAGGAAGAGGCCTCTTAAAGAGGAGAGTGGGGGCCCTGGGATGAGGAGAGAGAGTGTGTTCAGAAGGAAGCTGTGGGCAGGGCAATTCGGGTTCCTGTGGACACAAATCAGCCTTCTCCCCAAGGAGAACTCAGCTGTTCTTCCTGTCCTGGGTGTAGTAACTAACGATCCCTGAGAGGGACAGTCTTGCAGTCTCCTCTCTGGCTCAGTTCTCTCCTCACAACTGCGTGATGACACTGGTCATCCTGAATCTTTGGAGCTGTCTCTGAGCTGTCAAGTGCAACATCTGGAATTTAAGTCCTACCTAAGGAAGTAAAAGGAATAAAGCACCATTGCAGAGTGTAATAAGTGGCTGCTAAGTTTGTGCAGGGAAGGTTTTACCATTTGGCTGGCCAGTTATGGACTGGGTTCACAACTCTATCAGACACTGGTGGGAGCAGGTCTTCTTGAAAATGTTTTGATGTAAAAAGGGAAACACTGTAAACCACATCCTCAAGCAGAAATCGAGCCAATGCTCTGTTGACTGCCTCTCTGAGGCAGCCGCATCTGCGTAAGCCAGATGGCTTTAAAATGTCAGCGGTGTCTGAACACATTAGCTTAGCAACAAGCTCTGTTTGAATGCCTTGAGGAAGACAAAAGACAGATTTTGTCATCACAGGCATCAGCAGGCACTGAGGACACTACTGTGCTGTTTAATGCCCAGAAATCTGGGCAGCAAGCCCACAAGTGCAGGCTCTGGGTCAAGCCAGTTCTGGTTCAGGTGAGAAGATACTTACAAAAACAACTAAAACATAGGGGGCCAGGCTGGTGGCATAGTGGTTAATTCGCGCACTCTGCTTTGGCAGCCTGGGGTTCACAGCTTCAGATCCCGGGCATGGAACTATGCACCACTTATCAAGCCGTGCTGTGGCAGCATCCCACATATAAAGTAGAGGAAGATGGGCACAGATGTTAGCCCATGGCCAATCTTCCTCAGCAAAAAGAGGAGCATTAGCAACAGATGTTAGCTCAGGGCTAATCTTCCTCACCAAAAATAACAACAACAACAAAACTAAAATATATGTGATTCTCAAAAATGCCACTCTCATTATAATGTTCTCAACACCTTGGACTTATTTTCGTTTTGGAGAGGCAGTGTGGTGTCGTGAGAAAGCCCTGGTTCCAATCCCAACTCTGACACTCACTACCTAGTGTCTGACCTTGGTTAAGTTTCTTGTCTTGTGCTGTGAGGCGTAGTGGTAACATGAGGATAAAGTGCCCCACACAGTGCCCGGCATAGAGCAGGCACTAAAATCATAGCAGCTATTACTCAAATGTCTTGTGAATGCATCTGCTGTCTTTGAGTAGATCAATTTATTATTTGTAGATATCAAAAGCAGCAGTGCCTACATGGATCAGCTGGAAACACACAGAGACGTGGGGATGGGACCGATGCTAGCTTGTCCATTTCAAGCCTCCTGCCTCAGGTAAAATGGAGGTTCCACCCAACGGAAGCACTGAGGGTTTGACATTAACGAGCTTGGCATTTAGACAGATAATTTTCTGATAATCCGTCCTCCTTGGTGGTGGAGGCGGTGAGATTCAAAACCAGGAGGCACAGGGCTAAAAGCAGAGGGGAGTGGCTTTGTGCCTAAACCTGCAGAGGCAAGAGTAAGGCGTGGGTGAAGGCCGGTGGCCAGGCATCCATAGAGAGGCCTGCGAGGAGGCAGCACTTGAGGGGTAAGTATGGGAACACTGCTAGGAGTCGGGAGGTCTGGAGAGAGGCCACTGGGTGTATAAGCAGTTATACCTTTCTGGAGATAGGGGAATAGTCAGGATTCCAGGGAGTTAAGCAAGGAAGTTGCGCAAGCACAGGAGAGAAAGCTAATAGTTGGGTAGGAGGTGCCTAACAGACTTTCTCTAACGAGTCAGAGTCATTAGAGTCCAGAAGAACAATACCGGCTACAGGAAGAAGGGGCCCGAGGTTACAGGAAAGTCCTGATAGCTGGCATCTGATTTAGTAGACCTGGGTATGAAACGTCTTTTTTAAAAAAATGTGACAAAATACATATAGCATAAAATGTACCATCTTAAACATTTTTAAGTGTACAGTTGAGTGGCAGTAAGTACATTCACATTGTGTACAACCATGAGCACTATCCATGAAATGTCTTTTTTAATCTCAGAATGAACACTGGAATTTTGATTCTCAGTAGATTTCTATATGGGAGAGCAGAAGAGCCACGTAAATATTTACCTTAACAAGCCAACCCGCAGTATCCTTTCCAGGGAAGGCTGCCTAACCTCCAGGTGTTCTCTAGCGAGGCCTCAATGGAAACCTCCCCAGACGCGACTCTGCAGGTCTGCTGACTGCTGATAGGAGTGCAGTGTACACATCAGCCGAGGCATTAAATGTCTACTATGCTCTCAGGAACCTTTGCCATTCATCATCAACATGGGGAATGGCTCAAATTACCTGCAATTTACTCAGCGTCTGCAGTAAACTCGCCTCACTTTGGCATTCATAAGACAAATCCAGAGAGATGAAATCGATGGCGTCCTAGAAATAAGTAAATGGGTCATTAGAGCATAAGCAATTTCAAGACAAAGAACTGCTCAAAAGTATTCTTTTTTGTTTCTCCCCCTATTACTAAACTGAATAGTCCAAAGTGGGATTTTCCAAGGGAAAAGCAGGCAGAGGAGAAGCCGGGGACGGAGTGAGAATGTGTGTGGGGGGTGTGCCCGCATGTTGTTGGGAATACGTGATCTATGTACTCAGCACGCAGTAAGCGCTCAATAAATGTGTATGATTAAATGAATGAGTACGTGAATGAATGAAGTAGTGTATGCAAGAAACGGTGGGTTCCTGCCAAGTGGGTAAGCACTAAGGAAGCGAGTCAAAAGCCAGACCTGCCCCCGGCAGCTCCCTCCTCAAGGCCTTGGACTTTGCCAGGACGGAGGCGGTGGAGCCCTCAGCCACCCAGGGGCCCCTCCGTGATCTCGGCAGACTCCACTGGGGTTTAAAGTTTTGTTTTAATTGTAGGCTATCATCACTGGTTACTTTCAGGCCACAGTTTAAAGTCCATCCCAGTTGGCCTTAGCCTGGCCCACACCATTATCGGAGAACACAGCTCTCATGGTCCTGGACAGACCCCTCCACCCTGTCTCTTGCTCGCATATGCTCTAAGAACTTCAGGGTCACAGAGTCTAAACATATAAAGATACCGCTGTGAAACCCTCCCCACCCTTCCCAGCAAGCCATTTCTATCCTTGACATCACTCGATCATCGCCTGTCTTTCTCCCTCATAGATCATCTGTTCCCTCGGGACAAAGACCGTGGATAATGGCATCTGGTGACAACCAAGTGCACTGTGGACCCTCGATAACTGACTCACCACTGGCTTTCCCAATCAAGTTATTGTGTTTACTAAACATTCCACATGTTGCTTCACTTTGGTGAGTACCCCTCGAACCTTCCCCTACTCGCCCCTCAGCTCTTGCTTTTGTTTGTCGATTCCATACAACACACAGATATTGAGTTCTACTCTTGAAACTCACTGTGCTGGGTACAGTGGGTGGGGATTCACGTCTAAAGATGAGTAAGATCCACGGAAGCTTAATAGACAGTGTCAGTAAATGCACCGATTACATGAAGAAAAGGCAGAAAGTAAGAAGCACTATAAAGTCCACACCAGTGGTCCTCAAAGCTTCATGGGGATTTGACTCACCTGGGAACTTGGGAAGCCTATGAAGACCCAGGACTGTCCCTCCACAATAAGCCTTGATGTCTGTGTTTGTTACTAGCTCTCCAGGGGATTCTGATACACACCAAAGCTTGGGAAGTGCTGGTCTAAACAAACACCTAAGGGTTCCAACTGGGGAGAGACCACATCAGGTTGAGCAAGGGAGTATTATTACTCGAGGTCTCCTGACGGCGAGTACCTTCATGTGGATGTTAAAAATGGGTAGTGTTTTGTTGGAAGAGATTTGATGGAGGCTAGGAAGATAGGAAGGACATCGAGTAGAGAATGCAGGAGAGCAGGAAGAAAGCATAGCATAGACACTGGGGAAAATAGGATGTGAGGCCAGAGAGAGCGCAAGAGAGCATGAGTGAGCTGCACTTTGGAAGTCCCTGAGGAATTTGCACCAATTCAGGGGAGTGCAGCTTCCTAGCAGGGAATTGAGCACAACCGTACTTTTGGAAGATGATCCAGAAGCACTACGTGACACAGATTGGGCCAGAGAGACCAGCTCAAAGGCTATTGCTCAAAAAGCACTTATCTGATCAGCCCTTTGGTCTCCTGAGTCCATAACTGATAGGAGTTATCGCCTGCCACTTGTAAACTCATTTAGATGGCCTTCTGGCCATACTATTAGCCTTAGAGCTGGTAGTTTACAACCTTATCACATCTGGATTTTAAGTTCCTGAGTTGGTAAATTTGAAGACTGGACCCTGACATATGGGGCCCCATCACAGCACAGACAGCAGTATCTGTTATACAGCAGGTATCGGCAACAACACCCTGTCAATGCTGCAAAACTACAGAAATCAGCTGTTTTTTCTGATGGTTTTCTGCATTGCTCAGCAGCCAACATTACAAAGGCCAAAGCTATTTAATTCTCAGAAGATTTCACTTTTCTTATAAAAACGATAGTTAAAAAGTTATATTTAGAGGAGGTAGAAACCACGATGGATACTCTAGGGAGTACGTTATTAAAAAAAACACTTTTACCCTAGGATCTTTTTTGCTATAAACTGACCTCTCTTCTAGTATGCTATTTTGGATTCTTTCAATAAAACATCAGAGCAAGCAGTGGCGTTTGACTTCTTTGTGTAGGCAAAAGCTGACACTTGACCAAGCAAGAGCTGGGCTACAACAAATGAGATTTTGTTTTAAAGTAATTATGAATCTAGAGAATGTACACCACTCAGAAAAGGCATTTATAAAAGACATCAAGCCAACAGACAAAAACTTCTCTTGTTTTTTAAAATTAAAATTGCAACTTTGCTCAGATGTTACAGATGCTATTTCTTTGGGCTGTCATCACCTTGGCAAGCACAGACGTGGAGGGTTCCAGCAGGAGCTCAGCGACCACTTCAGCTCGTAGGACCACGGAGAGCCGTCCGCCTGAAAGCAACCAGAGGAACAAGGTGCAGGTGAGCGAGGCTGCGACCGCGGAAGCCACCTGGGGCCTCATTTCCTATCGACCTTTCTATTCCATGTTCACCGACTTTAAAAAGGATTTCTGAAGAAATCACTCACATGACTTTACCCTAGCTAAAAGATTTTAGAAAACAAGATGGCTTTAAAAAATATATATCCCTTTAGAGACTGTTTCATATAAATCAGGACTCTGAAATGCAGGACACTTGTAAAAGTCTTTTAGAAGAATAAAAACACTTACCCTGCCTGCCCCCGAGATGTAAAAGGCAGTAAGAAGAGAACTCCTTCCTCAACTTTTTTTTTTTTTTGAGGAAGATTAGCACTGAGCTAACATCCGATGCCAATTCTCCTCTTTTTTTGCTGAGGAAGACTGGCCCCGGGCTAACATCCGTGCCTATCCTCCTCCACTGTATATGGGACGCTGCCACAGCATGGCTCCATACGCCGTGAGTAGGTCCACGCCTGGGATCCGGGCCGCGAACCCCGTGGCCATCAAAGCAGAGCGTGCGAACTTAACCGCTATGCCACCAGGCCGTCCCCTCCTTCCTCAACTTCTGTTTAAAGGCAGGGTGCTCTCAGGGAGTTGCTCTTACCTGTCCTTATTCACTGCACAAACATCAGTTCAGCCCCTACTCGGCACTGAGGGGAAAATGAAGGAAATACAAACGTGCAGCTTGTGCCCACCTGGTTTGGCGTTTGGTTACCTGAGAGTGGTGCTCACGCTTGTGCGCATCAGAATCAACTGCAGTGCTTGTCGGCAGCCTGGGGTGGGCCCTGGAACACGTGCATCTTAACAAGCTTCTCGTGCTTCTCATGCAATGGTCCTCAGGCCACAGTTTGAGAAACACTGCTGCGGACTTGGGAGCCCTCAGGTGTTTGTATTGCTAACTCTTTGATGTACAAAAGTCTTTTCATCTGGATTGTATGCTCCTTGAGGAGCAAAACTTAAGCATTTCTTTAGTCCTCTCAAATATCAGGTGCAGAGCAGGTGCTCAGACCTGTGATTTGGAAACACTAAACAAAAATAGAATATAACCAGAGTTTGAGACTTCAACTATAAGACTGTATGCCTGGTCTCTCTCTCTACCCAAATTCCATGCAAGAAGCAGCTATTCCCCAGCCAGTGAAACCACAACTAACAACCACTGCCAACTACAAAAAGTGCTTATTTTGAAAGCATAATGGAACTTTGAAATCCTCTGGGCAGGGGATATCACAGAGACGTTGAGTCCTCATTCTGATAAGTTAATGCTATTTTCCAGTTATTCAATGATTGTGCCCAATGGATCCGTTTCACCTTTCACCCATTTCCATGCTTCATTCTACATCAGCTATCAGCACACATAGAACATATGTTCTCGGCTTGTGCTTAACAGTTTAAAATGTACAGTTTGGTATCATCTCTGGACCAATGAAATGAAACAAGAGTACAGCTAATCCCTAAGCACTATTAACCCACAAATCATTTCTATTTGACTCTGTAAAGTGAATGAATGTACCTGAAGTTCCAGAAATTCTCATATCATACAAAATTATCAAACTTCCCCAATATGGTTCCCCGCCCATTCCCAGTGCAAGCGTGAACCATGCTTTATAAAATAATATAAAATGCAGATTACTCAAAACTAAATTCTCACCCTAAGCTTGCAGTTCATGTCTTCCATGGGACTGAAATGGGGGTAACTGCTCTGGTTTAACATAATTTTTCTTGTAATTTTTGCTGGGTATGGTTCAAGATAGGTGTTCATGTCTATAGAATTCAAAATCAGTATTTGCTGTGGGTTGAGAACTAAGTGTTTTAAGCCTGTGTAGAAAATCACTGCATAGTACTGTGTGAGTTCATGTCCCTCGCAGGTGTGACTAGACCTCACTAAATGATAAGCTCATTTCTGTTTCCACCACAAAGGGAAGTCGTTCCTCCGTGCAGTGGTCCACACAAAATAGCCCCTTTCCATTTGCTCCTTTCCCTTTTCCCCCAAATGCTTCAATAAAAGTAATCTGGACAATATTGAACTGCCTATATCAACGCTTCAAGCCACTATTGCCAGGGGTGGGGTGGGGATTACTACTGTTCTGGATTGTGTCCCAGTGTTGTGCAAGGATGGATGCTGTGTGCAATTCTACTCTTCCCATGAGAGGGATGTTTACTCTCCTCCAACTCTTTACTCTCTTCTTTTGTATCCTCCCTAGTGGCAGCACATTGAACATATCAATAGGAGGTTTATAATAATACATATAGAAAGATTAGAACTTTTCAAAAATTATGGTAAAATGTATATATAACAAAATTTATGTTAAAATTTTTAAGTGTACAGTTCAATGGCATCAAGTACATTCACATTGTGTAACTATTACCACTATCCATCTCCAAAACTTTTCATCATCCCAAACTGAAATTTTGTATCCATTGAATAGTAACTCCCCGTTTTGCCCTGCTCCTAGTCCCTGGCAACCACCATTCTTCTTTCTGTTTCTGTGAATTTGATTATTCTAGGTCCTTTATATAGGCAGAATCATACAACATTTGTCCTTTTGTGTCTGCCTTATTAGCATAATGTCTTCAAGGTTCATCCATGTTGTAGCATGCATCAGAATTTCATTTCTTTTTAAGGCTGAACAATATCCCATTGTATGTATATACCACATTTTGTTTATCCATTCATCCATCTATGGGCATTTGGGTTATTTTCACCTTTTGCCTATTGTGAATAATGCTGCTATGTGACTAGGTGTATGAATATCTGTTCAAGTCCCTGCTTTCAATTCTTTTGGGTATATACCCACAAGTATTAGATCATATGGTAATTCCATGTTTAATTTCTTGAGGAACTGTCCAACTGTTTTCCATAATGGCTGCATCGTTTTACATTCCTGCCAGCAATGCACAAGGATCACAATTTCTTTATATCCTCACCGACACTTGTGATTTTCTGCTTTGTTTTTCATTGTAGCCATCCTAATGGATGTGAAGTGGTATCTCATTGTGGTTTTGATTTGCATTCCCTAATGATTGTTGATGTAGAGTATATTTTCATGTACTTATTGGCCATCTGCATACCTTCTTTGGAGAAATGTCAGTTCAAGTCCTTTGCCCATTTTTTAATGAGATTGTTTGTTTTTTTGTTAGTGAGGTAGGAGTTCTTTATATAGTCTGGATATTAATCCCTTATCAAATATATGATTTGCAAATGTTTTCTCCCATTCTGTGGGTTGCTTTTTCCCTCTGTTGATAGTATCCCTTGATACACAAAAGTTTTTAATTGTGAGGAAGTCTTATTTATTTTATCTTTGTTTGCCTGTACTTTTAGTGTCATAGCTAAAAAATCATTGCCAAATCCATTGTCATAAAGTTTTTTTCCCTATGTTTTCTTCTAAGAGTTTTATAGTTTTAGCTCCTATGTTTAGGTCTTTGATCCATTTCAAGTTAATTTTTGTATATGGTGTAAGGTAATGGCCCAACTTCATTCTTTTGCATGTGGATATTCAGTTTTCCCAGCATCATTTGTCAAAAAGATTGTCTTTTCCCCCATTGATTGGTCTTGGCATGGTTGTCGAAAATCATTTGACCATATAGGTGAGGATTTATTTCTAGTTTCTCTGCTCTACTTCATTGGTCTTTATGTCTGTCATTATGCTAGTACCACATTGTTTTGATTACTGTAGCTTTGTAGTAAGTTTTGAAATCAGAAAATGTGAGTCCTCTAACTTTGTTCTCTTTCAAGACTGTTTTGTCTATTTGGGGTCCCTTGAGATTCCATACATATTTAAGGACGGCTGTTTCTATTTTTGCTTAAAATGTCATTGGGATTTTGATAGGAATTTCACTGAATCTGTAGATAACTTTAGATGTTGAAATCTCAACAATATTAAGTCTTCCTATCCATGAACGAGATACATCTTTCCATTTATTTTTTTCTTTAATTTCTTTCAGCAATGTTTTAAAGTTTTCAGTGTACAAGTCTTTTGCCTCCTTGGTTAAGTTTAGAAAAGAACTTTTAAAAGTTATTTATTAGAGAGAGCATAACTCCCCACTCCTTAAGTGTGAGCTGTGTATACTGACTTCCTTCCAAAGAGTACAGTACAGAAGGGAGGAAAAAAGAGTAACTTTACAGGGGAGATACCTGACAAACACTACCTCAGCCAGGTGATCAAGGTTAACAGCAACAGTTAAAATCATGTTGATAGGATGTACCTTTGATACAATATGATGAAAATGGCACTTTATTCTGAAATCAGGGTAAATAAGATCATAAAGAAATACTCTTAAATCCATTCGACTGGCAAAAATTTATAATTCTGGCAATTCAAGTCTTGGAGGGGGTCAAAAAGAACTCTTATACATTGCTCATGGGAATGTAAACTGGTAAACCACAGTGGAAAACCATTTTACGTTATCTCTCAGAGCTCAAATATTTGTATCCCCCACAATTAGCAATCACCAGTGTATACACACAAGAGAAGCTCTTGTACATGCACAGAAAGAAATATGTACAAGAATGTTCATACCAGCTATGTTCATAACAGCAAAACTTGAAAATAATTCAAATGTCCATAAGCAGGAGAACTAATTAATAAAATGTGGCTTAGTTACACAATGGAATATTACATAGCAGTGAAGAAGAATATACTATAGCTATATTCAGCAACATGGATAAGTCTTGGAAACAATTTTGTATGAAAAAAAGAAAGTCCTAGAGGACTACAAAAAGTATAATACAGTACTCTTTTATGGTTCTCAAAACCAAACCAAGCAAAATTTAATACTATATAACCACATACACACTTGGGATAGAAATCATATTTTTAAAAAGTAATGGAGGGCTGGCCCCGTGGCTTAGCGGTTAAGTGTGCGTGCTCTGCTACTGGTGGCCCGGGTTCGGATCCCGGGCATGCACCAACGCACCGCTTCTCCGGCCATTCTGAGGCCGCGTCCCACATACAGCAACTAGAAGGATGTGCAACTATGACATACAACTATCTCCTGGGGCTTTGGGGGGAAGAAAAAGGAGGAGGATTGGCAATAGATGTTAGCTCAGAGCCAGTCTTCCTCAGCAAAAAGAGGAGGATTAGCATGGATGTTAGCTCAGGGCTGATCTTCCTCACACACACAAAAAATAAATAAATAAATAAAAAGTAAAAAAATAAAAAATAAAAAAATAAAAAGTAATGGAAATTACGGTGAGATACCAATAGCCAAAATAGAAAAGATGACAATGTCAAATGTTGGCGAGGATGTGGGGCCACTGAAACTCTCATACACTGCTAGTGGGAGGGTAAAATGGAACAACAACTTTGGAAAACTGGCAGTTTCTGAAAAAGGCAAATACATCTCTATTCTATGACCCAGAAAATTCACTCCTAGGTATTTATCCAAGAGAAATGAAACATATATCCACACGAAAACTTGTACAAGAATGTTCATGGCAGCTTTATTCATAATGGATGAATTGGAAGTGGCCCAAATGCCCCTCAACTATGATACACCCATAATAGAGTGATACTTAGAAGAAAAAAGGAGCAAATTACTAATACAGCAACAAATTGAATGAATCTCACAAACATTATGCTGAATGAAAGAAGACAGACTCAAAAAATTACGTACTGTATGGTTCCATTCCTATCTATGCTGACAGAAATCAGATCAGTGGTTGCTCCTGGGAGTAGGGATTGATTAGGAAGGGATACAGTTCATCAGGAAGGGAATTTTCTGAGGTTTTGGTTAATGTCTTATATCTTAATAAGGGTATGGGTTACACGGATTTATGTGTTTGTCAAAACTAATCAAACTGTAAAATTAAGATCTATGCATTTCACTATATGTAAATCATACCCTGACAAAAATTCTTATAAGAAAATCAGAACTGCATTTCATATTATTTATCTTCTAATTGGCGGTAAATGGGAACTTACTTCTTTAACATATTTTTTTAAAAACATGGTGAATGTGCTTTATTTGCTAAAATGCCACCTCTTATGTAATTAAAAGCAATTTTACTTAAAATGTTTGGCTTCGTACCTTTAAGTTATTGTGGACACCAAATGAGGGGGAAAAGCCATGGAGTGATAAATGATAAACAGAATATTTAGCATAGTGGTAACCTGGGGGTGGGGGAAGGGATGAATGGGAAATGGGATAGGGAGGAATATATGGGTAGACGTAAGCTGTGGTATGGTTTGTTTTGTTTCGTTTTATAAACCCTCAATCCTCCTATCTTTTTTTTTTACATTTTTTTATTGAGCTATAATTCATATACCATAAAATTCACCCCTTTAAAATATACAGTTCAGTTGTTTTTAATATATTCACAAAGCTGTGCAACTATCTCCACTATGTAATTCCAGAACATTTTAATCACACAAAAAGAAATTTTGTACCTATTAGCCATCACTTCCCATTTCTCTCTTCTAGCCCTAGACGTTGCTAATCTACTTCAGTATCTCTATAGATTTGCAAATTCTGGACATTTAGTATAAATGAAATCATATAATATGTGATCTTTTGTGACTGGCTGCTTTCACTTAGCATAATGTCTTCAAGGTTCATCCATGTTGTGGCATGTATCAGTACTTCATTCCTTTTTATGGCTGAATAATATTCCATTGTATGTATATACCACATTTTGTTTATCCATCAATTGATGGACATTAGGGTTGTTTCCACTTTTGGTTTTTATGAATAATGCTGCTATGAATGTTTGTGATGAGTTTTCTTCTGGACATTTGTTTTCATTTCTTTTGGATATATACCTAGGAGAGGAATTGTTGAGTCATATGGTAACTCTAAACTGTTAACTGTTTGAGGAACTGCCAGACTGTTTTCCAAAGCAGCTGCAGCATCATTCATTCCCACCAGCAGTGTATGAAGGTTCCAGTTTCTCCACATCATTGCCAACACTTGTTATGGTCTGCCTTTTTTTTCTTACAGCCATCCTAGTTGATGTGAGGTGATATCCTGTTATATTTTAGTTGTTGAATTGAGGGGTCACTCCGTGGGTATTTGTTATATTATTTTTCTTTTAACCAACATATGTTATATAACTTTTGTGTGTCTATTAAATGATATATTTAAAAAAGAACAACAAAGCTATGAGATTGGACTAAAAAGAGAGGAGAGAACGAGAAAGAAAGAAAAAGAAGAAAAACTACCTTTGGAACAGTAAGGAGACTGAAAAGAGAATTTATTTTGTGTCCTACATTATACTGGGGGCAATCTGGTGACATTGATGAAACACAAAATGAAGGGTAGGAGGAATGAGCAGAAGAAGGAGGAAAATATGAGTTTAAAAAAGAAACAGTTGGCACCAGCCCGGTGGTGTAGTGGTTAATTTCAAGCGCTCTGCTTCGGTGGCTTGGGGTTCATGGGTTTGGATCCTGGGCACAGACCCACGCACCGCTCATCAAGTGATGCTGTGGCAGGCATCCCATATACAAAATACAGCAAGATGGGCACAGATGTTGGCTCAGGGCTAATTTTCCTCACAAAAAGAGGGAGATTGGCAACTGATGTTGGCTCAGGGCCAGTCTTCTTTACTCTCCCCCCCCAAAAAAAGAAAAAAAAGGAAACAGTCTTTAGTAACATGATGAAGATTAAAAATGAAATATACAAAACATCTTAATAAACAAGTATATATATTTTTATAGTTTAAATAATTCTATGGAATCTACCCTCAAAATAAGATAGACTTTCCTTTATTTGAGATGATCCAGTTTCAGTCTTGCCTTCTTTCAAAGTTCACTTACTCAGTGCTTCTTTAGTAGAATTACAGCCAGCAAACATTTATTTGCTCACCCACACCAAGATAGACTTTTCAAAGAATCTAGTTTCAAACCCAGCATCTCCTTATCTCCTACCACTACTCCTCATTCACTAATCCGACTGTGGGGGTTCGCACTCTTCCCTGGGCCTGGAATCCTCTTCCCCAGATCTCATGGCTTGCTCCCTCCTTTCATTCCAATCTGCTTGAATGATGGTCCGAGGACAGCCTTCCTGACTACCCTATCTGAAAAGGCCCCGATCCACACTTACACTCTTTTTCCTCTTGCCCTGTTTTTATTTTTAACATGGAAAAACTGTTTAATCTTTCTGTTCAAATACATGCAAATGAGCCTATAAGGAGATAATAGTTTTCAGCTGTCAAATTACCAATGACAAAAATAATTACATCATATAAGAACAGGCTGTGTGGGGTCAGAAGAACAATTTTATAACTGTTGGTATATACTATTACAACTTTTCTGGAAAATAATTTAGCAACACACTTTAAAGTCTTGAAGAACGCAC
This sequence comes from Ceratotherium simum simum, assembly GCF_057802395.1. Classification (NCBI taxonomy): domain Eukaryota; kingdom Metazoa; phylum Chordata; class Mammalia; order Perissodactyla; family Rhinocerotidae; genus Ceratotherium; species Ceratotherium simum. The sequence continues at coordinate 19,451,026 of NC_141908.1, forward strand.
GTTTTTGACCCAGTAATTTGAATTCTAAGAATCTATCAGAAAGAATTTATCAGAAGGTAGGCAAGGATTTATACATAGGAATGTTCATTGCAACATAATTTGTAATAGTGAAAATTAAGTAAACATATATAAAAATGAGAGAAATATTTAAAACTCTGTGATCCATTCATATGAGGGGAACCTATAAGACCATTGAAAATTATGCTTTCAATATTTTAATAAAATGAGAACATACTCATAAAATGTCTTAAGTTTTAAAAGTAGAATATACAAGTATGTATATATATTATACACTATCTATACAGATATACACACAATACATAAGAAAAACAAGAAGGCATATATAATCCAAGGGCTCTCACAATTGGTGTACCTCAGATTCACCTAGGAAATTTACTAAAATCACAAATGTCCTGGTCCTGCCCAAACCAACTGTATCAGAACCTCAATTAGCTGTGAAGCAGGAATATGGACAATTGCAATTACACTCTTCTCACTATCTATCAGCATACCATTATATTATCTTTGTATTTTTCTGTCTTCCCTGCTGGAATGTAAGCTGCAACTAGAACATGTAAGTTGCTTTGGGGGAGGCTGAGGGAGGACGGACAATCCTGAAGCCTTGGAAGGGTCAGGGGGGCAGGACTGGAGAAGGAAGGAGGACGCAAAGATAATCGGCGGTGGTGGGGAAGGGATGCTTAAAAGATATTTTTCTTTTCTTTTTTTTTTTGGTGAGGAAGACTAGCCTTGAGCTAACATCTGTTGTCAATCCTCCTCTTTTTGCTGAGGAAGATTGGCCCTGGGCTAACATCTGTGCCCATCTTCCTCCACTTTATATGTGGGACGCCTGACACAGCATGGCTTGATAAGCGGTGGGTAGGTCTGCACCTGGGATCCGAACCTGCAAACCCTGGGCCACTGAAGCGGAGCGTGTGAACTTAACCACTACACCACCAGGCTGGCCCCTTGAAAGATATTTTTCAAAGGAAATACTAAGCATTATGCAATATAAGCCACTCCCGCCTCTCTCCATTGGGAAATCTTCAATACAATTCATCACTAATGAATAGATATGATGGGATTATCGAAGGTGAGTGGGGAGGAAATGCCGAGTCCTGCTTTGACGAGGATGGGGGAAGGTGGGTGATGAAGGCTGCTGGTGGGTCAGTCATCAGGGTCATGTGTACTCACCTTGAGAAGCATATTTTTCGTGGTAAATCTCATAGGCTTTTCTGTGGGCGTCAGTGAGGGTCTGCAGACGTGAAGCTCTTGATTCCTGGTGGGGAAGCTCTGTTATCACCTCCTCCAAGTCACTAAAAGTAAACCACATCTCAACTAGGTCCCCAAAGGAGTGGAAGGCGAATGTGGCATAGTCAGCAAAGAGGTCAGCAAAGACGTCGCTATTCTGGACGGTGCTGGCAGGGAGGGTCTGGTGGTGCAGCACGACCAGGGGCTGAAGCTGCGCTTCCTTGAGAGCCTCAAGGAGTTGCCGGTAGCACTGCACTGTTCCGTTGTCTGGGTTCTTGGAGCTTCCTGCTGGGAGAAGCTGTGCCCATGGCAGAAATACTTTATAATGGGTGATCTGAATGGCATGAACACTGCTAAAGTACTCTGGCAGGAACGCGGGCAGTGGCTGGCGACAAACATAAATGTCTTTGTCCTCTGCTACAAAGTTAGAATCCTGGTTTCCTGGTGGACCGCTCAGGTTGTGCAGCAAGTCATTGGTTAGAGGACCGGCAGCTGTAATGAAATTTCTATCAGATTCCCAGTCTAACCCCCAGCATGAAAAACTTAGGAGGACAATAAAGACAGAGTTCCAAGCCAGGTCCATTTTCAAGGAACTGTTAGGAGATATGTGGAATCCTTCCTTTATATCTACAACTGAGGTTGTAAAATACTGATTATTAACACAATATTTAACTGGATTATCTAAGATAATGAAATCAGTACATGGTTCACCAATGTAATATCAAAAAATGTAAAGACCGTAAAAGAGAACACAAAAACCTCAAACATCTCACACAATTTAAGCAGAGGAACCCAGAAAATGTCCAAAGCAAAAGAGTTCTCCACATTTTTGCCTTACTTACAAAATATTTTAAAATTTGTTTCCATAACAGAACAAAAGTGAGTCCCTTGCCAAACATTTTTTCCTCCTTAAAAATATGTAAGTAAATGATGAACACACTTTGTAAAATATTCAAACAATATAGAAACATATATGAGAAACTTGCAAATGTCCCTTCCCCTGCTCCCTCCCTTCCCTAGGGTGAGCAATTTCAACACTGCTTCCTCCAGTTTTCTTTCTCTGTGTAGCTTAATGACTATTCAGGAGTCAGATTGGCTGGGTTTAAATCTCATCTGACAAAAGTTTCTTAATTTCCCCGTGCCTCTGTTTCCTCATCTGTAGAATGGGGATAGTCGGTTGTGAGAATTAAATGAAGCCATTTGTTAGCATGTTTAGAACAATGCAACTCAATGATAGCTATTATTACGTATGTACAAATGCAAACATATGTAAGTATATAACATTTTAAATATATAATATAATTTAACATATATGGGATTATGCCTTATGTATTGTTCCTTGGCTTCCTTTTTTTCACTTAATAGCTCTTGGAGCTCTGTCTGTATCAGAATATATAGACCCACCTCTTTTAACAGATGTGTAGCATCCACAGTGAGGATGTGCGATAATTTAACCTCTTGCATATTGAACACAGGTTGGTTCTTAATTTTAATGTGTTACAGATGAATATCTGCGTCTGTAAATCTTTGTCCACATGTGTGACGACCATTTCTTTAAGGTAAGATTCTTAGAAATTAAGTTGCTGACTCAATGGCATACCATTTAGAATTCTGATTGAAATTCGAATAGACTTCCAAAACAGGCTTCTTCAAGTTTGAATCCTACCTACAGTTAGACGTGTGCCTAAATTTCTCTGGTTTGCTAATACCTGTTATAAAACTTCACATTTTTGACACTTTGAAGAATGAAAATATCTCCTGTTGACTTCATGTTTCTCTGCTTAGAAGTATAGCTCTTCATGTTAATTGGCCACTTGTTTTTCTTCTGAGATTTATGTTCATATCCTTCGTACATTTTTATTATTTTAACTTATTACTGATGTGAAAACTCTTAATGGAGTTTGGATATCATGTCTTAAAACATGATAAGAAAAATTTCCCCCAGTCTCTTAATTTGGTTTATGGTGTCTTTCAAGGTACATTACGTGGTACCATGGTTTTACAATCTCATGTAAAACATTATTTCCTTAATCTTGTTTCTAATCTTTAGATCCTGAGTCCATCTTGAATTTTAACTTTGTGTGTGTTGTGTGGCAGGGCTTATCAATTTCTAACATGTTATTGAATAGGCCATTCTTCCCCCACTATTTGAAATGCCGCTTTATCAGAAAGTAAATATCTATATAGATGTAGATGTCTGGACTTTCTACTGCTTGACTATCTATTCCTATGCAATACCACAGAGGTAGTACTTTCCACTTTATGATAGGACGTGGCCTCTCCTATCATTCTTTTTCCTGGAATTTTCTTGGAGAGAGAGAGATATATATTTTAAATAGAAATAATTTTTATTTTTTAGGTTCTTTTTTTGAAGTCATAATAGTTTATAACATTGTGAAATTTCAGTTGTATATTATCACTTGTCAGTCACCATACAAATGTGCCTCTTTACCCCTTATGCCCACCCACCAATGCTCTTCCCCTCTGGTAACCACTAATCTGTTCTCTTTGTCCATGTGTTAGTTTATCTTCCACATATGAGTGAAATCATACTCAATATGGTGTTTGTCTTTGGCTTATTTTGCTTAACATAATACTCTCAAGGTGCTTCCATGTTGTTGTAAATAGGACGATTTTGTCTTTTTTATGGCTGAGTAGTATTCCATTGTATATACATACCACATCTTCTTTATCCAGTCATCAGTCAGTGGGCAATTGGGTTACTTCCATGTCTTGGCTATTGTGAATAATGCTGCAATGAACATAGGGGTGCATAAGTCTCTTTGAATTGTTGATTTCAAGTTCTTTGGATAAATACCCAGTGGTGGGATAGCTGGGTCATATGGTATTTCTATTTTTAATTTTTTTGAGAAATATCCATACTGTTTTCTATAGTGGCTGCACCAGTTTTCACTCCCACCAGCAATGTATGAGAGGTCCCTTTTCTCCACATCCTCTCCAATGTTTGTTATTTTTTGTCTCGGTGATTATAGTCATTCTAACGGGTGTAAGGTGATATCTCAATGTAGTTTTGATTTGCATATCTCTGATGATTAGTGAAGTTGAACATCTTTTCATGTGCCTATTGGCCATCTGTATATCTTCTTTGGAAAAATGTCTGTTCATATTCTCCGCCCATTCTTTAATCGGGTTGTTTGGTTTTTTTGTTGTTGAGCTGTGTGAATTCTTTATATATTTTGTAGATTAACCGCTTGTCGGGTATATGATTTGCAAATATTTTCTCCTATTTGATGGGTTGTCTTTTTGTTTTATTCCTGGTTTCCTTTGCCTTGTAGAAGCTCTTTAGTGTGATGAAGTCCCACTTGTTTATTTTTTCTTTTGTTTACCTTGCCCAGGTAGACATGGTATTCAGAAAGATCCTTCTAAGACCGATGTCAAAGAGGGTATTGCCTATATTTTCTTCTAGGAGTTTTATGGTTTCAGGTCTTACCTTCAAATCTTTGATCCATTTTGAGTTAATTTTTGTGTATGGAGAAAGATAATGGTCTACTTTCATTCTTTTGCGTGTGGCTCTCCAGTTTTCCCAACACCGTTTATTGAAGAGACTTTCCTTTCTCCATTGCGTGTTCTTGGCTCCTTTGTTGAAGATCAGCTGTCCGTAGATGTGTGGTGTTATTTCTGGGCTTTCAGTTCTATTCCGTTGATCTGTTTGTTTGTTTTTGTACCAGTACCATGCTGTTTTGATTACTACAGCTTTGTACTATGTTTCGAAGTCAGGGATTGTGATGTCTCCAGCTTTGCTCTTTTCTCTCAGGATTGCTTTAGCTATTCGGGGTCTCTCATTGCCCTGGATGAATTTTAGGATTCTTTGTTCTGTTTCCGCGAAGAATGTCACTGGGATTCTGATTGGGATTGCATTGACTCTCTAGATTGCTTTAGGTAGTATGGACATTTTAACTATGTTTATTCTTCCAATCCATGTGCATGGAATATGTTTCCATTTCTTTATGTCATCATCAATTTCTTCCAATAATGTCTTATAGTTTTCATTGTATAGGTCGTTCACCTCGTTGGTTAAATTTATTCCTAGATATTTTATTCTCTTTGTTGCAATTGTATATGGGATGTATTCTTGAGTTCTCTTTCTGTTAGTTCATTATTAGAGTATAGAAATGCAACTGATTTTTGCAAGTTGATTTTGCATCATGGAACTTTGCTGTAGTTGTTGATTATCTCTAATAGTTTTCTGATGGATTCATTAGGGTTTTCTATATATAAAATCATGTCCTCTGCAAATAGCGAGAGTTTCACTTCTTCATGGCCTATTTGGATTCCTTTTGTTTCTTTTTCTTGCCTAATTTTGCTCTGGCCAAAACCTCCAATACTATGTTGAATAAGAGTGGTGAGAGTGGGCACGCTTGTCGTGTTCCTGGTTTCAGAGGGGTGGCTTTCAGCTTTTCCCCATTGAGTATGATGTTGGCTGTTTGTTTGTCACATATAGGCTTTATTATGTTGAGGTACTTTCCTTCTTTACCCATTTTATTGACAGTTTTTCTCATAAGTGGATGTTGGATCTTGTCAAGTGCTTTCTCTATGTCTATTGAGATGATCATGTGGTTTTTATTCCTCATTTTGTTAATGTGATGTATCACATTGATTTGTGGGTGTTGAACCATCCCTGCATCCCTGGTATAAATCTCACTTGATCATGGTGTATGATCCTTTTAATGTATTGCTGTATTCAGTTTGCCAATATTTTGTTGAGGATTTTTGCACCTATATTCGTCAGTGATATTGGCCTGTAATTTTCCTTCTTGGTGTTGTCCTTGTCTGGCTTTGGGATCAGGGTGATGTTGGCCTCGTAAAATGTGTTAGGAAGTGTTTCGTCTTCTTCAACTTTTTGGAATAGTTTGAGAAGGATAGGTATTAAATCTTCTTTGAACGTTTGGTAGAATTCTCCAGAGAAGCCATCTGGTCCTGGACTTTTATTTTTTGGGAGGTTTTTGATTATTGTTTCAATCTCTTTACTTGTGAATGGTCTATTTAGGTTCTCTATTTCTTCTTGATTCAGTTTTGGGAGGTTGTATGAGTCTAAGAATTTATCCATTTATTCTAGATTGTCCAATTTGTTGGCATATAGTTTTTCATAGTATTCTCTTATAATCCTTTGTATTTCTGTGGTGTCCTTTGTAATATCTCCTCTTTCATTTCAAATTTTATTTATTTGAGCCTTCTCTCTTTTCTTCTTAGTGAGTTTGGCTAAGTGTTTGTAATTTTGTTTATCTTCTCAAAGAGCCAGCTCTTAGTTTCATTGATCCTTTCTACTGTTTGTTTTCTTTTGTTTTCAATTTCATTTATTTCTGCTCTAATTTTTATTATTTCCCTCCTTCTGCTGACTTTGGGCTTTGTTTGTTCTTCCTTTTCTAATTCTGTTAGATGGATTTTAAGATTGCTTATTTGAGATATTTCTTCCTTCCTTCCTTCCTTCCATTTATTTATTTATTTATTTTTTTCCCCCAAAGCCCCAGTAGATAGTTGTATGTCATAGTTGCATGGCCTTCTAGTTGCTGTATGTGGGACACGGCCTCAGCATGACCGGAGAAGCAGTGTGTCGGTGCGTGCCCGGGATCCGAACCCGGGCCGCCAGCAGTGGAGCGTGCACACTTAACTGCTAAGCCATGGGGCCAGCCCTATTTCTTGTTTCTTAAAGTGGGCCTGTGTTGCTATGAATTTCCCTCTTAGGACTGCTTTTGCTGCATCCCCTATGAGTTGGTATGGTGTATTTTCATTTTCATTTGTCTCCAGATATTTTTTGATTTCTCCTTTAATTTCATCAATGACCCATTGGTTGTTCAGTAGCATGTTGTTTAGTCTCCACATATTTGTCACTTTCCCAGCTTTTTTCTTGTAGTTGATTTCTGGTTTCATGGCATTCTGGTTGGAAAAGATGCTTGGTATGATTTTAATCTTCTTAAATTTATTGAGGCTTGCCTTGTTTCCCAACATATGGTCTATCCTTGAGAATGTTCTGTGTGCACTTGAGAAGAATGTGTATTCTGCTATTTTTGGATGGAGTGTTCTATATATGTCTATTAAGTTCAGCTGGGCTAGTTTTTAATTTAATTCCACTATTTCCTTGCTGACTTTCTGTCTGGATGATCTATCCATTCATGTAAGTGGGGTGTTAAGATCCCCTATTATTATTGTGTTGTTGTTAATATCTCCTTTTAGGTTTTTTAATAGTTGCGTTATGTACTTTGGTGCTCCTGTGTTGGGTGCATATATATTTATAAGTGTTATGTCTTCTTGGTGGAGTATCCCTTTTATCATTATATAGTGCCCCTCTTTGTCTCTCATTGCCTGTTTTATCTTGAAGTCTACTTTGTCTGATATAGGTATGGCAACACTGCTTTTTTTTGTGTGTGTGAGGAAGACCAGCCCTGACCTAACATGCGATGCCAATCCTCCTCTTTTTTGCTAAGGAAGACTGGCCCTGGGCTAACATCCATGCCCATCTTCCTCTACTTTGTATGGGATGCTGCCACAGCATGGCTTAACAAGCAGTGCGTCAGTGTGCGCCTGGCATCCGAACCGGCAGACCCCAGGCCACTGCAGCGGAGTGCATGCACTTAACCGCCTGCACCACCAGGCCGGCCCTAACACCTGCTTTCTTTTGTTTGCCATTAGCTTGGAGTATCGTCTTCCATCCCTTCACTCTGAGCCTGTCTTTCTCTTTAGAGCTGAGATGCACTTCCTGGAGGCAGCATATTGTTGGGTCTTGTTTTTTTAATCCATCCCGCCACTCTCTGTCTTTTGATTGGAGAATTCAACCCATTTACATTTAGAGTGATTATTGACATATAAGGGCTTAGGCTAGGCTGCCATTTTATCACTCATTTTCCCTTGTTTCTCGTCCTGTGTATTTTGAACTACCAATTCAGTTTGGTAGTTCTCTATGATGGTTTCCTCAATTTTCTCTTTATTTATCATTTGTGTCTCTAGTCTGATTATTTGTTTAGTGGTTACCATGAGGTTTGTATAAAAAATCTCATAGATGAGATAGTCCATTTTCTGATAGCCTCTTATTTCCTTACTCTAAGCTAATTCCATCCCTTTCCTCTTCCCCTTCTAAGTTATTGTCATGGCAACTTATTACATCTTGTATTGTGAGTTTGTGGTTAAAATGATGAGATTGGGGCCGGACTGGTGGCATAGCAGTTAAGTGCGTGCACTCCGCGGTGGTGGCCCGGGGTTCAGATCCCGGGCATGCACCGTACACCACTTGTCAAGCCACGCTGTGGCGGTGTCCCATATAAAGTGGAGGAAGATGGGCATGGATGTTAACCCAGGGCCAGTCTTCCTCCGCAAAAAAAGAGGAGGATTGGCAGATGTTAGCTCAGGGCTGATCTTCCTCACACACACACACACACACAAAGATGAGATTATAACTATTTTTGATGTTTTTCTTCCCTTTATCTTTTTTTTTGTGTGTGTGAGAAAGATCAGCCCTGAGCTAACATCTGCTGCCAATCCTCCTCTTTTTGCTGAGGAAGATTGGCCCTGGGCTAACGTCCATGCCCATCTTCCTCTACTTTATATGAGACATTGCCACAGTGTATATATATATATATATATATATATACACACATATATATATATATACTGAAAATATATTCTTCTCATCTGTAGCTTATATTTTCTGGATATTAATCCCTTCTCTGTTATATAGGTTGACAATACATTTTTCCCAATCTGTAGCTTTGTTTTCTAATTTTTTTTTTTTGTGAGGAAGATCAGCCCTGAGCTAACATCTGCCAATCCTCCTTTTTGCTGAGGAAGACTGGCCCTGGGCTAACATCCGTGCCCATCTTCCTCCACTTTATATGGGACGCTGCCACTGCATGGCTTGACAAGCAGTGCGTTGGTGTGCACCCGGGGTCTGAACCAGCGAACCCTGGGCCACCACAGCAGAGCGCGTGCACTTAACTGCTTGCACCACCAGGCCAGCCCCTTTTCTAATTTTTAAAGTTTTAAATTTTGGTGTAGTCAAATTTATCAATTTTTTTATTTATGACTTCTGTGTTTACATATTATTTTAAAAACCCTCTTCTATCCCAAAGTTATAAGCATAGCTTCGTTTTTTTAATTAATTTTTAAAAATTGAGATATAATCGACATATTACTTTCAAGTGTACAACATAATGATTCAATATTTGTATATAATGTGAAACGATCACTACAATAAGTCTAGTTAACATCCATCACCACATGTAGTTACAAATTTTTTTTTTCTTGTGGTGAGACCTGTTAAGATCTACTCTCTTAGTAGTAGATCTTAAATATATAATATTATTTCAAATATACACTATTATTAACCGTAGTCATCATGCTGTACATTCTCTCCCCATGACTTATTTATTTTATAACTGGAAATTTGTACCTTTTGACTACCTGCATCCATTTCACCAATCCCCCACCCCTGCCTGTTCTCTACCAATCTGTTCTCTATACCTGAGTTCAGTTTTTTTGTTTGTTTTTTAGATTCCACATACAAGTGAGATCATACAGTATTTGTCTTTCTGTCTCTGACTTACTTCACTTAGCATAATGCCCTCCAGGTCCATCTATGTTGTTGCAAATGGCAAGATTTCTTTCCTTTTTATGGCTGAATAATATTCCATTGTACATATATCACATTTTCTTTATCCATTCATCCATTGATGGACACTTTTTCCACGTCTTGACTATTGTAAATAATGCTGCAATGAACATAGGGGTGCAGATATCTTTCTGAGTTAGTATTTCCATTTTCTTCAGATAAATATCCCAAAGTGGAATTGCTGGATGATATGGTAGTCCTATTTTTAATTTTCTGAGGAAGCTCCATACTGTTCTCCATAGTGCTTGCACCAATTTACATTTTCACCAAAAGTGTACAAGGGTTCCCCTTTCTCCACATTCTTGCCAACATTTGTTATTTCTTGTTTTGATGATAGCCATTCTAACAGGTATAAGGTAGTATCTCAGTGTGATTTTTATTTGCATTTCCCTTAAGATTAGTGATGCTGAGCACATTTTTATGTACCTGTTGGCCTTCTGTATGTCTTCTCTGGAAAAATGTCTACTCAGATCTTCTGCCCATTTTTTAATCGAACTTTTTTTTATAGAGCTGTATGCATTCTTTATATATTTTGGATATTAACCCCTTATCAAATATATGGTTTGCAAATATTTTCTCCCATTCTGTAGGTTACCTTTTCATTTTGTTGATGGTTTCCTTTCTGTGCAGAATTTTTTTGGTTTGCTGTAGTCTCACTTATTTGTTTTATTTTTATTTTATTTTGCTTTTGGTGTCAAATCCAATATATCTTCACCAAGACTGATATCAAGGAGCTTAGTGTTCACGTTTTTCTTCTAGGAGGTTTATGGTTTCAAGTCTTATGTTCAGATCTTTAACCATTTTGAGTTAACTGATGTGTATGGTGTAAGACCGTGGTCTAGTTTCATTCTTTTGCATATGGCTGTCCAGTTTCCCCAGCACCATTTATTGAAGAGATTGTCCTTTCCCTTTCTTGGCTCTTTTGTTGTAAATTAGTGCTCATACCTGTGTGGGCTTATTTCTGGGCTCTCTATTGTGTTCCATTGCTCTATGTGTCTGTTTTTATGCCAATACGATACTGTTTTGATTACTATAGCTTTGTAATATAGTTTGAAATCAGGGAGTGTGATGCCTCCAGCTTTGTTCTTTTTTCTCAAGACTGCTTTGGCTATTCAGCGTCTTTGTGATTCTACACAAATTTTAGGACTGTTTGTTCTATTTTTGTGAAAAAAGCCATTGAAATTTTGATAGGGATTGCATTGAATCTTTAGATTGCTTTGGGTAGTATGGACATTTTAACATATTCTTCCAATTCATGAGCATGGACTATCTTTCCATTTATTCCTATGTTCTTCAGTTTCTTTCATCAATGTCTTACAGTTTTCAGTTTATAGGTCTTTCACCTCCTAGGTTAAATTTATTCCTACAAATTCTTTTTCATGCAATTGTAAATGAGATTGTTTTCTTAATCTCTCTTTCTGATAGTTTGTTATTAGTGTACATAAACGCAACAGATTTTTGTATATTGATTTTGTATCCTGCAACTTTACTGAATTCATTAATTAGTTCTAACAGTGTTTCGGTGGAGTCTTTAGGATTTTCTATATATATCATGTCATCTGCAAATAGTGAGTTTTACTTCTTCCCTTCTGATTTGGATACCTTTTATTTCTTTTGCTTGCCTAATTGCTATGGCCAGGACTTCCAATACTGTACCGAATAAAAGTGGTGAAAGTGGGCATCTTTGTCTTGTTTCTGATCTTAGAGGAAAGCTTTCAGCTTTTCACTATTGAGTATGATGTTAGCTGTAGTCTTATCATACATGGCCTTTATTATGTTGAGGTATATTCCTTCTATACCCACTTTGTTGAGAGTTTTTATCATAAATGAATGTTGAATTGTCAAGTGCTTTTTTCTGCATCTGTTGAGAAGATCATATGATTTTTATCCCTCATTTTGGTAATGTGGTGTATCACATTGATTTGTGGATGTTGAATCAGCCTTGCATCCCTGGAATAAATCCCACTTGATCATGGTGTATGATCCTTTTAATGTCGTGTTGAATTTGGTTTGCTAATATTTTGTTGAGGATTTTTGCATCTACGTTCACCAGCGATATTGGCCTGTAATTTTTTCTTTTGACATCCTTGTCTGGTTTTAGTATTAGGGTAATGCTGGCCTTGTAAAATGAGTTTGGAAGTGTTCCTTCCTCTTCTATTTTTTTGAAGAGTTTGAGAAGGAATAGTGTTACTTCTTCTTTAAATGTTCGGTAGAATTCACCAGTGAAGCCATCTGGTCCTGGACTTTGTTTATTGGGAGGTGGATTACTGATTCAATCTCCTTACTAGTAATTGATCTGTTCAGATTTTCTAGTTTGTCATGATTCAGTCTTGGTAGCTTATATGTTTCTAGGAGTTTATCCATTTCTTCTAGGTTGTCCAATTTGTTGGCATATAATTTCATAGTAGTCTCTTATGATTCTTTGTATATCTGTATCAGTTTTAACATCTCCACTTTCCTTTTTGATTTTGAGTCTTTTCTCTTTTTTTCTTGGTGAGTCTAGCTAGAGGTTTGTCAATTTTGTTTATCTTTTCAAAAAATCAGCTCTTAGTTTCATTGAACTAAGTTTTTTAGTCTCTATTTCATTTATTTCCACTCTGATCTGTGTCATTTCCTTTCTTCTACTAGCTTTGGGCTTCATTTATTCTTGTTTTTCTAGTTTCTTGAGATGTAAAGTTAGGTTGTTTATTTGAGATCTTTCTTCTGTCTTTTTTTCTTTAATAGGAAGACTTCTTTTTTTAATTGCAGTAACGTTGGTTTATCACATTATATAAATTTCAGGTGTACATCATTGTACTTCTATTTCTGCATAGATTACATCATGTTCAGCACCCAAAAACTAATTACAATCCATCACCACACTCTTGTTTCTTGATGTAGGCATTTATCTCTATGACCTTGCCTCTTAGAACTGCTTTTGCTGCATGCCATATGTTTTGGTATGTTGTATTTCCATTTTTACTGGTTTCAAGGTATTTTTTCCCCCTCTTTTGACCCATTGGTTGTTCAGTAGCATGTTGTTTAATCTCCACATATTTGTGAAGTTTCCAGTTTTCTTCTTGTAATTGATTTCTAGTTTCATACCATTATGGTCAGAAAAGATGCTTGATACGATTTCAAATCTTCTTAAATTTATTAAGGTTTGTTTTGTGGCCTAACATATAATCTATCCTGGAGAATGTTCCATGTACACTCGAGAAGAATGTGTATTCTGTTAGTTTCGGATGGAATGTTCTGTATATGTTAAGTCCACCTGGTCTAACATGTCATTTAAGGTGAATGTTTCCTTATTGATATTCTGTATGCTCTATCCATTGATGAAAGTGGGGTATTAAAGTCCCCTACTACTATTGTATTGCTGTCTATTCTCTCTTTAGGTCTGTTAATATTTGCTTTATAGATTTACGTGCTCCTATGACTATATTTGCACATTTTCTTTTCCTTATGTCCTGGAAATGTTTCCATTGCAAACATCTAGGTTTATCTCATTTTTGTTTGTATATCCCACAGCATAGCTCTATCACAATTTATGTAGTTATTTCCTTGGTTGACATCTGTTGGGATTTGGTTGAAAATACATTAAATTTATAGATCCGTTGACAACTTACAATATTCAAGACTTCCCATTCAGGAACATGTTACCTCTACCCACTTACTAAACACTTGTCTAATTTTCTCCATAAAGATCTCATACACGCTCCATCATCCATTAGCCACTTCACCTCCCTGAGAAGTAATATGTGGAGGAAGGGAGTGTGTGGAAATATAAGCACACTTATTCATATGTACAAAAACTGACTTTCTATTAATGACTTTACCTTGCTCTGGAGCCCCCACTCTCACCAACGGCAGAATTGGGGAGGGGAGGACAGATTCACCAGAAAGGAATTCATCTTTCCCGGGCTTCACATTTTCCTTTGGGTAAATATTGGATCAAATTCAAATTCAAATTCCTGCCAGCCTGTTTCTCTCCTTTCACTACCTTTTCACCCCATTTTATCAAGTTGGGAGTCAGTGCAGGGAGGGGCTCTTTCTTGATGTCTCCTGGGTTTTCACTAGAATGTTCTTCCTATCATCTGTTCCTGAATGTCCTGCTTATTTGTCCATGCCTTATATTAGCACCTCCTAACTGCCTCAACAGGAAATCTGAGATCCTGCACTCGAGGATTCCTCATCCCAACAGCCGTTCCTACCCTCATTAATTAGGAACATACTTTTAACAGGAGCTTATACCCTGCATCTGCTAACTGTGCAACTTCTCGCTCCATTTCCAGTCCCCCTCACCCTTACTGTTTTCAAGCCAGTGGAGAGTGAAGTTACTAATAGTGAATGCACATACCACAAATAACATTCCCTAACTGGCTCTGCAGCCCCAGAATGCCATCTGTTGTGAAAACCTGCAACAAGAGGAACTGCTACATCATGAACATACTGATTACAGCTAAGTCTTAGTGGCTGTTTGTATCATAAATAGCAACAATTTTTTCCTGGAAGAAAGCCATAAAATTTGGGGATGGTATGTAATATAGAAAATGACATATTTCCCTCAAAAAAGCAGTTAGGAAATAATTCTGAGAAATTACTCTTAGGACACAGAATTTCAATGAACTTTTCATTTTTTAACTATCTTAAAAAAACAAAACAAAACAGAACTGGAATTAACCTTGGAAAGTTATCTCCAAGGCCCCTTACCTTCATACTAATTCTAATAAGGACGCCTCCTTACAGGAACCTAATCCTAAAGGCTTACCATAATGCCAGACTTCCACCTCCTTGCCCCAGAATAAGCAAAAAGGGAAAGACTCATATTCATAAGTAGATGTAGGCAATAATTAGAGTAGAGTAGACATAAATCCAAGACAACTGCAAAACAAGTTATTTTATTTTGATTAAAAAAAGCAGTAGCTGGCAACTGAAAAAAGTTATTTTCCCCATAAGATACCACATACCATAAAAGTAATGGACCTTTTCCTACACATGAAAACAAAGGCCTTTGTTATAGAAACTACATATTATTGGGCTCCAACTTCACTTAGACAAGCAGCACACTAAACAAAGTGCTAAAGCCTGTGTTGGTATAAAAGCATATGACAGGAAGGTGACACACAGGACCATCTGAACTTTTCTTGTTCCTCAAAATAAATCTTCCTGAAGCATCACTCCCAGAAACACTTCTCTCGCCAGTAGAGCTCCATCCAGACTCCAGGCCAGGAGGTAGAGGGCTACAGTTTCTCTGCTTAGTCACTTTCAATATCTCAATCTTCAAGCAAGTAATTAGGGTTAACCACCAAGTACGGATCTTCTTCATAGCTCTCACTTCCTTCTGTGGAGCCTTTCAATCCAGCTTGGGTGAGCTCAATTAGAACATGATCCTATGAAACAAATATTTGTCCTTAGTTCTCCAGCAGTATTATAGAAATGCTCAGATACACAGGACTTGACCCTTTTTCTAAATGTTTGCTACTAACATTTTCTTTCATTTCCCCCCCTAGAAAAAGGACTATACCTTAAAATCATTACCAAGGTTCTGCTAAATCCCCTTCCCATTAGGATGTAGACTTTTTCATACCAGAAACCTCTTTTGAAAAATTAAGAAATATACAAGTAAGCTCAATAGACATTGTAATTTTAATGAGGTTTCCTGGCATATTACATCAAGTACTTGTAAACATAATTTCAAAAAAAATAGAACATAATGCATGAATTTTAAGATTATGCAATTGTGTAAAATCCTGTTAAATGTTTATCATTCTGCTTATCACTCTAATAACAATATTTACTTTCACTTAATATTATGTTAATTTTTAATTACTAGCCACTGAACTCTTTCAGGTACCATCCATTCATAATTCAGTTAGATGCATAATCTAAAGATAATTAACATGGGAAAATTTTCACTTTGAGCTATTAGCTAATAAAAAAAACTAGAACATGCTATGTGGCTTAAAAATCTTCACGACAGAGTTCAAGCCACGATGTATCTATCAGTCAGTCTAAAATGTCCACAAATGAAAAGGACTCCTAGCCAAACCCATACAGAGAAACTCAGGAAATAGTGATTTGATCCTAAGAAGGTAGTGAAGTCCCATAGTATGAGCACTAATGCCACTAAGAGGGACTGGACACTTTGAAGCACTCACTCTGTGTATTAACACACCCTCACAGGAAGCACATTTGATCAGCACAGTACAAGTTCTCTAATCTTTTGTAGTGAGTTAACTCAGGTGGTGAGTCAAACCGAAAAAGGTAACCCCAGTTTAGATCAGTTAATTTCACAAGGTGTCCCAATGTGGATTTCTCGTGTGGGTCATTTTATCTTACACTGACCCCGGGAGGCACTAGGGAGGGAAGGGCTGGCCTGGTGCGACACACTGCCCACTAGAAAGACAACTTTGGGCACGCACTACCCTGGTTCACCTTTATTTTCATACATTTATTAAATTCTGATCTGAGTAGCTGTTGTCTCATAACACAAATAATCATACCCTCATTTACTCCCACACGTAAACAGTTTTTCAGATGACTCAACCCTGACATGTGACACCTATATTATTTATATATTGAGTACTGTGAAGAGAATTGCAGGACAGTTGAGTATCTGCCATTTGAACAGAAAAATTCAATCGTTCAACAAATATTTGACCCCTCTATGTGCCAGGCACCACTGTAGATCCTGGGGATACGGTGGTTAACAAAACAAAGCCCCTGCCCACATGGTGCCCTCATTCTAATGAGAGAGACAAACTAAACACCTCAATAAAGAATATACTGCCAGGCAATGCTAAGCACTATGAAGAAAAACAAAGCAGGGTAAGGAGGTGACAGCAAGAAGGAGGCTACTATTTTGACAGGCTAGGCAAGAAGAACCTCTTTGAAAAAGTAACATTTGTGCAGACACCATGATGGAGGAAGGGATCTGGGGAAGGAGACAAGGGGCAAATGCAAAGGCCTTCATATTTGGTGTGTCTAAGGAAGTGACAAGGCCAGTGTCACCGAGCAGAATGGGCAAGTAGAAGAGTGCTATGAAATGAGGTGAGCGAGGTGGACAGGGGCTTGACTGTGAAGGGTTCTGCAGGCCATGGTATGGAGACTAGTTTTATTCTAACCACAAGGGAAGGACTGGAAGGTAGGGTACTAAAACAATTCCATTTATTAAAACATCTGTCTAGCTGCTGCGTAGAGAGCCAACACAAAGGGGGACAGTTAGGAGGCTCCTGTGGAATTCCAAGCATGGTGGCTAGGTGGATGTCAAGGTGTGAGAATACACACACTGAAGGCAGGCTCACAGAATTTACTGCTAAAAGGAGAAGTTGTGAGGGGAGAGTGGAATCAAGGAATCTTCTAAGGTGTGTGGCCTACAGCAACTGAGTAAAGGGGGACACTAGAAGGAGGAAAGAACTGTTTTGAACACATTAAGTGTGAGATGCCTATTTGTTTACAGGCAGGCAGCTGGCTACATACACCTGGAGTTTAGAGGAGAGGTGAGAGCTAGAGATATAAATCTGGGAGTCATCAGCAGATGGGTTTAAATTCATAGAATCAAATGAAATCACTTAAGTAATAAATGTAATAGAAAAGAGGTCTGAGGACTGAGCACAGTACTCCATTTAAAAAGTGACAAGAGGGGCTGGCTCTGTGGCCAAGTGGTTAAAGTTCTGTGAGCTCCACTTCAGCAGCCCAGGTTCGCAGGTTCAGATCCTGGGCGCAGGCCTACTCCACTCACCAGCCACGCTGTGGAAGTGTCTCACACACAAAAATTAGAGGAGGATTGGCACAGATGTTAGCTCAGGGCTAAACTTCCTCAGGCTAAAAAAGAGGAGGATTGACAGTGGATATTAGCTCAGGGCGAATCTTCCTCAGCCAAAAAAAACAGTGACAAGAGAAGGGGCCCCATGGCCGGGTGGTTAAGTTCGGCATGCTCCACTTCAGCGGCCATGCTGTGGCGGCAACCCACATACAAAATAGAGGAAGACTGGCACAGATGTTAGCTCAGGGCGAATCTTCCTCAGGACAAAAAAAAAAGTGTCAAGAGAAAGACTCAGGAAAAGAGACCAAGAGGAAATAACCAGTGAGACAGGAGTAGATCCAGGAGAATATGGTGACTCAGAAGCCAAGCGAACAAAGTATTTCTAGCAGTGATCAACTGTGACAAATGCTGCTGACAGGTTGAATACTGAGAATGACAAATTGATTTGAGTAGAGAGAAGGTATATATGTAATGGTCCTTTAAGAGAGTGGGAGAATGAACTGACTAGGGAAAAGTAATAGCATTGGGCAGTGCAATTGTGAGGTCACTCAAACAGAAGAATTGTCCACTTGAGATTTGTCATCATGAATTTAAAATAAGAATGGACACATGGTTGTATGCTTTTCTCCAGATACTTTTAACTGCTTGGATATAGGTATAGAAAAAGAATTAGATTTAACCAAGGCTGGGGTTTTGTCAAGTAAGCAAAACAAAGAGAGAATGAAGTTAAGAGTAAAAGAGTGATTACTGGGATGGACCATAGACTGTCCGCTGGGTAATGTGGGAGGTAAGGGTATGAGGAAGACGAAAGGTAGAAAGTGAGTGAGTGGTCAGGATGCTTGAAGATTTAAGGTAATGGGAGTGGAAAACAAAGGATAAAAACACTCAAATAGTAAGACCCTAAAACCACCTTCCCAGATTAAACTTAAGTTCTATTTGTTTTAGCAGAGGAAATAAGTCAATTAATTGCTGTTAATTCTCTCTTGTTTTACAACTCATAATTCTGACTAGACCCTAACGAATCAAAATAAATGAACACCTAATGAACCTACACAGATATGAGGCATGAACTCCCTCCCTCATTAATACCCGAGAAAGCACAGGTCTGTACGTACATAGTGGGTGAGTCGATGAATGACTTTCTCTATGATTCTCTTTTTATTTATAAGTTCTTCTTCAGAATCTATTTCTGACTCGATTTCCTTCAAGTACCAGTTAACAAGCTCACTCCTCTTTAATGCCGACTCATCCTCTTCTGCAACAAAAAATACATTTTAAAAGGATTAAATTATCCTTCTAGCAAACTGTATTGCCGATTCTTGGAGTTTGCCTACACAAGATAATGTACAGATTAGATAACCATCAACCTGTCAGAAAGTGCATCTGCTGAAAGGTTTGCAATGTTCCAGCATAAGCCTGAAATAACCTGTCATATTACTTCTATTAAAGTATGCCTTATTTTATCCTGAAGAGAAAAATCTAATAAACTAGATAAACTAACTAGATTATAAGAAACAAGTTTTTTAAAGCTATTAAGACTTCAAAGTATGAAGGTGTTTCCTTCACCTTCTTATTCTTCATCACCTATGAGAATGTTTGTCAACAGCAACTGAAAGCATAAATTAGGAATTAAGCAATGGCAAGCAAAACTTCTTAAATATAATTTTTCCTCTCTGGAAAGGGGAAGACTGTGAAATTGAGATCAATTGAGAATTGAAATCCATGAGCGTTCACTCAAAATAAAAAATTACCAATTTATTCCAGCAAGGTCTATCCATACTGACTGAACTGTCTGCTTAGAGTCTAAAGCAGAACTCTGAACTCACAGGAAGTGCTGGAACCTGGATAATATTGTAACTATCAAAGAAATACACTATAATAAAAGAAAACTCAGTCTTGATTCTAGCAATTGTTAATAAAATGAGAATTCAAAATAGGAAAATTCTGTCTTTACTAATGATAATGCCTTTGAAAAACTTTTTTATGGCCACACTGAAACTTCAGTGGTTTGTCCAAACGCGCTTGGGGAAGTGACCTCCTTCGTTTAAAGTTGCGCTCCCTGTGCTGGACTAGAGAACAGCTGAGAGATAATAACTTACTTGACTGGGTGAACAGTATCTTTTTTCTTTTTCAAGGCAAGGAAGAAGACCTAGCGGAATTTATCTGTGGAACGCAGACAGTGTCTGGGTGCTCCATCAACCGTTTGCCACGTGTAAAACTTAGTTGCACGAGAAACAGAATAATGAAGTATAATGTGAACACAAGAACATGTGAGCTCCCAAATCTTTTTATGTGAGAAGGGAGTGGGGCTAACACCTGTCTGTCCTAGTGGCCCCTTTACTGCCTTCTCTTCTCCTTCCCACTGATCCATAGTTTCCAGGGGAAGGAGCACAGAAACTAAAGGGCTCAAATCTTTAGTAAGCTAAGACAGTCTCTGGCGTTCTCTTCCTCCATCATAGATAGGACGCTGTGATGAAACAGAATGTCTGGAAGCCAGCATATTGGAACTTTTAAATAAGAATTACCCGATAGTTAACCACCAAACTGAAGTTTAAGTTCGACTCCTTGAATTCATATTTTCCTTCTGCCTTGTGGCTAACTATAGGTTGATAAAACTTGGAATAGCATAGTAAAGCAGTTAAGGGCAGGAAGTGTACTAATGTCCAGATATCACACTTTATCTACGGAGAAACGAGGATTTTTACTTCAATTTCTAGTTTGGAATATACTTGGCTAATATAGTATTTTGAGTTTAATTACTTGCCTATGAAATATAAATACCCTAGGAGTCCATCCATTTTAAATAAGGCTGTTGTAAGGAATAGTGATTTTGTATCTGTAAAAACTTTTAAATGTTTCTTTACATATTATCAGATCCCAAATTCTGCTTCAAAAATACTAAAATAGGCCAAGGACATTAACAAGAATGATCCATAAACCTTTGACTGACAATGAACTTGTGGGGAAATGTCCAGGCTGGCAGATACGCTGATACTCTGTAGATATCCTTTGCCAAAGTGACGATGTCTAACAATTTATCATTTCTTCTGATGAAACAATATAATTTTTAGCAGTCTGAAGGGGTTTATGCGCATACACTTTATGTAAGTGGCTGAGCATGTGTGCAGCATTAGGTACAGCCTTACCTTCTTCCATCTTTCTGAGGTGAAGCACAATAAGGTTAGAGATTCGGCAGTATTCGGCGAAGCTCAGCCTTAAGGAGGCTTTTGGAATAGAATCTTGATTTATGTCTTCACTGTGGCCATTGATTCCATTCACAGGAGCAGGGCTGTCAGCATGACCTAAGTGATATATAACCTTCTGAATATTGATTTTGTGCCTAAAACACTCCCTTATCAAATGTTTATAAGTATACTACTTATATTTTAATACTAACTTCAAAACAAGCATATAGTTATCTCAGTATTTAGTGGTTATACAAATAAATTAGAAGCAATTACAATAAATTGTAAAGGCTACTAGTGAAGGCAAAAAATAATTTGGAAGGAATGAGAATGATGAAAGATACAAAGATTTCATAATCTAAAAGTGCATTTGCAACATTATAGACAAAATTTTTAATTTTGATATTTGTCTGTTTTAATGTACTCGAGAGTGTTTTTAATTCAAGAGCAAAGTTACAATAGAAATAAGCCCAGGGAATACAAATAAGTCCACTATCATCATTTTGGTGTATTGTCTTTCAGTCTTTTAAGCATATATATTTTATATCAACTATTTAATTGTATTTATTTATTTATCTTATTTTTATTTTTTTGCTGAGGAAAATTCACCCTGAGCTAACATCTGTTGCCAATCTTGTTTTTTTTAATGTGAGCCACCACCACAGCATGGCTACTGATGAGTGGTGTGGTTCTGTGCCCGGGAACCGAACCTGGGCTGCCGAAGCGGAGCACGCTGAACTTTAACCACTAGGCCATCGGGGCTGGCCCTATATTTATTTTAATTTGTAAACACTTAATGAAAATCAACATCCACGTTTCCCTTTTGCTACACAGACTTCATAACCATTAACAAGTGCCCTTTTGCCATGATATCTTAGAGAACATTTTGGTCTCCAACTCCATAACAGTCATGAACAAACATCTCACCATTGATACCATCTGGGTCCTCATCTACCTCCATCTGGGCCTCTTCTTCTTGATCTAGATTGACATCAGGTGTTTCTACACGAATGATTGATTTATTCAGTAACCTGAAAGCTTCCTTCACGTGTTTAGGCTGGACCTAAACCAATCAAGATGAGGCAAATCAGTAAGTCACTCTTCTTGACATACCAAACAGGTTTTCTCCATACAAAATCATAGTGGTATTTTGGTTTTCTCACATTCTACCCCTCTCATAGACACATAAAGTATGAGATAGTACCATAAATTCACCAGAATGGCTAAAAGGACCAACAAAAAGAAAGAGAAATCTATTATAGATTCCCCCAGACACATGTCAGTTCTATAAAACTCATTTTAGGAAACATCACAATGAAAAAAAAAAGGTACAAATGGCAGAAATTAAGAACCATGGTTTTTAAAGAATTTTAAAGAAGCATGGTTTTTAAGAATTCCCCTCCACCATGATCTACTCTTTCTCTGCAGATTTCACTATATTTGTCTAGATACCCTATGCTCTTGCTAAACTTTCTACCTTCACTCTAAAATGCCTATCAGGGCCAGCCCCGCGGCTTAGCAGTTAAGTGCGTGCGCTCTGCTACTGGTGGCCCGGGTTCAGATCCCGGGTGCGCACCGACGCACTGCTTCTCTGGCCATGCTGAGGCTGCGTCCCACATACAGCAACTAGAAGGATGTGCAACTATGACATACAACTATCTACTGGGGCTTTGGGGGAAAAAAAAAGGAGGAGGATTGGCAATAGATGTTAGCTCACAGCCGGTCTTCCTCAGCCAAAAAGAGGAGGATTAGCATGGATGTTAGCTCAGGGTTGATCTTCCTCACACACACAAAATAAATAAATAAAATAAAAAATTTAAAAAAATAAATAAAATGCTTATCAAAATTCTACTCACCCTTCAGTGATCAAGTTTAAATGTCAGCACCTCCCTAAACCCTTCCCCTTCTTTAAGAAAGAACTGATCTCTATACTTTTTGCTAGTGACACTCTATACTAATATCCTCCCTCTTGTATGTCACATGCCTAATTAAATTTATGCCTTGCTCCCACCAGATTATCAGCAATGGAAGGCAGGGGCTCTCTTAGTCATCTCTTATCCCACAAAAATATCCACTAAATGTCAGGTGAATCAAAAAATATCAAATAAGACAGTGTGAAAGTACTTTGTAAACAGTAAAGCACCTATCAGAGAACTTGAAAAATTAAACCAAAATAAAAAAAGCCAAAAACTGAAGCAATGGGATAGAAAGGGGGTGATTGAAGTCAGAACACTGGTTCCTTCTGGGAAGGGGGCTAAGACTGAAAAAGGGCACAGTGGAACTTTCTGGGATCATAGAAATGTTCTGTACTTTGAGCTGGGTGGTCACAAGGGTATATGTAAAAAGTCAAAGCTATACATTTTCTTCTATGTAAATTATACCTCAATCATACCATTAAAATAAAAATAGCCAACTCTTTTTTTCAAACAAAATCTTACACTGTTTAATATACAAAGCTAGGTAAAAGCAGGGCTGCTTTGCTTGAAGCAGAGATGAGGCTTGAGTGCTCCCCATTTACTCCCTAAATACCCACTGACATGTACAGTTTAATAACCACGCATTATACAAACCTAAGGAGGAGAGTTCCCTTTGAGGCCAGGGGCTACATTATCATATCTGTATCCCCAGCCCAGAGGCCTAAGCACATTGTAGGGTTTAAACAAATTTTTCTTGAATGAATGGTGTGAATGGTAACTCACTTCTATATGCCCTCTATAATCTATAATTATCTCATTAATCTACCTACTGCACTCAATAAATGCTTGACAGCAACCTTCTCAAAGGGAGAAATCCCATTCATGTATCCTATGAGTACTCAACAGTTATATAAAAATAAATCTGCAGTGAATGCTAGTATGTCCTATAACAAAGATAAAAACTCCTATACCAAAGACAACAACATGCTTATAAGCCAACAAATCAATTTCTCTTTCCCCCCATTATGTTAAAGTGACTTTGATACCTCATCACAGCAGTGCATCCGAGCCATTGCTTCAGAGAGACGGATCATGCTCTCGAGCTGTCGCACTGTAATCCTCCAAGAAGATTTGGTTACTCCAGAACCATCCCTCTGGCGGAGACGTTTATACTGTTCCACAATGAAGTCCTCTGACTCTTTAGAAATCTGTTTCAGAACATCACTGAAGTCAGAGCATTTCTACTTGATGAGAGCTGCACTAAACATAAGTTTAACAGCCTTCCAGGTGGAGACACTTTGGGGAACCGAGAGGGTCAAAACTTTGAAGCCAATGACAAAGAATTAATACTGAAATGCCTTTCAAAAGAAACTAATGCTAAAGGGGCCTGTGAATTCCATGTGTCAATTTTATGAACAGGAAGACAGCACGGTTAGTATTTAAGCAAATGGCCATTTCCAAAAAATGCCAAAGCTCATTAAACAAATTAATGCTCAGGCTATTCTTGAGGCTCAGTTAATTAACTTATGCTATCTTTGAGAAAAAGAGAGGTCAATATATATCTACACCACCTATTTCAGTAAACTTTATTATTTGTTGAATAACAACAACAAAGTGAGGCATACTAAAGAACCTTCAGTTTTTCAGAGCAAGGAACTCAGCATATTAAGAAAGCATGCCAAGGTCACAGAGGGACCAGTATACAGTAATGGAGAACAAATGCCTCTGCACACAAAAGTGACCCATAACCCTTAGTTTTAAATGACTAAGCTTCTTTTGGGACAGTGAGAGTCAATCCTAATATTATGGATAATCAAGTGAAGGTGATGGATAATTAAAATCTAAGGTAACTCCCAAAAGTCAAGCCAGACAACAGTGTAAAAAATTTAACCACAATCTTTTCTTTTCGTATTCTATTTTAGGAAAATGCCAAACAAAACAGACACGTTATTCAGGTTTATTTAAAAAAATAAAAGTCCAAATGAGAAAGAGATGCATTATGGAGGTTTATTTCAAAAATAAATGTCCAAGTGAGTATCCTTGACCCAGTACAGATTCAATCCAATGAACTACATCGATTACTGTAAAATAGTAATTCATGTTCACTACAATGACCTAGAGAGGAAGCCGAGTTCTTCCTCAAAGAAAGATTCTAGAGCATTTGGTAGACTAGTGATTTAAGCACATACAGTTTTAAGATTCTTAGGAATAATGGTTGAAATAAAAGGATGTCCTACTTTGATTATTCAAAACTCTTTGCCCATAAAAATCTTTTTATTAGCACCTAACAAGCAAAAGAAATGGAATTATTCAGTATTTTAAAATTCCCTTTTCTCAACTCTGAAGAAACAAGCTGTTCTCAAAACAAACAAACAAAAAATCCAAACAAGTACAGGTTCAGTTAATTTCCATATAACTTTTTTGTTTAAATGCCACTTTCCTATACCCATTATGCCCTATTACTTTATAAAAGGGCAGGTTACCTTGGGTTTAAACTGTCTTGCAAAGAGAAGATACCTCCTGATATCATCAAGGGAATAGACACGATCAATCGAATCCTCAATTCTTGAATGCAGGTCTACTATACGCCTGGCAATGGCATAATCTGTAACCTAATTCAGAACAAGAAAATCACTTTGATCAGTCACAGCAATATCCACTTCAGACTGTCCTAGGCATTAAGAAATTATTTACAGCTAAAAACAAGCTCTAATATGTCACTGAAAGATGTATTAATGGGTATCAAGCTTCTGAGGAAAGTTTGGTACCAGTTTCATTTAAAATCAAAATTTTAAATGCATACCTTTGCTCCACTCTAAGAATATTCCTGAAGGAATTAACTAACTTTAATCATAACAGTAGAATTAAGATTTCTAGGGCCAGCAGTATATGCCAAGCACTGTTGCCTTGTGTCTAGAAGCATTAACTCATGCAACCCTCATAAAAGCCTTATTAGGTACGTAATATTATCTTCCTTTTATAGATGAGTAAATTGAGGGCCAGAGAGGTTAAGTAACTTGCCCAACATCATAGTTAGTAAGTGATGGAGCCAGGATTTGAAGAGTCTAGCTTCAGAGTCCATTCTCTGAGCCACTACATTATACTGGAGCTTGTGAATATATGAAGACAATCATCATAGAATTGTAACATTGAAAAAAATAAAATCATACTAAAAATATGCAATTTATTCTCAAAGGGTATAGAAAAAAACACGTAGATAGAGAGCAAATGATAAGGCAAATGGGGCAAAATATTAATATGTGAATCAAATAAAGAGTATATGGGTGCTATATGCACTATTCTATTTCTTGTAACTTTTCTATAAGTTTGAAATTATTTCCAACAAAAAGTTAAAAAACTAATTTAATGAATCATGTACAAACAGAAATATATGAAAATCAGACAACTCCCAGCTATGGAGGGTACGGGGTTTTGGGTCAAATATTTATATGGATTTGTGAAGGAAAAAAACAAACCAACACATAAAAAAACTAAAACTCCCCCAAACATTCACATAACGGAAGGTAGCTTTTATTTAGATAATATTTAAAGTTTCACTGCAAGTAAGAGGTATGCATTGTGCCTAATGCATGCTCAACAATTAAAAGTATACCTATGATATGAGCTTCTACAGAATGTCATTTTTTTTTTATAATTTTATTTATTTATTTTTCCCCCAAAGCCCCAGTAGATAGTTGTATGTCATAGCTGCACATCCTTCCAGTTGCTATATGTGGGACGCGGCCTCAGCATGGCCAGACAAGCAGTGCATTGGTGCACGCCTGGGATCCGAACCCAGGCCACCAGCAGTGGAGCGCATGCACTTAACCGCTAAGCCATGGGGCCGGCCCGCAGAATGTCATTTTGTAATTCTGTGCACATCTTAGTTGTGCAATGTTGTTAAATATTTAAGTCTAAGTATAAATATCTCTAATACTAACTTGTTAGAATTTAAGTAAATTCACAATTTTACATTCAATCTTAAAACTGTTACGTAATTAAGAAAAAAAATGTGATACACATTCAACAACTTGATGGGAAGATATAGGAAGACAAGATTTGGAAAAAAAAACCCCACCAAACCCAAAGGAACAAAAATCTTCTTATAAAAATCTTAAAAAGTATAGCTGGGCATTAACTGTAATATGTTTCCTTTTTTCTTTCGAGAATTAAAAAACAGTAACAAAAACAAAAAACTTGATATTCCTCAACACAATTAGATGGAACCATTAATTCAAGTGACTTTATTTTGAGTTGCTTAACAAAAATCCTTTGCCCAACCCTGCGCCACTCTGAGAGAAAGGAAAGGTTAGCGCAGACACACGTACCAGCTGTTCAGGGGTACATCTTCCAGCCTTGTCTCACTCAATCACTCAAATTGGAAATAACAAAGGAAGCTAAGAGCCACAGCTCACATGGTTACCTCATTACATTCATCCACAAGTATAAAGAAGAGATCAAATCGGGACATGATGGGAGCTGACAAATTTATATTCTGCTTCAGTGATTTCGATCTGTCATAGTGTCCACTGATTGGGTTTGCTGCTGCCAAAATGGACGTCCTGGCATTCAGAGTAGCCTGACCACAAGAGAAAAGAATCATGAATAGTTTAAAAAGACACTTGGAATAGCCAATAAACGTATCACAAAATACTCCATCTCACTCATAATTAACTAAATGCAAACGAAAATAGTAAGATATCATTTTTCACCTATTGAACCATCAAAATTAAAGTGTGATAATATACAGCAAACAGGCACTCCCATGGGATGTTGGTGGTATGATGTGCACACCCTTTAAGCCAGCAATTTCTTTTTTTTTAGAATTTATTATTTTTTAAATTTTATTTATTTATTTTTTTCCCCCAAAGCCTCAGTAGATAGTTGTATGTCATAGCTGCACATCCTTCTAGTTGCTGTATGTGGGACGTGGCCTCAGCATGGCCGGAGAAGCGGTGCGTCGGTGTGCGCCCGGGATCCAAACCCGGGCCGCCAGTAGCAGAGCGCACACACTTAACTGCTACGCCACGGGGCCGGCCCAAGCCAGCCATTTCTTGACAGGAATTTATCTTGCAGCTAGGTACAGGAAGACATGTGTTCAAGGATGTGGACTATAATATTGTTTGTAATACGAAAGGCTAGAAATGACCCAAATGCCACTCTATAAGAGTCTAATAAGCCAAATTGGGGTAAATACAATTGAAAATCATGGAGTAATAAAAAAAACAAAGTGGATCTAATATGTACTGGTATAGAAAGATTGCCAAACTAAGACTATGAAGTTAAATGAGCAAGAAACAAAACTGTATGTATTATGCTTATTTATGTATAAGATATTCCTGAAAGGGGCATAAACTCAGCAGATACTTCTGAGTAAATTCTATTGTGTTGGGAGTTGCAAGGGAAGATTTCTCTTTTTAATTTATATTTTAGTGTACTGCTTCAATTTTCTTTACCTGAATGTATTACTTTTATTTAAAAAGTTTGGTTTCTCTCTAATGCTGGTTACAATAATGTATTTATTATTTTCATTAAATAATCTGTCAACTTTGATTACTTTTGTTATAATCGGAAGCATGCTTTATTAAAGAACATAGAAGCTTTGTGGAAATTTTGAGAAGTGAAGTGCTAAAAATTTCACCTCTACTTTCTGTCATAGCAATACATTTTCACAGTACCCTAAGTAGCACCTATAATTTGGATTAATAATCCTTAGGGTTGTGTTTTCCATTTCAAAGAACAGCATTTCATGTTGAAGTAATATATTTTAGCCAGGTGAATGTCTCTAGAGCTACATTAATCTACAAGACTAAGGCACAATACAGTGGAACAGACCTGGATACACATACCTTCACTCCTGCTTTGGTAATGGAGATGGTCTGCTGTTCCATAGCTTCGTGAATAGCAACTTGATCCCTCACATCCATCTTATCAAATTCATCAATACAACATACACCCTGCAACCAAACAAATCTAGCCTAAGAAACTGCCTTTCAGATGTCAAATGGCAAGTAAACTCAAAGTTTGCTACTACACAGACCTTTCCATTCTCTAAACAACTGTAAGATAGGTAAGTAAGCAATCCTAATTCTCTCTTCTAGAGTAAGGTAGTTCAATAGATCTCAGAGCTAGAAGGAACCACATGCTTCTGACTCATTTTAAACTAAGAGCAAGACCAAAAACACAAAGTCAGTTATTTCACTCTCACTCAACATCAAAACATTATGCAAATCTTAAGGTCAAAATATTCCAGGTAGTCTTAGCATTGTTTTTAGGCTGGGCAAGTAAAGGGTGAAGTTGGAACATAAAGTTTATAAGCATGTATAGCTACACCTTGTATGCATTCACAGCTCTAAATGACCTAGGTCAAATACATGTAAAATGCAATAGACATACTCAGAGAGATGTCAGAGTCTAGTAAGGAAAAAAAGCTGGGAAGTACTAGTTACAGCAACCACACATGCTCAGGGCAGGCAATGCAATCTAGAGAAGTTCATAAAGTGCTGATTAATGATGACAATTCCAATTAAATTCTAGATTAATAAAAGTATGAATTATTTACTAAAAATGTTTTTTTTTTAAGGACAGATTTTTAAGAAACTTATAGGCCTTTACTGATAGGGTAGGGGATATTTGGATTTCTTTATATCCAAGAGCGTAAAATGTTCTTACATTATCAGCCAGCATCAAAGCTCCAGCCTCAATGACAAACTCATGAGATTCTTCATCTCTCACAACAGCGGCAGTTAAGCCAGCAGCACTGGATGCTTTGCCACTGGTGTAGACAGCTCTGGGACTGAACTCCTCCACGTGCCTGTTCAAGGTTATCATGTTCATTAATACATGACTATAAGCATCCTTTCCAGGAATATCAGCTGACAGGGTTTATGTCAATTAAGAATTTAAATTTCTTAAAGAACATTTAAGAGAGGCATTAAACATAAGCAATTCATAAAGACACATGCCACAGATCAAATAGAAAGCCTTTTATCCTTTGGCCTTTTAAATAGATTTAAATCCATTCCTGTCAAATGGAAGATGAAGTGCATACATGAAAAAAGCATCAATTTTAAAAGAAGTCTTTAACAATAAACAGTTTAGCAACAACAATCTATTAGAAGGTCATGTGCTTAAAAAACAAAACAAGACAAAACTAGATGTGAGATTTATTCCAAAAAGACAAGGTTGATTTAACATCTAAAAATCAGTAAAATACCACATTAATATTATAAAATTTAAGAACCATCTCAATAGATGCAGAAAAAGCATGCGACAAAACCCAACACCCTTTCAAGATAAAAACTCAACAAACTAGGAATAGAAGAGACTTTTCCTCAACCTGATAAAGGGCATCTATGAAAACTCCCAGCTAACATCATACTTAATGGTAAAAGGCTGAATGCTTTCCCCCTAAGATCAGGAACAAGACAGAGATGTCTGCTCTCACAACTTCTATTCAACATTATACAGATTGGTCTAGGCAGGGCAATTAGGCAAGAGAAAGAAAAAGGCATCCAGATTTGAAAAGAAGAACGACTATCACTATTTGCAGATAACATGATCTTATTGACAGAAAATCCCATGGAATCCACTGAAACAGTGAGAACTAATAAATGAGTTCTTGAAGGTTGCAAGATAAAAGATAATCAATTGTATCTCTTGCAATGAAATACACTTGCAATGAACAACCCAAAAATGAAAATAAGAAAACAGTTCTGGGGCCGGCCAGGTGGCGTAGTGGTTAAGTTCATGCACTCTGCTTCAGCGGTCTGGAGTTCGTGGGCCTGATCCCGGGCGCAGTTCTATACACCGCTCATCAAGCCATGCTACGGCGGCATCCCACATACAAAATAGAGGAAGACTGGCAACCAATGTTAGCTCAGGGCCAATCTTCCTCACCAAAAAGAAAAAAAAAGTTCCATTTACAATAGCATCAAAAAGAATAAAATACTTAAAGCTTATACTTTAAAAACTACAAAACATTGTTGAAAGAAATAAAGAAGACCTAAATAAATGGAAAGATATTCCACGTTCACAGATCAGAAGACTTAATGTTGTTAAAAAGCCAATACACCTCAAACTGATCTACAGGTTCAATGCAATCCCTATTAATATCATGGCTGGCTTCTTTGTAGAAACTGACAAGCTGATCCTAAAATTCACATGGAAACTCAAGGAACCCAGAATGGCCAAAACAATCTGGAAAAAAAAGAAAAAAACAAACAGAGTTGGACGACTCACACTTCCCGATTTTAAAACTTACTACAAAGCTATAGCAATCAAGACAGTGTGGTACTGGCCTAAGGACAGACACAGAGATAAATGAAATATAACTGAGAGTCCAGAAATAAACCCTCACATTTATGGTCAACTGATTTTCAACAACAGTGCCAAAACAATTCAATGGGGCAAAAGAATAGTCTTGATTTTGAAACAACTAGATATCCACATACAAAAGAATAAAGCTGGTCCCCTACTTCACGCCATATACAAAAACTAACTCAAAATGGATCAAGGACCCAAACTTAAGAGAATTAAATTTAAAGTCAATAAAAGTATAAATAAAAGAATCAAAAGCAGGGACCTCAACAGATACTTGGCACACCAATGTTCACAGCAGCATTATTCACGATAGCTCAGAGATGGAAACAACCCAAATGTCCATTGATGGACGAATGGATAAACAAAATAGCATAAATACATACAACGAAGCATTATTCAGTCTTAAAAAGGAAGGAAATTCTGAGACATTTTATAACATAAATGATCCTTGAATGTATTATGCTAAGTGAAATAAGCCAGTCACAAAAGGACAAATACGGTATGATTCCACTTGTATTAGGGACCTAGAATAATCAAATTCAGAGATAGAAAGTAGAATGGTGGTTGCTAGGGGATGGGGAGAGGGGGAAATGGGGAGTTATCGTTGAATGGAAACAGAGTTTCAGTTTGGGAAGACAAAAGAGTTCTGGAGATGGATGGTGGTGATGGCTGCACAACTTGAATGTACTTAATGCCACTGAACTGTACATGTAAAAATGTTTAAAATGGTAAATCTCATACATATTTTACCACAATAAAAAAAATGGTAAAAACTTATTCACTAATATTCATAGCAGCATTGTTTATAAAAGACAAAGCAGACAATCCAAATGTCCATTAACTGATGAATAGATAATTAAATGTGGTATATACATATGACAGAATATTAGTAGGCAATAAAAGGAAATGAAGTACTGATGCATGCTGCAACATGGCTGAACTTTGAAAACATTAAGCTAAATGGAAGGAGCCAGTCACAGAGGACAACATAGTATATGATTCCATTTACATGAAATGTCCAGATAGAGACACTAAAGTAGATTAGCAGTTGCCTATGGCTAGGGGAAAGAATGAAGAGTGACTGCTAGTGGGTACAGAATTTCTTTTTGGGTGATGAAAATGTTTTAAACTTAGTTTGGTGATGGTCACACAACTCTGTGAATATACTAAAATCATTGAATTGTACACTTTAAAGGAGTAAATTTTATCATATGTAAATTATATTGCAATAAAGATCTAAAAACCTCACTAGATACAAAAAGTTATTTTTGTCTAAGATAACCATGTACAACACAATACTGTTATCAGAGGCAACATTGTAGTATATCTTTTTGTGGTGGTGGCAGGGAGCGGAGGGGGAAGAGGCAGAAGAGGAAATGAAGAGAAAAAAAGAATTCCTTTTAACATAGGACTATTATCTAAATCTAGAACTCAGTCCCTGATATACTTGAAAGAAATAGTATTTACTGATAAAACTCCAAACCAACTAAAAACGTTCTATATTCTAGAACAGTGCCATGTTAAAAATTTCCTGAACTAATAAAGGAAAGACAGTTTGATACAGTATGAAGAACACATGCTTTGCAGTCAAATATATCTGAGTTCTAATATTCATGGCTCAGCATCACTTGTCAGCTATGAGAAGTCGGGCAATTTACTGAGGCTCAGAGAAGTTTTGTTTGCCTCCCTGAAAAAAGAGGATAATATTACATGCCTGTCTGGTGCTGCTAGGATAAGACATACACATATATATAGCATGATGAACACGGCAGGTGCTCAAAAACTGGTTGCTATTATTTTGACCTCTAAGTTTCTTATAAGTTTGAAAGTAAGTAAGTATTATAGCTTCTAAAAACAAGCAAAAATTGCCTGATCCTCATAGCACTGCTTTTGGAAAGCACGTCCTATTTAAGAACCTTAAAGATGTTTGTATTCTTAGTCTCTACAATCCTATGCCTAGGAATTCACCCAAAGGAAAAAAATAAAATAAAAATTTATATACATTGTGATGTTCACTTTATCAATATCTGTAATCATTAAAATAAACTACTCTGGGGCCGGCCCGGTGGCGCAAGCGGTTGGGTGCGCGCGCTCCGCTGCGGCGGCCCGGGGTTCGCTGGTTCGGATCCCGGGCGCGCACCGACGCACTGCTTGGCAAGCCATGCTGTGGCGGCGTCCCATATAGGGTGAAGGAAGATGGGCACGGATGTTAGCCCAGGGCCGTCTTCCTCAGCAAAAAAAGAGGAGGATTGGCGGATGTTAGCACAGGGCTGATCTCCTCACAAAAAAAATAAATAAATAAATAAGATAAAATAAAATAAACTACTCTGTTAAATTGTCTAATGACAGGATAGGGAAATGATTTTGTAAGATATAGTACACCAACAAAAAACAACTGTGAAAATAAAGAAACATGAAAAAATACTTAGGGTAAATTAAAATTAAAAATATGTATGCTGTGATTTATAACCATGAAAATACATATTCCTGTATTCAAAGACCTTTATACAAGCGTTATTCAAAGATATTATACAAAGAATAAAAGAATTCTATGTGGGATTGGGATTACACGCAATTTTTCCCTATTCCAAAAAATTGTAAAATGTTACATTCTATTAAACAAATTAAATTGTGTTTAATCTGAGAGAGTTATATATTCAACATGGTCATAATAAATACTCCTGCTCTAGTAAAGGCACACTGACTGCATTCTTGGTAGCACAGACGGCCTGGAACTATGCACATGGTTTTTCTTGCTATATTACCTCAAGCAAACACTTACTTGAGAAACTGGCTCTTAGCTGTACTTGGGTCACCAACAATGCAAACATTTATGTCCCCTCGAAGGGAGGTCCCTTCGCCTGTTGTCTTTGGAACACCACCAAAGAGCATCAGCAGAACACCCCGTTTTACTTCATCATTGCCTGAAACGAAAACCAAAGGTATTTTTCAACATGAGGTTAAACAGCTTCGCAGGAAACTACAAAGGCATGTTTACCAATCAAAAGAGCAGAGACAGCTGAAGCAAAGTATAAGACTGGAACAAAAATACCTGCTTCTTGTAATCTTGTTTTTTGTTCTGTGAACTTCAAGTCACCTCCCACTGTCCCAATGTCTTCACCTATACCACAGATGTCACAGATGCTGATGTTCACCATTCTAAGAGCCCTTCCTTGCCCGTAAGTCCTACTTCCTACTCAAGGCCTTTCTAGATGTTGTAGTCCTCAAATACCTCTCCCCATAAATAAACTATGTCCACCACAGCCTACCACATTTGCTAGTTCTTTCTCATGGCAGGTCTTGTAGTTCCATCGAGAGTTTGAGGAAATGGTCCATGACTTACTTCTTTTGTATAACCAACAATGACCAGTGCTGAATGTAAATACATGCTAATTGAACTGATATGAATTAAATAAGATGTCGAGTGTGATTTACAGCTGCTTCTAAGAACTGTTTATAAATGCAATACAAGAAGGAAATGCACAATTTAAAAAAAAAACACTGGATCTTTAGAAATATGCTATTAAAAGAAACATTTTTCTGTGCTAATTATTATGACTTTCTGCGAACTCCATCAACAAAGTGCTAGGCACACTTACACAAACCACTCCTTAAAAATAGAAAATCAAAAATCCTTTCCACAAACAATATTTCTCTGACTCATGACCTATGAAACGAATGTGTTGGAGGTATGGTAGTTTTTAAATAGTTCACAAATTCTCCTTATTTCAAGATGGAGCTTATTTCTCCTTTTCTTAAGTGTGGCTCGACTTAGTGACTTGCTTCTAACAAACAGCATATGGTGAATGTGAAGGTGTGGCTGCTGAGACTAGGTCCCAAGAAGCATTTTGCTTCCTCTTTGATTTGCTCTCTTGGATCACATGCTCTGGAGGAAGCCAGCTGCTGTGTTGTGAGGACACCCATATAGCCCTATGGAAGAGATTCATGTGGCAAGGAATTGAGGCTTCCAGCTAACACCGAGCACTAACAGGTTAAGCCACGTGAGTGAGCGCCCTTGTAAGTGGATTCTCCAGCCCCAGTCAAGTCTTCACATGACTGCAGCCCCAGCTGATGTCTTGGCTACAAACCCATCAAAGACTGAGCCAGAACCACCTAGCTAAACTAAGCCTCCCTCAAATTCCTGAACCACAAACTGTATGAGATAATGTTTGTTGTTTTAAGCCATTAAGTTCTGGGGTAATTTGTTATGCACCATTAGATTAATCTGTGGGGAGAGTGCAGCAGTATAAAAATTTTGACACCTACTTATTATAAGGAAGGACACACTGAAATCCATAAAGGATTATTAACAGAAAGGATTTTAGTTCAATTTCATTGGCCAAATATTTAGATAGAAAAAAAAAAATAACAGTTAATTTTCAAAGATTAAAAATATATACCTAAGAGAAACACCTTTAATCTCCTGAGTTCTTGCCATAACTCCAATTAAGCATGGAAGATAAGGATGGAAAAAAACAAGGGTAAAGCATGAGGCCTGAAAATTTAGTCAGATCCTTCAACATAAGATTTTAATGACTGTGAGCAGCTAGCAACCAAACGCCAAGAAAATGTGAAAAAAGAAACCACCAAAGCTACAGGCATAGTACATCTAACCAAGAAACACCACGCAATCTCCATCTCTGAAAGTTAAAAAGAAAAACGATCAGGATATTAATCTAGCATATTGGAAAATACTTAAGTGCAGTTTTGCCCTAAAGCCAGGAAAAGAAGACTAAGTGACCTTTTTTTTTTTTAAAAAAACTGTGGTAAATTATACACCATAAAATTTATCATTTCAACCATTTTTAAGTGCATAGTTCAGTGGAATTAAGTACATTTGCTATGTTTTATAACCATCACTCCTACCCATTTCCAGAACTTTTCATCATCCCAAATAGGAACTCTACACATTAAACAATAACTCCCCATTCCCTCCACCCACCAGGTAACCTCTTTCTACTTTCTGTCTCTATAAATTTGCCTATTCTAGGTACCTCATTGTAAGTGGAATCATATATTTGTCCTTTTGTAAATGACTTTTTAGGACCCCTTCTAAACCCACTAAAAAACTTTCATGATCTGATTTGTATGCTTTAACAAATCACTTGTCGCTGTTTTATAATCATTATTTTGATTTCAAGTTTATGTCACAAATGGATAGAACTCTTACCATGTATAGTAGGGAACAGGCTGGTACAAAGATTGTGGTATAGATTTTTATCTTGACTCATTTCAAACACTTTCTCCCACTCCTTCACAGTCATTTGGTTCTTAATGCTCTCAGCAGTCTGTTCCTCATCTCGGAGCTCTTTCCCTCCAAACTGAGAGATGGAGAAGAAAGAAAAAAGTATTAGAATACAGTCAAAATAATGTGAAAGAGAGGAACTTCATTACAAACAAAATATAGCCTGGGAGGTCAACTTCAGAATCTCTTGACTATAAAAGTTAAAAAAAAAAATCCCCAAATTAGTAAGCCCTCAGTTAATCAAGATACTGAAGAGTTTGTCATTTGTCCAAATGAATTAAAATTGAATGGATTAAAATTGAATTAAAAACAACAGAAAAGGTATCATCATTGTTTTGTATTGCTATCTAAATGAATCTGAATGCTCAAGAGATAAGCCACAATAATATACTAATCACTGATATGAAGATGAAATGAAGTAACAGAGTATCACGTTCACCCCTCTTTTTCCAATACTGGATGATTTTCCAAACCCTTTCTCACTGCTTTCCCATTCAGGACCCAGAATCAAGTTCTGAACAACTATAACACTAGGAGTCCATCACTCTCAGAAGCAGCCATTTACTCTACTTCCCAGATTACTAAATCTTCCTATTTATACTTTCTCCAGGAGCATGACACAGGAACTGTGATACTTAAAGAACAAAAAAACCCACAAAACACTGTGGATAATTTGTACCAATGCTCTTAAAGCATTGAGCTCTTATGTATGAAAACAAATAAGACTTTTCCTCAAGGTCAGAAAGACGGACATGAAAGATCTGGTTTTAAAACTAAAGAATCAAATCTCAACTCAAACCCCTACCTCTAACACTGACTAGGTAACTCAGATGCTTCACAAGCCTATAACTTGTGGCAGCCTCAGGGGAGGTCTTTCTCAAGCTTTGCCATTCTATTAAGAAGACTCACCCTTGGGTTGGTTGGTGCAACAGAGCACGCAAGAAAGACCAGCCTGTATGAAAGGTCCCTAACACCAAGGGCCCGGAGTCCTCGAATGCCTTCTGTCTCATATCCGTCAACACCACTGACACGGGAATTAGTTTCTGCACGTGCTCCTAAAAGATCGAACGATAGGTTGTTTCACAGCTCAAATACTGAAGGTGCTGAGAATCAAAATTGCTCAAATAAATGAAATCTACAAATCCAAAGGTTTTATTTAGGTTTTGAGATTTTTCAGAACAGTACCTTTTGTAGCAAAATCAATTTCTTTTTATTCTCATCATACTTGCTCACTCTCTGATAAAGATATCAAACCAAATATAAGACAAGGAAGATTCGAGAAGCTAGCTACTCTGTGGTTCAGGTAATTGCAAATTTGTCAAATTGGAGCCACAGATTACTGACCTGGTGTGCTAAGCTTAGAGACGTCAGGTACAACAATCAGTGTCCCTGTAAAGTCACACTTGTCACCAGCTTGAGCTGACTCTACAGCTTCAGCCCTCAAGATCACTTCTAAACTGCGGGGGATACTCCCTCGAGGAAGCTCAGCTTGAGTCTCTTGAATTCGAACCTATAACGAAGACAAATAAATGGCCAAGAATGAGAGGAGATATCTTTCAAATGCCATACAATCTAAATTAAATGCCACAAATATTGACATGTTCTAAACTATCTTACCGTTTGCAGACTTTTGACATGTGCCAACATTCATCTTAAAAATTTTCTACCCTGAAATTCCTTTCAATTTGGCAAGAGCTTACATCTAATCTATTTAACTATTTACTAGCAGTTCATTTTTACTCATTAAACAATATTGTTTCTTTATCCATTCATCTGTTGGATGGAAACTAGGCTTTTATTGGTGAACGTGATGTAGTCCACACAGAAGTTGAAATATAATGATGTACACCTGAAATTTATATCATGTTATAAACCAATGTTACCTCAAAAAAAAGAGTTTTTTTTCCTCTTTGTTCAAATTGACTACATAGTTAAAAATCCGTTCTGTGTTCCATCTTCCTCTAAATTTGCAAGGGAATTTTATGAAAAATTTCATATACTTTATACCCCCTACCTCCACGTAACTGTTAAACATTACTTACATAAACACAGACATATTTTTACTGTATTATTTGAAAAAAGTTGTAAACAGCAAGATACCTCACTATTTTAGCACTCATCTTCTGAGAATAAAGACAATCTCCTATGTAACCACAATACCATTATCATACCAGGAGAATTAAGTACTATTTAATTCCCTAATGTCTTCTATTACCTAGTCCATCTTCAAATTTC
Organism: Ceratotherium simum simum; assembly: GCF_057802395.1. Taxonomy (NCBI): domain Eukaryota; kingdom Metazoa; phylum Chordata; class Mammalia; order Perissodactyla; family Rhinocerotidae; genus Ceratotherium; species Ceratotherium simum. Next base: position 19,489,544 of record NC_141908.1, read on the forward strand.
CCCAGCTGTCAGGAATGTCCTTTATTACAGCTGTTTTTTCCCCCCAAATCAAGACCCAATCTAGAGTCATACTTTGTATTTGGTTGTTATATCATGTTCTTTTTCAAATACAAAGCATCTCTTATCCAAAGGTGTTGGTAGCATATATGCTTCTTATAAACTAAGCATCAGATGAATATATGAAAACTAAGTAAGGACTAAAAACTGAATTCAATATTAATTATTTCAGTCTGGTACTCATTCTCCTATGCTTGAGTGCTTGAGCTGCTGCAACTTTTCTTTCCTCTTTGCATATCCTAGAGTTACTAAGTCCTGCTGAGATTTGAGATGCCCCCTCCTTCACTCTTACAGCTACCATCCAACTCTTGCCCAGGTAACTACAATCGACTAATTATTAGCCTCTTGTTGAATACTACACTCATTAATCTTCCTTTAAAAAAGAAAAATCCCCCGAAAATATATTACCCTTGCTTATCAAGATAGGTCCAAACTTCTCAACCTGAGATTTAAGGTCCAAATCCCCCATGCCTCATACCAAATCATCTCTCAGAGTATCTCCAATTTGGCTCCTCTACTTCAATCATGATAATCCTCATTGCTATTCACAAACATGTTCATTTTTGCCCCTCCTTTTATTCATGCCTTCCTCCCTCCTTACCACTAACTTGAAGTCTTATACCAACAAGCCTCTACCTCTCCAAAGTTTTCTTAACTCTAGTTGATCATCGTCATCACAATAATGGTTACTGTTTATTCCATGACAAATACATTTTGTCACAGGTGGAAGGAGTTTCCAATCCAAGTTATTAAAGGTTAAAACATTTATATACTGATAACTGAAATTTGCATTTAGAGTTCTTGGCTTAAATCTGTTGTCACGTTTGACTTGACTTACATAAAATCGAGTTTAACATTGTCTACCTAAGATTTTGCAAGGGCCTAGAAATGAATTATCAGCATAGGCTGAATCTGACATAAACAGAAGTTAATAAATACCTTTTGAAAATCAACAAATCTTGATTTATTTGTATCCAACAGGAATCTCCTTCTGTTGGCACAAACTGGATTTCGGCAGATGTTTGGCTGTGTGTACTTGAACTGTTGTTCTACATCCTTGATCACTGTCTGACAGTCCAAGCACAGGAAAGTTCCACTCACAAGCTCAGGGTGAACTGGGTGAGTCCGCACCACCTGCCCACTGATGCGAGTGAGCAAACCAATTCTGGATGAAGTGAGCTCTCGAATTCTGTTTAAAGACAGATGTCCCATTAGTAAATATTCATTTCCAAACTAAGAAGTTTTTCTGTTTTAATGAGAGAATATTCAGTGATAATTAATGCTTAAAAAAAAAAAAAGAAACAAGGTATTCTTTGGACTCTCCCACAAGAATGATTTAGTCAACATGCCCATTCCTAAATCACACAATATATATTCTATTCACAACAAAATACACAAATGAACATGAAAAACTAAATAAGGGACACCAAAGAAATGAAATTACAATTATAAAACAGGATGATTCCATTTTTGTTTTATATGCAGATATATTTTTTGCTTACCTATAATTTCTAAATAAGCATGTACTACTTTCATAGTAAAGTTAATCATGGGAAAAAATTTTATACTCAGAAGTTCAGAAACACTTCCTTTACTTCACAAACCCATTTTAAATTAAATAACTTGGTAATTTTATAAGTAATTTCAGCACTTTTACGTTTTCAAAATATCACTTTAATTCCTTCCAGTTAATGTATTCTTTAAATAACTGCTAGTAGGAAAAACTGTTTAATAGTTATGCCATTTAAGCTCTGACAAAAATTTCCACAGATTTATGAATTTCTGTGACTGTTCTCAGTTTTTGTATTTTCTTGCTTGACTAATTCTTTTCCCAAATGTCTCCTAAAAGGTGTTCTAAAATATGATAATCCCCAGAAATTGCTTCATTTAACTTACTTCTCATCCCATCTCCCTAGAAAAATATATTTCTCCTAAACTCAACTTTCTAGATAACTGGGTATAACTCTCTACAGATCTAAGACCGCAACCTCTCGAGTTTTCTGACAATTAAGTGATGCCTATACTATTTTGTGAATTCCTTTTCTTCCAAAGAAGCGTTTCTTACTTGTGTCTGGTAGGTAGGTCCTGGAATGCAACATAAAAATCCTTGGCAAGAGGGATTTCTTTACGGTCTTTGACAAAAGTTTTCAAGGCCCGACATAGGTAAGGGTAAACTCTGAAAAGCAAACAAACAAAAAAAATCAACTGATATCTTCAAGAGGCTTAGCAAGGCCTCCTTCCCTTTTCATGCTTGCCAACAGCTGAGACTAAGAAATTTTTGGTTACAACCAAGTCTTAAAACTTTTTTTGTTTTAAAACCCAATCCTTTATTTTTTTCTTTTCTTTATTTTATTTTATTTTTTGTGAGGAAGACCAGCCCTGAGCTAACATCTGTGCCAATCCTCCTCTTTTTGCTGAGGAAGATCGGGCCCGGACTAACATCTGTGCCCATCTTCCTCTACTTTATACAGGACGCTGCCACAGCACGGCTTGACAAGCAGTGCGTCGGTATGCGCCCAAGATCCGACCCTGCCAACCCCGGGCCGCTGCCACAGAGTGCGCACATTTAACGGCCATGCCACGGGGCCAGCCCCCCAAGTCTTAAAATTTAACTATGCAAGACACTTCTATTATCTACTCTAGTCGTTTAGAAGCCTCTTTCAATCCTCTCACTCTTATCCCATCACAAATAGATCTAAGACAATAGAAACATCAAAGATAAAATGCTCTACCCAAATATCTACTATCTTTAAATAAGCATTTAGAACTCACACTGCAGGCCACTACTCTGTCCAAAATGACTCTACCTGAATAATCTGGGCAGTTTACAATCTAGCAAGGCAGCATCCCATTTGGTGTCAAAGCCCAGTATATCTTTCTAGGTTTAATTCTTGATTGGTAAGAAAAGGATGAGGGCAGGGGAGGAATTTGTCTACTGATACGAGAGCAAATTCACAGAAATGCTCCATATAACTGGTTAGACTGAAGCATGCATGTCCTCTGGATATAAGCTCCCAATAGGTGCTGCAGGTTGGTTTGTTTAAGCAGTGGGATCTGGAAGTCCTCTGAAAAATTAGCTACTTTCAGGAGACAGAACTCCTGTTTGGTCTGTGCATGAGGTAAGGGCATAGGTGTTTCTACCACCAACCCTCATTTTCTACCTCCCTCTTACTTGTCAGTACAACTTTTCCTGTTGCATACTTTCTCAATAAACTCTGCTGCTTATCTCTCCAACTATTCTATTTTTTTTTTGCTGAGGAAGATTTACCCTGAGCTAACATCTGTGCCAATCTTCCTCTATTTTGTATGTGGGTTGCTGCCACAGTACGGCTGCTGACGAGTGGTGTAAGTTCGCACCCAGGAACTGAACCCAGGCCACTGAAGAGGAGTGTGCTGAACTTAACCACTAGGCCATGGGGCCGGCCCCTCTCTCAACTATTCTTGATGGTCAGCTATGACTAGAAACATTGATGTTTTCTTGAGGTCTCAAGTTTCATTGAGAGCATCAGGTAAAGGAAGAGGACTATGTCTCCTTAGTTCTGGAACATTTCTTTCACAGCTGTCCACATTTATTTTAACCTGATTTTATTTACACAGATTGTCACATTTATTTAATCCAAATGCAGACAAAGATTTGTGTAAAAAGATGTTTCTCGCTTTATATAGCAATTAAAAACAAAATGAAAGCTTAAATTATTAAACATAATGTCTGGGCCGGCCCTGTGGCTTGGTGGTTAAGTGCGCGCGCTGCAATGCTGGTGGTCCGGGTTCGGATCCCAGGTGCGCATCAAGGCACCACTTCTCCGTCCATCCTGAGGCTGAGTCCCACGTACAGCAACTAGAAGGATGTGCAGCTATGACATACAACTATCTACTGGGGCTTTGGGGGGAAAAAAATAAAATAAATAAAATCTTTAAAAAAAAAAAAAAAAAACAAAAACAAAAACATAATGTCTAATTTCTGCCAAATACCAGTCAGCTACCAAAATGTTTTCAACAGATTTTATATGACATGGAAAAATATATTATATTATTAAGTGAAAAGGGCAGGATGCTCTATCTATGTATGATCTCAATAATTACATACACACAGAAATACATCAAAATCTGCCATGAGATCCTTAGGAAACTGCACTTGTGGACTTGGAAGGCTCTTGGAACTTTGTTGCAATGGACCTGCTAATGGTGGTTATCTATTGGTGATAGGATTACAAATGTACCGATGATTCTACTCTCCCTACTTTTCTCTATTTTCTATAATATACACATATTATAAATAGAAAAAAAAATTAAGACTTTAAGGGAAGAAGAACAACAATGTCATTGCTGCAAAAACATCCCTGATCAAGAACAGGATCCACACAATCACTTTCTTAAAACACCTACTCCTGGGGAGGAGGAGGATCAAATGAATGACATAGCAATAGAACTAAATGCCTGACACAAAGTAAGCTATCCTCTTAAAACCTGGGAAAACCATATAGAAAGCAAAGGTTTTCAACATTTGCATGTGAAAAATATTCAGCTCCACAAAGGCCTAAATTAGTTCAGAGCAGCACTAAAATGACCACTGGCTGTATCAAAGGGCCTCTGTGACAGCTGCCCTTCTGCCTCACAAATGAACACTTCCAGTACAGGTAGAGCTGGCCTCCCAGGCTCCATGCCTACTCAAAGTAGAGAAGATTAATACACCCATACCTATAGAACTCCTCTTGAACAGTAGTGGAAAGTTGCTGGTTAAATTGTTCCAGGTCCACAAAACTCACAACCAATGTGTTTCTCTCTGGACGAATTAGCTCCTCTGCTAACTGCAAGTACTTAATTTCTCCATCGCTGTTCTGGAACCTGCAGACACATGCAAGACAGAGTAAACTGAAGAACTGGCAGTAAAAAGAAGACTCTGGAGGCCTGATAATTCTGTGTATTAGTTAAAGATCATCAGCTTTAGGGTCAGACAGGCCCATTTTAGTAGTTGAATAACTTGGGGCAAGTTATTTATGCCCTCTAAACCTGCCCCTCTCCTTTTTGGAAAAAAAATTAACAACAACAAAAAAAACTGATTAGGACATCACCTTATTTCATAAGATTACTGGGAAGATTAAATGAGAGAATGCCTGTAAAGTGCCTTGTGCAGGGCCTGCAACATAGAAAAACTGGGTCTTCACATTTTAAACTAAATTTCTTGATTTAATATTTTCTCATCAACAAATACTAACTACTTTTATTACTGTTATGTATAATTAAGATTGGAAAATGTTAAAGCAAGAAATTCAAATTAAAATCCAAAGATTCAATTTTTATAGGGAAACTGACAGATTAGTTGCTGATTTAAGAACGAGAATAAAAATACACAGAAATGAGGTGCTTCACTGCCCAAGATCTCAGGAAAACAGAAACATATATATACACAAAATAAAGCTGGTGTGTGCTTGTTTCCAAAAGGAGTATTATACAAACATATTTGCTTTTTGTTCTTTTAACATAACACGCAGATTAGTTTTGAGGTGAAATCAATTCCTTCTCCTATAATAGCATGTTCTAACTCTGTTATATTTACTGAACAACATCTATACGCAAAGTACTATGCCAAAGGTACCTGAAACTGAAAATGACAGTGTTGTTCCTGGGTTGACACTCTCTAGCAGACATTCCTACTAAACAGAGGTACAAGACAACCTAAATGTCCATGACAAATGAATAAAGAAAGAAAATGTGGTATACACATACAATGGAATACTGTTCAGCCTTAAAAAAGGAAATTCTGCAATATGTGACAACATGGATGAACCTTGAAGACCGTTAAGCTAAGTGAAATGAGCCAATCACAGAAAGACAAATAGTGCATGATTCTACTTATATAAGGTATCTAAAATAGTCAAATTCATAGAATCAAAGAGTGGAATGGTGGTTGCCAGGGGCTGGAGGAAGGGGGAAATGTGGAGGTACTAATCAACCGGCATTAAGTTTCAGTCAAGCAAGATGAATAAGCTCTAATCTACTGTACAACACTGTACCTACAGTTAACAGTAATATATTGTACAGTTAAAAATCTGTTTAAGAGGGCAGATCGCACGTTAAGTGTTCTTCCCACAATAAAATAAAAAAAGAAAAAGAAAGAAAAAAAGGAGGAGGTAAAAGAAATGTGATAAGGGAATTTAAACTAATTCTGCTTAACAGGAACATCTGGAAAGGCTTCATGCATCTAAAAGGTGGCAGTGGAATTCAGCCTTGAAAGACTTACAATCTTAAAGAAAAACGAGTGGTGGATAGACTGGCTACAGATGTTTGCAAATATGTGGCAAAGTCAGAAAAGGTATGGGGGGGAGTGTGGATGATGACAGGTCAGTTGTGGAAGACGAAACTGGAAAGAGGACTTGTGAAGAATTTGGCCTTTATTCCATAAGCAATGGCAAATCAAAGTTGGTTATTTTGAGAGGGAGTTAACATCTTTTCCCCCAACAAAGTACAGGGATTATTTGTCTTGTTCATCATTGTCCCCAGCATCTAGCTACCTGGTAAACTGCAAGACAGTGGAGGCAATTATATTATTTGTTGAAATGAAACATTAATTGAGGACCTTTGCAGTGTAGTGTGGTGCGTAGGTGGGGTTAAGGATGGGATTCATATTCAAAATGAAGTGGGTGACAGGTAAAGACATAATGTTACATTACCAGAGATAACGGAAAATGGCATCTTGGGAGCATAAGGGAAGAAAGGATTGGTGCTGCCTGGAAAGTTTATAGGGTTTCACAAAGGAAGTATGAGCCTTTAGCTAGGCTTTAGCTATTCTCCGCTGTCAAGCAGAGAATAACCGCCAAAGGTAAGGAAATATAAATTAAATTATGGTTTTAAGTATATTAGAATTTCATAAGACAGCAGAATTATTCACAATCATAAAAGTGTGGAGGCAACCCAAGTGTCCATGGATAGATGAATGGAGAAAGAAAATGTGGTATATACATACAATGAAATATTATTCAGCCTGAAAAAGGAAATTCTGGCACATGCTATGACATGAATGAAACTTGAAGACATTATGCCAAGTGAAATAAGCTGGTCACAAAAGGACCAATACCGTATGACTCCAAGTATATGAAACACCTAAAGCAGTCAAATTCATAGACAGAAAGCAGAACGGTGGTTGCGAGGTGCTGGGGGGCGGGAGGAACGGGGAGTTCTTGTTTAGTGGGTGCAGAGTCTCAGTTTGGGAAGAGGAGTGCTGGAGATGGATGGTGGTGGTGGTTGCATAACAAGATGAATGTATTTAATGCCACCGAACTCTATGCTTAAAAAAGGTTAAACCGGTAAATTTTATGTTATGTATATTTTACTACAATTAAAAAAAAGGATTTTATAAGACATTCCATAGTGTTTCCACTTCATCCTGGAGGCAGCAGAGACCATACTCTCAGGGAAAGCAGTGATGTTATCTACACTATCTAAGAGAAGTAACTGTGGCCGTGGTGGAAAGCCAGGGAGGGGGTTAGGAGAGGTCAGGAGCCTAGAAGGCAACTCAAAAAAGAAGTGGGGGTGGGGGTTGGAAGGAAAGGAAGGAAGGAGGGGATGGAGGGCGTACGTTCAGCTACTTTTAAGCAGGGCAGGGCTCACCCTCACCGAGCAGCTGTCAAACCCCAGGGTTCACTTCAGTACTTTCATCTGCACAGGCTCCGAGGGCTGCCGGGGCCCTCGGGTCTCCCAGCACCCGGGTCCTGGCTGCCTGTCCAATGAGGGCTCCGCCAGGATTCCAAGGCCAGTCCGGCCTCCCGCCCGACCCTGCCGACGCGTGGCCTCTTACTTCTCCTCACCGAGCCTCAGTTTCCGCGCAGGGCACCGGGGCTACACGACCACCGGCCTCACGGGCTGTGAGGACCGAGCGATGGGAGTAAAGCGCTTAGCACTGGGCACTGGGCCCAGCAAGAGTTTGAGGGAGGGCTCGAGATGGACTGTACCCCTGGAAACCAGCCCAGCCCGTCCAGGGCTCCTCCCGGCGGCCAGGCTGAGCCCCAAGTGGGGCGTGGGCCGCTCTGAGAGGCGCGCGACACCTCGGTTCCCGAACACGCAGCGACCCCACGGCCCCCCGGGCTCCGGAAGCGGGGAGGGGCAGTTCCGCGAGGAAGGGGCGCCCGCACACTTACTCCTCCAAGAAGTCCAGGAACAGTTTCTGGCACTTCTCGGCCACCTCGTCGCGGACCTCCAGGTGCTGGCTGCCGGCGACCGGCTCCGCCGCTGCCGCGAGGTCCATGGCTGCCTAGCGCTGACGGGGCCACCACGCTCGACCGCCACAAGTCGCTGCCGCCCGGACGCTGTCGCTTTGCGCGCGCCGCCGCCTCCCCGCCCCTTCGCCCCACCTGGACGTCCGGAGCCAATCGTGGCGCAGGAGCCCGGGGGATTTCGCGCCAAACCTGCCCAATGAGCGCGGCTTCTGCCTCAGCCCCGCCCACGGAGCGGGGATTTCGCGCCAAACGCAAAGACCCGGAGAAAGCCGGCGCTTCTGCCTTTGCGCCTGCGCAGTGTGGTCGTGTCCTGGGGAATTTGGCTTCTGGAGCAAGTTGTAAGGTTGAATCTTTGTTCAGGTGTTCAAATGTTCTTCAAATCATTCCACGGTATTAACTGAGCAGTAGGCGTAAGGCTCTGTGAAAGAGAAAAATGAGTAAGAGACCTCCTGCTTGAACCGTCTGATTGGAGAAAGTAAACAGTAAACCGCTGGGTAAAACTAAAAGAGCCACTAGGAATGTATAGACAGTACCGGCGAGATGGGGGAGTTGGCAGAGTTATTCTGGTTGGTGCTGACCGAGGAAAATTAGCCAAATGTTTGACACTGTTGATTAATTCCTCTCTTAAACGCGGGCTTGGCTTGCCGCCCCCCCGGTCTTCCTTCCCGCCTGTTTGGCCGTCTTTCCTCTCCCGATAGGAGAATCTCTTGGGCCATTCCTGGTTAGCCTCCTTTGTAGGCGCCTCTTCTTCAGCGAGTCCCTTAAATGTTCTGGTTCCAGAGCCCTCCTTTCCCGTAAAGGAGCTCTCTTGGGCGACCCCCTTCTCTCCCTTGGCTTTGATTAACATCTGGGTGCTGATGACTTCTAAATGTGTATCACCAGCCAGCACTCTTTCCTGGGCTGCCAAGAGATTAAGAGAATCCTGGGCGACTTCCATTTTTTGAGACTTATGGCACATTAAAAAAAATTTTTTTTAATACCAAACAGGGTAACGGAAGCTATAGTAATTCTTTTAGCACACACACACACATACACATATACAAATACACTATTCATAAGATATTTACAAAGTTTAACAAAAATACTCATTGCTGGTGTACTGCAGTGTATCAGATTGTATTACCTCGTTTGAAGGAGATGGGGGGAACCCTGGCCGTCTTGTGTCCCTCAGCCTTTCACCAGCTCCAAAATCTGTCTGCCTGCTGGCCATCACCACTTGTATGTATTTTAGGAACCTGAAACTCAAAGGTGCTTCATGATATTCATAACCCTTCTGCACTAAGAACAGATCCAGAGGATATCTAGGAGCAGTTTGCTGACCAGATTCTGCCTCATCCTCTCAAAAGGCCTCATTCTTTTCTTTCCCATTTTTCCTTTCCTCCCTTCTCTTCCTCTTCTTTCCTCAGGGTAGATTTTTCAAAACTGAAGTTCCATGTACAGAAGGAAAAAAAACAAAGAACAGGAGTGCAGAGTTCCAGGCTAATTTGCAGCTATGCCCACTGAGAAATCTGGGACTTCCTCTTCTCAGCCCTCCACACCTCAGAGGTCCTCCCTTCCTCCTTCAGGCCTGTACTTCTGGACCAGAATAGGAGATGAGGTCTCTAAGTGAGAGTTGTGGGGATACCTTCCATGGCAGGCGGAGGGTGTGAGTTATGAAACATCTCTGTGCTATATCCCAGAGAGTTGTATGCCTCGGGGAGTGTGTGTGTTTGTGTGTGTGTGTGTGTGTGTGTGTGTGTGTAGGCCTGAGACTGCTATCCTTAGAAAGGCCTGCTTGTTGGGCCGGCCCCGTGGCTTAGCGGTTAAGTGTGTGTGCTCCGCTGCTGGCGGCCCGGGTTCGGATCCCGGGCGCGCACCGACGCACTGCTTCTCCGGCCATGCTGAGGCTGCGTCCCACATACAGCAACTAGAAGGATGTGCAGCTATGACATACAACTATCTACTGGGGCTTTGGGGGGAAAAAAATAAATAAATAAAATTATTAAAAAAAAAAAGAAAGGCCTGCTTGTAACGTTGGCCTTTGGCTGGCATTTGGGAACCTGACTGGTAAACAGTTCCCTACGCTGATAAGACCCTTTCTCTAAATGATAAGCATGGCTCACTGTGTCTAAAATATTTGTACCGACAATGTGGTTTATGCTGAATATCTTCTGAGAGTCTGGAATCTTGACATGTGCTAGGTAGAGGGTGCCTATGTGACCAGCCCCCAGTAAAAACTCCTGGGCTTCTCTAATGAGCTTCCCTGCTAGACAATGTGACATGTTTGTTGCCACAGTTTGATGCCGGGGAGGAATTAAGCACATTCCGTATGACTCCATAGGGAGAGGACTCTAGGAAGCTTGTGCTTGGTCTCCTCTGGACTTCACCCCATGTGCCTTTTCCCTTTGCTGATTTTATTTTCCATCCTTTTGCTATAATAAATCATAGCTGTGGGTACGATTATGTGCTGAGTCCTGCAAGTCCTCCCAGCAAATCTCTGAACCTGAGGATGGTTTTGAGGACCCCCAACACAATATATGTATTTTTTTACCTTGTTATAATAGAGAATTTCAAATATACACAAATGTAGTCAGAGTAGGATAATGAACTTCCGTTATATAGCCCCAATAACCATTAACATCTGGCCAATCCTGTCCCAACCACCCACCCCATCTGCTTTTCCCTCTCCATTATTATTATTATCTTAATTTATTTTAGGATAGTCCTAGATTTACTAAAAGTTGCAAAAGATAGTACAGAGTTTTCATGTATTCCGTGCCTATTTTACCCTATTGTTAACGTCTTACATTACTGTGTTACATTTGTCACAACTGAAGACCCAGCTTCAGTACAGTACCCTTAACTAAACCCCATACTTTATTTGGATTTCACTAGTTTCTTCTAATGTCCTTTTTCTCTTCCAAGATCCCACCCAGATACCACATTATAGTGAGTTGTCATGTCTCCTTGGTCTCCTCTGGTCTGTGACAATTTCTCAGACTTTTCTTGGTTTTGATGACACTGGTGGTTTTGAGGTGTACTGCTCAGGTATTTTGCAAAATATCCCTCAACTGGAATTTGTCTGATGTTTATCTTGTGATTAGACTGTGGTTATGGGTTTTGGGAGGAAGACAAAGGTAAAGTACAATTCTCACCACTCCCTTATGATTTTGAAGCAAATCCTAGATATCATATCATTTCACATGTAGATATTTCAGAATGAATTTTTAAAAGATAAGGGCACTTTTTTCTGAGATGTATCTTTGGCAGGGAAGGGACCTTCCTTCAAACAGCTATAGCAGTACAGGTTAATGATGCTGATTATTTTAAATCTAACTGTAATATTTTCCCAGATTACCAACACTTCAACTTACTTTGAATAAAACCAGCAGATTAAATTTTTATGTGATTTATTTTAGGTTGTGTGCAATATTCAGTAAGATATGTATCAAATCATATTATGAAATATTTTCTTCCAAATAGAGTCAATCCTTACCTTATAAAATATTTAATATATCCTACCTCTTATTAGCAAAATAAGGAAATTATATGCTAGCTGCTGACCAAGTAGTTTTTAGCAGTCCATGACTAAGTGCCTTTTTATTCATTTGCCTTCCTCTTTAGTTACTTACATGTGAGAGGTTTGATCTTGATGTCTATGAAAAGTAGTGGTGAGGGCAGTGGGAATGATGGCAGCTTTTACCTATTCTTTTTGGTGTGTGTGAGGAAAACTAGCCCTGAGCTAATATCCGATGCCAATCCTCCTCTTTTTGCTGAGAAAGATTGGCCCTGGGCTAACATCCATGCCCATCTTTCTCTACTTTATATGGGATGCCGCCACAGCATGGCTTGACAAGCAGTGCGTCGGTGAGCGCCTGGGATCCGAACCTGCGACCCTGGGCTGCCAAAGCAGAGCGTTCGCAGTTAACTGCTGTGCCACCGGGCCGGCCCCAGTTTTTACCTATTTTTATATAATACTTATTTAATTTTTCCCAGAAGCTGAATACCGGAATTACACACACACACACACACACACACACACACACACACACACACAGAGTTACTGAAAAAAATATTTAAACTTTCATCATACTTCTCAATTCATAGTAACTTATCATTTTAACTATGCCTTACTTATATTATAAATTAAGAAATGAGAAACTGCATATAAATTTATTCATGCTTTTATAGCTATTATAAAAAATGGACAAGTTAATTACATTATATCTATATTATTTTAATATTGATTTGACTGCTTTTAATCATCAATTTTACAAAATGTATTCTATATTTTTGTGTCCCAATGGATTTTTGACTATTTCTTGAAACAACTATTAATATGTTTGTTTGAATTGAAGAATGAAGTTGGATCTTTTTCTAATAAAACAGTGAGTATGATTTAGCTGATTAAGCTGATTATAGTGAGGATGGGCTTTGCTAAGTGAGTTATGGGGTGGACATTTTCTGGACATTGAATGACCTAAATCTTCAGCTCCAAGGTTTTGACCAGAACATATTTAAGGAACATTATAAGGGCCGGCCCCATGGCTTAGCGGTTAAGTGCGCGCGCTCTGCTGCCGGCGGCCCGGGGTTCAGATCCCGGGTGCGCACCAACGCACCGCTCCTCCGGCCATGCTGAGGCCGCGTCCCACATACGGCAACTAGAAGGATGTGCAGCTATGACAGACAACTATCTACTGGGGCTTTGGGGGAAAAATAAATAAACAAAATCTTTAAAAAAAAAATAACATTATAAAATGAAAGCACTTTATTTAAAAAGTTATATAAGCAAAGATGTGTTGAAATTAATGTTTTTTTTCTTCTTCTCAAGTTTAGGAGAGATTTGGGCAGCAGAAACAGATTGAGGAATCCTCAGAAGAGATGGTGGGGAAGCCTTGGAGTAGATGCACTCACCAGAGAACATCTGAAGAAAGACAAGAAGGTAGGTTCAAGCATGAAACCCTGGGGAATACTAACACTTAAGAGGAGGCTGAGGAGGAACATGCCGTGGGAGAGACTGGGAGAGAACAGCCAGAGAAATAGGAGGAGAATCTGAAAAGCCAAAAGAGAAGATTCTAGAACTAATCATTGTCAATGGTGAATGCTGTAGAGTGGTCAAGGAGGATAGAGACTGAACATGGTGGAAGGAGTTTTAGGAACGTGGAGGGAGCAGAAGTTGGAATGCAGGAGAGTGAAGGGAAGTGAGGAAGCAGAGTGACTGGCAGCCACTCTTTACTACGTTGGGCTGCAAAGAGAGAGTGGATTGTAAGGGACCTGGTCTGCTCTGTCTGGGTTGAGAGGCCCTTCACACAAGCTTTGATGCTTTTGAAACCATTGGCTGTTGGAGCAAAGGTATAAGGAGAAAGAGAGCCAGCCAAGTTAGCAGTTACTCCTTCCCTCTGGCAACCCAGAAGAGGGGACACTACATGGCCCTCAACTTTTGTGATGGAAATTGTGAGTGTCTCGCTCCAGGGAGGCCTCCTGCTACTCCCTCTTCCACTCTTATGGCCGGGGTCACCACTATGGTAGGCAAGGTCGGCGCTGCTGACATCCAGTCCAACTCTACCAGCCCGGCCATTCACCCTGGAGTAAGGAGAACTTGATTCCGTATTGCACCAGATGGGCTAGCAGCTTCCCTGCATATAGCCCTTCTCTCTCCGAGAACCTTGGCTTTAGCTAATCCCATTTCTCCTCCCCAAAAGGCAAATACAGGTAAGTCTTTTGCTCTACACAAGTGTGTGCGATAAAGGAGTATTCAGAACTTTACACCAGAATCCAATCATATCTGGAACAATTTGTATGCCAAGTAAAGGGCATAGCTGTAGTAGTTAAGCACATGGGCTCTGGATTTGAATCCTGGCTCCACAATTTAAGTGATCTTGGGTAAGTTATTTACTTACCCAAGATGGTAATGGATTTTTATTTGTGGGATAATAGTACCTGCTAATAGGGCTGTCGTCAGAAGGATTGAGATAATATGTGCGATGGGTTTTTATCTGGGGATAATAATGGTACCTACTAATAGGGCTGTCGTTATAAGGATCAAATGAGATAATATGTGTAAAGTGATTCATAATATGCACAAATATGCCTGGCACATATTAGGTATCATACTCATATTCTAGTTAACCCTGGTGAGGGCTGATTCATTATAACTCTGTCTCTGAAATATTTTCCATAAAAATACACTTATATAACATAAATACATTATGGTATGCTGTGTGTATGTGTGTGTAACCTTGCTGTGAGTGCTTTTATGAGTGCTCAGCCAAAGAGAGCCACTGTAGCCCACTGTGCTATGTACTCTGTACCAGTAAAGGTTGGCTAGCCCACCACACTGCAGAACTGCACACCACCATCTGCTGAAGTGAGTGTGTTCTGCAACTCAGCTATATTTAGGACCAGCAGTTGGAGATTGGTGGAAGACAGGTGTTATAAAGGGCATCATAAACATCACTGCCACCTGAGAGGAGAGACCGAGAATGGTATGATGTGTGCCTGGGAGAAACTACGGCCCAAGGCACATCTTAACTTCAGAGTTTTTGAGGAGGGCCAAGAGCAAATGCCAGTGTTCCAGGAATGCATTTCCCTAAGGACTGCTCTATGAGGACCCATGTAGGGCTGATTTGGCTGGGACACATGCCCAGGGACCCATGCCCAGGACCCATGCCCTTACCAACATGGGACATGTGTCCATATTATTAGACCTGTCTCCTTACTGTCCCACCTCCTCTGTGAGGCTTTCCGACCTCCCAACCTATGGTTCTCCTTCCTTTCTCTGGACTCTGGAAACATCACATCACACAGTTGGCACATGTAGTTTTCTGCCTTGATTTAGTTGGTTTTCTTTTCAGGTTGATATCTTGATGTCAAACATTTTTATTGACTTTAAGATTAAAACTGGGAACTTGGGAAGACTTGAAATCTTCTAAAAAAGAAAAGAGCACATTTTCTTTTTTGTTTTTTTTTGTGAGGAAGATCGGCCCTAAGCTAACATCTACCAATCTTCTTCTTTTTTTTTTTTGCTGAGGAAGACTGGCCCTGGGCTAACATCCATGCCCATCTACCTCCACTTTATATGGGACGCCACCACAGCATGGATTGCCAAGCAGTGCGTTGGTGCGCACCCAGGATCCCAACCGGCGAACCCCGGGCCGCCGGAGCGGAGCGCGCGCACTTAACTGCTTGCGCCACCGGGCCAGCCCCAAGAGCACATTGTCTTTAAAAGAATTTTTTATTATGGAAAATTTCAAATATATAAAAAAGTAGAGAAAAGAGAATTATGTATCTATCACTTAGGTTAATCTTGTTGGATCTATAACCCCACCATCTTCTCCTGATGCCAAATTGTTCGGGAACAAATTTTGGACATCATATAATTTTTTTGGTAAATATTATAATGTGTATCTCCAAAAGGTAAACATTCTTTGAAAAATTTTAACCACTATATCAGATGCTCTTATGTACCCCTTCAGATCCTCCCAGGCTCATCTGTCTCTCATTCCAGTTCCATGCAGGCTTTGAGCCACTTGAAGGAGTCTTCTGTCCTCTGTGCCTCTCAGGCTTCCCTCTCGTCACCACTGAGGTGACAACGTGCCTCTGAGAAGCACCTGGAGAAGAGAGGGAGTCAGGGCCCTGGAGAATCTTTGATCAATGGAAAAGGAGAGTCAGTGGTTAAATTTCTTCCTCTTAACCAATCCCCTACCAATGGATATTCAGGTTAGGTTAGGTTTTTTTTCCCTCTCTTCTTCCCCTTGCCCCCCATTAGAAACAACAGTGCAATAAACATCTTTGTATGTGTGTATTTCTGGAGGATAAGTTTCTGAAAGGCTGGTCCTAGGTGAAAGGGAATGAACATTTTACATTTTCATAACCTACCAAATTGCTTTTCAGTAAGACTGTAGCAATTTATTCTCTTACCAATGCACAGGGTATTTTTATTTGAAGTGAAATAAGAACCTTAAGGCAAATGGATTAAGTTCTGATCTTAGAATTAGAGGTTGCAGTCTGCCAATAGGGGAGGATTATTTGGGTAACAGAAACTACCTGGTGCCCCTAAAATCTCAGCAATCCTCAAACTTTGCTACATTCATTCGTTTATTCAATCATGCAACAAATATTTAACGAGTACCTACTATGTGTCAGTACAAGGATAGGTACTAGTGATACTGCAGTGAAGGAAACAGACAAAAGTGCCTGGTTTTCGTGGAGCGTACATTCCAGGGGTCCGGGCGCACTGGAGCACACTGAAGACTTTGACATAATTCATCCCTTCTTGATATGGAGCCTCAACCAGCTAAATTGTTTCTGTTACCGTTTAGGGCCCAATAAGTACCCAGTGTTTCACAAAGAGATAAAACTCATATCCTTGGCTTGAAATTGAAAAAGGAAATTTCACATCCCATTCTTCAAGACGTAAAGAGATTTGTACTCTTCACCAGCAGTTGTGGTGGGCTGTGCAGGCCTCCTGGGTTAATCACCCGTCTTTTATCAGCCCTAGGAGACGCATCTGAGGCGTAGCAGACTGGTGGGTTGACAGGCAGCTCAGAACAAGATGCGCTTACAAGCAGTTCAGATGGAACCAAATGAAACATTTTCCTGATCTAAATGGAAGTCCATGAAGTTATTCTGAAGTAATTATACAAAACAAAACAAAACACAAACAGAAAACCAAAAAGAGCCCTTGCTCCTTTCATCAGTTGTAGAGAGGATTGTATGACTGACAGCAAATTTTTAGAAAGGATTGTGTTGCACAGTATGTGGGAGGCAACAAGGACAGCTAGTGATTAATTAAATAGAAAAAAAAATTCTGCTGGGGCCAGCCTCGTCGTGGCTTAGTGGTTAAGTGCGAGTGCTCCACTGCTGGCGGCCCGGGTTTGGATCCTGGGCGCGCACTGACACATCACTTGTCAGGCCATGCTGTGGCGGCGTCCCATATAAAGTGGAGGAAGATGGGCACAGATGTTAGCCCAGGGCCAATCTTCCTCAGCAAAATAGAGGAGGATTGGCATGGATGTTAGCTCAGGGCTGATCTTCCTCACACACACACACAAAATTCTGCTGAACATGAGAAAAAAAAGAAAAAGATGGCTAGTGTGATTTCTAGCATGACTTCAACTAGAATGTCCATGGTGTGGCATGTGTGGGTTTTGTTGTTGTATTTTTAATTAGCAAGAACAAAGGGTGTGGTGCTTTGTGTTGCTGCTGGTTCCTTCTGGGCTACGGCTCAGTATATGCACTCTGCTCAGTCATCAGCGTGATGGGGTGCCTGCAGTGGGCAGCCACTTTTGAAGACAGGGCTCTTAAAACTTACTACCTAATGCTGGAGGTGGGATACGAATACAACTACAGATTGCAGAACTATGCAAATGTACCAAAATACATAAAGTATAACGTGATATAAAAGTAGAAAGTAGAAACAGAGGATTCTAGTGAGGATATTTCCTGTAAAATGAGATAATCTATTGGGAGGCAAAAAATCATTGATTCCTTATTTTATAGTAAATTATAATTTTAACAATTGCAAGTAATACACATTCACTGAGGAAAAGCAGAGATACAGATAAACACAAAACCACAGCAAATTGTATCACACAGAAATATTATTTGTTAACATTTTGGTTATGTACATCCCTCCATGTGGAACACACTATTGTACAAGGTGTTTTTTTTTTTAGCAACTCAACAATATATCATGAACATCTTTTCAGTTGATAAATATATTTCAGTGTTATTTTAATGGCTATCTAGATTTACTATAAAGTCCATCCATGTGGTATATTTTTACAAATTTAATTTAAATCTTTAGATAACTTTTTGATGAGGAATTCATGAGTCAAAGGGAAAACATTTTAATGCTCTTGATATACATTGCCAAACCGCCCTCCAGAAAAGTTGTACGCTCTCCTCAGCATTGTGGTAGTACAATTGCCATTTTTTTCCCTCCTTGCCAGTATAATAGGGAAAAATGACACTGCATTTAGTTTTTACATATATTCTAATAATTTCCTAGGGCATCTTACCAGCTTTCAATAAATACAGTTCAGTGGATTGCACTAAAGCGTGATTTCTTCGATTGTTCCATTGTGGCTTATACGAGGGTACTCTCTCCTGTTGCATTTCACACAGAGGGTGCTGACTCTGAGATTGCATCTGTCTTCCTCATTGTCTTAGTCCTCAAAAATGGACTCTAAGACAGAGATTTGTGTGCAGGAGATTTGTGGGGGAGTGCTCTCGCAGTCAATACCTAGTAGACATAAGGAAAGCACGACTGGGTCGAGGGAGAAGTTGAACTGTGAGGTAGTTGCAACAAAGACCTCAGCTGATCCCACAGGGAGCTCTGGAGGTCAGATACTCCCTCAGAGTTGTCCCAAAGTGAGGCAAGGGGACTTAGTGTTTGACCTCAGCATCAATCAGTCACTGGATGCAGGCTGCCCTTGCGGAGGAAGTGTAACTTTAGGTGAAACAGCTTCTTTTGGTCAAGGGTAATTCCCAGAAAGGGATATGGCTGTGCGGCTTCAACAGCCAACACTCCCAGCAGCTTGTGGGAAATGAGGTCCTGGAGGGGGTATTTGGGTGGCACATAGCATCCTCTATAGCTCACCCTTGCACCTCTCAGATCCACTTGCTTCATATAGTAACTCCACTGCATCTGGAACGGCACCTCTACCATCCTGGTTGGCTCTTGATGATGACTACAGCCCTTGCAGTTGGAGCTGATCTTGAGGCTACAACTGATACCCCTCATGACTCCCTTCTCTACCACCCATTCTAGATTCCCCTCAGTCTCAACCAGCACCTTTGCTGGTTTAGGTGGCTTATCTGGTGGGATGACACAGACCCCTGAGGGGCCTGAGCCTTTGGTCACCATACCTTTCTCAGGCCATGGTTAAAATTGGTTAGTGGTTGTATGAGGAGAAGCCCTACTGGATTATCTGCTATTAAACATTTTTCCTTACCCCCACTGTGTAACAGCTGCCCTCCTTCCTCCTGCCTATCAGGTCAATTAAACCTACCAATATCATAACTCTTTCTTGCCTCCTGGTTTCTGGCATGAGGAGCCTAAAATGGCAGACAGCAGCTGTAGTTTCAAGTTTATGGGGCTCTACTGTCTCCTGATAGAAATGTTAACTCTGTAGGAACCAGGACCTCTAGATCAACAGAGTCTCAAGCTATGGGGACAGGAGCACAGATTTCCCAAGTGGATCACTGGAAGAGATGGTGAACAGGGCCACTCCTTCCACCTCTTGTATCCTGGACCCTTGTATTCTACCTAATGGGCACTATGTATCTTACAGTGTTTGTTGATTTAAGGTATATACTATGTCCTGGAGGTGGTGCCCCCTTCTTGCACAATATCTCCCCATTGGCCCCTTGGTCAAGCCTTCAAAAAGCCCCTCTATCATTCTATAAGGCTTGAAGCTTCTGGGTGGTACAGTTTGTAATAGGATCAGTGTCAGGAGCTCAACTGAGTTGGGAAAGAGCTGAGCTGTCAAGTGTCTGAGTAGCTGATTAAAGCAACAAGCCAAAAATGAAAGAGTTAAGCTTTTAATCACTTACTGCAATGGTATAAGCAAGAGGCTAAAACCAGAGAAAGCAGACTCCTCTGTTCCATTTTCCTCCATGGAATGATGAGTGGCGGAGCGTCAGTGCAGATGTGGGGGTCATCTCACTGTTAAGGGAGCCTCAGGTGAAAGCCTCTGGTAGTTTTATGGACCCTGAGGTGGAGGGTAGGGTAGCGGGGAGGGCTAGGAGTGGAAAAGTGCTGGATACTGAGTTGGAGTGGGAAAAAGCATCTTCAAGTTTTCCCCCTCCTCTCTCCTGTAAGGAGGTCTCAGCAGAGGTGCCTGAAGAAGACTTCTGCCCAAGGCCTCAGATAAAGAGACCTAGAAATGAAGATGCCTGGGCTAGGAGTGTAAATAAGTGAAGAGTATGACCAGCCAAAGGGGTCTGAGTCCTTGACTGCACCTCCCTTTAGAGACTGCGATGCATTGGTTGTGCGTCAAGTCTAGTGTGGGGAGGGCAGCTTTCCCCCATGAGGCCTGCCAGGTAAAGCCTTTGTAATTGCCTGTGGCCAGGCCTGAAAAATCACGCACAGATTTTTAACCAGGAGCTGGATTCCTCCATTGGTAGATCCCATGGTATTGTGCCTACTGCTTTGCTATAAAGTGGGACTCTTAATCTGAGTCGTAGCATGGGATTCCATGTTGGTGGATCAAACTTTGTAAGCCCCTGGATACTGCTACTAAAAGAGGCCTTGTGGGCCGGAAGGGAAACACCTATACACTGAAGTATGCGTTGAGTCAAGTCAAGGTGAATTGCTGCCCTTTCCAGGGTGAAAGGGTCCAATGTAATCAACTTGCTAAAAAGTGAATTGGTCTCAAGAGATGGTGCCATACTGGGGCTCCACATTGATTTTTGTTGCTGGCAGATAGGACATTTGGCAGTGACAGTAATTAGAACAACCTTGATGAGTGAAAACTCATGCTGGGCCCATAGCCCCTATGTCTGCTACCTGGCTACTCTTTCACGACCCTATTGTGCCAGTCTTGCAGTGGCTGATGATAGAGGCTGGCTGACATCAACTGCCCCAAGTCATTCTGTCTACCAGTGCCTCTTCTGTGGTGGATATTCTCTGTTGGGCATTAATATGTGATAAGATCTTTACATTTTGTACCTACTCCTGTAGATCCATCCATGTGTCTTTTCTATAAGCTGCTTTATCCCCAAATTTCTAATCTTTCTCTTTCCTGGACTCTGGCTAATCAGCCTAGCCATTCACCAATGCCCACAAAGGTATGTATAGTCTTACCTTGGGCCACTTCTCTTTCCATACAAAATATGGAAAGATAGGCAGAGGCACTGTCCATTGGGAGGATTTCAAGTCTTTCAAGACCAGCCTTGAGTGGTAGTAGTGCAATAGCAGCAGCCACTTGCCAAGTCAGCCCAACCATGAACCAGACATGGCCCTTTTCCTCCTCTGCAAGCTGGTCTTAAGGAAGTCTCCTTTGCCACCCCCTTCTCTCACACATGGCCATGAGTTTGAGCTGAGGAGAAGCACTGAAGCAACAGTGATGATGACAAGGGACTCTGGGAGTCCTGAGTATCCACCTTACTTGGGACTTTTTCTATTCATGCCCAGTTCTAGATGTAGCAACCACTATCTTATGATGGATTGCTTTTGACTCTTATAATTTGGTGGATCTAATAGAACTCAGCACATGGGTTCTGGTCACATGGTCACTTGATGTCCTACAGTCTGGTGCTCTATTTCCACCAGAGCCCTGTAGCAAGCCAGGGGCTATTTATTGAATGGTGTATAGTTCTCTGCTGCAGATGGCATAGCCTTGCTCCAGAAGCTAAGGGGTCTATGTTTTGATTCTGCTACTGGGGCCTCCTATAAACTCCACATGGCACCTTTTCCCACCACTGATACCATTAGAACCATAAGTTCTGCTTCTTGAACCACAGCCTGGACCTGCTTAAGAGCCCTCTCCTGCTCTAGGCATCACTCAAACCTCACAGCATTCCATGTAGCTGGGTCAGAGCAGTATTCTGTGTAGTATTCTGTTCAATAGTTATTAGTTCCATGTATTCTAGACTTGGAAAGTAAAAATAAACTAGGATATTACTATTGTTATTATTATACTTTTTGAATGTCTTATAAAAAGTGGGGCAACTGTAAAAATGTTATGGAGGAAATCTCTTTTTAATCCACAATCATAAACCAGCACAGTGCCTTCTGCAAGTACTGCTGGAGAAACTGTCAGGGCAAAGGCAAGGAATTCCAATGAACACACCTTCTTCTAGGATGCTCTTCTATGAGAGTTTCTTTAAAAACATTCAAGAAATGTTTTACTTTCCTATCACCTTAAAATAAAAATAAAAAATAACAAACAGAACCTTCAGCATTTCAAATGATCAAGTCACATAGGCATTTTCAAAATCCATTTGTATATATGTTTAGCCCCACCATCTCAGCTTGCCTTGTTAAATATTCTGGTGACAGCAATAAGAAAACAAAAGAATTTTTAAATTAGCATTTTAATGCTTCTCACAAGTGGAAAATTCAATTAGGTCTGGTTCTGAAGGAAATATTAAGTTGGATATGTGGACGCTATGATTAATAACCAGTCAGAGGAGCAATAAAGCTACGTGTGTATGTCAGTGGTTTTCCTGCAAATTGGAAACGTTAGCTATCCCAAATTGGATTCAGTGACAGCCCAGATGCAGGAGTCTGTTAGGACATGAAGCATGTTCTGAGTTACTCTATTTAAGAAAGAAGATAAAAACTAATCTCATTTAATTCCTGAAACTTGTCTCTGTTCAGCAATTCCTTAATATGAATTGCTGCATGATCAACTCTTTGTCAGAACAGCTTTAAAGAACACTCATACAAAGATATGTCCGGCTGAATATGTTAAAAAGTAGAGTAGTTAATTTGGAAACTTCTATAAAGATTTGACTAAATTAGAAAAATGAATAATCCATCAATATTTTGAAGTTCAAATAATCCATCTATATATATAATCTACTTACTTTTAAAAGCAGATAGGAAAAAGGCAAAGGGTAAAAATGTTACTGTTTATATCTTTTCAAACCTCTCTCTGAGTGCATGTACATATTTGGATATGTACATATAATTTTCCATAAACATTGTGACATGGTATCTAGGTTAGGGTCCTGGTGGAAAACATATGGCACACTCAGGAGGAGTATGCTTGAAGTGAGTTTTGGGAAGAGGCCATCAGCAAAGGTTTGGGAAGCTTTAAAGGAAACCACAAAGGATGGTGAAGCACCCTAGAGCTAGCAATTACAGGAAGCTATTACCACCTCTAGGCCTGAAGGGCAAAGAGAGGGAGCAGCACCTGGGAAGAAGCTGTGGCTGTAGAGAGGGAGTTCTGACCTTCTGCTCAACGGAAGCTATGGCCGTCAGGAGAGGAGAGCAGCCGTGGCCAAAATGTGGCCCAGCAGAGAAGGAAAATAAATATCCTGACCTTTCTCTTCTCCCTCCATCTGATCTCCTGTTGGTGCCTTCAATGACCAAACCCAATTAGAGTCATTGGGAAGGGTACTTGGTTGTTGTAGTCCATAGAGGTTGGCCTCCCCGGGCACACAGCAGAGTGGAAAAGGGCAGTGAGTGGAGAGGGGAAGGGAGCAAATAGAGAATGTCCAGCTCACATGAAGAGCTTTTAATGACAATAAATATACATATATGTAGTCCTAGCTTTGCATGGTTGAGTCACCACCGTTTTGTTAAATTACATCAGTCCCCTAACAACATGGTTCAAATTTCAGTTACCATGGTATATTAACTATGAGGAACTACATAAAATACAAACTTCACTGCCAGCTCTTCAGTCCACAGATCACTCTGTAAATAACAGATGTTCATCATGATCAGTGACCAGTCGTGTCTTTCAGTCTGTCAGTGGTTGTCACTGCATGTTATTCAGTTATTCAGTTCACAGAGACAGCAAAGCATGTAGTTGTGTTGCCTCCTTGTCTCCCACTGATCAACCCATGTAACATTTTACAAAAATAGATAATTAAAAGAGGGAATTGGCCAACAAAGATAAAAGTGCAGCAAAGAAAAAGGGATGACTCCATAAGTGAAATTTGAATTGAACGTAAATGGAGTTATAGAAGAAATAGCTGACCTGGTGTGGACACTGCCACTGTTTGAGAAACTCCAGATATGCAGCCAGAGGCACTGAGTGAAGATCAACTTATTGACATAAATAAGGAAAGTAGTTGTGATGGAAAGCGTGTCACCTTTACTGTGTCACCTCAGAGGAGGTGACAACAGTAAAAAACTTCACGTTAAAGGAACTCTTGGAGATATTTCATGATATTGGAAGTACAAAGGATAAAGTGTTGGAAGCTTATCTGAACTTAGGAAGGAGCATGACAATTCACCAAAGCATAGGAGAAATGGTCACTCCATCCTGAAAGTTATACCACGAGAAGAAGGGAGGCGCTGTTCAAATTACCCTTGATAATTCTTTTTACAAAGGAATAAAACACTTTAATTCTCAGTGTTTCTAATATGTTAAATTATAAGATACTAAATAAATATTAGTTTTACTACTTTTTATTTCCCTATAGACTTATAACCAACAGTAAGAGAATTTTTAATGTTTGGCAAATTTTAAAGGTCACAGAACAATCATACCTTTCCCCTTTGATTATTAACTTTGCTTTGCACAGTTTTGGTTTTATGGTCATTTTTAGGATCCTCCACAACTGTGCAAAGCAAGGACTGCCTGTATTGTGCCTGACTAACATTCTATAATACGGATAAAGCATTATGTAATACCCTCTTAATGGAAATTTAGGTTGTTTGCAATTTTTTCACTGGTATAAACAATGCTGCAATAAATATCCTTAATAACATCCTTTTTGTGCACCTGTATTCTTAGGATAAAGTCTAAGA
Source organism: Ceratotherium simum simum (assembly GCF_057802395.1). NCBI lineage: Eukaryota > Metazoa > Chordata > Mammalia > Perissodactyla > Rhinocerotidae > Ceratotherium > Ceratotherium simum. Next base: position 19,514,228 of record NC_141908.1, read on the forward strand.
GTGAAGGTTTATGGGGACAAAGGCTACGCACATTCACATTTTGATACATACTGCTCAACTGCCTTCCAGAGAGGCAGGCTAAGTGCCAGTTGACACTCCACCAACAGTGCCTCAAACTCCCAATTCTCCATCCTATTGTGAACAATAAGCATGCTTCATCATCATTGCCAGTTTGATATCTAACTGGTGTTTCAATTTGATTGCCAGGGAAGTTTAACATCTTTAAGAGATAAGGTTTTAAAAAGTTATTTGGGGGGCCGGCCCGGTGGCATAGTGGTTAAGTTCACACACTCTGCTTCAGTGGCCCAGGGTTTGCAGGTTCAGATCCCAGACGTGGATCTACCTACCACTCATTAAGCCATGCTGTGGCAGTGTCTCACATACAAAATGGAGGAAGACTGGCACAGGTGTTAGCTCAGGGCCAATCTTCCTCACCAAAAAAAAAGAAAAAAAAGGTTATTTGGAAAGAGTTCCCAAAAGATTACTGATGCTGAAAGTAGACAGAGCATTTACTTCCTCTAGGGACATGATGACATTTTGATCCACGAGAAACAGTGGCAGCCACCGTCCAATTTCCCGGGCAGCAATTAAGAGTCTGGTGGCTCAATTTAATTAAGCAAGGTACAAAAAAACAGTGATTTGAAGAAAGAGTGTACAAAACAGTGGTAAGACTTTGCAAACTGGTGGCTACCACTCTTAGTCAGATGGCTTGTTTTTAGAGAAGGCCTGTGGGTCATACTTTGGTCTTTCAACTAAGTATATACACACATTGTCAGATTTAAATGAAAACAATACACTGTCAGATGTGAATGTAAAAACCAATTCCCGTGTAAGAACATTTTATCCTGGGCTTATTGTTAACAGCTTCATCCGTGAACTCCCAAAATCAACCAATCAATTTATAGGTAATATAAGGCACATGGCATGTACTCATCATTATGCTATGAATATGGGGCTACAAAAAGTTTAAGAAGTAGCACCTGCCCTTAGTGTTAACAACAGTACCTGTTTAGTGAATATATTTTGTATGCTAAGAACTGTGAAAGAGCTTTTACCTATGTGTCTCATTTAATCCTCACAACCCTGCAAGGTAGGCATTAACTCCACTGTAAGATGAGATCTGAGACTCAGAATTACACACTTATTGTCAGGTCAAGATTTGAACTCAAAGTTTTTTTTTTTTTTTTGAGGAAGATCAGCCCTGAGCTAACATCCACGCTAATCCTCCTCTTTTTGCTGAGGAAGACCGGCTCTGAGCCAACATCCATTGCCAATCCTCCTCCTTTTTTTTTTTCCCCCGAAGCCCCAGTAGATAGTTGTATGTCATAGTTGCACATCCTTCTAGTTGCTGTATGTGGGACGCGGCCTCAGCGTGGCCGGAGAAGCGGTGCGTGGGTGCGTGCCCAGGATCCGAACCCGGGCTGCCAGTAGCGGAGCGCGCGCACTTAACCGCTAAGCCACGGGACCGGCCCTGAACTCAAAGTTTTTTGATTTCACATTACTACATCAAATTGTTTAAAAAATCCAGTTGAAGAAACAACAGGAATGAGAGTGACAGGAATTTTAGAGAAAAATTAGGGGCAAAACCATGTGGTCTTGACAGTAGGACAGTATATATAGTTTTCTATACCCTTGAATAGTCTAGGGTATAGTCAATTGGATAGATCAATGTTTAGAAGATCCTGAGCAGCCTTGGGAACAGAAGAGTCATTCTTGTAAGTGTGTGGGAACTTGGGAGATAGAAGCAGGCCTGGGAAAGGGAGAATTGAAGGAGCTTTGCCAGGGTCCCATGAGGGAAATGGACAATGTTTTATGACTGAGCAGAGGCAAGGAATGACAGATGCAGCTTGTCTGAAGAAGGGTCAGAACATCAAGGGGTGGGTGCTGTGCGTTCTGCTATACTGACGAGGTAATGTAAGATACCACACAGTGGAACAAAGGGCTATCGTGCAGGGTGTTGACATTTGCAAGAAAGTAGCAAAGTAAAAATGTTTGTTTTAATCTAGTTCTGCCCAACTTTTGAGAAACTGAAGCACCAGGTAATAAATATAACTCAAAACCTAGAGAAATCCTCAAGTGCCAGCAGAGTGAATTAAAACAGAAACTAGGAGAATGTTGTATTTTCTCTATAGTTAGTGCCAAAGCCAGTGTCACTTAGGAGTCTATAACTGCAGCATTAAAAAAAAACCCAGGCTGACCCACGGGCAATCTTTTTTTTGTGTGTGTGTGTATGAGGAAGATCAGCCCTCAGCTAACATCCATGCCAATCCTCCTTTTTGCTGAGGAAGACTGGTCCTGGGCTAACATCTGTGCCTGTCTTTCTCCACTTTATATGGCACGCTGCCACAGCATGGCCTGACAAGCGGTGCATCAGTGCGTGCCGGGGATCCGAACCCAGGCCGCCAGCAGCAGAGCAAGTGCACTTAACCACTACGCCATGGGGCCGGCCCTTGGGCAATCTTAATGATTAAGTATCTTAATGATATAAATACTTCCAGATATGTTAATTATATCTCAGTAAAGCTGGAAAAAATAAAAACAAAGAAACAACAACAAAAAAAACCCTTCCAGAGCTTGTAGGAGCTTGTTTGCTGAAAAATATATCCTTATCTGACCCATCTATATAGTAATAGTAATACTGTATACAAACATTCACTTAAAGGAAATATATATTTTTTTAAGTCTTAAACATGTTTCAGCTTGAGTTAACAAAGTTTTACTTTAGAAAGTGCTCTTAGTATAAATAATTTAGAGAAAAAGAAAAAATCTGAAATGCAGGAAGTTATGCAGTCTGAGAGGTGGTCCATGACAAAAGCCTCAGTACAGATTGGACTCCACCCTAGCAGAACCCTTTGTTGCTCCATGCAACAGCCAAAGAGAGAACTTCCTGTGAGGCCTGCTGCCCTCAGTCACTGTGAATGTCAACTGAGCAACAACTTAGTCTGAAAACTACTGTGCTAGGAGGTAGCATCTACTCATTGTTTAAATATTTTCTTCTTTCACATTATAATCATCTTCCTCAAGATGATCCACTGAGTTTACACGTGATAACCCCTTCTATGTGAACATACATCAAGAACATGCAAAAACAAAATAAGACATAGGCGAAAATGTTTTGTAGGACAGTATGATAAAGAATTTATTGAGACATAAATGATGACATAACTGCCACCAAAGAATGTATGAACAAAAATAGTCATAAATGAGATAAGAACTAATTAGAAATTTTAGAATGAAAAATATAGTCATTGAAATAAAAAATGCAACAAATGGGGTTAATTTTAGACTAGGCAGATTTGAAGAATAAGTAAATACATTAGAAGACAGCATTGAGGAACTCATCCAGAACACAGCACAGACACAGAAGATGAAAAATATGAAACATAATAGAATAGAAGCCCAAATTTAGCTAATTGGAGTTTAAAAAAAAAATTAAAAATTGAGAAAATAAAGAAGCAATATTTGAAGAGATACTTGCTGAGAATTTTCCATAATTTAAAACAGATGTGGGTCCTAGACAAAAAGCACACTGAATACTGAGCAAGAGAAGTAACTGTCACACAGATCACAAGGAATTGGTAGAATATCAAAGATAAAGAGGCAACTTAAAAGCCACCAAGAGGCCAGATTATCTGCAAAGGAAAAATAACTATACTGACAGCAAACTGCTCGTAGGCAACATAAGAGTTTAATGGTGTATTACAGCAGTCCCCCCTTATCCTCAGGGAATACATTCCAAGACCCCCCAGTGGATGGCTGAAACTGCAGATAGTACTGAACCCTATATATACGATGTTCTCTTCACTTAAAGGAAGCACTTTACGGCTTCTCTTGGGCATATCTGAATTGCCAGCATCACGACTCTTGTGCTTTGGGGCCATCATTAAGTAAAATAAGGGTTGCTTGAATACAAACACTATGATACTATGACAGTTGATCTGATAACCAAGACAGCTACTAAGTGACTATGGGTGGGAGCGCATACAGCGTGGATACGCTGGACAAAGGGATGATTCACGTCCCAGGCAGGATGGAGTGGGATGGCTCAAGATTTCATTATGCTACTCCAAATGGCATGCAACTTAAAACTTATGAATTGTTTGTTTCTGGAATTTTCCCTTTAATATCTTTGGACTTCGATTGATCATGGGTAACTGAAACTACAGAAGGTGAAACCGAGGATAAGAGGGCAACTCTTGTATTTCAAAGTGCTAAGGGAAAATAACTGCTAACCCAGAATTTTATACTGAGCCAAACTATCATTCAAGAGTACAGGACACTTTGAGTTTATAATCAACAGATACTAACTTAAAGAAATATTAAAGGAGGTACTTCAGTAAGAAAAGTGAATCCAGATGAAATATACAGACATAAGAAACAATAGTGAGCACAAAACTTGATAAAAATTAGTCAGTATATTTGATTAACTACTGACTATAAAAAAGAAAACTGAAACTAGCAAACTATGGAAAAAAACCCTTAAGGAAAGCAGAAGGAAGGAAAATGATACAAGAGCAGAAATTAATGAAATAAAACACAAAGAATAGAGAGGATCAATAGGATCAAAAGCTAAAGAGATTTAAAACATAGATAAACATCTAAAAAGACAATAATTTTAAAAAGTAAGAGAGAAAAGGCACAAAAAGATGAAGTTAAATCTTTTTTAAAACTATAAGAGAATATTATGACCATTATCCCTTTAAATATAGAACTTTCTCCGTCTCAAACTGTTTCAAAAAACAGAGGCTCATAATGCCATAGATAGCCAAACTTAAAGAGACCAATATAAAAAGCAAATGGCTATAAACATAGATATAAAATCCTTAAATATAAAATTAGCAACTATAGGCAGACTGTAAAAGTTAAGAATGTATATAATCTCTAGAGCAATCACTATAAAAACAATAAAACAGATTTCAACAGAGAGCATTGGGCTGGCCCTGTGGCTTGGTGGTTAAGTGCGCGCGCTGCAATGCTGGTGGCCCGGGTTCGGATCCCGGGTGCGCATCGAGGCACCGCTTCTCTGTCCATCCTGAGGCCGAGTCCCACATACAGCAACTAGAAGGATGTGCAGCTATGACATACAACTATCTACTGGGGCTTTGGGGGGAAAAAAATAAAATAAATAAAATCTTTAAAAAAAAAAAAAAAAAGAAAGAAAAAGCCAACAGTTTAAAAAAAAAAAACAAAAAAAACAGAGAGCATTACCAGAGTTATAAAGGGGCATTTCATCAGATAAAAAGGGCCGATTTATCAGGAAGATATAACAATCACAACAGTGTATATGCCTAATAACAAAGCTTCAAAATACATGAATCAAAAGTTTACAGAATTAAAGGGAGAAACAGACAATTCCAAAATCATCTGTCCAATTTCAGCAACTGATAGAATTAGACAAAAAACCCAGCAAAGACAAGATCTGAACAACACTATCAACACTATTTATAGCTCTACACTCAACAAGGACAGAATACACGTTCTTTCCAAAAGCACATGGTTAGATTTACAAAGACGTGTGATGAACTAGTACACAGGACACTGAAAACTACAAAACATTGCAAAGAGAAATTAAAAATGACCGACCTAAAAAAATGGGATATTTCATATTTATGGATTGGAAGACTCAATACTGTTAAGATGGCGATTCTCCCCAAATTGATCTATCGAGTCAACACAATCCAAATCCAAATCTTAGCAGGCTTTTTCGAGGAAACTGACAAGATGATATAAAAATTTAAATGGAAAGGCACAAGACTTAGAATAGTTAAAATAATCCTGAAAAAGAGGAACAAGGTTGGAGGACTTAAACTCCCTGATTTCAAGAGTTCTTGAAACTGCAAAAATCAAGACATTGTGATATTGGTGCAAGAATAGACATATAGGTCAACGGAATAGAACAGAGTTTAGAAACAGACCCATACTTACATGGTCAACTCTTTTGCAGAAAGGTGCCAAGGTACTATAACAGGGAAACGATAGCCTTTTCAACAAATGGTGCTAAATGAACTAAATATCTATATGGGGAATAAAAAGAAAAAACCTTGACCCTTACAAATACCATATACAAAAACCAACTCAAAATGGATCATAGACCTAAATATAAGAGCTCAGATGACTAAAATTATGGAAGAAAATATAAGAGAAAATATTTGTAACTTTGGATTAGGCAGCGATTTCTTAAACAGATCACAAAAAGCACAAGTATAAAGTTAAAAACTTTTGCTCTTTGAAAGGCAGTTAGGGAAAAAAAGGAAAACGAAAGCCACAGACTGGGAGAAACTAGTTGCCAAATATACATCTGACAAAGAGCTCATATTCAGAATATATAAAGAGCTCTTATAACTCAAGTAGAAGACAATCAACCTAATAAAAGAAATAGGCGGGGGCCGGCCCGGTGGCGTAGCAGTTAAATGCGCGAGCTCTGCTTCGGTGGCACAGGGTTCGGATCCTGGGTGCGCACCAACGCACCACTTGTCAAGCCATGCTGTGGCAGCGTCCCATATAAAGTAGAGGAAGATGGGCACGGATGTTAGCCCAGGGCCAATCTCCCTCAGCAAAAAGAGGAGGATTGGCATTGGATGTTAGCTCGGGGCTAATCTTCCTCAAAAAAAAAAAAAAAAAGAAAGAAAGAAATAGGCAAAAGATATAAAGGAGATACACAAATGGCCAAAAAGCATATGAAAACATGCTCAACATCATTAATCACTAGGGAAATGCAAATTGAAGCCACAATGAGATACTACTACACAACCAATAGAATAGCTAAAATTAAGAAGACTGACATTTCTAAGTGTTGGTGATGATCTGGAGCAGCTTAAACTCTCCTTCACTGCTGGTGGAAATGCAAAATGGTACAGCTAATTTGGAAAACAGTATGGCAGTATCTTACAAAGTTAAACATAGATTTCTTATATAACCCAGAAATTTCACTCCTAAGTATCTATCTAGTAGAAATGAAAATATGTCTAGACAAAGGCTTGCAAACAAATGTTCAAAGCAGCATTATTCATTAGAGATTAAAAAATGGATGCTACTTATATGACCATCACCTGGTGAATGGATAAGCAAATTATAGCATATCCATTCTATGGAATACTACTCATCAATAAAAAATACACTATTAATACATGCAACAACATGGATCAGTCCCAAAAACATTTTGCTTAAAGAAAGAGGTCAAATACTATTGTTCCATTTGTATGAAACTCTAGAAAGGCAAAACAATAGTGACAAAAGTAGATCTTTTGTTGCCAGAGGTGGGGATTGACTATAAAAATGGAGCTTTCTGGGGCAATGGAAATGTTCTGCAGTTTGATGATGGGGGAGGTTACCTGACTATAAAATTACAAAAATTCATCAAACTACACTCTTAAGGTGAGTGAATTTTGTTGTATATATTAGCAAGTTGAATTCAGTAGTACATACACAAGATAATACATAGTGATCAAACAGTATTTCTTCCAGAAAAATAGCAGGAATTGGGGGCCGGCCCAGTGGCATAGCAGTTAAGTTTGTGTGCTCTGCTTCGGCGGCCTGGGGTTCGCAGGTTCAGATCCCGGGTGCAGACCAATGCACCGCTTGTCAAGCCGTGCTGTGGCAGCGTCCCATATAAAGTAGAGGAAGATGGGCACAGATGTTAGCCCAGGGCCAATCTTCCTCAGCAAAAAGAGGAGAATTGGCAATGGATGTTAGCTCAGGGCTAATCTTCCTCACCAAAAAAAAAAGAGCAGGAATTTCTAATAACGTAATCTACCATATTCAAAACTAAAAGAAAAAAATAATTGCAGCAAATATAGAAAAAGTATTTGACAAATTCAACAGTCATTCTTTACAGAAACTCTTAACAAATGGAATCTTCATTAACCTGATAAAGGGCATTTATTAAAAACCTACAGAAAATATTACACTTAATCTTGAGACATTAGAAGTATTTAAAATTAACCAAAAACAAGAAAAGCATGTCCCCATCACTGCTTTTATTCCGCATTCTACTGGAGGGCTTAACTAATGCAATAAGTATATATGATATAAGAATTAGGAAGAGATTAAGCCCTCATTTGCCAGGGACTATTCTGTGTGCCAGGCACTGTTCTAAGTGTTTCACACTTTGTAATACCCACAATAGTCTCATGAGATAGAATTATGCAAATTAGGAAAGTTGAGGACAGCAAGTCACCCAAGGTTATACAGCTAGTAAATAGCAAAATCAGGATTTGAATCCAAGCAGTGTAGCCACAGAATCCACTTTTTACTACGTTATCTTTCCTCACATCTGTCTACTTGGAAAATATGACACTCAATACAAACTATTAGAATAAGAGTTCAGGAGTGTTGCTGCATAAAAATAGCAACATATAAAAACTGATAACTGGGGGCTGGCCCGGTGGCGCAAGCGGTTAAGTGCACACGCTCAGCTGCGGCAGCCCGGGATTCGCCGGTTTGGATCCCGGGTGCGCACCGACGCACCACTTGTCAAGCCATGCTGTGGCGGCATCCCATATAAAGTAGAGGAAGATGGGCATGGATGTTAGCCCAGGGCCAGTCTTCCTCAGCAAAAAAAGAGGAGGCTTGGCAGATGTTAGCTCAGGGCTAATCTTCCTCACACACACAAAAAACTGATAACTGATAGTGTTCTTATGCCTAACAAAATTTAAAAATATAACAGAAAAAAAGATCCCATTGCCAATTGAAAAAAAATTGTAAAGTATGCTAACATAAACTAACAATTTAAAAAATTTTGACAGTTATTAAAGAATATCAATGTTTTACTATGATAAAGAAAAAAAATACCAAAAAATGAAGGGATATACCATGATCATTCATTAGAATACTAAAGAGAGAAAAATTCCAAGCCTTTCCAAATTATATGAATTCAAGGTAATGCCAATCAAAATCCCAGAATATACATATCAAATAAATCTGTGAAACAATACTAGACAATGGTTATAGAAACATAAACATTTACTTAAAATACAAATGCATGGAAAAGGAAAAAAACACACTGAATTCATATAGTAGTTACCACTAGGGTAGGAAGGAATAGGATGAGGGTGGGTATATAGAAAGTCTTAACTGTATCTACAATTTCTTTTCCCCTATTTGAAGCAAATATGACAATGTTAAGATTTGATAAAGCTGGGTGGTGAGTACAGGGGTGTCCTTTTTATCATGCTCTAATCTGGTTGGCATGTTTGAAATACTTCATAATAAAAAGTAAAAAGATTATATCGTTCTAAGACTTCAAAAATCATTTATTTTGAAAGAAGCTATAATTCTACAAACTTGAGAAGACTAGTTCTAGGGCCATTATTATTATACTATTTTAGGGCCTGAGGATTACACAATACAGAAAAAGATGGATAGTAGTCCATTTTATTCTTGGTGTGGCTTAAATTTACTAAACACTTTTGGCGGCCGGCCCCGTGGCTTAGCGGTTAAGTGCGCGCGCTCCAATGCTGGTGGCCCAACCTGGGCGTGCACTGAGGCACCGCTTCTCTGGCCACGCTGAGGCGGCGTCCCATGTACACCAACTGGAAGGATGTGCAGCTATGACATACAACTATCTACTGGGGCTTTGGGGGAAAAATAAATTTATTAACCACTTTTAGGGTGCCTACTATACTCAAGATACTCTGATAGGATATAAAAGAAAGATATAAAAATTGAGTCTCTACTTTCAAAGAGCTTATAATCTAGATGGTGAAATAAATTAACTTTCAAAAATAATGGGCAGATGTTTATCGTCCAGGGGTAATGTCCTACGTTTCTGACCCTTCTATTTTTCTGTATTACTTTTTCTTTTCCTGTAGGAAAATATCTGCATTACATTGTTTTGTTCCTGCTCATTATGTGTGGTTCACTGTAAAATTAACATTAGCATCAACAAATTTAATAATCTAGAGGGAAAGAGTTTCTAATTGTAATTCTTACACAGAAATTTTTTTTTGGTAGGGAAAATGGGAGTATATTTTAGTGACATTCACTAAATACCAGTGCCAGTTAAAAATGAAACAAAAAATTCTGCAATATTTTTTAATCTATGTGAAATAAACTATTTTTTTTTTTCCCCAGACCCCCAGTAGATAGTTGTATGTCATAGTTGCACATCCTTCTAGTTGCTGTATGTGGGATGCGGCCTCAGCACGGCCAGAGAAGCAGTACGTTGGAGCACGCCTGGGATCCGAACCCTGGCTGCCAGTAGTGGAGCACGCGCACTTTACCGCTAAGCCATGGGGCCGGCCCCGAAAAAAACTATTAAGTAACCCAAGCTTTCAGCTTTAAAAGCTCTATCCTTACATCCATCTGAAATTATATCTTGATATGAATACATGTTATGAATATTCAGTTTTATTTGTTTTGAGGTATTTACATAAACCCATTGTATATTTTTTCTTTTCCCAAATTCTAAATGCCAAGAACCAGTTAAAAAATCAGACTGCCATGAAGTAACACAAAGACAACTATAATTTGTTTTAAAATTTTATTGAAATTCAGGTTTAGAATTTAACAATTTAATACAATATTATATTTGAATACTTTCTAACCAGTATTCTCACCTGCTTTACATGATTTCTGGGCACAACTTTTAAGAATTGATACTTTCTGCCTACTTTTCCAAGATATGCAAATTATACATTCATTAAAATCTCAGATACTTCCCTAAATTGTTTTTATCTCAATGTCAGAATTTAAAAAAATAAGCTCAAATATTGAAAATTTAAGACATTAATATTGTAACCACTGTAATATAGAAAAGAAAAAAAATTTACACAATCTTAACTGTTTAAAATTGTTGTTAACATTTATTGTAGTAATGCAATATGAATATTGAACATAACCACATGAATTTTTCATTAAAATGTCAAACATTTCCTAATGAAGCATGTCCAAAGTTATAAAAATCTTTTTAAAGTAACCTACACTAAATTAATCCAAAAGTAATTGTGGCACTTTAGATAAGACATTTATTCTATTGCATATTTTAAGTACCTAAGGTACAGCCTGATCAATAGCAGGTTACTGGAAAGAATAAAAAGTACGGCTTCCTTTAAGGAGTAAGTCGTTTGGGATCACGGGGGAACATTGAGGTCTGTCGAACATTGTGCAGTCCCAAAAACAGCATAGTCACTCGTTCCAACCCTGGGGAAAACAAAAAAAAAAATCATTAATTCCTTTTCTGAAAACCTCTCAGAGTGTAACTTATGAAAACTAGCAACATAATATCACTGAACAACAAACTACTCTTCCTTGTTAGGAAGGAAAATGACTTTTATTATTTTGAGTTTATTTAAAATTGAATGTTTTGGGTCTAATTCAGAAATAGAGACGATGCTGTATCTGGGAAGGACTAAATGAGATATTTTTAAGTTATATGGATTCTGTGAAATATGAACTAAAAAAAAAATCTACGTAAACACCCAAAATTTATCATATAAACAAACAAAACATTTTATAAGCCTATATATTTTTAAATGAGACCAGATTGTAATTATGCAGTCCAGGCCATACGTATAAGATGAGAGCCATAAACCTGTTCATGGAAGTTTATCAACGCAAGTACCAGAAATTTACTGTAATTCAGTAGACATGTAACATGGTAATTTCTGGTATAAAAGACTCTAGAGTACATGTACTAAATGTTTTGAGTGAGGAAGAGACTGATTTTGACATGTGACTTAAATACTACGTACTGAAAAGAATTAAGTACCACCTAAGAAACAGAGCACAACTAGCATATGAAACTTTTTGTGTGCAATTTATCTATTTCACTAAAGTTGTAGAAGACTAATATATCACACAAAGAAAATAAGGTAAAAGAATATTTTTATATAGCAACAACTTTTCATTTTTTTCTTTTTTTGTGAGGAAGATTGACCCTGAGCTAACATCTGCCAATCCTCCTCCTTTTTGCTGAGGAAGACTGGCCCTGGGCTGACATCCATGCCCATCTTCCTCCACTTTATATGGGACGCCGCCACAGCATGGCTTCACAAGTGGTGCGTCAGTGCGCGCCTGGGATCCGAACTGGCGAACCCCGGGGCGCCACAGCGGAGCGTGTGCACTTAACCGCTTGTGCCACTCGGCCGGCCCCAACAACTTTTAATTTTATACCAATAAATTTAACTTCTAAAACAGAAATACAAATGAGAGAATTAACATTTTTTTTCTTTTATTTTTGGTGAGGAGGATTAGCCCTGAGCTAACATCTGTTGCCAATCCCCCTCTTTTTTTGCTGAGGAGGATTGGCCCAGGGCTAACATCTATGCCCATCTTCCTCCTTTACATGTGGGATGCCTGCCACAGCGCGGTTTGATAAGCGTTGCGTAGGTCTGCACCTGGGATCTGAACCTGTGAACCCCAGGCCGATGAAGTGGAGCGCACAAACGTAACCACTATGCCACCAGGCTGGCCCCAAGAATTAACATTTTCATTGCTATTCCTGACCAAAAAGCATCTGCAGACGTAAATTTGAATGTTGTATTATATTAATCTAACACTAATCTAAAAACAAAAAACCACCACATCGCATCTTCCTCTCAAACATTAATTATCAAAAAACCGGTGGTATTTTGATAACCATTCAAGTGTCCTTCTTCACAAGTTAGATTAAAATTTATCAGTCACAAAAATTTGTAAAATATTATACAAAATAGACATTACTGAATACTCGAAGAGAAAATAGTTGTAAACTTCCCATTAAAACTTAAACTATGGGGGGCCGGCCCTGTGGCTTAGCAGTTAAGTGCGTGCGCTCCGCTACTTGCGTCCCGGGGTTCGAATTCCGGGCGTGCACTGACACACTGCTTGTCCTGGCCATGCTGAGGCCGCGTCCCACATACAGCAACCAGCAGGATGTGCAACTACAACATACAACTATCTACTGGGTCTTTGGGGAGAACAAAGGGGAAAAAAAGGAAGAGGACTGGCAATAGATGTTAGCTCACTGCCCGTCTTCCTCAGCAAAAAGAGGAGGATTGGCATGGATGTTAGCTCAGGGCTGATCTTCCTCACAAAAAAACCAAAAAAACAAAAAAACCCCTTAAAACTATGTATTCAATGTAGCGTTGTTTGTAATAACAAAAAGCTGGTAACAACCTACATGTCCATTAACAGGAAGCTGGTTAACAAGATTATAGTGTACCCTTTCAATAGTTTTATATAGTGATTAAAAAGAAGAATGAAAAAGTTCTCTAAGTATTGATAAGGAACAAGTTACAAAATATAGTAAGTGAAAAATGCGAGGTACTGAATGGTTGATGGAGTATGCTACAATTGTGTAAAAAATATTTTAAAATGTGTGTATTTTTGCATATGCAAAGATTACCTTTGCAAAGATAAACAGAAAACTAGAAACAATTCTTTTCTGTAAGGAAGTGAATGTACACTCCTCTATACCCTTTCACTTTGAAAATTTTCTAAGTATACTACATTTTCACAAAAAACCCAAAACAAACAAAAACTTCAACAACGCTATACATTCAGAATTCTTTTTAAGAGTCTTTGATAGGGCCGGCCCCGTGGCTTAGTGGTTAAGTGTGCAGGCTCTGCTACTGGCGGCCCAGGTTCGGATCCCGGGCGCGCACCGATGCACCGCTTCTCCGGCCATGCTGAGGCTGCGTCTCACATACAGCAACTAGAAGGATGTGCAAATATGACATACAACTATCTACTGGGGCTTTGGGGGAAAAAAGGAGGAGGACTGGCAATAGATGTTAGCTCAGAGCTGGTCTTCCTCAGCAAAAAGAGGAGGATTAGCATGGATGTTAGCTCAGGGCTGATCTTTCTCACAAAAGAGAAAAAAAAACAACAAAAAAAGACTCTTTGATATGGGGCCTGATCCCATGGCCGAGTGGTTAAAGTTCTGCATGTTCCACATCACTGGCCCGGGTCTGTGGGTTCGGATCCTGGGTGTGGACTTACTCTACTCACCAGCCACACTGTGGCAGTGTCCTACATATAAAGTAGAGGAAAGTTGGCACAGATGTTAGCTCAGGGCTAATCCTCCTTAAGCAACAAAAGAGGAAGACTGGCAATGGATATTAGCTCAGGGCAATCTTCCTCAGCAAAAAAAAAAAAAAAAAAAAAAAAAAGTCTTTGATATGGACATGCAAAAGATGAGTCAGTTATTAAACATTTACTCATTTTAAATCATAGAGCAGTATCTTACATATGCTTGAGAAATGGTCCTAAAAGTCAATGAAATGTTACATTTCAACAAAAACATTTAGCAGCAATCTGAGCTAACTCAAGGGAGAGCTTTAATTTGGGCTAATCTGAATGAACTCATGGATGCAGAGAGAAAGAAAATGAACTCATGGATGCAGGATACTCAATTTATAAGACATTTTGCCACTCAACTGTTAATAGAAAAAGAATGGCTAGAATTCTACTACAAGAATATTTTAGGACACACAAATTAGCTCTTCATTTTGTTCCTTGGAAATCAAATTTTCATTTAGTCATAACTCACTTTAAAAAATTCTTATAATTCACATTTGTATTACACTTAGCACTTACGGACTTACTTGTAAGCAACAACAATATACAAAATTTACTTTTTGGAGTCTAATGCTGAGGAAATTTACTTAGAAATGAATGAACACTTTGCCAAATGAAATCTGAGTTGGAAATATTATTGTCATAATATTAAAAGAATATTACCAATGCCTCCACCAGCATGAGGAGGGGCTCCAAAGCGGAAGGAATCAATGTATGCCTTAATTTTCTCCAAATCTACAAAAAAACAAAAACCCAAACATAATTTATTATCTTATTTAGCTTAAAAACAGTATGAAAGCAATTATTGTTCAATGAAAATTAAAACAAATCACTGTGTTTCTGAGAAGTCTTTAAAACATTTTAATGTGTTGTTTTCAGAATATATATTACCCTCCTAAACATATTTAAGTTGTTTACCAATTCCATGATGTAAGGCTCTCTCTGTTAGCAGCTGAGGATCATGTATTCTTTGAGCTCCTGACAGTATTTCTTCTCCTCTCATAAACATATCATAAGAGTTGGACTGTTTCTGCAGGAAAAACAAACAAAAAAATACCACTCTTCAAGTGGCTATCATCCTATTTCCATTATACTTTTGTGGGAAAGAAGAATCTCTGTTCCATGAAGAGCAAGTCCATTTTTTCCTACAATTAATGTTGCAACCTGCTCCAGTGAACATAATTTGTTTCTCTAAAATAGAATTAAACTAGTGAGGGTTGAATAATAACTTCTTCCTTGCTCCTACCAGATTTTATGCTCCCCTTTTCCCATACCTTCCAATAACAAATCAAGCACCATATCCAACTTTTAAGATGCAGTATGGATTATGAATATTTCCTTTATCATCTGAAATGTTTTTGAGTGTGATATGATTTTGGGATCACTTTTAGAACTTCAGATTATCAACAGGTGTTAGTCTTTTTAATTTTTAAAATTTCTTTTTTATTTTAAGGAAAGTAAACTGCACGTCAACTTACCATAGCTTAATCTATTCCCTGTTAGGTTTTAACTTACTTTCCCTGTCTTTCGATAAACTAAATGGTTCTCAAAGGGTGATTCCTGGACCAGTAGCCTCACTATTACCTGGAACTTGTTAGAAATGTAAATTATGAAGCCCCACCCCAGACCAACTAATCAGAAAGCCTGGTGATGGGGCCCAGCAATCTGTGTTTTAAAAAGCCCTCCAAGTGATTCTGATGCACACTAGAGTCTGGGAACCACGGCAATGGAAAAATAGTAAAAGGCCACAAGACATTATTTAGATTAACTCCCAGGACAGAATGTGAATTCTTAGTTCAAGGTCAATGATTAAGATGATTTGCTAAAGTGTGCAAATCTAGTAATGCTATTTATTATATTTACATGGTGTTTCTTCTTTATAAATCTTCAAAAAATGGCAAATGATAATGATTTTTAATATAGGGTTTTGCGACTAATTTGCTAGAATATTCTAATTTCACAACATCATTTTGACCTCAATTGACAGAAACTAGTAGTAATACATATAACAATGTGTCCATCAAAACTGCAAATTACTAATGAAAACCATTATTCCCATTGTACAATTTCACACAGTGACAATAAAGTTTTCCTTCTTCCCCAAAACAGGTTATTTAAAATCAAATTACTTACAAGATTTCTTGGGTCAGGCATGGTATAGAAAGGTCTCACAGCCAATGGATATTTATCAAGAATATAAAAATCTGTATCATACTATAAAAAGAACAAATATGATTAAAATAGATTTTTTAAAAGTTTAATGAAAGTAAAAAGAAGGCTAACATTTTGGTAATTAACTGTTTTATTTCTTATGCATAAGTTTTTTCCTTCAAAATTACTGTAATTACACTGTATATACAGTAAATACTCTCCTTCTTTCAAGTAACATCTGGATCCTGTAGTATTTTGCCATGATGTTATAAATTCTTCCAATACTTGATTTTTGGAAGCTGTTGACTATTCAATCATAGTTCAAATATTCATTCTTTTTTCTGGACATGTGATCTCTTTCCAATTTCTCCCTCACTGAAAATGATGCTGTGATAAACTTACTTGATTTTAATTTTTTTCCTTTGCTATTCTAGCTCATTTAGGCTTTCAGATGCATTTTATAACTTTTTGTTAAATTATCCCAAATTTCTTTGGGTTTTACAAAAACTACATTAAAACTATAAATTATTTTGGGAAAAACTGACATCTTTTACAATATTCATCTTCAAAAAAACCTTGATTATTTTCCCAATAATTTAAAATTTCATTTAAATATCTAAAAGAAATTTGGTAGTTTTCTTCAAATGAAAACTACAATTGAAATAAATAACATGCAATTATGACATTTTTGTTAGAAAGCATATTTACTATGCATTTAATTAAGAAACCAATCACATTTCAACTGTTTTGACATTAAACATTTTTGCTAAACCTAGAGTGTAGTGGCAGTGTCAACAGAGCTGATAAACTGGAATTGGCTCTGCTGAAACAGCATTTTAAAGGTATAAACGCAATACTGTGCAGTTTCAGAAATACTATGTTAGTTCCCAGTCAGTTTGACACTTTTGAGTGCAACCAGCAGGAGGAGCTCAAGGACTGTTTTCATTCCATAACACAATTCTCTTAATCTCTTTCAAGATCACACTAAGTTTAGCTTTTATCTTCTTTGGAGTTTTAGAAAATGAGATAGGAAAGTAGCTTTCACTTAAGAGGCAGAAAGGAAACTCATTACCTTCAAATCCCATGAGTCAGCAAGGGTACTCAGGGAAGACCATTCCTAAATAATTTCAAATCATCTTGAGGCCCTTTCTAACTAATCCGACAATCTGACCTAGATACCACCCTTAGATACCTCAGTACAACTCAGTACAAAAATCAAATACTGAGCTAATCAAACCGTTTGGGCAAAGCCTGTCTATTTTCAATTTTTCAAAAAAAATTTTTTCAAAAACATTGTCCCTCTTGGTTTTTATTTATTCTGAAATCATACCATTCTAGGAAGATTAGTCCCCTCTGCAACTGTTCTGTAGTACCAGGATACATTTCAGATTTAGAAAAAGAAATCCAGCATGTACAAGAGTCCTACCTTTTCCTTTACCAAACGACCCAACAGTTTTTCATTTGGTGTACTGAAAAAGAAACATGAAATCAGGTGTTTCAAGATCAAACAGTAACTTAGAAGAGTTTTAAGTTAATAAGGTACCTCTTCTATTTGAAGTTCTCAAAGAATAAAAAATTTGGCCAAAATACAGTTATCTATCCTGCTCCTTTTTTTTTTTTTTTTTAAAGATTTTATTTATTTATTTTTTCCCCCCAAAGCCCCAGTAGATAGTTGTATGTCATAGCTGCATATCCTTCTAGTTGCTGTATGTGGGACTCGGCCTCAGGATGGACAGAGAAGTGGTGCCTCGGTGCGTGCCCGGGATCCAAACCCGGGCCACCAGCATTGGAGCGCGCGCACTTAACCACCAAGCCACGGGGCCGGTCCTATCCTGCTCCTTTTTTGAACAGCAAGTACTATTGGAAATCACCTGGGAATGTACCTGGTACAGTGACTTAGCATTTAGTAGGTGCTGCTCAATAATATTTAAATAAAACGAAAAACAGAATTTAGCAATTCAATGACTCAGAAATAACATGGATGAAATAACAGCCTACAATTACATACAATAAAAGTTCACCATACCAACATAAGCTATTCTTGCCATTAAATGGTTCCACTTCAAAATGGTCTCTCCTTTATGTTACTCTTTATCAAAGGTTTATAAAAACAAAAATCAATACTTCCGAGTCTTTAAAATGTGATAGTGTTTATATAAACCAATTAAATTTCTATACTTAAGAGGTTGCTACTTTAGCTTCTATCCTATTTAAGAACAATTTCCAAAATACTTAAGAAAATATTGCCCATCTTGAAGTAATTATAGAATTTATGGTTTGCCTTATAATGTTTTATATATAAAACCGTGTATATATATATATTTTTTGTTGTTAAACAAAAATAAAGGGTTTTGAGTAAAATGTTTTAAAAAATAAAACCTAGAAAATGACAGTAATCACCCCTTTCCCTCCTACATCCATGTGAATTATTTTGATGACTAACTTAAGAACTTTTTATAATTTTATTTATTTATTTATTTATTTATTTTTTCTCCCAAAGCCCCAGTAGATAGTTGTATGTCATAGCTGCACATCCTTCTAGTTGCTGTATGTGGGACGCGGCCTCAGCATGGCCGGAGAAGCGGTGCATCAGTGCGCGCCCAGGATCCGAACCCGGGCCGCCAGCAGCGGAGCACGAGCACTTAACCGCTAAGCCACGGGGCCGGCCCTAAGAACTTCTGAATAAAATATAAGTAGACAGTAACTTCCTATCTTTATTAAACTATGCAGTAATTTGTTTCAAAATTATAAATTGTATGATCTGAATTTAGATAATACTGTATATCAAATAAAGAATAGTGATTTATATAACTTTTGGAGATCTTAACTGTTTTATGCCCTAATCCTGTGTGGGGATGGATATATAGACTGCTATCTACCCTCTCCAACACCACTGATTTAGAAAGAGAGTTTACATATTAGATGATAAAATCACAGGCAAAAGTCCCCATATTTTTTAAAATATTATGAATATGATGGGGGAAAAACAAAAATGGTGTTTTAAAGAAAATTACTGAAGCTTAGGTGAACTGCATTAAACCATTAAACATAACATTTTATTTCAGATCACACATTAAACAAAACAGCAGCATACTATATACTAAAGTTAACAGAGCTGAAGTCTATCAGCTGGGTGGAAAAAATCATCATTCATTAACATATTCATTCTTTCACATCTTAAATGTAACCACTGAAGTTTTAAAAATCACCAAGACAAACCTCAGATCTTCTTCATCTCCCATTTCAATTCCAGCTTCCCTAAGCATAGCCAATGCTTCACAGTACTCAAGTCTTAACGTTGGCTCCAAAAATTTGAATGGCTCACATGGGAATTGTTTATTCACCATCTGAATTTCAGTTTGAAACCTATTTGAACAATGATTTAGAGTTAATAAAAATGTGTGAGACAAATGTTTTCCCCAAAAGAGGTCACTGTGGCAATACATAAAAATCAATTTTTAAAAAAAATTCTACTAAAACTGGTGAAACAAGGAGCATATATAGCTTTATTCTTCCACACACTTGATACACGTTTTTTTTTTTTTTAAATCAAAGAAACAACATTTTTAAGATTTCAGAGAAGTCACTATACGTGTGAGGATGAAGAAAGGGCAAGCTGAGCAGGTTCAAGGGTGGAAGCTCCATGGTCAGCTAAGTGCCCTCTCCAGCTGAACCACTCAGCCTCACAGACTCTCCTAGCTGTCTGGGGAGCCTGTTCCCAAGCCGACAGGGACCCAAGAGCCGACTGTATATACTATCAGTTCTAGGTGTTCCACTGGTAACAATTTAGAAATTCAGAGATAACACAAAAGGAAATGCTTTGAGTAAAACTCTTTTGTGTAAAATCAGCCTCAGTGCAGAAATTGCCTCAGGGACTTTTAGGCTCTTCAGCAGTAGTAGCAACAGCTAAGAATAAAAATCTAGTAGGTATTGAGTACCTATCTATGTCACAGAAAATCATTCTTTGAATCAATGTATGCATGAGGACAAAGTATTATCAAGAAATTAAAGAATGAAACTTAAATACTTAAAATATTAAACACCATTTTTCAGTCTGTTGTTTGTCACCACTGTGGCATTAAAGGATTAAAAACTATAACTCATATCAGCTAACATTGTTAGAAACATAAAATACCCATTTTATGAGGCATTAAAAAAAATTTGACTTTTTAACCCTTTAACAATATTTGTTATCTATCATCAAGGAAGACCAAATTAATGAATAGTTGTCTTATCTTCCCCCATTCCCATTATACTGTAAGTTTGTTTAGGAGAGTGCCAATTTCTTTCCCATTTACTAATCACTATAATGTAGCGTCTAACCTCTAATCGGCAGGCACAAGACAGATGTTTACTGCACTGAACTGATGCTGGGCAGGATGATATTTTATTAAGATTAAAAAAATATTTTTGCTAAAATATTTATGAATGAAATAATAGCTGGAATTTGCTTCAAAATAATAGGTGGTGGGAGAAATGAGTAAAACAAAATTGGCCATGGGTTTTGTCTGGTTGAAACTGGGTCATAAGTACATAAGGGTTTCATTAGGCCAGTCTCCCTACTTTTGTATGTGTTTTGAAATTTTCCATTATTAATAGAATTGAAAAAAGTATGTTGATATTCTATGAAAACAGTAGACATTAAAACACTATCACCTCCTCATTAGTCTTAAAGACTTGCATGGAAGCAATAAAGCTTAGCCATTGATTTATTCAAATCTTCATATAAGAAGGGTCAAGAAGACCCCAGCAACTGATTTTTAAATTGCTTTTCTTTGCTTTGGATATTAAGCCCCATTCATGTCTATCAATGGTAATACAAAAAACTATGACTATCAATATTTTAAAATACATTTGTGTATTATTCTTCTATGAGAGGTAAGTACTAATGATAAACATGAGAGGGATATGACACCAGCCAGGTAATCTAACTTAGAACTGATACAGAAACTTAAAATTTCTAAATGACTTATAGAATACAGAAAGAAGGCTTAAAAAATCCAGTGATAATGGTGTTCCAGTCTCTAATTTGTTAAGCCGAGATCTGATTAATCCCAAGGGCCTGATTCATGATTGGTCTGTTGTTACAAAAACCAAAGTGGAAATTTCATATTCCAATATTAAATAGAGAATATATCAATATCTAAAACAAATAGGTTTCAGAAACTTTCTTGAATTATAAATGTGAAAAGAAAATAAGAAAAGCTCTGTTCCTTCATTGTAGTTTCAAAGGATATTTTGTTTTATAAGGAAACATTACTTGTTACATAGACTATCTCAATCAAAGTTGTTTAAAATAAACTTGTACTGAAATGTTTCAAAGGACAAAGGTTTAAAAAAAAGGCTGTCTACAATTAACTAGTTATCAAAGGTACAATGCAATGCAGAGAATGCCTGGAAAATATTAGTACTTATGCTACAGCACTTTTATAAGATCAATGATTAATTTCTGTGTTCCTGAAATTACTCATTAAACTTGCAATGGAGTAAATAAGATTTATAATATTTCTGAACTCTTTTTTATGTATCAATGAAGCATATCCAAATACATCAACAATTAATAGTTAAGTCTATAATAAGTCTATTATAGCCTACGTAATACTTGAAGTACTGTCACAAGAATGGAGAAAGGAAAAAAAAAGACTCTTGATCCTACTTAACTTGCTTTCCATTTCCTTTTCCTATTTTCTCTATGTTAAACATCATCACAAGTAAACTTCAATGACCTTTAAGGGAGAAACTATTTGCCAGTTTAAAGGGTGTACCTAAAGTGAATATTTTACATAATTCAATTTTCTGAATATCCAAAACATGTCTAATAATTTTTTGTAAATGTTATCAATTTACCAAACCCAAATAAGTCAAAAGTCTCTTCAGTGTACTAGTTTCTAATCTTTACTAGTCACTCAGCGTAAATATAAATTGATCTAAGAATTAACCCCCATTGGCACAGGCTTAGTTTACACAGACAAATTCAGTAAAGATTAGAAACTAGGAGACTGAAGGGACTTTTTACCTCTGAGCTAATACTGTCTTCACTTATAATAGCTGAAGAAACTGAGGCACAGAGTTAAATAACTTGCACAAGGCCCACACAGATCTGTAGCAGAGGTGGGATTTGAACTTAGGCTGCCTGGATCTAGCTGAATCCAAGCTCTTAACCACTAGTCCATACTACCTCCCAAATAGTAAACTGTTATAAAAAGTAACATAGGTTCTATTTCTTAACACATTCCGCATGTCAGTATAAAGGAAAAAACAAAGGTAAATTTCCCCACCAAAATAAAGTTAACTAGCTGAAGCCCCAGTTGACTTGGATCCAGAAGTACTATTTTGAGTGTGGGTTTTTTCACTAATTGATAATTTAACTGGCAAGTGTTTCTATATATATATACACACACACACACGTATACATATATTCAATAAACATATATACACTCAATAAAAACTAGTTTATACACTTCAAGAATTGCTCTGTGTTGAAGCACCCAAACTGATTTGAAACTGGGGATTTAAAACATTTTTTCTTTTACCTTTTTTGAAGTCCTTTGAATATTTGTACTAAGGTGTCAGCAATTTCCTCCACAACTTCATGGTAATGGTAACTGAAAGCCATTTCAATGTCCAAACCAACAAATTCTGTTAGATGTCTGTGGGTATTAGAGTCTTCAGCTCTGAATACTGTAACATTAATAAAAAATACATAGTAAATGATGCATTAAATTTTGGAGAAATTGGGATTTAAATACAGAATTCCATTTACTAGTACTCAAATGGTACTATTTTCATTATCATTAATGGGTTGGAAAGACCTTTGATAAGCCACGTGTTTCAGCATTCTCTTGGACAGCAAGTTCCTTACAAACTCCTACAGTCACGTAGTAAAAGCTGTAACAAATGTAAATTAATAAATGAGGCTCAGAAGAACCCCGAGGGAATTGAAGATCCTGAAGTGCCTTCTCAATAATTAACAATAGATTCAATCTACTGAGTTCTTCTCAATTTTATTAAAACTTGACTCAAACTATATGAAATCTGTACAAATGAAGTAACATTATACATATTCCAGCCATGACCTCAGTCCAGCTCTTATTATCCTCACTGCACTTTCCTCCTTTCTAGTCTTCCTGACTCTAGCTCTGCTCCATCTTTCACACCACTGCAAGATTAATATTGCTATAACGCATCCTTGCTCAGTAACTTACAATGGTTCCCAAATGACTACTGTAATAAGACATAAAATGACAGAAAGTCTAAAACCTTTATGCTTCCATAATTTAATCCTAACCTATACTTCCCATTTCTTCTTAACACTAACTAGTCTTACTTTTATTTTCTCCATGCTCTTTATTTATCCTGCTTCCTCTGATTAGAATGCCATCTCCATTGTCTATATCTCCCACTCTGTCCTTAAAGCCCATTTCAGTTTGAATTTTCTTTTATGGCGACTCTAGCAAACTCTTCTCTGTCTTTTTACACTATCTATACTACATAATTAACACCAACCTGCTGATTGTACAGTACAATCAGATTATTTGCTGTGAAAATCAGTTGATCATTCCCTGTGACTGCTATATGTATGCATGTCTTATTCTATCTTGGGATCAGGGCCAATGTTTATTCCCTTGTCACTCAAAGCATGGTTTGCAATTAGCAGCATCAGCAATATGGGAGCTTGTGAGAAATGCAGAATCTCAAGCCTTACCTCATATCTACCGGTCAGAATTTGCATTTTAACAAGACCCCCAGGTGATTCATATGCACATTAACATTTGAGAAGTGCTGGTTGATTCTTCTATGTACTTGGTACCTAGTGCAAGGCTATATATGCAGCAGGTGTTCAACAAATAATTGGTTAATAAATTCAGAAAATTAACACTTAATGATCTTGCCAGTTTTTCTATTAACAGGTATTTAATATTTATTAAGCTATCAAAAAACTTACATACATAAAATAACTTGGTAAATTTTAAAGAATGAAGTAAACCGGGTTTTTGCTTATAATTAGCTTCATAAAAAAATCTGCCACATGATTATGTGTTAAGTGTTTGACTTTTAGCAAACAT
The DNA here is from genome assembly GCF_057802395.1 of Ceratotherium simum simum. Taxonomy (NCBI): domain Eukaryota; kingdom Metazoa; phylum Chordata; class Mammalia; order Perissodactyla; family Rhinocerotidae; genus Ceratotherium; species Ceratotherium simum. The sequence goes on from NC_141908.1 coordinate 19,538,443, forward strand.
ATCTTAAAAACCATGTTAACATAGTCTATTAAATATCACATATTTGTTAGTAATTCATAACGGACTTTAGCATATTATCAATACTAAGAACAGTACAAACAGTAATAGTAAAACAGAATAGGTTTGGAATAAAATTGGTAGCAAAGTATATAGAGGTACATTTGTAAACTTACAACAGTAGTAAGGGGCTATCAGGACAACAAAACATTATTTGGAAGATCGTAACCACTTGTTTTTTAGTGTTTGGTGTTTATGGAGAGTTGAAATGACAGTCCAAATGGTAGCTAATTCTGTTCCTTTTTTTTTTTTTTTTTTAATTTTTATTTATTTATTTTCCCCCAAAGCCCCAGTAGATAGTTGTATGTCATAGCTGCACATCCTTCCAGCTGCTGTATGTGGGACACGGCCTCAGCATGGCCGGAGAAGCAATGCGTCGATGCGTGCCCGGGATCCGAGCCCGGGCCACCAGCAGTGGAGCGCGAGCACCTCACCGCTAAGCCACGGGGCCGGCCCCGTTAATTCTGTTCTAATTACACTTAAGTATAATAAATAATATACTTAAATATATTTCAGAGGGTGTCTATTTTCAAAGCATGCATTTTTAAAATGAGATATTCCCAACATAAAAATTTTCTTCAGCATTCTTCTGTAGGAATATGTAATGCTTATGATTCTATTCACAGGAATGATGCTCAACTGTTTAAAGAACTATTGAGCATATAATTTTCTCTTTTTTGGAAATGTCTACCCACGCACATTGTCATTTTTCCTTCAGTCTGGTGTTTATGTAGTCAGCATATAAAAGGATTTAAGCTTTCAAAATGTCTGTATGTTAAATGTGTTTCTAAAACCACAACTATGTATAATTAACGAATTTTGAGAAAACCATAACTGCCAAAACCTTACCTGGTCCAATACAGAAAACCTTCTCAAAATCAGCACAAATACACATTTGTTTGTACAGCTGTGGGGACTGAGCCAGGTATGCATTATTCTTAAAATATGACACAGTAAATACATTGGCTCCTCCTTCACTGGCAGCTGAAATGTAAACATTTATGTTGTTATTATCAATTATAAGCTTACCAATGCAACGTTCTGGTAAAAACAGTTTACACTTTTGATTCAAGTACTTCACTTAAAAAACAAAAAAGAAAGAAAGAAAAACAGAAAAATCAAGAATTGCAGAGAAACCATAGTCTATATATGTCTTATACCTGATTCTAAACAGTTTATATTTAGGACAGATTTGTTTCTTTGGCTATACCTTCATTTTACTTCTTTGGATATATATGCTCCCTTTCTGCATCAATTTCAAATCTATTAAAGCTACCTTGCAGTTGTAAAAACTTTTTTTAAAAAGGAAAAAAGATATTCTTAATAATTTTTCTAATTATCAAGAATGCAATGTTCAATTTTTATATATAACTAAACGCCATTCATACCACATTTTTAGTGTTATTTAAGCAACTCTAAAATGGTTAAAATGATTAAGATAAGGTTCTCATATAATAATGAGAAGTAATGTGATTTTCCCATCTGTAGTATTTAGTAATTTTATAATGCAGTTTATACAATACAAAATTGGAATACCAATTTAGAAAGAAACCTACATAATGAAAGTAGTTTCTGGTACAACTTATCTAACAATAATCTTGCTTCGTGTTAGACTCATTTTATAATCATTATCACATAATGACTCCTGAAATAAGGGGATGTAGTATTATTGATGTTAGTGATATGTGACTGCTGCTTATATGGCAGAGTCTTCAAAATAAATAGTCTCATGGCAATAAACCTTAAGGGACACTTAGGATTCTTAAGTTTAAAAAACTAACATTAAGCAACTTGAGGGAAAGCAAATTTATTTTTAAAAATTTAGAGAAATATCTTAAAGCATACCTGAGATAATTTTAGGAGTTTGGATCTCCACAAAACCTTTGTTAATTAGAGTTTCCCGGAAAAGATGGCAGATGCCAGACTGGAGACGGAAGACTGCCTGACTAGTTGATGTCTATAAGACAATAATAAAATCTAATTAAACCAATTTGACATGTTAACTGAAACGGAGTATTTTCTAATCAGTCCACCTGCCTGGAAAGTTCATAGAGTAAATAATATAAGAGAAAAATTAGGCTACATGGTAATCAGTATAAGGATATACCTTGAAATTTTTCACATTATAAAACGAGAATGGCAATTTTGCCCTTATATCCAACCCGTCCAACTCCTGACTTTGTTAAGCTGAGAGTCTATAAAAGAACTGGTTTTAAATCAGATAGTAGTTCAGACATAAAACTAGAGTGCTTAAAAGATTTCAAGTTACTAATGTACACAATGCTTCCCAAAACGTAAAGTCAAAGTAGGGGTTAAAAATGTGAATGCAGGGCCGACCGGCTGGCGTAGCAGTTGGATGCTCGCGCTCCACTTCGGCGGCCTGGGGATTGCAGGTTCAGATCCCAGCGCACTGACACACCGCTTATGAAACCATGCTGTGGCGGCGTCCCATATAAAGTAGAGGAGGATGCGCACGGATGTTAGCCCAGGGCCAATCTTCCTCAGCAACAAGAGGAGGATTGGCATCAGATGTTAGCTCAGGGCTAATCTTCCTCACATACACACAAAAATGTGAATGCTTACAAGGGCCCGAGAAATAACATAAATGAAATAAATAAATGATACTTCCTGGATGGTACAGGGCATAGCAGAGGACATAACACCCCATCTAGAGTGCTAGCTGATGTTGTCATGTGGGCCCAGTATTGTCAGAGTCACCTTCAACTTTTTTTTTTTTTTTTTGTGAGGAAGATCAGCCCTGAGCTAACATCCATGCCAATCCTCCTCTTTTTGCTGAGGAAGACCGGCCCTGAGCTAACATCTGTGTCCATCTTCCTCCACTTTATGTGGGACACCACCACAGCATGGCCTGACAAGCGGTGCATCGGTGCACACCTGGGATCCGAACCCAGGCCACCAGCAGTGGAGCACGCACACTTAACCGCTACGCCACGGGGCTGGCCCCACCTTCAACTTTTTAAGAAAAGCCATCTCCAGATTTAATGTGAAAACCCCAGTTTTTCAATGGTGGCAATGATTTAAATAAATAAAAAAATAATAATGTGGGCTAAAGAAAAATACTCTTTGGGCCAAATTCTAGAGGCACAACCAATAACCTGTGTGAACAAACAGCATGGGCAAATAGAGTATGATGTCTAACAACTTTGGCCAAAATTATGAAAAACCTGAGGTTTCGAGGTAGTATCAAGAGGACTTTGATTACTGCTAGCCTTTTCTATATGTTACAAATTAAAATGGAAAAGGTAAAAGCAGACAAAAAGCAAATCATCACGGGAAACATATGAGTGTACACTAAGGGCAGACCCATATGATTGCAGAAAAGCTGGAAAGACCTCTTAAGGTGACAAGGAACTTAAGCTTTAGGTAGAATATTTAAGTAAAGGAGGAAGATGTGGTCAGAACATTAAGAAAGAAAGATGACACTGGTTTTACTACCATGATGAAACCACTGAACTCTTTCACTTGCAACCAAACCAGAAAGGGAAACAGAAGACCTATGAGATTACTGTATAAACCAACAGGGCCAACTACTTTACTATTAATTCTGTGCTCAGATCAAAGTCAAAGGATTGAGGCATTAATTACTAATCTCCACCTGGTCTTCTAAAATGTGCACATAATTTCTTTCATAATTTTGTAGTGATATTAATGGTTATGTGTCCACTTGTTGACTAACTTGTCTAAAATGAGTATCACCTGGAAGCAAGCCCATTTACTGGCTTTATGTTTGTCATTTTAAAACCAAGCAAGGCAATATCCTGTGAACTATTACTCGACTCTCCTTGTTGCCTGCAATTCTTTTTAGGGAAGGGTCAGTCAGAAAGGTAAATTGTTTCCTGTATCATCATAGTTACATACAGGCAAATGCCAATTAGTTTTCTAAGCCTGAGACAGGTATGGTATCCCTGCCCACCTTGACTTTGGCACAGTCATGTCAATTAATAAATAAATGAGGCATACTCTAAGATCAATGACTCTGTTGTCTAATCTTGTATCCTGGTTAACAGTAGCTCTTCCTTCCTAAAAAAAAAGATGAAAAAAACAGATTACTAATTTTTTTAAGAACATAAAAAACACTTTTAGAAGCCATGTTTACTTTTAAGTAGAATAAGTATGTTTATGTGTGTTAATACTATGCCCCTGCTTTCTTTCCATCTCCCACCCCCAAAAGCTTTGCCTCATTATTGGGACATCAGAAGAATTAACCACTTGTACTTTCACTGATTTCGGATTTTACCTGCTAAAGATTGAAGGAACATATAAAAGCTGACATTAGAGTAGTGGTTCTCAAAGTACACTCTGGGCACCACTGAAGGTCCCCAAGGCCTTTCAGGGAGTCCATGAAGTCAAACCTATTTTTCATAATACAATCTTTTCACTTTCATTTTCTCCTAACTATACTAAGGAGTTTTCCAAAGGCTTCTTGATGTGCTCTATCACAACAGAATGAATGCAGAGGCAGATATGAGAATCTAATTGTTGTCTATTAAGCCAGACATTACAAAGATTTGTAAATATGTAATACAATGTCACTCTCGACAAATTACTTTTTGTTTTTGAAAATATTTTTCATGTTATTTTTATTATTTATATAAGAATATAGGAACATAATATATTTATATTATTTTAAAAAATTAATAAATATTAAAAATTTCTGTTTTAACTTCTAATACTATAAATATTGATAGATATACCTACTACAAAAACAAAAGCTTGTAGGGTCAATTATTCTTAAAGAGTATAAAGGGATCCTGAGACCAAAAAGTTTGAGAATTGTTGATATAAGAGTAAATTTAAATAAAAATGAAGCTCAAATCAATTCACAGGTTCCCCTTTATACAAAAGTAGGGCATCAAGTTTTCAATGTTTTGCAAACTAAGCACACAGAGGAAGCACAGTATTTCAAAAGTATAATTTTTACCTCTTCTCCTTCCACCTCAGGCCGAACAGCATCATCCAGCTGCAGGGGCAAGCGGGGTTCAGCCAAACTGATCACATAAATCTGAAAGTGAGAGATTACCAAAAATATCACGAAGTGCACAAAATCTGTTATCTTTTGCTTAAAAAAACTATCTACAGTTGACTTAAACATGAAGCAATGTTTGCATACACCTCTAACTGAAACTACTTGCTAAAATTAAACAAGATGGTACTTTTTTTTTTTTACCTATAAAATGGGGATAATAATCTTTCTCGCCTATCTCCCTGGGTTGTTGGAACAGTCAAATGAGATAACATATTTACAAATACTTTGTAAACTCTAAGGTGCGTACCAATATGATAAACAAGTAATAACTGGAGTTGAGGGGTCTGTGCTTAAGGCCTCACTTTGTCACATAAAAGCTGTTGTTAGGCAAATTGCTTAACCTCAGAGCTTCAATATTCTACTCTGTAAGATGAGGTCTGCAATAAGAATCAAATGGAGTAATGAATGTGAAAACACTTTGCTCATTTGAAGGCGCCCATTGACAAATGAGTTGTTATTATTATTGTTAACAGCATTTGGCCATTTCTAGCACTAGGACCAAAGTCAGCCCAACTCTGCTGTACCTCTCTCTTTCCTTTTCTCATTCTTTTTCCAAATATCCCTGCATTGCCTTCTTTCATCAAACATGTTATATCTCATTTCCTGCTGCTCTCCTCATTGGGAGAGCTGCCACAGAGGATGTTCTTTTATGCTGTTAAAATCCCTCAATATTCACTCATACTAATTGCACATTTTAGTGCTAACAAGCAGTTAGGTCATACAGAATGAGCTAGGGTTTTTTGGCTATCCTTAAAAAAACATGTTACCTTATTAGTTATTCCCAACTATGACTGGAAAACCTGCTAAAGCACAAAAGGGAAACAGACCTTATTTAGTTAATTCAGGAAAGGAAATGATATCCTTCCAGTTGGTAGATCACATTTAGCATTCAGTTCAGACACTTCCAAGAAAAAGTGTCAGAAGAATACTCCAGTCCTGCTCATAGTAAAATAGAATTATTTGTCACTATCTCCTATACCCAAGTTGTAGTGCTTCTCTTTGATGAGTTAACAGAAACTTGATCTCCAATGCAGAGTTGGAGAACTGGACAGCTACCTCTTCTATTTTTACAACTAGTAGAAATTCATCATCTCTTTCATTAGGTTGTAAGCACTCTGATCCACAGAACTTCACATAGTGTTTGGCATAAAGTATATACTCAGTAACTGCTGGCTGAATAAATAAGTAAATGATGAGAGAGTCATTGCTTATTATAAGATTCTATTTAGTATACAATACTTTATGCTTTGTGAAATACTTTATAATTATTTTATTAAGGCAAAATTTGTAAGCTCTTTAGGCTTTATATTTATTATTAACATTTATTAAGGTTGTATTGAATGCTAAATAATTAGAATATTTTAGAAGTACATTTACTTGGTCTAGTCACTAAAATTTTATTTATTAAAGTATTGAAAAAGATGTTACTTGGAAAACAGGAGGTTGTTTTTCTTGGTCAGCGTACCCTTAGGTTGGTTTGCCTCTACTAGGTTACAGACTTCCTGGTGGAGATGGTTTGAAGTGAGACTTACACAAAATAATTTGGCAAGTTAGGTCAGTAAAAAATACAAGATTTTCTAAGTGTTGAAGAGTTCCAGGACAATGAATTCCAGTTCAATACAACTTTACTCCCAAATTAGTGTGTATGTATGAGTCTATCTTTCTGCATCTGTCAGTCTGCCTGACTGCTCTATTGTACACACACATGCATGAAGGTAAGGGTGGGAAGGGACAACTCCTTAAAAGAAATTGAATGATGCATCCCGTAAATACAAACTAGGCTTGGATCTGAGAACTGCAGGTTCAAAACTGCAAGGTTATTTAAACAGTACTAAATATATGTGAGTTCACTTACAGTATTTTAAAAGTCAATGATAATGAGCACTTTTAGTTTTTATGTCTAAGAATAAAACAGATGTGGGATAAATCTTATATGAAAAGAAATTATTGCTGGAATGTAACACCAATACCGTACTGTCTCTTTTGACTTCTCAATACTGTAAAATATCAGAAATATGATTATAAGGAAATGTAATGATTAAGAATTAGTATCATTTATCAGCCTTTAGAAGTATATCATCAGAAGAAAGTTCACAGGGCCGGCCCCGTGGCTTAGTGGTTAAGTGCGCGCGCTCCGCTGCTGGCTGCCCGGGTTCAGATCCCAGATGCGCGCTGACACACCGCTTCTCCAGCCATGCTGAGGCCGCATCCCACATACAGCAACTAGAAGGATGTGCAACTATGACATACAACTATCTACTGGGGCTTTGGGGGAAAAATAAATAAATAAATAAAATTATAGAAGAAAGTTCACAGCAAAATAGGTTCATAATAGTGAATAAAGCTTTTAGATGTATTTCATATTTCTCCCTACGTGACTATGATAGATTGTTTAAAAAAATGGCTGCAATAATTCCTCCTGTTCCTGTATACTTGTCCTTTTTCAATGATGTTGCCTCTCCTCCCATCAAGAGATGGAATGTTTCTCCATCCCTTAAATCTGAGTTTTTCCATGTGACTGGCTTTGACCAATGAGATATTTAGCAAAGGTGACACAAGCAGAAACTTAAAAACTGCCTGCACTTAGGGCTTCCCTCTTTTGCTGCTGGGAACCCTTCTGGCACCATGTCAACAAGCCTGGGCTAGCCTGCTGGATGAGGAGAGGCCAGAGGAAAAGATGTCCCAGAAATATCAGAGAGTCCACCTCATGTCACATGGAACAGATGAGCCACCCCAGATGGGCCAACCCTAATTGCCTGGTGCACAGAATTGTGAGCAAATACATGTTTTTTTTTTTTAAGTCACTAAGTATTGGGGTGGTTGATTATATAACAAAAGGTAACTGATTCAGTAATCAATTTATAAATCTCTATATTTTACATCAACTCTATTAAGAACATATAGATTTGATATGAATAGTTTTAAGAACTACTCAAATTTATTTCTGTACACAATTTTATATTTTAAAAAGAGTTACCTTTTGAACATGTAACTCCACATCTTGCTGCGTACAGCTTCCAATTTTCTGATTCACTTTTCTCACAACACCTTCTATATCTACGATGCTCTCTTTGTTGATGCTGTCAAAAGAAAAAATTCCCAACTTTAATCATCTCATCAGAGGTGTCAGAACTCATTTGGTGTTTCAACAGTAAAGCTGAATATATTAAACTCTTCTTTAATACAGTCAGCCACTTGAGATAAAGCGGATCTATTTAACCTAGTTACAATAAGCTATTATGTAGCACACCTTGTGAGATTCCTTGAAGAGATGATTTTTTAGATGCCATAATTTAGTTACCATTTATAAAATACCTTTATAAAAAGGCAACAGGACAAGCACTGAATTGTGAAAAGTAGGAAAAGGTCTTTCAATTATTTATTAAAGTATACTTCCCTCCCTATAGTGAAAATTTACTAAGATCAGCATTTCCTATAACGAGAAACATCGGCTTCAATAAATGCAATTACTGATGTTTAATGGAATTAAATAATAGAAGAAGGTCAACTGAAAAGATTTCAAGGTAATAAGAGGGCAATAGGGTGCTGCAATTAAATCTTCATTGCCTATGGTTTCTGAGTACACACTGTCATTGGATTTATGGCAGACAGCCAACTGGATTGTGTAATCCCATTTAAGAATGTCTATATGAAGCTTAATATACACTAAGAGTAAAATAAATGCATCTCTTGGGCAGTTTAATTCTATAACAAACTTGAAGTTTGAACACAAGACACTCAAATTCTGAAAGATAAGATTTATGAAGTAGCTTATTAAACTCGCCAATTGATTGTTTTTTGATCTCTAGTATATAACCAAGGGAGAAAAGGTGTAATTCAAAATGGTGGTTCCCATACAAAATGTACCAATTTTACTTTTATGTACATTATTGTACCTACAGAATGTGTCACCATATATTTGTGGAAAAGGATAAGATTTAATTTTCAGATCTCTAAGAGTGATGTCAGCATCATGGTGGCTCAACTGGCCAAAGCAACTCCCTTTGTTTATAAAACTATCAATTAAAACTCTCAGGTGGTAACTGGAGCTGCAGAAGTGAGGTGAAAAGAGAAGACGGAAGGAAGAAAAATGCAAGAGTGACAAGTGAGACAGAGTGGAGTACATGGGGCAGCTGGTGTAACAGAAATGGCAAACATGTATTAGGAACATCTGTCCCGGACTGAGTTTATCTGCTATGTCACAAGCCCCAGTTAACGTTTGTATTAACCTCTCATAGCTCAAGTCCCTGTCTAGAATCCTGCAAAATGAATGGCCAGAATCTAAACAAAGAAAACAACAAGATTTAATTTTCATAGGAAAATTTCTATTCGTTCTCGTGAGGAATTGGGTCCTTAGTAATTGTGGTGCTTTTGGACAAGATTCCAGAAATCCAACAATGCTTATTTTATCCAAAGGAACACCACAATCCATTTCAATGAACATTTACTCAGGGTTGGAAAAGGATCAAAATGAGGATTATAGATGAAAAGTAGTTAAGTAAGAACGAAAAATTTTCACTTCACTTTGCTATACCCCCTAGAATTTTATGTCTGTTACTACCTACCTTAAAAAAAAAACCACAACAGTACACACATCTCTTGCACTCTCATAAGTCTCTTGCACTAGAGCTATCACCTAATATCTAGTTAAATTCTTGTGTATTGAAAAAACTCAGAATCTATTATGGTAAGAGAGGTAGTTGGTGAAGTAAAATAAGGCTCCTCTGAAACCTGAAGTGATGAAGAGGCTTCAGTTTATTGTTAAAAGGGCTTTCTAATACTGGCAATCTAGTGTCACTGAATCTTTCTTCAGTGTGACTGCCACCTATCAGTGTGATTCAGGCCTTGTGGATTCAGGCCTTGTGAGAATTCTGTTGCTTATCTCACACGTTTCCATGAGGAAGGTTTTCTCTTCCTTCTTGATCAGTTATTGCTTCACTGAGTAACCTGACCTGCCCCAACTACAGCTCCACCATGCTACATTCCCACTATGTCCCTGCCCTGAGGTATGTTCTCTTACCTCACCCCCTTTGACTACGTAGTAGGAGGCCTTCCATTATCAGACAGTCTTCTTCAAGCCAACTCAAGTTAAACACATTGTTTCCTGTACTCAACAACTCACAAAAGAATTTCTGAAAACCTGACCTGTTTCTTAAGTTAGGGTCAAAGCTAAATTTCTGCTATCACAAATTGGTCTACTGAATCAATCAGAAGATAGGATTAACTAGATAATAGAGGATGCTTGTCATTCGTTGTTTTTGCCCTTCCAATCTCAGTATTTCCCTTATTATATCTAGCAGCTATATGCTGTTAAAAGAGTAGCTATGTGAGTAAAATCATTCCATGATTTTTTAAACGGTGTATGATTTAGCTCTCAGGTCTCTTATCTACATCTACGTCCATATCTATATCGATATACCTATCCCTGTTTATTTGTACACATAAATGAATTTAGAAGAAAAAACATTAAAACAAAAAATGAGTCAAATTTGTGAAAAAGAGTCAGTCTAAACTTGCTAGTTGGAACTAGTAAAAGGTTATATGAGGGTTTCATGTGTATTTGTGTATAATTAGAGTCAATATAAGAGGGATAGGAATACTTGAATAACCTACTGCCAGTAGAAGGATAAAATGCCACTTTGTAGAAAAAGTCTAATTAATATGAGTTTAACCAATATTGTTTGTTGATGGCTTCACACTTTATATTATATATACTACAGCTTGACTGGTACCATAAAGAGACCCTGTAGGTTTCAGTCTTACATTTTGTAACTAATATGCCACTACGTCGATATTTTGAAAGAGGGTTATGTCTAACAGGCAATCAAAAGCCTTGGGTTTTTACAGAGGATACGGTAGGAAAAAAACCCATGGTGGAAAGCAGAGGAACTCTCAGGAACTATTTTGTTGTAGGAGAAATGAATGAAGTAAATTAAACACATCTTTTCAAAAGGTAAGTCAGCTATTTTTATTATTACTACCACCTTCCAAAACACACTATCATTGCATTGTGTCTTAGACCTCTTTCACTTTCCAACCACCCTTTTGACCCTACATATAATTAATCACTCTACAAATAAGATGAATTAGTATAGCCTTGATATTAAAAATGCCCTAATAGGCACAACAGACTTGATGTCATCCTAACTGTCAACCACCAATTTAATAGTTTACTTCTAACTTAAAACTGTCTTTAGAAAATAAAATTGTAAAAAGCACCATTCTTATATAAAATATTTTATAGATATTTTGAATTGGCCTTTATCAAGTTTTTTTTTAGCAAATGATATAATGTATGAATAACTCAAACAATTATAAAACATGCAACATGGGAGAAAAATAAACAGTACTCAGTAATCTGAAGGAATAAAATCTCACCTTTCCAACATGAGTGCCATACAGTTTACTACTTAGGACCTCACTGAGAACCTCAGGGACACTTTTATTATCTGTAGTTCTATCAATCTTGATTATAAGTTTTCATGTCTACATGGCATAAGAAGCAATAAACTAAAAAACAAAAGTCTGGTGAAACTATTAGAAGTAGGCATAACTGTTGTACTAACAGTTTTGACTGCTGAAGAGTATATATAAAAAACAAAACAAACAAAAATAGGGAAGTGGCAAAGAACCACATTATAACCTAGCACAGCAATAGATGCTCATGATAATGGCCCTCTGTCATTAAGAAAAAGTTAAAAAGGGAGAATGCAGAAAATAGACTTGAAGGATTCTGTTAAAATTGTCAAGAGTTTCAATACTTGAAGGAAGTAAACTTCATAGTCTAAAATAATGTACTAATGAGTAATTCTTTATTGTTGCCAAACATTTTTTAATGTTGCCAAATAATTTTAAAGTTCTTAGATATCTCTGTGGTACGCTGAATTATTGGTCTCAAGTCTTCATTGCTCTATGGTAGTAGTATTAATCCACACTTCTGCCATGGCTTCAAGGTAGACAGAAGGTACTTCTCTGCCCTTTGACTTTGGGTTTGACCAAATGACTTGCTTTATCAATGAGATGTCAGTGGATGTGATGTCAGCAAAAACTTGAAATGTGCTTATTTGTGTCATTTGCCAGTTTTTGCAGCTTGTGCAGATGAACTTGCCCTTCAGCATTCCTGCTTTTCTGCACGAGAAGATGATGCCTCAGGTAGCTGCTGGTCCAAGGAAGCTGAGAAACATAAGCAGACCAGGACCCAAACCACAGCTTCAAAACAAGCCTAAAGGAGCTGAACTCGAGCTGACCCACAGATGTGTAAGCAAGAAATCAAGGTTTATTTGTATGCAGCCGAGTTTTTTTTTTAATGTGGTACAACATACCATATATAAAATTTACAATTTTAACCACTGTTCAGTGTACAATACAGTGGCATTCACAATGTTGTGCAACCATTACCACTATCCATTTCCAGAACTTTTTCATTATCCCAAACAGAAACTTTGTACCCATTAAACAATTAACTCCCCATTCCCCCCAACTCCCCTCCATCCCAGCTCCTGGTAACCTCTATCTACTTGCTGTCTCTATGAATTTAACTATTCTAGGTAACTCATGTAAGTGGAATCATAATATTTGTCCTTTTGTGTCTGACTTATTTCATTTAGCATAATGTTTTTTCATCCATGTTATAGCATGTATCAGAATTTCATTTTTAAAGCTAAATAATATTCCATTATATGTACATACCACATTTTGTTTATCCATTCGTCTGTTGATGGACATCTGGGTTGTTTCCAACTTTTGGTTATCGTGAAGAACGCTGCTATGAACAATAGCGTACAAGTATCTGTTTGAGTCCCTGCTTTCCATTCTTTTGAATACCCACCTAGAAGTGGAATTGCTGGATCATATGATAATTCTACGTTTAACTTTTTGAGGAACTGCCATACTGTTTTCCACAGCAGCCATACTATTTTACATTCCCACCAGCAATGGATGAGGGTTCCCGTTTCTCCACATCCTTACCAACACTAGTTATTTTTCTTTTTTTTTTTTCATAATAGTCATCCTAACGGGTATGAAGTAGTATCTCATTGTGGTCTGATTTGCATTTCCCTAAGGACTAGTGACATTGAGCATCTTTTCATGTGCTTATTGGCCATCTGTATATCTTCTTTGGAAAAATGTGTATTCAAGTCCTTTGCCCATTCTGGAATTGGGTTTTTGTAAGTTGTTGCTATTGTAAGTTATAGGAGTTCTTTATCTATTCTGGCTATTAATCCTTTATCAGATATATGATTTGCAAATATTTTCTCCCATTCTGTGGGCTGTCTTATCACTCTCTTGATAGTTCCCTTTGGTGCACAAAAGTTTTTAATTTTGATGAAATCCAACTAATCTAGTTTTTCTTTTGTCACCTGTGCTTTTGGTATTATATCCAAGAAATCACTGCTAAATCCAATGTCATGAAGCTTTTGGCCTATGTTTTCTTCTAAGAGTTTTATAGTTGTTATATTTAGGTCATTGATCCATTCTGAGTTAATTTTTATATATGGTGTAAGGTAAGGTCTTTGGCATGTGGACATACAGTTTTCCCAGCACTATTTGTTGAAAAGACTGTCCTTTCCCCACTGAATGTTCTTGGCACCCTTGTTGCAAATCAATTGGTGATATACACCAAGGTTTATTCCTGGGCTCTCTACTCTATTCCATTGGTCTTTATGTCTAGTCTTATGCTAGTACAACATTATTTTGATTACTGTAGCTTTGTAGTAAGTTTTGAAATCAGGAAGTGTGAGTCCTAAACTTTGTTCTTCTTTTTCAAGATTGTTTTGGCTATTTGGGGTCCCTTGAGATTCCACATGAACTTTAGGATGGATTTTTCTGTTTCTGCAAAAAAAAAATGCCATTGGGATTTTGACAGAGACTGTACTGAATCTATAGATTGCTTTGGGTAGTATTGTCATGCTACTGAGTTCTGAGGTGGTTTGTTACACAGTAGTTTTTTTGCAACAGCTGACTAACACAATCTTAAGCTTAAGAAAGTTATGAAATTAAAAAAAAAAATCCTTGAGTTCAAAGCTATTATGATCTGATCATAATAAAGGACTCTGAATGGGCCAGCCATGGTGGCCTAGTGGTTAAGTTTGGCGTGCTCCACTTTAGTGGCCCGGGTTCAGTTCCCAGGCACAGACCTACATCACTCATCTGTCAGTGGCCATGCTGTGGCAGCAGCTCACATAGAAAAAGAGGAAGATTGGCAACAGATGTTAGCTCAGGGCAAATCTTCCCCAGCAAAAAGAAAAGGACTCTGAAGTAAGTAAGTTTATTTGTACTTTATCACTTACACACTATAAACCTACAATGTGTATTATGCATTGTAAAGAGATTTTTAAAAAAACAGATATATAAAATTTGACTATGAAATATTAGGGTTGATTTCTTATCAAACACAGCAGAATTTATCCATTCAAGTGAATATTGTCCTCTTCACAGTGACTGCTCCTGGGAAGGAGGTAGGGGCTATAAACACATTTCAAAATCAGCCATGCCTAAAACAATCTTAAAACAACTTATCTGGAATGACTTCTTGGTTTTATCACACAAATCAGTTTTTTGGGAGGTCAATCTCATTTTCATCTACTATTTACCATCCTTCAGAAATGCTAAAGACCATGATAGAACTCTGAGTAGGGGAGAAGAGGAGACCAAAAAGAAAAAAAAAAAATCTAAAGAGAATGGCATTAGAGATTCAAGGAAGTTAGGTGTTTTAAAAGGGAGAGACTAGTTAATATATCAAATACAGGGTTAATATAGATAGATTTAACCTTATATATGGGGTTAATATAGATAGTTAATATACCAACTATCGGGTTGAGTAGCTGTCTCCAAACATTTTTAATAATTTGATTTACTCTACCAGTAAAAAAAATTGTGTATGTACCCCAATACATATATATTTAACTTATTTTTAAATCATATATATACATGTAATACTAAATGTAGGTATTACCTTTAGACAAATATAAACTTGGGATGAGGTTCATAATTAACATTAGTGAATACAAATCCATACTTCACATAGTCTTCCTAATAATTTCCAATTAGAGGAGTACTGACATCTTGTCAGATATGATTAGATCATCATTAAAAAAAAAAAAAGCTTCATAATGTGGCTGACACAAAGATCTCATGCTATGAGTAGAAGTGTCAGCATTAACATTTTCTCGTTTGTGCTTACATTTTAAGTTTTAGCCTTAATCTATGGTCTCTTGGTAGAAATCCTTCCAAGCCACCTATCCATTTTCTGAGGGTCAGCTTATTATTTTAATAAATATAATCCCCCAAAACCAGTTAACCAGGCACAGTTAGCTGCAATTGGTTATAATATGCTGCAAGTGAACGAGCGTTAGGCTACCAGTTTGGTCCTTTGCAATCCTGGAATTCCAGAGCCTTCTTTCAGAGAGCTCACATACTATAGGTGACATGTGACCTGACATGCAATCCAACTGACAGGCCCAATGTTTATCTATAAATTAACTATAGATAATTAGAAAAACTCAATTCTTTCTTACTCTTTTATATAAAAAAAGAAAGGAAGAAAGGAAAAGAAATAAAAGTTTAATTATTTTCTTTTCCTCAATGCGTAATCTTAAGCAAATGACACTTTGGAGACCACTGGGTAGAGCACAAGAATCATAAAGACTGAGAAAAGTCTGTTGGAGTAGGTGATTTGTAGGCCATCAGTGCAAGTATCATTTCTGTATAGTAGATAGGTGAAAAAATATTTAACAGCACATGACTCTAGTCAAAGAAATCACCATCTTGCGTATAAATAGGAGAGAAATAGACCTGGGAAAGAAGTACTTCATCCATCTCTCGTCACTGGGTCCCAGTGTGAGGTGCTGACTCTGCCAAGTCCTCTTGGAGAACGAAGAAGAATGACCTCCAATTCACACTGCCCTTTACCAGTGAGGGATGGGAAATGGCAGGGTTTGCGCTTACGTTTTTAAGTTATTTGTGAAACAATATTTTTAAACGTTGTTTCAAAAACTTATTTTTTATTATAAAAGAGTATACTTATTTATTAAGAATTCAATGTTAAACACCAATGTGTAAAGATACATGCACCCCTGTGTTCATTGCAGTGTTATTCACAATAGCCAAGACTTGGAAGCAACCTAAGTGCCCATCAAGGGACGAATGGATAAAGAAGATGTGGTATATATACACAATGGAATACTACTCAGCCATAAGAAACAATGAAATCCAGCCATTTGTGACACCATGGATGGACACTGAGGGTATTATGCAAAGTGAAATAAGTCAGAGGGAGAAGGTCAAATACCGTATGATTTCCCTCATTAAGTAGTAGATAATAACAACAACAAACACACACATAGAGACAGAGACTGGATTGGTGGTTACCAGAGGGGAAGGGGGGAGGGAGGAGGGCGAAAGGGATAATTAGGCACATGTATGTGGTGATGGGTTGTAAGTAGTATTTGGGTGGTGAACATGATGTAATCTATGCAGAAATAGAAGTATAATGATGTACACCTGAAATTTATACAATGTTATAAACCAATGTTATTGCAATAAACAAAAAATTAAAAACAAAAAAAGGAATTCCAATGTTAAATAAAGATGTAAATTTAGAAGTTTAAGTTCCCTATCAGATACCCAACCCCCTCTTCCTATATTCCCTGTTTACTATTTGGTCTATACCCCTCTACATTTTTTCTCATTTGCAAAAAATATGGAAAGCATCATAAATTTTGTGTCATCCCACTATAGTAGTTTTGTTCATCTTCTCTGTATTATTTTAATGTTGAAGAAGCACAGTTTTATTTTTACAGCTCAAATGAAACTGATCTTAATATATATAAACACCTAAAGTATTATTATTCCCATATCACTTAGCAATTTTCTTTTATGTTCCAGTTCCTGTGTGAAGTGCTTTCCACATATACCATCTCACTTAAACTTCACAAAGGCCAACAAGGTAGGTATTACTACCATTACAGCTGAGAAACCTGAGACTCTAAAAGGTCAAGTAATTAGCCGAAGATCACATCTAGTAAGATCATGTACTGATTATCACACTATACAGTTCTGTTACATACTCACAAATTAGCACCAAATTTTAAATACTCCAGAATGCATTAGCAGCTCACTCTGAAATAATACAGCCTCATTCTTAGAAGCTCACGAGCTGCCAGATTCCTTTATAGTTTACCTGAAGGAAACTAGAAATAATAAGCCCTTCACAAATAGTTTTCAAAATGCCCAAGAATCGTGCTACCTTCTCCAGTAACGCTGATGCAACCTGGCATCCTGATGTTGCTGCCAGCCTCAATAGAAATTCATCAGAATCTTTGTATAAAACAATATGAAGTTATTACTTAAGTTATATTTAACTTAGAAGAATTAATCCCATAAACTGGGAATTTTTGACACCAGATTTTAGACCTACTTTTAAAGCACATCTTTATCAAAGTTTTCAATACAAATATTGAACTGGATAGAGCCAAATACAGAAGTTCTGTTTCTCCTCCAATAGATAAGTACTTCATTCTAGCTTAAGTATAAACCATCTAGATACAGTTGTTCAGAGTTGCAATCCACAACAGTATAATGATCTAGCCTAAGTTCACCAACTTATCCACATGATGCTAAAGGGGTACCCAGGTGCCCACCTCCTCTGGGCCTCAACTGTAGATATATACATATACTTCCACCACAGCACCTGTAACATGTCTCTGCATGCAGCTGTATATCTCTTTTTGCCCTCTCTCCAAATTAAGATCCTTATAAGATATATGTGTCATTGTATAACCAAGCCCAGCACAGTGCATGGACCAGAGCAGGTGCTAAATAAAAGTTTTCTAAGTCAACGAGACTTCTGAGTATTACTTTGATATTTTACAGTTTTAAAAGTTAATGGAGCAAACTGAAATTCTAACCTACCAACTAAGTAAAATACTTATTTTTAGGTGAAAGATCTAGAAAGGAAAGAAAATAAACAAACTTGTATGCAGCTAGGTGACTCATCAGAGAATGAGAAACATACTTGTGACTCACCAGCTACCAATAAATCACTTAACCACAATGACTAATACGAAGAAAAATAAAATAAAATATGTATGCCTACAAATAACAGTCTGAATAAGCCTTTTTTTCAGAATCCAAACATCTCTATGCTGTGGGGTGGAGAGGTGTTACATAAGAACAAATAGCAAAATATAATTTTTAATTTTAACAACTGATACTCAAATTAACTGTAGCCCTTTACAGTAGTCCCTATAACTTTAGCTTTAAACTTTAAAAACCTGTGTTTAGGGGCCGGCCCCATGGCTTAGTGGGTAAGTGCTCGCACTCCGCTACTGGCGGCCCAGGTTCGGATCCCGGGCGCGCACCAACGCACCGCTTCTCCGGCCATGCTGAGGCCGCGTCCACATACAGCAACTAGAAGGCTGTGCAACTATGACATACAACTATCTACTGGGGCTTTGTGGGGGGGGGAAGGAGGAAGATTGGCAATATATGTTAGCTCAGAGCCAGTCTTCCTCAGCAAAAAGAGGAGGATTAGTATGGATGTTAGCTCAGGGCTGATCTTCCTCACACACACACAAAAAAACCCTGTGTTTACATTCACTGTAGTCCTTAACAACAAACTTTTAAAAAAATTTGTCTTTACAAGGCTCAACCATAAGTAACACAGACTACTCTGTTCATTACTTTACAATGGCACTAAATAAAAAATAATTCTAAAAAGAAAAATAGGGATGACTTCTTCCCTCAACTCAAACACCAGCTGTAAATATTAGAACATTAATGTCAACATAAGATCGGGATCCAGAAACACAGGCCTGGACAGGCATCCCATCTTCCTGCTTCCAGGCGAATTTCATTTAAAGACCTCAAACCATTTCTGATACACAATTAAGACCCTGTTCTTAAAGATCTCTAGGGAATGAGATGTGCCAACCTTCCTAGGTAACTCATTTAGTTGCTTCATTTTTATATGCATTCAACCATGAGAAAATTGATTTTTCCAACAAATTGATTAAAATAATGTGTTGAAGAGTCCTGTGGCACTTCAATCCAATTAGTGCGTCAACTTTTTGGATTAGTATATTGATGAATTGAATATTCCTAGGAAAGATAATTTGGGGAAAACCACTGACCCCATATTAAGAGCCAATGCTGCTCTTAAGGAAAATATTCAAAAGCTAGAGACTGCTAGCAGTACCATCTCGCCAGTAAGGCAAAGATAAGCACCTTAGATTCAATATCTAAAGTAAATGCTAAGATAGTTATCTACTTAGGATATTAAAAGCGACCTCATATTTTCCCTCTTAAATGATTAGGAAACCCCAGCTGGAACTATCTGATTTCATATTTTTAATAGTAGAGTCCTTGCTTTTTTCCACCTGGTATACGGCCAGAGGGAATAGACTTAAATGTAGAGCCTCACTGAATTAACATAAATACCATTATTTGTCCCACTTTGCTGCAGAGGAGTTCACATTTTAAATGTCCAGTATCTCAGGATAGCACTATTTAAAATGGAAACACCTTGAGAACAAATAAACAGTTCTTAGGCACTCCCCTAGTACTAAAGATAATTACGATTATTTCATATATTAAAATTGATCTAAGACAGAATGAAAATTAAATGAGGATTAGAAATGGCCTTTTTCTCATGGACATATTTCTACCGATGCTATTTTCCAAACCAAAGATTCTAGCAGAACGGTTAGTTGGCTCGCTAAGCTGCTCGCTTCCCAAAGTGAATGTGTTACTAAATATTCACTTGAATTACCTCATGCTTCACTGGTCCTCAAATTTCTGAAGTAAGCTAAAAACATCTATAAGTAAGGATTTTTGCTTTATTTAAATAAGAAAATCCCCCAGAATTTATATGTTATTGTTCATGTGCTGTTTTTAATCATAATAGTGGGCTGATAATACATTAAGCAATGGAACTCACAGTGTTTTCCAAATTTTTCTTTTCTAATTATAATTATACTTAAGAAACTAAGGGACAAAGAGGAATGAGATCCTGAAGAGTTCAGTGAAACAATGAAAATAGAAGCAGCCTATAAACCTCTATCTTCATTGTAAAGTAGAATATATTCTACTGGGCCCACTGAAGAATAAAAAACAATTGTTGCGTCACAAATACACAACCCGCTCTTTAACCTCGGTGATAGATTATGAGATCAGGAGTCTATGGGGCAGGGAGTCTGTAGGGGATTTGTAGGGCAAGAGAAACAAAGTAATAGGGTACAGTGAATAAGGATGCAGTGCGAGTAGTTCTAGGAATGGAACTGGGGTTGTGTGAGGTCAAAAGGGGACAGAAAAAACTAGGAGAAAATGGAGAGATTGATAAAAAGACTAGAAGTCTTGATGAGGTCCAACAGAAGATTGGAGGCATGGGAGAGGCAGAACAGTGGAAATTATAGAGAATGGCCACTGGAATTTAAAATGAAGTTCTGAGGGGTAAAATCCAAGCTGTGGCCTCAGGAGTTGTTAAAATGAAATAACGGTGAAGATAGTGGAGAAAAGTAAGAATTTCAAGGCCAAGGTGTTCCACTGGACACTTGAAAATATTTAGAATGAGAAGATGACTTGGAAAGGGAGGAGAAGAATACTATCAGCCAGAAAAATAAAATGATTTTCAGTAAAACAACTTATTTCAGTCTTTGGGCTTTCCATGAACTCAAAAGGCTGGAACTTCTCTCCAAATTACTCTAGAGATAAGCTTAGGAGATACTGCTGGCTGCCTATCCAAACCCACTCTCCCTTTCTTCATTGCTCACAGAGCCCCACCCCTGTGCAGTATCCACTGTTCATCTGGCCAAGTGCTCTAAGAGAAAGTGAGCCCATCCTAGCTCCAGAGAGTGGTTTGTGTTTAGTTCCAGCTCATCCTAGGAATTTACTCTAGACTGATGGTGTCCTTCCCACATAGTTTCTCAAACTAAAAATGTTCAAGTCATTTTCTACTTCTTTCTTTTCCTCACTCCCACACATAAGCAAACAGATAAGACTTACATTTTTACCCACTCACTGGGCAAACAATGTTATCTCTTTTAAGAGTATAGTCAGTTTTGCTATAACACTTATTTTGAAAATGTGATTAATTCCAACACAATTGATGTATTAGGGATCCATCTGAGTATAATGAGAATTTTGTGTTTGCCTATGACAGAGTTCATCAGTGAGAAACACTAGATCAATGGAGACAACTGTACTCAGGTGAACTCAGCCACGTAGGTATACGTAAAACACACCTCAAACATCTACCTGTGTTATATGCCACATCTATCCACATCTGGTGGTCTAACTTTCCTCTTGATTTCAGACAGCCTTCCTTCCACCACTTCACAATAATTTACAAGCTGAAACTCTTTTAACGCCCACTTCCACAAGGAAACAGCATGTCTTTTTGTCTAAAAGTGTGATATTTATTGTAGTATTTATGTATTTCTCAACCTTCAACATATATAAAACTATTCTACCTATATTTTTTAAAAAATTAGATTCTTTTTTATAAAACTATGTCGCTGATGAAGTTTTTGACTGTTGTGCTATTAACCTATTTTCTACATAAACTCTCAGGTTTTTATTGCATAATTTTGCATAGCACAGTGATTTTTAGGAATGTATGTGTTATAATACAGCAGAAATGAATAAATATTAGCACCACTCTATAAAAAGTTAACCCAAAAGGACACTTATACCTGAATGCCCCAAGATCTCCTCCCTTGCCTACAACAGAGCAATTCTAGGAGAGGATTTTAGTTTGTACAAGTGTATAAACAAAGAGCCTGATGTGTTAAGGAACAGCATTAGTTACCTAGCCAAACTCTCATTTCCTTCTTGCATCTAGAATCTTAGCAAAGGATAAACTCTTATTTTAAATTCTGAGTCTGTGGTGTTATTTTCCACATCAGTTGCATATACCACGCAGCTGCTCTGTTCAGTGACTTTGTGTTTTACTTCTCACAATGGAGTGATAAGAAGTGTAAAATGCACAGTGTGGCAGTGCTGATGACAGGAAAAAAAGGCAGAAGACAGCAAAAGTAGACGCAATTATTAAATTTGCCTAGTAAGTTTTAGGTTTCATGTTTATAATTATAGCTATCAAATATATTTATATTAAAATTATTCAAGAAAAATAACTATCTTTGCAAACATGAAACTCTCTATTTTCTAACTACCTTTCTCCCCACTGTTTCTATAGCATGCTTTTTAACAATGGGGTGATTCCTTAGGAAGGCAACTACTCCTCTATAGCAGAGGAGACAAAGTTCATTAGTATTACCAATGGTTAGAAAAATTTTTAATTCCTCCTTTGGTACTGTTTCTAGCATCAATTTACGACTCAACATAATCTTTTTTATTTCTTTATAATCAGTTATACTTTTTAAACCAAAATTATTATTTTTCACCAGTTTTGGTTCTCAATAACTCAGGGGCAGTATCTAAAAGTCATTATTGCCCTGGAGAAACAAACTAGCTATATACTCCTTGAGGACATAGACCAGAATAAACTGCACATTCTAGAAAAGATACTTTTGAGGCAGAAAGAAATAGGGCTTCCCTTTCCCAGTTATCAACATACTTTAATGACATTAAGGTTGTATTCTCAGTGAGCTATACTGTGGAGGGCTTTGAACTAATATCATTATACTGTCTCAGAGAGGCAGGATGACACAGACTAGAGAAGTGTGAGCCCTAGAGTCAAAGAGACTTTAGTCAAAACACTTTGTATCTTAAATCTCAATTTCCTCATTTGTAAAAACAAATAGACCAAAAAAACCCCAAAAACAAACAAAAGGACAAAACAGTATCTACACCTCACGGTGCTGCTGTGAGGATCAAGGGAGAAAATGCAAGTATGGCACTTCTCAGCTCCATATTTAGTGTATAGTAATAGTTAGCTATTACTGCTGCTATTGTTATATCATAAGCAAACCTGCTATTTTGTTATTTCCCCTGTATATCAGGTAGGGAAGCTGCTAGTGACCACTGCACCCCAAAAAGTATAAAGATTCATGCTAGACACTGGAAAGCTTGGCAAGACAAAGCAAGGGTAGTCATTATACTGAATTTTAATTGTAGATTAAGTTTCTTAAATATTATAAATATTTCACACGCAATAAAAGTCTAGGTGTGTATGTGGGGGGGGACTTTTTTCCATGGTCTTTCATCTAAAATATACATGGCACCTGTTACAGAGGTCACTGAAGACTATCCCATCACTATTCATATAATGTACCCAATATACCCAAGATAATGGAAGGTTAGCAACATAACCTTTGTATGAATAGTGGTTTTTACCTTTTATTTCACATCATTTTAAGTACTACAGACTTAAGCCCCTCTAAGTGCTTTATTATGCTAGACCGTCACAGTAAAGGCCTATAGTATGTAAGAAATCCTATATCTGATATATGCTAATTGTTACTTGTAAATAGTAGAGATAAACTTGGAAGTTAGTTAAAGCTAGGTGATGACCAAAATTATAATTTTAGGTGGTCATCGGTTCATATTTTTCAAAACTATTCCCATTTTATTCTATTTAACTCCTTCTAGCCCCCCCCCAAAGATCAATGGTGAAAAAGACACTATTTTAAGCATTTCTCTCTGCATATTTACATATTCTAATATCAACAAAAACTAATTATTAAAATTTTAACACTTCCAGAAACTTGAGTATTAAAGGTTTTCAGCAAAACTGGCAAAAATTTGTTAGCTTTCTTTCTTGTGGTCAGAAATAATTTGTTGAATCTTACTATACTCAATGAGAAATGTGCTCCACAGATGTACACAACCACTCACATTCAAACTAATAATTTTTTTTTTTTTTTGTGAGGAAGATGAGCCCTGAGCTAACATCCATGCTAATCCTCCTCTTTTTGCGGAGGAAGACTGGCTCTGAGCTAATATCTATTGCCAATCCTCCTCGTTTTTTTCCCCAAAGCTCCAGTAGATAGTTGTATGTCATAGTTGCACATCCTTCTAGTTGCTGTATGTGGGACGCGGCCTCAGCATGGCCGGAGGAGCGGTGCGTCGGTGCGCACCCGGGATCTGAACCCGGGCCGCCAGTAGCAGAGCGTGCGCACTTAACTGCTAAGCCACGGCGCTGGCCCTAAACTAATAATTTTTAAATCTTGGGAAAGGTGTAATAGATTAGTTAGAAAAGAGGACAGGCTATAAAGTTGCTACGCACTAGTTTTTTGAGTAATGTACCAACACAAAATGCTTCAATGATGTAAATTACATGTACAATTCATTGAGGAGAAGAATTCAAAATGCCCAAACATGAAAAACCATATATTTGCCACTTAAAACAGCATGCAAAAAACAGAAATTATGTAAGCATTTTAAAAAATAAGAAACCAGGTTTTTTTTTTTTTTTTTGGTGAGGAAGATTAGCCCTGAGCTAACATCCAATGTTAATCCTCTTTTTGCTGAGGAAGATTGGCCCTGGGCTAACATCTGTGTCCATCTTCCTCTACTTTACATGTGGGACACCTGCCACAGCATGGTTTGATAAGCGGTGTGTGGGTCCGCACCCGGTATCTGAACCTGCGAACCCCAGGCCGCTGAAGTGGAGTGTGTGAACTTAACCACTACGCCACTGGGCCGGCCCCAAGAAACCAGCTTTTGATAATAAAAATCTAATTCCAATTCTAAGGAAGGTACAAGCTTGGATTACATGTCAAGTAACTTCTTTAAACAGCATTGAATTAGAACCACACTCAATCTCAGACTTTTATATTTCTCAGGTAAGTAGAAATAAAGATGTTTAAAGAAGGGCCTTAGCTCTAAAGAATGAAGTAAGACTAGCATACAGTAAACAATTTATGAAGTCATGTGGCTAGTTAGTGGGGAGCCAAGTCTCTGGGCTCTCTGGCCCTCTATTACACCCAGCTGCCCACTGGTGCTTCATAAAAATTAAAGGTTTAACTTAGTAGTTCTATGATGACTTATTTTGTGAACTCATTTTTCTTCACCAAAACCCCAAGAATTTTAAGTTCAAAATAAGCTTGGTAAGAATTAAGCACTACTCAATATGGCATAGACCAGTGGTCCTCAAACTACTATATGGGCTCTCTTTAGCGGTAATAATGGACATGGTTGGAAATAGGAAGCTATTAAAGATTTTAGATAAAAACAACACTTTTTAAAAAAGAAACTTATGGCAAGTAAGGACTGAAGAAGGGAACAGGAAGAGTCTGTATCTCTCAGTAAATATTAGTTTAATAAATGATTGGACTATTTTGTTCTAACCCAACTAACATGTGGCAGAAATTATAAAGAACAACATCAAAAAGAGACAAAAAATTTTTGAAGCCAAATACCTTAGAAAACTCATTTGAAGAGACTAATAGAAGACTTTATTCTCAAATGTTTTTCAAAACTTCAGTAAACAATTATAGTATTACTTTCATTCTGGTGCCATATCTGAAAATTGGATTATCCTTCATACTTAAAAACATAGCAAGTCCATGTTAAGGTTTTTGCAGTATGGTATAACAATAATAAGCAAATAGATCACAGCAGATTAAAAAAATTCTTATTTTTCATCTGTTAATATCAAATAGAGGAATTGCTTTTTATTGTTATTTAGGATTTAACGATCACCTTACACTTGAGATTCTTGTTTTACAGAAGTGCCAGCTTAAACAGCACTGCCAGAGCAAATGATCTCAAAGATAAATGTATGAAAGCTACCTTAATCTTTGTTTTCACAATGGAGCCAAGCACACCCATTTTAAATAAAACACAGAGTTTATGTTAAGCCTAGCCAGGAAAGATAATTTTTAGGAAAAAGATTTTGAAGGATAAAGAAAAAAACCAACACATCTTTCCTAAATAAGTTCTGAAAGTTCTTTAGAATTTACAACTTCACTCGATTTATTATTATTCATGAAAAGAGCTGGTAATTTTCAAAGTAAAGTTTTTCTGTTCTTGATTTTCTTCTTTAAAAATCAGTACTTTGAATGTAAGATCATACTACTGGCTTTCTGTCAGAAAGGATATGGGCCTTAGACTTCTATCATCAAGAAAGATCAGGATTTCTGAACTGCCTTAGTCTAAAATCACATAAAAAAGACAAGCTGACTAACCTATCAGGAGCATGAAATCATGTTCCTAAGAAAATTATCTTATCAACCAAACACAAAAATTAAAAACACATCATTTTTCACCAGAGTCTTAGTCATGATAATTTTCCTTGTCCACAAGGTAGCAAAAGCTATTAACACATTTACTCTTACTCAGGCTAGATACCTTAACATATGAGTAATGCCAAAAGTTAAATAATTATAACCTAAGTACCACACGTTAAGTCTATTGTATAAAATTGGCTCCATTCACTTGCATATAACCACTCAAAGGCTTTATAATTTGCAACAG
Source organism: Ceratotherium simum simum (assembly GCF_057802395.1). Taxonomy (NCBI): domain Eukaryota; kingdom Metazoa; phylum Chordata; class Mammalia; order Perissodactyla; family Rhinocerotidae; genus Ceratotherium; species Ceratotherium simum. The sequence goes on from NC_141908.1 coordinate 19,564,925, forward strand.
CTCTATTATGAAACCATCTTTTCCTACACATTACTAATTAAATGAAGTGCAGTTTTTTTAAAAGGGACTAAAAATAGCTACATGTTCTTTGCTTTAAAAAAAAAATTCAAGTCACAACTTAATTGTTAAGCCTGAAATAGATTAGATCTTGACTGAGTTTCCACCTCAGGATTATGAAATCCAGGCTAAATTATCTAAATTTTTCCCTTCTCTAAAAGAAAGATCACCCTTACACTATCCCATTTAGATGAAAGCCTTTCTTTCCTTATATATTATAAGGTATTAGTGAACTAAGTTCTGTTTGGGAGACCATTTGCAAGTAGCTCTTCTAGCTAGTAAGCTTTGTTTGACATCTGATATGGTCAATTGCTGTGAGTCAACTCCTGGGAGTTTCTGAGAAAAAACAAAATGACAACAAACAACTATTTGTAGACTACTTTAACGTGTCTACTTCTAAAGACATCAAATGAATTGACCATCCTCTTGTCAGAAGAACACCTCTTAGTGAATATTAAGGCTAAGTGGGATTTTCAAAATATTTTTAGACTAGAATTCTCTCTTTAGGAATCTAACACTGAGGTTATAATGCAGTTTAAAGGAAAAATATAGTCTACATAAAACTTCCAGCTTCATCTATTAGTTTTCAGAACCAATTTACTATATAAAAGACAAAAGCATAAACATTGTTTATTGATTTGAAGTTGACATTTTTCCAGTATTTTTCAGGATATTAAATATAATTTAGCATCTATGTCTGTGGTTTCCAGGGGCTCTTTTTACAGAAGGCTCTCTGTATAGATAAAGTTTATTTCTAGGGACCAAGCTTATTTATGTCCCACTTCATAGGATACAGATTGACCTTAAAAGACTAGATGACAAACACACCCCACAAGCACACTTACAGACTGTGAGATGAAAACAGCAAATGTAGTTACCAAAAGATACAGGTAGAAAAGATGAAAGTGACAGTCTGGGCAGCAGGACTGGGAGACAGGGCGAGGGGGGGCTACTGTACTAGCAGTACTAATACTACAGAGTTCATCAGTGAATTGATGTAATTAATGGCACTGGAATTTTTAAACCAGAGTACAGGTATTGCTATGATACAATGAAATTAAATTTGATAAGCAGATCTCAACCAAAACCAGTTGCTAAGCATCCACTATATGTAAAACACTGTGCTGGGGGAGTCAGGGATGGCCCAAATAGAAATCAGAATGTAAAATTAGATCATTTGTGTTTTTCTCTAGTTCTAAAATTGATAATTCTATCTATATTAACTCATCTTTGAAAGCATACATCTAAAGAACAGAGATAAAAATCAACAGAAAAAATATAACACTTACTCTAGATTGAATTTCTTTCTTTTAAAAAACAGTTACACCTATGAAGTATCCTATTACTTAAAATGTAAAACAGTCCATTTTTCCAAGTCTTCTTTGATCATTATCATGGAAATAAAATTTTGACTGAGAAAAAAACATACAAACAAAACTACAAAACAAACAAACAAATCAACAAGAGTTGATGCTGTGGCATCAACTACTATCTTAAGAGCTACAGCATGCACGACCACTACACTATCTCTATATCCTGCCTCTTGCAAACTGAACAAAACAATGCGCTTCTACAGACCTCTGAGCCAGACAGCAACACGTTTGTGGTGGTGGTGGGGAAGCAATTTTTACTTTTTTTTTTTTTTAACCCTTTTGGTGTCAAATTTAAAAGTTGTAACATGTTATAACATTTTTTTTTACTTCCTTCAGGAGGGAATGATTTACAAAACTACATTCTTGTATTTTATACACTTTATTCAGTTAGAAAACTTGTTGCTTAATATGCAAATCTCAAACTGGAGAGGGAGGGAGGAAATGAAGCTCAACAAACACAACGAAATAAAGTTGCTTTCCTATGTTCAGGCTGCCAGGCTTTTTGTGACTCTCCTTGAAAGTAAATGTGACTTGCCTGTAGAGAGTGCTGCTTCAGCAGTTCCAAATGAATTTCAAGCCTGTGTTCCATATTTTCTCTTTTGTAAGTTTAATGTATTCAGCAACACTGAACTGACAATTTACATAACTACACTTTTAAACAAACGAAGCATTGATGTTAATATATGAAAATGGTCCAAACCCCTGGGAGTCCTGGTTCCCACCACTGTTTATTCTGACAACAGGATATAATTGCTTACTTACTTGGCAGCAAATTTAACCATCTGCTTGCTTGCATGGTCTCCCACCGCAACAAGAGCCTGGACATTAAACTGCTGCTGACGTAGGACTAAGAAACACTGCTTTCCTGAATGAAAGAACACAAGTGTATTAAGGACATGCTACTTCAGGTCTTACAAAGAAGGAAAATGCTTCTCTACTTTAAAATTGGGCCAAAATTTTACTATACTCATCTGGCATGTACACACACGTGTATCTGGCTTCCACAGCCAAAATACTCATACTCCTCAAATGACAAGCTGTAAAGAAACCCACGTTCCTACTATGAGTAACAAAAAACGCTTTTAACATGTTTGTTATAAGAACATAGGCAAATCACTAATTTCAAAAAAAATATTATAAATCAGGAATTATTGTCACTGCATTGGTTTGTTAAACGAATTTCAAGTAACTTCAGATCACTTTCAACATTCATTCAATAGCTAATATATTCTACAGGGAAAGGCATTGTGCTAACCACCATGGAAGCTTCAATTATGCAATCACAAAAGTACTAATAGAGTGTTTAGTAACAAGAACACAAGCATTCTATTGGGGTGGTCCATTTTACTTCCTACCAAAGTACATTTTAAAGAGCATTTAGAATGACAGGCTAGTTTCTTTCATGTTCTATTTTCCTTCATCATCTTTCTAATCTTTCATCCTTCATAATAATTCCAGATTTCTTTTACTCCGAATAATTTACTTTGTCTATAAAAGATCATTCTCTTTATGCCCTATAACCAGTTTTATTTTTATATATTCTGGGCCTCTTGATTCCCCCTCCTTTCATAAGGAACCGTCATTTCTTATTCTTAACCTTTTGAAAAATATTATTCATAACAGATTTCAGTCACTATGTATTCTTGTGACATCCCTTTCCTCCAAAGTAGATCCTCTGTAAGTCTCTGATCAAGTTTTGGAAAACTACTTCCTCAGAAAACAACTTAAATCTTTTCAAGACCACTTCTCTCATCAGATTATCTTGCAAAACATCAAAAGAAATTTTTGGTTTTTAAACTGAGAATTATCTTTATACTGTGAATTAGCTAAGCAAAAATCCAAGCAGACTTACAGTTATTACTTCCAACATTTTGAAATGCAAATCAGACAGCAATTTTGAGTTAAAAAAAAGAAAAAGATAGGTTGAAAACAAAGTGCTAACACAGACATAATCTATGGACTTCCGAGACACATATTGACACATTTTTACCACTAAATAGACAGCCATCTTCCCTTTCCTTTAGAGTATGATCCAGTCACAAAGTAAAATCTTAAAAAAGTTACATGTACTAAACAAATTCAAAGGGACTTTAAAATATCGAATGGATAAAGATCATTACCATAGAGAAATCTGCAGATGGATCAAAACGACATCAATCCCAGTAACTACTGAAACCACAGCCAGATATTAACCCACTTAGAACAGAATGTTAGTGTGAAATGGAAGGTAATGTGCATGATTTAGTTAAGTATTTTAGCTGCTCTAATAGTGCAGACAGAGGCAGCACAGACCTAGCTGCGCTACAAAGTCATCCTGTGATGAACTCTAGTGCTACACAGAAGACTTTGAGAGAGAATGGAGAATTCATAGGACTTACAAAGGGTGAGCACAGGAAAATGTCTCTGGGTCAGCACGAGGGGGTAACATTTAGTGCTAAGGGTTTCGTAAAGAGTAAAAGCTTTGGAATCAAAAGACCTAAGTTCATATCCTATCACTTCCTATGAACGGGCCAGTGGGAAAATTATTAAACCACTTAATGCCTTAGTCTTTCATCTGCAAAATGGAGAAAATAACAGTATATTACTATGGAATTTTCTTCTATACTCTTAAGGATTATATAAGTAATATGTTTAGAGTTGTAACAGACACCCAATTAATTTTAACTATAAATTAATATTACTAGTTAATGTTTATTATTATTATTATTAATAGCACCACTGCTACTGGCTACTTATCTGAGGACTGATTACGATTCCTATTTCACAGCTGTATTATTATGTGCAAAAACTATGCTGGGTGCTAAGAACATGAAGTAAATATTTGTTAGACACTCATGATAGACTATTACGGGAAAAAAGTGATAAAACCATATATAGAGTATAATCTCGATTTTGTTTGTGTAAGAAGTATATTAAAATTGACTGCATAGGGAAAAAACCACCAAAACGTGAAACTGATTGTATTAGCCACTGACCAAAATGTGGCTATTAACAGATGGTGAAATTATAGGAAATTATTCTGTTCTTCCTATCTTTCTGTATTTTCTGAACTTTCTACAATAAGCATGTACTGCTTTTCTAATCAGAAAAAATAATTTTTAAGAGGACAATACAATCAGAGGTAGGTGTAGAAGAAAGGTATGCGTTAAAAGGAAGTCCTGGCCATGTTCAAGATTCAACACAAGCAATATGCAGAACCTGAGAAGTTTTAAGAGGCTAAATATAGAAGCAAATGCACTCCCTAAGATTTGACATGCCTGCTAGGGAAAAGAAATCATGAAGTCAACGATTATGGGTGACGTGAAAAAGGTTCACTGTTCTCTTTTAATGTTTAATGTATTTATTGTATCTAATTCTAAAAATTAAACCTCTTATTTTTTAAAAAAGCCAACGGATGGGAGGAAGGGGTGAATTAGTGAGACCAGTACCATGAGCATATTATATTATAAACCTACAGTTAAGTAAAAATGTACCAGCAAAAAAACAGCCAGATCAATGGAGTATAAGAATTGAGAACAGACCCCATTAGAGAAAAGAGATCCTAATTCTAGATGGAATTCAGAAGATTAAAAAAGAAGGGAGAACTTTCTAAGTTTAAAAAATATAGAACGTCTATACACAAAAAATTAAAAGAAAAGACTCTGGGAAAAAATATTTGCTGAATGACATATAACCTATATGAGTAATATCTTTAATACATAAAGATCTGAAAGATTTATGAGTAAAGAACATTGAGATCCCAATAGATAAATGGGCAATGGACTAGAATAGATAACTTGAAAGAAAAAGAAAAAAACCCTAGTAAGGAAAAAAATGTTACTGGAAATGAAAATAATGCAAGTTGAAGTAAACAATGATGACACGTTATTTACCTCTTAAATTAGCAAAGATTTAAAAATATATAATGTTATCCAATGCTTGGGAGAATTAAGTGAAAAACGTTCCTTCATAATTTGCTGATGGAAAGGTAAACTCACACAATGCTTTCAGAGAACAGTTTGGCAATGGGTATTAAAAGGCTTAAAAATGCTCTCTTTGACTCAAGAAATATATTTCTTAGAATGTACGTTAAGGAAATTAAGTATGGAAAAAGACTTAGTGACAAAGATGTTCATAACAGTATTATTTATATAAAAGAACTGAAGTTCTATTATCACTCACTTCATATTTACGTAGTCTTCACTGGTGGAACAGATCTACATGTGACTCTAATGCTACAGTTCTCAAGCTTTCTGTGTTCAAAGCACTTTCAAATACTAGAACCTTCCAAATACTAGGTCCACTCAAAAAGATTTTTAAAAGACACAAAACAAAACCAGACCTGGTTTGCTGGTAAATAGAACTGTCCACTCAGACCTCTATCAAGTACTTTTGAGACCAAGTTCTTGCCAGGTGTTAGTAAACAAAACTGTTCTTTCTTTGGCTCTGGTGGGTGCTACACTGCACACGGCATGATCTTCTTACTTCAATGTGTTGCAAGGCACTATCTTATAGACACTGGTGAGTGATAACAAGCAGCAGTGTGTGTGTGTGACCCCTTTTACGTAAATTTAAAAAATAAAGGATATATCCATGCTTCTAAATGCATTTTTCCCCTAGAATACAAAGGAACAACAGTGGTTATTTTGGGGGGAAGAGACTGTGAGGGGATGGAGGAGCCAGAATTGTGAGACTTCTGTTTTTCATTTTATATCTTTCTTGGGCTATTGGAATTTTTATTTTTGCTATATCCATATGTTGTTTTGTATTCTAAGAAGCAAATATGTATTTCTCAGTTTAGCAAAAAGTTCTTACTGCATAAGTTAGTATAGGAACTTTACAGGACAGATTAATCAACTGCTACATATTACTCATCTTTCTTCTTGGAACCCTCCAACCAGGAGACAGTTTATAGAAAGGAAAAGAAAGTCAATGTTTAAAACAGACAAATGCATTCACCATTTTCAGATATTTTAAATTTAAGTCCTTAATAGTTAAAAATTTGTGTTGCATTTTGATTCTTAAGTTTTTAGAAGTGGTTTATTTCTTAAATTTACATAAGAGTATTGTTTTAGAAAAATGTAAAGTTGGAAACTTTCTTTTATAGCACCAGGTGCAATTTTTATTTCTAAGCTGAAGACCAAACATGGTAGGTAGTCAAGACAAAAAGGTTTACTCTTATGTCTGTATGGTGATGGCTCAATAACCAAGAGGGCTTTCGTGGGAGAACTAGGTTATCAAAGATGTGAGGCAATCTTATGTTTTCATCTCTTCCTACTCTTTTAGCTTGCCAAGCTCCTGTACTGATTATTTAGATAACGTACTTTAACTTCCTAACACCCAACATTAACATCTTCCTTCATCATTTATGTTAATCAGTTAGGGAATAAAACAACAAAGACCTAAACATTTTCAAGTACTTTCCATTTGTTATTTCTCCTGAAATATTCTTGCATGGATATAAGCTGAGGTTCTGACCTTTGGTATTAAAAATCTTAAACTATCTGATACGAAAATAAACTAGCTATTTTGGAAGTATAAGTAAGTATATAGGAAGAATAGCACTGAAAGAAAATTATTTGTGACAATGACTTCCATGTAGTATGTACAAAATTTGAAAGGAACCACACACATTTCAATTACTCTTTCAATATGCAGACTTAGCTCATAAGCTTTCGCAACTGAAAGAAACTAATTTTAAGCCTATCAAGAGTCAAAAATTTCTCCTTAGCCCTATATAAAATACCTGATTTTAGGGATGGCATACATAAACCTACTGTAAGAAATGATCTTAATTTTTAAAAATATGTACAAACATATCACTTATAAACATATCACTTATAAATATATATGCACCCAACATAGGAGCACCAATGTACATAAAGCAACTATTAACAAACCTAAAAGGAGACATCAACAACAACACAATAATAGTAGGGGATCTTAACACCCCACTTACAACAATGGATAGATCATCCAGACAAAAAGTCAATAAAGAAATAGTAGACTTAAATGAAAAACTGGACGAGATGGACCTAGTAGACATATACAGAGCACTCCATCCAAAAACAGCTGACTACACATTCTTCTCAAGCGCGCATGGAACATTCTCTAGGATAGACCATATGTTGGGAAACAAAGCAAGCCTCAATAAATTTAAGAAGATTGAAATCATAACAAGCATCTTTTCAGACCATAAGGCTATGAAACTGGAAACGAACCATGAAAAAAAAACTGGGAAAGTGACAAAAATGTGGAGATTAAACAACATGCTACTGAACAACCAATGGATCATTGACGAAATTAAAGGAGAAATCAAAAACTATCTGGAAACAAACAAAAATGAAAATATGCCATATCAAACCATATGGGATGCAGCAAAAGCAGTCCTGAGAGGGAAACTCATAGCTATACAAGCCCACCTTAACAAACAAGAAAAAGCCCAAATAGGCAACCTTAAATTACACCTAACAGAACTAGAAAAAGAAGAACAAACAAAGCCCAAAGCCAGCAGAAGGAGACAAATAATAAAAATCGGAGCAGAAATAAATGAAATTGAGACCAAAAAACCAGTAGAAAGGATTAATGAAACAAAGAGTTGGTTCTTCGAGAAGATAAACAAAATTGACAAACCCTTAGCCAGGCTTACTAAGAAAAAAAGAGAAAAGGCTCAAGTAAATAAAATTAGAAATGAAAGAGGAGAAATTACAACGGATACCACGGAAATACAGAGGATTATAAGAGAATACTATGAGAAATTATATGCCAACAAATTGGACAATCTAGAAGAAATGGATAAATTCTCAGACTTATACAACCTCCCAAAATTGAACCAAGAAGAAATGGAGAATCTGAATAGACCAATAACAAGTAAAGAGATTGAAATAGTGAATTTGTCAAAGGTGTGGTGTGTGGTGATGGGTTGTAATTAGTATTTTGGTGGTGAACATGATGTAATCTATGCAGAAATAGAAGTACAATGATGTACACCTGAAATTTTTACAATGTTATAAACCAATGTTACTGCAATAAACAAAAAATTTAAAAAAAATAAAATAAAATAAAAAATAAATAAAAAAAGATATATAAAAAAAAACAAAAACAAAATATACAAAGAACTCTAAAAACTCAACAATAAGAAAACAAACAACCCAATTAAAAAATGGGCAAAAGTTCTGAACTGCCACTTCACCAAAGAAGATATACAGATGGCAAATAAGCATCTGAACACTGACAATAGTAAATGCTGTCAAGGATATGCAGCAACAAGAACTTTCATTCACTGTTGGTGGCAATGCAAAATGGTATAGCCACTTTAGAAGATGGTCTGGCAGTTTCTTACAAAACTAAACATAGGCTTACTATATGATCCAGCAATCATGCTCCTAGATATTTACCCAGATGACTTGAAAATTTATGTCTACACAAAAACCTATATATGAATGTCTATAGTGGCTTTATTCATAATTGCCAAAACTTTGAAGCAACCAAGATGTACTTCAATAGGTCTACAGATAAACTATGGTATATCTGTACAATGGAGCATTATGCATTGATAAAAAAGAAATGAGCTATGAAAAGACATGGTGGAATGTTAAATGCAATTGCTAAGAAGCCAATCTGAAAAAGCTACATACTGTATGATTCTAACTATATGACATTCTGGAAAAGGCAAAACTATGGAGACAGTAAAAAGATCAGTGGTTGCCAGAGGTTCTGAGGAAGGGGGACAAGGATGAATAGGTGGAGCACAGGGGATTTTTAGGCCAGTGAAACTATTCTGTATGACACTGTAATGGTGGATACACGACATTGTGCATTTATCAAAACTCAGAACTGTACAACACAAAGAGTGAACCCTAATGTAAACTACAGACTTTAGTTAATAATATTGTACTAATATCAATTCAACAATTGTCACAAATGTAGCACTCTAATATAAGATGTTAATAACAAAAGAGATTGGAGGGAGGGAGGGGAAATGGGAACTTTCTGTACTTTCTGCACAATTATTCTGTAAACCTAAAACTACTCTAAAAAATAGTTTGTTTTTTAAAAAGTAATAGAACTGTACCACAAAAGAAGTCAATTTTACTGAATGTTCATTTAATAAAACAAATCCCAGACACATTCTATCAGAGATACAATTAAAAAAAAAAAAATGTACAACCCAAAATTTCACAATGTTAGAAACCATTAAAACATCAATTAAAAAAAAATGTACAACGCTGTCCTTAATTTAAGGAAAAAATATACAGATATTTGCAATATAAACAGACTTTTTTTTTTTTTTTTTGCATAACAGGATTCTAGTTGTCATACTTTTGACACTATGATTTCAACTCTTTCATTTCCTTATTCATGGTTTTGCAGTTTTGCTCTACTTGAAATTGCCAGCATGCATCGTTTTCCCATGTCCAGTTTTAATGTGTTACCACCTCTGGAATAAAAGCACATGAATGATTCCAAACAAATCATATTTATTGACATAATTGTTCCTATGTAAGATATAGGAAGAAAGGAGTAGCAGCAATCAGGGTTTTGCAAATTCAAAGCACAAGATTTCATTTACTTTTTTAGATAACATACTTTGGCAGAAATCAAAAACACTGACAATCATTACTGGCAACAATGTGGAGAAAGTGGTACTGTCACATATTTGTGGGAGTATAACTGAGTATACCTTTTTTGGAGGGTACTCTGATATGAGAAAATTTTAATATGCATATGCATACCCTTTAACCCAGCGATTTCTCTTTTAAACATCTATCTTGGAGAAATACCACCTTACGTAGATCTATAACTAGTGTCATGGAAGGATCTCCATGAAACACTGTTAATTGAAAATAAAAAAGTTACAGAATAACATGTAAAATATGATGTCATCTACGCAAAATAAGACAAATTAAAACTCACATACATAAAACAAATAAAAGACTGTACGTATGTATGTATGTGCGTGCACTGCATATGTGCATTTAAGGAAAGATTTTTGGAAAGACTGAACAAATTATCAAGAATTAATAGAAAAGGTTGGGGCACAGAATAGGCAGTAGAGAAGAAAAGGGAATGTCATTTCTGTAATCTTTCAAAAATTCATATGAAAATATTAATATATTACTTGGGTAACTTACACACACAGACATATAAACTTAAAAACAAAATAGGATTTTCCAATTAAAACTTATGAAAACCAGATCAATGCAAAATTCCAAAAAAACATTATTGAAACTTAACCTAGTACTACACTAAAAGAATACCACCCACACCTTTGACAAATTCAGTTTATTCCAAAAACCCAAAAATGGTTCAACATTAAGAAATCCATTATTGTAAATCACTGCAATTACATATAGTTGATTTTTTTTTAGAGAGTTTGCATTCTTTTTTTTTTTTTGAGGAAGATTGGCCCTGTGCTAACACTGTTGCCTGTCTTCCTCTTTTTCTCTTTTCTCCCCAAAGCCCCAGTACATAGTTGTGTATCATAGTTGTAGAGTTGTAGCTCTTCTATGTTGGACGCCGCCTCTGCACGGCCTGATGAACAGTGAGTAAGTTCGCGCCCAGGATCCAAACCAGTGAAACCTGGGGCGCCAAAGTGGAACACGCAAACTTAACCGCTACACCACCAGGCTGGTCCCTATAGTTGATTTTTGTTATCTGTGGCAGTTATATTCTATCAAGTCACCAGGAACAATGAATTAGTGAATACTGAACCACTGCTCCTACGGGAAATACAGGGTTAGGTTCCTGTGAGCCTCTGGTCACAATATTTTCATTAGTCCATCAATATATAACTCTGTGTTTCTGTTTCAAGACAACTTATTTAATATATATTGTTGATTCATTATCATTGAACTCATGGCCAACAGCAGCATAACTCATGCTTGAATGGAGCTTATCTAACACATATTTTCTCTTTAAGGCATCTCATAGCTTTCTTGCACTTAGGAACACTAGAAAACACTTCAGCACTATGCCTGGGAGCCATTTTAAACCGCCAAATCACCAACAAAAACCACAAAACTGTGAAGAACATAGCATTAAATAGATTGTAAAAAGGATATTTGTTTATAAGAGCTGATACAAGGCAGAGCTTCACTGTGTTTGACCTCAGCTGAGAATGTATGCATTGGGGGACTCAAGTTTTTACCACTGTGCACATGCGCATGTCTGGCATGTCTGTGAATGACAGTGAAAATACAAGTACAGTCATGTACCACATAACTATGTTTCAGTCACTGAAAGGGTATATACAATGGTGGTCCCATAAAATTATAACGGAGCTGAAAAATTCCTATCCCCTAGTGACATCATGGCAAGAGAAAAGGAAACTGCAGAAGAAAAAGAAGAACCCCCAAGAAAATTCGCAGTGAAGAGTTTAGCAGAAGCTTTTGCAGACCTCAACAAGCTCTTTAAAGAGTTTGAAAACATGGACTCCCAACACCAAAAGGTTTTCATTAATAGGAATGTTCATGGTGCATCTGCTTACAAGCAAATCTACGATAAAAAAAGAAACAAAGTGAACCACCATGGACATATTTCTGAAAAGACAGACACCTCCACAACAAGAGCCTCAGGCAGGTCCTTGAGGAGGTATTTCAGAAGAAGGCATTGTTACCATAGGAGATGACAGCTTCATGCGTGTTACTGCTCCTGAAGACCTTTTAGTGGGACAAGCTGTGGAGGCAGAAGATAGTGATATTGATGATCCTGACCCTATGCAGGCCTGAGCTAACGTGTGTGTTTGTCTTAGTTTTTAACAAGAAAGTTTAAAAAGTTAAAAAAACAAAAAACAAAAAAAAATTTTTTAATAGAAAAAAGCTTATAGAATAAGGACGAAAAGAAAATATTTTTGTACAGGTGTACAATGTGTCTTTTAAGCTAGGTGTTATTACAAAAGATTAAAAAAGTTACACAAAATTAAAAAATTTATAAAGCAAAAAAGTTACAGTAAGCTAAGGTTAATTTATTATTGAAGAAAGAAAAATATTTTTTTTATAAATTTAGTGTAGCCTAAGTGTATAGTGTTTATCAAGTCTACAGCAGTGTGCAGTGATGTCCTAGGCTTCCACATTCACTTACCCCTCACTCACTGACTCACCCACAGCAACTTCCAGGCCTGCAAGCTCCATTCATGGTAAGTGTCCTATACAGGTGTACCATTTTTTATCTTTTATACTGTATTTTTACCCTACCTTTTCTATGTTTAGACACACAAATACTTACCACTGAGTTACAACTGCCTACAGTATTCAGTACAGTAACATGCTGTATAGGTTTGTAGCCTAGGAGCAATAGGCTGCACCAAATAGCCTAGGTGTGTAGTAGGCTATACCACCTAGGTTTGTGTAAGTACACTCTATGATGTTTGTACAACAAAATCACCTAACACACTTCTCAGAACATATCCCCGTTGTTAGGTGACACATGACTGTATTGATTCTGGGGTTACAATTACATTTTAGCAACTAGGTGAATTTGCAAGTAGACAATCCATGAATAATGAGGATCAACTATATTTTTAATTTCTTATTATATAGAAAATTTCAAACACAAAAGCAGAAAGAATAGTATAATGAACCTCTAAATACATTCAACACAATTATATTTTGAAGGAAAAAATTGCTGGAAAAAAGTCTGATAAAATTTAACATCTATTCCTGGTAACAGAAAACCTGGACTAGAAGAAAACTTCTTTTAGTCAACTTTTTAAACTTTGGCATTGTTTTCTAATGACATTTTATGCAGAACACCTAAAATCATAAAATAACTCATCAGGAGTGAGATAAACATTTGAAAGAAAAGGACAAAATGATCATTATAAATGATACCAATGTCTACCTATAATCTCCACATACTTCAATAATTATGAACTCATGCCATTTCTTGTTTCAGCTTTACCCCAATCCACTAATCCCTCAATTCCTGTACTGTTTTGAAGCAAACTTCAGCCAAATTATTTTATCTGTACATAATTCAGTATGGATCCCTAAGAAATAAGATCTTTTTAAAAATGTTACCACATTTCTATTACCTCAACTAAAAGAAATGAACAATTTTTTTGTGTGTGTGAGAGGAAGATCAGCCCTGAGCTAACTAACATCCAATACCAATTCTCCTCTTTTTGCTGAGGAAAATTGGCCCTGGGCTAACATCCATGCCCATCCTCCTCTATTTTATATGGGACGCCACCACAGCATGGCTTGACAAGCAATGCATCGGTGCGCACCCGGGATCCGAACCTGCAAACTCTGACTGCTGCAGCGGAGCTCGCGCACTTAACTGCTACACCACCGGGCCGGCCCCTACATGAACAATTTTTTAACATCAAATATACAGTCAATGTTTAAATTTCCAAGAGTGTCAAGTGTACCTTTTTTTTTTTAAACTATATATTTAAATTAGGATCCAAATAAGTGATTGATTGAGAGATATCTTAAGTCCATTTTAATCCATAGGTTCCCTCTCCCTTTTCAATTTGTTTGTTGAAGAGACCAGGTTGTTTTTGCCCAGTAGTTTTCTATAGTCTAGATTTTGCTGATTGTCATTTAACACATTCGTTCCTTTGTGCTATGTTTTTCTTGTAAGTTGGTAGTTAGATCTAGAGGCTTACTGAGATTCAGGTACAATTTTTTGGGCAAGACTACTTTATTGGGCGGTGTTGTGTTCTTTCAGGAACAGACAAAATATTTTTGGTTGTCTCTCTATTGTGTCGTTAGCAATCACTGATTATCAATGCCTAGACAGTTTACTAGAGGCAAAGATGGTGATGTTCTAACATTCTTTTTTCACTTCATTAGCTGGAATACTTCTCTAAAGAGGCACTTCCCCACATCTACCATTTGATTAGCCAGTGGTATAAAAATCATACAGAAATGATACTTGCTCTTTACTTACCAGTTCAAAATAATGAGCTTGTTCCATTGGGTGACCACCTAGGTTTTCTGTTTGTTTGCCTTAGCATTATTATAAACTTACGGATTTAAACATATCTGATGTGTTTCAGTTCACTGCAGTTATCCTTATTGATACTCCAAGTGTTCCATTTTTGGGATGGGAGTGAAGGGAAGTATTCTTGGTTCAAGCTTACAGGTAGCATGTATTCAATCTTGTAATTTGCTAAATAACTATGTTTAGGAAACAATGTGCCCAGTTTGGCCAAACAAAGGCTCCCCACAAGGGCTCCCAGTCTAATGGGAGAAAGACAAGTAAATGCAGGATTACAATACAACGTGATTATCTGTTGGTAGAATACATGGCCCAACCTTTCAGGAAGGCAAAAAAGTTAAAACTCCCCCAGTATCCTTCTCAAAGTCCATCCGTATTTATCTATCTGGAGGGAGGATCTTGGAAGAATAGACAAACTCTTAATAGTAGTGATCCTGAGAGTGAGATATATGTATAAAATGTTGGAATTTTAAAAACAATGGGCGTAGATAATTCTATAATAAATATTTTAAAACACCATGTAAGAAATGCTATAACACAGAATGTATTAAATACTACAGAAGCAATTAACTGTGCTAGGGAGACAGGTGTCTTAGAAAGCTTCTGGATTCAGTTCGTATTCTACCAATTACTATGAGAACTTGGGCAAGTACCTTTATCATTCTGAGCCTCAGACTCCTCATTTATCAAGTGGAATAGCAATGCCTGTTCTGCCTACTTTACAAATTTGTAGGAATGATCACATGTGAAAACGTTTGTGAAAAGTATAAAACTTATAAACTAATACAAGTGTCATTAATATTTTTAGACAATTCTGAATACTAGGCAAGGACAATTTTCCATAAGGAATTGAGGTTTGTCTAAACTATCCTAATCTTTCTTCTCTATTATTAATGCTAAATTCTTAGTACTGTCCAATAGAACTTTCTACAATGATAAAAATATTCTGTATTTGTGCTGTCTGTCCAATAGGGGAGCCACTAGACACTATGGCTATTAAGCACTCAAAATATAGCTGGGGACTGAGCTATTGAATTTTAATTTAAATTTAAAAGGCTACATGTAGCTAGTGGCTACTGTATTGGACAACCCAGTCTTATAGCCTTATCTCTCTTCCACCTCTCTCTCTAAATATTAGAATATTTACAAATGAAAAGCTTCTCAAAAACACTCTTCACTTCAAAATATTAAACTTTTGAGAGATGCTAGAAAAGTACCTTAAAGTCTTAGATTTCATCTGAGTCTTTAAGGTCAAATTATTTTCAAGGATATCTTCTAAGAACCTAAAATTAATTAACCATGGATTAATACTTTACAGTGATTTAAGAAAGAAAACAGGTATTTTTGTTTTGTTTTTAAAGATTTAATTGGTCTGTCAGGAATCTGCAAAACAAAAAATTCAGAGTACTTATCAAAAGGACTTAATCATTAAATCAATCTTACCTTTAGCTCTGCTTGTATGAACCCTTGCACGCACCCAAACAACTTCATCAGCTTTTTGTACTGTCAAGTCACTAACCCGAACCAAAACTCGATCTGCAGCAAATAAGTGAAACAATTTTCTAATTAAGAATTTACAAAGAGATCATAATTATTTTGGTTTGACAGCTAGCGTAAGTACTTGGTATTATCTTAATTTTCAATCTCCGACACCACCTTCTTTTTTTGTCACCCTCCATATGCATTTGCCTCAAGTTTTGCAAACTGTACTTTCTAAACATCGCTCTAAAATCTATCCAATTCTCCTTCATCTTCATAGCCACCATCCCAAACCAAAGTACTATTATTTCTTGCCTAAACTACAGCAATAGCCTTCTAACTGGCAAACCCCTGATCCCCTAATTCAGTCTATATTGGAGTCAAAGAGAGAGTTTCAAAACGCAAATCTGCTAAACACTTTAATGACTTATAAGGCCAAATAGAGCCTGTCTTCACCTGCCTTTGCCTAAGCGGACACGGTATTTTTGCTTGCCTGCCATAGTATGTAAGTCACCTAGCCACCAGGGAGGATTCTCTGCCAGGTCTGGATAGTCACAGTACCCCATTCCCCAGGACACAGTGACTGATCCAGGGAAGGGCATGTTACTCAAACTGAGCTAATCCAAGTCCTTCTCTGGGACTTAACAATATTGAGATTCTGAAGATGAAGCTCTCTTCCCTGGGGTTGCTGACTTGAGATGGTGTAAACCCACGGCTGCAGTTTCTACCACCCGAGTTTGCAGGACGAGAGAATAAGGCAAATAATCTAAAACAAGCAGAGCCAAGAAGTGGAGACCAAAAGCCCTGAAGATGCTGCTTGAGCCTCTACATCCAATCATGCCTTATGCCATTTCACTCTTTGTTTCCTATAGTTATGTGAGCCAATAAATTCCCCTTTTGGCTGTAAGTGAGCCACAACAACTATTTCCCCCAATACCAATAACAAAGTATTACATCCATCTAGGGCCCCTCAAACAGGAAAACTGTGACAAAACAATTATTAGGTGAAGATAGTGATACGAGGCATTCATGATCCAGAAATCGTTTTGTTATCATTTTAAATATGCAATAATTTGAATATTAGAGAAAAAAATTTAAGGATTAATTAAAAATATAGTAATAGACATGACATCATGACACCAACAGTAATAAAAGATCTCTATTTTCAAAGGTTACATTGCCTAATTGTAACCAAATCTGTCAATATCACGTGCAACAAAACCTAGTTTCTACAATACTAAAAATACCTTTGGGGGGGATATTATAATGAAATCAAATTATATTTTACCTACTACGTCTAAATGTATTTATAATTTGTCTCTTGAAGCAAAGATGCAGCTTAGAGAGAATATGATGTACAGAAGAATACCATGATTCTCATTGCCAAAAGCAAACAGAATGAATGAGGAATTTTTAAGTCAATGGGCATCACAAAAGAATTTCTGCACAACACCGCCAACAGATCTTATAGAGTTAAGCCAACTTAGAAGTTGCCAGCTGTTGTAAACTCAGGCAAAAGAAAGTGTGAAAGAGAAAAGACAGACAAACCAGCATAAAATTTTAAAAGACAGATATGAAAATGCTAAGATTTAAAAAGCAAACGACTTACTAACTAGGCAATGAAAACCAAATGAAACAGAATAACATAAATCTAAGAGTAGACTTTTAAATAAATGTTAAGATAAAGGTAATTTTAATAGTACTTTGAAAAAAAAAGAAGAATGGCCCTTCTTTCATGTGGTATTCCCACTAATCATCATAGGGGTTCTCAACCTTTAACATACTCACACATACTTGGGGCACGTGTAACACTCCCACCAGTATGACTGGCTGAGGCAATGATCAACGGCAGTAGGGTTTCAGTTTGAAAAACTACTACCTCCTCTACACTTTTAGGTCATTGGCATTAGAATAAAGGAATTTGGGGAAATGGAAGCAGATGGGAAAGGAAACTTTATGTTGAGCAAAGTATTAGAATGCTAGCAAAGATAAAACTGAAGGCAGAATTTTACTGTAATGTTACTGTAATCAGATTACATACATAATTTATCTTTCCCTCTGGTGGGGAGAGCTTGTAAGTAGAAGACAGTAGTCTGGATTTCCCAGCCAAATGGGAACAGTAATTACGGCAACGGGTGATTGGGGCTTATGTAAGAGAGTGAAACTCCAGTGAGCTTCTTTGTGTTAGAGCTCAAGGAAGTACAATTCAGGAAGATACTTGAGCTGAAGAAGAGTCTCAAATGACCCCTCCTGCTTGTGCTGGCAGGGGAATGTCATCTTCTGTATTATATTGCTTGTATCCTATTTTATACTCAACTATTTTACTTCACCATCTTTATCTTTTGGAAATGGTTTATTTTTAGCAAACATAGTGAGTCTTTTATTTTTACACTTTTCCAACAAAGCTAGGAAGGAAAAGTAATTTTGTGATCATGCAATACATTGAATCCAAAATAACAATAAAATGGACCTGGAGGTGTATCATTTCCAAAGCATAAATTTTATAGGCAAGCCTCTAAATTAGGAGTACTTAGTACTTCCAATGGGCCAGAATTTAAAGGTCTAATCTGGGCTGTCTACCAAAAGAAAAATTATTATTAAATAGTTAAGATAAATCTGTTGAAATTACATATATAAAATACAAACAAAAGGAAGGTATATATTTACAAACAGAAAAACTGCAGGTCTGAGAGAAACAACAAGTGACAAGTCAAAGAAATTTAATAAAGTCAAGGGCAAAAAGTAAAGAATGTGGCTTTATAAAGCATGCAAAAAGGTTGCATATGATGAAGGCAGTTATTATCAACCATTCTTTTATCTCTTAGGCCAGAGTTAAATCTGTTAAATCTTTTACCTAATCACTTAGGAGTATCTTTTTAATATTTACCATTTAAAATATACTCATTTAACATCTTTTCTTCCTTTTCCAGATTAGGGACCCTAAACTGACAATGTTTACTCAGGGTTATGGCATCTGCTTGGGTTATTAACATCATTTAATGTTTTCAGAGTTATGCCAACCTTACTTAAAACTTTATGAAGAGCTTCCTGGAATGAGAAAGGAAAAAAGAGCTTTATTTATTATCACATAGCTACTAACCTGGTTTTTCTTGTGATTGTATCATTGAAGTTACTCCATATCTTTCTTTAGCAAAATCCTGCAAAAAAATGTTTTTGCATTATGACTTTTTATTTAAACACTAACAGCACAGTAAACACATGACTACAAATAGATATGAAAATGAATTAGTTTTAACTTTCAGGACCATTTCATTAATCCAGAGAGTCGGTAGTTTTTTAAAGTGTGGAAATCTGTCATATCATTTACATATGCACTCTATAGAAAAAGGATAAGCACTCAGTTTGTTTAGTTTGTTTTGAAGATCACCACTCCTGGATGGATATACCATACATAATAGCACTCTCAGATAAAATTTACACAGATGTACAACATATCTTAACTACCTACTTCAAAAGGAGATTACACTACTTCAAAGTAGGGATATAAATTTCCTCCATAAAGGGAGTAGGATGAAGTACCACAGTTTTATTAACTTCCTATTACAGGAAGAGATGTTCAAAGAGAAGCAGAGTTTTTGGGTAAGCTTTCTGAGCACCAGATGTTCACAGTTTTTAGAAATCAGAGATGTTGGATTTAAGCTAACTACAACTTTCTTTTTGTAAAACATCATCAAAAAATTCACCAGCTTCCTGTTTCTAAAAACCAGCTTCAGCATACCAGGTTGCAAGTGGTTCAACACTGACAATATAATATCAAATTTCTTCCTACAGATTTAAAGTCTGGAACAGGAAACAGGAGACCTAGAGTCCAGACTATTATTAACAAACTATACTTATTAAATAAATAAGTGGCCTTTTATTTTAATCTCACTTTACTTCTAAAATGATCTCTTAAGATTCTTCTAGCTATAAAATGACATAACTCTGCCACAATATCTACCTTTTATTTGGCCATTCTGTTCACAGCTCACTTATCACTTGGGTACCAGTATACCCAAGTTATATCTTATATCTAGACCTACGCTATCTGCAAGGGTGCATTGCTAGTTTATATATTTAATCAGATCAAGAATACACAAAAATAATTTCTTTAGACTCTATAAAGGAACTTAAGATGTTGTTGAAACACTTAGTTTCTGTCACTCTACAGCTATGTGTTGTAATCCTCTCCTTTAGATCTGGATGGGATTTCGTTTATACCAAAATAAACCAGACAACATGTTAAGGTGCTTAATGAAAAAAACATTTTTTTGTTGCAAATTAAAAAAAAAAAAAAAAAAACCTTAAAAACAAAGATAACCCCAGCCCTAGTAGAAAGAGACAGTCACACAATGTAGCATGAAGGAGCATCAATAGTTAGTGTGTGTGAACAGAAAAAAAAAGGGGTCACTTATTAGTACTGTTCATGTATCAGCAACCCTTATTCCACCTAATATTCTTAAGATGGCCTATTCCTTATGTAGTCTATCACAAACTCGTAATTCCTCAATAGATAAATTAAGAGCCAGGTTGGGATTAAGGCTCAATTTTACTTTAGCACACATAACTTGTCGCATAGTTTCAAACTTTGATTTCTGAAAAGCACTGAAGGACCACTGGGTGTTATGGATTACCCACATGATTTTGGGTCACTTCATCTCAAACGCATTTTCTGAAAACTTCCCTACCTACCTCACTGGGTCACTTGGAGAAAGGAAATAAAAATGACAAGCGTTCTTTAAAGCTGTCCCATGGAAAATGGTCATTAAACATATTGGCAGATCGTTTTAGGAAGTACTGTCATTATTTGCAAAAACACTAGGAACACGAGGGCTGATTAAAACCGATTACTAGGTGGACATTAAAATTTTCCGGGAGGAGGATGACTACGTGAGGGACGTGCCTAACCCAGGGAGGCTTAAGCGTGACCCCGCCGCTCCTACTTTCGGGGCAGTTGGTGCTTCATGTCCACCCCATCCGAGGACACGCTTCTTGAAGGCCAGGCCTCCCAGGCGCCCCTCTGAGAAATGTGATCCGGAGTGGGTCTGGCCACGCCGCTCGCGCAAGGGCCCTGGAGGCCGGGTGAGGGCTCTGGGCGCCCGGAGCCTAGGCCCGCGGCCTGCACACAAAGTGCCGACAGAGACCCCGAGGGCACGGCCCCGCTCACCCTACTCCCTCCCTCAGCGCAGTCCGGCCCCGGGGTCCGTCCTCCCAGGACCGGGGAAGGAGGAAACCCACTTCCGCCGCGTCCATGATCTCCCGCGGCTTCTCCTGACTCCTGCGGCTGGCGTCGGCGCTGGGCATCGGGACAACTGGACAGGGCAGCGGTCACCACCCTCCCTCGCAGGCTTCCGTAGTGTAGACCTGAGGGGCTTCTCCCTCCCGCACAGTCTCCGCCCTCCCGGAACTCCAGAAACAGCACACGAGCTCGGACTCCGCGTGGAGGGTCGGCTCTGGAAAGATCGCGAGAACCACAGCTTTCTCGAGATCCCGGAGCGCCGTAAGGCGCACTGCCGCGCGCCGCCGTCTGTTCTTCTTGCCCCGCCTCTACGGCGTTTACGCGGAGTTGGAGGGAGTCCCCGGGAACTCGTTATAGTTTCGTGGGATTGGCTCTAAGGGGCGTGGTGCCGGGATACCAGAGGGCGTGTGGTCGAACTCCGTTACTTTTTAGCTCTATCCCAACTGCGACTTCTGGTCTGTTCTCTTTTCGGCTTTATC
Source organism: Ceratotherium simum simum (assembly GCF_057802395.1). Taxonomy (NCBI): domain Eukaryota; kingdom Metazoa; phylum Chordata; class Mammalia; order Perissodactyla; family Rhinocerotidae; genus Ceratotherium; species Ceratotherium simum. Next base: position 19,586,479 of record NC_141908.1, read on the forward strand.
GGGCCCTCCTGGCTTTAACCGCAGGCTGTTCACTAAAACACCCACCCAAGCTCAGGCCTCGGCTTTTCCTTCCTCGGACTTCCCCACCTTCGCTCTCCCCAGCGGGATCCTAGGAGAGCGCTTTGCAAACCGCTGCTCTGTGTATTGGGACACAGGAGTGCTGGCTTACAGGCATTTGGCTTACTGAGGTAGGATTGGGCACCGGTACCCAAGTGATAAGTGAGGTGTAAACACAATGGCAAAAACCCCCACACAGTTGCCCTGGTTTCCTGGACCTGTTGCAGTGTTAGAGGCAGTGCCTGGTGTTGTCCAATGGATCTCTCATCTCCAGTGGAATGTCCCCAAGTTAGGCTTAAAGTCATTTATGAGTGTTTTATCGCAGTTGAAAGTAATTTGGAGGCTTGGTTAAATACTGTCCCCCTGCTAGACTTCTTTGCACTCCATCAAGTTTTAATGATTTCCGTAGTGTCTTAGCCTGGCTGAAAGTGGCACAGTTAATATTTGTTCAGGAGTGCAGCTAGACCCCCGTGCACGTGAAAGGGCTCTGGAGGCTACCTCATTTAGGGCCTGGGATACAACAGTGAGCAGACAGACGTGGTCCTGGGTCCGGTATGTGAAGTAGAGGTGGGGGTGCTATGGAAGTTTCTTTGAGGGCATTCTCCTCAAGCTCCCCTGAGGAAGTGATACTAAAGCTAAAATCTAAAGTAGGAGTAGGGGTCAGCCACGTGAAGGGGGCTGAAAGAATATTCCAGGTAGAGGGGATTAGGGAGAGAAGGATCATGGCTCAGTTTTGGATGTAGTGCATAGGAGATGCCTTTGAGACATTCAAGGGGAGATGTCCAGGTAACTACTGGCCTTGTGGGGTCTGGAGTGTAGAAGAGAGGTCTGGGCTACAGGTAAAGATGGGTAAGACACTGGTGCGTAGATGGTAATTGAAGTCCTGGACTAGGGAAGAGATTGTTCCAAGAAGAGAGTCTTAACATTGTCAACTGTTGCCTAGACCTCAAGTAAGATGATGACTGAAAACTATTTGTTGAATTTAGCAACAGAGAGGTCACTGGTGTTCTTAGTAAACACTGTTGATGGTAAAGTGAGGGAGTCAGAGAGGGCTGAGAAGTGAGTGACAGTGAAGAAATGAGAGTAAAAGTGATTATAGCAAACCTTTATATAGTGCTTACTGTGTGCCAAGCACTGTGGTCAGTGTTTTATACATACTAATTCGTTTAATTCTTACACCAACGTTATCAGAGAGAGAATATTAAAATCTTTTTACATATGGGGAAGTTGGGGCATAGAGAGGTGAAGTAACTTGCCCATGGTCTCAGAGTCATTAAATGATGTATTTCAATTCAGGTAGTGTGTTGCCAGAATACACGTTCTTAGCCACTAAACTTCACTTCCTTTCCTGTCTTTGGGAGACAATGAGAAGATTGGATCTGAGGGGAAGGAGAAATGTAGATGTTAGCTAATGGGGAATAAGTCAAGTGGAGGTTTTTTTTGAGAGAGAGAGACTTGAATGCATTTAAAAACTAAGGGGAAGTATTCATGAAAAAGAAGATGAATATGCAGGACAGAGAAGGATTGAGAGATGGTGTAAGATTTTTTTATAAGGGAGAGAGAGGATTCAAAGAATAGGAGGTAGGACAAGGCGAGGCGGGACAGTTCCTCTATCACAACTGGAGGAGAGGAGGCTAGGATAGTTGTAGATGTTTGGTTTCAGGAAAATGAGAGAACTTCCATTTGATGACTTCTGTTTTCTCTAGAGGAAGAGGCTAAGTCATGAATGGTGGGGTTGGTGGTTAGAGGGGAGGGAGAAAAGAGAGATGGGCAGTTTGAGGAGAATGGGAAAAGTTAAAATAGTCCTGGAGGTTATTTGGTATTGGGTATTATTTCTGGGCATTGTAAGGACCCATTTGGTAAGGGATCAGGAGTTGGTCATGGAAGTGAGACTCCTCCAGTAGCACATGGCTGGTCTGGTACAGTCACAATGAGGCAGACAGTTGCTTCACTCAGTGTGGGGGTTTTGGTGCTGATGCTCCCCAGCAGAAGGGAGCCCAGACGAGATCTGTCCTGAGTAGCCGTACGCATGCCACACACATCAGGCAAGTGAGAAGGAAGTTTTTGCCTGTAATTTTTTGAAAGTCAAACCAATATAGGGCAGATTCATTTGTCCTTAAATCGGGATGGAAGAAAGGACAGGAGTTCAAATAGTTGATTGTGGTTATCCAGACAGATAGGTCACCCTGAAATTTGAGCAAAGTTTGAAGGAATAAAATTTTATTCCACATTTAATTGATCAGTGATTATCTATAAGCATCTACTTTGTGTCAACCATTATGCCAGGAAAAAAGCCCTGTGATGCCCCCTGGAACAGAAGAGGATGAGAGGCCATCTCCCACTCACTTTCCTATCTCCCCTGGGAGGCCCTCTGATGAGGTATGGGACTTTCTGCCACCCCCTCCTACCCCTGGAGTCGCCCAATGTAAAGTAGCATAGCTGGAGTCTAGAAGTGGCTCCTCGGCAGCAGGGTGTCCCGTAACTCACAGAGCATTCATCTGGCCCCTTTGGTTTTAGGGTCTTCCTTGGTGTGTAGGGCAAGGATTACAGGGAGCTGGCACCTTTGGCTTATTTTTCTTTTCACGGTCTAAGTAACAAAATCCCAAAGTGGCTTGTTATATCTTAACTGATCGAATCAGTCAGGGCTTGACCTTGGCCTTGCTTGTCTTGTGTGTTCCTTTCTTGACCAGAACCATTGTGGGGTTCTGCTAACTATCAAATGTGTCCATTCCAAACTATACCTTTAGGAACCAGGAGAATGACTATGCATAGGCCCCCATGGACCCGTTCTAGGTGTTGCTGTTAAGAGGTTTGAAGCACCGTTGTGAGTCCTAATCCTTTGTATGTGATTCTTTTTCCCTTGGAAAAAAGAGGTTTGCAGGATATCTGCTAAGTAGATTACTACTGGTCCTTCTCTTTGTTCCTAATGCTCTGGAATTTCACACTGAGTACCATCCTGTGGGTCTAAATTCACCATTGTGCTGGACACTTAGAAGACCTTTCAATCTGGAAACTCATGTTGCTTAGTTCTGGGATGTTTTCTTGAAAAATTTCTTTGATGATTCTCTTCTTTTTCTCTCTGCTCTTTCTTGAATTTGTATTATTCAGATATTGACCTTTCTGAGGTGGTCTTCTAATTTTCTTATCATTTCTCTTCATTTTCCATCTCCTTCCCTTTTTGGGCTGCTTTTGGGAGATTTCTTCAATTTTATCTTCTAATCTTTCAGTTGAGGTTTTCTCATTTCTGCCATCATGTTTATAATTTCCCAAAGCACTTTTTTGTTCTCTGAATGGTCCTTTTGAAGAATAGCATCCTAATCTTTTTACATGAAGGCAAGATCTTCTTTCTGAGCATGTTAATAAGGTGATTTTGGGGGATAATTTTTAAAGTATTCTCTCTGCATAGCTCCTTTCTTACAAGTTACTTTTTGTTTGTTTTTGGTCTTTATCTTCCGTGTTAGAGACCCACTGCAGCTGTCTGGTGAATCCTTATTTGTTTACTTACTTTTATGTATATTTTGAATGTTTTAACATCTTTTTTTGGTGAATCCTTGATTGCCTACTTATGTTAAAAGTGGGGACTAAAAAGCTAATTGGAAGCTCTGAGTACTTGGATAGCGTTGGTCAATTTTGAGTTTTACTGTACAATGATCTGCTTGGGCCAATTGATGGGCAACGTTGGGTGTTAGTGTCTTTAGATCTTTCTCCTTGGGTGGCCAGATTGTTCAGGAAAAAAACTCTTCTAGTCTTCTCCCTGAAGAGTAAAGGTCTGCCAAAATTCTGGGAATATTCAGCATTCAGGATGCATTTGGTCACTGAATCCCCCTAGTTTTGGGACAGTACCAGTTCCTAAAGTCAAGGACCCACCCTTTCACTCTCTCAAAGAATACATCATGTCAGGGTGAGAGAGGATTCTTCTCAAAAGAGTGGAATGGGGAGGGATGCAGGGATCAGACTTCTCATGTAGCTTTCCCCAAATATTCCTTATTATGACTTCCTCTCCCCACCTCCATTTCCAGAGGTACTTGGTGCTGCTTGTCCTGAGTCTGTTGAGGTTTTTATGGTATAAATTAGGTTGATTCTCAGCTTTCCTGACTGCTGCCTTAGGATTCAGCTTATCATAGCTGCAAAGTTGGTTACCACTGGTCTGTCTGCTCTCCAGCTTCCCACATTTTGGGAATGTTGGCTCCCCTTCTGTTCTCCCATCTTCTTGATTGTAGTTTTTGTAGGATTAGTGGCAGGAGCAAAACTGGATCTGCCGTCTTAGCACAGAAGTCACTTTTCATGTTTTATAATGTCAGCATACACAAGGTTTTTAGCAGGTGACTTGTAGTTACTATGATGAACACCAATGCTCCTTTATTCTTTCAACAAATATTTACTGAGTGACAACTATGTGCCAGACATTAGTCTAGGCATTTTGGATATATCAGGGAACAAAGTAGATAAAGTCTCTCGTGGATCTTATCTTTCAGAGGGGGAGGCAGACAATAAATAATAGACGTAATAAGTAAATTGTGTAACATGTTAGGAAGTGATAATAAGAAAGAAAAAGTAGAGCAAGATAAGGGGAATGGGGAGTGCTGGGGAGCAGGAGGGTGGAGTGGGTTGCAATATTAAATGTGGTGGTCAGGTCAGGCCTCATTGACAGTGACATTTGAAGATTTGAAGGCAGAGAGAGATGTGGCCCTGTACGTATCTGAGGAAGAGCCTTCCAGGCAGGGGAACAGCTGATGCAATGGCTTTAAGGTGGGAGGAACAAGGCCAACGTTGTATATAATGTTTTCAGGGCATCTAAAGCGTAGCCCTAAATGACTCCAATTTTCCAAGCTATTTTTTTTTGTGATTAAAAAACTGATATAGGGCCGGCCCGGTGGCTTAGCGGTTAAGTGCACGCGCTCCGCTGCTGGCGGCCCGGGTTCGGATCCCGGGCGTGCACCGACGCACCGCTTCTCCGGCCATGCTGAGGCCGCGTCCCACATACGGCAACTAGAAGGATGTGCAGCTATGACGTACAACTATCTGCTGGGGCTTTGGGGGAAAAAATAAAAAAAATAAAAAAAAAAAAAGTAAATCTCTTTAAAAAAAAAAAAAAACTGATATAAAATTTACCCTCTTAACCTTTCTAAAGTATACTGTTGAGTAGTGTTAACTATATTCACGTTGTTGCCTAACAGATCTGTAGAACTTTTTTAGCTTGCAAAACTGAAACTATACTTGTCAAACAACTTACCAGTTCTCCCTGCCTTAGCCCCTGACAACCGTCATTCTGCTCTCTGTTTTCATGATTTTGAGTACTCTAGATATTTCACATAAGTGGAATCATACAGTATTTGTCCTTTGGTGAATTGCCAAGCTTCTCTTGTTCTTGTGTTGCAAATTTATTCTGGCTTGTCTTGCTGTCCTTCTTTTAGCTGTTACTTCTCTCATGCCTGCATGTAATTCAAATTCTGGCACCCCTATTTACCAGCTGAATCAGATAGGATGGCTTTGGCTGCAAGGAAGAGAAACCCTGGCTCAGACTGTTCTAAACAGTGAAGGAACATATTGCTCACATAGTACGCAGTTTAGAGAAAGGGAGAGTTCACGTTTGGTTGATCCAGTGGTTCAGCAGTGTCATCAAGGACTGAGCAGTTCTTTCTCTCAGCTCTGCAGACTTCATCCTCAGGCTGGTAGCAAGATGGCTGCAGCTAATTCAGGCATCACATCCAGTCATGACAACATCAGGGAAAGAAAGAGACCCCCTACTTTCTTGTTCCTCTCTCTTAGGCACAGAAACCTTTCCTCAAAATCCCTGCATGAGACTTTCCTTCACATCTCATTGGCCAGAATTAGATCACGTGCCTGTGCCTGAACCAGTTACAGGGACGAGTTGGAAGTGTTGCCTCCAGGGAAGCATATGGATGCATGGGAGAGAGGCGGTTACCTAAATAAAATCAGATTCTATTAGAAAGGAGGAAGTGGAGAATGGATGCCGAGTAGACAGCTGTGATGTTGTGATATAATAAGACATATATATTTGATCTTCGTCTTTGGTTCCTGGGAAAGAACTTCTAAAACCCTTGGAAATTCCTGAGTGATAGAGGTGATAGGAGGTGTCTTTTATTATTCGTAACAAGCCCCTTTCAACCACACCTGAGTTTATGTTAATGAGATGATTGGTGACTGAATGCCCTTAGACAGCTCCTGGATGGGGGCTCGTTGCCAGAGGAACCAACCATGAGATTAGAGGGTTGGAACTTTCAGCTCCACCCCTACCTCCATCCCTGACCTCTAGGGAGGGGAGGGGGCTGGAGATTAAGTTAATCACCAATGGCCAATGATTTAATCAGTTACACCTGTGTAATGGAAACTCCATAAAAACCCTAAATGAAGGGGTCCAGACAGCTCTGAGTTGGTGAACACATCCATGTGCCGGGAGGGTGGTGTAACCCAAACTCTGTGGGGACAGAAGCTCCTTGCCTTCAGGATCCTTCTGGACCTTGTCCTGTGTACCTGTACATTTGGCTGTTCAATTGTAGCCTTTATAATAAAACAGTAATAGTAAGTAAAATGCTTCCCTGAGTTCTCTGAGCCATTATAGCAAATTTTCAAAACTGAGGAGGGAGTCATGGGAACCCAATTTGTAGCCAAGTCAGACCGAAGTGTGGGTAACCTGGGAACCCACTACTTTCATCTGGCATCTGAAGTGGAGGCAGTCTTGTGGGACTGAGCCTTTATGGGGTCTGTGCTGACTCCAGGTAGTTAGTGCCAGAATTGAATTGAATTGTAGGACACCCAGTTGGTGTCTGCAGGGAACTGGAGAAGTGCTTGGTGTGGAAAACCCAAACATTTGGTGTTAGAAGGGTTATAAATAGAAACAGATCATAGTAGTAATAATAGAGCCAACAGTGTCCACTACACCAGCTGTGTGATTTGAGGAAAGTCATTTAAAAATCTCTGATTCTCAATTTTCTGAGAAAATGAGGATAATAGTATTTTTCTCATGTGACAATTAAGTGACATAATAACTGAACATAAAAACCACGTGCATAAACCACCCAGGAGAGTCCATGGCACATAGTATTACCTAGTTCAGCAGTTCTGAAATTGTGGTCCCTGGACCAAGAGTGTCAACATCGGCATCACCTGGTGTTATGGGGTGAATTGTCTCTCTCCTCCCCCAATTCATACGTTGAAGTCCTAACGCCAGATACCTTAGAATGTGACTGTGACTGTATTTGGAGATGAGGTCTTAAAGAGGTAATAAAATGAGGTCAGTGGTGTGGGCCTTCATCCAATATGACTGGTGTCCTTATAAGAAGAGGACATTAGGACACAGACACACACACAATGATGACAGGGAGAAGACAGCCATCTGTAAGCCAAGAAAGAGGCCTCAAAAGAAACCAATCCTGCCTACACCTTGATCTCAGACTTGAAGCTTCCAGAACTGTGAGAAAATAAATTTCTGTTGTTTAAGCCACCCAGTCTGTGGTACTTTGTTATGGCAGCCTGAGCAGACTAATACAGCTGGGAACTTGTTAGAAGTGTAGTCTCTGGCCGCATCCCAGACCTACTAAGTCAGAAACTCTGAGGGTAGAGCTCAGCACTCTGTGTTTTAAAAGCCCTTCAGATGATTCTGATGCGCACACTGAGTTTGAGAAGGGCTGGTCTAGTTTTTAAGGTGTAGGAACCTGACTAGCCTGGGTTCATATCACAACTCTACCAGCTACTAGCTGTGTGATTTTGGACTGTTTAAAACCTCTGTGTGTTGCAATCTCCTCAGCTGTAAAATGGGTATAACCTAGTCCTTATCTCTTAGGTTGCTATGGTGATGAGTCAATCCAGATAGAATTTAGAACAGTGCTTGGTGCATAGTTAATGCTCATCAAGTGTGAACTATTATTATAGTAGATAACATGTAAATGTTGAATCTAAATCTCATTTTAAATGGTTGGGTTTGGAAAAAGAGATAGTAGCCAAGCCTATTGCAATTATTTGTAAAGTGAGAACCTGGGGACTCCCTTGAGTAAAGTTGAATACTCCAATCCCTATTATGGCTGCCTGAAACGCTTTTTTTCCCTCACTTCCTGGTTTATGATTGTGATGCGGAAAATGTAGATGGTGCCAAGTTCTTTGGAGTTTATGCAAATAATACATAGCACACATTGTTATGTTGCTCTTCATCCTCTGTAAAGGCCCATTGTCATCAATTTTATATCCTGTTCCCATGGGAACTTTACCTTTTCTCCTCTTTGCAGTCTGTTCTTGATGGATTGTCAAGTTTCTCACTTAGACAACGTATCCTCTTTCCCTGATGGCCCATTTAAAACCACCTTCTATTTAAAAAAAAAAAGTTTTCCATGGAGGCATCTAGATACTCATGTCCCTTGTTTTTCATTTGCCTTATATCAGAGGAGATTCCAATTGTTTTATAGTGTGCAGCTGCCACTACAAACTAATGACATTTTCACTGAGCAAGTTGCATTTCCAATGCTTGTTTCTGTATATTTGATTGTCTTCAGTATTTTTTGTGAGTTGTAAACACCCTGGGTAGAAACAACTCAATAAATGACAAACAGTTAAATGAATAATAAAAAATTATAGTCTCATAAAAGGAGAATGAGTGGGGCCCTTCTCCCAAATAGAGGTAAGCCTGGGATATCAGTATCTTATAAAAAGCCGGCTAGCTACTTTACCTTAAAATATTCTTTCAGTCACAAACTTGTTTTTGTAATCTTCCCCTGCAACACACAATTCACTTTCCCTTCTACTTACCTTCTTAATCACTCTAGGAAACATAACCATTCATTTATCATCTAGGCCCTAAATCTTGGTATCATTTCTTATTGCTTTCTCTTCTCACCAACATTGCTATTGCCGTTTTAACATTATCCATCTCTAACTTATCTCCAAGACCAGACTTTCTACGATTGTGGGGAACTGGAGTGTTCAAGGTAAATAATAATCCATTTGGCTAGATTATCTCTAATCTTATTTTGTAATTCCATATATAATCGTAGCCATATCCAGAAATTCTATAAAGGCCTTACAAAAAAAACCCTCCCTGCAATAAACTGAAATGTAAAATACAAAGCAAATGTAAAGTATTTCCCACTTTTAAAAGAATTGTGCATGAGCCAGGAGGTGGGAAAAATCGAAATCTCAGTAATAACAATTACAGGACTCCATGGGCCTCTTGTTGTCTGACTTTTCCTATCCTTTATTCGGGTGCCCTTTTGTTGTTTTCTGCTTTGTTCACTTTAACATAATATCCTTCAGTTTTTCACTGTAAGCTTATCATTGTCACTATTCAGGGAGTATGTGGTTTTATCATCTACCTTTTCTTTAAGAAAAAGTTTTTACTTTTAGAAATGCTCTTCACTGATAATTATTTTCTGTAACCTAATGTCCTTTTTCTATTCTCATTAATGTTTCTGAATATGACTTTAGACCCAAAGGAACTATTTTCCATATTCTGAAGAATAACCTTATTTAAGTCACGTATAAACAAGTTATGCTAAATTAAAACACTTAATTCCATTTACTTCTTCATTTTAGTAGGTAACTCTGTGATCCAAATTCAGACTGGTCTCCTAATTGAGTCACTCAATCCAAACGTTAAGAAAATCTAGTCCCTCGCTATTCCCTGAGCTGTGGCAGATCGTGTTTCTAAAGATAGCTGCAACAATAGCTCCCATCCCATATGTTCTTTTGCAATGTGACAGTGCTACCCCCTCCTCAAGCAGTAGAGTTTATTTTCATTCCCTTTAAATCTAGACTGGCCACTCACCTATTTTGACCAATAGGATGCAGCAGAAATGATGCTCTGCAACCTCCAGTCTGGGCCTTAAGAAATCTGCAGCTTCTGCCTTCAAGTCTTGGAACCAGCTACCATCCTGCGAGGAAGCCCAGGAAGCCACATGAAGAGGCCTCATGGAGGAAAACCAAAGACATTGGCCAACAACCCAGCTGAGCTCCCAGCTGGGATGTGAAGGAGGCCATTTGGGACATTCTAGCCAAGTCAGGATGCTAGCCAACACTCTGTGAACTAGAACTGCCTGATCAACCTATAGAAACATGAGAAATAATAAATTGCTGCTGTTTTGCCACTACATTTTGAGATGGTTTGCAGTGCAGCAATACATGACTGGAGCACTGGGGCTCCACTCATCTTGTTTTTGAGGCCTTGCACCAAGTTCACCTGCTTACCTCACCACCCTCAGACCTCCGCAAGGAGGTATAACTTATTTTCTGGGTCTTCACAATCTCCTTTTGGCTCTGGACAAAATAGTTCACCCTTCAGTGATTATGAAAATGGCCAAATGATAATCAGAATACTAATTAATGCTTTTTTAATACTTAAGAGGTGCCAGGCACGGTTTTAAGAGTAATATATTTATTAATATATTTAATCTTTAGAACAACTGTTTGAGCCAGGTACTATTGTTATCCTCTTTTTACAGATGGGAAAATCAAGGCCCAGAGAGGTGAATTAACTTGTACCAAGTCCAACAGCAGGTGGTGGAACCACCGTCACAACCCAAGCATCAGATTGCAGAGCCACATGCTTAGCCACTGCAATGTACTGCCTCCCATAAATAATGCCTCATGTTCCTCAGGTTAATCCTGAAGTGACTTGGGTGAGTGGAGTTTCTTTCACTTATGTTACTTGATCCTCTTACTTTACTTAAGAAAGTCCTTTAAGGCTTTGATTGCCTCACTCATTTATACTAGATTCTGGGCTGTGTCCCACGCTACCACTTCCATTTAGAAAAACCTAATGTTAGAAAATTTTAAATGCTTGACTATTTCTACACTCACAGTTCAGGGTAGGATAGAGCGTTTGCCCGGTTTCCCCAGGTTCCTCATCCCTGTGTGGCCACCACAGAGGGCAGCAGAGTGACAGGCAGGCAGCGACCGGGAGGAGGGGACAGAGAAGCAGAGCTGGCTGGGAGGACCAAGGTGGTGCCGGCGTGCGGCGGAGCTCTTTACACTCCCTCCGGACGGTGAGAGCCAGGTGGGAGAACAGCACAACGTCTCTCAGCACCCGCAAGACTGAAGGCAGAAAAGCCTGCTCCTTCTAATAACAAGGGCCGGGGGCAGCCAAAGCCGCACCAGTCAGATAAAGCAGAGGGAAGCCTCTGTGCTTGTTATGCAGTTGCAGCCTTAAGACGAACTCCCGGTGCCACTTTCCAACTAGACTCCAGCCTGCAGGTCCCTCCTAGGCAGGCTTCTAGAGATGTAACTGCAAGGGGGTGTGATTTTGCCTCAGGCATCCTTAAAGTCCTTCTGCTTCCTTTCTGCCTGATAACTGCCACAAGAATTCAGAGGGAAATTAAAAAAGCTAATTATAAAAATTGATAGGTCGGCATTCTCATGCTGTGTTCAGAGCAAAGCCTTTGGAGACAGAGTCCTGGGGTCAGAGGCCCATCTCTGCTGTTTAATTGTTGTGTGGCTTTGGGAAAGTTCTTTCTTCTCTGAGCCTCAATGTCCTTAGCTGTAGAATGGGTTAGTGATATTTACCTTGTGTGCTTGTCGTGAGGAATAAATAAGTCCCATAGGGAAAGCTCGTGGCCTTATGTATACTGAGCTACCTGTTCTTTACATACACAGTATATATTGGACATCTATACAACCATGAATTACCATGCGGCCTTAGAGTCTAAGCTGCAAAGGGTGGAGCTGGTGTTTCCTGCTCTACTGTACAGTGTTTGCTCAGGAAAAAGACAACCACCACAGTCTATTTTAGAAAAGTACTGTCGTTTAGACCCTCCCTTTTTACTTTCATCCCTTAAATGCTTTAGAGATATGTGGTATGAAACGGACTTCTATAAATTTAAAAAGCATCTAAGTCTCGATTGTGTGTTCTTAATCCGAGGTTTACTGGTCTCCAGGAGTCCATGAGCCCCTTGAAATGGTATGCAACATTTTGTGTATCCACATGTATGTGCATTTTTTTTACGGGGAGATGATTCATAATTATCAACAGACTTTCAAAGGGTCTGTGCTTGGACAAAAGACTAAAACACTCTACTGTAGAAACAGCCTTTTAAATCTTCTACTGAAACTAACTTAGAGGCCTTTCCTGACTGAAAACAAAGAAGGCGCAGCTTTGGAAAGCACTGGAAATGGATCTCGTCTTCCACCAAGTCCCAAGCTCTTTTCCCCCACTGTGTTCCTAACAGAGTGGGAGGCTGGGGGTGCCTGTTGGCACAGGTAGTGCTGTAAACAATGCTTTACGTGGTCCGTCAAGACAGGTCCATGTGGATGCAGAGGTGTTGCCTTCTCTAATTACAGCTGACAAAGACCGAAGCCTAACCTCAGCTGCACCTTCTGTCCCTGGGAAGTCATTTATGGGCAGACCTGTAATTAGGATTTGCTACCTGAAACATAATTCTCAGGATGACGAATATTTAAATTATATCCCCAGACACATACCTGAGGCAAAGCCCTAAGGGCTGATGGCCATAAGGGGGGCGTGTAGCATTCTTCATCCAGTGGGGATTAATCAATGAGGATGATATCACTCAGAATCTGCCAGGGGCAGGTGTCCAAGAGGCCCTTTTGGCTTCTGCAGGGGGTCCCGACAGCCCGTACACTGGGCTCCGTAATTTATGCCTCCGGCACAGAATCCACACAAAGCAGGAATGGCCACATCAGCATTTTGGGATTTCAGGCCAGCTTCACTTATCCCCAGACCCTCTCCCCCAAATTGTAAGGATGATTCAGCTAATTGATTCCACTTTATTTTTAATGAAAATGATTGTTGGTGTATAAAGTAAATGAAAATACAATCCTAGGGGAGGGGATTTAAAGTAATTTAAGAGTTCAGTGAATGATGACTAATTTTGCAATTGTTTTTATTGCTTCTCTTTAATTAATAGATCATGAATTACAGAGTATACAATATAAGACTCATGGACTATATTAGGGAAACATTTTTGATCTGTGTAAATAAATTGAGATAAACAGGTGCACCTGTTCTGTGCCTGTCCCGGGAATATTTGAAACTCTGGCACAGGATGAACGTCTGTTGGTGTCAGTGTGACAATAACAAAACAAAGCTGGCACTGGGGTCAGGAAGTCTTTGGTGGGTGGGGAGCCACTGTCTGCAGCCAGAGCTCAGCATGGCTGCGTATTCTGATGCCCATCAACCAGGAAAGGGATTCTAAGGTTTCCAAATAATTTTCCCCCTTCACAAAGCTGTTGTAAAATAAAATACAAATCCTTCCTGAATGTTCCTAGCTTTCCTTCCTTTAGGAAGCTTTTGGTCAATGGGAAACAAAGCCTTATTCAAAGGATTAAAGTCATAGTCATTCTATTGTTTGCAGCTTCAATAATGCAGCTTTCCTTCCACAGACAAAATTTTCGATTCACAAATCATCTAAAAAACAGGAAATTTTTGGATACATGTGCTGATGATAGCATAACAAGGGATCTATCATGCGGTATAGAAGTTTACGCAAAGAGGCATCCGATTTTATTTAAAAAGTTTTGACTGTGCTGCACTTCTGGGTGCATTCTAGGAAGATTATTCCTTAAAAGAAAAAGCCACACGGCTTATATCATAAAACTACTCAGTTCCCACTCCTGTCCCCAGAAGGGAGAGGAGTGAGGAGGCAGAGAAGCAGATACTGGCTGTGTTTCCAAGGCTGCACTCCAGGCAGTACTGTAGAGGCAACAGGCGTCTGCAATACCCTCTTCTCCCTGCTGTCTTTAGTCCTGTGCTTCTTCTCTCACTTCAGCCAAGTCCCCAGCCCTTACCAGGAGGATGGAGGGAGAAGGGGGCAGGTGGCTCTGAGCTCTGGCTGTGGGCAGTAGCCATAGGGAACCATAGAACGTTAAAGAGGTTGTGTAAACAGTCACTACTTTTACAAGCAGCGGAAAAGCAGGGCTGGTGGGGGCCCAGGATGAAGCAGCAGCACTAAACTGTGAGCAGACAAACTCACTCTGGAAATCTATTCCAGCTGCTTCTAAATAAACCACCAAGACAATTATTTTATTTAGATTATTTTGGTGACAATCTTTTAATTTCTTTACTATATGCTAAAAGGAACACCATAGATCCTCCTGAATAATAATTTTCAGTGTCTTTAATTCCCCAACATCATGATTTTTCCTGAGTCCCCCCCCCCCCCCCCGCTTCCACCATTCCCTTTAACTTTTATTCACACTTCCAGGGAAAATACCACTTTTCCCTAATTAAAGGATGACAGGACCTATTTACTTCCTAACATTTTCTTCTATGCTCTTGCTACTCAAAGTGTGGTCTGGATCCCAGCAGCAGTAGCAGCAGCCTCTAGCTTGGTAGAAATGCAGACTTTCAGGTCCTACCCTATGACTACTGAGTCAGAGTCTGCATTTAAGGGGATCCTTAGTGATTTGCATGCACATTCAAGTTTGGGGAGGGATAGTCTATACCATGCTACAGACCTGACTTTTATAATCCACACCACCAAGGCCTGCAGGATCCTACATTCTCTGGCCCTGCCCACTTCTCCAGTCTCATCCCATAGCACTCTACTGCTCATTCACTAATTCTAGCCTCCAAGCTCTGCACTCACTGTTCCCTCTGCCTGGAGTGCCCTTGCCACCTCTTAGCATGGCTAACTCCTTTATTTCATTGCAATGTCAGCTCAAATGTTAGTTCCTTAGAGGAGGCTTCCCTGACCACTCTCTATAAAGAACCACCCCCAGTCCAGCCACTCTCTACCCCATTATGCTGTTTTATGTTTTTTATGGCACTTATTTTTATTTTTTTAATTTTTAATTCTTTTCCCCCCAAAGCCCCAGCAGATAGTTGTACATCATAGTTGCACATCGTTCTAGTTGCTGTATGTGGGATGCGGCCTCAGCATGGCCAGAGAAACGGCGCATTGGTGCGCGCCTGGGATCCGAACCCGGGCCACCAGCAGCGGAGCGCGCGCACTTAACCGCTAAGCCACAGGGCCGGCCCTGGCACTTATTTTTAATTGGAATCATTTTATTAATTCATTTTGGGGTCTTTTTTGTTGAGGGTAGTATTTCCAGTGCTCAAAGCAATGCCTGGCACATCAAAGGTGCTCAGTAAATATTTATTGGATGAATGAATAAAGTTTTGGGGATGATGAACAGTGAGAACCTATACCCAGACAATTCTAAGATCAGGAACCTCTGAACCAACTCAACAACTTTCAGTTAATTGGCCTAAGACCAGTGTTTTTGAGTCCCAGATCAGTGGTTCTCAAAGCCTGGTCCCCAGACCAGCGGTATCACATCCCCTGAGAACTTGATAGAAAGGCAGATTCTCAGGCTCCACCCCAGACATACCGAATCAGAAAACCTGAATCAGCAACTTAACAGTTAATGTAAATTGTTAAATTTGCGATTTAACAAAGAAACTGAACCCTAAGAAATGATTCGTTTTGCCTATGGTCATATAGTTTTATCAGAATCACCTGGGATACTTGTTAACCTTGCAAATTTAAAAACTCGGGCTCTACCCCAGACCTACTGAATGAGAATCACTGGGGCTGGGGCTCTGAAATTTGGATTTAAAAAAGAAAAAGCTTCCTAGGAGATTGTGAAGCTGCCCAAAGTTTGAGAAGCAATTATGCTACAGAATAGAGGATGGAATTAGAACTCATAGTCCCTTTTTCTAATGTGCTGCTCTTACAGGGTCTTGAGAAGACTAAGTACAAATGATGCTGATCTTTAGTGAAAATACTTAAACCCAAGTCTCGATAATTCTGTCACTTTTATTAGACCCTAACTATTGGCTACCCTATAACCTAGTGAGAATCAAATTCCATGACAATGGGTTGTTTTTGGTATATGATTTAGTGATTATTATGGAATTAACTAAATGGAGCATCAATTAAGGTTTGGCAGGTTGTGTTAGTTTGTGATGTAGGAATTAAAAGCCATTTCTTTCTGCTGTGGGAGTTGCTGTAAGGTATTCGACCTGTTTGGTGTACTCCTGCAGTCCTTTACCAACTGCTGTGCTTCCTTTCCTTTGCTTACATCTTCCAATTAAGAAGAAAATTTTAGAAAAAGAGAAATGTTTCTCAAGCCAAAAGCTATGGCTGTTTAAGCAATCATTACAACCTCAGACATCATTTGTTTACCTGGCTAATCCGGAAAAGATTAACTTTTAAGACGACTTCTCCAAATTGTCAAGTAACTCCCAAATCTCTCTCTCCTGCCCAGCCAACTCCCACAAACTCCAGACTCATAAATTCTACTGCATATGGAACAATCTTCTAAATATCCTGCAGACATCTCAAGCTTGGCATGTCCAAAACTAAATTCATTACCACCCTACTCGTTCTTCCTCCTGGATACACTCTATAAGCTAATGACTGTACCATCTACTGCATCATCCTAGTCGGAAATCTAGGCATTGTCTCTGGATTCCTTCCTTCCTCCCTCTGGATAGCCAACCAGTCCTTTCATTTTCTCCTTAGATCACCCTCCAATCCTTCCCTCCTCTTCATATCCACCTCAGCTCTACCTCAGGCCTTCATTATCTCTTGCTTAGGCCACCATGATGGCTTCCAGAGTGGCCCGCATATCTATGCTTCTACCTGACTTCATTTCCCACTGTTTCTTGCTTCAGTGCTACCGAACTGCTTTCATTTCTTAATGATATTTTGTGCTTCTGTGCCTTTGCACATGCTACTTCTGCTCTACTGATTTTCCCTTCCCCACCTCCTGCGTATGGCAAGCTCTTACCTGGTTTTCATGATACTGCTCAGTATTTTCTTCTCTGTGAAGGCTTCCCTGAAGACTCCTCTCTAAAGTGGACTGTTCCCTCCTTTGTGCTCCCAAACTAGCATGTAGTCTGCCTTCATTATAGTATCTCGCTCACTAGGTTGCACACGTGTTTATACTTTCTTCTCCTTCATCAGAGCATGATCTCCTTGAAGGAAGGGAATGCCTTATTAACATTTGAATCACCACCTCCTGGCACAGAACCTGGTCCATCAGACACACTCAAATATGTGTTCAGTGAACACCTGGCTAGATTTCTGGATTCCAGAGATGGCTGAGGATGAGAGGAGCTAAAATGTATTGAGTGACTATTATGTATGAAGAGCTTAACACCCATTATTTGTCTAATTTTTACAGATAATACTTAGGAGTAAATGTTATTCTAATTATATACATGTTGAAATTCAGACTCGAAGTAATTAAATTGCTTGCTTGAGGTCTCACAATTAGTAAATGACAGTGTTCGGAGTTGATTTCAGGCTTTTCTAATTCCAAACTCCATGTTCTTCCATCCATCCCATGTAGCCGCTAGTGTTACCCTAGCATAAGCCACAGGTTTTAGAATGACTGTCTCTGTTTGAAAAATATGAAAACATTTCATCTCTCAAGGGTTGTGGTGATGTGTGTAGTAACCTCCACACATGGTCCCCAGTGAGCCCTGCCTCCTGGTATTCATGCCCTTTTACAGTCCTCCTCCCATGTGTCCAGGCTGCTCCTGTGTAGGCAATAATATGTAGCAGAAGCTGAGACATAAGAAGCCTCCTAACGTCCGTCTGAAACACTTGTGGGGGAAGCCAGAGGCCCTGTAAGAGATCCGACTCCCTGGAACCACCATGTTGTCAGAAGCCTGACCTGTCCACACGGAGAGAAAGAGACATCTGACCAGCCCCCAGCTTTTCCAGCCATCCCAGCTCAGGTACCAGACGTGTGAATAAAGAAGCCTTCTTAGATGTCCAGCCTCAGCCACCATCTGATTGCAACTGCATGAAACCCCCCAAGTGAGAACTGCCTGGAGGAGCCAAGTATTATCCTCTCATAGAACCATGACAGATAATAATAAATTGTTCTTTGAAGCTACTTGATTTTGTAGTGGTTCATTAGGCAGCAATAGGAAACTAGAACACCCTGACTTTTTTTTTAAGAAAATAACCTAATATTTATAAGCACAGCTTTTTAAGCTTCTTTTTGTTATTTTCCCTTTATACAGGGACACTGTGCAATATAAGTCCATTTCTAGCTCAGTCTTTAACAAGGTTTATGACCTTAAACAAGTCTCTTTATAATAATGTCACTGAACTTCACGTGCCTCCGTTCTAAAGTAAAGGGTTGGACTAGTTAATCACTAAGGTCCATTCTAGTTCCAAAATTGTATCATTCCCTTCAAACTATCAGGAAAAATTGGGTCTTTGACAAGTTTTAACTTGCAGTAAAATTTTACAGGCACAAGAATTTTCAGCGAAGCAATGAATGCCAGGGAAGTGCTGACTCAGCATGATGCTGTTAGCAGGAAAAAAAGAAGAGTCAGGAGCAACTATAAATCTGATCCTTGCGCTCCTTCTCTCTGAAGCAAAATTCAAAGAGATGATTATCTGTAACAAAAGCCTTGAAAGAGGATTCTTCTTTTCCCCCTTGAAAATCTGTTTCTGAAGTCTGCGGGTGACTTCAGGACTTTTGGCAGACTGTTCCTGTTGCATGGCTGAATCAGTCTCCGGAAGATCCCTGCACACAAACGCTAAGTTTAGGGCAAGTGGACTGGATGATTCCTGGAGGAAACAAACTCTCGCCTGAGAACAACAGCTGAAGTCAAATCCCATAAGCCAGGAAAACAGCCACACAATCACAGTAACAGGTGGTCGGTTTCAAAACAAATTTCAAGGTCTGACTCGAGCGGCACCTGCTCTGGAACCACAGACGGCAGTGTAACTCTGTCTGAGTCGACGTTAGCTCATCCCGGCCACGCTAGGAGGAAGATTAACTACCTTCATTAGCCGAGATAAGTCATGGTAGGTTAGCTGACTGCCTTGCTGTGGTAGTAACCCTTGTGTTCCCCGTCAGAAAGGAAGAGGGAATTTGGGAACTTGGAGATTAACTAGTTTAACCCCCTTGATAGCTGAGCAAAGTGAAGCCCAGAAAAGTAGAAACTTGCTAAAGGTCGTGTGAACATAACACTCCCCCCCCCCATTTTATTATGAAAAATTTCAAATACACAGCAAAGTTGAAAGAATTTTTACAGGGAACACCCGTATACCATTACCTAGATTCTACCGTTACCATTTTATTAAGCTTGTTTATCATGTCTAGCCATTGATCTATCCCTCTATCGTGCTACCTTATTTTGTGAATGCCTTTCAAACTGAACTGCAGACATCTATACTCTTTCCCTTAAAGCAGCATTGTGTTTTATCATTATTGTCTAATTATTTGATAACTTAATTTTATACACTTTATGGAACCAGAAAAATTTACCGAATAAATTACTGGAAATGTAAATTAGCATCAGCCAGCCTGAAAGGGAACCTAACCTCTTAACTCCAAGGCCCTTGAGGATTCTTACTAAAAGCAAATTCCGGAGAAGGCAGAAATACTGATCAATACACGGCACTGCTTACGCTGTTCCCTTCACCAGAAATCTCTTTCCCCTTCCTGCCAAAATCCTCCCCATTCCACCAAGAATGATCTCAGATGTCTACAAGTAACACAAACTACTATTGTATATGTATTCCTGTTTTAGGAAAAAAAAGATATTAAAAAGTCTGAAATGCCACCTTCTTCCCAATGCCTTTCCTGAACCCCGATTTTTAATCTTTCTCATTTGAACGCTCACAGGCCCTCCTTGCCACTTTTCCTGCCTCATGCTCCCTTGTTACAGTTTAATGTGTATTTATCACTGCTACTGCTACTATTATTATTACTACTACTGTGGTTAATTCCTCTTTGTAAGGGACTATATTTTAAGACTTATTTCTCTGTCTCCTGCAGTTCCTTGCACAGAGTCAATGTTGAACGTTAAGTAACTTCAAACTTCAAATCAACAAAATTATATTCGAACAGCTTTGTGAAAGTCAGATCCTAAGGACCACCTGTATCAGAGTCACCTGAGGGACTTGTTTAATGTGCAGATTTCTGGACCTCCCACCCTCAGAAACGCTGATTCAGTAGGTTTGGGGCAGGGTCCAGGAAGCTGCAGCTTTAGCAAGCTCCCCCAGTGATTTGAACGCAGGCAGCACAGGGTTTGCACTTGGAGAAATCTGCTCACAGGTCCTCATCACCAACCTTACTTTATGTTAGGCCTTTAATCACTTTTAAACTGGCAACCCGAATCTGCCTGTCCCTTCCAAGGATCCCGGATAAAGGTGTGGCAAACAAGGTGCCTATCACTGTGGGGTGTGACAGTCACAGCGTCACCCCTCACCACATCATGTGCTGCCAGTCACCACTTCTGCTGTTGCCACCAACCCCCAAGTTTCCCTTTGTCATTTCCCCCCTTGCCACCACCAACTGCCACTACTCGTCTTGCCCCTCACTCTCCAAGGCTGAGTCAGATCCATTGTGGAGCATTGAGGAAGCACATTTTGGATGACAGGTTGAGGGTGTTTTCATTCTACATTCACAATCCCATGCCTGGGAGCAAAGGAACACCTACTTCTGATCCTGGCTTCTTAAGAAGCTCTGCAAACCTGGTTCGAAAGTTGGGTCCGTGGTTTGAAGTTCCTGCCGCCTTTGATTTTACAATGAGTGGAAACCGAAGTTGAGTAACCGATCTCTTGCCTAAGCATTAAGGGCCACCACAAAGCATAGAGCAATGGGACAGGAGTCGATAAGATGTGGTTGCTTGTCTCCTCTAGGCCAAGTATTTCTGTGTAGGGAATGCTGACTGCAGTCATCTCCACTGTCTGGTCTTAACAGAATACTTTTTATATATGCTGAAATTTACTTCTTTTAGGTACCAAAAGGATAATACTAAGACAAACTATGGACCAGAGAGTTGTTTCATGAAGCATAACCTGAAATGTTTTTAGTTGAATATACTTGAAATCAATTTCTCTAAGATATTCACAGCATTATCATTTTTAGTTCAATGTATTTCTCACTTGTGGTGGTTCCCAAACTTTAACGGGCATCAGATTTACCTGGAGGGCTGGACTCAGTTTCTGATTTTCTAGGTCTGGGGAGGGGCTGAGAATTTGCATCTCTGACAAGTTGCTGGATAATGCTGATGCTGCTCATCTAGAGACCATGCTTTGAGAACCACTGCTCTAAGAGAAGGCAAAATGGTAGTATGTATTAGACCACTTGCAGATCTGCCTGCAGATCTGTCTTCTTGTATCGCTATGGCTTATAGCAGTGTCCATCAGCCCTAGCTGTCCGTTAAAATTACCTGTGAAGTCTTTAAAACATAGGGTCTGGGTAGGATGATCAGACCCCACCTTAGACCCGAAAAAATCTTCAGCTCTGGGATGGGGCCTGGGTATTTTTGTAAAAGATCCCTGGGTGATTCTGATGGGCATCCTGGGTTAGAACCACAGGCATTTAGCAACCTCTGGCTCTATTCTGTATTAACATATGATTCTCATTTGACAGATATTTACTGACCACCCAATATATGCCATAGAAAGTGATAAAGTGTCTAAGAAATGGTCCCTCACCTCAAGCAGAGATAGATCACATACCCAAACATTTAAAGAAAAAACTGATGTGTGGCGAGTGCCAATTAGAAGGATAAACCATTACTGAAAACAGAAGGCTAGATGATCCAAGGTAAATTAATGCTGTACTAGAGCCTCACATTGTTTGTGACAAGTTATGTATGCTTTCACCACACAGGAAACTTATCCCTTTGGGTGGGGGAAATTGCTCGTTTATTGCTTCATTGAGGATGCTCCAACTGATTCACCATGGTAGGCATGATTGAACCATGGAAATGATGGAACATTAAATCAATAGCTAGTCAGCTAGCAACTATTCCTTTGCTAAGTGTGCTATTAAGGTTCCGTTTCAGAAACCCTGTGCTCAACAGAGGTGAATTCTTTTCGATGGAGAAATAAGACATGAATTATGTTTAGAAACGACTTCAGTTTGGAGTTTTAAATAAACATTCCTTAAATATACAAAAACACAATATATTTGTGAATCAAAAGATAAGTATCTTAAAAAATATGTACTGGGCCGGCTCCGTGGCTTAGCGGTTAAGTGCGCGCGCTCTGATGCTGGCGGCCCGGGTTCGGATCCCGGGGGCGCCCCGAGGCACCGCTTCTCCGTCCAACGTGAGGCCGAGTCCCACGTACAGCAACTAGAAGGATGTGAACCTATGACATACAACTATCTACTGGGGCTTTGGGGGGAAAAAACTGAATAAATAAAATCTTTAAAAAAAAAAAAAAAATATGTACTTATTTGCATCCACTGGAATACAAAATAATTTAATGATTCAACAACAGCTGGCCCACAAAGAGAAGAGTTTCTAGAAAGGGAGAAAATATCGTCTTCATGTGTTACTTATGTATTAAAGGCATTATTTAATTCATTGCGCTATTTAATTTGGTTATATCTTTTTTGAGAGTTTTGTTTTTGTGTGGGGCAGTTTTTCCAAGAATAAGAGATCCCAATGACAACAAAAGAGAATTGTTTTCAAGAAAAGGAAATACTTTTTAAATTGTTACATTTATTTCCATTCAAAAATACTGGAGGCGCATTTTAGGCATTGTGGGAGATAACATGAATATGACAAAGTAACCTGCTCTCAAGGAAACTTATAATCTAGCAGAAAGGAAAGATAAGTACTTATTTGAAGCAAAATATGATACATGCCTTTAGAGAAGAATAAATTTTAATGAGGCTTCAAAGAGCTGGAAGAAAGGGAGGTCAGGGTTCAAAGAGCCTGAGATAACGCGTAGAACTGGGATTCTGGTGTAATGCATTACTGCATGGCCAATTTTCAAAGGCCAGCTGTTCCCAGTCAAATGAAGACCTAAGATGAGGGTAGGTGCAACCAATGGGAAAATCAGGCCACCCTCCTTTATTTTCCTAGTGATGTAGTTTCGAGATCAATAGTTTTACAATCTCATTTCAGGAAGCAAAATGAAAATGAATCTGATGCATTCTTTTTAGTTCACTTCTCACTAATAAAATCCAATTTAAAGGATTTTATATGTTGGCTATATGGCCACTAATATTTGATAAAAATGTTTAGCCTCACTAGTAATCAAAGAAATGAAAATTAGAACAGAATATAATAACTGTTCTTGGCCTACCAAATTGATAAAGATTTTAAATGATACCAAGTATTGGGGAGGATAGGAGGAACAGGCCTCCTTCTGCCTGTGGAGTGCTTCTTGGTTCACCATAGCTGGAGGACAATTCATATCCTACAGCTCATCAATTCTTCTAGAAATATATTCTTTTTTTTTTTTAATAATTTTATTTATTTATTTTTCCCCCGAAGCCCCAGTAGATAGTTGTATGTCATAGCTGCATATCCTTCTAGTTGCCGTATGTGGGACGTGGCCTCAGCATGGCCGGAGAAGCGGTGCATCGGTGCGCGCCCGGGATCTGAACCCGGGCCGCCGGTAGTGGAGCGCGTGCACTTAACCGCTAAGCCACAGGGCCGGCCCTAGAAATATATTCTAAGGAAATAGTACGGATATGTGCAAATACTCATGTACAAAAATATTCCTCAATGCTTTGTTTATTACTGGGAATAATCAGTAAAGAAATAGATGTCCACACCTAGAAAGCTAGAAACCATGGTCTGGAAAAAATCTTCCTGAGTGTTTTCGGTACGTCAGCCCCTTCTACCCAAGGTCAATCCCCTTCCCTTCATTTCTTCCTCTTCAGATATTCTACATGTACTCCTGCCAAATGGGACCACTGGCTCTTTGTGCCCTGAACTGACCCTATACACTTTCTTGCCTCTCTGCCATTGCTTATGCCTTTCCTGCTGTCTGAATGCCTTTCCTTATTCTCTGAGGTCTCACATCTTCAAGACCCAGTTTTGTAAGCCACCTTACATGATGTTACAACGATGTTCTCCTCCATCACCCCGACAGAGGGGTTTATTCCCTCTTTGTACCCTCATAGCAATTTGGTTAACTTCTGTGGTGCTTCTCACCCTCTGTCCTGTATTAGAATGATCTGAATATGTATTTTATTTTCCCTATTAGATTTTGAACAACTTGAGGACAGGGGCCAATTTTGTTCACATTTATATCCCTTATAGTCTTAAAGCATGCTGGGTATGGTTGTTGAATGAATGAATGAGCAAGTGAATGAAAGCAGAAGTACACTTGGAGCTGAATTCTAATATTCTCCACAGACATGGGATGAACTTGACAAGTGCTCAAGATGCTCTTTGGTGCTTCCCTTTTGTGTAGCAGGGGGTCTGAAACCTTTTGAGCCACAGTGATGAGAATAGTGAAGACCAGGATTGAGAAGGAGGGGTCTGAGGGGAGAGCAGGGTGATGAACCAACCTGCAATCTCCCCTCTATCCTCACACATCCCCTCTCCCATTTAGTGGAAGAGGGGTAGATTGGAATTTTAAACAAGAGGGGTAACCGATGAAGACCTTTGCAAAGGAAATAAGCACTTCTGATCGGTTATCAGTTCTTTTACCATCCGAATAACATCTGTTTAAATCAGCAGGTCTTAAAGATAGCACATTAGTCAACAAAATGAAGAGGTGAGGATTATCCAGATAATTGAGGAGCAAAATAGAAATAAAATGTTTTCAGTGGGGAATTTGGAAGAGTTTTAATGATGCACATTGATTTATTTATACATTCCAAGATTCAATAGACAGCACAAATGCCATTCATGTTGATGGTGAAAATGCTTTGATGCTATCAGTGAGGAAGTTAATAAGCTGAGCAGCTAAACTGCTGTTCAAAACAGTCAAGCTTAAGTCTTGCTAAGGCATTTTCTGTCCCCACCTGGTACAACCCATACCTACATGTCCTATTATACTTAGTGATACACCTGCTGGCTTTTGTGGGCCTTCAGGAAATGCCTTTACTTCCTGAAGAATGCAACACACTGCAACGCCAAACATCACCACAGCCAGCTGACACCAAACTGTGAACTGTGGTTCCCTTTCTGACAGGGTTAGGTACTTGGGTGAGGAGTATTTGCAGGTTGTGCTATGGCCAAAGTCACAAAAGAAATTCATATATATATATATATGTGTGTGTGTATATATATATGGGTATATATATGTGTGTATATATATATGTGTGTGTATATATATATGGAGAATTCACATAGAATGGATTCTACTATTTGTATGAATTCATAATGTATTTATAATTTTTGAGGGGGGACCATTACTTTTTTTCTTTTAAAGCTCCCTAGTGTGGTAAAATTAAGCCTCACTGAAGTGGATTATTTTTATCACTAAACAACAACAGAAACTTCTTTTCACCAAAGGTCTGCTCCCTCTGCCAAGTAGCAGTGATTTACAGACCTAACGTGAGCAAATGGGAAATACTATATTTCCAGACTTGGGTAATGAATAACCTCTGAGGGCTTGAACTTTCCTCCTTTCCCACAGACTGCATCCACAGAGCGGTGCTCTTGCCCTGAAAGGAAGGATTTGCTCCGGTTTGGAAGGAAGTGGAATAAATAGAACTGGAAGTGGCAAGGTCACCTTTAATATCATATGAACTGCCTCTTAACAAGCTTCACAATTGCTTTGTTTCTTCCTCCCCCAGTGCTATAAACAGGCAAAGTCAAAGCACTCTCCGAGCACGAAGAGTGTGCGGAGGAAGCTCCCAGAGCTGTGAGGAAGGGGAGGCTGCAGGCTCCACGGGCCCCATCCCTCACGCCAGGGTTACAATTGTGTTATGGTGTGGTGGCCAGGAGGGAAAACTACTTGTTTTTAAAGGAAGGAGTTATATTGTCCTAAATTCCTGTGTATAAAATGTAGGACAAACAAGTTACGGTGGGAATATTTAAATGGAGCATGTGGAATATATGGTATATTTGCCTTTCAGTTGGCTTTCCCCTACTAACTTTAAGTATCACATAGTGGTTGCATGAATACAAGAATGTTATTTTAAAAACTCTTCTCCCTAGGACCCTGTTTTTGGTATTCTAAACACAGTGCAAGCTCTTCATGGCATTCTGCTTCGCAGAAATATTTATCTTCTTTTCCAAGATCATTCAGGCTCTTGCAGTTGGGCTTCCCTCTCCCTCTCTCTCTCTCTTTCTGTTGTTTCCCAGCACTTCTTTTTGAATGTCTCCCTACTGAGGGGAGGGAAGAATATCTAGGGGGTATGGAAAACGTTGGGATGCCAGAGGGTTGGGCAACGGACAGGGCTGGAATTTCAGTGTCCTGACTTTCAGTAATTCTTCGTCCAATATATAACTCATCTTGGAAGACTGTTTGGATGAGCAGTACTGTCATTATCAAAGCCAAACAGAACAATTCAAATTAGGCTTCACGTCTAAGAGAGAGAACCTCACATGGCTTAAATACAGATAGTCAAAGGGAGCATGAACCAAACAAAATTGAGTTGGTGCTTTGGAAATTGTTACTTACCCCTCTGTATGGATTCTCCACATTCGTCAAAGATGTCTAGGAAAACCTCCTTCCTCATATTTTGAAAATGCTATAGAGCTATGAACTGTTGTAATTTCAAAAAAGTGTAATTACAAGGATGTAAGAAAGATATAATAAAAATCTCTAAGGGGTAGAAAGAGAAATCTAAAGGGCATTCTCTGTCTAATCTGAATTTTTGCTATTTCTTTACGATTCCAAGATAATATGAGTTCCTGGCATTGCAGAGAGTGGGTCCAAGCTGAGCTATTGTGGGAACTGCTAGATGGAGCTGGAGCTGGCCAAAATATGTGGCCAAACATTTTGATCTGCGGATAACACGTACTATCAAGAGATTCTGATCTCTGGTAGGTGTCTTAAATTAAGTGTCTGGGGAGCAGACATTGAAGCATCAGTCTAGAAATTCTAACAGATGTGCTCTACTAAAATAGTATGCTAGAATGGACCTGCCCAGGCTAATCATCCTCTAAAGTGCCTCCTGCACTATAATAGCTAGAAGACATTTTCTCCCTGTCTGTAGGAGGGGGTGAGGGGGAGGGGAGGATGAGCTCTTCCTTTTGTCCTCTGACCCCCAGAACAGCATGGCTAATTTGCTTTGTCTAGCAATAAGAATCTTCACAATATATTTAGATGTGAGGCTGGGTGCATGCACACGCACACATGCATGCTCACACTCACTTCATACTTTCACCTTTTTTACCTTTTCTAAAATATGAAAGTGATGAATCCAGATTGAAACTTGCCACACTTTTCAATCGGACATTCCCTTTTCTCGGAGGATAGCGGGACCTCATCCAAATGTGTCAGCTGTGCAGTTGTGCTGTTATTTCTTTCCAGATGACAAAATAGCAATGCATTTTATGAAGATGAAAACCAGTTTTATTTTTTCTTTTCCCTTGTAGTTCCCTCTGTAGCAGGAATCCGACACCATTTACTCTTTGGGCAGAAAGTCCCCCAAGTCTGAACTATGTGATTGCATGAGCCCTGCTCCCTGTTCATTAAGACTGCCCCCTTGGAAACGGAATTGATGAGTTTTCAGCTGCCGTTTGTAGCATTTGAGATCCATAGACATCAGGGCTTGATGCATGGCCCTCCTCTCCATGGGCTCCTGTGCAATGATTCTCATCTGTCTTGGTTAGAAAGTGAATTAATCTTGACCTTGGCCTCTGGGGTGTGGTTCTCTGTCCTCTCACATATCTTCAACTCACTTCTTTATCAGAAGCACTTCTTGCTTCGAGCCCAGGCTCCCCCAATTTCAATCACATCTAGCCTTTTGTCTTTAAATTACGTTGCTTTTGCATTGATTTTAAACAAAATTTATATTTCTAGTATTATATATTATATTTCTGGAAGTTTCTCATTCTGAGTTATAATTTAATTATATGGATCATTAAAGTTTTGAAGGATGCTAAAGGGCAGGAAAGGATTAACAAAATGAAAGTTATTATTAGGAATTACAAATCACTTAGCATTTCAACATCGCTCATCGGATGTGGGCTTTTTGTTGAAAGAGACCTTGTTTTGAACAGTGACAGTGCAGAAGACCTATGGAAGAAATGAGCTTTCAACTTGATTTCTATTCTTACAGCACGCATAAGAAATTATCAGCTATATTTTATAAATTTAATAAATTTTAGAAATACCATTAGCAGAAAATTTGATGTATTAGTCAGTGTTACACTACCTCAGTCCAAGTACTCAACTGTACTTATTTCATCCACACTTTCTCTGGATGTAAATGAAATTGGTATTTCACCATGAAAGTAAAATTGCTGGATATTCTTATTTATGCCTTTGGTGGATTGAAGAGTTAAACCATGGTGACAGCACTGTTGGTTAGAAAGGTAATGAAAACTTCAGGTAGCTTAGGATCATTCTTATTAGCAAGCATTAGTTAAAAGTTAAATTTAGGACGACGTTACCCAAATATTAAAAGTATTTGAACCATACCATGCTGCATAAGGTTAATAATGAAACATTGTATGACTACATTCATATTTCTACCAAATTTCATTGAGTTTACATATTCAATTTTTGTGCCTTAGGCAGTAAGACATTGAAAATAATGCTTGTCTGAAATCAGACACAGAAAAATATTTCAGGTACACAGAAAGTAGACATGGCTGGAAAATAACAGATAAGTGGTTAGTTATTCGTGTCGAGTTTAAAGCTCTCAGGTTTTGCTGACAGGCCATGCAGAGCAAATGAGAGAAACAGAATGGTTTCTAATAAGAACATTTACTCCCACTGCTGCCCCCAGCCCCATTCCCATTCAGCATTTCCTAACTTAATTGGCCCCCTTCATCCAGGCCATTGCAGGGAAGGGTGCTGAATAGTAAGGAGACTACACTCACCACTAGCTGGCCTTCACATTGGCCATCAGTTCCACAAATTGGAACATCAGCCAGAAAAATGTGGCTACAAATTGATATGAATATATTTTGAAAACAGAGGGGACAATGGAGATTGTTAATACTGATTTGCAAGCCTTTGGTTGTGTTTTCCAAGGAATGACCAAGTTCTGTGATGACATATCCACAGAGACGAAAGACTATAGATAGATGTAATGGTACATAGAAAAATATCCTCACTTTGTACTGTTGATTTTGTACCATCCAGGCATGTAAGAGGGGGAGAAACAAGATAAGCTGTGGTGGCAGGAAAAGCATGCAAACAGGGAGAAGTAGAGAAGAAGAATTTGGGAGGGGCTGGTAAAAAAGAGGGGAAGAGGGAAGTGCAACCAAACCCCAAAGAGTAAGTGGAATCGCCGTAAGAAGAGATTTCTTTTTGAATAAAACACTGAGGTACCTTCTGAGTATAAAAGGAATAAGAAAAGAGAAACAAAAGAAAACGTACTGAGAGGTACACTTATGTGAAAAAGGGAGGCAGAAGGTAGAAAGAAGCACAGTGTGCAAAGACTATACCAAGTAACTTTTAATGTAGTGGAAGGTTTCTTTTATTTTACTTCTTATGACCTATGCCTTAGAAAAAGGTCCCTGCTTTATTGATTCAGTGACCAACGAGCTAGTTATAGATAGCTGCCTCGGAGAAGACTTGAATTAAATGGCATCTTCCCTTTTAGAATTTAATTGGTCTAATCAAGTTATTTAAAAATTGAGCCAGAGTGCATAATTTCTCGTAAATCCCAAATTCTCTTAAACTACTTCGAGGAACTGAGAGTTATATTTTTATGTAATCTGCACACCAGAGTAATTTGTGGAGCCCTGGAAGGGAAATGTGAGTTCTGATGGTATCTCAGCTTGAAACACATGAAGCGGAACCTGAGGTCATACTCATAACCTATCAGGAATTAAAGGAAGTGATTCCACTTGAAAGACCCTAACATATGTTAAGACTGGAGGAGATAGGTCCCTCTCCAGAGGGGGGAGAAAGGGAGAATAAAGGTGGAGAGATGACCAAGAGGGAAAACAGTTACATGCATTGTGCCTGCGTAAGTGATTATCCTGTTGTGTCCTAAATTCTGAATCTAGATGTCATTGATATCCTGTTCAAACGTCCTCTGAATCTGTTAAACGGTTGGAGCCACTGCTTGGTTCCTGCACCAAGCTCACAGTGCCGGTTAATACATGTTGTTATTGGACTGGGATCTCCGTTGCCACTAAGGCTGAAAAGAGCAAGCTGAGGGAAGATGAGACTGGCTCTGGGCTGACTCCAGCTCCTGGGGAGCACTGGGCTGCACGCTGCATCTGCCACATGGACCTTCCCAGGGAATTCTTCACTGGCAGCAGGTGCTTGCTTTAGGTTATTTGTCGGAAGAGCACAGGCTGGGTTTGGAACCAGTTGTCTCTCCTCTGCTTCCTTAGATCCTGTGCATACCTCTCTGATCACTTCTCATGGCTTAGAAAGCAGGTTACCAAAGTGCTTTTTTAAGAGTATGGCTTCTGGAGATAGACTACCTGTGTTCACATACAGGTGCACCCTGTACTGGTTGTGTGACCTTAGGCAAGTTACTTAACTTCTCTGAGTCTCAGTTTCCACATCTGCAGAATGGAGATAATCATAATATCTACCTCCTAGAGTTGTTGGAATCAATAATTTAATAGTGTAACATGGTTATAACACTGACTAAAATGTTAGCCATTAATGTTGTTATAAATCTATCTTCTCTACTAGAACATATTTCTAAAAGGCAGGACAAATTTGTATATCCAATCTTTAGCATAATAGAATATTCAATGTTTATTGAATGTTACAAGGTAGTTTAGGTAGGTTTGGTTTCAGAGATATGATCCACATTCACTATTATTCACTTAGTCAGTCACTCAACAAATGTTTCTTGAATTCCTACTAGGTGCCAGGGATCTTGCTAAGTGTTGGGTGAACCAGAGGGAGAAGATCTCTGCCCTTGAGGAGTTTAGTGGTGGAAACTATCATAAAAAATAAACACAAAAATAAACTTATAATTACAATTTGTCTTAAGCGCTTTGATGGCAAAGACCAGAGAGCTAGGAAAGAGAAGAACATTTGGTTGTCTTCAAGTCCCTGATCTGCAATACAATGGGGAAAAGATACTGGAAGATGGAAGAGAATTTATCTATGTGCTTCTCGTATTATGTTAATAAATATGAGTGATTAAGGTAGAAACATTTGTATAACTGATCTTTTGCTAGTTCTTCTTATGCTTTGGCTTAATCAACACATAAAGCTCCCTGAGGTCCACGGCTGGTTAGCTCATTTGGTTAGCTAATGAGGTCAAGGTCAGAGGCCAGCATAGGTCAGCAAGCTTTTCTCCTTTCTGTGGCCAGATTGCACTCTTAACCTCAGCCATCTTTCAAAAGTGCGTGTTTGGTCAGAGGAAGGCTGTGTCAAGAGAATGTGGAGAGACGAGGCCCCAAATTACCCCAAATGCAAGCCTCACTGATAGCAGCTCTCTGCTGGCATTTTTCTTATATTAATGATAGCATGCTGTATTTTATTGTTCTCTGTCCCTAGGGAGGGTCTAGTCGCATTTTTGACAAATGTAGCCAATAATTTCTACAACTTTTTTCCCAAAAAAGAAAACTGACATTTCAAAATAAGCAAACCACTTTTAAACATCATCTCTACTGGATGGATGCTGTAGACTAGAGCAGTGCTCCTCCATGGTAATGTGCATAAAAATCACCTGGGCATGTTGTTAAAATGCAGATTCTGGTGCAGTAGGTCTGGGTGGGGCTTGAGATTCTGCATTTCTACCAAACTCCCAGGTCGTGCTGGTGCTGCTGATCCACGGACCACACTATGAAGAGCATGGGACTAAACAAACAGCAAGGAATCAAAGCTAAGTCTAGATTTTAGAAGTACAGCAAATACTAAGCCGAAGCATAGTGAGTCTGACCACTGGTATAACTTGCTGGGACTGTTGACCATTTAAGGCACTTCATTGTTTATAGATAAGCTCTCCCCAAACAATGTTTCCTTTCAGCTTTTTTTCTTTTTTTTTTAAAAATGGTATTCTGTTTTCCTGGGAGGGTAAGTCTAAGAAAGTATTCAATATACTTTCATTTTAGACTATTTATATATATATGCAAAGCTCAAGTGGCTGGAGCTGGAGCTAATTCCATGTTATGCAACATAAAATGCCTTTGAAACACACACAAAGCCTTTTATTTTCTGCAGGAGATTTTAGTTTCATCTTCAGCTTACTCCACCATATGTGACAAGTACAGTAAAAATCTTTTGTGTCTTCTGTATTTATTTTTGGTAATAAAAGGAGACAGCTCCTTTTTCCCATTGCCCAGAAGAGGCCTATTCCCCTGCTGACATGTCTGTGTAACTCCTATTGATACTAAGATGATCGTGAGCATGAAGTTGCCAAAGAAACTGCTTGTCTAAGGAAGTTTCCATGAGTGTGAAATCATGGGAATCAAAACTGATGGGAAAGTCCCTGCAAACTTGCAAAAATTGCCAGGATTCTTATAGGAAAAGAGCCTGGAAATACCATGAGTATCTCCTTTACCATTTAGTGAGATGCATTTCTATTGCCTTTGGAGAAAATGGTCAAGCTCTGCTTAGTGCAAAATGCTTCATTTATTTTTCTTCAAATGCTTTAGGTGGATATACCTTTGTAAAATTTGTATTTTTATACTTTATTCAGTTCAATCTCAGGATTTAACAGGCAAGGACACTCAAGTACAGAGGAACTAAATGACCTTTTTAAGGTGTTACATCCAAGCCAGAGGCAGAGCCTGTCTCCTGGTTCTTTCCATTGCACCTCCTTTTCTTGGGTGCCTTCAGATAGTCACAAGGGCAGAAATTCAAAAATACATTGAAGAGAAGCTTGGGATTTGCACATATCTTGGTTCCTCAATTTATTTAAGCAGTCAGGCAATCAATAAATATTCAATTAGCAGCTACTAAAGCCTAGCACTGTTTTACATAATGTATATTTAATATTTATATTTTAATTAATTTAAATAATTTAATATTTATTTATTGGTTCAGATTTTCTGTCAGTAAACTACTTTGGGGCGAGTTAGGCACTTTCAGTTGCTGAGTTAACTCTTGGAGCCCACTTGAGAGCTATTTATTATAACAAACTTCTGCAAATTTGAAACCTCTATCACTTTTCACTCCTTGGCCTCATATCCCCCACATAAATCAGTGGCTAAGATTCTTTCCCAAGTGCCTCTTACATCACTTCTTTCCTTTCTTCATCTGCTTGTCTTGAAGGCCCTGTTACACAATTGCTACCTCTAGCCTGTGGTTGAGGCTTGGGGCCCTTCCTCTCGTACCCCTGACATCCCTATTCTCTTTTCCTTCAAAACTTACTTATCCTGTGTTTGCTCCCCTGAATTTGCTAGGCAACTGAAGCTACTTTACTACCATCGCCCTGGTTTCCTTCCTGCAATCTTTGACCTAGATTCTTCCAAACTTCTCCTACTCAGTGCCCTTGATTGCAGCGTTTTCTCCCTCGTATTTGTCCCTGCACATAGCTACTAAATCCAGATTTCTAAACTGTAGTCATCTGTATGCATGACCTATCTTGCCTTGAACCATACCTGAAACCCTGCAGGCAATTAATAAGTGCCTCCCTCTACTTTTTCTGTCTATCCTACATATATGAAAGCTGGAGGAAGAAGTCCCTAATGATTAACTTTCCATGCATGTAAAATGAGGACAATAATAGTACCAATAATTTCATAGGGTTGTTGTGAAAGTTTAGCTATTATTATTACTGAAAAAAATTCCAAGCTATGAATAGTTAATTTTGTTTTCTTCTATCACTTGGCATCATTTCATGTATGCTAGTTTCATTTTTTTTTTAAACCAAATAATAAATACCTGAGGAAAAGACAATGTTTTACCTTTTGGAACTCCCCTCACCCCACTCAGTTGCCTAGCATGGACCTGTGATCCCAGTGGGAGTCAGCAGTAGTGTACAGTTTGTTCACACCCGTGCAGGCTACCGGCCAGGATCCATGCTTACTGCTAGGGCGTCTGTTCTGATGGGTCAATGTTTGTGCCACATCAGTTGACAAATATTTGCACATCACCTCCTGCTTGACTGATTTATGGTAACTGGAGTTTGACATTGGCCAACTGAAAAAGTTAAAAGAAATTAAGGCCATAGAGACTTTTGCTCTCTCCTTTCCACCTCCATAATATGAATTCTGTATTAAAAATAAGTTATAACTGTACAGTTTGAATCCCTCTCATGGCTTACCTTATTTCATTGTGCCTGGGTTTTAACAGAATATTATGGGAAAGGGAGCAGGAATAATGAGAGAAACAAAGAGATGGCAGGAGGCTGCAGGTGCAAGCTACACCCGGATTCCCACACTGGCAGTGTGCTGGGATATAGGGCAGGTGCCTGCGCCTCCACCCCTGGCCTGCGGATGGCGCTGTGGGTGGAGACCACACTTGGGAACTCTAGCTGAACAACAGGCATTTCACATTGATAAAGGTATAAAAAAGCCAGGCAGCTTAGTGTTACCTTCATGCACTTCTCCTTCAGCAAGTCCATGTTACACTGTTGAAGAAAAATAGACTCATATCTTGGGATGCTTTTCCTTTGGAGGAAGACCCCTTCCAGCTTTACATGCAACTGTTCCTAAGCGTGACTTAACATTTCTCTTCCCAGTTCACCACCGAATTTCTCCAAATCCGAACACGATGTTGAACACTGGGTCAAGGAAGAGAGGGTGATGAATTAAATGTAATTCTCGTCAGACTGGAGGACAAGGGAGCGCTGGGAAATCCCAAGGACTCTGCGCTGACATCAGCCTCTGAAGTTTGGGGAGTTTGGCAGACACCATAGAAAAGCTCCCTTCATCTCTTAAATTGTTTGAGTTCCATGGCAACAGCAGCCTTAGAAACTTGAGAGAGAGGGATGGGGGAGCGGGGGATGGTTCAGAAAGAGATAAGAAAAGATGACCGAATAGGCCTGGGATTTTATATGCAGCGCTTAACTTGAGAGAGAAGGAAACGAGTGGGGAGGAATGCCCAAGACCGCCGCCGGAGTGATCTCATACCCGCCAAAAGGCAAACGAGGGCCTGGCCGCCAGCTGAAAGGAACAAAGGCGGTGGGTGGGGGGATGTAGCGAAGAGAGGGAGGGAGACAACTCGCCCACGCTTGCGAAGCGCTTCAGGCTGCGTGTGACGGGTCCAGAGTTCTGGCACGCAGAGGGGACGCATCCCAGCCCACAAAGGCTCTGGCCCGAAGAATGGCCTGGCGCGTAATTCAGTGCAGGCTCCGTGACCACACTGGAGTTGTAGCCTTTTGTGTTAGCTACGACAATGGAGAGGGAGAAATCAGGCCACAGGCTCGCGGCGCAGACGGGCTGGTGCGGATATGTCTCGGCCCTGGCGGCAACGTGTGCTGCCTTTCAGGCCGTTGCCCGGCAACCGGACGCTGCCCGCCTGTGCCTGCGGAGCCCATTGAAAGCCCCGCAGCCGGGTGAAAGGGAGAGCCGCGCTGTTCACAGGCCAGGCTGCGGGAAGAGGAAACAAAGGACAGGGAGCTGGGGCAGGAATTGCATGGGACCAGGGGAAGGCCTCACACCGTACGATGGGAGACATTGGGAGCCCCCTTTTCTGAAGGGCCTGAGTTGGTACCCTTGCTTGGCGCAGCGCGTGGACTGCTTGAACAAATATACTTCCTCCATCTTCAAGTTCACGGCATTCCTAGGCCAGATGTTGTATTAAATTGTCTGGCTATTGTGTAAAACATGTAAACAACCCCAAACAAACAACAAAAACAAATCCTGTTCAAGTGGCCAGCTGAAATTCATTTGTTAGGCAGGAATGTTTTCCAAAGTAGGACCATGCACCTGGTGGGTAAATAGACAGAGGCTCACAATACAAAAGTGTTTGCTAAATGCAATGTGGTATCTTGGATTGCATTGTGAAACATTAGTGGAAAAACTAGTGATATAAAGTCTGTAGCTTAGTAAATAGTAATGTAACAATGTTAGTTTCTTAGTTTAGACAGGGAGTCAGCAAATTTTGTCAGTTAAAGACTGCAGGTAAAGACTTTGGGCTTTGTGGGCTCTATGGTCTCTGCTGCAACTATTCAACTCTGCCATAACAGTGGTAAAGGTCGACAGACAATATGTAAAGGAATGGGCGTGACTGTGTTTCAGTAAAATTTTATTTATGGACACTGAATTTTGAATTTCAGATACTTTTGATGTGTCATGAAATATTCTTCTTCTTTTGATTTTTTTCAACCATTTAAAAATATAAAAACCCTTCTTTGATTGCAGGCCCTACAAAAACAGGCAGCAGGCCGGATTTGGTCTGTAGGCTGCTGTAGTTTGTCATCCCCTGATTTAGACAAAAGGATCAGGGTTATGTAAGATGTGAACATTAGGAGAAAGGTTAAGAGTATACGAGAACTCTGTGCTTTCTTTGCAACTTCTTTGTAAATCTAAGATTATTCCAAAATGAAAAGTTTATTAAAAAATATTTAAATGGGAAGCTTTTTAGATGCAATGTTTGGAAAGGGATTTGTTGTGGGGAGAGGGATTAATCAGAGTTTGTACTCTGTGTGTGTGTGTGTGTGTGTGTGTGTGTGTGTGTGTGTGTGTGTGTGTTGGAGACATAAAGGAATGTTTTTCTTAGTATTTATTGACATATGGTGCTAAGACCTCCCAAAATGAAACTCTTTGCTACATCGCTATATTGGTAATCAAGCCATTAACATCAAACAGCCTGAAAACAAAATAGCATTCCAATAACACAGAACTCTTTGACCCTGAGCGTTGGGTGAAGAATATTTTCAGCTCCCACTGAACCAGGATGGGAGACACCAGGACAAAGAATCAAACCCGTTTTGCTCTGATAGGAAACTAGAAAATTCTTGGCCAGCTCATTTTTAACTGCACACCCACATATGTGCACACACACTCCTTTTTTCTTTCCTAATCTGGCTAACATCTATACCAAATAGAACACACACAAGGCTTTGCTTTACAAACCAGGATATGTTTTCCTTTCCTGATTTTACTGGTTGTACGAGTACAGACTATTCTTTATATTTGTCTAAAAGTGGTATGATATTACAAGACCCTCTCCTTGCCTTCTTTCAAATTGAGTTCTAAAATATTCTGTCTTAGGCTGGGCGCTACCAATTAAGATTGGGTGATGAAAAATTACAGGAGGGCGTTTAACATAAAGCACACCTTCTTCCTGACTGCAGTACTAGAAGGGTGTGGGATGCAGTGTAAAGATGATATAAAAGTCCACAACTAGCTGACTGGTATAACACCAGGCACAGTGGGCAAAGGGAAGCTCAGTAACGGGAGTTAATGCTGAAAGTGAAGGAGGGACTTGCAGTAGTGTTTTCTCAGCAAAATGTGAAGCAACTGGAAATTTGACTTGAGGGATTTTTCATTGCCCCTGTCTTCTCATTTCTTTTCCTGGACTCACACTCTCAACTACTCCACATTAAGACTTTATTTGATGTTTCTTTTTTCAACCAGGGATGTTTCAGGACTCATTTATTCTACAACTTTTTTCAAGCCTGGACTTTCCCTGTGCCATGGATTGGCCCTGGATTGGGGCTGGGATATGAAGATGAGTTAAAGATGGCTTCTAGCCTCGAGTGTCAAGGGGCTCTGGGTGCAGAGAAGGCCGAGTTCTCCAGTGTTGTTGTTGGACACCAGTGTCGGGCTCACCAGGGAGGTTTTATTTACAAATGCAACCTCCTGGGCCTGGAATCTGTATTTTTAGCAAATTCCTCAAGTGAATATTTTGCTCACTGAACATTTGAGATCCACTGGAAATACGAACAGATGTGAAAATGTCTTAAGTACAATGATGCTGATTATTACAGAAGCACAGACAAGGGGTAAGGGTAGAGTCAACAGGGAAATTCCCTAAAAATGACACCTGAGCCTAATCTTAAAGAATGGGAAAACAAGAGTGGGGATGAGGGTGAGGAATAGCGTGATAAAGGGAATGGGGGCAGGAAACAGAATCCTGAAGTGTGATAAACCACACTCTCTTATGTAGCTGGAGTGTAAGCAGCAAGGCGGAATGAGTGGCTATGGTGGATTTTCGGGCATTGTGGTAGACGGTGGAAAATCTTTTTTGAGCAAGGGATCCTCCTTCAGGTCACTCTGCCTAATTATAAGTTCAAGTCCATTCCACTAAGGGTATATATAAAAATCTTGGCCTTTTCCCTCACATTCTATTCTCTATAACACGGGCATGCAGAATGAAAATGTGTTCTGTGTCAAAGGGCGATAGCAGATAAGGCCTTATCAGGTCATTTAGACCACTCTGCTTCCAGACTCAAACATTCCTGGAAATAGAGCTGTCTTCCTTTTGATTAGAATAGGGCTGTGAGCTCTGTGATGTGTAACAAGGAGGATGTGGGTTATCCTTTGGTGCTTTTAACAGAAGGCAGGTAATGCCTCTGTATGGGGGGGATGGTTATGAGGTAGTTATGGGAAAAGAATGTGATCTCCCCTGACCCCTCAACCTCTATTTCTAGTTTGGCCTATCACTGCATCCTCATCAGCATTTTTGTCTTCTTCCAATGTTTCTTTTTCTGGACTTTAGCAGGTGGCCTTGGCATTGCAAGACTTTGATTCTTCAGAAAATGAGATGATTGGGTGCTCAGCCTTATCTTCTTTCCCATGGTTTCATGTTTCCTTCCAGGTTCATCTGGTTTCTTTGACTACCCTATTTTAGGAATGAGGCATTTTGCTTGGTCAAGTGCATGAATTAATGTAGCCAGGGAAGCTAATCTAGACAAAAAAATACACAACACGCAAACCTCCCAACAGCTGCAAAGACCGTTATCTATGTTGTTTTTCCTCACTAGCTAGAGAAGACCCTCAATTCATCAAAATGCTTGAAGACACTTGAAAAGTTAGCACTGACCATTTGGCTCCTGGAAGAGAGAAACATTTGTTTTGTGCTAAAAGTGATCTTTGGTGTCTTTCAGGAAGAAGCCATAGATTTAGGTGAAAGCAGAACGGTGCCCTGTTATACAAAGGTAGAGAAGAGGGTTTTGAGGGGTAGAGAAATAAGAGAGCAAATAAATACATTCCTGTTTCATCCTGACACACCCACATCCATGCCCGATTCCATGGAGCAGTTGTGAAAAAAATAAAACTCTGGTTCAGAATATCTCAGCCTGGGCACTATTGACATTTGGGGCAAGATAATTCTTTGCTGTGGAACGGCTGTTCTGTGCCTTGTAGGATGTTTAGCAGTATCTCTGGCCTCTACCCAGAGACTGCCAGTAGCAACACCCACCCTTCCCCCGAGTTGTGACCATCAAAAATGTTTCCAGACATTGCCAAATGTCCCCTGGGAGGTAAAATCAGCCCCTGTTGAGAACCACTGCTCTAGTAGAATCTCTTTTCACTTTAATAAATCGAGCAGTATCCAAACTGTATATGGTAGTGATGGGAGGGCAGGATGCTCCAGTGGCCGCATATTTGTGGTTGGCAGCTTTCATGGCAGATCAGGCTTAAGTCGACATGGAGCACAGCTTCATCTCAAGAATGTGACAGTCGCAGCTGTGAGTTGCAGGACAGTTGAAAGAAGCAAATCCTTTTGGATAGAATATCCTGTGAGCATAATATGTGACATTCATTGGTTTTCAGAAGTAGCTTTAAAATTCTTTTTCTTCTGAGGCTTTGTGCTGTTGCTGTCCTGAAGCATATAATTTCAATTCTTCACACTTCATATGAGTTGCAGGAGAAACATTTTTTCTCCCTTTGTGTAGTATGTGGGTCTCCTTGACAATATACTGGTATTCATAAAAAAGAGAAATTCACTTAAACTTCTAGCTTATGGTATTTGATTTTACCCAGAGTCGGAGAATGTTCCATATCCCAGGTCCCATTAATCTTATGGTGAAAATTAAGCCATAGACTGGTACATCCTTCAGTAGGAAATTCCCATGGTTCCAGGCCTCTAGGGTGGGTCCCTGTGCTGAATCTGGAGGAAATCCATGCTGCCTTCTCCA
The DNA here is from genome assembly GCF_057802395.1 of Ceratotherium simum simum. Classification (NCBI taxonomy): domain Eukaryota; kingdom Metazoa; phylum Chordata; class Mammalia; order Perissodactyla; family Rhinocerotidae; genus Ceratotherium; species Ceratotherium simum. The sequence continues at coordinate 19,626,253 of NC_141908.1, forward strand.
AACTGTGTTAAGCCTTTCCTTTGCTCTTATCAGGCTTGCCCTGCTTTTTAATACAATAAGGTCTAAACAATGAAAAAGTAATGGTGAGATTTAGACCAAAAAATCACAAAGGAAGGAAATTTTGAATTACTGCTTTCACTCAGGCTCTCATTCAACGGGTCCCAGTGTTATCAAAAGATCAGGGAATCATATTATACATCCCACAGCATATAATTATCCACAAATATGCTATTATAGGCTTAGAATCTTAAAATATCTCAATCCCTGAACTGTTAGGTAAAAAATTCCAGAGTACTAGCCAGGGATGTCTTGGAGATCCCAGAAATAAATTATGGGTTCAATTGTAATTAAATTTAACAGAATTCAGTTAAGATTGGTAGTTAAAATATCTTTGGTCTTTGAGAAAATTTAATTTGGTCTAGACTTTAACGCCATGCTTAGATATCCTGACTTTCCATTTTTTTATATTGTCATTATAGTCGAATGTGCATTGACATATTGATATTAATATGCAGGGATCAGGTTGCTTTCATCTTTCCAATACTGACGTTAGTTATGTCTCTTTTAAAGTAGCAGTTTAAATCTGGGGGATTTTTTTGTTGTAAGTTGGTGATTGTAGTTTCACTCTATTCTCATGAGTGTAACTTAACTCTGTTGGGTTTACCTTGGCATGTGAGATAGTCATAATAATGTTAAACTTCAAAATCTCTAGGACAAAATCTAGGATTTGAGTTTCCCTAACTCTTTGCAGAGCTGTAACTTAGCTGGAAAATTACATTTCAATTGAACATTCTATAATGCTCTGAGGTATTGCAATAAATGAGTGTGAAAATGCCGAGCACATCCCATCCTGGCACTTCTTATTAAGAATACAACATTCTTGAGTGAAAGTAATATCGCAGAGTAATTTGGTTATTAAGGCAATAATAGCATATCTTGTCCTGGTGATAAAGTTACCTTTTGTTAGCAGTTTTCCTCCCCTATTTTAATAGCTGCATTAAGAAAGATGCGTAATGAATTTTCTCTGAAAAGACTGCTTGCTCCACATTATTTTTTTCTATCTGATTCTGCCACTATGTCTAAGCCTGGATGACAACGTCCTATCCTTAGGACTAATAAATCCAAAGATTTTACGTAAATAATTAATAAACTGAAGACTTCCTAAGTCAGACCTAGGAGAATATATTCCTTGTGCTAATTCATAGGTGGTGGGATTATAGATGAGTTGTTAAAATTTTTTTCTTTGTGCTTAATTGTGTTTTCAAAATTTTCTGCAATTAATATATATTATTATGTATTTCAAAAGTGTTATTGTAAGAGTGTTAATGGATCCAGCTTCCTAGATGTTTCAAACTATACAACCACAGAAATCCAGTAAAATTTTTTTCATCTATAAAGATATTTTCATTGCTTAAAAATACATACAGGCAATATTTTCACTCCTAAACCTTGTCTAACAAAGAAAGGAACAAGTCTTTCTTAGCTTTTGGTTTGAGATATTCCTAGGGAGATGTGAGTGTATATGTAGTCATTTAAGCATCGCAGATGGATCATATTGAAACAAATGAAAGAGTCCATTATGCATTCAATTGACTTGCTTTTTAAGGATAAATGATGCTTGGAATGTATTCAGATACATTCCTGATAAGTGTTTTTAGTTTGGTTAAATATGATTTAAGAAGGTCGTATCTACACAAGTGCAGCCCTGTATTGTAAAGGTATGAGAAAATGAGCAAGGCTACCTGCCACTCAGTTTGCTACAAACATTCATGTTCTTTCTGTGCATCTATTATTCAGTTTTTTATTTAAAAAAAAAGAAAGAGGGGCCAGCCCCATGGCCTAGTGGTTAAGTTTGGTGTGCTCTGCTTTGGCGGCCTGGGTTCGGTTCCCAGGCATGGACCTGTACCTCTCATCAGTGGCCATGCTGTGGCGGCCACCCACATACAAAATAGAGGAAGATTGGCACAGATGTTAGCTCAGGGCAAGTCTTCCTCAGCAAAAAAATAAATAAATAAATAAAAAAGGAAAAAGAAAAACCTAAGTAGGAAGCAAAAATTCGTATTAATAGCCATTTAGTCAACAATGTATGTTGAGTACTTTATATATGCAAGTCATTTGGCTGAGTGCTGTGGAGAGTTCAAAGCCTTATAAATTTCCTACCATCACACAACCTGACACATAATAGGTACTTAATAAACATTTGTTCTGAGTGAATGCATGAAGCCATAGAAGATAAATTGTGATAATGAACAAATAAATGTATAAATTCAGTGAAAGGAACCTTGATTGTTGTTTGGGTTTTGTTAAAAATTTTTTTCTTGGGGCCAGCCCAGTGGCATAGTGGTTACGTTCGTGCGCTCCACTTCAGTGGCCCTCAGTTTGCAGATCCTGGGTGTGGACTACATACCACTTGTCAAGCCATGCTGTGGCAGCATCCCACATAAAATAGAGGAAGATGGGCACCGATGTTAGCCCAGGGCCAATGTTTCTCAGCAAAAAAGAGGAGGACTGGCAACAGATGTTAGCTCAGGGCTAATCTTCCTCAAAAAAAAGAAAAAAATTTTTTTCTTTGTACTTATCTGTGTTTTCAAAATTTTCCACCAAGGAACTTCAGCTTGGTCTTGAAATATGGGTGTTTCTTAGGTGGAGAAGGCAGGGAATAGATGCCTTAACCTGAAGGCCCTGGATTCACAAAGATCAGAGCTTTCCTGAGTGAGAGGGGAGGTTGTATTTAGGAAGAGAAAGCAAAAGTGGTCAGATAGAAGAAGAACAGTTCAGCTGCAGAGATAAACCCAGACCTGCTCATTCCACTTCTGTGTTACGTGGACCCCAAATTACTCTTGGGCAGGTCTTCAGGGAGTTCGTTGAGGTGTCTGGCCTTCTGTTTAGTTTCTGGTTCTTGTCTAACTTCTCAGCTCCTCGTAAATGTAACTCACTCCTGCTGCAGCTGGGCCGACAGTTTAGGACACATGATACCTACCTGGCTACAGGGTTCTTCTCACAGGTATGAGTTGAGACTTGCTGCGGCTCAGAGCTTAATGAAAACTGAGTGGAGAAAACAATCCAAAGGGAAAGTTGTCTGAAGAATTCCTCTAGCTAGTGGTTTTCATGGGAAAAAATATATAGTGACTATAAGATATATATTTATATATCATGATGTCATATATATAATCATAGTCACTATGCCATATATATATGCACATATATACAAGCATATATTTTATTTATTATGTTAAATTATATCTAGTTCATATAATAATATGTATTTATTCACAAAATTTACCCTAAAAATACTTACTCTAATTCCATATCCTTAGAACTTGGGGTGCTCTGATATATTCTAGAATATGCTATTTTGTATTTCATCTTTAAAAATGCTCATCTTGACTCATTGACTTCATGTCACACCCCATAATGAGTCTGCCTGTAGACTGAACGACTTGGCTCTAGTCAAAGGTTCTCAGACATTACTGTGCATCAGAATTACTTGGGAAGCTTTTTAAAAAACTAAATTCCCGAAGCCCCTTCCTCAAAGATTCTGATTTGTTACATTTTGGAGGAGACCCAGGAATCTACATTTTTTATCAAGTACCCTAGTTTATATTGATGGTATATAGATCACATTTTAAGAACCATGACATCTAGAGATTTTTAAAAAAAAATCCATCCCCAAATTAAGTTAGACCAGCCAAAGATCGATCCAGTTGCTTGGGAGCCTCTCATTTCCATTATTCTCACTAATTTTGACTTTTTTTCCTGGTGTTATACCAACTGCCTACACTACTGGATATATTTACTCTAAGAATAGTGTTTAGGACCGTTACTGTTCACCAAAGAGCACAATATCGTTTTTTTCCAGACCTCAGAGAGGAATTTCTCTCTGTTCTTGGTATCAGAAACTATTGGGCTTATCCTGAGAAATTGGTTTGTTTTTTATCATGTTTACACAATGATTCAAGTATCAGATTGTGTTCTCCTCACAGCATGCATTTTGTATAACAACCTTACTCTTAGCTTTATCTTATTTTCTAGTCATAATTATTCCTTTTTTCCAATTTCATGATGAACATATTTTAAATTTTATATTATCCTGTATGAAGTTTTGTAAACTCTCTGAAAGTCTATTTTGGAAGAAGGGAGATATATAAGTAAAGAGTAAAAATAATAGAGAAAAATACTTAGGACTCATCTAATCAGTGTTGTGGTTCCATTATCAAGCCTTCTGGCATTGCTGTCTTCCTTTTTCCCAGAACTGCTTCCACTTCTTTCTGTCTTAATCCCACAGCTGAACAACTTCAATCCTTAACTACTCTACTTGAGTAGTCTTTTTGCATCTAGTTTGTCCTGAATTTCTTCATCTTGTATTATTCCATCAGATAAATCTTCCTAAAAACTGTCTTTTGTCTTGTTCTCTTCCTGCTTAAAGACCTTTAATGGTTCTCTATCCTGTGCAGACCCTTTGGCCTTGCACAGAGGGCCCTCTTCAGTCTGATCTCATTTGGCTTCTGTGATGACTTGACATATCCTTGCATTTCCCACAGGTCTAGCACAGTACCAGGTATCAAGGTTAGCGCTCCACACATGTTGATTTAAGATGATGTAATCTGCTCAAATTCTATTGCCCTTTTTATATTTAGCCTCTGAATAAGATTTTTAAAAAGTAACAGGACTAAAAGTTAGATATATTCAATATCGAGACTCAAAGAAGTAGATACAGTCTCTGTCTTCAGTTAACTCACAACTTTGTTGGGGAGAAAGGATCTATACATGGAAAATAAAAAAAATAAAGATGCTGAGTACACTCTGCTAAGGTCTGTATGAGAGGTTTTGGACAATGTGTTAAATTCATGTTCAGAGTGAAGAGTGTTGACTGTCTTAGATGCTCTACAATTAGAGCTCTACAATGCTCTAATTGTACCTCTCAGTGGATACTCATTTCAAAGGTGCCAAGAAAGAAAAACTAACTCATGGAAGAGAGAAATGAAGAAGCTGGTTCATTGGAGAAAAGCTATTCATGTTACCTGTAAAAACAAAAACTTTTATAAGCATTGCTTTATTTAATATCTTCACCTAACATAACTAAATATTTATAAAATATGTTAATCTTCCTCCCTTCCTTCTCAATGTAGTAGAATAGGCTTAAAATATGATTAAGTTAATGATATCTGGAGGTGACAGGCCGAAGCAAGTTAAACACTGAGTAAACTGCCCTTTGGTCAAGAATCCCATAACTAAAGAGGTCGTTAATAGATCTCCAGGGAAAACCGCACAAGTGCTTAATTCTACCACAAAAATAAAGGTTCACATGTCCAGAATCAAAAACATAGTCACACAAAGTGAACCTCATGATATTCAGACCGTGTCTAAGAGAATGGGTTATATGTGCTCATTTGCTTTTTTTAGAGCCCTAGAAAGCCACACTTGTTTTAAGCAGCTGCAAAATAACTAAGTAGATTTTTAGAGCAAAATCAAGATTTGGCTGGAACATCCTCATTCTCACCAAATAGTATGTTTAAGTCCCAGATGCTCTATGAAGCGCTCATAAATAATGTGGTTTCTGTTCTAGGAGCTGACATTTGCAAGAAGATGCTCAGTAAAACTGCAGATATAAAATACCTTCTTGTAGAAATATAGTGTGCTGTCTTTTGTATAAGAAGATAATGTTCGTGACCTACCATCATTTATTCTGAGGCTTTTCTCTCCACGTATTCTCACCTTGCTACCCTCACAACCAAGCACATATTTGCTAAAAGAACAATTCATGTAACAAAACAAAATGAGATGGGCTGCATGAAGTTAGTTTATCACTCTGTGATAGCCAACTGAACTAACCAGTAAAAGACCCTTTGATTGGAAAATGCCTTAATCTGCTTCAGGGCAAAAGAAATATTTAATTTTTTAAAAAGAAATATTATAAATATTTAATATTTATAATACATTATATAAATTCCATTTTCCTGAATCTTTGCATTATATACATTTAAGAAAGAGCTTTCTTTTTTAAATACAATAAACTGCACATATTTAAGTACACAATTTGATAAATTTCGACGTATGTGTACACTCACGTAACCACTGCCGCAATCAAGATAATGAACATATTCCATATTCATTACTCCCAAAAGTTTCCTCATGTAAGCGCCACCCGTTGCCTCTGCCAGCATCCCCAGGCAACTACTGATTTGCTTTCTGTCACTATAGATTAGTTTGCATTTTCTGGAATTTTATGTAAAGTAACCATACAACATGTGCTCTTGTTTTGTCTGGCTTCTTTTACTCAGGAGTTATTTTGCAATTCGCCCAGATTGTAGCGTTCATCAATAGTTCATTCCTCTTTATTGCAGAGGAGTATTCCATTGTATGGCTATACCACAACTGTTTATCCATACACCTGTTGAAGGATATTTGGATTGTTTCTAGTTTTTGGCAATTACAAATAAAGCTGCTATGAGTATTCGTGTATACGTCTTTATATAGATATATGCTTTCATTTCTCTTGGGTAAATATTTAGGAGTGGAATGGCTAGATCATGGGGTAGGTCTATGTCTAACTTTTTAAGAAACTGAAACTATTTTCCAAGGTGCTTGTAAGTCATGCATTGCTTAACAACGGGAATACGTTCTGAGAAATGTATCATTAGGAGATTTCCTCATTGTGCGAACATCATAGAGTGTACTTACACAAATAGATGGTGTAGCCTACTACACACCTAGGCTGTGTGGTACTAATCTTATGAGACCACTGTCATATATGTGGTTCGTTGTTGACCAAAACGTCATTATGTGGTGCATGACTGCACTGTTTTACATTCCCATCAGCCGTATACGAGAGTTCCAGTTCTGCACATCACAAATGCTTGGTATGATTAGTCTTTTTAGAAGTATCGTGTTTAATCTCCAAATATTTTAGAATTTTCCAACTATCTTTCTGTTATTAAGTTCTAGTTTAATTCCATTGTGGTCTGAGAACATACTTTATATGATTTATATTCTTTTAAATTTGTTTAGGTGTGTGTTATGGCCCAGAATATGGTCTATCTTTGTGAATATTCCATGTGACCTTGAGAAGAATGTGTATTCTGCTATTGTTGGATGAAATATTCTGTAAATGTTAATTAGATCCAGTTGATTGATGGTGCTGTTTAGTACAACTATATTCTTACTGATTTTCTGCCTGCTGGAGCTATCAATTACTGAAAGATGGGTGTTGAAGTCTCCAACTATAACATTTGTCTGTTTCTTCTTGCAGTTCTATCAGTTTTTGCCTTATGTATTGTGATGCTCTGTTGTTAAGTGTATACATCTTAAGGATTGTTATATCTCCTTGGAGAATTGACTCCTTTATCATCATGTCATGCCTTTCTTTAGTCCTGAAAAATTTTCCTTGTTCCAAAGTCTGCTTTATCTGAAACTAATAGAGTTACTCCAACTTTCTTTTGATTAGCATTAGTAGAGTATATCTTTTTCTATCACATTTATCTTTACTCTTTTTCTGCCTTCTGGGTTTTAATTGAGCATTTAATGTGATTCCATTTCCTCTCCTCTCTAAACACATCAATTATACTTCTTTAAAGAATTTTTTTAGTGGTTTCCCTAGAGTTTGCAATATACATTTAAAAGTAATCTAAGTCTGCTTTTAAATAATATTATACCACTTCATGGGTAACTAGTAATGAATTCTTTCAGCTTTTTTATGTTTGAAAAAAATTTTATTTTGCCTTTGTTCAGAAAGATATTTTCGCTGGGTATAGAATGCAAGGTTGATAGTCTTTTCTTTCAGTTCATTAAAGATGTTTCTCCACTGTCTTCTCACTTGCATTGTTTCTAATGAAAAATACACTGCCATCCTTATCTTTGTTCCTCTGAGTGTAATGTGTCTTTTTTCTCTGGCTACTTTTATGATTTGTCTCTTCATCACTGGTTTTGAGCAATTTGAATCTCGTGTGTCTTGGCATAATTTTCTTTGTTTCTTGTGCTTGGGGTTTGTTGAGAGTCTTGGATCTGTGGTTTTATAGTTTTTCATCAAATTTGGAAAAATTTTGTCTGTAAGTTCTTCAAATATTTTTTTCTATCCCTCTAAATCATTTCAGGGACTCCAATTACATGTATATTATGCCCCTTGAAGTTGTCCCACGGCTCACTGGTTCTCTTTCCTTTCTTTCTTTTTTTTTTGGATTCTTTTTATCTTTGCATTTCATTTTGGGTAGTTTCTATTGCTGTCTTCAAGTTGACTAATCTTTTCTTCTGTCGTGTTTCCTCAGCTGTTAATCCCATCCAGTATATTTTCATTTCAAACATTTTTATTTCAAACATTGTAGTTTTCATCTCTAGAAGCTTTATTTATTTTTTTATGTATATCTTCCATTATTCTACTTAACTTTATGCAGTAGGGAATACAGTTATAATATTTATTTTAATATCATTGTCTGCTAATTCTGTTGGTTTTTTTTTTCTTTTTTGGTGAGTAAGATTGGCCCTGAGCTAACATCTGTGCCAGTGTTCCTCTATTTTGTATGTGGGACTCCACCACAGCATGGCTTGATGAGCTGTGTGTAGGTCCACACCTGGGATCCGAACCTGTAAACTCTGGGCTGCCGAAGCGGAGCACACAAACTTAACCACTACGCCACCGGGCCAGCCCCACATTGTCTGCTAATTCTAACATCTGTGTTTTAGTTGATTGACTTTTTTCTCCTCATCATGGATTGTATTTTCCTGCTTCCTTATATGTAATTTTTGACTGCATGACAGACATTGTGATTTTACCTGTTGGGTAGGAATAGTGTGAGTCATGAGGTTTTCCAGTCTGGCTGATGGTAACAGGCACTATTCTCTACACTATGTGAACACTAGGCATTGTTCCCTCTAATCCTTTCAGGTGGCTCTTTCCCCTGGCTTGAGCTTGGGTAGCTTTCACACATGCATCTGCTTATCAGTGCTTAGCTAAATTCTCAAGGTGGAGCCTCTGCACATCTCTAGTGTTCTCTCTCTGTGCAGCTCTCTCCTCTTCTGCATTCTGTATTATGAAATCTAGCTGTCTTGATCTCCCTAGAGTTTCACCTCCATCTCCTCAACTCGGAGGGGATGAGGAGTGACTGGGCTCTGCCTGCGTTCATTCTCTGTGTGCTGCAGCATGAAAACTCTCTCCAAGTGGTAAGTTGGGGTAGTCATAGTGGGGCCAGTAATTCTTTGTTGTAGAAAGCTGGAGAGCATTGGAGGATGTTTACCACCATCCATGGCTTCTACCTGCTAATAACAGTACCACTAGTTGTGACAACCAAAAATGTCTCCAGACATTTCCAAATATCTCCAGGGAGCCAAAATTTCTCCCAGTTGAGAACCACTGATTTAGGGATTTCAACCCAGATCCCTTGACTTGGTATTTAAGCCTCCAAAATATATTCCCATCTAACCTCTTCCAGCCTCATCATCTAGCCTTTTACTCATTCCATTCTCTAGCCAAATAACTACTTGCTGTTTTCCTCTCATGCTTTGAGCACCAGTGCCCCTGTGCCCCTTCTCGTGCTATTCTCTCTGCCTGAAATGCCCTCCCCTATCTCTCTGTCTTTCGAAATTCTCCCTGCTTTAAAAGACCCATTACAAACACCAACTTTTCCATGAAGCCCTTTCTGATTTTCTAACCTGATATGATTTTCCTTTAGTAGTGGGTTTGTCTCACTCTCTGCATTAGTGATTGTAAGCTTCTTGATGCACCTTTTTCTTGCTCTGCACACATGACGCTGCCCTAAACTACACATAGCAGGTGATCAATATATACTTATTGAATTGTTAGTTTGTGTTTTTACATATTGACATTCCTTTAAAAAATATGTATATCTATTACAACTCAATAATAAAAAGACAATTAACCTAATTAAAAAGTGGGCAAAGGATCTGAATAGATATTTCTCCAAAGGAGATATACAAATGGCCAATAAGCACATGAAGAGATGTTCAACATAATTAGTCATTAGAGCAATGCAAATCGAAACCACCATGAGATACCACTTCATACCCACTGGGATGGCTGTAATCAAAAAGACTGATAATAACAAGTATTGACAAGGATGTAGAGAAATTGAAACCCTCATACACTTCTGGTGGGAATATAAAATGGTGCAGCTGCTTTGGTGAATAGTCTGGCAGTTTCTCAAATGGTTAACATAGAGTTACCATATGATCTAGTAACTCCACTCCTACCTGTAGACAGATCCAAGAGAAATGAAACATATGTCTTGTGTATGAATGTTCATAGCAGCATTATTTGTAATATCCCAAAAGTGAAAACAACCCAAATGCCCATCAACTGGTGAGTGGATAAATAAAATGTGGTATATCCCTACAATGGAATATTTTTCTTCAATAAAAAGAAATAAAGTATTGATACTTGCTGCAATGCAGATGATCTTTAAAAACATATACTAAGTGAAAGAAGCCAGTCACAAAAGACCACAGATTGTATGATTCCATTTATATGAAATGTCCAGAATAGGCAAATCTATAGTGACAGAAAGTATATTAGTGGTTGCGTAGAGCTTGAGAGGATGGGAAGATTGTAAGGTGATGGCTTAGGGGTGAGGGTTTCATTTTGGGGTAATAAATGTGTTCTAAAATTGATAGTGGTAATTAATGCATGACTCGCGAATATGGTAGAAGCCATGGAATTGTACATTTTAAATGGGTGAATTGTATGGTTTGTGATTTATATCTCAATAAAACTGTTTTACAAAGATATGTCTGTAATTAAGATTCAAAAGAGAAATATGTAATATTTGAAGTATGTAATATATGAAATATCAATATAAACTACCTTGATAAAAAATGAAAGTCCTTTATGAGAAAAGAATTGGATAGCAAAGCCAATTTTCTTGGCAAGAAGAAAATTGCTCAAGCTTTCACAAATCTGCCTGTAGACTAAACAGAGGAATTCTACTGGGATGGATGCCACTTTTTTTGCTAAGACATCATCCTTTTTGGCACATTGCTATTAAGCTTTGACTCATTACCACTTCTCACAAAATTGACAAGAATCCCACCTGAGCACTCTCCTTTATTGCATTTTATATTGTATTATTAGAATATCCATCCAAGCCTTGTCTTCAGTCTTTGTAAATAACCAGAATAGCCATTACTTTCTGCATTCATAACATGATCATCCTGAGTGAAATAAGGTGGGCTTTACTCATATAAAAGGAACTAGTGCTTGAGACAGAATAATTAAGAGGCAAGCCTGAAGATCAGATCTGATATACTCCCCTCTGCTTTCCCGTTGGACTCTCCTGAATATGGCTATACTCCTTCAGATGCACAGTTATATGTCCTTTGTGCAAACTGCAGGAGATTTGTGTCTTGAGTTTCATGGGTGGAAACAGAGAAATAGGAACATTGTGTTAGAGGCCTCCAAACCAATTTTTAAAATAATTTTGTTACCTGCTCAAAAAAGCTTTATATACATAAAGAATGATAGAGTCGGTTGGGTATTTAAAATAGTGTAAATCTATGTTTTTGATATTATGACCTAGATTAGTGCAAACAACTAGGCACTTCCTTTTTATCCTTCTGTTATGATGAGTAGAGTGAAAACATCAGCTATTTTAACTCTTGCCACTAGGAATACTTTATGTTATTAATTGGGATATTTTTCAGCTACAAAAATAAATAATATGTTATGCACGTTTGCTTTTAAGACAGGCATTTTAAAGACCACATGTTAATAAACCACTGAAATAGCATCAGGTTAATTCTCAGAATTTTTCTAGAAAAAATGGACCTTGTTGGAGATCCTTCCTGTGTATGTATGTGTGTGTGAGTATGTGCTTCATTGCAGGATGTAGAAGGGGTAATTGTACCCCTCTGATGGTTAATTAGTTTGAGATAATCTGTTTTATTGGAAGAGCCAAAAATATAAATGAAAAGAACTTTTGAATTTTTTTTTTTTAACCAGCTTTATCTTAGTATGTAAGTAGTAAAAGCAAATCAAAGGCTGCTTGGCTGGAAGCCTCTTGGTAAAGTAATGAGCTTTGATATGAGTCTTTTTGATAACCCACATGATTTTTGGTGGAGGATAAGCCAGCTGTTCAGGATTTGCTGCCACTGGCCAGGGTCTGATAAACTTGCAAATTCTGACTTTATATGGCAGCACCTGCAGTGCTGGGCTTTGCCTGTGAGCAAGCTAATAATAAGCAATGGGGAAAACATACACTATTCAGGGGAAAATATAAAAACAAGAAAAGGAACAAAAAATAAAACCTGTGGGAATAGGACACATTTGAATTTTGAATTGGAAAAGAGTTTAGAGATAATCTCGTTCAACATTTTAATTCTGCGCATGGAGAAAAATGGGTCCCAAAGAGGTTAAATGAAATATCCCAGATCAATAGAGAGTTAATGCTGAAAGCAGCATTGGAACCCAATGCCTTGCAGTGTTTTTAATCCTATGCCGATTCACTTGATCATTCAGTCATTCATTCTGCAAATATTTGTTGAGTGCATACGATTTTCTAGGTTTGTGGTTGGTGCTCGGCTTACAATAGTGGATAAAACATAAAATGGTTCTTATCCTCAAGGATCTTAACGTTTGGTAGTGGAGACTGATATCAATCTCACTTTCTTGTGTGAACACAAAATTACGAACTCTGGAGAATAGAGACAGGGTGCTGTAAGACCACATAATAGGGAGGCCTGGCTAGCAAGAGGAGTCAGGGATGGGTCCCCACCTATGTATAAATCCACACCCCATTTTCTTGTTCCACAAGTCTACGTTCCTCTTTTGACTTCTAGGCCTGAATACATCTATGTTCACATTCTCTCTGCCTGAAACAAATTCTCCACTTTTTTACCTGCCAGATCCACTTATCTCTCTGGGCCCTTAAATGTCATTTCCACGGAGTGGCCTTCCTTGACCACCCAGACTAGATTACACACCCCCATCATACATTCTCATAGCACCATACACTTTTCCCTAGTAACACTTCCCACAATTAATTATGCAGTTGTTCATTTAAGATCTGGCCTCCTCACTAGGCTGAAAGCTCCTTGAGGAGAGACCATATCTGCCCTGCTCAGTCCTGTCACATAGTAGACACTCAACAAATATTTACTGAATGATTGATTGAATGAATGACTCTGTCTCTGAGCTGTCATTAATAACGTTGACCAGCGTTTTCCTTGAAACTTCAAAAGTCCATGAAGCCAGAAGCAACTTGATTCTTGTAAGGGACACCTTCCCTGTTGCCCTTTTTCCTTGCTCTTCTGTCTATCCTAAATTTTTGTAGTTCTTGACATAAAACAAGCCTCTCCCTAGACCTTGTTTTCCTCTTTTAGTCTTTGGAAGAATTAGCTAAAATTAGCCCAGGGATCTAATTAGTTTTGGTTGCAAATGAGAAGCTCCTTATTCAAGGTTTGTCCACATGCCTCTCCTCATGTAGCTGACTGACATGCTCTGGAAAAAAGAAACTTCCTCCTTGTAAACGTTCCTCCAAAATATACATTTCCTTGACATGTCTGGGCAGGGGCATGTTCTGATGATAAGGAAGTTCTGTCAGCATGTACTGGTCCATGCTTTCCTGAAATGGCCTAACTTCCTGGTACAGATAGAGACACAAAGGAAGAGTGGTTCAGAACAAAAATAAGTTTTAAAAACGAGAAATATCAAGAATTACAGAAGTCTGGAGGGGAAACCCATGGAAAAAGCAATGTGCTGATATAGAAAACAACAAAAGATAATAAAAAAAAGCATAAATGAATTTTCATAGGCTATCCAGACTTTGCTTATTGAAGGAGAACACCTTCATGCATCTTGTTTGTCCTTCTTCAACTCAGTTCAATACATTAATGAACATGTGTTGAGGACCTACTCTGTGTAAATCTATCAGGACTATGGAAATGAATAAGACCATGAGTTCCTTCAGAAAAACAACAATCTAGTAGAGGATGTAGATATGTTTAGGACTATAATGCCAAGTGTAAACAATGTCCACCAAACAAGGGGCATAAACAACATGTAATAGGAGCCCAGAAGAGTGCATGGCAATTGTGACCAAGAGGAATCAGTGAGGTTCTTCATGAGGTTTTAGCATTTAATTAGGCTAAAAAAAGTGGGCTTCAACAGTGAGATATGGTAGGGCAGAAGGGATGGTGGCAGGGAGAATGGGGATATGAGGAATGCAGGAGAAGAGAATATTCCAGGCTGAGAGAATAGCTTGACTGAAACCATACAGCTACGGCACATTTGAAAACAGTTGAGTTGACCCTAAAGAGTATGATGTGGGGCTGGAGAGGTTTGATAGGGGATAAGAATAGAAAAGTATTTTAAGCCAAATTGTAGAAGGTCTTCAGTTCTATGTTAAGGTGACTGGATTGGATTCAAGTAGGCCGGAGGCTTTGGAAAGTTCATGAAACTCAAAAGTGCTTAATCATCCTCCAAACCCATAAACTCTATGGACATCTATTTTAATTTACTTCCAGTTTATCCTTGTTAGATTTGTTTCATGGAATAGTTTTGGTAAATATTTGTCCTTTTTGTTTCTGTATTCCTGGCACTGTAGCACACACCCTAGCTCATATAGGCGTTAATAAATCTGTTGAGTGTTGTTTGCTTACCCCCGGGCCTTGTTTATACACAGATTAAGAACTCGTCTCACAACACATCAGCTCAATTCCATATAAGTGACCAATCTGGACCATTCAGGCTGAATGAACCTTTTCCACTAGCCTGTTTTCTAACCTATTTGCATAATCAAGCCAGATTTCTAATTCCTCTTGCTTTTGTGGGCATAGCCAACTTAAGTTCCTTTTGGATTTTCCTTTGGATTGCCAGCATTCTGTTTGGTAAGAAGACAGCCAACCTAGGCAATGGGAGACAAAAAAGAAAAAAAAAATGTTTTTCCACCATGAGCAGTCCTTCAGTTCCTTTTAATTTTCCTTATAATTGCCTTAACCTTGCACTTCAAGTTGTCTAACTTAGTTTCTGCATTTCAGGGTCTGATGCACAATTCCTTGGAATTCGATTGACATGTTAACTTTGAACCTTCAAAGAAGAAAAGCTTTCACTCCCGCATAGTCACATATGCCTGAGCGGCTTGCCTCTCTACATACTGAATAGGCTTGGGTCGCCTTTGCAGAAAATTAAATAACTCATCCTTTTTATGCCAGTGCCAAACATCAAAAGGGCCAACTACCTACTGAGTAGTGTTCAAAGACCAGCTTAAAGAAATCAAGAGAGGAATGAAAGCCAAGGTTTCTCCAAAGCAAATGCTTTCAAGAAACCTCTGGTAGTCATGGAGTAAAATCCCATCTTCATAGTTTCACTCCGTGCTTTTAGATACATTGGGACAATTTTCCCATTGGTTGTCTTATTGCCAGAGGTAAATTAGGTACTTTTGCCTTTTTGGAAATAAAATTAACCTAGGCCTTTCTGATAAGATGTGCGGTAAAAATGTATCCTAACGCAGATGGCAGGGAAAGAAAACCTCACTTCTGTGGAAAGGATGATATGACCCAGGGTATAGCTGAGTCCACGGAATGCTTTCCATGGGGAAGGATTGTACCGCAGGAGCCTGTTGGATTAGTCTAGTTTATGTCACCCATTAAAACTTGCGACTTCTATGAAACCGTCTCTGTTTCCCATTGGTTCCGGGCTGAGTTGGGAGCTGGCTTGGGCCCCACTGCTCCATGGCTTTGCTTTCTGTCTCCCTCTCTTGCTAATGTGCCAAGTCTTTGTCATCAACACCTGTCTGTGCCTGTCAAAGACAATAGCCTCTTGCTCTGTTCCTCCTTCCTTCCTTTCTTCCTTCCTTCCTTTCTTCCCTCCTTCCTTCCTTCCTTCCTTCCTCCCTTCCTTCATCCGTCCCTCCCTCCCGCCCTCCTTTCCTCCCTCCCTTCTTCCTTCCCTCCCTCCCTCCCTTCTTCCTTCCCTCCCTCCTTCCCTCCTTTCTTTCTTTTTCTGGTAGCAGTAACCAAAGTTCATTTGGAGACATCTTGTCTTGTATTTATGTGAAACAGGAATGTTTCCAGTAATAACAGACAAGAAGTCTTAGAACCAGACTAATTTGGTGGGAGAGGGACAGAGATGAGGGATAAGAGCACTGATATCTCCATTTCTCTGCTCCTGACTGCTGCTGTGCTAGACCCCATGTGTCTCTGTGCCTGACCAACCCACTGTCCCAGGCACAGTCCTCATGAAGGGCCAGCTCTGTATGGCTCAGTTTTATACCATGTGACCTTGTTCCTCTGAGCATGGTGATTGGACCAAGACCGGATACTTGTGCCAAAAACAATCTGTGGACTAGCCAGTGCCCTGTGGTATGGCCTGGTAGAAAAAGATGTTCTGGGTCAATAATATTCTCTCCTTGAAGGATTTCATCAGAGGTATACTGAAAATTTCTAGTGGGAGCATAAGCTGAAAGATCATTAAATTGAGAGAGACTTAAGATGCCTTGAGTGAGCTGCACTTGTGAGGAAGCAGAAGATATGAGGCAGAGAAAAGATATATGAAGTCAAGCACTGGAGTGAAGACCTCTAAAATTGTAAGTGAGGGGTCCTGCCTTAGATTTCGAACCACTGTTCAATTTAGGCTCTGTGAAGCCTGGACCTACAATGAAAGTTTTGTGAGATTCTATCTCCCTGTTAGCCATGTGAGTCCTTATAATAAACCCTTTTCTTGTGCCAGCCTGAGGGAGTGCATGTTAGAAATGCTTTCAGCTACAAGGGACAGAAAATGAAACTGGCAGTGTCTTATACCTAAGGGCATTTATTATTCGTGTAACAGGAGTTCCAGTTCCAGTGTTGGTTCCGCAACTTCATGATGTCATGAGAGATCCAGGAGCCTTTGCCCTTCCGCGTTGCCTCGTTGCCTGAGGGTGCTGCAGTTCTAGGCATCCCAGGACAGTGCCTTCAGCAGGTAGGGAGAGAAGTGGGAAAAAAACCTTTCTCCTGAACTCTTATGATAATTGTTCCTTTATCAGGGGGAAAAATCTTCCCAGGAAGCCCCTGGCAGATGTCTCCTTGTGTTTTGTTGGTCAGGACTGGTTCACATGCCCACCCTGGGTCAGTCACCAGCAAAATAGATTGGGATTTCCTACTGGATTAGACCCATTATGATTCATGTCCTGAGGCTGGGCCCATTGCTACCCATAAGAAATTGGGATGCTGTTAGCAAGAAGAAGGGAGAATGGCTGTTGGATAGGGAACCAGCTGTCATAGATTAGGTTCTCTGGAAGCAGATTATAAAATAGAATTTGGGATGTAAGATATTTATCAGGATCAAAACCTATAAAAGGAGAGAAGCCTAAAGAGGCATAACATCTAAATATAATATAGTATACTGGATGTGATCCTGAAACAGAAAAAACATATTAGGTAAAAAATAAGGAAATCTAAATAAACCATTGACTTTAGTTAATAGTCATGTATCAATATTGGTTCGTTAATTGTAACAAATGTATCATACTAATGTAAGATGTTAGTAATAGGGGAAACTGAGTGTGAGGTATATGGGAACTTTCTGTACTATCTTCTCAATTTTTCTGTACATCAAAAACTATTCTGGGGGCCGGCCCCGTGGCGTAGCGGTTAAGTGCGCACGCTCTACTGCTGGTGACCTGGGTTTGGATCCCGGACACGCACCGATGCACCGCTTGTCAGGCCATGCTGTGGTGGCATCCCATATAAAGTAGAGGAAGATGGGCATGGATGTTAGCCCATCAGCAGAAAGAGGAGGATTGGCATGGATGTTAGCTCAGGGCTGATCTTCCTCACCAAAAAAAAAAAAAAAAACTATTCTAAAAAATAAAGTCTTTTATAAGACAAACAAGCAAACAAACACTTGTCAAACGAAGGAGGAGGTAACAGAATTGGGCAGAAGAAAATGTTGAACTGCAATGCAGGCCCAAAAGAATCTTGGCCAACCCGCTGGGGGGTTCTGGAGACAGTCCTGCCTGTCCTGCATTTCCCATGTTGAACTGAAGTGTCTGGCCTTTATCCTGCTGCCTCGCTCAGTCACTAGATGCAGACTATGCCAGGAAGGTTCAGTCTTGGGCAAAGTGGCTTTCTCTAGCTGAGGCTGGCCCTGAAGGAGCTGACAGCAGGAGCCCCTCTGTCATTGGCCACACTCCTTGCATCTGGGTGGCAAGTCCCTCCTCGACAGGGGATCTGGGTGATGCATCTCTGTGTCCTGTCCACCACACCAGCAGTGTCTACCTCAGTGAATCCCCGTGATGGACATGGAGACGTGCTGCAGATCCATCTTCAGGGACGACCTCTTGCCTCAGCTGCTGGAGGTGCAGCCATTCTGATACTTCCAAGGGCCTAGGTGGGAGAGACCCCAGTGAAGATGCCTGGGGAACTCCCTACCAACCACTGCAGCTATCTCATAATCATGGGATAGCTGCGACCATGGAGACAATGCAAGAATTTCCAAGAACTACACTACTGGAGTCATAGTCTTGGGCTATTTATGTACTGTCTTTATTCCAAAATTGCATGTGCAAGTTGGTTTTTTTTGGAATCCTAAATACATTTTTTCCATAGAAATAGTAAGTAATAATTAGGTTTCCTAGTAAGCCCACAAAATACCACAATGTACTTGAAGTATCGTATGATTTCACCTTTACCAATTGCTGTGTATAGTAAGATACATTCTGGAGTCCAGGAAGGGACACATCCCCCACTATACGTGGTCCAGGATACAGCCACAGAAGAGAAGGAAGCACTTCATCTCTTGCGTAAGAGAATCAAGAAAGGTTGGACTCCGAATTAGGGGCTCTGGATTGTAATTCTGGCTTGCCTACTTTTTTATCACTGTTAGTGTATCTTTTCCTGTTCTGTCAAAGATAGGGTCCAAGTAGATCACCTCTAGAGCCTCTTCTATCTCTAGCATTCAGTGTGTCTCTAGGGCAATCAGAAAACTAATCTGAATTAGGGAACAAAAAACATTTGTATACAATAGGGCAAGGACATGGTTACAAATTCATATTTTTCTGGGGCTTCCTCATATGCAAGAATTACATGGTGTCATAATTTGTAAAAATGGGCCACCATGCTAAATCTAATGTGGATTTCCCCTGAATATAACAAAGAGACCTCTGTCTTTCTCCAAAGGACTGGGCTTGGTTAGACCAGAACAATGTGTTACTCAGGGAACAGGGTAAAAAGAATAAAATCCCCCTTCCCTTCAAGCCCTGCTGAAGGTGGGAGCAAACTTTCTGTGGAGTAGAAGGCCATTCCTAATCTCTGTTAATGTGGTTGCTTTTAGTCACACAAGATATCTGGGGAACTGCCTGGGATCTGAGCAGAGGGGGAGATCCAGCCATTTGCTCCTGCCCCAGCCTGGTCTGGCCTGGATTTGGTCCTTTCAGCTCCCAGACCCTCTGCCTGGTGACACCATCCCCACTCCTCCCTTGGAGTATCTAAGGACACATAGCCCATGGGACCTGTGTCAATGCCTTCGATGCATTTATTTAGGACAAAGCTTGTATTGGTAATTTGGGCTTGTTAATATTCATACCAGAGTATAATTTTGAAACTCTCATTTCCATATATAAGCTATAAATTAAACAATGTATAGTTGTCATTAGAAGTCTCCTTGTTAAGTTATTTGTAGGACCATAAGGAATAGGACCATAGCTACGGTTATCTAGGTCGTTCAGGAAATAAGTCTCAACTTCGATGAATTCCAAAGGTGATTCAGGTTAATGTCCCTGCCTTTGCCTGAGTTGTCTGGGAAATTAGAGCTGACGTGCTTCAGAAAAATAAAATATATATTCTACTCAAATGTATGGCTTAATCTCTACTGCCTGAGATCACACAAATATTTCATTGATCACTGATCTGTGCTGTGTTGTTGAGTCTCCTTGAGACTTAACAAGAGTCATTGCAATTAGCTGAGCCTCAGCTTCTTCATTCATGAAATCAGGGATGATAAAAAGGTTCCAAAACAGTGCAATTTTTTCATATTTCTACTTTTTAGTCTTTTGGATGGTAGATTCTCAATTCTTTGTGGATACCTGCTATAGAAGAAATTTACATCTAATTCCTCCAAATTCTAAGGGTGCAGCAGCATTGACGATGGTCATTAATGCTCAGGGATCATTTGTTAGTGCCCTCAAGTCAATTCTGACTCTTAGTGACCCTGTGCACAGCAGAGGGAAACCCTGCCTGGTCTTTTTGCACCATCCTCTCACCTCCTGGCACTGTATCAGTCAATGCTCCTCTGCTATTCATATGGTTTTCATGGCCATTTTTTTCGGAAGTGGGTGGCCAGGTCCTTCTTCCCAGTCTGTCTTAGTCTGGAAGTTCTGCTAAAACCTGTCCACCATGGGTGACCCTGCTGGTATTTGAAATCAGTGGCACAGGTTTCAGCATCATAGCAACACGCAGCCACCACAGTACGACAACCGACAGACGAGTGGTGTGGCTCCCTGAATGGGAAACAAACCTGAGCAGTGGTGGTGAGAGCGCTGAATCTTAACCACTAGACTACTGGATCATAGATCCCTACATATTACTACTAGCCAGTAGTTTCAAAATTTCCTCCTTGATGCATCTTTTTACCAGTTCCAATATCTAGTGGAAAGATGTTTGTGTCTATGTTATTCAAGAAGAATCAAATAACACTCCCCTCTTTTTCTAGTAATTTCATCTATCTAATGAAGAAAACATGCTTGCTTCCCTCCCCAGTGTGCACCCTCCTCTCTTCTGCAACTGGACAGACTGCAGTGTGATCTAATACACATGCATGGAGCTGGGAGTCAGGCTGACCCAGCTTTTAGCTTTGGCTTTGTCACCTACAAACCTTGTGGGTCCAGCATACACTGGTTGCCTAACAAATGTTGAATGTAACTTTCTTAAATTCTCTTGGCCTCAATTTTCTTATTTGACAAATAAGACAGTTTTCACCTGTGGCAGATACTATTGATTGGCTAACCCTGTAGTCATTTCAACCCCCCCTTTCCATGCCTACTTATCAGTATAGAATAGAGACTGGAAATGAAATATGACTTTGCTGAGCCTCCCTTGCAGCTAGGCCTGGCTCATGTGACCTAAGGGGCAGTCTGCTGGAGGGATCTTGGGAAGGGTTATTGTCCTAGATAAAGTGGTGGCAACATGGGAAGAAAGCCTGTTCCCTGCCTTCTGCTTCCTGCCTTGAAAGCAGTTGTGGGGGAAAGAGATGCCTGTAACTGTGACCACCATCTTGCCTCCACATGTAAATAAGCACAAGGATGAAAAGCCAACACTCTGAGTATGGTGGAGCCTAGAGACAGGAAGAGGTTGGGCCCTTGGTCATACTGCTGAGCCATTTCACCAACCTTTGAACTGCCTACCCACGGACTTATTATTGTATGAAGTAATCACGTCTTTAGTTCTTAAGCAAAGTCAAATTTAGCTCTTAAAGTCAAGTTTTCTCCTCCTTGCCGCCAAAATCACATCTTAAGGCATCTTAACCACTACAAAGTGATATCTCTAAAGACACTTTGTTTTATGGTTCTTTTTCCTCCAGTATTGACTGAATCAAATATTTTCTCAGTATTGTCTAATTATAGATGAGTTTCATTTTCTTTCCTGTGTTCTCTAGTAGAGGTGCTAATGAGCAGTGAAATAACAATAAAATTAATTAATGGGAGAAAAAAAGTAGGGAATTAAGATTTCAAAATAACCCATATTTGTATACTTATAAAATAATCATGAGGAAAATACAATGAGCAGGCTAGGTTGCCGGGGGGAGGGTTGGGGATGATCTCCATTTCCTATTCCCAGAAGACCTAGGAGACTATGTGAGCAGGAATATAACAAGAATTTTAGCGAGTCCCTCTCTGTATCCTCTAAGAGAACTTCGGCCTCGACAACTCCCCTCCCCAGATAATTTTTACATAGTCTGAGGAGAAGGGTGGCTTTCATATACAGATGGAATTCCAGTGAAGAAAGTCATATCAGGACAATGGGGAAAAGAAATCTGGTTTTGTATTTGCATTGTGTCTAATCCTGGTATCTGATAGCCCTTTACAAAGTCCAAGAAAATGGAACTGAAAAGAGACTGTGGAAGCACCTGTTCAAAGCCATGTTTGAGGTGCCACATGGAGTCCTGTCTGGTTTCCTCTGAAAGGCGGAGTGCTCAGTAGCGTCAAGAGGGACAGTGTAGGTCTGCTTGAGAGCAGAGTTTCTACCCCAATCTGTGAAGGTTTTGCTCTGTTTGAGTTGCTGTGAACGACGGGGCTTTCCATAAACATACATTATAACCATATATATCAGGTTGACTAATGCAGCTCTGCTCTGGGGGTTCTTCCTGTAATCCACCTGACCTGATGTGAATACTCTGGGTGTGCCTTCTGGTGAGTTTGTGTGTTTGAGTAATCAAAGTCTTTCAGGCCTCACCAAAAAATGTGTTTTTGACTAGAGAGTTTTTAGATAATAATTTTTAAAAAATGGATGGATTAGTCCAAGTCACTGGTTAAACAAAATTGCGTTAAGAGACTATTTCTCAACTCTGCTGCCCTTTTATTTTTTTTTGCTAAACTCACATACATACAGAGGTGTAAATTCTCTCCCTTTGGGTGCATGTGTGTCAGTTCTCACATTTTTCTAAATTTGCAGTCAGAGAAGAAGTGCAGTAGCTCTTGAGTTTAGTGCAAATGTAGGAGCTCTGGCCCATAGTGGACCAGTGGCAGTAGAGGTGATGAATGACTGATCCTGAGCTACTTTCATCACCTCTCTGGGCCTGAGTTCCTAATCTGTGAAGTGGGGCCACTGTCCTAAAATTATCTTTAGGATGATTCCTTACAGCTCTAACGTGCCGTGCTTCTATTGAGTCTTCTGAATAAGGCTACGGCTCTTCATTATTTTTTTTCCAAAATTTTTTTTTAGACTCTGAAAATGATTTCAAAGGAACAAATCCCTTGTAACTTCAAAATGATTTTGAGTAATTGCTTTTTCACCACAATGTTTTCTGTAGGCAATATACATTCTGAACAAGCTCCCACTATATTCCTTTGGTACTCGGTTTCTCTTTTAAAATGGTGATGCCTGCCACTGCTTATAATATGATAACATTTTAGGATAGTACTAAAGCCAAGCCTTTCTTTTCTGAAAATAGTTTTACAATCATGTTTCAATGCGTATATTGTAATGAAACCTAGGGATTTGTTTAAAATACAAACAGGATGCAAAATTGTTTTTAGAGGGGGCAGGAGGAAACTTTGAGAGGTGATGGATACATTTATGCCATAGATTGTAGTGATGGTTTCACAGGTGTGTCCTTATCCCTAAACTTGAGTTTACCTTAAATATGAACAGCTTTTTATGTTAATCATACCTTAATAAAGTGGTTTAAAATTATTTTTAGACTTCTCTAGCTTATCATTGTTAATTGGTAGGAAGCATTAGAATTACACAATAACATGTTTACAGAGCCCATGTTAGCTTGTATAAGAGAAGCTGTGAATTCTTTTGTAGAAAACTTAAAAACCTCAAGAATATAAGTAATAAACTACTTTTTAAAAACAAGTTCTGGCAGTATGCTAAGTACTCTACGGAACGTGAGAGAAACACAATTCATGATAATGACAATGAAGATGAAAATTGCTATCATTAATTGAGTGCCTACTGTATGCCAACTGTTATTATCCAGAATTATTTCTAGACAATATTGTTATGACAATAATAAGAAAAAGTATTATTAACTCCTTTTTACAGATAAAGAAATTGAGACTTAGAAATGCTAGGGAATAGCACTGGCATTTGAATTCATGTCTGCCAGTTTCTTGTATTAGGCCAGGCTGAAAGGCATTTCTGCTGATAATTTTTGCAAAAATGATTGATACATATTAAGGAGGCCTGTTGGGCCCAAAGCACGGTATGCGAAACTCTAAGATAAGCAGTCTGAATGAAAGCACTATTTTAGTAGAAAAGAAAACATTAGAGGAGAGGGTAGGGACACAAAAAATAGTAGCAAACACTTGTACGGTACCACTTTGTATGAGGCACTGTTATAAGTGCTTTATGAATATTAATACATTTAAAGATCATAGCAACATTATGGGATAGATGCTGTTATTATCACCCTGGGTTTCCAGATTAACAAACACAGGCACAAAGAGGTTAAATAGCTTGCTGAAGGTCACCTAGCTAGTAAGTGGTAGAGCTGAGATTTGATCCCTGGCAATCTGGCTCCAGAGTCCATGTTGTTAAACCCCTCACCCTGCTACCTTTGTCTTGTGTTTAATTCCTCTTACCAGATACAATCGAATAGCATGTCCTGCTGAACCTCTTGTAAACCGGGTTAAGAAGGCATTTGAAGATCCCTTACATGTCCATATTGTTTTTTGTTTGGAGTGGAAGGAGGGAATATTGCCCCTCTCATGGCTGGAAGATTGCTGTGTCGTCATACAATCCCCAAGCAACACCATCTGCCTCCAAGGGGTGGTTTGGTAGGGTCGCCATGATAATAACTTTGCTTTCTCCATCCAGTTTCCTCCACATGCTCCCCTTAATATCCTTAAAGCAGGAAACAACCGGCACTCCAATGAGTTTTATAGTGGTTGTCATTGGGTATACATAATTATAAGATATTATCTCTGTCTTTTGGAATTTCATTGGCCAGTCAAAGAAAGAAAGATAGATAGAGAGAGAGAGAGAGGAAGCACAGGAACCAGTTGCACAACATTGAGGGTCAATGTGATGAGGAACCAGTTTGGGCTGCAATTATCCAGGAGGGCTTCGCTGCAGATGTAGGATTAAAGCTGGGCTTTGAAGAATGAGTACCGTTTGCCCAGGCCAGCAGGGAAAGGAAGGATGGTCAGAAGGTAGAATGAAAGGAAGAAGGCAGAGAGGCACTGTGGCTGAAGGGGTGCCCTATTTCCCACTCCCCATGCATCTGTTTATGACTTGTGTCCTGCTACTGCTGCTGGGTGCCTGTGCTTTACCCTCCTGGAATTCCAGCCCTTCCTTAGGCTCAAGAAGATGGATAGCTAACATATTTCTGTGTGCAAAATGGGTGATCTGGGTCCAATGAGACATTTGTCTTGTAGTGAGTTCTCTAGAAGAAATGAAAACTCTGTATTTAAAGAAAGCTAAGGGAGTAGCTACAATACTACTAGGCATTGACACAATGACTGGATGGATTGAAGCTTTCGGCTATTAAAGACCCAATAATTACATAGTGCAGTAACATAAAATTGGACAAGGTCTACAGTTTACTCTGCACACAAGAGCTCATGACAACCACATTATTCTTTTACAGAAGTATACAGTCTTGTACATGTTGCAAATGAGCTTTCTCATCTGTAAAATAGGGATAATAACTGTATCTACCTCAATGGCTTGTTGTGAAGATTAAATGAGTTAATATACATAAAGTGCTTAGACTAATCCCTGTTGGTTTATATTACACACATGGAGAAATGTTCTTAGAAGGAGGTTCTAGCTAGCTAGCTAGCAGAAGTGATACAGGCCACATGTGAAAAATGGATGTTGAAAGAGATGAATTTCAGAAATGGGGCCCAGAGAGACAAATTCTTTTCCAGGGCCTAATAGGGGATATTTAGGAGAAGACATGCTAAATTTCCATTTCTTTAAGGCTGTAAAATGAGCCACCTTCTTGAAGAAATGTCGTGTAAACCAGGTCTCGGTCATTTGCCTTGTTTTACACTCATTTTTAACAAACTGGTAGTTGTTTAACAAATATATTTAACATGAAGGAAAAACCAGTGAAAGTCTATAAAAAATGATCCCAGTATGATGACTCAGTAGCTCTCATTCTTTTTGAAAACTATCTGCACTTTGGGGAGGGAGAAAAATGAGATCAGAAGGACTACAAAGGGGGCTTCAATTAGATCTGTAACATCTTATTTCTTAAAGCAAAGGAGTCGAAGCAAAAAGGCATAATGTTAAATTTTGTTTAATCTGGGCACTATTAGATTATTGTCTCTACTATTCTGCATATTTGAAAATTTTTATCTTTCATCTAAAGAGATGTAGCCCCTAGCTCATCTTCTCTTGCCGTATAACCAATTTTGTACCATATTCCCGCCCCTACTCCCACTTTGGTTCCACAAATCTCTCCATCCCTACTAGAAACAGTAGAGTGTTTTGCATATTTCTCTTTGGGGATTTCCACTTCAGCCTGACCAGTTTCGGTAAATTTACTAACCCCATTTTTCCTTTCATCTCAGCCAGCCTACTTGGTAGCAACTATTTGCAGGGCTTCATTCTGAGGATAAGATGTCTGCACCCGCTCCCCAGTGACGCAGCAGACAACTGAAACCTAGTAAAAACGAAACTTCCAGAGCAGTATGAGTACCAGTACTAGGGACAGCAGTGGGTAGAAGTGTTGTGGGGGAAGCAAGGGAGATGAGGAAAATGACACCAAAGGGGCAGAGGGCTGGGAGTGGGGGCACTTGGCAGCCAGTTCCAGGCCTACCTCTGTTGCCTTGGTGATGGGAAGACAAACAAGGGGGCAACTTGTTGATTGGATAAGAGCTGGCCAGATGACTTGTTAGCCCAGCTGGCCCCCTGCCTGATGCTGACTTGAGTCAACACGCAACTCAAGCTTATTGGTTTCTATAGAGGAACGAGGTCCCTTGAGTTCCACAGACTCTAGGGACAGCTCTCTATGCTGGCAAACCTGTAACTAGCATTGAGCCCAGCACATAGTAGGTCCTCCCAAATGCTTGTTGACTGACTGAATGACCATTGTCAATGCAGATGCACCCTTCATTATAAAAATTAAAATTGATAGTAGCTTTTCAGTGCATATAGACTTATTGATGTCCCTGTTTCCTCTTTGTTGTACAGAGTGGCCAGGGACTGTGCTCCCTAGTGGAAATGTTAGAGTTATTGAAAGCATGCTCTAAAGCTTGTCCTTTCACACTTACCCGGTTAGTTTTTCCTTGAATTCTCATGGTGAATCCTTTTTTAAATGTAGGGCCCTGAAAGAGACTTCTGCAGGCTCTTGTAAGCCCGGCCAGGACCTTGTGGGCTTTCAATAAGTCATTTGATGAGTTCCAGTCGGTTGGCATATACAAAAAACAGCTGTGATTTCCAGAAAGCTTAAATCCCTGACTGTTGAAATTTGTTATCTTTGACTCTGCATTGTCTTTTATCTCTTGCTTTAGATAATAGGCTTCACTGTTTTGCATTTTACAGTCAAATAAACTAATTAAAGACCACCCTTTGACTGTTTTGCTATCTCAATGCACCCACTTTGAGTTGCTCCCTTCAAATAGTTTCCTTCCAATACTTTAATTATGAATTCCAAATGACATCTTAAACCTGCTTGAGAAAGTTGAAAAGGATATTTTTGAAAATGTACACATTGCTCTTCATTGATTTAATTGTTCATTCAATAAAAATGTAAGGAACCACTCCCTAACTGTGTGTTCCTGGATTAGTTGCCTCAGTTGCCTCCTACGCAAAATAGAGCTAGTAATAGTACTTATCTCAGAGATTGCTGTAGAGATTAAACGCTTAACATAAAAAACTTGCCTTCAAGAATGTGACCATCTAGGGGCCGGCCCAGTGGCATAGTAGTTAAGTTTGCACGCCCTGCTTTGGTGGCCCAGGGTTTGCGGGTTTGGGTCCCAGGCGTGGACCTACACACCACTCGTCAAGCTATGCTGTGGAGGCATCCCACATACAAAATGGAGGAAGATTGGCACAGATGTTAGCTCAGGGACAGTCTTCCTCAAGCAAAAACAAGAGAGAGATTGGCAACAGATGTTAGCTCAGGGCCAGTCTTCCTCACCAAAAAAAAAAAAAGAAAAAGACCATCTAGTTGGGGCGATATTGACTATAAATGATGTTAAATAACAGCCCGGAGTTGAGTTGCCAAGTGAGTGTATGCATGGCAAACACTCTGGAGCAGTTAGCCCTTCTCTCTAGCTCAGAAATGTTTTCCTCTTCAGTGCTGTCCTTGTTCTACTCCCAGATCAAGCAGAGCCTCCTGTGGAGCAAACCCCACCTCCCCCAGCTGAACTCCCAGCTCATCCAAAGACCCCATCTGCTCCGGATTCTGCCTTCCAGCTCTGACTAAGCAAGCGGTATTCCTGGCCAAGCCCTGAGCTTCAAGGCTGGTGGCGTCCACCTTCCCCTCAGCCAGCACAGGTCTCCTCTTCTCTAAGAAAACCACCCTGTTCCTTCCACTCTGACATAGACTTGACTAGTAAGAAAGTCTCTCCCTGGCTTGCCAAAAGCAAAATTCTTGTTTGTTCTTCACTAAAAATTTGTCACTAGCTTTGGCCATTAGCAGATGTCATTCTGAGAGCGCTGATTAGAAAGTGGGGTGCTGGGCAATGGGAGAGTCATTTGTCCCACTCATCATGGCAAAGGACAATCAGCTTTTGACATCAGTCAGGAAATAAGTCCCTCTATAGTCTAAATTTTTTTAACCTAAATTTATCTTTGTCTTTTCTGTTGCGGTGTGTCTTTGAGGTTGCCGATTTTAGATATTCCTGCAGTTTTTCCTTTAAGCCCAAACTATATCAATTTTATGCACTTTTCTTGGCTAGTCATTTTATTCTCTATGATATTCCAATGGTACTCTGTGCCAACACCTTTATTATTTGCTATAATGCAGTTTCTGCCACCTCTTTAAGGTTACAAAGTGAACTAGCCTTGTTTTAGGATCGATCTTTGGGATGACAGATGTTAGGTGAGTTTCTTATCACTGTGAAGCATTGGAAAGGTGTAGTGAATGACAGGTACAATCTAAAATTAAATGGTTTGTGGTGCTTATCTTTCCATCAGAGTCCAACAGGAATACATGGTGTTTCCCATGCAGCCTTAGCATCAGACAAAGGCATAGATCCGTCCCTCAAGTGCATGATGGCTATGAGACAAACAGCATTCTTCCAGTTTATTAATTTAAATAGGCAAAATGAGCTAATTCCTGCCCTAACCATAGCCATCCAGAATAGAGATGATGTACAATCCCAGACTCCCAGGAACTGGAAGGAGGCCATCCTGGGAGGGAGGGACTGTATCTCTCCATTGATGCCCCACTCACCCCAAATACGGGCAAACTGATTAAAACAAACATTGAGGGTAAAGACGTCCTGAAAAGGAAATTTGCTGAGAAGTATGGGCCAAATCTCCTACATCCAGCTGCCTGGAAGGGAGTGAGGTGGTGGCAGCCAACATGTGAGTACTTCTTTCTTTCTTCCCTTTAGATTCTCCATGGGAGGTCTGAACTCAGGGTACTCAATTTCCACATATTTTGACAGGGTGTGTCAGTTCAAAGGCGTAGAGCAGAGGTTCAGCACTGGGGAAATTTAGCTCATTAACGTATTCCAGTGCACACATTGGAAAACCCACAAGACGATTTGCATGCCTAATTACTGTGCTTAAGTCCCATTGCCCTGGTACATGCTTCCCCTGAGCCTCCAGGCCTTTCCAGATCTCTCGAATTTCTGATCCCCTCTAGCATCTGATCTGAATCACATACTCCTACTCTGGTTATCGCAGCTTGAGCCCTGGAAGTGCTCACAGTCAAGTGGGCTTAGCTATTGTACACAGGTGCTTGGGTACTAATCACTGCTCCCCAAGAAGATTATACATTCATTGAGTGCAGGCAGGATTCCTATTAGTCTTTATATTCCTGAAGCACCTAACACAATGCCTAGGGGAGTGAAAGCCGAGTTACAGCATTAATCCCTCTCTCCCAGATAAGACAGTTTGAATGAGAGAAATAGGAAGAACAGAGAAGGCTCTGTTGTTGTTTTCGGGGGGATAGGCTTCCCAGTGGCAGCCTGCCTGAAAGGAATCTTTTCCAAAGCTATGGTACTGGGAAAATGGCCTCTCGATAAGCCAAGAGATGAGAGCAGAGGGGATGAGTGCTTCCCAAGGGTCCATACTCAAGATGGAACACCGAGCCATATGTGATGCTTGGTCAGACCAGAAAGATGTACGGTCAGTCAAAGTTCACTGGTGAGTGCGACCACAAATCTCAAGGGGACACTTAGTGTTGCCCAGTGATAAATTTCCAGTCACCTCACTCTCTATTCTCTTAGATGTCCATTTTACACCTTCTCGCTCCTAAACCATCAATTCCTTCTCCCCCTTCCTTGCTCTCACCTGATGACCTTGCTTCTTATTTCTTACTAAGAAAATAGAAGGAATTGGAAGAGACCTTCCGCAAGCCTCTACAACCTTAACTACCGGCCCATCTCTATCTGTGTCCATCTTCCCTGTCTTCCCTCTCGTAACCTGGATACACTGACTGTGCTCCTATCTAAGACCAATCTCTCTCTACCGCATGATTGGCCTCTTTCTCTTTCCCACATTATTTGTTTATCTCTCTCTACTGGATCATTCCCATCAGCCTGCAAATCAAAACATAACAAAGCCTTCCTTGACCCCATGTTCCCTTCCAGCTACATCCTCGGTTTTCTGCTTCTTATTATAGCAAAATATTCAGAAGAGTTATTTTTCATCCTTGACTCCATTTCCTTTCCTCCCATCCTCTCTCTTGAACCCATTTAAACTGGGCTTCATCTACACAACTGTACCCAAACTGCTACCTTCAAGGTCACCAATGAGCTCCACATTGCTAAATCTAGTGATCGACTCTCATGTGGATGTCAACATGGTTGATTACTCCCTCTTTTTTTGAAACGCTTACTTCATGTAGCCATTGGGGCCACTCTCTGAATCCCCTTCAACCTCATTCAGGCACATTTCCTGCATCCTCTGAACTCTAAATGATGGTAGGCCCCTATGCTCAGCCCTTGGACCTCTTCATCTTCATCAACACTCACTCACAAGATGATCTCATGCAGGTCCATGACTTTAAATGCCGTGTGTAGACTGATAATTCCCTAACTTATAACTCCAGTCCTGACCTCTCCTCCAAACTCCAGAGCTGAAAATCCA
The DNA here is from genome assembly GCF_057802395.1 of Ceratotherium simum simum. Taxonomy (NCBI): domain Eukaryota; kingdom Metazoa; phylum Chordata; class Mammalia; order Perissodactyla; family Rhinocerotidae; genus Ceratotherium; species Ceratotherium simum. The sequence continues at coordinate 19,657,111 of NC_141908.1, forward strand.
TTGCCTACTTGTCATCTCCACTTGGATATAGAATAAACATCTCAAATTAACATTTACAAAAACGAACTTCTGACATCTCACTGCCTTCATATTTCAGTCCAGGCTGCTATCATCTCTTGCCTAGACAAGTGGAATTGCCCACTAGTGGTGTTCCCTGCTTTCTCTTTTACCCTCTACAGTGTATACTCCACATAGCAATCAGAGTGATCCTTTTAAAAGTAAGTCAGATCGTGTTATTTTTCTGCTCAAACTCTCCAATGGCTTCCTATTTCTTTCAGAAGAAACTCCAAAGTCCTTACTGTGGTCTATGAGGCTGACTTAGTCCATTCTGCCTGCTATAACAAAATACCATAGACCAGGTAGCTTATAAACAACAGAAATTTATTTCTCACAGTTCTGGAGGCTGGAAGTCTGAGATCAGGGTGCCAGTATGGTTGAGTTCTGGTGAGGGCTCTCTCCCAGGTTGCAGACTGCTGACTTCTTCTCACATGGTGGAAGGAGCAAGGGAGCTTTTTGGGGTCTCTTTTATAAAGGCAATAATCCCATTCATGAGGGCTCCACCCTCATCACATAATCACCTACTTCAGGCCCCACCTCCTAGTACCATCACATTGAGGTGGAGATTTCAACATATGGATTTTGGAGGGACACAAGCATTCAGTCCGTAACAAATGACCCAACTAATCTGGCCCTCTGCCAGAACACAACCTCTCTGTTCTCATTTCCTATCACTGCCCTCGTCCTCCCTTCACTCTGGGCACCTGGACCTCTATAGTCCTTTAAACACTCTAAGAAAAGCCCTTCCTTAGGCCTTTGCATTTGCTGTTCCCTCTGCCAGGAGGGATCCTCCCCTGATATCCATATGCCTTACTCCCTACTTCCTTCGTGTCTCTGCTCAAACGTCATCTTTTCAGAGATGCCTTCCCTGACTATGGCCCACTCTACACTAATTAACCCTCCTCCCCTCATTCCCTCTCCCTCTCTATCCCTTACCCTGCTTTATATATATATTTTATAGTTCCTATCATTTGACATTTGTATGAAACAGCATCCTGGTAGGAAACAGATGACACTTTCCTTGGGGTAGTTTAATGAAAGAACCATTTTCAAGGATGTGGGCAGAGTTAGGAAAACCAACAGGGATGGTTAAGCATCCAGGGTCTGGTCATAGTGGGAAGCTATTTTAAGGAAAGTGTGGTGACCCTGAATGGACAATGGAAATGGTTAAGTATCCAGGGTTTGGCCATAGTGGGAAGTTATTTTAAGGAAAGCGTGGTGACCGTGAAGGGACAAGGGAAGGAAACTGATAGTGGAACCCAGAGAGAGCTGTAGCCATGGTGGAGAGGGCTTCTATCAGGAGATGTGGCCCTAGGTAGAGAAACATAGCTGCTGCCAGGTCACCACCTGGTAGAGGGAGGGCCAGGGGAATAAATACCCTCTTTCTTGTTCTGACCTCCCATCTCGTGCTGGTGCCCCACATTGGCCAAACCCAACCAGAAGCCAGAGGTCAAGGAAGCCCAAGTGATGCAATAGATAGAGGTCAGCCTCCTGGAGCACAGAGCGAGGTGGAAAAGTGTTGGGAGTGGATCTGGAGTAGCAAAGGGAGAATGTCCGGCACACATTATCTATCTATCTATTTGTTGATGGTCTTTTTGTCTCATTAGATTGTAAGCCTCATGGCAGTAGGAACTAAAACAGTGCCAGGCACAAAGAAGGTGCTCAATAAACATTTTTAAAGTGAATGAATGGGTGACATGTGGGCATGTAGTAAGGTGGCAGCAAGGTGTGATCTGTGAGGTCATGACCCTGTGACCCTATGTCTAAGAGTGAGGAGTCCCTTGGAGAACCAGGAAACCTGACAGCCATTTTCAAGGGTAAATGGTCAAAACTGGACACAAAGCACAGCCCAGAGTAGGCAACCCAAAACTGGGCCAAGTATGGCATTATGTAGGACACACAAATGTGCTGAGACCGTAAGAAGCTGCCAGCTGCAGCAGCAACAGCAGCTATAGTACAGAAAATTTGCTGGTAAATGGAGAACGTTCTTGCATTATAATCACTAGAAAATGAAAAACACAGAGAGACATTGAGAGCTCTGTAGTCATCAGGAATATTAGCATAAAAAGCAAAAAGCAGATAAACTGGATCTCCTTTGTGGCATACCCATGGTTGGGGTGTACAGAGTCCCCCTCCTTTACATGGACTTGGCACTGTAGAATCAGTTAGGCAGACCTGGTGCCTTTACCATTTCCACACCAAAAAATCTAATCATATTTGTGTTTTGTGATTTTTAAGAAGAGTCTATGGAAGATTTCACAGGGAATACAGAAGTAATTTCTATTTGTGCAATACACAGCAGATATGGTCCCCAGACAAATTTGTTCGCCCAAATCCCTTTCTCCTTCTCTATCTCTTCCACCTTTTCTACCAGACAGCGCAGTTCAGTCCCCAACTTGTATACCTACTCAGTCTACAAAGCAAAGGCCCTCTTTGGAGGGCAATTTAGGGAACGTGTATTGCTGCCAGAGAAGGCCCCTAAGGGTTCTACCCCCAACTCAATGGAGCAAATAAAATATTTCCCCCAAGCACCCATATAGTCTTCCTGACAAGAGGACCATAAATGGAATTTTCTCTAACTCATTACATATATATGAAAAAATTATCTAGGACAGTAGGTTGTTAACCAATGTGTAGGTCGTTCATCCTCTTCCTTCTCATCTCATTCATTTTGTGGCTTCTGAGATCTCAAAGTAAAGCAGCCCCTCAGGTACTGTCAACCAGATGTCCCAAGCTGAGTAGAATCGACTCACCACCCAGCACTGATGTATGTGCTGAGGTAGGAGAGCCCTGTTTGAGGCCGCCAGGCTGCCTGTTCCACAGATGCTGGGTACAGCTCAGGCGCCAGCTGTGTTACATGGGAACCAGCTGGAGGGAGTACAACAGAGCAAGAGGCACTGACCTGTAAGTGCCCTCAGCCTCTCTTCAATACCAGAGTGGAAACAAAAGATTGCGTCAAAATGCTCGGTGGAGACAAGGCAGGTAATGGTAGGGAAGGGAGACAGCGTGTGAATGAGAAGAATCAGATTGGAAAGTCTTTTGGAGTATGTGGATACCCAGGGGTATAAGATGCAGTTTACATGAGAGGCTGGGTACGAGACTGAGGTGTATTTTACCTGCTGGGGAGACATCTGAAGCCTCTGTGTTACTGAAGAGCTTGTTATGCTCACAGGGCAGAGAGAAACATTCAAGATGTCTTTAAAGCTAACTCAGCATAAGCCAGTATCAGGGCAGAGGGAAGGTCAGTCTGGCTGAAGCAGTGAGCAGGGGAAATCTAGCTGATGGCCAGATGGTGGGGAGAAGGCAGATGAGAAGGAGCTAGGGATGCACACTGGCTGGAAAGGGCATCATCATCCTGCCCTGCCTTTGCGTGACCTTGACAGTGGTGTTTCATCTGACCTAAGGGCCATGATCCAGAGGGAATCAAAATTCCCTTAAAAATCTAGTCATTCTCAAGTTTTGTGATTTTTTTAAAAAAGACTTTACTGTAGAGTTCATGCTCTTATTTATGCCCTGTGATACGCATGTACCTTCTTTCAACAAATTCACCATGTCCACTTTTCCCTGAAGAGTTAATATAGATGTGCTGCATTTTCTGTGCTCTGGAATGTATGACCAATCATCAAAATCCTTACAACTGGCTTGCCCTTTGGATCCACATTGAATCAAAATAACCCTAGAATTGAATCAGTGAGTATGAGGTAGATGGAGAAGCTGTGGCTGGGTGTAAACTCCCAGGGGAACCTGCAGGTGTTGGTTTACTCCAGTTGGCTGATGTTCCCACGCACTGACTCCGTTCTCCAGATTCAAAGATGGAGAATGGAGAAAGGCTCACATCTGTACTGCGCTTAGATTGCCTTGAGCTCCAGGAGCTGGGATGTCCCAGGGAGCTAGCCCATGGAGGGAAGCAGAAGAATCAGACTGCAGTTGAGTGGACCCCCCTTAAACAGAGACATGATCCACATCCACATGAGCCACACAGTGAAATGGCAGAGCCATGCATGGCATGGTGCATATTGTAGATGGCTGAATTCATGAAGCCAAATTCCTTTAAGATGCAACACTGCGTTATACATCTAAAAGCACTGGATAACCTGAATTTTGGCCTGGGAGACAGACTGTCACTAATGAAGTTTCAGCAAACTCCTTTGAACTGGTGGGAATGTCTGAGGCATGGAGCAAGGGGCAACTGGTGGGCACTCAGTAGACTACCTCGACCGTGGGAAGCTTCCAAACTCTGCCCTGCACACAACTGCTCAGCCCAGAGCAGCTGCTTTGAAAGGAAAAAAATAATTAGACACCACAAGGCTCCCTTATGGTTTGAGATTCTCTGCACCTCCTGGTCTACAACAGCCCCCACTGGTATGTGGTGCTTTGGGCTATGGTTCTTTGAGTTTCTGCCTCATTCGAGATGTCTTTGAAGCTAGACTCAGTGTAAGCCAGGCTGCGATAATAGAGGGCAGGTTGTAGCTTGATCTTCATTCATATTTACAAAGGTTGCTTAAAGAAGAAAGGCTAATTGTGGCGTCCCAATACCCAGGTAACATGAATGCTGCTACAAATTGCCTCCTGGGCACAGTAGTTCTGGGTGGTCTTCTGTCCTTTATCCTTGCCTTGCCTTACCCATTCCTTTAGTCTTTCTTCCTCCCTCCCTTCTTCTTTCCTTCCTTCCTTTCTTTTTTCCTTTCCCTTGTTCATATATTTTACATGGGGCCTGACCCTGTCACTGTTCCAGGTTTGATTAACTTAGGCAAAGCCTTCATCGTACCCAGCTGCTGATTTCAGATGCAGACTGGGGAGATAAAAAACTGTCAAGCGGGGAAAATGGATGAGCAGCCGATAAATGGGGGGAACTGCAATTTGCTCAGGCACAGCCCACCACTCGCCTGGCTTATAATTAGAGGCATAAGAAGTATGTTTTTCCTCCCAATTTCAGACTCTATTTTTCCTTTTGACAAAAACATCTGAATCCCGTCTTTAGTGTGAACTTGTGCTATTTTGCTGGCAGTTCCACAGTAGCCAGCAACTTAGGGACTGCCGAGAGAAGCTGGTTATCTCTGCCAGGGAAAATGCATTCCAGAACCTGACATCTGGGTGTTGCAGCTGGAAGGAAGGAGACAAAAAAGAAACAGTCCTGAGTGTCATCAAAGGCAGTTGATGGTGCCAAGTGAGTGTGGAAATTACGTATAGTACAGATGCCATTTTCAACATCAGACCAATAATGCAGCTATTTAGGAAAAACAAAGATGTGCTTAGAAATTGATCATCCATGTACGTTCAGTGAAAATGTCTGTAGCTTCCAGAGAGTGATAGGAATGGGCTGAGTGCTCATTTCCAAATGACTCACATTCTTTTCTGACTGCGCATCTGAAAGAGTAGGGCTGAAGTAATCAGATTCCCCCCCTTTTACGAAAATGGGAAAAAAATGTCACAACTTGAAACTGAGCTCTACAAACACTCTACAGGGATATTTAAGTTTTTCTGATTTATGCCAGCTTTACTTGTAGGTGGCATTGTAGATGGCTTTGTGTGACAGATAAGGGAATATGAAAGCGAGAAAGTACACCCTGTTATCTACAGGCCAGGATCAATCACAAAGAATTAGTTCATTGTGCCCCGATTTGAGAGAGGAGGAGGAGGAGCGGGGAAAGAGGAAATTGGAAATGCTAATGAGCATGAAAGCACCTTGCTCCTCTTTGCTTTCTTTCCTCTTTTGAGCTGGATCTATTCAAGATTAGAGGCTCCAGGATGCCTGGAGCTGCCAATGGGTGCGTTAGAGGCACTGGACAGAGTCACCTTTGGTGTATGCAGAGTGAAGGTTGGAGGAAGTGTGGGGCAAATATCAGCTCCAGGCCCAGCAACAAACATTTCAGAAAAGGGCTCTACTATCTTTTCAAAAGTTTCGTTATTTGCAAAACACACATCTTCGGGGGAGAGGCCTCTTCTTTGTAAAAGTGTCTTTGCCGAGGAGAAGGCTGGCAGGGGATGGGATTCTTCTAGTCTAAAAGATGACTTGAAACTGGGAATCTCATGTTTCCGTTGGAACGGCAGGTGGGTTTAAGTTAAGTGGTTCTTGTTTTTAGCTGTTCCTTTAAATATCTTATTTTTGTTGATGTTTAAAGGGAAATCACAACTTGGCGGTCAAAATGACGTTCCAGAAATTCTGGGTATTTAGTTCTGAGCATGCTCAGTGGCATCTCTAGCATTTCTTTGTGGGAGGACTTAGAGGTGGAGATCTGTTAGATCTGAGGGAACTGGCTTGAAGCTGTGTTTGTGTAGCAAGGACACTGTTGTCACTCAGATTGTACAATTATTTTTAGTGGCTTGAAGAACTGTTGAAGCTAAAACCCCTAAACCTCCCCCTTGACATCCACTGATCTCGTGCTGAGCCTGTTTTTCTCAAAGTGGGCACCACTGGCATTTTGGAATGGACCATTTTTCTTTATGTGAGTATATCTTGTGCTGCAGGACTTTCATTATTCCAAGCTCTGCTCACTAAATGCCAGGGAACAGGGGGGTGTCCATTGTGACAACCAAACAAATCATTCCCACATTTCCAAATGCCCTCAGTGAGAACCGTTAAGTCTATTTCAATCCTTAGGCAGATACTTTTTCTTTAGAGGAGCATTTGGGTGAACAATGAATAAACATATACGTAAGCAAGGCAGAGTCACAGAGGGACAGTGTTATCTGCAACAGTGGTTCTGCATTTTTTTTCCCCTACTTCTATACCATTTGCATGCACAATAGCGCGATACATACCCATCAGTAATAGCTCTCATTAAAAGGAATTGTTTTCCATTTATTTAGGAAAGCAGCAGGGGTTAAATTTGAAAAAATACTTCCTTAGATTCAGCACCCATAGGGGGCCATCTCTGCCCCCTACCTCTGATTGAATGTTCCTGGTCAATTGAAAGTGTGCTGGACTAGGAAGCCAGTTTATCTTGAAATAGCTTTTATAATAGGTAAGCCATTTAACCTCTTTATGCCTCAACTACCTCATCTACAAGATGGGGATAATAATCCACATTCTACCTACTTCATAGGGTTGTGAGGACAAAACTGTAAACATAAAAGTGCTTTGAGGAGTTTAAAGCATAGTAGATAAAGTGGTGCAACCACTATGCAAGATGGATGGAGATTTCTCAAAAAGTTAAATGATAATGTGTCTTGGTGTGTGTCTCTTTGGGTTCATCTTATTTGGAACTCTCTGTGCTTCCTGGACTTGGATGTCTTTTTCCTTCGCCACGTTAGGGAAGTTTTTAGCCATTATTTTTTCAGATAGGTTTTCTGTTCCTTTCTCTCTTCTCCTTCTGGGACCCCCTATAATGCAAATGTTAGTATGCTTGATGTTGTCTCAGAGATACCTTAAACTGTCTTTGTTTTTTTAAATTCTTTTTTCTTTTTGCTGTTCCAAGTGGGTGATTTACACTACCCTGTCTTCCAGATTGTTGATCCATTCTTCTGCATCATCTAATCTGCTGTTGGTTCTCTCTAGTGTATTTTTCATTTCAGTTATTATATTTTTCAGCTCTGGTTGTTTCTTTTTTATATTTTCTATCTCTTTTTTGAAGTTCTCACTGTGTTCAACCATTCTTCTCCCAAGTTTGGTGATCATCTTTATGACCATTACTTTGAATTCTTTATCTGGTTGATTGCTTATCTCCATTTTGTTTAGTTCTTTGTCTGAAGTTTTGTCTTGTTCATTTGTTTTGAACATTTTCCTTTGTCTCCTCATTTTGAATAACTCTCTGTTTTTGTTTCCATGTATTAGGTAGATCAGTTACATTTCCTGGTCTTGCAGAGGTGGCCTTCTGTAGAAGGTATCCTGTGGGACTTAGTAGCATAAACCCTTCTGATCACCAGAGCCAGGTGCTCCAGGTGTGTCCCCTGTGTAGGCTACAGGTGCCCTCCTGTTGTGCCTTGGCCAAGACTGTGGGCACACTGGTGTGTAGGGCTGGCCCCCTGGGCTGGGAACCACTTTGGAGGGGCTCCAGTGCTAACCAGGCTGCCCACCAGGTGGGGCAGGGTGGGAGCTGCTGGGGTGGGTTCACAGTGGGAGGCTGGGGCACAGTGAGCAGTGCTAGCAAGGTAGATGGAGAGTGTTAGAAATGGTGCCCACCAGGGCGAGGCCATCTAGGTAGAAAGAGAGTAACAAAAATATGGCACCTGCCAGCACTTCTGTCCCTGGAGAAAGTTCCAGCAGATCTTTGCCCCTCTGGCACATGCCCCAAAATTAGTCAATGAATCTCCTTCATGTATAACCCAGGCACTCTTCAAACTGCTGCCTCTGCACTGGGACTCGCAGCGAGTGAGTTGGTGTGTGTGCCCTTTCAGAGTGGAGTGCTGGTTTCCTATAGCCCTCTGGCTCTCCTGGATGTAAGCCCTGCTGGGTTTCAAAGCCAGACTTTATGGGAGCTCATCTTCCTGGTGCAGGTCCCCTCGGCTGGGGAGCCCAATGTGGGGCTTGGGCCCCTTGCTCATCTGGGAGAACCTCCATGGTTGTCATTTCCCTCCTCCTTGTGGGTCACTGCACGGGGGGAGTGGGTCTTGACTGGACCACATCTGCTCCTCCTACCCGTCTAGATGTGGCTTTTTCTTTATATCCTTAGCTATGGAAAATCTCATCTGCTAGTCTTCAGGTCGATCTCAGCCATAGTTGTTCTATATGTAGTGGTAGTTTTGGTGTGTCCATGGGAATAGGTGAGCTCAGGATCTTCCTACTCCACTATCTTGATCTCCCTCTCAAAAAATTAAAAATAGGAGTACCACCTGAGCCAGCAATCCCACTTCTGGGTATTCATCCAAAAAATTTGAAAGCAGGGTCTTGAGGAGGTATTTGCACACTCATGTTCATAGCAACATTATTTACAATAGCCAAGAGGTGGAAGTAACCCAAATGTCCATTGATGGAGGAATGGATAAACCAAATGTGGTATATACATACAACAGAATATTATTCAGCCTTAAAAAGTTAGGAAATCCTGTCACATGCTAAAATATGGATGAACCTTGAAAACATTATGCTAAGTGAAATAAACCAGTCACAAAAAGACTACGTGATTCCACTCACATGAAGTATCTAAAGTAGTCAAATTCATGGAAACAGAAAGTATAATGGTGGTTACCAAGGGTTGGGGGAAGGGGAAAAAGGGAGTTATTGTTCAATGGGTATAGAGTTTCAGATTTGCAAGATGAAAAAGTTATGGAGATCTGTTTCACAATGTGAATATACTTAACACTATTGAACTGTACATTTAAAAATGGTTAAGATGGTAAATTTTTTTTTTTTTTTTTTTTAAAGATTTTATTTATTCAGTTTTTCCCCCCAAAGCCCCAGTAGATAGTTGTATGTCATAGGTTCACATCCTTCTAGTTGCTGTACGTGGGACTCGGCCTCACGTTGGACGGAGAAGTGGTGCCTCGGGGCGCTCCCGGGATGCGAACCCCAGGCCGCCAGCATCAGAGCGCGCGCACTTAACCGCTAAGCCACGGAGCCGGCCCTAAGATGGTAAATTTTATGTTATGTGTTTTTTACCACAATTCAAAAAAAGCATGATAGAAACAGAAGGTATTATTGTCAATCATAACCCAGAGATTGGAAGAACAGCAGAAGCACTTGCTTATATTCCAAGTTGGGCAAGTTATATTAGTAGATCCACTGCCCCTGGATTCTCCCAGAACATTTAATAGAGGAATACATAAGGAATAAAGCAAATAGGGAATTAATTTTAAAAGGTAATTCTTGGAGCTGGCCCGGTAGCATAGTGGTTAATTTCGCACGCTCTGCTTCAGCGGCCTAGGGTTTGCAGGTTCAGATCCTGAGCGTAGACCTATGCACCACTCATCAAGCCATGCTGTGGCAGATGTCCCACATATAAAGTAGAGGAAGATGGGCACAGATGTTAGCTCAGGGCTAATCTTCCCCATACACACACACACACACACACACACACACACACACACAAGTAATTCTGTTTTGTGTGTGTGAGGAAGATCAGCCCTGAGCTAACATCCATGCCAATCCTCCTCTTTTTGCTGAGGAAGATTGGCCCTGGGCTAACATCTGTGCCCATCTTCCTCTACTTTATATGGGACGCTGCCACAGCATGGCCTGACAAGCGGTGCATCAGTGTGCGCCCGGGATCCGAACCCAGGCCGCCAGCAGCGGAGCATGCACACTTAACGGCTACACCACGGGGCCGGCCCACAAGTAATTCTTAAAGTGGGAAATACACTACAATTCCCTAAGGAGGTCTTTTTCAGAATATACAGGTCAGGATTCCTGACTGCAAATAACAAAAGCCACTCTGGTTAGCTTTATTATTCAGGATTTTCCAGAGAAACAGAACCAGCAGGATGGGTATATACGTAGATAGACATATTAGTTCACAGCATTATGGAGGCTGGCAAGTCCAAAATCTGCATGGTGGGCCAGCAGGCTGGAGACCCGAGGAAGAGCCAATGCTGCAGTCCACATCCAAAGGCTGTCTGCTGGCAGAATTCCTCCTTGTGTGGGGGGGACTGGGGGTTCTCACTCTTCGTTCTATTCAGGTCTTCAACTGATTGGATGAGGCCCACCCACAGTGGGGAGAGCCATCTCCTTTACTTAAAGTCCACTGATTTAAATGTAAATCTCATTCAAAAACATCCTCCTAGAAACATCCAGAATAATGTGTGACCAAATATCTGGTCACTGCAGCCCAGTCAAGTTAACACACAAAATTAACCATCACATTAGCTTAAGCAGAAAAGGAATTTACTGAAAGTGTATCAAAGACTTCCCCTAACTCTTGAAAGACTGAAGAACCAGGTTGGTGAACGGGCAGGAACTAATATAGCCTAGGGAGTCAGCACCCCCAACTCATGCCTAACTCCCTATATGGCTGCTCCTGTCCCTGTCTCTGCTCCTGGACACTGAACACCCAGCCTGCCACACTCCCTCTAGGGCTGATGCTGTTGAATTCTAAATCCGCTCTATGTCACTTGTTTCAGATCCAAAGTCCTGGGTAGGAGCACCCATGAACTGAGCCTAGTTCATGTGCCGTGGCTACCAGAGGACAGGATAGTGAACGCCTGGCATTTTCGGATTCGTGGTGGGAGGCAGGCCCTACTTTCCACCAAGATACACAACGGGCAATTTCCCAAGCAGAGGAAGGGGCCTCAGATATCGGACAGTCAAAAAAATGACAAAGGTTCACTACATATTTTTCCACTCCCGACATGACAGAACATAGGGGTAGGGAGGCAGGCATGTAATTTCGAAAATCTTCCACGGGTGATACTAAGTCACTTTCCCTCTACCTCACTCCCATCATTGTGCATCTTGCTGTTTTAGAAATAATGACTTTGACAATCATTACCTTCTCTTTTCTTGTGTCCTAATAATGATGCCACCATCTTCAGGGCTCTGGCTAACAGTGAGAAAAGCCATGTAAATTCTGACTGCACCTACGGCCTCACCCTGGTGTGGACTCAAATGAGGATGCCCTCAGATCGGAGAATCTGAGACCAGTTCTAGCTATGTTAACCAATTTATTGGGAGCGTATCAGGGCTTACAGAACCAACAAGAGGCCTAAAGTGCAGATTTGGGAGTGGGCAGCCAACAAAGCAGCCCCGAGGGCTGAGAAGCTGGTGTTTTAGCAGGTTTGGTTGGGCCCCAACATCCCTCTGGGGCTGCTGGACTGTGTGGATTCCACCACCATGATAAGATTCTAACCACCTCTTCTTAGTCAAGATTTAGAGGTTGTGGGCCTACCCAGGCCACTTGCCTGTGCCTCGATTCCTGAGGGTGGCAAGAGGGAAGATCTGGCCTCAGGCTCTCACTTTCCCTAAGATTCCACACAAAGGGGAAATCCCTCCGATGAGGAAAGGCCAAAATAAAACAAAATCACATAACATGCACGCACACACACACACACGTCCATGACTACTTTTCTAGCAAACAAAGCAGTGAGTGTCCTATTTATAATTTGCCTTGGCCTCTTTGATCCTACGTTGCCCTGTTTCACAATCTTTCTCCAAAATTTAGAGTCCAGTAGAAACTGGTTCCTGTTCTTCCTCATGTCTCCTGTGGCTGTCATTAAAGCTGTTCACCAAATATTTCCATTTCTAGCCCTTTTGGGCGCATAATTGGGTTACACTTTCTCATTCCCTCGAGGTTGAGTGTTGACATGTGATTTCTTTTAGCCAATAAAAAGCAAATGGAAGTGACTTCGGTGTGAAAGCTTTAGGAGTCTGTGCCTGATTCTCCACACTCACTTTTCTCAGACACGGTTGGTGGTCATTGAAGCACATGTCCAGATGGAGCCTTGTCAGCCTGTGTCCCTGAAAGATTAGAGTGAGTGAAACCACTGGCCAACTCAATGGACGTGAATCAGGGCAGGAAATAAATCTTAATTGCCATTAAGATTTGAGAGTTATTTGTTACTAGAGCATGACTTAGACCATCCTAACCAATCTAGCTGATATATTCCCTCTCACCATCCCCAGCTGAGCTTTCCTCAAGATCCTGGATCTCCTTCTCTGTCCCTCAAACATTGTATCTTTCTTACAGTGTCAGCTTTGACCTCCACTCGCTAGAGTTAAGTTGTACGCCCTGCTTCAGACTCCTACATCTAATTTCCACTCGGATACCTCTACATGTTCAAAACATGCAGAATTGAACTCTCCCCGGGGTTAATTCTTTCTGCAACTTCTCTGTCTCTACTATGTCACTATCGATTTTCTAGCCACTGAGTTCTAAATCTGAGAGACCTCTTTGACTCACTCTCTGCCTTCATTCCCACTTCTAATTAGTCACCAAATCCTCTTTCACCTTCATTTGTGAGGTCTCTTGAGTTCATCTTTAGTGCTATTTACTATCTGCCACTTCCCAGACTCCTTTGCTTCTAGGGAAGGGCACATGAATCAGTCTACCGTATTCATTTTCTAGGGCTGCCATAACAAAATACCACAGACTGGGTGCTTTAACAACAGACGTTTCTTTTCTCTTAGTTCTGGAGGCTGGAAGTCCAAAACTGAGGTGTTAGCAGGTTTGGTTTCTCCTGAGGCCTCTCTCCTTAGCTTCTTACTGTGTCCTCACATGGTCTTTTCTCTGTGTGTGCTCATCCATAGTATCTCTCTCCCTCTTCTTATAAGGACACCACTCATATTGGATTAGGGCCCCACCCTTATAACCTCATTTAACCTTAATTACCTCTTTAAAGACCATATCTCCAAATACAGTCACATTGGGGGTTAGGCTTCAACATATGAATTTTAGGGGGATGCAGTTCAGTCCATAACCGTTTGCCAATCAGCCATATTAGGGCCAAGTTTTGACCCAGGAACTAGTGAGGGAAGGATACCATGTCAATAACAGTGGCAGAAACTAAGGCCATATGAGCTCCTGGCTCAGAAGTCACAATGGGGCTGGCAGCAGTAGTGACTGGTATAAATTTGAGTTCCAGGCTCAAAAGTTGCTGAGAAATGGCACAAAAATAGCCATGCAAACTGAAATGCCTGGTGCTTGGTGGTAGCAGCCATGATTATTGCATCACACCAGTTCTGCAATTATTATTTCTAGAAGTTTAGCTTCAAGTGTGATTCTCTAGTTTTCTTAACAATTCTACTTTACCTTATGCATATAGTGTTTATGGTACATGAGTAAAATAATGTGGTTCTTGTAGGTTATTTTGCAAGTGTCAGAATATGAATTCAAACTAGCATAAGCAAAAAAGTTCAATTATTGGCTGACATAGCTATGAAGTCCAAAGGGGTATTTGGCATTCAGGTATGGCTGCATTCAGGGGCTCAAATTATGTCTTTCTTTATTCCCATCTCCCTCAATGTGTCAGCCAAGATAGACCCTGGCTACTTGACCTTTGAAGGAGAAAGAGATGGAGATATTTTCTCTCTATCCAAAACTCTGATTGGTCCCTTATGAGTCATGTGTTCTTCGCTGGGCCAATCAGTGTCCAGAGGGATGGATTCTAATGGGCCAGCCTGGGCTGTGTACCAGCTGCTAAGGTGAGAGAGGTGGCATAGTCCCTGTAGGTCGGTGAATGCCAATTTCTCAAAAGAAAAAATATCTCAACAGAATAATCTCAGAAACACACCAGCTTTTGGGGGCAGCTTATTCTCTACCCCTCCAAATCACACTGGATGCTTTCTTGTTCTGCCAGTAGGAGGTCAGCTCTGGTGTTCTGGACACTAATGATGACCCTGGGCTTTCCCAGGAAGAAGCTGCCTGTGTCTGAGGGAAACAAGCTTTCTCTGAAAGTGAGTGAAGATCGTCTTTCTGACCAGAGGGCTGTGTGCTGTGTTTTTGCTTTTCCACACTACGTCATAGCTTTTGAAGCTAGACTAATTCACTTTTCACTAGTGCTGGCAACAGCACCAACCCCTCTTTCCACTCACAGCCCTGCAGGAGGCCCTGTGTGGTCTTTTGACAGCCCACTCCTTGCACCCAGGGAGAATTGGACCCATTGTTTCATGGGGTTTCCTTTAGGCTAATCTGAGGAGTGTGAAAGAACCCATTTAAAGAGGTCTGATGAATAAGGACAAAATAAAGATCAAACTCAGGCACAGTCAAAAGCTGTCTGTTAACAGGCAAGATGTTCTTCAAAGCCTTTATCAGGAGCCAGGGGAGACTTATCTTGCAGCACTATGTGGAGAAAGTAGGCGGGTCTGGGAGCACTCATTTGAAGTTCTAAACAGTTGACTACTCGCCTGGCAGCTGGGCTCAGAATTGTCAGTAACTCACTCTGGTTAAGTGGGCAGCACTGGTAGATAAGGGTCTGGGAAAAAGAACAAGTCTTGTAGTGGGTAATGTTTATTGGAGAAGTCTTCCAAACCCTCCTGTCTTTGCATCTGCTTCCAGGAAGGAGCCACATGCTGCAAGTTAGAGAAGCTCTTTCTTAATCCTGGATCCCTGGTTTAGGAAATTGAGCTATCCTGGTGTCATATAAGCTTTGTACCTCCTTTTTGGGTGATAAACGAATACATGGAGGCATTAGCTTCCTTAAACTAGCACTACGCTGGGGCATGATGGTGCTTCCAGGGCTGGCTTCTCTAATACCTGCTATTAATGGTAATAGGTAACATTTGTTGAATGCCTACCACACGCCAGGCAGGCACTGTGCCCAAATAATCTCATTTGAGCCTCACCACAGCCTACATTCTTATAATCCCCATTTTGCAGATGTAGGAACTGAGACCCTGAGAAGTTCATGTAATTCACTTAAGGTTTCATAGCTAATACATGAGAGAGCTGGGAGTTGAAACTCTATGGCTTGCTATATCCAAAGCCTGTGCTCTTAATTGCTATCATACTGCTATTCTAGCTAGACTCACCAATGACTTCATCTCCCTTTTCCTTAGAAAACGGAAACTGAGTTATTGTCATTTCAAACCCCAGTCCTAGATGGAGACTCTGAGGCACATAGAGGGTAAAGTGACTCACCTGGAACTATGATGGTTCACGGAATTGACTGTAAGGGATGGATTTTTTTTCTTATTATAAAAGACAAGCTATGAGTCAAACACCAACAGATTTAAGGACATGGGGGTGGTGATGGAAGAAAGGTTACCCAGAATCCAGAGTTACTCAGGTACTCATTTGAGTTAATGTATGTAATGATGCCTATCAGCAGACATGTGTCTTAAATCACTCCTTAAAGGAGCAACAACTACAAACTGTGTTGCTCCAAACAGTAGCCATTAGTTACACATAGCTAAATTTAAATTAATTAAAATAAAATAAAATTTAAAATTCTTCAGTTCTATCAGCCACTTATCAAGTGCCCAATAGCAGATATAGAGCATTCCCATCATTGCAGAAAATTCTATTGGACAGTGCTGCTACGAAACCTCCCTTGACCAATGCTCCATGCTAGTGACTTCCCAGTTTCTCCGCTAGTCTTCACTGCAAAACTCCTTGAAAGAGTCAGCTCTATTTGTTATCTCCACTTCCCCACCTTCCTTTCTCTCCTCGGTCTACTCTATTCAAGCTTTCATATTAACTACTTTCCAGAGCTCTCTTTCCAGAGTCATTAATGATCCAACATTTTGCCAAAGCCACATTTTGCCAGTCACCTAAACAGGACACATGGTAGTCTCCTTTACTTCCTTTTCCTCCCCAGCAAGACCTCTCATTGAGGGGTCCCTGAGGCTCAGTCCTCAGCCCTCCTATCTTAGGTATCTACCGTCTTCCGTAGGTGATCTCAACAGCCAGAAAGCAGAAAGTACAGCACACAACTCTGGGGCTTAAAGCCCTCCAGTGGCTTTCCATTGCAACCAGAATAAAATCCAAGCTCCCCACTGCGGCCTTGAAGGCCATGCATGAGATAGCCTCTGCCTTCCGCTCTCTCTGTTCCATCTGTGCTGGTTTTCTCTCTGTCCTTTAGCTAGGCCATTTGCTCCTGGCTCAGAGCCATTGGATCAGACTGCTTTCTTCCAGATCTTTCAATGGCTGTTCCTTGTCATCATTTGGGTCTTAACTCAAGTATCACCTCTCAGAAAAGTGATTCTTGACCACTCTAGATACAGCAGCTGTGCCCATCATGCACTCATATGTCTTGTCTTATTTGATTTATTCATGGCATTTATTAGTAACTGAACTTTCCTCATTTATTTATGTTTTATGGTCTTTCTGACATTGGCATATAAGCTCCTTGGGGGCAGAGCCTCTGTTTCTCTTGCTTACCACTGTGTCCTCAGTATCTACCACAATGTTTGGCACATAGTAGGTGCTCAATTAAGGCTTCTTGACTTAAAATGTTTGCTGACTAACAACTCAACCAGGAGTCAGAGTGAGGATATTAGGACTATAGTGGAGTCCCTCAAGAGTCAGTCAGAAGCACAAGAAGAATCAATTATAGTTAGTGGGATGTGCAGCTAGGAATGGAGAGCTTTGTTGAATGAGCTCTTTGCCCCTGGCCAGCTGGGCATGGCCCATTTTTTTAAACTAATTTCCTTCATATTTTATAACTCTACCTATACCTTAAGAATGTCAATTTCCCTTAACGTTTTTGCCGATTTCCTCTCAAAGATGTTAACCCAACGTCAATACAACTTTGGACAAACTATTCGTGGGCCTTGGTTTTCCTACCCATAAAGTGATTTGGTTTTTGGTAGAGAATTCCTAAACTTTCTTTCAGCATTGTATTTCTAATCATCTAATGTTGCTTTAAAGAGCCTCAGGTCATATTCTTTCTGAAAAGTAATTTAACGATAATTTATAAAAGACTTTAAAAAGAATTTCACTTTTAGAACTTTATCCTAAAAGAAATAGTCAAAATTTGAGCAGAGGTTTATTCACAACTCTGTTCATTTTAGAATTATTGCTAATAATTAAAAAGTCAGATACAACTTAAGTAATCAAAATAAGAAAGACTAAATACATTCAGATACTTATATGTTTGAATATTATATTAGAATACATTTGAATATTGGAATAAAAGTTCTAAGAACCATTGGAGATGAAGATTTCCCCAGAAAAATGTGATCATGAATAAAAAAATTTTACAATCCAGTTTTCAATTGTTTATGATCTTAATCTATAAAATACATATGTTCATGGGAAGAAAACTTGGAGGAAATAAGAATGTAACTTGTAATTATCTCTGGGTCATGAGATTAGTCTACTTTGTTTTTGTATTTGTTATTATTTTCCAAGTAATCTTCAATGAATATATAAGTCTTTTTGTAGCCAGTGAATTGCACTTTTAGGCAGGAATGGATTCCAGTGCTATGAGTTTGGAGTCAGAAGTCTCTGGTATACTACAGTTTAGCTCAACAAATATTTGTTGAATGCCTTTTATGAGTCAGGTGCTGTGCTGTGAGCCGGGGATAAAACAGGGTAAGGCAGAGTCTGGCTAAGAGCAGACTGAAAACTGAAAATCTGCCATGGAGGTAATCACAGGGCATTGTGGGAGCACAGGAGAGAAGGAGAGGGTGTTTGAGAGAGTGATGAATGGGGCACAGAGCTTCAGAAACAGTGTCCTGAAGGTACTGGGTCCCTGTTCTGGTGCCACTTACTTGCTTATGAACCTGGACCAGTCGTTTAACCTCTCATCCTCTCAGTTCCCCATCTGTAACATGGAAATAACACTACCAGGTCTTCTTACTAAACTACGTTGTGATTTTTGCAGATCATATCGAGACAGAGTATAGAAATGCTTTTGGTACCTGAGAAGTGCTCTCAGGAGCTTACGCACTTAACCTAAAGACAGCAGAAAGTAGAAGCCTTGATTTAATGATTAATAGAGCAGCAAGGCCTGGGGCCAGTTGGATGCCTAGTCTCTTGTGTCTTGGGTGAGCTTGCCACTTCTCCCTTCCTCTGAGCCTAGCAGCTATTTTGTGGTGTGTTATTGCTCAAAAGAAACGCAAGAAAGCTGATATGGGGATCAAATGGGACTCTGCGGCAGTTTCTCAGCTCCCACATTGTAGTGTCCCCTCCTTCCCCTTCCTGGCTTCAGCTCTGGGGGTGACCTTCTGAAATCATCATGTTTCATGATCCAGAAGCAATTGTGCTGCAATTGAAGACCCAAGCCCCTATTATTTTGAAATTACCAAGCCTGGGTACTGTCTGGAATTAGACTGGGGGACTTGTGAGGCTGGTAGCATTGATGTTCAGTTTGCAGCTGTTTATGCTGGATTCTTTTGTGTCAGTGGCATCTCTCACTGGTCCCAGTCCCTGGGTCACCATACGTTTCAGAACAAAAGGGAAAGGCTAAGCTCCTCCTTGCATGGCTGGATCTCAAATCTGCTAACTCAGAGAGGCAATGCCACCAGAGATGGGATTTGGCAGTTCCCTGAAACAGTCGGGTTGTCTGCTTCTTCTGCTCTTCTTTGGGGTGGTGCTGGCTCTTTCCTAGGAACCCTTGCATAGAGTAGTTGGTTCATTCTCTCTCAGTTTCTCTCTCTCCCTCTGACCTTTCTCCTTTTTATCTCCTCTCTCCCCCTCCCTCCCTTTCATTTTCAACAAATATTTATTGAGAATCTATTATACATCTGGCATTGTGTTAGACTCTGTGGGGAAAACAAATTGAAAACATCACCAAAAGTTTTAGATAAATACTATGGAACTTTTGGAGAGCTTCATGAAGGTCTCTCAGGTAAGGCTTCTTGGAAAAGGGGTCTTCTCAGCTGAGTTTTATAGTAGAGCTAGAATCTGGATATGCAGAGAGAAAGTGGAGGGAATAGCCCAAACAAGGGCATGGGAGTGGGGACTGTGGAATGTGTCCCAAGTTGGGTGGAGGATGAAGTGCCAGAGCAGACAAAGGTTGGCCTGCCTTCGTTTCTCCTGTCTCTCACAGGAGATAGATAAACCTCGCTCAGCCATGAGAATTCCATTTCTTAGCATGAAACCTTTTTCCCCTCCTCCGGTTCTGAAGGGGTAATCGCTGTATAGTTGGGCTCTTCCAAAACATTTAACCTGCTAGCTGAAGAATTTTGACATAAAAAGATGACCGTAGCAGCCTTAATACCTACTGTTTAAAGAAGGTCTTTCCTTTTAAGTTACAGAAAGCATTAATGTCATAATTAGCAACACCCATGTTTTTTTACGAGCCTGCTCTCTCTGTGACACTAAAAAAACATTTTATAATTACAGTCCCAGACCTTAAGAAGCTTCATTGCCCACCTCTACAAGCCAACAACTGCCTTGAGAATAGGGACTGGGTCTTGTTTATTCTTGTAACCCTAATATGATGTTTCATAAAAATTTGTTGAATGACAGTCCTAATGTGAACAGACACATAAGGGCATGTATTCTGAAAAATCTGGGAATAAGAATACGGTGGTAGCAGCCTCATTTTCCAGGAAGGCAAATTAGACAAAAAGTACATGAAGAGCTTTGCTTAGCCTTTCTGCCAAAATTTGACAAGTTTCTCTTCAGAATTTTGGCTCCGTGGAGAGCTCTGCACGGCCTTGGCAGAGGAGGGCCTGTCATGTCTACCACATGGCTGCTCCCCTGCAGTGCCGAAGGATGAGGCGATTTGGAGACAATCACCTTCTGTCTCCAGGCTTTGACATCTGGAAGGTGGACGACCAACAGGCCTTGGCCAGGCCTCCTGGCCCTTCAGCTTGCCGCATGTTTGTTGGAAGCCATTTTTCAGCAGAAAGCCACGGTGGCGAAGGTCACCTTCTGGACAAATAATTCTGGTCCAGGGGCACCAGATGCAATAGGGAGTCTGAGGCAGTGAACAAATGAGCAAATGACTTTGTCTTAAAAGAAAATAAGATTTCGACAGAGCCGTGGCTGTCCTTTGCTCAATAGGATTGGCACTCTGTAGAGAAGCGACCGAGGATGGCTTGGTGAGAATCCAATTTTAGTAATTAGTTCTATTCAGAATAAGGCGTGTTAATAGGTCCCATGTTGAGCAGGCAGAATCCCCTGTCTCTGGTGCCAAGTGCCAGTTAATGAAATCAACATTCAGGTCCCACAGGTAAACAACCAGTCAGTATCCATTCGCCCGGAGCTGTAGGCAGGTATTTCCCCCAGTTGCACAGATTGTAGATAAATAGACTGTAAGCTCCAAGAAGACAGGAGTCATGCCTGTTTTGTTCACCACTGTATTCTCAGACACCTGGCTTACCCCTAACACCTGTATTAGATTGCAAAAAACCCCAGTAATTCTTTCCCTCCCTCTATCCTTGCCCATTGCAATATGATTTTGTAGTTCCTGGCTCTGAGACTTGCTTTGGCCATACAGTGTGGCAGAAGCCACATGGTGTCAGTTCTGGGCCTGGACTTCAAGAGGCCTTGCACAATTCCGCTCTCCTTGGGCCCTGCAGAGCCTCCATGTGAACGAGCTCAGGCTGGCCTGCTGCAGAGTGAGAGACACAAGGTCTAGTCACTCTTATTACCCCAATTGACAACCAGCCAAACCCCAGAAGTATGGCTGCCTATTTGGCCACTAGCTGACCACAGATGCACGAGTGAGTCTAGCTGAGACCAGAAGAATCATCCAGCTGGCCCAACCCAAAGGTCACCCAAAGAAGTACGAACTAAAGAAATGGTGCTTGTCGTAAGTTATTAATTTTGAGGTAGTTTGTTATGCTGTAAAAGCTAACTGATTAAGCACCCAATATATGTTTGCTGAAAGATGGTTGGATTATTGATTAGATGTCACCCAATCTTAAATAGCTTGCCCACTCACTCTCTTTTATATTATTGTTTTATTTTCTTCCTAACACCACAAGCAGAAATTATCTTGTTCACTTATTGGTTTGTTTATTTGTTTACTGTCTCCCTTTCCAGTATTTAAGCTCCATGAGGATAGGAGGAAATCTTGCTTAGCTTATGTTAAAATTCCTATGGCCTAGAACAGTCCTTGGCACATAGTGGGCTCTCAATAAATATTTATTGAATGAAAGAGTTGATTTCATTAATATCACTTCTGGTGAGGCTACATGAACAAAGAACTTGGGAAGTAGATATCACATATACTGGCTAAAGTATCCTTTGCTCTTTGTTTTCCTTTTAGGGGAGGAAACAAGTTTTCCTTGACCATCTCAGGGTACCTGACTGGGTCTGAAAATTAAACTGACAAAGACAGATTAACAGGAGAAAAGCATACAAATTTATTTAATGTAAGTTTTATATGATACAGAAGCCTTCATAAGGAAATGAAGACCTGAAGAAATGGTTAACCCTGTGTGCTCTTATGCTAGGTCTTGATGAAGAGCAGACAGTCATGTAGAAATATGATAGGGCAAAGAGTAGGAGGTAAGTGTAGTAAACTGGGGGAAACTTAGCAAGGCCTATTTATTCTGATCCTTCTTGGCATCGCTTTGACTTCAGAGATAAAGATGCTCCTTTCCTTTGGTATAGAGAGGGCACCTCTCACATGTGAGTTTTATAACCTGTTTTAGGGGAGAAGGGTGGGGTGGTCAGAGTGACATTCCTGCTTCTGCTGTTTTCTCAAGCTCCTTCAGCTTAAAATATTCAGTATGCCAAGATGCTATATTTTGGGGTAACATGTTCTGAACCCCATTATCTTTAATTCTTTTCTTTGTAAATTAGCATTTATTGAGGCCTGGCAGGTGAAAATAAAGAACTCTACATTTGTGGAGATACTGTTATATTTCTTTTCTTCTACCTCAATTCTTAGGCCCCTATTTCTCTTCCCCACTAATTTTTAATTATCTGTCTTTAGAGGAGGAAAGCTTTTGGTTTGCTTGAATTTTCTCCATTAAAATTACCACCAATGGGGAGTTGCTATTCAACAGGTATAAATTTTCAGTTAAGCAGGCTGAGTAAGTTCTCGAGATCCGCTATACAACACTGTGCCTATGGTTAACAATACTGTATTGTACACTTAAAAACTTGTTAAGAGGGTAGATCTCATGTTAAGTGCTCTTACCACAATTAAAAAAAAAGAAATATAATATGGCTGCAATTTATTGGGATTGATAGAGTTCAGAACATACTGCCTCAAAATATCGCAACGTGGCATATCGAATATTTTAAACTGAAGGAATTTGAGAAACAGCAGGTGCAGGAAGGACTCTCTAACTTCTCTCTTCTCCCCTGAAGCAGGTCATAAATCCCTCATGTGAGAGGTGTGCTCCCTATACCCAGCAGAAAGGAGCATCCTTATCTCTGAAGACAAAGAGACACCAAGAAGAGTCCTAACAAACAGGCCCTCCTCAGTTTCCCTCAGTTTACCATATTTACCTCATACCCTTTTGTCCTGTCATGTTTTTCCACAACTTTCCACTTTTCATCAAACCTGCTATGAAAAATGCTCAAGTTGAACTGTTTCTTCGGGTCGTCATTTCCTTATGAAGGCTGCTGTGTCATGTAAAACCTATACTAAATAAATTTGTATGCTCTTCTCTTGTTAATCTGTGCTTTGTCTGCTCCATGTACAGGGCCCCAGCTGGAGAGCCTGGGAGGGTAGTAGGAAAAAGAATTTTTCCTCCACTACAAAATAATATTAAAGAGAGAACAGTGGCAGTTTTTCTGATTCTAGAGGCTGGTTCCTTGGATATGTTCAGAGTCTGATAGCAGAATCATCTCTCATGGTATTCACAAATACATCCTTAGCAATTAAAAAATAAAAACTATTCTTTTTAACGAAAGCCCCTCCATTATCAGTAGCATTATCAACAAAAATAACCACAGCAACAAAGCTTCGTTTCTAAGATTTCTCTGCCTTCCCCTGCTCTTACCCCAGCTATTTCTCTTGGCTTCTTGGTATTTACCTTAAGCATCTCCTTTATTTACTCATATTTATTTTCTACCTTAGAGCTACGTGGACAGAGAAATTATACAGAAGACAACGGAGACGATTTGCACTTTAAAATCAGAATTATATTTATTTCCTTGTTAATCAGTAGTAAAACTGGAAAAACTCTCATAATGTGACTTACACCAAAGGAAGTCTTTCTCTTATTTCTCACCAACTATTGTTAGTGAACTAATCTCTAGGTTTTATAAGGAACAAAATGTATAATTTTATTATACGATTTCATTTTGCAAAAAGTATTGCACAATAAATGAGTAAATTTGGAGTCGGGTTGGAGTCTTATTGTAAAATGGCCAAACTCATGGTAGATTTCCTTTCACCTTTAGGGTCAGGGACCCCAGCATCTAAACATGAGTTGGAATAAAGAGATGAACCTCGATTTTCCCAGGAAGCCTTTGTATTGTTTAAGTCTGTTGCCCTCCACGTCTAGGGCTGAAAAATTTTTTTTAAAGTCAAAGGAATGGATTACTTTCTAGTATAGTGTATTACTTTCTAGTGTAGTGTAGGGGAGGAAATCCTCTTAGGGTCCCTGGCTGGGTCTGAAAATTAAACTGACAAAGACAAATTAACAGGAGAAAAGCATACAGATTTATTTAATGTAAGTTTTACATGACATATGAGTCTTCATAAAGAAATGAAGACCCAAAGAAGTAATTAAACCTGAGAATTTTTACATTAGATTTGGTGAAGAGGGGACCATTGTGGAGGAACATGACAGGTTAAGGAGTATGAAGTAAGTGTAATAACCTGGGAGTAATTAGCAAGGCCTGTTTGTTCAACTCTTCTTGGCATCCCTCTGTCTTTGGAGATAAAAGCATGCTCCTTTCCTCCTGGTATAGGAGGGTACCTCTCACCTGAGGGTCTTATGGCCTGTTTTGGGGGAGAAGGGCAGGGGGGAGGTCAGAGTGACCTTCCTGCTTCTGCTGTGTTCTCAAACTCCTTCAGCTTCAAATATTCAATATGCCAAGGTGCTATATTTTGGGGTAGCGTGTGCTGAACCCCACCATTAGACATTTCAGACACTTTCGGCATTGTCACAGATTATAGTCATTTTTACTTTAGGAGGAGGGAAAAGGAGGTGGGGAGAAACTTCCTTTTTACTGCTCGGATTACCTCTCCTAGATAATTGCCGACATGGCTTCTCTTCAAGCCTGGCTCTGACCGTGAGCCACACATGTCATATGTGACACAAAATATGTGGCTGGCGGAGCGCCCAGCACTCAGAAAACCTCGTTTGGAGGGATGCAGCTGGGTCAGTTAAATCTCTCAATTTTTAAAAGACAGTGTGTGCCGGTTCCCTTGGAAATTTATGGTTTGCTGGGATCTTTCTTTTCACTCCTCCTTTCCACGTGGACTTGCATGTTAAGTATCTCTTCCTTAGTCTGTCTTTTGGGCCATTTATTTGGCTTTCAAATCAGCCCATCAGGGCACTGACTTCAGGGGGTGAGTGAAAGAAAGGAATCCAGAGGAAGGCCCACCTGCACCTCTTCCTGTCATTGAGGTTGTCAGAAGGGATTTATTAAGCACTGACTTGTGCTTAATCTCCCCTGGAGTCTAAATTTATTGTGGAGAAATCTCAGACCTTAGAGGGTATCCAAGTGTTTCAGATTCATCTGAAGATGAGCCTTAATGGCAATTCAAATGTTTGAAGACAATGTTCCACAAATTCTTCTCTTGCTTTTATTCAATTACTACCTGTTATTATGGGTTTATGAATTGAATGCATTAGACTTACACCTGCTGAGCAAGTTTTTATAAAGATGTCATTCCAGAAAGTCAATGTAAGTGGCATTTTTAAGCTAATCTTTTTGTTCTGGACAGCACACTCAGCCTCTGCTTCCTATTTGCCCATGTCAATGGCCTGACCCTTGCTTACATGCAGCCAGGACATCAGATCCTGGAAAGCCCAAGGACTGGCATCAAAATGTGGATGACAGGAAGCTCAGCAGGAAGATATTAACACTAATTAGAATACTTTTTTCTGACCACAGATAATGATGGCTTTCTTTGTTCAGCATCCTAAGTAAATCCCCTCACTACAGATTTCCATACTCTAAACCAATCTGAGCATCTGGATGAAACTGTTGTTATGGCTGAATTAGCCATTCCAATTAGAGAAAGTAGGGAGTGCCTTCGTGTTTCGATTCCCCGATCATCTGCAGTGACTGGATTTAAGGGGGGTTTTTGAAGCCGTTCCTAGAAGGAAGCAGCATTAACTATGACATGACCTATTAGGCATGTGCAGAAGTTATGAGCTCAGGAAGGGTAGGGACACACATAAGTATTTTGAATTGACACTTAATTTTTTTTCCCCCTCACTGTGCTGGTTCTGTGCTGAATTAATCCACTTTTATCTTGCTTTTAAATAAAAATTTATGGATGGCAGCTGAGGTCCTTCTTAGGGTCTTTATGATTTGGGATTAAGATCCTTAAGTGCCTGGGCAACTCATTAGCATACGCACTCTAGCCACTTCTATGGAGTCAGTGGAGGAAAGGAAATGAGGGAGAAGGATGGGGGAAGGACAAAGAAAAATTAGGTAGCCATTTTTAGATAATATATTAAAATAAAAATAATCATTATTTTAAAACTATTATTATTATTTTGCTGGAGCAATTAAAGGGCTTCCTTTAAGAGCTAAAGATCACATACTACCCCCAAGTATAGCAGAATAAGCATCTTGGCCAAAATTTAAATTCATTTTGAAAGTAAGGGTTTAAACATCTAATTTAAATTCTGAACCTTGAATTAAAGTAATTTAAAAACAATTAAAGATACAAACAACATTCTGTCAGTCAAAAATCCATCCAATTAGTTGGATTTGTGCTTGTTGTGCAGAGCTGAATGGATGTGAAGATAAATGCGTAACCTTGAGCCCTTGATCAAAACCCACACCCCAAATGCTTCCATGCCAGACAGTCTCCTTTCCACCCCCACCAATGATGAGGTACCAAAGTGGGTGAATCTCAGGATGCCCTTTCTTTGGCAGACTCCCTGCCATGGCTGTCGCCTGCTGAAGCAACCCGCGCGGAATTAGTTTTGTAGAGTCACACAGCACCGAGCAGGAGGAGTTTCTATAATGCAGCTCCTTTAACAAGGGTTTGAGCTGGCCTACTCCTGACCTTTGGGGATCTGGTCAAAAGTGCAAATGGAGGCCCCAGGCCACCCTTTTCTTTCCACTTCCAGCTCCATCTGTACCTTGAGGGCTGCTTCTCCCTTGGAGATGGGGACACCCCAGCAGGCACATCCAAGTTCCATTCTCCCAACTCCAGACCAAACAGCTGTGCCTTGGCTGCCCTTGGACCTAAGAATGTGCCTATCGGTGATATGGTTTGCCCTCATGAGGGTGGCCCAGGGAAGAATACCTTGGGACCCTAGCAGTAGGCTCAGGGCTGTTAGGGCATGGATTTACAAGGTCCAGGGTGCCAAGGGCATGGATTTACAGAGGTCCTGGGTGCTAAGGACTTGGATTTATGAGGTCCTGGGTGCCAAGGGCGTGGACTTAGGAGATTTTGGGTGCTGAGAGCATGGTCTAGGGCACCTGAGGCACAGGTTCTGATAGGCATTCTGTTTTCCCATGGACTCCTTGCCAGTGAGGCCCACTACAGGGCAGGGGGTCCCAGTGGCCTAGGTGTAAGAGTGATACTGGACTTGACAGATGCCACTCTGTTAGCCTCCTGTATATTTTCTGTGAACCGCACAGGAGAGTCAGTGTAAACTGGCACTACATGGTTTTAGAATAGCTTCTTAAAGTGTTCATAGGATTTCCCTGAAAGGAGATTCCTTGACCCTTCCTTGGCACCATTCCAGTGTTTAATAAGTTTTCTCTTATCTCTGAGCTGCACGTACCCTGCAGTGGCCCCTCCACAGTGCTGAAAACAAATATTGAGATGATTAAAAGCTGAGATGATTAAGAACATCTCTGGTCTACAACAAACATTTATTTATAAGTCATCATATGGATGATTGACATATCTCAGTAAGATTTGTAGAAAGCTATTTGAATTAGAGAAGAACTTGATACCTCCAAGTATTGAATATATTTATTTACTCAATATAGTTTACACTAAATTTGGCATAAATTTACAGCATATGAGCAGAGGGGTTGTGGTGAGGCAGGTAAAAGTCAGCTCATGCAGGTGAGCCTGTTGTTTTTATTAACTGAATCAGTCAAGATGGGGCCTTATTTTGTGTCTGTGTATATGCTTCAGAGTTCCTTTGAAAACTGGCACATGGCTAGACATCAGGAAGGGAGAAATTGATACAGACTCTAGCTTCTATGTCTACAGAGTCCCCAAGGGCAAGACTTCATCTTGTTCATAATCACAGAACCTGACACTTACCAGGTGCTTAATAGATGCTTGATGGAGAAATATAGAAGGAACTGAAGCAAAGGGATGGTTAGTGAACAGGGCAATTAGTGGGACATGGTGTTTCAATGGTGCTCATTGATGAGGATGGCAATTGAATATTAACTTGCATTCTGTTTTAAATACAGAGAAAACATTTTCCTGTTTGACTTTAGATTTTTCATGTGTAAATTGGAGATTTCAATTAGATAATCCCAAAGTTCCTTCTACATCTAAAATGCTAAGAATCTATTCCCAATTATTGTACCCAGAAGGTATTATATTGGTACCTCAGTCAGTAAAATAATGAATACCCATTAGCTTGTGTACTTGGCTAACCCTATTAGCCTGTTGGGGATATGGAATAAATGTAATGTGGTCTCCACCCTTAGGAGTCAGAGAGAAAAAAGAACACATAAAAGACAATGAGAAAACTGGTTAGTATTCATCTGTGGGCTCTAAAGATGGCTTTGTGAGTGGGGAGCCTGGAAGAATGGGAATAACTTGGGTAACTAGATAATGGAAGAAATGTCAATCCAGGTTGAAAATCAAAGGTGGGAACCCACTGACATGTTTGGGAACTCTGAGAATGTGCACATGATTTTAGAATGAGAATTAGAAATAAGTTTGGATAGATAGACTAAAAACAGATTCTAAAGACTTTGAAGGAAAAGTAGAAAATAGAAAAGGCAGTAGACATACATTATCAGGGTCTATGTCCTGATCTTAACAAGCCTCTCATTAGCATGTTATACACTGGGCCATCCTTCTGGAAATGCTCTCTGCTCTTGGCGTCCATAAGACCACACATTTTTTGGCCTTCCTCACACCTCACCAGTCTTCTGAGTCTCCTTTGCAAGCTTGTTCTCCTCTACCCAACCTCTAAGCATTGGAGGCGCTCAGGGTTGGGTCCTTGGCCCTCTTCTGTATCTACTGTACTTTATTTCACCTAGACTTATAACTTGAAATGCCATTTGCATGGAGATAACTCCCAGATACGTATCTCTGGCCTCATCCTACCCCTTGAGCTCCTCATATTTCATACTTCCATCTACCTACTTGACATCTCCAATTAGACATCCCACAGGAACCTCTCACTTACAATTCATAGTTCCCACTTACACGTTGATCACTCTCCATTGTGGCCGAGGCTGCTGGTTGTCTACCAACATCCTTTCTACTCTTCTTCCTTTAGTCAAAGAACTCGGCAATTTTAACTTAGCATACTTCTGCCCAGCCGAGGGCTGCATTTCATTGCCTCCATTTCAGTTCAGTGTGATCATGTGGTTAGGCTCTGACCAGTGAGATGTCAATAGAAGTGACATGTACCACTTCCAGTTGGTGACCCCAGAAATGTGCTTTCCTTGCTGGCTGGAATGCAGTTGGGAGGGCTGAAGCTGGAACAGCTGACTTAGATCCAAAGGTAGAAACTTTGTGGGCCGGCCCCGTGGCTTGGCGGTTGGGTGCGCGCGCTCCGCTGCTGGCGGCCCGGGTTCGGATCCCGGGCGCGCACTGACGCGCCGCTTGTCCGGCTATGCTGAGGCTGCGTCCCACATGCAGCAGCTAGAGGGATGTGCAGCTGTGACATGCAGCTATCTACTGGGGCTTTGGGGGAAAATAAATAAATAAATAAAATTATGCAAAGATAGAAACTTTGCATTTAGGATGGCAAAGATGTCCTACCAACCTTGGATTCTCTACCTATGGCTAATTACGTGAGAGAGAAATGGTTCCATATTCTTTGAGCCGCTTTGCTTAGGGACCATTTTGTATAGCAGCTTAAACTGTACCCCTAACTAATCCACCCAGTCTTCCGCATCTCAGTAAATGGTATCTTCATCCACCTAATTTCTTGAGCCAGATATCTGTTGATATCCCATCCTTCTTCTTCAGATCCACTTTATCAGTAAGTCCCATTGATCATACCAAATATCTTGAATCCATCCATAACCCAAATTCATGCACGGCTACTGCATTACCTCCTAACTGGTCACCTTATTTTGTTTTTGATCTCTTCTCCTGACTGCAGCCAGAGACAACTTTAAAAACTTAAATGCATCATGTCATGTTCCTGTTTGAAGCCTCTCAGTGCCTTCTCCTTTTATTAAGATAAAGTTCTAAGTCCTGTAGTTGACCCTCTATGACCAGGTTTCTGTTTTCGTCCCCAACCTCATCCTGCGTCACTTTCTCCTCGCTCACCAGTCTTCAGCCACAGTGGCCTTCTTTCCATTTCAGTTCCTCAAACACTCCAAGCTCTTTCCCACCCTGGGCCTCTGCTCACGTGCTGTCTCTACTGGGAAAGCTCTTTCCTTTATTTTTTGTCAGGCTGGCGCCTAGTCATTCTGCAGACATCAGCTTAACCCGCTCTTCCTCAGCTCTGCAATTGCATTTCATAACAACCTATTCTTTTCATTTCTAGTACATCATAATTTATAATTATACATAGATGGAGGCTCTGTTTATTGTCTGTCTTCCCCTCTAGATTGGAAGCTCCCTGGGGGCAGGGGCTGTGTTGGTGTTGTTCACCTTCATACACTCAGTACTATCACGATGCCTTTCACATAGTAACTGCTCAATAAATCTAATACTTGCTGAAATGAAATAAGTAGGAGGGGAATCTGATGAGAGCAGAGATTAAGGAAAATTTATCTGGAACAAATATGTAAAATGGATTTTAGTTGAAGAGAGGCTGGATGTATCAGTTTCCTAAGGCTGCTGTAACAAATTACCACACACTGGGGGCCTTAAAACAACAGAAATTTATTCTTTCACAGTTATGGAGGTCAGAAGTCTGAAACCAAGGTGTCAGAAGGGCCAAGTCTTCAGGGGAGGATCCTTCCTTGCCTCTCTGGCTTCTGGTGGTTTCCAGCAATCCTTGGAGTTCCTTGGCTTGTGGCAGAATCCCTCCAATCCCGTGTCTGTTGTCACATGGCACTCTCCTTGTGTGTCTCTTCTCTCTCTATGTCTCTTCTCTTCTTATAAGGACAGCAGTCACATTGGATTTATGGCCTACCCTATTCCAATATGACCTTATCTTAATTAATTACATCTTCAAAGACCCTATTTCCAAATAAAGTCACATTTCAAGGCTCCAGGTAGACATGAGTTTTTGGGGGACGTTATTTAACCCAGTACACTGGAGGTATAAGGAAACCAATTGGCAATATTCCAGGCAGGAGGCGAAAAAGGCCTGACCTATGTTGCAGTGAGAACCAAGAGGAAAGGGTAAAACCAAGTGATATTTAAGAAATGACCCACCCTAGAATTTTAGGGCTGGAAGAGACTTTAGAGGCATTCAAGTCTAGTGTTTCTCAAATTAGGCTTCTTATACCATTCAAATGAGGTGCCTCAGAGGTGGCTAGGAAGTGAGGGACATAATGTCTACCACCCCTTGTTTAATCAGAACTATTGTAATTGTATGTTTTACATGCTGGATGTCCACATAAGATTTTTTTTTTTTTTTTTTTTTTTAAAGATTTTATTTATTCAGTTTTTTCCCCCCAAAGCCCCAGTAGATAGTTGTATGTCATAGGTTCACATCCTTCCAGTTGCTGTACGTGGGACTCGGCCTCACGTTGGACGGAGAAGTGGTGCCTCGGGGCGCTCCCGGGATCCGAACCCGGGCCGCCAGCATCAGGGCGCGCACACTTAACCGCTAAGCCACGGAGCCGGCCCTCCACATAAGATTTTGTTTGAAGATTGGTTTTGTTACAAATCTCATCTAAATCTCTTATTTCACTGATCGGGAAATTGCAGCCAATTAAAGAACAAGACAGTGATTCAGAAGTAAATTGCATAGTGTGGACTGTTGGATTTCAGAATGTGGGGAGAAGGTGATCAGAGGAGTCCAGGAAACTTTCATGAAAGAGAAGAGGTTTAAACCTTCTAATTGTGAAATACAATTAGAAAACAAAGTTCAATTGTCTTTGTTCCTATAAACCACAGTTCTTCTGGACAGAGACCTGGGTGGGGCCCTGTCTCTGAAGCGGGCCATGGGATGTGGTGGAAGGAGCCAGGAGATCTGGGTATAATTCAGTCCTGTCCAGGTCACTGAGCAACAGACTAGACACAAGGACAAAGGAGAGGGAAGTGCCTCAGGTGGCATCCAGGTTTCACTAGTAGAAGATGAAGAGACAGGATGGTGTGGCAGATGGGAAAAGGTGGTTTGGACACAGATCTAGTTTATAGAGGAGGCTTTTCTGTTTTGGACATATTGGGTTTGAAGTGACAGTGGAAAAATAAAACTTTGGCAAGTAAACTTGGAAGAATTAAGTCTTTTTATGAGTCTATTTTGTAGCTTCCATGATTTTTTAATTTCAGTGACAGACACAAAGTAGTGTCTCCTATTCCATGATGTCCTTCCCAGAGAGCCCATTTTGGAATGCACATTGTGGAGGTTAAAGAAACAGTGATCTGTGGCTGGGACCATGATCTCTCACCTGAACCACATACTCGCTGGCTGAGTGGTCTTCCCAGATCTAGCCAGGCTCATTTTCATTTCTTCTCCACACTATAGACAGGGTTATCATTTCAAACGGAAACCTGATCATGTTACCCATCCCTGCTCTAAAACAGTTTTTATTGCTCTTAGAGCAAAGGTGAACGTCCTTGATGTGCCTTATGAGATGTGACTATTCAGGTAGATCCGACCCCTGCCTTGACTCCCCCTGGCCTTGGAGATCTGGCTACACAGTCTTAGTTTGTTTGTGTGTGTGTGAAGAAGACCATCCCTGAGCTAACATCTGAGGCTAATCCTCTTCTTTTTTGCTGAGGAAGATTGGCCCTGGGCTAACATCTGTGCCCATCTTCCTCTACTTTATATGGGATGCCAGCACAGCATGGCTTGACAAGTGGTGCATCAGTGCGTGCCCGGGATCTGAACCTGTGAACCCCGGGCTGCTGAAGCAGAGCACGTGCGCTTAACCGCTGCACCACCGGGCCGGCCCCTACACAGTCTTAGTTTTGCTGACTTCTTCCTGCCCCAGTGCCTTTGCACATGTCCTTCATGCTGTTATTTCCTGCACCCATTACCCTCTCCAATGTACACTCATCCTTCAGATGCCAGCACAGTCAACACTTCTTAGGAACTCCTTCTCCGACCTAGGTCTAAGTCAGTTTAGGTCAGGTTCCTTTGTTTCTTTCAGAGCACTAAGCTCAGTTCATACATATGCATTTATTGTCCTGGTTATTTGTTTAATGTTTAGCTCTCCTACTCTAGGTCCAGATGAGCAGGGGCTATGTATGTTTTGCTGTGTTCAGCACCTAGCACAGCACCTGGCGTGTTGTAATGGAATGAATGAATAAAAGCCATAACTCCAAATATTTGACTTCTTTAGATTCCAAATCCTAATTTTGCATTAAAAAGCATATATATATATATATATTTTTTTTTTTTTTGGCTAATACTGCTTTTGCCTATAGAGGCATATCACACTTCAACAAAAATTTAAAAAATTTAAATCTGCTTTCCACCATACAAATATTTGGCAAGTTAATGGTATATATATTGGGTGTTAAAAATGCGTTTCCTTAAAGACCTAGATTTTGGCTATTAAAGCTCTTGCTGAGAGAAATTCTTATGCTTTAAGAATCAAGAAATTATTTGCACTGACTTTAAAAAACCTCTCTAGAAAACCAGGTTCCTATTGTACCTTTTGAAGGCTGCAACACATGGAGGTGTGCTTAGAACTCCCTTCAAGAAAGAACTTGCCTTGAGCCCAGTTAGCTGCCAGTCTCCAGCTGTGAGTGCCTTCAGGCGTCCCACCCCCACCCCAGCTTTCTAGCAGGGGCCACTATGCTGGCTCTTCCAGGCAGCCCCCAGCCAATGATGGAGCATGGTTGAAGTATGAGGGCCTGGATATTTCTGCCCAGTGTGAGACTTCTTTAACAGGTACCCTTTCCTCTGGAGCTCCCAGCTGGGGTGGCCAAGACTTTGTTGGGTCTACACTGTAGTCTGAGGCTCTCTTTTCCCAAACCTGCTTCCTCTCCAAGATCACAGCCTGAAGGCTTTCTCTTCCCAATCCCCTTTCTTTCCTTTGATCTTTCATGGGCTATACCCTCCAACAGACTTCTTGCACTCCTAACTCTGTCTCAGCATCTGATTCCCAAAAGATCCAACTGACACAGAGGGCTTCCAGTAATATAATGATATAAAATTAAAATGTTAGGATTTTAATTATTTTGTTTTTTAAATTATCCTTCCCTAGCTCATTCTCTCTGAGGATTTTTAGTAGCTGAATTTATAAGGCCTATTTCTGAAATAAAGAACAATTCCAGAAGAAGAAGAATTCCTTTATTACTAGTCTGTAAGCTCCATGAGACCTGAGACTTTGTTTGTTACTGTCATGTCCCAGCACTTGGCATGTGGTGGGTGCCCAAGGAAGATCTGTTGAATGATTGAATGTATATCTTAAGAACCATTTTTTTTTCTGTTTATGTTAAATAGAAGAGACAAGAACAAGACATACTATAATAGCACATAATAGCACTCTAGATAAAGGCTGTATGATTTTGGTAAGGCTGTTGTAACAAAGCACCGTAGATGGGGGGCCTAAACAACATAAATAGTTCTGAAGGCTGGAAGTCTGAAATCAAGGTGTCATCAGGGTTGATTTCTTCTGAGGTCTCTCTTCTTGGCTTGTAAATGGCCCTCTTCTCACTGTGTCTTCACATGGTTCTTCACATGGTCTTCCCTCTGTACACGTCTGTGTTCTAATTTCTTCTTCTTATAAGGACATCAGTATGTTGGGTTAGGGCCAACCCTAGAGACCCAATTTTAACTTAATTACTTCTTTAAAGACCCTATTTGCAAATACAGTCACATTTTGAGGTATTAGGAGTTAGGGCTTCAACATATGAAGTTTTTTAGTGGGGGGGCACAATTTAGCCCATAACCGAGACCTATAAAACTGTGCCAATAAGCAACTCTTTGGTTTAAAGTGTTTTAACTTGCATTGGACACTAATGGAAATAGAAATAAATTATAATAAAATAATATGAAAGTAAAAATTATATGAAACAAGGCAAAGATTTAATACTGCTCCTCAAATATATAATTTATAGCCAAAGAGTTAGATAAGTGTATCTAAAAAACAGACAATGAGGTATAAGACCAAAATTCCTTGGTAATTCCTGGGTGGACTTGTAATGCACGACCGAGTAAATCATACATTATTGAAAAGAAACAAGTTACAACTCATAAATGATGTTATGCTTGAAACTACCAATGGAGATTTCTTTACCATGTGGATTTAAAATCTAAATCAAACCAGATTAATATCTTTTTCATTAAAAACGTATTTTTTTGAAGAGAATTTATATCCACAGTAGGACAATTTGTTTCCTATAATAATAATAAAAATTATTATATATTAAAATGTTAATTTCATTTTAACCATAGGGAAAATGTTAATTTTTCCTTTCTAGTCCCTGTTGTCTATCTGATTCCTGAACCTGTCTCAAGTAATAAAAGTAACGGACTTGTGGTATCCTCTCCACAAAAGGGAACATTGGTCTTTTTTGCTGGCATTTCCCACCTTGGAACCTTGCATTATGTTACATGCTGTAAACCACCATTGTTGTGTGCTACTATATTTTGGGGATTTATTAGAATGAAGGAAGTTCTTCCCCAACATGACATTTCCTTTCTAATACAATACAAAAATGGAGTATTTAGGGTTGACCACTTACACATTGTTCCCATTTCAGGCCGCACAGTATTGCCGTCATATATGAATGCCTAACCTTGCAGAGATTTCCTTTAGGGTTTTCTAGTATGTTTACTTTCCTGTAGATGTTGAAAGACTTGACCTCTCTGGGAGAAGTCCTTCGAGAGACCCCAGATCCATATCACCTCCACTAGAGCCTTAATGGCCAGACTTGTAAAGACGGTGCCGTGACTACATATTGGTTTGAAACAGTTTCACTCGCCATAAGCTCATTCTGGCCTGTGGCTGCTGCCACACAGCCCTGAATTCCATTTTCCTATACTTATGGAATCCTCTAGAATGCTTCTTGAGATTATGACCTTCAGTTCAGAAACACTGGACTGTATCAAATTCTCTACTGGGAATGTAATGTAAAGATTTCTGCTACTAGTAAATTCTACTACTAGATTCTAAATACCTTGAGGGTAATATATATGTCTGATCTTGTTTTAATATCCTACAAATGCCTAGTTTGGTTTAGTTCAACAATCATTTATTTAGCACCTACTTGGGCCCTGAGCTGATTGAAAAAGAAAAAAGGAAAAGACCACGTTTCCATCTTGGAGTGTTTATAGCCTAGGAAGGAGCTTGTACACTTCTTTCTTCCCTGCCCTACCTCTTTTAAAATAAGCCAATTATCTTTTCATTATTCATTATAGTAAGTTTGGAAAACACAGAGAAATCAAAAGAAAAAATCTTTCTAAATCAATCAAAAAGCCTATGACTTAATGACTGCTAATAACATTTTAATTTATCTTTTGTTATATGCAGAGACTTTTAAAAACATTTATAATCAGACAGTATGCACAGCAGAAGCAATATGTAACCTGCTTCTTTCATTTCACACTTCGTAAACATTTTCCGGTAACCTTTGCAAACGTCGTTTAAGAAGCTAGATAATATTCCACTGTGTAGATTCACCATAGTTTCCTTAATCCTCATTTTGCTGCCAAATATTTAGGTGATTTCCTGTCTTTTGTTATTCTAAATACAAAATTCAACTTTGTGCACAGAACATTTTTAATGTTTAGGATTGTTTCCTGAAATTAAGTGTCCAGAAATGGTCTCTCTGTACGAGGGGATTAGCATTGAAGTTTCCAGGGCTTTTGCCAGTGGCTTTGGAAGAGTTAGGCTAGTTTATGCCTGACCAGCAGTGCTCAGTGATGCCTTGCTCACTGCATCCTTGCACTTGGGACATCGTTACTTGAAAAATGTTTGCTAGTTTGATAAGCGACAAACAAGTAGTGTGTTGTTATTTTGATTTTTATTTATTTGGTTGCCAGTGAGGTTGAACATTTCCTCATATTTTTGTATGCCAGTTTTATTTCCTCTTTTATGATTGGCATTTTATTTTATTTATTTTCCCATTTTATTTCTTATTTCTCCCACATCTCTCTTCTTTTCCACTCCATATTTATAGGATTTCGGCTCAGCCAGGGATTTTTTCAAGGGCCACTTTAGTCCATTTAGCTTGTCTTCCTTTACTTTGGACCATGGAGACTGAGCAGTCATTTCTGTATTGTCATATAGATATAACAGAAAACCCACTTTAAAATAGAAAGCACTTAACCGTTTCTTCAGCTTCTTCTCGCATCTTTTCACCTGAGACAGAAGTTGAGCCTCTCACCTTGGGGAGAATGTTCTATAAAGCAATGAAATTCACTTGAAGACATTTTTAGTAAGAGACATAATAGTGGCAGCCCCTTGGAGATTAACTCTGACATTTCCCAGGAGTCGCCTGAAGACTAAAAGGGAATGGCAGAATTATCCTCATTCCCCCAAAAGCTGGGGTCAGGTCCAAAAACACTTTCTGCACCGTTGATTTTTCTTGAGCTTTTGTGGCTCAGCTTGTGGCTGTGAAACACTATTCATTGCTGTGGATTATGGCTTTTTCTTTTGTCCTATTTACTGACTGTCTGGAGAGTCGCTGCCAAAAGTTGTGACTGGTGATTATCACTTTGATGGAGCAAAGCTCGTGTGGCCCATGCTCGAGGAATTCTAGTATGCCTCAACAACTTTTATCAGTGAGCCGTCACTGTTCTAGCCACAGGGAGTTATAAACGGAGATCCCTCCTTCACTGGCACTCCAGGAGATGAGAGTGGGAGAGCACAAAGGTGTATAAAAAAGGCAGCTCTGTTATCCCAGACCTTTCTTTGCAAAATTATAGACCCAGTAAATCAGCAGGATCTTGCCAAACAATCCGGCACCAACCAGCACACAGACCCACGTTGAGGTCCTACCTGTGAAAGCACTTTGAGAACAGTAAAGTGCATTGTAAGTGTTAGTGCCAACTATTTTTGCAAATAGTTGAAGGTCACTGGTTCACTGGGGTTCATGGTGCCTTAAGCTTAAAGAGTAAACCTTCCTATACTTAGAGTT
The DNA here is from genome assembly GCF_057802395.1 of Ceratotherium simum simum. Classification (NCBI taxonomy): domain Eukaryota; kingdom Metazoa; phylum Chordata; class Mammalia; order Perissodactyla; family Rhinocerotidae; genus Ceratotherium; species Ceratotherium simum. The sequence goes on from NC_141908.1 coordinate 19,694,842, forward strand.
TCACTTATTCATTCCCGTCGATTGAATTTCTACTGTATTTTAAACATTGTCTAGACCAGGGGTCAGCAAACTACAGCCAGCAGGTCAGATTTGACCTGCCACCTGTTTTTTATAACCAGGGGGCAGAAAATGGTTTTTACATTTTTATAAAATTGTTGAAAAACATCAAAAAAAGAATAATATTTTGAGATATGTGAAAATTATATGAAATTTAAATTTCAGTGTCCGCAAATAAAGTTTTATTGGAACACAGCCACTCTTATTCGTTTATGTTTTTGTTTCTGGATGCTTTCCCTCTACAATGACACAGTTGAGTAGTTTCAACAGAAACTGTGTGGCCCACTGAGCCTAAAATATGTATTATCTGGTCCTCTACAGAAAAAGCTTTCAACCTCTGTTCTAGACACTGGAAATACAGCCATACACAAGGTACACATGGTCCTTGCATTTAGAGAGCTTACGTTCATGTACAATATCACTTTAAAGACGGCCCCAATGGGACTCACCCTTGATCCTGCCTTTAGAAACATCAGGTTCTAACCAACTGAGCTAACCTTCTGTAATTTTAGCCCACATTGGCACAATCTTATGGAATCTGATTATTTTTTCATCAAATTAAATAAAATCTATTAATTAACTATGTTAGACTGCAAAGGTCTCTGCACTTAAGACATTAAACTAGTTGGGAAGCAAAATTTATTTAAAAATGAAAAAAGATGAATGATAATGACACATACAATGGCTGCTTTTAACTTTTCGAAAGGCTTTTATTTGTGCTAGCATAAATGCTGCAGACTTCACGTACTAAGAATTTAGGGTGGAAAAGCTCACCTTGGACTGATAGAGACTGAGTAGGCTTGCCAGAGGGAAGTAGGATGTGGCCCAAAATGATGGTCTTGATTTCCTCCTTCAATCCCAGGGGCCTAACAAGTTGTCTCTGCAGACAGAAGGCCAAGAAACTGCCTTTAGGGCTCTTTCCCCTATAATGGTTTGGCAGAATTTCTCCTCTTATCTTCATGACATGAACAGACAGCTTGCCTTGGGCTGGTGAAACTGGAAGACCAGGATTGGGAGCTTCTCACTCAGCCTCTGAGGCGGGCAGGGATCTACTTTCCCCTAAATAGGGAATTAGCAGAAACAAGATTGAAGGGGTATTAAATAATAGGAAAATTGAGTAGGCGGGTGGAAACTGATTTCTTAAAATGTAAGGAAGTTGGAAAGTCTGAGAGTCCTTTTGCTAACTTTCCAGCATGTGTAGAACACTAAAGGATTATATCTTCCACTATACTATGAGCAAAATTTTCATACCTGCCTGGCCCAGGTTGTTGTTCAATAAATGGTTCAATAAAAGAATGCCTGAAAGAATGAAGGAAGGAAGTCAAGTCACACACAAATGTTAATCAGAATGTTTACAGCATGGTGTGCTCTCGGGAATAGAAAGTTATGGGTGTTCACTCATTCTCTCATTTAACAAATATTTATCGCCAGGCACTGAAACCCATTTTATTTCAACAACTAATAGTGAAAATATTTCTAAAATGTCAGTGTCTGCTTTGTTGCTTTAAAAAGTATAATCAGGTGAGTGTCCAGTATTGAACGCTGAAAAGGACTGAAGAGTGTAGAGGATCTGAGGATCTATTTGACCTCCTGGTTATTATCCTGGCTAACATATTTTATTAGAAAATAATAAAGGTATGGTAGTGCTTAAGAAGAAGCACTCTGGTGTCAGACTGCCTGGGTTCAAATCCAGGCTTTACCACTCATTAAAAATGTGACATTGGGTAAATTTTGCCTCAGTTTCTCCATCTGTAAAACAGACAAGTGATAATACCTACTGTATACGGCTGTTATGAAGATTAAATAATCAAAAATACTTTGGTATATAGGAAGCCTTCAAGTCACCAAAAATGGTAACTGTTTTTGTTAGTACATAGGACTCAATCTAGAAAAGATAGAGAAGTTCAGACTGAAAATATTGAGAACTTGAGGACATGCTCCAGAATTTAGTGGTTCTGCTTTAAGGCCATTTATGGTATGCATAGTGGAAAAAGCATAACCCCTTTATTTAGTTTAATATCTTTGACTGTACCCTTGCCTGAAAATGGAGACAGTAATACAGTAGTCCTTCCTTATCTGCGGCTTCACTTGCCATGGTTTCAGTTACCCTCAATCAATGTTGGTGGGAAAATATTAAATGAAAAATTCCAGAAATAAACAATTCATGAGCTTCAAATTGCCTGCCGTTCTGAGTAGCATGATGAAATCTCGCACCAAATCCGCTCCATCTCGCCCCATCCCGCCCAGGACGTGAAACATCCCTTTGTCTATCCTATCCACGCTGTATACGTTAGTCACTTAGCAACCCCCTCAGTTATCAGATCGACTGTCATGGTATCGCTATACATGTGTTCCAGTAACCCTTATTTTACTTAATAATGGCCCCCAAGCACAAGAGCAGTGGTGGCAATTCAGATATACCAAAGAGAAGCCATGAAGTACTTCTTTTAAGTGAAAACAAAGTTCTCGACTTAATAAGGAAAGAAAAAAGTTGTAAGCCGATCTATGCTAAGACTTATGTTTAACTTTTACTACAGTATATTGTTATAATTGTTCTATTTTATTATTAGTTATTGTTGTTAATTTCTTATGGTGCCTAATTTATAAATTAAGCTTTATCATAGGTATGTACGTATAGGAAAAAACATAGTATATGTGGGGTTCAGTACTATCCGTGGTTTCAGGGATCCACTGGGGGTCTTGGAATGTATCCCCTGTGGATAACGGGGCGGGGGGGCTACTGTAGCTAACTGATGAGGCTCTTGTGAGGATCACATGTACGAGTGTGCCTGGAATTTAGTGAGCTCTCAATAAATATTACTTTCCTTCTGACAGAGTCAAATATGAGGAAGTAATTCCCTTTAATTAAGACTGTTGATGAGTTGGGTTCTAGTTAATTGAACTGAAATATGTAAATCAACTTAATCGTGGACCAGCTCTGCCAGATAAACACCCAGCACCTGGTCTGGTTTGGTTGAGTACCTTTATTTGTTTGATTTTGAAAAATTCTTTCTCCTTCTGTGGCTTCTTAACATTGTAGATCCCTCAACTCAGCCTGCAAGCAGTTTGCATTTTCAATTACAAGAAGGATTTTCAGAAGGTTTTAGAAGATTTTAATTGTCAGACTTAGGATTGATTTAAATTAATTCAAGTCAGTTGCAGACAGTGGAACAATGGGCTGATACCTCATCACTCCTTGTTTATTTTTTAAATAAAAGGAGAAAAATGGGAAGTGTTCCAAACTGAGTCGCAGGCCATGGTGAGGATTAAATGAGTAAACATCGTGGTCTTTAGAGAGACAGATACCATATGGGAACTAGAGAATCCTCAACGGTCACCCTTTACCATTTATTTCTCTTTGTGGAATGTCTTCCTAGCATGGCATGAGAGCAGAAAACAAACAGAAAGACGTGTTAATATTATGACTAAGTAACGGTGAGATAAAGGTGGGAGAGTTCTGTGTAAATTGAGTAAGGTAGGGGTAAGAACACATTGAAATCAGATGGAGTAAAGAAGCTAAATGGAGACTTTGGAAACTTGTCCAATGAGAATTTCATGGAATTATACTGGTTGGATGTATCCTTATCTTGATAATTATTATCATCCCATGGCCCTCACCTTAAAAAAGGTGAGTTCTACTGACAGTTTGGGCTGGCTCTGGAGCACTATTGATACTTTGGGCTGGATAACTGTTGTGGGGCTGTCCTGTGCATTGTAGGATGTTTAGCAGCATCCCTGGCCCCTACCCACTAGATGCCAGTAGCACCTCATCTACCCCCGCCTCCCCAGTATGATAACCCAAAAAGTTTCCAGATCTTACCAAATGTTTCCTGGAGGACAAAATTACCCCCAGTTGAGAACCGCTGCTTTGAAAGGATTTGTTTCAACTACTTTATGGGCCCCTAGGGCGACAACATCCCTCTTTGGCTATGCTCATGGGAAGGTCATTCCTCCAGCTACTTTCTCTCCAGCGCTGACAGGCTAAGCCACATTGGCAGCCAGGTGGAGACCTCCCCAAAGTGAGCTGGGTAAACCCCTAGATGCTGGGCTGCAACGCCACATTTCTAAGTGTTGGGGATGCCTGGATTATTTTCTAAGGTAATGTGAATTCTGTCTCCAGTGGTCCTTGCCCCTCTTAAGTGAGTATTCTATGGGAATAATGACAACTCAATTCTCTTTGTGGAGCCTTTATTTGCTAGCTGACAGTAAGCTAGGAGAAAGTCACACTTAGTTGAATTATCAAAATAAAGCCTGTATGTTATCCTCTTAAAAGAGTACCCTAGAATTATTATTTTAATATAGGCATAACCACAAAAGGGGGCTGAGAAGGCCACAGTAGGGGGAGGTGAATTGCCAAGTGGCATTTTAGGAAAACAAAGGCTTTGCCAAATAAAAACATCCACTTTCCTCCCCAGTTACAGGCTTAATGTTATTAATAATTCAAATGTCATATTTATGCCATTATTGGCAGCATGCATACAATTTAAATATTTTAGCTTCTATTATACAACTGGATCTACATGACTGACCTTCAGGGGCCCCATTCCTGAGGGATGAGGAGAGGAAACAATCAGCTACTTCATGCAAGGGCTGGCCAGCAGACTGAGTTTCCCAGTATTGTTGGACAAACCACAACACAGGGAACTCTTTGGAGCTGCTTGGAACAAGGCAGGGTCGGGACAGAGAATGATGGGGGGATGAGGGGGAGTGCAACGCAGGGAGAGAGCCAAGGCTTTTTTCTTTTTGAAAAAGATATGTCCCACCTTTGTTCCAAGGGAGAATGAAATATCCATTAAGACTGGTGACACTGGGAATTTAGTTTCGGCTGGGTTCCTTTTGTTGTGACTCCAGGGCAGAGGAAAGGAATCTGGAGGGACGAGGTTTCAAGCCAAGATGAGAAAGAAAAAGAATTCCTTCTAAGGATTTCTTCTATTGTCTCCTCAAGAATAAATATTTATAGAGAAAGTTCAAGTGAAGTCTTTTACAATGGTCATGGCTTCAAGACTAAGCTTTTGAGAGAGGACATCTAAAACTATGCTTAAATGAGGGATGATCCAATTAGGCTTCCCAGGGAAAACCAAGAAACCTCAAGATAATTTCCTATCGAAAATCTAATTGTGTTCTCAAGTGGAATAGGAATACCGCTCTGAATTATCCCAGACCCATAGACTGCAGCAAAAATGTACAGCCAAATTGGATTCTATTTTAAGTAATTAAGTTATTTCCCTTCACAGGATCTATAATTTGCCTTTGACAAATGTGATTTGCTTTAGAAAGTTAAGACATTGCAATTTTTCCTCCAAAATGGATTTTCTGCGCCAGAAACAATTATGAAAAGTAGACCAAATATTGCCTTAATTATGTCCTGGTTATTGTCTTTGAGTGCATGCCTGGAGTGCCCTGTTTGTGTTCCAGAGTGAGATGGGTATGGCTACTACAGTTTAGAAATGACCTTTAAGTGGAGATGAGAGCTGACATTTACTCAAGAGCCCGGGGCTTGCACAATGGTAGTGTAAATAGCTATACGTGATGTTACATAAGACTCCAAAATCTTGTGCAAAATACGGGCAATGAGGAGCTTACTTCAGTGGACCTTTTTTCTGAGCTCTAAAAGCACCAAGTTAACTTTTATCTGCTTGGCTGAACCCTTAAGATGCTAGGTGTTGGGCAATAGAGTAGGAATAAGTGTTGAGATTTGCATAGAAGATATTGCAAGAGGGGTATTTCTGGCATGGTTAATTTTATGAAGAAAACATTCACTTTTGGCTTTGTTTTCAATAACATTTCAGTTGACTTATGACCAGGTGTTCTGGGGGACAATAGTGGGTAATGGTTAAGAGCAAGGGCTGGACAATGAATGGAATCATCTCCTGGTATGTCCCCTTGAAAGTGCAAGTTATGAAAAGTCTTGGAACCTCGGTTCCCTTGTCTGTGAAAAGGGAATGATGGTATCTACATTGTAGGATTAGAGGAGAAAAGGATACAACGCCTGGCACTGCAGAGATCTTGATCACACAAGGGGATAATAGTAGTAAAATTTACAACGTAGTATTGTTGGTACTGCATTATCTTTAAGCACATTTATCTTCCAGAAAGATCTTTCATAGGAATAGGTACTGCCTGGACATTTCTAAACGTCTATAAGTTGAAAGTGATTTAAACATCGGATTTTGAAGTCATGTTACCTGGTTTGAAATATTGGCTGTGCTACTTACCACTTGCCTTTGACCAAGTCACTTAGGCTTTATGTGCCTCAGTTTCCTGCTCTGCAAAATGTAATAGCACCAGAGTGTATCACAGAGTAGTGATAAGGGTTAAGTAAAATATGACAACTAAAAATACCTAGGACAGGACTTGGCAGGCCATAAATGTATCTATTATTGTTATTTTTGACTTCTGCCGGCCAAAGGAATGTCAACAGAAATGAGAACATAACACTAAGTTTATCATGTACTTTTATTAACAACTTATTACAAGACTGTACATTACAGGTGCTGATATCAACCCACTCCTGAAAACTGAAAAACCAGCATTTCTATACCACTTCAGGCTTTGGTTCTAAGTGCCATCTTCTACAGCAAAAATCACATGGTGTATCCAAACAATTTAAGAACAGGAAAAAGAAAATGTTCCACTGGAATGGAGAGATTATTTATGCACAAACAGCTGAGGATCACTTCTAGCTTACGTGATTCACTACACACTCTGGAATGTTCAGTTCGCTTTTCTACATTCCTACACCCAGACATATAGCAACTAAGAATTTGTCCATAGGTCCGGCCTAGACACTCATCAACGTGAAACAAAAAAATATTTATATAAATAATTAAACCTTACAAAAACTAAAGAAACACAAGAAAAAATGCAACAGTCAACAAAAACTGTACAGTATTGGTCAGTCTTTTGTATCTGAAAAAATGTGTAACTTAAAAAAAAGTTCTTTCATGTATAAAAGTCTTTTACATCAGTGTTAGCTGGAGTGAAAACTTGAAGACTCAGACTCAGTTGAAACAGAAGAATGTCCACCCCGCTTTCCCTTGGAGAGGATCTTGAGGCTGGACCCTCTGCTCACAGAGGTGAGTGCATGCTGGGCAGAGGTTTTAAATTTGGCTCCAAGGAAGGCATAGAGGATGGGATTCAGACAACAGTGGAAAAAGGCTAGGGCCTCAGTGATGGAAATCCACTTGTGCACAGTGCTCTCAAACTCACATCCTTGCTGGATGATTTCCAGGAGGATGAAGGAGTCGATGCTGATTCCAATGTAGTAGGGCAGCCAGCAGGCGAAGAAAGCCAGGATGAGAATAACTGTGGTCTTGAGGGCCTTGCGTTTCTGGTAGCCCTTGGAGTGGGAGAGCTTTGAGATGATAATGCAATAGCAGGACAGGATGACGATGCCCGGCAAGATAAGGCCAACCATTATGTGCTGAAATTGAAACACCACCAACCACAAGTCATTGGGGTAGAAGCGGTCACAGATGTACCTCTCCTCCCCCTCCCTGACGTTGGCGAAGATGAAATCGGGAATAGTCAACAGGAGAGCAGGTATCCAGACACCAACGTAGACCACCTTTTCAGCCAACAGCTTCCTTGGCTTCTGACTGTTGGTGGCGTGGACGATGGCCAGGTACCGGTCCAGACTGATGAAGGCCAGGATGAGGACACTGCTGTAGAGGTTGACTGTGTAGATGACATGGACTGCCTTGCACAGGAAATTCCCAAAGTACCAGTTTGCCACAGCATCAACCGCCCAGAAGGGAAGTGTGAGGACAAAGAGGAGGTCTGCCACCGACAGGTGCAGTCGGTACTTGTCCGTCATGCTTCTCAGTTTCTTCTGGTAACCCATGACCAGGATGACCAATCCATTGCCCACTATGCCAGTCAAGAAGATGATGGAGTAGACAGTGGGCAGGAAGATCCGGTTGAAATGGGCATTTTCCTCCCGGAAGCAGGGCTCCTTCATGGAGTCATAGTCGCCTGAGCCCAAGTCATCCTCCGTGTAGTTATCTGAAGGGTATATCTGCAAAGAGGTAAGGGAATGGACATTCACTTTCAAGTTCAGCAGGTATTTCTCAAGTTCAAAAAAATGTTTCTGATATTTTAAAAAAGCCATTTATAAAACCCAACTTTCCCAGCCTTCTTCACGAAATTCTGCTCCCGCTGAAGTACTGGGGGAAGGGCATGAGAATTATTATAGAATCCTACAACCCTCCTCTCCACCTTCCCCCAGTCACTTCATTATCCCTTTTTAGTAGAACCAATTACAAAATTCTTTGTTTAGAACAAAAGGGCGCTGAGATTCTGAGGGTTTCAAAGTCTCATCTCTACTAATTCTTCTGCCCCGCTCACTAGAGGGAAGAAGAAAAACCTTGGGAGGAAAAAACCAAAACACAACACCACAAAGACGCCACTCCTCGGCAGCGTGGAGGCAGGGGGAGGTGGAGACGGGGTAGAATCTCCAGTTCTGAGAAGCAGGGATTAACTTTCTGAACGAAGATTCGCCCAGACAGGGAAGAGAAGAGAAAGGACCATTGGGGAGGTCACAAAGACTCTTATTCTCCTAAGGCACAAAACATTTGTTTTCTCCACGCTGTCTAAACGCAAACCATTCTGTACTTCAAGCAACACGTAGTGGGGAAGGAGAATGTAGCATTGAAGCCAAGGGCCTTGAGTGCTTGGGGTATTGGGCGGGGGTGTCAGAAGTGGGTTAACCCTCCGAACCCCACCCCAGCCGGCGGTCCTCAGGGGCATGGGTCTCTATTGCCATACCCTTGTTTATTGCTTGGCGCGTTTGGGTCCTTGGGGAGCACAGCACTTTCCTGGGAGGGGACGGTCACGGGGTCTGCACCCGTGGTCCTCGCCCCAAGTTTCATTTCCTCACTCCACCGGGTCTCTTCCCACCCCGCCAGTGATCCAGTTAATGGGTTGGAGGTTTGCAGCTGGAAGCGTCCAGGCAGAGGGCGCGCTGGGGGCAGGGTGGTCCAGCTCCCGGCCTCCGCCGCTGCCCACCACGCCCACGCCCATCGCCAGCGGGCAGCGGCTCCTGGGGCTCGGCCCCGCCGCACGGCAGGGTGTCCCGCAGGATGCTGGGGAGAGACTGGGCGGCTCCGCCGCGAGCGCCTTTGAATTACCCGCCGCCGCCAGGGGAAGCGAAAAGCCTCCCTAGTAAGGGGTTTTCAAAAGGCTTCAGGAAACCACCGACGGTTAAACGGCGCAATTGGGCTGGGTGAGAGCCAAACGGTCTCCCCACTTGCACCTGCCTGTCTGCGCCGCGGAGACTCGCAGCCAGGTGCCCTCCCAACCCTTCACTCTACCACCAGCTCCCGCCGCGCACACCTCGGGGTGCTGCTGCGCGGCGACTGCTTATATTCCTTCGACTTCTGCACGATCCCAAACTCCCGAACCCCGGGGCCCACTCGACGCTCGTGAGGTCTTTCCCTCAATACCAAGGCGCCCGACTGCTCCCAGCTACCGCCAACACTCACACCCCTCAGGCGAGCGGCATGGTGGGTCCGACCGCCTTTCCCGCCCTCTGCTCACTGTGCCCGGGTACTGGCACAGCTCCACGGGCCACGCAGTTTAGCTAACACGCGCACAACGGCAAGAGAGGTCCCCAGGCGCCTTTGCCCGAAGTTAACCAGAAGCGCGGTCTCCCTTTGGGAACTCAACCCGGGCACGCCGCCCTCCGCCGCTAAATTCAGACTATGTAATTCGCTCCACAGAAATCTCCGCTCCGTGGAGGAAGAGACCCACGGTCTGAGTCCTAGGGCAGCGCGCACGCCTTCTCTGCACTTGTGCGCAGAACGTTCTTATGTTTGCAAACAGCGTGCAAGCCCGGCGCGCACCGCAGAACTCAAGGGGGAGAAACATGCAACCACCGAAACGGTCGTTCCAATCTTTTCCCTTCTACTTCCAGAGAAAAAGATTCCAATCCTACCCCCCATGTAGCCATGTACACGAAAACTCCTTTCCATGCCCCTTCTCTGTGACACGGGCCCCTCTAATGTTCTAGTCGCTTCTGCCCGCTGGGAGAGAACTTGCGCTCTAAGTTCATGTGTTTATACATTTAAGAAAAAGCAAGTTGAGACTGGACTTACACGCAACCCGGCCATGGTAACCGCTCACTCTCCAGCCGCGACAGCTACCAGAGCACCCAAGTCCTCAGGATCACTTTTGCTACCTGCTGCCGCAGCCAACAGACTGAAGTTTCTGGCCGAAGCTGGACTTTTATAAAATCACGCTCCGCGCGCGGCGCATGCGCTGCGCGGGTGGGCGGGCGAGAGTGGGCGGAGGGAGGCGGGCGGGCGGAGGGGCCCCGGGGCGTGTAGGGGGGGTGGCAGGCACTGGGAGGAGTGCGGAAGGGAGGCGCGAGGGATCGCCTGCTACTGCGGCCCGTTTAGGATAAGCCTGGGAAGTTCCTGACCGGCTGCTGTTCCTTTGCTGTCACCCCGTGAGTCTCCAGCAACCCGGAGGCGTTCCCCAACTTGGGAAAGCAGGATGCGCCTGGAGGGAGGTGGGAAGCTCGGGCGACCGACGCGTCCCTGTGTGGCGCATCTATCCATGCTCACGTGGATGGAATTCAGACCCAGGAATGCTACAAATGGAGACACTGAGGCCCAGAGAGAAGTGACTTGCTTGAGTAACCCAACCAGTAGGCGGCAATACTGGAGTTAGGTCTAACATCTGACTGCATTCCCTGCTCTTTCAGCAGATGCAGTCCATTCAGATAATAAAATAAGTAAAAACCCCTTTTTTTAGAGCACAACTGTATACACCTATACATGCATATCCACAGTAATAGTACCAGGGTCAGGTGTAGACAATCAAGAAACACTTTCAGAAGAAGGTAGGATGATTTGGCATCATTCTGGAGGGAGACTGTGATAGAGAAGTAGATGTGTATTCCCGGGTAACCAAGTCGTGAATATTTTTAAGTGCTATTCACGAATTGGTTATATATGTGCTTTATTATATATTTAGCGAATAGTACTTTTTGTAACAGATTATAAGGCACTTGCACAGAATTACTCATTCATTCTCACAACATCCTGTGGGTGTTACCATTACGGAGATGCATTTAGTCAACAGATATTTACTGCGTGCCACGCACGGTTCTAGGCGCCGGGGATACAGCAGTGAACCAGAGGACAAGGCCCCCACGCGGAGGAAACAGGAAGCAGACCCTCAGAGATGAAATGCCGAGGTTGGTCCGGGATTCCAAGTCGGGCTTGAACCGAGATCTTCGGGTCCCACATCCGGCGTCTTGCGCGACTCAACGCGAGGACAAGTGTTGGTACGGGTAAGAAATTAGGTTGCAGAGCTGGGCGGGGTGGAGAGCAGGTGGGGCTGGATGTTTAAATGAGTGTCAGACCGGCTGGTGTTTGCTGTGGGCGCCCAGACAATGCTTTCCAGCCTCGCGCCACTTCCCGCCGGCGCGGAGCCTGGATGGGGCCGAGAAACAGTGCGACCGCAGGAGAGGTGACCGCAGGAGTGACAGCGGGGACCGAAGTGCGAGCGTCAGCCGGCGAGAGCGATGATTGCGCTGCAGCAGGGACCCCAGATTCCCCACCCTGAGACGGTCTCAAGAAGAGGACTTACCCAGACTGGACCCTAAACACCACGCCCCTTTTCTTCCAGAGAAAACTTTTCAATCTGGGGGCCAGCGCGGTGGCGGCGTAACGGTTAAGTTCCGCACCCTGGATTCGTAGGTTTGGATCCCGGGCGCAGACATTCCCACCGCTTATCAAGCCATGCTGTGGCAGGTGTCCCACATATAAAAGTAGAGGAAGATGGTCATGGATGTTAGCCCAGGGCCAATCTTCCTCAGCAAAAAAAACCCCCCAAAATCAAAAAACTTTTCAGTCTGGAGGGTTCCAGAGGTAGTCTGGAGGCTGTGAGCCTTTTATCAACAGAGCATAATTTTTCTCCATTTGTCTTGGTCCCTTCCCTAATGTTTGTCTGTGAGAGTCCTCATCTACTGAAAGCTGATACTGGGGTCAGGAGGTGGACGCTCATAAACTGCCAATTTAGGACTAATGACTCGATAAAGTCAATCATAATATTACATTATGTATCATTTTAAAAAACTTGAACAGGCACTTTTATTTTTATTAAATCGTTAATAAAACTTTAGGATCCTCACATTTTCATGAAGTAGGTAGGACAGGCATTCTATCTGTTGAAGGACTAGCATTTCAGACAGGTTTCATGACTTGCTTTTTATGAAACTTGGTAGTGGCAGAATCCATATGTTTTGACCCAGAGTGTCAGCTGCATTGTACCTCAAAACTCTTCTTTTCACAATGGCTAAAACCTGAAAGGTGGTATCTCACAAACCTGCCCAAAAGAGGAGAGAGGATAAATCCAGAGTAAAATGATTTGCACAGTAAATATTTGTTGATTGTTTGCAGACAAAAGAAAGCTTCTTCCTTTATCGGAGGACTCCTTGAGATCTTTTTAAGTATATCTGCTGAAAGGAAGCAGATAATTCAGAGAACAATGAAATGTTATTTGGTGACTATCAAATTAGGCAAAAAATTTTCTTTTCAAAGATAATATTGGGTCTCAGGATTTGATAAGACCAGCTGCCTCTCCCTGCAGCTGGTGGGAATGTGAGTTGGAAAGCGCTTCCGTCTGTGTTCAGCGGGAGCCCTAGAACGGTAATTCTATAGAAACTTATCCTAAGAAAACAGGATTTATGCCACAAAGGTATTCATGGAAGCATTATTTATAATGGTGAAATGTCTGAACACCAGTAAATGACTATGGTTGGTGGAATAGTCGAGAAGATTTTGGTACGTCCATATGTGGAATTCCATGTGGCCATTGTAAATGATGTTTGTGAAGAATTTTTAACGACATGGGGAAATGCTTGTGAAAAATTAGGTGCAAAAAGCAGGATTCAAAACTGTGTATGTAGCATGATCTCAGTTGTGTTGAAATATGTGTTAGGAATAGATTGGAAGGAAAACTAAAATGTTTATAGGAGTTTTCATTGAGTACAGAATTATATTTTATTTTTACTTTCTCCCTTGCATTTTTCTATGCTTTCCAAATTTTCTATAATAGATATGATTTTCATATTCAGAAAGAAAGTCAATAAATATGTTAAAAAGTGAAACAGAATGCCTCCCGTCTCCTACCTTTCCACTTCCTAAAGTAGTCACCAGATATGATGACTTTTTCCATAATAGTCTTCCTTTCCTCTTTCCAAGGAATGATCTCCCCTTTTTTTCCCCTGGGGCAATGCTACCTAAACTGCTTTTCTCAACTACTCTGTGATGTTCTTAAAAAGAAAATAAAACAAAAACCTCAAACATTTATTGAGTGCTTGTAAGCTCATATAATCCCCTCAACAACTCTGCAAGGCATGTACCCCCTCTACTCCACGGGTGAGGAACCAGGTCCAGAGAGAGAGGGTGAGGAACTTGGCCGAGATCACACAGTGAGGATCTGCACCCAGTCTGTCTGGCTCCAAAGCTCAGGCTGTCTCTACTACATCACAAAGTCTCCTTTCTCTGACCACTGCGATTCACCCTCTGAATGCTCTCTCCTCTGAAAGGTCACTTGCATTTACTTACACACTGCTTTGAGTGGCATCTCTTGTGTTGTTACTCAGTTTTTAAATAACTGTATGTTTTTACTCCTCTGAAATATCCGAGGTTCCCTTCAGTGAGTGCTGAGATATCCTCTATGCAGCTAGCCCACTGATGAGCAGATAATGGGCTCCCTAATCGTTTAGGGAACCTTTATTGAATGAATTAATGACTTTCCTGTGTGGCTCTGGCAACAGAGCTAGGCTTAGGGGCTGTCAGGGCTTTGGCAGTGTCCCCAAGTTCTCAGGCTGGCTTTGGCCCAAGGAATAACTAGCCTTGGCCGTGGTTTGGAAGGGATGCTTACAAACCCAGTGACACAGTGGCAACCATTCTGCCACCTCCTGTTGCTCGCTCTGCAGCTGGTTGTTTTGTGTTTGAGCGTGTGTGCATGTGTGTATCTGTGTGTGTATGACAGAGAGCTATACTCTGTCCCCAAGAGGCTGGAAGCCAGTTGGGGAGAAAGCTTAAGGACAGATCTCCTCCCGAAGGTGGATGGCAGGAGGCAGCAGCATTAAAGACCCTCTGAATGCACCAGGTCCCCGTCCCCTCGCCGGCCCCTCCCCTGTCTCTTAAAAGAAAAATGGGCACTTTTGTTTTTGAAAGAGAAAAAGTACAAACTTCCTTGATGGCAGTAGGGGATACTCAAAGGGACAAAGTTAATGTTTTCCCAAGTGATAAAAAAAAGAGGCTCTTTCCCAAGGGGCATATAATTCTAGCAGAGGGTTACAAATCTCAAAGAGACAGCGCTATCAAATGTCAACTATTTCCACGATGGTGTTAGGTGGGAGAAATGGTCCCTCACCCCACTGCACCCAGCCCACTCCTCCTTCCCCAACCCCTCTGTTTCCAACACCTACAGGTGAAAAATGACTGGAAAATAAACCGAAGCCTTCCATCCTACAGCTATATACCAATTTAGGAAAATTATTACTGGTCTTTTAATTCAACATCTGTCATATGTTGAATTTCTAAAAGATCTGACTTCGCTAAATTGAGATTATTAATGATTTCCATTGAAGATTTGTAGCAGTCAACAAAATTTCCTATACAAAGAGAAAAGCTAGACTGATAAACAAATACAGCCAATTTAGAGTCACCCTGGTAAGTCACTTTAACAAAGCAGCCACTTAATTAACAATGCAATGCTTATTACTTGACTAGTTCCACTGCCAGGAGGATGCCTTGCTCTCAAAGTTTACTGTGCTCCTGTGGCAGATGCTGTGTGGCTTTGTGGATCTGAAGAACAACAACAAACAGACTCACTGCTGTTGCCTCAAAAATTATGGCGTCAAGCTGGGAAAGAGGGCACGACTTTAGGAAATAATTGAGTGAGCAAGCCCTGTTCTCCATGGAAAAGGCTTGTCATTGTTTTCCTTAAACTAGTAATTTATGGGCAGTGACCTCAAGCAGCTATGTAACAGGAGGAAGTGCCTAGAGCCCTGTGGACAGTCTGCTTTCTAAAGAGAACGAGCATTCCATGGCAGAGCCAGGGGGCTCCCAGAAATGTGGTGATCTGATCACCCATACAGATGGGCTTTGAGATCTTGCTGAGAACATTCTACCAAGAGTTTTATATTAGCAGGACAGGGTGGGAATTATTTGTGTATGTGTGTGTGTGTTTGTGTGTGTCTGTGTAGGGGGATCCATTCAATGTTCTTGCATGAGCAGTTTTCTAAATCCAAAGGCGTGATTAGGCCCTTGGAGCTACTTGTAGGTCTAAGGCACAAGTGACAAACTCTAAAATCCCACAGGTATTGTAAATGAATGAGGCAATAGGGAGTGGTGGAGACTGTGGAGAACCGGAGGGTGCATGCCCTGTCTAAAAGAGTAGCCACTAGCCTTGATGGCCCTACGTGTGGATTTGAGCCATATCTTCCAATTTTTTTTTTTTTTTTTTTGCTGAGGAAGATTTGCCCTGAGCTAACATCCGTGGCCAATCTTCCTCCTTTTGCTTGAAGGAGATTCACCCTGACCTAACATCTGTGCCAGTCTTCCTCTATTTTGTATGTGGGTCACCAGCACAGCATGGCCACCAATGAGTGGTGTAGGTCCGTGCCTGGGACCCAAACCCAGGCCGCTGAAGCAGATTGTGCTGAACTTAACCACTAGGCCACAGGGCCGGCCCCCATATCTTCCAATTTTTAAAGAGAAGCCAAAAGTTGTGATTTTTTTCATGTGAAGTCTTTCAACTTTAAAATGTTGATTCAAAACAAACAAGCAAAGAAACAAAAACTCTATAAGCTTTCAGTTTACACTGGCCTAAGGTGTGGGCACCAGGAATGAAAAGAAAGATTTGGGGGTTGGGAGACTTGGAAGGATGGAACAGACACATACAAGGGCAGCAATGGAAATAGCCAGACTGGCCTCAGAATCCTTTTGGGGTGGCCTGTGTGCCACAATTTGTCCATCACTCCAAGACTGAAATTAGTCACTTTGAATTTCCTGAGTTGATCCTCCCTTGTGGCTCTCAACTGTGCTCAGGCTAGTATTTGGGAGCCTGAAGAGAATTAACTCAACCTCCCAGTGGCTCTGTTATATTCCCCCAACCCAGGCTCTTAGCTTTCTTGGCTACCTTGATGTATGAGAGCTGGGCTGTGATTTCTTTCAACTATTGTAGAAGAGGGACATTCCTCTCTCTTCTCTTCAAACAGGAGGACTGACAGTAGAAAGGAGGATGGCCAGCCGAACAGTGTAGCGTAGCGGTTCAGAGCACGGGGCTTTGGAGCCAGCGCATACGGGTGCTTGAGTCCTGACTGAATACATCTCTTCCAACTCTACATTCAGGAACATCACGTTAGTAGCCTAAAATTGACCATGGTGAGAATATTTGCACCACGGAAATCTACAAACGCTATAAATCAGGGCTTCTTTCTTTCTTTCCTGAGAGCCCGTTTACCAGAACGTGATTTACCAGTCTAGATGCTGGACAAGCATATCTCTAAGTCTGTTTCCTTAGCTGTAACATCCAGATAATAATAGCATTTCACTTTTTGGATTGTTGGGAGGATTGAAGATGATAATGCATGTGAAATCTTTAGCACAGTGGGGGGCACATAGTAAGTGCTGAATAAACTACCGATTATTAATATAGGCTTATATCTCAGCTGCTGAAATGTCTTTCTTGTCAGTGGAGGGCTTTGATTAACCAGGCAAATGGCTTTCTCCACCATTACCCACGAAAGTGAAGTAAAGGGAAATGGAGCTTTAAATAAAGTGTGAAATGTTCTAACTGTGGGGCAGAAGAGAGACAGATGTGATGGAGGAAGGAAAGAGAAGTAATAAAGTTTCTCATATGAGCCTTGAAAGCCCACTCTTGTAGTTACGGAGACTCAGATTCAGGGTTGAAAGGGATCTTTGAACACATTTGGTCTCCATTCCAAGGAGCTCTTTCCACAGCCATAGGGGGTGGTCCCGTCTCTGAACACTCCCAGAGATGGGCAGCCCATTACTCAGAAAGGGAGCCCATCCACTGCTGTGCAAACCTGATCAGTAGACAGCCTTTTTCCCTAGGCACCTGTCTCCCCTATTTTCTATCCACCAGGTCGAACTTAGCTAGAGCTTGGCTGGATGACACGGCACACGAGGAAGCCAGAGAGCAGCAGCCAAAACTGTCCTGAGGCTAAAGCGAAACCCGTCCTTCCAGAGACGCTTATTTCTGCAGCCACAGGGATGAGTCTAATGAGAGACTCTCTGTTCCATTAGCAAGTTCAAGAGCGGAATCGGGCCAGGTTAGGATTTCTTTTTATAAAGGACCTTATCTCCAAACATGGAAGATTTGGCGATTAACAGACTCAAAAGATTTAGTGCTGGACTGTTTTAAGGGCTCTCAAGACTTTCAGATGTGCTCGCTGTTGAGAGAAAATGTGAGAAAGCAGCAGCTTCAGAAGCAGGCTAATAAAGAGCGAGATTAACTCCATCTCTGTTTGGTATTACAGTAGGGGAAGCAAGTTAAAATGAATACTTAAAAAATTGTCTGAAGATCCATGCCCAGACTAGTTTCTTTTTAGCAGGTACTGATGGCTGCCTGGAGAAAACATTGCTTTATTGTCTAGCTGCCCCTCTCACCCCTTCCAATCAAAGGCTCAGGGCATTTCTTGGAATCTCTGTAAACTGGGGATGGCTCTGTGTAGGAGCAGTTTGTTTTTAAATGGAGGAAATGAAATAGTTTTCAGAGTCATCTAAAAATGCCAAGGTGGTGTGTTTCAGGTTTTCTTTCTCGTTTTTCCACTCATTTATGCCTGTGGTTAACCGGTTGCGGCATCATGCCCTGGGCTGGGTTTACTCGGGTCCAATTTGTGGAGTGCTGCCCTCGGAGGCCTTGCTTACCTTTGAGAGCCACGGTGGGGCAGCCCGTCAGAGGGAGTAGGCATCAGGTGTCCCGTGTCTGCCCCGTTGTCCCTTTAAAGTTTGGAAATCAGCTCATGTGCACATAGTTTATTGCTTATTTGGGGGCAGAAGAGAATGACCTCTGCAGGGACACTTTGAACAACTCTGAACAACTTGAATGAATCCTTCCCACAAACAGGTCTTCATTTGCCGGTCCAGATTGCTGAGAGCTTTATCTTTGATGCTAAATGGGAGGGCATTCCAGCTCCATCTTCAAGCTTCTCCCCAACTGATTTAAATTAGGCCCTTCAAGACTGAATAGAATTTTTCTTCTCTGCCAAGTCAACTTGGCTATTTGCCAGGCTAAAAAAAGAACCAACCTCCCTCCTTCACCCAGAGCCCCTCCCCCAACTGCTCCCTCTCTCATACGTACACACATACATTGTAACCAACCACCTCAGAAACCCAAGTCCTCTAGCGTTTCTGAATTTTTGATGTCCCAGCACCTCCTGCTTTCTGTCTTCTCTGTCATATGTGCCTGCTCTGCGCCCCAGTGTAAATTCTAGAAAGGGGAAGGCCCACTCAGGCACTGCTGTGAATTTCTATTTGAGCTTCTGTTTAAGAGTTTGGGTGCTGAGGGCTGCCAGACTGGCCTAGAAACTGAGAAGGGCTCCCTGGTCCCTGGTAGGCAAAGCCCTCCTCTATGCTCTTATGCTAAACATCAACATTTAATTAGCCTTCTTTTCTGATAGGTCCCATGAGAAATCTCCGGCCTCTTCCTTGAAAACATGAATATACAGAAGATATTACTTCTGCCCTTTCAATATTAGCCAAGAGGGTTTTGTTGAACTTTGCTTACTTTCTGTGGTGAAAATAATAGGTTGTTTTCCAAATCTGAAAAAATACGTTAGGTATATTTTTTCAAACTGTACGCTTTATTTTCTCCTTGAAAATCTCTGCTTTACCCCCACCTTGAATCAGAGAGAACCATTTAGAATACTCTGATCTTCTGACCTGTTGTCTGCAGTCTGTGGCCCCATGCCTTTGTGTCCCCCTGAGAACAGAATGAGCTGTCTTGAATGAATTCTGCAGAAGTAAAAGCTGAAAATGGGGGCGTGTGTGGCATCGACAAGAATCAGAAACTGGCAACAATAAGCCAATACAAAGTCTGAGTTTCTCTCCCACCCCCTACTGTCCCACTTGTTGTAAATATAAAGAGTTCTCCTCTTTTTTCTTGAGAGCAAGGGAAGTGGGTTTTACTATGCAAGCTCTCCTTCTCTGTGTTGCCGGGGGCAGACGTGTATATACGCGTGTGTCTGTGTTTCTTCGCTGGCCAGAGGCAGTGTCCTGGGTCCCATAAGCTCCCTGGTCCTGAATCCCCTTCCAAAATTTCCACAGAAGCTGAGGCAGCTACAGAACGCCAGGTGTGCCTGTCCAGTGATGGACGCCCCCTGCCCCCAGGGGAGGACCCTAGAGAGTCCCTCGGGTGCCGCTACCCTGCTTGTCCCTCCAGAAGACCTGGTTTCTGGAGGTGAAGATTGTGAAGAGCTGAAAAGAATTCTACCCAGAGAACCATATAGGCACAGACGTGGAAGTGGAAAGCAGCAGGCTGTCCTGGAAACTGAAGTCAACAGGTTTCCCTGAGTGTGACTTGGCATTAAGGGAGTAATGGAAATGTGAGTGAGCACCGAATGAGACGACAGTGTAGACGAGGAGCTTTGCAGACTCGCAAGTGCCAGACAACTATCAGGGAATTCTATTCACTATTTATCTTAAGGATTGTTATAAGGAGGATAGAAAGTAGTCTATAAGGCTACTTTGCAAACTGGAATAATATTAATTAAAAGTTAATTATTATAGAGATAAGATGTTTTAATTAAATCTAGATGAAGTGTAAGACAAAGGCAGATTTCTACCTGTTACAGTTTCATAAATCACAGGGACCAAGTTTCAGCCTAAAGACCCCAGCCCTGCTGTGAGAGGTGGGGGAGATAATGAGATGATAGAGTCTGCCACTGGGATCTAATCAAGGTTGGTGTTAAGTCCTCTCACGGTGCAAGCAAGTTTCCTCAGTTCTTCTCCTCTGCAAATCTGGAACACACACTCTCACACTGCCCAGGGTCTGTCCTACAGCATTTAATTTAATTTTTTTCATTTCTCTTTATGACTTGTCTTCCCCTCTTTTAGGGGATTCTCTTCCTGCTCTGTCTGGCCCTGTCTGAGCTCCTTCTCTTTTACTTGCGAGACCTCTTCTTCCTTTCCCTCCTTCCCTCCCTCTCTCCCTGCTTCCCTCCCTCCCTTCCCCGTTCCTTCCTTCCTTCCTTCCTTCCTTCCTTCCTTCCTTCCTTCCTTCCTTCCTTCCTTCCTCCCTCCCTCCCTTCCCCCTTCCTTCCTTCCTCCCTCCCTCCCTTCCCCCCTCCTTCCTTCCTTTCTTCCTTCCTTTCTTCCTTCCTTCCTTCCTTCCTTCCTTCCTTCCTTCCTTCCTTCCACAAACTATTTTGAGCGCCTACGCCATGCAGAGCTATGCTAGGCGCTGAGATTGATACTAGATGAATAGCACACAATCCTTAGTCTCAAGCCACTGAAGTCCAGCATGGGAGACAACATAGGAACATAGATAACTGTACTATAAGCCAGAGTAGGATGGACAGCATAAATGAAGTAGGAACAAGGTCCAGTAGGGAAGGAAGAGGTCTTCCACACAGGAGATGTATATGAAGAATGGGCAGGATTTGACTTGGAAAGGATTGGGCAGGAAGGAGGACATTCTGACTGAAATAAGAAAGCATGAAGAAAAGATTGGGGCCAGGAATAGTGATCAGCCAGTTTGATTGGAATATAGGTTGGAGTTCTGTCTGGAGAGGTACACTGGGGCTAGAGCATAGAGGTTTTATAGGCAAGGCTAAGAGCTCTGGACTTTATTCTATAAAGTAATAGCAAAACTGTGAACATTTTGAGTTGGAGACTAATATGGTTAGAGCTATGCTTTAGAATAATTAATCTGTAAGTGGAGTGTAGGATGGGTTGGAAGGAGGATGCTGAGGTGGAGAGAGCAGACAGAAACCTATTTGGATAGCTCAGGTGGGGGATTGTAAAGTTCGGGCTAGCTGGATAGTGGGGGGAATTGGAAGGAGGCTAATGGATAGAAGATCTCTTGGGGAACTAGCGTCTGGTGACTCACTGGTGTGAAGTTGAGGAAAAAGGAGGAGGTCAGAGTGACTGAAATTTCGTCTAGGTGTGAGAATAGAGGTCAGGGGAGAGGCTGAGAGGGGAGGTGATGCTGTTTAGAGAAAGTCTGAAGCCTTATCCTTTTATTTCTCAAAGTTGGAGTGTTGGTTTCTCACCAACACCTGCGTCTGACTTCTGAGCTTTTGTGTAGCATGGGGCCTCCAATGACACGCATCCTGTTACTGACGTCATTGGAGGGACCTCATCTGATTGCGTATTTTTAAAAGATAACCATCAGAGGTGGCAAAACTTGGCAGACCAAAAAAAAAAAAAAAGTAGATTTCAAGATCCTTCCTTTACACTTCTAAAGCCTCTGCCTGGGTATGATTTCCAGTTGATTCTGTGGGGTAGGACACTATGTCAGGTCAAAGCAAATCAATATGTGGTTATTGAACATGGATTAGAGCTGGGTTCTATGCTCAAAGCTATAGGAGAAGAGGCAGGAGAGAAGTGAATGTCTTTAAAAACTTAAGAGTTCAAATCAACATCTGCAATATAGTTACAGTTCAAATAGAATCGTCTGTAGCTTTTATGGTCACAGATGATTTATACAGAAAACAAGGAGTTTATGGCACCCACCCTCCTCAGATCTACAGAATCAGAATCACCAGGGTTGGGGCCCAGTAGGTCAGAGGATGGAAGTCATTTCAAGCCAATATACCCCGGGGAAAGCTTTGCAGAAGAGATGGAATCTGAGCCGAGCCTTACAGGGAGGCCACAGTGCCACCACACCACTCACCCTGTGGTTGGGCGCATTGTTGGAATGTCCTACCCAAGACAGCTGAAGTTAGAATAATTTCCGGGCCGCTTAACTGCAAACATAATTTTTAGCAGAACATTGAAAATAACTTGCTCTACGCTTGTGTCTTTATTTGTAAGTTGTGCCATAGTCCATTTTTAAGGAAAATAGGCACGCTTGGCTTCCAGACCTTTCCTCCATGATAACAGTTGCTTTGCTGTGTGTTCTGGTCTACCTTTGGGTGTCCAACTTTGGTTCTCAGAGCACAGCTCAAGACTGACCCTAGATATAAATTTCAGCAGAGGTTATTTTCAGATCCATTTTTCTCTTTCATTCTTGGCCTCAGACCACTTTTCTGACCTTGTGGTTACTTACTGGTGGCTCATTTCAAACACTGCCACAATTCCACAATGGGATTCTTTGGGTGATATTTACTGTTCAGGAGCAAGTAAGTACAGGTGGATGGGCTGCTGGGCTTTGACCCTGACAGAGTGGCACATACTGGTTCCAATCTTCAGACAGCGGACCCCCAGAGAAGTTATTGTAAAGGGTCAAAATATTGTCAAGTCCCAAATCTTAACTTCAGAATGAATACATAACGGATCATAACTTTTCAAATGCATGTGGATGCTTTTGTGATTAATAAAATACCAAATTTATTTGAAAGTGTCTTGAATTCATAGTTTTATTTGTTCTTTTTGGGTTTTTTTGCCTGTGTGTTTAAGAATGTCCTTCATTAACAGACACTAACAGCATGATCAGCTTTCATTTGGTGATTCATGAAACTTTGTGGTTGTTAAAAGTGATCTGGTTTAGCAGAGGAAAGGCAGCCCTGGAGGGAGCACAGTTTTTGTCTAGTGCCCTCAGCCTACCCCTACTGGGGCTGCCAGGGAGAGAGCTTGGAGATGACCAATATGGAATAGGACTGAAGGAATATTTCTCTGAACACCGATGACTACTCGGCTTGCAGGAGGGAGCTACCAACAATTTGGGAGGCAGCTTCCAGATCCTCTAAACCTACTTCCCACCCTGGGCAGGAATCCCTTACGGAACCTCCCGGAAGGTTGAACATCTAGCTCATCCCAGGTCCCCACACAACAGGGAGCTTACTACTAGGTAAAATTCAGATCCCTGGACCTTACCCTTGGTGTTTCTGATTTGGTAGGGCTGAGGTGGGGCCTTGGGCATTTGTATTTTTAAAAAATGCTCTGATTCTGATGTCATCCAGAGTTGAGACAGAAGTCTGCTATGAAAAGACAAAAATACTCCGTTACAATGCGTTTTGTTTGTGAAGTGCTCACTAAGGCATGAACAGCATCATTGTGAGGCTCCTGTGGGCTCTGTATTTACACCCCTTTTCTTACTTCTCACACCCACCCTGGTAGATAGATCCCTATTTCAAGAAACGAATGAATTAGGGCCCAGGGAAGTGAAACCAATGTGCTGGCTGGGGAGTGACAGTTGGAACCCTAATGTACAAATGAAACCAGGGAACACTGGGTGTGACAAGTTTTTAAGAAGGGACAAACAGTTATGACCTGGAACCCACAACTGAAACATAAAATAGGCGCTAGCCCAGTAGTCGGACATTGATGCTCCTGAAACAGGGGGAGGGGGAGTGCTCTTTAAGAAGCTTCTAACACACCCGATTCCTCCGTCCATCCAGTCTACCTTTGGCAAAGAAGGGGAATCAGTTAGTTTAAGAGCTTGGGCTCTGAAGCTAAAAGACCTGGGTTCACTAACCCAGGGGCTTTAGGCAAGTTTCTTAATGTTTTAGGGCCTCAGTTTTCTCATCAAAATGGAGATAATACAAAGTGGTGCCTACCTCTTGTCATCAACATCAGTCTAGCCATCAACATCAACATTTGTAACACATCTGCTCTGTGCTGCTCCTGGGCTGGGGATGCTACTCTTTGGAAGCTGATAGAAGCCCATGTTGAGGATGCAGGGGAAGGAGGAGGATAAAGGCATCTGGAGCTCACATCATCATTCTTTTTTTTTTTTAATAATTTTATTTATTTATATTTTTTCCCCCAAAGCCCCAGTAGATAGTTGTATGTCATAGCTGCACATCCTTCTAGTTGCTGTATGTGGGACGCGGCCTCAGCATGGCGGGAGAAGCCGTGCGTAGGTGCACGCCTGGGATCCGAACCCGGGCCGCCAGCAGCGGAGCGCACACACTTTACCGCTAAGCCACGGGGCTGGCCCTCATCATCATTCTTTGTGTGAAGGAGTGTAGGACCAGGGAAGTTGGATGTTTGCATGCTGTCTCTTGCCCCCCAAAGCAGGTGGGTGCCTCACTGGGTTCCTCCAGAGGCTGGTGCTGAGCAGGAAGATGGCAGCCACCATTTACTATGGCGGCTCCAGTGTGTGGGTGACAAAGGGGTGCTTCCAATGCAGCAGCCCACCCCCCACGTCTCCTGCCTGATCCCTAAGGAGTGAACTTCTCATTAGGAGATACTCTTCTTTTGGTCAAACGGATCCCAAAGGGCACTGGGACTTGGGTTGTTTGAGATGCCACTTAGAAGTTCAAATATGCCCCAGATGGGCCCTGAGAGAGGGATGGCTCCCACGGTGAGGCCAATCACATGATGTATTCTCACCTACATGGGACCTGGCTGCCTTGCGTGCAATGACATCTTGGCCCACTGACAGTTAATGTCTCTAAACCTATAACCTGCAAGTGACCTTCCCCCAGGGAGCAGCAGAACTATCACGAGCCTGTCCAGGACTCTTATTTAGAGATGAGTCATACTCTACTCAGTCTGCCTGAGTTGGAGTGGGATGCCACCAGCAACAGTCCAGGACTGCCTACCAGCTAGGTGTCTGTAGGAATACACCTCCTCTCTCTTCCAGTCTCTCATTTTCCTGGCATTTCCTCCAAGTTAATGTCTTGCTAGAATGGTATGAGTTGACATTAAATGTCTGCTGTGTTTTACGTGGCATTTGGCTGCCTGCAAGGTGACTCTCTGTTCCTCCTTCACACCCCCTTCCTGGACAAATCATTTTGCTCCTTGATTTTGATAACCCTGTGGACGAGCCATAAGATAGCAGAAACCGAGCCCTCTCTGTTGTTGATAATTATAGTTCTTCTTCTCGGAAATCCTTTTTTTTTTTTTTTTTTTTGTAAATGCCTACCAGGTGCCCCCAAGTGAAAGATGATACTCGTTTGTTTGGTAAAGGCATCCAGATAAGAAGAGTCAGAACAAACATCTCCCCACAGAAAAGTGGTTTCCTTGGTCACTGAGTCACCACATTAAATGTTCACCCTGGCTCGCCGGCTGAAATGAGTCAGTGGTCCTTTCAGAATTCCCTGTAGCACAGTGTTTCAAAGAAATCTGTGATTGAGATGGCAATTCATTTTTTCTTCACTGCAGCTGACTATTTTGCATTTTCCCAAGGTGAAACTCAGCCTGCCTTTTCAGGTGTTGAGAAAGAGTCAACACTTCAAAGTTGAGAAGGGAGGACAAACCTCGCTACCAAAGAGAAGCCTGAAAGCTTTCTTTTCAAGTGTAGGAAAACGCTTCTCAAAATCAGATTCCAAAGCTGAGCTAGTGGTTTGCTGTGTACAATTTTCTCGTGGCTTAGATTTTCTCTAATTCTCTTCTTTTTAAAGGGCAACACATCTTCCTTCGGTTGCTGTCATCCTCTTAGCATCCCTGATCTCCTAGAGTCTGGCCTCAGCTGACTTACCCAACAGCACCTTCCTGATCTCTTCATCAAAGATGACTGTTCCACCCATGGAAGTCTCCTCATTGACCTCTCACCAGCAGAGATTCTGGTGAATTTTCTATGGAGGAGGGGTGTTATCCACCCTTTTCTGGGCCACCTTCTTCATTGATACAAATCCTTCCCATCTTAGAGCCCATCTCCAATCCAACTTGTTGGCTAAAATGTTCCTGATAAACAGTCAGCTCCTTCCTTTCCCAAACCTTTACTGAGCACCGACTGGCACTAGACCTGGGAATACAGCAGTTTACAAGGCTGACCAGGAACCTATCCTCACAGAGCTCACAGGGACCCAGACAAGTGCACAGGTACTTACAGTCCAACCTGAACCAAACCCAGGAAGGCTTCTCGAAAGAGGTGACTTCAAAACTAAGATAAAATGAGTAAGTTAACCAGGTGAAGGGAGTAAAGAGGGAGAGCATTTTGTTTTTCATTGCAGTCACTCTATTAAGCATCTGCTTGCACCCTGCTTTGCATTAGCTTGTGTTGTTTCTATGCCTAATGTGTATATGTTGTGACCTTCAAGATATTGTAACTTCTTAAGGGCAAGAGTCTGTGGCACTTTTCCACTTAACCTTCTCAGAGCTTAGCTCAGTGAATACTTTGCAAAGAAGCAAAGTAGCATCTATTATGCCTGCTCTGTGCCCATCACTCTGTGTGCAAGTGGTTCTCTAAGTTACTCTGTTACTGAGAGGAATTGGAGGTGGTAGGGCTAGGGTGATACCCTCAGCCTGGAAGTCAGGATGCTGAGTGGTTGTATGACTTTGGGTGAATCTCTAAACTTCCTCTGGGCCTTGATTTCTTCATCTGTGGAATGAAGGGATTCCACTGCAGCACCTTCCAGCTCTGTGATCCGCTTTTTCCTGTGGCCTCGCAGGGCCAGCTGGTTGTCGTTGAACCGGTGGGAAGACAAC
This sequence comes from Ceratotherium simum simum, assembly GCF_057802395.1. NCBI lineage: Eukaryota > Metazoa > Chordata > Mammalia > Perissodactyla > Rhinocerotidae > Ceratotherium > Ceratotherium simum. The sequence continues at coordinate 19,721,427 of NC_141908.1, forward strand.
TGCAGAAGGCGGTTCAGGGGTTAAGTCAGGAAACCCAATGTGGAAATGAAACCGCAGCCCAAATGCGTAAGTGCTGGGCCAGTTGGAGACCAAGGAAAGGATGTCTCCGAGAAACGTCCCCAACGTGAACGCCAGCGCCTCCATCCTCTTCTCTGCGCCCAGTGCCAGGCATGCTCAGTGCAAGCTCCGGACCAGGGAGGAACAATGCTCGCTCGGGCTTCGTTCCAAAGGGCCAGTGGAGCAGCAACACCTGCGGTCTCGTAACCTAGGCTACAGAAATAGCAAGTGCGTGTGCAGAAGGCAAGCTCGTGAGATAGACAGCGCTGGGCATAGATGCACACAGCAGAGCTTTGGTGCTAAAAACACCTAGTTCAGGACATCATGTACTCACTAATTCAAGGGTGGCTCCCCCTTTCTCTCTCTGAAACTTTTCAAAACAGGAAGAAAGTTTTGTTCAACTGCAGACACCAATAACCTATGTCCTTCTAGAGAGATCTTTTTGGAAGCCGTCCAAGAAAGCTACCTTCACTGAGGGGATGCTAATCACTTTTTTTTCCTCTTTCTCTTTTTTCTTTTCACTCTGAGCTTCTGGTAGCGTTTTGGAAGGTTGGCACAAGGCCATCTGAAACCACAGTGGGGTGTTAGGTAATCATGTTCTCATTAAAACACTGTTCTTGTGGTTAAATTTTCAACGGTTTCTTTGCAGCTTGGAAACACATTATATTTTTGAGGCAAAGAGAGACTTTTTTATACAGGCAAAAAGGCGGGAAGATGGGCTGCCCATAGGTCACTTCCTCATGTGTTTCCAGAAAAGAAATAGCCACTTTCATTCTAGAGAAGGCAAACTGAGCATGAGTGTGGCATTCATGAGGCTTCCTAGAGACTAATGATATTTAATTGACCCTTGGACGAATGCCTCAGAACATCCTAAGACCCTCCAGATTGAAAGTATCAAGTGGTATCTATCTATGACCTTTGTCCACTTAGTCACTGAGTCGACCACTTCTATTGAATGTCTACCAAATGCCAGGCACTGGACTAGGCCCTAAGGACAGTGAGATAGAAGCCACTGTCCCAGAGGAAATTTCCACCAGTTAGGGTGGCAGATGCTAAGCAGACAATGCAGTACAGTGGGGTGAGTGAGCCCTGTTGCTTTTCCTCCTCACCTGCAAGCAATTCCCACTTGGGGCTTTTTGAATTTTCTCAGTGAAGATGGCAAACTAAAGCCCAGGGTTATCATTTTCTTTTTTAAAAAAAGGATGATGAAGACTCCAGATGTTCACATTAGGTATTCTTCTAGGAACTGCCCTGACTTCTCCCTTCTTCCCGGCTGACCCGTTCCCACCGGACCAGCTCTGGCTCTGTGACCGTGACAGGTCCTTGACTCGGCCACTCCTGCTCTGTTTGTACATTCCCAGCACTAGGATCTGGCTTCCTTCCTAGTTCTTCAATTCGGCTCTCAGCTCCCCTGAGACCTCACAGAACCCGGGCTAGCCCCTGTCCTATCCCCTCAGGGTGACAGACAGAAAAGCACCCGGGAAGGCCGTCCAGGTATGATGGCCCCAGGTAAACAGAACTGACTAAATTCGGCCCCAGATAAACTGGACAGACCCCAGGTCTGATTTGAGCATTTCAAATCAGATGAGCATTTCAAATCAGACCTATTCTAGTAATAGGTGAAAATTCTACCTGTTCCAGAAATGAGTGAAAAAGAAACCAGTCTTTGGATCTTTTTCCCTCCAACTTTCTTCTTTCCTCTCCATCTGCCCTCACTCTTTGAGCTGTTTCTCTTTTCCTCTCTCTTGTTGGCAGTGTTATCGTATGCATATTAATGCAGAAATTTGCACAGTTACTTTAGGCATTTGTTTTGAGGGATTCAGGTTTTCACAAAGGACCTAGGATAGGTTGAAATTTAGAAGTGCCTTGTTTTTCCTCTCTCAACAATTAAACACTTGACTGAATTGAGACATTCATGCGAGGTCTTTAAAAACATTTTGAAATCAACGTGAAGGCTTTGGTTTTAACTAAGAACCCTCTCATTGGTGAACATTTTTGAGGCAAGTCAAATTTGCTGTCACTTCACTGGAGGTATTTTATATACCCCAAAAGGTGAGTGTGGAGTGAACTGGACTGATTTAATGTTCGTTTCTCAAAACACTGACATTAAAGCAGGTAAAAATCAGTGTGGTTTTCTTCGTGGGGGGTTTCACTTTGACTTTCAATATTGAATCTGAGGGTTTGACGAACCCAGAAATGCAAAGTGAAACTTGGGAGTGCGAGTGCGTACCAAGCCAAACAGACTTCTATGAATGGAAGTTGAGTTTCTTATCAGATGTCACCTTCTACTCTTCATAAAAAATATGGTCTCTTGTCTTCAAGGAACTTACATTTAAAATAAGATATATTGTCAATTAGCCATATGGCAAGGCATTTTCTAGTTCTTCTCCTCAAAGTTCTATGCTCATATGAACTACTTTATTTAAACCAGAGGTGCCATCTTTGGAGAGTGGGTTGCAAGGCTGTCCTGCCCTCATCTTCTGGAAGATTGGAGGAAGGGGAGCAGTGGAAGGCGAGTACTCTGCCTAACGTTGTTACCGTGTCTGGCTGGGTAAGGTGCCCCCACCCCCACTCCCTCCTTTGGCCGTGGCGCCTCTGGAAAGCAATGGAAAAGCCAGAGAAAGTGGAAGGGAGGCCCTGGGCCACTGAAAATGCATTTTTCTTTCTTGCTACTTTTGACTCGTTGAGCTCAAGTAAATCAATAAAATAGCATAATGGGAGCCCAAACAACATATTGCTCTTGAGTGTACAGTCAACATCTTGAATACTGAATTCACTCAGACTCCTGAAAGTTTTGTGTAAAAAGCAGAAAACGTACAGAAGAACCTTTCCTTTTGCTAATAGTTTAAACAGATTCAGTGGTCAAGGAGGGTGTCTGGGTGTTTGCCTGTTCAATGAATGTGGTCCTTAGGTGCTAAAATCCCATGAGTTAGGATATCTGAGTTGGAAAGGGGCTCTATCACCCCCTCACCAATTGCTTGCTTACAGTTGTTAAAGTTTAGCCTAAGAGGGATCAAATCAGTGATGGAATGGCAAGGTGCTATTGTATGGCTCCGTGAGAGAGTTTACGCATGCTCAGAATTTCAGATGTGATTGACAGAGGAGTGTGTGTGAATCAGACCCCTTGCTCTGTTTTGCAGTAACAAAGAACCCTTTCCCTTTGAAACCCAAGAAGGTCCCCTTCTCTGGACCTGTGGAGGGAATTAGGCAGCAAATAACCATGAATATTTTTTAAAAAAATCCATTAAAACTTTAATTGATGTAACATTTATGGAGCATTTAGGAATTTTAGGATGGCTTTCTTAACCTGCCTTCTAAATGCAGCCACCTGTAGAGCAGCACTAATAGTAAGAGGTATATCGTTTTCTCTAAATTCTCTGATTTGACCTTGGTTATTATTTAAACTTTAAATAAATTTAGTTTTACCTAATTAGATAATGTTAAGAGAAAACTGACCCCATGATCAAAGTCTCTCTTTCTCTCTCTCTTTTCCTGATAATAATTTAGGGCACAATCCTGCCTAGAGATTAGTGACACTATAGAACAAAGCTTTTGTGTTGGGCATTCAGAAATGGTTGTGCAAATATTCAGTCTGAAAGCCCTTTTAATGGCCAAAGATGGAGGAGTTGACAATTGGGAAAGGCCAAGTGGACCTGAGCTGGGATGAGTGGTTTCTTGGCAGGGAGCCAATTTTCATGATGAAAGCTGGGAAAATTTGCTTGGGGAGAATAATCCAACGATATGAAAGGATTAGGCAAGCTTACATTTAGCAAACTGTAAACCATAAATCTGAATGGTGCACCTCTTCCCCACACAGGCAGCTGCTTTGCTTGTAAAATAGAGCAACCAAATTTAAATAAGAGGAGAAACTAAAGAGAGAGGGTGGGAGGAAGGAAACACCGGGTGTTTCAAAATGATATTGCATGCAGACAAACTGAATTTGCCAGCAGTAATTCCTGGTCAGCGTTAACAGAAAGCTCATCCCAGCAAAGAGAACAGCTCCCCAGCATCACCCCAAAGATGGGTGGAAATGTCTACCACCTTGAACCTGCACAGACTCCAAGTTCACCTTCCACCCCTTGCTCCTATTGGTCCAGCCATTTAATTATTTCACCTCTGAATACTTAGCTATTAGTGACACTAATTAAAATTTGCCTTGCCTTCAGATGTATTATGAAGCTGTTTGTAAAGTGCTGTGAAGGCAAATTGTTCCAAGAGCTATTAATTCTGGTACAGGCCGTGTCAGCTTCAGTTATGTGCTCGTAAATGCAAACCCACCCGGTCAATAATCTGCAGGCATGGTCTAAATTGCACAGCTGGCTTTTTAGAAAATGTTTGTGTGGAGGAACATGAAAAGATTGCTGAAAATGCCTAAGTAAGGTTGGATAATAAATGGAACTATACTGGGCAGAGGGAGGGCAGAACAAAGAAGTTATTATCTGGCGTCAGATATGTGCTGTGTTGTACGAAGGGGCGATTTAGGCTGGGTTAGCAAGGTATTTGGGAGGAGATTATTAAAATATGAAGTCAGCACAAAGCACAATAAGATTGATGAAGCAGGTTCCCAGCAGTGCCTGCTCCAGGCCCTTTTTCTTTTGCTGGTGGTCCTCCTGTCATTACCACCTGGAAGGACTAAGGAAATGAAGTTGGAAGATGACTCCTCCAGCCACCAGTTTAGTTTGTTGGGTCTATGGACTTTCACCTTAAGACTCCTTCTCCAGAATATTATTTCACATAATAAAAATATCTGTATCTATCTATCATATATCTATCTATAAATCATATTCAATCTTTCAAGTAGATAACAAAACTAACTCATTAGTATGCATGGCTTTCTCATATGATGGATGCATAGGTACACGATGGGTAAGTAGATAGATGGATGAATGGATGTTTAAGTAAAGGCTTCATTCATTCACTTATTCAGCAAATATTTAGGAAGTAGGTACTATGTGTCTGGCATTGTTCTAGGTGATGGGAATATAGGGTGAAGAGACAGGGTCCCAGAACTCAATGAGCTTATATTTTAGTCAGGAAGACATGCAACAAACAAAGAGACAAATGTACATGATACTGACAATGAGGAGTTATGAAGATAGTAAAACAGGGTAAGGTAATAAAAATGGACAGAATAATTAGATAAATTTATAGCCCCCCAGAAGGGCTCCAGATAATTCATTATTATGGTTTTCAAACTTGATTTTAACAACAGGATCTATATCTTTTCAATTGAAAATACATGTCCTATGGGGAAAACTCCATATTTAATAGAGGTGAAAGCATATCTACTGTAGTTGAAAGGTGTGTGTGTGTACGAGGATGTCAGACCCCACCCACCAATTTAGGTAAATTATAAGAAATTGATTACAAAACTGCATTCATCACACAATAAAAATAAAAAATAATGTTAAAAATCAAATGATAATTGTCTCGTTGCAATGAGACAGATGATGTTGCTGGCAATCTCTTATTAAGACATCCATAATCTGTTTGTATCAACCACTTGGGTCATCGATCTGGGCTGCACTAGCTCACTTTCTTTACTTATTCTTTGCTTCTTTCATCTTTTCTTATATTTTTATTTCTTTTCCTATTTTTATTAAATTAGAAAATCTTATCTCACAATTATGAAGATTTGGGGACAGGCACATATATTTGCTTGTGGATGTTTCAATCGTATACAGATCCAGAAATTATGTCGAGGGTTCTTTCTGAAGGCTGTGTCTGATGTTTGTCAGATGCTCAGCAGATGAGCTTATCATACTCAAATCTGGGAGATTTGGATGCTGCAAATCAGGAGGTAACAGCAAAAAGATTCCTAGTCTATTCTTGGGTTCCATTTGGCTCTGAAAAGTATTTATTTATGTCTTATTGCCACATTCAAATGTGCTTTTAAATATATAAAATAATACATAAAAGGTTTTGTTTTCCAACAAAAATGCCAAATTGTCAACAAATCAATTTTTTGGGGGGCATTTTTGAGCTTTTACACCATGGTTCAGTATTAAAAAAAAAAAATCAAAAAAACCCAAATATCTTATCTTTCACATGACCATGCAGGTTCAGGCTGTTCAAGATACTGAATATATCAATGAGATATGCCCTTATAGCAAGCCACTTGAAATCATAGAAATGGTCATGAAGAAATTATTTTTATCTTATCTCTCGTTTCATAACCTCCTTCCTTGTGAATAGCCAGCATTCGTCATTATCTATCAGTGACTGCAATTTCTTCACGTTCCCGGTGTTCACCGTTTCCTTTGTGGTGGGTGCTGTCCACCCAGATCCCCCTCCAGGAATGAAAGACGTGTTCCCCATCCCCCACACCTCCCAGCTCTTGGAAGTGCAGCTGGAAGACAACTCTCAGCCATCAGCCCTCTTTGGGGATGCCTCTGCTGAAGCAAAGTGCTCTGCCCAAAGTTACCTCCCCTTCCAGGGCCCTGGTCACTGTGGGGGTAGAGAGGCCCCATTCTCCATCCCAACTGAGGACAGCTCCCCATGGGTGATTTAGAACTGGATCACAGCTCAAATTCTCCCTCTGCCCAATTCTGCTTCCTTTCCCTTCTTTTGTAAATGTTGATTCTAAGAGTAAGTCCTAATAAATGTCCTACATGTTAATATCTGTCTCAAATCTACTTCCTGGGTCATCCAACCTATAGTAGCTGGTACCCAAGGAACTAGGAGAAAACAGTCACTGGGATGGGAGTTTGGGTCTAGATCACGTGCTGTCAGGTGGTAATGAGGACCCCATCACTGCTGGTAGGTGGATCACAGATAGCCCCTGGCTCAATGTGGCAGCACAATGATTAAAACTCTTACTAATGGTGAACTGGGATGATACACGGGTGGAAAACAATGTGATAGTGCCTGCAGTGTATTAGGCTTTTGAGAAATATGGGGGAAATGGTAACTTTAAGGACAGTGGAATTTGGTGGCTATAACTAAACTCCACTCTGGAAAAAGAAAAAAGTCTGAGAATGATTAACTGGCAGTTAAAATCTAAGTGTGAAATCCAGAGGGCCTCCTTGGTAGCATACAAAAAGGCTTTCATCTCCTTCAACACGAGAGAAAGCCGAGGATCAGGCCCAAGATCCAATTGTAAGAGGAGCTGAGCTCTAAAGAAGGTTAAACTCCCCAACCAAGGCTGGTTTGCTTTTACAGGGTTAAGGCCTTGGTTGGGAAAGAATGGGACCCTGATATATGAGCTGGGGACATCTGGGTTGATGCATCCAAATATCTTGAATCCTGAGACTCATGTGAGCCCTCTGAACCTGCACAAGTGGCCCACATCTCCCAACTAAGGACTGGTGCTTCCCTCTTGCCTGAAGATGATGCACAGACCTCTCCTTGTAAGACAACATGCATCCCTTCCTTCTCCTCCTTTCTAGTCCATTAGGTCAGTGACTAGGGCCGAGTCACAACATAACCCAGCTGAGGACATGCACGCCCAGGAAGGGGACTGCAGGACTAGCCAACTTGTAGTAGCAGGACCCAGGAGAGGACTGGATTCTGATAATGCAGGTCTGAGGAGAGCAGGACATACATTTGATAAAAGAGAGTTTATTGCTATGGGAGCACTCTTCTGAACACCCTATTAAGGACGCCCAGGAAATGGTACAAACACGCTGCTAAGATGGCTCCTAGAAGCATGGAAAAAGTGGTGGTCAACACTAACTGAAGCAGAAATGACAGAATTGCTGTGGCAGGTGGCAGAAGAAGGAATTAAAAGGCTTGGAGAAGTGGGCATGTGAGAGTGGATATACTATGTAAGGGTGAAAAACCCACAAGATGATTATGTTCTATGGAATGGCCAGGAGAACACACCATTGACTGAAGCAATATGGAATGTGCTAGAGAGAGAAGCACTTGCATCACTAAGAAGCTCAGTGGTGCTTGTGTTCTGTATCCCAGGCCTGACAGTAGGAGATGCTGTTACAGAGCTGGGTTCACAGATAACAATGGGGGATCAAAGGAACCCCACACAGTAGAGGCAGTTGGTAGTGCTTTGTTGTCAGAAGCCAGGTGGGGACAATTATTGCAATGAGCAGCAAGGTCGAATGGCATCCAAGGGGGCTTGACCTGCAGATGGTTTTGCAGATAGTTAGAACTCAGTATGCTTAGGGGCAAAATAGATGGGCAGCCCATAAGTGTACTGCTCTAAAGAAATCATGGGTGGATGATCAGGAGGCCGAGAGTCATTGTTCCAATAAAAATTCATGCTCCCTTGCCCAGTTTCTGGACCTGAGTCAAGTTTTGAACCAGGAACCCATCTACTGAAGGAGAGTTCATGTCCCCAGGGGGAAGGATCCTGAAACACCTCAGTGTGTTCAGAAATGAATCCCCCAATCCTTCCCCAAAGGGACCTATGGCCACTTACTCTGGTAATTTTACATTGGGAAGAGGGGAATACCCAAACATTTTTAAGCCTGTTGGACATAGGGTCAGAGTTGACATTGATACCTGGAGACCTGAAATACCATCATGGGCCTTCTTTTAGAGTGGGGGTATATGGGAGCTAGGTAATAAATGGAGTATCTGTGGTCATTTGCCCAGATCCCAAATGTGTGATTGGAGTAGCTATCTTTGGTAGTTGGCACAACCCTCGTACTGGGTACTTGGCCTGTGGGGTAATAAGAGATACGGTAGTGAGAAAAGTCAAGTGAAATCTCCTGAACTGGCCTCTCTCCACCCTGCCCACTGACAAGATAGCAAATTAAAAATAATATAGCATTCTGGGGGTAATGATGGGTACTAGTATCACCCTTAAAGATAGCAAGTGGTGGTCTCCATCATATCTACATTTAGTATACCAATTTGGCACCTGAACACAGCAGGTGGATCCTGAATAATGACAGTGGACCACTGCATACTTAACCAACTAGTAGCCTCAATTGCAACTTCTTTGTTGAGCAGAGTAGCATGGCCTCAGGTATATGATATGTTGTCACTGTTCTGGCTAATGCTTTCTTTTCCAATCCTATTGGAAAAGAGGATCAGAAACAGCTTGCATTGACTTGGAAAGGACAAGAGTATCCATTCACAGTTTTGCCCCAGGGCTATGTTAACTCCCCTGCCCTCTGTCATAAAATAGTCTGGACTCTGGTAACCCCACAGGATATCACTTTGGTTCACTATATCAACGATATCATGCTAATCAGATTGGGTAAGTCTCCCCTTGGTAAGATGCATACACTCCAGAGGATGGGAGATAAACCCTACAAAGATTCGAGGACCCACCACACCAGTAACATATTTAAGGGTTCCTTGCACTGTGGCATGTCAGGATATCCCCTCACAAGTAAAGGACAAATTATTGCATCATCGCCTCCTACCACAAAGAAGGAAGCACAATGCACAACTCTTGGTAGGCTGCTTCCATTTCTGGAGGCAGCATATTCCATACCTAGGCATACTACTCTAGTTCACCAATAGGTGACGTGGAAGGCTGGCAGCTTTGACTGGTGCCCAGAGCATGAAAGGGCTCTGCAGCAGTTATAGGCTTGGGCTAGATCACCAGGTAGGCCCTATGGTGTTAGATGTATCAGTGGTGGGAAAAGATGCTTTGTGTATTTTGTGGCAAACCCAGTAGAAGAATTACAGTATAGATCCTTAGGTTTCTGGAACAAGGCAATGCCATCTGCAGTCAGAATTATATACCTTCTGGAAAATAGCTTGTGGGCTCTAGTAGACTTTGTGCTTGACTATGGCACATCAAGCGATCATATGGCCAGAAGTGCCCATAATGGACTGAATTCCATCAGACTCCTAAGGTTGGGAAGGCCCAATAACATTCCATAATAAAATAGAAGTGGTACATCTTTCAGGATTCAGGATTGAGCATGAATAGGACTAGAGGGTACAAGTAAGTGGCAGAGACAGGGAGTCCAGAGCTGCATGTCATCTGCCATGTTTGCACCAGTGCCCCTCCCTCAGCTCACTTCTATGGCTACATAAGGATCTTTTATGACCCACTGATAGAAGAGGAAAAACCCTGAGCTTGTTTCCTGTATGGGTTGACTTGGTAGGTGTGTTGAAAATCACGATGGTTGCACTCAGCTTTTCTTAGGATGGCCTTGAAAGAAGTCGTGATGGAAAATCCTTCCAATGAGTAGAGCTTTGAGTGGTGTACCTTGTGTGGAAGGAGAAGTGGCTCAGAAGCTAGAATATATGCAGACTCAAGATCAGTGGTGAATGGGTTGATTGGCTATTCATGGGCCTAGGAGGAGAAAAATTGGAAGTTCAGGAACAAGGAGGGCTAGGGTAGATTCATGTGGATAGACATATGGGAGTAAGAAAGAAGGAAAAATATCTCTGTTTTTTGTGATAAAGCTCCCCCCGAGAGCATTTACCGTGGAAGAGGCACTAAACAACCAGGTAGACAAAGTGACTTGGCCAGTTGACATCAGCCAGCCTCTATCATTAACCATCCAGTGTTGGCCCAATGGGGCATGAATAAAGTAGGCATGGTGGTGGGGATAGAGGCTGTGCATGGGCACAACAGCATAGAGAGCATTGTGCTTCTTGTCCCCAGAACTCAGTGTCCCAAAGGGGACCATGAACACTTATGTCAGAGGAGAGAGCAAGAGTCTCATTGAACTATAAGCTAGGGCTGCTCCCTGCACACTTCAGGCTTTTTGTGCCAAAGGATCAGCAGGTAAGAAGAGGGGTCACCATTTGGCAGTGATAATTTGTCCTGATGATGAGGAGGAGATAGGGCTGCTGTTACACAATGAGGGCCGGGAGGAATATGGCACCCAGCTGATTCACCAACTTTGATGATAAACGGACAAGTTCAGCCATCCTGACCTGAGAAGGGCATGGTGACCAGGGACTTAGACTCTTCACATGTGAGGGTATGGGTCATGCCAGCAGGTAAGGTGGTGAGACTAAGTGATGTGCTAGCTGAAGGGGAGGTGGATCCAAAATAAGTTGCAGAGGTGGGAAATGATGAGGATCAGTTACAGCCCTGAGACCAGCTGCAGTGAGAGGGGATATAGCTCATCTCACTAACCTTCCTCGCCTAGGTTTCCCCCAGGTATCCTGCAGGAGTTGCTCCCAGAGATTATACAAAGAAGTGGATCTGAGCAGTGCAATGGGTGGAGTGTGCTGGACAACATGGTGCTCTTCCCAGATCTTCCCATAGGGGTGAAGGACAAATTCCTCGTGCTGCTGGGAATGCTGCTGGAAGATGGCTCTCAGCTGCCAGCCCTTTCAGGGGATTGCTTTGGCTGAGGAAACTTCCTTGCCCAAGGGACAGCCCATATCCAATGACTCATTGATGAGGGGGTATGAAGTTTCTGTCCCCTCACCTCAATTCAGTTAAACTCTGAAAAGCTATCTCCTAGTTTCACAGATTCCTGGGGGACAAGCTGAGAACTTTGTTGGAATGTATTGCAGCTCAACTTCTGCCTCTGCCCAAGCTTGCTTCCTCTCTCTCCCTTCAGCAGATGTTGATCCCAAGCATATCACTTAATAAACATCCTGTATGCTAATTTCCATCTCAGAGACTGCCTCCTGGGGAACACTTTCAAAACTGAATCGAGAACATCAAGGCATGTGGCCAACAGCCAGCTGATCTCTTCGAGGGAAGCAGTGAATAGACTAGTGTTCAGATGTGCCTTCTTCAATTCACTGAGAATTCCTTCCTTGATGCTCACAGAGGTGGAACTTCACCAAAACTGATGCCAATGTGCTTTCCCACTTTACATCATGGCTTACAAAATAAGTGTTGTAAAAATGAAAGTAGTCTTCACATAGGGCATGGATTTACAGTGATAAACAGAAATCAGGTAGATCATGTCTCAGTAAAAAAAAGAGTCTTGCAGATAGTGGTGATGATTGCACAACATCGTAAACATATTTAATGCCACTGAATTGTATGCCTAAAAATGGTTAAAATGGGAAATTTCATGTTATATATATTTTACCACAATTAAAAAAATCAATAATGTAATATACCGAAAACCATTGACTTATATACTTTAAGTGGATGAATTGTATGGTGTATGAATTATATCTCAATAAAATAAAGCTGTTTAAAAAAAGAGTCTGGGGAGAGAAAATGAGGTACTTTTCTTTCATATCTATGGCGCCCCTACTGAACTGAATTTTATCCATATATAAAGTGAAATATCTGCACAGACACTATACTACTTTCTCCCACATTATATACTGTTGATATTATGCAACATCTACCAATGTTCTTTTCTTATGCTATTTTATTTTTTTAATTTTTATTTTAAAAATTTTATTTATTTACTTTTTATTGAGGTAACATTGGTTTATAACATTATATAGATTTCTAGGTGTACATCATCACATTTTGACTTCTGCATATACTACATCGTGTTCACCACCAAAAGTCTAATTTCCATCCATCACTGACCAAATGTCACCCTTTACCCTTTTCACCCTCCCCCCACCCCCCTTTCCCTCTGGTAACCACCAGTCTGTTCTCTTTATATATGTGTTTTTTTTTGTCTTCCACGTATGAGTGAAATCATACGATATTTGTGTCTTTGCATCTGACTTATTTTGCTTAGCATAATACTCTCAAGGTCCATACATGTTGTTGCAAATGGCAAGATTTCATCTTTTTTTATGGCTGAATAGTATTCCATTGTATATATATACACCACATCTTTAGCCATTCATTCATCAATGTGCACTTAGTTTGTTTCCATGTCTTGGCTATTGTAAATAATGCTGCAATGAATATACAGGTGCATATATCTTTTGAAATTAGTGTTTTTGTCTTCTTTGGATAAATGCCAAAAAAAGTGGAATAGCTGGATCATATGGTAGTTCTATTCTTAGTTTTTTGAGGAATCTCCATACTGTTTTCCATAATGGCTGCACCAATTTACTTTCCTGCCAGCAGTGTACAAGGGTTCCCTTTTCTCCACATCCTCTCCAACACTTGTTACTTCTTGTCTTTTTAATAATAGCCATTCAGATGAATGTGAGATGATATCTCATTGTGTTCTACCAATGTTCTTTGATAAAGAAATTTTGCTGATACTTCTTTCTTTCCAAACATAATATTTATCATTACCTTTGTGGCTTTGTACCTTTTACAAACTTCTTGGCAACAGTGCAGCGTATATCTATTTTTCTATGAGGAGTGCATCCTTTATGACCCTCTGTAGTTTTGGTTTCTCTATCATCTTTAGCAATAAAATTCATCAATTTTGTATTGGGAAGCATTTACAATGGTTGCACTTGTTCTAGAAAAACTTTACTGTTCTATCAGAGAAGTCATTGTACTTTGTTGGAAAATAACTCTGAAGCTTTCATGGCTTTCTGCTGTTATTGGAAAATATTTTTATTACAGATGCCACCCTGGAGGTCTAGGAGCAAATGTATCACTAGTCCAATAAAGTCCAATTTTCAGATTTTTCTGGTCATATTTCCTATTCTTGACTTTCAGACTTACATTTTTGTTAGCTTGAGGATCACAGTCATATTCTGCCTTCTGGCAGCACATACTGCTTCACCTCCTTTCATTTGTCCTTGAATCTATTCTTTACATTTAAGATGTTATCCCAAGTTACAGTATTTACATTATTATTTTCATCATTGCCGCTTTTGAGCCATTGATCGATTTTTGTTAATTGGGGAGAATCATAATATCAACAAGTAAAAATACAAATTCAATAAGCAAAAACAATGACAATCAGCTAACATTAGCTGAGACAAAATACACACCATGTAACTGAATGTTGGCTGAGATGGATGATGGGTTGCTGGGGTAACCAAGGGTTCTGAGGATCTCATTGGAGCAGCCACACCTGGTCTTTTCTCTTTCCCTCTCTTCTTCCTGTCTTTTCCTTGTTGGTCCTAACTGGACTCCTCACCCACCTTCTTCCCCTTCTTCTTCTCCCTTTGCCCCATTCCTCTGTTTCCTTTTTGAGAGTTATGGCGTTAAAATGGAAAGAGACTTTGGAGATCTTTAGGTCCAATGACTTCATTTTACAGATAAGGAAACTGAAGTCCAGAGAGGTTCAATGAATCAAGCCAAGACAGAGGTACCAGACCTGGTCTCCTGGCTCCTCTGATTCATGTTTTCCATGAGTTTCCATTTTGCCATGAAGCCACTAAGCCTTCTCCTTCAGCTCTTCTTCCTGGTCCTTTCTTGGCACTGACAATGGTTGGACCTATAGTGATTAAGGTTGTTTGTTATCAGGGCTAAGGAAGTAGGTGGTTAAGGGAGCCAAACTTCCCTCCTCTGTCTCCTCTCACCCTTGTGAGTGAATATTCAGTCACTCACATATCTGTGAGTTTTGCCTCCTAAAATATCTGTCAAACTTACTCAGTCCTTTCTAATGGTATACTGGTACCATTGCCCAGTTCATGCTGTCATCATCTTTCTCTTGTACTATTTAAACACCTCTTTTCTAGTCTCTCTGCTTTTAAGAACTACTTCCACCCCTCAAGCCCCAAATCCAAATATCCATCCATCCATCCATCCATCTATCCGTTCATCCATCCATCCAACCCTCCATCCATTCCAGTGCTGCCAGAATGGTCTCATAATGTCACGCTCATCTCTACTCTTTGATTACTCTTAAATCCCTACAAGATAAAGTACAATCTTTGTGCAGGGCCCCTGCTCAAAGTTTCCTTGTGGTCTGGCCCCTGCCCTCCTGTCTAGTCTTATCCCCAACACTCTGTATACTAGTCAGTCTAAGTTATGCTATATTAGCAAACAACTCCAAAATCTCAGTGGCTTAATACAACAAAGGTTTATTTCTTAGTTATACAAAGTCCGCTGCAAGTCTAGGTGACTCTCCAGAGGACCTCTTCTCCATGCAGTGACTCAGAGATCCAGCTGCTTTGACCATGTGACATTTCCATTTCACCAGGTCTCCTCCAAAATCACAATGGAGGAAAAAGAGAGAGCTGGAGGGTGGGCACGAGCTCTTTCTTGAAAGTGACACCCACAGTCCCCTGGTCAGAGTTTATCACTTAATTTCAAAGGGGCTGGGAAATGTAGGGAATGTTTGGTGAGCACTGCTATTTCCATCAATGTCCCTTCTTGCATTTGGAGCTCTGGAAATACCTGACTACTTGTTCCCTGAGTACAAACTCTTTTAAGGCCTCCATGTCTTTCCACTCTGCCTAGAATATCTTTCTTGCTGACCTGACAGACTCCTACAAACCCAAGTCTTTATTTCCTCTAAGAAGCCATCCCTGACTTTCCCAAGCCAACTTAGTAGTTCATTCTCCAAAGTCCCCACTGCATCTTGTAGTTACCTCCATCACAATTGTTTTTATGTTGTTATAATCATTTGCCTGGCTGTTTCCCTCTAAATGGAAATCTCTTTGTGGATTGAGAAAGTGTATTTTTATCCTTAGGTCCTCAGTTTTAAGATAGTGGTACATAGAGACCTTTTATACCTGTGGTTGAGTAAACGAAAGAACAAATAAATGAAAGAAATGACTACAAAACTATCCAGTTTCTTCCCACCCCACCACCACCTTAGCCCACGTAACCACCTTCTCTTGCCTGGGCAACCACATAGACCCTTTCTGATAGTCCTCTTCCATTCTTGCCGCTATCCAATCCATTCTCCACTCAGCAACCACATCATAATGAAACATGAATCAGAGTGGGCCTTCCTATTTCTTTGGAATAAAATCCAAACATCCAAATTCCTCCCCATGACCCCCTGCCTGCCAATCTGGCCTCAGCTCACTCTCTTATACTGCGGCTCCCACACTGGCTTCCTCTTAGTTCCCTGAACACGCTAAGATTTTTCTTTCCCCAGGGCTTTCTCGGGGCTGGTTCCTGTGCCTGGAATGCTCCTACTTCCTCTTCTCTCTTGGTTAGTTCTTTCTCCGTCTTGAAGCTTAAATGTCACTTCTCCAGCAGTTAAGACTGTTTTGTTTTGATTGCAAGTGAGAAAATCCCACTCAAACTACCCCAAATAATAAAGGGAATCTACTGGTTCCTGTATCTAAGAAGTCCAGAAACAGGGCTGGCTTCAAGAAAAGCTTGATCTATGTCACTGAGGACCCTGTTTCTCTCATTCACTATATAGCTGCAGCTCTTTCCTCATGGTCACAAAACGGCTGTCACTGTTCCAGACGCACATGCTCCCACCACCATCTCCTGGAGAAGAGAGAGGGTCTCTTCTGGTAGCTCCTGCTCAAGTCTAGGGATTCAGTCTCTCTCACTGGCCTAAACTGCATCACCATGTCTAAACCAATCACCTGGGAGGGACATGAAGGTAGAGGGGAGGGACTGGACTTGCTTAAGCCAATCAGGACCCTCCCTGGGAGCTGAGGGTGAGGCCACACATAACCAAACAACATGGCTGCACATGGGGGAGAGTTTAAATTCCCAAAGGATGAAGAATACTTTTGGCGGGAAAAGTGGGAAATGAATGTTTGGAATACAACCCAAAAAAAAAAAGTCCATGAGACTTTCTCAGAGGAGCCTTCAATGCCCACCCCATCTAAGAAAGTGCCCTCTGTTATCTTCTATTACTGAATCCTGCTCGCTTCCCTCATAGCACCTGCTGCTCTTTGTAAGTATTTATTTTGTTTACTTGTGTATGATCTGAATCTCCCACTTGGCTCTAATTTCATAAAAGCAGATACCATGTCTGATTTGTTTCCCTAATGCTGGAACATACTAGAAAATTCAATAAATTTTTTTTAATGAGAGAAAAAAGAACAATTTTCTTCTTTTCCAATTTAGTCCTGGGTTTTCCCAAGAGATGCGGGAGAGGAGGAGTTGGAAGGATGAGGGTGAATGTGAGCCCTGTGAGTGTTAATCTGGCTTTTCTTTATCTAGGAGCTTAGTCCTCTTTCCCTTCCAATAATCCCTCAAATTCCCCATCCCCAGATCTTTTCTTATTAACCCACCTGCTCCTGGCATTCTCGTAATTTGATGCTCCTTTGAGGTTTTTTTAAAAAAATTTTTTTTTAAACCTAGCTTGCATTAGAGTCTCAAAAGGAATTTTGGTTTTTAAAAGAGAGTTAGTTACATTATGTTTTTCCCAGAGACGGTAGGAACCAAGTCTCCTCTCTTGTGTTTTCCGAGCTCCTGCAAATGTGGTGGATGAAAATTCAATTTCCCTCATGGAAACTGAGACTGAAGTTGACGCCAGGCAGTAAAAAGAGAGAGAAAAGTTAGGAGCGAGCAGGAAAAAGAAAAAACCACCAGGAAAGCATAAAGGTTGGTCAACAGTGAAGTGAGAGGCCTCTTGGGTGAAAGAGACATAGCTCAAGAGAAAGAAAGTTAGAATAAACTTGAGAAATGAAGACTTAAGAACTTATGAAATAGAAATAGACCTGGAGAAATCTTCCTTCCTTCTTACATTTATCCAATTAGTCATCAACAATAATTGAGCACCTAGTATGTGCCAGGCACCCTTCTAGGAGCTGAGGATATGGGGGAAACCAAAACATACCAGTTCTTGCCAACATGGAGCTCATAGTCTAGTGAGGGAGAATAGGCAATGAGCAAGTGACTAGATAGAGACATGGGCTGCTGATACAGATGTCAGATTGAAACCACAGATCTGCTTTTACTCCCTCCTGAGACCCCGCAGAATGAAATAAAGGCCCTTTTTAAAGGCACAGATACTCATGGATAAGGAAAAGGGGAGAGGAGGCAACAGGACCAAGTGTGGGAGCTGAAAGACAAACTTGAGAAGACTGGTCCTCAGGGGGCGGAGGGGAAAGCTGGGATCCAACCTGGTTGACATTCCTCACCTCCCAAAGGGCAGGGGTTGGTGGTGTCAGGTGAATCTGGAATGCGGTGTGTGTGTGTGCGTGTGCGTGTGTGTGTGTGTGTAGGGAACAGAAGATAAAATAAAGAGAATTGGTTCAAGGTCGGTTCTCCAGACCCTCGCCAAGAGCCGGGTGCCTCTGGCAGATGACTGAGCTTCATTCTCTGGAGAAGACTTCCGGCCCAGCTGAGGATGGCAGACTGGACCAACCAGGGGCATTGAGTGGACGTGTACTTGATATTGAGGCCCCCTTTCCCCAATAATGATGGCAGCCAGGCCTATACCATCCAGTAGGAGTTTGGAGAAGTGTTCTCTGGAAAGGCTGACCATCTCGAGCGAGAAAAACCTAAACATATTGATATTGGGGTTTTCCAACCAAATAGTGCAGCCTCATCACACCAAATACTGAAACTCTCCAGTCAGCAAGCCCCACCTGTGCATTCAGAGCTACCAACCAGAATTTGAGTTCCCTGTTTCTCAGAGGAGCAGATGGCCAAGGATCACCAGATGTCTAAGGAAAAGTTCTAATAAGAAAGACCAAACAAAAACCAAATGCACAGAAAAAAGCAACTTGGAGAAACAGACTACGTAGGGAGAAGAAAATTTGTGAGAGAGAGAGAGCAGGAGGGAGAAAATTCTCGTTAAATTCTCAAAGAGATAAAAGATATTGCACCTCTGAAATAAGAACAGGATGCTGTAGGAAAAAAGTAATATTCAGAGAACAAAAGGGAGCTGTTGGAAATTAAAAATATGATGGCAACAGGAAAAACTCAGTAGAATAATTGGAAAGTTGAAGAAACTTCTCAAAAAGTAGATGAAAAGTCAAAAGAGGTAGATAAATAGAGGAGAAAAGATGAGACAATTAGAGGAGTAGCCCAGGAGGTCCAAATAATATGGATTTCAGAAAGAGAGAAGAGAGACAACAAAGGAGAGAGGGATTGTCAAAGAAAGAAAGAATTCAATCAAAATTCCCAGAGTTGACAAATATGAGTTTCCAGATTGAAAAGGCCACCAAATGCCCATCACAATTGCACAATGGGTGAAAATGGTCCCACACTCACATCGTCATGAAGTTTCAGAACACTAAGTCAAAGAAAGAGCTTAAACCTTTCAGACAGCAAAAATATGTCACTTACAATGGATCATTAACTAGAATGTCTTCTACTGAGAAACTTCGGGAGCTGGAAGACAATGGAGCAATGTCTTCAAAATTCTGAAGAAAAATGACTTCAGAGCTAGAATTCTACTTCCAGCCAAATTATCAATGAGCTGTTAGGGTAGAATAAAAATATTTTCAGAGGTGCAAGGTCTCCAAAACAAGTGTCTTCCAGACAGCCTTTCTCAGGAAGCTTTTGGAGCACGTGCTCCACCAAAAAGGATGGAGTAAACCAAGAAAAATAAAGATCTCGGAGTCCAGAAACAGAAGATGCCCAGGATGATGGTGAAGAGAAATTCCAGGAAGTCGGCAATGTCCCAGATACACAGGGAAATCATTTAGATTGGACCCTGTCAGAAGGGGAAGGGGGCAGAGAGCTCCAAGAAATTAAAATGATAGGACACTATGTGTCTGAATATCTGCTGAGAAGATTTAGGTTAACTGGTGAAGTTAGGTTTATATTGCTGATAAGGACACGGAACTAAGGAAACAATAAAATAAGAAATTTTGAAATTAGCAACTCCAGGCAAAACAGAAATAATCAAAAAGAAAGAAGTAATACTATAATATTATATGGTTCATTGTGTTTACATAGTCAATTCTGTAACACTGAGTGTTGACCTATCCCTCCTATATTAGAAGGACAGAGGGAAGGAAAGTGTGTGCCTACGTGGTGAGGGCAGAAGGAAGAGAGAATCAAAATCCTCACCTTCCATAGTGGGGAATCAATAGATAACGCCTAAAAGTATTTTTTGTTTTATTTTCTATGGTTTTAGAGGCAATAACCAAAAAAACAAGAGGAATCAGTTAAAGTTGTTAAAAGTGGTTGGCTTGGGTAGGGGATATGGAAGGGGTAGGAAATTGCTGCTTCTCAGAATAAGCTTTGTAGAGCTAGTTGATTATTTAACTCTGTGCACAATTAACGTTAATAAAGAGTAAGACTAAAAGAAAGGAAAAGGAAAATACTAGAAAGAATATAGCAAAACGTTAGTTATCTCTGGGTTTATGGTAATGGACTATTTTTATTTTCTTATTTGTACTTTTTCATATTTTCTACATTTTCTAAAATGAACATGGCTTGGTTTTAAAATCATAAAACATATTTTAGGTTAAGGATTGAGCAAGTTATAGTGAAAAGAACTAGTTTTGATAGGAGGATTTGGGAAGGCTTCACTGATGGTGACATGTGGCTAGATCTTTGAAGGAGCAAACTATGTGGGTACTCAGAGGAAGAGCATGCCAAAAAAGATGTGCGAAGGTCCTGGGGTGGGAATGTGCTGAAATCGTGCTTGGTGTCTGTGAGGAACAACACAGAGGCCAGGTGTGTGCTAGGTGTGGAAGGTGAGAGAGGATGAGGTCTGAGATCTGGGGGCCAGATCCTGTAGAATCTTAAGGGGCATGTTAGAGACTTAGATTTTATCCCGACTAATAAGGGAAGCTATCCGAGTCTTGAGGAGAAAAGTGACACAATCTGCATTTTAACAGGATCACTGTGGCTGCTGTGGTGGGGGTGGCAAGGGTGGAAACTGGGAGACCATTTAGGAGTCTCTTGCTGTAGTCCAGATGAGGGATTCTTCAAAGTTAATCACTAGTGTTCAAAAAAGTGTTTATTTTCTTTTAGCAGCAGAAATCGTATTTCAAAGGAAATCTGACATTGATCCCTCATCTATAAAACATTAAAGGGAAGCATAAAAGTGAAGGGGCTTTAGTTGAAGCAGGAGATGGGGAGTCCGGAGCCCCCTGCTCCCCCGCTCACCCTGCCTCCTGGTCCTGATGGTCCCTGGGAGGTGTGCCTTTGAACCTGGGGTTCTGCAGATCGCCATTTGAAAACTCTGATTCCACCTAGCTCCCTCCTCTTACTGAGGTCCAGTCCGGTGAGGCATTGGGTGAGGAGTGGGGTTTGGGTAGGCGCGCTTCCTAGGTGGGGTTCATGCTGCAGGAAGAGGTGGGAGGTAGGAAAAAGGAATCCTGTGCCAGGCCCCTATGAGGCAGAGCAGTAACCGGATTTCTTCAATCCCGCTCAGGGCCCTTCCCACTGCACTATTCCGCTTCTGGCTGCTTTCAGGCCAAGTGTCATATGTCAAGTTTTTACCATGTCTACACCACCCCCCCCACCCCTCTCCATTCCCCAAGGGGACATGCTTTGACCCAACTTGAATCCATAAGACAAGCTGGGGGAGGCGAGGTGAGTGAGAACAACCAGTGAGGTCTCTTCTGTGGGGAGGATCTAGCATCTCTCTCAATTCCCCCACCCCACAGTGTGCTGGTAAATGTTTGACAACTGTTCTCTGGAAGAAAAAAGAAAAGAAGCAAAGAAGGAAGGGGCCTTGACTTGTAGCACTCACAGATTTCCATGGTGTAAACAGTCCCATCAGGACGGATTGAACGGAACTCAGGTCAAGTCACTGCACATGAAGCTGGAGAGGTGCACGTCATCAGGCAGGATTCCCACCACACAGATATGATAGATGCAATAGCCTCATGAGCTTAGATAAGAGTCAAATGTAGTAACACAATTAGAAAGTGATGTTTTAAGTATTTATTACCTTTACTTTTAATTTAATTTAATTTTTAACTTTTTAATGGCTGTGTTTAGCAACTGGCTGGCACAATTTCTGAAAAGTTAACAGTTGGCTCTCATGAGCCAGTTTGAGCCAGCATCCCACTGCCCCACCTCTCAAAAAGTCCCTCTGAACTTTGCATTAAGAATTCTTCTGTAGGAGCCAGCCCTGTGGGGTGGTGGTTAAGTTTGAGCAATCGGCTTTGGTGGCCCGGGTTTGCGGGTTTGGATCCCTGGGAAAGACCTACTCCACTCACCAGCCACACTGCAGAGGCATCCCGCATACAAAATAGAGGAAGATTGGCACAGATGTTAGCTCAGGGCTAATCTTCCTCAAGCAAAAAAAAGAAGAAGATTGGCAACAGATGTTAGCTCAGGGCGAATCTTCCTCAACATAAAAAAAAAAAAACAAAAAATTCGTCTGTAAACAAACTGTGGTACATCTATACAGAGAAACACTGCTCAGTAATAAATAGGAATGGACTACTGATATACCAAAACCGCAAATGAATCTCAAAGGCATTACACCACATCAAGGAAGACAGTATTGACTCCATTTTTCTGATGGGCTTGAAAGACGTAACTACCATGATAGAGAACAGATCAGTGGTTGCGAGGGGTTAGGGATGGCAGGAAGGCATGATGATAAAGGGGCAGTGTGAGACAGGTTTTTGGGGTGATAGAACTGTTCTGTGTCCTGATTGTGATAGAGATTACATGAATCTATACATGTGTTAAAATTCATAGAACAGTATGCAAAAAAAGTCAAAATGATAACTTTTAAAAAAGGAAGAAAAGTCAGCATATTGTTAAAAACAACAACAGACAATTTCAGTCTGAATTGGGCAAGTCACTTCAACCCTTGGGGCCTCCTCTGAATCTGCTGTGAAATGAAAGGTCTAGATGGTCAGGAGCTGCAGATGCAAATGCCTATGAGGGGACCAATGGATAATGTAAATGAAAGACAATAGGGAATGGTGGGGACTGTGGAAAACTAGTGAGTTTCCACCTGCCTAAATGGAGCAGCTTCAGCTTCTGCCTCAGCTGACAGCTACCAGGTGTTGGATTATGGGCCCAATTTGTCTGATCTTTTGCATTTTAAGATAAGTGGGAACTCTGGGTTTTTTTAAGGTGAAATTTCCTTTTTTGTAAGCACTCACTGACAGAAACCAACAAAATATGTCTATGAATCGTATTTATCCCAGCGGCTACCAGTTGGTAGCGCTGGATAGGTTGCTCTATACCATCCTTTTGAACTTGCTGGGCCAAGATTGTAAGCCCTGATAAGCAGTTTCTTTGTCAGAGATTGCATCAGAGGTTTGGAAGTAACTTTGAAGGTTCTTTCACCACTGAACGTAAAATTAAACCCTGCTTTCCCCCATTTAAAAGTTGTGCAATTGAAGTACTAAGTGTTACTGTGGCTGTGGTTGTCAGAATCCACACATGGGGAAGAGGACCCAGTGCCAAAGTGGACTCAAGTGGCTCTGCTCCCCTCCCCCGCCGCCCTGCGGGAGGGAGCACTCAGAAATGTGTCATTTAGTCTGTTACAGATCACAGCCTCTCATAAATGGGCCTGACTTCTCCGCACACATTATCTATTTTGTGATGATGAGTAAGAATTGAGGCCATCTTTCATCCCCATTGCCAGATCATGATTGATGCCTTGCACACTTAGATTTACACTTGGCATGTAACAGGGGAAGGCCCATTAGAAAGGGTTGGAAAATGGCATCAGAATAGGGAACAATACGCATCCAGAGTGGGAAGCCGGGGAATGGAGTGCAAATGTGAGTAGGACAGATGAGCGCGTGAGTCGGAGGGCATGGTCTCGGGCTGGAAGGATGCTCCCCTCCCCGCTCCTGTACAACTGCACTGCATACCAGCACTGCACAGCCAGGGAAGAGCCCCATTTGGGAGTCTGTAGATGTGGGCCTGGGGCTGGGAGGGGACCTGGAAGGGGCTGGCCTGAAAGAGCTTTACTCCTTATGGCTGCATCCCAGGAAGCCCCAGACCCAGGCAGAAGGAGGGTAACAGGAAGAAATCTGTAAATTCAAGAGTCTCACTCCTGGGGCCTCCCAACCCACGAGGGGAAATCGGGCCTTTTCTTGCCAGTAACTGTGGCAGCCAGAGCTTTTGCCTAATGTGGTTTCCCTTCCGCACTTCATCTAATAACCAAAGCTCGTTTTTCAGAGGGAACCTATTCCATGTAGTTTGGGAAGAAAAGTGACCTCCCTTCCCCTTCCAGAAAAGGGCATATAACCAGCCCCCTCTAATCAGAGCACCTGTCCTCCTGGCTTCAGTGATTAGTCCTGGGAGGGATCGTGACTCCAGCTGGTATAACGTGGGTTCTTCCTGGGACTGGGGCTGAACTAAACAGAAAGCGGCACCCTTCTCTGTGAGTATTAGCTATAAGGATGGTATAACCCAGAGCATCTTGCCGCCATATGGAATAGTCTGTGAATGGAAAAGTGAACTGATAAGTGCATTTAAATGGTCTTGAAGCTCTTGATTGAGCCCCTGGATACAGTCCTACCTGAAGTCGTACTTCATACCTGAACTGGTTCATATCCTGCCTCTTCCAGATGCTAACTAAAAGACTTCAGGCTGATTACTTAATTCTTTGAGTCTCAGTGTACTCATCTGTAAAATGTAAAATGGAATAATAATACCTTCCTTGAGAAGGCACACAGCAGGTACATAATTATTATTATTATCCATCCACAGAAATATAATGATAACATTACTTGAGAAAAATCATCTCAGAGGAATTAGTAGCAACTGTTATTATTTTTGTAAACAGCATTCAGACTCACCACCTAGTCCAGTTCTCATACTTTTCACCAAAATACTTCTGGGAACAGAAGAGGGAAAATTATCCTGAGGGTGGGAGGCTGGAGGAGGGTAATGACCCAAAGTGGCTTCCTGCAAATGAGAAATCAATTTGTCTAAACTTATAAAGTTTTTTTTTGCATTCCAGTCTGTGGTAAATTCAGACATATTTTAACGTGAAAGTGTTTTGAATTACCAAGTTAAATTGCTTCCAGCCCTTTTCTCCCTACCTGACACGCCAGTAGGAAATGGCTGGTTCATCCTGTGGCTCCATGTGCCCTCCCCCGCCGCATCCTATGCACCCCTCATTGTCCCCCAGTGGGGATCTGTCCCCTCAGTTTGGGAAACACAGCCTCAGGGCATTCCGAGTGGCAGTGGGCTTGGAAGTGATGTCTTACTCAATGCTGTGTCACAAAGGGGTGGCCCTCCAAATCCCCCACAGCACCGGAGTGGGAACGGGGGTGACGTCACCAGTACATTCCCTAAGCAGCTCGAAGGAAGGTTAAAGGTGCTTAATATTCCCTCAAGGTTGTTTTGCAGAGTTATGTCGGGAAGAGATACCAGTGTCAACTGGCCTGAACCAGATCGAGCCCCACTGCAAGGGCAGCGACTGTCCAGATGACCTGGAGGTGACCAGAGAATGCCCTGTGCTTCATCTTAATACTAAAGTCTCTGCCCTAGGTGGAGCCTAGGCCTTATTAGCATAACATGTGATGTATGTGAGAGCGTGTTTTCAGACTGTGCCTGCACCAGCTAATACCCCCCTCTACATGTGATGACAAAACTTCCCTTTTCAATATTCATTCCCCACCCGAAATAAAAGGATGTGCTTCTCTTTGTTCCCGGAGAGCCACGACTTTGCAAATGATCCCGCTTGGTCTCCTATTTGCTGCAAATATACTTTACTTTGTGTGACAACTACTGCTGGTGGAGAGTGATTTTAACTTGCCAGGAAGTGAACTCATTTTGGTTCGGTAACAGTGAGTGGACCCAGGTCAGCCTCTCCCTGCCGAATTTGGTAAACATGTGCTAGAGGCAACATATGTTAGGTAATTCTGTCACCAAGATGAAGAAAAGGCAGGATAAAAGATGTGGAGAAGTACATTAGTCAGGGTACTAAATCCCAAGGGAATATTCCTCCCATCAGGCTGTCACGGAATGATGCTGGCAGAGGGAGAACCAAATACCACAAACCAGGCACAAGAGTCAACAGGCTGAGAAGGGGGTACAACAGAGCAGGGAAGGAAGGCCCTTGGTCATTGAGAGTGAATTGCACACATTTGGGGAGTAGGAGTGATGAAAAGCTTTAGAATTGGGCACCCCCCAATCTTTTAATATGATCAGGGTGAGACATACGAGCATCGAATTTGCCGGAGTTGACCCGGAGCTGGCTCCATGGGCCATATGGTTTCCCTGACCCATAAAAGTCACTAAGTGAGGAAGTAATTTACTGCAAGAGATCACTGTCCACACCAGATTATCCTGGCGTGTTCGCTTCATTGTTTCCTTAATAAGGGAATGGGAGAGGAGCCCGGCTGTGAGGGGGTGGGAGTGGAGCCAACTGCTTTAGGTTATTTGTTCTAACAGTCAGACCTCATTTGGTGGGGAGGAGGAAGACTGGGAAGCCCGATGCTTCTGTAGCTTGATTCACAGGGGTTTTTCCTGCTCAGTAAATTGTGGGAGAGAGAGTGCTGGGAACGTAAAGAGGAAAAAGAGGTCATGAACCTCAAATGCATAACATGAGATTTGCTCAGTTTGAAGAGAAGACATTTCATAAATGGCAAGTCATTCCAGAACTCGGGGAAGGAGGCCGATATGTTCTAATGAATTGATGCCATAAAGGAGAGGGCTGTTTTCTTCCCTAAACATCGCAAATGAAGAAGCATCAAGACGATACCTGCTGATGACCTTTCAATGGAAGCTGGCATTTGGACAGTGACTCCTTTGCTAGAGGAGGTGCCCTGTGTAACAATGAGCTCCACACAAAGGCCCGAAGCTGAGCTGGGATACCAGGCAGCAGGAGAGCCTTGCAAGTTTGCTGGTACAATGAGAGTCTTTTCTTTTTTCAATAGCCCCAGGCTTCACAGCAGCAATTATTTTAGTGATTGCGTCCTGGATTTCTTACCTCAGTCTTATCTGAAGATGTTATCTGTATGAACTTGAAATAGGAACATTGCTCCAACACCTTGTCTGATCTGCTTCTGCTTTTAGAATAAAAACACATGTACTGACACTAAGAACATTTTTGCTTTCTGTTTTCCAGGCTGTGTGAAAATAGATTCTGCTGGATTGCTACCCGGGCATTAAAAAAAAGCTCCCTCAGAGTGTTCCTCACTAGCCGCCCTGGCCATTTTAACCATCCCCTGGGCTAATTGAACCCTGGGGTCATTTGTCAGTCCTTTGGCAGGCAGTATTTTAAGAAGTTAGGCCCATCTTAAAATGTGTCCAAGTACTTCCTCGGAACAAACATTTCAGATGGGCCTATGTAGCCCGCACAACCCGTAAGGCCTCTGTCTTCTCTCAGATTGAATCAGACTAGCCAGGTCCTCTTAGGCCCCAGCCCGTGGATCTTTCCAGCTTTGGGTAATTAAAGAACTAAGTACCACCTAGAAGGGTTTGTATCTGGGAAGGAGGAGATAAAAATCTGGAGAATACAAGCTCCAGCCATGCCCTTAAATGGTGGTCATTTGTCCTCTAGGGTGCTCTGGGGAGGCGGGGGGCGGCTAGGAGTCATGTGTAGAAGCCAGAAGTGGGGGGTGTGGGTCTTAGTGCTCTGTCCTGTGTCTGTTTTAGCACTTGCAATTGTAATCCCTGACCTTCCCAATGAAATTGGTTTGCTTTACGAAAAGATCTGGAGCTGTGGAGTCAGGTGACCCAGGTTTAAATCCCAACTATATCACTACCTAGCTGTGTGACTTTGGGCACATTTCATAACTTCTCTGAGTCTTAGTTTCCTAAGCTGGAAAGCAAGGCTCATAATGCTTACCTCAAATGGGTTGTTGTGAGGATCAAAATCTGGGGTACCTGTGGGAAGAACCTGGGATGAATCCTTCGTGTGTGGTCCAGCAGGGGCTCCCTCTCTCTCTCCATAATACAAGAGATGCAAGGCCCCCTCATTTAGTCTATTATAGTGTCCTGTTAGCCCCATGAGAAGGGATGACCCATGCTCTGAGATACATGGGAAGGGAGAAAGCATGGAAGGCTGAGAGAGAGAATCCAGGGAGAAGAGAACCAGTTCAGCAGGTGAGAGAGTGAAAAGTGAGGCTTTGGAGCCATAAATGTGTGCCTTGTCTGCAACACTAGCCATCTGATCTTGGACAATCTATGTATTGCCAATGATAGATATGTCAGTTACCACATCTATACATGGGGATGATATCTAATTTGAATAACTGACTCAATGAGATACTGCAAAGTGCCCAGAACATTCAGGCTCTCAATAGATGACCCACTGCATATCATTGTCATCTTCATCCTCATTGTATACTGACAGTGGGGACTCCTGGTAGGCTGGGGACTTGAAGAGAGGGACCAATGTTTGGAGAAACCATTGTGGAATGTAGTAATAAGAGGCAGCAAGGGCTCAGTGGAAGTAAGACAGAATGGATTAATAGTGGACCAAGTCCATGATGCTCAGTGATGTCCAGCAACGTCCCTGCCCAGGATCAGAACTAGAGACCACAGAACCAGGTGAGAGGATCCAGGACTGGGGCCTGGCCTTCAGACTTAGCAGATGGTTAGAGGAGGACAAGGAACAGGTTGCTCCTGCAGTCTATACTGCAGACAGCTGCAAAAGGGGAAGGCAGAGGGGTCGAGTCCAGAGAGGTCTTGGTGATGGTGAATAGCTGACACCATAGTGGAGTGGAAGGATGCTGTCAGGAGGGAGAGGCCTCGGCTGTGCACTCAGCAGGGAAGCAGTCCAGAAATGCTAATGTGAAATGAGGCCATGATGCGGGGACTATGGTGTCAAGAGGTCTGATGTGTTGTCATAGGGATGTTGAAGTCTTGACAATTCCCGGGTGGCCAGAAATAATATGGACTACAGTTACCCAAGAATGAAGAACTGGGTCATGGGGAAGGTCAAGAAAAGCCATGATGTGAAGAGATAGCCTCGCTAGACCCAGCAAGTCCTCTAGGGAGAGGGATATGCTTTGGCGAGGGCGTGGAGGGCAAGATCTTGAGCAGAGATGTGCATATTGTGTTTGGCTTACACATTATTTAAAAAAATAAAACTGAGCCAACATTTACATATTTTTATGAAAAAAATTAATCTTGATTTCCAGAAAAGTAGGACTATTTGGCAGTCCTGTGTCTGTATTCCTATATGTCAACACTCCGCTGTCCCCATTAGAAGGGGATGTGTTTGCCACACTCTCCACCATTCCCTGTTGTGCCCAATACTGAGTTTAAGTGTCATTTGTTATTTATTCTTGAACTGTCCTGTGGTTTCTCTATAGTAGGGAAATATATTATGTGCATATAGAAATATGCACCTGAAGGCGTTTGAGTTTGTGATCTTGATTTGGAGCAAGGGCTGTACCAATGAAGCTAGGCCTTGATCCAGTGGCAGAAGAGGGGACCCTAGTTGTCCCAGGAGCACTTTGTGACCCTAGTGCCAGGGAGAGAAGGGGCACGAGAAGACAGAAGCAGCGAGTCAAAAGGGACTGAAAGAAGGTTAACGGATGTTACAAAAATAAGGAAACCACTGTTCCTAGGGCTACTTGCTGGGGTCCCTTGAGAATCTTGTTCATTCAAAGTAGTTGTAGGTAGTTCCTTTCCTTGTCACAAGGATTGAGCCCACGGGACTGAGGGCTCTGTGGCAGATCCTTCTGGTTGCCTGTTCAGTGGGGGGCTATGAGGCTCCCACTGCACCTACTTCTTTCTTGCTGGCAGAACTCACCTTCCACTATGGAAGCTGAAAATGTCAGATTTTCCCTTTTCCCGTCTTCCTTACAACTAAGACTTGGGCACTGTTTTAGTTTCTTTGTGCTGCTATAACAGAATACCATAGACTGGGTGGTTTTTAAACAACAGGCACTTATTTCTCACAGTTCTGAAGGCTGGGAAGTCCAAGATCACGGCACTGGCAGATTTGATGTCTGGTGAGGGCCTGTTCCTCATAGACAGTGCCTTCCTACGGTGGAAGGGGCAAGGGAGATTTCTCTGGCCTCTTTTATAAGAGCAATAATCCCATTCACTGATTAGGCACATGTGTGTGGTGATGGATTGTAATTAGTCTTAGGGTGGTGAACATGATGTAATATGCAGAAATAGAAGTATAATGATGTACACCTGAAATTTATATAATGTTATAAACCAATGTTACCACACACACACACACACACACACACACACAAAATCCCATTCATGAGGGCTCTGCCTGCAGGACCTAATCACCTCTTAAAGGCCCCACCTCCTAGTACCATCACCTTGGAGGTTAGAATTTCAACACAAGCATTTTGAGGGGATACAAACATTCAATCTATAGCAGGCATATGGTTCCATTATGGCCAGTAGGGCTTGAGAGAAAGTTTCCTGGGGAGGCTTTGGGGAAAGGTTTTCTTCCCTAATGAAGTATGCTCATGAGGGGAAGCATCCATTTTCTTCACCCAGATGTTATTGTGTTCATACAGAATGCCTTAACCATGACACCCAACTTGTGCTCATGAGAGGATAAACCGAAGGATCCAGCCAGCACACTGAGGCTGGCAGAATGGAAAGCTGCCAAGAGCCTGGGTCCTTGATGACATTTTCGAGGCACTGAAACAACCTTGTACCATCCACCGCTGGAATTTTTTATGCGCAGTAATACATTTTTGTCACTGTTTAGTCTACTTTAAATTGGATATAGTGTTACTTGCTGCCAAAAGCATTCTAATGGATAGAGACTTCATTCAGAGTTGGGCTTATTAATGGGGTTTATAGGCCGGTGAGCTGGGAATACCCCCAGTAACCGGATAAACACAGTATATTCTCCTAGTGGATCCATCTAACTTGATGATAGCTTAAACAGCACTTTCATATGAAAACAAACATGGATAATATTGGTATAGAGTATAAAATTCACAAGATAAAACAGGAGTCTTGAGACTTCTTCCAGACAAGGATCCCAGAAGCTTGGGATGTTACGTGATGTAAGTCATAGTATTTCTCTTTCTATTGAGCACAAGACATAAGATAATTCAAATTAAACTGCAGTTGGAGAGATTTAAGTTAGACACAAGGAAGGATTGTGTCTATTGTGATTATTAAAGGGATTCTAAATTGGAAACGAAGTAGGACAAAGGAATGTCAGGGCTTTGGAAGTTTTAAAGAGAAGGGTATTGTGGTTTCACAAGCAGTTTTGCCTGGACTAGTTTTCTCAGCTTTCTACGTCCTTGTCAATGTCTTGCCATTGTTTTGTATTTGTGAAGAATAATGATGTTTTTTTCCTTAGATGATGATTGCATTCCAGACCCTCCAATATTTCTTTGGTGATTTATCCTTTGTTTTAATTCAATGTGCTACTCAAAATGCTTCCCTGGAGATTTCCTTTAAGCAGTTAATGTGAATGAAAGCAGAAAATTGCCAGGAGTCAGCCAAATGTTGAGACAGATTGTAAATACCTGTAGGGAAACTATTTAAGCATTTCCGATAGGAAGGATACTGTAAATTTTACATGTGAGGGCTCTGCATCAAAGCCCAAACCCTAGCTTTTCTTCCCACTTTAAGACTTCTTAGCGAAGGTCAGCACAAAGGATCTACTGTTTCCACAGGCATTTACATCACCACTCTATCTTGTTATTCCTGACTTCTTGCCAATCATATTGAGAATTTCTCGAGGGGAGTAAAAAAAACAATAACCAAACTAGCTTTGCCTCCTGGACAGCAAAGAAAAGAAAGAAAAGACCCTCTCCTGGAGACAGGCTTTTCTTTTCTTTTTCTTCTTTATTTTAGCTGTATGTTTTAACTTGACACTCTGCCTTTGACAACCCCAGGAGTCCAAGCTGATGAAAAGCTGAGTTAATTTTCTCTTCCACAGCTCAACCTCACATTAATTTTTTTTTTTTAAGGAATTTTGGAGAGGCATTGGTTTAGGAATAGGCCTATCAGATTTCTTCACTGGGTTACAAACCTACTCCCCAGGCCCCCAGTCTGAGGACGTAGTCGCTTCCTTTGGTTCTGTCAGCAATTGTGCAATGGGTGACGACAACAGGAGGATGGGAGGAGGGAGGGAATGTCGCTGACAATCTGTGTTCCATGGGCATTTGCTCCCCGTTTTGAAAAAGATTTAGCTTGTGCTAGCTTGTGTCTAGCCAGGCTAGACCTGCTCTGCTCTGTTTTAATTGCTCTAGCAGTTGTCTGCTTCAGCTTTCAGCCTCGAAGCAGGCCTGAGTGGGTCCTTCTTCCTTTATCCACTCACTCAGTCTTTCAACAAATTCATTAAGCACCTAATCATTGTTGCAATAGCTAACATTCTGTGAGCACTTTCTATGCCATTTCTCAGGAGAAAGAGTGGAGTGGAGTAGTTAAGGGCATGGAGTCTGAAGCCTGATTGCTTGGGGTTGGATCCAGACTAGCTGAATGACCTTGGCCAAGTTACTAAACCTCTGTAGGCTCTGGATAATAGCATCCCACCGCTTCTTGTGAGGACAGGTATGGCATCCTCAGAGCTCAGCCCAGTGCTTGGGAGGACATAACAAGCTGGTAGATTGTCATTGTTATCAGTGTTCAGGAACTCACAAACATGGCGGCCCTTCCAGTGGAGCTCTTCTCCTTTCCTGAAAATTTGCTTACCTTTTATCCATCTTGAGCCCTCTTCTGCCCACCTCAGTGATTCACCAAGTGAACATTTAATACGTGCCAGGAGCTCTGCACTGCTCAATGCTGTGGGGTGACAAAAAGATGGGTGCCATTGAGCCTTCAAGGGGGTCTGCTGTCTGAATGGAACTATATGCTGACACACACAGCACCAGGCAGGACCTAATGTATGTTGATTTGTGTGCTAACCAGAGGGAGGAGCCAGGGAGAGAGGAGCAAGTGAGAGAGGTGCCAGGGAGAGTCCACATGTTAGGAGGCGGGTGGAGCAAGGCTGCATCTCATCCCTGGTCTCAACACAACCCTGGGGAAGTCATTGTCCCTCTCAGGACCTCACTTTCCCCATCTGTAAAACCAGAGGGTTGGCCAATAGTTTTCAAACTTTTTAGATCAGGACCCACAATTTTACATGGTAACACTCAGAACTACATATATAACTGAAACAAAAGTTTTATAAAACAGTAATTACCCTTACTGTGTGGAATTCTGTGTTATCTATTAAAAAAAAATGGCAGTCATAACCCTTTATATTGACTTCCTGACCCCCTAATGGTTCAGTTTGAAAAATATTGGACTAGATGATCCGTTAGGGGCCTTTCAGCTTGAACTTCCTATAATTTTAGATCTACATTGGCTGTAAGGATTTAAGAGAAGAAGGAATAATTAATCCCCTAGGGTAATGACTTGCTAGAGCCCAGTTAGATTAATTTAAAACAAATTATATACATGATTGGCTCCCATACCAGCTTTCTGGAATTCAAGAACGTGGTCTAATGGAAAAGAAGAGGCTAATTATTGGGACTCATTTGCTGGAGCACAATGAGGCTGTGAACAGTTACAATGTGCATTGCTCATCTGAATTGGGTTTTCACATGTGGAAAGAGAAGAAAGAATCCTGTCATCGAAGTTTGCTCCTGCTCTGTAGAGTATGAGAATTCTGGAAAGAATCCACTCTCCTCAGGAAAAAAAAAAAAAGCCAGTTTATTTTAATCCCTAAATGGATCCAGTCCTGTGAATTAGGGGCCTTGGGAGAAACGACTTCCCTGCCTATATAAATGTTTGTTTTTGCCCTAATGTGTTTGTCCATTTGCTTGACTGCTCAGGAGATAGTCATCTAGAAACACAAGCTTCAGGAGAAATTTAAAAAGCGAACAGAACAAACAAAACCCACCACCCCAACCCCCCAGACAGAAAAACCAACCTACAACCTCCCATTCCATTATCTTTAGGTCACACTTTAGCTCCCTTTTGGTAGAGAAAATTCACATTCCAATGGGCCCTTTGGGACTATGCTCTGTGCTAGGGCTTCTGAACACTCGGGCATTTTAGTGAAGCACCTTCATGTTATCCTGAATCAAAGGTATTAGAAGACTTCTCTCTCTATTTTTTCTTTCTTTTATTTTTTTACAGATGGCTCTCTCTTGCTCTTTGCACCCTAAAGAAACTTCTGGAATTGTCAGTGACTTTCAGAGATCAATGGCCTTTTTAACACATTGAGCCTTTCACAGTGCTTCCTGCAATCTGGAGCAAAGCCTGATCAACACCTGCAGAGACAGGCCCTTTGGGAAAATGTCAGCCAAAGTTTCATGGATGCAGACTTTGGCTTAAAGTCAAAGCTGCTTTTCTGCCCTTCCGATCTGTTGTCTGGCTTGGATTCTGGTTAAGAACACAGGATTCTGACTCAGTGGGTTGGGCAAGTGTCTGAACCTCCCATGCCTCTGTAAAATGTGATCAACAATGGTATCGAATTTATAGGATTAAATTATATAATGCATACACAGTGTTTAGAACCATGTGGTAAGTTACTCAATAAAGAGCAGCTGCTAGTTTTACACAATATTCTAGGAAGAAGGTGGAAAATTCAAAGATGGAGATGGAGAGAATGACGCTAAAGGAGGTACCACCTGCCTAAAGCCATATTGCCAATTCAGGAGGATGGAACTAAGATGGTGTTTCGGCTCTTCTGACCCAGCCATCCATCTAACTGGGGAAGGGAGGGAGGCCGCCATGCAGTCTCTGTGGAAAGGGAGCAAGAGTGGGGTCTTTAGGAAATGGGGATAGAGACACCAACCCTGCAGAGTTGCTAAAAAGATGAGCAAACCCTCGGATAAAGCATTTGATTGGAATTTGGCAGACAGTAGGGGCTAGATCAATGGCGACTATAATAATAGCCTTCTCTTACCACAGCTGGGCCCCTTGTCAGAGCTTCAGGCTTTCTGAATTTAGAGCCTTCTTCAAGGTAAGGAAATGGCAGTTTGCTTGAATACAATGGTCTTTCTAAGGCAGCTCAGATGTTTATCTTATTCCAATATTTACCCTATTGAATAGGATTTGGGTGGCTTATTTGTCTATTCCTCTGGGGAGTGAGGTTTCACTGTGTTAGGTTGAATATCAACTTTTAAATGAAAAATGGATAAAACTGGGAGAAAACCCTCTTCTGACCCAGGGGAGAAAAAGGCTCTGATAAAATCTGGCCTGGATCCTTCTCCACCCACAACCTTGCGGAAGGGAGCCCAGAGGAAAAGCCGGAAGGAGTTCGGATTGGCTGAGAAAACTGCAGAGATTTAGCAGGAACCCCGTCCAGGCCTGCAGCCAGGAGTACCTGAGGTTCTAGCATCTGATTGCCTATCAGCGAATGGCAACTTGTCTAGAGCTCAGAGCCTCACTGTTTACTGAGCCAGAGCTCCCATCCCCCAACCCCCAGTGGCCTTAGGTCCGGCCAGCCTTTAGCCTAAGTTAAATCCTACACCATTTATTTTTTTCCCAGTTTGAAATCAGCCCCAGGAAATAGGATCTATAACAGCTTCTTGAAGTAAGGAGGGCAAAGGCCAAATGATCCCCGTGGTATAGGTATGTGTTCAGCTACCAATAATTCTCCTTAGAACGGAGGACTTTACAGTATCCTTCAGAACCACCACCAAAAGTTTTCCCTTCAGGTAAGACTCAAGACAAGTGTGTATTCAGAATATCCAAAAGTTTTGAGTGTTTCTTTTTTGCCATGACTGTCGACCACTAGATATATTTTTACTTAGTTAATCCTCTCAACAACTCTATAAGTAGCGTTTTACTGATGAAGAAACTGAAGCACAGTGAAGTTAGGTCACTTTGGGATTAAATAGCTAGTGAGGGACAGAGTTTGAAGGTGTGTCTGCACAACTCACAGCACGACCCTCCTCCGGGAGCAGTTCTCGGAATCTAAGCACGCTGTGGGTGTGTGAGGGTGGTGGGTTTTATTTCTCTCAGTAGGCTGCCATCAGGTTAGAGGCACAGGACTGGCCAGACGAA
Organism: Ceratotherium simum simum; assembly: GCF_057802395.1. Taxonomy (NCBI): domain Eukaryota; kingdom Metazoa; phylum Chordata; class Mammalia; order Perissodactyla; family Rhinocerotidae; genus Ceratotherium; species Ceratotherium simum. Next base: position 19,756,852 of record NC_141908.1, read on the forward strand.
GTGAGAGAAGAAAAATATTGTGTGTAAGATTAGGATTTAGGTCCCAGCACGTGTTGTCTGTATGGTACAAACTAAAATTCTTTAAATTTCCAAGATACTGGGAGACAGGCAGGACACTTGCCACTTCCACCCCACCTGAGCAATTTCATTTGTTCTCTTCAGTTGACGCAGAAGCCATGGGCAAGTGGTCCAGAGAGAAAAGACTGGAATTTTACCAGACAGTGGGCATCTTTCTAGTCTGAACCTTTCCTGGTGGCTGAGGTTGTGTGAAAAGAGAAGATAGACAGTAGCTGCCCATGAGCTAATGAGAAAAAATCTCAAAGCAGTGCTTAGGTGTGGTACTAGTGAGCCCCTCCTCCTCCAAACTTCTACCTCCAAACATGGGAATTTCCCCAATGATGTTTTGAAGTCTCCCATTAGCACAGATTTGCTTATTCATTTTGTTCAATCCATAGGGGTCTACTGAGAATTGTCTATGTGCCAGGCACTGTTCTAGAAGCTGGAGACACAAGAAGGAGAAGATAGATTTGATGGCATTAACAACAACAAAAACTCTGTTATAGTGAAAGGTGGTATGAACAACATTAAAATTAATCAACAGAGTAAGAGAAAATAGTACTATGTATGCCAATTAACAGGTAAATATCCATAATATGTAAAGAGTACCTACAAATCAATAATAAAAAGACACACCCAACAGAAAAATGGGCAGAGAATAGGAACAGCTTTCCCAGAAAAAAAGTGGCCATTGCCTTGGATTCAGAATTTAGCAAGGGGGGAAAAGTCATTCGCTAGTGATAAGTGCTATAACCAGCAACAGGTACAGAGGAGTCACATCACATGTGTGTGAGTTTCTGAAGTTTGATGGTAACAAAAATCAACTTAGTAAAAATTACCCTTAATAGATCCCTTAAATCCCCCATGTACAGTATATATAATTTTGTGTATACAAGCCTTTACCTCTTGGTGTTTAAGAAGCGCTGGGACAGACTAAATGAAGGAACAGAGGGAATTCAGAGATCTGGAGATTCAATCAATACTGTCCTTAAAGATAATGGAGGGATGTAGTCCAGTTTGAGGCCTGTTGGGTTTGAGGTGCCGTGGGGACCTCTGGTTGGAGCTGTCCAGCACAGAGTTGTGAACATGGACCTAGGCTTAGCTCAGAGCTGAGGAGAGAGAGGCTGGACCTTGTGTAAGAATCAGCTGCTCCTGTGAGTAGAAGGGCCTAGAGTAGGAGTGAGGAGGCATGACTTTTTTTGGTGAGTGAGGTGAGTTTGTCTTGTTTGGTAAGCTGTGTGGTGAGATCTTCCTGTGAACTCACCTTTTAGGTGTGAATGAGCTTATCAACATCCTTCCGCCCCTGAGAGAAGAGCTGCTGGATATCCCTGGGTGTCTGGCCCAAAGCAGGAGGCTCTGAAAGGGGCTGAGAGGGGACCCTGGAAGATACCACTTGACTGCTTTTCACTTAAGTGACTCTATCTCTACACAGGGATTGGAGACTTTGGACGGAAGGTAGGAGTGAGGGTAAGGAGGAGGGAGACGCACCATGGCTCCCTCTGGCTGCCTGTGTGGTGTGGCCTTGTTCAGGGTCCCCAGGAACTAAAGTGGAGGACCCTTTAACTTTACTCTCCATGAAAATCATCTGGGGCGTTTACTAAACTGCATAATCACGGACCCTATCCTCAAAGACTTTGAATCTGTATTAGTTTAGCATAAGGTCTTGAAGTCTGCATTTTAATAAGCACTCCAAGCGATACTAATGCAGGATTCAAAGGGGCATAGACGCACACAATATAGACATGTATTAAAAAATATGGAGAAGATAAAGTTAAGAAGAGCCTTTGAGAAACATTGGCCGTAAAGACAGTCCAAAGGACTGAAGCCACAATGTGCGGATGTTGAGTAATGGGCGTGTCTTTGTTGAAAGGGGCTTTGGCATTGTGCCTTCCGCGTGCACTGAGACACGTTAACAGTAATCGGGCGTGAGACCCCCTTTTGTATTTGCTGAAGAGCTGTGGGAAGGACCCAGCCCTGCTGCATCACAGAGCTTCCCCTCTGGAGATCCATGGAGCAGTGATGTTGGGTCCCAGCGCTGGGAGACTGTGCTTCTCCTCACTAACTGGTTTGCTCTTGTCTTGCGGGATATGGGAATCTCCTAACCGATTGCTTGGGTTTCTCGATCTGCTCTCTCCTCTGGGAATCATGGCTAAGTCGGTGGCCCACGCCTAGCAACTATGGTTTGTACTGTGTAACAATCACTTCCCCTCACTCCCAGGCTTCATATTAATCTTTTACCTTTCGTTTTCTCTTCGTGCTTTGTTACTATTTTTTAAAAATATTTTTTGAAGTAAAATTCACATGACGTGAAATTTACCCTTTTAAAGTGTACAACTCAGTGGCTTTTAGTACGTTCACAATGTTGTGCAAGCATCACCACTATCTAATTCCAGAATATTTTCATCACCCTAAGAAAGAAACCCCTTACCCATTATGCAGTCACTCCCCATTTCCTCTCCTCACATTCCCTGGCAATCACTAATCTGCTTTCTGTCCCTACGGATTTTCCTATTCTGGACATTTTCTGTAAATGGAATCACACAATATGTGGCCTTTTATGTCTGGCTTCTTTCACTTAGCACAATGTTTTCAAGGTTCATCCGTGTTATAGCATGTATCAGTACTTCAGTCCCTTTTATGGCTGAATAATATTCCATTTTAAAGGCTATATCACATCTTGTTTATCCATTCATCAGTTGATAGACATTTGGGTTGTTTCATTACTCTTTTTTAAAATATACTTTTGTATTGTACGTAGCTTTTAGCCACCTCAAATGCTTTTTATAATAAGGCAGAATACAGACAGGCAATTAAAATTCATCTATATGTCTACATATGTATAGCTGTGTATGATTCTGTGCAATAATCAATAAAAATAAAATATTGTCATCATTTCTGAGCTCAGATAATAAAACGTGGTTTCTAACTATTCAGCGAAGTATCAATCTATCAATCGTACCCAGTCCTGAGTCTCTCCTGGGTTCCCACATCTCACTTAGAGGTCAAGGCTGTCTGGGGATATGATCCACCTGTGCTGGTGATAACTGCTTACCTGCTGCTCACCAACGTGGACACCTCTTCTTTCTCAGAGGCAGGAACAAGAAAGAGGAGCAGGATTGGACACTCTGCCCAAGTCCATTTTGCTCTTTACAGTAATGGATGGGTTTCAATTAAAATGAGGTCATGGGCTGTTAAGACGACTGCGCAGTCTGTGGCAGAGGGTGCGTCACCTGTGTGCATGTGAAATGCCCGTGGCTGTTTGGTAGAACTCGGGCTCCAGTCTCTGTTTTCTTCTGGGAGTGGGTTTAAGAGTGGGCAGCAGAGGCGTCATTGGAAATGAATGCACTCCCTGCAGGATCCAAGATCAGCTCCCTGCTTCCACTCACCTCCCTGTCTGGACTCACAGAACAAAACCGTGTGAAAATAACAGAGGAAAAAGTGGCCAAACTTCAGTTGGTTATGTTCCTGGAGACCTCAGTTATATGCAGCGCCCTGAACCAGACCTTGATGGTGGGAAAGGGGTTTGGGATCAAGGAATGGATGGGCAGTGGGTGTCTTTAGGGCCATGCCCAGTTCAGCTGTGCTCTGCCTGGTCAGTAGTTCTGGTGGGCAGCTGAGGAGGCCAGGAAAGATTCTGCCTAGCTGTCCTCAGCTGCTGTTGATGGCTGTCCTACTGTCTGAGGAACAGCCAAAGGAGAGTCAGGGTGCTGGGCTTGTCTCTGAAAAAAACCGCGGTGTCTGAAACTGATTCAAGACATTCAAAGATGGGCCAGTTCCCTATCGCTTTTTTTAGAGGAGATGGTGATGAGCCTGTCTGGGGGCACAAATACCTAACCTTTGAACTCTTACCAGAAAGGATGACTTATGCAGTCCTGTGACAAGATCACTTAGAGCCACTCTGTAGATGTAGAGTTCCAGGCTGACTGAGCTGAGCACCAGCTCCAGTGGGCACGTTTTATGCTCTGATGATCTCTGGGACTGTCCTGCCTGCTCAAATCCCCACCACCCCCACCCCTGGCAACTCTGTGAGGAAGGCAGTGGTAGAAGAGGGGCTGCTGAGACTCTGAGGCCGGTTGAGTTGGTTAGGTTGGGTCTCTGACCAAATGGGAGGTGTCAGAATTTAGATTCTTTGGAGGTTTGAGCTAGAACATGGTTGTTTCAGATCTAGGTTGCAGATCTCACGAGAAGTAAGGCAAGTTGAATGAAAGATCATTAGGGACAGCCCATCTTCGGGTTCCAGAGGGCTCAAGAGGAAATGCTAAGTGTAAAGGGCCAGAAGCAGGCCTGGGGGTTGAAGTTCAGGGTTATGGAGCCAAGACATGGAGAATTAGCAATCAGGGAACTAAGAGTGTGTGCACATGTGTGTGCGTGCATGCACACATAGGGTGTTCCTGTGTGAGCACACGTGTAGGCTGAATATGGTGCATATAGGTGTATGTAGGGTTTGTGTATAGAATATGCTGGATGTGTTTATGTGTTTGAGACCAGCGTGTAGACGTGAATGTGAGTGGTGGGGCCCTAAGCACTGTATGAACTTTGGAGTGTGAATTTAGAGGCTGGCAGGTGTGCAATGATGTTTGGGTTGTGGGTTGGGCTGCTCGTGAACTTGGGCCTCACATGTGGTTGAAGCCAGCTGTGCTCAATACCTTGCCTTCTGAGGATTGCTGTTCGTAAAGGGCTGTTAGGAGTAGAGAATCTGGGGTTGCATTTAGACCTTTCTAGGGTTGCATTGATTAAAATTAATGGAGCAGTGTATCTACTGAGAGAGGCAAGGAGAATTACTGGAACCTTAATAATAAAAGTCTGCTGACAGTTCTCAGGGAAAAATTTCTCCCTCAAACCTCTGACTTCCTAGTTTCTAGTTCTAGCTTCTGAGTTCAAATGCTCTCAATAGGCTGTAAACTCAAAGGCAACTCATAGTTTTAAATGACATCTTCAGCCGTCAGCAGCTCTGATGGAATGCACTTGGGGGAGGAGGAGAAGCAGAGTCGTCTTAGGGTTGTGCGAGCTCCGTGGAGCTGCAGAGGAAGTCTGGTCTGGGAGTTAGGAGCGCTCAGTTCTGGACTGGGCTCTGCTGGGTGACCGTGGACGGATAGATGCTTCTGGTCCTAGTGTCTCATCTGCATCCCGTTGTCGGGAGTGGGTTCTACAAGCCCCCTTCAAGTGTGGCAGTGTTGGGATTGCAGGCCAACAGCCTCCCGTGGTTTCAGGCTAGCAGGAAGATTTCTAGTAGCGTTGTGCTCCTTTTCCACTACTTTGAAAAGTGTAGTGATGCAGGTTTTCTAGAAAAATGACCCATTGTTTCTAACGGACAAGGTCCTTTACTTTCCAGACCAATCGATACATGTTCACAAAATGAATATTTTTCCATGAAGGTGTGTGTTTAATGGCGTTGCAGTCGGGGTTAAAAGATAATAATAAAATCCACTGGCTCCTTCTACACTGAATAGCTGCTGAACTGCCTGCCCTTCACAGACTTGACCCTGGGTTGGTAGTTAGTCCTCTCAAAACCCTATGAGGCAGACACTATTATCCCCTTTTTACAAATGAGAAACAGGCACTGAGAGGTTAAGTAACGGAAGCCTGCGTGCTTCACCGCTGTGCTAGTTTCTCTTCTCTTCGATTCCCAAGGTCTTGGTTACAGAGGATCCCTTTCTTGATCTAAGAATACGTTACAAGAAAATGCGTTGTGTTTCAAGGGAGAAGCAAATTCCCAACAGATTCCACGTAGTGACAAAGTCCGGTCCCTCTACCCAGCAGGAAAAATCCTAGGCGCAAAGCAGCTCTCTGACAGCCAAATCTGGGAGTCAGCTTCCCGCAGCCCCAGCCAGTAGCCTCCTGGCGGCAGCAGGGGGAGAACCTTGGGTGGGGGCCATGTGGGGTGAGCCCAGTGGGACCCTTCTAGTAATATTCGCACAGTGCTCTCAGGTTCCAGTGATGGGTGGTGGGATTTCATCCTTCTAACAAAGACCCTTTCACACATTTATTAATGAATTATTAAACATGATGTTTAGAGACATTTTCCTGTTAAGAAAGAATCCTCCAGTCCATGAAAGAGAATCAGCACCCCTCCCAACCCCCTTTCAGAATCTCTCCCCCCACCAGCGTAGCTCCAGGGTTTTGTGCTCAGAATCTGGGGCGTCCTGCTTCAGCCATGGCTCTTTGTTTTTCCCTCCATACAAGTTAATTTTCCCAGGGTCATGCGGTGACAGTTCACTATGGACACAGCATTTTCCTGCAAGATATTTTCTGAAACCACCAACAGCCTTTGCTTTTCAGAATCCTTATTTAAAGAAATTTACATTAATAGCTCTTTGGGCCCCCTCATTTACATACATGTTTGAAAGGGCAGGAGCTTGGGGAATGCAATGGAAAAAATCGTGAATGAGCTGGTGTTGCATGCTCTGCAGAGATGCCAATGACTTTTAAAAGGGAGAAATTTAACTTCCAGTTACCTTAATATGTTCGTGTGCAGTTATGCAGTCTGGGCAAAGAATATTCACGTGCAGTTATGCAGTACGGGAAAAGAATGAACGCTGTTAATTTTTTCTTACCTTTGCTTCTATGATAGAGAACATTGTTATTAGCTTTTGGTTTTCCAGAAGACAATAAAGTTTTTTGTGTAACAACAGTTTTTCTGGGGATGGGGGAAACATGGGATTAATGAAGACCCATTAGGAAATGAAGTGGAATGTGTTCTAAGGAGACAAAAATGTTTTGCACTTAGCACCGGATCTAATCTGGTGCAGCATCCTACAGGCAAGATTTCTTTGAGTTCATGATTCTGAAAAGAAGGGGCTTATGTGTCAAAATACAATTTTTTTAAACCAACGATGTTTTATATTGTTTAGAAATTAGGTTGGATCTATGTAATTTGCTATAGTCCTGTTGAGACACGAATGTGTGTTTTGTGTTTTGTATAGCAGATCCTAGGGTAATTACCAAATCACAAGTATAACTCATTCCAAGTTTTAAAATGAAAAAAAAAAAAAAGCAAGGACTCATACAGCCATATTTTTTCAAGGAATATGAAATATAAGATGAAAATGTAAATTTGAGTGGCATGAAGATTTATTTAGACATGTTGAACCTGACTTAAATTAGGGTCCATGGACCCCCCCAAGGAGTCTACGTTTAGAATTCTGAATTTCTCTAATTGAAAATTGACATGTCCTTTAATTATGAATGTAGGCGACAAACCATAGTAACATTAACAGACCTATGACTGTCACCAACAGAAATCACAGCCGTTATCATAGCACATAGAAATTATTTCAGATATCTCAAAATATTATTTCTCTCACTGCTTCAAAATTATAGCAATTACTAGGCTAGCCCATAGATTTTGTTTTAAATGCTTTAATATATGGTAATATCAGTCACCGCTACATAAAATTTGCTTTTTGATATTTTGATAACAATATTTCAGTGTAGTTGTTTTCCTTTATATCCTGGGTATTCTATGTCAGGCCGTGAAAAACATCGTTCTGAGAAGAGGTTCAGCGACATCTCCAGACTCCCAAAGCACAAGAAAGCGAAGAACCTGCAGTTTCCTCCCTTCTCTGCTCTCAGTGAGACTGGAGGGACAGCGGGGGTGAAGGCACACGTCGGGGGACACAGGAGTCCCCCCCACTCTGGTGCACATGCTGCCTCGCAGGCCAAGTGGTTCGGGGCAACAGACCCTCTCTGAGGCTGTTCTGGTTTCTAAAATGGTGATGACAATAATAATAACCTCCTTGTTTCCAGGAGGTCCAACTATATCCTGCACATGAAAATTACTCAAAATGATTTCCAACTTTCCTTTCTTGCTAAGCTAGGTTGAAGGCTGGTGGAAGTTTACAGTAGCTCCCAAAAATATATGTTCATCCTGATAAAAACAAAATCACCTTAGAGGTTTGTAAATTATTAAGATGTACTGAAAACCATTGTAATTGTATGTTTAGAAGGAACGGAAGCTGTCTTCCTTCCTCTAATCTGCATGTAGACACCATCCACCTTCTTATCTGTTGAAATCCTCCTCCTTTTTTTGCTGGTAACTTGAACCATCCAGGCCAGTGGTTCTCAAAATGTGGTCTCTGGGCCAGCAGCATAGGCATTGTAACAAATGCATATTCTCTGGCCCTACCCCAGACCTACTGCGAATTGGAAACAATGGGGTGGGACCCTATCATGTGCGTTTACTAATCCCGTCAGGTGATTCTATTGTTCCTTAAAGTGTGGGACCCTGTGCTTAAAGCATCCCTTATCCCACCACCAACTCTGGGATTGAATAAAATCGGAGTCAGCTGGTCTCCACTGCCTGATTGACTCCTTGCTACTTGCTCTTGGTTGAACCTAGGATGATCTCAGCTTTTGATCTATTTGGGCTTGCCTTGCCTTTTGGACCTGACAGCTTTTTGGAATCTATCTTTGGAACTGACAAACTTCTTCTTTTAGATTGGTTTTCTTGATTATGGCTACAGGTAAAAGTGACCCTCATTAGCTGGATTCCAACAGTGGAAGGGGAGCTGGGAGGCAGGGATGGGGGTGGGGGTGGGGGCTTGGATAATGTGCTTAGAGTGAGCAACTCTCAGCTCTTCCTAGCTTCGCCTTTGCCCTTGGTGTTCGTCCACCTCTTCCCTGCCCTCGTCTACCTGTGTGAGGCAGGCTGTTTGTAGCTTGAAATTGGCCACAGTGGGAGGATTTATACCATGGAAATCGCAAATGCTACAAATCAAGGTATTTTTTGTTTCTTTGTTGTCTAGAGAGTCTGTTTATGAACACCTTTGAATATGTGATTTAAAACAGCATAGGCACTTAGCTCATGTGAACTTGGGAGTGTCACTCAACCTCTCCGCTATCTCTGTACAAAATTGAGAAAACATGACAAGTCTAAATAAGAGAATGGAAATCATCCATAATTCTACCAAAGATAACCATGATTAATGTTTTGATGCCTCTCTTTCATGCTTGGCATTTTAAGTATTTGAGATTATACAAGTAAGCATCCTTTTTCTAACCACCATCATATCATAAGCATTTTCCTGTTTTTATTAAAATTGTTTGAAAAAATGTTTAATGACTGTGTAATTAAACACTTTACCTGATCTGCATTATAAATAATGTTGCAATGTCTTTTTTTCCTGCATTTTAATTGTTTTCTTAGATTATTTTCCCAGAAGAGGAATTACTGGATCAGTTTTTGAGGTTTAAATACATATTTCCAAATTGTTTTCCAAAATGTTTGTACTAGTTTATGTTCCCCACAAAGGAGAGGGAGTACTCCTTTTGGTCTTAGTTACTATGTTGACCAAATTAAGAGCTCTGTTTTAACTTAGAAACCAGCATTTTGGCACATTACATTTGGATGTCTGTTTGTTGCCTGATAGCTTTAGAAAAAGATGACCAAACTTGGAGTGTTACTAAAAAAAATTTTGGTATCAAGACAATTTCTGAAGCTCTACTGATGGAAGGAGGTTGGCCAAACTGAAGAAAAACGAGAATATGCTTTTAATGTGCCAATCTTTTGTAATTTGAATGCATTGCAATGAAATTTGAAATGTAGGTAGAGGTTTCATAGATGACCATATTGAGTGAGGGTAACAGTGACACACAGTTTATCCCAGGGCAGTGGTGGCTGGGGAAGTTAACCACTATACTTTCTTTATTACTGCAGACATGTAGGCCTCCTCTTCCATCTAAATGGCCATAGGGTGGGGTGTGAGAAGCAGGAGTGAGTGAGGTGGATGTAGTCAAGATTGCACCATTCCTTTTCGTAATTAAAAATTTAAAACAGCAACGGCACCTTTTATTGTTCTATTCTTATTGCAAAAGGAATGTATGCTCAATATAAGTATTTAAAAAAAATAGACAATCTAAAACATTACTTAGTTGTATTCTTCCAGTCTTTTTTTCTATGCCCATGTATATGTATATAGTTTTTATTTTTTGCATATGTAATTTTAAACCAAAAAGCCATGCTATATATGCTGTTGTATACTCTCCTTTTTTCTCCCTTTTACTCCCTTTAAACTGAATAGACTGTAAATACTTTTCCATGTCATTTAATAGCTTTCTAGGCATCCTTTTAAATGTCTGCCCAGTATTCTATATATGGATATACTATTTTTAACTTAAGCCATCCCTTATGGTTGGACACTTTTGCGTCGTATGTTTTACATTATTGTCAATAACGCTTTTTATCCACTGAACTCTGGGTTTTATAGTTAGCAGCCTTGTTTGGGAACAGTTCAGAGAGAAGTTGACTCAATTTTAGAAGGTCCCAGCTGACCAACTCAAAGACAGATTACTGTGCCTGCCTTGTCCATTTCTCCTTTTCTCTGATTGTTCCCTTCTCTTCCTTTCACAGATCTGTAACAGGGAAGTACGGGGCTCTCCATCTTCCTCCAGCTCACTCTGTCTTGCTCTTCATCTCAGGAGCCCAGAGATCCCGAGGCTGAGATAATTCTAACTATACCATGCTGCCTCCTCTCCTTGTTTGTTTAAAGTAATTAAGGGCATGGGTAAAGAGTGAGAAAGTACCAAGAAGATTAGGCAAGAAATGACAGTTGCCTGCCTGACTCCTGCCAACCTCCAATTATCTATCATTCCTCAGAGGTTATGATATTTTTACTTGTTTCTTCAGATATTTGTCTCTTTATTTATGTATAACGTGCTTATATTGCAAATTTTTCCATATTACACTTTATTTATTGTTTTCCTACTATAGATTTAGACAGTATTCCACTATCTCAGTCTCCAATTCCCTTTTTTACATTCTGATGATAGAATTATGTAACAGTTTTGGTTAGATCAATCTTCAGTATTTACATCACTGTGATTATATAGACATTGTTCACAGCTGAGGCAAATAGTGTACTAGTCTTCTAATTCCATTTTTTGCGAAACATTTTATTTTCCTTGTAGTTCGTAATTGCTTTTTTGTTTTTGTATGTGTATTTGCACCTGTTACTAATATATCCCTAAAGTCTGTATCAGAGTTTTAAAATACCTCTCAAGATGGTTGAAACTGTCAGATAATTTATAGTCTTCTTAGCTCCCTTTTTGGGAGATGTTTTTCCTAGAACCCTCTATCCACTTTCTCCTCAGCTGTCCTGGGATTCCTCTTTATCAACATCTTTGAAATTCACTTAGCTTTTCTCCTAAGTGGGATTCCTGTTTCCAGGATCCTCTTGTCTTCTTTCTTTTCTTGGTTTATTCCAGTGGTGTGCTGGTAAATGTTTGACAACCACCCGGGGGTGGGGGAGGGTTGAGGATGAGAGGAAGCCCTAGTTGGTAGTGTTGGCGATCTCTCTGGTGTCAATATTTTCACCATGGCTGATTTTAAGTAACTGGTGTGAAGTCACTAAACTTGGTGTATTCTGTATTCATATGTATTATTCATATATATATGAAGAGATGAGGAATTGGCTTACGTGATTATGAAGGCTGAGAATTCCCATGATCTGCTGTCTGCAAGCTGGAGAACCAGGAAAGGTGGTGGTGTAATTCAGTCTGAGTCTGAAGGCCTGAGAATTAGGGGAGCCAATGGTGTAAATCCCAATATGAGGACAGGAGAAGACCAATGTCCCAGCTCAGCGGGTAGCCAGGAAGCAAAAGCGGAAAATTCCTGCTTCTTCTTCCTTTTTGTTCTCAGGCCTGTAAGATTAGATGGAGGGCAAACTACTTTTACTGAGTCCACCAATTCAAATGCTAATCTTATCCAGAAACACTCTCACAGACATACCCAGTAATAATTTTTAATCGGGGTACCCCTTGGCCCAGTCAAGCTGACAAATAAAATAAACTATCACACTTGGACTTGGGAAGAGATGCTCTTGTGAGCTGGTAAGAGTCAGCTACAGCACGCTGCTGGGTTACTACCTTAATTTTGATGCAGCACATTTTCTAATAGCTTCCTGAGAAAGTGTACATGGGAAGTAAATGTTTTAAAAACTTGCATTTTTTGAAAATGACTATTTTACTTTCACACTTGATTGACATTGTCTTGAAATTGAAATCTAGGCGGGAAATGGTTTTTACTAAGAACTGTGGGGGGGTTGCCCCATTTCTTTTCTTGTTTCCAATGTTGCTGGTGAGAACTCCAGTGCCATCCTGGGTCCAATCCTTTGGTCCAATCCAATGTATCTTATTTTACTTCTTTGGAAGCCTCTAGAATCTTCTTTTTATCCCTGATGATATGAAATTTCATGATATCCCCTCTCCCCTCATTGTTCTGTATCCTTAGCAGAACCTTTTCAATCAAGAAGCTCATGCTTTTCACTTTGGGAAAACTTTATTTGATTCTTCTCTTCCCAGAACTCTTGTTTGTTGGATATTAGATCTCCTGTTTTGATGGTCTAATTGTTCTTTTTTTTTTGGTTGCCGGGAGCTTTTTCTCAACTATGTTCCAGCACTTCTGTGTAACATTAGATGTTCCTGTCAGAGTGGTGATGGCACCTTGGATTTGGGGTTATGTCCTATGTCTGTGTCTCCTCTGGAGTGCCTGCCTGGCACAATGCTTGACAGGATAGAGAGGTATAAACAGCAAAAGCTTTTGATCCAGGTAGATCTGGTTTTCAGTTGCACACCAGGGACAAATTATTTAACTTTTCTGTTCTTCAGCTTTCTTGTTCAGAGCTGAGGTCAAGTCACCCCATGGGGAAGGAGACCAGAAACCCTGAGGGGTGGTCTACCAGATCTGGTGAAAGGAGGTCACGGCCCTCCCATTATCCCACCCTCCCCTCAGCCTGCATTCTAAATAATGCGTCTTCATCTTAAAAATGTAAAATCTCGCAAGAGATTACTTTATATTTTATAGTACCCTATGTCACAGTTAAATAATTCCATCTTACTTACAAAGAACATTTTGTTACTTAAATAGGGGTATTGCTTTTCAGTGACGAATTTAAATTGTCTTCTTCCAGCTGCCTTCTACATCCTTGACCACATTAATGACAATAATAATGGCCAAGATTTATTGAGCATTTACCATGTGCCAGGCCCTATTCTAAGTGCTGAACACGTACTTATTTAATTCTCACAACAACCCCATAAAGTAGGCAGTACTGCTATTCCCATTTACAGTTGAGGAAACAGAGGCTCAGACAGTCCTAGAGTTGTACAGCTAGTAAATGTAGTGTTAGGACTTAAACCCTGCGATAACTATGGATTGCATACTGCTGTGAAATCTTCATGGAGTGGCTTCCCTATGTGGATCCCTCACTTGAGAGAAGCCAGGGGCCCAAGGAAGGTCTCTTTAGCGGGAAGGCTGAGTACCCCAGGACCCCACTCTGAAGCTGGGAAGAACGAAGAACAGCTTAGCAGATATCCCAACCCACAAAGGAGGAGGATCTTTGGGGCCACACAACTTTTACAGCTGTCCCTGAGAGGAGGTTTGACAGGCCCGGCCAACAGCGAAGCCTCTCCTGCGTGAGCAACCTCAACTGCTAACATACAGTTTCGCCTCAGTGGCCATGCTCAACTCCCGGCAGGCCTTGTTTAAACAGACAGCTTGTAGCAGCTGGGGCTGGCTCAGTGGAGCGTGCGGGCAGCCAAGGATGCTCCGAGTGCAGGTGCCTATCTCTGAATGTGCAATCGTGCAAATCCGAGAACCCAGACTGACGTGAATGGAAAGCCTAGTGTTCAGTTCCAATAAGCTCGACTGTCTATTGCCAGAGCAACCCGGACTGGCAGTCCTCGACTCATCAATTCCAGTGAGCACTTCTGGTGACAGAGGAAAGAAGTGTGGGGTGAATCCCAATCAGAGCTTGCTCCCTTTTGGGCATGCAGCATCTGGGAAAGGCTCCAGACACCTTTCCAGGGGGTAATTCTCATAGGAACTGGACCTGAGACAGGAGGTGTTGCCGGAGAAGGAGGTAAGGGAAATCACACCTGGTCACAGGATCATGGAGATAGCCTGACCCTCCCTCCTCTTTTTACAGAGGAGTTAAGTAAAGCCAGTGAGGGTAAGGGACTTGCCCAAGGGCACACAGCTCAGCAGGCAGCTGGACTTCCTGACCCTGATCCTGGTTTCCTTTTAGCCATTCCACCCATCAGGCTGTCTCTTCTAGCTCACTACTTGGAGCACCAGGTCACAAGGGAGTCTAACACCTACCAACAGCTCTCTCCCTGAAGCCACTTAGGGAGACTAGTGACAGCAAACGTCACATTATAGCGAAGAACTGAAAGTGTTGCTTGAAGCCCTGAAAAGGGGAAGCTGAGGGCAGGTTGTGGTGCAAATGTCTAGGCATTATCTCAATGACAGAGCAGCTCATGGGCCACATTCCGACATTCTGTTCTCATGGACTCTTAAGAAGCCTTCAGATTGGATCTTAACTATTGAAGTCTGCTGTGTAAGTTAGGGCCCTTGGGTTGCCAGTAATATGAAGAAACTCCAGCTAATAAAAAGCAAACCTGGGGCATCCTTTCTCTACCAGTAGAACAATGTTCTCTTCTTTGGTCCACCTGGCCAACCATGACTACCCTACAGTGCAGGGGCCCTGTTATACAGACCTTGACAACTCCCTACTGCCCAGCCCTACCTTGCCCTGGCCTCCAAAGTCCGTGTAAATGCTCTAGGCATAAGTCTCATCAGCCTTCTGATTTGCAGTAAGTGCCAGGATCATGTTATTCAAATGCCATACAGCCCAGTGCAAGGGGAATGAATTAAATGGTATGGGCTTCCAAGCTCTGAATCACCAGTTCAGGAAGTTACCTTCAATGCCATCTTGAAGCTCACCTGCCAAGCTGGTCTACGCACTTAAGCTCCCACACCATCCCTCCAAGCCAGGCAAACCAGCAGGGAGGCTATTCTGGCATCAAATGTTGGTTACACAGTTCCTATTTTTTCACCCCTACCAGACCACCTTGTGTATCACATCCCAGGAGAAATGGTAAAAGTTTTGGTGGGCAGACACACCTAGGCAGTTGTAGTGCTGTAAGAATGAACCCCTCAGATTTTCAAATTCAGAGGCTAGAAAGAATGGATGTAGCATGAGCACACAGCTTCTACCTGAACCCAGTGTAGCCCACAAGGTATCTTACACTTCCAGTCTTAGATGGAAATTAACTTGCAGTCTCAATCCCAATTCTGAATTCCTGGGAGAGAGAATCTGATTGGCTCTCCATGGGCCAAGTGTCTATTGTTGGCCCAGTCATCAGAAGGAGCAGGGTCACAACACTGCCACTGGAAACCCACCCATGTGAATTGCTTGGGGAAACATTCTCAAGAGAAAAGAGATTTCTGGCCAGCTGAGAAGACACCTAAGAGATGTCTACTCCCATTGCCTAATTAAATATTCGGGTTAAATGACTTTTCTGTCACCAATTAGTCTATTTCATTTTGGAGACTGTTAGCCAGTTTTCTCAAGGCCAGACCACCCTGTATTAAACCAGCCCCTCAGGTGGGTGGAATCTAGGCTCTTTGGAATGGTGAGAGGGAGCAGTGTCCTTGAAACCATCTCCTTATACAACTCAGACTTGTAGGCTTTGGTGTCATACCTTTGTTTTTATAGATGAGGAAACTGAGATTCAGGGAAGAGACATATCCTGCTCAAGGTCAGCCCACCCTCAACAGGTACTTTGTAAAGTGGGGAGGATGGAAGAACCACCTTGCGAAATCCTTCACCAGCCATCGGCACGCTGTGGAAATGCCGACTTGATAAATACTGTACATCGGTGGCAAGATTTGTGGCCCTCGGAGGCCTTCCTGTAACAATGCCTAAGGATGTTTTAATGACCTGCCTACTGGGCATTTCTGAAGCATTCATTTTAGAGAAGGCCAAGGTGCTCAGATTATAATTCTGAAGGTAATTTTTCCCTGGGCTCTCACACCCTGGCAGCGAGAGAGCACGAACAAGGAGCCCAACTAGGATTGCGCCAGCCCTTGATTCTTGTCCCTTTGACTTTGTGCTGCAGAAAGAAGATGGGCTTGGTGTGACCATTTATACCTGCCTCAAAATGTTGTTACAGAGGGCATTGAAGGAGGGGATGAGGGAGACTGCCATAGCCCAGTGCCTCTGCCTGCTAAATGTCTTCCTGTAGTCCTTATGCTCTTAACCCCAAGATCAGACTACTGCTGGGAACCAGTGGAGCGTAGGATTGAGCTGGGGGTAGAGGTGGGAGTGGGCCAATGTGAAGAGAGGGCATTGTCACAGCTTCTTTGAGCCCTCTGTATCCCAGATCATGGGGAGCTGAAGGATTAGGGAGGAGAAGATGAAAGGTAAGCCGGGGAAAATAGGTGAAGGAAGTAGGTATTAAAATAAGAAGTGAAATTCATGGGAAACATATCCAATGTTTTGTCCATGCTGAACTGGATTAGGAACATATAATGAAAGCAAATAGATTTAATGGGGTGGGGATGATTAACGGTGTCTTGTGATGCATCAGGAAATGATTTTGTTCAGGAGGAGTATTACAAGAGGAAATTGCACTTAATTCTTATCTGCTTATGATGTTTTAGTTGCTTAACTTCTTAGTACACACCTGTAAAACCAGAAAGAGAGGCCTGAGGTTTAATATGTTGTTTGCAAAGTAACTTGAGATATGAATGTCTGGAGCATGTGCTTTAGCTTTATCAAGGACTAGGTTTTTTCTAGCCAATTATTGTAATAAGTGGATGTTCCTAGTGGTTCTGATGACTGATTAACCGTCACCTTCCAATGAAATAAAAGTACAGCTCTTCATCTACTCAGTCCAGCCAATTGTTGTCTTTCCAGGGCCCAGGTAAAGTTTTGTCTGCACATAAACCTTAGAACACATCCTCCCTACTTCGAGTCCTTATAATGCTTTATTTGCACTACTCATCTTTGTATCACATCATATGTGGTTTTGTATTGCTAGTGCCTTGTAGTGGGATTTGAATTTTCAGACCTTTCTAATATGGAGACTTATGGCAGAGAATGGTAATTATGCCTTCCTTACTTTTAATAAGACACTCCTGCCCCCTTGTAGAAGGCAATGACTACCCAGCTCAAACCCACATTTCTCAGCCTCCCTTGCAGCTAGGTGTGGCTGATGATGGAATGTGAATAGAAGTCCACAATTGTTCCTTACAAGGAAATTGCCTGCCCTCCTTCCTTCCTTTCTAACTGGCTAGAATATAGACCAGAACATACTTGTGGGGTACTGGAAGAAGAAAAGGGACTTGAGTCCTGGGTTGGCTTTGTAGAATAGAGTTGCCTACCTGCTCTGGACTGCCCATCTACCTCTTGAAATGAAGTAAGAGAGAAAGAAATTGATGTTTTGTTCTAGCCTCTATAGTCTCAGTCTCATTGTAGCAGCTTATCCTATATCTAAACTAATAAGGAAGTTAAATGCTTTGCATTTCTTCCCTTTCCTTGTTGGTATACAGATGTTTCCCCCAACCCCCAGGGGGATGTGAGGGCTCTGACCTTCTTGCTCCTCAAGAAAGGGGGACTGATTTTTCTCTTATTGGACTTCTGGGTCTGATGGGTATCATGTTTATTGTGAAGGAACGAGAGAAGAGGATTTGAGGAGCAGGTAGTGGGAGGGAAGTGTCTCTGCAGAAAGAAGGATTTCATCAGTGCTAAAAAGGATACCAGGGGGGCAGAGAAGGAGAAGGAAGGAACCTCAGGGTGGCCCCAGGAGCT
Source organism: Ceratotherium simum simum (assembly GCF_057802395.1). Lineage (NCBI taxonomy): Eukaryota > Metazoa > Chordata > Mammalia > Perissodactyla > Rhinocerotidae > Ceratotherium > Ceratotherium simum. The sequence continues at coordinate 19,774,500 of NC_141908.1, forward strand.
GGAACTGAGCCTGGGAAGTTACTGAGGAGGGAGAGGGTCTGGTGTACGGGTAGAGATGTGAGAGCAGAGCTGTCAAAAGGCTAGCAAGAGGAGTATTGTTCAAGCACTGTGTGGAAACTGAGTAATGGCATTTGAGATGAGTCCAGGTACTGTGCCAGTAGAACTTTCTGTAGGTATATGGTGAGGCCTTCCCTGCATCAACATTTGACACCTTGACCTGTCACTGCCTGGCCAGAGTGACATCCATCCATGCTCCAAGACTTTGCTCAGCCCCACGATTACCCTCTGTAGCTCTTCTCTACATCCTCTACTCTAGGATACTGCTCGGCTCAAGAAAAGGCCAGTGGAAGTAGAAGTTCCCCCAACAACTGAACTTGAGAGTGGAGTTGCCAGATTTAGGGAAAAAACACAGGATGCCTAGTTAAATTTGAATTTTATAGCAATGCATAATTTTTTGTATAAGTATGCCCCATGCAATAATGCATGTATTTTATCTGGCAACCCTCCTTGGGGGAGGAGCATTGCTAGAAGTCTCTTGAGCTAGGCCAATGGTAATAACACCCCTGTTACATTACTCTTTCAGGAGTGTAGATGGTATAAATCTAAAGTAAGAAGATTAATGCCAGTGCCACCCACAGCATGAGGAAGAAGTCAGGGTTCCCAACCTGACTGTAGACTTCTTAGGGAGTAGGCACTTATCAGACACGTCTGAGCATTCAATTCAGCACGAGCTCAGGGCCAGGCACGTGGTTGGTATTCAGTGAAGCCTTGCTGCTGACTTGAATTGAAAGGCCCCGTTGAAGCCTGAACAGGAGGGAGCACTGGGGAGTCAGGAGACTGGGTCCTGTTCCTTTTGTTATCTTTGACTTGACATATGCTCTTGAGCAATTTTCTCTACCTCTCTGGGCCCTGGTTCCTTTAGGTATAAAATAAGGGGTTTGGATTAGAATTCATGGTTTTCGATTTGAGCCTTTTAGGAAAATGGGAGAGGTAAGAAGAGAGAGGGTCCAAATAGGTAGGACCCCAGCTCTGCGTTGCCTGCTTGAAGCAGATCACCAGCAGCAGCTTGATATGACTCACAGTCATCTCTCTATTAATAGTCAATTAACATGACTGGCCCTGCTTTCCCCTTTCCCCCCCCGAATGGATTTGGGGAAGTCCATTTTCCTGTGGTTCTTCTACCAAGATGTTCTCGGGGACCTCCAGGGTTGTTACCCTGTCCCAGGACATTAGCCTGATTAATGTGGTCAGGAAGTCTGCCCAGGCGCCTGCCGTCCACTGCCATCAGGCTGTCATGGTGCCACTGCTGAAACTTGGGCCCTCTAGCTCAGCTGTAGGCTTCTCTGCTCGTTGCTGCCCCTGCTACCCTGGCCCCCAGCCCCCAGCCCCCAGGAAGAACCAGCCCCTCCTGATTTTCTCCGAGCCAAGATGTAAGCCTCTCCCTCCCCTACAGAAGTCTAACTAGGTGTGGACTCCATGACCCAGGCTAGTGGTCCATAGCACACTTCCCATTTCTCAGGCATTTGTTCTTAATCCTGCTGGGGCTAAGGAACAGGGAGAGATGAGGGTCCAGGATGAATTTCTCTCTAAGAAAAGCCATTTTTCTTCTGCTTCCAGAAGCACAGTGTGGTTTGGGAGATCACTTTACATCTGTTTCTGTAGCACATATATGCAAATGTAAGAAAACCTCACCGCTTCCTCCAAGGACCATGGGTGGGGTCTTGTCTTGCACTGATGGAACTGAAAGGCCCAAGACTTTCCCGAAATAAAGGGAGTGGGCTCCAAAGGAAGTGACAACCTCTGCTTCTAGAAACCAAAATTACAACCTCAAATAACAATTCCCTCACTGAAATGAAAAAAACAACATCCAAACTCCCTCTTCACCAGGTACTCTACTATATAACCAATGTCCTTCTGTGTTAGGTTTCTTTTGAATAAAGTTTTTAAAAGCTTGAAAAGCATTAGAGGCTTTAAATCTAGTAGAGGAGGAAAGAGTAATATGAAGCAAAACTGGAGGGCATGGGACACGGCTCTGTGGTTTGGTATCAGAAACCAGCCCTGGGAAATGTGAGGAGTGGGAGACTGGGGGGGCTTGGGGCAAACAAGAGTCTTCTTGGAGGAGATGGAATTTGATCTAGGCCTCGGGGATGATTGTGCTTTGAAAAAACAGAAGGAAGAAGATTTAAGTACAAAGTGCTGACATGTGATGACTTGGGGGTGTGGATGGGCACGTTGTGTTTGTGGGAAGGTGAGGGGACCCAGAGAGTGGCACCAGGTGTCTTCACTCCCTTTCACTAACTGGGATAGAAGGAGGGTTCATCTCACTGGGCAACTCTGGTCCACTGGGAGTGGCTGCCTGGAGTGCTGCACTGAGAACAGAGTTAAGGCCACAGTTCTCAGCAGGGAAGAGTGCTGTCATTGATTAGTCATGTCTGCCTTAGGTGCAGGAGGGGAGAGGATTGACATGTGTTTCAAGAATATGTCACTTTTACCCTAGAAACTGTTTGACATATGTTCAAAAGAACCTCCAGTATGGGAACTTTCTTCCTTTTTCCTCTATTGAATTTAAGTCCATAGATCTTGAGAGTGAAGTCTGTGACTTTGAATGATATCTTATTACATTTCTTCCAAGCCTGACTGTACCAGCTCCCCACTGTTGCTTTTCAAGTTGCTCAGAGAAACCAGGGTCCTTGTCTCTGCTGCCTGGTTATAGGAAAGAGCAGTCTGGGTACGAATAACCTTGGTTCAAGAGAAGATGATGAAGGCACTGAAGGGTGGAAGAGAACGGGAAATTCTGCCTGAGGACACTTGCTGTTACTCGTGTGAGTGTGTTATTACCTAACATGTGGCACTGGTCCTGTGTTGCTTCATGTACCCAAGCCTTATCTCCCTATCAAGGTTGTAAGTCCCTTGAGGTCAGCAGTGTGCTCTCTTTATCTTAGGAATTAGAGAGACAGGAACTGGGTTTTGCATATGGTGGACACGGTGTCCTTTTGAGAGGTAGATACTTATAAGATGACTGTTGAACTGTTCTGAGGGTCTTGCTGATGGCCTGTCTGCTTTAAAGAAAAAATAGAAAAAAGGAGTGGAAGGGGAAGATTATGAAATTGAGCTGTGGTCCTTGAGTCTGAGCAGTTGGCAGAATATAACAATGTGCCATTCACACCACCTTCCTTCTGGGCTTTTTCCTAGGGCTTGAGCCTCCTCTCAATTCACAGGCTCCTCCCTTGAGGGTGGAGGAGGATTGTGCGGGGACAAAGAGAAGACGGACTGGGCACCTTCACAAATATTTTCCCTGGAGCCTGCAGAATGGCATTTTTCTATTTGCGCTTAAGTTGTCCAACTGGTATTTTCAAAGGCTGGATTTCTGGAAAATTGGAGCCTAGAGGGTGACTTGTCAGGAAACAGGCTCTGATCTTTGATCCATTTTAAAAACTGCACACTGGTAGGAAGATTGCATCAATGCAGCCACAAAGTAACCTGGCACGCCTGATGGGGGAGCGGGGCGATTCCGCGTCATGGCGTTAATGATGAAGTCAGGCAGTGCGATCACGGAAGGAGCAGGGGACTGCCGAGGGCCACATCAGGTCACGGAGAGCAAGTCAGTTATACTTATGGAGTATAAGATGGAAGGCCAGGTTAGCCCAGGTGTAACGCTTCGTAAAATTAGAAAATAGTTCTAAAATTACATGCATCTTAAAATTAGACAGCATGTGACATCTTTAGGAGATTTATAGATATTATTATGTGGAACTTTGAGTTTGCCTGCAGCTTCTTAAATGATTAATATTTAAATCTTTGGTGAAAGAGCATGATAGCAAATAAGATTAGGAGAACTCTCTCTACTTTCAGATTTTGCATTAAAGCTGTTTTTCCCGGGAGGGATGTGAGTTGACTAAAGGGCTTAAGCAGGTCATCCTGCTGTAGGAATTGAGAGTTTAAAGGGGGCACTAGCGTAGGAGCTACCCCCACCCCCTTTGGGTTATGGATGAGAGCCATACATGGCTAAATGGCTTGTTCACCTGCTTTCGTGAGTGGCCAGGCTAGGCTCAGGACTCAGCATTCCTGCTTCTAGGCCTGGGCACTGTCCACCCCATGTCTCTGACCTCTTGGTGGACAGAAGCTCAGCTGGCTTTGGCTCCTCTGAAGTCTAGAATGGAGCCCTTGCCACCGCTCTGCTCTGAAATGTAATCCCGCTCAACTCTAGCCGCCACACCATCTGCACAAGGAGGACAGCATGCGGGAGCTTGCTCACCTTGAAGGAGAGGTAAGCATGGAAAGAGAGACCACACCTACAGTCCCAGCCTTGGGCTCGCCGCAGGAAAGGGCCGAACAATGTGGAGCTGTAACAGTGTTAGTAGCAGTATGGAGGTTAAGTGTGTGGCCTCAGGTCAGGTCACTTAATCTCGTTGTGCCTCAGTTTCCTCTTCTGTAAAATGATGCTAATAATAGTATCCAACCTATTGGGTTCTTGTAAGGATCAAATGAGTTAAAACCCATACACTTTATAGTCCTTCTAATGGGGCCTAGTACACAGTAAACACACATATGGACACTTGCTGATACTCACGTGAGTGTTATTACCTAACATGTAGCCCTGGTCCTGTGTTGCTTCATGTACCCAAGCCTTATCTCCCTATCAAGGTTGTAAGTTCCTTGAGGTCAGGAGTGTGCTCTCTTTATCTTAGGGGTTAGAGAGACAGGAACTGGGTGGCTATTATCACATTACTTGTAATATGTCTTTCTAATGGTTTTGGTTGTTGTAGGTATGTTTATGACTGCAATTGGGTAAATATCCTATTATATACAGTAGCTTGTTTAAGGTCTTCAATGTCCACGTGAACGAGGTGTGATAACCACGCCCTGTAGCAGGTGCTGTTGGGGCCCCACACCTTGTCTCCTCAGCCTGGGTCATCAGTTTCCCTTATGAAGCCTTCTGGGCTCGAGTGCTTGCCGTCTCCCAGCTTTTCTTCCTCAGGGTTTTCTCCTAAGCCGTGAGGTCTGTTCAGCCCAGAAATGCAGGAGAGTGAATGCTTCCTTGAGCAGTGAGCGACAGGAGCCTCCTGTCTGTCTGAAGCTTCCAGGTACCTTAGATACTGGGACCTCTCAGACTTGAATGTGTACTCGAATCACCTGGGATCTCATTAAAATGCAAATTCTGGTTCAGGAGGTCTGGGGTGGGAGAAGATTCTGCTTTTCTAACTTGTTCTCAGGTGACACTGGTGCTCCTGGCCCATGGGCTGCACTGACAGTAAAAAGTCTCTACAGGGTTTCCTTTGAAAGTCCCTCAGGGGTTTGGACCAGAATTGCCCACAGTTACCCAGCTCAATAGCATGTTCTTATTGGTTTTCCCTCCTTCTCTGTCTTACCAACTCTCTCTGGCTTCCTAGGATTACTTTCCAAATAAACTACCTATTCTGTGCCAAGTTCTTGCTCAGACTTGGCTTTTGGGAGCACCCACAGTAAGATACCCCCCTTTACAGAGGGCCCGTCTTGATGCAGGTCGCACAGTTACTGCAGAAGTGGGGTTCCAGTCTGAGTCTGATCCTCAAGCCCTTTGTACTGTACCTCACTGCCTTTCTAGTAGTCTGTGACTGCTTTGAGTTTTGAGTTCAGCTGTAGAAAACTGAAAACCCAAATACTAGTGGCTTAAATGCAATAGGAATTCATTTTTCTCAAGTAAGGAAAATTCCTTGGTGATGTTGATTTGGTGGCTCAGAGATTTTACGCTGAGAGTTCTATGAGTCTCTTGGCACTTCCCTCATGTTTGCAAAGGAGCTGCCACACTTCCTGTCACCATGTCTGCATTTCAGGAAGGAGGATGGGGCAAATTGAAGGGAAAAAGGGTACATGCCAGCTCAGAATGCCCTTTCTCTCCTTTTAGGAACCTTCTTTGAAGCCCTACCTAAAAACTTCCACATATGTTTCAAAGGCTAGAATTTTCATGTAGCCACTGTAATTTACAAAAAACTTTGGAAAAGTGTAGTTTTTCTGAAAAACTGATTGTTGCTGCCCCAACACAATCAACTCTAGCCAGTCACTCCCATAGGAGATTAATGGAGGGTTTCAGGAGTTCTTTTTGAAGGGCTTTATGTGATTTTTTCCCAAAGCTGTCCTGTGTCAAGTAGGGGGCAGGGAGGGAGGTGGTGGTGACAGAGGAAGTAGGGCAGTGTATCCCTGGTCTATGCACCTCACTCCCTCTTACCATACACCGGTAGACCTGGCCTGGATGATTTTGGGGGTGGGCACACAGTGGGGCTTTAACTCCAGGCTGGCTTAGCTGTCTCCCAAAGTATAAGGACTAAATATGGTTTATGACCCCTAGGACTAATTCTTCCCAAAGAGCCCCATCTGGTCAACAGGAGAAAATCATATTCTTCCTATCAACGTAATGTTAACTCTATTTCTAGTGGACTAATAACCCTTATTATAACCCTTGCCTTATTATACCAAGAGGATATTTGCCTCCTCCCTGCCTGGGTTATGCTTCAAAGCTTCCTAACAGTGACTCCCTGAGAAGGATGCAGAGCGCAAGTAATTTCTCCCTGATCCGTAATTTCTCTTCTGCCCACTCCTCCCAGCACATCCTCCTGCCACACTCCACACCTCAACCAGGCAGGTATTAGGTTAGGTAAGCAGGTATCTTTTCCACTGGCTTGTGAGCATCTGCAGTACCATATCTCAGTTCTTATTCTTTCAGATGCCTAGAACAGTCAGTTAATCAATTGACTGGAGATATAGCAATGATATAACCCAGATCCCTTTTCACCTGGAAGTTGGGAGTCTTTTTCGTGAACTAGGGGCTGAAAAATGTTGGTTGAATCAAATTAGTTATTCAAAAAGTGGTAAAAATTTAAATATAGAAGGGTTCTTGAAGATGTTTTTCCTTCAGGCTTTGAGATCAGGTAGCTCCTCTCTACCACTTAAATTCACTGTGTAGGGCTGGCCCCGTGGCTTAGCGGTTAAGTGCTCGCGCTCCGCTGCTGGCGGCCCGGGTTCGGATCCTGGGCGCGCACCGACGCACCACTTCTCTGGCTATGCTAAGGCCGCGTCCCACATACAGCAACTAGAAGGATGTGCAGCTGTGACATACAACTATCTACTGGGGCTTTGGGGGGAAAAAGATAAATAAATAAAATCTTTAAAAAAAAAAATTCACTGTGTAAATTCAGGTAAATTAACTCACCTCTCTGTCCTTAGTTTCTGCACTTATAAAATGGAGCTAATGATAATAACATGAGTGTGCTGAGTACTTACTATGTGCCACGTGCTGTTCTAAGAACTATACATGTATGAACTCATTTAAGGTCTTATCATTGAGTTCTTACAAGGCGTAAGTGAATTAATACATGGAAAACACTTAGCATGGTATCTGGCACGTGGCAAGCATCCATATATGTTAGCAGTTGTTATTATAATCAGTTCTCAATTCTTGCCCTCTTGTTGAGTTTGAGATCTGTTTACAGCATCTGTTTTCTTCTTCTTTTAATTCAAGGCAGTATTTGAGCATCCCACAGGCTTCCAGCACGTCTGCCCATCTCTATGTTTCAACCACCCACATCCATTCCTCTGGGCTACATGCTTCCTATTGCCCTCTTATTCTCCATCCCACTCCTTCTCTGAAAACATTTCCTTTTCTTGATGGTGGAGGCAAAAAAGGAGTGGATATTTCAGGCTTTCCAGTGCTTTCTAAACTTCAGAGCCTATCTACATTGCCTTAGTGACAGTTTCTTTTCTTTTCATACCACAATTAAAAAAAAGAAAAGAAATACATAAGTGGTAAGAGTTGGGTAGAGGGAAGACATCATTGTATTACATTACATCTATAAAGTGTTTTATAGTTTACAAAGCCCTTTCACCTACATCTTCTTACCTAATCCTCCCAGCAACTCCAAGTGGTCCTCATTGGAATCCTTGTGATAAAATTGGCCAGTAAGTTTCAAAGCAGGTTTCAAAGGATAGGGCAACTGCCTTACAGAGTCATCTGGTGGTTTCTTAGTTTAGACCCTGTGACAAGCTTAAAAATGACGACTGTGGATAGGGAAGGCAGACTCTATCCTGAGTGATGAGCTTCTTGAGGGAAGGGATGACATATCTCATGGAGCATCCACAAGGTTTAGGGCAATAAATGCTTGTTCAATGAGTCAGTGAATAAATGGTGAGAAAGAACTTTAACATTTCATTATTTGAATGACCACAACCAAAATTTTTCAAATTTGAGAAGTTTAAACCTGTTAGTTCTCAGTGAGTTTTCCATTGTAGTGATAATCAATTGCAGACTGAGGACTCTGCAAGTCTCCCTCTTCAGGGGCCACAGGTGTTTATGTTAGGGCAGGAAGAGATGGCCTTAGGTGAGGGAAGTCCTTGTACGGGGTCTTTGACAATCTGGATGCGCTTTTTAAACTGTACTTACAAAGGATTTACCAAAAAGGAGTTCCTGACTATGAGACATTGGAATGGGGACCGATGAAGGAGACAAAGGAAGCCACAGAGCCAAGAACCTCCACACACTTGGGCTTGAAGGCAGGGGGCGGACCTCCTGGTTGTTTGGCTTTAGAATTCTTTCGTTGTGTATTGTTCCACATTTGACCTAGTTTCCTGGGTAGCCTCCTAACGGTTCTTGCTTTTTTGGGGAAGGAGAAGGTTCTGGGGCTTTTGAGATTCTGATGACAGTTATTTACTCTCTCTAGAAAAATGCACACATACTACAATTCTGCTCCCCAGATCGGAGGACCTAGTTAAATACGTCCTGTCTCTTACCATACTTCCCAGAAAAAGGGATTAATTGTCCTTGCTTATAAATATTCTTAATGTGCCCCATTGTTCTCATCTTTGTCCTCTTTCTGAAAGTAATTATCACCCCAGTGTCCAAATCACTCTTTGTGCTATCTGGGGCTGTCTTCAGTTCAGCACTTTTGCAGTGAGCTCCAGCAGCTGCTGGGGGAAGAAGGGATTATCCTATCTCCAGTCGCTCAGTTATCTAGAAACCACCTATTGATTTCCTGCTCTCCACAGAACTGAACATTGTCTTTAGCTTTGGCTATGTCTCTGGAAGCATAAAGAAAGAAGGTTGAGTTGATGCTGGGAGAATTTGCTGAGGGAATTTAAAAAGCCAGCTGTGATATTTGGTGGTGGTGGGGAAATGGGGCCAGAAAGGGGGGGGAAGAGAGATGAATTATATAATTATTGATGGCTGATGATGTCACTGTGTTTTTTCTAGATTTGTCCTGGTAGGAGATGATAAATCAAAGGTACTTGAGTTCCACCAGCCTGTTCCCTCTCTTGGCCCTCATTTTAATTCTGCTATAGTGATCTACCAGGTTATTTTGCTCCTATTCATTCCCAAAGTTGAGTATTTTTGAGCAGTAGAGACGAGGCATGAAGCAAACTCTTATTACTTCCCTTCTGCTGGGTCTGTTGTATAAGCTTTCCCAGATGGGCTCTTTCCTTCCGGAGCTATTGATTGGCTGCCTTTGTCACGGACTCAGTGATTTCGGATTTCCTGTCACTGAAAAAAAAGAAAGAAGAAGAGTTCTTGGTGGGGGCCTTCCTCAGAGACACTTGGGGCCGTCCCCTGAGTTCACTGTTCCTATTCTTTTGTTTACCTTAATAAAAATAACACGAAGACATATAGGACACATCAATAGACCCACCCACATCTGCAATGAAAGTTATTTTTAGTGAAAATAATCATGCTAGAAGATTCACTCAGGCAATGCTTACGAGGATCCACCATTAACAAGGCACTGTGCTTACTTTAAGGAAACAAGCTGTTGAAAATGTTCACAACTAGCTTTTACGTTATTGCTATGTGAGGAACACTTGGAGGGCTCTGCAAATGCTCCCATGCTTCTTTCTTCCTATTCATCTTCCAGATGATTGAGGATCCAGATCCCCTTTGATGTATAACCTCTAAACTTGAACTACCTCCTTGTGTTAGTGGATCTATTTAGAATCCATACCTCTAACTCTTTGCATCTCAGGAGCATTTTCCTGTTTCCAATATGTTTTTCAGTTCACTTGCTTGACCCAAATACAGCCATTAGTTAGCCACTTTGAATTTTACTTTGCTATCAAACAGTAGTAGAAATATCACAGTTATAGTTCTTTTTTATGTAACCTCAATACCCAAAATCGTCTCTAAAGTTTATTGAACCACCCAGCGTCGGAAATATGAGCGCGGCCTTTTGTTGGGCTTGACCTATTGACCCAGGAGAGCAGCTGGTGTGGTGCCTACAGCTGCTCTGGTTTGCGGAGCCTTTTACCCAAAGGAGCTCCCTTTGATGGACTTCTCTGGGAGGCGGGCTATTCCTGAATGGATTTCTCTCTGAAGGCACTACTAGGCCTGGCAGAGAAAACAATGATAAGGAGAAGACAAACAGAGAGCTGAAGGATTACCTCACAAGAACAGCACAACAACAATGAGGAAAACTGCTTTGAAGTGGAGTGAACCCCTGAACTTTATTAGTTATTCTACCAGAACTGGAGGGAAAAGATGGAAGAGAACAAACTCTTTTGGGTTGTTGAGGAGAGATGGTTTCCCTAAAGGTGGCACTACAGCACAGGAGAGGTTAGCGTATTTGGCCATGGCTGACTGTGGGCCTTTGTTAGGAATTAGCCAGTGAATGCTAGTTGGCCAGTAACTGGGACTACCTGCCACTCCCCCCTCCCTCCCCCACCCCCACCCCCCCACCCCACCCCTGCACCCGCACTTTGAGCTTCTCTGAGCTCTGTTCAAATGTCCACTAAAACCCTTATCTGCTGATCACATTATGCTGAGTTAATCTGCTTCTCCTGGCTAGAGAGCTCCTCCAAGATAAGGACCTTTTCCTATTCTTCCTGAATCCCCAGGGCCTGGCCTAATGTAGGACCCAATAAACAATGATTAAATGCTGCCATCCAGTACTCTCATGAGGCATTGTTAATTTTCTTTACTTTTCTGCTTCCGCTGCTCTGTGAGAATTTAGGAGACTAGAGACTATTTCTTAATCCCTCTGTCTTTCCGAGACCTAGAGGAGTGCCCAGGGCCTAGGGGGCTAAACACTAAGTAGTGTTTGCAGAGTATATATCGGGCACGGACTGAACAGAGTGGTGGCTCTGGCTCTTCCACTCACCATGGGTCATCTCAAGGGAGTCGCTCTCCCTCACTGGGCCTGTAAAAACCACCTTCACCATCCTAAAAGATTCTATAAAAAGTTGAAATCCAGGCAGCTGTGATAGATATCCCTGGTGGGGTGAACTGTACAAACAGTTAAGAATTAGAAGGCCTGGATTCTAGTTCTCAACTAATTGGCTGTGTGGCCTTGGGCAAGCCATGGAACATGGCGGCAATTATACTCATGATATTTACCTCATAGAGTTTTTATTTTTTATATTTGTATTGACTGTTTTAAAGAAATATAACAGTAATACGTGCTTGTGATAAGAAGTAATACATCATAGAAGAAAACAGGGTGGAAGATCAAAGATCCATCCTTGTACCGCCAACCAACCTATCTTACACCCGGTCTACTTGCCACTTACTGGGATCTTTTGGGAATCTGGTGAGAACACGACTTAACATAGCAATGAAGTGGTGTGTAAATGTGTAGTACTCCACACAGATGCCAATATTGTTATTATTACTACTACCACTAGTAGTAGTAATAGTAGTCTGAGATAAAGAATTTATATTTGAGAATTCCAAAGTGAACTAGTTGGGAGGTAGAGTAAGTGTTAAATAGCAACACTGCCTACAACAGCAATAATGTTCTCCTGCAAACCCCCAGATTGCTTTAAAATGTCCACTGCTAAACCCTTCCAGGTTAGGAGGCAGGAGGAATGTATGGTGATTCAGAATGTGGAAGTCAGAATGCCTGCAGCAGATCCCACTGCTCCCCTCCACACCAGGGGACATCTGGAAAGTGCCTTGACTTCTGACTCCACTGGCCAGCTATGTCTACTTTTAAACTGGGCTGGGATTCAGTGCCTTCTGATGGTTCAGCAAATATTCAGCAGAAGAGATTCTAGGTTTTTTGCATGTAAAAGCAGCCCTCCCTGAATCAATAAGGATCCTCTTAGGACTTCCCATCTCCTGTACTTGATCATCTCACTCTCCTGCACAAGTTATCACCTTGTGTAATTGCAAGTCTGAAACCCAATGTCTGAGTGTGAAACTCAATGAGAATTCACTTCTTCAGCAAATGTACCCAGAACTTGCTTTGGGGAGAATCAATGGACACCTTGCAAGATCACCTCTTCTATTATTTTTTCATAAAAAGAGAAACTGACAAGTGGATAATACCATATATCAGTGTGACAGTATTCCTAATTAATTTCTTGGCTTTGGTTTGTACAACATGAGTTTTCTTAAAAATGTTGAGGCGTGTCTTCTGCTCCTTGAGTTTCCCATTAGGTTCACAGATGAGACTGTTGCTCTGACTGATACTTTCTGGAGGAGCCTTTCCTCCTTTTACACGCTCTCTGTCAATCTCCCTGCTATTTAAACTGCTTGTTAAAGTCTCGACTTTCCCTGCTGTAGTTTCATGAAGTTTCTTTCCCTTAACAGTTTAGCTGTCAGGGAGCATGGCCTTTGCCTAGAATTTGGGGGAAGGGTGAGTTCAGAGAGATGACAGGGGAGGGGCACCCCTCAGCAGTCCCTGACAGAAGTCCTGTGATATGACATCACAAGGATACTGAGTGTTTGTTTATTCTTGGTTTCTAGGCTTCAGTGGGGGTTATTATCACATTGTTTCCTGTGTACTTCCCTTGACTTCGCATCAATTCTGCCTGATGCTCAAACCTTCCAGGTCTGTTTTGACACACAGTATGTGTCTGGGAGCCCCACAATGTGCTGAAAACATTTGCTTGATCTGACAGGGCCATCCTTCTCTTTTCTGGTGACACAGGGCCTTCCAGAACACAAGGGCTTGAGGTCTTTGGACCTTCTCGGCACTGTCAAAGTTTAGATTCTGAATGTAAATCTTGCTGCAGCTTCCTTCCCAACTTTCTGGAGAATCTCTGCTCTTTGGCTAACAGCTAAGGGCCGGTTGGTTGCCTGCCTTCACAGTGTGGTCTATGGAAATTTGAAATCAGCTGTGAAGTGTGCTTCTTGTAAGGAACAGAGCCCAGAAACCCAGCTTTGCAACCACTGTGGCTTGTGGTGAAGCGTTTCGGATGCATTGGACAAGGATGCAGGTGAGAAATTGGAGAGGAGCCTGTTTCAGGATATTAATCTGCATTTCCTGGAAGGCCAAGCACAGAAGGCTTAGAAAACAGCCTGTGTTTGGCCTTGAATGCCAAACAGGTGCTGACTCCAAGCCATCCCCAAGGCTGCCTTGGGGCAACACCCAAAGGAATTGGCCATTAAAATAGATGGCTTAGGCAGTGCTCCCCATCTTTGGGGGTCACAGGCCCCCTTTGGGAAATGGGTGAAAAGGTATGGTCCAGGTTCCCCAGGAACATGCATCAACGTGCTCAACATTTTACACTAGAGACTTGTTTCCACCTCAAGGAGGCCCGCTGGACCAAAGTGTCTAGGGCCATCACATCTTGCTCACAAAATGCATCACACAGGTCATTTCCTTGCCTCTGACACAGGATCCGCTGTCCTGTGGGCCATGTTTGTGCACTTTGAGCAGTCTTAGTTAAATCCCAAAACCAAATGTCATCAGATGCAGGAAGCACCCGGTCACTTGGCACTGAGGAAAACTCAATATGGCCATAAACACTTTATGTGGGTCTTTACCACTGTTATTTAATTAAGTCTCACATTACTGTGCGCCAGGAGAGCTGTACTGTGCAGCTGGGTGACAGATGGATGGAGTAGGACCAGAAAGGGACCGTAAGGAGGTCAGTGTGTCTGAAAGAGCACCAGCTTTGAAATCAGACAGACTAGGGCTTGAATCTTGGCTCTGTCCTGTAAGCGACCTGTCCTCTCAGAACCTTACTTTACTCATCTGCAAAATGGGATCAATACAATAGAAACTCCAACAAGGTGAAGAGTCATTGAATAATGTGTGTAAAATACCTTCCTGGAACTCACAACTAGGGTTTACACGAGAGCGCCTAGCTTGTATCGGGCCCATGACTTGTGGTACATGTATTATCCCCATTTGGATGTCAGTCCTGACATAGGACTGGCACTTGTGCTTCATGCAGCTCATTTGCAGGTTTGTTCTTCCTTATTTGAGTTTCTTTGTTTCATATTCAAGGTTTGGCAATGCTGAGAAAAATGCTGTCTCACTATCCAAAGAGGATTTCATGGATCCACTGGGGGCACGTGGGTTGGTTGACAACAGATGTAGGGGTGTGGATCTGTCCCCTATTTCTTTCCTGGAAGTTGCTGTGATCAGAACCCTCCTGTCTGGGGGAGGCAGCTGGCTGTGCTGAAAGGTTCTGTATGACAGGAACTGATGAAACCAGCAGACCTGTGTAAGGACTAAACCCTGGCCTTGCTATTTTCACGTGTTCAACAACCAAGCTTGGGTTATAAAGGCACAGTTCAGGAAATCCCCATTTCCAAGGACTTCTTCCTGTTCTGTGGATTCAGAATCAAAGGTTAAAGGAAATTTAGAAGGGAAAATTAAATTCCTGAAACAGATAAATTGAAGCGTTTTGATTTATATTCTTTATCTATCTATCTATCTAACTATGGTAGATAATAATAGAGGTTTTCCATGTCTAAAGGATGTTTGTTTATATATATCTCTTATCATGGAGAGAAAAATGACTTTTACTAAGTCATCTCCCCATTCAGATCTGAAGCTCCTTTGTCTCTAGCCATTTGTTGTTCATCTGTTCATTGTCTGTTTGTCCATCTATCCATCCATCCCTCTGCACCTACTATGTTCAAGGTGCTGCGAGGACTGAAAGTTTGTATCATAGTTGTCTTTTGTATGGAGCCAGGTTAGGGTAGTGCTTAAGTTCTTTGTTTTTGGATTCTGACGACAGACTTGGGTTTATCATCCTACTCTTCATTCATTAACTGAGGAAAGTTCATTAGGTTGTTTACTCATCAGAAACACGTGGATAAGAATTTCCTCTTGTGAGGAGCAAATGGATTGGGCATGTACTAAATCCTTGTAAAAGAGTGACTGGCACAATGTGTGACTATAGCAAAGGCTCACTAAATAGAATACAATTGCATAATTGGTCCAGCAGAGAAGACAGAGCACCTCTGAAATGCTTAAATATTATTTAGCTTGCAAAAATTCAACGTAGTTGCAAGTTTCAGGCACACACCCCATGTGCATGCGTATGTGCGTCCATGCTTTGTGAGTGTGTGTGCATGTGTAAATCAAAGAATACATAATCTATGGGACAAACTTTCCCTACATGCTTATGGTGATAAATTCTATATCCATTTAGATTCTCAAGTGGGAAATTTAGAAGGTATTGTCTTCCTCACCAACACTAATTTTATGACATATAAGGCCTTTGGGAACATATATTTCAGTTGTATGCCTTATACGGTCTTTGCTATTAGTAGTTCCTTACGTGGTCTTAGTCGACATCATTCTTTATAAAGAACCTTGTTTTCTGTGCCTGGAATGTCAATGATTATAGCTATTAACAATTTATAACTCTTAGTTATTATTTGGGTATTCTTTCTCAGTATCTTTATTTTTCAAATATCCTTATTCCTATCACAGTTTTATTCAGACTCTTCACATGCATCTTATAAAGTAATTTTAAAAAACCTTACTATTCAGGCAAATGAGAAAAAGGAGATTTGACTTTCAGGAAGTAAGGGGAAGATTTTAACGTCTTGATAAAGGAGACTCTGCAAGAGGCTCTGTCTTTAGTAGGAAACCGATTTGTCCTGGTATAATCATTGCTGGAGGGAAGGGCCCGACTCTCATACCAAATATTTCTCATTTATTTTTACCAGGTTGTTTCTGACAGATATTTTATCTCAAGTGCCTTTATAGCAATCCTAAAGGCATATCTAAAGGATTATTTAATAACATGTGGAAGCACAGACAAAAGAGATGATACAGGAAATGAAGTAAACCAAGAGCATGGAACAAGCCTGGGACATGGCATCCCAGACCCTGATGAGTAGTGGATAATGGTGCTTCCAGTCCAACGGAGGGGAAAGGGATTAGGAAAAAGAAGCTAGGGAAACAGACCACCCAGGCTGAGATGTGTTCATTCTTGTTTTACAATTTGAAGTATAATGGAAATCCAAATTAATTTCTCAGGAGAACATCAATTCCTTTGCGTAAGTCAGCAAACAGTGGGTCAGATGTGTCATATAAAACCCACTAGCAATGACTTGATTCTGCGCCGAGGTTCACAGCATGGGAATACCACCTCCCTGGCTCCACAGAGCCAAAGACCAGGGAGCCTGGGGGTGGCATCTGCTGGAGACCGTCTTTTAGGCCTCACTGATCAAAGTAGGCTGACTGTGTCCTTTTAAGTCATGGATGAGATGGAAAAGGGCCAGAGTTCAGGCTGAGGCAAACACAGCAGTGTTGGAAGGAGTTTCATTGGCAACTTAAGGAATAGCAATTCCTCTGTATTCAATGTTCAGGCGAAGATAAAGAGGATATTGGGAATATGTGCAAGGAGTCACATGCAAGAGAGTTCACAGTGGTGCTGTTTGTAATAACAAAAACGCTGGAATTAACTTAAATGTCTATCAAGAGGAGACTGGATAAATGAATTGGACTGCATTTATGCAGTGGAATAATAGACAGTCATGACAAGGGAATAAACTAGAGCTAAAGTATTAACATTAATGATTTTCAACTACACAATGCTAAGCAAAAGAGCATACTGAAGAAAATATGTGGTACAAAACCATCTATATAAAGTTCAGGAAAATGTAAAAAAATACTACATGGTAAAACAATATAAACTGTGTTTGGATATATACAAACGCAGTAAAAAATGTTTAAAAATGCGTGAGAATAATAAAAACCAAGTTTAGCTTAGTGGTTATCTTTGGGGAATTGGGGAGGGGGCTGTCACCAGGGAGGGGGGGGACACACGAGATATCAATTGTACTGATGTTTTATCCTTTAAGGTAGGCAGTAGGTACATAAGAGTTTTGTTATGTTACTGTTTATAGTTTTTTTGTAAGTCTGAAATATTTCACAGTAACTTAGGTACCTCCTTCCCATGTACACAGAATGTATTGAGAAACAAGAGGGAAGCTTTGCTCAGGGAGGAAAATGGGTATTGGAAGGTTACAAAGAGAGATAAAGTGACGCTGTGTTTTGCAAGAGTAGGTGCTTAACATATATTTGCTGAATTAATGCAGGCTGGGAAGAAAAGGAAACAGAGTCAGAAAGTAATAGAGAAGGTGTATGAGATGAAAGGGGTCTGGGGAGAAGAAAGTTTAGAGCCAGTGATGTGTGGAAAATAGCAGCACATGCAACAAAGCAGAGCAGGAAGATCAACGAGCTGGATGGATGCTGAGATGCTGCTGTGAAAACCAGCCAAATACTCCACTTCCTCTGCTCCAGAGGTTGGAAAGAAGTTTCACTGTGTTGGGAATTCCTGCAGCCAGAAGGTCATCCTCTAGGGGCCACCCAGCATAATGCCTCAAATGATTTCTTAAGAAATTACTCTTGCAAAGAGAAAGGGGGAAAGAAAATGCATTTGAGTTTGTCCCTACCAGAAAGTCATCAAAAGATGGTGATGGGTGTTATGATTAGTGATGTGCTGTATATTAATGGCTGGCACGTGGTGGGTTTTTGGGAGTCACACCATATGTCTCCCTTATTATTATTTCCTTGCTTGAGTGATTTATTCTCTTGGACTCTGAGAACACAAGTTGGGATCTTAGCATTAGCAGGCAGGAAAATGTTCATATTTTATCCTCCTTAGCACCGGTTACTCAACAAAGTCCGCTGTGCCCAGAGCTCCTTTGATGTTGCTCAGTAGACGTTGGGAACGTATCAGACAAATTTGTTTTTAACTGCTCACTGAGGGCTTTGTGATTATCATCTAGTTGTTGTTCTAACCATTTGGACCGACCTTTGCTGAACAATGTAGAATTAATCAGGCGGAACAGAGCCCAGCTCTCTCCATTTCTTTTGTCAGGATGGAGTGAGCCCTGGACCTGAAGCCTGTAGAATTCTGGGGCTGGGAGGTTTCTGCCTGTGCTTACTTTTGTTATTTTATTTAATTTAAAAATTAGTTTTAGTTTGCCTTCTTCCTCCTCCCTAGCCTTGAGCCTCCATGGCTCAAACTATTAAAGGTAGTTTCGAGGAAGGAAATGCAAAATAGCAAGAAATAGTTCTGCTTGCTAATGGCCCAGGTCCTTTTGCTTTCTAGGTTAAAAGGACTGTTTGGGGGAAATGAAGTTCTGTCTCCATAAGGACATTGTTTAGCTTTGTATCCTATTTTAGTTGGAGGGTGAAGTGGACCAGATCTGTTTCCAGCCTCTCTGACTCTTTGATTCCAGACTGGGGCACTCTCAACAGGGTTTTATATCCTGCTGGAATGCAAAGCTATTTTAGGAAATACCTGTTGGATTGAGAAAAAGCACGTGTTATAATTATGGTGACCAAACCATGTGCCCCAGATTTTCCAGGATGGTCCCTAAATTGTGTAGCCTGAGGCTTTTTGATAAAGGCAGTTTATTTTCTGTGTATCAGCACAGAGTCTGATAAAGGGTATATTTGTGTGTATGTGTGGGTGAAATCTATATGTATACATACGCACACACACATATATTATTTCCAGGTTTATTTGCATGAAATCTTCTTTAGGATCTTGTGGCTTCAGAACATGTGGTCCAAGAAGTATTGTGGAAATAGCTAACTAGCTGAGTGACCTTGAACAGTCTCTTCCTGTCGCTGGGTCTTCGCGGTTCCCCACCACCCTGGCACCCAGCAGGGTCTCAGTAACCATGCTGGAGGGAGCCAAACACCAGGCCCTTTCAGAATTCTCTCTCGGTCTTTGTCCTTTCTTCTCTCTTTGTGTAGAAAGTTCCAACGCTGCGTCCTTTGTACTTGCCTCAGTGTTCATACTGTACGACATTTCACTGTTATCTTGCACGTCTTCCTCACTCAAAAGCTGGGCTGGGTCTTTACATTTGTCTCCCTCGTTTAGCTAAAAAATGGCTGGAAGGAGATATACCATGGTGAGATAATGGGTGATACGTTATTCTTTATACTTTTTCATATTTTCCTTTTTTTCATTTTCTTTGTGACCATGAATAGATATTAAAGAATCAGAAAAATAAAAAAACAATGAACGGCATTTTTTTTTTCTTTGAGCGTTTGGGATCAGAGAGGATCTGAGGAATTTGTCAAACAGATTTCCATGCTGAAGGCTATTGCAGTATCCTCTGCCTCAGCTTCTGCCACGCGGGAGCAGCTGACTCTTCCTCAAGCTCTCCCACAAATGGGCCACGCTGCTGTGACAGGCAGCCACGAGGGTGTCAGAGCTGAGGAGTGAGTCTGTTGTGGGCTGACCCTCCCAGGGAGTGATTTGAGCTGTGTCATGGTAATCAAGCACAAACCAACATGTACACTGACTGTTTCATATGCCAAATGTCCCAGCAGCCAGAAGGCACTCAGGATTCTTGACCCCAGCCTGTGCCTTCACTGGGGGCTGAGCTGAGCGATGGGCCAGGCCCTGTGCTGGGTGAGAAGGTGAGTCAGAGCAGCCAGGACGTGGTGTGGGCCCTCTAGGTGGCTGACCTAGTTGGGCTAATAATTTGTGTACATTAGGAGCTAATCAAACATCACAAGGCAGTATTTAAGCTTCAGATGAGTGGTAAAGAAGGCCAAAAGGATCATGGGAGTTTCTAGGAGGGAAAGATAGTGGAAAGGCTCTGTAAGAATGTGATGTTTTGAGATGGGATTTGGAGTGTCTCCAGTGGTGGAGAAGAGAAGAAGCCCTCCTTGGGAAGGAAACAGCTTGCAGACAGACATAGTGGTGGGAGTAAGGTCAGCCTGTGGGTTTAGTTTTAGGGGGTGGCGGGGAAGTGAGTGATGGACGGGAACAGGGAAGAAAATGTGCAGTCTAGAATGAAAGGTGCTAAATAAGGGAGACTGGGAAATTAGAATGGAGAGCTGGGGGTGGGCCAGGTCTGGGAGCGCTTGGAGGACAAGACAAAGCAAAGCCTTGAACTGGGAGGTAGTGGGGAACTGTCATGTGACTCTCAGAAGAGGTTGTATAAAGTAACTGCCCAGGGCCACAGATTCTTCATACAGATTAGAATGTGGCATGAGAATAATTGAGAACACGGGCTCTGGGTGATGCTGCCTGGGTTTGATTCCTGGATCCGAGTTGTGTTACCTGTCTGAGACTCAGTTTCCCCATCTGCCAAATGGGGATAATGATAGCCCTTTCGCATAGAATTGCTCTGAGGATAAAGGAGACAATCCATGTAAAATATATAACACAATGCCTGGCACGTTGCATGAGCCTAATAAATAGCTGTTATATATGCAAATTAATATGAATACTCATATAATCAGTATGGTAAAATGGTAATAAGTTTGACAAGCCAAATATTAGAAACAACTAGAAATTATTCCATTAAGAGGTTGAACTTGAGGGGCCAGCCCGGTGGCGCAAGCGGTTAAGTCCGCGCGCTCCGCTGCCACGGCCCGGGGTTCGCTGGTTCGGAGCTTGGCGAGCCATGCTGTGGCGGCGTCCCATATAAAGTGGAGGAAGATGGGCATGGATGTTAGCCCAGGGCCTGTCTTTCTCAGCAAAAAGAGGAGGATTGGCAGATGTTAGCTCAGGGCCGATCTTCCTCACAAAACAAAATAATAAATTAAAATAAAAGAAGTTTCCCTTTGTTTAAAAAAAAAAAAAAAGAGGTTGAACTTGAGAATACTTCAGGGAGATCTTTAGTGGGAAGTCCCACTCCAGTTTCACAGTTTGGCGCCATTTACTGTCCTGTAGCTTTTGTGAAATATTTGCATTGGCAGGTTACTCAAGTATAATTTTTGTTCTTTATCCCCCTGAGCGTGGGGAGGAGGATTAGTTTGTTTACATTATATTGCAGAAGATACACATAGATATAAACATAATGACATTTAGTTACAACATCTCTTCTGTTAGTCTTTACCACAGTTATCAGTCAGAGCCTCTGCATGGGAATGATGGTGGCCAGGCTAGTCTATGCCGTGAAGGAGAAGGCAGTGAAAACTTTGAAGGGACCAGGGCAATTTCTTCTCGGCCAAACTTAAGACCCAGTCTTTGAAGGTTAGGAATGACTAGAATTGCTAAACCAGAGCTAGCAAAGCCAATCAAATACCTCACACTCTTTAGAACCTTAGTTATTCCTTGGATGCTGTAGTTTAAATTATCCCTAATTAAAATGTAACTACCTTTGGGAGGGATACTATTTTTGTGCCATTATCAGTGGACTTCTTGGTGGAGAAGTATATTCTAAGCCAAAGGACAACATCCTCAAATTCGGCTGCCACTCTGACATTCATGCATGCCGGACGTACGTGACTCTTTCTAATTGGTAACAATGGCGAGCTGAGAAGGTCCCCTGGGGGATGTGACTCATGGTGAGTCAGGTGCACATGGGGGCTTGATCCAGCCCTATTGTCTTTTGTCAGCAGGTCTTCACAGTGCTCCAGCTGCAGTATCAGTGGAATTTCGTGTTGTGGATGTGATGGAAGGAAAGGCATTCAACACCAGTGCTCTTTCTGGATGCTTGGCAGCACCAGCTACCACTGCAGTGGCTGGCCCTGCGTCCACATGTGCTGGCTAACCAGACAGATGATGATGGCAGCTCAGGTGAGCTGTGATCTGGGGTTGTTATTTGGTCTGTGGGTCCCAGAGAAGAAGGTGTGAAAGAGGGGTGTAAGAGAGAAGGAGGAGGGCACAAAACACAGCCCTTGTACCCATCACTGTTTGCCCAGGGCACTCTTAACATTAGCTGCCTCCCAGGTACCAGGTCCTTCCCATACAAGAAGGCTAATCCTTTCCACAGACGGGCTAAGTGCCTGCGGTGAGCTTCAAACCCCGGCCTGTGGAACTGCACTTGTACGTCCTCTTCCCTACCTCATGCTGCCCTTCTTGCAGGGAGAGAGGCCCTCTGTGGGGGAAAAAGAATGACTCTCTCTCCTTTTACTTCTAGAAACGTGTTGTACCCCAGAGTCAGGCCCTTTGCATTTGGCTACAAAGCTGGATAGTATCTGTTTGTTGTTTTCCCCACTATGCATCCTTTTCTCCTTCCTCTAAAAATAGCATTCTAGTTTTCCTCTGGGTCAGCATCCCTCCCTCAGTCTTAGCCCACGTGGGCTGGATGGGGCTGACTCCACATCCTGAACCCCCAAGCATGTGCGTGCGTGCATGTGTGTGACCCAGGCATGGCCAATCGGCATCACAGTGCTTATTTCAGAGATGGACATACAAGTCAAGCTGGAGCAATGGCTATTAGCTCTGGGATTTTTAACATTGCTATTGGCAAAGAGGTGCTTTCTTTTTCCTGGGGTTGCTAACTTGGTAAATGGATGTAAACTTGGAACTACTAGTAGAAATCTAAGGGAACAGGTAAGAAGAGCTTGCCCAGAGAATAAAATAAAACTAAGAGATAGAGAGAAACATATTCCCGAAGACATTATTTGAGTGCCTTGATCCAACTGTGCCTGAAGATATGATATGGATTTTTTCTTTTAGTTACATGATCCAAATAAATTATCTGTTTAATTTGAGCCATTTTGAGCTGGAATGCCTGTCACTCACAACCTAAATAATCTTGGATAATAGGCCACATTCTAGATCATCAAAAAGCTGTACAATTAAATTTATAAACTTGTATTTTCCTTGTGACTGTACCTTCACATATCATCGCTGGTTTACCAGCAGCCTACCACCCAACCAGGGACCACAGCAATCTTGGGTGGCAGGGAAGGGTGGTACTTTCACATCTCCAATACCTGTGGCTGTTGGCCCCTGGATGTAAAGGAAAGAGTCTGGGAGAACATTTAATTGAAGGGCTTTCCTGAACCAAGATTTTCCAAATAACTTACGTTTCGTTCTATTTGTATTCGGTAACATTGAAAAGTCCCCAGGCAAACATTCAGCCTCTGGGCTATGTAGCAAAGGTGTAGAAATCATCTGCTGAAATGGAAAGTCAAGTGTATCCTGAGGAGTGCTTTCAGGGATCTGAAACATTTCAGAAGAATGTTACAACGTTCTGAAATCACAATTCTAGCACTTGCCTGGACCCTAGAGTGTTCCTAGTCCAACCCCCTCTTTTCAGAGGAGAAGGGACTCAGTGAGACTAAGAAACTCTGCTAGGGTCTCATAGCTAATATAGTTGCAGACCACTATCACTAAGAGAGAGGGTCCCTCTGAATGCCTCATGGAGACCAGAGACTAGACTCTTTGCTTGCTATATTAGGATTCTTCAGTTGCAAGTGACAGATCTCAACTAAAACCAGCAAAAGAGGACTTTTTACTTATTGCTGTCCCAGCTGAAAAGTCCAGGATCATGATCTAACTTCAGGTAAGGATGGATCCAGGAGTCTATAATGACATCATAAAAACAAAGCCTTTTTATTCTCTGTATTAATTGCACTACTTTCCTCTGTGTTGGCTTTAATTCTCCAGCAGATTCTATCCATATAGTGGCTTCTGGCAGTAGTAAGATTTTATCTTATCAGATTAGCGATTCCAATTGATAAAGAGCTTCCATTTTCCAATAGTACCAGCAGAATCCCAGGGCTCATGTTCATGGGCTCAAATAGAGTCACCCCTGGATTAGCCAGTATGGCCAGGGGTTGACAGTGCTGTTAGCACTACAGGGCCTCCCCGGACTTCAGCAGCTCAGGGAGGGGTGGGCTCCACTACAACCAGCTGAACTGAGACAGGGGGAGGGGTGGTGAATGTGAACATGCTGTTGTCACCTGGAGGAGGAATAATAGTTGTCAGAAGCAACAGATGCCACTACTCTTACTTTGAGTAGGGAGGGGGTCTGGCGGAGGCCAGAGCTTTTATTTTGGGAGCTAAGTCCCAGGGCTTAGTAACGGTTTCTGGCCCTAGGCCAGCAAGTTGCA
This sequence comes from Ceratotherium simum simum, assembly GCF_057802395.1. Taxonomy (NCBI): domain Eukaryota; kingdom Metazoa; phylum Chordata; class Mammalia; order Perissodactyla; family Rhinocerotidae; genus Ceratotherium; species Ceratotherium simum. The sequence continues at coordinate 19,798,472 of NC_141908.1, forward strand.
CCTTCAACCCAGCAATATAACCTCTGAAGTTTGACTCAACTGCAGAAATGAGGTTTTGCAGGAGGGGTATCAGCTTGGCCATATCTAGTGGCCTTGCCTCAGATAAATATCCTTCTCTTCTTGGCTGCACTCCTCCATTTTCTGGCTGTGATAGGGCACCACGTCAAGCATATCTCAGACAAATATCTGTATTGTTTGTGGTGCGATTGTGACTTCCTGTCTTCCAATTTAGTTTTCTGCGTCGCTTTTCACTGTCTGGGTCATTTGATATTACATCTGGTGCTTCCTGTTTTTTAAGTCTCTGACTCTAGTCATCCGACTGTAGAAACCAGGGGTCAACTTCTTCATAAGCAGAGCCGCCTTTGTCACTTGTTTTGGTATACTAATTGAGATTTGCGTAAGGAAAGCTGTCAGGTGTCTGCTGGTTTTCTCAGCCTCAGATACTTCCTTATTTACGAGTTTTTGTTTTTCAGACATTGGGACTTTCTCTGCCATGTGTGGATGTGGTGTGTGCGGGGGTGACCACTCCCACCCCTGCCCCCAACAACTCGACAGGGGTTCTCTCTCCCTGAACCAGAGCTCCTGGGTCCCACGGGTCTGGTTCTCAGGATGAGGCTGCTTCAGGCGTGACAGGCTCAGCCAACCCCCCTGGTGCCTTCCTCTCTGTCCTTCCCCAATCCTGGGGTTCACAGGTCTCCCTTTTTCTCTCTGCTCAAAAGAAGTCAGCTCCCATGAAATGAAAAGCTACTAAATGCAGATGTGCTTATTTTTGCCAAAGAAAGATAAATGTTTTAGTGACAAATTTTCACTTCATTTAACCTTTCTTTCCACACAATGGCCTGACTTAGGAGGAAGGGGATAAAGCCCCAAGACATTTATATCAAGAAATAGAATATTTATGATATCACTTGCACAGCTTCCTGCCCCTCTAGGGAGAGGAGCTTTGCTGGCCTGAGCTGTACCAGACTTACCTTTCTTCTTTTTTTGGCGAGGTAGAGGGATGCGTTCAGGGGTATTTTCTAAGATAATGGAGAGAGAGGAGATTTATTCCACCCTAAAGGCAATGGCAGCTTTTTCAGGGGGTGGGGAGGTCAAAAATGGAATCCAGCCCTTGAGACTTGAAATACTGCTCCTTCTTTGTGAGGCCTTCGCTGAACAAGAGAACAGTTGGACGTGGCAGTTGTGAAGGATCGGAACATCATTGTGGGCAGTTCCCACAGCATCTCCTGAGGCTGTAGTTGGACTTCACAAAGGCTCAGTTCCCAGAGGAAGGGCCTTTGACCCACTACTCTGTTTCCCAGAGGCCAAATCTTCCCTCGCTCTGCCTTACCTCAGGCCAATGGGCCACTGGGGTTGGGAAAATGTCTGGGCCTCAGGTGTTTGTGGCAATATTGGTACAAGAGTGAGGAAAATCCCCTTGTGGCTCTGAATCCTCCCTTCACTGTCTTTTCTCTGGGTGGCAATCGAGGGGTGTGTTGGAGTTCGTCTGGCCTGTTGTGTAATTCCACATGTGTGAGATGTGCATGCTCAACAACACAGTAAACTCAGCCCTTTATATTCCTCAATCAAAACCATGTGCTTCCATGAGCTCATTGCAAGAGAGGCAATACTGCTCAGGGTCATGACTTAAAACAAGAGAAAAACTAGCAAAATCCCAAACCGAAAAAACCCTTGTTTCTATATAATGCTTTAAATGACCTCATTTCTTCTCTGAAGCCACTTCATAAGGTCAGGAGGACAGGCGTCATTAGAGGATCGGAGTCTTCAGATAGAGAGAGAAGGGGCCCATCCAACGTCAGTGGGCTTCCAAGTCCTGAGTGGGTTTAGAAAACTTGTTTCATTTTTGGTTGACAAAAGAATCAAAACCAAGTAATAAAAAACAGGCTTTTACCCAGACAGACAAAAGATTCAAATGTGACTGAAATTGCTGGGCAAGCCATTCAGAGCAGAAGGGACCGTCACAAAGTTATTAACGCTGCTAGAAAGGGGCAGGCAGACATCTGGGGCGTACCTGGAGATTTCTAGAGTCTCCCTAATCTGCTTCCTTGCAGGAAGGTGTCCTTCCACACTCTGTCCCTGCTGCTCTGACAGATGTCCACCAGGGGCTTTAGATGTCTCCTTGGTGCCTGCAAGGAAGGTAGCAGCTCACCCCGGGCTGGACTCTGCCTCTGTCCTCCTCTGCTTCTTCCTTCTCCCCCGACCCCTAAACCAGGTCTGATTCCAACCTCAGTGGGGACGTCCCCTGAGAAATACCTCATGTGTCTAAGAGGTCTTGTCTTCTGTATGTTGTGCTGAGTGCTCTCTTGTGGGAATCTATAGTACAGCAGAGTGGTGAAGGGCATCAGGACTCAGAGCCTTAGGTTCAGATCTTAACTCAGCCATCCTTTTTTTTTTTTGGTGAGGAACACTTGCCCTGAGCCAATCTGTGCCAATCGTCCTCTACTTTATATATGGGTCGCTGCCACAGCATGGCTTGATGAGCGGTGTGTAGGTCCGTGCTCGGGATCCGAACCCATGAACCCTGGGCTGCCAAAACGGAGCACGTGAACTTAACCACTACACCACCGGGCTGGCCCCTCAGCCGTTCTTATGTACTGAATGGCCTCAGACTAGGCACTTAATCCTTTTAAGTCCCACTTGGTTTATCTATAAAACAGATGTTTTATGTGGATTTCTGAGAGTGCTTTGTACAGTGCCTGGTTCCTAGCAAGTATTCAATACAAGGAAGCTATTATTAACATCCTGCTGGATAAATACAGTCCAATTTTCCTAACCCTATGTGAAATTCCAATGAACTGCTACTTTTGATCATTATGATGATCACAGATACTATGATTTTTAAACATCTTCCCTTTAAAATGATATTTGTGTATAGCTCAGGATTACAGTGAAGGCTCTGGAGTGAGTCAGACCTGGGTTCCTGTTCTGGCTTCAGCATTTATGTGTGGTGTGACACGTCACTTCTCTGAGTCTGTTTCCTCATCTGAAAGCTGGGGCTAAGAGGAGCTCCTTCAGATGGTACTTTCTTCATGAGAATTGTATGAGAAGGGTTCAATTAGTGGTCATCCTTATTATGTTTTATTGAGGACCTACTATGTGCTCAGTGTTCTCACACCTGATTTCTCATTTTGTCAACACAATAATCTTAGGAAGTAAATATTATTGTTATTCCCATTTTATGGATAAGGGAACTGAGGCTCAGTGAGGCTGAGTAACTTGTCTGAGGTCACACAGCTAGCAAGTGGTAGAAATTGGGTCCATATTGCTCCTGCCCTGAGCCCTACACAGCATGTTTTACCCCAGCCCTACTTTCTCTTTAGCATTGGTGTTTCCAGGATTCATTCTTCCCTGGGTGTGTAGCTCTGTCCTCAGCCAGGATGTCCAGAGATTTCCTGTCCTCACCTCTATCACCTCTGTCACTTTTCCTGCTTGTCTCCCCCACCAGCCTCAGGCATCCTTGAGGCCAGGGGCTGGGTCAGTCCCTGCTTTCTCAGTGCTGGTGGCTTGCTTGGCCCACGGCACACCAGTGTGTGTAAAATCAGTAACGGACGAATGCAAGGTGATGACAGTGGGGGTTTCAGGGTGCAGGGCTGTCCCACGCTGTCTGCCTGCCTCCATCTCTGTATTACCTGGCACAGACGCACTGCCTGACATGTCCCGACCTGTCTGTGGCCTGTGGACTCCGCTTCCCCCTGAGTCATCAGCACTCTTCACACCCTTATCTCCTCTGCCGCTCACTGGCCCCAGCATCTGGCGTGGGGTCCCACATCCTGCCTCCATCCTGCACACCCTTCGTGTGGTATGAACTCACTCAGAGAGTCCAGGCCACACCAGTTCCCCAGACCTCCAGGCCTGGGCCCCTGCTGCTGGCTACAGCCAAGTTTCCGAGCATGCATGCTTTTGTTCATTCATTCATTCATTCATTCATTCCCCCACTGATCTGGATCCTACAGATACGTAGACAAATAAGGGACTCACAATTAAGGTTAGGGGTCTCTCAAACATGGATTTGCCTTAAAATCCCCACGAACAGTTTTTACAAATACAGATGCCTAGACCCCACCTGAGACCTACAGAAGCAGAATCGCTAGGAGCAGGTTTGTAGGAATCTGCATATTTACGATGCTCTCAGTGTGACTCTGAGGGACAGCTGGTTTGAAGAACCTCGGGTCTGGGAATCCACCATGTAGCAAATGCCCTTGAGAAGGCACGGAAACCACGACGGAGGGCTGGAGAGGGGGATGTTGCCCTGTCTCTTCTCTTACCCTTTGTATTTGGGCTTCCTGCCCTCTAACAATCCTGCAGCGCTTACTTCTTCCCCGGGGCCTCGTATACAAAACTGCTATCAAATGGTCTGCTCCTGGGAACAGGGACGATGTCTGTTTTCCTCATTGCTGTGTCCCTAGTGCTTACAGGATGGCCTGGTATCTAGTAGGGGCCCAGTAAGTATCTGTGAATGAATGAAAGAGTGAGTGAATGAATGAATTCCCGATTCCCTTTAGGTGCCTGCGGGCCCCTCAGCTTGTTGTTTCCATGAGGCTGTATCTGTGTCGAGGAGGAGGACGGGAGAACCTCGTGCCAAGACGAGAAGTCCTCTCAGCTCTGCAGTCCAGCGGGCCTCCCTCCAGGCCCTGGCCTCTGAGGAGAATGGGGCTGAAGCTGAGTCTGTGATCCCGCCAGGACAAAGGAGTGTTGGGACGGGAGTGTTCCCAGCCCTCTGGGAAGTGTGCAGTTTGCCAAAGACAGAGACTGGCCTGGGCTGAGCTTTTGAGCAAGTGAGAGGCTGGCACGGGGTAGTCATTAAAATAGCAAGTTGACCTCCTGGCAGCTCGAGTGAGGCCCCACAGACCTCAGCCCTCCCTAGAGGGAGGCCCATCCATCACGGGGGTCCCCTGGGAGGACTGCAGGCGTTTTTCTGCGAGTCAGTTATGGGGCTCTGTTTTCAGCACAGATCTTGTCAAATTCAAGCTGTCAACAGCACAGACCCTGAAAGCCTGTCACAGACCCCTGGGGACACGCGTGTGGCGGGTGACCTTGAGGGGGCTCTGCTGAGTGTGGGACTATGGTGATAAGAGGGACAAATGAGAAGAAGCCACCTGGGCCGATAGCCCATTGTGCTAGTCCACGCCACCCCCTCTGTGTTTGTCCTTGAGGGGCGTCTGCGCAGCTGCCCTGAATGTGGCCTCCTTCCCCTGGGTTGCCTTTCTCCCTCTGTGTCGTCTCTCTCGCAGGGAACATGGAAGGCGGTAGTGCGTGGATCGGGTTAAGGACACCGACTGGCTCTGCCACTTAGAAGCTGTGTGACCTCGGGTAAATTACTTCATCTCTCTGAATCTGTTTCCTCAACTGTGGTGAAGATTACATGAGATGATACAGCGCTCAGCACAAGGCCTCACACGCTGTGATTGCTCAATGATTAGCAGCTATTATTAGCGTTTTTGTGGCGGTGAAGCGCAAAGCAGCTTGGATTCCCTGCTGGTTTTCCCTCATTTCAGTAGCATTTTAGCTCCACTTGGCCTCATAACATCCTCTCGCCCATTTAAAGATGAGTAAATGGAGGCCGAGCTGGGATTGGAGGCCCGCTCTCCCACCTGCGCTGATTCCCATCTTGGTGTTCAGATGGTCTGATGAGAGACCAGACGGTCCTGCCAGCCCTGTGTGGGCACAGCCATCCGGGCTGTCTTCAGAGGGGTGCAAACTGGGCTCTGTGTGGGGCTTTCTGCTGTCCTGGGTGGAGGGTAGGAGCTGGTCTGATGGGTGGGCTGTCGTTGGGCCAGCTCTGGGGCAGGGGATATCTCATCTGGGGCTGTGGGGAGCTCAGAATCTGGACCAATGAATTGAAAGTTCAAATCACATCAGCTAAAAAGAGCCATATGAACAGGCTGTGAAAGTGAAGAAGGCCAAGAGCGGATATGACCTTTGTGGAATCTGGATGCTAGAGAGGTGAGAGGAGCAGCAGTTAGACCGAGGAACGGGAAAGCTGCCCAAGATAATGGCTGTGGCATGCTTTGATGTCTGTGAGGAGATTGCTCTGGACCTCCTGCAGTGGCCTGTTTAAAGGGCCCAGAATGTTCTAGAAGACTCCGCTGAGAGGAAGATAGAGTCCCCTCACCTTGCATCTGTGCTAAGTATTGGCTGCTGGGGCTGATCCAAAACCTCTTCCTCCTCAGGAGGAAACATTCCTGGTTGGAGGAGTCTAGATAGAAATGTCAGGACTCTCACACACACAGGCTGGCTCTTCATCAGCATTTATTAAGCACCTGCTGGGTTAGGGTGAGATATAAAAATTTTTAGGACAAGGGCTGTTACCCTGGCCCCTCCACTTCACTGGAGGGTCCCTATGTCTTGCCAATGTAAGGGGCTTGCAAATGCCCTTCTGGAAGGTGGTTGTCCTTTGATCCTTCCCTGAGGTCAGACAGGGCAGCTGGTGGAGGGCAGCCAGAGCCAGGCTGTGACCCTGAGGGGTCCCCCAGAGGGGCCTTGAATTGTGGGCTGTGGCAACTGCACCCAGAAGCAGGGCTGGTGGGTGGAGGGTTAAAGGGAGAGGCTAGTGGAGGCCAGGCAGTCAGCAGGGTTGGCCTGGGTTATCTCAGGGCACCGCCTGCCTCCACAACTACTCAGAGCCAAAAGCTGCATTTCCTACTGGCCCTTTAAGAAAGGCCCCCACCTTGTGAAATGCCAGGGCAGAGTGGAAACTCAGAGAGTGTGACCAGACACCACTCCCGCTGTGCTGAGGGTCACACAACCTCTGATCCAGGCCGTGAGTGATGTGGGAGCTTGTTTGTGTGGTTGCCCTAGGTTACCCCAACCCCACCTACCCACACAGCTTAATAGACAGCACTGGGCTGCCTCTGTCTCTGATCACATGAGCGACTGTGGACTGTCACTTTCTCCCTCTTTGGGTGTCAAAGGATTTGGACTAGAGTTGTGTTTCCCAGAACGTGCTTTTGTGTACCACGGGTTTTGTGTGTGGATGAGCTATTTTATATATTTATTTCAATGCTTATTAGAAAAAATTTAACGGGCATATCAAACTTGTGATTTCATGGTTATTATTGCCTGAGATACGGCTAAGTTTATTTAAGTAAAAAAAGATGAGTCAAGAGAAAAGAAAAAAATCAAATAAATAATAGTATAGGTTAGTGCTGTCTGCTAGAACTATGTTGGGAACCAAAAATATGAGCCACATATGTTATTTAAAATTTTATATTAGTCACATTAAAAAAAAAAACAGGTGAAAGTAATTTTAGTAATAGATATTTTATTTAACCTGATATATCTAAAATATCGTTTTGACATGTAATCGGTAGAAAAATTGAGAGATGTTTTATATTCCTTTTTGTAATAAGTCTTCAAAGTCTGATGTGTTTTTTACACTTGTGTGACATCCCAATTTGACCTAGCCACAACTCAAGGGCTCAGTGGCCACATGTGGCTTGTGGCTACTGTGCTGGAAGTGTAGGTCTAGGGATACGCAGGCGCGGCAACATTATAAAGGTGGAATGTGGGGCCGGCCCCGTGGCTTAGCGGTTAAGTGCGTGCCCTCCGCTACTGGCGGCCCGGGTTCGGATCCCAGACGCGCACCGATGCACCACTTCTCCGGCAGTGCTGAGGCCACGTCCCACATACAGCAACTAGAAGGATGTGCAGCTATGACACACAACTATCTACTGGGTCTTTGGGGGAAAAATAAATAAATTAATTAAAAAAAGGTGGAATGTGAATTTCTGCAGTCTGGAGTCTTACAGCGCAGCTCTAACATCCGTGCTTCTCCCACACACTCATTCGCTGCCCCATGCAGAATTGCTCTCCCTCACTTTCCAAACTGAAGCCACTTTCTTACCTATACTCCCCCCTACTTTCCTCACTTACCCAACAACATACTTCATCAGTTGCCCACCTGAAATTTTATGTGTGGAAAGTTTGTATTATATGTCTCTGGTGAATCTTTTGCAAGAAATAAATCAGAGAGAAGCCCTTTGAAAGCCAGATAGAAATGCATTTTGAATCATCCTTGCTGTTGTCTCTTAATCATTGGCCAGTGGCAACTTGCATGCCTGTGTTCATCGAGATGGATCTACCTTCTCTAATTCATTCGGCAGGTGGCCTGGGGGGATGCGACAAGCTCCTCTGCAAGTCCCTTAACATCATTTGTTATCAATGTTTTATATTCATCAGAGTCATCTGGGGAACTTCTTAAAAATGCAAGGGTGATTTTGACACTATTGGGTGGGGCATACGTTTGTGATTCTGGGCATGTGATTCTGTTACACATGGAAGTTTAAGAACCACTGCCTGAAATCTATTCCTACAGTATATAAGCTGGTAATGGCTTGGAGAACTCTAAATTGGAATTTTGTAGGCCTCATCATATCAGACGTAAGCACTAGAACAAGAAGCATGAACTCTTTCCACCACATGGTCATGACTAAACTAATTGGAAATACTCCTGAATATGCCACAAAGGACTGAGTGTCAACCCAAAATTGCCTTAGAAGAAATACCTGCTGACCTCTAACCAAGCCAGGCATCAGCTCCCTGGGCCCTTAACAACTATTATTTTCAAAAAGATTTCTTACTCTCATCCCCCATTTGTTATCCCTGCCATTTTATCCCCTGTAATGCTCTCTAAGGACCAATTAATTTTATCTGAATGGAAGCATGAGTCAGAAGTGGGAATGAGCTTGTCCTGGATTGGATTTCAGTGTGTGTGCATCTGTACACCCATGTGTGTGCACACACACATGCATACAGCATTACATCAGAAGGAAATTGTCTGTCCCCAGAATCTCAGATCTCATCAAGAAAGCCATCCTCCCGTCCCAATCTAGAAATAAAGCTCTTGTGACTCATGGATTCTATATGGAGAGGTAAAGTGATCTCAACTCACGTGAAGAGGGGATCAGAAAAAGGATTCTGAGGCCCAAATGCAATGGAGTTAAGACAAGGACCCAAGAGAAAACAGTAGAATCCTTAAAGTAAAGGAGGAGAGAATTTAGATTCATTAAGTCTAAATGAACATATGTTAATGACCCTGTAGAGTAGATATTTTTAGTCTCATTTGTTACGTGACAAAAACTCAACTGAGTAAATTTGAAGATCAAATTGGCTTTATTCAGTGATTCACGAATCAGACAATATCCCCTCTAGAAAGTGGAAAGGAGCTCCACCAAGCTGTAGAAACAGAAAGGTTTTTAAAGGCAGAAAGGGGGTGGAAAAAGGAAATTATTAGCAAAGAATGCATTTTTCCTGCAGGGTTGCCCTCCTAAGGCCTCCTAAGGGGCCTATTGGGCAGATTACTTGACTAGTGCTGGCCAGGTAATTCCAGGCTGACTAGTTAAAGGTTACATTCCTGTGGGAGGTTGAGATTGCAGTTAGATTAGGCATTAAGGCTTGATTTGGTGATGTGGTGCTTAGCACAAGTGACTCCATTTTGGGCCTGTTGTCTCCTTTTTAACAATTTCCTCCCTTTGATCAGACCCTCAGCTAAACTGAGAGATATGATTAAAATTCAAGGCATTAGCGCCAGTCTGAGCTACCACTTGCAGCTTTTGTTGTTTCTTTGTGTGGTATCCATAGGTCATGACATTTTTGCTTAATCCCTGTGACGTTCACAGGTCATGGCTCCAGGTTCACAATCCTAAAGTCAGTCATTTTCTTCGTTCTTTGCTTGGTGGTTAGTGGCTGCAAACATGCATTTAAAGCTTTTGAGAGAATATAATGCAGCAAGGAGATTATTGTGATTATAATAGGCAGGATATTTCTCAATGTCTGGTGTGTACTTAGGAGCCATGGTCCTGAAGACCCGAACCAATCAAAATCAAATAAGTCAAAGAAAGACCCCATGGAAGAAGTCACCTTTTTAATCCAAGTGGTTTGCTCAGTGATCTTATATAACTGAGTTCAACTTCCCCAGAAGTGTTAATCCAGGTGCAGCAGGTGGTGTTGGCCACAGCACAGACACCTCCTTGCTCAGCTAAAAGATAATCAAGGGCTATCCTGTTATCAAGAACAACTTTGGGCAGAGAGTCTAAGTATCTTTTTTTTGGCAGCAATTGTCTTAGCAATGGAATCTGCAATATTTTCAAGGGTTAAGGAGAGGTTTCTGATCATATTCTCATTTACATTTACTCCTAACCAGGAAAGTATGGCCCTGCCAAAGGAAGGGAATTCTGAGTCATGAATGCCTCTTGGTAGGTCCTTTCTAACTCAACGATGTAAATTCAGGGGCAATGGCTAGTGAGGTGTCTCAGTTTGTTTGTGAACCGTTAGGGGCACAGTTAGATAACCTGAGGCATTGCCTGTTACGAGCCAGCCATCTAGGCGTTCATAGGCCTGAGGAAGATGATAACTGCCACAGACAGAGATAAATTCTATCAGGGCACAAACCACTTGCACTAAGGTGGCACTGTTAATGGATTCATTCACAGGGATTGTTACCTTTGTCTATCGAAGCCTGGGATCAGTTAGGTTTTAAATCTCCTAGCCTGGAATAAAAATTTGTTCCAAATTCCAGAGATTATCCCCCTTAGCAATGGCCTGGGAGATATGGATGATGGCATTATCTTTCCAGGCCAGTGCTGGAGTAAAGGAAAGAAAGAGCAGAAGAGAGAGTTTCATGTTTAGTTAAAGTATAAAGTTTTGACCTGGCATCTTGGGAGGAAGCATTAGACCTCGATGTCAGCTACTTCTCTTCCTAGTCAATTTGATTTGGAGATCTCCAGCATTCATATAGGACCAGATGTTCAGTGAAGTCTTCTTGAGCTGTGAGATGTGTACCCAAGGCTCGAGTCCCTGAAGTTTGGCTGCCATCTGGGTGGTGAGGAGGACCTGGTATAGTCCCTTCCAAAGAGATTCAAGGGCAGTCTTTGTTCTTAGCGTTTCCAATTCAGAAGAGTGGGATAAAATTGGAAACATTAGATTGGAGAGTTGTAGCCAGATATTTGAGGAAACAAGAAGAATTCCAGACCAGTCCAGTTACAGGTATAGAAAAAAGCCTCCAAGACAATTAACAGCACTAGAATATAATATCTACAAAGGTGCAAACATAATTTTTCTCTCTGTAATTACCCCCTTTTTTCCCCAAGGATAATCACAGTAAAACTAATTTGTTTGCATTAGACTTGGCCTGATTATTTACATAAGTGCAGCAAGAATAGTGATTGACCTTACAAGCTCTTTTTAAGACTGCTTTGTTGGAACCTTTTAAAAGGAATCTCAGATTGAACTCTTAAAAATCTCTTGAGGCCAGGTAGCCAAGCCAGGTTCAAGCAGTTCCTTATCCTTGTCAATTCTGGTCATATCTGAGTGTATGCACATCTCTCTGAAATATGATATTCCAGTCAAAGCTTTGGTAATATAGCCAATGTTTCTAATTGCATCCTGTTCCAAGGAGAACAGATTGTTATTGAACTTATGTAAATAACTATATTGCCATGAAAAGAATGCTCAAGAGTTTCCAAATTTTGGAGGGATCAGGTAGAGAGAAAAAGAAAATGCTTCCTCTTTGTTTACAAGGGTATATTTTACCAAATTTCTGTCAGTCATAGATAGTTTAAGAGAAAAAGATTCTTTACATCTGGAAAAGTAAAACACTAGAGAACCAGCAATGTTTCAAACAAGAAGTCACAAAAGTTATAATCATCCTCCTCAGTTCACTCAGTACCATGTTATTAATTCTTGTTTTGCTTAAATCCAGTTTTTCCATTAGTTCTGGAATTTCTTCCCCAATTCAGTTTTATGATCTTACAGTTATCAGAAAACTGTATTTGTCAAAAGTCCTTTCCTTGAATCTCCTTGAAGATGAAGTATTTTTGCAGGAACGCTTTTGTAAAACATCAAAGTCAAATAGTAACTCTCTGTAAGTGATAAAAGACTTAAAAATGCCCATTATTAAAGATCTAGTGAGAGTTCATTGTAATGAAATTGACAAGGCAATTTGGTTATTTCTGTGACATACAAAATTTTAAGATAATAACTGGAATTATGACTGATAACATTATACCAGGACATATCAGATTTTCAGGAATTTCACACAATTTCTGGGACATATAACATATACCTATAGATACAACATAAAGAAGGCTTAGTATTTGACAATGTTTCCCATGTAATTTAACATACCAAATAACCTTAATTAGTTTAGCATCTCCCTTTTTATAAGGAGAGAGAACAAATCTTTTGAGATGTTCCGGGGGCCCTCTGAAACATTTCAAGTCAGTTCGAGGTCAAAAAGACTTCATTTAGAATTTGATTTTGGGGAAGTTTGTCAAAAATATCAAGAAGGTTTTAAAACACTTGGTTAAATAGGATCTTAGGTCACTGTGAAACACTTAGTTATCTATTTACTATAGTGACAAATATTTCACACGCAAATATAGAAAGTTAAATAGTTGTAAGTAAAACTAACTCTTTTAATAGAGAAGACTCAGTTTTCTTAAGCAATGAAAGACCTGATAAAAACAACACGGAACATAGGTGATTATTTTGACAAGATACAAATTCTTTGTTTTCTGGGTATATTTCTTAAAAGTTAAATAAAAACCTTTTACAGTCTCTTAAGAGCAGACCAAAAAGCCCAAGAAAATTGTCTTCTTAGCAAATGAAAAAAAATTAAATTCCAGTTTTACGTAAGTACACTATTGATATTAAAGCTTATTTTTAAAACCTTTGTAAAAAGTTTATTCCATCTTATCCAGCTTGGTCACACCTAAAATTCCTTTCCCAAGATTCTTTTCCCACAAACCTACAACTTTTTCTTCATTCAAATTTTGTCTTATGTTTTTTTGTCCTTCCTATTTTGAAATAACTAGAAATAACTAGCCTCTCTTTAGGAGAAAATTACTTTCTTTTCTCTCAACAAAATGCATTTCCATTCCTCATACTTCTTTTACTGTGGTATATATATATATACACACACACACGCAAACACACACAGAAACATACAGACAGATACACAGACCATATAGCTATTGTTTTAGAAATACAGTCATGTGTTACTTGACAGGAATACATTCTGAGAAATGCTTTGTTAGGTGATTTCATCATGGTGCGAACATCATTAGAGTGTACTTACACAAACCTAGATGGTATAGCCTACTACACACCCAGGCCATATGGTGTAGCCTATTGCTCCTAGGCTACAAACCTGTACAGCATGTCACGGTACTGAATACTGTGGGCAATTTTAACACAGTGGTAAGTATTTGTGTATCTAAACATATCTAAATATAGAAAAGGTACAGTAAAAATATGGTATAAAAGATAAAAAATGGTCCACCTGTATAGGGCACTTAACATTAATGGAGCTTGCAGGCCTGGAAGTTGCTTTGGGTGAGTCAATGAGTGAGTGGTGAGTGAATATGGAGGCCTAGGACATCACTGCACACTACTATAGATTTTATAAACACTGGACACTTAGGCTACATTAAATTTATAAAAAAATTTTTTTCTCCAATAATAAATTAACCTTAGTTTACTGTAACTTTATAAACTTTAAAATTATTTTCAACTTTCTGACTCTTTTGTAATAACACTTAGCTTGAAACACAAACACATTGTACAGCTGTACAAAAATATTTTCTTTCTTTCTATCCTTATTCTACAAGCTCTTCTGTTTTTAAAATTTTTTATTTTTATTTTTTACTTTTTAAACTTTTTTGTTAAAAACTAAGACAGAAACACACATATTAGCCTAGGCCTACACAGGGTCAGGATCATCAATATCACTGTCTGCCGTCTCCACATCTTGTCCCACTGGAAGATCTTCAGGGGCAATAATATGCATGGAGCTACCATCTCTTATGATAACAATGCCTTCTTCTGTAATACTTCCTAAAGAACCTGCCTGAGGCTCTTCTTGAGGAGGTGTCACTCTTTTCGGAAATACATCCATGGTGGTTTGCTTTTCTTTTTTGTCATAGATTTGCTTGTAAGCAGATAAAGCACCATGAACATTCCTCTCTATTAATGAAAACCTTTCTGTGTTGGGGGTCCATGTTTTCAAACTTTTTAAGGAGCTTGTTGGGGGTCTGCAAAAGCTTCTGCTAAGCCCTTCACTGTGAATTTTCCTGTGGATTCTTCTTTTTCTTCTCCTGCAGTTTCCTTTTCTCTCGCCTCTTCTTCAGCTCTGTGTTCCTGTTCCAGTTCCCACAACTCCTCATTAGTGAGCTCCTCAGGAAGCACCTCTAGGAGCTCCTCAATGTCATCCTCATCCACACCCAGGTTAAAGTTGTTTGCTGTCTCAACCACAGCCTTGTGGATTTTTGCAACCTCCTCGTCCTTGGCAAATCCTTTGAAGTCATGGATGAACCTCTTGAGTGTCTTCTTCCAGATTCAATTCATACATTCCTTGGTGACATCACCCCAAGCCCAAGCAAGTTCCTTGATGCATAAATGTTGTAATCCTTCCAGAATTGCATCATTGTCTTCTCAGTGTCTTCCTCAGTTGCAGCAATAGTCTGGGCAAAGGTCCTCCTCAGTAGTAGGCCTTAAAAACTGCTATAAAACCTTGATCCCTTGGTTGGATCAAAGAGGTGGTGTTTGGAGGGAGAAACAGCACTTTGATATTGAGATGAAGGTCACCAATAAAAGGAGGATGTCTGGGAGCATTATCTACAATAAGCAAAATCTTGAAAGGTATATTATTCTCCAAACAGCACTTCTCCATTTCGCTGGCATAGCAATTCAGGAGGGCATCTTGGAAGAGGAGCTGGGTCATCCACGACTTCTTATTGCTCCTGTAGTGTGTACACTGGCAGTGTGTGCTTACTGACCTGCTTGAAGGCCCTGGGGTTCTCACTGTGCCAGATCACAAAGGGTTTCAATTTGTAGCCTGCAACACTCCCCCCACGCAAGACTGTTTTCCTGTCCTTAAAAGCCTTGAAACCTGGCATTGACTTGGCCTCCTTATGGATGAAAGTCCTTTCAGGCATCTGTTTCCAGAAAAGGAAGCTCTCATCCATATTGAATATTTGCTCTGGCAAGTAATTTCCTTCCACAATCAGGTTATCTAGAGTTTCCAAAAATTTTTCAGCTGTCTTCACATCAGCACTCGCAGACTGACCAGTCACTTTCACGTTATGCAATGAATAATGATTCTTTTCTTTTTTTGCTGAGGAAGATTTGCCCTGAGCTAACATCTGTGCCAATCTTTCTCTATTTTGTATGTGGGTCGCTACCACAGCATGGCCACTGACAAGTGGTGTAGGTCCGTGCCTGGGAACCAAACCCAGGCCACCAAAGTGAAGCACGCTGAACTTAACCACTAGGCCACAGGGCCGGCCCCAGGAATAATGATTTTTGAATCATTTAAGCCACCCAGAGCTAGCAGTAAATTCAACGCTGTAGTTGGATCCAGCCTTTTCTTTCAATATTGAAAACAAAATTTTTGCTTTGACTATGATTATCATGGTACTGTGGGGGATATGCTTTTGTGTCTGGTCTTCAATCCAGGTCATTAGAAGTTTCTCCATGTCTGATATAGGCCCTTCTCAAGTTTCTGTTAGTCTTGTTGCCTTCAATAAAGCAGATCCTTTAACAGCTTCCATCACTTTGTTTTTGTTCTTTAAGATCATGGCTTTGGTGGAACAGGACATGCCTGACTGGTGAGCAGTAACCATCACTGATTTTTCACCTTTGTAGTCCTTAATCACCTTTAACTTCGTTTCCAGGTCAGTCACTCCATGTGGCCTCTTACTGGCACATTAGCAGTGGATTTTGTATACTTAGGGGCCATGATAAACAAAACAGCATGAGATTAAATCAAATACAAGAGAAAATAATGCAATCAAGAGATGCAGTAAACACAAGATGTATGAAGCTACTGCTGGCCTAACACAGCATACTGTTTTGCACTCAACATTTTTTTGTGTGTGTGAGGAAGATCAGCCCTGAGCTAACATCCAATGCCAATCTTTCTCTTTTTTTTTTGCTGAGAAAGACTGGCCCTGAGCTAACATCCGTGCCCATCTTCCTCCACTTTATATGGGACGCCACCACAGCATGGCTTGAGAAGCAGTGCGTTGGTGCGCGCCTGGGATCCGAATGCGAACAACGGGTCACCGAAGTGGAGCGCGAGCACTTAACCGCTTGCACCACTGGGAGGCCCCAGTAAACATTTTTTTTAATAAGTCGAAAGAATATACTCTAAAATAATGATAAAACTATAGTATAGTAAATACATAAACCAGTAGCATAGTTGTTTATTATCATTATCAAGCATTATGTACTGTACATAATTGTATGTTCTATACTTTTATACAACAGGCAGTGCAGTAGGTTTGTTTACACCAGCATCACCACAAACACGTGAGTAACGCATTGCACTATGACATTAAAAGGGCTATGATGTCATTAGGTGATAGGAATTTTTCAGCTCCATTATAATCTTATGGGACCACCGTCTTATATGCAGTCCATTGTTGACCAAAAGGTCACTATGTGGCACATGACTGTAGAATTACCTCCCTGAAGTGGGTATTTTAAAGAGATGACCTAGGTAAGTGTTAACATTTATATCCCAGAGGCACAGGGGAAGAATGCAGTTTCCTCCAGAAAGGACTTTGTTTTCCTAAGGCCAATAATTGACAAGTCTTTTGAGATAAAATGGAAGATTTTGGGATTGGTAAAAGAAATAGGTAAACTTTGAATTTCCTCTAGAGCTGCATTTCTAGTTTTGCAAGGATTTGTGAGATAAGGACAGTTGCTCTCAATTCCTCAAAGAATTGGTTTCCAGCCCAAGTGACATCATAGGTTGATCCACCCATCCAATTACATTATCTCCAATTTGCTTAGGGGGGAAGACTTAAAATAAAAGTTCCTATCAGATTCGGAATATTGGCTTCCAATCTGGCTAACTTTTGATTATAGAGCTACTTAAAAATTTCTTTTAAATATCTTGTCAGTTTTCAGCTGGGACAAACAGTAAATATTTCTGGGAGTATTAAATGACCCCTTGGACTCAAGAGGCCTCCCCAAAGAGGGTAAAAAAGATATTTTATTTTTCTCTCTACTGGGTACTACAGACAGAGATCTGAGAGAATTTATTCTGGTAAGAATTCCTACCCTTAAGTGGCTTCTGTCAGTTTTTCCAAGATCCCATCTGCAGCTTCTGAGTGGGGTGTAAAATGGAGAGTGTAGCTCTGATATTTACTAGAATTTGGCAGGGTTTTTTAAATTAATTTTAATTTTCATCTGCCCTTGGCTGTTTAAAGGAATAACGTCGTGGTTTACCAGAAAATCCCTCAGAGTCTCGCCAGCTCTGGGAGGGGCCTATGTGGGGGTCCTTCTTTGAGGGTAGATATGAAGGCATTCAAGTTGATGTTGAAAAATTTGTATAGGTCCTTTGAGGACAATCTCTTTTCCAGTGTCCCAGCTGATTACAACTGAGACATCAATCCCTGGGCCAGTTCTAGTGATGGATCCCCCAGGAGAGTGTGATTGGGGGCGCGGGTGTCATTTTAGGTGCCTGGCCTTGCAGCTGTTGCAACTGTAACGCTAATGGTTTGGTGGACTTTTGTTTGCAGTCTAGTGTCTTTAAATTTTCATTATCCTTTTGTAATGAGTTTTTAATGAAGCTATTTTGGACTCTTAAAGCCTTTTGGAAGCTTCTCCATACCAATTAAAATAGGTATCCCATTCTGTTTGTTGATACGGGAAACTTTACTTTCAAATGCAATTCTTAAGTGAACAATCTTGTCTAATTGGAACATTCCTCATAATGACTATTGTAATTCTAGGTTGTTTTTAGTAAGATTTTGCCATTTTTGTAGATATCTACAGTTTCCAGGACTCCAGTTCTTAGACATAAAATAAGCAGGTTTGCTGAAGTTGGCATGCTTTTTTCAGATTTTAAGGATCCCATTTACTATTATTTCTTTATTTTTTTTAGCTAAGCATTTGGGTCTCTTAGAGCTGAACTAATACCTAAAGGGGGTGAACTGCTGGGTTGGAGACTGTGTGATGTTTTACAGAGTACCTTGTTGCTCGGAAATTTTCTTGAGGTTGACTGGTGACCTAGTGTCAATCTAACCTGTTCTGTGACCAATTCATCCTAATATGAGAGTCTTTGGGTTAGGTGGTGAGCACTCTAACAGCTCTTAAATGCTCAACCTGTGGCCAGCAATTTTGTGGATTTTTGACTTCTGAGATCCCCATCAGCAATAGCCTTTACTACACAAAACAAGACAAAAAAACATGTGCACTTTAGCATACCAGCAGTAACCCAAGAAATGTTACTACAGACTGGCTAATAGAAGGCTGTGCACACTACCAGCAACTCCCAGTGTGGACTAAACCAACAGACTCCAGTAAGTGGGGACTGCAGACTGGAAATGGGGAAAGGACCAAATCAGCAAACCCTCCGAAATGGAGACTGCGAACTGATTCCAAACAAATAGGGAGCTACAGCTGCCACCAACAGTTGCAACACAGCATCTGGGGGTCTGGGGACAAAATTGGGAAAAGGAGTTCCAAACAACTTGGGAATTGCAGACTGAACCAAGGACTAGGGATTTGGGTTCCAGATGGAACTGTCTGCCAGCTCAAGCTGACCCACTGAGCCCTGGACTGGAAAGCCGATTAGATCGGAGCTCAAGGCAAAGAAAGCGGAGTTCAGAACAGAGGGACTTACCCATGGCCCTCCAAAACGGCAAGAGTGACAGTGACCTCAAAGTGTTCGAGAGGTACCACGCCTGTGTTTCTCATCCCTGAACCTGTCAGAAGCCTTCTTCAGTCCTGCCACTGCCACCAAATCTGTTAAATTACAAAAACTCAACTGAGTAAATTTAAAGATTAAATTGGTTTTATTCAACAATTCATGAATTGGGCAGCATCCCATCTAAAAAGTAGAAAGGAGCCGCAACGAACCGTAGAAAAGGAAGAGATTTTTAAAGGCAGAAAGGGGGTCGGAGAAAAGGAAATTATTAGCAAAGAATGCATTGTTTCAGGCAAGGTTGCTCTCCTAAGGGGAATGGAAGGGGCCTGTCAGGCAGATTACCTCACTGGTGCTGACCAGGTAATTCCAGGTTGACTGGTTAAAGATTAGATTCCTGGAGGAGGTTGCGACTGCAGTTACATTAGGTATTAAGTCTTGGTTTGGTGACATGAGGCTTAGCATTCCATTTTGGGCCTGTTGTCTCCTTTTTAACACACTTAACAGACTAAGACTTGGAGGCCCAGGGAGGTAACTTGCCCTGTATCAGCCGGTGAGTAGGTAGCGGAGCTGGGATCTGAATGACTGGAAGGCTGACTCCAAAGCTAGTGTTTTTCCCTGAATGCCAAGTGTTTTCTTAGGATAGTAATTGCTCATCCTGTTTCTGGGTTCACTATAAACTGCCTGACTTACTCCTTGTAAAGAAAAAGAAAGCAAGAAGATGAAGTTAAACAGTGTCTTTGTTGAAGACAGATGGCTAATCTAGATCCCTATGTCCCTAGAGGAGGCTGGTCCCTTCCTGCCAGCATCAGTTCCCACGGTGCAGTTGTGAAGGAGACCATCTCAGTCTGGGAGCTGCAGCATCATTAACTGAGTTCACATACATGGTATCAGCCAGAGACCCACTGGGAGGCAGATGGAACACTCAAAAGGATAACACAGGAGAATTTAACGAAGAAACAATTTACAAAGGCGTGGATAGGGTTAGGGAACCAATGAAGGATGGAGCTGTTAACACTCTGGGCCTGGAGGGGTAAGTAGTTAGCGTTTTCTCAAACCTAGGGAGAAGTGTAGCCCTGGGAGAGGGCCCTGAGACAGGAGCTGTGGGCAGAGGTAGAGGCGTGCAGCTTCTGCTGAAACAGCAGGGAGAGCAGAGGAATTGGTCCCTCAGCTTCTCTTGTCTCACCCTCTGATCCTATGCCTTGGCAAACAGAACTCACCAGCACACACCCAAAGCCTATAGAACAGTGCCTGGTACATAGTAAGGGCCAAGTGAGTGCTGGCCACTATTCCTATCATTGGTAACTGTGTCCTCAGGCCTGCGGCCTGCCTGATGCTGTTTCTCCAGAGAATGAATAGAGAGCTCTTGTCTCTCTGCTGAAAACCAGTAGCAAGTTGGTTTGGAGAAGTGGAATTTGCTACTTGAGCCTAGTATGGTCCTTACCCACGTAATTGATTATGACCATATTCAAGTTATGAGGGAAACTCCTGTTTGGTTAACAGCTGAGTTAAATGAGTATGAATTGAATTATCTTTCCGCTAAGAAATGTGGAGACTGACCTGGATCAGGAGGATTTATGAGCTGTTTGACAAGAAATCAAGAGAGGATTTGTGCTGAGTTCTCCACAAGTGCCCTGACTGAGGGACGCAACTGATTCAAACAGGAAGCACCAAGGGATGAAAGGAGAACCACTGTGCTGATTATTTTCCATCGGCACCCCCACCTCTCTCAAGCCCCTGAACCGGTCTCGTCTCTTCTCTGCTCTGCTCTGTGCTCAGTGGAGGCTGAATCCTGAGGACTTCACCCTTCAGCTTCCGTTATCAGCTGGCTTCCAGTTGGGTTTAGCAAATAGGAGAACACAGCAGGAGATCCAAGGGTGGGAAGAGAGAGAGATTGGGTTATTTCTGTCCTGAGTGCCTGGCAGTGGCTGGGTCCCTCCATTACTACAATTCCCACTGGGCAAGCATCCTTCAAGTCTCCAGCTCCTACTGGGCTTAGTAACACTATTTCTTCCTTTAGTCCCTTCATCCCTAGGTGTGGTATGTCTTCCTACTGGTGGCTGGTCCCCGGCTGCCTCACCATCCTTGGTCTGTTCCCTCAACCGGGCCCACACCTCTATCAGGAGTCCTTTTATTAGAACCATCTGTGATGGTTTGTGAGCTGCATGCTTGCTGACCTTGACTTACTCATAGCCTCTTCTAATCAACTTCTACCTAGCAGGTGCTCAACCAAGAATCTTGAATGGACTGGCTCTGTGGCATTTGGGAATCCCAGAGGGCATGCCTAATGTTCTTATGTAAATACACTGCTCCTGTGTGTGTCAAATGCATGAGTAAAAGGGCTCTAAAACTTACTTCAAAGATGAAGGTATTCTATGGTAGATTTCAAAGCCGAGAGATATTAGAAGTGATTGACAGCATCATGCATGGCCTTGTCACTCACGAGTCATCATAAATGTAGTATATTTTGGTCATATTTAATCTTAAAAAGGTCAGAATAGTGAGGATTGACCCTGACTACATCTTGAGTTTACAGAATAATTCCAGATACTCATTAATGTTTCTAGGGTTTTATTAAATTCTGTCCATTTGGGACTGAGGACTTCATCCCATTTTATACTCCCATGATGTCAAATAAGGGAAAGGAGATATTAGGGTTCTGGTATCTTAGCCCTTTCAGATGCCATTGTGTAGCCATGACACACTGTTCCACGCCTGTCTCTCTGGAAGCTCCCTTGGCTGTTGTCTTTAGCATTTGGCCATACTTGAAGCAAAGTGAGCTGGAGGGAAAGTTGGCTTTGCAACTGTGGACCCAAAGAGGTTAGAGTGGTTTCCTGTCCCCATTAAGAAGAATCATATCTGTCACACACGTCGATAGATGACTCTGCTTCTCAGAGTTTTGCCTGGTAAAAGGACACAGAGATATATAGGATTCCCACACCCTCCAGTGCCCCCCAAGGAAATGAGTTATTCCCAGAAAGCTCCAGCGTCTTTAATATGGGAGACATATTTTGGCGCACATGTCTTGAAGTCAGTCCGTCAATCTGGCTTTGTTTAACTTCCCTGAGAAGCAGCGCTATGGGAAGGACTGTTAAATGTTTCCAAAACATGTTTTGAAAAGAAGCCACTAGCAGGAGAGACAATTTGCCAAAAAATAAGTCACTCACTCATTGCAGGGCCTTTGTTGTTGTTTGCTCTAAAGAAATGAAAGCCCCAAACCCACAAACCCAAGGGTGGCCCACATTTTATGGCCTGACCTGAGGAGTTCCATCTAGGAGGACATACACGGAATTGTTTAGGGCTCTCAGGGTTCACAGTGGAGACTAATGACAGCCAAGGGTATGATAGTGGCAGGCTGAGTTGCTGGAGCCTGGGTGCTTGTCACTCTCTCTTCCTTTCTGCTCAGCTGTCCCAACCCCAATCTTGCTCTCTCTCCAGCTGCCAGCTGCAAGAAACTGCCCTTGTTCTCAGGAAATAACTTGGACCCTTTCCCATTGATTCCAGTGTGTTTTGCTCTTGTCAACTCTTCTGATTTCAGAGTTCTGACTATCTCTTCTCTTTGGCAACTGCTTGGCCTGTCCTTTTGGAATTCAGCCTTCTGTTCTGATGCTCATCTGTGCTTGACCCTTAGGTGCAAAATCCCTGCTCTAGCCCTAGGTTTCTGGAACCTCACCATCTGGGCTCATCCCCTGCCCCCATGCTCCCCCCTGCCTCTGCCAAGTGTATGTGTGGGATGGGGAGGGGTTAGACTCTATTCTTGGCCTCAAAAACTCTAACTGGTTCCCCGTGATAAGATGAATGCAAATTGGAACAATGAAATACCATTCACATCTCCTGATTAGCAAAAATTAATTAAATCTGATGACAACAGCAATGGTGAGATGTGGGCATAAGGGAACTCTGGTGGGAGTGTAAATTGGTAAGTTGCTTTGGAGAACAATTTGGCAATATCTATTGAAGTCAAAGATGTGTTCCTGCTATGAAATATGAATTCTGCTCCTGGATATATAGCCTAGAGAGAGCATCACATAGGCGTTTGTGTTTGTGTGTATACATATACATATATACACGTATACATGCACACACATAAATACACATATATACGTATATATATACACGTACACAAGTACACAAACGAATGCTGATCGCACAGCCCACAGTCTGTGGTTTGTGGAATGTGTTAATGGAATTGAATGCTACACTATGCAGCAGTTAATATAAATATACTGGACCAACTTTTTATCAACATGTATGAATTCTAAAACAGTGTTGAGTAAAAAAGCAAGTTGTAAAAGGATATATGTGTGTGTTACATACACATACATAATATATAGAAGCAATTTAATAGTAAAATGTAAACAATATGATTTTTACTGATTTATTCAATATTTATTAAAAAACAAAAACATACATAGGAATGATATAGGTCAACTTCAGGTTAATGGTTACCTTTGGGGAGGGACGAGATGAAGAAATGGAACTGTATCCGGATATTTTTATTTCTTTGAAAGGAGAGAGAAAGAGAGAGAGAGAAGTGTGAAGCAAGCCAGTATGGCAAAATATGTTTAATCTTGGTGATGGGCTTATAGAGGTCTAGTTTACTGTTATTTTCTCTACTTCTCAATATGATAGAAATGTTTCATATTTACAAATTTAAAACAATAAGAAAACTATTTCCAAGACTTGTTGTTTTGGATAAGTGACTGTTGTTTTGGATATCCCAATAATTCAAGGGTTCACAGAAATATGCTTTTAGGTGGGGATCGGGCCTTTGAGAACATCTGGTCAACCTATGTTGGTTCCGGAATCTCTTTGATGTGCCTGTGGCCCTGTGTGAACACCTGCCCTGACACAGATCTCTAACCAGGGGGGCTTCCTCCAAATGGAGCGCTTGGAGAGTTATTGCCTGCGTTGAAATCAGCCCCCTGCTGGCTTCAGACCATTGGTGCCAGTTCTGCCCTCCCACCCTCAGGATGCCCACCACAGTGGACCTTGGAGCTACTGGAAATCAAGGGGACTGGGCCAGCCTCACGGGGGAACTAGGGAAGAAAGAGGAAGCTGAGGGGCTGGAGCCAGCCCTCAGGCGTTCCTCTTTGGAAAGGCTGGCCTGTGAAGGGACTTGCCAGCACTAGACCTCTGAGAGGAGGAAGCCTGGCCCTCAGGGCAAAATTCCGTTGATGTGCAGCAAACTCTGCCCCTGCGTTGCTTTTTTCCCAGGCCTCACTTCCCCAAATGTGGGCACGTGAACAGTTGCAGTAGCCTGGTGGTAGCACCCTGGGATCTTCAAGGCTGGGCCAGCAGAAGGGCGGGTTCTGAGCCAGTGACTCACGGGGACACTCCAGGGTACCCTCCTCTTCCCAGTCTTTTGTGAAGTCAGCTTGAAAAGGAGGTCACATGTCTGATTTCCCCTCTGCCCTGGCCAGCCTTAAAAAGAAAGTCTGGCACTAAAAATAGCTTCATCTGATTCTCTGTGTCTTGTTAAAATCTAGCCAAACTCAAGGCCTGGCTAACAGGTAGAAAAAAGTTTTACAGGTACAAATGAGAACCTATTCTCCATATTGCAAACAAAACAGTGACTCCTTTAATTTTTCAGGACTACATCTCGGTACTTTCGGTCAGCTGGGTTTTTTAATTTTAATTTTCTTAGGTGCTCTTTTTTTCAGGAGAAATGGTAAAGGATTTGGTAAAAAAAAAATTATCAGCTGCCATGGTAAGGTCTGGAATTAGTTCTCTTTTAGCCTAATCTCTTTCATTCTAATTGCTTTGGAATGAAAAGTTTGCAATTGAGGAGAATAGGGTGCTGTGGCTATCAGTCCTTTCTGGGTGGTGATCTCAATGAAGTTGGGCTATGAAGTGACGTTGCAGTGGCTGTCAGCTTGGCTGCTTGATGGCTCTTCCCTTACCTGTTCTCCAGGTATAGGTTCAATTCTGTAGGTCCCACTTCCCAATAGCACCTCACTTCCCCTCTAGGGATTTTTCTCTCTTCCTTCGTGATTAGACATTGGGGCAGGTTGGTCCAACACATACCCTCCTATGTTATAAGTGAAAGGCTCCTCCTAAGAGAGCCTTCCACTGAGAGGTGGGCATGCAACCTCAGCTTGCTCCATCATACTGTCTCTCCCAGGACCCCGCTTCTTGGAAGGCAGTAATGGTTCAAGTTTATTTGTACTGGGGACAGCACCCAGGAAAGGCTGTGCAGTGGCTTCTGTGACCAAGACCTTCAGGAGTAGCCTGGTTCTCCTCTGTTCCAATCCCGATCAGTCCTGTGCTGATCCTCTGTGCCTTTCTATCTACTTTGCCTTCTGATAGAGCACACCTCACATCCCCTTTTATCCTGAAATAGCCCGTTTCTTGCTGGTTTGCAGTCAAAAACCTTGACAGACGCAGGTGCTGGTTAGACTTGTGGAGCCCTCCTTGCCTCACACAGGGTACACCCCTCTAATGATAACACTCTGTCCGTCTAATTGTCCCCCTCTCCCCTGGAAGTCATGGGTAAACACTGCCAACCTCTGACCCTGTGGTTTTCCTTTCTTGTGAACTCACCCTCTTTCTGTTTATACAGAACTTCTCCAGGCAGTACACAAAACAGCAGATTAGTTTTCCATTTGCTAATCTAATTGTACTTCAATCCTGT
Organism: Ceratotherium simum simum; assembly: GCF_057802395.1. Lineage (NCBI taxonomy): Eukaryota > Metazoa > Chordata > Mammalia > Perissodactyla > Rhinocerotidae > Ceratotherium > Ceratotherium simum. Next base: position 19,823,758 of record NC_141908.1, read on the forward strand.
CACCTTGAAGGGAGTCTTAGGTATTCCCAGACTGTTCGGGCACACACTTGCAGAGACTCGTTTAGCTTATTTCCCCCTTTTCTTTTAGTATAATAGCTAACCTCATCCATTGTGCGTGAATTTCAGCAACCTAAATTTCCAGGGGCAGCTGCATTTCCAAGTTCTTGGAAGTCACTTCACTTACGGTCCTCATGTAGCAACTAGATGTTTAAATTCGTCTCGAAATCATTCACAGCCCTTTGAAAATTCTGTCCTCCAGGCTTCCTGACTGTGGATGGCCTCCTTTGTTCAAGCTCATGTACTAACTCTTTATTATACTCTAGGTCCTGAATGATAAGATATAAGAAGCAGGCTTCTTGCCTTTAAGGGTTTATAAACCTATCAGGACGTGAGATTTGTGTACCTGAAATAATTATAGAAGAACTTATGCCTTTGAGGACCCCCCACCCCATGGCCTGTGACAATGATTTTCAAACTGTGTTTCTGAAGTCCTAGTTGTTATGTGATGCTCCCTGGGGGATCCTCGGGCATGGGGTGGTAGAAGGGGGCCTATCTGCTGTTCTGCAGGATATCATTGGAACAGAGTTATCTGCCTTGAGATAAACACAATCATAATCAACTGACAATTTTGCTAACTTACCGTGAGAGGTCTTTCTTCCCTTGGAAAGAAAAGATTGCATCTGCAACTGGGGAAGAACCTTATGCCCCAGTCCAGGGAAGGTGGATTGGAATTGGAAAGGTGACTAGGTGAGCACGGGGTCTGGGCAAAGGCAGAGGGATGACCTCAGAGGATGTTTCCTCAGACGAGGGTTTGAGGACTGCAGGATCTTCTTTTGCTGGTGTACGAGGTCCTTCTTGATCTTCCCACAGACTACAGATCCAGACCCACATCCTGCCACCTGAACCTCCGGGGGTTTCCTGACTGCTGGGCCTCCCGCTGCCCTGCCCGTCCACGTGCAACTCTCTCTGCTTTGTGTGCATCACCAGCACCCTGAAACCATACCCCACCTCGATGATAAATTCATTGAAGGCAGAGACCATGTTTCATCTGCATGGACCCCCAGTAACTAAGTGAGGGCTTGGCATGGGTTTGTTGAATTAAGGACTGGATTTCATGGTGCCCTCTGTAAGCATTATCAGAACCTGGAGATGAAGAAGATCATTACTGACTGGAGTGGTCTGGGAAGACTTCCTAAAGAAAAGTCAGGCTTGTCTTAGGTCTTTGGGAAACGTGGCATACTTAGATTCATAGAAAGGAAGAAGGAGGGCATTTCAGGCAAGGGAAGCATCACTGAGCAAAGGCTCAGAGCAGGGTATATGAGTATCCCATAGAGTAGTAAAGAGCTGTAGGAAAGAATCAACGAGGGAACACTTAAAATATACCTGAGTCTGGACACACAGAATGGGGTCCAGACCCAATGAATCAGAGTGTCTGGAATGGGCCTGGGCCTTGGTACTTTAAAGCTTCCCTGATGAGTGTAATATGCAACAGGGCTGAGGACAGTCTTGGCTGGGACTGTCATGTCCTATAGGAAGGTGTAAAGAAAGGCTGAGTTTGAAGAATGGAGACTCCTGATGGAATCTCTCCCATCTTTGGCCAGGAGTTTTGGACTTGAGCCAATGCATATTAGGGTGCTTTCACACTCGAGTGCTTTTCATGTTTTGCAAACTGGATTTTATGGCAGGTTAATCTGGTTCAGATTCAAATTGAGGGAAGGGAGTGGGTGGCTTGGTAAACCAGATAGCAAGATGACACAAAGTTCCAGGAGAGAGGCCTGTTCTCACGTCCACTCCAGATGTCGTCTATCTGTCCAATCCAGACAGTCTCTGTCCAATGTCAAGAGACATTGAACAGGAAGAATTAATGGAACATAGCGGGATGAAAAAGTGAGGATATGTTTTCTAATTCAGTGTGGCAGCAAAGATGGAAATCTCTCTTTATACAAACAGTTCCAAAGTTATGCAGGCGAGGAAGTAGGGAATGGTATTAAATCCCACACCCACACTCCTCCCCGCCGCGTAGTTCCTGGATATTAGGAGTGCGTTTCTTCTTTTGATCTTACCATCTTCTAAACTGTCATTGCATTTTGTTTCCCACATTCCTTCTCTGAGAAACTTTCAGAAAGGGGAATCTGCACTGATGTGCTCACTTCCTCACCACCCACACTGTCTCTAACCCCCTACAATCTGTCATCTACCCTCAGTCTCTCTTGATGGTCTCCAGTGGCCTCCCACTTCAAAAATCCAGTGACTTTTTTCCAAGTCTCATTCCACTTCACTCTTTGGCTACATTTCTTTCTTAAAGCTTGACACTCTTGGCTTCGGGGCTAGTGGATGTTCCTGGTTCTCCTTCCAGTGCTCAGATGCTCTTTCTCTAACTTACATTTTTCCTTCCACCTATGCCAGATTCAACCTGGATCCATCCTTGGGCCCTTTATTCATTTTCTGTCTCTCGGCACCTCTCAACTCTTCCCCAGGTTTCAATTTTTTATTTCCAACAGTCAGCAGGATATTGTCCACATTGTTGTCGCATCTATGCCGCATACTCACTCCCTTACCATCAACAGTATTTGCAAAGTCCTTTATTGTTTAGAAAGTGCTTTACCTACAGTGTTTTATCGAGCTCTCTTGCCCCCAGCCCTACTCTTTCATTATGCTCTTTCCTGGATTTGGACTTGGCTCTGTTGCTTGCTAACTGAAGCCTTGGTTTTCCAATCTTTAAAATGGGGATGATAATATCTGTATCATAGGGGTGTTGTGAGCATTAAACAAGAATATGTACGTGAAAATGCTGAGCTCGGTCTGTCACAGCCTTACTTCTTCTTCCTTGAAGGCAGGATCTAGGTTTTATGTTGTTTTTGTTTTTTTCTGTCTCCTGAGGAAATACTCCTGAAATAATGGAATGAACAAATTCCAAACACTAGAAAGAGAAGTTGCCTAAGTGATGATTTGAGTAAATTTTGAGGAAGTGGCAAATTTCACCCGAACTGGGTCTGAGCTTATTTTTCATTCCGAGTACCTTCCCAAGGGTCTGAGGAAGCTGCAGGTGTGTTGGGCGAGGTGTCATTGGAAAGGTCTAATTATTGACAAGGTTGGTTCACTGTTATGCACGCAGATGGCAATATGAGTGTCTTTGCTATTCGAGACTTTGCGTGTCAAAGCAAGGTTCTATCTTATCAAGAGGTGTCAAGTGTTTGTCAGCCTCGGAGTTGGAAGATTTGGTGGCAAGATTTTTACTGGCTAAGCTGGTCTACTCATTTCTTGTCAATTTTAATTTATGAGTTGTTTTAGATCTATGAACTGCTGAGCAACCCGATCCATGACTTGCTACTTGGATTACTGCCTGCAAATATTTGGGGGGCTGTAAAGTGATAAAGTCCTAAGGAATATGGTCAATAATCACACAGTCCCCAGGACAAGGCTGCAGGCGACTTACATGTAATATGAGGTTCTAGCATAGCTGTAATAAATTACTCAGCCTTGAGACCTGAAGTGCATCTAGGGTTATTCAGGAACTATGAACACCAACTGGCCTTTCTTGAATGCATCATTCTTAATCTACCTTTTTCAACTGCCAATAGTGGTTTGGAACATTGTGGTCAAAGCTCATTGGCCTTGCTTCCAGAATTGTAAAGAAAGCACCTGATTGTTTTGTCTGAAATTCTTTGGTAGACATTGTGAAGGTATGGGATCAAGTGTGGTATAAAGTGAGGAAGTAGACTATGTTTATATTTCTTTACTTCACGTGTGGGAAAGCAAAAGGCAGTTTTCCAAAAACATCTTCACTAAGCTTAATAACATTCTGTGATTGTAGTTAGAACATCTTATTTTCACTATGTGGGTGGATTTCCAATGCAAAAGACATGAACACTTGGTACTGGTGACCAATGGGCTATGGAGATAAGTGAGCAGATAACGTGAGGATAAGCTGCAAACGATTTCAGTTCAGTTTCAGTGATCTTTGTTATTCCTTGCATCAGGAAGTGAAATCTCTGATCTCATCCCTTGAATCTGCATGGCCCTGTGATTTGCTTTTCCCCATAGAATGCAGTGGAAGTTATACAACTTTGGAACCTAATTCTTGAGAGGCCTTATTGGTTCTGTTCTTGTCTCCTTTGAATTCTGCCCTGAGTCTGCTGCGTGAAGAAGCCACATGGAGCAGAGATGAGCCATTCCAGCTGAGGCCCCCTGGACCCACCAGCTGAGAGCCAGCATCAACCTGCAGACATGAGAGTGAGGCTATTGGGTCATCTGAGGCTGTCCAGCTGCAGTTGAGCTCCAGATGACTGCAGCCATATGAGTGACCCACGGTGAGGTCAGAGGAAGAATTGCCCAGCTGATCCCAGCTCAGATTGCTAACCCAGAGAATCATGAGCAAATAAGAAAAATTTTAAAAGTTGTTTTAAGCCACAAAATTTTGAGATTGTTTATTATGTAGCAATAGATAACAATATAGAGGAGAAAACTGAGAAGGCAGGCAAATACTGTTACTATTAAATATTAACTTTATTGAGAAATAAAACTTAAATAAATTGGACAGTGACTGGTTAGCTCCCAGAAGTTTAGAGCAGGAAGGGACTCCAGAGGTCACCCCTCTGATTCTTTTGATTCCTGACGTTATTTTCAAGGATTCGTGCTTTGCCATTCCCATGAGACAAGCTGCCCTTTGAGAGCTGGGGCCAGGTTTTATTCTTCTTGGTATCCCTCCAAGCTCAGAGCTCAGGTCTTACACAAGTCTTCAGTAACTCTTTGTGGCTTGCTGCGTTATATAGGAAGTTGCATGAAGGTCCTGAGGCCACGGGCTCCCGAGGGGATGTGACCCTGGGCCTGTCAGCTGCTTGGCCTCATTTGTAGTTTAGGTTTGTTAGGCATCTTACATATTCTGGCGGCAGTATGTTTTGGAGATACTGGGTTTGCGTTGCCAAGGATGGCACGATCATGCACATTTGTAGCTTGGTGCCCAGGAGGTCAGAGGAGGCAATCTTTAGCTCTTTAGAACCATATTTTATGTACCACTTATTTTGGATAATAGCAGTCTCACTGACGCCTTAGTCCAAACAAATGGACCAAGACATTCCTGTCATCAATATCCATGTAGGACAGTGAATTGGAACTCAGAAGTCTGGTCAGTTCAGAATCCAGAGTCCTAGGCTTGGGGAACTTTCTCCCAGAGAGACCCAAACTGCCAGTTACCATACATAGTTAAGGAGAGTGTGACAGTCATCAGCCTGGGGTTAAGGATAACTGTCCTTCAAAGACTCTTGCAAAGTGCTTTTAACTTTTCTAAGAACTTTTACAGTATTTGATCTTTGCCACATAGCTACAGAAAAGGAGGGGTTACCGTCTATGTTTCCAAGACAAGAAAACAGGGAAGCAAGTGTCAGTTCTGGGGTTAATCTCCAGGCCCTCTGGCCATCAGTTCGAGTTTCTTTCCTACAGACCAGGCCATCTCAATGACCTTTAGGAGGTGGCTTTAGTCCCTGTGATTCTATTACATGCCTGGCCAATCATGTTATATTGAGCCTGGGATTCTGTACCTCTGGTAGACACGAGATGCACTCTGCAGATGTCCATACCTTCCTTCGAGGAAGAACATGCTGCCCAGCTGTGAGGGGTGTGGTTAGCAAACAGCATCGAACACTCAGCTCCTTCATGGTTGGCCTCAGCTGCCAACAACTGCTTTGCCCAACGTCAAACCCTTCCTAGGACAACCTGTATCTGATGACTGAGCAAGGCACGTTATAAAAGTCCAGCCTCTTTGGACTGAGTTGGGACAGCTCTGACAGGCAATATTTGATCTAGAACTTTCTGCCAGGTTGGCAGAGGCTGTGTCAGGCCTGCATCACCATTTGCCTTCTCCCTCTGCCCAGTCCTGCTTCTCCCTCCTTCCTTTCACAGGAGTGGATCCCTAGTAAACATCCTGCCCCTCACTCTGTCTCAGCCTCTGCTGCCAGAGACCCAGCCTGTGACAGTACCCTTTCTATTCACTCCCGTCTGACAAGATCACTCTCAGGGTTTATAGAGATGGGAAGCTGTAGACGGACACATTTTGATTGGCTTGTGCAATGTTTACAAAAGCAAGTCGACATACAAAAATTGGGATATCACGCATAAAATCTTAATTTCTAAATTTTATCTAGAAAAGTAGATGATCTGGCAACATCGGCCCTTTCTTCTTGCCAATATTGTTTGATGCTAAACAGTGGCTGCCTCCTTTACAGAGGAGAGTTCTCTAGCTCGTCACAGTCCCCAGAACTTCCTACTGCCTTCTACCTGTCCACTTCCCTGATATATGTTACCTGCCTGACCCCTATGGATGTCTGCATTCTTCCCTTGACAAAGATCAATGGCTCAACGTATGGAAAGAGGAATCTTCCCCACCCCACCATGTCTTACTGATCCTACATGGGCCTTTAAGAATTGGATTTCCCTTGGTTCAAGGCCAGGAGAGCCTTTTTCATGGACCCTGGGGTTTAGCTAACTAGGGTTGCCATTGCTGGCCCAGCCTTGCCTTATCTTCTGCCACTTGCCACGCCACCAGAAGGCATCCTCGTCAGTGTGGTTCACATCAGATACCTCTCACACCAAAAAAGAACATTTATTTCTCTTTAAATGTGTATTGTATTTTTTCCACTATAACAGACATGCGCATTATTGAATATTTGAAAGAGATGCCCTTCAAAGGCTATTAATATTTCGCCAAAAATAAATATATCTCTTAATGTGCCTTGAGGTTAATAGTGCACTCCTCAAGCCAAAGGAACAGGATAGCCAACAACTGCTCAAACAGGGCCACGTCCCCTCCCCTCTCATTATCAATACTGCCTGTGGCCAGGTATCCAGGGACTACTGAAAGTCCCTTTGCCAGCCAAGTCTGATTCCCACCCCCCAAAATAAAAATTGCTGCTGTTTCCTTGGGGGATCGTAATTATAAGAGACTCAATTATATAGCAAATTATGTGTAATATATGTAAAAGACTCAATTATATAACAAATTGCTTTGGAATAATTATTTAAATTGTGTATTGGCAGGAATTGGATATTTGAATATAATGAGTTTCATTGATTATAGAAGTATCTTCTCTGAGCTGATACAATAACTGCCTCTGTCAGTTGCTGCTCGAAATACTGGCCAGCTGGAAGACTTCAAAAACTTAGATTGTCTGAATCGCATTCAGAATACGTAAAGGGATTGGCTCCATTTGTAGCTTCTGTTCCTGGGTGATAAGGGTCCCTAGAATAGATCCTTGGCCCCAACACAGGGCAGTTGCTCTGGCAGGGCTTCCTGCCCAGGCAGCCAGGGCTGGTGCCCAAGGAACCAGGACAGTGCAGGACTGGGGGCCTGCAGTCTGCAAGCCAGAAGGTCCCCTTGGCATGGGGAGCTGGAGGGTGTCCTGCACCTCCAGGCGTCCAGTCTCGTTTTTCTCCACACCTGCTTGGCCCACCTGGGGAAGGAAGTGAATGTCTGTTTGGTGGGCTGTGTGCTGTGCTAAACTCTCCATGGCTTTCCTGAAGACTTGATGTTTGGGGTGGTGGATGCTGGGAGTGTGTTGGAACATCTGTTTGTCCTGCGTGAATCATTACCATGGGGAGTCGCAGCTGGCTGGAACAGACTGGCGTAGTTTAACGCAGAGGAGAATTAGAAGGAGCCCAAACTTCCCAGCCCTTGAACTGGCCGCTGTCACACCCAGAGCACCTGGACCGGCCAGGAGAGGGCTTCAGCAGCCAAGGGCATTCAGGTTGTCCCAGAAGGGCTTCAAGGAAACCTTGAGAAACGTGGGTAACACTTTCGGCTGCTGTGGTCTAGTCCAAGTGTTGGCAAACTTTTTCTGTAAAGGACCAGCTGGTAAATATTTTAGGCTTTGCAGTCCGCAGATCTCTCTGTCGCTGCTGCTGCTGCTGCTGTTGCTTCTTCTACTCCTGTGGTCTGTCCAATCCCCCTCCTGACCCATGACCCTTGGCATCATGGCTTCAAGGATAGCCATGACAGCCATTGTTTACTGAGCACCAACTATGTGCCAGGCATAGTGGGAGAAACTTTACATATGTGTTTTCTGATCATACGGCTACACTGGGAGGGCTGTATTATTATCCTCATTTTACTGATTGGGGACCTGGAACTCAGAGAAGTTCAGTAGCTTGCCTCTGACTGCACAGTCTGTACATGGTTGGGCCAGGAGTCAGCAAGGACTTTTATGAGCATCTGCTTTGATTCAGGCACTGTACTAGGTGCTGAGGATGCCAAGAAGAATCAAACCTGGTCCCTGTCCTCAGGGAGCACACAGCCTTCCCCTTTCTGGAAGGTCACCTTGGACAATGTGTGTCTCTTTTCCAGCCTGGAAAACAACTTGGGGCAGGTAAGGAAATCAGGCATTGTCATGTGCCTTCTATTTGAAGCCCTCCTGCCTTCTGCATGAAGCTCAGGAAGCCTAAAACTTTGCTGAATGGCCTGGTCAAGGGAGCAGGAGCATGGGCTTGGTGCCACACTGTCTGAGTTCAAATCCCAGCTCTGCCGCTTTCTGAGTGGGTGACTATTGGCAAGATACTCAACTCTGTGCCCACCGTGTGGGCAGCGATGGGTTTAAATGAAGGAGATGCTGTGAAAGCACAGAAGAGCTCAATGGAAGATAGCAGCTCTTATCGCTGACTTATAGTGCTCTTAAACGCATTTTCTTCTCAGGTCAAGATTATCAGAGGCCCAGCTTCTCTGCCCCCCTTATTCTCACAGCGTCTCACATCCTCCCCCAGGTTTGGGCACCAGTGTCACAGGCTGCAACTTGCAGACTTCTCCAGATGGCACCTGGCACTTTGACGTGCCTGATATGTGCTGTTAAGTGTGAATGGCAAGCTCCTCTGTCAACTTTCCTTGAAGCTTTGATTTCCTTCTGTGTGCTGGCTGCAGAGGGAGGCAGTGGAACAGAAAACAAGCCCTTCTCGGCCTCTCTGGGGGCTTTGGCCCACCCTTGGCTTCCCCACGCTGTTTATAAATACAGCCGACTGTACCGAGAGGCTCTGGAGGGAGACATGACAGACAGAGGGCAGGGAAATCCTCGTGCTGGGCTCTCAGCTCTCGTCACACGCTGGGGCTGGGGCACCGGGAAGTCCCCTAGCCTCGGTTTCCTCTCCTCAGAACTGGGTGGGCCTTCTTAAGCCTGTAGTCTCGTTGAAAAATCCCCTGGGGGTAAGAAACAGAGACTGGTACCAGTGAGAAATAGGGCAGCCCAGACCTGCCTCAAAGGCAGCTGTGTTGAGGAGCTGAGCTCTGCAGCCTTGGACACAGCTCATCCATCTGGAAAGGCTGCTGTAGCGATGTGGGCTGCCAGGGAGGCGAGGAGCCTTATCGATCTTTGGGAGATAATTAAGGCCCAAAAGCCTGGCCAGGCTCTATCGGTGGAAGGTGCTATTAAGAACAAGATAAAAGCCTAGAGCCTTGATTGAATCTTGAAACAAGGCCCATGCTGGCATTTTTCTTTGTCATGGTGTCATGGGAGAAAGGAGAGTCCAATGGAAGACGGAGGAAGATGAAGGAGCAGAAGGGAAACAGCAGTTTTTGAGATAAGACAAGAGACCACGAAAAAAAGCAAAAACTTCTAGAATTCCCTGTCTTTTTTTTTTCTTTTTGTAGTAAAGAGGAACACTCTGAGGGACCGGTGGCAGGTTTGTGGGTGACACCGCACACCACCCTCTCTTTTTTGTCCCCATTGCCTCAGGCAAACAGTCATGGTCATCATGGTCCCTACAGGGGGAGCTTGTTTGTTCAGAGGGAGATTCTGTGATCATGTTCTCCTGGGCAATCCCTCGCAGGACCCCCTAGCCCAGGGTCCCTCTGTCCTTCTTCTGCGTGGCTTTGCTTGCATGTTTGTGGGGGGTGAGTCTGCTGGGGAACAGCCTCGGAGGGAGCGGCTTCCCCTCTGGCCCTCAGAACTTTATTGGGCGTTTGCTGTCTTTTTACTGCCTGACTTTGGCAGAGCCAGCTCTCAGGGCTGAAATCCAGCTGAGGAGATCTGATTTCTCAAAAGCCATTTTGATCTTTTCACTTCAAAGGGAGTTCTTTTCACGCCTGAGCCCCCGTCTGGTGGCCCCAGACCTGCCCCTTTGGGCTGTAGGTCTGGATGGGGGCTGTGGTTTCTTCTTTACATCCTGCGGGTATAGCCCGGGATCCTGGCTCTGGGGCAGCCTGGAAAAGCCCATGAGGTAGCAAGATTTGTCCCCTGTGTCCCTGGTCTCTGGCACCTCCAAGTGCCCTGCCTTTTCCTCTATCTTCTGATTCTCAAAGTCCTCTTACTCCCCTGTCCTCATTCACCTTATCACAACCTGCTCTGAGGACTGGAACTGACTTTAGCTTTGGGGGTCTCCTCCTTCAAATGTCCTTCCCTGCTAGCTCCTACCTCACCGCTCCCCAAGTGGAGGTGCCCTTCCTCAGGGTTCCCACTTTATTCTGTCATGCTCTGTAACCTCCCCTACTCAGTTCCTATCCCATTTTGCATAATTATCCCTCTCCTGTCCATGACCCTCAGGAGACGGTGATGTCCTTAAAGAAAGGGGAGGTTATTCCTCCACCTGTGATCCCAGCATCTAGTACAATGCCAAGCACACAGTGGGCTCTCAGTGCATGTCCAAGGAATTAATGAATTCCTTCCTGCAGCTCTTTCAGACTGCCCCAGGGTTTGGCTGAAATGGCTCAGGGGCAATATGGCTTGGAGGAAGGGAGGGAGGGCTGGCGGAGGGGTGGGGAAGGGGAAGGGCGTTCTCCTCTCCCACCATCTCCCACCTACCAGGTAATTTCCAGATCTGGCCCCTGCTTTGTCTATAGCAAGTTTACTTTTATCTGTTTTATATTTGTATACACATATATTAAATTATATATGTTTGTCACATGTAATATACATAACATACAATATAGTATATATCATATTCATATTATATATATGCATATGTAATATTTCATATGTATAATATGACATATATGATACACACACACACACACACAAAGATATTTTTGTCAAAAAGGTTCTGTTTAAAAAGAAGTTTGAAAACCAAAATCTTGAACTTTTAATCTAAGGTCTTCTCTCTTCTAGAAACATTTACTTTTGAAGCCATTACTAATCACCACTTGGAGGATGGAAAGCTTTGTCCCAGCTGAAAGCATTTTAGGATTTTACTGAGCTGATGGAGGCATTACTTTTTGCATAGTGACTTCTTTCTGGTGTATGCACCATCCGCCTCCACCCCCTACATCAGCAATCCTGGCTGGTGTTGAGGAATGAAGAAGGAACTGGATTATTAGAAGCCACCAAGCTGTTAATGTCATTTATCTCAGCGAGTTTTTGTTGTCCTTGTTGTTTTGTTAGCATAGGGCCAGCTGGGAGGCCAGTGTTGACTGGGTTGATGTATGAGGGATGGGAGTCTTCGCAGACACAGGTGAAGTACTTGCTCCTTTTGCCGGTCTGCTGGGTGGCAGCTGGTTTTGTCAGACCTCAACCTTTCCTCTGAGCCACTTTCTCTTCCACTCCCCATCCTGGTGGGCAGCATCTCCATCCCTCTGCTTCCTAGAGGCTGAGTCCTCCTCCCAAAAGGGTCCCCCGGGTCTGCCCTTCCCAGGGCAGTAGCCAAGCTCTGGCCCTTCATTCCTTATCAAAGTCCTGCTAGCCTTTGTGCCATGGTGAGATAGTGGCCAGAGCACTGAATTGGAAGTCGAAGAACCTGGTCTTGAGTCTTGAATTACTCAGTAGCCACGGGACCTCGGGTTAGTTACACCTTCTCCCGAGTCTCTGTTTCCTGAGCCTTCCTACCATGAGGTGAGGCTCGTCTGAAACCCTAGGTCAGTCTTTCTCAGCTTTTCCTGCAATTAGAATCTCCTGGGGAGCTTTTAATATCCCAATTCCCAGGTCATACCCCCAAACCAAATAAATCACACTTTCTGGGGCTGAGACCCAGAAATTAGTATTTTTTAAAGCTCTTCAGGTAATTCTAATATGCATCTAATGTTGAGAACCACTAAGGTCAAAGTATTATGGACATTCAATATACAAATGGAATTTAAACTTCCATCTGAAAGCAGAAAATGTCTGTTAACTAATCTGCAGTGGTTCTCAGTTCTAATTGGGTTCAGAATTTGTTTTACAAATCTCCTGAAAGTTGTGTATTCATTTCCCTAGGAATTGATATACATACAAAAGTTTGCACGTAATTTCAGCATATAATGTCACCTTCTTAGTGATATTACCTGCTTTGTTGTTAGTGCCATCAAGTTGATTCTGACTCCTAGTGACCCTGTGTACAGCAGAGCAGAACCCTATTGGTCTTTTTTGCACCATCCTCTCACCTTCTGGCACTATATCAGACAATGCTCCACTGCTATTCATAGGGTTTTCATGGCCAGTTTTTTTGGAAGTTGGTGGCCAGGTCTTTATTTCTAGTCTGGAAGTGCCATTGAAACCTGTACACCATGCGTGACCCTACTGGTGTTTGAAATACAGGTGGCATAGATAGCTTTCAGCATCACAGCTGTGGTTCCCTGACCAGGAAATGAACCCAGGCCATGGTGATGAGAATGCCATCCTACCCGAAATTGCATCATTACACCCCTCTACACCCATTTCTCATCCTTCTTCCCTACTTTATGCTTTCTCTGTAGCCTTTATCACTAGCTGCATGAACATCTTCAAGTCCCTCATTAGGGAAGAGTTTCCAGGATCACCTTTACTTAATCAAGATACCTAGGATGAGACCCAGAAATCCGTATTTTCAGAAGCTCCCTGAGTTTCTTTTGAAGTTTGAGAGCCAGTGGGCTGGGTTCCTGGATTCTTGGTTCGAATGGACAGGGGAAAATCTGTTGCTCTCTCTCCTAGACCACCTACTTGCTCCTCCAGACCTTGCCCTGCAGATGGGAATCCATCTCCCTGAGCATATAAGTGGTATTGGATAGAATCTCTAATGTTCTAGAGAAATCCTGATATTTTCCAAATTACCTTAGGAGTGTATGGGAATGTGGCTGTCTCAATAGTGTGATTTGAGGGCCTTGGATTAAAGGCTCCTATCTAATGGAAAGTTATCCTCCTCCTCTGCCAATCATGGTACTTAGAATTCCATCATTGTGCAGTCATTCTTCTTGAACTCTTCAGCACCCACCTCTAGTATGATAAATAACAAAACCATGAACAGTGGGCCTATTTGATCTCGTCTCTCTGCTCCAAGTTTTCTGTTGGCTTCCTGTCACCCACAGGGGGAAGCGTATCCCTAGTTTTGGTACGGAAGGCTCTTCAGGATCTGGCTCACCTCTCCAGCTTTCACGCCCACTGCCTTCAGTACACGCTCCAGCAGGACTTGACCGTGTAAAGTTCCTGGAGCATCACATACCATTTCCCTCCCTGGGTATCCTCCGAGATCGCTCTTACATCTCTTTACACATGTCACTCCTGTCCCCAAACTCTCAGATGACTTAGAGTGCAAGCCAAGTCATCACGTGGCCTCCAAGGCCCCACAGGATCTGCCCATCGCCCTCCTTACCTCTCCGCCCTCAGCATCTGCTGCTCCCCTGTCTTAGTTTCCCAGGGCAGCTGTAACAAAGCACCACTAACTGGGTGGCTTAAAACATCAGAAACTTATTCTTTCATGGTTCTTGGGGCTAGGAGTCCAAAATCAAGGTGTTGGCAGGGCCACATTCCCTCTGAAACTTGAAGGGGAAGATCTTTCCCTGCCCTGGTGGTGGTTGTTATCTTTGGTATTCATTGTGCTGTAGCACTCCAATCTCTGCCTCTGCTGTCACATGGCCTCTCCCTGTGTGTCCGGGTCTTCACACGGCCATCTTCCTATAAAGACAGCAGTCATATTGGATCAGGGCCCACCCTACTCCAGTATGACCTCATCTTAATTAATTGCATCTGAAAAGACCCTATTTCCAAATAAGGTCACATTCTGGTGTACTGGGGCTTAGGACTTCAAAATATCTTCTTTTAGGGAACATAATTCAACTCAAAACATCCCCCCTTCTTCATTCTGCTTCAGTCACACTGGCCTAAAGATGCCAGATTTAGCAAATAAAAATACAGGACAACTAGTTAAATTTGAATTTCAGATAAATGATGAATAATTTTTTAGTATAAATATGTCCCAAATGTTGCATGGAACAATTTTTTAGTATAAGTGTATCCCATTCAATATTTGGGACATACTTACGTGAAAAAAAGTATATGTTGTTTATCTGAAATTCATATTTAATTATCCATTTGTATTTTATCTGGCAATCTATACTCCTTGTTGTTCCTCGAACACAGCAAGCACGCTCCCCCCAAGGCCTTTGTCCTTGCTGTTCCCTCTGCACTGAATACCCTTTCCCTAGCTCTCTGGGATGCTCATTCTGACTGCCTTCAGCAAGGCCATTCTGGGTAACCCTCCCTCATACTTACACTTTCTATCCTCCTTTCTTGCTTTATTTTTTTCCTCTTATCCCTTATCACTATCTAAAAGGCTATGTAGTTTACTTTCTGATTGTGTTTATTGTCTATCACTCCAGAAGAACTTAAGCTTGATGCTTTTGTTCACTGCTGTCTCTCCAGGGCCGAGAACAGTGCCTGGCACATAGTTCAGTAAATATTTTAAATGGATGAAGAAAGAAATCCTTTCACTTTTACTCAAGTACTGGAGAGTGGGCATCTGTGCGTTTTGCTTACCTAGGATCCACTTCCACTTCTGGTAAAAGCACCCCTCCCTCACTCTCAGTTTAAGTAGTTTGGGAAGGTCTTGCCCCAAACTCCAGATTCAGATGTGAAACATGAGCCAGGCCAAATCATTAATTCCATCCACTTGGCCACCATCATTTGTTCACGGATGGGTACAGGACCCAAGTCAGTCTCATCAGAGCCAGTCCCGGAATTTCTGCTGGAACTGCTAAGACAGAACACTCTCTTCCTGCTGGTGTTTCTGAGAGGAATAAGATGTCAGTCTGGAGCTGCTGATAGCCATCTTACCACTATAAAGGAAGAGCTAGGGGTCAACTCCTGGCCAAAAATGTAAGTGTGATCTTTCAGGCTTGATCATAAGCAATTACACTGGCTTTATGTCGGCTCGGGCTGCTATAACAAAATACCATGGACTGGGTGGCTTAAAACAACACACACTTATTTTTCACACTTCTCAAGGGTGGGAAGTCCAAGATCAAGGTGCCGGCACATTCAGTTCTTGGTGAGGGCCCTCTTCCTGGCTTGTAGACAGCCCCCATCTTCCTGTGTCCTCACATGACCTCCTTGTGTGTGTATGCAGGTGTAGAGAGCAAGCTCTGGTGCCTCTTCCTCTTCTTATAAGGACAATAATCCCATCACAGGAGCTCCACCCTCATGACCAAATCTAACCCTAATCACCTCTCAAAGGCTCTACCTCCAAATACCATCACATTGGGGGTTAGGGAATTCAATATGAATTTTGGGGTGACACAAACAGTCCATAACACTAGTAGGCCTCACAGGGGACCTCACAGGCTGCCCTCCCCACACCAGACTTGGTGTACAGCCAATGCACCATAGGCTCTGAAGGGAGTTGCAGTCAAGGCTTCAGGCCCCCATGGCCAGCCATGCTTCTGTGCATATCCGCATTCCTAGCCCAGGCAACTCCATCAGAGGCCTCTCTATGGGGGGAGGAGGACTCGTCTGAAACCTTCTTATGGAGGAAGGAGGGGAACTTTGAAGACACTTTTCTCCACTCTGACTCAGGACTTCTCTATTTCTAGGCATCCCCACTCTCCCTCACCCCAGATCTATAAAAAGGCAGAAGCCTATGTTTGGGGCTCCCTGAGCGCCCCAAACGCCCCAGTGAGACGATTCCCTCCATCTGTGCTGAAACATCTGACCCTCCCCAGATGCTGTTCCATGAGGAAAAATGGAACACTGCAGGAGCTGGCACTTTAGCCTCTTCCTTATACTATGACAGTAAGTAAATAAAGGCATGATTGTTACTTTCGTTTTGCCTTGTTTTCTTAATCAACTACTGCGACACCTGGCAGCTCATCTCAGCTCTTAACAAACAGTCTGCCTGAGAATGGAGCCAACACAGAGGAAACATAGAGGAAACAGAGCTGAAAGACAGAGAGAGGGGAGTCTGGGTCTCTATAATATCGTCTGAGCTCCCCTAACTACATGTGCCGGAAGCCAGTGCAACACCTGCATATTTAGTTATTGAACATAAGCCAATTAGATGTGTTCTGTGTCACCAAGTCGTCCTGAGTCAATTTCATGCTTTCATCCACCACCCCCACCCCAGCAGGCCTCAGGAACTCCTCCCCTGGGTTCCTCTTCTCCCTTGCACTTGCCTACATCATGGTCCAGATCACCCTGTACTATCCTGCTTCCCATGCCTGCCTCCCCAAGGGATGATGGCTCTGAGAAACCAGGAGGTGTGACTTTTTTTTAAATCCCCACACCTCATACATGCCCTTCCACAGAATCAGGCAAAAAGCTCTCCAGAATGAGGGCCTAATCGAAACTAACTGCAGTGGGCTGTTTACAGTCACTCAATTAGGTAATTATAAATAGAATGAAAACGTCTTAATATTTAAAAAATCTACATTAAAAGCCACTTTTATATCCCCTTAGGAAATCAAATCTGTATTAGACGATAAAATCTGTATTAGTTATCTTTTGTTGCATAATAAATTACCCCAAAACTCATCAGCTTAGAACAACATACATTTGTTATTTCAGTTCCTCAGGGTCTGGAATCCAGGTGCAGCTTAGCTGGGTCCTCTGGCTCTGGAGCTCTGATCATGGTATCGCCAAAGCTAAAGTCAAGTCATCTGAAGGCTCAACGGGGAAAGGATCCACCTGCAAGCTCACTCATGTGGCTGTTTGCAAGCCTCAGATCCTCAATGGCTGTTGGCCGGTGACATCAGTTCCTTGCCACATGCGCTTCTCCACGGGACTGCTCACAATATGGCAGTTGGCTTTCCTCAGAGTAAATCGAGAGCAAGAGAGAGAGAGATCCAAGATGGAAGTCACAGTCTTTATAATCTAATCTCAGAAGTGACATCACAACACTGTCTCCATATTCTATTTGTTAGAAACTCGTCACAAGGACTATGCCACTCTCAAGGGGAGGTTGTTATAGTGGGGTCTGAACACCAGGGAGCAGAGATCATTGGGAGCTATCTTAGAGGTTGTCTTCACAGTCCACCCTCCAACTCCCAATGATTCACATCCCTCCTGCATGCAAAATACACTCCTCCCCTACCAAAGTCTCATCTCACTATACCAGTTCAAAGTCTAGAATTGTATATAAATCAAGTTTAGGTGTGGACGAGGCCTCTCAAGTATAGTACCTTGAATACAGATTCCCTTGATCTAGACTTGTGGAATTTAAGAGATAAGTTATCTGTCCCCCATCTACCCAACATACAGTTGTTTGTCAGGAAGACGTTCCTCTTGAACACAAGGGTTCATTGGTCCTTTGAAAAAAGCCAGCCAAGCAAATGTTGGAAGTTTCTTGATCAGATCTCAAGGCCTGGGATTAATTTTCCATGGCTCTTGGCTCCAGTCTCTGGGCTATTGATTCTGCCCTCTCAGTCATCTTTTCTTTTTTATAGAAGGTAACACATTTTTGCAGCTGAGTAGCTCTCTCAGCCTGCTTCCTGCCAGTAGAATTCTGGGGGTCGAAAAGCATCTACTCATTCTGTACCATCTCTGTCCCCTGCAGTCCCAGTTGGCAATGCTTTTACAAATATGTCTTTTAAGAAACTTGTAGGTCTACTGTGAATCTCTTTGGGATTCCCTCTATTAGGCAAAAGCCATACCTACAAATTTCTTTGAGATAAGCCCCTTTTGTGTTGCTGAGATGGCTGAGGTCCAACACACTTAAGTTCCTAGAAGCCTACAGTTTGAGAGGATTTGTGAGGCACACCCTTAATCTCTTGTCTAATCTAAAGAAATATGTATTTGGTCTTCATCCCCAGCTCCTGGCCAGAGCTCCTTTGGATATTACCTTTGTGATGTCCTGAGTGATAATAGTAATAGGAGCATCTTTTGTTATAATATTTGGTTTTTGTCCTGGCTCCTGAAACAGCTCCAGAGTGATAAAGATGAAAGGATCATCTTTTGTTATTCATAACAAGCCACTTTCAATCACACTTGAGTTTATGTTAATGAGATGACTGGGAACGTCTCTAAGGATGGAGGGCTGGTTGCCCGGGAAACCAACCATATGATTAGAAACTGAGAACTTTCAGCCCACCCCCGACCTCTGGGGGCCACTAATGACCAATGATTTGATCAATCATGCCTATGTAAGGAAACCTCCACAAAAACTCTAATCAAAGGGATTTAGAGAGCTTCTGGGTTGGTGAACACATGGAGGCGCTGGGAGATGGTGCACCTGGAGAGGGCATGGAAGCTCTGTGCCCCTTCCCACATACCTTGCCCCATGCATCTCTTCCATCTGGCTGTTGCTGAGTTGCATCCTTTATAATAAATTAGTAATAGCATGTAAAGTGCTTTCCTGAGTTCTGTGAGCTATTCTGGCAAATAATCAAACCTGAGGAAGGGGTTGTGGAAACCCTCCATTTATAGCCCATTGGTCAGAAGTACAGGTGACAACTTGGGACTTGCAATTGCTGTCTGAAGTGAGAGTGGGGGCAGTCTTGTGAGACTGAGCCCTTAACCTGTGCGGTCTGTGCTAACTCCAGGCAGTTAGTGTCAGAATTGTTAAATTGTAGAACACCCAGTCAGTGTCCTCCAAGGATTAGAGAATTGCTTGGGTGTGGAAACCCCCATATTTCTGGTGTCAGAGGTGTTGCAAGTAGAGGGAAACAGGAGTTTTTCTTTTCCTCTTTAATGGGCCTTTTATGTGACTGTATAGACTCTCAGGCACCACCTTTGATCTTTCTGAGGTCTTAACAAAAAGGTTTACTTTTACACCCTCAGTTTCATCTTTAGACCTTGTTTTCCTAGCAGTGCCCTGGATTTGACATTTGCTTGGAAGTTGTTTCTTAATTTTAGCATTGTTTGCTGTCTGGAGAGGCTGAAAAATTTCAAAACCGATGTATTTCATTTTATTTTTGTATAAAATATTTTTATTTTGTATTTTTCCCTCAATGTATTTCTCTCCTCCTGCATTTCCCTATAAGTAGCAAAAAGAGACCACTTGGCACTTTCCTCAGTTTGGAAACACTCCTTAACTCAATCACCCAGTTCATTCGGCATATTTTCTACTTTTCACATAACTGCAGGTAACAGGGTTGCTCAACTTTCTGCTGCTCCGTAATAAGGTCTCTCTTCCTGCAATTTCCAGTAGCATGTTCCTCATTGCCTTCTGAGCCCTCACCAACAGTGTCCCCAAAGTCAAGGTTTCTACTAACAGTCTCTTCAAGACAATTAGGCTTTCTCTAACATGCTCCTCAGATTCCTCCCAGCCTCTGCCCACTACTATGTTCCAAAGCCACTCCCACATGTATTTGTTACAGCAGCACCCCAATTCCAGGTACCAAAAACCTATATTTATCCCTTTTCTGATCTTACCTCCAGAGGCAACTATTCTAATGAATTAAAAAATACATCATTTTTTTTGTGTGTGCGAGGACTTCTTACAAAATTGTATGCTTGTTTTATGGTTATACATTTTTACTCTCCTAAATGATATTGTTGTTATATATCTTATTCTGCTTCTCACTCTTTTCAACGATCACTATGCTTTCAAGATCCATCCATGTTGTTATGTGGACATGCAGTCGCTTGCTTCAAACCGTGTGTAGTACATCATGAGTTATACCCCTTCCCCCATATTGTATCTGTCTAATCCCCCAAGGATGGGCATCCAGGTTACCTCCAACTTCATGTCATCATCACAAATATTGTGGCCATGAGCATCCTAATTCATGGCCCCTTATGAACCTGTGTGAGGGTTTCTCTGGGATATATGAATTCCCAGAATTGGAATTGATGATGCATAGGTTACACATGTGCTTAATTTGACTAGGAAGTCAGAGTAAGGCTCACAGTAAGGCTGCATAGTCTTTAGGCCCACCAGCCATGCATCAAGGATCCTGTATCCCACTTCTGGTCCAACACAGGATTATTATCCAGTTTAAAATGTTTTTCAGTCTATTTGGTATGAAATCATATCTCATTAATATTTTGATTTGCATTTTTCCTAACAATTGATGACTTTGAGCATCTCGTCAGATACTTTTGACTTCCCTCTTCCACAAACTGCCTTCTCATGTTCTTGTTTGTGTGTTCTTTAAGATCAGAGACCAGGTATAATTTCTTCTGCATTCTCCGCTGCTCTCAGGACATTGCTGGATATTGATTGATTGATGATTGATGAGAAGGTCGTGTGGCTGTGTTATTTGAGCTTCTGAATTTCGAGGCCTACTTTTCCTCTATAGAGCCTGAGGCATTTGCCTTCATTAATTCAGAACACATTTATCAAATGACTACCCGTTGCCAAGTCTTCCTATGCAACTCGTCCTTCTGGCAAAGCCCAAATGACCTGTCAGTCACTCTATCAATTGAACAGAAGAATGAAACTGGTCACACTAGTCTTCTGCCATCAGGCAGACTCTAGTAACATTTTAAATGCCCTGTTATAGACTCTAACATTCTGTGATCCTCTGATTCTAACTTATTGACCGATTGATTTTTTCTTTCATTGTTATTTTTAACTGCTACGTGCCTAAAGCGAGGCAAGACCCAAAGAATTTTGGTTATGTCTTTGCACATTGATAGGAGACAAAACAGCTTTTTGTTAAGTTTCTATGCTTGTGAGGAGCAATCCCACATCTTAGTGAACTATGATTGCTGAAAAATATCATGGATTTTATAGTTAAAAAGTAAACTCCTCTTCTCACTTCACCCTATCAAGGTCACAAGTCCCAGTGTGACAACATTTATCTACGTTTCCGGAGTGGAAAGGTTCTCAGCCCTGGCTGAACTACTCTCACACCCACCTACCCCAGGACAGGGGTAGGTTCTCAGCTTCGTAAGTCTTGACTGAAACACCTTGGCCCTATATTGTTATTATCAGTTTACTTGCTCTCCCCCTTCTAGATTTGGGACACATTGAGGACACAGATTGTGTCTTATTCATTTCTTTATTTTACTGTACTTAGCAAGACACTTGTCACATAGTAGATGTTCAATAAACATTTATTGATTGAATTAATGGACACGTGAGAAAACATTTATTGAGTACCAACTTGCTACCTACTGTGCCAGATGTTGGGATTTCACAGATGAATAAGACACAGTTTAATTATAAAGTAGTATGGAAAATGTACAGAGGAGGGGCACTGCATCCTTTGGGGAGACAAGCTTCAGATAAAGAGGGGATGCCATTAGTAGCACTCATCTTTTTCACCTCCAAAATAGTCGTCCTGCCCTGGAATTCTGAATGTGACTTGTATTTTAATTGCAAGAATAGGATTTCTCTCTGTGTGTGTGTGTCTGAGAAGTGTGGATGTGGAGGTTGCCTGTCTAATGCCTGCCCCATCCTAGCTGGGAGTCAGTATAGGGAGGTTGAAGCCTATTTGCCCACTATCCAAAGGGGTTTGGTCAAATGGCTGGGAGGTCTATGTAGCTGTCTGGGCCTGTAGGGCAGACAAAATAGTGAGGCTCATCATGTTGGACGCAGGTCCTTTGGTATGTAATCCAATGATTGGGAAAATTTGAGTTGGCCCAGGAGTGAGCTTTCCCAGCTCCACCCCAAATCCATGTCAATTTTTTTTTTTTTTTTTTTTTGGTGAGGGAGATTGGCCATGAGCTAACATCCATTGCTAATCTTTCTCTTTGTGCTGAGAAAGATTGGCCCTGAGCTAACATCTGTGCCCATCTTCCTCTATTTTATATGTGGGACACTGCCACAGCATGGCTTGATAAGTGGTATGTAGGTCCGTTCCCGGAATCCAAACCTGCGAATCCTGGGCCGCTGAAGTGGAGCACGAGAACCCAACCACTATGCCACTGGGCCAGTCCCTCCATGTCAGTTTTTAACTCTTTGGTCAAGCCAAAGGGACCTGGGTCAAGTTCTGTCCAAAGGATTGGAGTGTGAGGGAGACTTAGACAAGTAAGTTTGCTATAACGTCTAGTTATGCACCACTTGGAAAACATACCAGTCAGAGCTCTGTAGGGACCTTGCTCACTTCATGTCAGACTCAGCTAGGTTTTAAACAGTGACTTCTAAAATGTCCTATAGGCATGGGGCAGAGTAGGGAAGTATGCTAGATTTGGCGTTGTGTATTCCATGGAAAAACAAATACCCATTTCTTCGTTCTCATTTTAAAATGTACTCCTTATAAAAAGATTTCTTTGTGAAGAATCACTTAACACTTGGTATTTGATCAAGCGAAACAAATTTGGGCTCTCTTGAGCAAATCCCTAAAGAGATTTCCTTCATTATCGTATCTGTGGACTTTGGATAGTGGAGTCTGATGTGGAATGATTTTCAATAAAATTTTTTCATTGATATTCTGCAGGGAAGAGTTCTTTTATCTTTATTTGCTCCATGATCTTGAAGCACTTGCTCAATAACCACAGTGTAGGCTTCAGTTAAATATGTGACTCCTGCCTTGTCATTCTTTTAAAAAATTATTGGAGTAGTTTGCTTGTGCAATTGTTAACTCCATCTTTTATGTACTTAGCTACTATAACCAGGATCTAGTGCACATGAATTTCCTCTTTTTTTTTTGTTTTGTAGGGTTATGCGAACTTTTCCATCGTAAGCCAAAATAGTCAATAGCAGATGAGTTGATGAATGCTACCACTAACGATAATCGGGCCATGTGAGGACAACCAATAGAGCAGGAGTCAGCAAACATCTTCTGTAAAGGATCAGATAGTAAATATTTTCGACTTTGTGAGTCATACCATTCTGTTATAACTACTCACCTCTGCCTTTGTCGTGCCAACACAGCCATAGAAAATATGTAAGTGAATGGGCATGGCTGTGTTCCAATGAAACTTTATGTACCGAAACAGGCAATGGGCCACATTCAGCCTGTGGCCTGTAGTTTGCTGATCCCTAATCTAGAGCAAGTGGAAGAAACGAATAGCTTTAGCTCTGAAAAATATCTGGTCTACACCATCGGCCTTTGAAACCCTCATTTTGAGCTGTCTCTCAGCATAGAGCACCTGCTGTCCAATTTTTTTCTTGAGTTTTAGGTTTGTAGGTAGAGTGAGGGGTTAGAGTGAGAGTGTTTACAAAAGTATTTCATGGCCAGATGCTCTGAGTGGTACCCTGCCCTCTCATTTTCAAGGTGAAGCCTCTTGTCCTGTCTTAGCTGGACCACGATAATGGGCTGAAATAAAGAAGGGTCTAGAATGGAAACCAGGCATGTCACAGAAGATCTGTATCTCCTGGGGGAGTTGGGGTTTGGTGCTTGGAAAGA
Source organism: Ceratotherium simum simum (assembly GCF_057802395.1). Lineage (NCBI taxonomy): Eukaryota > Metazoa > Chordata > Mammalia > Perissodactyla > Rhinocerotidae > Ceratotherium > Ceratotherium simum. The sequence continues at coordinate 19,847,123 of NC_141908.1, forward strand.
AAGAAGGGATGTGCTTCTAGGAGCCAGCTGGGAGCTTTATTCTCTAGCAGCCCGGAGATGAGCAAGTAAAGAGACCAATTTCCCCAAATTGTCCGGGTGCAATATTGGTTTTGGTTTTGGAGAGGTAAATGTCAGGGCAGAACACCTAGGTATAGAGCCCCAGATTTAGGCTGGCGATTTGTGTTTCATTGGTCAAGAGGATCCTGTGGCAGTTCTGATGCTGTCTTTGCAGCAGTTGACAGATGTGAACAATCCATTCCCATGTGGACTCCTTATAATATTTCAGCGTTTGCTGAGGCAATGATTTCATTGTCTGCCCGTGATTTCAGAGGGAAGCAAGTAAGACCAAAAAGAAAGGCAAGAAACTGAAGCTCAGGTATCCTTCACCTGGAAGAGGGCCAATAAATACATTAATGCGTGGAGTGGATGTTGCAGCCAAGATCGAATTCTAAGACTACGGTTAATTTTCCTTCTGCCTAGAGTAGATCTGTAATCTTGTTCACTGCTCTACCATTTTTTCTCAAGTCTGAGCAAACACAAGCCATCATTGAGTTCCTGGCTCTGGTAGGCTCCCGAGTGAGCAGCATCTGTTGGATGGAGGAGTAGTTCATGCCCAAGATGTTTTTTGAGGGCTGACCTGCCCTGGTGTCAGGGCCATCAATTAGACAGGAGGAGAAGGGAAGCGAAGAGGCAGCCATGAGGTTGGTAATTACACGCTGCAGTACGGTTGACCTCCAAGAGCAGGTGGCGGAAGTAAGTGAAATTCCAGGCTCTGTCACTTAGGATTCATTTTTGCTCTTGGGTTTAGGCCTGAGGGGATGCTCGTTGATCTGGAAGAGATCGTCTACACTGTTTTGTTAATAATAAGGACAATAAGAAAACAATATATTTAATACAGAAGAATATTTTCCTTTCTTTAGTTGCTTGAAAGTTGTTATATTTTTTTTTCTTTTTTTTTGTGAGGAGATCAGCCCTGTGCTAACATCTGCCAATCCTCTTTTTTTGCTGAAGAGGACTGGCCCTGGGCTAACATCTGTGCCCATCTTCCTCCACTTTATATGGGACGCCGCCACAGCATGGCTTGCCAAGCGGTGCGTCACTGCGCACCTGGGATCCGAACCGGTGAACCCCAGGCCACCGCAGCAGAGCACGCACACTTAACCGCTTGTGCCACCGGGCCTGCCCCTGTTATTATATTTTTAAAACCCATCTCTCTCTCTGTCTCTATATATGTGTGTGTGCATATACATATACACACATATATATATATATATGTGTGACAGTGGGAAGATCAGGATCTGTATCTATAATATGAGTTCAATATTTACTGCTTCCACAGAACTGGCCCTGTTTTAAGGCCTTTGCAGCCCCAATATTTCCATTTCTTCGTAATTGCCTTCTTTTCTGGAGCTACCATTATTCCTGTTTCGTAGCTCTAGAGAGGCGAGCCCAGGGAAATGATAGAAGACACCCAAGCTCTGGCAGCAGATTTGGTGAATAGCCTTCAGCCTTTCCAACTCTGCTTACAGTTTTCAATTTCACTCCGAGCTGTGGTTCATTTCTGTCCCCTTTGTCTCTGTGTCTCCTGTTCCCAGCGACCCAGCTTCTTTTCGGCCTTCAGTGGGGTGAGGAGACGTGTGAGTTGTACTGGGTGTCTTCCTTCAGCCCTGAGTGGCCTAGGGTCGAGTAGGGGAACAGACAGCGGTGTATAGAGCTTCGTTTTCCTTAGCTCTTGAGCCACATCAGACACCTCTTAGAATAATCGACTCCAATGTGCAGTTGATGTCTGGGACAGACAGAGGTCTTGGCAGAATCTGAGATTACTTTCCAATTTCACTGAGGTTATAAAAGTGACGTTTTTGAACTTTAAATCCTAGCATTACCCTTAGCATTTTTTCCCCTTTTTTGTCACTCTCTTCTTTGAAGACCAAGTCACCTGTTCCTTCAGCTTGGGACAATGTTTCAGGTGATAAGAAAAGACAAAATATCAGAGACCCCAGAGGAGCCAGTTACCTACTCCTTTCATGCTAACAACTTGCGTTTCTGCTCAGTGGTTTATAGAAAAGTTACTCCCTCTTTCCTCAACATGCTGCGGGGGGCTTTGTCTGTGCTGAAGTAGCCAGATCAGACTTTAATGAGCAAGAGTCAAAAAAAAAAAAAAAAAAAGTAAATTGACTTTTTACAGGGAAACAGGCCATTCCTCAAAAACTATTAAAGATTCTGTCATCCAGAATATCCCCATCCTGTTGACCTTATTTACAGATTTGATGAAAAATACATCATCGTAACATTGATATATGGACCCTGTAGCATCCAATTTCTGGAAGGCATCTGTACCTGATAAGGATGCTAGTCATGCACTCATAAATGCGGGGGCAATATAAATGAGACGATGCCCCATGGAATATAATAGACACAGATGCTTTTCTAAAATGCACTCATATCCTTTGGAAATAAGGCGATTTGGCTTTCTACCTTGGCTCTGAATGAAATAATGTTCCGGGTGGGGGAGGCAGGTAATAAAAGCGACAATTGTGAAGTGTTACTGGCAGTTTTTTCATTTTTACTGCAAGCTGGGCATGCATTTGTCTTCATTGTCAAAGTGCTGGTGTTGTTTACAAGTGAAAGACAGGGAGGCAGGAAAGCTTATTCAGTTCTCTTGGCTGCTGAAACACCATTTCCTCACCACGAATCCAAAACCACATCTTGAGCGGGAATTAGGTGACACATCGCTTTAGATTTAGTCAGATTTGGTACTTTCCCCACCAGCCTTGCAACGTGGAAATACCTGGTGACAGTTGCTATTAGAGTGAGATATCAAAACAAACGTGGCCATTTCTGCCCCACTGGGTTTCAGTTGGCTGGATGTTGAGAATAGCTGTGGGGTCCAGCCTTTGACAGTTTGGAAAGCCTCTCCCAACTTTTCTCTTCCTTCAAGGGAAACAAAGTGGATGCAGTAATTTTGGAGGCAGAGGGACGGTTGTTCAACTCCTTCGCTGTGCACAGTGATGTAGGTATAAAGTTTATCTGCATCCAGGCCTCTATCTATCCACAATCAATCTTGATTGGCAGGACAAACCTCAGGCCTGGGAGGTGTGTTACTCTTGGAGTGCCTGTCACACGTATTGGATGAAGAACAAGAAGGAATTTGTAATCCTTCCTTGTGCTTTTGAGAAAAACCAGTCCGGCCCTTTCAATTGGAGGTGTTTATTTGGGGGAATGCAGCTGGAAGCGAAACACACAAGCACATAGCTCAAAACAAATCTAAAATGCAAGAGACTTCAGAGGTGGGAACAGGGACTGAAATCCCAGCTCAGAGCTTGCGAATCCTCAGCAACCAAACAGCAACCCTCTGCGCGCCCCGTCCTCATTTACGAACGGCCAACAGTGCACCTGCAGGTGATCTGGGCTGATGCTGCCAAGGCCTCTCAGATGGCCAGGCCCCTGCAAACTTATTCACCACCTCATTAAAGCAATTTCAAAATCAATTCCGGATTTGACAAGCCGTCAGTACATTGTTGCTTCTCCATGATGGGAGTGACATGTTAACAGCAATTAGACTTTTGCACACGCACTTTGGAGCCTGTTCAGCATATTCTTTATTAGAAGTGTCTAAAAAGCATTATTATAATCATCTAACCTGGGGTCATGGACACATGCTCTGTGATCTCTGCCTCTGTCAGTAGTCCCCTTGGTGAGATTTTGCCTACTGTCCATAGAGATTAAAAGGAAGTGCTTACCCCAGATGCGATATTGGAAAATCAAAGGTCAGAGCAAAGCTTGTGGTAACCTCCATGTTTTTTAATACAAGTTATAGGAGCAATCAGATTAGCATGAACAGATATTGCTCCCTCTAACAGATGGAGCAGGATTCTTATGCAAACGAGGGAGGACAGGCTACAGTCATTTGGTGGCGACATTCTAGGGGCAGGAGTGGGGATGCTGCTATCCCAACTGAGGCTGGTCAGCACTCAGACAGTGAGGATGGCAAAGCCTGGACTCCAGTTAAGCGGAGGCACATCAGCCCTTTATCTCATGGAAAACCAGTTCCTTCTGTAATAAACTCAGTCTACCCTGTTTGGAATGGCCCCCTTTGTGGCCAGCGGTATTGGTCAATTAAAGTCATCAGTGGGAGCTGTTTTCCTGTGCTTTGGGAGCCCAGAAGAATCTATTGAGAAAGAGTAGTGTAAGCTGATTTTCCCGAGACTCAACCAGCCAAATGAGATCCAAACAAGTCTCAAATCTCGCTGGACCCCATTTATTTCTGGGGGTTCCTAGGAGGGAGTCTCAGCAATTGTTGTGCCCACAGATAATTCCCTCCTGGTCTTCTCTTCTGATTTCTGCTTTGATGGCTACCATTCGAGAGTGGTTTTATGCACAGTATCCAGTGTGAGTAAAGCTAACATCTTACAACTACCTTCAGTTAAGTACTTTTATTATTCCCACTTTGAAGATGAGGAAATGGGGGAGCAGGGAGGTTCAGCCAGTTGCCCAGGATCTCTCAGCTAGAACCCAGGATGCAAACTCAGGCAGTCTGGCCTCAGATCCCCATGCTTAACCGTTACCCTATGCTGCCTCTTGAGCAAAAGCTGATCTCCACCCAAGGGGGCTGCCTCCCCAAGCTCCCAAAGTTGCAAAATCTTCAATGTTCCAAGTAAATTGGAACTGATTAGATGACACTGAATGAATGAATGCTGATTGACTTTATGATGGCCAAATTCACGCAAAGTCATATAGCATTTTGAACACCCAGGCTCATGGGTTTGCTTACACTGACCAGCCTATTAAAAATTGCAAACAACCCTCAACTCTGTAGTCCATATGCCCCTTTTGGTTTCTCTATGATGCTTATCACCACTGACATATGATATATTTTGTTTGTCTATCTCTCCCACTAGAATATAAAGGCAAGAAGTTTTCAGTGTTTTGTTCACTGCTGTTTCAGTGCTACAACGGTGCCTGCAACAAACTGGGGTCTTGACAATTGTTGAATAAATGAAAGAGTTATGTATTTCAGGCGTAAATGGGATAGGGAATGTGTCTATCTTTGGTTCAGAGATATATCCGTAGACCTATGTGCACTACTGCTGAGAAACACAGCATGAAAAAGCTGGAAGGAGCTTTAGTGCTCTTCTTGCCCTCTTTGTGATTTTCAGAAAAAGTCATTTGCTTTGGGTAGCACCAAGCTGATGGTGGAACCAGAATTAAAACTCCTTGTCTGGGAGCTTTCCTACCCCATATCCCATCCGCTTAGTGTGACTAGATCTAGGGATTTCCTTTTCCACTTAGCTCTCTATTAAAGGTTTTCTCAGAAGGCCCCCAACTGGTCCGATGTTACCCCCACCCCCACCCTGGGTTGCTTCCTGGTGGGCTGACTGCAGGGGCTTTAGAGGGTCCCTGTTGTTTTGTTGGATCAGGGGGTGGCTAGCTTTTGAAGCAGGCCTGCTCATTGCTGATTTCCCCCAGGCATTTGTTTTTGAAGCTAAAGCTTCAAAGGCAAGCAACATTTGAAATTCCTCAGCTATTCATCCTGTTGGAGAAGCTAGATGTAGACCCTCAAGAAGCCATTTGTTACTTTCACTGGGTTCAGAGATAAGCAGGAAGCCACCATTTGGGAGATGAGCTGACACCCTACCTTGAGGAGCAGTGTCTCTACAGAGGGTCTGCTTGGGGTTGATATTTTGATTTGTAGTTTCCCAGAGAGAAGCTTTGTGTGTGTGTGTGTGTTGTGTATATGTGTATTTGTCTATATATATACTTGTGGATGGTGGGTAGGCAAAAGGTTTGAGAAGAAATCTTCACATTTCCAATAAGAACTAATAGAACAACAGTTTTCAAAGTGTGGTCCAGGGATCCCTGGGTGTTCCAGAACCGTTTCAGGGGTTCTGTAAAGTCAAAACTATTCTCATAATAACATTAAGACATTATTTGCCCTTTTCACTCTCATTCTGTCATCAATATACTGAGGAGTTTCCAGAAGCTACCTGACGTGATATTGTAACAGAGTAAATGCAAGAGCAGATATGAGAAACTAGTCATCCCCTGTTAGGCCAGACATTGAAGAGATCTGCAAAAATGTCCAACAATGCTGCTCTTCTCCTTTATTTTTTGAAAAATGTTGCTACTTTCCATAAAGTTATATTTTTATGTTAACATGTAATAGGCTTATTATTTTTAAATAAACTAATAAATTTTTTATTTCTCAGTTTTAATTTCCAATACAACAAAGACTGATAATATCTCTCTGTATCTATATCTATATCCCACTTTAAACAAAAGCACTTTCAGATCCTCAAAACTTAAAAGAGTAAAGAGGTTCTGAGACCAAAATTTTGAGAAGCACAGTACTAGAGCTGTCACAACTCAGTCTGAATAAAGCTACAGAGAATTATACATTTCAGAACCAGAAGGTTCCTTGAAGGAAGATCTGGTCCAGTCCCCTTCCTTGCTCAGACAGGCTAAGTATAAATTCTTCTTATAGATGAGACATCGGAAACTCAGAAAGCTCCAAAGCTCTACAGCTGCTGAGTGCAGAGGTAGGGAGAGGAGTGAGGCTGAGGCAGCACTGGGACCCAGGTCTTATTCCTTCTGATACAGACAGAGCTCTACCCACACTGCCAGGAACATGAATGGTCCTTATTAAGAAAATGTAAACAACAAACAGACAAACTTATCTTCTTTTTCTCTTTTTCTTTGGCTGTTAAATTTATCTTTGGTAAGTTTGTTGGTGAAGGATCTGAAAGTGCTGGAAAGAACCATTATATGCCTTCTTCTACTGTTACCTTGGGGAATGCACCATGGGAGGAAAATGGCCACGTTAGAGTTCAGAGAGAGTAAAATAAGAATATACTTAATGTACTATTGATATAATTATGAATTAAAAGAAAGAAACTTTTGGATCATCCCTATGTACACCAATGCGGTTTTTTCTAGGACTAAATTTAACTTTGAAAATAAATGACTGGTAGCCAGGCAGACTCAAAAATAACTAAGCACTTAGGCTATAATTGTTCACCATGTGATTTTTCCATCCTTTCTATAGTACTTACCTTGCAATTAAATGATCAATAGTTATCCTGTAAGTAGCAAGTATGCCCATAAAATTTGTGATCTGGAAAATCAACCATTATAAGAGTGGAGGCGTTAAATGGTCTGGAAATGATCAGAGCCATCAAATCTACACCAGAGGAAGGGTAAGACTGCCTCCTTCCTACGACACATGGAGGCACTAAATTCAGAGACACCCAAATAAATTCCCAGGCTGTGAATTGGCACCATCTGCAGGCCTTTCTACGTGGGAGCTGGAACTGCCTATGGAGTGTCTCCTTCCAGGCTGGGAGCTTCTCCTTACGCACAAGGGAGGAAGGTGCAGCTCTCTAGATCCATTTAGTGAAAATTCTGTAATCAACTCTCAGGCCAGTGCATGACTAAGTGTGGCCAATTGTGGCCAATTGTGTCCTGATGGCCAGCTGATCGGTTGCTCTCAGCAGAGCTGGGCATGTTTCCTTGTGACTTCCTTGTAGAGAAAAATTTCAGGAAAGGCAAATGTCTGTGTCCCTCTAACATCAGTACGGGCAGACCATACTGGGGGAGGGCAGCGACTGCTGATCTCTACATCCTCTCCAAAAAGAGATAATTAATTCCACAATTACTCATTCGAGGGTGAGGTAGAAGGGCAAGATCGATTCCCCCTTAAGAACTTACGTCTTTATTGGGGATTCATAATGGATTCACATGAGCTGATAAAGGATGTTGTAGGGCAGTGGGACCCTGTCAACAGTAACTGGGAATATCAGAGGGCCTAGAATATTCAGGAAAGGTCTAGTAGGAAGGGCAGGGTTTGAGCTAGGCCTGGAAGCCTTTAACTAGGAAAAGAAGAAAACCTTCAATGTCTTTAGCTTTTCAGGATATAGTCGTTATGGTGTAGTTGCTTTTTCAAGCCTCAGATCCAGGAAGGCAGCTTAGTGCAGAGAAAGTGGACAGGCTTTGGGGCTGGCCAGGCTTGGCTAAAAGTCTTGGATCTGACGGTCTCTAGCTGTTGGAACCTAAAGCAAGTCACTTAATCTCTTTGAAGCTCTGGTTTTCCACCTACAAAACGAGAATAATAAAGCCTACTGAGAGTGATGGTAAAGGTTATATGAAAACATATGTATTTGCATATAGTAGGTGCTCAATAAACATTGGTTCCCTTCCTTTTCACTGTCCTTTCAAAACTTCTACCGGACCTATCAGGCCTGCGGGCCCAGCCAAGTCAATCCCTGTTTCCGTATCATCTTAGAACAATCTCAGTCTCTTGAGACCCTCTATCAAGGCTGCCACCCAATGCTACCTCCTCTATGAAGCCTTCCTCAGTCCCTCCAGCCGTTAAGGGATCTCTCCTTTCTTCATGCTGTCCTAGCCACTCTATCAGGTATTCATTCCACTCTCACTGGATATTTGCTACTAGAATTACTCAGGCATATGCCCCATCTCCCTACCCGGGGAATAACCTCCTTGGGAGCATCAATCACATCAGGTTTATCTTTCTAGAGCCATAGTACCTAGCACAGCGCTGAACCACAAAACATGTTCAGGAAATATTTGTTTCCTGACCAATTGAAGAACTGAAAAGAGGGCAGAAGGTAATTCCAGAAGAGAAGTCATAGCAAGAGCAAAGGCATGGAGGTGGGTGTGGCCTCGCTGTGTTCAGGAGGACGGCGTCAGCTTGGCTAAGAGTGATGGTTTGGGTCAGAGCAGCTCAAAACTTGGCAGCTTGGGAGCTTTAAGGCGTTTGGCCCAATTCCTCTTCCCCACTTGAGCACACCACCCCCTTCACTGCTTCTGAGGTTGACTTGATATAAATCTGTGTCTAGTTCACTTTAATAGACTTAACCCTCGAACTGGAAAATATATTTCCCACAGAGCCCATTATATCAGCTCTCCAGAGTAGAGGTGACTCTATCTGGGTCACAGTTTTAATTGGGACAGTCAATTCTAACAGAAATGCTCTGAAAGAGATGTCGGGTGTGCCCGTCTCTGCCAATTAGGAAGCAGAGTCGGCTGCCCCCAGTCGTGTGTGCCGTGTTTGTCAAGCCCCCAGCATATTCACCTTGTGGGGCACTCAGTGCTCACTTGTTCATAGACTTAAAACTCAAGAGAGAAGAATGGAGCTTCCTGACTGTCTGCCAGAGAGTCTGATTTCCTCCCCAAAGCCAGGATGCTTAGAGGGGAATATTCTAAAGTAGACCTGAGACTAGCAGAATGGGAGACGGTGAGGAGAGTACCCCACCACTTAAACCAGAACTAGAACAACTAACTCCAGGTGATCAGTTAGGTACAGAGAACACACTGGAGCATCATATTAGCCAGACAGAAAGTCCCTGGCTATTTAAAAGTTTTCTTTGATTTTTCACAGGCTCACAGCATTTTCAGAAGGGACTTTGGTGGTTATATTCATAATCACTGAGGTCACACAGCCAGTTGGTATCAGAGCTGGGCCTAGTGATGATATCTTCCAATTACTTTGTGCTTGCTACATTTTTAAAGTCCTTTTATAGATGTTTATTTCTCAAAACCAGTCATAGAGGGATGACTCTCCCCATTTTAAAGATGAGGCAGTTGAGGTTCGGAGTCAGCATCAGCTAAATGGTAAAGCTTCCAGTTAAGAGGTACTTTCTCTGTTCCTCTCCCTGTCCTGTTTCCACTTATTGCAAGGAGATTGAAATTAGTGCTAGAACCAAGGACGGGTGTCTGCATAGATGCTGCCATGGGGCTCTGTTTATGCAACAGAAAGTGAACTCTCAGGGACCTGACCGCCTCGGGAGAATGTCGTGAGCATCATTTATTCATCATTCAGTCCTGGAAATCCCCAGGCTCTGCAGCCTGGGGGACCTCTGTGTGTTCCCCAAGAAGGTCCGACAGCAGTGCTCTTGGCATGCTATGAAAAACCTCAGGCACACATTTTTCAGACAACCGTTAGCAGGCCACAGAAGTTCCCCAAGATACTTGGTAAACCTCGTCAAATCTGTTCTGACTCTGTGTGGGTGGCTGGGTTTCATCAACAGGGTGCTGAAAGCAGCAGCCCAGAAGGGCTTAATTTGGACAGAGCAGATCCTCAGATCATGCCTTCCCACCTCCATTGCTTTATAATCCCCCTTTCTGAAATGCAAACACTGACACAATGCTCATGAATTACACATAAAATTTTATTTGCAAGCTTTGCCAAGATGAGATATAAAATTATGAGATCTTTTTTCTAAATTTGTGTACAACTCCAGGTTCTCAAATTCTGCAGAATTATATGTGAGGAGGAATCCACTGTGGGCTGTATTGGTTCTTAAAACACACTTAAGAGACTCCGTGCTCACTGGGCATTGCCACTGGGTTTAGTCACTTTTCCTAATGATTTCTGCAATTAATACTGAAAGGCAGACAGATTGTAGTGTTAAAAACTGGATGAGAAGTTTGAAAAGAAACTTTACTTGTCTTCAACTTTCATATATCATCAAGTTTTGGCTTTCCAAAGAAGTTACTCAACTTTGCTGGTTTCATCAACTTAAAAAAAAAAACCCAACAACAAAAAGCAGCTTTTCTTCTGTCCACAGAGTGAGCTGCTGGTAGCTACAGGGTCAGGGCTGCCAGCACTGTGGCTTTCAGAGACTAGCCAGATGGCTTCATAAAGATTCCCTGGGAGGTGGGGCCAGAGGTGAGGACAGACAATGAAGATGGGGGTGTGAGAGTGAGGCTAGAACATCTCTTGAAGACAGGAATGGGAAACAGGGAAGCAAAACATCTGACTTGGTGTTTAAGAAAGGCTAAGTAATGCGGCTACTGGTGTCAGACTATTAGTCTCTATAGAGGACCTCAAGAGACACGTGTCTACAGTTCCCATAAACCTCAGATAGATAAATCCTCTTGTCTTTCTTCTTAACTTTCAAAAAAGTTGTATATTACTCAAGATAAACCACACAAGCTTTGAGCTGGTACTGGTTAGCCCAATTTCAGGTCAGATTTTGCATAGAAGATTCGGAGACAGGAAATACACTGGCGTAAAAGTAATCAAGAGGGCATTGAAATAATACCACCATTTCCACAGTCTTCACACCAAGATATGCTATGTCATTTGCGGGCATTTTTTTGATGGTTTGTTTGTGAAATGACTATAGCACCCTAGCATAGCCAGTGAGCCTCTGTTGTGAAATCTCACAGAATGAAAGGAAAGGGAATTCTGTTGTGCAACCTGGAGTCTATTCTCAGTTGGAACAGCAGACCGATGAGTTTGTATTGCTACTTCCATAGTTAAACAAAATAGAATATTGGTCTCTTCTCTCATTAAGAGTGGTGTCAAATTTGTCCAAAAGAAAACACCACCAACTTGCCATGCACTTCAATAAACAGATTTTTGGGACAGCATCTTTACTATGTGCCTTTTAAAATTTTATGCCTCTAAAGCATCATTCATCTCTGACAATTCTGCCCGGTTGGTCTGTTAAATTTTAAACTATCGAATTTTCATAATCCTTTCGTAAATGAATATGCTCCCAACTGGCTATTACTCCCGAGGAAACTAGGAAGTGATCTGAAAAAAGATGATAATTTATGATAATATAAAGCAAGACCAATTGTTCCTCTTGGATTAAACAGTTCAGAGTTGAACTGAAGTCCAGGGGCTTGAATTTCTAATCAGTGTCATCCATTGTTAAAACTTTCTGGGTGAGTTTCCCCATCGGTAGAACTTTTGTTTAATAGATAATAGAGTGTATTTCCTAAGAAGGATTAATTTAGTTATATTAGCCAAGTATTTCGCACAAGATTATTTATTGAAATTTTAAATTATAATAATACATATTAACAGTATGTTCTGATTTCAGGTTGAAGAGTTAAAGATGTTTCCAAATTAAGTCAACATATCTATAAATTAGAATCAATGACATCGTTACAGGAATGGTAACATCAAGGTGATGTTTACAAACAAGGCTTATTTAAGAATTTTATGGACCAGACTACTAATCCCAGAGATTCCCACTCTGCATCAAATCATACGTATTACAAGGCAGCCATATTTCACATTAAACACACATATACACGCAATTTTATGGATTTCTATAAATTAGATTTTAAAATTATATAGTTATTTGTAACTTATTTATTTGTAATTGGCTGTACTTGCATGATTCATGTATAATTAGAAATTCTTTTGAAGTGAGAAAAATCTAACCTACAAATTCTTTTCAAATGTAATTATATTTTATATAAATATTAACAATGAGTTACATTGTCATGTTTGTTGTGTTTGAAGGTAAAGAATTAAATATTTATTTAGATTTTGTGATTTTATTTTATTTTTTATTTTGAATTCAATACCTTTTATTCCACCTAGTCTCTAACATTTCTATAGATTCTTGAGAAGCCTTGTGTTCATAGTGCCTGATATTTATAATGGCCCTGTTTATAAAATGCTTTAAAGTCATAAAATATTTAGAAAATTCATAGAACATTGGGCAAGTATCATTGAACCATTGTTGCTTTTTGTCTCTTGTCCTCGATAGCTAGATTACATAGGTCCAGGAACCAAGAGGTAGAAGTTAATTGACCCCCTTGTGTCAACAATACTAGTGACTTTCTTGTGGAATTTGTACTTCTCATCCTTGGAAACTTAAGCTCTGCTGGATTAAAAGTCCTGGTTTTGGTAAGAGGTGCTGGAGAGCTACCAGGAAGGGACCCAGTAAAGGGTCTACTGAATCTGAAGCTATGACTACCACCCAATCATTTTAGGCTCCTTATGCTGATGGATCACATTTGCAGGAGTGATTGACCCTGATTGTCATTAAGAACTGAATTGCAGCTACACAATGAGGACAGGAAGGAGTATGTCTGGAATGAAGGGGATTCACTGGGGTGTCTCTAGAAGCTTCCAAAGCCCAAAGCTAACTGCAGATGAGCAAGTGCAGCAACCACTTCTAAGATCAATAAAGCAACAGAGGGTTCTGATTCTTTGAGCACGAAAGTCTGGGCTATCACTACAGTGCTGGCTGAGGGTGAGGGAAATCTAAAACAAGTGATGGAGAAGGGAGATGAAAAATACCAGATATGGCTTTAGCATCAGCTATATCAGCAAGGACTAGAGTTTATACTACTAAAGCTATGTTTGAAAGATTTTATAGAGATTTTGGCTGGACAACACCTTGAAGGTTCTGTGATAGTTTTGACCTAAAGTTTGAGCAGAGCTGAGCCGTGTAAGAGGTGGACTGTATCTGACAGCTCATGTGCCTTGCTTCATATCCTCTTGGCCCACCTTTTTAATTTTAGCACTGCTGTGGCAACCAACTGCATACAGTTATATCCTGAAGGGACCTTTCTTCAACTATTCCTCATTTCTCTCGCTTTCTGCCCTGGGCCTTCTTTGCTACTTTACAAGAGAGACTCAATGACTCTGATGCATTAAAAAACCTGGAAGTATCAAAGAAAGAAAAATCACTGGTAAAGGCAAATACAGCAAAGGTAGTAGATCAACCACCTATAAAGCTGGTATGAAAATCAAAAGACAAAAGTACTAAATATATCTGTCTCCATGATAAGAGGTTAAGGGATACACACACACAAAAAGGAGGTTAAATATGATGTCAAAACCATAAAATGTGAGGGGAGGGGTTTTAGTAAGAGGTCAAACTTAAGAGACCATCAACTTAATATAGAATGCTATTTACATAGGTTGTTATATATGAACCTCATGGTAATCACAAACCAGAAACCTATAATAAATACAGAAAAAATAAAGAGAAAAGAACCCAAATGTAATACTAAAGAAAGCCAACAAATCACAAGGGAAGAGAGCAAGAGAAGAAAGGAACAGAGAAGAACTACTAAAACAACCATAAAAAACATAAAAAAATGGCAATAAGGACATACTTATCAATAGCTACTTTAAATGTCAATGGACTAATGCTCCAATCAAAATATGTAGGGTGGCTGAATGGATAAAAAACAAGACTCATATATATGCTGCATACAGGAGACATAATTCAGACCTAAAGACAATCACAAACAAAGTGAAGGCATGGAAAGAAATACTCCATGCAAATAGAAACAAAAAGAAAGCTGAGGTAGCAATATTTATACCAGGCAAAATAGACTTTAAAATGAAAGCTCTAACAAGAGACAAAGAAGGGCACTACATAATGATAAAGGGAACAGTCCAACAAGAAGACACAGCAGTTGTAAATATCTATGCACCCAACAAATATATAAAGCAATTATTAACAGAAATAAAAGGAGAAATTGACAGTAAGGCAATAATAATAGAGGACTTTAACACTCCACTTACATCAATGGATAGACCATCCAGACAGAAGGTCAACAAGAGAACATTGGCCTTAAATGATGCATTAGATCAGATGGACTTAGTATATATATACAAAACATTCCATCCAAAAACTGTAGAATATGCATTCTTTTTGAATGCACATCAAACATTCTCCAGGATAGATCACATATTAGGCCACAAAACAAGCTCAATAAACTTAAGAAGACTGAAGTAATACCAAGCATCTTTTCCAACCACAGCGGTATGAAACTAGAAATCAACTACAAGAAGAAAACTGGAAAAGCCATAAATATGTGAAGATTAAATAAAATGCTACTGAACAATGACTGAGTCAATGAAGAAATCAAAAGATACCTGGAGACAAATGAAAATATGACATACCAAAATTTATGGGATACAACAAAAGCAGTAGTAAGAGAGCAGTTTATAGTAATATAGGCCTACCCCAAGAAACAAGAAAAATCTTAATCTCACAACTAAAGGAACTAGAAAAAGAAGAACAAAGGCTAAAATCAGTAGTGGGAAGGAAATAATAAAACTCAGAGCAGAAATAAATGAAATAGAGACTAAAAAAAAAAATAGAAAAAAATCAACGAAACCAAGAGTTAGTTTTTTGAAGAGATAAATGAAATTGACAAGCCTTTAGCTAGACTCACCAAGAAAAAAAGAGAGAAGGCTCAAATAAATAAAATCAGAAATGAAAGAAGTGAAATTACCATGAACACCACAGAAATACAAAGGATTATAAGAGAATACTATGAAAGCTATATGCCAACAAATTGGACAATCTAGAAGAAATGGATAAATTCTTAGAATCACACAACCTTCCAAAACTGAACTTAGAAAAAATAGAGAATCTGAATAGACCAATCATTAGTAAGGAGATCGAAACGGTAATCAAAAACCTCCCAAAAAACCAAAGTCCAGGACCAGATGGCTTCCCCGGTGAAATCTACCAAATATTTGAAGAAGACTGAATACCTATCCTTCTCAAACCCTTCCAAAAAATTGATGAGGAAAGAATGCTTCCTAACTCATTCTACAAGGCCAACATTACCCTGATACCAAAACTAGACAAGGACAACACACACAAAAAAGAAAATTACAAGTCAATATCACTGGTGAACATAGGTGAAAAAATCCTCAACAAAATACTAGCAAATCAAATACAATAATGCATTAAAAAGATCATACACTATGATCAAGTGGGGTTTATCCCAGGGGTGCAGGGATGGTTCAACATCCACAAATCAATCAACATGATACACCACATTAACAAAATGAAGAATAAAAATCACAGGATCATCTCAATAGATGCAGAGAAAGCATTTGACAAGATAGAGCATTCATTTATAATAAAAACTCTGAATAAAAATGGGTATAGAAGGCAAGTACCTCAATAGAATGAAAGCCATAAGTGACAAACCCACAGCTAACATCATACTTGATGGTAAAAAACTGAAAGCTATCCGTTAAAGAACATGGACAAGACAAGGATGCCCACTTTCACCACTCTTATTTAACATAATATTGGAAGTCCTAGCCAGAGCAATCAGGCAAGAAAAAGAAATAAAAGGGATCCAAACTGGAAAGGAAGAAGTAAAACTGTCACTATTTGCAGATGACATGATTTTATATATGGAAGACCCTAAGAAATCCACCAGAAAACTATTGGAAATAGTAAATGAATATAGTAAAGTTGCAACATACAAAAATCAGTTGCATTTCTTTACAGTAACAATGAAAAAGCAGAAAGAGAAATTAAAAATACAATCCCATTTATAATAGCTACAAAAAGAATAAAATACCTTGGAATAAAACTAACTAAAGAGGTGAAAGAGCTGTACACTGAAAACTATAAAACATTGCTGAAAGATATTGAAGAAGACACAAAGAAATTCAAGATATTTTGTGCTCATGGATTGGAAGAATTAACGTGGTTAAGATGTCCATGCTTCCTAAAGCAATCTACAGATTTAATGCAATCCCTATCAAAGTCCCAATGACAGTTTTCATGGAGATAGAACAAAGAATCCTAAAATTTATATGAAACAGCAAAAGATCCCAATGGCCAGAGCAATTCTGAGAAAAAGGAACAAAGCTGGAGGTATTACACTCCCTGACTTCAAAATATACTACAAAATTATAGTAATCAAAACAGCATGGTACTGGCACAAAAACAGACACAGAGATTAATGGAACAGAATTAAGAGCCCAGAAATAAACCCACACATCTATGGACAGCTAATTTTTGACATGGGAGCCAAGAATATACAATGGAAAAAGGAAAGTCTCTTCAATAAATGGTGTTGGGAAAACTGGACAGCTACATGCAAAAGAATGAAACTAGGCCATTATCTTATACCATGCACAAAAATTGACTCAAAATGAATTAAAGACTTGAATGTAAGACCTGAAACCATAAAAATTCCAGAAGAAAACATAGGCAGTTCGCTCTTCAACATTGATCTTAGCAGTATATTTTTGAATACCATGTCTCACCAGGTGAGGGAAACAAAAGAAAACATAAACAAATGGGACTACATCAAACTAAAAAGCTTCTGCACAGCAAAGGAAACCATCAACAAAACAAAAAGACAACCTAACAATTGGGAGAAGATATTTGCAAATCGTATATCTGATAGATGTTAATATCCAAAATATATAAAGAACTCATACAACTCAACAACAAAAAAACAAACAACCCAGGGGGCCGGCCCTGTGGCACAAGCGGTTAAGTGCATGCGCTCCACTGCAGCGTCCCAGGGTTTGCTGGTTCGCACCGACGCACCGCTTGGCAAGACATGCTATGGCGGCATCTCATATAAAGTGGAGGAAGGTGGGCACGGATGTTAGCCCACGGCCAGTCTTCCTCAAAAAAAAAGAGGAGGATTGGCAGATGTTAGCACAGGCTTGATCTCCTCACAAAAACAAACAAGCAAACAAACAACCCAATTAAAAAATGGGCAAAGGGTCTAAACAGACATTTTTCCAAAGAAGATATACAGATGGCCAACAGGGACATGAAAAGATGTTCAACATCACTAATTATTAGGGAAATGCAAATCAAAACTACAAATGAGATATCATCTCACGCTGGTCAGAATGGCTATAATTATAATTATAATTAGAAGACACGAAATAACAAGTGTTGGAGAGGATGTGGAGAATAGGGAACCCTCATACACTACTGGTGGGAATGTAAACTGGTGCAGCCACTATGGAAAACAGTACAGAGATTCCTCAAAAAATTAAGAATAAAACTACCATACAATCCAGCTATTCCAGTTCTGGGTATTTATCCAAAGAAAACAAAAACAAAAATGCAAAAAGATATTTGCACTCCTATGTTCATTGCAGCGTTATTCACAATAGCCAAGACTTGGAAGCAACCTAAGTGCCCATCAAGGGATGAATGGATAAAGAAGATGTGGTATATATACACAATGGAATACTACTCAGCCATAAAATAGATGAAATCTTGCCATTTGTGACAACATGGATGGATCTTGAGGGTATTACGCTAAGTGAAATAACTCAGACAGAGAAAGCCAAATACCATATGATTTCACTCATAAGTGGAAGATACAAACAACAACAACAACAACCACAAACAAACACATAGATACAGAGATTAGATTGGTGGTTATCAGAGGGAAAGGGGGAAGGGATGAGGCTGAAATGGGTAATAGGGCATATCTTCATGGTGAAGGATGGTAATTAGTCTTTGAGTGGTGAACATGATGTTGTCTACACAGAAATCAAAATATAATGATGAAAACAAAACCCCTGGAAGTGTGAGGTATTATCGCCCTATGGGGCAATCCTTGACCAAGGACGACAGAGGCTTGTGGATAAATGTCCCTATCTTCTTTCCTTCAGTTGGACAATCCTAAGGTGCATTTACACAGACCCTCAGAGCGTCTGCAGTGGGATACACCCCCAGGTGCTGACAGTGAGGATCAGCTTGGAGACACACCCTTGTATCAGCTTTCCCTTTTTCTCTGTTTGATTATTCCCTGTTCCCTGGGACCAATTCCTAAAATAAACTACTTGTACACAATTCCTTGCCTCAGGCTCTGAATTTGGTGAAATGCAGACTACGAGGTGCAAACTGTTTGTTTTCTTTTTTTCTATCCTGAATATCTGTTGTTTCTTTTTTTTTTTTTTTTTTTTTTGGCTTCTGTGAACTGTATGTGTGTAACATAAATTTATAAAATTAATTAACTTTGAGACATTATAGTCAAGACTTAAGAGACTCAGTTCCCAAACCTGGCTGATCATTGAAATTGCTTGGGGACCCCCAAACCTACTACCTTAAAATCTCTAGGGTTGGGATCCAGAACCCTGCATTTTCTTAAAGTTCTGTATTCATTCTATATCATTTCGGCCTGAGAACTAAAGTTTATACCACTCAACTAGTTGGAATGCTGTAAGTTTGTTCCAGTGACAGAATATTGAGAATCTATGAACTTTCAAATACTCTTGAGTAGGACAGGGGATGAATGGGATCCTAAATTTTCTTTAGGCAGAGAGAGCCAGAGGAAAGGCAGGTCCACATGAATTTTTCAAAAGACTGTTCTGTCAGACTTCGCATAAAATTTGCTTGATTTACATGGGGTGGCCAATATGTTGGTTTGGCTTTATACAAGCACTCTATGAAGTTACTGCCTTGTTCCCTATTTGGAGTTGGTATGACATTGCTTCAAAAGTTCTTTCTCTTCCTCCTATAGATGATTATACTCTTTTCTTCATCCGGGAGCCATCTATTTGTTTCCAAAGGCAGTCAAGTCCCTAATACAGAGAGAAAGCAATGATAACATTACACATCCACTTGTTTAAGGTCTTGAGACTATTTTTCAACGTGTAAATTCCATGACTTTTGAAAACTCTTTCCTTAAGGCTATCAGCTTAAGAATCACAAGAGATGGTTCCCATGGATCTTGTCTGAAAGAGGCTCTCAGAGAATTTTGTAAACAAGGCCATTTATCCACTAGGCACTACAGATACAGTGCCAAGGCCTTTGGGCTTTACAAGGTCTGTGAACATTGTACAGGCTGTCTTTTTGAGGGGTGTGCCCTGTAGCCCCTTTGGGAAAACACAGCCTAGTGGTGGGTTCTGTGGTTTTACATAACAAATCCACTTTAACATTTCCATGTTCCTGAGCCTTCCATCCCCACCTCAATACTCTGCTAAGACAATCTGGTGCATCTCTATTGCCTTTGAGTCGCATTGTTGTGTCCAGGCTTCAGGGAGCCCTCCTAGCAGTGTATTAGGACTGGTTCCAGGTGTCCTCACCAGGATGTTAAACCCAGATTCATGGGACAATGGTCCGATCTCAGTAAAATTCTTCCTTATCTAGCCTCATATTTAACTTTCAAGATACACTCTCAGCTGCTCCCTCAGTCCCTTCCAGTATATGTAGCTGGGTCTTACGATACTTTGGTTGTATATGCTGTTTCCTCCCATAGCCTGGGCTGTATTTCCTCATTGGGTTGTGCTATAACCTGACTCCAGTTTTTAGTCTGGAGGCAATGAGGGGAAGCAAGGTTGTCTTGAGGAGGACAAGCATCATCTTACAAGGCACTTTAGCTCAAGTGAGGTCCTATTGCTGTTTGCAGGTGAGGAGAGGCTAGTTTCTTCTAGCAAGAGAGAGGGAACCTCTTGCTAGACCAAAGATTAAGAAGATTCTGAGTGTTCCAAGCTCTTGGGCTCATCTACCCAAACGTCCCCATCCTGGGTTTCTGGATCCTGCTCTTTCTCTATCACGATTCCGACTTTGTCAAAGGGACCTATTGAGGCTGTGCATTCAGTCTCCTTTGTAGCTCTGCTACCCTTATTAAATCCTGGGTGTGATTTTCAGCACAGCCCACCCTCTGGCTGTAGGTGATAAGCCATATCTCCCAGCTAAAACACTGTGAGGGAGGCATTTTCACTTTCACAGGATATCTTGAAGTTGACAGTTGACTAACTAGAACCTCTCTTTTTCTTTTTTTCAAATTATAAAGCCATTGACACAATCTGTATAACACCATAGTTCTTAAAATTACCATTGCCCCTACCATTCAAAGGCTACCACTACCTCATAAGCCAATGCTTCACTTTCTACCCGTGCTTCATCCAAGTTGACCACCAGTGAGAGTCTTAGTAATGCTTAATGATGTTACTGCATGCCAGGGCTCATTACCACCTCACTGCCAGCAATGGAGTCTTTCTGACCTGTGAGTGATCCAATTCCAAAATCCCATCCTAAGGATCTGCTTTCTAGGGCCACTTCTGGTATCCATTGTCTTAACCTAGGTTTTCCCCAAAAGGATGAGCCTGAGAGAAGGGCTTACATTCAGGTTATTTTAGGAAGTGACCCCAAGGTACTGGGAAGAGGGCAACAGACAAGGAGGGGAAGTTAATTCAAGAAGGCACTGTTAAGTTAATGCATTGCTCATCCCTTTGGGAGACTTTGATTCAAATGGGGTACCTCTGAGGAGCTGTGCAGCATGTGCCTCAGAAATGTTTGCTTAGGAGACACAAGACAGGACTTTTATCCAACGTATCTACTGTCTCCCTTTCTCTATTAGTCAAGGTTTGCCCCATGCAATGTTAACTCCTCACACCTCCAGGCTAGTGCACCTGCTAGAAATGCATGGTGTCCCACATGGTGGTGTGGAGAAGCTCTGGGGCAGCTGAGACAAGGTGTTGTCAGGTTATTCCTGCACACGGCTGTTGCTTTCTCACCGGCTAGAGTAAAAAGGTGAGCCCGGATGACATGAGGCAGTGCACACATGATGTCCCATCAGAACCCATCCAAGAACTCATCTGTTGAGCTGAGTTCAACAGATACCAGAATAGAATGTAAAAAACCCATCAATGACATATATCTTATGGAGGTTGTGCTACTCTCTATTTTTCAAATGTATGTGTATAAAGAAGATCCCATTTCATTTTCTTTCCTTTTATTTTTTTTTAAACATTTAAACCATGGAGATAATAAAATACCCATAGAAGAAAGTCACTTGTGTATTCCAAAGAAAAAAATGAAGCAAAGGAAACAAGGGAAAGGCCAATTGCCCAAAGGACTTAGGAGTAAAATCTTAAGCTTGAATGACTGATTTGTCTCTGAGATCCCCTACGCCCGTTCTGTGCCAACTCTTCCTCATCCTCAGGTCCCAATCATTTCTCCTCTGTGATTTCTCCAACTCCTTCCTCCTTCCCCCTCTGCAAGTCCCGACTCTCCCCACAGGCTCACTTGCTCTGTCTTCTGTGCTCCCAAAGCCTTTGACACAAACCTTCGTTCCAGCGTCTGTCACAATGTACAGCAGCTCTTTGGCCTTCCTAATAGATTGGGGCCTCCTCTCATTTTTTACCCTCAATGCCTTTTCCAGTACCTCAGATGAACTCAATTTCTAGATTTCACTTATTGAATCATTTAGCAGATGACCTTTCAGAGCCTGCTATGTGCCGGGCACAGTGGGAGAGACACTATGTTTTAAGACCCAGGTCCTGTCCTCAGTGGGAGGTGGAGAATCCAGTGCACAGGTCAGGAGGTAGCTGATTAAAAGTCAACTCCCATTATAAAGTCTGAAATCCTAATTTCAGCTGTTAGACTGATGGTCCTGAGCCAGCAAAACCCATGGGGTGAGCCAGGGAGATAATGGTTCCAGCAGAAGTGAAAATATAGAGTAGCCAGGAGGTTGGTGACCCTCCTCTAGGGGTCTGAACATACACTTCCTACCTCATGCAGGACCATGTGGGGAGGGTCCTAGAGCAGCCGTGCTTCCGCTTGAGCCAAAGCGAGCCTGGGAGGGGGAAGAGGGTATGGACCAAATCAGATTGCTAAAACTTGTCCGGTTGTATTCAGAAATGAGGAGCTTGTTGGTGCCCTCACTAGAACAATAGCTCCCTAGAATAAGAAGCAATTTAAACAAGATCTGCATTGCCTAGCTCAACCCAGATTCTCCCCAGAACCTCTGCTCCCTCTCCATCCGTTGGCCTTCTCAGGTCAGACTCCTCTCCCAGAACGAGTCACCAGGTGTCAATAGGACCCTTCTCTTTTAAGTTGAGCTAACTAGGTCTTCCAGGCTGGGCTGGCCCACAAACCAGACCTGTGAGAGCTTCAGAAAGAAACACCCTGGGAGGAAAGAGTGATTCAAAGATGCCGCTCACACTCTGAATATCAGTTCCCAGGTTGGTTTCAGTTCTAGGTCAAGAGTTGCAACAGCCCACACAGGTGATGCTCTGCTCCATTGAAGTCAGGTCTCTTTGAACCCATCTGAGGTTTCTGGCCAGGTATTTGTGGAAGCTTGCCCAGGCCTCACCTTTCATATGGTGGAGTGTTCTGTTAATTTGGAAATTTTCATGAATTATTTTTAAAGCATCCAGACAGGTCCAGCTTGTCTGTGGGGAGAGAAGTGACTGCCTGATTTGTTACTTCTACTTTTTTTTCATTTGGGGAAATTCACATAACACAAAATTAACCATTTTAAAGTGTACAATTTGGTGACATTTTGTACATTCACAATGTTGTGCTACCTCTACCTCTGTCTAGCTCCAAAACATTTTCATTGCCCCAGAAGGAAATCATATACCCATCAAGCAGTCCCCCCTCCTCCCTCTCTCCCACAGGCCCTGGCAACCACCACTCTGCTTTCTGTCTCTATGGATTTATCTATTCTGGACATGTCATAAATGTGATCATACAATATGTGACCTTGTGTGTCTGGTTTCTTTTAGCATATTTTTGAAGTTCATCCATGTTATAGCATGTATCAGAACTTTATTTCTTTTTATGGCTGAGTCCATTGTATATTTATACCACATTTTATTGATCCAGTCATCCATCACTTCTATTTTTTTTTTTTTTGCTAGGGAGATCAGCCCTGAGCTAACATCCATGCCAACCCTCCTCTTTTTGCTGAGGAAGACTGGCCCTGAGCTAACATCCATGCCGATCTTCCTCCATTTTATGTGGGATGCCGCCACAGCATGGTCTGACAAGCGGTGCGTCAGTGCGCGCCGGGGATCCGAATCCTGGGCCGCCAGCATCAGAGCGCGGGCACTTAACCACTACGCCACAGGGCCGGCCCCCATCACTCTTATTTTTGCCACCTCTTAAGATCCTGGATGTTGAGGAGTCTGCAAATGAGTGACCAGCACCATTCTGAGAGCTTCAGAATTCTGTGTTCTTCAAAAGGAGAAGCAACTTGTAAAGGAAATGAAGACAGCCCAAGGTGCTATTTTCTAAAGTTGACACCTTCAGGTGAAACACATTTAGCTGGGCAGGAAAGTCTCCTTCTTCTGACTTGTTGTTAAGGAAGCGTAGAAGAGATCTTTGCTGTATTTTATTTTTTTCTTTCAAGAGAAAGCACTCAGCTTGAATTCCCTAAGTGGGGCTACCTTACTGGATTAGATGGTTTTTTTAATGCTCCTAAAGTGGACTTTTTAGGCAAGACAAAAACACAGTTCTCCAAATCTCTAAATATAAATACAGCAGGGCTCAGACAAAATGAGACAGACACCTGCCTGGGATTGGTGTTTGGGTTTGGCTTGTCTCTCACCAAATGTCTCTCACATTTGGGGGCCCAGCCTCCACCTTACCTCCAGCCCACCAACTAACGGAGCCAGGGACCAATGGAGACCAGAGAGCTGCTCTTCTGTGACGCGTTTCCTCACCTAGCCACAAATTGCAACAGAGGAGATGAGATAAAGAAGAACCTCAACAGAAAGCACCAAGTTGGGGATGGATGTAAACAGTGGGTTTGCTGTGCAGTGACAAGAAACCAGCTTGAGAAGGGCAAACTGATGCACAGTTAGACCTGGTTGGGAGGAGGAAAAACCCTCCATCCTTGTGTGTGGGGCCCTGTGAGGCCATTAAAGCTAAAGGACCAGCCAGGGCGAGTGTCTCTTTGACTTTATCCCAGAGGATGGACTCTTGGATATCAAGGATGAATTTTACCAGCGGATCTTTCTAGAAGAATTTTCCCCAGAGTCCATTTACCTGGATGAAGTACTTATAGTAAAGCTGGAGTCTGAACCTGTTAATTAAATGTGATTAGTAGAAACAACAGCTTTATGGGGCTACAAGTGTGACAGCTGAATCGGCAGTCACTTTCTCCATTTTAAATATCGCTCTGGGTTTAATTTACTGTTGAGGCCACTCTTAACTCTGAACTCCTTTTGGGGTCTTAGCCCTTTTCTGGCACAGGTGAAAAACCCTCCAGCATTGCTTTATTTATACCCCACCTAACACTGCAGTGTGCTGGTGGGAAAAAGAGAAGCAAGGAGACGAGTTTTAACTCAGTTCTTGCCATGGGCAAGTCATTTACCACCTCATCGCTGTGATCTCTAAAATGAAGAGAGCAGAGGAAGTGTTTCCCAAGTGTGTTCTGTATACACAACCTCCTGTAAATCATTGGTGGATGGATGATTCAAAGGAGCTTCGATTACCAGCATTTCTAGCCTGCTTCCTGCAAGGGCAGAGGAAGTCCTTAGGCAAAGAAATGCAGATACATTAAGGCTCTACAGTGGTAATAAGGCCTGAGGGCATATGTGTTGCAATGGTTGTATAAATTTACCTAGTGTTTTACATTAGGATGTTGTCAATTTTTATATTAATAGTTCAATCAAACAAAAGTTTAATTATTATTGTTGTTATTTTGTATTTAGTGTTATTTTCTCACCAATGTGTTCTGAAGTGGAATTACTTGGCCAAAGGATATTTTAAAACTTGGAATAGTTAGGACACTGGTTAAGTTGCTAAAAGTTAAAACCAAAATACAGTGAGACTCCAAAAATATAGTGACTTAATAAAGAAGCAAGTTTACTTTTTCTTCATGTGACAGACCAGAGGTAAGTGGTCCAGGGCGGAGCGTACATCTCTGCCGTGTTCACACCAATTTACAGCTCTGATCCTGAATGGCTGCTCTGGCTCTCATCACATCCCAGCCAGCAAGGCAGGAAAACGTCAAGAGGGCACACGTGCCTTCCTTAGTAGGTAGAGCATGACTCAGATGTAGCACACATTTTTCTACTCACATCTCCTTGGCACATCACACGGCCACATATTAAGCTGCAAGAAGACTGCAAAATGCAGTCTCTAGCTTGGCTATGTGCCTAATTAAAATTCAGGGGTTTGTTTTAAAGATGGGAAGAATGATTATTGGTAGGCAACCATATTCTTGGCCAGAAGACTCATGCCAAATTATTTTCCAAAATGATTGGTGCTCAAGTTCAGTTCTGCCAAAACTGCATGGACATGCCAGTTTAACAAGTGTTTATTAAGGACTTTTTAATGCATAAAACCTCTAGACTCCATGGGGATATGATGTAGAAGATGCAGGAGACAGGTTTGTATGCAGGAAACAGAGACAGGGATTAATTTAAGTGCTGAATTGTGTGGTTCAGACCCTGCGTGTCATGAAAAGGACTGGTGAAGCTTGAACCACGTAGGAGTTTCCCTGGAGGAGGTGACTACAGGTGGAGTTTGCAGGATGATGTTGCTCATCAACTCTTGATTCTCTCTGCTCACAGGACCAGGGGTCACTAAAGGAAGTGCTTGCTTTACTCTCAATGCCATTTTAGCCAACTCTAACTTTTTACTAAATCTTTCCACTGCCAACAATTGGCAAAATGGTAGGGTTTTGAAATATACTCCCTTTTCTGTATTTTTAGTGGAATATTAAGTGGAGTAAAGGAATCAAAGGGCAGGCAGGAAAACAGAACTCATGCATGCCAGAGGAGTTGAAGACTATTTATAGGTTCAGGGAATGCAGGTCTTCCAGCTGCTGAGGGTGTGTGCTTCCACCATGCCACATGGCAACCCTTCTGGAAAGTGAGATTTCTAAAGATCTACTCACGGGCCCAGTTACTAAATATCTTCAACCAGAAAATATTCCCTCTGGGTCCTTTTCCTTCATGTTCCATGAGTTGGAGAAGGGAAGGAACTAGTGTAGTAGCTGGACGAACGGCTGGAATGAAATAATATCAATTGATGGTGAAAGACTCTATAGGCAGCTCAGGTTCTGACTACAAAAAAACTTTGTCAAACTTGGGAAGAAGGAGCTATTCATTTTTGTCCCACCTCTCCCAGGATTTCCATCTCTTTGACATTCTCCACTAGTATTCTCATGGTGGTCCACACCCTTTCCTCTCCAAAATATGTCCTATTTGGCAATATCTCATGTTCTCTGTTTTTCTCTTCTCACTTTCTTACCCCTACTGTGAATGATATGTGTTCTACTTTATTATTCTACGTTTTCTGGAGTCTAAGTCTGCCTTCTCCCCACTCTTCCATTCTCCCTTCCCTGCATCTATCAATCCCTTTGTTTATCCACCCATTTATCCCATCATCCAACTATCCATCCATCCATCCAGCTGTCCATCCAACCATACAACATTCAGGTAAGCTAATTTAAACTACAGTGATAAAAAGCTTTAAAGGTCTTAACATTAAGCTTTCTCCAGTTGAGGGAATTTCTGGCATGATAACAGGCTAATGGAATAGATATTTGGGGAGGAACATATGGTGAATTTAGCTATCTCATATTCTCTGCTTAATCATAGGGCCTGTTAGCTTAAATCTGTTATGTCAAGATAAAAGCAAATTTGAAGGTGATTCTGCTCAGTTCATTCTGCTCAGTTACCTCTGCTTAATTGCTGCTATTATAGAATGTGAAATAAACCTGTAGCCGTGGCCACAAAGGCCCTATTGCTGGGAAGGCCCAGGTTTGTAGCAGGTGAGGAGGCCTCTGCGAGGCACCTCCCCTGGGTCTCGTTGCTGACCTCCTTGGAGGGTTTCAGTGGTGGGGCTCCTTCTGTGGTCAGCGCACTGGGATTGTGGGTATGATCTGTCCTGTCATCACTTTCACTCTGATTAGCTTCATTCGGAAGAAGTTTTGACAGCCTTTCACAAACACGGGTCAGTGTGGGAAAAGCAGTTCCTCTGTATGGGACTGATTTAATCTCTTTGTGTAGAGGCTGATCTTGGGAAAAAATGTACTCCTTCTCACGTCAAACACGTAGGACATGTCAGCCCACAGCAGCTCCCGATGCATCTTGGGTTTGCTTACTAGGGGCCCCTTGGCATCTTGGGACAGCCAGCTAAGAGGTGTCTGGCAGGCTTAGGCCCTGATGCATCAGTCACCGCTGGGCTTGGTGCCACCAGGCTCCGGGTGTAATCAAACAATCTGTAGCTTAGTGGGACATCCTGCTTGCTCTGCGTGACTCACAGCTCCCTGGCAGCTGGTTGACGTTTTGTTTACAGCAGTGTCGCCTGCTCTCTCCACACCCCCGAACTCCCTATAAACCACTCCACAGGTGGCCTGACTTTTGGTGCAAATAAAAGCTTGTCATCTGTTGCTTTCTTTCTCCCAAGTGTGTGTGTTTTTAAACTTCTCCAAACAAAATTAAGCTGTGGGGAGTCCATTAATAAAAGGTTTCTATTGCAAAATTATTGGCACTGCAAGGCGCTTTGGAGGAGAGGAGGAAGATCAATATTACCTAGAATAAAATAGCAGGGCAGACATTACTCTGGAGAAATAGGCTCTTAAGTATGAGAGGGAATATAGATTTCCACCCGGGCAGTCGATGTTTGAATATGATGAAACAGCATGTTAGAATCGGTGGTCTGGCAATTATGTGAGAAGTCTTGGGGAGACTCTAAATGTGCTTAAAAAAAGAAAAACAAACAAAAATCTCAGCTAAAGCTTCTCAGAAATAAAGAGCAAGTATTTCAACAGAAGACCAGAAACCAAAAATGCAGGACATTTGATTAATTTGTGGAGCTATCTAAGGCCACAGAAGTGGTGTGATGACCGTGTTTGCTCTGGGGAGGGAGGGAGAGGCCAGGGAGACCATGCAGGCTTCTAGATCAGGGAGGCTAAGGAGAAGCCATTCCTCATCTTTAAGCCTGGTTTTTTCACTTGTCTATTGGAATCTTTGTGAAAACTGGTGGGAAGCACAGTGGATTGTTACCCAGAGCAGATCAATTTAATGGGATGCAGTTTACTCTCCATCTCTGTCATGTGAGCCAATTAACACAAGGGCTGGTGAAATGCAACTGGCAACTAACTGGGCCATTGTTGGAACAGTGCACGCTCTTGGTACCATTTGCAAATTGCTGAGATAAGGATCTCTGGATGGCTCCAGGGATGAGGGGAAACCGGTTCAGCTGCAGCTGTGATGGGACATCAGCTCTCAGGCCCAAGGAACGGCTGTGCATTGTCTAAGAAAGTAAGCAAGAGGAAGAGGGAAATGAAGCGGGACCCCCATATTAAGAAAGGAGAAGGGGGTAAGGAACAACAAAGGGAAGAAGGGAATAAGAGAAGGGGAGAGAGAGAGAGAGAAAGTGAGGAAAGGGAAAGAGGGATGGAGAAAATATAATACTTTTAGGTGCTGCCTCTGATCTTTGACAACAAATAGTTGAAGGGATCATGCACCCAGGCCAGTTTTCCCCAAAGTGTATTCAGAGGAGTGCTCATGTCCTGTATGGTGTTAATTGGTGTTTTACGAGGGAAACTTTTTAAAAAATGGCAGAGACATGTCCTACAGTCTCATCCATCTGGGAAATTGATTCAACAGGTTTCTTTAGTGCATCTCTTCTCAGAGCTTTCAATAAGCTGAAGTGTATTATGAGCCTCTAATATGGGGCCATAGTATGTAGCCTCCTCAAATTATTTTATTGGGAATTTCTTATCCAAGGACCATATCCTGGGACAAGCATTCTGAGAAATGGAGTTTTTGAAATAATGATCCAGGCCTTCGTCCTGCTTCTAGGCAACACTGAGCCACTCCCATGCTTGTTCGACCTTTAAGCTGGACAAATTCCTGTCATCATCCTTTGGCAGGAGCACAAAAGCTACCTGCCAGGGCACGTTCCAGAGCCGGTTCTCATGACACCCACCGTTCATTCATTCATTCGTTGATGTACTCATTCATTCAAACTCCATCATTGTTTGCTCCTGTGCTGCTGGTTCTGGCTCTGAACACTTACTCTATTCTCAGACTTAGACACCCATGCCTGACTCCCATCCCTGCAGAGTTGGAAACATCCTGATTTCTCTTCTGACATTTTGACATTCAGTGCGGCCATATAATCTTGGATACATTCTTTGTCTTTGCCTTCTCCTCTTCCTCAGTGTCTCCAACGGTCTTCAAGGTCAAGGCTATTGACCAGTGCAGCCCCTGGCCTTGTATAACCCACCTCTTGCTCAGTTTTCTCAGCCAGGATAAGCTGAAACCCTCATTTCCTCCTCCTGTTCTTGAGAGTGTGGATTTGAATCCCATCCATCATCTGAGCCTCTTCCAGCCTCTCAGCTGCTTCCAGAATCAGGAAGTTTTTCTTATAGTGACCTAAATGTTTCTTCCAATTGATGAGTAAGTCACTTCCTCTTGCTTTTCCACAAGAGCAATGGAGAACGAAGGGGCATTGAGCACTGGCATGTTAGTGCTGAGGTTGGCAGGCCCCTCTTTGCTGCTTGCTACCTCTGCATTCTTTCTGGAAGGGAACAGTTCCCACCCAGGTGCAGCCCTTCAGATGACCTCTGAGGACCTCCACTGGGGAAGGAAGGAAGCCAGCAAAATCCTCTCTGGCCCTACCCTCACCTCCCCCGATGATGTCATTTAAATGGTGACAACCCCCAGAATCTCCATCCCAGAGAGACGTGGCATCATGGAAATCTGTCCAGTGGAGACAGTCCTCCTGTGCAGGTCTCTGAGGTGCTGCCCAGAATGTCAAACTTTTGTGCTGATTCATTGCTTCCTCTAGAGGCCCACAGGGGCTGCTTCTCCCTAGTGAAGGTATTTACTCCACCTGTTTTATGGGCAATGTGTAAACACATCAGGGGAAAATTACTCTTACCCAGAAGGTCAGAGTAAACAAATAAAGGAACTAAAGCACTTAAGATTCCTTACACCCACCCATGAAGTCTGTGAGGGATAGATTGAGTAATTAACCACTATTAGCAATTTCGTAGATCCATTTTCTTTCATTTTCTGCAAGTGGGGTTCCTTACCCCACTAACCAGCAGGACCAATCAGGAGTGTATAATGTGGAGGAACACAGGCAACTTTCAGTCTCCAAAACTGATAGGAAGAGTAGGCAGCGGGAAAGGGAGGACATGAAGAAATTATGTTTTTAGAAGGTTAATTTATTTTACCCAAAATGCAATTGCTATTTGCTCATTATAGACATTTTGGAAAATACAGAAAAGTAGAAAGAAGGAAAATTTGTTTATGAAGATAAATGGGGAAAATTTCGCTCTGGTGTCAGCAACCAAAATGGTTGTACTTTTCTTGAGCGTCTGCTTGGCTTTTACCCACAAACATAGTAGATTTTGTATCTAATCATATCTCCTACTTTGCCCCAGTTTCTAGAAAACTCTGCAATGTTCATTCATGGAATAACTGACTATTCATTGAAGAATGTTTATTGAATGCCTACCACATGCCAAGAACTCTGCTAGGCCTTGAGGATATATCAGTGAGCAGAACAGATGTGGGGCTGCCCACACATACACACCATTCCTGGGTGGTGTAGTCTGATGGGTGTTGGCAGGTATTAATACGACTCATTGAGTGTGAAGCTAGTACCGTGTTAGCACTTCGCATGTGTGTCAGGAAAATTAATGCATGTGTATTCTCTCAGAATTTTTCCTTCTCCTCCTTCTGAGCGGGCTAGGCTTCACTGATGTGTTCTTGCCTGTGGGTGAGGTTCCTGTTGCCAGAGGAGAACTTCTCTTCTCTTCTCGTCTTTTGTGGAGGCCTCTTGGCATAATCTCCTGCAGGAGATTGTGGCTGGGGTCCCAGAGGAGGGGAAGGAGAAGTGTAGTTGGAGAAGAGAGAGGTGGGAACTAAGAAAGTCAACAGCTTCTGCAGAACTGAAAAGGGGACAGACAGGGCTAGGTGAGAGTGGTGGGGATCTGCATCCTTCTCCCTGGGGGGAGTCAGAGGGGAAAGGCTGGTGGCACACCAAGAAGGAGGACTCCAGGTACCTGTGCTCCCAGCAACAGCAAAGGTCGCTATACCCGCCCCTGTGCAAGAGATCAACTGAGCCGCCTGACTCAAGGGACCATGAAGACCTTGACAGTGGGCATCTGCTTGCGACCCACCACTCCAGTGTGGAGTGATCACTGTGGGGGATCCAATATTTCCTGATTCATGAGGTCTTTAGGACATTTGTAGAACTGATCTAAGCTACTTTGGTCACACACTGGTTTTAAATTCTCTTTGTAACATAACAGTAGCCAGCATAAACTCACTACCAGATTAGAACAAAATCAAATTCAGATCAAATGCTGCCACACAACAGTCATTGAATGAGCATTTATTAGCAAGCGGACTACACACTCTTCCTACTGCCTACTCTTATACACTCTGTGAAGTCCTGGTTCTCTGTCCCTTTAGGTGCTTTGACCACTACCTTGTATGCTCGATTCACTTGATACAGATGTAATAGTACACCAGAGACAGGTTTCTAGTCCCTTTATTGTTGACTTAAGGCATCTAGAATTTTCCAGACCTATAGCTCAACATGGGATTGTTTGTAGATCAAGTCTATGCGCCATCCCTATTTGTTCAAGCTAAAGGCCTTGCTGGGTTCTGATACTTAGTTAATGCAAAAGTGGGGAGTATCTCTCAACTATTCGTCAGTCCTCATGGTTGACCAATGAGAACCTCTTTCTAGCATCTTTATACAGATTAGCACCCCGCTACTATTATCAATGGTGTAAGTTTCCTGAGCCTGCTGTAAGAAATTACCACAAACATGGTGACCCAAAACAACAGAAGTTTATTCTCCTACAATTCTGGAGGCCAGAAGTCTGAAATCAAGGCGCTAGCAGGACTGTAATCCCTCTGGAGGCTCTAGGGGACAATCTGTTCCTCGCCTTTTCCAGGTTCTGGTGGCTGCATCACTCCAATTTCTGCCTTTATCTTGACATTAGCTCCTTTGCTGTCTGTATAATCTCCCTCTGCCTCTCTCTTATAAGAACAGTTGGCATTGGATTTAGGATCCATCTAGATAATCCAGGATAATCTCCTTGTCTTAAGATCTTTAACTTAATTGCAAAGACCATTTTTCCAAATAAAGTCACTTTCACAGGTTCTGGGGATTCAGACATGAACATATTTTGGGGGTCACCATTCAACCCACTACATCAATGAAACCCCTTTTTGATATTTAGGATGCTATATAGCAAAACTGCTATTGATCTGCTATCATCTGTAGATAACAGATGAACGAGCAGTGGCAACCCTGGAGTGTGGCCTTTCTGATAAATACTAGCTGACCACCCCTAGAATGTGACTTCAGGATAGAGCAAATGACAGTCCCTAGAGCACAGCTTAAACTAATGAACACAGGGCCGGCCCTGTGGCTTAGCGGTTAAGTGCACGCGCTCCGCTGCTGGCGGCCCGGGTTCGGATCCCGGGCGCGCACTGACGCACCACCTCTCCGGCCACGCTGTGGTCTCGTCCCACATACAGCAACTAGAAGGATGTGCAGCTATGACATACAACTATCTACTGGGGCTTTGGGGGAAAAAATAAATAAAAGTATTAAAAAACAACAACAACAACAAAAAACTAATGAACACATATTTATATCACATCATCTAAAGTGGGAGCATTTTAAAGTAAATTATGGCAACAAATGAGAGGAAACACTACTAATGCTTGTGATTGAATTTACCACTAACCTTTAGGATGGGGATTCAGGGTTAGATTTACTTTCATTCAAGGGTATGCTGGAAAATTCCCACCATATGCACATTATCATAGTTAACTCTCACAGCAACATCAAGGTAAAAATGATTATATACATTTTATAGGTATGGAAACTGAGGCTGAGAGATACTAAAATTATCACACTGGGTAGAAAGGGCATGGCTAAGACTAGGCCACATTTCTGCCTGACTCTAAAGTTGGATCGCCTTACTACATAGCTAGACTGCCTTCTCTAAGAAGGTCTAACCCACCTAGAAATATCTGTCCCTGCCCAGTTTCTGGTGGTACTTGCAATTCCACCCACTTTGGCTAAGTACCCCATGGGAGAGGTAACATTAATGAAGAGGAAGACAGACGAAGAGGAGTGTAAAGAGAAGAAAGGAAGTGGGGGTTCAGAAGAAATCCTCCAACTGTTTCACAGTTGTTAAAGAAGAGAGTTGAGGGGGTGGAGTGACATCTTAGTCAGTTCAGGCTGCTGTAACAAAGTATGAAGGACTGAGTGGGTGGCTTATAAACAACAGAAATCTATTTCTCACCGTTATGGAGGCTGGAAGTCCGAGATGAGTGTGCCAGCATGGTTGGTTTTTGGTGAGAGCCCTCTTCTGTGTCGCAGATGCTCATTGTATCCTCACATGGTGGAGAGCAGAGGGAGGAAGCAAACTCTCTCCTAACTCTTATAAGGGCATTAATCCCATTCCTGAGGCTTCCATCCTATATCCTCCTCTAATCCCAGTTACCTCCTAAAGGCTCCACCTCCTAATACCATCATATTGAGGGGTAGGTTATCAACATATGAATTTTGGGGGAACATAAACATTCAGTACATTGCAAGTGACCAAGAGTTTTTACAGAGCCTCCACCAACCAGCAGGATGGCAGACTTAGAGATCACCAGGGCATCAGAAGCATCAGGACAAGCAGCACTGGGGTCTGGAGTGTTCCCCCACTGGGTGTGTCCTGGCTGCCCCTAAGCCTGGAGTGACTTTGCCCCATTGATCCTATAATTCTTCCCTGGCTCTCTACCACCTTGTGGTCCTACTTGAGTTTTTGCAAACTCTTGATGCCCATGCCTGTTGACCTATCATCTATGTGGTAGATTGCATTATTGGCCTCAGTACGTCACTTTTCCCTGTTTCTATACCCATTGCCACATGAGTTCACAGTTTCCCTCCCTAGAAGCAGAATATCTCCTCATCCCATTGATATTGGGCTTGGCCACATGACTTGCTTTGGCCAACGGGATGTTATTAGATGTGATGTGAGCAAAGGCTTGAAATGAGCTTGCATAATTGAGTTTATGCTCTTGCATTTCAGCCATTGCCACGAGAATAAACATAATCCAGCTAGTCCACTGCTCCAAGGATTACAGAGACAAGGATATGATATGAACCCAACCTTCTAGCAGTTTGAAACCCAGCTGAGCTGAGCCCAACCTAGGTCAGCTGATCTCTAGCTAACCCATGGATACGTAAGTAAGAATAACTGATCATGGTCTTAAGCTACTTTATTTTGGAATGGCTTGTCATACAGCATTATTGAGGCAAGTGCTGGCTGATACATCCTGTCTCTGTGATTGTCATAGCCACCACTTCCCACCACTGTCTCCACCATCGCTGCTCCATTACTGTTTTAGGGTGTCAGCAGCACTGGCAGGAGTTAGGTGCTAAGCAGCTTCTCACTGTAGAGTTGGATTCCTGAGGGGCGCCCTGCAGAGCCAAGCCTGCCATAGCTTGTCCAGACTCTGGAAGGGAAGGAGATGGGTCCTCTTCCTATCTTGCACAATGTTGTAACCACTCCCCCCTACAATCTCTCCAGGGGGATCCCAGCCTCTGCCTGAAGGTAGGTTTCCGAAGGTGCGACCGAGGATCTAGAAAGCCCCCCCGCTGCATCTGTAGATTCAGCATCTGCCCAGCTGGTTGTAGACATGGGCCTTTGCAGCTCGAACTGAACCAATTTAAGTTGACCTCCATCCTTTCTACCTCTCTAACTGCCCACCTCCAAGTCTTTTCTTCTAGCATTCTTGAGGGAAATAGTGTCATAGCAGAGAAACTTTTTGGAGACAGAAAAGAGGACCATCAATCTAAACCCCTTCAACTTCAATAATGAGCAGCCAGCCAGGATGGACACCAGTGGTTTTCTCTGGATGATGGGATTACAGATTTTTTAAACAACAATTCTCCATTCTCCTGTGTTTTCTAAATCCTCCAAATTGGGTATTTTTTGAATCTGAAAAACTATGAATGCTAATAAAAACAATGAAACAACCCCCCAGCTTTGAGCGAAGCCCTGCGGGGCAGGGACAGGTGGGAGGGGTGGATTGGCTATAACAGTGGCTGTGACAGTAGCCAGGGGTCAGCGCCCAGGGCTTCTCGCAGTAGCAGCCCATGACTGTGGAGTCCAGCCCAGTCTGTCGCTTGGCGCTGGCCTCCACCAAGAGCCAGTGCTCCTAACCTAGTTGGGCAGCTTGCAAAGGGCTCTCATTAAGGATGTGGGGGGGGCCCGAGGACCTGGTGAGGGAGCATGGCTGGATCAGCATAAATCCATCAGCACTGTGGGGGTTCCTTTCTTTATGCAGTAAATGGATTTCCAAAAACTGGTGAGAATCTCAATTCTAAATCCAAAAACCATTTTACATGTGCCAGGGGAGTTTCCTGAATAAAAGGCTCCTATTGTGAAGCTCTGGGTATAATCCCTCTCCATTTTATCTTTGGCATAAATCTGGATTTTCACTTAGGGCGTTTTGGGTTTCCATGAAAAACTAGATGACAGGTGTTCTGGAAAAGCATACCTTGGAACTTCTGCCGAGGGTTATTGGCCAGCAGCATCATCTCTAATTGGAAGGACAGCCCGGCCCCAGTTTAAGTCCTGGTTCTGGCGCTGACACACTATGTCCTTTGCAGGTCCTGCTCCTCCTGCCTGGAATGCTCTCCCCCTAGATACACATATGACTCCCTCCTTCCTGCCCTTCAAGCTTGTGCTCACATGCCCTCCCCATCATCCCATTTAAGATTACGACTTTCCATCACTCCCTCTCCCCCTTGCCTGCTTGATTTTTCTCCATAGTTCTTATCACCATTTGTCATCCTGTGTGTTTTCCTGATTTTGTTTACTGTCTGCGTCTCTCACTGAAATGTCAACCCCACGGGGCCAGGATTGTGGGTTGTTTTGTTCACTGCTGTATCCCTGGTGCCTGGAATAGTGCCTGGCACAGAGTCTGAACCTCAGTAAATATTTGTTGAATGAATTGAATGAATGATCTTGAGCATGTAACTTAAACTCTCTGCGTGTCTAAAACATAAATGAGTGAAGTGGCAACTGCCCCTCGGCCTGAGTGGGGAGACAGTAGGGGTTGGTGCAGCTGGGGCAACCTTTCGGGAACGGCTCTCCTTCATCTAAGGGGGCAGCTGCTTCACAACTCCAGCCAACTTTTGTCACAGGGAAACTCGCCTAGTACTGCCAGAATTTAAAGTAGTTTTTTTTTTTAAGAAAATCCCGCAAGTGAAAACTTTTTTGAAAAAGTGAAATCACTTGACTTTTAAATGTTGGTAACCAAGTCATATTTTTACAAAAACCTTGTGCAGTTCAGACAAAACATACCTAGGAGTCAGATCTGAGATGTGGGCATGAGGCTGGGATCTCTGGACTAGATGCTCTCCCTCTAAAGTTCTGTTCTATTCTATTCTAAAATTGTACACTTCCATTAAATTGTTTCCATCCCACTGTAGTGGAAAGCATATACATTAATCAAACACAAACCAAATTATTTGACTTAAATGGTAAAGACTAGGCCATCATATTTGTCTCTCCAACCAGATGGAAAAGTTTGCTCCCCAGAAAACCACTGGCTGCCTCCTTAATGACACAGAGAAAATCAACACACAGTATGGAAAGATTGGTTTAAATGGCAAGGTAATGGGACTCCCATCACGTTATTTTTCAGGTTTCTAGGATGTGGAGGATTTCCTCCATGCAAGATAGTACTCCACCAGGCCCTAGCTTTGGGCTTATTGGGCCACTTGCGGGGAAAGAATCACCCCTTTTCTACTCTGTCACTCCAAAATTTCATTTTACGCAACACATTTTATTCTCACATAATGATTTCTGCTCCTTGGCTGCTATTAACAATCCTTAATGCATGTATCTGATAACTTGTGAAATGTCCCAGTGAGTCCGCCGGGATCTGTAAAGGACTGTGATGAAGGGACGGCTGAAACAAACAGGAAAATGTCCAACAAATGGAATTGCTCTGATGACCTCCAATCCCAGGACCACTGTGATGAATGACCCTCTTTTGCCAATTGTATGGGTTGTAATTGGACCCCTTCCTGCTGCAGAACAAGATATTTTATGACTGTGATATGCTGTACGATATGGAAATATGGGCCTTGGGACTAATAGGGGGCTGTACGTTGCTGGACAGGGTCAGACAATAAGGAGTGAGAGAAAGGAGCCAGGAAATGTTGTATGTGCTGATACAAAGGTGAAAACAGTGCTGGGGGAAAGGGAGGTGAGAAGGGATGGGAGGCAAGAGAGAGCAGTCATGATGGCTGGCAAGAATTGCTACGGAAGGGGACAAAGAGCCTGGTTTTAGGCCCACAAAGACCTGGGTTTGAGTATCAGCTCCATCTCTTACCAGCTGTACGTGCCTATGGGCAAGTTACTCAACCTCTCTGAGACTCAGTTCCATCACGTATAAAATGGGGCTGATTTTATAAAGCCTTCCTCCCAGAGTCGATATGAAAACCAAATGAGATAATGTGTCTGGTGTCAGGTGCAACATAGGGACTCAACACCATCTGTGCCACCCAAGATTCTGGGCCTCAGAATCTTCTATTATAAGTTGGTAGCTGGTACTGATCTAGACCAAGGGTGCAAACTCAAATGCTTACAGAGCTGAGACAGATAATGTGTATGAGTGAAGGCAGCCAGGTATAAAAACAGCTGCAGACTGAGAAACAGGGCCAGGGCTGACCAGAGCCTATCAGCTCCACTGTGTGTTCTTAGATCCTCAGCATTTTCAAGAGGAGCCCCAACTCTGGTCTTAAGGTGAAATCTCCTGATTTATAAATGTGGGCATCTAACCCCACTTCTCCTTTTTAGAAATGTGTTGTGTGGGCCACCAATGTGTATACAGGTCAAATAAAACTCAGGTCATTTCCAACCCACGGGACACCATTTTGCAGCCTCTAAACAGGAAGATTTAGAAGGATTGTATAAGAATTGTTTATCAGGGTCTGAGTAAGTAATTCTGGGTTCAGATGACCACAGAGAATATAATTTTGACTTGAAATCCAAGCAGTGTCTGGAATTCAACAGAAAAGTCAGAAAACCTTGCTGCTTCAAGGTCTGGGATTCAGAGAGGGTATGTCCTCTGTCGATTAGGGGCAGAATTGAAAAAGTTGGACATACACCAAATAAGTGGGTCTGCATCCTCAACCAATTGTATCAGAATCTCCAGGGGTGAAGCTTTTCTGAGAGATTCAATGATGCAGCCAGATTGAGAACCGCTGTGACAAAACTTTCCAAAAGAAATCTGTGAGTAAATAGAATAATAATTCTAATTTACCTAGAAACACAAATTTTGTGACAAAACAAATTTTGTTTTCTAAGAACTTTTTATTGTGTTTTGTAATCTCATCCCTCAAATTGGAAAATAATAAAAATATCTGCCCTCCCTTCCCACCTAATTTTCTGGCCAACAACTTCATCTGTATAAGCATATGAACATATACATAGCTGTGTGACCCATATGCTACCCAACATTTGTTGTTGTTGTTAGAGAATTGCATTTACATTTCTAACAATTTTTAACTATGGAGACTGCAAGTACCTTGGGTGATGGATTAAACTTGGCCACAAGTTAACTGAAGCTCCTCTCATCGAGAGGTGGAGCCTATTTCCACACTTGAAGCTGGGCTGGCTGTGTGACTTGTTTTGACCAATAGAATGCGATAAAAGTGATGCACAATTTCTGAGCTCAGGCCTCAAGGGGCTTTGCAGCTTCCATTCCCACCCTCTTGGAACTCAGCTGCCATGTGTGGAAACTGGGCTGTCCTGCTTGAGAGGCCACGGAGAAGAAGTGAGTTAGACAAGTCAACTGTCAGACACGTGAGCGAGGCTATCCAGGACCAGCCAGCCTCCAGATGACAGCCAATGGACATCTGTCAACGAACTGCAAATGCAAAGGGAGCCCAACTGATACCACATGGAGCAGAGGTGGGCTGTCCCAGCCGAGCCCAGCCCAAATTACCGCCTACAGAATTGAGAGCAAATAAATAATTGTCCTTCTAAGCTATTAAGTTTTGTGGTGGTTTGTTACACAGCAATAGATAACTAATACACCTTGGCCATCTTTTAGACATTTCTTTAATCACACGGAAGCTTTCAGCGAGTTGGGTAAATACTCATTCACTATTTTCCAGGAGGCCTAGAAGTTGGTGAATTATTTTGAAAGTAATTCTTAAGGCTGGGACGTTATTTATGCTTTGAATAATGGAAAGACATCTGAAGGAGAGGAGGGAGGTTCTGAAGTGTGGGGAGGATGTAGGGCTCTCTGGGTAGAATTAGGTGGGATGTTTTCAGTTATAAATAGCAGAATATGCAAATAAAAGTTTTTTGAAAAAAATGCAGACACTTAGTATCTCACTTTAAGTCAGGAAGTAAGTGAAAACAGGGTCCAGGGCAGTGGTTCAAGTTCCCAGGCTCTATCTCTTTTTCTGCCCTGCCATCCATAGTGAGTCAACAATGTTTCTCCTCATGGTCTAAAGATGGCTACTGCAGCTCCAGGTTGGCTTCCAACAACACCTCAAAAAGAAGGGAAGGTGGTGGGGAAGAAAGCTCTTCTCCTATGTGGCTCTTTTTATGCAGGAAGAAAATCTTTTCCCAGAAGTTTCTCAGAATTTTTCTCATGCTTCATTGGCCAAAATGGAATTACTTGGCCACCTTCCTGCAAGGGAGGCTGGGAAAGCAACTATCTGGTGTTGTCAGTCTCTGTTGTGGGAGGTAGACTCTGCCTGCAGGGAAGAAGGGCAAGGATGGCAGTGGGAGGCAAAAAATAGAGGTGGAGTCAGCCTTTCCTCTCCCATAGAGGGCAAACAGAGAGGACTGAGTGCCCCACGATACTGAGGTTGTACTATCAAGCCAGGGAACCATTTGGGCTACATAACAAACATATACAGTATACATAAATGTGTCCCCAAATTATCCAAGATCTTAGATCTGAAAAAAGTGATATAAAAAAAAGAAATATTCAGTGTCTCCCTCAAGACTTAAAGACATAGATATTTCACAGCATTTTGTCTTTGTATGAACTGCTTATTCTGAAATTACTTTAACCATAACACAGAAATGTTCGCTGTTGTGGTAAACAGGCATTGAGAGATTGAAGAACTGGCTGACCACAATAGTGAAATGTGGAGTGGTGTCATGTCTGAAGTGAAGATTTCCTCTTAATCCTTCGTGTCTGCTGACAGAGGCAGTCAGAGACAATGGGAGCCTTCTATGTGGGATGCTCTGGGAGGCTGAGTCAAAACCAAGATGGTGGCCAAAGTGATCTCTATACCTTAAACTATGTTAGAAAGAAAGGTATTTCTCCACATTTTTCAAAACAACATCCTACTTCAGGTTTGCTTGGTAATGGAGTTGAGAATGGGTTTGAAGCCTGAGGGAGACAGATAACTGTTGCATTTTCCGTTTCTGTTAGACCGGCTTTAGGTTACTAGGGTGGTAGTGGCCCTTCCAGACTGCTTTGAGACTTGACTTCTTCAGACCAAGGCCTCTTACGTGCTTCAGACTAGTCCCCTTGTTATTTTTAAAAGCAAGTTAGTAAAGCTTCACAAATCATCTGTTAAATTTGACCAGTTACAGTTTACACCTATGGCAATTTGTTTACCTTTTTCTTTCCTCTTACTTTTCTTTTCTTTTTTTTTTTTTTGCTGAGGAAGATTGGCCCTGGGCCAATCTTCCTCCACTTTATATGGGACGCTGCGACAGCATGGCTTGACAAGCCGTGTGTTGGTGCGCAGCCGGGATGGGAGCTTGTGAACCCCGGGCTACCGCAGCGGAGCGCACACATTTAACTGCTCTGCCACTGGGCCGGCCGCATCTTTCCTCTTACTTTTTAACCCTTTGAACTTACTTCTCTCTTTAGACTCTTGACAGCTTTGTACATGACATTCAATACCTAGAATCATCCCAATGGCCTCTCCAGACAACGTGAGCTAAGGATCCAAAAGTCCAGTCCTGTGGGATATTAGCAGCCAACTAAGATCTGACTGGGAACAGCAAACGTAACCAGCTTGACCATTCTGTGGCCAACCTAATACTTTGCTTTAAAAAAATTCTCTTAAAATTTAAGGGATATGGACTAGTAAGCAAATAAAATAAAAATAATTTATGATTGTGGTTCTCAAGATAACCATCCTTTCTATTTTGGTGAATATCCTTCCAGTCTTTTAGGGGGAAATAGTTCATATATGTATTTACAAAAATGGAATCACACTGGACACACTGTTCTATGAGTTTTTTCATTTAACAATATCTCATGAACATATTCCTTTAACTATTTAATGAACATTAACCTATTCTTTAACGGGATTTTCATAATGATTATGCCATAATACATTTCATTAATCTTTTATTTTGAGACATTTACATTGTTTCCATTTTTTTCTATTGTAAGCAAAGGCATGATGAATAGCCTTAGAGCTAAATATTTGGGTTCACTGCAATTCGTGTGATCATATTTTTAGACTAAATTCCCTGAAGTGGAGTCAATGGTTTGCCACTAAACTACTACCTGGTAGTGGCATAGAAGTGCAGTGAAGCACTGTGTGTGGAACTTGGCCAAGTGCTTATCATTGAGGGGCATTTGTTATGGGATGCACATTGGGGATGTTGGGCATAAGAAGGCTGCCTGGAATCCTCCAATGATCAGTTTGAGATAGTCAAAACTCAATAAATAGGGGCAATGCATGTTTTTAAAGTACATTCTGCTAAATTAATTTTTGTTTAGGACAAATACCCATTTGGTCTTTGATTTGGACTGTGGTGACCAGCAGAACAAAAGTCATATTATGGAATGAAACATCGATTTTTTTTTACCTGATAGTCTCATATATATGGTAGAAGGAGAAAGCAGGAGAAGCCGTCTGTTAAGGGAGCAAGTGCTGGAAGGTTTAATGCTTGGAAGGATGACTTGGTCACATTTTTGGTCACGAATCTAGCCTCTGTTTTGCGATTTTAGGATCATAATCTAGGATCCATGAATTTAAGAAGTCAATACTTTTCGTTGTTGTTGTTGAGGAAGATTAGCCCTGAAGTAAGATCTGTTGCCAATCTTCCCCTTTTTTTTTGCACGAGGAAGATGAGCCCTGAGCTAACATCTGTGCCAATCTTCCTCCACTTTATATGTAGGTTGCTGCCACAGCATGGCTGACAAGTGGTGTAGCTCCGTGCCCGGGGTTCTGAACCCGCGGACCTGGGCCTCCAAAGCAGAGCGGACTCAACTTAACCTCTAGGCCACAGGGCCGGCCCCAAGAAGTAAGTAATTTAATAAAATAAAATAGAAACTGCCGAAGTGGTGATGAATTCTGGTCCTGATTATTACTTTGTTGGAATGCTTTTCTTTGGCATCTTCCCAACCTGAACCACTGTTTGCTTTTCTCTGCACTTTTACTCTGCCATGTCTTGTAATGTAATACATAAGCTAGCAAGAGATTTGCTGGTTAGACTCTTGGGACATTTAATAGAAACGGATAAATTAAATTAATAATTAGCCCAGGTCTCTGACTGGGAGGTTTTATACCTACAGAGAGATGAGTGTGGGAGTTAACAGTAACTTTTAAATTTCTCTTCAATACTTTTCAAAGAATATATATATGGTAAAAGTGTACTTGTCCTCTCACCTTCTTGAACTCTCAGGAGGATTTAAGGGATGTGAAGTAACGATAGGCTTGTGGACTCTGAAGCCAGACAGGCCTGACTGTGACGGAGAGGAGCCCCGCTCTGCTGTCTCCTGGCTGTGGGGTCCTCCGGTCAGCCATTTAATTCCTCTGAGCCTCAGCTTCTTTGTCTATAAAATGAATATTTCATTAGTTTCTCTGTTTAATAAATGAAACTGACTCTGATTCATCTAAGCCAGAAAAAGATTTATAGAAAGGCTATAGAAGAGCTCACGAAATGGAAGAAAGAACTAAACCACAAATTTTGGGAAGGGCGGGCTCAGGGATTCTGCCCAGCGGACCTGCCCTCAGCCCTAACATGTCTCCACTCAAATCAGGTTTCCAGGAGGATGAACCTGATTGGATGGGATGGAGTCACCTGTCCTCCTCTGGTCCCTCCCTCTCCCCAGGGGGGTGTTACTGGGCAGTTTGATTGGCAGTTCCACTAGCGTCACGTGAAATGGCGGGAGGGCACTTCCTCAACACAAAGGGGGACCGGGACTATTACTAGAGGGAGGGCTATTGGGTGCACATATGCCAACCCAGAATACTACCTCACAGCTCTTAAGAAGATTCCAGATACTGTACCTGAGGTCCTGGTATATG
Organism: Ceratotherium simum simum; assembly: GCF_057802395.1. NCBI lineage: Eukaryota > Metazoa > Chordata > Mammalia > Perissodactyla > Rhinocerotidae > Ceratotherium > Ceratotherium simum. Next base: position 19,890,685 of record NC_141908.1, read on the forward strand.
CTCCATAAACAATAGCTATTGTGGTTATTATTGCTGTCAGAAAGCAAAGGTTACCCATTGTTTTCGTGGGAGAGCAAGGATAAGAATTTAGATTTTTTTCTTTTGTGTCCAATGCATTCTCTTTGCACCACGTGACTAAAATGCAGATTTCCTGAGCCCCTTCTCAGACTGACTGGATCAGAATCTCAGTGAGGGTGGGTCCCTGGCCTCTTCTTCTTGAACAAGCAACCCAGGTGATTCTTGTGCACACTGAGTTTTGCAACGCAAAGCTCTTAGTGCTTAGGTAGGAGGACCTCACTCTCTGCTCACGAAGCATTTTGGAAGGAGAGATTTTTCTCTGCAACCACCTTTGTGGAAGCTGTGTATTTTGCTGGAGTTGTGAAACAACTTAATCAGTCAGATTGGTGTATTAGTTGTGCTTCACGACCCTGGCTGCACATTGGAGTCACCTGGGGAGCATTGAAAACATATCGATATCTGGGACCTATCCTGCAGAGCTTGGGCGTGACTAATTCCCGCCAGCAACCAAACATTGTTGGTGCACAGCCAGGCTGGAAACTATGGAGACATCCTTTTACATCCATTCTGGAAGCCCAGTGACCTTGTCCTTCTGGAAGATGGCTAAGGATGTGTAGAACTTTGGGGTTTCAGAGCATATTCTCTTCAGTTACCCCATTTGATCCTTAGGGCAACTCAGACATAAGGCAGGTGGGGTAGGTGGTACTTTCCTACTCCTGATTTTAGAGATGAAGGAACTGACCACTCAGAAAGATTCATTGACTAGTGACTCCACGAAAGCTGCACAGCTTAGAAAGGGCAGATCCAGGACTCGGGCTTGTTCTTCTGGTTCCAGGCTCACGGCTCCATCTGCTTCCCTCTCGGGGACTGGAACATTCAGACTTTCCAAGCTTTCTTTCAGTTACAGTTTCAAGGAAACCTAAAGGTGAACCCTAAGCCCTTCACAAGAGAGCTTATTTGAAAAAAATCCTTCAGGGCCTTCAGCCACGTTCTGGGAGGTCTTTTAAGCCATTTTTGTCCCTCATGCTTTAATTTAGCTACCAGTTCTGAGTGTTGTGCCTTCTGGGGATTAGAGGAGTGAGGGCTGCGATTACAGCTCCAGTGCCCCTGCCAACATCCTTTGGGGTGGCCTCTTCTTCTGAAGGAACATTCCCAAATGAGCTGTCAACTCTGCTACAACAGGGACCTGCCTTAGGTTTTTTCCCTCCATACAGCACGGAGCAGAGAACAACACCCAGTAAATACTTGATGATTACATGGCCACACAGAATGGCTTTTCTCACCCTTCTGACTTCCCCAGCACCTGCTGCCTCTTGACTACTTTTTTAAGCTTACTTTTTCATTAAAAAACTAATCGACAGTCGCTGAAGGACTTAAAGAAGTACAGAAATGGAGGGATAAGAAGGAAAGAACCACTTGTAACAGTGACCAGTATTTGTTATAAGCACTAGGTATCTAATACATTTGTTTGATTTGATCTGCACAACGTTCAGTCTACACATGAGGACTTTCAGGACCCGCGCTCTTACCCACCATGCACCTTCCCGTACACACCTGCCAGGAAGACACACAGCCCTCCTTCAAGCTTGGGGCACTTTCTTCGGGCCTCTTTCCTGCATTTCCACCCATGCGAGCTCTTGCCGCTCCCTCAAGGAGACAGCTGTTTGATGTCTCTGGGTCATTGGTCTGCTAGGCTCCCCAGCAAGAATAGTTCCCCGCTCTGCCCATCTGGCCATCATTAGCTCTGCTATCAAGGCCCAGCCAAAGGCAATCTCTCTGTTATGGGCTGGATCATGTCTCCCCAAAATTCATCTGTTGAAACCCTAACCCCCAGTACCTCAGAATGTGACTGTATTTGGAGATGAGATCTTTAACAAGGTGATTAAGTTAAAGTGATGCCTTTAGGGTGGGCCCTAATGCAATCTGACTGGTGTCCTTACAAGAAGAGGAAATTTAGATATACATCGAGATACCAGCGATGCACATGAACAGAGAGAAGGCCATGTGAGGACACGGAGAAAGTGGCCATCTGCAAGCCAAGGAGAGAGGCCTCAGAAGAAACCAACCCTGCTGACACCTTGATCTTGGACTTTGAGCCTCCAGAACTGTGAGGAAATAGATTTCTGTTGTTTAAGCCCCCAACCTGTGGTGTTTTGTTACGGCAGCACGAGCTGACTAGTGCGCTCACTAAAGCCATTCCTGACACCCAGCCCCACCCCCAGGAAGAACTAACACTTTTTGGTGCTCTCACAAGGTTCCCTTTGTTGAGCTATTTTCCTGTTTGTTGTCCCTCTGGGGCACAACTCCTGAGGGCCACTCCTGGTTCATTTCTGCATTTCTAGCATCTGGCACAGTCCTGAGCACATCTTGTGCTCGTGGAAAGGTATGTGAATAAATGAGTGAATGAATGAATGAATGAACAACTGGCTGCTGTGAGCTCTTGCCTGATGTCCTGGGCTCCAATGAGGGATCCAATAACTGCTGTGGGTAGATGGATTCATGTACACTGTGGAAATTCAGGGGAGGGTTGAGGGACTCCAGAGATGGAGAGAGGTCACGCAGATGGGCAGGATCCCGGAGTGCTGGTCGTCCAGCTCCCCACCCGCTGTATTTCCTCCTGCTGGCTCACATGCCTTGGACCAGTCCTGTGCTTTGCAGCTTCCCTGCCTGAGCCCCTGGCACTCAGCCCTCCCTTCAGCTTGTCGGCCACTTAATCATATGCAGAAGACATGAATTCCCTGGGCCTCGTTGTGTGGTCCTCTTCTCAAAGTCTGTTTCCCCACCCCAACTTCTGGAAGTCCCTTTGGAGGGTCTAACAGACAGTCTCCCTTTCCCACCCCTCCAGCTGGACAGGCTCAGGGAGCAGGAGTTTTCTGGGAACAGACTGGGGGGGAGGAGCCAGGAAGAGTGACAAAGGCCCAAGTTTGGGTTTTCTGTGCCCTTTAGTTGCTGCCCAAGCAAGGCTCTGAGCTGCCTCCAAAGTGGTCCGTTGGTAATAGGGGAAGCAAAAGAGATTTGCTAACAGTGTAGCATTTACTCATAAGCTGGCCCACCCTGGGATTCAGCCCTGATGGTGGACGGCCGGCCTCTTTGCATAAGGAAATGCTCTGGAAGGAACTGTTCTAAGTAAGAAAGAAGCCAGGCCGACAAGCCTGGCCTAGGATCAAAGCTGTGGGCCTCAGAGGGTGGGCTGAGTCAAGGACCAGCTGGATCTAACTTCTGGGTCAGGGCCATGAACAGGGCAGCGGGGAGCAGAGCAGGCTTGGCGTGATGCGGCGGGAGGGCAGCATCCTCCTTTGTCTGCTCTCAGGATCTGGCCCTTTGGGCACTCTGGGGGCTCCTGTAGCACTGAGAAGGTGTCAGAAATCGGCAGTGGCAGTGTGCTGCGGCTGGCTGAGTTGGAGGTGCTCCTGAGAGGGTGGGAGGGCGCCTGGGAGGCGGGGCCAACTTTTCCAGCAGGGTCAGTGCCTGGGGCCCAGGACACTTGGAGGGGCCGCAATGCCCTACAAAGATCTTTGCTTTCCTTTCCTTTCTTTTAAAATCAGAAGGAAAAAAATGAACTTTTAAGACACAAAAGGTCACATGTTATGTGATTCCATTTACATGAAATGTCCAGAATAGGCAAATCCAAAAAGACGGAAAATAGATTAGTGGTTGCCAGGGGCTGGGGAGAAAGGGTAGTGGGGAGACTGCTAGTGGGTCCAGGGGGTCTGTTTTGGGGGTGATAAAAATGTTCTGGAATTAGATAGTGGTGAAGGTTGCAAAACCTTGTGAAAGTGCTAAAAACTACTGAATTACATACTTTAAAAGGGCCTATTTTATGGCACGTGAATTATATCTCAATAAGGCTGTGTTTTTAAAGGCAAGGGGGTCAGGGACAGAGGAAAAAAACGAGAAAATCTAGAACACTGCTACAATATACAATCTTTAACCAAACGAGCAAGAAATGTGTTTAAACAGAAAAAATGAGATGAAGTTAGACAAAATTAAAATTGGAAAACAACTTTCATCTGGTCTGTTAACTCTATTGGTGGCTTTTTTGGAATGCCGAGCTAAAGAGAATTTTGAGACTGCGTTTAGACTCAAAAGAGCAAGCGTGTGATCAATTAGTGATGTCTGCTCCGGGCACAGGGGGCAAAGGAGGAGGAAGTATCTGCTGTCCCTGCCTGCACGAGGTCTCTGTGGTCCCCCCAGCTTTCACACTCCCTGACCTGAGCCGCTCTCACATGGAACAGGGAGAGGAAATGTGGACCAGAGATTTGGGTTAGAACAGGAGGGAGGACAAGCAAGGCAGAGGCATTTTTACAGCCAACGTGGCCTCTGCTCCATCCACGACTACCATTTCTTTGCCACACCAGCTTCAATCTTGTAATAGCCAACTCCCCTGAGAACCTGCTGCCCTCCTCCCCAATAAATAACAGTTCCCGAGGACGACCCTTCACCAGCGCTGTGCAGGTCAGCAGTCACATCACCTCTTTTCTAATTGCCCCCCTTTTCTCCGTGAGACAGACAACTCTCCTTGGAGGAAAGGCTGTTGAGCAAAGGCTTGAGACAAACCCTCCCGGCGGGCGCAGATCCTATCATTAAAATATGTGCGTCGTTAGCGCTCTTCACTTTTTTCAGTGGGGCTTAGCAATTAACATCCCCCCTCACTTTTCAAAGAGTGTGTCAAGAGACTGGCTCTGGGCAGCAAAGAAAAATACATTTGTCATTGGAATGACAGCCTCAGCTGTCAAAGACATTTTTATCTGGTGGTGGTAGAACTGGCCTTATCCCTTCTGGGAAAAATAATGAATATTGGAGGTTCTGTTTACAAATATGCACCTTTTGCTGATTTCTCTCAACGCCTAGCAATTTTTCAACAGGACGGCTTTCTTGGAAAGACTGTACACAGCCAAAAGATGATAAAATGTGGTATCCACGCGATGCCTGGGGCTCTGTTTGTTTAACCGGGTAATTGGGCGTAGACTGAGAGGTCATCTTCCTGTAACCAAGTCGCCCCAGGTGCTGGCCTGGAAGGAGGCTCTCGGGTTAATAATCAGGCCTAAAAGCCCTCTTCACCTGCTTCCCAAAGGGCCCCCCTCTCGGTCAGGTTTACAAACCCCCCACCGACATTGATACAAGCAAATCTTGACCTCACTGATCCACTTGAACCTTTCCAGAAAGAGCCAAATGTGTGCGGATCATTTCCCCCATCCCTTTGCTATTTGAAGCCAAACCCACTTTCCCTCCCTGACTTGCTAAAACACTTAAGCCCTTGAACGGCTAATGAAATCAGAAGGTGATTAGCTGTCAGTCCACAAGTGAAATGGATCAGAGATGGTTTCAGGCTAAGAAAGCAAATGCCCCCAGTGACAGTCCACAGATTGTTCTGATCCTATTTGTGCTCCTTTTGATCATCTATGACATTTTTTTAGAGCCTCTTGTCTCTACAAGATTGTCTACAGAGCCGCATGTCCACTTTAGAAAGCCCGGAGTGACTGTTATCAGGAACCGAGCTCAGGGTGAAGGCACAGCGTTTACAGTTTGCTACAGCTGTGATGCTTTTCTTTAAAACCCAAGTACTCCCTTTGCAGGAGGCTGCATGGTGTTGGGGGGAAAGGCAGACACATAAACTGGGGTGGGATTCCTTAGCTCTTACTCTCCCACACCATGTGACTTTGGTAAACCACTTGCCTTCTCTAAGCAGTCTTGGTTCCCACAACTGTAAAATGAGGAGGCCTCCTTTGCAGGCGGAATATCTAGCAGTGTCCAGCTAAAGAAAGAAAGGAAGCTGAATAAAAAATGAGTAATTATTACTAATTTCATTTGTTTTTTTATTTTATTTTATTTTTTTGTGAGGAAGATTGGCCCTGAGCTAACATCCATTGCCAATCTTCCTCTTTTTTGCTTGAGAAAGATTGTCCCTGAGCTAACATCTGTGCCAATCTTCCTCTATTTTTTGTATGTGGGATGCCTCCACAGCATGGCTTGGTGAGCAGTGTGTAGGTCTGCACCCAGGTTTTGAACCTGTGAACCCTGGGCTGCTGAAGCAGAGCGCACGAACTTAACCACTATGCCAGTGGACTGGCCCCACTAATTTCATTTCTAAAGGCCACCCCAGCCTGGTGTTAAAATAAGGACACTTTCAATTCAGTAACTCACATTTCTATGCCTCTCACTTGCACCTGCCATTTCAGCACCCACAGCCCAGCAAAGCCCTCGGGAGTGGTTTCTGGAAGCCCCTAGGAGGTGCTCTTGTGAGTTCCCAAACAAGGCTGCAGAGCCACCATTTCCCCTCTGTCATTTGATGTGCCCTACCAACCCTGTGCTGCTGGTGGGCCTGCCTCCAGGGAGCACCCCCAGCAAGGCCACAGAAGGCTTTTTTGGCCCTCTTTTTCCATTTAAAAATATATATTAAAAATTATATTTTATGACTGTTGGCAAAAGATGCATCTAATCCAGGATAGATTAAAAATTAAAACATTTCTTCAACTCTAAAAGTTAAAAAAATTTTTTTTAAATTGAGGATGAATTTACATAACCTACAATTTGCCATTTTAAAGTGTATACTTTAGTGGCATTTAGTACATCCACAATATTGTGCAACCATCATCTCTCTCTCTCTAGTTCCAAAACATTTTTGTCACCCGCAGAGGAGAACTGTGTCCATGAAACAGTCCCCATTCCTTCTTTCACTTAGCATAATGTCTTCAAGATTCATGTATGTTGCAGCATGTATCAGTACTTCATTCTATGTTATGGCTGAGTAATATTCCATTGTATGGATATGCCACATTTTGTTTTTCCATTCATTTGTTGATGGACTTTGGATTATTTCCACTTTTTGGCTATTATGAATAATGCTGCAATGAACATTCGTGTACAAGATTTTGTCTGGAAATTTGTTTTCATTTCTCTGGGGTCTATACCTAGGAGTGGAATTGCTGAGTTGTATGGTGACTCTAAGTTTAACTTGCTGAGGAACTTCCACTATTTTCCAAAGCAGCTGCTCCATTTTACATTCCCACCAGCTGTGGATGAGGGTTCCAATTTCTCCACATCCTCCTCAACACATGTTATTGTCTGTCTTTTTATTATAGCCATCATAGAGGGTGTGAAGTGGCATCGTCTCATTTTAAGGATGAATTAGCTGAAGACCAGAGAGGAGATGTGACCTGTACAGCCTCACGTGTTGCAGATTTAGGCTCTGGACAGCAAACCTCTTTAAGTCCCAAGTTGATGCTTATTCCCTCTAGACCAAATGTCTTTTCTCTTCAACATTAAGAGAAAAGCAAAGTCAGACTGGTGAAGCGATGCTGGAATGAAGCCAGGCTCCCCTCAGAAACTATCATAACTCCAGACGCTCACCAACAGTGGAGAAGAGCAGCGGTGGGCTTCAGGTCGCTGGGGTTTGCCACCTGAGGTTTGGCTGGGATTTGCCCAGGCCTTTGCAGGGGTTACTTTACTTTCTGAACTTGTCTTTGATGGGAGAGAGCTTTAGCAATGACATAAGTCTGCTTCATCTACACATTTATTGAGAACCTATTAGATGCTAGTCATAGTTTTACACGTTGGAGATAAATACACCTTGAACCCAACGTATTAACATACCCTCTTTGTATTACTCTGTTGAGTGTTAACAATAGAGGTAGACGCAGAGCGTGAAAGGAGTGCAGATAAGCGGCACCAACCCAGTCTGGAAGAGGGGAACAAGAGCTGAGTCTTAAAGGACTCAGAGTGACTGTGGGAAGCTTGCCAGGCCTGCTCTGCACGCAGAGGTAGGAGAGGTGTGCAAGCGGCCTCTCTGGATGGGTGAGAACAGCGTGAACTTTCAAGAGCCCAGGGCTGAAGCCCCTTGGAGAGTTTTGACAGAGCTCTGCACTGCTGAGAAACCATTCTCGGGGGTGGGCCAATCAGCTTCGTGGGCAACCCAGTGACTATAACCCAGGCTGAGGATTTTTGCACAGGTGGTCAAAGGTAAAGCGAGAAAGGCAAGCGTCGACTCGCTGAGCAAATAAGGTTCACAGCCACTAAGTTCTACACTCGAGTGTGTATGCCCCCCGTTAAACTTTACACCATATATATCTATTAATAATCTTGCCAAACCCCCAAAACAAGTGTGTACAGTATGGAAAGTGCTGGGGCATCAAGCCGGCTCTGCTGGTCATGCCTCCCCTCCCCCTGCAACAGTGTGACTGCTGTTTTCAGTTATGAAGGAAATATTAGTTCCCCAAACAACCATACAAATAAAGAAAAACACGCATTGATTCATCTTTTCCATCTTGGTTTGTGTGAAGTACCTCTTTTTTTGCATTAGCCTTCGGCTATGTGGTTTCTGCCCAGGCAGGCTTCAGCAAAACTATGAAACAGGTGAGATTTCTTCCTTAGGCCCATGGAAAGCTACTGTAAATCCCCCTGCTAATGATCTGTATGGGACAATGGTGCATTAGGTGCAATGTGCCTCGGGTGCTGAATACATTCTCGATTCTCAATCTTGATTTGGAAATCCTTTCCTCTTCAAAGTTGTGTTTCCAGTGCTTTGGGCTGGTAGAATATCTGCCACTTTAATTTTGAGGGTATTTTTTTTTAATGAAAAGCCCAGAGATCTGGTGGCCAGTGGTAATGGCACATAAACATGAATGTAGTTTGAAGCAAATTTCAGCCAATGTTCATAATTAGTTATTTCTGTGATAAGAATCCTGACAGGCTCTGAAATTTATACCCAGGAGCATGTAAGAACAGCAATCTTACTGAGTGGTAAGAGGATTGGAGAGTAGGAACCTATTGAAGCTTTAAAAAAAAATTACTTAGATTATATAATACTGATCAATGAAGAAATGACATTTTTCGTAAGACATATTTAGTCACATTTTAAGTAAAATTGATGAATCATCATGTCCATGTCACAGAATGTTATTGTTCTAAAAAAAACTGGGATTGCTAGGTGGGTGCTGGAGGCCTTCAAACTATCCATAGCATCACCGTTGTGGAAAAAGAAAGGCTCTCTTTCCTTTAGTGAATGATTATGACTTTCTTCTGGTTTGGAATGAGGTCTAGTCTCCAGTGCATTAGAATATAGACACACCTGTATGAACCTAGTCTCCCCCTTTTTTCTTCCAGGGGAGAAGGAACAATTTGTGGAAGGGTTCTAAAGAAGGCATGGACATCTTCATTTCTCTTTCTCTCTCATGCTGGGTCATGGACAGCAGTAGGTGAAAGACCAGAGGGAGAGTTGAGAGGAGACTGCCAGAATGTGGTCCATTAGGGAGGAGAGTGGGCAGGGCTGTGTCTTGGGGGCTTCTGAAGTGGGAGTGGGGGTGAAGGGAGCTCCTGGTGTGAACAACAGAGTGAGGATGAGTAGTGGACCTGGAAGTAAGTGCAGAAGTGAGGGTGAGGGGGGAGGGAGATCTGGAGTTTGGTGTTTTTCCTCCCTCCCTCCCTCCATCCATTCCTTCCCACAACAATTTTTTGATGAGCACCTATTACACGTCAGAGACTGTGTAAGGTACTGGTGTGCGAGAGATGCATGAGCCAGGGATCCTGTACTTTCAGAGCCCACAGTAGATCAAGCTGGGGATGTCCCTGAGGAGCAACATGTGGTCTGGGGAGAGGGTATGCAGAGCACAAGTCTTAACTGTTCATTTCGGGCAATGTGGGATGGTTTATGGGTGACGGTGTTCACAAGAGCGCTGCATTTACTCACATCTCTTTCTTTTCCTGGAATTTACTTTGCTCCACAAATACCTGCTGGTTTTTCCAAATTCAGCTGGAATGTCAATTCCCTGCGAAAATTTCCTGACACTAGGCATTGATCGCAGCACTCATAATTCCCTGTTTATGCCCCTGCCTTCTATGTCTAGATGGTGAGATCCTTGGAGACCACACCTTACTCATCCAGTGCTGTTCTCCAGGACAAAGAAGAGGCTTAGCAATTGTCCTTGAGTGAATGACTGAATAAACCTCAGGTTTTGGATTTTGTTTCCTAAGCACCAGTTGTTAAGGTCATTTTCTCCCCAGCCTGCAACCTCCCTGAAACCCTACCCAGCCAAAGTTTAGCCAGGGACACCCATGGAGAGGGCCTGAAAACCTTCTGGTTATACAAGCATTTGGCCTGTGAGTTTCTATTGCTGCTGTTGTCACAGACTTAAGATGGGCACCCCAAGCTGTAACTAACTGTCAGAGACCATGAAATCCCCGGAGAATTTTTGGTGACATGCACCGAGCCAAGATGATGGATTGTATATTTCAGGAAAGACATAAAAAGAAAAAAAATTAAAATGGAATTGGAGGCCCCCCAAAAATAAGTTTCCACAAACTTAGTGGCTTAAAGCAACACAAATTTATTATCTGACAATTTTAGAGGTCAGAAGTCTGATATGTGTCTTTATGGGCTAAAATCAAGGTGTCAGCAGGGCTGTGTGCCTTTCGGAGGCTCTAGGGGAGAATCCGTTTCCTTGCCTTTTCCAGCTTCTTGAGGCCACCCACATTGCTTATCCATGGCTTCTTCTTCATCCTGTTGCTTCTTCAAGCAACAGTGGGTTGATACCATCTCCCTGGTTTTCTCTCTTCTGCTTCCTTCTTTCACTTATAATGACTCTTGTGATTGTATTGGGCCCAACCCAAATACAGGATATTCTCCCCATGTTAAAGCCAGCTGATTAGCAACCTTAATTCCATCTGTAACCTAAATTCCTGTTCACCATGTAACTTAACATATTTACAGATTCTGGGGAGTAGGATGTGGACGTCTTTGGGGGGAGCCATTATTCTGCCTACTACAGAGCTCAAATAGGTAAACTTTTGGTTACTTACCTGTCTTAGTCCATTTGGTCTGCTATGACAAGATGTCATAGACTAGGTGGCTTACAACAGAAATTTATTTCTCACAGTTCTGGAGGCTGGACTAAGATCAAGGCCCTGACAGATCTGGTGTCTAGTGTGGGTCTGCTTTCTAGTTCCTAGGCAGCTGTCTTCTCGCTGTGTCCTCACATGGTGGAAGGGGGCAAGGGAGCTCTTCGGGTCTCTTTTAAAAGAACACTAATCCCATTTGTGAGGGCTCTCCACTTATGACCTTGTCACCTCCCAAAGTCCCCATCTCCTAGTACCATCACATTGAAGATTAGTTTTTAACATATGAATTTTGGGAAGACATAAACATTCAGTCCATAGCACTACCCATAGCTCTCTTCCATTCCTTTGAATAACTGAGAGTTAACTGCTTAAGCTCTTGCCATTCAAGCCAAAGATCAGTGTTTGATCCAGAAAGAACTGTGTAGATGCTGTGGGTGATCACCTTCCTCCGCAAATGTGGGAGTGACTGAGACATGCAAGGCTCTGGCTTCTCTCTGGTTCTGAATCACCACCACAAGGATGTACTTGACCCCAGGTGAACCACTCGCAGATTGACATGACCGTTAATAGTCATAGTCACGTGCAGGTGCTCTTTTGTGTATATCATCTCTGTTACCACCATCACAGAGAGTAGGTATTTTTGTCCCCAGGTTCAAATGAGAAAATTGGGGTTGAGTCAAAATGAGTACCTGCTCCAGGTCACATAATGAGTGGCAGAGCTGGGTTTAGGGCTTGGGTTTATCTGATTTCATTCCATTTATGTTCAGCTCTGGGGAAACCATTTCTCTTAAAAGTCCTCCCAAATTATTTCTGTTAGTCCTTAGGGAAGAGGCTGTGCATTAGAATTACCTGGTGTGCTTTTAAATAATACCAGTGGCCTGATTCAAATGAATTGCATCAGAATTTGGGGCAGTGGGGCTTGGTCATCTATGTATGTATGTTTTTTTTTGTTCCCTAGTTATTGCAATGTGTGGTTAGAACTGCTGCCTTAGGGAGTGTTGTATGTGCTCTCCAGACCCAGCTTTGCACCCTTAACCTCACTCTGTGCCTTAACCTCTGCCCAGAACTCCCCTCATGTTCCGTGGTTAAGGAGGAAGAGTTGAGCAGGTGGGGTTTCTCTAATTCCTTGGGGCTGCATGCCCCACTCCCCCTTGCTTGTTGGCAGTTCTTGCTTAAGGCCCCAGTTTAGTGGGAGTTTCTCTAAGTGCCTTTTCACCCTGTCCTGACTTAGCAGCTGCAAGTGGATGCCTTTGCCTGGGCATCTGTGTTTACCCAGGTGAGCAGACAAGCCAAGAAATGGCCCCACTGAGTACAGGAATATGTTCTGCACTTCAGAGGAATAAAAGTACTTCGTTTTCACTTCCCTACTCCCCTTTCCCTCATTGATTTTATGGTGGAATAAGCTCTCAGTACTGGCAGAAAATAGTAATTTGCAAAGACAGTGATTTAAGTTTCTCCCCTGACTTCTTGTTGGTTTAGTAAATCCACATAACACTTGAGAGTGGAAATAACTTGAATGCTTGCCCAGAATGGCAGACATGTGCTGTTTCCAGAAAGAGCTGTCAATTGCAGTGCAGTGTAGCTGAGTTTTAGTCCCATTTCCATTACAAGTTTGCCATCTAACTTCAGGAAGATGATTAACATTCTTGCTTTCACCACAAAAGTGCTGACCCTGGGAGGTGGCACGATCCGTCTGGGGATTCCTCAACTTTCTAGGCCAGACAGTACGTTAATATGTAGAAAACTTTTCCTTACTCATGAAACACTTCAAAAAATACAGCATATTAGAGGAAATAATATAACAGACCTTATGTATCCATCACAAAGTTTAAACAAGTTATTATTTTGCCACATTTGCTTTAGAGTTCTTAAAAAAGAGAAAGATAAGTTAGTGCCTATACAGCCATTGCCACACCACATCTGTCTCCTTTGTCCCTCCTTCCCAGAAGGTAACCACTCATTTGAACTTGATGTATGTCATTCTCATGGATGACTTTATATTTCAGCTACAATGTATATATCCATAAATGATCATACTATGATTGTTTTGTGTTTTTAAATTAACTAAATATTTCCTTCTCCTTTGTAGTTTTTTTTTTGTGACTTGAGAAATCCTTCCCTATCCCCAAATCAGAAAAGATATTTTCCTGCGTTTTATTTTAAAGGTTTTGCAGTTTTGCTTTTCACCTTTTTATCTTTAACCCATTTAGAGTTAGTTTTTGTGAAAGTGTGAGGGAGGAACCTAATTTTATTTTTCTCATCACTCCTTCAATTCCATCAATTCCTTCAAAGTTCATCCTTTCCCTATTGATTTAAAATGTCACCTGTATCGTATGTCTGGCTTTTGTGTATGTGGACCCCTTTTATGCTCTGTATTCAGTTCTATTGGTTAAGATGTCTGTTCCTATACCAATACCACATTGTTTTAATAACTATAACCTCATAAGTTATTATTAATTTTTACTGAGATATAATACATGGACCATAAAATTTGCCCTATTAAAGTATAAAATTTAGCTTATTCACAAAGTTATGCAATTATGACCACTATCTAATTCCAAAACACTTTTATCACCTCCCCAAAAAACCCTATACTCATTAGCAGCCACTCCCCACTCCCCCTGCCACCCCCACCTCCTGGTAACCACTAGTCTACTTTCTGTCTCGATAGATTTGCCTATTCTGGACATTTCATGTAAGTAGAATCATACAATATGTGGTCGTTTGTGTTTGGCTTCTTTCACTTAGCATTTTTCAAATTTCATCCACGTTGTAATGTGTATAAGTACCTTGTTTTCTATGGCTAAATAATATTCCATTACATGAATATATCACATTTTGTTTATCCATTCATCAGTTGATGAACATTTGGGTTGTTTCCCCTTTTATGGCTATTATGAATAATGCCACTTTGAACATTCATGTGTAAGTTTCTGTGTGGACATATGTTTTCATTTTTCTTGGGTATATACCTAGGAGTGGTATTGCTGGGTCAAATGGCAACCCTATGTTTAGCATTTTGAGGAACCACCAAACTATTTTCCCAAGTAGCTGTGCCGTTTTACATTCTCACCAGTAATATATGAAGGTTAAATTTCTCTGCATCCTCATTAACACTTGTTGTCTGTGGTTTTGCTTATAGTCATCCTAATGGGTATAAAATTGTATTTCATTGTGGTTTTGATTTGTATTCCCTAATGACTAATGATGTTGAGCATTTCAAGATCATGTGCTTACTCTCCATTTGCATATCTTCTTTGGAGAAATGTCTATTCAAATCCTTTGTCTCATCATGTGTTTCAATATCCAGTAGATGATCCCTTCCTTTTCTTCTTCATAATTGTCTTGCTATTCCTGGCCCTTCACTCTTTCATATGAATTTTATGATGTGCTTATCCCACACGAAAATTCATTGGGATTTATAATGGAGCTTGAATTTATAGAATAACTTAGAAAAATCGATTTCCATAAATATGTATAAACATGGCATATATCATTTGTTGCCCCAGTTTCCATACCAGCTCTGGAAGACCTACCTCCAAATTATTAGGGAAAGAGAGAGAGAGAGAGAAAGAGAGAAAGATACTAATAGTTTAAACCACTGTTACTTTGGGTCTCTATTATACTCAGTCAAATCCGTATCCCAAATAATAAAATGGTATATCTCTCCATTTATTTAGTTTCTTTAAATATACTCTTAAATGTTTAAAATATAATTTTGTCCATAAACGTTTTCACATCATTTGTTAGACGTATTTCTATGTTCTTTATAGTTTTTATTGCTGTTGTTACGTGCGTCTTTTTCAAAATCACAATTTCTGTGTGTTTGTTGCTAGTATGTAAGAACATTATTGACTTTGTGTATTGTTGGGTACCATAACTTTACTGAATGTTCTTATTGATTCTATGAGTTTATCTATAGATGTTTTTGACTTTTCTGTGTTGATCAACATTATCTGGGATTGTGACTTTTTTCTTTTTTTCTAATTCTTACATTTTAAAATTTCTTTCTCTTATCTTACTGCACTGATTGCCATTGATAGTACAAGTTTGTATAGAAGCAGTAAGACCTGACATCCTTATATTTTTCCTCATTTTAAAGGGGAAACTCTAATTTTTCACAATTGTTATGTTTGCTATTTGTTTTTGATAGAATTCTTTATCTAGTTAAAAAGAAATCTCTTTTATTTCTACTAAGGATTTTCCCTCAAAAAGGGAAATTTAATGTTATCATATGCTTTTTTCCTGCATCTATAACTTTTCTTTTTCTTATTGGGCAGATTATATGAATAGATTTTCTAACATTACACCTTTCTGGGCTGAAACCTACAGTCAAGATTTTTTGGTACATTGCTAAACTTATTTTGCTAATAGTTTAAAAAATTTTCGGTATGCCTATGTAAGTGAGATTGGTTTATGGTTTTCAATTCTCACATTGTCCTGTCTGGGTTTGGTATCAAGGATATGCCACTCTCATAAAATGAGTGGGGAGCATTTCCTCTTTTTCTGGTCTCGGAAACAATTTGAATAAGATTGAAAAATATCTCTTCCTTCAGTGTTTGGTGGAACTTACCCATGGAATCATTTGAGGTTGGGTTTTTTGTGGGTATATTTGTGTATGTGTATGCATGTGTGCTTGTGTGTGAATAAATTTTAAACTATTGATTCATTTTTCTTTACTGATTATAGGTCTATTCAAATTTTATATGTCTCCTTGGACAGTTTTGGTAAATCATATTTTTCTAAAATATTATACCTTAATCTAAATTTTCAAATGTTGTTCATAACATTGTTATTTATAGTATTTTCTTATGACTTCTGAAAATCTCCACTGCACTTGTAATTAGTTTTTTTTCTATATTTCTTTATTGGTAGTTTATGTATGTGTGTAATTTTTAAATCAATCACTATTTATCACTATTTATAAACAATCACTATTTATAAACACACTCAGAGGTTTGTTTATTTCACTTAGTCGTTTTTCAAATAAAAACTTAAAAACTTTTGGTTTTTATTGATTTTTCTATTGTTTCTTTTTTCTATTTTATTAATTTCTCTACTGATCTTTAGAATTTTCTTTATTATCCAGTTCTTGACGGGAGGGGGTTTACTCTGTTTTTCTTTTCCCAACTTTTTGATTTGGATGCTTAGCTCATTAATTCACAGTTTTTCTTAAGTTCTAATAAATGCATTATATAAAATTTCCTTTAAGTACTGCCTTCCTCATGTTTTGATATATGGTATCCTCATTTACTTTCAGTGCAAAATATTTTCTAATATATATTAAAATTCCTTTATTTGGGGCCAGCCCTGCGGCATAGTGGTTAAGTTCAGGGCACTCCGCTTCGGTAGCCCGGGTTTGCAGGTTTGGATCCTGGGCAAGGACCTACACCACTCATCAGCCATGCTGTGGCGGTGACCCACATACAAAATATAGAGGAAGATTGGCACAGATGTTAGCTCAGGACTAATCTTCCTCAAGCAAAAAAGAGCAGGATTGGCAGTGGATGTTAGCTCAGGGTGAATCTCCCTCAGGGAAAAAGAAAATTCCTTTATTGACCCATGAATTATTTCCAAACACATGGGAGTTTGAAGGGTTATCATTTTTGTTATAGATTTTTATTTTATTGTATTATGATGAGAGAGCATGGTTATGTGATGTTTGTTGTTTGGTATTTGTTAAGATGACTGTAAGTTCTAATACTATATATTCTCTGATTCTTAGGTACAAAGATCTATAGATGCCTATTAGATCAAGCTGTTAATCATGCTCTTTGAAAGTTCTACAGGCTGCCTGTGATTATACTTTTCTAATGGTTTCTTTTTTTATTAGATATTTAATTATTTTAAATACTACATAATATTTTTTTTTAATTCTTTTTCAGATTGTAATTTTATTATCTCAAGTTCTTGAGAGTCTAATCTTATATTTATGGTGTGTTCTGCTTTTTACTTACAGTAGAATTCTCCTTGTGGATTTAAAAAATTTTAATTGTGAGTGTATTTTAGGTTAACCTTTTTCCTTCCATGAATTCCTGTGGCATTTATGGTATTGCTTTCTCCAGGAGCCTCAGAGTTATCGCTGGTCCAGGACCAATTTTTATGCTAATTTCTCAACTGAGGAGTTCCTAGAAAATGTGGGCAAATTTGAACGCCAGGTCTATCTGGGATTTCTAATTCCCAAAGGATGCATTTTTGCTCATCTAGAATTCAGAGACAGATAAGAGTTCTTGTTTATCTGGGCTGATAGATTTTTTTCTACTCTCCTTCAGAGAGGATATCACTTTTTGAGAGTTCCAATTTGAGAGTTCTCAGTTCTAAGACTGCACCTTGCTTTGGGTCCAACATCTTGTCTCTTATAGTTTTAAAACTCAAGCCATTATATTATTCACCCTATGGTAACCACAGCATTACCAGCTTCTAAGCTACCACTCTGGTTTCATGCTCCATCTTGGCACTTGGAAATTTCCAGTTTTTTTTTCTTGTGAGCCTAACCATATATTTAATATACTTTTTAAAATTACATTTCATCAGCAATTCTTCATTTTTGAAGCAAGCGGTTTTATTGTTGTTGTTGGTTGTTATCTTAGTCTTCCATATTTGCAGAACTGAGATCATCCTTAGAGTCTTTTAATTGTGAAAGATGGAAGTTTCAGGACACCACAAGACAAACACCTATATAAATGTTTCAACTGTGCAATTTCTATTGAATTCAATAGCCCAGCATTGTTTAGATAGGCCCTTCATTGCTGTTACTGCTGGCTTGGTGCTTGTGAAAGAACTTGGTGGGGACCAGCAGCCTATAGTGGGACCACTAGAGGGGACCTCTAGGCTGTGGTACTCATAGATGGAGGAGATGTCTTATCTCTTTCTTAAAACACAGTTCCTGGGGCAAAAATAGCAGGCCCTTGGTGAAATTTACTTGAACTGCTTTCCTTTGACTTCTGCCAATGGGTAGACTCTGTTATGAGATTTTTCTTTACTTATTTCAGAAACAAAAGGCTCTCCCTAATCAAAAGAGAAAGCAAGCAGAATTTTCAAATGATGGGCCTTCAGGAGAGGATTTTCCTGTTATTCATCCTCTCTCTGTTCAAATATACAAATATCTTATGGAGAAATGTATAGAGGCCTTACTAGGCATTTCTTGCTTAAGAAAAATGGTCACATTGATTAAAACCCTCTATTTCTGTAAAAAAGACCAGTTATTACACAGCAGATGCCAGGAAGCTCAGGGCAGTTATGACATAGCAGATGCCAGGAAGCTCAGGGGCTCTCCCATAATAGCCAGGAGTAATAATATAGCCATAAGAACCACAATTTCAGTGTCTCTTAAGTATTAATCAGTGTCACGGTGCTAGGAATCCAGAAATAGAAGAAGGTTGTCTTTGTCCTCAAAGCGTTCACAAACTAGTAGAGATAAATATATAATCACTAGAGAATTAAAGGAATGATGCAATCAATTTTAAAAATTAATGAGTTTGCTTTCATCAAAATCAAAAACTTTTGCTTGTCGAAAGATACTGATAAGAGAGTGAAAAGACAAACCACAGATTGGGAGAAAATGTTTGTAAATCATGTATGTGATAAAGGACTTGTGTCAAAAATATATAAAGAACACTCAAAACTTAATAAGAAGAAAACAAAGATCGAATTAAGAAAATGGGAAAAGATTTGAAGAGACATTTCACCCAAGAAGATACATGGGTGGCAAAAAAGCACATGAAAAGATGATGAACGTCATTAGTCATTAGGAAAGTGCAAATTAAAACCACAGTAAAATACCACTACAGACCTATTAGAATGGCTAAAATGAAAAAGACTGACTGTATTGAGTGTTGTCTAGGATGTGGAGGAACTGGAACTCAGACACTGCTAGTGGGAATGTCAAATGGTACAACTACTTTGGAAAACATTTTGGAAGTTTCTTAAAAGTTATACATACTCCTACCATATATCCGGTCATTTCACTTCAAGATATTTACCCAAGAGAAAAGGAAATATATGTCCATAAAGAGATTTGTACACAAATGTTTATAGAAGCTTTATTTGTAACAGCCCCAAACTGGAAACAACCCAAATGTCCATCAACAGGTGAATGGATAAAACAGCTGTAGTAAATCCATACAATGGAATACTACTCAGCAATAAAAAGATTGAACTATTGACACACACAAGATAGATGAATCTCAAAATAATTATGCTGAGTATGAAAGAAGTTAGGCAAAAAAAGAGTACATGCTATATAATTCCATTAAATAAAACTCTAGAAAATGCAAACTAATCTATAGTGATAGAAAACAGATCAGTGGTTGCCTGGGAATGCAGTTGGGGGGGAAGTGAGGGAGAAAAATTACAAGGGATCATGCAGAAACTCTTAGTGGTGATGGATTTGTTTATTATCTTGATTGTGGTGACACTTTCATGGTTGTATACCTATGTCAACACTTATCAAGTTGTTCACTTTAAATATGTGCAGCTTATTGTAGGTCAATTATACCTCAATAAGGTTCCTTGACAATAGAGGAGTAGATAGATGCCTTGGAAGAGGTAAGTTCAGGGGGCTGTCAATAGACAATCCATGGGAGGGTCCCCTAACTGACACTACCTGGAGGTCAAGGAAGAGGGGATGCCTGACTTGAGATTTGGAATTTGAGTCTATGTTATTCTGGGAAAGGGGGTGAGGAAGGGCAAGAGGGACAGAGAGTTCTTCATGTTGAGGCTACACCAAATGCAAAGGTTCCGAAGCATGTAAGTATGAAATATGTTTAGACACCTACAAGTAGCCTGGCATGACTAAAACATAGGATGCTCATGGAGAGGAGAGAGGAGAGGAGAGGAGAGGAGAGGCAAGTAATGACTCTGTCAGATTTCTTTTCAGCTCTATGAGTTTATGAAATTCTCATTATAATATGCCACTTACTTTTGTAAACAGCTAGTCCAGGTATCCCCATCCCCGAATATAAAATGGCGCAACATCTCCATTTATGTGCAAATTGCAACAATACCACTCCCTGACCCCCTACCTGCTTGAAGTGTCCCCCAGTTATTTGGGGGAATCTCCAAATGTGCTCTCACATATGTGTTCACAAAATTGTCTGCCATGTTCTCCCTTTCCTTCCCAAGACACACTTTTTGACATCTAGTGCCCAGCAAGCTTGCTGGGCAAGAATGTCTGACCCAAGAACATTGATTTTCCCGTTCCTGTTTTGGAGTTCTGCCCACTGGGAGAAGTCCAGAGTTCATGTCAAGCTTAATGAAATGCTGGTTGTGCCCAAAGCTACCAGTCTCAGATGCCAGAGCAGGGAGAAAATCTTGTCGTGTATCTGTGTTGTGTCAGTTTAGCTAAGCAAGAATTCCCTTTCATAGAATTCCCTTTTCTCTATAGGTTCAGATTAGCATTGCTCACAAGAGATATTTTGTGTGAGATTTGGAAGGCAGGAGTGAGGCAGCAGCCATATTGTTTCACTCTGATGGTCCTTGTGGGCACTGTGGCAGCTCACCCACATTTATCACTAATCTCCTGTCTGACTGGGGCTGCTCCCAGCAGATGTGCTGCTTCTAGGAGTCCTTGGAACACTCCAGGTGCTTGTGCAGTTTTGTGGTTAAGGGGGCTGATGTCTCCTGCATATCACCCAAGGCCTCAAGGTTGGAGGTGGTGGTCCCAAGGTTGGAGGACGGATGCAGGTCCCAGTTTGTCCTTGTGATCCAGTTTGTCTTTGCTGTTGTCCACATCCAGTTTTCCTTCTTGACTGCTGGTCTAGCTGATCTGTAGCAGCTTCAAGTTTAGCATCAGACACAGAGGCAGCATCCCGCATAGAATGCTCTACTGCTTGCCACCGTTGTGTGAGGTGTAACCCGTATAATAATTGCCTTTTTCCACATCACCCACAGTGGTTCTGCTTCTTTGATTGAACCCTGGCTAAGACAGGTCTCTCACCCAACTTTATGCTACCTGGGCCCAGGAGCAGCTCTGCTTTGCCAAAATCTTTATAAAGACTTCTCATGAAAGCAAAGAGTCCAATGTCTGACCATCACCTTTACCATCAGAGACTCAAACCTCAGGGCTGACTGGGAGAGAGATGCCAACACAAATCTTCCATTTTCCTTTCTTTTCCTACTCCCACCCAACCAAAAGCCCTCCTCTTCCCCCAGTTAATAAAAACAAAACTCCCTGCACTTCCATGGTTGTGAATAGATGTTTCACTTGGGTGTGAGTGCTGGAGGAGGGCTGCTTCACTCTCCACACCAGCTGCCTCAGGGCCCTGCTCAGAGAGCCCTCAGTGCCCTTGGAGACGTGATGAACTCCTCCCTGAGTCTTTGATTCTCCTGATCAAAGAGTCCCAGCAACTTGACCCTTTTCTCATATGTCTTTGTTTTCACTCATTTCCTTTCCATGGTGCTTTGCCAGAATTCTGGGATGGATTACAAGGCCTCCATGAACATGTAGTTGACTGGAGGGGCAGAGTGACAGTTAAGAGTAATTTCACAGTTTTTCTATGCCATACAATACTATATCTGGTAAACTTGAGTTTACAAAACCCACAGAAGGTGAAAAAATTCTAAGGATAGAAGAGGATGGACTAGAAATGGATAGTTAGAAAACGTGAGCTTGAATCCTCCTGCATGAGTCTCTCAGATTCTGGGCAAGTCTCTCTGTCTTTCCTCTGAAAAGAAGGCCCCGTAGACTTACAATATTTCCTTCCCACTAGTCCCACAGGACATTGTGAATATGATGGGGAGAGTATGCTCTGAGGCCTGAAAAGCTATGCAGCCATTTCTAAACCTGAGTGATCATTGGCACTCCCTCAGCTGGGTTACATTCCTACATATGTGTTAGAAACCAACACAGCTTTCCAACTCCACCATCTTCTCCCCGAGATTTTAACGCAGTAGGCTGGCCCGTAACATGGAATCAGTACTTTAAAAACAAAGCCCTAAAACAAAACTCTGTAAGTTATTCTGATGATAAGCCAGGTTTGGAAACAATTGCTCTGGTGAACAACTGATCTAGTGAAGGAAAGGGCCTTACAAAGTGTATGGGTTCTATCTCCAAGGCCAAGGAAGATGGAAGCAATTATCCTGATAATTCTAGCACAAAAACACATTTTCATTAGAATTACGTGAAATACAAGTCACTGATTCTGAAACACTTGGGTGGTAAGCATACTGGTGAAGCAAAAATCTTTTCACCTATTTAAATTCAGACCAAGCCTCGGGAATAGGTAACAGTGGTGGGAGGTTGAGCAGAGAGGAAGAATTGCATTTTCTGAACAGTTTTACTCTCATTGTGGCCGCCATACATTCTGGATGTGCTGGGGGTCTCTTCATTTCGTGTATGCTTATTGCTAAGAACTCTTATAGTTCATAAATCATGAATCCCCATTCTTGACATGAAAAAGTTATGCCCATTACTTATAATACACCATGCTTTGGCTAACCAGGAAAAACCAGATTTTGAAACAACTTTCCATTTGTTTAGGATTTAAAAATTGTAATGCGTCTTTCAATGGATATGTATTTTAGGTCACCGTCAGTTGCTTTGTAACTAAGTTGGCTACACATCCCAGATGTTTTGGGGGGTCTGCGGATTTATTATTCTGCCCCATTGTTTCCTTGGTACCATATGACTAGTCAGCAGCCTTGTGTTTCCTAATCTGAGTGTGGGAAATTGTGGCTCTGTCTTAGAGACTAAATGGAATGTATGCAACCCTGTTTCAGAGTCTGCATTTGTGGGACAGAGAGTTTATTCCATGCCAGGTTTCCTGGGAGGAAAAGCTGTAGCCTATTTTGGTTCTATCAAATGTATTAGTCCATTGCTTATTGTCCTATCTGGATAGTCACCTTGAGAGGAAGGGTGGCTCTGGGGGTGAACATCAGCTGAGTGCTGCCATCTCGTGGCTGGGTAAACTCTAAAGGCTACCAGTGACTTTGGAGCAAGCTTCTGAAAAGGACCCAGACATTCAGAATACATATTCCCTACTTGCTCAGCTGATAAAATTGACCACGCGTTCCTAACAACTGTGCCATCCTTGCTTTCCTATTTCCTGAATGAAGGAAGCCACTGCTGTATTATTAAGGTAGAGTCCCGCCTAAGAGAAAGGAATTCATTTCTGTTTTGGTTTTAGTTATTTTTGGATCAGCCCTTAGGCGATATTTTGAGCCAAGCTTTGAAAAGTTTGGAGAAAAGGCCTTAAAAATAAGTAAACTATTCAAGGCCAGAAAGAGAAGTTGAAAGTGGTGACAGGTGAGTCTTACCTCTGGGGCAGGTGTTCTCCAAGTGTGACCTCTGCATCAGCAGCATCTGGGAGCTTGTTAACATGCGCATTCTTGGCCCCCAGCCCAGACTTGCTGAATCAGAAACTCTGGGGTGGAGCCCAGAAATCTGTGTTCTCAGATGATTCTGAGGCAGGCTCAAGTTAGACCACCCCTGCGTTGGGGAATTGAAGCGACCCCAGACAAATGTGAAGTAGATGACATTCAGCGTCCGTTTGGTTCTCCATGATACTCCTTCCTTGTTAGTACCTTCTCCTTGTGTTACTACTCAATAAACAATAAATATTTATTGAGTGACTACTATGGGCAAGCCCTGTTTCAGGTGACGTGGGTGGGTCATGCGTAATGACGGGGATATGTTCTGAGAAATGCATTGTTAGGTGATTTCGTTGCTGTGTGAACATCATGGAGTGTGCTTACACAAACCTAGATGGTAAAGCCTACTACACACCTAGGCTTTATGGTACTAACCTTATGGGACCACCATTTTATATGCAGTCTGTCGTTGACTGAAATGTCGTTATGTGGCGCCCGATTGTACAGGAGCTGGTCTGAGCAAGGGCCTGAGAATCTGCATTTCTTAACAATTTCCCAGGTGATGCTGATGCTGCTGGTCTGGGAACTAGATTTTGGGAACCTTGGTTTAGAGATAAGAGCAGCAGGCCCAGAAGCGTTTGTGGTTTTCAGATGGAGAGCACAGTTCAGGCTTTTAGAGATCCGTGTGGCAGTGAGACCTGCTTCTCGACCCTTCCTGCTTCCTACTGCTGCAGGCACTCAGGAGACGTGTTTATTTGAATCGAACCCTAGTCCATTATAAAGAGATTAAGATAACATGCTGTGATTTCACCACCCAAAGGTTAGGCAATTCAAAAGCCAAAGCAGACATGTCATTATTAAAAGGCCTTAAAGAAGATTGTCAATAGTCTCAGAAATTTTGGCCAAACATGAAAAGACCTGCTTCGTGCTCCGCGTCGTCTCGACCTGATCAATATTGCTTGCATGCAGCACATCCACCTCTTGTTTAATTTGCCATCTATAGATTTGGTTGGTCCAACAAATCTAAACAATTCTGATGCAAAGAATAAATAAGCAGAACAGCAAATCAAACTGGATTTGCCGGCATAGTTACACAGCAAGAAATCTCAGAGCTGCGAACAGAGCTCTAATTGCAGATTAGAATACAAATGTCTGCTTGTATGTTATATGCAATCTGTACTATCTGCTGATTGTAAACGGTTCCTCTGATGGATCTTCTAGCCAGCATTGTCTGGGAAGGTAAGAGCTGGGTTTTGCTTTGCAAAACCTTAAGTCCTATAGAGAGAGTGGGTGAGGCAGCTTAGTGCGGTGGCAAATACTCAAAGCTCTGGGGTCAGGCAATGCTGGTCCCCAAGTCCTTTCTACCTTGTGGGAAGTTATGTGATCTCTCTGGATCCACACCTAGAGCCTTTGTGCTCCGGCCCTACTTCTACCCTCTTAAGGTTGTTCTGTGTTAAAATGCGAGTCCACCAGCCCCCAGTGGAGCGCACCCCCAGGGCTATGAAAGCTCAGTTACTCCCAGGACAGCAGAAATGCTGGCCTAGAGCAGCAGCATCTGATGATCACATTGGAGAACCAAACACAAGACTTTACTACGGAATTGACAGAACTGGCCTCTGCAGATTTGGCTGAAATAAGATGTGCTTGAATTTTAACGGGATGCCCCATTCCCGTGGTAGGTGTGTGTTAGTTACAGTCCCTGGGTCTGTTGGATGCATTCCTCCTGGCAAACTCGCTGAGTTCAGGTTTGGTGGCAAAGCAATTGGGAGGAAGGAGGGAAGGTCTGGGTGGGGGCCGCTGTGGAGGCATGGAGGGTCTAGGCTTTGATGTGGATGGGAGAGCAGGAAAGAAGGGGTGTCTGGAAAAGTGGGGAGAGTGGGTATGGGACACTGGAGAATGAGTTTGTGATTTTTCTGAAGAAAGATCCCTCTGGGTGAGTCCTACTGTGAAACAATTGAACCTTGGGTCAATTCTCCCACAATGTGGCCCTGTTGCCTAGGAAGTTTATGACTGAATGAGGGAGAATCTGGGAGAGGGAAAAATCATCTCAGCAGTGTGTGATGAAGACGTAGGGGAAAGAGTTTAGGCCACGGGGTCAGATTTGGTCCTGAGTTGGAATCCAGATCTTCGACTTCAAGCTGAGTGACTTTGGGCTGGTTATGTAACTAATCTGTGACTCAGGTCTTACTGTAAAATGGGATTGATAATATATTTATCTCACAGGGCTGCTGTGAGGATTAACAGGGGAAATGCAAGGACGTATTCAGCAGGAAGCCTGGTGTATGGCAAGTGCTGACTGTTAACTAGTGTTATGATAAAGAGCTTTTCTCATTAGAGCCCCTTGTACGAGTTGGGTTTTTAGCTGTGTGACCTACAAGAGGTCACCTATTCTCTCTGAGACTGAGTTATTTCTGCTCTTTTAAACAGAAATCGCCCCAGGGACCTAGGTGGGGGCACAGGTCAGCTGACTCTGTTGTATGGTTCTCGGGTGTGTATGGACGAAGCCATTCATTATGAAAGTGAGTTGGAAGCCAGATGTTTAATCGAGGTGTTTGCGGAGGGCTGGGAGGGGTCTGAAGCTCATCAGGAGAAGTTTGTTTGGAAAGAAGTGCGGCTTCCGTTTTGACGGAGAGGAAATGGGGAGGGGATGTGGTTTAGCGCCAAAGGCAGGGTCGGCTGATGAAACTGCGTGGTGGTGTTTCTCAAACCGCCGGCGCAGGTCCAGATTCGCAGCCCGGGCTGCATTTGCACCTGTCACTTACGTCCTCACTTGACTTTGGGAGAAGCTGCTGAGGCAGCCACAGCAACTGGGGCCTGGGAAGCAGCGCTGCGGTTACATGGACCCCCTTTCCGATTTGTGCTGATTTTCATTTATTAATTCATTGCGCATTTATCGAACACCTACTGTATTCTAGGTGCAGGGGATTCAGCAGTGAACAAAACATGTAAAGTCTTGCTCTCAAAGACCTTTCAGTCTTGCAGGGGATAGAGGCAAGAGACAAATAATAGCCTACATTCATGTATCATTAAGATTTTTGCTGGGAAGGAAAAGTTCAGATTGTGCAACAGGGTAAAACCTAATTTAGATTGGGAGTTTGGCAGCAAGAAGAAATGAAATGGGAATGAGCTCAGATGAGAGAGGAAAAGACTGAAATGGAGACAGACCTTTTTGTTTTTTTAAACACAAACCTCCCTTTCACAAACAGGCAATGACCATGGGAAAGCAGTTCCCTTGCTTCCTGATACTATTGTCCTCTGAATGCACACTTTGTGCTCCTCTCCCCTCACTCATTCACCTCCCTTCTTCAGTTACTCCTGATTATATACATTTCAACTTTGTGCTCAGCTCTCGTCCCACTTGTATAAAGCCTCCTGAACCCTTCTGCTCCCCAAGCTCTCTCTTCTTCTAGACTTTTCCCAGGGTGTATCTGGACTGCGCTTTCCACCTTGATTCCGCTTGGCAATATGGCATATCATTTTGTTTCTCCTGTGTGACACATGTATGCTAGTTTGTGTGCAGTACATCTCTGCAAAAGTCTATGTAGCATCTCCCCAGTCAAAACATCAACAAGGCCATAGAGTGTTAGAGCTAAATGATCCACTGAAGATCTTATCCTCCAAACTGCTTATCTTGAATAAGTTAAAACTGAAACCCAGAGAAGTTAAAGGACCCCACTAGTCACTGGATGGGAATCTATGACTATGACCATATCTTATTGTTTTCTGTTGCATTTATCAGGATGCTTGTTCCAGAGTCAGAATTCAACACCTATGTTCTCATTGATTGTTTATTTCCCCAGTTGGATCATCCCTCTACTGCCCCACGTCCTTCCTTTACTCACTCCAAGCAGTGGATGTAGCATGTGGTATCATTTAGCCCCTCTGGGTGACCGGATTACCTTATTTCTCAAATGGGTATGGTAATTCAAATGAACAAACATTTATTTAATACTTAGTGTATGTCAAGAACTTGCAAAGCTTTGGGGATATAAAGCTGATAAGATAGATCTGGTCCCTGCCTTAGGGAGCACACAGTGGTAGAAGTTGGTAAAGTAGCAGTTACAATACAGCAAAAATACCTGTAATAAAGGGATGTGCAACATGGGAACACAGAATAGACCAACTAATTTTTCTTGGGAGGACTGTAAAAGTTTATTAATACCTTCTTTACTTACCTCAACTTTTTATAATGAGATACCAGTGAAATAACGCAGTGAAAAATGTGATGGAAAAACAGAAAGGACTATGTATGAACACACTATCCAATGGATGATACTGTGATTTGGGCAGCTTCAGAGAGAGGTCAAAAACAAAAATGATGGCTGGGAAAAGAAGGAGAATAGTTATCTATTCGGATGAACCAGTAAATTTTACATGGAGAAAATTCAGGTCCATGGCTATAGACCGTCTGAGCTATAGCCACCGGGCTTGTAAACTGCACTTTTTGTCACAGGAGTGACCAAACCTATTCATTCCCTTAATGCAGCTGAAAGCTCTCTCTGACCCAGAGCGTTGGTCACCATTATCTTCCCGTTGGAAGGAGATGGCCGGGAAGACCTGTGATAGAAAAGCAGATAGGGTATTGGTGGGGCTTGGACCTTTGGGATGGGAAACCCCTAGCAATGACTACCTTGCGAGAGCTATGAACCCTGATGGGTTGGTGGGAGATTCACTTCTCTCCCCTTGTCCCCAGCATCCTGGAATCATGCAGATTTGAATAGTGTGTTGTTTCGAAATAAGAAGTTTGCAAACATGAGCAGCTGTCATAATGAAAGCACAACATTCAGAGAATTATTCCTCAGGATTCACAATAGCATCGGTCAAAGGACACGGCCCAAAGCAAAATAATTACGTATGGTGAAAGTCTGACACCATCCCAGGAGGTATTTTTTAAAAAAACAAAAAACCCTTACTATTAATTTGTGTGACACACTTGACACCTCGTTCCGCCCAGACTCAGGAGGGACGCCCAGCCTCAAGCTGACAGGGAGAGGAAAAAGTGACCACAGGGCACCCTCTGGTGGTGAGGCAGACCCACTACAGTTCATGGCCCAGGTCCCTGCCCCGTGGGAAGGAAACCTGAACAAATTATCTCAAGTTTTTAGGGTCCCAGATGTAGAGGGAGATCTTCTGTCTGTCGAGAGAATGTTTTGAGGATCTTCTTGCTGGGCTGTGTGGCAATAAAACAGGCAAGCACTGTGGAGTCTTCCATAAATGGCTCATTATTGGAGAGAAAATGGTTCATGAATAGCCCCACTGTAAATCACTGTGACAAACTGGTACCTAAACCAGAACTAGGGCCCGTCTGCCTTATAGAGTCTCTCTTTTCTTCTCTGCTTCCTCCACTTTGCCGACATTAACCAGCAGGGGGTACACTTTTTTTGAAGTTGAATCTGTATTATAGTGGTCTGGAAACAGCAGTAATTGTGGTACCCCTAAACCGTTATGGGCTCTCCTCTTTGTGACAATGTGAACCTTCAGGAAGTACAGATGGAAAGGGGAAGGCTGGAAAGGAGATAACTCAAATAACCCAGTCTCCTCTCACCCCAGGAGGGATGCCTTCAATGCTGATCAATGCACAGATGTCGCATTGTTGTTGGCATAAGTCCCTTGAGTGACAAAGGGCCTGTGATCTCTGGGATCATGACTGAAGCCGTCCTCAGCTCAATTTCATGGCAGAGCCACGTGATACCTTAACTGCAGCACCTTAAAAATGAGAGGACATCTTATAAACAACAGCACCTCAATGCTGCCGGGTTTTATTTGTCTTTGGCTCAAGCTGACTGAGACACCTGAGGCCAGCTGGAGATGACTGCATCGGCAGTTCAGCAGGACAGATTTTACCAGTCGGTGCCTGGACATCCTTAGCTATCTGTACATCCTTAGTTATCTGGTATTCCAAAGATCCTATCCCCACCAATTAAGGCTGATCATTTGTGTCGTGACACAACAGCAAAGCCAGATCACGAAGCATAGTATTTGGCAACTCCCACGTTGTAAATAACTGGGGCAGACGTGATTACTGTAGAAGTTAGAGACAACGATTATTGAGTGGATCACAGCTGGACTCTGTGGGGGAAGGTTTTGCAGGCCTGCGCTTTAGCCACTAGATTCTTTTTCACCTAGTAGGTCCCTCAAAGTCATTCTTTGGTGATGGAAAGAATGCACAGTGGCCAATGGTGGATTTGCCCTCACACAGCTTTGCGGCCACCCTCCTGGATCCTCTAAGCAGCCCTGGGTGAGGTGGGGAGGAGGACAGGGAGGAAGGGGATAGAACTATTCCTGATGGCGGAGTTTGCAACAGAGACAAGTCCAGGCAGTCCCTGGGCCCCAGAGGACTCAGTGTCTGGCTCCACCTTGCTTGAAGCAGAGCATATGGTGTATGTCTCTTCATAGACAGCCTGGAAGGATCTGTTTCTAGCCCGTTTTGCTCAGGGCCAGGGACTCTTTTTGGGCAGTGAAGCTGGGGTGGACCTCATGGACAGATGGTGACCTCATGTTGGAAGGACACCCCAGAGGGAATCAACCAAATTGGTGTTTTTTTCACTTTTTTTTTTAACAACTAATCCAATCTTGGAACATTTAGGTCATTTGGACAGTATACACTTTTAACCAAAACATGCAAACCCAGTGTCAGTACTGTTCACATCATTGCAAAACCATTTTTATACCCACTTAAATTTAAAATTTTTAATATTTTAATGTTCAAGCAGCTCCTGCCCAATATATACTGCAAATCACTATGTCAGAACACTTGTTTATAGCTTAAAGGCCTCCCAGAATCATCAGAGGGAAACATAAGGAAGTGACCTGTTAGGGATGTACTGGTCTCAAAGGGGATTTTCCCAATGTGCTTTTGAAGAACATTCCATCACCATGAACAGTTCTTTCCCTAGAAATCCTCAGGAAAATCACTTATTGGGAAAGTTCCTTAGTCAGTGCCCACGGATGAGTGGGGGACTTGGGCAGAGTATGTCGAGTGAGCTGATCTGTGCTGTAATCTATTGTAGACATTGCATTATCTCTAGGCGTTAGACCACCAGGTAAAGTTGCTAGATGGCTCCAGAGAACACCTGTCTCCTTTGACTCCCCATAAAGATCTCCCTGTGGGTATATTACTCATGTTGACAGCTCTGAATGCTGCTGTCCAGCTGGGTACCCGGTCTCTGCCCAGAGCAAGTCGTGGGACTTACTCTATGGGATATTGTGAAACTGTGGGACTTGATCAGCAAGAAGAGATGCTCTTTTGATGTAAAAATTTCAAGTTGACAGAGCACTTCAAATTGCTCTTCTAGGTTTGTAAGAGGCTAGGCCCAGACTGAGAGTCCAGGGATGTACGTATAGAAGAACCCGCCCCGTCTCATCTACGAAAGCCCAGGATTTCGGCTCTGAGGGGTGAGTCACAACTTTGTAATATACTTAGCTGGGCACTCCCCAAACAATTGGTCTTACTTGGGACATTTCATTGATTCATTCAACAATTATTGAACACCTGCTATGTGTCAGGCAGTGGGGATATGAGAGTGAACAATAATTTAAATTTAACTTCTTGTATTTTGTTTTAAATGTTTATTAAAGTAATAATGCAGAAGAGTTTGTGATGGCAAGGAGGGGTCTTTCGCCTGATCATTACCCGTCCTCAGCCTCTGCTTTGCTCTATTTATGATTCAATTCTTCCGGTGGTTATCTCCTTATAACATGCTGTACCTCTATTTCTTGCTTTACGAATGTTAGATAATATTTTTAACTCCCACTATGAAAATGAGGGTTTAGCTCATTTCTACCATGCCCACCTACTGTCATCTCTCTTCTTCCTTCTTCCTCTCAATATTTGATAATAATTATTATTAAATTATTATTATTATTACTATTATTATTATATGCTTCCCTCTCACTTTAAACCAAGGGAGAAGGGCCGTTAAGATCAGCACTCAGAAAAAGTGGAAGTCTCTGCCAAAAAGATAGACCGGCAAATGTCTTCTCCTTTAGGTACCCAATTTTTCTGAGTCCTTTTTGTAAATGTTCCTTCTGGTTACTCTCTGAGGTCCTGGCTTCTAGATCTATGGCTCTCACTTCACCTTTCTTGTGTAAGCTAATGACTGATTTAGACCCCTTGCCTGAGGGTATACACATTGACCTAATTTCTTGGCAATAACATGGAACCACAGCTTCCCCTGACTTATATCACATCCACTGAAAACCTTTCCTTCATAAGTTTAGATAGGTTGTGCCAGGTCTTTGGAGATGAGGGGCACAGACTTCACCTCAACTCCAAGATCTTAAACTCAAACTTTTCTCCAAACAAAATGGTTTCCCTTCTGCCTCTTTCACTCCCTCATGCTTACTAAGCCATGTTTTCTAGTCCCCCAACTGTTGACTCTTCTCCCAGTCCAAGGATGGCCAAGAGATTTTATCTCTGGTGCCAATTTGATCGGTAGCTAGTAGAGGGTGCAATGATGCTGTGAAGAATTGGATTTCCTTAGGAGACACTGTGATTGATACTCTGACATCTATTCCAGCCCAGAGGGATGAGTCTAAGGCAACCAGAATCTTCTCCTTCCTTGGGCCAGTGAGTGATTTAGAAAAGGGCAAGTGACCCAACTCTGAACACTGAGACATGAGAAGAAGCCTTTTGGGGATTTCTGGGAAAGATAACTTTTCTCCTATAAGTAGGGAAAGATGATCTCTCTGTAGCCTCTGGACCTTGTCATCCTGGATATGATTTCTGCTGTAGCCATCTTGCAACCAGAAGGAATATGAAGCCAACTTTGACGATGACAGAAGAGACAGATGGAAAGAAACTGGATCCTTGACAGCTTCATGGAGCCACTGAATCAACTAACCTTAAAGGGACCCTCTGGCCCTCTAGACTTCCTGTTATGTGAGATAGTACATTTCCGTATTGTTTAAGCCAGTTGGAGTCAAGGTTTCTGAAGTCAAACTGATTGACATGATTTCTGAAGTCATTTCTGGAATCCGTTGTAGGGAACTGTGATCCATAAGCTATGTCTGTCAAAGATGGCGGTATAGACATTTGCCAGCCTGTGCCATTTAGCTCCTCCCTAGCCTCTTGTATAGGGTTTCTCTACTGCGTTTGTGTTGTTTTCACTGCTACCCAGAATAGTACTTGTAAGGCACACACAGTGACTATTGCGTAAAATGAGACCCTTGCTTTTATGTCTCATTCTATGCTTTACTTCCTGAACTGCCCAAACTGATCTACACCTCACTTATTCTTCTGTTCCTTTTGTCTCTCCTGGATACTGACCTTTGCTTATTTCATTCTTATGACTCTCTCTCTTCCCTAACATAGAGATTTAAAAATCCATCCGGGAGGGGCTGGCCCCATGGCATAGCGGTTAAGGGCGCCTGCTCCTCTGCTGGCGGCCCGGGTTCGGATCCTGGGCACCCACTGAGGCACTGCTTGTCAGGCCATGCTGTGGCGGCATCCCACATAAAGTGGAGGAAAATCGGCACGGATGTTAGCTCAGGGCTGGTCTATCCTCACAAAATAAATAAATAAAGACTAGAAATGTTTAAAAAAAAAAAAAAATCCACCCGGGAGATGGGACGGGAACACAGGACACTGCAGCCTATTGGAAGCACCAGGTGGAAGGTACTCACAGGATCATGTGTGAGGCTGATCTGGTGCTGCATGTGTGACCGCATCAATTGCTAGGGCTGAGCTGACTGACCCCACGGGCTAGGCTGGTGTCCCCTCTGTCTGGCCCTCATTAACCTGGGGGCAGCCCTCCAGGAGCTGTTGCTTGGTCAGAGAGGGTGCCCTTTCTGGAGAGGAAGAGCTGTCCTTTGGTCAAGGGTACACAGTGTGGGGGATCAGAATTGGCTGCCCCAAAATGTGTCTCTTTGGCATGAGGAATATTTTGAGTTGGTTACTTTGAAAAACTGCAGACAGGGGAGAAGCTCTGGAAAGTAGAAGTTACCCTTTGTAAGAGACATTTACATTTGTAAGGGAAATCTCCATTTGTAAAGGTATCTCCCTCTCTGTGCCTCAAAGAAGGGGGGCTGACCTGATCTCTAGAAACTCTTATCAATGAGGAAGGTGAGGACTTAAATCTGCGTAATAACCTTACTCTTGTTTACTGTGCTTTTTTGGTAATCTCCCATATCTGACTCCTCCCACCCCCAACATCCTCCTTTGTCTTTAGCTGAAGATGGTATTCAAGATGACAGCCTCCACCATTTTCGTGAGTTACTCAGTTTCCCTGGGTCTCTCCCATGTATACATGTTATAAAGCTTTGTTTGATTTTCTGCTGTTATTCTGCCTCATGTCAGTTTAATTTGTACCCCAACCAGAAGGACCCAGAGCGGGTAGAGGATAAGTCTTCCTCCGCTACAACAGACACTATACGGATGACCTAAAGAAACACAGCTGTTGAGCTCCTCTGCTGACATTGTACTATGATTTCTGGAGTCCTCAATGCATTTTCTAGATCTATGAAAAGGAATGATAAGAGATTGAGTGGGAACAATGGGGTCACCATTTCTCGGCTCTTATTTTTTATTTAACTAACTTGCAAGCAAGTTGCAGGGGCTCAAACTGTGTTGCTTGTAAATTCAACTGAGAATAAAAATGGACAGTACACCTAGGTGTGGCTTGTGGAAGAATTCATGGTACCCCTCAGCAATAAACTCACACTTTTTCCTGTTTGCTAATTGATTAAAAAATATGTATGTATTGCAAAGTTCATTTATTGATCGAGAAGAGAGTGAAAAGGATAGCTTCTCTAATTAAAACTGATCAGAGCTGTGAAAGTTTAATTAATTGGATGCATGTCACTTCATTTCCATGTTATGTTGTGCACAGTGCTCTGTTTTCATAATTAAAGTATTGTGTTGGGTTGGCGGGTGTCTCTCTAATTAACAGTCTGAGGGAAAAGTGATATATGGGCCTGCTGAGCAGGCAGCGTGGGTGGAAAGAGAAGTCCCAGCCAGAATCCACAGTTTCTGTTCCCTGTGGCCTGTTTCTTGCCATTTTATCACCCTTTGTTCAGTAAATGAGGGTTTGATGGATCTTCCCAGAGACTGCTATTTGTTTGTTTGTTTCCCAGGTGTTTCTCCAACAGATGACAGGGAGGCTGGATGACACTTCCAGAGATTGCAGGGTGAAGACTCCCACGAGGTGGGGCAGAGTGACTCTGACCACTCTGTCCTCTGAACTCTCCAACGTTCTGCATTCATTCCTCGCTGGGCAACCAACACTTGCCCACTTAGCCAAGGCAAACTTTTATCGAGTGTCCACCCTGTGCAATGTACGGTGATGGGTGAGTGGCTTTGAGCCTAGACTGCAGCTTCTTACTAGACATGTGACCTTGGGGAAATTACCTAAATTCTCTGTGCCTCAGTTTATAAAATGGGAATACCTAGTAAAGGTGTTGTGAGGATTAAATGAAATAGTGTAAATGGTGTCCTTAGCACACAGTATTATCAGCCTAGATTTATTGAACAATCCACTCCCTTTCCTATAAAGCTTTTTCTAAAAAAAATTCTTTATTTGAATGGTTCTATTGTAGATTGTAACTCCTAGGCGACCTCACCCCTGTGTCTTCCTCCTCAAATCCACACTCTGCTTGGGAAACAGAATTTTTTTTTCTAAAATGAAAAGCTGATTATATGAATGCTTTGATGAGACTCTTAAAGGCACCCTCTTGCCCAGATGATGTTTCAACTCTGCAGTATAGGAATTCTAACCCCTGCAGAAGCTGGCCACTGTCTACTTGGCCAGCTCCACCTCCTACGGCTTCTCCTTTCCTCAGCCCTCCTGCCACTACATGCCCGCCCGACCCGCAAATCCCCCTCACACGTGAGCATAACTTACTCCTCTCCTCTTCTGCCTAGAAGGGATCTTTTCTCAGAAAAGCAAAAATCCTACTAGTTTTTTCACATTCAGCTCAAATGTCTCCTTTTTGGTGAAGTCATCTGTCCCCCCATAGCACTAGTTTTTATTTGGAGTCCCTCTTCCTGACTAGACAGGAAGTTCCTATGGGCAGGTGCTGGGCCTTGGTCATCTTTGTGTCATAGTGCCTAGCAAGAGGGTGGCATGAAGCAGGCTTTTAATAAATGGTTGTTGGATGATGGATAGAAGAAGTAAAAGTTTTCTTTATGTGGAATTACTATTAATATCTGCCTTCCCACAAGACTGTTGGCTCCATTCAGGCAGGGGACATTTCTGTTTTGTTCTTTGTTGTTCCTTTTTGTCTGGCACATGGTAGGTATTCAATAAATCAATAACGTTGGCACATCACCTGGTCTATATACCTCTTAGGTTTGTTGCAAGGGCAAATTGATGATGAATATAAAAGTTCTTAAAGTTTAAAAATGATTGGAAAATATAGCAAGATTATTTATAATAGAACAGTAGTTGCTATTGACACTATTACCATGATACTTTTTATTATTACTGGAAGGTGTGCTCTTTTCTTTACTCATTTTGGGAGTAGATTTCCTGAGTGGCAGTAGCCTCTGCGTCCTTCTGCATGTTGTCATCACAACTGGGGGTGACATCATGCACAGATGCAGAGACTGCCCTCATAACCCTCAGAGAGGAATCCTGAAGCTTTTGCTCAGTGATACTGCAACTGAGCTGCTTGCGAGTCTCATCCTATCCCTTTTAAAAAATCCTATAACCCTCTGGTTTCCTAATATTGCTATTCTCCTATCTCAGTTACATGTACGATAAATAATGCATTCTGGTAATTTTAGAAGATCATTTTATTTCCAGGCACTTGGTATAGAGTCTAATCAATATTTATACTTATTCAAAAGATTTCCTTTGTTTTTTCATTGAGAGGTTTTCTATTTCTCTTCTCATGGATATTTGACCTTGTATCAAAGAACAAGTCCTTCTTCTAGTGTAAAACCCAAAAAACGAAACCCAACCATGAGCATCGTCACCACACTCCTTCTCACTGACTAGGGAGCGCTTACAGGAAATAATACCCAATCCCATGTGCCATTTTTGCTAGCTCATCATATTTGAATATAGTTCAGAAAATTGCATTATAGACTTGGTCCGCCATCTCCAGCCCCATGCCAGTGCAATTCTGTCAGCAATATTGACAACGCTGGGAGGTGGACATTATAAAGACCTAAGGTAGTTAAAAATAACTTCGGATTGACATGACTAACGTGTTTCAGAGGGCCTCTTCCTCCACACCAAAATTAAATATTAATTTAATTAATTAATTAAAAAAATTCAGGCCCTGCACTATTTCTCCAGGTGTGTCTCGAGTCTGATAGACAAGCAAGGAACGCTGGCCGTGGGGAGTTTAGCAGGGGTGTGAGGTGTCGGGTTAAGGCCCTGTGGGTCTGAGGGTCTGGGTTCTAGGCTGGCTGTGTGACAGGGGGAAGTCACTCAACTTTTATGGGCCTCAGTTTCCTGGTTGGCTGTATGAAGAGGTTGGCTCTGTGATTCTGGGTGAGTTTGAAGGTACCTAGTCCACAAGAATAGTTATTTCATTCTTGCCTCGTACCAGCACTGTGCCAGGTGCTGGGGACACAGCCATAAAGGAGACTTGCTGACCAAGGTGTCAATGCAAGATATGGGTGTGCTTGGCCCTCAGTCCCAAAGCACAGCCTCTGTGCCTGTGTGCCTGGTTTGGGCCAAAGTCATCTTTTCCTGTGAAACTTGAGGCCTGTGCGTGTGTTGAGGCCGGGTCACCAGTTCAGGCTCCCGCTCCACACGGCATCGGTTTCCCTTTGCCTGGTTCCCTTTCCTGCTGACTGACTTCACCCCAGGGCAGAATATAGGAGCACTTCTAAAAACATTGACTCAGAAGAGGAAGCGGGCAGAGCTTCGCTTGCTCTCCTGCCGCAGGCTCCTTGACCCTGCTCCTCTGCCTGGATGCTGTTGGGTTCCAGGGCCGCCACGGGGAGGAAGTTGAAGCCAGTTCCACAAAAGGCCCTTTCATGGCAATGGATGCTTCCCCCTTTAAGTTGTGGAATGGAACGAAGGAGACCCTTCTAGCATTCAACGGAGAGCCAAAGCAAATCCGCTCGAGGTTATGTGCTGTGCCTATTCAGAAAGTGGAGGCAGCTTTTCTTACTAAAAAAGTTCTACTTTGCCTCATCAGGCAAAAAGAACAGCAGTTAAGATGGCCTCAAGACACATTGGAGGAGTGGAAAGAAGGCCAAGGAGCCGGGGCAGGGGCTGGATGTACAGCCCTGGGGGGCCACGTTCAGACACCGCCTGTTATCCCAAGACAGTGGGTCTCAAACTGTAGCCAGTGCCGGAATCAATCACCTGTATGGCCTGCTCAAACACAAATCCATTGTTCCTGATTCAGTAGGTCTGGGTGCAGCCTGCGAATGTGCTTGTCTAACAAGTTTCCAGGTGATGCTGATTCTGCTTTTTGAACCACTGCGCTAAGGGGAGTGGCTTGAAGGGAGTGTGATCTTAATGAGGGTAATATTGGCTCAACTAACCTCTTCCCTGGAATAGTAAGAAGCCGAGACAAAAACCCTGGATGTATTGAATACAATAGAAAGCTCTAGAGCAGTGAGACTTGAGAATGATGTTTCTCAAGTGTAGTTCACGAACCATCTTCGTCAGAACCACCTAGGACCCTGCTACTCAAAATGTGGTCCCCAGACCAGCAGCATCAGCATCATGTGGGTGTTGGTTAGACATGCAGAATCTCAGGCCTCAGCCCAGACCGACTTTTAAATAAGATCCTGATGATTTGTAGGCACATTGTAGGTTGAGAAGCATTGCTCTGGGGGTTTCTCAGCTGTGCATCTGGGGAGGGGGTTGTCTTTGGGGGTGGGACTGGGGAGGTGGGATATGCCATTATTGTAATCCAGAATTGTTGCAAGCTAGCTCATCCTAGGTATCGGGGTGGGTGTGGCTATAGGTGCGGACTTTGCCAGGGCAATGGCTCAAGCCTTCATAGAGCGTACTTCTTGGAAACAAAGCCTACAGGAAGGTAGGGTGGTTTCAATGTGTATTCTGTAAATTTTTACTGTATCTTTTTGAAGATCAATATGCAGTGTACTTCTTTAGCTTTTATATAGCAGAGAAAGTATGGAAGGTTTGGGAATAGATCATGGCTAACAGGGAGGAGCCAGGAGGGGAAGGAAAGGCCTCAGATCAGGCTCCTGAACTATATAGCCCAACCAGAATTGCCCAGTATCATGTTTCTTATGGCTTAGGGGGTAAGAGAAATGAGAAAATGTGGCAGGATCTTATTTCCCACCAAGCATCACTAATAGTATCTCCTCTAAAAGGCCTAG
Source organism: Ceratotherium simum simum (assembly GCF_057802395.1). NCBI lineage: Eukaryota > Metazoa > Chordata > Mammalia > Perissodactyla > Rhinocerotidae > Ceratotherium > Ceratotherium simum. Next base: position 19,929,098 of record NC_141908.1, read on the forward strand.
AACAGTTTTTTTTCTTTTTAATGGCTCTATTGAGATATAATTCACAAACCATTTACCCATTTAAAGTGTACAATTCAATTGTGTTTAGTATATTCACAGAGTTGTGCAACCATCACCACAATCTAAGTTTGGAACATTTTCATCATCCCCAAAAGAAACCCCATACCTACTACCAATCACTCCCCATCACGCTCCTCCTCCCACCAGCCCTAGGTAATCACTAATCCACTTTCTGTCTCTATAGATTTGCCTATTCTGGACATTTCACATAAACTAAATCATACAATATGAGGTCTTTTGTAACTGGCTTCTTTCACTTAGCATATGTTTCCAAGGTTCATCCATGTTGTAGTGTGTATCAGTGCTTCATTTCTTTTTATTGCCAAATAATAGTCCATTGTATGGATATGCTGCATTTTGTTTATCCATTCAACAGGAGATAGACATTTGGGTTGTTTCTGCTGTTTGGCTATTGTGAATAAAACTTCTGTAAACATTCATGTATAAGTTTTTGTGTGGACGTATGTTTTCATTTCTGTTGGGTATATACCTAGGAGTGGAATTCCTGGGTCATATGGTAACTCTAGGTTTAACATTTTGACAAGTTGTCAGACTGTTTCCCAAAGTGGCTGCAACATTTTACATTCTTATCAGCAATACACCAGGGTTCCAATTTCTCTACATCCTCACCAACACTTGTTATTATCTGTCTTTTTGATCATAGTCATCCTAGTGCATATGGGTATCTCATTATGGTTTTGATTTGCATTTACTTGATGACTAATGATGTTGAACATCTTTTCATGTGCTTATTGGCTATTTGTATATGTCTCTGGAGAAATGTCTATTCAGATCCTTTGCCCCTGCCCTTTTTTTTTTTGGCGAGGAAGATCGGCCCTGAGCTAACACCTATTGCCAATCTTCCTCTTTTTGCTTGAGGAAGATTGTCGTTGAGCTAACATCTGTGCCGATCTTCGTCTATTTTGTATGTGGGACCCCACAATAGTTTGGCTTGATGAGTGGTGTGTAGGTCCACACCAGGATCTAAACCCATGTACCCAGGGCTGCTGAAGCAGAGCGCATGAACTTAACCACTACACCACCGGGCCTGCCTCCTTTTGCCTATTTTTAAAGTGTTTTTTTGTTATTGAGTTGTAAGAGTTCTTTGTACAGTAGTCCCCCTTTTTTGTAGTTTCAATTTCCACGGTTTCAGTTACCCGTGGTCAATCGTGGTCCAGAAGCAGAAGATCCTCAGAGGATACGTTAGAAGGTCAATAGTAGCCTAACACTATGTCCCAATGCCTACATCATTCACCTCACTTCATCTTATTACGTAGACATTTTATCATCTCACATCATCACAAAAAGGTGCGTAGAGTAAAATAAGGTATTTTGAGAGAGAGAGACCACATTCACATGACTTTAGCGTATTGTTGTAACTGTTCTATTTTATTATTAGTTATTGCTGTTAATCTCTTACTGTGCCTAATTTATGAATTAAACTTTATCATAGGTATGTATGTATATATACATGTATACATAGTATGCATACGGTTTGGTGCTATCGCCAGTTTCAGGCATCCACTGGAATTTTCGGGGTCTTGGAACGTATCCCCTGAGGATAAGGAGGGACTACTGTATATTCTAGATACAAGTCCCTTATCAGATATATGATTTGCAAATATTTTCTCCATTGTGTGGGTTGTTTTTTCACTTTCTTAATGGTGTCCTTTGAAGCAAAAAAGCTTTTAATTTTGATGAAGTCTCATTTATCTATTTTTTTCTTTCATTGCCTGTGCTTTTGGTGTCATATATAAGAAGCCTTTGCCTAACCCAAGGTCACAAAGATTTACTCCTATCTTTTCTTCTAAGTGTTTTTATAGTGTAGCTCTTGCACTTAGGTCTATGACCATTTTGAGTTAATTTTTGTGTGTGGTGTAAGGAAGCGGTCTTACTTCATTCTTTTTCGTGGAGATATCCCGTTGTCCCAGCACCATTTGTTGAAAAGACTATCCTTTCCCTATTGATTGGTTTGGCACCTAGAACAGTTAATTTTTTTAACCCTAGTTCTATATTAGACTCACCTGAGGAATGTTAAAAATATCCCCGTGCCTGGGCCCGTCTTTAGTCAAAGGAAATCAGAATCTCTGAGCGTGAGAAGCCCCAGGTGATTCTAACGCACAGTCGGGACTGAGAACCATGGGCCTAGGGTGTGCTTCTCAAACAGTGGTCTCCAGACTAGCAGTAACTGCTAGCCTGGGCACTTGTTAGAAATGCAGATTCTTGGGACCCTCCCCAGACTTGCTGGAATCAGAAACAGTAAAGGTGGGGCCCAGCAATCTGTGTTTCAACAAGTCCGCCAAGTGATTCTGGTGCACACGGGAGTTTGAGAACCACTGGCCCTGACCAGAGTTTTTCTCCTGCATTAAGTGATAACAAGCTGCCTTCTGGCAGCAAACTCACCTGTGAGCTGTTTGCCTCATCCCCATAGAGGGCCTAGAATGGGGCAGAGCTGACAGCCTCTGCCTTGGGGTCCATTGGGATCCAGTGTCTCCTGCCACCATTGCCACGCTTGTGAATCTTTCTCCTCTTAGGCTGAAAGCTCTGTCTACAGAAATGGGCCCCTGCCCAGCTCCTCTGCTGTCACTTGTGGAGCTGGTGACCACACTGAACAACAAGGCAGTTCTTGTCCCCCAGGAGCCCTCAGTCTCGCCTTAGGGGACTCCTGTGACCAGTGTTCCCACACTCGTTGATCTGTCCACCTGCCCAATATGCCCCACTCCCCATGGATGGTGGTATTTAATTCCTACCATAGGAAACTTAGTCTTCCCCTAGAATCTTAGACTTCATTGAGAATGATGATATGGAATGCAGAAACTCAGCATCAATAGCCTCTGCCTTAAATTACTGTCACTGCCACACCTCTTCTGGCCCCATTCCCAGGGCACAGAAGCCCCAGGCTCTTGTTTGGTTCTTCTTCACCAAATCCTAACCTTATACACACGTTCAGCTCCTGTCCACTATCTTACCCTGGGACCTATCTCCTGCCTTTCTGCCCAGATGCCAGGTCCTGAAACTCTGGCTCTTTGGCTGGTTTACTTACACATGCTAACAGATCTCCCTCCCTTGTTTGCTCAGACTTCCCCCTCCTGTCTGTGATGAGATGGGCCTGGGTACACCTCTAGGACATGAGTCCCTCCAGGTGTGCCTGCCTGGCTCCTATCCCCTTGGCCCCATCTCTGGAGAGCACTCTGGCCCTGACTTTACCCAAGTGTTCTACTTCCTGAACTAGATCCCCTTCCTTCCAAGATTATCAACATCTCCTGGATACCTTGTGCTGGATAAGGGTCTTTTGATTCTCACAACTGAAAATAGGCTAAAGCAAAATGGGAATCCTCATGTGACTGAAAAGCCCAGGCAGATTCTGGTTTGGATGTGGCTTGGTCAAGAGACTCCTATGGACTTCCTCACCATTGCTTGGTTCTGCTCTTTCATAATGACTCATTCTTAGGTTCTTCCTTGTGGTAGTGAAAGATGGCTGTAACAGTCCTGGGTCTTGTATTTTTTCAGCTTCATCTCTCATGGGAAAGCATGAAAATCTTGCCCTATCTCTTCCTTTGGCTGTTCCTGAATTGTATCCTTTATAATAAACCAGTAATAGTAAGTAAAGTGCTTTCCTGAATTCTGTGAGTTTTTCTAGTGAATTATGGAACCTGAGGTGGGACTGTGGGAACCCCTGGATTTATAGCCAGTCAGTCAGAAGTATGGGTGGCAACCTGGGACTTGTGATTGGTGTATGAAGTGGAGGGTAGTCTTAACCTGAGCCCTTAACCTGTGGGGTCTGTGCTAACTCTGGGTAGTTAGTGTCAGAATTGGATTGAATTGCGTGACACCCACTTGGTGTTAGAGAATCAGAGAATTGGTGTTGGAAAAGACATCACGCATTTGGTGATGTGGGGGAAAAAACCCTCAGGTGAATCCCTAGACAGTTGTTAGAAGAAACAGGGTCATTGAAGGCTGGCGATCAAAAAGCACATGCCCACAGCATTCCTCCTTCCTCGTTGGATTCCAGACCTGCTTCTCCTAAGGGACTGGTTAATCCCATGGGCATCACGCTCTGATAGGACACTTCCGTCCTTCCAGTCCTGGATACCACAGCTTGGCTGGATCTGGTCCAGAGTTTGATATAGAGGGTAAAAGTTAAAATCTACTCTTGGCTGGCTGGGTAGAAATGGATACAACTTTTCTTGCAGACACACTATACATTGCCTTAAAAATGTTCATGCCCTTTGACCTAGTAATCTTAAGTTTTGGGAATTTTTCCTAGGGGAATGATCTGATATGTGGGTCAAGCTTTAGGTACAACATGATCTATTAAGCATAATTTATATTAGGAAAAAACTGACCGTGAAAAAATGTCCAACATTACTGGATTGATTAAATAAATTTCAGCACATCAGCATATCCTTTGGATGCAATGTTATGTAGCCATAAAAATTGTAAAGAATTTAAGTCCACTTATTTTTATACTATTCTATACTATCTATTTTATGCTAGTCATTTAGGATAGCATATCATCCAAATTATATCAACCAGGCTTTAATAAAAAGATTGGAAACACATACACCAATACAATAACAGTTTTACCCTGGGTGGTTGGCTACTTTGTGTTTGAATTATTTTTCTTATATTTCCTTCTGTATTTTTGGATAGTTCTATAAGGATGCTGTCACTGTGTCTAATCTCCAGGGTAAGACCCAGAGGGGCAAGAAATAGAGTTTTCCTTTCATAATCAGCAAAAATGTTAGTGAAACAATTCCTCAGCAGTGCCTTCCACATCAGTTGAATTAGACTCTGGTCCTTGGAGCTACAGGGAGAGGCAAGGGAATGAGAATTTGTGGGAGGCATTGATTTTGCTCTCCTTTTCTCTCTTGTTTGTAACCTGCAACCTGAGGGGGGATCCTTTAGCCGTGTGAGGTGAATCCTCTTAGGAAGTGCCAGTAGGACGTACAAATCAAAGGCTGGGACGGTGGAGACAAGGCCTGCCTGCTCTGTGGACGAGGGTGCTCTCAGGGAGGGGGAGGGCTTCGGAACCAGCAATTCCCCTGGATCGGCTCGGTGCGGGTGAAGGGCCTCCCCCGTGTGTCTTGCAAACCTAGGAGGTGTAAGTGTTACCAACTGGGCAATTGAAATTAAATCACTGCCGAGGACAATGGGGCCCGAGAGACTTTTCTGAAGTCCTTACATGCAGCCTGAGCTGCTTTGGAAGCACCAGGCCCAGCAGATGGGGAGCTTGGGGAAATGCATGCCTGTGTGTCCTCCTTCCCTGCCCTCTCAGTGAGTGCCCAGGACTTCTGTCTTGAGTTCCCACTGTGCTCCCCCTGCCCTGTAATCTTCTGGCTTCTTCGGGTCTGACAGCTTCAGTGGTACCCGCAGTCCCTGTGTCTGTACCTTCTGTCAAACTTACACATCCAGCGTCCTGGCCTTGGGTAGCCCTGACCTCTGCCAATCTGGCAAAATTAATGGTGGCTCTGGGAAAACATACACTCCACCCCCTTCCCAGAAGCGCTCAAATTTGGATTGAAGTAGTGGCCTAATGTCCAGTGACAGGCAGGGACAGCAAGAGGGACCTCCCAGTCCCCTCAAGCCCTTTTCTAGGTTCTGCACGCAGCCCTGACTGTGCCTGTGTTCTGTAGCCTACTGGAAGGAGGGAGGACCCGCTTCCCAGAGAAACTAATCTCCTCTGGGATTCCAGGCTCTTCTGGGCAATCCATCTTTCATCACTTCTGGAGAACTATGTATTTGTCTATCTTTTTTTTTTTTTTGTCCTGTAATTTTTAAAGTAGGCAATATTTTTGAGGAGGTCCAATTTCAAAACTTACAAAAGCGTGGAGAGTAACAGTCTCTGGCTCATCTCTGTTCCCTGTCTGCCCAGTTCTTCACTCTCCTCATCACAGAGGGTGGAGGGGTAAAGCCAGCCTTTCCAGACGGCTGCCCCGTGGTCTCAACTCCATTTATTGAACAGTCCATTTTCTCCACTGATTTGAGAGGACCTCGAAATATCCTGCATATATTTGGGTCTATTTCTCGACTTCGTATTCTGATCCACTGTCTGTCTGTCTGTTCACGTGCCAGCATCACTGAGAACTGAGGGCAGGCAGCAGCTCTTTAAGCCTAGGGAAAGGTGTACAGCTTTTCTCTCCTCACCCTGTTCTTCAGTTCTCCTCTTCCTTTCAGACTTAATGCTGATACGAATAATAGTCTTCACAGTGAGGTCTGTGGAAGATAAAATTATCCCCATTTTATGGATAAAAAGAGTGAGGAACAGAGAGGTGACGGGACTTGCTCAAGGCCACATAGCTGGTAGGTGAAGAGTGATAGGAGTCCTGAGACAGAGGTCTAACTACCATGCTGTCTATACAGTACTCTTTTTCAGAATATTATTATAATGAACACTAATAATGACTACTTTAAGCGCTATCTGCTAGGCATTGTGTTGAGGGCTTTGAGCACTTTGCATACAGTGTCTCCCTTAACTTAATCTCCATAATGACTCTACCAGGTAGATACGATCATCAGATTTGTACACATGGGAAATTGGGGCTCAGGGGGTTATCTAAATTGCTAAAGGCCACCTGGCTAGTATGTGTTGCTCCACAGACCATGCTCTTTACAGTTATGCTTTACTCTCCATTTCACATTCGCAATCAAGTATTCTTCCTTATTCCTTTGATATCACTTCCTTTGTCAGCCACCAGACCTCAAGCAGTTTCCCAGGGCCCAGAGGCAGGGATGCACAGGTGTGTAGGGCTCCTTACAGCCTTCTCATCGGTGAACTCCCGAGATGTCCCACTCTCCTCACACTTTCTGACGCTATTTTGCTTTCTTAGGCTATGAAATTCTCTCAGACAACACGTAAACTCTTACTGCAGGGTCTTTGTCTTCTAAGGCAATCGATAAATGTATTGATGTTGAGAAAGCTGATGTGGAGGTCCGCATTAAGTAAAAGAAGGAAAAACAAGGGTAAGTCAGCGAAAGGAGGCTCTTAAAACCCAAACATGAAAGCTTGGACTTTATGGGACAGGCAGTGGGGAGCCTCAGAAGATTCTTGAGTGGAGAAATAAGACACAAAAATGGCGTTCAAGGGAAAGTAGCCATGGCTCATGTACATTCTGTATAATCCCTGCAAAGAAAGGAAAGGACAACAACTAAACCCAATTAATCTTCTTTGTATAGGCTTTGATCTCCAGGGCACTTTGCTTTGTCCATCTGATCTAAACACCATATCATCTGAATGTCCCAATACCCATTATTTTTCTCAGTGGGTTAGAGGGTCTTTGTGTCCTGAGTATAGGAGGACAGGCCAAGGATTTCTCCTTTAGATCAACCTCTTTATTCCAAAGCCTGGGAAGAACCTTAGGCAGACTGCAGAACCCTTAACTCAGATGACAACGGCCTTCATGGTCTGCCTCCTACCTTCTCTCTCTGGCCATCATCTTCCAACTTTTTTGCTGTGACTTCATCCAAGCTGAACACTTTCAGTTCTCAAATGCGCCATGCTCCATTTTGCCCCTGGGCAGTTTCCTGGAATAGTTTTTGCCCCTTCTTGTCTAATTCCTCCTCTTCCTTAAGTCTTGGCTGAGATGCCACCTCCTTAAGGAAGCCTCCCTCAGCCCTCTAAGGTGGGTTGGGTGCTCCATGGCTCCCCACTGCATCCTGCTATCTCCTGGTCATTTTTGCTGGCTTTGTGGTAGTCTGATAACTGGCTTGTTCCCCTGCACTCTGAGCTCCTAATGGGAAAGGCCCCTGTCATAGCTGTCCCCTGGCCTGGCACACAGCAGCTGTCCAGAAAATGCTGGCACATGAATAATGAAGGAACATTGCCACAGGCCGGCTGTCCCCATCTGTTGCACCAACTGACTAGTTGGTGGTTCTTGGCTCCTTGAATCTCCTCTTTGTCATTCCAACAGGAAAACCTTTGTTCCTAAATCAGAGACAGAGGAACTCCTTCCTGTCCAGGAAGATCTTTTTTTCTGGATTCCTGACCTCATGCCCTCCTAGGTTGTGGCTCTCTCAAAGAGCCCCCCTCTTCCCAGTACCACCAGCAATGCTCCTCACAGCCTCCTTTCCTTGGGCCAGTAAATCAAAAAGCAATGCTTCCATTTGCCATGTGGCTTCCTGAAGCTACCAGCCCACTCTGACAAAGACCTCCTTGATCAAGCCTGAGTCAGGCTCTTCTGAGCCCTCCCCAAGCCTTGACTTTGGGCTCAGTCCTTGGCCCGCTTAGTCCAGTTTCAGCAAGAATCCTGCTGAGTCTGTTTAGCAAATATCCCCCCACCCTTGGTATCTGAACATCTTCAATATCCAGTCAAATTACTTATCCCTCACCCTCGATGTCTTATTACTCTGGGCTGCCTTCAGCAATAATCCTGTTAGGTCAGTTTAGCCCCCTTGTCCCTGGTGTTTCCTCTTGGTAGTCTTCCATCCATCAACCCCCGCCCTGTCCCTTGGCTGTAAATTCCCACTTGTCCTTGCATTCAGTGTTGAGCCGGATCTCTCTCCCCTACTGCAAAGCCCCTGTTGCAGTGGTCCCTCTTGAGTAAAGTCTTCCTTACCATTTGTAACAAGTGTCATGAATCATTTTCTTTTACAGCACCCCACTCTGCCTCAACCTTGTATGCCTCTGTCCTGAGCCTCTGTCTTCTGAGGCGCCAACGGCCGCTTCTCCACCACTTCCCACAGCCTTCGCTTCTCCTCCTCCTTCTCTTAGTAACGCTTCAGACTTTATTCTCTCTCGGTTAATTACTCCCTTCCTGTAACTACTGTGATCTTGCAACATTTGGTTTTCCTCCCCTTCTGTTTTCTCCGTAAGCTGGTACTTGTCCACCCACTTATTAAATAGAGATTTTTCCGAGTTTGTGTTTTCAACCCTCTTCTCTCATTCTGAGCACACTGTTTCTCCAGGGAGTGACCCCCAAACCTCAAAATGGATATTGTCTCAGGATGGTTGAAACTTCTTTGAGAATGCACACAGGTTATCTGGGAGTCAAAACAGGAGGTGTTATCAGGCATCAGCATAGCTTGTGCCCCTGATGATCAGGATCCCTCATGTGTTGGGATGGTAGGCTGGGCCTCGGGTGTCTCTCAGAGGGCATCTGAATGAATGGAGGGGGGTCTGCTGACATGGCCCACAGCCCTGCTATGAGCCCATCCACCACTTGCCCCAATCTGGACATCCACTTGGGCAGTCAGTTGTGGGGACCACCACTTCCCATTGAGGACAAGGGCCCAGGGAGCAGTGGGAGGAGCTGGCGTTCCAGGTGCCCAGATGTCTAGGTGCCCAGCTTGCGGCTGGAGGAGTTAGCATTCCAGGTGGCCAGAGTGCAGGGTATGTCATCCGAGGGGTGGGCCAATCAGGATGTCCTGGTGTCTTCCTGGTGTCTGTCCAAGTGTCTTCACGTATGCTGGATGATTATTTTTGCAGCTTCGATACCCTTTTAGTGGCATCCACGCCAGCTACAAGCTGATTGTTCTAATAATTCGTGTCCATTTTGCAAATATACACATTGTCATTATTTTGAAACACTTGGCATGAAAAATTTGATTGAATTTGAAATCTGTTTGCATTATCACAAAAATGTCAATATTACTTATTTGTCAATGAAGGAAAAGAGTGATTAGATTATTCCAATATAATTTCAATGTAGATTTTTGAATGGTTGTAAAAATTATTTTAAAATGTGTATCACATCTTTGTGTGGACAAAGTTTCTTGTTGGTGAAGATCATCAAGAATTTGAAGACATTGTCATTAAAAAGTGTTGTTCCAGAGTTACATGTAGCCATTTCCAACTTGCGTCCCCCCAAGAGAATGGGGAGAACTTACAAAAAGTATATTCATTGACACAAATTCAAGTGTCTCACTTAAATATTTAAAAATATTTTATTTGGAAATTTTATATAAATTCAATACGTAATACCTTTCTGAAAGTTTTGTATTTTATTTTTCTTATATTGGTATAAATAAAGTATAATGATTTTTTTTTACCACTAAACTCTAAATTTCTTTCTGTTTACCTCTGGGTGTGATAACAAATGCTATCGTTTTCTCTGTATGCTATAACATAAAAAATGTTGGGAATTTTTTTAAACAACTTTATTCAGGTATAATTTACGTACTCTACAGTTCACCCATTTTAAGTGTACAATTAATGATTTTTAGTAAATTTATTGAGCTGTGCAACCATAGCCATCCATTTTTAGAACATTTGCCTCATCCCGATAAGACAGGAAGCTAGTTTTGAAAGATGATGAGAAGGGACCTGAAGGTATTCCTGGGGAGGGCAGACCTTTGAGTTCTAAGCAGCCAGAGGGCAAGTATGAACGTGCTGAAATCCTAGGAGAAGTGCCCCCAGAGAGAGACAGGGAAGACCAAGGAGATGGCTGTTGCTGGGGGAGGCGTCTGTGGCACAGCTCAAATATCACCTCCTCCAGGGAGGCATTTCCAGCTCACAAGGCAGCCCACTGCTTCCTTTCTGGGCTCCAGTGTCCACCTTTTATGTTACAACAATCACAGTTGGATTTTCGGTTTGTGGCTCTGCTGTCCCCACTAGACTATGAGTCCCCTCTATGTGTCCCCAGAATTTAGCCCCATCTCTGGCACACAGCAGGGCTTCAATAATCAATGTTTGCCCAATGAATATATGATTTCCAGCCCTTTATCCTCCTCTCCAAGGTTGCCAGAGCTGACCAGAGGCATGAGGGGCGATTCCCCAGTGAACAGCAGTAACAGGGAGCAGAGTCAGGCTGTCTAGTGCGTGGGACGACAGAGAGCGTTCAGGCCAGGCATCGGAGCCCTGGGTTCACATCTGGCTCTGCCTCTGACCATTTGTTCTTCTAGCTATCCTTGCACCTCTCAGCTGCCCCATTGCCTTTGCAATGAGACTCCCAGATCACATGCTGCGTCAGTTGACTTCCAGCTGTAAGAAGTCCCGTGACTCTGATGGCTCATCTTTCTCCCAGTGTCTAGTGGAGCAGCCTCCATTTGAAGAGACGGTTTCCAGAAAGCAAGGGAGGCAGCTGTAGGGGCTCTAGCTCCTGGCTCTGCCTGGGGACTTGGCATCTGCCCAGACTCCTGCAGCCGTCTCCTGACACCAGTGAAGGCGGTGAGCAGAATTGCCTTCACCACCTCAAGAAGCACGTAAACTGGCAAGATGGCTTCTTTGGGCGCAGGAAAAATGAAGAGGTTTAAAGCCAGCACGTTAGGCTGTTTTTGAGTGCTCTTAACAGCTGCCCAGACTGGCAACCCCCTTTTTAAAAGCAGAGAGACTTCACTAATAATAGAGCTCCGTTATTCTTTACCACTAGACGCTCAACTCTTCTCCGTATTTCCCCTCGGTGTTCTCCTGCTCACTAGCCCATTTATCCTCTCTTATAAACCTACTCTTAAAGCTGACATAAGATATAGCCTTGACGCCACGGGAAAGCTTTCCGGTGGTGGCTCGAGCTAGCAAAGTGTTTGTGGCTGTAACAGAGAACCCTCCTTAGACTATTTTTGAGCCCAGGTGCCTCAGATGTGTCCGTGGAGTGAGGATGGGAGCTGCTTCTTGGTGTCCAGTTGAAGGGATTTCAAGGCTGCTGGCCTCTCCTCCGGGCTCCAGTGCTGACCCCTTGGTGTTGGGGCAGGAGGCACAGTCCCCGGGGAGGCAGGCACTGACTCCCTCCTCCCATCCCCCCACTCCCTGGGTACACGGGACCAGTCTGGGCACCCTGGGACAGATCAGACCTGACTATGGTTTTCCTGCCTAATCATGTTGTTAATTAACATAACAAATCTTCGCAGCTGGTGGCTGCTGTCTGCTTCTCACTCCCCTCCTCCTCCCTTCTGCACACTAATTAGTGCAAAAACAGGGAGCAAATCTTCAAGCATTGATTTGCCTTTGTAGTAGTGATTATTTTGGGAACAACCCAACCCCCTCTACAGATGAACTCCTCCAACACCCTGAGTTTGAGCCACACACTTCCTTCCTCATATATTTTTGGCTTTGCTAGGCCGGGATGGAGAACGCAATTATTGAAGAGAATAATACCACGTCTGTCTCCTCTGGGTTTAAGAGACAAAAGGGATTGTGAGGAGAGAAGGGGAGAGAACACCTCCAGAGGATATGACTCATTTAAAGGTGTTGGCTCATCTGCTTTTCAAAAAGTCGGGCCCTTGAAGGTGGAAACCTAGTCTAGCCAAGTGTCAAGTGGAACGTCGTGAAAAGGCTTCTACTAACACCTCTCCATTTGTGAAGTGCTTCCTGCCTTGGACGGCTCTCAGCCTTGTGGTACATTGGACCCTCAGGTGGCCAGGGACCATGTGCATCTGTGCCAAACCAATCTTGTACAGCAGGAGCCTGGAGAGGGATCTGAGGACAGAGAGGTTGAGGGAGTGTTCCTCCAAGTGGTCCAGGGGCAGGCAGACCTTAAACTCCAGTCTGTGGGTCTGCGCTTGGGTGCTTGCCAAGAGACCTCTGTGGCTAGTTAGGCCCCTGGTAAGACTATACGGTAATATGGCAACAGAAAAAGAGTATTTGGCCTTCTGCTCACTAGGCGGTGTTTTAAAGAATTGATAGTTCATAATGTGTTTGAGGGGATTTCATCTATTGTGTCTTTTTTCCTCCCTAGTATTCCCATCCTTGGGGGATAATCTCCTTAGTTTATACCCCACCCTCACTCCTTCATCCCCTCTCCCAAACACGCAGACACATAACCTTAATCATTTCACTTTCTCCCCATCTCTTCTCACACTGTTCTCTTCTGTGTCAGGGATTGTGAGAGTCTGGGCTCTGTGAGGGAGTGTGCAGTAGTCAATTAACAATGTCTGCCAGGGGTGAGGGTGAGGGCGGTGCCAAGTAAGCTATGTAGCTACCATCCCATCCTTTGTTTAAAAAAAAATTAATTTTGGTAAAATAGCATAAAATTTACTGTCTTAAACATGTTTAAGTGTACAGTTGAGTAGTGTTAAGTGTATTCACACTGTTGTGCAATCCAACTTTAGAACTTTTTCATTTTGCAAAACTGAAACTCGATACCCATTAAACAACAACTCCCCATTCCCCCCTCTCCCTGTCCCTGGAACCACCATTCTACTTTCTGTTTCTATGAGAGTGATTACTCTAGATAAGTGGAATCATACAGTATTTGTCTTTTTGTGTCTGGCTTATTTCACTTAACATAATGTCTTCAAGGTTCATCCATGTTGTATCATGTGTGAGAATTTCCTCCCTTCTTAAGGCTTAACAATATTCCACCGTATGTATATACTACCTTCTTTTTATCCATTCATCTGTCAGTGGACATTTGGGTTACTTCCATCTTTTAGCTATTGTGAATAATGCTGCTATGAAGGAGGATGTAAAAATATCTGATCCTTTTCTTTAAAAACAATTTTTTTCAACAATTCAATGATGTAACCCAGTGATTTTCAACTCTGGTTACATTAAAACCACCTATAGAACTTTAAAAAAATAGTGTCCCCTGGGGGCTGACCCCGTGGCCGGGTGGTTAAAGTTCTGCGAGCTCTGCTTTGGCGGCCCGGGTTTGCAGGTTCGGATCCTGGGCGCAGACCTACTCCACTCATCAGCCACAGTGTGGCTGCAGCCCACATACAAAATAGAGGAAGACTGTCACAGATGTTAGCTCAGGGTGAATCGTCCTCACAAAAAAAAAAAAAAAAAAAATACTGTCCCCTGAACCACCACCCTAATTAAATCTAAATGTCTAGAGGTTGAGCCCATTGATCAAGAATCAGAGGTGCTTGTTAAAAATACAGATTCTCTGGACATTGTGATTCAGTTGGTCTGGGATGGGGCCCAGAAATCTGTACTTTTAAAAAAGAGCCTCAGGATATTTTCATAATTGGGCATTTTAGAAATCGCTGTCTGAATAATCAATTAAAGGCCTCCCTAATCTCCACAAAGCCTTCATGAACAGCCTCACACTGTTTGCTAGTTAACTTACATATCTGGGTCTTACATCCCCACCTGGATTGTAAATTCATAAAACTGTAGAACTTCTGAACTCAAAGGGGCCATAGAGACCAAATAATCTATTCCACCAAGGCCACACCTTAGTCAGTTTCAGGATTGGGTCTAGAAGCAGTTCAAAATTCCCTCCACTCAAAGGTAATTTAAAATTTTGTTTTCCCACAGTGTGAAGGCAGGTGAGCACTTTACTTTTAAGAAAGACTGAATGTGACTGCTGCTGTTCTGGTGACAGGTTGGGTGCTTACATTTACACCTTCTGCTGCTCTGAGAAACCCCTGTCAATCAGTGATTGGTACAGCGTCCTGAAATGTAAAGGACTGAATGACAAAATGATCTAAACTGTGCCGACCTCATAGCATGAGGTGCCCAGATCACTGACTTGACTTTTAGGCCAGGTTCAAGTCTACATCAGCTGTGAGACCCTGGACCAATATGGATGTAATTATACTTCATTAAGTCATGAATCAGAAGAGCTTGCATTAACTGAACATTGACTATTCACCAGGTGCTATTCTAGATGGATTACATGGATTATTTGATTGGCCTATGAGGAAACTAAAGCTTGGAAATGTTAAGTGATTTATCCAGGGTGACTTGCTGGCAAGTGACAAGGCTTGGATTTGACGTCAGGCTGGTTTCTCAGCAAATTCTCTTAATCACTGTGCTCTTTTGCATTGATGAGAAGAGAAAAGATAAATAAAATGCTTAGCATAGTGTCTAGTTCATTAGAAAAGCTCAGGAAATAGCTCTCATCAGCAGCAGCAGCAGCATCATCATCATTACAACAGCAACTAGTCCTTACATAGCTCTCATTATGTACCGGCACTGTTTTAAGCACTTACATATATTTATTTGCAAAATACCCCTATGAGGTAGTACTATTGTAATAGATTTTACAGAGGCACAAAAAAGATTATGTAACCCAAAGTTATACAGCTAGTGAGTGGGAGAGGTGGAATTTGAACTGGGGAGTCTGGCTCCAAACTTAATGCCATTAACCAGTACACTCTGCTGCCTTCCACATGGTAGATGGTAAATACTACTAATAATAATGATTAGTAATAAGGCCTTCAGTTTCTTTCAACACAATTTTTTTTGCGAGGAAGATCAGCCCTGAGCTAACAGCCGATGCCAATCCTCTTTTTTTGCTGAGGAAGATTGGCCCTGGGCTAACATCCGTGCCCATCTTCCTCTACTTTATATGGGATGCCCTCACAGCGCGGCTTGACAAGCAGTGTGTTGGTGCGCACCCAGGATCCGAACCTGCGAACCCTGGGCCGCCAAAGCGCACGCGTGCACTTAACCGCTGTGCCACTGGGCTGGCCCACAACACGGTGTTTTTCTATATGCTTTTCTTGTAGGCATGCCATTAAGATAAAAATAAATATGGTAATAGATTTCAGCATCCTTTTTATGTCTCCCCTTTCTGCCTTCTCTAAATTCTTATACAGTTCAATCTCATACTATTTCATGGCATCTGATTTCTTAGTCATTTTGGAAGTGACCTCTCGGGAAGGGATGTTCATGAGGTCATTACATTTTTTAAGCTGGAAGAAACCTTTGAGATTCTCTAGCACAGAAGTCTAAATAAAGCACTTGCACCCTACAGGACAGACAAGGTTATCCATCAGAGTTAGGGAAGAAAATACTAGTATAAAACCAAAGATAGGCCCATATTGATCTTCCTGTTGTTAAGTCCAATGGACACCCCCTAGACATTATCATAGTGACTCCTCAGCTCCGGCCGTCCCCGCTGACCCTGCCTGCTTGAAGCATTCACCTCCCTTAACTGAGCTAGGTCACACTCTCATCCCATTTCTTCTCTCTCTCTCTCTCTGGCTGCTCCTTCTCAGCCTCCTTTGCAGGTTTTCCATTCCCTGCTTTTATAAAAATTTAAAAAATTAATATACGGATTTACATGGCATCGTCACTTGCTCTATGAATCAGAAAGTCACAGGTCATGTATAGTAGGTGCTGTGCCCGAGGCAAGGGTGAAGTTTCCATAGCATGCTGCCTTCCCTGTTTCATTTCCATTCAGCGTATTTATGCATGCTGTTATAAGGGTTGAATTGTGTCCCCAAAACGTATGTTGAAGTCCTAACCCCCAGTACCTCAGAATGTGATTTATTGGGAAATAGAGTCATTGTAGATGCAATTAGGGAAGTTAGATGAAATCATACTGAATGAGGATGGGCCCTAAATCTGATATGGCTGATATCCTTATAAGAAGAGGAGAAGAGACACAGAGACAGAGACACACAGGGAGAAGACAGCCATGTGACAATGGGGGTATACTTTGGAATGAAGCATCATCAAGCCAAGGAAAGCCAAGGATTGCCAGAAACACCAGACGTTAGAAGAGGTAAGGAAGGATTCTCCCTTTCAGATTTCAGAGGGAGTGTGGCCCTGCTGACACCTTGATTTCAGACTTCTAGCCTCCAGAACTGTGAGAGAATAAATTTCTGTTGTTTTAAGCCACCTAGTTTGTGGTAGTCAAAGGAAACTAATACATGTGCCTACATAGGTAGATTTACAAATTCTATTTCCCTGTTTAAATGAAACTACCCCTCACCAAATGGATACTCTGCAAAGACACTACCATTTGAAACTAACACCTCTAATGCAAACATGAGTGGACCACAGGAATGCGGCATCCTTGCCACCTCTCCATCAACCACCATCATGAGGGAAAAACGAAGACAGTTCCATCAAACCTGGTAAGAAGTCAGCCAAAAATGTCTTGAAATTATCAAGATATTTGATCTACAGATTGTCATCTACTATTATTATGATAAACCAATCTTACCCCAATTCATTTTGTGACTTGAGGTATTAACTGATGATAGTATCAAGCTATCGCAATCAATAGGACATTAAATATTCCTTATTTCATGTTTATCCTATCCTTTTAAGTATTTTATTTGTATGCCTTTTAATAATATATGCAATATTCCTTCATTAAAGAACATATTTATGCCTTTTAAATGAAAGGATAAATAAATGCATATAGATTGGCAGTCTGTACTCATTTTTTTAATTGATGAAGTACATGATCAAAGTTGGAGACCCCTGATCTAGTCAGCACTCATCCTCCCTTTTATGCATGAGGAAACAGGTCCAGGTTATGGGAATTAGTTACCGCAGGTCAGAACTTGAACTTCGTTCTTCTGACTCCGGAATGGGGTCAAGCCTCTATACCACTCTCTCTCCCTCAAAGATGTAGTGAGATGCACACTTTGCCCTGTTTTAGCGCCCTGAGGCCTTGGAGATTTTGATTAAGATGCTCCTGTTTAGCAAGCCTTGTGGGGAGCAAAGGTGTTCCAGCAGGATCAGGCAAATGTGAGCTTGAATTCTGGCTCTGCCGCCCACTAGCTATGTGATGTAGCCTGGAACAAGTACCTGAAACTCCCTGATCCTTACTTTCCTCAATTATAAGATGCAGATAATTATGTTTATGGTATATGATTATTTTTAAAGAATAAAGTACACAATGTTGTTAAAGAGTAAACTACATATTCCTTAAATTCTAGTTGTAATAGTAATAGTTGATGCTATTGTTGAAATTGTGAAGGTGCAGGAGATACAGTTCTGTCTTATATATGGAGGCGGTTCCTGGGGCTCAACAGACCAGACCCACATTCGGATGTGAATATACTTTGCCTGGCTGGGCGTGCGGCACAGAGGTGGTGTGGCCCTGCATGTGGTACCCCAGCCCAGGGAGCCCAGTGATGGGTTCTATGGGCCGATATTGGCTGGGTGGAAAACGTGCAATTCCCACTCCCTTTCCCTGAGCCACATTCTTGGCACTAAAAAATCTACATGGCTGATTGGGAGTCACATCATTTCTCTTGTTTTGGTCACAGGCAAATGTCTTGATGGAGAGGGCTCTTTCTCACCTCTACCCATTCCTCAATCCACTATAATCTGGCTTTTACCCCTCAACTGCCCAGAAGCTGCCCAACCAAAGGCCATAGTGACCTCCTTGTTGTCAGGTCCAGTGGACACCTCTTGATTGTCACCATGACTTCTCAGCACCATTTGTCACTGTTTGGGACCATCTTGACCCCTTCCTTCTTCTTAAAGCATTCTCTCTTTCTTAATTGAGGAACACCACTCTCTCTTGGCTTTCCTCTGCATCTCTGGCTTCTCCTTCTCACTCTCTTTTGCTGGTTTACATTCTTCCAACCTACATTTATATGCTGAGACTTCTCCCATTTCTGCCCTAGGCCTCTATTCTTCCTAAACAATTCCATCTACAGGCTTGGCTTCCAGTCCCCTTGGCATCACTGATTCTCAGAGGGAGGGCTGCCAAAGTCACCTGCCAAGAGAGAGGCTTCTTCACACTAACATGCCACTGCAGAGGTTCTGAATGCACCACCTATCGCTGACATTCACTGTCATAGTGGTCTTTTTAGGGATGGTAGTTCCTCAGTTGCGTATGTGTGTATATCACTGTGGGGTATGTGTGTGTGATAAGGAGCTCTTATTTAACGCTGACAGATCCCGATCTGTCACTGTACATGTAGGTGTTTTGGCACATATCCACTTGGATGTCCACTAGGCACCTCACACTCAATCTGACCCACGTGACACTTAGCTCTCCCATAAACTGGCTCCTTTCCTTGCATCTTGTTTCAGTGAGTGGTACC
Organism: Ceratotherium simum simum; assembly: GCF_057802395.1. Lineage (NCBI taxonomy): Eukaryota > Metazoa > Chordata > Mammalia > Perissodactyla > Rhinocerotidae > Ceratotherium > Ceratotherium simum. The sequence continues at coordinate 19,947,776 of NC_141908.1, forward strand.
ACCACTCAAACAGTTGCTCAAGCCCAAACCTGGTTATCATCCTTGACTCCCCCTGTTCCACTACTCCTGACCTGGTGCCCACAATCAATTACCACACCCTCGTGGATATACCTCCTAAAAATCATTTGCATCAGATCATTTCTCTTCTTTCCCTCTGTTGCTCCCCTGCTCACTTCCAGCCAGTCTTCTACCCTCCAGGCCACTGGCCACACCTAGTGTTTCTCAAATGCAACCTCCTCATGGTGCTCCACTTGAGCACTTTAGGGTTTCCTGTTGCCCTCGGGATTCACTTGGCCCTGCCCACTCTTCAGCCTCCTTTCTTGCCTCTTCTCTTCTTACTCTACTCATTTTGGTCATCCTTAGGGAGACCTAAAGTTGATTGTCCAGATCAGAATACACTTGAGAATGAAAGAGGGTGCTGTTAATAATTTCTCTGGGACGATGAGAGAAAACTAGAACTCTCCCAAGAAAAGCGGGCGGTATCGTCAACCAAGTCATACTGAACCTTCAGTTCCTCAGCCGTGCTTTGTTTTCTTTCATCTGTAGACCGCTGTTTTGATGTCCCCTCTACCTGGGATAGTCTTCTGAGCCTTTTTTGAGACCTCCACTCCGGTGTCTTCTCCTAGCATCCTGTCCCTCACCCACTTTGCATGTAAAACACTCCATTTTAATTGTCTCTTTTCACCCTCACCTGAGAGAAAAAACAAAGTCAATTTGGATCTAGAGTTACTTTAATGCTTCCACCACCCCCTAAACTGCTTTCTCCAGCCCAACCCTGCCCTTTTTTTTTCCCCCTTTTCCCCCCAAAGCCCCAGTAGATAGTTGTATGTCATAGTTGCACATCCTTCTAGTTGCTGTATGTGGGACGCGGCCTTAGCATGGCCGGACAAGTGGTGCGTCGGTGCGCGCCTGGGATCCCAACCCCGGGCTGCCAGTAGCGGAGCGCGCGCACTTAACCACTAAGCCACGGGGCCGGCCCCCAACCCTGCCCTTTTTTAAATAAGAGATAGTAGGTTTCTGGCTTAGATTCATTGTACGAGTGACAGAATCTAGCCAGAAATTTAAAACATCATCTTGTTTTCATTTTATTTATTGATGTTTATTTTCTCTTTGTGACAAGTAATGCTGATTTTCTATTTGTGCTAATGACATAACATTTTCTTTGAAAGTTAATCAATTTAAGTATAAGAAAAGGAGTCAACTGAAATAAAAACATTAAATTAAAATAGCCCAGTTGATATATGAATATGGAGGAAAATCATGACAGCCGGTACATCTATTAAAAATAAGGACAGTCTTCTATCATAAGATGATAAATACCATCACCACACCTGAGAAGACTAACATAGTGTAAAGTATGTAACTTCTGATATGTTCTAAATATTGACATTTAAAAATAAATCTCTTACGGTATTCTTTTAAATTTATCGAACGGAATCTAAATACTATAAGACTTTGATACTCATCGTTATCTATTTCTAAATACATAAACAAGCTTTTCTTTAGCATTTGAACACTTTACATCTTTACACTTTCTTTCCTTGAATTTATACATATATTCTCTTACCCCACAAAATCTTATCCTAATGTATAATTGTTTATGCTTGAAAGTTTTTATGGATCATCCTCATATGTCCTTCTAAAACAAAAAAGTCCACAGATTAAAATTGAATTCTTCCTTTATTCTGTGATAAAACTCTAAGTATTAAAAAATTCTTCTTGCTTGAGATGTTATAATTATTATTAGTATACAAATATACTGTTAGTATGCTATTGACCATAACATCGTAATAATATTACAATTTTGATATAAGCTATAAAATGTAAAAAAAGTTTTGGAAATATGTCTTCTAAGTGACATGACTGAAGCTTTAACAAATAGTTCGTGTATTCAAGGATGAATATGACTTATTGCTAGAAAAACACAGGGTACATCATCAATTCTGTTTCTATTTTTTATAGATGCAAATAAAAAATTCACATAAAAATAAATAGTTATGGAAGGAGATTTATTACCCCAGTTTGGATTCTTTCGTGGTTATATGACAACAATCACATAGTGATATATCACAAAATTTATTTTAATAATGATATATCATTTGACAACTCAGTTAGGTCCTCTTTCAATTTTATTAAAAGCAAAGAATTGGAAACAGCCTGAACTGCAGAACATTTGTTATCCAGTTGTTAGACTTATTCACTCTCTTGATTTCTTGGAATTACACTGAAAAGTGTTTATTACTCTTTATCAAATTACTATTAATTATACTTATCTTTTCACCTAAAGGCATTACCTTCTACCTGACATACTTGTAAATGATTGAAAAAATAAAAATATTGATCATTGCAATATACTTTTGCCAATGCAACGTTTTTTATCAAATGCAAAAGCTTTGCATGTATTTATCTGAGACTGCAGAGTTATAGAATTTAATTTACGGAAAATGTCCACCACGGCCAAGCTCATCAGCCAAGTCTGTGTGTTTCCTATCAGAAGACATCCGACTGTGTTTCCAATTCAAGCAGACACCTCTGTGACAACTCCCTCACTTCTGGTTCTAATTCTGAGAAAGAAAGAAAGAGGGATATGTGGGACCCGGAGCCTTGCTGGGCGTCTGCTGCCTGGGAACATGAGGCCTGTGCCCATTCTTTGCTCTGCTCCCGGCCTCAGGAGCCTTACTTTCTTTGATGCAAGTTGAAGATAGAAGAGGAGAGGACACTAAGTAGATGTTCTGAATATCTGAATTCAGAACTTTCTAACACAGACAAAATACCTTGTCTTCAGTGCCACGGTGTGCCCTGAACAGAACGTGTTTACTACTGGGAGAGATGAGCAGCCCCGCCAGGAGACTTGCTGGGACACCTACATGCCACACCTCTGTTTAGGGTCTGGACTCATGAACACCTGGGTCAAGTCCCATGGGGAGACCTAGCCTGGCTGAGAGCCTGGCCTTCCTAGTGAGCCATAGATGCCTGTAAGCAGGGACGTGGCAGAGGGGGCCCAACAGAGCCGCAAGAAGCCTCTATGTAGAAGCGGCCACAGGGAGGTCAGTGTTAGGAAGAGTGGCGATGGGAGCGGGAAATCTGAAATTTGATTTCCTGAAATTATCCACGGCTGCGAATTCCTTGGAGAGGTTTCTAGTCCCCCTGGGGTGCACTTACCCTTGCAGGCTAACGAAGTGATTGGCTGGAGTCTGAGTTGAGGATGAAGTAGGGGGAGGAGGAATCGGAATGGAGGGGGCACCAGTGAATGTCCCTGCTGGTCCTGAGTGCATCGGGCTGTGGCCTCCTTACTCGGCTCTGACTGACCCAGGGAAGCCCTTGGAGCCCATTCTCCATTAGAGAAGCTTCCACAGGGTCTGGAGGAACGTGGGGGAGCTCCAGGCTGATCTGGCTGATTCTTCCCTGGTGACTGGGAACGCCCTTTGTCCACTGAGGCAAAGCTTTGGACTCTTCTATTTCCTTGGGAAACTGTCAAAGCAAACCATTAACATTTAATCGAGACTCAGCCAAGGCTGTGTGGGGACAGAGCGGTTTTCAAAAAATGCATATTGAGGAACTTCTTGAGTTTCTTCCTTCTGAGAGCGAGACTTTCTATTATATTTGGGGAAGTTCTGGTGTGCCATAGTCTATTCCGAACTCCCCCGAACCAGCTTTTCAATGAATCTCCTGGCTTTTTAGGTGAGGTAAAACCCTAGCAGTCTGTTGCTCTCTCTCGGCTCTGCAGGGACACAGAGAAGAAGAAGAGGGAACTCTCTGGTGCGCCCCTCCTCCCCCGTCCCCTCCACTGCAGCCATTTTCCAGTTTGGGTCAAGGTGAAGTCACAAACTGTTGTCATTTGAACAGTTTGCTCAGTTTGAACAGTATGCTCATTACTCGATTAAAATTAATTTTTTCTCATATGTAAAAACCAGTAGATTTCATCTCCTCATCCCCAAATTCCAATTTCAGGTTTCTCCTGAAAAATTGAAATTGAAGCGACAGTGTCCTGCGGCAATGACCGGCCGGTGCGAAGTCGTGCTGTCCTCTTTCGATGGTGGCGTGAGCTCCCTGGTTTGCCATAGTCCCAACCCCACCCTTGACATTTCTTGCCTGTTCCCTGTAGGAATTTGGATTTGTGACCTCTAAATGAAGGTTCATTGAGCCAGTTTCTTTATTTTGCCAATAAACATTAATTGAATGCCTATGATGGCTAGCCGAACTCACAAAAATCCCTGACTGCAAGGAGATGACATTCTAGTGTGGGAAGACAGACAATAAACAAGTAAATTATAGAGTATGTTGGAGGGTGATGTTTTATGAGGGAAATACAACTGAGAAGGGGATAGCAAGTGAAGGGGTAGAATTTAAAAATAGGATAGGCAGGTAAGGGCTCACCCAGACATTTAAATCAAGACTTGGAGGAGGTGAAGGAATATGACATGCAACTATGGCTTGGGAAGAGCATTCCAGGCAGAGGGAACAGCAAGTGCAAAGGCCCTGAGGCAATGGGTGTTATAGGAAAAGCCATGGCTGGGGACACAGACAGTGCTGTATGCTCCAGGTGATCACTAGCCCCCTAGGAGCTTTACTTCTTCATATGAAAATGAGAGTTTGAGCAAGGAGGTTTCCAAGGTCCCATTCAGCTCTAACATTTGGTGATTCTGTGGCAGAAGCCTTCTGTTAGAAAAAGCAGGAGGCTGTTTGCCAAAGCGGATATGCTCAAGCAAATAGAGTCTTTCATTGCTTCTTTGAGGAGAATGGAATTTGAGAAAGGTGCCTTTGGCTGCAGACTTCTCACACAAGGAAAAGAAGGGTCATGCTGAGTTTGGCAGCTGAAACATGCAAGCTCCTGCTCTCTGAGGGCTGAATTTCCTATGTACCTGTGGCACGGATGGCTCGGAAATAAATAGAATCGGCAGAGTCGATTACTATCTTTTTTATTAGTGTTCAGTGTTTGACTTCTGCTGTGGCCCCAGCAGATGACAACAGATTGCTGGCCACAACCAAGATAGATTATTTCTTATCTGACCATTCTTTGTGTGCATTTGGGGTGACTGAAGGTTTTTAGTATTGAAAAGTCAAACATCGTGGACTGTTGCACCCACCATCAGCTTAGCCTGTTGTTTACAGTCCCATTCCTCTAACTTTCCAATTCTTAAAAGAAAAAAAAAAAAAAGAAAATCAGCCATCAGCAGTTTGGACTGATAATATTGGAAGATGAAAGTTGGAGATAAATACACATCCTCCATTGCTCTTGGGTCTCTTCTGAGGACCTTTGGCTTTGACACACAATCTCTTTTGTTGTGCCTTCTGTGGTTTAGTCCCATGAGAAACGTCCATCACCACGGGCTAGTATTCTTTAACCATGTCACGCCGAGGGCCTAGTCATCCCAGGGAACTAAGTGCCTGGAGGGATCATTTCTGCACCTAAAGAGTTCTTAAAAATAGACAGAGAATTATTCTGAGATTTCTCTGATTTAGATGAAAGTATTAAAAATATTTCTATTTTGGGGCCAGCCCAGTGGTGTAGCGGTTAAGTTCACATGCTCTGCTTTGGCGGCCGAGGGTTTGCGGGTTCAGATCCTTGGCGTGGACCTAGGCACCACTCGGCAAGCCATGCTGTGGCGGCGTCCCATATACAAAGTAGAGGAAGATGGGCACAGATGTTAGTCCAGGGACAATCTTCCTCAGCAAAAAGAGGAAGCTTGGCAACGGATGTTAACTCATGGCCAGTCTTCCTTGCCAAAAATAAATAAATAAATAAAAATAAATAAAAATAAAAAAATAATAATTTCTACTTTCTGGGGGATGATTGGGAGCTAAGGACCCAGTGTCTGCATTTGGGAGGTAGGTAGGAAAGCTGGGGCTGGGGAGATGATGAAGAGGAAAGTTAAGACTGTAAGGGTCTGGGATTTTACTCTGCTTCAACTTGCAAGCCAACCAGTGGTCAGCCGCAGGTTCATGGATGCTGGTGGACTCCTGGTTCAGAGACAAAGAACTTTACTACTTCCCACAATAGCAGTAGTTAGAGTATCAGCATTTACGCCAGTTCCTTGAACCCCATTCCACAGGGTGATATGAAAAGGGCCAGGTGATGCCTATACACGCTGTGGATTGTGTGACAGGAGAGGCACCCTCAGCTTAGAGAACCTGAATCTTCTATAATGGGCAGTAAACACACCTGCCCTTAGCTCTGGAGGGAGACATTATCTTTATTATATGGGTAGTAAGCAAACTTGTGCTCTGCCCTAGAAAGAGATACTATCTCTATCTTCCAAGGCTGTTCTTTGTACTGATATCCTGGAAGAGGTAGTCTGGAACAAAAGCATTCAGTGCCTCTGTTTCCAATATGTGCAGAAACCCAAGGGATGCATGGAGAATTGTCTTCCGACAGCAACAAAGACACGTTTTTGCCCTAAAAATTTCCCCCTTCCTCCCCAGCTGCCTCAGGTGAGTTCACCCCCGGCTTTGGATCCTAGTAGCTTTCCCTCCAGAGTGTCTAAGGAAATCTAGGCAGACAGACTCCAGCCTGAGCTCCAGGCTCAATTCAAACTCTTCCTGGGGGCGAAGGCTGAGGAGAATTTGAAAAGTCCTATTCACTCTATGACCAGTGCATCTCTTACTTTGGGGCTCTTTGCAGGGCTGTTGGACACGCCAACTATGGGAAATGTTACGTTCATATCCCCTTTGAAGCTGTTATCTGGACCAGTCCTCCTTGACTGAGGTGGGTTTTACATTTGAGGCAACTAAGTTTCTGAAGAATCAAGTGTCTTGTTCAAAGTCATTCAATAAAATGTGGTGGAGATGGAAAGTTTCCTGTAGTTTTCCGCATAACCAGAGTTAAGACTAGGGGATCAAGACGGGCTTGATCAAGAAAGGTTGAGGAAAGGTAGGTGAGGGTCCTCAGAATACTTTCTGAAGCTTCAGCAATTGTCAAGAAAGAAATGTGTGAAAGAGATTGCCAGCTGCCTACCCAATATCTGTTCTCTCCTTTTGAAGGATGGGGCTCCTATACATTTGGGTATAGCAATTTGCCTAAGTTTTTTAAATAAACCTTCATTTGCCGACTTTCCTTGAGGTTGGGGTAGTCAGTGAGGAGGGGGTAGAAGTCACCTCCAGCAGACTTCTTTCAAGGGGACTCACTCGGCTGGCAGGAGACCCTTCCCTCTTCGCAGCCCCTCCTTCCTGCCTGGAACATGGCTGGGATGGTTTAGAGCCGCAGTGACAATCTGTGATCACAAGGAGACCTTGTAGATGGAAGCATGAGCTAAAGACCGTGGAGCAGAAACACAGGAGGCTGGACCACTGAGAACATCGTGGAGCCACCACACCAGCCCTGGAGGACCCACCTCTGGACTTTTTCAATGTAAGAGAAAAATAACTCCCCCTTTTTTTTTTTTTTGCTATTTTATTTTTGGATAGCAGATGCCTATAACTCCTTGTAGCTGTTAGGTGCTTATTGATACCTAATTGTGATCCCTGAATGTTCATTGTATCTGGTTGGGTTTTTAAATTGCAAGTAACAGAAACATTGGCTAATTTTAGCATAAAGGGACGAATTATCCTTTAAGAAGGTGATAAGGTTGCTCATAAGATTGAAGTGAGGACTGGAGAACTAGGCCTGGAGCAGTAGGTGGGCATCAGATTGCTCTGGAAGGTCTTGGGAGCAGGCTCTGCTCATTGATCTCATCAGGGCATCCTAATTTCTCGCCAGTCCTTGTGTCACTCTGCCAAGATTCAACATCCCCCAGAAGCAAGGATTTGATTGGCTGAGCCAAGGTCACATGACCCCTCTGAGGCAAGGTCACATGACCAGCCTGTACCAAGTTGGTGAGAGGAAGGACAGAGCAGTGGGACCCTCCAGCTCCCACTATGGGAGGGCGGGCTCCTGGGTTTATTGTCCCACCAGGACTACATCCAGTGGGAGGCAGAGGCAAGTCCCTACAAGGAAATCAGAGCCCCGCTGGGAAGGGGCGCTGCACTGTGTTCAGTAGAGCACAAGATTTAGACCTTTCTGTGAGGAGGTGAATTGGTCAAGAGAGGAGGCGGAGACGGTTACGCATGAAGGCTTCAGGGATGAGCAGTTCTGACAGGTCCACCCTCCTTACTGTAATGGCAATGCCTCTGAGCAGGGCAAACACTTCATGTAAAAGAGCTCTTTTAATCTTCTCCAGTTTATGCAGATGTAAGTGATATTTCACGGTAAAAATACCAATGCTTCTATTTCTTTGGTTGCTGCTTCTTCTCGCCTTAGCCGGGCTGCAGTTTCTAATTCACGCTCATTGACCCCCCACAGCAATTACAGGGCTTCACGGGTTTCCCTAAGTGGGGGCAAGAAATCTTATCCCTGGTGGTGGGAAGTCAGAACTCCTGAATGAACAAGTGCTATTCCCAGGCCATGAGGTGTGACGGCAGTGTAGTGAGGTAAAAGCAAATTACTGAGTCTGCAGTTAACGTGGACAGAGGTCATCAGTTAAGTAACGGCTGCTGAGGAGAGCTGACCTCGGTGTGACGATGCTCACGAGTAGAGAAATGGATATGATGCTCTAGCCTCAGAGATTCTAAGTGTGCATGGAGTATTAGCAAAACATGTCCAAGGATACAGAAACTTGGAGACTTGGCCCTTGAGGGTGCCCACCAGACTTTAATTTCTTGTTGAAACCATATTTAATATACATCACTGAGGAAGGCTATCAGGAGGAAAGCAGAAGCTGAAGTCTCTCCCCTGCTTAAACTTTGTAGGTTAAGCATAGAATAAAATCCAACCTCCTGATTCTTGCTGATGAGATCTTTTATGATCTGACCCTGCTTTCCCATGTGCTCTTCTCTTTTCCTCTGACTCCACCTGCTGTTTCAGCCACTCTGGTCTTCTTTCAGTTTCTGGAAGCTGGTTTCTGACTCTTTGCATTTGCTGCCTGGGAATACTCTGTCCCAGAACTGTGCTTGGCTGACTCCTCCTTGCCATTCAGGTCTCAGCTCAGATGTGGCCTGCCCTAAGCAGGAACTCAGGAGCCTGCCTTCCATTCTTGAGTCTGTCGTGTGCCTGGCTGTATAATATTCAGCAAGCACTTAACGGCTCTGTGCCTCATTTTGCTCAGCTGTAAACGAGGCTCATGGTATCCTTATATCATAAGGTTGTTGTGCAGCCTATACAAGATAATGTAAGTGAAGGCCTTAGGACGGTGCCTGGGGCACCGTCAGTGCTACATAAGTGTTAGTGTTGTTGTTATAGGAGCCCCAACTCTGAGTCATTCTGTCACTGAACCTGGCTTGTTTTCTTTAGGACACTAATCACTGTTTGAAATTGCTTTGTTTCCTTATTTATTGTCTGTTTCTTCCAGGCTTTATGCAGGTTGAGTAATTGGAACTACACAGAACTCAAAAGTTTTCTCCTTAGATAGAGGAAGGAGCAGAGCTCATCAATGGCGTCCTCACGTGCCCTCCCCCCTCCCCCCACCCTGGTCTTCCACCCTGTGCGGGGAAGGGGTGGGACCACATCAGCGGTTCTGTTGTGGATCTGAATCACCCAGGGGACCTGTGAAAACTAAAAGTGCCAAATAGAACTACCGTATGGTCCAGCAATCCCACTGCCCAGTAAATATCCCAAAGAATTGGAAGCAGGGTTTCCAAGAGACGTTTTGCACACCACGTTCATAGCAGCATTGTTATCAATAGCCCAAAGGTAGGAGCAACCTAAGTGTCCATTGACAGATGAATGGATAAACACAATGTGGTATATCCACACAACGGAACATGATTCAGTCTGAAAAAGCAAGGTGATGCTGTCACATGCTACAACATGGGTGAACCCTGCCGACATTATGCTAAGTGACACAAGCCAGTCACAAAACAACAAATACTGCATGATTCCACTTATACAAGGTATCTAGAGTAGTCAAATTCCTGGAGACAGAAAATAGAATGGTGGTTACCAGGGGCTGGGGGTGGGGACAGCGGGGTTGTTGAAGAGAACAGTTGAAGTTTTACAAGATGAAAAAGTTCTGGAGATCTGTTTCATGGCAGTGTAAATACACTTAAAAACGGTTAAGAACGTACATTTTATGTTATGTGTTTTTTACCACAATAAAAAAAAATATATAAAGGAGGATGCTGTACCTAGATTCTGAGTAAATAGATTGGAGTGGGCCGGGAATTTACATTCCCGGATCTAGAATCTAGAGATTTTTTTAAATCTCTAGATTTAAAAAAATCTCTACATTCTGACATCCACCAAACTTTTAGAACCGTTGGACCACACCGTCTTTAAGGATACGCCTGTGGTTTGGATTTAGGGCATTTAAAGGTTGCCCCACCGCTAATATAAAGCCTTAATTATATGGAGAAAAAAATGATCCCCAAATCCTCCTCATGGGTTCTCTTTGATTTTGCCGAATTAATCTGCTTCTCATCTGTATTCCTCTCTCTCGCTGCCCGCGCTCAGCGGAGAGTGATCGTCTGGGCAGAGGGCATTTGGCGCCGGCTCACCGGGGTGTTTTCCTTGTAGTGTCCACAAGGTGGCAGGCCAGGCACTTGAATGTGAGCAGCCGGGGGCGCGCGCAGCCTGCGGCGGGCTGGAGCTCCCGGGCAGTTCGCTAAAGGTTTGTGAGGGACCCCGCGCTTTTTGCATGGTTTGGGGGCGCCTGGAGGAGGCTGTAGGGTTCCCGTCGATGCCCAGCTTAGAACGGCAGTTTCCCCGGAGCAGGCGTGCATGTGTTCTCAGCGGAAGGAGAGCAGCTCCCACTCCCCGCCCTCCCCCGTGGGTGGGGTGGCCACAGCCCCTTGCCCTGGGGCTCCGGAGCCTCTCTCCCAGGAAGGCGGCGCTCTGCGTGTGTGCACGTGTGTCGAGGAATAATGTTCACAAGCTGTTCTGTTTTTTCAGAGGGAGAGCAATATTTTGGTGATACTTTCTTTCAAATAATTGAAAGGCCCGAGGCAGAATAGGAGATGTTCTGCGTTGTCTGAAAACTCCTAAGTGATGGGGGGGAGGTTGACGCCACTTAACGCGCGCAGCTGTTGGATATTTAATGGGCATCTTAAAAATATTGATTTGCTGACCCACTTCAGGCCTTGACCTAGCAAGGGGTCACAGTTCACCACAGTAAATAACTCAGCGAGTGGTTTGGTGACACATTGACATGAAAACGGGAGGACTTTTGACATGATGTTAATGTGCTGTTTGTGTCTCAAGCGAGGACTATGGCTTTCAGGAGGTACAAAATGTTTGCACGTGAGCAGAAAAATGACATGAGAGGAGGCAGTGTGGGGCAGCCCAAAGAGCGCAGGCTTGGGGTTAGACAGACGTGGGTGGGAACTGGGGGTTTGGGGCAAGTCTCCGGTCCTGTCTAAGGCTCAGTTTCCCCCTCTGTGTGATGGGTGTAAGAACACCAGCATCGGCGGGTTGTGGTGAGGCGTAAATGAAATGTGGATTCCTTCCTTCAGTCATTTAACAAACATACATTCAGGATGCCAGGCACAAGCTAGGTTCTGAGGGTGCCAAGACAATGAAACTTGGTTCCCCACAGTCCAGTGGGGTGACCGATATGTCCATGAATATTTTCAGGGCAGTAGGAGAAACGTGCTAAGGGAAGTTTGGGTGGAATGCCCTGGGGCCAGGGGACTCACTCAGGTGTGTTCAGGGAAGGAGGGGGAGAGAGACTGATACATCAAGCAGACATAGTAGACTTGAATCCAGGCGAGTCCAGCCCAAACACACTTGTAGTTTGAAATGTACAGTATTTGCCACCATTTTTTTCTAAAAATTGACATTTTTACACCATTTAAAAATGGAGAGATTTCACCTGGAATTCCAGGTTTCTGGCTCCTCTGGAAAAATATAGATTTGTCTACAGTGAGCCAATATTTCTGCATGAAACAATGGTCTGAAACTAAGTAGTGGCTGCCTTCTTTAGATAGAGTGTGTACCACAGTCCCCACCATACCCTATTGCCTGCCCAACTCAACTTGGTTCCCTTGTTCACTTTCCATCCCTGACCCCATGGGCATTGGAGTGTGCAAGCTCTGCTATAAAGTGTCTGGGACAGTGGCACATAGTGGATACTTGATACTTGCTATTTCCTTTTTTTTCTTGGGGGCTGAGATGGCCTCACAGGCTGCTCCCCCCACAGTGACAGGCATCTAAGAAAGGCTTTACTAAAGAAGAATGAAGGAAAGAGAACACTCTTTAGATGGAGCCACAGATGTCAAGTCAGGATTCAGTCCGCTGGGTTTTCCTGTTTCCTTCTGAGGGTCTTCTCACATTCAGAGTGAAGTTCTGGTGGTAGCTAGGGGCCCGGTGAGGGTCTGGCTGAAGTCTGTATGCAGGCCTTTGATTGTCAGCCATGCATGGCTCATTTTAGAGAACCACATGCAAATTCCCCTCCAAGGTGCCATTTCCTCACAAATAATAGAGGTCTGTTGTTGGGAGGATAGTGAGCCTGGAGTTCTATAATAATAGCATTTTCATGAAGGAAAATCACATCCCACCGTGAGCACAGCTGAGTACATGAAACCTACTATTGAGAGATGCTGGTTAAAATGAAGCATTATCCCATAAGATGGGCCTGTCCGTGGGGGTCTGTGGGCAGCCAAGTGAGAGGGCTTTGCAGGTCCTGCTGAAAATGGGTAGGTAAAAAACACCTGTCCAGCCGAGGATGATTAATCTCAGTCATGGGGCTGTTAGGAAGCCCTGGCCTCCCGTTCCTGGCTGGAGAAGAAAGTGGCTAATTCACTCTCACAAAAGAAGGAGCAGAGGGGGAATGGTGTGGGGGTGGCAAAGGAGGAGAGGGAGCTTCTCCAAGAGGAGGAGAGGAGGCTGCACGGTGAGGTCCAGACTCCCAAACTCAGGGGAACAGCCGTCCTCAGGTTTCTTCCTTTTAGGGGCTGGAGCCATTTGTAGGTGATTGTGGGTCGATGTGGTTGTGCCATATTACGTGGGCCCCACCCTGTGTCAGCACCCAAGAGATGGTGAGACAGCTGCAGGCAGAGGGGGCCTGGGACTAAAGAACTGAGAGGTGGACCAGCGAGTCCTCCATCCTCAGACAAGGGGGACAGGGCTGCCCCTTGCTCCTCCTCATATGCTTACCTACCTTTTGTCCCCATTGCATTAAAAAAACACTTCTGTTCTGCAAATTATCAAATGTACTCAGAAGTATAGAGAATAGTGTAACCAGCGGTTCCTGCTTATTAGAATCACTTGGGATCTTGTAAAAATCCCAGCACTGAGGTACCCCCCCAGACCGTTTATCTCAGAGCCTCTGGGGTTGGAACGCAGGCATCAGTATTTGTGAAGCTCCCTGGCTGGTTCCCATGTATTACAGACAAGTCTGAGAACCACTGGTGTCCCTGTCACCTGGCTTCCACAGTTATCAACATGTAGCCAGTCTCACTGATCTTGTAGCTCTTGTGTCCTAGATCCCCGATTTTCCATTGCCCCCCAGATTATTTTAAAGCGAATTCTGGATTTATGTTATGTCATCCTTAAATGCTTCAGTATACAATAAGAACTCAAAAAAACCCAAGTAAGCACAATAACATTGTCACTCCAAAAAAAATTTAAGGGTGATTCCTTAGTCTCATCTAATAGTCTGTCTATCTTTGGTGCTCAGTTTAGCTTTTTAGACATTTCTTCCTCTCCTTTATTTTTTAATTTTATTATTTTTTTGTGAGGAAGACTGGCACTGAGCTAACATCCATTGCCAATCTTCCTCTTTTTGCTGAGGAAGATTAGCTCCGAGCTAACATCCGTGCCCATCCTCCTCTGTTTTGTATGTGGGACGCCGCCACAGCATGGCTTGATGAGCAGTGCGTAGGTCTGCGCGCGGGATCCAAACCGTGAACCCCAGGCAGCCGAAGCAGAGAGCGCGGGAACTTAACTGCTACGCAACTGGGCTAGCCTCCCCTCTCCTTTATTTTTTATTTTAATTTGATTCCAAAGGGATAAATAATGTTTTTTCCCTCTATTTTTTGAGGGAGTGGGGTTGGTGAAAGGGGCAGACAGTTGACTCACTCCTGGTTACCAGCCCCTTTCCCTCAGGGCGACCCTGAGTTCTGAAGCCCTTCAGGGACAGCCCTGCCCACGTTTGTGGGCGAGAGGACAGCCGTAGAGGCAGAAGATGCTCGTGTATTCGTTCAGCGCCTGTTGATGGGGAGCCTCCTGTATACCCAGGCGCTGTCTTAGGTGCTGGGGGACTGGGTCTGTCTTTGTCACCATCATATTCTGTTCAGCACGGAATCTGGCACAGGGTAGGGACTCAAGAAATATTTAGTTCAGGGACGAAATTGTGTATTTTTGTTACCATTACAGTCAGATGACCACTGCTGACATACTGGGTCTGGGTATGCAGTACCCCTTTATAAATCATGTATGAACAAATTCCACGTTGTACCTCCTTACTTGAGGATCAGAGAACATTTTTTTCTTTTAAGTAATTTTCACTACAACATCATCATGGGTTCCCTGAACAAGATGAAACAGCACAGCAGAGTCAACTCTTAGTGGCAGGGAGCGAGGGCGGCCCAAATAGTTGAAGCACAAGCCTGCTGTCTAAGCCTCAATCAGCTACGACGTTTCAGCCTTGTCTTTCTATCGAATCCTTTCAGAGGAGTGCTAACACGCAGCAGAAATTGACTGGCTTGAAGCTGACCTTCTTTTATTTCCTTTGCCCAGCCTCTAAGTGAAACACTTAGAAACAGAGCAATAAAATGTCCAGAAGGCAACTAACGTGGCCTGGGAAAGAAGTGGCATCTCATTGACCCACGTCTTTTTTAAAGAATATTTTTCTGCTTATCACACTTTTTTTTGTGTGTGTGTGTGAGGAAGACCAGTCCTGAGGTAACATCCGATGCCAATCCTCCTCTTTTTGCCAAGGAGGATTGGCACTGGGCTAATATCCATGCCCATCTTCCTCTACTCTATATCGGACGCCGCCACAGCATGGCTTGACAAGTGGTGCATCAGTGCGCATCCGGGATCCGATCCGAACCTGTGAACCCCTGGCTACCGAAGTGGAGCGCACGCACTTAACTGCTGCGCCACCGGGCGGCCCCTTATCACACTTTTGTTATAGAAAATGTGATGAAAGTATGAAGAGATGAAAATCACAGATATCTTACTATTCAGAGATAACTACCATTATCTACCAGAGATAATTGACCATTTTGGTTTATTTCCTTCTAGTCTTTTTTTTTCCTATGCCTAAATATAGACTACATTTCCTGATTTAGTTAAAGTTATTGTTAATTTCTTTAATTTAAATGTACTTAGGACTTTATGCTTTTAAAAGCAATTTTTAATCTGTTTCCTCCTTTGTTTCTCATTATAATTCTATAAAGGATGTAGGGAAGATATTGTTCTCATTTTACAAGTGAGAAATCAAGGTCCAGAAGCTTAAGTGATTTTTCTCAAGGTCACACAAATGGCCCAGGATGCTCGTTTGTAATCCAGGGGCTTTCTGCCTGATCCCAGTCCCCAGTGTGTATAAAGGCATGACCCATCAGTGGGATAGCCCCAGGATTATTTATGGCCGTGGGATTGACTGTTCGTTCTTTCCCCATCTCCAGAAGGTTTAAGTCAGAGGGTAAAGACCCACACAGCTCCTGGTACAATCTAATTATGGATGCAGGGAGGAGGGGTATAGTAGATAAAGTGCCATCATTTATGGCAATCCAACCAACATTCCAGATAATGTCCTTTGTTAGGCCTTGGTTGACTGTACCATATATTATGACCTTTGACCTCCAGATCCTTACCCACCTACACCCTCTTCTAAGGGAAGCTGCCCAGCCATCGCCTCAGCTGCCAGGCTTAATGCCAGGGTGCCCTGGGCTTCAGCTCCATCTTATAGGTGGCCCAGGGGTGAGGCCTGACAAGTGTCACCAGGCCATGGTGGATTATGATTATGAACTGGTGTAAAAAGATGAGCAAGGGAAATCAGATGCGCTTTCTCAGGAATATGAACTACTAAACACGGGGAGGATTGACCAGCGACCTGCTGAGGCAGAGTTAGGACAGAGTCACGGCCAAAGCCACATGTAAAATGAAATTATAAGTGAACAAAAAATATAAATATGTTGGCAAAGAGATCTACACAGATCACAGAGAATCAGAAGCACCATGCAGGGGAGGGAGAGAGAGAGAGGGAGACCAGCCCCCAGGGCTGCTTGTTTCTGGGGTTTCCAGGTTCACGTCCAGCCCTGTGTATCTGACAATAACTTTCTTCATCCACCCCCTCCCTGGAGGTGACTTGCTTGGGTCTCTCATCTTTGTAATCCAACAAGGTAGCCTATGTTAATGGTCTCAAATCCATAGCCTGATAGATTGGAAGAGACTTTCCAGAAAGCCTTGCTTGCCCTCCCAGTTTTGCAGATGAGAGAGCTGAGGCTCCGCAGGGGAGAGGACTTGCCCATGGTCAGCAGGTCTCCTGACTCCAATCCAGGTTCCCTGCTGGCTCCAGACCACATGCTTCCTTGGTTTCTTCATGCATCTCAGCGTTGGCCTCCCGCCATATTAAGATTGAAGGCTGGCCTCCTGCTTTTACATCCATTTCTTCCATTTCCTTTTGCTTTGTATGTTGCTAAACACTGAGTAGGTGCTTAATAAATACTTGTTAAGTGGAATGGGAGGATACTCTAGGTTTGAGGCAGGGATGGAGGCAGCCGTTGATGAAAGCTCCCTCGACTGATGGACAGTCTGGCATTTTGGGTGAGTTGAGACAGGATCCCTTGGCTCCTATGCAGTCACTAGTCTTGGGCGTTGGAGATGACTCTTCATTATGTAATCACACTGAAGAGTCCGATTGCCCAGGTTCTTGGTCAGTGTAAGAGAGGAATTCAGACACTGACAAAACAGCAACAGCAAGCAAGCAAAGATTTATTAGAGGAAAGCTCGCATACACTCCAAGTGAGGAACGGGCGGTGCCAGAGAACGCATCTGCCCCGAGTCTTGGGTTAGTTTTTTTTTGGGGGCTGTTTAGAAGGGAATTAGCATTATCTGGTTATCTGCCAATAATGGTTTTTCCTCCACCCACACATTGGGAGGGGGAGTTCTTGACCTTTTAGGGGAATCTCAAGACACTTTTTTGATGTAGCGATGTCTCCAGCTGTGATTCCACCTGCTTATGTGTGGATGCCGCTAAGATGCTCCATTGGTGCAGCAACGTCTCCAGCTATGATCCCTTGCTCATGTCTACCTGGCTACCTGTCTCAGTTATATGGGTTTGCCACAGCAAAATTGAACAAAGACGATGGTTTCTCCTGTGGCCAACAGGTCAGAATCCATCACTAGCAGTTGTGTATCCAAGAGAAAGCAGGTTCAGAGAATGTGTGCACATCTGATTAGACTGTACACCTGCTGGGAAAAAATGAATATGGTGCATGGCAGTTATTGGTGGTTTGGATTCTCTGAATCATTTTTTTAAACAATATAACCAGGATTGACTTGAGTGGAGTAGGAGAGGATGGGAAAAGGAA
This sequence comes from Ceratotherium simum simum, assembly GCF_057802395.1. NCBI lineage: Eukaryota > Metazoa > Chordata > Mammalia > Perissodactyla > Rhinocerotidae > Ceratotherium > Ceratotherium simum. Next base: position 19,965,224 of record NC_141908.1, read on the forward strand.
TCAGAAACGGTATTTTAGGGCAGGCTCCGTGGCTTAGCGGTTAAGTGCGCGCGCCCTGATGCTGGCGGCCCGGGTTCGGATCCCGGGCAAGCCCCAAGGCACCACTTCTCCGTCCAACGCGAGGCCGAGTCCCACGTGCAGCAACTAGAAGGATGTGAACCTATGACATACAACTATCTACTGGGGCTTTGGGGGGAAAAATGAATAAATAAAATCTTTAAAAAAAAAAAAAAGAAACGGTATTTTAGATTGATGTCATCTAAGTCTTCATTCTTTTTTTCAACAAATATTTATTGAGTACTAATTCTTTACCAGGCATTATTTTAGACACTGGAAATACAGAAGTGATGCAAACTTATGAAAATTCCTGCCTTCTCGGAGCTTACGATGTATTGGAATTGCAAAGTTAGTTAAAGGAGAGGTGACGTACTAGTTTGCTGGGGCTGCAAAAATGAAGTATCACAGACTAGGGGGCTTTCAGTCTGTGAAACAGAAATTTATTGTGTCGCAGTCCTGGATGCTAGAAGTCTGAGTCTGTCAGTGGGATTGCTTCCTTCTGAGGCCTCTCTCCTTGTCTTGAAGATGGCCGTCTTCTCCCTGTGTCTTCACATTGTCTTCCCTGTGTGTGTCTGTGTCCAAATTCCCTCTTCTTAAAAGGATACCAGTCATATTGGATTAGGGCCCATCCTAGTGACCTCGGTTTTAACTTAATTAGCTCTTTAAAGACTGTGTCTCCAAATACAGTCACATTCTGAGGTACTGGGTATTAGGGCTTCAACATATGAATTATGGGAGAGACACAATTCAGCCCGTAGCATGGCATAAATAAAACAGTGATGTTGATGCCTGACGACGCACCACATTTAAAGCATAAAGGTTTTGTGTTGTTTTTCCAAATTGGGGAAGGGTTCCTTGTCCACCTATGATGGCTGTGGCCAGTGCTGGCTTGGAGGGAAGGCTGAGCTTGGGCAGCAGAGTGATCTGGGGTTGCACGTTCAGTCATCCTTGGTGAAACTACCCAGGCCACAGGAGAACTGAACCCCTGACCTGGACTTAATTAATACAAAGCCTAAGTAACTGAGAAAGAGGCCCAGGCCTTATTGTGTATATATACACACACACATACACACATATATTAGCATCGTTTGCTGGAAATAAGTGAATTTATTTTCATAAATGACGACTCAGGGAAAGACTGTAGCCATTCCACATGTGAGCATCAGAGTCATTTGTTTTTTCCCTTTAGTCACCTGCTCTTTTCCTAATGGGATTGGAGTGTGTGTGGTTCCTGCTGTTTTATATACTTTGTTGCCATGTGGCTCATTGGTTTCTCTTTTCATTTATGCTTTTGTGGTTTTACTGTGTCATAATGAGTTCCTGGATCTTGACATACTGAGCATAAATCTACCAAGTCTGGAGCTCTTTGCAGTAGAGGATTCAGTTTGCCTTTGAAATAAGATGAAGATGGCGAGATAGTTGGTCAATCATGTAGAAGAAGGGCCTATGGTCCTCCGGGGGCTTTGATGCAACAGAAGCCTGGCCGAAGCAGTGGTGCGTGGGCTTGGTCCGTCTGTCAAACTGGAAAAACCATCCATCTGCCAATCTGACAACGGGGGCTTCTCTCATGAGCACCTGGGGACTAATTTGTTAAAAAAGAGCTTTGCAGGCCACTGAGTCCCAGGGAGAGTTGGTGAAGCAATAAGAAGTGTACAAAGGTGTGTCAGTTTTTTGCCAGAGAAGCCAACTGAAAAATGAAGGCTTTAGATAAACAGGGGAAGCAGCTGGGCAGACTAGAGGCAAGATTAGGAAGAGTTTTTCTCTGCGGTTTCTTTGCTCTTCTTTTTTATTGCCTTAAAATAATCTCTGTAGGAACTTCTCTCTATATTCATTGATTGGTTTCCTTGTTTCTGTATCTGTTAATTTACTGAACATCTGTTAGGTAACAGGGGCTGGGATACTGTGTGATCCCTTCCTTCAAAAAGCCTGTGTCACCAAGATGGCAGAGTAGGAGATGCCAGCCTCCATCCCTCCACAAAAATCAACAATTAGACGGCTATCCATGAGCAAAAACAGCTCTGGGAGAGCTCCGGAGTCCACTTAAAAGCTTCAACACAGTAGAACAAAAAACCTGAGCATAACCACATAAAAAGGGGAGGAAGCACAGCTTCATTTTGCCTGCATCACCCCATCCCTCAGGCTGGCACTGCTTGGCACCAAGAGGAAACTCCTCAGCTAGAAAGAGTTCCCCTTGTGAAAAAGGGAGAGCAGGGTGAGTGACCAGCTCCCCCAGCCTTTCAGGGCACTGCACAAAGGACCCACTTTGGTTTCACCCCACCCAGAGACCAGCAAAGCTGAGACATATAGAGATGGCTGGGAACAAGGAGGAAGAGCAGACGATCCCAATATCAGCCACCCAGGGGGAGTGACCACAGTTCCCAGTGATGTGCTCTGTAGAGGACCCCAACAGCTTTTGCCACGGAAGAAACCAATAGACTCTCTGCAGATTTCACTGGTTTTCGCCCCACCGGTATTTGTGTACACTAGAACCAGCTGCCTGAGTCCCTCGCTGCTCCCTACCTCTCCCCCATTACCCACCCCACAGCCAGCCTGGGATCTGCACTGGCAGCAGCGCCAGCCTCTGTGTTGTGCAAGCACAAGGCGCCAGCCTAGACCTCGTAGCTGACCTCACCACTGTGTGTGTGCTTGAGGCCAGCCCCTCCAGCTGTGTACCTGCACACCACCAGCCTGACTCCTGTCATGGGCCTCCACTGTCGTGTGTGCATCTGTGGTGAGACCCTGCAGCCATGGAAGTGTGTGCTGACAGCCAAGGCCCCCAGAGCTGCTGTGGGCCCAGATCCAGCCCTGTCTCCTGTCACTGGCCTGCACTGCTGGGCTTACCTGTAGCTAGCCTCTCCAGCTGTGCACCTGCATGACTCCAGTCCAACTCCTGTCACCAACCTCCAATGTTGTGTGCCTCTGGCAAGACCCTGTAGCCATAGGAGTGCACGCTGGCAGCCAGGGCCCCGACAGCTGCTTGTTGGCCTGGATCCAGCCCTGACTCCTGTTACTTGTTGGCACTACTGGGTTTATCTGCAGCTAGCCCCTTCAGCTGTGTACCTGTACCCTGCTGGCCCAACTTGTCACCAGCCTCTACTGCTGCGCGCAGACCCATTTTGGGACCTAGCAGCCACAGGAGTGCACGCCGACAGCCAGGGTCCTCACAGCTGCTAGTGCACCTACAGCTGGCCGCAGTCCTTTCTGTTAGCCATGGCCCTTGCCACTATATGTGTGTATGCATCTGGCCTCTGCCATTACACAGGTACCTGCAGGTGAGTGTGTACATACCACTGGCTCCGGCCACTAGCACTGCCTGCCCTGGTCCCTAGCCACTGGACCTGGAGGTGCTGCTGAGGACCCTAGCAGCCCTTATAGCCACTGCAGACCCCCACAGCACTCACCAGGGACCATGCAGTTGTCAATGTTGTGGACTCTGATGCTGATGAGACATCATGCCCCTCTGGACACAGACATGCCACATGCCCCCCCCAACTTGGTGCCCTGTACCACTAGACCTGGGGTCACAGCACGTTCCAGGGTGCCCCCACCCACGGATGAAGGTCTTTCCTTACTGAGGTCAGTCCATAAAGTATGGAAAAGGTGACAACTTCTTTAGATGTGAAGATAGCTACACAAGGGATCATGAAGAATCACCACCAAAAGGAATACTGTGAATCTCCAGTAACTGGCCTCAAAGAAATGGAGATCCAGGCATTGCCTGACAAACATATCAAAATAATTGTTCTAAAGATGCTCAGAGAGCCACTTGAGAACACAAATAAACAATTTAATGAAATCAGGAAAATGCAAGAACAAAATGAGAAATTCAACAAAGAGATAGAAAACAAACAAGAATCAAATCAAAATTTGGAGATAAAGAATACAATGACAACTGAAGAATTCAATATAAAGCTTCAACAGCAGACTGACTGGACTAAGCAGAAGAAAGAACTTAAAGATAGATCATTTGAAATTATCCAATCAGAAGAGCCAAGAAAAAAGAGTGAAAAATGAAGAAAGCCTATGGGATTTATGGGACCCTGTTAAGAGAAACAACCTAAGCATCATTGGAGTCCCAAAGGAGAAGAGAGTGAGAATGCAGCAGAAAGCTTATCTAAAGAAATAATGGCTGAGAACTTCTCAAACCTTGGAAGAGATTTTGACATCGAAGTTCGTGAAGTTAATAGGTCATCCCAAAATTTTCTTCCAAGATGATCTTCTCCAATCACATTATAATAAAACTGTCTCAAATCAAAGACAAAGAAAGAATATTAAAATCAGTAAGAAAAAAGGGAATCCCTGTAAGGATATCAGTGGATTTCTCAGCAGAAACCTTGCAGATCAGGAGAGAGTGGGATGATATATTCAAAGTACTGAAAGAAAAAAACTGCCAAGAATACTTTACCCAGCAAAATTGTGCTTCAGAAATGAAGGTAAGATAAAGACTTTGCTAAACAAACAAAAACTGAGGGAGTACATCACCACTAGACCAGCCTTACAAGAAATGCTAAAAGAATTCTTGAAGCTGAAACAAAAATATACTAATTAGTATATTATATATTAATATGAAAACATGAAAATATGCAACTCAGAGGTAAAAATAAATATATAATCAGATTCAGAATACTCTAATGCTGTAATAAGGTGATGTGTTACCACTTAAGTCTAGTGTAAGGTTAAAGAACAAAAATATTAAAAATAGCTATAGCTACAATAATTTGTTTATGGATACACAATATAAAAAGATGTAAATTGTGACATAAAAAACATAAAAGGGTAGAGTTTTTGATTGCAATCAAATTTAAGTTGTCATCAGTTTAAAATACACTGTTATATCTATAAGATATTTCAAGTAAACCTTAACATAACCACAAAACCAAAAACCCATAGTACATACACACAAGATAAAGACAAGGGAGTCAAAGCATACCATTATGGAAAATCATCGATTCATAAAGGAAGACAACAAGAGAGGAGCACAGGAACAAAGGAAATACATACAGCCAGAACACAGTTAACAAGAAGGCAATAGAATGTCCTTACCTATCAATAATTACTTTAAATGTAAATGGATTAAATTCTCTAATCAGAAGGCATAGAGTGGCTGAATGGAAAAAAATCAAGATTCAACTATACGCTACAAGAGACTCACTTCAGCTTCAAGGACACACATAGGCTGAAAGTGAAGGGATGAAAAAAGATATCCCATGCAAATGGAAACCAAAAGAGAGCAGGGGTGACTATACTTATAGCAAACAAAATAGACTTGGGTCAAAAACTGTAACAAGAGACAAAAAAGGCAATTATATAATGATAAAGGGATTAATTCATCAAGGGAATATAATGTTTATAAATATGCACCCAACATAGGAGCACCTAACTATACAAAGCAAATATTATCAATCTGAAAGAGGTAAGAGACAGAAATACAATAACAGTAGGGGAATACAATACCCCATTTTCAACTATGGATAGATCATCCAGACAGAAAATCAATAAGGAAACATTGGACATGAACTATACTTTAGACCAAACAGACCTAACAGAAATATACAGGATATTCTATCCAACAACAGCAGAATACAAATTCTTCATAGGTAACATTCTCCAGGACAGATCCCATATTAGGTCACAAAATAAGTTTTAACAAATTTTAAAATATTGAAATAATACAAAATATCCTTTCTGACCACAATGGTATGAAACTAGAAATCAATAACAGAAAGAAAACTGGAAGATTCGTGAATATACGGAGATTGAATAATATACTCCTGAACAACTAATGGCTCAAAGATGAAATCAGAATGGAAATAAAAAAATCTTAAAACAAATAAAAATGGAACACAATATGCCAAAACTGATGAGATGCAGGAAAAGCAGTGTTAAGAGGGAAGTTTATAGGGATAAATGCCTACATTAAGAAAAAAGAAAGATCTCAGGTAAACAACCTAACTTTACACCTCAAGGAACTAGAAAAACAAGAACAAACTAAGCCCAAAGTTAACAGAAGGAAGAAGATAATAAAGATCAGAGCAGAATTAAATGAAATAGAGAATAGAAAACCAATAGAGATCAACAAAACTAAAACTTGTTTTTTTTGTGTGTGAGGAAGATCACCCCTGAGCTAACATCCATGCCAATCCTCCTCTTTTATTTATTTATTTATTTATTTTTTGCTGAGGAAGACTGGCCCTGGGCTAATATCCATGTCCATCTTCCTCCACTTTATATGGGATGCTGCCCCAGCGTGGCCTGACATGTGGTGCATCGGTGAGCACCCGGGATCCGAACCCAGGCTGCCAGCCATGGAGCGTGCGGCACTTAACCAGTACACCACGGGACCGGCCCCCAAAACTTGTTTTTTGAAGATAAACAAAATTGCCAAACCTCTAGCTAGACTTACCATGAAAAAAAGAGAGACAACTCAAAGTTATAAATGAAAAAGGAGACATTACAACTGATATCACAGAAATATGGATTATCGTAAGAGACTACTATGAACAATTATATGCAACAAATGGCATGGAAATGGATAAATGGAAGAAATGGATAAATTCCTAGAAACATACAACTTACCACTACTGAATCATGAAAAAATAGAACATCTGAACAGCCCAATAACAAGTAAGGAGATTGACTCAGTAATCAAAAACCTCCCAACAAAGACAACCACAGGGCTAGCTGGCTTATGGGGTGAATTCTACTAAATAAAGAAGAATTAACATTGGTTCTTCTCAAACTCTTCTAGAATTTGAAGAAGAAGGAAAGCTTTCAATCTCACTTTATGAAGCCAGCATTACCTTCATACCAAAGCTAGACAAGGACACTACAAGAAAAGAAAATTACAGGCCAATATCCCTGATGAATGTAGATGAAAAAATCTTGAACAAAATACTAGTAAACTGAATTCAACAGCACATTAAAAGGATTATACACCATAATCAAGAGGAGTTTATCCCTGGGATGCCAGGATGGTTCAACATATGTAAATCAGTAAACATCATACTTCATGTTAACAAAATGAAGGAGAAAAATCGTACGATCATCTCAATAGATACAGAAAAAGCATTTGACACAATTCAACATCCTTTCGTGGTAGAAACTCTCAACAAATTGGGTATAGAAGGAACATTTTTCAACATAATGAAGGCCATATGTGACAAACCCACAGCTAACATCATACTCAATGATGAAAGGTTGAAAGCTCTCCCTCTAAGATCAGTAACAAGATAAGGGTGCCATTCTCACTACTCTTATTCAACAGAGTACTGAAAGTCCTGGCCAGAGCAATTAGGCAAGAAAAGAAATAACAGACATCCAAATTGGAAAGGACGTAATAAAATTGTCTCTGTTTGCTGAGGTCATGATCTTGTACATAGAAAATCCTAAAGATTCCACCAAAAAACTATTAGAACTAATCAACGAATTCAATAAAGTTTCAGGTTAAAAAATCAACATACATAAATCAGTTTGTATTTACATACTGTTGCATTTGCATGCAGTTGTATTTACATATTGTTGCATTTGCATACACTTGCATTTCTGTACACTAACAATGAACTATCTGAAAAAGAAATAAAGAAGATAATCCCATTTAGAAGAGCATCAAAAGCAAGAAAATACTTAGGAATAAATTAACCATGGAGGCAAAAGATCTATAGACCAAAAACTAAAATATTGGGGAAAGAAATTGAAGAAAACACAAATAAATGGGAAGATATCCCATGTTCATGAATCACAAGAGTTAATGGTAATGTCCACATTACCCAAAACCATCTATAGATTCAGTGCAATCTCTATCAAATTTGAAATGGCATTTTTCACAGAAATAGAAAAAAAAATCCTAAAATTCATATGGAACTACAAAAGACCCTGAATAACCAAAGCAATCTTGAGAAAGAACAAAGCTGGAGGCATCACACTTCCTGAATTCAAACTATATTGCAAAGCTATAGTAATCAAAATGGTGTGGTACTGGCACAAAAGCAGACACGAAGACCAAAGGAAAAGAATTGAGAACCCAGAAATAAACCCATGCATATACGGTCAACTAATTTATGACAAAGGAGCCAAGAATACTCAGTGGGGAAATGATAGTCTCTTTAATAAATGATGTTGGGAAAACTGGATTTTCACATGCAAAAGAATGAAATTGGGCTCCTATCTTATGCCACTTATAAAAATTAACTCAAAAATTGATTAAGGACTTACACACAAGATTTGAAACTGTATAACTGCTAGAAGAAAACATAGGGAAAAAGCTCCTTAACATCATTCTTGGCAATGATTTTTTGGATATGACATCAAAGCACAAGCAACAAAAGCAAAAATCAGTAAAGAGACTATATCAAACTAAAAACCTTCTGCACAGCAAAAAAAATAAACAACAAAATGAAAAGGCAACATATGGAATGGGAGAAAATATTTGAAAAGCATATATCTGATAAGGGGTCAATATCCAAAATATATAAAGAAACTCATATAACTCAATAGCAAAAAACCAAATAACTCAAATAAAAAATGGATAATGAACCTGAATAGACATTTTTCCAGAGAAGACATATGAATGGCCAACAGGTACATGAAAAAGTGCTCAAAGTCACTAATCATCAGGGAAATGCAGATCAAAACCACAATAAGATATCACCTCACACCTGTTAGAATGGCTATTATCAAAAAGACAAAGGATAATAAATGCTGGTGAGGATGTTGAGAAAAAGGAACCCTGGTGCACTTTTGGTGGGAATGTAAATTGGTGCAGCCACTGTGGAAAACAATATGGTGGTTCCTCAAAAAATTAAAAATAGAACTACCATATGATCCAACAACCCTATTTCTGGGTATATATCCAGAGGAAATGAAATCAGTATCTTGAAGAGATATCTGGTCTCCTGTGTTCATTGCAGCATTATTTGCAATAGCCAAACAAAAATGTCTATTCAGCCAAAAAATAGAAGGAAATTCTGCCATTTGCGACAACATGGATGGATCTTGAGGGCATTATGCTAAGTGAACTAAGTGAGATAGAGAAACACAAATACTGTATGATCCCACTTATATGTGGAATCTAAAAACGTTGAGCTCATAGAAACAGAGAGTTGATTGATGGTTACCAGAGGTTGGAGGGTGGGGGAAATGGGGAGATATTGGTCAAAGGGTATAAACTCTCAGTCATAAGAGGAATACATTTCAGAGGTCTAAGGTACAGTGTGGTGACTACAGTTAACAAATACTGTATTGTATAACTGAAGTTCCTAGGATGGTAAATCTTAAATTTTCTCACCATAACAACAAAGTGGTAACTACGTAGGGTGAAGAATGTGTTAACTAACCTTATTGTGGTAAACATTTCACAATATATATGTGTATCAAATCATCATATACACCTTAAACTAACACAATGTTACATATCAATTATATCTCAATATGGCTATTACTCTACACATGTGCCATATTACCCCTTTCACCCTCCTTCCTCTCCCCTTAAATTTTTTGTTTTATCACAAAGCAATATGTGTTCATTGTAGAAAATTTTAAAAATATCAACAGGAAAAAAGGAATAAACTAAAATGACATAAAATTCCACCACCATACATTTTGTCGTATCCCCCACTATTTTTTTGGTATGCATGTATGTGTTATGTGTGTGTGTGTATGGGTGCATGTGCCTGTGTGTGCGCATGTCCTACAGGTTAGAGTTGCATTTAGCTTTAATTGACAGAAAACCCAACTACAGGGTCTTAAACAAATAGATGCTTATTTGTCTCACCTAGCAAGACATCTGCAGGGAGGGGTTGTTGGCAGATTCAATGGCTCGTGATGTCAGTGCTGGATTCTCTGCAATTCCCTTGGCCATTTGCTTAAGAGCTGAAGATGGTGGCTGCAGTTCTAGCCATTTTGGCTGCTTTTACTGGAGGAAGGAGGCAGAAGGTGAAAGGCAGCACCTGCAGACGTCTGGCTGTGTTTCATTGGCCAGAACTCTGTCACGTGTCCACTCCTAGCTGCAAGTGAGGCTGTGAAAAGGAACCTTTAAGTTTTTATACCTTTCCTGTACAGCAGGCAAGGGTGAGAGCCGTTGGGTAGGCTGAACTGCAGTAGCTACCACATAGACAATGAGGCATTCAGTATCCAATATTTGTGTACAGTTAGGATTGTTTTCTTAGGATGATTTCTAGATGTGAAATTTATGGCTCAAAAGGTGTATAAACTAAAAAGAGCTTTAAAGAATTACTTTTGGACTATGTAGACATCAACAGCAATACATGGCTTTTATTACATGTTGAACAAAGCTGACTTTGGGGATATAATCACGTGTAGCTTTATCTTTGTCTCTCGTTTCCCCTTTTAATTATATTGGGTGGGCTGGGGGTGAATTTTCCTTGCTTATGATGAAAATCGAGGCAGGTCTATGGCTCCTCTGCTCACTCTTAGGCAGCAGACAATTCAATGGTTATGTTAGTTGCAAACACATCTCAGATATTGGGATAACCAGATTCCAACAATAATCAAATCTCTGAATTTAGTTAACACGAGATTGTGCGCCTCCTGCAGCTGGACCCTCACTGTGACTGACCCCGTGCTGGGGCAGAGGAGTGTCTTTCTTCTCTCGGCTGCTCTTCTGTCTGTACTCTATAACTGCTGTTCCTGACCTCTGGGGCTGGAGGGTGGGAAGGGAGAAGGGGAAGGAGGGACGGGAGAGCTCTTCCTCAAACTGCCTTGTGCTTCCCACTCCCAGGCCTGGCAGACATTTTTAGCTGACTCTCTCTCACGGATGCTCTGGGGGGCTCCTTGAGAACGCCTCTGCCTGGGAACCCCAGTGCAGCTCCCTCGTGCAGACCGTGCAATTCCTCCCCTTCTGCGCTCCCCTCATTTGGGTTCTCTGATGTTTCTCCACATACTTTCTCACCATTGGAGGCCTCACACCCTCCCAGGCAGTCCTTTTGGGCAGGCTTTACAAAGAATCCAGGCTGGCTGTCTCTCATGGCCCGCGTCTCGTCCCTGTAAACCCTGGGGGTGCAGGCCCACCCAGCTGTATGCTCTCTTCTGCTGCCATGTGCTGCCCAGTTTTCTCTACAGTGTGCAGTCCCCTAAGTACTGGGACAGTCCTCATGCCCCTTGAATGGCCCAATGGAAGTCCCCTCCCTAGGCTTGAGGTGGCAGAAAGCACATCCTGCTTCCTTCACGTGACAACATAGGGTGGGACTCACAGCATCTTAATAGTTTTCTTCAGTGCAATCACTTCACAAATTTCCCCTTCCTCCACTCTCTCAAAATTTTCTATTCCCAAAGCAAATAAAGGCCTTTGGGTGAGGGGCTCAAGAGTCATGAAACTGGTTCCCAACCATTTCCTATAAACTCTGCATTGGAAGCTTATCTTAGTCTGTTCTTGCTGCTATCATAGAATACCATAGATTGGGTGGCTTATAAGCAACACAAATTTATTTCTCACAGTTCTGAAATATGGGAATTCCCATGATCAGGGTGCTGGCAGATTTTATATGTGGTGGGGGCCTGCCTTCTGGTTCATAGATGGTTGTCTTCTCACTGTGTCCTCACATGGTGGGAGGGAGCAAGGGAGCTCTCTGGGGTCTCTTTAATGAGGGCACTAATCTCATTTGTGAGCCCTCCACTCTCATGACCTAATCACCTCCCAAAGGCGCCACCTCCTACTACCATCACCTTGGGGGTTAGGATTTCAACATATGAATTTTGGGGGAGGCACAAACATCCAGTCTGTAGCAAGGCTTTCTATACTCACTTTGCCATCTGATATCTGTGGTATCGGCATCTCAGTTGCAACAGACAGGAAGAATTCCAGTCTAGCATCATCTTCCAGATGAATGCAAGCTTTACAGCTGGTGAACCTCCCCTTAAGGCTTCTTTAAAGTTTAGACAAGATTCCTGCTTTCCCTGGAATTGAAAAAATAAAAAGCCAGCAATTGTCCTGGTGGTAATAAGTATGTGTAATGATTTACATAATCCGAATGGCTGTGAGAGCTGAAAACTGGCTCGTACAAGAGGTTAGGCAAATCCTCGCTTAGGAGTACAATGCTGCAAACTGTCACTGTCTATTTCAACGTCACCGGGAGTGCCTTATGGAAGAGGCAGCTGGAATTGCTATGTTCTTTCAGAGAATAGAGTGTGATGGCTTCTCACACATATGGCTGTCCAAAATGCAAATGCAGTGGCTGCCCGAGTGCTGGAGCGTGTGCTGGAAGCCTAGTAGCGAGTCTCGGCATCCTAAAGATGTGATCTGGCTACAAGATCAGTGGCCCTGCTATATGGCTTTTCAGCAGCTCCTGCAAAAGGGGGTTCCTGCTATTGAGGTTAGGGGACTTAGTCCACACTGGACAAAACCTTGCCTGCAGGGCTCTGTGGCTGGTTTCCGCCGGTGACTTGAGGGAAAGGGCAGCCTTTGGTGGAGGGCTGAAATTGTCTCTCTGTGTGTTAGCTCATTTCCTGTGCCCTTCCCAGGAGTCCTGTTCTGTCCTCCTTCCATCCATGCAGCCTAGCCGTCTTCCAAGCCTTGGCTCAAACCCCTGTCCTTCATTAAGCCCTCCTTGAGCACTCACCTGGAAGTCGTCTCTCCTTGAGGTCACTCAGCAGTGCTGCTGTTTCCTTCCTCGCATTGTTGCTGTGAACGCTGTGTGAGGACATCTCTGTCATTGTCTTATGTGCCTTTTGGGAAGAGCTAATGAAGCCCACATGAACGACAAGAGCCCCAGGGACCTCTAATGAGAGAGAAGCCGTAAGAAGCCACCATGGGGGCTGGGATCCTTTGCTGTGGGATTCATCCGTGTGGAATAATTGAGCCCTGTGCATCTCAGCTTGAAGGCTCCTGATCATTCCTTTCATTTCTTTACCTTCAGCAGATGTTAACTGAGCACCAACTATGTGCTGGGCCCAGGGCCAGGCTCCAGAACACTTTAGGAAGGGCTGTCGTACTTGTTCCTCCAAGATCCCAGTCTTGGGAGAAGCCTGGCTTATGTGTACATGTAATGAGGTGGAGAATTCCATTCATTTAGGTCTAGGGGGCACTTTCTGGCAGGATGAGCACCAGGAGGCCCAAGATGGGCTGTCCTTCCCCAGGGGATTGGTATGGCAAGGAAGGTCTCCCATAGAAGCAAGGATGCTGGAGCAGAGAAGGCTGATGTGCATGGGAATGGACAATATAGCCGGGAGGGCGGGTGAAAGGAGAGTGTGTTGGCAGCTGCTGTGAGTGGGAAGCTTTGAGGAAAGGGACAGATGTCTAAAGAGGATTTTTGTGGGGCTTTTCTGTGGATTGTGCAGTGTAATCCTCACTTCCCCCCAGCGGTGTCCTTGAATGAAAACGTGGCAGGTTTTGGGAATGGCAAGTACTTGGTATGGCTGGGCTCAGAGTGCTTCACAGTGGCAGCAGGAGGTGAGGTCGACCAGGTGGGTAGCTCACCTGTATGTTGGCATCTGTGTTGTAGCCTGTATTTCTCTTCACCTTTTAGTGTGTGCTTTTAGCAAAATTTATGCGTCCTAAATAATTTTATTAAACTATTTAATCTTTTTAATATGTTCCATCAGCTAATATTTACTTTTGCCTTTTTATCTGTAGTTTTTATTGTAGTATCTGTTGTTTTATGATGTAATCTTACTGTTTATTTTATCTTGGCCATCTTTTACAGTTTTAACGTTTTAGGTGCACACTATTCAACTCATCAGATTTATTTTGCAGCATTTTTTGATTTTACTGGTATTTATTCCAACATGTTTTAAGCTGATATTTACTTATGGCTTTTACTTTTTACTGTTGCAAAACTGTGTTTGTTCTTTTAGCTTATTTCATCTTATTACTGTCACAGATACCTGTGCTGATGTCTGGGCTCATGTCATACCTGCCTTTTCATCCTCTCACAGTCCCTGGCAGTGCCGTGGGCAGAGCAGTGGCCTTAAATCTTTATGGAGAGAGTGATTGAATGCATGATTCATTCATGTCTAGTCAATCACTGGGTCCTGGCCATTTTACCTCTAAAACATTTTAAATGTTCCTTGCCTCCACCACTGTGTTGGTATAGACCACCACCATCCCTCACCTGGGTCCCCATGCAGCTTCCTAATGGCCTCCTGTCTCCTCTTCTTCCTTCCAATTTGCTCTCCACCTTGCAGCACAGTGATCTTTTTAAAATGTAGAAAAAGTATCCAAACATGCTCCCATTTATTTTTGGCTGATGATTTAGGATATATAATGTTTTTTAAAAAAATGTAAGAATTTAATATAACTGCTTCCAATATTTTCCAATAATACATGTTATGTAAAAACATATTTTTACTATGGAAAATTTCAAACCTAGATGAAAGTAGAGTGAGTAGTATCATGAGCCCCCATGTACCCATCTCCTGCCTTCAACCATTATCAACAGTTCACCATTTTCTCATCAATCTCCCTTTTTGTTTTTATATTTTGCTTGAGTAGCAAACTTTATATTTTGTAATTCCCAAATATCATGTCATTTCAGTGTGATCATTCTTAAACACAAACCTGGAGTTGTCACTAGCCTACCTGAAACTTTTCAGTGTTACCCCAAAGCCGCGGGATTGGGTGCAAACCATACAGTCTGCACCCACTGGTCCCGCTTATGAGCAGCCTTGTTGGTTGCTCCTTGTCTCCTCGTCTCTCCCACACCCAGTCCCATGGAATCCCTTGCCTTTCCTCAAACTGCCACCCTCTCTCTCTGCATGCAGGCCTTTGTACTTGCTGACGTCTTTGCCTAAGCAGTCCAGTCTCTCCCACCTCCCCCCCACACACCTCTTATTTCCTTCTTATATCTTAGATCCGGGCTTCAAGGTCCCGAGCTCTGGGAAGCCATCCTCACTCCCCTTGTCTGACTCCTCTCCCTACTGCCTTTTCCACCTATAATACGCTGTACTCTCCTGCCATAGAATTAATCACACGCTTGTAATTGCCTGTTTACATATTTATTTCCCTCCTAGTCTCTGAGATCCTTGAGAGTAGGATGTTTGTTCCCCCCTCCCACACACACCGTTTTAATTATGGGAAATAAAGAATGAAGAGGCATTTGACCTTGTCCTTCGGGATATTCTGGCTGCCTGGGATTGGGATGCTCGTGACACCCCTCTGTCACCCATTTATTGCATATGTCATTATTCATTGTCATCCACATGTCACATCATTCACAGCACTCAGCTCACCATTCCTTGCGCTCAGCTCAGCCTGGGAGAACTTTGGTATGAGGGAAGCCACAGCATCCATGGACCCACCCTCTCTGCTGTCCTGTCAGACTGGGGACTTTCTGAGGCATGAGAGTCTGTGCAGCCCCCAAAATGTGGGGCTTCTCTGTGCCAGTGCCCCATCCTTGTCCTGGGACCTAGGGATTGGGGGCATGGGCTGGGTCTGCACGTGTAGGAGGTGATGGGCAGAGGCACAGCCTGGCTCTTCATACAAACGTCCAAGGCTGCCCTCTGGAAGTTGGTCAGCAAGTCTGACAAACAGCTCACGAGTCCACGTGGAATCGCTTTTTTTCGAGGCATAAATGTTGGACCGCTTGCTGCTTTGGCTTTTGTGTAAGAACAGAGCATGTTTCTTCACTGGGGCTGTATCTTATCCATTCGCCTTGCACACATTTATATCTGGATGGATTAGGTGAGCCCAGTAAATGGTCTCTCTGCTTCTCCAAGATAGGGCAGAGTTTTACACCCACACATAATCTCTTTTCTGAGAATATTGTCCAAAAAGTAGGTCATCTATTGTAAAGGAAATTAGGCAGTAATTAAATTTAACTGGAAGTTACAGTATTGGTGGTTTCATTTTAGAGGGAGTGTGCCTCCCTAATTACTTTATTGCTGCAGTTACACTGGCTGGGTATCTTTCTTTGGCAAGGGGGGGTGGTGGAACAGTTGTATTTAATAAGTTAAATGATGATTTCTGGACTTGCGTTTTTAATCAGCAGATTCTTGCCTTAAAAGGTGAGTTCTGTTTCCCTGTGCCCTTTTCAGGTCTACTTGACGGAAGCCCTGCACAGTTGTTCAGCTCAAGCTGCCTCGGGATATCTTTTGGTGAAAGAGCCGCGTAGACAGACAAGACCAGACTAAGAAACAAGTAGCTGATTTTAATGGGTTCTTTTCACGTACGCGATCAATTGTCACAGCTGGATGGGATATAAGCCATCTCCTACTGTCTCCCCCTCTTTTTATTTTCTAACTAGAAAGGGCACAGAGAGGCAAATCTTGAGGAAGGGCAGCCCACTAGTTGAGTGGCAGAGCTGGCAGGAGATGAGCCAGTGTTGTGACCTGCCACTTGCCACCTTTCTGTAGGGCAGCTGCGGAGTGTTGGGTGCCATCATGCTTATAGGAAATGCTGAGTGAATGTGTGCTGAGTGATGGGACCACCTTGCAACAGTCTGGCTGCACCCTCAATACCTGGATTATGTGGCCTCCTCACGTTTCGTTTAGACCTAAGGTCCACTTGGATCACCTGGGCAGCAGTCCCAAAGCGCTTGTGGGTCGACTTGCTTTCCACCCTGCCTTTTACCTGAATGTCTGTGACACGAAGCCCCCTCCCCATTGCCTAAACATTCTAAACAAATCAACCAAGTCAAGACCATTAAAGTTCCCAGAGGTGCCCATTCCTGTTTCCTGTGGCTTCTTCACTGGGGGCTGTTATCATTAGTGTTCACAAGAAAAACCTCCTCTTAAACCCACAGCTTAATATTTTCCTTAAAAAAAGTAATTTATTTCTTCTGAAGGCCCACAGATATGGTCCAGTGACCCTTTCCTAATAAGTATGTTTCATGCTAACTCTTCTTTAATTAGATGGTGCAGGGGACCAGGCAGGCAGCCCAGTGAAATTGTTGTGTGTCTCTGGGTGCAAGTGGCGGGCTTTAGATGGGAACCTTGCTGAGGAGGATGACACTGGGGTTCTGCCTCAAAGTCCCGTCTTGGCTCTATACACATGAGGTTCTGGTAAAGCTGGACAACTTTTTTATTTTATTGATTTTTGTGAGGAAGATTAGCCCTGAGCTAACATCCGATGCCAATCCTCCTCTTTTTTGCTGAGGAAGATGGCCCTGGGCTAACACCCGTGCCCATCTTCCTCTACTTTATGTGTGGGACGCCAGCCATAGCATGGCTTGATAAGCAGTGCATTGGTCCACGCCCAGTATCCGAACCTGCGAACCCCTGGCTGCTAAAGCAGAGCACGTGAACCTAACAGCTATGCCACCGGGCCGGCCCAAAACTGGATAACTTTTATGAGTAAGGAGAGAATCATAAACAGCAAAATAAGAGCTCAGCTCTGAAGATTCCTAAAAGAGAAAAGAAGGATCCCACAGAGCACATTTTAGCTGGTTAATAAGCAAGACAAGTACAGTGGGTCTGTATATATCCTGCTCCCACGTTCTATCAATATGTAATTACCACATATTTTCCAATCTGCCCCTGGGAGATGTGGCAGGTACAATAGATTGGGAAGAAAATAATGGTGCCTGCTGCACAATATACTAGATTGATATCTGTTAATACTTGAGCAGGTTCCTTGCAGGATGTTTGGAAGGCCCTGAATGCTTGCAGTACAGATGGAACAAAGTAACAGTTTAAGCTCTTTGTTCTTTTAAATACCTCTAGAGGTACACACAGGCCTGGGGAGAGTGCAGAACATGTAAATTTAGTAAGACTCCCTGTTTTAGGATTGCAGGTCTTGCTGGACTCAACCAGGGTAGGGGAAGCCCTATGAGTTATTTGGAAAAAAGATCTGTCTCCATCTCCCTCCCCCACCCCCAATGCCTGGGGCAGCACTGCAGGCTTTTTCTCCCCTGTTGAGGTTGGTGGGGCCTTCAGAGGATCCCTATGGTACTTCAATTACTGTCCTGCAGGCTACCAGCAGACCAAAACAGTCTCCAAGCTCTGTTTTTCCCTCTTTCTTCTTCCTTACAAAAAAAAAAAAAAAAAGATATTTGGAAAATGGAAATACAAATACAGGCACCTAGAATCCCACTATTTTGCTTTTTTTTGGCGTATTACCTTTTGGCTTTTGTTCTTATAAAACTAATAACATTCAGGGGTGCCGGACTCGTGGCCTAGTGTTTAAGTTCACGTGCTCCGCTTCAGCAGCCTGGGGTTTGTGGGTTCACATCCACAAACCTACACACCGCTCATCAAGCCATGCTGTGGTGGTGACCTACATACAAAATAGAGGAAGATTGGCACAGATGTTAGCTCAGGGCAAATCTTCCTCAGCAAAAAAAAAATAAAAAAGGTAATAATAATATTCATATATGTTTTTATAGCTACAATTAATGTACATATACTTTCTGGAATTCTAATCTTTTCCCCCATATAATGTATCACTTTTCCCCAATGCTTTATCCAGATTTCACACTAGTCATCTTAAATTAAGGCTGCCTAGCATTTCATCATGACAATATATCAGAATTGATATCTGTGCAGGAGATGCCCAGCACAGTGACTCTCATTTATTTATTAATTTGTTTGTTACTCATTCACTGAACAAACACTTATCAAACATCTGTGCTGTGCCAGCATTGGAGAGAAGGAGGTAAATAGGACACAGTCCTTGCCTTTAAGAAGTTCCCAGGCTAGTGACGTGTAAACTGTTAAAGAACAAAATTCAGCTGAGTAAATTTAAAGATATAATTGGTTTTATTCAACAATTCATGAATAGGGCAGCATCCCATCTGGCAAACAGAAAAGAGCTCTGAGGAGCTATGCAAAATGGAAGGCTTATAGGCAGAAGGATGTGGGGCAAGGAAGTTATTCTAGCAAAGAATGGATTGTTTCAGGCAAGGTCACCTTCCTTTGGGGGAAGGCGGGGGGCGGGGGGGGGTCTCTCAGGCAGATTGCCTCACTAGTGCCGACCAGGTAATTCCAGATTGACTGGTTAAAGGTCACATTCTTGGGATAGGATGAAACTGCAATTAGGTTAGGTATTAAGTCTCAGTTTAGTGACATGGGGCTTAGCACAAGTGATTCCATTTTGGGCCTGTTGTTTCTCTTTTTAACAATTCCCCCTTTTGCTCAGATTCTCAGTTTAACTGAGAGATGTGATAAAAATTTAAGGCATTAGTGCCACTCCCAGCTACTGTTCTGAAGTTCTCACAGTTTTTGCTGATCTTCTGTGTGGTCTTCACAGGTTGTGATGTTTTTTGCTGAATCTCTGTGGTATTCACAGGTTGCGACTTCAGGTTCACATTTTTTTAAGTTGGTCATTTTCTTCATTCCTTTTCTGACGTTCCCGTCTTAGGGAGATCATTTGCTTGGTGGTTAGTGGCTGCAAACATGCATTAAAACTTTTTAGAGAATACAGTTTATCAGGGGGATTATTATGGTTATTGTAAGTAGGGTAATTCCCAATGTCTGGAGTGTACTTCAGAGCCATGGTCCCCAAAACCCAAAATGATCAAAATCAAATAAGTCAAAGAATGGCCCCGCTGATGGAGTCACCTTTTTAAGCCAAGTGGCTTGCTCAGGGATCTTATGTAACTGAGTTCAACTTCCCCAGAAGTGTTAATCGAGGTGCAGCAAGTGGTGTTGGCCACAGCACAGACACTGCCTTGCTCAGCTGAAAGATAGTCAAGGGCTATCCTGTTATCAAGAACAACTTTGGCCAGAGAGTCTAGAGATCTTTGTTGGGCAGCTATTGCTTTAGCAATGGATTCTGCAATGCTTGCAAGAGTTTAGGAGAGGTTCCTAATGAGAGCCTCATTTGTATTCATGCCCAACCAGGAAAGTAGGGACCTCCAGAGGAAGCAAATCCTAAATCATCAATGCCTCCTGGTAGGTCTTTTCCAATGTGATGATGTAAATTCAGGGGAGTTGACCAATGAGGTGTCTCAGTTTGTTTGTGAACAGTTAGGAGTTGAGTTAGATGACCTAAAAGGCATTGTCTTGTTATGCGCCAGCCATCTGGGTATTCACAGGCCCAAGGAAAATGATAACCACACAGACAAAGAAAATCCTGTTGGGGCAGAAACCATTCATGCTAAGGTGACCCTGTTAATGGACAGATTAGAGTTTTTGATGACAAACCCAACAGTCTGAGCGGTTACCCCCCTTAGCAATGGCCTGTGAGATACAGATGATGGCATTATCTTTCAAGGCCAATGCCAGAGTAAAGGAAAGAAAAAGAAGAAGGGTTTCATGTTTAAAGTATGAAGTCTTGATCCAGTGTCTTGAAAAGAAGCAGTCTACATTGATGTCAGCTACTTCTCTTCCTTGTCAACTTGATTTTGAGGTCTCCAGCTTTTGCACAGGATCAATATCAGGTAGAGCCTTCTTCAGCTGTGAGATGTATACCCAAGGTTCGAGTCTCTGGAGTTTGGCTGCCATCTGGTTAGTGAAGAGGACCTGGCATAATCCCTACCAAGAATATTCACGGGCGATCTTTGTTCTGAGTGATTCCAAATCAGAAAAGTAGGAGAAAATTGGAAACGTGAGTTTGGAGAGTCATAGCTAGACATTTGAGGAAACTAGAAGAATTCAAGATCCAGTCCAGTTTACAGGTATATAACAAAACCTCGAAGACAGTTAACTAGCCTAGAATCTAATATCTACAAATGTGCCAACATAATTTTTCTTTCTACAATCACTCCCATTTTTTTTTTACCACAATAATCATAGTAAAACTAATTTGTTTGTATTAAACTTGGCCTGATTATTTATATAAGTGTAGCAAGAATATTGATTGACCATATAACCTCATTTTAAGACTGTTTTGCTGGAACTTTTCGTAAGGAATCTCAGATTGAACTCTTAAAAGCCTCTGAGGTGGGGGCCAAGCCAAGGACTCGCCATCAGATTTTACCTGCAATATCTATAGTTTGGGTGAATTCCTCTTTTCTCGTGGTTCTCAAAAATATCCTGAGTTTTCTAGGCCTACCAGGAAGTGTTCTTCCTTACTCACCTGGTGAGGCTTCCTGGAACCCTATAAGCAAGGTACCAGGCCAATATTTCTAAGCAGTTCTTTAAAGCTGTCTGGTCATATTTGAGTCTATACACATCTCTTTCAAATATGACAGTCCAGCCAAAGCCTTGGTAATATAGCCAAAGTTGCCTGTTACAAAGAGAACAGATGCAAATAACTAACTATATTGCTGTGAAAAGAGTACTCAGAAGTTTCCAAATTCTAGAGGGATTAGTCAGGGAGAAAAAGTAAAAGTTTCATCTTTATTTACAAAGGTATACTTTACCAAATTGCTGTTAAGGGCCAGCCCTGTGGCTTAGCGGTTAAGTGCGCACGCTCCGCTACTGGCAGCCCGGGTTTGGATCCCGGCCGCGCACCAACGCACCGTTTCTCTGGCCATGCTGAGGCCGCGTCCCACATACAGCAACTAGAAGGATGTGCCACTATGACATACAGCTATCTACTGGGGCTTTGGGGAAAAAAAAAAGGAGAAGGATTGGCAATAGATGTTAGCTCAGAGCCGGTCTTCCTCAGCAAAAAGAGGAGGATTAGCATGGATGTTAGCTCAGGGCTGATCTTCCTCACAAAAAAAGAAAAAAAACGTATTGCAAATTGCTGTAAGTCATAGATAGCTTAAAAGAAAAGGTTTCCTTAAATCTGGAAAAGCAAACCATTAAAGGATCAGCGACATTTCAAACAAGAAGTCGTAAAAAATTATAATTATCTTCCTCATTTCATTCAGTCCCATGTTCTTTTTATGCTTGAATCTAGTTTTTCCATTAGTTATGGAAATTTTTACCCAGTTCAGTTTTATGACTTTAAAGTTATCAGAAACCTGTACTTATCAAAGTCCTTTCCATGAATCTCCTTGAAGATGAAGCACTTTTGCAGGAACACTTTTGCAAAAGCATGAGTAAAACAATAACTTTTTGTAAATGACAAAGACTTAAAATGCCTGTTGTTAAAGATCTGATGAGAATTCATTATAATGAAATTGACAAGGAAATTTTGTTATTTCTGTGACACAACATTTTGATAATAACTGGAATTATAAGTGATAATATTATGCTAAGACATATCAGATTTCAAGGAATTTCACACAAATTCTGGAACACTTGTAACAGATGCCTATACAAATGCAACATAAAGAAGGCTTACTATTACTTTTTATTTGACAATGCATCCCATGTAATTTAACATATTAAATAAGCCTAATTAATTTAACATCTCTCTGTTTATAAGGAGAGAGAACAAATTTTTTGAGATGTTCCAGGGGCCCTCTGGAAAAATCCTAAAGTTAGTTCAAGGTCAAAAAGGACTTCATTTAGAATTTGATTTGGGGAAGTTTGTCATAAATATCAGTGTTTTAAAATACTTAGTCAAATAGGATCACAAGTCATTGTGGAACAATGTTTAGTCATCCTTATAAAAGAGAGAAACTCAAATTCTAATTTTGCAGTAGTTTACTTTTGATATTAACTTAATTAAATTAATTCTATTCTTAGCCAGCTTGACCACACATTAAAATTTCTTTCCAAAGATTCCTTTTCTACAAACCTTCTAATAACTTTTTTTTACATTTAGATTTTTCCTGTTTTTCCTCTTTGCCATTATGAAACAACTAGCCTCACTTTAGGACAAAATCGCATTCTTTTCCCTCAACAAAAAAATAATGCATCTCCATTCCTCATATCTTCTTTTACCAAAAACACACATTCTACTTTCCTTGCATATGGAGATATTTCCCTTATTATTTCTAGTAGCTTTAATTACATATACTAGAATTTTTAACCCTTAAAAACCTTAATTTTTAGTGACATTTAAGAAGTAAGCAATTGTGGACTGTCTCTTAAAGTAGCATTCTGTGGCTTGGCAAATTTATAAATACATTTCATAATGTCTAGAAATATATTCTTCCTCATAGTAATTTTTTCAGTGTGGTGTAAAACATGTTTACTAATAGACCCAAATTTATCTTTAGCTTTCTCTGTAAAAGGAAGCCAAAAGTGGATAAACCTATGTTCAGTTATTAAGGCTTCAGTATTTTATCTTATTTGGAAATTAGATAGATATTTAATGACTATCCATCATTTAATTTAACTTAGCAAAACTTTAAGGTTTTAGGTTACCAAAAAGATTTAGAAACTATTTTTAAGTAGACATACCTTAAAAACCAAGTTATTTTTCTTGCTGACAAATTTTGTAACAGGGATAACATGAACTTATTTGACTAAAAAATTGGGTCGAATAAAAGTTGCATGTCTGTATTATATTAAATGCTGATAACTCTGAAGACATGTCTATTTTAATTAAGCCAGCAAACTCAAACTAGCTTTTATTTACTGAATATTTTCCCGGATCATATTACCTTGAAAATCATTTGGGTTAGTTTCTATTATATTTTTGAGAATTTTATGAATACTTAATTTATATAAACACTTAATTTTCTTTAAACCAATTAAGTAGAACTCTTTTACAAATTAATTTTGGCAATACCATCTGGAGGTAGAAAATACCACACATCTACAACACATATACACATGTATACATAGATACACATAAACATATATACAAACGCAAACAGAGACCTTATAGTTTTTGTTTTAAAATTTTAGCCAAGAGACAGGTATGATAATGAAAAATTAACTAGTTTATAAAAGAACAGTTAGCATAAGTTAAGTTTATCTGCTAAGATGGCTAAAGCTTTTTTTATTAATATTTGTGGAGAAGACACTTAAGATTTGTTTTTGTCCTTGACAAGAAATTTTATGGAAGCTATGGGCTAGATTTTGGGCAAGGGAGCTTCTATAACAGTTTGTATTTTAAAAAAGCTTTTCCTTTTTTTTGTTCTTTAGTCTTAGGAATTGGGGATGGTCTAGATAAGAGTTTCTGGAGAAGACTAGTAAAACATTTACATCTCAAAGGCACAGGGAAAGAATGCAAGTTCCTCCAAGAAGGACTTTTGTTCCCTAAGGCCAGAATTTTTACAATACTTACAAGCCTTTTGAGGTAAATAGAGGTTTTGGGATTCGTAAAAAGGATAGGTGGACTTTGAATTGTTTCTGGAGCGGCATTTCTGGTTTTGCAAAGATTTGTAAGGTAAGGACAATTGCTTTTAATAACTCAAAGAATTGGGTTGTAGCCTAAATGATATCAAGAGGCTGATCTACCCATCCAACTGTATTATCTTCGATTTGCTTAGGGGAAAAGGCCTAAACAAATTCCTATCAGGCTCTAAATATGAGCTTCTAATCTGACCAACTTATGACCATAGAGCTACTTAAAAATTCTTTTAAATATCTTGTCAGTTTTCAGCTGGGACTAACAGTAAATATTTCTGGCAGTATTGAGTAACTCTTAGGATTTAAGAGCCATCCCCATAGTGGGTTCAAAAGATATTACCTTCCCAAGATCCAGAACCACTTCCAAAGATAGACAAAAGAAATCCTGGGAGAGAAAGGATCGGTAACCAGCGTGTGTGGATTTGGAAAGGAAGGGACAGTGTGAAATTTTATTTCCCTCTCTCGAGTGGGCACTATAGACAGAGATTCAGGAAAGCTGACTCTGAGAAGGATTTTCACGGTTAGCTGGTTTCTGTCAGTTTTCCTAGGATTCCATCTGCAGGCTCTGGTACCTACCAGAATTTGGGAAGATTTTCCATTAATGTTAGTTTTAGTTTCTCTTCATCTGTTTAAGGGAATAAAGTAGCAGTTTACCAGATAATCCCTCAGAGGCCCATCAGCTCTTGGAGGGGCCCATAAGGGGACCCTCCTTTGGAGGTAGACACTGGAACATCTGTAAGGCCACTAACTTGATGGACTTTTGTTTATGGTCTTGTAGTCTCTTTAGAGTGGGAAGACAATTCAGACAGAAGATTGGTAGAATGAGTACTCAAATAAAGGAGGGTGGAGGGGAGCAGTAGGAGTTACATCAGTCTTATAATCTTTTGTTTTAGGTACCTCTTGTGTCTTTAATTTTTCACTAGCCTTTTACAACGAAGTCAATGGAACTATTTTGGAATTTTGAAGCCTTTTGGAGGCTTTTGCATGCCAGTTAAAATAGGTATCCCATTCTGTTTTATTTGGGAGCCCTTGCTTTCAAGTCCACTTCTTAAATCATCTTATCTAATTGGAACATTTCTCATAATGGCTACTGTAATTCTAGGTTGTTTTTAGTAAGATTTTGCCACTTTTGTAGATATTTATAGCTTCCAAGACCATAGTTCTTAGACATAAAATGAGTGGGTGGGCCAGAAGGTGGTACATTCAACTTTTTGGAATTTAAGGATCTCATTCTTTTTTAGTTAAGCCTCTGGGTCTCTCGGAGCCAAACTAATACTTAAAGGGGATGTGCTCCTCAGTTGGAGATTGTGTGGTGTTATACAGTGTACTTCGTCGTACAGAAGTTTTCTCAAGGTTGGCAGGTGACCTAGTGTCAATCTAATGCATTCTTTGACCAACTTTTACTAACACAGGAGTCTTGGAGTTAGGTGGCAAACACTCTAATAGCTTTTAAGTGCTCAACCCATGCCCATTAATTTTTGCGGCTTCCAGCTTCCTGGTCCTGTTAGCAATAGCCTTTACCTCATATGCACATTAATAGAAACCATCAGTAACTGAAGAAACAGGACTGTGGACACCAGCAGTAACTGACGAGACGTTGCTGTGAACTCGCCAAGAGAAGGCCCTGTACACACCACCAGCAATTCCCAACGTGGAACTGGGGATTAGAGAAAGAATGGGGACTGTGTACTGGGAACGGGGAAAGGACGGAACCAGCAGATCCCAAAGAACGGGGCTTGCAGACTGCTTCCAAACACATGGGGAACTGCAGCTGCCACCAACAGTTCCTAACATGGAATCTGAGGACAGAACTAAGTGCTGGGGTTTGCAGTCAAGTGAGGAATTGCAGACTAAACCAAGGACTAGGGGCTTGGGTTTTGGGTGGACACATCTAGTAGCTCAAACTGACCTGCCCTGGACTGGAAAGCCAATTATGTCAGGAGCTTGATGCAAAGAGAGAGGAGCCCAGAACCAAGAGGAACTTACCCATGGCCCTCAGAAATGGCGAGAAAGAGAACTCAAAGGGTTTGTGGCTACCAAGCCTGTGTTTCTTGTTGTCCCTGAAGCCATCAGAAATTTACTTTAGATCCCATTGCGCCACCAAATATGTTAAAAACAAAATACAACCGAGTAAATGTAAGGATCTAATTGACTTTATTCATGATTCATGAATTGGGCAGCATCTCATCTAGCAAATAGGAAAGAGCTCTGAGGAGCTGTACAAAGTGGAAAACTTTTATAGGCAGAAGGATGCAGGGCAAGGAAGTTATTCTAGCAAAGAGTAGATTGTTTCAGGCAAGGCCACCTCCCTTTGGGGGAAGGCGGGGGTCTGTCAGGCAGATTACTTCACTAGTGCTGACCAGGTAGTTCCAGGTTGACTGGTTAAAGATTATATTCCTAGGAGAGGCTTGAAACTGCAGTTAGGTTAGATATTAAGTCTTGGTTTGCTGACGTGGGGCTTAGCACAAATGACTCTATTTTGGGCCTGTTTTTTTTGTTTGTTTGTTTGTTTTTTAACAAAACTAAGGATGGCCATTAAAAGAAAAACATTTTTTCTACTCACAATACTTACATTTTCTCCTCACAATGTGTGGAGGTTTTCCCACACCAACCAATTCCAACTCTTCAGATACCAACTGCATTTCCTACAATTCAATTCTGACACTGACTACCTGGAATTATCACAGACCCCACAGATTATGGGCTCAGTCCCACAAGACTGCACCCCCTTCAGATACCAATCACGAGTATGGGCCTCCTGTACTTGTGACTGACCTGCTATAACGTGGTGGTTCCCATGACCCCTCCTCAGGTTTGATAATTTGCTATAATGACTCACAGAACTCAGGGAAACATTTTACTTACAATTACCAGTTTATTATAAAGGATACAACTCAGGACCAGCCAGTTGGAAGAGATGTGTAGGGCAAAGTATGTGGGAAGGAGCTAGGAGCTTCCATGCTTTCTCTGGCATGTCACCTTCCCAGCACCTAAGTGTGTTCACCACCTGGAAGCTCTCTGAACCTCAGGGTTTAGGGGTTTTATTGAGGTTCCATTACATAGATATGGTGGATTAAATCATTGACCATTGGTGATTAACTTAATTTCCAGTCCCTCTCCCCTGCCCAGAAGTTGGGGGTGAAGCTGAAAGTTCTAACCCTCTAATCACATGGTTCTTCCTCTGGCAATGGGCCTCCATCCTCCAAGAGTCACCTCATTAGCGTAAACTCAGGTATGGTCGACAGGAGCTTATGATTAATAATAAAACACACGCCTCTCACTAGTACCACTTAGAAAATTCCACGAGTTTTGGAAGTTTTGTGCCAGGAACTGAGGACAGAGACCAAATATATATTTTTTATTATATCACAATATCACAGCCATCCAGGCAGATACACTCGATGACAGCATTATGTACTGTCTGTGGTCTAAAAGGTGGCAGAATTCTCTCGCCTGGAGTCATCAGAGAAAGCCTGGTGGAGGTGCTTGAGCTGGGCCTTGGCAGACGAGTTGGGGGTCAACACATACAGGTGGGGGACAGCATGTGAGGAGTGAGCATGGTGCACTCTAACTTGGATGACTATATACCTTGTTGTGCAAACTGGGATACTCTTGAGAGTGGAGGAGGGACTCCTGTTAATAATTACATGGGACACTGGGTGTAAACCAAGCCGGCTCCTGGCAGATGGGATGTTGGTCATTCTCAGTGGAATCCTCTTGTCAGAACCATAGGTGTCTTAGAGCTGGGTGTGGGGTGGGAGTGATTGTTCAAGTGCAGCTTTAAGGCCGCGGCCCTCCTCCCAGCCAGGCAGCCAGGCCTGGAAATCTGCGCTTTAATAAGCACCGGGTGATTCTGATGCAGAGTTCATGGACTACATACATATTTTTCTAAATTAGAAGCCCATTTAAATTTATTTTTAAACTTTTTATTATGGAAATCTTTGAAAATACATAAAAAAAAGAGAGATGAGAATGAAGAACCCCATATATGTTCATTCAGCTCCAACAATTAGCAACACGTTTTCCTAACATTTCCTCTGCTTATCCCTGTACGTTTTTTTTTCCTTCTAGGCTGGAGTATTTTAAAGCATTTTTCAGACATTATTTAACCCATATCCAGCATGGAATTTTTTTTTTACATGACCACAATAGCATTATCACACCTAACAAAAGTAACCAGAATCTTTAACATCCTCTAATGCTCCATCATTGTTCAAATTTCCCTAATTGTCTCAAAAACATTTCTTTAGAGTTGGTTTGTGAAGATCCAAAAAAGACCAACACACTGTTTTTGGTGGTTGTATTTCTTAAGTCTGAGACCTCTTTTTTTAAACCTGTGCTGTATATTCATTGAAGAAATGGGTCATGTGTCCTGCACAGTTTCACGGATGACATCTTGAGTAACACTGATCTAGTCTTTCTTATTTAAGTTAAAACTGTCTTTCTGGAGAATTCCACCGTGGACTTAGTTAGCCCTTTGCACAGACTCATAACCGTCATGGATGAGGACATTGGCCACAGGGTGAACAAAATTTCTAGGGAGACTTTGTTCACTCCCATTCATTCCATTGTTTATTCATTTTTGTCAACAAATAGTATCAAAATCTGGCAGTCACCCTACAGATTCATTGATGTAAAAGAAAGTTCTTGTCTTCAAGGAGTGCGGAAGTGAAATCTGACCAGTGGAAGTGCAGTACAGAACTCTGGATGCTGGGTCTTATCTGCACAGGAGGAGAGGGAAGGGGTATGTGGAATTAGCTGTCATTTCCCCCACCTTATGTATTTATGACTTTTTGACATTATCATGACTTTTAAAACCATGATAAATATTCATGCTAAGTAAAACAATACAGAGCTGAATAAACACAGACCTGACAATTTCCCTATTATCCCCTTATAATCTCAATTTCAGAAGTGATCAATATCAATAGTTTGGTATGTGCCTGTCCATGTCTTTGAGCCAAATCTTATAAGCTGAGAGGGCCTTCTCCAGGTGGCCAAGGTGGATGAGGGCCTGTGGAAGGAGATCTTGCCGAGGAGTATTCCCTTGATCCAGGGGGCAGTGGGGAGCCCCTGAAGGACTCTGAGCTAGAGAGAGGCATGCTCAGACATATGCTGGGACTTACATGGCCACGATGTGCCCAGGGGAGATGAGGAGCACCAGAGCTAGGCCACTAGCTGTGGGAATTGAGAGAGGAGACACGTGTGACAAAGCGGGT
The DNA here is from genome assembly GCF_057802395.1 of Ceratotherium simum simum. Taxonomy (NCBI): domain Eukaryota; kingdom Metazoa; phylum Chordata; class Mammalia; order Perissodactyla; family Rhinocerotidae; genus Ceratotherium; species Ceratotherium simum. The sequence continues at coordinate 19,994,467 of NC_141908.1, forward strand.
GAGGAGTGTCCTTTTCTCACTGGGGCCTCTTGTGCTGGCCATCACCTCCTCTTGAGACACTACACCTGCTCTCAGCAGGGTTCTGCGGTGGAGTCCAGGCACCGCACGGCCTGTGATCATTAATTAGTGACGAATGGGCATGGGGGGGAGGGGAGTGGCAGCATGTGTGTTCCATTTCTGGCCCAGCTGCCATGAAGGGTGGTGGCAGTGAGGGCCCAGACAGCCTGTGATACTACAAGAGCTGAGGCAGCGGCATTGGGGATAAAAGCATAAGCTTTGGAGTTGAAAATATCTGGGTTCAAACCCCAGCTTTATCACCTGTGTGATCCTGGACCATTGACTAAAGTCTTCTGACCTCTGTCTTCTGCATCTGTGAAGTATGGTGGATAATACCTGCCTTATCCAACCCCTGGGGTAATGAAATGAGAGAATATATACAGAGCACTTAGCACAGTGCCTGGCACATGGTGAAGTGGTTCTTGTATTATGATGGTATCTCATGGGTCCATCCCAAGGCTGTGAAGCAGGATGGTTTTGAGACCCCATGGCCCTCGAGAGGAGCCTGCTGAGTTGTTGAAGGCCTGGCAACCAGCGGGCAGCTGGGATGGTTCCTGGCTAAAGCTAACTCCCCTCCTCTCCTTTTTTCTTAACCCTCTAAGCTGGCTGTTGCTCTGTTTTTTACTCTTTACTCCTGCCATGTGATCTTTGATGTGCATTGTAATAAAATTTCACCCAGGGCAGGGCCTGGCTGCAAGCCTTGCATTTCATATTTGTCTGCCTATCAATCCATCAGGCCCAACAGCGATGGGCACCCACCATGTGTCCCACTTAGCCCTTGGCTTGTGAAGATCCATGACTTGGTGCTCAGAGGGACACTGTATTTATAGCATTGTGTCTGTATGTTTCCTGCCTTAATCTTGAAATGGTGGCTTTAACTTATTTTGTTAACCATGCCTGGGGAATAGTTGCCTGATTCTTAGCATCCCTTTCCCACCCTGTTCCATTTCTCTGCAAATGACACCTCTCTGTCTCCAGGGAAGAACTCTGTCATCTCCATTTGCTCACACCCTGATTGGAAACACTGCCTGTGGGGGTGGCAGGCTATCTGAGAGGAGAATATGCCAGTGGTTCCCTGTCTGCTTTTCCTGAAGCCATTATTTGTGCATGGAACTGGGGAGAGGAGGAACCACTAATAACCATCTTTTTCCTTGGGAAGGAGGGGTGTTGGCCTTGTTAATATTAAATCACTTGATGCAGCCTCTTGCTTGGCTTTTTCTGGTGTTCAGCAACTCTTTATGGTTCCTGAATTCTGGGATATTAAATCAGGGCCCTTGTTAGACTTGCCCACTTGCATGCTAGGGTTTGCTGGGACAATGTTTGGTGGCCCAGATGTAGCTAAAGGAGGCACGGTGGACAGCACATTCTCTAGTGGCCTCTTTTGTATAATTGTTTTTAAGATAATATGTTGGCATGATAGGTTGTTAAGATTATGTTGAAAACACCTTTGGGAAGCTGTATGAAAGAAGCAATTGAAACATCAGTGGGCAGATGGTCAGATGAGGAAAAAAGGTAGCCCATGGGGGACACAATTTTTATGTGCTTGTTCACCCCACCAACCAAGGGTACAGGTGTGACCTACCCCTGGCTCATGCTCTCTGCCCACACCTTTCCCATACCTGTGTTTCACAGTGGTCTTTTATCCATGTGTTTTTCTAAGCATTGAGACACAGTAAGCTTTTTTTCTTTCCTTTCACAGCAACTTGAATTATACCTGACATTTTGTACAATCCCCACATGCTGCAGAGTATAAATTCAGTAGAGAAAGAGAGGAAGGTAACAGGAGCTGGGAGAGGTGGGAGATCCAGCTCTGAATATTGACAGTATGGTGTGATGGTCTGTGCATGTGGACCACTAAGTTTGGAGATAAGTTGTTATGCGGCAATAGATGACTAATACAATGCCTATTGAGTAAGAAGAGGGTTTTCAGTCTCAGCCCCACACACTGTGCTCAGAAACAGCATCCCTAACCCCTGCCCTAGCCTCAGTCAATAATCCAAATTCCCTCCTCCTTCAAGGTGGGCTCCCCTTGGCAGTGGGGTGGGTGGTAGTTATGCTCGATTAGTCAGGATAGGGTAGGCTATGCTATGGTAACAACTCCTAAATTTCAGTGGTGTAACATAATAAAGGTTGAAAGGTTGATTTCTGTTCTTGCTCATGCTGCATGCCCTTTGTAGGTCACAGAGGTGGCTCTGCTTTTATTGTAGGTACTCAGTGCCCCAAGCTGACTGAGCAGCCACCATCTAGAAAGTTGATGGTCGTCATATCAGAGGGAAAGAGTTCTGGAGGGTCTTGCACTGTTAATTAAATGCTTCAGCTTAGAAGTGAAGGGGATCAGAATATGCCAACCCAAAATATCCTACTTTGGCATGAGGATTATTTTGAGCTGAAGGCAATTGAGAAACAGCAGACAGAGGAGGAACTCTCTGCCCTCTCTACTTTCTCTCTGAAAGCAGGGTGAAGGTATTGCCCCCTCCCGTCTCCCATACCAGGAAGAGAAGAATGACTTTTTTTTTTTTTTTTTTGGTGAGGAAGATCAGCCCTGAGCTAACATCCATGCTAATCCTCCTCTTTTTGCTGAGGAAGACCGGCTCTGAGCTAACATCTATTGCCAACCCTCCTCCTTTTTTTTTCTCTCCAAAGCCCCGGTAGATGGTTGTATGTCATCCTTCTAGTTACACATCCTTCTAGTTGCTGTATGTGGGATGCGGTCTCAGCATGGCCGGAGAAGCAGTGCATTGGTGCGCGCCCGGGATCCAAACCCGGGCCACCAGTAGCGGAGTGCGTGCACTTAACCGCTAAGCCACAGGGCCGGCCCAAGAGTGACTTAATTACTGGAGATGACTCTCATCCCTAGAGATGACATTGATTTGAGTCTGCATATTAACTTTAGTAAAAAACCCTTATCTTCCATTAGTTTCCTGCATATATTTACCTTCCCTCAATTTAAAATCCCTAGAAGCCCAAACCCCTTTTCCTTTGTCTTGTCACTTCTTCATAATTTATTGCCCTTGTTAAATGGTATATAAGCTCTCAAGCCTAACTACTTCTTTGCATTTTCACTTCTTTCCTGTGAAACTCCTGTGTGCATGCAAAATAAACCTTTTCTCCTGTTAATCTGTCTTTTGTCAGTTTAATTTGCAGTTCTCAGTCACTGAACATAAAAGAGTATAGGAAAAGTATTTTTCCTCCCCTACAGAACTGACACACATCATGTCATTGACTAGAGCTAGTCACATGGCCACACCCTGTGCCCAGAATTTGGAGAGGCAAAATATGTGTCAAACAGCACTAGTGACTACCCTAGGGCCTTTGCTGCTCTTTCCTGCCCGCTGATTATAGTAATAGCAATCACATTTTACCAAAGTGCTTATTATATGTCAAGTACTGTGACAACTGCTTTATAGAAATTGTCTCTGTTATCTTCCCAACAGCCTTATGAAGTAGATACTATTACCATCTCACTCGTTTTACAAAGAGGGAAACTGAGGTACACAGAGGTTAAATAACTTGCTCAAGGTCAGACAGTAAATGGTGGAACCTAGATTCAAACCCCAGACTCTCTCTTCAGAGCCCAAGCTCCCACCACCGCAATTTGCTGCCTCTCTGATCTGAGTTGGAGCCATTAGAACCAGCAAAGATGTTCTAAAAGAGCTGAACCTCAAGGGAAACATGGGTCAGCATCTCGGTATCTTCTCTCCCAAGAAACTCCTTGATTTCTGTGAAAATTTGCTGAATTTCTACCTAGAAGCCTTCCAGCTTCACATATCAAGTGGTAAGGGGAGTGTGGTGGGTGCTGGGATGGCCATTATCAAGTCCAAAGAATATTTTATGTTGCTAAAATGAAATAACAATAGCATATAACATTTATCAAGGGCTTACTATGTACCAGGCTCATTCTAAGTCCGTTACATTTATTTAATTCTCATCACACTCCTATGAGGAATAGGCCCTATTATTATCCTCATTTTACAGATGGGGAAATGGAGGCACACAGAGATTAGGGAAGTTGCCTGGGGTCACATGACTGGTGGGTAGAGGAGCCAGCAAACCTTTTGGAAAGGTATGGGATTAAAGAGTGGTTGGATTTTATTTTCCTAATCTTTTAATTTAGAGCTTGAAGCAGCAGTAAAATGGAAAAGGGGAAATTTGGAGACGTGGAGGAAATGGCCGCTGAAAACTCAAGGTTCTTAATAAAGGACATCTATTTTAGTGTTTAGACATGGAGTGTTCTGCATACCAGTTGTCAATGAATGGTTCCATCATTTTAAAATCGACTTATGTACCCACATACAGTAGATTTACTTTTAGCGTTTGTTTACGCAGGGTACAAAGCCATTATCATAAGGCTTATGAACCATATACTATCCTAAAATAATAATGTCTTTATTATATATATCAGGTTCCTATAGGCATTCCAAGTGCTTCTCCTGCTCAGTCAAGATTTGGCTAATATGGTAGGATAGAAGCAGTTTTTTTGGTTCTCTGAGAAGCCTTTGTTTTTAATCTGCGCAATATTGTTACTCTTGTTGTTTTTGTCGTTCTTGTCATAGCTGGATTCTATCTGTGTGTTTCCTGCATGTTTCTCAGCTTCACTAGAACACTAAGGTCTCTGACTTGTGTCCTGAGGGCTTTTCCCTTCTCCCGCGCTCAGATCTGTGGACTTGGGTCACCGCTTCAGAGGCAGCAGCTAAGAGCCTAAGATGCGAAGACAGAAGCTGCTTGTAAAAGCGTCAGATGAAAGAGTCAGACACAGGATTTGGAAACAGTCTTATGTAGTTCTGTAAACTACATATGACTGATATGGGGAAGGAGAGGGAGGAATTTGAAGGATCGAGGGAAGAGGAAAGAGTGGGAAACCCTCAAGCCTGGGTTGGAGAGGGGTGATGGCATGACCTCTTGTGGACTGTGTGCAAGGACTCCTGGTAGACTGACTCAGCTGTCCTGCTTGTTGCTGTCACCAACAGCCAGTGATTGGCCTATCAGCCATGAGTGTCTGGGTCAAAGTGATGCTTGGCCAGGCCAAGGAGATTCTGTTCTGTCTCTTTCCCTGTTCCAGTCATAACGTGCTGCTGGTCATGGGCCACTGTAAGCCTTTGGGGATAGAGACTGGGGAAATTGTAACCCTCGAGAGGTTGCCATGGTGATGTGAAGAGGAAAGCCTTGCCTCTTGATCAAGATGGGGCCAAGTGGGGTCTGGACAGAACCAGTGGGAAATTGTCCCTTGGGCCAGGACAGTGGTGAACTCATGCCCCCTGTTATATTATTGTTATTGTAGTAGATGTATATGGAGATTAAAATATTAGTACTGAATGGTACAGCATGAATAGTGAAATACCCCCCAACCCAGTTCTGTTCGTGTTAGGAAGCATAATTCTAAATAATAAACATATACCTCAATTCATTCATCAGCTTTAAATTGTGTTTATTGATACTTTAATAAAACAGATGGGGATGAAATTCACTTTCATTACCCT